>NC_059136.1:19603054-24603054 GCF_020740605.2 Lemur catta
CCCCGCAGGACGCAGTGAAGTGAGATGTGGGCTTCGAAGGGATGACTTTCTCTCCTGCCCGGTGTGGCGACCTGATGGAAGAGACTAGGGAGCAGTTGTGCCCGCCATCATCCCCAAGGTGCAGTGGGAATTCTCTCCTACGGTAAGGATCTTGTGCCGGGATCAGCGCCACACCTCGTGGGGAGGGGATCGTGACTCTGCCTGGAGGCGGGGCCCTCACCATGCTAGCCAGCCGTGGGGCCGGTCATTGCTTGTGATGCCGGTCTCCCTGGTGGAAGAGTGTGGGTTGGCCAGCCCCGGGGTGACAGGAGGGCCCGGTGCTCAGTGTCCGCCCTGGATCTGGGGCTGAAGGTCCCTTTCGTACGTGTGCCTGGATCGATGATGTCTAAAAAAAATGGAAACTTTTGAAATCTGAACAAAATGAGTGAGGACTCGAGCTGAGGTCCAGCACGGGGATCGCCATTCCAGTGGGCTGAAGGGGGCTGAGTTAGTAGTGCTTGGGGTGAGTTAAGGCCTGTGATGTCTAGAAATCTGAAAGGCTCACGTATGTTGCAAGGAGTTGGGTTGGGCGGCGGTGTGAGCACACCCTGTTGGTGGCTTGCGGGGCTACCGTGGAAACCCTCTGAGGGCGTGGCCGGTGGCTTCCTTACCCCACCCTCACCAGACCCTGGGGAACTGAACGGGCATTGGCGATACCCCTGGGAAGTCCGTAGGCCTACCCGTGAGCCCCTCTCCCATTTGGCTGAGCCGGCCAGAGGTTGTGATGGGAGATCTCGGTTATGTCAGGAGGGCAGAGGTAGGAGCGGCTTCCAGGGCCGGGACGCCATTTTATATTTCTGCTCGCTTTTGTGTACGTGAAAGCACTGCCTGGGAGTTGAAAGAGAGACACCCACTATGGAATCCTAGCGGTCTGTTGTATTAACCACCGGACTGGCCGCCCATTCACGCGGTATGGCAGCCTTGGCCCTTGTGGGTTTTCCCGTCAAGCGAGCAAGGCCTTTTGAGTCCATGGCGGTCCTGCCTGCAAGTCCGTGCGGTGTCCGTCATTTGTGAAAGCGACGGGACTCTATCTTCCAAATGCTGGACTTTGAAGCTGGATGGAATTGGCCACCCTCCTGGGTCCTCAGTGGGTTTCCACAGTCTGTGAAGTGGTGACGAATGATGTTGCAGTGGAGGGGCTAGGGCGACTTTGAGTCAGGGCTTTGAGGACAGCGTAAATCTATGCCATGCCCGGCAGCAAAGTGAGCATGAGGGTTCTGGTCTTGCACGTGGCCAGACACACGTGGAACGTGAGATCCTATAGGTGCTTGCAAGGAGATGTTCCATTTGGGGAATTTTGTTTCCCCTGTACTCTGCAGATGGGGTGAGATATCGTTCCGGGGTCGTTCACCGGCGGACTGAGGAAACGCTGGTCTGGACAGCTGCACCGGCTCCCTTCTGGGGGCGGGACCAACGGAAAACACCCCGGAGGTAACATCCAGTTTTGAGTGGATTCAGTTTCGGGGGCTATGCTAATTCTGTTACAGGGGCTGTGGCCAAGCCTGTGCTGGGTCCGTTGACATGTTTGTCGGGGCCGGCAGAATCTCCCAGTGGGGATGGCTTTTTTGAGGACCCTGACGTGCTCACAAACCCAAGATGTTGTGAGTTTGCGCCTGTCATTTTCTTTCCTTTTCCTTTTTCTCTCTTTCTTTCTTTCTTTCTTTCTTTTTTTTTTTTTTTTTTTGACACGGAACAGTTCCCTGTAGATTCTTCCCAGGTGCTGTCAACCGAGTGTGTCAGGTGGCACCCATTGTTTCTTTATTAGTTTGTTTTCCCGATGAACAGAGCGAAGGAATTCACTTCCACTGAGCTATCCTTCTCCATGGAGGTAGCCCTGGGGTGTTCAGCCAACCATGCATCAGAAAACATTTGCAAACACGTGAAAGTCAGTCGGTCCATCCGTCGGTAGACTCACTCAATGGATGGATGATGCGGTGGATCCATGGAACCTCCGTGGATGCACTGATGCTTTCACCCGTACCGATCACGTTGACCCTGTGCACTCTGGTCCCTTACGCCTAAATGACAGGCTGCACCACACAGGCACACAGGATATCCATCTTCTGGGGCATTCTCCGTGATCAGAGGATGACCAGCACACACGCGGGTGGTGCTTCTGTGCCGAGGTGTGACGGGCAGCCAGGCCATTTTCCTTTAGGGGCTCGGGATGCTGTAGGCGTCCGTGCCCTCAGGGGATCCTGCAACGCCTGCGGCACACCTTTCAAGTGCGATTGTACCTTGGAATGCCGGCTTCCAGTGCATTCTGCATCCAACCTGTTCACATGGCAGATGATCGCATTTCAAATTCTTGGATGGTAACGTAGATGTTATGTCCACGGTCCCATACCCTCAGTGAGTTCCCACGGTGTATCAAGGGACAGGCGAGCGATATGCTGAGCCATGTCGAGGGCAGTGTGCTGAGAGTACGTGGAGAGGGGAGATTTCGGAGAAGATCTGTCCGGGGCTCCCTGAGCAAAGAAGGGAGCCCTATTCTTCTTAGCGGAGACGTTGTGTCCGGAGTTTCTCATGTGGTTAGGTACACCTAATCGGTACAGCTACGTCTCCCAGGAAGCCTCTTTTCTTTTTCTTTTCATTTTTTTCCCGGGGTGCCTGAGTTTCCCGGTTCTTTGCAGTCTGGTTGTCACCGAATGCCCTGGCGGGAGCTCAGTGGAAAAGCCGGTCATTAGGGCTTTGTCGTGCGTGCGGGGTGGCTGACCTGGAAGTAGGAACACAGTAGCCTCCCGAGGCAATGACCCCATTCTGGTCAGTTCGTCTTGGGAGGGTTTGGAGCGATTTCCGTGACTTCTTTAAGGAATGAAGAAATTCCTAGCAAGTGCCAAGAATCACTTCGCACAAAGAGTGTGAGGCATTGACGACGTGAGGAGCCATGGTGGGCTTCTGTCTCCTTGCCGTCAGGGCGGCACATTTACCTCAGCATTGAGCAAGGTCAGACACATCCGAGACGGATGATGAAATTAGTAGGCTCGCTGCACGCACAGAGTCATAGTGGTGGGAACACAGGCAGCCTTGTCTTGGGGTCATCATGCCCCAGCCACACATGGTAAGCACCGGGGCCTGGGCCCCTCACCTTTACTCATGCCAGTTTGGAAAAGGAACACGCATGGTCCCCGTATGCCCACAGATGTAATCTCTCCCCGCAGGACGCAGTGAAGTGAGATGTGGGCTTCGAAGGGATGACTTTCTCTCCTGCCCGGTGTGGCGACCTGATGGAAGAGACTAGGGAGCAGTTGTGCCCGCCATCATCCCCAAGGTGCAGTGGGAATTCTCTCCTACGGTAAGGATCTTGTGCCGGGATCAGCGCCACACCTCGTGGGGAGGGGATCGTGACTCTGCCTGGAGGCGGGGCCCTCACCATGCTAGCCAGCCGTGGGGCCGGTCATTGCTTGTGATGCCGGTCTCCCTGGTGGAAGAGTGTGGGTTGGCCAGCCCCGGGGTGACAGGAGGGCCCGGTGCTCAGTGTCCGCCCTGGATCTGGGGCTGAAGGTCCCTTTCGTACGTGTGCCTGGATCGATGATGTCTAAAAAAAATGGAAACTTTTGAAATCTGAACAAAATGAGTGAGGACTCGAGCTGAGGTCCAGCACGGGGATCGCCATGCCAGTGGGCTGAAGGGGGCTGAGTTAGTAGTGCTTGGGGTGAGTTAAGGCCTGTGATGTCTAGAAATCTGAAAGGCTCACGTATGTTGCAAGGAGTTGGGTTGGGCGGCGGTGTGAGCACACCCTGTTGGTGGCTTGCGGGGCTACCGTGGAAACCCTCTGAGGGCGTGGCCGGTGGCTTCCTTACCCCACCCTCACCAGACCCTGGGGAACTGAACGGGCATTGGCGATACCCCTGGGAAGTCCGTAGGCCTACCCGTGAGCCCCTCTCCCATTTGGCTGAGCCGGCCAGAGGTTGTGATGGGAGATCTCGGTTATGTCAGGAGGGCAGAGGTAGGAGTGGCTTCCAGGGCCGGGACGCCATTTTATATTTCTGCTCGCTTTTGTGTACGTGAAAGCACTGCCTGGGAGTTGAAAGAGAGACACCCACTATGGAATCCTAGCGGTCTGTTGTATTAACCACCGGACTGGCCGCCCATTCACGCGGTATGGCAGCCTTGGCCCTTGTGGGTTTTCCCGTCAAGCGAGCAAGGCCTTTTGAGTCCGCCTGCAAGTCCGTGCGGTGTCCGTCATTTGTGAAAGCGACGGGACTCTATCTTCCAAATGCTGGACTTTGAAGCTGGATGGAATTGGCCACCCTCCTGGGTCCTCAGTGGGTTTCCACAGTCTGTGAAGTGGTGACGAATGATGTTGCAGTGGAGGGGCTAGGGCGACTTTGAGTCAGGGCTTTGAGGACAGCGTAAATCTATGCCATGCCCGGCAGCAAAGTGAGCATGAGGGTTCTGGTCTTGCACGTGGCCAGACACACGTGGAACGTGAGATCCTATAGGTGCTTGCAAGGAGATGTTCCATTTGGGGAATTTTGTTTCCCCTGTACTCTGCAGATTGGGTGAGATATCGTTCCGGGGTCGTTCACCGGCGGACTGAGGAAACGCTGGTCTGGACAGCTGCACCGGCTCCCTTCTGTGGGCGGGACCAACGGAAAACACCCCGGAGGTAACATCCAGTTTTGAGTGGATTCAGTTTCCGGGGCTATGCTAATTCTGTTACAGGGGCTGTGGCCAAGCCTGTGCTGGGTCCGTTGACATGTTTGTCGGGGCCGGCAGAATCTCCCAGTGGGGATGGCTTTTTTGAGGACCCTGACGTGCTCACAAACCCAAGATGTTGTGAGTTTGCGCCTGTCATTTTCTTTCCTTTTCCTTTTTTCTCTCTTTCTTTCTTTCTTTCTTACTTTTTTTTTTTTTTTTTTTTGACACGGAACAGTTCCCTGTAGATTCTTCCCAGGCGCTGTCAACCGAGTGTGTCAGGTGGCACCCATTGTTTCTTTATTAGTTTGTTTTCCCGATGAACAGAGCGAAGGAATTCACTTCCACTGAGCTATCCTTCTCCATGGAGGTAGCCCTGGGGTGTTCAGCCAACCATGCATCAGAAAACATTTGCAAACACGTGAAAGTCAGTCGGTCCATCCGTCGGTAGACTCACTCAATGGATGGATGATGCGGTGGATCCATGGAACCTCCGTGGATGCACTGATGCTTTCACCCGTACCGATCACGTTGACCCTGTGCACTCTGGTCCCTTACGCCTAAATGACAGGCTGCACCACACAGGCACACAGGATATCCATCTTCTGGGGCATTCTCCGTGATCAGAGGATGACCAGCACACACGCGGGTGGTGCTTCTGTGCCGAGGTGTGACGGGCAGCCAGGCCATTTTCCTTTAGGGGCTCGGGATGCTGTAGGCGTCTGTGCCCTCAGGGGATCCTGCAACGCCTGCGGCACACCTTTCAAGTGCGATTGTACCTTGGAATGCCGGCTTCCAGTGCATTCTGCATCCAACCTGTTCACATGGCAGATGATCGCATTTCAAATTCTTGGATGGTAACGTAGATGTTATGTCCACGGTCCCATACCCTCAGTGAGTTCCCACGGTGTATCAAGGGACAGGCGAGCGATATGCTGAGCCATGTCGAGGGCAGTGTGCTGAGAGTACGTGGAGAGGGGAGATTTCGGAGAAGATCTGTCCGGGGCTCCCTGAGCAAAGAAGGGAGCCCTATTCTTCTTAGCGGAGACGTTGTGTCCGGAGTTTCTCATGTGGTTAGGTACACCTAATCGGTACAGCTACGTCTCCCAGGAAGCCTCTTTTCTTTTTCTTTTCATTTTTTTCCCGGGGTGCCTGAGTTTCCCGGTTCTTTGCAGTCTGGTTGTCACCGAATGCCCTGGCGGGAGCTCAGTGGAAAAGCCGGTCATTAGGGCTTTGTCGTGCGTGCGGGGTGGCTGACCTGGAAGTAGGAACACAGTAGCCTCCCGAGGCAATGACCCCATTCTGGTCAGTTCGTCTTGGGAGGGTTTGGAGCGATTTCCGTGACTTCTTTAAGGAATGAGGAAATTCCTAGCAAGTGCCAAGAATCACTTCGCACAAAGAGTGTGAGGCATTGACGACGTGAGGAGCCATGGTGGGCTTCTGTCTCCTTGCCGTCAGGGCGGCACATTTACCTCAGCATTGAGCAAGGTCAGACACATCCGAGACGGATGATGAAATTAGTAGGCTCGCTGCACGCACAGAGTCATAGTGGTGGGAACACAGGCAGCCTTGTCTTGGGGTCATCATGCCCCAGCCACACATGGTAAGCACCGGGGCCTGGGCCCCTCACCTTTACTCATGCCAGTTTGGAAAAGGAACACGCATGGTCCCCGTATGCCCACAGATGTAATCTCTCCCCGCAGGACGCAGTGAAGTGAGATGTGGGCTTCGAAGGGATGACTTTCTCTCCTGCCCGGTGTGGCGACCTGATGGAAGAGACTAGGGAGCAGTTGTGCCCGCCATCATCCCCAAGGTGCAGTGGGAATTCTCTCCTACGGTAAGGATCTTGTGCCGGGATCAGCGCCACACCTCGTGGGGAGGGGATCGTGACTCTGCCTGGAGGCGGGGCCCTCACCATGCTAGCCAGCCGTGGGGCCGGTCATTGCTTGTGATGCCGGTCTCCCTGGTGGAAGAGTGTGGGTTGGCCAGCCCCGGGGTGACAGGAGGGCCCGGTGCTCAGTGTCCGCCCTGGATCTGGGGCTGAAGGTCCCTTTCGTACGTGTGCCTGGATCGATGATGTCTAAAAAAAATGGAAACTTTTGAAATCTGAACAAAATGAGTGAGGACTCGAGCTGAGGTCCAGCACGGGGATCGCCATGCCAGTGGGCTGAAGGGGGCTGAGTTAGTAGTGCTTGGGGTGAGTTAAGGCCTGTGATGTCTAGAAATCTGAAAGGCTCACGTATGTTGCAAGGAGTTGGGTTGGGCGGCGGTGTGAGCACACCCTGTTGGTGGCTTGCGGGGCTACCGTGGAAACCCTCTGAGGGCGTGGCCGGTGGCTTCCTTACCCCACCCTCACCAGACCCTGGGGAACTGAACGGGCATTGGCGATACCCCTGGGAAGTCCGTAGGCCTACCCGTGAGCCCCTCTCCCATTTGGCTGAGCCGGCCAGAGGTTGTGATGGGAGATCTCGGTTATGTCAGGAGGGCAGAGGTAGGAGTGGCTTCCAGGGCCGGGACGCCATTTTATATTTCTGCTCGCTTTTGTGTACGTGAAAGCACTGCCTGGGAGTTGAAAGAGAGACACCCACTATGGAATCCTAGCGGTCTGTTGTATTAACCACCGGACTGGCCGCCCATTCACGCGGTATGGCAGCCTTGGCCCTTGTGGGTTTTCCCGTCAAGCGAGCAAGGCCTTTTGAGTCCGCCTGCAAGTCCGTGCGGTGTCCGTCATTTGTGAAAGCGACGGGACTCTATCTTCCAAATGCTGGACTTTGAAGCTGGATGGAATTGGCCACCCTCCTGGGTCCTCAGTGGGTTTCCACAGTCTGTGAAGTGGTGACGAATGATGTTGCAGTGGAGGGGCTAGGGCGACTTTGAGTCAGGGCTTTGAGGACAGCGTAAATCTATGCCATGCCCGGCAGCAAAGTGAGCATGAGGGTTCTGGTCTTGCACGTGGCCAGACACACGTGGAACGTGAGATCCTATAGGTGCTTGCAAGGAGATGTTCCATTTGGGGAATTTTGTTTCCCCTGTACTCTGCAGATTGGGTGAGATATCGTTCCGGGGTCGTTCACCGGCGGACTGAGGAAACGCTGGTCTGGACAGCTGCACCGGCTCCCTTCTGTGGGCGGGACCAACGGAAAACACCCCGGAGGTAACATCCAGTTTTGAGTGGATTCAGTTTCCGGGGCTATGCTAATTCTGTTACAGGGGCTGTGGCCAAGCCTGTGCTGGGTCCGTTGACATGTTTGTCGGGGCCGGCAGAATCTCCCAGTGGGGATGGCTTTTTTGAGGACCCTGACGTGCTCACAAACCCAAGATGTTGTGAGTTTGCGCCTGTCATTTTCTTTCCTTTTCCTTTTTTCTCTCTTTCTTTCTTTCTTTCTTACTTTTTTTTTTTTTTTTTTTTGACACGGAACAGTTCCCTGTAGATTCTTCCCAGGCGCTGTCAACCGAGTGTGTCAGGTGGCACCCATTGTTTCTTTATTAGTTTGTTTTCCCGATGAACAGAGCGAAGGAATTCACTTCCACTGAGCTATCCTTCTCCATGGAGGTAGCCCTGGGGTGTTCAGCCAACCATGCATCAGAAAACATTTGCAAACACGTGAAAGTCAGTCGGTCCATCCGTCGGTAGACTCACTCAATGGATGGATGATGCGGTGGATCCATGGAACCTCCGTGGATGCACTGATGCTTTCACCCGTACCGATCACGTTGACCCTGTGCACTCTGGTCCCTTACGCCTAAATGACAGGCTGCACCACACAGGCACACAGGATATCCATCTTCTGGGGCATTCTCCGTGATCAGAGGATGACCAGCACACACGCGGGTGGTGCTTCTGTGCCGAGGTGTGACGGGCAGCCAGGCCATTTTCCTTTAGGGGCTCGGGATGCTGTAGGCGTCTGTGCCCTCAGGGGATCCTGCAACGCCTGCGGCACACCTTTCAAGTGCGATTGTACCTTGGAATGCCGGCTTCCAGTGCATTCTGCATCCAACCTGTTCACATGGCAGATGATCGCATTTCAAATTCTTGGATGGTAACGTAGATGTTATGTCCACGGTCCCATACCCTCAGTGAGTTCCCACGGTGTATCAAGGGACAGGCGAGCGATATGCTGAGCCATGTCGAGGGCAGTGTGCTGAGAGTACGTGGAGAGGGGAGATTTCGGAGAAGATCTGTCCGGGGCTCCCTGAGCAAAGAAGGGAGCCCTATTCTTCTTAGCGGAGACGTTGTGTCCGGAGTTTCTCATGTGGTTAGGTACACCTAATCGGTACAGCTACGTCTCCCAGGAAGCCTCTTTTCTTTTTCTTTTCATTTTTTTCCCGGGGTGCCTGAGTTTCCCGGTTCTTTGCAGTCTGGTTGTCACCGAATGCCCTGGCGGGAGCTCAGTGGAAAAGCCGGTCATTAGGGCTTTGTCGTGCGTGCGGGGTGGCTGACCTGGAAGTAGGAACACAGTAGCCTCCCGAGGCAATGACCCCATTCTGGTCAGTTCGTCTTGGGAGGGTTTGGAGCGATTTCCGTGACTTCTTTAAGGAATGAGGAAATTCCTAGCAAGTGCCAAGAATCACTTCGCACAAAGAGTGTGAGGCATTGACGACGTGAGGAGCCATGGTGGGCTTCTGTCTCCTTGCCGTCAGGGCGGCACATTTACCTCAGCATTGAGCAAGGTCAGACACATCCGAGACGGATGATGAAATTAGTAGGCTCGCTGCACGCACAGAGTCATAGTGGTGGGAACACAGGCAGCCTTGTCTTGGGGTCATCATGCCCCAGCCACACATGGTAAGCACCGGGGCCTGGGCCCCTCACCTTTACTCATGCCAGTTTGGAAAAGGAACACGCATGGTCCCCGTATGCCCACAGATGTAATCTCTCCCCGCAGGACGCAGTGAAGTGAGATGTGGGCTTCGAAGGGATGACTTTCTCTCCTGCCCGGTGTGGCGACCTGATGGAAGAGACTAGGGAGCAGTTGTGCCCGCCATCATCCCCAAGGTGCAGTGGGAATTCTCTCCTACGGTAAGGATCTTGTGCCGGGATCAGCGCCACACCTCGTGGGGAGGGGATCGTGACTCTGCCTGGAGGCGGGGCCCTCACCATGCTAGCCAGCCGTGGGGCCGGTCATTGCTTGTGATGCCGGTCTCCCTGGTGGAAGAGTGTGGGTTGGCCAGCCCCGGGGTGAGAGGAGGGCCCGGTGCTCAGTGTCCGCCCTGGATCTGGGGCTGAAGGTCCCTTTCGTACGTGTGCCTGGATCGATGATGTCTAAAAAAAATGGAAACTTTTGAAATCTGAACAAAATGAGTGAGGACTCGAGCTGAGGTCCAGCACGGGGATCGCCATGCCAGTGGGCTGAAGGGGGCTGAGTTAGTAGTGCTTGGGGTGAGTTAAGGCCTGTGATGTCTAGAAATCTGAAAGGCTCACGTATGTTGCAAGGAGTTGGGTTGGGCGGCGGTGTGAGCACACCCTGTTGGTGGCTTGCGGGGCTACCGTGGAAACCCTCTGAGGGCGTGGCCGGTGGCTTCCTTACCCCACCCTCACCAGACCCTGGGGAACTGAACGGGCATTGGCGATACCCCTGGGAAGTCCGTAGGCCTACCCGTGAGCCCCTCTCCCATTTGGCTGAGCCGGCCAGAGGTTGTGATGGGAGATCTCGGTTATGTCAGGAGGGCAGAGGTAGGAGCGGCTTCCAGGGCCGGGACGCCATTTTATATTTCTGCTCGCTTTTGTGTACGTGAAAGCACTGCCTGGGAGTTGAAAGAGAGACAGCCACTATGGAATCCTAGCGGTCTGTTGTATTAACCACCGGACTGGCCGCCCATTCACGCGGTATGGCAGCCTTGGCCCTTGTGGGTTTTCCCGTCAAGCGAGCAAGGCCTTTTGAGTCCATGGCGGTCCTGCCTGCAAGTCCGTGCGGTGTCCGTCATTTGTGAAAGCGACGGGACTCTATCTTCCAAATGCTGGACTTTGAAGCTGGATGGAATTGGCCACCCTCCTGGGTCCTCAGTGGGTTTCCACAGTCTGTGAAGTGGTGACGAATGATGTTGCAGTGGAGGGGCTAGGGCGACTTTGAGTCAGGGCTTTGAGGACAGCGTAAATCTATGCCATGCCCGGCAGCAAAGTGAGCATGAGGGTTCTGGTCTTGCACGTGGCCAGACACACGTGGAACGTGAGATCCTATAGGTGCTTGCAAGGAGATGTTCCATTTGGGGAATTTTGTTTCCCCTGTACTCTGCAGACGGGGTGAGATATCGTTCCGGGGACGTTCACCGGCGGACTGAGGAAACGCTGGTCTGGACAGCTGCACCGGCTCCCTTCTGGGGGCGGGACCAACGGAAAACACCCCGGAGGTAACATCCAGTTTTGAGTGGATTCAGTTTCGGGGGCTATGCTAATTCTGTTACAGGGGCTGTGGCCAAGCCTGTGCTGGGTCCGTTGACATGTTTGTCGGGGCCGACAGAATCTCCCAGTCAGGATGGCATTTTTGAGGACCCTGACGTGCTCACAAACCCAAGATGTTGTGAGTTTGCGCCTGTCATTTTCTTTCCTTTTCCTTTTTCTCTCTTTCTTTCTTTCTTTCTTTTTTTTTTTTTTTTGACACGGAACAGTTCCCTGTAGATTCTTCCCAGGCGCTGTCAACCGAGTGTGTCAGGTGGCACCCATTGTTTCTTTATTAGTTTGTTTTCCCGATGAACAGAGCGAAGGAATTCACTTCCACTGAGCTATCCTTCTCCATGGAGGTAGCCCTGGGGTGTTCAGCCAACCATGCATCAGAAAACATTTGCAAACACGTGAAAGTCAGTCGGTCCATCCGTCGGTAGACTCACTCAATGGATGGATGATGCGGTGGATCCATGGAACCTCCGTGGATGCACTGATGCTTTCACCCGTACCGATCACGTTGACCCTGTGCACTCTGGTCCCTTACGCCTAAATGACAGGCTGCACCACACAGGCACACAGGATATCCATCTTCTGGGGCATTCTCCGTGATCAGACGATGACCAGCACACACGCGGGTGGTGCTTCTGTGCCGAGGTGTGACGGGCAGCCAGGCCATTTTCCTTTAGGGGCTCGGGATGCTGTAGGCGTCCGTGCCCTCAGGGGATCCTGCAACGCCTGCGGCACACCTTTCAAGTGCGATTGTACCTTGGAATGCCGGCTTCCAGTGCATTCTGCATCCAACCTGTTCACATGGCAGATGATCGCATTTCAAATTCTTGGATGGTAACGTAGATGTTATGTCCACGGTCCCATACCCTCAGTGAGTTCCCACGGTGTATCAAGGGACAGGCGAGCGATATGCTGAGCCATGTCGAGGGCAGTGTGCTGAGAGTACGTGGAGAGGGGAGATTTCGGAGAAGATCAGTCCGGGGCTCCCTGAGCAAAGAAGGGAGCCCTATTCTTCTTAGCGGAGACGTTGTGTCCGGAGTTTCTCATGTGGTTAGGTACACCTAATCGGTACAGCTACGTCTCCCAGGAAGCCTCTTTTCTTTTTCTTTTCATTTTTTTCCCGGGGTGCCTGAGTTTCCCGGTTCTTTGCAGTCTGGTTGTCACCGAATGCCCTGGCGGGAGCTCAGTGGAAAAGCCGGTCATTAGGGCTTTGTCGTGCGTGCGGGGTGGCTGACCTGGAAGTAGGAACACAGTAGCCTCCCGAGGCAATGACCCCATTCTGGTCAGTTCGTCTTGGGAGGGTTTGGAGCGATTTCCGTGACTTCTTTAAGGAATGAGGAAATTCCTAGCAAGTGCCAAGAATCACTTCGCACAAAGAGTGTGAGGCATTGACGACGTGAGGAGCCATGGTGGGCTTCTGTCTCCTTGCCGTCAGGGCGGCACATTTACCTCAGCATTGAGCAAGGTCAGACACATCCGAGACGGATGATGAAATTAGTAGGCTCGCTGCACGCACAGAGTCATAGTGGTGGGAACACAGGCAGCCTTGTCTTGGGGTCATCATGCCCCAGCCACACATGGTAAGCACCGGGGCCTGGGCCCCTCACCTTTACTCATGCCAGTTTGGAAAAGGAACACGCATGGTCCCCGTATGCCCACAGATGTAATCTCTCCCCGCAGGACGCAGTGAAGTGAGATGTGGGCTTCGAAGGGATGACTTTCTCTCCTGCCCGGTGTGGCGACCTGATGGAAGAGACTAGGGAGCAGTTGTGCCCGCCATCATCCCCAAGGTGCAGTGGGAATTCTCTCCTACGGTAAGGATCTTGTGCCGGGATCAGCGCCACACCTCGTGGGGAGGGGATCGTGACTCTGCCTGGAGGCGGGGCCCTCACCATGCTAGCCAGCCGTGGGGCCGGTCATTGCTTGTGATGCCGGTCTCCCTGGTGGAAGAGTGTGGGTTGGCCAGCCCCGGGGTGACAGGAGGGCCCGGTGCTCAGTGTCCGCCCTGGATCTGGGGCTGAAGGTCCCTTTCGTACGTGTGCCTGGATCGATGATGTCTAAAAAAAATGGAAACTTTTGAAATCTGAACAAAATGAGTGAGGACTCGAGCTGAGGTCCAGCACGGGGATCGCCATGCCAGTGGGCTGAAGGGGGCTGAGTTAGTAGTGCTTGGGGTGAGTTAAGGCCTGTGATGTCTAGAAATCTGAAAGGCTCACGTATGTTGCAAGGAGTTGGGTTGGGCGGCGGTGTGAGCACACCCTGTTGGTGGCTTGCGGGGCTACCGTGGAAACCCTCTGAGGGCGTGGCCGGTGGCTTCCTTACCCCACCCTCACCAGACCCTGGGGAACTGAACGGGCATTGGCGATACCCCTGGGAAGTCCGTAGGCCTACCCGTGAGCCCCTCTCCCATTTGGCTGAGCCGGCCAGAGGTTGTGATGGGAGATCTCGGTTATGTCAGGAGGGCAGAGGTAGGAGCGGCTTCCAGGGCCGGGACGCCATTTTATATTTCTGCTCGCTTTTGTGTACGTGAAAGCACTGCCTGGGAGTTGAAAGAGAGACACCCACTATGGAATCCTAGCGGTCTGTTGTATTAACCACCGGACTGGCCGCCCATTCACGCGGTATGGCAGCCTTGGCCCTTGTGGGTTTTCCCGTCAAGCGAGCAAGGCCTTTTGAGTCCATGGCGGTCCTGCCTGCAAGTCCGTGCGGTGTCCGTCATTTGTGAAAGCGACGGGACTCTATCTTCCAAATGCTGGACTTTGAAGCTGGATGGAATTGGCCACCCTCCTGGGTCCTCAGTGGGTTTCCACAGTCTGTGAAGTGGTGACGAATGATGTTGCAGGGGAGGGGCTAGGGCGACTTTGAGTCAGGGCTTTGAGGACAGCGTAAATCTATGCCATGCCCGGCAGCAAAGTGAGCATGAGGGTTCTGGTCTTGCACGTGGCCAGACACACGTGGAACGTGAGATCCTATAGGTGCTTGCAAGGAGATGTTCCATTTGGGGAATTTTGTTTCCCCTGTACTCTGCAGACGGGGTGAGATATCGTTCCGGGGACGTTCACCGGCGGACTGAGGAAACGCTGGTCTGGACAGCTGCACCGGCTCCCTTCTGGGGGCGGGACCAACGGAAAACACCCCGGAGGTAACATCCAGTTTTGAGTGGATTCAGTTTCGGGGGCTATGCTAATTCTGTTACAGGGGCTGTGGCCAAGCCTGTGCTGGGTCCGTTGACATGTTTGTCGGGGCCGACAGAATCTCCCAGTCAGGATGGCATTTTTGAGGACCCTGACGTGCTCACAAACCCAAGATGTTGTGAGTTTGCGCCTGTCATTTTCTTTCCTTTTCCTTTTTCTCTCTTTCTTTCTTTCTTTCTTTTTTTTTTTTTTTTGACACGGAACAGTTCCCTGTAGATTCTTCCCAGGCGCTGTCAACCGAGTGTGTCAGGTGGCACCCATTGTTTCTTTATTAGTTTGTTTTCCCGATGAACAGAGCGAAGGAATTCACTTCCACTGAGCTATCCTTCTCCATGGAGGTAGCCCTGGGGTGTTCAGCCAACCATGCATCAGAAAACATTTGCAAACACGTGAAAGTCAGTCGGTCCATCCGTCGGTAGACTCACTCAATGGATGGATGATGCGGTGGATCCATGGAACCTCCGTGGATGCACTGATGCTTTCACCCGTACCGATCACGTTGACCCTGTGCCCTCTGGTCCCTTACGCCTAAATGACAGGCTGCACCACACAGGCACACAGGATATCCATCTTCTGGGGCATTCTCCGTGATCAGAGGATGACCAGCACACACGCGGGTGGTGCTTCTGTGCCGAGGTGTGACGGGCAGCCAGGCCATTTTCCTTTAGGGGCTCGGGATGCTGTAGGCGTCCGTGCCCTCAGGGGATCCTGCAACGCCTGCGGCACACCTTTCAAGTGCGATTGTACCTTGGAATGCCGGCTTCCAGTGCATTCTGCATCCAACCTGTTCACATGGCAGATGATCGCATTTCAAATTCTTGGATGGTAACGTAGATGTTATGTCCACGGTCCCATACCCTCAGTGAGTTCCCACGGTGTATCAAGGGACAGGCGAGCGATATGCTGAGCCATGTCGAGGGCAGTGTGCTGAGAGTACGTGGAGAGGGGAGATTTCGGAGAAGATCTGTCCGGGGCTCCCTGAGCAAAGAAGGGAGCCCTATTCTTCTTAGCGGAGACGTTGTGTCCGGAGTTTCTCATGTGGTTAGGTACACCTAATCGGTACAGCTACGTCTCCCAGGAAGCCTCTTTTCTTTTTCTTTTCATTTTTTTCCCGGGGTGCCTGAGTTTCCCGGTTCTTTGCAGTCTGGTTGTCACCGAATGCCCTGGCGGGAGCTCAGTGGAAAAGCCGGTCATTAGGGCTTTGTCGTGCGTGCGGGGTGGCTGACCTGGAAGTAGGAACACAGTAGCCTCCCGAGGCAATGACCCCATTCTGGTCAGTTCGTCTTGGGAGGGTTTGGAGCGATTTCCGTGACTTCTTTAAGGAATGAGGAAATTCCTAGCAAGTGCCAAGAATCACTTCGCACAAAGAGTGTGAGGCATTGACGACGTGAGGAGCCATGGTGGGCTTCTGTCTCCTTGCCGTCAGGGCGGCACATTTACCTCAGCATTGAGCAAGGTCAGACACATCCGAGACGGATGATGAAATTAGTAGGCTCGCTGCACGCACAGAGTCATAGTGGTGGGAACACAGGCAGCCTTGTCTTGGGGTCATCATGCCCCAGCCACACATGGTAAGCACCGGGGCCTGGGCCCCTCACCTTTACTCATGCCAGTTTGGAAAAGGAACACGCATGGTCCCCGTATGCCCACAGATGTAATCTCTCCCCGCAGGACGCAGTGAAGTGAGATGTGGGCTTCGAAGGGATGACTTTCTCTCCTGCCCGGTGTGGCGACCTGATGGAAGAGACTAGGGAGCAGTTGTGCCCGCCATCATCCCCAAGGTGCAGTGGGAATTCTCTCCTACGGTAAGGATCTTGTGCCGGGATCAGCGCCACACCTCGTGGGGAGGGGATCGTGACTCTGCCTGGAGGCGGGGCCCTCACCATGCTAGCCAGCCGTGGGGCCGGTCATTGCTTGTGATGCCGGTCTCCCTGGTGGAAGAGTGTGGGTTGGCCAGCCCCGGGGTGACAGGAGGGCCCGGTGCTCAGTGTCCGCCCTGGATCTGGGGCTGAAGGTCCCTTTCGTACGTGTGCCTGGATCGATGATGTCTAAAAAAAATGGAAACTTTTGAAATCTGAACAAAATGAGTGAGGACTCGAGCTGAGGTCCAGCACGGGGATCGCCATGCCAGTGGGCTGAAGGGGGCTGAGTTAGTAGTGCTTGGGGTGAGTTAAGGCCTGTGATGTCTAGAAATCTGAAAGGCTCACGTATGTTGCAAGGAGTTGGGTTGGGCGGCGGTGTGAGCACACCCTGTTGGTGGCTTGCGGGGCAACCGTGGAAACCCTCTGAGGGCGTGGCCGGTGGCTTCCTTACCCCACCCTCACCAGACCCTGGGGAACTGAACGGGCATTGGCGATACCCCTGGGAAGTCCGTAGGCCTACCCGTGAGCCCCTCTCCCATTTGGCTGAGCCGGCCAGAGGTTGTGATGGGAGATCTCGGTTATGTCAGGAGGGCAGAGGTAGGAGCGGCTTCCAGGGCCGGGACGCCATTTTATATTTCTGCTTGCTTTTGTGTACGTGAAAGCACTGCCTGGGAGTTGAAAGAGAGACACCCACTATGGAATCCTAGCGGTCTGTTGTATTAACCACCGGACTGGCCGCCCATTCACGCGGTATGGCAGCCTTGGCCCTTGTGGGTTTTCCCGTCAAGCGAGCAAGGCCTTTTGAGTCCATGGCGGTCCTGCCTGCAAGTCCGTGCGGTGTCCGTCATTTGTGAAAGCGACGGGACTCTATCTTCCAAATGCTGGACTTTGAAGCTGGATGGAATTGGCCACCCTCCTGGGTCCTCAGTGGGTTTCCACAGTCTGTGAAGTGGTGACGAATGATGTTGCAGTGGAGGGGCTAGGGCGACTTTGAGTCAGGGCTTTGAGGACAGCGTAAATCTATGCCATGCCCGGCAGCAAAGTGAGCATGAGGGTTCTGGTCTTGCACGTGGCCAGACACACGTGGAACGTGAGATCCTATAGGTGCTTGCAAGGAGATGTTCCATTTGGGGAATTTTGTTTCCCCTGTACTCTGCAGATGGGGTGAGATATCGTTCCGGGGTCGTTCACCGGCGGACTGAGGAAACGCTGGTCTGGACAGCTGCACCGGCTCCCTTCTGTGGGCGGGACCAACGGAAAACACCCCGGAGGTAACATCCAGTTTTGAGTGGATTCAGTTTCGGGGGCTATGCTAATTCTGTTACAGGGGCTGTGGCCAAGCCTGTGCTGGGTCCGTGGACATGTTTGTCGGGGCCGGCAGAATCTCCCAGTGGGGATGGCTTTTTTGAGGACCCTGACGTGCTCACAAACCCAAGATGTTGTGAGTTTGCGCCTGTCATTTTCTTTCCTTTTCCTTTTTTTCTCTTTCTTTCTTTCTTTCTTTCTTTCTTTCTTTCTTTTTTTTTTTTTTTTTTTTGACACGGAACAGTTCCCTGTAGATTCTTCCCAGGCGCTGTCAACCGAGTGTGTCAGGTGGCACCCATTGTTTCTTTATTAGTTTGTTTTCCCGATGAACAGAGCGAAGGAATTCACTTCCACTGAGCTATCCTTCTCCATGGAGGTAGCCCTGGGGTGTTCAGCCAACCATGCATCAGAAAACATTTGCAAACACGTGAAAGTCAGTCGGTCCATCCGTCGGTAGACTCACTCAATGGATGGATGATGCGGTGGATCCATGGAACCTCCGTGGATGCACTGATGCTTTCACCCGTACCGATCACGTTGACCCTGTGCACTCTGGTCCCTTACGCCTAAATGACAGGCTGCACCACACAGGCACACAGGATATCCATCTTCTGGGGCATTCTCCGTGATCAGAGGATGACCAGCACACACGCGGGTGGTGCTTCTGTGCCGAGGTGTGACGGGCAGCCAGGCCATTTTCCTTTAGGGGCTCGGGATGCTGTAGGCGTCCGTGCCCTCAGGGGATCCTGCAACGCCTGCGGCACACCTTTCAAGTGCGATTGTACCTTGGAATGCCGGCTTCCAGTGCATTCTGCATCCAACCTGTTCACATGGCAGATGATCGCATTTCAAATTCTTGGATGGTAACGTAGATGTTATGTCCACGGTCCCATACCCTCAGTGAGTTCCCACGGTGTATCAAGGGACAGGCGAGCGATATGCTGAGCCATGTCGAGGGCAGTGTGCTGAGAGTACGTGGAGAGGGGAGATTTCGGAGAAGATCTGTCCGGGGCTCCCTGAGCAAAGAAGGGAGCCCTATTCTTCTTAGCGGAGACGTTGTGTCCGGAGTTTCTCATGTGGTTAGGTACACCTAATCGGTACAGCTACGTCTCCCAGGAAGCCTCTTTTCTTTTTCTTTTCATTTTTTTCCCGGGGTGCCTGAGTTTCCCGGTTCTTTGCAGTCTGGTTGTCACCGAATGCCCTGGCGGGAGCTCAGTGGAAAAGCCGGTCATTAGGGCTTTGTCGTGCGTGCGGGGTGGCTGACCTGGAAGTAGGAACACAGTAGCCTCCCGAGGCAATGACCCCATTCTGGTCAGTTCGTCTTGGGAGGGTTTGGAGCGATTTCCGTGACTTCTTTAAGGAATGAGGAAATTCCTAGCAAGTGCCAAGAATCACTTCGCACAAAGAGTGTGAGGCATTGACGACGTGAGGAGCCATGGTGGGCTTCTGTCTCCTTGCCGTCAGGGCGGCACATTTACCTCAGCATTGAGCAAGGTCAGACACATCCGAGACGGATGATGAAATTAGTAGGCTCGCTGCACGCACAGAGTCATAGTGGTGGGAACACAGGCAGCCTTGTCTTGGGGTCATCATGCCCCAGCCACACATGGTAAGCACCGGGGCCTGGGCCCCTCACCTTTACTCATGCCAGTTTGGAAAAGGAACACGCATGGTCCCCGTATGCCCACAGATGTAATCTCTCCCCGCAGGACGCAGTGAAGTGAGATGTGGGCTTCGAAGGGATGACTTTCTCTCCTGCCCGGTGTGGCGACCTGATGGAAGAGACTAGGGAGCAGTTGTGCCCGCCATCATCCCCAAGGTGCAGTGGGAATTCTCTCCTACGGTAAGGATCTTGTGCCGGGATCAGCGCCACACCTCGTGGGGAGGGGATCGTGACTCTGCCTGGAGGCGGGGCCCTCACCATGCTAGCCAGCCGTGGGGCCGGTCATTGCTTGTGATGCCGGTCTCCCTGGTGGAAGAGTGTGGGTTGGCCAGCCCCGGGGTGACAGGAGGGCCCGGTGCTCAGTGTCCGCCCTGGATCTGGGGCTGAAGGTCCCTTTCGTACGTGTGCCTGGATCGATGATGTCTAAAAAAAATGGAAACTTTTGAAATCTGAACAAAATGAGTGAGGACTCGAGCTGAGGTCCAGCACGGGGATCGCCATGCCAGTGGGCTGAAGGGGGCTGAGTTAGTAGTGCTTGGGGTGAGTTAAGGCCTGTGATGTCTAGAAATCTGAAAGGCTCACGTATGTTGCAAGGAGTTGGGTTGGGCGGCGGTGTGAGCACACCCTGTTGGTGGCTTGCGGGGCTACCGTGGAAACCCTCTGAGGGCGTGGCCGGTGGCTTCCTTACCCCACCCTCACCAGACCCTGGGGAACTGAACGGGCATTGGCGATACCCCTGGGAAGTCCGTAGGCCTACCCGTGAGCCCCTCTCCCATTTGGCTGAGCCGGCCAGAGGTTGTGATGGGAGATCTCGGTTATGTCAGGAGGGCAGAGGTAGGAGCGGCTTCCAGGGCCGGGACGCCATTTTATATTTCTGCTCGCTTTTGTGTACGTGAAAGCACTGCCTGGGAGTTGAAAGAGAGACACCCACTATGGAATCCTAGCGGTCTGTTGTATTAACCACCGGACTGGCCGCCCATTCACGCGGTATGGCAGCCTTGGCCCTTGTGGGTTTTCCCGTCAAGCGAGCAAGGCCTTTTGAGTCCGCCTGCAAGTCCGTGCGGTGTCCGTCATTTGTGAAAGCGACGGGACTCTATCTTCCAAATGCTGGACTTTGAAGCTGGATGGAATTGGCCACCCTCCTGGGTCCTCAGTGGGTTTCCACAGTCTGTGAAGTGGTGACGAATGATGTTGCAGTGGAGGGGCTAGGGCGACTTTGAGTCAGGGCTTTGAGGACAGCGTAAATCTATGCCATGCCCGGCAGCAAAGTGAGCATGAGGGTTCTGGTCTTGCACGTGGCCAGACACACGTGGAACGTGAGATCCTATAGGTGCTTGCAAGGAGATGTTCCATTTGGGGAATTTTGTTTCCCCTGTACTCTGCAGATTGGGTGAGATATCGTTCCGGGGTCGTTCACCGGCGGACTGAGGAAACGCTGGTCTGGACAGCTGCACCGGCTCCCTTCTGTGGGCGGGACCAACGGAAAACACCCCGGAGGTAACATCCAGTTTTGAGTGGATTCAGTTTCCGGGGCTATGCTAATTCTGTTACAGGGGCTGTGGCCAAGCCTGTGCTGGGTCCGTTGACATGTTTGTCGGGGCCGGCAGAATCTCCCAGTGGGGATGGCTTTTTTGAGGACCCTGACGTGCTCACAAACCCAAGATGTTGTGAGTTTGCGCCTGTCATTTTCTTTCCTTTTCCTTTTTTCTCTCTTTCTTTCTTTCTTTCTTACTTTTTTTTTTTTTTTTTTTGACACGGAACAGTTCCCTGTAGATTCTTCCCAGGCGCTGTCAACCGAGTGTGTCAGGTGGCACCCATTGTTTCTTTATTAGTTTGTTTTCCCGATGAACAGAGCGAAGGAATTCACTTGCACTGAGCTATCCTTCTCCATGGAGGTAGCCCTGGGGTGTTCAGCCAACCATGCATCAGAAAACATTTGCAAACACGTGAAAGTCAGTCGGTCCATCCGTCGGTAGACTCACTCAATGGATGGATGATGCGGTGGATCCATGGAACCTCCGTGGATGCACTGATGCTTTCACCCGTACCGATCACGTTGACCCTGTGCACTCTGGTCCCTTACGCCTAAATGACAGGCTGCACCACACAGGCACACAGGATATCCATCTTCTGGGGCATTCTCCGTGATCAGACGATGACCAGCACACACGCGGGTGGTGCTTCTGTGCCGAGGTGTGACGGGCAGCCAGGCCATTTTCCTTTAGGGGCTCGGGATGCTGTAGGCGTCCGTGCCCTCAGGGGATCCTGCAACGCCTGCGGCACACCTTTCAAGTGCGATTGTACCTTGGAATGCCGGCTTCCAGTGCATTCTGCATCCAACCTGTTCACATGGCAGATGATCGCATTTCAAATTCTTGGATGGTAACGTAGATGTTATGTCCACGGTCCCATACCCTCAGTGAGTTCCCACGGTGTATCAAGGGACAGGCGAGCGATATGCTGAGCCATGTCGAGGGCAGTGTGCTGAGAGTACGTGGAGAGGGGAGATTTCGGAGAAGATCAGTCCGGGGCTCCCTGAGCAAAGAAGGGAGCCCTATTCTTCTTAGCGGAGACGTTGTGTCCGGAGTTTCTCATGTGGTTAGGTACACCTAATCGGTACAGCTACGTCTCCCAGGAAGCCTCTTTTCTTTTTCTTTTCATTTTTTTCCCGGGGTGCCTGAGTTTCCCGGTTCTTTGCAGTCTGGTTGTCACCGAATGCCCTGGCGGGAGCTCAGTGGAAAAGCCGGTCATTAGGGCTTTGTCGTGCGTGCGGGGTGGCTGACCTGGAAGTAGGAACACAGTAGCCTCCCGAGGCAATGACCCCATTCTGGTCAGTTCGTCTTGGGAGGGTTTGGAGCGATTTCCGTGACTTCTTTAAGGAATGAGGAAATTCCTAGCAAGTGCCAAGAATCACTTCGCACAAAGAGTGTGAGGCATTGACGACGTGAGGAGCCATGGTGGGCTTCTGTCTCCTTGCCGTCAGGGCGGCACATTTACCTCAGCATTGAGCAAGGTCAGACACATCCGAGACGGATGATGAAATTAGTAGGCTCGCTGCACGCACAGAGTCATAGTGGTGGGAACACAGGCAGCCTTGTCTTGGGGTCATCATGCCCCAGCCACACATGGTAAGCACCGGGGCCTGGGCCCCTCACCTTTACTCATGCCAGTTTGGAAAAGGAACACGCATGGTCCCCGTATGCCCACAGATGTAATCTCTCCCCGCAGGACGCAGTGAAGTGAGATGTGGGCTTCGAAGGGATGACTTTCTCTCCTGCCCGGTGTGGCGACCTGATGGAAGAGACTAGGGAGCAGTTGTGCCCGCCATCATCCCCAAGGTGCAGTGGGAATTCTCTCCTACGGTAAGGATCTTGTGCCGGGATCAGCGCCACACCTCGTGGGGAGGGGATCGTGACTCTGCCTGGAGGCGGGGCCCTCACCATGCTAGCCAGCCGTGGGGCCGGTCATTGCTTGTGATGCCGGTCTCCCTGGTGGAAGAGTGTGGGTTGGCCAGCCCCGGGGTGACAGGAGGGCCCGGTGCTCAGTGTCCGCCCTGGATCTGGGGCTGAAGGTCCCTTTCGTACGTGTGCCTGGATCGATGATGTCTAAAAAAAATGGAAACTTTTGAAATCTGAACAAAATGAGTGAGGACTCGAGCTGAGGTCCAGCACGGGGATCGCCATGCCAGTGGGCTGAAGGGGGCTGAGTTAGTAGTGCTTGGGGTGAGTTAAGGCCTGTGATGTCTAGAAATCTGAAAGGCTCACGTATGTTGCAAGGAGTTGGGTTGGGCGGCGGTGTGAGCACACCCTGTTGGTGGCTTGCGGGGCTACCGTGGAAACCCTCTGAGGGCGTGGCCGGTGGCTTCCTTACCCCACCCTCACCAGACCCTGGGGAACTGAACGGGCATTGGCGATACCCCTGGGAAGTCCGTAGGCCTACCCGTGAGCCCCTCTCCCATTTGGCTGAGCCGGCCAGAGGTTGTGATGGGAGATCTCGGTTATGTCAGGAGGGCAGAGGTAGGAGCGGCTTCCAGGGCCGGGACGCCATTTTATATTTCTGCTCGCTTTTGTGTACGTGAAAGCACTGCCTGGGAGTTGAAAGAGAGACACCCACTATGGAATCCTAGCGGTCTGTTGTATTAACCACCGGACTGGCCGCCCATTCACGCGGTATGGCAGCCTTGGCCCTTGTGGGTTTTCCCGTCAAGCGAGCAAGGCCTTTTGAGTCCGCCTGCAAGTCCGTGCGGTGTCCGTCATTTGTGAAAGCGACGGGACTCTATCTTCCAAATGCTGGACTTTGAAGCTGGATGGAATTGGCCACCCTCCTGGGTCCTCAGTGGGTTTCCACAGTCTGTGAAGTGGTGACGAATGATGTTGCAGTGGAGGGGCTAGGGCGACTTTGAGTCAGGGCTTTGAGGACAGCGTAAATCTATGCCATGCCCGGCAGCAAAGTGAGCATGAGGGTTCTGGTCTTGCACGTGGCCAGACACACGTGGAACGTGAGATCCTATAGGTGCTTGCAAGGAGATGTTCCATTTGGGGAATTTTGTTTCCCCTGTACTCTGCAGATTGGGTGAGATATCGTTCCGGGGTCGTTCACCGGCGGACTGAGGAAACGCTGGTCTGGACAGCTGCACCGGCTCCCTTCTGTGGGCGGGACCAACGGAAAACACCCCGGAGGTAACATCCAGTTTTGAGTGGATTCAGTTTCCGGGGCTATGCTAATTCTGTTACAGGGGCTGTGGCCAAGCCTGTGCTGGGTCCGTTGACATGTTTGTCGGGGCCGGCAGAATCTCCCAGTGGGGATGGCTTTTTTGAGGACCCTGACGTGCTCACAAACCCAAGATGTTGTGAGTTTGCGCCTGTCATTTTCTTTCCTTTTCCTTTTTTCTCTCTTTCTTTCTTTCTTTCTTACTTTTTTTTTTTTTTTTTTTTGACACGGAACAGTTCCCTGTAGATTCTTCCCAGGCGCTGTCAACCGAGTGTGTCAGGTGGCACCCATTGTTTCTTTATTAGTTTGTTTTCCCGATGAACAGAGCGAAGGAATTCACTTGCACTGAGCTATCCTTCTCCATGGAGGTAGCCCTGGGGTGTTCAGCCAACCATGCATCAGAAAACATTTGCAAACACGTGAAAGTCAGTCGGTCCATCCGTCGGTAGACTCACTCAATGGATGGATGATGCGGTGGATCCATGGAACCTCCGTGGATGCACTGATGCTTTCACCCGTACCGATCACGTTGACCCTGTGCACTCTGGTCCCTTACGCCTAAATGACAGGCTGCACCACACAGGCACACAGGATATCCATCTTCTGGGGCATTCTCCGTGATCAGACGATGACCAGCACACACGCGGGTGGTGCTTCTGTGCCGAGGTGTGACGGGCAGCCAGGCCATTTTCCTTTAGGGGCTCGGGATGCTGTAGGCGTCCGTGCCCTCAGGGGATCCTGCAACGCCTGCGGCACACCTTTCAAGTGCGATTGTACCTTGGAATGCCGGCTTCCAGTGCATTCTGCATCCAACCTGTTCACATGGCAGATGATCGCATTTCAAATTCTTGGATGGTAACGTAGATGTTATGTCCACGGTCCCATACCCTCAGTGAGTTCCCACGGTGTATCAAGGGACAGGCGAGCGATATGCTGAGCCATGTCGAGGGCAGTGTGCTGAGAGTACGTGGAGAGGGGAGATTTCGGAGAAGATCAGTCCGGGGCTCCCTGAGCAAAGAAGGGAGCCCTATTCTTCTTAGCGGAGACGTTGTGTCCGGAGTTTCTCATGTGGTTAGGTACACCTAATCGGTACAGCTACGTCTCCCAGGAAGCCTCTTTTCTTTTTCTTTTCATTTTTTTCCCGGGGTGCCTGAGTTTCCCGGTTCTTTGCAGTCTGGTTGTCACCGAATGCCCTGGCGGGAGCTCAGTGGAAAAGCCGGTCATTAGGGCTTTGTCGTGCGTGCGGGGTGGCTGACCTGGAAGTAGGAACACAGTAGCCTCCCGAGGCAATGACCCCATTCTGGTCAGTTCGTCTTGGGAGGGTATGGAGCGATTTCCGTGACTTCTTTAAGGAATGAGGAAATTCCTAGCAAGTGCCAAGAATCACTTCGCACAAAGAGTGTGAGGCATTGACGACGTGAGGAGCCATGGTGGGCTTCTGTCTCCTTGCCGTCAGGGCGGCACATTTACCTCAGCATTGAGCAAGGTCAGACACATCCGAGACGGATGATGAAATTAGTAGGCTCGCTGCACGCACAGAGTCATAGTGGTGGGAACACAGGCAGCCTTGTCTTGGGGTCATCATGCCCCAGCCACACATGGTAAGCACCGGGGCCTGGGCCCCTCACCTTTACTCATGCCAGTTTGGAAAAGGAACACGCATGGTCCCCGTATGCCCACAGATGTAATCTCTCCCCGCAGGACGCAGTGAAGTGAGATGTGGGCTTCGAAGGGATGACTTTCTCTCCTGCCCGGTGTGGCGACCTGATGGAAGAGACTAGGGAGCAGTTGTGCCCGCCATCATCCCCAAGGTGCAGTGGGAATTCTCTCCTACGGTAAGGATCTTGTGCCGGGATCAGCGCCACACCTCGTGGGGAGGGGATCGTGACTCTGCCTGGAGGCGGGGCCCTCACCATGCTAGCCAGCCGTGGGGCCGGTCATTGCTTGTGATGCCGGTCTCCCTGGTGGAAGAGTGTGGGTTGGCCAGCCCCGGGGTGACAGGAGGGCCCGGTGCTCAGTGTCCGCCCTGGATCTGGGGCTGAAGGTCCCTTTCGTACGTGTGCCTGGATCGATGATGTCTAAAAAAAATGGAAACTTTTGAAATCTGAACAAAATGAGTGAGGACTCGAGCTGAGGTCCAGCACGGGGATCGCCATGCCAGTGGGCTGAAGGGGGCTGAGTTAGTAGTGCTTGGGGTGAGTTAAGGCCTGTGATGTCTAGAAATCTGAAAGGCTCACGTATGTTGCAAGGAGTTGGGTTGGGCGGCGGTGTGAGCACACCCTGTTGGTGGCTTGCGGGGCTACCGTGGAAACCCTCTGAGGGCGTGGCCGGTGGCTTCCTTACCCCACCCTCACCAGACCCTGGGGAACTGAACGGGCATTGGCGATACCCCTGGGAAGTCCGTAGGCCTACCCGTGAGCCCCTCTCCCATTTGGCTGAGCCGGCCAGAGGTTGTGATGGGAGATCTCGGTTATGTCAGGAGGGCAGAGGTAGGAGCGGCTTCCAGGGCCGGGACGCCATTTTATATTTCTGCTCGCTTTTGTGTACGTGAAAGCACTGCCTGGGAGTTGAAAGAGAGACACCCACTATGGAATCCTAGCGGTCTGTTGTATTAACCACCGGACTGGCCGCCCATTCACGCGGTATGGCAGCCTTGGCCCTTGTGGGTTTTCCCGTCAAGCGAGCAAGGCCTTTTGAGTCCGCCTGCAAGTCCGTGCGGTGTCCGTCATTTGTGAAAGCGACGGGACTCTATCTTCCAAATGCTGGACTTTGAAGCTGGATGGAATTGGCCACCCTCCTGGGTCCTCAGTGGGTTTCCACAGTCTGTGAAGTGGTGACGAATGATGTTGCAGTGGAGGGGCTAGGGCGACTTTGAGTCAGGGCTTTGAGGACAGCGTAAATCTATGCCATGCCCGGCAGCAAAGTGAGCATGAGGGTTCTGGTCTTGCACGTGGCCAGACACACGTGGAACGTGAGATCCTATAGGTGCTTGCAAGGAGATGTTCCATTTGGGGAATTTTGTTTCCCCTGTACTCTGCAGATTGGGTGAGATATCGTTCCGGGGTCGTTCACCGGCGGACTGAGGAAACGCTGGTCTGGACAGCTGCACCGGCTCCCTTCTGTGGGCGGGACCAACGGAAAACACCCCGGAGGTAACATCCAGTTTTGAGTGGATTCAGTTTCCGGGGCTATGCTAATTCTGTTACAGGGGCTGTGGCCAAGCCTGTGCTGGGTCCGTTGACATGTTTGTCGGGGCCGGCAGAATCTCCCAGTGGGGATGGCTTTTTTGAGGACCCTGACGTGCTCACAAACCCAAGATGTTGTGAGTTTGCGCCTGTCATTTTCTTTCCTTTTCCTTTTTTCTCTCTTTCTTTCTTTCTTTCTTACTTTTTTTTTTTTTTTTTTTTGACACGGAACAGTTCCCTGTAGATTCTTCCCAGGCGCTGTCAACCGAGTGTGTCAGGTGGCACCCATTGTTTCTTTATTAGTTTGTTTTCCCGATGAACAGAGCGAAGGAATTCACTTGCACTGAGCTATCCTTCTCCATGGAGGTAGCCCTGGGGTGTTCAGCCAACCATGCATCAGAAAACATTTGCAAACACGTGAAAGTCAGTCGGTCCATCCGTCGGTAGACTCACTCAATGGATGGATGATGCGGTGGATCCATGGAACCTCCGTGGATGCACTGATGCTTGCACCCGTACCGATCACGTTGACCCTGTGCACTCTGGTCCCTTACGCCTAAATGACAGGCTGCACCACACAGGCACACAGGATATCCATCTTCTGGGGCATTCTCCGTGATCAGACGATGACCAGCACACACGCGGGTGGTGCTTCTGTGCCGAGGTGTGACGGGCAGCCAGGCCATTTTCCTTTAGGGGCTCGGGATGCTGTAGGCGTCCGTGCCCTCAGGGGATCCTGCAACGCCTGCGGCACACCTTTCAAGTGCGATTGTACCTTGGAATGCCGGCTTCCAGTGCATTCTGCATCCAACCTGTTCACATGGCAGATGATCGCATTTCAAATTCTTGGATGGTAACGTAGATGTTATGTCCACGGTCCCATACCCTCAGTGAGTTCCCACGGTGTATCAAGGGACAGGCGAGCGATATGCTGAGCCATGTCGAGGGCAGTGTGCTGAGAGTACGTGGAGAGGGGAGATTTCGGAGAAGATCAGTCCGGGGCTCCCTGAGCAAAGAAGGGAGCCCTATTCTTCTTAGCGGAGACGTTGTGTCCGGAGTTTCTCATGTGGTTAGGTACACCTAATCGGTACAGCTACGTCTCCCAGGAAGCCTCTTTTCTTTTTCTTTTCATTTTTTTCCCGGGGTGCCTGAGTTTCCCGGTTCTTTGCAGTCTGGTTGTCACCGAATGCCCTGGCGGGAGCTCAGTGGAAAAGCCGGTCATTAGGGCTTTGTCGTGCGTGCGGGGTGGCTGACCTGGAAGTAGGAACACAGTAGCCTCCCGAGGCAATGACCCCATTCTGGTCAGTTCGTCTTGGGAGGGTTTGGAGCGATTTCCGTGACTTCTTTAAGGAATGAGGAAATTCCTAGCAAGTGCCAAGAATCACTTCGCACAAAGAGTGTGAGGCATTGACGACGTGAGGAGCCATGGTGGGCTTCTGTCTCCTTGCCGTCAGGGCGGCACATTTACCTCAGCATTGAGCAAGGTCAGACACATCCGAGACGGATGATGAAATTAGTAGGCTCGCTGCACGCACAGAGTCATAGTGGTGGGAACACAGGCAGCCTTGTCTTGGGGTCATCATGCCCCAGCCACACATGGTAAGCACCGGGGCCTGGGCCCCTCACCTTTACTCATGCCAGTTTGGAAAAGGAACACGCATGGTCCCCGTATGCCCACAGATGTAATCTCTCCCCGCAGGACGCAGTGAAGTGAGATGTGGGCTTCGAAGGGATGACTTTCTCTCCTGCCCGGTGTGGCGACCTGATGGAAGAGACTAGGGAGCAGTTGTGCCCGCCATCATCCCCAAGGTGCAGTGGGAATTCTCTCCTACGGTAAGGATCTTGTGCCGGGATCAGCGCCACACCTCGTGGGGAGGGGATCGTGACTCTGCCTGGAGGCGGGGCCCTCACCATGCTAGCCAGCCGTGGGGCCGGTCATTGCTTGTGATGCCGGTCTCCCTGGTGGAAGAGTGTGGGTTGGCCAGCCCCGGGGTGACAGGAGGGCCCGGTGCTCAGTGTCCGCCCTGGATCTGGGGCTGAAGGTCCCTTTCGTACGTGTGCCTGGATCGATGATGTCTAAAAAAAATGGAAACTTTTGAAATCTGAACAAAATGAGTGAGGACTCGAGCTGAGGTCCAGCACGGGGATCGCCATGCCAGTGGGCTGAAGGGGGCTGAGTTAGTAGTGCTTGGGGTGAGTTAAGGCCT
Source organism: Lemur catta (assembly GCF_020740605.2). Lineage (NCBI taxonomy): Eukaryota > Metazoa > Chordata > Mammalia > Primates > Lemuridae > Lemur > Lemur catta. The sequence goes on from NC_059136.1 coordinate 19,632,252, forward strand.
GTGATGTCTAGAAATCTGAAAGGCTCACGTATGTTGCAAGGAGTTGGGTTGGGCAGCGGTGTGAGCACACCCTGTTGGTGGCTTGCGGGGCTACCGTGGAAACCCTCTGAGGGCGTGGCCGGTGGCTTCCTTACCCCACCCTCACCAGACCCTGGGGAACTGAACGGGCATTGGCGATACCCCTGGGAAGTCCGTAGGCCTACCCGTGAGCCCCTCTCCCATTTGGCTGAGCCGGCCAGAGGTTGTGATGGGAGATCTCGGTTATGTCAGGAGGGCAGAGGTAGGAGCGGCTTCCAGGGCCGGGACGCCATTTTATATTTCTGCTCGCTTTTGTGTACGTGAAAGCACTGCCTGGGAGTTGAAAGAGAGACACCCACTATGGAATCCTAGCGGTCTGTTGTATTAACCACCGGACTGGCCGCCCATTCACGCGGTATGGCAGCCTTGGCCCTTGTGGGTTTTCCCGTCAAGCGAGCAAGGCCTTTTGAGTCCGCCTGCAAGTCCGTGCGGTGTCCGTCATTTGTGAAAGCGACGGGACTCTATCTTCCAAATGCTGGACTTTGAAGCTGGATGGAATTGGCCACCCTCCTGGGTCCTCAGTGGGTTTCCACAGTCTGTGAAGTGGTGACGAATGATGTTGCAGTGGAGGGGCTAGGGCGACTTTGAGTCAGGGCTTTGAGGACAGCGTAAATCTATGCCATGCCCGGCAGCAAAGTGAGCATGAGGGTTCTGGTCTTGCACGTGGCCAGACACACGTGGAACGTGAGATCCTATAGGTGCTTGCAAGGAGATGTTCCATTTGGGGAATTTTGTTTCCCCTGTACTCTGCAGATTGGGTGAGATATCGTTCCGGGGTCGTTCACCGGCGGACTGAGGAAACGCTGGTCTGGACAGCTGCACCGGCTCCCTTCTGTGGGCGGGACCAACGGAAAACACCCCGGAGGTAACATCCAGTTTTGAGTGGATTCAGTTTCCGGGGCTATGCTAATTCTGTTACAGGGGCTGTGGCCAAGCCTGTGCTGGGTCCGTTGACATGTTTGTCGGGGCCGGCAGAATCTCCCAGTGGGGATGGCTTTTTTGAGGACCCTGACGTGCTCACAAACCCAAGATGTTGTGAGTTTGCGCCTGTCATTTTCTTTCCTTTTCCTTTTTTCTCTCTTTCTTTCTTTCTTTCTTACTTTTTTTTTTTTTTTTTTTTGACACGGAACAGTTCCCTGTAGATTCTTCCCAGGCGCTGTCAACCGAGTGTGTCAGGTGGCACCCATTGTTTCTTTATTAGTTTGTTTTCCCGATGAACAGAGCGAAGGAATTCACTTGCACTGAGCTATCCTTCTCCATGGAGGTAGCCCTGGGGTGTTCAGCCAACCATGCATCAGAAAACATTTGCAAACACGTGAAAGTCAGTCGGTCCATCCGTCGGTAGACTCACTCAATGGATGGATGATGCGGTGGATCCATGGAACCTCCGTGGATGCACTGATGCTTTCACCCGTACCGATCACGTTGACCCTGTGCACTCTGGTCCCTTACGCCTAAATGACAGGCTGCACCACACAGGCACACAGGATATCCATCTTCTGGGGCATTCTCCGTGATCAGACGATGACCAGCACACACGCGGGTGGTGCTTCTGTGCCGAGGTGTGACGGGCAGCCAGGCCATTTTCCTTTAGGGGCTCGGGATGCTGTAGGCGTCCGTGCCCTCAGGGGATCCTGCAACGCCTGCGGCACACCTTTCAAGTGCGATTGTACCTTGGAATGCCGGCTTCCAGTGCATTCTGCATCCAACCTGTTCACATGGCAGATGATCGCATTTCAAATTCTTGGATGGTAACGTAGATGTTATGTCCACGGTCCCATACCCTCAGTGAGTTCCCACGGTGTATCAAGGGACAGGCGAGCGATATGCTGAGCCATGTCGAGGGCAGTGTGCTGAGAGTACGTGGAGAGGGGAGATTTCGGAGAAGATCAGTCCGGGGCTCCCTGAGCAAAGAAGGGAGCCCTATTCTTCTTAGCGGAGACGTTGTGTCCGGAGTTTCTCATGTGGTTAGGTACACCTAATCGGTACAGCTACGTCTCCCAGGAAGCCTCTTTTCTTTTTCTTTTCATTTTTTTCCCGGGGTGCCTGAGTTTCCCGGTTCTTTGCAGTCTGGTTGTCACCGAATGCCCTGGCGGGAGCTCAGTGGAAAAGCCGGTCATTAGGGCTTTGTCGTGCGTGCGGGGTGGCTGACCTGGAAGTAGGAACACAGTAGCCTCCCGAGGCAATGACCCCATTCTGGTCAGTTCGTCTTGGGAGGGTATGGAGCGATTTCCGTGACTTCTTTAAGGAATGAGGAAATTCCTAGCAAGTGCCAAGAATCACTTCGCACAAAGAGTGTGAGGCATTGACGACGTGAGGAGCCATGGTGGGCTTCTGTCTCCTTGCCGTCAGGGCGGCACATTTACCTCAGCATTGAGCAAGGTCAGACACATCCGAGACGGATGATGAAATTAGTAGGCTCGCTGCACGCACAGAGTCATAGTGGTGGGAACACAGGCAGCCTTGTCTTGGGGTCATCATGCCCCAGCCACACATGGTAAGCACCGGGGCCTGGGCCCCTCACCTTTACTCATGCCAGTTTGGAAAAGGAACACGCATGGTCCCCGTATGCCCACAGATGTAATCTCTCCCCGCAGGACGCAGTGAAGTGAGATGTGGGCTTCGAAGGGATGACTTTCTCTCCTGCCCGGTGTGGCGACCTGATGGAAGAGACTAGGGAGCAGTTGTGCCCGCCATCATCCCCAAGGTGCAGTGGGAATTCTCTCCTACGGTAAGGATCTTGTGCCGGGATCAGCGCCACACCTCGTGGGGAGGGGATCGTGACTCTGCCTGGAGGCGGGGCCCTCACCATGCTAGCCAGCCGTGGGGCCGGTCATTGCTTGTGATGCCGGTCTCCCTGGTGGAAGAGTGTGGGTTGGCCAGCCCCGGGGTGACAGGAGGGCCCGGTGCTCAGTGTCCGCCCTGGATCTGGGGCTGAAGGTCCCTTTCGTACGTGTGCCTGGATCGATGATGTCTAAAAAAAATGGAAACTTTTGAAATCTGAACAAAATGAGTGAGGACTCGAGCTGAGGTCCAGCACGGGGATCGCCATGCCAGTGGGCTGAAGGGGGCTGAGTTAGTAGTGCTTGGGGTGAGTTAAGGCCTGTGATGTCTAGAAATCTGAAAGGCTCACGTATGTTGCAAGGAGTTGGGTTGGGCGGCGGTGTGAGCACACCCTGTTGGTGGCTTGCGGGGCTACCGTGGAAACCCTCTGAGGGCGTGGCCGGTGGCTTCCTTACCCCACCCTCACCAGACCCTGGGGAACTGAACGGGCATTGGCGATACCCCTGGGAAGTCCGTAGGCCTACCCGTGAGCCCCTCTCCCATTTGGCTGAGCCGGCCAGAGGTTGTGATGGGAGATCTCGGTTATGTCAGGAGGGCAGAGGTAGGAGCGGCTTCCAGGGCCGGGACGCCATTTTATATTTCTGCTCGCTTTTGTGTACGTGAAAGCACTGCCTGGGAGTTGAAAGAGAGACACCCACTATGGAATCCTAGCGGTCTGTTGTATTAACCACCGGACTGGCCGCCCATTCACGCGGTATGGCAGCCTTGGCCCTTGTGGGTTTTCCCGTCAAGCGAGCAAGGCCTTTTGAGTCCGCCTGCAAGTCCGTGCGGTGTCCGTCATTTGTGAAAGCGACGGGACTCTATCTTCCAAATGCTGGACTTTGAAGCTGGATGGAATTGGCCACCCTCCTGGGTCCTCAGTGGGTTTCCACAGTCTGTGAAGTGGTGACGAATGATGTTGCAGTGGAGGGGCTAGGGCGACTTTGAGTCAGGGCTTTGAGGACAGCGTAAATCTATGCCATGCCCGGCAGCAAAGTGAGCATGAGGGTTCTGGTCTTGCACGTGGCCAGACACACGTGGAACGTGAGATCCTATAGGTGCTTGCAAGGAGATGTTCCATTTGGGGAATTTTGTTTCCCCTGTACTCTGCAGATTGGGTGAGATATCGTTCCGGGGTCGTTCACCGGCGGACTGAGGAAACGCTGGTCTGGACAGCTGCACCGGCTCCCTTCTGTGGGCGGGACCAACGGAAAACACCCCGGAGGTAACATCCAGTTTTGAGTGGATTCAGTTTCCGGGGCTATGCTAATTCTGTTACAGGGGCTGTGGCCAAGCCTGTGCTGGGTCCGTTGACATGTTTGTCGGGGCCGGCAGAATCTCCCAGTGGGGATGGCTTTTTTGAGGACCCTGACGTGCTCACAAACCCAAGATGTTGTGAGTTTGCGCCTGTCATTTTCTTTCCTTTTCCTTTTTTCTCTCTTTCTTTCTTTCTTTCTTACTTTTTTTTTTTTTTTTTTTTGACACGGAACAGTTCCCTGTAGATTCTTCCCAGGCGCTGTCAACCGAGTGTGTCAGGTGGCACCCATTGTTTCTTTATTAGTTTGTTTTCCCGATGAACAGAGCGAAGGAATTCACTTGCACTGAGCTATCCTTCTCCATGGAGGTAGCCCTGGGGTGTTCAGCCAACCATGCATCAGAAAACATTTGCAAACACGTGAAAGTCAGTCGGTCCATCCGTCGGTAGACTCACTCAATGGATGGATGATGCGGTGGATCCATGGAACCTCCGTGGATGCACTGATGCTTTCACCCGTACCGATCACGTTGACCCTGTGCACTCTGGTCCCTTACGCCTAAATGACAGGCTGCACCACACAGGCACACAGGATATCCATCTTCTGGGGCATTCTCCGTGATCAGACGATGACCAGCACACACGCGGGTGGTGCTTCTGTGCCGAGGTGTGACGGGCAGCCAGGCCATTTTCCTTTAGGGGCTCGGGATGCTGTAGGCGTCCGTGCCCTCAGGGGATCCTGCAACGCCTGCGGCACACCTTTCAAGTGCGATTGTACCTTGGAATGCCGGCTTCCAGTGCATTCTGCATCCAACCTGTTCACATGGCAGATGATCGCATTTCAAATTCTTGGATGGTAACGTAGATGTTATGTCCACGGTCCCATACCCTCAGTGAGTTCCCACGGTGTATCAAGGGACAGGCGAGCGATATGCTGAGCCATGTCGAGGGCAGTGTGCTGAGAGTACGTGGAGAGGGGAGATTTCGGAGAAGATCAGTCCGGGGCTCCCTGAGCAAAGAAGGGAGCCCTATTCTTCTTAGCGGAGACGTTGTGTCCGGAGTTTCTCATGTGGTTAGGTACACCTAATCGGTACAGCTACGTCTCCCAGGAAGCCTCTTTTCTTTTTCTTTTCATTTTTTTCCCGGGGTGCCTGAGTTTCCCGGTTCTTTGCAGTCTGGTTGTCACCGAATGCCCTGGCGGGAGCTCAGTGGAAAAGCCGGTCATTAGGGCTTTGTCGTGCGTGCGGGGTGGCTGACCTGGAAGTAGGAACACAGTAGCCTCCCGAGGCAATGACCCCATTCTGGTCAGTTCGTCTTGGGAGGGTTTGGAGCGATTTCCGTGACTTCTTTAAGGAATGAAGAAATTCCTAGCAAGTGCCAAGAATCACTTCGCACAAAGAGTGTGAGGCATTGACGACGTGAGGAGCCATGGTGGGCTTCTGTCTCCTTGCCGTCAGGGCGGCACATTTACCTCAGCATTGAGCAAGGTCAGACACATCCGAGACGGATGATGAAATTAGTAGGCTCGCTGCACGCACAGAGTCATAGTGGTGGGAACACAGGCAGCCTTGTCTTGGGGTCATCATGCCCCAGCCACACATGGTAAGCACCGGGGCCTGGGCCCCTCACCTTTACTCATGCCAGTTTGGAAAAGGAACACGCATGGTCCCCGTATGCCCACAGATGTAATCTCTCCCCGCAGGACGCAGTGAAGTGAGATGTGGGCTTCGAAGGGATGACTTTCTCTCCTGCCCGGTGTGGCGACCTGATGGAAGAGACTAGGGAGCAGTTGTGCCCGCCATCATCCCCAAGGTGCAGTGGGAATTCTCTCCTACGGTAAGGATCTTGTGCCGGGATCAGCGCCACACCTCGTGGGGAGGGGATCGTGACTCTGCCTGGAGGCGGGGCCCTCACCATGCTAGCCAGCCGTGGGGCCGGTCATTGCTTGTGATGCCGGTCTCCCTGGTGGAAGAGTGTGGGTTGGCCAGCCCCGGGGTGACAGGAGGGCCCGGTGCTCAGTGTCCGCCCTGGATCTGGGGCTGAAGGTCCCTTTCGTACGTGTGCCTGGATCGATGATGTCTAAAAAAAATGGAAACTTTTGAAATCTGAACAAAATGAGTGAGGACTCGAGCTGAGGTCCAGCACGGGGATCGCCATGCCAGTGGGCTGAAGGGGGCTGAGTTAGTAGTGCTTGGGGTGAGTTAAGGCCTGTGATGTCTAGAAATCTGAAAGGCTCACGTATGTTGCAAGGAGTTGGGTTGGGCGGCGGTGTGAGCACACCCTGTTGGTGGCTTGCGGGGCTACCGTGGAAACCCTCTGAGGGCGTGGCCGGTGGCTTCCTTACCCCACCCTCACCAGACCCTGGGGAACTGAACGGGCATTGGCGATACCCCTGGGAAGTCCGTAGGCCTACCCGTGAGCCCCTCTCCCATTTGGCTGAGCCGGCCAGAGGTTGTGATGGGAGATCTCGGTTATGTCAGGAGGGCAGAGGTAGGAGCGGCTTCCAGGGCCGGGACGCCATTTTATATTTCTGCTCGCTTTTGTGTACGTGAAAGCACTGCCTGGGAGTTGAAAGAGAGACACCCACTATGGAATCCTAGCGGTCTGTTGTATTAACCACCGGACTGGCCGCCCATTCACGCGGTATGGCAGCCTTGGCCCTTGTGGGTTTTCCCGTCAAGCGAGCAAGGCCTTTTGAGTCCGCCTGCAAGTCCGTGCGGTGTCCGTCATTTGTGAAAGCGACGGGACTCTATCTTCCAAATGCTGGACTTTGAAGCTGGATGGAATTGGCCACCCTCCTGGGTCCTCAGTGGGTTTCCACAGTCTGTGAAGTGGTGACGAATGATGTTGCAGTGGAGGGGCTAGGGCGACTTTGAGTCAGGGCTTTGAGGACAGCGTAAATCTATGCCATGCCCGGCAGCAAAGTGAGCATGAGGGTTCTGGTCTTGCACGTGGCCAGACACACGTGGAACGTGAGATCCTATAGGTGCTTGCAAGGAGATGTTCCATTTGGGGAATTTTGTTTCCCCTGTACTCTGCAGATTGGGTGAGATATCGTTCCGGGGTCGTTCACCGGCGGACTGAGGAAACGCTGGTCTGGACAGCTGCACCGGCTCCCTTCTGTGGGCGGGACCAACGGAAAACACCCCGGAGGTAACATCCAGTTTTGAGTGGATTCAGTTTCCGGGGCTATGCTAATTCTGTTACAGGGGCTGTGGCCAAGCCTGTGCTGGGTCCGTTGACATGTTTGTCGGGGCCGGCAGAATCTCCCAGTGGGGATGGCTTTTTTGAGGACCCTGACGTGCTCACAAACCCAAGATGTTGTGAGTTTGCGCCTGTCATTTTCTTTCCTTTTCCTTTTTTCTCTCTTTCTTTCTTTCTTTCTTACTTTTTTTTTTTTTTTTTTTTGACACGGAACAGTTCCCTGTAGATTCTTCCCAGGCGCTGTCAACCGAGTGTGTCAGGTGGCACCCATTGTTTCTTTATTAGTTTGTTTTCCCGATGAACAGAGCGAAGGAATTCACTTGCACTGAGCTATCCTTCTCCATGGAGGTAGCCCTGGGGTGTTCAGCCAACCATGCATCAGAAAACATTTGCAAACACGTGAAAGTCAGTCGGTCCATCCGTCGGTAGACTCACTCAATGGATGGATGATGCGGTGGATCCATGGAACCTCCGTGGATGCACTGATGCTTTCACCCGTACCGATCACGTTGACCCTGTGCACTCTGGTCCCTTACGCCTAAATGACAGGCTGCACCACACAGGCACACAGGATATCCATCTTCTGGGGCATTCTCCGTGATCAGACGATGACCAGCACACACGCGGGTGGTGCTTCTGTGCCGAGGTGTGACGGGCAGCCAGGCCATTTTCCTTTAGGGGCTCGGGATGCTGTAGGCGTCCGTGCCCTCAGGGGATCCTGCAACGCCTGCGGCACACCTTTCAAGTGCGATTGTACCTTGGAATGCCGGCTTCCAGTGCATTCTGCATCCAACCTGTTCACATGGCAGATGATCGCATTTCAAATTCTTGGATGGTAACGTAGATGTTATGTCCACGGTCCCATACCCTCAGTGAGTTCCCACGGTGTATCAAGGGACAGGCGAGCGATATGCTGAGCCATGTCGAGGGCAGTGTGCTGAGAGTACGTGGAGAGGGGAGATTTCGGAGAAGATCAGTCCGGGGCTCCCTGAGCAAAGAAGGGAGCCCTATTCTTCTTAGCGGAGACGTTGTGTCCGGAGTTTCTCATGTGGTTAGGTACACCTAATCGGTACAGCTACGTCTCCCAGGAAGCCTCTTTTCTTTTTCTTTTCATTTTTTTCCCGGGGTGCCTGAGTTTCCCGGTTCTTTGCAGTCTGGTTGTCACCGAATGCCCTGGCGGGAGCTCAGTGGAAAAGCCGGTCATTAGGGCTTTGTCGTGCGTGCGGGGTGGCTGACCTGGAAGTAGGAACACAGTAGCCTCCCGAGGCAATGACCCCATTCTGGTCAGTTCGTCTTGGGAGGGTTTGGAGCGATTTCCGTGACTTCTTTAAGGAATGAGGAAATTCCTAGCAAGTGCCAAGAATCACTTCGCACAAAGAGTGTGAGGCATTGACGACGTGAGGAGCCATGGTGGGCTTCTGTCTCCTTGCCGTCAGGGCGGCACATTTACCTCAGCATTGAGCAAGGTCAGACACATCCGAGACGGATGATGAAATTAGTAGGCTCGCTGCACGCACAGAGTCATAGTGGTGGGAACACAGGCAGCCTTGTCTTGGGGTCATCATGCCCCAGCCACACATGGTAAGCACCGGGGCCTGGGCCCCTCACCTTTACTCATGCCAGTTTGGAAAAGGAACACGCATGGTCCCCGTATGCCCACAGATGTAATCTCTCCCCGCAGGACGCAGTGAAGTGAGATGTGGGCTTCGAAGGGATGACTTTCTCTCCTGCCCGGTGTGGCGACCTGATGGAAGAGACTAGGGAGCAGTTGTGCCCGCCATCATCCCCAAGGTGCAGTGGGAATTCTCTCCTACGGTAAGGATCTTGTGCCGGGATCAGCGCCACACCTCGTGGGGAGGGGATCGTGACTCTGCCTGGAGGCGGGGCCCTCACCATGCTAGCCAGCCGTGGGGCCGGTCATTGCTTGTGATGCCGGTCTCCCTGGTGGAAGAGTGTGGGTTGGCCAGCCCCGGGGTGACAGGAGGGCCCGGTGCTCAGTGTCCGCCCTGGATCTGGGGCTGAAGGTCCCTTTCGTACGTGTGCCTGGATCGATGATGTCTAAAAAAAATGGAAACTTTTGAAATCTGAACAAAATGAGTGAGGACTCGAGCTGAGGTCCAGCACGGGGATCGCCATGCCAGTGGGCTGAAGGGGGCTGAGTTAGTAGTGCTTGGGGTGAGTTAAGGCCTGTGATGTCTAGAAATCTGAAAGGCTCACGTATGTTGCAAGGAGTTGGGTTGGGCGGCGGTGTGAGCACACCCTGTTGGTGGCTTGCGGGGCTACCGTGGAAACCCTCTGAGGGCGTGGCCGGTGGCTTCCTTACCCCACCCTCACCAGACCCTGGGGAACTGAACGGGCATTGGCGATACCCCTGGGAAGTCCGTAGGCCTACCCGTGAGCCCCTCTCCCATTTGGCTGAGCCGGCCAGAGGTTGTGATGGGAGATCTCGGTTATGTCAGGAGGGCAGAGGTAGGAGCGGCTTCCAGGGCCGGGACGCCATTTTATATTTCTGCTCGCTTTTGTGTACGTGAAAGCACTGCCTGGGAGTTGAAAGAGAGACACCCACTATGGAATCCTAGCGGTCTGTTGTATTAACCACCGGACTGGCCGCCCATTCACGCGGTATGGCAGCCTTGGCCCTTGTGGGTTTTCCCGTCAAGCGAGCAAGGCCTTTTGAGTCCATGGCGGTCCTGCCTGCAAGTCCGTGCGGTGTCCGTCATTTGTGAAAGCGACGGGACTCTATCTTCCAAATGCTGGACTTTGAAGCTGGATGGAATTGGCCACCCTCCTGGGTCCTCAGTGGGTTTCCACAGTCTGTGAAGTGGTGACGAATGATGTTGCAGTGGAGGGGCTAGGGCGACTTTGAGTCAGGGCTTTGAGGACAGCGTAAATCTATGCCATGCCCGGCAGCAAAGTGAGCATGAGGGTTCTGGTCTTGCACGTGGCCAGACACACGTGGAACGTGAGATCCTATAGGTGCTTGCAAGGAGATGTTCCATTTGGGGAATTTTGTTTCCCCTGTACTCTGCAGACGGGGTGAGATATCGTTCCGGGGACGTTCACCGGCGGACTGAGGAAACGCTGGTCTGGACAGCTGCACCGGCTCCCTTCTGGGGGCGGGACCAACGGAAAACACCCCGGAGGTAACATCCAGTTTTGAGTGGATTCAGTTTCGGGGGCTATGCTAATTCTGTTACAGGGGCTGTGGCCAAGCCTGTGCTGGGTCCGTTGACATGTTTGTCGGGGCCGACAGAATCTCCCAGTCAGGATGGCATTTTTGAGGACCCTGACGTGCTCACAAACCCAAGATGTTGTGAGTTTGCGCCTGTCATTTTCTTTCCTTTTCCTTTTTCTCTCTTTCTTTCTTTCTTTCTTTTTTTTTTTTTTTTGACACGGAACAGTTCCCTGTAGATTCTTCCCAGGCGCTGTCAACCGAGTGTGTCAGGTGGCACCCATTGTTTCTTTATTAGTTTGTTTTCCCGATGAACAGACCGAAGGAATTCACTTGCACTGAGCTATCCTTCTCCATGGAGGTAGCCCTGGGGTGTTCAGCCAACCATGCATCAGAAAACATTTGCAAACACGTGAAAGTCAGTCGGTCCATCCGTCGGTAGACTCACTCAATGGATGGATGATGCGGTGGATCCATGGAACCTCCGTGGATGCACTGATGCTTTCACCCGTACCGATCACGTTGACCCTGTGCACTCTGGTCCCTTACGCCTAAATGACAGGCTGCACCACACAGGCACACAGGATATCCATCTTCTGGGGCATTCTCCGTGATCAGAGGATGACCAGCACACACGCGGGTGGTGCTTCTGTGCCGAGGTGTGACGGGCAGCCAGGCCATTTTCCTTTAGGGGCTCGGGATGCTGTAGGCGTCCGTGCCCTCAGGGGATCCTGCAACGCCTGCGGCATACCTTTCAAGTGCGATTGTACCTTGGAATGCCGGCTTCCAGTGCATTCTGCATCCAACCTGTTCACATGGCAGATGATCGCATTTCAAATTCTTGGATGGTAACGTAGATGTTATGTCCACGGTCCCATACCCTCAGTGAGTTCCCACGGTGTATCAAGGGACAGGCGAGCGATATGCTGAGCCATGTCGAGGGCAGTGTGCTGAGAGTACGTGGAGAGGGGAGATTTCGGAGAAGATCAGTCCGGGGCTCCCTGAGCAAAGAAGGGAGCCCTATTCTTCTTAGCGGAGACGTTGTGTCCGGAGTTTCTCATGTGGTTAGGTACACCTAATCGGTACAGCTACGTCTCCCAGGAAGCCTCTTTTCTTTTTCTTTTCATTTTTTTCCCGGGGTGCCTGAGTTTCCCGGTTCTTTGCAGTCTGGTTGTCACCGAATGCCCTGGCGGGAGCTCAGTGGAAAAGCCGGTCATTAGGGCTTTGTCGTGCGTGCGGGGTGGCTGACCTGGAAGTAGGAACACAGTAGCCTCCCGAGGCAATGACCCCATTCTGGTCAGTTCGTCTTGGGAGGGTTTGGAGCGATTTCCGTGACTTCTTTAAGGAATGAGGAAATTCCTAGCAAGTGCCAAGAATCACTTCGCACAAAGAGTGTGAGGCATTGACGACGTGAGGAGCCATGGTGGGCTTCTGTCTCCTTGCCGTCAGGGCGGCACATTTACCTCAGCATTGAGCAAGGTCAGACACATCCGAGACGGATGATGAAATTAGTAGGCTCGCTGCACGCACAGAGTCATAGTGGTGGGAACACAGGCAGCCTTGTCTTGGGGTCATCATGCCCCAGCCACACATGGTAAGCACCGGGGCCTGGGCCCCTCACCTTTACTCATGCCAGTTTGGAAAAGGAACACGCATGGTCCCCATATGCCCACAGATGTAATCTCTCCCCGCAGGACGCAGTGAAGTGAGATGTGGGCTTCGAAGGGATGACTTTCTCTCCTGCCCGGTGTGGCGACCTGATGGAAGAGACTAGGGAGCAGTTGTGCCCGCCATCATCCCCAAGGTGCAGTGGGAATTCTCTCCTACGGTAAGGATCTTGTGCCGGGATCAGCGCCACACCTCGTGGGGAGGGGATCGTGACTCTGCCTGGAGGCGGGGCCCTCACCATGCTAGCCAGCCGTGGGGCCGGTCATTGCTTGTGATGCCGGTCTCCCTGGTGGAAGAGTGTGGGTTGGCCAGCCCCGGGGTGACAGGAGGGCCCGGTGCTCAGTGTCCGCCCTGGATCTGGGGCTGAAGGTCCCTTTCGTACGTGTGCCTGGATCGATGATGTCTAAAAAAAATGGAAACTTTTGAAATCTGAACAAAATGAGTGAGGACTCGAGCTGAGGTCCAGCACGGGGATCGCCATGCCAGTGGGCTGAAGGGGGCTGAGTTAGTAGTGCTTGGGGTGAGTTAAGGCCTGTGATGTCTAGAAATCTGAAAGGCTCACGTATGTTGCAAGGAGTTGGGTTGGGCGGCGGTGTGAGCACACCCTGTTGGTGGCTTGCGGGGCTACCGTGGAAACCCTCTGAGGGCGTGGCCGGTGGCTTCCTTACCCCACCCTCACCAGACCCTGGGGAACTGAACGGGCATTGGCGATACCCCTGGGAAGTCCGTAGGCCTACCCGTGAGCCCCTCTCCCATTTGGCTGAGCCGGCCAGAGGTTGTGATGGGAGATCTCGGTTATGTCAGGAGGGCAGAGGTAGGAGCGGCTTCCAGGGCCGGGACGCCATTTTATATTTCTGCTCGCTTTTGTGTACGTGAAAGCACTGCCTGGGAGTTGAAAGAGAGACACCCACTATGGAATCCTAGCGGTCTGTTGTATTAACCACCGGACTGGCCGCCCATTCACGCGGTATGGCAGCCTTGGCCCTTGTGGGTTTTCCCGTCAAGCGAGCAAGGCCTTTTGAGTCCATGGCGGTCCTGCCTGCAAGTCCGTGCGGTGTCCGTCATTTGTGAAAGCGACGGGACTCTATCTTCCAAATGCTGGACTTTGAAGCTGGATGGAATTGGCCACCCTCCTGGGTCCTCAGTGGGTTTCCACAGTCTGTGAAGTGGTGACGAATGATGTTGCAGTGGAGGGGCTAGGGCGACTTTGAGTCAGGGCTTTGAGGACAGCGTAAATCTATGCCATGCCCGGCAGCAAAGTGAGCATGAGGGTTCTGGTCTTGCACGTGGCCAGACACACGTGGAACGTGAGATCCTATAGGTGCTTGCAAGGAGATGTTCCATTTGGGGAATTTTGTTTCCCCTGTACTCTGCAGATGGGGTGAGATATCGTTCCGGGGTCGTTCACCGGCGGACTGAGGAAACGCTGGTCTGGACAGCTGCACCGGCTCCCTTCTGTGGGCGGGACCAACGGAAAACACCCCGGAGGTAACATCCAGTTTTGAGTGGATTCAGTTTCGGGGGCTATGCTAATTCTGTTACAGGGGCTGTGGCCAAGCCTGTGCTGGGTCCGTGGACATGTTTGTCGGGGCCGGCAGCATCTCCCAGTGGGGATGGCTTTTTTGAGGACCCTGACGTGCTCACAAACCCAAGATGTTGTGAGTTTGCGCCTGTCATTTTCTTTCCTTTTCCTTTTTCTCTCTTTCTTTCTTTCTTTCTTTCTTTCTTTTTTTTTTTTTTTTTGACACGGAACAGTTCCCTGTAGATTCTTCCCAGGCGCTGTCAACCGAGTGTGTCAGGTGGCACCCATTGTTTCTTTATTAGTTTGTTTTCCCGATGAACAGAGCGAAGGAATTCACTTGCACTGAGCTATCCTTCTCCATGGAGGTAGCCCTGGGGTGTTCAGCCAACCATGCATCAGAAAACATTTGCAAACACGTGAAAGTCAGTCGGTCCATCCGTCGGTAGACTCACTCAATGGATGGATGATGCGGTGGATCCATGGAACCTCCGTGGATGCACTGATGCTTTCACCCGTACCGATCACGTTGACCCTGTGCACTCTGGTCCCTTACGCCTAAATGACAGGCTGCACCACACAGGCACACAGGATATCCATCTTCTGGGGCATTCTCCGTGATCAGAGGATGACCAGCACACACGCGGGTGGTGCTTCTGTGCCGAGGTGTGACGGGCAGCCAGGCCATTTTCCTTTAGGGGCTCGGGATGCTGTAGGCGTCCGTGCCCTCAGGGGATCCTGCAACGCCTGCGGCACACCTTTCAAGTGCGATTGTACCTTGGAATGCCGGCTTCCAGTGCATTCTGCATCCAACCTGTTCACATGGCAGATGATCGCATTTCAAATTCTTGGATGGTAACGTAGATGTTATGTCCACGGTCCCATACCCTCAGTGAGTTCCCACGGTGTATCAAGGGACAGGCGAGCGATATGCTGAGCCATGTCGAGGGCAGTGTGCTGAGAGTACGTGGAGAGGGGAGATTTCGGAGAAGATCAGTCCGGGGCTCCCTGAGCAAAGAAGGGAGCCCTATTCTTCTTAGCGGAGACGTTGTGTCCGGAGTTTCTCATGTGGTTAGGTACACCTAATCGGTACAGCTACGTCTCCCAGGAAGCCTCTTTTCTTTTTCTTTTCATTTTTTTCCCGGGGTGCCTGAGTTTCCCGGTTCTTTGCAGTCTGGTTGTCACCGAATGCCCTGGCGGGAGCTCAGTGGAAAAGCCGGTCATTAGGGCTTTGTCGTGCGTGCGGGGTGGCTGACCTGGAAGTAGGAACACAGTAGCCTCCCGAGGCAATGACCCCATTCTGGTCAGTTCGTCTTGGGAGGGTTTGGAGCGATTTCCGTGACTTCTTTAAGGAATGAAGAAATTCCTAGCAAGTGCCAAGAATCACTTCGCACAAAGAGTGTGAGGCATTGACGACGTGAGGAGCCATGGTGGGCTTCTGTCTCCTTGCCGTCAGGGCGGCACATTTACCTCAGCATTGAGCAAGGTCAGACACATCCGAGACGGATGATGAAATTAGTAGGCTCGCTGCACGCACAGAGTCATAGTGGTGGGAACACAGGCAGCCTTGTCTTGGGGTCATCATGCCCCAGCCACACATGGTAAGCACCGGGGCCTGGGCCCCTCACCTTTACTCATGCCAGTTTGGAAAAGGAACACGCATGGTCCCCGTATGCCCACAGATGTAATCTCTCCCCGCAGGACGCAGTGAAGTGAGATGTGGGCTTCGAAGGGATGACTTTCTCTCCTGCCCGGTGTGGCGACCTGATGGAAGAGACTAGGGAGCAGTTGTGCCCGCCATCATCCCCAAGGTGCAGTGGGAATTCTCTCCTACGGTAAGGATCTTGTGCCGGGATCAGCGCCACACCTCGTGGGGAGGGGATCGTGACTCTGCCTGGAGGCGGGGCCCTCACCATGCTAGCCAGCCGTGGGGCCGGTCATTGCTTGTGATGCCGGTCTCCCTGGTGGAAGAGTGTGGGTTGGCCAGCCCCGGGGTGACAGGAGGGCCCGGTGCTCAGTGTCCGCCCTGGATCTGGGGCTGAAGGTCCCTTTCGTACGTGTGCCTGGATCGATGATGTCTAAAAAAAATGGAAACTTTTGAAATCTGAACAAAATGAGTGAGGACTCGAGCTGAGGTCCAGCACGGGGATCGCCATGCCAGTGGGCTGAAGGGGGCTGAGTTAGTAGTGCTTGGGGTGAGTTAAGGCCTGTGATGTCTAGAAATCTGAAAGGCTCACGTATGTTGCAAGGAGTTGGGTTGGGCGGCGGTGTGAGCACACCCTGTTGGTGGCTTGCGGGGCTACCGTGGAAACCCTCTGAGGGCGTGGCCGGTGGCTTCCTTACCCCACCCTCACCAGACCCTGGGGAACTGAACGGGCATTGGCGATACCCCTGGGAAGTCCGTAGGCCTACCCGTGAGCCCCTCTCCCATTTGGCTGAGCCGGCCAGAGGTTGTGATGGGAGATCTCGGTTATGTCAGGAGGGCAGAGGTAGGAGCGGCTTCCAGGGCCGGGACGCCATTTTATATTTCTGCTCGCTTTTGTGTACGTGAAAGCACTGCCTGGGAGTTGAAAGAGAGACACCCACTATGGAATCCTAGCGGTCTGTTGTATTAACCACCGGACTGGCCGCCCATTCACGCGGTATGGCAGCCTTGGCCCTTGTGGGTTTTCCCGTCAAGCGAGCAAGGCCTTTTGAGTCCATGGCGGTCCTGCCTGCAAGTCCGTGCGGTGTCCGTCATTTGTGAAAGCGACGGGACTCTATCTTCCAAATGCTGGACTTTGAAGCTGGATGGAATTGGCCACCCTCCTGGGTCCTCAGTGGGTTTCCACAGTCTGTGAAGTGGTGACGAATGATGTTGCAGTGGAGGGGCTAGGGCGACTTTGAGTCAGGGCTTTGAGGACAGCGTAAATCTATGCCATGCCCGGCAGCAAAGTGAGCATGAGGGTTCTGGTCTTGCACGTGGCCAGACACACGTGGAACGTGAGATCCTATAGGTGCTTGCAAGGAGATGTTCCATTTGGGGAATTTTGTTTCCCCTGTACTCTGCAGATGGGGTGAGATATCGTTCCGGGGTCGTTCACCGGCGGACTGAGGAAACGCTGGTCTGGACAGCTGCACCGGCTCCCTTCTGGGGGCGGGACCAACGGAAAACACCCCGGAGGTAACATCCAGTTTTGAGTGGATTCAGTTTCGGGGGCTATGCTAATTCTGTTACAGGGGCTGTGGCCAAGCCTGTGCTGGGTCCGTGGACATGTTTGTCGGGGCCGGCAGAATCTCCCAGTGGGGATGGCTTTTTTGAGGACCCTGACGTGCTCACAAACCCAAGATGTTGTGAGTTTGCGCCTGTCATTTTCTTTCCTTTTCCTTTTTCTCTCTTTCTTTCTTTCTTTCTTTCTTTTTTTTTTTTTTTTTGACACGGAACAGTTCCCTGTAGATTCTTCCCAGGCGCTGTCAACCGAGTGTGTCAGGTGGCACCCATTGTTTCTTTATTAGTTTGTTTTCCCGATGAACAGAGCGAAGGAATTCACTTCCACTGAGCTATCCTTCTCCATGGAGGTAGCCCTGGGGTGTTCAGCCAACCATGCATCAGAAAACATTTGCAAACACGTGAAAGTCAGTCGGTCCATCCGTCGGTAGACTCACTCAATGGATGGATGATGCGGTGGATCCATGGAACCTCCGTGGATGCACTGATGCTTTCACCCGTACCGATCACGTTGACCCTGTGCACTCTGGTCCCTTACGCCTAAATGACAGGCTGCACCACACAGGCACACAGGATATCCATCTTCTGGGGCATTCTCCGTGATCAGACGATGACCAGCACACACGCGGGTGGTGCTTCTGTGCCGAGGTGTGACGGGCAGCCAGGCCATTTTCCTTTAGGGGCTCGGGATGCTGTAGGCGTCCGTGCCCTCAGGGGATCCTGCAACACCTGCGGCACACCTTTCAAGTGCGATTGTACCTTGGAATGCCGGCTTCCAGTGCATTCTGCATCCAACCTGTTCACATGGCAGATGATCGCATTTCAAATTCTTGGATGGTAACGTAGATGTTATGTCCACGGTCCCATACCCTCAGTGAGTTCCCACGGTGTATCAAGGGACAGGCGAGCGATATGCTGAGCCATGTCGAGGGCAGTGTGCTGAGAGTACGTGGAGAGGGGAGATTTCGGAGAAGATCTGTCCGGGGCTCCCTGAGCAAAGAAGGGAGCCCTATTCTTCTTAGCGGAGACGTTGTGTCCGGAGTTTCTCATGTGGTTAGGTACACCTAATCGGTACAGCTACGTCTCCCAGGAAGCCTCTTTTCTTTTTCTTTTCATTTTTTTCCCGGGGTGCCTGAGTTTCCCGGTTCTTTGCAGTCTGGTTGTCACCGAATGCCCTGGCGGGAGCTCAGTGGAAAAGCCGGTCATTAGGGCTTTGTCGTGCGTGCGGGGTGGCTGACCTGGAAGTAGGAACACAGTAGCCTCCCGAGGCAATGACCCCATTCTGGTCAGTTCGTCTTGGGAGGGTTTGGAGCGATTTCCGTGACTTCTTTAAGGAATGAAGAAATTCCTAGCAAGTGCCAAGAATCACTTCGCACAAAGAGTGTGAGGCATTGACGACGTGAGGAGCCATGGTGGGCTTCTGTCTCCTTGCCGTCAGGGCGGCACATTTACCTCAGCATTGAGCAAGGTCAGACACATCCGAGACGGATGATGAAATTAGTAGGCTCGCTGCACGCACAGAGTCATAGTGGTGGGAACACAGGCAGCCTTGTCTTGGGGTCATCATGCCCCAGCCACACATGGTAAGCACCGGGGCCTGGGCCCCTCACCTTTACTCATGCCAGTTTGGAAAAGGAACACGCATGGTCCCCGTATGCCCACAGATGTAATCTCTCCCCGCAGGACGCAGTGAAGTGAGATGTGGGCTTCGAAGGGATGACTTTCTCTCCTGCCCGGTGTGGCGACCTGATGGAAGAGACTAGGGAGCAGTTGTGCCCGCCATCATCCCCAAGGTGCAGTGGGAATTCTCTCCTACGGTAAGGATCTTGTGCCGGGATCAGCGCCACACCTCGTGGGGAGGGGATCGTGACTCTGCCTGGAGGCGGGGCCCTCACCATGCTAGCCAGCCGTGGGGCCGGTCATTGCTTGTGATGCCGGTCTCCCTGGTGGAAGAGTGTGGGTTGGCCAGCCCCGGGGTGACAGGAGGGCCCGGTGCTCAGTGTCCGCCCTGGATCTGGGGCTGAAGGTCCCTTTCGTACGTGTGCCTGGATCGATGATGTCTAAAAAAAATGGAAACTTTTGAAATCTGAACAAAATGAGTGAGGACTCGAGCTGAGGTCCAGCACGGGGATCGCCATGCCAGTGGGCTGAAGGGGGCTGAGTTAGTAGTGCTTGGGGTGAGTTAAGGCCTGTGATGTCTAGAAATCTGAAAGGCTCACGTATGTTGCAAGGAGTTGGGTTGGGCGGCGGTGTGAGCACACCCTGTTGGTGGCTTGCGGGGCTACCGTGGAAACCCTCTGAGGGCGTGGCCGGTGGCTTCCTTACCCCACCCTCACCAGACCCTGGGGAACTGAACGGGCATTGGCGATACCCCTGGGAAGTCCGTAGGCCTACCCGTGAGCCCCTCTCCCATTTGGCTGAGCCGGCCAGAGGTTGTGATGGGAGATCTCGGTTATGTCAGGAGGGCAGAGGTAGGAGCGGCTTCCAGGGCCGGGACGCCATTTTATATTTCTGCTCGCTTTTGTGTACGTGAAAGCACTGCCTGGGAGTTGAAAGAGAGACACCCACTATGGAATCCTAGCGGTCTGTTGTATTAACCACCGGACTGGCCGCCCATTCACGCGGTATGGCAGCCTTGGCCCTTGTGGGTTTTCCCGTCAAGCGAGCAAGGCCTTTTGAGTCCATGGCGGTCCTGCCTGCAAGTCCGTGCGGTGTCCGTCATTTGTGAAAGCGACGGGACTCTATCTTCCAAATGCTGGACTTTGAAGCTGGATGGAATTGGCCACCCTCCTGGGTCCTCAGTGGGTTTCCACAGTCTGTGAAGTGGTGACGAATGATGTTGCAGTGGAGGGGCTAGGGCGACTTTGAGTCAGGGCTTTGAGGACAGCGTAAATCTATGCCATGCCCGGCAGCAAAGTGAGCATGAGGGTTCTGGTCTTGCACGTGGCCAGACACACGTGGAACGTGAGATCCTATAGGTGCTTGCAAGGAGATGTTCCATTTGGGGAATTTTGTTTCCCCTGTACTCTGCAGATGGGGTGAGATATCGTTCCGGGGTCGTTCACCGGCGGACTGAGGAAACGCTGGTCTGGACAGCTGCACCGGCTCCCTTCTGTGGGCGGGACCAACGGAAAACACCCCGGAGGTAACATCCAGTTTTGAGTGGATTCAGTTTCGGGGGCTATGCTAATTCTGTTACAGGGGCTGTGGCCAAGCCTGTGCTGGGTCCGTTGACATGTTTGTCGGGGCCGGCAGCATCTCCCAGTGGGGATGGCTTTTTTGAGGACCCTGACGTGCTCACAAACCCAAGATGTTGTGAGTTTGCGCCTGTCATTTTCTTTCCTTTTCCTTTTTCTCTCTTTCTTTCTTTCTTTCTTTCTTTTTTTTTTTTTTTTTGACACGGAACAGTTCCCTGTAGATTCTTCCCAGGCGCTGTCAACCGAGTGTGTCAGGTGGCACCCATTGTTTCTTTATTAGTTTGTTTTCCCGATGAACAGAGCGAAGGAATTCACTTCCACTGAGCTATCCTTCTCCATGGAGGTAGCCCTGGGGTGTTCAGCCAACCATGCATCAGAAAACATTTGCAAACACGTGAAAGTCAGTCGGTCCATCCGTCGGTAGACTCACTCAATGGATGGATGATGCGGTGGATCCATGGAACCTCCGTGGATGCACTGATGCTTGCACCCGTACCGATCACGTTGACCCTGTGCACTCTGGTCCCTTACGCCTAAATGACAGGCTGCACCACACAGGCACACAGGATATCCATCTTCTGGGGCATTCTCCGTGATCAGAGGATGACCAGCACACACGCGGGTGGTGCTTCTGTGCCGAGGTGTGACGGGCAGCCAGGCCATTTTCCTTTAGGGGCTCGGGATGCTGTAGGCGTCCGTGCCCTCAGGGGATCCTGCAACGCCTGCGGCACACCTTTCAAGTGCGATTGTACCTTGGAATGCCGGCTTCCAGTGCATTCTGCATCCAACCTGTTCACATGGCAGATGATCGCATTTCAAATTCTTGGATGGTAACGTAGATGTTATGTCCACGGTCCCATACCCTCAGTGAGTTCCCACGGTGTATCAAGGGACAGGCGAGCGATATGCTGAGCCATGTCGAGGGCAGTGTGCTGAGAGTACGTGGAGAGGGGAGATTTCGGAGAAGATCTGTCCGGGGCTCCCTGAGCAAAGAAGGGAGCCCTATTCTTCTTAGCGGAGACGTTGTGTCCGGAGTTTCTCATGTGGTTAGGTACACCTAATCGGTAC
This sequence comes from Lemur catta, assembly GCF_020740605.2. NCBI lineage: Eukaryota > Metazoa > Chordata > Mammalia > Primates > Lemuridae > Lemur > Lemur catta. The sequence continues at coordinate 19,653,444 of NC_059136.1, forward strand.
AGCTACGTCTCCCAGGAAGCCTCTTTTCTTTTTCTTTTCATTTTTTTCCCGGGGTGCCTGAGTTTCCCGGTTCTTTGCAGTCTGGTTGTCACCGAATGCCCTGGCGGGAGCTCAGTGGAAAAGCCGGTCATTAGGGCTTTGTCGTGCGTGCGGGGTGGCTGACCTGGAAGTAGGAACACAGTAGCCTCCCGAGGCAATGACCCCATTCTGGTCAGTTCGTCTTGGGAGGGTATGGAGCGATTTCCGTGACTTCTTTAAGGAATGAAGAAATTCCTAGCAAGTGCCAAGAATCACTTCGCACAAAGAGTGTGAGGCATTGACGACGTGAGGAGCCATGGTGGGCTTCTGTCTCCTTGCCGTCAGGGCGGCACATTTACCTCAGCATTGAGCAAGGTCAGACACATCCGAGACGGATGATGAAATTAGTAGGCTCGCTGCACGCACAGAGTCATAGTGGTGGGAACACAGGCAGCCTTGTCTTGGGGTCATCATGCCCCAGCCACACATGGTAAGCACCGGGGCCTGGGCCCCTCACCTTTACTCATGCCAGTTTGGAAAAGGAACACGCATGGTCCCCGTATGCCCACAGATGTAATCTCTCCCCGCAGGACGCAGTGAAGTGAGATGTGGGCTTCGAAGGGATGACTTTCTCTCCTGCCCGGTGTGGCGACCTGATGGAAGAGACTAGGGAGCAGTTGTGCCCGCCATCATCCCCAAGGTGCAGTGCGAATTCTCTCCTACGGTAAGGATCTTGTGCCGGGATCAGCGCCACACCTCGTGGGGAGGGGATCGTGACTCTGCCTGGAGGCGGGGCCCTCACCATGCTAGCCAGCCGTGGGGCCGGTCATTGCTTGTGATGCCGGTCTCCCTGGTGGAAGAGTGTGGGTTGGCCAGCCCCGGGGTGAGAGGAGGGCCCGGTGCTCAGTGTCCGCCCTGGATCTGGGGCTGAAGGTCCCTTTCGTACGTGTGCCTGGATCGATGATGTCTAAAAAAAATGGATACTTTTGAAATCTGAACAAAGTGAGTGAGGACTCGAGCTGAGGTCCAGCACGGGGATCGCCATGCCAGTGGGCTGAAGGGGGCTGAGTTAGTAGTGCTTGGGGTGAGTTAAGGCCTGTGATGTCTAGAAATCTGAAAGGCTCACGTATGTTGCAAGGAGTTGGGTTGGGCGGCGGTGTGAGCACACCCTGTTGGTGGCTTGCGGGGCTACCGTGGAAACCCTCTGAGGGCGTGGCCGGTGGCTTCCTTACCCCACCCTCACCAGACCCTGGGGAACTGAACGGGCATTGGCGATACCCCTGGGAAGTCCGTAGGCCTACCCGTGAGCCCCTCTCCCATTTGGCTGAGCCGGCCAGAGGTTGTGATGGGAGATCTCGGTTATGTCAGGAGGGCAGAGGTAGGAGCGGCTTCCAGGGCCGGGACGCCATTTTATATTTCTGCTCGCTTTTGTGTACGTGAAAGCACTGCCTGGGAGTTGAAAGAGAGACACCCACTATGGAATCCTAGCGGTCTGTTGTATTAACCACCGGACTGGCCGCCCATTCACGCGGTATGGCAGCCTTGGCCCTTGTGGGTTTTCCCGTCAAGCGAGCAAGGCCTTTTGAGTCCATGGCGGTCCTGCCTGCAAGTCCGTGCGGTGTCCGTCATTTGTGAAAGCGACGGGACTCTATCTTCCAAATGCTGGACTTTGAAGCTGGATGGAATTGGCCACCCTCCTGGGTCCTCAGTGGGTTTCCACAGTCTGTGAAGTGGTGACGAATGATGTTGCAGTGGAGGGGCTAGGGCGACTTTGAGTCAGGGCTTTGAGGACAGCGTAAATCTATGCCATGCCCGGCAGCAAAGTGAGCATGAGGGTTCTGGTCTTGCACGTGGCCAGACACACGTGGAACGTGAGATCCTATAGGTGCTTGCAAGGAGATGTTCCATTTGGGGAATTTTGTTTCCCCTGTACTCTGCAGATGGGGTGAGATATCGTTCCGGGGTCGTTCACCGGCGGACTGAGGAAACGCTGGTCTGGACAGCTGCACCGGCTCCCTTCTGTGGGCGGGACCAACGGAAAACACCCCGGAGGTAACATCCAGTTTTGAGTGGATTCAGTTTCGGGGGCTATGCTAATTCTGTTACAGGGGCTGTGGCCAAGCCTGTGCTGGGTCCGTGGACATGTTTGTCGGGGCCGGCAGAATCTCCCAGTGGGGATGGCTTTTTTGAGGACCCTGACGTGCTCACAAACCCAAGATGTTGTGAGTTTGCGCCTGTCATTTTCTTTCCTTTTCCTTTTTCTCTCTTTCTTTCTTTCTTTCTTTCTTTCTTTCTTTCTTTTTTTTTTTTTTTTTTTGACACGGAACAGTTCCCTGTAGATTCTTCCCAGGCGCTGTCAACCGAGTGTGTCAGGTGGCACCCATTGTTTCTTTATTAGTTTGTTTTCCCGATGAACAGAGCGAAGGAATTCACTTCCACTGAGCTATCCTTCTCCATGGAGGTAGCCCTGGGGTGTTCAGCCAACCATGCATCAGAAAACATTTGCAAACACGTGAAAGTCAGTCGGTCCATCCGTCGGTAGACTCACTCAATGGATGGATGATGCGGTGGATCCATGGAACCTCCGTGGATGCACTGATGCTTTCACCCGTACCGATCACGTTGACCCTGTGCACTCTGGTCCCTTACGCCTAAATGACAGGCTGCACCACACAGGCACACAGGATATCCATCTTCTGGGGCATTCTCCGTGATCAGAGGATGACCAGCACACACGCGGGTGGTGCTTCTGTGCCGAGGTGTGACGGGCAGCCAGGCCATTTTCCTTTAGGGGCTCGGGATGCTGTAGGCGTCCGTGCCCTCAGGGGATCCTGCAACGCCTGCGGCACACCTTTCAAGTGCGATTGTACCTTGGAATGCCGGCTTCGAGTGCATTCTGCATCCAACCTGTTCACATGGCAGATGATCGCATTTCAAATTCTTGGATGGTAACGTAGATGTTATGTCCACGGTCCCATACCCTCAGTGAGTTCCCACGGTGTATCAAGGGACAGGCGAGCGATATGCTGAGCCATGTCGAGGGCAGTGTGCTGAGAGTACGTGGAGAGGGGAGATTTCGGAGAAGATCTGTCCGGGGCTCCCTGAGCAAAGAAGGGAGCCCTATTCTTCTTAGCGGAGACGTTGTGTCCGGAGTTTCTCATGTGGTTAGGTACACCTAATCGGTACAGCTACGTCTCCCAGGAAGCCTCTTTTCTTTTTCTTTTCATTTTTTTCCCGGGGTGCCTGAGTTTCCCGGTTCTTTGCAGTCTGGTTGTCACCGAATGCCCTGGCGGGAGCTCAGTGGAAAAGCCGGTCATTAGGGCTTTGTCGTGCGTGCGGGGTGGCTGACCTGGAAGTAGGAACACAGTAGCCTCCCGAGGCAATGACCCCATTCTGGTCAGTTCGTCTTGGGAGGGTTTGGAGCGATTTCCGTGACTTCTTTAAGGAATGAGGAAATTCCTAGCAAGTGCCAAGAATCACTTCGCACAAAGAGTGTGAGGCATTGACGACGTGAGGAGCCATGGTGGGCTTCTGTCTCCTTGCCGTCAGGGCGGCACATTTACCTCAGCATTGAGCAAGGTCAGACACATCCGAGACGGATGATGAAATTAGTAGGCTCGCTGCACGCACAGAGTCATAGTGGTGGGAACACAGGCAGCCTTGTCTTGGGGTCATCATGCCCCAGCCACACATGGTAAGCACCGGGGCCTGGGCCCCTTACCTTTACTCATGCCAGTTTGGAAAAGGAACACGCATGGTCCCCGTATGCCCACAGATGTAATCTCTCCCCGCAGGACGCAGTGAAGTGAGATGTGGGCTTCGAAGGGATGACTTTCTCTCCTGCCCGGTGTGGCGACCTGATGGAAGAGACTAGGGAGCAGTTGTGCCCGCCATCATCCCCAAGGTGCAGTGCGAATTCTCTCCTACGGTAAGGATCTTGTGCCGGGATCAGCGCCACACCTCGTGGGGAGGGGATCGTGACTCTGCCTGGAGGCGGGGCCCTCACCATGCTAGCCAGCCGTGGGGCCGGTCATTGCTTGTGATGCCGGTCTCCCTGGTGGAAGAGTGTGGGTTGGCCAGCCCCGGGGTGACAGGAGGGCCCGGTGCTCAGTGTCCGCCCTGGATCTGGGGCTGAAGGTCCCTTTCGTACGTGTGCCTGGATCGATGATGTCTAAAAAAAATGGAAACTTTTGAAATCTGAACAAAATGAGTGAGGACTCGAGCTGAGGTCCAGCACGGGGATCGCCATGCCAGTGGGCTGAAGGGGGCTGAGTTAGTAGTGCTTGGGGTGAGTTAAGGCCTGTGATGTCTAGAAATCTGAAAGGCTCACGTATGTTGCAAGGAGTTGGGTTGGGCGGCGGTGTGAGCACACCCTGTTGGTGGCTTGCGGGGCTACCGTGGAAACCCTCTGAGGGCGTGGCCGGTGGCTTCCTTACCCCACCCTCACCAGACCCTGGGGAACTGAACGGGCATTGGCGATACCCCTGGGAAGTCCGTAGGCCTACCCGTGAGCCCCTCTCCCATTTGGCTGAGCCGGCCAGAGGTTGTGATGGGAGATCTCGGTTATGTCAGGAGGGCAGAGGTAGGAGCGGCTTCCAGGGCCGGGACGCCATTTTATATTTCTGCTCGCTTTTGTGTACGTGAAAGCACTGCCTGGGAGTTGAAAGAGAGACACCCACTATGGAATCCTAGCGGTCTGTTGTATTAACCACCGGACTGGCCGCCCATTCACGCGGTATGGCAGCCTTGGCCCTTGTGGGTTTTCCCGTCAAGCGAGCAAGGCCTTTTGAGTCCATGGCGGTCCTGCCTGCAAGTCCGTGCGGTGTCCGTCATTTGTGAAAGCGACGGGACTCTATCTTCCAAATGCTGGACTTTGAAGCTGGATGGAATTGGCCACCCTCCTGGGTCCTCAGTGGGTTTCCACAGTCTGTGAAGTGGTGACGAATGATGTTGCAGTGGAGGGGCTAGGGCGACTTTGAGTCAGGGCTTTGAGGACAGCGTAAATCTATGCCATGCCCGGCAGCAAAGTGAGCATGAGGGTTCTGGTCTTGCACGTGGCCAGACACACGTGGAACGTGAGATCCTATAGGTGCTTGCAAGGAGATGTTCCATTTGGGGAATTTTGTTTCCCCTGTACTCTGCAGATGGGGTGAGATATCGTTCCGGGGTCGTTCACCGGCGGACTGAGGAAACGCTGGTCTGGACAGCTGCACCGGCTCCCTTCTGTGGGCGGGACCAACGGAAAACACCCCGGAGGTAACATCCAGTTTTGAGTGGATTCAGTTTCGGGGGCTATGCTAATTCTGTTACAGGGGCTGTGGCCAAGCCTGTGCTGGGTCCGTGGACATGTTTGTCGGGGCCGGCAGAATCTCCCAGTGGGGATGGCTTTTTTGAGGACCCTGACGTGCTCACAAACCCAAGATGTTGTGAGTTTGCGCCTGTCATTTTCTTTCCTTTTCCTTTTTTCTCTCTTTCTTTCTTTCTTTCTTACTTTTTTTTTTTTTTTTTTTTGACACGGAACAGTTCCCTGTAGATTCTTCCCAGGCGCTGTCAACCGAGTGTGTCAGGTGGCACCCATTGTTTCTTTATTAGTTTGTTTTCCCGATGAACAGAGCGAAGGAATTCACTTCCACTGAGCTATCCTTCTCCATGGAGGTAGCCCTGGGGTGTTCAGCCAACCATGCATCAGAAAACATTTGCAAACACGTGAAAGTCAGTCGGTCCATCCGTCGGTAGACTCACTCAATGGATGGATGATGCGGTGGATCCATGGAACCTCCGTGGATGCACTGATGCTTTCACCCGTACCGATCACGTTGACCCTGTGCACTCTGGTCCCTTACGCCTAAATGACAGGCTGCACCACACAGGCACACAGGATATCCATCTTCTGGGGCATTCTCCGTGATCAGAGGATGACCAGCACACACGCGGGTGGTGCTTCTGTGCCGAGGTGTGACGGGCAGCCAGGCCATTTTCCTTTAGGGGCTCGGGATGCTGTAGGCGTCCGTGCCCTCAGGGGATCCTGCAACGCCTGCGGCACACCTTTCAAGTGCGATTGTACCTTGGAATGCCGGCTTCGAGTGCATTCTGCATCCAACCTGTTCACATGGCAGATGATCGCATTTCAAATTCTTGGATGGTAACGTAGATGTTATGTCCACGGTCCCATACCCTCAGTGAGTTCCCACGGTGTATCAAGGGACAGGCGAGCGATATGCTGAGCCATGTCGAGGGCAGTGTGCTGAGAGTACGTGGAGAGGGGAGATTTCGGAGAAGATCAGTCCGGGGCTCCCTGAGCAAAGAAGGGAGCCCTATTCTTCTTAGCGGAGACGTTGTGTCCGGAGTTTCTCATGTGGTTAGGTACACCTAATCGGTACAGCTACGTCTCCCAGGAAGCCTCTTTTCTTTTTCTTTTCATTTTTTTCCCGGGGTGCCTGAGTTTCCCGGTTCTTTGCAGTCTGGTTGTCACCGAATGCCCTGGCGGGAGCTCAGTGGAAAAGCCGGTCATTAGGGCTTTGTCGTGCGTGCGGGGTGGCTGACCTGGAAGTAGGAACACAGTAGCCTCCCGAGGCAATGACCCCATTCTGGTCAGTTCGTCTTGGGAGGGTTTGGAGCGATTTCCGTGACTTCTTTAAGGAATGAGGAAATTCCTAGCAAGTGCCAAGAATCACTTCGCACAAAGAGTGTGAGGCATTGACGACGTGAGGAGCCATGGTGGGCTTCTGTCTCCTTGCCGTCAGGGCGGCACATTTACCTCAGCATTGAGCAAGGTCAGACACATCCGAGACGGATGATGAAATTAGTAGGCTCGCTGCACGCACAGAGTCATAGTGGTGGGAACACAGGCAGCCTTGTCTTGGGGTCATCATGCCCCAGCCACACATGGTAAGCACCGGGGCCTGGGCCCCTTACCTTTACTCATGCCAGTTTGGAAAAGGAACACGCATGGTCCCCGTATGCCCACAGATGTAATCTCTCCCCGCAGGACGCAGTGAAGTGAGATGTGGGCTTCGAAGGGATGACTTTCTCTCCTGCCCGGTGTGGCGACCTGATGGAAGAGACTAGGGAGCAGTTGTGCCCGCCATCATCCCCAAGGTGCAGTGCGAATTCTCTCCTACGGTAAGGATCTTGTGCCGGGATCAGCGCCACACCTCGTGGGGAGGGGATCGTGACTCTGCCTGGAGGCGGGGCCCTCACCATGCTAGCCAGCCGTGGGGCCGGTCATTGCTTGTGATGCCGGTCTCCCTGGTGGAAGAGTGTGGGTTGGCCAGCCCCGGGGTGACAGGAGGGCCCGGTGCTCAGTGTCCGCCCTGGATCTGGGGCTGAAGGTCCCTTTCGTACGTGTGCCTGGATCGATGATGTCTAAAAAAAATGGAAACTTTTGAAATCTGAACAAAATGAGTGAGGACTCGAGCTGAGGTCCAGCACGGGGATCGCCATGCCAGTGGGCTGAAGGGGGCTGAGTTAGTAGTGCTTGGGGTGAGTTAAGGCCTGTGATGTCTAGAAATCTGAAAGGCTCACGTATGTTGCAAGGAGTTGGGTTGGGCGGCGGTGTGAGCACACCCTGTTGGTGGCTTGCGGGGCTACCGTGGAAACCCTCTGAGGGCGTGGCCGGTGGCTTCCTTACCCCACCCTCACCAGACCCTGGGGAACTGAACGGGCATTGGCGATACCCCTGGGAAGTCCGTAGGCCTACCCGTGAGCCCCTCTCCCATTTGGCTGAGCCGGCCAGAGGTTGTGATGGGAGATCTCGGTTATGTCAGGAGGGCAGAGGTAGGAGCGGCTTCCAGGGCCGGGACGCCATTTTATATTTCTGCTCGCTTTTGTGTACGTGAAAGCACTGCCTGGGAGTTGAAAGAGAGACACCCACTATGGAATCCTAGCGGTCTGTTGTATTAACCACCGGACTGGCCGCCCATTCACGCGGTATGGCAGCCTTGGCCCTTGTGGGTTTTCCCGTCAAGCGAGCAAGGCCTTTTGAGTCCATGGCGGTCCTGCCTGCAAGTCCGTGCGGTGTCCGTCATTTGTGAAAGCGACGGGACTCTATCTTCCAAATGCTGGACTTTGAAGCTGGATGGAATTGGCCACCCTCCTGGGTCCTCAGTGGGTTTCCACAGTCTGTGAAGTGGTGACGAATGATGTTGCAGTGGAGGGGCTAGGGCGACTTTGAGTCAGGGCTTTGAGGACAGCGTAAATCTATGCCATGCCCGGCAGCAAAGTGAGCATGAGGGTTCTGGTCTTGCACGTGGCCAGACACACGTGGAACGTGAGATCCTATAGGTGCTTGCAAGGAGATGTTCCATTTGGGGAATTTTGTTTCCCCTGTACTCTGCAGACGGGGTGAGATATCGTTCCGGGGACGTTCACCGGCGGACTGAGGAAACGCTGGTCTGGACAGCTGCACCGGCTCCCTTCTGGGGGCGGGACCAACGGAAAACACCCCGGAGGTAACATCCAGTTTTGAGTGGATTCAGTTTCGGGGGCTATGCTAATTCTGTTACAGGGGCTGTGGCCAAGCCTGTGCTGGGTCCGTTGACATGTTTGTCGGGGCCGGCAGAATCTCCCAGTGGGGATGGCTTTTTTGAGGACCCTGACGTGCTCACAAACCCAAGATGTTGTGAGTTTGCGCCTGTCATTTTCTTTCCTTTTCCTTTTTCTCTCTTTCTTTCTTTCTTTCTTTCTTTCTTTTTTTTTTTTTTTTTGACACGGAACAGTTCCCTGTAGATTCTTCCCAGGCGCTGTCAACCGAGTGTGTCAGGTGGCACCCATTGTTTCTTTATTAGTTTGTTTTCCCGATGAACAGAGCGAAGGAATTCACTTCCACTGAGCTATCCTTCTCCATGGAGGTAGCCCTGGGGTGTTCAGCCAACCATGCATCAGAAAACATTTGCAAACACGTGAAAGTCAGTCGGTCCATCCGTCGGTAGACTCACTCAATGGATGGATGATGCGGTGGATCCATGGAACCTCCGTGGATGCACTGATGCTTTCACCCGTACCGATCACGTTGACCCTGTGCACTCTGGTCCCTTACGCCTAAATGACAGGCTGCACCACACAGGCACACAGGATATCCATCTTCTGGGGCATTCTCCGTGATCAGAGGATGACCAGCACACACGCGGGTGGTGCTTCTGTGCCGAGGTGTGACGGGCAGCCAGGCCATTTTCCTTTAGGGGCTCGGGATGCTGTAGGCGTCCGTGCCCTCAGGGGATCCTGCAACGCCTGCGGCACACCTTTCAAGTGCGATTGTACCTTGGAATGCCGGCTTCCAGTGCATTCTGCATCCAACCTGTTCACATGGCAGATGATCGCATTTCAAATTCTTGGATGGTAACGTAGATGTTATGTCCACGGTCCCATACCCTCAGTGAGTTCCCACGGTGTATCAAGGGACAGGCGAGCAATATGCTGAGCCATGTCGAGGGCAGTGTGCTGAGAGTACGTGGAGAGGGGAGATTTCGGAGAAGATCTGTCCGGGGCTCCCTGAGCAAAGAAGGGAGCCCTATTCTTCTTAGCGGAGACGTTGTGTCCGGAGTTTCTCATGTGGTTAGGTACACCTAATCGGTACAGCTACGTCTCCCAGGAAGCCTCTTTTCTTTTTCTTTTCATTTTTTTCCCGGGGTGCCTGAGTTTCCCGGTTCTTTGCAGTCTGGTTGTCACCGAATGCCCTGGCGGGAGCTCAGTGGAAAAGCCGGTCATTAGGGCTTTGTCGTGCGTGCGGGGTGGCTGACCTGGAAGTAGGAACACAGTAGCCTCCCGAGGCAATGACCCCATTCTGGTCAGTTCGTCTTGGGAGGGTTTGGAGCGATTTCCGTGACTTCTTTAAGGAATGAAGAAATTCCTAGCAAGTGCCAAGAATCACTTCGCACAAAGAGTGTGAGGCATTGACGACGTGAGGAGCCATGGTGGGCTTCTGTCTCCTTGCCGTCAGGGCGGCACATTTACCTCAGCATTGAGCAAGGTCAGACACATCCGAGACGGATGATGAAATTAGTAGGCTCGCTGCACGCACAGAGTCATAGTGGTGGGAACACAGGCAGCCTTGTCTTGGGGTCATCATGCCCCAGCCACACATGGTAAGCACCGGGGCCTGGGCCCCTCACCTTTACTCATGCCAGTTTGGAAAAGGAACACGCATGGTCCCCGTATGCCCACAGATGTAATCTCTCCCCGCAGGACGCAGTGAAGTGAGATGTGGGCTTCGAAGGGATGACTTTCTCTCCTGCCCGGTGTGGCGACCTGATGGAAGAGACTAGGGAGCAGTTGTGCCCGCCATCATCCCCAAGGTGCAGTGGGAATTCTCTCCTACGGTAAGGATCTTGTGCCGGGATCAGCGCCACACCTCGTGGGGAGGGGATCGTGACTCTGCCTGGAGGCGGGGCCCTCACCATGCTAGCCAGCCGTGGGGCCGGTCATTGCTTGTGATGCCGGTCTCCCTGGTGGAAGAGTGTGGGTTGGCCAGCCCCGGGGTGACAGGAGGGCCCGGTGCTCAGTGTCCGCCCTGGATCTGGGGCTGAAGGTCCCTTTCGTACGTGTGCCTGGATCGATGATGTCTAAAAAAAATGGAAACTTTTGAAATCTGAACACAGTGAGTGAGGACTCGAGCTGAGGTCCAGCACGGGGATCGCCATGCCAGTGGGCTGAAGGGGGCTGAGTTAGTAGTGCTTGGGGTGAGTTAAGGCCTGTGATGTCTAGAAATCTGAAAGGCTCACGTATGTTGCAAGGAGTTGGGTTGGGCGGCGGTGTGAGCACACCCTGTTGGTGGCTTGCGGGGCTACCGTGGAAACCCTCTGAGGGCGTGGCCGGTGGCTTCCTTACCCCACCCTCACCAGACCCTGGGGAACTGAACGGGCATTGGCGATACCCCTGGGAAGTCCGTAGGCCTACCCGTGAGCCCCTCTCCCATTTGGCTGAGCCGGCCAGAGGTTGTGATGGGAGATCTCGGTTATGTCAGGAGGGCAGAGGTAGGAGCGGCTTCCAGGGCCGGGACGCCATTTTATATTTCTGCTCGCTTTTGTGTACGTGAAAGCACTGCCTGGGAGTTGAAAGAGAGACACCCACTATGGAATCCTAGCGGTCTGTTGTATTAACCACCGGACTGGCCGCCCATTCACGCGGTATGGCAGCCTTGGCCCTTGTGGGTTTTCCCGTCAAGCGAGCAAGGCCTTTTGAGTCCATGGCGGTCCTGCCTGCAAGTCCGTGCGGTGTCCGTCATTTGTGAAAGCGACGGGACTCTATCTTCCAAATGCTGGACTTTGAAGCTGGATGGAATTGGCCACCCTCCTGGGTCCTCAGTGGGTTTCCACAGTCTGTGAAGTGGTGACGAATGATGTTGCAGTGGAGGGGCTAGGGCGACTTTGAGTCAGGGCTTTGAGGACAGCGTAAATCTATGCCATGCCCGGCAGCAAAGTGAGCATGAGGGTTCTGGTCTTGCACGTGGCCAGACACACGTGGAACGTGAGATCCTATAGGTGCTTGCAAGGAGATGTTCCATTTGGGGAATTTTGTTTCCCCTGTACTCTGCAGATGGGGTGAGATATCGTTCCGGGGTCGTTCACCGGCGGACTGAGGAAACGCTGGTCTGGACAGCTGCACCGGCTCCCTTCTGTGGGCGGGACCAACGGAAAACACCCCGGAGGTAACATCCAGTTTTGAGTGGATTCAGTTTCGGGGGCTATGCTAATTCTGTTACAGGGGCTGTGGCCAAGCCTGTGCTGGGTCCGTGGACATGTTTGTCGGGGCCGGCAGAATCTCCCAGTGGGGATGGCTTTTTTGAGGACCCTGACGTGCTCACAAACCCAAGATGTTGTGAGTTTGCGCCTGTCATTTTCTTTCCTTTTCCTTTTTCTCTCTTTCTTTCTTTCTTTCTTTCTTTCTTTCTTTCTTTCTTTCTTTCTTTCTTTCTTTCTTTCTTTCTTTCTTTTTTTTTTTTTTTTTTTTTGACACGGAACAGTTCCCTGTAGATTCTTCCCAGGCGCTGTCAACCGAGTGTGTCAGGTGGCACCCATTGTTTCTTTATTAGTTTGTTTTCCCGATGAACAGAGCGAAGGAATTCACTTCCACTGAGCTATCCTTCTCCATGGAGGTAGCCCTGGGGTGTTCAGCCAACCATGCATCAGAAAACATTTGCAAACACGTGAAAGTCAGTCGGTCCATCCGTCGGTAGACTCACTCAATGGATGGATGATGCGGTGGATCCATGGAACCTCCGTGGATGCACTGATGCTTTCACCCGTACCGATCACGTTGACCCTGTGCACTCTGGTCCCTTACGCCTAAATGACAGGCTGCACCACACAGGCACACAGGATATCCATCTTCTGGGGCATTCTCCGTGATCAGAGGATGACCAGCACACACGCGGGTGGTGCTTCTGTGCCGAGGTGTGACGGGCAGCCAGGCCATTTTCCTTTAGGGGCTCGGGATGCTGTAGGCGTCCGTGCCCTCAGGGGATCCTGCAACGCCTGCGGCACACCTTTCAAGTGCGATTGTACCTTGGAATGCCGGCTTCCAGTGCATTCTGCATCCAACCTGTTCACATGGCAGATGATCGCATTTCAAATTCTTGGATGGTAACGTAGATGTTATGTCCACGGTCCCATACCCTCAGTGAGTTCCCACGGTGTATCAAGGGACAGGCGAGCGATATGCTGAGCCATGTCGAGGGCAGTGTGCTGAGAGTACGTGGAGAGGGGAGATTTCGGAGAAGATCAGTCCGGGGCTCCCTGAGCAAAGAAGGGAGCCCTATTCTTCTTAGCGGAGACGTTGTGTCCGGAGTTTCTCATGTGGTTAGGTACACCTAATCGGTACAGCTACGTCTCCCAGGAAGCCTCTTTTCTTTTTCTTTTCATTTTTTTCCCGGGGTGCCTGAGTTTCCCGGTTCTTTGCAGTCTGGTTGTCACCGAATGCCCTGGCGGGAGCTCAGTGGAAAAGCCGGTCATTAGGGCTTTGTCGTGCGTGCGGGGTGGCTGACCTAGAAGTAGGAACACAGTAGCCTCCCGAGGCAATGACCCCATTCTGGTCAGTTGGTCTTGGGAGGGTTTGGAGCGATTTAAGTGACTTCTTTAAGGAATGAAGAAATTCCTAGCAAGTGCCAAGAATCACTTCGCACAAAGAGTGTGAGGCATTGACGACGTGAGGAGCCATGGTGGGCTTCTGTCTCCTTGCCGTCAGGGCGGCACATTTACCTCAGCATTGAGCAAGGTCAGACACATCCGAGACGGATGATGAAATTAGTAGGCTCGCTGCACGCACAGAGTCATAGTGGTGGGAACACAGGCAGCCTTGTCTTGGGGTCATCATGCCCCAGCCACACATGGTAAGCACCGGGGCCTGGGCCCCTCACCTTTACTCATGCCAGTTTGGAAAAGGAACACGCATGGTCCCCGTATGCCCACAGATGTAATCTCTCCCCGCAGGACGCAGTGAAGTGAGATGTGGGCTTCGAAGGGATGACTTTCTCTCCTGCCCGGTGTGGCGACCTGATGGAAGAGACTAGGGAGCAGTTGTGCCCGCCATCATCCCCAAGGTGCAGTGGGAATTCTCTCCTACGGTAAGGATCTTGTGCCGGGATCAGCGCCACACCTCGTGGGGAGGGGATCGTGACTCTGCCTGGAGGCGGGGCCCTCACCATGCTAGCCAGCCGTGGGGCCGGTCATTGCTTGTGATGCCGGTCTCCCTGGTGGAAGAGTGTGGGTTGGCCAGCCCCGGGGTGACAGGAGGGCCCGGTGCTCAGTGTCCGCCCTGGATCTGGGGCTGAAGGTCCCTTTCGTACGTGTGCCTGGATCGATGATGTCTAAAAAAAATGGAAACTTTTGAAATCTGAACAAAATGAGTGAGGACTCGAGCTGAGGTCCAGCACGGGGATCGCCATGCCAGTGGGCTGAAGGGGGCTGAGTTAGTAGTGCTTGGGGTGAGTTAAGGCCTGTGATGTCTAGAAATCTGAAAGGCTCACGTATGTTGCAAGGAGTTGGGTTGGGCGGCGGTGTGAGCACACCCTGTTGGTGGCTTGCGGGGCTACCGTGGAAACCCTCTGAGGGCGTGGCCGGTGGCTTCCTTACCCCACCCTCACCAGACCCTGGGGAACTGAACGGGCATTGGCGATACCCCTGGGAAGTCCGTAGGCCTACCCGTGAGCCCCTCTCCCATTTGGCTGAGCCGGCCAGAGGTTGTGATGGGAGATCTCGGTTATGTCAGGAGGGCAGAGGTAGGAGCGGCTTCCAGGGCCGGGACGCCATTTTATATTTCTGCTCGCTTTTGTGTACGTGAAAGCACTGCCTGGGAGTTGAAAGAGAGACACCCACTATGGAATCCTAGCGGTCTGTTGTATTAACCACCGGACTGGCCGCCCATTCACGCGGTATGGCAGCCTTGGCCCTTGTGGGTTTTCCCGTCAAGCGAGCAAGGCCTTTTGAGTCCATGGCGGTCCTGCCTGCAAGTCCGTGCGGTGTCCGTCATTTGTGAAAGCGACGGGACTCTATCTTCCAAATGCTGGACTTTGAAGCTGGATGGAATTGGCCACCCTCCTGGGTCCTCAGTGGGTTTCCACAGTCTGTGAAGTGGTGACGAATGATGTTGCAGTGGAGGGGCTAGGGCGACTTTGAGTCAGGGCTTTGAGGACAGCGTAAATCTATGCCATGCCCGGCAGCAAAGTGAGCATGAGGGTTCTGGTCTTGCACGTGGCCAGACACACGTGGAACGTGAGATCCTATAGGTGCTTGCAAGGAGATGTTCCATTTGGGGAATTTTGTTTCCCCTGTACTCTGCAGACGGGGTGAGATATCGTTCCGGGGACGTTCACCGGCGGACTGAGGAAACGCTGGTCTGGACAGCTGCACCGGCTCCCTTCTGGGGGCGGGACCAACGGAAAACACCCCGGAGGTAACATCCAGTTTTGAGTGGATTCAGTTTCGGGGGCTATGCTAATTCTGTTACAGAGGCTGTGGCCAAGCCTGTGCTGGGTCCGTTGACATGTTTGTCGGGGCCGGCAGAATCTCCCAGTGGGGATGGCTTTTTTGAGGACCCTGACGTGCTCACAAACCCAAGATGTTGTGAGTTTGCGCCTGTCATTTTCTTTCCTTTTCCTTTTTCTCTCTTTCTTTCTTTCTTTCTTTCTTTTTTTTTTTTTTTTTTGACACGGAACAGTTCCCTGTAGATTCTTCCCAGGCGCTGTCAACCGAGTGTGTCAGGTGGCACCCATTGTTTCTTTATTAGTTTGTTTTCCCGATGAACAGAGCGAAGGAATTCACTTCCACTGAGCTATCCTTCTCCATGGAGGTAGCCCTGGGGTGTTCAGCCAACCATGCATCAGAAAACATTTGCAAACACGTGAAAGTCAGTCGGTCCATCCGTCGGTAGACTCACTCAATGGATGGATGATGCGGTGGATCCATGGAACCTCCGTGGATGCACTGATGCTTTCACCCGTACCGATCACGTTGACCCTGTGCACTCTGGTCCCTTACGCCTAAATGACAGGCTGCACCACACAGGCACACAGGATATCCATCTTCTGGGGCATTCTCCGTGATCAGAGGATGACCAGCACACACGCGGGTGGTGCTTCTGTGCCGAGGTGTGACGGGCAGCCAGGCCATTTTCCTTTAGGGGCTCGGGATGCTGTAGGCGTCCGTGCCCTCAGGGGATCCTGCAACGCCTGCGGCACACCTTTCAAGTGCGATTGTACCTTGGAATGCCGGCTTCCAGTGCATTCTGCATCCAACCTGTTCACATGGCAGATGATCGCATTTCAAATTCTTGGATGGTAACGTAGATGTTATGTCCACGGTCCCATACCCTCAGTGAGTTCCCACGGTGTATCAAGGGACAGGCGAGCGATATGCTGAGCCATGTCGAGGGCAGTGTGCTGAGAGTACGTGGAGAGGGGAGATTTCGGAGAAGATCAGTCCGGGGCTCCCTGAGCAAAGAAGGGAGCCCTATTCTTCTTAGCGGAGACGTTGTGTCCGGAGTTTCTCATGTGGTTAGGTACACCTAATCGGTACAGCTACGTCTCCCAGGAAGCCTCTTTTCTTTTTCTTTTCATTTTTTTCCCGGGGTGCCTGAGTTTCCCGGTTCTTTGCAGTCTGGTTGTCACCGAATGCCCTGGCGGGAGCTCAGTGGAAAAGCCGGTCATTAGGGCTTTGTCGTGCGTGCGGGGTGGCTGACCTGGAAGTAGGAACACAGTAGCCTCCCGAGGCAATGACCCCATTCTGGTCAGTTCGTCTTGGGAGGGTTTGGAGCGATTTCCGTGACTTCTTTAAGGAATGAAGAAATTCCTAGCAAGTGCCAAGAATCACTTCGCACAAAGAGTGTGAGGCATTGACGACGTGAGGAGCCATGGTGGGCTTCTGTCTCCTTGCCGTCAGGGCGGCACATTTACCTCAGCATTGAGCAAGGTCAGACACATCCGAGACGGATGATGAAATTAGTAGGCTCGCTGCACGCACAGAGTCATAGTGGTGGGAACACAGGCAGCCTTGTCTTGGGGTCATCATGCCCCAGCCACACATGGTAAGCACCGGGGCCTGGGCCCCTTACCTTTACTCATGCCAGTTTGGAAAAGGAACACGCATGGTCCCCGTATGCCCACAGATGTAATCTCTCCCCGCAGGACGCAGTGAAGTGAGATGTGGGCTTCGAAGGGATGACTTTCTCTCCTGCCCGGTGTGGCGACCTGATGGAAGAGACTAGGGAGCAGTTGTGCCCGCCATCATCCCCAAGGTGCAGTGGGAATTCTCTCCTACGGTAAGGATCTTGTGCCGGGATCAGCGCCACACCTCGTGGGGAGGGGATCGTGACTCTGCCTGGAGGCGGGGCCCTCACCATGCTAGCCAGCCGTGGGGCCGGTCATTGCTTGTGATGCCGGTCTCCCTGGTGGAAGAGTGTGGGTTGGCCAGCCCCGGGGTGACAGGAGGGCCCGGTGCTCAGTGTCCGCCCTGGATCTGGGGCTGAAGGTCCCTTTCGTACGTGTGCCTGGATCGATGATGTCTAAAAAAAATGGAAACTTTTGAAATCTGAACACAGTGAGTGAGGACTCGAGCTGAGGTCCAGCACGGGGATCGCCATGCCAGTGGGCTGAAGGGGGCTGAGTTAGTAGTGCTTGGGGTGAGTTAAGGCCTGTGATGTCTAGAAATCTGAAAGGCTCACGTATGTTGCAAGGAGTTGGGTTGGGCGGCGGTGTGAGCACACCCTGTTGGTGGCTTGCGGGGCTACCGTGGAAACCCTCTGAGGGCGTGGCCGGTGGCTTCCTTACCCCACCCTCACCAGACCCTGGGGAACTGAACGGGCATTGGCGATACCCCTGGGAAGTCCGTAGGCCTACCCGTGAGCCCCTCTCCCATTTGGCTGAGCCGGCCAGAGGTTGTGATGGGAGATCTCGGTTATGTCAGGAGGGCAGAGGTAGGAGCGGCTTCCAGGGCCGGGACGCCATTTTATATTTCTGCTCGCTTTTGTGTACGTGAAAGCACTGCCTGGGAGTTGAAAGAGAGACACCCACTATGGAATCCTAGCGGTCTGTTGTATTAACCACCGGACTGGCCGCCCATTGACGCGGTATGGCAGCCTTGGCCCTTGTGGGTTTTCCCGTCAAGCGAGCAAGGCCTTTTGAGTCCATGGCGGTCCTGCCTGCAAGTCCGTGCGGTGTCCGTCATTTGTGAAAGCGACGGGACTCTATCTTCCAAATGCTGGACTTTGAAGCTGGATGGAATTGGCCACCCTCCTGGGTCCTCAGTGGGTTTCCACAGTCTGTGAAGTGGTGACGAATGATGTTGCAGTGGAGGGGCTAGGGCGACTTTGAGTCAGGGCTTTGAGGACAGCGTAAATCTATGCCATGCGCGGCAGCAAAGTGAGCATGAGGGTTCTGGTCTTGCACGTGGCCAGACACACGTGGAACGTGAGATCCTATAGGTGCTTGCAAGGAGATGTTCCATTTGGGGAATTTTGTTTCCCCTGTACTCTGCAGACGGGGTGAGATATCGTTCCGGGGTCGTTCACCGGCGGACTGAGGAAACGCTGGTCTGGACAGCTGCACCGGCTCCCTTCTGTGGGCGGGACCAACGGAAAACACCCCGGAGGTAACATCCAGTTTTGAGTGGATTCAGTTTCGGGGGCTATGCTAATTCTGTTTCAGGGGCTGTGGCCAAGCCTGTGCTGGGTCCGTTGACATGTTTGTCGGGGCCGGCAGAATCTCCCAGTGGGGATGGCTTTTTTGAGGACCCTGACGTGCTCACAAACCCAAGATGTTGTGAGTTTGCGCCTGTCATTTTCTTTCCTTTTCCTTTTTCTCTCTTTCTTTCTTTCTTTCTTTTTTTTTTTTTTTTTTTTTTGACACGGAACAGTTCCCTGTAGATTCTTCCCAGGCGCTGTCAACCGAGTGTGTCAGGTGGCACCCATTGTTTCTTTATTAGTTTGTTTTCCCGATGAACAGAGCGAAGGAATTCACTTCCACTGAGCTATCCTTCTCCATGGAGGTAGCCCTGGGGTGTTCAGCCAACCATGCATCAGAAAACATTTGCAAACACGTGAAAGTCAGTCGGTCCATCCGTCGGTAGACTCACTCAATGGATGGATGATGCGGTGGATCCATGGAACCTCCGTGGATGCACTGATGCTTTCACCCGTACCGATCACGTTGACCCTGTGCACTCTGGTCCCTTACGCCTAAATGACAGGCTGCACCACACAGGCACACAGGATATCCATCTTCTGGGGCATTCTCCGTGATCAGAGGATGACCAGCACACACGCGGGTGGTGCTTCTGTGCCGAGGTGTGACGGGCAGCCAGGCCATTTTCCTTTAGGGGCTCGGGATGCTGTAGGCGTCCGTGCCCTCAGGGGATCCTGCAACGCCTGCGGCACACCTTTCAAGTGCGATTGTACCTTGGAATGCCGGCTTCCAGTGCATTCTGCATCCAACCTGTTCACATGGCAGATGATCGCATTTCAAATTCTTGGATGGTAACGTAGATGTTATGTCCACGGTCCCATACCCTCAGTGAGTTCCCACGGTGTATCAAGGGACAGGCGAGCGATATGCTGAGCCATGTCGAGGGCAGTGTGCTGAGAGTACGTGGAGAGGGGAGATTTCGGAGAAGATCTGTCCGGGGCTCCCTGAGCAAAGAAGGGAGCCCTATTCTTCTTAGCGGAGACGTTGTGTCCGGAGTTTCTCATGTGGTTAGGTACACCTAATCGGTACAGCTACGTCTCCCAGGAAGCCTCTTTTCTTTTTCTTTTCATTTTTTTCCCGGGGTGCCTGAGTTTCCCGGTTCTTTGCAGTCTGGTTGTCACCGAATGCCCTGGCGGGAGCTCAGTGGAAAAGCCGGTCATTAGGGCTTTGTCGTGCGTGCGGGGTGGCTGACCTGGAAGTAGGAAAACAGTAGCCTCCCGAGGCAATGACCCCATTCTGGTCAGTTCGTCTTGGGAGGGTTTGGAGCGATTTCCGTGACTTCTTTAAGGAATGAGGAAATTCCTAGCAAGTGCCAAGAATCACTTCGCACAAAGAGTGTGAGGCATTGACGACGTGAGGAGCCATGGTGGGCTTCTGTCTCCTTGCCGTCAGGGCGGCACATTTACCTCAGCATTGAGCAAGGTCAGACACATCCGAGACGGATGATGAAATTAGTAGGCTCGCTACACGCACAGAGTCATAGTGGTGGGAACACAGGCAGCCTTGTCTTGGGGTCATCATGCCCCAGCCACACATGGTAAGCACCGGGGCCTGGGCCCTTTACCTTTACTCATGCCAGTTTGGAAAAGGAACACGCATGGTCCCCGTATGCCCACATTTGTAATCTCTCCCCGCAGGACGCAGTGAAGTGAGATGTGGGCTTCGAAGGGATGACTTTCTCTCCTGCCCGGTGTGGCGACCTGATGGAAGAGACTAGGGAGCAGTTGTGCCCGCCATCATCCCCAAGGTGCAGTGGGAATTCTCTCCTACGGTAAGGATCTTGTGCCGGGATCAGCGCCACACCTCGTGGGGAGGGGATCGTGACTCTGCCTGGAGGCGGGGCCCTCACCATGCTAGCCAGCCGTGGGGCCGGTCATTGCTTGTGATGCCGGTCTCCCTGGTGGAAGAGTGTGGGTTGGCCAGCCCCGGGGTGACAGGAGGGCCCGGTGCTCAGTGTCCGCCCTGGATCTGGGGCTGAAGGTCCCTTTCGTACGTGTGCCTGGATCGATGATGTCTAAAAAAAATGGAAACTTTTGAAATCTGAACAAAATGAGTGAGGACTCGAGCTGAGGTCCAGCACGGGGATCGCCATGCCAGTGGGCTGAAGGGGGCTGAGTTAGTAGTGCTTGGGGTGAGTTAAGGCCTGTGATGTCTAGAAATCTGAAAGGCTCACGTATGTTGCAAGGAGTTGGGTTGGGCGGCGGTGTGAGCACACCCTGTTGGTGGCTTGCGGGGCTACCGTGGAAACCCTCTGAGGGCGTGGCCGGTGGCTTCCTTACCCCACCCTCACCAGACCCTGGGGAACTGAACGGGCATTGGCGATACCCCTGGGAAGTCCGTAGGCCTACCCGTGAGCCCCTCTCCCATTTGGCTGAGCCGGCCAGAGGTTGTGATGGGAGATCTCGGTTATGTCAGGAGGGCAGAGGTAGGAGCGGCTTCCAGGGCCGGGACGCCATTTTATATTTCTGCTCGCTTTTGTGTACGTGAAAGCACTGCCTGGGAGTTGAAAGAGAGACACCCACTATGGAATCCTAGCGGTCTGTTGTATTAACCACCGGACTGGCCGCCCATTGACGCGGTATGGCAGCCTTGGCCCTTGTGGGTTTTCCCGTCAAGCGAGCAAGGCCTTTTGAGTCCATGGCGGTCCTGCCTGCAAGTCCGTGCGGTGTCCGTCATTTGTGAAAGCGACGGGACTCTATCTTCCAAATGCTGGACTTTGAAGCTGGATGGAATTGGCCACCCTCCTGGGTCCTCAGTGGGTTTCCACAGTCTGTGAAGTGGTGACGAATGATGTTGCAGTGGAGGGGCTAGGGCGACTTTGAGTCAGGGCTTTGAGGACAGCGTAAATCTATGCCATGCCCGGCAGCAAAGTGAGCATGAGGGTTCTGGTCTTGCACGTGGCCAGACACACGTGGAACGTGAGATCCTATAGGTGCTTGCAAGGAGATGTTCCATTTGGGGAATTTTGTTTCCCCTGTACTCTGCAGATTGGGTGAGATATCGTTCCGGGGTCGTTCACCGGCGGACTGAGGAAACGCTGGTCTGGACAGCTGCACCGGCTCCCTTCTGTGGGCGGGACCAACGGAAAACACCCCGGAGGTAACATCCAGTTTTGAGTGGATTCAGTTTCCGGGGCTATGCTAATTCTGTTTCAGGGGCTGTGGCCAAGCCTGTGCTGGGTCCGTTGACATGTTTGTCGGGGCCGGCAGAATCTCCCAGTGGGGATGGCTTTTTTGAGGACCCTGACGTGCTCACAAACCCAAGATGTTGTGAGTTTGCGCCTGTCATTTTCTTTCCTTTTCCTTTTTTCTCTCTTTCTTTCTTTCTTTCTTACTTTTTTTTTTTTTTTTTTTTGACACGGAACAGTTCCCTGTAGATTCTTCCCAGGCGCTGTCAACCGAGTGTGTCAGGTGGCACCCATTGTTTCTTTATTAGTTTGTTTTCCCGATGAACAGAGCGAAGGAATTCACTTCCACTGAGCTATCCTTCTCCATGGAGGTAGCCCTGGGGTGTTCAGCCAACCATGCATCAGAAAACATTTGCAAACACGTGAAAGTCAGTCGGTCCATCCGTCGGTAGACTCACTCAATGGATGGATGATGCGGTGGATCCATGGAACCTCCGTGGATGCACTGATGCTTTCACCCGTACCGATCACGTTGACCCTGTGCACTCTGGTCCCTTACGCCTAAATGACAGGCTGCACCACACAGGCACACAGGATATCCATCTTCTGGGGCATTCTCCGTGATCAGAGGATGACCAGCACACACGCGGGTGGTGCTTCTGTGCCGAGGTGTGACGGGCAGCCAGGCCATTTTCCTTTAGGGGCTCGGGATGCTGTAGGCGTCCGTGCCCTCAGGGGATCCTGCAACGCCTGCGGCACACCTTTCAAGTGCGATTGTACCTTGGAATGCCGGCTTCCAGTGCATTCTGCATCCAACCTGTTCACATGGCAGATGATCGCATTTCAAATTCTTGGATGGTAACGTAGATGTTATGTCCACGGTCCCATACCCTCAGTGAGTTCCCACGGTGTATCAAGGGACAGGCGAGCGATATGCTGAGCCATGTCGAGGGCAGTGTGCTGAGAGTACGTGGAGAGGGGAGATTTCGGAGAAGATCTGTCCGGGGCTCCCTGAGCAAAGAAGGGAGCCCTATTCTTCTTAGCGGAGACGTTGTGTCCGGAGTTTCTCATGTGGTTAGGTACACCTAATCGGTACAGCTACGTCTCCCAGGAAGCCTCTTTTCTTTTTCTTTTCATTTTTTTCCCGGGGTGCCTGAGTTTCCCGGTTCTTTGCAGTCTGGTTGTCACCGAATGCCCTGGCGGGAGCTCAGTGGAAAAGCCGGTCATTAGGGCTTTGTCGTGCGTGCGGGGTGGCTGACCTGGAAGTAGGAACACAGTAGCCTCCCGAGGCAATGACCCCATTCTGGTCAGTTCGTCTTGGGAGGGTTTGGAGCGATTTCCGTGACTTCTTTAAGGAATGAAGAAATTCCTAGCAAGTGCCAAGAATCACTTCGCACAAAGAGTGTGAGGCATTGACGACGTGAGGAGCCATGGTGGGCTTCTGTCTCCTTGCCGTCAGGGCGGCACATTTACCTCAGCATTGAGCAAGGTCAGACACATCCGAGACGGATGATGAAATTAGTAGGCTCGCTGCACGCACAGAGTCATAGTGGTGGGAACACAGGCAGCCTTGTCTTGGGGTCATCATGCCCCAGCCACACATGGTAAGCACCGGGGCCTGGGCCCCTCACCTTTACTCATGCCAGTTTGGAAAAGGAACACGCATGGTCCCCGTATGCCCACAGATGTAATCTCTCCCCGCAGGACGCAGTGAAGTGAGATGTGGGCTTCGAAGGGATGACTTTCTCTCCTGCCCGGTGTGGCGACCTGATGGAAGAGAATAGGGAGCAGTTGTGCCCGCCATCATCCCCAAGGTGCAGTGGGAATTCTCTCCTACGGTAAGGATCTTGTGCCGGGATCAGCGCCACACCTCGTGGGGAGGGGATCGTGACTCTGCCTGGAGGCGGGGCCCTCACCATGCTAGCCAGCCGTGGGGCCGGTCATTGCTTGTGATGCCGGTCTCCCTGGTGGAAGAGTGTGGGTTGGCCAGCCCCGGGGTGACAGGAGGGCCCGGTGCTCAGTGTCCGCCCTGGATCTGGGGCTGAAGGTCCCTTTCGTACGTGTGCCTGGATCGATGATGTCTAAAAAAAATGGAAACTTTTGAAATCTGAACAAAATGAGTGAGGACTCGAGCTGAGGTCCAGCACGGGGATCGCCATGCCAGTGGGCTGAAGGGGGCTGAGTTAGTAGTGCTTGGGGTGAGTTAAGGCCTGTGATGTCTAGAAATCTGAAAGGCTCACGTATGTTGCAAGGAGTTGGGTTGGGCGGTGGTGTGAGCACACCCTGTTGGTGGCTTGCGGGGCTACCGTGGAAACCCTCTGAGGGCGTGGCCGGTGGCTTCCTTACCCCACCCTCACCAGACCCTGGGGAACTGAACGGGCATTGGCGATACCCCTGGGAAGTCCGTAGGCCTACCCGTGAGCCCCTCTCCCATTTGGCTGAGCCGGCCAGAGGTTGTGATGGGAGATCTCGGTTATGTCAGGAGGGCAGAGGTAGGAGCGGCTTCCAGGGCCGGGACGCCATTTTATATTTCTGCTCGCTTTTGTGTACGTGAAAGCACTGCCTGGGAGTTGAAAGAGAGACACCCACTATGGAATCCTAGCGGTCTGTTGTATTAACCACCGGACTGGCCGCCCATTCACGCGGTATGGCAGCCTTGGCCCTTGTGGGTTTTCCCGTCAAGCGAGCAAGGCCTTTTGAGTCCATGGCGGTCCTGCCTGCAAGTCCGTGCGGTGTCCGTCATTTGTGAAAGCGACGGGACTCTATCTTCCAAATGCTGGACTTTGAAGCTGGATGGAATTGGCCACCCTCCTGGGTCCTCAGTGGGTTTCCACAGTCTGTGAAGTGGTGACGAATGATGTTGCGGTGGAGGGGCTAGGGCGACTTTGAGTCAGGGCTTTGAGGACAGCGTAAATCTATGCCATGCCCGGCAGCAAAGTGAGCATGAGGGTTCTGGTCTTGCACGTGGCCAGACACACGTGGAACGTGAGATCCTATAGGTGCTTGCAAGGAGATGTTCCATTTGGGGAATTTTGTTTCCCCTGTACTCTGCAGATTGGGTGAGATATCGTTCCGGGGTCGTTCACCGGCGGACTGAGGAAACGCTGGTCTGGACAGCTGCACCGGCTCCCTTCTGTGGGCGGGACCAACGGAAAACACCCCGGAGGTAACATCCAGTTTTGAGTGGATTCAGTTTCGGGGGCTATGCTAATTCTGTTACAGGGGCTGTGGCCAAGCCTGTGCTGGGTCCGTGGACATGTTTGTCGGGGCCGGCAGAATCTCCCAGTGGGGATGGCTTTTTTGAGGACCCTGACGTGCTCACAAACCCAAGATGTTGTGAGTTTGCGCCTGTCATTTTCTTTCCTTTTCCTTTTTCTCTCTTTCATTCTTTCTTTCTTTCTTTTTTTTTTTTTTTTTTGACACGGAACAGTTCCCTGTAGATTCTTCCCAGGCGCTGTCAACCGAGTGTGTCAGGTGGCACCCATTGTTTCTTTATTAGTTTGTTTTCCCGATGAACAGAGCGAAGGAATTCACTTCCACTGAGCTATCCTTCTCCATGGAGGTAGCCCTGGGGTGTTCAGCCAACCATGCATCAGAAAACATTTGCAAACACGTGAAAGTCAGTCGGTCCATCCGTCGGTAGACTCACTCAATGGATGGATGATGCGGTGGATCCATGGAACCTCCGTGGATGCACTGATGCTTTCACCCGTACCGATCACGTTGACCCTGTGCACTCTGGTCCCTTACGCCTAAATGACAGGCTGCACCACACAGGCACACAGGATATCCATCTTCTGGGGCATTCTCCGTGATCAGAGGATGACCAGCACACACGCGGGTGGTGCTTCTGTGCCGAGGTGTGACGGGCAGCCAGGCCATTTTCCTTTAGGGGCTCGGGATGCTGTAGGCGTCCGTGCCCTCAGGGGATCCTGCAACGCCTGCGGCACACCTTTCAAGTGCGATTGTACCTTGGAATGCCGGCTTCCAGTGCATTCTGCATCCAACCTGTTCACATGGCAGATGATCGCATTTCAAATTCTTGGATGGTAACGTAGATGTTATGTCCACGGTCCCATACCCTCAGTGAGTTCCCACGGTGTATCAAGGGACAGGCGAGCGATATGCTGAGCCATGTCGAGGGCAGTGTGCTGAGAGTACGTGGAGAGGGGAGATTTCGGAGAAGATCTGTCCGGGGCTCCCTGAGCAAAGAAGGGAGCCCTATTCTTCTTAGCGGAGACGTTGTGTCCGGAGTTTCTCATGTGGTTAGGTACACCTAATCGGTACAGCTACGTCTCCCAGGAAGCCTCTTTTCTTTTTCTTTTCATTTTTTTCCCGGGGTGCCTGAGTTTCCCGGTTCTTTGCAGTCTGGTTGTCACCGAATGCCCTGGCGGGAGCTCAGTGGAAAAGCCGGTCATTAGGGCTTTGTCGTGCGTGCGGGGTGGCTGACCTGGAAGTAGGAACACAGTAGCCTCCCGAGGCAATGACCCCATTCTGGTCAGTTCGTCTTGGGAGGGTTTGGAGCGATTTCCGTGACTTCTTTAAGGAATGAGGAAATTCCTAGCAAGTGCCAAGAATCACTTCGCACAAAGAGTGTGAGGCATTGACGACGTGAGGAGCCATGGTGGGCTTCTGTCTCCTTGCCGTCAGGGCGGCACATTTACCTCAGCATTGAGCAAGGTCAGACACATCCGAGACGGATGATGAAATTAGTAGGCTCGCTGCACGCACAGAGTCATAGTGGTGGGAACACAGGCAGCCTTGTCTTGGGGTCATCATGCCCCAGCCACACATGGTAAGCACCGGGGCCTGGGCCCCTCACCTTTACTCATGCCAGTTTGGAAAAGGAACACGCATGGTCCCCGTATGCCCACAGATGTAATCTCTCCCCGCAGGACGCAGTGAAGTGAGATGTGGGCTTCGAAGGGATGACTTTCTCTCCTGCCCGGTGTGGCGACCTGATGGAAGAGACTAGGGAGCAGTTGTGCCCGCCATCATCCCCAAGGTGCAGTGGGAATTCTCTCCTACAGTAAGGATCTTGTGCCGGGATCAGCGCCACACCTCGTGGGGAGGGGATCGTGACTCTGCCTGGAGGCGGGGCCCTCACCATGCTAGCCAGCCGTGGGGCCGGTCATTGCTTGTGATGCCGGTCTCCCTGGTGGAAGAGTGTGGGTTGGCCAGCCCCGGGGTGACAGGAGGGCCCGGTGCTCAGTGTCCGCCCTGGATCTGGGGCTGAAGGTCCCTGTCGTACGTGTGCCTGGATCGATGATGTCTAAAAAAAATGGAAACTTTTGAAATCTGAACAAAATGAGTGAGGACTCGAGCTGAGGTCCAGCACGGGGATCGCCATGCCAGTGGGCTGAAGGGGGCTGAGTTAGTAGTGCTTGGGGTGAGTTAAGGCCTGTGATGTCTAGAAATCTGAAAGGCTCACGTATGTTGCAAGGAGTTGGGTTGGGCGGCGGTGTGAGCACACCCTGTTGGTGGCTTGCGGGGCTACCGTGGAAACCCTCTGAGGGCGTGGCCGGTGGCTTCCTTACCCCACCCTCACCAGACCCTGGGGAACTGAACGGGCATTGGCGATACCCCTGGGAAGTCCGTAGGCCTACCCGTGAGCCCCTCTCCCATTTGGCTGAGCCGGCCAGAGGTTGTGATGGGAGATCTCGGTTATGTCAGGAGGGCAGAGGTAGGAGCGGCTTCCAGGGCCGGGACGCCATTTTATATTTCTGCTCGCTTTTGTGTACGTGAAAGCACTGCCTGGGAGTTGAAAGAGAGACACCCACTATGGAATCCTAGCGGTCTGTTGTATTAACCACCGGACTGGCCGCCCATTCACGCGGTATGGCAGCCTTGGCCCTTGTGGGTTTTCCCGTCAAGCGAGCAAGGCCTTTTGAGTCCATGGCGGTCCTGCCTGCAAGTCCGTGCGGTGTCCGTCATTTGTGAAAGCGACGGGACTCTATCTTCCAAATGCTGGACTTTGAAGCTGGATGGAATTGGCCACCCTCCTGGGTCCTCAGTGGGTTTCCACAGTCTGTGAAGTGGTGACGAATGATGTTGCAGTGGAGGGGCTAGGGCGACTTTGAGTCAGGGCTTTGAGGACAGCGTAAATCTATGCCATGCCCGGCAGCAAAGTGAGCATGAGGGTTCTGGTCTTGCACGTGGCCAGACACACGTGGAACGTGAGATCCTATAGGTGCTTGCAAGGAGATGTTCCATTTGGGGAATTTTGTTTCCCCTGTACTCTGCAGATGGGGTGAGATATCGTTCCGGGGTCGTTCACCGGCGGACTGAGGAAACGCTGGTCTGGACAGCTGCACCGGCTCCCTTCTGTGGGCGGGACCAACGGAAAACACCCCGGAGGTAACATCCAGTTTTGAGTGGATTCAGTTTCCGGGGCTATGCTAATTCTGTTTCAGGGGCTGTGGCCAAGCCTGTGCTGGGTCCGTTGACATGTTTGTCGGGGCCGGCAGAATCTCCCAGTGGGGATGGCTTTTTTGAGGACCCTGACGTGCTCACAAACCCAAGATGTTGTGAGTTTGCGCCTGTCATTTTCTTTCCTTTTCCTTTTTTCTCTCTTTCTTTCTTTCTTTCTTACTTTTTTTTTTTTTTTTTTTTTGACACGGAACAGTTCCCTGTAGATTCTTCCCAGGCGCTGTCAACCGAGTGTGTCAGGTGGCACCCATTGTTTCTTTATTAGTTTGTTTTCCCGATGAACAGAGCGAAGGAATTCACTTCCACTGAGCTATCCTTCTCCATGGAGGTAGCCCTGGGGTGTTCAGCCAACCATGCATCAGAAAACATTTGCAAACACGTGAAAGTCAGTCGGTCCATCCGTCGGTAGACTCACTCAATGGATGGATGATGCGGTGGATCCATGGAACCTCCGTGGATGCACTGATGCTTTCACCCGTACCGATCACGTTGACCCTGTGCACTCTGGTCCCTTACGCCTAAATGACAGGCTGCACCACACAGGCACACAGGATATCCATCTTCTGGGGCATTCTCCGTGATCAGAGGATGACCAGCACACACGCGGGTGGTGCTTCTGTGCCGAGGTGTGACGGGCAGCCAGGCCATTTTCCTTTAGGGGCTCGGGATGCTGTAGGCGTCCGTGCCCTCAGGGGATCCTGCAACGCCTGCGGCACACCTTTCAAGTGCGATTGTACCTTGGAATGCCGGCTTCGAGTGCATTCTGCATCCAACCTGTTCACATGGCAGATGATCGCATTTCAAATTCTTGGATGGTAACGTAGATGTTATGTCCACGGTCCCATACCCTCAGTGAGTTCCCACGGTGTATCAAGGGACAGGCGAGCGATATGCTGAGCCATGTCGAGGGCAGTGTGCTGAGAGTACGTGGAGAGGGGAGATTTCGGAGAAGATCTGTCCGGGGCTCCCTGAGCAAAGAAGGGAGCCCTATTCTTCTTAGCGGAGACGTTGTGTCCGGAGTTTCTCATGTGGTTAGGTACACCTAATCGGTACAGCTACGTCTCCCAGGAAGCCTCTTTTCTTTTTCTTTTCATTTTTTTCCCGGGGTGCCTGAGTTTCCCGGTTCTTTGCAGTCTGGTTGTCACCGAATGCCCTGGCGGGAGCTCAGTGGAAAAGCCGGTCATTAGGGCTTTGTCGTGCGTGCGGGGTGGCTGACCTGGAAGTAGGAACACAGTAGCCTCCCGAGGCAATGACCCCATTCTGGTCAGTTCGTCTTGGGAGGGTTTGGAGCGATTTCCGTGACTTCTTTAAGGAATGAGGAAATTCCTAGCAAGTGCCAAGAATCACTTCGCACAAAGAGTGTGAGGCATTGACGACGTGAGGAGCCATGGTGGGCTTCTGTCTCCTTGCCGTCAGGGCGGCACATTTACCTCAGCATTGAGCAAGGTCAGACACATCCGAGACGGATGATGAAATTAGTAGGCTCGCTGCACGCACAGAGTCATAGTGGTGGGAACACAGGCAGCCTTGTCTTGGGGTCATCATGCCCCAGCCACACATGGTAAGCACCGGGGCCTGGGCCCCTCACCTTTACTCATGCCAGTTTGGAAAAGGAACACGCATGGTCCCCGTATGCCCACAGATGTAATCTCTCCCCGCAGGACGCAGTGAAGTGAGATGTGGGCTTCGAAGGGATGACTTTCTCTCCTGCCCGGTGTGGCGACCTGATGGAAGAGACTAGGGAGCAGTTGTGCCCGCCATCATCCCCAAGGTGCAGTGGGAATTCTCTCCTACGGTAAGGATCTTGTGCCGGGATCAGCGCCACACCTCGTGGGGAGGGGATCGTGACTCTGCCTGGAGGCGGGGCCCTCACCATGCTAGCCAGCCGTGGGGCCGGTCATTGCTTGTGATGCCGGTCTCCCTGGTGGAAGAGTGTGGGTTGGCCAGCCCCGGGGTGACAGGAGGGCCCGGTGCTCAGTGTCCGCCCTGGATCTGGGGCTGAAGGTCCCTTTCGTACGTGTGCCTGGATCGATGATGTCTAAAAAAAATGGAAACTTTTGAAATCTGAACAAAATGAGTGAGGACTCGAGCTGAGGTCCAGCACGGGGATCGCCATGCCAGTGGGCTGAAGGGGGCTGAGTTAGTAGTGCTTGGGGTGAGTTAAGGCCTGTGATGTCTAGAAATCTGAAAGGCTCACGTATGTTGCAAGGAGTTGGGTTGGGCGGCGGTGTGAGCACACCCTGTTGGTGGCTTGCGGGGCTACCGTGGAAACCCTCTGAGGGCGTGGCCGGTGGCTTCCTTACCCCACCCTCACCAGACCCTGGGGAACTGAACGGGCATTGGCGATACCCCTGGGAAGTCCGTAGGCCTACCTGTGAGCCCCTCTCCCATTTGGCTGAGCCGGCCAGAGGTTGTGATGGGAGATCTCGGTTATGTCAGGAGGGCAGAGGTAGGAGCGGCTTCCAGGGCCGGGACGCCATTTTATATTTCTGCTCGCTTTTGTGTACGTGAAAGCACTGCCTGGGAGTTGAAAGAGAGACAGCCACTATGGAATCCTAGCGGTCTGTTGTATTAACCACCGGACTGGCCGCCCATTCACGCGGTATGGCAGCCTTGGCCCTTGTGGGTTTTCCCGTCAAGCGAGCAAGGCCTTTTGAGTCCATGGCGGTCCTGCCTGCAAGTCCGTGCGGTGTCCGTCATTTGTGAAAGCGACGGGACTCTATCTTCCAAATGCTGGACTTTGAAGCTGGATGGAATTGGCCACCCTCCTGGGTCCTCAGTGGGTTTCCACAGTCTGTGAAGTGGTGACGAATGATGTTGCAGTGGAGGGGCTAGGGCGACTTTGAGTCAGGGCTTTGAGGACAGCGTAAATCTATGCCATGCCCGGCAGCAAAGTGAGCATGAGGGTTCTGGTCTTGCACGTGGCCAGACACACGTGGAACGTGAGATCCTATAGGTGCTTGCAAGGAGATGTTCCATTTGGGGAATTTTGTTTCCCCTGTACTCTGCAGACGGGGTGAGATATCGTTCCGGGGACGTTCACCGGCGGACTGAGGAAACGCTGGTCTGGACAGCTGCACCGGCTCCCTTCTGGGGGCGGGACCAACGGAAAACACCCCGGAGGTAACATCCAGTTTTGAGTGGATTCAGTTTCGGGGGCTATGCTAATTCTGTTACAGGGGCTGTGGCCAAGCCTGTGCTGGGTCCGTTGACATGTTTGTCGGGGCCGACAGAATCTCCCAGTCAGGATGGCATTTTTGAGGACCCTGACGTGCTCACAAACCCAAGATGTTGTGAGTTTGCGCCTGTCATTTTCTTTCCTTTTCCTTTTTCTCTCTTTCTTTCTTTCTTTCTTTTTTTTTTTTTTTTGACACGGAACAGTTCCCTGTAGATTCTTCCCAGGCGCTGTCAACCGAGTGTGTCAGGTGGCACCCATTGTTTCTTTATTAGTTTGTTTTCCCGATGAACAGAGCGAAGGAATTCACTTCCACTGAGCTATCCTTCTCCATGGAGGTAGCCCTGGGGTGTTCAGCCAACCATGCATCAGAAAACATTTGCAAACACGTGAAAGTCAGTCGGTCCATCCGTCGGTAGACTCACTCAATGGATGGATGATGCGGTGGATCCATGGAACCTCCGTGGATGCACTGATGCTTTCACCCGTACCGATCACGTTGACCCTGTGCACTCTGGTCCCTTACGCCTAAATGACAGGCTGCACCACACAGGCACACAGGATATCCATCTTCTGGGGCATTCTCCGTGATCAGACGATGACCAGCACACACGCGGGTGGTGCTTCTGTGCCGAGGTGTGACGGGCAGCCAGGCCATTTTCCTTTAGGGGCTCGGGATGCTGTAGGCGTCCGTGCCCTCAGGGGATCCTGCAACGCCTGCGGCACACCTTTCAAGTGCGATTGTACCTTGGAATGCCGGCTTCCAGTGCATTCTGCATCCAACCTGTTCACATGGCAGATGATCGCATTTCAAATTCTTGGATGGTAACGTAGATGTTATGTCCACGGTCCCATACCCTCAGTGAGTTCCCACGGTGTATCAAGGGACAGGCGAGCGATATGCTGAGCCATGTCGAGGGCAGTGTGCTGAGAGTACGTGGAGAGGGGAGATTTCGGAGAAGATCAGTCCGGGGCTCCCTGAGCAAAGAAGGGAGCCCTATTCTTCTTAGCGGAGACGTTGTGTCCGGAGTTTCTCATGTGGTTAGGTACACCTAATCGGTACAGCTACGTCTCCCAGGAAGCCTCTTTTCTTTTTCTTTTCATTTTTTTCCCGGGGTGCCTGAGTTTCCCGGTTCTTTGCAGTCTGGTTGTCACCGAATGCCCTGGCGGGAGCTCAGTGGAAAAGCCGGTCATTAGGGCTTTGTCGTGCGTGCGGGGTGGCTGACCTGGAAGTAGGAACACAGTAGCCTCCCGAGGCAATGACCCCATTCTGGTCAGTTCGTCTTGGGAGGGTTTGGAGCGATTTCCGTGACTTCTTTAAGGAATGAGGAAATTCCTAGCAAGTGCCAAGAATCACTTCGCACAAAGAGTGTGAGGCATTGACGACGTGAGGAGCCATGGTGGGCTTCTGTCTCCTTGCCGTCAGGGCGGCACATTTACCTCAGCATTGAGCAAGGTCAGACACATCCGAGACGGATGATGAAATTAGTAGGCTCGCTGCACGCACAGAGTCATAGTGGTGGGAACACAGGCAGCCTTGTCTTGGGGTCATCATGCCCCAGCCACACATGGTAAGCACCGGGGCCTGGGCCCCTCACCTTTACTCATGCCAGTTTGGAAAAGGAACACGCATGGTCCCCGTATGCCCACAGATGTAATCTCTCCCCGCAGGACGCAGTGAAGTGAGATGTGGGCTTCGAAGGGATGACTTTCTCTCCTGCCCGGTGTGGCGACCTGATGGAAGAGACTAGGGAGCAGTTGTGCCCGCCATCATCCCCAAGGTGCAGTGGGAATTCTCTCCTACGGTAAGGATCTTGTGCCGGGATCAGCGCCACACCTCGTGGGGAGGGGATCGTGACTCTGCCTGGAGGCGGGGCCCTCACCATGCTAGCCAGCCGTGGGGCCGGTCATTGCTTGTGATGCCGGTCTCCCTGGTGGAAGAGTGTGGGTTGGCCAGCCCCGGGGTGACAGGAGGGCCCGGTGCTCAGTGTCCGCCCTGGATCTGGGGCTGAAGGTCCCTTTCGTACGTGTGCCTGGATCGATGATGTCTAAAAAAAATGGAAACTTTTGAAATCTGAACAAAATGAGTGAGGACTCGAGCTGAGGTCCAGCACGGGGATCGCCATGCCAGTGGGCTGAAGGGGGCTGAGTTAGTAGTGCTTGGGGTGAGTTAAGGCCTGTGATGTCTAGAAATCTGAAAGGCTCACGTATGTTGCAAGGAGTTGGGTTGGGCGGCGGTGTGAGCACACCCTGTTGGTGGCTTGCGGGGCTACCGTGGAAACCCTCTGAGGGCGTGGCCGGTGGCTTCCTTACCCCACCCTCACCAGACCCTGGGGAACTGAACGGGCATTGGCGATACCCCTGGGAAGTCCGTAGGCCTACCCGTGAGCCCCTCTCCCATTTGGCTGAGCCGGCCAGAGGTTGTGATGGGAGATCTCGGTTATGTCAGGAGGGCAGAGGTAGGAGCGGCTTCCAGGGCCGGGACGCCATTTTATATTTCTGCTCGCTTTTGTGTACGTGAAAGCACTGCCTGGGAGTTGAAAGAGAGACACCCACTATGGAATCCTAGCGGTCTGTTGTATTAACCACCGGACTGGCCGCCCATTCACGCGGTATGGCAGCCTTGGCCCTTGTGGGTTTTCCCGTCAAGCGAGCAAGGCCTTTTGAGTCCATGGCGGTCCTGCCTGCAAGTCCGTGCGGTGTCCGTCATTTGTGAAAGCGACGGGACTCTATCTTCCAAATGCTGGACTTTGAAGCTGGATGGAATTGGCCACCCTCCTGGGTCCTCAGTGGGTTTCCACAGTCTGTGAAGTGGTGACGAATGATGTTGCAGTGGAGGGGCTAGGGCGACTTTGAGTCAGGGCTTTGAGGACAGCGTAAATCTATGCCATGCCCGGCAGCAAAGTGAGCATGAGGGTTCTGGTCTTGCACGTGGCCAGACACACGTGGAACGTGAGATCCTATAGGTGCTTGCAAGGAGATGTTCCATTTGGGGAATTTTGTTTCCCCTGTACTCTGCAGATGGGGTGAGATATCGTTCCGGGGTCGTTCACCGGCGGACTGAGGAAACGCTGGTCTGGACAGCTGCACCGGCTCCCTTCTGTGGGCGGGACCAACGGAAAACACCCCGGAGGTAACATCCAGTTTTGAGTGGATTCAGTTTCGGGGGCTATGCTAATTCTGTTTCAGGGGCTGTGGCCAAGCCTGTGCTGGGTCCGTGGACATGTTTGTCGGGGCCGGCAGAATCTCCCAGTGGGGATGGCTTTTTTGAGGACCCTGACGTGCTCACAAACCCAAGATGTTGTGAGTTTGCGCCTGTCATTTTCTTTCCTTTTCCTTTTTTCTCTCTTTCTTTCTTTCTTTCTTTCTTACTTTTTTTTTTTTTTTTTGACACGGAACAGTTCCCTGTAGATTCTTCCCAGGCGCTGTCAACCGAGTGTGTCAGGTGGCACCCATTGTTTCTTTATTAGTTTGTTTTCCCGATGAACAGAGCGAAGGAATTCACTTCCACTGAGCTATCCTTCTCCATGGAGGTAGCCCTGGGGTGTTCAGCCAACCATGCATCAGAAAACATTTGCAAACACGTGAAAGTCAGTCGGTCCATCCGTCGGTAGACTCACTCAATGGATGGATGATGCGGTGGATCCATGGAACCTCCGTGGATGCACTGATGCTTTCACCCGTACCGATCACGTTGACCCTGTGCCCTCTGGTCCCTTACGCCTAAATGACAGGCTGCACCACACAGGCACACAGGATATCCATCTTCTGGGGCATTCTCCGTGATCAGAGGATGACCAGCACACACGCGGGTGGTGCTTCTGTGCCGAGGTGTGACGGGCAGCCAGGCCATTTTCCTTTAGGGGCTCGGGATGCTGTAGGCGTCCGTGCCCTCAGGGGATCCTGCAACGCCTGCGGCACACCTTTCAAGTGCGATTGTACCTTGGAATGCCGGCTTCCAGTGCATTCTGCATCCAACCTGTTCACATGGCAGATGATCGCATTTCAAATTCTTGGATGGTAACGTAGATGTTATGTCCACGGTCCCATACCCTCAGTGAGTTCCCACGGTGTATCAAGGGACAGGCGAGCGATATGCTGAGCCACGTCGAGGGCAGTGTGCTGAGAGTACGTGGAGAGGGGAGATTTCGGAGAAGATCTGTCCGGGGCTCCCTGAGCAAAGAAGGGAGCCCTATTCTTCTTAGCGGAGACGTTGTGTCCGGAGTTTCTCATGTGGTTAGGTACACCTAATCGGTACAGCTACGTCTCCCAGGAAGCCTCTTTTCTTTTTCTTTTCATTTTTTTCCCGGGGTGCCTGAGTTTCCCGGTTCTTTGCAGTCTGGTTGTCACCGAATGCCCTGGCGGGAGCTCAGTGGAAAAGCCGGTCATTAGGGCTTTGTCGTGCGTGCGGGGTGGCTGACCTGGAAGTAGGAACACAGTAGCCTCCCGAGGCAATGACCCCATTCTGGTCAGTTCGTCTTGGGAGGGTTTGGAGCGATTTCCGTGACTTCTTTAAGGAATGAGGAAATTCCTAGCAAGTGCCAAGAATCACTTCGCACAAAGAGTGTGAGGCATTGACGACGTGAGGAGCCATGGTGGGCTTCTGTCTCCTTGCCGTCAGGGCGGCACATTTACCTCAGCATTGAGCAAGGTCAGACACATCCGAGACGGATGATGAAATTAGTAGGCTCGCTGCACGCACAGAGTCATAGTGGTGGGAACACAGGCAGCCTTGTCTTGGGGTCATCATGCCCCAGCCACACATGGTAAGCACCGGGGCCTGGGCCCCTCACCTTTACTCATGCCAGTTTGGAAAAGGAACACGCATGGTCCCCGTATGCCCACAGATGTAATCTCTCCCCGCAGGACGCAGTGAAGTGAGATGTGGGCTTCGAAGGGATGACTTTCTCTCCTGCCCGGTGTGGCGACCTGATGGAAGAGACTAGGGAGCAGTTGTGCCCGCCATCATCCCCAAGGTGCAGTGGGAATTCTCTCCTACGGTAAGGATCTTGTGCCGGGATCAGCGCCACACCTCGTGGGGAGGGGATCGTGACTCTGCCTGGAGGCGGGGCCCTCACCATGCTAGCCAGCCGTGGGGCCGGTCATTGCTTGTGATGCCGGTCTCCCTGGTGGAAGAGTGTGGGTTGGCCAGCCCCGGGGTGACAGGAGGGCCCGGTGCTCAGTGTCCGCCCTGGATCTGGGGCTGAAGGTCCCTTTCGCACGTGTGCCTGGATCGATGATGTCTAAAAAAAATGGAAACTTTTGAAATCTGAACAAAATGAGTGAGGACTCGAGCTGAGGTCCAGCACGGGGATCGCCATGCCAGTGGGCTGAAGGGGGCTGAGTTAGTAGTGCTTGGGGTGAGTTAAGGCCTGTGATGTCTAGAAATCTGAAAGGCTCACGTATGTTGCAAGGAGTTGGGTTGGGCGGCGGTGTGAGCACACCCTGTTGGTGGCTTGCGGGGCTACCGTGGAAACCCTCTGAGGGCGTGGCCGGTGGCTTCCTTACCCCACCCTCACCAGACCCTGGGGAACTGAACGGGCATTGGCGATACCCCTGGGAAGTCCGTAGGCCTACCCGTGAGCCCCTCTCCCATTTGGCTGAGCCGGCCAGAGGTTGTGATGGGAGATCTCGGTTATGTCAGGAGGGCAGAGGTAGGAGCGGCTTCCAGGGCCGGGACGCCATTTTATATTTCTGCTCGCTTTTGTGTACGTGAAAGCACTGCCTGGGAGTTGAAAGAGAGACACCCACTATGGAATCCTAGCGGTCTGTTGTATTAACCACCGGACTGGCCGCCCATTCACGCGGTATGGCAGCCTTGGCCCTTGTGGGTTTTCCCGTCAAGCGAGCAAGGCCTTTTGAGTCCATGGCGGTCCTGCCTGCAAGTCCGTGCGGTGTCCGTCATTTGTGAAAGCGACGGGACTCTATCTTCCAAATGCTGGACTTTGAAGCTGGATGGAATTGGCCACCCTCCTGGGTCCTCAGTGGGTTTCCACAGTCTGTGAAGTGGTGACGAATGATGTTGCAGTGGAGGGGCTAGGGCGACTTTGAGTCAGGGCTTTGAGGACAGCGTAAATCTATGCCATGCCCGGCAGCAAAGTGAGCATGAGGGTTCTGGTCTTGCACGTGGCCAGACACACGTGGAACGTGAGATCCTATAGGTGCTTGCAAGGAGATGTTCCATTTGGGGAATTTTGTTTCCCCTGTACTCTGCAGATGGGGTGAGATATCGTTCCGGGGTCGTTCACCGGCGGACTGAGGAAACGCTGGTCTGGACAGCTGCACCGGCTCCCTTCTGTGGGCGGGACCAACGGAAAACACCCCGGAGGTAACATCCAGTTTTGAGTGGATTCAGTTTCGGGGGCTATGCTAATTCTGTTACAGGGGCTGTGGCCAAGCCTGTGCTGGGTCCGTGGACATGTTTGTCGGGGCCGGCAGAATCTCCCAGTGGGGATGGCTTTTTTGAGGACCCTGCCGTGCTCACAAACCCAAGATGTTGTGAGTTTGCGCCTGTCATTTTCTTTCCTTTTCCTTTTTTTCTCTTTCTTTCTTTCTTTCTTTCTTTCTTTCTTTCTTTTTTTTTTTTTTTTTTTTTGACACGGAACAGTTCCCTGTAGATTCTTCCCAGGCGCTGTCAACCGAGTGTGTCAGGTGGCACCCATTGTTTCTTTATTAGTTTGTTTTCCCGATGAACAGAGCGAAGGAATTCACTTCCACTGAGCTATCCTTCTCCATGGAGGTAGCCCTGGGGTGTTCAGCCAACCATGCATCAGAAAACATTTGCAAACACGTGAAAGTCAGTCGGTCCATCCGTCGGTAGACTCACTCAATGGATGGATGATGCGGTGGATCCATGGAACCTCCGTGGATGCACTGATGCTTTCACCCGTACCGATCACGTTGACCCTGTGCACTCTGGTCCCTTACGCCTAAATGACAGGCTGCACCACACAGGCAC
Organism: Lemur catta; assembly: GCF_020740605.2. NCBI lineage: Eukaryota > Metazoa > Chordata > Mammalia > Primates > Lemuridae > Lemur > Lemur catta. The sequence continues at coordinate 19,691,320 of NC_059136.1, forward strand.
ACAGGATATCCATCTTCTGGGGCATTCTCCGTGATCAGAGGATGACCAGCACACACGCGGGTGGTGCTTCTGTGCCGAGGTGTGACGGGCAGCCAGGCCATTTTCCTTTAGGGGCTCGGGATGCTGTAGGCGTCCGTGCCCTCAGGGGATCCTGCAACGCCTGCGGCACACCTTTCAAGTGCGATTGTACCTTGGAATGCCGGCTTCCAGTGCATTCTGCATCCAACCTGTTCACATGGCAGATGATCGCATTTCAAATTCTTGGATGGTAACGTAGATGTTATGTCCACGGTCCCATACCCTCAGTGAGTTCCCACGGTGTATCAAGGGACAGGCGAGCGATATGCTGAGCCATGTCGAGGGCAGTGTGCTGAGAGTACGTGGAGAGGGGAGATTTCGGAGAAGATCTGTCCGGGGCTCCCTGAGCAAAGAAGGGAGCCCTATTCTTCTTAGCGGAGACGTTGTGTCCGGAGTTTCTCATGTGGTTAGGTACACCTAATCGGTACAGCTACGTCTCCCAGGAAGCCTCTTTTCTTTTTCTTTTCATTTTTTTCCCGGGGTGCCTGAGTTTCCCGGTTCTTTGCAGTCTGGTTGTCACCGAATGCCCTGGCGGGAGCTCAGTGGAAAAGCCGGTCATTAGGGCTTTGTCGTGCGTGCGGGGTGGCTGACCTGGAAGTAGGAACACAGTAGCCTCCCGAGGCAATGACCCCATTCTGGTCAGTTCGTCTTGGGAGGGTTTGGAGCGATTTCCGTGACTTCTTTAAGGAATGAGGAAATTCCTAGCAAGTGCCAAGAATCACTTCGCACAAAGAGTGTGAGGCATTGACGACGTGAGGAGCCATGGTGGGCTTCTGTCTCCTTGCCGTCAGGGCGGCACATTTACCTCAGCATTGAGCAAGGTCAGACACATCCGAGACGGATGATGAAATTAGTAGGCTCGCTGCACGCACAGAGTCATAGTGGTGGGAACACAGGCAGCCTTGTCTTGGGGTCATCATGCCCCAGCCACACATGGTAAGCACCGGGGCCTGGGCCCCTCACCTTTACTCATGCCAGTTTGGAAAAGGAACACGCATGGTCCCCGTATGCCCACAGATGTAATCTCTCCCCGCAGGACGCAGTGAAGTGAGATGTGGGCTTCGAAGGGATGACTTTCTCTCCTGCCCGGTGTGGCGACCTGATGGAAGAGACTAGGGAGCAGTTGTGCCCGCCATCATCCCCAAGGTGCAGTGGGAATTCTCTCCTACGGTAAGGATCTTGTGCCGGGATCAGCGCCACACCTCGTGGGGAGGGGATCGTGACTCTGCCTGGAGGCGGGGCCCTCACCATGCTAGCCAGCCGTGGGGCCGGTCATTGCTTGTGATGCCGGTCTCCCTGGTGGAAGAGTGTGGGTTGGCCAGCCCCGGGGTGACAGGAGGGCCCGGTGCTCAGTGTCCGCCCTGGATCTGGGGCTGAAGGTCCCTTTCGTACGTGTGCCTGGATCGATGATGTCTAAAAAAAATGGAAACTTTTGAAATCTGAACAAAATGAGTGAGGACTCGAGCTGAGGTCCAGCACGGGGATCGCCATGCCAGTGGGCTGAAGGGGGCTGAGTTAGTAGTGCTTGGGGTGAGTTAAGGCCTGTGATGTCTAGAAATCTGAAAGGCTCACGTATGTTGCAAGGAGTTGGGTTGGGCGGCGGTGTGAGCACACCCTGTTGGTGGCTTGCGGGGCTACCGTGGAAACCCTCTGAGGGCGTGGCCGGTGGCTTCCTTACCCCACCCTCACCAGACCCTGGGGAACTGAACGGGCATTGGCGATACCCCTGGGAAGTCCGTAGGCCTACCCGTGAGCCCCTCTCCCATTTGGCTGAGCCGGCCAGAGGTTGTGATGGGAGATCTCGGTTATGTCAGGAGGGCAGAGGTAGGAGCGGCTTCCAGGGCCGGGACGCCATTTTATATTTCTGCTCGCTTTTGTGTACGTGAAAGCACTGCCTGGGAGTTGAAAGAGAGACACCCACTATGGAATCCTAGCGGTCTGTTGTATTAACCACCGGACTGGCCGCCCATTCACGCGGTATGGCAGCCTTGGCCCTTGTGGGTTTTCCCGTCAAGCGAGCAAGGCCTTTTGAGTCCGCCTGCAAGTCCGTGCGGTGTCCGTCATTTGTGAAAGCGACGGGACTCTATCTTCCAAATGCTGGACTTTGAAGCTGGATGGAATTGGCCACCCTCCTGGGTCCTCAGTGGGTTTCCACAGTCTGTGAAGTGGTGACGAATGATGTTGCAGTGGAGGGGCTAGGGCGACTTTGAGTCAGGGCTTTGAGGACAGCGTAAATCTATGCCATGCCCGGCAGCAAAGTGAGCATGAGGGTTCTGGTCTTGCACGTGGCCAGACACACGTGGAACGTGAGATCCTATAGGTGCTTGCAAGGAGATGTTCCATTTGGGGAATTTTGTTTCCCCTGTACTCTGCAGATTGGGTGAGATATCGTTCCGGGGTCGTTCACCGGCGGACTGAGGAAACGCTGGTCTGGACAGCTGCACCGGCTCCCTTCTGTGGGCGGGACCAACGGAAAACACCCCGGAGGTAACATCCAGTTTTGAGTGGATTCAGTTTCCGGGGCTATGCTAATTCTGTTACAGGGGCTGTGGCCAAGCCTGTGCTGGGTCCGTTGACATGTTTGTCGGGGCCGGCAGAATCTCCCAGTGGGGATGGCTTTTTTGAGGACCCTGACGTGCTCACAAACCCAAGATGTTGTGAGTTTGCGCCTGTCATTTTCTTTCCTTTTCCTTTTTTCTCTCTTTCTTTCTTTCTTTCTTACTTTTTTTTTTTTTTTTTTTGACACGGAACAGTTCCCTGTAGATTCTTCCCAGGCGCTGTCAACCGAGTGTGTCAGGTGGCACCCATTGTTTCTTTATTAGTTTGTTTTCCCGATGAACAGAGCGAAGGAATTCACTTGCACTGAGCTATCCTTCTCCATGGAGGTAGCCCTGGGGTGTTCAGCCAACCATGCATCAGAAAACATTTGCAAACACGTGAAAGTCAGTCGGTCCATCCGTCGGTAGACTCACTCAATGGATGGATGATGCGGTGGATCCATGGAACCTCCGTGGATGCACTGATGCTTTCACCCGTACCGATCACGTTGACCCTGTGCACTCTGGTCCCTTACGCCTAAATGACAGGCTGCACCACACAGGCACACAGGATATCCATCTTCTGGGGCATTCTCCGTGATCAGACGATGACCAGCACACACGCGGGTGGTGCTTCTGTGCCGAGGTGTGACGGGCAGCCAGGCCATTTTCCTTTAGGGGCTCGGGATGCTGTAGGCGTCCGTGCCCTCAGGGGATCCTGCAACGCCTGCGGCACACCTTTCAAGTGCGATTGTACCTTGGAATGCCGGCTTCCAGTGCATTCTGCATCCAACCTGTTCACATGGCAGATGATCGCATTTCAAATTCTTGGATGGTAACGTAGATGTTATGTCCACGGTCCCATACCCTCAGTGAGTTCCCACGGTGTATCAAGGGACAGGCGAGCGATATGCTGAGCCATGTCGAGGGCAGTGTGCTGAGAGTACGTGGAGAGGGGAGATTTCGGAGAAGATCAGTCCGGGGCTCCCTGAGCAAAGAAGGGAGCCCTATTCTTCTTAGCGGAGACGTTGTGTCCGGAGTTTCTCATGTGGTTAGGTACACCTAATCGGTACAGCTACGTCTCCCAGGAAGCCTCTTTTCTTTTTCTTTTCATTTTTTTCCCGGGGTGCCTGAGTTTCCCGGTTCTTTGCAGTCTGGTTGTCACCGAATGCCCTGGCGGGAGCTCAGTGGAAAAGCCGGTCATTAGGGCTTTGTCGTGCGTGCGGGGTGGCTGACCTGGAAGTAGGAACACAGTAGCCTCCCGAGGCAATGACCCCATTCTGGTCAGTTCGTCTTGGGAGGGTTTGGAGCGATTTCCGTGACTTCTTTAAGGAATGAGGAAATTCCTAGCAAGTGCCAAGAATCACTTCGCACAAAGAGTGTGAGGCATTGACGACGTGAGGAGCCATGGTGGGCTTCTGTCTCCTTGCCGTCAGGGCGGCACATTTACCTCAGCATTGAGCAAGGTCAGACACATCCGAGACGGATGATGAAATTAGTAGGCTCGCTGCACGCACAGAGTCATAGTGGTGGGAACACAGGCAGCCTTGTCTTGGGGTCATCATGCCCCAGCCACACATGGTAAGCACCGGGGCCTGGGCCCCTCACCTTTACTCATGCCAGTTTGGAAAAGGAACACGCATGGTCCCCGTATGCCCACAGATGTAATCTCTCCCCGCAGGACGCAGTGAAGTGAGATGTGGGCTTCGAAGGGATGACTTTCTCTCCTGCCCGGTGTGGCGACCTGATGGAAGAGACTAGGGAGCAGTTGTGCCCGCCATCATCCCCAAGGTGCAGTGGGAATTCTCTCCTACGGTAAGGATCTTGTGCCGGGATCAGCGCCACACCTCGTGGGGAGGGGATCGTGACTCTGCCTGGAGGCGGGGCCCTCACCATGCTAGCCAGCCGTGGGGCCGGTCATTGCTTGTGATGCCGGTCTCCCTGGTGGAAGAGTGTGGGTTGGCCAGCCCCGGGGTGACAGGAGGGCCCGGTGCTCAGTGTCCGCCCTGGATCTGGGGCTGAAGGTCCCTTTCGTACGTGTGCCTGGATCGATGATGTCTAAAAAAAATGGAAACTTTTGAAATCTGAACAAAATGAGTGAGGACTCGAGCTGAGGTCCAGCACGGGGATCGCCATGCCAGTGGGCTGAAGGGGGCTGAGTTAGTAGTGCTTGGGGTGAGTTAAGGCCTGTGATGTCTAGAAATCTGAAAGGCTCACGTATGTTGCAAGGAGTTGGGTTGGGCAGCGGTGTGAGCACACCCTGTTGGTGGCTTGCGGGGCTACCGTGGAAACCCTCTGAGGGCGTGGCCGGTGGCTTCCTTACCCCACCCTCACCAGACCCTGGGGAACTGAACGGGCATTGGCGATACCCCTGGGAAGTCCGTAGGCCTACCCGTGAGCCCCTCTCCCATTTGGCTGAGCCGGCCAGAGGTTGTGATGGGAGATCTCGGTTATGTCAGGAGGGCAGAGGTAGGAGCGGCTTCCAGGGCCGGGACGCCATTTTATATTTCTGCTCGCTTTTGTGTACGTGAAAGCACTGCCTGGGAGTTGAAAGAGAGACACCCACTATGGAATCCTAGCGGTCTGTTGTATTAACCACCGGACTGGCCGCCCATTCACGCGGTATGGCAGCCTTGGCCCTTGTGGGTTTTCCCGTCAAGCGAGCAAGGCCTTTTGAGTCCGCCTGCAAGTCCGTGCGGTGTCCGTCATTTGTGAAAGCGACGGGACTCTATCTTCCAAATGCTGGACTTTGAAGCTGGATGGAATTGGCCACCCTCCTGGGTCCTCAGTGGGTTTCCACAGTCTGTGAAGTGGTGACGAATGATGTTGCAGTGGAGGGGCTAGGGCGACTTTGAGTCAGGGCTTTGAGGACAGCGTAAATCTATGCCATGCCCGGCAGCAAAGTGAGCATGAGGGTTCTGGTCTTGCACGTGGCCAGACACACGTGGAACGTGAGATCCTATAGGTGCTTGCAAGGAGATGTTCCATTTGGGGAATTTTGTTTCCCCTGTACTCTGCAGATTGGGTGAGATATCGTTCCGGGGTCGTTCACCGGCGGACTGAGGAAACGCTGGTCTGGACAGCTGCACCGGCTCCCTTCTGTGGGCGGGACCAACGGAAAACACCCCGGAGGTAACATCCAGTTTTGAGTGGATTCAGTTTCCGGGGCTATGCTAATTCTGTTACAGGGGCTGTGGCCAAGCCTGTGCTGGGTCCGTTGACATGTTTGTCGGGGCCGGCAGAATCTCCCAGTGGGGATGGCTTTTTTGAGGACCCTGACGTGCTCACAAACCCAAGATGTTGTGAGTTTGCGCCTGTCATTTTCTTTCCTTTTCCTTTTTTCTCTCTTTCTTTCTTTCTTTCTTACTTTTTTTTTTTTTTTTTTTTGACACGGAACAGTTCCCTGTAGATTCTTCCCAGGCGCTGTCAACCGAGTGTGTCAGGTGGCACCCATTGTTTCTTTATTAGTTTGTTTTCCCGATGAACAGAGCGAAGGAATTCACTTGCACTGAGCTATCCTTCTCCATGGAGGTAGCCCTGGGGTGTTCAGCCAACCATGCATCAGAAAACATTTGCAAACACGTGAAAGTCAGTCGGTCCATCCGTCGGTAGACTCACTCAATGGATGGATGATGCGGTGGATCCATGGAACCTCCGTGGATGCACTGATGCTTTCACCCGTACCGATCACGTTGACCCTGTGCACTCTGGTCCCTTACGCCTAAATGACAGGCTGCACCACACAGGCACACAGGATATCCATCTTCTGGGGCATTCTCCGTGATCAGACGATGACCAGCACACACGCGGGTGGTGCTTCTGTGCCGAGGTGTGACGGGCAGCCAGGCCATTTTCCTTTAGGGGCTCGGGATGCTGTAGGCGTCCGTGCCCTCAGGGGATCCTGCAACGCCTGCGGCACACCTTTCAAGTGCGATTGTACCTTGGAATGCCGGCTTCCAGTGCATTCTGCATCCAACCTGTTCACATGGCAGATGATCGCATTTCAAATTCTTGGATGGTAACGTAGATGTTATGTCCACGGTCCCATACCCTCAGTGAGTTCCCACGGTGTATCAAGGGACAGGCGAGCGATATGCTGAGCCATGTCGAGGGCAGTGTGCTGAGAGTACGTGGAGAGGGGAGATTTCGGAGAAGATCAGTCCGGGGCTCCCTGAGCAAAGAAGGGAGCCCTATTCTTCTTAGCGGAGACGTTGTGTCCGGAGTTTCTCATGTGGTTAGGTACACCTAATCGGTACAGCTACGTCTCCCAGGAAGCCTCTTTTCTTTTTCTTTTCATTTTTTTCCCGGGGTGCCTGAGTTTCCCGGTTCTTTGCAGTCTGGTTGTCACCGAATGCCCTGGCGGGAGCTCAGTGGAAAAGCCGGTCATTAGGGCTTTGTCGTGCGTGCGGGGTGGCTGACCTGGAAGTAGGAACACAGTAGCCTCCCGAGGCAATGACCCCATTCTGGTCAGTTCGTCTTGGGAGGGTTTGGAGCGATTTCCGTGACTTCTTTAAGGAATGAGGAAATTCCTAGCAAGTGCCAAGAATCACTTCGCACAAAGAGTGTGAGGCATTGACGACGTGAGGAGCCATGGTGGGCTTCTGTCTCCTTGCCGTCAGGGCGGCACATTTACCTCAGCATTGAGCAAGGTCAGACACATCCGAGACGGATGATGAAATTAGTAGGCTCGCTGCACGCACAGAGTCATAGTGGTGGGAACACAGGCAGCCTTGTCTTGGGGTCATCATGCCCCAGCCACACATGGTAAGCACCGGGGCCTGGGCCCCTCACCTTTACTCATGCCAGTTTGGAAAAGGAACACGCATGGTCCCCGTATGCCCACAGATGTAATCTCTCCCCGCAGGACGCAGTGAAGTGAGATGTGGGCTTCGAAGGGATGACTTTCTCTCCTGCCCGGTGTGGCGACCTGATGGAAGAGACTAGGGAGCAGTTGTGCCCGCCATCATCCCCAAGGTGCAGTGGGAATTCTCTCCTACGGTAAGGATCTTGTGCCGGGATCAGCGCCACACCTCGTGGGGAGGGGATCGTGACTCTGCCTGGAGGCGGGGCCCTCACCATGCTAGCCAGCCGTGGGGCCGGTCATTGCTTGTGATGCCGGTCTCCCTGGTGGAAGAGTGTGGGTTGGCCAGCCCCGGGGTGACAGGAGGGCCCGGTGCTCAGTGTCCGCCCTGGATCTGGGGCTGAAGGTCCCTGTCGTACGTGTGCCTGGATCGATGATGTCTAAAAAAAATGGAAACTTTTGAAATCTGAACAAAATGAGTGAGGACTCGAGCTGAGGTCCAGCACGGGGATCGCCATGCCAGTGGGCTGAAGGGGGCTGAGTTAGTAGTGCTTGGGGTGAGTTAAGGCCTGTGATGTCTAGAAATCTGAAAGGCTCACGTATGTTGCAAGGAGTTGGGTTGGGCGGCGGTGTGAGCACACCCTGTTGGTGGCTTGCGGGGCTACCGTGGAAACCCTCTGAGGGCGTGGCCGGTGGCTTCCTTACCCCACCCTCACCAGACCCTGGGGAACTGAACGGGCATTGGCGATACCCCTGGGAAGTCCGTAGGCCTACCCGTGAGCCCCTCTCCCATTTGGCTGAGCCGGCCAGAGGTTGTGATGGGAGATCTCGGTTATGTCAGGAGGGCAGAGGTAGGAGCGGCTTCCAGGGCCGGGACGCCATTTTATATTTCTGCTCGCTTTTGTGTACGTGAAAGCACTGCCTGGGAGTTGAAAGAGAGACACCCACTATGGAATCCTAGCGGTCTGTTGTATTAACCACCGGACTGGCCGCCCATTCACGCGGTATGGCAGCCTTGGCCCTTGTGGGTTTTCCCGTCAAGCGAGCAAGGCCTTTTGAGTCCATGGCGGTCCTGCCTGCAAGTCCGTGCGGTGTCCGTCATTTGTGAAAGCGACGGGACTCTATCTTCCAAATGCTGGACTTTGAAGCTGGATGGAATTGGCCACCCTCCTGGGTCCTCAGTGGGTTTCCACAGTCTGTGAAGTGGTGACGAATGATGTTGCAGTGGAGGGGCTAGGGCGACTTTGAGTCAGGGCTTTGAGGACAGCGTAAATCTATGCCATGCCCGGCAGCAAAGTGAGCATGAGGGTTCTGGTCTTGCACGTGGCCAGACACACGTGGAACGTGAGATCCTATAGGTGCTTGCAAGGAGATGTTCCATTTGGGGAATTTTGTTTCCCCTGTACTCTGCAGATGGGGTGAGATATCGTTCCGGGGTCGTTCACCGGCGGACTGAGGAAACGCTGGTCTGGACAGCTGCACCGGCTCCCTTCTGTGGGCGGGACCAACGGAAAACACCCCGGAGGTAACATCCAGTTTTGAGTGGATTCAGTTTCCGGGGCTATGCTAATTCTGTTTCAGGGGCTGTGGCCAAGCCTGTGCTGGGTCCGTTGACATGTTTGTCGGGGCCGGCAGAATCTCCCAGTGGGGATGGCTTTTTTGAGGACCCTGACGTGCTCACAAACCCAAGATGTTGTGAGTTTGCGCCTGTCATTTTCTTTCCTTTTCCTTTTTTCTCTCTTTCTTTCTTTCTTTCTTACTTTTTTTTTTTTTTTTTTTTGACACGGAACAGTTCCCTGTAGATTCTTCCCAGGCGCTGTCAACCGAGTGTGTCAGGTGGCACCCATTGTTTCTTTATTAGTTTGTTTTCCCGATGAACAGAGCGAAGGAATTCACTTCCACTGAGCTATCCTTCTCCATGGAGGTAGCCCTGGGGTGTTCAGCCAACCATGCATCAGAAAACATTTGCAAACACGTGAAAGTCAGTCGGTCCATCCGTCGGTAGACTCACTCAATGGATGGATGATGCGGTGGATCCATGGAACCTCCGTGGATGCACTGATGCTTTCACCCGTACCGATCACGTTGACCCTGTGCACTCTGGTCCCTTACGCCTAAATGACAGGCTGCACCACACAGGCACACAGGATATCCATCTTCTGGGGCATTCTCCGTGATCAGAGGATGACCAGCACACACGCGGGTGGTGCTTCTGTGCCGAGGTGTGACGGGCAGCCAGGCCATTTTCCTTTAGGGGCTCGGGATGCTGTAGGCGTCCGTGCCCTCAGGGGATCCTGCAACGCCTGCGGCACACCTTTCAAGTGCGATTGTACCTTGGAATGCCGGCTTCCAGTGCATTCTGCATCCAACCTGTTCACATGGCAGATGATCGCATTTCAAATTCTTGGATGGTAACGTAGATGTTATGTCCACGGTCCCATACCCTCAGTGAGTTCCCACGGTGTATCAAGGGACAGGCGAGCGATATGCTGAGCCATGTCGAGGGCAGTGTGCTGAGAGTACGTGGAGAGGGGAGATTTCGGAGAAGATCTGTCCGGGGCTCCCTGAGCAAAGAAGGGAGCCCTATTCTTCTTAGCGGAGACGTTGTGTCCGGAGTTTCTCATGTGGTTAGGTACACCTAATCGGTACAGCTACGTCTCCCAGGAAGCCTCTTTTCTTTTTCTTTTCATTTTTTTCCCGGGGTGCCTGAGTTTCCCGGTTCTTTGCAGTCTGGTTGTCACCGAATGCCCTGGCGGGAGCTCAGTGGAAAAGCCGGTCATTAGGGCTTTGTCGTGCGTGCGGCGCGGCTGACGTGGAAGTAGGAACACAGTAGCCTCCCGAGGCAATGACCCCATTCTGGTCAGTTCGTCTTGGGAGGGTTTGGAGCGATTTCCGTGACTTCTTTAAGGAATGAGGAAATTCCTAGCAAGTGCCAAGAATCACTTCGCACAAAGAGTGTGAGGCATTGACGACGTGAGGAGCCATGGTGGGCTTCTGTCTCCTTGCCGTCAGGGCGGCACATTTACCTCAGCATTGAGCAAGGTCAGACACATCCGAGACGGATGATGAAATTAGTAGGCTCGCTGCACGCACAGAGTCATAGTGGTGGGAACACAGGCAGCCTTGTCTTGGGGTCATCATGCCCCAGCCACACATGGTAAGCACCGGGGCCTGGGCCCTTTACCTTTACTCATGCCAGTTTGGAAAAGGAACACGCATGGTCCCCGTATGCCCACAGATGTAATCTCTCCCCGCAGGACGCAGTGAAGTGAGATGTGGGCTTCGAAGGGATGACTTTCTCTCCTGCCCGGTGTGGCGACCTGATGGAAGAGACTAGGGAGCAGTTGTGCCCGCCATCATCCCCAAGGTGCAGTGGGAATTCTCTCCTACGGTAAGGATCTTGTGCCGGGATCAGCGCCACACCTCGTGGGGAGGGGATCGTGACTCTGCCTGGAGGCGGGGCCCTCACCATGCTAGCCAGCCGTGGGGCCGGTCATTGCTTGTGATGCCGGTCTCCCTGGTGGAAGAGTGTGGGTTGGCCAGCCCCGGGGTGACAGGAGGGCCCGGTGCTCAGTGTCCGCCCTGGATCTGGGGCTGAAGGTCCCTGTCGTACGTGTGCCTGGATCGATGATGTCTAAAAAAAATGGAAACTTTTGAAATCTGAACAAAATGAGTGAGGACTCGAGCTGAGGTCCAGCACGGGGATCGCCATGCCAGTGGGCTGAAGGGGGCTGAGTTAGTAGTGCTTGGGGTGAGTTAAGGCCTGTGATGTCTAGAAATCTGAAAGGCTCACGTATGTTGCAAGGAGTTGGGTTGGGCGGCGGTGTGAGCACACCCTGTTGGTGGCTTGCGGGGCTACCGTGGAAACCCTCTGAGGGCGTGGCCGGTGGCTTCCTTACCCCACCCTCACCAGACCCTGGGGAACTGAACGGGCATTGGCGATACCCCTGGGAAGTCCGTAGGCCTACCCGTGAGCCCCTCTCCCATTTGGCTGAGCCGGCCAGAGGTTGTGATGGGAGATCTCGGTTATGTCAGGAGGGCAGAGGTAGGAGCGGCTTCCAGGGCCGGGACGCCATTTTATATTTCTGCTCGCTTTTGTGTACGTGAAAGCACTGCCTGGGAGTTGAAAGAGAGACACCCACTATGGAATCCTAGCGGTCTGTTGTATTAACCACCGGACTGGCCGCCCATTCACGCGGTATGGCAGCCTTGGCCCTTGTGGGTTTTCCCGTCAAGCGAGCAAGGCCTTTTGAGTCCATGGCGGTCCTGCCTGCAAGTCCGTGCGGTGTCCGTCATTTGTGAAAGCGACGGGACTCTATCTTCCAAATGCTGGACTTTGAAGCTGGATGGAATTGGCCACCCTCCTGGGTCCTCAGTGGGTTTCCACAGTCTGTGAAGTGGTGACGAATGATGTTGCAGTGGAGGGGCTAGGGCGACTTTGAGTCAGGGCTTTGAGGACAGCGTAAATCTATGCCATGCCCGGCAGCAAAGTGAGCATGAGGGTTCTGGTCTTGCACGTGGCCAGACACACGTGGAACGTGAGATCCTATAGGTGCTTGCAAGGAGATGTTCCATTTGGGGAATTTTGTTTCCCCTGTACTCTGCAGATGGGGTGAGATATCGTTCCGGGGTCGTTCACCGGCGGACTGAGGAAACGCTGGTCTGGACAGCTGCACCGGCTCCCTTCTGTGGGCGGGACCAACGGAAAACACCCCGGAGGTAACATCCAGTTTTGAGTGGATTCAGTTTCCGGGGCTATGCTAATTCTGTTTCAGGGGCTGTGGCCAAGCCTGTGCTGGGTCCGTTGACATGTTTGTCGGGGCCGGCAGAATCTCCCAGTGGGGATGGCTTTTTTGAGGACCCTGACGTGCTCACAAACCCAAGATGTTGTGAGTTTGCGCCTGTCATTTTCTTTCCTTTTCCTTTTTTCTCTCTTTCTTTCTTTCTTTCTTACTTTTTTTTTTTTTTTTTTTTGACACGGAACAGTTCCCTGTAGATTCTTCCCAGGCGCTGTCAACCGAGTGTGTCAGGTGGCACCCATTGTTTCTTTATTAGTTTGTTTTCCCGATGAACAGAGCGAAGGAATTCACTTCCACTGAGCTATCCTTCTCCATGGAGGTAGCCCTGGGGTGTTCAGCCAACCATGCATCAGAAAACATTTGCAAACACGTGAAAGTCAGTCGGTCCATCCGTCGGTAGACTCACTCAATGGATGGATGATGCGGTGGATCCATGGAACCTCCGTGGATGCACTGATGCTTTCACCCGTACCGATCACGTTGACCCTGTGCACTCTGGTCCCTTACGCCTAAATGACAGGCTGCACCACACAGGCACACAGGATATCCATCTTCTGGGGCATTCTCCGTGATCAGAGGATGACCAGCACACACGCGGGTGGTGCTTCTGTGCCGAGGTGTGACGGGCAGCCAGGCCATTTTCCTTTAGGGGCTCGGGATGCTGTAGGCGTCCGTGCCCTCAGGGGATCCTGCAACGCCTGCGGCACACCTTTCAAGTGCGATTGTACCTTGGAATGCCGGCTTCCAGTGCATTCTGCATCCAACCTGTTCACATGGCAGATGATCGCATTTCAAATTCTTGGATGGTAACGTAGATGTTATGTCCACGGTCCCATACCCTCAGTGAGTTCCCACGGTGTATCAAGGGACAGGCGAGCGATATGCTGAGCCATGTCGAGGGCAGTGTGCTGAGAGTACGTGGAGAGGGGAGATTTCGGAGAAGATCTGTCCGGGGCTCCCTGAGCAAAGAAGGGAGCCCTATTCTTCTTAGCGGAGACGTTGTGTCCGGAGTTTCTCATGTGGTTAGGTACACCTAATCGGTACAGCTACGTCTCCCAGGAAGCCTCTTTTCTTTTTCTTTTCATTTTTTTCCCGGGGTGCCTGAGTTTCCCGGTTCTTTGCAGTCTGGTTGTCACCGAATGCCCTGGCGGGAGCTCAGTGGAAAAGCCGGTCATTAGGGCTTTGTCGTGCGTGCGGCGCGGCTGACGTGGAAGTAGGAACACAGTAGCCTCCCGAGGCAATGACCCCATTCTGGTCAGTTCGTCTTGGGAGGGTTTGGAGCGATTTCCGTGACTTCTTTAAGGAATGAGGAAATTCCTAGCAAGTGCCAAGAATCACTTCGCACAAAGAGTGTGAGGCATTGACGACGTGAGGAGCCATGGTGGGCTTCTGTCTCCTTGCCGTCAGGGCGGCACATTTACCTCAGCATTGAGCAAGGTCAGACACATCCGAGACGGATGATGAAATTAGTAGGCTCGCTGCACGCACAGAGTCATAGTGGTGGGAACACAGGCAGCCTTGTCTTGGGGTCATCATGCCCCAGCCACACATGGTAAGCACCGGGGCCTGGGCCCTTTACCTTTACTCATGCCAGTTTGGAAAAGGAACACGCATGGTCCCCGTATGCCCACAGATGTAATCTCTCCCCGCAGGACGCAGTGAAGTGAGATGTGGGCTTCGAAGGGATGACTTTCTCTCCTGCCCGGTGTGGCGACCTGATGGAAGAGACTAGGGAGCAGTTGTGCCCGCCATCATCCCCAAGGTGCAGTGGGAATTCTCTCCTACGGTAAGGATCTTGTGCCGGGATCAGCGCCACACCTCGTGGGGAGGGGATCGTGACTCTGCCTGGAGGCGGGGCCCTCACCATGCTAGCCAGCCGTGGGGCCGGTCATTGCTTGTGATGCCGGTCTCCCTGGTGGAAGAGTGTGGGTTGGCCAGCCCCGGGGTGACAGGAGGGCCCGGTGCTCAGTGTCCGCCCTGGATCTGGGGCTGAAGGTCCCTGTCGTACGTGTGCCTGGATCGATGATGTCTAAAAAAAATGGAAACTTTTGAAATCTGAACAAAATGAGTGAGGACTCGAGCTGAGGTCCAGCACGGGGATCGCCATGCCAGTGGGCTGAAGGGGGCTGAGTTAGTAGTGCTTGGGGTGAGTTAAGGCCTGTGATGTCTAGAAATCTGAAAGGCTCACGTATGTTGCAAGGAGTTGGGTTGGGCGGCGGTGTGAGCACACCCTGTTGGTGGCTTGCGGGGCTACCGTGGAAACCCTCTGAGGGCGTGGCCGGTGGCTTCCTTACCCCACCCTCACCAGACCCTGGGGAACTGAACGGGCATTGGCGATACCCCTGGGAAGTCCGTAGGCCTACCCGTGAGCCCCTCTCCCATTTGGCTGAGCCGGCCAGAGGTTGTGATGGGAGATCTCGGTTATGTCAGGAGGGCAGAGGTAGGAGCGGCTTCCAGGGCCGGGACGCCATTTTATATTTCTGCTCGCTTTTGTGTACGTGAAAGCACTGCCTGGGAGTTGAAAGAGAGACACCCACTATGGAATCCTAGCGGTCTGTTGTATTAACCACCGGACTGGCCGCCCATTCACGCGGTATGGCAGCCTTGGCCCTTGTGGGTTTTCCCGTCAAGCGAGCAAGGCCTTTTGAGTCCATGGCGGTCCTGCCTGCAAGTCCGTGCGGTGTCCGTCATTTGTGAAAGCGACGGGACTCTATCTTCCAAATGCTGGACTTTGAAGCTGGATGGAATTGGCCACCCTCCTGGGTCCTCAGTGGGTTTCCACAGTCTGTGAAGTGGTGACGAATGATGTTGCAGTGGAGGGGCTAGGGCGACTTTGAGTCAGGGCTTTGAGGACAGCGTAAATCTATGCCATGCCCGGCAGCAAAGTGAGCATGAGGGTTCTGGTCTTGCACGTGGCCAGACACACGTGGAACGTGAGATCCTATAGGTGCTTGCAAGGAGATGTTCCATTTGGGGAATTTTGTTTCCCCTGTACTCTGCAGATGGGGTGAGATATCGTTCCGGGGTCGTTCACCGGCGGACTGAGGAAACGCTGGTCTGGACAGCTGCACCGGCTCCCTTCTGTGGGCGGGACCAACGGAAAACACCCCGGAGGTAACATCCAGTTTTGAGTGGATTCAGTTTCCGGGGCTATGCTAATTCTGTTTCAGGGGCTGTGGCCAAGCCTGTGCTGGGTCCGTTGACATGTTTGTCGGGGCCGGCAGAATCTCCCAGTGGGGATGGCTTTTTTGAGGACCCTGACGTGCTCACAAACCCAAGATGTTGTGAGTTTGCGCCTGTCATTTTCTTTCCTTTTCCTTTTTTCTCTCTTTCTTTCTTTCTTTCTTACTTTTTTTTTTTTTTTTTTTTGACACGGAACAGTTCCCTGTAGATTCTTCCCAGGCGCTGTCAACCGAGTGTGTCAGGTGGCACCCATTGTTTCTTTATTAGTTTGTTTTCCCGATGAACAGAGCGAAGGAATTCACTTCCACTGAGCTATCCTTCTCCATGGAGGTAGCCCTGGGGTGTTCAGCCAACCATGCATCAGAAAACATTTGCAAACACGTGAAAGTCAGTCGGTCCATCCGTCGGTAGACTCACTCAATGGATGGATGATGCGGTGGATCCATGGAACCTCCGTGGATGCACTGATGCTTTCACCCGTACCGATCACGTTGACCCTGTGCACTCTGGTCCCTTACGCCTAAATGACAGGCTGCACCACACAGGCACACAGGATATCCATCTTCTGGGGCATTCTCCGTGATCAGAGGATGACCAGCACACACGCGGGTGGTGCTTCTGTGCCGAGGTGTGACGGGCAGCCAGGCCATTTTCCTTTAGGGGCTCGGGATGCTGTAGGCGTCCGTGCCCTCAGGGGATCCTGCAACGCCTGCGGCACACCTTTCAAGTGCGATTGTACCTTGGAATGCCGGCTTCGAGTGCATTCTGCATCCAACCTGTTCACATGGCAGATGATCGCATTTCAAATTCTTGGATGGTAACGTAGATGTTATGTCCACGGTCCCATACCCTCAGTGAGTTCCCACGGTGTATCAAGGGACAGGCGAGCGATATGCTGAGCCATGTCGAGGGCAGTGTGCTGAGAGTACGTGGAGAGGGGAGATTTCGGAGAAGATCTGTCCGGGGCTCCCTGAGCAAAGAAGGGAGCCCTATTCTTCTTAGCGGAGACGTTGTGTCCGGAGTTTCTCATGTGGTTAGGTACACCTAATCGGTACAGCTACGTCTCCCAGGAAGCCTCTTTTCTTTTTCTTTTCATTTTTTTCCCGGGGTGCCTGAGTTTCCCGGTTCTTTGCAGTCTGGTTGTCACCGAATGCCCTGGCGGGAGCTCAGTGGAAAAGCCGGTCATTAGGGCTTTGTCGTGCGTGCGGGGTGGCTGACCTGGAAGTACGAACACAGTAGCCTCCCGAGGCAATGACCCCATTCTGGTCAGTTCGTCTTGGGAGGGTTTGGAGCGATTTCCGTGACTTCTTTAAGGAATGAAGAAATTCCTAGCAAGTGCCAAGAATCACTTCGCACAAAGAGTGTGAGGCATTGACGACGTGAGGAGCCATGGTGGGCTTCTGTCTCCTTGCCGTCAGGGCGGCACATTTACCTCAGCATTGAGCAAGGTCAGACACATCCGAGACGGATGATGAAATTAGTAGGCTCGCTGCACGCACAGAGTCATAGTGGTGGGAACACAGGCAGCCTTGTCTTGGGGTCATCATGCCCCAGCCACACATGGTAAGCACCGGGGCCTGGGCCCCTCACCTTTACTCATGCCAGTTTGGAAAAGGAACACGCATGGTCCCCGTATGCCCACAGATGTAATCTCTCCCCGCAGGACGCAGTGAAGTGAGATGTGGGCTTCGAAGGGATGACTTTCTCTCCTGCCCGGTGTGGCGACCTGATGGAAGAGACTAGGGAGCAGTTGTGCCCGCCATCATCCCCAAGGTGCAGTGGGAATTCTCTCCTACGGTAAGGATCTTGTGCCGGGATCAGCGCCACACCTCGTGGGGAGGGGATCGTGACTCTGCCTGGAGGCGGGGCCCTCACCATGCTAGCCAGCCGTGGGGCCGGTCATTGCTTGTGATGCCGGTCTCCCTGGTGGAAGAGTGTGGGTTGGCCAGCCCCGGGGTGACAGGAGGGCCCGGTGCTCAGTGTCCGCCCTGGATCTGGGGCTGAAGGTCCCTGTCGTACGTGTGCCTGGATCGATGATGTCTAAAAAAAATGGAAACTTTTGAAATCTGAACAAAATGAGTGAGGACTCGAGCTGAGGTCCAGCACGGGGATCGCCATGCCAGTGGGCTGAAGGGGGCTGAGTTAGTAGTGCTTGGGGTGAGTTAAGGCCTGTGATGTCTAGAAATCTGAAAGGCTCACGTATGTTGCAAGGAGTTGGGTTGGGCGGCGGTGTGAGCACACCCTGTTGGTGGCTTGCGGGGCTACCGTG
This sequence comes from Lemur catta, assembly GCF_020740605.2. NCBI lineage: Eukaryota > Metazoa > Chordata > Mammalia > Primates > Lemuridae > Lemur > Lemur catta. The sequence goes on from NC_059136.1 coordinate 19,708,987, forward strand.
GAAACCCTCTGAGGGCGTGGCCGGTGGCTTCCTTACCCCACCCTCACCAGACCCTGGGGAACTGAACGGGCATTGGCGATACCCCTGGGAAGTCCGTAGGCCTACCCGTGAGCCCCTCTCCCATTTGGCTGAGCCGGCCAGAGGTTGTGATGGGAGATCTCGGTTATGTCAGGAGGGCAGAGGTAGGAGCGGCTTCCAGGGCCGGGACGCCATTTTATATTTCTGCTCGCTTTTGTGTACGTGAAAGCACTGCCTGGGAGTTGAAAGAGAGACACCCACTATGGAATCCTAGCGGTCTGTTGTATTAACCACCGGACTGGCCGCCCATTCACGCGGTATGGCAGCCTTGGCCCTTGTGGGTTTTCCCGTCAAGCGAGCAAGGCCTTTTGAGTCCATGGCGGTCCTGCCTGCAAGTCCGTGCGGTGTCCGTCATTTGTGAAAGCGATGGGACTCTATCTTCCAAATGCTGGACTTTGAAGCTGGATGGAATTGGCCACCCTCCTGGGTCCTCAGTGGGTTTCCACAGTCTGTGAAGTGGTGACGAATGATGTTGCAGTGGAGGGGCTAGGGCGACTTTGAGTCAGGGCTTTGAGGACAGCGTAAATCTATGCCATGCCCGGCAGCAAAGTGAGCATGAGGGTTCTGGTCTTGCACGTGGCCAGACACACGTGGAACGTGAGATCCTATAGGTGCTTGCAAGGAGATGTTCCATTTGGGGAATTTTGTTTCCCCTGTACTCTGCAGATGGGGTGAGATATCGTTCCGGGGTCGTTCACCGGCGGACTGAGGAAACGCTGGTCTGGACAGCTGCACCGGCTCCCTTCTGTGGGCGGGACCAACGGAAAACACCCCGGAGGTAACATCCAGTTTTGAGTGGATTCAGTTTCGGGGGCTATGCTAATTCTGTTTCAGGGGCTGTGGCCAAGCCTGTGCTGGGTCCGTGGACATGTTTGTCGGGGCCGGCAGAATCTCCCAGTGGGGATGGCTTTTTTGAGGACCCTGACGTGCTCACAAACCCAAGATGTTGTGAGTTTGCGCCTGTCATTTTCTTTCCTTTTCCTTTTTTCTCTCTTTCTTTCTTTCTTTCTTTCTTACTTTTTTTTTTTTTTTTTTGACACGGAACAGTTCCCTGTAGATTCTTCCCAGGCGCTGTCAACCGAGTGTGTCAGGTGGCACCCATTGTTTCTTTATTAGTTTGTTTTCCCGATGAACAGAGCGAAGGAATTCACTTCCACTGAGCTATCCTTCTCCATGGAGGTAGCCCTGGGGTGTTCAGCCAACCATGCATCAGAAAACATTTGCAAACACGTGAAAGTCAGTCGGTCCATCCGTCGGTAGACTCACTCAATGGATGGATGATGCGGTGGATCCATGGAACCTCCGTGGATGCACTGATGCTTTCACCCGTACCGATCACGTTGACCCTGTGCACTCTGGTCCCTTACGCCTAAATGACAGGCTGCACCACACAGGCACACAGGATATCCATCTTCTGGGGCATTCTCCGTGATCAGAGGATGACCAGCACACACGCGGGTGGTGCTTCTGTGCCGAGGTGTGACGGGCAGCCAGGCCATTTTCCTTTAGGGGCTCGGGATGCTGTAGGCGTCCGTGCCCTCAGGGGATCCTGCAACGCCTGCGGCACACCTTTCAAGTGCGATTGTACCTTGGAATGCCGGCTTCGAGTGCATTCTGCATCCAACCTGTTCACATGGCAGATGATCGCATTTCAAATTCTTGGATGGTAACGTAGATGTTATGTCCACGGTCCCATACCCTCAGTGAGTTCCCACGGTGTATCAAGGGACAGGCGAGCGATATGCTGAGCCATGTCGAGGGCAGTGTGCTGAGAGTACGTGGAGAGGGGAGATTTCGGAGAAGATCTGTCCGGGGCTCCCTGAGCAAAGAAGGGAGCCCTATTCTTCTTAGCGGAGACGTTGTGTCCGGAGTTTCTCATGTGGTTAGGTACACCTAATCGGTACAGCTACGTCTCCCAGGAAGCCTCTTTTCTTTTTCTTTTCATTTTTTTCCCGGGGTGCCTGAGTTTCCCGGTTCTTTGCAGTCTGGTTGTCACCGAATGCCCTGGCGGGAGCTCAGTGGAAAAGCCGGTCATTAGGGCTTTGTCGTGCGTGCGGGGTGGCTGACCTGGAAGTAGGAACACAGTAGCCTCCCGAGGCAATGACCCCATTCTGGTCAGTTCGTCTTGGGAGGGTTTGGAGCGATTTCCGTGACTTCTTTAAGGAATGAGGAAATTCCTAGCAAGTGCCAAGAATCACTTCGCACAAAGAGTGTGAGGCATTGACGACGTGAGGAGCCATGGTGGGCTTCTGTCTCCTTGCCGTCAGGGCGGCACATTTACCTCAGCATTGAGCAAGGTCAGACACATCCGAGACGGATGATGAAATTAGTAGGCTCGCTGCACGCACAGAGTCATAGTGGTGGGAACACAGGCAGCCTTGTCTTGGGGTCATCATGCCCCAGCCACACATGGTAAGCACCGGGGCCTGGGCCCCTCACCTTTACTCATGCCAGTTTGGAAAAGGAACACGCATGGTCCCCGTATGCCCACAGATGTAATCTCTCCCCGCAGGACGCAGTGAAGTGAGATGTGGGCTTCGAAGGGATGACTTTCTCTCCTGCCCGGTGTGGCGACCTGATGGAAGAGACTAGGGAGCAGTTGTGCCCGCCATCATCCCCAAGGTGCAGTGGGAATTCTCTCCTACGGTAAGGATCTTGTGCCGGGATCAGCGCCACACCTCGTGGGGAGGGGATCGTGACTCTGCCTGGAGGCGGGGCCCTCACCATGCTAGCCAGCCGTGGGGCCGGTCATTGCTTGTGATGCCGGTCTCCCTGGTGGAAGAGTGTGGGTTGGCCAGCCCCGGGGTGACAGGAGGGCCCGGTGCTCAGTGTCCGCCCTGGATCTGGGGCTGAAGGTCCCTTTCGCACGTGTGCCTGGATCGATGATGTCTAAAAAAAATGGAAACTTTTGAAATCTGAACAAAATGAGTGAGGACTCGAGCTGAGGTCCAGCACGGGGATCGCCATGCCAGTGGGCTGAAGGGGGCTGAGTTAGTAGTGCTTGGGGTGAGTTAAGGCCTGTGATGTCTAGAAATCTGAAAGGCTCACGTATGTTGCAAGGAGTTGGGTTGGGCGGCGGTGTGAGCACACCCTGTTGGTGGCTTGCGGGGCTACCGTGGAAACCCTCTGAGGGCGTGGCCGGTGGCTTCCTTACCCCACCCTCACCAGACCCTGGGGAACTGAACGGGCATTGGCGATACCCCTGGGAAGTCCGTAGGCCTACCCGTGAGCCCCTCTCCCATTTGGCTGAGCCGGCCAGAGGTTGTGATGGGAGATCTCGGTTATGTCAGGAGGGCAGAGGTAGGAGCGGCTTCCAGGGCCGGGACGCCATTTTATATTTCTGCTCGCTTTTGTGTACGTGAAAGCACTGCCTGGGAGTTGAAAGAGAGACACCCACTATGGAATCCTAGCGGTCTGTTGTATTAACCACCGGACTGGCCGCCCATTCACGCGGTATGGCAGCCTTGGCCCTTGTGGGTTTTCCCGTCAAGCGAGCAAGGCCTTTTGAGTCCATGGCGGTCCTGCCTGCAAGTCCGTGCGGTGTCCGTCATTTGTGAAAGCGACGGGACTCTATCTTCCAAATGCTGGACTTTGAAGCTGGATGGAATTGGCCACCCTCCTGGGTCCTCAGTGGGTTTCCACAGTCTGTGAAGTGGTGACGAATGATGTTGCAGTGGAGGGGCTAGGGCGACTTTGAGTCAGGGCTTTGAGGACAGCGTAAATCTATGCCATGCCCGGCAGCAAAGTGAGCATGAGGGTTCTGGTCTTGCACGTGGCCAGACACACGTGGAACGTGAGATCCTATAGGTGCTTGCAAGGAGATGTTCCATTTGGGGAATTTTGTTTCCCCTGTACTCTGCAGATGGGGTGAGATATCGTTCCGGGGTCGTTCACCGGCGGACTGAGGAAACGCTGGTCTGGACAGCTGCACCGGCTCCCTTCTGTGGGCGGGACCAACGGAAAACACCCCGGAGGTAACATCCAGTTTTGAGTGGATTCAGTTTCGGGGGCTATGCTAATTCTGTTTCAGGGGCTGTGGCCAAGCCTGTGCTGGGTCCGTGGACATGTTTGTCGGGGCCGGCAGAATCTCCCAGTGGGGATGGCTTTTTTGAGGACCCTGACGTGCTCACAAACCCAAGATGTTGTGAGTTTGCGCCTGTCATTTTCTTTCCTTTTCCTTTTTTCTCTCTTTCTTTCTTTCTTTCTTTCTTACTTTTTTTTTTTTTTTTTGACACGGAACAGTTCCCTGTAGATTCTTCCCAGGCGCTGTCAACCGAGTGTGTCAGGTGGCACCCATTGTTTCTTTATTAGTTTGTTTTCCCGATGAACAGAGCGAAGGAATTCACTTCCACTGAGCTATCCTTCTCCATGGAGGTAGCCCTGGGGTGTTCAGCCAACCATGCATCAGAAAACATTTGCAAACACGTGAAAGTCAGTCGGTCCATCCGTCGGTAGACTCACTCAATGGATGGATGATGCGGTGGATCCATGGAACCTCCGTGGATGCACTGATGCTTTCACCCGTACCGATCACGTTGACCCTGTGCACTCTGGTCCCTTACGCCTAAATGACAGGCTGCACCACACAGGCACACAGGATATCCATCTTCTGGGGCATTCTCCGTGATCAGAGGATGACCAGCACACACGCGGGTGGTGCTTCTGTGCCGAGGTGTGACGGGCAGCCAGGCCATTTTCCTTTAGGGGCTCGGGATGCTGTAGGCGTCCGTGCCCTCAGGGGATCCTGCAACGCCTGCGGCACACCTTTCAAGTGCGATTGTACCTTGGAATGCCGGCTTCGAGTGCATTCTGCATCCAACCTGTTCACATGGCAGATGATCGCATTTCAAATTCTTGGATGGTAACGTAGATGTTATGTCCACGGTCCCATACCCTCAGTGAGTTCCCACGGTGTATCAAGGGACAGGCGAGCGATATGCTGAGCCATGTCGAGGGCAGTGTGCTGAGAGTACGTGGAGAGGGGAGATTTCGGAGAAGATCTGTCCGGGGCTCCCTGAGCAAAGAAGGGAGCCCTATTCTTCTTAGCGGAGACGTTGTGTCCGGAGTTTCTCATGTGGTTAGGTACACCTAATCGGTACAGCTACGTCTCCCAGGAAGCCTCTTTTCTTTTTCTTTTCATTTTTTTCCCGGGGTGCCTGAGTTTCCCGGTTCTTTGCAGTCTGGTTGTCACCGAATGCCCTGGCGGGAGCTCAGTGGAAAAGCCGGTCATTAGGGCTTTGTCGTGCGTGCGGCGCGGCTGACGTGGAAGTAGGAACACAGTAGCCTCCCGAGGCAATGACCCCATTCTGGTCAGTTCGTCTTGGGAGGGTTTGGAGCGATTTCCGTGACTTCTTTAAGGAATGAGGAAATTCCTAGCAAGTGCCAAGAATCACTTCGCACAAAGAGTGTGAGGCATTGACGACGTGAGGAGCCATGGTGGGCTTCTGTCTCCTTGCCGTCAGGGCGGCACATTTACCTCAGCATTGAGCAAGGTCAGACACATCCGAGACGGATGATGAAATTAGTAGGCTCGCTGCACGCACAGAGTCATAGTGGTGGGAACACAGGCAGCCTTGTCTTGGGGTCATCATGCCCCAGCCACACATGGTAAGCACCGGGGCCTGGGCCCTTTACCTTTACTCATGCCAGTTTGGAAAAGGAACACGCATGGTCCCCGTATGCCCACAGATGTAATCTCTCCCCGCAGGACGCAGTGAAGTGAGATGTGGGCTTCGAAGGGATGACTTTCTCTCCTGCCCGGTGTGGCGACCTGATGGAAGAGACTAGGGAGCAGTTGTGCCCGCCATCATCCCCAAGGTGCAGTGGGAATTCTCTCCTACGGTAAGGATCTTGTGCCGGGATCAGCGCCACACCTCGTGGGGAGGGGATCGTGACTCTGCCTGGAGGCGGGGCCCTCACCATGCTAGCCAGCCGTGGGGCCGGTCATTGCTTGTGATGCCGGTCTCCCTGGTGGAAGAGTGTGGGTTGGCCAGCCCCGGGGTGACAGGAGGGCCCGGTGCTCAGTGTCCGCCCTGGATCTGGGGCTGAAGGTCCCTGTCGTACGTGTGCCTGGATCGATGATGTCTAAAAAAAATGGAAACTTTTGAAATCTGAACAAAATGAGTGAGGACTCGAGCTGAGGTCCAGCACGGGGATCGCCATGCCAGTGGGCTGAAGGGGGCTGAGTTAGTAGTGCTTGGGGTGAGTTAAGGCCTGTGATGTCTAGAAATCTGAAAGGCTCACGTATGTTGCAAGGAGTTGGGTTGGGCGGCGGTGTGAGCACACCCTGTTGGTGGCTTGCGGGGCTACCGTGGAAACCCTCTGAGGGCGTGGCCGGTGGCTTCCTTACCCCACCCTCACCAGACCCTGGGGAACTGAACGGGCATTGGCGATACCCCTGGGAAGTCCGTAGGCCTACCCGTGAGCCCCTCTCCCATTTGGCTGAGCCGGCCAGAGGTTGTGATGGGAGATCTCGGTTATGTCAGGAGGGCAGAGGTAGGAGCGGCTTCCAGGGCCGGGACGCCATTTTATATTTCTGCTCGCTTTTGTGTACGTGAAAGCACTGCCTGGGAGTTGAAAGAGAGACACCCACTATGGAATCCTAGCGGTCTGTTGTATTAACCACCGGACTGGCCGCCCATTCACGCGGTATGGCAGCCTTGGCCCTTGTGGGTTTTCCCGTCAAGCGAGCAAGGCCTTTTGAGTCCATGGCGGTCCTGCCTGCAAGTCCGTGCGGTGTCCGTCATTTGTGAAAGCGACGGGACTCTATCTTCCAAATGCTGGACTTTGAAGCTGGATGGAATTGGCCACCCTCCTGGGTCCTCAGTGGGTTTCCACAGTCTGTGAAGTGGTGACGAATGATGTTGCAGTGGAGGGGCTAGGGCGACTTTGAGTCAGGGCTTTGAGGACAGCGTAAATCTATGCCATGCCCGGCAGCAAAGTGAGCATGAGGGTTCTGGTCTTGCACGTGGCCAGACACACGTGGAACGTGAGATCCTATAGGTGCTTGCAAGGAGATGTTCCATTTGGGGAATTTTGTTTCCCCTGTACTCTGCAGATGGGGTGAGATATCGTTCCGGGGTCGTTCACCGGCGGACTGAGGAAACGCTGGTCTGGACAGCTGCACCGGCTCCCTTCTGTGGGCGGGACCAACGGAAAACACCCCGGAGGTAACATCCAGTTTTGAGTGGATTCAGTTTCCGGGGCTATGCTAATTCTGTTTCAGGGGCTGTGGCCAAGCCTGTGCTGGGTCCGTTGACATGTTTGTCGGGGCCGGCAGAATCTCCCAGTGGGGATGGCTTTTTTGAGGACCCTGACGTGCTCACAAACCCAAGATGTTGTGAGTTTGCGCCTGTCATTTTCTTTCCTTTTCCTTTTTTCTCTCTTTCTTTCTTTCTTTCTTACTTTTTTTTTTTTTTTTTTTTGACACGGAACAGTTCCCTGTAGATTCTTCCCAGGCGCTGTCAACCGAGTGTGTCAGGTGGCACCCATTGTTTCTTTATTAGTTTGTTTTCCCGATGAACAGAGCGAAGGAATTCACTTCCACTGAGCTATCCTTCTCCATGGAGGTAGCCCTGGGGTGTTCAGCCAACCATGCATCAGAAAACATTTGCAAACACGTGAAAGTCAGTCGGTCCATCCGTCGGTAGACTCACTCAATGGATGGATGATGCGGTGGATCCATGGAACCTCCGTGGATGCACTGATGCTTTCACCCGTACCGATCACGTTGACCCTGTGCACTCTGGTCCCTTACGCCTAAATGACAGGCTGCACCACACAGGCACACAGGATATCCATCTTCTGGGGCATTCTCCGTGATCAGAGGATGACCAGCACACACGCGGGTGGTGCTTCTGTGCCGAGGTGTGACGGGCAGCCAGGCCATTTTCCTTTAGGGGCTCGGGATGCTGTAGGCGTCCGTGCCCTCAGGGGATCCTGCAACGCCTGCGGCACACCTTTCAAGTGCGATTGTACCTTGGAATGCCGGCTTCCAGTGCATTCTGCATCCAACCTGTTCACATGGCAGATGATCGCATTTCAAATTCTTGGATGGTAACGTAGATGTTATGTCCACGGTCCCATACCCTCAGTGAGTTCCCACGGTGTATCAAGGGACAGGCGAGCGATATGCTGAGCCATGTCGAGGGCAGTGTGCTGAGAGTACGTGGAGAGGGGAGATTTCGGAGAAGATCTGTCCGGGGCTCCCTGAGCAAAGAAGGGAGCCCTATTCTTCTTAGCGGAGACGTTGTGTCCGGAGTTTCTCATGTGGTTAGGTACACCTAATCGGTACAGCTACGTCTCCCAGGAAGCCTCTTTTCTTTTTCTTTTCATTTTTTTCCCGGGGTGCCTGAGTTTCCCGGTTCTTTGCAGTCTGGTTGTCACCGAATGCCCTGGCGGGAGCTCAGTGGAAAAGCCGGTCATTAGGGCTTTGTCGTGCGTGCGGGGTGGCTGACCTGGAAGTAGGAACACAGTAGCCTCCCGAGGCAATGACCCCATTCTGGTCAGTTCGTCTTGGGAGGGTTTGGAGCGATTTCCGTGACTTCTTTAAGGAATGAGGAAATTCCTAGCAAGTGCCAAGAATCACTTCGCACAAAGAGTGTGAGGCATTGACGACGTGAGGAGCCATGGTGGGCTTCTGTCTCCTTGCCGTCAGGGCGGCACATTTACCTCAGCATTGAGCAAGGTCAGACACATCCGAGACGGATGATGAAATTAGTAGGCTCGCTGCACGCACAGAGTCATAGTGGTGGGAACACAGGCAGCCTTGTCTTGGGGTCATCATGCCCCAGCCACACATGGTAAGCACCGGGGCCTGGGCCCCTCACCTTTACTCATGCCAGTTTGGAAAAGGAACACGCATGGTCCCCGTATGCCCACAGATGTAATCTCTCCCCGCAGGACGCAGTGAAGTGAGATGTGGGCTTCGAAGGGATGACTTTCTCTCCTGCCCGGTGTGGCGACCTGATGGAAGAGACTAGGGAGCAGTTGTGCCCGCCATCATCCCCAAGGTGCAGTGGGAATTCTCTCCTACGGTAAGGATCTTGTGCCGGGATCAGCGCCACACCTCGTGGGGAGGGGATCGTGACTCTGCCTGGAGGCGGGGCCCTCACCATGCTAGCCAGCCGTGGGGCCGGTCATTGCTTGTGATGCCGGTCTCCCTGGTGGAAGAGTGTGGGTTGGCCAGCCCCGGGGTGACAGGAGGGCCCGGTGCTCAGTGTCCGCCCTGGATCTGGGGCTGAAGGTCCCTTTCGCACGTGTGCCTGGATCGATGATGTCTAAAAAAAATGGAAACTTTTGAAATCTGAACAAAATGAGTGAGGACTCGAGCTGAGGTCCAGCACGGGGATCGCCATGCCAGTGGGCTGAAGGGGGCTGAGTTAGTAGTGCTTGGGGTGAGTTAAGGCCTGTGATGTCTAGAAATCTGAAAGGCTCACGTATGTTGCAAGGAGTTGGGTTGGGCGGCGGTGTGAGCACACCCTGTTGGTGGCTTGCGGGGCTACCGTGGAAACCCTCTGAGGGCGTGGCCGGTGGCTTCCTTACCCCACCCTCACCAGACCCTGGGGAACTGAACGGGCATTGGCGATACCCCTGGGAAGTCCGTAGGCCTACCCGTGAGCCCCTCTCCCATTTGGCTGAGCCGGCCAGAGGTTGTGATGGGAGATCTCGGTTATGTCAGGAGGGCAGAGGTAGGAGCGGCTTCCAGGGCCGGGACGCCATTTTATATTTCTGCTCGCTTTTGTGTACGTGAAAGCACTGCCTGGGAGTTGAAAGAGAGACACCCACTATGGAATCCTAGCGGTCTGTTGTATTAACCACCGGACTGGCCGCCCATTCACGCGGTATGGCAGCCTTGGCCCTTGTGGGTTTTCCCGTCAAGCGAGCAAGGCCTTTTGAGTCCATGGCGGTCCTGCCTGCAAGTCCGTGCGGTGTCCGTCATTTGTGAAAGCGACGGGACTCTATCTTCCAAATGCTGGACTTTGAAGCTGGATGGAATTGGCCACCCTCCTGGGTCCTCAGTGGGTTTCCACAGTCTGTGAAGTGGTGACGAATGATGTTGCAGTGGAGGGGCTAGGGCGACTTTGAGTCAGGGCTTTGAGGACAGCGTAAATCTATGCCATGCCCGGCAGCAAAGTGAGCATGAGGGTTCTGGTCTTGCACGTGGCCAGACACACGTGGAACGTGAGATCCTATAGGTGCTTGCAAGGAGATGTTCCATTTGGGGAATTTTGTTTCCCCTGTACTCTGCAGATGGGGTGAGATATCGTTCCGGGGTCGTTCACCGGCGGACTGAGGAAACGCTGGTCTGGACAGCTGCACCGGCTCCCTTCTGTGGGCGGGACCAACGGAAAACACCCCGGAGGTAACATCCAGTTTTGAGTGGATTCAGTTTCGGGGGCTATGCTAATTCTGTTTCAGGGGCTGTGGCCAAGCCTGTGCTGGGTCCGTTGACATGTTTGTCGGGGCCGGCAGAATCTCCCAGTGGGGATGGCTTTTTTGAGGACCCTGACGTGCTCACAAACCCAAGATGTTGTGAGTTTGCGCCTGTCATTTTCTTTCCTTTTCCTTTTTTCTCTCTTTCTTTCTTTCTTTCTTACTTTTTTTTTTTTTTTTTTTGACACGGAACAGTTCCCTGTAGATTCTTCCCAGGCGCTGTCAACCGAGTGTGTCAGGTGGCACCCATTGTTTCTTTATTAGTTTGTTTTCCCGATGAACAGAGCGAAGGAATTCACTTCCACTGAGCTATCCTTCTCCATGGAGGTAGCCCTGGGGTGTTCAGCCAACCATGCATCAGAAAACATTTGCAAACACGTGAAAGTCAGTCGGTCCATCCGTCGGTAGACTCACTCAATGGATGGATGATGCGGTGGATCCATGGAACCTCCGTGGATGCACTGATGCTTTCACCCGTACCGATCACGTTGACCCTGTGCACTCTGGTCCCTTACGCCTAAATGACAGGCTGCACCACACAGGCACACAGGATATCCATCTTCTGGGGCATTCTCCGTGATCAGAGGATGACCAGCACACACGCGGGTGGTGCTTCTGTGCCGAGGTGTGACGGGCAGCCAGGCCATTTTCCTTTAGGGGCTCGGGATGCTGTAGGCGTCCGTGCCCTCAGGGGATCCTGCAACGCCTGCGGCACACCTTTCAAGTGCGATTGTACCTTGGAATGCCGGCTTCCAGTGCATTCTGCATCCAACCTGTTCACATGGCAGATGATCGCATTTCAAATTCTTGGATGGTAACGTAGATGTTATGTCCACGGTCCCATACCCTCAGTGAGTTCCCACGGTGTATCAAGGGACAGGCGAGCGATATGCTGAGCCATGTCGAGGGCAGTGTGCTGAGAGTACGTGGAGAGGGGAGATTTCGGAGAAGATCTGTCCGGGGCTCCCTGAGCAAAGAAGGGAGCCCTATTCTTCTTAGCGGAGACGTTGTGTCCGGAGTTTCTCATGTGGTTAGGTACACCTAATCGGTACAGCTACGTCTCCCAGGAAGCCTCTTTTCTTTTTCTTTTCATTTTTTTCCCGGGGTGCCTGAGTTTCCCGGTTCTTTGCAGTCTGGTTGTCACCGAATGCCCTGGCGGGAGCTCAGTGGAAAAGCCGGTCATTAGGGCTTTGTCGTGCGTGCGGGGTGGCTGACCTGGAAGTAGGAACACAGTAGCCTCCCGAGGCAATGACCCCATTCTGGTCAGTTCGTCTTGGGAGGGTTTGGAGCGATTTCCGTGACTTCTTTAAGGAATGAGGAAATTCCTAGCAAGTGCCAAGAATCACTTCGCACAAAGAGTGTGAGGCATTGACGACGTGAGGAGCCATGGTGGGCTTCTGTCTCCTTGCCGTCAGGGCGGCACATTTACCTCAGCATTGAGCAAGGTCAGACACATCCGAGACGGATGATGAAATTAGTAGGCTCGCTGCACGCACAGAGTCATAGTGGTGGGAACACAGGCAGCCTTGTCTTGGGGTCATCATGCCCCAGCCACACATGGTAAGCACCGGGGCCTGGGCCCCTCACCTTTACTCATGCCAGTTTGGAAAAGGAACACGCATGGTCCCCGTATGCCCACAGATGTAATCTCTCCCCGCAGGACGCAGTGAAGTGAGATGTGGGCTTCGAAGGGATGACTTTCTCTCCTGCCCGGTGTGGCGACCTGATGGAAGAGACTAGGGAGCAGTTGTGCCCGCCATCATCCCCAAGGTGCAGTGGGAATTCTCTCCTACGGTAAGGATCTTGTGCCGGGATCAGCGCCACACCTCGTGGGGAGGGGATCGTGACTCTGCCTGGAGGCGGGGCCCTCACCATGCTAGCCAGCCGTGGGGCCGGTCATTGCTTGTGATGCCGGTCTCCCTGGTGGAAGAGTGTGGGTTGGCCAGCCCCGGGGTGACAGGAGGGCCCGGTGCTCAGTGTCCGCCCTGGATCTGGGGCTGAAGGTCCCTTTCGCACGTGTGCCTGGATCGATGATGTCTAAAAAAAATGGAAACTTTTGAAATCTGAACAAAATGAGTGAGGACTCGAGCTGAGGTCCAGCACGGGGATCGCCATGCCAGTGGGCTGAAGGGGGCTGAGTTAGTAGTGCTTGGGGTGAGTTAAGGCCTGTGATGTCTAGAAATCTGAAAGGCTCACGTATGTTGCAAGGAGTTGGGTTGGGCGGCGGTGTGAGCACACCCTGTTGGTGGCTTGCGGGGCTACCGTGGAAACCCTCTGAGGGCGTGGCCGGTGGCTTCCTTACCCCACCCTCACCAGACCCTGGGGAACTGAACGGGCATTGGCGATACCCCTGGGAAGTCCGTAGGCCTACCCGTGAGCCCCTCTCCCATTTGGCTGAGCCGGCCAGAGGTTGTGATGGGAGATCTCGGTTATGTCAGGAGGGCAGAGGTAGGAGCGGCTTCCAGGGCCGGGACGCCATTTTATATTTCTGCTCGCTTTTGTGTACGTGAAAGCACTGCCTGGGAGTTGAAAGAGAGACACCCACTATGGAATCCTAGCGGTCTGTTGTATTAACCACCGGACTGGCCGCCCATTCACGCGGTATGGCAGCCTTGGCCCTTGTGGGTTTTCCCGTCAAGCGAGCAAGGCCTTTTGAGTCCATGGCGGTCCTGCCTGCAAGTCCGTGCGGTGTCCGTCATTTGTGAAAGCGACGGGACTCTATCTTCCAAATGCTGGACTTTGAAGCTGGATGGAATTGGCCACCCTCCTGGGTCCTCAGTGGGTTTCCACAGTCTGTGAAGTGGTGACGAATGATGTTGCAGTGGAGGGGCTAGGGCGACTTTGAGTCAGGGCTTTGAGGACAGCGTAAATCTATGCCATGCCCGGCAGCAAAGTGAGCATGAGGGTTCTGGTCTTGCACGTGGCCAGACACACGTGGAACGTGAGATCCTATAGGTGCTTGCAAGGAGATGTTCCATTTGGGGAATTTTGTTTCCCCTGTACTCTGCAGATGGGGTGAGATATCGTTCCGGGGTCGTTCACCGGCGGACTGAGGAAACGCTGGTCTGGACAGCTGCACCGGCTCCCTTCTGTGGGCGGGACCAACGGAAAACACCCCGGAGGTAACATCCAGTTTTGAGTGGATTCAGTTTCGGGGGCTATGCTAATTCTGTTTCAGGGGCTGTGGCCAAGCCTGTGCTGGGTCCGTTGACATGTTTGTCGGGGCCGGCAGAATCTCCCAGTGGGGATGGCTTTTTTGAGGACCCTGACGTGCTCACAAACCCAAGATGTTGTGAGTTTGCGCCTGTCATTTTCTTTCCTTTTCCTTTTTTCTCTCTTTCTTTCTTTCTTTCTTACTTTTTTTTTTTTTTTTTTTGACACGGAACAGTTCCCTGTAGATTCTTCCCAGGCGCTGTCAACCGAGTGTGTCAGGTGGCACCCATTGTTTCTTTATTAGTTTGTTTTCCCGATGAACAGAGCGAAGGAATTCACTTCCACTGAGCTATCCTTCTCCATGGAGGTAGCCCTGGGGTGTTCAGCCAACCATGCATCAGAAAACATTTGCAAACACGTGAAAGTCAGTCGGTCCATCCGTCGGTAGACTCACTCAATGGATGGATGATGCGGTGGATCCATGGAACCTCCGTGGATGCACTGATGCTTTCACCCGTACCGATCACGTTGACCCTGTGCACTCTGGTCCCTTACGCCTAAATGACAGGCTGCACCACACAGGCACACAGGATATCCATCTTCTGGGGCATTCTCCGTGATCAGAGGATGACCAGCACACACGCGGGTGGTGCTTCTGTGCCGAGGTGTGACGGGCAGCCAGGCCATTTTCCTTTAGGGGCTCGGGATGCTGTAGGCGTCCGTGCCCTCAGGGGATCCTGCAACGCCTGCGGCACACCTTTCAAGTGCGATTGTACCTTGGAATGCCGGCTTCCAGTGCATTCTGCATCCAACCTGTTCACATGGCAGATGATCGCATTTCAAATTCTTGGATGGTAACGTAGATGTTATGTCCACGGTCCCATACCCTCAGTGAGTTCCCACGGTGTATCAAGGGACAGGCGAGCGATATGCTGAGCCATGTCGAGGGCAGTGTGCTGAGAGTACGTGGAGAGGGGAGATTTCGGAGAAGATCTGTCCGGGGCTCCCTGAGCAAAGAAGGGAGCCCTATTCTTCTTAGCGGAGACGTTGTGTCCGGAGTTTCTCATGTGGTTAGGTACACCTAATCGGTACAGCTACGTCTCCCAGGAAGCCTCTTTTCTTTTTCTTTTCATTTTTTTCCCGGGGTGCCTGAGTTTCCCGGTTCTTTGCAGTCTGGTTGTCACCGAATGCCCTGGCGGGAGCTCAGTGGAAAAGCCGGTCATTAGGGCTTTGTCGTGCGTGCGGGGTGGCTGACCTGGAAGTAGGAACACAGTAGCCTCCCGAGGCAATGACCCCATTCTGGTCAGTTCGTCTTGGGAGGGTTTGGAGCGATTTCCGTGACTTCTTTAAGGAATGAGGAAATTCCTAGCAAGTGCCAAGAATCACTTCGCACAAAGAGTGTGAGGCATTGACGACGTGAGGAGCCATGGTGGGCTTCTGTCTCCTTGCCGTCAGGGCGGCACATTTACCTCAGCATTGAGCAAGGTCAGACACATCCGAGACGGATGATGAAATTAGTAGGCTCGCTGCACGCACAGAGTCATAGTGGTGGGAACACAGGCAGCCTTGTCTTGGGGTCATCATGCCCCAGCCACACATGGTAAGCACCGGGGCCTGGGCCCCTCACCTTTACTCATGCCAGTTTGGAAAAGGAACACGCATGGTCCCCGTATGCCCACAGATGTAATCTCTCCCCGCAGGACGCAGTGAAGTGAGATGTGGGCTTCGAAGGGATGACTTTCTCTCCTGCCCGGTGTGGCGACCTGATGGAAGAGAATAGGGAGCAGTTGTGCCCGCCATCATCCCCAAGGTGCAGTGGGAATTCTCTCCTACGGTAAGGATCTTGTGCCGGGATCAGCGCCACACCTCGTGGGGAGGGGATCGTGACTCTGCCTGGAGGCGGGGCCCTCACCATGCTAGCCAGCCGTGGGGCCGGTCATTGCTTGTGATGCCGGTCTCCCTGGTGGAAGAGTGTGGGTTGGCCAGCCCCGGGGTGACAGGAGGGCCCGGTGCTCAGTGTCCGCCCTGGATCTGGGGCTGAAGGTCCCTTTCGCACGTGTGCCTGGATCGATGATGTCTAAAAAAAATGGAAACTTTTGAAATCTGAACAAAATGAGTGAGGACTCGAGCTGAGGTCCAGCACGGGGATCGCCATGCCAGTGGGCTGAAGGGGGCTGAGTTAGTAGTGCTTGGGGTGAGTTAAGGCCTGTGATGTCTAGAAATCTGAAAGGCTCACGTATGTTGCAAGGAGTTGGGTTGGGCGGCGGTGTGAGCACACCCTGTTGGTGGCTTGCGGGGCTACCGTGGAAACCCTCTGAGGGCGTGGCCGGTGGCTTCCTTACCCCACCCTCACCAGACCCTGGGGAACTGAACGGGCATTGGCGATACCCCTGGGAAGTCCGTAGGCCTACCCGTGAGCCCCTCTCCCATTTGGCTGAGCCGGCCAGAGGTTGTGATGGGAGATCTCGGTTATGTCAGGAGGGCAGAGGTAGGAGCGGCTTCCAGGGCCGGGACGCCATTTTATATTTCTGCTCGCTTTTGTGTACGTGAAAGCACTGCCTGGGAGTTGAAAGAGAGACACCCACTATGGAATCCTAGCGGTCTGTTGTATTAACCACCGGACTGGCCGCCCATTCACGCGGTATGGCAGCCTTGGCCCTTGTGGGTTTTCCCGTCAAGCGAGCAAGGCCTTTTGAGTCCATGGCGGTCCTGCCTGCAAGTCCGTGCGGTGTCCGTCATTTGTGAAAGCGACGGGACTCTATCTTCCAAATGCTGGACTTTGAAGCTGGATGGAATTGGCCACCCTCCTGGGTCCTCAGTGGGTTTCCACAGTCTGTGAAGTGGTGACGAATGATGTTGCAGTGGAGGGGCTAGGGCGACTTTGAGTCAGGGCTTTGAGGACAGCGTAAATCTATGCCATGCCCGGCAGCAAAGTGAGCATGAGGGTTCTGGTCTTGCACGTGGCCAGACACACGTGGAACGTGAGATCCTATAGGTGCTTGCAAGGAGATGTTCCATTTGGGGAATTTTGTTTCCCCTGTACTCTGCAGATGGGGTGAGATATCGTTCCGGGGTCGTTCACCGGCGGACTGAGGAAACGCTGGTCTGGACAGCTGCACCGGCTCCCTTCTGTGGGCGGGACCAACGGAAAACACCCCGGAGGTAACATCCAGTTTTGAGTGGATTCAGTTTCGGGGGCTATGCTAATTCTGTTTCAGGGGCTGTGGCCAAGCCTGTGCTGGGTCCGTGGACATGTTTGTCGGGGCCGGCAGAATCTCCCAGTGGGGATGGCTTTTTTGAGGACCCTGACGTGCTCACAAATCCAAGATGTTGTGAGTTTGCGCCTGTCATTTTCTTTCCTTTTCCTTTTTTCTCTCTTTCTTTCTTTCTTTCTTACTTTTTTTTTTTTTTTTTTGACACGGAACAGTTCCCTGTAGATTCTTCCCAGGCGCTGTCAACCGAGTGTGTCAGGTGGCACCCATTGTTTCTTTATTAGTTTGTTTTCCCGATGAACAGAGCGAAGGAATTCACTTCCACTGAGCTATCCTTCTCCATGGAGGTAGCCCTGGGGTGTTCAGCCAACCATGCATCAGAAAACATTTGCAAACACGTGAAAGTCAGTCGGTCCATCCGTCGGTAGACTCACTCAATGGATGGATGATGCGGTGGATCCATGGAACCTCCGTGGATGCACTGATGCTTTCACCCGTACCGATCACGTTGACCCTGTGCACTCTGGTCCCTTACGCCTAAATGACAGGCTGCACCACACAGGCACACAGGATATCCATCTTCTGGGGCATTCTCCGTGATCAGAGGATGACCAGCACACACGCGGGTGGTGCTTCTGTGCCGAGGTGTGACGGGCAGCCAGGCCATTTTCCTTTAGGGGCTCGGGATGCTGTAGGCGTCCGTGCCCTCAGGGGATCCTGCAACGCCTGCGGCACACCTTTCAAGTGCGATTGTACCTTGGAATGCCGGCTTCCAGTGCATTCTGCATCCAACCTGTTCACATGGCAGATGATCGCATTTCAAATTCTTGGATGGTAACGTAGATGTTATGTCCACGGTCCCATACCCTCAGTGAGTTCCCACGGTGTATCAAGGGACAGGCGAGCGATATGCTGAGCCATGTCGAGGGCAGTGTGCTGAGAGTACGTGGAGAGGGGAGATTTCGGAGAAGATCTGTCCGGGGCTCCCTGAGCAAAGAAGGGAGCCCTATTCTTCTTAGCGGAGACGTTGTGTCCGGAGTTTCTCATGTGGTTAGGTACACCTAATCGGTACAGCTACGTCTCCCAGGAAGCCTCTTTTCTTTTTCTTTTCATTTTTTTCCCGGGGTGCCTGAGTTTCCCGGTTCTTTGCAGTCTGGTTGTCACCGAATGCCCTGGCGGGAGCTCAGTGGAAAAGCCGGTCATTAGGGCTTTGTCGTGCGTGCGGGGTGGCTGACCTGGAAGTAGGAACACAGTAGCCTCCCGAGGCAATGACCCCATTCTGGTCAGTTCGTCTTGGGAGGGTTTGGAGCGATTTCCGTGACTTCTTTAAGGAATGAGGAAATTCCTAGCAAGTGCCAAGAATCACTTCGCACAAAGAGTGTGAGGCATTGACGACGTGAGGAGCCATGGTGGGCTTCTGTCTCCTTGCCGTCAGGGCGGCACATTTACCTCAGCATTGAGCAAGGTCAGACACATCCGAG
Source organism: Lemur catta (assembly GCF_020740605.2). NCBI lineage: Eukaryota > Metazoa > Chordata > Mammalia > Primates > Lemuridae > Lemur > Lemur catta. The sequence goes on from NC_059136.1 coordinate 19,727,345, forward strand.
ACGGATGATGAAATTAGTAGGCTCGCTGCACGCACAGAGTCATAGTGGTGGGAACACAGGCAGCCTTGTCTTGGGGTCATCATGCCCCAGCCACACATGGTAAGCACCGGGGCCTGGGCCCCTCACCTTTACTCATGCCAGTTTGGAAAAGGAACACGCATGGTCCCCGTATGCCCACAGATGTAATCTCTCCCCGCAGGACGCAGTGAAGTGAGATGTGGGCTTCGAAGGGATGACTTTCTCTCCTGCCCGGTGTGGCGACCTGATGGAAGAGACTAGGGAGCAGTTGTGCCCGCCATCATCCCCAAGGTGCAGTGGGAATTCTCTCCTACGGTAAGGATCTTGTGCCGGGATCAGCGCCACACCTCGTGGGGAGGGGATCGTGACTCTGCCTGGAGGCGGGGCCCTCACCATGCTAGCCAGCCGTGGGGCCGGTCATTGCTTGTGATGCCGGTCTCCCTGGTGGAAGAGTGTGGGTTGGCCAGCCCCGGGGTGACAGGAGGGCCCGGTGCTCAGTGTCCGCCCTGGATCTGGGGCTGAAGGTCCCTTTCGCACGTGTGCCTGGATCGATGATGTCTAAAAAAAATGGAAACTTTTGAAATCTGAACAAAATGAGTGAGGACTCGAGCTGAGGTCCAGCACGGGGATCGCCATGCCAGTGGGCTGAAGGGGGCTGAGTTAGTAGTGCTTGGGGTGAGTTAAGGCCTGTGATGTCTAGAAATCTGAAAGGCTCACGTATGTTGCAAGGAGTTGGGTTGGGCGGCGGTGTGAGCACACCCTGTTGGTGGCTTGCGGGGCTACCGTGGAAACCCTCTGAGGGCGTGGCCGGTGGCTTCCTTACCCCACCCTCACCAGACCCTGGGGAACTGAACGGGCATTGGCGATACCCCTGGGAAGTCCGTAGGCCTACCCGTGAGCCCCTCTCCCATTTGGCTGAGCCGGCCAGAGGTTGTGATGGGAGATCTCGGTTATGTCAGGAGGGCAGAGGTAGGAGCGGCTTCCAGGGCCGGGACGCCATTTTATATTTCTGCTCGCTTTTGTGTACGTGAAAGCACTGCCTGGGAGTTGAAAGAGAGACACCCACTATGGAATCCTAGCGGTCTGTTGTATTAACCACCGGACTGGCCGCCCATTCACGCGGTATGGCAGCCTTGGCCCTTGTGGGTTTTCCCGTCAAGCGAGCAAGGCCTTTTGAGTCCATGGCGGTCCTGCCTGCAAGTCCGTGCGGTGTCCGTCATTTGTGAAAGCGACGGGACTCTATCTTCCAAATGCTGGACTTTGAAGCTGGATGGAATTGGCCACCCTCCTGGGTCCTCAGTGGGTTTCCACAGTCTGTGAAGTGGTGACGAATGATGTTGCAGTGGAGGGGCTAGGGCGACTTTGAGTCAGGGCTTTGAGGACAGCGTAAATCTATGCCATGCCCGGCAGCAAAGTGAGCATGAGGGTTCTGGTCTTGCACGTGGCCAGACACACGTGGAACGTGAGATCCTATAGGTGCTTGCAAGGAGATGTTCCATTTGGGGAATTTTGTTTCCCCTGTACTCTGCAGACGGGGTGAGATATCGTTCCGGGGTCGTTCACCGGCGGACTGAGGAAACGCTGGTCTGGACAGCTGCACCGGCTCCCTTCTGGGGGCGGGACCAACGGAAAACACCCCGGAGGTAACATCCAGTTTTGAGTGGATTCAGTTTCGGGGGCTATGCTAATTCTGTTACAGGGGCTGTGGCCAAGCCTGTGCTGGGTCCGTTGACATGTTTGTCGGGGCCGGCAGAATCTCCCAGTGGGGATGGCTTTTTTGAGGACCCTGACGTGCTCACAAACCCAAGATGTTGTGAGTTTGCGCCTGTCATTTTCTTTCCTTTTCCTTTTTCTCTCTTTCTTTCTTTCTTTCTTTCTTTCTTTTTTTTTTTTTTTTTTGACACGGAACAGTTCCCTGTAGATTCTTCCCAGGCGCTGTCAACCGAGTGTGTCAGGTGGCACCCATTGTTTCTTTATTAGTTTGTTTTCCCGATGAACAGAGCGAAGGAATTCACTTCCACTGAGCTATCCTTCTCCATGGAGGTAGCCCTGGGGTGTTCAGCCAACCATGCATCAGAAAACATTTGCAAACACGTGAAAGTCAGTCGGTCCATCCGTCGGTAGACTCACTCAATGGATGGATGATGCGGTGGATCCATGGAACCTCCGTGGATGCACTGATGCTTTCACCCGTACCGATCACGTTGACCCTGTGCACTCTGGTCCCTTACGCCTAAATGACAGGCTGCACCACACAGGCACACAGGATATCCATCTTCTGGGGCATTCTCCGTGATCAGAGGATGACCAGCACACACGCGGGTGGTGCTTCTGTGCCGAGGTGTGACGGGCAGCCAGGCCATTTTCCTTTAGGGGCTCGGGATGCTGTAGGCGTCCGTGCCCTCAGGGGATCCTGCAACGCCTGCGGCACACCTTTCAAGTGCGATTGTACCTTGGAATGCCGGCTTCCAGTGCATTCTGCATCCAACCTGTTCACATGGCAGATGATCGCATTTCAAATTCTTGGATGGTAACGTAGATGTTATGTCCACGGTCCCATACCCTCAGTGAGTTCCCACGGTGTATCAAGGGACAGGCGAGCGATATGCTGAGCCATGTCGAGGGCAGTGTGCTGAGAGTACGTGGAGAGGGGAGATTTCGGAGAAGATCTGTCCGGGGCTCCCTGAGCAAAGAAGGGAGCCCTATTCTTCTTAGCGGAGACGTTGTGTCCGGAGTTTCTCATGTGGTTAGGTACACCTAATCGGTACAGCTACGTCTCCCAGGAAGCCTCTTTTCTTTTTCTTTTCATTTTTTTCCCGGGGTGCCTGAGTTTCCCGGTTCTTTGCAGTCTGGTTGTCACCGAATGCCCTGGCGGGAGCTCAGTGGAAAAGCCGGTCATTAGGGCTTTGTCGTGCGTGCGGGGTGGCTGACCTGGAAGTAGGAACACAGTAGCCTCCCGAGGCAATGACCCCATTCTGGTCAGTTCGTCTTGGGAGGGTTTGGAGCGATTTCCGTGACTTCTTTAAGGAATGAGGAAATTCCTAGCAAGTGCCAAGAATCACTTCGCACAAAGAGTGTGAGGCATTGACGACGTGAGGAGCCATGGTGGGCTTCTGTCTCCTTGCCGTCAGGGCGGCACATTTACCTCAGCATTGAGCAAGGTCAGACACATCCGAGACGGATGATGAAATTAGTAGGCTCGCTGCACGCACAGAGTCATAGTGGTGGGAACACAGGCAGCCTTGTCTTGGGGTCATCATGCCCCAGCCACACATGGTAAGCACCGGGGCCTGGGCCCCTCACCTTTACTCATGCCAGTTTGGAAAAGGAACACGCATGGTCCCCGTATGCCCACAGATGTAATCTCTCCCCGCAGGACGCAGTGAAGTGAGATGTGGGCTTCGAAGGGATGACTTTCTCTCCTGCCCGGTGTGGCGACCTGATGGAAGAGACTAGGGAGCAGTTGTGCCTGCCATCATCCCCAAGGTGCAGTGGGAATTCTCTCCTACGGTAAGGATCTTGTGCCGGGATCAGCGCCACACCTCGTGGGGAGGGGATCGTGACTCTGCCTGGAGGCGGGGCCCTCACCATGCTAGCCAGCCGTGGGGCCGGTCATTGCTTGTGATGCCGGTCTCCCTGGTGGAAGAGTGTGGGTTGGCCAGCCCCGGGGTGACAGGAGGGCCCGGTGCTCAGTGTCCGCCCTGGATCTGGGGCTGAAGGTCCCTGTCGTACGTGTGCCTGGATCGATGATGTCTAAAAAAAATGGAAACTTTTGAAATCTGAACAAAATGAGTGAGGACTCGAGCTGAGGTCCAGCACGGGGATCGCCATGCCAGTGGGCTGAAGGGGGCTGAGTTAGTAGTGCTTGGGGTGAGTTAAGGCCTGTGATGTCTAGAAATCTGAAAGGCTCACGTATGTTGCAAGGAGTTGGGTTGGGCGGCGGTGTGAGCACACCCTGTTGGTGGCTTGCGGGGCTACCGTGGAAACCCTCTGAGGGCGTGGCCGGTGGCTTCCTTACCCCACCCTCACCAGACCCTGGGGAACTGAACGGGCATTGGCGATACCCCTGGGAAGTCCGTAGGCCTACCCGTGAGCCCCTCTCCCATTTGGCTGAGCCGGCCAGAGGTTGTGATGGGAGATCTCGGTTATGTCAGGAGGGCAGAGGTAGGAGCGGCTTCCAGGGCCGGGACGCCATTTTATATTTCTGCTCGCTTTTGTGTACGTGAAAGCACTGCCTGGGAGTTGAAAGAGAGACACCCACTATGGAATCCTAGCGGTCTGTTGTATTAACCACCGGACTGGCCGCCCATTCACGCGGTATGGCAGCCTTGGCCCTTGTGGGTTTTCCCGTCAAGCGAGCAAGGCCTTTTGAGTCCATGGCGGTCCTGCCTGCAAGTCCGTGCGGTGTCCGTCATTTGTGAAAGCGACGGGACTCTATCTTCCAAATGCTGGACTTTGAAGCTGGATGGAATTGGCCACCCTCCTGGGTCCTCAGTGGGTTTCCACAGTCTGTGAAGTGGTGACGAATGATGTTGCAGTGGAGGGGCTAGGGCGACTTTGAGTCAGGGCTTTGAGGACAGCGTAAATCTATGCCATGCCCGGCAGCAAAGTGAGCATGAGGGTTCTGGTCTTGCACGTGGCCAGACACACGTGGAACGTGAGATCCTATAGGTGCTTGCAAGGAGATGTTCCATTTGGGGAATTTTGTTTCCCCTGTACTCTGCAGATGGGGTGAGATATCGTTCCGGGGTCGTTCACCGGCGGACTGAGGAAACGCTGGTCTGGACAGCTGCACCGGCTCCCTTCTGGGGGCGGGACCAACGGAAAACACCCCGGAGGTAACATCCAGTTTTGAGTGGATTCAGTTTCGGGGGCTATGCTAATTCTGTTACAGGGGCTGTGGCCAAGCCTGTGCTGGGTCCGTGGACATGTTTGTCGGGGCCGGCAGAATCTCCCAGTGGGGATGGCTTTTTTGAGGACCCTGACGTGCTCACAAACCCAAGATGTTGTGAGTTTGCGCCTGTCATTTTCTTTCCTTTTCCTTTTTCTCTCTTTCTTTCTTTCTTTCTTTCTTTCTTTCTTTCTTTCTTTCTTTCTTTCTTTCTTTCTTTCTTTCTTTTTTTTTTTTTTTTTTTGACACGGAACAGTTCCCTGTAGATTCTTCCCAGGCGCTGTCAACCGAGTGTGTCAGGTGGCACCCATTGTTTCTTTATTAGTTTGTTTTCCCGATGAACAGAGCGAAGGAATTCACTTCCACTGAGCTATCCTTCTCCATGGAGGTAGCCCTGGGGTGTTCAGCCAACCATGCATCAGAAAACATTTGCAAACACGTGAAAGTCAGTCGGTCCATCCGTCGGTAGACTCACTCAATGGATGGATGATGCGGTGGATCCATGGAACCTCCGTGGATGCACTGATGCTTTCACCCGTACCGATCACGTTGACCCTGTGCACTCTGGTCCCTTACGCCTAAATGACAGGCTGCACCACACAGGCACACAGGATATCCATCTTCTGGGGCATTCTCCGTGATCAGAGGATGACCAGCACACACGCGGGTGGTGCTTCTGTGCCGAGGTGTGACGGGCAGCCAGGCCATTTTCCTTTAGGGGCTCGGGATGCTGTAGGCGTCCGTGCCCTCAGGGGATCCTGCAACGCCTGCGGCACACCTTTCAAGTGCGATTGTACCTTGGAATGCCGGCTTCCAGTGCATTCTGCATCCAACCTGTTCACATGGCAGATGATCGCATTTCAAATTCTTGGATGGTAACGTAGATGTTATGTCCACGGTCCCATACCCTCAGTGAGTTCCCACGGTGTATCAAGGGACAGGCGAGCGATATGCTGAGCCATGTCGAGGGCAGTGTGCTGAGAGTACGTGGAGAGGGGAGATTTCGGAGAAGATCTGTCCGGGGCTCCCTGAGCAAAGAAGGGAGCCCTATTCTTCTTAGCGGAGACGTTGTGTCCGGAGTTTCTCATGTGGTTAGGTACACCTAATCGGTACAGCTACGTCTCCCAGGAAGCCTCTTTTCTTTTTCTTTTCATTTTTTTCCCGGGGTGCCTGAGTTTCCCGGTTCTTTGCAGTCTGGTTGTCACCGAATGCCCTGGCGGGAGCTCAGTGGAAAAGCCGGTCATTAGGGCTTTGTCGTGCGTGCGGGGTGGCTGACCTGGAAGTAGGAACACAGTAGCCTCCCGAGGCAATGACCCCATTCTGGTCAGTTCGTCTTGGGAGGGTTTGGAGCGATTTCCGTGACTTCTTTAAGGAATGAGGAAATTCCTAGCAAGTGCCAAGAATCACTTCGCACAAAGAGTGTGAGGCATTGACGACGTGAGGAGCCATGGTGGGCTTCTGTCTCCTTGCCGTCAGGGCGGCACATTTACCTCAGCATTGAGCAAGGTCAGACACATCCGAGACGGATGATGAAATTAGTAGGCTCGCTGCACGCACAGAGTCATAGTGGTGGGAACACAGGCAGCCTTGTCTTGGGGTCATCATGCCCCAGCCACACATGGTAAGCACCGGGGCCTGGGCCCCTCACCTTTACTCATGCCAGTTTGGAAAAGGAACACGCATGGTCCCCGTATGCCCACAGATGTAATCTCTCCCCGCAGGACGCAGTGAAGTGAGATGTGGGCTTCGAAGGGATGACTTTCTCTCCTGCCCGGTGTGGCGACCTGATGGAAGAGACTAGGGAGCAGTTGTGCCCGCCATCATCCCCAAGGTGCAGTGCGAATTCTCTCCTACGGTAAGGATCTTGTGCCGGGATCAGCGCCACACCTCGTGGGGAGGGGATCGTGACTCTGCCTGGAGGCGGGGCCCTCACCATGCTAGCCAGCCGTGGGGCCGGTCATTGCTTGTGATGCCGGTCTCCCTGGTGGAAGAGTGTGGGTTGGCCAGCCCCGGGGTGACAGGAGGGCCCGGTGCTCAGTGTCCGCCCTGGATCTGGGGCTGAAGGTCCCTGTCGTACGTGTGCCTGGATCGATGATGTCTAAAAAAAATGGAAACTTTTGAAATCTGAACAAAATGAGTGAGGACTCGAGCTGAGGTCCAGCACGGGGATCGCCATGCCAGTGGGCTGAAGGGGGCTGAGTTAGTAGTGCTTGGGGTGAGTTAAGGCCTGTGATGTCTAGAAATCTGAAAGGCTCACGTATGTTGCAAGGAGTTGGGTTGGGCGGCGGTGTGAGCACACCCTGTTGGTGGCTTGCGGGGCTACCGTGGAAACCCTCTGAGGGCGTGGCCGGTGGCTTCCTTACCCCACCCTCACCAGACCCTGGGGAACTGAACGGGCATTGGCGATACCCCTGGGAAGTCCGTAGGCCTACCCGTGAGCCCCTCTCCCATTTGGCTGAGCCGGCCAGAGGTTGTGATGGGAGATCTCGGTTATGTCAGGAGGGCAGAGGTAGGAGCGGCTTCCAGGGCCGGGACGCCATTTTATATTTCTGCTCGCTTTTGTGTACGTGAAAGCACTGCCTGGGAGTTGAAAGAGAGACACCCACTATGGAATCCTAGCGGTCTGTTGTATTAACCACCGGACTGGCCGCCCATTCACGCGGTATGGCAGCCTTGGCCCTTGTGGGTTTTCCCGTCAAGCGAGCAAGGCCTTTTGAGTCCATGGCGGTCCTGCCTGCAAGTCCGTGCGGTGTCCGTCATTTGTGAAAGCGACGGGACTCTATCTTCCAAATGCTGGACTTTGAAGCTGGATGGAATTGGCCACCCTCCTGGGTCCTCAGTGGGTTTCCACAGTCTGTGAAGTGGTGACGAATGATGTTGCAGTGGAGGGGCTAGGGCGACTTTGAGTCAGGGCTTTGAGGACAGCGTAAATCTATGCCATGCCCGGCAGCAAAGTGAGCATGAGGGTTCTGGTCTTGCACGTGGCCAGACACACGTGGAACGTGAGATCCTATAGGTGCTTGCAAGGAGATGTTCCATTTGGGGAATTTTGTTTCCCCTGTACTCTGCAGATGGGGTGAGATATCGTTCCGGGGTCGTTCACCGGCGGACTGAGGAAACGCTGGTCTGGACAGCTGCACCGGCTCCCTTCTGTGGGCGGGACCAACGGAAAACACCCCGGAGGTAACATCCAGTTTTGAGTGGATTCAGTTTCGGGGGCTATGCTAATTCTGTTACAGGGGCTGTGGCCAAGCCTGTGCTGGGTCCGTGGACATGTTTGTCGGGGCCGGCAGAATCTCCCAGTGGGGATGGCTTTTTTGAGGACCCTGACGTGCTCACAAACCCAAGATGTTGTGAGTTTGCGCCTGTCATTTTCTTTCCTTTTCCTTTTTCTCTCTTTCTTTCTTTCTTTCTTTCTTTCTTTCTTTCTTTCTTTCTTTTTTTTTTTTTTTTTTTGACACGGAACAGTTCCCTGTAGATTCTTCCCAGGCGCTGTCAACCGAGTGTGTCAGGTGGCACCCATTGTTTCTTTATTAGTTTGTTTTCCCGATGAACAGAGCGAAGGAATTCACTTCCACTGAGCTATCCTTCTCCATGGAGGTAGCCCTGGGGTGTTCAGCCAACCATGCATCAGAAAACATTTGCAAACACGTGAAAGTCAGTCGGTCCATCCGTCGGTAGACTCACTCAATGGATGGATGATGCGGTGGATCCATGGAACCTCCGTGGATGCACTGATGCTTTCACCCGTACCGATCACGTTGACCCTGTGCACTCTGGTCCCTTACGCCTAAATGACAGGCTGCACCACACAGGCACACAGGATATCCATCTTCTGGGGCATTCTCCGTGATCAGAGGATGACCAGCACACACGCGGGTGGTGCTTCTGTGCCGAGGTGTGACGGGCAGCCAGGCCATTTTCCTTTAGGGGCTCGGGATGCTGTAGGCGTCCGTGCCCTCAGGGGATCCTGCAACGCCTGCGGCACACCTTTCAAGTGCGATTGTACCTTGGAATGCCGGCTTCCAGTGCATTCTGCATCCAACCTGTTCACATGGCAGATGATCGCATTTCAAATTCTTGGATGGTAACGTAGATGTTATGTCCACGGTCCCATACCCTCAGTGAGTTCCCACGGTGTATCAAGGGACAGGCGAGCGATATGCTGAGCCATGTCGAGGGCAGTGTGCTGAGAGTACGTGGAGAGGGGAGATTTCGGAGAAGATCTGTCCGGGGCTCCCTGAGCAAAGAAGGGAGCCCTATTCTTCTTAGCGGAGACGTTGTGTCCGGAGTTTCTCATGTGGTTAGGTACACCTAATCGGTACAGCTACGTCTCCCAGGAAGCCTCTTTTCTTTTTCTTTTCATTTTTTTCCCGGGGTGCCTGAGTTTCCCGGTTCTTTGCAGTCTGGTTGTCACCGAATGCCCTGGCGGGAGCTCAGTGGAAAACCCGGTCATTAGGGCTTTGTCGTGCGTGCGGGGTGGCTGACCTGGAAGTAGGAACACAGTAGCCTCCCGAGGCAATGACCCCATTCTGGTCAGTTCGTCTTGGGAGGGTTTGGAGCGATTTCCGTGACTTCTTTAAGGAATGAGGAAATTCCTAGCAAGTGCCAAGAATCACTTCGCACAAAGAGTGTGAGGCATTGACGACGTGAGGAGCCATGGTGGGCTTCTGTCTCCTTGCCGTCAGGGCGGCACATTTACCTCAGCATTGAGCAAGGTCAGACACATCCGAGACGGATGATGAAATTAGTAGGCTCGCTGCACGCACAGAGTCATAGTGGTGGGAACACAGGCAGCCTTGTCTTGGGGTCATCATGCCCCAGCCACACATGGTAAGCACCGGGGCCTGGGCCCCTCACCTTTACTCATGCCAGTTTGGAAAAGGAACACGCATGGTCCCCGTATGCCCACAGATGTAATCTCTCCCCGCAGGACGCAGTGAAGTGAGATGTGGGCTTCGAAGGGATGACTTTCTCTCCTGCCCGGTGTGGCGACCTGATGGAAGAGACTAGGGAGCAGTTGTGCCCGCCATCATCCCCAAGGTGCAGTGGGAATTCTCTCCTACGGTAAGGATCTTGTGCCGGGATCAGCGCCACACCTCGTGGGGAGGGGATCGTGACTCTGCCTGGAGGCGGGGCCCTCACCATGCTAGCCAGCCGTGGGGCCGGTCATTGCTTGTGATGCCGGTCTCCCTGGTGGAAGAGTGTGGGTTGGCCAGCCCCGGGGTGACAGGAGGGCCCGGTGCTCAGTGTCCGCCCTGGATCTGGGGCTGAAGGTCCCTTTCGTACGTGTGCCTGGATCGATGATGTCTAAAAATATGGAAACTTTTGAAATCTGAACAAAATGAGTGAGGACTCGAGCTGAGGTCCAGCACGGGGATCGCCATGCCAGTGGGCTGAAGGGGGCTGAGTTAGTAGTGCTTGGGGTGAGTTAAGGCCTGTGATGTCTAGAAATCTGAAAGGCTCACGTATGTTGCAAGGAGTTGGGTTGGGCGGCGGTGTGAGCACACCCTGTTGGTGGCTTGCGGGGCTACCGTGGAAACCCTCTGAGGGCGTGGCCGGTGGCTTCCTTACCCCACCCTCACCAGACCCTGGGGAACTGAACGGGCATTGGCGATACCCCTGGGAAGTCCGTAGGCCTACCCGTGAGCCCCTCTCCCATTTGGCTGAGCCGGCCAGAGGTTGTGATGGGAGATCTCGGTTATGTCAGGAGGGCAGAGGTAGGAGCGGCTTCCAGGGCCGGGACGCCATTTTATATTTCTGCTCGCTTTTGTGTACGTGAAAGCACTGCCTGGGAGTTGAAAGAGAGACACCCACTATGGAATCCTAGCGGTCTGTTGTATTAACCACCGGACTGGCCGCCCATTCACGCGGTATGGCAGCCTTGGCCCTTGTGGGTTTTCCCGTCAAGCGAGCAAGGCCTTTTGAGTCCATGGCGGTCCTGCCTGCAAGTCCGTGCGGTGTCCGTCATTTGTGAAAGCGACGGGACTCTATCTTCCAAATGCTGGACTTTGAAGCTGGATGGAATTGGCCACCCTCCTGGGTCCTCAGTGGGTTTCCACAGTCTGTGAAGTGGTGACGAATGATGTTGCAGTGGAGGGGCTAGGGCGACTTTGAGTCAGGGCTTTGAGGACAGCGTAAATCTATGCCATGCCCGGCAGCAAAGTGAGCATGAGGGTTCTGGTCTTGCACGTGGCCAGACACACGTGGAACGTGAGATCCTATAGGTGCTTGCAAGGAGATGTTCCATTTGGGGAATTTTGTTTCCCCTGTACTCTGCAGATGGGGTGAGATATCGTTCCGGGGTCGTTCACCGGCGGACTGAGGAAACGCTGGTCTGGACAGCTGCACCGGCTCCCTTCTGTGGGCGGGACCAACGGAAAACACCCCGGAGGTAACATCCAGTTTTGAGTGGATTCAGTTTCGGGGGCTATGCTAATTCTGTTTCAGGGGCTGTGGCCAAGCCTGTGCTGGGTCCGTGGACATGTTTGTCGGGGCCGGCAGAATCTCCCAGTGGGGATGGCTTTTTTGAGGACCCTGACGTGCTCACAAACCCAAGATGTTGTGAGTTTGCGCCTGTCATTTTCTTTCCTTTTCCTTTTTCTCTCTTTCTTTCTTTCTTTCTTTCTTTCTTTCTTTCTTTCTTTCTTTCTTTTTTTTTTTTTTTTTGACACGGAACAGTTCCCTGTAGATTCTTCCCAGGCGCTGTCAACCGAGTGTGTCAGGTGGCACCCATTGTTTCTTTATTAGTTTGTTTTCCCGATGAACAGAGCGAAGGAATTCACTTCCACTGAGCTATCCTTCTCCATGGAGGTAGCCCTGGGGTGTTCAGCCAACCATGCATCAGAAAACATTTGCAAACACGTGAAAGTCAGTCGGTCCATCCGTCGGTAGACTCACTCAATGGATGGATGATGCGGTGGATCCATGGAACCTCCGTGGATGCACTGATGCTTTCACCCGTACCGATCACGTTGACCCTGTGCACTCTGGTCCCTTACGCCTAAATGACAGGCTGCACCACACAGGCACACAGGATATCCATCTTCTGGGGCATTCTCCGTGATCAGAGGATGACCAGCACACACGCGGGTGGTGCTTCTGTGCCGAGGTGTGACGGGCAGCCAGGCCATTTTCCTTTAGGGGCTCGGGATGCTGTAGGCGTCCGTGCCCTCAGGGGATCCTGCAACGCCTGCGGCACACCTTTCAAGTGCGATTGTACCTTGGAATGCCGGCTTCCAGTGCATTCTGCATCCAACCTGTTCACATGGCAGATGATCGCATTTCAAATTCTTGGATGGTAACGTAGATGTTATGTCCACGGTCCCATACCCTCAGTGAGTTCCCACGGTGTATCAAGGGACAGGCGAGCGATATGCTGAGCCATGTCGAGGGCAGTGTGCTGAGAGTACGTGGAGAGGGGAGATTTCGGAGAAGATCTGTCCGGGGCTCCCTGAGCAAAGAAGGGAGCCCTATTCTTCTTAGCGGAGACGTTGTGTCCGGAGTTTCTCATGTGGTTAGGTACACCTAATCGGTACAGCTACGTCTCCCAGGAAGCCTCTTTTCTTTTTCTTTTCATTTTTTTCCCGGGGTGCCTGAGTTTCCCGGTTCTTTGCAGTCTGGTTGTCACCGAATGCCCTGGCGGGAGCTCAGTGGAAAAGCCGGTCATTAGGGCTTTGTCGTGCGTGCGGGGTGGCTGACCTGGAAGTAGGAACACAGTAGCCTCCCGAGGCAATGACCCCATTCTGGTCAGTTCGTCTTGGGAGGGTTTGGAGCGATTTCCGTGACTTCTTTAAGGAATGAGGAAATTCCTAGCAAGTGCCAAGAATCACTTCGCACAAAGAGTGTGAGGCATTGACGACGTGAGGAGCCATGGTGGGCTTCTGTCTCCTTGCCGTCAGGGCGGCACATTTACCTCAGCATTGAGCAAGGTCAGACACATCCGAGACGGATGATGAAATTAGTAGGCTCGCTGCACGCACAGAGTCATAGTGGTGGGAACACAGGCAGCCTTGTCTTGGGGTCATCATGCCCCAGCCACACATGGTAAGCACCGGGGCCTGGGCCCCTCACCTTTACTCATGCCAGTTTGGAAAAGGAACACGCATGGTCCCCGTATGCCCACAGATGTAATCTCTCCCCGCAGGACGCAGTGAAGTGAGATGTGGGCTTCGAAGGGATGACTTTCTCTCCTGCCCGGTGTGGCGACCTGATGGAAGAGACTAGGGAGCAGTTGTGCCCGCCATCATCCCCAAGGTGCAGTGGGAATTCTCTCCTACGGTAAGGATCTTGTGCCGGGATCAGCGCCACACCTCGTGGGGAGGGGATCGTGACTCTGCCTGGAGGCGGGGCCCTCACCATGCTAGCCAGCCGTGGGGCCGGTCATTGCTTGTGATGCCGGTCTCCCTGGTGGAAGAGTGTGGGTTGGCCAGCCCCGGGGTGACAGGAGGGCCCGGTGCTCAGTGTCCGCCCTGGATCTGGGGCTGAAGGTCCCTTTCGTACGTGTGCCTGGATCGATGATGTCTAAAAATATGGAAACTTTTGAAATCTGAACAAAATGAGTGAGGACTCGAGCTGAGGTCCAGCACGGGGATCGCCATGCCAGTGGGCTGAAGGGGGCTGAGTTAGTAGTGCTTGGGGTGAGTTAAGGCCTGTGATGTCTAGAAATCTGAAAGGCTCACGTATGTTGCAAGGAGTTGGGTTGGGCGGCGGTGTGAGCACACCCTGTTGGTGGCTTGCGGGGCTACCGTGGAAACCCTCTGAGGGCGTGGCCGGTGGCTTCCTTACCCCACCCTCACCAGACCCTGGGGAACTGAACGGGCATTGGCGATACCCCTGGGAAGTCCGTAGGCCTACCCGTGAGCCCCTCTCCCATTTGGCTGAGCCGGCCAGAGGTTGTGATGGGAGATCTCGGTTATGTCAGGAGGGCAGAGGTAGGAGCGGCTTCCAGGGCCGGGACGCCATTTTATATTTCTGCTCGCTTTTGTGTACGTGAAAGCACTGCCTGGGAGTTGAAAGAGAGACACCCACTATGGAATCCTAGCGGTCTGTTGTATTAACCACCGGACTGGCCGCCCATTCACGCGGTATGGCAGCCTTGGCCCTTGTGGGTTTTCCCGTCAAGCGAGCAAGGCCTTTTGAGTCCATGGCGGTCCTGCCTGCAAGTCCGTGCGGTGTCCGTCATTTGTGAAAGCGACGGGACTCTATCTTCCAAATGCTGGACTTTGAAGCTGGATGGAATTGGCCACCCTCCTGGGTCCTCAGTGGGTTTCCACAGTCTGTGAAGTGGTGACGAATGATGTTGCAGTGGAGGGGCTAGGGCGACTTTGAGTCAGGGCTTTGAGGACAGCGTAAATCTATGCCATGCCCGGCAGCAAAGTGAGCATGAGGGTTCTGGTCTTGCACGTGGCCAGACACACGTGGAACGTGAGATCCTATAGGTGCTTGCAAGGAGATGTTCCATTTGGGGAATTTTGTTTCCCCTGTACTCTGCAGATGGGGTGAGATATCGTTCCGGGGTCGTTCACCGGCGGACTGAGGAAACGCTGGTCTGGACAGCTGCACCGGCTCCCTTCTGTGGGCGGGACCAACGGAAAACACCCCGGAGGTAACATCCAGTTTTGAGTGGATTCAGTTTCGGGGGCTATGCTAATTCTGTTTCAGGGGCTGTGGCCAAGCCTGTGCTGGGTCCGTGGACATGTTTGTCGGGGCCGGCAGAATCTCCCAGTGGGGATGGCTTTTTTGAGGACCCTGACGTGCTCACAAACCCAAGATGTTGTGAGTTTGCGCCTGTCATTTTCTTTCCTTTTCCTTTTTCTCTCTTTCTTTCTTTCTTTCTTTTTTTTTTTTTTTTTTTTGACACGGAACAGTTCCCTGTAGATTCTTCCCAGGCGCTGTCAACCGAGTGTGTCAGGTGGCACCCATTGTTTCTTTATTAGTTTGTTTTCCCGATGAACAGAGCGAAGGAATTCACTTCCACTGAGCTATCCTTCTCCATGGAGGTAGCCCTGGGGTGTTCAGCCAACCATGCATCAGAAAACATTTGCAAACACGTGAAAGTCAGTCGGTCCATCCGTCGGTAGACTCACTCAATGGATGGATGATGCGGTGGATCCATGGAACCTCCGTGGATGCACTGATGCTTTCACCCGTACCGATCACGTTGACCCTGTGCACTCTGGTCCCTTACGCCTAAATGACAGGCTGCACCACACAGGCACACAGGATATCCATCTTCTGGGGCATTCTCCGTGATCAGAGGATGACCAGCACACACGCGGGTGGTGCTTCTGTGCCGAGGTGTGACGGGCAGCCAGGCCATTTTCCTTTAGGGGCTCGGGATGCTGTAGGCGTCCGTGCCCTCAGGGGATCCTGCAACGCCTGCGGCACACCTTTCAAGTGCGATTGTACCTTGGAATGCCGGCTTCCAGTGCATTCTGCATCCAACCTGTTCACATGGCAGATGATCGCATTTCAAATTCTTGGATGGTAACGTAGATGTTATGTCCACGGTCCCATACCCTCAGTGAGTTCCCACGGTGTATCAAGGGACAGGCGAGCGATATGCTGAGCCATGTCGAGGGCATTGTGCTGAGAGTACGTGGAGAGGGGAGATTTCGGAGAAGATCTGTCCGGGGCTCCCTGAGCAAAGAAGGGAGCCCTATTCTTCTTAGCGGAGACGTTGTGTCCGGAGTTTCTCATGTGGTTAGGTACACCTAATCGGTACAGCTACGTCTCCCAGGAAGCCTCTTTTCTTTTTCTTTTCATTTTTTTCCCGGGGTGCCTGAGTTTCCCGGTTCTTTGCAGTCTGGTTGTCACCGAATGCCCTGGCGGGAGCTCAGTGGAAAAGCCGGTCATTAGGGCTTTGTCGTGCGTGCGGGGTGGCTGACCTGGAAGTAGGAACACAGTAGCCTCCCGAGGCAATGACCCCATTCTGGTCAGTTCGTCTTGGGAGGGTTTGGAGCGATTTCCGTGACTTCTTTAAGGAATGAGGAAATTCCTAGCAAGTGCCAAGAATCACTTCGCACAAAGAGTGTGAGGCATTGACGACGTGAGGAGCCATGGTGGGCTTCTGTCTCCTTGCCGTCAGGGCGGCACATTTACCTCAGCATTGAGCAAGGTCAGACACATCCGAGACGGATGATGAAATTAGTAGGCTCGCTGCACGCACAGAGTCATAGTGGTGGGAACACAGGCAGCCTTGTCTTGGGGTCATCATGCCCCAGCCACACATGGTAAGCACCGGGGCCTGGGCCCCTCACCTTTACTCATGCCAGTTTGGAAAAGGAACACGCATGGTCCCCGTATGCCCACAGATGTAATCTCTCCCCGCAGGACGCAGTGAAGTGAGATGTGGGCTTCGAAGGGATGACTTTCTCTCCTGCCCGGTGTGGCGACCTGATGGAAGAGACTAGGGAGCAGTTGTGCCCGCCATCATCCCCAAGGTGCAGTGGGAATTCTCTCCTACGGTAAGGATCTTGTGCCGGGATCAGCGCCACACCTCGTGGGGAGGGGATCGTGACTCTGCCTGGAGGCGGGGCCCTCACCATGCTAGCCAGCCGTGGGGCCGGTCATTGCTTGTGATGCCGGTCTCCCTGGTGGAAGAGTGTGGGTTGGCCAGCCCCGGGGTGACAGGAGGGCCCGGTGCTCAGTGTCCGCCCTGGATCTGGGGCTGAAGGTCCCTTTCGCACGTGTGCCTGGATCGATGATGTCTAAAAAAAATGGAAACTTTTGAAATCTGAACAAAATGAGTGAGGACTCGAGCTGAGGTCCAGCACGGGGATCGCCATGCCAGTGGGCTGAAGGGGGCTGAGTTAGTAGTGCTTGGGGTGAGTTAAGGCCTGTGATGTCTAGAAATCTGAAAGGCTCACGTATGTTGCAAGGAGTTGGGTTGGGCGGCGGTGTGAGCACACCCTGTTGGTGGCTTGCGGGGCTACCGTGGAAACCCTCTGAGGGCGTGGCCGGTGGCTTCCTTACCCCACCCTCACCAGACCCTGGGGAACTGAACGGGCATTGGCGATACCCCTGGGAAGTCCGTAGGCCTACCCGTGAGCCCCTCTCCCATTTGGCTGAGCCGGCCAGAGGTTGTGATGGGAGATCTCGGTTATGTCAGGAGGGCAGAGGTAGGAGCGGCTTCCAGGGCCGGGACGCCATTTTATATTTCTGCTCGCTTTTGTGTACGTGAAAGCACTGCCTGGGAGTTGAAAGAGAGACACCCACTATGGAATCCTAGCGGTCTGTTGTATTAACCACCGGACTGGCCGCCCATTCACGCGGTATGGCAGCCTTGGCCCTTGTGGGTTTTCCCGTCAAGCGAGCAAGGCCTTTTGAGTCCATGGCGGTCCTGCCTGCAAGTCCGTGCGGTGTCCGTCATTTGTGAAAGCGACGGGACTCTATCTTCCAAATGCTGGACTTTGAAGCTGGATGGAATTGGCCACCCTCCTGGGTCCTCAGTGGGTTTCCACAGTCTGTGAAGTGGTGACGAATGATGTTGCAGTGGAGGGGCTAGGGCGACTTTGAGTCAGGGCTTTGAGGACAGCGTAAATCTATGCCATGCCCGGCAGCAAAGTGAGCATGAGGGTTCTGGTCTTGCACGTGGCCAGACACACGTGGAACGTGAGATCCTATAGGTGCTTGCAAGGAGATGTTCCATTTGGGGAATTTTGTTTCCCCTGTACTCTGCAGATGGGGTGAGATATCGTTCCGGGGTCGTTCACCGGCGGACTGAGGAAACGCTGGTCTGGACAGCTGCACCGGCTCCCTTCTGTGGGCGGGACCAACGGAAAACACCCCGGAGGTAACATCCAGTTTTGAGTGGATTGAGTTTCGGGGGCTATGCTAATTCTGTTTCAGGGGCTGTGGCCAAGCCTGTGCTGGGTCCGTTGACATGTTTGTCGGGGCCGGCAGAATCTCCCAGTGGGGATGGCTTTTTTGAGGACCCTGACGTGCTCACAAACCCAAGATGTTGTGAGTTTGCGCCTGTCATTTTCTTTCCTTTTCCTTTTTCTCTCTTTCTTTCTTTCTTTCTTTTTTTTTTTTTTTTTTTTTGACACGGAACAGTTCCCTGTAGATTCTTCCCAGGCGCTGTCAACCGAGTGTGTCAGGTGGCACCCATTGTTTCTTTATTAGTTTGTTTTCCCGATGAACAGAGCGAAGGAATTCACTTCCACTGAGCTATCCTTCTCCATGGAGGTAGCCCTGGGGTGTTCAGCCAACCATGCATCAGAAAACATTTGCAAACACGTGAAAGTCAGTCGGTCCATCCGTCGGTAGACTCACTCAATGGATGGATGATGCGGTGGATCCATGGAACCTCCGTGGATGCACTGATGCTTTCACCCGTACCGATCACGTTGACCCTGTGCACTCTGGTCCCTTACGCCTAAATGACAGGCTGCACCACACAGGCACACAGGATATCCATCTTCTGGGGCATTCTCCGTGATCAGAGGATGACCAGCACACACGCGGGTGGTGCTTCTGTGCCGAGGTGTGACGGGCAGCCAGGCCATTTTCCTTTAGGGGCTCGGGATGCTGTAGGCGTCCGTGCCCTCAGGGGATCCTGCAACGCCTGCGGCACACCTTTCAAGTGCGATTGTACCTTGGAATGCCGGCTTCGAGTGCATTCTGCATCCAACCTGTTCACATGGCAGATGATCGCATTTCAAATTCTTGGATGGTAACGTAGATGTTATGTCCACGGTCCCATACCCTCAGTGAGTTCCCACGGTGTATCAAGGGACAGGCGAGCGATATGCTGAGCCATGTCGAGGGCAGTGTGCTGAGAGTACGTGGAGAGGGGAGATTTCGGAGAAGATCTGTCCGGGGCTCCCTGAGCAAAGAAGGGAGCCCTATTCTTCTTAGCGGAGACGTTGTGTCCGGAGTTTCTCATGTGGTTAGGTACACCTAATCGGTACAGCTACGTCTCCCAGGAAGCCTCTTTTCTTTTTCTTTTCATTTTTTTCCCGGGGTGCCTGAGTTTCCCGGTTCTTTGCAGTCTGGTTGTCACCGAATGCCCTGGCGGGAGCTCAGTGGAAAAGCCGGTCATTAGGGCTTTGTCGTGCGTGCGGGGTGGCTGACCTGGAAGTAGGAACACAGTAGCCTCCCGAGGCAATGACCCCATTCTGGTCAGTTCGTCTTGGGAGGGTTTGGAGCGATTTCCGTGACTTCTTTAAGGAATGAGGAAATTCCTAGCAAGTGCCAAGAATCACTTCGCACAAAGAGTGTGAGGCATTGACGACGTGAGGAGCCATGGTGGGCTTCTGTCTCCTTGCCGTCAGGGCGGCACATTTACCTCAGCATTGAGCAAGGTCAGACACATCCGAGACGGATGATGAAATTAGTAGGCTCGCTGCACGCACAGAGTCATAGTGGTGGGAACACAGGCAGCCTTGTCTTGGGGTCATCATGCCCCAGCCACACATGGTAAGCACCGGGGCCTGGGCCCCTCACCTTTACTCATGCCAGTTTGGAAAAGGAACACGCATGGTCCCCGTATGCCCACAGATGTAATCTCTCCCCGCAGGACGCAGTGAAGTGAGATGTGGGCTTCGAAGGGATGACTTTCTCTCCTGCCCGGTGTGGCGACCTGATGGAAGAGACTAGGGAGCAGTTGTGCCCGCCATCATCCCCAAGGTGCAGTGGGAATTCTCTCCTACGGTAAGGATCTTGTGCCGGGATCAGCGCCACACCTCGTGGGGAGGGGATCGTGACTCTGCCTGGAGGCGGGGCCCTCACCATGCTAGCCAGCCGTGGGGCCGGTCATTGCTTGTGATGCCGGTCTCCCTGGTGGAAGAGTGTGGGTTGGCCAGCCCCGGGGTGACAGGAGGGCCCGGTGCTCAGTGTCCGCCCTGGATCTGGGGCTGAAGGTCCCTTTCGCACGTGTGCCTGGATCGATGATGTCTAAAAAAAATGGAAACTTTTGAAATCTGAACAAAATGAGTGAGGACTCGAGCTGAGGTCCAGCACGGGGATCGCCATGCCAGTGGGCTGAAGGGGGCTGAGTTAGTAGTGCTTGGGGTGAGTTAAGGCCTGTGATGTCTAGAAATCTGAAAGGCTCACGTATGTTGCAAGGAGTTGGGTTGGGCGGCGGTGTGAGCACACCCTGTTGGTGGCTTGCGGGGCTACCGTGGAAACCCTCTGAGGGCGTGGCCGGTGGCTTCCTTACCCCACCCTCACCAGACCCTGGGGAACTGAACGGGCATTGGCGATACCCCTGGGAAGTCCGTAGGCCTACCCGTGAGCCCCTCTCCCATTTGGCTGAGCCGGCCAGAGGTTGTGATGGGAGATCTCGGTTATGTCAGGAGGGCAGAGGTAGGAGCGGCTTCCAGGGCCGGGACGCCATTTTATATTTCTGCTCGCTTTTGTGTACGTGAAAGCACTGCCTGGGAGTTGAAAGAGAGACACCCACTATGGAATCCTAGCGGTCTGTTGTATTAACCACCGGACTGGCCGCCCATTCACGCGGTATGGCAGCCTTGGCCCTTGTGGGTTTTCCCGTCAAGCGAGCAAGGCCTTTTGAGTCCATGGCGGTCCTGCCTGCAAGTCCGTGCGGTGTCCGTCATTTGTGAAAGCGACGGGACTCTATCTTCCAAATGCTGGACTTTGAAGCTGGATGGAATTGGCCACCCTCCTGGGTCCTCAGTGGGTTTCCACAGTCTGTGAAGTGGTGACGAATGATGTTGCAGTGGAGGGGCTAGGGCGACTTTGAGTCAGGGCTTTGAGGACAGCGTAAATCTATGCCATGCCCGGCAGCAAAGTGAGCATGAGGGTTCTGGTCTTGCACGTGGCCAGACACACGTGGAACGTGAGATCCTATAGGTGCTTGCAAGGAGATGTTCCATTTGGGGAATTTTGTTTCCCCTGTACTCTGCAGATGGGGTGAGATATCGTTCCGGGGTCGTTCACCGGCGGACTGAGGAAACGCTGGTCTGGACAGCTGCACCGGCTCCCTTCTGTGGGCGGGACCAACGGAAAACACCCCGGAGGTAACATCCAGTTTTGAGTGGATTGAGTTTCGGGGGCTATGCTAATTCTGTTTCAGGGGCTGTGGCCAAGCCTGTGCTGGGTCCGTTGACATGTTTGTCGGGGCCGGCAGAATCTCCCAGTGGGGATGGCTTTTTTGAGGACCCTGACGTGCTCACAAACCCAAGATGTTGTGAGTTTGCGCCTGTCATTTTCTTTCCTTTTCCTTTTTCTCTCTTTCTTTCTTTCTTTCTTTTTTTTTTTTTTTTTTTTTGACACGGAACAGTTCCCTGTAGATTCTTCCCAGGCGCTGTCAACCGAGTGTGTCAGGTGGCACCCATTGTTTCTTTATTAGTTTGTTTTCCCGATGAACAGAGCGAAGGAATTCACTTCCACTGAGCTATCCTTCTCCATGGAGGTAGCCCTGGGGTGTTCAGCCAACCATGCATCAGAAAACATTTGCAAACACGTGAAAGTCAGTCGGTCCATCCGTCGGTAGACTCACTCAATGGATGGATGATGCGGTGGATCCATGGAACCTCCGTGGATGCACTGATGCTTTCACCCGTACCGATCACGTTGACCCTGTGCACTCTGGTCCCTTACGCCTAAATGACAGGCTGCACCACACAGGCACACAGGATATCCATCTTCTGGGGCATTCTCCGTGATCAGAGGATGACCAGCACACACGCGGGTGGTGCTTCTGTGCCGAGGTGTGACGGGCAGCCAGGCCATTTTCCTTTAGGGGCTCGGGATGCTGTAGGCGTCCGTGCCCTCAGGGGATCCTGCAACGCCTGCGGCACACCTTTCAAGTGCGATTGTACCTTGGAATGCCGGCTTCGAGTGCATTCTGCATCCAACCTGTTCACATGGCAGATGATCGCATTTCAAATTCTTGGATGGTAACGTAGATGTTATGTCCACGGTCCCATACCCTCAGTGAGTTCCCACGGTGTATCAAGGGACAGGCGAGCGATATGCTGAGCCATGTCGAGGGCAGTGTGCTGAGAGTACGTGGAGAGGGGAGATTTCGGAGAAGATCTGTCCGGGGCTCCCTGAGCAAAGAAGGGAGCCCTATTCTTCTTAGCGGAGACGTTGTGTCCGGAGTTTCTCATGTGGTTAGGTACACCTAATCGGTACAGCTACGTCTCCCAGGAAGCCTCTTTTCTTTTTCTTTTCATTTTTTTCCCGGGGTGCCTGAGTTTCCCGGTTCTTTGCAGTCTGGTTGTCACCGAATGCCCTGGCGGGAGCTCAGTGGAAAAGCCGGTCATTAGGGCTTTGTCGTGCGTGCGGGGTGGCTGACCTGGAAGTAGGAACACAGTAGCCTCCCGAGGCAATGACCCCATTCTGGTCAGTTCGTCTTGGGAGGGTTTGGAGCGATTTCCGTGACTTCTTTAAGGAATGAGGAAATTCCTAGCAAGTGCCAAGAATCACTTCGCACAAAGAGTGTGAGGCATTGACGACGTGAGGAGCCATGGTGGGCTTCTGTCTCCTTGCCGTCAGGGCGGCACATTTACCTCAGCATTGAGCAAGGTCAGACACATCCGAGACGGATGATGAAATTAGTAGGCTCGCTGCACGCACAGAGTCATAGTGGTGGGAACACAGGCAGCCTTGTCTTGGGGTCATCATGCCCCAGCCACACATGGTAAGCACCGGGGCCTGGGCCCCTCACCTTTACTCATGCCAGTTTGGAAAAGGAACACGCATGGTCCCCGTATGCCCACAGATGTAATCTCTCCCCGCAGGACGCAGTGAAGTGAGATGTGGGCTTCGAAGGGATGACTTTCTCTCCTGCCCGGTGTGGCGACCTGATGGAAGAGACTAGGGAGCAGTTGTGCCCGCCATCATCCCCAAGGTGCAGTGGGAATTCTCTCCTACGGTAAGGATCTTGTGCCGGGATCAGCGCCACACCTCGTGGGGAGGGGATCGTGACTCTGCCTGGAGGCGGGGCCCTCACCATGCTAGCCAGCCGTGGGGCCGGTCATTGCTTGTGATGCCGGTCTCCCTGGTGGAAGAGTGTGGGTTGGCCAGCCCCGGGGTGACAGGAGGGCCCGGTGCTCAGTGTCCGCCCTGGATCTGGGGCTGAAGGTCCCTTTCGTACGTGTGCCTGGATCGATGATGTCTAAAAAAAATGGAAACTTTTGAAATCTGAACAAAATGAGTGAGGACTCGAGCTGAGGTCCAGCACGGGGATCGCCATGCCAGTGGGCTGAAGGGGGCTGAGTTAGTAGTGCTTGGGGTGAGTTAAGGCCTGTGATGTCTAGAAATCTGAAAGGCTCACGTATGTTGCAAGGAGTTGGGTTGGGCGGCGGTGTGAGCACACCCTGTTGGTGGCTTGCGGGGCTACCGTGGAAACCCTCTGAGGGCGTGGCCGGTGGCTTCCTTACCCCACCCTCACCAGACCCTGGGGAACTGAACGGGCATTGGCGATACCCCTGGGAAGTCCGTAGGCCTACCCGTGAGCCCCTCTCCCATTTGGCTGAGCCGGCCAGAGGTTGTGATGGGAGATCTCGGTTATGTCAGGAGGGCAGAGGTAGGAGCGGCTTCCAGGGCCGGGACGCCATTTTATATTTCTGCTCGCTTTTGTGTACGTGAAAGCACTGCCTGGGAGTTGAAAGAGAGACACCCACTATGGAATCCTAGCGGTCTGTTGTATTAACCACCGGACTGGCCGCCCATTCACGCGGTATGGCAGCCTTGGCCCTTGTGGGTTTTCCCGTCAAGCGAGCAAGGCCTTTTGAGTCCATGGCGGTCCTGCCTGCAAGTCCGTGCGGTGTCCGTCATTTGTGAAAGCGACGGGACTCTATCTTCCAAATGCTGGACTTTGAAGCTGGATGGAATTGGCCACCCTCCTGGGTCCTCAGTGGGTTTCCACAGTCTGTGAAGTGGTGACGAATGATGTTGCAGTGGAGGGGCTAGGGCGACTTTGAGTCAGGGCTTTGAGGACAGCGTAAATCTATGCCATGCCCGGCAGCAAAGTGAGCATGAGGGTTCTGGTCTTGCACGTGGCCAGACACACGTGGAACGTGAGATCCTATAGGTGCTTGCAAGGAGATGTTCCATTTGGGGAATTTTGTTTCCCCTGTACTCTGCAGATGGGGTGAGATATCGTTCCGGGGTCGTTCACCGGCGGACTGAGGAAACGCTGGTCTGGACAGCTGCACCGGCTCCCTTCTGTGGGCGGGACCAACGGAAAACACCCCGGAGGTAACATCCAGTTTTGAGTGGATTCAGTTTCGGGGGCTATGCTAATTCTGTTTCAGGGGCTGTGGCCAAGCCTGTGCTGGGTCCGTGGACATGTTTGTCGGGGCCGGCAGAATCTCCCAGTGGGGATGGCTTTTTTGAGGACCCTGACGTGCTCACAAACCCAAGATGTTGTGAGTTTGCGCCTGTCATTTTCTTTCCTTTTCCTTTTTCTCTCTTTCTTTCTTTCTTTCTTTCTTTCTTTCTTTCTTTCTTTCTTTCTTTTTTTTTTTTTTTTTTTGACACGGAACAGTTCCCTGTAGATTCTTCCCAGGCGCTGTCAACCGAGTGTGTCAGGTGGCACCCATTGTTTCTTTATTAGTTTGTTTTCCCGATGAACAGAGCGAAGGAATTCACTTCCACTGAGCTATCCTTCTCCATGGAGGTAGCCCTGGGGTGTTCAGCCAACCATGCATCAGAAAACATTTGCAAACACGTGAAAGTCAGTCGGTCCATCCGTCGGTAGACTCACTCAATGGATGGATGATGCGGTGGATCCATGGAACCTCCGTGGATGCACTGATGCTTTCACCCGTACCGATCACGTTGACCCTGTGCACTCTGGTCCCTTACGCCTAAATGACAGGCTGCACCACACAGGCACACAGGATATCCATCTTCTGGGGCATTCTCCGTGATCAGAGGATGACCAGCACACACGCGGGTGGTGCTTCTGTGCCGAGGTGTGACGGGCAGCCAGGCCATTTTCCTTTAGGGGCTCGGGATGCTGTAGGCGTCCGTGCCCTCAGGGGATCCTGCAACGCCTGCGGCACACCTTTCAAGTGCGATTGTACCTTGGAATGCCGGCTTCCAGTGCATTCTGCATCCAACCTGTTCACATGGCAGATGATCGCATTTCAAATTCTTGGATGGTAACGTAGATGTTATGTCCACGGTCCCATACCCTCAGTGAGTTCCCACGGTGTATCAAGGGACAGGCGAGCGATATGCTGAGCCATGTCGAGGGCAGTGTGCTGAGAGTACGTGGAGAGGGGAGATTTCGGAGAAGATCTGTCCGGGGCTCCCTGAGCAAAGAAGGGAGCCCTATTCTTCTTAGCGGAGACGTTGTGTCCGGAGTTTCTCATGTGGTTAGGTACACCTAATCGGTACAGCTACGTCTCCCAGGAAGCCTCTTTTCTTTTTCTTTTCATTTTTTTCCCGGGGTGCCTGAGTTTCCCGGTTCTTTGCAGTCTGGTTGTCACCGAATGCCCTGGCGGGAGCTCAGTGGAAAAGCCGGTCATTAGGGCTTTGTCGTGCGTGCGGGGTGGCTGACCTGGAAGTAGGAACACAGTAGCCTCCCGAGGCAATGACCCCATTCTGGTCAGTTCGTCTTGGGAGGGTTTGGAGCGATTTCCGTGACTTCTTTAAGGAATGAGGAAATTCCTAGCAAGTGCCAAGAATCACTTCGCACAAAGAGTGTGAGGCATTGACGACGTGAGGAGCCATGGTGGGCTTCTGTCTCCTTGCCGTCAGGGCGGCACATTTACCTCAGCATTGAGCAAGGTCAGACACATCCGAGACGGATGATGAAATTAGTAGGCTCGCTGCACGCACAGAGTCATAGTGGTGGGAACACAGGCAGCCTTGTCTTGGGGTCATCATGCCCCAGCCACACATGGTAAGCACCGGGGCCTGGGCCCCTCACCTTTACTCATGCCAGTTTGGAAAAGGAACACGCATGGTCCCCGTATGCCCACAGATGTAATCTCTCCCCGCAGGACGCAGTGAAGTGAGATGTGGGCTTCGAAGGGATGACTTTCTCTCCTGCCCGGTGTGGCGACCTGATGGAAGAGACTAGGGAGCAGTTGTGCCCGCCATCATCCCCAAGGTGCAGTGGGAATTCTCTCCTACGGTAAGGATCTTGTGCCGGGATCAGCGCCACACCTCGTGGGGAGGGGATCGTGACTCTGCCTGGAGGCGGGGCCCTCACCATGCTAGCCAGCCGTGGGGCCGGTCATTGCTTGTGATGCCGGTCTCCCTGGTGGAAGAGTGTGGGTTGGCCAGCCCCGGGGTGACAGGAGGGCCCGGTGCTCAGTGTCCGCCCTGGATCTGGGGCTGAAGGTCCCTTTCGTACGTGTGCCTGGATCGATGATGTCTAAAAAAAATGGAAACTTTTGAAATCTGAACAAAATGAGTGAGGACTCGAGCTGAGGTCCAGCACGGGGATCGCCATGCCAGTGGGCTGAAGGGGGCTGAGTTAGTAGTGCTTGGGGTGAGTTAAGGCCTGTGATGTCTAGAAATCTGAAAGGCTCACGTATGTTGCAAGGAGTTGGGTTGGGCGGCGGTGTGAGCACACCCTGTTGGTGGCTTGCGGGGCTACCGTGGAAACCCTCTGAGGGCGTGGCCGGTGGCTTCCTTACCCCACCCTCACCAGACCCTGGGGAACTGAACGGGCATTGGCGATACCCCTGGGAAGTCCGTAGGCCTACCCGTGAGCCCCTCTCCCATTTGGCTGAGCCGGCCAGAGGTTGTGATGGGAGATCTCGGTTATGTCAGGAGGGCAGAGGTAGGAGCGGCTTCCAGGGCCGGGACGCCATTTTATATTTCTGCTCGCTTTTGTGTACGTGAAAGCACTGCCTGGGAGTTGAAAGAGAGACACCCACTATGGAATCCTAGCGGTCTGTTGTATTAACCACCGGACTGGCCGCCCATTCACGCGGTATGGCAGCCTTGGCCCTTGTGGGTTTTCCCGTCAAGCGAGCAAGGCCTTTTGAGTCCATGGCGGTCCTGCCTGCAAGTCCGTGCGGTGTCCGTCATTTGTGAAAGCGACGGGACTCTATCTTCCAAATGCTGGACTTTGAAGCTGGATGGAATTGGCCACCCTCCTGGGTCCTCAGTGGGTTTCCACAGTCTGTGAAGTGGTGACGAATGATGTTGCAGTGGAGGGGCTAGGGCGACTTTGAGTCAGGGCTTTGAGGACAGCGTAAATCTATGCCATGCCCGGCAGCAAAGTGAGCATGAGGGTTCTGGTCTTGCACGTGGCCAGACACACGTGGAACGTGAGATCCTATAGGTGCTTGCAAGGAGATGTTCCATTTGGGGAATTTTGTTTCCCCTGTACTCTGCAGATGGGGTGAGATATCGTTCCGGGGTCGTTCACCGGCGGACTGAGGAAACGCTGGTCTGGACAGCTGCACCGGCTCCCTTCTGTGGGCGGGACCAACGGAAAACACCCCGGAGGTAACATCCAGTTTTGAGTGGATTCAGTTTCGGGGGCTATGCTAATTCTGTTTCAGGGGCTGTGGCCAAGCCTGTGCTGGGTCCGTGGACATGTTTGTCGGGGCCGGCAGAATCTCCCAGTGGGGATGGCTTTTTTGAGGACCCTGACGTGCTCACAAACCCAAGATGTTGTGAGTTTGCGCCTGTCATTTTCTTTCCTTTTCCTTTTTCTCTCTTTCTTTCTTTCTTTCTTTCTTTCTTTCTTTCTTTCTTTCTTTTTTTTTTTTTTTTTTTGACACGGAACAGTTCCCTGTAGATTCTTCCCAGGCGCTGTCAACCGAGTGTGTCAGGTGGCACCCATTGTTTCTTTATTAGTTTGTTTTCCCGATGAACAGAGCGAAGGAATTCACTTCCACTGAGCTATCCTTCTCCATGGAGGTAGCCCTGGGGTGTTCAGCCAACCATGCATCAGAAAACATTTGCAAACACGTGAAAGTCAGTCGGTCCATCCGTCGGTAGACTCACTCAATGGATGGATGATGCGGTGGATCCATGGAACCTCCGTGGATGCACTGATGCTTTCACCCGTACCGATCACGTTGACCCTGTGCACTCTGGTCCCTTACGCCTAAATGACAGGCTGCACCACACAGGCACACAGGATATCCATCTTCTGGGGCATTCTCCGTGATCAGAGGATGACCAGCACACACGCGGGTGGTGCTTCTGTGCCGAGGTGTGACGGGCAGCCAGGCCATTTTCCTTTAGGGGCTCGGGATGCTGTAGGCGTCCGTGCCCTCAGGGGATCCTGCAACGCC
Source organism: Lemur catta (assembly GCF_020740605.2). NCBI lineage: Eukaryota > Metazoa > Chordata > Mammalia > Primates > Lemuridae > Lemur > Lemur catta. The sequence continues at coordinate 19,755,443 of NC_059136.1, forward strand.
TGCGGCACACCTTTCAAGTGCGATTGTACCTTGGAATGCCGGCTTCGAGTGCATTCTGCATCCAACCTGTTCACATGGCAGATGATCGCATTTCAAATTCTTGGATGGTAACGTAGATGTTATGTCCACGGTCCCATACCCTCAGTGAGTTCCCACGGTGTATCAAGGGACAGGCGAGCGATATGCTGAGCCATGTCGAGGGCAGTGTGCTGAGAGTACGTGGAGAGGGGAGATTTCGGAGAAGATCTGTCCGGGGCTCCCTGAGCAAAGAAGGGAGCCCTATTCTTCTTAGCGGAGACGTTGTGTCCGGAGTTTCTCATGTGGTTAGGTACACCTAATCGGTACAGCTACGTCTCCCAGGAAGCCTCTTTTCTTTTTCTTTTCATTTTTTTCCCGGGGTGCCTGAGTTTCCCGGTTCTTTGCAGTCTGGTTGTCACCGAATGCCCTGGCGGGAGCTCAGTGGAAAAGCCGGTCATTAGGGCTTTGTCGTGCGTGCGGGGTGGCTGACCTGGAAGTAGGAACACAGTAGCCTCCCGAGGCAATGACCCCATTCTGGTCAGTTCGTCTTGGGAGGGTTTGGAGCGATTTCCGTGACTTCTTTAAGGAATGAGGAAATTCCTAGCAAGTGCCAAGAATCACTTCGCACAAAGAGTGTGAGGCATTGACGACGTGAGGAGCCATGGTGGGCTTCTGTCTCCTTGCCGTCAGGGCGGCACATTTACCTCAGCATTGAGCAAGGTCAGACACATCCGAGACGGATGATGAAATTAGTAGGCTCGCTGCACGCACAGAGTCATAGTGGTGGGAACACAGGCAGCCTTGTCTTGGGGTCATCATGCCCCAGCCACACATGGTAAGCACCGGGGCCTGGGCCCCTTACCTTTACTCATGCCAGTTTGGAAAAGGAACACGCATGGTCCCCGTATGCCCACAGATGTAATCTCTCCCCGCAGGACGCAGTGAAGTGAGATGTGGGCTTCGAAGGGATGACTTTCTCTCCTGCCCGGTGTGGCGACCTGATGGAAGAGACTAGGGAGCAGTTGTGCCCGCCATCATCCCCAAGGTGCAGTGGGAATTCTCTCCTACGGTAAGGATCTTGTGCCGGGATCAGCGCCACACCTCGTGGGGAGGGGATCGTGACTCTGCCTGGAGGCGGGGCCCTCACCATGCTAGCCAGCCGTGGGGCCGGTCATTGCTTGTGATGCCGGTCTCCCTGGTGGAAGAGTGTGGGTTGGCCAGCCCCGGGGTGACAGGAGGGCCCGGTGCTCAGTGTCCGCCCTGGATCTGGGGCTGAAGGTCCCTGTCGTACGTGTGCCTGGATCGATGATGTCTAAAAAAAATGGAAACTTTTGAAATCTGAACAAAATGAGTGAGGACTCGAGCTGAGGTCCAGCACGGGGATCGCCATGCCAGTGGGCTGAAGGGGGCTGAGTTAGTAGTGCTTGGGGTGAGTTAAGGCCTGTGATGTCTAGAAATCTGAAAGGCTCACGTATGTTGCAAGGAGTTGGGTTGGGCGGCGGTGTGAGCACACCCTGTTGGTGGCTTGCGGGGCTACCGTGGAAACCCTCTGAGGGCGTGGCCGGTGGCTTCCTTACCCCACCCTCACCAGACCCTGGGGAACTGAACGGGCATTGGCGATACCCCTGGGAAGTCCGTAGGCCTACCCGTGAGCCCCTCTCCCATTTGGCTGAGCCGGCCAGAGGTTGTGATGGGAGATCTCGGTTATGTCAGGAGGGCAGAGGTAGGAGCGGCTTCCAGGGCCGGGACGCCATTTTATATTTCTGCTCGCTTTTGTGTACGTGAAAGCACTGCCTGGGAGTTGAAAGAGAGACACCCACTATGGAATCCTAGCGGTCTGTTGTATTAACCACCGGACTGGCCGCCCATTCACGCGGTATGGCAGCCTTGGCCCTTGTGGGTTTTCCCGTCAAGCGAGCAAGGCCTTTTGAGTCCATGGCGGTCCTGCCTGCAAGTCCGTGCGGTGTCCGTCATTTGTGAAAGCGACGGGACTCTATCTTCCAAATGCTGGACTTTGAAGCTGGATGGAATTGGCCACCCTCCTGGGTCCTCAGTGGGTTTCCACAGTCTGTGAAGTGGTGACGAATGATGTTGCAGTGGAGGGGCTAGGGCGACTTTGAGTCAGGGCTTTGAGGACAGCGTAAATCTATGCCATGCCCGGCAGCAAAGTGAGCATGAGGGTTCTGGTCTTGCACGTGGCCAGACACACGTGGAACGTGAGATCCTATAGGTGCTTGCAAGGAGATGTTCCATTTGGGGAATTTTGTTTCCCCTGTACTCTGCAGATGGGGTGAGATATCGTTCCGGGGTCGTTCACCGGCGGACTGAGGAAACGCTGGTCTGGACAGCTGCACCGGCTCCCTTCTGTGGGCGGGACCAACGGAAAACACCCCGGAGGTAACATCCAGTTTTGAGTGGATTCAGTTTCGGGGGCTATGCTAATTCTGTTACAGGGGCTGTGGCCAAGCCTGTGCTGGGTCCGTGGACATGTTTGTCGGGGCCGGCAGAATCTCCCAGTGGGGATGGCTTTTTTGAGGACCCTGACGTGCTCACAAACCCAAGATGTTGTGAGTTTGCGCCTGTCATTTTCTTTCCTTTTCCTTTTTCTCTCTTTCTTTCTTTCTTTCTTTCTTTCTTTCTTTCTTTCTTTCTTTTTTTTTTTTTTTTTTTGACACGGAACAGTTCCCTGTAGATTCTTCCCAGGCGCTGTCAACCGAGTGTGTCAGGTGGCACCCATTGTTTCTTTATTAGTTTGTTTTCCCGATGAACAGAGCGAAGGAATTCACTTCCACTGAGCTATCCTTCTCCATGGAGGTAGCCCTGGGGTGTTCAGCCAACCATGCATCAGAAAACATTTGCAAACACGTGAAAGTCAGTCGGTCCATCCGTCGGTAGACTCACTCAATGGATGGATGATGCGGTGGATCCATGGAACCTCCGTGGATGCACTGATGCTTTCACCCGTACCGATCACGTTGACCCTGTGCACTCTGGTCCCTTACGCCTAAATGACAGGCTGCACCACACAGGCACACAGGATATCCATCTTCTGGGGCATTCTCCGTGATCAGAGGATGACCAGCACACACGCGGGTGGTGCTTCTGTGCCGAGGTGTGACGGGCAGCCAGGCCATTTTCCTTTAGGGGCTCGGGATGCTGTAGGCGTCCGTGCCCTCAGGGGATCCTGCAACGCCTGCGGCACACCTTTCAAGTGCGATTGTACCTTGGAATGCCGGCTTCGAGTGCATTCTGCATCCAACCTGTTCACATGGCAGATGATCGCATTTCAAATTCTTGGATGGTAACGTAGATGTTATGTCCACGGTCCCATACCCTCAGTGAGTTCCCACGGTGTATCAAGGGACAGGCGAGCGATATGCTGAGCCATGTCGAGGGCAGTGTGCTGAGAGTACGTGGAGAGGGGAGATTTCGGAGAAGATCTGTCCGGGGCTCCCTGAGCAAAGAAGGGAGCCCTATTCTTCTTAGCGGAGACGTTGTGTCCGGAGTTTCTCATGTGGTTAGGTACACCTAATCGGTACAGCTACGTCTCCCAGGAAGCCTCTTTTCTTTTTCTTTTCATTTTTTTCCCGGGGTGCCTGAGTTTCCCGGTTCTTTGCAGTCTGGTTGTCACCGAATGCCCTGGCGGGAGCTCAGTGGAAAAGCCGGTCATTAGGGCTTTGTCGTGCGTGCGGGGTGGCTGACCTGGAAGTAGGAACACAGTAGCCTCCCGAGGCAATGACCCCATTCTGGTCAGTTCGTCTTGGGAGGGTTTGGAGCGATTTCCGTGACTTCTTTAAGGAATGAGGAAATTCCTAGCAAGTGCCAAGAATCACTTCGCACAAAGAGTGTGAGGCATTGACGACGTGAGGAGCCATGGTGGGCTTCTGTCTCCTTGCCGTCAGGGCGGCACATTTACCTCAGCATTGAGCAAGGTCAGACACATCCGAGACGGATGATGAAATTAGTAGGCTCGCTGCACGCACAGAGTCATAGTGGTGGGAACACAGGCAGCCTTGTCTTGGGGTCATCATGCCCCAGCCACACATGGTAAGCACCGGGGCCTGGGCCCCTTACCTTTACTCATGCCAGTTTGGAAAAGGAACACGCATGGTCCCCGTATGCCCACAGATGTAATCTCTCCCCGCAGGACGCAGTGAAGTGAGATGTGGGCTTCGAAGGGATGACTTTCTCTCCTGCCCGGTGTGGCGACCTGATGGAAGAGACTAGGGAGCAGTTGTGCCCGCCATCATCCCCAAGGTGCAGTGGGAATTCTCTCCTACGGTAAGGATCTTGTGCCGGGATCAGCGCCACACCTCGTGGGGAGGGGATCGTGACTCTGCCTGGAGGCGGGGCCCTCACCATGCTAGCCAGCCGTGGGGCCGGTCATTGCTTGTGATGCCGGTCTCCCTGGTGGAAGAGTGTGGGTTGGCCAGCCCCGGGGTGACAGGAGGGCCCGGTGCTCAGTGTCCGCCCTGGATCTGGGGCTGAAGGTCCCTGTCGTACGTGTGCCTGGATCGATGATGTCTAAAAAAAATGGAAACTTTTGAAATCTGAACAAAATGAGTGAGGACTCGAGCTGAGGTCCAGCACGGGGATCGCCATGCCAGTGGGCTGAAGGGGGCTGAGTTAGTAGTGCTTGGGGTGAGTTAAGGCCTGTGATGTCTAGAAATCTGAAAGGCTCACGTATGTTGCAAGGAGTTGGGTTGGGCGGCGGTGTGAGCACACCCTGTTGGTGGCTTGCGGGGCTACCGTGGAAACCCTCTGAGGGCGTGGCCGGTGGCTTCCTTACCCCACCCTCACCAGACCCTGGGGAACTGAACGGGCATTGGCGATACCCCTGGGAAGTCCGTAGGCCTACCCGTGAGCCCCTCTCCCATTTGGCTGAGCCGGCCAGAGGTTGTGATGGGAGATCTCGGTTATGTCAGGAGGGCAGAGGTAGGAGCGGCTTCCAGGGCCGGGACGCCATTTTATATTTCTGCTCGCTTTTGTGTACGTGAAAGCACTGCCTGGGAGTTGAAAGAGAGACACCCACTATGGAATCCTAGCGGTCTGTTGTATTAACCACCGGACTGGCCGCCCATTCACGCGGTATGGCAGCCTTGGCCCTTGTGGGTTTTCCCGTCAAGCGAGCAAGGCCTTTTGAGTCCATGGCGGTCCTGCCTGCAAGTCCGTGCGGTGTCCGTCATTTGTGAAAGCGACGGGACTCTATCTTCCAAATGCTGGACTTTGAAGCTGGATGGAATTGGCCACCCTCCTGGGTCCTCAGTGGGTTTCCACAGTCTGTGAAGTGGTGACGAATGATGTTGCAGTGGAGGGGCTAGGGCGACTTTGAGTCAGGGCTTTGAGGACAGCGTAAATCTATGCCATGCCCGGCAGCAAAGTGAGCATGAGGGTTCTGGTCTTGCACGTGGCCAGACACACGTGGAACGTGAGATCCTATAGGTGCTTGCAAGGAGATGTTCCATTTGGGGAATTTTGTTTCCCCTGTACTCTGCAGATGGGGTGAGATATCGTTCCGGGGTCGTTCACCGGCGGACTGAGGAAACGCTGGTCTGGACAGCTGCACCGGCTCCCTTCTGTGGGCGGGACCAACGGAAAACACCCCGGAGGTAACATCCAGTTTTGAGTGGATTCAGTTTCGGGGGCTATGCTAATTCTGTTACAGGGGCTGTGGCCAAGCCTGTGCTGGGTCCGTGGACATGTTTGTCGGGGCCGGCAGAATCTCCCAGTGGGGATGGCTTTTTTGAGGACCCTGACGTGCTCACAAACCCAAGATGTTGTGAGTTTGCGCCTGTCATTTTCTTTCCTTTTCCTTTTTCTCTCTTTCTTTCTTTCTTTCTTTCTTTCTTTCTTTCTTTCTTTTTTTTTTTTTTTTTTTTGACACGGAACAGTTCCCTGTAGATTCTTCCCAGGCGCTGTCAACCGAGTGTGTCAGGTGGCACCCATTGTTTCTTTATTAGTTTGTTTTCCCGATGAACAGAGCGAAGGAATTCACTTCCACTGAGCTATCCTTCTCCATGGAGGTAGCCCTGGGGTGTTCAGCCAACCATGCATCAGAAAACATTTGCAAACACGTGAAAGTCAGTCGGTCCATCCGTCGGTAGACTCACTCAATGGATGGATGATGCGGTGGATCCATGGAACCTCCGTGGATGCACTGATGCTTTCACCCGTACCGATCACGTTGACCCTGTGCACTCTGGTCCCTTACGCCTAAATGACAGGCTGCACCACACAGGCACACAGGATATCCATCTTCTGGGGCATTCTCCGTGATCAGAGGATGACCAGCACACACGCGGGTGGTGCTTCTGTGCCGAGGTGTGACGGGCAGCCAGGCCATTTTCCTTTAGGGGCTCGGGATGCTGTAGGCGTCCGTGCCCTCAGGGGATCCTGCAACGCCTGCGGCACACCTTTCAAGTGCGATTGTACCTTGGAATGCCGGCTTCGAGTGCATTCTGCATCCAACCTGTTCACATGGCAGATGATCGCATTTCAAATTCTTGGATGGTAACGTAGATGTTATGTCCACGGTCCCATACCCTCAGTGAGTTCCCACGGTGTATCAAGGGACAGGCGAGCGATATGCTGAGCCATGTCGAGGGCAGTGTGCTGAGAGTACGTGGAGAGGGGAGATTTCGGAGAAGATCAGTCCGGGGCTCCCTGAGCAAAGAAGGGAGCCCTATTCTTCTTAGCGGAGACGTTGTGTCCGGAGTTTCTCATGTGGTTAGGTACACCTAATCGGTACAGCTACGTCTCCCAGGAAGCCTCTTTTCTTTTTCTTTTCATTTTTTTCCCGGGGTGCCTGAGTTTCCCGGTTCTTTGCAGTCTGGTTGTCACCGAATGCCCTGGCGGGAGCTCAGTGGAAAAGCCGGTCATTAGGGCTTTGTCGTGCGTGCGGGGTGGCTGACCTGGAAGTAGGAACACAGTAGCCTCCCGAGGCAATGACCCCATTCTGGTCAGTTCGTCTTGGGAGGGTTTGGAGCGATTTCCGTGACTTCTTTAAGGAATGAGGAAATTCCTAGCAAGTGCCAAGAATCACTTCGCACAAAGAGTGTGAGGCATTGACGACGTGAGGAGCCATGGTGGGCTTCTGTCTCCTTGCCGTCAGGGCGGCACATTTACCTCAGCATTGAGCAAGGTCAGACACATCCGAGACGGATGATGAAATTAGTAGGCTCGCTGCACGCACAGAGTCATAGTGGTGGGAACACAGGCAGCCTTGTCTTGGGGTCATCATGCCCCAGCCACACATGGTAAGCACCGGGGCCTGGGCCCCTTACCTTTACTCATGCCAGTTTGGAAAAGGAACACGCATGGTCCCCGTATGCCCACAGATGTAATCTCTCCCCGCAGGACGCAGTGAAGTGAGATGTGGGCTTCGAAGGGATGACTTTCTCTCCTGCCCGGTGTGGCGACCTGATGGAAGAGACTAGGGAGCAGTTGTGCCCGCCATCATCCCCAAGGTGCAGTGGGAATTCTCTCCTACGGTAAGGATCTTGTGCCGGGATCAGCGCCACACCTCGTGGGGAGGGGATCGTGACTCTGCCTGGAGGCGGGGCCCTCACCATGCTAGCCAGCCGTGGGGCCGGTCATTGCTTGTGATGCCGGTCTCCCTGGTGGAAGAGTGTGGGTTGGCCAGCCCCGGGGTGACAGGAGGGCCCGGTGCTCAGTGTCCGCCCTGGATCTGGGGCTGAAGGTCCCTTTCGTACGTGTGCCTGGATCGATGATGTCTAAAAAAAATGGAAACTTTTGAAATCTGAACAAAATGAGTGAGGACTCGAGCTGAGGTCCAGCACGGGGATCGCCATGCCAGTGGGCTGAAGGGGGCTGAGTTAGTAGTGCTTGGGGTGAGTTAAGGCCTGTGATGTCTAGAAATCTGAAAGGCTCACGTATGTTGCAAGGAGTTGGGTTGGGCGGCGGTGTGAGCACACCCTGTTGGTGGCTTGCGGGGCTACCGTGGAAACCCTCTGAGGGCGTGGCCGGTGGCTTCCTTACCCCACCCTCACCAGACCCTGGGGAACTGAACGGGCATTGGCGATACCCCTGGGAAGTCCGTAGGCCTACCCGTGAGCCCCTCTCCCATTTGGCTGAGCCGGCCAGAGGTTGTGATGGGAGATCTCGGTTATGTCAGGAGGGCAGAGGTAGGAGCGGCTTCCAGGGCCGGGACGCCATTTTATATTTCTGCTCGCTTTTGTGTACGTGAAAGCACTGCCTGGGAGTTGAAAGAGAGACACCCACTATGGAATCCTAGCGGTCTGTTGTATTAACCACCGGACTGGCCGCCCATTCACGCGGTATGGCAGCCTTGGCCCTTGTGGGTTTTCCCGTCAAGCGAGCAAGGCCTTTTGAGTCCATGGCGGTCCTGCCTGCAAGTCCGTGCGGTGTCCGTCATTTGTGAAAGCGACGGGACTCTATCTTCCAAATGCTGGACTTTGAAGCTGGATGGAATTGGCCACCCTCCTGGGTCCTCAGTGGGTTTCCACAGTCTGTGAAGTGGTGACGAATGATGTTGCAGTGGAGGGGCTAGGGCGACTTTGAGTCAGGGCTTTGAGGACAGCGTAAATCTATGCCATGCCCGGCAGCAAAGTGAGCATGAGGGTTCTGGTCTTGCACGTGGCCAGACACACGTGGAACGTGAGATCCTATAGGTGCTTGCAAGGAGATGTTCCATTTGGGGAATTTTGTTTCCCCTGTACTCTGCAGATGGGGTGAGATATCGTTCCGGGGTCGTTCACCGGCGGACTGAGGAAACGCTGGTCTGGACAGCTGCACCGGCTCCCTTCTGTGGGCGGGACCAACGGAAAACACCCCGGAGGTAACATCCAGTTTTGAGTGGATTCAGTTTCGGGGGCTATGCTAATTCTGTTACAGGGGCTGTGGCCAAGCCTGTGCTGGGTCCGTGGACATGTTTGTCGGGGCCGGCAGAATCTCCCAGTGGGGATGGCTTTTTTGAGGACCCTGACGTGCTCACAAACCCAAGATGTTGTGAGTTTGCGCCTGTCATTTTCTTTCCTTTTCCTTTTTCTCTCTTTCTTTCTTTCTTTCTTTCTTTCTTTCTTTCTTTCTTTCTTTCTTTCTTTTTTTTTTTTTTTTTTTGACACGGAACAGTTCCCTGTAGATTCTTTCCAGGCGCTGTCAACCGAGTGTGTCAGGTGGCACCCATTGTTTCTTTATTAGTTTGTTTTCCCGATGAACAGAGCGAAGGAATTCACTTCCACTGAGCTATCCTTCTCCATGGAGGTAGCCCTGGGGTGTTCAGCCAACCATGCATCAGAAAACATTTGCAAACACGTGAAAGTCAGTCGGTCCATCCGTCGGTAGACTCACTCAATGGATGGATGATGCGGTGGATCCATGGAACCTCCGTGGATGCACTGATGCTTTCACCCGTACCGATCACGTTGACCCTGTGCACTCTGGTCCCTTACGCCTAAATGACAGGCTGCACCACACAGGCACACAGGATATCCATCTTCTGGGGCATTCTCCGTGATCAGAGGATGACCAGCACACACGCGGGTGGTGCTTCTGTGCCGAGGTGTGACGGGCAGCCAGGCCATTTTCCTTTAGGGGCTCGGGATGCTGTAGGCGTCCGTGCCCTCAGGGGATCCTGCAACGCCTGCGGCACACCTTTCAAGTGCGATTGTACCTTGGAATGCCGGCTTCGAGTGCATTCTGCATCCAACCTGTTCACATGGCAGATGATCGCATTTCAAATTCTTGGATGGTAACGTAGATGTTATGTCCACGGTCCCATACCCTCAGTGAGTTCCCACGGTGTATCAAGGGACAGGCGAGCGATATGCTGAGCCATGTCGAGGGCAGTGTGCTGAGAGTACGTGGAGAGGGGAGATTTCGGAGAAGATCAGTCCGGGGCTCCCTGAGCAAAGAAGGGAGCCCTATTCTTCTTAGCGGAGACGTTGTGTCCGGAGTTTCTCATGTGGTTAGGTACACCTAATCGGTACAGCTACGTCTCCCAGGAAGCCTCTTTTCTTTTTCTTTTCATTTTTTTCCCGGGGTGCCTGAGTTTCCCGGTTCTTTGCAGTCTGGTTGTCACCGAATGCCCTGGCGGGAGCTCAGTGGAAAAGCCGGTCATTAGGGCTTTGTCGTGCGTGCGGGGTGGCTGACCTGGAAGTAGGAACACAGTAGCCTCCCGAGGCAATGACCCCATTCTGGTCAGTTCGTCTTGGGAGGGTTTGGAGCGATTTCCGTGACTTCTTTAAGGAATGAGGAAATTCCTAGCAAGTGCCAAGAATCACTTCGCACAAAGAGTGTGAGGCATTGACGACGTGAGGAGCCATGGTGGGCTTCTGTCTCCTTGCCGTCAGGGCGGCACATTTACCTCAGCATTGAGCAAGGTCAGACACATCCGAGACGGATGATGAAATTAGTAGGCTCGCTGCACGCACAGAGTCATAGTGGTGGGAACACAGGCAGCCTTGTCTTGGGGTCATCATGCCCCAGCCACACATGGTAAGCACCGGGGCCTGGGCCCCTTACCTTTACTCATGCCAGTTTGGAAAAGGAACACGCATGGTCCCCGTATGCCCACAGATGTAATCTCTCCCCGCAGGACGCAGTGAAGTGAGATGTGGGCTTCGAAGGGATGACTTTCTCTCCTGCCCGGTGTGGCGACCTGATGGAAGAGACTAGGGAGCAGTTGTGCCCGCCATCATCCCCAAGGTGCAGTGGGAATTCTCTCCTACGGTAAGGATCTTGTGCCGGGATCAGCGCCACACCTCGTGGGGAGGGGATCGTGACTCTGCCTGGAGGCGGGGCCCTCACCATGCTAGCCAGCCGTGGGGCCGGTCATTGCTTGTGATGCCGGTCTCCCTGGTGGAAGAGTGTGGGTTGGCCAGCCCCGGGGTGACAGGAGGGCCCGGTGCTCAGTGTCCGCCCTGGATCTGGGGCTGAAGGTCCCTTTCGTACGTGTGCCTGGATCGATGATGTCTAAAAAAAATGGAAACTTTTGAAATCTGAACAAAATGAGTGAGGACTCGAGCTGAGGTCCAGCACGGGGATCGCCATGCCAGTGGGCTGAAGGGGGCTGAGTTAGTAGTGCTTGGGGTGAGTTAAGGCCTGTGATGTCTAGAAATCTGAAAGGCTCACGTATGTTGCAAGGAGTTGGGTTGGGCGGCGGTGTGAGCACACCCTGTTGGTGGCTTGCGGGGCTACCGTGGAAACCCTCTGAGGGCGTGGCCGGTGGCTTCCTTACCCCACCCTCACCAGACCCTGGGGAACTGAACGGGCATTGGCGATACCCCTGGGAAGTCCGTAGGCCTACCCGTGAGCCCCTCTCCCATTTGGCTGAGCCGGCCAGAGGTTGTGATGGGAGATCTCGGTTATGTCAGGAGGGCAGAGGTAGGAGCGGCTTCCAGGGCCGGGACGCCATTTTATATTTCTGCTCGCTTTTGTGTACGTGAAAGCACTGCCTGGGAGTTGAAAGAGAGACACCCACTATGGAATCCTAGCGGTCTGTTGTATTAACCACCGGACTGGCCGCCCATTCACGCGGTATGGCAGCCTTGGCCCTTGTGGGTTTTCCCGTCAAGCGAGCAAGGCCTTTTGAGTCCATGGCGGTCCTGCCTGCAAGTCCGTGCGGTGTCCGTCATTTGTGAAAGCGACGGGACTCTATCTTCCAAATGCTGGACTTTGAAGCTGGATGGAATTGGCCACCCTCCTGGGTCCTCAGTGGGTTTCCACAGTCTGTGAAGTGGTGACGAATGATGTTGCAGTGGAGGGGCTAGGGCGACTTTGAGTCAGGGCTTTGAGGACAGCGTAAATCTATGCCATGCCCGGCAGCAAAGTGAGCATGAGGGTTCTGGTCTTGCACGTGGCCAGACACACGTGGAACGTGAGATCCTATAGGTGCTTGCAAGGAGATGTTCCTTTTGGGGAATTTTGTTTCCCCTGTACTCTGCAGATGGGGTGAGATATCGTTCCGGGGTCGTTCACCGGCGGACTGAGGAAACGCTGGTCTGGACAGCTGCACCGGCTCCCTTCTGTGCTCAAGACCAATGGAAAACACTCCGGAGGTAACATCTAGTTTTGAGTGGATTCACCTTTGTGGGCTATGCTAATTGTGTTTCAGCAGAAGGCAGGACTTCATGTGTGTGGAGGAGGGGTGGTCAGTATGGGGAGGTTTAGGCATTGGTCAATTGGTCAAGTATCTAATTCTTCATACACCTCTAGATTTTGTACTGGCCTCCCTGTCAAGTGACCTCAGACTTCTTTTTTGATTGATGACAGGAGTATGTGTTTCATGGAATAACATTGAGAGAGCTCGTCACTTATGCAAGTCTGTGAAACAGTATCGTATTTCTCGTAGACCAAATACGTTGTCTTTCCCCTAGGACTATGTTGGTCTTGTCTTGGATTTCACGTGGGAGAACTTTGTCTTCTCCCTGGAGACTTGAAATTTAGGAAATTATGTGTTGAGTGTCCTTATTCCTTCCTATTCTCATGGGCCTGAGGGAATTCTAGTATTTGTGAGCCTTGTGTCTTGAAACTGTCATCCTTTTGCTTAGTGCACCATGACCATTCAATAAGTGGGAGACCCTGCTGTTGCTGGCTGTTCATGGGGTGTTGCCTGCCTGTGGTGCTGCTCTCCATGCCTTAGCAACATGGGTGGGCTTGTCCCAGGGTCTCAGATTGCTGAGTGCATTGGTGTCTGCCCCATATGTGGGTCTCAATGTCCCCTTTAGTGAAATTGTCTGGATGGGTGATGACTTAAAGAAACAAAGTGGGTCTCCTTGGAATCAGAACAATATAAGTGACCAGGCCACCTCTTTCAGGTGAGGTCCAGCATGTGTTCCATGCATTCTAGGCTTACATGTGGAGTTACTGCATGTGTTTATTGCCTTAGGGTATATTGTACTTGAATAGTATCCTGATTGTTCATGTTAGAACTAATGTATTCAATAGTTGTGTATATATATCCCGTTATTACATTAGTGATTATTTCTTTGTTGCTCTGCCACTGTTACGTATCCACTGGTATTTAAGGCTGTTTCAAACCACTTTTTTTTTGTAGTAAGTATCCATTGCATCTATCATTCATTCCTTCATCCGATTTCATTGTGTTACCATCTCTGTAGTTTGGAGCAGTCTTTTGAAGTTAATTTTTAATGTATTAAAATGTTATTTTGTGTCATAAGTGTTTCTATTTAGATGGAGGGTATTTCTGGAAAATGAGAAAGGGTTTCTAATCATGGGAATTTGTGAAGATATTTTCATTTTCTCACTAAGCCAGTCCCAAGATTTCTGTTAGTTTTTTTTTCTTTTATAGATACAGCAGTATTGAAGACATCTGTGTCAATTACGTCCGTGTTGCTTTAAATGGTGTTATCTGGCAGTAATTATATTACCAATACTTTGATTTTAAGTAGATTTTATTAGCTAATATTTTTACATCAGTGGGTTTCCTGTGTATTTTGAAAGGGTTACTAGTTAATTGATGGGGAGGTGGACTTTAAACTTTTAGCTTCACTTGGATAAAGCACTGTTTCAACACTCTGCTGTTAAATTGAATACATATACTTTTTTCTTTTTATTCAGTTTGTCAATGAATGTATATCATAATTCCTTATAGCTTCTATATGCTCTTATCAGTCAACGTTCAATGTGGAAGATTTTCTTTCTCAACTTCTCTAATTTCCCTTTTTTGTAGATTCAACATGATATTTGAATTTTATGGATTTCCATCTGTCACATTAATGAAGGTTTGATTTTGTCACTTTTTCCAGCTTCCTTATTTGAGAAAGAACTTTATGTTATACTCTTGAGGTAACATCTAATTTTTAAATATTTTTTCAGTTATGTTTACTATTGCTTTATGTAGTCAGGAATTTAATTGGTGCTATGTAGTGTCTGTTAATTCAGACATTGTGAACCCTCAATATGGTTGGTTATCAAGTAATCCAAGTCTTCTCTGTTTTTTTCCAGAATTTTATTTCTTTCTCCATCTTTCTGATGACCCTCTTTATGGAAATTATGTGTGAAGTGTGATAGAGAGTCTGTTTTTTTTGTTTGTTTTTTTTTTTTTTTTACTGGTGTGGAGAGGGAAGTTTAGTTCCACCAAGGGTTGTGTTTGCCCAGTTGTCACTGAGTCCTCTGCAGTGTGGCCTGGTGAATATCACTCTGTGGGTTAAGAATAGGATGGGAGTCATGTCATGGTGAGAGGGCACAGTTTCATCTTTTTCTTTCTACGCTTTGGTCATGAGGACACATAATCCTCAGTCATGTATCCACACTTATTGTGCCTGTGTGTGTCCTGCCTATCTTGCTGTGACCACTTTGAGTGGCGTCAGGTGTACTATAACCCTCTGTAGCCTCTGCAAATTGCCAGGTTCCCCATCTTAAGCAGGTTGAGTGATGTGAGTGATTTTTAGATGATTTTTCCTTCTTTCCTGTATCATGACTTTTTGTGATCCCTTTCCTCCTACTTTACTGGATCATCTCTGAAGGTAAAGTAATTCTGAGGTTAAATTTACATAAATAGCTATCTATTGTTGTGAATGGAATGTTTAGCAGGCAAACATTTTCCTGGAACTTTAAGCATACTCAGATAGTATGTTTCACATTTAATTTGTTTGGCAGAAAATTTTGGAGAGTATTTGGTCTGATGGAGGCTAGAGACTAACACATTGACTGTTTCAAATAACACTGGAAATATCCTAGGAGATCAACACATTTGCTAATTTAGTATGCATGTGCATAAGTAAACCATCCTGTCTTTGTCTGGTGAACCATTAGACACATGTGCTTATATACTTTTTAGCTTTCCACATGTTTACTTCATTCCCACTGGTCAACAAGGACAAAGTACTGGGCTTCACATGAAAGAATTTATTTCCTTTCCCTTGAGATGTGACATGAAGGAAAATATCAGGAATGATTTTCTGCCACCCCATCCTAAGAGCCAGTGGGAATTTCATTTCAGTGCAGTAAGCATTATGTTGCTAATGGATTGACATTCTTTTAGGGATTATGTAATACTCCATAAGACACCTTCTGTGCTGGGCAGCCATGGAACTTGGGCCTTTGGTACATGCGGGCTGGTCTCTTTGACTGAATGGGGACTGGCTCACTATGGGGCAGCTAGATACAACTATTTCACTGGCCCATGACCCCACACTCTGCATTAGACTGTGCAGATATGCCACAGTGTCCACCTCTCAGTCACATCATCACCCCAGGGAACTCATTCCTGCTTGCTTTAAACCCACCACTTAAAATTCACCATAGGAAACCTGTTTGGATAATCCCCTGAACCCAAAAATGCATCAGCCCATGGATCCTTCTCTCTCTCTCTGTCTCTCTTTCTCTCTCTCCACATGCTCCCTGACCTCTGTGTCTGTGTGTGTGTGTGTGTGTGTGTGTGTGTGTGTGTGTGTGTGTGTGTATGTGGCCTTCAGACATGCTGTGTATCCCCCAGGACCCGTAAGTAATACAATGTTTATTTTTATCTTATGTCTATTCTAAATATGGAAACGGTGCTCTGTGTCTTAAAGATCCTAAATTAAAACAGAGAGAATGGGAACTTGCCACAAACACAGCCTGTGACAGGTTGAAACACCCTGTTTGCACTCTTTACTCATTTAGTTATCTTTCTTAATTTACTGTACACCATATATCCTCAATATAATTGATATTGTCCCCATGTGATGAAAATTGGTTCCTGGGGAGCAAAATGAATCTTAGGTGTTTCAGTTGCTCATGGGCCTCCAAACAGCCATACTACATAAACAGATACACTGCATGGCTGTGTTATTAAAACTTGGACGAAGGGTGAAAACTAAGGAAAAATGTATAAAACAGATATCCAGACTGATGATAATGAAAATAAAGGGTTGAAAAACATTGCTTTATGTATAGAGAGAAATTAATATTTCTGCCATCTAACTGTATAAAGATCAGGTGTAAAACACAGCAGTTGGTTCAATATGCCAAGATTCCCTCAGCAGTGGTAGGTTTTGCAAAGACAGTAATTTTAGAAGATGGTATTTCTTTTCCCATTTAGGGACACTTAATATCTTTCTCTTCCACAGTACATTATCTTCCATCTCTTAACATTTTTCTAAAGAAATGTGTCTGTGTGGTTCCCTTGAAATGGTTGCTTATCTTTTATTGGAACTTTTCAGAAAACTCAATTGACCAAGGTCCACATTTATATACTTATTAGCAGAAATTTTTAAGGCCAAATTTACTATATCTGAGATCATACAATTATGTATGCACAATGATATGCCATTACCCTTGCCCTAAGGATTTCCAAATCATTGTTCAGCAGGAACCATTGTGCATTGCAACTCAATCAAAGGATGACTTATGGTGAGCTTGTAAACCTTTTTCTCTTTTTGGGAGCATTCTGAAAAAATAGGAGAGTGTAACAGTTATCTTATTGGTTGAATGATATTCCTTTTTTGCTATAGTGTTAGTTATTAACTTCTTCCTCATGAGTCCCACATCCATATCTTGGCATGATATGTCACCCTCTGGAACACCCTGACAGCATCTGAGAACCACCTCTACCTTAAATGGAAATGTAAACACAAACTAAGGGCCTTTGACAAAGGCCTAGTATAGGGCCATTTCCTAGATCTCCTACTTGATAACCCTCTTTGGTCTTGGCTGCAGTAACAACAACATAACATAACTCAGTGCCAGGTTCACTCCCAAAATACTATCTCTATCACAGTTTCATTGAGAGACAAGAATATCTAGTGTCTTGAAAGCTCTTTATCACCTTCATTACTTGCAAACTCATGGATTATCCTTGAACAGTCTAGGGAACCTGAGATAATAGGCAGGAAAGATATGTTAAGATTTCTATAGTTCATCTAGAAGTTTCCACAACAACTACAAAAAAAAAATAGACAAAATATTCACCTACAGGGAGTTACAGTGAATTTCAAATTTCTGACTTTGAATAATAATAAACAAAACCTTTCTTTCCATAAATTTCACTTGATTTGATATTATTTTGAAAAATAGGAAAAAAAATTCATTCCTTATTGGGATATTCTTATAACTTTTGAAAGATTGACCAATTTTTTCCAAATATTTATAACTCTACTGTGTGTGTGTATTACAAATGCTTTTAACAGTTTTATTTTGTAACATCTAGAACTGTATTGTCCAGTATGATAGACCCAGACATAAGTGGCTATTTAAGCTTAAATATAAATTAATTAAAATCAAACAGTAAGCATTTAGTCCCTAAGCCACACTAGCCACATTTTGCATGCTCAATACCCACATGTGTCCAGAGCCTTCTATATTGGACAGTGTGGGATTATAAAACATTTCCATTGCCATAGAAAGTTCTGTTGGACACATGATCTAGAGCTACTACATATCTGCCAGTATATGATTAAAGATATAGATATGATAAAAATAACATTTATAAAACACCTGTTTTTGAAATCTTAGCTAAGATTACTTTGGGGAAAGTATGTTTAAATAGAATTGTAAGCTATTATATTGTGATAAATATTTCTGAATTTGTTTATTGACTTGTCAGAAAATAAGAAAATGAATTAAAGACAATGGTCTTATACCAGTATGTTTATATTAAGAAGGCAAATGCATGTTTTAACTATTGTTGTATGTTTTGGGCTTAACTTTTCTTTGTATATAAAAATTAAAATTTTACACCTTTACATAAATCTAATATTTCAAGATATTTTAATGGTTGACAGACCAATTGAAGAAAAGCTGTAAATTTGATAAAATTTGTGACAGAGTGTTCTTCTTCAAGATGACTTCAGAGAATATTTGTATGTCTGTTCAAAGTATATACAGTTTTACATTTGTTCATTGGGTAGTCAACAAGATTGAGATCAGTAAATCACATATAAACCATTATTCCATGCATTTTTGAGGGTGCTCTGAATGTAGTAATCAAATATGTTCCTCATTTTGTCATATCTGTACTTTCTAGTTATTTTCAGATTGTTGAGAAATGATTTTATATGACATGCTTTCTTCAAAATGATAGATTAAAATATTTATTTATGTATGTCTTTTAGATGAAGAATGGTTAGGACACTTCTTAGTATTGCACATGAATTGGTCCCTTTCACTAGATTATTACTTTGGGGCAAATTTTTTACTATTATTTTTAAAAAGAGTAATTTATTTTAATCCAACCTTTCTAGATATTTAGATATTATTGAAATGCATATTTTTATAAAGTTGTCTTTATGAGAATTCTTAAGCTAGAAACATCTTCTGCCAATGAAATTTTTGGGAGCTTTCCTGGACATCACTGGGTGGTAATAAAGAGACCATGTTTTCATTGCTCTGTATATAATAGTAAAACTTTTGTTTTTGTAACACTCCATCTTAATAGAATGGGAATATTTTATCTTGCTAACATAATTATTAGCTGGCCACTCTCTATGTCCATTGGACCTTACAGGAGGAAGGCAGAGAGAAGTGCATGTTTGAAGTTTGTGCACGTTAACACATGAAGGACTTGGTAACATCCATTTTTCCCAGTCTGCACAGAGCAGGCGATACTCATGCTTCATAAATGATTTGTTAAGCTAGATTCTTTCTCTGTGTGTATGGTGTATATGTACATATAGGTGCATCTATATATGTACATGCATTTTTTTTCTTAAAATATTATGTTTCCTCTTTTTTTTTCTGCCCTTGACTAAACTCAAATATCAGCTCCAGAGAATGAGCTGACAACTTATTTCCCAATCAGTGGTTCTCAATTCCTACCTATGGTATCTCGGATACTTTTGCAGATATGAATGTATATGGGCAAGGAACTTCATATTTATAAGAAATTAGGCCTAGGATGGATAGGAGTTGATAGATCTTGCTCTTCTTAAGTTTGATGACATTTGTTTTCAGCTAAACAGCATTCAAAACTCATCCCAATTATCAGATGAGTGTGAGTATTGTAATGGTGAATTAACAGCTGACTGATCATAGCAGGTCTTCCTAAATGGGGGATCTGTCCTCCACAATCCCATCTCAAAACTGAATCTGATTCTATGAGACCATTATGTCTCAGCTTTTTATTTGAGTGATTGATTCATCCAATGGACTTTTAATTTCCTGTGGCCAGATATTTTTCAGTTCATTTTTTGTGGCACAAGCACCTTGTGGATTGCCTATCATAGAATAGGTTCCTAGTAAACTTTTATAGAGATAAGATATATGAGGAGATTATTTTGAGTGATTTTTGTGAGTAACCTGGCCAACTAAGCAGCAGAAGATAAATAATTTTTAATGAGCAAGAGACATAATTTTCAGTGGGATTCAGGCAGTTTAGTCAGGTTTGGAAGTGCACAAGAGAGAAGGGTGCTGATATGCAGATATTGAAATGCATAGTTATGGAACAGATAGTTACAGTTTCAGAGCTGGGTGAGTAAGGGGCAGCTTCCAACTTAAATCAATATGAAAGAATAGTAAAGAGAGAATTCCCAGATTCTAGCTGCATTGCCTTTTTCATTGGAAGTGGTGTTTCTCATTTTTTTTTTTTTTACCTCAGAAGATAATTTCCTGGGAGTGAATGATACCAGTAAATCCCTGAAACAAGTCCCTCAGACAAAGAGCCTCTTCACCTACATATTTTCCAAGAGTCACCCCTGAAGGTAAGGTTTTAGTTAAATAGTCCTTGCTTTTTAGGAGAAGCTATGTCTGGGTAGAAAATATGATGTTAATTTTCTGAAGATGGATGACTTTGGTTACATTCTAATTGACTCCAAGGGCTAGATTGCATAAGGGATTAGGAGATACAGCTTTTCTTGTATACCTTCATGACGTTTCTACATCTCAGTACATTACTCTTAATTTGAAGGATTTCCCTTTCTTCTCTCATCTGATAGACTGAGCTCCTTCATGGCTGGATCCATTGTGTTTCTAGAGAATTGTGTGCATGAAATTTATTAAGTAGATTCTCAATAACTGTTGGACTGGAAGGCTGACATATTGTTCTATTTGAAATAATTGATCAACTGAATAAGTAACCTAGAGCTTTAAAACCCAGATACAGAAGGGTAGAGACAGACACAAAATCTGAGATTGCTGGAGATGTTCATCACTTTCTAGCATAGCAAAAGGAGAAAAAGCCACACCAATATCTGGTGTCCTTCACGTCAGGAAGTTGTAAAGTCATTTTTCTGAAAATAGCATGGACTCAGGTGCTGGAAATGTGGCCTTCTCTGTGTACTCCAGACAGATTTGTTCCAGCACATGTAGGGGAAGAGTAAATAAGAGGTTCATATTCCCCTAGCTTCCTTGGAAATATTTCTCACCTTTGCCAATTTTCCCCACTGTGTCCTATAGGTGATGACCACACAGATGAGGTGGATTTGTTACAGTTGGTGCCATTACTTCTACCACCAGCTTCACCAAAACAATGACACAGTCTTCCTTGTGCATGGAGATTCTTCTCTTTCCTGTGTTGCAGTGGATACCTCCTGCAGATAAGAAATGCTTAACTGAGAAATGCTCATGTTGGGATATCATCGATGAGACTTTAATTTGGGCGTGGTGACTGTTTCCCTTGCTGCCACTTGACTCAATCCCAGGAGCCTCAGTAGAGGAAATAATATTACACAAGATGCTCAAAATGGTAGAATTGCTCAGTGCTCCCATAAATATACATTAGTAATTTTCATTTGTCACATGGTAAATTTAAAAGTATAGGATACATTATAAAGAAACACTGCATCTTTTTTTAAAAAAAATTCAAAGTATATTTAAATAACTAATATATAAATTAAGTGCCCTCCTCTATTCCAATTCTGTCCCTATAGTTTTCCTCTATTAAGGGAGTTATGTGCATTCTTTTATCAGATAGATGCACACAAACAATGCACAAGCTATTTTGGGGGGAATCTGGAAGTGTGGCCATATTGTAACGCATTCTTCTGCAAATTGCCTCTTTCATTTAACAGTCTTTTCAATGGCCTTTTTTTCAGTAATATATACACATCTGTGTCCTTTGTTGAATGATGGCATGACTGTTTTGTAGATAAAATATAATTAAATGTTTTAAGCATTTCTCATTCATAGATATTTATGTTAGCACCAAATTTCTGTGCAGTGAACCTCCCTATATATCAATAATTTTGCATTTGTCTATTATATAACAAATTACTTAGAAGTTCAGTTATTGGGATTAAGTATATGTACGTTTCAAATTTTGAAAATAATTGAAAAATTTCCTTTAAAATGTGGTTAACAGGCCGGGCGCGGTGGCTCACGCCTGTAATCCTAGCATTCTGGGAGGCTGAGGCGGGTGGATTGCTCGAGGTCAGGAGTTCGATACCAGCCTGAGCAAGAGCGAGACCCTGTCTCTACTAAAAATAGAAAGAAATTATATGGCCAACTAAAAATCTATGTAGAAAAAATTTGCCGGGTATAGTGGCGCATGCCTGTAGTCCCAGCTCCTTGGGAGGCTGAGGCAGTAGGATCGCTTAAGCTGAGGAGTCTGAGGTTGCTGTGAGCTAGGCTGACGCCATAACACTCACTCTAGCCTGGGCAACAAAGCGAGACTCTGTCTCAAAAAAAAAAAAAAAATGTGGTTAACAGCTTTATCCTCAAATGGCAATGAATGAGATTGCTGACTTTTTCACAACCTCACAGATAATGGATTTTATATTTACATTTTTTTTTGCCAATGTGATCACCCAAACTATTGTCTTAAATTGTATTTCTTTTGTTTTTGAGTTGGATCATTTTTTCATGTTTATTAGCCATCTATATTTTTTAATTTCCTTTTTATTTCTAATTTTGTCCATGGGGGAAGTTTTAGTCCCTTCCTGATTTTGAAGAGTTCACTTACTATTTGGGAAAATACGCTTTGAATTGTCAAGCATTACAGATATTTTTTATACTTTTAACTTTGTTTTTGTTATAAGAATGTGTATGATTGTTATATGTCCAAGTATAACCATGTTTGCTTTATGGCTTCTAAGTTTCATGTCATTTTTGGAAAGATATTTATACTGAATCCATAAAACCCTTCACCTATGTTAACTTCTAATTCTTTTGTGTTTTTTTAATTCAATTTCTTAAGTCACGAGAAATTTTTTGTTTTGAAATCTTAAAGTTGCCAAGTTATTTGCCATTACTTGGAATTATTTGCCAATAATTGCCCATTTACCTGTAATGCCATCTTGCACATATGCTGTATTCTCATCTGTGACTGGCTCCATTTTTGTTCTGTGGATCTGTGTGTCTCTTCTTCTGCCTCCTGTCTCATGTGTCTTCTTGTTGGAAGAAATTACAGTTTAGACTGCAATTTCATCAACTTTATCAACTTTAATAAATTAATTTAAGGGGGAATTGGTTTTTAATATTAAGTCTTCATATCCAAGGACAAGGTATGTCTTTTTTTAATTCAATAATTTTAATTACTGTTAGTATCTTCACTTCGGTGACACGGGTTTTTCTTTTAATTTATTTTCTTGTTCATTTTTTTTATTTAAAAGTTTTATTTTTGAGGGTAAATGGTTACCTTAATGTTCTTGCTACTTTTCACATTTTTTTAAAAGTGTGTACTAAATCCTCTGCAAATATTGATAGTTTCGATTTTCCCCCTTCCAATTGATCCTGATTTTAGTTATGTTGGTAAAGTTCATAGACGGGTACTTCCAGAGCACTTAAACAATTGTGGAAATATTATCGACCCTTGATTTAATCAGATTTTAATAGAATGCTTCTTTGGTTTGACCAGCACATTGTTGCTAGTCTGTTTCCCCAAAAGACCACCAGAAAGAGCTATAATTAAGCAATGCCATGTTTATTAAACTTACTGCAGCAAGGGAAAACACCACCTTGAAAGGGTTCAGTAGTGTTTCAATAGCAGGAATTAGGGTTTTGGGGCCTGGGATACCATGGTTTAAGTCAAGGAATTGATTAGGAACAGGCAAAATTCATTACGTAGTAGTTTAAGATTGGTTGGAGAGCTAGATGAGGTTCTTAATGTGAGTCTTGATAATAAATCATTCTCTAAGTGAGCTGTTTACCTATATAAAGATTTTATTAATGATACAAAAGCTATTTGCCTAGTTGAGAAAATTGAATTTATTGATTGATTTACAGTTATATCCTGCTGTGCAAGACTCTGCTGGGCAGGGGTATCAGGTCTTATTTGCAATAGGTAAGTTATTTTGATATGGGTGGTCTTAATCATCAATGTGTAAGATGCTAATATTAAGTTTGAGATATTTTGTCTATTGTGTTAGGAAAGTCTCCCACCTTTTATGTTTTTCTAAGGAATTCTAATCAAAACCAGGTGTTAGAGGTAATAAAATGCTTTTTGCAGAAATAATTTTACTATTCTTTTCTTAACTTTTATCACTGGGAAATAATAATTTTTTTATTATTGACACTTCCTCTTATTCTTTGAATGAACAGACGCTATTTGGTTTTTAAAAAGTTCTATTCTTTTAATTTACTACTGAATTATTGGTATTTTAATTTGATTTGGAATTTTTGCCACTATACAACTAACTGGAATTGATCTGTGATTTTCTTTATTGTGCTATTTTTGTCATATTTTGATATCAGATTTTCTAGTGTGTTAAAATAATTTTAAGGATTTTCTTTTTATTCCACGCTCTAGAGAGGGTTATAAAGCTCTAGCATTACTGTCATTGTTTAAGTGAACAAACACATCAATGAAATCATCTGAACTCTCCCTTGTTTTTGGTGATTTGGAGTTGGAAGAGAGGTTATCTAGAATTTTTTTCCCTTTTTCCTATGGTTATTGCTTGTTCTTTGTTTTATGTCTTAAATTTAACTTGTTTTCTCCTAGTAAATCACAATCCATGCAGATTTTCAAACATATTAGTATGAAGTTACACGAAGTGTTCATCATTCTATTAAATGTCTTGTGTTTCAATTATGTACCAATTTTCATTCTAGTTTTGGTTATTTCTGCCATGTCTTTTTAATGAATAAGTTTTAACTAGTGGATTTTTAGTATCACTATGTCTCCCCTCTCCTCTCTCTCAATCAGATCTTTGGTATAATTTATTTATTTTTTTAATGTTCTAATTTATTTATATATTTTTTCTGTATTTCTTTGTTTCTTTTCCTAATAAATTCTTAAACATGTGTAATCCATTTATTTTTACTTGTTTTTGGCAGTGAAAGATTTTCTCTGTTGTACATTTTGTAGAATGTTTTATTATGAACATGTGGTAAAACTACAGAATATGAGGAGAAAAGAACAGTGAACTTGCACATACCAGGAACCAGAACCTGTCCACCAGTATCAACATTTTGCCATATTTACTTTATGTTATTTTTAAAAGTATTTTCAAATAAGCTAGAGAAAGCATAACATTTCTTTTTCCCCATAACCATTTTTAAAATTTTATTTTTAAAATCATAGTATATATTACAAAACAGTAGTAGGTAATTTGCCTTCTCAATTCTGTCCTCCTTGGTCACCTAGTTTCTCTATTCTGGAGACAACTAGTGTTACTAGATTTTACTTTTCCTCTCTTTTGCTCACACACTCCTACCCACCACACTCCAAAATGTATGTATAGATAGATACATACATACACACACATACTTTTATATTGTTCTGTAACTTTCTTTTACATATCTATGAATATATAAATATTTTAGTATATCCAGCTGATTATTACATACGAGTATGTGAGGAGCTTTCTTATTATTTTAATAATTTATATTTGACATGTGTAAAATTTACATAGGTAAATGTGTAAGATCTTAATTGTATAATTCAATGAATTTTCTTAAAAGTAACTACTACCTTATTCAGGAGAAAGAATATTTTTATTATTTGAGAACCTACCCTACTGCCTCTTTCCAGCTAAGCAAATTCTCATAGGAAATAATGTTGTGGTTTCTTTGATTATATATTAGTTTGCCTATTCTTTAGATTTATATAAATGAAATTCCACAATACATGTGTCTGGCTTTTCCCACTCATCTTAATGATATTGAGATTCATTCTTGTTATTCTCTATATCAATAGGTTTTTAAATTTTTTTCTTCATAATTGCAATGTAATGCCACATTAAAGGGGCATATTGCAATGTGTTTATTCATTCTCTTGTTGATGGACACCTGGGTTGTTTCCACTTTATAGCTAATTTGAATATGATAGCAGGTCTCTTATGCAATTACCTAAAAATGGAATTGCTTGATCATAAGATAAATTTTTGCCTACCTTTATAGGAAACTGCCAAGCAGTCTTCTGAAGAGGTGGAAACTTGCCATCTCCTAACCAGTGATATATGAGATTTTCAGCTACTGTCCATTATTACCAACGTTGGACATTGTCATTCTTTTAAATTTTATACATTTAAGTGGGTGTAAAGTGGATTTATTGTGACTTCAATTTGAAATTTGTTCACTTCAGAAAGCAAAGAATTTTTTTATGAAATTATTCAGTTATAAATCTTCTTTTGTAAAATTTGTTTATTTTTTCCCCAACTTTTAACTTATGATTTTGAAGTAATTTTAGACGTATAGGAAATTTGCAAAAATAGTAGAGTTCCTGTACAGTCTATATCCAGCTTTCCTAATGTTAGGATTTTATATAACCATTATTATAACATTGTTATATGAATGATTATTGAAATTGGGAAGTTAATGTTGATATAATACTATTAACTGATCTGAAGAACATATTCAAATTTTTCCAATTGTCCTACCAATGTTCTTAGTATCTAGTCCAGGATCCAATTCAAAATCCTGCGTGACACTTATTTGTCATGTATCCTTTGCCCCCTATCCCAATTCCAAATCTGGAAGAGTCTGTCAGTCTGTGTTTGTATTTAATTAAATTGCACATTTTAAGAATACTAGACCATGATTTTGTAGAAAGGTACTCAATTTGCATATGTCTGATATCTGCTTATGATTAGATTAAGGTTATATACTTTAATAATAAAAATAACGCACCAATAATACTGTGCCCTTTTCAATGCATCATATCTGGGGTACATGATATCAGTATGTCTTATTTCTGCTGATATTAAATATGATCACTTGATTAAGGTAGGGTCTGCCAGTTTTCTCCACTGCAAAGATACTTTTGTCCTTTCTATGTAATTAATATTGTGTGTGGGGATACTTAGAGACTACATGCATATTTTCTTTTTCATCTAATTTCAAAATCCATTGAAGATATACTTTTTGTATGTATGTCCGTATTCAATTTCCTATTAGTTATTTGAGGATTTTTCATCTTTGTCCATGATTACCATTAACCTGTGATTTTCTTTTTTTATTATTTTTACCAGATTTTTGTATCTGGCTTCATCAAATATGTTGAATATTGTCCTCTCTTCCTCTATTTTGTTAGTACAGTTGACTCTTGAACAATGCTTGAGTTAGAGGTGCCAACCCCTCACACAGTCAAAAACCCACATATAAGTTTTTACTCCTCAAAACTTACCTATGAATAGCATCTGTTGACTGGAAGCCTTAGCAATAGTATAAACAGGTAACACACGTTTTGTGTTTATATATATATATACACATATATATAATGTACTATATTCTTACAATAAATTAAGCTAGAGAGGAAAGAAAATGTTATTAAGAAAATCATAAGGAAGAGAAAATACATTTACTATTCTTTTTTTTTTTGAGAGTCAATTTATATTTTATCTTTTAAGCTAAACATAATATATAGCATGATTCAATCCAACAAAACATATTTTGAAGTAGGTAAATCTGTTCATAGCAACATCACAAATGTTCCTTTGACTTCGGATTTATTATTTCAACTGCCTCTGGTGAGGGCATTTCATATGCTTACAAATCTCTAGTTTCTTTTTGTGTTTTAGTGCTTCATGTTAATGTACTCCATATATGTTACACAAAACACGTCTATCAGCAAAGGTTTGGCAACAAACATTTATACCAAGACTGTTTAAAAGTTGGCAGCCTTGGTGATCAGTAAGTAACAGTGAATACGACAGAACATAAATACACAGATCAATTTAATAACAGATTGTCTCCAAAGAATTAAAAACAGTGTTGCCTGAACTGTAGAGGAAGACACATCCAGCACTCAGATCAATGCAGCATGAAGTAGAAATCATCAGGGTTTCATGGCACTAGATTTTAGTTCTCTTGCATAAATAAATTTTCCTTAATTTTTGGAATATAATCAATGTTTAATCCATCTCCTTCACAAGTTGCAGGAACCGTATTTACTTGCTCTTCTCATGACTTCCAGATTACCATGCTGGAATACAACTGTGCTTCCATGTTCCCTAAATTAACCATTTTTGACTGTTTACTTTAAGTTAGATGTTTGTACAATCTCCATGACACTTGAATATCACAGAAGCAGGCATATTAAAGTTTCTGATGAACTTCAATTCCTCAGTTTTCTTGGTTTCTAACAATACCTTCCTCCCAGAGTTAAAGAGCACTACTTGTATGCAAGATCCTTTGTACATAGTAGGTACTTGATGAGGGTTAGATTTCCCTTCTGCAATCTTTCTCCATGGGCTCAAAAGTATTCCTTTATGTAGTCTTAAACCTGTCCATGCACACATCTTACCTTTGAAATGCCTTGAGGGCATCTTCATTTTGTATCCCAGCACCCAGCCTGGGTCAGGTCAAAGCTGCTGCTTCTGTTCTGGCTGGTGGGAAACGAGCTCAGGGAGGGTGAGAACAGTGTGACTTTGACAAACTCTTCAAAGGGTTAAAAACTAATCTTGCTTGTATTTGCTAACCTGGACAAAATTGACAAACACTCTTCTAGACAGGTGTCATGAAGTCACATTTACTATTCTTTAAGTGGAAGTAGATCATCATAAAGGTTTTCATCCTCATTTTCATGCTGAGTAGGCTGAGAAGGAAGAGGGAGAGGCCTTACATCTTAGAGGTGGCAGAGGCAGAAGAGGTTTAGGTGGGTGGAAGGGGAGGCAGGAGAGGCAGCCACACTTGGTGTAACTTTACAGAATTACATCATAATTTGTGTCTGACTTTTTTGATTGTTCATTTCTCTAAAAAATGTTTCTGTAGTATCAATCCTTCCTCCACTGTTTGCTTTAGTTTCAGTGCCCATATCATAGAAGGTTTCATGTTGTAAAAGAAGTCAAAAGCACTGTTGAATAATTGGAACCCTTCTGCCAGATTGTCTAATGTCAATTAGTTTCTGGCTCTTCTTCTTTTATATCTTCTTCCTCATTGTCTGACATTGGTTCAGAAGCAATCATCTCTATCAAGTCATCTTCTGTTAATTCCTCTGGTGTGGTGTCTATTAGCTTTTGAATTTCTCCAAGATTCATATCTTGAAACCCTTCAACCCTCATCTTTTTTTTTTTTTTTTTGCCATATCTATAATCTCTTTCATTATATCATTGATTGGCTCTGTTATAAATCCTGTGAACTCATGCACAACATCTGGACACAGTTTTCTCTAGCAGGAATTTATTGTATCAGGATTGATGGCTTTCACAGCTTTTTCTGTAACAATGAGGGCATCTTCAATGTTTTGATCCTTTCAGACTTCATGATATTCTATCTGGGTTCTCTTCCATAATGTTGACAACCCTTTCCATAAAATACCATGTGTAATGAGCCTTAAGGTTCCTTGTTACCCCCGATCTAGAGGCTGAATTAGAGATATTGTGCTTGAGATCACTTTGATGCCTTCAATGTTGAACTCATGGAGTTCTGAGTGGCCAGGGGTCTGATATAAAAAGGACTATAAAAAATATTCCCTTACAGGCAAGGTACTTCTGACTTCAGGGACATAGCATCAATGAAACCAATCCAGAAAAAAAAAAAAATGTTCTTGTTGTCTAGGACTTCTTGTACGACCAAAAAACTGGAGGCTGGTGCTTATCTTTTCCCATCAAGACTTGGGAATTAGCAGCTTTATGATAAAGGTAGTCCTGATCATAAACCCAACTGTACTTGCACTAAACAGTAGAATTAGGTTATCCCTTCCTGCCTTAAATTCTAGTGCCCGCTCTCATCCTTACTAATAAATGTTCTCTGTGGCATTTTCTCCCATAATAGGGCACTTTCATTTGCTTAAAAACCTGTTCAGGCAAATATTCTTTATTCCTTAATGATTTTCTTAAGGGTGTCTGACAACTTGTCTGCTGCCCTTTGGTCATCAGAATCTGCTTCTATTGTCTTGATATTTCTTAAGCCAAACCTCTTTCTAAAATTATCAAACTATCCTTTGCTGGAATTAAATTCTCCAGGTTTAGATCTCTCATCTTCCTTTCCCTTTAAATTGTCATATAATGACTTAGCTTTTTCTTACATCATATTAGAATCTATAGGTGCGTCTTTCTTATTGCAATCACACACCCACAAAAAAGCTGCATTTTTAAAAGAAGATAAAAAGGCATTTTGCAAAAAGTGCAAGATTTTAGTGAGTGCTGGTGTAACCACAGCAACAGCTTCATGAATTTCCTTTCCTTTTTTTCACAATGGTCCTTAATGCTAATTCATTTATCTTGAAATGGTGGACAACCACAGCTGCAGACTTCAGTTTCCAGTACATATCAAGCAATTTAACTTTTATTGGTCATGACTTTCTTCTACTTCATGGGAGCACTTCCAGGATGACTAGTTGTACTTTGTATGGGTCCTATGGTACTAAGGTTTATGGTATTGCACTAGGCATGATGAAAAATACATGACAAAAATCACTTTTTACTGTGATATGCAATTAACTGGAGAGATGAACTGCTCATACAGAGATGAATAGCATCAAATGGCATTTTAAGCAGATATTCACACTGAAGCACCCCATAATAGCAACAAGAGGTAGCTATGAAATTAATGCAGTATGTACTGCAGTTAATTTGATGCAATTAGAATTTAATACTGCATCTTTGTTTTTGTTTACATTTCTCTTGACTGTAAATGTTATCACATATGGTATGTAAGTGTATGTGTAAATTTGACATATTTTAACTTTTTATTATAAATTTGTGTATATTTTATAGTAGTAAATGATAAAATAGGCTAGTATCTATGTATATTTTATGCATTCACGACATATCTAACTTTCTAAAACATTTTCTCAATATTTCTAAGCTACTAGGATTGTCTGCAAGGTTTTTCAAATTGTCATAAATCTACAAAAATTTTTTCATTATATTTATTGAAAAAAATCTGTGTGTAAGTGGACCCATGCAGTTACAAATCATATTGTTTAAAGGTCAACTTTATTTATTTCTGGGATATTGGATAAAATTTATTGGTGAAATGATCTGGGCCTGGAATTTCCCTTTGTGATATTTTTAATAATAATTTCAATTTTTCAATAATATAGGATTGTTCAAAGTTTATGTTCCATCTAATGGCAGCATTAGTACTTTTTTCAAGGAGTTAGTCTATTTTATCAGGTTTGTTGAATTTATGGTATAGTTGTTAATATTTCCTTATTACCTTTATAGTATTTGTAAAATATATAGAGATCTCACTTTTTTCATTCCTAACATAGGTAATATTTTTCTCTTAGAGCACTCTTTCTAGGTATTTTGTTTGTTTTGTTGTTCATTTAAAAGAATCAGTTTTTGATTTGCTGATTTTCTCTTATGTATGTTCTCTATATTATTGATTTCTGATCTTATCTGTATTTCTTTTTGTATTCTTATCTTAGTTTTAATATGCTCTTCTATGGTAGCTTCTTAATGTTGAATCATAGGTCTAGCTCTTTATGATTCTTTATTCTTTTCTAATATAATGATTTTAGGCTATAAATGTTACATTAATTGTGCAAATTCTGATATATTGTTTTAATTATCATTCATTTCAAATAGTTTCTTATTTGTTTTGTGATTTAATTTGAGCTATTAGTTATTTTTTTAGCTTTCTTAAACATATAATAATATTTAATGAGCACAATATTCTTCTTTTTATTTCAGAATATTATGGTGGTACATACCTTTTTGGTTACATAAATTGCTTTTGTGCAGTTTGAGTCAAAGTTATGTGCATGCCTTCACTCAGATAGTATGCATTGTACTGTCAGGTGTGAATTTGCCCATCTCATCCTACCCCCTCCCACCTGCTTGATTTCCATTGAGTTTTGCTTCCATATGTGCATATAAGTGTTGATCAATTAGATCCAATTTAGCATTGAGTACTTGTGGTGTTCGTTTTTCCATTCTTGTGATACTTCACTTAGAAGAATGGTCTCCAGTTCTATCCGAGTTGTTACAAAAGATAGTAGATCACCATTTTTTATGACTGAGCAATATTCCGTGGTATACATATACTACATTTTATTAATCCACTCATGTACTGGTGGATGCTTGGATTGTTTCCACATTTTTGCGATCATGAATTATGCTGCTATAAACATTTGAGTGCAAGTGCCTTGTTTATAAAATGTCTTTTATCCATTGGATAAATACCCAGTAGTGGGCTTTCTGGATCAAATGGTAGTTATATTTTTAGTTCTTTGAGGTATCTCCATATTACTTTTCATGGAGATTGTACCAGTTTGCATTCCCACCAGCAGTGTATAAGTGTTCCTTTCTCTCCACTTCCATGCCAGCATCTGTTGTTATGGAACTTTTTGATAGAGCCATTCTATCTGGAGTTAGGTGATATCTCTTTCTGGTTTTGATTTGCATTTCCCTGATGATTAGAGACATTGAGCATTTTTTCAAGTGTTCATTGGCCATTAGTCTATTTTCATTTGAAAAGTTTTTGTTCATGTCTTTTGCCCACTTTTTAATGGGTTTATTTGATTTTTTCTTTCTGATATGCTTGAGTTCTTTGTAGATACTTGTTATCAGCCCTTTGTCAAATGTATAGCATACAAATGTTTTATTCCATTCTGTATGTTGTCTATTTGTTCTATTGATTGTGTCCTTGGCTGGATAGAAGCTTTTTTAATTTGAAAGGTCCCATTTATTTATTTTTGTTGTTGCTGTGATTGCTTTTGGAGTCTTCTTCATAAATTCCTTGCCTAGGTCAATATCTAAGAAATTTTCTTCTAGAATTCTTATAGTTTCATGTCTTAGGTTTAAGTCTGTTATCCATCATGAATTAATTTTTATGACTGGTGAGAAGTGAGGATCCTGTTTCAGTCTTCTACATGTGGCTATCCAATATTCCCAGTACCATTTCTTGAATGGTGATTCTTTACCCCAGTGTATGTTTTTATCTGCTTTGTCAAAGATCAGATGGCAATATGAGGATGGTTTTATATTTGGGTTCTCTGTTCTGATCTATAGATCAATGTCTTGGTTTTTGTGCCAGTACCATGCTGTTATGGTTACTATAGCCTTGTAGTATAGCTTGAAATCTGGTAAATTGATGCATCCCAATTTGTTCTTATTATGTAAAGTTTCATTGGCTATTCAGGATCTTTTCTGGTTCCTTACAAAGCATAGAACTATTTTTTCTAGATCTGCAAAAAATGACATGGGAATTTTAATGGGCATTGAATTAAATATATAAATCACTTTGGGTAGTATAAACATTTTTAGTGTTGATTCCGCTGATCTGTGAACATGATATATTTTTCCATTTGTTTACATTCCCTGCAATTTCTTTCCTCAATATTTTGTAGTTCTCCCTGTTCCACCTTATTTAAACATATTCCTAGGTATTTTATTTTCTTTGTTGCTATTGTGAAAGTTATTGCATCTTTGATTTGATTCTCAGCTTGACTATTGTTGGTGTATGAAAGCTACTGACTTGCATACATTGATTTTGTAACTTGAGACTTTGCTGGATTTATTTATCAATTTCAAGAGTCTCTTGATTAAATCTTTGGGGTTTTTTAGATATAAGATCATATCGTCAGCAAAGAGCAATAGTTTGAAATCTTTTTTTCCCATTTGGGTACAGTTGATTTCCTTCTCTTGCCTGATTGCTCTGGCTAGTACTTCCAGCACTATGTTGACTAGAAATGGTGATAGTAGGCCATCATGTCTGGTTGCAGTTCTAAGCAGAAATGCTTTCACTTTTTCCCCATTCAGTATGGTGTTGACTGTGGGTTTGTCATATATGGCTTTTGTAATTTTGATGTATAACCCATCTATGCCTATTTTGTTAAGTGTTCTTATCATAAAAGGGTGCTGTATTTTGTCCAATGCTGTTTCTTAATCTATTGAGAGGAACATATGCTCTTTGCTTTTGCTTCTATTTGTGTGGTGAATTACATTTATAGATTTGCATATGTTGAACCATCCTTGCATCTCTGGGATGAAATTTACTTGATTTACCACTTGATTGTGGTAAATTATTTTTTTGATGTGCAGCTGAATTCTGGTTTGCTAAGATCTTATTGAGTATTTTTGTATCTACATTCATAAGAGATATTGATGCGTAGTTTTCTTTTCTTGTTGTGTCCTTTCCTGGCTTTGGTATCAAGGTGATATTGGCTTAATAGAACTAGTTGGGGAG
This sequence comes from Lemur catta, assembly GCF_020740605.2. Classification (NCBI taxonomy): domain Eukaryota; kingdom Metazoa; phylum Chordata; class Mammalia; order Primates; family Lemuridae; genus Lemur; species Lemur catta. The sequence goes on from NC_059136.1 coordinate 19,788,833, forward strand.
TATTCCTTCCTTCTTGATGTTATGAAATAATTTCTACAGCATAGATACCAGTTCTTCTTTGTAGGTGTGGTAAAATTGGGGTGTGAAACCCTCTGGTCCAGGACTTTTTTTTGGAAGGTTTTTTTTATTGCTGCTTCAATTTTGGTGTTTGATATTGTCTGTTCAGGAGATCTAGTTCTTACTGATTGAGCCTAAGGAGATTGTATGTTTCCAAAAATTTGTCCATTTCTTCCACATTTTCAAGTTGATGAGCATAGGAATTTTTATAGCTTTCAGAGATGATATTTTGTATTTCTGTGACATCAGTTGTGATTTCTCCTTTTTCATTTCTCACTGAGCTTATTAAAGTCCTTTCTTTTCTGTTTCTGGTAAATCTAGTGAGTGGCCTGTCAATTTTGTTTATCTTTTCAAAGAACTAACTTTTTGTTTAATTAATCTTCTGTATAATTCTTTTGTTCTTGATTTCATTGAGTTCTGGTCTGATCATAGTTATCTCTTCTGTTGGTTTTGAGATTGGTTTGCTCTTCCTTTTCTAGTTCCATCAGATGATTCATTAGATTGTTGATTTGTGACCTTTCTATCTTTTGGATGTGGGCATTTAAGAGTATGAATTTTACATGATATCTTATTATAGTTTTTGTTTGTTTGTTTGTTTTTTGAGAGAGTCTCACTCTGTTGCCTAGGCTAGAGTGCTGTGGCATCAGCCTAGCTCACAGTAACCTCAAACTCCTGGGCTGAAGCAATCCTTCTGCCTCAGCTTCCCAAGTAGCTGGGACTACAGGCATGTGCCACCATGGCCAGCTATTTTTTTTCTATATATATTTTTAATTGTCAAGCTAATTTCTTTCTATTTTCAGTAGAGATGGGGTCTCACTCTTGCTGGTCTCAAACTCTTGACCTCGGATGGGTATTATCAAAAAAACAAGAGATAAGTGTTGGAAAGAATGTAAAAAAAATGGGAACTCTTGCACACTATTGGTGTGGATATAAATTAGCAAAGCCATTATGAAAAACAGTATAGAGTTCCTCAAAAACCTAAAAATAGTGGCTGTGCTTAGGTTAGATGTCATCCTTGATCTTATCATAAACTTTTGTTATTTATGTAAATTATATTCTGGATATCTTCATTTCATTAAAAAGTTCTTATGAATGTTAGACTGATTTGTTCATGTAGGAAATAAATTTGCATCTTTTACAGCTAAAAAACAAAACAAAACAAAAAAACCCTAAAAATAGAATTACCATATGACCCAGTTATTCCACTTCTAGGCATATATCCAAAGGAAATGAAATCAGTATATCTAAGCAAGGTCTGCACTCCTCATATTTGTTGCAGCATTATTCATGATAGTCAAGATATGGAATCAACCTAAGTGTCCATCTGTAGATGAATGGACAAAGAAAATGTGGTATACATACTCAAGGAAATACAGTTCAGCCTTTAAAAAGGAGGAACTTCTGTCATTTGTGACAGCATGGATGAACTTGGAGGACATTATGGTCAGTGTAATAAGCCAGGCAGAGAAAGACAAATACCATGTGATCTCACTTATATGTGGAATCTGAAAAACTTGAACTCATAGAAGCAGAGAGTAGAATGGTTGTTACCAGAGGCTGTTGGGGAGAAAGGCTGTTGGGGAGATGTTTGTCAAAGAATATACAATTTCAGTTAGGCAGGAAGAGTAAATCCAGGAGATCTATTATTCAACATGGTGATTATAATTAATAACAATGTACTGTATAATAGAAAATCACTAAGACTAGATTTCAAATGTTCTCACCACAAGAAATTATAAGTACATCAGGTAATAGGTATCTTAATTAGCCTGATTTAGTCCTTTCACAATGTATACATATATCAAAACATCATGTTGTATACTATAAATATTTGCAATTTTAATTTGTCAACTAAAAAATACAGACAGCTTTTCCCAGGAATAGCTAAAATTCTTCCTTCTCTGTCACCTCTAAATGGGTAGTCAAATACCAAAACTAAACTTCAGCATTAAATAAGAATACTTTAGAACTCTGAACAATGTAAATATTCTTCTCATCCAGCTACAAATTTCTCAATCATAAGGAAATAAATGCTATTCTACAGAGAAAATAGTTAAAGGACACTTTTCCTGACTTATGTGTTTCCCTCCAATTGTCCAGTTGTTAATACACTATCAATAAATTAGCCATATTTGTTATTAATATTAAAAAAGAGTATGGATTTTCCTCCAGAAAGTACTCAGACCTGCATTATATACTGATCAACTCAATAGACATCTACCAGTATAAAATCATCCAAAAACTAAGGTTCAGAGCCCACATACCACAATGGCTGAAGAGGTAAAACAAAGCAACAAAGTTCTACTCAACAGAGTTAACAGAAATCCACCCCTCTTATCAGTTCTCTCAATAAATGTGAATGGCTTGAACTCCCCACTGAAGAGATATAGGCTGGCTGAATGGATAAAAAAAACACAAACCAAGTATCTATTGTCTCCAGGAAACACATTTAACCCACAAGGACTCATTTATACTCAAGGTGAAAGGATGGAAAACAGTATTCTATGCAAAGGGAAACCAAAAGACAGCTGCTATAGTCATTCTGATATCAGATAACATAGACTTCAAATTAACAAAAGTAAAGAAAAACAAAGATGGCCACTATATAATGGTAAAGGAAACAATTCAAAAAGAAAACATAACAATTCTAAATATTTACACACCTAACACAGGTGTGCCCAGATTCATAAAGCAAATCCTACTCAACCTAAACAAAATGATAAACAGCAGCACTGTCATAGCCAGGGACTCCAATGCCTACTGACAGAACTGGAGAGATCCTCCAAACTTAAAATAGCAAAGAAACAATGGACTTAAACAGAACTCTAGAACAAATGGGCTTAACAGACATTTACAGAACAAACTACTGAATATACATTATTATTAGCTCATGGAACACTCTCTAAGGTTGATCCCACCCAAGACCCCAAAACATGTCTCAACAAATTTACGAAAAGAGAAATTATACCACATATATTCTCTGACCACAGTGGAATAAAATTGGAAATAAATTTCCCCAGAAACACTCACCTCTACACAAAGTCATGGAAATTAAACAACCCACTGGTGAATGATAGTTGGGTCAAGGAGGAGATAAATATGGAAATAAAAAGATTCTTTGAACTAAATGATAATAGGGACACAGTTATGAAAATCTGTGGGATATAGCAAAAGAGTCCTGAGAGACCTATTAGTTATTTTTTAAGTTTTTACAAGTTTATTCTGTTTTGTCACTCTCAAAATATACTCCCCCAAAGAATTAACCTACAAAATGGTGCACACTGCTCCCCTTAAAGGATAGACAGGTAATGTACATTATAAACATTATTTGGAATCATGTATAAATGAACTCTGAATCTCATTTGTTGTCTTCAATTTCTTCAATATTTCTGTGCTCTAGGGAATATTCTTAACCAAACCTCTTGAGCTTCTGGAAGAACATATAAGCTTAAAATTTTCAACTGTAATTAGGTCTAATTTGCATCACATCAGTATAACACAAGTACAGAATTGCAGGGCTCTTCTATACTCAGCAGTAACTCAGAACTACTGCAGGAAGATCATAGCTATATTTAGTTGTTCTAGCAGTGAACAACATACAGGATCTCTGAAATTCTGTGTTTTTAGGGCTTTCAGGAAAGGAGTAGGAAGGCTGTTCGTAGATTCTTAGGTTTTATAGTTAGTAATGTGGTAACGTGCCAATAGTTATCTGCATATTCTTCGTTGGACGAGAGCCAAAAACCTTTTCCAGTCACTGATACCATCGATCTTCAGCAATGTAGCAACTGCACTGACAAAGGAAATCCGAAGTATTGGATTTTAGATGACAAAAACATACAAAAAGCCTCTGTGGGGGACAGATGTGTAGTGTCCGTTTATTCTACACCATTCATTCCAGAGTTTAGCACACCAACTTCTTTCCAGATTCTGAATTCATAACAAATGATGACAAAATGTTATTGCATTTTTCCTATAGCAATTATAAACTTGGAGCAAGGATATTTTTCTAGCAGAGAAACTTCCAAAGATGTGTTTTGTTTATCTTCAGAGGAGCCACATCTCCCTCTTCTGTGCCACCTGTATCCTGGCTCAGCAAGCTACCTTCACCACCTCTCAGACATGGCCTCTCTCAGACCCATCTGCCCTATTAGTTATTTTTAAGTGGAGTATTTAATTTCCAAATATTTGAGGCTTTTCTGGGTAACTTGTTACTAATTCTAATTTTATAGTGGTAAAAGAAGTACTCTATAATATTTCAGCTTTTCCAAATTTGAGACTTATGGTCTAGCATGTGATTATCTTGATGAAAGTTCCACATGCACATGACTATGTATTTAGCAGTCATTGAGCATAATGGTCTGTAAATGTCAATAATTCAAGGTGTTTGTTCAGATTTTGTATAGATAGTGTTTAGATTTTCTACATCTTTAGTGATTTTTTTATTGTTTTGTAAGTTACTAAGAGAGTAATGTTAAAATTTTCTGCCTATAATTTTGAATTTCTTTAGTTCTCTCAGTTCTTCATGTATTTGAAGATCTCTCATTTTTATATTTTTTTGACTATCATGACATTTTAATGAATTTTCTATTTTGCTAATTTGGTATGTCTCCATTTATCTTGGGTAATATTTGTTGTCTTAATGTCTACTTTGTTTGATATTAGAATAGTATTACCAGCTTTCGTATACTTACAGTTTGTTTTGTTATCTTTTTCCATTCTTTTACTTTAAATATATCTTTGTTTTCATAGGTTTTCAATTGTAGACAGCATACAGATGTGTCTTTTTATCCAGTTTGACCATTCAAACTTTTATAGTTTGACTCCATTTTTGGAGTCTTTGGTCCACTTACATTAAATATACTTACTAACATGACTGGATTTATGCCTACTATTTAGCTTTAATTTTTTCTATTTGTCCCATCTAGTTTTTTCCTCTTTCCCTGCTTTGCTTCATTCCTTTGGATTAATGGATTTTTTTTTTTGTATTCTTTGTTAACTTCTTTATTTACATTTTAGCTCTGCTTCTATGTATTTTGTTTAGGTGTTTCTATATGAGTTATAATATGTATCTTTAATTTATGACAGTCTGCTTAGAGTTAATATAGTATGTTTCATATAAAAGGTAAAACACTTTGGGCAGAGTAGTTTCACTTAGTACTCCTTTGTCCTTCTTTCTTTTGTCATACTTTATATTCACACATGGTATGAAATCTATAGATTACAATTTTCCTTTTTACAGCAAGTAGGTTTTAAACAAATAGAGAGGATATACTATAGTCTTTTTTATTTACCCATATATTTACCATTTCTACTTTTTGTTCTTCCTGTTTTAGTCCTTGGTTCTTTCCCTTCAGCCTGAGGAAGTTCCTTTAGCATTCCTGTAGTAGAGGTGTGATCTCAACAAATTCTCCCACCTTTCATTTATCAGAAAATATATTTTACCTTCAGTCTCCATTGTTTTTGAAGAGAATTCCACCATCCCTTGTATCATCATTTATGTATATGTAATGCATCTTTTTTCCCTCTGCTTGTATACTTTCAAGGTTTTCTCAGTATTTTTTGTGTCTAAGTGTAGGGTGGTACTTTTTGGTTTGTTTGTTTTAATGTGTGCCGTTTACTGAAATTCATGATTTATAGAAAGATTGTCTTCAGAAAATTTAGGAGATTTTTCAGCCCACCTTTCTTCCAGTATGTTTTTTTCTCCATTCTCCTATTCTCTTCTCTCATTCTAGACTATAACTATACTTATTTGAGAATGCTTTCTATTTTTACACAGGTCACTCGTTTTTTAAAATTATATTTTCTGTGTTTTTAAAATTGGATAGTTTCCATTGAGCTCAAGGTCACAAGCCATTTATTCCAATTTTATTTTAAATTTTTCATTTAAAATTCTTCTCAGTTTTTACTTGGTACGTTTTTATAATTTTCATTTCTCTGCTTATATTCTTTGTCTTTTCACTCATTATGAGCATCTTTTTAAGTAATTGAACGTATTTCATTGGTTCTTTCAAGTTCTGATCTGCTAATACCACAACTGGGTGGGTCACCTTGAGATATGTTTTATTGACATACATTTAATTAGAATCTTGAATGAAAAGAGAGATAATGAGCAGAAAAAATAATTTAGGAAATATATTAATATAAATGATATTTTTATCTTTTCTTTCAGTATTTTAAAGCCATATTATTATTGAAAGCTAAAATGATAATACTGGTTTGTGGGTTTTAAGATATGTAAATGTAATCTGTATACAGGATGGAGTAAGGATGAATGTAACTATAATGGTACATGGTTCTTATATTTTACATGAACTGGTACTATAATATATTAACTCTAGACTGTGATAATTTAAAGTTGCATATTATAAGCACAGGAAAATCACTTAAAATATGCACATAAATATAGTTAAAGCCAATAGCAAAATTAAAATGTCGTAACAAAAAATACTTGATTAATAGAAAAGAATGCAGGAAAGAATGACCAAAGGAACAAGGTAAACAGGTAAATATAGAAAACAAATGGCAAAATGGTACAACTAAAGCCTACCATATTGATAATTACTTCAACTGTATTCTTATTTTTTTATTGCCTTTATTGGTCAAATACTAGGTAAAGTATTTTAAAGCTTCTTTGTAGTTTTCTTTAAATTTTAAAATCTTGCACAATTTTTACTTTATAAATATTGATGTGATGAAATTTGCCTTTAACAGGTTCAATTAAATTTGATCTTTTTGTAAATTATACTTTTGATCAATTAAGAGTAACTATCTTATTTTTCTATTGAAAGCTTTTTCTTAAGTCTCTGATATGTCTCTCTTTTTTGGTTAAACATTTAGTTGGGCTATATTTATTTTAATGACTTTAAAACTTGATAATATTACCCTATTACTCTCATTTACATAACTGACAGTATTGTGTTACATTGCCTTTGCCATTTTGTTATTTTATAATTCTACATTTTTCTTAAATGATGTGTGGCATTTCATTTAATTTTGATCTTTTTTAATATAACTATGTGGCTCTCCTCCATTCCAATCATTTAGAAGATATGTTACATGGTGTTTTGATAAGTTTAGGCTACTTACATATAAAAATTAAATTAGTCTTTCCCTTCCTAACATTTGTAAAATAAACAAAAGGAACAAATCTGAGAAGGAAACTACCTTTCTGTTAAAGAAATAGGCTATTAGCCTGTTCCACAGGAAGGGTTTCATCCAGATAAATGAAAATAGTACCAACTGAAAGGAAACATTGGGGCCATCTGTTTCCCAGATTGCATTCAGAGTACAGATTTTGAATGCATATGTTGCATCTCTCAACTTGAAGAAGCAGTTACTGATGTCCTGGGTAGGCCACAGAGGAAATAATGCCAACTGTATGTTATATTTAACCGCAATTAAAAATGGCATTGCTGGATATTTTCTGTCTTTGGTTTCTCCCCTGAAAATTCTACTGGAGAGGGCCATAGCTAGTATAATAACACAGGGAATTTTCTTCAGCATGTCCTACACTCTTCTGGGAAAGACTGACCTTCCTCTACCCTGGTGTGGTGAAATGGGTTTCATCATTAACAAAGTTAAAGATATAAATTGGGAAAAATGTAGACAAATATTATCATTTAAATAAGTCTTCAAAAAGAAGTTGCATCATCATTCTTGGAACTGGTTTGTAATTTCAAGCAGTTACCATCTTCATTTTAATTACTGTCACTGTTTCCTTCATCCTTGATAACCTATGAGCTCTTTGAGATTATCCTTTTTGTATCCTGATATCAGTGCTTCCTATCCTTTATGATCATGATATGTGCTTGATAAATGCAATTTTAATATTTTCAATGGTTTATCAAATGATTAAAGGAATTGGTGATAATATATATTATATGCAGCCAGCCATGTATATGTATGTATGTATGTGTGTTTGTGTTTGTTTATATGCATATACAGTCAGCCCTCCCTATCTGTGGGCTACATTCATGAATTTAACCATAGATTGAAAATATTAAAAAAAAAAAAAGATGGTTTTTGTTTGTACTGAACATGTACAGGCTTTTTCCTTGTCATTATTCCCTAAACAGTACACAATCATAACCCTCAACACAGACTCATACTAAGAGATTGTGATCAAAGTTTTGTTTTGTTTTGTTTTTTTTCTGCTACTCAGCCAGGAGCCTGGAACATACAGGTTAAACCAAGAGAGTCTGTACTGTCCACAGTGTGATGAGCCCACAAAACCAGATATGAGACTATTAGCCAAATTACCTAATTTTGTTGTATCTTTGTTTGCTTTGTGGTCCTCATTAGTAATATTAGAGAGGTATGCAGGCATGTAAATTCAGCATTCTTTCCCCTAAAGCAACACATTTTCCCCTTGAGATTTCAATATTGAATATGAAGTTACATCTATTCTGAACAATTTCATGACCCTCTGAGTCAAGGGTGAACATTGTCTAACTTGTCTGCTATTTGCTGCATAGTAGCATGGGAAAAGCTCCCTCCATTCCAGGACTTAAGTAAAGCATGAATTGGAGAGGTTTAGGAAGAGAAGAAAGCAATCCGGAATTCCTCTAGAGTGTTTAGGATTTGTGTTCTTACATCAAGGCCTAGTTTTTCTTCTTCTAGAGTTAAGTTGTCTGAAGATCCTTTTTCTTAGGGGAGAAACTAACGGGTCAAAACAGAACCTGGGTGATGTCAAGGACTATACTAAAGGCAGACATTAGTTTAATAAGGAAATCAAGTTTCTGTCCAGTTTGAAGATAGTAGCCAGTAGACTTTTGTTTCACACATCTAATACCAGTGTTTCAGGGCTATAGATCATTGATCTATTCAAAGCCAAAATATCCCTTTGAGATTGTCAAATAGCATTGTAATGTTTTTTGTATCACTCATCAAGAATAGTTTGGAACTAGGCAATAAATTTTGTGTAGAGTATCATTAATAGATCTCAAGCAAAATAAAAGTAATAGGGTCCTCACTTATAAGATCTATGGCAGTTAGGCACCTCCAGATAGTTTTCTAGTTCTTTCAAGTTCTGTTCTTGTGAAAATTAAGTTACAAAAGTTGAATTCTAAAAAAGGTCCTCAGTATTGTTTTGATAGACACAGGAGCCTCCTTGCCTAGATATTATAGGATAGACATTTTAGATTTCTGGTTGTCTAGCATGTTGTCATGTTTGCCTTGTCATCTACTAGTTGAGTCCCAGTTACTGATTCATTACAGGGAACTAGAACAAAGAGAAACTGAGTGACTCACAAAGGAAAATGTATACCAACCCAACAGTCAATTTGGCTGTATGCTTTAACCACTGTACATACAAATTATATTCAGGCATTGGACTCATACTGAAGAATGAATAAAAATACACAGAGGCAATAAAAGTAATAGATGCCATATAAGCAACATACTTAAATATAGCCTTAAGCCAGATGGGTAAGAAAATAAACAACAAAATAATTCAGATTAAAACATGACAATCTGTGGTATTATTATGTGAATCTTGAGTGGAAACTGTCTACATTTCAGTCATCTACTTGGTCTGAAGGTCTTAGGTAGAAGCCAGCTATCTCCTCCTAAATACCATCTGCTTCTGATACATTCTTAAGGTTTCTCAGCTTGAGGTCTCTAGTAATGAGTTGAGATGATTTATGCCTCTTTTATTGAAAGACATCACTCTAAGTATCAAACTCTTGGAATTTTACTTCTGGACTAGTTTTTAATGGTATCTGATAGGGTCCGTTCCATCAGAGTTTAAGGGTTTTCTTTCTAAGATGTCTCTCCCAGATTTTAGACCAAATCTCCAGAATTTAGATCATGTGAGGATCATTTAGTAGGACCTCACATTTAGTTGAGGGAAGATTGCTTATGTATCTTAATGATAAGACTGGATAAATTCTGAGTTACCTGCAACATTTGGCTATGACCACTTACAATAGTGTAGAGTCTAGAAGCAGAGGTGATGTTGCTAGACTCATGGTTTGACCTGTTGCTAACTCAAAAGAAGAGATTTGTTGAACCCCAGAAGGAGTTGAGCTCATTGTCCTTAAAGCAAACCTTAGGCCATGGGAGTTTGAAAGTCTCTGATAATTTTGCTAATTTGAACTTCTGTTCTTTCTATCTTTCCTGAAGATTGGAGCAATATAAACAGTAGGGTTACTGTATGACTAGCAGAGCTGTGCAAAACTCTCTACTTATAGTCTCAGTATAATAAAAGTCAGGGTAAATCAATGCCCAAATTTTCTTTATGAGTAGGAGAGTCCTCAGATACTCAAGGTCTAGAATGCCCTGATAACATTTAATTTGCAATTCCGCTTGCACAGTAAATCTCTACTTCTCAGGAGAGCAAATGTGATATATTACAGAGAAAGAAAGAATGTAATTTAGTTAAAGTCTAAGGGTGACTGTGATGGGCTGGAACATAGGGTAATATCTAAAGATTATTAGAGAAACCTACCATGTAAGTAGTTTGTTATCTTCAAGGAAGAAGTTGTGTCATAGTGGTTTAAGGTTTAAGGTTAATAGTGTAGCATCCATATATACAAATTAAAGAATTTGCAAACATGTCATTTAATATTTAGTATTCCTTTTTGAATTTAAAGGTAAAACGGCATATTAGATGCTAGATACCCACTGGAAGTACCCTGATTCATCACTTATTTCACTTTTTGCGTTTTAATTCTCAGCTAAAGCAGGTCAAGTATAATATTTTACAACTTACTGTTTACAGGTGTCTTTATCAAGAGACTTACTCATTCTGAGTTTAATGTCTGGGTAAGGAGGATGCAGTTTTATCTGTAGTTTGATTTCATTTTTGTACAAAACCCTTTCAAAATGTTTAGTGAGGTACTGGGGCTCTTATAATGGGAACATTGTCCATTCTAGTTTGTCCTTGCATATTAAATCCCCTATGTTTGGCTTAAGTTCATTTCTATAACATGAAGAGAGATGTATAAGGGCATATATCTGCTTCAAGATCTATTTCTGAGTGGTGCCTAAAGGTGTTAAAGAGCTCATCTCTGCTGTCTGCAATGGACATACCCTTTCTTTGTTTGGAGGCCTAGATTAGAAAGCAATCTACTTTCACGGAAAGATTTTAGGGATAGCCTCCAAAACCCTTGTCCAACATTGTTAATTTTTCTAAAACATTTTTCCTATGAAATTTAAAACTTTATGGCTTCCTGTGGTCTTTTTTGTCACTACTGAGACTGAACCATTTTGCCTTTTTCATCTACATTTTTGTATCTGAGGTTACCACTAAAATATGAACTAATTTGTATAGATCTAGGAGCCCCAGATCCTACCTTCCTAAAGATGTTCTACAATCTTCTGCAAATTTTTGTCTATTCTGCCTATGTTTTGAAAAGTCTTTGACAGCGCTTCTCCTCTCAGAGTAAAATGGCCTTAAAAATCAACCACAGATGTTTCCCTGTTCTGAGGGCAGTTTAATATGAAAAGAGGTCTTGAGCTTTGGGGTTTACTGGTTGTCCAAGAGAGAAGAATTGTTCAGAGGCAGAGAAGGGGTAGAGAGTAATAGTAGGATAAAATCTAATGGGTTTCAGTTGCAATTTGTAGATATCTAAAAGGGAGAAACAGTTTTATGTTTTTGTTTTCTTTTGCCCTAAGAAATTTCTTAAGCAAGGAATCTTGGAATCTGAATTTCTTTTGGATACTTCCTCAGATCATTTAAAATTGCAGACCACTGGATGTTTGAAATGTTGATCCATTTTTATTATAAAGCACCTCTTAAATAAACAATTTTGTTCATATAAAAAGTTCTGCAAAGTGGCTGCTATAATTCTGAATAAACCTCATTGAAATTTTGCCATTCTGATAAGTACATGAACATGGGTATATTACAAACATATGTAAGAAGAGGATTCTAGTTCAAAGGACATGTGGAATTAGAATTACACTGAAATATACTCATGAAAATGTGGTAAAAATCCATCAAAAATGCTGTTTATGACTACCTCTTGCATGTCCCAACCTAATTTCTGGGTTGTCCAACTTTAGACCTGAAGGAATTTGAAGTTTCTTGGGGAACATAAGATTTTGAGAGGAGATTTCTCTTAGAATCAGACTCTACTTGATAAGATAATATTCATAAGTTCTTGATGAGGACCTAGGGAAAAATCTCTCCAAAAGATGCCAGTCTGAGAAGAAATCTTATGAACCTCTCTATCCATGGGGCTGACTTGATGGAAGCACTTATGTGGGTCTATCTCATTCTGTTTCCTATGAAACATTCCTCTTGTAGATGTACACAAAAAATGGTGAGGACAAAGACAAATAGTAGCATTGTTAGTAATAAGGCACATTTCACCAAAGATAAGTAGTTTTTCAAGTCTGGTCAGATAATCAAAGTATTTCTAAAAAGAGTTCCTTACTCATAGGAGACAAAATTATCTCAGTATATTGGGAGCACAGTGAAAATATATTGGAGTTCAACCCAATTTAAGACTTACTTCATTCACTATTGTACTCAGAAATATTCCTGAACAGGAAGCTCAATGGATGTCTGAGAAGGACACTGTCTCTGAGTCAAGGTTCTTGGGCCTAGGCTACAAGGTCTTGATTTTTACTGGACCTTGGTGAGATGTCCAAGATTGTTTAATGTTGAATTTCTGGAAAATCACCTGAGCAATATTTTGATAAGGCAAAGCTGAGTTTATTCTTAATGTGGTAAGAGAAGGCAATCCCCCAGTAGATACTCATAGCATTTTAGAGAGGGAAGCACAAAGTTAGAATATTTACGAGAATTTAAAGTCTCATTTAAGATGGACCTTTAAATGCCAGGGCTTGATTATGATTAAGGATCATGATAATATAGTTTACAATTGGTGGGCACAGTAAAGTGAAGATGTGGAGGTTAGGGATTCAAAAAGTCTTAGGATATAAACTGTTGTTTGATGTTTTCTGTTGATGAGTTAGTGAGTTTTTAAGGAAGTTCTTGTAATAAATACTAACATTACTTGCAACTTTTATTTTGCTGAGCAAGAATTCCCTGGAATAGTAAAGTTATATCAGTGAAGATAGTGGAAAATTTAAATAATGTTAGTGGAGACAATTAGCTATGTGGGTATATATTATTTTGTTTCTCACATGTGTCAGTGTCACCACTGGTTTCAAATCCTTCAGTACTTTACATGTTATTTATGGTAAAAGTTTATAGAATGGTATTCAAAACTGGACCTAGTCACATCCCCTTTCTGTCACCTCACACTCCTTTACTTCTACTTGCTGTTCCTAGAACCACTGGGCCTGCTTTGGCACCAGATTATCTCTATGTCTCAAGCATTTCCTACCTTGTCTCTCCATGATTACTCCTAGTTCTCTTTCAATTGCCAGTCAGGTTTCCCTGGTATACTTCTCTGAAGCATCTATATCCCCACAGCACAACTCTTTTCACTTGTCATTACTTTTGGCCCCAATCCTCTAATATAAAGTACATTATTTAATATTTACAATGAATGTCCATCTCCTAGCACTAGCATGTAAACATACTGAGAATGAAGATTTTTGTCTTTCACTGCCCCAATATGAATCCTCTGACTATGAAAGAAATAAAAATTGACTTATATCTGAAACTTAAGAGCTAAATTTCCTTTAAGTTGTTTGAAGTAAAAGATCATACTTAAAAATAATTGTTCTGGTAAGGGAGAAACTGCAAAGGAAATTTCAGCTTTTTGCTTCCCACAAAGGCAAAATTATTTATTAATAGAATTTTGAGGAATGGTAGAATTTAGGTTAAACAGTAGAATTTAGGTAAGCAGTATTTTGGTTAGATCAAAGCAAAATGCAGCTAATCAGATGGGTTGGATTTGATCAAAGGGAAATGGAGACTATTGGAAGAATTAGAGAGCAGGCCAGTTAAAGTAATGATTGCTGATGGTGAGTATTTAGCTAAAAACTAGTATTGAGCAGTTTTGCAGCTTCTTGAATACTAGGTAATCCTGTCCTTTAGAGGAGAGTGGAATTTTCAGCTTCTTTTGTACATGGGGATGATGCCCTTCAGGCAAAGGTGCCATTTTTCATTCTTAACTACCAAAGCCTGGAAAAGCACAGGGAATATAAAAATCTGAACATAGAACACTGTGCCTGATAATCTGGGTACTCTGTTTGCATTTGTAGAGTGATTGCAATTTTTCCTAATTTAGCATTTTTAAAAAAGAAAGAACATTCTAAGAGTAACTTTTTTGCCAATAATTTAGTAATATTGTTGAAATTGTAAAATTCCTGAAAAACACTGAAGAAAAAGTCACAAAAATAAATGGAAAATATAAATACTTATATCTGTTAAGGACAGTGAATCCATAATTAAAATACTTCCAAACATGAATATTCTGTGTTTAATTGTTCCACTAGTAAATTTTTCTAAATATTTAAGGAAAAATATAAAATTAATTTTCATTTTGTCTTAATAGCTTAATTCTAGTAACTAAATATGACAATGAACTGTAAAAATGAAATTTATAGAACAAGACTACTATGAAAATAGATGCAAGTAGCCTAAACATAATAATATAATAGTAAGTTATATAAAATATTTTTTAAAAAAGGTTACTGCATAACAACCATTTGTGTTTATCTAAGAAATAAAGGAGCTTTTGTTTTGTTTTTAACATTCAAAAATTATTCAAGACTTCTGGTTTCAGCTCCGACATTTGAAGAGCTTGGAAGTTATCGTTTCTGTCACTATAACAAGGTAAAGCAGGATAAACTGACAAAATCAATTATTTCCTTGAACCTGTCAGAGAACTGAGGCTTTAGGGAAAGATGCCACCCCCAAAGATGGACATAGTGAGATACAGCTAAGACTTCCTTAGCTGGAACAGAAGCCACCGGAGCCAAAAATTGGTAGGAACACTTAAATGGCAATTTAAATGAGGTTGGGCTGAATGTGGACTAGAATGAAAGGGAGAAACTCCTGGAGACCCCCACATTTTGTGGGCTATTCCTACAGAAACCTCATAGTGAAGATTTGAGAAAGATCCCCTCATGGTTCTGGAACTGGAAGAAGAGTAATCATTGTAAAATACACTCAGAACATTCTCCATAACAAAGACCTAATCTCCAGGGGAAATACTTCACCAAAGACTTACGCTAGCTGGGGGAAGAACATTCCTCTTACTCCAGACTTCTCTAGCTTTCCTGTCTTATCAATTAGGAAATAAAGAACCCACAAAGTGTCAACAGAGGTCAGTGCTTCCAGAAAATACTTTGGGAACACAAGAACCAGGGAAAAGAGTAGGGTCAAGAGGTGCAGAGTAGAGGGAGGCTGGGGAAAGCTATGCCACTGGAGAAATGTTTGTAAAGATTACAACCCCAGGACACATGTACACAGTGCCTTACTCAGAAGATTATAGAACACTCAATGTTCCATACATCTTACCCCACCAACAGGCTCTAGTATAATAAAAACCGATTACAGTAGAAAGAGCTGGAAGACACCAATTCTCTCAGAGGAGTACTTAAGCCCAAAGTCAACAAGGGAAACAAAGACACTAGAGGAATTTGACACTTCTGGAACCTCTAGCAACAGAAAGCATTAATCACAGCCCAACCTCTATTCAGATTACCATAAAAATCACTTGACAGGCCCATTTGCCTCAGTTCTTAGTACCAGATACAACTCAACAAAAAATTACAGTCCATGTCTTTTGACAAGAAAAAACACTCTGAAGAGATAAAGCAATGAGCAGAACCAAACTCAGAATACAGATGTTGAAATTATCAATAGGGAATTTAAAGTAACTATGATTAACATGTTAAGGAATCTGATGGAAAATGTAGACACCACGTTAGAATAGATAGGTTATATGAGTAGAAAGAGGAAAGCTAGAAATAAATGAAGAAAGCTTTCAATAGGGCTCATTAGTAGACTCAAGATAGCTGAAGAAAGAATCAGTGTTCTTGAAGATAGGTCAATAGGAATTTCACAGAATAAAATGCAAATAGAAAAAAAAGAGTGACAAAAAAGAGGAAAACATCCAAGAATTGTGGAGCAAGGTAAAAAGGTACAACATAGACACCACTGGAATACTAGAAAAATACAGTACAGGGCAGAAGAAATATTTGAAGTAATAATGGCCAAGAGTTTTCAAAATGAATGGCAGAGACCAAACCACAAATTCAAAAAGCTTGGAGAACACAAAGCAGTAAAAGATAAATTAAAAAAGACTAAACAATAACAATAAAACCTGCAAAAAAACCAAAGACAGAAAAAATCTTAAAAGAAGCTAGAGAAAAACATCATACTGATAGAGGAACAAGGATAGGAATTACTGTGGACTTCTTATCAGAAAAAAAGAGTTCCTAAAGTAATAATAGAAATAATGTATTGGATGATTATGGCATATAGTTATGTGAAATGAATGACAACCATGCCACAAGAAATAGAAGAAAGAAATTGAGAATAATCTGTTATAAGATACTTTCACTATACATTAAATGGTATGATATAATTTGAAGATAGGCTTAAATTAGTTAAAAATGTATATTGTAAGTTTTAGGGGAACCAATAAAAAATTAAGAAAATATAAATGATATGTGAAGAGGAGGGACAAATGCAAAATCATCAAGTAAAAGCAGAGAAGCAGAGAACATAGTAAAATAAGGGGTATAAAGAAACAGTAATGCAGTGACTAGAAAGTGGTAATAAATATGGATATATTAATCCAACTATATAAATAATCACTTTAAGTGTGAATCATCTAAATTAAAAGACAGAGATTGTCAGAATGGATTAAGACAACAAGACCCAACTAACTGTCTACAAGAAACCTACTTTAAAATGAAAGATTTAGATAAGTTAAAAGTAAAAGGATGGAGAAAGATATACCATACTAACATTAATCGAAGGATAGCTAGAGTGGTCACACTGATTTCAGACAGAGCAGACTTCAGAATAAGGAAGATTACCAGGCACGAAGAGTGGCATTTCATAGTTATAAAGGGTCAATTCTACAAGAAGATATAAAAATCACAAATGTGTATGCACCTAACAACAGAGTGTCAAGATACGTGAGGTAAACGTTGGTAGAACTGAAAAAAGAAACAGACAAGTCCACTTTTACAGCCACAGGCTTCATCATCCCTCTGGCAGTAATAAGGCAAGCAGGGAAAAAAATAGTAAGGGTACAGATGACCTGACTAGCACTGTCCTTAACTTGTCTGACACTTGGAGAGTACTCCATCCAACAACAGAAGAATACACATTATTCTAAAGTTTACATGAAACATTTACCAAAATAAATGATATTATGTGCCATTAAACAAAACTTAACAAATCTAAAAGATTATAAATCATGCTAAGTTCTCAGGCCATAAATGAAATAAAACTAGAAATCAATAGAAAGATAGAGCTGAGAACTGCTCCCCAAATATTTGGAAATTAAACAATACACTTCTAAATAACAGACACATCAAAGAACAAGTCACTATAGAAATCAAAAATTACTTTGAAGTAACTCCAAATGAAAATATTATTTATTATAATTTATGGGATACAGTTAAAACATTGCTTACAGGGAATTTTTTAACATTAAATTCATATATTAGAGAAGAAAAAATCCAAAATCAATAATCTAATCTTTAACCTTAGAACAGTAGAGAAAGAAGATCAATTTAGGTCTTATGCAAACAAGAAATAATAAATATTAGAATTAAAATTAATAAGATTTAATACATAAAATAAAACCAAACCTTGAGTATTGTAAAAGATCAATAAAATTGCTAAACTTCTGGTCAAGCTAAGCAAGGAAAAGAAGAAAGACAAATGGCCAGTATTAGAAAAAATGAGGGGACATCAGTACTGATTCCATAGACATTAAAAGGATAATAACAGAATACTAAGGACAACTCTTTGCCCCCAAATTTGTTACCTTATGCACCAATTCCTGAAAGAAAAAAACTACTAAAACTCCTATAAGGAGAAATAGATAACCTGAATAGTCCTATAACTATTCATAAAATTGAATTATAATTAATAACCTTCCAAAAAAGAAGACACCACACCAAGACTGTGTAACACGTGAATTTTGCTAAACATTTAAGTAAAAATTAATACCAATTCTCCACTATTACTTCCAGAAAATAGAACCAGAATGAACACTTCCCAACTCATTGCATCAAACCATCATTACCCCACCACAGTAACCAGATAAAGGCATTACAAGAAAGCAAAACTATAGACCAATATCTCTCTTGAACATTGACATAAAAATCCTCAACAAAACATTACCAAATTTAATTCAACAATGTATAGAAAAATCATATACCAAAACCAAGTGGTATTTATTCCAGGTATGCAAGGCTATGTGTGTTAACATTCAGAATTCAATCAATGTAATTCATCATATCAGTAGCCTACAAAAGAAAAATCATATCAATATATGCAGAAGAGGCATCTGACAAAATCTAACACTCATTCATGTTATAAAGAAAAAGCTCAGGAAACTAGGAATACATGCAAGTTTCCTCAACTTGATAAAGAACATCTACAAAAAGCCCTACAGCTAATATCATACTTAAATGGTGAGAGACTATGCTAATTTCAAGAAAGGCAAGTATGATCTCCATCCTTTGCAACATCATACCAGAAGTCGTAGCTATTTCAATAAGAAAAGAAAAAGGAACGAAGCATATAAATTGCAATGGAAAAAATAAAACTGTCTTTACTCACAGAAGACATGACTGCCTATGGAGAAAAATCCCTGACTCAGGGGGATGGGCGGGACATGGACAATGTATATAACCTGAGCTTTTGTACCCCCATGATGAGCTGAAATAAAAGAAGAAGAAAAAATAAATAAATTAATTAATTAATTAATTTTTTAAAAAAGCTTCCTGGAGCTGATAAGTGAATATAGAAAGGTTAAAGGATACAACGTTAATATGTGAAAGCCAGTTGTTTTTCTATATACCAGAAATAGGCAATTTGAAAAAAAACTACAAAACACCAAAATAAAACAAAGTATAAAACAAGCAAATCTAAATATATAGGTACAGGATCTATATGTCTATATGGAGAAAACTTTGATGAAAAAAATCAAAGAAGTTCTGAATAAATGGACAGATTTTTCATCCAGGGATTGAAATACTCAATATTATCAAAATGACAGTTCTTCCTAACTTGATCTATAGACTCCATGCAATTCTATTCAAAATTTCAGCAAGTTATTTTGTAGATACTGAAAAACTGGTTCTAAGGTTTTTATGTAAAGACAAAAGACCTAGAATAACCAACACAATACAGAAGAACAAAGGTAGAGACCTCATACTGCTTGATTTTAAAACTTCTATTGTACTATAAATCTACAGGAATCAAGACATTGTGATATTGGGAAAAGGATAGACACATAGATTAATAGTACAGAATAGAGAGCCCGGAAATAGACACACACATATAATTAACTGATCTCTGACAGTCACAAAGGCAATCCAACAAATAAAAGATATTTTTTTCAATTAACAGTTCTGGAACAAGGAGATATCCATATATAAAAAAGTGAATAAAAAGTGAACCTAGACAGGTCTTACACGTTTTACAAAAATTAACTCAAAATAGATCATAGAACTAAATAGGAAATGCAAAACTTTAAACTTCTAAAAAAACACAGGAGAAAATTTACATGACCTTAGGTTTTGTGATGAGTTCTTAGATACAATGCCAAAAGTACAAACCATGAAGAAAAAAATGGTAAGAGCTAGGCACAGTGGCTCATGCCTATAATCCCACCTACTCGGGAGGCTGAGGCCAGGAGTTTGACAACATAGTGAGACACTGTCTCTATTTTTTTTTTAATTAGCCCCATATCCCAGCTACTCAGGAGGCTGAGGCAGAAGTATCAGTTGAGCCCAGGAGTTTGAGGCTGTAGTGAGCTATGATCATTCCACCACACTCCAGCCTGGGTAATAGAGCAAGATTCCATCTGTCAATCAGTCAATCAATCAATCAATAAAATAGTAAGTTAGACTTTTTAAAGAAATCAAATCTCTGCCTGGTGAAATACACTGTTAAGTTAATAAAAACACAAGCCACAGGTTGGGGGGAAATATTTTCAAAACACATTTCTGATAAAGGTCTTCTGGTCAATTATGTAGAGAACTCTTAAAGCTCAGTGGTAAGAAAACAAACAACCCAATTAAAAAGTGGACAAAAGATCTGAACAGACATCTCACCAATAAAGATATACAGGTGATAAATAAGCATATGTAAAGATGTTCAACATTTTCTGAAACTAGGGAGATACAAATTAAACAATAAAATACCATTACATACATAGTACATAGTGGAATGGCTGATAATGCCAATTGCTGGTGAGGAGGCAAATAACATTCATTGATGATGGGAATGCACAGTGGTACAGCCACTTTTCAAGACAGTTTGAAAGTTTCTTATAAAGCTAAACATAGTCCTGCCACACATTCAGCCACTATGCTCCTAGGTATTTACCCAACTTATGTTTACACAAAATCCAGCACATGAATATAACAGCTTTATTCATAATTGCCAAAACCTGGAATTAACTAAAATACCATTCAATAGTCGAATGGATAAATAAACTATGACATGTGTCTTACCTGACCGACACACCTGAACTCAACTTTCCTCAGGTCAGGGCTCTCTGAGAGAGTGGCTGTCTTGGCTTATGGTCACTCTGAAGACAGAAACTCTAAGACCAAATTAAAAAGAAATTGTAACGATAGAATTCATAACACAAGTTCATCTAATTGGCTGAGACTAGTTAGTACTCTGAATTCTAGCTGCAAGAAAGTCTAGGGAATAAGAGTTTTTAAGTTTCTAATTTCCCCAAAAGGAAGTCAGGTGGAGTGCAAACAGGTCTGCAGCATCTATTATTTCTCTTCCTGCTTGAGGAATGAAGAAGTAACCAATAAAAAGAAATAACCCATCAAGCCACACAAAGACATGGATAAATCTTAAATGCATATTGCTAAATTAAAGAAGCCAGTCTGAAAAGGATACATACAGTGTTATTCCATTTATATGACATTCTGGAAAAGGCAAAACTATAGACATCAGTGGTTATCAGGGGTTTGAGTGAGGTGGCAAGGTTTGAATAGATAAATGCAATCTATGAATCCATGTGAATTTATTCTGTATGATAATGTAATAGTGTATGCATGATACTATACATTTGTCAAAACCCATAGAAGTTTAAATCAAAAAGAATGAACCTTAAGGTATACAAATTTTAAAAAATCATTTAGGAGGTTGGGGGATCCCAGGATAGAATATAGTGTGTGATAAAAGAACCCAACTGTATTACAAATGTATGAAACAACCTTATTAATGAGATTGCTGACTGAAGTAACTTTGAAAATGAGTGGAATCTGTAAGACTAAAGGCAAAATAACTGTATATAAGCACTGTACTCTACTTGATAAAGTTGTTTCCTGTGGGTGTATGAGTTAGCAATTATGAAATCATTATACATGTATATCAAATAGAACAATTAAGTAAATGGCTAGCAGATAGTGTAAGTTTTCTTTTTGGTAGAGTGAAAGGTTACAGACAAGCAGCAGAAAAAGCTAGAATTATCCATTTTGTAATGGATTAGAGTTGAGAACATCAGTATAAACTCCTGTTTAATATACATACAGGTGGTCACACACATAAATATTTACAGATGTGTGTGTGTGTAGTTATTAGGCACACATGTTTACTTCCTTTATCAGCTGAGAATGCCTAGAAACAATGACATTCTAGTAACAATAGATGCAGATCTTGCAGAAATTGCTAATTCCAGGACTGGGCAGTAAATGTGTAAGATAAGCCTGGAGCATCTTATAGTGCTGCAGAGTAAGAAAGTACTAAACTAATAACTCCACATTGATGGAGATACAGCAAAGGGATGCAGGAAACAACCACAGTCATTGAGGAAGATACTGGAGCTCGATCTGGTTTACCTAATATTCCTATTTCCAATGCTGACTAAATATTCTTTGGTATCTCCTGTGCAAAAGACCAACAAGGGAATATATAAGCAACCTTTGCAGTAGCCAACCTTCATGAAGTTTTACAGGCTTCTCTTCTCCCAAATATAAAATCATTCCAAGTGGCAAAACTTATAACTGCTATACAAGCTGTTAAATTAGCCTTCAGTCTTAAAGCAGATATCTATACAGTGCTAATAATAAGTATGTGTTTGTGGTCTGTCATGTGACTAGACAACTCTGAAAGAATAGATGCTAACATAAATAGGAATTAAAATATTACATGGGAAACTAATTACTGATTTATTAGAGTCATTCAAACTTCTCTAACAGATTTATATAATTTATTGTGTAGCTAACACTGGAAAACAAGATGAAATATCTAAAAAGAAATCAATTTGCAAACCTAGCTACAAAACAGCTACCAAGATTTGAACTGGAGAAATCAAACTCCTATCACTTCTATCCAGGAATTCCCATTTATAATTTCAGAAATAGCCAATTTTCTAACAATTAGAAAATTATGAATCAAAGAGAACTACAAACACCACAGGAAAGTGAGAATTACATAATGAAAAATTTCCTTTATTCCAATTGTTATATGATTGAATAGCTTTTTCATGATAACAACAAACTCATTCAAACAAAAGAAATATACTGAAAACTTGGAATCTTGCAATACTTTGTAATAGGATCAAATAATTCAGGAGAAAATATGAACATATGCTGTTTGTCAGAAAAAGTTCTTTTGTCAGAAAAAATTGTCAGAAAAATTCTTTACAGTGGATGACTAAGATAAGTCAATAAAACACACTAAGGCCAATGTTATGTCAGATCTGATGGCACAAGAACTTAGAGCTTCCACCTTTAGAAGACATTCAATATTTTTGGCCATGTTGAGTACTGGTGTCCAGATGGGTGAAGGCAGATGCTTAAACAGTAATCACGCACTTACTGTATCATATCTAACCTTTGGAATGCCTGTATATCTAGAATCCAATAGGGAAGGTCATTTTATTTCTATGGTAATTCAAGAGCCTTGTAATATTCCACAAATACCAAGAATGTGCCTGCTCCTTATTATCCCCAGTCCTCTGGACAAGTAGAATGAATGAACCATACTCTAAAGAATTTAAGCCACTGTACAGAAACCCAAAGCCTTACCATGGGTTTTATTTAAAAGAATGTTAAATCCCTGAAGAAGCACAGCATTTCTTCCTTTGAGTTTGGAAGATCAGTGAATCTTGGGTTTGAGCCTACCCCATTCTCTGATACAATGGAAAACCCTTATGCTCAGATATAATACTTAAAGAGGCTCACTTTGCCATCATGTGGTCAGATACTGGAAAATCCCCCTGGGAATGTGTGTCAATGATATTGAACAGGAGACCCAGTCTATATCAAAGTGTTACAATGACAGACTGATTGTCACTACACTGGACAGAATCCTACTAGGTGTTGATAATTCACATTGCTATCAAGATGATGGAGAAAACCAAATGGATGCATGCTTCATATGTGAGACCAACACCTATAATTGAATGGGCTATAACTCCTACTTAAGAACTTAAGGTAAAATTCTCTAGATAGTAAATTACAATAATATATGCAAGCTGAGGAGAAAAGCTTCCCTTATGGACAGACAACAGAAGAGACAGACTATTGTGTTATGTTCTTCATAATTATCTTGACCATTATAATTTCGATACTTTATTTCATATCATATCAGTTAAAGCTTATTAAATATTAGTACTTCTTTTAAAAATTAGTATCTCAATCTCAAGGAATTTTCATTGATTACAAATTGTGCTCAATATAGGGTGAGGGCTCAAGACACTGCTTTCTTTGTCATAATATTTTTTTTCCTTTTAATTATTATCAGCCCAGGTTCTGATCTGATGTCATAATACTTCAGACTTATCAATTGGATGGTTTAAATTTAAAAGAAGTGGAACATTTCAAGTCATCTCACGGATAGATCAATATTACACAAATAAAATTAAACAATCTTAAATGTCGCCATAATTTGTGTGACTGAATATGCACATGAGAAGAAATTTTTTAGCCAATTAAGCTCAGATATAATTATGTTCAAATTGAAAGTCCCTGAACAGTATCACAAAACTCCAACTGCTCTATATCTTTTTTTTTTTTATTTCAGCTCATCATGGGGGTACATAAGTTCAGGTTATATACATTGACCATGTCACGCCCATCCCCCTGAGTCAGAGCCTCAAGCGTGTCCATTCTCCAGACAGTGCACCTGGCACTCACCATGTAGTCATACCTCCAACCCCTCCCCCCACCCCCCACCTCCCCATGTCAGCACCTTCAAGCATGACCATTCCCCAGACGGTGCGCAATGCACTCATCATGTAGGCATACACCCATCCCCCGCCCCCCATCTCAGTCTGATATCCAATTGGTATCCTTCACCGATGTGCATTTAGGTGATGACCAGGGAAACCAATTATCTGGTGAGTACATGTGATGCTTGTTTTTCCATTCTTTGGATACTTCACTTAATATAATGGGTTCCAATTCTCTCCAGGAAAATCAAAGAGATGTCGTATCATCGTTATTTCTTACAGCTGAGCAATACTCCATGGTATACATATACCACAGTTTACTAATCCATTCGTGGATTGATGGGCATTTGGGTTGTTTCCACATCTTTGCAATTGTGAATTGTGCTGCTATAAACATTCGGGTACAGGTGTCTTTGTTATAGAATGACTTTTGTTCTTCTGGGTATATGCCCAATAAAGGGATTGCTGGATCGAATGGTAGGTCTACTTGAATCTGTTTACGGTATCTCCATAATGCTTTCCACAGGGGTTGCACTAGTTTGCAGTCCCACCAGCAGTGTATGAGTGTTCCTGTCTCTCCGCATCCACGCCAACATGTGTTGTTTTGGGACTTTTTGATCAAGGCCATTCTCACTGGAGTTAAGTGATATCTCATTGTGGTTTTGATTTGCATTTTCCTGATGATTAGGGATGTTGAGCATTTTTTCATATGTTTGTTAGCCATTCTTATATCTTCTTTTGAAAAATTTCTATTCATGTCCTTTGCCCACTTTTTGATAGGGTTGTTTGATTTTTTTCTTGCTGATTTTCCTGAGTTCTAAATAGATTCTTATTATCAGTCCTTTATCTGATGTGTAGTATGCGAAAATTTTTTCCCATTCTGTAGGCTGTCTGTTTATTTTCGTGACTGTTTCTTTGGCTGTACAGAAGCTTTTTAATTTAATCATGCCCCATTCGTTTATTTTTGTTGTTGCTGTGATTGCCTTAGGGATTTTCTTCATAAATTCTTTGCCTAGACCAATGTCTGTAAGAGTCTTTCCTACATTTTCTTCTAGAATTCTAATAGTTTCCCACCTAAGATTTAAGTCTGTTATCCACCGTCATTTGATTTTTGTGAGAGGTGAAAGCTGTGGGTCCTGTTTTAGTCTTCTACATGTGGCTATCCAGTTTTCCCAGCACCATTTATTAAATAAGGAATCTTTTCCCCAGAGTGTACCCATGAAAAGAAAATAACCCAGCTGAAATGATGAGGGTTGATATCTTCAAAAACATATCATCCCATAAAAATGAGTCTACCCTATTTAGAACATGGCAGTCTCCAGTCCCCATACTCAGGACCTCTAGGATAAATAAATGCTTTGCCTCTTTTAATCTTACCACAGTTACTGTGAATAAATTCAATTCTACTTGTACACAATAGACTTTACTATTATGGAAAATTTTTACACATGGAATAAAATGGTGCTATGATCAAGCTAAAAAGGATTATCAAATATCATATCAGGGGGCATAGAAATAGGGACTATAATTGCAAACTCTTACGATATAGAAATACTGACAATCTTAGTACCTTGGATGATTGCAAAAACATATAACTCAGATGCAAACAGGATAGAATAAAAACCTAATGCAAGATAAAACAATTGAGAAAAATTAGGATGAAATTGAGAAAATTTGTAATTGGACATCTGGTAATGATGAAAAAATATCGCTAAAGAATTTTCACAACCACCAGTTGTTCAACAACTACAGTATGTACTTGCTAGTTCTGAGCTACAAGATCGTACCTACTTAGGGAAACGATTAGGTATTGGGCATCTTACAAACCCTGTAGAGATTCAATGATGATGTATAAAGGTTGATCACACTAATATTATAGATAAAAGATGAACTTTGGCATTACAGATTGAAACTTCTGAAAACCAAACTAATAAATCTAATTTCACTAAGATATATAAGTTTTCTCCTATTCATATGTGAAACAATCATGTTAGATGAATGTCTTTCAAGGAGATATAATTGATTATAATTCAAGTGTATTGACAGATACAAGAAATGGCCAGTTCGATGGCTTTGTCCCCATGATTTGAAATGAACTGAATCCTTTTTTACATTATGATTGTATTTTTACAGTTTAACAGTTTTATGTGTACCCTCCAACAAATGCTCCATAATCAAGTTTTAATAATGGATAATGGGATTGGGGTGATATATGCATCTTATATAAGAAACATTACTTGGGAAGATGGACTATTTCTATCAGTCCTGGGTTAACCTACAGGAATAATATGTTATGTAATTTATGAATTTTTACAAGAAATATATTCGGCTATGCAATAAAAAATTCAAATTACAGCTTTAGACTACCAAGCCTCATGTGTTGATTATGCATTAGGTATAAGTTGGGAAAAACCAAAACAAAAATGAAAAATAAGCCTCAAGTTTTAAATCACAGATAAAAACAGTATACTAAAATTAATCAACAATTTCTAACTCTGTTGTATGATGGAGTATTTGTATGTGAAGCTAATCAAGAACCTGCTTTAATATGCATCACTGTGGTATGATATTTTCAAAGGCTAGTTATCTAAAGTGAATATTCTTTTATGTTTTAAAATTCATCTTATAATGTTAATCAGTACTATTATGTATACTTCTTTGGAATTGGTAAATACATGAAAAATTTAAAACTGCACAAAGAAGAATCAAAACTATAATGCATGTCCATTCTCCAGGACATGCTTGAGGCTCTGACTCAGGGGGATGGGCGGGACATGGACAATGTATATAACCTGAGCTTTTGTACCCCCATGACGAGCTGAAATAAAAAACAAAACAAAACAAAAACTATAATGCAAATTTTACAAACAAAAATCTAATACTATAAAATATCAAATTGGAAGATGATTGTGGGAAAACAGTTTGTTTTAACCTTACTGAAATGTTGAGGATGTAACTAATCACATGCCCTAAATATACTTGGAAGGGCAAATGTAGGAAGTACTGATAAAGAATTATCAAAGTCCTCCATGGTATACATATACTACATTTTGTTAATCTGCTTATGAATTATTGGGCATTTGGGTTGATTCTACCTCTTTCCAATTATGAATTGTGCTGAAACAAACATTCATGTGCAGGTGTCTTTTTGATAAAATGACTTCTAAGTCATATTGGATTAGAGCTTATTGTAAATTAAAAAAAAAAAAAAGATTGTCAAAGAACAAGACATCGTAGTAAGCCTGATAGAGAATTAAGAAAAGCAGAATGTCAGAATAAGCTCGATGTAACTACAGACACAACTTGAATATCTGCTGAATGTTTCTTTAAGACAGGGTGATATGTAACAATAATTGTAGCTTTCATTTCAAATAGTGCTGAAAGTCCCCAATAGCTTTGTAGCCACTTTTCAGCTATGAGCATACATTCAGGGTAATTGTTTTGCTTAACAATAAAATTAGTTAACTCTAAATTTATGAATTGACATGTTGCTTTGCATTTTGATTACTTCCCCCCGCCTCTGACACTATGAAAGATGTCAGTTGTTCCTCAAATGTCTTCTTTGAGAATATATACAAGATATGGTCAATAGGAAGCTTTGGTTTACACATGAAAGCTATTCATAGGTTCTTGGGAGAGAGGAAACCTAATACTGTAGCCTTTTGGGAAATAAGAACATATGCTAGTATACAAATTATGAAATACCACATGTGAGTAATGCACACATAAGAGATGTTTTTCTTATCTTAGATAAAAACTATTGAAGAAAACATATCAAGGCATCATGCACTTGAACACATGATAGCTATCTGGTAACCCTAAACTGAATCCACTTGAACTCCAGTCCACATAAGCAGCAGGGTTTAAAGATGTTATCCCTGGTAAGAGTTTTTAGGACCAATGGATGCATGAGGAATGCAAAGGCTTAGAACAATGATGAGAATTTGGAAGATGTGATGTCATATCAATCATGCTCTATAGGATTACACTGAGACAAAGAAGATGTGACAACCTTGAATGAACAGTGGGAGATAACTCTTTCTAGGTATTCAATTTGATCTTGATAAATGAAAGCTTTTGGTGAACTTGTTTCACCCACCTCTAGATATCTGCTTGTAAAAAAAGAACTTTCAGATTCTTTCAACCTGATTTTAGTATCTTTATTTCTTAGCACATTTGCATTGCATTGTTAGAGAATTGCATTGTTGTATATATTTTTCTCACTGAGTGATTTAAAACGTGTAGCTGGCTTCCTTTGATGACTTAGAAATGTCCAGGTAAGACATTTTCCAAGAAAATATTGGCCTTTAAGATGATTACATTCACTGTTTGAGAAAAAAAAATAGTGAGTTACCAGCTTATTCTTCACAATGAGTAATTGACCTACTTGATAGGATTATCATTAGAAATCTTCCCTTTTTATATGAACTTCCTTTACTTTAAGTTGGTAGTTTTAGGATACATTGAAACCATCTCTTCTGGGAGATATGGATTTGGGTTTATACCTACAAGTAGACAATTCATTTGTATTTTTGGGTTACTGTGATGTTGGTATGTATAGTTGGTATGTATAGTTAATTGAGGAAATACAACTGAAGGACTGCAAAAATTTCACTCAAAAGTTTGATGTTAGGGTATATACATTGCCCTTGATTCATGAAATTGAGTAAGATCATGGACAATGTGATATTTGATTTCTAGATCCAGAGTTTTATCTGTCTTCAATAGATTCATTACAGGCAGTGTATGACTATGAATGATACCAATTTTACTGATATGGATAACTTGCAAATTTAGCCAAAGTATATTGATGAGAATATTTTATTTCTGTGAAGTACCTCATGAAAAGTTCCCAAAAGAAAAGACCCTGTATTTTTTCCTTATTGTGTATGGTCTCATATTTGATGATATTTTCACTGTGATGGAAACTCAAGATTCAGTAATATGCTTGACAATGAAACTTGAAGTTGAATAAATTGATAAGCAAACTAATATCAGAATGTCAGCTCACCTAATCATGTGACTCCATTATTTAAGTATAATGCAGAAAATATATTATAAATGCTATGAATGATGCCAGTTGTTCTTAATATGGCCTTGGCATAGGTTCATCAAATCACACAGTATGCATCCTATTTTCTTAATAATTGACTGACCTACTTGATAGTATCCTCATGAGAAAAAGTCTCTTTTTCCTGAACATTCATTGAAATAATAATGACACAGATATTTCTGAGTCATAGTAACTATCTCAAAGGTGTGATATTATTTTAGCCTAATTATAGGAGTTAGAGAAGTTGATATATTTACCCCTACTGTAATATTTTTATGTTGCCCTAGTTTTGTAATATGTGTGGTTCATTGATAAAGACTCACGATATGAAAACAATGGATTCTCTGTCACAGCTTTGGAATTTTTATGTATGGGTTGCTCAAGATGCATGAGAATGAGTACCACTCCAAGTGACTTGATATCTGATATGCAGTCTTACATGGCTTCATGAGTGTCATTTTATGCTAATTCATATGCAGTGGACTGTGGCAAATGTTCCTGATACAGTTCCTTGAAGGGATAGAACAAGGACAAGCAATAAGATGCTCTGCATGACACCACCTGACTAGGTCTTCACCAATCAAGAAACTCACATTCTTTGTCCTTGTGTTTGGTGAATCAATGATCCACAGCTTCCATAACAGGTCTTTTTTGTAAGAATAATCATAATGGGTCATTAAGGAAAATCAAGCTGAGCCATACACCATGAGAGATGTAGTATTTGGTTTGGACACCTGTCCAGCTCCTGTCCACTTAGATAAAAACTAAGGAGGAAAAGAACCCTTTGGCCTGTGACAAATTATGCCACATCAGTATTCTGCACAGAATGTATGGAACTCCAGTGTACTTTAGCACACAGCCGTCAAAAAGACTTGTCTAATAAATACATTCAGCACTCAGGTTAAAGTGCAGTTATGTGTGGGGAGTTTCAGAATTCAGGTCAATGATGAGAATTTATATTATCTTGAAGAAAGATGAGGACATAAAATCACGCTCACTTGGACTATTCTGAGTCTCAGTCTTCTTTATAATTCTGGGGCCAGAAGTTGGGATTGATTCATTATTTTTATTTTGGGTGTAAGCAAATGAAACCCTTGTGGGAAACTTACTTTGCTCAACCCTATCTATGCATTTCTAACAAATTCTTATCTCTTAAGGTTTATTTCAGTGATCTATAATTTCTATAGTATGGCACATTTGGGGCTTATTTTGGGGGGCTCTTGTGTCTTTCAGTAAGATGTGCTGCCAAGAGAAAAACCATTTCATTGAAAAAAGGTGAGTGGCTGCCATTAGTAACATATACATTCCAAAGACTTTTGGATTAGTGAAGAATAACCCTTAAAGTAATTATGTTTACTCATTCAAACAACCTGAGTATCAATATGGGGTTTCCTTCTGGAATGAGGTATTGCCTTACTTGATTTGATCCTTTGACAAAATCTTTTCTTTTTATGTAATTTTGATAGAATTCAAAACTTAGATTAAATGTAAGAGTAACACATTTACATTGAGAAAAAGTGAGTGGCTTCATTCAGTCGCAGATACATTCCAAACAGACTACTAAACTAGTGAAAATTTACCCTAAGGCAGTGGGTTTACTTATTTTGTCAACCTCAATATTGGTAAGGGCTGTTGTTATTGAGTGACAGCTCCACCTGATGTTATCCAATGAGAAAATACTATTACTCGACTTTGATATGATTCACAGTTCAATACTCATATGAGTCCCTCTATACATGACTAGATAAGTATCTGTATAATCTAAATTGAGATTCTAAGAGAGTACTACTGCTACCGGGTTAATGAAGACATGTTTAAAAGGATCCTACTGACAAAGAAGAAAATACAATACTGAGTAAATTCCTATTCAAAATAAATGTAAAATCAATTATACTGAAGAGAAAAGTGATATAAAAATTTCAGCTGCATAATAATATCCAAATATCTTATGTCACAAAATGAAAGTTAATACAAGGAATGATAGAAGATGTCAGAAAAAGAATACTACTCAGAGTGGCCTCGGACCTAATTTATAGAACATGGCATTGCTTTGGTTTTAAGTGTGTCTTTTAAAAAACATGTCATATGCAATAGAACATGCCAAACATCACTCAAAGGGCTACCTTAAATACAAAGAGAATACATAAGTGGAAAGTTCCAGGGTTTTTTTGCTTAAAACCACCTAGGTGAATGAAAACAGTTAAGAACAAAGTATAATATAATAATTGTGATAGATAATCAATATTCTGCAATTCCATTAAAATTAATTTTATTGAAGTATACAATGACAACCACAAAAGAAAGCATAAACTAGTAACAAATCACAGGAAAATTATGGGCAGAGATTCACATCTGTAGTTCAGAAGTAAAATCAGACAAATAGATATATACAAAACTAGATCAGGCAAAAAAATGAGAAGATAGTAACCCCTTAATATCAAACAATGTACATAAAAATATGGAAACAAAAAAATTAATACCAATATTGATATAAGATGAACAGGACTAAAAACAATACAGAGGGAGTGCTGCTATGGGATACTTAGCCATGATAATAAATACAAAAGAGGTTTTAAGTGAAAAATCATACTCAATATGCTTAGCATGCAGAATTGTCAGGGTAGGATATTGTCACCTAAGCTGGAGACCTGGAAGGACTGACAGCAAGGTGTCCCCAGGTGGAAGAACACACTATGAAATGAACTTTCAAACACATGATAACAACATTATTTCTGAGCCAGGAGGTCACATCCTATGGTGTTGGCCAGTCCTCTCACTGGTCCCCATGTCAAAGTCAGCATCCGGCATCCCACGCTACTGCACTGCCACACAGATCGGAGTGTTTCCCTCTCCCCTGGGTGGCCAGCTGAAAGCTGGGCATCCCAAGGTGGAATGGAGTTTCCCTCAGAGGATGCCCAGGTCGTTTCAGAGCCGAGACTTCACCTCTGGAGAAGGGGGACATGGGCCCACAGAAAGGAGTGGCCATGTGGCCCTGGCCCTGGTTGACCTGGGCTCTGTGTTGGAGCTCTGCATGGTCCCTGAATCCAGAGCCAGGACACAGACGAGGTGGCCCAGCCTGGGGTCCACAGCCTGCAATTTCTCACAGCCGGGGTCAGTGCATGGAGGCCCTGGCTCCTGAGCACCCTGCCAAGGGACAGGGGATCCCTCTGGTGGGTGTGGGGATGCACATGGCTTTCTGGTCTGGGCCCTCAGTCATGAGCAATTTTAGCTTATGGCCAGTAGATGGGGAAAGGTGGCCCTGCACGGGCCCTGGGGTGCTTCCTGGCAGGAAGGAGCAGTGAGATGCTCTTGACCTGCTCTAGGAAGTGGCCTGCCTTGCGGGGCCCAAGCCCAATAACCAGTCTGCCCTGTGGTGTTCTGGTCCCATCAAGATATGGGGGTAGGAAGGGCCCCCAGGCCCTGAAAGGGTTCCCTGGTGGTGATCTCTTATTGGGTCCCTGGAGGAAATGCATGGGTGAGCCAGCCCCCACCCCCCGAGAGGAGTGTGACCCCATTTGGAACAACCCCTGTCCTCCACCTTCCCAGGCAGATACCGTACCAGAGAAAGAGCTCCCACAGGCCTGGTGCCCCTGGGACAGTGGCCGTCAACCCGGTGCCCAGCAGGCACTATGCCGAAACCCACATCCTTTGTGGCCCCCTATTCTCCTGGATGCACCTGTGGTGAGCTTCTCTTCTCCAGGTCACAGTGCATGTGTGTGTGGGGAGGCGCGCCCTGGGCTGGGTCAATGATGAGAACCTTATATGGTCTGAAGAGAGGTGATGACTTAAAAATCATGCTCAGTAGGATTACGCTGAGGCCCAGCTTAGGTGAGCATTTTGGAAGAGGACTTTGGGCTGCTGATCTCCCGTGGTGGGCAACTGTCTCTTCAGCTGGAGACTGGAAGCCCTGGAGGGCATCTCGGGGGACCCCAGGTGCTCTCTGCGCTCCTCAACGACCACCCCAAGCTCCTTTTGTGGGCAGGGTGTCAGGGGGACCATTCCCCAGGGCAGGGTGTGTTGGCAGGTCCGTGCTGAGCTCGTGCTGCCCCCGTTGTGTCTTTCAGGCAGCCGTTCAGCCCAGGTTGGCCCCAAGGCAGTGAGGATCACAGGTGAGTGGATCACTTGGGGCCTGAGCCACGATCCGTAGAGCAATTGGGTGGCCAAGGTTCTGCCTTAGGGCCATGAGCGCCCCCTGCTGGCAAGCCCATGGTGAAGTGGACAGGGCGCTACTCCCTCCTTCTGGGGGATGCCCCTGGGGAATCTAACCCACCAAGGGGGCATGCCCTTCTGGGCCGGGCTAGTCCAGTTGGTCTAAGGAGAAAATGGTTCCTGGAGCGAGACCCAGGGCAATGCGTGGCTCAGTCTAGTTGTTGTGTCTGAGGTCCCGGGCCAGCAGGCCTGAGGGGGTCATACCCCTGCGGGAGGGAGGACACCACTGGGGGGGGTTGTCACGGGACACATTGCTGTGCATGTGGCTTGAATCCTCAGGTGCTGGCCGCTGAGAGGCATGGCTGTGGCCCACCCAGGGGCCTGAATTGCCCAAAGCCCTGGGAGCAATGAGCTGCTGTGTCTGTGGTGAGTCCTGGGACTGGTGGGGGGATGTGCTGTTGCAGTGGTCTGACCTCAATGCCCTTTGTGTCCCCTCATGGCCTATGGGCTCAGGTAGCATCTAGCATTGCAAGATCCCACACTGCCATGCTCTCTGTGTTGCTTACCTCTCCTGTGTTTGGTGGGCTGAAAGCTGGGCATCCCATGGTGAGACCTCTCTGTCTGAAATGGAGTTTCTCTCAGATGATGCCCAGGTTGTTTCTGAGCCGAGAGGTCACCTCCATGAGGGACAAACTTGGGTCCGCAAAAAGTAGTAGCCGTGTGGCCCCCGAACCTGTTTGGCGCAGTTTAATGAGCCAATGTTCTAGAGCCTTAGTAACATGTTTTTGTGGTGGTATCATCCATATTTCTCCACCAAGAAACAGTATGTTTGAGCCGTTCCCACAAAAGTTTTATTTCTGTTATTGAACTATGGTCCTATTCCTATCCTCCTAGGTAAGGACTGTTGAGGAAGAGCATCCTTTGGTATTTTGCCACTGAGGCAAATGTTACCACCCAGCCAAGCTTTAGTGAATCCAATTGGTCTTCCGTTCGTTTGAACAATGAGTTATGGATGCTATTCTGGTAAGTGTTTCCAAGACAAAATGGATACATGTGTGGAGAGTATCTTCAGTAGATGTGATGATATAAAAATCATGCTCAATAGGATTATGCTGAGGCCCAAAGGAAGTGATAATTTTTGTAACAAGATGTGAGAATTCATTAGATTTTGGGGAGGTACTCTATCTGGTAGAACGAAACCCTTTGGGGAAGCTCACTTTCCTTACCTCTATCTATCTGCTTCTAAGAGAACTATTTTTATCCTTTGTCTTGATATTAATTTGTGTATTATTAATACTCCCACTTTGTTAGAGTAGATATCTTGGCTTATTTTTCCTCATTATGTGCTTCAGTATGCTCAATCAGCAATAAATGTACCATTCCATGGATTAGGTATCAGTCCTACATTGGGGATTGGAAGTTTTCAAATAGGACACTTGACTATGAACTCTGGCCGTTGAAATGATTACATATAGTCATTCATTTAAAACAAGTGAGTAATAATCTATTCTTCCCAATGAGTGACTGATCTACTAATGTGTACTAATTAAAAATCATTTTTTTCCCTGAACATGCTTTCATTTAAAGGTGAGATGTTTTGTACTTAATTGCAGTCAACTCTTTAGTGAAATATTCATTTTGATCTACACAAACGACAATCCAATTCTATTATTCCATTTTTTGGATTCCTATGACATAATGATATTTATAGATCATTGAGAGAGTATTCACAACTGAAAGACGTTGGCAACTTCAGAGAATGGTTTGAGATTCAGGCATATAGGTTGCCGTTACCAAGTACAAATAAAAGATTACAGGTAATCTGAAGTCATCTTTCCTTAACCCAAATCTCATGTGGTGTCATTAGATTCATTACAAAGGAACCTATATGCTATGAGTATTGCCACCTGTTATGGATATGCGTATTGCATATCAGCCAAGCGAAGAGGAGAAGAAACTTCATTTCTTCAATAAAATAAATCCTTGTCAGGTTACCAAAAGACTTGACACCTATACATTTGGTCTTTACCATACACAGTGAATAAGTTATCTGCAACTTAAATATTGGGTATATTTGGAGTATCAAACATGCTGCTCCCATAGAAATTAGGAATAACAACACGAGTCGTATACATATGAGAGATGTTACCCTACCCTGTGACTGTAGTTCTTATATAAAGACTACTTCAGCAGTAGCCATTAAAGCAAGCTTCACTAAAATCAACTGAAACATCGACCGGTACTGTAATATATTATAAGCTGAATGCAGGGGATAAAATTTTGGGGGTGTTAGTGTAATGTCAGAAATCCTTATTAATTAGAAGTGGACTTCTCAGGATCAAGGATAAGCACAAGTAACTGAGGATGTTGAGGTGCAGCCGAGTGGCCATCTATTCTATTAGAACAGGACAAATAACCCTTTTGGCACTAGCCCAATTGATGTCCTCCTCAAAGATCTCACACTGACATTATCTTCTATCTTCCATTTTTCACACCACAGGGTATTCTCATAAAATCTTTTTGGTTGCATACAGCTTTAGAACTTGGCATTCAAGCAAAAACTGCTCTGTAACTAACTCAGATAGCTCGGTATTGAGGAAATTGCAGGTTAAGAATTCAGGGAGGAAACAAGTGAATAAATGAAACAACAAAGGTGACAAAAGATCCACTCTGATGTTTATCATAAGGACAAGGATGCTGGGATGCCTGTATGATAAATAATTATAAAGAAACCACTATGGAATTTCATTTCTACATAATTTGGTGCATTTCTGACCTGATTTATTTATTCAGATGATGCTTAGTTACAGGTTAAGAATGAGAACAAGTTGTTGTACTTCAGGGAAGAGAGGTGAGCAACCACTTTGGTACTTTTGCAATTTTTCTGTGTGTCTGGGGCTGGTGAAGTCAGAACTTCAAGGTCTATGTGTTCATTCCTTCGGCGGCTTAAAGGAGATTCTTTTTACAGTACATATATTTGCCCGCGGATGTGTCTTCCACTGTTCAAAGAATCTTCTTTTTTGTTTCTTCCCTTTTTTTTCGATATCTTTTTGAAGTAACCAACAAGATTTTGGGGAATGGCTTACGTATTTCTCTTTTTCACGATATTTTGAAGACAGAAAATAATCTTGTAATGGAATTATCGTGTACTGAATATTAAATTTTTTAATATTTATCTGGTACCTTCCCAAGATAGAGGTTTTGTTCTTATTTGTTCTGTAATGATACCATATATTACTTCGGTATATGACTTATTCCTTAAAGTTTTAGTTGATTTAAAGGTTTACTGAAATTTCCCACGTACTTCTTATCTAATTTTATTAGAACAATCGAAGGTCATTTTTCTTCATGTTTTTTGAATGAGCATTCCGCTAGGCAGGTACTAAACAAAACATCCACTGCACATTTATTTCTCTCCATTGGTAAAGCATAAGATTAGCCTTCACAAAATAAGCCTGGGTGTGGAAAATACTTGTTTGTTGGAAGGGGTATTGACTGGATCGATGATGAGCCTAAGTGTCCGAGGACGGTGACGACACATGGCAGATGTACATCTGAGGTCCAGATGAGTGGCCCTCTGGTAGGACAAGGAAGACTTTGAGGTGCTGGCTTATTTGGTAACCCCTAAGGGACAGCGTAATAGCACTGGGAGCACGTGTGTGTTTTCACCGTGTTCTGGACATATTTCCTTGACATGAGGACATTAAAATGATTGTATTAAGGAAGGGTCCAGCAACAGTGATACGTACTGGAAATCTCATTGCTGTGATAATGCCAATACCGAGGGAAGGCTATGCCTGTTTTCAATAATGACAATAGAACCGCTCAGGAAGAAAGCAATATCAGTGCTTTGTTACTTTCACTGTTGAGGATTTTCTAAGAGTTTGCCTTCACTTTTTTTCTTTTCTTTATTTCCCCTGTCATGTTTTGCCCAGATAGAAAGCCTGCCATGGGGTCCTCCACGTCAGAGAATGGGGTGAGTAGCTAAACTTGTGACTGTTTAAAATAATTTTTGTTGAAGCATACTAATTGTACATATTCAAGGAGTACACGTTATATTTTAATACAAGCGGATGACACATCATTATGTGTCATGACCTGAGTAATTGGCTCATGATTGACCTGAAACCTTTATCATCGCTCTCTGTTGGGAACATTTGAAAAATTCTAGCTCTTCTGAAATATGATAAATTATTGTTAACTCTACTTGCCCTATTTCACTATTGAACACTAGAATTTCTCCTTCTTTTGAACAGAGTTACCCCTTCACCAACAACTCTTCATTACCCCTTCCCAAACAAGGACACATTAAGTGTACAAGTCAATGATTTTTTACTAAGTTGACAGAGTTGTGTGTCCATCTCCACAATTCACATTTAGAAACTGTGCATCATCCCTAAAAGTTGCCCCATCCCCACTAATAATCGATACATACTTTGTTCCCAAGCCCCAGGTAAACACTAAGCAGCTTTCTGTCTATATGGATTTGCCTTATCCAGAAATTTTATATAAATGGAATCCATAACATATATAGTTTTTTTGTTGTTGTTTCTTTTACTTAGCATAAAGTCTTTGAAGTCCATCCATGTTGTCAGCATGTATCAGCTCATTTGAAGTCTTTTTACTGAAGATATTACTTTATGTCCTGGAATTCCCACTTGGTTCCCTTTCATAATTTCCATTTTCCTTATGAATCTACCATCTATTAACACATTCCTGCCATTGTCTACTTTTCATTGTTTATAAAAGAGTTTTTATAATTTTTCTGCTCTTTCTGAAAATGGGTCATCCGCCTGTTCATTTATCAGGATTCTGGATTCCATTTTCTTGCTTCATCTTGTCTTACTTGTATTTTTCTGTGTATCAGATGTTTCGAGTAGAGTGAGAGTGAAGGCTGATATTCTCTCGGCTTCTTCTTTGGTTTCAGACAGAACTTGGAGGGTAGTGAGAAAGAAATGATCCTTTAACTTTCCCATAAGTCAAGTCGTGGTGAAATGGAATCATACAGTTAACATTATGCCATCTACACGTATTGAAGTGTCTGTTCCGCTGGGTGTATGTTGTATATATCGAAATAGAACCTAGACTCCTCACCTCTCTTCCTGGGTGAGAGATTTCAATTCAAAATTTATTAATAAGATCTTTATTAATGTAGATTGAATCTTCAATAAGAGCTGTTGATTGTGAGTTCGCTGTAGTGCTTCGTAGTTTGCGTGTATTGTTCTTGCATATATTATACTTATCTACTTATGATTTTCACTCATTTGCGATTAATATTTCTTGCGCTTGCCAATAATAAAGCATTAAACAAAACTGACAAGATGTTGAAAAGTGGGCCAAATCAGGAAAATAAGTAAAGTCTTCTTTGACCGGGAGATTTTACACAGCTTCTGAAAGCAAATGTATTTTGCACAATAGTAATGAGGACCGAATAAGAAAATACTGAGGTATTTTGCTGTATTTGTTGGTTATGGAAGGCAAGGATTCCTGAAGGAGAATTGGCTAGCCTGGATTTGGATTATGTTGAAATCATGTTACTCCTAGTCCTTAAATAGAGTCACGTGGGGAATTGTCCTATGCGTGTAACACGAACACATGTATATGCTTTGGTTAGGGACTAGAAACCAATCTGACAGGAAAATTCCCACACTGGATACTTATGTCACATACGTCCTGGCACATATTAATAGTCTTGGAAATGATACAATCCAAGTTCACAGTGAACTCCAGGATTCTATTCTATTGAGTACTACATCATCATTGACAACTGTCCCACTGCAGCATCTCTTCAAGTATTGCTCCAGACCAAAGGGTCCTGAGATACTTCTGCTGTTGCCATTACGGCAAGCTTCACTAAAGTCACCTGAAAGGCCCACCTGTGCTGTAATCCGCTATGAGCTGAATGTAGGGGATAAAGGTTCTGGGGCGTTAGTGTGGTGTGAGGAATCCTTATTTACTGGAAGTGGACTTGTCTGGATCCAGGATAAGCACAAGTACCTGAGGATGTTGAGGTGCAGCCGAGTGGCCATTTATTCTACTAGAACAGGACAAATGACCCCTTCTGCACTGGCCCAATTGATGTCCTCCTCAAAGATCTCACACTGCCATGACCCTGTACCTTCCATTTTTCGCACCACAGGGTATTCTCATAAAATCTTTTTGGTTGAATACAGCTTTAGAACTTTGCATTCGAGCAAAAACTGCTGTGTCACTAACTCAGATAGCTTGGTATCGAGGAAACTGCAGGTTAAGAATTCAGGGAGGAAGCAAGTGAATAAATGAAATGACAAAGGTGACAAAAGATCCACTCTGATGTTTATCACAAGGACTAGGATGCTGGGATGCCTGTATGATAAGTAATTAAAGAAGACCTAGTGTGGCACTTTGTTTCTAAATAATTTGGCGCATTTCTGACCTGATTTATATTTTCATATGATGCTTTGTTGCAGGTTAAGAATGAGAACAAGTTGTTGTACTTCAGGGAAGAGAGGTGAGCAACCCCTTTGGTACTTTTGCCATTCTTCTGTGTGTCTGGGGCTGGTGAAGTCAGAACTTCAAGGTCTATGTGTTCATTCCTTCGGCGGCTTAAAGGAGATTCTTTTTACAGTACATATATTTGCCCGTGGATGTGTCTTCCCTGTCCAAGGAATCTTCTTTATTTGTTTCTTCCCTTTTCTTTCGATATGTTTTTGAAGTAACCAAGAAGATTTTGGGGAATGACTTACGTATTTCTCTTTTTGACCATTTTCTGAAGAGGGAGAATAATCTTGTAATGGAATTCTCGTGTACTGAATATTAAATTTTTTAATATTTATCTGGCACCTTCCCAAGATAGAGGTTTTTGTTCATCTTTGTTCGGTAATGATACCATATGTTACTTCGGTACCTGACTTATTCCTTAAAGTTTTAGTGGATTTACTGGTTTACTGAAATTTCCCTCGTACTTCTTATCTAATTTTATTAGAACAATCGAAGGTCATTTTTTTCTTGTTTTTTGTGTGAGCATTCCAGTAAGCAGGTACTAAACAAAACATCCACTGTACATTTACTTTTCTCCATTGGTAAAGCATGAGATTAGCCTGCACAAAATAAGCCTGGCTGTGGAATATACTTGTTTGTTGGAAGGGGTATTGTCTGGATCGATGATGAGCCTAAGTGTCCGAGGACGGTGACGACACATGGCAGATGTACATCTGAGGTCCAGATGAGTGGCCCTCTGGTAGGACAAGTAAGACTTTGAGATGCTGGCTTATTTGGTAAGGCCACAGGGACAGCGTAATAGCGCTGGGAGCACGTGTGTGTTTTCACCGTGTTCTGGACATATTACCTTGACATGAGGACATTAAAATGATTGTATTAAGGAAGGGTCCAGCAACAGTGATACGTACTGGAAATCTCATTGGTGTGTTAATGCCAATACCGAGGGAACGCTATGCCTCTTTTCAATAATGACAATAGAA
Organism: Lemur catta; assembly: GCF_020740605.2. Taxonomy (NCBI): domain Eukaryota; kingdom Metazoa; phylum Chordata; class Mammalia; order Primates; family Lemuridae; genus Lemur; species Lemur catta. Next base: position 19,829,812 of record NC_059136.1, read on the forward strand.
CCGCTCAGGAAGAAAGCAATATCAGTGCTTTGTTACTTTCACTGTTGAGGATTTTCTAAGAGTTTGCCTTCGCTTTTTTTCTTTTCTTTATTTCCCCTGTCATGTTTTGCCCAGATAGAAAGCCTGCCATGTGGTCCTCCACGTCAGAGAATGGGGTGAGTAGCTAAACTTGTGACGGTTTAAAATAACTTTTGTTGAAGCGTAGTAATTGTACATATTCAAGGAGTACACGTTATATTTTAATACGGGCAGATGACACAGCATTATGTGTCATGACCTTGGTAATTGGGTCATGATTGACCTGAAACCTTTATCATCGCTCTCTGTTGGGAACATTTGAAAAATTCTAGCTCTTCTGAAATATGGTAAATTATTGTTAACTCTACTTGCCCTATTTCACTATTGAACACTAGAATTTCTCCTTCCTTTGAACAGAGTTACCCCTTCACCAACAACTCTTCATTACCCCTTCCCAAACAAGGACACATTAAGTGTACAAGTCAATGATTTTTTACTAAGTCGACAGAGTTGTGTGCGCATCTCCAAAATTCACATTTAGAAACTGTGCATCATCCCTAAAAGTTGCCCCATCCCCACTTATAATCAATGTATACTTTGTTCCCTAGCCCCAGGTAACCGCTAAGCAGGTTTCTGTCTATATGGATTTGCCTTATTCAGAAATTTTATATACCTGGCATCATACCGTATGTAGTACGTTGGTTGTTGTTTGTTTTACTTAGCCTAAATTCTTTGAAGTTCATCCATGTTGTCAGCATGTATCAGCTCATGTGAAATCTTTTTATGGAAGATATTACTTTATGTCCTGGAATTCCCACTTGGTTCCCTTTCATGATTTCCATTTTCCTTATGAATCTACCATCTATTAACACATTCCTGCCATTGTCTTCTTTTCATTGTTTATGACAGAGTTTTTATTATTTCTCTGCTCTTTCTGAAAATGGGTCATCCGCCTGTTAGTTTATCAGGATTCTGGATTCCATTTTCTTGCTTCATCTTGCCTTACTTGTATTTTTCTGTGTATCAGACGTTTCGAGTGGAATGAGAGTGAAGGCTGATTTTCTCTCGGCTTCGTTTTTGGTTTCAGACAGAACTTGGAGGGTAGTGAGAAAGAAATGATCCTTTAACTTTCCCATAAGTCAAGTCGTGGTGAAATGGAATCATACAGTTAACATTATGCCATCTACACGTATTGAAGTGTCTGTTCCGCTGGGTGTATGTTGTATATATCGAAATAGAACCTAGACTCCTCACCTCTCTTCCTGGGTGAGAGATTTCAATTCAAAATTTATTAATAAGATCTTTATTAATGTAGATTGAATCTTCAATGAGAGCTGTTGATTGTGAGTTCGCTGTAGTGCTTCGTAGTTTGCGTGTATTGTTCTTGCATATACTATACTTATCTACTTATGATTTTCAGTCATTTGCGGTTAATATTTCTTGCGCTTGCCAATAATAGAGCATTAAACGAAACTGACAAGATGTTGAAAAGTGGGCCAAATCAGGAAAATAAGTAAAGTCTTCTTTGACCGGGAGATTTTACACAGCTTCTGAAAGCAAATGTATTTTGCACAATAGTAATGAGGACCGAATAAGAAAATACTGAGGTATTTTGCTGTATTTGTTGGTTATGGAAGCCAAGGATTCCTGAAGGAGAATTGGCTAGCCTGGATTTGGATTATGTTGAAATCATGTTACTCCTAGTCCTTAAATAGAGTCACGTGGGGAATTGTCCTATGCGTGTAACACGAACACATGTATATGCTTTGGTTAGGGACTAGAAACCAATCTGACAGGAAAATTCCCACACTGGATACTTATGTCACATACGTCCTGGCACATATTAATAGTCTTGGAAATGATACAATCCAAGTTCCCAGTGAACTCCAGGATTCTATTCTATTGAGTACTACATCATCATTGACAACTGTCCCACTGCAGCATCTCTTCAAGTATTGCTCCAGACCAAAGGGTCCTGAGATACTTCTGCTGTTGCCATTACGGCAAGCTTCACTAAAGTCACCTGAAAGGCCCACCTGTGCTGTAATCCGCTATGAGCTGAATGTAGGGGATAAAGGTTCTGGGGCGTTAGTGTGGTGTGAGGAATCCTTATTTACTGGAAGTGGACTTGTCTGGATCCAGGATAAGCACAAGTACCTGAGGATGTTGAGGTGCAGCCGAGTGGCCATTTATTCTACTAGAACAGGACAAATGACCCCTTCTGCACTGGCCCAATTGATGTCCTCCTCAAAGATCTCACACTGCCATGACCCTGTACCTTCCATTTTTCGCACCACAGGGTATTCTCATAAAATCTTTTTGGTTGAATACAGCTTTAGAACTTTGCATTCGAGCAAAAACTGCTGTGTCACTAACTCAGATAGCTTGGTATCGAGGAAACTGCAGGTTAAGAATTCAGGGAGGAAGCAAGTGAATAAATGAAATGACAAAGGTGACAAAAGATCCACTCTGATGTTTATCACAAGGACTAGGATGCTGGGATGCCTGTATGATAAGTAATTAAAGAAGACCTAGTGTGGCACTTTGTTTCTAAATAATTTGGCGCATTTCTGACCTGATTTATATTTTCATATGATGCTTTGTTGCAGGTTAAGAATGAGAACAAGTTGTTGTACTTCAGGGAAGAGAGGTGAGCAACCCCTTTGGTACTTTTGCCATTCTTCTGTGTGTCTGGGGCTGGTGAAGTCAGAACTTCAAGGTCTATGTGTTCATTCCTTCGGCGGCTTAAAGGAGATTCTTTTTACAGTACATATATTTGCCCGTGGATGTGTCTTCCCTGTCCAAGGAATCTTCTTTATTTGTTTCTTCCCTTTTCTTTCGATATGTTTTTGAAGTAACCAAGAAGATTTTGGGGAATGACTTACGTATTTCTCTTTTTGACCATTTTCTGAAGAGGGAGAATAATCTTGTAATGGAATTCTCGTGTACTGAATATTAAATTTTTTAATATTTATCTGGCACCTTCCCAAGATAGAGGTTTTTGTTCATCTTTGTTCGGTAATGATACCATATGTTACTTCGGTACCTGACTTATTCCTTAAAGTTTTAGTGGATTTACTGGTTTACTGAAATTTCCCTCGTACTTCTTATCTAATTTTATTAGAACAATCGAAGGTCATTTTTTTCTTGTTTTTTGTGTGAGCATTCCAGTAAGCAGGTACTAAACAAAACATCCACTGTACATTTACTTTTCTCCATTGGTAAAGCATGAGATTAGCCTGCACAAAATAAGCCTGGCTGTGGAATATACTTGTTTGTTGGAAGGGGTATTGTCTGGATCGATGATGAGCCTAAGTGTCCGAGGACGGTGACGACACATGGCAGATGTACATCTGAGGTCCAGATGAGTGGCCCTCTGGTAGGACAAGTAAGACTTTGAGATGCTGGCTTATTTGGTAAGGCCACAGGGACAGCGTAATAGCGCTGGGAGCACGTGTGTGTTTTCACCGTGTTCTGGACATATTACCTTGACATGAGGACATTAAAATGATTGTATTAAGGAAGGGTCCAGCAACAGTGATACGTACTGGAAATCTCATTGGTGTGTTAATGCCAATACCGAGGGAACGCTATGCCTGTTTTCAATAATGACAATAGAACCGCTCAGGAAGAAAGCAATATCAGTGCTTTGTTACTTTCACTGTTGAGGATTTTCTAAGAGTTTGCCTTCGCTTTTTTTCTTTTCTTTATTTCCCCTGTCATGTTTTGCCCAGATAGAAAGCCTGCCATGTGGTCCTCCACGTCAGAGAATGGGGTGAGTAGCTAAACTTGTGACGGTTTAAAATAACTTTTGTTGAAGCGTAGTAATTGTACATATTCAAGGAGTACACGTTATATTTTAATACGGGCAGATGACACAGCATTATGTGTCATGACCTTGGTAATTGGGTCATGATTGACCTGAAACCTTTATCATCGCTCTCTGTTGGGAACATTTGAAAAATTCTAGCTCTTCTGAAATATGGTAAATTATTGTTAACTCTACTTGCCCTATTTCACTATTGAACACTAGAATTTCTCCTTCCTTTGAACAGAGTTACCCCTTCACCAACAACTCTTCATTACCCCTTCCCAAACAAGGACACATTAAGTGTACAAGTCAATGATTTTTTACTAAGTCGACAGAGTTGTGTGCGCATCTCCAAAATTCACATTTAGAAACTGTGCATCATCCCTAAAAGTTGCCCCATCCCCACTTATAATCAATGTATACTTTGTTCCCTAGCCCCAGGTAACCGCTAAGCAGGTTTCTGTCTATATGGATTTGCCTTATTCAGAAATTTTATATACCTGGCATCATACCGTATGTAGTACGTTGGTTGTTGTTTGTTTTACTTAGCCTAAATTCTTTGAAGTTCATCCATGTTGTCAGCATGTATCAGCTCATGTGAAATCTTTTTATGGAAGATATTACTTTATGTCCTGGAATTCCCACTTGGTTCCCTTTCATAATTTCCATTTTCCTTATGAATCTACCATCTATTAACACATTCCTGCCATTGTCTTCTTTTCATTGTTTATGACAGAGTTTTTATTATTTCTCTGCTCTTTCTGAAAATGGGTCATCCGCCTGTTAGTTTATCAGGATTCTGGATTCCATTTTCTTGCTTCATCTTGCCTTACTTGTATTTTTCTGTGTATCAGACGTTTCGAGTGGAATGAGAGTGAAGGCTGATTTTCTCTCGGCTTCGTTTTTGGTTTCAGACAGAACTTGGAGGGTAGTGAGAAAGAAATGATCCTTTAACTTTCCCATAAGTCAAGTCGTGGTGAAATGGAATCATACAGTTAACATTATGCCATCTACACGTATTGAAGTGTCTGTTCCGCTGGGTGTATGTTGTATATATCGAAATAGAACCTAGACTCCTCACCTCTCTTCCTGGGTGAGAGATTTCAATTCAAAATTTATTAATAAGATCTTTATTAATGTAGATTGAATCTTCAATGAGAGCTGTTGATTGTGAGTTCGCTGTAGTGCTTCGTAGTTTGCGTGTATTGTTCTTGCATATACTATACTTATCTACTTATGATTTTCAGTCATTTGCGGTTAATATTTCTTGCGCTTGCCAATAATAGAGCATTAAACGAAACTGACAAGATGTTGAAAAGTGGGCCAAATCAGGAAAATAAGTAAAGTCTTCTTTGACCGGGAGATTTTACACAGCTTCTGAAAGCAAATGTATTTTGCACAATAGTAATGAGGACCGAATAAGAAAATACTGAGGTATTTTGCTGTATTTGTTGGTTATGGAAGGCAAGGATTCCTGAAGGAGAATTGGCTAGCCTGGATTTGGATTATGTTGAAATCATGTTACTCCTAGTCCTTAAATAGAGTCACGTGGGGAATTGTCCTATGCGTGTAACACGAACACATGTATATGCTTTGGTTAGGGACTAGAAACCAATCTGACAGGAAAATTCCCACACTGGATACTTATGTCACATACGTCCTGGCACATATTAATAGTCTTGGAAATGATACAATCCAAGTTCCCAGTGAACTCCAGGATTCTATTCTATTGAGTACTACATCATCATTGACAACTGTCCCACTGCAGCATCTCTTCAAGTATTGCTCCAGACCAAAGGGTCCTGAGATACTTCTGCTGTTGCCATTACGGCAAGCTTCACTAAAGTCACCTGAAAGGCCCACCTGTGCTGTAATCCGCTATGAGCTGAATGTAGGGGATAAAGGTTCTGGGGCGTTAGTGTGGTGTGAGGAATCCTTATTTACTGGAAGTGGACTTGTCTGGATCCAGGATAAGCACAAGTACCTGAGGATGTTGAGGTGCAGCCGAGTGGCCATTTATTCTACTAGAACAGGACAAATGACCCCTTCTGCACTGGCCCAATTGATGTCCTCCTCAAGGATCTCACACTGCCATGACCCTGTACCTTCCATTTTTCGCACCACAGGGTATTCTCATAAAATCTTTTTGGTTGAATACAGCTTTAGAACTTTGCATTCGAGCAAAAACTGCTGTGTCACTAACTCAGATAGCTTGGTATCGAGGAAACTGCAGGTTAAGAATTCAGGGAGGAAGCAAGTGAATAAATGAAATGACAAAGGTGACAAAAGATCCACTCTGATGTTTATCACAAGGACTAGGATGCTGGGATGCCTGTATGATAAGTAATTAAAGAAGACCTAGTGTGGCACTTTGTTTCTAAATAATTTGGCGCATTTCTGACCTGATTTATATTTTCATATGATGCTTTGTTGCAGGTTAAGAATGAGAACAAGTTGTTGTACTTCAGGGAAGAGAGGTGAGCAACCCCTTTGGTACTTTTGCCATTCTTCTGTGTGTCTGGGGCTGGTGAAGTCAGAACTTCAAGGTCTATGTGTTCATTCCTTCGGCGGCTTAAAGGAGATTCTTTTTACAGTACATATATTTGCCCGTGGATGTGTCTTCCCTGTCCAAGGAATCTTCTTTATTTGTTTCTTCCCTTTTCTTTCGATATGTTTTTGAAGTAACCAAGAAGATTTTGGGGAATGACTTACGTATTTCTCTTTTTGACCATTTTCTGAAGAGGGAGAATAATCTTGTAATGGAATTCTCGTGTACTGAATATTAAATTTTTTAATATTTATCTGGCACCTTCCCAAGATAGAGGTTTTTGTTCATCTTTGTTCGGTAATGATACCATATGTTACTTCGGTACCTGACTTATTCCTTAAAGTTTTAGTGGATTTACTGGTTTACTGAAATTTCCCTCGTACTTCTTATCTAATTTTATTAGAACAATCGAAGGTCATTTTTTTCTTGTTTTTTGTGTGAGCATTCCAGTAAGCAGGTACTAAACAAAACATCCACTGTACATTTACTTTTCTCCATTGGTAAAGCATGAGATTAGCCTGCACAAAATAAGCCTGGCTGTGGAATATACTTGTTTGTTGGAAGGGGTATTGTCTGGATCGATGATGAGCCTAAGTGTCCGAGGACGGTGACGACACATGGCAGATGTACATCTGAGGTCCAGATGAGTGGCCCTCTGGTAGGACAAGTAAGACTTTGAGATGCTGGCTTATTTGGTAAGGCCACAGGGACAGCGTAATAGCGCTGGGAGCACGTGTGTGTTTTCACCGTGTTCTGGACATATTACCTTGACATGAGGACATTAAAATGATTGTATTAAGGAAGGGTCCAGCAACAGTGATACGTACTGGAAATCTCATTGGTGTGTTAATGCCAATACCGAGGGAACGCTATGCCTGTTTTCAATAATGACAATAGAACCGCTCAGGAAGAAAGCAATAACAGTGCTTTGTTACTTTCACTGTTGAGGATTTTCTAAGAGTTTGCCTTCGCTTTTTTTCTTTTCTTTATTTCCCCTGTCATGTTTTGCCCAGATAGAAAGCCTGCCATGTGGTCCTCCACGTCAGAGAATGGGGTGAGTAGCTAAACTTGTGACGGTTTAAAATAACTTTTGTTGAAGCGTAGTAATTGTACATATTCAAGGAGTACACGTTATATTTTAATACGGGCAGATGACACAGCATTATGTGTCATGACCTTGGTAATTGGGTCATGATTGACCTGAAACCTTTATCATCGCTCTCTGTTGGGAACATTTGAAAAATTCTAGCTCTTCTGAAATATGGTAAATTATTGTTAACTCTACTTGCCCTATTTCACTATTGAACACTAGAATTTCTCCTTCCTTTGAACAGAGTTACCCCTTCACCAACAACTCTTCATTACCCCTTCCCAAACAAGGACACATTAAGTGTACAAGTCAATGATTTTTTACTAAGTCGACAGAGTTGTGTGCGCATCTCCAAAATTCACATTTAGAAACTGTGCATCATCCCTAAAAGTTGCCCCATCCCCACTTATAATCAATGTATACTTTGTTCCCTAGCCCCAGGTAACCGCTAAGCAGGTTTCTGTCTATATGGATTTGCCTTATTCAGAAATTTTATATACCTGGCATCATACCGTATGTAGTACGTTGGTTGTTGTTTGTTTTACTTAGCCTAAATTCTTTGAAGTTCATCCATGTTGTCAGCATGTATCAGCTCATGTGAAATCTTTTTATGGAAGATATTACTTTATGTCCTGGAATTCCCACTTGGTTCCCTTTCATAATTTCCATTTTCCTTATGAATCTACCATCTATTAACACATTCCTGCCATTGTCTTCTTTTCATTGTTTATGACAGAGTTTTTATTATTTCTCTGCTCTTTCTGAAAATGGGTCATCCGCCTGTTAGTTTATCAGGATTCTGGATTCCATTTTCTTGCTTCATCTTGCCTTACTTGTATTTTTCTGTGTATCAGACGTTTCGAGTGGAATGAGAGTGAAGGCTGATTTTCTCTCGGCTTCGTTTTTGGTTTCAGACAGAACTTGGAGGGTAGTGAGAAAGAAATGATCCTTTAACTTTCCCATAAGTCAAGTCGTGGTGAAATGGAATCATACAGTTAACATTATGCCATCTACACGTATTGAAGTGTCTGTTCCGCTGGGTGTATGTTGTATATATCGAAATAGAACCTAGACTCCTCACCTCTCTTCCTGGGTGAGAGATTTCAATTCAAAATTTATTAATAAGATCTTTATTAATGTAGATTGAATCTTCAATGAGAGCTGTTGATTGTGAGTTCGCTGTAGTGCTTCGTAGTTTGCGTGTATTGTTCTTGCATATACTATACTTATCTACTTATGATTTTCAGTCATTTGCGATTAATATTTCTTGCGCTTGCCAATAATAGAGCATTAAACGAAACTGACAAGATGTTGAAAAGTGGGCCAAATCAGGAAAATAAGTAAAGTCTTCTTTGACCGGGAGATTTTACACAGCTTCTGAAAGCAAATGTATTTTGCACAATAGTAATGAGGACCGAATAAGAAAATACTGAGGTATTTTGCTGTATTTGTTGGTTATGGAAGGCAAGGATTCCTGAAGGAGAATTGGCTAGCCTGGATTTGGATTATGTTGAAATCATGTTACTCCTAGTCCTTAAATAGAGTCACGTGGGGAATTGTCCTATGCGTGTAACACGAACACATGTATATGCTTTGGTTAGGGACTAGAAACCAATCTGACAGGAAAATTCCCACACTGGATACTTATGTCACATACGTCCTGGCACATATTAATAGTCTTGGAAATGATACAATCCAAGTTCCCAGTGAACTCCAGGATTCTATTCTATTGAGTACTACATCATCATTGACAACTGTCCCACTGCAGCATCTCTTCAAGTATTGCTCCAGACCAAAGGGTCCTGAGATACTTCTGCTGTTGCCATTACGGCAAGCTTCACTAAAGTCACCTGAAAGGCCCACCTGTGCTGTAATCCGCTATGAGCTGAATGTAGGGGATAAAGGTTCTGGGGCGTTAGTGTGGTGTGAGGAATCCTTATTTACTGGAAGTGGACTTGTCTGGATCCAGGATAAGCACAAGTACCTGAGGATGTTGAGGTGCAGCCGAGTGGCCATTTATTCTACTAGAACAGGACAAATGACCCCTTCTGCACTGGCCCAATTGATGTCCTCCTCAAGGATCTCACACTGCCATGACCCTGTACCTTCCATTTTTCGCACCACAGGGTATTCTCATAAAATCTTTTTGGTTGAATACAGCTTTAGAACTTTGCATTCGAGCAAAAACTGCTGTGTCACTAACTCAGATAGCTTGGTATCGAGGAAACTGCAGGTTAAGAATTCAGGGAGGAAGCAAGTGAATAAATGAAATGACAAAGGTGACAAAAGATCCACTCTGATGTTTATCACAAGGACTAGGATGCTGGGATGCCTGTATGATAAGTAATTAAAGAAGACCTAGTGTGGCACTTTGTTTCTAAATAATTTGGCGCATTTCTGACCTGATTTATATTTTCATATGATGCTTTGTTGCAGGTTAAGAATGAGAACAAGTTGTTGTACTTCAGGGAAGAGAGGTGAGCAACCCCTTTGGTACTTTTGCCATTCTTCTGTGTGTCTGGGGCTGGTGAAGTCAGAACTTCAAGGTCTATGTGTTCATTCCTTCGGCGGCTTAAAGGAGATTCTTTTTACAGTACATATATTTGCCCGTGGATGTGTCTTCCCTGTCCAAGGAATCTTCTTTATTTGTTTCTTCCCTTTTCTTTCGATATGTTTTTGAAGTAACCAAGAAGATTTTGGGGAATGACTTACGTATTTCTCTTTTTGACCATTTTCTGAAGAGGGAGAATAATCTTGTAATGGAATTCTCGTGTACTGAATATTAAATTTTTTAATATTTATCTGGCACCTTCCCAAGATAGAGGTTTTTGTTCATCTTTGTTCGGTAATGATACCATATGTTACTTCGGTACCTGACTTATTCCTTAAAGTTTTAGTGGATTTACTGGTTTACTGAAATTTCCCTCGTACTTCTTATCTAATTTTATTAGAACAATCGAAGGTCATTTTTTTCTTGTTTTTTGTGTGAGCATTCCAGTAAGCAGGTACTAAACAAAACATCCACTGTACATTTACTTTTCTCCATTGGTAAAGCATGAGATTAGCCTGCACAAAATAAGCCTGGCTGTGGAATATACTTGTTTGTTGGAAGGGGTATTGTCTGGATCGATGATGAGCCTAAGTGTCCGAGGACGGTGACGACACATGGCAGATGTACATCTGAGGTCCAGATGAGTGGCCCTCTGGTAGGACAAGTAAGACTTTGAGATGCTGGCTTATTTGGTAAGGCCACAGGGACAGCGTAATAGCGCTGGGAGCACGTGTGTGTTTTCACCGTGTTCTGGACATATTACCTTGACATGAGGACATTAAAATGATTGTATTAAGGAAGGGTCCAGCAACAGTGATACGTACTGGAAATCTCATTGGTGTGTTAATGCCAATACCGAGGGAACGCTATGCCTCTTTTCAATAATGACAATAGAACCGCTCAGGAAGAAAGCAATAACAGTGCTTTGTTACTTTCACTGTTGAGGATTTTCTAAGAGTTTGCCTTCGCTTTTTTTCTTTTCTTTATTTCCCCTGTCATGTTTTGCCCAGATAGAAAGCCTGCCATGTGGTCCTCCACGTCAGAGAATGGGGTGAGTAGCTAAACTTGTGACGGTTTAAAATAACTTTTGTTGAAGCGTAGTAATTGTACATATTCAAGGAGTACACGTTATATTTTAATACGGGCAGATGACACAGCATTATGTGTCATGACCTTGGTAATTGGGTCATGATTGACCTGAAACCTTTATCATCGCTCTCTGTTGGGAACATTTGAAAAATTCTAGCTCTTCTGAAATATGGTAAATTATTGTTAACTCTACTTGCCCTATTTCACTATTGAACACTAGAATTTCTCCTTCCTTTGAACAGAGTTACCCCTTCACCAACAACTCTTCATTACCCCTTCCCAAACAAGGACACATTAAGTGTACAAGTCAATGATTTTTTACTAAGTCGACAGAGTTGTGTGCGCATCTCCAAAATTCACATTTAGAAACTGTGCATCATCCCTAAAAGTTGCCCCATCCCCACTTATAATCAATGTATACTTTGTTCCCTAGCCCCAGGTAACCGCTAAGCAGGTTTCTGTCTATATGGATTTGCCTTATTCAGAAATTTTATATACCTGGCATCATACCGTATGTAGTACGTTGGTTGTTGTTTGTTTTACTTAGCCTAAATTCTTTGAAGTTCATCCATGTTGTCAGCATGTATCAGCTCATGTGAAATCTTTTTATGGAAGATATTACTTTATGTCCTGGAATTCCCACTTGGTTCCCTTTCATAATTTCCATTTTCCTTATGAATCTACCATCTATTAACACATTCCTGCCATTGTCTTCTTTTCATTGTTTATGACAGAGTTTTTATTATTTCTCTGCTCTTTCTGAAAATGGGTCATCCGCCTGTTAGTTTATCAGGATTCTGGATTCCATTTTCTTGCTTCATCTTGCCTTACTTGTATTTTTCTGTGTATCAGACGTTTCGAGTGGAATGAGAGTGAAGGCTGATTTTCTCTCGGCTTCGTTTTTGGTTTCAGACAGAACTTGGAGGGTAGTGAGAAAGAAATGATCCTTTAACTTTCCCATAAGTCAAGTCGTGGTGAAATGGAATCATACAGTTAACATTATGCCATCTACACGTATTGAAGTGTCTGTTCCGCTGGGTGTATGTTGTATATATCGAAATAGAACCTAGACTCCTCACCTCTCTTCCTGGGTGAGAGATTTCAATTCAAAATTTATTAATAAGATCTTTATTAATGTAGATTGAATCTTCAATGAGAGCTGTTGATTGTGAGTTCGCTGTAGTGCTTCGTAGTTTGCGTGTATTGTTCTTGCATATACTATACTTATCTACTTATGATTTTCAGTCATTTGCGATTAATATTTCTTGCGCTTGCCAATAATAGAGCATTAAACGAAACTGACAAGATGTTGAAAAGTGGGCCAAATCAGGAAAATAAGTAAAGTCTTCTTTGACCGGGAGATTTTACACAGCTTCTGAAAGCAAATGTATTTTGCACAATAGTAATGAGGACCGAATAAGAAAATACTGAGGTATTTTGCTGTATTTGTTGGTTATGGAAGGCAAGGATTCCTGAAGGAGAATTGGCTAGCCTGGATTTGGATTATGTTGAAATCATGTTACTCCTAGTCCTTAAATAGAGTCACGTGGGGAATTGTCCTATGCGTGTAACACGAACACATGTATATGCTTTGGTTAGGGACTAGAAACCAATCTGACAGGAAAATTCCCACACTGGATACTTATGTCACATACGTCCTGGCACATATTAATAGTCTTGGAAATGATACAATCCAAGTTCCCAGTGAACTCCAGGATTCTATTCTATTGAGTACTACATCATCATTGACAACTGTCCCACTGCAGCATCTCTTCAAGTATTGCTCCAGACCAAAGGGTCCTGAGATACTTCTGCTGTTGCCATTACGGCAAGCTTCACTAAAGTCACCTGAAAGGCCCACCTGTGCTGTAATCCGCTATGAGCTGAATGTAGGGGATAAAGGTTCTGGGGCGTTAGTGTGGTGTGAGGAATCCTTATTTACTGGAAGTGGACTTGTCTGGATCCAGGATAAGCACAAGTACCTGAGGATGTTGAGGTGCAGCCGAGTGGCCATTTATTCTACTAGAACAGGACAAATGACCCCTTCTGCACTGGCCCAATTGATGTCCTCCTCAAGGATCTCACACTGCCATGACCCTGTACCTTCCATTTTTCGCACCACAGGGTATTCTCATAAAATCTTTTTGGTTGAATACAGCTTTAGAACTTTGCATTCGAGCAAAAACTGCTGTGTCACTAACTCAGATAGCTTGGTATCGAGGAAACTGCAGGTTAAGAATTCAGGGAGGAAGCAAGTGAATAAATGAAATGACAAAGGTGACAAAAGATCCACTCTGATGTTTATCACAAGGACTAGGATGCTGGGATGCCTGTATGATAAGTAATTAAAGAAGACCTAGTGTGGCACTTTGTTTCTAAATAATTTGGCGCATTTCTGACCTGATTTATATTTTCATATGATGCTTTGTTGCAGGTTAAGAATGAGAACAAGTTGTTGTACTTCAGGGAAGAGAGGTGAGCAACCCCTTTGGTACTTTTGCCATTCTTCTGTGTGTCTGGGGCTGGTGAAGTCAGAACTTCAAGGTCTATGTGTTCATTCCTTCGGCGGCTTAAAGGAGATTCTTTTTACAGTACATATATTTGCCCGTGGATGTGTCTTCCCTGTCCAAGGAATCTTCTTTATTTGTTTCTTCCCTTTTCTTTCGATATGTTTTTGAAGTAACCAAGAAGATTTTGGGGAATGACTTACGTATTTCTCTTTTTGACCATTTTCTGAAGAGGGAGAATAATCTTGTAATGGAATTCTCGTGTACTGAATATTAAATTTTTTAATATTTATCTGGCACCTTCCCAAGATAGAGGTTTTTGTTCATCTTTGTTCGGTAATGATACCATATGTTACTTCGGTACCTGACTTATTCCTTAAAGTTTTAGTGGATTTACTGGTTTACTGAAATTTCCCTCGTACTTCTTATCTAATTTTATTAGAACAATCGAAGGTCATTTTTTTCTTGTTTTTTGTGTGAGCATTCCAGTAAGCAGGTACTAAACAAAACATCCACTGTACATTTACTTTTCTCCATTGGTAAAGCATGAGATTAGCCTGCACAAAATAAGCCTGGCTGTGGAATATACTTGTTTGTTGGAAGGGGTATTGTCTGGATCGATGATGAGCCTAAGTGTCCGAGGACGGTGACGACACATGGCAGATGTACATCTGAGGTCCAGATGAGTGGCCCTCTGGTAGGACAAGTAAGACTTTGAGATGCTGGCTTATTTGGTAAGGCCACAGGGACAGCGTAATAGCGCTGGGAGCACGTGTGTGTTTTCACCGTGTTCTGGACATATTACCTTGACATGAGGACATTAAAATGATTGTATTAAGGAAGGGTCCAGCAACAGTGATACGTACTGGAAATCTCATTGGTGTGTTAATGCCAATACCGAGGGAACGCTATGCCTCTTTTCAATAATGACAATAGAACCGCTCAGGAAGAAAGCAATATCAGTGCTTTGTTACTTTCACTGTTGAGGATTTTCTAAGAGTTTGCCTTCGCTTTTTTTCTTTTCTTTATTTCCCCTGTCATGTTTTGCCCAGATAGAAAGCCTGCCATGTGGTCCTCCACGTCAGAGAATGGGGTGAGTAGCTAAACTTGTGACGGTTTAAAATAACTTTTGTTGAAGCGTAGTAATTGTACATATTCAAGGAGTACACGTTATATTTTAATACGGGCAGATGACACAGCATTATGTGTCATGACCTTGGTAATTGGGTCATGATTGACCTGAAACCTTTATCATCGCTCTCTGTTGGGAACATTTGAAAAATTCTAGCTCTTCTGAAATATGGTAAATTATTGTTAACTCTACTTGCCCTATTTCACTATTGAACACTAGAATTTCTCCTTCCTTTGAACAGAGTTACCCCTTCACCAACAACTCTTCATTACCCCTTCCCAAACAAGGACACATTAAGTGTACAAGTCAATGATTTTTTACTAAGTCGACAGAGTTGTGTGCGCATCTCCAAAATTCACATTTAGAAACTGTGCATCATCCCTAAAAGTTGCCCCATCCCCACTTATAATCAATGTATACTTTGTTCCCTAGCCCCAGGTAACCGCTAAGCAGGTTTCTGTCTATATGGATTTGCCTTATTCAGAAATTTTATATACCTGGCATCATACCGTATGTAGTACGTTGGTTGTTGTTTGTTTTACTTAGCCTAAATTCTTTGAAGTTCATCCATGTTGTCAGCATGTATCAGCTCATGTGAAATCTTTTTATGGAAGATATTACTTTATGTCCTGGAATTCCCACTTGGTTCCCTTTCATAATTTCCATTTTCCTTATGAATCTACCATCTATTAACACATTCCTGCCATTGTCTTCTTTTCATTGTTTATGACAGAGTTTTTATTATTTCTCTGCTCTTTCTGAAAATGGGTCATCCGCCTGTTAGTTTATCAGGATTCTGGATTCCATTTTCTTGCTTCATCTTGCCTTACTTGTATTTTTCTGTGTATCAGACGTTTCGAGTGGAATGAGAGTGAAGGCTGATTTTCTCTCGGCTTCGTTTTTGGTTTCAGACAGAACTTGGAGGGTAGTGAGAAAGAAATGATCCTTTAACTTTCCCATAAGTCAAGTCGTGGTGAAATGGAATCATACAGTTAACATTATGCCATCTACACGTATTGAAGTGTCTGTTCCGCTGGGTGTATGTTGTATATATCGAAATAGAACCTAGACTCCTCACCTCTCTTCCTGGGTGAGAGATTTCAATTCAAAATTTATTAATAAGATCTTTATTAATGTAGATTGAATCTTCAATGAGAGCTGTTGATTGTGAGTTCGCTGTAGTGCTTCGTAGTTTGCGTGTATTGTTCTTGCATATACTATACTTATCTACTTATGATTTTCAGTCATTTGCGGTTAATATTTCTTGCGCTTGCCAATAATAGAGCATTAAACGAAACTGACAAGATGTTGAAAAGTGGGCCAAATCAGGAAAATAAGTAAAGTCTTCTTTGACCGGGAGATTTTACACAGCTTCTGAAAGCAAATGTATTTTGCACAATAGTAATGAGGACCGAATAAGAAAATACTGAGGTATTTTGCTGTATTTGTTGGTTATGGAAGGCAAGGATTCCTGAAGGAGAATTGGCTAGCCTGGATTTGGATTATGTTGAAATCATGTTACTCCTAGTCCTTAAATAGAGTCACGTGGGGAATTGTCCTATGCGTGTAACACGAACACATGTATATGCTTTGGTTAGGGACTAGAAACCAATCTGACAGGAAAATTCCCACACTGGATACTTATGTCACATACGTCCTGGCACATATTAATAGTCTTGGAAATGATACAATCCAAGTTCACAGTGAACTCCAGGATTCTATTCTATTGAGTACTACATCATCATTGACAACTGTCCCACTGCAGCATCTCTTCAAGTATTGCTCCAGACCAAAGGGTCCTGAGATACTTCTGCTGTTGCCATTACGGCAAGCTTCACTAAAGTCACCTGAAAGGCCCACCTGTGCTGTAATCCGCTATGAGCTGAATGTAGGGGATAAAGGTTCTGGGGCGTTAGTGTGGTGTGAGGAATCCTTATTTACTGGAAGTGGACTTGTCTGGATCCAGGATAAGCACAAGTACCTGAGGATGTTGAGGTGCAGCCGAGTGGCCATTTATTCTACTAGAACAGGACAAATGACCCCTTCTGCACTGGCCCAATTGATGTCCTCCTCAAGGATCTCACACTGCCATGACCCTGTACCTTCCATTTTTCGCACCACAGGGTATTCTCATAAAATCTTTTTGGTTGAATACAGCTTTAGAACTTTGCATTCGAGCAAAAACTGCTGTGTCACTAACTCAGATAGCTTGGTATCGAGGAAACTGCAGGTTAAGAATTCAGGGAGGAAGCAAGTGAATAAATGAAATGACAAAGGTGACAAAAGATCCACTCTGATGTTTATCACAAGGACTAGGATGCTGGGATGCCTGTATGATAAGTAATTAAAGAAGACCTAGTGTGGCACTTTGTTTCTAAATAATTTGGCGCATTTCTGACCTGATTTATATTTTCATATGATGCTTTGTTGCAGGTTAAGAATGAGAACAAGTTGTTGTACTTCAGGGAAGAGAGGTGAGCAACCCCTTTGGTACTTTTGCCATTCTTCTGTGTGTCTGGGGCTGGTGAAGTCAGAACTTCAAGGTCTATGTGTTCATTCCTTCGGCGGCTTAAAGGAGATTCTTTTTACAGTACATATATTTGCCCGTGGATGTGTCTTCCCTGTCCAAGGAATCTTCTTTATTTGTTTCTTCCCTTTTCTTTCGATATGTTTTTGAAGTAACCAAGAAGATTTTGGGGAATGACTTACGTATTTCTCTTTTTGACCATTTTCTGAAGAGGGAGAATAATCTTGTAATGGAATTCTCGTGTACTGAATATTAAATTTTTTAATATTTATCTGGCACCTTCCCAAGATAGAGGTTTTTGTTCATCTTTGTTCGGTAATGATACCATATGTTACTTCGGTACCTGACTTATTCCTTAAAGGTTTAGTGGATTTACTGGTTTACTGAAATTTCCCTCGTACTTCTTATCTAATTTTATTAGAACAATCGAAGGTCATTTTTTTCTTGTTTTTTGTGTGAGCATTCCAGTAAGCAGGTACTAAACAAAACATCCACTGTACATTTACTTTTCTCCATTGGTAAAGCATGAGATTAGCCTGCACAAAATAAGCCTGGCTGTGGAATATACTTGTTTGTTGGAAGGGGTATTGTCTGGATCGATGATGAGCCTAAGTGTCCGAGGACGGTGACGACACATGGCAGATGTACATCTGAGGTCCAGATGAGTGGCCCTCTGGTAGGACAAGTAAGACTTTGAGATGCTGGCTTATTTGGTAAGGCCACAGGGACAGCGTAATAGCGCTGGGAGCACGTGTGTGTTTTCACCGTGTTCTGGACATATTACCTTGACATGAGGACATTAAAATGATTGTATTAAGGAAGGGTCCAGCAACAGTGATACGTACTGGAAATCTCTTTGGTGTGTTAATGCCAATACCGAGGGAACGCTATGCCTCTTTTCAATAATGACAATGGAACCGCTCAGGAAGAAAGCAATATCAGTGCTTTGTTACTTTCACTGTTGAGGATTTTCTAAGAGTTTGCCTTCGCTTTTTTTCTTTTCTTTATTTCCCCTGTCATGTTTTGCCCAGATAGAAAGCCTGCCATGTGGTCCTCCACGTCAGAGAATGGGGTGAGTAGCTAAACTTGTGACGGTTTAAAATAACTTTTGTTGAAGCGTAGTAATTGTACATATTCAAGGAGTACACGTTATATTTTAATACGGGCAGATGACACAGCATTATGTGTCATGACCTTGGTAATTGGGTCATGATTGACCTGAAACCTTTATCATCGCTCTCTGTTGGGAACATTTGAAAAATTCTAGCTCTTCTGAAATATGGTAAATTATTGTTAACTCTACTTGCCCTATTTCACTATTGAACACTAGAATTTCTCCTTCCTTTGAACAGAGTTACCCCTTCACCAACAACTCTTCATTACCCCTTCCCAAACAAGGACACATTAAGTGTACAAGTCAATGATTTTTTACTAAGTCGACAGAGTTGTGTGCGCATCTCCAAAATTCACATTTAGAAACTGTGCATCATCCCTAAAAGTTGCCCCATCCCCACTTATAATCAATGTATACTTTGTTCCCTAGCCCCAGGTAACCGCTAAGCAGGTTTCTGTCTATATGGATTTGCCTTATTCAGAAATTTTATATACCTGGCATCATACCGTATGTAGTACGTTGGTTGTTGTTTGTTTTACTTAGCCTAAATTCTTTGAAGTTCATCCATGTTGTCAGCATGTATCAGCTCATGTGAAATCTTTTTATGGAAGATATTACTTTATGTCCTGGAATTCCCACTTGGTTCCCTTTCATAATTTCCATTTTCCTTATGAATCTACCATCTATTAACACATTCCTGCCATTGTCTTCTTTTCATTGTTTATGACAGAGTTTTTATTATTTCTCTGCTCTTTCTGAAAATGGGTCATCCGCCTGTTAGTTTATCAGGATTCTGGATTCCATTTTCTTGCTTCATCTTGCCTTACTTGTATTTTTCTGTGTATCAGACGTTTCGAGTGGAATGAGAGTGAAGGCTGATTTTCTCTCGGCTTCGTTTTTGGTTTCAGACAGAACTTGGAGGGTAGTGAGAAAGAAATGATCCTTTAACTTTCCCATAAGTCAAGTCGTGGTGAAATGGAATCATACAGTTAACATTATGCCATCTACACGTATTGAAGTGTCTGTTCCGCTGGGTGTATGTTGTATATATCGAAATAGAACCTAGACTCCTCACCTCTCTTCCTGGGTGAGAGATTTCAATTCAAAATTTATTAATAAGATCTTTATTAATGTAGATTGAATCTTCAATGAGAGCTGTTGATTGTGAGTTCGCTGTAGTGCTTCGTAGTTTGCGTGTATTGTTCTTGCATATACTATACTTATCTACTTATGATTTTCAGTCATTTGCGGTTAATATTTCTTGCGCTTGCCAATAATAGAGCATTAAACGAAACTGACAAGATGTTGAAAAGTGGGCCAAATCAGGAAAATAAGTAAAGTCTTCTTTGACCGGGAGATTTTACACAGCTTCTGAAAGCAAATGTATTTTGCACAATAGTAATGAGGACCGAATAAGAAAATACTGAGGTATTTTGCTGTATTTGTTGGTTATGGAAGGCAAGGATTCCTGAAGGAGAATTGGCTAGCCTGGATTTGGATTATGTTGAAATCATGTTACTCCTAGTCCTTAAATAGAGTCACGTGGGGAATTGTCCTATGCGTGTAACACGAACACATGTATATGCTTTGGTTAGGGACTAGAAACCAATCTGACAGGAAAATTCCCACACTGGATACTTATGTCACATACGTCCTGGCACATATTAATAGTCTTGGAAATGATACAATCCAAGTTCCCAGTGAACTCCAGGATTCTATTCTATTGAGTACTACATCATCATTGACAACTGTCCCACTGCAGCATCTCTTCAAGTATTGCTCCAGACCAAAGGGTCCTGAGATACTTCTGCTGTTGCCATTACGGCAAGCTTCACTAAAGTCACCTGAAAGGCCCACCTGTGCTGTAATCCGCTATGAGCTGAATGTAGGGGATAAAGGTTCTGGGGCGTTAGTGTGGTGTGAGGAATCCTTATTTACTGGAAGTGGACTTGTCTGGATCCAGGATAAGCACAGGTACCTGAGGATGTTGAGGTGCAGCCGAGTGGCCATTTATTCTACTAGAACAGGACAAATGACCCCTTCTGCACTGGCCCAATTGATGTCCTCCTCAAGGATCTCACACTGCCATGACCCTGTACCTTCCATTTTTCGCACCACAGGGTATTCTCATAAAATCTTTTTGGTTGAATACAGCTTTAGAACTTTGCATTCGAGCAAAAACTGCTGTGTCACTAACTCAGATAGCTTGGTATCGAGGAAACTGCAGGTTAAGAATTCAGGGAGGAAGCAAGTGAATAAATGAAATGACAAAGGTGACAAAAGATCCACTCTGATGTTTATCACAAGGACTAGGATGCTGGGATGCCTGTATGATAAGTAATTAAAGAAGACCTAGTGTGGCACTTTGTTTCTAAATAATTTGGCGCATTTCTGACCTGATTTATATTTTCATATGATGCTTTGTTGCAGGTTAAGAATGAGAACAAGTTGTTGTACTTCAGGGAAGAGAGGTGAGCAACCCCTTTGGTACTTTTGCCATTCTTCTGTGTGTCTGGGGCTGGTGAAGTCAGAACTTCAAGGTCTATGTGTTCATTCCTTCGGCGGCTTAAAGGAGATTCTTTTTACAGTACATATATTTGCCCGTGGATGTGTCTTCCCTGTCCAAGGAATCTTCTTTATTTGTTTCTTCCCTTTTCTTTCGATATGTTTTTGAAGTAACCAAGAAGATTTTGGGGAATGACTTACGTATTTCTCTTTTTGACCATTTTCTGAAGAGGGAGAATAATCTTGTAATGGAATTCTCGTGTACTGAATATTAAATTTTTTAATATTTATCTGGCACCTTCCCAAGAGAGAGGTTTTTGTTCATCTTTGTTCGGTAATGATACCATATGTTACTTCGGTACCTGACTTATTCCTTAAAGTTTTAGTGGATTTACTGGTTTACTGAAATTTCCCTCGTACTTCTTATCTAATTTTATTAGAACAATCGAAGGTCATTTTTTTCTTGTTTTTTGTGTGAGCATTCCAGTAAGCAGGTACTAAACAAAACATCCACTGTACATTTACTTTTCTCCATTGGTAAAGCATGAGATTAGCCTGCACAAAATAAGCCTGGCTGTGGAATATACTTGTTTGTTGGAAGGGGTATTGTCTGGATCGATGATGAGCCTAAGTGTCCGAGGACGGTGACGACACATGGCAGATGTACATCTGAGGTCCAGATGAGTGGCCCTCTGGTAGGACAAGTAAGACTTTGAGATGCTGGCTTATTTGGTAAGGCCACAGGGACAGCGTAATAGCGCTGGGAGCACGTGTGTGTTTTCACCGTGTTCTGGACATATTACCTTGACATGAGGACATTAAAATGATTGTATTAAGGAAGGGTCCAGCAACAGTGATACGTACTGGAAATCTCATTGGTGTGTTAATGCCAATACCGAGGGAACGCTATGCCTCTTTTCAATAATGACAATGGAACCGCTCAGGAAGAAAGCAATATCAGTGCTTTGTTACTTTCACTGTTGAGGATTTTCTAAGAGTTTGCCTTCGCTTTTTTTCTTTTCTTTATTTCCCCTGTCATGTTTTGCCCAGATAGAAAGCCTGCCATGTGGTCCTCCACGTCAGAGAATGGGGTGAGTAGCTAAACTTGTGACGGTTTAAAATAACTTTTGTTGAAGCGTAGTAATTGTACATATTCAAGGAGTACACGTTATATTTTAATACGGGCAGATGACACAGCATTATGTGTCATGACCTTGGTAATTGGGTCATGATTGACCTGAAACCTTTATCATCGCTCTCTGTTGGGAACATTTGAAAAATTCTAGCTCTTCTGAAATATGGTAAATTATTGTTAACTCTACTTGCCCTATTTCACTATTGAACACTAGAATTTCTCCTTCCTTTGAACAGAGTTACCCCTTCACCAACAACTCTTCATTACCCCTTCCCAAACAAGGACACATTAAGTGTACAAGTCAATGATTTTTTACTAAGTCGACAGAGTTGTGTGCGCATCTCCAAAATTCACATTTAGAAACTGTGCATCATCCCTAAAAGTTGCCCCATCCCCACTTATAATCAATGTATACTTTGTTCCCTAGCCCCAGGTAACCGCTAAGCAGGTTTCTGTCTATATGGATTTGCCTTATTCAGAAATTTTATATACCTGGCATCATACCGTATGTAGTACGTTGGTTGTTGTTTGTTTTACTTAGCCTAAATTCTTTGAAGTTCATCCATGTTGTCAGCATGTATCAGCTCATGTGAAATCTTTTTATGGAAGATATTACTTTATGTCCTGGAATTCCCACTTGGTTCCCTTTCATAATTTCCATTTTCCTTATGAATCTACCATCTATTAACACATTCCTGCCATTGTCTTCTTTTCATTGTTTATGACAGAGTTTTTATTATTTCTCTGCTCTTTCTGAAAATGGGTCATCCGCCTGTTAGTTTATCAGGATTCTGGATTCCATTTTCTTGCTTCATCTTGCCTTACTTGTATTTTTCTGTGTATCAGACGTTTCGAGTGGAATGAGAGTGAAGGCTGATTTTCTCTCGGCTTCGTTTTTGGTTTCAGACAGAACTTGGAGGGTAGTGAGAAAGAAATGATCCTTTAACTTTCCCATAAGTCAAGTCGTGGTGAAATGGAATCATACAGTTAACATTATGCCATCTACACGTATTGAAGTGTCTGTTCCGCTGGGTGTATGTTGTATATATCGAAATAGAACCTAGACTCCTCACCTCTCTTCCTGGGTGAGAGATTTCAATTCAAAATTTATTAATAAGATCTTTATTAATGTAGATTGAATCTTCAATGAGAGCTGTTGATTGTGAGTTCGCTGTAGTGCTTCGTAGTTTGCGTGTATTGTTCTTGCATATACTATACTTATCTACTTATGATTTTCAGTCATTTGCGGTTAATATTTCTTGCGCTTGCCAATAATAGAGCATTAAACGAAACTGACAAGATGTTGAAAAGTGGGCCAAATCAGGAAAATAAGTAAAGTCTTCTTTGACCGGGAGATTTTACACAGCTTCTGAAAGCAAATGTATTTTGCACAATAGTAATGAGGACCGAATAAGAAAATACTGAGGTATTTTGCTGTATTTGTTGGTTATGGAAGGCAAGGATTCCTGAAGGAGAATTGGCTAGCCTGGATTTGGATTATGTTGAAATCATGTTACTCCTAGTCCTTAAATAGAGTCACGTGGGGAATTGTCCTATGCGTGTAACACGAACACATGTATATGCTTTGGTTAGGGACTAGAAACCAATCTGACAGGAAAATTCCCACACTGGATACTTATGTCACATACGTCCTGGCACATATTAATAGTCTTGGAAATGATACAATCCAAGTTCCCAGTGAACTCCAGGATTCTATTCTATTGAGTACTACATCATCATTGACAACTGTCCCACTGCAGCATCTCTTCAAGTATTGCTCCAGACCAAAGGGTCCTGAGATACTTCTGCTGTTGCCATTACGGCAAGCTTCACTAAAGTCACCTGAAAGGCCCACCTGTGCTGTAATCCGCTATGAGCTGAATGTAGGGGATAAAGGTTCTGGGGCGTTAGTGTGGTGTGAGGAATCCTTATTTACTGGAAGTGGACTTGTCTGGATCCAGGATAAGCACAGGTACCTGAGGATGTTGAGGTGCAGCCGAGTGGCCATTTATTCTACTAGAACAGGACAAATGACCCCTTCTGCACTGGCCCAATTGATGTCCTCCTCAAGGATCTCACACTGCCATGACCCTGTACCTTCCATTTTTCGCACCACAGGGTATTCTCATAAAATCTTTTTGGTTGAATACAGCTTTAGAACTTTGCATTCGAGCAAAAACTGCTGTGTCACTAACTCAGATAGCTTGGTATCGAGGAAACTGCAGGTTAAGAATTCAGGGAGGAAGCAAGTGAATAAATGAAATGACAAAGGTGACAAAAGATCCACTCTGATGTTTATCACAAGGACTAGGATGCTGGGATGCCTGTATGATAAGTAATTAAAGAAGACCTAGTGTGGCACTTTGTTTCTAAATAATTTGGCGCATTTCTGACCTGATTTATATTTTCATATGATGCTTTGTTGCAGGTTAAGAATGAGAACAAGTTGTTGTACTTCAGGGAAGAGAGGTGAGCAACCCCTTTGGTACTTTTGCCATTCTTCTGTGTGTCTGGGGCTGGTGAAGTCAGAACTTCAAGGTCTATGTGTTCATTCCTTCGGCGGCTTAAAGGAGATTCTTTTTACAGTACATATATTTGCCCGTGGATGTGTCTTCCCTGTCCAAGGAATCTTCTTTATTTGTTTCTTCCCTTTTCTTTCGATATGTTTTTGAAGTAACCAAGAAGATTTTGGGGAATGACTTACGTATTTCTCTTTTTGACCATTTTCTGAAGAGGGAGAATAATCTTGTAATGGAATTCTCGTGTACTGAATATTAAATTTTTTAATATTTATCTGGCACCTTCCCAAGATAGAGGTTTTTGTTCATCTTTGTTCGGTAATGATACCATATGTTACTTCGGTACCTGACTTATTCCTTAAAGGTTTAGTGGATTTACTGGTTTACTGAAATTTCCCTCGTACTTCTTATCTAATTTTATTAGAACAATCGAAGGTCATTTTTTTCTTGTTTTTTGTGTGAGCATTCCAGTAAGCAGGTACTAAACAAAACATCCACTGTACATTTACTTTTCTCCATTGGTAAAGCATGAGATTAGCCTGCACAAAATAAGCCTGGCTGTGGAATATACTTGTTTGTTGGAAGGGGTATTGTCTGGATCGATGATGAGCCTAAGTGTCCGAGGACGGTGACGACACATGGCAGATGTACATCTGAGGTCCAGATGAGTGGCCCTCTGGTAGGACAAGTAAGACTTTGAGATGCTGGCTTATTTGGTAAGGCCACAGGGACAGCGTAATAGCGCTGGGAGCACGTGTGTGTTTTCACCGTGTTCTGGACATATTACCTTGACATGAGGACATTAAAATGATTGTATTAAGGAAGGGTCCAGCAACAGTGATACGTACTGGAAATCTCATTGGTGTGTTAATGCCAATACCGAGGGAACGCTATGCCTCTTTTCAATAATGACAATGGAACCGCTCAGGAAGAAAGCAATATCAGTGCTTTGTTACTTTCACTGTTGAGGATTTTCTAAGAGTTTGCCTTCGCTTTTTTTCTTTTCTTTATTTCCCCTGTCATGTTTTGCCCAGATAGAAAGCCTGCCATGTGGTCCTCCACGTCAGAGAATGGGGTGAGTAGCTAAACTTGTGACGGTTTAAAATAACTTTTGTTGAAGCGTAGTAATTGTACATATTCAAGGAGTACACGTTATATTTTAATACGGGCAGATGACACAGCATTATGTGTCATGACCTTGGTAATTGGGTCATGATTGACCTGAAACCTTTATCATCGCTCTCTGTTGGGAACATTTGAAAAATTCTAGCTCTTCTGAAATATGGTAAATTATTGTTAACTCTACTTGCCCTATTTCACTATTGAACACTAGAATTTCTCCTTCCTTTGAACAGAGTTACCCCTTCACCAACAACTCTTCATTACCCCTTCCCAAACAAGGACACATTAAGTGTACAAGTCAATGATTTTTTACTAAGTCGACAGAGTTGTGTGCGCATCTCCAAAATTCACATTTAGAAACTGTGCATCATCCCTAAAAGTTGCCCCATCCCCACTTATAATCAATGTATACTTTGTTCCCTAGCCCCAGGTAACCGCTAAGCAGGTTTCTGTCTATATGGATTTGCCTTATTCAGAAATTTTATATACCTGGCATCATACCGTATGTAGTACGTTGGTTGTTGTTTGTTTTACTTAGCCTAAATTCTTTGAAGTTCATCCATGTTGTCAGCATGTATCAGCTCATGTGAAATCTTTTTATGGAAGATATTACTTTATGTCCTGGAATTCCCACTTGGTTCCCTTTCATAATTTCCATTTTCCTTATGAATCTACCATCTATTAACACATTCCTGCCATTGTCTTCTTTTCATTGTTTATGACAGAGTTTTTATTATTTCTCTGCTCTTTCTGAAAATGGGTCATCCGCCTGTTAGTTTATCAGGATTCTGGATTCCATTTTCTTGCTTCATCTTGCCTTACTTGTATTTTTCTGTGTATCAGACGTTTCGAGTGGAATGAGAGTGAAGGCTGATTTTCTCTCGGCTTCGTTTTTGGTTTCAGACAGAACTTGGAGGGTAGTGAGAAAGAAATGATCCTTTAACTTTCCCATAAGTCAAGTCGTGGTGAAATGGAATCATACAGTTAACATTATGCCATCTACACGTATTGAAGTGTCTGTTCCGCTGGGTGTATGTTGTATATATCGAAATAGAACCTAGACTCCTCACCTCTCTTCCTGGGTGAGAGATTTCAATTCAAAATTTATTAATAAGATCTTTATTAATGTAGATTGAATCTTCAATGAGAGCTGTTGATTGTGAGTTCGCTGTAGTGCTTCGTAGTTTGCGTGTATTGTTCTTGCATATACTATACTTATCTACTTATGATTTTCAGTCATTTGCGGTTAATATTTCTTGCGCTTGCCAATAATAGAGCATTAAACGAAACTGACAAGATGTTGAAAAGTGGGCCAAATCAGGAAAATAAGTAAAGTCTTCTTTGACCGGGAGATTTTACACAGCTTCTGAAAGCAAATGTATTTTGCACAATAGTAATGAGGACCGAATAAGAAAATACTGAGGTATTTTGCTGTATTTGTTGGTTATGGAAGGCAAGGATTCCTGAAGGAGAATTGGCTAGCCTGGATTTGGATTATGTTGAAATCATGTTACTCCTAGTCCTTAAATAGAGTCACGTGGGGAATTGTCCTATGCGTGTAACACGAACACATGTATATGCTTTGGTTAGGGACTAGAAACCAATCTGACAGGAAAATTCCCACACTGGATACTTATGTCACATACGTCCTGGCACATATTAATAGTCTTGGAAATGATACAATCCAAGTTCCCAGTGAACTCCAGGATTCTATTCTATTGAGTACTACATCATCATTGACAACTGTCCCACTGCAGCATCTCTTCAAGTATTGCTCCAGACCAAAGGGTCCTGAGATACTTCTGCTGTTGCCATTACGGCAAGCTTCACTAAAGTCACCTGAAAGGCCCACCTGTGCTGTAATCCGCTATGAGCTGAATGTAGGGGATAAAGGTTCTGGGGCGTTAGTGTGGTGTGAGGAATCCTTATTTACTGGAAGTGGACTTGTCTGGATCCAGGATAAGCACAGGTACCTGAGGATGTTGAGGTGCAGCCGAGTGGCCATTTATTCTACTAGAACAGGACAAATGACCCCTTCTGCACTGGCCCAATTGATGTCCTCCTCAAGGATCTCACACTGCCATGACCCTGTACCTTCCATTTTTCGCACCACAGGGTATTCTCATAAAATCTTTTTGGTTGAATACAGCTTTAGAACTTTGCATTCGAGCAAAAACTGCTGTGTCACTAACTCAGATAGCTTGGTATCGAGGAAACTGCAGGTTAAGAATTCAGGGAGGAAGCAAGTGAATAAATGAAATGACAAAGGTGACAAAAGATCCACTCTGATGTTTATCACAAGGACTAGGATGCTGGGATGCCTGTATGATAAGTAATTAAAGAAGACCTAGTGTGGCACTTTGTTTCTAAATAATTTGGCGCATTTCTGACCTGATTTATATTTTCATATGATGCTTTGTTGCAGGTTAAGAATGAGAACAAGTTGTTGTACTTCAGGGAAGAGAGGTGAGCAACCCCTTTGGTACTTTTGCCATTCTTCTGTGTGTCTGGGGCTGGTGAAGTCAGAACTTCAAGGTCTATGTGTTCATTCCTTCGGCGGCTTAAAGGAGATTCTTTTTACAGTACATATATTTGCCCGTGGATGTGTCTTCCCTGTCCAAGGAATCATCTTTATTTGTTTCTTCCCTTTTCTTTCGATATGTTTTTGAAGTAACCAAGAAGATTTTGGGGAATGACTTACGTATTTCTCTTTTTGACCATTTTCTGAAGAGGGAGAATAATCTTGTAATGGAATTCTCGTGTACTGAATATTAAATTTTTTAATATTTATCTGGCACCTTCCCAAGATAGAGGTTTTTGTTCATCTTTGTTCGGTAATGATACCATATGTTACTTCGGTACCTGACTTATTCCTTAAAGGTTTAGTGGATTTACTGGTTTACTGAAATTTCCCTCGTACTTCTTATCTAATTTTATTAGAACAATCGAAGGTCATTTTTTTCTTGTTTTTTGTGTGAGCATTCCAGTAAGCAGGTACTAAACAAAACATCCACTGTACATTTACTTTTCTCCATTGGTAAAGCATGAGATTAGCCTGCACAAAATAAGCCTGGCTGTGGAATATACTTGTTTGTTGGAAGGGGTATTGTCTGGATCGATGATGAGCCTAAGTGTCCGAGGACGGTGATGACACATGGCAGATGTACATCTGAGGTCCAGATGAGTGGCCCTCTGGTAGGACAAGTAAGACTTTGAGATGCTGGCTTATTTGGTAAGGCCACAGGGACAGCGTAATAGCGCTGGGAGCACGTGTGTGTTTTCACCGTGTTCTGGACATATTACCTTGACATGAGGACATTAAAATGATTGTATTAAGGAAGGGTCCAGCAACAGTGATACGTACTGGAAATCTCATTGGTGTGTTAATGCCAATACCGAGGGAACGCTATGCCTCTTTTCAATAATGACAATGGAACCGCTCAGGAAGAAAGCAATATCAGTGCTTTGTTACTTTCACTGTTGAGGATTTTCTAAGAGTTTGCCTTCGCTTTTTTTCTTTTCTTTATTTCCCCTGTCATGTTTTGCCCAGATAGAAAGCCTGCCATGTGGTCCTCCACGTCAGAGAATGGGGTGAGTAGCTAAACTTGTGACGGTTTAAAATAACTTTTGTTGAAGCGTAGTAATTGTACATATTCAAGGAGTACACGTTATATTTTAATACGGGCAGATGACACAGCATTATGTGTCATGACCTTGGTAATTGGGTCATGATTGACCTGAAACCTTTATCATCGCTCTCTGTTGGGAACATTTGAAAAATTCTAGCTCTTCTGAAATATGGTAAATTATTGTTAACTCTACTTGCCCTATTTCACTATTGAACACTAGAATTTCTCCTTCCTTTGAACAGAGTTACCCCTTCACCAACAACTCTTCATTACCCCTTCCCAAACAAGGACACATTAAGTGTACAAGTCAATGATTTTTTACTAAGTCGACAGAGTTGTGTGCGCATCTCCAAAATTCACATTTAGAAACTGTGCATCATCCCTAAAAGTTGCCCCATCCCCACTTATAATCAATGTATACTTTGTTCCCTAGCCCCAGGTAACCGCTAAGCAGGTTTCTGTCTATATGGATTTGCCTTATTCAGAAATTTTATATACCTGGCATCATACCGTATGTAGTACGTTGGTTGTTGTTTGTTTTACTTAGCCTAAATTCTTTGAAGTTCATCCATGTTGTCAGCATGTATCAGCTCATGTGAAATCTTTTTATGGAAGATATTACTTTATGTCCTGGAATTTCCACTTGGTTCCCTTTCATAATTTCCATTTTCCTTATGAATCTACCATCTATTAACACATTCCTGCCATTGTCTTCTTTTCATTGTTTATGACAGAGTTTTTATTATTTCTCTGCTCTTTCTGAAAATGGGTCATCCGCCTGTTAGTTTATCAGGATTCTGGATTCCATTTTCTTGCTTCATCTTGCCTTACTTGTATTTTTCTGTGTATCAGACGTTTCGAGTGGAATGAGAGTGAAGGCTGATTTTCTCTCGGCTTCGTTTTTGGTTTCAGACAGAACTTGGAGGGTAGTGAGAAAGAAATGATCCTTTAACTTTCCCATAAGTCAAGTCGTGGTGAAATGGAATCATACAGTTAACATTATGCCATCTACACGTATTGAAGTGTCTGTTCCGCTGGGTGTATGTTGTATATATCGAAATAGAACCTAGACTCCTCACCTCTCTTCCTGGGTGAGAGATTTCAATTCAAAATTTATTAATAAGATCTTTATTAATGTAGATTGAATCTTCAATGAGAGCTGTTGATTGTGAGTTCGCTGTAGTGCTTCGTAGTTTGCGTGTATTGTTCTTGCATATACTATACTTATCTACTTATGATTTTCAGTCATTTGCGGTTAATATTTCTTGCGCTTGCCAATAATAGAGCATTAAACGAAACTGACAAGATGTTGAAAAGTGGGCCAAATCAGGAAAATAAGTAAAGTCTTCTTTGACCGGGAGATTTTACACAGCTTCTGAAAGCAAATGTATTTTGCACAATAGTAATGAGGACCGAATAAGAAAATACTGAGGTATTTTGCTGTATTTGTTGGTTATGGAAGGCAAGGATTCCTGAAGGAGAATTGGCTAGCCTGGATTTGGATTATGTTGAAATCATGTTACTCCTAGTCCTTAAATAGAGTCACGTGGGGAATTGTCCTATGCGTGTAACACGAACACATGTATATGCTTTGGTTAGGGACTAGAAACCAATCTGACAGGAAAATTCCCACACTGGATACTTATGTCACATACGTCCTGGCACATATTAATAGTCTTGGAAATGATACAATCCAAGTTCACAGTGAACTCCAGGATTCTATTCTATTGAGTACTACATCATCATTGACAACTGTCCCACTGCAGCATCTCTTCAAGTATTGCTCCAGACCAAAGGGTCCTGAGATACTTCTGCTGTTGCCATTACGGCAAGCTTCACTAAAGTCACCTGAAAGGCCCACCTGTGCTGTAATCCGCTATGAGCTGAATGTAGGGGATAAAGGTTCTGGGGCGTTAGTGTGGTGTGAGGAATCCTTATTTACTGGAAGTGGACTTGTCTGGATCCAGGATAAGCACAGGTACCTGAGGATGTTGAGGTGCAGCCGAGTGGCCATTTATTCTACTAGAACAGGACAAATGACCCCTTCTGCACTGGCCCAATTGATGTCCTCCTCAAGGATCTCACACTGCCATGACCCTGTACCTTCCATTTTTCGCACCACAGGGTATTCTCATAAAATCTTTTTGGTTGAATACAGCTTTAGAACTTTGCATTCGAGCAAAAACTGCTGTGTCACTAACTCAGATAGCTTGGTATCGAGGAAACTGCAGGTTAAGAATTCAGGGAGGAAGCAAGTGAATAAATGAAATGACAAAGGTGACAAAAGATCCACTCTGATGTTTATCACAAGGACTAGGATGCTGGGATGCCTGTATGATAAGTAATTAAAGAAGACCTAGTGTGGCACTTTGTTTCTAAATAATTTGGCGCATTTCTGACCTGATTTATATTTTCATATGATGCTTTGTTGCAGGTTAAGAATGAGAACAAGTTGTTGTACTTCAGGGAAGAGAGGTGAGCAACCCCTTTGGTACTTTTGCCATTCTTCTGTGTGTCTGGGGCTGGTGAAGTCAGAACTTCAAGGTCTATGTGTTCATTCCTTCGGCGGCTTAAAGGAGATTCTTTTTACAGTACATATATTTGCCCGTGGATGTGTCTTCCCTGTCCAAGGAATCTTCTTTATTTGTTTCTTCCCTTTTCTTTCGATATGTTTTTGAAGTAACCAACAAGATTTTGGGGAATGACTTACGTATTTCTCTTTTTGACCATTTTCTGAAGAGGGAGAATAATCTTGTAATGGAATTCTCGTGTACTGAATATTAAGTTTTTTAATATTTATCTGGCACCTTCCCAGATAGAGGTTTTTGTTCATCTTTGTTCGGTAATGATACCATATGTTACTTCGGTACCTGACTTATTCCTTAAAGTTTTAGTGGATTTACTGGTTTACTGAAATTTCCCTCGTACTTCTTATCTAATTTTATTAGAACAATCGAAGGTCATTTTTTTCTTGTTTTTTGTGTGAGCATTCCAGTAAGCAGGTACTAAACAAAACATCCACTGTACATTTACTTTTCTCCATTGGTAAAGCATGAGATTAGCCTGCACAAAATAAGCCTGGCTGTGGAATATACTTGTTTGTTGGAAGGGGTATTGTCTGGATCGATGATGAGCCTAAGTGTCCGAGGACGGTGACGACACATGGCAGATGTACATCTGAGGTCCAGATGAGTGGCCCTCTGGTAGGACAAGTAAGACTTTGAGATGCTGGCTTATTTGGTAAGGCCACAGGGACAGCGTAATAGCGCTGGGAGCACGTGTGTGTTTTCACCGTGTTCTGGACATATTACCTTGACATGAGGACATTAAAATGATTGTATTAAGGAAGGGTCCAGCAACAGTGATACGTACTGGAAATCTCATTGGTGTGTTAATCCCAATACCGAGGGAACGCTATGCCTCTTTTCAATAATGACAATGGAACCGCTCAGGAAGAAAGCAATATCAGTGCTTTGTTACTTTCACTGTTGAGGATTTTCTAAGAGTTTGCCTTCGCTTTTTTTCTTTTCTTTATTTCCCCTGTCATGTTTTGCCCAGATAGAAAGCCTGCCATGTGGTCCTCCACGTCAGAGAATGGGGTGAGTAGCTAAACTTGTGACGGTTTAAAATAACTTTTGTTGAAGCGTAGTAATTGTACATATTCAAGGAGTACACGTTATATTTTAATACGGGCAGATGACACAGCATTATGTGTCATGACCTTGGTAATTGGGTCATGATTGACCTGAAACCTTTATCATCGCTCTCTGTTGGGAACATTTGAAAAATTCTAGCTCTTCTGAAATATGGTAAATTATTGTTAACTCTACTTGCCCTATTTCACTATTGAACACTAGAATTTCTCCTTCCTTTGAACAGAGTTACCCCTTCACCAACAACTCTTCATTACCCCTTCCCAAACAAGGACACATTAAGTGTACAAGTCAATGATTTTTTACTAAGTCGACAGAGTTGTGTGCGCATCTCCAAAATTCACATTTAGAAACTGTGCATCATCCCTAAAAGTTGCCCCATCCCCACTTATAATCAATGTATACTTTGTTCCCTAGCCCCAGGTAACCGCTAAGCAGGTTTCTGTCTATATGGATTTGCCTTATTCAGAAATTTTATATACCTGGCATCATACCGTATGTAGTACGTTGGTTGTTGTTTGTTTTACTTAGCCTAAATTCTTTGAAGTTCATCCATGTTGTCAGCATGTATCAGCTCATGTGAAATCTTTTTATGGAAGATATTACTTTATGTCCTGGAATTCCCACTTGGTTCCCTTTCATAATTTCCATTTTCCTTATGAATCTACCATCTATTAACACATTCCTGCCATTGTCTTCTTTTCATTGTTTATGACAGAGTTTTTATTATTTCTCTGCTCTTTCTGAAAATGGGTCATCCGCCTGTTAGTTTATCAGGATTCTGGATTCCATTTTCTTGCTTCATCTTGCCTTACTTGTATTTTTCTGTGTATCAGACGTTTCGAGTGGAATGAGAGTGAAGGCTGATTTTCTCTCGGCTTCGTTTTTGGTTTCAGACAGAACTTGGAGGGTAGTGAGAAAGAAATGATCCTTTAACTTTCCCATAAGTCAAGTCGTGGTGAAATGGAATCATACAGTTAACATTATGCCATCTACACGTATTGAAGTGTCTGTTCCGCTGGGTGTATGTTGTATATATCGAAATAGAACCTAGACTCCTCACCTCTCTTCCTGGGTGAGAGATTTCAATTCAAAATTTATTAATAAGATCTTTATTAATGTAGATTGAATCTTCAATGAGAGCTGTTGATTGTGAGTTCGCTGTAGTGCTTCGTAGTTTGCGTGTATTGTTCTTGCATATACTATACTTATCTACTTATGATTTTCAGTCATTTGCGGTTAATATTTCTTGCGCTTGCCAATAATAGAGCATTAAACGAAACTGACAAGATGTTGAAAAGTGGGCCAAATCAGGAAAATAAGTAAAGTCTTCTTTGACCGGGAGATTTTACACAGCTTCTGAAAGCAAATGTATTTTGCACAATAGTAATGAGGACCGAATAAGAAAATACTGAGGTATTTTGCTGTATTTGTTGGTTATGGAAGGCAAGGATTCCTGAAGGAGAATTGGCTAGCCTGGATTTGGATTATGTTGAAATCATGTTACTCCTAGTCCTTAAATAGAGTCACGTGGGGAATTGTCCTATGCGTGTAACACGAACACATGTATATGCTTTGGTTAGGGACTAGAAACCAATCTGACAGGAAAATTCCCACACTGGATACTTATGTCACATACGTCCTGGCACATATTAATAGTCTTGGAAATGATACAATCCAAGTTCCCAGTGAACTCCAGGATTCTATTCTATTGAGTACTACATCATCATTGACAACTGTCCCACTGCAGCATCTCTTCAAGTATTGCTCCAGACCAAAGGGTCCTGAGATACTTCTGCTGTTGCCATTACGGCAAGCTTCACTAAAGTCACCTGAAAGGCCCACCTGTGCTGTAATCCGCTATGAGCTGAATGTAGGGGATAAAGGTTCTGGGGCGTTAGTGTGGTGTGAGGAATCCTTATTTACTGGAAGTGGACTTGTCTGGATCCAGGATAAGCACAAGTACCTGAGGATGTTGAGGTGCAGCCGAGTGGCCATTTATTCTACTAGAACAGGACAAATGACCCCTTCTGCACTGGCCCAATTGATGTCCTCCTCAAGGATCTCACACTGCCATGACCCTGTACCTTCCATTTTTCGCACCACAGGGTATTCTCATAAAATCTTTTTGGTTGAATACAGCTTTAGAACTTTGCATTCGAGCAAAAACTGCTGTGTCACTAACTCAGATAGCTTGGTATCGAGGAAACTGCAGGTTAAGAATTCAGGGAGGAAGCAAGTGAATAAATGAAATGACAAAGGTGACAAAAGATCCACTCTGATGTTTATCACAAGGACTAGGATGCTGGGATGCCTGTATGATAAGTAATTAAAGAAGACCTAGTGTGGCACTTTGTTTCTAAATAATTTGGCGCATTTCTGACCTGATTTATATTTTCATATGATGCTTTGTTGCAGGTTAAGAATGAGAACAAGTTGTTGTACTTCAGGGAAGAGAGGTGAGCAACCCCTTTGGTACTTTTGCCATTCTTCTGTGTGTCTGGGGCTGGTGAAGTCAGAACTTCAAGGTCTATGTGTTCATTCCTTCGGCGGCTTAAAGGAGATTCTTTTTACAGTACATATATTTGCCCGTGGATGTGTCTTCCCTGTCCAAGGAATCTTCTTTATTTGTTTCTTCCCTTTTCTTTCGATATGTTTTTGAAGTAACCAAGAAGATTTTGGGGAATGACTTACGTATTTCTCTTTTTGACCATTTTCTGAAGAGGGAGAATAATCTTGTAATGGAATTCTCGTGTACTGAATATTAAATTTTTTAATATTTATCTGGCACCTTCCCAAGATAGAGGTTTTTGTTCATCTTTGTTCGGTAATGATACCATATGTTACTTCGGTACCTGACTTATTCCTTAAAGGTTTAGTGGATTTACTGGTTTACTGAAATTTCCCTCGTACTTCTTATCTAATTTTATTAGAACAATCGAAGGTCATTTTTTTCTTGTTTTTTGTGTGAGCATTCCAGTAAGCAGGTACTAAACAAAACATCCACTGTACATTTACTTTTCTCCATTGGTAAAGCATGAGATTAGCCTGCACAAAATAAGCCTGGCTGTGGAATATACTTGTTTGTTGGAAGGGGTATTGTCTGGATCGATGATGAGCCTAAGTGTCCGAGGACGGTGACGACACATGGCAGATGTACATCTGAGGTCCAGATGAGTGGCCCTCTGGTAGGACAAGTAAGACTTTGAGATGCTGGCTTATTTGGTAAGGCCACAGGGACAGCGTAATAGCGCTGGGAGCACGTGTGTGTTTTCACCGTGTTCTGGACATATTACCTTGACATGAGGACATTAAAATGATTGTATTAAGGAAGGGTCCAGCAACAGTGATACGTACTGGAAATCTCATTGGTGTGTTAATGCCAATACCGAGGGAACGCTATGCCTCTTTTCAATAATGACAATGGAACCGCTCAGGAAGAAAGCAATATCAGTGCTTTGTTACTTTCACTGTTGAGGATTTTCTAAGAGTTTGCCTTCGCTTTTTTTCTTTTCTTTATTTCCCCTGTCATGTTTTGCCCAGATAGAAAGCCTGCCATGTGGTCCTCCACGTCAGAGAATGGGGTGAGTAGCTAAACTTGTGACGGTTTAAAATAACTTTTGTTGAAGCGTAGTAATTGTACATATTCAAGGAGTACACGTTATATTTTAATACGGGCAGATGACACAGCATTATGTGTCATGACCTTGGTAATTGGGTCATGATTGACCTGAAACCTTTATCATCGCTCTCTGTTGGGAACATTTGAAAAATTCTAGCTCTTCTGAAATATGGTAAATTATTGTTAACTCTACTTGCCCTATTTCACTATTGAACACTAGAATTTCTCCTTCCTTTGAACAGAGTTACCCCTTCACCAACAACTCTTCATTACCCCTTCCCAAACAAGGACACATTAAGTGTACAAGTCAATGATTTTTTACTAAGTCGACAGAGTTGTGTGCGCATCTCCAAAATTCACATTTAGAAACTGTGCATCATCCCTAAAAGTTGCCCCATCCCCACTTATAATCAATGTATACTTTGTTCCCTAGCCCCAGGTAACCGCTAAGCAGGTTTCTGTCTATATGGATTTGCCTTATTCAGAAATTTTATATACCTGGCATCATACCGTATGTAGTACGTTGGTTGTTGTTTGTTTTACTTAGCCTAAATTCTTTGAAGTTCATCCATGTTGTCAGCATGTATCAGCTCATGTGAAATCTTTTTATGGAAGATATTACTTTATGTCCTGGAATTCCCACTTGGTTCCCTTTCATAATTTCCATTTTCCTTATGAATCTACCATCTATTAACACATTCCTGCCATTGTCTTCTTTTCATTGTTTATGACAGAGTTTTTATTATTTCTCTGCTCTTTCTGAAAATGGGTCATCCGCCTGTTAGTTTATCAGGATTCTGGATTCCATTTTCTTGCTTCATCTTGCCTTACTTGTATTTTTCTGTGTATCAGACGTTTCGAGTGGAATGAGAGTGAAGGCTGATTTTCTCTCGGCTTCGTTTTTGGTTTCAGACAGAACTTGGAGGGTAGTGAGAAAGAAATGATCCTTTAACTTTCCCATAAGTCAAGTCGTGGTGAAATGGAATCATACAGTTAACATTATGCCATCTACACGTATTGAAGTGTCTGTTCCGCTGGGTGTATGTTGTATATATCGAAATAGAACCTAGACTCCTCACCTCTCTTCCTGGGTGAGAGATTTCAATTCAAAATTTATTAATAAGATCTTTATTAATGTAGATTGAATCTTCAATGAGAGCTGTTGATTGTGAGTTCGCTGTAGTGCTTCGTAGTTTGCGTGTATTGTTCTTGCATATACTATACTTATCTACTTATGATTTTCAGTCATTTGCGGTTAATATTTCTTGCGCTTGCCAATAATAGAGCATTAAACGAAACTGACAAGATGTTGAAAAGTGGGCCAAATCAGGAAAATAAGTAAAGTCTTCTTTGACCGGGAGATTTTACACAGCTTCTGAAAGCAAATGTATTTTGCACAATAGTAATGAGGACCGAATAAGAAAATACTGAGGTATTTTGCTGTATTTGTTGGTTATGGAAGGCAAGGATTCCTGAAGGAGAATTGGCTAGCCTGGATTTGGATTATGTTGAAATCATGTTACTCCTAGTCCTTAAATAGAGTCACGTGGGGAATTGTCCTATGCGTGTAACACGAACACATGTATATGCTTTGGTTAGGGACTAGAAACCAATCTGACAGGAAAATTCCCACACTGGATACTTATGTCACATACGTCCTGGCACATATTAATAGTCTTGGAAATGATACAATCCAAGTTCCCAGTGAACTCCAGGATTCTATTCTATTGAGTACTACATCATCATTGACAACTGTCCCACTGCAGCATCTCTTCAAGTATTGCTCCAGACCAAAGGGTCCTGAGATACTTCTGCTGTTGCCATTACGGCAAGCTTCACTAAAGTCACCTGAAAGGCCCACCTGTGCTGTAATCCGCTATGAGCTGAATGTAGGGGATAAAGGTTCTGGGGCGTTAGTGTGGTGTGAGGAATCCTTATTTACTGGAAGTGGACTTGTCTGGATCCAGGATAAGCACAAGTACCTGAGGATGTTGAGGTGCAGCCGAGTGGCCATTTATTCTACTAGAACAGGACAAATGACCCCTTCTGCACTGGCCCAATTGATGTCCTCCTCAAGGATCTCACACTGCCATGACCCTGTACCTTCCATTTTTCGCACCACAGGGTATTCTCATAAAATCTTTTTGGTTGAATACAGCTTTAGAACTTTGCATTCGAGCAAAAACTGCTGTGTCACTAACTCAGATAGCTTGGTATCGAGGAAACTGCAGGTTAAGAATTCAGGGAGGAAGCAAGTGAATAAATGAAATGACAAAGGTGACAAAAGATCCACTCTGATGTTTATCACAAGGACTAGGATGCTGGGATGCCTGTATGATAAGTAATTAAAGAAGACCTAGTGTGGCACTTTGTTTCTAAATAATTTGGCGCATTTCTGACCTGATTTATATTTTCATATGATGCTTTGTTGCAGGTTAAGAATGAGAACAAGTTGTTGTACTTCAGGGAAGAGAGGTGAGCAACCCCTTTGGTACTTTTGCCATTCTTCTGTGTGTCTGGGGCTGGTGAAGTCAGAACTTCAAGGTCTATGTGTTCATTCCTTCGGCGGCTTAAAGGAGATTCTTTTTACAGTACATATATTTGCCCGTGGATGTGTCTTCCCTGTCCAAGGAATCTTCTTTATTTGTTTCTTCCCTTTTCTTTCGATATGTTTTTGAAGTAACCAAGAAGATTTTGGGGAATGACTTACGTATTTCTCTTTTTGACCATTTTCTGAAGAGGGAGAATAATCTTGTAATGGAATTCTCGTGTACTGAATATTAAATTTTTTAATATTTATCTGGCACCTTCCCAAGAGAGAGGTTTTTGTTCATCTTTGTTCGGTAATGATACCATATGTTACTTCGGTACCTGACTTATTCCTTAAAGTTTTAGTGGATTTACTGGTTTACTGAAATTTCCCTCGTACTTCTTATCTAATTTTATTAGAACAATCGAAGGTCATTTTTTTCTTGTTTTTTGTGTGAGCATTCCAGTAAGCAGGTACTAAACAAAACATCCACTGTACATTTACTTTTCTCCATTGGTAAAGCATGAGATTAGCCTGCACAAAATAAGCCTGGCTGTGGAATATACTTGTTTGTTGGAAGGGGTATTGTCTGGATCGATGATGAGCCTAAGTGTCCGAGGACGGTGACGACACATGGCAGATGTACATCTGAGGTCCAGATGAGTGGCCCTCTGGTAGGACAAGTAAGACTTTGAGATGCTGGCTTATTTGGTAAGGCCACAGGGACAGCGTAATAGCGCTGGGAGCACGTGTGTGTTTTCACCGTGTTCTGGACATATTACCTTGACATGAGGACATTAAAATGATTGTATTAAGGAAGGGTCCAGCAACAGTGATACGTACTGGAAATCTCATTGGTGTGTTAATGCCAATACCGAGGGAACGCTATGCCTCTTTTCAATAATGACAATGGAACCGCTCAGGAAGAAAGCAATATCAGTGCTTTGTTACTTTCACTGTTGAGGATTTTCTAAGAGTTTGCCTTCGCTTTTTTTCTTTTCTTTTTTTCCCCTGTCATGTTTTGCCCAGATACAAAGCCTGCCATGTGGTCCTCCACGTCAGAGAATGGGGTGAGTAGCTAAACTTGTGACGGTTTAAAATAACTTTTGTTGAAGCGTAGTAATTGTACATATTCAAGGAGTACACGTTATATTTTAATACGGGCAGATGACACAGCATTATGTGTCATGACCTTGGTAATTGGGTCATGATTGACCTGAAACCTTTATCATCGCTCTCTGTTGGGAACATTTGAAAAATTCTAGCTCTTCTGAAATATGGTAAATTATTGTTAACTCTACTTGCCCTATTTCACTATTGAACACTAGAATTTCTCCTTCCTTTGAACAGAGTTACCCCTTCACCAACAACTCTTCATTACCCCTTCCCAAACAAGGACACATTAAGTGTACAAGTCAATGATTTTTTACTAAGTCGACAGAGTTGTGTGCGCATCTCCAAAATTCACATTTAGAAACTGTGCATCATCCCTAAAAGTTGCCCCATCCCCACTTATAATCAATGTATACTTTGTTCCCTAGCCCCAGGTAACCGCTAAGCAGGTTTCTGTCTATATGGATTTGCCTTATTCAGAAATTTTATATACCTGGCATCATACCGTATGTAGTACGTTGGTTGTTGTTTGTTTTACTTAGCCTAAATTCTTTGAAGTTCATCCATGTTGTCAGCATGTATCAGCTCATGTGAAATCTTTTTATGGAAGATATTACTTTATGTCCTGGAATTCCCACTTGGTTCCCTTTCATAATTTCCATTTTCCTTATGAATCTACCATCTATTAACACATTCCTGCCATTGTCTTCTTTTCATTGTTTATGACAGAGTTTTTATTATTTCTCTGCTCTTTCTGAAAATGGGTCATCCGCCTGTTAGTTTATCAGGATTCTGGATTCCATTTTCTTGCTTCATCTTGCCTTACTTGTATTTTTCTGTGTATCAGACGTTTCGAGTGGAATGAGAGTGAAGGCTGATTTTCTCTCGGCTTCGTTTTTGGTTTCAGACAGAACTTGGAGGGTAGTGAGAAAGAAATGATCCTTTAACTTTCCCATAAGTCAAGTCGTGGTGAAATGGAATCATACAGTTAACATTATGCCATCTACACGTATTGAAGTGTCTGTTCCGCTGGGTGTATGTTGTATATATCGAAATAGAACCTAGACTCCTCACCTCTCTTCCTGGGTGAGAGATTTCAATTCAAAATTTATTAATAAGATCTTTATTAATGTAGATTGAATCTTCAATGAGAGCTGTTGATTGTGAGTTCGCTGTAGTGCTTCGTAGTTTGCGTGTATTGTTCTTGCATATACTATACTTATCTACTTATGATTTTCAGTCATTTGCGGTTAATATTTCTTGCGCTTGCCAATAATAGAGCATTAAACGAAACTGACAAGATGTTGAAAAGTGGGCCAAATCAGGAAAATAAGTAAAGTCTTCTTTGACCGGGAGATTTTACACAGCTTCTGAAAGCAAATGTATTTTGCACAATAGTAATGAGGACCGAATAAGAAAATACTGAGGTATTTTGCTGTATTTGTTGGTTATGGAAGGCAAGGATTCCTGAAGGAGAATTGGCTAGCCTGGATTTGGATTATGTTGAAATCATGTTACTCCTAGTCCTTAAATAGAGTCACGTGGGGAATTGTCCTATGCGTGTAACACGAACACATGTATATGCTTTGGTTAGGGACTAGAAACCAATCTGACAGGAAAATTCCCACACTGGATACTTATGTCACATACGTCCTGGCACATATTAATAGTCTTGGAAATGATACAATCCAAGTTCCCAGTGAACTCCAGGATTCTATTCTATTGAGTACTACATCATCATTGACAACTGTCCCACTGCAGCATCTCTTCAAGTATTGCTCCAGACCAAAGGGTCCTGAGATACTTCTGCTGTTGCCATTACGGCAAGCTTCACTAAAGTCACCTGAAAGGCCCACCTGTGCTGTAATCCGCTATGAGCTGAATGTAGGGGATAAAGGTTCTGGGGCGTTAGTGTGGTGTGAGGAATCCTTATTTACTGGAAGTGGACTTGTCTGGATCCAGGATAAGCACAAGTACCTGAGGATGTTGAGGTGCAGCCGAGTGGCCATTTATTCTACTAGAACAGGACAAATGACCCCTTCTGCACTGGCCCAATTGATGTCCTCCTCAAGGATCTCACACTGCCATGACCCTGTACCTTCCATTTTTCGCACCACAGGGTATTCTCATAAAATCTTTTTGGTTGAATACAGCTTTAGAACTTTGCATTCGAGCAAAAACTGCTGTGTCACTAACTCAGATAGCTTGGTATCGAGGAAACTGCAGGTTAAGAATTCAGGGAGGAAGCAAGTGAATAAATGAAATGACAAAGGTGACAAAAGA
The DNA here is from genome assembly GCF_020740605.2 of Lemur catta. Lineage (NCBI taxonomy): Eukaryota > Metazoa > Chordata > Mammalia > Primates > Lemuridae > Lemur > Lemur catta. The sequence continues at coordinate 19,872,310 of NC_059136.1, forward strand.
TCCACTCTGATGTTTATCACAAGGACTAGGATGCTGGGATGCCTGTATGATAAGTAATTAAAGAAGACCTAGTGTGGCACTTTGTTTCTAAATAATTTGGCGCATTTCTGACCTGATTTATATTTTCATATGATGCTTTGTTGCAGGTTAAGAATGAGAACAAGTTGTTGTACTTCAGGGAAGAGAGGTGAGCAACCCCTTTGGTACTTTTGCCATTCTTCTGTGTGTCTGGGGCTGGTGAAGTCAGAACTTCAAGGTCTATGTGTTCATTCCTTCGGCGGCTTAAAGGAGATTCTTTTTACAGTACATATATTTGCCCGTGGATGTGTCTTCCCTGTCCAAGGAATCTTCTTTATTTGTTTCTTCCCTTTTCTTTCGATATGTTTTTGAAGTAACCAAGAAGATTTTGGGGAATGACTTACGTATTTCTCTTTTTGACCATTTTCTGAAGAGGGAGAATAATCTTGTAATGGAATTCTCGTGTACTGAATATTAAATTTTTTAATATTTATCTGGCACCTTCCCAAGATAGAGGTTTTTGTTCATCTTTGTTCGGTAATGATACCATATGTTACTTCGGTACCTGACTTATTCCTTAAAGTTTTAGTGGATTTACTGGTTTACTGAAATTTCCCTCGTACTTCTTATCTAATTTTATTAGAACAATCGAAGGTCATTTTTTTCTTGTTTTTTGTGTGAGCATTCCAGTAAGCAGGTACTAAACAAAACATCCACTGTACATTTACTTTTCTCCATTGGTAAAGCATGAGATTAGCCTGCACAAAATAAGCCTGGCTGTGGAATATACTTGTTTGTTGGAAGGGGTATTGTCTGGATCGATGATGAGCCTAAGTGTCCGAGGACGGTGACGACACATGGCAGATGTACATCTGAGGTCCAGATGAGTGGCCCTCTGGTAGGACAAGTAAGACTTTGAGATGCTGGCTTATTTGGTAAGGCCACAGGGACAGCGTAATAGCGCTGGGAGCACGTGTGTGTTTTCACCGTGTTCTGGACATATTACCTTGACATGAGGACATTAAAATGATTGTATTAAGGAAGGGTCCAGCAACAGTGATACGTACTGGAAATCTCATTGGTGTGTTAATGCCAATACCGAGGGAACGCTATGCCTCTTTTCAATAATGACAATGGAACCGCTCAGGAAGAAAGCAATATCAGTGCTTTGTTACTTTCACTGTTGAGGATTTTCTAAGAGTTTGCCTTCGCTTTTTTTCTTTTCTTTTTTTCCCCTGTCATGTTTTGCCCAGATAGAAAGCCTGCCATGTGGTCCTCCACGTCAGAGAATGGGGTGAGTAGCTAAACTTGTGACGGTTTAAAATAACTTTTGTTGAAGCGTAGTAATTGTACATATTCAAGGAGTACACGTTATATTTTAATACGGGCAGATGACACAGCATTATGTGTCATGACCTTGGTAATTGGGTCATGATTGACCTGAAACCTTTATCATCGCTCTCTGTTGGGAACATTTGAAAAATTCTAGCTCTTCTGAAATATGGTAAATTATTGTTAACTCTACTTGCCCTATTTCACTATTGAACACTAGAATTTCTCCTTCCTTTGAACAGAGTTACCCCTTCACCAACAACTCTTCATTACCCCTTCCCAAACAAGGACACATTAAGTGTACAAGTCAATGATTTTTTACTAAGTCGACAGAGTTGTGTGCGCATCTCCAAAATTCACATTTAGAAACTGTGCATCATCCCTAAAAGTTGCCCCATCCCCACTTATAATCAATGTATACTTTGTTCCCTAGCCCCAGGTAACCGCTAAGCAGGTTTCTGTCTATATGGATTTGCCTTATTCAGAAATTTTATATACCTGGCATCATACCGTATGTAGTACGTTGGTTGTTGTTTGTTTTACTTAGCCTAAATTCTTTGAAGTTCATCCATGTTGTCAGCATGTATCAGCTCATGTGAAATCTTTTTATGGAAGATATTACTTTATGTCCTGGAATTCCCACTTGGTTCCCTTTCATAATTTCCATTTTCCTTATGAATCTACCATCTATTAACACATTCCTGCCATTGTCTTCTTTTCATTGTTTATGACAGAGTTTTTATTATTTCTCTGCTCTTTCTGAAAATGGGTCATCCGCCTGTTAGTTTATCAGGATTCTGGATTCCATTTTCTTGCTTCATCTTGCCTTACTTGTATTTTTCTGTGTATCAGACGTTTCGAGTGGAATGAGAGTGAAGGCTGATTTTCTCTCGGCTTCGTTTTTGGTTTCAGACAGAACTTGGAGGGTAGTGAGAAAGAAATGATCCTTTAACTTTCCCATAAGTCAAGTCGTGGTGAAATGGAATCATACAGTTAACATTATGCCATCTACACGTATTGAAGTGTCTGTTCCGCTGGGTGTATGTTGTATATATCGAAATAGAACCTAGACTCCTCACCTCTCTTCCTGGGTGAGAGATTTCAATTCAAAATTTATTAATAAGATCTTTATTAATGTAGATTGAATCTTCAATGAGAGCTGTTGATTGTGAGTTCGCTGTAGTGCTTCGTAGTTTGCGTGTATTGTTCTTGCATATACTATACTTATCTACTTATGATTTTCAGTCATTTGCGGTTAATATTTCTTGCGCTTGCCAATAATAGAGCATTAAACGAAACTGACAAGATGTTGAAAAGTGGGCCAAATCAGGAAAATAAGTAAAGTCTTCTTTGACCGGGAGATTTTACACAGCTTCTGAAAGCAAATGTATTTTGCACAATAGTAATGAGGACCGAATAAGAAAATACTGAGGTATTTTGCTGTATTTGTTGGTTATGGAAGGCAAGGATTCCTGAAGGAGAATTGGCTAGCCTGGATTTGGATTATGTTGAAATCATGTTACTCCTAGTCCTTAAATAGAGTCACGTGGGGAATTGTCCTATGCGTGTAACACGAACACATGTATATGCTTTGGTTAGGGACTAGAAACCAATCTGACAGGAAAATTCCCACACTGGATACTTATGTCACATACGTCCTGGCACATATTAATAGTCTTGGAAATGATACAATCCAAGTTCACAGTGAACTCCAGGATTCTATTCTATTGAGTACTACATCATCATTGACAACTGTCCCACTGCAGCATCTCTTCAAGTATTGCTCCAGACCAAAGGGTCCTGAGATACTTCTGCTGTTGCCATTACGGCAAGCTTCACTAAAGTCACCTGAAAGGCCCACCTGTGCTGTAATCCGCTATGAGCTGAATGTAGGGGATAAAGGTTCTGGGGCGTTAGTGTGGTGTGAGGAATCCTTATTTACTGGAAGTGGACTTGTCTGGATCCAGGTTAAGCACAAGTACCTGAGGATGTTGAGGTGCAGCCGAGTGGCCATTTATTCTACTAGAACAGGAAAAATGACCCCTTCTGCACTGGCCCAATTGATGTCCTCCTCAAAGATCTCACACTGCCATGACCCTGTACCTTCCATTTTTCGCACCACAGGGTATTCTCATAAAATCTTTTTGGTTGAATACAGCTTTAGAACTTTGCATTCGAGCAAAAACTGCTGTGTCACTAACTCAGATAGCTTGGTATCGAGGAAACTGCAGGTTAAGAGTTCAGGGAGGAAGCAAGGGAATAAATGAAATGACAAAGGCGACAAAAGATCCACTCTGATGTTTATCACAAGGACTAGGATGCTGGGATGCCTGTATGATAAGTAATTAAAGAAGACCTAGTGTGGCACTTTGTTTCTAAATAATTTGGCGCATTTCTGACCTGATTTATATTTTCATATGATGCTTTGTTGCAGGTTAAGAATGAGAACAAGTTGTTGTACTTCAGGGAAGAGAGGTGAGCAACCCCTTTGGTACTTTTGCCATTCTTCTGTGTGTCTGGGGCTGGTGAAGTCAGAACTTCAAGGTCTATGTGTTCATTCCTTCGGCGGCTTAAAGGAGATTCTTTTTACAGTACATATATTTGCCCGTGGATGTGTCTTCCCTGTCCAAGGAATCTTCTTTATTTGTTTCTTCCCTTTTCTTTCGATATGTTTTTGAAGTAACCAAGAAGATTTTGGGGAATGACTTACGTATTTCTCTTTTTGACCATTTTCTGAAGAGGGAGAATAATCTTGTAATGGAATTCTCGTGTACTGAATATTAAATTTTTTAATATTTATCTGGCACCTTCCCAAGAGAGAGGTTTTTGTTCATCTTTGTTCGGTAATGATACCATATGTTACTTCGGTACCTGACTTATTCCTTAAAGTTTTAGTGGATTTACTGGTTTACTGAAATTTCCCTCGTACTTCTTATCTAATTTTATTAGAACAATCGAAGGTCATTTTTTTCTTGTTTTTTGTGTGAGCATTCCAGTAAGCAGGTACTAAACAAAACATCCACTGTACATTTACTTTTCTCCATTGGTAAAGCATGAGATTAGCCTGCACAAAATAAGCCTGGCTGTGGAATATACTTGTTTGTTGGAAGGGGTATTGTCTGGATCGATGATGAGCCTAAGTGTCCGAGGACGGTGACGACACATGGCAGATGTACATCTGAGGTCCAGATGAGTGGCCCTCTGGTAGGACAAGTAAGACTTTGAGATGCTGGCTTATTTGGTAAGGCCACAGGGACAGCGTAATAGCGCTGGGAGCACGTGTGTGTTTTCACCGTGTTCTGGACATATTACCTTGACATGAGGACATTAAAATGATTGTATTAAGGAAGGGTCCAGCAACAGTGATACGTACTGGAAATCTCATTGGTGTGTTAATGCCAATACCGAGGGAACGCTATGCCTCTTTTCAATAATGACAATGGAACCGCTCAGGAAGAAAGCAATATCAGTGCTTTGTTACTTTCACTGTTGAGGATTTTCTAAGAGTTTGCCTTCGCTTTTTTTCTTTTCTTTATTTCCCCTGTCATGTTTTGCCCAGATAGAAAGCCTGCCATGTGGTCCTCCACGTCAGAGAATGGGGTGAGTAGCTAAACTTGTGACGGTTTAAAATAACTTTTGTTGAAGCGTAGTAATTGTACATATTCAAGGAGTACACGTTATATTTTAATACGGGCAGATGACACAGCATTATGTGTCATGACCTTGGTAATTGGGTCATGATTGACCTGAAACCTTTATCATCGCTCTCTGTTGGGAACATTTGAAAAATTCTAGCTCTTCTGAAATATGGTAAATTATTGTTAACTCTACTTGCCCTATTTCACTATTGAACACTAGAATTTCTCCTTCCTTTGAACAGAGTTACCCCTTCACCAACAACTCTTCATTACCCCTTCCCAAACAAGGACACATTAAGTGTACAAGTCAATGATTTTTTACTAAGTCGACAGAGTTGTGTGCGCATCTCCAAAATTCACATTTAGAAACTGTGCATCATCCCTAAAAGTTGCCCCATCCCCACTTATAATCAATGTATACTTTGTTCCCTAGCCCCAGGTAACCGCTAAGCAGGTTTCTGTCTATATGGATTTGCCTTATTCAGAAATTTTATATACCTGGCATCATACCGTATGTAGTACGTTGGTTGTTGTTTGTTTTACTTAGCCTAAATTCTTTGAAGTTCATCCATGTTGTCAGCATGTATCAGCTCATGTGAAATCTTTTTATGGAAGATATTACTTTATGTCCTGGAATTCCCACTTGGTTCCCTTTCATAATTTCCATTTTCCTTATGAATCTACCATCTATTAACACATTCCTGCCATTGTCTTCTTTTCATTGTTTATGACAGAGTTTTTATTATTTCTCTGCTCTTTCTGAAAATGGGTCATCCGCCTGTTAGTTTATCAGGATTCTGGATTCCATTTTCTTGCTTCATCTTGCCTTACTTGTATTTTTCTGTGTATCAGACGTTTCGAGTGGAATGAGAGTGAAGGCTGATTTTCTCTCGGCTTCGTTTTTGGTTTCAGACAGAACTTGGAGGGTAGTGAGAAAGAAATGATCCTTTAACTTTCCCATAAGTCAAGTCGTGGTGAAATGGAATCATACAGTTAACATTATGCCATCTACACGTATTGAAGTGTCTGTTCCGCTGGGTGTATGTTGTATATATCGAAATAGAACCTAGACTCCTCACCTCTCTTCCTGGGTGAGAGATTTCAATTCAAAATTTATTAATAAGATCTTTATTAATGTAGATTGAATCTTCAATGAGAGCTGTTGATTGTGAGTTCGCTGTAGTGCTTCGTAGTTTGCGTGTATTGTTCTTGCATATACTATACTTATCTACTTATGATTTTCAGTCATTTGCGGTTAATATTTCTTGCGCTTGCCAATAATAGAGCATTAAACGAAACTGACAAGATGTTGAAAAGTGGGCCAAATCAGGAAAATAAGTAAAGTCTTCTTTGACCGGGAGATTTTACACAGCTTCTGAAAGCAAATGTATTTTGCACAATAGTAATGAGGACCGAATAAGAAAATACTGAGGTATTTTGCTGTATTTGTTGGTTATGGAAGGCAAGGATTCCTGAAGGAGAATTGGCTAGCCTGGATTTGGATTATGTTGAAATCATGTTACTCCTAGTCCTTAAATAGAGTCACGTGGGGAATTGTCCTATGCGTGTAACACGAACACATGTATATGCTTTGGTTAGGGACTAGAAACCAATCTGACAGGAAAATTCCCACACTGGATACTTATGTCACATACGTCCTGGCACATATTAATAGTCTTGGAAATGATACAATCCAAGTTCACAGTGAACTCCAGGATTCTATTCTATTGAGTACTACATCATCATTGACAACTGTCCCACTGCAGCATCTCTTCAAGTATTGCTCCAGACCAAAGGGTCCTGAGATACTTCTGCTGTTGCCATTACGGCAAGCTTCACTAAAGTCACCTGAAAGGCCCACCTGTGCTGTAATCCGCTATGAGCTGAATGTAGGGGATAAAGGTTCTGGGGCGTTAGTGTGGTGTGAGGAATCCTTATTTACTGGAAGTGGACTTGTCTGGATCCAGGTTAAGCACAAGTACCTGAGGATGTTGAGGTGCAGCCGAGTGGCCATTTATTCTACTAGAACAGGAAAAATGACCCCTTCTGCACTGGCCCAATTGATGTCCTCCTCAAAGATCTCACACTGCCATGACCCTGTACCTTCCATTTTTCGCACCACAGGGTATTCTCATAAAATCTTTTTGGTTGAATACAGCTTTAGAACTTTGCATTCGAGCAAAAACTGCTGTGTCACTAACTCAGATAGCTTGGTATCGAGGAAACTGCAGGTTAAGAGTTCAGGGAGGAAGCAAGGGAATAAATGAAATGACAAAGGCGACAAAAGATCCACTCTGATGTTTATCACAAGGACTAGGATGCTGGGATGCCTGTATGATAAGTAATTAAAGAAGACCTAGTGTGGCACTTTGTTTCTAAATAATTTGGCGCATTTCTGACCTGATTTATATTTTCATATGATGCTTTGTTGCAGGTTAAGAATGAGAACAAGTTGTTGTACTTCAGGGAAGAGAGGTGAGCAACCCCTTTGGTACTTTTGCCATTCTTCTGTGTGTCTGGGGCTGGTGAAGTCAGAACTTCAAGGTCTATGTGTTCATTCCTTCGGCGGCTTAAAGGAGATTCTTTTTACAGTACATATATTTGCCCGTGGATGTGTCTTCCCTGTCCAAGGAATCTTCTTTATTTGTTTCTTCCCTTTTCTTTCGATATGTTTTTGAAGTAACCAAGAAGATTTTGGGGAATGACTTACGTATTTCTCTTTTTGACCATTTTCTGAAGAGGGAGAATAATCTTGTAATGGAATTCTCGTGTACTGAATATTAAATTTTTTAATATTTATCTGGCACCTTCCCAAGAGAGAGGTTTTTGTTCATCTTTGTTCGGTAATGATACCATATGTTACTTCGGTACCTGACTTATTCCTTAAAGTTTTAGTGGATTTACTGGTTTACTGAAATTTCCCTCGTACTTCTTATCTAATTTTATTAGAACAATCGAAGGTCATTTTTTTCTTGTTTTTTGTGTGAGCATTCCAGTAAGCAGGTACTAAACAAAACATCCACTGTACATTTACTTTTCTCCATTGGTAAAGCATGAGATTAGCCTGCACAAAATAAGCCTGGCTGTGGAATATACTTGTTTGTTGGAAGGGGTATTGTCTGGATCGATGATGAGCCTAAGTGTCCGAGGACGGTGACGACACATGGCAGATGTACATCTGAGGTCCAGATGAGTGGCCCTCTGGTAGGACAAGTAAGACTTTGAGATGCTGGCTTATTTGGTAAGGCCACAGGGACAGCGTAATAGCGCTGGGAGCACGTGTGTGTTTTCACCGTGTTCTGGACATATTACCTTGACATGAGGACATTAAAATGATTGTATTAAGGAAGGGTCCAGCAACAGTGATACGTACTGGAAATCTCATTGGTGTGTTAATGCCAATACCGAGGGAACGCTATGCCTCTTTTCAATAATGACAATGGAACCGCTCAGGAAGAAAGCAATATCAGTGCTTTGTTACTTTCACTGTTGAGGATTTTCTAAGAGTTTGCCTTCGCTTTTTTTCTTTTCTTTATTTCCCCTGTCATGTTTTGCCCAGATAGAAAGCCTGCCATGTGGTCCTCCACGTCAGAGAATGGGGTGAGTAGCTAAACTTGTGACGGTTTAAAATAACTTTTGTTGAAGCGTAGTAATTGTACATATTCAAGGAGTACACGTTATATTTTAATACGGGCAGATGACACAGCATTATGTGTCATGACCTTGGTAATTGGGTCATGATTGACCTGAAACCTTTATCATCGCTCTCTGTTGGGAACATTTGAAAAATTCTAGCTCTTCTGAAATATGGTAAATTATTGTTAACTCTACTTGCCCTATTTCACTATTGAACACTAGAATTTCTCCTTCCTTTGAACAGAGTTACCCCTTCACCAACAACTCTTCATTACCCCTTCCCAAACAAGGACACATTAAGTGTACAAGTCAATGATTTTTTACTAAGTCGACAGAGTTGTGTGCGCATCTCCAAAATTCACATTTAGAAACTGTGCATCATCCCTAAAAGTTGCCCCATCCCCACTTATAATCAATGTATACTTTGTTCCCTAGCCCCAGGTAACCGCTAAGCAGGTTTCTGTCTATATGGATTTGCCTTATTCAGAAATTTTATATACCTGGCATCATACCGTATGTAGTACGTTGGTTGTTGTTTGTTTTACTTAGCCTAAATTCTTTGAAGTTCATCCATGTTGTCAGCATGTATCAGCTCATGTGAAATCTTTTTATGGAAGATATTACTTTATGTCCTGGAATTCCCACTTGGTTCCCTTTCATAATTTCCATTTTCCTTATGAATCTACCATCTATTAACACATTCCTGCCATTGTCTTCTTTTCATCGTTTATGACAGAGTTTTTATTATTTCTCTGCTCTTTCTGAAAATGGGTCATCCGCCTGTTAGTTTATCAGGATTCTGGATTCCATTTTCTTGCTTCATCTTGCCTTACTTGTATTTTTCTGTGTATCAGACGTTTCGAGTGGAATGAGAGTGAAGGCTGATTTTCTCTCGGCTTCGTTTTTGGTTTCAGACAGAACTTGGAGGGTAGTGAGAAAGAAATGATCCTTTAACTTTCCCATAAGTCAAGTCGTGGTGAAATGGAATCATACAGTTAACATTATGCCATCTACACGTATTGAAGTGTCTGTTCCGCTGGGTGTATGTTGTATATATCGAAATAGAACCTAGACTCCTCACCTCTCTTCCTGGGTGAGAGATTTCAATTCAAAATTTATTAATAAGATCTTTATTAATGTAGATTGAATCTTCAATGAGAGCTGTTGATTGTGAGTTCGCTGTAGTGCTTCGTAGTTTGCGTGTATTGTTCTTGCATATACTATACTTATCTACTTATGATTTTCAGTCATTTGCGGTTAATATTTCTTGCGCTTGCCAATAATAGAGCATTAAACGAAACTGACAAGATGTTGAAAAGTGGGCCAAATCAGGAAAATAAGTAAAGTCTTCTTTGACCGGGAGATTTTACACAGCTTCTGAAAGCAAATGTATTTTGCACAATAGTAATGAGGACCGAATAAGAAAATACTGAGGTATTTTGCTGTATTTGTTGGTTATGGAAGGCAAGGATTCCTGAAGGAGAATTGGCTAGCCTGGATTTGGATTATGTTGAAATCATGTTACTCCTAGTCCTTAAATAGAGTCACGTGGGGAATTGTCCTATGCGTGTAACACGAACACATGTATATGCTTTGGTTAGGGACTAGAAACCAATCTGACAGGAAAATTCCCACACTGGATACTTATGTCACATACGTCCTGGCACATATTAATAGTCTTGGAAATGATACAATCCAAGTTCACAGTGAACTCCAGGATTCTATTCTATTGAGTACTACATCATCATTGACAACTGTCCCACTGCAGCATCTCTTCAAGTATTGCTCCAGACCAAAGGGTCCTGAGATACTTCTGCTGTTGCCATTACGGCAAGCTTCACTAAAGTCACCTGAAAGGCCCACCTGTGCTGTAATCCGCTATGAGCTGAATGTAGGGGATAAAGGTTCTGGGGCGTTAGTGTGGTGTGAGGAATCCTTATTTACTGGAAGTGGACTTGTCTGGATCCAGGATAAGCACAAGTACCTGAGGATGTTGAGGTGCAGCCGAGTGGCCATTTATTCTACTAGAACAGGACAAATGACCCCTTCTGCACTGGCCCAATTGATGTCCTCCTCAAGGATCTCACACTGCCATGACCCTGTACCTTCCATTTTTCGCACCACAGGGTATTCTCATAAAATCTTTTTGGTTGAATACAGCTTTAGAACTTTGCATTCGAGCAAAAACTGCTGTGTCACTAACTCAGATAGCTTGGTATCGAGGAAACTGCAGGTTAAGAATTCAGGGAGGAAGCAAGTGAATAAATGAAATGACAAAGGTGACAAAAGATCCACTCTGATGTTTATCACAAGGACTAGGATGCTGGGATGCCTGTATGATAAGTAATTAAAGAAGACCTAGTGTGGCACTTTGTTTCTAAATAATTTGGCGCATTTCTGACCTGATTTATATTTTCATATGATGCTTTGTTGCAGGTTAAGAATGAGAACAAGTTGTTGTACTTCAGGGAAGAGAGGTGAGCAACCCCTTTGGTACTTTTGCCATTCTTCTGTGTGTCTGGGGCTGGTGAAGTCAGAACTTCAAGGTCTATGTGTTCATTCCTTCGGCGGCTTAAAGGAGATTCTTTTTACAGTACATATATTTGCCCGTGGATGTGTCTTCCCTGTCCAAGGAATCTTCTTTATTTGTTTCTTCCCTTTTCTTTCGATATGTTTTTGAAGTAACCAAGAAGATTTTGGGGAATGACTTACGTATTTCTCTTTTTGACCATTTTCTGAAGAGGGAGAATAATCTTGTAATGGAATTCTCGTGTACTGAATATTAAATTTTTTAATATTTATCTGGCACCTTCCCAAGAGAGAGGTTTTTGTTCATCTTTGTTCGGTAATGATACCATATGTTACTTCGGTACCTGACTTATTCCTTAAAGTTTTAGTGGATTTACTGGTTTACTGAAATTTCCCTCGTACTTCTTATCTAATTTTATTAGAACAATCGAAGGTCATTTTTTTCTTGTTTTTTGTGTGAGCATTCCAGTAAGCAGGTACTAAACAAAACATCCACTGTACATTTACTTTTCTCCATTGGTAAAGCATGAGATTAGCCTGCACAAAATAAGCCTGGCTGTGGAATATACTTGTTTGTTGGAAGGGGTATTGTCTGGATCGATGATGAGCCTAAGTGTCCGAGGACGGTGATGACACATGGCAGATGTACATCTGAGGTCCAGATGAGTGGCCCTCTGGTAGGACAAGTAAGACTTTGAGATGCTGGCTTATTTGGTAAGGCCACAGGGACAGCGTAATAGCGCTGGGAGCACGTGTGTGTTTTCACCGTGTTCTGGACATATTACCTTGACATGAGGACATTAAAATGATTGTATTAAGGAAGGGTCCAGCAACAGTGATACGTACTGGAAATCTCATTGGTGTGTTAATGCCAATACCGAGGGAACGCTATGCCTCTTTTCAATAATGACAATGGAACCGCTCAGGAAGAAAGCAATATCAGTGCTTTGTTACTTTCACTGTTGAGGATTTTCTAAGAGTTTGCCTTCGCTTTTTTTCTTTTCTTTATTTCCCCTGTCATGTTTTGCCCAGATAGAAAGCCTGCCATGTGGTCCTCCACGTCAGAGAATGGGGTGAGTAGCTAAACTTGTGACGGTTTAAAATAACTTTTGTTGAAGCGTAGTAATTGTACATATTCAAGGAGTACACGTTATATTTTAATACGGGCAGATGACACAGCATTATGTGTCATGACCTTGGTAATTGGGTCATGATTGACCTGAAACCTTTATCATCGCTCTCTGTTGGGAACATTTGAAAAATTCTAGCTCTTCTGAAATATGGTAAATTATTGTTAACTCTACTTGCCCTATTTCACTATTGAACACTAGAATTTCTCCTTCCTTTGAACAGAGTTACCCCTTCACCAACAACTCTTCATTACCCCTTCCCAAACAAGGACACATTAAGTGTACAAGTCAATGATTTTTTACTAAGTCGACAGAGTTGTGTGCGCATCTCCAAAATTCACATTTAGAAACTGTGCATCATCCCTAAAAGTTGCCCCATCCCCACTTATAATCAATGTATACTTTGTTCCCTAGCCCCAGGTAACCGCTAAGCAGGTTTCTGTCTATATGGATTTGCCTTATTCAGAAATTTTATATACCTGGCATCATACCGTATGTAGTACGTTGGTTGTTGTTTGTTTTACTTAGCCTAAATTCTTTGAAGTTCATCCATGTTGTCCGCATGTATCAGCTCATGTGAAATCTTTTTATGGAAGATATTACTTTATGTCCTGGAATTCCCACTTGGTTCCCTTTCATAATTTCCATTTTCCTTATGAATCTACCATCTATTAACACATTCCTGCCATTGTCTTCTTTTCATCGTTTATGACAGAGTTTTTATTATTTCTCTGCTCTTTCTGAAAATGGGTCATCCGCCTGTTAGTTTATCAGGATTCTGGATTCCATTTTCTTGCTTCATCTTGCCTTACTTGTATTTTTCTGTGTATCAGACGTTTCGAGTGGAATGAGAGTGAAGGCTGATTTTCTCTCGGCTTCGTTTTTGGGTTCAGACAGAACTTGGAGGGTAGTGAGAAAGAAATGATCCTTTAACTTTCCCATAAGTCAAGTCGTGGTGAAATGGAATCATACTGTTAACATTATGCCATCTACACGTATTGAAGTGTCTGTTCCGCTGGGTGTATGATGTATATATCGAAATAGAACCTAGACTCCTCACCTCTCTTCCTGGGTGAGAGATTTCAATTCAAAATTTATTAATAAGATCTTTATTAATGTAGATTGAGTCTTCAATGAGAGCTGTTGATTGTGAGTTCGCTGTAGTGCTTCGTAGTTTGCGTGTATTGTTCTTGCATATACTATACTTATCTACTTATGATTTTCAGTCATTTGCGGTTAATATTTCTTGCGCTTGCCAATAATAGAGCATTAAACGAAACTGACAAGATGTTGAAAAGTGGGCCAAATCAGGAAAATAAGTAAAGTCTTCTTTGACCGGGAGATTTTACACAGCTTCTGAAAGCAAATGTATTTTGCACAATAGTAATGAGGACCGAATAAGAAAATACTGAGGTATTTTGCTGTATTTGTTGGTTATGGAAGGCAAGGATTCCTGAAGGAGAATTGGCTAGCCTGGATTTGGATTATGTTGAAATCATGTTACTCCCAGTCCTTAAATAGAGTCACGTGGGGAATTGTCCTATGCGTGTAACACGAACACATGTATATGCTTTGGTTAGGGACTAGAAACCAATCTGACAGGAAAATTCCCACACTGGATACTTATGTCACATACGTCCTGGCACATATTAATAGTCTTGGAAATGATACAATCCAAGTTCACAGTGAACTCCAGGATTCTATTCTATTGAGTACTACATCATCATTGACAACTGTCCCACTGCAGCATCTCTTCAAGTATTGCTCCAGACCAAAGGGTCCTGAGATACTTCTGCTGTTGCCATTACGGCAAGCTTCACTAAAGTCAACTGAAAGGCCCACCTGTGCTGTAATCCGCTATGAGCTGAATGTAGGGGATAAAGGTTCTGGGGCGTTAGTGTGGTGTGAGGAATCCTTATTTACTGGAAGTGGACTTGTCTGGATCCAGGTTAAGCACAAGTACCTGAGGATGTTGAGGTGCAGCCGAGTGGCCATTTATTCTACTAGAACCGGAAAAATGACCCCTTCTGCACTGGCCCAATTGATGTCCTCCTCAAAGATCTCACACTGCCATGACCCTGTACCTTCCATTTTTCGCACCACAGGGTATTCTCATAAAATCTTTTTGGTTGAATACAGCTTTAGAACTTTGCATTCGAGCAAAAACTGCTGTGTCACTAACTCAGATAGCTTGGTATCGAGGAAACTGCAGGTTAAGAGTTCAGGGAGGAAGCAAGGGAATAAATGAAATGACAAAGGCGACAAAAGATCCACTCTGATGTTTATCACAAGGACTAGGATGCTGGGATGCCTGTATGATAAGTAATTAAAGAAGACCTAGTGTGGCACTTTGTTTCTAAATAATTTGGCGCATTTCTGACCTGATTTATATTTTCGTATGATGCTTTGTTGCAGGTTAAGAATGAGAACAAGTTGTTGTACTTCAGGGAAGAGAGGTGAGCAACCCCTTTGGTACTTTTGCCATTCTTCTGTGTGTCTGGGGCTGGTGAAGTCAGAACTTCAAGGTCTATGTGTTCATTCCTTCGGCAGCTTAAAGGAGATTCTTTTTACAGTACATATATTTGCCCGTGGATGTGTCTTCCCTGTCCAAGGAATCTTCTTTATTTGTTTCTTCCCTTTTCTTTCGATATGTTTTTGAAGTAACCAAGAAGATTTTGGGGAATGACTTACGTATTTCTCTTTTTGACCATTTTCTGAAGAGGGAGAATAATCTTGTAATGGAATTCTCGTGTACTGAATATTAAATTTTTTAATATTTATCTGGCACCTTCCCAAGATAGAGGTTTTTGTTCATCTTTGTTCGGTAATGATACCATATGTTACTTCGGTACCTGACTTATTCCTTAAAGTTTTAGTGGATTTACTGGTTTACTGAAATTTCCCTCGTACTTCTTATCTAATTTTATTAGAACAAACGAAGGTCATTTTTTTCTTGTTTTTTGTGTGAGCATTCCAGTAAGCAGGTACTAAACAAAACATCCACTGTACATTTACTTTTCTCCATTGGTAAAGCATGAGATTAGCCTGCACAAAATAAGCCTGGCTGTGGAATATACTTGTTTGTTGGAAGGGGTATTGTCTGGATCGATGATGAGCCTAAGTGTCCGAGGACGGTGATGACACATGGCAGATGTACATCTGAGGTCCAGATGAGTGGCCCTCTGGTAGGACAAGTAAGACTTTGAGATGCTGGCTTATTTGGTATGGCCACAGGGACAGCATAATAGCGCTGGGAGCACGTGTGTGTTTTCACCGTGTTCTGGACATGTTACCTTGACATGAGGACATTAAAATGATTGTATTAAGGAAGGGTCCAGCAACAGTGATACGTACTGGAAATCTCATTGGTGTGTTAATGCCAATACCGAGGGAACGCTATGCCTCTTTTCAATAATGACAATAGAACCGCTCATGAAGAAAGCAATATCAGTGCTTTGTTACTTTCACTGTTGAGGATTTTCTAAGAGTTTGCCTTCGCTTTTTTTCTTTTCTTTATTTCCCCTGTCATGTTTTGCCCAGATAGAAAGCCTGCCATGTGGTCCTCCACGTCAGAGAATGGGGTGAGTAGCTAAACTTGTGACGGTTTAAAATAACTTTTGTTGAAGCGTAGTAATTGTACATATTCAAGGAGTACACGTTATATTTTAATACGGGCAGATGACACAGCATTATGTGTCATGACCTTGGTAATTGGGTCATGATTGACCTGAAACCTTTATCATCGCTCTCTGTTGGGAACATTTGAAAAATTCTAGCTCTTCTGAAATATGGTAAATTATTGTTAACTCTACTTGCCCTATTTCACTATTGAACACTAGAATTTCTCCTTCCTTTGAACAGAGTTACCCCTTCACCAACAACTCTTCATTACCCCTTCCCAAACAAGGACACATTAAGTGTACAAGTCAATGATTTTTTACTAAGTCGACAGAGTTGTGTGCGCATCTCCAAAATTCACATTTAGAAACTGTGCATCATCCCTAAAAGTTGCCCCATCCCCACTTATAATCAATGTATACTTTGTTCCCTAGCCCCAGGTAACCGCTAAGCAGGTTTCTGTCTATATGGATTTGCCTTATTCAGAAATTTTATATACCTGGCATCATACCGTATGTAGTACGTTGGTTGTTGTTTGTTTTACTTAGCCTAAATTCTTTGAAGTTCATCCATGTTGTCCGCATGTATCAGCTCATGTGAAATCTTTTTATGGAAGATATTACTTTATGTCCTGGAATTCCCACTTGGTTCCCTTTCATAATTTCCATTTTCCTTATGAATCTACCATCTATTAACACATTCCTGCCATTGTCTTCTTTTCATCGTTTATGACAGAGTTTTTATTATTTCTCTGCTCTTTCTGAAAATGGGTCATCCGCCTGTTAGTTTATCAGGATTCTGGATTCCATTTTCTTGCTTCATCTTGCCTTACTTGTATTTTTCTGTGTATCAGACGTTTCGAGTGGAATGAGAGTGAAGGCTGATTTTCTCTCGGCTTCGTTTTTGGGTTCAGACAGAACTTGGAGGGTAGTGAGAAAGAAATGATCCTTTAACTTTCCCATAAGTCAAGTCGTGGTGAAATGGAATCATACAGTTAACATTATGCCATCTACACGTATTGAAGTGTCTGTTCCGCTGGGTGTATGTTGTATATATCGAAATAGAACCTAGACTCCTCACCTCTCTTCCTGGGTGAGAGATTTCAATTCAAAATTTATTAATAAGATCTTTATTAATGTAGATTGAATCTTCAATGAGAGCTGTTGATTGTGAGTTCGCTGTAGTGCTTCGTAGTTTGCGTGTATTGTTCTTGCATATACTATACTTATCTACTTATGATTTTCAGTCATTTGCGGTTAATATTTCTTGCGCTTGCCAATAATAGAGCATTAAACGAAACTGACAAGATGTTGAAAAGTGGGCCAAATCAGGAAAATAAGTAAAGTCTTCTTTGACCGGGAGATTTTACACAGCTTCTGAAAGCAAATGTATTTTGCACAATAGTAATGAGGACCGAATAAGAAAATACTGAGGTATTTTGCTGTATTTGTTGGTTATGGAAGGCAAGGATTCCTGAAGGAGAATTGGCTAGCCTGGATTTGGATTATGTTGAAATCATGTTATTCCTAGTCCTTAAATAGAGTCACGTGGGGAATTGTCCTATGCGTGTAACACGAACACATGTATATGCTTTGGTTAGGGACTAGAAACCAATCTGACAGGAAAATTCCCACACTGGATACTTATGTCACATACGTCCTGGCACATATTAATAGTCTTGGAAATGATACAATCCAAGTTCACAGTGAACTCCAGGATTCTATTCTATTGAGTACTACATCATCATTGACAACTGTCCCACTGCAGCATCTCTTCAAGTATTGCTCCAGACCAAAGGGTCCTGAGATACTTCTGCTGTTGCCATTACGGCAAGCTTCACTAAAGTCACCTGAAAGGCCCACCTGTGCTGTAATCCGCTATGAGCTGAATGTAGGGGATAAAGGTTCTGGGGCGTTAGTGTGGTGTGAGGAATCCTTATTTACTGGAAGTGGACTTGTCTGGATCCAGGATAAGCACAAGTACCTGAGGATGTTGAGGTGCAGCCGAGTGGCCATTTATTCTACTAGAACAGGACAAATGACCCCTTCTGCACTGGCCCAATTGATGTCCTCCTCAAGGATCTCACACTGCCATGACCCTGTACCTTCCATTTTTCGCACCACAGGGTATTCTCATAAAATCTTTTTGGTTGAATACAGCTTTAGAACTTTGCATTCGAGCAAAAACTGCTGTGTCACTAACTCAGATAGCTTGGTATCGAGGAAACTGCAGGTTAAGAATTCAGGGAGGAAGCAAGTGAATAAATGAAATGACAAAGGTGACAAAAGATCCACTCTGATGTTTATCACAAGGACTAGGATGCTGGGATGCCTGTATGATAAGTAATTAAAGAAGACCTAGTGTGGCACTTTGTTTCTAAATAATTTGGCGCATTTCTGACCTGATTTATATTTTCATATGATGCTTTGTTGCAGGTTAAGAATGAGAACAAGTTGTTGTACTTCAGGGAAGAGAGGTGAGCAACCCCTTTGGTACTTTTGCCATTCTTC
This sequence comes from Lemur catta, assembly GCF_020740605.2. Classification (NCBI taxonomy): domain Eukaryota; kingdom Metazoa; phylum Chordata; class Mammalia; order Primates; family Lemuridae; genus Lemur; species Lemur catta. The sequence goes on from NC_059136.1 coordinate 19,890,721, forward strand.
TGTGTGTCTGGGGCTGGTGAAGTCAGAACTTCAAGGTCTATGTGTTCATTCCTTCGGCGGCTTAAAGGAGATTCTTTTTACAGTACATATATTTGCCCGTGGATGTGTCTTCCCTGTCCAAGGAATCTTCTTTATTTGTTCCTTCCCTTTTCTTTCGATATGTTTTTGAAGTAACCAACAAGATTTTGGGGAATGACTTACGTATTTCTCTTTTTGACCATTTTCTGAAGAGGGAGAATAATCTTGTAATGGAATTCTCGTGTACTGAATATTAAATTTTTTAATATTTATCTGGCACCTTCCCAAGATAGAGGTTTTTGTTCATCTTTGTTCGGTAATGATACCATATGTTACTTCGGTACCTGACTTATTCCTTAAAGTTTTAGTGGATTTACTGGTTTACTGAAATTTCCCTCGTACTTCTTATCTAATTTTATTAGAACAATCGAAGGTCATTTTTTTCTTGTTTTTTGTGTGAGCATTCCAGTAAGCAGGTACTAAACAAAACATCCACTGTACATTTACTTTTCTCCATTGGTAAAGCATGAGATTAGCCTGCACAAAATAAGCCTGGCTGTGGAATATCCTTGTTTGTTGGAAGGGGTATTGTCTGGATCGATGATGAGCCTAAGTGTCCGAGGACGGTGACGACACATGGCAGATGTACATCTGAGGTCCAGATGAGTGGCCCTCTGGTAGGACAAGTAAGACTTTGAGATGCTGGCTTATTTGGTAAGGCCACAGGGACAGCGTAATAGCGCTGGGAGCACGTGTGTGTTTTCACCGTGTTCTGGACATATTACCTTGACATGAGGACATTAAAATGATTGTATTAAGGAAGGGTCCAGCAACAGTGATACGTACTGGAAATCTCATTGGTGTGTTAATGCCAATACCGAGGGAACGCTATGCCTCTTTTCAATAATGACAATGGAACCGCTCAGGAAGAAAGCAATATCAGTGCTTTGTTACTTTCACTGTTGAGGATTTTCTAAGAGTTTGCCTTCGCTTTTTTTCTTTTCTTTATTTCCCCTGTCATGTTTTGCCCAGATAGAAAGCCTGCCATGTGGTCCTCCACGTCAGAGAATGGGGTGAGTAGCTAAACTTGTGACGGTTTAAAATAACTTTTGTTGAAGCGTAGTAATTGTACATATTCAAGGAGTACACGTTATATTTTAATACGGGCAGATGACACAGCATTATGTGTCATGACCTTGGTAATTGGGTCATGATTGACCTGAAACCTTTATCATCGCTCTCTGTTGGGAACATTTGAAAAATTCTAGCTCTTCTGAAATATGGTAAATTATTGTTAACTCTACTTGCCCTATTTCACTATTGAACACTAGAATTTCTCCTTCCTTTGAACAGAGTTACCCCTTCACCAACAACTCTTCATTACCCCTTCCCAAACAAGGACACATTAAGTGTACAAGTCAATGATTTTTTACTAAGTCGACAGAGTTGTGTGCGCATCTCCAAAATTCACATTTAGAAACTGTGCATCATCCCTAAAAGTTGCCCCATCCCCACTTATAATCAATGTATACTTTGTTCCCTAGCCCCAGGTAACCGCTAAGCAGGTTTCTGTCTATATGGATTTGCCTTATTCAGAAATTTTATATACCTGGCATCATACCGTATGTAGTACGTTGGTTGTTGTTTGTTTTACTTAGCCTAAATTCTTTGAAGTTCATCCATGTTGTCAGCATGTATCAGCTCATGTGAAATCTTTTTATGGAAGATATTACTTTATGTCCTGGAATTCCCACTTGGTTCCCTTTCATAATTTCCATTTTCCTTATGAATCTACCATCTATTAACACATTCCTGCCATTGTCTTCTTTTCATTGTTTATGACAGAGTTTTTATTATTTCTCTGCTCTTTCTGAAAATGGGTCATCCGCCTGTTAGTTTATCAGGATTCTGGATTCCATTTTCTTGCTTCATCTTGCCTTACTTGTATTTTTCTGTGTATCAGACGTTTCGAGTGGAATGAGAGTGAAGGCTGATTTTCTCTCGGCTTCGTTTTTGGTTTCAGACAGAACTTGGAGGGTAGTGAGAAAGAAATGATCCTTTAACTTTCCCATAAGTCAAGTCGTGGTGAAATGGAATCATACAGTTAACATTATGCCATCTACACGTATTGAAGTGTCTGTTCCGCTGGGTGTATGTTGTATATATCGAAATAGAACCTAGACTCCTCACCTCTCTTCCTGGGTGAGAGATTTCAATTCAAAATTTATTAATAAGATCTTTATTAATGTAGATTGAATCTTCAATGAGAGCTGTTGATTGTGAGTTCGCTGTAGTGCTTCGTAGTTTGCGTGTATTGTTCTTGCATATACTATACTTATCTACTTATGATTTTCAGTCATTTGCGGTTAATATTTCTTGCGCTTGCCAATAATAGAGCATTAAACGAAACTGACAAGATGTTGAAAAGTGGGCCAAATCAGGAAAATAAGTAAAGTCTTCTTTGACCGGGAGATTTTACACAGCTTCTGAAAGCAAATGTATTTTGCACAATAGTAATGAGGACCGAATAAGAAAATACTGAGGTATTTTGCTGTATTTGTTGGTTATGGAAGGCAAGGATTCCTGAAGGAGAATTGGCTAGCCTGGATTTGGATTATGTTGAAATCATGTTACTCCTAGTCCTTAAATAGAGTCACGTGGGGAATTGTCCTATGCGTGTAACACGAACACATGTATATGCTTTGGTTAGGGACTAGAAACCAATCTGACAGGAAAATTCCCACACTGGATACTTATGTCACATACGTCCTGGCACATATTAATAGTCTTGGAAATGATACAATCCAAGTTCCCAGTGAACTCCAGGATTCTATTCTATTGAGTACTACATCATCATTGACAACTGTCCCACTGCGGCATCTCTTCAAGTATTGCTCCAGACCAAAGGGTCCTGAGATACTTCTGCTGTTGCCATTACGGCAAGCTTCACTAAAGTCACCTGAAAGGCCCACCTGTGCTGTAATCCGCTATGAGCTGAATGTAGGGGATAAAGGTTCTGGGGCGTTAGTGTGGTGTGAGGAATCCTTATTTACTGGAAGTGGACTTGTCTGGATCCAGGATAAGCACAGGTACCTGAGGATGTTGAGGTGCAGCCGAGTGGCCATTTATTCTACTAGAACAGGACAAATGACCCCTTCTGCACTGGCCCAATTGATGTCCTCCTCAAGGATCTCACACTGCCATGACCCTGTACCTTCCATTTTTCGCACCACAGGGTATTCTCATAAAATCTTTTTGGTTGAATACAGCTTTAGAACTTTGCATTCGAGCAAAAACTGCTGTGTCACTAACTCAGATAGCTTGGTATCGAGGAAACTGCAGGTTAAGAATTCAGGGAGGAAGCAAGTGAATAAATGAAATGACAAAGGTGACAAAAGATCCACTCTGATGTTTATCACAAGGACTAGGATGCTGGGATGCCTGTATGATAAGTAATTAAAGAAGACCTAGTGTGGCACTTTGTTTCTAAATAATTTGGCGCATTTCTGACCTGATTTATATTTTCATATGATGCTTTGTTGCAGGTTAAGAATGAGAACAAGTTGTTGTACTTCAGGGAAGAGAGGTGAGCAACCCCTTTGGTACTTTTGCCATTCTTCTGTGTGTCTGGGGCTGGTGAAGTCAGAACTTCAAGGTCTATGTGTTCATTCCTTCGGCGGCTTAAAGGAGATTCTTTTTACAGTACATATATTTGCCCGTGGATGTGTCTTCCCTGTCCAAGGAATCTTCTTTATTTGTTCCTTCCCTTTTCTTTCGATATGTTTTTGAAGTAACCAAGAAGATTTTGGGGAATGACTTACGTATTTCTCTTTTTGACCATTTTCTGAAGAGGGAGAATAATCTTGTAATGGAATTCTCGTGTACTGAATATTAAATTTTTTAATATTTATCTGGCACCTTCCCAAGATAGAGGTTTTTGTTCATCTTTGTTCGGTAATGATACCATATGTTACTTCGGTACCTGACTTATTCCTTAAAGTTTTAGTGGATTTACTGGTTTACTGAAATTTCCCTCGTACTTCTTATCTAATTTTATTAGAACAATCGAAGGTCATTTTTTTCTTGTTTTTTGTGTGAGCATTCCAGTAAGCAGGTACTAAACAAAACATCCACTGTACATTTACTTTTCTCCATTGGTAAAGCATGAGATTAGCCTGCACAAAATAAGCCTGGCTGTGGAATATACTTGTTTGTTGGAAGGGGTATTGTCTGGATCGATGATGAGCCTAAGTGTCCGAGGACGGTGACGACACATGGCAGATGTACATCTGAGGTCCAGATGAGTGGCCCTCTGGTAGGACAAGTAAGACTTTGAGATGCTGGCTTATTTGGTAAGGCCACAGGGACAGCGTAATAGCGCTGGGAGCACGTGTGTGTTTTCACCGTGTTCTGGACATATTACCTTGACATGAGGACATTAAAATGATTGTATTAAGGAAGGGTCCAGCAACAGTGATACGTACTGGAAATCTCATTGGTGTGTTAATGCCAATACCGAGGGAACGCTATGCCTCTTTTCAATAATGACAATAGAACCGCTCAGGAAGAAAGCAATATCAGTGCTTTGTTACTTTCACTGTTGAGGATTTTCTAAGAGTTTGCCTTCGCTGTTTTTCTTTTCTTTTTTTCCCCTGTCATGTTTTGCCCAGATAGAAAGCCTGCCATGTGGTCCTCCACGTCAGAGAATGGGGTGAGTAGCTAAACTTGTGACGGTTTAAAATAACTTTTGTTGAAGCGTAGTAATTGTACATATTCAAGGAGTACACGTTATATTTTAATACGGGCAGATGACACAGCATTATGTGTCATGACCTTGGTAATTGGGTCATGATTGACCTGAAACCTTTATCATCGCTCTCTGTTGGGAACATTTGAAAAATTCTAGCTCTTCTGAAATATGGTAAATTATTGTTAACTCTACTTGCCCTATTTCACTATTGAACACTAGAATTTCTCCTTCCTTTGAACAGAGTTACCCCTTCACCAACAACTCTTCATTACCCCTTCCCAAACAAGGACACATTAAGTGTACAAGTCAATGATTTTTTACTAAGTCGACAGAGTTGTGTGCGCATCTCCAAAATTCACATTTAGAAACTGTGCATCATCCCTAAAAGTTGCCCCATCCCCACTTATAATCAATGTATACTTTGTTCCCTAGCCCCAGGTAACTGCTAAGCAGGTTTCTGTCTATATGGATTTGCCTTATTCAGAAATTTTATATACCTGGCATCATACCATATGTAGTACGTTGGTTGTTGTTTGTTTTACTTAGCCTAAATTCTTTGAAGTTCATCCATGTTGTCAGCATGTATCAGCTCATGTGAAATCTTTTTATGGAAGATATTACTTTATGTCCTGGAATTCCCACTTGGTTCCCTTTCATAATTTCCATTTTCCTTATGAATCGACCATCTATTAACACATTCCTGCCATTGTCTTCTTTTCATTGTTTATGACAGAGTTTTTATTATTTCTCTGCTCTTTCTGAAAATGGGTCATCCGCCTGTTAGTTTATCAGGATTCTGGATTCCATTTTCTTGCTTCATCTTGCCTTACTTGTATTTTTCTGTGTATCAGACGTTTCGAGTGGAATGAGAGTGAAGGCTGATTTTCTCTCGGCTTCGTTTTTGGTTTCAGACAGAACTTGGAGGGTAGTGAGAAAGAAATGATCCTTTAACTTTCCCATAAGTCAAGTCGTGGTGAAATGGAATCATACAGTTAACATTATGCCATCTACACGTATTGAAGTGTCTGTTCCGCTGGGTGTATGTTGTATATATCGAAATAGAACCTAGACTCCTCACCTCTCTTCCTGGGTGAGAGATTTCAATTCAAAATTTATTAATAAGATCTTTATTAATGTAGATTGAATCTTCAATGAGAGCTGTTGATTGTGAGTTCGCTGTAGTGCTTCGTAGTTTGCGTGTATTGTTCTTGCATATACTATACTTATCTACTTATGATTTTCAGTCATTTGCGGTTAATATTTCTTGCGCTTGCCAATAATAGAGCATTAAACGAAACTGACAAGATGTTGAAAAGTGGGCCAAATCAGGAAAATAAGTAAAGTCTTCTTTGACCGGGAGATTTTACACAGCTTCTGAAAGCAAATGTATTTTGCACAATAGTAATGAGGACCGAATAAGAAAATACTGAGGTATTTTGCTGTATTTGTTGGTTATGGAAGGCAAGGATTCCTGAAGGAGAATTGGCTAGCCTGGATTTGGATTATGTTGAAATCATGTTACTCCTAGTCCTTAAATAGAGTCACGTGGGGAATTGTCCTATGCGTGTAACACGAACACATGTATATGCTTTGGTTAGGGACTAGAAACCAATCTGACAGGAAAATTCCCACACTGGATACTTATGTCACATACGTCCTGGCACATATTAATAGTCTTGGAAATGATACAATCCAAGTTCCCAGTGAACTCCAGGATTCTATTCTATTGAGTACTACATCATCATTGACAACTGTCCCACTGCGGCATCTCTTCAAGTATTGCTCCAGACCAAAGGGTCCTGAGATACTTCTGCTGTTGCCATTACGGCAAGCTTCACTAAAGTCACCTGAAAGGCCCACCTGTGCTGTAATCCGCTATGAGCTGAATGTAGGGGATAAAGGTTCTGGGGCGTTAGTGTGGTGTGAGGAATCCTTATTTACTGGAAGTGGACTTGTCTGGATCCAGGATAAGCACAGGTACCTGAGGATGTTGAGGTGCAGCCGAGTGGCCATTTATTCTACTAGAACAGGACAAATGACCCCTTCTGCACTGGCCCAATTGATGTCCTCCTCAAGGATCTCACACTGCCATGACCCTGTACCTTCCATTTTTCGCACCACAGGGTATTCTCATAAAATCTTTTTGGTTGAATACAGCTTTAGAACTTTGCATTCGAGCAAAAACTGCTGTGTCACTAACTCAGATAGCTTGGTATCGAGGAAACTGCAGGTTAAGAATTCAGGGAGGAAGCAAGTGAATAAATGAAATGACAAAGGTGACAAAAGATCCACTCTGATGTTTATCACAAGGACTAGGATGCTGGGATGCCTGTATGATAAGTAATTAAAGAAGACCTAGTGTGGCACTTTGTTTCTAAATAATTTGGCGCATTTCTGACCTGATTTATATTTTCATATGATGCTTTGTTGCAGGTTAAGAATGAGAACAAGTTGTTGTACTTCAGGGAAGAGAGGTGAGCAACCCCTTTGGTACTTTTGCCATTCTTCTGTGTGTCTGGGGCTGGTGAAGTCAGAACTTCAAGGTCTATGTGTTCATTCCTTCGGCGGCTTAAAGGAGATTCTTTTTACAGTACATATATTTGCCCGTGGATGTGTCTTCCCTGTCCAAGGAATCTTCTTTATTTGTTCCTTCCCTTTTCTTTCGATATGTTTTTGAAGTAACCAAGAAGATTTTGGGGAATGACTTACGTATTTCTCTTTTTGACCATTTTCTGAAGAGGGAGAATAATCTTGTAATGGAATTCTCGTGTACTGAATATTAAATTTTTTAATATTTATCTGGCACCTTCCCAAGATAGAGGTTTTTGTTCATCTTTGTTCGGTAATGATACCATATGTTACTTCGGTACCTGACTTATTCCTTAAAGTTTTAGTGGATTTACTGGTTTACTGAAATTTCCCTCGTACTTCTTATCTAATTTTATTAGAACAATCGAAGGTCATTTTTTTCTTGTTTTTTGTGTGAGCATTCCAGTAAGCAGGTACTAAACAAAACATCCACTGTACATTTACTTTTCTCCATTGGTAAAGCATGAGATTAGCCTGCACAAAATAAGCCTGGCTGTGGAATATACTTGTTTGTTGGAAGGGGTATTGTCTGGATCGATGATGAGCCTAAGTGTCCGAGGACGGTGACGACACATGGCAGATGTACATCTGAGGTCCAGATGAGTGGCCCTCTGGTAGGACAAGTAAGACTTTGAGATGCTGGCTTATTTGGTAAGGCCACAGGGACAGCGTAATAGCGCTGGGAGCACGTGTGTGTTTTCACCGTGTTCTGGACATATTACCTTGACATGAGGACATTAAAATGATTGTATTAAGGAAGGGTCCAGCAACAGTGATACGTACTGGAAATCTCATTGGTGTGTTAATGCCAATACCGAGGGAACGCTATGCCTCTTTTCAATAATGACAATAGAACCGCTCAGGAAGAAAGCAATATCAGTGCTTTGTTACTTTCACTGTTGAGGATTTTCTAAGAGTTTGCCTTCGCTGTTTTTCTTTTCTTTTTTTCCCCTGTCATGTTTTGCCCAGATAGAAAGCCTGCCATGTGGTCCTCCACGTCAGAGAATGGGGTGAGTAGCTAAACTTGTGACGGTTTAAAATAACTTTTGTTGAAGCGTAGTAATTGTACATATTCAAGGAGTACACGTTATATTTTAATACGGGCAGATGACACAGCATTATGTGTCATGACCTTGGTAATTGGGTCATGATTGACCTGAAACCTTTATCATCGCTCTCTGTTGGGAACATTTGAAAAATTCTAGCTCTTCTGAAATATGGTAAATTATTGTTAACTCTACTTGCCCTATTTCACTATTGAACACTAGAATTTCTCCTTCCTTTGAACAGAGTTACCCCTTCACCAACAACTCTTCATTACCCCTTCCCAAACAAGGACACATTAAGTGTACAAGTCAATGATTTTTTACTAAGTCGACAGAGTTGTGTGCGCATCTCCAAAATTCACATTTAGAAACTGTGCATCATCCCTAAAAGTTGCCCCATCCCCACTTATAATCAATGTATACTTTGTTCCCTAGCCCCAGGTAACTGCTAAGCAGGTTTCTGTCTATATGGATTTGCCTTATTCAGAAATTTTATATACCTGGCATCATACCGTATGTAGTACGTTGGTTGTTGTTTGTTTTACTTAGCCTAAATTCTTTGAAGTTCATCCATGTTGTCAGCATGTATCAGCTCATGTGAAATCTTTTTATGGAAGATATTACTTTATGTCCTGGAATTCCCACTTGGTTCCCTTTCATAATTTCCATTTTCCTTATGAATCGACCATCTATTAACACATTCCTGCCATTGTCTTCTTTTCATTGTTTATGACAGAGTTTTTATTATTTCTCTGCTCTTTCTGAAAATGGGTCATCCGCCTGTTAGTTTATCAGGATTCTGGATTCCATTTTCTTGCTTCATCTTGCCTTACTTGTATTTTTCTGTGTATCAGACGTTTCGAGTGGAATGAGAGTGAAGGCTGATTTTCTCTCGGCTTCGTTTTTGGTTTCAGACAGAACTTGGAGGGTAGTGAGAAAGAAATGATCCTTTAACTTTCCCATAAGTCAAGTCGTGGTGAAATGGAATCATACAGTTAACATTATGCCATCTACACGTATTGAAGTGTCTGTTCCGCTGGGTGTATGTTGTATATATCGAAATAGAACCTAGACTCCTCACCTCTCTTCCTGGGTGAGAGATTTCAATTCAAAATTTATTAATAAGATCTTTATTAATGTAGATTGAATCTTCAATGAGAGCTGTTGATTGTGAGTTCGCTGTAGTGCTTCGTAGTTTGCGTGTATTGTTCTTGCATATACTATACTTATCTACTTATGATTTTCAGTCATTTGCGGTTAATATTTCTTGCGCTTGCCAATAATAGAGCATTAAACGAAACTGACAAGATGTTGAAAAGTGGGCCAAATCAGGAAAATAAGTAAAGTCTTCTTTGACCGGGAGATTTTACACAGCTTCTGAAAGCAAATGTATTTTGCACAATAGTAATGAGGACCGAATAAGAAAATACTGAGGTATTTTGCTGTATTTGTTGGTTATGGAAGGCAAGGATTCCTGAAGGAGAATTGGCTAGCCTGGATTTGGATTATGTTGAAATCATGTTACTCCTAGTCCTTAAATAGAGTCACGTGGGGAATTGTCCTATGCGTGTAACACGAACACATGTATATGCTTTGGTTAGGGACTAGAAACCAATCTGACAGGAAAATTCCCACACTGGATACTTATGTCACATACGTCCTGGCACATATTAATAGTCTTGGAAATGATACAATCCAAGTTCACAGTGAACTCCAGGATTCTATTCTATTGAGTACTACATCATCATTGACAACTGTCCCACTGCAGCATCTCTTCAAGTATTGCTCCAGACCAAAGGGTCCTGAGATACTTCTGCTGTTGCCATTACGGCAAGCTTCACTAAAGTCACCTGAAAGGCCCACCTGTGCTGTAATCCGCTATGAGCTGAATGTAGGGGATAAAGGTTCTGGGGCGTTAGTGTGGTGTGAGGAATCCTTATTTACTGGAAGTGGACTTGTCTGGATCCAGGATAAGCACAAGTACCTGAGGATGTTGAGGTGCAGCCGAGTGGCCATTTATTCTACTAGAACAGGACAAATGACCCCTTCTGCACTGGCCCAATTGATGTCCTCCTCAAGGATCTCACACTGCCATGACCCTGTACCTTCCATTTTTCGCACCACAGGGTATTCTCATAAAATCTTTTTGGTTGAATACAGCTTTAGAACTTTGCATTCGAGCAAAAACTGCTGTGTCACTAACTCAGATAGCTTGGTATCGAGGAAACTGCAGGTTAAGAATTCAGGGAGGAAGCAAGTGAATAAATGAAATGACAAAGGTGACAAAAGATCCACTCTGATGTTTATCACAAGGACTAGGATGCTGGGATGCCTGTATGATAAGTAATTAAAGAAGACCTAGTGTGGCACTTTGTTTCTAAATAATTTGGCGCATTTCTGACCTGATTTATATTTTCATATGATGCTTTGTTGCAGGTTAAGAATGAGAACAAGTTGTTGTACTTCAGGGAAGAGAGGTGAGCAACCCCTTTGGTACTTTTGCCATTCTTCTGTGTGTCTGGGGCTGGTGAAGTCAGAACTTCAAGGTCTATGTGTTCATTCCTTCGGCGGCTTAAAGGAGATTCTTTTTACAGTACATATATTTGCCCGTGGATGTGTCTTCCCTGTCCAAGGAATCTTCTTTATTTTTTTCTTCCCTTTTCTTTCGATATGTTTTTGAAGTAACCAAGAAGATTTTGGGGAATGACTTACGTATTTCTCTTTTTGACCATTTTCTGAAGAGGGAGAATAATCTTGTAATGGAATTCTCGTGTACTGAATATTAAATTTTTTAATATTTATCTGGCACCTTCCCAAGATAGAGGTTTTTGTTCATCTTTGTTCGGTAATGATACCATATGTTACTTCGGTACCTGACTTATTCCTTAAAGTTTTAGTGGATTTACTGGTTTACTGAAATTTCCCTCGTACTTCTTATCTAATTTTATTAGAACAATCGAAGGTCATTTTTTTCTTGTTTTTTGTGTGAGCATTCCAGTAAGCAGGTACTAAACAAAACATCCACTGTACATTTACTTTTCTCCATTGGTAAAGCATGAGATTAGCCTGCACAAAATAAGCCTGGCTGTGGAATATACTTGTTTGTTGGAAGGGGTATTGTCTGGATCGATGATGAGCCTAAGTGTCCGAGGACGGTGACGACACATGGCAGATGTACATCTGAGGTCCAGATGAGTGGCCCTCTGGTAGGACAAGTAAGACTTTGAGATGCTGGCTTATTTGGTAAGGCCACAGGGACAGCGTAATAGCGCTGGGAGCACGTGTGTGTTTTCACCGTGTTCTGGACATATTACCTTGACATGAGGACATTAAAATGATTGTATTAAGGAAGGGTCCAGCAACAGTGATACGTACTGGAAATCTCATTGGTGTGTTAATGCCAATACCGAGGGAACGCTATGCCTCTTTTCAATAATGACAATGGAACCGCTCAGGAAGAAAGCAATATCAGTGCTTTGTTACTTTCACTGTTGAGGATTTTCTAAGAGTTTGCCTTCGCTTTTTTTCTTTTCTTTATTTCCCCTGTCATGTTTTGCCCAGATAGAAAGCCTGCCATGTGGTCCTCCACGTCAGAGAATGGGGTGAGTAGCTAAACTTGTGACGGTTTAAAATAACTTTTGTTGAAGCGTAGTAATTGTACATATTCAAGGAGTACACGTTATATTTTAATACGGGCAGATGACACAGCATTATGTGTCATGACCTTGGTAATTGGGTCATGATTGACCTGAAACCTTTATCATCGCTCTCTGTTGGGAACATTTGAAAAATTCTAGCTCTTCTGAAATATGGTAAATTATTGTTAACTCTACTTGCCCTATTTCACTATTGAACACTAGAATTTCTCCTTCCTTTGAACAGAGTTACCCCTTCACCAACAACTCTTCATTACCCCTTCCCAAACAAGGACACATTAAGTGTACAAGTCAATGATTTTTTACTAAGTCGACAGAGTTGTGTGCGCATCTCCAAAATTCACATTTAGAAACTGTGCATCATCCCTAAAAGTTGCCCCATCCCCACTTATAATCAATGTATACTTTGTTCCCTAGCCCCAGGTAACCGCTAAGCAGGTTTCTGTCTATATGGATTTGCCTTATTCAGAAATTTTATATACCTGGCATCATACCGTATGTAGTACGTTGGTTGTTGTTTGTTTTACTTAGCCTAAATTCTTTGAAGTTCATCCATGTTGTCAGCATGTATCAGCTCATGTGAAATCTTTTTATGGAAGATATTACTTTATGTCCTGGAATTCCCACTTGGTTCCCTTTCATAATTTCCATTTTCCTTATGAATCTACCATCTATTAACACATTCCTGCCATTGTCTTCTTTTCATTGTTTATGACAGAGTTTTTATTATTTCTCTGCTCTTTCTGAAAATGGGTCATCCGCCTGTTAGTTTATCAGGATTCTGGATTCCATTTTCTTGCTTCATCTTGCCTTACTTGTATTTTTCTGTGTATCAGACGTTTCGAGTGGAATGAGAGTGAAGGCTGATTTTCTCTCGGCTTCGTTTTTGGTTTCAGACAGAACTTGGAGGGTAGTGAGAAAGAAATGATCCTTTAACTTTCCCATAAGTCAAGTCGTGGTGAAATGGAATCATACAGTTAACATTATGCCATCTACACGTATTGAAGTGTCTGTTCCGCTGGGTGTATGTTGTATATATCGAAATAGAACCTAGACTCCTCACCTCTCTTCCTGGGTGAGAGATTTCAATTCAAAATTTATTAATAAGATCTTTATTAATGTAGATTGAATCTTCAATGAGAGCTGTTGATTGTGAGTTCGCTGTAGTGCTTCGTAGTTTGCGTGTATTGTTCTTGCATATACTATACTTATCTACTTATGATTTTCAGTCATTTGCGGTTAATATTTCTTGCGCTTGCCAATAATAGAGCATTAAACGAAACTGACAAGATGTTGAAAAGTGGGCCAAATCAGGAAAATAAGTAAAGTCTTCTTTGACCGGGAGATTTTACACAGCTTCTGAAAGCAAATGTATTTTGCACAATAGTAATGAGGACCGAATAAGAAAATACTGAGGTATTTTGCTGTATTTGTTGGTTATGGAAGGCAAGGATTCCTGAAGGAGAATTGGCTAGCCTGGATTTGGATTATGTTGAAATCATGTTACTCCTAGTCCTTAAATAGAGTCACGTGGGGAATTGTCCTATGCGTGTAACACGAACACATGTATATGCTTTGGTTAGGGACTAGAAACCAATCTGACAGGAAAATTCCCACACTGGATACTTATGTCACATACGTCCTGGCACATATTAATAGTCTTGGAAATGATACAATCCAAGTTCACAGTGAACTCCAGGATTCTATTCTATTGAGTACTACATCATCATTGACAACTGTCCCACTGCAGCATCTCTTCAAGTATTGCTCCAGACCAAAGGGTCCTGAGATACTTCTGCTGTTGCCATTACGGCAAGCTTCACTAAAGTCACCTGAAAGGCCCACCTGTGCTGTAATCCGCTATGAGCTGAATGTAGGGGATAAAGGTTCTGGGGCGTTAGTGTGGTGTGAGGAATCCTTATTTACTGGAAGTGGACTTGTCTGGATCCAGGATAAGCACAAGTACCTGAGGATGTTGAGGTGCAGCCGAGTGGCCATTTATTCTACTAGAACAGGACAAATGACCCCTTCTGCACTGGCCCAATTGATGTCCTCCTCAAGGATCTCACACTGCCATGACCCTGTACCTTCCATTTTTCGCACCACAGGGTATTCTCATAAAATCTTTTTGGTTGAATACAGCTTTAGAACTTTGCATTCGAGCAAAAACTGCTGTGTCACTAACTCAGATAGCTTGGTATCGAGGAAACTGCAGGTTAAGAATTCAGGGAGGAAGCAAGTGAATAAATGAAATGACAAAGGTGACAAAAGATCCACTCTGATGTTTATCACAAGGACTAGGATGCTGGGATGCCTGTATGATAAGTAATTAAAGAAGACCTAGTGTGGCACTTTGTTTCTAAATAATTTGGCGCATTTCTGACCTGATTTATATATTCATATGATGCTTTGTTGCAGGTTAAGAATGAGAACAAGTTGTTGTACTTCAGGGAAGAGAGGTGAGCAACCCCTTTGGTACTTTTGCCATTCTTCTGTGTGTCTGGGGCTGGTGAAGTCAGAACTTCAAGGTCTATGTGTTCATTCCTTCGGCGGCTTAAAGGAGATTCTTTTTACAGTACATATATTTGCCCGTGGATGTGTCTTCCCTGTCCAAGGAATCTTCTTTATTTGTTTCTTCCCTTTTCTTTCGATATGTTTTTGAAGTAACCAAGAAGATTTTGGGGAATGACTTACGTATTTCTCTTTTTGACCATTTTCTGAAGAGGGAGAATAATCTTGTAATGGAATTCTCGTGTACTGAATATTAAATTTTTTAATATTTATCTGGCACCTTCCCAAGATAGAGGTTTTTGTTCATCTTTGTTCGGTAATGATACCATATGTTACTTCGGTACCTGACTTATTCCTTAAAGTTTTAGTGGATTTACTGGTTTACTGAAATTTCCCTCGTACTTCTTATCTAATTTTATTAGAACAATCGAAGGTCATTTTTTTCTTGTTTTTTGTGTGAGCATTCCAGTAAGCAGGTACTAAACAAAACATCCACTGTACATTTACTTTTCTCCATTGGTAAAGCATGAGATTAGCCTGCACAAAATAAGCCTGGCTGTGGAATATACTTGTTTGTTGGAAGGGGTATTGTCTGGATCGATGATGAGCCTAAGTGTCCGAGGACGGTGACGACACATGGCAGATGTACATCTGAGGTCCAGATGAGTGGCCCTCTGGTAGGACAAGTAAGACTTTGAGATGCTGGCTTATTTGGTAAGGCCACAGGGACAGCGTAATAGCGCTGGGAGCACGTGTGTGTTTTCACCGTGTTCTGGACATATTACCTTGACATGAGGACATTAAAATGATTGTATTAAGGAAGGGTCCAGCAACAGTGATACGTACTGGAAATCTCATTGGTGTGTTAATGCCAATACCGAGGGAACGCTATGCCTCTTTTCAATAATGACAATGGAACCGCTCAGGAAGAAAGCAATATCAGTGCTTTGTTACTTTCACTGTTGAGGATTTTCTAAGAGTTTGCCTTCGCTTTTTTTCTTTTCTTTATTTCCCCTGTCATGTTTTGCCCAGATAGAAAGCCTGCCATGTGGTCCTCCACGTCAGAGAATGGGGTGAGTAGCTAAACTTGTGACGGTTTAAAATAACTTTTGTTGAAGCGTAGTAATTGTACATATTCAAGGAGTACACGTTATATTTTAATACGGGCAGATGACACAGCATTATGTGTCATGACCTTGGTAATTGGGTCATGATTGACCTGAAACCTTTATCATCGCTCTCTGTTGGGAACATTTGAAAAATTCTAGCTCTTCTGAAATATGGTAAATTATTGTTAACTCTACTTGCCCTATTTCACTATTGAACACTAGAATTTCTCCTTCCTTTGAACAGAGTTACCCCTTCACCAACAACTCTTCATTACCCCTTCCCAAACAAGGACACATTAAGTGTACAAGTCAATGATTTTTTACTAAGTCGACAGAGTTGTGTGCGCATCTCCAAAATTCACATTTAGAAACTGTGCATCATCCCTAAAAGTTGCCCCATCCCCACTTATAATCAATGTATACTTTGTTCCCTAGCCCCAGGTAACCGCTAAGCAGGTTTCTGTCTATATGGATTTGCCTTATTCAGAAATTTTATATACCTGGCATCATACCGTATGTAGTACGTTGGTTGTTGTTTGTTTTACTTAGCCTAAATTCTTTGAAGTTCATCCATGTTGTCAGCATGTATCAGCTCATGTGAAATCTTTTTATGGAAGATATTACTTTATGTCCTGGAATTCCCACTTGGTTCCCTTTCATAATTTCCATTTTCCTTATGAATCTACCATCTATTAACACATTCCTGCCATTGTCTTCTTTTCATTGTTTATGACAGAGTTTTTATTATTTCTCTGCTCTTTCTGAAAATGGGTCATCCGCCTGTTAGTTTATCAGGATTCTGGATTCCATTTTCTTGCTTCATCTTGCCTTACTTGTATTTTTCTGTGTATCAGACGTTTCGAGTGGAATGAGAGTGAAGGCTGATTTTCTCTCGGCTTCGTTTTTGGTTTCAGACAGAACTTGGAGGGTAGTGAGAAAGAAATGATCCTTTAACTTTCCCATAAGTCAAGTCGTGGTGAAATGGAATCATACAGTTAACATTATGCCATCTACACGTATTGAAGTGTCTGTTCCGCTGGGTGTATGTTGTATATATCAAAATAGAACCTAGACTCCTCACCTCTCTTCCTGGGTGAGAGATTTCAATTCAAAATTTATTAATAAGATCTTTATTAATGTAGATTGAATCTTCAATGAGAGCTGTTGATTGTGAGTTCGCTGTAGTGCTTCGTAGTTTGCGTGTATTGTTCTTGCATATACTATACTTATCTACTTATGATTTTCAGTCATTTGCGGTTAATATTTCTTGCGCTTGCCAATAATAGAGCATTAAACGAAACTGACAAGATGTTGAAAAGTGGGCCAAATCAGGAAAATAAGTAAAGTCTTCTTTGACCGGGAGATTTTACACAGCTTCTGAAAGCAAATGTATTTTGCACAATAGTAATGAGGACCGAATAAGAAAATACTGAGGTATTTTGCTGTATTTGTTGGTTATGGAAGGCAAGGATTCCTGAAGGAGAATTGGCTAGCCTGGATTTGGATTATGTTGAAATCATGTTACTCCTAGTCCTTAAATAGAGTCACGTGGGGAATTGTCCTATGCGTGTAACACGAACACATGTATATGCTTTGGTTAGGGACTAGAAACCAATCTGACAGGAAAATTCCCACACTGGATACTTATGTCACATACGTCCTGGCACATATTAATAGTCTTGGAAATGATACAATCCAAGTTCACAGTGAACTCCAGGATTCTATTCTATTGAGTACTACATCATCATTGACAACTGTCCCACTGCAGCATCTCTTCAAGTATTGCTCCAGACCAAAGGGTCCTGAGATACTTCTGCTGTTGCCATTACGGCAAGCTTCACTAAAGTCACCTGAAAGGCCCACCTGTGCTGTAATCCGCTATGAGCTGAATGTAGGGGATAAAGGTTCTGGGGCGTTAGTGTGGTGTGAGGAATCCTTATTTACTGGAAGTGGACTTGTCTGGATCCAGGATAAGCACAAGTACCTGAGGATGTTGAGGTGCAGCCGAGTGGCCATTTATTCTACTAGAACAGGACAAATGACCCCTTCTGCACTGGCCCAATTGATGTCCTCCTCAAGGATCTCACACTGCCATGACCCTGTACCTTCCATTTTTCGCACCACAGGGTATTCTCATAAAATCTTTTTGGTTGAATACAGCTTTAGAACTTTGCATTCGAGCAAAAACTGCTGTGTCACTAACTCAGATAGCTTGGTATCGAGGAAACTGCAGGTTAAGAATTCAGGGAGGAAGCAAGTGAATAAATGAAATGACAAAGGTGACAAAAGATCCACTCTGATGTTTATCACAAGGACTAGGATGCTGGGATGCCTGTATGATAAGTAATTAAAGAAGACCTAGTGTGGCACTTTGTTTCTAAATAATTTGGCGCATTTCTGACCTGATTTATATATTCATATGATGCTTTGTTGCAGGTTAAGAATGAGAACAAGTTGTTGTACTTCAGGGAAGAGAGGTGAGCAACCCCTTTGGTACTTTTGCCATTCTTCTGTGTGTCTGGGGCTGGTGAAGTCAGAACTTCAAGGTCTATGTGTTCATTCCTTCGGCGGCTTAAAGGAGATTCTTTTTACAGTACATATATTTGCCCGTGGATGTGTCTTCCCTGTCCAAGGAATCTTCTTTATTTGTTTCTTCCCTTTTCTTTCGATATGTTTTTGAAGTAACCAAGAAGATTTTGGGGAATGACTTACGTATTTCTCTTTTTGACCATTTTCTGAAGAGGGAGAATAATCTTGTAATGGAATTCTCGTGTACTGAATATTAAATTTTTTAATATTTATCTGGCACCTTCCCAAGATAGAGGTTTTTGTTCATCTTTGTTCGGTAATGATACCATATGTTACTTCGGTACCTGACTTATTCCTTAAAGTTTTAGTGGATTTACTGGTTTACTGAAATTTCCCTCGTACTTCTTATCTAATTTTATTAGAACAATCGAAGGTCATTTTTTTCTTGTTTTTTGTGTGAGCATTCCAGTAAGCAGGTACTAAACAAAACATCCACTGTACATTTACTTTTCTCCATTGGTAAAGCATGAGATTAGCCTGCACAAAATAAGCCTGGCTGTGGAATATACTTGTTTGTTGGAAGGGGTATTGTCTGGATCGATGATGAGCCTAAGTGTCCGAGGACGGTGACGACACATGGCAGATGTACATCTGAGGTCCAGATGAGTGGCCCTCTGGTAGGACAAGTAAGACTTTGAGATGCTGGCTTATTTGGTAAGGCCACAGGGACAGCGTAATAGCGCTGGGAGCACGTGTGTGTTTTCACCGTGTTCTGGACATATTACCTTGACATGAGGACATTAAAATGATTGTATTAAGGAAGGGTCCAGCAACAGTGATACGTACTGGAAATCTCATTGGTGTGTTAATGCCAATACCGAGGGAACGCTATGCCTCTTTTCAATAATGACAATAGAACCGCTCAGGAAGAAAGCAATATCCGTGCTTTGTTACTTTCCCTGATGAGGATTTTCTAAGAGTTTGCCTTCGCTTTTTTTCTTTTCTTTTTTTCCCCTGTCATGTTTTGCCGAGATAGAAAGCCTGCCATGTGGTCCTCCACGTCAGAGAATGGGGTGAGTAGCTAAACTTGTGACGGTTTAAAATAACTTTTGTTGAAGCGTAGTAATTGTACATATTCAAGGAGTACACGTTATATTTTAATACGGGCAGATGACACAGCATTATGTGTCATGACCTTGGTAATTGGGTCATGATTGACCTGAAACCTTTATCATCGCTCTCTGTTGGGAACATTTGAAAAATTCTAGCTCTTCTGAAATATGGTAAATTATTGTTAACTCTACTTGCCCTATTTCACTATTGAACACTAGAATTTCTCCTTCCTTTGAACAGAGTTACCCCTTCACCAACAACTCTTCATTACCCCTTCCCAAACAAGGACACATTAAGTGTACAAGTCAATGATTTTTTACTAAGTCGACAGAGTTGTGTGCGCATCTCCAAAATTCACATTTAGAAACTGTGCATCATCCCTAAAAGTTGCCCCATCCCCACTTATAATCAATGTATACTTTGTTCCCTAGCCCCAGGTAACCGCTAAGCAGGGTTCTGTCTATATGGATTTGCCTTATTCAGAAATTTTATATACCTGGCATCATACCGTATGTAGTACGTTGGTTGTTGTTTGTTTTACTTAGCCTAAATTCTTTGAAGTTCATCCATGTTGTCAGCATGTATCAGCTCATGTGAAATCTTTTTATGGAAGATATTACTTTATGTCCTGGAATTCCCACTTGGTTCCCTTTCATAATTTCCATTTTCCTTATGAATCTACCATCTATTAACACATTCCTGCCATTGTCTTCTTTTCATTGTTTATGACAGAGTTTTTATTATTTCTCTGCTCTTTCTGAAAATGGGTCATCCGCCTGTTAGTTTATCAGGATTCTGGATTCCATTTTCTTGCTTCATCTTGCCTTACTTGTATTTTTCTGTGTATCAGACGTTTCGAGTGGAATGAGAGTGAAGGCTGATTTTCTCTCGGCTTCGTTTTTGGTTTCAGACAGAACTTGGAGGGTAGTGAGAAAGAAATGATCCTTTTACTTTCCCATAAGTCAAGTCGTGGTGAAATGGAATCATACAGTTAACATTATGCCATCTACACGTATTGAAGTGTCTGTTCCGCTGGGTGTATGTTGTATATATCGAAATAGAACCTAGACTCCTCACCTCTCTTCCTGGGTGAGAGATTTCAATTCAAAATTTATTAATAAGATCTTTATTAATGTAGATTGAATCTTCAATGAGAGCTGTTGATTGTGAGTTCGCTGTAGTGCTTCGTAGTTTGCGTGTATTGTTCTTGCATATACTATACTTATCTACTTATGATTTTCAGTCATTTGCGGTTAATATTTCTTGCGCTTGCCAATAATAGAGCATTAAACGAAACTGACAAGATGTTGAAAAGTGGGCCAAATCAGGAAAATAAGTAAAGTCTTCTTTGACCGGGAGATTTTACACAGCTTCTGAAAGCAAATGTATTTTGCACAATAGTAATGAGGACCGAATAAGAAAATACTGAGGTATTTTGCTGTATTTGTTGGTTATGGAAGCCAAGGATTCCTGAAGGAGAATTGGCTAGCCTGGATTTGGATTATGTTGAAATCATGTTACACCTAGTCCTTAAATAGAGTCACGTGGGGAATTGTCCTATGCGTGTAACACGAACACATGTATATGCTTTGGTTAGGGACTAGAAACCAATCTGACAGGAAAATTCCCACACTGGATACTTATGTCCTGGCACATATTAATAGTCTTTGAAATGATACAATCCAAGTTCACAGTGAACTCCAGGATTCTATTCTATTGAGTACTACATCATCATTGACATCTGTCCCACTGCAGCATCTCTTCAAGTATTGCTCCAGACCAAAGGGTCCTGAGATACTTCTGCTGTTGCCATTACGGCAAGCTTCACTAAAGTCACCTGAAAGGCCCACCTGTGCTGTAATCCGCTATGAGCTGAATGTAGGGGATAAAGGTTCTGGGGCGTTAGTGTGGTGTGAGGAATCCTTATTTACTGGAAGTGGACTTGTCTGGATCCAGGATAAGCACAAGTACCTGAGGATGTTGAGGTGCAGCCGAGTGGCCATTTATTCTACTAGAACAGGACAAATGACCCCTTCTGCACTGGCCCAATTGATGTCCTCCTCAAAGATCTCACACTGCCATGACCCTGTACCTTCCATTTTTCGCACCACAGGGTATTCTCATAAAATCTTTTTGGTTGAATACAGCTTTAGAACTTTGCATTCGAGCAAAAACTGCTGTGTCACTAACTCAGATAGCTTGGTATCGAGGAAACTGCAGGTTAAGAATTCAGGGAGGAAGCAAGTGAATAAATGAAATGACAAAGGTGACAAAAGATCCACTCTGATGTTTATCACAAGGACTAGGATGCTGGGATGCCTGTATGATAAGTAATTAAAGAAGACCTAGTGTGGCACTTTGTTTCTAAATAATTTGGCGCATTTCTGACCTGATTTATATTTTCATATGATGCTTTGTTGCAGGTTAAGAATGAGAACAAGTTGTTGTACTTCAGGGAAGAGAGGTGAGCAACCCCTTTGGTACTTTTGCCATTCTTCTGTGTGTCTGGGGCTGGTGAAGTCAGAACTTCAAGGTCTATGTGTTCATTCCTTCGGCGGCTTAAAGGAGATTCTTTTTACAGTACATATATTTGCCCATGGATGTGTCTTCCCTGTCCAAGGAATCTTCTTTATTTTTTTCTTCCCTTTTCTTTCGATATGTTTTTGAAGTAACCAAGAAGATTTTGGGGAATGACTTACGTATTTCTCTTTTTGACCATTTTCTGAAGAGGGAGAATAATCTTGTAATGGAATTCTCGTGTACTGAATATTAAATTTTTTAATATTTATCTGGCACCTTCCCAAGATAGAGGTTTTTGTTCATCTTTGTTCGGTAATGATACCATATGTTACTTCGGTACCTGACTTATTCCTTAAAGTTTTAGTGGATTTACTGGTTTACTGAAATTTCCCTCGTACTTCTTATCTAATTTTATTAGAACAATCGAAGGTCATTTTTTTCTTGTTTTTTGTGTGAGCATTCCAGTAAGCAGGTACTAAACAAAACATCCACTGTACATTTACTTTTCTCCATTGGTAAAGCATGAGATTAGCCTGCACAAAATAAGCCTGGCTGTGGAATATACTTGTTTGTTGGAAGGGGTATTGTCTGGATCGATGATGAGCCTAAGTGTCCGAGGACGGTGACGACACATGGCAGATGTACATCTGAGGTCCAGATGAGTGGCCCTCTGGTAGGACAAGTAAGACTTTGAGATGCTGGCTTATTTGGTAAGGCCACAGGGACAGCGTAATAGCGCTGGGAGCACGTGTGTGTTTTCACCGTGTTCTGGACATATTACCTTGACATGAGGACATTAAAATGATTGTATTAAGGAAGGGTCCAGCAACAGTGATACGTACTGGAAATCTCATTGGTGTGTTAATGCCAATACCGAGGGAACGCTATGCCTCTTTTCAATAATGACAATGGAACCGCTCAGGAAGAAAGCAATATCAGTGCTTTGTTACTTTCACTGTTGAGGATTTTCTAAGAGTTTGCCTTCGCTGTTTTTCTTTTCTTTTTTTCCCCTGTCATGTTTTGCCCAGATAGAAAGCCTGCCATGTGGTCCTCCACGTCAGAGAATGGGGTGAGTAGCTAAACTTGTGACGGTTTAAAATAACTTTTGTTGAAGCGTAGTAATTGTACATATTCAAGGAGTACACGTTATATTTTAATACGGGCAGATGACACAGCATTATGTGTCATGACCTTGGTAATTGGGTCATGATTGACCTGAAACCTTTATCATCGCTCTCTGTTGGGAACATTTGAAAAATTCTAGCTCTTCTGAAATATGGTAAATTATTGTTAACTCTACTTGCCCTATTTCACTATTGAACACTAGAATTTCTCCTTCCTTTGAACAGAGTTACCCCTTCACCAACGACTCTTCATTACCCCTTCCCAAACAAGGACACATTAAGTGTACAAGTCAATGATTTTTTACTAAGTCGACAGAGTTGTGTGCGCATCTCCAAAATTCACATTTAGAAACTGTGCATCATCCCTAAAAGTTGCCCCATCCCCACTTATAATCAATGTATACTTTGTTCCCTAGCCCCAGGTAACCGCTAAGCAGGTTTCTGTCTATATGGATTTGCCTTATTCAGAAATTTTATATACCTGGCATCATACCGTATGTAGTACGTTGGTTGTTGTTTGTTTTACTTAGCCTAAATTCTTTGAAGTTCATCCATGTTGTCAGCATGTATCAGCTCATGTGAAATCTTTTTATGGAAGATATTACTTTATGTCCTGGAATTCCCACTTGGTTCCCTTTCATAATTTCCATTTTCCTTATGAATCTACCATCTATTAACACATTCCTGCCATTGTCTTCTTTTCATTGTTTATGACAGAGTTTTTATTATTTCTCTGCTCTTTCTGAAAATGGGTCATCCGCCTGTTAGTTTATCAGGATTCTGGATTCCATTTTCTTGCTTCATCTTGCCTTACTTGTATTTTTCTGTGTATCAGACGTTTCGAGTGGAATGAGAGTGAAGGCTGATTTTCTCTCGGCTTCGTTTTTGGTTTCAGACAGAACTTGGAGGGTAGTGAGAAAGAAATGATCCTTTAACTTTCCCATAAGTCAAGTCGTGGTGAAATGGAATCAAACAGTTAACATTATGCCATCTACACGTATTGAAGTGTCTGTTCCGCTGGGTGTATGTTGTATATATCGAAATAGAACCTAGACTCCTCACCTCTCTTCCTGGGTGAGAGATTTCAATTCAAAATTTATTAATAAGATCTTTATTAATGTAGATTGAATCTTCAATAAGAGCTGTTGATTGTGAGATCGCTGTAGTGCTTCGTAGTTTGCTTGTAGTGTTATTGCATATACTATACTTATCTACTTATGATTTTCAGTCATTTGCGATTAATATTTCTTGCGCTTGCCAATAATAGAGCATTAAACGAAACTGACAAGATGTTGAAAAGTGGGCCAAATCAGGAAAATAAGTAAAGTCTTCTTTGACCGGGAGATTTTACACAGCTTCTGAAAGCAAATGTATTTTGCACAATACTAATGAGGACCGAATAAGAAAATACTGAGGTATTTTGCTGTATTTGTTGGTTATGGAAGGCAAGGATTCCTGAAGGAGAATTGGCTAGCCTGGATTTGGATTATGTTGAAATCATGTTACTCCTAGTCCTTAAATAGAGTCACGTGGGGAATTGTCCTATGCGTGTAACACGAACGCATGTATATGCTTTGGTTAGGGACTAGAAACCAATCTGACAGGAAAATTCCCAAACTGGATACTTATGTCACATACGTCCTGACAAATATTAATAGTCTTGGAAATGATACAATCCAAGTTCCCAGTGAACTCCAGGATTCTATTCTATTGAGTACTACATCATCATTGACAACTGTCCCACTGCAGCATCTCTTCAAGTATTGCTCCAGACCAAAGGGTCCTGAGATACTTCTGCTGTTGCCATTACGGCAAGCTTCACTAAAGTCAACTGAAAGGCCCACCTGTGCTGTAATCCGCTATGAGCTGAATGTAGGGGATAAAGGTTCTGGGGCGTTAGTGTGGTGTGAGGAATCCTTATTTACTGGAAGTGGACTTGTCTGGATCCAGGATAAGCACAAGTACCTGGGGATGTTGAGGTGCAGCCGAGTGGCCATTTATTCTACTAGAACAGGACAAATGACCCCTTCTGCACTGGCCCAATTGATGTCCTCCTCAAAGATCTCACACTGCCATGACCCTGTACCTTCCATTTTTCGCACCACAGGGTATTCTCATAAAATCTTTTTGGTTGAATACAGCTTTAGAACTTTGCATTCGAGCAAAAACTGCTGTGTCACTAACTCAGATAGCTTGGTATCGAGGAAACTGCAGGTTAAGAATTCAGGGAGGAAGCAAGTGAATAAATGAAATGACAAAGGTGACAAAAGATCCACTCTGATGTTTATCACAAGGACTAGGATGCTGGGATGCCTGTATGATAAGTAATTAAAGAAGACCTAGTGTGGCACTTTGTTTCTAAATAATTTGGCGCATTTCTGACCTGATTTATATTTTCATATGATGCTTTGTTGCAGGTTAAGAATGAGAACAAGTTGTTGTACTTCAGGGAAGAGAGGTGAGCAACCCCTTTGGTACTTTTGCCATTCTTCTGTGTGTCTGGGGCTGGTGAAGTCAGAACTTCAAGGTCTATGTGTTCATTCCTTCGGCGGCTTAAAGGAGATTCTTTTTACAGTACATATATTTGCCCGTGGATGTGTCTTCCCTGTCCAAGGAATCTTCTTTATTTGTTTCTTCCCTTTTCTTTCGATATCTTTTTGAAGTAACCAACAAGATTTTGGGGAATGACTTACGTATTTCTCTTTTTGACCATTTTCTGAAAAGGGAGAATAATCTTGTAATGGAATTCTCGTATACTGAATATTAAATTTTTTAATATTTATCTGGCACCTTCCCAAGATAGAGGTTTTTGTTCATCTTTGTTCGGTAATGATACCATATGTTACTTCGGTACCTGACTTATTCCTTAAAGTTTTAGTGGATTTACTGGTTTACTGAAATTTCCCTCGTACTTCTTATCTAATTTTATTAGAACAATCGAAGGTCATTTTTTTCTTGTTTTTTGTGTGAGCATTCCAGTAAGCAGGTACTAAACAAAACATCCACTGTACATTTACTTTTCTCCATTGGTAAAGCATGAGATTAGCCTGCACAAAATAAGCCTGGCTGTGGAATATACTTGTTTGTTGGAAGGGGTATTGTCTGGATCGATGATGAGCCTAAGTGTCCGAGGACGGTGACGACACATGGCAGATGTACATCTGAGGTCCAGATGAGTGGCCCTCTGGTAGGACAAGTAAGACTTTGAGATGCTGGCTTATTTGGTAAGGCCACAGGGACAGCGTAATAGCGCTGGGAGCACGTGTGTGTTTTCACCGTGTTCTGGACATATTACCTTGACATGAGGACATTAAAATGATTGTATTAAGGAAGGGTCCAGCAACAGTGATACGTACTGGAAATCTCATTGGTGTGTTAATGCCAATACCGAGGGAACGCTATGCCTCTTTTCAATAATGACAATGGAACCGCTCAGGAAGAAAGCAATATCAGTGCTTTGTTACTTTCACTGTTGAGGATTTTCTAAGAGTTTGCCTTCGCTTTTTTTCTTTTCTTTATTTCCCCTGTCATGTTTTGCCCAGATAGAAAGCCTGCCATGTGGTCCTCCACGTCAGAGAATGGGGTGAGTAGCTAAACTTGTGACGGTTTAAAATAACTTTTGTTGAAGCGTAGTAATTGTACATATTCAAGGAGTACACGTTATATTTTAATACGGGCAGATGACACAGCATTATGTGTCATGACCTTGGTAATTGGGTCATGATTGACCTGAAACCTTTATCATCGCTCTCTGTTGGGAACATTTGAAAAATTCTAGCTCTTCTGAAATATGGTAAATTATTGTTAACTCTACTTGCCCTATTTCACTATTGAACACTAGAATTTCTCCTTCCTTTGAACAGAGTTACCCCTTCACCAACAACTCTTCATTACCCCTTCCCAAACAAGGACACATTAAGTGTACAAGTCAATGATTTTTTACTAAGTCGACAGAGTTGTGTGCGCATCTCCAAAATTCACATTTAGAAACTGTGCATCATCCCTAAAAGTTGCCCCATCCCCACTTATAATCAATGTATACTTTGTTCCCTAGCCCCAGGTAACCGCTAAGCAGGTTTCTGTCTATATGGATTTGCCTTATTCAGAAATTTTATATACCTGGCATCATACCGTATGTAGTACGTTGGTTGTTGTTTGTTTTACTTAGCCTAAATTCTTTGAAGTTCATCCATGTTGTCAGCATGTATCAGCTCATGTGAAATCTTTTTATGGAAGATATTACTTTATGTCCTGGAATTCCCACTTGGTTCCCTTTCATAATTTCCATTTTCCTTATGAATCTACCATCTATTAACACATTCCTGCCATTGTCTTCTTTTCATTGTTTATGACAGAGTTTTTATTATTTCTCTGCTCTTTCTGAAAATGGGTCATCCGCCTGTTAGTTTATCAGGATTCTGGATTCCATTTTCTTGCTTCATCTTGCCTTACTTGTATTTTTCTGTGTATCAGACGTTTCGAGTGGAATGAGAGTGAAGGCTGATTTTCTCTCGGCTTCGTTTTTGGTTTCAGACAGAACTTGGAGGGTAGTGAGAAAGAAATGATCCTTTAACTTTCCCATAAGTCAAGTCGTGGTGAAATGGAATCAAACAGTTAACATTATGCCATCTACACGTATTGAAGTGTCTGTTCCGCTGGGTGTATGTTGTATATATCAAAATAGAACCTAGACTCCTCACCTCTCTTCCTGGGTGAGAGATTTCAATTCAAAATTTATTAATAAGATCTTTATTAATGTAGATTGAATCTTCAATAAGAGCTGTTGATTGTGAGATCGCTGTAGTGCTTCGTAGTTTGCTTGTAGTGTTATTGCATATACTATACTTATCTACTTATGATTTTCAGTCATTTGCGATTAATATTTCTTGCGCTTGCCAATAATAGAGCATTAAACGAAACTGACAAGATGTTGAAAAGTGGGCCAAATCAGGAAAATAAGAAAAGTCTTCTTTGACCGGGAGATTTTACACAGCTTCTGAAAGCAAATGTATTTTGCACAATACTAATGAGGACCGAATAAGAAAATACTGAGGTATTTTGCTGTATTTGTTGGTTATGGAAGGCAAGGATTCCTGAAGGAGAATTGGCTAGCCTGGATTTGGATTATGTTGAAATCATGTTACTCCTAGTCCTTAAATAGAGTCACGTGGGGAATTGTCCTATGCGTGTAACACGAACGCATGTATATGCTTTGGTTAGGGACTAGAAACCAATCTGACAGGAAAATTCCCACACTGGATACTTATGTCACATACGTCCTGGCAAATATTAATAGTCTTGGAAATGATACAATCCAAGTTCCCAGTGAACTCCAGGATTCTATTCTATTGAGTACTACATCATCATTGACAACTGTCCCACTGCAGCATCTCTTCAAGTATTGCTCCAGACCAAAGGGTCCTGAGATACTTCTGCTGTTGCCATTACGGCAAGCTTCACTAAAGTCAACTGAAAGGCCCACCTGTGCTGTAATCCGCTATGAGCTGAATGTAGGGGATAAAGGTTCTGGGGCGTTAGTGTGGTGTGAGGAATCCTTATTTACTGGAAGTGGACTTGTCTGGATCCAGGATAAGCACAAGTACCTGAGGATGTTGAGGTGCAGCCGAGTGGCCATTTATTCTACTAGAACAGGACAAATGACCCCTTCTGCACTGGCCCAATTGATGTCCTCCTCAAAGATCTCACACTGCCATGACCCTGTACCTTCCATTTTTCGCACCACAGGGTATTCTCATAAAATCTTTTTGGTTGAATACAGCTTTAGAACTTTGCATTCGAGCAAAAACTGCTGTGTCACTAACTCAGATAGCTTGGTATCGAGGAAACTGCAGGTTAAGAATTCAGGGAGGAAGCAAGTGAATAAATGAAATGACAAAGGTGACAAAAGATCCACTCTGATGTTTATCACAAGGACTAGGATGCTGGGATGCCTGTATGATAAGTAATTAAAGAAGACCTAGTGTGGCACTTTGTTTCTAAATAATTTGGCGCATTTCTGACCTGATTTATATTTTCATATGATGCTTTGTTGCAGGTTAAGAATGAGAACAAGTTGTTGTACTTCAGGGAAGAGAGGTGAGCAACCCCTTTGGTACTTTTGCCATTCTTCTGTGTGTCTGGGGCTGGTGAAGTCAGAACTTCAAGGTCTATGTGTTCATTCCTTCGGCGGCTTAAAGGAGATTCTTTTTACAGTACATATATTTGCCCGTGGATGTGTCTTCCCTGTCCAAGGAATCTTCTTTATTTGTTTCTTCCCTTTTCTTTCGATATGTTTTTGAAGTAACCAACAAGATTTTGGGGAATGACTTACGTATTTCTCTTTTTGACCATTTTCTGAAGAGGGAGAATAATCTTGTAATGGAATTCTCGTGTACTGAATATTAAATTTTTTAATATTTATCTGGCACCTTCCCAAGATAGAGGTTTTTGTTCATCTTTGTTCGGTAATGATACCATATGTTACTTCGGTACCTGACTTATTCCTTAAAGTTTTAGTGGATTTACTGGTTTACTGAAATTTCCCTCGTACTTCTTATCTAATTTTATTAGAACAATCGAAGGTCATTTTTTTCTTGTTTTTTGTGTGAGCATTCCAGTAAGCAGGTACTAAACAAAACATCCACTGTACATTTACTTTTCTCCATTGGTAAAGCATGAGATTAGCCTGCACAAAATAAGCCTGGCTGTGGAATATACTTGTTTGTTGGAAGGGGTATTGTCTGGATCGATGATGAGCCTAAGTGTCCGAGGACGGTGACGACACATGGCAGATGTACATCTGAGGTCCAGATGAGTGGCCCTCTGGTAGGACAAGTAAGACTTTGAGATGCTGGCTTATTTGGTAAGGCCACAGGGACAGCGTAATAGCGCTGGGAGCACGTGTGTGTTTTCACCGTGTTCTGGACATATTACCTTGACATGAGGACATTAAAATGATTGTATTAAGGAAGGGTCCAGCAACAGTGATACGTACTGGAAATCTCATTGGTGTGTTAATGCCAATACCGAGGGAACGCTATGCCTCTTTTCAATAATGACAATAGAACCGCTCAGGAAGAAAGCAATATCAGTGCTTTGTTACTTTCACTGTTGAGGATTTTCTAAGAGTTTGCCTTCGCTGTTTTTCTTTTCTTTTTTTCCCCTGTCATGTTTTGCCCAGATAGAAAGCCTGCCATGTGGTCCTCCACGTCAGAGAATGGGGTGAGTAGCTAAACTTGTGACGGTTTAAAATAACTTTTGTTGAAGCGTAGTAATTGTACATATTCAAGGAGTACACGTTATATTTTAATACGGGCAGATGACACAGCATTATGTGTCATGACCTTGGTAATTGGGTCATGATTGACCTGAAACCTTTATCATCGCTCTCTGTTGGGAACATTTGAAAAATTCTAGCTCTTCTGAAATATGGTAAATTATTGTTAACTCTACTTGCCCTATTTCACTATTGAACACTAGAATTTCTCCTTCCTTTGAACAGAGTTACCCCTTCACCAACAACTCTTCATTACCCCTTCCCAAACAAGGACACATTAAGTGTACAAGTCAATGATTTTTTACTAAGTCGACAGAGTTGTGTGCGCATCTCCAAAATTCACATTTAGAAACTGTGCATCATCCCTAAAAGTTGCCCCATCCCCACTTATAATCAATGTATACTTTGTTCCCTAGCCCCAGGTAACCGCTAAGCAGGTTTCTGTCTATATGGATTTGCCTTATTCAGAAATTTTATATACCTGGCATCATACCGTATGTAGTACGTTGGTTGTTGTTTGTTTTACTTAGCCTAAATTCTTTGAAGTTCATCCATGTTGTCAGCATGTATCAGCTCATGTGAAATCTTTTTATGGAAGATATTACTTTATGTCCTGGAATTCCCACTTGGTTCCCTTTCATAATTTCCATTTTCCTTATGAATCTACCATCTATTAACACATTCCTGCCATTGTCTTCTTTTCATTGTTTATGACAGAGTTTTTATTATTTCTCTGCTCTTTCTGAAAATGGGTCATCCGCCTGTTAGTTTATCAGGATTCTGGATTCCATTTTCTTGCTTCATCTTGCCTTACTTGTATTTTTCTGTGTATCAGACGTTTCGAGTGGAATGAGAGTGAAGGCTGATTTTCTCTCGGCTTCGTTTTTGGTTTCAGACAGAACTTGGAGGGTAGTGAGAAAGAAATGATCCTTTAACTTTCCCATAAGTCAAGTCGTGGTGAAATGGAATCAAACAGTTAACATTATGCCATCTACACGTATTGAAGTGTCTGTTCCGCTGGGTGTATGTTGTATATATCAAAATAGAACCTAGACTCCTCACCTCTCTTCCTGGGTGAGAGATTTCAATTCAAAATTTATTAATAAGATCTTTATTAATGTAGATTGAATCTTCAATAAGAGCTGTTGATTGTGAGATCGCTGTAGTGCTTCGTAGTTTGCTTGTAGTGTTATTGCATATACTATACTTATCTACTTATGATTTTCAGTCATTTGCGATTAATATTTCTTGCGCTTGCCAATAATAGAGCATTAAACGAAACTGACAAGATGTTGAAAAGTGGGCCAAATCAGGAAAATAAGTAAAGTCTTCTTTGACCGGGAGATTTTACACAGCTTCTGAAAGCAAATGTATTTTGCACAATACTAATGAGGACCGAATAAGAAAATACTGAGGTATTTTGCTGTATTTGTTGGTTATGGAAGGCAAGGATTCCTGAAGGAGAATTGGCTAGCCTGGATTTGGATTATGTTGAAATCATGTTACTCCTAGTCCTTAAATAGAGTCACGTGGGGAATTGTCCTATGCGTGTAACACGAACGCATGTATATGCTTTGGTTAGGGACTAGAAACCAATCTGACAGGAAAATTCCCAAACTGGATACTTATGTCACATACGTCCTGACAAATATTAATAGTCTTGGAAATGATACAATCCAAGTTCCCAGTGAACTCCAGGATTCTATTCTATTGAGTACTACATCATCATTGACAACTGTCCCACTGCAGCATCTCTTCAAGTATTGCTCCAGACCAAAGGGTCCTGAGATACTTCTGCTGTTGCCATTACGGCAAGCTTCACTAAAGTCAACTGAAAGGCCCACCTGTGCTGTAATCCGCTATGAGCTGAATGTAGGGGATAAAGGTTCTGGGGCGTTAGTGTGGTGTGAGGAATCCTTATTTACTGGAAGTGGACTTGTCTGGATCCAGGATAAGCACAAGTACCTGGGGATGTTGAGGTGCAGCCGAGTGGCCATTTATTCTACTAGAACAGGACAAATGACCCCTTCTGCACTGGCCCAATTGATGTCCTCCTCAAAGATCTCACACTGCCATGACCCTGTACCTTCCATTTTTCGCACCACAGGGTATTCTCATAAAATCTTTTTGGTTGAATACAGCTTTAGAACTTTGCATTCGAGCAAAAACTGCTGTGTCACTAACTCAGATAGCTTGGTATCGAGGAAACTGCAGGTTAAGAATTCAGGGAGGAAGCAAGTGAATAAATGAAATGACAAAGGTGACAAAAGATCCACTCTGATGTTTATCACAAGGACTAGGATGCTGGGATGCCTGTATGATAAGTAATTAAAGAAGACCTAGTGTGGCACTTTGTTTCTAAATAATTTGGCGCATTTCTGACCTGATTTATATTTTCATATGATGCTTTGTTGCAGGTTAAGAATGAGAACAAGTTGTTGTACTTCAGGGAAGAGAGGTGAGCAACCCCTTTGGTACTTTTGCCATTCTTCTGTGTGTCTGGGGCTGGTGAAGTCAGAACTTCAAGGTCTATGTGTTCATTCCTTCGGCGGCTTAAAGGAGATTCTTTTTACAGTACATATATTTGCCCGTGGATGTGTCTTCCCTGTCCAAGGAATCTTCTTTATTTGTTTCTTCCCTTTTCTTTCGATATGTTTTTGAAGTAACCAAGAAGATTTTGGGGAATGACTTACGTATTTCTCTTTTTGACCATTTTCTGAAAAGGGAGAATAATCTTGTAATGGAATTCTCGTATACTGAATATTAAATTTTTTAATATTTATCTGGCACCTTCCCAAGATAGAGGTTTTTGTTCATCTTTGTTCGGTAATGATACCATATGTTACTTCGGTACCTGACTTATTCCTTAAAGTTTTAGTGGATTTACTGGTTTACTGAAATTTCCCTCGTACTTCTTATCTAATTTTATTAGAACAATCGAAGGTCATTTTTTTCTTGTTTTTTGTGTGAGCATTCCAGTAAGCAGGTACTAAACAAAACATCCACTGTACATTTACTTTTCTCCATTGGTAAAGCATGAGATTAGCCTGCACAAAATAAGCCTGGCTGTGGAATATACTTGTTTGTTGGAAGGGGTATTGTCTGGATCGATGATGAGCCTAAGTGTCCGAGGACGGTGACGACACATGGCAGATGTACATCTGAGGTCCAGATGA
Organism: Lemur catta; assembly: GCF_020740605.2. Lineage (NCBI taxonomy): Eukaryota > Metazoa > Chordata > Mammalia > Primates > Lemuridae > Lemur > Lemur catta. The sequence goes on from NC_059136.1 coordinate 19,924,138, forward strand.
GTGGCCCTCTGGTAGGACAAGTAAGACTTTGAGATGCTGGCTTATTTGGTAAGGCCACAGGGACAGCGTAATAGCGCTGGGAGCACGTGTGTGTTTTCACCGTGTTCTGGACATATTACCTTGACATGAGGACATTAAAATGATTGTATTAAGGAAGGGTCCAGCAACAGTGATACGTACTGGAAATCTCATTGGTGTGTTAATGCCAATACCGAGGGAACGCTATGCCTCTTTTCAATAATGACAATGGAACCGCTCAGGAAGAAAGCAATATCAGTGCTTTGTTACTTTCACTGTTGAGGATTTTCTAAGAGTTTGCCTTCGCTTTTTTTCTTTTCTTTATTTCCCCTGTCATGTTTTGCCCAGATAGAAAGCCTGCCATGTGGTCCTCCACGTCAGAGAATGGGGTGAGTAGCTAAACTTGTGACGGTTTAAAATAACTTTTGTTGAAGCGTAGTAATTGTACATATTCAAGGAGTACACGTTATATTTTAATACGGGCAGATGACACAGCATTATGTGTCATGACCTTGGTAATTGGGTCATGATTGACCTGAAACCTTTATCATCGCTCTCTGTTGGGAACATTTGAAAAATTCTAGCTCTTCTGAAATATGGTAAATTATTGTTAACTCTACTTGCCCTATTTCACTATTGAACACTAGAATTTCTCCTTCCTTTGAACAGAGTTACCCCTTCACCAACAACTCTTCATTACCCCTTCCCAAACAAGGACACATTAAGTGTACAAGTCAATGATTTTTTACTAAGTCGACAGAGTTGTGTGCGCATCTCCAAAATTCACATTTAGAAACTGTGCATCATCCCTAAAAGTTGCCCCATCCCCACTTATAATCAATGTATACTTTGTTCCCTAGCCCCAGGTAACCGCTAAGCAGGTTTCTGTCTATATGGATTTGCCTTATTCAGAAATTTTATATACCTGGCATCATACCGTATGTAGTACGTTGGTTGTTGTTTGTTTTACTTAGCCTAAATTCTTTGAAGTTCATCCATGTTGTCAGCATGTATCAGCTCATGTGAAATCTTTTTATGGAAGATATTACTTTATGTCCTGGAATTCCCACTTGGTTCCCTTTCATAATTTCCATTTTCCTTATGAATCTACCATCTATTAACACATTCCTGCCATTGTCTTCTTTTCATTGTTTATGACAGAGTTTTTATTATTTCTCTGCTCTTTCTGAAAATGGGTCATCCGCCTGTTAGTTTATCAGGATTCTGGATTCCATTTTCTTGCTTCATCTTGCCTTACTTGTATTTTTCTGTGTATCAGACGTTTCGAGTGGAATGAGAGTGAAGGCTGATTTTCTCTCGGCTTCGTTTTTGGTTTCAGACAGAACTTGGAGGGTAGTGAGAAAGAAATGATCCTTTAACTTTCCCATAAGTCAAGTCGTGGTGAAATGGAATCAAACAGTTAACATTATGCCATCTACACGTATTGAAGTGTCTGTTCCGCTGGGTGTATGTTGTATATATCAAAATAGAACCTAGACTCCTCACCTCTCTTCCTGGGTGAGAGATTTCAATTCAAAATTTATTAATAAGATCTTTATTAATGTAGATTGAATCTTCAATAAGAGCTGTTGATTGTGAGATCGCTGTAGTGCTTCGTAGTTTGCGTGTATTGTTCTTGCATATACTATACTTATCTACTTATGATTTTCAGTCATTTGCGGTTAATATTTCTTGCGCTTGCCAATAATAGAGCATTAAACGAAACTGACAAGATGTTGAAAAGTGGGCCAAATCAGGAAAATAAGTAAAGTCTTCTTTGACCGGGAGATTTTACACAGCTTCTGAAAGCAAATGTATTTTGCACAATAGTAATGAGGACCGAATAAGAAAATACTGAGGTATTTTGCTGTATTTGTTGGTTATGGAAGCCAAGGATTCCTGAAGGAGAATTGGCTAGCCTGGATTTGGATTATGTTGAAATCATGTTACTCCTAGTCCTTAAATAGAGTCACGTGGGGAATTGTCCTATGCGTGTAACACGAACACATGTATATGCTTTGGTTAGGGACTAGAAACCAATCTGACAGGAAAATTCCCACACTGGATACTTATGTCACATACGTCCTGGCACATATTAATAGTCTTGGAAATGATACAATCCAAGTTCCCAGTGAACTCCAGGATTCTATTCTATTGAGTACTACATCATCATTGACAACTGTCCCACTGCAGCATCTCTTCAAGTATTGCTCCAGACCAAAGGGTCCTGAGATACTTCTGCTGTTGCCATTACGGCAAGCTTCACTAAAGTCACCTGAAAGGCCCACCTGTGCTGTAATCCGCTATGAGCTGAATGTAGGGGATAAAGGTTCTGGGGCGTTAGTGTGGTGTGAGGAATCCTTATTTACTGGAAGTGGACTTGTCTGGATCCAGGATAAGCACAAGTACCTGAGGATGTTGAGGTGCAGCCGAGTGGCCATTTATTCTACTAGAACAGGACAAATGACCCCTTCTGCACTGGCCCAATTGATGTCCTCCTCAAGGATCTCACACTGCCATGACCCTGTACCTTCCATTTTTCGCACGACAGGGTATTCTCATAAAATCTTTTTGGTTGAATACAGCTTTAGAACTTTGCATTCGAGCAAAAACTGCTGTGTCACTAACTCAGATAGCTTGGTATCGAGGAAACTGCAGGTTAAGAATTCAGGGAGGAAGCAAGTGAATAAATGAAATGACAAAGGTGACAAAAGATCCACTCTGATGTTTATCACAAGGACTAGGATGCTGGGATGCCTGTATGATAAGTAATTAAAGAAGACCTAGTGTGGCACTTTGTTTCTAAATAATTTGGCGCATTTCTGACCTGATTTATATTTTCATATGATGCTTTGTTGCAGGTTAAGAATGAGAACAAGTTGTTGTACTTCAGGGAAGAGAGGTGAGCAACCCCTTTGGTACTTTTGCCATTCTTCTGTGTGTCTGGGGCTGGTGAAGTCAGAACTTCAAGGTCTATGTGTTCATTCCTTCGGCGGCTTAAAGGAGATTCTTTTTACAGTACATATATTTGCCCGTGGATGTGTCTTCCCTGTCCAAGGAATCTTCTTTATTTTTTTCTTCCCTTTTCTTTCGATATGTTTTTGAAGTAACCAAGAAGATTTTGGGGAATGACTTACGTATTTCTCTTTTTGACCATTTTCTGAAGAGGGAGAATAATCTTGTAATGGAATTCTCGTGTACTGAATATTAAATTTTTTAATATTTATCTGGCACCTTCCCAAGATAGAGGTTTTTGTTCATCTTTGTTCGGTAATGATACCATATGTTACTTCGGTACCTGACTTATTCCTTAAAGTTTTAGTGGATTTACTGGTTTACTGAAATTTCCCTCGTACTTCTTATCTAATTTTATTAGAACAATCGAAGGTCATTTTTTTCTTGTTTTTTGTGTGAGCATTCCAGTAAGCAGGTACTAAACAAAACATCCACTGTACATTTACTTTTCTCCATTGGTAAAGCATGAGATTAGCCTGCACAAAATAAGCCTGGCTGTGGAATATACTTGTTTGTTGGAAGGGGTATTGTCTGGATCGATGATGAGCCTAAGTGTCCGAGGACGGTGACGACACATGGCAGATGTACATCTGAGGTCCAGATGAGTGGCCCTCTGGTAGGACAAGTAAGACTTTGAGATGCTGGCTTATTTGGTAAGGCCACAGGGACAGCGTAATAGCGCTGGGAGCACGTGTGTGTTTTCACCGTGTTCTGGACATATTACCTTGACATGAGGACATTAAAATGATTGTATTAAGGAAGGGTCCAGCAACAGTGATACGTACTGGAAATCTCATTGGTGTGTTAATGCCAATACCGAGGGAACGCTATGCCTCTTTTCAATAATGACAATGGAACCGCTCAGGAAGAAAGCAATATCAGTGCTTTGTTACTTTCACTGTTGAGGATTTTCTAAGAGTTTGCCTTCGCTTTTTTTCTTTTCTTTATTTCCCCTGTCATGTTTTGCCCAGATAGAAAGCCTGCCATGTGGTCCTCCACGTCAGAGAATGGGGTGAGTAGCTAAACTTGTGACGGTTTAAAATAACTTTTGTTGAAGCGTAGTAATTGTACATATTCAAGGAGTACACGTTATATTTTAATACGGGCAGATGACACAGCATTATGTGTCATGACCTTGGTAATTGGGTCATGATTGACCTGAAACCTTTATCATCGCTCTCTGTTGGGAACATTTGAAAAATTCTAGCTCTTCTGAAATATGGTAAATTATTGTTAACTCTACTTGCCCTATTTCACTATTGAACACTAGAATTTCTCCTTCCTTTGAACAGAGTTACCCCTTCACCAACAACTCTTCATTACCCCTTCCCAAACAAGGACACATTAAGTGTACAAGTCAATGATTTTTTACTAAGTCGACAGAGTTGTGTGCGCATCTCCAAAATTCACATTTAGAAACTGTGCATCATCCCTAAAAGTTGCCCCATCCCCACTTATAATCAATGTATACTTTGTTCCCTAGCCCCAGGTAACCGCTAAGCAGGTTTCTGTCTATATGGATTTGCCTTATTCAGAAATTTTATATACCTGGCATCATACCGTATGTAGTACGTTGGTTGTTGTTTGTTTTACTTAGCCTAAATTCTTTGAAGTTCATCCATGTTGTCAGCATGTATCAGCTCATGTGAAATCTTTTTATGGAAGATATTACTTTATGTCCTGGAATTCCCACTTGGTTCCCTTTCATAATTTCCATTTTCCTTATGAATCTACCATCTATTAACACATTCCTGCCATTGTCTTCTTTTCATTGTTTATGACAGAGTTTTTATTATTTCTCTGCTCTTTCTGAAAATGGGTCATCCGCCTGTTAGTTTATCAGGATTCTGGATTCCATTTTCTTGCTTCATCTTGCCTTACTTGTATTTTTCTGTGTATCAGACGTTTCGAGTGGAATGAGAGTGAAGGCTGATTTTCTCTCGGCTTCGTTTTTGGTTTCAGACAGAACTTGGAGGGTAGTGAGAAAGAAATGATCCTTTAACTTTCCCATAAGTCAAGTCGTGGTGAAATGGAATCATACAGTTAACATTATGCCATCTACACGTATTGAAGTGTCTGTTCCGCTGGGTGTATGTTGTATATATCGAAATAGAACCTAGACTCCTCACCTCTCTTCCTGGGTGAGAGATTTCAATTCAAAATTTATTAATAAGATCTTTATTAATGTAGATTGAATCTTCAATGAGAGCTGTTGATTGTGAGTTCGCTGTAGTGCTTCGTAGTTTGCGTGTATTGTTCTTGCATATACTATACTTATCTACTTATGATTTTCAGTCATTTGCGGTTAATATTTCTTGCGCTTGCCAATAATAGAGCATTAAACGAAACTGACAAGATGTTGAAAAGTGGGCCAAATCAGGAAAATAAGTAAAGTCTTCTTTGACCGGGAGATTTTACACAGCTTCTGAAAGCAAATGTATTTTGCACAATAGTAATGAGGACCGAATAAGAAAATACTGAGGTATTTTGCTGTATTTGTTGGTTATGGAAGCCAAGGATTCCTGAAGGAGAATTGGCTAGCCTGGATTTGGATTATGTTGAAATCATGTTACTCCTAGTCCTTAAATAGAGTCACGTGGGGAATTGTCCTATGCGTGTAACACGAACACATGTATATGCTTTGGTTAGGGACTAGAAACCAATCTGACAGGAAAATTCCCACACTGGATACTTATGTCACATACGTCCTGGCACATATTAATAGTCTTGGAAATGATACAATCCAAGTTCACAGTGAACTCCAGGATTCTATTCTATTGAGTACTACATCATCATTGACAACTGTCCCACTGCAGCATCTCTTCAAGTATTGCTCCAGACCAAAGGGTCCTGAGATACTTCTGCTGTTGCCATTACGGCAAGCTTCACTAAAGTCACCTGAAAGGCCCACCTGTGCTGTAATCCGCTATGAGCTGAATGTAGGGGATAAAGGTTCTGGGGCGTTAGTGTGGTGTGAGGAATCCTTATTTACTGGAAGTGGACTTGTCTGGATCCAGGATAAGCACAAGTACCTGAGGATGTTGAGGTGCAGCCGAGTGGCCATTTATTCTACTAGAACAGGACAAATGACCCCTTCTGCACTGGCCCAATTGATGTCCTCCTCAAGGATCTCACACTGCCATGACCCTGTACCTTCCATTTTTCGCACCACAGGGTATTCTCATAAAATCTTTTTGGTTGAATACAGCTTTAGAACTTTGCATTCGAGCAAAAACTGCTGTGTCACTAACTCAGATAGCTTGGTATCGAGGAAACTGCAGGTTAAGAATTCAGGGAGGAAGCAAGTGAATAAATGAAATGACAAAGGTGACAAAAGATCCACTCTGATGTTTATCACAAGGACTAGGATGCTGGGATGCCTGTATGATAAGTAATTAAAGAAGACCTAGTGTGGCACTTTGTTTCTAAATAATTTGGCGCATTTCTGACCTGATTTATATTTTCATATGATGCTTTGTTGCAGGTTAAGAATGAGAACAAGTTGTTGTACTTCAGGGAAGAGAGGTGAGCAACCCCTTTGGTACTTTTGCCATTCTTCTGTGTGTCTGGGGCTGGTGAAGTCAGAACTTCAAGGTCTATGTGTTCATTCCTTCGGCGGCTTAAAGGAGATTCTTTTTACAGTACATATATTTGCCCGTGGATGTGTCTTCCCTGTCCAAGGAATCTTCTTTATTTGTTTCTTCCCTTTTCTTTCGATATGTTTTTGAAGTAACCAAGAAGATTTTGGGGAATGACTTACGTATTTCTCTTTTTGACCATTTTCTGAAGAGGGAGAATAATCTTGTAATGGAATTCTCGTGTACTGAATATTAAATTTTTTAATATTTATCTGGCACCTTCCCAAGATAGAGGTTTTTGTTCATCTTTGTTCGGTAATGATACCATATGTTACTTCGGTACCTGACTTATTCCTTAAAGTTTTAGTGGATTTACTGGTTTACTGAAATTTCCCTCGTACTTCTTATCTAATTTTATTAGAACAATCGAAGGTCATTTTTTTCTTGTTTTTTGTGTGAGCATTCCAGTAAGCAGGTACTAAACAAAACATCCACTGTACATTTACTTTTCTCCATTGGTAAAGCATGAGATTAGCCTGCACAAAATAAGCCTGGCTGTGGAATATACTTGTTTGTTGGAAGGGGTATTGTCTGGATCGATGATGAGCCTAAGTGTCCGAGGACGGTGACGACACATGGCAGATGTACATCTGAGGTCCAGATGAGTGGCCCTCTGGTAGGACAAGTAAGACTTTGAGATGCTGGCTTATTTGGTAAGGCCACAGGGACAGCGTAATAGCGCTGGGAGCACGTGTGTGTTTTCACCGTGTTCTGGACATATTACCTTGACATGAGGACATTAAAATGATTGTATTAAGGAAGGGTCCAGCAACAGTGATACGTACTGGAAATCTCATTGGTGTGTTAATGCCAATACCGAGGGAACGCTATGCCTCTTTTCAATAATGACAATGGAACTGCTCAGGAAGAAAGCAATATCAGTGCTTTGTTACTTTCACTGTTGAGGACTTTCTAAGAGTTTGCCTTCGCTTTTTTTCTTTTCTTTATTTCCCCTGTCATGTTTTGCCCAGATAGAAAGCCTGCCATGTGGTCCTCCACGTCAGAGAATGGGGTGAGTAGCTAAACTTGTGACGGTTTAAAATAACTTTTGTTGAAGCGTAGTAATTGTACATATTCAAGGAGTACACGTTATATTTTAATACGGGCAGATGACACAGCATTATGTGTCATGACCTTGGTAATTGGGTCATGATTGACCTGAAACCTTTATCATCGCTCTCTGTTGGGAACATTTGAAAAATTCTAGCTCTTCTGAAATATGGTAAATTATTGTTAACTCTACTTGCCCTATTTCACTATTGAACACTAGAATTTCTCCTTCCTTTGAACAGAGTTACCCCTTCACCAACAACTCTTCATTACCCCTTCCCAAACAAGGACACATTAAGTGTACAAGTCAATGATTTTTTACTAAGTCGACAGAGTTGTGTGCGCATCTCCAAAATTCACATTTAGAAACTGTGCATCATCCCTAAAAGTTGCCCCATCCCCACTTATAATCAATGTATACTTTGTTCCCTAGCCCCAGGTAACCGCTAAGCAGGTTTCTGTCTATATGGATTTGCCTTATTCAGAAATTTTATATACCTGGCATCATACCGTATGTAGTACGTTGGTTGTTGTTTGTTTTACTTAGCCTAAATTCTTTGAAGTTCATCCATGTTGTCAGCATGTATCAGCTCATGTGAAATCTTTTTATGGAAGATATTACTTTATGTCCTGGAATTCCCACTTGGTTCCCTTTCATAATTTCCATTTTCCTTATGAATCTACCATCTATTAACACATTCCTGCCATTGTCTTCTTTTCATTGTTTATGACAGAGTTTTTATTATTTCTCTGCTCTTTCTGAAAATGGGTCATCCGCCTGTTAGTTTATCAGGATTCTGGATTCCATTTTCTTGCTTCATCTTGCCTTACTTGTATTTTTCTGTGTATCAGACGTTTCGAGTGGAATGAGAGTGAAGGCTGATTTTCTCTCGGCTTCGTTTTTGGTTTCAGACAGAACTTGGAGGGTAGTGAGAAAGAAATGATCCTTTAACTTTCCCATAAGTCAAGTCGTGGTGAAATGGAATCAAACAGTTAACATTATGCCATCTACACGTATTGAAGTGTCTGTTCCGCTGGGTGTATGTTGTATATATCAAAATAGAACCTAGACTCCTCACCTCTCTTCCTGGGTGAGAGATTTCAATTCAAAATTTATTAATAAGATCTTTATTAATGTAGATTGAATCTTCAATAAGAGCTGTTGATTGTGAGATCGCTGTAGTGCTTCGTAGTTTGCTTGTAGTGTTATTGCATATACTATACTTATCTACTTATGATTTTCAGTCATTTGCGATTAATATTTCTTGCGCTTGCCAATAATAGAGCATTAAACGAAACTGACAAGATGTTGAAAAGTGGGCCAAATCAGGAAAATAAGTAAAGTCTTCTTTGACCGGGAGATTTTACACAGCTTCTGAAAGCAAATGTATTTTGCACAATACTAATGAGGACCGAATAAGAAAATACTGAGGTATTTTGCTGTATTTGTTGGTTATGGAAGGCAGGGATTCCTGAAGGAGAATTGGCTAGCCTGGATTTCGATTATGTTGAAATCATGTTACTCCTAGTCCTTAAATAGAGTCACGTGGGGAATTGTCCTATGCGTGTAACACGAACGCATGTATATGCTTTGGTTAGGGACTAGAAACCAATCTGACAGGAAAATTCCCACACTGGATACTTATGTCACATACGTCCTGACAAATATTAATAGTCTTGGAAATGATACAATCCAAGTTCCCAGTGAACTCCAGGATTCTATTCTATTGAGTACTACATCATCATTGACAACTGTCCCACTGCAGCATCTCTTCAAGTATTGCTCCAGACCAAAGGGTCCTGAGATACTTCTGCTGTTGCCATTACGGCAAGCTTCACTAAAGTCACCTGAAAGGCCCACCTGTGCTGTAATCCGCTATGAGCTGAATGTAGGGGATAAAGGTTCTGGGGCGTTAGTGTGGTGTGAGGAATCCTTATTTACTGGAAGTGGACTTGTCTGGATCCAGGATAAGCACAAGTACCTGAGGATGTTGAGGTGCAGCCGAGTGGCCATTTATTCTACTAGAACAGGACAAATGACCCCTTCTGCACTGGCCCAATTGATGTCCTCCTCAAAGATCTCACACTGCCATGACCCTGTACCTTCCATTTTTCGCACCACAGGGTATTCTCATAAAATCTTTTTGGTTGAATACAGCTTTAGAACTTTGCATTCGAGCAAAAACTGCTGTGTCACTAACTCAGATAGCTTGGTATCGAGGAAACTGCAGGTTAAGAATTCAGGGAGGAAGCAAGTGAATAAATGAAATGACAAAGGTGACAAAAGATCCACTCTGATGTTTATCACAAGGACTAGGATGCTGGGATGCCTGTATGATAAGTAATTAAAGAAGACCTAGTGTGGCACTTTGTTTCTAAATAATTTGGCGCATTTCTGACCTGATTTATATTTTCATATGATGCTTTGTTGCAGGTTAAGAATGAGAACAAGTTGTTGTACTTCAGGGAAGAGAGGTGAGCAACCCCTTTGGTACTTTTGCCATTCTTCTGTGTGTCTGGGGCTGGTGAAGTCAGAACTTCAAGGTCTATGTGTTCATTCCTTCGGCGGCTTAAAGGAGATTCTTTTTACAGTACATATATTTGCCCGTGGATGTGTCTTCCCTGTCCAAGGAATCTTCTTTATTTGTTTCTTCCCTTTTCTTTCGATATGTTTTTGAAGTAACCAAGAAGATTTTGGGGAATGACTTACGTATTTCTCTTTTTGACCATTTTCTGAAGAGGGAGAATAATCTTGTAATGGAATTCTCGTGTACTGAATATTAAATTTTTTAATATTTATCTGGCACCTTCCCAAGATAGAGGTTTTTGTTCATCTTTGTTCGGTAATGATACCATATGTTACTTCGGTACCTGACTTATTCCTTAAAGTTTTAGTGGATTTACTGGTTTACTGAAATTTCCCTCGTACTTCTTATCTAATTTTATTAGAACAATCGAAGGTCATTTTTTTCTTGTTTTTTGTGTGAGCATTCCAGTAAGCAGGTACTAAACAAAACATCCACTGTACATTTACTTTTCTCCATTGGTAAAGCATGAGATTAGCCTGCACAAAATAAGCCTGGCTGTGGAATATACTTGTTTGTTGGAAGGGGTATTGTCTGGATCGATGATGAGCCTAAGTGTCCGAGGACGGTGACGACACATGGCAGATGTACATCTGAGGTCCAGATGAGTGGCCCTCTGGTAGGACAAGTAAGACTTTGAGATGCTGGCTTATTTGGTAAGGCCACAGGGACAGCGTAATAGCGCTGGGAGCACGTGTGTGTTTTCACCGTGTTCTGGACATATTACCTTGACATGAGGACATTAAAATGATTGTATTAAGGAAGGGTCCAGCAACAGTGATACGTACTGGAAATCTCATTGGTGTGTTAATGCCAATACCGAGGGAACGCTATGCCTGTTTTCAATAATGACAATAGAACCGCTCAGGAAGAAAGCAATATCAGTGCTTTGTTACTTTCACTGTTGAGGATTTTCTAAGAGTTTGCCTTCGCTGTTTTTCTTTTCTTTATTTCCCCTGTCATGTTTTGCCCAGATAGAAAGCCTGCCATGTGGTCCTCCACGTCAGAGAATGGGGTGAGTAGCTAAACTTGTGACGGTTTAAAATAACTTTTGTTGAAGCGTAGTAATTGTACATATTCAAGGAGTACACGTTATATTTTAATACGGGCAGATGACACAGCATTATGTGTCATGACCTTGGTAATTGGGTCATGATTGACCTGAAACCTTTATCATCGCTCTCTGTTGGGAACATTTGAAAAATTCTAGCTCTTCTGAAATATGGTAAATTATTGTTAACTCTACTTGCCCTATTTCACTATTGAACACTAGAATTTCTCCTTCCTTTGAACAGAGTTACCCCTTCACCAACAACTCTTCATTACCCCTTCCCAAACAAGGACACATTAAGTGTACAAGTCAATGATTTTTTACTAAGTCGACAGAGTTGTGTGCGCATCTCCAAAATTCACATTTAGAAACTGTGCATCATCCCTAAAAGTTGCCCCATCCCCACTTATAATCAATGTATACTTTGTTCCCTAGCCCCAGGTAACCGCTAAGCAGGTTTCTGTCTATATGGATTTGCCTTATTCAGAAATTTTATATACCTGGCATCATACCGTATGTAGTACGTTGGTTGTTGTTTGTTTTACTTAGCCTAAATTCTTTGAAGTTCATCCATGTTGTCAGCATGTATCAGCTCATGTGAAATCTTTTTATGGAAGATATTACTTTATGTCCTGGAATTCCCACTTGGTTCCCTTTCATAATTTCCATTTTCCTTATGAATCTACCATCTATTAACACATTCCTGCCATTGTCTTCTTTTCATTGTTTATGACAGAGTTTTTATTATTTCTCTGCTCTTTCTGAAAATGGGTCATCCGCCTGTTAGTTTATCAGGATTCTGGATTCCATTTTCTTGCTTCATCTTGCCTTACTTGTATTTTTCTGTGTATCAGACGTTTCGAGTGGAATGAGAGTGAAGGCTGATTTTCTCTCGGCTTCGTTTTTGGTTTCAGACAGAACTTGGAGGGTAGTGAGAAAGAAATGATCCTTTAACTTTCCCATAAGTCAAGTCGTGGTGAAATGGAATCATACAGTTAACATTATGCCATCTACACGTATTGAAGTGTCTGTTCCGCTGGGTGTATGTTGTATATATCGAAATAGAACCTAGACTCCTCACCTCTCTTCCTGGGTGAGAGATTTCAATTCAAAATTTATTAATAAGATCTTTATTAATGTAGATTGAATCTTCAATGAGAGCTGTTGATTGTGAGTTCGCTGTAGTGCTTCGTAGTTTGCGTGTATTGTTCTTGCATATACTATACTTATCTACTTATGATTTTCAGTCATTTGCGGTTAATATTTCTTGCGCTTGCCAATAATAGAGCATTAAACGAAACTGACAAGATGTTGAAAAGTGGGCCAAATCAGGAAAATAAGTAAAGTCTTCTTTGACCGGGAGATTTTACACAGCTTCTGAAAGCAAATGTATTTTGCACAATAGTAATGAGGACCGAATAAGAAAATACTGAGGTATTTTGCTGTATTTGTTGGTTATGGAAGCCAAGGATTCCTGAAGGAGAATTGGCTAGCCTGGATTTGGATTATGTTGAAATCATGTTACTCCTAGTCCTTAAATAGAGTCACGTGGGGAATTGTCCTATGCGTGTAACACGAACACATGTATATGCTTTGGTTAGGGACTAGAAACCAATCTGACAGGAAAATTCCCACACTGGATACTTATGTCACATACGTCCTGGCACATATTAATAGTCTTGGAAATGATACAATCCAAGTTCACAGTGAACTCCAGGATTCTATTCTATTGAGTACTACATCATCATTGACAACTGTCCCACTGCAGCATCTCTTCAAGTATTGCTCCAGACCAAAGGGTCCTGAGATACTTCTGCTGTTGCCATTACGGCAAGCTTCACTAAAGTCACCTGAAAGGCCCACCTGTGCTGTAATCCGCTATGAGCTGAATGTAGGGGATAAAGGTTCTGGGGCGTTAGTGTGGTGTGAGGAATCCTTATTTACTGGAAGTGGACTTGTCTGGATCCAGGATAAGCACAAGTACCTGAGGATGTTGAGGTGCAGCCGAGTGGCCATTTATTCTACTAGAACAGGACAAATGACCCCTTCTGCACTGGCCCAATTGATGTCCTCCTCAAGGATCTCACACTGCCATGACCCTGTACCTTCCATTTTTCGCACCACAGGGTATTCTCATAAAATCTTTTTGGTTGAATACAGCTTTAGAACTTTGCATTCGAGCAAAAACTGCTGTGTCACTAACTCAGATAGCTTGGTATCGAGGAAACTGCAGGTTAAGAATTCAGGGAGGAAGCAAGTGAATAAATGAAATGACAAAGGTGACAAAAGATCCACTCTGATGTTTATCACAAGGACTAGGATGCTGGGATGCCTGTATGATAAGTAATTAAAGAAGACCTAGTGTGGCACTTTGTTTCTAAATAATTTGGCGCATTTCTGACCTGATTTATATTTTCATATGATGCTTTGTTGCAGGTTAAGAATGAGAACAAGTTGTTGTACTTCAGGGAAGAGAGGTGAGCAACCCCTTTGGTACTTTTGCCATTCTTCTGTGTGTCTGGGGCTGGTGAAGTCAGAACTTCAAGGTCTATGTGTTCATTCCTTCGGCGGCTTAAAGGAGATTCTTTTTACAGTACATATATTTGCCCGTGGATGTGTCTTCCCTGTCCAAGGAATCTTCTTTATTTTTTTCTTCCCTTTTCTTTCGATATGTTTTTGAAGTAACCAAGAAGATTTTGGGGAATGACTTACGTATTTCTCTTTTTGACCATTTTCTGAAGAGGGAGAATAATCTTGTAATGGAATTCTCGTGTACTGAATATTAAATTTTTTAATATTTATCTGGCACCTTCCCAAGATAGAGGTTTTTGTTCATCTTTGTTCGGTAATGATACCATATGTTACTTCGGTACCTGACTTATTCCTTAAAGTTTTAGTGGATTTACTGGTTTACTGAAATTTCCCTCGTACTTCTTATCTAATTTTATTAGAACAATCGAAGGTCATTTTTTTCTTGTTTTTTGTGTGAGCATTCCAGTAAGCAGGTACTAAACAAAACATCCACTGTACATTTACTTTTCTCCATTGGTAAAGCATGAGATTAGCCTGCACAAAATAAGCCTGGCTGTGGAATATACTTGTTTGTTGGAAGGGGTATTGTCTGGATCGATGATGAGCCTAAGTGTCCGAGGACGGTGACGACACATGGCAGATGTACATCTGAGGTCCAGATGAGTGGCCCTCTGGTAGGACAAGTAAGACTTTGAGATGCTGGCTTATTTGGTAAGGCCACAGGGACAGCGTAATAGCGCTGGGAGCACGTGTGTGTTTTCACCGTGTTCTGGACATATTACCTTGACATGAGGACATTAAAATGATTGTATTAAGGAAGGGTCCAGCAACAGTGATACGTACTGGAAATCTCATTGGTGTGTTAATGCCAATACCGAGGGAACGCTATGCCTCTTTTCAATAATGACAATGGAACCGCTCAGGAAGAAAGCAATATCAGTGCTTTGTTACTTTCACTGTTGAGGATTTTCTAAGAGTTTGCCTTCGCTTTTTTTCTTTTCTTTATTTCCCCTGTCATGTTTTGCCCAGATAGAAAGCCTGCCATGTGGTCCTCCACGTCAGAGAATGGGGTGAGTAGCTAAACTTGTGACGGTTTAAAATAACTTTTGTTGAAGCGTAGTAATTGTACATATTCAAGGAGTACACGTTATATTTTAATACGGGCAGATGACACAGCATTATGTGTCATGACCTTGGTAATTGGGTCATGATTGACCTGAAACCTTTATCATCGCTCTCTGTTGGGAACATTTGAAAAATTCTAGCTCTTCTGAAATATGGTAAATTATTGTTAACTCTACTTGCCCTATTTCACTATTGAACACTAGAATTTCTCCTTCCTTTGAACAGAGTTACCCCTTCACCAACAACTCTTCATTACCCCTTCCCAAACAAGGACACATTAAGTGTACAAGTCAATGATTTTTTACTAAGTCGACAGAGTTGTGTGCGCATCTCCAAAATTCACATTTAGAAACTGTGCATCATCCCTAAAAGTTGCCCCATCCCCACTTATAATCAATGTATACTTTGTTCCCTAGCCCCAGGTAACCGCTAAGCAGGTTTCTGTCTATATGGATTTGCCTTATTCAGAAATTTTATATACCTGGCATCATACCGTATGTAGTACGTTGGTTGTTGTTTGTTTTACTTAGCCTAAATTCTTTGAAGTTCATCCATGTTGTCAGCATGTATCAGCTCATGTGAAATCTTTTTATGGAAGATATTACTTTATGTCCTGGAATTCCCACTTGGTTCCCTTTCATAATTTCCATTTTCCTTATGAATCTACCATCTATTAACACATTCCTGCCATTGTCTTCTTTTCATTGTTTATGACAGAGTTTTTATTATTTCTCTGCTCTTTCTGAAAATGGGTCATCCGCCTGTTAGTTTATCAGGATTCTGGATTCCATTTTCTTGCTTCATCTTGCCTTACTTGTATTTTTCTGTGTATCAGACGTTTCGAGTGGAATGAGAGTGAAGGCTGATTTTCTCTCGGCTTCGTTTTTGGTTTCAGACAGAACTTGGAGGGTAGTGAGAAAGAAATGATCCTTTAACTTTCCCATAAGTCAAGTCGTGGTGAAATGGAATCAAACAGTTAACATTATGCCATCTACACGTATTGAAGTGTCTGTTCCGCTGGGTGTATGTTGTATATATCAAAATAGAACCTAGACTCCTCACCTCTCTTCCTGGGTGAGAGATTTCAATTCAAAATTTATTAATAAGATCTTTATTAATGTAGATTGAATCTTCAATAAGAGCTGTTGATTGTGAGATCGCTGTAGTGCTTCGTAGTTTGCTTGTAGTGTTATTGCATATACTATACTTATCTACTTATGATTTTCAGTCATTTGCGATTAATATTTCTTGCGCTTGCCAATAATAGAGCATTAAACGAAACTGACAAGATGTTGAAAAGTGGGCCAAATCAGGAAAATAAGAAAAGTCTTCTTTGACCGGGAGATTTTACACAGCTTCTGAAAGCAAATGTATTTTGCACAATACTAATGAGGACCGAATAAGAAAATACTGAGGTATTTTGCTGTATTTGTTGGTTATGGAAGGCAGGGATTCCTGAAGGAGAATTGGCTAGCCTGGATTTGGATTATGTTGAAATCATGTTACTCCTAGTCCTTAAATAGAGTCACGTGGGGAATTGTCCTATGCGTGTAACACGAACGCATGTATATGCTTTGGTTAGGGACTAGAAACCAATCTGACAGGAAAATTCCCACACTGGATACTTATGTCACATACGTCCTGGCAAATATTAATAGTCTTGGAAATGATACAATCCAAGTTCCCAGTGAACTCCAGGATTCTATTCTATTGAGTACTACATCATCATTGACAACTGTCCCACTGCAGCATCTCTTCAAGTATTGCTCCAGACCAAAGGGTCCTGAGATACTTCTGCTGTTGCCATTACGGCAAGCTTCACTAAAGTCACCTGAAAGGCCCACCTGTGCTGTAATCCGCTATGAGCTGAATGTAGGGGATAAAGGTTCTGGGGCGTTAGTGTGGTGTGAGGAATCCTTATTTACTGGAAGTGGACTTGTCTGGATCCAGGATAAGCACAAGTACCTGAGGATGTTGAGGTGCAGCCGAGTGGCCATTTATTCTACTAGAACAGGACAAATGACCCCTTCTGCACTGGCCCAATTGATGTCCTCCTCAAAGATCTCACACTGCCATGACCCTGTACCTTCCATTTTTCGCACCACAGGGTATTCTCATAAAATCTTTTTGGTTGAATACAGCTTTAGAACTTTGCATTCGAGCAAAAACTGCTGTGTCACTAACTCAGATAGCTTGGTATCGAGGAAACTGCAGGTTAAGAATTCAGGGAGGAAGCAAGTGAATAAATGAAATGACAAAGGTGACAAAAGATCCACTCTGATGTTTATCACAAGGACTAGGATGCTGGGATGCCTGTATGATAAGTAATTAAAGAAGACCTAGTGTGGCACTTTGTTTCTAAATAATTTGGCGCATTTCTGACCTGATTTATATTTTCATATGATGCTTTGTTGCAGGTTAAGAATGAGAACAAGTTGTTGTACTTCAGGGAAGAGAGGTGAGCAACCCCTTTGGTACTTTTGCCATTCTTCTGTGTGTCTGGGGCTGGTGAAGTCAGAACTTCAAGGTCTATGTGTTCATTCCTTCGGCGGCTTAAAGGAGATTCTTTTTACAGTACATATATTTGCCCGTGGATGTGTCTTCCCTGTCCAAGGAATCTTCTTTATTTTTTTCTTCCCTTTTCTTTCGATATGTTTTTGAAGTAACCAAGAAGATTTTGGGGAATGACTTACGTATTTCTCTTTTTGACCATTTTCTGAAGAGGGAGAATAATCTTGTAATGGAATTCTCGTGTACTGAATATTAAATTTTTTAATATTTATCTGGCACCTTCCCAAGATAGAGGTTTTTGTTCATCTTTGTTCGGTAATGATACCATATGTTACTTCGGTACCTGACTTATTCCTTAAAGTTTTAGTGGATTTACTGGTTTACTGAAATTTCCCTCGTACTTCTTATCTAATTTTATTAGAACAATCGAAGGTCATTTTTTTCTTGTTTTTTGTGTGAGCATTCCAGTAAGCAGGTACTAAACAAAACATCCACTGTACATTTACTTTTCTCCATTGGTAAAGCATGAGATTAGCCTGCACAAAATAAGCCTGGCTGTGGAATATACTTGTTTGTTGGAAGGGGTATTGTCTGGATCGATGATGAGCCTAAGTGTCCGAGGACGGTGACGACACATGGCAGATGTACATCTGAGGTCCAGATGAGTGGCCCTCTGGTAGGACAAGTAAGACTTTGAGATGCTGGCTTATTTGGTAAGGCCACAGGGACAGCGTAATAGCGCTGGGAGCACGTGTGTGTTTTCACCGTGTTCTGGACATATTACCTTGACATGAGGACATTAAAATGATTGTATTAAGGAAGGGTCCAGCAACAGTGATACGTACTGGAAATCTCATTGGTGTGTTAATGCCAATACCGAGGGAACGCTATGCCTGTTTTCAATAATGACAATAGAACCGCTCAGGAAGAAAGCAATATCAGTGCTTTGTTACTTTCACTGTTGAGGATTTTCTAAGAGTTTGCCTTCGCTGTTTTTCTTTTCTTTTTTTCCCCTGTCATGTTTTGCCCAGATAGAAAGCCTGCCATGTGGTCCTCCACGTCAGAGAATGGGGTGAGTAGCTAAACTTGTGACGGTTTAAAATAACTTTTGTTGAAGCGTAGTAATTGTACATATTCAAGGAGTACACGTTATATTTTAATACGGGCAGATGACACAGCATTATGTGTCATGACCTTGGTAATTGGGTCATGATTGACCTGAAACCTTTATCATCGCTCTCTGTTGGGAACATTTGAAAAATTCTAGCTCTTCTGAAATATGGTAAATTATTGTTAACTCTACTTGCCCTATTTCACTATTGAACACTAGAATTTCTCCTTCCTTTGAACAGAGTTACCCCTTCACCAACAACTCTTCATTACCCCTTCCCAAACAAGGACACATTAAGTGTACAAGTCAATGATTTTTTACTAAGTCGACAGAGTTGTGTGCGCATCTCCAAAATTCACATTTAGAAACTGTGCATCATCCCTAAAAGTTGCCCCATCCCCACTTATAATCAATGTATACTTTGTTCCCTAGCCCCAGGTAACCGCTAAGCAGGTTTCTGTCTATATGGATTTGCCTTATTCAGAAATTTTATATACCTGGCATCATACCATATGTAGTACGTTGGTTGTTGTTTGTTTTACTTAGCCTAAATTCTTTGAAGTTCATCCATGTTGTCAGCATGTATCAGCTCATGTGAAATCTTTTTATGGAAGATATTACTTTATGTCCTGGAATTCCCACTTGGTTCCCTTTCATAATTTCCATTTTCCTTATGAATCTACCATCTATTAACACATTCCTGCCATTGTCTTCTTTTCATTGTTTATGACAGAGTTTTTATTATTTCTCTGCTCTTTCTGAAAATGGGTCATCCGCCTGTTAGTTTATCAGGATTCTGGATTCCATTTTCTTGCTTCATCTTGCCTTACTTGTATTTTTCTGTGTATCAGACGTTTCGAGTGGAATGAGAGTGAAGGCTGATTTTCTCTCGGCTTCGTTTTTGGTTTCAGACAGAACTTGGAGGGTAGTGAGAAAGAAATGATCCTTTAACTTTCCCATAAGTCAAGTCGTGGTGAAATGGAATCATACAGTTAACATTATGCCATCTACACGTATTGAAGTGTCTGTTCCGCTGGGTGTATGTTGTATATATCGAAATAGAACCTAGACTCCTCACCTCTCTTCCTGGGTGAGAGATTTCAATTCAAAATTTATTAATAAGATCTTTATTAATGTAGATTGAATCTTCAATGAGAGCTGTTGATTGTGAGTTCGCTGTAGTGCTTCGTAGTTTGCGTGTATTGTTCTTGCATATACTATACTTATCTACTTATGATTTTCAGTCATTTGCGGTTAATATTTCTTGCGCTTGCCAATAATAGAGCATTAAACGAAACTGACAAGATGTTGAAAAGTGGGCCAAATCAGGAAAATAAGTAAAGTCTTCTTTGACCGGGAGATTTTACACAGCTTCTGAAAGCAAATGTATTTTGCACAATAGTAATGAGGACCGAATAAGAAAATACTGAGGTATTTTGCTGTATTTGTTGGTTATGGAAGGCAAGGATTCCTGAAGGAGAATTGGCTAGCCTGGATTTGGATTATGTTGAAATCATGTTACTCCTAGTCCTTAAATAGAGTCACGTGGGGAATTGTCCTATGCGTGTAACACGAACACATGTATATGCTTTGGTTAGGGACTAGAAACCAATCTGACAGGAAAATTCCCACACTGGATACTTATGTCACATACGTCCTGGCACATATTAATAGTCTTGGAAATGATACAATCCAAGTTCCCAGTGAACTCCAGGATTCTATTCTATTGAGTACTACATCATCATTGACAACTGTCCCACTGCAGCATCTCTTCAAGTATTGCTCCAGACCAAAGGGTCCTGAGATACTTCTGCTGTTGCCATTACGGCAAGCTTCACTAAAGTCACCTGAAAGGCCCACCTGTGCTGTAATCCGCTATGAGCTGAATGTAGGGGATAAAGGTTCTGGGGCGTTAGTGTGGTGTGAGGAATCCTTATTTACTGGAAGTGGACTTGTCTGGATCCAGGATAAGCACAAGTACCTGAGGATGTTGAGGTGCAGCCGAGTGGCCATTTATTCTACTAGAACAGGACAAATGACCCCTTCTGCACTGGCCCAATTGATGTCCTCCTCAAGGATCTCACACTGCCATGACCCTGTACCTTCCATTTTTCGCACCACAGGGTATTCTCATAAAATCTTTTTGGTTGAATACAGCTTTAGAACTTTGCATTCGAGCAAAAACTGCTGTGTCACTAACTCAGATAGCTTGGTATCGAGGAAACTGCAGGTTAAGAATTCAGGGAGGAAGCAAGTGAATAAATGAAATGACAAAGGTGACAAAAGATCCACTCTGATGTTTATCACAAGGACTAGGATGCTGGGATGCCTGTATGATAAGTAATTAAAGAAGACCTAGTGTGGCACTTTGTTTCTAAATAATTTGGCGCATTTCTGACCTGATTTATAT
Organism: Lemur catta; assembly: GCF_020740605.2. Lineage (NCBI taxonomy): Eukaryota > Metazoa > Chordata > Mammalia > Primates > Lemuridae > Lemur > Lemur catta. The sequence continues at coordinate 19,945,184 of NC_059136.1, forward strand.
TTTCATATGATGCTTTGTTGCAGGTTAAGAATGAGAACAAGTTGTTGTACTTCAGGGAAGAGAGGTGAGCAACCCCTTTGGTACTTTTGCCATTCTTCTGTGTGTCTGGGGCTGGTGAAGTCAGAACTTCAAGGTCTATGTGTTCATTCCTTCGGCGGCTTAAAGGAGATTCTTTCTACAGTACATATATTTGCCCGTGGATGTGTCTTCCCTGTCCAAGGAATCTTCTTTATTTGTTTCTTCCCTTTTCTTTCGATATGTTTTTGAAGTAACCAAGAAGATTTTGGGGAATGACTTACGTATTTCTCTTTTTGACCATTTTCTGAAGAGGGAGAATAATCTTGTAATGGAATTCTCGTGTACTGAATATTAAATTTTTTAATATTTATCTGGCACCTTCCCAAGATAGAGGTTTTTGTTCATCTTTGTTCGGTAATGATACCATATGTTACTTCGGTACCTGACTTATTCCTTAAAGTTTTAGTGGATTTACTGGTTTACTGAAATTTCCCTCGTACTTCTTATCTAATTTTATTAGAACAATCGAAGGTCATTTTTTTCTTGTTTTTTGTGTGAGCATTCCAGTAAGCAGGTACTAAACAAAACATCCACTGTACATTTACTTTTCTCCATTGGTAAAGCATGAGATTAGCCTGCACAAAATAAGCCTGGCTGTGGAATATACTTGTTTGTTGGAAGGGGTATTGTCTGGATCGATGATGAGCCTAAGTGTCCGAGGACGGTGACGACACATGGCAGATGTACATCTGAGGTCCAGATGAGTGGCCCTCTGGTAGGACAAGTAAGACTTTGAGATGCTGGCTTATTTGGTAAGGCCACAGGGACAGCGTAATAGCGCTGGGAGCACGTGTGTGTTTTCACCGTGTTCTGGACATATTACCTTGACATGAGGACATTAAAATGATTGTATTAAGGAAGGGTCCAGCAACAGTGATACGTACTGGAAATCTCATTGGTGTGTTAATGCCAATACCGAGGGAACGCTATGCCTCTTTTCAATAATGACAATGGAACCGCTCAGGAAGAAAGCAATATCAGTGCTTTGTTACTTTCACTGTTGAGGATTTTCTAAGAGTTTGCCTTCGCTTTTTTTCTTTTCTTTATTTCCCCTGTCATGTTTTGCCCAGATAGAAAGCCTGCCATGTGGTCCTCCACGTCAGAGAATGGGGTGAGTAGCTAAACTTGTGACGGTTTAAAATAACTTTTGTTGAAGCGTAGTAATTGTACATATTCAAGGAGTACACGTTATATTTTAATACGGGCAGATGACACAGCATTATGTGTCATGACCTTGGTAATTGGGTCATGATTGACCTGAAACCTTTATCATCGCTCTCTGTTGGGAACATTTGAAAAATTCTAGCTCTTCTGAAATATGGTAAATTATTGTTAACTCTACTTGCCCTATTTCACTATTGAACACTAGAATTTCTCCTTCCTTTGAACAGAGTTACCCCTTCACCAACAACTCTTCATTACCCCTTCCCAAACAAGGACACATTAAGTGTACAAGTCAATGATTTTTTACTAAGTCGACAGAGTTGTGTGCGCATCTCCAAAATTCACATTTAGAAACTGTGCATCATCCCTAAAAGTTGCCCCATCCCCACTTATAATCAATGTATACTTTGTTCTCTAGCCCCAGGTAACCGCTAAGCAGGTTTCTGTCTATATGGATTTGCCTTATCCAGAAATTTTATATACCTGGCATCATACCATATGTAGTACTTTGGTTGTTGTTTGTTTTACTTAGCCTGAATTCTTTGAAGTTCATCCATGTTGTCAGCATGTATCAGCTCATGTGAAATCTTTTCATTGAAGATATTACTTTATGTCCTGGAATTCCCACTTGGTTCCCTTTCATAATTTCCATTTTCCTTATGAATCTACCATCTATTAACACATTCCTGCCATTGTCTTCTTTTCATTGTTTATGACAGAGTTTTTATTATTTCTCTGCTCTTTCTGAAAATGGGTCATCCACCTGTTAGTTTATCAGGATTCTGGATTCCATTTTCTTGCTTCATCTTGCCTTACTTGTATTTTTCTGTGTATCAGACGTTTCGAGTGGAATGAGAGTGAAGGCTGATTTTCTCTCGGCTTCTTTTTTGGTTTCAGACAGAACTTGGAGGGTAGTGAGAAAGAAATGATCCTTTAACTTTCCCATAAGTCAAGTCGTGGTGAAATGGAATCATAAAGTTAACATTATGCCATCTACGCGTATTGAAGTGTCTGTTCCTCTGGGTGTATTTTGTATATATCAAAATAGCACCTAGACCCCTCACCTCTCTTCCTGGGTGAGAGATTTCAATTCAAAATCTATAATTAAGATCTTTATTAATGCAGATTGAATCTTCAATAAGAGCTGTTGATTGTGAGTTCGCTGTAGTGCTTCGTAGTTTGCGTGTAGTGTTATTGCATATGCTATACTTATCTACTTATGATTTTCAGTCATTTGCGATTAATATTTCTTGCGCTTGCCAATAATAGAGCATTAAACGAAACTGACAAGATGTTGAAAAGTGGGCCAAATCAGGAAAATAAGTAAAGTCTTCTTTGACCGGGAGATTTTACACAGCTTCTGAAAACAAATGTATTTTGCACAATACTAATGAGGACCGAATAAGAAAATACTGAGGTATTTTGCTGTATTTGTTGGTTATGGAAGGCAAGGATTCCTGAAGGAGAATTGGCTAGCCTGCATTTGGGTTATGTTGAAATCATGTTACTCCTAGTCCTTAAATAGAGTCACGTGGGGAATTTTCCTATGCGTGTAACACGAACACATGTATATGCTTTGGTTAGGGACTAGAAACCAATCTGACAGGAAAATTCCCACACTGGATACTTATGTCACATACGTCCTGGCACATATTAATAGTCTTGGAAATGATACAATCCAAGTTCCCAGTGAACTCCAGGATTCTATTCTATTGAGTACTACATCATCATTGACAACTGTCCCACTGCAGCATCTCTTCAAGTATTGCTCCAGACCAAAGTGTCCCGAGATACTTCTGCAGTTGCCGTTACGGCAAGCTTCACTAAAGTCAACTGAAAGGCCCACCTGTGCTGTAATCCGCTATGAGCTGAATGTAGGGGATAAAGGTTCTGGGGCGTTAGTGTGGTGTGAGGAATCCTTATTTATTGGAAGTGGACTTGTCTGGATCCAGGATAAGCACAAGTACCTGAGGATGTTGAGGTGCAGCCGAGTGGCCATTTATTCTACTAGAACAGGACAAATGACCCCTTGTGCACTGACCCAATTGATGTCCTCCTCAAAGATCTCACACTGCCATGACCCTGTACCTTCCATTTTTCGCACCACAGGGTATTCTCATAAAATCTTTTTGGTTGAATACAGCTTTAGAACTTTGCATTCGAGCAAAAACTGCTGTGTCACTAACTCAGATAGCTTGGTATCGAGGAAACTGCAGGTTAAGAGTTCAGGGAGGAAGCAAGTGAATAAATGAAATGACAAAGGTGACAAAAGATCCGCTCTGATGTTTACCACAAGGACTAGGATGCTGGGATGCCTGTATGATAAGTAATTAAAGAAGACCTAGTGTGGAATTTTTTCTAAATAATTTGGCGCATTTCTGACCTGATTTATATTTTCATATGATGCTTTGTTGCAGGTTAAGAATGAGAACAAGTTGTTGTACTTCAGGGAAGAGAGGTGAGCAAGCACTTTGGTACTTTTGCCATTCTTCTGTGTGTCTGGGGCTGGTGAAGTCAGAACTTCAAGGTCTATGTGTTCATTCCTTCGGCGGCTTAAAGGAGATTCTTTTTACAGTACATATATTTGCCCGTGGATGTGTCTTCCCTGTCCAAGGAATCTTCTTTTTTTGTTTCTTCCCTTTTCTTTCGATATCTTTTTGAAGTAACCAACAAGATTTTGGGGAATGACTGACGTATTTCTCTTTTTGACCATTTTCTGAAGAGGGAGAATAATCTTGTAATGGAATTCTCGTGTACTGAATATTAAATTTTTTAATATTTATCTGGCACCTTCCCAAGATAGAGGTTTTTGTTCATCTTTGTTCTGTAATGATACCATATGTTACTTCGGTACCTGACTTATTCCTTAAAGTTTTAGTGGATTTACTGGTTTACTGAAATTTCCCTCGTACTTCTTATCTAATTTTATTAGAACAGTCGAAGGTCATTTTTTTCTTGTTTTTTGTATGAGCATTTCAGTAAGCAGGTACTAAAAAAACATCCACTGTACATTTACTTTTCTCCATTGGTAAAGCATGAGATTAGCCTGCACAAAATAAGCCTGGCTGTGGAATATACTTGCTTGTTGGAAGGGGTATTGTCTGGATCGATGATGAGCCTAAGTGTCCGAGGACGGTGACGACACATGGCAGATGTACATCTGAGGTCCAGATGAGTGGCCCTCTGGTAGGACAAGTAAGACTTTGAGATGCTGGCTTATTTGGTAAGCCCTCAGGGACAGCGTAATAGCACTGGGAGCACGTGTGTGTTTTCACCGTGTTCTGGACATATTTCCTTGACATGAGGACATTAAAATGATTGTACTAAGGAAGGGTCCAGCAACAGTGATACGTACTGGAAATCTCATTGGTGTGTTAATGCCAATACCGAGGGAACGCTATGCCTGTTTTCAATAATGACAATAGAACCGCTCAGGAAGAAAGCAATATCAGTGCTTTGTTACTTTCACTATTGAGGATTTTCTAAGAGTTTGCCTTCGCTGTTTTTCTTTTCTTTTTTTCCCCTGTCATGTTTTGCCCAGATAGAAAGCCTGCCATGGGGTCCTCCACGTCAGAGAATGGGGTGAGTAGCTAAACTTGTGACGGTTTAAAATAACTTTTGTTGAAGCGTAGTAATTGTACAGATTCAAGGAGTACACGTTATATTTTAATACGGGCAGATGACACATCATTATGTGTCATGACCTGGGTAATTGGGTCATGATTGACCTGAAACCTTTATCATCGCTCTCTGTTGGGAACATTTGAAAAATTCTAGCTCTTCTGAAATATGGTAAATTATTGTTAACTCTACTTGCCCTATTTCACTATTGAACACTAGAATTTTTCCTTCCTTTGAACAGAGTTACCCCTTCACCAACAACTCTTCATTACCCCTTCCCAAACAAGGACACATTAAGTGTACAAGTCAATGATTTTTTACTAAGTCGGCAGAGTTGTGTGCCCATCTCCAAAATTCACATTTAGAAACTGTGCATCATCACTAAAAGTTGCCCCATCCCCACTTATAATCAATGTATACTTTGTTCCCTAGCCCCAGGTAAACGCTAAGCAGCTTTCTGTCTATATGGATTTGCCTTATCCAGAAATTTTATATACCTGGCATCATACCATATGTAGTACTTTGGTTGTTGTTTGTTTTACTTAGCCTGAATTCTTTGAAGTTCATCCATGTTGTCAGCATGTATCAGCTCATGTGAAATCTTTTTATGGAAGATATTACTTTATGTCCTGGAATTCCCACTTGGTTGCCTTTCATAATTTCCATTTTCCTTATGAATCTACCATCTATTAACACATTCCTGCCATTGTCTTCTTTTCATTGTTTATGACAGAGTTTTTATTATTTCTCTGCTCTTTCTGAAAATGGGTCATCCACCTGTTAGTTTATCAGGATTCTGGATTCCATTTTCTTGCTTCATCTTGCCTTACTTGTATTTTTCTGTGTATCAGACGTTTCGAGTGGAATGAGAGTGAAGGCTGATTTTCTCTCGGCTTCTTTTTTGGTTTCAGACAGAACTTGGAGGGTAGTGAGAAAGAAATGATCCTTTAACTTTCCCATAAGTCAAGTCGTGGTGAAATGGAATCATAAAGTTAACATTATGCCATCTACGCGTATTGAAGTGTCTGTTCCTCTGGGTGTATTTTGTATATATCAAAATAGAACCTAGACCCCTCACCTCTCTTCCTGGGTGAGAGATTTCAATTCAAAATCTATAATTAAGATCTTTATTAATGCAGATTGAATCTTCAATAAGAGCTGTTGATTGTGAGTTCGCTGTAGTGCTTCGTGGTTTGCGTGTAGTGTTATTGCATATACTATACTTATCTACTTATGATTTTCAGTCATTGGCGATTAATATTTCTTGCGCTTGCCAATAATAGAGCATTAAACGAAACTGACAAGATGTTGAAAAGTGGGCCAAATCAGGAAAATAAGTAAAGTCTTCTTTGACCGGGAGATTTTACACAGCTTCTGAAAGCAAATGTATTTTGCACAATACTAATGAGGACCGAATAAGAAAATACTGAGGTATTTTGCTGTATTTGTTGGTTATGGAAGGCAAGGATTCCTGAAGGAGAATTGGCTAGCCTGGATTTGGATTATGTTGAAATCATGTTACTCCTAGTCCTTAAATAGAGTCACGTGGGGAATTGTCCTATGCGTGTAACACGAACACATGTATATGCTTTGGTTAGGGACTAGAAACCAATCTGACAGGAAAATTCCCACACTGGATACTTATGTCACATACGTCCTGGCAAATATTAATAGTCTTGGAAATGATACAATCCAAGTTCCCAGTGAACTCCAGGATTCTATTCTATTGAGTACTACATCATCATTGACAACTGTCCCACTGCAGCATCTCTTCAAGTATTGCTCCAGACCAAAGTGTCCCGCGATACTTCTGCCGTTGCCCTTACGGCAAGCTTCACTAAAGTCAACTGAAAGGCCCACCTGTGCTGTAATCCGCTATGAGCTGAATGTAGGGGATAAAGGTTCTGGGGCGTTAGTGTGGTGTGAGGAATCCTTATTTATTGGAAGTGGACTTGTCTGGATCCAGGATAAGCACAAGTACCTGAGGATGTTGAGGTGCAGCCGAGTGGCCATTTATTCTACTAGAACAGGACAAATAACCCCTTCTGCACTGGCCCAATTGATGTCCTCCTCAAAGATCTCACACTGCCATGACCCTGTACCTTCCATTTTTCGCACCACAGGGTATTCTCATAAAATCTTTTTGGTTGAATACAGCTTTAGAACTTTGCATTCGAGCAAAAACTGCTGTGTCACTAACTCAGATAGCTTGGTATCGAGGAAACTGCAGGTTAAGAGTTCAGGGAGGAAGCAAGTGAATAAATGAAATGACAAAGGTGACAAAAGATCCACTCTGATGTTTATCACAAGGACTAGGATGCTGGGATGCCTGTATGATAAGTAATTAAAGAAGACCTAGTGTGGCACTTTTTTCTAAATAATTTGGCGCATTTCTGACCTGATTTATATTTTCATATGATGCTTTGTTGCAGGTTAAGAATGAGAACAATTTGTTGTACTTCAGGGAAGAGAGGTGAGCAACCACTTTGTTACTTTTGCCATTCTTCTGTGTGTCTGGGGCTGGTGAAGTCAGAACTTCAAGGTCTATGTGTTCATTCCTTCGGCGGCTTAAAGGAGATTCTTTTTACAGTACATATATTTGCCCGTGGATGTGTCTTCCCTGTCCAAGGAATCTTCTTTATTTGTTTCTTCCCTTTTCTTTCGATATCTTTTTGAAGTAACCAACAAGATTTTGGGGAATGACTTACGTATTTCTCTTTTTGACCATTTTCTGAAGAGGGAGAATAATCTTGTAATGGAATTCTCATGTACTGAATATTAAATTTTTTAATATTTATCTGGCACCTTCCCAAGATAGAGGTTTTTGTTCATCTTTGTTCTGTAATGATACCATATGTTACTTCGGTACCTGACTTATTCCCTAAAGTTTTAGTGGATTTACTGGTTTACTGAAATTTCCCTCGTACTTCTTATATAATTTTATTAGAACAGTCGAAGGTCATTTTTTTCTTGTTTTTTGTATGAGCATTTCAGTAAGCAGGTACTAAACAAAACATCCACTGTACATTTACTTTTCTCCATTGGTAAAGCATGAGATTAGCCTGCACAAAATAAGCCTGGCTGTGGAATATACTTGCTTGTTGGAAGGGGTATTGTCTGGATCGATGATGAGCCTAAGTGTCCGAGGACGGTGACGACACATGGCAGATGTACATCTGAGGTCCAGATGAGTGGCCCTCTGGTAGGACAAGTAAGACTTTGAGATGCTGGCTTATTTGGGAAGCCCTCAGGGACAGCGTAATAGCACTGGGAGCACGTGTGTGTTTTCACCGTGTTCTGGACATATTTCCTTGACATGAGGACATTAAAATGACTGTACTAAGGAAGGGTCCAGCAACAGTGATACGTACTGGAAATCTCATTGGTGTGTTAATGCCAATACCGAGGGAACGCTATGCCTCTTTTCAATAATGACAATAGAACCGCTCAGGAAGAAAGCAATATCAGTGCTTTGTTACTTTCACTGTTGAGGATTTTCTAAGAGTTTGCCTTCGCTGTTTTTCTTTTCTTTTTTTCCCCTGTCATGTTTTGCCCAGATAGAAAGCCTGCCATGTGGTCCTCCACGTCATAGAATGGGGTGAGTAGCTAAACTTGTGACTGTTTAAAATAACTTTTGTTGAAGCGTAGTAATTGTACATATTCAAGGAGTACACGTTATATTTTAATACGGGCAGATGACACATCATTATGTGTCATGACCTGGGTAATTGGGTCATGATTGACCTGAAACCTTTATCATCGCTCTCTGTTGGGAACATTTGAAAAATTCTAGCTCTTCTGAAATATGGTAAATTATTGTTAACTCTACTTGCCCTATTTCACTATTGAACACTAGAATTTTTCCTTCCTTTGAACAGAGTTACCCCTTCACCAACAACTCTTCATTACCCCTTCCCAAACAAGGACACATTAAGTGTACAAGTCAATGATTTTTTACTAAGTCGGCAGAGTTGTGTGCCCATCTCCAAAATTCACATTTAGAAACTGTGCATCATCACTAAAAGTTGCCCCATCCCCACTTACAATCAATGTATACTTTGTTCCCTAGCCCCAGGTAAACGCTAAGCAGCTTTCTGTCTATATGGATTTGCCTTATCCAGAAATTTTATATACCTGGCATCATACCATATGTAGTACTTTGGTTGTTGTTTGTTTTACTTAGCCTGAATTCTTTGAAGTTCATCCATGTTGTCAGCATGTATCAGCTCATGTGAAATCTTTTTATGGAAGATATTACTTTATGTCCTGGAATTCCCACTTGGTTGCCTTTCATAATTTCCATTTTCCTTATGAATCTACCATCTATTAACACATTCCTGCCATTGTCTTCTTTTCATTGTTTATGACAGAGTTTTTATTATTTCTCTGCTCTTTCTGAAAATGGGTCATCCACCTGTTAGTTTATCAGGATTCTGGATTCCATTTTCTTGCTTCATCTTGCCTTACTTGTATTTTTCTGTGTATCAGACGTTTCGAGTGGAATGAGAGTGAAGGCTGATTTTCTCTCGGCTTCTTTTTTGGTTTCAGACAGAACTTGGAGGGTAGTGAGAAAGAAATGATCCTTTAACTTTCCCATAAGTCAAGTCGTGGTGAAATGGAATCATAAAGTTAACATTATGCCATCTACGCGTATTGAAGTGTCTGTTCCTCTGGGTGTATTTTGTATATATCAAAATAGAACCTAGACCCCTCACCTCTCTTCCTGGGTGAGAGATTTCAATTCAAAATCTATAATTAAGATCTTTATTAATGCAGATTGAATCTTCAATAAGAGCTGTTGATTGTGAGTTCGCTGTAGTGCTTCGTAGTTTGCGTGTAGTGTTATTGCATATACTATACTTATCTACTTATGATTTTCAGTCATTTGCGATTAATATTTCTTGCGCTTGCCAATAATAGAGCATTAAACGAAACTGACAAGATGTTGAAAAGTGGGCCAAATCAGGAAAATAAGTAAAGTCTTCTTTGACCGGGAGATTTTACACAGCTTCTGAAAGCAAATGTATTTTGCACAATACTAATGAGGACCGAATAAGAAAATACTGAGGTATTTTGCTGTATTTGTTGGTTATGGAAGCCAAGGATTCCTGAAGGAGAATTGGTTAGCCTGGATTTGGATTATGTTGAAATCATGTTACTCCTAGTCCTTAAATAGAGTCACGTGGGGAATTGTCCTATGCGTGTAGCACGAACACATGTATATGCTTTGGTTAGGGACTAGAAACCAATCTGACAGGAAAATTCCCACACTGGATACTTATGTCACATACGTCCTGGCATATATTAATAGTCTTGGAAATGATACAATCCAAGTTCCCAGTGAACTCCAGGATTCTATTCTATTGAGTACTACATCATCATTGACAACTGTCCCACTGCAGCATCTCTTCAAGTATTGCTCCAGACCAAAGTGTCCCGCGATACTTCTGCCGTTGCCCTTACGGCAAGCTTCACTAAAGTCAACTGAAAGGCCCACCTGTGCTGTAATCCGCTATGAGCTGAATGTAGGGGATAAAGGTTCTGGGGCGTTAGTGTGGTGTGAGGAATCCTTATTTATTGGAAGTGGACTTGTCTGGATCCAGGATAAGCACAAGTACCTGAGGATGTTGAGGTGCAGCCGAGTGGCCATTTATTCTACTAGAACAGGACAAATGACCCCTTCTGCACTGGCCCAATTGATGTCCTCCTCAAAGATCTCACACTGCCATGACCCTGTACCTTCCATTTTTCGCACCACAGGGTATTCTCATAAAATCTTTTTGGTTGAATACAGCTTTAGAACTTTGCATTCGAGCAAAAACTGCTGTGTCACTAACTCAGATAGCTTGGTATCGAGGAAACTGCAGGTTAAGAGTTCAGGGAGGAAGCAAGTGAATAAATGAAATGACAAAGGTGACAAAAGATCCACTCTGATGTTTATCACAAGGACTAGGATGCTGGGATGCCTGTATGATAAGTAATTAAAGAAGACCTAGTGTGGCACTTTTTTCTAAATAATTTGGCGCATTTCTGACCTGATTTATATTTTCATATGATGCTTTGTTGCAGGTTAAGAATGAGAACAAGTTGTTGTACTTCAGGGAAGAGAGGTGAGCAACCACTTTGGTACTTTTGCCATTCTTCTGTGTGTCTGGGGCTGGTGAAGTCAGAACTTCAAGGTCTATGTGTTCATTCCTTCGGCGGCTTAAAGGAGATTCTTTTTACAGTACATATATTTGCCCGTGGATGTGTCTTCCCTGTCCAAGGAATCTTCTTTTTTTGTTTCTTCCCTTTTCTTTCGATATCTTTTTGAAGTAACCAACAAGATTTTGGGGAATGACTTACGTATTTCTCTTTTTGACCATTTTCTGAAGAGGGAGAATAATCTTGTAATGGAATTCTCATGTACTGAATATTAAATTTTTTAATATTTATCTGGCACCTTCCCAAGATAGAGGTTTTTGTTCATCTTTGTTCTGTAATGATACCATATGTTACTTCGGTACCTGACTTATTCCTTAAAGTTTTAGTGGATTTACTGGTTTACTGAAATTTCCCTCGTACTTCTTATCTAATTTTATTAGAACAGTCGAAGGTCATTTTTTTCTTGTTTTTTGTATGAGCATTTCAGTAAGCAGGTACTAAAAAAACATCCACTGTACATTTACTTTTCTCCATTGGTAAAGCATGAGATTAGCCTGCACAAAATAAGCCTGGCTGTGGAATATACTTGCTTGTTGGAAGGGGTATTGTCTGGATCGATGATGAGCCTAAGTGTCCGAGGACGGTGACGACACATGGCAGATGTACATCTGAGGTCCAGATGAGTGGCCCTCTGGTAGGACAAGTAAGACTTTGAGATGCTGGCTTATTTGGGAAGCCCTCAGGGACAGCGTAATAGCACTGGGAGCACGTGTGTGTTTTCACCGTGTTCTGGACATATTTCCTTGACATGAGGACATTAAAATGATTGTACTAAGGAAGGGTCCAGCAACAGTGATACGTACTGGAAATCTCATTGGTGTGTTAATGCCAATACCGAGGGAACGCTATGCCTGTTTTCAATAATGACAATAGAACCGCTCAGGAAGAAAGCAATATCAGTGCTTTGTTACTTTCACTGTTGAGGATTTTCTAAGAGTTTGCCTTCGCTGTTTTTCTTTTCTTTTTTTCCCCTGTCATGTTTTGCCCAGATAGAAAGCCTGCCATGTGGTCCTCCACGTCAGAGAATGGGGTGAGTAGCTAAACTTGTGACTGTTTAAAATAACTTTTGTTGAAGCGTAGTAATTGTACATATTCAAGGAGTACACGTTATATTTTAATACGGGCAGATGACACATCATTATGTGTCATGACCTGGGTAATTGGGTCATGATTGACCTGAAACCTTTATCATCGCTCTCTGTTGGGAACATTTGAAAAATTCTAGCTCTTCTGAAATATGGTAAATTATTGTTAACTCTACTTGCCCTATTTCACTATTGAACACTAGAATTTTTCCTTCCTTTGAACAGAGTTACCCCTTCACCAACAACTCTTCATTACCCCTTCCCAAACAAGGACACATTAAGTGTACAAGTCAATGATTTTTTACTAAGTCGGCAGAGTTGTGTGCCCATCTCCAAAATTCACATTTAGAAACTGTGCATCATCACTAAAAGTTGCCCCATCCCCACTTATAATCAATGTATACTTTGTTCCCTAGCCCCAGGTAAACGCTAAGCAGCTTTCTGTCTATATGGATTTGCCTTATCCAGAAATTTTATATACCTGGCATCATACCATATGTAGTACTTTGGTTGTTGTTTGTTTTACTTAGCCTGAATTCTTTGAAGTTCATCCATGTTGTCAGCATGTATCAGCTTATGTGAAACTTTTTATGGAAGATATTACTTTATGTCCTGGAATTCCCACTTGGTTCCCTTTCATAATTTCCATTTTCCTTATGAATCTACCATCTATTAACACATTCCTGCCATTGTCTTCTTTTCATTGTTTATGACAGAGTTTTTATTATTTCTCTGCTCTTTCTGAAAATGGGTCATCCGCCTGTTAGTTTATCAGGATTCTGGATTCCATTTTCTTGCTTCATCTTGCCTTACTTGTATTTTTCTGTGTATCAGACGTTTCGAGTGGAATGAGAGTGAAGGCTGATTTTCTCTCGGCTTCTTTTTTGGTTTCAGACAGAACTTGGAGGGTAGTGAGAAAGAAATGATCCTTTAACTTTCCCATAAGTCAAGTCGTGGTGAAATGGAATCATAAAGTTAACATTATGCCATCTACGCGTATTGAAGTGTCTGTTCCTCTGGGTGTATTTTGTATATATCAAAATAGAACCTAGACCCCTCACCTCTCTTCCTGGGTGAGAGATTTCAATTCAAAATCTATAATTAAGATCTTTATTAATGCAGATTGAATCTTCAATAAGAGCTGTTGATTGTGAGTTCGCTGTAGTGCTTCGTAGTTTGCGTGTAGTGTTATTGCATATACTATACTTATCTACTTATGATTTTCAGTCATTTGCGATTAATATTTCTTGCGCTTGCCAATAATAGAGCATTAAACGAAACTGACAAGATGTTGAAAAGTGGGGCAAATCAGGAAAATAAGTAAAGTCTTCTTTGACCGGGAGATTTTACACAGCTTCTGAAAGCAAATGTATTTTGCACAATACTAATGAGGACCGAATAAGAAAATACTGAGGTATTTTGCTGTATTTGTTGGTTATGGAAGCCAAGGATTCCTGAAGGAGAATTGGTTAGCCTGGATTTGGATTATGTTGAAATCATGTTACTCCTAGTCCTTAAATAGAGTCACGTGGGGAATTGTCCTATGCGTGTAGCACGAACACATGTATATGCTTTGGTTAGGGACTAGAAACCAATCTGACAGGAAAATTCCCACACTGGATACTTATGTCACATACGTCCTGGCATATATTAATAGTCTTGGAAATGATACAATCCAAGTTCCCAGTGAACTCCAGGATTCTATTCTATTGAGTACTACATCATCATTGACAACTGTCCCACTGCAGCATCTCTTCAAGTATTGCTCCAGACCAAAGGGTCCTGAGATACTTCTGCCGTTGCCATTACGGCAAGCTTCACTAAAGTCAACTGAAAGGCCCACCTGTGCTGTAATCCGCTATGAGCTGAATGTAGGGGATAAAGGTTCTGGGGCGTTAGTGTGGTGTGAGGAATCCTTATTTATTGGAAGTGGACTTGTCTGGATCCAGGATAAGCACAAGTACCTGAGGATGTTGAGGTGCAGCCGAGTGGCCATTTATTCTACTAGAACAGGACAAATGACCCCTTCTGCACTGGCCCAATTGATGTCCTCCTCAAAGATCTCACACTGCCATGACCCTGTACCTTCCATTTTCGCACCACAGGGTATTCTCATAAAATCTTTTTGGTTGAATACAGCTTTAGAACTTTGCATTCGAGCAAAAACTGCTGTGTCACTAACTCAGATAGCTTGGTATCGAGGAAACTGCAGGTTAAGAGTTCAGGGAGGAAGCAAGTGAATAAATGAAATGACAAAGGTGACAAAAGATCCACTCTGATGTTTATCACAAGGACTAGGATGCTGGGATGCCTGTATGATAAGTAATTAAAGAAGACCTAGTGTGGCACTTTGTTTCTAAATAATTTGGCGCATTTCTGACCTGATTTATATTTTCATATGATGCTTTGTTGCAGGTTAAGAATGAGAACAAGTTGTTGTACTTCAGGGAAGAGAGGTGAGCAACCACTTTGGTACTTTTGCCATTCTTCTGTGTGTCTGGGGCTGATGAAGTCAGAACTTCAAGGTCTATGTGTTCATTCCTTCGGCGGCTTAAAGGAGATTCTTTTTACAGTACATATATTTGCCCGTGGATGTGTCTTCCCTGTCCAAGGAATCTTCTTTTTTTGTTTCTTCCCTTTTCTTTCGATATCTTTTTGAAGTAACCAACAAGATTTTGGGGAATGACTTACGTATTTCTCTTTTTGACCATTTTCTGAAGAGGGAGAATAATCTTGTAATGGAATTCTCATGTACTGAATATTAAATTTTTTAATATTTATCTGGCACCTTCCCAAGATAGAGGTTTTTGTTCATCTTTGTTCTGTAATGATACCATATGTTACTTCGGTACCTGACTTATTCCTTAAAGTTTTAGTGGATTTACTGGTTTACTGAAATTTCCCTCGTACTTCTTATCTAATTTTATTAGAACAGTTGAAGGTCATTTTTTTCTTGTTTTTTGTATGAGCATTTCAGTAAGCAGGTACTAAACAAAACATCCACTGTACATTTACTTTTCTCCATTGGTAAAGCATGAGATTAGCCTGCACAAAATAAGCCTGGCTGTGGAATATACTTGCTTGTTGGAAGGGGTATTGTCTGGATCGATGATGAGCCTAAGTGTCCGAGGACGGTGACGACACATGGCAGATGTACATCTGAGGTCCAGATGAGTGGCCCTCTGGTAGGACAAGTAAGACTTTGAGATGCTGGCTTATTTGGTAAGCCCTCAGGGACAGCGTAATAGCACTGGGAGCACGTGTGTGTTTTCACCGTGTTCTGGACATATTTCCTTGACATGAGGACATTAAAATGATTGTACTAAGGAAGGGTCCAGCAACAGTGATACGTACTGGAAATCTCATTGGTGTGTTAATGCCAATACCGAGGGAACGCTATGCCTCTTTTCAATAATGACAATAGAACCGCTCAGGAAGAAAGCAATATCAGTGCTTTGTTACTTTCACTGTTGAGGATTTTCTAAGAGTTTGCCTTCGCTGTTTTTCTTTTCTTTTTTTCCCCTGTCATGTTTTGCCCAGATAGAAAGCCTGCCATGTGGTCCTCCACGTCAGAGAATGGGGTGAGTAGCTAAACTTGTGACTGTTTAAAATAACTTTTGTTGAAGCGTAGTAATTGTACATATTCAAGGAGTACACGTTATATTTTAATACGGGCAGATGACACATCATTATGTGTCATGACCTGGGTAATTGGGTCATGATTGACCTGAAACCTTTATCATCGCTCTCTGTTGGGAACATTTGAAAAATTCTAGCTCTTCTGAAATATGGTAAATTATTGTTAACTCTACTTGCCCTATTTCACTATTGAACACTAGAATTTTTCCTTCCTTTGAACAGAGTTACCCCTTCACCAACAACTCTTCATTACCCCTTCCCAAACAAGGACACATTAAGTGTACAAGTCAATGATTTTTTACTAAGTCGGCAGAGTTGTGTGCCCATCTCCAAAATTCACATTTAGAAACTGTGCATCATCACTAAAAGTTGCCCCATCCCCACTTATAATCAATGTATACTTTGTTCCCTAGCCCCAGGTAAACGCTAAGCAGCTTTCTGTCTATATGGATTTGCCTTATCCAGAAATTTTATATACCTGGCATCATACCATATGTAGTACTTTGGTTGTTGTTTGTTTTACTTAGCCTGAATTCTTTGAAGTTCATCCATGTTGTCAGCATGTATCAGCTCATGTGAAACTTTTTATGGAAGATATTACTTTATGTCCTGGAATTCCCACTTGGTTCCCTTTCATAATTTCCATTTTCCTTATGAATCTACCATCTATTAACACATTCCTGCCATTGTCTTCTTTTCATTGTTTATGACAGAGTTTTTATTATTTCTCTGCTCTTTCTGAAAATGGGTCATCCACCTGTTAGTTTATCAGGATTCTGGATTCCATTTTCTTGCTTCATCTTGCCTTACTTGTATTTTTCTGTGTATCAGACGTTTCGAGTGGAATGAGAGTGAAGGCTGATTTTCTCTCGGCTTCTTTTTTGGTTTCAGACAGAACTTGGAGGGTAGTGAGAAAGAAATGATCCTTTAACTTTCCCATAAGTCAAGTCGTGGTGAAATGGAATCATAAAGTTAACATTATGCCATCTACGCGTATTGAAGTGTCTGTTCCTCTGGGTGTATTTTGTATATATCAAAATAGAACCTAGACCCCTCACCTCTCTTCCTGGGTGAGAGATTTCAATTCAAAATCTATAATTAAGATCTTTATTAATGCAGATTGAATCTTCAATAAGAGCTGTTGATTGTGAGTTCGCTGTAGTGCTTCGTAGTTTGCGTGTAGTGTTATTGCATATACTATACTTATCTACTTATGATTTTCAGTCATTTGCGATTAATATTTCTTGCGCTTGCCAATAATAGAGCATTAAACGAAACTGACAAGATGTTGAAAAGTGGGGCAAATCAGGAAAATAAGTAAAGTCTTCTTTGACCGGGAGATTTTACACAGCTTCTGAAAGCAAATGTATTTTGCACAATACTAATGAGGACCGAATAAGAAAATACTGAGGTATTTTGCTGTATTTGTTGGTTATGGAAGCCAAGGATTCCTGAAGGAGAATTGGTTAGCCTGGATTTGGATTATGTTGAAATCATGTTACTCCTAGTCCTTAAATAGAGTCACGTGGGGAATTGTCCTATGCGTGTAGCACGAACACATGTATATGCTTTGGTTAGGGACTAGAAACCAATCTGACAGGAAAATTCCCACACTGGATACTTATGTCACATACGTCCTGGCATATATTAATAGTCTTGGAAATGATACAATCCAAGTTCCCAGTGAACTCCAGGATTCTATTCTATTGAGTACTACATCATCATTGACAACTGTCCCACTGCAGCATCTCTTCAAGTATTGCTCCAGACCAAAGGGTCCTGAGATACTTCTGCCGTTGCCATTACGGCAAGCTTCACTAAAGTCAACTGAAAGGCCCACCTGTGCTGTAATCCGCTATGAGCTGAATGTAGGGGATAAAGGTTCTGGGGCGTTAGTGTGGTGTGAGGAATCCTTATTTATTGGAAGTGGACTTGTCTGGATCCAGGATAAGCACAAGTACCTGAGGATGTTGAGGTGCAGCCGAGTGGCCATTTATTCTACTAGAACAGGACAAATGACCCCTTCTGCACTGGCCCAATTGATGTCCTCCTCAAAGATCTCACACTGCCATGACCCTGTACCTTCCATTTTCGCACCACAGGGTATTCTCATAAAATCTTTTTGGTTGAATACAGCTTTAGAACTTTGCATTCGAGCAAAAACTGCTGTGTCACTAACTCAGATAGCTTGGTATCGAGGAAACTGCAGGTTAAGAGTTCAGGGAGGAAGCAAGTGAATAAATGAAATGACAAAGGTGACAAAAGATCCACTCTGATGTTTATCACAAGGACTAGGATGCTGGGATGCCTGTATGATAAGTAATTAAAGAAGACCTAGTGTGCCACTTTGTTTCTAAATAATTTGGCGCATTTCTGACCTGATTTATATTTTCATATGATGCTTTGTTGCAGGTTAAGAATGAGAACAAGTTGTTGTACTTCAGGGAAGAGAGGTGAGCAACCACTTTGGTACTTTTGCCATTCTTCTGTGTGTCTGGGGCTGATGAAGTCAGAACTTCAAGGTCTATGTGTTCATTCCTTCGGCGGCTTAAAGGAGATTCTTTTTACAGTACATATATTTGCCCGTGGATGTGTCTTCCCTGTCCAAGGAATCTTCTTTTTTTGTTTCTTCCCTTTTCTTTCGATATCTTTTTGAAGTAACCAACAAGATTTTGGGGAATGACTTACGTATTTCTCTTTTTGACCATTTTCTGAAGAGGGAGAATAATCTTGTAATGGAATTCTCATGTACTGAATATTAAATTTTTTAATATTTATCTGGCACCTTCCCAAGATAGAGGTTTTTGTTCATCTTTGTTCTGTAATGATACCATATGTTACTTCGGTACCTGACTTATTCCTTAAAGTTTTAGTGGATTTACTGGTTTACTGAAATTTCCCTCGTACTTCTTATCTAATTTTATTAGAACAGTTGAAGGTCATTTTTTTCTTGTTTTTTGTATGAGCATTTCAGTAAGCAGGTACTAAAAAAACATCCACTGTACATTTACTTTTCTCCATTGGTAAAGCATGAGATTAGCCTGCACAAAATAAGCCTGGCTGTGGAATATACTTGCTTGTTGGAAGGGGTAT
The DNA here is from genome assembly GCF_020740605.2 of Lemur catta. Classification (NCBI taxonomy): domain Eukaryota; kingdom Metazoa; phylum Chordata; class Mammalia; order Primates; family Lemuridae; genus Lemur; species Lemur catta. The sequence continues at coordinate 19,964,068 of NC_059136.1, forward strand.
TGTCTGGATCGATGATGAGCCTAAGTGTCCGAGGACGGTGACGACACATGGCAGATGTACATCTGAGGTCCAGATGAGTGGCCCTCTGGTAGGACAAGTAAGACTTTGAGATGCTGGCTTATTTGGGAAGCCCTCAGGGACAGCGTAATAGCACTGGGAGCACGTGTGTGTTTTCACCGTGTTCTGGACATATTTCCTTGACATGAGGACATTAAAATGACTGTACTAAGGAAGGGTCCAGCAACAGTGATATGTACTGGAAATCTCATTGGTGTGTTAATGCCAATACCGAGGGAACGCTATGCCTCTTTTCAATAATGACAATAGAACCGCTCAGGAAGAAAGCAATATCAGTGCTTTGTTACTTTCACTGTTGAGGATTTTCTAAGAGTTTGCCTTCGCTGTTTTTCTTTTCTTTTTTTCCCCTGTCATGTTTTGCCCAGATAGAAAGCCTGCCATGTGGTCCTCCACGTCAGAGAATGGGGTGAGTAGCTAAACTTGTGACGGTTTAAAATAACTTTTGTTGAAGCGTAGTAATTGTACATATTCAAGGAGTACACGTTATATTTTAATACGGGCAGATGACACATCATTATGTGTCATGACCTGGGTAATTGGGTCATGATTGACCTGAAACCTTTATCATCGCTCTCTGTTGGGAACATTTGAAAAATTCTAGCTCTTCTGAAATATGGTAAATTATTGTTAACTCTACTTGCCCTATTTCACTATTGAACACTAGAATTTTTCCTTCCTTTGAACAGAGTTACCCCTTCACCAACAACTCTTCATTACCCCTTCCCAAACAAGGACACATTAAGTGTACAAGTCAATGATTTTTTACTAAGTCGGCAGAGTTGTGTGCCCATCTCCAAAATTCACATTTAGAAACTGTGCATCATCACTAAAAGTTGCCCCATCCCCACTTATAATCAATGTATACTTTGTTCCCTAGCCCCAGGTAAACGCTAAGCAGCTTTCTGTCTATATGGATTTGCCTTATCCAGAAATTTTATATTCCTGGCATCATGCCATATGTAGTACTTTGGTTGTTGTTTGTTTTACTTAGCCTGAATTCTTTGAAGTTCATCCATGTTGTCAGCATGTATCAGCTCATGTGAAATCTTTTCATTGAAGATATTACTTTATGTCCTGGAATTCCCACTTGGTTGCCTTTCATAATTTCCATTTTCCTTATGAATCTACCATCTATTAACACATTCCTGCCATTGTCTTCTTTTCATTGTTTATGACAGAGTTTTTATTATTTCTCTGCTCTTTCTGAAAATGGGTCATCCACCTGTTAGTTTATCAGGATTCTGGATTCCATTTTCTTGCTTCATCTTGCCTTACTTGTATTTTTCTGTGTATCAGACGTTTCGAGTGGAATGAGAGTGAAGGCTGATTTTCTCTCGGCTTCTTTTTTGGTTTCAGACAGAACTTGGAGGGTAGTGAGAAAGAAATGATCCTTTAACTTTCCCATAAGTCAAGTCGTGGTGAAATGGAATCATAAAGTTAACATTATGCCATCTACACGTATTGAAGTGTCTGTTCCTCTGGGTGTATTCTGTATATATCAAAATAGAACCTAGACCCCTCACCTCTCTTCCTGGGTGAGAGATTTCAATTCAAAATCTATAATTAAGATCTTTATTAATGCAGATTGAATCTTCAATAAGAGCTGTTGATTGTGAGTTCGCTGTAGTGCTTCGTAGTTTGCGTGTAGTGTTATTGCATATACTATACTTATCTACTTATGATTTTCAGTCATTTGCGATTAATATTTCTTGCGCTTGCCAATAATAGAGCATTAAACGAAACTGACAAGATGTTGAAAAGTGGGGCAAATCAGGAAAATAAGTAAAGTCTTCTTTGACCGGGAGATTTTACACAGCTTCTGAAAGCAAATGTATTTTGCACAATACTAATGAGGACCGAATAAGAAAATACTGAGGTATTTTGCTGTATTTGTTGGTTATGGAAGGCAAGGATTCCTGAAGGAGAATTGGCTAGCCTGGATTTGGATTATGTTGAAATCATGTTACTCCTAGTCCTTAAATAGAGTCACGTGGGGAATTGTCCTATGCGTGTAACACGAACACATGTATATGCTTTGGTTAGGGACTAGAAACCAATCTGACAGGAAAATTCCCACACTGGATACTTATGTCACATACGTCCTGGCAAATATTAATAGTCTTGGAAATGATACAATCCAAGTTCCCAGTGAACTCCAGGATTCTATTCTATTGAGTACTACATCATCATTGACAACTGTCCCACTGCAGCATCTCTTCAAGTATTGCTCCAGACCAAAGTGTCCCGCGATACTTCTGCCGTTGCCATTATGGCAAGCTTCACTAAAGTCAACTGAAAGGCCCACCTGTGCTGTAATCCGCTATGAGCTGAATGTAGGGGATAAAGGTTCTGGGGCGTTAGTGTGGTGTGAGGAATCCTTATTTACTGGAAGTGGACTTGTCTGGATCCAGGATAAGCACAAGTACCTGAGGATGTTGAGGTGCAGCCGAGTGGCCATTTATTCTACTAGAACAGGACAAATGACCCCTTCTGCACTGGCCCAATTGATGTCCTCCTCAAAGATCTCACACTGCCATGACCCTGTACCTTCCATTTTCGCACCACAGGGTATTCTCATAAAATCTTTTTGGTTGAATACAGCTTTAGAACTTTGCATTCGAGCAAAAACTGCTGTGTCACTAACTCAGATAGCTTGGTATCGAGGAAACTGCAGGTTAAGAGTTCAGGGAGGAAGCAAGTGAATAAATGAAATGACAAAGGTGACAAAAGATCCACTCTGATGTTTATCAAAAGGACTAGGATGCTGGGATGCCTGTATGATAAGTAATTAAAGAAGACCTAGTGTGGCACTTTGTTTCTAAATAATTGGGCGCATTTCTGAACTGATTTATATTTTCATATGATGCTTTGTTGCAGGTTAAGAATGAGAACAAGTTGTTGTACTTCAGGGAAGAGAGGTGAGCAACCACTTTGGTACTTTTGCCATTCTTCTGGGTGTCTGGGGCTGATGAAGTCAGAACTTCAAGGTCGATGTGTTCATTCCTTCGGCGGCTTAAAGGAGATTCTTTTTACAGTACATATATTTGCCCGTGGATGTGTCTTCCCTGTCCAAGGAATCTTCTTTTTTTGTTTCTTCCCTTTTCTTTCGATATCTTTTTGACGTAACCAACAAGATTTTGGGGAATGACTTACGTATTTCTCTTTTTGACCATTTTCTGAAGAGGGAGAATAATCTTGTAATGGAATTCTCATGTACTGAATATTAAATTTTTTAATATTTATCTGGCACCTTCCCAAGATAGAGGTTTTTGTTCATCTTTGTTCTGTAATGATACCATATGTTACTTCGGTACCTGACTTATTCCTTAAAGTTTTAGTGGATTTACTGGTTTACTGAAATTTCCCTCGTACTTCTTATCTAATTTTATTAGAACAGTTGAAGGTCATTTTTTTCTTGTTTTTTGTATGAGCATTTCAGTAAGCAGGTACTAAACAAAACATCCACTGTACATTTACTTTTCTCCATTGGTAAAGCATGAGATTAGCCTGCACAAAATAAGCCTGGCTGTGGAATATACTTGCTTGTTGGAAGGGGTATTGTCTGGATCGATGATGAGCCTAAGTGTCCGAGGACGGTGACGACACATGGCAGATGTACATCTGAGGTCCAGATGAGTGGCCCTCTGGTAGGACAAGTAAGACTTTGAGATGCTGGCTTATTTGGTAAGCCCTCAGGGACAGCGTAATAGCACTGGGAGCACGTGTGTGTTTTCACCGTGTTCTGGACATATTTCCTTGACATGAGGACATTAAAATGATTGTACTAAGGAAGGGTCCAGCAACAGTGATACGTACTGGAAATCTCGTTGGTGTGTTAATGCCAATAGGGAGGGAACGCTATGCCTGTTTTCAATAATGACAATAGAACCGCTCAGGAAGAAAGCAATATCAGTGCTTTGTTACTTTCACTGTTGAGGATTTTCTAAGAGTTTGCCTTCGCTGTTTTTCTTTTCTTTTTTTCCCCTGTCATGTTTTGCCCAGATAGAAAGCCTGCCATGTGGTCCTCCACGTCAGAGAATGGGGTGAGTAGCTAAACTTGTGACTGTTTAAAATAACTTTTGTTGAAGCGTAGTAATTGTACATATTCAAGGAGTACACGTTATATTTTAATACGGGCAGATGACGCATCATTATGTGTCATGACCTGGGTAATTGGGTCATGATTGACCTGAAACCTTTATCATCGCTCTCTGTTGGGAACATTTGAAAAATTCTAGCTCTTCTGAAATATGATAAATTATTGTTAACTCTACTTGCCCTATTTCACTATTGAACACTAGAATTTTTCCTTCCTTTGAACAGAGTTACCCCTTCACCAACAACTCTTCATTACCCCTTCCCAAACAAGGACACATTCAGTGTACAAGTCAATGATTTTTTACTAAGTCGACAGAGTTGTGTGCCCATCTCCACAATTCACATTTAGAAACTGTGCATCATCCCTAAAAGTTGCCCCATCCTCACTTATAATCAATGTATACTTTGTTCCCTAGCCCCAGGTAACCGCTATGCAGCTTTCTGTCTATATGGATTTGCCTTATCCAGAAATTTTATATACCTGGCATCATACCATATGTAGTACTTTGGTTGTTGTTTGTTTTACTTAGCCTAAATTCTTTGAAGTTCATCCATGTTGTCAGCATGTATCAGCTCATGTGAAATCTTTTTATTGAAGATATTACTTTATGTCCTGGAATTCCCACTTGGTTCCCTTTCATAATTTCCATTTTCCTTATGAATCTACCATCTATTAACACATTCCTGCCATTGTCTTCTTTTCATTGTTTATGACAGAGTTTTTATTATTTCTCTGCTCTTTCTGAAAATGGGTCATCCGCCTGTTAGTTTATCAGGATTCTGGATTCCATTTTCTTGCTTCATCTTGTCTTACTTCTATTTTTCTGTGTATCAGACGTTTCGAGTGGAATGAGAGTGAAGGCTGATTTTCTCTCGGCTTCTTTTTTGGTTTCAGACAGAACTTGGAGGGTAGTGAGAAAGAAATGATCCTTTAACTTTCCCATAAGTCAAGTCGTGGTGAAATGGAATCATACAGTTAACATTATGCCATCTACACGTATTGAAGTGTCTGTTCTGCTGGGTGTATGTTGTATATATCAAAATAGAACCTAAACTCCTCACCTCTCTTCCTGGGTGAGAGATTTCAATTCAATATGTATTTATAAGATCTTAATTAATGTAGATAGAATCTTCAATAAGAGCTGTTGATTGTGAGTTCGCTGTAGTGCTTAGTAGTCTGCGTGTATTGTTCTTGCACATACTATACTTATCTACTTATGATTTTCAGTCATTTGCCATTAATATTTCTTGCGCTTGCCAATAATAGAGCATTAAACGAAACTGACAAGATGTTGAAAAGTGGGCCAAATCAGGAAAATAAGTAAAGTTTTCTTTGACCGGGAGATTTTACACAGCTTCTGAAAGGAAATGTATATTGCACAATACTAATGAGGACCGAATAAGAAAATACTGAGGTATTTTGCTGTATTTATTGGTTATGGAAGCCAAGGATTCCTGAAGGAGAATTGGCTAGCCTGGATTTGGATTATGTTGAAATCATGTTACTCCTAGTCCTTAAATAGAGTCACGTGGGGAATTTTCCTATGCGTGTAACACGAACGCATGTATATTGTTTGGTTAGGGACTAGAAACCAATCTGACAGGAAAATTCCCACACTGGATACTTATGTCACAGACGTCCTGGCAAATATTAATAGTCTTTGAAATGATACAATCCAAGTTCACAGTGAACTCCAGGATTCTGTTTTATTGAGTACTACATCATCATTGACAACTGTCCCACTGCAGTATCACTTCAAGTACTGCTCCAGACCAAAGGGTCCTGAGATACTTCTGCTGTTGCCATTAGGGCAAGCTTCACTAAAGTCAACTGAAAGGCCCACCTGTGGTGTAATCCGCTATGAGCTGAATGTAAGGGATAAAGGTTTTGGGGCGTTGGTGTGGTGTGAGGAATCCTTATTTACTGGAAGTGGACTTGTCTGGATCCAGGATAAGCACAAGTACCTGAGGATGTTGAGGTGCAGCCGAGTGGCCATTTATTCTACTAGAACAGGACAAATAACTCCTTCTGCACTGGCCCAATTGATCTTCTCCTCAAAGATCTCACACTGCCATGACCCTGTACCTTCCATTTTTCGCACCACAGGGTATTCTCATAAAATCTTTTTGGTTGAATACAGCTTTAGAACTTTGCGTTCCAGCAAAATCTGCTGTGTCACTAACCCAGATAGCTTGGTATCGTGGAAACTGCAGGTTAAGAATTCAGGGAGGAAGCAAGTGAATAAATGCAATGACAAAGGTGACAAAGGATCCACTCTGATGTTTATCAGAAGGACTAGGATCCTCGGATGCCTGTATGATAAGTAATTAAAGAAGACCTAGTGTGGCACTTTGTTTCTAAATAATTTGGCGCATTTCTGACCTGATATATATTTTCATGTGATGCTTTGTTACAGGTTAAGAATGAGAACATGTTGTTGTACGTCAGGGAAGAGAGGTGAGCAACCACTTTGTTACTTTTGCCATTCTTCTGTGTGTCTGGGGCTGGTGAAGTCAAAACTTCAAGATCTATGTGTTCATTCCTTCGGCGGCTTAAAGGAGATTCTTTTTACAGTACATATATTTGCCCGTGGATGTGTCTTCCCTGTCCAAGGAATCTTCTTTTTTTGTTTCTTCCCTTTTCTTTCGATATCTTTTTGAAGTAACCAACAAGATTTTGGGGAATGACTTACGTATTTCTCTTTTTGACCATTTTCTGAAGAGGGAGAATAATCTTGCAATGGATTTCTCGTGTACTGAATATTAAATTTTTTAATATTTATCTGGCACCTTCCCAAGATAGAGGTTTTTGTTCATCTTTGTTCGGTAATGATACCATATGTTACTTCGGTACCTGACTTATTCCTTAAAGTTTTAGTGGATTTACTGGTTTACTGAAATTTCCCTCGTACTTCTTATCTAATTTTATTAGAACAATCGAAGGTCATTTTTTTCTTGTTTTTTGTGTGAGCATTCCAGTAAGCAGGTACTAAACAAAACATCCACTGTACATTTACTTTTCTCCATTGGTAAAGCATGAGATTAGCCTGCACAAAATAAGCCTGGCTGTGGAATATACCTGTTTGTTGGAAGGGGTATTGTCTGGATCGATGATGAGCCTAAGTGTCCGAGGACGGTGACGACACATGGCAGATGTACATCTGAGGTCCAGATGAGTGGCCCTCTGGTAGGACAAGTAAGACTTTGAGATGCTGGCTTATTTGGTAAGCCTTCAGGGACAGCGTAAAAGCACTGGGAGCACGAGTGTTTTCACCGTGTTCTGGACATATTTCCTTGACATGAGGACATTAAAATGATTGTACTAAGGAAGGGTCCAGCAACAGTGATACGTACTGGAAATCTCATTGGTGTGTTAATGCCAATAGGGAGGGAACGCTATGCCTGTTTTCAATAATGACAATAGAACCGCTCAGGAAGAAAGCAATATCAGTGCTTTGTTACTTTCACTGTTGACGATTTTCTAAGGGTTTGCCTTTGCTGTTTTTCTTTTCTTTTTTTCCCCTGTCATGTTTTGGCCAGATAGAAAGCCTGCCATGTGGTCCTCCACATCAGACAATGGGGTGAGTAGCTAAACTTGTGACTGTTTAAAATAACTTTTGTTGAAGCGTAGTAATTGTGCATATTCAAGGAGTACTCGTTATATTTTAATACGGGCAGATGACACACCATTATGTGTCATCACCTGGGTAATTGGCTCATGATTGACCTGAAACCTTTATCATCGCTCTCTGTTGGGAACCTTTGAAAAATTCTAGCTCTTCTGAAATATGATAAATTATTGTTAAATCTACTTGCCCTATTTCACTATTGAACAGTAGAATTTTTCCTTCCTTTGAACAGAGTTACCCCTTCACCAACAACTCTTCATTACCCCTTCCCAAACAAGGACACATTCAGTGTACAAGTCAATGATTTTTCATTAAGTCGACAGAGTTGTGTGCCCATCTCCACAATTCACATTTAGAAACTGTGCATCATCCCTAAAAGTTGCCCCATCCCCACTTATAATCAATGTATACTTTGTTCCCTAGCCCCAGGTAACCGCTAAGCAGCTTTCTGTCTATACGGATTTGCCTTATCCAGAAATTTTCTATACCTGGCATCATACCATATTTAGTACTTTGGTTGTTGTTTGTTTTACTTAGCCTAAATTCTTTGAAGTTCATCCATGTTGTCAGCATGTATCAGCTCATGTGAAATCTTTTTATTGAAGATATTACTTTATGTCCTGGAATTCCCACTTGGTTCCCTTTCATAATTTCCATTTTCCTTATGAATCTACCATCTATTAACACATTCCTGCCATTGTCTTCTTTTCATTGCTTATGACAGAGTTTTTATTATTTCTCTGCTCTTTCTGAAAATGGGTCATCCGCCTGTTAGTTTATCAGGATTCTGGATTCCATTTTCTTGCTTCATCTTGTCTTACTTGTATTTTTCTGTGTATCAGACGTTTCGAGTGGAATGAGAGTGAAGGCTGATTTTCTCTCGGCTTCGTTTTTGGTTTCAGACAGAACTTGGAGGTAGTGAGAAAGAAATGATCCTTTAACTTTCCCATAAGTCAAGTCGTGGTGAAATGGAATCATACAGTTAACATTATGCCATCTACATGTATTGAAGTGTCTGTTCCGCTGGGTGTATGTTGTATATATGAAAATAGAACCTAGACTCCTCACCTCTCTTCCTGGGTGAGAGATTTCAATTCAAAATTTATTAATAAGATCTTTATTAATGTAGATTGAATCTTCAATAAGAGCTGTTGATTGTGAGTTCGCTGTAGTGCTTCGTAGTTTGCGTGTATTGTTCTTGCATATACTATACTTATCTACTTATGATTTGCAGTCATTTCCGGTTAATATTTCTTGCGCTTGCCAATAATAGAGCATTAAACGAAACTGACAAGATGTTGAAAAGTGGGCCAAATCAGGAAAATAAGTAAAGTCTTCTTTGACCTGGAGAGTTTACACAGCTTCTGAAAGCAAATGTATTTTGCACAATACTAACGATGACCGAATAAGAAAATACTGAGGTATTTTGCTGTATTTGTTGGTTATGGAAGGCAAGGATTCCTGAAGGAGAATTGGCTAGCCTGGATTTGGATTATGTTGAAATCATGTTACTCCTAGTCCTTAAATAGAGTCACGTGGGGAATTGTCCTATGCGTGTAACACGAACAAATGTATATGCTTTGGTTGGGACTAGAAACCAATCTGACAGGAAAATTCCCACACTGGATACTTATGTCACAGACGTCCTGGCAAATATTAATAGTCTTTGAAATGATACAATCCAAGTTCACAGTGAACTCCAGGTTTCTATTCTATTGAGTACTACATCATCACTGACAACTGTCCCACTGCAGTATCACTTCAAGTATTGCTCCAGACCAAAGGGTCCTGAGATACTTCTGCTGTTGCCATTACGGCAAGCTTCACTAAAGTCAACTGAAAGGCCCACCTGTGCTGTAATCCGCTATGAGCTGAATGTAGGGGATAAAGGTTTTGGGGCGTTAGTGTGGTGTGAGGAATCCTTATTTATTGGAAGTGGACTTGTCTGGATCCAGGATAAGCACAAGTACCTGAGGATGTTGAGGTGCAGCCGAGTGGCCATTTATTCTACTAGAACAGGACAAATAACCCCTTCTGCATTGGCCCAATTGATGTCCTCCTCAAAGATCTAACACTGCCATGACCCTGTACCTTCCATTTTTCGCACCACAGGGTATTCTCATAAAATCTTTTTGGTTGAATACAGCTTTAGAACTTTGCATTCAAGCAAAAACTGCTGTGTCACTAACTCAGATAGCTTGGTATCGAGGAAACTGCAGGTTAAGAATTCAGGGAGGAAGCAAGTGAATAAATGAAATGACAAAGGTGACAAAAGATCCACTCTGATGTTTATCAAAAGGACTAGGATGCTGGGATGCCTGTATGATAAGTAATTAAAGAAGACCTAGTGTGGCACTTTGTTTCTAAATAATTGGGCGCATTTCTGAACTGATTTATATTTTCATATGATGCTTTGTTGCAGGTTAAGAATGAGAACAAGTTGTTGTACTTCAGGGAAGAGAGGTGAGCAACCACTTTGGTACTTTTGCCATTCTTCTGGGTGTCTGGGGCTGATGAAGTCAGAACTTCAAGGTCGATGTGTTCATTCCTTCGGCGGCTTAAAGGAGATTCTTTTTACAGTACATATATTTGCCCGTGGATGTGTCTTCCCTGTCCAAGGAATCTTCTTTTTTTGTTTCTTCCCTTTTCTTTCGATATCGTTTTGAAGTAACCAACAAGATTTTGGGGAATGACTTACGTATTTCTCTTTTTGACCGCTTTCTGAAGAGGGAGAATAATCTTGTAATGGATTTCTCGTGTACTGAATATTAAATTTTTTAATATTTATCTGGCACCTTCCCAAGATAGAGGTTTTTGTTCATCTTTGTTCTGTAATAATACCATATGTTACTTCGGTACCTGACTTATTCCTTAAAGTTTTAGTGGATTTACTGATTTACTGAAATTTCCCTCGTACTTCTTATCTAATTTTATTAGAACAATCGAAGGTCATTTTTTTCTTGTTTTTTGTATGAGCATTCCAGTAAGCAGGTACTAAACAAAACATCCACTGTACATTTACTTTTCTCCATTGGTAAAGCATGAGATTAGCCTGCACAAAATAAGCCTGGCTGTGGAATATACTTGTTTGTTGGAAGGGGTATTGTCTGGATCGATGATGAGCCTAAGTGTCCGAGGACGGTGACGACACATGGCAGATGTACATCTGAGGTCCAGATGAGTGGCCCTCTGGAAGGACAAGTAAGACTTTGAGATGCTGGCTTATTTGGTAAGCCCTCAGGGACAGCGTAATAGCACTGGGAGCACGTGTGTGTTTTCACCGTGTTCTGGATATATTTCCTTGACATGAGGACATTAAAATGATTGTATTAAGGAAGGGTCCAGCAACAGTGATACGTACTGGAAATCTCATTGGTGTGTTAATGCCAATACCGAGGGAACGCTATGCCTCTTTTCAATAATGACAATAGAACCGCTCAGGAAGAAAGCAATATCAGTGCTTTGTTACTTTCACTGTTGAGGATTTTCTAAGGGTTTGCCTTCGCTGTTTTTCTTTTCTTTTTTTCCCCTGTCATGTTTTGCCCAGATAGAAAGCCTGCCATGTGGTCCTTCACATCAGACAATGGGGTGAGTAGCTAAACTTGTGACTGTTTAAAATAACTTTTGTTGAAGCGTAGTAATTGTACATATTCAAGGAGTACACGTTATATTTTAATACAGGCAGATGACACATCCTTATGTGTCATGACCTGGGTAATTGGGTCATGATTGACCTGAAACCTTTATCATCGCTCTCTGTTGGGAACATTTGAAAAATTCTAGCTCTTCTGAAATATGATAAATTACTTTTAACTCTACTTGCCCTATTTCACTATTGAACACTAGAATTTTTCCTTCTTTTGAACAGAGTTACCCCTTCACCAACAACTCTTCATTACCCCTTCCCACACAAGGACACATTAAGTGTACAAGTAAATGATTTCTTACTAAGTCGACAGAGTTGTGTGCCCATCTCCAAGATTCACATTTAGAAACTGTGCATCATCCCTAAAAGTTGCCCCATCCCCACTTATAATCAATGTATACTTTGTTCCCTAGCCCCAGGTAACCGCTAAGTAGCTTTCTGTCTATATGGATTTGCCTTATCCAGAAATTTTCTATACCTGGCATCATACCATATTTAGTACTTTGGTTGTTGTTTGTTTTACTTAGCCTAAATTCTTTGAAGTTCATCCATGTTGTCAGCATGTATCAGCTCATGTGAAATCTTTTTATTGAAGATATTACTTTATGTCCTGGAATTCCCACTTGGTTCCCTTTCATAATTTCCATTTTCCTTATGAATCTACCATCTATTAACACATTCCTGCCATTGTCTTCTTTTCATTGTTTATGACAGAGTTTTTATTATTTTTCTGCTCTTTCTGAAAATGGGTCATCCGCCTGTTAGTTTATCAGGATTCTGGATTCCATTTTCTTGCTTCATCTTGCCTTACTTGTATTTTTCTGTGTATCAGACGTTTCGAGTGGAATGAGAGTGAAGGCTGATTTTCTCTCGGCTTCGTTTTTGGTTTCAGACAGAACTTGGAGGTAGTGAGAAAGAAATGATCCTTTAACTTTCCCATAAGTCAAGTCGTGGTGAAATGGAATCATACAGTTAACATTATGCCATCTACATGTATTGAAGTCTCTGTTCCGCTGGGTGTATGTTGTATATATCAAAATAGAACCTAGACTCCTCACGTCTCTTCCTGGGTGAGAGACTTCAATTCAAAATTTATTAATAAGATCTTTATTAATGTAGATTGAATCTTCAATAAGAGCTGTTGATTGTGAGATCGCTGTAGTGCTTCGTAGTTTGCGTGTATTGTTCTTGCATATACTATACTTATCTACTTATGATTTTCAGTCATTTGCGATTAATATTTCTTGCGCTTGCCAATAATAGAGCATTAAACGAAACTGACAAGATGTTGAAAAGTGGGCCAAATCAGGAAAATAAGTAAAGTCTTCTTTGACCGGGAGATTTTACACAGCTTCTGAAAGCAAATGTATTTTGCACAATACTAACGAGGACCGAATAAGAAAATACTGAGGTATTTGTTGGTTATGGAAGCCAAGGATTCCTGAAGGAGAATTGGCTAGCCTGGATTTGGATTATGTTGAAATCATGTTACTCCTAGTCCTTAAATAGAGTCACGTGGGGAATTGTCCTATGCGTGTAACACGAACACATGTATATGCTTTGGTTAGGGACTAGAAACCAATCTGACAGGAAAATTCCCACACTGGATACTTATGTCACAGACGTCCTGGCAAATATTAATAGTCTTTGAAATGATACAATCCAAGTTCACAGTGAACTCCAGGATTCTGTTTTATTGAGTACTACATCATCATTGACAACTGTCCCACTGCAGTATCACTTCAAGTATTGCTCCAGACCAAAGGGTCCTGAGATACTTCTGCTGTTGCCATTACGGCAAGCTTCACTAAAGTCAACTGAAAGGCCCACCTGTGGTGTAATCCGCTATGAGCTGAATGTAAGGGATAAAGGTTTTGGGGCGTTGGTGTGGTGTGAGGAATCCTTATTTACTGGAAGTGGACTTGTCTGGATCCAGGATAAGCACAAGTACCTGAGGATGTTGAGGTGCAGCCGAGTGGCCATTTATTCTACTAGAACAGGACAAATAACTCCTTCTGCACTGGCCCAATTGATGTCCTCCTCAAAGATCTCACACTGCCATGACCCTGTACCTTCCATTTTTCGCACCACAGGGTATTCTCATAAAATCTTTTTGGTTGAATACAGCTTTAGAACTTTGCGTTCCAGCAAAATCTGCTGTGTCACTAACCCAGATAGCTTGGTATCGTGGAAACTGCAGGTTAAGAATTCAGGGAGGAAGCAAGTGAATAAATGCAATGACAAAGGTGACAAAGGATCCACTCTGATGTTTATCAGAAGGACTAGGATCCTCGGATGCCTGTATGATAAGTAATTAAAGAAGACCTAGTGTGGCACTTTGTTTCTAAATAATTTGGCGCATTTCTGACCTGATATATATTTTCATGTGATGCTTTGTTACAGGTTAAGAATGAGAACATGTTGTTGTACTTCAGGGAAGAGAGGTGAGCAACCACTCTGGTACTTTTGCCATTCTTCTGTGTGTCTGGGGCTGGTGAACTCAGAACTTCAAGGCCTATGTGTTCATTCCTTCGGCGGCTTAAAGGAGATTCTTTTTACAGTACATATATTTGCCCGTGGATGTGTCTTCCCTGTCCAAGGAATCTTCGTTTTTTGTCTCTTCCCTTTTTTTTCGATATCTTTTTGAAGTAACCAACAAGATTTTGGGGAATGGCTTACGTATTTCTCTTTTTCACCATTTTTTGAAGGGAGAAAATAAACTTGTAATGGAATTCTCGTGTACTCAATATTAAATTTTTTAATATTTATCTGGCACCTTCCCAAGATAGAGGTTTTTGTTCTTATTTGTTCTGTAATGATACCACATATTACTTCGGTACATGACTTATTCCTTAATGTTTTTGTGGATTTACTGGTTTACTGAAATTTCCCTCCTACTTCTTATCTTATTTTATTAGACCAATCGAAGGTCTTTTTTTGTTTGTTTGTTTTTTCTATGACCATTCCACTGGGCAGGTACTAAACAAAACATCCACTGTACATTTACTTTTCTCCATTGGTAAAGCATGAGATTAGCCTGCACAAAATAAGCCAGGCTGTGGAAAATACTTGTTTGTTGGAAGGGGGATTGTCTGGATCGATGATGAGCCTAAGTGTCCGAGGACGGTGACGACACATGGCAGATGTACATCTGAGGTCCAGATGAGTGGCCCTCTGGTAGGACAAGTAAGACGTTGAGATGCTGGCTTATTTGGTAACCCCTCAGGGACAGCGTAATAGCACTGGGAGCACGTGTGTGTTTTCACCGTGTTCTGGACATATTTCCTTGACATGAGGACATTGAAATGATTGTATTAAGGAAGGGTCCAGCAACAGTGATACGTACTGGAAATCTCATTGGTGTGTTAATGCCAATACCGAGGGAACGCTATGCCTGTTTTCAATAATGACAATAGAACCGCTCAGGAAGAAAGCAATATCAGTGCTTTGTTACTTTCACTGTTGAGGATTTTCCAAGAGATTGCCTTCGCTTGTTTTCTTTTCTTTTTTTCCCCTGTCATGTTTTGCCCAGATAGAAAGCCTGCAATGTGGTCTTCCACGTCAGAGTTTCGGGTGAGTAGCTAAACTTGTGACTGTTTAAAATAATTTTTCTTGAAGCATAGTAATTGTACATATTCAAGGAGTACATGTTATATTTTAATACGGGCAGATGACACATCATTATGTGTCATGACCTGGGTAGTTGGGTCATGATTGACCTGAAACCTTTATCATCGCTCTCTGTTGGGAACCTTTGAAAAATTCTAGCTCTTCTGAAATATGATAAATTATTGTTAACTCTACTTGCCCTATTTCACTATTGAACACTAGAATTTTTCCTTCTTTTGAACAGAGTTACCCCTTCACCAACAACTCTTCATTACCCCTTCCCAAACAAGGACACATTCAGTGTACAAGTCAATGATTTTTTACTAAGTCGACAGAGTTGTGTGTCCATCTCCACAATTCACATTTAGAAACTGTGCATCATCTCTAAAACTTGCCCCATCCCCACTTATAATCAATGTATTCTTTGTTCCCTAGCCCCAGGTAACCACTAAGCAGCCTTCTGTCTTTATGGATTTGCCTTATGCACAAATTTTATATAACTGGCATCATACCATATATAGTACTTTTGTTGTTGTTTCTCTTACTTAGCATAAAGTCTTTCAAGTCCATCCATGTTGTCAGCATGTATCAGCTCATGTGAAGTCTTTTTATTGAAGATATTACATTATGTCCTGGAATTCCCACTCGGTTTCCTTTCATAATTTCCATTTTCCTTATGAATCTACCATCTATTAATACATTCCTGCCATTGTCTTCTTTTCATTGTTTATGACAGAGTTTTTATTATTTCTCTGCTCTTTCTGAGAATGGGTCATCTGCCTGTTAGTTTATCAGGATTTTGGATTCCATTTTCTTGCTTCATCTTGTCTTACTTTTATTTTTTTTTTGTATCAGACGTTTCGAGTAGAATGAGAGTGAAGGCTGATTTTCTCTCGGCTTCTTTTTTGGTTTCAAGCAGAACTTGGAGAGTAGTGAGAAAGAAATGATCCTTTGACTTTCACCATAAGTCAAGTCGTGGTGAAATGGAATCATACAGTAACATTATGCCATCTACACGTATTGAAGTGGCTATTAGGCTGGGTGTATGTTGTATATGTCAAAACAGAACCTAGACTCCTCACCTCTCTTCCTGGGTGAGAGATTTCAATTCAAAATTTATTAATAAGATCTTTATTAATGTAGGTTGAATCTTCAATGAGAGCTGTTGATTGTGAGTTCGCTCTAGTGCTTAGTAGTTTGCATGTATTGTTCTTGCATATATTATACTTATCTATTAATTATTTTCAGTCATTTGCGATGAATATTTCTTGCGCTTGCCAATAATAGAGCATTAAACGAAACTGACAAGATGTTGAAAAGTGGGCCAAATCAGGAAAATAAGTAAAGTCTTCTTTGACCGGGAGATTTTACACAGCTTCTGAAAGCAAATGTATTTTGCACAATACTAATGAGGACCGAATAAGAAAATACTGAGGTATTTTGCTGTATTTGTTGGTTATGGAAGGCAAGGATTCCTGAAGGAGAATTGGCTAGGCTGGATTTGGATTATGTTGAAATCATGTTACTCCTAGTCCGATAAATAGAGTCACGTGGGGAATTGTCCTATGCGTGTAACACGAACACATGTGTATGCTTTGGTTAGGGACTAGAAACCAATCTGACAGGAAAATTCCCACCCTGGATACTTATGTCACATACGTCCTGGCAAACATTAATAGTCTTTGATTCAATCAGGTCCCATTCGTTTATTTTTGTTGTTGCTGCGATTGCCTTAGAGGTTTTCTTCTTAAATTCTTTGCCTAGACCAATGTCTGTGAGAGTCTTTCCTACATTTTCTTCTAGAATTCTAATCGTTTCCCTTTTAAGGTTTAAATCTGTTATCCACCGTGATTTGATTTTTGTGAGAGGTGAAATCTGTGGGTCTTGTTTCAGTCTTCTACATGTGGCTATCCAGTTTTCCCAGCACCATTTGTTGAATAGGGACTCTTGTCCCCAGAGTATGTTTTTGTCTATTTTGTCAAAGATTAGATGGTTATATGAGGATGGTTTTATATTTGGGTTTTCTGTTCTGTTCCACTGGTCTGTGTCCCTGCCCTTGTGCCAATACCAAGCAGTTTTAAGAACCACAGCTTTGTAGTATAGTTTGAAGTCTGGCAAATCAATACCTCCCATTTTGTTTTTATTGCTTAAGATTGCTTTTGCTATACGGGGTCTTCTCTGTTTCCATACAAAGTGTATAATTATTTTTTCTAAATCTGTGAAAAATGATGTTGGTAATTTAATAGGAATTGCATTGAATCTATAGATTACTTTGGGTAGTATAGACATTTTAACGATGTTAATTCTTCCAGTCCATGAGCATGGTATGGATTTCCACTTATTTACGTGTTCTGCAATTTCCTTCCTTAGCGTTTCATAGTTCTCTTTATAGAGGTCCTTTACCTCTTTAGTTAAATATATTCCTAGATATTTTATTTTCTTTGTTGCTATTTTGAAAGGTATTGAGTCCTTAATTTGGTTCTCCGATTGAATGGTATTGGCATATATGAATGCCTCTGATTTGTGTGTATTGACTTTGTAACCTCAGACATTACTGAATTCGTTAATTAATTCCAGGAGTCTCTTGGTTGAGTCCTTGGGGTTTTCCAGATACAACATCACATCATCAGCGAAGAGTGAGAGTTTGATCTCTTCTGTCCCTATTTGGACACCTTTGATTCTGCTCTCTTGTCTGATAGCTCTCACAAGGACTTCCAATACTATGTTGAAAAGTAATGGGGACAGCGGGCAGCCTTGTCTGGTTCCAGTTCTGAGTGGGAATGCTTTCAATGTTTCCCCATTCAGTATGATGTTGGCTGTGGGTTTGTCATATATGGCTTGTATTATTTTTAGGTAGGTCCCATTTATGCCTATGTTGTTAAGTGTTTTTATCATAAAAGGGTGTTGAATTTTGTCAAATGCTTTTTCTGCATCTATCGAGAGGATCATATGGTCTTTATTTTTGCTTCTATTTATGTGGTTAATTACATTTATAGATTTTCGTATGTTGAACCACCCCTGCATCTCTGGGATGAAACCTACTTGGTCGTGATGAATTATTTTTTTAATCAGCACTTGGATACGATTTGCTAGGATTTTATTGAGAATTTTTGCATCTACGTTCATGAGAGAAATTGGTCTGTAGTTTTCTTTTTTTGTTGCATCCTTTCCTGGTTTTGGTATCAGTGTTATATTGGCTTGGTAGAATGTGTTGGGGAGAATTCCATCCTTCTCAGTATTGAAGAATAGTTTATGTAGGATGGGCACCAGTTCATCTTTGTATGTATGGTAAAATTCAGGTGTGAACCCATCTGGACCAGGGCTTTTCTTTTTGGGAAGGTTTTTTATTGCTGTTTCAATTTCAGTTCTTGATATTGGTCTATTCAGGAATTCTATTTCTTCCTGATTGAGCTTGGGAAGGCTGTGTGTTTCTAAAAATTTGTCCATTTCCTCCTCATTTTCCAATTTGTGTGCAAAAAGATTTTCGTAATATTCATAGTTAATGTCATGGATCTCTGTGGCTTCGGTTGTGATTTCTCCTTTTATGTTCCTGATGGAAGTTATTAAAGATTTTTCTTTTCTGCTCTTGGTTAGTCTAGCTAGTGGTGTGTCTATTTTATTTATCTTTTCAAAGAACCAACTTTTTGTTTTATTAATTTCCCTTATAGTATTTTTGTTGTCTTTTTCATTTAATTCTGATTTGATCTTAACAATTTCTCGCCTTCTGCTGGGTTTGGGGGTCAGTCTGTTCTTCTTTCTCCAGCTCTTTGAGTCTATTCATTAAGTTGTCTATTTGTAAGTTGTTTGTCTTTTTGAAATAGGCATTTATGGAAATGAATTTTCCTCTCAGGACTGCTTTAGCTGCATCCCATAGATTTTGATAAGTTGTGTCACCTTTGTCATTTAATTCAAAGAATGTTTTGATTTCTCACTTAATTTCTTCCTTTACAAAATTGTTATTCAGAAGGTTGTTTAGCTTCCATGACTTTGAGTAGGAATGAGAGTTCCTGTTAGGGTTCATGATTATTTTTATTCCATTGTGATCTGAGAAGATGCAGGGTATGATTTCTATTTTTTTAATTTTTTTAAGACTTGCTTTATGGCCTAGGATATGGTCAATCTTAGAGAATGTTCCGTGAGCCGATGAGAAGAATGTATATTCAGTGGATTTTGGGTAGAATGTCCTGTAGATGTCAGTCAGGCCCATTAAATTAAAAAGCTTCTGCACAGCCAAAGAAACAGTCACGAAAATAAACAGACAGCCTACAGAATGGGAAAAAATTTTCGCATACTACACATCAGATAAAAGACTGATAACAAGTATCTATTTAGAACTCAGGAAAATCAGCAAGAAAAAATCAAACAATCCTATCAAAAAATGGGCAAAGGACATGAATAGAAATTTTTCAAAAGAAGACATAAGAATGGCCAAAAAATGTATCAAAAAATGCTCAACATCCCTAATCATCAGGGAAATGAAAATCAAAACCACAATGAGATACCACTTAACTCCGGTGAGAATGGCCTTTATCAAAAAATCCCAAAACAACACATGTTGGCATGGATGCGGAGAGACAGGAACACTCATACACTGCTGGTGGGAATGCAAACTAGTGCAACCCCTATGGAAAGCAATATGGAGATACCTTAAACAGATTCAAGTGGACCTACCATTTGATCCAGCAATCCCATTATTGGGCATATACCCAGAAGAACAAAAGTCATTCTTTAACAAAGACACCAGCACAATTCACAATCGCAAAGATGTGGAAACAACCCAAGTGCCCATCAATCCACGAATCGATTAGTAAACTGTCGTATATGTACACCATGGAGTACTACTCAGCTATAAGAAATAACGATGATACGACATCTCTTTGGTTCTCCTGGAGAGAGCTGGAACCCATTATACTAAGTGAAGTATCCGAAGAATGAAAACCAAGCATCACATGTACTCACCAGAAAACTGGTTTCCCTGATGATCACCTAAATGTACATCGGGGAAGGATACCAATTGGATATCAGACTGGGATGGGGGGTGGGGGGAGGGGATGGGTGTATGCCTACATGATGAGTGCGTTGTGCACCCTCTGGGGAATGGTCATGCTTGAAGGTGCAGACCCGGGGAGGTGGCGGGGGGAGGGGATGGAGGTATGACTACATGATGAGTGCCAGGCGCACTGTCTGGAGAATGAGAACGAACGCGCTTGGGACTCTGACTCAGAGGTATGGGCAGGACATGGACAATGTATATGACCTGAACTTATGTACCCCCATGATGAGCTGAAATAAAAAAAAAAAACTAGTCTTTGAAATGATACAATGCAAGTTCACAGTGAACTCCAGGTTTCTATTCTATTGAGTACTATATCATCATTGACAACTGTCCCACTGCAGTATCACTTCAAGTATTGCTCCAGACCAAAGGGTCCTGAGATACTTCTGCTGTTGCCATTACGGCAAGCTTCACTAAAGTCAACTGAAAGGCCCACCTGTGCTGTAATCCGCTATGAGCTGAATGTAGGGGATAAAGGTTTTGGGGCGTTAGTGTGGTGTGAGGAATCCTTATTTATTGGAAGTGGACTTGTCTGGATCCAGGATAAGCACAAGTACCTGAGGATGTTGAGGTGCAGCCGAGTGGCCATTTATTCTACTAGAACAGGACAAATAACCCCTTCTGCACTGGCCCAATTGATGTCTTGCTCAAAGATCTCACACTGCCATGACCCTGTACCTTCCATTTTTCGCACCACAGGGTATTCTCATAAAATCTTTTTGGTTGAATACACCTTTAGAAATTTGCATTCAAGCAAAAATTGTCATGTCACCTACTCAGATAGCTTGGTATCGAGGAAACTGCAGGTTAAGAATTCAGGGAGGAAGCAAGTGAATAAATGAAATGACAAAGGTGACAAAAGATCCACTCTGATGTTTATCACAAGGACTAGGATGCTGCGATGCCTGTATGATAAGTAATTAAAGGAGACCTAGTGTGGCACTTTGTTTCTAAATAATTTGGCACATTTCTGACCTGATTTATATTTTTATATGATGCTTTGTTACAGGTTAAGAATCAGAACAAGTTGTTGTACTTCAGGGAAGAGAGGTGAGCAACCACTTTGGTACTTTTGCCATCCTTCTGTGTGTCTGAGGCTGTTGAAGTCAAAACTTCAAGGTCTATGTGTTCATTCCTTCGGCGGCTTAAAGGAGATTCTTTTTAGAGTACATATATTTGCCCGTGGATGTGTCTTCCCTGTTCAAAGAATCTTCTTTTCTTATTTCTTCCCTTTTTTTTCCATATCTTTTTGAAGTAACCAACAAGATTTTGGGGAATGACTTACGTATTTCTCTTTGTGACCATTTTCTGAATAGGGAGAATTATCTTGTCATGAAATTCTCATGTACTGAATATTAAATTTTTTAATATTTATCTGGCACCTTCCCAAGATAGAGGTTTCTGTTCATCTTTGTTCTGTAATGATACCATATGTTACCTCGGTACCTGACTTATTCCTTAAAGTTTTAGTGGATTTACTGGTTTACTGAAATTTCCCTCGTACTTCTTATCTAATTTTATTAGAACAATCGAAGGTCATTTTTTTCTTGTTTTCTGTATGAGCATTCGAGTAAGCAGGTACTAAACAAAACATCTACTGTACATTTACTTTTCTCCATTGGTAAAGCATGAGATTAGCCTACACAAAATAAGCCTGGCTGCTGAATATACTTGTTTGTTGGAAGGGGGATTGTCTGGATCGATGATGAGCCTAAGTGTCCGAGGACGGTGACGACACATGGCAGATGTACATCTGAGGTCCAGCTGAGTGGCCCTCTGGTAGGACAAGTAAGACTATGAGATGCTGGCTTATTTGGTAAGCCCTCAGGGACAGCGTAATAGCACTGGGAGCACGTGTGTGTTTTCACCGTGTTCTGGACATATTTCCTTGACATGAGGACATTGAAATGATTGTATTAAGGAAGGGTCCAGCAACAGTGATACGTACTGGAAATCTCATTGGTGTGTTAATGCCAATACCGAGGGAACGCTATGCCTCTTTTCAATAATGACAATAGAACCGCTCAGGAAGAAAGCAATATCAGTGCTTTGTTACTATCACTGTTGAGGATTTTCTAAGAGTTTGCCTTCGCTT
Organism: Lemur catta; assembly: GCF_020740605.2. Classification (NCBI taxonomy): domain Eukaryota; kingdom Metazoa; phylum Chordata; class Mammalia; order Primates; family Lemuridae; genus Lemur; species Lemur catta. The sequence continues at coordinate 19,986,279 of NC_059136.1, forward strand.
TTTTTCTTTTCTTTTTTTCCCCTGTCATGTTTTGCCCAGATAGAAAGCCTGCAATATGGTCCTACACGTCAGAGAATGGGGTGAGTAGCTAAACTTGTGACGGTTTAAAATAACATTTGTTGAAGCATAGTAATTGTACATATTCAAGGAGTACATGTTATATTTCAGTAATTGCAGGTGACACATCATTATGTGTCATGACCTGGGTAATTGGGTCATGATTGACCTGAAACCTTTATCATCGCTCTCTGTTGGGAACATTTGAAAAATTCTAGCTCTTCTGAAATATGGTAAATTATTGTTAACTCTACTTGCCCTATTTCACTATTGAACACTAGAATTTTTCCTTCTTTTGAACAGAGTTACCCCTTCACCAACAACTCTTCATTACCCCTTCCCAAACAAGGACACATTCAGTGCACAAGTCAATGATTTTTTACTACGTCGACAGAGTTGTGTGTCCATCTCCACAATTCACATTTAGAAACTATGCATCATCCCTAAAAGTTGCCACATCCCCACTTATAATCAATGTGTACTTTGTTCCCTAGCCCCAGGTAACCACTAAGCAGCTTTCTGTCTATATGGATTTGCTTTTTCCAGAAATTTTATATAACTGGAATCATACCATATATAGTACTTCTGTTGTTGTTTGTTTTACTTAGCTTAAATTCTTTGAAGTTCCTCCATGTTGTCAGCATGTATCAGCTCATGTGAAGTCTTTTTATTGAAGATATTACTTTATGTCCTGGAATTGCCACTTGGTTCCCTTTCATAATTTCTATTTTCCTTATGAATCTACCATCTATTAACACATTCCTGCCATTGTCTTCTTTTCATTGTTTATGACAGAGTTTTTATTATTTCTCTGCTCTTTCTGAAAATGGGTCATCTGCCTGTTAGTTTATCAGGATTCTGGATTCCATTTTCTTGCTTCATCTTGTCTTACTTGTATTTTTTTGTTTATCAGACGTTTCGAGTAGAATGAGAGTGAAGGCTGATTTTCTCTCGGCTTCTTTTTTGGTTCAGACAGAACTTGGAAGGTAGTGAGAAAGAAATGATCCTTTAACTTTCCCATAAGTCAAGTCGTGGTGAAATGGAATCATACAGTTAACATTATGCCATCTACACGTATTGAAGTGGCTATTCCGCGGGGTGTATGTTGTATATATCAAAATAGAACCTAGACTCCTCACCTCTCTTCCTGGGTGAGAGATTTCAATTCAAAATTTATTAATAAGATCTTTATTAATGTAGATTGAATCTTCAATAAAAGCTGTTGATTGTGAGTTCGCTATAATGCTTAGTAGTTTGCGTGTATTGTTCTTGGCTATATTATACTTATCTATTTATTATTTTCAGTCATTTGCGAGTAATATTTCTTGCGCTTGCCAATAATAGAGCATTAAACGAAACTGACAAGATGTTGAAAAGTGGGCCAAATCAGGAAAATAGGTAAAGTCTTCTTTGACCGGGAGATTTTACACGGCTTCTGAAAGCAAATGTATTTTGCACAATACTAATGTGGACTGAATAAGAAAATACTGAGGTATTTTGCTGTATTTGTTGGTTATGGAAGGCAAGGATTCCTGAAGGAGATTTGGCTAGCCTGGTTTTGGATTATGTTGACATCATGTTATTCCTAGTCCGATAAATAGAGTCACGTGGGGAATTTTCCTATACGTGTAACACGAACACATGTATATGCTTTGGTTAGGGACTAGAAACCAATCTGACAGGAAAATTCCCACACTGGATACTTATGTCACATACGTCCTGGCAAATATTAATAGTCTTTGAAATGATACAATCCAAGTTCACAGTGAACTCCAGGTTTCTATTCTATTGAGTACTATATCATCATTGACAACTGTCCCACTGCAGTATCACTTCAAGTATTGCTCCAGACCAAAGGGTCCTGAGATACTTCTGCCGTTGCCATTACGGCAAGCTTCACTAAAGTCAACTGAAAGGCCCACCTGTGCTGTAATCCGCTATGAGCTGAATGTAGGGGATAAAGGTTCTGGGGCGTTAGTGTGGTGTGAGGAATCCTTATTTACTGGAAGTGGACTTGTCTGGATCCAGGATAAGCACAAGTACCTGAGGATGTTGAGGTGCAGCTGAGTGGCCATTTATTCTACTAGAACAGGACAAATGACCCCTTATGCACTGGCCCAATTGATGTCCTCCTCAAAGATCTCACACTGCCATGACCCTGTACCTTCCATTTTTCGCACCACAGGGTATTCTCATAAAATCTTTTTGGTTGAATACAGCTTTAGAACTTTGCATTCGAGCAAAAACTGCTGTGTCACTAACTCAGATAGCTTGGTATCGAGGAAACTGCAGGTTAAGAATTCAGGGAGGAAGCAAGTGAATAAATGAAATGACAAAGGTGACAAAAGATCCACTCTGATGTTTATCACAAAGACTAGGATGCTGGGATGCCTGTATGATAAGTAATGAAAAAGGACCTAATGCGACACTTTGTTTCTAAATAATTTGGCGCATTTCTGACCTGATTTACATTTTTGTATGATGCTTTGTTGCAGGTTAAGAATGAGAACAAGTTGTTGTACTTCAGGGAAGAGAGGTGAGCAACCACTCTGGTACTTTTGCCATCCTTCTGTGTGTCTGTGGCTGGTGAAGTCAGAACTTCAAGGCCTATGTGTTCATTCCTTCGGCGGCCTAAAGGAGATGCTTTTTACAGTACATATATTTGCCCGTGGATGTGTCTTCCCTGTTCAAGGAATCTTCTTTTTTTGTTTCTTCCTTTTTTTTCGATATCTCTTTGAAGTAACCAACAAGATTTTGGGGAATGGCTTACGTATTTCTCTTTTTCACCATTTTTTGAAGAGAGAAAATAAACTTATATTGGATTTCTCGTGTACTGAATCTTAAATTTTTTAATATTTATCTGGCACCTTCCCAAGATAGAGGTTTTTGTTCTTATTTTTTCTGTAATGATACCATATGTTACTTCGGTACCTGACTTATTCCTTAAAGTTTTAGTGGATTTACTGGTTTACTGAAATTTCCCTCGTACTTCTTATCTAATTTTATTAGAACAATCGAAGGTCATTTTTTTTTTGTTTTTTCTATGACCATTGCACTAGGCAGGTACTAAACAAAACATCCACTGTACATTTACTTTTCTCCATTGGTAAAGCATGAGATTAGCCTGCACAAAATAAGCCTGGCTGTGGAAAATACTTGTTTGTTGGAAGGGGTATTGTCTGGATCGATGATGAGCCTAAGTGTCCGAGGACGGCGACGACGCATGGCAGATGTACATCTGAGGTCCAGATGAGTGGCCCTCTGGTAGGACAAGTAAGACGTTGAGATGCTGGCTTATTTTGTAACCACTCAGGGACAGCGTAATAGCACTGGGAGAACGTCTGTGTTTTCCCCGTGTTCTGGACATATTTCCTTGACATGAGGACATTAAAATGATTGTATTAAGGAAGGGTCCAGCAACAGTCATACGTACTGGAAATCTCATTGGTGTGTTAATGCCAATACCGAGGGAACGCTATGCCTCTTTTCAATAATGACAATAGAACCGCTCAGGAAGAAAGCAATATCAGTGCTTTGTTACTTTCACTGTTGAGGATTTTCTAAGAGATTGCCTTCGCTTGTTTTCTTTTCTTTTTTTCCCCTGTCATGTTTTGCCCAGATACAAAGCCAGCAATGTGGTCCTCCACGTCAGAGAATGGGATGAGTAGCTAAACTTGTGATTGTTTAAACTAATTTTTGTTGAAGCATAGTAATTGTACATATTCAAGGAGTACATGTTATATTTTAATACGGGCAGATGACAGATCATTATGTGTCATGCCCTGGGTAATTGGGTCATGATTGACCTGAAACCTTTATCATTGCTCTCTGTTGGGAACCTTTGAAAAATTCTAGGTCTTCTGAAATACGATAAATTATTGTTAACTCTACTTGCCCTATTGCACTATTGAACACTAGAATTTTTCCTTCTTTTGAACAGAATTACGCCTTCACCAACAACTCTTCATTACCCCTTCCCAAACAAGGACACATGAAGTGTACAAGTCAATGATTTTTTACTAAGTCGACAGAGTTGTGTGTCCATCTCCACAATTCACATTTAGAAACTGTGCATCATCCCTAAAAGTTGCCCCATCGCCACTTATAATCAATGTATACTTTGTTCCCTAGCCCCAGGTATCCAATAAGCAGCTTTCTCTCTATATGGATTTGCCTTATCCAGAAATTATATATAACTAGAATCATACCATATGTAGTAGTTTTGTTGTTGTTGCTCTTACTTAGCATAAAGTCTTTGAAGTCCATCCATGTTGTCAGCCTGTATCAGCTCATGTGAAGTCTTTTTATTGAAGATATTACATTATGTCCTGGAATTCCCACTAGGCTCCCTTTCATAATTTCCATTTTCCTTATGAATCTACCATCTATTAACACATTCCTGCCATTGTCTTCTTTCATTGTTTATGACAGAGTTTTTATTATTTCTCTGCTCTTTCTGAAAATGTTGCATCTGCCTGTTAGTTTATCAGGATTCTGGATTCCATTTTTTTGCTTCATCTTATCTTACTTTTATTTTATTCTGTATCAGACATTTCGAGTAGAATGAGAAGGAAGGCTGATTTTCTCTCGGCTTCTTTTTTAGTTTCACACAGAACTTGGAGTGTAGTGAGAAATAAATGATCCTTTAAATTTCACCATATGTCAAGTCGTTGTGAAGTGGAAGCATACATTTAACATTTTGCTATCTACACGTATTGAAGTGTATAGTCCGCTGGGTGTATGTTGTATATATCAAAATGGAACCTACACTCCTCACCTTTCTTCCTGGGTGAGAGATTTCAATTCAAAATTTATTAATAAGATCTTTATTAATGTAGATTGAATCTTCAATTATAGCTGTTGATCGTGAGTTCGCTGTAGTGCTTAATAGTTTGCATGCATTGTTCTTGCATATATTACACCATCTATGTATTATTTTCAGTCATTTCTGATTAATATTTCTTATGCTTGCCAATAATAGAGCATTAAACGAAACTGAGAAGATGTTAAAAAGTGGGCCAAATCAGGAAAATAACTAAAGTATTCTTTGACCGGGAGATTTTACACAGCTTCTGAAAGCAATTATATTTTGCACAATACTAATGAGGACCGAATAAGAAAATACTGAGGTATTTTGCTGTATTTGTTGTTTATGGAAGGCAAGGATTCCTGAAGGAGAATTGTCTAGCCTGGATGTGGATTATGTTGAAATCATGTTAGTCCTAGTCCGATATATAGAGTAACGTGGGGAATTGTCCTATGCGTGTAACTCGAACACATGTATATGCTTTGGTTACGGCCTAGAAACCAATCTGACAGGAAAATTCCCACATTGGATACTTACGTCACATATGTCCTGACAAATATTAATAGTCTTTGAAATGATACAATCCAAGTTCACAGTTAACTCCAGGTTTTGGTTTCTATTATATTGAGTACTATATTATCATTGACAACTGTCCCACTGCAGTATCACTTCAAGTATTGCTCCAGACCGAAGGTTCCTGAGATGCTTCTGCTGTTGCCATTGCGGCCAGCTTCACTAAAGTCAACTGAAACTTCCACCTATGCTGTAATCTGCTATAAGATGAATGCAGGTGATAAAGGTTTCGGGGCGTTAGTGTGGTGTGAGGAATCCTTATTTATTGGAAGTGGACTTGTCTGGATCCAGGATAAGCACAAGTACCTGAGGATGTTGAGGTGCAGCCGAGTGGCCATCTATTCTACTAGAACAGGACAAATAACCCTTTCTGCACTGGCCCAATTGATGTCCTCCCTAAAGATCCCACACTGCCATTACCCTGTACCTTCCATTTTTCACACCATAGGGTATTCTCATAAAATCTTTTCGGTTGAATACAGCTTTAGAACTTTGCTTTCGAGCAAAAACTGCTGTGTGACTAACTCAGATAGCTTGGTATTGAGGAAACTGCCGATTAAGGTTTCAGGGAGGAAACAAGTGAATAAATGAAAGGACAAAGGTGACAAAAGATCCACTCTGATGTTTATCACAAGGACTAGGATGCTGGGATGCCTGTATGATAAGTAATTAAAAAGGACCTAATGTGGCAATTTGTTTCTAAATAATTTGGTGCATTTCTGACCTGATTTATATTTTTATATGATGCTTTGTTACAGGTTAAGAATGAGAACAAGTTGTTGTACTTCAGGGAAGAGAGGTGAGCAACCACTTTGGTACTCTTGCCATTCTTCTGTGTGTCTGGCGCTGGTGAAGTCAGAACTTCAAGGTCTATGTGTTCATTCCTTCAGCGGCTTAAAGGAGATTCTTTTTACAGTACATGTATTTGCCCGTGGATGTGTCTTCCCTGTTCAAGGAATCTTCTTTTTTGTTTCTTCGCATTTTGTTCCATATCTTTTTGAAGTAACCAACAAGATTTTGGGGAATGACTTACATATTTCTCTTTTTTACCATTTTTTGAAGAGAGAAAATAATCTTGTAATGGAATTGTCGTGTACTGAATATTAAATTTTTTAATATATATCTGTCACCTTCCAAGTATACATGTTTTTGTTCTTATTTGTTCTGTAATGATACTATATATTACTTCAGTACATGACTTATTCCTTATAGTTTTAGTTGATTTAAAGTTTACTGAAATTTCCCTTGTACTTTTTATCTAATTTTATTAGAGTAATCGAAGGTCATTTTTTTCATGTTTTTTCTATGAGCATTCCACTAAGCAGGTACTAAAAAAAACATCTAATGTACATTTACTTTTCTCCATTGGTAAAGCATGAGATTATCCTGCACAAAAAAGCCTGGCTGTGGAAAATACTTGTTTGTTGGAAGGGTTATTGTCTGGATCGATGATGAGCCTAAGTGTCCGAGGACGGTGATGACACATGGCAGATGTCAATCTGAGGTCCAGATGAGTGGCCCTCTAGTAGGACATGTAAGACTTTCAGATGCTGGCTTATTTTGTATCCCCTCAGTGTCAGCGTAATAGCACTAGGAGCACGTGTGTGTTTTCACCTTTTTTTTTTTTTTTTTTTTTGAGACAGAGTCTCGCTCTGTTGCCCGGGCTAGAGTGAGTGCCGTGGCATCAGCCTGGCTCACAGCAACCTCAGACTCCTGGGCTTAAGCGATCCTACTGCCTCAGCCTCCCGAGTAGCTGGGACTACAGGCATGAGCCACCATGCCCGGCTAATTTTTTGTATATATATTTTTAGTTGGCCAGATAATTTCTTTCTATTTTTAGTAGAGACGGGGTCTCACTCTTGCTCAGGCTGGTCTCGAACTCCTGACCTCAAGCAATCCACCCGCCTCGGCCTCCCAGAGCTAGGATTACAGGCGTGAGCCACCGCGCCCGGCCTGTTTTCACCTTTTTCTGGACATATTTCCTTGACATGAGGACATTAAAATGATTGTATTAAGAAGGGGTCCAGTAACTGTGATATGTACTGGGTATCTAATTGGTGTGTTAATGCCAATACTGAGGGAACGCTCTGCCTGTTTTAAATAATGACAATGGAACCTCTCAGGAACAAAGCAATATCAGTGCTTTGTTATTTTTACTGTTGAGTATTTTCTAAGAGTTTGCCTTTGCTTTTTTCTTTGTTTTTTTCCTCTGTCATGTTTTGCCCAGATATGAAGCCTGTAATGTGGTCCTCCACTTCAGAGAATGGGGTGAGTAGCTAATCTTGTAGCTGTTTAGAAAACATTTTATTGAAGCATAGTAATTGTACATATTCAAGGAGTACAGGTTATATTTTCATACAAGCGTATGACACATAATGATCATACTAGGGTAATATGTGTATGATTGACCTGAAACATTTATCATTGGTTTCTATTGGGAACATTTGAAAGATTCTAGCTCTTCTGAAATGTAGTAAATTATTGTAAACTCTACATGCCCTATTGCACTATTGATCACTAGAACTTTTTCCTTCTTTTTAACAGAATTACCCCATCACCAACAACTCTTCATTACCCCTTCCCAAACTTGGATACATTAAGATTACCAGTCAATGATTTTTTACTAAGTCCACAGAGCTGTGTGTCATCACCACAATTCACATATAGAAAATTTGCATCATCCCTAAAAGTTGCCCGATCCTCATTTATAATCATTATATACTTTTTTCCCTAGCTCCAGGTAACCACTAAATAACATTCCTTATATATTTGTTGCCTTATCCAGAAATTTTATAGAAATGGAATCATACCTTACATAGTTTTATTCTTGTTGTTTCTTTTACGTAGCATAAAGTCTTTGAACTCCATCCATGTTGTAAACATGTATCAGCTCCTCTAAAGTGTTTTCTTTGAAGATATTATTTTATGTCCTAGAATTCCCAATTGGTTCCTTTTCATAATTTCCATTTTCCTTATGAATCTACCATATATTAACACATGCCTGCCATTGTCTTTTTTTCACTGTTTACAATAGAGTTTTTATTATTTCTCTGCTCTTCCTCAAAATGGGTCATCTGCCTGTTAGTTTTTAAGGATTCTAGATTTCATTTTCTTCCTTCATCTTGTCTTACTTTTATTTTTTTTTGTGTCATACCTTTCGAGTATAATGAGAGTGAAGGCTGTTTTTCTCTCGGCTTCTTTTTTGTTTTCAGACAGAACTTGGAGGGTAGTGAGAAATAGATGATCATTTAAATTTCACCATAAGTCAAGTCGTTGTGAAATTGAATGATACATTTAACATTATGCCATCTACACGTATTGAAGTGTCTAACCCGCTGTGTGTATGTTGTATATATCAAAATAGAACCTAGACTCCTCATATATCTTCATGTGTGAGATATTTCAATTCACAATTTATTAATAAGAATTTCATTAGTGTAGATTGAGTCTTTAATAGTAGCTGTTGAGTTCATTGTAGTGCTTAATAGTTTGCATGTGTTGTTCTTACATATATTATACTTACCTATTTATTATTTTAAGTCATTTGCGATTAATATTTCTTATGCTTGCCAATAATAGTGCATTAAATGAAACTGAGAAGATGTTGAAAAGTGGGCCAAATTGGGAAAATAACTAAAGTATTCTTTGACTGGGAGATTTTACACAGCTTCTGAAAGCAAATGTATGATGTACAATACTAATGAGGACCGAATAAGAAAATATTGAGATATTTTGCTGTATTTGTTGGTTAATGAAGGCAAGGATTCCTGAAGGAGTACTGGCTACCCTGGATGTGGAGTATGTTGAAATAATGTTACTCCTAGTCCGATAAATAGAGTAACGTGGGAAATTGTCCTATGCTTGTAAAACAAACACATGTATATGCTTTAGAGAGGTACTAGAAACCAATCTGATGGAAAAAATGCCAAAGTGGATACTTATGTCAGATACATCCTGACAAATATTAATAGTCTTTGAAATGATACAATCCAAGTTCACAGTTAACTCCTGGTTTTGGTTTCTATTCCACTGAGTACCATATCATCATTGACAACTGTCCCACTGCAGTATCACTTCAAGTATTGCTCCAGACCAAAGGGTCCTGAGATGCTTCTACTGTTGCCATTGCGGCCAGCTTCACTAAAGTCAACTGAAACCCCCACCTGTGCTGTAATCTGCTGTCAGCTGAATGCAGGTGATAAAGGTTTTGGGGCGTTAGTGTGGTGTGAGGAATCCTTATTTATTGGAAGTGGACTTGTCTGGATCCAGGATAAGCAAAAGTACCTGAGGATGTTGGGGTGTAACCGAGTGGCCATCTATTCTATTAGAACAGGACAAATACCCCTTTCTGCACTGGTGCAATTGATGTCCTCCTCAAAGATCTCACACTGCCATTACCCTGTACCTTCCATTTTTCACACCACAGGTCATCCTCATAAAATCTTTTTGGTTAAATACAGCTTTTGCACTTTGCATTCAAGCAAAAACTGCTGTGTCACTGACTCAGATAGCTTGGTATTGGGGAAACTGCAGATTAAGAAGTCAGGTGGGAAACAGGTGAATAAATGAAAGGACAAAGGTGACAAAAGATCCACTCTGATGTTTATCTAAGGACTAGGATTCTGGGATGCCTGCATCTTAAATAATTTAAAAGGACGCAATGTGGCACTTTGTTTCTAAATAATTTGATGCATTTCTGACCTGATTTATATTTTTATATGATGCTTTGTTACAGGTTAAGAATGAGAACAAGTTGTCGTACTTCAGGGAAGAGAGGTGAGCAACCACTTTGGTACTTTTGCCATTCTCGTGCGTGTCTGTGGCAGGTGAAGTCAGAAAATCAAGGCCTATGTGTTCATTCCTTCGGCGGCTTAAAGGAGATTCTTTTTACAGTACATATATTTGCCCGTGGATGTGTCTTCCCTGTTCAAGGTATCTTCTTTTTTTGTTTCTTCTCTTTCTTTTAGATATCTTTTTGAAGTAACCAACACGATTTCGGGAATGCCTTATGTATTTCTCTTTTTCACCATTTTATGTTGAGAGAAATTGATCTTGTAATGGAATTCTCGTGTACTGAATATTAAATTTTTTAATATTTATCTGGCAGCTTCCCAAGATAGATGATTTTGTTCATATTTGTTCTGTAATGATACCATATATTACTTAGGTACATGACTTATTCTTTAAAGTTTTAGTTGATTTAAAGGTTTACTGAAATTTCCTTTGTTCCTTTTATCTAATTTTATTAAGACAATCGAAGGTCAGTTTTTTCATGTTTTATGTGAGAGCATTCCACTATGTGGGAACTAAACAAAACATCTACTGTTCATTTACTTTTCTCCATTGGTAAATCATTAGATTAGCGTGCACAAAATAATCCTGCCTGTGGAAAATATTTATTTGTTGGAAGGATTATTGTCTGGATCGATGATGAGCCTAAATGTTTGAGGACGGTTAAGGACACATGGCAGATGTACATCTGACGTCCAGATGAGTGGCCCTCTGGTAGGACAAGTAAGACTTTGAGATGCTGGCTTATTTGGTAACCCCTCAGGGACAGCATAATAGCACTGGGAGCACGTGTGTGTTTTCACCGTGTTCTGGACATATTTCCTTGACATGAGGATATTAAAATGACTGTATTAAGAATAGGTCCATCAACTGTGATATGTTTTGGAAATCTCGTTGGTGTGTTAATGCCAATACCGAGGGAACGCTATGCCTGTTTTCAATAATGACAATAGAACCGCTCAGGAAGAAAGCAATATCTGTGCTTGGTTATTTTCACCTTTGAGTATTTCCTAAGTGTTTGCCTTTGCTTTTTTTCTTTTTTTTTCCCCCTGTCATGTTTTGCCCAGATAGAAAGCCTGCAATGTGGTCCTCCACTTCAGAGAATGGGGTGAGTAGCTAAACTTGTAACTGTTTAAAAAAATTTTTATTGAAGCATAGTAATTGTACTTATTCAAGGATTACATGTTACATTATAATACAAGCATATGACACATAATGATCTGACCTGGGTAATTGGGTCATGATTGACCTGAAACATATATCATCGGTTTTTGTTGGGAACATTTGAAAAATTCTTGCTCTTCTGAAATATAATAAATTGTTGTGAATTCTACTTGCCTTATTGCAGTATTGAACACTAGAAATTTTTCCTTCTATTTAACAGAATTACCCCTTCACCAACAACTCTTCATTACCCCTTCCCAGACTTTGACGCATTAAGTATACAAGTCAATGGTTTTTTACTAAGTCAACAGAGTTGTATGTCCATCACAACAACTCATATTTAGAAAATTAGCATCATCCCTAAAAGTTGCACCATCCCCATTTATAATCAATATACACTTTGTTCCCCAGCCGCTGCAAACCAGTAAGTAGCTTTCCCTCTATACGGATTTGCCTTATCCAGAAATTTTATATAACTGCAATCATATCATATACATTTTTTTGGTGTTTCTTTTACTTACCATACAGTATTTGAAGTCCATCCATGTTGTAAGCATGTATCAGCTCATCGAAAGTCTTTCTAGTGAAGTAATTATTTTAAGTCCTAGAATTCCCACTTGATTCCTATTCATAATTTCCATTTTCCTTATGAATCTACCATCTATTAACACATTCCTGCCATTGTCTTCTTTTCATTGTGTATAATTGAGTTTTTATTATTTCTCTGCTCTTTCTGAAAATGGGTCATCTGCCTGTTAGTTTATAAGGATTCTAGATTTCATTTTTTTGCTCCATATTGTCTTACTTTTTTTTTTTGTATATAGGAAGTTTCGAGTAGAATGAGAGTAAATTCTGATTTCCTCTCAGCTTCTTTTTTGTTTTCAGATAGACCTTGGAGGGTAGTGAGAAAGAAGTGATCATTTAAATTTCACCATAAGTCAAGTCATTGTGAAACTTAACCATACATTTAACATTATTCCATCTACATGTATTGAAGTGTCTATTCCGCTGTGTGTATGTTGTATATATCAAATAGAACCTAGACTTCTCACATATCTTTGTGTATGAGAGATTTCAATTCAAAATTTATTAATAAGAACTTTATTAATGTAGATTGAATCTTCAGTAATAGCTGTTGATCATGAGTTTGCTGTAGTGCTTAATAGTTTGCATGTATTGTTCTTCCATATATTATACTTATCTATTTATTATTTTCAGTCATTTGCAATTAATATTTCTTACGCTTCCCAATAATAGTGCATTAAACGAAGCTGAGAATATGTTGAAAAGTGGGCCAAATCAGGAAAATAAGTAAAGTATTTTTTGACCGGGAGATTTTACACAGCTTCTGAAAGCAAATGTATCTTGTACAATACTAATGAGGACGGAATTAGAAAATATTGAGGTATTTTGCTGTATTTGTAGGTCAATGAAGGCAAGGATTCCTGAAGGAGAATTGGCTAGCCTGGATGTGGATTATGTTGAAATATTGTTACTCCTAGTCGGATAAAACAGAGTCATGTGGGGAATTGTCCTATGCGTGTAACATGAACACATGTATATGATTTGGTTAGGGAATAGAAACCAATCTGATGGAAAAAATCCCACAGTGGATACTTATGAAGTGGGACTTATCTGGATCAAGTATAAGCATAAATACCTGAGGATTTTGAGGTGCAGCCGAGTGGCCATCTATTCTACTAGAACAGGACAAATATCCCTTTCTACACTGACCCAATTGATGTCCTCCTCAAAGATCTCACACTGTCATTATCCTGTACCTTCCATTTTTCACACCACAGCGTATTTTCATAAAATCTTTTTGGTTGAATACAGCTTTAGAACTTTGGATTGAAGCAAAAACTGCTGTGTCACTGACTCAGATAATTTGGTATTGAGGAAACTGCAGGTTAAGAATTCAGGGAGGAAACCAGTGAATAAATGAAATGACAAAAGTGACAAAAGATCAACTCTGATGTTTATCACAAGGACTAGGATGCTGCGATGCCTGTATGATAAATAATTATAAAGAAACCAATATTGCACTTTGTTTCTAAATAATTTGATGCATTTCTGACCTGATTTATTTTTTTATACAATGCCTTGTTACAGGTTAAAAATTGGAACAAGTTGTTGTACTTCAGGGAAGAGAGGTGAGAAACCCCTTTGGTACTTTTGACATTCCTTTGCGTGTCGTGGCTGTTGAAATCAAAACTTGAAGGTCTGTGTGTTCGTTACTTAGGTAGTTTAACGGGGATTCTTTTTATAGTTCATATATTTGCCCAGGGATGATTCTACCATGTTAAAGGTATCTCCGTTATTGTTTCTTTGCCATGTTTAGATCTCTTTTTGAGGTAATCTAGACAATTTTGGAGAATGCCTTACGTATTACTATTTTTAACAGTTTTGTGTTGAAAGAAAACAATATTGTAATGAAATTCAAATGTCCTGAATATTCAGTTTTATAATCTTTATCCGGCACATTCACAACATAGATGTTTTTCTTCATATTTGTACTGTCATCATACCATATATTACTTTGCTACATGATTTATTCCTTAAAGATTTAGTTGCTTCAAGAGGTTTACGTAAATTTCCAGAGTAGATTTTATCTATTTTTATTAGAACCCTCGAAGGTCATTTTTTTCATGTTATGTCTAAGAACCTTCCATTATGCAGACACTAAAAAAAACGGCCACTGCACCCTTACTTTTCTCCATTCATAAAGCATTAGATTAGCATGCACAAAATAAGCCTGGCTGTGGAAAATACTTGTTTGTTGTAAGGGTTATTGTCTGGATCGATGATGAGCCTAAGTGTCCGAGGACGGTGACGACACATGGCAGATGTCAATCTGAGGTCCAGATCAGTGGCCCTCTAGTAGGAAAAGTAACACTTTCATGCCCCGGCTTATTTGGTAACCCCTCAGTGATAGCATAATAGCACTGGGAGCACGTCTGTGTTTTCACTTTGTTCTTGACACATTTCCTTGACATGAGGACATTATAGTGATTGTATTAAGAAAAGGTCCAGCAACTGTGATTTGTACTGCAAATCTCATTATTGTGTGAGTGCTAATACTGAGGGAACGCTATGGCCCTATGAAATAATGACAATAGAACCTCTCATGAAGAAAGCAATTTCAGTGCTTTGTTATTTTAACTGTTGAGTATTTTCTAAGTGTTTCCCTTTGCTTTTTTCCCATCCCCCTGTCATGTTTTGCCAAGATAGAAAGGGTGGAATGGGGGCCTCCACTTCAGAGAATGGGGTGAGTAGCCAAACGTGTAACATTTTAACTAATTTTTTCTTGGTGCATAATAATTGTACATGTACAAGGTGTAAAAGTTATATTTTAATGCAAGCATATAACACATAATGCTCAGACCTGGGTAACTGGGTCATGATTCATGTGAAACATTTACATTGGTTTATGATGGGACCATTTGAAAAATTCCAGCTATTCTGAAATACAATGAATTATTGTTAAATCTACTTGCAAATTGCACTATAGAACCCTAGAATTTTTTTCTTCCATTTAACAGAATTGCCCCTTCAGGAGCACCTCTTTATTAACCCTTCCCAAATTTTGACACATTAAGTGTACATTTCAGTGATTTTTTAGTGGGTTCACAATGTTCTGTGTCCATCACCATGATCCACAATTAGAAAATCTGCATCATCCCTACAATTTGAACCATCCGCATTTATAATCAATATATACTTTGTCCCCAAGCATCAGGTAACCACTAAGTAGATATCTGTCTCTATGGATTTGCATTATCCAGAAATTTTATGTCAATGGAATCATACCATAGATAGCTTATTTTGTTTTTTTACTTAGCATAAAGTTTTTGAAGTTCATTCATGTTGTAAGCATGTTTCAGCTCATCGAAAGCCCTTTTATTCAAGATATTATTTTATGCATAAGAATTTCCACTTGCTTCCTTTTCATAATTTGCATTTTGCTTATGAATCCACCATCTATTAACAGATTCCTTCCATTGTTTTATATTCATTGTTTGTAATACAGTTAAATTATTTCTCTGTTCTTCCTTAAAATGGGTCATCTGCCTCTTGGTTATAATGATTCTGGATTTCATTTTCTTGCTTCCTCTTGTCTTACTTTCATTTTTTGTGTATCGGACCTTTCTAGTAGAATGAGAGTGAAGGCTGATTTTCTCTCGCCTACTTTTTTGGTTTTAGATAGAACTAGGAGGGTAGTGAGAAAGAAATGATCCTTTAACTTTCACCATAAGTCAAGTCGTTGTGAAATTGAATCATACATTTAACATTATGCCACCTACACATATTGAAGTGTCTATTCCGCCGAGAGTATGTTGTATATATCGAAATAGAAACTAGACTCCTCTCATATCTTCATGTGTGAGAGATTTCAATTCAAAATTTACTAATAAGAACTTTATTAATGTAGATTGAATCTTCAATAATAGCTGTTGATCATGAGTTCGCTATAGTGCTTAATAGTTTGCGTGTATTGTTCTTGCATATATTACACTTATCTATTTATTATTTTCAGTCATTTGCGATTAATATTTCTTATGCTTGCCAATAATAGTGCATTAAACTAAACTTAGAAGATGTTGAAAAGTGGGCCAAAGCAGGAAAATAAGTAAAGTATTCTTTGACCGGGAGATTTTACACAGCTTCTGAAAGCAAATGTATTTTGCACAATACTAATGAGGACCGAATAAGAAAATACTGAGGTATTTTGCTGTATTTGTTGGTTATGGAAGGCAAGGATTCCTGAGGGAGAATTGGCTAGCCTGGATTTGGATTATGTTGAAATCATGTTACTCCTAGTCCTTAAATAGAGTCACGTGGGGAATTGTCCTATGCATGTAACACGAACACATGTATATGCTTTGGTTAGGGACTAGAAACCAATCTGACGGGAAAATTCCCACACTGGATTCTTATGTCACATACGTCCTGAAAAACATTAAAAGTCTTTGAAATGATACAATCCAAGTTCACAGTTAACTCCTGGTTTGGGTTTCTATTCTATTGAGTACTATATCATCATTGACAACTGTCCCACTGCAGTATCACTTCAAGTATTGCTCCAGACCAAAGGGTCCTGAGATGCTTCTGCTGTTGCCATTACGGCCAGCTTCACTGAAGTCAACTGAAACGCCCATCTGTGCTGTAATGTGCTATAAGCTAAATGCTGGTGATAAATGTTTAGGGGCGTTAGTGTGGTGTGAGGAATCCTTATTTATTGGAAGTGGACTTGTCTGAATCTAGGATAAGCACAAGTACCTGAGGATGTTGAGGTGCAGCCGAGTGGCCATCTATTCTATTAGAACAGGACTAATATCCCTTTCTGCACTGGCCCAATTGATGTCCTACTCAAAGATCTCACACTCCCATTTTCCTGTACCTTCCATTTTTCACACCACAGGGTATTCTCATGAAATCTTTTTGGTTGAAAACAGCTTTAGAACTTTGCATTCAAGCAAAAAGTTCTGTGTCACTGACTCAGATAGTTTGGTATTGAGGAGATTGCAGGTTAAGGATTCAGGGAGGAAACAAGTGAATAAATGAAACGACAAAGGTGTCAAAAGATCAACTGTGATGTTCATCACAAGGGCTAGCATGCTGTGTTGCCTGTATGATAAACAATTATAAAGATACCAATATTACACTTTGTTAATAAATAATGTGATGCATTTCTGACCTGATTTATTTTTTTATAGGATGTCTTTTTGTATGTTAAAAATGAGAACAAGTTGTTGTACTTCAGGGAAGAGAGGTGAGAAACCACTTTGGTACTTTTAACATTATTCTGGATGTCCTGGCTGTTGAAGTCAAAAGTTCAAGGTCTGTGAGTTCGTTACTTAGGTGGCTTAATGGGGATTCATTCTATAGTACATATATTTTCCCATGGATGATTCTACCATGTTAAAGGTATCTTCCTTATTCTTTATTTGCCATGTTTCGATCTCTTTTTGAGGTAACCTACACAATTTTGCAGAATGCCTTATGTATTACTCTTTTTCACACTTTTGTGTTGAGAGAAAACAATCTTGTAATGAAATTCAAGTGTCCTGAATATTCAATTTTTTAATCTTTATCTGGCACATTCACAACATCTATGTTTTCCTTCATATTTGTACTGTTATCATATCATATATTATTTGGCTACATGACTTACTCCTTAAAGTTCTAGTTGCTTCAAAACGTTTACCTAAATTTCCACAGTAGATTTTATCTAATTTTATTAGAACAATCAAAGGTCATTTTTTTCATGTTATGTCTAAGAACCTTCCATTATGCAGATACTAAAAAAAACGGCTACTGCACCCTTACTTTTCTCCATTCATAAAGCATTAGATTAGCATGCACAAAATAAGCCTGGCCAAGGAAAATAGTTATTTGTTGGAAGGGTTATTGTCTGGATCGATGATGAGCCTAAGTGTCTGAGGACGGTGATGACACATGGCAGATGTCAATCTGAGGTCCAGATGAGTGGCCCTCTAGTAGGAAAAGTAAGACTTTCATGCCCCGGCTTATTTGGTAACCCCTCAGTGACAGCGTAATAGCA
This sequence comes from Lemur catta, assembly GCF_020740605.2. Lineage (NCBI taxonomy): Eukaryota > Metazoa > Chordata > Mammalia > Primates > Lemuridae > Lemur > Lemur catta. The sequence goes on from NC_059136.1 coordinate 20,004,236, forward strand.
CTGGGAGCACGTCTGTCTTTTCACTTTGTTCTTGACACATTTCCTTGACATGAGGACATTAAAGTGATTGTATTAAAAAAAGGTCCAGCAACTGTGATATTTCCTGGAAATCTCATTGGCTTGTTAGCGCCAATACTGAGGGAACGCTATGCCTGCATGAAATAATGATAATAGAACCTCTCATGAAGAAAGCAATTTCAGTGCTTTGTTATTTTAACTGTTGAGTATTTTCTAAGAGATTCTCTTTGCTTTCCCCTCCCCCAGTCATGTTTTGCCAAGATAGAAAGGGTGGAATGGGGGCCTCCACTTCAGAGAATGGGGTGAGTAGCTAAATGTGTAACATTTTAACTAATTTTTTCTTGGTGCATAAAATTTGTACATATACAAGGAATAAAAGTTATATTTTAATGTAAGCATATAACACATAATGCTCAGACCTGGGTAACTGGGTCATGATTCATGTGAAACATTTATCATTGCTTTATTTTGGGAACATCTGAAAAATTCCAGCTATTCTGAAATATAATGAATTATTGTTAAATCTACTTGCAAATTGCACTATAGAACCCTAGAACTTTTTCCTTCTATTTAACAGAATTACCCCTTCAGGAGCACCTCCTTATTAACCCTTCCCAAATTTTGACACATTAAGTGTACATGTCAATGATTTTTTAGTGGGTTCACAATGTTCTGTGTCTATCACCACGATGCACAATTAGAAAATCTGCATCATTCCTACAATTTGAGCCATCTGCATTTATAATCAATATATACTTTATTCCCAAGCATCAGGTAACCACTAAGTAGATATCTGTCTCTATGGATTTGCATTATCCAGAAATTTTATATCAATGGAATCATACCATAGATAGCTTATTTTGTTTCTTTTACTTAGCATAAAGTTTTTGAAGTTCATTCATGTTGTAAGCATGTTTCAGCTCATTGAAAGCCTTTTTATTCAAGACATTACTGTATATCCTAGAATTCCGACTTGGTTCCTTTTCATAATTTCCATTTTTCTTATGAATCCACCATCTATTAACACATTCCTGCCATTGTCTTTTTTTCATTGTTTATAATAGAGTTTTTATTATTTCTCTGCTCTTTCTGAAAATGGGTCATCTGCCTGTTGGTTATAAGGATTCTGGATTCCATTGTCTTGCTTCATCCTGTCTTACTTTTATTTTTTTGTGTATCGGACGTTTCGAGTAGAATGAGAGTGAAGGCTGATTTTCTCTCGGCTTCTTTTTTGGTTTCAGCAGAACTTGGAGGGTAGTGAGAAAGAAATGATCCTTTAAACTTCACCATAAGTCAAGTTGTTGTGAAATGGAATCATACATGCAACATTATGCCATCTACTCGTATTAAAGTGTCTATTATGCTATGTGTATGTTGTATATATCAAAATAGAACCTAGACTCCTCACATATCCTCATATGTGAGAGATTTGAATTCAAAATTTATTAAGAAGAAGTTTATTAATGTAGATTGAAACTTCAATAATAGCTGTTGATCATGAGTTTGCAGTAGTGCTTAATAGTTTCCATGTATTGTTCTTGCATATATTATACTTATCTATTTATTATTTTCAGTCATTTGCAATTAACATTTCTTACACTTGCCAATAATAGTGCATTAAACAAAACTGAGAAGATGTTGAAAAGTGGGCCAAATCAGGAAAATAACTAAAGTATTCTTTGACCAGGAGATTTTACACAGCTTCTGGAAGGAAATGTATTTTGTACAATAATAATGATGACTGAATAAGTACATACTCAGATATTTCGCTGTATTTGTCGGTTAATGTAGGCAAGGATTCATGAAGGAGAATTCGCTAGTCTGGATGTGGATTATGTTGAAATCATGTTACTCCTAGTCAGATAAAACAGAGTCATGTTGGGTAATTACCCTGTGTGTGTAACATGAACACATATGTATGCTTTGGATAGGGACTAAAACCCAATCCGACGGGAAAAGGTTCACAGTGTATATTTAAGTCAGATACATCCTGACATATGTTAATAGTTTTTGAAAAGATACAATCCAAGTTCACAGTTAACTCCTGGTTTTGGTGTCTATTCTATTGAGTACTATATCATCACTCACAGCTGTCCCAGTGCAGTGTCTTCTCAAGTATTGCTCCAGAACGAAGGGTCCTGAAAAGCTTCTGGAGTTGCCATTGCAGCCAGCTTCACTAAAGTCAAGTGAAAGGTACACCTGTTGCTGTAATCTGCTCTAAGCTCAGTGCCTGTGATAAAGGTTTAGGGGCATTAGTGTGGTGTGAGCAAGCGTTATTAATTGGAAGTTGACTGGTCTGGATCAAGGATAAGCACAAGTACCTGAGGATGTTGAGGTGCAGCTGAGTGGCCATCTATTCTATTAGAACAGGACAAATAACCCTTTGTGCTCTGGCCCCATTGATGTCCTCCTCTAGGGTCTCTCACAGCCACTATCCTGTACCTTCCATTTTTCACACCACAGGGTATTTTCATGAAATCTTTCTGGCTGAATATGACTTTAGAACTTTGTATTTCAGCAAAAACTGCTGTGTCACTAACTCAGGTAGTTTAGGGTCGAGGAAACTGCAGATTAATGATTCAGGGAGGAAACAACTGACTAAATGAAACAACAAAGGTGACAAAAGATCCACTCTGATGTTTATCACAGGGACTAGGATGCTGGGATGCCTGTATGATAAACAATTGTAAAGAAACCAATATTGCACTTTGTTTCTAAATGATGTGGTGCATTTCTGACCTGATTTATGTTTTTATATGATGCCTTGTTACAGGTTAAAACTGAGAACAAGTTGTTGTACTTCAGGGAAGAAAGGTGAGCAACCACTTTGATTCTTCTGACATTCAACTGGGTGTCTGTGGCTGCTGAAGTCAGAACTTCAAGATCTATGTGTTCCTTTCTTAGGTGGCTTAATGGGGATTCTTTTCATAGTACATATATTTGCACGTGGAGGTTTCTACCACGTTCAAGGAATCTCCTTTATTGTTTCTTCCTTATGTTTCCATCTCTTTTTGAAGTAACCTACACAATTTTGGGGAATGCCTGACGTAGTTCTCTTTTTCACCCTGCTCTGTTGAGAGAAAATCATCTTGTAATGAAATTCAAGTGTCCACAATATTCAATTTCTTAATCTTTATCCGACACATTCCCAACATAGATGTTTTCATTCTTCTTTGTACTGTCATCATACTATATATTACTTCGCTACATGACTTATTCCTTAAAGTTTTAGTTGATTCAAAAGGTTTATTTAATTTCCACAGTAGATTTTACCTAATTTTATTAGAGACATCCAAGGTCATCTTTTTTGATGTTATGTCTATGAGCCTTCCATTATGCAGATACTAAGCAAAACGTCTACTGTATATTTACTTTTCTTCATTCGTAAAGCATTACATTAGCCTGCACAAAATAAGCCTGGCCAAGGAAAATAGTTATTTGTTGGAAGGGTTATTGTCTGGATCGATGATGAGCCTAAGTGTCCGAGGACGGTGATGACACATTGCAGATGTCAATCTGAAGGTCCAGATGAGTGGCCCTCTAGTAGGAAAAGTAACACTTTCATGCCCCGGCTTATTTGGTAACCCCTCAGTGACAGCGTAATAGCACTGGGGGCACGTCTGTTTTTTCACTTTGTTCATGACACATTTCCTTGACATGAGGACATTAAAGTGATTGTACTAAGAAAGGGTCCAGTAACTGTGATATTTCCTGGAAATCTCATTGGCGTGTTAGCGCCAATACGGAGCGAGCGCTATGCCTGCATGAAATAATGACAATAGCACCTCTCATGAAGAAAGCTACTTCAGTGCTTTGTTATTTTAACTGTTGAGTATTTTCTAAGAGTTTGCCTTTGCTTTCCCCCTCTCTGTCATGTTTTACCAAGATAGAAAGGCTGAAATGGGCACCTCCACTTCAGAGAATGGGGTGAGTAGCTAAAGGTGTAACATTTTTAAAAAATTTTTTCTTCATGCATAATAATTGTACATAGTCAAGGAGTACCAGTTATATGTCAATGCAAGCATATAACACATAATGCTCAGACCTGGGTAATTGGGTCATGATACACGTGGAACATTTATCCTGGCTTTATGTTGGGAACATTTGAAAAATTCTAGCTCTTCTGAAATATAATAAATTATGGTTAACTCTACACGCCCTGTGACACTATTGAACACTAGAAATTGTTCCTTCTATTTAACAGAATTACCCCTTCACCAACACCTCTTCATTACCCCTTCCCAAACCTTGACACATTAATTGTACAAGTCAATGGGCTTTTAGGAAGTTCATAGAGTTGTGTATCCACCACCACAATACAAAATGAGAAAACTTCCATCAACACTAAAAGTTGCCCTATCCCCATTTGTAAGCAATATATACTTTGTTCCCAAACCTCAGGCAACCACTAAGTAGCTTTTTGTCTCTATGGATTTTTCTTATCCAGAAACTTTATAAAAATGCAATCATAGCATAGATAGACTTTTTTTGTTTGTTTCATTTACTTAGCATAAAGTTCTTGAAGTTCATCCATGTTGTAGGGATGTATCAGCTCATCTAAACTCTTTATATTCAAGATAATATTTTATGTCCTAGAATTCCCACTTGGTTCCTTTTCATAATTTGCATGTTGCTTTATGAGTCTACCTTCTATTAACATATTCCTGCCATTCTCTTACATTCATTGATTATAAAAGAGTTTAAATTCAATCTCTGCTCTTTCTGAAAACAGTTCATCTGCCTTTTCGTTGATAAGGATTCTGGATTTCATTTTCTTGCTTCATCTTGTCTTCCTCTTTTTGTGTGTGTGTATCAGCCCTTTTGAGATGAATGAGAGTGAAGGCTGATTTTCTCTATGCTCCTATTTTGTGTTCAGACAGAACTTGGAGGGTAGTGAGAACAAAATGATCATTTAAATTTCACCATCTAGTTGTTCGGAAAATGAATCATACATTTAACATTATACCATTTACACATGTATAAGTGTTTATTCCGCTGTGGCTATGTTGTATATGTCAAAATAGCACCTAGACTCCTCACATATCTTCCTCTGTGAGATATTTCAATTCAAAATTTATTAATAAGAACTTTTTAAATATAGATTGAATCTTTAATAATACCTGTTGATCATTCATTTGCTGTAGTGGATAATATTTTGCTTTTGTTGACCATGCATGTATTACACTTATCTATTAATGAGTTTCAATTATCTGCTCTTAATATTTCTTACTCTTGCAAATAAAAGTGCACTAAATGAAACGGAGAAGATGTTGAAAAGCAGGCAAATCAGGGAGATAACTAAAATATTCTTTGACCGGGAGATTTTCCACAGCTTCTGGAAGGAAATGTATTTTGTACAATAATAATGATGACTGAATAAAGTACGTACTCAGATATTTCACTGTATTTGTCGGTTAACGTAGGCAAGGATTCATGAAGGAGAATTGGCTAGCCTGGATGTGGATTATGTTAAAATAATGTTACTTTTAGTCAGATAAAACAGAGTCATGTTGGGTAATTATCCTATGTGTTAAACATGAACACATATATATGCTTTGGAGAGGGACTAGAACCCAATCCGACGGGAACAGGCTCACAGTGCATATTTATGTCAGATACATCCTGATAAAAGTTACTAGTCTTCTAAATGATACAATTCAAGTTCACAGTTAACTCCTGGTTTTGGTGTCTATTCTATTGAGCACTATATCATCACTGACAGCTGTCCCAGTGCAGTGTCATCTCAAGTATTGCTCCAGAACGAAGGGTCCTGAGAAGCTTCTGGAGTTGCCGTTGCAGCCGGCTTCACTAAAGTCAAGTGAAATGTCCACCTGTTGCTGTAATCTGCTCTAAGCTCAGTGCATGTGATAAAGGTTTATGGGCGTTAGTGTGGTGTGAGCAAGCGTTATTAATTGGAAGTTGACTGGTCTGGATCAAGGATAAGCACAAGTACCTGAGGATGTTGAGGTGCAGCCGAGTGGCCATCTATTCTATTAGAACAGGACAAATAACCCTTTGTGCTCTGGCCCCATTGATGTCCTCCTCTAGGGTCTCTCACAGCCACTATACTGTACCTTCCATTTTTCACACCACAGGGTATTTTCATGAAATCTTTCTGGTTGAATACGACTTTAGAACTTTGCATTCCAGGAAAAACTGCTGTGTCACTAATACAGGTAGCTTAGGATCGAGGAGCCTGCAGATTAATGATTCAGGGAGGAAACAAGTGACTAAATGAAACGACAAAGGTGACAAAAGATCCACTCTGATGTTTATCACAAGGACTAGCATGCTCGGTTGACTGTATGATAAATAATTATAAAGAAACTAACATTGCACTTTGTTTCTAAATGATGTGGTGCATTTCTGACCTGATTTACATTTTTATATGATGCCTTGTTACAGGTTAAAACTGAGAACAATTTGTTGTACTTCAGGAAAGAGAGGTGAGCAACCACTTTGGTTCTTCTGACATTCAACTGGGTGTCTGTGGCTGCTGAAGTCAGAACTTCAAGGTCTATGTGTTCCTTTCTTAGGTGGCTTAATGGGGATTTTTTTCATAGTACATATATTTGCTCGTGGATGTTTCTACCCTGTTCAAGGAATCTCCTTTATTGTTTTTTCCCTATGTTTCGATTTCTTTTTGAGGTAACCTACACAATTTTGGGTAATGCCTGACGTAGTTCTCTTTTTCACCCTGCTCTGTTGAGAGAAAATCATCTTGTAATGAAATTCAAGTGTCCTGAATATTCAATTTTTTAATCTTTTTCTGGCACATTCCCAACATAGATGTTTTCATTCTTCTTTGCACTGTCATCATACCATATATTACTTCACTACATAACTTATTCCTTAAAGATTTAGTTGATTCAAAAGGTTTATTTAATTTCCACAGTAGATTTTACCTAATTTTATTAGAACCATCCAAGGTCATCTTTTTTGATGTTATGTCTATGAGCCTTCCATTATGCAGATACTAAGCAAAACGTCTACTGTACATTTACTTTTCTTCATTCGTAAAGCATTACATTAGCCTGCACAAAATAAGCCTGGCCAAGGAAAATAGTTATTTGTTGGAAGGGTTATTGTCTGGATCGATGATGAGCCTAAGTGTCCGAGGACGGTGATGACACATTGCAGATGTCAATCTGAAGGTCCAGATGAGTGGCCCTCTAGTAGGAAAAGTAACACTTTCATGCCCCGGCTTATTTGGTAACCCCTCAGTGACAGCATAATAGCACTGGGAGCACGTCTGTTTTTTCACTTTGTTCATGACACATTTCCTTGACATGAGGACATTAAAGTGATTGTACTAAGAAAGGGTCCAGTAACTGTGATATGTACTGGAAATCTCATTGGCTTGTTAGCGCCAATACGGAGCGAGCGCTATGCCTGCATGAAATAATGACAATAGCACCTCTCATGAAGAAAGCAATTTCAGTGCTTTGTTATTTTAACTGTTGAGTATTTTCTAAGAGTTTGCCTTTGCTTTCCCCCTCCCTGTCATGTTTTGCCAAGAGAGAGAGGCTGAAATGGGCGCCTCCACTTCAGAGAATGGGGTGAGTAGCTAAACGTGTAACATTTTTAAAAAATTTTTTCTTCATGCATAATAATTGTACATAGTCAAGGAGTACCAGTTATATGTTAATGCAAGCATATAACACATAATGCTCAGACCTGGGTAATTGGGTCATGATACACGTGGAACATTTATCCTTGCTTTATGTTGGGAACATTTGAAAAATTCTAGCTCTTCTGAAATATAATAAATTATGGTTAACTCTACATGCCCTATGAGACTATTGAACACTAGAAATTGTTCCTTCTATTTAACAGAATTACCCCTTCACCAACACCTCTTCATTACCCCTTACCAAACCTTGACACATTAAGTGTACAAGTCAAAGAGTTTTTAGGAAGTTGATAGAGTTGTGTATCCACCACCACAATACAAAATGAGAAAACTTCCATCAACACTAAAAGTTGCCCCATCCCCATTTGTAAGCAATAGATACTTGTTCCCAAACCTCAGGCAACCACTAAGTAGCTTATTGTCCCTATGAATTTTCCTTATCCAGAAAGTTTATACAAATGCAATCGTACCATAGATATTTTTTTTGGTTTGTTTCTTTTACTTAGCATAAAGTTGTTGAAGTTTGTCCATGTTGTAGGGATGTATCAGCTCATCTAAAGTCTTCATATTCAAGATATTATTTTATGTCCTAGAATTCCCACTTGGTTCCTTTTCATAATTTGCATGTTGCTTTATGAATCTACCTTCTATTAACATATTCCTGCCATTGTCTTATATTCATTGATTGTAAAAGAGTTTAAATTCATTCTCTGCTCTTTCTGAAAAAGGGTCATCTGCCTTTTCGTTGATAAGGATTCTGGATTTCATTTTCTTGCTTCACCTTTTCTTCCTCTTTTTGTGTGTGTGTATCGGCCCTTTTGAGATGAATGAGAGTGAAGGCTGATTTTCTCTATGCTCCTTTTTTTGTGTTCAGACAGAACTTGGAGGGTAGTGAGAATGAAATGATCATTTAAATTTCACCATCTAGTCGTTCTGAAAATGAATCATACATTTAACATTATACCATCTACACATGTATAAGTGTTTATTCCGCTGTGTCTATGATGTATATGTCAAAATAGCACCTGGACTCCTCACATATCTTCCTCTGTGAGAGATTTCAATTCAAAATTTATTAATAAGAACTTTTTAAATATAGACTGAATCTTTAATAATAACTGGTGATCATTAATTTGCTGTAGTGGATGATATTTTGCTTTTGTTGTCTATGCATGTATTACACTTATCTATTAATGATTTTCAATTATTTGCTCTTAATATTTCTTACTCTTGCAAATAAAAGTGCACTAAATGAAGCGGAGAAGATGTTGAAAAGTCAGCCAAATCAGGGAGATAACTAAAGTATTCTTTGACCGGGAGATTTTCCACAGCTTCTGGAAGGAAATGTATTTTGTACAATAATAATTATGACTGAATAAGTACATACTCAGATATTTCGCTGTATTTGTCGGTTAACGTAGGCAAGGATTCATGAAGGAGAATTGGCTAGCCTGGATGTGGATTATGTTGAAAGAATGTTACTTTTAGTCAGATAAAACAGAGTCATGTTGGGTAATTATCCTATGTGTTTAACACGAACACTTATATATGCTTGGATTAGGGACTAGAACCCAATCCGACGGGAACAGGCTCACAGTGCATATTTATGTCAGATACATCCTGACATACATTAATAGTCCTCTAATTGATACAATCCAAGTTCACAGTTAACTCCTGGTTTTGGTTTCTATTCTATTGAGTACTATATCATCACTGACAGCTGTCCCAGTGCAGTGTCATCTCAAGTATTGCTCCAGAACGAAGGGTCCTGAGAAGCTTCTGGAGTTGCCGTTGCAGCCGGCTTCACTAAAGTCAAGTGAAATGTCCACCTGTTGCTGTAATCTGCTCTAAGCTCAGTGCATGTGATAAAGGTTTATGGGTGTTAGTGTGGTGTGAGCAAGCGTTATTAATTGGAAGTTGACTGGTCTGGATCAAGGATAAGCAAAAGTACCTGAGGATGTTGAGGTGCAGCCGAGTGGCCATCTATTCTATTAGAACAGGACAAATAACCCTTTGTGCACTGGCCCAATTGATGTGCTCCTTTATTGTCTCTCACTGCCACTATCCTGTACCTTCCATTTTTCACACCACAGGGCATTTTCAAGAAATCTTTCTGGTTGAATACGACTTTAGAACTTTGCATTCCAGCAGAAACTGCTGTGTCACTAACTCAGATAGCTTGGGATCGAGGAAACTGCAGATTAAGGATTCAGGGAGGAAACAACTGACTAAATGAAACAACAAAGGTGACAAAAGATCCACTCTGATGTTTATCACAGGGACTAGGATGCTGGGATGCCTATATGATAAATAATTGTAAAGAAACTAATATTGCACTTTGTTTCTAAATGATGTGGTGCATTTCTGACCTGATTTATGTTTTTATATGATGCCTTGTTACAGGTTAAAACTGAGAACAAGTTATTGTACTTCAGAGCAGAGAGGTGAGCAACCACTGTGGTTCTTCTGACATTAAACTGGGTGTCTGTGGCTGCTGAAGTCAGAACTATTCTTAGGTAGCTTAATGGGGATTCTTTTCATAGTACATATATTTGCGCATGGAGGTTTCTACCCCGTTCAAGGAATCTCCTTTATTGTTTCTTCCCTATGTTTCGATCTCTTTTTGAAGTAACCTACACAATTTTGGGGAATGCCTGACGTAGTTCTCTTTTTCACCCTGCTCTGTTGAGAGAAAATCATCTTGTAATGAAATTCAAGTGTCCTGAATATTCAATTTTTTAATCTTTATCTGGCACATTCCCAACATAGATGTTTTCATTCTTCTTTGTACTGTCATCATACCACATATTACTTCGCTACATAACTTATTTCTTAAAGTTTTAGTTGATTCAAAAGGTTTATTTAATTTCCACAGTAGATTTTACCTAATTTTATTAGAACCATCCAAGGTCATCTTTTTTGATGTTATGTCTATGAGCCTTCCATTATGCAGATACTAGGCAAAACGTCTACTGTACATTTACTTTTCTTCATTCGTAAAGCATTACATTAGCCTGCACAAAATAAGCCTGGCCAAGGAAAATAGTTATTTGTTGGAAGGGTTATTGTCTGGATCGATGATGAGCCTAAGTGTCCGAGGACGGTGATGACACATTGCAGATGTCAATCTGAAGGTCCAGATGAGTGGCCCTCTAGTAGGAAAAGTAACACTTTCATGCCCCGGCTTATTTGGTAACCCCTCAGTGACAGCATAATAGCACTGGGAGCACGTCTGTTTTTTCACTTTGTTCATGACACATTTCCTTGACATGAGGACATTAAAGTGATTGTACTAAGAAAGGGTCCAGTAACTGTGATATGTACTGGAAATCTCATTGGCGTGTTAGCGCCAATACGGAGCGAGCGCTATGCCTGCATGAAATAATGACAATAGGACCTTTCATGAAGAAGGTAATTTCAGTGCTTTGTTATATTAACTGTTGAGTATTTTCTAAGAGTTTGCCTTTGCTTTCCCCCTCCCTGTCATGTTTTGCCAAGAGAGAGAGGCTGAAATGGGTGCCTCCACTTCAGAGAATGGGGTGAGTAGCTAAAGGTGTAACATTTTTAAAAAATTTTTTCTTCATGCATAATAATTGTACATAGTCAAGGAGTACCAGTTATATGTTAATGCAAGCATATAACACATAATGCTCAGACCTGGGTAATTGGGTCATGATACACGTGGAACATTTATCCTGGCTTTATGTTGGGAACATTTGAAAAATTCTAGCTCTTCTGAAATATAATAAATTATGGTTACCTCTACACGCCCTGTGACACTATTGAACACTAGAAATTGTTCCTTCTATTTAACAGAATTACCCCTTCACCAACACCTCTTCATTACCCCTTCCCAAACCTTGACACATTAATTGTACAAGTCAATGAGCTTTTAGGAAGTTCATAGAGTTGTGTATCCACCACCACAATACAAAATGAGAAAACTTCCATCAACACTAAAAGTTGCCCTATCCCCATTTCTAAGCAATATATACTTTGTTCCCAAACTTCAGGCAACCACTAAGTAGCTTTTTGTCTCTATGGATTTTTCTTATCCAGAAACTTTATAAAAATGCAATCATAGCATAGATAGACCTTTTTTGTTTGTTTCTTTTACTTAGCATAAAGTTCTTGAAGTTCATCCATGTTGTAGGGATGTATCAGCTCATCTAAAGTCTTTATATTCAAGATATTATTTTATGTCCTAGAATTCCTACTTGGTTCCTTTTCATAATTTGCATGTTGCTTTATGAATCTACCTTCTATTAACATATTCCTGCCATTGTCTTATATTCATTGATTGTGAAAGAGTTTAAATTCAATCTCTGCTCTTTCTGAAAATGGGTCATCTGCATTTTCGTTGATAAGGATTCTGGATTTCACTTTCTTGCTTCATCTTGTCTTCCTCTTTTTGTGTGTGTGTATCGGCCCTTTTGAGATGAATGAGAGTGAAGGCTGATTTTCTCTATGCTCCTTTTTTGTGTTCAGACAGAACTTGGAGGGTAGTGAGAACAAAATGATCATTTAAATTTCACCATCTAGTTGTTCGGAAAATGAATCATACATTTAACATTATACCATCTACACATGTGTAAGTGTTTATTCCGCTGTGTCTATGTTGTATATATCAAAATAGCACCTAGACTCCTCACATATCTTCCTCTGTGAGAGATTTCAATTCAAAATTTAGTAATAAGAACTTTTTAAGTATAGATTGAATCTTTAATTATTCCTGTTGATCATTAATTTTCTGTAGTGGATAATATTTTCCTTTTGTTGTCCATGCATGTATTACACTTATCTATTAATGATTTTCAATTATTTGCTTTTAATATTTCTTACTCTTGCAAATAAAATTGCACTAAATGAAACAGAGAAGATGTTGAAAAGCAGGCAAATCAGGGAGATAACTAAAGTACTCTTTGACCGGGAGATTTTCCACAGCTTCTGGAAGGAAATGTATTTTGTACAATAATAATTATGACTGAATAAGTACATACTCAGATATTTCGCTGTATTTGTCAGTTAACGTAGGCAAGGATTCATGAAGGAGAATTGGCTAGCCTGGATGTGGATTATGTTGAAATAATGTTACTTTTAGTCAGATAAAACAGAGTCATGTTGGGTAATTATCCTATGTGTTAAACATGAACACATATATATGCTTTGGATAGGGACTAGAACCCAATCCGACGGGAACAGGCTCACAGTGCATATTTATGTCAGATACATCCTGATAAACGTTAATAGTCTTCTAAATGATACAATCCAAGTTCACAGTTAACTCCTGGTCTTGGTGTCTATTTTATTGAGTACTATATCATCACTGACAGCTGTCCCAGTGCAGTGTCATCTCAAGTATTGCTCCAGAACGAAGAGTCCTGAGAAGCTTCTGGAGTTGCCGTTGCAGCCGGCTTCACTAAAGTCAAGTGAAATGTCCACCTGTTGCTGTAATCTGCTCTAAGCTCAGTGCATGTGATAAAGGTTTAGGGGCGTTAGTGTGGTGTGAGCAAGCCTTATTTATCAGAAGTTGACTGCTCTGGATCAAGGATAAGCACAATTGCCTGAAGATGTTGAGGTGCAGCCGAGTGGCCTTCTTATTCTATTAGAACAAGACAAATAACCCTTTGGGCACTGGCCCAATTGATGTCCTTCTCAAAGATCTCACACTGCCATGACCCTATACCTTCCATTTCTCACACCACAGGGTATTTTCATGAAATCTTTCCGGTTGAATACCACTTTAGAACTTTGCATTCAGCCAAAACTGCTGTGTCACTAACTCAGATAGCTTGGGATCGAGGAAACTGCAGATTAAGGATTCAGGGAGGAAACAAGTAACTAAATGAAATGACAAAGGTGACAAAAGATCCACTCTGATGTTTATCACAAGGACTAGGATGCTGGGATGCCTGTATGTATAATAATTTTAAAGAAATTAATATTGCACTTTGTTTCTAAATGATGTGGTGCATTTCTGACCTGGTTTATGTTTTTATATGGTGCCTTGTTACAGGTTAAAACTGAGAACAAGTTGTTGTACTTCAGGGAAGAAAGGTGAGCAACCACTTTGGTGCTTCTGACATTCAACTGGGTGTCTGTGGCTGCTGAAGTCAGAACTTCAAGGTCTATGTGTTCCTTTCTTAGGTGGCTTAATGGGGATTCTTTTCATAGTACATATATTTGCCCATGGAGTTTTCTACCCTGTTCAAGGAATCTCCTTTATTGTTTCTTCCCTATGTTTCGATCTCTTTTTGAAGTAACCTACACAATTTTGGGGAATGCCTGACGTAGCTCTCTTTTTCACCCTGCTCTGTTGAGAGAAAATCATCTTGTAATGAAATTCAAGTGTCCTGAATATTCAATTTTTTAATCTTTTTCTGGCACATTCCCAACATAGATGTTTTCATTCTTCTTTGTGCTGTCATCATACTATATATTACTTCGCTACATAATTTATTCCTTAAAGTTTTAGTTGATTCAAAAGGTTTATTAAATTTCCACAGTAGATTTTACCTAATTTTATTAGAAACATCCAAGGTCATCTTTTTTGATGTTATGTCTATGAGCCTTCCATTATGCAGATACTAAGCAAAACGTCTACTGTACATTTACTTTTCTTCATTCGTAAAGCATTACATTAGCCTGCACAAAATAAGCCTGGCCAAGGAAAATAGTTATTTGTTGGAAGGGTTATTGTCTGGATCGATGATGAGCCTAAGTGTCCGAGGACGGTGATGACACATTGCAGATGTCAATCTGAAGGTCCAGATGAGTGGCCCTCTAGTAGGAAAAGTAACACTTTCATGCCCCGGCTTATTTGGTAACCCCTCAGTGACAGCGTAATGGCACTGGGGGGCACGTCTGTTTTTTCACTTTGTTCATGACACATTTCCTTCACGTGAGGACATTAAAGTGATTGTACTAAGAAAGGTCCAGCAACTGTGATATGTACTGGAAATCTCATTGACGTGTTAGCGCCAATACGGAGCGAGCGCTATGCCTGCATGAAATAATGACAATAGCACCTCTCATGAAGAAAGCAATTTCAGTGCTTTGTTATTTTAACTGTTGAGTATTTTCTAAGAGTTTGCCTTTGCTTTCCCCCTCCCTGTCATGTTTTGCCAAGAGAGAGAGGCTGAAATGGGCGCCTCCACTTCAGAGAATGGGGTGAGTAGCTAAACGTGTAACATTTTTAAAAAATTTTTTCTTCATGCATAATAATTGTACATAGTCAAGGAGTACCAGTTATATGTTAATGCAAGCATATAACACATAATGCTCAGACCTGGGTAATTGGGTCATGATACACGTGGAACATTTATCCTTGCTTTATGTTGGGAACATTTGAAAAATTCTAGCTCTTCTGAAATATAATAAATTATGGTTAACTCTACATGCCCTGTGACACTATTGAACACTGGAAATTGTTCCTTGTATTTCACAGAATTACCCCTTCACCAACACTCTCCATTACCCCTTCCCAAACTTTGGCACATTAAATGTACAAGTCAATGAGTTTTTAGGAAGTTTATAGAGTTGTGTATCCACCACCACAATACAAAATGAGAAAACTTGCATCAACACTAAAATTTGCCCCGTCCCCATTTGTAAGCAATATATACTTTGTTCCCAAGCCCCAGGTAACCATTATGTAGACTTCTGTCTCTACGGATTTCCTTATCCAGATATTTAATATAAATGCAATCATACCATAGATAGTTTTTTTTTTGTTTCTTTTTCTTAGTATAAAGTTGTTGAACTACATCCTTGTTGTAAGTATGTATCAGCTCATCTAAAGTCTTCAAATTCAAGATATTATTTTATGTCCTAGAATTCCCACTTGGTTCCTTTTCATAATTTGCATGTTGCTTTATGAATCTACCTTCTATTATCTCATTCCTGCCATTGTCTTATATTCATTGATTGTAATAGTGTTTAAATTATTTGTCTGCTCTTTCTGAAATTGGGTCATCTGCCTTTTAGTTGATAAGGATTCTAGATTTCATATTATTGCTTCATCTTGTGTTTCTTTTTTTAGTGTGTGTGTGTATCAGCCGTTTTGAGAAAAATGACAGTGTAGTCTGATTTTCTCTATGCTTCTTTTTTGTGTTCAGACAGAACTTGGAGCGTACTGAGAATGAAATGATCATTTAAATTTCACCATATGTCAAGTCGTTCTCAAATTGAGTCATATATTTAACAGTATACCATCTACACATATATAAGTGTCTATTCCTCTTTGTGTACTTGTATATATCAAAACAGAATCTGGACTTCTCTTGTATCTTCATCTGTGAGAGATTTCAATTCAAAATTTATTAATAAGACCTTTTCTAATGTAGATTGAATCTTCAATAATAACTGTTGATCATTAGTTTGCTGTAGTGGTTAATAGTTTGCGTGTATTGTTCATGTATATATTATACTTATGTTTTTATGATTTTCAATCATTTGCTCTTAATATTTCTTACTCTTGCAAATAATAGTGCATTAAGTGAAACTAAGAAGATGTTGGAAAGTCAGCCAAATCAGGAAGATAACTAAAGTATTCTTTGACCGGGAGATTTTACTCAGCTTCTGAAAGGAAATGTATTTTGTACAGTAATAATAAGGACTGAATAACAAAATACACAGATATTTTGCTGTGTTTGCCGGTTAATGAAGGTAAGGATTCATGAAGGAGAATTGGCTAGCCTGGTGTGGATTATGTTGAAATAATGTTACTCCTAGTCAGATAAAACAGAGTCATGTTGGGTAATTATCCTATGTGTGTAACATGAACACATATATATGCTTTGGACAAGGACTAGAACCCATTCTGATGGGAAAAGGCCCACAGTGTATATTTATGTCAAATACATCCTGACAAACTTTAATAGCCTTTTAAATTATACTATCCAAGCTCACAGTTAACTCCTGGTTTTGGTTTCTATTCTTTTGGGTACTATATCATCACTGACAGCTGTCCCAGTTCATTGTCATCTCAATTATTGCTCCAGACTGAAGTATCCTTAGAAGCTTCTGGAGTTGCCATTGCAGCCAGCTTCATTAAAGTCAAGTGAAACATCCACCTGTGCTTTAATATACTATAAGCTGAATGCAGGTGATAAATTTTTAGGGGCATTAGTGTCGTGTTAGGAATCCTTATTTGTTGGAAGTCGAGTGGTCTGGATCAAGGAAAAGCACAAGTACCTGACGATGTTGAGGTGCAGCTGACTGGCCATTTGTTCTATTAGATTAGGACAAATATCCTTTTCTGCACTGGCCCAATTGATGTCCTCCTCTAAGATCTCACATTACCACTATCCTATATCTTCCATTTTTCACTCCCCAGGGTATTTTCATTAATTCTATTTGGTTCAATGCCACTTTGGTGCTTTGCATTCAAGCAAAAACTGCTGTGTCACTAACTCAGATAGCTTGGTATTGAGGAAATTGCAGATTAAGAATTCAGGAAGGAAACAAGTGAATAAATGAAATGACAAAGTTGACAGAATATCAACTCTGATGTTTATCACAAGGACTATGGTGCTGAGATGCCTGTATGATAAGTAATTATGAAGTAACCAGTGTTACTCTTTGTTTCTACATAATTTGGTGCATTTCTGACCTGTTTTATTTTATTTTTTTATTTCAGCTTATTAGGGTGGTACAAAAGTTCAGGTTATGTATATTTCCCATGCCCCTCTTGATTCCTCTGAGTCAGAGCTTCCAGCATGTGCATTCCTCTGATAGTGAACATTGAACTCATTATGTAGGTATTCACTCATTCCCTTCCCCCGCCCCCCACATCTGTCTGACACCCAATTGTGTTATTCCAAATGTGCACTTAGGTGATGATAATGGAAACTTATTTGCTGGTGAGTACATGTGGTGCTTATTTTTCCATTCTTGGGGTACTTCACTTAGTACAATGGGTTCCAAATCTCTCCAGGAGAACAAACTATATTACCATTATTTCTTATAGCTGAGTAATACTGCATGGTATACATATATCACATTTCACTAATCCACTCATGTGTTGATGGGCATTTGGGTTGTTTCCACATCTTTGCAATTGTGAATTGTGCTGCTATAGACATTCGGGTGCAGGTGTCTTTTTTATAGAATGACTTTTGTTTTTTTGGGTAAATGCCCAATAATGGGATTGCTGGATCGAATGGTAGGTCTACTTGAATCTGTTCAAGGTATCTCCATATTGCTTTCCACAGATGTTGCACTACTTTGCAGTCACACCAGCAGTGTATGAGTGTTCCTGTCTCCCCGCATCCACGCCAACATGTATTGTTTGGGGTTTTTTGATAAAGGCCATTCTCACTTGAGTTAAGTGATACCTCATTGTGGTTTTGATTTGCATTTCCTTGATGGTTAGAGATGTTGAGCACTTTTTCATATGTTTGTTAGCTATTCTTATATCTTCTTTTGAAAAATTTGTATTCATGTCCTTTGCCCACTTTTTGATAGGGTTGTTCGATTTTTTCTTACTGATTTTCCTGAGTTCTAAATAGATTCTTATTTTCAGTCCTTTATCGTATGTGTAGCATTTGAAAATTTTTTCCCATTCTGTAGGTTGTCTGTTTACTCTCGTGACTGTTTCTTTGGCTGTGCAGAAACTTTTTAATTTAATCAGGTCCCATTTATTTATTTTTGTTGTTGCTGTGATAGCCTTAGGGGTCTTCCTCATAAATTCTTTGCCTAGACCAATGTCTATAAGAGTCTTTCCTACATTTTCTTCTAGAATTCTAATAGTTTTACCCCTAAGTTTTAAGTCTGTTATCCGCTGTGACTTGAGTTTTGTGAGAGGTGAAAGCTGTGGGTCCTGTTTCAGTCTTCTACATGTAGCTATCCAATTTTCCCAGCACCATTTGTTGAATAAGGATTCTTTTCCCTAGAGTATGTTTTTGTCTGCTTTGTCAAGGATTAGATGGCTATATGAGGATGATTTTATATTTGGATTTTCTGTTGTGTTCCACTGGTCTGTGTCACTGCACTTGTGCTAATACCAAGCAGTTTTAGTAACCCCAGTCTTGTAGTATAGTTTGAAGTCTGGCAAATTAATACCTCCCATTTTGTTTTTGTTGCTTAAAATTGCTTTTGCTAAATGGGGTCTTTTCTGGTTCCATTCGAAGTGTAAAATTATGTTTCTATATGTGTGAAAAATGATTTTGGTAGTTTAATAGGGATTGCATTGAATCTGTAGATCACTTTGGGTAGTATAGACATTTTAACAATATTAATTCTTCCGATCCATGAACCTGGTATACTTTTCCACCTATTTACATCCTCTGCTATTTCCTTCCTCAGTGTTTCATAGTTCTCCCTATAGAGGTCCTTTACCTCCTTATTTAAATATATTACTAGGTATTTTACTTTCTTTGTTGCTATTTTGAAGGGTATTGAGCCCTTAATTTGGTTCTCCATTTGACTCTTATTGGCATATATGAATGACTCTGATTTGTGTGTATTGGTTTTGTATCCTGAAACTTTATTAAATTCATTGATCTATTCCAGGAGTCTCTTGGTTGAATCCTTGGGGTTTTCTAGATAAAATATCACATCATCAGCAAAGAGTAAGACTTTGATCTCTTCTGTCCCTATTTGAACACCCTTGATTCTGCTCTCTTGCCTGAAAACTCTCACAAGAACTTCCAATGCTATGTTGAAAAGTAATGGGGACAGTGGCCAGCCTTCTCTGGTTCCAGTTCGAAGTGCGAATGCTTTCAGTTTTTCCCCATTCAGTATGATGTTGGCTGTGGGTTTGTCATAAAAGTGTTATATCATTTTTAGACAGGCCCTGTCTATGCCTATTTTGTTGAGCGTTCTTATAAAAGGTGTTGAATTTTGTCAAATGCTTTTTCTTCATCTATTGAGAGGATCTTATGGTCTTTATTTTTGCTTTTATTTATGTGGTGAATTACATTTATAGATTTGGATATGTTAAACCATCCCTGCATCTCTGGGATGAAGCCCACTTGACCATGATGGATTATTTTTTTGATAAGCACTTGGATTTGATTTGCTAGGATTTTATTGAGGATTTTTGCATCTATATTCATAAGGGATATTTGTCTATAGTTTTCTTTTTTTGTTGCATCCTTTCCTGGTTTTGGTATCAATGTTATGTTAGCTTGGTAAAATGTGTTGGGGAGAATTCCATCCTTCTCGATGTTGGAGAATAGTTTATGTAGGATGGGCACCAGTTCTTCTTTGTAGGTGTGGTAAAATTCGGGTTGAACCCATCTGGTCGGGGCTTTCTTTTTGGGAAGGTTTTTTATTGCTGTTTTGATTTCAGTTCTCGTTATTGGTCTATTCAGGAATTCTATTTCTTCCTGGTTGAGCCTGGGAAGGCTGTGTATTTCAAAAAATTTGTTCATTTCCCCTACATTTTCCAGTTTGTGTGCAAAAAGATTTTTGTAGAATTCATAGATGATATCATGTATCTCTGTGGCATCAGTCCTGATTTCTCCTTTCATGTTCCTGATGGAGGTTGTTAGAGAGTTTTCTTTTCTGCTCTTGGTTAATATAGCCAGAGGTGTGTCTATTTTGTTTATATTTTCAAAGAACCAACTTTTTGTTTTATTAATCTCCCTTATGGATTTTTTGTTGTCCTTTTCATTTAGTTCTGATTTGATCTTAATAATTTCTCTCCTTCTGCTAGGTTTGGGGTCAGTCTGTTCTTCTTTCTCCAGCTCTTTGAGTCTATTCATTAGGTTGTCTATTTGTAAATTTCCTGTCTTTTTGATATAGGCATTTATGGAAATAAATTTTCCTGTCAGGACTACTTTAGCTGTGTCCAGATTTTGATAACTTGTGTCTC
The DNA here is from genome assembly GCF_020740605.2 of Lemur catta. Classification (NCBI taxonomy): domain Eukaryota; kingdom Metazoa; phylum Chordata; class Mammalia; order Primates; family Lemuridae; genus Lemur; species Lemur catta. The sequence continues at coordinate 20,024,707 of NC_059136.1, forward strand.
CTTTGTCATTTAATTCAAAGGATCTTTTGATTTCTGGCTTGATATCTTCATTTATAAAATAATCATCCAGGAGAAGGTTGTTTAGCTTCTATGTCTTTGAGTAGGAATGAGAATTTCTGTTAGGGTTAATTTCTACTTTTATTCTGCTGTGATCTAAGAAGACGCATGGTATAATTTCTGTTTTTTTTAATTTTTTAAGACATCCTTTATGTCCTAGGATATGGTCAATCTTGGAGAATGTCCCATTCGCTTATGAAAAGAACGTATATTCAGTGAATTTTAGGTGGAATGTCCTGTAGATGTCAGTCAGGCCCATTTGTTCTAGAATTCTATTTAAGTCCATTATTTCTTTGTTTATTTTCTGTTTGGAGGATCTGTCCTATACTGTCAATGGAGTGTTAAAGTCTCCGGCTATCATGGTATTGTTATCTATCATTTGGTTCAGATCAAGTAGGGTTTGCTTTATGAATCTGGATGGACCTAACTTGGGTGCATATATATTAAGTATAGTTATGTCTTCTTTTTGTATTTTACCCTTCACCAGTATATAGTAACCATCTTTGTCTTTCATTACTTTTGTTGATTTAAAAACTAAGTTATCGCAGAGTAAAACCACCACGCCAGCTTTCTTTTGGCTTCTGTAAGCTTGAAATATCAATTTCTACCCTTTTATTTTCAGTCTAAATGCATCTTTGCAAGTTAGATGAGTTTCCTGGAGACAGCAGATACTTGGCTTGTATTTTTTTATCCATTGGGCCAGTCTATGTCTCTTGAGTGGTGAATTCAAGCCATTCACATTTATTGAGAGAACTGATAATTGGGACAGATTTCTGTTCATCTTGTTGGGTAGAACTTCATTGCTATGTTTTCTCTCTTAAGCCATTGTAACTGGGTTTTGATCTTTAGCTCTTGAGTAGTTTTACATTCGTGGGTCTTTCTTGTGCTGGTCTGTGTGTAACTGTTTTGAGTACATCTTGGACGGCTGGTCTTCTCTTGGTGAATTCCCTGAGTTTTTGTTTATCTGAGAATGTCTTAATTGCTTCTTCGTATACAAAATTTAGCTTAGCTGGGTACAAGATTCTAGGCTGGGCATTATTCTGTTTCAGAAGAGTGATAATGGGGCCCCAGTCTCTTCTTGCTTGTAAGGTTTCAGCTGAGAAATCTGGCATTATTCGGATGGGCTTTCCTTTGTATGTTACTTGTTTCTTTTTCCTTACAGCTCGAAGAAGGGCCTCTTTGGTGGATATTTTGGTCAGTCTGATGACTGTGTGACATGGTGTCTTCCTATTTGCTATGAATCTCCCAGAGTTTCTTTGAGCTTCTTGAACCTGTATATCTAGAGTTTTAGCAAGGACTGGGAAATTTTCCTCAATTATATCTTCAAATGGCTTATCCAACCCTTGTTTATTATCTTCTTCACTCTCAGGAATGCCCATAACTCTCACATTAGGCTTCTTCCCATAGTCCCACATTTCTTGTAGACTCTGGTCTTTTCTCTTATTTCTTTGCTCTATCTCTGTGACTGACTTATTTAATTGGAAAGTGTTATCTTTGATCTCTGATATTCTTTCTTCTGTTAGACCTACCCTGCTTTGGGGCTTTCCACTGTATTTTGTAGCTCCCTGAATAAATTCTTCATTTCCAGGGGTTCAGTTTGATTTTTCTTCAATATTTCTATTTTTTTAGTGAATTTTTCTTCCAAGTCCTGGATTTTTTTTGTGGTTTCTTTGTGTTGGTTATCCATTTTTTCTTGCATATTATTCAGCTTATTTATAATCCATGTTTGAAATTCTTCCTGTGACATGTTGCTGTTTTGAATCTGGTTTGTGTCAATTGGTAGAGAGCTGATATTCCTCTTTAGGGGCAAGATTTCCATTTGATTCTTTATACTCCCAGAGTCCTTTCACTGAGTGCTTACCATCTGGATCAATCATTAGATCTCTTCTTTCAGCTTTAGGCTGGATAGCAGCATGCCTTGTGCTCTGTTCTTAGGCTGTGTAGCAGCGTAGGTGTGTTGCTTCCTTTGTCACTAGGGGGAGCCTGTTATGTATTGTTTAGGGTTTTTCTACCTCAGCTGGGGGGCTCCTCCTGGTGCGTCCAGCCCCAGAGAATTGATTTGACCTAAAACCAGTTTGACCAGTTAAGTCGCTAGACTGTCAACTTTCAATTAGCAGCCAGGATTCACACTGGTTGCAGACAGAAAGTGTCTTTTTCTTTCCTCTTCCTCTGCAAAGGTTGTTTCTGCCTCTTTCTGTGGGATAGACACTGGCTAGGGGGAGGGGGCAGTGCCCTTGCTCGCCCAGTGCACCAGGTGCTGCAGCTTATGTGGGCAATGGTCCCCCTTGCCCCAATGTCCACAAGGATGATGCTCCACTCTCTCACGACTGGGGAAGCACTCAGTGTTCACACAAGGGTGGAGTTCCTAGTGAGGGTCCATGGACATGGGGAGGCAGCTGCCCAGGGAGCCGCCTGGCACCGTATCGCTCCGCAGAGGCTAGGCTGTGGACCCCAAAAATGGCAACTGCCCACCTGGAGATCACCAGTGCCCAGGGGTGAATGTTCACAGTCTGGCAGTAGCCAGAACCAGGGACTGAGTGAGGCCAGCAGCCAGCAGCTGTTTTCTGACTAGAGACCCAAGGAGTGATGGCTGTAGTTTGGCCATCTCCTAACTGCCTCCCACTGCAGGCCAGATGACTCCCTCCCCCACCAAGTGCAGTCCTGGCACAGAGCTCAGGAGTCCAAGATGCCTCCCGCTAATGTCTCCTCTCCACAGAGCCCCAGGTCTCCTGCAGTGATTCTGAACTGACTTCAGGCAGATCCATAATTGACGGGGTGTGGAAGTCAATGGGGAAACAAGCTATTTTTCTGTGGGGCTAAACCCACCTCACTCACTGGTGAGGCGGGTAAAGCCATCCCTCGCTCCACACTCTATTGTCTGTCCTGCAATCTCCAGATTTTCGTGATCTTATTTCCCACTCTCGTCAAAATTTTCTTGCTTTCTGTGTCCCATGCTCATTTTCCGTGGATTCACATGGCTGTTCTTGTAGGGGAGTGATCCTCTAGCATTGTGGCAAGCCAAGATACATGCCTTCCTTTCTGGGAGCACGAATCCAGGAAGTCACCTCAACTCTGCCATCTTCAAAATCATGATTTATTTTTTTATGGAGAGAGGAGGCCACAGATGGCATCTCGGGGGACCTGAGGTGCTCTCTGTGCACCTGAATGACCACCCCAAGATCCTTTCTTGGGCAGGGTGTCAGGGGCACCATGCCCAGAGCAGGGGGAGTTGGCAGGTCCGTGCTGAGCTTCTACTGCCCTCATTGTGTCTTTCAGGGAGCTGTTCTGCCCAGGTTGGCCGCAAGGCACTGAGGATAACAAGTGCATGGTTCGCTTGTGGATGGAGGCCAAATCAGTGAAAAAATGAGTTGCCAAGTTTTGCCCCAGGGCCATGAGCAACTTCCAGTGGCAAGCCCATGAACAAGTGTACCAGGCACAATTTGCTCCTTTTGGGGGATGCTCCTAGGGATTCTGACCCACGTAGGTGCATGGCCTTCGTGGCTACTCTAGTCCGAGTGGTCAAAGAGAAAATATTTCCATGAGGGAAAAACAAAGGAAGGCATCACCCAGTGTAGGCTTTTAGTCCTGGGTTCCAGGATAGCAGGACTGTCAAAGATGGATGAATGGGGTAGGGAGGATGCCACCGCGGTGTCATGGGACAGGCCACTGTACGGGGCGATTGCATCCTCATGGTCTGACTGCTCAGAAGTGGGACTGTCCCAGCCCCAAGGGCCTGAATTTCCCGAGAGGCTGGAAGCAAGGGGCTACTGCGCCTCTAGGGAGTCCCAAGCCATTGTGGGGCCACGCTTTGAAGTGGTCTGACCTGAGTGCCCCTGATGGCCTTGCTGGGTGCCAGAATGCTCTCTAACTTGTCCCCAAGACCCCAGTGAGCCTGCGGCATTCCAAGATCCCACACTGCCACACCCATCAAGTAACCTCCCTCTCCCAGGTGTGGCCAGATGAAAGCTAGGCATCCCCTAGAGAGATTGGAGTTTCCCTCAGAGGATGTCAAGGTCCCTTCTGAGTGGAGAGGTGCCATCCAGGAAGGGTGGGACTTGTTGGAGCAGAAAGCAAGGGCCTTGAGGACCACGGCCCCAACAGGCTCAGGTTGGCATGGGCTGTTTGAGCGGCTGCAGCTGTACCATGACCCCAGAGACAGGAAACAGAGGAAGGGGCACAGCCTGGTGACGACAGCCTTTGTTTTCCACAGGCGAGCTAAACAAATGAAGGCCCCGGCTCCTGACCACCATGCTTAGGGAATGGGGAACTCTGTGGAGGGTGTGGTGAACCATGTGGCATCCGGGCCTGGGCCCTCAATTATGAGAGATTTCAGTTCATGTCCAGTAGATGGGGCGAGGCGGCTCTGCCCGGGCCCGCGGATGCTTCCCAGCAGCAGCAGCAGTGAGTAAGATGCTCTTGACCTGCCATGGGTAGTGGCCCACCTTGCTGGGCCAAGCCGAATATATGGTATTCCCTTCCGTGTTCTGGCTGGACAAGGGAGTGGGAATGAAGAACCTCCCAGGCCACGAAAGTGTTCCCTGCTGGAAATCCCTTGTTGGATCCCTGGCTGAAATACATGCGTGAGCCAGTCCCCACCCCCCGAGAGGAGTGTGAGCACATTTGGAATGACAGCTGTCCTCCACCTTCCCAGGCACATAACATCCCCGGACACAGAGTTCCTTTGGGCCTGTTGCCACTGGGGTAGTGGCTCTCAACCGTGCTGCCTAGCATGAATTAGGCCGAAACCAACATCTTTGTGGCCCCCTATTCTCCTGGATGCACCTGTGGTGAGCTTCTCTTCTCCAGGTCATGCTGCATGTGTGCGTCGGGAGGGACCTCCTAGGACTGGGTCGATGATGAGAACCTTATATGGTCTGAAGAGAGGTGATGACTTAAAAATCATGCTCAATAGGATTATGCTGAGGCCCAGCCTAGGTACGCATTCACCAAGAGGACGTTAGGCTGCCCATCTCCCATTGTGGGCAACTATCTCTTCAGCTGCAGACTAAAGGCCCCAGAGGGCATCTCAGGGGACCTGAGGTACTCTCTGGCTCCTCAACAACCACACCAAGCTCCTTTTGTGGCAGGGTGTGAGGAGCACCATTCCTCATAACACGGCATGTTGGCAGGTGTGTGCTGAGCTCGTGCTGTCCTCGTTTTGTCTTTCAGGGAGCTGTTCTGCCCAGTTGGCCCCAAGGCACTTAGGATAAAAGGTGAGGGGTTCGCTTGTGGCCGGAGGCCAAATTGGTGGGAAAATGGGGTTGTCAAGGTTTGGCCCCAAGGTCATGTGTGATTGTGAGTGGTAAGCCAATGGCCAAGTGGACCAGGAGCTATTCGATCCTTCTAGGGGATGCTCCTGGGGGTTCTGAACCACGGAGGGTGCATGGCTTTTGTGGCCGCTGTAGTCTGAGTGTCCTAAGGGAAAATGGTTCCATGAATGAGACCTAGGGCAAGGCACCCCTCAGTGTAAGCTTTCAGTCTGGGTATCCAGGCTAGCGGGCCTGTCAGGGCTGGACCAGTGAGGTAGGGAGGATACCACTCTGGCATCATGGGACAGGCCACTGTACATGGTGAATGAATCCTCGGGGTCTGACTGCTGAGTGTTGGGGCTGTAACACCCCCAAGGGCCTGAATTTCCCGAGAGGCTGGAAGGAAGGGGCTGCTGTGCCTCTGGGGAGTCCCAGGCCATTGTGGGGACACGCTGTTGAAGTGGTCTGACCTGAATGCCCCCGATGGCCTTGCTGGGTGCCAGAATGCCCTCTCACCTGGCCCTGGGGCCCCAGTGGGCACGAGGCATTTCAAGCTCCCACGCTGCCGCACCCATCAAGGCACATCCATCCCCTCGGGGTGGCCGGCTGAAAGCTGGGCATCCCCTAGGGAGATTAGAGTTTCCCTCAGAGGATGTCTAGGTTCCTTCTTAGCAGAGAGGTCACCTCCAGGAAGAACGGGAACTGTTTGGGCAGATATCAGTGGCCTTGAGGCCGGCGGCCCCTGCAGGCTCAGCTTGGCATGGGCTGTGTATGCGGCTGCCCCTGACCTTGAACCAAGAGCCAGGATACAGAGAAAGCGGCACAGTCCAGGGCCCACATCCTTTGTTTTCCCATTGAAGAGGTCAGCACATGGAAGCCCCAATCCTGAGCACTCTGCTGAGGGAATGGGGATCTCTGTGGAGCATGTGGGGATCCATATGGCATCATGGCCTGGGCCAACAATTACGAGAGATTTGAGTTCAAGTCCAGTAGATGGGGCAAGCCAACTCTGCCTGGGCCCAGGGATGATTCCCAGCAAGAGGGACAGTGAGTAAGAGGCTCTTGACATGCCCTAGGCATTCGCCCACCTTCCTGGCCCAAGCCCAGTACATGGTGTGCCCTGCCGTGTTCTGGCCTGACAAGGGAGCAGCAATAAAGGGCCTTCCAGGCCACGCATGTGTTCCCTGCTTGCAATCCCTTGTTGGATCCCTGGCTGAAATACATGTCAGAGTCAGCCCCCAGTCCCTAAGAGGAGTGTGAGCACATTTGGAACATCTCTCCTTCACCTTCCCATGCAGATAACATCACTGGATATAGAGTTCCTTCAGGCCTGGTGCCACTGGGGCAGTGGCCGTCTACCCCACTGCATACCATGCATTATTCCGAAACCCACATCCATCGTGGCCCCCTATTCTCCTGGATGCACCTGTGGTGAGCTTCTCTTCTCCAGGTCATGCTGCATGTGTGCGTGGGGAGGGGCCTCCCAGGGCTGGGTCGATGATGAGAACCTTATATGGTCTGAAAAGACGTGATGACTTAAAAATCATGCTCAATAGGATTACGCTGAGGCCCAGCCTAGGTACGCATTCTGGAAGAGCACGTTGGGCTGCCCATCTCCCATGGTGGGCAACTGTCTCTTCAGCTACAGACTGGAGGCCTGGAGGGCATCTCAGGGGACCCGAGGTGGTCTCTGCGCTCCTCAGTGAACACCTCCAGCTCCTTTTGTGGACAGGGTGTGAGGAGCACCATTCCCCAGAGCAGGGCATATTGCCAGGTGCGTGCTGAGCTCGTGCTACCCCCATTGTGTGTTTCAGGGAGCAGTTCTGCCCAGGTTGGCCCCAAGGCACTTAACATAAAAGGTGAGTGGTTCACTTGTGGCCGGAAGCCAAATTGGTGGAAAAATGGGGTTGCCAAGCTTTGGCCCCAGGGCCATGAGCAATTTCGAGTAGCAAGCCCATGGCCAAGTGGACCACATGCTATTCGCTTCTCCTCAGGGATGGTCCTGGGGATTCTCACCATGGAAGGTGCAAGGCCTTCATGGCCACTCTAGTCCAAATGGTCTAAGGGAAAATGGTTCCATGAATGTGTCCCAGGGCAAGGCACCCCTCAGTATAAAATTCAGTATGGGGTACCAGGGTAGCGGGTCTGTCAGGGCTGGACCAGTGGGGTAGGCAGAATGCCACTCTGGCCTCATGAGACAGGCCACTGTAGGTGGGGATTTAATCCTCATGATCTGACCACTGAGTGTTGGGGCTGTGCCACCCCAAATGGCCTGAATTTCCCAAGAGGCTGAAAGCAACAGGCTGCTGTGGCTCTGGGGAGTCCCAAGCCATTGTGGGGACACACTGTTGAAGTGGTCTGACCTGAATGCCCCCGATGGCCTTGCTGGGTACCAGAATACCCTCTCACCTGTCCCCGTGGCCCAGGTGAGCATGCGGCATTCCAAGATCCCATGCTGCCGCACCTATCAAGGTACCTCCATCTCCCGAGGGTGGCCAGCTGAAACCTGGACATTCCTTAGGTAGATTGGAGTTTCCTTCAGAGGATGTCCAGGTCCCTTCTGAGCAGCGAGGTCACCTCTAGGAAGGACAGGACCTGTTTCAGCAGAAATCAGTGGCCTTCAGACCCGTGGCCCCAGCAGGCTCAGCTTGGTGTGGGCTGTGTATGTGGCTGTGCCTAAGCCCTGAAACGAGAGCCAGGATAGAGAAGAAGGAGCACAACCTGGGGCCCACAACCATTGTTTTCCCATTGGGCATGTCAACACATGGAGGCCCCGCTCCTGACTACCTTGCTGAGGGAATGGGGATCTCTGTGGAGCATGTGGTGATCCATGTGGCATCATGGCCTGGGCTCTCAATTATGAGAGATTTGAGTTCATGTCCAGTAGATGCGGCAAGCCGAATCGGCCTGGGCCCGGGGATGTGTCCCAGCAAGAGGGGCAGTGAGTAAGACACTCTTGACCTGCCATAGGTATTCACCCACCTTGCTGGCCCAAACCCAGTACATGGTGTGCCCTGCCATGTTCTGGCCTGACAAGGGAGCGGGAATGAAAGGCCTCCCAGGCCACGCAAGTGTTCCCTGCTGGCAAACACTTGTTGGATCCCTGGGTGAGATACATGCGTGAGACAACCCCCAGCAACTGAGAAGATTGTGAGTACATTTGGAATGACACCTGTCCTCCACCTTCCCCTACAGATAACATCCATGGACACAGAGTTCCTTCGGGCCGGGTGCCACTGGGGCAGTGGCCGTCAACCTCGCTGACTAGCATGCATTATGCTGAAACCCGCATATTTACTGGCCCCCTATTCTCCTGGATGCACCTGTGGTGAGCTTCTCTTCTCCAGGTCACGCTGCATGTATGTGTGGTGAGGAACCTCCCAGGGCTCGGTCGATGATGAGAACCTTATATGGTCAGAAGAGAGGTGATGACTTAAAAATCATGCTCAATAGGATTATGCTGAGGCCCAGCCTAGGTACGCACTCTGGAAGAGGATGTTGGGCTGCCCATCTCCCATTGTGGGCAACTGTGTCTTCAGCTACAGACTGGAGGACCCAGAGGGCATGTCGAGGGACCCGAGATGCTCTCTGTGCTCCTCAATGACCACCCCAAGCTCCTTTTGTGGGCAGGGTGTGAGGGGCACCATTCCCCAGAGCAGGGCATGTTGGCAGGTCCGTGTTGAGCTCGTGCTGCCCCCGTTGTATCTTTCAGAGAGCCGTTCTGCCCTGGTTGGCCCCATGGCACTCAGGATAAAAGGTGAGTGGTTCGCTTGTGGCCAGAGTCCAAATCGTTGGAAAAATGGGGTTACCAATTTTTGGCCCCAGGGCCATGAGCAACTTCCAGTGGCAATACAATGGCCAACTGGACCAGGCGCTATTTGCTCCTTCTGTGGGATGCTCCAGGGGATTCTGACCCACAGAGAGTGCATGGCCTTCGTGGCCTCTCTAGTCCAAGTGGTCTAAGGCAAAATGGTTCCTCGAGGGAAACACAAGGTAATCGCCCCTCAGTGTAGGCTTTGTGTCTGGGGTTCCTGGGTAGCGGGCCTGTCAATACTGGACTGGTGGGGTAGGTAGGATGCCAGCAGGGCATCATGGGACAGGTCACTGTACATGGGGATTGAATCCTCATGGTCTGACCGCTGAGAGGTGGGGCTGTCCCACCCAGAAGAGCCTGAATTTCCCGAGAGGCTGGAAGCAAGGTGCTGCTTCTCCTCTGAGGAGTCTGAGGTCGGTGAGGGGCCATGCTATTGAAGTGGTCTGACCTGAATGCCTCCGATGGCCTTGCTGGGTACCAGAATGCTCTCTAACTTGTCCTCAAAACCCCAGTGAGCATGCGGCATTCTAAGCTCCCACATTGCCACACACATCAAGGTACCTCCCTCTCCCGAGTGTGGCCGGCTGAAAGCTGGGCATACCCTAGAGAGATTGGAGTTTCCCTCAGCGGATGTCCAGGTCCCTTTGAGCGGAGAGGTCACCTCCAGGAAGTGCAGGACCTGTTGGAGCAGAAAGCAATGCCCTTGAGGCCCACGGTTCCAACAGGCTCAGGTTGGCATGGGCTGTTTGTGCGGCTGCGTTTGTACCCTGAACCCAGAGCCAGGAAACAGAGGATGGGATTCAGCCTGGGGACCACAGCCTTTGTTTTCCCACAGGTGACGTGAGCACATGGAGGCCTTGGCTCCTGATCACCCTGCTGAGGGAATGGGGATCTCTGTGGAGGGTGTGGGGATCCATGTGGCATCCGGGCCTGGGCCCTCAATTAAGAGAGATTTGAGTTCATGTCCATTAAATGGGGTGAGGCAGGTTTCCCGGGCTCGGAAAATCTTCCCAGTAGGGGGGACAGTGAGTAAGATGCTCTTGACCTGCCATAGGTAGTGGCCCACCTTGCTGGCCCAAGCCCAGTACATGGTGTGCCCTGCCGTGTTCTGGCCTGACAAGGGAGTGGATATGAAGGGCCTCCCGGGCCTCACAAGTGTTCCCTGCTGGCAATCTTTTGTTGGATCCCTGGCTGAAATACATGTGTGAGGCAGCCCCCACCACCCCCAGAGGAGTGTGAGCGCATTTGGAATGACATCTGTCCTCCACCTTCCCAGGCAGATAATATCCACGGACACAGAGTTCCCTTAGGCCTGGTGCCACTGGGGCAGTGGCCGTCTACCCCACTGCCTAGCATGTATTACTTGGAAACCCACGTCCTTCGTGGCCCCCTCTTCTTCTGGATGCACCTGTGGTGAGCTTCTCTTCTCCAGGACATGCTGCAATTGTGCGTGGTGAGGGGCCTGCCAGAGCTGGGTCGATGATGAGAACCTTATTTGGTCTGAAGGGAGGTGATGACTTAAAAATCATGCTCAATAGGATTACGCTGAGGCCCAGCCTAGGTATGCATTCTGGAAGAGGATATTGGGCTGCCCATCTCCCGTAGTGGGCAACTGTCTCTTCAGCTGCAGACTGGAGGCCCCAGAAGGCATGTCGGGGGATCCGAGGTGCTCTCTGTGCTCCTCAACAACCACCCCAAGCTCCTTTTGTGGGCAGGGTGTGAGGGGCACCATTCCCCAGAGCAGGGGGTTTTGGCAGGTCCGTGCTGAGATCATACTGCCCCTGTTGTGTCTTTCAGGGAGCTGTTCTGCCCAAGTTGGCCCCAAGCCACCGAGGATAACAGGTGAGTGGTTTGCTTGAGGCCGGAGTCCAAATCGGTGGAAAAATGGGGTTGCCAAGCTTTTGCTCCAGGTCTGTGAGTGATTTCGAGTCGCAAGTCCATGGCCAAGTGGACCACATGCTATTCACTCCTTCTGGGGGATGCTCCTGGGGATTCTGACCCAGGGAAGGTGCATGGCCTTTGTGGCCACTCTAGTCTGATTGGTCTAAGGGAAAATGGTTCCATGAATGAGACCCAGGGCAAGGCAACCCTCAGTATAGTTTTTCAGTCCGGGGATCCAGGGTAGCGGGCCTGTCAGAGCGGGACCAGTGCAGAAGGCAAGACGCCACTCTGGCGTCATGGAATAGGCCACTGTACATGGGGATTGAATCCTGAGGGTCTGGTTGCTGAGTGTTGGGGCTGTCCCACCCCCAAGGGCCTGAATTTCCCGAGAGGCTGGAAGCAAGGGGCTGCTGCGCCTCTGGGGAGTCCCAAGCCATTGTAGGGCCACACTTTGAAGTAGTCTGACCTGAATGCCCCCGATGGCCTTGCTGGGTGCCAGAATGCCCTCTCTCCTGTTCCCATAGCCCCAGTGAGCATGTGGCATTCCAAGCTCCCATGCTGCCGCACCCATCAAAGTACCTCCCTCTCCTGAGGGTGGCCGGCTGAAAGCTGGGCATCCCCTAGGTAGACTGGAGTTTCCCTCAGAAGATGTCCAGGTCCCTTCTGAGCAGAGAGGTCACCTCCAGGAAGGGAGGGACCTGTTTTGGCAGAAATCAGTGGCGTTGAGGCCCGCGGCCCCAGCAGGCTCAACTTGGCTGGGCTATGTATGCGGCTGTGCCTAAACTCTGAACCTAGAGCAAGGATACAGAGGAAGGGGCACAACCCAGGGCCCACAGCCATTGTTTTCCCATTTGGGACGTCAGCACATGGAGGCCCCGCTCCTGAGCACCCTGCAGAGGGAATGGGGATCTCTGTGGAGCATAGGGAGACCCATATGCTATTATGGCCTGGGCGAACAATTATGAGAGATTTGAGTTCATGTCCAGTAGGTGGGGCAAGCCGACTCTGCCCGGGCCTGGGGATGTTTCCCAGCAAGAGGGGCAATGAGTAAGATCATCTTGACCGGCTGTAGGTATTCGCCCACCTTGCTAGCCCAAGCCCAGTACATGGCTAGCCCTGCCATGTTCTAGCTGACAAGGGAGTGGGAATGAAGAGCCTCCCGGGCCATGAAAGTGTTCCCTGCTGGCAAACCCTTGTTGGATCCCTGGGTGAGATACATGCGTGAGACAGCCCCGGGCCCTCGAGAGGAGTGTGAGTACATTTGGAATGATACCTGTCCTCCACCTTCCCAGGCAGATAACATCCATGGACACAGAGTTCCTTCCAGCCTGGTGTCACTGGGGTAGTAGCCATCAACCCTGCTGACTAGCATGCATTATGCCGAAACCCATGTCCTTCGAGCCCCCTATTCTCCTGGATGCACCTGTGGTGAGCTTCTCTTGTCCAGGTCACGCTGTATGTGTGTGTGAGGAGGGGTCTTCCAGGGCTTGGTCGATGATGAGAACCTTATATGGTCTGAAGAGAGGTGATGACTTAAAAATTATGCTCAGTAAGATTACGCTGAGGCCTAGCCTAGGTACGCATTCTGGAAGAGGACATTGGGCTGCCCATCTCCCATAGTGGGCAACTGTCTCTTCAGGTGCTCACTGGAGTCCCCGGAGGGCATCTCAGAGGACCCAAGTTGCTCTCTGTGGTCCTCAATGACCACCCCAAGCTCCTTTTGTGGGCAGGGTGTGAAGAGCACCATTCCCCAGAGCATGGCATGCTGGCAGGTCCGGGCTGAGCTCGTGCTGTCCCCATTGTGTCTTTCAGGGAGCTGTTCTGCCCAGGTTGGCCCCAAGACACTTAGGATAAAAGGTGAATGGTTCACTTGTGGCCAGAAACCAAATTCGTGGAAAAATGAGGATGCCAAGCTCTGGCTCCAGGGCCATGAGTGATTTCTCGTGGCAAGCCCATGGCCAATTGGACCACCTGTAATTCACTGCTTCTGTGGGATGCTCCTGGACATTCTGACCCATGGAAAGTCCAAGGCCTTTGTGGCCACTCTAGTCTGAATGGTCTAAGGGAAAATGGTTCCACAAATGTGACCCAGGACAAGGCACCCCTCAATATAGGTTTTCAGTCCAGGGTTCCAGGGTAGCAGGCCTGTCAGGGCTGGACCATTGGGGTAGGCTGGATGGCACTCTGACCTCATGGGACAGTCCACTGTATGTGGGGATTGAATCTTCGAGGTGTGACTGCTGAGTGTTGGGGCTGTCCCACCCCCAAGGGCCTGAATTTCCCGAGAGGCTGGAAGTAAGGGGCTGTTGTGCCTCTGGGGTGTCCCAAGCCATTGTGGGGCCACATTGTTGAAGTAGTCTGACCTGAATGCCCCTGATGGCCTTGCTGGGTGCCAGAATGCCCTCTCTCCTGTCCGCGTGGCCCCAGTGAGCATGCGGCATTCCAAGATCCCACGCTGCCACACCCATCAAGGTACCTCCCTCTCCCAAGGGAGGCTGGCTGAAAGCTGGGCAACCCCTAGGTAGATTGGAGTTTCCCTCAGAGGATGTTCAGGTCCCTTCTGAGCACAAATGTCACCTCCAGGAAGGGCGGGAACTGTTTGGGCAAGAATCAGTGGCTTTGAGACCCACGGGCCCAGCAGGCTCAGCTTGGCATGGGCTGTGTATGCAGCTGCACGTGAACCCTGAACCCAGAGCCAGGACACAGAGGAAAGGGCACAGCCCAGGGCCCACAGCCTTTGTTTTCCGATTGGGGACATCAACACATGGAGGCCCCGCTCCTGTGCACCCTGCTGAGGGAATGGGGATCTCTGTAGAGGGTGTGGGGATCCATGGGGCATCCTGGGCTCGGCCCTCAATTATGAGAGATTTGAATTCATGTCCAGTAGATGGGGCAAGGTGGCTCTGCCCGGGCCCGTGGATGCTTCCCAGCAGGAGCAGCAGTGAGTAAGATGCTCTTGACCTGCCGTAGGTAGTGGCCCAGGCCCAGTACGTGGTGTGCCCTGCCATGTTATGGCTTGACTAGGGAGCAGATTTGAAGGGCTTCCCAGGCCATGTAAATGTTCCCTGCTGGCAATCACTTGTTGGATCCCTGGGTGAGATACATGCGTGAGCCAGCCCCCAGCCCCCGAGAGGAATATGAGCACATTTGGAATGACACCTGTCCTCTACCTTCCCCGGCAGATAACATCCATGGACACAGAGTTCCGTCGCGCCTGGTGCCACTGGGGCAGTGGCCATCAACCTCGCTGACTAGCATGCATTATGCCGAAACCCACGTCCTCCGGATGCACCTGTGGTGAGCTTCTCTTCTCCAGGTCACGCTGCATGTGTGCGTGGGAAGGGGCCTCCCAGAGCTGGGTCGATGATGAGAACCTTATATGGTCTGAAGAGAGGTGATGACTTAAAAATCATGCTCAATAGGATTACACTGAGGCCCAGCCTAGGTACACATTCTAGATGAGGATGTTGGGCTGCCCATCTCCCGTGGAGGGCCACTGTTTCTTCATCTGGAGACTGGAGGCCCTTGAGGATATTTCAGGTGACCCGAGGTGGTCTCTGTACTCCTCAATGACCACCCCAAGCTCCTTTTGTGGGCAGGGTGTGAGAGGCACCATTCCCCAGTGCAGGGCCTTTTGTCAGGTCTGTGCTGAGCTCGTGCTGCTACCATTGTGTCTTTCAGGGAGCTGTTCTGCCCAGGTTGCCCCAAGGCACTGAGGATAACAGGTGAGTGGTTCGCTTGTGTCTGCAGCCCACATTGGTGGAGCAATGGGGTTGCCAAAGTTTGGCCCCAGGGCCGTGAGCAATTTCTAGTAACAAGCCCTTGGCCAGGTGGATCGTGCGCTATTCCCTCCTTCTGGGGGACATTCCTTGGTATGTTATCCTTGCAGGTTGCATGCCCATCTGGGCTTACTAGTTCAAGTGTTCCAAGGGGAAAATCGTTCCTGATTGAGACCCAGAGCAATGCACCCCTCATTGTAGGTAATGTTTTGGGACTTCCAGGCTATTAGGCTTGAGGGGCACATACCCCATAGGTAGGAAGAAACCACTCAGGTGTCATGCATGACATCACTGTGCATGGGGCTTGAATTCTCAGAGGCTGGCTGCTGGAACACGGGGCTGTGGCCCACCCATAGGTCTTCATTTCCCAAAGCGCTTAGAGCAATAGCTGCTGTATCTGTGGTGGGCCCTGGGTCTGGTGGGGGGGATGTGGTGTTTCAGTGGTGTGACCTCAATGCCCTGTATGTCCCTGCACGGTTCCCTTGATCCCAGTTAGCATCTATCCACCCTAGATCACACACTGCCATGCTCTGAATGGTACTTCCCTCTCCTGTGTTTTGTGGGCTGAAAGCTGGGCATCCCCTGGTGGGACTTCTCTGTCTGAAATGGAGTTTCTCTCAGAGGATGCCCAGGTTGTGTCTGAGCTGATTTCACCTCCATGAGGGAGCAACTTTGTTTCATAGAACATATTGGCCTTGTGGCCCCTGGACGTTGTTTGGTGCAGTTTAATGAGCCAATGTTCTAGAGCCTTGGTAACATGTTTTTGTGGTGGTATCATCCATATTTCTCCACCAAGAAACAGTATGTTTGAGCCGTTCCCACAAAAGTTTTATTTCTGATATTGAACTATGGTCCTATTCCTAACCTCCTAGGTAAGGACTGTTGAAGAAGAACATCCTTTGGTATTTTGCCACTGAGGCAAATGTTACCACCCAGCCAAGCTTTAGTGAATCCAATTGGTCTTCCATTCGTTTGAACAATGAGTTATGGATGCTATTCTGGTAAGTGTTTCCAAGACAAAATGGATACATGTGTGGAGAGTATCTTCAGTAGATGTGATGATATAAAAATCATGCTCAATAAGATTATACTGAGGCCCAAAGGAAGTGACAGTATTTGTAACAATGTGTAGGACATCATTAGATTTTGGGGAGGTACTCTATCTGGGACTTGGTAGAATGAAACCCTTTGGGAAAGCTCACTTCCCTTACCTCTATCTATCTGCTTCTAAGAGAACTAATTTTATTTTTTGTCTTGATCTTAATTTGTATATTATTAATACTCCTACTTTGTTAGAGTAGATATCTTGGCTTATTTTTTCCTCATCATGTGCTTCAGAGTGCTCAATCAGCAATAAATGTACCATTCCATGGATTAGGTATCAATTTTACATTTGGTGATTGGAAGTTTCCAAATAGGACAACTGACTTTTGAACTCTTGTCTTTGAAATGATTACATACAGTCATTCATCCAAAAAAAGTGAGTAATAATCTATTCTTCCCAGTGAGTGACTGATCTACTAATGGGTCCTAATTAAAAATCTTTTTCTTTTTTGGCCTGAACATGCTTTCATTTAAAGGTGAGATGTTTTGTAATTAATTGCGATCAACTCTTTAGTGAAATATTCATTTTGATCTACACAAATGACAATCCAATTCTATTATTCCATTTTTTGAGTTCCTATGATGTAATGATATTTATAGATCATTGAGACAGTATTCACAACTGAAAGACATTGGCAACTTCAGGGAATGGTTTGAGATTCAGATATATAGGTTGCCCTTTAGCAAAACCAAATACAAGATTACAGGTAATCTGAAGTCATCTTTCCTTAACCCAAATCTCATGTGGTATCATTAGATTCATTATAAGGGAACCTATATGCTATGTATGATGCCAGCTGTTATGGATATGGATATTGCATATTAGCCAAGTGAAGAGGAGAAGAAACTTCATTTCTTTAGGGAAATCATCCCTTGCCAGGTTACCAAAAGACTTGACACCTATACATTTGGTCTTTACTATACATGGTGAATAAGTTATCTACAGCTTAAATATTGGGTATATTTGGAGTATCAAACATGCTGATGCCATAGAAATTAGGAATATCAACAGGAGTCATATACATATGAGAGATGTTATCCTACCCTGTGACTGTAGTCCTTATATAAAGACTACTGAGGAAGAACACTCTGCCACGTTGCCCACAGAGACATTTGTACCACCCGATTGTCTGGCACTTAATACATGGCATCCAGTGCATTTCAGCACCAGATGGTTTTAAAAAGCCATCTCTGGTAAGCATATTTGATCTAAGTGTACATATATATGAGTACCATGGTCTGGGTCAATGATGAGATGTTATCTTGAAGAGAAGTGATGATGCAAAAATCAAGCTCCCTTGGATTATGCTGAAGCCCAGCCTATGTAACAACTGTGAGACAAGGAGTTTGGATTTCTTAGTTTCCTTCCATGGGAATTTTATTTTGGGATTCAGACAATGAAATTTTTCTGTGAAACTTGTTTTGCACACTTTTATTTGTGTGCTTCTAAGTGAACTATAAATCCTGATTCTTTAAATGTTAATTTAAGTTTTCTATAATTCCTAATTTTCTTGGCTCTTTGGCTCTTTTTCTCTCAATGTATGCTTTGGTAAGTCCTACTGGTACTATTCTACTGAAAGGAAGTAAGGGACTGCCTTTGTTGACTGAAAAATTCCAAATAGATTATTGGACCAGTGAATAATCAGCTGTAAAACAATTAGATTTATTCATTCAGACAACATGAATATAATTATAGGTTTTTCCTCTCAATGATTAACTGACACATGTGACACAATCCTCAGGAAAAAAATATTGACTTTCTGCCCATAATTAATTTTACTGAGAGTTGAGAAATATTAAGACACCCTGGAAATGTGCTTAATGCACTATGCTCATTGGGATATAAATATACTAATAGACAAAATTTTCTATAATATTAGTGCAGTATTTTAACAGTGCTAGGATATTTTTTGATCATTGATGAACTGTTTATAACTAAAAGACCCTTGCAATTAAGGTAAAAATGCAAGTTTCAGTAATATATTTTCCCATGAAACTTCAATCTCATTTCAGTGATAAGACCTCGTGTTGTCTCGAGGACAGGGCATGACATAAAAACCAGGGTGAGTGGCCCTTATCTTTTCTGAGGTATTCTAGTTTGGGACTAAGAGAAAGAAATATTTTGAAGATATAGTTTCTCCAACCTCTTTCTATTAGCTTCCAGGAGACTACTTATCAATTCTTTCCTCCTGATTTCATGGGAAACATTTGGCAGTTCCTCAAAAAATTAAACAGAATTACCATATAACCCAGCCATTCTGCTCCTAGGCATATACTCAAAAAAACTGAATAGAAATGTTCAAATGAATACTTGTACATGAATGTTCATAGAAGCACTATTCACAATAGCCAAAAAGTGGAAACAATTTAGATTCCCTTAAACTGATGAATGATAAACTAAATGTGGTTTAGCCATATGATGGGATATTATTCAGCCATAAGAAGGAATGAAGTATGACATGTTACAATACAGACAAACCTCAAAAACAATATGCTAAATGAAATAAGACAGCAAAAGGACACATATTATACAATTTCATTTATATAAACATTCAGAATAGATAAATCCACAGAGACAGAAAGCAGCCCTCCAAGGGCTGGGAGGTAGGGCAGAATGAGGATTGGTTGTTTAATAGGTATAGAGCTTCATCTTGGGATGATGAAAATATCTTGGAACTAGATAGAGATGGTTGCATAACATTATAGATGTACCAAAGTCATTAAAGTGTACACATTAAAATGGTTAATCTTATGCATATTTTGCCTACATGATGAGTGCGTTGCACACCCTCTGGGGAATGGTCATGCTTGAAGGTGCAGACCCGGGGAGGTGGGGGGGAGGGGATGGAGGTATGACTACATGATGAGTGCCAGGCGCACTGTCTGGAGAATGAGAATGGACGCGCTTGGGACTCTGACTCGGGGGGATGGGCGGGACATGGACAATGTATATGACCTGAACTTATGTACCCCCATGATGAGCTGAAATAAAAAAAAAAAAAAAGAACTGAGAAAGAAAAAAAAAATGTAGACCTAGAGCTTTAGTTACTTCTATGTTGTTATTTCATGTGGCCACTTTTTATTTGTGTTTACATTTAAAACAGAGAAAGGAAGTACAAACTACAAAGTGTTAAATTGATGTTAGAGTAGGAAATTCTAGGTTTCCATACCTTCCTAGGAACACTAAACTATGTGGCAATCTCTCTGAATCAACCTTACTACTACTCTAGTAGTTAGCCAGAGGTTTATAGAAATTAAGTGAATGCTTAATCAGGAGAAAGATGAGTTAATCATGATAGATCTTGGTGACATTTTAATTTACCTTAGCCCCACCCCATTCCCAGCATAACTGGTAGACTTGAAAACAGCATCCCACATGTATCTGTAAGAGACATAATTTAGATCCAAAGACTCAAATAGGCTGAAAGTGAATTGGTAAGGAAAGAAGATGCAATTAGTAACCAAAAATAGAGCTCAGGTAGCTAGATATACTAATGTCATACAAAATAAACTTTAAGTCAAAAAGTTTTATAAGAGTAAAAGAAGAGAAGATTTAATAAAATCCCCTTCAAAGTTTTTTTTCAGAAGTAGAAAGGTTGATCCTAAAATTTGCACAAATTACAAGGGACCCCAAGTTCATAAAACAATCTTCAAAAAAAAAAGAATGAAGTTGGAGTATTCACATTTCCCAATTTCAAAACATACTACAATGCTAGAGTAATTAAAACAGTTTGAAACTGGCATAAGAATAGGCATAGAACATTTTACACTGAACCTGAAGACAAAAAAACCTTGTGGAAGCTAGTTGGCACACCTCTATCTATGCTCTTCAAAGGGAACAAGTTTCAAACATTTAACTCTCATTTAAATGATATGTATCTCATAGTGCTTTTATATATTTATAGATAAAACTATAGCCCTTTTTTTTCAAAGTGTATTTTGGTAAGTCCTGCTAGCAGAAATGCACTATTTAGACATTCAGTGTCTGCTTTGGACAAATGAAAATTTCAAGTAGCCCATTGGAGTAGTGACATACCACCTCTAAGAGACCAGGTTTATAAATTCAGGCAACATAAATATAATTAATGGTATCTCTTTTTAATGAGTGACTGATCTGCATGCTTGATCCAATTTTCATAAGAAAAATCTTTAATTTTACGCAAACTTGCTTAGGTTTTTTAATTTTTTTTATTTCAGTGTATTAAAGGGGTACAAATGTTTAGGTTACATATATTGCCTTTGCCCAACCCAAGTCAGAGCTTCAAGAGTGTCCATCCCCCAGACAGTGTGCACCACACCCATTTTGTGTGTATATTCCCCCCTCTCTCCCCCTTCCTATCTGTCCGACACTGGATGAATGTTATTACCATATGTGCACATAAGTGTTGATCAGTTAATGCCAATTTGATGGTGAGTACATATGGTGTTTGCTTTTCCATTCTTGTGATACTTCACTTAGTAGAATGGACTCCAGCTCTATCCAGGATAATATGAGAGGTGCTTCAATTTTGGTACTTGATATTGGTCTGCTCAGAAATTCTATTTCTTCATAATTGAGCCTAGGGAGGCTGTGTGTTTCTAAGAATTTGTCCATTTCCTCCACATTTTCAAGTTTATGTGCTTAGAAGTTTTTATAGTATTCATAGATGATATTTTGAATTTCTGGGGCATCAGTTGTAATTCTCCTCTTTCACTCCTGATGGAGATTATTAGAGTCATTTCTTTTCTGCTTCTTATTAGTGTAGCAAGAGGCATATCAATTTTATTTTTTCATAGAACCAACCTTTTGTTTTATTAATCTTCTGTATGATTTTTTATTATAAATTTCATTTAGTTCTGCTCTCATTTTTGTTACTTATTTTTTTGTGCTGGGTTTAGGGTTGATTTGCTCATCCTTTTCCAGTTCTTTGAGACAATTTATTAGATTGTTTATTTGTGATCTTTCTGTCTTTTGGATGTAGGCATTTATGGATATAAATTTTCCTCTCAGGACTGCATTAGCTGTGTCCCACAGATTTTGATAACTTGTGTCTCCTTTATCATTTATTTCAAAGAATCTTTTGATTTCCCTCTTGTTTTCATCCTTAATGCAATAATCGTTTAGTAGAAGGTTGTTCAGTTTCCATGACTTTGTGTAGAGAGGAGAGTTTCTGTTGGAATTGATTTCTAATTTTATTCCATTGTTGTCTGAGAACATGCATGGTATAATTTCTATTTTTTGAAATTTTTGAGACATGCTTTGTGGCCTAGGATATGTTCAATCTTAGAGAATGTCCCATGAGCTGATGAGAAAAATGTATACTCAATGGTATGGGGGTAGAATGTTCTGTGAATGTCAGTCAGGTTCCTTTGTTCTAGAGTTCTGTTTAAGTCCATTGTTTCTTTGTTTATTTTGTGTTTGTAGGATCTGTCCTTTTGTCAGAAGGGTGTTGAAGTCTCTGGCTATTCTGGTGTTTCTGTTTATCATTTTGTTTAGATAAAGTAGGATTTGCTTTATGAATCTGGGTGCACCTGAGTTAGGTGCATAAATATTTAGAAATCTATGTCTTCTTGTTGAATTGTACCCTTCATGATTATATAGTTACCATCTTTGTCTTGTATTACTTTTGCTGAATTGAAGACTAAGTTATCTGAAATCAGAACTGCCATGCCAGCTTTCTTTTGGCTTCTGTTTGCTTAAAATATTGTTTTCCATCTTGAGTCTGAATGCATCCTTGTGGGTTAGATGTGTTTCCTGAAGACAACAGACACTTGGCTTGTGAATGTTTATCCATTTGGCCAGGCTATATCTCTTTAGTGGGCAGTTCAAGCCATTCACATTTATTGAGAGAATTGGTGAATAGGGCAGATTTCTGTTGATCCTGTACAGTTTAACTTTGTTGCTTTGTTTTCTCTCTTGAGTCATTGTGGCATCTGGCCTTTGACCTTTAGCTTTTGGATGATTTTACATTGGTGAGTGTTTATTGTGCTGATCTGTGTGTAACACTGTTTTGAGTAATTCTGGAGGGCAGGTCTTGTCTTGATGAATTACCTCAGTCTTTGCTTATCTGAGAAGGTTTTCATTTCTCCTTTGTGTATGAAACTTAGTTTTTCAGGGTACAATATTCTAGACTGGGCATTATTCTGTTTGAGAAGAGTAAGAATGGGGCCCAGTCTCTTCTTGCTTGTAAGGTCTCAGTTGAGAAATCTGCCATCATTCGTATGGGTTTTCCTTTTTAGTTTACCTGCTTCTTTCACATTACAGCTCATGAGAGGGCTTCTTTGGTGGTTATTTTGGTCAATCTGATGACTGTGTGTCATGGTGTCTTCCTGTTTGCAATGAATCTCTCAGGAGTCATTTGATCTCCTTGCACCTGGATATCTAGAATTTTAGCAAGGAAAATTTTCCTATATTATATCCTCAAATAGCTTATCCAACCCTTGTATATTTTCTTCTTCACCCTCAGAGATGCCTATGATTCTCATGTTAGGCCTCTAGACATAATCCCACATTTCCAGTAGGCTTTACTATTTTCTCTCATTTCTCTGCTCTATCTCTGTGAGTGACCAACTTAATTGAAAGGTGTTATCTTCAATCCCTCAGACTCTTTCTTCTGTTTGATCTACCCTGTTCTTGAGGCTTTCCACTGTGTTTTTAATTCCTTGAATAAATTCTTCATTTCCAGAGGTTCTGTTTGATTTTTCTTTAATATTTCAATTTCTTTTTTTTTTATTTCTTTTTTATTTCAGCTCATCATGGGGGTACATAAGTTCAGGTTATATACATTGGCCATGTCCCACCCATCCCCCTGAGTCAGAGCCTCAAGCATGTCCATTCTCCAGACAGTGCACCTGGCACTCATCATGTAGTCATACCTCCATCCCCTCCCCCCCCCACCTCCCCAAGTCAGCACCTTCAGGCATGACCATTCCCCAGAGGGTGTGCAACACACTCATCATGTAGGCATACACTCATCCCCTCCCCCCACCCCCATCTCAGTCTGATATCCAATTGGTATCCTTCCCCGATGTGCATTTAGGTGATGATCAGGGAAACCAGTTTTCTGGTGAGTACATGTGATGCTTGTTTTTCCATTCTTTGGATACTTCACTTAATATAATGGGTTCCAGCTCTCTCCAGGAGAACCAAAGAGATGTCGTATCATTGTTATTTCTTATAGCTGAGTAGTACTCCATGGTATACATATACCACAGTTCACTAATCCTTTCGTGGATTGATGGGCACTTGGGTTGTTTCCACATCTTTGCGATTGTGAATTGTGCTGCTATAAACATCTGGGTACAGGTGTCTTTGTTATAGAATGACTTTTGTTCTTCTGGGTATATGCCCAATAATGGGATTTCTGGATCAAATGGTAGGTCTACTTGAATCTGTTTAAGGTATCTCCATAATGCTTTCCACAGGGGTTGCACTAGTTTGCAGTCCCACCAGCAGTGTATGAGTGTTCCTGTCCCTCTGCATCCATGCCAACATGTGTTGTTTTGGGATTTTTTGATAAAAGCCATTCTCACCGGAGTTAACTGGTATCTCATTGTGGTTTTGATTTGCATTTCCCTGATGATTAGGGATATTGAGCATTTTTTCATATGTTTGTTAGCCATTCTTATATCTTCTTTTGAAAAATTTCTATTCATGTCATTTGCCCACTTTTTGATAGGGTTGTTTGATTTTTTCTTGCTGATTTTCCTGAGTTCTAAATAGATTCTTGTTATCAGTCTTTTATCTGATGTGTAGCATGCGAAAATTTTTTCCCATTCTGTAGGCTGTCTGTTTATTTTTATGAGTGTTTCTTTGGCTGTGCAGAAGCTTTTTAATTTAATCAGGTCCCATTCATTTATTTTTGTTGTTGCTGTGATTGCCTTAGGGGTTCTCTTCACAAATTCTTTGCCTAGACCAATGTCTATAAGAGTCTTTCCTACATTTTCTTCTAGAATTCTAATCATTTCCCCTTTAAGGTTTAAATCTGTTATCTACCGTGATTTGATTTTTGTGAGAGGTGAAATCTGTGGGTCCTGTTTCAGTCTTCTACATGTGGCTATCCAGTTTTCCCAGCACCATTTATTGAATAGGGATTCTTGTCCCCAGAGTATGTTTTTGTCTATTTTGTCAAAGATTAGATGGCTATATGAGGATGGTTTTATGTTTGGGTTTTCTGTTCTATTCCACTGGTCTGTGTCCCTGCCCTTGTGCCAATACCAGGCAGTTTTAAGAACCACAGCAGTGAATTTTTCTCTGAAGTCCTGGATTTTTTTGTGTGTGGTTTGTGTTGGTTATCCATTTTCTCTTGCATATCATTGAGTTTTCTTATAATCCATGTTCAAAATTCTTCTGTCATTTTAGTGTTCTGAATTTGGTGGATGTCCGTTGCTGGAGAGCTGGTATTTCCTTTTGGGGGTGTGTTTTCCATATGATTCTTCATACTTCCAGAGTTCTTTTGCTGATTCCTTCCTATCTGGATCACCTGTTGCCTCTTATCTTTAGATTTTTGTTTAGATAATGGCACACGCTGTTTAGTCTCTGAGCCACTAGGTGGTGTTTGTGGTTGAGATTCAACCACACTCGGTATGATGAGAATGGCTTTTATCAAAAAATCCCAAAACAACACATGTTGGCATGGATGCAGAGAGACAGGAACACTCATACACTGCTGGTGGGACTGCAAACTAGTAGATGCAGTAAAAGGGTGTGCAGAATGACCTCCCTGTCAGTAAGTGGTGCTTCTGGGAGGAGCTAGCTGTAGTGTTGTTTTGGGGTTCTCTAACCAGCTCTTGTTCCTCTCAGGAGACACTCTAGTGCCTCAGTTGGTGGGTGGGGCTCTGGGACTTCCAGGTGTGTCCTTATTCTCCACCTCAGTGGGAGCAGGTGGTGGAGTGAGGCTGGGTGTGGCTTGGTTAGGTGAGCATGCTCTCAAGCTCCACAAATGCTGTTAGCAGGTGCCAAGGATCTGTTCTCTGTTTATTGGCAAAGCTGCCAAGGAGGGGCTGAAATGGCCCCACTAAGCTGAAAAGTCTGTGTGTGGGAGTGGAGCTCTCTGAGATCTGCAGTCTGGAGCAGGCCTCACTCCTTTCCACCTGTCTCTATTCTGTGGTTTCTCCTGGGCCTCTTCCAGCAGGCAGGGCTTCAAGCCAACAGATCTTCCCTGGCTTTGATGTGGGCTAGGAGGTTCCCTGCCCAGGATCACAGCCTGAGCTCAGAGCACAGCCCTCCCATGGGAGGAGGGTTGCCCCTCAAATATGCTGATCTGCCCCTGAAGGCACACACATCTCAGTAGACTCATTCAGAAATATCCCTTCTGTGCCGCCAGGCAATGTGATCGAGACCTATGCGTATGGGATCTGGTCTGGAGGCCTCTGCCCTGGGCCCCAGAGATGAATTCCTGCTCCTGCCAGGGAAAAGAGTACTGGTCTCAGGTCACCCACGGGGTGTCCCAGCTGGATCAATGTCTCTCCACTTCAGGATTTGCCCCACTCTCCTGGAGTTACCAGGCAAGCAACACCTCGGAGAGCTGGCAGGTAAGGAGCTCACAGTCTGACTACCCCTCAGTCCACTGCAGGGCCCCAAAAGGAAAGGTCCCGTTCCCTGCAGATGCCCTTGGGTGGTGGCTAAATTGTCTCTCTTGGCAGGCATGGGTACGGCAGGGGAAGGGGAGAATGAAGCAATATGGCATCTGCCTATCAGTTCAGGTCTGCCAGCCAGGAGGTGCCCCAAGGGAGCTGGAAGTCTGGTGCCCTGTCTACAAGAGGCTCACCACTCACTGGCAGTGGCCATCTCTGGACTGGTGTTAGCAGGTGTTTCCAACCACTCAGGAGTGCACCAGCAGCCTGAGATGCGAGGGGAAATTTAACCACTCCAACACCCTTGTTGCTGGTTGCCAAGCCTCTCGGGGGCCATTCTCCTTCCAGTTCTCCTCTGCAGCTTCTTCCTGGGGAGTCCCCTGTAGTTTCAGGCACCCTTTCTTCTGACCCTCATCCAATCTATGTTTGTCTGCCTGTTTATTTTTTTCACTTTCTTCTAATATCTATCTTTCTTGCAGAGACACTCTGGCTGGTGGTTTTTCTTATCTACCATCTTTTGATCTGAACTTGATTTGGTTTAAAGTTGAGAAATTTTGTGATTCATTGGTGACATGTCCAATGTGCAATATTTGTTTGAGTGTTAACTATGATTAAATTGTAATGATGTTGAAATGTTTTGGGGTCATGTATGAACTTCTAATAATTGAAAACAATGTAATTAAGGTGAGAATATTTGATTTGGTAATATGCTTTGTCTGTGAGACTTAAAATTGAATAAATTGAGCAACCTGATAATTGATTTACAGGTGATGAATATTATGTAGCACCATTATTTTCAGTATAATGTAAGTTTATTCTATGAATGATGCAAGTTGACATTGATAGGGTCTTTTAGATGACATGAGTGCCATTATGGGTTCTTTCTTAATGAGTAATCTACCTAATTCATGGGGCCTCTAAAGGAGAAACATCTCCTTTTACAGAAATTACATTGAGATAATGTTTAGATGTTTTGTGACTCATTGGTAAAATTTCCATAATACAATAATCTTTTGGTCTAAATACAGGAGTAGACATGTTCATCCCTATTATATTTCTTTTAGGTTTCTATGATTTTGTACAGTTTGTGGGTCAATGCTGACACCTCACAATGTAAAAGCAAGGTCATTGCAGCTTCAGGTTTGAAATTTAGATGTACTCATTGCCCATGATTAGCAAAATAGAATGTAATTACAAGTAGCCTATGTCTGATTTCTAGAACCTGAGTGAATTTCATGTGGCTTTTTGGCCCCAGTTTGAAATTCCTGTGTATAGATTGCCCAAGATTGTTAAAATTAATAGAATCACTAGAGGAATGATAAAAATGAGTGGCCTGATACTTGATTTCACAATAGTGTGAGTATGATGGGACTTCAGGAATATCATTTTATGAAAGTTAATATGTAATAGACCATGACATTTTTTATTGATATGGCTTCTTTTAATATATACAGTGGATTGATCAGTGGGAATCACTCATTTCTTCATAAAACCCACCTATCAAGTCCTCCAAGGTCAAGAATCTTGTATGCTTTTCCTCATGATATTTGGTGAATTAATGGTCTATAGACTATATAATGAATGAATTTTCAAATACTAACCATATCTTCAGTCAGGAATCGTATGCATGAGCCATATATACATGTGATATTTACTTCTTATATTGAACTATTATCCTCTCTTTCTCACCTAAGTAATGAGTACGGAGGAAGAGAGGTCTTTGCCTGTTTCCAGTCAAGTACCTGATATGACCCAGGCATCCTGCACTAAACCTGATCTGTCTTCTGTTCATTTTTGCACCATGGTTTAAGGATTCCATTCTGGTAAGGGTTTTTTATTGTTTGTTTAAGATAAAATAGATGTATGTTTGTAGAATGCTATGATTTCTGTCAATGGCAAGATTTTATCTTGTCTTGAGGAGATATGATACTTACAAATCATGCCCAACAGGATGATTGAGGCCCACCTTAGGTGTCAATCCTGAGGCTAGAATTTGGATTTCCATTTTTTCCTTCTGGGGAATTTTATTCTAGTCTTAAGATTAACCTCTTGTGGGAAACCCATTGTTGTGGTTTTGCCCACCTTTACCTATTTGCTTTACAATGAACAACAAATTTTGCACCTTTAAGGATTAAGTAATCTGTAATTACCAATTATCTTGCACTGATTCTCATTGAGTGTTTAAGTCCTGCTGGCAAGGGATACACCATTTCATTGTTTAAAGGTCACAGACTGAATATATTGACAGATGAATATCACATAAATTATTGAACTAGTGAAGATTCACCACTAAAACAATAAATGCACTTATTTAGGCAACATGAATATCATTGGGTTTTTCTCCATAATGAGTTACTGAACTTCTTGGTGTGATCCTCATAAGAAAATTTATGCTTTTTACCAGAACTTGGCTTAATTGAAATTTGAGAAATTTTGTGATTCATTGATGCTGTGTCCAATGTGCTAAATATACATTTAGTTCTAAACACATGAGAGCAATTTCTCCCTTATATTATCATTATAAGATTATAATGGCATAGGGATGTGTTGAATCATCAATTAACTTGTCATGAATGAGATAGTCTGACAATTAGGGTGAGAATATGAGGTTTAGTAAATATGCCTTGTCTGTGAAACTTGAAAGTGAATAAATTGATGCACAACTTGTTACCTTATCACCTGATGAATGCCATGTGCTTCTATTATTATCAAAATACTGAAAGTATGTGCTATGAATGATGCCATCGGTTACCAATAATGCCTTTGAGTTGACTAGGTTTTCCAATTTAGTGAACGTGAATCTCGCTATGGGCTCTTCTCAATGAGTGCCTGACTAACCTAATTAATGGGATCCTTCAAAAAAGAAAAAAGAAAAGAGAAAAAACTTTTCTTTTTACTGACCTTGTATTAATATGTTGAGAAGTTTTGTGATTCATTGGAATTGTCTTTATGGAGTGATAATCTTTTTGTCTACAGGAGGAGGCATATTCATCCTTATCTTACTATTTTAGGTGTCTATGATTTTGTGATATTTTGGATCATTGATGACAATTTACAACATAAAGACAATAGAATTGGACCAACCATTTTGAAATTCATGTATAAGCATTGCCTTTAATTTGTGAAAATTAATACTATTAAGAGTTGTCTGATATCTGATGTCCATACCCTTAATTTTATGTGGCTTCAGTAAGTTTATTATAATTGAATATATACACTGTGATCAGTGCTAATTGTTACTGATGTGGCTTCCTGAATGTGTAGAAAAGAGATGATTAATGAGAGCCTCTTATTTCTGTATGAAACTACCTGACAAGTTCTCCAAAATTAAAAAAATAAAAAACCTATATGCTTTACCAATATAGTTTTTGGTGAATAGTGATCTACAGTTAGTGTCATGGGTCACGTTTTGAAAACTGACCATTTATCTTCACTAAGGAATAGCATGTAGGAACCATACAATGTGAAAGATTTCATTCTCATTTTCAGCTGCTATCTTGTCTCTGCCCCTTCAGATAAGAACTACTGAAGAAGTCCACTTTTAGCCTGTTGCCACTAGAGAAACTGATAGCACTCATTTTCAGTCCAGGTGTCTTGCTTCAAATACACCTGAACTTCAATTCATCCTAGCACCAGGGTCTAATATGGGCATCCTTGTTAAGTCTCTTCCATTCCAAGAGGACGTATGTGTGGAGTAGGTCAATTATATGATTTTTTATTACCTTGAGAAGACACAATGAAATAAAAATCATGCTTCTTAGGAGCTGTGGACTAGAATAAGTAACAATTAGGGGCTAAGATTTTGCCTTTTTTAGATTTAATCTGGGAGAATTTTATTTTGGGCTTGAGATAATCAGACTCAGAGGAAACTTATTTTGGTCATCTTTATCTTCATCTAAGTGAAAAGCACTTTTAGAACATTTTAGCCTAATGTAAGTGTTCAATAAATCTTAATTCTGCCATTGTTTTGAATCTTATGCCTTGTCTATTTTTCCTTAATTTGTGTTTATGAAATTCCAAGCATTATGAGATGCATGATTTCATGGAATGGATGTAATTATCTTCTTTTAGTGACTGAGAAATTCCAAGTATACCATCAGTCCAGTGAACTTGGCCTTTAAGATAACTGGTTTCATTAATTCTAGCACATAAATGTCATTGTGTTCTTTTCAATAAGGGACTACCTGATGGAATCCTCAGAATAATATCTTCACTCTGTACCAAAACTTGCTTTGATTTAATATGATTTGTAATTCATTGGTATGACCTTAATAGTATGATATTTATTGAGGCCTAAATACAGTAGTTAACAAATTTATAACTTAGGGTTTGAGATTCAGGTGTGTGCTTTGTCCATGATACATGAAATTAAAGAAATTAATGTGCAGCCTTACATCTGATTCCCAGTCATGAATTTATACATCTCATTATGCTCTTTGCAAGGTAATAGGTATGCTATGGATGAAGCCAGTGCTTATTGATATGGCTTCTTGTACATATATCCAAGGGTTATCAATGAGGCCTGTTCTGTATATAACCACTTAACAGGTCCCTCAAAAAGAAGAAACCTATGTAGTTTGCCCTTACTCTTTTTGTTGAATCAGTCATCTACAACCTAATTGACACAGCTTCTTATTGAATCATAACCTCTTGTAGAAATGAAGGAATGTCACACATAGGCCATGTACACAAGAGGTGTATTTCTCATCTTTGACTACCTTCCTACTTCTGTTTCTTTAGATAAAAACTACTGAAGAAGAGGACTTTTCAGCCTGCTACTCCTGGTTCAGTTTGAACCTCCCAGGCATTGTGCACTCAATCTGCTCTTCTACAGTCTACCTTTGTACCAGGATAAAAGGCTTTCATTCCTGGTAAGAGGCTTCATTCCTGTTAAGATGAATAAATAGACATATGTTTTTGGAGTGCCATGTCTTGGGTGAATGATCAAACATAATCTTGTCTTGAGTAGATATGATGGCCTATATATATCATGTTCAATAGAATCAAGCTGAGAACCAGCTTAGGATGACAATCTTGGGATGGGCTATAAGTCCCATTCCAGGAGAATTTTATTTTTGGCTTGCGTGAATGAAGCCCTCCTGAAAATTTTTTTCAAAATTCTTAATATTTTATTCTAAGTAGCCAATACTTTCCATTCCTTTTAGCCTGATTTTAGTGGACCATAGTTCTTAATTGTCTGGCATTTTTTGGAGCTAATGGTTTAGTGCTTTTTCCCCTCTATGTGGATGTCTGGTTGGCAGGAGATATACAATTGCATGACTTTATGTGAGTGACTGCTTGTGGTGTTGTAAAATTCTAAATAGAGCATTGGATAAGGGAAAATAGGGTTCTAAGATAATTAGTTTCATTCAATCAGGAGGGTTTTCTTCTGATGAGTGACTGGCCTACTTCATAAGAAACTCATGATAAAATCTTCACTTTTATATAAATGTGCTTTAATTTAAACTTGAGAAGTTGTGTGATTCCATAGTATATCTATAAATTTATTATAGTTTAAATGCCTGCATAGAAAATTCATCCCTGCTGTATAATTTCAGGTGGCTGTGGGGTTGTGATTTGTTTTAATCATTGATGAACTACTCACAGCTAAAAAGACCCAGACAATTGTGACCTCAATATTATTGAGATTCAGATAAATGTGTTGCCTATGATATGTGATATCGAATACAATACATGCAGCCTGATTTTCCTTTTAAAGTTCTTGATATTTATGTTGTTTTGTTTCTTTACTTATAATGGAAAGTAAAAGCTATGGTCAGTTATTATTGTTCTTGATATTGCTTCCTTGAAGTTATATCAAGAAAGTACCTGTTTTCTTTATTATGTCCATGTTTGGTGTATCACTAGACTACAACCTAAGTATGATGAACCTTTGGGAGAGTATATATTCCTTGTATATAAACTATGGAATAGTCCACATAAGCCATATACACATGAGAGATATATTTCTTATCCTTGATTACTGCCCTAATACTGTCAAAATTATGAAGAATAAAGACAAAGTGAATGCTGAAACCCCTGGGGTAACTAGTAGCTACACATGAGTCCTGTGATGACCATCCCAATCTCCTGTTTGCTTTGTCACCACGGTTTAATGACACTGCATCTGGCAAGAGTTGTCAGGACCAAATTGATGTATGTGTTGGTAGTTTCATAGCTTGTGTCAATTAGACCTTTTTTATTTTTGCCCTGGGGAGATGTGATGACATAAAAATCATTCAGTTGGATTACACTGAGTGCTAGCCTGGATGTTAATCCCAGGATTATAATGAGTGTGCTCTCAGTTCTATTAAATGAAAATTTGTATTTATGGGCTTGATATAATGAAACTACTATGGAAAATTTTTTACACTCACTTGATATATCTGTTTCCATGAGAAGCATTTTCTGATCCTTTTAAATTCAACTTCAGTGATTTGAATTCTCTTTTTTTTTAATTTCAGCTCATTATGGGGGTACAAAAGTTCAGGTTATATATATTGCCCATACCCCCCCCATACCCCTGAGTCTGAGCTTCAAGCGTGTCCATTCCCTAGACAGTGCTCATCACACTCATCACAGAGGTATACACCCATCCCCTCCCCCTATCCCCCTCAGTCAGAACTTCAAGCGTGTCCATTCCCCAGACAGTGCGCATCACACTCATCAAGTAGGTATACACCCATCCCTTCCCCCCAGCCCCCACCTCTGTCTGATACCCAATTGGTGTTATTCCCAAATGTGCACTTAGGTGATGATCAGGGAAACCAGTTTGCTGGTGAGTACATGTGGTACTTATTTTTCCATTTTTGGGATACTTCACTTAATATAATGGGTTCCAACTCTCTCCAGGAGAACCAACGAGATGCCATATCACCATTATTTCTTTTAGCTGAGTAATATTCCATGGTATCATGTATTTTCAGAGAAAAATATATCTTGCCTCTTTCTCTGCCATTGTGTGTTGAGAACCATTTGCTAGCTGGAGATGTAGTTTTCATGGTTTAGAGGTACTGGTGCCTTTGGTGACTGAGAAATTGTGTTTATACCTTTAGTCTATTGTTGGCTGGCCTCTAAGATATTTAGGTTTATTATTTCAGGCTACCTGAATATGGTTTTTCTCCTCTTTGAGTGACAGTCATAGATAATTCAATGTTTATGCAAGGCTTTCATTTTATACCTGAGCTTTGCTTTCCTAGAAAGTTTAAGTTTTTGACTCACTGATATAAACTGCATGGTGAGATGTTCTTTTGAGTTCAAATGCATACATAGACAAATTCATCTCTGTTATTTTATTTTGGGCTTGTTGTGTTATTTTATTTGTGGATAGTAAAAAGCTACTCATAATTGAAGAATCCTGGTAGTTGCTGCTAGATAGTTGGTTTGGTTGCTTACCAGACTACATCACCTAAAGTGTACAGCATGATCCATATCAAGAACAGCACTTTAAAATCTCCAGGCTTATAAGGCCAAATTCTGGCAAGACACTATGGAGACCACTGACAAGCTTCCCAGTGAAAGTTGTGAAAACAATAAAAAATAAAAACCATTTAGAGCCTAGGGAAATGATCCTAAGGGCAAACATCAAATGAAGAAATGTCTATTAAAAAATCTACAAAAAATTATTAAGAAAGGTGAGAGTCTGTGGTACTTGAAATAAGAGTGGTTCTTCTCTCCCCCCTTCCCCCTTTGCCAATGAGGCAAAGATTCCACTCCAGACTTCTTAAGTGAGGAACATAGGGTTCTATCTTGCCTCCAGCACCCAAATAGAGGTGTGTCTTCCTTGGGAGGGCAAGAAGTTCCTGCTCCCAGCCACATGCTGCTGAGGATAAATCCTGGGCAAGTGGAGTTAAGATGTGGAGCTCTGTTCTTCTGCCCAGCTCCTACTTGTGAAACAGAGGTTCAATTTTGAGTACAGTGTGCTAATACTGGGATCCTGATCACTGACAAATAGCTTGTGAGCCAGTGGTCTCATGCCAGAGAGGTAGCTGAAAAGACCCATGGCTGCTGCTCCTGCCACTGAATGCTCAAATCCTAGAGTTGGAGTGTTACCCTAAGAGAGGGTTGCTATTGTCCCAACTCCCACCTGCAGAGCCCTGACTCAGATTTTGTTTGGTGGGGGTGGGGCAGGCCATACAAAAGCTCATAATCTCTTCCTGAGGAAACTGAATTTATTTGAAGTTTTGTATTCAAGAGAGTGAAGAAGTTCAATCCTAAAAAAGTTCTCAAGAACAGTGAAGATTGTGGTGAAAGGCAGTTTGGAGGAGATTCAAGATATAGGTTAAATTGTAGGCTGGCTAATTTGCCAAAGAGACTAGGGAATAAGACAGCTGTAAGGGGCTCTCCTGGTGTCAGAATATAAATCAAACATTAACCTTAGAAACTATTTTTACCAAGGAGCCAGATTTTTACAGTATTATTTTGTAGAGGAATTTATGCCCCAGGATATTATCAAAAACAATAGAACAGTTGGTCATGAATTAGTAGAGATTAACATCTGGGTGTGCTCAGGGAAAGAGAGAAAGAGAATCCTTCCAAAACTACTGTCATCGCAGAGTGACTCTGGGCACATACAAAGCTGTAGCTCCCAGAGAAACATTAGAGGCTGAACCTTTTGGGGGAAAGATAGAAAAATATACCTTACTAAAATAATCCAATCTTGCACTAAACAAATAAATAAGCAAATAATAAGCTGTGGGGTAGGGGGACCAGTACCCAGAGGTGCTACAATATATTGTCTAAAATGTTTAGTTTCCAACAAAAAATAATGAGACATGAAAAGAAACAGGAAAGCATGACTTATAAACTGGAAAAAAGCAATAAAAATTGCTTGCAAAAGAGATCAGATATTGAATTTAACAAAGACTTTAAAGTAGGTATAATAAGCATAGTCACATAACTAAAGGAAACCATGATTAAAGAAGAAAATGAAAGTATTATGGAAATGATACACAAAATAGAGAATATCAATAAAAAGATAGAAATTATAAAACAACCAAATGTCAATTCTGGAGATGAAAATCACAATAGCTAAAACTTAAAAATTCAGGAGCAAGATGGCTGAATATAAACTTACAGCAATTGTCTCTCCACACAAATGCCAAATTCAACAACTATCCACACAAGATAACACCTTCAGAACAAATGAAATCCAGGTGAGTGATCATACTACTTAATTTTAACATTATATCAACGAAAGAGGCACTGAGGAGGGCAGAAAATATGTGGCCTATGCTACCCCTTCCCCACCCCTGGCAGTGCTGCACCAACATGCCAAGTGGAAAGAGAATCTAATCTGCGTGCCCAAGGGAGAGAAAGTAAAGTGATTATGGGACTGTGTATTGAAACTCAGGGCTACCCTGGCACAGGGGAACACAGCACAGGGCAAAATTCTGCCAGTGCCCATGGAGGGAGCATTTAGAACAGCCCAGCCAGCGAGAAATCCTCCACTCTGAACCCCAAATTCTGGCTAGCCCTGCCACCAGTTGACAAAAAGCAGCCTGAGGGCTGGACTAAATTCATAAGGCAGTTGGGCCACAAAGGCTGCAGTCCTTTGGCAATTCCTGCTTCTGTGCTGGCTTACAGCCAGTGGACTTGGGGTGTACATGACCTAAGGACACACCAGCAGTGGCAGCCACGCCAGTGCCTATGTCACCCCTCCTCAAACTCCAGCCAGTGTAGGTCAGGGAAAGTCTTATTCCACTTGAGGAAAGGAAAGGGAAGAGCTCAGAGGACTTTGTTTTGCAACTTGGGTACCAGCTCAGCCACAGTAAAAAGAGTACCAAGCAGACTCCTGAAGCCCTGAGTCCAGGCATTAGTTCCCAGATAGCATTTCTGGACCCACCCTGGGCCAGAAGAAAACATGCTTCCTTGAAGGGAAGGATCCAGTCCTGGCAGGATACACCACCTGCTGATTAATGAGCCTTGAATAAACATCATAGGTAGCCAAGCAATTGTCACCATGGGCTTGGGTGAGACTGGACTGGGTTCAGGTGTGACCTGGCACTGTTGGCCACAATGGAATGCCCAAATCATTCCTCCACCAACTCCAGCAGCCCAGCACAGAGAGTGAGGGAAGGGAGTGAGAGACTTAGCCTGGAAATCCAGGGAATGCTTCCATATCTTACCCAAGTCCACCAAGGTGGTACCACCAGAAGTCTGCAAGAGTCACAGTATTACTGGGCTTGGGGAACCCAAGTGCTGATATAGCTGCAGTGATCAAAGTCTTAGATTACAACACTCAATTCCCTTTGAATATCTGGAAAGCCTTCCCCAATGGGGAAAAGCTGAAAGCCATTCCTCTAACATCTGGAACAAGACAAGAATGCCTGCTTTCACCATTCCTATTTAACATAGTACTGGAAGTCCTAGCCAGAACAATAAGGCAAGAGAAATAAATGACATGTGTCCAAATTGGAAAAGAAGAAACCAAACTGTCCTCTTTGCTAATGATATGGTCTTATATTTGGAAAACCCTAAAGACTCCACCAAAAAAACTCTTAGATTTGATAAATAAATTCAGTAAAGTTGCAGGACTCAAAACCAACATACAAAAATCACATTATCTGATGATGGAAGGGCAAAGATAGGGTGAGAAGGGAGCAAACTTCTCCTTTTATAAGGAACCCACTCCTGAGATAACAACATAAATCCATTCATGAGGCAGAGCTCTCATGGCCTAATCACTTCTTAAAGGTCTCACTTTTTAACACTATTGCACTGGGAATTAAGTTTTCAACATATGCTTTTTGGAAGACACATTCATTCACACCATAGCAGATGGCTATAATTGCAAAGATAATAACAAGTGGGAGCAAGTGGAGAACTAGAAACCTCGTAAGTTGCTAATAGAAATGTAACATGGTGCAGCCACTTTAGAAAACAGTTTGGCCATTCCTCAAAATGTTAAACATAGAGTTACCATATGTTATGAACCAAATTCTGTCCCCTTAAAATTCATATGTCAAATCCCTAAGCCCCAATGTGACTGAATTTGGAGACAGGTCCCTTAAGGAGATAATTAAGAGTAAGTGAAGTTATAAGAGTGGAGCCCAAATCCGATAGGTCTGATGTACTTATAAAAAGAGGAAGCGACACCAGAGCTTACTCTCTCCATGTGCCCATAAAGAAAGGCAATGTGAATACATACTGTGAAGGTAGCCATCTCCAAGCCAGGAAGAGAAGCCTCACGAGAATCCAACTCTACTGACACCTTGATCTTGGACTTCCAGCCTCCAGAATGTGAGAATATAAAAGTCTGTTGTTTAGTCACCCAGTTTGTGGTATTTTATTATGGCAGCCTTACCAAACTAATATACCATATGACCTAGCAATTTCATTCCTAGGAATGGATATGCCCAAGAGAAATGAAATACGTCTACAATGTCCACACAAAACTGTGTACAGGAGTGCTCATAGTGGCATTAAATAAAACATGATATATGCATGCAACAGAATATTATTCAGAAATAAAAAGGAACAAAGTACTGATGCAGGGTACAACATGAATTAATCTTGAAAATATTATGCTAAGAAAAAAAGCTTGTCACAAAACGATCACATATGGCATTGAGTCCGTTTGTATATAAAGTGTTCAGAATAGGCAAATCTTTAAAAATTTAGAAAAATAAAAATAATATAAGAAAAGGCAAATCTATAGGGGCAGAAAGTGACTACAAATATATAAGAGATTATTTTTTTTGTACTAGGGAATGAAAATGTTATAAAATTAGATTGCAGTGATGGTTATACACCATATAAATATATCAAAATCATTGATGCTTATAAAGGGTGAACTTATGGTACACAAATTTTATGTCAATAAAATGTTTAAAAAGATATAATTCAAAGTTAATTATAAGAAAAATGAAGTAGCTATATAAATGTCAGACAAAATAGGTTGCAGGATGAGAAATAATGAGAGAAAAAGTGTGTCATTTCATCATGAACAGAGTCAATTCATCAAGATAACATGTTAATCCTAAAAGTGATTCACCATGTATAAAGCAAAAACTGAAATTATGAAAAAAAATGACCATTCCCAATTATAGTTTAAAATTTCAACACTCCTTTTTTAGTATATGATAGAATGTTGAACATCAGTAAAGATGGATATAAGACCACTATCAATCAACTTGACTTAATTGACATTTGTGGAACATGACACCCAAAAATAGCAGAATGCACATTATATTCAAGTGCTTATGGAACATTATTTTGTATATTTGTGTTTTCTTCCTTCGTCGATAAACATAGCTAGTGAATTACCTATGTAGTTAGTATTGTTATAAAAACAAGCTTTTCAATTATTAATTACATCTATTGGTTTTTAAAATTCTCTTCATTAATTTCTGCTTTGATTCTTCTTTCTTTCTTATTCTTTCTTTTGGTTTACTTATGTTTTTTTTAGTATTTTAAGGTGAAAATTTAATCCCTTCAATTTTCTACTTTTTAATTTAATTTTTATTTATTTATTTTTTTACTTCAGCTCTTCATGGGGGTACAAAAGCTAAGGTTATATACATTGTCCGTGTCCCGCCCATCCCCCTGAGTCAGAGCCTCAAACGTGTCCATTCTCCAGACAGTGCGCCTGGCACTCACCATGTAGTCATACCTCCATCCCCTCCCCCCCCCACCTCCCCGAGTCAGCACCTTCAAGCATGACCATTCCCTAGACTGTGCGCAACGCACTCATCATGTAGGCATACACCCATCCCCTCCCCCCACCCCCCGTCTCAGTCTGATATCCAATTGGTATCCTTCCCTGATGTGCATTTAGGTGATGATCAGGGAAACCAATTTTCTGGTGAGTACATGTGATGCTTGTTTTTCCATTCTTTGGATACTTCACTTAATATAATGGGTTCCAGCTCTCTCCAGGAGAACCAAAGAGATGTCGTATCACTGTTATTTCTTATAGCTGAGTAATACTCCATGGTATACATAT
This sequence comes from Lemur catta, assembly GCF_020740605.2. Lineage (NCBI taxonomy): Eukaryota > Metazoa > Chordata > Mammalia > Primates > Lemuridae > Lemur > Lemur catta. The sequence continues at coordinate 20,063,092 of NC_059136.1, forward strand.
ACCACAGTTTACTAATCCTTTCGTGGATCGAGGGGCACTTGGGTTGTTTCCACATCTTTGCGATTGTGAATTGTGCTGCTATAAACATTCGGGTACAGGTGTCTTTGTTATAAAATGACTTTTGTTCTTCTGGGTATATGCCCAATAATGGATTGCTGGATCGAATGGTAGGTCTACTTGAATCTGTTTAAGGTATCTCCATAATGCTTTCCACAGGGGTTGCACTAGTTTGCAGTCCCACCAGCAGTGTATGAGTGTTCCTGTCTCTCTGCATCCATGCCAACATGTGTTGTTTTGGGATTTTTTGATAAAGGCCATTCTCACCGGAGTTAACTGGTATCTCATTGTGGTTTTGATTTGCATTTCCCTGATGATTAGGGATATTGAGCATTTTTTCATATGTTTGTTAGCCATTCTTATATCTTCTTTTGAAAAATTTCTATTCATGTCATTTGCCCACTTTTTGATAGGGTTATTTGATTTTTTTCTTGCTGATTTTCCTGAGTTCTAAATAGATTCTTGTTATCAGTCTTTTATCTGATGTGTAGTATGCGAAAATTTTTTCCCATTCTGTAGACTGTCTGTTTATTTTCGTGAGTGTTTCTTTGGCTGTGCAGAAGCTTTTTAATTTAATCAGGTCCCATTCATTTATTTTTCTTGTTGCTGTGATTGCCTTAGGGGTTCTCTTCATAAATTCTTTGCCTAGACCAATGTCTTTCCTATATTTTCTTCTAGAATTCTAATAGTTTCCCCCCTAAGATTTAAGTCTGTTATCCACCATGATTTGATTTTTGTGAGAGGTGAAATCTGTGGGTCCTGTTTCAGTCTTCTACATGTGGCTATCCAGTTTTTCCAGCACCATTTATTGAATAGGGATTCTTGTCCCCAGAGTATGTTTTTGTCTGTTTTGTCAAATATTAGATGGTTATATGAGGATGGTTTTATATTTGGATTTTCTGTTCTGTTCCACTGGTCTGTGTCCCTGCACTTGTGCCAATACCAGGCAGTTTTAAGAACCACAGCCTTGTAGTATAGTTTGAAGTCTGGTAAATTAATACCTCCCATTTTGTTTTTATTTCTTAAAATTGCTTTTGCTATACGGGGTCTTCTCTGATTCCATACAAAGTGTATAATTATTTTTTCTAAATCTGTGAAAAATGATGTTGGTAATTTAATAGGAATTGCATTGAATTTATAGATTACTTTGGGTAGTATAGACATTTTAACAATGTTGATTCTTCCAATCCACGGGCATGGTATGGTTTTCCACCTATTTATGTGTTCTGCGATTTCCTTCCTTAGTGTTTCATAGTTCTCTCTATAGAGGTCCTTTACCTCTCTAATTAATTTATTTTTGAGACAGAGTTTCACTCTGCTACCCAGGCTGGAGTGCAGTTGTGCCATCATAGCTCACTGCAGCCTCCAACTCCTAGGTTCAAGTGATCCTACTGCCTCAGCCTCCTGAGTAGCTGGGACTCCAGGTACAAACCACCACACCTGGCTAATTTTCAATTTTTTTTTTTTTTTATAGAGACAGGGTCTTGCTATTGCCCAGGCTGGTCTTCAACTCCTGGGCTCAAGCAATCCTCCTGCCTCAGCCTCCCAAAGTGCTAGAATTACAGGTGTGTGCCTCAATGCCTGGCCTTATTTTTAAAAGTTATAAAAATGTTTAGGGCGATGTATTTTCCTCTGGGACTGCTTTAAATGCATAGCATAGTTTCCTCATATATTGTGTTTTCATTGTCATATTTTTAAAAATTTCAATAGGTTTATGGGGATACATGTGATTTTTTGATACATAGATGAGGTATAGTGGGGAAGTCAGGGCTTTTAGTGCACCCATCACCACAATGTATCAGACAGGTAACTTTGATCCGTCAGACCTGTCCCACCCTTGTGAGTCTCCAAAGTCCATTATACCACTCTGTATGACTATGTATACCCATCATTTAGCTCCCACTTATGAGTGAGTACATGCACTATTTGTTTTTCTATTCCTAAAATACTTCATTTAGGATTATGACTTCCAATTCCATTGAAGTTGCTGCAAAAGACATTATTTCCTTCTCTTACACATTTTCTTTATTCATTCATTTGTTGATGAGCACTTAGGTTGATTCCATATCTTTGCAATTGTGAATTGTGCTGCAATAAACATATGAGAGTAAGCCAGAAAAAAATTTTAAACTAACCACTTTGCAAATGAATAGGAGGTAGAGCTCACATTCAACGTCTTAGATCATATAGAATCATTTTTACATATTCTTCAAATTCTACTCTGGCTTCTGTTCTAGGCCCTGTGTATATTAAACTTTATAATAAAAAAAACTTCAGATGCATGCTGAAAAAAAATTAAACATATGAGTGCATGTGTCTTTTTGATGTAATGCTTTCTTTTCCTTTGGTTAGTTACACAGTAGTGAGATTGCTGGATTGACTGGTAGGTCTACTTTTAGTTGTTTGAGGAATCACCACACTGTTTTCCACAGAGGTTGTCCTAATTTACATTCCTACCAACATTGTATAAGTGTTTCCTTGTTACTGCATCCATGCCAACATCTATTGTTTTTTTGCTTTTTAGTAGTGGCCATTCTGATAGGATAAGGTGGTATCTCATTGTGGTTTTAATTTGCATTTCCATGATGGTTAATGAGGTTAAGCATTTTTTCATATATTTGTTGGCCATATGTATATCTTCTCATGTCACATTTTAAAGAATGTATATTTTCAGTATTTCCCCTTTTACTCAGGAGTTAATAGGAGATATAAAACAGTTCTTGGTGGAAGAAACTTTATGTTTTTGTTAGTAAAATCTATTTTATTGCATTGTGATCAGAAAGTGTAGTTTTTAATATTTCTCTAAGTTACTAATTTTTATTTCTGACCTAATAAAATGATCAATTTTTGTGACTATGCCATGGGCACTTGAGAGCATACACATTCTCTAGTATCAATCAACTTCAATATATCATCATAAAATCTACCCTATTTTCATGTTGCTTAAAGCTCCTATTTATTTTTGTGCACTTGATCATTCTTCTACTGATAATAGTGTACTATAGTTTTCCTATTATGGGCTTGTTTATATCTATGTTTCCTTATATCTCATATATCTTGTGTTCTTTTTCTTTCATAGAGGTGGATAAAAAGATAAGAGTACTCACCTAGTAAATACTAGGAGTTTCTCTATAATGTGACAAGGTGAATTTTTGTTCTTATTTATCCTATTTAATTGTCAACAACAACAACAAAAAGAATCAATTGACTGTAAAAAAAAGAAAGAGTTACAGTGTTTCTTATATTTGGGAATTGCTTTTTTTAAAAAAAATATATAGTTTTAAAATTTTCCAGCCATATTTTAAAAAAATTTTCTGCCCTACTTCCATCCTATTCTCCAAGACATGAATTAGACATATTTTAGACCAGTTCATACCATTGTAGTTCCGTAATTCTCTTTCTCATTTTCTGGGTGTTTGGATTTTGTTTGTTTGTTTGCCTGTTTGTTTTTTTAATATGTGCTTCAGCTTGGATTATTCTTTTGGTTTGTCTTGAAGGTCTCTGATCCTTTCTTCAGTGGTATCTATTCCATCTAATGGAAATTAGATCCATCTAATGCCTTTTAACAATCTTATTGAGGTATACTTTAAATACCATAAAATTTTCACACATTAAGTGTACAAGTCAATGACTTTTTAGGAAGTTTATAGAGTTGTGTGTCCATCACCACAATCCACATTGAGAAAATTTGCATCCTCCCTAAAAGTTGCCCCATCCCCACTTATAATCAATATATACTTTGTTCCCAAGCCCAGGTAACCACTAAGTAGCTTTCTGTCTATATGGATTTGCCTTATCCAGAAATTTTATATAAATAGAATCATATAATATATAGTTTTTTTTCTGTTCTTTTTTCTTTCACTTAGCATAATGTTTTTGAAGTTCATCTATGTTGTAAGTATGTATCAGCTGATCTAATGTCTTTTCATTAAAGATATTATTTTATGTCCTAGAATTTCCATTTTGTTCATTCTCGTAATTTCCATTTTGCTTATGAATCTACCATCTATTAACACATTCCTGTGATTGTCTTCTATTCATTGTTTATAATAGAGTTTAAATTTTTTTCTCTGCTCTTTCTAAAAATGGGTCATCTGCCTGTTAGTTTATAAGGGTTATGGATTTCATTTTCTTGCTTCATTTTGTCTTACTTTTATTTTTTATGTATCAGACATTTTGAGTACAATGAGAATGAGAAAGAAATGATCATTTAAATTTCACCGTAAGTCAAGTCTTTCTGAAATTGAATAATAAATTTAACGTTATACCATCTACACATATATAAGTGTCTATTCCTCTGTGTGTATGTTTTATATATCAAAATAGGATCTTGACTCCTCAGATATCTTCATATGTGAGAGATTTCAATACAAAATTTATTAATAAGAACTTCCTTAACATAGATTGAATCTTTAATAATAACTGTTAATAATTAATTTGATGTGGCGGTTAATAGTTTATGTGTATTGTTCATGCGTATATTATACTTATCTATTTCTTATTTTCAATCACTTGCTATTAGTATTTCTTACTCTTGCAAATAAAAGTGCATTAAACAAAACTAAGAAGATGTTGAAAAGTCAGCCAAATCAGGAAAATAACTAAAGTATTCTTTCACTGGGAGATTTTACACAGCTTCTGAAAGGAAATGTATTTTGTACAATAATAGTGAGGACTGAGTAAGAAAATACTCAGATATTTTGCTGTATTTGTAGGTTAATGAAGGCAAGGATTCATGAAGGAGATTTGGCTAGCCTGGATGTGGATTATGTTGAAATAATGTTACTCCTAGTCAGATAAAACAGAATCATGTTGGGTAATGATCCTATGCGCGTAACATGAACACCTATATATGCTTTGGATAGGGACTAGAAACCCGTCTGATGGGAAAAATCTCACAGTGTATATTTATGTCAGATACATCCTGACATACTTTGATAGTCTTTTAAATGATACAATCCAAGTTCACAGTTAACTCCTGGTTTTGGTTTCTATTCTATTGAGTACTATATCATCATTGACAACTGTCCCACTGCAGTATCACTTCAAGTATTGCTCCAGACCAAAGGGTCCTGAGAAGCTTCTGGAGTTGCCATTACAGCCAGCTTTACTAAAGTCAACTGAAACGTCCACCTGTGCTGTAATCTGCTATAAGCTGAATGCAGGTGATAAATTTTTAGGGGCATTAGTGTGGTATGAGGAATCCTTATTTATTGAAAGTGGACTTGTCTGGATCAAGGATAAGCACAAGTACCTGAGGATGTTGAGGTGCAGCCGAGTGGCCATCTGTTCTATTAGAACAGGACAAATAACCCTTTGTTCACTGGCCCAATTGATGTCCTCCTCAATGATCTCACACTGCCACTATCCTGTACCTTCCATTTTTCACACCATAGGGTATTTTCATGAAATCTTTTTGGTTGAATACAACTTTAGAACATTGCATTCAAGCAAAAACTGCTGTGTCACTAACTCAGATAGCTTGGTATCAAGGAAATTGCAGATTAAGAATTCAGGGAGGAAACAAGTGAATAAATGAAATGACAAAGGTGACAAAAGATCAATTCTGATGTTCATCACAAGGACTAGGATGCCTGTATGATAAATAATTACAAGGAAATCAATGTTTTACTTTGTTTCTAATTAATTTGGTGCATTTCCTACCTAATTTATTTTTTATATGATGTTTTGTTACAGGTTAAAAATGAGAACAAGTTGTTGTACTTCAGGGAAGAGAGGTGAGCAACCACTTTGGTACTTTTGAAATTCTGTGTGTCTGTGGCTGGTGACGTCAGAACTTCAAGGTCCATGTGTTCATTCCTTCAGTGGCTTAAAGAAGATTCTTTTTACAGTACATATATTTGACCATGGATGTTTCTACCCTGTTCAAGGAATCTTCTTTTTTGTTTCTTCCCTTTATTTAAATTTCTTTTTGAAGTAACCTACATAATTTTGGGGAATCGCTTATGTATTTCTCTTTTTCAGAATTTTGTGTTGATAGAAAATAGTCTGGTAGTGAAATTTAAGTGTCCTAAATATTGAATGTTTTTATCTTTCTCTGGCACATTCAGAACATAGATGTTTCTATTCACATTTGTACTGTAATCATACCATATATTACTTTGCTACATCACTTATTCCTTAAATTTTTAGTTGATTTAAAAGGTTTATTTAAATTTCCACAGTAGATTTTATCTAATTTTGTTAGAACAATCCAAGGTCATTTTTTTCATGTTATGTCTATGAGCATCCCATTATGCAGATACTAAACAAAATGTTTACTGTACATTTACTTTTCTCCATTGGTAAAGCACTAGATTAGCCTGCACAAAATAAGCCTGGCTGTGGAAAATACTTATCTGTTGGAAGGGTTATTGTCTGGATCGATGATGAGCATAAGTGTCCGAGGACAGTGAGCGACACACTGCAGATGTCAATCTGAGGTCAGATGAGTGTCCCTCTAGTAGGACAAGGAAGGCTTTCAGAGCCTGACTTATTTGGTAACCCCTCAGTGACAGCATGATAACACTGGGAACATGTCTGTTTTTTCACTTTGTTCTTGACATATTTCCTTGACATGAGGAAATTAAAACGATTGTATTAAGAAAGGGTCAACAACTGTGATGTGTACTGGAAATCTCATTGGTGTGTTAATGCCAATACTGAGGGAATACTATGCCTGTATTAAATAATGACAATAGAACCTGTCATTAAGAAAGCAATTTCAGTGCTTTGTTATTTTTACTGTTGAGTATTTTCTAAGATTTTGTCTTTGCTTTTTTGTTTTTCCTGTCATGTTTTGCCAAGATAGAAAGGCTGTAGTGTGGTCCTCCACTTCAGAGAATGGGGTGAGTAGCTAAGCTAGCAACTTTTGAAATTCATATATTACACGTTCTTTGCCAGGTCTTTAAGTCTCTGGGTTCATATTTTCAGAGGCTTATTTGATCATATTTTCATGGTATATCTTTTTCCGCATTGAGACCCTCATCCAAATTACCTACATTATTGATTCTTATCATTGGTATTTTTTCTTTTCACTCTTTTCTGCTTTTATGGAAAAATGGAAAATTTAAGAGAGTTTTGGCAATTTGCTACTGGATCAAAAAATCATTATAATGAAATCATCACAAAATATTATCAGATTTTCTTCATCTGTTTGATTAGTGGGGTTTTAGAATTGAGACTCCATGGTTCATAAGATCTTTGTGGTCATACTACATTTTAGTTTTTCTTCTAATTTAATTGTTGAGGATTGACTTGTGTTAGTTTTCTTCTCATTTTTGCAACATGGGAATTTGTATATGAAATTTTGTTTTAAAATTTAATAGCAATCTTTTTAAATTTTGTTTTGTCTGTTTATGGCATGTGTGAGACAGTAACAAGTGGTTTCTGGAATGGTTTCTGGGTGGTTTCTGAAATGGTTTCTGGTATGGTTTCTGGGTAGTTTCTTGAATGCATGTAACATTTCCATATTGGTCTGTGTGTTGATTACTTGCTGTATTTGGATGATGCAAATTAATTGAGCTATACAATTTTAGTGTGTGTATTTTTATATGTATATTATACTTCAATAGAAAGTTTAAAATATCCCATCAAACTAGTCCAAATATTGGTTAATATATTTCTTAAGAATATTGCCAAGTAGATTGTGTATTACTTGGTGCTTAACAATTGATGCCCTCATAATAGGTCAAGTGTGTTCTCTCTTTAATATAGACATTTTAACATATCATATCATGAAGTAGTTACTGACATATTTTTGTTTTAACATATTTACATAGTTTCAATGCTTTCATGCTTTACAATTTAAGCATATGCTTAAAGTATTTAACTTATACTTTTTTCTGTGTTATAAAAGCAAGCTAAACAATTCCAAGTCTTAAATGTTGCAGACTTGTCCCCATGTATTCATGTACTTTGGCACTGGATTAATTCTTTATACTTTTGCTGCAAAATCACTTAAACTGGCACATCTCTTCTTTAGCAGAGAGGGAATTAATGTCATGATGCCCTCATGCTCTTTCATTCCATGTGCTATATAATTGAATATAAAAGCAAATATAGTTGTTAACATTTAGTGTGATTATTTCCACACCACACATAATGATGTTGCTCACAGATCTTAAGAGAATAGAGTCCCAGATGTGTTGTACAGTAGAGAAATTTTGGGTAATATTGATGAAGTTTGGTGAGGTATAAAGCCAAAATTCAGCACAATGAACTGCTTGCTTAAGGATTTCCTTGGAGATTACTTAGTCAGTATACAACTGATATATCCAAGTCCTTTTTACCTTTTGAGTCTTTGACACACTAAAGCTAAAATATGTTTTAGCTTTTAATCCTGCTTTCCTAATTTTTCCTTCTTTTGCTTAAAATAAAAAAACTTCCAGGCATAAATTACCACCATCATTTCATTTTAAAGAAGTTTAACACTATAGAAGAGTAGAAAATTATTTAAGACAGATGTATTTTTGACATTTCTCTGCTTTCCAGAAGTAAAATATTTACTCATTTGCCCTATTACAGAAACTAAATTTTCTATGCTAATGCAAGTGTCTATCAATTTATCTATCCTTATATCTATGATTTATCTATCATAACAAGTTCATTGTATCATAAGGAGACATTGATTTGATATATGACATTATGATAGTATTATATGTTTACCAACTCCTGAGGTTCTATAGATCGTAAGGTCTCCATGTCAAAAACTGTAGCGGTGCCCACATCCTCAGTGGCTGTGAAGGACACCACATTTTCTTTAGCCATTTACTGTTTTCAGAATAATGGTGTTAACTCTTTTTCTATTGCAAGATATCATGTATTTATAATCATTATATATTAGTCTTTATGCACTCATGCTTCTGTTTCTATAGAAATCATTTCTAGAATGGATAATGCTTGCAAGTTAGGTCCATGCAATTTTCTTTAATGAGATATAGTCAAATCACCACACGAATATTCAGGTTACCATCATTTCACTACTCTATCAGAATGTTGAGGTGAAGTTATTTATGTCTTATAGATGTGTAAAAAGATAGGGAATAATATTAAAATAATATTATTTAGGATATCTTTTTAAGTGGTATATACTTATGGTTAACATTATTAAAATAGATTGTGTTTAATACAATGAAAATTGGCAGTCCTTTTTACAAACATAAGCCATAACAGTAGAATTTATCACTGACAGTCATACCAGGATAGTCTTTTATTTCCAATCACTTAAATACTCCTAATTGCAAATCTTAAATACTAAGATTCAGATTTTCTGAAAGAGCCATTGTCTGGATAAATTATACAGCTTTCAATTTTTACTTATAATAGTAATTTGTATTCATAAATTTATAAATCAGTAATTCATAGGTTAATAATTTAATTTGTGATAGTCGATGCAAGGATAACAATGAAAGGACAAAACCAACTATACCGATAAATACATATTAACACGAAGAAATTAATCAGGATAGCTTTCATAGTATAAATTTGGAAAAATTGTCAGGATAGTTCTCTGAAATATTCTTTTACCAATTTCAACATTATACTAGGAATTTTTAAAATTCTGGCATTATGTGTGTTTCTTTCCAGATAGTTTGAACAGATTCATATTTGGTATATTTTTTGAATCATATCTTTGTCCTTAGTGCTGACAATGTATGCTTGAGAATGAACAAATAAGAAAATAAATATAAAGCCCTAAGTGAAGGTCCCAGGTTGAAATAATCAATCATGCATACCGAATACAAAGGATTTTAATCTAACATTAATGTTTACTTAGCTTTATAGAAGTATGCTGAATGGATATAAAAAATGGACATTATTGTCATCTCATTAAAAGGTCCAATAGGTATTGAAATACACACTTTTGTTTTGCACCAACCACCCTATAAACTTTTTATGGCTTATGTAGGGTGTGTGTGTGTGTGTGTGTGTGTGTGTGTGTGTGTGTGTGTGTGTGTTTGAGAGATCTTGACACAGACGATCAAGAATATCAAGTTGCCAGTACCCTCTGTATATGGTTGGAGTCACATTGTAAACATGGCTCCTTCAATTCTGGAGTGAGCTTACTGATCATACATTCCCAGTAAACATAGCAGGCTCAAGTCCCTTTGCACACACTATTTCATGATTATCTTATGTCAGCAGTTTCTAAGTATACAGTTGGTGTGAAGACAAATCATTTTTTCTTGGACAGCCTGTGTGTAGAGTAAATTCATCATTTATTTATTTAGTTACTAAAATATTATCATCAGATTGAGACACTGTGGCAAAGTGCACATAATGGAATAGAGAATGAAGTGTAAGTTTGTGTTAATGATACTTTGGGTTTGGATAAGCACACCTAAGGGAAAATTGGAAAAACATGTATGGCAGGAAAGCCTTTGATGTGATTCATTTATCCAAAGGACTTAGCTAATTTTTTGGTGGAATAGAAATATGGGTGGTCATCCTTAAATAGAAAAATTAAAAGTTTTTTTAAAAACTAATGAAAAAAGAAAATTGAAGAAGGAAGTAAAGTATGAGTGCTGATGGAGTCAAAATATAGGGTTGTATTTAGTAATGCAATCAATAGATGGGCACTGGGTAGTAATATTATTTTTCTAATGTGGGCAAAAATTGCTTAAAATTAGTGAAGAGAGACAAAATTGTGGAAAGCAGGTTTATATTGGTTGTTGTTTTGGTGTTGATCCATTTTTGCTCCAATAATCTAAGTTATAAATATTGAAAATTGCTTCTTGCATTATTTGTTACATTCTAATTTTTGTATGTGTCAACATTACCATCTCCCAAACTGTGCTATCCCCTTAAGAAGTGGTTCTGTTGGAGTTTATGAGATTGCCATATTGCGAGCTTCAAGAAAGTAAAGGTGAAGTATATACTGTATTCTTAATGCAAATAAGAACTCTATAGGAAAGTAACCCAGTTATAGAAGTGTTAATTTGTCAGGAGCTGCCTTCCCAAGATCAATGATAAGCATAATTATCAGAGGATTCTCAAAGGTTATTTTCAGATATCAGTCAGTCTAGCCAAATGTCCTTTAATAGGAAGAGAGGACTTTCAGAATTGGTTCAATGTGATGACCTCCTCAGTTATCTCACAATGCGCCTATCTACATACCCTTCTTTTCTCTCACAAAATTGCATCATTATAATAGCTTCATTAAGCAGACTTCACCCTTAAGTTTTCATATTTAAGATAGGTTCTGGTGTTTCATTTACTTTGGACTATTTTTGTTGATTATGTATGGTACTTGAGTAAAAATAATGAATACAAAATCATCTGTAATAAACTAAAAAGTGATCAGGTGACTATAGAGTGGATTATTAGTGTCAGTAATATTGGAAAAGTTGTAAGGGAATATAAGACACTTGGATGTTACATAATGACAATGGGACCAAATGACCAAATTGTGGTGTTTCATTATAATTAATATTTATGTATTCTCTCAATTTATTTGTGTGCTTTTTCTCTGCCTTTTTTGGCAGATAAAAAACTATGACAAGTAACAGTATGTCAGGGAATAAAAATAAGCAGATCCCTGTGCCTTTAGAATTCTTCATGTGATGGGACAGGCATAAAATGAGCCTCAATAAATCTAAAGCATTAATTTTATATAAACCATGTTAATTTAAATTCACAATGAGATTGAATTATAAATAAAAGCAGCTTGAAAATCTCCCAAATATTTGGAAATTGAAACTAGCATTCCTAGACTAGTTATAGGTCAAAAAAGATATAAAATGAAAATTGAAAGGTATTTTTAACTGAATAAAGGTAAAAATATAACATCTAAAAATTTGTGGAATAGTGATAAAGTAGTATTCAGGGGGAAGTTTATAGCACTGAAATGCCTATATTAGGAAAGAAGAAAGGTTTTAAATTAATAACTTCCTATTTACCTTCAGTAGCTTAAAAAAGAGCAAATTAACACAGAGTAAAAGAAATAAAGGCAACAATAAAAATAAGAGTAAAAATCAATGAAACATAAAACAAAAATATGCATAAAGAGAAAACTGTGTAAAATTGAAAATTAGTTGAGAAGATGAATAATGCCAATAAACTTCCAGTGAGAGTGATTAAGAAGAAAAAAAAGCAAGACACAAATACCAACATCTGGAAATGTGAGAATTGACATCATTACAGATCTATGAATTAGAATCATAATAAGGAAAATTTATGAAAAATCTATGCCAACATTTTTCAGTAACTTAAATGAAGTGAAAAAATTCCTGAATGACACAAACCATAAAAATTCAATGAAGAAGAAGTAGATAACATGAATAGCCCTATATTAAATAAATTGACTTTGTAGTTAAAACAGAGAAAACTCCAGGTACATATAGGTTTCACATGAAATAAAAAAACAATACCCATAATCTCTAGCCATATAAACATAAAACCTCACACAAAGACCTATTATCTCAGATTCTATTACCTGATACATCATGTTTGATTTCAACAAAAAATTAGCAGGTATGCTAAAAGGCAGGAAAAATTAGTTTAAAGAGACAAATCAATCCTCAGGACTAGATTCAGATATGGTAGAGATTTAAAAATTATACCTGGAATTTAAAATAACTATGATTAGTATAACAAAGATTCTAACAGAAGAAGTGGCAACATGCAAAACAGATGGGTAATGAAGGCAGAGAGATAGAAACTCTAAGAATCAAAAGGAAATGCTAGAAATAAAAAACTGTAACAGAAATAAATAATGCCTATGATGATGGGTCCTTCAGGAGACTGGACAAAGCCAAAGAAAGAATCAGTGGATTTGAAAATATGTCAATAAAACATCCCTAAGTCAAATGCAATAGGAAAATAGAATTTAAAAAATCTCCAGAAACTGAAGATAATTATGAAAGATGTAATGTGCATAATGAGAATACCTGGAAGAGTATAAGAAGAGAAACTGAATATGTGAAGTAATAATGGGAAAAATTTTTCCAAAATTAACGATAGATGCCAAACCACACATACAAGAAGCTCAGAGAACACCAAAGAGGATAAGTAGCAAAAAGTCTACAAGTAAATATATAATATGCAAACTGCCAAAACCAAAGGTAAAGAGAAAATATTGAAAGAAGCTAGAGGGGGTAAAAATACATGTAGGGGAAGAAAGATAAAAACAATACCTTGGACCATACAAGTAAGAAAAGAATGAAGTGAAATATTTAAAGTGTTGGAAGAAAATATCCATCAATCTACAGTTCTGTATCCAGGGAGATTATCCTTCAAAGGTGAAGAGGAATATCTCAGGGTAGGTATCTCCAAAACCCTGTCCCTCAACAGAAACAATGAAAAAAAATGAACAAAAATGGTCAGAATCAATTTTCTCAGAATTCCATAAAATAGACAAATGTTTACAGCAGTGAAGTAAATGTTGAATTGGAAAAAAGACCATTTTAAAAGATTAAGAAGCTTTGTAGTGTTTTTATGTGTCCTTGCCCCACACCATTCCCTACCCTGGCAGTAGTCTTGAAGATGGCAGCCTACATTCCCAGTGTGAGACTCTGGTCCATTCCCTAGTTCCAAAGGGGAGCATAACAGACTTTACTTTCATTATTACTCATTATTATGTCCTTTTTTTCTGATTGCTTTGGGTTTATTTTGCTCTTCTTTCTAGTTTATGAGATAAGAATTAAGATTATGATTTGAGGCTGGGCGCGGTGGCTCACGCCTGTAATCCTAGCACTCTGGGAGGCCGAGGCGGGTGGATCGCTCGAGGTCAGGAGTTCAAGACCAGCCTGAGCAACAGCGAGACCCCGTCTCTACTAAAAATAGAAAGAAATTATACGGACAGCTAAAAATATATATAGAAAAATTAGCCGGGCATGGTGGCGCATGCCTGTAGTCCCAGCTACTCGGGAGGCTGAGGCAGTAGGATCGCTTTAGCCCAGGAGTTTGAGGTTGCTGTGAGCTAGGCTGACGCCACGGCACTCACTCTAGCCCGGGCAACAGAGGGAGACTCTGTCTCAAAAAAAAAAAGATTATGATTTGAGACATTTCCTCTTTTCTAATGTAAAATAGCAGTGCTGAGATGGAAATTTATAGCATTAAAATTAAAATGGCTTGAGGACTATTTGCATATCTTCTTTAAAGAAATATCTGTTCAAGTTCTTTGCACATTTTAAAAATTAAATTGTCTTTTCTGTTGTTAAATTATGAGTCCTTTTATGCACTAAATCCTTATCAGAGATATGATTTGCAAGCATTTTCTTCCATTTTATAGGTAGCCTTTTCACTGTTGTGATAGTGTCCATTGTGCACAATTTTTTAATTTAGATAAGTCCAATTTATCTGTCTTGTCTTTTGTTGTTTCTGCTTTTGCCAAATCCAGGATTATGAAGATTTATTCATTTTCTTCTGAGAGTTTTGTAGTTTTAGTTCATACATGTAGGTTGTTGAGTCCATTTAAGCAAATTTTTCATATATGCTGTTAGGTAGGGGTCCAACTTCAATTTTTGCATGTGCATATATAGTTGTTGTGGCACCATTTGTTGTGGAAATGAATGATCTGGGCCCCTCATTAAAATCAACTGGCCATAGATGTTATTTCAGACTCAAAATCCTGTTGAGTCTGATTAGAAAAACAGTACATCAATTTTTTATAGAAGTATCACACAATTTTGATTATTGTAGCTTTATAGTGAGTTTTGAAACCAGGAAGTGTGTATCCTCCAAGGGTGTTTTTCATATTCTAGATTGTTTGGGCTATTTGGGGTCTTTATAATTCCATATGAATTTCAAGAATGGCTATTTCTAAAAAAAATGTAGTTGAGATTTTCATAGGAATTATATTGAACCTATAGATCACTTTGGGTAGTATTGCCATCTTAACCATATTAAGTCTTCCAATCCATGAATATGGAATGTCTTATCATTTATTTAGATTGTCTTTATTTTCTTTTAGCAATATTTAGTAATATTTAGTACATAAGTGTTGTGCCTCCTTGGCTAAATTTATCCCTGGACATTTTATCCTTTGTAATATTGTTTAAATGAACTCATTTTATTCACTTCACTTTCAGATTGTTTATTGCAAGTGTATAGAAATACAACTGATTATTGTATGTTGATCTAGTTATCTGCAACTTTGCTGAGTTCATTTATTAGGTCTAATAGGCTTTTTTATTCTTTAGTTTTCTATATGTCATGCTCTGTGAATAGAGAATTTTATTTCTTGCTTTCCCCTTTGGGTACCTTTATTTTTTTTTCTTGCCTAATTGCTGTGGCTAGTATAATGCATAATAGAAATGGTGAAAGCAGCCATTCTTGTTTCTGATCTTAAGGGAATAACTTTCAGTCTTTCATCATTAAGCATAATGTTAGCTGTGGGATTTTCTTAGATGTCATTTTTTTTTTTTTTTTTTTTTGAGACAGAGTCTCGCTTTGTTGCCTGGGCTAGAGTGAGTGCCCTGGCATCAGCCTAGCTCACTGCAACCTCAAACTCCTGGGCTTAAGTGATCCTACTGCCTCAGCCTCCCCAGTAGCTGGGACTACAGCCATGCGCCACCATGCCCAGCTAATTTTTTCTATATATATTTTTTAGTTGGCCAGATAATATCTTTGTACTTTTTTTTTTAGTAGAGACGGGGTCTCGCTCTTGCTGAGGCTGGTCTTGAACTCCTGACCTCGAGCAATCCACCCACCTCGGCCTCCCACAGTGCTAGGATTTTAGGCGTGAGCCACTGCGCCCAGCCTTAGATGTCATTTAATATGTTCAGGAACTTCCCTTCGATTCCTAGTTTGTTGAGTGTTTTTATCATGAAATAGTGCTTGATTTTGTGGTATTATGTTTGGCTTCAGTTGAGATTATCATGTGCTTGTTTTTCCTTTCATTCAATTAATATGATGTACTATGTGATTTTTGTATGTTGATCCACTTTTGCACTCCTGGGATAAATCCTATTTGTGTACACATGTCTCTTAGGCTCTGTTAATTTTTTTCACTCTTTTCTTTTTCTGCTACTGAGACTGGATAATCTCAATTGACCTATCTTTAAGTTTATTAATTTTTTTTCTATCTGCTGTTTAAATCTGCTTGTGAACCTCTATAGTGAATTTTCCATTTCATTTATTGAAGTTTTCAGCTCCACAATTTCTGTTTGGTTCCTTCTTATAATCTCTCTCTCTCTTTATAGATATTGTCTATTTGGAAAGACGTTCTCCTAGTTTTCTTTAATTTTTTGTCTGCTTTCTTTTAGCTCTTTGAGCATATTTAGGAAAGTTGATTTAAAGTATTTGTCTACTAATTACATTGCCTGGGCTTTCTCATAGACATTTTCTATCTGTTTTTTTCTGTGAACAAACTATATCTTTTTTTTTTTTTGAAAAGTAGACAGTTTGAGTATTATAACGTGGCCATTCTGGAAATCAGATTTTCCTCCCTACTTAGTTTTTGTTGCTGCTTGTTGTGTGTTTGCCTGTTAGTGACTTTTCCAAACTGTTTTGGGAAGTCTGTGTTCTTGGCCATGTGGGTCCATTGAATTCTGTATTCTGTTAACTTCATGATCAGCTAGTGTTTTGAAAGTTTCCTTAAATGTCTAGAGCCAAAACATATACACACACACAAAAAAAAAATAAAATAAAAATAAAAATAAATAAAAGAAGAAAACCAGAAAAAGGAAAGAAGACAAAAGAGGGAAAAAGGCCATTTACAGTTCTCTCTTAACTTTCACTTTCTGCTTGCGTAGTGACTGACAGCCAGCTGAAGGTGAAAGCTTAGCATCTTCTCAGACTTTTTCTGAGCTTGCATCCTGGGGAATGTTTTCACAATTTCCCAGTACATGCAAAAGTTTTAAAAGCCCTTATCCTCCCATGTATCTTCCTTTCCCAATATTTTCAGTGTGTCTATTTTCCATCTCAACTGGTGATCCTTGCCCCAGGCTGCTGTGGCAACAATGTTTACCACACAGCCAGCATTTAGCAACTAATGAAGCATTGTTTTATGTTCTTAATTATTCTGTCTAATCATTTCACCATATTTTTGATATTATTAAATTTTATTACGTATTAAACATTTATACCAACCTAAAAAAAAAAAAAAAAAAAAAAAAACCTTTTACCTCTAAATTCTTTCACCACAAGCCACCTGGGAAGCTGCCCCAGTTCTGGGGCTGCTCTGAGCCTGACAGAACAAAGACAAACCCTTGTACTAGACTGTTAGGTAGCCACGAGACAAGTCAAAACTCATAACCATAGTTCTTTGAGAATAAGGTCTGTATTTCTTTCTCTGGCCCAAGAAACCAGCGCGAGGAGTGTGAGTTTGTTATTCTCCTGGCTACTTGTATTAGTTTGCTAGGGCTTCCATTAAAAAAAAGTGACAGACTTGGGGGGGTTTAAACAACAGAAATTTATTCTTCTACTAGTTCTTAAGGCTATAAGTCCAAGATCAAGTCCAAGATTTGCATGTTTTGTTTATCCTGAAACCTCTCTCCTTGCCTTGCAGATAACTCTTTTCTTGCTGTGTCTTCACATGGCCTTTTCTCTGTGTGTATATCCTTGGTGTTTCTTTAGTGTGTCCAAATTTCCTGTTCTTAAAAGGACACAAATAAATTTAGATTAGAGACCACCCATATGACATTTAACTTTAACTACCTCTTCAAAGGTACCAGACTAGTATATTTCTTATAACTGATGAATCTATATTCATACAATATTATTAACCTAAAGTGCATGGTTTTCATTAGGGTTCGCCCTTAGTGTTATACATTCTATGGGTTTTGAAATCTCTAATGATATGTATCCATCATTGTAGTATCATGTTGAATAGTTTCACAACCATAGAAAGTCCTCTGTGCTCTGTGTTGGGTTTTAAGAGCTCTTTGATTATTTTATGGAAGTCCTTTATCAGATATATCTTTTGCAAGTATTTTTTCTTATACTCTGTGGCTGTCTTCTTATTCTCTTGCTACTGCCTTTCACAGAGCAGAGTTTTAAATTTTAACAAAATCCAGCTTATCAATTATTTATCTCATGTGACTCTGGTGTTGTATCTAAAAAGTTGATATAAAAGGTGATATCATCACCTTACCCAAGGTAATCTAGGTTTTCTCTAGGAATTTTATAGTTTTGCATTTTATGTTTATGTCTGTGATCCATTTTAAGTTACTTTTTGTGAAGGTGTAAAATCTGTGCCTAGATTCATTTATTTTGTATGTGAATGTCCAGTTATTCCAGTACCATTTGATTAAAAGACTATTTTTGCTCCGTTGTATTGAATTTGCTCCTTTGTCAAGGATCAGTTGACTATATTTATTTGGTCTATTTTGGGGCTCCTTATTCTGTTCCAATGATTTGTCTTTTCTTTCACTTTTATGACAGTGTGTTGATTACTATAGCTTTATTGGTAAGTCTTGAAGACAGGTAGTGTCAGTCCTCCGACTTTGTCTTTTTTTTTTTTTTTCAGTTAATACTTTTTTAAATATGTGCAATAAACCTTTCATGCTTTCCTGTCATGGAAGGTTCACTGTTTGTACATACACTCACTACATTTATCAAATTCATTTCAATTTTATGACATTTGTCTTGAAAATTGTTGAAGATATCTATTCCCCTTTTCTGTTTGCAAGAATGCCCAAAGCAAGTAACTCTCTTTGTAGCAAAGAAAATCTGTTATGACCCAAATGAAGAATAAAACCTGTGCTGAGTCAGTGTTATTAGTTGATTCATCCAAAGCAATTGAAAAATATATATATTTTTCGACTTTGTCTTAATTCAATATTGTGTTGGCTATTCTGGATCTTTTAACTCTTTATATGAGCTTTAGAATCAGGTTATTGATATCCACAAAATAACTTGCTGGGCTTTTATTGGGATTGCATTGAACTATAGGTCAAGTTGGGAAGAACTGACATCTTAAAATTATTGAGTCTTCCTATCCATGAGCATGGAATAGCTCTCAATTTATTTAGTTTGTTCATATCTCTCATCAGGGTTTTGTAGTTTTCTTCATGTACATCTTGTACATATTATGTTGGATTTATGCTTACATATTGTATTGTGCAGTAATAATAATGGTAATGTGTTTTTAAAAATCACATTCCACTTGCTCATTGTTGGTATATATAAAAATGATTTATTCTTGTACATTAACCTTGTATTCTGCAACTTTGGTTTACTTGCTTATTAGTTAAAGGAGTTTTTTGTTTGTTTGTTTGTTTGTTTGTGTCAATTCTTTAAGATTTTCTGCATAGACAACCATGTCATCTGTAAACAAAGACAGTTTTATTTCTTCCTTCACAATCAGTATACCTTTTCTTTCTTTTTAATGTCTTATTGCATCAGCTAGGACTTCTATTACAATGTGAAAAAGGAGTAGTAACGGGACATTCTTGTCTTATGGTAAAAGTTCTCATTTATCACAATTAAGTATGATGTTACTGTAGGTTTTTTACAGATGTTTTATATCAAGTTGGGGTAGGTCCCCTTTATTCCTACTTTACTGAGAGTTTTTATCATGAATGAGTGTTAGATTCTCAGATGCTTTTCATGTATCTTTTGATAGAAGCATTTGATTTTTCTTTAAAACTGTTGATGTGATGGATTACATTGACTTTCAAATGTTGAGCCAGACTTGCATACCTGGGTTAGATCCCTCTTGATTATGGAGCATAATTCTTTTTACACATTGATGCAATTTGCTAATATATTGTTAAAGATTTTTGCATCTATATTTATAGAGATATTAGCCTAAAGTTTTTTTCTTGTAATGTCTTTATCTGTTTTTTGTATTAGAACAATTCTTGCCAAATAGAATGTGTTAGAAAATATCTCTTGCTTCTATCTTCTTACAGATATTGTAGAGAATTGGTACAATTTCTTCCCTAAATGTTTGGTAAAATTCACCAGTGAACCCATCTGGGCCTGATACTTTCTGTTTTGAAAGATTATTAGTTACTGTTTCAATTTTTTTTAATAGAGGTTTACTCAGATTTCTATTCCATCTTATGTGAGTTTTGTCAGATCGTGTCTTTCAAGGAATTGTTCAGTTTCATCTAGGTTATCAAATTTGTGGACATAGAATATATTGGTAATATTCTATGACTATCCTTTTAATTCCACAGGCTCTGTAGTGATGTCCCTTTGTTCATTTCTGATAATAGTAATTTGTGTGTCTTCACTATTTTTTTCTTAGCTTGGCTAGAAATTTATTGATTTTATTTATCTTTTCAAAGAACCAGGTTTTAGTTTTGTTAATTTTTTTTATTGATTTTGTTTTCAATTTAATGGCATTCAGCACTAATTTTTATTATTTTTTTCTCCTGCTTACTCTAGATTGATTTTACTCTTCTTTTTCTAATTTCCTAAAGTAGATGATTAGAAGATTGATTTTAGGTCTTTCTTCTTTTCCAACATATGCATCAGTAATTCAAATTTCCCTCTAAGCACTACTCTTAGTATTCCACAAATTTTGATATGTTATATTTTAATTTTCAATTAGTTCTAAACATTCCTCAATTTCTTGGGATTTCTTTTGATCCGTGTATTATTTAAATGTGTGTTTTTAGATGTATAAGTATTTAGGTATTTTCCAGCAATCCTTCTCTTATTTATTTCTAGTGCAATTCAATTGTGGCCTGAGAGTAGACATTGTATAATTTCTATTTTGTAAAATTTGTTAAGGTGTGTTTTGTAAACCAGAATGTGTCCTATCTTGATGAGTATTCTATGTGAGCTTGAGAAGAATGTGTATAGTTATGTGAAGTAGTCTATAGATGTCAATTTTATCCAGTTGATTGATGGTTTTGTTGAGTTCAATTATATTCTTATTGATTTTCTCCCTGCTCAGTCTGTTCACTTCTAATAGAGAGACTAACAGGGAATAGAAAAATGAGAGAAAGCTGGCTTCAGACAAATTTGAAATTATCACTGCAAAAGACAAATTATATCTTCTTTGCAAGGAGTAAGTTGTGGTTAGTTAGGGTTTGTTTTTGGTGTTGGATTGGGGGTTTTGGTTGTGATTAAGGTTAACAGAGTTAGCATTAAAATTTCATGTTCAGTGCCAAGGTCCAAAGTCCAGTTCCAAGGTATGAAGAAATAAAGTTAATATTCTCTAAAAGAAAAAAACAAAAGAAATTATTTAACACCCAAAGAAGGGATTTTTGAAAAACAAAATTTTCATATTATAGTACAAAATAAAAGGTATACAGATTTGGAAAGTAGGAAATAAAACTGTTTTTGTCACAAATGACGGGATTATCTATGTGTAAAATCCCAAAGAATGTATAGGAAAAAAAAGAAAAAAACCACTGTGCTAGAACTGATAAATGAGATGGATTTATTTATTTAGCTATCACAAGCAGGGCAATGAACATCCTTATAAATATATCTTGTAAATATATTTATTTTTCCAATTAATTCATTGGTATAAATTCATTTATGCTGACTTAGGTTCACTTGTGATTTTTATATTAAATCACCCTTGCATTTCTGGGATAAGTCCCAACTGATTGTGATATGAGGCTGGATTCAGTTTTAGGATATTTGCATCTATATTCTAAGGGATATTGCACTATAATATTTTTTTGTAATATCTTTACTTTTTATATCAGGGTAATGCTGACCACACAGACTCAGTTAGGAAGTGTCATCTTTTCTTCTATTTTTCAGAAGAGTTTGAAAAGGATTGGTGGCAATTTTTTTGGTGTTTGGTAGAATTCACCAATGAAGTTATTTGGTCCTGGCATTTTCTTAGTTTGGCAGTTTTGGGTTACTGATTCAATCTACTTATTTTTTATAGATTGTTCAGATTTTCTATTCTTTGACAGTTTTTGTATTTCTTGGAATTTGTTCATTTCATCTGGGTTACCTAACTTTTTGGCACACATAGTATTCTTTTTCAATCCTTTCATGTCTGTAAGATCTGCTGTAATGTCAACACTTTAATTGTTGATTTAGTTATTTGGGACTTCATAAAATTTTTAAAAATTGGGGTAAACTACACAATACAAAAGTTATCATTTAAAATCACTTTTAAGTGTAAAATTCAATGGCATTAACTACATTAATAATGTTGCATAACAATCATCACCATCCGTTTCCAGACAATTTGTATCATCCCCAACTGCCACTATCTATCAAACAAGAGCTCCCCACTACTCCCTCCCCCAAGCCCCTGATTGTATACATTTACAGGGTACAATGTGATGTTCTGATATATAAATCAAGCTAATTAACATACCCATCACCTCACCTATCATTTTTTATGGTGAGACATTTGAAATTTACACTGTTATTTTGAAATATGTAATACATTATTACTAACTATAGTCACCTGTTGTGCAATAGACCTCAAACTATTCCTCCTATCTAAAATTTTGTACCTTTTGATCAACTTTCTGTTCCCCTCTTTCCCCATCACTTCCCTCACCCTCTAGGAACCATCATTCTACCATTTACTTCTATGAATTCAACATTTTAATATTCCACATATTATTGAGATCATGCAATATTTGTCTTTTGGTGCCTGGCTCATTTGACTTATGATCATGTCTTTCAGACCTATCCATGTTGTTTCAAATGACAGGATTTCTCTCCCTTTTTAAGGCCAAATAGCATTTTATTGTGTATGTATACATTTTATTTATCCATTTATCTATTGATGGACACAGGTTATTTCCAGATCTTGGCCATTGTGAATAATGCTGCAATGAACATGGGAGGGAAAATATACCTTCAACACATTGGTTTTAGTTCATTTGGATATAATCAAGAAGAAGGATTACTGAGTCATCTGGCAATTCTAGGTTTTTTGAGGAACCTCTATACTATTTTCCATAATGGTTGTACTAATTTACATTCCCACTAGCAATGTATAAGAGTTCCCTTTTCTATAAATCCTCTCCAACACCTGATATATTTCATCTTTTTGATAAAAGCCATTCTAACAGTTGTGAAGTGATATCTCATTGCTGTTTTAATTTGCATTTCCCCAATGATTAGTGGTGCTGAGCATTTTTTCACATAGCTATTGTCCATTTGTGTGTCTTCTTTTGAAAAATGTCTGTTCAGGTCCTTTGCCCATTTTTTAAATCAGGTTGTTTTCTAGCTATTGAGTTGTTTAGTTCCTTATATATTCTGGATATTAACCCATTATCAGATGTATGGTTTGAAAATATTTTCTCTCATTCTGTGGGTTGTCTATTCATTTTGTTTCCATTGCTGTGCAGAAGCTTTTTAGTTTGATGCCATCCCATTTATCTATTTTTTTCTTTTGTTGCCTGTGCTTTTGGGGTCACCCAAAAAAATCACTGGCCAGACCAATGTCATAGAGTTCTTCCCTTATGTTTTCTTCTAGTCGTTTTACAGTTTTAGGTCTTATAAGTCTTTAAAACTTTTTGAGTTGATTTTTGTGTATAGTTTAAGATAAGGGTCTAATTTAATTATTTGTCATGTAGATATCCAGTTTTCCCAGCATCATTTATTGAAGATACTGTCCTTTCCCCATTGTATGTTCTTGGCATCTCTGTCAAAAATCAGTTGGCTATAAATGTGTGGCTTTATTTCTGGGTTTTCTATCTTGTTCCATTGATGTGTTTATTTTTTATGATAGTACCATGCTGTTTTGGTTAAAATTGCTTTATAATATGTTTTAAATCAGGGAGTGTAATATTTCTTTTTTCTCAAGATTGTTTTAGCTGTATTGGGTCTTTTGTGGTTGCATACAAATTTAAGAATTTTTTCCATTTGTGGAGAAATTGGGATTTTTATACAGATTGCATTAAATCTGTAGATTGCTTTGGGTACTATAAACAGCTTCACAATATTAATTCCTCCAATCAATGAACATGGGATATTGTTCCATTTATTTGTTTTCTTCATTTCCTTTATCAGTGTGTTATAGTTATCAGAATAACAAGTTTTTCCCCTCCTTAAATTACACCTCAGTATTCAATATTTTTGTTGCTATTGTATTAATAAATGGGATATTCTTAAATTCCTTCTTAGACAGTTCATTATTGGTATATAGACACACTACTGATTTTTCTAAGTTGATTTTGTATCCTGCAACTTTGCTGTTTTTGTTTATTAGTTTTCACAGTATTTTTTGGCAGGGACTTTAGGGTTTTCTATATATAAGGTCATATCACCAGCAATGAGACAATTTCACCTATCCTTCCTTCCTATTAAGAGGCCTTTTGTTTCTTTCTCTTGTCTAATTGCTCTGGCTAGGACTTGCAGTACTATGTTTGAAAGAATTGGTGAGAATGGGCATCCTTGTCCCTGATCTTAGAGGAAAAGCTGTCAACTTTTTACTGTTCAGAGTGATCTTAGCTACAGGTTTGTCATATGGGTTTTATTGTTTTGAGATACATTCCCTCTGTACCTAATCCACTGAGTTTTTATGATGAGACCGTGTTGAATTTTGTCAAATACTTCTACTTTATCTATTGAGATGATCATGATTTTTATTCTTCATTTTGTCATGAGTTGTCTCATATTGATTTGTGTATGTTGAACCATCCTTGCATCCCACGGATAAATCTTACTTGATCACAGAGAATGATTCTTGAATATGTTCTTGAATTTATTTGCTAATATTTTGTGGATGATTTTTACACCTATATTCATCAGGGATATTAGCCTGTAATTTGCTTTTCTTGTAGTGTCCTTTTTGGCTTTGGTAGCAGGGTAACATTAGCCTTGTAAAATGATTTTGGAAGTACTCCTCCTACTTCAATTTTTTTGGAAGAGTTTGAGAGGAATTAACATTAATTCTTCTTTAAATATTTGCTAGAATTTAGTAGTCAAGCTGTCTGATCCTGTTCTTTTTTTTGGTAGGAAACTTTTTACTACGGATTCAATCTCCTTACTCAATATTGGTCTATTCAGATATTCTGTGTCTTAATGACTTAGCCTTTTTAAAATGATTTTTACAAATATTATTTATTTTAATAAAGCTGGAACAATGTCTATTTAAAACCTATATCCAAGGCCAAAAGGTGAAAACATAATAAAATTTGAAAAGAGCAGTGTTCTGTTATATACACTTCTGCATGAATAACTACTAATTGTTAATGAAAATTAGAACTTTTCTGAGATCTTCTTATAAGATTTTTTAAAAAATTTAAAATGCTTTCTCTTCATTCATCTTGACTGCAACTTGCTATTCTTCTTCTTTTGTCCAGACTCTCAAATTTTAAACATAGCTTAACATTAAGGAAAGTTCATTTTTTTCCCACAGTTCAGATCTTTCAAAAACTTCCATCTCCCACTGAAAGTCATAGTCCAGGAGTGAAGCAATCACATGCTAGAACTTCAGGGCCAATTGGAAAGTCATTATGAACCACTTGCATTGGTTAATCTTATTTATCACCACATATAGTCCTGGAAAAGGTGGCCTCTATGTGCATACATGTAATTTTTAAACAGCAGTGGGCAATATGAAAGGGCCTGAAGCTCGATAACAAAAAATCAGCACAATGAAAACAAACAATAATAACTCACTAGAATTCCATAAAGTTGAAAGAGATTGGGTGCCAGTTTTCAATTCTGTTTTGAACACCACATTACAAAAGAACTATTTTTAAAAATAAAAAAAGATTGAGGGAAAAGAAAAAAAAGTAAAAAGAATATCTAAACTGTTGAATGACCCCTCCCCCCATTTATTCCTGATAAACTTCAATCAGATCTTCTTATTCAATTCCTAGTTCTTCTGGATTATGATTATCAGCAATTCTTTGATCTTCAAAGAAAAACCTGAGTGAATTCATTGAACACCCTGTCTTTCACAGTATGATTCTTTGAATTTCTTTAGATGTATTGTCATTTTCACTTTGAAGTGAGTCTCACTGCTGTTCTGTCCAATGACTTTGAGTTTAATGTAGTCTTCCTTCTTTCTTATACCCTAAGTCCTCACTTGAAGATTTTGTTTCCTGGTCAGAAATGGTGACAATGGCTTCATCTGGGGGTCTCTGCAGAGCAGTGGCCTTGGGTAGGCAGAACCTCACTCCAGGGTTTAAAATCTGTCTCCTCCAATACATTCTTAGTAGGGTGGGTTATGTAGGAGTTTATCCATTTCTTCTAGGTTATCCAATGTTTTGGTCTATAATTGTTCATAGCAGTTTCTTATGATCATTTGTATTTTGGCGGTATCAGGTGTAGTGTCCCTTTTTCATTTCTGATCTTATTTGAGTACTTTCATTTCCTAGTTAGGCTAGGTAAGGATTTATTGATTTTTATCTTTAAAAAAAACCCAACTGAATTATGTTAATTTTTTTCTATTGCTTTTTTAGTCTTTATTTCATTTATTTCTGCTCCGACCTTCATTATTTCCTTCCTCCTGCCACCTTTGGGTTTATTTTGTTCTTCTTTTTCTAGTTCCATTAGGTGTAACATTGGATCATTTGTTGTGATCCTCTTTATTTTTTACATAGGGATTTACTACAATAAATTTCCATCTTAGAGCTGTTTTTACTGTGTCTCATAAGTTTTGACATGTTTTGTTTCCATCTTCATTTTTTTAACTGTTTTTGATTTCTTCTGTGACCCACTGGTTGTTTAGGAGCATATTGTTTAATTTCCACATATTTGTGTCTTTTCCAAGATTTCTTTCTCTTGATTTCTAGTTTCATGCCATTGTGATATGAAAAGGTACTTGTTATGATCTCAATCCTCTTAAATATGTTAATATTTGTTTTGTGGCCTAACATATAAATAATCTATCCTTTAGAATGTTTCATGTACACTTAAGAAAAATGCATATTCTGCTGCTTTTGGGTGGAATGTTCTGTATATGTCTGTTAGGTCCATTTGGTCTAAAGCTTAATTCAAATCTAATGTTTCTTTCACTGATTTTCTGTGTAAATTATCTGTCCCTTGTTGAAAGTGGGATATTGAGGTCCCCTACTTGTATACTGCTGCAGTCCATTTCTTTCTTCAGATCATTTAATAATTACTTCATGTCTTTAGATGTGTTGATATTGTTGCATGCATATATATTGACGTAACAGTATTCTTGATTCAACCCCTTATCCTTATATAATGACTTTGTCTCTTTTTATAGTAATAACTTAGTCTATTTTGTCTTATATGTAATTATAGCTCCTCCTCCTCCTCTCTTTTCAATCAGTACATCATTGCAAAGTTAATCCTCATATAATAGTAGGTTAAACTAATAATTGCTCTCTAAAATCCCTTACAATTCTAAAATTGTTCAAGCATATGGACACATTTACGATGAAGTGTTTCTGGTGAAGACTGTTTTCAGCTGCAATGCTTGTTTATAGGCAGTATCTGTTATGATTAGTTAAATATTTGAAGATTACCTTTGGATATTTTAAAACACAGTACTGGGCTTTGCTGATTATAAAACAAACTAGCAACTTTTGACCTATAGGGGGTTAGGCTAGAAGATACAACCCTGAGGGTACAGGAAAGAGAGTCAACAATTACACAGCTAGGTAAATTTAGCCCCTTCACCCGTTGCAATAAAATCCAACCACCCAACCAACTGTGATGGTTTTCCTACTGTTTAAGGTCAGTGGTGTCAAAGACAGACCCTCCTGTACAGTGTGTAATGGTTCAACATCATTTCCACAAAGTCCCCTTCCCACATAAAGGAATTCTGGTACTTTGCTAAGAAGTAAAATTTTCCTATGTCAATTAGAGCAATTAAGATCCTGTTAGTTGAAGACCTCTGAGATGATTTAATGAAATAGAATTCAATGGAAAAAGAGTGGCCTGGATGTTTGGGGCAACCTGAATTCATGAAGATTCATTTAAATTTATGTAACATTTTCTAATTTAGAAATCACTTTTATATCATTTAATTTTGCTAATAAAAATATCACCTTTACCCTAAATGTAGGGCAAGGGCAATGCCCCTTGGTACAGAAGGTGAGGGAGCCATCAAAGCTTTGTGTTTTTCCACAGTAGGGTTTGGCAAAGCAGTAACTCTGAAGGAAGGAGAACATAGATGGAGTCTACCTGTTGTGAGATGCATGGAATAGAAGTTCCTGAAGCTTGGTGGGCTGAAGAAAAGGGCAGCACTATTTCAGGAATACATGTAGATAAAAGAGGTTGGGGTCTGTTGGTCTTGAGGAGAGTTGGGGATGGACTAGAAAATAGGAGTCAGTGGAACAGTATGAGGGGAAAAGAACATGGATGATTTACATACTGTGTGGGCAACCATCAACGGACCCTAAGAAGAAGATTATAGTTGTTAAAAGGTTAGCTGTTTAAAAAAAGAAACCTTAACAAGTAACAATCTTGAGTTGCACAGTGGCTTAAGTCATACAACACACTAAATTCCTGGTGGAACAAATGTAGCAACTTATGTGAGGGTGCTCATTGCAAATGGGGTTATCGTTTGAGGGATGACAGAGCAGGCTTAGGTATTTAGGGCCTCTGCAGACTGGCACCAGCATCATGTAAGGGTTCCATGGTCCACTTGCTGTCACTATGTCCGAGGCTAACTAGAAAGGTCTAACATCCAAACAAGGCCACATTTCTTGAGCTCGGCATCCAGGGACAAACTGCTAGCTGATATTCTCTTCTTTCTCTTCCTCTGCCTCCCCCTGCCTTTTTTTTTTTTTTTTTTAACTTTTGGGAGGTTTCATCTTTGAATGTAGTTCTTGTATATCACAATTACAGAAGGGGCCCAACTTCAACAAATTGACCAGTTCCATTTTTGGGAGATTCATACAAAAAAACTACATAAAGTATCATTTCAACCACCCTACAGAAAAGTTTGTCTATTAAATCATAACTCTAAATCTCATCTCTATTAATACTCTTATTAAAAACTTCCTCATCACCACTTGCCAGGGAGATCAGAGGGAACCAAATTTAAGAAACCTCCAACACTTGTAAGAGACTGAAAAGCAAACATACAGACCTTTCACCCCTGCCCCTGCAAATTTAGCCCCTATCACACAGAGACATGGAGGATGCCTTGGGAAGGGGATAGTTAGAAGGTGGAAGTAAACAAGTCTTCCAAGACCACTGTCTTTGGGAGAGAAGCACTTGGCTGCCACACTGCATGTTGTGGCAACCCACAGAGTTCCTAACAACAAACACTGGGACCTAGAATAGAACCCTGTGGTTATAGTGCTCATCGTTCACTAAGTGCCCTCATAGGTCTGCTAACAGAACACTGGAGGCCAGGTCCCCAAGTAGGCAGAGAAATGGCAGATCCCCAGGCATGATTGGGTGTTATCATGGAGGAGCCACCAGCAGAGCAACTGTCAGAGCTTTTTGGACAGCATTAGCAATCAGGGAAACAAATGCTATTCTGTATTCGGAACGAGCATAAAGCTCATGGAAACAGAGAAGTCCTACTCAATTCTGTCCTTCAACTGAAAAAAGAGAACTTGCTAAAAAATAAACTCAGTTTTCTGGAGTCCATGAAGAAATATGAGGCCAATGCCTGGCTGATGGAGCAGAAAGTCTTTTATAAGCAATGCCAACTGAAGCTCCAAAAGTCAGAGCTGGCACATGCCTAGTTGCTAGGCAACAAGGAGCTGGTCAAACAGCTCACCTCCAAGCATGTGCTCTCCAGCTACAATGCTACCCTGGTGGATGAGAGCGAGGCACCAGTAAAGGCAATAGTCAAGAACAGGAGAGAGTGGGAGAACAAGATGCCCTTTTTGACTTAGTCTGGAAAAAAACAGTCTCTGCCCAGCTCTTAAGAGTGGCCTGCTTAAAAAGGTGGAGGTCCAGGCAGCTTCCAGGATGACCCCAAGGAACAGGCAGTGAGGGCAACTGTGAGAACCAGGTCCCCCTCAAGAAGGCAGAGCAAACTAGCTCTGGTTTTATCTTTAGGGTCTCTGGGTGGTCTAGAACAGGGAGCACAACAGAGAAATCTTTTTGTGGACAACAACCTACCACCATGGGAGGGGGAAGGGGTCATGAGGGACTTCTCCACCTGGCACAGAGGCATTCTGCAGAGTGATCTCCAAGAGCCAGCTATTGGCAGGAAATCAAAAGGCAAGCTTTTTAAAGACTAGTCTATGGAGATAGAAACATGGAGCATCCCAAAAAGGCCAAGACCCAGAAACAACCTCCACAGCCTGGAATATGTACAATTGGATCCAACACTGCTGACTCAGATCCAAGCCATCCTAGGCAAGGGTTTCTCATGAATAAAAGAGCTAATATTTGGTGGAGAGAATCAGAAGTCTCCTGGTGCCCATACATTTTCTCCTTCAAGATTTCTTTTCCTGCCGGGTGCAGTGGCTCACACCTGTAATCCTAGCACTCTGGGAGGCCGAGGCGGGTGGATCGCTCAAGGTCAGGAGTTCGAGACCAGCCTAAGCAAGAGTGAGACCCCGTCTCTACTAAAAAAATAGAAAGAAATTATCTGGCCAACTAAAATATATATAGAAAAAATTAGCCGGGCATGGTGGCACATGCCTGTAGTCCCAGCTACCCGGGAGGCTGAGGCAGTAGGATTGCTTAAGCCCAGGAGTTTGAGGTTGCTGTGAGCTAGGCTGACGCCACGGCACTCACTCTAGCCCGGGCAACAAAGCGAGACTCTGTCTCAAAAAAAAAAAAAAAAAAAGATTTCTTTTCCAAGAGCCCCTTGAAAAAAGAAGTGAGGGAGCACTGCATACCCCAGTAATGAGAACACATGGTTCAGGAAGAGGCCAAAATAGCTCTCCAAGACATCAGAAAGCAAATGGGAAGCAATTCCATCACCACATAGAAACATTTTTTTCTAGGGCTCTTCTCCCCATTTCACCTATTTATCATTCTGCAACTACTGAATACTTACCAATGAAAAAAAACTTACCCCTAACTGCTCCTGAACTCAGGCAGAAAATGCTTTCTTCTATAAAGCATGGCAATCAAGGCAGGATTTAACAGTAAGGAGGTGGACCCTGGTCACAGTCAGCCCTGCATCCCTTCAAATGAAGACATAGAGACAAGCAGTGAGAATGGGCAGCAAAGTCAGGACCAGTGGAGCTGGGACCAGGGCATCTGGAACTTCGCATGCCAGGCTTCATCTCTGTGCCAAACAATAGTTTTCAAGAAGAAATATCTAGGAGAAACATGACTCTGGGGAACCTTTTGGCAGTATTGCTCTTACTATAAAATAAAAAGACAATAATTTGGGGAACTTTAGTAAATTTGTTTCTTCAGTGGCTTGGGGAGGTAACTGGAATAGGAATGGGGACTTGGTTCTAATTTCTGACCTTTTTTCAATAAGAACAGTCCAACAAATGAAAGCTAGTCGACTGGAGTGCTGCCCTCTCCCTCCCCCATGGTCAAGCCCTCTGGGGAGCCTCCTCACAATGAAGCCAAGACAATGCCCACTGAAGGGAGCTGAAGTCCAGCTGGCACACTGCTGTGGAATGAGCACTGTGGGAGTCAGAGGCTCTCTGGTTTCTAGCTTAGTTATATAAATGCAATGGCCAGAGTGATCTTGGGCAAAGCACTCCACAGCTTGGGACCTAAATTTAATCTGTAAACTAAGGGTTGGACAAGATGATCTTTTAGACCAGTTTTACCCTGAAACTTCCAGTCCAATTACTTTAGCTTGTTGTCAAAATCGGATATTGGATGGCTGCCCTTTAGCCCCTCCAATGGTCAGTCAACATTCACTTTTTCCCTGAAGCCACATAAGGCAGTTAAAATATTCTCATCTTTCATTGGGTGATCATGAGATAAATATATATGCTAAAGTGGCAATTTTACATTAAAAATGAATACACTACTGGTAGGGCTCTCTTTATTATTTCTGTAATTTCCTAAATACTTAAGGTTCATGATGACTGCAAAAGCAACTTAGAAGTTGGAATTCATGTTATAAAGCTCATGGCTAAATAACTGTAGGTTTACTGTGTCCCACGTGAAACCAGGTGACTGGAGTGAAGCCTACCTGCAGGCAGAGATCCTTCTGTCCCACTGGCCACGGCTGCTTCCACTTCATGTGAATTCAGTGGTTTTTTGTGTGTGTTCACTTTATTAATTTCCTCTATGGGACAGTTATGTGGAAGCAATTTAAAGCACCCAGATGGTTGTGATGAGAAACAAAAAGCCACCCTTAAATGAATAATGGGATTCCAAGTGTGACTTGGGAGTGGTGGTGGGAGTAGAGACTAGGGCAGGTAGAGAGGAGTGGGATGGAAACAAAGAGATCGTCATAAATTATTTAGGAAAACTTGATAGATTTACTCACCACCTTCTTAGAGATATATAGACAACAAGCTGTTTTTCCTTTTATCGCTTTTCTGAAACCAGCTACACTCCTAAAAACAATGTGAAATTGTGTTGTCCTTGCACAGCAGGAGGAAGGTGTGAGGAGTGGCTGGATGCCAGAAAAGCTCCACTTCAGATCACTTTTCACATGCAGGAACCATTCTTATAGTATTTATTGGTAGCTTCTGTAGAAATCTGGAAGTCTGGTTGACAAATCAGGCCCTTTGGCTTTTCAATCATAATTTCATCCATGCATTCACAAATCCGTATGTACTGGGCACTCAGGTAAAGAAAATGGACACATTCCTACTCTCATGGAGCTTACAATTTAAGGAGTGAATTAGATAATTAATGAAGTAAACATAAAAATACAGATTGTGATAAGGCACTATGGAGTTATGATAAACATTTTGGGGAACATAATTTAAATTTGAAAAATCTCAGTCCTATTCATATGTATTGAAGGTGAATGGCATTTTTGCTGGGTTTAAGCGCTGGATGCAAACATATTGAGGGCAACTTTTTAAAAGCATTGTTAGGTAATGGGCCAATTTCCATCTGCAGGGTCCAAGTGTATATGTACCATCCAGTTGTGGCAAGACGGGATCCTCCTGTTCAATCTCATCTTGAAGCAACTGGAGGTTTTTTTCCTGCCACAGGTGACTAAATCTGGGGCACAGGTACATTCTCATTTGTGTCACGGAACAGATTAGATTTCCCTACTGTGTCCTTTTGGACCTACTGAGAAGTAAGCCAAACCCAGCAGTGTCAGGCATAGTGATAGGACCTTCAGGGGGATTACTTATGATTTTGTAGTTAATATACACATTTGAAAAGTTTCAAAATGTTTTCACTTGGCCAGTTTATCTTTATGATGACAACAGTAAGTATATGTATACCCTTCTTAAAAGCTACAGAGAGTGGAGATTGGGGTAAGGGTAGTTCTGCCAGTGGTATGCAAAGGGTCAGTAGGGAGGAGGATGGGAGTTTCTGAGACACTCTGGACACTGTATGGCTCCACAAAGCCCCTGCCCTCATGGAGGTGGGAATCTGTCCAGTGCAGCAGCTAAAAGCAAGCAAACCAATAAATGAACTGCTCATTCTCATTTTTCTTTTCTTTATTTTTATTTTTTTTTATTTCAGCTCATCATGGGGTTACATAAGTTCAGGTTATATACATTGGCCATGTCCCGCCCATCCCCCTGAGTCAGAGCCTCAAGCGTGTCCATTCTCCAGACAGTGTGCCTGGCACTCACCATGTAGTCATACCTCCATCCCCTCCCCCACCTCCCCACCTCCCTGAGTCAGCACCTTCAAGCATGACCATTCCCCAGATGGTGCGCAATGCACTCATCATGTAGGCATACACCCATCCCCTCCCCCCACCCTATGCCTCAGTCTGATATCCAGTTGGTACCCTTCCCCGATGTGCATTTAGGTGATGATCAGGGAAACCACTTTTCTGGTGAGTACATGTGATGCCTGTTTTTCCATTCTTTGGATACATCACTTAATATAACGAGTTCCAATTCTCTCCAGGAGAACCAAAGAGATGTCGTATCATTGTTATTTCTTATAGCTGAGTAATACTCCATGGTATACATATACCACAGTTTACTAATCCATTCGTGGATCGATGGGCATTTGGGTTGTTTCCACATCTTTGCGATTGTGAATTGTGCTGCTATAAACATTCAGGTACAGGTGTCTTTGTTATAGAATGACTTTTGTTCTTCTGGGTAGATGCCCAATAATGGGATTGCTGGATCGAATGGTAGGTCTACTTGAATCTGTTTAAGGTATCTCCATAATGCTTTCCACAGGGGTTGCACTAGTTTGCAGTCCCACCAGCAGTGTATGAGTGTTCCTGTCTCTCCGCATCCATGCCAACATGTGTTGTTTTGGGACTTTTTGATCAAGGCCATTCTCACTGGAGTTAAGTGATATCTCATTGTGGTTTTGATTTGCATTTCCCTGATGATTAGGGATATTGAGCATTTTTTCATATGTTTGTTAGCCATTCTTATATCTTCTTTTGAAAAATTTCTATTCATGTCCTTTGCCCACTTTTTGATAGGGTTGTTTGATTTTTTCTTGCTGATTTCCTGAGTTCTAAATAGATTCTTATTATCAGTCTTTTATCTGATGTGTAGTATGCGAAAATTTTTTCCCATTCTGTAGGCTGTCTGTTTATTTTCATGACTGTTTCTTTGGGTGTGCAGAAGCTTTTTAATTTAATCAGGTCCCATTCGTTTATTTTTGTTGTTGCTGTGATTGCCTTAGGGGTTTTCTTCACAAATTCTTTGCCTAGACCAATGTCTATAAGAGTCTTTCCTACATTTTCTTCTAGAATTCTAATAGTTTCCCACCTAAGGTTTAAGTCTGTTAGCCACCATGATTTGATTTTTGTGAGAGGTGAAAGCTGTGGGTCCTGTTTGAGTCTTCTACACGTGGCTATCCAGTTTTCCCAGCACCATTTATTAAATAAGGAATCTTTTCCCCAGAGTATGTTTTTGTCTGCTTTGTCAAAGATTAGATGGCTATATGAGGATGGTTTTATATTTGGATTTTCTGTTGTGTTCCACTGGTCTGTGTCCCTGCACTTGTGCCAATACCAAGCAGTTTTAATAATCACAGCTTTGTAGTATAGTTTGAAGTCTGGTAAATTAATACCTCCCATTTTGTTTTTGTTGCTTAAAATTGCTTTTGCTAAACGGGGTCTTCTCTGGTTCCACACAAAGTGTAGAATTATTCTTTCTATATCTGTGAAAAATGATGTTGGTAATTTAATAGGGATTGCATTGAATCTGTAAATAATGGGCAGTATAGTCATTTTAACAATGTTGATTCTTCCGATCCACGAGCATGGTATGGTTTTCCACCTATTTACATGTTCTGCGATTTCCTTCCTCAGTGTTTCGTAGTTCTCCCTATAGAGGTCCTTTACCTCTTTAGTCAAATATATTCCTAGGTATTTTATTTTCTTCGTTGCTATTTTGAAGGGTATTGAGTCCTTAATTTGGTTCTCCGTTTGACTGTTATGGGCATATATGAATGCCTCTGATTTGTGTGTATTGATTTTGTATCCTGAGACTTTACTGAATTCATTGATCAATTCCAGGAGTCTCTTCATTGAATATTTGGGGTTTTCTAGATATAACATCATATCATCAGCAAAGAGTGAGAGTTTGATCTCTTCTTTCCCTATTTGGACTCCCTTGATTCTGCTCTCTTGCCTGATAGCTCTTGCAAGGATTTCCAATACTATGTTGAAAAGTAAGGGGGACAGTGGGCAGCCTTGTCTGGTTCCAGTTCGAAGTGGGAATGCTTTCAATTCTTCCTCATTCAGTATGATGCTGGCTGTGGGTTTGTCATATATGGCTTGTATCATTTTTAGATAGGCCCTGTCTATGCCTATTTTGTTAAGTGTTCTTATCATAAAAGGGTGTTGAATTTTGTCAAATGCTTTTTCTGCATCTATTGAGAGGATCATATGATCTTTATTTTTGCTTCTATTTATGTGGTAAATTACATTTATAGTTTTGTGTATGTTAAACCATCCCTGCTTCTCTGGGATGAAGCCCACTTGGTCGTGATGGATTATTTTTTTGATAAGCACTTGGATTTGATTTGCTAGGATTTTATTGAGAATTTTTGCATCTATATTCATAAGGGATATTGGTCTGTAGTTTTCTTTTTTTGTTGCACCCTTTCCTGGTTTTGGTATTAAAATTATGTTGGCTTGGTAAAATGTGTTGGGAAGAATACCATCCTTCTCAATATTGGAGAATAATTTATGTAGAATGGGCACCAGTTCTTCTTTGTAGGTATGGTAAAATTCAGGTGTGAACCCATCTGGTCCAGGGTTTTTCTTTTTGAGAAGGTTTTTTATTGCTATTTTGATTTCAGATCTAGATATTCGTCTATTCAGGAATTCTATTTCTTCCTGGTTGAGCCTGGGAAGGCTGTATGTTTCTAAAAATTTGTCCATTTCCTCCTCATTTTCCAATTTGTGTGCATAAAGATTTTTGTAAAATTCATAGATGATGTCATGTATCTCTGTGGCATTGGTCGTGATTTCTCCTTTCATGTTCCTGATGGAGGTAATTAGAGTTTTTTCTTTTTTGCTCTTGGTTAGCCTAGCCAGAGGTGTGTGAATCTTGTTTATGTTTTCAAAGAACCAACTTTTTGATTTATTAATCTCCCTTATGGTTTGTTTGTTGTCCTTTTCATTCAGTTCTGATTTGATCTTAATAATTTCTCTCCTTCTGCTGGGTTTGGGGTTGGTCTGTTCTTTCTTCTCCAGCTCTTTGAGTCTATTCATTAGATTGTCTATTTGTAAGTTTTCTGTCTTTTTGATATAGGCATTTATGGAAATAAATTTTCCTCTCAGGACTGCTTTAGCTGTGTCCCACAGATTTTGATAAGTTGTGTCTCCATTGTCCTTTAATTCAAAGAATCTTTTGATTTCTGTCTTGATTTCTTCATTTATAAAATAATCATTCAGGACAAGGTTGTTTAGCTTCCATGACGTTGAGTAGGAATGAGAGTTTCTGTTAGGGTTCATTATTACTTTTATTCCGCTGTGATCTGAGAAGATGCATGGTATAATTTCTATTTTTTTTTAATTTTTTAAGACATGCTTTATGTCCTAGGATATGGCCAATCTTGGAGAATGTCCCATGGGCTGACGAGAAGAAAGTAGATTCAGTGGATTTTGGGTAGAATGTCCTGTAGATGTCAGTGAGGCCCATTTGTTCTAGCATTCTATTTAAGTCCTTTGTTTCTTTCTTTATTTTTTGTTTGGAGGATCTGTCCTGTACTGTCAGCGGTGTGTTAAAGTCACCGACTATCAAAGTGCTGTTATCTACCATTTTGATCAAATCAAGTGGGGTTTACTTTATGAATCTGGGTGCACCTAAGTTGGATGCATATATATTAAGTATAGTTATGTCTTCTTGTTGAATTGTACCCTTCACCAGTATATAGTAACCATCTTTGTCTTTCATTACTTTTATTGATTTAAAAACTAAGTTATCGGAGATTAAAACCACCACGCCAGCTTTCTTTTGGCTTCCATTTGCTTGAAATATCGATTTCCACCCTTTTATTTTCAGTCTAAATGCATCTTTGCAGGTTAGATTAGTTTCCTGAAGACAGCAGATACTTGGCTTGTATTTTTTTAACCATTGGGCCAGCCTATGTCTTTTGAGTGGCAAATTCAATCCATTCACATTTAATGAGAGAATTGAAAAGTGAGACTGATTTCTGTTCCTCATGTTGGCTTGAATTTCATTATTCTGTTTTCTCACTTGAGCCATTGTGATAACTGGGGTTTTTTTCTTCTCATGAGTAGTTTTATATTCGTGGGTCTTTCTTTTGCTGGTCCGTGTGTAGCCCTGTTTTGAGTACTTCTTGGAGAGCTGGTCTTGTCTTGGTGAATTCTCTGAGTTTTTGTTTATCTGAGAATGTCTTAATTTCACCTTCATATATAAAGCTGAGCTTAGCTGGGTATAAGAGTCTAGGCTGGGCATTATTTTGTTTCGGAAGAGTGAGAATGGGGCCCCAGTCTCTTCTTGCTTGTAAGGTTACAGCTGAGAAATCTGGCGTAATTCAGATCGATTTTCCTTTGTATGTAACTTGTTTCTTCCTCCTTACAGCTTGTAGAATGGCCACTTTAGTGGAAATTTTTGTCAATCTGATAACTGCATGACGTGGTGTCTTCCTATTTGGTATGAATTTCCAGGGGTTCTTTGAGCTTCTTGAACCTGTATATCTAGAGTTTTGGCAAGGCCTGGGAAATTTTCCTCAATTATGTCTTCAAATAGCTTATCCAACCCTTGCTTATTGTCTTCTTCACCCTCAGGAATGCCGATAACTCTCACATTAGGCTTTTTCACATAATCCCACATTTCTTGTAGGCTCTGGTCATTTCTCTTATTTCTTTGCTCCATCTCTGTGACTGACTTATTTAATTGGAAAGTGTTATCTTTGATCTCTGAGATTCTTTCTTCTGTTTGATCTACCCTGCCCTTGAGACTTTCCACTGTGTTTTGTAGCTCCCTGAATAAATTCTTCATTTCCAGGAGTTCAGTTTGATTTTTCTTCAATATTTCGATTTCTTTAGTGAATTTTTCTTCCAAGTCCTGGATCTTTTTTGTGGTATCTTTGTGTTGGTTATCCATTTTTTCTTGCATAAAATTCAGCTTATTTATGATCCATGTTTGAAATTCTTCCTGTAACATATTGCTATTTCGAGTTTGATTTGTGTCAATTGGTGGAGAATTAGTAATCTTCTTCGAAGGCGAAGCTTGATTTTTTATACTCCCAGAGTCCTTTCCCTGAGGCCTTCCCATCTGGATCAACCCTTAGGTCCCTTCTTTCAGCTAGCTTTAGGCCGGACAGAGGCACTCCGTGTGTGCAGATCTTGGGCTGTGCAGCAGCCCAGGTAAGCTGCCTCCTCTGTCACTAGGGGGAGCCCTTCATGTCTTGTTCAGGATTTTGCTGCCTCAGCTGGGGGGGCTGCTCCTGTTGGGTCCAGCTCCAGAGAATTAATTTGGCCTGAGACCGGTTTGAGAATCCTGTCACTGGGCTGTTCTAATTGCAGACAGAAAGCGACTTTTTCCTTGCCTCTTCCTCTCCCAAGGTGGTTTCTGCCTCTTTCTGTGTGAAAGACAGTGGCTAGGGGGAGTGGGGTGCCCACGTTCGCCCAGCGCCCTGGCTGCTGCAGCTCCCGGGGGCAATGTTCCGCTTGCCCCAATGTCCATAAGGTCCACGCTCTGCTCCCTCGCGACTGGGGAAGCCCTCAGTGTTCACGCAAAGGCGGAGCTCCTAGTGGAGGGCCACGGACTAGGGGACGGAGCTGCCCAGTTTCTAATTGCTCCGCAGCGCCTAGGCTGTGGACCCCAACAATGGCAGCTGCCCAGGGCGAATGTTCAGGGTCCGGCAGGGGCTGAGGGAGCCAGGATTGAGGGAGCCCAGCCGCCTGCAAAGGAGACAGTTCAGCACCCCCCAGGTGTCTTTCGCTGCAGCCCAGCGTGAACCCTCTCATGCAGGTTGCAGTCCGCCCACAGGGCTCCGGGGTCTGAAATGCCCCCCGCTATTGTCTCCTCTCCACTGAGCCCCGCGTCTCCCGCGGTGATTCTGCACCGGCTTTAGGCAGATCCCTAACTGAGTGGGTGTGGGGATCAGTGGGGAGACAGGCTGCTTTCCTGTGGGGCTGAACCCACCCTCACTCGCTGGTGAGGCGGGTACAGCCGTCCCACAATCCCCTCTCTATTGTCCGTTCCGCACTCTCCAGATTTTCCCGATCTGATTTCCCTTTACCTCAGTCTTTTCTTGCTCTCTGTGTCCCATGCTGATTCTCCGTGGCTTCACACTGCTGTTCTTGTGGAGGAGCAATCCTCTAGCGTTGTGGCAGACTGAGATCCGTGCCTTCCTCTCCGGGAGCACGAATCCAGGAGGTCACCACCACTCCGCCATCTTTCAGCCCCCTCCTCATTTTTCTTTACTGCGGGTTTTTGTCTAACTCCCAAACACTAGCATCTCCAGGGATTCCATCTTTATTCTTTCCTCTATTCCCTTTTCCTGATAATGTTCCTGTCTATAGGTTCAGCTATAATTGGTACATTGGAGTCACACATCTTTATCTTCTGTGTAGGATTCTCTCTAGACTTGTATTTTTAACTAAAACATGACCCAACTGTACTAATTTTCCCTCCAAAACTTGCTCCTCCTGTTGCATGGACCCAACAGCAACATTATCCAGCCGGTCATCCAAACCAAAAACGTGGGAGTTGTCTTCAACTGCTCACCCAGGCAATAGTACATAATCAGCTACCCAGTCGCAGTCTCCAACATGCCCTGGACTGTGGCCTCCCTTCTATCCTTAGACTATCTGCCTTTCTAGAATTATGACAATGATCTCCTAACTGCAAAGACCACATAGACACTTGCAATCTTCCAGTTCATATAAAATATGATATAAAACACAAAGGATTTTTTGCTTCTCAACGTCTACAAAATAAAATCCAAAGTCCTTGGTGTGGTCTACAAGGCCTCTATCCTGACCCTTCTTCCTTCCCAATCCCATCATGATCCCTTCAAGCCCTACACTCAGGCATACTGAACACCCTCCATTTATCTGCCTAGTTAAACACTTATCTGTTAAGATTCAGCTAAACTTTCACCACCTGTTTGAAAAATTTTTGGATCTGAATTCTCTGCCCAAATTTAAATACTTCTATTACCCTTAGTGGTTTGTGATTATGTCTTGTCCAATTAGATTATCTCCCTCCTGTATTATAATAGACTCCTTGAGTCAAGAAAGCAGCTCTGAATCAACCTGAAAATTCTAGCACTCCAGAAAATGGCAAATATTCAATAGGTATTTGCCCAGTAAATGTTAATGAAAGGAAAAAATTTCACACTTAAGGTGGAATAGGAATAGAAGCAAGTTTTAAAATCTCCTATAGAAATCTTCCTTATAAATATCATCATCCTAAGTGTCCTCAGTCCTTTCCATAGGTCAGATTTCTGAATTAATGAAGATTCTGTGTATGGGAGGGGCAGGGGTAGAACATAACCCTTTTCTTCTTGCAAGCCTGCTCTCTGGATTTGCTTTTCTGGGATGAAATCTCTGTCCATGTAGCTTTTCTGGTCATTTTCTGGTAATAAAACATCTATTTCTCTGGGTACTAAGGACTTCACAATAGTGAAACATCAAAATGCCAAATTCTCTCAATTGAAAACATAACTCTGCCTCTTGCTCAGGCCTTCTTCTGGGTGGGAAGTCTGAAGACAAGTGTGTGGGCAGTTTTTCTCCTCCTCTCTCCACCTTCTTTCCTACTCAAGAGCTGTTTCTCACCTTTCTGGAGAGGAGGGGATTAGAGAAAAGGATCCTGCCTTACCCAATTGCTGTAGCGAATATTGAACCTAGGTAGTGATGGTGGTAGTGATGTTTGTGGTAGGGTGGGGAATGGCTTTCTTCCCTTGAGCATGCCCTGCTGGGAACCCCAACTAAAATTCTCTGGCTTGGCTAGGAGCTTGCAACCTCTCCTCCCCCACTGGATGGTACTCAGCTGCTGGGTGCCTGGCTCCAGGCCGGAAGCCCATCTCTGCCGACTAATTTTCAAGATGGCTTATGGCCTATCACTTAGACTGACCACCTGTGGCCCATGGGAAACACACGTCTCAACACCATCAATGGTGGAAGTACCCTCTAGTCAGCTGCCACAGGCCACTTCAGGCATATCTTACCCTAGGAACCCTTTACAGTACCATTTCTGTGTTCCCCAACATCTAAAGATCAAAGCTCAGGGTCTGTAAGTAGTTCATTTGAAATATATCTCAATGGGTTGAAGGAGGAGGGAAGCTCTCAACTCATTCCATGAGACCAAAACCAGACAAAGACGTAACAAGAAAAGAATACTACAGACTATTATATCTTGTGAATATAGATGCAAATATTCTAAATAAAATACTAGCAAACCAAATCCAGCAGGATAGAACAAGGTTTATGTAGCATGGACAAGTGGGATTATCTCAGGAATGCAAGGTTGGTTCAATATACAAAATCCATCAATATAATACAACATATTAACAAAGGACAAAACTACATGACAATCTTAATAGATACAGAAGCATTTGACAAAATTCAATACCCTTTTTTGATAATAACACTCAACAAACTAGAAATAGGAGAGAATTTCATCAACCCCAAGCATCTATGAAAAATCCACAGCTAACATCATATTTAATGGTGAAAGACTTAGTGCTTTCCCCCTTAAATCAGAAACAAGAAAAAGACATTTGCTCTTGCCACTTCTATTCAGTTTTTTACTGGAGGTGCTAGCCAGGGCACTTAGGCAAGAAAATGAAATAATAAGAATCCAGATTAGAAAGGAAGAAGTATTTCTATTCACAGATGCATGATTTTATATACAGAAAATACTAAAGAATCAAAAAAATTAGAATAAATGAGTTCAGAAAAGCTATAATATACAAGACTATACAAAAATCAACTGTACTTCTAGACAGTAACAATGAATAATCCAAAAATGAAAATTAGAAAATAACTGTAACAGCATCAAAAAGAATAAAATACTTAGGAAAAAATTAACCAAAGAGGTCAAGACTTACACACTAAAATCTATAAAACATCATTGAAAGAAACTAGAGACCTAAACAAATGGGAAGAAAAAGAGAGTTCATGGATTGAAAAACTTAATACTGTTAAAATAGCAATATTCCTCAAATTGATCTATGGATTCAACACAATCCCTATCAAAATCCCAGCTGCCTGTTTCGCAAAAATTGACAAGTTGATCCTAAAATTCATATGGAATGCAAGGGACCCAAAATAGACAAAATGATCTTGAAAGAGAACAAAGTTGGAGGATCCACACATCCCAAATCCAAAACTTACTACAAAGCTACACTAATCAAGACAATGTAGCACTGGCATAAGGATAGACATATAGAGCAATGGAATATGACTCAGAGTCCAGAAATAAAGTCCTATATTTACGGTCAATTGTTTTTCCACAAGGGTGCCAAGACCATTCTGAGGAAATAATAGTCTTTACAACTGGCACTTGGACAACTGGATATTCACATACCAAAGAGTAAAGTTAGATCACTACAATGTACCATAAGCAAAAAATGGATCAAACAAGAAGCTTCACTGAACATTCTACTGCATGCTGGGTTGTTTTCAATCACTCCAATGGGAACACTGACAAGCTAGCAGAAAGATGGAGGCAATCCTTTAACAAGGTCACTGCACATCTACTACATATGAAAGGCAAAAGGATAAGACCAAAATGACAATCTCCATTATGAACTAACTTACAATCCAGGCAATGGTTAAAAAAGAAAACTAAACAGAAG
This sequence comes from Lemur catta, assembly GCF_020740605.2. Taxonomy (NCBI): domain Eukaryota; kingdom Metazoa; phylum Chordata; class Mammalia; order Primates; family Lemuridae; genus Lemur; species Lemur catta. The sequence goes on from NC_059136.1 coordinate 20,106,187, forward strand.
CTTTATTAACATAACTGAAATGTGGAAAAAGATCTTATCAAGAGCAGCCCCTGAAACACACCATAGGAATTCCAGTGACTCCTCACTGTTCAAATAAGAAATGTGCCCCACCATGCTGTGTTACCACAGATGCATCAGAGGCACTTTGGGGGTTGATGAAGTCTTTATGGGTGAGGTATTTTTGAAATTTGGTCTGGAAGAGTATTTGAGAAGTATATTAATAAAATAATTAAGCATAACAAGTGAAGATGCTGGGTAGGGATGCAGGAAGAGGTGCCTATAATAGAAGGCAAAATTGGAAAGGTAGATGGGGCCTAGTCTGTGGAGGGCACTGGATGCCAGACTTGCAGATTTTATTCAAAGAAAAGTTTTTGGACAGAGGATATTAATGTTAGTTAGCAAAACTGTGTTTTAGCAGAATAAAAAGGATTGGAAGAGGAGATTAGAGTCAGGGAGTTAAGTTAGGAAGCTACGAAGAATGTCCACATCAATCAGAGGATCAGGGCATGAAAGGAAGTATAATAAAGGAGGAGCGATGAGAGGGACCTGAGGGGGAATAACTGATAACCTATGACAATTGAGGGATGAGACAGTTTGATAATTGGGGTGAAGGTGACAATTTTAAAGAGAAATAAAGAATGGTCAGTACAGGTGCAAGATGAAGACTTTCATTTTCAGATGTACTGACTTTGGAGGTACCAGAAAGACATCCTGGAGATAGAGGTCTGAGCAGAAGATATGAAATTGGGGAAGAATCTTTGGGAGTGACTGAAGTTAATGAGAAAGAATTGGGCAAGTACAGGTAAGAACTTTAAGTAGAACTGGAGGAGTATCCATCTAGGATTTGGATAAGCTGGGGTGGGAAAAAAAGCAGAGAAGCTGAAGCCCAAGTCTAGGGTATTGCTAAGGTTTATGACAAGAGTTATTAGGAGTTTATGAGTATTTGTGAGAACATTTTCAGTGAAACAGCACTAGATTAACAGCTTTTCCCACAGTGAAATCCACCCATACCTTCATCAAAATATTTCAGTGATTAACAAATGCCCAACCACAGGATTGAACAGGAGGGGAAGGGGGAGGAAAAGCTTAGGACTTTGTACTTATAAAACCCTCCAGCCTCCCAAAGCAATTCTTTATACACTAACGCTGTGGGATAAAAGGAGGTAAGAGGGGTGCAAGTGGAAGCTGTGTTTTTGGATTCTCAGGTGGTCCAGGAAGGGTGAGAAGAGTACAGATGGTCCTTAGATGGAGGCTGGTGGAAGGTCAGGAAAAATATTTTTGCAATAAGCAGGTAAGTAAGGGGAACAAGACTGAAGACGGCACAGGCTTCGAAATATAGTTCTTCCTCTTGACAGTCTATGAAATTTTTGAAAAAAAATCCCTAAAAGAGGCCTAAAATCCCAGCACAGCAATGTTCTTATGGGAAACAGAGAGTGATTAGTGCCCAATTACAACCATTTTTTCTTTCCAATAAACTGTCTGTGCCAAGGGGAAATGAATAACATCAGCAAATTCTGTTTGAAGCCTAATTTTCAAATTCTTTTTTGATACGTATCTCCCTACAGAGGCACATCTCCCAAAATAAAGCTAACAAAATTGTAATTGGATTTTATCACGCAATTAACCACAGCCCAGGAAAGTAGGGTCAGGACACCCATCTCATTTGCTAGAGCTGCCGGAGTCCAGAAAAATTTGGCTGCAAAGCTGTTTTTATGTTTGAAATGTTCTACAATAATAAAAGGTAATAGAAAGTTTACATTTATTGGGAAAGCCAATTACTTTAGTTTATGGTTCATTTTTTCCCTTCTGAGCTTCCTAGAGATTGTGGGCCAATTCAAAGAAAACCAAAATATGTGAGAGAATATCTGGGCCAAAAAGCACTTTTATAGCATAACATATGGGGTAAAGTAGCCACTGCAGTCAAAATTCCTATTGCTTTCCTCTTTCTTAAAATATTGTTCAGTGACATTCTAGTGAACAGTAGTGAAAAGGTAGCAAAGAGAAACAGTAAGATGCCCAGCATAGTTACTAAGCAAGTGAGAGCAGCTAGTATGTGTAACCAATAATTTCTCTTAAAATTTTAAGAGAAGGTTTATTTTTGACTTTTGTTAAAAGACTATTTGATGTGAATTCTGTACCTGATAACCTATCTCAATTATCACTTAAAAACTTTCATACAGATACATTATTACAACTGTAGAATTTCAATACTGTAGTGATAATAAAACTGGAGAACTGAAGAACACAAATTTCTTTACGAATTTATTACATAAAACGCCCCCAGAGTATTTAATTTTTCTTCTTCTCACTTTCATTACTTTCATTATACAGAAGAAGCACAGTGGATGAGAAGTCTTTTAAGATGACTATAGTCACATTAAGGTCCCTTGCATCAAGGTAGTGTATGTACCTTAGCAGTGTTCTAAAGGTTGGCCAAAAAACCTTCATGTTACCTTATCACAATATGGAAACACTGTCTTCTTTTTCCACTAAATTATGGTGAAAAGTGCCACTGTTTTATTTAGCATTATGGTACATAACAGTTCTCTCTCAATTACTAAAAGAATTAAAATAATTCTGAAAGACATCCTTTTTCCCCTCCAATGATTTGAAAGCCATATTTTTCCTGTCAACTTCAAACGAATCATCAGGTTGATGTACAGTAATCAGTTAAAACAATCATCAAGGCACAAGCTCAGCACATTAGCCATAGCTTGCAGTAAAAGGATATATCAATATGTCTCTCCTTAGTTAAAAATACATAATCCTTTTATTTTGTAATGCAATAAAAGAAATTAATATCACAGACACAGAAGACTAGGAAAGGGGAAACTACTTACTTCTGAATATCCAGTAATTTAAATCTATTTGTACTTTTCCACAGTACATGAAAGTAATCTTTAACACTTTTTGAAGTAAAATTTAACCTTTGGAGATATACAATGTAATTCTTAGGAGTAATAGTTCCATTTAGTTCCAGGTCAGCTTATTGTATGATTAAGTAAAACAAGGCACAGTAGCCATCCTTTCCATTAGGTTGCAACACTGATCATGTGCCTTGATAAAATGGCTGATTAAATAAGATGATGGCAACATGAAGGGGAGACTTTGGATTGTCTATTTAAAATCTAGGTAACAAGTTAATTAATAAAAAGTTTATTGTAAGTGCACTTTCACATGCTTTTTGTTTATAATAAACAACAAACTTTCTAATGTTGTTGCAGTAGGTTTGACTGTCATTTCATTTGGCCAAATGCACTTTCCCCAGTAAACTTAAAACAACAACAACAACAAGAATATAAGAAAGAGGACTGGCTACTGATACAGTTCATTGCAAGACACATGAAGACAACATACTGTGGCATGGGTTGTTTTTAATTTGTTGTGCTGTTACTAAAGTTCTGAGGGCTGCAATTAAAACATTCCAAATTCTCCCTTCCATCTTTATTTATTCTCAAGATTTTGCACAGAAAACTCTTTGGGGGCTAGAACAGCAGTAATGGCATCACACTGTTTCCAAGACTTCAAGTTTCAAAAGCAAATCGTTTAAAAAAAAATACAGTTCCTGATTTGAGTTAGATACAGGGACAAAAATAGCACATACTTGAAGGTTACATGGTCTACAAATGGTGGCAATATTTTCCTTGGGAGAGTAGTTTTGTTGGTATATATTTTTTAAATACTCAAAAAGGCTCAACCTCAAGCAGTAATAAACACAAGCAAAAGTGATTTAACCCTTAAAATAAATATTCAGAAAAAACCTCTCTGTACATACAAGTGAAAGAATATGTAACACTTTCACGCAAAAAAATAATTATAATAATAATAAAGGATTTGTTCATATACGTAGCTGAAATCTGCTGTTCCAGCCCACATGTCCCCAATAAAGAAGGGAGGCACAGACATAGGTGACTACTGTCGTTCACTATCTTACAGCCTTTTTGTACTGGGACACTATCACCACCAGAAATTTATCCCTCTTGTTATATTTATTAAATTTTTAAATTTTTTTTCTTTTTTTTTCTTCCTTCCTTTTTTTTGTTTGCTTTGTCTTACAGCATGCCAAATCCTTTGGCATATGTGATGGCCTTCAACAATCTCTCTTTAAGTTTTTCTTTGCTTGAATATTCCGGAAGTAAAAGGACATTAAAGCAAGTATGTGATGTAGGTAACCTAAATAGAGAGAAAGGGGGAAAACAGGAAAATAGTAAGTAATGAGAAATATACTCAGTATTATATGCTCTTATTTTTAGATGATATATAGTTGAGATGTTTAGCGATGCACACTACATTAATGCAAAGTATAAGGATAAACTTTTTGCTGTGAAATACTGAGAATCAGTTTTTGTTTATCCTATAAATTACTGAATGTTAACGCTGCTAACGTATTGCATCCATTGAGTTATAAGTGCATACCAGACAGTGTTTTAGGCACCTAACCCTTGTAGTTCATGTAACTAAATCTTCGCACAAGAAGCTTACAGAGTGGATATCAGTAAAACAACTTTAGAGTTAAAGTCACTGAGAAGTAACTTACTCTAAGGTGGAGAAAATATTCAAATCTGGTTTTCAAGATTTCAAAGTCTGTGCTCTTTAATGCTTATTAGAAATACACTAGCAATATGACTACAAAAATGACTTGATAAATATAAATAAATTTACATTACACTAGCACCATGATGTATCAAATAATGTAGAATACTAATAGAAATGTGTCTACATGTTTAAACCATTAAATCATGTATGGTCCCTATTCACTCCTCGAAATACTGAGAGTTGAATACAATTAAATGCCAAAATTATGAAACTAGGGATTCTAGCATAACCTAATGCTGAACAACCTCCTGAGCCTCACTGAAAACATTCTATATCGGTTATTATATAATATGGCTTTCAATTAATAAATTATGAATCTAAAAAATGAAGTAATCATACTAATTTGAACAATTCAGAGCCAATGTAAATTCCATAATATTTAACTAGGCCAATTTTTAAAAAGTTTCCTCACACAATAACAGCAAAATATTCTCTCAACTAATGTTTCATGTAATTTGAAGATTTCTATATAAAATCGCAAACGTGCTCAGAAGATATGATAAATGACAGTTCACACGTGTGTGATGTGGCATGCAAGGTTTTTAGTAGGTATGTAGTCACAGCTTAATAATTACCTTTCTGTATCTGGGCCATTTTTGGCTATAATCATCTTTAATTTCCCTAGTCCTCCCACAGGTGCTCTGTCTGTGCCCGTTGTAAACTGCAAGAAGAGTCTTTTCTGCTCATCCGTAAATGAATGAACGATTTCCCAGAACTCCCTAATGAGAAAAGATACAATACTAATTTTAGTTTGGCATTCATTGTAACTAGCATTAATATAAGCTTATGATTTGTATGAAAGCCATATTAGGAGACAACTTGAAAGTTATTATCAGAAACTCCAAAGATTCATTCCTGGTGATTCAGTAATTCCACTTAGGCAAATTTATCTTAAATAGTTCTAAATACATAAAAACTTACGTTCATTATATTATTCACAACAGTAAGAAACTGGGAAAACATGAATGTACAACAATAGGAAATGATTATATAAATTAAGATATAATCACAATATGTAATCAGTAACAAATAAAAGACAAAATTCTGTGAATTGAAAAAGACTGAAAAGAATACTGTGAAAAATTAACTCCAGATGCCTTTGAGTATATATTTTATCTATTCCTTCTCTCCCTTATTCTCCTGGTTTATTTATCCCTTATTCAACTTTGGGAGGAAAAGGTGATACAGATTAAGGACAAAAGAGAAAAGAACAACAACAAAAAAAAAAAAAAAAAAAAAAAAACCCCACCCAAAAAAATCCCCTATACACACACACCTAATAGCAGTAATACGAAAGTATACAATTTTTATATGAACTGGAACACTTTTATCAAGTAGTATGAGCTGTGTATGGAGAATTATTCTAATATTTCTGCCACATAGTTATTTTAAAAGAATGATTTAATATGCAGCATTCCTAAAACCTATGTAGTAAAAGCCATGTTATAATGAAGCTTATTAACATTATCACAAATTCTAAAATACAAGCTCATAAAGATCAATCTTGGCATGCTTGTTTGAATAACAGTTATCTGTAAAACTTATGTATACACTAATTCACAACTAAAAACTTTCAAGATTTTAGAAAAATATTAGAAGTATTTTATAGAATGCATTTTAGTATCGACTTTAGAAGTTCTTTCCAGAACCCTGCCGGAGAATGTCACAGTTACCAAATCAGTAAGCACAATTCTAGTTTTTGATATTTCAGTATTCTAGTACACTATTTTCATTATGAAAATGCTGGCATTTTTAATTACGGCAACATCATTATTCTGACATAAATTAGCAGCTTTACTAGACTTCTTATTCTTAGCATTCTCCAATCTCTTGCCACTTCCCTTGCCTGCCACTCTGACATGCTCCCTGCCCCTCAGTTCCTTGAGGAAACAATAAAGAAATACACAGCAATAAGGAACTGGACACAGAACTTGCAGGAGGCTCTCTCTCAGATATTCTTAATCTGAAAGGCATTAGACCCCAGTTTACATCATTCCCTTTGGGGTAGATGGCAAGAGAAAACAAGTCTGCTGCAGCACAGACCCTCTGTCACAGCAGAAAAGCTGCCCTGCAGTGGGTGGTAATAATGCTTCCTCACACTGCAGGAGGGCTCTGAAGCCTGACTGAACCAGCAACACCTAAGGAGGCAGATTGAAGGGTGCCCTTGAGGAGGGGAGACAGACCCCAAAGGAAGTAGCAGATCAGCAGTGGTCATAGCGACCAGTCTGGCTAATTATTAACAAGTTGTTTCTTTGGTCTTTTTAAAAAAACTTAAAAATCCTTTATTCAATGAGAACAATTACTAAACAAAATTCTTCTCTTCCTATAAGTGTTATGTGCTACATTAAATTTTTGAATTAAACAAGAATGCATCTATTTAGAAAACTGAAGAGGAAACGAAGCTTCCAGGTTGTTACACAAGAGTGGTGGCTGGATCACATCCTACCTACACACCCAAACATCTAACCAGATAAAAAAGGAGAGAAATAAAAACACCCATAATCTACACCTAAAGTAAAACTAGGAGACTGAGTAATAAACTCCAAATATTATGTAAATGGGGAAATGAACACCTGAGACCAGCAGAGTTAGTACTTGAACCCACATTAGCAGAGTCCCACAGGAACCATGTGGAAGAGCAGGGTATGCAGAATAATACTGGCTAGGGTTTCACACCAGAAGGTCAGAGACCCACCTGAACAGAGAAATACTGACAGCAGGTTAGAGCCACTGGCAAAAGAGTGGTTAAAAGGAAGGGCAACAGAAAAGTACCTGGAACCAGAAATTACAGTATCAGGAAGTCACTATGCCTGAAGGGAAAGGGGGCATCTGTGATGCAGAAGTTTCCCTTGAAAGTAGCTTCTGGCTATAATGGGATAGAAGTGACTGATGAAAAAAGGTTGTAATTAAGCCAGATGGAACTGAAGAATCAGAAGGTGCTGGACCATGTAAAACAGACCACACAATAAAGAAACTGCCCTTACGAAAGCAACAGAAGAGGGATCCATTCAACTGAGAGACCACTAAACCACCCAAATTCCTCTCCACTCCCTTCTGAGATCTATTAATAGCAGGTCAAGAAAAATTCAGTCATAAACAATGGGAAATCTGTAACACCATGTTCTAACATGATAGAAAAACGTAATAGCAGATAGGAAAGAATACCAGTAATCGGAAATACAAAACTCAGGCTGGGCACAGTGGTTCATGCCTGTAATCCTAGCACTCTGGGAAGCTGAGGTGAGAGGACTGCTTGATGCCAACAGTTCAAGACCAGCCTGAACAAGAACAACACCCAGTCTCTACAAAAAATAGAAAAATTAGCCAGGCATGGTGGCATGTAGTCCCAGCTACTCGGGAGGCTGAGGCAGAAGATAGCTTGAACCCAGGGGTTGGAGGCTGCAGTGAGCTATGATGATGCCACTGTACCCCAGCCTGGGTAACAGAATGAGAGAGACTCTGTCTCAAAAAAAAAAAAAAAAATTCAAAAGTCAGAGAAAGATGAACAAATCTGAAAATAGAAATGAGGATACTAAAAAATTTACTAAAGAAGAAAAGACTCTTACAGACATTGGCCTAGGCAAAGAATTTATGAAGACCCCTAAGGCAATCACAGCAACAACAAAAATAAATGGGATCTGATTAAATTAAAAGGCTTCTGCACAGCCAAACAAACAGTCATGAGACTAAACAGACAACCTGCAGAATGGGAAAAAATTTTCGCATACTACACATCCGATAAAGGACTGATAACAAGAATCTATTTATAACTCAGGAAAATCAGTAAGAAAAAATAGAACAACCCTATCAAAAAGTGGGCAAAGGACATGAACAGAAAGTTTTCAAAAGAAGATATAAGAATGACTAACAAACATATGAAAAAATGCTCAACATCTCTAATCAGCAGAGAAATGCAAAACCACAATGAGATATCACTTAACTCCAGTGAGAATGGCCTTTATCAAAAAGTCCCAAAACAATACATGTTGGCGTGGATGCGGAGAGACAGGAACGCTCATACACTGGTGGTGGGAATGCAAACTAGTGCAACCCCTGTGAAAAGCAATATGGAGATAACTTAAACAGATTCAAGTAGACCTACCATTCGATCCAGCAATCGATTATTGGGCATATACCCAGAAGAACAAAAGTCATTCTATAAAAAAGACACCTGCACCTGAATGTTTATAGCAGCACAATTCACAATTGCAAAGATGTGGGAACAGCCCAAATGCCCATCAATTCATGAGTGGATTAGTAAACTGTGGTATATGTATACCATGGAGTATTACTCAGCTATAAGAAATAACGGTGATATAGAATCTCTTTTGTTCTCCTGGAGAGAGTTGGAACCCATTCTATTAAGTGAAGTATCCCAAGAATGGAAAAATAAGCACCACATGTACTCACCACCAAATTGGTTTACCTGATCATCACCTAAGTGCACATTTGGGAATAACACCAATTGGTTATCGGACAGAGGTGAGGGGTGGGGGGAGGGGATGGGTGTATACCTACATGATGAGTGTGATGTGCACTGTCTGGGGAATGGACACGATTGAAGTTCTGACTCGGGGGGATGGGGGATGGGTGTATACCTACATGATGAGTGCGATGTGCAGTCTGGGGAATGGACACGCTTGAAGCTCTGACTCGGGGGGATGGGGGGGCATGGGAAATATATATAACCTGAACTTTTGTACCCCCGTAATAAGCTGAAATAAAAAAAAAAAAGAAAAAAATTTACTAAGGAATATGCAAAATAACTTTGGAAATAAAGGCTAATTTTATTATAAGGTAACCAAAGGAGTAGCAATATGACCAAAATTTCTACTGGGGACACAGAGTCTAGAAATAAGGCAAGAAAATGAATGAAATAAAACTAAAGAAATACACATCAAAGCAGAATAATGGAAAAAATTAATAGTTGAACTACATAAACATAAAAGCTTTCACCTGATAAAAAACTGTGGACACAAAGTCAAATGACAAATGGCAAACTAGAAAAAAAAATTTTGCAAACTTATTAGAGTTAAAGGGCTAATTTCTCTAATGTATAAAGTTTCTAAAAATGAAGAAAATGGGGCAGGTACGGTGGCTCATGCCTATAATCCTAGCACTCTGAGAGGCTGAGGAGGGAAGAGATCACTTGAACTCAGGAGGTCGAGACTAGCCTGAGCAAGAACGAGAACCTGTCTCTACTGAAAAATAAAAAAATTAGCCAAGTGTCATGGCACATGCCTATAGTCCTAGCTACTCGGGAGTCTGAGGCAGGAGGATTGCTTGAGCCTAGGAGTTTGAGAGTGCAGTGAGCTATGATGACGACACTGCACTCTACCCAGGGAAATAGAGCAAGACTCTGTCTCAAAAAAAAAAAAAAAAAAAAGAAGAAGAAAAGAAAACGACCAACTGAACAGCAAAATGAGCAAAAGACTATATAAAAAATACAAATAACTTTTAAGTCAAGAAAAGATGCCCATTCTCATTCACAATGAGGTAAACTCAATTTATAACTACACTGAAATAAGATTTCTCAAATTAGCAGATAAGTAAACATCCAAGTTTCATAACACATTCTGTTTGGAAAGTTGTAGGAAAAGAGATATTCCTATATACTGCTGATGGGAATACAAAATGTTACATTTCTGTGAAGGAGAATTTGGCAATATCTAGCAAAATTACATATGCAGCTGCCATTTGATGCAACAATTCCACTTCCAGCAATTTATTTTAGTGAAACCCTACATAGGTATGGAATAATGTATGTGTAAGAAGATTAACTGTGACATTACCACTAACAGCAGAAGGTTGGAAATAATCTCTATGTCCATGAATATTAATAATCTATGCTGTATCCACACAATGTAGCAATATTCAGCCATATAAAAAACTGTGGGCTACATCTCTGCATTGATACGGGGTGACTTCCAGGATATAATGGGAAAAGTTTCTTTCTAGCTCTGCCCACTGACATGGCCTACTAGTAATAACATTAAATAACAAAGGTCATACCTTGTACCCAAAATCTGACTTTTAAATACCATTCCCCAGTAATTCCTTGGAAAAATGATTTATTCCAGACCTGAGGTTGAGAATGTTCAAAGTAAGGTAAAAATTTCAAAATCTAATAGTGTCATGTTAAAAGCACACAAAGGCTAAGCAATTTGAATATCATTAGGAATGACTATGTAAGATATTAAATATAAAAAATAGTGCGAGTTTATAACAATATTCAAAAAGGCAAAAACCAACCAAAACACCAAATTCAACTCTCACTATTAAAATTATTACATTAACTCCTTATTCTCAAAAAGTTAAATACATTTTATTTTATCATGCCTTTTCAAGGTAATCAAATAGGATCCACTGATAAGGAAAAAGAATGGCAGCTATACATGCTGGACAAACAGATGAAAACAAGTTTTTTTCAAATCACCATCTTGCAATTCTCAGTGAAATAATGAATTCATGTAATGATACTAATAAATACTAAAATCACGTGAAAGACAAATAAGGGGTTCTGGGAAGATGATGGTGGATGTGACAAGTAATTTTACTTTTGTCTTTGCTTTATTTCCTTCTCAGTCTCCTCCCCCAAAAGAGCAAACTAGATGGGAAAACCAAAGACCCACAGACATTAGCTACAACAAAACCAGGTAATAAGGTATCCTCCAAGAACCTTCGCATACAAATGAATAGAACCATGCACTGAAAACTAGAAGACCCTGTTGGTAAGGAAGCAGAAGGAAGGTAACTAACTAGGTTTCTTACAGCCCTGAGAATAAGAAAGAGAACCTAAAAACTGCCAACCTGCTGGAAAGCAAAGGTCATTTGCTAACATCAGCTTAAAGTTAGAGGAAGTTCTACAGGATTTAATTTGCAGATAATTGCAAAGGGATCATGATGCAATAAGCTCTGGGCCCTTAAAAGTCTTGAACACCAAAATCCCCTCCAAAATAAACCTTGTACCAAGGAGAAACTGCTGGGAATAATGTCCAAATGGGCCAAATCAATGACGATAAAGACAAAAAAACAAATAAAAAGGTTCAAATACATGTGGAGCAGGGGAGACAACTTCAGAAAGCACAAAGCCATATTTTCGATCATTTTACAAAAAGAAATAAGAGTCCCCTGAAACAAGAAGAGCTATCTTGGCCCATCTTTTCCTCTTGCAAGTATGGGAAACTCATTTCACAAAAAAATGAACAACAGAAAAAGGTCACAGTGAAACACTTAAGAAGTTATTAGCAGAGAAAGAATATGTGCACGCAGATGAGAATGATAGTATACTAAAAGATATGCCAATAGAACAGATGAAAACTGTAAATAAATTTCAAAGTGAGCTAAAAGGAATTTTTAAAATACCAGAGGCTATAGAAGAACAATTAAATCAGAGATGGAAGATGCCAGAAGACAAGGAATAATTAGAAATAAAATGAAATAATTTTCTTTTAACAGAAATATTAATTCCTAATAATTAGAAATAAAAGGAAAAAATCACGTCAAATATAAAGAAACTAAAACTAAACCAAAAGAAACTTAAGGATGGTCCCTACAGAAACAATATCCTAGAAACAAAAGTGAGAAAGAATAAAAATCTTAAACCTCAAAAAGAAATGAAACCATGCCTGAGACTCTCCTTACTGATTAGAGACACAGGGCTACTGAGCACTGGCAGGAGAAATTCTGCTGTAACTGGCCCTGCAAGTGCTTTCCTTCCCTGCCAGTCTCAGTCTCCTTCCAGCCCAGAGACACAATGTGGTCAGGAGCACTACCAACCGGGACCCAGCAAGGTGGATCATCAGGCCACAAAAGGCACAAGGCTCAGAAAGTGCTCTCCAGGGAATGGAGGAGAGCCAGCAGAGGCACTGTTCCCCTATCCAAAGGCACCCTACACAGCTCCACCTGGAGAAGCCTGCTCATTGCAGCACCAGCAGGAACCCCAATGGAAAGGCATAAATGAAGCAAACCAAACACCACTCCAAAGGTTCTGAAAACTAGTCACTGGAACCACAACCCACAAAAATACACCAGGACCTGCATGCAAAACCTAAACAGGATGACTGCCTGCTAAAGTAAAAAACTGAAAGTACCCAAAGTTTTCTGACAAAATAGACAAAATGTCCAAGATACAATCCAAAAATTACCTGTCACACCAACAACCAGGAAAATCACACAAAGGAAAGAAAATCAACTGATGCCAACACTGAGATGAGTAAGATGTTGAAATTATCTCACAAGGATTTTAATGCAGTCATCATAAAAATGATTTGACAAGCAATTACAAGTTCTGCTGTTTCACAAAGGAATGGAAAATCTTGGCAAAAAAACAAAAAGGTACAATAAAAAAGAGCCAAGTGGAAATTATAGACCAGAAAAATACATAAAGAGAAAAATAATCATTGGATGGGCTCAACAGTGGAGTGAAGATGACAGAGGACAGCAATCTCAAAAGAGACAAAATAGACTGAAAAATGAACCGCACCTCAGGTACATGTGGGAACAATAACACATGACTCAACATTCATATCATTAGAGGCCTAGAAAGGAGAAAAGAGAGTGGGGTTGAAAGAGTATTTGAAGAAATAATGGCTGAAAATTTTTCTTGTTTGGCAAAAGACACAAACCTACAGTTTCAAGAAGCCTGAAACTCTTCTTCAAGAATAACAGGAAAATAAAGTCATCTTCAACAAAGGAAAATTAAAAGGTCTCATTAGCAGACCTGCCTTTGAAGATTAGCTAAAGAAAGTGATAAAAGATGGAAAAAAAGAATGAATATAGCAGAAATATGGGTATACACAATAGACTACCATTCCTCTCATTCTATAAATCAATTGATAACTGATACAAAAATTCTAACAGCATTTACACTCATGACAATAACATTTCAAAGTGGAGAAAAAGGCCTAACTGAAAGGAAGGTTTCCACATTTCACTCAAGGTGGTGGTGTTGATACCAGTGAAATAATATATCTATAATGTAATACCCACAGCAACCATGATGAAAACTATAGAAATCAGTACACACATTTACTATCTTCAAGGTGGCAGAGGGAGAGAAATCAATATACACAAAAAGGAACACTATAAATAAATCAAGAAGAAATCCTAAAAGTTCAAGTAACCCATGGAAGACAGAGAGAGTGAGAGAGAGAAAGAGAAAAAAAGGCACTAAAATAAAGAAACAGAAAAATACTAAGACAGCAGAATTAAGCCCTAACATATCAATAGGGACCTTAAATATTAATGGTCTAAACACACCAATAAAAAGGCAGAGACTAACAGAGTGGATTTTTTAAAAATGACAACTATATGCTGTTTACAAGAAACTCATTTCAAATTAAGCAACATAGGTTAAAAATAAAATGATAGAAATAAGATTATACAAACAATAATTTAAAAATAAACAGGAATGGTTATATTCATAAAAACTCTGTTAGAAATCCTATTGGTGATCAATATTACAGAGATACTGCTGTGATACTCTTTGTGACTGACAAACGGGGTTTTCTTATCACTATGTTATCTCAGCCTTTTATGATCACCTTTGAAATGCCAAGTAAGGAGCAGTACAGTGGATGCTAAGCATAAATACATTCACCACTGCTGTGGTTAGAAATGACCAAGGGGTCACCATAAAGAGAAAATATCAGTAATGTCCTAAAACCAGGATGAAGGAGGACATGAAATAACAGAACAAAAGAAAATAATGTGATATATGGTTATCCCTCAGCATACGTGGGGGATTAGTTCCAGAACCACCCACAGGAACCAAAATCCACGCAAACTCAAGTCCTTCAGTCAGCCCTGCAGAAACTGTGCATAGGAAAAGTCAGGCCCTCGGTACACAGGGTTTGCTGTGTACCCCAAGAATACTGGATACACATTTGGGTGGACAGGGAAAAAAAAAAAAAACAAGCATATGTGGAACTCTGTAGTTCAAACCTATGCTGTTCAAGGGTCAAGTATAATATAAAAAATAACATTAAGATAAAATATTACTCATTACTAGACAGAATTGATATTCATTCTGGTGTTTACATACTTGAGAGGCCTAGAGCAATAACCTTTGGAGGCAGCTTATAGGAAGGTATCTGCATCACCCTACCAGTGGGTGACAAAAGGTACCTTTGTCCATTTTACCAATCTTAGCAGGGGTTGGGGAAGCCTATGTCTTTCAGGATTGGATAGCATACACAGTACAGGAAGTAGACAGTATAGTAGCAAGGGCATTTGCTTGGAGCAGACAGAATTGGAAACCTCTACCTCTTTCTGTGAGAATTTAAGGCTCAATTTCTTAAGGAGTAAAATGGGAACACTAATTTGTATCTTGTGATTCTATCTTAAGAATTAAATAAAGGAATGTACATTCCACACAAAAGGTGCTTGATACAGGTAGCTATGTAACAGCAGTTCAAAAACGTACAGTTCAAAAGAAACAAATATTCAGAGGTAGTCTTATTTTTATCATCTTCTAACCAGCAGTAAGCATACTCTGATCAGAATCACCAGAAATATTAAATAATCTATACTCCAAATGCAGGAAAAAACATGAGACTTACATAAAACACTTAAATTCATGAAATAAATCACAAGATTAACTCTAAAAATTGGTGATTATTTTACAAACATATTTCTGATTTTATAAATGAGAATTTGTCAGTTTGCTTATTTGGGAAGTAGTACCTAGAGACAAAGGTCTAAAGCATAACACACACACGCCTTTGGTGAATCAGATCTTCCCTTTAACAATTAAGCACCTCACCTAATCAGAACAGAGTCCCTGGTATAGCCACCGTCATATTCTGTAGTTTCTTCTAGTGCCTGGAAATCTAGATTCTGGAAAGTCAAGAAAGTATGTTTTAATATCTTACATACTACACCATTACAAACAATGAATCGATACATAATTTTTCTGCAGACACCTGTTTTCTTACCCGGCTTCCACAGATAAGCAATTCAATTTCTTCTGGTCTAAATAGGTACTTTAAGGGAGATTCATTGGTTACCATATGAAACCCTCTCCGAAAAGCCTTGAACTGTTTTTCCACTGATTTATTGAGAATGTAGTCAGAATAGAGATTGACAAATTCCTGTAGAAGACATTAATCACAAGAACTTCTTATAATATGCTATGCAAACGGAGCACAAATAACTGGGCTGCATAGTTGTTTTGCTTTTATTTTCCCAAGGAAAAGACATTCAAAAATATTTTTTAAAGTTGAAATTTTACACATACAAAAGAAAACACTTCTTACAATTTCACAGGTCTCTGTGATACCCAATATTAAACTGTAAAAAGGCCATGTACATAAAACCATTATACATAAAAATTTCAATTTTGATAGTATTTAAACAGAACTGAATATAAAAGCTGGAGCCTCAATACGATTTTTTAGGTTCCCTCAAATAGGTTTACAAGCAGAGATACATGTAAACCATGTATTCATCTATTTATAAAAGCCAACAGTTTTAATAAAGCATAATGTGCTTGATTTGAACAAACCAGGAAGTCCCATGTTTTCTACTATAGAATATTTGGTAAGCTGCCTACTGTGCGCAGTTCAGCAAAAATGCTGTATTTTTCCTTGATACATAAAAACTACTATACCAAATCAAAAAGAAAATGTACTTTGTATCCTCTGTGAGTACAATAATCAAAAAATATCAATATAAACCTATGTTTCTTAAAGGTATACCACATATTTATCATTCTTTTCCTGTTATGTTCTGGGTCATTCCTATTTTCAGATGAATAATTTTTAGTCAATAGAAACCCAAATCTGATATAAAGAATACTTTTCAGAAGTGTATTTATAACATAAATAGGATAAACATGTGTAGATTAAATATAATTTTCATTTATTCTGTGGTAAGCACCTTAATCATGAGGTCCTTTTACCTCTACAGCTTAATATAAGAAACATCCTGCTTCTTGCTTTATACTACAGACACACTTAGCTATTCACCATCTTCTACTTCATGTCCTCTTTCTCTAAAAGGAGTTTAGAGCCCACTGTGTGCTCTCATACCAGCTAATATTCAAAAATTAGAAAACTGTGGTGCTATCATTTACATGAACTTGGTTACCTGATTTCTTAGTTCTCTATATGGACAATACTAGATACGTCTTTAAAAATTACAAGCACACATGCTTTCAAAATTGTTAATAAAGAGATAAAAGCAAGGATAAAACATTACCTTCCTGTTTTCATTTGTAATTGGTATTTTATCACCATTTTCCTTTAGATCATACATCATTGGATTACCAAAAAGATCTGTCTGTGATATCTGGAAAGTGATCATCATATCATCTTCCACATTCCCTTCATACTCCAATAAATCTTTTAAACTCTGATATAGAACCTAACAACCAGAAATGGAAAATTGAGGCTACCACAGAACTACAAACACAACAAATAGTTTATATCATTCTGCTTAGACAAAAACAGAAACAAAAACTTTGTCAATAATTAACACATAGATAGTATCCCTCCTGCCCCCCAAATTGTTTACAACCTAGAAGAGAAAGACTGTCAGTCACAGATGATGTCCAATACCATCAGTTTAGCAACAGATTTTACACTGTGTTCTACGAGAACCTCTGTGGTGTCTCAAGGTTGGGCAAGGAACAGGAAGGAGGGTGGGAGAGAGAAACAGACACACTAACTGCAGCTATCAAGACCCTTAGTCAGGGCAGCTCTGATTTCACTTGGCAATCTCATACGATTTCATTAAAAAACAAACAAAATGTTTAAAAATACTTAACAGAATCAATCTTATAAAAGCTGCTTGATGCCAGTAGTATATAAAAATTTTCCCCTTTGAGTTTCTAAGTGTTTATGGTACTTCAGTCAAATTAAAACTCCTTTATCTTACTGACAATAAACATCAACAAAGATTGCAAACAAAAACTTTAAAATGTTTATATATATATTAAATTATATTTTTGCATTTAAATAAAATCTGAGATTAAATAAAAAAATGACAAAGAACTTACTGGGTGAGAGTCTCCCAAGTCACGAAAAGTTCCTTTTTTCCCCATTAGCTTCCTGTAGACAACCATGGGAAAATGTACATCCAGTATACAGTTATTGTAAATAGCCAGACCGAGTACTATGCCAATGAGAGTAAACTGACCCTCAGTTTCAAAAGAAGATGGATTAAACCAAAACAATTTTGTAGATTCATCATATGTGAACATACCTATAAGAAATGATTTTAAAAAATACATTACTATTGTATTTTATTAAAGACTGATGAATACAAATGTAAATTTAAAACAATTACACACATAAAACATATTTTTTATATAGTAGGTGTGTGCTATTACATTAGCACTTGAGAAAACAATGTCCAAATATATCTGGTTATTATAAATTGTGGCAAATGGTGGTATGTTAATTTTAAGAAGCCAAGGAAATAATGTACTAAACAAATTAAAGATTAAACTGTTCCTAATCTTTTACCAACATATATGAAAAGTTAATTTATACTCATAACTTTATCTACTCCATGGTTGAAAAATAAACAGAAACAAAAAAAGGCTATCATATTTTTTAAATGTTTCATTTATAAAAATGTGATTACTTATATTTGTACAACATGTACTGTTTTAAAAAACAATTTTGTATTATAGTACGAAAAGGTTTGGTTTTGTTTTTCAAAATTGGACAACGGTCCCCATGAAATTTTTCTAGCATCTTTCTAACAAATATAATCCCAAGTACCTAAATTTAAATAAACTTGATAACTTAGATAGGCAAAACTGTTTAATACACATATTAATTATTAGCCAATAAGTAAAACAAAAGTAGTTTTGTAGTCTTTCAGTTTCACATAGTCTTCATTATTCAAAACTTAACTTGGTGACCTTTTTAATAACATTCATTGGAAAACTGGAATCTCTGGTTTTACCTATCTGAGTGAGCATTACTAAGAATTATCCTCTTCCTTTTTAAAAAATAGATGTCTTACAGGAAAATAAATATTCTAACTGAATTTAGAATTTTTTCATTTTACTAAATTTTTAGTTGCTACTAAGAAACTGGATGAAAATACTTTAAGAATCAGGTCTGAAAAAAATCTGTAATTTCCAGTAGAACAAAGAGTTTAGAAATCAAATAATACAGTATATATTTTAAAATCAGTTTATAAGAATTTTTAAAGCTTTAAAAATGTTTCTTCATTTTCACTTTAAGTTAAGAAGAAAAGGAACTTTAGAATGTCTCCTTGTCACTAAAAGCATAAATTAACCTTAGGACATTTTCCTAATGCAAATTTAATGTTCATGAAATAATGGTTTAAAAATTATCCAATTCATACTTGAATTTCAGTTTATATCTAAACATTTTTTTACAGGCCAAGTTACAACATCCATGGAAGTGCTAAGAACTTCATTTAGTTACAAATATAGTATTAACGGGGTCAAGAATAGGTGACAAATAATAATAAATATGATGAAATGTCATAAATGCATATCCTTAGTCTCAAGACCAATAAACTATTAATATCAGAATACAGATTATCTAGGTCACTACTCTAGTCTCCATATATGAAAGATAACAATTTTGAAGTACAAGAAGATTCCATTTTGGGCACATTTTTTCAAGTCCCTAGAAGAAAAGCACCATAAAGGATGCCTTTTGTAAAATATTCCTTTTTGATATTTCTACTGCCATTATTTCAGTTACCTTACTATCAATTGGAACTGTTTAATGTATATTTTTTCATAAAAATATTTCTGCATATAATTAACATTTCTAGATATATCAGAAGCTAGAGGTAGGGTTTACCAAATTTATGAAGCTTATAAAGTAATTCCTTATGAAGTTTATAAATTAATTTTCTATCTCAAAAAGGGCATGGTCTTATGTCTTTGGTTTACTTTGAACAAAGTACATATAAATGGCATAGCCTTCTGATTATTAATAAACATTGGCTAGAATACAGATAAGTTATATGCACAATACATATATTATGTATGTGTGTAACTCATTAAAAACAAAAACAGAAAGGTCAATTCAATGTACATATACCTCAGTATGCAACAGGATGTAACAGCTCAAGTCTCAAAATTTAAGGGAAATTATACACATTATTCTATGCCACATTTCTCACAATTTTGATGGTATCATTAGTGGAAAC
Source organism: Lemur catta (assembly GCF_020740605.2). Lineage (NCBI taxonomy): Eukaryota > Metazoa > Chordata > Mammalia > Primates > Lemuridae > Lemur > Lemur catta. The sequence goes on from NC_059136.1 coordinate 20,125,930, forward strand.
CTTTTCCTATATTGTCATGTACTCAATTTTAAACATAAGCAAGCCCAGTAACTAAGTAATTACAGTGTAGAAATTGAATGAGTTCAGAATTATCCAGTTAAGTAGAATATCCAAGAGGCTGTGTCTTTTCCCTGTTCTACTTTGTCTATCACAAGAAAGGAGGCTAAAAAACTGAAACTCTGATCCTTCATTTTCCGATTAACATACGTCATCACATTTGCCTTTCCCAAACTGTGTTCAATAAAAACTCTTCTGGGAGGCAATTATTATTAGATGCAGGGCAGAAAAAGGGTTCTACAGTTCAAGTTTAGAGGAAACATTACTATATTAAGCTCCAAGAAATCTTATACAAAATAAACCTAATTGATTTGTTATCAGCTGGTGTTTCTGAACTTTGAGCATGATACAATTGTGAGACATTCTCTCAACATTCTTCAAGCCATTGTTCCTTGAAACTCACGTTTTAGGAACATCAGGAGTATGATGACTGTTTTAGACTACAAAGAGCCAAAAAATCCCTTTGTTTGTTCTAATGTACCATTCTAAACTATTTTCAAATTCAATTTACTAAAGAGATAATTTCCTGTATTAGAATATGTGGCTAAGTAATCTAAATAAGAATTTGAATAAATAAGTCATATAAATCAGTCCTAAAATCCACAAATTTAGTCATGACCTGTGATTCTAGGTAATTTATACCAAAACCACCTTCTGCTGCTCTTCATGGCTGAGGATATTTGTAAACCAAGATAAACAAATTCTTAATTCAAAAAGATGACACCATAATCACATCACTAAAATATTTACCAATATCTGGATTGAAGATTTCCTCCACAACCAGCTGAAAAAATTCTTTGGAAACACCTCCCTCATCAACTCCTTGTTCTCCTTCAAATTCCACATACAACTGTTTCTTCAAGTCTGCAGGATTTTCCATAGCAATCATCTCTAGCTAGTGATTGAAAAGATAAATATGAAAAGAAGATGACTGCCAGTATCAAGATAAATGCAAAATAAAAATAATAAGCAGATGTGAAACAAAAACAAGGAATAGGGAACAAAGATTTTGACTTTTTGTTTTTAAATGGAAACAGGAATCAAACTATTAAAAGCCAATGAAAACAAAAATTCAGTCTCACAGATAATGAAAAAATAGGACAAAAAAGAAATCAGCATAGTAACTTTACTGACAGGTTATGAAATTAACATATAGTAGAACATTAGAATTAAGATTCTTTTACTTGTATATAACAAATCTGGACTATACAGTGAGGGCATGGAAAGAAGACAGCAAAATGTCTAATGACTACTCAAGCTAAATCATTTCAGCAAAAACAATGGAACACAAAAGTTTAACCTCAAAATTGTTCACAGAATTATGTTTACTAGAATAGAAACTCAAGAGTTAAGTCTTAATATCTACTAAGACACAGTAAAATAATTTCAATTAAGAAAAATACATTGGACAAGCAGGAAAAGTAGTTTATGGTCTCTGACATTGGACTTAGTATAAATTACCACATTTTAATGGATTAGAACCCATTCTCTACCCTACTTTCTTGAAAGCAGGTGAGACATACCCTTGCTCATGTCCTTAAATCTCTTAACAGTTACCACACCCTAAGCAGCTACTATTTCAACTATAAATCTTTTACCAAATACTTTTGTCTACCTATAGAATTACGAATATACAGTAATTAAACTCAGTTGTTATATGAGATTAATCAAAAACAACACTAGATGCTAACACGAAATATTTATACTACAATTTATTATTTGATGTATCTAAAATTTACTAACAGTATATTTGATTAATTATCCATCTTATCTGCTAAATTGCCTCCAAATATCTGCTGACTATTAAAAACAAAATTTATTTTCAAGATGAAAATTTGCCAAAACAGGATATTTTAAGAATGTTCAGGTTATTTCAACTATTCCAAATGGAACTTTAAAAATGGTTTTGAAAATGCAGTGATTGCTGGAATAAAGGTATTATAGTCTTAAAGTAATCACTTTGGGTAGTAATACTCATTTGGACATTCTAATTTGTCTATATAAACTCAAATCAAATCTGAAGATCACTGTTTTTTAAAACTGAACTGCAACTCATCAGTGGGTAGTCTAATCCATTTACTGGTTTGCAATCGGCCATGGGGGAAAAATCAGAATGCACTCCATATAGTAAGGGAACCTCCTGTTTTCTGCAACTTTTGTTTCAATTAGATATACAGATGGATGTGCATGTGTGTACTGGGATGCTATGTAAAATATTTCTTGCTAGCATTGCAGTCAAAAAACTGACTGAAATTATCCCTGGATATCTTCAGTGAATTTAGTCTTTAATTTTAAAAGAATGTCTGTTCTTGTTAAACAGTGGTTTCTAACATTTACAACATCATTTTTAGGCCAAGTTGTATTAAGAGATTTTGAGACAGCATTTTGTTGTGGAAAGATTAAGTCAGGATACTCTTTGCTAGTCCCAACTGTCACTTAGCAGAACTTTTAATCTTTAAACTTTGGCAAGTGACTCAATTGCGCTTCAGTTTCCCCCTAGGTAAAGAAAAAAAAAAAAAGATAATACTCTTCATGCCATATAATGTTGTGAAGGTTTATGAAAAATATGTAAGACAGAGTTCTGCAGAGCAGGCAATATTACTAAGAAGATAACACATCACATTGTTACCTTTTTAAACAACTTTGCTCTCTGAACAAAAGATTTGCAATTTTATGTCCCCAAAGGAAACTGACATAGGCTATAGTTCCAAGACACTGAAGTCAAACAAATGTAGATATGAAAATAACCTTAGGATAATAAAAGGTTCCAGTTGGAAACCTGTTTCAAGCTACAAAGTATATAGAATTCTGAAGACTAAAATTTGAATTACTATCTTAGGTCAAATGTCACCCATTCCTTGTTTTCTTCTCCCAGTTTTTAACTTGAATGTTAAAGGATGTAAGTCAATGTTTATATTTCCTTTTATCAAATATATTCCAAAATGAACAAAAAAAAAGACTTAATATTTAGACTATGTATTCTATAGCTTTTCTCCATTAACATTCATAAATAAGAGCTAACTACTTATCAATGTGAAACCTTTTAAAGGACTTGGTGAAGAATTTCTACAGGATGGAGAGGCCCTGTGTTCCATCCAATCTCAGCTCCATCTAAGACATGTTGAATAACAACTGAGGCAAATTTATCATCATTCTTAATAAGATAGTATATATCTGTCCACTTTCACCAATCTCTACTCTATGCTCTCCAACTTGAGTGCCAAAAGAATTTAATGTAATATGTTCTATGTCGCAACTGTAAACATATAACTTTACCACTTTCTTTCATCTGTAAAATAAGAATAATACAGAAATAAACAAGTTAATATATGTGAATACTTAGATGAATTCCCTACACAAAGTCAGTGCATATCCAGACTAGCTGCTGTTACTGTTATTATTGCTTTCTTGGTTCTAAAATTTTTTCTGGGCTTGTCTGAAAACCTAACAACCATGACATTATAGAACAAAAATATTCCATGAATAAAAGCAACAAAAATATATAGCACTTCAGTAGTACTTTCCATGTAGAAACTCATTTAATCTTCCCAACAACCTTATTAGGTAGGTAACATTATTAATTTCATTTTGCAGATGGGGACCCTGAGGTAATGAAAGGTTAAATAACTTCCTCAAGTCACAGTTAGTAAGTCATGGAACAGATTCTAATCTAGGCAGCAAGCTATTTTGCTTTATTGCCTCTCCAAAATGACATGACAACCAATATTTTCTTTTTACAATTATAAGTGATTTTTATTTTCTTCTTTATGCTTTTCTATATTTTTAAATTTTTTACAATAAATAAACATGTCAAAAGAATGATTTGAAAATAGTTGGCAACTGAATTCTCCAGGCAAAAATTTTCAATCATTACCCATTTTACATTACCATTCTGTTGTACAGTGATTTTTAAATATTGTATCATTTAAGAATACATAAGTAGACTTTTTAAAAATATATTTTATTTTTAACTGTGGTAACAAACACATAACATAAAATTTAGCAATAACCATTCTGACCAAGGCATTAACATAAGGGGGTGCATTTCGTTTTCCTTTTCTTAAAAATAACAATCTCCAATCCATTGTTCAATCAATTAAAAAATGATTTAAAAACTAAATTGTAAAGGTATATTACATGTAATAGCTGTTTCATTTAAAACTAAATTTCTAAAATCCAAAGTTTTTTAAATACAGGATATTTGGAAATTGGAGGAATATATCAGTGAACATTCAGAAAAGGAGAATTTGTAAGCATTCCTGAATTCACTTAGAATACAGATGCAGATATATAGGTATATAGGAAATATATAGGTATTTCCTGCATATGGGAAATATATAGGTATACAGATATGGATATATAGGAAATATATAGGCATTTCTTAAAGTACAGTATATTTTGTAAAAATTTAATATAGAGACTAGCAAAACACAGATTACTGAGGAAAAATAAACAAAAATAGACTGTATGGAATGACATCTACCTCGTCATTATATGACTTCCTCTTCTTACTAAGACTTGATTTCATTAATTGTTGGTTAAAACAATTTTCAATTTCTCAACTTTTTAATTGACCATTATGATGAAATCTTAGGGGGTTCATTTTTTAAAAATTGATGTGATATCAAAGCATTCCCAGAATACTTAGGTAGGATATCTCAATATAAAAATATCATTTTGCCAGATGTACAAAAATTAAAAGTAAAACCCTACCACTTAAAATTTTGTAGTACTCTGAGCTATTAGATCAAATCCATCCTTATCCATAATTGAAAAGATTCCTTAATGGTATGAATATTTAAATAGAAGTAGCACTCAGATAAAACAGACCTTTCTAATACTTACGAATGTCTAGGATCTCCAAGAAAGGCTAGCTTAAACTACTTCAGTCAACTTGTTACATTCTATGAGCTTGCAAGTGAGTAGGTTTAAACTATTGATTAGAATGGGATTTTTAGATCATCCAGATATATTTGTTTTTATGTTCTCTTCCAAATGGATGAAGAAAAGTTTATCTCAAATACAAAGTATAAATGTTTGTGTAACACACAAATCACATAATCACATCTGTCCCTAAGACCTGTAATCCTGAGTTCCACTTCCAATTCTGCCATTAATTTCTGTAGGCCAAAAAATCTCTCTAGATTTCATTTTCCTTACTTGTAATATTAAGGAGTTTGATGACTTTCATTGTTTTAAATTATTCTTTGATGCTGACATCTATGTAAACCTGCTTCATTCTCTCATTCTTATTTTTAAGAAATTACTTTGAGGACATAAACCAAGCAGGAAGTTCTGAATTCAATTAGCATAAATTGTAAGAAACAATGGTAATTACATTAAGCACAATATGGTGAATGTATCAGATACAATTAAATATACCTAGAGCAACAGGGAATAATCTCATTCTTAAAACACTGTAGGTCAATTAATAAATTAAAAGAATCAGGTTTATGTTTCAATAATCAGGTTCACCTAAGGGTGTTTGCCAAAGAAAATGCTGGAAGCTGGGTTAGACAGTGCTTTATAACTCAGATAAAATGGGCCCCTGAATTTCACAGAGGATTGAGCAGAACCTCTTGGTAGTAGGGCTTTTCATCTATGCCAATCACCTTTATCTGTGCTAGTTCCTATTTTTCAACTTCCCTACCCAGTTCTACATCTCAGCCATTCCTTTTGTTTTTTAAATATCAATTTGAAATTCTACAACTCCCTGGCTAATCAGAACCAAGTTTCTTTTCATACTACCATTAACCTCTACTCTAAGCCTGCTGTCCTCATAATCCTCTTAAAAATGTAGCAGTTTCCTAAACATGTACTTGTATATGAAAATGGCTTCAATATATATGCATATGTACAAACAGAGCCAATAGCCATCTTCCAAATATTGGTTTATAGCCTGGCTTTATCAGAATATCTTGAGAATACTACCAGAAGTACAAATTCCTAGGCTTTACACCACAGCTCCTAATAAGAATCTCTTAAAACAACTTTCCCATTTAGAAAAGGCGGCAGTTGAGGGTACCTCATAAATGGCAATATTGTTTTCTTCCATTTAAAAAGTAATTTTTAAATTTTTAAACATACTATCCTTGGAAGTGCTTTGTCTAAGAAAAATGAGGAATTATCTACTTGTAAAAGAATACACAAATGGATAAATATGTAAAGACCTCATCATATTAGGATTGTTTTCACTCAGATGAAAGCTCAGCTCTGCACTCATGTATATCACTGTACTATTTTCCAAGGAACAACAACAAAAAATAGTGAAAATAAGATCTAGGGGAAATGTTATAGTAACTTAAACAAGGGTAGGGTGGCAGTGTTCCTAAACAATTCTGAGGTGTCTATTTGTGAAGAAACAACTTATATTTTATGGAATCCAAAATTCACTTTTTTTTTCACATTATCTCTGAAATCAAAATATACCACCCAACTGACAGCATCTTACAACTAATTAGCAGCATTTTTCTTCCTCTGTAATAATAAAAGAATAGCATGTCCTATAATCTGTGTTATTTTACATTCAATAAAGTACTATAAACACTAATTCTTCTCTTGTCATAAAAGACATTTCCTCTAAAAACTCCAGTTAGGAAAAAATTTGTTAGTCGGTTTGAATTTCATGGTACATGAAAGCAAGGAATGTATTCTATTTTTTAAAAAAAGCTAAAATTATTAATTCAAGTTACTAACCCTTGCTCTTCCTCCAAGCTAGTCAGTCTTGACTATCACCAGTACCCTTACAATTACCAACTGAAAAAATAAGACCCAACAGAAAATGTACTCAAGAGTACAATATATGCAGTCACTGTCTTCTGGGCTTCATCTTTAAACTAAGGCGTAGATAAACTCCAAGGCTCCTTTTACCTCTCAAAGTCTAGGATGCTATAACTTTAATTATTAATAATAAGCTCAGCACAAAGTTTCACATTTCTTATTTTCTACCCAGTTCCACTGTGCAGTTCAAAATTAGAAAGTCATAAGAAAGTGGTCAGTGTGTTTGTCTTGTTTGTCAAACTATGATATATAAGGAAGAATAAGGGTTAAAAAACAAAGTAGATCTTTGGGGAATAAGATGTTGAAAAATTCACCAGTACTCTTGAGAGTTCACAGGAGAGAATGATCTTAAACCACTTTTTGCTGTAAACCTTCCATTTGGTGTCACTAAAAATAATGTGACTTTATTATAATCATTACCTATTTGTGAATATTTATTTCAAAAAAATATGCAGATTATCAATTTGACTTCTAACACCTATTTTATGCTTATTTTTCTAGCTTTTTCACATTTAAAAAAGAAAATGAGGAAAAGAAATAAAGGGAGGAAGAAAGTTAAGAGTAAAATCTGCTTAGTGTGAGCATTTGGACCCTCTAAGCAGCTTATCAGTGGGTACCATCTCTTACATCTCCATGGCTTATCAAAGTGCCCAACAAGGGATTTCTGAAGTGAACTGCTTTTGTGGACTGGTAGTACACAAGTACAGATATTATCTAGTGAATCCTTAATTGCAGTAGGCCAAATCATAATACCCAGTTTTGACATAATTAAGCAGAACTTGCTTTAAAAAAAAAGTCACAATAATTAAAAAGCTCACAGTTAATTTTACTCTAACACCTGCTTAGAAGAAGGCTTTAAGAACTGAAATGGTTGTTTACTAAAAATCCTAGAAGATAATTTTTAAAACAGAATAAAGGAAGTATATAAGTACCTAAACTTTTGTTGGTTCTTAGCCTTGCCTTACTAGGGAAAAAAGGAGGGGAGTGAGGAAAATAAGACCCGGAGACTTCTGAGCAGAGAGCAGACAAGGAAGGTAGATAATTTTTAACAACCCTGGAATGAGTCTTACAGAGTAATTTCATTGTTTTTTAAAGGCCAGGCACAACTTTTGATGAAGACAGCAGAAAGGATTCCATTCCAAGAAGCCAAACATAAAATGTGTAGTTGTAGCATTTGCAGTTCTGCTTTAACAATGGATATTCACAGACAGACCTCAACATACTTTTCATAAACTACCACTCACATTCTTATAAAATACACTACCATTCTGCTAAACTATGGGAAATAGGTTATTGGCACCTTATGATTAGTCATTAAGTATATTAATTATTCATGTGGCTCAAAACTACCAAAATAAAATAAAAAGGGCACCAGAAAGCAAGCAATGATAAAGCCCCGTCTCCACTGCAAAACTGCCTGAGGCTTGAGTTACTTAAATAATAAAGAATCTTTCTTCAAAACTATAAATATATTCAGCATTTTAAAAAAACAGTAACAAAGAAAAATGGTATAAGATCTCTGTAACTTTTAATTTCTAAGATGTCCAACTTTTTCCACTGGGTTACAGTCTTATGAGTTCTGAGATTTAGACAAATCCATTCTAAAACTAAAATATATTTTAAAATAAATATCATTTCCTACTTGTCTGTATCATGGGTTTCTATCCTTTACTAGTATAGGTTGAGGATACTTTAATTTTAGTTGCTATTAAATTTTACTTGAAGTCGATGAGAAAAAACTAGCAATGACAGTGATACCTAATACTAGGAAATTTTGTTACAAATTTAAATTTTGGTAAAATGTGACTGGCAACTGGTTTCTGTCTTATGGCCAGTCTTGCACTCCTAAATGGGTATACTAAAATTCTTATCTTCTGTGGAGGAAAGGAAGAAACAAGAGGCAACCCTATCTGGAGAGACAGGAAGCTAGAAGATGGGTACCTGAGTTACCAATATTTTCCCAGTTCAACCTCCCTGGATTTGGTTGATGATACAGGCACCATCAATCCTAAAATTCTTGGAATAGTTGCTGTTTTCCCAGAAGCTCCAAGATCCAGAGTTGTCACTATGAATATTTAAGTGAGAGGAAACTGCCACAACTAGGCAGTGCCATACAGGGACATTCTGAGTGGCCCAGCAGGACTCTAAACTCTTGCTAGCAACATGCACCAACCTGCCATGGTCACTTCATCAAGTTCGTAATAATGCAACTCTAAATTTCACATGATGGAATTTTGGGGATACTACTTATCCTTTCATGGTATGGTTCTACTGTACCACTTCTTCCAGTAAGACTTCACATCCATACTTCACGTTTCTCTTTTCCTGTGTTCAGGTCTTTCTTCAACACCCTCTTCTGAATGGAGAAACTGTTGGCTAGTTTTCAAGATTTCATTATATAAGACAACTAATACTTATAGAACACATTTATAAACTTAGGAGCAACAAAAGTATACTACTTATATTTAGAATCAGAAATGTTCATGTATTCCTATGCTACATAACAACATTTTTTTCAGCCACTTATAAAATGAATTCACTAATGATATCACAATATCCCCAGCATTAGGTTTTTAATCTATTATTTATTTTAAACAGCAACCCAACTTACCCGAACAAGTGCATCATCTATAATATGGTCACGTCTGACTTTGAGTCTCAGATATGGATTCAACTGCTGTCCCTGAACTAAGCTGTAGAGAACAGTGATTCTTCGTTCACTGTACATACGAATTCTGTTGTCATAATATAATCCCAAATTCTTTGTGACAGCATTCAATATAAAGGGACATGTCATAAAAGAGAATTTGTTCTCTGTTTCTACTTTGAAAAAAGTATAATCTTTATCCATTTCTAGAACTTCATTCAGTGGTTCATTAATAAACTCTTCAAAAGGGATAAGTGGTTTTCGACAATCCAGAGTTTTAACACCAAGTTCAGTTTCCAGTGGGTCCACTCGAGGACCTTTCTTGTTTCTTCTTTCCTCTCCCAAAAGCTCCTGAAGTGTCAATTCACTGGACTCAGGGATGGGCTCTTCATCATCTTCTTCATTGTGATTTGTGTCCACATCCCCTCCCACTACATTTGCATAGTAAACCATTTTCAAGCACTTCGAAGCAGCAACAATGGCATCATCATCGTTCACTAGATTTCGACTGTTAAATTCATTGCTTATGACTTTGTAAGTAATAAGTTGCTGAAATGTTTCCATCATTCTCCGAATCTGGTCTGCATTGTATTTAGACCACAGTCTAATCAGTTTTCCTTGGGCTGCAAGGGGTAGCTTGCTCATTGCTTTGCAAAATAATGGCAGAGCCATTTCCAGATATTCAGGACTATGGAGATTTCTGTTCTCCATTACAATAATGAACAAATTCAGATAATTAGGATCTCGGGAGTATACATTGTGATACATCAAGTCACATTCCACATTAGGTGACAAATATACAAGTGCATTGAGAAAGGCAGTTTCTATTTTTTCATTAGAGAGCAATCTGGTATAAACTCTTCTAATGGCATCAATATCCACAGATACATCATCAGGGCCTAATTTTTGTAAATTGTTGTCTCCCTGTGAGCTATCACCTATCCTCGAGGAAGATGCTTCTGAATCTTCTTCCATAGCAGCAGCAGAACTTGCAGCTTTTTCCTTTTCATCTTCATCCTTGTCTTCGTCCTTTCCTTGAAGAGATTTTAACTCTTCCTTGGTGTGTTGTTTGACTTTACGAAAGCTCTGTACCAGTGCCTCGGCACTAGAAAAAACTCTTCCAATAACACGGATTAAAGGAGAATAATCCTCTCTCTCTCTACATATTTCAAGAATTTCATATACCTTTTCTTCTGTTAAGTAAGTCACATCTAGAAAATCAGAGAAAAAAGAGAACATTTACTTCTATAATATGCATGTTTACTTTGTTGTATTAAAAGTTCTAAAAGTAAAACAGCCAAACATTCTGGACTCAATATCATTTATGATTTACAACTCTTAAAGAAAAAAAGTATCTAATACGATTCAGCAAACAAAATATAATGCCAACCTATTTTCTCAATGAACTACTAATACCAACAACCTCACTCATTCTTTCACATTCTTTCAACAATATATAGCTTTTAATGAGGTCATGAGAGTATAAACTGTCTTCACAATCAACATATCTATTGACATGTAGCTTTAACTGTAAATATGAACCAATATATCATGTGCTGATTCACCATAATACATTTCTTGCAACTTCACTATAGAGCAAAAACACTACTATTCTCCTGAGAGGCTTCGTCCTTGTTTCACTACTGTTCTCAAAAGACTGAGGAAGGCAAGGTTTTAAAAAAAGTTCCTTCAATATCATCTTTTGGAAATGGCTCTTTTCATACTTCCGTATGTATTAAAAGTAAACTGGTTCTTTTTGGGTCCACCTAGTTTGTTCCAGAGGGTCCATTCTGTGGGTGATTGAAAAGAATACACCATTTCTCATAAGCTCTGAAGTTGAAACTGCCATCTGCAGCCAGGAATCAGGTACCTTACAGAGTGACAGAAAATAGTTTTTGGGCAATGAAAAACAAATAGTGGGAGGAAGGCAACTTATGAGCAGACAAGTAGCATAGAGACTATGTAGTCAGCAAAATCTATTTCCTCTTCCTTCTGGGTACAAAGTTTCACCACATTTCCCAACTTTCTGAGGTGTTATTTTCAAGCCAAGGCTTTCCCCTTCTGGCTAATGAATGAAAGATATTTTGTTTTACAGGTAAAAACAAATGATATATTTTGTATACATTTTGTAAATTTCTAGAGATTATATTGGTCAAACAACATAATGCTGAAAAGTCTTAATCCCTTTAATTGATAAAGGGACATTGAATCAAATACTTAAGCATAATTTTAGATGCACATAATCTAACCTTCATTGTGTCAAATATACCCTTATACATGTATTGTACAACATATAGAATTTTTAATATGATTCTTACCTTTGTTTTAATATATTTATTTCATAGTAAAAGACAATATGAAATGTAAATGACCAATGAATGAATGGCTTCCAAAGTTGAACCACAAAAATTTTATCACACCACTAATCTGATCTGTGGCCCAGCTACAAGAGTGCCAACACTTCTACAGTTTCTTTTATGAGCCCTAACTCTTTCAGAATTAATTCTCAGGTTTGTTCTATTAAGAATATTTAAATATCTTTAGTTAAACATCAATAATTGCTCCTCAAGAAGCATAAAACCACTAACTGGAAGCCTTTTTCTCATTATTTGAATTGGAAAATACTATAATACCTTCTTAGAAGACAATGCAAAACCCCTAATTTCCTAAAATGTAACCAAAACACAGAATATACTTATTATAAATAACTATCCTGTTAGGACATAAAACACTTAACACTTCCTTATCATCAAATAATAAGGTTGTTAACAAAGACTCCCTCTGCATGTTGTAACAGAGCCTATCTCAGAGAGATCAACATTCTAGACCCACACAGCCTTTGTTGATATGTCATGCTTTCAGAATATCTTCAAATGATTTAAACTGTTATAATCCAATATAGAATTTACCTATACTTTTTCCACCTAGTGTTTTTGTTTAATATGTTGAATTGAGTTTTTCAGATTTATATATGTATGTTTGCATATGTATATACACATATATATAAATTAGTCAAAAACACTACAATAAGATATGGATATTCATAAAGTTTGGTTATCAAGAAAAAAGTGTTCTAGTGAGACAATATTAAATGAGACATTTTTGTAAGATTTACTTGTATATTTTGTGATAATTGTGTGTTCCTGAAAATATTCTTAATTCATAATATTTCACGCTTTAAAAACTCCTAAGCAAAAAGAGTTTGGGGCAGCCTATTCAACCTCTATACAACTTTGTAACTATAGCTAACAAACATAATTAATAATCAAATAAAAGTACTAGTGTAGCTAAAACATCTAAAATTTCTAATAGAAATATACCACAGAATATTGCATATAATACAGAACATAGCAAAAAAAAAAAAAAGAGGAGGGGACAGTAGCATATTAAAAAAAAGTGTAAGGAAAGGTTGAAACTACTAAATTATATAGACTTGAGCAAAAAAAGGAGTCATAAAGACTGAAGAGAGCCACATAATAAGCACCTCTAAGATGAAGCACATGGCCTAAAAGAGGATCGGTACATCCATTATGTATCTTATTCCCCCATAGCTGGCTGCATTCATCTGTTCCAGCACATTCTACATTCAGCAACTGGTACTCTGTGGTGTACACTTGCTAGAGAAATATGTATGCTAAAGTTAATGCAGTTTCCATATTATATATATTGACAACTCTCACCTATTTATCCAATGTGTAAACTAACTCATGAAATAGAACTACATATTTTGAAGCAACAAAGCTGTCTCAAGTGATGAAAACAGTTTTATTGTGGAAACAGAGTACAAGTGAAAACACAATTCCATTTCACTAATTCATTTAAACTCGACTCCAATGATGTTACTAAAAATTTCAAAAGCATTCTTTAACTTATATATGTCTTAAAAGCTTTCTCTTTTAAAATACAATCGTCTCTGATGGGGTTAAGCGCTGGTAGTGATTTGGAAATTTGATTACATTACTGATACTAATTACTTTCACTGAAGGAAAAAAGTTTAGAATGGAAAAAAAAAAAGTTTTAACAATTCTGCAACATAGGACCATTTAGAAAACAAAAGACTTGAGTGAAGAATGTCATTGGTAGGTCATGATTCCTGGCAGCAGGAGTGCACCAAATGTCTAGGAGGAAGGTAGCAGGGTATGGGGAGAACATATTAGAAGAAAAATAGAATTATCTCTCACATCACCATTACAAAATTTTGCCTTGCCTTCAGAAATGGTTAAAAAAAAAAAAAAAGTTACTGCTTCCTTTTTCTGCTTCTTTCACCACACAGTCCTGGAGTCCCATAACTCATGCCAGATATTTATTAGTCCAAATATTCCATAACTTAAATAGACTTTGTGGCTTAGTTTAGGAGATTAACTACCACTTAATACATTTTTACTATGGGAAATTTTTAAGTTCCAACAAACCATTAACAAATGAACTTCTGTAGTATAATCTGCTTCTAATTAGCAACCACCAGACAAGTAAAATGTAATTAAGTCATTAATTCAATTTTCATTCCTGTCCTTTATCACAATAAAAAATTGGTTACACTGTACTATCATGTCCTGCTGTCACAAAATAAGGAAAACCAAACAAACAAAACCTCACACATTTAAATCTCTATTATGCTTTTCAGTCAACAATTCTCAATTAAAAACAGAACATCTTACCTTTAAAATCAATTCTAGCTCCTTTCCTGTTCATTTTTATCTCAGAGCAGGAGTTGTTAGGGGTACCTTTCGAGTTCTCAAGGTAAGCTGAGCTTGCTCCTTTCTTGGAGGGATGAGGATCACAGAGTTTTGCATTAATTTTATAAAGCTCAAGGGCTTTAATAGCTGCTGCATTGTTATCCATACGAAGAAAAGTTGGACAGGAAGCACAGAACTCATTCGTGCAGGCCTCATTTCCACAGCCCTCAGTTAACTGGTGGTAGTAGCGTTCTATTAGATGCTTTGCAGCTGCTCGCTTCCTGTACCAAACATTCAAACAACAAGCACAGTGATTAGTACAGCACTAAGGAATAAAGCTCAACAGATAATTAAGGCAAAAGTTAGTCAAGCACTGAAGTAATAAACCTGCATTATTAAGATGATAGGTAGAAAGTGAAGAGCCACTATTTACCCAAAAATTTTGCTAGTGAAATATTCAACAACTACTTCCTAAGATATTACAATAAAGAATGCCAATGCATATTGAAAGCACTGTTTTAACAGAGTATGGTTTCCTTTGGTTAAAAAGAGGGAGAGCTTGTTTAATGGTATATGTGCTTAAATTGTTTAGCACAATAGCTGAAAAATCACAAGGTTTATGGCTAAGAGTTTTATTACTTTATCACTTTAAAAATCAGCATTAAGAAAATGAGTCTATTTAAAGCATCAGTCCAATTTTCTTTACATAATCACCATTTTGTTTCAAGAGTATGTGAATACTTGATTTGTAATTAACATAGATTATCTATTTGGAATAGAAATTATGTTTCCCAATTATCAACCACATGGGAGATTTAAAAATAAATTTATAAGTGAAATATCCAAAGCTAATGTTATACTGCAAGAAAGTACCTTTAAAAGTACACTATATTAAACCTAAAACTTGTCATTAAACCTCTTCATTAATTACATATCATAGGAACGTGGGATATTTTAAGTTCCATTAGACAAAATCTTAACTCCTGTTACTTGTGAACTTAAAGTACATAGATTAATGTTCTATTATGGCTGTTCTAGCAGAGCAATCAAGATGACTGAGGAAGGGCTTATTTGAACAAGCAAGAAATGAACTTACATTATCTATCTCTATGGTTTATTAACTCTAAAATTCCATGCTCCTACTGATGACATGACATTACCATAATTTAAGTAGACTACTGGATCCAAAGAAACATAAGTCATAGCTATTCTTTTTGGCCCCAAATTCACAAGTATGGAAATAAAAACTACAAAGAATCAAAACTATAGGAAAAAATAATTCACCTAATTTTCAAAATGTTCATACAATTATCCTACTAATGTAGGACTTAATTGCCAATGGCACTACAGTTTACATCCTATTAATCATGACAAGCTCAACAAACTAACAAGGCAACAAATAAGTAGATAAGGAGCATACTAATAAGTCCAATTTTGTCTCAAAAGTAGAACTTTGACTCTAAACCATGAAGATAGATGACAAAAACTGATAAACACATTCAATTCATTATCGTGCTTATTTTTCAAAAGTTACAAGCAAATTTACCACTCACTGCATGCAAATAGGAAAAAGAATCACAAATCATACTTAAAATTGTATGAACATGATTTAAGAGATATTTTATTACATATGTAGCAGTAACAATCCCACTTTTCAAAATTAAAAAATATTATTCCAGATATATCATTATGCAAAATATGAAAGTGACAACATGTAAAGAAAGGGATATGTAGAATCTAGATGATTTAAAAACATATACTGGTATTCTTCAGTAAAGAATGACAGATTAATGCCATGTTCTCCAAACTGCAGTAGATTTCCCCAGTGAGAAATGCAAATAGGCATTTCCTTTCTGGAGAAAAATTATGAACATGTATCAAAAGTCTTAAAATAGAGGATTACCTAAATGAACTGATATAGAGTTCACACAATTAAATAAATAAAAATTGCCAAGATATGAATTTGGCATGGAATGGTCTTCCTGAAACATCACTAACTGACAAAAGACAGTTACAAAGTAGCAGGTGTAGGATGAACCCATTGTTGTTTCAAAGTGTTAACAGTCATTTTCCCTGGGTGATGTGATAGAATGAGTTTTAAAACTACTTCCACCTTTTTGATTCCAATTTATTTTTTTCCATAATAAGTATGCTACTCATATATTAAAAATTAATAAATATGAATGGCGAAAACATTAGCAGTTTTAAAACTTCATATACATGATTTGAAGGGCCTCAAAGTTTACTAAATTATCCCTATGATTTTGAAAAGATTTTCACAGTCAAAATACCAAAATACTCTAGGTATTTTTTAAATAACTCCCAAAACCTGTTATATACATAATACTCCTATCTCTACTGCATAAAGGAGTGTGAACAGCGAAAACAGAGCAAGACTGAAAAATTAGAAGACCTGCATTATTAGGTTCAGCTCCCTCTGTCTCTAAGTAGCTATACAATCATGACCAAATAATGTTCTGGGCCTTAGTTTTCTACCTTAAAGAGTCCTTTCAGTAGGAATTTTTAAGTTATTTTATGTAACAGGGAGGTCAGCAAGAAACAGTTGTTGAATGCCTGATAATAAACATACTAGACAAATTGCTAGGCACTTTAACATAGGTTATATCTCATATGAATCTCATGACCTTGAGGATTAACTTTGACATAGGTTATCTCATTGAATCCCATGACCTTGAGGAATATCTTCAGTACACAGTCAAAGAGAGAAACAGAACTGAAGAGTCAAATCATGTACCCAAGATCACACAGATCTAAGAAAGAACAGAACTAGGACTAGGAGTCCAGGAGTCTTTCAGCTTCAGAATCTAAGTCATTCCCACTCTACTGTTCTGCATAAGGCGATTCACTCTGAAATAACTAATTCTTAACATTAGTAGTTCTGAAAACTGTTACGGAAAAAAAAAATTCCATGAATAATGCGCAATTGAAAAAGAGTAAAAACTTTCTGAAAAATCGTAATTTGAACCTCATATTTATGCATATCTGGTACCACACGGCTAGACTAAGTTTCTTGAGGAAATGGTACCACTGTATTCTGTAAATTTGTTATGTCTCTAATTTGCTGAGGACTTATGTGCTAAGCACTTTATAGATATTCCCACTTTAGAAGGCAATAAACCTTAACAGCTAAGAGCTCGTGCTCTAAGGCCAGACTGCCCAAGCTCACATACTAGCTCTGCATTTTATTAATTATGTGACCTTGAATGAGTTACTCAGCCTTTCTTTTGTCACAGTTTTCTCGTCATTAAAATAGTCGTGTATATGTAAGAATTATCATGTTTTGAGAGAATTAAACGTGTTAATATATATGAAGTGCTTAGAACACTGCCTGGTACATACTAAGCACTATGTAAGTGTTAGCTGCTATGACTGTTGGTGTAATTGTTATTATCACCCTCACAAGTGTATGAGTTAGCTATATTAACCCCCATTCTGCTCATACTGAGAAGAACCGCATAATAAGTCACACATTTAATAAGAGATTTGAACCCAGCCTTGACTACAAAACTTGAGCTTTTAATATCATTAAAGGGAGGATTTAAGAGTAGCCCGGTCTATTTGATCTGCTTCTCTACCCCAAGATTACAAATAGCAGCTACACTGATGAGACAGGACTAAACGAGGCCAGGCCAGAACCTCCACATAAATTGTGGAATCGAGTATATTAAGCATTCTTCTTTTTTCCTCATTCTAATGACACCTTAATTATCTGAGTGGATCTGTATCTCCGCCTAATTTAGGGCATATAAATGGCATATAAAATTTAGAGCACATAAAAGGCCTCTAAATTGTAAAAGTATATACTAATCCTGATTTTTTGGTATATTTCCTGTCCAAGGTTTAATCCCTGTTATCATAGCAGTCATCAAATCATAGCTCGTGTCAAATCTAGTCATCTGGCTTTTTATAGCTGTCAAGTTTAGAATGTTTTACATTTTTAAGTAGTTGAAAAAAATATGAAAAAGAATAAACATTTTGTGACATGTGAAAATTACATTAAATTCAAATTAGTGTCCATAAAGTTTATTGGAACAAAGCCAACTTCATTCATTCACATATTGCCTATAGCTGTTTTCACACTGCAATAGCAAAGTTGAATATTTTATGCCTGCAAAGCCTAAAATAAATACCACCTGCCCTTCACAGAAAATGTTTCCCAGCCCTTAATTTAGAGTCTGTTTTCTCTGCTCTCCAGTGGCCCTTCCATCTCATGACTTGGCCTCTTGACTCTCTCTTTCCTCTCAGCAAATAAATACAATAAAATATATACCTTTCCCCAAGTATTATTAAAGAAAAGAAGAAAAGGCAAGAGGGACAAAAGGAAGAAGAATGTGAGGAAAAAGAGAGAGGACAAAAAGGCGAGGAAGAAAAAGAGAAAGAAAGCAAAAAAGAATAGAGAGAGGCATTTCCCTGACTAGGTCCCTTTAGTGACACTTTATCAGCTGTTCATAATCAAAATTCCGAGAAGTTATAGCTAACTTCTTATAATTTCCTCACAATTGACTGACTTGTCTTACCACTCAAAAAGTACTTTACAATATATTGATTTTTAAAATAAAACATGTTTTTCTTATCTAGACACTAGTGAAGGTCAAGCAAGACCCTCTAGTGAGAGAGGTTCAAAAGTTAAAGTGGACACATGAAAATACTTATCTGCTTAAAATAGAGAATACTTTCCATTTATTTATTTCTATGACTCAATTAGTGAGACAGTCCTACAAATAAAGGTTCTATGGAATAAATGATATTCAGAAGACCAGAGTTTACTCTAGACAATTTGACAGCAATCATTTTAAAAATGGTTTCACCTTGGAGGGAAGTGTACTGGTATCGGCAATTCACTTTGAAATGCATTAAAAAATTAAGATGAATTGAAGATAGAAAAATGGATATGTGATAAAGCAATGTCAATATTAATGGCAGAATCTAGGTGGAAGTTATATGGGTGTCAGCTGTAAAATTATTTCAACTTTGCTGCATGTCTGAAAATTTTCATAGTAAAATGTTGGGGAAACAGCACTGTTATTATATTGCAATTTTCTAGAAAGGATGTCAACTGGCAGACAGAATGATTTCATGTACCAGTGGCAGAAAAAAGAAAAACAATTTCAGTGTTATCAATGGCACTAATACTATGTGTGTTGATTTATAATTTAATTTTTGGAATAGTCTAGTACTTACCAAAGAAATGATTATAACAATACTGACAAAAATAAGAGTTATAAGTTGATCATAACTGTACACAACAACTTAATTTACCTGCCAGAGACACATATACTAAGAAAATATATTTAATGTTCTTATATAAATGGCAAACTCTGGGGGTCAGAACCACTGAAATGGCTGCCACCGATATAGGAGGAAGAAGCTGAAAAAGATCTTAAAATGAACTTAAAAGATGGTTGAAATACAAGCAATGAATACAAGCACTAAGAAGATGAAATCACAGAAATAGCAGCTGTCAGAAAAGTGAAGATGTGACAGTGAACAAAAAAGACTGGAATTAGAATTAAAAACAGCGACAGAACAAAGGAGAAATAGTAACTGTGAGATACAACATAAAAACTAATGGTGGATAAAGTATAGAATAATAAAAGAAGATAAAAAAGGAAAGATTAAAAGGAATGTGTGACAGTGAGTAGAGTGATCTTTATTGAAGATGAAGTAAAATGAAGACGTGAGGAATCTAAAAGACATACGAAACCGAAACAACCCAAGGCTTACAAATATAAGAACCACTGCTTAATGGTTTCTCATAAGTGGATGTCTGTTTCTTCTAGGACGGTGCCTTTGTAAAAACTCCACTCCATCTCCCAAAGTTATTTTTAATGCAAAATTTGTGAAGAGTGAGCAATGGTATCCTAAATAGCTCTAGGCCTTGCAGAAATAGATCTAAAAAGAGACATCTGTGACACAGCTATATTCAGTATGAGCTAGCATCTGTTACAATGGGATCAAGTGAATTTATAAGTTTATTTCAAGACTGAACCTACAACTGTAAATCCAATAGTACCACGAACCAACCAAAAAGCCATTAAATATAGAACAAGATAGATTTCATGAAAAAAACTTAAATGCAACACATTATTTTTAGCTGTTAGAAATATGAGTAACATAATAATAACGCTCTAGGATTACTTTATTAACTTTTATTATACTTTTAGTGCCCAGAGCGCTTTTTATGTGGTAAAAACAAAGTAAAATTACAGAACTCAATATATACATAAAATAATCATCTTTAAAAATAAAAATGCTTTTCTAAAAAAGTGTCATATTTCAGTTTAAAAAAGGAAGAAAAATCTCAAATCAACAAACTAACTTTATACCTTAAGGAACTAGGAAAAGAAGAACAAATTAAACCCAAAGTTAACGGAAAGAAGGAAATAATTTAAAAAATTACAGCAGAAATAAACAAGACAGACAATTAAAAAAATAGGAAAAAAACAAAAGTAATAGATGATTTACTGAATTGGCAAACTCTTAGCTAGACTAAGAAATGAAGAGACTAACAAAATCAGAACCTAAAGACATTACAACTGCTGCCACGGAAATAAAAACGACCATAACAGACTAATATGACAATTATACTTCAACAAATCTGATAACCTTTGATAATGCATAGACCCATAAAACCTATTAATACTGAATCATAAATGAAACTAATAAAGAGATGGAATCAGTAATAAAAAACCTTCCAACAAAGAAAAGTCCAAGACAATAAGGCTTCACTGAGAATTCAACCAAGCATTTCAGGAATTAACAATAATCTTTCTTAAACTCTAAAAAAACTGAAGAGGAGAAACACTTTCAAAATCATTCTATGAGGCCAGCATTACTCAGATACCCAAATCAGACAAATACACTGCAAGAAAACAAAACAACAATATCCCTGCTGAATACTAATGCAAAAACTGTTAACAAAATATCAGCAAACAGAACTCAATAATGCATTTAGAAGATTATATTTCATAAATCCTCAAGTGAGATTTATTCATAAAATACAAGGATGGCTCAACATACAAAATTCAATCAACTTAATACACTGCACTAATAGAAGGACAAAAACCACATAATCATCTCGACTCAGAAAAAATATTTGACAAAATTTAACACCCTTTCATGATGAAAAAAAAGTAAACTAAGAAAAGATGGAAATTAATAAAGGCCACATACGGAAAGCCCATAGCTAACGTTTTACTCAATGATGAAAAACTGCACGCTTTCTCTCTCAGATCACAAATAAGACAAGGAAATGCCCAATACCACTACTTCCATTCAATATGCTATGGAGAAGTCCTGTCAGGGCAAGCAATCGGGCAAGAAAAAGAAATAAGAAAAAGTCAAATTACCTCTGTTAGCAAATGACATGATCCTATATGCTGAAAACCCTGAAGATTCCACACACACAAAAAAAAAACCTGTTACAACTAATAAATTCAATGAAGTTACAGATATACAATCAACACCCAAAAATCAGTTTGTTTCCAAATACTAACAATAATCCAAGAGGAAATTAATGTAAAGAATCCACTTAAAACAGATCAAAGAGTAAAATATTTACAAGTAATCTTAACCACAGAGGTGAAAGAAATGTACTCTGAAAATTATACAATAATCATGAATGAAAGAAAACACAAATAAATGGAAAGACATTATAAAGGGGAAGACCTAATATTGTTATGATGGCAATACTACCCTAAGCAATCCCTATCAAAATCCCAATGGCATTTTTTACAGGAATAGAAAAAAAAAATCATCCTAAAATTTATATAGAATTGCAGAGGACCCTGAGTAGCCAAAACAATCTTGAAGACATAGCTAGAGAACTCACATTTCCTGATTTCAAAACATATTACACAAAGCTATAGTAATTGAAATAGTATCGTGCTGGCATAAAGATAGACATACAAACCAATGGAACACAAGAGAGAACCCAGAAATAAACCCTCACAAATATGGTCAAATAATCTTCAACAAAGATGCTAAGGCTGTACAGTGGGGAAAGGATAGGTTCTTCAACAAATTACCGGGAAAACTGGATATCCACATGGAAAAGGATGAAGTTGGACCCTTTACATACACCATGTACAATAATGAACTCAAAATGGATTATAGACCTAAACTTAAAACCTTAAAAAACAAACAAAAAAAATCTAGCTAAAACTGGATGAACAACTTTAATAGTTCTTTCTCTGAAGAACATATATAAATGGCCAGTATACAATATGAAAAGATACTTAATATTACTAATCATTAGGGAAATGGAATCAAAACCACAATGAGCTATCACTTCACACCATTAGGATGGCCACTATCAAAAAAACAAAAAATAATAACCACTGGTGAGGATTCGGAGAAACTGGGACCCTTGTACACTGCTGGTAAAAATGTAATATGGTAGAGACACTGTGGAAAATATGGAAGTTCCTCAAAAAAATAAAAATAAAATTACCTCTAGTTTCACATGTAAAGATCTTGGAAGTTGCCACTCCATCCTAACAAGTAAAAACAGACAAACTGAAAAATCAATAAATATTCTTAGATCTATAGAAATGAGGTCACAAGGCAAATGACTATACACAAAACTAGGAAAGACAGACAGGTAAACACACAGAATCACAATTTATTTAAGAAGAAAACCAAAAGCAGAAACCTCCAAGGGAACCAGTGTCAGGGAGGGTAGGAAAACCGGAACTATAATTGACAAACTAATGCTCAGTGTGGACAACTCTGAGAGTTACAGTTTAAAACTCCTGGAGGACTCAGTTATAGGTCCCCCCCAATTGTGTTTTAACTCCAGGAAATTGAACAGATTCTCACAGTAAATATAGGAGAAAAATCTCCAAACCATCAGCAAAGGAGATGAAAATAAATCATTTTGAAATACACCGGAGCACTGTTTTTCTTAACAAGATTAATCCTCAAGGGAAGCCAGATAACCAGCTGGAGTTGTATCAAAGCCTAACTGACCTGGAGGAAGAGAATTACCGAATTCCAGGCCACTATACTCAACCCTGTTCCAATTAAGGGGTTAGGGAGAATTGGGAAAAAGACACTTTTGAAGTTCACAGTCCATAGGCATTGGCTCAGTAAAGACCTATTCCCAGGACTACAAAATGCTTCTCCTTCCCCCCATGCCTTAACACCACACTACTAGAGGCTCATTTACAATAGTTCCTTTTACCTGGTACATCATGTATCAAGAAAAAATTATTGAGGCATAATAAAAGGTCAAAAAAAAGTCTGAAGAGACAGAGCAAGTATCAGAATCAGACATAGCAAGGATGTTGGAATTAACAAACTAGGAATTTAAAAACAACTATGATTAATATGCGGGGCCCTAAAGGGATTAAGTAGATAACATACAAAGAAAAAAAAAGGACAATGTAAGCAGAGAGAGGAAAGTCCTAAGAACCAAAAGGAGGGGCAAGGGGTTAAAGATGGCGTACTAGAAGCTTTCTCCACCTAAAAGAACCAGAGTAAGTATAGACGACTGTCTATACTTATAGACACTTGGAGTACATTATCCAAGAGAGAATGCTGGAATTCCACAGAGAAATGACAAGGGACACAAAAGAGGGGAAAGGAGAAAAGGCAATATCCCTGGCAGGATCGGCTGGGAGCTTAAAGTGACTTCCCAATGAAAGAAGAGGTGAGTAATAGACCCTAACAACCCCTGGAATTAGAATAGGAAGCTGCCAGGAGTCTGTGGGACAGAACTGCTCCAGAGAGTTCCTGCTGTGGCCCAAACCCTCTGAGACCTGAGAAGTTAGAGCAAGACATCATTTTCAAAATTAGCCTCTGGTAAACTGCATGCTGTCCTGGGACCCAGAAGCACTGGGACTGGGGCATTATGAAAACTGGTCTGTCAGAGGGGAACAAGCCCGGGCTAGGAAGCCAACAAGGCCTGGGAGGCAGCAGCCAGTGCCAAAAAGCAAGTGCTATCAGAATCTGAGATAAGAATTATTGGCTGCCAGCTAGGTGTGAGCTCTTGCAGCTGGTGGGGAGACAGGAGAGCTCACTGGGACTGGGATATGAAGGAGACACATGTCCCCCACTAGCTGGCCCAAGCTGTGGCCATGGAGTGTGGCACTACCCTCTCTAATGGTGGAGGCTTAATGCAGCTGCTACCACCTCTCACCAGAGCAGTCCACCTGGAGCCTAAGGATGACCCCACCCCTGCCCACCATGCCTGGTACCTACTCCCATCACTGGTAGGCCTGGGCACAAGCCTGCTCCGCCTAGCTTCCCTCCTTCTCCTCCCCACCCCTGTCCAACCTGGGGCCTAAAGATGACCCCCTGCCCACCATGCCTGGTGCCTACTTCCACCACTGGTAGGCCTGGGCATAAGCCTGCCCAGCCTAGCTTCCCTCCTCTCCTCCCCAACCTTCCCCAAACAGAATAGACAGCCCAGAGTCCTGGGGACTGTCCAAACCAATATACCATCTTGGGTAGTGTGGACCCCTCCTAGAGGCTAGACTGAAGATGGGCCTGAATTCCCAGCCACTGCAACCTCAACTGGCACCTACCTGCTAGCATCACCTGGGGTGCATGGAGACTGGCGCATCCAGCTTACCACAGCCACTATCAACATTAATGCACACAACTTGGGATCCCGAGAATCAATCCATCATTGATACTCCCACCACCCTCATCACCCCAGATCCCCAGGGGCCTTAGAACCTGCCCACCTGCCAGAGTCACTGCTGCCATTACTGAGATCCAAGCAAGCCACATGGAGTCCCCAAAATCAACCTGGCAGTAACTGCCAACACAAGCTGCCAACATGCACCTCCCTGGAGCACACAGATAGGCACACTCAGCCCACCACTGCCAACACCAGGGCCTGAAGACTAGCCCACCTGGCATCCCATTGCCCAGAACAACTTTACCACAGCCTCCACTAATAAGTGCACTCTAACCCACTAAGGAAATCACAGATACCACTAACAATGTTTACAGCCAAAGAAATCCTATAGAGACTACACTACTGCATGAACCTGGAATCAAAGACAAAATACCTTACCCAACAAACAACATAGATACATCTTCAAGAAAAAGTCCTCCCCTACAAAAGGAAATTCAAAAATAGAAGCAGCAACTGTCATACCAGATGTGCAGATACCAATGTAAGGACACAGGAGAAAAAGCAAAGAAACGTGATACCTCTAAAGGAACAAAATAATTCTCTAAAAATAGATTTTAATCAAAAAGAAATTTCTAAAATCCCAAATAAAGAATTCAAAATATTGATGATCATAAAGAAGCTCACTGAGAAACAAAAGGATTCTGAAAACAATATAAAGAAATCATAAAAACAATTTAAGGATATGAACAAAAATACTGAAGATATAGATATTTTTTAAAATAACCAAATAAAAATTCTAGAACTGAAAAATTCCTTAGAGGAAAGACAAAATACATTTGAAAGCTAAATAATATACCATATCAGGCAAAATGAATAATCTCAAAACTGGAGTCTGCTGAAATAATCTAGTCAGACAAAAATAAAGAAAAAAGTTTTTCAAAGAACAAAGGCTTTGTGACATTTGGGACTACATAAAGTGATTGAATTTATGAATTAATGGTATCCCTGGTGTCAAAAAAAGGATTAGAAAACCTATATAACAAAACAATAGATGAAAATTACCATGTCTAGCAAGAGATTTAGACATTCAGATGTAGAAGGCTCAACAATCCCCAGAAAAATGTAATGCAAAAATCTATCCCACAGCACATTATAATCAGATTGTCTAAAGTTACAATCAAAGAGCAAATGCTAAAAACATCAAAAGAAAAGGATATAGTCACCTGTGAAGGAAACCCCATCGGACTAACAGCAGATTTCTCTGCAGAAACATAACAATCCAGAAAAAAATGAAATGATATGTTAAAAGTGCTGCAGGGGAAAAAAAACTCTGTCACTCAAGAATACCACACCCAGTGTCATTATCCTTCATCAATGAAGGATAAATAAAGTCATCCCCAGAAAAATAAATGCTGAGGGAATTCATTACCACTAGGTTTGTCCCTACAAGAAATGCTCAAGGGAGTCCTAAACCTGGAAATGAAAAGAAAAACACTGACCATCATGAAACCACACAAAATTCTAAAACTCACTGGTACAGCAATCACACAAGGGAAGAAGAGAAAGGACTCATATGGTACCACTAGAGAAATCCACCAAACCACAAAAACCGTAAGAGAAAAAAAGGAAGCTAACAAAGACTATACAGAACAACCAGAGAATAATTATAACATGACAGTAAAAAAGCCTCACATAACAATAATAACCTTCAACATAAACAGATTAAATTATCCTCTTAAATAATACAGAATGGCTGAATAAATTTTTAAAAAAACCACAATCTAACTAACTATACGATGCTTACAAGAAACTCATCTTATCAGTAAAGACACGTGTAGTCTAAAGGTAAAGGAATGGAAAAAGGTATTCCGTGCAAACGAAAACCAAAAGTGAGCAGGAGCAGCTACACTTTAGTAAAACAGACGAAGGCAAGAACAGTAAAAAAGGACAAAGAAGGTTAAATAATGATGAAGGAATCAATCCAGCAAGAAGATATAACAATTCTAAATATATATGCGCATAACACAAGAACACACAGATTCATAAAACAAATATTACTAGATCTAAAGAGAGAAAGAGAAAGAACTAGTGGGCACTTCAACACCCCACTCTGGCACTAGACAGATCATATTGACAGAAATCAACAAAGAAACACTGGATTTAGACTGCATTTTAGAACAAATGGACCTAAAAGACATTCACAGAACACTCTAAGTAACTGCAGAATATACATTTATTGTACCAGCACAGACCTATGTGAGGCCACAAAACAAGTCTCAACAAATTAGAAAAAATAAAAACTGGAATCATATCAAGTATTTCTCAGAACACAATGGAATAAAACACGAACTAAATACCAAGAGGAACTCCGAAAACTACACAAAACATGGAAATTAAACAATATACTCCTGAATAGCCACTGGGTCAACAGAGAATTAAGATGGAAATCATAAAATGTCTTGAAACAAAAGAAAATGGCAACACAACATACCAAAACTTGAGGGATACAGAAAATGCAGTGATAAGAGGGAATATTACAGCAATAACTGCCTGTATCAAAAAAGCAGAGAGATTACAAACTAGCAATCTAAGAAACTACAAAAGAACAAATCAAACCCAGAATTAGCAGGAAAAAAGACACAATAAAGATCAGAGTGTAACTAAATGAAATAGAGTTAAAAAAAATAAGAAGAAGAAGAAAGAAAAAACAACCTATGAGAATCAACAAAACAATGTTGGTTCTTTGAAAAGATAAACAAAATTGGTAAACTACTGGCTAGACTAACTCAAGAATACAGATAACCCAAACAAACAAAATCAGAAATGAAAAGAGACATTACAAATAACACCACAGAAATACAAAAGATCATCAGAGACTATTATGAAGAATTATACACTAACAAACTTGAAAAACCTAGTGGAAATGGGTAAATTCCTGGAAACAACCTATCAAGACTAAATCAGGAAGAAACAGAAGATCTGAACAGATCAATAACAAGTAGCAAGACTGAACCAGTAATAAAAAGTCTCCCAACAAAGAAAAGCCCAGGACCCTATGGATTTACAGTTGAAATCTACCAAACGTATAAAGAACTACTACCAATCCTGCTGAAACTACTCCAAAAGATTGAAGAGAGAATTCTCTCCAAGTTATTCTATGAGGCCAGCACTACCCCTGATTCCAAAACCAGACATGGACACAACAACAACAACAACAACAAAAAGAACTACAGGCCAATACCCACCATGAGCACAGATTAAAAATTCTCAATAATATTAGCAAATCCAATCCAACAGTACTTCATAAAGATAATATACACAGTGGTGTGTGCCTGTAGTCCTAGCTACTCAGGAGGCTGAGGTGGGAGGATCACTTGAGGCCAGGAGTTCAAGACCAGTCTGGGCAACAAAGCAAGACCACATCTCTAAAAAATAAAAAATTTAAGAAAAAATAAATAAAACAAGCAATTATAGTTCAAAAAAGAGAAACAGATAATGCACCACAATCAGGTGGGATTTATACCAGGAATGCAAGGATGGCACAACATATGCAAACCAATAAACATTATATATCATATCAACAGGATGAAGGATAAAACCATAAGATCATCTCAATAAACAGAAAAAAAGCATTTGATGAAATTCATTGTCCATGAATGATAAAAACTCCCAACAACCTAGACACAGAGGGAAAACACCTCAAAATAATAATGGACATACACAACAAACCTACAGTTAACATCATATTGAAATTTAAAGTGTTGAAAGTTAAAAACTCCACAAACCTAGCACTCTGTATGCTGTGAAATTATTCTTTAAAAGTGAAAAAGACTTTTGCAGAGAAATAAGAATTGAGGGAATCTGTTGCCAGTACACCTGCCTTGCAAACAATATTAAGGTTAGAAATTCGAATCTAGACAAAGAAAAATAATGAAGGCAAAAGGTAAAATAAAACATTTTATTTTACTTATATACTTAATAAGATCTAACACATAAAAGTCTGTTCAAAATAATGTCAACAATGTATATGATTATGTGTGCCTATGTATACACATGTGTTCCTTGACTTACAACCTGATAAGGCCATAAGTTGGAAATATCGTAAGTCAAAGAAATCATGAAAACACATGTTAACAAGTGTATGGGATACAATAAAAGCAATGCTTACAGGGAAATTTAGAACAGTGATACACATATTGGAAAAAATGAAGAATCTATAATCAATCATCTAAGCTACCTCCTTGGGACACCAGAAAAAGACGAGCAAACTAAATACAAAGTAAGAAGAAAGGAAGTAACAGAAATTAGAGCAGAAATCAATGAAATTGAAAATACGATATCAATAGAGAAAATCAAAGAAACCAAACACAGGTCCTCCAGAGAAAAAAATCAATAAGCCAAGCTAACTAAGAACAACAGAAAAAGGACATAAATTACTAATATCAGAAATGAAACAGCGGATATCACTATAGATCCCATGGACATTAAAAGATATTGAAGTAATACTTAGGAACAACTTTATCTTCACAAATTTGATAAACTAGATGAAATAAATCAATTTTTTTGAAAGATACAATCTGTTAGAACTCTTAATAGATAATCTTGATTAAAAGGCATATATCTATTAAAGAAACTGAATCAATAATTAATAATGTTCCAAAATTGAAAGCACCAGGCTCAGATGGGTTCACTGATGAATTCTACAAATCTTTTAAGGAAGAAATTACACCAATTCTCTATAATCTCTTTCAGAAGACAGAAGCAGAGGAGATGCTCCTATCTCATGCAGTGAAGCCAGCATTACCCTAATACCAAAACCAGACAAAATACATTGTTAGAAAACTATAGACCAATATTTCTCATAAACATAGATGCAAAAGTACATCATAGTATTAGCAAATCAAATAAAATAATGTGTAAAATAAAGTATTCACTACCACTAAGTGGGATTTATTCCAGGTGTGTAAGGATGGTTCAATATTTAAGAATCAATTAACATACTTCATCGTAACAGGCTAAAGAAGGAATATCATCTCATCACATCAACAGATGCCAAAAAGCCTCTGACAAAAACCAACATCTATTCATAATAAAAATTTCTAGTAAACTGCGAATAGAGGGAACTTGATAAAGAATGTCTACAAGAAATCTACAACTAACATCATATTTAACAATGAGAAAGTAGAAACTCTCCCACTAAGATTAGGAACAAGAATATCCCCTCTCACCACTCCATACTGGAAGTACTAGAAAATGCAATAAGACAAGAAAAGGAAATAAAAGGTATACTGATTGGGGAAAAAAGAAATAAAACTGCCTTTATTTGCAGATGAAATGACTGTGTGCATAGAATATCTACAGGAAGCCACAAAAAATTCCTGGAACTAATACGCAACTACAGCAAGGTTATAGGATACAAGGTTCATATACAGAAGTCAATAGCTTTCCTGTATACTAGCAATGAACAAGTCAAATTTGAAATTAAAAACACAATGCCATTTACATTAGCATTCCCCAAATTAAATACTTAGGTACAGATCTCATAAAATTTGTACAATATCTATATAAGAAAAACTAAAAAAAAAAATCAATGATAGAAATCAAAGAACTAAATAAATGGAGAGCTATTCCATGACCCAGAATAAAAATTAACAACTCAATATTAACAGAAGAACAAACTCAGACTGACACTACTGCCTTCAAGACTTATTGTAAAAAAGACACCTGCACTCAAATGTTTATCATAGCACAATTCACAATTGTAAAGATGCGGAATCAACCTAAGTGCTCATCAATTAATGAGTGGATAAAGACAATGTGGTATATAAATACCATGGAGTACTATCAGCCATAAAAAGGAATGAAATAATGTTGTTTGTAGCAACTTGGATAGAACTGGAGACCATTACCCTAAGTGATGTATCTCAGAAATGGAAAACCAAACACCGTATGTTCTCACTAATAAATGGGAGCTAAAAGATGGATACACACGGGCAAGAAGAGATATAAAGGACATTGGAAACCAGGAAGTTGGGAGACTTACAGCGGGGTATGCAGGATAAAAAGTTACCTATTGGATAGAGTGAACACTATTCTGGTGACTGAACAACAAAAGGCCTGACTTAAGTATTATACAAAGTATCCATGTAACAAAAACATTTATATCCCCTTAATATTTTGAAATTAAAAAAAAGACTTACTGTAAAAGCTATAATAATCAAAATGGTGTGGCATTTATCAATGAAACAAAATAGAGAGCCAGAAGCAGACCCACATAAATATAATCAAAGGAGCAATAACAATTTTTGACAAAGAAGCATGGGCAATACAATAAAGAAAATGGAGGAAAAAAGTCTTTTCAATAAACGGTACTGAAACAACTGGACATCCATATGCAAACAAGGAGTCGAGACACAGATCTTACACCCTTCACAAAAATAAACTCAAAATAAATCAAAGAATTAAAAGTAAAAGTCAAAACTATGAAACTTCTACAAGATAAAAAAAGGAGAAAAATCTAGATCTTGGGTTTAGTGATGACTTTTTAGATGATGCCAAAGGCACCACCCCCCAAACTGATATATTGAACTTTATTAAAATTAAAAATTTCTGCTCTGCAAATGATACTGTGAAGAGTATGAAAAGAAAAGCCACAGATGGGGAGAAAATATCCATTAAAACATATATTTGACAAAAGACTATTAACTAAAATGTATAAGGAACTCTTAAAACTCTACAATAAGAAAGCAAACCACCTAATTAAAAACGGGCCAGGCTGGGCATGGTGGCTCATGTCCCTACTCCCAGCACTTTGGGATGCCAAGACGAGAGGATCACGTGAGGCCAGGAGTTTGAGACCAGCATGAACAACATAGTGAGACCTGTCTCTACAGAAAGACAAAAATTTTAAAAGGCCAAAGACCTTAATAGACACCACACCAAAGAAGATATACAGATGGCAATTAAGCATAATATGTCACACATAATATGTCATCAGGAAAAGGCATATTTAAATGTATATTTAAAACAAGATATCTCTACACACCTATTAGAACAGCCAAAATCCAAAATGATGATAACACCAAATGCTGGTGAGGATGTGAAGCAACAGAAACTCTTATCCATTGCTGGTAAAAATGCAAAAGGGTACAGTCACTTTGGAAGATAACTAGGCCATTTCTTACAAAACTAAACATACTTTTACCACAAGATCCAATAATTCTGTTCCTTGGTATTTACCCAAAGTGGTTGAAAACATTAGTCCACACAAAAACTTGTACGTGGATGTTTATAACAGCTTTATTCATTATAGCAACACATGGAGCCAACCAAGATGTACTTCATTAGGTCAATGAATAAACTGTGATACATCCAAAAAATGGAAAATTATTTAGTGCTAAAAGAGAAGTACTAACTATCTCTGACAAAAACCATGAAAACACATGGAGAAAACTTAAATGCATACCACTAAATGAAAGAAGTCAATCTGAAAAGGTTACAATACTGTATGATTCCAAATATATGACATTCTGAAAAAGGCAAAACTATGGAGACAACAAACCGATCAGAGAGGTTGCCAAGGGATAGGGGGCGCGGGGGGAAGGTGAAAAGGGATAAACAGGCAGAACACAGAGGATTTTCACACCAGTGAAAATACTATGATGGTGGGTTACATGTCATTATACTTTGTCCAAAGCCATAGAATGTATACCACTCAGAACAAACCCTAATACAAACTATGGACTTTGGATGATCATGATGTATCAATGTAAGATCACTGACTATAACACATGTACCATAACATATGTACCACTCTGGTGGGGTATGCTGATAATGGGAAAGTTTATACATGTGTAGGAGACATAGTACATGGGAAATCTCTGTACCTTCCTCTCAATTTTGATGTTAACCTGAAACTACAATAATAAAAAAAAAAGTGTTAAAAAAAATAAAATGAATACATATGATCCAGTTATCCTACTTCTAGGCATATATCCCTAAGAATTGAAAACAGGCTCTCAAAGAGATATTTGTACACTCATATTTATTTCAACAATATTCATAATAGCCAAAGAGAAGCAAAGTAAATGTCCATCAACAAATGGTTGGAGAAAGAAAATATGGTAACGCAATGCTATTCAACCTTAAAAAAAGGAAATCCTATAATACACTACAACTCAGAGGAACTCTGAGGACATTATACTATGTAAAATAAGCCGATCACAAAAAAGATACTTCTTGATTTCACTTATATGAAGTAGTAAAATAGTTCAATTTTAGAAATAGAAAGTAAAATGTTATTTGCCAAGAGATGGGAAGAGGGGCAAAAAGGGAACTGTTCAATGGATGCAGAGTTTCAGTTTTGCAAGATGAAAAAGTTCTAGAGATCTGATAAACAACAATGTGCAAATAGTTAACACTACTGTACTGTATACTTAAAATCATTAATATGGTAAATTGTTATTTTTTTACCGTAATTCTTTTAAAAGCTACCCGAACATTTTTACTTCTTATATAAACTGATATAAACCTGTTTCCTCCTAATCAATTAATATGTGCTTACTGCTCTCTAGAAGAAGGGACATGCGAAACAATATTTATTCAACCTGCTGGGTCTGAGAAGTACATGTCAGGAATTAGAGGAACCAGAAGACTGATGTCAGAATATAGCAGAGGGCCCATAGGACATGCCTCAAAGAGAAGGCAGTAGAGATGCAATGAGAGAAAACAAGTTTAAGAAAGTAGGAAAGCATTCAAAGACTGCAACCTGAGATAGGGTGTTTTCTCTTAAAGTTTCAGGGATACAACAGGTCAGGTTGACATATCCATACATGTGGGGAACTACAGTGACACAGAGGTGAATGCTATTGCAGATAAAATAGTAGGGGCATTGAGATGCTAGGGAGCTGGGGTTTATCATATAAACAAAGAAGACAGCAGATTTGAGGTAGAGTGAAAGCATGGAGATCAGGGATCAGTCTTCAATGACTAAGAAGAAATTGAAAGCTCACTAGATGATAAAGGCAGATCAAGGATGACACAGCAAAAAGGCACAAGCTTCAAGGGATTTTTATGCTGAGAGAATAACAGGCATAGTTCCAAGCAGTGACGGAGAACAATAACAACAGTGTGTGGGTAAAGAATTATGTCCAGACTTTACTGCACCTGTAACCTATTCTTCTGTAGCTGAGAATGTAGAATCTGTTCTAGACAAGTCACTACTTTTCACTAATTTTACTTCACCTTGGTAAGAAATACAGACACTTAGGAAATTATTGACTTTGGGCTTTAGGACACTATTTCCTGGTTTCCTCCTTTCTCTCTGGCTGTTTTTCAGAGACTTCCCTTCCAAATCTAGAAACATTTGCACTCTTCAGGGATCAGGTACTAGACATTTTCTCTTTTCAATTTCTCTTTGGACAGTTTCATCTTCTTTCAAGGATTAAGGAACAACTAAATGACTTCCAAATGTCTACTTCAGTATAGATCAAACTCTGCTTGAGAATTTACAACTATTCCAGGTCCTCTTAGGCTATGTAAAATGGGCTTTTCAAGGAACTTAATATTTAAAAAAGGAGAAAGCCAGATGATCTCATATCACTACAGAGGTAGGCAAAAAAAAAAAAAAAGAGAGGAGAGGAAACTTCATAGAGATGAATCACAAAAGATGACTAGGAGCTCATGATATAAACAGTGGGAAGAATGTTTCAGATACAGGAAAATGAGTGAGTAAAGGTACAGGGGAGCGAGAACATGGTATCATAGGGCAACTGCAAGTGCTTCAAGAGCCTAATGTTCAAGAAAAGGTTCAACAAATATGAAAATAGAGAGGTAAGGAGAAACCAGACCATGGAAGACATCACAAGCCATAATAAGGAATTCTCATGTTGGTCAAGAGTCTAGGATTACACGATGCTTCCAGTGGCAGAAGAGTAGACAGACTGTGACTTGTGTCACTTCCACACTTAATGTCTTTCATTGGCTCCTTGTGTCTGTCAAGAGGAAGAGAAGGGCTTTAAGGTGGTATCAAGGCTTTTCACAATCTGGTACTGGCTTTCTACTCCCAGCTGCGTTTTTCACACCTTCTCTCATCACCTAACTCCATATTACAGCAATATTGAACTTCCTGTAGTTCAGCAGACTTGCTCTGCTGTCTTCCCTGACACCAGGTCTTAGAAAAATTTAGGTTTAAGTTTGTTATGCACCATGATTTGATTTTTGTGAGAGGTGAAAGCTGTGGGTCCTATTTCAGTCTTCTACGTGTGGCTATCCAGTTTTCCCAGCACCATTTATTGAATAAGGATTCATTTCTCCAGTGTATGTTTTTGTCTGCTTTGTCAAAGATTAGATGGCTATATCAGAATGGTTTTATATCTGGGTTCTCAGCTCTGTTTCACTGGTCAATGTCCCCATCCTTGTGCCAATACCAAGCTGTTGTAATTACTATAGCCTTGTAGTATAGTTTAAAGTCTGGGAAATTGATAACTCCCATTTTGTTCTTATTGCCTAGGATTTCTTTTGCTAAACAGGGTCTTCTCTGGTTCCATACAAACCGTAAAATTATTTTTTCTATATCTGTGAAAGATGATATTGGTATTTTAATAGGAATTGCATTGCATCTGTACATCACTTTGAGTACCATAGACATTTTAACAATGCTGATTCTGCTAACTGACAAGCATGGTATGGTTTTCCACCTGTTTATGTCCTCTGCTATTTCCTTCCTCAGTGTTTCATAGTTCTCCCTGCAGAGGTCTTTTACCTCCTTAGGTAATTAAATATATTCCTAGGTACTTTATTTTCTTTGTTGCCATTGTGAAAAGTATTGAGTCTTTGATTTGGATCTCAGTTTGACTGTTACTGGCGTATATGAATGCCTCTGATTTGTGTGTACTGATTTTGTATCTGAGACTTTATTGAATTCATTTATCAATTCCAGGAGTCTCTTGCTTGAATCCTTGGGGTTTTCTAGACATAATATCATATAATCAGCAAAGAGTGAGAGTTTGATCTCTGCTGCCCCGATCTGGATGCCCTTAATTCTGCTCTCATGTCTAATTGCTATAGCAAGGGCTTCCAGCACTATGCTGAATAGAAGCAGAGATAGTGGGCAACCTTGTCTAGTTCCAGTTCTAAGTAGGTAAGCTTTCAATTTTTCCCCATTCAGTATGATCTTGGCTGTGGATTTGTCATATATGGCTTGTATCATTTTTAGGTAAGTGCCATCTTTGACTATTTCGGTAAGCGTTCTTATCATAAAAGGGGGTTGAATTTGGTCAAATGCTTTTTCTGCATTTATTAATAGGATCATATGGTCTTTGTTTTTGCTTCTATTTACATGGTGAATTACATTTATAGATTTGTGTATGTTGAACCATCTCTGCATCTCTGGGATGAAGCCCACTTGGTACTGATGGATTATTTTCTTGATAAGCACCTGGATTCGGTTTGCCAGGATTTTGTTGAGAATTTTTGCATCTATATTCATAAGGGATATTGGTCTGTAGTTTTCCTTTTTTGTTGCGTCCTTTCCTGGTTTTGGTTTCAGAGAGCTTCATAAAATGTGTTGGGGATGATTACAGCCTTCTCAATGTTGTGGAATAATTTCTGCAGGATAGGCACCAGTTCTTCTTTGTAGATGTGTTAAAATTCAGGTGTGAAACCATCTGGTCAGGGGCTTTTCTTTTGGGGAAGGTTTTTTATTGCTGTTTTGATTTCAGTTCTTGATATTGGTCTGTTCAGGAATTCTATTTCTTCCTGGTTGAGCCTAGGGAGGCTGCGTGTTTCTAAAAATTTGTCCATTTCCTCCACATTTTCCAGTTTGTATACATAAGGGTTTTTATAATATTCATAGATGATATCTTGTATCTCCGTGGCATCAGTTGTAATTTCTCCTTTCACGTTTCTGATGGAAGTTATTAGAAATTTTTCTTTTGTGTTCTTCATTAGTCTAGCCAAAAGCATGTCAATTTTGTTTATTTTTTCAAAGAACCAAGTTTTACTAATCTTGTGTATCGTTTTCTTGTTGTCAATTTCATTTAGTTCTGATTTGATCTTACTATAAATTTCACTTCTTCTGCTGGGTTTGGGGTTGGTCTTTTCTTCTTTTTCCAGCTCTTTGAGTCAATTCATTAGGTTGTCTATTTGAGATCTGTCTTTTGGATATAGGCACTTACGGAAATAAACTTTCCTCTCAGAACTGCTTTAGCTGTGTCTCACAGATTTTGATAACTTGTGTCTCCTTTGTCATTTAGTTCAAAGAATCGTTTGAGTGCCATCTTGATTTCCTCATTTATAAAATAATCGTTTAGTAGAAGGCTGTTTAATTTCCATGACTTTCTGTAGAAATGAGCGTTTCCATTAGGGTTCATTTCTACTTTTATTCCACTGTGATCTGAGAAGATGCATGGTATAATTTCTATTTTTTTAAATTTTTTAAGACATGTTTTGTGTCCTAGGATATGGTAAATCTTAGATAATGCCCCATGAGCTGATGAGAAGAACGTATATTCAGTGGTTCTGGGGTAGAATGTCCTGTAAATGTCAGGCCCATTTGTTCCAGAGTTCTGTTTAAGTACATTACTTCTTTGTTTATTTTCTGTTTAGAGGATCTGTCCTGTGCTGTCAGCGGGGTGTCGAAGTCTCCGACTATTACGGAGTTGTTTATCATTTGGTTTAGATCAAGTAGGGTTTGCTTTATGAATCTGGGTGCACCTAAGTTGGGTGCATACATATTTAGAATTGTTATGTCTTCTTGTTGAACTGTACCCTTCAGCATTATATAGTGACCCTCTTTGTCTTTCATTACTTTTCTTGATTTAAAGACTAAGTTATCTGAAATCAAAACCACCACGCCAGCCTTCTTTTGGCTTCCGTTTGCTTGAAATACTGTTTTCCACCCCTTTACCCTCAGTCTAAATACATCCTTGCAAGTTAGATGTGTTTCCTGAAGACAGCAGACACTTGGCTTGTATTTTTTTTTTTTTTAATCCATTGGGCCAGCCTACGTCTCTTGAGTGAGGAGTTCAAGCCATTCACATTTATTGAGAGAACTGATAGCTGGGGCAAATTTCTGTTCATGCTGTTAGGTTGCACTTCATTCCTTTGTTTTCTCTCTTGAGCCATTGCGG
Source organism: Lemur catta (assembly GCF_020740605.2). Lineage (NCBI taxonomy): Eukaryota > Metazoa > Chordata > Mammalia > Primates > Lemuridae > Lemur > Lemur catta. The sequence goes on from NC_059136.1 coordinate 20,163,829, forward strand.
CATCTGGCCTTTGTTCTCTAGCTTTTGAGTGGTTTTACATTCATGAGTGTTTATTGTGCTGATCCGTGTATAACTCAGTTTTGAGTACTTCTTGGCGGGCTGGTCTTATCTTGGTGAATTCCCTCAGTCTTTGTTTATCTGAGAATGTCTTAATTTCTCCTTTGTATACAAAACTTAGTTTTGCTGGGTACAAGATTCTAGGCAGGGCATTATTCTGTTTCAGAAGAGTGAGAATCAGGCCCTAGTCTCTTCTTGCTTGCAAGGTTTTGGCTGAGAAATCTGGTGTTATTTTGATGGGCTTTCCTTTGTATGTTACTTGTTTCTTTTGCATTACAGCTCGAAGAAGGGCCTCATTAGTGGATATTTTGGTGAGTCTGATGGCTGCATGTCATGGTGTCTTCCTATTTGCAATGAATATCCCAGGGGTCCTTTGAGCTTCTTATACCTGTATAACCAGATTTTCAGGAAGGCCTGGGAAATTTTCTTCAATTATATCTTCAAATAGCTTATACAACCCTTGCATATTATCTTCTTCATCCTCAGGAATGCCCATAACTCTCACGTTAGGCTTCTTCCCATAATCCCACATTTCTTGCAGGCTTTACTCTTTTCTCTTATTTCTCTGCTGTATCTCTCTGGCTGACTTATTTAATTAGAAACTGTTATCTTCAATCTCTGAGATTCTTTATTCTGTTTGATCTACCCTGCTCTTGAGGCTTTCCACTGTGTTTTGTAGTTCCCTGAATAAATTCTTCATTTCCAGAAGTTCAGTTTGATTTTTCTTTAATATTTCAATTTCTTTAGTAAATTTTTCTTCCAAGTCCTGGATTTTTTGTGTGGTTTCTTTGTGTTGGTGATCCATTTTTTCTTGCATTATCATTGAGCTTTTTACAATCCATGTTTGAATTTTTTTTCTGTCATTTTAGTGTTCTGAATTTGGTTAATGTGCACTGCTAGAGAGGTGGTGTTCCTCTTTGGGGGTGTGTTTTCCATTTGATTCTTCATACGTCCAGAGTTCTTTCACTGAGTCCTTCCATCTGGATCAGCCATTGCTTCCCACCTTTCAGTTTTAGTTTGGAAAGTAACACACCCTGCATAGGCTCTGTTTCAGTAGATGCTGTAGGAACAAGGCAGTTCACACTTGCTGCATAACAGCCTGGATGTTTGCGCTTCCATGGTACCTTGATCTGCCACTGGGGGAGCCACTAACATGTTTTTCAGGGTTCTTCTACCACAGCTGGGAGGCTGCTCCTGGAGGGAGGGGTTACTTGGGGGGCCTGTTTTGTCCTCTTGCCAGGGTTTTTGTTCTCTGACTATGGACCCCACTGTTGGCATCTGATAGGAGGCAGAAATCTAGCCCCAGAATTATGATCCTACTGGATGACCTAAACCAGTCTCAGGAGCAAAGTCACTGGGCTGTCCACTACTAATCTGTGCCAAGGCCCCACTGATTCACACAAGTAGCAGAGGGAAAATCGCTTTTCTTGTCTCACCCAATCTCCAGGGGTGGAGCTTACCACTTTCGGTACGAAAGATGCTGGCTAGTGGAAGAGGGTGGTGCCCTAATCCACCCAGTGCTCTAGCACCTGTAAGTCCTGCAGGTGTTAGCCTCCCATGACTAGGGAAGCACTCAGAATTCACCCATCAAAACAGGCCTGGCTAGTTGACCATAGGTCGTGTAAGGGTGGAGCTTGTCACGAGAGTCCCCGGGCTGGGGGAAGGGAGCCGCCTGACACCGTATCACACTGCAGGAGCTGGGTTGTGGACCCTGAAAATGACAATCGCCGCAGAGCGCTAGCACTGGGGGCAACTGTTCAGGAGCTGGCAGGTGCTGGATCAGGAGACTGAGTTATCAGGATGCTCCCTTGTCTCCTTTATGTTGCTGTCCCACAATCTCATGCCTTTCCAGCAGGAGTTCTCACTTTCTGACCCACCCTGTGTGGGCCTATTCGCCCACGGCGGATTCCAGGTTAGAGTCCCCAATTTAGTGTTCACCTCCATCAATTTGGACTCATTCAGTGCCAGAGAGAAGTTACCTGTCTCCTAACTACCTCCAGCGGTAGCCCAGAGAAGTCCATCCCCCACCCAGTGCAGTCCTGGCACAATCTCTGGGGAGTTCAAGATGCTTCCCGCTATTGTCTCCTCTTCTATTGTCTATTTTTAATCTTGCACTCTCCAGATTTTCCAATCTTATCTCCCATTCACCTTTTCTTTTTCCTGCTTTTTGTGTCCCATGCTGATTCTCCGCTGATTCACAATGCTGTTCTTGCCGGGGAGTGATGCACTCATGTGTAGCAGACCGATATCTACACCTCCCTCCCTGGGAGCAGGAATTCAGGAGGTTACCTTTGCCCATTTCTTAATTGGGTTGTTTCCTTTCTATTGAGATGTTTGAGTTTCCTATATATTTTGGATATTAATCCCTCATCAGATGCAAATACTTTCTCCCATTCCGTGGGTTGCCACTTCACTGGGCTATTTAAGATTCTTTTGGCTATGCATAAACTTTTGTGGTTCCATACAGATTTTAGAATTGTTTTTTCTGTTTCTGTGAAAAATGACATTGGAATTTTGATAAGCATTGCATTAAATCTGTAAATTGCTTTGGATATTACAGACATTTTACAATATTAATTCATCCAATCCATAAACACAGGACAACTTTCCATTTATTTGTATCTTCTCCAATTTCTTTCATCAATGTTTTACAGTTTTCACTTCCTATGTTAAATTTATTCGTAAATATAGTCATCCCTTGGGATCGGCAGAATATTGGTTCCAAGACCCCCCGTAGATATCCAAATCCACAGATGCTCAACTCCTTTATATAAAATGGCATAGTATTTGCATATGACCTATGTATATCTTCCCATACACTTTAACTCATCTCTCGATTACTTATAATGTTAAGTTATTAAGTATACAATGTCCGATTTTCTTAAGTTCTAAGTTTAACAGTTGAATCTCTGACATTTCACTTTCACACTGTGTGTGTGTGTGTGTGTGTGTGTGTGTGTGTGTGTGTGTGTGTGTGTGAAGTTACATCCTCATTCTTCCAAACGCATGTTGTGGCTTCTGATTATCTTTCAAAATTTTTTTTAGAATAAATTTTTGAAACCACAGATAAGTCAAAAGTTTGTGTTATTTCTGAATATGAGTTCCATCGTGGAACCAATGTAGTGCAGACAGCTTGAAATATCGATGAAGCTTTGGGGAAGGATGTGGCTAATTCCACACAGTGTGCCCATGGTTTGAGTTCTGTGCTGGTGATTTTATTCTTGAAAATTAGCCATGTGGGGGACGTGAGATCAAAGTGGATAATGATGAGCTAAAAGCTATAGTGGAAGTGAATCCATCTCAACCTACCCATGAATTACCAGCAAGGTTTGGCGTTACTATTCCAACAATATTAGACCATTTGAAACTAATGGGTAAGGTAAAAAGGATGCATAGATGGGGCCTGCATGAATCAAAGAAGCATCAGAAGAGAAATTATCTCAAAGCTTGCCTTTCTTTGCTATCACGACATAAAGGTGAACCATTTCTATCCCATATTGTTATGTGTGATGAAAAATGGATTCTTTTTGACAATCACAAGTGTTCAGTACAATGGCTGGATAAAGTTGAAGTGACAACACACAGTCCAAAACCAAATATTCATTGAAAAAAGCTAACGGCATCTGTTTGGTGGTCCAGCACTAGTATTATCCACTACAGCTTCATGCAACCTGGTCAATCGATTATAGCGAATGTCTGCTGCACCCAACTGGACAAAATAATGAGGATGCTTGTGAGTAAGCAGCTGAGATTGGTCAATAAAGACAGGTCAATCCTCTTGCAAACCACATTGCAAAAGAAAAAACACTGCTCAAACTACAGAAGCTGGACTTAGAAACTCTCGCTCATCCACTGTATTCACCAGACCTTGCACCAACTGACTACTTTTTTCCAGGCTTTGGACCACTTCTTGCAGAGAAAAATATTCAATTCTCAACAAGCTGTGTAAAACACCTTTGGTCATTTCATTGCCACTCACACTCCAGGCTTCTTCACTGCTGGCATAAGCTACTGTTAAGATGGTGAACTGTGTTGACAGCTTAGGCACCTACATTGATTAATTGCACTTCTTGTTTGAGACATAATAAACTAACTCTTGATTCGAATTCAGACATTTCATATTTAATGACCTAATACTTACTACAATGTAAATGCTATGTAAATAGTTGTTATATTATATTGTTTTTATTTGTATTATTTTTTATTGTTATAGTCTTATTTTTTTCCTAGGAGTTTCTTTCCCCAACAGTTAGTTCAATCTGAGGATGCAGAACTGCGGATATGGAAGGCCAGCTGTACTTCTTTGTAGCTATCATAAAAAGAATTGTTTGCTTAATTTCTTTTTCAGATAGTTTGTCATTAGTGTGTACAAATGCTACTGGTGTTTGTATTTTGAAATTTTACTGAATTCACTAATTAGCCCTTACACTTTTTCAGTGGAGCCTTCACAGTTTTCTATACATGAGATCATATTATCTGCAAATAGGGACAATTTAACTTCTTCCTTTCCTATTTGGATGCCTTTTTTTTTCTTTTTCTTTACTTGCTCTGGCAAGGACTTCCAGAACTATGTTGAATAGAAATGGCAAGCGTGGGCATTCTTATCTTATTCCTTATTTTAGAAAAAAAGCTTCCAACTTTTTAATATTGAGTAAGATGCTAGTGGTGGGTTTGTCATATATGGCCTTTATCGTGTTGAGAGGTACATTTCTCCTATACCTATCGCACTTGTTAAGAGTTTTTATTCATAAAAGAATTTTGTCAAATGTTTTTTCTGTATCCACTGAGATATGAGTTTTTCCTTTATTCTATTAATATGGTATATCACATTTAACACATTTTAGATTTGGGTATGTTGAATGATCCTTGTATCCCTAAGATAAATCCCACTTGATGATGGTGAATGATCCTTTTAATGTGCCATTGAATTCAGTTTGCTGATATTTTCTTGTGGAATTTTATATCTACATTCATCAAGGATATTGGCCTGTAACTTTCTTTTCCTGGACAGTCTGTGTCTGGCTTTGGTATCAGGGTAATGCTCACCTTATAAAATGAGTTTGGAAGTATTCTTTCTTCTTTAATTTCTCCTAAGAGTTTAAGAAAAATTGGTATTATAGTAGTCCTTCTTTAAATGTTTGGTAGAATTCAGCAGTAAAGGCATCAGTCAAGTCCTGGGCTTTCTTTGGTTGGAAACTTTTTATTACTGATTCACTCCTTAGTTACTGGTCTGTTCAGATTTTCTTTTTCTTCATGATTAAGTCTCAGCAGGTTGTATGTGTCTAGGAATTTATCCATTTCTTCTACATAAATCAATCTGTTGACATAAATTGTTCACACTAGTCTCTTATAATCTCTTGTACCTGTGGTAATGTCTCCTATTTCATCTCTGATTTGAGTTTTCTCTCTCACTCTAGCAAAAGATCTCTTGATTTTTAACTTTTTAAAAAGACCAACTCAGTTTCATTGATTTTTTCCTGTTACACTGTTTTTCTAATCTCCATTTATTTCTCTTATTATTTCCTTCCAAACTTTGAACTTAGTTTGTTCTTCCTATTCTAATTCCTTGAAGTGTGATGTTAAGTCGTTTATTTGAGCTTTTTCTTCTTTTTGATGTAGGCATCTACTGGTATAAACATCCCTCTTAGAAGAGTTTTTGCTGCATCCCATAAATTTCAATATGTTGTATTTCCATTTTTGTTTGCCTCAAAATATTTTTTAATTTCTCTTTTAATTTCTTCCTTGATCCAAAAGGTAACCAGCAGCAGGCTGTTTACTTTCCATGTATTCGTGAATTTCCCAAAATTCATTCTATCATTGATTTCTAGTTTCATATCACTGTGGTCAGAAAAAGATACTTGATATGATGTCAATCCTCTTAAATTTGTTAAAACTTGTCGCCTAATACATGAGTTACCCTCAAGAATGTTCCGTGTGCATTTGAGCAGAATGTGTATTGTGCCACTTTTGGCTTGTTCTATATAAGTCTGTTAGGTCCATTTGAACTAAAATGTAGTTTACATCAGATGTTTCTGCAGTGCTTTCCTTTGTGGATGATCTGTCCATTCTAAAAGTGGAGTACTGAAGTCTATTAGTACTGTATTACAGTCTATCTCCCCCTTCAGATATGTCAGGATTTGTTTTACAGATTTAAGTGCTTTGATGTTGAATGCACATATATACTTGCAATTGTTATATCCTCTTGATAAACTGACTCCTTTGTCATTATATAATGACCTTATTTGTCTTCTTTTATAGTTTTTGGACATCATGTCCATTTTATCTGATATAAGTACAGCTATCTCTGCTCTCATTTGGTTTCCATTTGCATGGAATATTTTTCTCTGTCCTTTCACTTTGAATCAATGTGTGTCCTTAAAGGTAAAGTGAGTGTCTTGTAGAAAACATGTAGTTGGGTCTTGTTTTAGTATGCATTCAGCTATTCTACGTGTTTTGATTGGGGACTTCATTCAAGGTAATTATGGATAAGTAAAAACTCATTGCTGCCATTTTGTTAATTGTCTTCTGGTTGTTTTATAGATATCTTCTTCCTTTCTTCCTCTCTGCTTTGCTGTCTTCTTTTGTGATTAGATGATTACTTCCAGTGGTATGCCTTGATTAATTCATTACTTTTTATCTTTTGCATATTTACCATATGATTCGCTTTGTGGTTACCATCAAGTCTCACAAAAAACAGCTTATAGTTATAACAGGCTATTTTAAGCTGATAACACCTTAACTGTGACTGCATAGAAAATATAAACACTTTTCCTTCCTCTTCCCCCACCACATATTTTACATTTTTGATGTCACAATATACATCATCTTACATTGTACATCCTTTAAAAAACTATTGTAACTATTACCAATTTTGTATAGTTTTGTCTTTTAAGCTTCATACTAAAGACATGCATGATTTGCACAGCACCATTACAGTATTAGAGTATTTTGAATTTGTGTAGTTACTTTACCAGTGAATTTTATACTTTTGTATGTTTTCATGTCACTAATACATGTCCTTTTCTTCAGGTTGAAGAATTCCCTTTAGTCTTTCTTGTAAGGGAGGTCTGGTATTAAGCACCCTCTGCTTTTATTTTTCTGGGAAAGCCTTTATTTAACCCTCATTTCTGAAGGACAGCTTTGCCAGGTAAAGTATTCTTGGTTGACAGAGTTTTATTCCCTCTCAGGACATTGAATGTATCATCCCACTCTCCTGGTCTGTAAGGTTTCTGCTGGGTGGTCTATTACTAGCCTTGTTGAAATTCCCTTGTATGTGATATGCTTCTTTTCTCTATTTTCAGCATCTTCTCTTTGTCTTTGATTTTTGACAGTTTGATTATAGTATTTCTTGGTGTAGTATTGTTTGGATTCAATCTGATTGGAGACCTTTGAACTTCCTATACCTAGATACATTTGTTTCCTCACTGTTCTTTAAACGGGCTTTCTGATCCTTCATCTCTTTCTCTTCTTTCTTGAATTCTTATAACTTAGTAATTATTTATTTGGTGCTATGCCATAAATCCTGTAAGCTTTCTTCATTCCTTTTCATTTTATCTTTTCTAACCTGTCTTTGAGTTCAGATTCATTCTTTTGCCTGATCAATTCTGCTATTCATGCTCTTTTGCATTTCTCATTTCATTCATTATACTTTTCATTTCAGGAATTTCTATTTGATTTTTTAAAAATAGCTTCTCTATTAAATTTCTCATTTGTTGGTTTATTGTTTTGACTTCACTGAATCATTTATCTGTACTTTCTTGAAATGCACTGAGCTTCCTTTAAAAAACTACTTTGAATTATTTATCAGATATCTTACAGATCTCTGTTTCTTTAGGGTTGGTTACTGGTGCTTTATTTTGTTCCTTTGGTGGTATCATGTTCCTTGACTATTCTTGATCCTTGTAGTCATGTGTTGGTGCCTGAACATTTGAACAAGTGGGGACTTATTCTAGTCTTTATAGACTGGCTTTGTGTAAGAAAGTCCTTCACCAGTCAGCCTGTCCATAGACTCTGGAGCCTGAGTTTACAGGGCCTGGCGTGGAGTCTGGGTCAGCAGGGGAAGTCCTGGAGCCTCTGTATATGTGTGGCAGCCTGGCATCTGGGTCTACAAGGGTGAGCCTGGACCCTGGGTCCACAGGAGCCTGGCTCTGTGGAAGATTAGTCTGAAGGCTAGGTTTGTGGAAGCTGGCCTAGAACGTGGGTCAAAGAGGGCTTGCCAAGTATTGGGGTGAAATGCCACTGGCCTGGACCCTAGTTCTGCTGGAGTATGGGGCCACAGCAGCCTGCTGGGAGGTTGGGGCTACAGGGATGGGTCTGGAATTGGGCAGGCCTGGAGGCTGGGGCTATGGGATCCAGCCTGGCACTGGGGTAAACCTGTAGGCTGTCTGTGGTTACTGGCCTGGATTCTGGGACTATGGAGCCATGCCTGGCACTAGGTTTTATTGGGGCAGGCTCAATGCTGAATTTAGAGGCAAATTCTGGCACTCATGTCTCTCTCTTTCCCCCAAAAGGAAAATATCTCTCTCCATGCTGTTCTGCCTGGGGTTGAGAGAGGCATGACACAGGTAACATAAAATTATCCTTCCTACCCTCTTCAATGCATCTTTTCTTATTTCTGTAATCTCTTACCTAGTTTCCTTAGCTCTTATAAAGGTGTTTTCATGGGCAGAGAGTTGTTAAAATTGATATTCTGTGGTGAGATAAATATTGCAAAATCCTATTCTGCCATCTTGCTGATATCTGGACCTGATAACACCAGGCTTGTTTAAAAACAACTCAACACCTTGGTCTGGCACCACAACCTTCCCAACCACAGCTAATGTCAATAGCATATAAATTCAAGTACCCCAATGTTAACATCCTACGCACATGCCACTAGTGGTTCTGTTCCATTAGCTCTGCTAATACCCAACCCTAAAATACTATATATAATCTTCTGGCTATTGGAAAATAGCCTTTAAATTGCAAGTGCGACAAAGTTTATAACCTCAGCTGATTACTCCAAGTTTGATAAGGTTTCTAACTTCAGCTAGACAGTCAGTGGCATCAGATTCTTAACATCTTTGATTTACTTATTCCCCTCAGTAACTTCCCAAGTTTTCAGTCTTCTCAAATTCCCTAACCAAACCCTAACTCTGTTCCACAAAACATTATTAAAGTTACACGGTCACTAAACTACGACGACATACCACTTGACACCCATTAGGATTGCTGTTATACAAAAAGTAATCAAAGAAATCCCAGAAAATTAGTGTTGGCAAGGATATGGAGAAATTGGAACCCTTGTGCACTGTTGGTAGGAATGTAAAATGGTGCAGTCACTGTGAAAAACAGTATGGCAGTTTCTCAAAATTTAAAAATAGAACTATCATACAATCTAACAATTCCACTTCTGAGTATATAACCAAAAGAATTGAAAGCAGTGTTTCAAAAAATATTTGTACACCCATGTTCATTGCAACATTATTCAATATTATGCTAAAATATGAAAGCAAGCCAAGTGTCCATCAATAGATGAATGGATAAGCAAAATGTGGTATATACATACAATGAAATATTATTTAGTCTAAAAAAGGAAGCAAATTATGAAATAAGCCAATCACAAAAAGACAAAAACTATATGACTGCACTGATAGGAGGTAATTAAAGTAGTCAAAATAATAGACAGAAAATATACAATGGTGGTTGCCAGGGGCTGTGGAGATGGGGAAATGGGAGTTATTCTCTAATGGGTACAGAGTTTCAGTTTTGTAAAACAAAGAGTTCTGGTGATGGTTGCAAACAATATTAACGTACTTGATACCACTGAAGTGTACACTTAAAAATGGTGATGATGGTAGATTTTACATTATGTGTACTTTACCACAATTTTTTTAAAAGTTAAAAGAAAAGTTACACAGTCAAATAAATTAAAGAAATTTTATATTCCTTTTTTTGGAGATTCACATGTACACCAGCATTTAAATGAACCTTCGGTTATCTTGAGTTAGAAAATCTGGACTTCTCCCCATCCTCACCCACAAACAAATTTAATATCACAATATCCACTTTTATCTCCTCGTTCTAATTTCAGAAGGGCCTTTCCTCTTGTTCAAGGTCAATTCCTACATTAATATTTTTCATTCCAATGCTTACTACTTCAAAAAACCCTGGTTTCATAATTACCACCTCTATTACCTTAAACTTCTTTAGTCCTCACAATGAATTACTGAAGTCTTACTTACTTCACGCTCTAAATATTTGTCTTAAATCCAGAACACTTTATCTTGAATTCTTATTACACCACTGCCCTTGTTAAAGTTCTCGTTGACTGTACCACTGAAGCTGTGGTCACTCTACCACCACATTTCTCTTCAATCCTGTTCTTCTGTGGCAAAGTTAATAAAAATGTACATTTGAAAGGGTTACTACCTACCAACTGAGCAAATTCTTTACTGACTCCCAAATACACATGAAATACAAGCCAAGACCCTTCGCATAGCATGCAAGGCCCCCAGTCCTTTCTAACTATCAAGTCTATCTCCTTCATTTTCCTGCCTCTCTAATTTATGATCTACAAGTCCTCAAAACTGTCTATTGTTTCCTACACTCACTATGCTGCTTCATAACTTTGCCCGTGCTTCTGGCTGCCTGACTCCCAGTCACATTTCAAGATTTAACTTATCCTTCCCTGGTCACTCCTATTTTCCTGCCATCTGGACTAGGTTCCTACTACATGTCTGGGTCCCCTGGTACGCCTTGTATGTTTCTGCGGCATCCTGGGTACCATTCTACTGCAATGATTTAAATGATTTGCTTTTGCATCTTTCACTTTGAGTATACTATAAATTTCTACAGGGTAGAAACTAATCCTTGTGTATCTTTGTATCCACAACATAGTACCTGATGCCTTACCTATAGCAGGCACTAAAACTGTTGAACTCAAACTCTTTCCCTACCAACTCAACTCAAATCTATTTCCCCACAACTGCTAGGGGACCAAAAAAACAAGAATTCAGGAGCATGCAATTATCTATTTACCAGCAGAAATCTAGTGAATTCTTACCAAGGTTTATAGGTATTTGGTAGGGGAAAAAGTTATGTCCCTATCTCTCAATTTACTTTTAAATCATTACTTTCTTTTAACTGGAAATTATTTTCAAAAAATGTGATACCATTAAGACAGTCTACGGCAACTTAAAAGACATCACACCCTCAATCAAGTTATACTTACATTCGGCTAGCTTCAATGTCGTCAGACTGAGGTTCTCCTGGTGATCTGTAAAATACAATTGAGGAAAAGTTAGCAAAATATTCCATATTCTTAAAAAAAGGTAGACATGTTACTTGGGAAGACAAATTTGTCAACAAGAATTAAGCACTAAATAAAAGTCTTAAAAATAATTAAAGATTTCAACATGAAAAAAAGTGGTCAGATCAGATTGCCATACAATGCACTTATGTTAAGGGCTGGACTAATAAAAAACTCAATATATTTTTTTAAGGAAAGGAAATTGTAAACACTATACTTAGATACCAATAGACAAACTAGTGTTAAGTTAAAATTATTCACAAAGTCAAACATTTTGTAATAAAATCACAACTATAAAATTTTCTATAGCCAAGTATTGGTTATCAACATTAACAAAGGTAACTCATTGGTCTTCATCATCTAGAACCTTAGACCAGGAGGTCAGCAAACTACTCCCTGGGCAGACAAACTGAAGCTTGTCTTGTAAATGAAGCCACTTGGTCTTGTAAATGAAGTTTTACTGGAACACAGTCATACTCATTTAGGTATTGTGTATGGCTGCTTTCACACTAAAAAAGCAGAAGTGAATACCAGTAGCAGAGACCATATGGCACACAAAACCTAAAATATTTATTGTCTGTCTGGACCTTTCATAACAAATATGCCAGCCTCTGCTCTAGATAATTCAAACGAAAATATAACATCCTTGATAAATTTTGAGACATTTAAGTCAGACATACCATTCTAATCATGGTTATTTTTGTTCAACAATGAAATTAACTTTTACATGAAAACACACTAGTAGTATATCCTACCTGCCAAAAGTGTATCATCTGGGGCATTAAAGTTTTGCTCCGGATAATTGTGAATTAACTTCAGTTTTAAATAGTGTCCAGTATTTTTTATTTCTAAATATACTGCTGCTATCTTATATAGAAATATTTAAAATTCTAAGACACTAAGAAGCCTTTCATTTTCATTTTGGGGGATATGAACCAATTTTTCCTATCCCTATCATATTGTTAAAAATAAATAAATTTCTGTTATCCTATTCACTTTTATAAACAGCATCAATGTACGCAGTGAACATTACAAGGTGAATCAATATAATACTGATTTCTAACACTTTCAAATTCCCCAAATAGAAAAAATATTTTTTGAGGTCAAAAGCTAAATTTTCAAACTGGTATTAGAAGGACTTAATTTGTGAATTTATCACAGATTTTAGACTTCCAACATTAAACAACTTTAACAAAAGAATCTTAAAATCAGATCATCATGGGGGGAAAAAATCTGTTTTCTAAATTTCTTAGATTAAAAAAAATTCACCACTTCATCAGCTTTTCAAGATTACCCTCACTGTAGTTTATTCAGATTTCAAGGACAAGAAAGGGGGTGGAGGGAAAAAGACTCTGGCAGATTAAATATTTATTTTAGATCTTCTTTGCAGTATATTTAAATTTTCAATTTTGTACAAAATTATATAAGAACTAAAAATTGGGGCATGCTGGAGGTGGCAGTGACTTGGCAGTGACACAAATATAAAAATTTCACTCCACCCTCTCCCCCAGGGAGCAAGAAAATCACCTCTGTGACACACCTGGTCTCCACCAGCCTTGTGGGTTTAAGTACCCCAAGATTGCTTCCAAACTTGTATCTCCCAGACAGAAGGGCTAAAAATTGATGATAACCCCATGTACCAGCTGACTCATTTTTCAAAGTGCGACCCTCCAGCATCAGATGTCATACTGTAAGGAGGCAGAGCTGGCTTGCAAAACAAAAAATAAACCTGCTGGTACTGAGGGAAGAGAGGCAGATTAGAAGTTTTCAAACATGTAGGCAACAAAACTTTCAAAATTAACAGGAAAGAAAGGGGAAAAAAATGAGAACACAATGATAGGAAAATAAAAATATTACTGCAAAAAGGTAAGACACAAACAAGAAAGAACACAAATCCAAGTCTCAGAAGTACAGTATGTAACTGCTACAAGGTTTTGAGATCCTGAAATGGGACAGAGAGATTAAATATATCATCAAATAAATAATAACTACACCTATTTTCCCCAATTTTTGTGCCCTAAACAAGAGTATATGTGAACATTAATACCAAAATCTCACTAAATTGCTGTAAATATACTAGATTATACTTAGTATTACATATATTAAAAGCCATTTATAAGTCAAACCAAGCAATTTAAACCAATTCATTCTAGAACAACAACAACAACAAAAAAAACCAGAAAGGATTGAAAGATTATTATCCTAAAATAAATCTGTCCTGGTTCTCTTAAACCTAACATAGGTTGCTTTCTATTCAAATTAGAAATGGTTTTTTAAACAAGAGAAAAGTGAATATACACAGAACTAGCAGAAACATTTTTCTTGCAGTATTAATAGTGCATGCCAATAAATCTCTAGTCATTCTGCTTATAGTATATTTGTATAATATTATAAATGAGTTACCCCAAAACATCCTAAAGTTAGGATTCAAACTCTCAAAACTATGAAATGCATACCATTTAACAATAGTTTCCAAGCTTTATTTTGGCCCCTAAAGAGCCTATTTATTCTTTCTACCAATCTGTTGGAAATAAGAATCCAGTACATGTTCATAAATTCAGAACATACAATCTAATTCAGAACATATAACCAAAGGGAAAAAATTCTTTTTAAACTATTGACTTAGGTTATCCTAAAGTTTGGCAGAATAACAAGTCAGAAAGAAAATTTTAAAACTGAATGAAACAACAGCCAAGTAACATCATAAAATAAATAAATCTTAGAAGAGTTTCAATTTTAGTTCTTGATTTGGATTATAGAAAATATGATCACAAAACACCCAATAATCTGAATACTGCAGCATGAGCTAGCAAGTTCAAGTGGTGGCTCACTTCCAATAATACTGGGTGCAGCTTCTCCATCCTGCAAGCCACTCCTTTTACCTCCACTGTAACTCTCTAGGAGAGAAAAGTATACTAGTTTTATTAAAATTATAGAAACTTCTAGAGAAATGTTTAATTAAAACTTTCACCACATAAAAGGCGCACTTTAAAATGCATAAGAAATTTTTCATATCTTTTTAATAAGACTTATAATAGTATATTTATGTAAAACCTTGCAATTTTTGAGAAATACTTTCCTGTTTATCTACACAGATGGTTCTTTAGTGGTGACTACCAATATTTTTAATGTGGGAAAAACAAGCACTAAAATATTTTAGGAAGGAAACTAAACGGAGAAGTAGGTCAACTCTTAGGCCCACTATTCTTAGCGATATTCCTGTCAACTATACATTTTCTTCATTTTTACAGCATGTATTTCACTTTATAATGACAGCCTTTTAAAGGCTGTAAAATAATTCAAAATTACCTTTTACAAGCTGTGGCCATTCGGTGACATCAAGGTGATCACAGCTTTGAGTCACTGATTAAAAACAGGTTGTCACACCAGTCTAGCTGCTAACTTGATCTGAGCGTAGGCTTAATAACTCTAATAAATTAAACAGACCTTTAGTTAGAATACTTTAATATATAAACCCAATTCATTGTTCAAAAAGTAGCCCTAAAAGCTTAAAATTAGGTGTCAATGCAAAATTAATCAGAATTATTATAGAAAAGATTTTAAGAACTAATTTCCAGCATTTTTTTCGTTATATGATCTCTTCATTTGAGAAAATGTGGTAACTCCCCCTTGTACTTTTATGTAGAGTTCTAACTTAGACAGCTTATGAAGCACTTTGGTCAACAGTACCCTGAATCTCAAGACAATTTTGGCTCTAACTAATCACGGCAGATACTATAGTAAGAACTTAGAAAAATGAAAAAATTAAGCAGCCTCGGAGTGATTAATTGACTTGCCCAAGATTTTAGAATTAGTGTTGAAGCTAGGACTAAAAACCATATCTACTGACTTCCTATCAAGGGTTGAGTTTTTTGTTTTGGTTCAGTTTTGCTATACAGAGTTTCATGATTTAAACATATGTAAATGAGTAAAGATTTAGAACATGGATTAAGATCCTCACAATTACAGTAACAGTTTAAATGGGACTAATTTAGCCAAAGCATTAGGCAAATGCTTAATGGAATAGTTACGTACATATACATGAACACACACACACACATACACGCACACACACATATATACACACCAAAGTCTAGGCCTACTAATTCTGTATTTAAGTACAGTCATCTAACATTAGCCAAAACCCCTTAGTTACTGCATGGAAATGTGTTCTACTCTTTCTCAGCCATAAACCCACTAAGATTCAATTTCATGAAAGAATATGGCAAAATATGAAAACATCTCCTTCAACGAAGTATCTTTTTATCCGCTTACATGGCCTTAGCCAAACTTTCCTGATCACCACGGTTCAAATTTAACAGGCCTCCTTTATCATATAGTTCTGACAAAGATATCATACATCTGATATTTCCCAGTATGGAGAGTTCATCTCATGTAACTAGTTCCTCCCCTCATGATTCCCCTACCGAACGTATATCCAGGCCAATTCTGAGGAGTAAACTAAGGAAAGATGAGAAAATGAGAAGGAAGAAAGACTTCATAGTTAACATCTTCAAACTAACAACAGAGAAGCATAGAAGTTGGATCCAGAATTCAATATAAAACAGCAAGATATCTTAGAACCCCAAGAGAAGGGGTTGAAACATCAATGCTTGAGCCCATACCTCCACAGCTATAAACACAGGTCTTCATATCCAGATGAAGGTGAGGGTTGGCCCGAGTACATATAAGTAACTTTAGGGGATTCCAATAAATGAGACGTGAAATCTTTGTAAGAAAGAACTCATTTTCCCAGATTTTCCTATCACAGCTATGTCTTTTAATAACCACCTAGACACTGCTGACGTCAAATCAGAAAGAAGAGACAATGCCCCTGAAATGAACGATGTGGTCATGATATAGTCTCCCCTCAACACCCCCGGTATCTAAGGAGACTAATGGTGTATGTGGATTTAGAAAATCCAAATGCATTTAACTTCCCAACTTGTAAACACAAAAATGATAAAATTAAAGTATCTTTTAATTGACTAATTAAAGAGCTACATGTATTTTGAAAATCACCAAGTCAAATCCTCTCTTCCAGTCCCCTCTTTTATGAGGTCCAGTGCTCAACAAAGCATGAAAAGGCTCTATCTGAAGCCTTGTTGACTCAGTAG
Organism: Lemur catta; assembly: GCF_020740605.2. NCBI lineage: Eukaryota > Metazoa > Chordata > Mammalia > Primates > Lemuridae > Lemur > Lemur catta. The sequence continues at coordinate 20,180,293 of NC_059136.1, forward strand.
CTGGGAAATCTTGGGCAAGTTATTTAACCTCTCTGAGCCTAAGATTCCTTATAGGTAGAACTAAGATAACAGTAGTACCTGTCATGAGGATGAACAACAAGCTAACATCTAAATAGCTCAAAACAGTGCCTGATAAGCAATATGCTCACAAATGGAAGCTACCGTTAATACTCGTAGCCTAACAGCCAAACCTGCCCCCTCAATCTTCTTATGCATATTATTTTACTTCTCAAAGCACACTAATCTCTTATAAATCCTTCCAGCATCCTACTTGGATCCCTCATACAATCTACCTGGAAGCAGTTAGTTAGCGCCTAGCACAATGCTTTAAAAATGGTAGGCGCCCAAATTTGCTGAACACGTTTGTCATTATTCTAACCATGACATTAAGATATACATGCAATATGAATTCCAAAAAGTAAAACGGAAACATACCATATTTCGCCAAACTTCTGAGGAGCTGGTGAATTCTAAAATCAGGCTCTTACAGATTTTTAACCTAAAATATAAAACACCTCACTCAATTCTTTTTACACAAACAACTAGATAAACTTTAAAAAATTTCACTAATATTCATTATAAAATAAAAAGAAATTTATGATCTATAATAGCAAATTTATTTTTTAAAATATTAATTAACATCCAAAAACATATCAAAAGACAAATTACCCTACTGCTGTTGCCAGGATGAATGGCAAGGTAGTTAGGCAGGCCCTGTGGCCTGAGTGCTTTTAACAGGCAAAGCCATGTTTCTCATATTCATCCAAAAAGCATAGTGCTCTACATTTTTTAACTCTATTACTTTATCCACCCTCTAAAAGGGATAAAATTGTATGAAAACCATTTAACTACATGCCTCTAATCCTTTCAGATACCTATAGTAATTCTGCTTTTAATTAAATTCTATATGCTGAGGATCTGCTATGTTACGTACAAATATGGGCATCTATGCACTACCTTCTAGAATAGCAGCCTTGGGTAGATCCTTTGACCCCTAAATCAAAAGTGTCTGGTTGTTGTGAGCATTAAAAAAATATATTAAAAGGATGTAGGATAATGTCTGCCTGACACATCATAGGGCCTCAATATACTGTGACAGTTATAATGTCTTAAATCAACCATTTAACCTATCTATCAAAACTTAAGCCTTATAAAAAAAAAATTCTGAAGCTTAAAGCAAGCCCTCAAATAATCAATGTAAATTTAACTCATGTGCACATAATCAGAACATTTCTCAGTGGAACAGGAAATGAAGTCTTTTAATAAATTCCACTTTATTACACATGAAAAACCAAATCTCAAAGATTAAGAAACCCACCCAGTGTCCTAAAGGCTGACAGAAAATGAATGCATGGCAAATAAACATTTTTTAATAAAATTAACCAACTTTTAAGGCCATAGAGGACAGAGTCTCAAACTTTAACCTATAATAAAGTCAACTGGGGAATCTAAAAATGCAACTACCCAGGGCTCTACCCTCAGAGTCTGAATCAGTGCGTGAGATGAGGGTTCATGAATTTGCATTTTTAACATACATTTCAGGTGACATAGAGATCCTAATTGGAAAAGCCATGCCTTACTAATTATGGATCAGGAACACATAATCATAGAAGAAATGTATCAAATCTATAAGGATACAAGATACAGAAACTGTAGGCACCAAAAATGTAAGGCACACTCACTTTGTACATTTAACCATTAGAAGTCTAATACCAGATGCAGTGCCCTTATTTATATTATGTCTCCCTCCAACAGAGGGGGTGGGGGCTCAGTCTAGTAACCTGGTAAGAAATGCCTACATCAATCTACCCAGCTAAAACTTTCATTTTATTCATTTTCTATTTTATTCTTAAAATGTAGTCCATCTGCCAACAAGCACTCCCCCCCGACACACACATTATCATCTGTACATCTGGTATGTCCTTCATCTCCTCTCCACTAGCCTCTTTCCTTCACCTCCTGAACCTATGTCAAAACAATTTCACAAATTGCTTTTTCTATCCCTTTTTATTATAACACCCAGGACTTCTGTTCTCCTTTGCACCAAGTTTATGGTGTCTTACATTTATGCGTAAAGCTACTTATTAAAACTCTCTAAGTTCTGTCCATTTGCAACTTCACAGCTGACCACAGACTGCTCCAACAACTCTCTTAAGCCTTCCTGCCTTTAGGCTCTCATCATTCTAGTCAGTCCATGCTGCAGTTAAGACTAAAAAGTTTTAAACATACATACACAAAAGAAAGTTTTAAACAATGCTTTGAAATAGTGCTTGCAACACAATTCCCTCAACTCCATCAGCCCCTTCGAGTACCATGTCTTTATTCTCTTTCCTTTAACTACCAAAAAGACCTCAAAATCATTAGCTCAGTTGCTGATATACAAAACCTTCCACTTGCTGACATATTTCTTATAAAATCTATCATCATTCCTGTACATTCCAATGCTGTGTACTCTTAATCTTACTTGATTTTTGTAGTATTTCATACTGCTAACCACTCCTAAGCTCTCCTAATTTCCCTAATGCTGTATCCAGCCATTTTCTTTCATCTAACAGTAACAAGGTCTTCTGCTAGTTATCTTCCTACCTCTCATACATGGTCACTCTCCAAGTTTCTGTCAATAGCCACTTTTCTCAACATAAACCAATTATCTGTGCAATGTCATCCATTCCCATAGCATCTCTAATATTTAAGACCTGTAACTCAGGCCAGGTGCGGTGGCTCATGCCTGTAATCCTACCGCTCTGGGAGGCTGAGGCTGCAGGATCTCCTGAGGTCAAGAGTTTGAAAAAACACTGAGCAAGAGTGAGACCCCATCTCCACTAAAAACAAACAAAATTAGCCAGGTGACTAAAAACAGAAAAATTAGCCGGGCATGGTGGCAAGCGCCTGTAGTCCTAGCTACTCGGGAGAGGCTGAGGCAGGAGGATCACTTGAGCCCAGGAGTTTGAGGTTGCTGTGAGCTGGGCTGACACCATGACACTCTAGGCCTGGCAACAGAGCAAGACTCTTGTCTCAAAGGAAAAAAAAAAAACATCCATATCTGTATATCCTTAAGCCTTTATCTCTGGAGAGATGGCACACATCAACTTAGATGTCTCATTAGCATCTAAATTCAATGTATCTAAAATCAAACTCAATTATTTACCCAAAATCTCACTTTACTCTGTATATGCCTAATCTTGCTGTCCTCCTAATTACACACTGAAAAATTCTGCGGCATTCTTTACTTTCTAGCGCTCTTTTTTATTTAGCCTAACCACTGTGCAGGTTGATACTCACTAGCCTTCTCATTCATTCAAAAAATGTCTACTAGACTTTGGGTGCCTAGTAGGTGGGTGAAGACGCAGTGGTAGCAAAACTAGACACAATCTCTTCTCCTCATGTGGTGAGGGGAATGGCCACAAATAAAAAAAAAAACCACAATAAATCATGTAATTACAATGCACAGTTAAGCACTGGAAAGGAGAAACTGAGGGGGTGGTGAGTGGGTATTATAATTAAAAGTCCTGACTTTGGGGAAAAGGAAAGACATTCTTCATGAGTGATGAGCAAGATTTATCAGACACACTAAGAAAACCCTGTGAGACAATGGTAATCACCCAAATCAGAAAATTTTGAGTCAAACTCTAAAGAGTATCTCTCTTTCCTAGTACATCAAATTGTTTACCAAGTCCCAATTCTACCTCAGAAATTCCCACTACTCATGTTCTTCTTTTGATGGCTTTTAGGTGCTTCCAGAATAAAGCCCAATCTCCTGATCATGTCAACTAAGGTTATATACGCACAATTTGGCCAAAACCTGCCAGCCCAATGTCTTCTTCCAGAGTAGACCAAACTCCAAGAGAACATATCTATCATTCACTTTTATGCTTCTGGTACTTGAAAATGTTTATAGAATAAGCATCTTCCAAAAGACGAAACTTTTCTCCTAGTTGATTTGCTTTTGGTCCTTTAGTAAATGTAAAGGTTAAGATTCAAACTCACATTTGTCTGAGTCTAAAGGCTAGGCTCATTTCCTTGTATCTCCCATCTAATTTACACTTAAACCCCATAAATTTTGTCTTTGAAATAGTTCTTTTTTTCCCCGTGCTTAACAACACTATACTACTACAGAGCCCCATTATTTCATCTGATTTTCCTTGTGCCTTTATCCTTGCCTCTGCTGCTAAAACTATCTCCCTAAAAACTCAGACTTGGCCATACTGCTCCCATATTCAAAAGCTTCTACGTCTTCTCAATGCCAAAGGAATAAATTTCAAACTCCTTCACATATTATTTGAGGCCCTTGCCACATGGCTCCCATCCACTCATCCAAGCATTACTGCTCACTATACAACATCATCACCAGATACCAGATCTAGTCCCATCATTAGATTACTGGCTATTACATATTGCCATTTGTATTTCTTTCTTTTCTTTCAGAGGCAAGGTCTCACTCTTTTGCTGGGCTAGAGTACAATGGCACAACACCTCACTGCAACCTCTAACTCCTGGGCTCAAGCAACCCTCTCACTTCAGCTTCCTGAATAGCTGAGACTGCAAGTACACCACCATGCAGAGCTCATTTTATTTTTTTGTTAAGACAGGACCTTGCTACATTGCCCAGGCTGGTCTCAAACTTCTGGCCTCAAACAATCCTCCCAAAAGTGCTGAGCCTCCCAAAGTGCTGAGATTATAGGTGTGAGCCACTGTGCTTAGTCAGTCATCTGTATTTCTGACTTTAATGCTTTTGCTTCTGAGGACATTTTACTCAGAAATGCTCCCCTATCCATTGCTAACCTCCACCCCTCACCCATCTACCATGCTGTGTTAAAAACCCTCCTCATTCTAAAGGCTATATCTCACAGGGTCCCCTAAACTGTTTTCCTACACATAACCACTATCTCCTTTGGTCTTAAAATACATTCCCAAAACCATAAAATAATCCACTACTTTCTACCATTTTATGCCTTACATTACAGAGATCTGTTTACATTTATCAGTGCCTCTAGTTGTAAGCTGGTTGATGGTAGGGATCATCTCGTTCATATTTTTGTTTTCATGATAACAGTGACTATGTTTTCTTGACACCACACCTCCCCCAAGAGAAAAAGAAAAAATGAATCAGGATTCACTGTCTGACAAAAGATCTTGGGGTAGTTCCAAATGCAATTCATAGATGAACAAACAAGGATACCATTTCTTCTTAAATTAATGCAATTTAATTCAATGCCAGTTTAACAAAAGTTTATTTCAAAGACCAAATATGTAAGAATAACCAAAAACATTGTTTCTAACAGAAAAATGTCTTTCTCCCAGAGAATTTGCTCTACCAGATATTAAAGCATAGTACAACTCCTTCAAAAAAACTGACAGTATATGCTAAAACTAAATATATGCATGCCCTATTATTTAAAAATTCTACTACTAAGTACACATCAAACAGAAATGAGTACATACGTACAAGAAGACATTCACTGGAATGTTAAAAGCAAAAATATTCTTAATAGCCCCAAACCAAAAATGACTAAAATGTTCATCAACCCCAGAATAAATTGTGGCATATTCCTAAAACAGAATACTACACAGCAACTATCATGAACAATCAACTATTACAACCAACCACGCGGCTGAATCTCACAAATATGTTAAATGAAAGAAGCCAGACACAACTAAATGTGACTGATTCTAGTTATATATAGCATAAAAAAAACAGGAAAATCTAATGTGCTTTTAGAAATCAGGACAGTGGTTACACTTGGAAGAAAGGGGTAGTGATGGACAGCACAAGGGGTTAAAGAGGACCTGCTGCTGGTGTTTCTTGATTTGAATGCTGGCTAAACATGTGTGCTCAGTGTGCTAAAGTTCAACAAGCTGTACACCCTCATATATGCATATACATAGTTTTAGTATATACTGTGCACGATTCTGTATGTATACTATATTTTGATCAAAGGGTTTAACAAAAAAACAGTATGATATGAGCATTAGACAAATAGGTAAGTGAAACAGAAAATAAGTCCAGAGAAAGATCCAAAAGTATATGACAACTGCTTCTTCTCAAAAACAAGAATTTTCAGACAAAAGGCAGCTCTGGACTGCAATCTAAGAGAGGACAAAAAAAACTGAGTGAGCCATCCACTATTTGGATTTCTGCCCTGAGGCACTTCCCAACCTGCAGTTGATGTAGGGGAAACCCAATCAGAAGACAGGAGTCTCACTGAGGTCAGAAGCAACAGATCAGAGTTGAGGATGCTGAAGAGAGTAAAATTTGTAAGACAAAGTGCTAGAGAAGAGGAACACTGGAAAGACTCCAGAAATCTGCCATTTGTGAGTCTATTACTATATGCTAACTGTGCTTGAGTAAGGGAGCAGACTCCATGAAGCCAGGGAAAGAACTGTGAGCTGAAATATTCCCAGTGCTTATAAAGGACTCAGAGTCTCTAACGTTCCTTTCAACCAGAGTGAAGAGAATACTCTGAAACTGAAAACATTTAGGAAAGACTCAAGAAGGATCGTGCCTTAGTAGTAGCTACTACCCTTAAAGCAAAGCCTTCTCTAGACACACCCTAATAAAGACTTGAAGGGATCAAACTGACCAGCAAGTTATTAAGCTAGCTGCCAAAACAAAGTTGAACACTAAAAGAAAACAAAATCTACTCAGCAACAAAATATTATAATGCTCAGCATCCCATAAGAAATTACTAAATATGCAAATGAACAGGAAAATACAAGCCATAACCAAGGGAAAAATCAATCAACAAACTCAGAAGTGAAATTCCAAAAATAAATAAAAATAAATAAAACAGTGAAATTCCGTCAATTGATAAGACTTTCAAGTAGCTATTACAAATATGCTCAAAGATTTGAACAATACATAAATAAAGATAAAAATGAATCAGTTGGAACTTCTAGAACTACAAAACTAAATCTCTGAAATTATTAGACAATGAAGGGGGAAACAACCAGTGAAATAGAAGATAAAGCAAGCTAAAGCACAGAGAGAGAAAAAGACTGAAAAATAATGAAAAGGATACTAATGACCTGCGGACAAATACCAAATAGTCTAACGTGTGTAATGGGAGTCCCAGAAAAAGAGGAAATGGTATAGGACAAGTAGAGCTGGTTAAAAAAATCTATAAAGAAGACACGGTCACCCCGAGTATTCTAATTAAAAAAGAAAAAATAAAGAAGACATAATGGGCTGACAATTTTCCAAATTTGATTAAAAACATCCAACTGGAAAAAAAAAAATCTCAACTCTCAGCAGGATGATCACCAAAAATGAACAGTGATACAGAGAAAATCTTAAAAGGAGGAGGAGGAGGAGAAAAGCATTCAACAGAATTCAGCACCTTTTCTTAATAAAAACCCTCAAGAAACCAGGCACACAAGAAACATATCTCAAGATTATAAAAGCGATATATGACAAACTCACAGTCAACATCATACTGAATGGGGAAAAGCTGAAAGCATCCCCACTAAGAACTGTCACCACTTCTATTCAACATAGTGCTAGAAGTCCTAGCAAGACAAGTAAATCAAGGGAATCCAAATGGGGAAAGAAGTCAAACTATCGCTCTTTGCTGATGATATGATCTTATATATAGAAAAAAACAAAGACTCCATCAAGATACTCCTGAAATAAATAAATAAATTCAGCAAAGCCTCAGGTTACGAAATCAATGAACACAAATCAGTAGCATTCCTATACACCAATAACAGTCAAGCTGAGAGTCAAATCAAACACTCAATACCATTCAAATAGCTACAAAGAAAATAAAATACCTAGGAATGTACTTAACCTGAAAGATCTCTGCAAAGAGAACTACAAAACGCTAAGAAAAGAAATTGCACACAACACAGAAATGGAACAACATATGCTCATGGATTGGCAGAATTAATATTGCTAAAATATTTATACTACCCAAAGTGATTTAGAGATTCAATGCAATTCCCATAAAAATAACGTCATATTTCACAGATCTAAAAAAAAAAATTCTATGTTTCATTTGGAACCAGAAAGAGCCCAAAAAGCCAAAGCAATCTTAAGCAAAAAGAACAAATCTGGAGGCATCACATTACCAGACTTGAAACTATACTACAAGGCAATAATAACCAAAACAGCATGGTATTGCCACAAAAATAGAAACATAGACCAATGGAACAGAACAGAGAACCGAGATATAAAATCACCCACATACAGCCTACTAATCTTTGCAAAGCAGACAACAATATACACTAGGGAAAAGCACCTATTCAATAAATGGTGCTGGGAACCACATACAGACGATTGAAACAGGATCCATAGCTATCCATATCTATCACCACTCACAAAAATTAATTCAAGAGGGATAAAAGACTTAAATGTAAGGCATGAAACCATAGGAATTCTAGAAGAAAATGGTAAAAACTCTTTTAGATATTGGCCTAGGCAAAGAATTTATGAAGAAGACCTCAGTGACAATCACAACAACAACAAAAGTAAATAAATGGGACTTGATTAAATTAAAAAGCTTCTGCATAGCTGAGGACATAATCAACAGAGCAAACAGACAACTTACAGAATGGAGAAAATATTCACAAGCTATATATCCAATAAAGGGCTAATAACTAGAATCTACAAAGAATTCAAGAAAATAAGGAAAAAACAAGCGACCCCATTAAAAAGTGAGCAAAAGACATGAACAGAAGCTTTTGAAAAGAAGATAGACAAATGGCCAATAAACGTATGAAAAAATGCTCAATGTCATTAATTATCAGGGAAATGCAAATTAAAACCACAACGAGATATCACCTTACCCCACTGAGAATGGCTTTTATTAAAAAATACAAAAACAATAAGTGCTGGTACGGATGCAGAGAGAAAGGAACGCTTATACACTGTTGGTGGGACTCCAAGTTAGTACAACCTCTATGGAAAACACTATGGAGATTCCTCAAAGAACTAAAAGGAGACCTACCATTTGATCCAGCAATCCCACTACTGAGTATTTTCCCAAAGGAAAAGAAGTCATTTTATTAAAAAGACACCTGCACTCAAATGTTTATTGAAGCACAATTCACAATTGTAAACATGTGGAATCAACCCAAGTGCCCATCAATTCATGAGTGGATTAACAAAATGTAGTATATGTATATACTATAGACTACTATTCAGCCAGAAGATGGATGAATTAATGCCTTTTGCAACAGTCTGGACAGAACTGGAGACCATTATCCTAAGTGAAGTATCTAAAGAATGGAAAAACAAACACCACACGTACTTGCTATTGAACTGGAACTAACCGATGAGCACACATGTGCGCAGCAGAAGTAAATCTCAGTGGAAATCAAGCAGGGGGGAGGCGAGAGGATGGAATAGGTGAAAACCTACCTAACGGGCATAATGAACACTATATGTGGGTGATGGGCACACTTATAACCCTGATTCAAGCATAACAAAATCAATACATGTAACCAAAAACATTTGTACCCCCATAATATTTTGAAATTAAAAAAAAACTTGCATGACATTAGTTTTTAAAAAAAGAAGAGAAAAAAAGACTTTACGTAGAGGGGAGCAAAGATAAGTACAGTCATGCATTGCTTAATGACAGAAATATATTCTGGGTGGGTCCGAGTGCAGTGGTGTTTACAACTAATTGATCACAACCAGTTACAGATTCCTTTGTTCCTTCTCCACTCCCACTGCTCCACTTGACCAGCTTTAAAAAAAAATAAAAATTTAAATTAAAAATAAAAAAAATAGAAACGTATTCTGAGAAATATATTAACAGGCAGTGTTATTAGGTGATTCTTCCATTGTGCAAACATCACAGAATGTACTTAACACAAACCTAGATGATATAGCCTACTCCACACCGAGGCTATGCGGTATAGCCTATTGCTCCTAGACTACAAACCTTTACAGCATGCTACTGCACTGAATACTGTGGGCAATCCTGATACAATGGTATATATTTATGTCTCTAAACATAAAAAAGTACAGTAAAAATATGAATATTACAATCTTATGGGACTACTGGCATCAATGTCATCTGTCATTGACCCAAAGGTCATTATGTGGCATACAACTGTATAAGCACAGACTTCTCATCAAAAACAAATGCTTAAAGAAAAACATAGCAACCTAGAATTACATACAGTACTTAACCAAGAGAAGAAAAAAACATGTATGTCCACACAGAGACTTTTTTCACACAAATGTTCACTGCCACTTTATTTACAACAGCTAGGAACTGAAAACAGACAACAGCCCAAGTGTCCCTTAACAGAATGACGTTACAAACCACTGAAACATGCCATAATGTGAATGAATCTCAGAAACATCATTCTGGGTAAACAAATCCTTTTACGATATATAAATACTGCATGATTCTATTTAAACAAGTTCTAGAACAAGCTAATGGTTGACTTTGGGGGTGTCTGGGGGCAAGAACTAATTAGGATAGGTATAGGTTCTATACCTTGATAGGACTTTGTTACAAAGGTGTATGTATTTGTCAAAGCTCATGAAATATTATCCGTGGCAGACTGTACTTTCCAAAGATGGCCACCCCATCCCACATACCCTTAACATTGTAAGACTGGCATTTTCTTCTCAGGTAGTAGAGTCTATGACCCTTCCCTTTGAATGAACGGCCTTTGTGATGCTTTCAATCAAAAGAGTATACTCATCCCTCAGTATCCACAGGGGACTGGTTTCAGAACCACCTATGGACACCAAAATCTGAGGATGCTCAAGTCCCTTATATAAATTGGTATTAACCTACACATTTCTTCCTGTACACTTTGAACCATCTCTAGATTATTAATAATGCCTAATTTAATGTAAATGCTAAGTAAGTCATTGTTACAATGTATTGCTTTTTACTTTTTATTGCTGTACTGTTATTTTTTATTGTTTTTAAGTATTTTTGACCGACAGTTTGTCGAATCTGAAGATATGGAACCTGCAGATACAAAGGGCTGACCATACAGTGGAAGTATGTGCCCTGTGACTTTTGCTGCTAAATCTTAAAAATGCCACTCACTTCTGCCTTGCTATCTCTGATGCTCACTCTTGGAATGTAGTCAACCATGCTGCAAGGAAGCCAAGTAACCACATGTAAAGGCAACACATAAGTGTTCTAGACCAGAGCTCCTGTCGAAGTCCCAACTAACAACTTGCTTCAATCTCCAGATACATGAGTTAGCAAGCCTTTACACAATTCTAGCCTCCAGTCAAGTCACCCCAGCAGACATACTTAAAGCCAAGACAAGCTCTCCTTGCCAATCCCTGACCAAATTATAGATTCATGAGCAAAATAAATGATTGCTGATGTTTAAGGCACTAAGTTTGGGGTGACCTGTTACATAGCAATAAATAAATAGCATACTAAATTCTAGTTATTGCTAAACTGAATTACAAGGTTTTAGTTAATAATATGCTTGCCAAAGTTAAGGATATGGTATACTAATATCTGCACCTTACTTTGAAAAGCATCAAAAAATAAGAAAAAAATAAAGATAAAAATAAAAAAATAGAAGCGGACAGGGGGTCATAAAAAAAGACAAATTATTACAAGTATAGAAAATAGGTAGATAAATATAAGACTAAGCAAATGTAGCAAAATGTTAATTATGGAATTACATTCTACAATTTTTTTAGAAGTCTGTATAAGTTTTAAAATTTTTGTAATAAAATGCTGAAGGGTAGAATAAAGGCATTTCCATACAAATAAAAGCTGAAAGACTCTGCGGCCATTAAACCTGTACTTTGGAAATGTTAAGGACAGTTCTTCAAGTAGAAGGAAAGTAACACCAGCAAGAAATTTGGGTCTACAAAAATTAATTGGCACAAATCTACACAAAGGAAAGGAAATATGAGAGTAAATATAAAAGAATGTTATTCTTGGTTTTTAAATTTCTTTATAAGACAACTGACCATTTAAAGCAATAGCTACAAACCCTAATGTGGAATTTGTAACACACGTAGAAGTAAAATGTAAGATGATCACAACACCAAAAAGGAAAGGGGAGGGTAAATGGATGTATATTAAAACTTTCATATTATACACTAAGAGGAATAATATTTTTAAAGGTAGACTGAGATAAATTAAAGGTGCATGTTCCAAATCCTAGAACTACTAAGGGATAAAAAACAGAGGTATAAGCTAACAGTAGAGACAAAACAAAATTTTAAAAAATGCTCCATTAATTCAAAAGAAAGCAGAAAAGAAAAAAAAAGAAAGGATAGGACAAATAGAACACAAATATTGTCTTAAACGCAACTGTATTGACAATTACAATAAACGTAAATAGACAAAACTTAAAAAGCAGAGACCATATAAAACTAAAACCAAGATGCAACAGTATGCTGTCTAGAAGACATACTGATGAGATCTAAGTTAAAAATAAAGGGGCAGCAAAAGATATAATATGCAAAAACTAATAAGAAGGAAGTAGTAGATACACCAATACCAAGGTACAGTTTATGACAAAGAACATTACTAGAGATAAACAGAGACATTTCATATAAGAAAGAAAGAGTAGATACACCAATGCCAAAGTATAGTTATAGCAAAGAACATTACCAGAGATAAACGGAGACATTCATAACAATAAAGAAATCAATTCATCAGAGACCTAACAGTCCTAAATGTGAAAGCACCCAATGACACAGCTTCAAAATATAAGCAGGAAAAATCGACAGAAGGAAAGATAACAAATTCAAAATCTTAATTGAAGATTTCAACACTCTGCTCTTGGTAATTAGTCAGAAGATCAATAAAGATGCAGAAGAAATACATTTATCTATCTGACAAAAAACTTACATCCTGAAATGGAAAAGGATATGAAAAATATTTGAACAGGCACTCACAAAAAATAAAACTTCTCAACATTAGTCATTAGGAAAATGTAAATTAAAACCATAATGACACCTCACACCCACTAGGATGACAACTGTTTTAAGTAAAAAAAAAAAAAAAAAAAAAAAAAAAATAACAAGTGTTAGCAAGGATGTGGAGAAATCAGAAACTTTGTTCATTGCTGGTAGGAATGTAAATGGTACAGCTGCTGTGGAAAACAGTATGGCAGTTCCTCAAAAAACTAAACAGAGAATTACCATATGACCCAGCAATACCACTCCTATGTAGGTAACCAAAAGAACTGAAAGCAGGGACTCAAACAGATATTTGTATACCAATGTGCATGGCAGCATTATTCACATAGTCAAAAGGTACAAACAACCCAAACATCCACCAATGAAAGAATAGATAAAATAAAATGTGGTATATAGACATACAATGTAACATTAATCAACCTTAAGAACCAAATTTGGATATATGCTACAACACGGATGAACCTTGAGAACACTATGTTAAGTGAAATATGTCAAACACAAAAGGACAAATATATAATTCAACTTATATGAGGTACCTGAAATAACCAAACTCAGAGATAAACAGTAACATAATGATTACCAGCGGCTGGGGAGAAGAGGTAATGGCGAGTTACTCTTTAATAGGTATACAGTTTTAGAGATGGATAGTGTTAATGGTTGCACAATAACGTGAATGTACTTTATGCCACTGAACTGTACACTTGAAAACAGTTAAAATGGTAAATTTTATGTATATTTTGCTATGATTTTAAAAAACACTACAATGGGATACCACTACATATTCATCAGAACGTATGCAATTAAAGATTGAGAGTAACAAAGGCTGAAGAGTATCCAATGCTGGCAAGGATTTGGAGGTACTGGAACTCTGTACTGCTGATGGGAATGTAAAATAGTATAACCATTTGGAAAATAGTTTGGCAGTTCCTTAAACATTTAAATATGTACCATGGGACCCAGTAATTCAAATTTAAGGTGTTTATCCTAGAAAAATGAAAACACATGGTCACAGAAAGACATGCACACAAGGAGTAACTTTACTCACAACAGCCTAAAACTGTGGAAAAATCATCTAAATTTAGTTCACCAAAGAATGAATGAATAAACAAGCTATGGGATAGCCCTAATGTACTAAAAACAACAACAAATTAGTGATAAACACAAAATGTATGAATCTCAAAAACTAAGTGAAAGAAGCCAGACAAGGAAGAGTCTATACTACATTATTCCATTTATATGCAATTGTAGAACAGGAAAAACTAATACACAGATCAGTGGTTGCCTGGGGCAAAGAGAGAAGAATGACTACAAAGAGACAAGAGGGAACTTTTTAGAGGTAATTCAAATGTAGTATATCTTGACTGTGGTGGCAGTTACAGTGTATACATTTGTCTAAGTACATCTAACTGTATTGTTAAAAATGGGTGTATTTTATTGAATATAAATTATACTTTGATAACCTTGATTTTTTTCAAAGTTTAGAAAACTTAATATAGGAAAAGGTGGCATTTTCAGTGGAGAAAGGATCTCAGTGGTCAAGACGATCACCTACCCAAATGGAAGAAAATAAAAGAGGTATCCTTGTCATACCACAACCAAATATAAAAGGTAGACATCATCTTCATGCCATATGCCAAACACAATCCAAACCATATCATAGCATATCCAAAAATGTATTTAAAATATTCAGATCTAAATTTATAAACCTAAACCTATAAAGTAAAATCATGGAAGTACTAGAAGAACATGCAAGATTTTTATATCATCTTTGTAAGCACACTGAAACTCAGAAGCCATAAAAGATGGACAGATTTACCTATGTAGAAATTTGGAATTTCACTACCAGATACTATAAACTTAAAAGGTAAGAGATGAGACAATATTTCAAATTATAATAAAGAATTAAATGATATATGAAGAATACCAATTAATAGAAACTTTTAAAAAGGAACATAAGAGGAAATGGACCTAAAATAACCCTGGAAATGATATAGGCTATCTGTAAATATTCAAATATTTATAAATATATATTTTATACATACATAAATCAAATATATATTTTACATATGCATAAAACAGCAATGAGGTAAATGAGGAGTCCCATACACCGGTTTTGTGTTTGGTTTTTTTTTTTGAGACAGAGTCTCACTCTGTTACCCAGGCTAGAGTGCCATGGCGTCACCCTAGCTCAGAAGAACCTCAAACTCCTGGGCTCAAGCAATCCTTCTACCTCAGCCTCCCAAGTTGCTGGGACTACAGGCATGCGTCACTATACCCAGCTAATTTTTTCTATATATATATTTTTTAGCTGTCCATATAATTTCTTTCTATTTTTTTAGTAGAGACGGGGTCTCGCTCTTGCTCAGGCTGGTCTCGAACTCCTGAGTTCAAACAATCCGCCCACCTCGGCCTCCCAGAGTGCTAGGATTACAGGTGTGAGCCACCGTGCCCGGCTTCCCATACACTGTTTTAGGAAATGAAACTTGCTAAATATATTTTGTAATGGGTAATTGGCAGAATCTATCAAATTATTTAAGCTGACATAGTCTAATGGCCTAACAATACTATTTGCAGAAACCTACCTTACAGAAATCTCAGGTATCATTACTTGTAAAAGCAAAAACTGAAAAAAAAAAACTAATTTCCACAACAGAGAAGGGGTTTTGTAATATATTATGAATCCTCAGAGTTAATTCCTAGTTCAGTTCTAAAGACTGATAGAACACATCATATTTATACTCATCCATCTCAGGCTCATTCCAGACTAATGTTCATTAGGGCCTAATTTCCAGTATTTTAAAACCTTTTCCTTTCTTGTTTTTTTTTCTTATTTCCTCCCTTTCCTTTTTATCACCCAAGCTTTTATGGTAAAATTATTTATATTCATGTAGGCATGTGATGTGATGAATAGTTTGGATGCAATACTTAAAAAGAATTATTCAACTCAATTCTCTCAGTTGCTCTGATCAATGCCTTGGTATCATATTTTATTCTTCCTTTTATTAGGTCATTAAATATGCAATGTCCGATTTCAAGTCAGAAGTATAGTTTATTATATCTCAAATAAGAAGCAATACAATTAATCAAAGTATGCACCCAAACTACAGACACAGTTTGGCATCTTAAGGGTGGCTTGTTTATGTCAGCAGTAAAGCCTGAAGAGTGAGTGGCAAGGAAACAGAAAAAGGTGTTTTCCATAGGTTGTTGAAAATTGAATATTTTTTCTTGCAAGAAGTGGTCCAAAGCCTGGAAGAAGTGGTAGTCAGTTGGTGCAAGGTCTGGTCAATATGGTGGATGACAAAGAGTTTCCAAGTCCAGCTTCTGTAGTTTGAGCAGCACTGTTTTTTGTGACATTGTAGTCTTGGAAGAGGATTGGCCTGTCTCTGTTGACCAATCTCAGCTGCTTAATCACAAGCATCCTCTTCATTTCATCCAATTGGTTGCAGGAGACATCCACTGTAATCAACTGACCAGGTTTCATAAAGCTGTAGTGGATAACACCAGTGCTGAATCACCAAACAAACACCATTAGCTTTTGATGAGTATACGGTTTTGGACTGTGTTTTGGCACTTCATCTTTATCCAACCATTGTGCTGAATGCTTGTGATTGTTAAAAAGAATCCATTTTTCATCACATGTAACAATATGGTGTAGAAATGGTTCATCTTTATGTCATGACAACAAAGAAAGGCAAGCTTCCAGACGATTTCTCTTCTGACACTCCTTCAGTTCATGCGATACCCATCTGTCCAGCTTCTTTACTTTGCTCATTTGTTTCAAATGGTCCAATATGGTTGGAATAGTAACGTCAAACCTTGCTGCTAACTCACCCGTAGGTTGAAATGGATTCACTTCCACTACGGCTTTCAGCTCATCATAATCCACCTTGGTCTCAAGGTCACCCATTTGGCTCACTTTCAAAATTAAAATCACCAGCACTTCTCAAACCATCGGTGTACTGTGCGTTCATTAGCCACATCCTTCCCAAACACTTTGGTTATAATTCAAGCTGTCTGCACGGCATTGGTTCATGATGGAACTCATATTAAAAAATAACATGAATTTTGACTTATCTAGGGTTTCACAAAACTTATTCTAAAAAAAATTTTTTTGAGAGATAATCACAAGCCAAAACACGAGTTTGAAAGAATGAGGATGTATCTTCATAACAGAAAAAATAAAGTGTCAAAGTAAATTGTCAGAGATAATCAATTGTCAAACTCGGTACTTAAGGAAATTGGACATTTCATACTTAATAACCTAACATTTCATACCTTCATCTGGTCTATTGCCAAATCCCATGGGCTCTATTTTCAAAACATATCAAGAATCCAACCACTTCTCACCATCCTCACTGGCATCACTGTCCATCCTAATCACATCTTCATCTGTACTAATTATTAATAATAGTCTGCTAACTAGTCTCCCGATTTTGCCCTTGTCCCTTTTCAGTTTATACTCAACCCAGCAACCAGAGTGATCTTGTTAAAACATAAATCATAGCTTTTCACGCTTCTCCTCAAAAATCCCCAATAGCTTCCCAACTCACTCGAAGGTCAATATCAGACTCATTATGAACAAATGTTCTGTACCCTCATTAACTCTCTGTCTCTTTATTTCCCACCATTTACTTTTCTAAAACCACACTAGCCACCTCAGGTTTCCTTAAACAGATCAGGCTCTCTCCCACTTCAGGGTTTCCATATTTACTATACCCTTTGCCTGAAATGCTCTTACCCCAAATATCCACACGGTTAGCTCTCTCATCTCCTTCAGTTCTTGAAGTTATTGTTTCAGTGAAGTTTTTCTCTGGGAACCCTAGCCAAAATTTCCCCTCATCCTTTCCATCTCCAAACATTTAAATCCCACTTCCCTTATTTATTCTCCTTAGCACTATGTAACATAGATCTTACATGTCTTGTTTATGATCTCTCTTTGCTGTTTCAGACTATAAATGCCATGAAGGCAGGTGTTTAGGTGGGTTTTGTACACTGCTATCTCCACCAGCACCTAGGAAAATGCATACTACACAATAGGTGTTCAATAAATATTTACTAAATAAATGAGGTAGATGTGCATGTAGCCATCCACCTGAAAGATTTCTATAGCATACAGTTGAAAAAAAATAAGTTATATAAAATACAAGTTTAATATACAAAAATCTATGCATAAGTAATTACTAATCTGAAAAAGAAATTTTTAAAAATTCCATTTGCAATATCAAAAAAATAAAATTCTTAGGACTTTTTAAAAGTAACAAAAGAAGTGCAAGACCTGTACACTGAAAACTATAAAACATAAAAGAAATTAAAGATGACATTAATAATTGGGAAGATATCCTATGCTAATGAATCAAGAGCTATGTAAATTTAGCAATATTCTCAAAACAGATCTACAAATTCAAAAATCCCAGGTGCATTTTTTTTTGCAAGCTAACCCTAAAAGTCATATGGAAATTCAAGGAACACAGCCAAAACAATCTTGGAAAACAACAAAGGTTGAATGTTCACATTTCCTGATACCAAAACTTACTACAAAGCTGCAGTAATCAAGAGTGTGTGTTACTGCCATAAAAACATACATACAGATAAATGGAATACAACTGAAAAGTCCAGAAATAAATTCTTATATTTATAGTCAATTGATGTCAGGATAATTCAATGGGGAAAGAATAGTCTTTTCAACAAATAGTGCTGGGACAACTGAGAGCACATGTGAAAAAATAAAGTTGGATAGCTACCTCACATCACATGTAAAATTAACTCAAAAAAGATAACAGATGTACTAATAAATGTAAGAGCTAAAAGTATAAAACTGTTAGACAAGAACATAGGTTTAATCTGTATGATCTTGGATTAGGCAATGGTTTCCTTGATAACAACACCAGAAGCACAAGCAGCAAAAGAAGAAAAACAGATAAACCAAACTTCACCAAAAGTAAAAACTTGTGTGCTTCAAAGGAAACTATCTTGAAAGTGAAAAGACAACCCACAGAATGGGGCAAAATATTTGAAAATCATATACCTGACAAGGGACTTGTATGCAGAATATATATATTTAAAAAAAAAAAAAAGCCTCTTACAACCCAACAATTAAAAAAAAAAAAAAAAAGAACAGCAAAGGACTTAAATATTTCTCCTAAGAAGATGGCAAATCAGCACAAGAAATTATGTTTATCATCATAAGTCATCAAGGAAATGCACATTGAAACCACAAAAAGATACCTTCACACCCACAAAAATGGCTACAGACAAGTGTTAGCAAGTAGAGAAATCAGACCCCTAACACTGCTGATACAATTGCAAAACAGTACAGCCACTTTGGAAAAGAGGTTAGCATTTAAAAATATTAAGCACAGAGTTACCCTACAACCCTGCAGTTTCAATTCTAGGTATATACCCAGAGAATTGAATTTATATGTTCACAGAAAGGCTTCTAATATGAATGTTCATAGCAACATTATTCATACTAACCAAAAAGTAGAAATAACCCAAATATCTATCAACTGATGACTAAATAAACAATATGTAGTATATATCCCTACAGTGTAATATTATTCAGTAATAAAAATAAAGTACTATCATATGCCAGAATATGAATGAACTCTGAAATACCATGCTACGTAAAAAAAGGCCACACACAAAAGGACATAAATTATATGACTCTATTTATATGAAATGTTCAGGATAGGCAAATCCATAGAGACAGAAAGTGGCTGGCAGGGGTCAGGGATAGAAAAGAATGGGGAATTGGCTGCTAACAGGTATAGGATTTCTTTTAGGCATGATGAAAATGTTCTAAAATTAGACAGTGGTGATGGCTGCACAATTGTGAATATACTAAAAACCACTGAACTATACACTTTAAAAGGGTGAATTTTATGGTATATGAATTACATCTCAATAAAGCTAATAATTTTAAAAGTTATAAAATATGTATGTTCTTTAAATACTCTCAAAAAGAAAAAAAGCTATATATCAGTAAGTACTTATACGGATATTTTATATTTGATTAGTATTTTCTTTCCAGGCATTATTTTCTACATTTAAACAAATTTAACAGCTGTTAAATGATAGAATTGGCTATGAAGGAAAGAGGAACCTTTCAATTCTTTTTATGCCTAAAAAAAGCTTTTATTTATTTTTCTTTACTGTATTTCCTCACTCTCAAAAATAACTGATTCTACAAGCCACTATTTGTCAGGTGGCAGAGGCAACTAAGAACAAAAATACAAGAGATACAATCTGGAAATGTGAAAATGTTAGAATTCCTGGGAATTTTTCATGATTTATGGGATTAACCTAACATTTAAAATTGATCCTGTGCTGGTAAATCTAGGATATATGGTCACCCATATACAGAAGTAGAGCTTTGGGATCACAATCACTGCACATTGAAGGAGAATTGAAATCTCCTTCTAAAGTGAACCTTAGCTCTTCTCCCCTCTCTTTAGGCTCTTTGAACATGTTTTGGAAAATAAGTTATGCTTATTTACCTACCTGAATAACTACAGAAGGTAGACTCATGATCTGACAATATTAAAATGTTATCTCTCCCCAATAAGACATATTTACATAAGTGTTTTATAATGTGACTTACCAGCAATGGGAGAATCTCATCTGAGTATAGTTCTCCATTGTCATCTATGGAAATCCTTTAGAAATTCCAAATCACCAGAATTATTTCAATTGTTTTTAACCATAAATCATTCATTCTGATCAACAGTTCTACAATCTGAAAACAGAAGCATCTGTGCCATATAGTTCCAATGATTTATTATCATGAAATTTTCCTCCATTTTTTAATGTTATAATTAATATCAATTCATTCTTATATAGTGCCTAACCTAAAATTAAACCTAGAATGACGCCAACTTCCAGCCTGCTATATATGCATACAGAAAGACTTATAATGCAATATACTAAAACAACTAAAGGTAGGTGGGTTTTCTTTGAAGGAACCATGAATACATATTTTCAGGTTTATCGTATTTCATCTGCCTTATCAAATGTAGCACCTAAACTCATAAAATCTCTGATTTAAGAATAACAAAGCACCATTAGCTTTAAATTTGACTTTGAAAAATTTACATCTAATTTTAAGTAAACTAGACCTCACCTGTTAAAAAGTAGAAAACTGATGTTCTAAAACCCATCCATACTTAAAAGAACATAAATATTAAACATGCTGAGAACATTTATTCTTCCATCAAAGTCTTATAAAATATTTCAGGGTAATCTAGTTACAAATTTTCTTTTGAGCAGTTATCAACTGGAGTAACATTTCTATTAAGGCTATTAAGTATGAAATGTCCAATTTCCTCAAGCACAAAGTTTGACAGCTTTGTGCTGTCACTTTCACATTCGTGTTTTCATTGTGAAGGCACATCCTCAGTCTTTCAAACTCGTGTTTTGGCTTGTGATTATTGTTCAAAATTTTTTTAGAACAATTTTTGTGAAACCCCATGGATAAGTCAAAAATTTGTATTATTTTTTAATATGAGTTCCATCATGAACCAATGCCGTGCAGACAGCTTGAACTATAACCAAAGTGTTTGGGAAGGATGTGGCTAATGAACGCACAGTACACCGATGGTTTGAGAAGTGCTGGTGATTTTAATTTTGAAAGTGAGCCAAATGGGTGACCTTGAGACCAAGGTGGATTATGATGAGCTGAAAGCCGTAGTGGAAGTGAATCCATTTCAACCTACGGGTGAGTTAGCAGCAAGGTTTGACGTTACTATTCCAACCATATTGGACCATTTGAAACAAATGAGCAAAGTAAAGAAGCTGGACAGATGGGTATCGCATGAACTGAAGGAGTGTCAGAAGAGAAATCATCTGGAAGCTTGCCTTTCTTTGTTGTCATGACATAAAGATGAACCATTTCTACACCATATTGTTACATGTGATGAAAAATGGATTCTTTTTAACAATCACAAGCATTCAGCACACTGGTTGGATAAAGATGAAGTGCCAAAACACCATCCAAAACTGTACACTCATTGAAAAAAGCTAATGGTGTCTGTTTGGTGATCCAGCATTGGTACTACCCACTACAGCTTCATGAAACCTGGTTAATCGATTACAGTGGATGTCTACTGCAACCAGTTGGATGAAATGAGGATGCTTGTGATTAAGCAACTGAGATTGGTCAATAGAAACAGGCCAATCCTCTTGCAAGACCACATGTCACAAAAAACAACACTGCTAAAACTACAGAAGCTGGACTTGGAAACTCTCTGTCATCCACTGTATTCATCAGACCTTGCACCAACTGACTACCACTTCTTCCAGGCTTTGGACCACTTCTTGCAAGGGAAAATATTCAATTCTCAACAAGCTGTGGAAAATTCCTTTGGTGATTTCATCACCACACGGTCTCCAAGCATAAACAAGCTACCCTTAAGATGGCAAAACTGTGTTGACAGATTAGGCGTATACTGTAATTAATTGTACTGCTTCTTGTTTGAGGTATAAGCTCAACTTTTGATTCAAAATCGGACATTTCATATTTAATGACCTAATAATTAGGGGGGAAAACCCCGATCCTTACCAATAAGTACATGAACATTCATTTATCCAGCACTTATAAATGCCTGCAGCTGGGCATGAAAAAACAGAAAAAATGAGACAGACAATAAACATTCACTGTTGTCATAGAATTCTCAATCCAGGATTAAAGAAATTATTTAATTTCAGTTAAGTACCACTTAGGATTCAATAACAGCATTAAGTATTAAGCAGGATTCAATAACAGCATAACACAGGGATGCACCTAACGAGTACACAAGGAGAAGACTGTCAAGGAAGGCTTCCCTGAGTAATATTTAGACTGAAATGCACTAACAAAGGGCTTGGCAAAAAAAGGTTGGACAACTTAAGAAAGTTAAAATATGCCAGTATTGTTAGATGGTACTCATCAAAGGCAGTGTGTAGGAAGGTAAGACTGAAGAGGTAGATACAATTCTACCCAAGAAGAATTTTAAATACAAAGTGACAAGGTAAAACAGAATTGTTATTTGTTCACAATAATCCAAAACAATAAAATACTATTAAAACTAATAAAGAGCTCACCTAAGGAGATGGACACAAAATCAATACCAGCAATGATCAAAAGAAATTTTTAAAAAGATGCTATTTATAATATTAAAAAATTATCAAATATCTAGGAATAAGTTTAATAAAGTATGTGCAAAAGACATTTATGAAAAAAACTACATAATACAGAAGAACCTAATAAATGGCAAGATAAACTGTATCAATTCTCCCCAAGCTAATCTATATATTCAATGCAATTCCAATCAATATCCCCAAAGAGACTTGATAAACTGATTTTACATCATTACGGAAGACTAAAGGCCCAAGAAGAGCCAAGACAATCCTAAAAATTAATAAAGGGAAAGGCTTGGTCTCCCAGATTTCATACCTTTGTATAAAGATATTATAAATTGAAAAAAAAATTTTAAGGGCAAATAAACGAAAAAGACTAAAGAACCTAAAATCACACCTACATACATGGGAGATAAGATGTGACCTTTTTAAAAATATATATGGGGAAAGATTCAATGCTTAATGTTGGAACAACTAGCTTTTCATATGAAAGAAAAAGATTCCTAACTCCCCTCCAGATTGACTTAATGCAAAAAACACATAAACAAAAACCCTCAACTATTAGCAGACAATAAAAAGATGATTTCTTAAAAAACACAAATCATAAAGAAAATGACTAATAATTTTGAAACCAAAAATTAAGATTCTATATCATAAAAGAGAATACTACAATGGGCAGGATTTTATATCATGTTCTTATTCTGATAACTTTCCTTGGCTGCAATGTAAAGAAAGAAGGTTGGATGAGACGATCTTCAAGGTCCTTTTACAACATAAATCTTGCAAGATTGTGTCTCTTTTAAAAAATTTATGAAAACTTAACACCTACAGAAAATAAAATTCATATCCTTTCACTCACCATTCAGAATAATCAAGCAAATGCAAATTAAAATGAGATACTATTTCACATCCATTAAATTAGCAAATATTTTTAAATCTGACAATCCCAAGTATGAGTGAGAATGGTGGAAACAGAAATATAGCCCATATAGTGTTGATAAGGTATAAAAACCAACTCCATGTATCACTTATGCATACATGTTTACACATATAGTAGAAGTATAGGCCGGGTGCGGTGGCTCACGCCTGTAATCCTAGCACTCTGGGAGGTCGAGGTGGGCGGATTGCTGGAGCTCAGGAGCTCGAGATCAGCCTGAGCAAGAGCGAAACCCCGTCTCTACTAAAAATATAGAAAGAAATTAGCCAGACAACTAAAAATATATATAAAAAAAATTAGCCAGGCATGGTGGTGCATGCCTGTAGTCCCAGCTACTCGGGAGGCTGAGGCAGTAGGATCGCTTAAGCCCAGGAGTTTGAGGTTGCTGTGAG
This sequence comes from Lemur catta, assembly GCF_020740605.2. Lineage (NCBI taxonomy): Eukaryota > Metazoa > Chordata > Mammalia > Primates > Lemuridae > Lemur > Lemur catta. The sequence continues at coordinate 20,204,606 of NC_059136.1, forward strand.
CTAGGCAGACGCCACGGCACTCACTCTAGCCCGAGCAACAGAGCGAGACTCTGTCTCAAAAAAAAAAAAAAAAAGAAGAAGAAAAAGTATAAAACAAGTATAAGAAATATACTCAAGAACCTCAAGATAGTTGTTATTTTAGGTCAGAGAGGATAATAGGACTTGGAAGGGTGGGGTTGCTACAAGTATGTTCCTAAACGATCAAAATTAGCAAAATTTGTATTTCTGGATGTTGGATAAATGGATATTTGCTATTTTCTTTTTTCTGTGTGTTTTAAATATTTCATAATCATAATATATACATATATTTTAAAAGAAAAAACTGACACATTAGCATATAATTGCCAAGCTTAAAATGACCTTAGGAGATCTCATTCAACTGCCTCACTTCATAAAAGAACTATGGAAAAGATATCACAATAACAATATAAAATAAATACTATTTTAGCATGGCAATTTTAGACACACACTAGGTGTCTAAAACAGCACTTAAGGGAATTAGATCTTAACCATTTAAAAGAGAACAGCCCCAATTTCTCAAAATCTGGCATCAACTAGCAATATGGAGAGCAAGCACATACACATGCACACTCACCCCGCCCCAACTCTCCTAGGAATGCCTTGTCAAATTCAGTACAGGCATAGGCAATAAACTGACCTGTACTTTTGCCTAGCTCTACTTAAAATTACTTTTAAGTGTGAAGTCCAGAGGATTGTTCCTGATTGTTCAAAGCTTATCAGCCCACAGCAGATATCTAAAAGTAGGGCTGAAAGCTAGAAAGCAGTTCATTCATCCAGCACTTAAAATGCCTAAAACTGCACATAAAAAACTTTAAATAATAAGACAGCAAACATCTACTGTTCTCACAGAATCTTCAATCCAGGAATAAAGAAGTTATTTAATTTCTGTTGAGGTAAGTGACCCACCTATTCTTCAGTGAAGATCCACCTATTTTTAAAGTCATCCCTCCCTACCTTTCATTTAGCCCAAAAGACAGAATAAGAGAAATGGGGGTAGGGGGAGGGAGTGGACTGATCCCTACTGAATTAAATACGACCCCAGTATCTTTTTCATTCTTAAGATAATCTGAAATACAATACACTGAACAATAAATTTAAAGAAATATACATGATACGAAATGCAGAAATCTACCTATATTTGTATAAAAGACTAAAATTAGCTCAGTTCTTCTAATATACTAAAGTGTTCTTATTGCAATACTACAGTCAACTATTAAGAAGCATTTCCATTCTGTCAAGCAGAGTGTATTCCTACCTCAGTTATCAAACTTTACCCATTTAATTTCCTATCTTCCCTCTGTTTTTTAAACACATTATGTTACTGGGATAGCAAAGTGTGTAAGAAATTGAATGAGAATGAAGCAGCTTAAGTATAGGGAAGCTTTTCATTTAATATAAACTCTGAATTTGGATTATCTTGAACAGCATATTTTCTATCACCAATAAAATCTGACATACCGTCAGCTTACTTCAGAAAACAAAAAAGAAAAGTGTTACCCAATTAATCTTTATGTGAATAGGATTCAGCAATTAGTATACATGTCACATACAATAGGTGCTCAAAAGCACCTATTAGTATTTTTTAACTCCCAAAACAAAAAATATTTAACAAAGACAAATATTAAATATCCTTATTTATGGTACACTGTAAGGAGGTTGTAAATACTGGTGCACAGAAGCACAATAAATAGAATTCTTAAGAAAAAAGTACTAAGATAATTAATAACCCATATTTCCCCCTATGACCCATTAGCTTTATATAGAAAACACTGCTGTGCATTTCATCCTTTCCAAGGAACAGCATTATGCTTTACATTTGGTAAGAGATAGAAAAGTATTTGTTGGAAGTACGAAGAGAAGAAATTCCTGTGGTGTTATACACAGTGCTAAAGGTATCATCTAAGAAGAAAATAAAGAACAGTGAGTTTCAGAAAGGGAGCTAGAGTGCAATAAAGTGACAAAATGTGACATTTGTCCACAGTGAATGGTACATACATGGTTGGTTGTTATATTATTCTCTGTACTGTCTGTATATTTAATTTGGAGGGGGAGGAGATTCAGAATTTATTCTGCATCACAAAGATTATAAAAATAAACGAGTTAGGATGGTGGCTAGACCACAAAAGCAATTCTAAGACTACTTTCTCATATTTGAGAGGAACGCTACTGAGATAGAAGTCTTTAACTAGCTTAAAATGGATAAACTATCCCTCCCAGTACAAGGAGACAGAAGTCATTACATGAAAAGAACACGCGTGGAAGTACAGCACTGGCAGCATCTTCATTCAGCCCACAGCTATGTCATTTGAGTGCAACAGTGCTTGTCTTAAACGTGAAAAGGAACATCTCGAATTTTGGAAAGTATATACAATGGGTACACATTAAGAACTAGAAAAGAGCTACAATCCTGCATACCACAAAAAAATAGGTCAAAAAATTTTGTTTTCATATCTAATTTCTGTAACTTAAAGGGATCTGTGCTATACAAACCTCAATTGATCCTGAGACATACAGAAGATTAACTTCTGGAACACAGTGAACTGTTAAGAGTTACAGCATTAGACACCACACTGGCCAGCTAACAGGTTTCACTTCAGGAAGATTTTATCCAACTTGCATAATGAGGATTCAGGGCTCATATACTACCTCTATACTTTTACTTGCAGCACAGATGCTGACTTTAATTAATAAAGTCTTACAGAAGATTCTCTTCTATGGCCACAGGTGATGCCTTATACAAGATTCCTGTTCAGGTTCCCTAGAGTTGAACTACAGGAATAATCTTATCCAGTATTGCCCGCTATGTTCCATGTCCCCTAAAATCTCTTTTCCTTTCAGGTCAATCTTATGATTCACTTATCATTTATCAAATTAACACAACAGGTCTAGTAGAGCAAATTACAAAAGGGATTGGACTTTAGATCAATAATACTGAGTGATGGATCACTAGTTATTAAGATCTATTGTTCATGTGAAAGGCAGTTAACATATTTAAAATAAATTCACACACTAAAAATTTCCCAAAATAATGTTTCTGAGAATAGGTTATTAACTCACTTTTTCAAGAATGATCACATTTGAAAAGCATACTCTTCTAAAACAACGCAGGTCCCATCTTCATTTGACAGAAGGAACAAAGGCTTAGATAAAAGCTAACTACCTGCTCATGACCAGCTACAAAGCCAGATAAGAAGGATGAGCCCAAGATCTTCTGACACCAAAATTACTACTTCTTCCTCCATTTCAACAGTTCTTAGTGGCTTTTGTTCACTGAATCTGTTTAGATTCTGAAGCACTTAAAGTTTTATAGATAATTTTAGAGAGTTCAGTCATACAGCTTAGAATCAAACTAATAACTGACTTTCAGCTAAACCTCATATGCAAAGAACAGTATTTAAGAAAATGCTAATTTCATTCTCAGGCCTAATAATAAAGTGTTTTTAATTATTATCCATAATAGTATGGATATTTGTTATAGATAACTCAGACCAAAGCCCTATAAGTGACATTTTTGAGAGTAAATGATAAAGAAAGCTGGGAAAGAAATTCATTCTGTATTTATTAATAAGTCACTTCATTAAAAAAGAATGTATTTATATAGCAACTTTAAGTATTTCAAACATTTCATGACTGAAGGCAGGATTTAAGTTTCTAGGAGATTAACACTAATAATTTCCATTTAACGTAATTTTACTTTTTTCCTTTATTAGAAGAAATTAAAGGTCCATTGGTGGCATCTTGTGAAGGTTGCCTTCTATTAACTATAGATTCTGAAGTGATGGGCCTTGCTTAAAAAAGAAAAAAAAAATGTGTAGAAAACACTCACATTATCTCCAAAAAGGTGGGTAGGTAACCGCAAAGCAAGTGTAACTAACTACTCCCCCAAAGTAGGACAGAACATGTCCCGGGTGTACAGAGTCCTGAAGTAGAACCCAAAGTACTCAGATTCTGGCCCTGACATCTGCGTGACTTCAAGAAAATCATTTTAAAGCTTTGTACTTCAATTTCCTCATGTATAAAATGACACAGAATAGCTGACCTCAATCTACTGCCAGAAGACAGAATGATAATCACAGCCACAAAAAAAAAAGAGTATTTACGGACAACTGCCAGAGTAAAGTTTTTTTATTTTATATACATATACACACATACACACACACACACACACACACACACACACACATAACTACAAACACATTATGTGCAAGATATCAGGTGATGGGCTGGGACTAAGACATAAACATGCCACTGGGTCACATAAAAAAGGAAGTAAAACAGTTAAGTCTTTAAAGTAGCTGGTGGGTGAGAGGTATTAAGTCCACAGAACTGCCCTAACATTGGAAGGGCATGGGGAAATGAAGGTCCATTACATGCTAGGGTTTCACAAAAAAATGGTATTATGTGGAGAAAATCACTAGACTATAAGCTTCCAAAAGACACACAGACATCTTTCTTGTCTTTGTGGCCCCTGTACCTAGCTCAGCTCATACGAGCCACGCTAAGTACCCAATAATTGTTAGTTGATCATCTACTGATTTACCAATAACTAATTTATACATACTCTGGTGCTATGATCTGAATGTGTTTCCCCAAAATTCACATGTTGAAAGCCTAACCCCCAAGGTGATGGTTGGGCCTTTGGGCAGCTCTGTACTCATGAATGGGATTGGTGCCCTTATAAAAGAGACCTTCTTTATAGAGAACTTCCTCTACCTTCCCCAAGAGGAGGTTACAGTGAAAAGACAGCTGAGCTGTCTATGAATTGGGAAGTGGGCCCTCACCAAGACATCAAATTTGCTAGCACCTTGATCTTGGAATTCTCAGCCCTCCAAAACAGTGAGAAATAAATTTCTGTTGTTTATAAGCCACTCAGTCTATGGTATTTTGTAATAGCAGCCCAAAAAGACTAGGACATCTGGTAACACACTCTCTGGAAAACACTAAGAATCCTTCGCCTTAAAGAATGAGTTCACAGCTAATGAGAAGGCAAATAAACAATATAATGGATAATATGCTATAGTCTACTATATCTAACGTACTTTGAGACCATTCAGAAAAAACTAGATAGAAAGCCTTCTAAGGTTATTTATTGAATGCCTGTGTGCTAAGCATTTTACATACTTTAATCCTCACAACTGTGAGGCAGTTTCAACAGCCAATTTTACAGATATCAAAACTGTGGCTCAATAAGATTAAGGCAATTAGGATAAGGCCAGGGTCTAATTACAAAGCTATTTCCACTATACATACCATGATGTCTCTGATAATCAAATTTTATCTTTACCCTTGGCAGTGAGGGGAACACTCAAAACCAGTCAAAACTGTTGTCCTGAACCATCATGAAAAGAGCACCTAAGACTGTACCCAAGTATTTTACCTGAAAAATAACTTTTGAAAATTTGTTCTTCACTCATAAAAATCTGAAAACTGATTTTTTAACAGCTGCATATGTACTTAATGTCGTGTTTCTACATTTAGACCTAAACAATTATAGGTCTAAACAAAAAGTGTGCAACATGACTGGAGAACATAACCAGCAATATTTAAGAAAACAGACATTTGGAAACATCATTTCAAGTGCTTGGGCTGAAAAATTCAGCTATGACCTATAGTTTTAGATCATTCCACTGACTGATATTGAGAGAAACAGTAAATTATTGCAAATTTCTTTTGGAGAGGAGAAAGGAGATTGACATAGGAATGATCTAAAATTTAAGAAACACAACTGATTAAATATTACATGTCAAAGACACTGTAGGTACCCAATAAATCTTGTTTAAAGGGTCAGGACAAGTGGAAGGAGAACGTGTTTTCCTCACCCCTCTGACCAGTAAATATCTTTATTTAGGGAGTCATGAAAAAAAGGCTTTAAGTCATAAAAAAAGAATTTAGGAGAGAAAAAATAAACCAGCTTACAAAACCTCTGAAATCAAAACACAGTATTTTTGTATCTCAGTATGGTTAAATGGGGGGGCGGGGGCAGTACCAAGGGCAATGTCCAGAGAATAGTGTACACATTGGTGTGCATACTACTTAGGAAACTAATGCTGGTTGCTAAATATTGACACAATAAGACTTTCATAGTTTACATTTTAATTTTGTAAATAAAGATTACAAGATATTTCTTTGTATTCTTATATTTCTTCTATATATATTGGAAATATATAAAGACTGCATATCGTTTCTTGAAACTATTTCGTTTTTTTTTTTTTTTGTCGTGCTTATTAGTGTTTCTTTATAGGGCTTCTGGTCATCTTTAGAGCTTAGCAGCAGCAACATTAATATTGTATTCATTTTACTAAAAATGTGGTAAGTAGTTTAGATTGAAAAGCAAGATCTATTCCAAAGCTATTTCCACTATACGTACCAAAATAAAAATTTCTTATCTCTCCTAAATTCTAAATTTTACATGATTTACCAAGTAATCTCTTAAGTACTAATCAGAGGTATGAGAAAACACTTCTCATCCCATTTGTCCAATTTATTAAACACCATTTACTGGGTACCTAAGAGTCTTTGACATGTAACTTTTACCAGTTGTATTTCTTAAACTTTAGGTCATCTCTACCGCAAACCTCTTTCCCTCTCCAAAAATTCTGGCCTAATCTGCTGCATCTCTCAATACTGCAAGCAGTGGAATGATCAAAATTATGGGTCATATCCATATTCCTTCATAATTGAGGGTAACTTTGGACTGTAAATCCCATATGTTATTAGCTTACCTTTCAACAGCACTCTAGCCATTTCATAAATATAACCCCAAACAAATTTTCTATTTTAGCACACCCATAGGAAGTCATAAAAAATTCAGAGACTAAATTACCTTTCGAGGATTCTAAACTTAACCCAACAGTATTTGTATTAAAATTATTTTTTTAAATTCTACAGACATTTGGTACATGCAATTCTGACTTTACCAACAAAAAGCCTCCACACCAAGATGAGGAAAGCGTCCTTTCATTTTCTCAACTGAAAAGGAAAAAAAAAGGCCAACTGCTTGCATGGAGGTTTGCATTTAACACAGGAGTCTCTGGCAAACCCAGTAACTCACGTTCAACTTCAGAAATCCCGTCGACCAGCAACACGAGTAATCAGTGAACATAACCCGTCGGTTTGACGAACCACTTCATCCGCTGGCTCTCCCCCATCGATTCACTCCCCCAAAACCCCAACCCACCAAACACACGACTGAATATGTCTTCTTCAAGAGAGCCAAAAACCTCGAAAACGCCGAGAAAGAGCTCCCCTCTGAAAGAGAAGGCCTGTCCTTCCCAGCCTGGGGCCCAGTCTGGCTCGGCGAGCCTCGCTCCAAGGACGCCCAATTCTCGACGCCCTGCACGTCCCGCCCCGCCCCGGGCCCGCTCGCGTCCCTTTGGGCGAAAAAACCCTCCCTCCGGCGCTCAGCCAGGACTGACAGTTACGGCTGCAGTAGCCGCTGCCACCAGGGGCCTACTCCTGGCACTAGCCCCTCCACACCACGCTCCCCCAAACACTCGCTTCGGCGGTGGGAGTGGGGGCTGGGGGAAGTGGGTGTCTACCCTCGCCAGTGTGGGACCCGAAGGGTGGCCCGGGAGACCGACGGGACGGAGGGGAGCAAGCGCCGCCAGCCCAGGCTGCGTCCGCGGCAACACTGACCTGTCGTCGCCCCCGCGCCTGGGCTGCGGCCCTCGCAGCGGCGGCCGCCTCACTGGTCGTCGTCGCCCTCGCCCGCCGCCTCCGCCCGCCACCGCCTCGTTCCCTTTCGCTGCCGCCACCGCCGGGGCTCATGCGGGACCCGCGCTTCCTTCTCTGGAAACTGAGGCCGGGAAAGGGGACACCGGAGCCGCCGAAATCCCGGCGTTTGTCGCCAGCAGCAGCTGCCTGTCCACACCGGGGGGCTGCGGGGCCCTCCTCGCAGTGGCTATAGGCCGCAAGCTATTCCGAGGAGGAGCCACGGGAGGCGCCGCCGCCCGCAGCCGAGAGCGCTGGGCTGGCAGAGGTGAAGCCTAAGTAGGCGGCGGATGGCGGGCGCCCAGGCCGGCGGATGGCTACGCTGCGGCGGGATGCGCGAGCGAGCGAAGGGGTGGTGTGTCGGCGTTCTGGCGAAGGGGAAAAAGCCCTGTCGTCTCCTGTGGTCACCCCGAGCCCAGCGCCACCATCTTGGGAGAAACACGGATCTCGCGGCAGCGACGCAAGACGGGAGGACTGGCTGGGCGGGCCGAGTATCCCGTCAGGCAGCGCGCGCCACCAGGCCGGGCGAAGGCTCCAGGCAGGGAAGCGGGGACGTGGGGCGGGGCGGAGGCGCGCGCGGGAGGGTGCTGCGCTCCGCCCCTCCATCCCTCGCCGGCTCCGTCCTCCTCCCGCTTCCCGTCGCCGCCGGCGCAGGGGCCATAGGGAAGGGGAGGTGGTCTGCGGCTCCTCGGAGTCCCACCAGGGTCGGTCGCCATTTTGGGACTGGACCTAAAGGGTAATACTTGTTTTTAGCCCCTGCTGTTTATGACCTGCCTGAGAAAACGGGGTGCATTCTGGAAATTCTCTACACTCTGCCAGTAGGGTTGGAGAGCCCCTTCATCTACCCAACCGAGGGACCCCCTCCGATTTTGTTTGGCAATGAATGGGCTCCAAATGTCAGCCCAGGCGGCCTTGAGAGCCCTCAGCCCCAAGGCGTGGCCAAAGCATACTGTTACTGGGTCTCCAGCCACAGCCTGTTTCCACCCGGAGCTTCCCTTGTAGACTCTAGGGATGGCCGATAGTGCGGGCCAGTTTTCAGGAGACCAAGGTCATCTGCTTAGGTCTCTTGCCAACACAGGATTTGTCACTGGTTTACCAGAGACTAGAAGGTAAAAAGCCTGTCTACTGTAGTGTTGACATTAAGTAGGTTGTCTATTAAAGAGAAGTGGCCTTCTGGTTGAGCCCAGCTAGATCGAGGCTAATTGTGATCTTTGTGACAGTTGCACCCATTTAGAGGCATGTGTTATATTTAATACCAGGGTCACCATTTTATTCAAAAGAGTTATATCTTTTTATGGCTTTACAACACTTGCCAGCAAAGTTGTAAGAAAATCACAAACAATTCATATAGTCTTGTGGCTTGCAACTTTGCTGATAAGCCATTAAAATCCTATATGAGGCCCCAATTATGTAGTATTCAAATTCTTTATATCAACAATTGTACATAGAAGTGTATTTTTAAATTGTCATTCTTAGAGCACATTTTTATATAGTCACAACTATAACTATATAAAAGTTAATCACCTGTTAAATAAGCTAGAAGAGTTTAAATTGTTCTATGACAACTGATGATAAATGATAGTGTTAAGCTAGGTTCTATTTTAAGATGTTTTAACTCAGCTCTTTATTCATTTTTCATTTCCCCCATTACAGATCCACATTTGGAAACTATTTGCTGTTAAATTTTATGGAAGGGACTAGTTGGAATTATAATTATTTAAGGATTTATCTTTGTATATTATCAAAATAGACAAGAATGAAAATCTTTAAAGACTTTACAGTTAGAATAATTAAAGCAAACTATTAGTACTATAGATAGCATGTGAAGATACTTTTAGCTATTCTAATCCATCTTAAGTAGAAATTGTCTGAATAAACAAAATGTAATTTTATAATAGCCTGGTGTATCAAAATGTGGCAGAAATCCCTGAGTTCCAAAAAGATTAAAGAAGGAAGGGAAATAAATCTTCTCTTAGATGTCAAAATGACTATCCACTGCTTTACTAAGCTCAAGGAAGATCCTCATTCCTCCTAGGAATCCGGAGAAATTAGGTATATGCCTTTTAGTTCATTAATGTTAAGCATGTATTCTTATGTGTGATATTAGTATCAGACTTGATTCAAGAACACACTGTGCTCTTTGCTTTATCCATTTTCAAATTTAGAAATGTTTTCTGATAAAAATAGCCTCCATGAATATTGTCAGGAATCTTTAGAATATTAGCAGTGTTCCACCTTCATATACATCAATTTATATGAAATTTTTTTTCCTTATCAGACCCGTATTTTTCTTCAAGTATGTTTTCCCAGAAAATGACTTAGTATCTACAAAGTGAATAGTAAATTGTTTAAACTATTTCTAGTAAAGATGAGACGCAGTAGTTTCTAAAAATTTTCTCTTTTCAGGTGTAGAGTAAAAACAACAGTTTAATTTTGTAAACATAGGCATTAATGCCTTGAACAAACTTTGAACTTCTGTTTACCAAGAGCTATTTATGTGCTAGGCCTTGGACTGCATGAAGTATGCGAGCTACTATTTATGTGCCTTGCCTTGGGAAACAATAAAAGATCAACAGTCCCTATCCCTGCCCTCAAGAACTCCCAGTTCAAGAGGAAGTCACACCTATAAGACTGTGGACACTTTTTCAGAGTAACCCAACACTGCATTGATTATGAAGGTATCTCCTAATATATATCTGATAATACAAACTTTTTTTACTATTGTCCTAAATTGCTAATGAAGTTTTTTGTTTGTTTGCTGTGGGGGCGGGGCTGTTTGCTGCTTAGGATTTCTGGTTGACGTGAGCCACAACAAATGAATCAAAATGTAAAAACACAATTTCTTTATTACCCCACATGCCCCAGGATCAGAAATAAGTCCCGAACCTGGAAGAGAAAGAGTAAAATATGGTGGGGTGAAAGTCATTGTTGCTATTTTTAGGCTGCATCAAAATGTTACACACTAAACTATGGAGAGATACTTAAGCTTTCTATATATGAATAGTTCCCAGTATTTAAGAAATACTGTTGAAGCAAAATAAGTTCCATGAAGAACACTGTCTGTCTGGCATATGATAAGTGCTCAATAAATGTTAGTGTTTAGTAGTAGTAATAATATTAGTGTTAGTATTATCTGTATCATTTGTTAGCATTACACACATCAAGTATGAACTTCTTCATGCCCCACCCTTATTACAAACTTGTCTAAATTTGCATTCCTCCTGACCTAACTTACATCCTTCCTCCTCTCTACAGCTAACTTTTTCTGGTGAGCATAGAGCTAGCCTCAAGACTGTTACTCCCACAATCATTCCCTAACCCATTCATAAATTCTGCCTCTACTGACTTTGTTCCTTCTGTTTAAAAGAGCCATCTATGCTTGGATTGTAATTTCCTTCCAAGTCTCTCTTAAACTACTGAAATTTAGCATCTACCTCCATTTTGCTGTATACATTGATTGTATCAATGTCACTATGGCATAATAGCCAAGTTCAAAGATTGCTTCTCAATTTTCATAATATCTGACCTCTCTGTAGCCTTCCACACTGCTAACCACTGCCTCCTGGAAACTTCTTCCTTGGTTCTGTCACCTTGTATTCTCTGTTCTCTCCTTCCATGTCTTGGACTACTCTTCCTCAAGGCTCCTATGCAGAATCCTCCCTCTAAATCCTTGTGTCTCTTTGCCCACTATATTATACACTTTGTGACAGACCCATTTACATACACTATTCTTCTATCATTTATTTCAGTCAAGGATCAAGTCTAAATCTTGAACACAGACCTCAGAAGCTTCAGATACAATATCTTCAACCGCTTACTGGAAATTTATACTAGATGTTCTACAGGCACCTCAAACTCAACATGTCTAAAATCAAGCCGTTGAGTTTATGCTATTTTCCACCATTGACTGAGATGGGAGTAACTGCGGAGAGGAGCTGGTTTTGGGAGAACAAGCAGGAATTTAGTTTTGGCAATGTTAAATTTGAGAGGCCAATTAGAGATATCTGGAGTACATACTGTTTGTTACCTGACCCCTAATATGCATTCTGCTCTTCATGATAATAGAATATCTAGCCAGACACATGACTGCCTATATTAAACTCTAAGTGTGACCGTGTCACTAAGTTCTGGCCAGTGGGGTGTGAGCAGAAATGATGTGTGCAACTTCCAGATCATTCTCTAGAAGAAATTGGATGTCCTTTGCCCTTTCTCTTTGTCTCTTTCTAATAAGTGAAATGTGGTTGGGGTGGTGAGTTATGTTGGAGGGTGCTATGGTTTGAATGAGTATCCCTTGCAAAATTCATGTTGAAACTTAATCCTCATTATGGCAGTATTAACAGATGGGGGCCTTTTGGAGAAGTGATTAAGTCATGAGGGCCCTACCCTCATGGTTGGATTAGTGTCCTTCTAAAAGGACTGGAAGGAACTAGCTTAGGCCCTCCTTTGCCCTTTCATCTCTTCAGACATGTGAGAACACAGTATTTGTCCCCTCCAGAGGATGTAGCTACAAGGAACCATCTTAAAAACAGAGAGCAGCCCTCACCAGCCACCAAACCTGCTGGTGTCTTGATCTTGGACTTCCTTACCTTTAGAATTGTAAGAAAATATGTTTCTATTCTTCATAAATTACCCAATCTCAGGTATTTTGGTATAGCAGCACAAACACACTATGACTGGGAGAAACATTTTAGGGATCACAGAGCAACAGGGTAGGCTCCTGAGAACTTCATTGGGCAGATCCCGTGTACCAGCTCAACTTTGGTGTGAAACAGCTACTACTTCTATGATCTGCCATGGTTCCTCTAGATCCCTTTTACTGCAGCTGACCTTGTATCCTAATATCCAAGTGACAATGTCAGGGAGGCAGTTGGAGGCAGTCTGGAGTTAGGGGAGCATGAAACCAACTCAACCTACATCCCTTGACTTGATTGATAACTCTACCATCTGTGACAGTCCCCAATCATAATAATGTTAGTAACTCTAGATTTCCTCTCCCTCATTCTCATGGCAATTAAGAGGCAAAGTCATATACTCCCTGAAGAATTGGTTTTAGAATTAGAAAGTATAAAAAAAAAGTATAGCAAAATTGTTAAAAGGACAGGCTCCCAATTTCTAGCAAGTGCAAAGATGCCAGGCAAGTGTATAAACCCCCTTCTGATTTAGTTTCCTCATCTGTAAAATGGGGTTGTGAGGATTAATTGTTAATCTGCATAAAGCACTTAGAATAATGCCAGGCACATTGTACAAGCTCAACAAAGGCAAGCACTTTTTCCATGCAAATCCCAGTTCTGCCACTTATTGGTAGAACCCTGAGTACTTCAATTGATACTGTTTCCTCATCAGTAAATTGTGAAAAATAATGGTACCAACCTCATAGGGCTACTGTCATTCTTCATCTATTCAATACATATATATTGAGAAGACATGATGTGCCTGCACTGTTCTAAGTGCTGAGAATACAGCAGTGAACAAAACAAAGTGCCTACCCTTATGAAGTTTATGATCCATGGAGGAAGAAAACCACGTAAACATAGGATGTCAGAATGTGGTATGTTAAGAAGAAATGCAAAGCAAGGCAAAGTGGCCAGAGAAGGTCTTAATAAAAGATGGACATTTAAGCAGAGGCGTGACAGAAGTGAAGGAATGAGCTGTGGGAATATAAAGGGAAGAGCCTTCCAGACAGAGAGGGCCCTGAGGCAGAAAGGTGCCTGCAGCCACGTAGAAACAGCTGGGAAGGAATTATGGCCAGAACAGAGGGAAGGGAGGAGTTGAAGATGAGCTCAGAGAAGTCACAGTGGGTCGCAGCCTGGAGGACTTTGTAGCTTATCCTAAAAACTTGAATATTTGAGCCGAATGTGGTAGGAAAGCTCTGGAATGGTTTGAGAGAATTATGACAAGATCTAACCTATGGAAATCACTGTAACTACTGTGTAGAGAATAGACAAAGTGCATGTAAAATGTTTGGTGCCTGACACGGGCTGTGTTCAATAAATGGTAATAAGCACTATTATTATTATCATTGTTATAACATCCATTTCTTCCTTTTTAATCCTACTGCTACTACCTTAATGTGGACTCTTAGCATTTAGATTCTTAGTATTTCTGAACTAGACTGTAAGTGGGCAGAGTTATATTATGTCCTTCACTATCTTATCTTCAACACCCAGCAAAATGCTTGTCCGTATTATAGTACTTTCTTACTAAGCGTCCCCATTGCAAAATGTTTTCTTAAGAAACAAATATGATTTCATTGCTCCCTTTCTTAACTCTATCAATGACTCACCGTGACCTTCTGAATAATGTCTACACTCCAAGAACAAGACCAGTTGAATGTGGCCCCTGCCTCCCTTCCAGCCCCATCTTCTTCCACTCCCCACGTGAACCTGAGAGTCATTGAGAGTCACACTTGAGAGTCATTTGGAGCCCTTTTACATGCACTTCCTTGTACCTTTTAGACAAGTTCAATCACCTCCTGAGTGATCCCCTCAAGCAGGTTCTTGCTTATGCCTCTCTGTCGCTTCTTCCCATCCTGCCACTTCTCACAGGCTGTGGATCTATGTACTTACACTTTCTGTCTTCCGTTAAGCTCCTTGAAAGAAGAAAGTGCCCTTGACTTTCCCTCATGTTCCCAGTATCTACCTCAATAGCTAAAACTTGGTAACTTTTTAAAAACATGTTTGAATGAATCAGCCCTTGTGAGTGTAAAAGAGGGGAAAGAAAAAGAGAAAGTTAAGAAGTGAGACCATCATGTCTAACGGAGAACCCCTTTGCTGAGCTAACATGATAAAGTTGTGTATCTTTGGATGTTTTGCTTTTCAACTATATCAAGCAGAGATAGAAGGTACAGAGGTGCCTGCTTACACAACTCAGTGGGGACAGAAAAATCAGGGAAATTAATTTACTGTAAGAAATATTAATTTGTTGTGAACTCCAGTAACTAAGCAACAATGAATAAGTCTCTAAATCTTTTAGAACCTTAGTATATGTTGTACAAAATAAGATATTGAACAAGATGGCCTATAAAGTTCTCTTAAATCTATGACTTATTCAAGCACTAATTTCATTTACCTATAGCCAAGACTACATAAGAGGTCATTGGAGCAAAAATCCGAAAGTCCTGTCAAATCATGCTTTGACCTTGGTCATTTCAATCTCTTTGTGCCTGCCTTAACCCATCTGGAGAGTAGGTGGAAAAGGGAAGCATTTCATTGAACACTAGCTGCTGCTGCTGCTAATCTGAGCTGTTCTGAATAAAACAGTTCCAGTCAAATCAATGAAGCACCCCTTAGAAATTTCTCCTTCTGACAAGTGCATCATTTGAGTTCCTTGAAATCATTCACATTGCGTCCATATGTCTAAGATTAATAGTATTTTAAATACATATCATACTAATTCTAACAGGAATTCTAATAAAATGATTTTTCAAATTTAAGCAAATGCACTGGTTAAACGAAATCTTATTAATAATAATAAAGATGGTGCAGACAAGTACACTTACTGTTTTTCTTCAAGATCTCACAACTAAACTATCTGGCTAGGGAAGAATCAAGAATATCATTTGCAACTGGTAAACAACATTTTATTTTTTTAGTATTGATTGACACATACAAAATACAAAATTCTGCTATCAAAATTATACATTTTACTATGTGAACTCTTTGACATTGCTTCCAACAGAATTTTATACTTGAAGCTTGCCTTTTAAAATTTTTGTTTTTATGTTGTTTTTAAATATTAAGCTAGCATTATAATATGGAAAGACCAAAAATTTTAAATATAGTAATATAGATACGATTTATGACATAAGATGCTTTATATTGCTTCTTTTTTTAAGTTCCTGCTAAGCATAGTACTGATGCATCTATATTTCAGTACTTAATACAAAGTTCCTGAAATGACAGTGTATTTCCACAAATTGAATTTGGCACTCATCAGGTGCCAGATGTTTGAATAAATCTCATTAATTCTTACAACAATCTTGGATATCATACATTTTATGGATTAGAAAATGGAGTTTAGACTGGGTAAGCAACTTGCCTGTGTCTCACTGCTAAAAACTAGCAGTAGGATTTAAACCGAGGTTTGTGTGTGTGTGTGTGTGTGTGTGTGTGTGTGTGTGTGTGTGTGTGTGTGTGTGTTCTTATAGCACTTTACTTTCCCAGAGCACAAAAATAATTTTTTTTAATTTCAGAAATGTTTTGTTGAAATGTTTTCTCAATCATTTGACTAGCATCCTTTTTTTCTTCCTCCATAGCAGTTTTATACTGTAACAATATTCTCAAATTGTTACTCCAACAGAAAGCTCCTTTTCCATACTGTTCAGTTCAATTGTGGACATCTGGGAGCCCAAGCCAGCCTGATCTGCCATCCCTCCTTCCCAGCACTCTGTCCTGATTATGTGATGTTGGATTAGCTCCTTAACATCTTTAATCTTGATTTCTTCATTTATAAAGGAAATGATATTGTGATGATTAAAGAGATAATGTGTTGCTAAGGACTTAACTCAGTGCCTAGCACATAATAAGTGCTCAATAAGTGTTGATGAATGAATGAATGAAATTGTCTTGAGTTTGGGTTAGGTTTGAGTTTCCCCCAGAAACAGATCCTGAGACAATCATTTGAGTGCAAGTAATTTATTTGGGAGGTTATCCCAAGAAACATTTGATCTCTCTTGAAACACACTGAAATTACCAATACTACTATGAACAATGAATCTACTAACTGAAAGTTCAAGATGTTTTTGCAGTTCTTTTTGTTCTTAAACTAAATTTCCCTAAAGATATTCAGATTATTGTGCTCAGAAGTTTCTTGAATTAATTCTTATCAGTTTGATATATAGTTAGGTTTATTTGTTTCTATCTGTAGGAATTTTAGGCCATGATTCTTTCATCCCTATTAATTTAATTTCAGTTTTGAATATGTAAAACATTTTGATGTTTCAAGCATCAAAACTACATAAAAAGATACACTCAGAAAAGGTTTTACTCTTCTCATCCCTTTAACCTAATTCCCACCCACTCCTCATAAGTAATCACTTTGATTCTTTTAGTTTATTCTTCCTGAGTTTCTTTTTGCAAACAAATAAGCCTACAAGCACACAAACATACATATATTTGTGTGTACATGTTTATATATATATGTTATAATTATTGTACCTTTTTCCTGAGGTCGTTTCTTTTGGTATTTAGAAATGTAAATAAGTAGAGAAAAATCTACTTATTGCCTTTGCAACAATCAATGAGCATATTCTACTTTGCCCATTCTCTCTCCCTTTTCTTTTTTTTTAAATAAATATATACCATGGAATACTATTCCCTTCTCTTCTTATTTTATAAATGGTATTAGTTATACTTTATAATAACATGTAATTTTTGCATACTATTCTTTACAGCTAGTTAGCAATTTGTTTCAGGGTTAGAACTACAATTTAATATATTCAAAGCTTATAATCAGTCCTTTTACTGATGTTTTATTAGTTATATCTTGGTTGGATAAAGGTTGTCATTTAGTAAATACCTCAGAAAAAGGTCAGGGATATAGTATTCACTGAGTGTTGTTTATCTTTAAAACACCTATAGCCTTGATATTTTAAGCAAAGCTTGGTTGGATTTAAAAAAAAATTCTTGGCTGCCACTTTCTCTTTTATCTATGTAACTAAACTGTTTCCTGGTTTTCTTGGTTTTAAAAAGTCATGGCAATTAGACTTTCTGTCCTTTGTAAAGTACTTTGTCTTTTAGCATGGAACTGATAAGATTTTTCTTTATTTGGTAATGTCTAAGGATTTTACTAGGTTATGATTTGGAGATGAATAGTTAGAGTCAATTTTTCTAGTTCACAATGAGGGCTTTTTCAGCATAAATGTGAATGGCCTGAGCTCCCCACTCAAGAGACATAGGCTAGCTGAATGGACCAAAAAAAAAAAAAAAAAAGCCAAGTATCTGCTGTCTCCGGGAATCACATCTAACCCACAAGGACTCATTCAGACTCAGGGTGAAGGGATGCAAAACAATATTCCATGCAAATGGAAACCAAAAGAAAGCTGGTGTAGCCATTCTTATATCAGATTATAGACTTCATATCAGCAAAAATAAAGAAAGACAAAGATGGTCATTATATAATAGTGAAGGGAACAATTCAACACAAAGACGTAACAACCCCAAATATTTATGCACCTAACACAGGTGCACCCAGATTCATAAACCAAACCCTACTTCATCTAAACAAAATGATAAATAGCATCATCATAATAGGTGGGGACTTCAACACTCCACTAACAGAGTGGACAGATCCTCCAAGAAGAAAATAAGCAAAGGAACAATGGACTTAAGCAGAACTCTAGGACAAATATAACAGACATTTACAGAACATTCTACCCAAAAACTACTGATTATACATTCTTCTTATTAGCTCACGTAACATTCCCTAATACTGATCACATCCTAGGCCACAAGACATGTCTCAACAAATTTTTAAAAATAGAAATTACACCATATATCTTCTAAGACCACAATGGAATAAAATTAGAAACCAATTCCAACAGAGACACTCAACTCTACAGAAAGTCATGGAAAGTAAACAACCTACAGCTGAATAGTTATTGGGTCAAGGAAGAAATTAAGATGGAAATTAAAAGATTCTTTAAATGAAATGACAAAGGGGACATAAGTTATCAAAATCTATGGAATTCAGCAAAAGCAGTCATAAGAGGAAAATTCATATCCATAAATGCCTACATCCAAAAGACAGGAAGATCACAAATCAACAATCCAATGAATCATCTGAAGGAATTGGAAAAGGAAAAGCAAACCAATCCCAAACCCAGCAGAAGAAAAGAAATAACTAAGGTCAGAGTAGAACTAAATGAAATTGATAATAAAAGAATTATACAGAAGATTAATGAAACAAAATGTTGGTTCTTTGAAAGGGTGAACAAAATAGGCCTCTCACTAGATTAACCAGAAACAGAAAAGAAAGGACCCTAATACACTCAATCAGAAATGATAAAAGGATATTACAACTGATACCACAGGAATACAAAATATCATCTCTAAATACTATGAAAATATGCACATTCACTTGAAAACACTGAGGAAATGGATGAATTCTTGGAAATACACAACCTCCCTCCTGAACAGACCAATGTTAAATAATGAATTGAAACAGCAATAAAAAATATCTCCCAGCAAACAAAAGTCTTGGACCAGATGGTTTCATAGCTGCATTTTACCAGACCTACAAAAAACTGGTACCTATACTGCAGAAATTATTTCATGACATAGAGAAGGAAGGAATCCTTTCCAACTCATTCTATGAAGCCAATATAACTTTGATACCAAAGCCAGGAAAGGACACAACAACAACAACAACAAGAAAACTACAGACCAATATCTTTTGGAAATATAGATGTAAAACTTCTCAATAAAATCCTAGCAAACTGAATTCAGCTGCACATCAAAAAAATAGTCCACCACAATCAAGTGGGCTTGATGCAAGGATGGTTCAACATATGCAAATCTATAAATGTGATTCACCACATAAATAGAAGCAAAGCAAAGACCATATGATCCTCTTGATAGACTTAGAAAAAGCATTTGACAAAACTCAGCACCCTTTTATGATAAGAACTCTTAACAGAATAGGAATAGATGGAGCATACCTCAATATTATAAAAGCCATATACAACAAACCAACAACCAACGTCATACTGAACAGGGAAATATTGAAAGCATTCCCACTTAGAACTGGCACCGGACAAGGTTGCCCACTGTTACCACTTCTGTTCAACATACTGCTGGAAGTCCTGGTCAGAGCAATCAGGCAAGAGAATTAAATCAAGGATATCCAAATGGGGAAAGAAGAAGTCAAACTATCTCTCTTTGCTGATGATATGATCTTATATCTAGAAAAAAACAAAGATGCTGCCAAGAGACCTTTGGAATTGATAAATAAATTCAACAAAGTCTCAGATTACAAAATCAATGTACACAAATCAGTTGCATTCCTATATACCAACAATAGTCAAACTGATAATCAAATTAAAGACTCAATACCTTTCACAATAGCAACAAAGAAAATAAAATACCTAGGAATATATTTAACCAAGGAAGGGAAAGACTAGGGAAACTATGAAACACTGAGGAAGGAAATCACAGAGGGCACAAACAAATGGAAAAACATACTGTGCTCATGGATTGGCAGAATCAACCTTGTTAAAATGTCCATACTACCCAAAGTGATTTATAGATTCAATGCAATCTCCATCTAAATAACATCATTTCTTGTAGCCCTAGAAAAAATATTTCTATGCCTCATTTGGAGCCAGAAAAGAGCCAGAATAGCCAAAGCAAACTTAAGCAAAAGGAAAAAATCTGGAGGCATCACTTTACCAGACTTTACACTACAAGGCTTTAGTAACCAAAACTGCATGGTACTAGCACAAAAATAGTGACATAGATCAATGCAATAGAGCAGAGAACCCAGTGATAAAACAATCCACATATTGCCATCTGATCTTTGACAAAGCAGACAACAATATACACTGGGGAAGATAATCCCTATTCAATAAATGGTGCTAGGAAAATTGGATAGAAGAGATTGGAAAAACTCTTATAGATATTGGCCTAGGCAAAGAATTTATGAAGAAAACCCCAAAAGCAATCACAGCAACAACAAAAATAAATACATGGGACCTGATCAATTTAAAAAGCTCTGCACAGCCAAGGAAACAATCAATAGAGCAAATACACAACTTAGAGAATGGGAGAATATATTTGCATGCTATTCATCTGATAAAGGGCTAATAATCAGAATCTACAAAAAACTCAAGCAAATCAGCAAGAAAACATCAAACAACCACATTAAAAAGTGGGCAAAAGGCATGAACAGAAGCTTTTCAAAAGAAGATAGACTAATGTCCAATAAGCATATGAAAAAATGCTCAACATCTCTAATCATTTCTAATCATTTGATTTGAAATGCAAATCAAAATCACAGTGAGATATCACCTAACTCCAGTGAGAATGGCTTTTACCAAAAAGTCCCAAAACAGCAGATGCTGGCATAGATTTGGAGAGAAAGGAACACTCATATACTGCTGGTGGGACTGCAAACTAGTACAACCTTTATCAAAAGTAGTATGGAGATACCTAAAAGTAGACCTACCAGTTGATCCAGCAATCCCTCTACTGGGTATTTACCCAAGGGAAAAAAAAGTTATTTTATAAAAAAGACAGTTGCACTTGAATGTATATAGCAGCACAATTCACAATCACAAAGATGTGGAAACAACCCAAGTGCCCATCAATACATGAGTGGGTTAATAGAATGTGGTATATGTATACCATGGAGTATTACTCAGTCATAAAAAATGGTGAACTAATACCTTTTATAACAACATGGATGGAACTGGAGACAATTCTCCTAAGTGAAGTATCCCAAAAATGGAAAAACAAACACCACATGTACTAACTATTAAATTAAAACTAAATGATCAATATTCAGTGTACATATGATAGTAAAATTCAATGGAAATCAAGCAGGTGGGAGGAGGGAAGAAGAGATGAGTAAATTCACATTGAATGGGTACAGTACACACTGTCTGGGTGATGGATACACTTATAACTTTTACTCAAATTGTACAAAAGTAATTCATATAACCAAGACGTTTGTACGTCCGTAATATTCTGAAATAAAAATAAATAAATTAATTTTAAAATAAAGATTAGATGGGATAAATAGAAAATAAATAGCATGGCTGGAGATCTAAATCCATCTATTTTATAGTTACATTATATGTGAATAACTACACATTTCAGTTGAAGACAGATTGTCACACTGAATACAAAAACAAGACTTATGTATGTGCTATTTACAAGAGAAGCAGTTTAAATTTAAGAACACAGTTAAATGGAAAGTAAAAGGGTAGAAGAAGTTATAACATGCAAACAATAGCTAAAAGAAAGTTGATTATAAATATATAATATCAGATTAGCAGACTTGAAGTCAAGAAAAATCTCCGGATGTACACAGAAACATTTTGTAATAATAAAAGCATCAATTAAACAGATAAAAATCCTAAAATTTTCTGCACCTAATGTTTCACCCATGTGCACTTAATAGCTTCAAATTATTTATTTCAAAATGTAATAAAACTAGAAGAGGAAACTAATCTAAAATCATATAATAATAGTTGGATATTTTCATACACACCTCTCAGTAAGTATTACAACAGCAGTCAGAAAAATCAACAAGGATATAAAATATTTGAACAACACGATTAATCAAATTAATCTCATCAACCTATATTCAAATTGCCTTCCCCATCCATAAGACATTCACTAAGAATTATTGATACAGCCCAAACACAGTTTCTCCAAATCCCTTTTTTCATAAACAGTCACGATCACTGGCCAGGAAGGGCCAGTGTGGAGCGATGGATGAGCCTGACTTAACCCTCTCTCTCTTCCCTAAAGGAGACATTTATGGAAATAATTTTCTTGCATTTCTTGATACTTTTGCCATCCAACTTTGCATTTCTAAGCACTATAGTTTAGTTTTCCTTGTTTTTTAAACTTTATGGAAAAGGAATGATATAGCATGTATTCTTTTGTGTCTGCCTTCTTTCATTCAAAATTACATTTGTGAGGTGTATCCACGCTGTAGCATGTATCTGCAGTCAGTTTATTTACATTGCTGTATGATATTAATGTACTACAACTTATTAATTCATTTTACTGCTGATGGGCATTTGAGTTCTTTCCTATTTTGGGATATAATAAATAATATTACTAGGAAAATTCTTGAAATGAATGTAACCTGCTGCTTCCTGAATCATGAACAAAGGACTCTTCTACCACCGAAACAGCTTCCCAGGTTCTCCAGCCTTCCTTTTTACAGTTCAGTTTAATGACCTCCGATAGCTATTTGACTAACTATATTCTTCCATAGACAGTATGATTTATCAGTGCAAAATAATCTTCACTTTCCCTCCTAGTCCATTTTGTGTTGCTATAAAGGAATACCTGAGGCTGGGTAATTTATAGAGAAAAGAGATTTATTTAGCTCACGGTTCTGCAGGCTGTACAAGAAGCGTGACGCTGACATCTGCTCGGCTTCTGGTGAGGGCTTTTGTGCTACGTCAGAACATGGCAGAGAAGGTCAAAGGGGAAGCAGGTATGTGCAAAGAGGGACTTTCTTTATTGTTCTATCAATACATGTTTGCCAACAGCGAATAGGAGAACAAATGAGACTTAAAATTTTTAAAGTCATTTGAGCCCCTTGGGAGAAGTGCACTAGACTCACCCTCTGTTTATTTATATTAATGAGACCCAGGCATAGCACAGATCAATGATATCAACAAAACATTAAAATCTCATTTAAGTCATACAGTTTAGTCATATGTTATGAATTCTCCTCCAGCTTCCTTAATAAGGCTGCTAAAGAGCAAAAATAACAGTAAGGACTAACAATGATTTTGAACTGTTAATATCTATATGTGATTCTCCTGAATGGTTTATTATTAATATAATAACATTCAGTTTCCCTGGCTCCATTTGGAGAGTCTGGATTAATACTCTCTGAGGGAGAGCCCAGGAATCTGCATTTTTCATAAGCACCCGAAGGAGACTTCAGTACAGATGTTCTTTGGACCACACACTGGCTGAGCTATCAATAAGCAATGACAGGAAGGAGAAAAAAATGGTATGACTACAGAAGTGAAGAGAAACACAAACATATGTAGAAAGATTATAAGAAAACCAACTGTGCTTCTTCCTGGGGATGGGGATAAAGATCTGACTGTAGGCAGCGATTGTAGCTTGTAGTGCTCAGGGCTTTCCTCTCTGAGCACATCCACCTCCCACATTAGGGTTCAAGCAAGCTGGGGGGTCTTCCCTCCCACATAGTCTGGCAGATTAGCCAAGACTTCAAGGGTTCATACACTTACGCAGAAATAAGGAGTCATTTGAGGAGAACGATTGTTTCAAAACTGAAAGTAACATACTCAATTTAGATTCTGTCAGAACCAGAAATATCAAGAAGACAAAGAAATTAAATTAGGCCATTAAGTACACCAAGTGAAATAAGGGAGAAAATTAGTAATGTGAAACAAAAACGATAGAAAGACTAAAAAGAACTAAACATTTTAGGTATCAAAAGTAATACTTAAAGAACACAACCATTAGGATGAGTAGCAGAATGGATGTGTCTGGGGAATGAATTAATAAATTAGAAGACAAATTGAGGATATCTCTTTGAAGGCAAAAACAAAAACAAAAAAAATATATTGTGAACAATTAAAAAGATATAGAAGAGAGAGAGAACATGGGATTAATATTCAGATAGTAGGTGTCTCAGAAAGAGAAAATATAAATGGAGATGAGGAGATATTTGAAGAATTAATGGGAATAAGTTTCCCCAAATAAAGATGAAAGACCTCTGTTTCAAAGAGCTCAGAGTTCTCAAAAGGAGAGAGAAATAAAAGTTCACACATAGACACATCATGGTAAAACTTAAGAACATCAAAGACAGAAAGGCTTCAGAGATAAAACAAGTCCCAAACAAACCCAAGAATCAAACTGACATCAGTTCTTTCTCACTATCAACTCTGGATGCAAGAAGACAATGAAGCAGGATTTTCAACACATTGAAGAGAAATCACTTTGAATCTAGAATTTTATATCCAGATAAATTGTCATTCAAATTCAGAGACATGATAAGATATTCTCAGGCATAGAAGGCCTCAGAAAATTTGCCCCCCAAAGATCTGTGTTGGAAAGAGAGGTGAAATATTTCTATCAGTGGAGAGAAAAAAATCTAGGAGATGCTGTGAGAGATACAAGAGGGAACAAGGGATTTCATACATTGGTAAAATTTGTTGTGTCCAGAAAATAAGTTCAAGGAAAAAAATATATTCATAATACCACTCTGAATTTTAAATCTAGACATTGCCAACATAAAGAGTGAGGAGTCCGATTTACTTGAAAATAGGCTAAAGTTCTTTCTTTTTGGGGAATATTTTCAATATTGAATAAAACAGGAAAGCTGTTCATAATAATTTGAAAGCTTTAAAAACAGGCAATAGAACTACAAAACTCTTTTTGTATAAAACTAAAATTAAGACAAAACTACAAAGCTTAATTTTTGTAAATATATTTGGTATATGCATGTAAATGAAAATCACTGGAAATACATTGACTAAATTGCAGAAAAATAATAAAGTACAAAAACTATAACTTTTTAAAATTTCTAAAAATGATAACAGAACTGATTCAGTATAGAAGACTATAATTATTAAAGTAATTGAAGTAGTGATTAACAATATTCCCACAAAGAAAACACCAGGGTCAAATGGTTTTACAGCTGAGTTTTACAGGTGACAAAGATTTAATACAGAAAAATTATAGGCTCATTTTTCTCATAGTATAGATGCAATAATCCTAAATAAAATACAAGCAACTCAAATCTAACAAGGAATACAAAAGGTAATATGTTATGACCAATTTGAGTTTATTCTAGATATGTAAAGATCATTTAATATTAAATCAATAGAGTTCATCACACTAGCAGATGAAAGGAGAAAAAAGCCATATAGACATCTTAATCTATACTAGAAAAAGTATTTGATTGAATTTCATACTCATTTACATTTACAAAAAGAAACCTAGTTACTTGGAAAGAAAGAAAATTTCTTAACCTGATAAAATGTATTTATTTAAAAATCTAAAAGACAATATCCTACACTGAAATATTAAAAGCATCCCATTTATAATCAGAAAAGAGATAAGGATATCCATTATCACTAACTCTAATCAACATTGTATTGGTGGCCTTGCCAGTGCAACAAGATAAGAAAAAGTAATTACAAGTTTAAAGATTGAGAGGAGAAAGTAAAACTGTCATTACAGCCAGGTGCTTCATGATGTCATTTTGGTCAACAATAGACTGCATATATGATGATGGTCCCAGAAGATTATAATGGAGCTGAAAAATTTCTATTACCTAGTGATATCATAGCTGTCCAAATGTAGTAGTGCAAAGCATTACTCACGGATTTGTGGTGATGCTGGTATAAACAAACCTATGTGCTGCCAGCTATATAAAAGTATAAGCACATACAATTATATAGAGAACATAATACTTGATAATAAATGACTAAGTTACTGGTTTATATATTTACTGTACTATTTATCATTATTTTCGAGTATACTCCTACTTATATTTAAAAAAAAAGTTCACTGTAAAACAGCCTTAGGCAGATCCTTCCAGCAGGCATTGTTATCATGGAGATGACAGCTCCATGCATGTTATGGCTCCTAAAAGCCTTCCACTGGGACAAAATGTGGAGGTGGAAGACAGTGATACTGATGATCCTGACCCTGTGTAGACCTCGGCTAATATGAATGTTTGTGCCTTAGATTTTAACAAAAAAGTTTAAAAAGTAAAAAAATTAAAAATTTTAAAAATAGAAAAAAGCTTATAGAATAAGGTATAAATAAAGAAAATATTTTTGAACAACTATACAATGTCTTGATGTTTTAAGTATTATTACAAAAGAGTCAAAAAGTTTTTAAAAATTTAAATGTTTATAAGGTAAAAAAGTTATAGTAAGCTAAGGTTTATTATTGAAAAAAGAAAAAAAAATTATATAAATTTAGTGTCCACTCACTGACTCACCCAGAGCAACTTCCAGTCCTGCAAGCTCCATTCATGGTAAGTGTCCTATACAGGTGTACAATTTTTAATATTTTATACTGTATTTTTCTACACCTTTTCTATGTTTAGATATATTTAGACACACAAAATACCATTGTGTTACAATTGCCTACCATATTCAGTACAGTAACATGCTATACAGGTTTGTAGCCTGGGAGCAATAGGCTGTACCATATAGCCTAAGTGTGTGGTAGCTGTACCATCTAGGTTTGTGTAAATACACTATATAATGTTCACACAACAACAAAATTGCTTAACAATGCATTTCTCTGAAAGTATCCCCATCATTTATCGACCCATGACTGGTATTTGCAGATGATATGGTCATTTACATAATCACACACATTATAATCTAAAATAATCTACACACATTATTTTAAATACTAAGATTAAAACACAAACATCAAACAACTAGAAAATGTAATTAAAGAGAAAATACCTTTTATAATAGTGTCTGAGAACTTTAAGTATCTAGAAAAAATATGTATTTTTATAAGTCACTGAAATTTTAAGGGTGTTATACAGCAAAATGATTAATACAGTTCTACAAGGAAAATTATAAAGCTCTATTATGAGATGTTAAAGAAGGCTCAAGTAAATAGGGAGATCTTCGGTTCTTGAAAATAGGACTTTTAATAGAATAATATTTCAATTTTTCCAAAATTGACATATAAATTGAAAACCATTCCATCCAATCAAAACCTTAACAGTGTTTTTCACTTGAAGATCCTATAGGGAAGAGTTAATAGCCAAGACAATTCTTCAGGGAAGGAGACTTCCCCTACCAATTATCAGGATTTTCTATGAAACTAGAATAAAACAGTAGTGATGTTGGTGCAAGCATAGACACACTGATCAATGGAAACACACAGGGAGCCCAGAAATAGATTCCTGCACGTTTGGGACTTTGGGATATGAAAAAGGTGGCATATTATCAGTAAGGAAAGGAGCTGAAAGACAGAGCTGAAAACAATGGTTAACCAAATGGAAGAAGTTGAAAGTATATCTCTACCTCACCCCATTACAACACAAACTTCATTTAGATTAAAGACTTTAATGTCAAAAACAAAACTTTAAAACCTCTAAGAAGTATCTTTTATACCTTGGAATAGTAAAGATTTCTTAAACAAGACAAAATTGTTGACTAAAATATAAAATAAAGTATTGATGATGTAGGTTAAATTAAAATAAAGAACTTTGTTCATCAAAATAACCCTTAAAGGAACTGAAAGTTAAGAAATAAACTGGCAGATATTTGCAATATACATAATCAGCAAAGAATTGGTATTAAAGAGCTCCTACCTATCAATAAGGAAAACACAAACAACCCAAGAGGAAAAATAGGCAACATGAAATTTTTTTTTTAAAAAGAGAAACACATGGGAATGATACATATATGATAATAAATATGTTGACATTATTAGTGAGAAAAATACAAAACAAGGCCTCAAAGAAATACTATTTTACTCACAAGGCAGGCCAGAAATGCAGAAGAATTGACACTCTCCAGGAACACTCTCTCTTAACTAATGATTTCTTGTAGTTAGTGCAGAAATACCTCAGTTGCCCCACTCTTTGGATAGGAAAATTCTGAGGCAAGTGCTCCCTAGAGGGTATTAAGCTTCATTCATCCAGGGAGATAGCTGGTGTAACTATGCTGGCTGCAGTTCCTGTCCTGTGTCACCTCTCCACTTCTCTACTGGTATTGTCTACTTCCCAGATAAGGTACTGTCACTTAAATCCTTGTCTCAGGGTGTGTTCCTGGGAAAATGCAAATGAAAGCAGTGTACTTTTTGAATAAAAATTGTGTTGAAATGTAATGAAAATACATGAAATGGAACAATTGGGAATCATGCACAAGGGATTCAGGTTGATGGTTACCTTATGTGGGGGTTTGGGTGAGAGGGGTCCAGATGGGTACATGTACTGAGGGATGAGTTTGTAAATGAGTATTATTAAAAGTAACTAGCTATCTAATAAGTATGTCAACTTTGTCATTAACCCAACTCTGTGCCCCTGAGGTCCTTCAGAATAGGAGAAAAGAGAATGAGGGGCAATAGAGAATAAGAAAGAAAGGAAGGAGGAGAGGAAGGAAGAAGCTATCAGGCCACACTAGGATGTTAGTGTGCTCCAGGAAAAATGTATTCAAGACAAAGTGAATTGAATAAAGCAATAAATGGAAGGAGGAAAAAATTAGAAGTTATAAGAAGTCTTTTCTCAACAAGAGAAAGAGAAGACAATGAAAAATTCAGGAAAACAAAAACTGTAGAAGATCATACTACAAATATGAAGTAATCTAAAATGTAGCAGGACCTGGGGCAACTGTTGGAATGTAAGAAATTTGAATCTATTTTACCTGATATTAGAATATTTCTCTTTTGAGACACCCAAGAGTTATGATTTTGAACTTTTCAGATTGAAATGTAACTGTAGCAAATATTTAGTTCTGCAGTGAAACATGCTCGCGTAGTAATTACCAATGTCAGTCTTTCTTACTATCAGAACTCCAATTCTGATTAGGTATGTGCTGTGCCAAATTTTTAAAAACTACATTTCCCAGCCTCCCTTGCAAGTAGAGGTAGCCGCCTGACATGGCCTTGGCCAATAGGTGTAAACAGAAGTTGCTGGGTGGAATTTGTTGGTTTCTTTCTTGAGTTACTATTCTATCTTCTTTTTTCCTGTCCTTCAATAATAGACTTTTCTCAAGATTCGACACTAGCCAAAGCCTTTGGTTTTCTGCCAAATACCTGTTCCTTAACCTTTTAGTTTTCTGCTGCTTTACTGATAATGCTTTCCCAAAGCCTGCTAGTAACATCTTAATAGTCAAATCTTAATTACCCCCTCAGTTTTCATCTTCTTGGAACATCATTCATTCATCCTGTAATACTCTTAGAAGCCTTTCTTTGTTCAAGCAGTGTCTCAGCTCCTCAAGTACTTTGATTCTGTGTTGATCTTAGGCTAACCACAGAGATCCTCCTACTGTTTTTTGTCACCCTTAAACTTAGATATTCACCATTGTTTGTTGTTAGATTTTTTGGGGGGGAGGGTCAGTTAATCTCTGCTATGGGGATTGCATTCCTTTAGAGGTTGTGGCAATGACTTTGTTGAAGATCATCCCCAGCCTATATCTTTCCTCTTGTCTTTCACCTATGAGCCAGAGCTGCATTTCCAGATACATGCTCCACAGAGCCACTCTCTTCTGTTCAGAATGTCCAAACTCAGACTTGTCTTTTTTTTTTTTAACCCCAAACTGAGTCCTCCTTGTGATGGAGATGTTTTGGCTAATGGATTGTTTTAAACTGTCAGCATCAGGGGTTTATCATGTGCCAGGGACTGTATCAAGGGCTTTGTGTTTTTCATTCTCACAGCAGTTCCGTCAGGTGCATACCATTACACCTAATGAAGAAACCGAGGCCTACAGAAATGAAGTAATTTTTCCAAGGTCACACACCTTCTAGCGGCCGAGGGTGTTTCTCTGATGCCTAAGTAAGTGGTTTCCCTTTCCTTAATAATGCTTCTAATATCCTCCTAGTCTAAAACCTGGATTCCACATTAAATCAGTTGGCAGATTCTGCCAATTCTATCTTCCAAACTCCCCATTTATCCCTTCTTATTGCCTAACCAAAGCGTACCCACTGTCAGCTTGTTATCTGCAGGATCGCTATCTATCTCACCCCAAGCCCTCGTGCACTGTTACAAGATGACCTTCCACAAGTACAGCTCCTCTCCTCTACCTCATATAGACAGAAGAAAATCCAAGCTTCCCTGAAGTGGCCCCAGCCTACTCCTTCACTCTTAGTTCTCACTTTTCTCAACCTGTTTTGGGCTGCAGTCAATGGACCTAACCCAGGAGGGATGGTTCTCCACCAACCCAGCTAAGGAATTTATGCTTGTCCTCCAAGATGATAACAATCTACCTGCCCTCCTATGTGCCCAGCCTGGACTGCTCTGACTCAGAATTCAGACCTGTCCAACTCCTTTCATGCCTTGATAGGACCTTTTCACAGTTTTCCTTTGACTTTGTGTTGAGTACCTGGGTTCCTGCCATGTTCTGGTGACTAACTCCCCTCTTTTAACCTTCTACAGGGACTGGGCCCCACCTACTCTTGGCACTTTTTTTGGATCCTGAAATTCTCTGCCAGAACCATGGGATAGCAGCTAAGACTGCTGCCTCGTGCACCTGGCCTGAGCAGCTGCATAAACGCCTGCTCCCAGCCTCCCCATGACCCTGTTTGCCTGCCTTTGAGGACTGACCTTGACCTCCACACAGGGACTTGCTGCCAGGACCACTGTCCCTGCTTTATGACTCATCCTCCAGACCTGGTGCCTTGTTCTCAGTTATTCAAAGCGAAATTACTTTAACATGTCTGACCCAGGGGCTCCCAAAGTGTGTTATGCAGGGTGTTATTAGGGACTAGATGTAGGATATTGAATAAAGGTAGGCAATGTTTAGTTACATATAAGTAGTTTTCTTTAGATGAGACTTTCTAGCCCACTAAGTACCATCTACTGTGATAAGGAACTGTGACAAGCATCACAGATAAGCACATATGCTTGGTCCCCAAAGAGCTCACAGTCCAGTGGTAGAGAAATATCACCACAGGTAAGTGGTAATACAGTAGGTACAGGTCATATTGGGGACAGTAAGGAGTAAATAGTTGTGCTGGAGTATTTGGGCAGGTTTCACAAGAAAGGGATATTAAACTTGGATCTTGAATGATGGTCAAAGAAATTCTGCTCTAGGTGAAGCATGTGCAAAGGTCCAGAGTCACACCATGCTGCATATGTCCAGGGAGTGGTGTGGTTCATTGTGTCAAGGATGCAGGATGTGTGAGATCAAGTATGGGAGATGAGGGTGGAGTGTGGGCTGGGGCCAATAAAAAAAGTCCTTAAAAATAAAGAAATTAGACTTTGGAGGAGTCAGAAGGAGTTTCAAGATAGTTTTTAGCAATGTGGCTATGGTGGTAGTGTGGTCTGTGGAGTGGACTATGCTGGTTCAGGTTCTGATGCTGGTGCAAATGAAATCTCAGCTCAGGAAGGGTGGCATGACGCATGCTTTCCTTAGCTCAGCATTCACACCGTTATTCTGGACACATTCTTTCCTATAGGATGATGCTTCTTTCTCAGGATGGAGGATGGTATTGGCTGTTTTATTTTCTTAGGTGCCTTACACAGTGACTTGTGTCAAGTACCTGTATAAAAATACTGGCTTTTAAAATAAATAAACAAAGTGTTAAGTAAGTCTGCATAGCCTACAAGTATCTCGGTTTTGAGGAGAAGGAGCTCCCCAGGAGCTGGATTAGAGAAGGTAGGAGAGTAGCACCTGGAGGAGGTCTGACTTGTCATTGAGGCCTAGATGCAATTTGGATATGGAGGAAGAAAGGGCAACTCATCCTAGGTAAAGGTTGTAGCCCCTGTAAGTACCAGAAAGGTGCATGGCCGGGATTTAGAGGGCACACAAGCCCAAGGGGCTGGGCAGGTGATCCAGGGAAAGCTGTCAGCATGCAGGGGACAGAGACTCCTGGCTCAGGGAGCACCCAGTGAGCAGGACTGGGAACTGCCTCTGTGGCTGCCTCAAATAGCAGCTCTCCAAACCCTTGAAGGGCTAGAAATGGGAGTAGAGTGGGAAGAAAATGAGACTTAAATGCTAGGCAAGGATAGAAGAAGGATCAGGTTATTTGAATTGAAGCAAAAAGCAGGGCCTTGGTCTTGAAGGCAGGAAAGAGCTCAGCAAATGGACAGGGTGGGAATGAAAGGTGAGACTTGGATGAGTGGCAAGGCTGACTTGAGGGCAAACTGCTGGGCGGTGACTGAGGGCTTCTTTGGTTTCTTTCATGCAGAGACACAGTTGTCCCCAGGCTGGACAGAGAGTTTCATATAAGTCATGATTAAAGGGAGGGCAGGGGCTATGAAATCCACATTAGGTGCTGAGGAGGAAGTGAAATGAACGCTGACCAGTAGTGAGGGGCTGGGTTGATAGAACAGAGGGTATGTGCTGTGGAGTAGGGAAGAAACAAAGTTGTTTGGGGTGGGCTTGGTCTAAGCAAAGAAATGTACATTTAAGCAGTGGAAATTAAGCGGAGACTTTTGATGGAGTTGGGGTGTGAGGAAAGCAGAAGCAATCATTGCAAGTTTAACAGAGAGCCTAGGAGTCAGGGCTACTCAGGGAATGTTACCAGAGCAAAGCAATGTGGTCCTGAATTAGGAAGGGAGCTATGCAGTTGGAGAGAAGAAATGCAAAGAGTATTTTGACAGAGGAACTGCCAGTACAGGTGACTGATGGGGTAGCTGCACAAAGAGGAGGGAGGGAGTCAGGGATCATGTCAAAGTTTTGAGGTTGACTAACAAAAGAGCATGAAGCTGCCATTCTGGGAGGCCCTGACTGGCCAGCACAAAGATTGCATCTTACAGCTCTGTGTTCACGCAGCTTCATGGAGATGGTACCCAGTGAGCTTGTGTTAATTATGAACTGTAAATTATTATTTCTCAGACTGCAGGAGGGAGGGAGTGGCTGTGATAAGGTGGTGAGCTCAAGCAGAAGAGGAGCACTGAGCAGGTGGGCCCTGGAGTATGCTGTCAGCAGGGGACAGCACAGTTTGCATTGCATGTCCTGGTGGAGAATGGGGAGGAAGAGAATGATTGGGGCACAGGTGGCACAAGGTAAGTATAATATGGCTTAAACATTTTCTCCAATTCTAAATATCCCAGTGGGTGACAAAAGAAGAGTAAACATATCATCTATTAATATATAATGTAAGATTTGAGGGTAGTGCCAGTGGAAAAGGTCTTGGGGACACCATGAAACTCAAAGGATTGTCCAAATTAGTTTTTGGTGCCAAAATCCTACTGTATCAAATATTACTTAAAATAATTTAGATTGTTAGCTAAGTTTTGAATGTTTTTTATTATGTGGCGTTTCACTTTAACTGGATTTAACCATGGTATAGAATCAAATCTGAATCCCCAGCATATATTTTAGGGAGCAGCAAGTGAGGTCATTGCATTTGGCATGTTGCTGAAAGCAGCGCCGACGGAATAAACCCTGACATCAACCAGTTATCTTAGCTTACTAAGAACATACCACACTTCCTTGATCTTCTGCCAAGGAATACTGCCAACTGCTGACACAGAAACTGGGAGAGAATGCTGGGTGTCTGGTGTCCCTTCCACCCTTGGAAATAATCCCCAAATAATTCCACCAGACCCAGCGTAGAGCAGCCAGGACCAGCCTGTAGGAAGGGTGTGTCTGCAGGCACTATTTCTGAGTTGTTACTTCTGGCTTGGCTGTGGTGGCTTTTACTGGTGGATTATACTTTTTTCTTGTTAAGGAAGAAGCAACAGCAACATGACCACTGGAGAATTCTAAAATAGAGGTCTAGAGGTTAGGGATGTATTAAGACTCCCATGCTAAAATCTACAGTGGAACTGCAAGAAACAGAAACCCATTCTTTAGTGTTCTGTTGACTGAATGATATAATGTCCACAACTTATGAAGGTTGCAGCTGGCCAGCACAGAACATGCGTTCTGTAAATGACAGTGTCAAATAATGCTTGGAATTGATAGGTCCCAGAGAAGGAAACTGGCTGGGGCCATAAGGTTGCCTTGGAATGCATCACCGCCCCAAGAGGGACATCTTAGTGACAGGGTTGGCAGTCATCTTTGCCTGAGAACCTCGCTGTGAAAAGTTGTACCTTGGATGGCAGCCTCTGTAGAACAGAGCTGTTGGACTTCTCTTTCACCAGAATCCATGTGAGAGTCAGCAGAAGAGTCTATTGGAACATATTTGAAGAAGATATTGATGTAATTAAAGAAATTTTTTTTCAGAAAGTTTAAGAGAGCAGTTGACTAATTTTAATATCTACTTGTGCATACAAAAAACCCACCAACACATACTTTCTTGTATTCCTTATAGAAAAGCACTGCCCAGGACATAGCTTGAACATGCAATCATAAACAGAATGGAAAATACAAAAGATGTGCTTTGGAACATCTTAAAAAAGGCTTTGGAACAAAGTTTTTTTGTCTTCAGTGAGGACTGTTAGGAAAATTTTAGGTTAGAAAGGGTAGATTTATGTGGGTATGTGCTTGGTATGTAGTAATGTTTAGTAATCATATCATTTTTATGTTCTTGTTTTTAGAAAAACAGATTTTGAATCCTATGTGCTAAAAATGTCATAAACTTTGAAGCAACCATCCAACTTTAGGATGAACTCTGCAAATGTCACAAATGATTATGGTTTATAGATTATAGTCATTTTATTTCAAATAAAAGTGATTTTTAAATGGTTAATTTTAAAACTTTTATTGAAACTTTTTCCTGATTATAAAAGTCATATATGCCATTATGGAACATTCTGAAGATTGAGGAAAAGTTCCCCACAATTCTTCAAGGAGATCTACTCTACCAATATGGAGAAAATATTGTGCATGTACATTCACACATTCAACAAGTACTTACTGATCCTCTTCTATGTACTAGACACTCTTTTAGATGCTGGGAATACAAAATTTAAAAGACACCGTTCACATCTTTCAGGAGCAGGCAGCTACAGAATCCTAATCCCCTGACTAGCCTTGGGATTGTAACTGCTGAGCCTGGGTAACCTCTATTACACAAACTGTGTCCGTCCTCACTTGAGGTAGTATCACTGTCACCAAAAGAAACTTTAGTACATAAAACAAGCCAGATAAGCACAGTATCCTGCCTCAGGGTGAACATCCAAGCAACCCACACCTGTCCCACCGGGAGAGAAGGGGTGATGGGAGAAGTCTCATTTATGAGTTTTAAGAAAGCTACTCAGTGGATTAAAACAATGAGCTGATGACCAGTGCTGAGACAGAGATTCATGGATACTCTCTAAATCTAAAAGTTTAGTCTTTAAAATATCTCATAGATCTCGAGTCCATTTTGTGTCTAAATAATAATAACTGTAGTTCACTTAGCATTTTCTTGTGCCAAGGGCTTGCTGGGTCTTCGTGAGATACTCATAATATCAGAGCAACTGCTTTCCCATATTAACTCTCCAGTAAAGGTGGTACAGGCTGCTCAGTGCAGGTGTGAGCACTTTTCACCCCATTAATGGGAAAAGATTTAGGAAAACATTGCACACCAACAAGAAAGTGCTCAAGGTAAAATGGCACCAGGGACATAGTGGAAGTCTGATTTTGTTTGTAGATGAAAGGCACACTAACACATAAATTGTATTTATCCTCGGGAGGTGGGAGCCAAGTGATGTATATTTCCTTCTTTAGATCTTTCTTCCAGGATGAACACAAACTATTTTTAAACTATTTGTTTTATTTATTAATTTATTGTAAAAGGGCAATTTTGTCTGGCTGAATGGGAGTCCAGAAGCTGTGAACAAAAATAATCCCCATGTCCCTCTAACATGCCCCTAAACCATTGAACCACAAATATTTGTTTGCTTCTGTTACTACGCATGAGAGCTTTTATTCTGTCAATGGGAATAGTTCCTATTGAGTTAGGGGGAGTGGAGGTTGGATCTGAGTTCCTACAGTTAGAAGAAGGAGGCAGGAAATGGACAGAGCTGCCTTTCCTGGAAGACTTGGAAGAGAAGAGAGATTAGAAGTTGACAGAACTATTAAAGAGAAAAATTGATGACTCTAGTACATGCAGAGCTGTTTGGGGCCCAAGGGACTGAAGGTGGCACAACAGCAGGGAGCAGCCCCTTCTCCTCACCTCTGCACAGCAACAAGCCATTCTCTGGCACCCAAGAGTATCCTAAGACTGCAGGCGGGGTGTGGACATTGTTGTCACATACTGGGCAGGAGCAGGGTGAGAGCAGCAGGGTGAAGGCCTCTTTAGCCACATAGTTGTGCGATCAGTCGTTGGGAATGGAAACAGAAGACCAGGGCAAGGGATAGCTTGATTTCAAGCCATCAGGCATGGCCTTGTTTTCCATTATGTTACTAGGACCAGAAAGACAATGCATTTATACACAAGTAAGAACTTCTACAACCAAAGGAATTCAGCCTAAAGCTTGGCACAGTTTTTGGTCGGTTGCGTGGTCCTGATAAGCACCATAGTATACGAAGCAGCTGGGGGCTGCTGGGGTCTTCATGAAGGAAGATGGCAGATGTGCTGACTGCCACATGCCTGTGTGGCCCCCATGGGCCTAAGAAGAAGCAGGCCATGAGCATTAGGGAACCACACCTCCCTATGGAAGACAAGGCCACAACCATCTACTGCAGCTCACATAAACCAAGTGCAAGCGCATTAAGTGAAACAGAAAATGATTGAGTTAAAACATTTGGTCTTACGAACAAGAACTTCCCTGCATGACTGGTGAAGCCCAAACATGCTTGAATGTAGACCAGGCAAGAAGTTAATGTGACACCCACAGGTTTGATGAGCGCTGTGAGGGGCAGTATGTCATCCTGACGTGGCCGAAGACACAGGAGGGTTCTCTTCCACTTCCTTCAGGATGGACGCTAAAGTCAATGCCAAAATCAACATAAAGACCCCATGCTGAAAAATATCATATTACTGAGACAGTGCTATTTTCATATTGCCCCTCCCAGGAGAGCCTTATTATAATTTCGGAAAGAAAGTGATTCAACCAATGTTTTAATAAGTATATGGATCCAGTAGCTGTTACACTGTTTTTGGACTGAGGAGGAGCATAAAGGAGTACATTTAAAAAAGTCTCTGTGTCACATTTCAATGTTTATTGGTATGGTATGTAGATGAAATATAGCTGCTGTTTAAAAAGTGATTTATTATGGCAGGATATGGTGGCTCACACCTGTAATCTCAGCACTTTGTGATTGTGAGGTAGGAAGACCACTTGATGCCAGGAGTTTGAGGCCAGCCTGGGCAACATAGAGACCCCATCTCTACAAAATAAAAACTAAAATATAAAATTTTCTGGGTGTGGTGATGCACACCTGTAGACCCAGCTACTTGAGAGGTTTAGGTAGGAGTATCCCTTAAGCCCAGGAGTTCCAGGCTGCAGTGAGCTATGATTGGGCCATTGCACTCTAGCCTGAGTGACAGAGAGACACCCTGTCTCGAAAGAAAGAAAGAAAAGAAAAGAAAGAAAGAGAGAAAGAGAGAAAGAGAGAGAAGAGAGAAAGAGAGAGAAAGAGAAAGAAAAAGAAAGAAAGAAAGGAAAGAAAGAAAGAAAGAAAGAAAGAGAAAGAAAAAGAAAGAAAGAAAGAAAGAAAGAAAGAAAGAAAGAAAGAAAGAAAGAAAGAAAGAAAGAAAGAAAGAAAGAAAGAAAGAAAGAAAGAAAGAAAGAGAAGGAAGGAAGGAAGGAAGGAAGGAAGGAAGGAAGGAAGGAAGGAAGGAAGGAAGGAAGGAAGGAAAGAAAGAAAGAAAGAAAGAAAGAAAGAAAGAAAGAAAGAAAGAAAGAAAGAAAGAAAGAAAGAAAGAAAGAAAGAAAGAAAGAAAGAAAAGATGGATAACCTGGGCTGTGAGGACAGCCTCGGTGCATTGGTGCACTCTCCGGAAATGTCTATTGGATAGCCCCTGCCATGGTCTTTAGTGCTCCCCCAGGGTGTTCTCTTGGATTGCTCCAAGGACAAAGAGTGCTGTGCTCAGATAACTGTGATTGGTAGCATCCAATGACCCCTTAAGGCCCTGAGAAGTCCTAGGATTAAGGAGTGTTTTTAAATGTATTTGACAGGAAATGCTCAAAGATTTTTACTCAGAGTTTTTTCCCTTGTACCACCTTGTAACAAGAACACTCTGCTTTCTGGTGGGGATTCTAAGTAGCTCTTCCCATTGTTTTCTGTGAAGCACCCTGTTATTTCCTTCTTGACCTTACCACAGAGTATAATTATTTCTCTTTTTTTCTTTATGTGATGTGATTGTCTGTTCGCCAGGGCTAACTGATCCTCGAGTTGTCACAGCACATAAGCAAAGGCTCAGCGAACGACTGCCAAAGTCCTGTGTGCTCTTGCAAGACTACCCAGGAAACAGGACTAGACCTTGGACCCTCTGAGAGTATAGAAGGGGGTTTCTCTCTCCATCTGCTAAATTATTAGGTGTTAGGTATATGACAAACAATCGATACCACACGATTTCCTGGTAGTTATGCTATTTGAGAGGATCATGTGACACTGTGGGACACCTCTGCTCTGAGAACACCCTTGAGCTGGGACAGAGTTGTCCATCAAGCATGGAGAATTGAGGTGTCCTCTGGGCCCTGTGTTTCAGTGCTCAGTCTCCCATTGTTGGTGGACAGGAATTGAGCTGGAAGGTAGTTGCTGGGGAAGGAGAGTGGTACAGCTGCCAGTTAAAACAAGGCCAAGGTAATGAACAGTCTACACACCACTCTGCCTTTAATCAGTTAGACAAATTGAAAAATTACTGAGAAAAAAGATAAGATTACTTTTTCTAAAGTGCTCTTCAGTTGCCCTAATTTTAATTTTTTTTGAATTTCATATAATTTTATATTTTTTAAAATTTAGTTTTCTTTTTTTAAAAACCTTTTTATTTTGAAATAATGGTAAGATCACAGGAAACTGCAAAAATATATCATAATACAGAGACGACCTCATCCAGTTTCCCCCAATGGTAACATCTTTTTGAATATTGTACAATATCACAACCAGTATAAGATGGTGATAGTCCCTGCCTCATTCTTGATTTGGTAATTTGTGTCTTCTCTCTTTTTACCTTTGTTAGTCTTGTTAGAGGTTTGTCAATTCCACTGGTGTCAAAGAATCAGTTTTTCAGTTTATTGATTTTCTGTTTTGTTTTTTCTGTTCAATTTCATTGATTTCTGTTCTTGCCTTTAATATTTCCTTTTTCCTGCTTGCTTTAGTTTTTTGTTGTTGTTGTTGTTGTTCTTTTTGTAATTTCTTGAGGGGGGAGCTTAGATTTGGGAAATTTTTTCCTAATGTAGACATCTAGTGCTACACATTTCCCTCAGTGCTGCCTTAGCTGTGTCCCACAAATTTTGGTATATTGTATTTTTATTTTCATTCAGTTCTATGTATTTACGACTTCTTTTGAGTCTTCTTGTTTGATCCATGTATTATTTAGAAATGTTCAATTTCCAAGTGTTTGGAGATTTTCCTCATATCTTTCTGTATTGACTCTAGTTTGACTCCATTATGGTTAGAGAATACACATTGTATGATTTAATTCCTTTAAATTTGTTGAGGTTTCAGCATTTCTAATCACCAGAGAAATGCACGTTAAATCCATAATGAGATATCATGTTATACCAATCAGAATGTCTATTAATAAAAAGCCAAAAAATAACAGATTTTGGCAAGGATGTGGAAAAAGGGGAACGTTTATACTCTGTTGGTAAGAATGTAAAGTAGTAGGATCTCCGTGGAGAACAGTATGGAGACTTCTCAAAGAACTAAAAATAGAACTCCCATTTCATCCAGCGATCCCACCACTGGATATCTACCCAAGGGAAAAGAAATCATTATATCAAAAAGATACCTGCATTCATATGTTTATCTGTTTATCACAGCACTGTTCATAACAGTGAAGATATGAAATCAACCTAAGTGCCCATCAATGGATGACTGGATAAAAAAAATGTGGTATATATATACCATGGCATACTACTGGGCCATAAAAAAGAATGAAATCATGTCTTTTGCAGCAACATGGATAGAACTGGAGGACATTGTCTTCAATGATATAACTCAGACAGAGAAAGTCAAATAGTGAATATTCTCACTCAGAAGTGGGAACTAAAAAATGTGTACACATGGACCTAGAGAGTGGAAAAATACACATTGGAGCCTAGGAAGGGTGAGAGGGTGGGAGGTGGGAGGGGAATGAAGGATGAAAAATTGCTTAATGGGTATAACATACACTATTTGGATGATGGTTACACTGTAAGTGCAGACTTCACGAATGCATGCTATATCCATATAACAAAACTGTACTTGTACCCCCAAATGTATTTTAAAATTTTTAAGGCAAAATAAATAAATAAAACTGGGGACATCGGAATGTCTAAATAAATAAATGCATTTGTTGAGGTTTGTTTTATGACCCAAGATATGGTCTACCTTGGCGGTTGTTCCATAAGTGCTTGAAAAAAAAAATGTGTATTCTGCCATCATGAATTGGAATGTTCTTAGTTATCTATTTGGTCCTACTGATTGATGGTGTCATTCAGTTCTTCTATGTCTTTGATGATTTTCTTTTTCGTAATTTTATTATAACATTTTGTTGATCTTTCTTCTTTACAGCTGCTCTTATTTTCCATTTAACCTAATTTGACCATATATAAATTTTGTGTGGGGCTAGAACAGCGTAGTAGAATTATCTGGGTCCAGAGCTTTAAAGATATACATGCCTGAATCACCTTTCAGACCAATTAAGTCAGAATCCATAGGGGTGGGTCTTGAGTATCTTCCCTTTTAAAAATCTTCGCAGGTGACTCTATTGTGCAGTCAGGGTTGAGGACCACAGGGTGGAGGCTCCACAAGGTGACCCAACTCAAATCTCCTAGGCAACTGACCTGGATGAAGCCAGGAAGTCAAAACGGCTATTTCTAGAGTGGCACTGTCCAATGTTCTGTGTCTCTGTTGTCTAATGCAGTAGCAGTTACCACATGTTGCTATTGAGCACTTGAAATACGGCAAATGAGACTGAGAAACCAAATTTTTAATTTTATCTTTATTATAAGTAATTTAAATTTAAATAGCCCCATGTAGCTAATGACTACTGTAGGCAGCTCTAGACAAATGTAATTTTTCTGTCTTCGTTTACCAAAAAAAGGAGTACATTTTCACCCAAATATCCAATAATGAATGATTCTAAGTGGAAATATTCTCAGTTAAAAATGTATTCTTTTTATATCAAATAGTACCTTTATCAACAAAACACATCAATTGGTTGTTTCTCTCTGTGGAGAAGTGAGACCTCAGCAAACAGTTCAATGTGCTTCTTTGATCACAAAATTGCACTGATGGAAAATATTTGTAAGTGATAATCCTAAGGACTAACACTTGTGCCAGAAAATAAACTTATATTTCCTTTCAAATACACATCTGTTATCTGTGGCTTTTAAAATTTACTCTGAATACTCCAATAGACATCGTTCATCTCTCCATTTAGTAAAGCTTGCAGTTTCCAGGAGCACAATTATAACAGCGAAAAAACATTCAAACTTAACTGTGGTGGGCTCAAAGAATGCTTGCGACCACTCTGTCCCCTGTAATCAAGGTGCTGTGATAAGATGTACTCACACTGGCTGTTCTGTGTTTCCAACATGGCCGACGCGTTTGTATAGAAAGCCAGCCCATGGATTCTTCACAGGGAGTAATTCTTTAGACACTGGTAAAAACTGCCTCATGATAAATCCTAAATGCACATATATTACATTTGAGGTAACAGAAAAATAAGCTCCTCTTCATTTTGAAGCATTTATTCATTCACTAGTCATTTTTAAATGCTAATTTTTAGTGTTGGAAAAAGACTAGGGAGAGAAGTGCTTTATCATAAGTTCATCAAAAAAAAGAGCTATAATGAAATTATTGTTTGGGTTCCTTCTAAAAACATTTCTGAAAAATTGAAATAATAAAATAATGGTGTATCATGATAGCATTAGAACCAGATATAATTTTTCCACATTTTGTTATTCAATAAAAATTATTGGCAGTACTCATAAACTTAGAGAAAATGTTAAAAAAAAAAAAAGAGGAAAAGTATAAAGTATGAATGCTTGCTTTCGGTGGCTCCTTTCAGCTCTTGGAACTGAGACCTTTAATTTTCAGCTGGGCCTATCCAAGTCCTGAGAAAATCCTACCTAATTCTAAACCTGTGTAAATAAACTCTTCATCACTTGGATAAATCTGAAATCAATCTGAAGCCAAAAGTGTGTATCTGCTATGTGTATCCAGAGCAGTGTCCAGACATAGTGGGGGAAAGCCCTGAGTCCATGCACCTGCCAAGTTCTAGCTTTCTTCTGTCCCAGTGTTCCTAGTATCCATTTTGGATACCACTGACCTAGTGGGAAGGACTACTGTAATCTCCTTAGGAGGGCGGTCAGCCATCAGTCAAAGTACACACTTATAAGTACCTGAGAGAATCAGGTTTGTCTGGAGTTCGGCATAACCATCTGAAGGAGGTGCTGAATGATGGAACTAGAATGGATATGTCTGTGCTGTTCCGCCACGCCCGGGAGAGGGGGCTGTTTGCTCTCCTGATATTTGGGTGGTGAGCTTTCTCCTGCTCCCACCCTACACTGATAGATTTGCCATTTCTTGTGCTTCGTCCTGCCCTCATTGTAATCCAGTCTCAAAGGATGAAGCGCCCTTGTCCTGTTGGCTAGGCTGCTCAGAGACTGCTTCTACCACAGTGGTTCCCAGTCTTTACATAAAAATCCCTAAGAACTTTGTGAAAAACAGAAATTCTTATGTCTTACCCCCTGTCAGTTCTGTTGCTGGGTGTTGCCTAGGGATTTTTGTTTTTAACTATGCCCCAAGGTGAGCCTCACACAGGATTTGGTAGGCTACCTTTGAGAAATACTCCTTGCTCCATGGGCTGGGCCCATCGTCTCCACATTCATCTTATTTTTACAGACTCATTCCCTAATCTGTAAATATGCTCACTTCCCCACTAAACAGAGAAACCTTTCAGAACCCCTTTTCTGTGTATTCTTTTGTAGCCAAGCTCTCCTAAAGAAATAAACCCCATGCTAGTTGTCTGTCCTCACCCATTTACTCTTCACTTCTCTGCAATCACAAAGCACACTGATCAACCCCCACCCAGAGCCTCTAAGGAAGGCCACAGGGCCCTGCGGGCTCAGCACCACAGCTGTTTGCATGCTGCTCTGTTCTACTCTCCACTGTGCTGCCTCACAGTCCTTATAGTTTCCAGATGGGCAGAGCTCTTCCCTGCCTCAGGGCCTTTGCACTGCTGCTGTCTGGAGCCCAATGCCCTCCAGCTGCTTCCTCCGCACAAGTTGTTACTTCACATTCCTGAGGTCACAGTACCCACATCAAACAGAAGCTTTGCCTGCTCACTTGATTTAAAGCCCCCTATTATTCTCTCTCTTATAGCACCTGTTATTTTCCTTGAGAATGTTTTTCCTAATTTATAGATTTTTTTTGTTTGTTCATCTATGCTCTCCCTCACTACACTATGAATGTGCAAAGGCTGGTGGCTTTATTAGTGCAGTTTATCACTATACCAAGCCCCGTTCCTGGAACATGGTGGATGCTTTACTTGTAGAAAAAGTGAATCAATGAAGCTGTTTTGTCAGAAGTCACCAGTGACTCCCTACCTTCCAGATTCTGCACCTGGCTTAACTAGCTGTGTGAGAAGGCCTGGCAAGGGCTGAGTTAGCAGAAAATCTCTGACTCCATATTTGCCCTGAGGGCTCTATGCTTTCTCCTGAACAAAGCCAGGCACCTCACTGTGGCTGATACCATTGATAGAAGGACTTGGGAGGGAGTTTCATTTTTTAACAATTTCACTTAAAAGAAAACCAAAAGCCTAGTTTCTTCCCCTGTACAGAAAGATGGTACTGCAGACATTAGCTCTGTGATTACAGTGATTACAGGATAATCTCAATAAATCTCTG
Source organism: Lemur catta (assembly GCF_020740605.2). Lineage (NCBI taxonomy): Eukaryota > Metazoa > Chordata > Mammalia > Primates > Lemuridae > Lemur > Lemur catta. The sequence continues at coordinate 20,248,580 of NC_059136.1, forward strand.
GAGACTTTTTGCTTTTTTATTTTTGCAGAGTCAATGAAATAAAGGGAGAGGTAAATCATCCACTTCCTGTGTAGCACTGTGGTGTTCAGGGTTCCCTTAGAAACGAACGTTTCCAGGGCTTTGCCTCTCAGCATCCCTGTGCACAACATGCTGGCTTCTGAGCACAATGTCCATAATGTTCCCATCTAAGCTGCATTTCACTTGCCTTCTTTGGGGACATAAATCTGCTAGCAATAAAAATATCCAACTGGGTAATAATGTATGCCGTGTACATTGTTTGTGTTCCTAGTTGCTGTTAAATGGTGATGGGACTTAACTGGTTTTGAATGGATCCCTTAAAAAGCCCTTAAAAAACCTTTTTCCCCCAAACCTGGTACCTGTCCAGATACCTAAAGAACATGGACACACACACCCCAAATGGAAACTTCAACAAATCATTACATCCTTCAAGATGCTTTCTTAGCAGATGAGACCCTCTGGGTGAAATTATGGACATTTTGTTCTTTCTTTCATTATTTAGGGATGTCTTGAAAGGTAATAGAAGTGAAATAGAAAAAAGAAAATATAAGTGTGGCAAAGAAAGTAAATGACCACTATCGTTAAATGGTAGGACTAGAAAACCCCTGAGAATAACTTGCCTAGAATTAGTTTAGAAATGGATACAAAGTGAACATTAAAATCAATATCATACCACTTACTACATGCTCACTTGTGTGTGCCTTACACATATCATCCCACAATGCTGAACAGAGAGAGGGGCTCCAGGTCTACACAAGTCAGCTCTTAGTATGTCTTTGCTACTCTTTGAAATTTCCAGCATCACTGCCAACTTAACCCAGTTCCTGCATGCAGTTTATCTGAATTATTGAATAGTGAATAGTTCTCAGTTCTAGGACTTAATAGCTGATCACATGAGGAGGGGAGGATGAAGAGGCCATTCACAAATGTCCTGAGCATCTGCTACTCTGTATTAGGCCTTGTGCTACCTCACAGGACACCTGGGGAAGGCTATGCTGAAGCTCACACGTCTGCCGATGGGAACAGAAATGGGACTCACAGGGAAGAGCAGGTTTGGGGGAAAAGTGGCAAGCACTAAGGACCTGCATTTCCAAAGAGCTGTCCCCATGATGACATCCAGAAAATACCCAAAATAAGGGACTGGAGCAGCAGCTGAGGCCAGAGTCTGAGATGGGGACTCAGGAGCCAAGCCCAGAGCAGTCCCGGAAATCCTACAAGTTGATGAGTTTGCTAAGGGCATTCAAACTTTCTGTTGGAAATTACTTTCTATGGGAAATTACTGAAATTAGAAGCTTCAAGAGAGCTCATGAATCGGAGTCTGAGGGAAGAAATAAAATAATGGAGGAGGTGGAGCTGAGCTCATCAGAAAATTTCTAGAGTCTGGAAAGTGCCCAAAAAACAAGGCCAGGGAGAGTTCCTTGAAGTGGATGGGCACAGTGACAAGTGCAGTAGTAGGTATGGCAGTGAAGCCAGAGATGGCTCTGATGTTGTGCTGAGAGATGCTGGTGGCAGTCGTTCAGCAGAGCCAGGGAGGTGAGAACTGTCTGCTGGGGCTCAGGAGTCAAGGGATAGGAGGGTGTAACAGACTGAAGGGAGAATGTGGGAGGAAAAGGAGTGATTGACAATGGTGGGGGAGGGGAGAGGAGATGGTTCTCCAAACAGAGGTTGGACTGCAAAGGAAAGGGGCAAGAGGGTCTAAGGGGGAAAGATCAGAGGCAGGAGACCAGATGTCCAGGACCATTTACAAAACTGGGATGACAGGTAGTTTGATAAAAATGGAGGAAGCAGAGGTGTCCCTGCAGGCTTGAAGGGGGTGCCACGTGTTTGGAGCTATCACTTTAGACAATATACAAGAAAGTCAAGAAAAGATGACAAAGTTGAGTATTGTGCAGTCACTCTGAAGGCCAAATTATAGTTAGTATGAATTTTGAGAATTAAAATAGCACAGCTTTGTGACTTTCTCCAGAAATTCTTGAACAAGAAAATACAGGGAAGAGGGGAGGTTGGGAAAGCAGCAGTTGTAAGGTCCTGGAGAGTCCAGTAGTTTACAGTGACTGACTCTGGGGTCCAACCTGGCCAGAGAGGAAAGTAAGGGCCGAAAGAGGAGGAAAAGCCAGGAAAACAGGGAACATTTTAAGGACAGGAGACTGAATTGAGGCGAATACCCCGCTTCCCTTTTAAAGCCAACATTTCAAGGACCAGTGAAGCTCCCGCTCGCCTTGTCTGCTTGCCCCTTCCTCACAAGTGCTGGGGGGCAAGCAGGGGCGGGAGCCCACGTCATCCCAGAGAAGCCCAAACTCCCAGTGGTGGTTTCTCTGGGATGCCCGGGTCTTCTTTGCTTTATACCAATATCTACACTGCAGAAGAGGGTGTTGCCCTTCTGCCTAGTGCAGAAGAGGGGTAGAGATTGAATAAACCATACCCATAGTGTCTGTCAATGCTAATAAACTACCAAGTGTATAAAGGTGATTAATAATAACAATACAGCCCCGCTGATGATACAATCTTGCACCATAGTTTATATACCAAGTCACCGGTCTAACCTGTATAGACTCCTGGAGAATTTAAGCAGCAGGAGGGGAGAGCTGTGCCTTTTGTGTGTCCTGAAAGGCATACACGCCCCTACTGCCTACCGTGAAAGATAGATTATAATTAATCACAAAGATGTGGCTGAGTGCACAGTGTCCTTCCCTTCTGCTGCTTCCTGCTGCTGGGGAAGGAGCCAGTGGCCTCTAAGCGACCTGTAAGAGCAGCTCCGTTGCCACGTGCAGCGTTGACTTTAAATCTCTCTTACTCAATCCTGTCTCCCTGCAGTTTTGGCTTCCCTTTTTCTGTTCTTTCCTTTTCTCCGGGCTTGCCAAATTTGGGCTTAGTCAGTGCTGCGGTGTTAATGCTGTGGATCATAATGAGCCAGCTCACGCTGACTCAGAGCCCAAGAGCCCGAACAGCTTTGTACCCAGAGCTGAAGACAAAAGCAGGGGCGGGTACGGGGGCAGTGGGCCAGGTATGCTTCCTGGAGCGTCTCTCTTTGTCCAAACGTCTTAGAGATGCCTGAGGGAGAGGGCAGGGAAAATTTGAGAGGTGATGAACTCCAGAGAGGAAAATGCTGTTTCAATAAAGAAGGCAGATTGCAAGCTTTACTCTGTACTTGTGTGTGCTCGCTTGTGTGCATGTGTTTTAAAACAACTCTGAACATGCAAATTATCTTTAATTGAGATTTTCATTGATATAATTCTAGATTCATATGCAATTATAAATAACACAGAGAGATCCCATATACACTTTCCCAGTATTTTGCAAACTTATAGTATAATATTACAACCAAGATATTGACATTGATGCAATCCACCATCTATTTCAGATTTCCCCAGTTTTGCTTGTGTCTGTGTGTGTGTGTGTGTGTGTGTGTATAGAATGCATACAGTATATAGTTTCTATGTAATTTTATCACATGTATAGGGTTGTGTTTCCACTACCACAGGGAAAATACTGAAAATATCTTCACTACTAGAATTCCCCGTGTTGCCCTCTTACAACCACATCCACCTCCCACTCCGTTCCCTGTGGACACCCCCCCATCCCTTATCCCCTGGCAACCACTAATTTAAATTCTAAAGTTTTTTCATTTTAAAAATGTTATGTATACAGAATTATACAGTATATAACATTTGGGATTTTTTTTTCACTCAACACAATTCTCTTGAGACACACGCAAGTCATTGTGTGTATCAATAATTCCCTTTCATTGCTGAGTGGTGTTCTGTGATGTGGATGAACCAATTTGTTTAATCATTCACCCTTTCAGCCTACCTATATTGGTATGTTTGAAGTGAGTTTCTTCTAGGCAGCATATAAGGGGGTTGTGTTACTTTTATCCACTCTGCCAATCTCTTTTTATTACTGTATTTAAACTATTTATATTGAAGATAAATATTTGTTGTATGTTGGTGCTTAAGTCTGCCTTTTTAATTGTTTTCTGTTTGCTTCCTCTGGTTCTTGTTCCTCTGTTTATTTTCTTGCCTTCCTTGGGTTATTTGAGTACTTTTTTAGATTCCATCTTGATTTATTTATAGTGTTTTTATATTTTTGAGTATATTTCTTTGCATAGTTTTTTTTTTTGTTTGTTTTTGTTTTTAGTGTTTGCTCTGAGTATTACAATGTAAGTATGTGACTTGTCACAGTCTACTAGTATCAGCATTTTACTACCTCATGTTAAGTGTGGAGTCTCACTCCCACCTAGATCTCTTTACCTTCTCCTTTTTAAAATTTCATTGGCTTGAATATTATATGGTATTAACATTTTTGTTTTAATTTTCAAATATGATTTATAAAACTCATGAGGAGGATAGTTCTATTGCACCCACATTTTTGTTACTTCTGTTGTCCTTTCTTCTTTCCTGATGCTTTAAGAATCCTTTTTTTATCAATTCCTTTCTGAGTGGACAAATTACTTTATCCAATCTTTAAGAGTAGGTCTGCTACAGACAGATTCTTTTAGTTTTGTTTTTGTTTTTGTTTTTTATCTGAGAATGTCTTTATTTTCCTGAAGGATAGTGTTTCCAGACATAAAATTTGTGATTGAATTATTTTTCTTTTCAAATGCTTGAAAAATGTTGTGCCACTTTCTTCTGGCCTCTGTTGTTTCACATAAGGAATCTGTCATTCAAATCATTTTTTCCTTGCAAGTAATGAATCATTTCTCTCTCAGTTCTTTCAAGCTTTTTTTTCCTTGTTTTAGCTATGGATTTCTTTGGGTTTATCCTATTTGAGATCCACTCATCCTCTTGAATCCATAGGTTTGTGTGTGTCACCAAATTTGGGAAGTTTTCATTCATTACTTTAAATTCTCTTTCAGCCCCACTCTCTTTTTCCTCTTCACCTGAGACACTGATGACAGAAATATTAGATCTATTAGATCTATCTTTCAGTTCCATAGGTCCCTGAGACTCTGACTGTGTTCCTTTTTTGCATTTATTTTCTCTTCATTGTTTAGATTGTTTGCTCAAATTGGGCAAATTACATCCTCAAGTTCAGTGATTCTATCCTCTGTCATCTCCATTCTACTATGGAACCCATCCAGAGACAGTTTGTTTTTTTTATTAATTTCTGCTATTGTATTTTTTAGTTCTCTAATTTCCATTTGGTTTTTTTTGTAACCCCTATTTCTTTGCTGAGATTTAAAATTGTTTTTATTTGTTTAAGAGAATTTGTAATTGATTGTTGAAGCATTTTTATGACAGGTGTTTTAAAATCCTTATCACATTGAACTTATTTATCTTAGTGTTGATGTCAGTTGATTGTCTTTTCTCATTCAAGTTGTGATTTTCTTGGCTCTTAGCATGGTGAGTTGTTTCTCTCTCTCTTTTTTTAATTATGTCCTGGACATTTTGTCTGTTACATTAAGAAACTCTGGATCCTATTTAAATCTTTTATTTTAGCAAGCAATCACTTTGTTAGGTTTAGCTCAGGTCCTGGATTACTTTGTGGGCTGTAGTTCCACATCAGTTATATTTCAGAGCCTTTGGTCTTCTTGGTTTATCTCCTGGTGCTAGGAATCCCACTGCCTGCTAGGGCTGCTTGAGGGATGGAACAGTTTCCCTCACGTTGGGCTTCCAACTATTTCTTGGAGGAGGAGGCCAGTCTCAGGCCAATGGGGACAAAGAGTCTTCCTGGGCTAGATCACTTGTCACAGTGGCATCTCTCTGCTGGTTCTATCCACCCACCAGGTATGTCAAGGAGTCTCAGCATCAAGGGGTCTCCTATTTATATTTTCCCTAGACTGTAGACCTGTGGAGTTAAGACCAAGTCTGGATGTAGTTGTGAACCTATAGCTCCATTGCATGGCACAAAACAGAATGTATAACAGGGTGTGTGGTAGGCTGGCTGTGCTATCATTCTCCAGCACCTAGGGCCCCTTTGAAATTTGGCTTAGCCATGTATCTGATCTGGCTAATGAATTGCAGGGGGGAAAGAGTATCATTTACAGGTGGAAGCTCTCAGGGCCAGGAGAACCTTTGCTTCACACTCTTCCCTCTGTCATGATCACTGACAATGTTTCCAACAGTAGCTGTTCCATTAGCCACATCCCAGAATGCGAACGGTGACAGTTCACAGTAGATCTTGGAGGGCACATTATGTGAGTGAGCAGGAAACTTATGTGAGTGAACAGGTACATTATGTGAGTGAGCAGGAAACCTTGTACTGTGAATTGTGGAGATCTGGGAGGTGGTTTGTCATCACAGCATTACCCAGCCTATCCTGCAGTGAATTTTGCTTAAAGGATTGAGTGAGGAGAGAAATTTTGATAGCTCAGGAAAGTAGTAGAAATGCATAAAACCACATATCTTAAAAATTACAGTTACTAAACATTTTATTAATTCAGCTTGTGTCCTCTAGTTTAACATAACAATTGGGGTTTTACTCTAGAAAAATGAGAAACTGCAAGTTTGGTTTGACAGCATCTGTCTATATTAGAGTAGCTGGGAGGTCTATGAAGACATTGCAATATAGAGTACTTTCTAATAGAAGCATTGTGGGGGTGGGTATATTTTTAGTTGCTAGGGAAAGCTTCCTTTCTGTCTCCCCCCGCAAGATGGACTCTAGCAGTGAGGATTTTTTTTACTTGGTGGCTTTGTGCTTATTCCCAAATTGTTGCTGTTCATAGCATTTTTAATTTTTTGTCATTCTTCCCGTAAATTTCTGGCTCCATCTTACAGCCTTGTGTTGGGATCTCCACAGGCCAGAAGTAAGATCAGTTTATCTTGAACCAGACATAAGCACAGCCTCTGGATGTGAACAAGGCCACAAGCAAGGAAACTGGATACCATCATAGAGGAAGGATATCAGATTTCCTCTGAGAACTCTTAGATAACCCCACAGCACTTACATTATTGCTAAATTATATTTCTTAGATTAAGCTGGCTTTGACACTTTCTCCAATGCTCTTAACATAATTTATTACTGAGGAAAAGATCTTTGGGTCATTGAATGAGGATGCAGAAATACTTTCTGTCAAATTGTGAGGAAGGAATCCGTGTATTTTTACAATATTGAATCGGTGAAAGTGAAAGCACTTTAAAATGAAATTAGAATGATGCATGCACCAAGGAGCCACAGGAACATGTGGCCAGTTAAGCCCCTGAAACAAATTATTTATCCATGATGTGCCTAAGAATTCTGTTTTACTAAAGACACCTGTGGCCTCCAGCCCATTATCTTTTCTCTCCTTCTACCTTTATTTTATAGTTGCTACCATCTACTTTTTATTTGTAAGGGTCTGTTTCCCTAAGTGTAGCAATGGAATAAGTTCCTTCAACTGCATGCACCAGTCCTTTTCGGCTATTCTGATCAAGGCATACTGTGGGCTTTTTTACTTTAAGAATTTTATTATCCTCCGGATGGCTTTGAAGTCTACTGTATAGTTAGAGAGATATGGGGTTAGATTATGTTACAATGCTACAAACCTTGTGTTCTTACCCAACTTCAGCAGTTTTTCTTGAATAAACCCTTCTCAGATTACTTTAAGCCTTGGTTAATTTCAAGAGTTCATAAAGAATTGATTTTTGACAATTTTTGCCAGAGTGTTCATTGCTTTGATGGAGAGGTGCATTTATGGAGATCGTCAATCTACTATTCCAGTAGTAAAATTTTAATAACTTAAATTATAAGGGATTATATTCACAAAAATAATGCATTTTATTTAATAAGCATTTGTTGAGCAGCTAATATTTGCTGGGCACTGTGGTGTAGGTATGGAAGGTCAAAGAGTGGGAAAGAAATAGCATTTGCTCTCAAAAAGATCACCATTCACAAAGGAAACAGACACATACATAGGGAAAAGTGAGCTGAAGGAGGGATTAAGGCTTCTCCTTCAGAACTAAAGGAGAGATAGTCTGGCCAGAAAATAAAGAGGCTGACACATCCACTTCCATTTACATTTTGGCCAAGCTAGAGAACAAGAACTGTAAGGACATTCTGAAAGTACTCATGGGTTGAACTTTGCCCCAAATTTTGTATTTTTCACTTTATTTCTCTTTATTTCCATCTGGAGAATAATAAAAGAACCAAATGACAAATATAGAGCTGAAAATATCATAGATGAAATGAAAAATTTCAACAGCAGATTTAAGCTAGCAGAAGAGAGAATCAATGAGTTTGAAAATAAGTCAATTGAGATTATCCAGTCTGAGAAACAGAAATATAAAAGAATGAAGAAAAATGAACAGAGTCATAAATTCCTATGGGACACCATCAAGCACACCAACCTACATATACTGAGAGTCCAAGAATGAGAGAAGAGAGAAAAGGGGGTAGAAGAAATATTTGAATAAATAATGACCAAGATGTCCCAATTTTGATGAAAAACATTTATGTACATATTTAATAATTTTAAATATTAATAACCAAAATAAATCTACACCTATGCACATAAACAGTCAAAGCTGTTGAAAGACAAATAAACAATAAAGACAAATAAAGAATCTTGAAGACAGAGAAAAATAACTCATCACATATAAGTGATCTCCAATACGATTAATAGCTGGCTTCCCATAAGGAACCATGGAGATGAGAAGGCAGTGAAAATTACATACTCAAAGTGCTGAAAGAATAAGAATGTTGGTCAAGAATTCTGTATCTAGCAAAATTATCCTTTAAATATGAAGGATAAATTAAGTTATCCATAGATGAAAACTGAGAGAGTTCAGAGAAAGTAGACCTGTCTTACAAGAAACACTGAAGAAAGTCTTATAGGCTAAAATTGAGGGATACTTGATAGTCACTTGAATACACATGAGTTTGTATTACTTTTCTCCTTTATGTGATTCAAAAGACATCTCCATACAGCAAGAATTATAAAACTGTGTTGAGCTCATAATGTATATAATTTCTATGATAATAAGGCACAAAGGGGAATGGACCTATATTGGAATGAAGTTTTTGCATACTATTGAAATTAAGTTGGTTTAATCTGAATGAGATTGTTTAAGTTATCATATTATTTATTCACTTATTTATTTATTTTTTGAGACACGGTCTCTCTCACTCTGTTGTCCAGGCTGGAGTGCAGTGGCACAATCATAGCTCACTGTAGCCTCACACTCCTAGGCTCAAGTGATCCTCCTGCCTCAGCCTCCAGAATAGCTAGAACTACAGGTGTGCACCACCACACCTGGCTAATTTTTTAAAAAAAAAATTTGTAGAGACAGAGTCTTGCTATGTTGCCCAGGCTGGTCTCAAACTCCTGGACTGGAGTGATCCTCCCACCTTGGCCTCCCAAAGTATTGGAATTACAGGCATGAGCCACCATGCCTGGGAAGATATCAAGTTATTAATCACTCAAAAATATCTCAAAATATACATAGTAAAAGGAATAAAAAAGAATTAAAATGGCACAATAGAAAATAAAATATTAATATATAAAAGGTATTAATGGAAGAGTACAGGAATAAAACTCACATAAAACATGGAAAACAAATAGCAAAATGGCATACATTAATCTTGCCTTATCACTAATTATATTAAATGTAAATGAATTAAATACTTCAAGTCAGAGACCCAATTCTATTTGGCTACAAGAGAAACACTTTAGATTCAAAAACCTAAAAGGTTTAAAGTAAAAGATGGAAAAATATACAATGCAAACAGTAGTCAAAATAGAGCTGAAGCATTTATACTCACACCAGTAAAAATAGATTTTAAGACAAAACTGGTTACTAAAGACAAAGGACAATGACAAAATGCCTTCCTTCCTCAGGAAGATACAATAGTAAACATATATTTACCTAATAACAAAATTCGAAAATACATGAAGCAAAACTCACAAAATAGAAGGCAGAAATAGACAATTCAACAATAATATTTGGAGACTTCAATATCCCACTTTTAATAATGGAAAGAACCACTAGGCTGAATATCAACAAGGAAATAGAACATTTTAACAACACTGTAATACAAACAGACTTAATTGACAAATCATTAGCTTGACTGGGCAAGAAAAAAGACTTAAGTTTTAAAATCAGGAACCAATCTCACAGAAATTAAAAGATTATAAGGGGATGCTAAGAAAACCGTATGCCAAAAAAATTAGGTAACTTAGATAAAATGGACAAATTCTTATAATGATACAAACTACCAAAATTGACTCAGGAAGAAATAAAAAATGAATAGATCTATGAAATACATTGAATTAAAAATTTCAAAACTTTCCACAAATAAAATCATAGGCCCAGATGGTTTCACTAGTAAATTCTACCAAATATGCAAAGAAAAATACCAATCGCCACATACTCTCTCAGAAAATAGAACAGGAGGGAACTTCCCCACTCTCTCTAGAAGGATAATATTACCCTGATACTAAAGCCAGATAAAGATACCACAAGAAGAGAAAACTACAGACCAATATACATTGTGAATATTTTTGTGGCACAAAAATTCTGAATAAAATACTAGCAATTCACATCCAGAATATATAAAAAGGATGACCCACCATGACCAAGAGGGATTTTGCCCAGGATGTTGGTTTAACATTCAAAACTCAATCAATTTAATACAGATATTAATAAAGGACAAAAGCCACATGATAATTTGAATAGATACAGAAAAAGTATTTGACAAAATTCAGCAGCCTTTCTTGTAAAAACATTCAGCAAAGTAGAAATAGGATGCAAATACCTCTCCCCAATAAAGAGATTTATTAAAAACCCACAGGCAAAGTCACATTTAATGGTGAAAGACTGAATGTTTTCTACCTAAGATCATGAACAAAACAAGGATGTCTACTCTCACCATTTCTATTCAACACTGTACTGGAGGTACTAGCCTGGGAAAATAGGCAAGGAAAAGAAATAAAATGCATCCAGAGTAGACAAAAAGAAGTAAAACTATTTCTATTTCAGATGACATGAAAATCCTAAGGAATATAGACATTTCTAAAAAATAATATTTTTAAGAAACTATTAGAGCAAGTTCTGCAACTTTGCAGACTACTGAGTCAATATACAAAAATCAACTGTATTTCTAGATGCTAGCAATGAACAACATGAAAATGATATTAAGAAAACAATTCTGTTTCTAATAGCATTAAAAAGAATAAAATAACTAAGAATAAATTTAACCAAATAAGTGTACAAGTTCAAGACTTATATGTTGAAAACTACAAAGCATCATTGATAGGAATTAAAGCAGACTTAAATAGATAAAAAAAAAAAGCACTCCATTTTCATGTATTGGAAAATGTAACATTGCTAAGATAGCAATACTTTCCAAATTTATCTATAGGGTCAATGTAATCCCCATCAAAATCCTAGCTACCTCTTTTGGGTAGAAATTGACAAGCTTACACTAAATTCATATGGAAATACAAAGGACTCAGAGTAGCCAAAACAATCTTTAAAAAGAAGAACAAAGTTGGAAGACTTACATTTCCCAGTTTCAAAATGCTCTACAAAACTAATAATCAGGACAGCATGGCATAAAGATAGACATAAAAATCAATATAATCACATTGAGAATCTAGAAAGAAATATTTATAGTCAATTGATTTTTAACAAGAGTGTCAAGAAATTTTAATGGGTAAAAGAATAGTCTTTTCAACAAAAGGTGTTAGGACAACTGGATATCCACATGCCAAAAAATAAAGTTGAACTCCTACAACATACCATATACAAAAAATAATACAAAATGGACCATAGACCTAAATCTAAGACTGAAAATTAAAAAACTCAGAAGAAACACAAGAGTAAATATTCATGACCATGAGTTAGGGAATGGTTACCTAGATATGACACCAAAAGCACAAGCAACTAAAGAAACTAAATTGAACTTCATCAAAATAAAAGAGATACCACCAAGAAAGTGAAAAAAATTACCCACAGAATGGGAGAAAATATTTGCAAATCATATATCTGATAAGGGGCTTGTGTCAAGAATATATAAAGAACTCTTACAGCTCAATAATAAAAAGACACACCAATTTTTTAAAATGGGGAAAAGATTTGCATACACATTTTTCCAAAGAAGATGTAAAAATTGCCAATAAGCACAGGAAATGATTTTCAATGTCATTATTTATTATTCATTAGGGAAATGCAAATCCAATCCTCAATGAGAAAACTGTGCCCAATAGGTTGGCTGAAATAAAAAATGGACATATTAACAAATATTTTCAAGGACGTGGGGAAATTGGAATTCTCATATATTGCTGGTGTGATTTACAATTGTGCAGAACACAGTTGACAGTCCCTCAGAATGTTAATCATAGAGTTTCCATATGACTTAGCAATTCTACTTTCAGTATACACATGAGAAAAATGAAAAATAAAAACATATCTTATCTTATTCCAATAAAACTCTTAGTAAAGAAGGAATAGAGGGGAATTTCCCCAACTTGATAGAGAGCATCTACAAAAAACCTACATCATATTTAATGGTGACAAACTAGAACCTTTCCCACAAGGCAAGAATGTCTCCTTTTGCTACTTCTTTTCCAGATTGTACTGGAAGTCCTAACTAATACAATAAGATAAGAAAATAAAATTAAAGGTGTACAATTAGGAAGGAAGAAGTAAAGCTGTCTTTATTTGCAGATGACATGATCTATGTATAAAATCCAAAGGTGGGGAATGTTGATAGCAGGGGAGTTTGTACGTATGTGGGAGGTATATGGGAACTTTATTTTCTGTTCCACTTTGCTGTGTGCCTAAAACTCCTCCAAAAAATAAAGTTTATTAATTTCAAAAACCATAAATAGAGGAAAACTAGAGAGAGAGAGAAAGAGAGAGAGAGATTCTCATGCTCACTCTCATGGTGTCCTCTTAGTTTCTTTAGTATTCTATGTGCAAAGATTGCTTGGCATGCTTTCATTCCTCTATGACTTCACAGCCTTTGCAACCTGGAGAATATGGGAGTAAGAGGCTGACAGCTGTATAGCTACACCATCCTCCCATCAGTTCTTCAGTCAACAGGCATTTATTGAGCATGTATTATAATATATGCCTGTGGTGCCTGGAGACTGTGGCATGGAAAATAAGTCAAGCACTATTTACAGCTCTCTGCCCACAAGGGCCTGACCATCTTCTTGGGAAATAGAATGTTACTGTACAGCTATTAGTGAATGGTTATATTATATATTGCTACAGTCAACTGGGGAATAGCATAATAGTTGGTGAGCTACTAATTATTTGGCACAGATAGTAAATGTGAAAAGGTTTGGAGCAGGAGGAAAGATTCATGTGAGCTGGAAAACCCTGAGAAAACTCCATTCGAAGAGGCAAGAGCAAGGGCAGCATCACACAGGGCCCCATACTTGGTTAATGCTCTGCTGTCATCATCTTGAAATCCTGATTAATTTTTGAACAAAGATCCTCACATTTTCATTTTGCACTGGGCACCCCCCCAAATTAAGACCCCTCCTCTCCTGGGAGGAGATGTTTGCATGGGTCATGCCTGATAGTTACTACTACTTACTGTACATTTACAAGTGCCTGGAAGGATCTTAGATGGTAAGATATTATCTCCTCCAACCCACACATGGGAGGAGAAAACCAAGGCTCAGAAAAGTCTCCTAAACTCAGCCAGTTTGTGGGAGAGGCAAGATTCAAACCCAAGCTCATTTATTTTCTTTCTGATTCATTCTTCTCAGGTTTTAATATCAATTCTTTAAATTCATGGTTTATACTTGGAAGTGATTTCTATAACGTTTGGGAGCAATAAAGCAGCCCACTTCTGTGAATAGTTTAGTCCAGAGGTTCCTAAACAGTCTCAGTTCACAGCACCCTCAATGTCTTAGTAATTTTTTTCACAGGGCCTGTAGGCCACAAAAAATACTTACTAGTTCTGTTTATGAACTAGTCAGGTCCAACTGCCTTAATAAGTATTTATGTCCTAACAACTTAGTAGCTGATTAAAAAATAATATGCACATTCAGTCTGACCAAAAATATGCACAAATTGAAAGAAAAATCATATTTTAATTGTATTCTTAAATAACCACAATTTTTTTCGTGGTTGCATCAATTGGCCACTAACAATATCTAAAACCTTGGAATTAGATTAGATGTACCACTTTTTTCTCACATCTATCACAGCAATAACCAAAAACCAACCTTTGCAAAGATATGACATCACGGAAGGAAATGTAGTGACCTAATGTTAAAACTGACATCAATAGCTGGCAGAGCCTGAAGCATCTGACATCCTTGTGTTTCCTTCAAAAATATAAAAATATTCACGCAGTGCTGTGAGTCCCCTGAGACGCCTGCCCCATGGCAGTCTTATTATGCAAAGCAATACCCCCTTGCTGGTGAACGCGTCTGGAATGTCTTTCTTCCTCTGCATAATGCTATTAGATATGCAGGAAATCATAGATAGGAAATGCTGAGGGAAAAAGGGGGAATGAAAAAAAAAAGAGCTCAAGAAATGTATGTTTTAATGCAGTAACCACAAAAATAAGCTCATATTTTACTAGGTATTCAATATCAGGGTACAATTGCAACTAAGATAATTATGTTATCTATTCGACTTGTCTCTACCTTATACATTAAATGTAATCCCAAACGGGGAGAGAACCACCGCTTTTTAATATAAGTGCTTTCTCAATTTGAAAACTAGAATTGTAGTAATATCACAAGTATAATAAATTCCAAGAATTAGGTAGTGGTTAAACAACTGTTAATCACCAACAGGTTCCATTTTTCTTTTCTTTCAAGCATGTTGGCATGTGGAAAACTGAAACTATATTTAACCCCACACTTAAGTCTAGTTAAAGTCAGCATATAAGAGGAATGAATAATCTTCTTTAATCTTTCTAATAAAAATAAAACACTAGGCAATTATTAGTTATAATTTGTAATTAGTAACATGTCATTAGTGGGCTGTTGATTTTATCTAGCAGTGTTTTGGTAGGTGAGTTATTTTTTTTTTGTTCCATTGTTTTAATTCCATGTTACTTCAAGAAGGATGGATGCCTTGGTTTTTGATGAGGACAGAAAGATTTTACATCTCATTTCACTGGTTCTTTTTTTGCCTGAATATTAGGCATGTATGTGCTTATTTAAAAAAAAAAATATGTGGCTACTGCCATCTGTTGGATGGAATGTAAGTCCTACTCCACACATGGGCCCTTTAAACAGCCAAAGATCTGTCCCTTCTTTTAACTTCACACTTTGTCTCCTAAAGGTGACATTCTGCCTTTGATCTATGTGCACAGTTCCCAACTTCCAGCTCTAGAACTAAGTTTATTTTGGGAACGTTTTCTATTGGGTGGGGGCAAGGGTACTTTTTCTTCAGCCATTTGAATTCTTTCTCCCGAAGAGAGAGAATGTGAGGTTTTCTATCTTCCCGAGAAGACTTAGAGAGTGAGGCAGGCACCTGGGGAAAAGGGATGTGGCTGTGTGTGAGTATGTGTGGGCACAAGCGTGTTGTTAGCACAGGGTGGTAGAAGCTACACTGGACTAAGAAACAGAGGACTCAGTCAAACTTCAGTTCCTAAACTGTGGTGCATTTTGAGGCCAGTGATTTTACTTCTCTGGGCTTCAGTTTCCTCAGCCATGAGATGAGAGGGCTGGTTTAGAGCTGAGAAAGTATTACGAGCTCAAGACCCACACAGTTCAGTCTCTCCAAGGAGTCATAGTCAAAGAATGGCAGACAATAGCAAATGCAAATTTAAGAAGAAATGACAATCTGCTTCTCCTGAGAAACATCAAGAAGAACCATCTACAAATCCATGGGAAATCCATCTTACCCCACCCCTCTTCCTCCCCAACTCCTCGGTTCTTATTTTCCGGTTTCCTGTGCTCTCGTTGTCAGCCATACCCCGTCATCACTCCCGTGCCTGTCCTCTGTGCAGGAGCTGTTTACTCTCTTCACTCTTGTTCAGCTTTTTTCTTAGTCCTCCCTTCCTCATCCAGCCCCTCAGGTCTCATATTTCTTTGCCCATTCAATTCCAGGCAGCAGTCCTGGAGAAACAGCCTCTTCTCTGAGGTGGGGAACAGGTGAAGAAGCCGAACCAGGAGAACACACTTCACATTGGCCTGGGGAGGCAGGAGAGGTGAGAAACACATGCCTATCGCCATGCCCCTGCCAACAAAAGCCTTCAGACCTGTGCATGATATGACCACAGTACCCATAGCTGAATTCACTGGTTAAAGCGTGCACAACAGAATCTGTTCTCCTTGAATTGGAGATTTTTGAAGGTTGAGGCTGTTTTACTCCTTTTTCCTGCCTTGCTAAAGAAACAAAGACTGGGATCATTATTGAACTTAATTCTCATTTACTTTCTTAAAACTTGATGCCCACGAAACCTGGAGTTTATTTACTTCTTCCTTCTCTTCCTCCTTCATTTAGTCAGTGATACCATTTGTTGATACCAGATGGGAGGAGGGGAGCATTTCAGAGGAATTCCTCTACAGTTTCTTCTCTGAGGATGAAGTCTTGGTTGAGTCTTCACCGGACATGGTCAGAATGGAGCCTGGGTGTGCGGCTGTGCCTCCCCCGGTGTGAGTTCTCCTGGGGAGGTAGTTCTCCAAGCCTACCTGGGTGAGGCTAGTTCTCATGGCCCGGGCTTCCCAGTCCCCTCTGGGCTGCCCCATCCCCTCTCTGTCCCACCTCCTCTCTCCTCCTGTGCAGGGATCTGCTATGCGCATGAGGGGTGGGGTGGGGAGGGAGTACAGCCAGTCTGTGGGGGCTCAAACTTTCAAGGAAATAAAAAAGAGTTTCTTTCTCCTTACAGGAGGTTTGGGGAGCTTCCTAGAGGACATGTTGCCAGTTCTGTCAGTGAAAAGATGGATCAGAGGCCCCAGGCAACCGGGAGGAAAGGCAGTGAGCCCCGAGGCCTGCCTAGGAGGAGGTCTGCAAGAGAAGGACCCTCTTTGTCACTGCTGGAGAATAACAGCCAGTTTTGCAGTCGGTGATAATGATTCATTTCCTCAGTGGAGGTTTGGGAGGATTATAGTTGACATTTGAAAAGTCATTTCTATATCTGGCAATGAAGGAACTCTGAGTGATCACCATGTACCGTTTGGTGTTTT
The DNA here is from genome assembly GCF_020740605.2 of Lemur catta. Taxonomy (NCBI): domain Eukaryota; kingdom Metazoa; phylum Chordata; class Mammalia; order Primates; family Lemuridae; genus Lemur; species Lemur catta. The sequence goes on from NC_059136.1 coordinate 20,265,621, forward strand.
GTCATCTTTGGTAATATCACTGTCTTAGTCAGCTTGGCATCTCTAACAGAATACCACGGGCTGTATGGCTTAGAAACAACAAAATGTATTTCTCACAGTTCTGGAGGCTGGAAATCCGGGATCAGGGCACCAGCCTGGTGAGGTTCCAATGGAGGCCACCTTCTCATATCATCACATGACAGAAAGAGTGAAAGAGCTCTCTAGGCTGTCTTTTAGAAGGGCACAAATCCCTTCATGAAGACTCCACCCTGATGACTTAATCACTTCCCCAAAAGTCTTACCTCCTAATACCATCATGTTGGGGTTAGGATTTCAACATATGAAGCTGGGGGTGGGGAGACACAAACATTCAGTCCATATCAATCACCAACAGTACCATACTGAGAAAAATAAAAAATGGAGCTGTTACATTAAAACAGAAATTATCTAAATAAAATGCCATTATAATGGAGCTCTCCAACCACCGGTGTCCTTAGGTTAAGTGTACAGGCAGTATATGTGTAAGTGTATATATAGTCAGTGCTTTTTCTGGTCATTCATGCTTTAAAGCACATAATAAAGCAATGAGCAGTGTCCATATTCCCAGCTGAGTAGAGCTAGTGTGTGTCTCTAAACACTGGCTGGTTGTGAAGGCAGAGTGTTATCAGAATGCCCTGATATGTCAACAGTGTCACCTCCTGCTTTGCTTCAGGAGGGGTGAACATTTGTTTAACAATCGGACAGCATAAAAAGTGAGTCTGCCAAGAATAGGGTCCACCCACCAAAGTCACTTTGCCTCCTCTGGTGATGGAAGATCCCTGTGGCTCACTGTCCACAGGCCAGAGAACTCATTGCTAGTACAGATGCCTACCCAGGCCCCTTCCCTGGGATGGGTAGCCCCGGTTCCTAACCTCAGCCCAGGGGCTGTAGCTCTTTGTTTCTAGAATCTTCAAGTGCAGAGGAGCCATTGTTGAGGATTGCAGATGGAGGTACTTGCCTCCCTTAGCTCCTGCACAGTAAGCAAACACTGAGGCAGTCTTGGACATTAGAGCACAAGGTACCAGTACGTGTCCCCAAGCCTGCACTGCCCTCGAGTGCCATCCTGTCTATAAAGTTGTGTGGCATATAGGAAGAGACAGGAGTCTAGCCACTGGCATTGGCACACTGTGACTCTGGGCACCGTGAGGGTGCAGAGCTGCCACCCCACTCTTACAGAGCCACACTATTATGGGGTATCTTGGCAGGAAATAGTGGCTAAAGTATTCAGGCACTCCAATGGCTTTCAAACGGTATTATGGGATAAATTATAACATAATACAAAAAAGGCAAAGGGAAGTAAGGTTTTAAAGGGATTTGATGAGGACTTTGACTTGAAGTCTAGGGACTCCTCTTTTAGGTTATACCTCATTGTAGATTTTTTTTTAAACCACAATGAATTTGGTTTTTCTATTAAAATTGCCTATGAGTTGACTTTTATCAGAAGTCTGTTATTTTCTTATTTTGAAGAGGTCTGGTGACCATTGGTAGGAACTTAGAGGTATACTCATCACCAGCTACTCTCAAACTACCAGCTGGAATGAGTCTGCATTGCTCTTGGTTAAGACAGAAGCTGAGACATGAATGGTATTCACTGCATAAATGGCAAGAGCTGCACTAACAGAGCCCTTCCCATGCCTCATGCCCTGTGCTGAGTGCTCCACATGGATCATCACATTTACTCCCCAGTGCAACTCATGGGACAGGTATTCTCACATCTATATTCAGAGAGGAAATTGGGACTCAAGAGAGGCTCACATAGAAGAACCAGACTTGGGATTCAGGATCACTGGCCCCAAAGCCTTGAGTTATGATGGGAAGCTCTGCTTCTTCCCAAGGATTCTAGTGAGCAGCTTGGTGTAGTGATTTCTTCCTATGGTAGTGAGAGCTCCTACTTTATGGTATCAAATCAGGGAGGGGCTCCTAATCGACTTGGCAGCTGTAGACATTGTCCCTGCCCTTGGGAAACTTATAGACTTATTAGTCTAACAGTAGAGATACATCAATGTAAAATAAATACTTATTAGTTACTGTTTTTCCAAAAACAATAGTGCTATATTATACCACTATAAGTAGTCTCTTTCTTATTTATGTCTGCAAATCAAATATATTTCCCTGCATCCTGAGAGATAACAACATAAGCAGATAGGTATTTGATTAATTTATCCACCATCCATCTATCCATCCATCCAACAAATATTTAGTGATTTTGACTAACTGTACATTTGCTAAAGATTGAAGGATGTTAAAAACCAGGCATAGCTTCTTCCCCCGAGCCCCTCATGGAGAATCCTGAGGTAAGGAAGCACGAGGAAAGTGCTGTGGAAGAGTGAGTGTTTCTAAGAGAATGAGCTCTCGCTGGGGAGCTGCAGAAGTATTGATGAATGGGCAGGACTTTGAAAGAGGAGATGGGCTGGTGGAGAGGACACTGCAGATGAGCAAAGGGACCCTAATGGGGAAGCTTGGACATGTGTATGATGTGGGAACATTAGCAGAGGGGGAGAACTGGGCCAGGTTGAAGAGGTAGGGCGGGGCTGGGTCACAGAGGCTGGAGCCCCTGGGCAGGCAACTGAGGCTGAATTCAGTAGGCAGAGGGAGGCATGAAGGCTTTGAGAGCAGGGGAAATCTATGACATGGGGTTAGTGGGAAAAGGATGCTATTTATTTATTTTTTAACTTTTATTTCAGCATATTACCAGGGTACAAATGTTTAGGTTACATATATTGCCTTTGTCCCACCCAAGTCAGAGCTTCAAGTGTGTCCATCTCTCAGATAGTGTGCATTGCACTTAATGGGTGTGAATATACCCATCCCCTCCTCCCCGCTCCCACCTGCCTGACACCCAATGAATGTTACTACTATATGAGCACTTGAGTGTTGGTCAGTTAAGTCAGTTAATACCAATTTGATGGTAAGTACATATGGTGCTTGTTTTTCCATTCTTGTGGTACTTCACTTAGTAGAATGGGCTCCAGCTCTATCCAGGATAATACAAGAGGTGCTAGATCACCATTGTTTTTTTGTGGCTTAGTAGAATTCCATGGTATACGTATACCACATTTTATTAATCCACTCATGTATTGATGGGCACTTGAGTTGTTTCCACATCTTTGCAATTGTGAATTGTGCTGCTACAAACATTCTAGTGCAGATGTTTTTTTTAATAGAATGTCTTTTGTTCTTTTGGGTAGATGCCCAGTAAAGGGATTGCTGGATCAAATGGTAGTTCTACTTGTATCTCTTTGAGTTATCTCCATATTACTTCCCACAGAAGTTGTACTAGCTTGCAGTCCCACCAGCAGTGTATGAGTGTTCCTATCTCTCCACATCCACACTAACATTTGTTTTGGGACTTTTTGATAAAGGCCATTCTCACTGGAGATAAATGATATCTCATTGTGGTTTTGATTTGCATTTCTCTGATGATTAGAGATGGTGAGCATTTTTTCATGTTTTTATTGGCCATTAGTCTATCTTCTTTTGAAAAGTTTCTGTTCATGTCCTTTGCCCACTTTTTGATAAGGTTGTTTGATTTTTTGTTGCTGATTTTCCTGAGTTCTATATAGATTCTAGTTATCAGCCCTTTATTGGATGTGTAGCATGTGAATATTTTCTCCCATTCTGTAGGCTGTTTGCTCTCGTGATAGTTTCCTTGGCTGTGCAGAAGCTTTTTAATTTGATTAGGTCCCATTTATTTATTTTTGTTGTTGCTGTGATTGCTTAAGAATGCTATTTAGAGTCAGGCCAATCCTGGCTAGAATCCTGGCTTTGTCTTTGTAGCCGTGTGCACATGGTCAGTTGCTCCCTGAGCCTCAGCTGCCACATCTGTAATCTGCCTCTCAGTCTTGTTTGGAGGGCTTCACTCATAAGCAGCCTGGTTAAGAGGACTACCCTGGTCCTGCAAGATGCCAGAGCCTGAACTAGGGCCTGGCAGTAGACATGGTACAAAATGAGAGACAGATCTGAGTCAAGGAAGAACGGATAGAACCTGAAGCTCAATGGGAGGTGTGGTTGGTGGGTGGGTGGGGGTTTTGGAGCCAGTTATGACCCAAAGGGATGGATTCTGGGCTGCCTACCCAGTGGTTCCCGGCCCAGGAGTATAGTCGCCATGGGGCTGGCTCTGAGCCTGGGACAGTTTTTCTTTGGAGCTGGACTTTTCCTTTCAAGCCACAGCAAATTCTAGGAGTCCCTATTTCCATACAGTGCTCTGATGTCTGATGCCAGATTTACAACCTGAGGTGGCAAAGGATTTTTCAGTTTTCCTTAGGGCTCAAACCATACTGAGTTGCTTGCTTACCTCCCGTGGTTGACCGAGAAATCCACTCTTTGTTCTGCTTTGAATGGAAGGCACACTGCTGAGCTGCTGACATTTAGCCTACCCAGAGCGAATTTCATCTCTGCCACTGGGCTGGTGGGGGCGGGGCGGGAAAGACAGGTCTCAGGCATGGTTTCCACATTGGGACAGCAGTCCCAGCTTTGGCTTCAAACACTCTTATCCCTGGTGGTATTGTTTACAAACATGCTAGGAAAACAGAATTAGGGAAAAAAATTAACTCATGATTGCTGAACTACGATGAGATTGATGCGTTTAAGCACTTCCCCTGGGGAAACCAGACAGGAATCTACCAAGGGGAAATGTATCACAAAGGAAGCCAATTAAAAGTTAAAACTAGGCTAATGAATCTGATAAAGGAAGAATTGTTTTAATTATTGATGCATTTTACAAGGGGCCTTTGGAAGAACCTGTGAAGAGAAGGCCAGGATGAAAAGACACAATGAAATTCATGCTTCTGAACCCTGAATCCACTTCATTGTGCTGTGTAAACGCTCTGCATCTTCACCAGCAGATGTCACTGTTTACACATATAATGCAAACAGCCCCCAAAGTTCCCCCCTTTTTATTCTAAAAATAAGACAAACTTGTCCACGTTTTTTCATAAAGCGTTACTTATCACATGGTCATTTTTGTTCTGGAAAAGAATGATATTGTTTATCCCTTTAAAGAACTGTATATGTAAAGGGAACTGGCTTTTGAGAGACCCACACATTTCATATGTTAAGCTGTACAGTGAAACTCCATTTACAAAAGAATTGTTGAACACCTGCTATTTGCCTGAAATCAGCTTAGGGACTCAAGGTATCCAGAAACAGCTGAAGAGCTGTCCTTCCTCTAGGGTCTTAAAACCTCTTTTGGAGAGATGAGACTTAAATAATAAAGCAACTTAAAAACGTTGGAAGTTAAGTACTAAAACTAAAAATGAGTGTCATATTGTTTCAGGAAGACAGGCAGGAGGTCAGTGGGGCTGGAGCAGCTGGAAGGCTTTAGGGAAGGATGCCGTAACACAAAGAGGGTGCATTCATTTGGTTGGCAATGAAAAGGCACTGTTTTTTTTTTTTTTTCTTTTCTGAGAGAATAAAAAGAAAAAGAATTATTTTGGGAGAATCCATCTGATAGAGTTGTGAAAAATTAAATTGAGGGGGGGTGATGTTATTACAGAATCCAGGAGCAAGAACAGGAACTCCTGCAATGGTAACTGGAAGTAAAATTAGCCCCGGAGGCTACTGTGCACCTTATTGGCAGGGATAGTCACTGTGTCCTCTTCTCAGTCCAAAATCAAGACTGGAGTGTTGACACATGGTAAGACGATAAAACAGAAGGTATGAAATCAGGGCTGTTTCCAGAAATTCTACATATGGATGCTGAAAGTCTATGGGGAAGAGACTTGAGTCTTATGAACTTGGGGGACACCAATGGTGTGCCATTGATAGAAATGGAAAAGCTGGGAGGAAGTTTGGCTTGGATGGAAAGATTTTGAGTATAGTATGATTCCTGTTGCTGAAACTGACACGGGCCAGGCTGGCAGAGACGTGGAGGCATTGAAAGTCGAGAAGCTGGAAGCCTGACCAGGGTGGGCAGGGCTGGAAACTATATTTAGGAGCCACTGGGAGGAGAGAGAGAGAAGGCACCAGGTTACAGTAGTCAAGGTTCAAGCCTTAAGGAGCCAGTTCATTTTATCAAATTACATGTATTAATATAAATAATATTCAGGAAAGACAATAACTAGAAACCTCTCCCTGGTGTGGCAGCACATAAATTCCTGCCAACTTTGCATCCTTGCTGCATTCACGTCATGGGAATTCGTGGCCAGTAGTCTTTTGTTTGCACCCCTTCTGTCCATTCCAAGGTTTCACCATAATTACCTGGGACCCCCAAATGTCCCTCTACCAATCAGCTGCGCATCCTACTTGCTCACCCCTCCCAATCTCTGGGAAAGCAACTTATTATCCAACGTGGAAGATCGTGTTCTTGATACACTTCATTTCCTGAATCCTATGACAGAGAGAGAGACAGACAGACAGACAAAGAGGTGGATAGATATGGGGGAAAATGTGGCTGGAAATTCAAAGCAGCCACAACTGTTTCCAAAACACACTGTCCTTCATTTTCCTCTGACTCACTCTCTAATCTAGACAAGCTCCTAAATAGACTTCATGCCTTAGTTTGCTCCACTGCAGAATGGGGAAAACGATGCCTACCCCTCAGGGTGGAGTAAAATTATGCACGTGATGTGCCCCATGTGGGCACCCCAATAGTAATCAAACATGTTAATACCAATTATGTGGTTTTCACATTGGGTGGATGTGGGGAGAGGCCTGGTGTTGCTAGGACCAGAGTGCAAATGACAGAATCCCAGAGTAAATTCTCTTTATTTGGCATAAGTGATGAAAATGAAGATTAAATATTTGACCACAGATAAGAAATTTATGGGCATGGATGCTGCAGCTCTGATCATTTTGCATGTGAGTGTGTAGTAAGAGGCAGCATTTCTTTTGTTTAAAACCCTGTGCACTTAATTTGCATTCAGAGAAAGGAATCATCCAGGCTCATTGCAAACAAGAAATCAGGATGCCAGCAAGGCCAATGTTGTTGTGAGACTGTTGAGCTATTAATCATAAAACAGCAAAACAGGGCACTTTTTATTTATAGCAACTGTTGCTAAGCAGATAATAAAGACCCCTTTCAGAGCTTGCATATTTTTTTTTCCACAGAAAAGGGCTTGGCTTGTATAATGATTTTTCAGATGAAATAAAAACCTTGCAAATGCATGAGCCCTGAGTGCTTGTGGTTTTTAGACCAAGGTCCTTGGCATCAGCCACCCCTGCAGGATGAGGCATGTGGTATGGAGCAACCCTGTGAAGGGAGGCAAGAGGATTACTGGCTCTTCTTACCAGCATACTAGGTGCACGAACTTTCTTTAGACTGAAAGTGAAGGAGCAGCCCCAGGAAAGCCAGGATGAGCTATTCTGCCTTCCTTGGCTTCCCAGGTTACCTCCTGTTGTGCTGGTCAGGCGAGGGGGCCTGTCTGTGTCCATTACTCACTCAGATTTCTGTTCCTCAACCCCTCTAGGGATGAATGCTACCTCCTTCTAGGCAGTGTGTGGGAAGAGGCCAACTCACAGAGGTCCACTTGTGCTCAGTCGCTGCTAGAATGATCTCCAGGCTCTTTTCAAAACTCAGGAACTGAGGTTTTGCAGTTTCTGGATAGAGCAGACACTTAAATATTGGTGGAGTTCATGAATGACTTCATGCATGCATTTGGATGTATTCCAGCCAATAGAAGATATGATAAGTGGAAAAATAGCCCCCCAAAAGATATCAACATCCTAACCCCTGGAGCCCCTACGTGTTACCTTTATTTGGGAAAAGGGTCTTTGCAGATATGATTAAATTAAGGATCTTGAGATGAGGAGATTATTCTGGATTATCCAGTAGACCCTAAATGCAATCACACTTATCCCTGAAAGACGGAAGCAGAGGGAGATTTAACTGCAGACAGAAGAGGAGAAGGTGATACGAAGATGTAGGGAGAGTGCTATAGACTGAATGTTTTTGTCCCCTTGAAATTCATATGTTGAAACCTAACCCCAATGTGATGATATTAGGAGGTAGGGGTTTTGGGAGATGATTAGGTCATGAGGGCAGAGTACTCAAGAATAGGATTAGTGTCCTTTTAAAGGGGCCCTGGAGAGGTCCCTTATCCCTTTAACCACGAGAAGATGTAGCAAAAAGACGATGGTCTGTCAACTAAGAAACAGGCCCTCGCCAGACACTGAATCTGTTGCCACTTTGATCTAGGACTTCTCAGCCTCCAGATCATGAGAAGCCACCCAGTCCCTGAAGTTTTCTTATAGCAGCCCAGACAGACTAAGACACAAAGATTGGAGTGATGCAGCTGCAAGCCAAGGATCACCAAAGTCACCAAAACTGGAAGAGGCAAGGACTGGATCCTCCCCCAGGGTCTCCAGAGGGAGTGTAGGCTGCTGATACCTTGATTTCTGTCTAGTGACTGATTTCATACTTCTGGCCTTCAGAACTATGAGGAATAAATTTCTGTTGTTATAAGCCACCAAATGTGTGGTAGTTTGTTAGAACCACCACCGGACACTAATACAGGAAACATGGCCATTTCCTCCTCAACCAAACTCCAAACAACCAAAATCCACCTTGGTCCTAAAATTTCAGAATAACTAGCATGAGATGTTTTTGTCCTACACAGTTATTATTGGAGTGATGTTACTGGGATCTTTTAAAGTAGCTTTCAAAATTATTATTATAAAGTAAAACACATTTAGGGTAGACCAAAGAAACCAAACATTATACTAAAGTATAAAATTGAGTGTCCTCTCCACTCCAGAGTCCCTGGAGTCAGTCTTCTAAACTGGTTCTTTAAATTATTATGAATAGAAGTATATTTACATCTCCCCATTCTTATACAAATGGGATCATTCATTCACACCACACAGTTACTTTTTTATTCATTTAAAAATGTATATTGGGAGATCTTTTCATATTAGTACATAGATATTTCCTTGTTCTTTTTCAACAATTGTGTAAATGTTTCATTGTATAGATATCTCACAATTTATTCAACCAGTACAAAATGAGAAGTAAGGAAAATGAAATATGCTTTTGCTTTGATAAGGACAGTACACCTTTAATTGTAGTTATAATATGATAGAATATCTTTCTTTCCCTAAATCACAGTAAAGTTTTGTGATTGATGAAGAGGTGTGGGTTCTGCACAGTACCCCTAGGACTGCAAGAGAAGTTTGGGATCCTCCAAGTAATAATATTCATCCTATAATTCACCTGTAAACTGTTGGGCACAGCCCAGGAGCATAGAAGGCTCTGAAACACACTGGCTGAATGAAGGAATGAATCAATGCACTGCTATTGTGTTTATCTGGGACCTTACTCAAGCTCACAGTGCTAGTAAATGGCAGAGCCAGGATGTTAACCCTGATCAGCTGACACCTGAGCTCATCCACATTCTTACCTGGTAGAGGCAGATACTTTCGCAGTCCATGACTGCATTCCAAGTCATCCCAAAACTCAGTGGCTTAAAACAACAGCAATCACGTACCTGCTCATGATTCTGAAACATGGGTAGTGCTTGGTGTGAACAGCTCATTGTTGTTCCATGTAATGTTTGCTTGTATTGAAGTGTCCAAGATGGATTATTTTACTCACATATCTGGTTCCTTAGCTGGGTGGTTGAACATGGGAGCTGGCAGGGCATCTTTTTCCCCATATGGCCTCTCCATGTGACTAGCGTGAACCTTCTTACAGTATGCTGGTCCCAGGCTAGTTGGCCTTCTCACATGGCAGCCGGCTTCTCCTAGAGAACAAAGCAGAGATTGCCATTCTTTCTTAATTTTCAAACTTGAAACTTCAAGTACATCACTTTTGCTGCCTTCATTGGTCAAAGCAATCATTCGAGGGGAAAGGAATCAAGCAAACAACAGTCAATTCTACCTCTTGTTGAGGAAGAGTCAAGGTCATATTGCAAAAGAGCATGGGGGTGGGAGATAATGTTGTGTAAATCTTCGGAAACACACTCCACAACAGGCAATTAGAAACACACATGCACAGCTGTCATAGGAGAAGAAAGAAGTGTCACAAAAGGATAGAGTTTATGAGGCTGACAGATTACTTCCAGCTTGCAGAATGAAAAGCAGAGGTTCATGGAGGATGCAGGTGAGTTGGCATTGGTGAGTAGGCAAAATTAAAAATTTGCATGTGAGAAGGCAGCTTACAAGCACCTGTGTGGGCAAAGTGAGATGGGAGGGTGAGGTGTGTGTGCATGTGCGTGTGCGTGTGTGTGTTTGTGTGTCCATCAAAAGATCTAGCAAGAAGAAGATTGAAGAGCTGTGGAGTGGCCTATTTATAAGCAAATGATCAAATGTGGAGTACAGGTGACCCATGAGACTGGCTTACTTTGGCATCCGGGAGAACAGGCACATGTTAGCTCCCAGGGTATTGCAAGCATGGGCAGTTGAAGATGACTTCCCACCCTCTGGCCACACTGGCACATGGGAACAGCATCCTCTTCGTGGACTGTTGCCAGGCAGAAGCACATATTTGTGCACCTATGCATTGCTATTGACCACAAGATGAGAGCCAAATGGACCTTTTTCTTCTTGCTTCTCTCACCCTGAAAGAGAAGTGCCCTCCGGAGCCCTTGGCGCTGCACCTGTGGAGCCAGCACAGCTGCGAATGGCAGCACCGAGGTAATTATGGGAAGAATATGCTAATAAGCAGATGCCCGTGATTAACTTGCCTTTTCTGTTGCCTGTCAAATCCAGGCTGCATTTGTTGGAAAAGATAATTAAATTCAAATCAGATGCCTGCAGTAAATATTTTATTCAGAGCCTTCCATGACAATAGAGGAAGTTGACTCGAAGTCCACCTTCAAATCCCCACCTTTGTCTGAGCCCTGGGCCCAACTCAAGGCTTGAGCTTGGAGTCTGCTCCAAAGAGCTTCTTGTTATACAATCTGGTGCATGTGGTGTTTATTAGCTTATTAATGCTAGAGTATTATGGGGATGGTATTTGTCCCCTAAGAGTGTACAAAGCTTGACTTGGAAATTGTAGACTAATTACTCCAGCCTTGCTGTGTGTCCCCCTTGTGCAGCCAGTTGCTTCCTGAACATCCTGCTGCTGTGGGGAGATCCATGGCTCTGCTGTGCTTCATCACAGAGGCTGTGCCCACGTGCCCTCATCATGCTTGACCTCAATGCATGGACACATGTGTCTGACTCTCGCCTGGATGTTTCCAACCTGCTCCGGAAGTGACGCTCACGATGGTGATTTTGGTGTGATAAGTGCTCCGAAGTCTGTTAGATTCCTTTTCCTCCTGGAGGCATTAGCCCTGATTCATCTTATAGAATGGGAATGTGAAGGTTGCTTAGGAGGCAAATGGCTGGGTTTTTTTGGGCGGTGCAGTGCGGGGGAGGTGGTTCAAATGGTAGTTTTCTTTAAGAACTTTGTATTACAACTTCCTCCTAATACTCCAAGTCTGCCACCATCCTCACATCATCATTGCTCTCCCTTCAGGCCTGGCACCCAGGGAGGGCCGAGTAATTTGTTTGTTGCAACGGAGAAAGGAGGCCCAGAGAGGGAAACATACACTGAGGACCCGACCTGTCAGACACAGAACCAGGACATGGCCATCTCCACTTCAAATCTCAGAAATGTTGGAGTCAGAGCTTTCTTCAGCATACCTAAGAGATGGGTCACTCCTGTGCTCCATTTTAATTTATAATTAGGAACCTCAAACTGAACAGCTTCTGCACTGTGGAAAGGAAACAAGGCAACCTACAGATTGGGAGAAAATATTTGCAAACCATATATCTGGTAAGGGGTGAATTTCCAAAATATATAAGAAGCTTCTAAAACTCAAGAGGAAAAAAACAAATAACCTGGTTAAAAAGTGAGCAAAGGCCTTGAATAGACATTTCTCTTAGTTTTGCCTCCCTCCACGGAGGGAGCCTCCTTAAAAAACAAAATAGAACAAACCCCCCTAGGGGATGAGTGTGCTGGGGAAGGCAGGGGGACCTGGCAGAAGCCAGAGGGCCAGAGCTGTCTTGGGGTGAAATTCAGAAGCTGTGACCAGAGACCAGCCTGGCTCTCTTGGCATAGCACCCACCTGGCACTTGAGTGTCACATGAGATGGGGGAGACTTCAGGAACAAAGAGCTGGAGCTCAGGATGGGGAAGGGATTTGTTGGTGCCTGAGGACATCTTGAATACAGCAGTTTGTCTGAGTGGAGAGAGTGATCAGAGTCCCTAGTTTACACAGGTTGCGCATTCTGCCTACAAGGTCATGCAGGAGGGTGGGGAGCCAACCACTAAATGCCAGATGGGAAAATACTGTCCTTGTAGTATTTTTGAACTGTTTGAATGCTGGCATAAGGCGAGCAAAGCCCTACCTGATAAGGATTCCCTCCTTTACCAAACTTTAGTGAGGTTCCTCTGAGCCCCTTTTTCAACTAAACCTCCTCCTGGGTCCTGTCTTTGGTCTGTCTAGCAAGAAATCCTGTTATCAGTTTACTCACTATTGGTATCTAAACAGGTTCCTCTTCCCTCCCCTGCCTGATACCTACCCAAGTTCCTCTTAATAGCCTGCGATTCACTCCTTCACTCTGCTCACAGCCTATAAATTCCCACTTGTCCCTGCTGTATTTGGAGTTGAGTTCAAGCTCTCTCTCTCTAGGAAAGTAGTCTTATTAAGTGTCAGAATAATTTCTCTTCAACATGGCCCAGGACCTGAGACTCTAGAGACCCCATTAATGTAATTCTTTTCTCCCTTCAGTTGAATTTATTATTTTCCCCTCTGCCCCCTTCCCTTGCTTACCTCCAGAAGGTGCATTTTAAAGCCATGCTACATTAAATGGAAATATATTTGACTAAAGTCTGACTAGGGATGATATCTGTGTGTGCCTTTCATGTCCATCTCAGAGGCATACGATTGGAACACAAACTGGAATATTTTTATGGGGTGGCCTCTCCTTCCTTGAACATGGTTGCTTTTCAGTGTAAAGAGCACTGTGTAGTCCATTGAAATCATTAAAACAGACTGGGTGGTTAGGTGATATTGCTGCCTGTCAACCATCTTAGCGAGCACCTGGCATTCAAAAACTAGCTGGAATATGTCACTCTTGGTAGTTTCTCTTTGAAATTCATGGACATTGTCTGAGTCCACTCTTCACATTAAATGTATCAAGACCTTGTACATTGTAAGATGTAGCAAGTTATTGGATGAGAAATTGGGAACATATTGCTTTGACTTATAAGACTCATTTCACAGCGAGATGAATGAGTTTATTCTCAGGAATTATAATTAATGGGCTTCAAAGTTACTGCTTAATAAGCAAAAGATCATCAGTACAGACAAAAACTTTGTCCCAAGCATGTTATTTATGAGGTAGTCACTGAACTTCAAGTCAGAGATAGGGATATTACACACTAAAGAAAAAATATTTCTGAATTTTCTCATCTGAAATTGGTTGCCAGTATGAGAATGACAGGCAATACATCCAGCATTCCCCTACTGCTGAGTGCCTGTGCTCAACTGCATTTAGGTTTTGAGGGAGTTCTACTTTGTGGTTCATGGTGTGGAACAGCCCTATGTTGGAGTTACTATTAAAAGATGAGCATAAGCCCAACCAGAGACAGTTTGAGTTTACACCATTGTTGTAGAATTTCTATTGAGAGTGCTCATTCACCCTCAAAGATATCCTGTATTGGCTAATTTTAAAGCATAGAGTCACTCTAATTATAGCATGTTGATAAAGATGTGGTTTACTTAATTATACAGAGTCCTTTTCATGAGGATTCAGGAAAATTTTTTCTCATTTTCTTAAACCTTAAGATCAAGGATGTTTGTACCACTTCTTTTTTTTATTTCAAAATATTAAGGGGGTACAAATGTTTTTGGTTACATGGATACCTTTTGTGACACTTGAGTCACAGCTATAGGTGTGCCCATCACCCAAATAGTGTTCATTGTACCCGTTAGGTAGGTTTTTTGCCCCTTGTCTGTTTTCCCCTCCCCCAACTTGATTTCCATGGGGTTTTACTTTCCTCTGTGCACATATCTGCTCATCAGTTCCAATTTAATAATGAACACATGTGGTTGTTTTTCCATTATTTAGATACTTCACTTAGGAGAATGGTCTCCAGTTCTATCCAAATTGTTGCAAAAGGCATTAAGTCATCCTTTTTTAAGGCTGAATAGTATTCCATAGTATACATATACCACCTTTTATTAATGTATTCATGAATTGATGGGTACTTGAGTTGATTCTATATCTTTGCAATTGTGAACTGTGCTATAATAACCATTTGAGTGGAGGTATATTTTTGATAGAAACACTTCTTTTCCTTTGGGTAGATACCCAGTGGTGGGATTGCTGGATCAAATAGTAGGTCTACTTTTAGTTCTTTGAGGAATCTCCATACTGTTTTCCAAGAGGTTGTATTTGCAGTTCTTCCAACAATGCATAAGCATTCCTTTGTCTCTGCATCCATGCCAGTATTTATTGTTTTTGTGCTTTTTAATAATAGCCATTCTAACTGGGGTGAGATGATTTTAATTTGCATTTCCCTGATGATTAGTGACATAGAGCATTGTTTATATGTTTATTGGCCATTTATCTATCTTCTTTTGAAAAGCTTCTGTTCATGTCTTTTGCCCACTTTTTAATGCTTTTTTTTCTTGCTGATCTGCTTGAATTCTTTGTAGATTGTGATTAGTAGCCCTTTACTGAGTATATAGCTTGTGAATATTTTCTCACATTCTGTAGATTGTCTATTTGCTCTGCTGATTGTTTCCTTAGCTGAGCAGAAGCTTTTTAGTTTAATCAAATCCCATTTATTTATTTTTATTGTTGCTGTGATTGCCATTGAGGTCTTATTCATAAATTCTTTGCCTAGCCTCATACCTAGAAGAGTTTTTCCTACCTTTTTATCTAGAATTCTTATGGTTTCATGCCTTAGGTTTAAGTCTTCTATTTATCTTGAATTAATTTTTGTGAATGGTGAGAGATAGGGGTCCTGTTGCATTCTTCTACATATGGCTATCCAATTTTCCCAGCACCATTTATTGCATAAGGCTTCTTTTCCCCAGTATATGTTGTTGTCTGCTTTGTCAAAGAGTAGTTGGCTTTAGATAGGTGGTTTTATATCTGGGTTCTCTACTTTTGTTCCATTGGTCTATGTCTCTATTTTGTAGCAATACCATGCTGTTTTGATTACTACAGCATTGTAGTATAGTTTGAAGTCTGGTAATGTGATGTCTCCAGCTTTGTTCCATTTTCTCAACATTGCTTTGGCTACTCAGGCTCTTTTCTGGTTCCAAACAAAGCATAGAATTATTTTTTTATAGATCTGTGAAATATGATGTTGGTATTTTGATGGGGATTGCATTGAATCTGTAAATCACTTTGGGCAGTATGGACATTTTAACAATGTTGATTCTGCCAATTCATAAGCATGATATGTTTTATGATTTGCTTGTGTCCTCTGCAATTTCTTTCCTCAGTGTTTCTTAGTTCTTCTTGAGATACCAAGGAGATCTCTCACCTCCTTGGTATTCCTGGGTGTTTTATTGTACCACTTCTTATTAACAATTTTGTTATTATTTTGGGAACACTGTCATTCACACATAGATCAAATTTCTATTTTTGCATTGAGTTTATGGGAAACTCAGGACCATCTCTAGTAATTCTCCAGGTCTACCTGCATGCATTTTTATATTGCCTTACTCCATTTGCTCCAAATTCTTGTCTTTTTTCTTACAGCATTGTTCTTAATTTTTAGGATTCTCTTGAACCAACTTTGGAACAAGACAACAATAAATCAATTAGAAGGGCTTAAACACATTAGCACTCTGTGTAGCATTCTGAAATCCCTGACACACTCTGCTCTTAGAATCATCATAAGCTGCCACATTTACAAACTTCTTTTTTTTAATCAGTGTTCATTGTTTCTAAGGTCAACACTAGACATCTGCTTCCAAGAAGATGGCATACACATATTTTCTTCTCTATTTCTCCTACTGAGTAAAAATGAAATCCCTTTACATTATATATAAAGCATAGATAAGAAGACTGCTAAAGGTGGCAAGAAGAAGGTAGACCAACTAGGTAGACCTTGGGACACAAACAACAACATGGTGGTGAATATCTAGGTTTTTCTTTTTGCCTCAGCAAAAGAAGTCAGCAACCTAGAAATGCACACACACAAAAAAAAAAAAAAATAAAAGAAGAAGAAGAAGAAGAAGAAAAGAAAAAAATCTCCTCCCACCCAAAAGACTGCCCTCTCTACTAAAGGACCCCTAAAGAAGCAGCCTAGCAAGACAGAAAACTAGCAGATAGCAACTGCTCTATTCCACACAAACACTGCCCCACCATTAACCATTCCAACAAAGTCCAAGTGGGAGACTAGACTTTCATCTTCACAAGCTGTAGTTAGGTGCTTCAACACCCACACCATGATGGTGTCAGTAAAGGTCATGTTGGGAATTGAGACCTTCCTATCCCATAGGTGGTAATAAGCACCCCCTCCAGGTGTCAGTGAAGATGACATGAGGAGCTACTAGTAATGAGGTACTAGTACACTCCCTAGCCAGGAATATATAAGCAGAAGCATCCTAGTAAGGAGCTCAGATTCTCAAGCCTGCCCAGCAGTAACAAGGAGTTGTCCCCTCTTCAATTGTCAAAGTAGGATAAGTAGGGAACTTGGACTTCTACCAAAACCTGGCAGTAATGAGATGGTGCCTCACCCCTTGTCCTGCCACAGTGGTGTTAAAGAAGCCATCTAAAAGAGAAAGTTTAAATAAGATCTGAAGTCTCACAACATAATAACTAAATTATCCAAATTCCAATTAAAAATAACTAAGCAGACCAAGAACCAGGAAGATCTCATACTGGGTGAAAAGATAATAAATGGATGCTAACACCAAGATGACAATGAAGAGATGTTAAAATTATCTAAAAAAAAAAATTAAATGAGTCATCATAAAAATGTTCATGCACAATTATGAACATTCTTGAAACAAATGAAAAAAGAGAAGGTCTCAGCAAAGAAATAGAAGTCAAATTAAAATTTTGGAACTGAAAAATGCAATAAATGAAATAAAACAATAGATCAGCCCAACAACAGAAAGGAGCAGAAAGAGTGCAGAATCAGTGACTTGAAGACAGAAAAGAAATTACTCAATCTGAAAAAGAAAATAAACTGGGGGGAAAAAAAGAATAGAGTATCAGTGACCTATGGAACTATATGATGAAATCTAACATTTGTGGTTATTGGAGTTCCAGAGGAGAGATGAAGGCAGGGCTGAAAAAGTAATTGAAGAAATAATGGCTAAAAACTCCAAAATCTGGCAAGAGACATAACCTACACATTCAAGAAGCTGGGAGAATCCCAAAAAGGATAAACTCAAAGAAACCCACATAAAGACATATTATATAAACCATAGAAACTACATAGAAAAAAATCTTATAAACAACAACAGAGAAATGACACCTTACCTATAGCAGATAAACAATTTAAATGACAGCAGATTTCTCATTAGAAATCAGAGAGGCCAGAGGAAGTATCACAATATTTTTCAAGTGCTGAAAGAGAATTTCTGTCAACCCAGAATCCTATATACAGTGAAAATATTCTGCAGGAATGAAGAGGAAATAAAAACATCCTCAGATGAATAAAACTGAGAGTATTTGTCACCAGCAGAGCTACCCTAAAATAATAGCTAAAATAGAAGAAAGACAATGAAAGAAGAAATTTTGGAATATCAGGAAGGAAGAAACAGCACATAGAAAAAAACATATAATATAGGCTTTCTTCTTCTTGTTTTTTTCTAAATTATATTTAATGGTTGAGGCAAAAATTATAGCACTGCCTGATGTGATTCGTAGTTATGCATGTATATTTTAAATGGAGGTGAGCATATGGATGTAAAGGGAGAAAAGTTTTCTCCATTTCATGTAAACTGTAAAATATCAATACTAGTGACTGTGGTAAGTTACATGTATATAATATAACACCTAGAGCAAGTATTAAAAAATTATATAAAGAGATACACTCAAAAACATTGTAGATAAATCAAAATGAAAATCTAAAAAAAAAAGTTTAAGTAACTCAGAGGACAGAAAAAGAAAATAGAGAAGACAAAAAGCAGAGAGAACAAACAGAAAAAAATGAATTAAATGGAATATTTAAGTCTAACATACCAGTAATTACACTAAATATAAGTGGTTTAAGTATGCCAATTCAAAGACAGAGATTGGTGGAGTAGATTAAAACAACATAACACAACTCTATGCTATATACAAAAAATTCATTTCAAATATATAATAATATAGGCAGGTTGAAAGTAAAAGGATGAAATATGACATACCATGAAAAAATGATAAAAGAAAAGCAAGAATGGCTATATTGTAATATTAGATAAAGTAGACTTCAGAACAAAGGAAATTACCAAGGACAGAGAAAGATATTACATAATGATAAAAGATTCAATCCACCATGAACAGCAATTCTAACAGCAATCCTAACAACAATCCTAACAACAAACAACATAGCTATGAAATACGTAAAACAAAAGGTGATACTGAAAGGAATAGTAAAACAATTCACATTTATATTGAGAGGGATCAACATTCCCTCTAAATTTTTTTTATAATTGTCATCCTAATGGGTGTGAAGTGGTTGTACTGTAGCTTTGCAAGATGCTACAACCACTGGGGGCAACTGGAGAAGTGGTAGACAGGATCTTCCTGTAGTCTTTTATAGCAACTGTATGTGAATTTATAATTATGTCAAAATAAAAAGTTTAATTTAAAAATAACATGCTTATTGTCAAAATAGACAATGATGAAAATGTAAAAAGAAAATAAAAATCACCCATAATCTCATTACTGAGAGGAGGCAGGCTTTGGTGGCTTTGGAGACAAAAGTCTTAGGTATAATTTGTTATACCCCATCATGTTTTAGCTTTGTTAACCTCTATTTCTTATCTATAAAACCGGAATGATATTGTCAAGAATTGTAAGGGGTCTAACAATGTACTGCAATTGCAAGCTAACAAATTAGTCTGCTACAGTTTCCTGAATGCTGGAAGAAGACATAATTTCTGGGTCAGAAGCAAAGGACACTACTACTCACAGCAACAGCAGTATCCACAGTATCAGAATTTCAGCCCATCTTCCAAGCCCCACTTCCCACAGTGCAACACAAAGAGGGCAAGGCAATGATTCTACATCCAGTGGCTTGCGTTACAGTGGAGGAGCTTAGGGAACTCAAAATTTTTATATGAGGCCTAAGCTTACCTGACCTTTGTCCTGGAGGGAGATATTTTTATTATACTGGACAGTAAATCTGATTACCCTATCTCCATCTTCCAAGGCTATACATAAACACCCTTGGAAGGGTAGTTCCCAACAAAGAGGTTCAGTCCCTTTGTTTTCAAAGTATGCAGAAACCCAAGAGACACCTGGGGAATTGTCTTCCAAGTATCATATACTTCAAAATATGAGCTAGTTGTTTGTTTTCTTTTGGGAGAGGTAAGGGTAAAGGCTTAGCACAGTGCCTGGAATATGGTGAGTACTTAATAAAAGTTAGTTTCCATCTTTTAAAATAATTTTGAAATCACAGAAGTTTTTTCCAGTCAGTTGATCATGTTCTATATCATTCCACCTATACTTTTTATCAAATTTCAATGATCCTTGGCCTATGTCTAAAATGCCCATGTTTTTAATGCTTTTCCTTCCTTCTTCCTTCTGGTTTGCCAAGGAAGCAAGAAGTTCCAGAAAATAGCTGTAAAGGATGTTAAGAAGCTCTGTGCTACCAGCTTCTTTTTCTAGGATAAAGTTGATGAAATTATTATTATTTTTTTTATTTCAGCATATTATGGGGGTACAAAAGTTTAGGTTACGAATATTTCCCTTGCCCCCACATCCCTGAGTCAGAGCTTCAAGCGTGTCCATCCCCCTGACAGTGCACGTGGCATTCATTATGTATGTATACACCCATTCCCTCCCCCACCATCTGCCCAATTAATGTTATTCCTGTATGTGCACTTAGGTGATGATCAGTGAAACCAATTTGATGGTGAGTACATGTGGTGCTTATTTTTCCATTCTTGGGATACTTCACTTAGTAGAATGGGTTTCAGCTCTACCCAGGAAAATACAAGAGGTGCTAGATCATCATCATTTCTTATAGCTCAGTAGTACTCCATGGTATACATATACCACAGCAACAACAAAAATAAATAAATGGGACCTGATCAAATTAAAAAGCTTCTGCACAGCCAAAGAAACTGTCATGAGAGCAGACAACCTACAGAATGGGAAAAAATTTTCGCATGCTACACATCCAATAAAGGGCTGATAACTAGAATCTATTTAGAACTCAGGAAAATCAGCAAGAAAAAAATCAAACAACCCTATCAAAAAGTGGGCAAAGGACATGAACAGAAACTTTTCAAAAGTTGATGAAATTATCTGTGGGTTTAACAGCTTTTCAGATTATGGAAGATTAAATTCCATGTACGGAGGCCAGTAATAGCTTAAAATCTTTCTATTTGCTTCCTAGTTTATTTTTGGCCTGAATCTTATTTTAGAAGTATAGATTTAAGTATTTTTAAAAATGGAATGAAAAAAGAGGTGGAACTTTCTTATGAGAATTCAAAGTAGGGGATTTGGTGGGAAATGGGTTTGGAGCAGAAATTTATCTTTCATTCCATCACATTTCAGCATGTAGTTGTAGCCAGGGACCACATAGGAAAGACTGAAGGATGTTACTAAAAACTTTCACTTGTAAAAAATATTTCTCTTCCAGCTCAGGCTTTTCAACTCTGTGTGAGCAGAGACTTAAGACATTGGACAGGAAAATACCAGCAACTTACCAGGATCTCAGTTTTCAGAAAAATCTAGTGAAGATTTATTTTAAAAATTTCTCTCCATATAAATGGTTTCTGATATTCTTTGTGATTCTTTCAACTTGAGGTCCAGACAGAAGAGAAGGTAAAAATAATCTTAGCTTTTTATCGAAACAAAACCCTCTAGGACACGATATCGTCTTTCATCTACTTTTTCCGCAAGCTGGCAGAACACCTCATGCTTCTGTTAACTCCACAGGGACAATATTTTCGGTTGGTTATGCTTTTCTTACAGTAGAGAGCAGAAATACAGAGGGAATGCCTATTCACTTGGAATCAAGAAACTTTATAGACCATCTTCATAAGTAATTGATTCCAAAGAAGCTTTTTAAAAGTCCTCTGCTGAATGTTATGCATAAAACTGCATGAGCTGCTGTAGGAGAAACAGAAACAGCCACAGTCTCTACATTTTAGAAACCGGTACTCTAATTGGGAGGAAAAGAAACATGTAGAATTCAGTCAGACAGACCAGGATGAATCAGGGAGACACAGGAGGCAGACAAGAGGTTCTGAGGGAGACCGCCAGACAGGGAGACACCACCAGAGGGAATAAATCCATCCTAAGTCTGGAAATGCTTAAAAAGTAGCTGGACAAATCTGCAGGAAAGGAATTTCAAAGTATCTACCATTCACTGGGCCAAGCAAACAAAAACTAAATGACAAAATGCCCAAGGAAGAATAGACTCAAATGCAGATGTGACCAGGGGCATCAGAGAACCACAGAAAGGAAGACAGCAGAATAAAAGTGACAGAACGAAAAAACTCACGGGTGGGAGAGAAAGTAGGGGAACTGGAAATAGGCAAAGAAGGAATAATATTGCTATTATTGAAGTCCTTGAAGAAGTAAAACAAATCAACAGATCAGAACTAATATTTACAACTATAATCCAAGAAATGCTTCTGGAATCAGAAAAAGACCTGAATCTAGCCCAGCTGGGGCTTCATGCTGCCTGACCACAGCCCCTTCCGAGTACCAGAAAAAAACAACTGAATCTATACGTTGAAAGGACTGACTGGCTACCTGGGAAAATTAACAAGAGTGATCAACTCTGAGGCAGTTCCTAGTAACACTAGATGTTAAAGAAAAAATCCTTAAGATCTGCAGGGGGAAATGACAAATAATTTTATAAAGTGAAAGAATTAGACTGGCAACAAACTTTTCAAAACTAACATACAAAGCAAGGCAACAATGGAGCAGTATTTCTAAAACATTTAGTGAAAGAAAGTGAGGCATTTCCCTCTTTACATCCCCATTAATTAGTTGAAATCCTATTATGAGGGAGACCTGACTTCTCTCCCATCTGTTAATTTGATTATTTATTTATATCAGCTTGGACTCATGACTATTTTATTTTATTCTATGTGTTAAAATCTAGTATTATCATTGTTTACTTTGTTACTCAAATTGTTTCAGCTTCGACAATGGGAGATGTCTTTAAGTTGGTTCCTAGTGTTTTAAATTTCCAAGTAGAATACTGTTTCTATTTTTAAAGTAAATTTTATTTTTTTTGTATTGTGATCAGAATGTGTTGAAATAGTTCTCCATGAAAATTACTAATGTTGTTTTTTTACCTAGTCCGTAGAACAAAATACATATTCATGACTCCATGCTAATATAAATAAATATGTAATCCATAAATAAATGGATGAGAAGAGGCAGCTCTTCCTCAGAGTAGAATTTCAGTTAATTAATGTAGACAGAAAGAGGGACATAGAGAACTACCATTAGGCAAACACTGCAGAATTAAATATATACAAGATCCACCCATGGATGCTAAAATTAGTGGCATAAGTTTGAGAAGATTTGAGGATTTGTATAGTCTCAAAATATCTCCCTCAATATACTTATCAACTACAAAGGGAAAGACAGCAACTATACAGTGGAAAAACCTGGAAGACATAAACTTAACCAAGTGATCAAGGTAAACTAGAAAAGATTGAGAAACTGTCACAGACTATAAAAGAATAAGATGAAATAACAAATAAATATAATATAGAATCCTGGATAGGATCCTGGAACAAAAATAAATAAAAAGTTAAAAAATCTTAAATTGCATGAAAAGATGTTCAAATTCATTATTCACTAGTAAATGTAAATTGAAACCACAATAAGAAACCATTAAGTATATATTACAATGGATAAAATAAAAAATACAGAAAATATCAAGCGCTGGGAAGGATGTGGAGCAACAGGAGCCTGCTGATGGGAATGCAAAATGGTGTGGTTACTCTGGAAGTTTCTTTCTTTTCTTTTTTTTTTGAGACAGAGTCTTCGCTCTGCCCAGGCCAGAGTGCCGTGGCGTCAGCCTAGCTCACAGCAACCTCAAACTCCTAGGCTCAAGCAATCCTACTGCCTCAGCCTCCCAAGTAGCTGGGACTACAGGCACGCACCACCATGCCCAGTTAATTTTTTCTATATATTTTTAGTTGGTCAGATAATTTCTTTCTATTTTTAGTAGAGACAGGGTCTTGCTCTTGCTCAGGCTGGTCTCGAACTCCTGAGCTCAAACGATCCGCCCACCTCGGCCTCCCAGAGTGCTAGGATTACAGGAGTGAACCACCGGGCTCGGCCCTGGAAGTTTCTTAAATAAAAGTTAAACATATACAACATCAAGAGTATATATCCTTGTGTGAACTATGGACTTTGGTTGATAACGTTGTGTCAATGTAAGTTCATCAGTTGTAACAAATGCATCATTCTAAAAAAAAAAAATAAAAACAAAAAAACAAATGCACCATTCTCTGGGGAATGTTGATAAGTGGGGAGATTGTGCACGGGTGTGGGGGCAGAGGGTATATGGGAACTCTCTGTACCTTCTGCCCAATTTTTCTGTGAACCTAAAACTGCTCTAGAGTATAAAATCTAATGCAATTTTTTGAGTCAAAAATACACTTATACTGTGACTCAAAAATTACAGAAAAACTTGTTTGTATGTTTATAGCAGTATGATAATAAACATAAACACCCCAGTCTGGAAGCAATTCAAATGTCTTTGAATATGTGACTAGCTAAACAAACTATGGTGCATCCACACAGTGGTACGCTACTCACCAATGAAAAAGAACGAACTATTGATGTTTATTTATTTATTTATTTTTCATGCACAGACTCTATTTATTTGCTTTCAAATGATTGTCCTGTAAACTTGCTTTCATTGTTTCATTGATCTATTTTTCTTTTTTTTTATTTCAGCATATTATGGGCATGCAAAAGTTTATATATTGCCCTTGCCTCCCCTGCCCCTGCCCCCTGAATCAGAGCTTCAAGTGTGTCCATCCCCTAGACGGTGCACATTGCACTCCCTCCCCATATCTGCCTGACACCCGATTAATGTTATTCCTAAATGTGCTCTTAGGTGATGATCAGTGAAACCAATTTGATGGTGAGTATTTGTGGTGCTTATTTTTCCATTCTTGGGATACTTCACTTAGTAGAATGGGTTCCAGCTCTATCCAGGAAAATACAAGAGGTGCTATATTTAGAATAATATAAAGGAATCTTAGAATGCATTATGCTAACTGGAAAAGGCAGTCTCAAAATACTGCAAACTGTACCATTCTATTATACGGTATTTGAGATCTGTGGTTTTCAGAGGTTGGAGGTAGGGTGAGGGTCTAAATACTTGGGGTCAGTAAGAGGAGACCATTTGGGGTGTTAGAATTTTTCTGTATATGCTCTGTGGTGGTGGTTACAAGAATCTATTTATTAATATTTTTAGAAACTCATTGAACTGCAACCCCAAAAGTGAATTTTACTGTGTGTAAATTTAAAAGCTTTTGAAAAACCTCCCTGATAAACCCAGGCTGACTCAACTGTTCATTGTTTACCACAACTCAGTCATTCTTGTACCACCCGCATGATCGTTTGCAATATCTATGTACCACCTGATATCTACCCATCATTACTTAATTCTTTCATTTAAATCATCAGAGTTCTTTCAAAAAAGGATTATATAATATCTTTGAATTCACTGGTTTGGTGGGCTAGTTATATTTTGCCAAGACATTTTAAAATAAATATATAACTATTTAACAAATTTAAAAATACAGCCAGAAACAATGTTAGGAAAGAGAGATAGACCATTGGCTCTTGAAAGGATACTTGAAGATAATCTGGTCCCGCTGGGCACGGTGGCTCACACCTGTAATCCCAGCACTTTGGCAGGCTGAGGTGGGAGAGTTGTTTGAGGCCAGAAGTTTGAGACCACCCTGGGCAACATATCGAGACCCTGTCTCTACAAAAAAAAAATTTTTTTTAATTAGTCAGGCATGGTGGCATGTACCTGTAGTCACAGATAGGTGGGAGCCTTAAGAGGGAGGATCGCTGACTGCAGGAGTTCAAGGCTGCAATGAGCTATGATCATGCCACTGCACTCCAGCCTGGGTGACAGAGTGAGGCTCTGTCTCTAAAAAAAAGAGAGAGATAATCCTGTTCAGCTCAATCATTTATCAAATTATGTGCATGAGGGCTGCACCAATTCAGCCAATCATTGTTAAAGCAGGCTGCTCCCCAGTGATTCAGAGGCAACAGTGGCAGAGAAGCACGTTCTGTCTTCCACTGAGCACTTCCTGGGGAAGGAGAGAGAGCCCTCCTGGCTTATTCTTGATTACCTACTGGTGAGTTTGTGCCTGGCACTGAGGAAGTGCTCAAAAAGTTAGTATGGAATTAGATGTTAGAAAGGCTCCAAGGTGTCTTTATGGAGAAAGAAGTACATTAATGATCCTGGGGCTCCCATGGTTCCTTTGGCATTTATTCATTTTGATCCTACATTGATTAGGTTGGGGGTGGTTCACGATCAGTTTTGCCCTTTTGAAGTAGGACTGTCCCAGGCCTGCTCACCACTGTGTACCGCAGTGAAAAGGCTGCCTTCAACAAGTCTGGTGGCTACGTGGAACATTGATGCAGGAGATTGTTAAGTGGTTCTAGCTCTAGCAGCAATATAGGAAAGAATATTTTGTTTAGGAAAAGAAAAAAGTCAAGGGAAATACAATAGAAGAGTCTCCCTGTATCCCCACCTTTTATATATTAGATAATTTTATTCATTTAAATGAAGCTTTGTCTTCATTTTTTGAAAGTGCTGAGTTTACAGGAAAATAAGCTAACCATCCATTTCTAATTAAAGCATTCGATAGAACTATACTGCAGCTTGGTGTGTGCGTGGCTGAGTGTGAAGGATTAGTATAATAACTTAACCCATATGCAGCTGCCCTGATGGACTGTAAAGATGCATCTTACCACCCAGCAATGCCTGGGATGCAGGTTTTTCCTGCCAAGGGTAAAGGCCAATGCCTACCTATCAGCCCAGACGGTTGGAGATATTTTGGTCAAAGTCTCACTCAGCATATTCTTCTGTTGAGTGGTAATATCCTTCCTTTATTGGAAAATGTATAATTTAATATCTCATGTTGCCACAGGGTTTTTAATCAGGTAGGATCCAAGTTTTGGAAAGCCTGAAGCTCATGCAGTTGTTATCCTCATTAACAAAAGGAATAGAAGATTACAAATACAAAACCAGGGAATTTATTTTAGAATTAGAAAATAAATCCCAACAAATTGCAAGTTATAAGAAGCTGAAAAATATCACAAAATCCAGGAAAACAATATCCTATTTTTATTAACATCCTGTCATATCTATATCATACTTACTTCCTGCATTTTCTGACAGCATGCTCTTTGATCCATTTTGTAATACCATTTGTAGAGAGAGATTAGAAAGATAATTCAGTATTTCTTATGACTTATTTACATTTTTATTTATTATTGGTAGTTTGCATAAAACATGCAATTCCATATATACATGTACCCCACTATTTGTAGTATTGATTGAAAGAAGCCTACAAATATAGGAATTCTGATCAACACCATCTTGTGCAATTCCCATCAAAAAAGAAAAAACAAACCACCCAGTTTATGATCCTTACCAAGTATATTCCAAAGAGAGAGAGAATTATTCTGTTTTGACTACTGCCTGTGGTAACTGACTTCTGGGCTTACGATTCTCAAGTCTGATGATTAGGCCTGAGCATTTCACTGCCCACGTATTCCTGTTGCTGTCAGGAAAGAGTGGAACCTGTTCCTGTCAGGATACACTCTCTCGCCACAGCTAGAATAGTTTCATTTCACTGATTAGAATATCCAGTGCTGTGTAGGAATCAACTCTGTGAGAAGGTCAGAGCCCATGCCTGCCTGAGGCTTGGGAGGCTGCAGCATGCACAGGGGACTCACCTCCTCTTTTGCAAGCTCTCATTTCGGGCCCCTCCAGGGTGGCTCCCAGGACAAATGGAAGAGGCGCAGCTTGGTTGCTGCAGTTGTCATTTTGGTGTTGGGCCTTCTAGGTGATAGATGCCTTGCTGACTCTCTTGAGTGATTTTGGGGATTATTTTGAAGTGTTCCTGGGGCATTTTGTGACGCAAGATCTGCCACTTTCAGCTCTTGGTCCCTGGGCTTCTCAGCTCCCTCTTCCACCTTCCTCTTGTGGGCCATTTTGCCTCTCCAGGTGGCCTGCTTAGAAAAAGCATCCTTCAGGTGGTTTCAGGTCAGTTATCTCTGCAGGTGCTGTGCCTGGTCCCAGGACAGGTGCACACTGGGAGAGTAGAGATGCTCCCCGTGGAACCTCTCACTCTCCTTCTCTGTGGTCTCACCTTTGAAGGCATGTGTGGGTCCTTTAGCTCTCAGACTCTGGAATACACATGCCTTCCATGTGCTCTCCTTGAAGCTCCCTCACTTGGCACAACTCCTTCCTGCCACTGTGGGGCAGAGAGAAGCATTCGTCATCCTCACAGGAATGCTCTCTCCCTGCCATCAGTTCACAGATTCATATCCTAGAGAAAGTCAGGGGATTCCTGCTGACAGAACTGGTTTTAAAATCACTTAGCAAATTTAGCATTGGTGCTTCAGCACTTCCAGTCTAGATTATAGGGGCATTTGCCATCTATTCTGGTTTTTTTTTTTTTTTTTTCAGCTAAAACTGACAAAAGCACTACCACTTTAGCATCACATTATAGAAATATGTATCTTTATCTATTTTTTCCTTTTCTCAATCAAGATTGTATGAAGTATTAGTGGCCTTGCACCATTGATCTTCACCCTCGAAAAGCCCCCAGAGAGCAGCCCCCTTTGCCTCTAACCTAGTTGATGTTTTGTTCTCATCATTGCTCCAGACTGTGCCCCTGTCTATTGTCAGATTCCACTTGCATCTGACCTCCTACCACATTTGTTGTGACACCCCTCCCAAGCGGTATAAAGAGCTTTCCTGTGTCACACAACTTGTTGAATCTTGGGAAGGAAACAAAGAAAATTCATGGTAAATAAAATATCAGTGAGAAGGCAGCAACACTCCAGGTGGGCTGAAGAAAGAAGCAGCTCCTCTGGGAAGGCCAGGGGTGGGGTAGGGGTGCCTCTCTCCTGCAACACCTCTGTAGCCCCATTCAGCTTTCCAGGGAGGTCAGGAAGTCACAGGCAGGCACGTGCAGGGAAATGGGTATTAGCAGAATCGCTGGTCCGCCTGTGCTAGGTTCAACACCTGCCTCCACTCAGCACAACCCATCCTTTCTCTGAGCTCTTGTCTTTATTTCCTAACCAGTCCATTGCACCTTTGTTGTCTCTGGCTGTCTCTGCAGGCCTTTTAAGATCTGGAACATTTTTGGGATCACAGTCAGCTTAGATGGATGGAATAATCAAGCAGGCATAACCCAAGAGTGTGGTACATGTTTTCCATTTTCCAGAGGAAATGAACTACACACAATTAAATTTACTGTCTGTTGTCCACTAATCTGTGCTCCAGGTGCTTCCTCGTGGGTTGCACCACCCCTGAAATTTCAGAAATAAATTTATTCCCTTCTAGCAAAATGTGGATGAAAAGCAAGGGATGACAAGTTTTCTTGGGCTTGTGAGTAAAATGGATTCCTTTCTGTTCACATTTTCAGGTGGTTATAGAATTTTAAATTGGCCCCTTAAAACACATGAACTCTATAACCCAGATGTGGCACAACCTACTCCTATTTTAGAAAGCTATTTGAAACCTATTCCATTAAAGAGAGCAAAACAGCTTGATGGATAAGCCTTCTGCTTTCTCCCTGGGCCCATTTCATCCTACCCATTTGTTTCCTTCCTTTGAAAAGAGAGTCAAAGAGAAGGCAGGAATAAGCACCTGTCCACCTGACCTTTTCTTGCATCGCAAAAAGATGACTCTTGGACTCTTGCTGGCCTGGAGTTAGAAGAAAAGACACCAGCAGTCCTTTAGCAGAAATACGCTAGGCTCCTTGGGAGAACCCGGAGCTGGATTTAAAGAGACAGGCTTGGCAGACCTCCTCAGTAGGTCCTGAGTGATCAGGGGCTGGCCAGGTTAGGGTGTTCGGTATTTGGGGTATTTGGTGTTTATGCATGGGGGGGGCTTCTAACTCAGCTCCCCATCAGCGTTTCCATGTGAGCTCCCACTGGACAGCAGGACTGACGCAGCTATGTGCTTTGCCCTTGCTGATTTGCTCCTCACAAGCTTCTCCCTCATAAACCTTAAATGCCTTTCTTGCAGATCATCTTCTCTTCCTGTATTAAACCTATTTTTAAAAAATTTTTACTTTTTTCCATAAGCAGTGACGTGATACTCTTAACATTTCTGTTCGGTTTAGCATGATGACCACTTTTTGAGCTCCTACTATATGCCCAGCACAATTGAGAGGCTGCTTTCAGGGTGCCTGGGTTTGCATTTTCACAACATCCTGTTAGGTATGGAGGTGCTATGATCTCAACTGAATCTTCCTCTAAGAAAGACATCTCCCATAGGTAAAATAGTTGACTGTTGCCCATTAAGCTACCACTGGTTTCCCTTAGTCTTTACTTTTAAAAAGAGCTCGAGATTCCTGAACTTTTTTTTTTTTTTTTTTTGATTTGTGGTCTTGCTTCCAGCTATTAGGAAGAAGCTGGCAGTAGGCATTTTGCTCACATATGGGCCAATTAGTTCTCCATCCTCCGCATTATGCCCCTAATTTCCCTAAGGTAATCATGCCACAACACAGTCAACAACAACAACAACAACAACAACAACAAAACCAATGCCAGGCGATTAAATAGAGAGGGTGAACAGGCAGACTGTGGAAACTTCTCTTGGCTTCATTCCCTGCAGAAAACAGTGTTGACATACTTATGAAGCTGTCTTTGCATTCAAAAGCATGTCTGCTGCCTTGAGGGTACGGTATCCTCTTCTCCCTTTACAACCTACTGCATAGTCTTAGCATGCCGTGTATATTGAGGACTTTTTTCCCTTTGGGCCTGGAGTACTTTAAAGAAAATTCACTAGCTCCATTGCTGGCAAGAAAAGCACATTCTTTTCTATGCAGGTCCCAGATGATGCAGTCTCAATTCTCTTTTGAACACCAAAAATAAAACAGGTCAAGCCAAGATAAGCAGATGTCTTACCCCAAATCCTGAACAAGGTACTTAAGCCCTGGAATTAAACAGCCAAGGGTGCAATGAACAGCATCTCATTCCTATCTGGTTCTTTCTTCATAAAGAAGGTACCCCCTATGGCATGTGATGTATGCACTACTCACTCTTTATTTTTAAATTAAATTGTTTGCAATTGAATTATTTTGCAAATGGGGTACTTAGAATTGAAATAATCTTATGATGAGATCTCCTTATAAAGCAATAAATCCTCTTTATTTAACTGTAAAATCAATATAATAGAATTAAAGAATGTGTCAACAATGAAAAAATTAATCATCTATAATCCCCTAACATGCATATGACTCTTTTCAATTATGCTTTTTTCTAGCTTTGAGTTTTAGGCATGTATGGTTTACTTAATTGAAACTATGGAATGGAAATATTATAGCACCAGGTTCTTCTTTTCCCTCAGCCTATATTATTATAGATTAAATATTATCCATTTTCAAAAATTACTGTACATTTACCTTGCTCTTGACATTTTTTTACCACGATAGTAAATGCGATGATGTTTTCAGCCTCTGTACTACCATCCACATATAACTGATTCATAGCAGCAGCAACAGGGGCGACATGGCCATTTTGTGGGATATATGACGCCATTCATTGGCACACTAGGGGGATACTTGGGAAACACTCGGCTACAAGTTGTTAATGGGAAAAAACCAAACTCTGTAAAATAATTTAAAGAGGTTTATTCTGAGCCAATATGAGTCACCAGGGCCTAGGGAATTCATAAACCCAAGCAGCCTTGAGTAACTGGTCCCGAGGTGACTGGGCGATAATTTGGTTTTACACATTTTAGGGAGACAGAAATTTCAGGTAAAATCATAAATCAATACATGGAAGGTGTACATCAGTTTGGCCCCAACGGGTAGGACATCTCAAAGTGGGGGCTTACAGATTATAGATGGTTTCAGAGATGCTTTGATTTGTTAAAAAGACTTGGAGTAGGTAGAGAGGCATGCTTGAGTTAAGATAAGGGAGTCTGCTATCTCTCATGTGATGCCATTCCAGAGTTAGCTTGGAAAGTAAGCCACATTATACCAGGTTAATTAAAAAAAAAAAAGAAAAAAACATTTAACGAGATTTTAGGGTTTGTAAGGTCTAACTTAACCTTTGCCTTTCATGGCCTTAGATCCTGTTTGTAATTTAGTATTACATTGCCACAAAGAGTCCGTTTTGTCAGTCTGTGGTCTCTATTTTAACATTACTGCTGGTGTGTCTAAATTCCAAAAGGAAGTGGGTGTGAGGAGGCGTATGCGACTTCCCCTTCCCTCGTGGCTGGTGTCAACCCAAACAATGGACTAAGGCAAAAATCTCAACCAATGGAGGTTTATTAAGCCAAAGTTGAGAACATGGCCAGAAAAACACGAACCACAGACAAAACAGTGGCTGTTTTTCCAAAGAGGAATTTAGAAGTTTCAGCATTTAAAGGCATGCAGAAGAAAAAAAGGCAGGGGGTTGGGAGGTGGGGGTAGTGAGAAAAAATCATTACATTCTTGTGAGACCCAGGAAAATTTACATTTTGCATAAGATAAGGCAAATGCCAGAAAAAAAAAAAGGGGAGTGAAGGAAGCATCAATTATGTAGATGTCCTTAGGTAGCTGGAAAAATGTCTAATCCCATCTTGTCTCTGTTCTGCTGCCTCTGAAGGTAAACTTTTAATTCGTTATTAGTATGGAATCAAACAGACTTTCATTTTATTATAGGAGTTAGACATAGCCTGTGGACCCTAAGTTACAATTCTTTTTTTTTTTTTTTTTGAGACAGAGTCTCAGTCTGTTGCCCTGAGTAGAGTGCTGTGGCGTCAGCCTGGCTCATAGCAACCTCAAACTCCTGGGCTCAAGGGATCCTCCTGCCTCAGCCTCCCGAGTAACTGGGACTATAAGCACGTGCCACAACACCTGGCTAATTTTTCTATTTTTAGTAAAGGCGGGGTCTTGTTCTTGCTTGAGCTGGTCTCCAACTCCTGAGCTCAAGTGATCCTCCCGCCTTGGCCTCCCAGAGTGCTAGAATTACAGGCGTGAGCCACTGCGTACAGCCTACAATTTGAATGTCCTTGCTTATGGGAGGTCAGCAAAAAATTTCCTTAATAAATGATCTGTGGGACCAGTTCTTCACAGGTGTGTGAGGCTTTTCCTTCTCTTTTGCATAGGAGTTGGGGGCGGTGCCCTGAGATTTTTATTTTCTTTTTTTACACCAGGAATGCAGTTTTAAGGTTTTTCTTGTGTCCCCTTGGCCAAGAGGGGGTCTGTTCAGTTGGAAGAGGGCTTAGGATTTTATTTTTATTAAATAGTTTACAGAATGAAAAGACCTGTCCCTACCCTCCTTATTTTTCTATAGAAAAAAATTTCCTAACAGATTCCTAGGAACAGTATGCTAGACCAGAGAACCCTTTCATAATTCACCAATATCACTAATGCTTTAAATCCAAACTTTTTACATATTGAGTTTGCTTTAATAGAGCAAATGACAGTGGCATAACATTTTCTAGTTCCGTTTTCTATATGGATTCCTTTTGTTAATAAGAATGGCCTCTTTTTGAACCTTTCAATGTGGTATCTTCTATATGAAATGTACACGAATTTTTACAAAGCAAGATTTTCAAGAACCAAAGTAGTAGTTGAGACATAAAACATTGTAGCTTCTATTTAGTGCAAGAAGAGACATCTGTTATTGGTAAACTGAGACCTAAGTGCTGATTTTCTGCCTTATAGGATCCCAAACAGAAAAAAAGGAAATCCCCAAACTCTGGAACTCCACGTTGGGCGTTAGCATGGGTGTGTGTGCCAGGCACTGCACTAGGCATTTCATTAGCCTTATCTCCTATAGAGGGTAGCCAATTACAGTGAAAAGATAACACAGATCTTCATATAAGGTAGTTATTTGCTACAGGTTCTGAAGTGAGGCATCCAAAAGCCTCCTATCTTGTGTTAGGAAGATTTGGACTTCTTTCACTTCTCTGAAGCCTTAGTAAAGCCAGTGCCTTCCTGGCCAACTGTTATGTCTACACCTGGGGGCAGTGAACATATTGTGGAGTGGCTCTGAGTAGTTTACATTTTTTTCTCATTAAGTAGTTTTTTCCCCCCAAACGTGTATGTGTGTGTGTGTGTGTGTGTGTGTATGCTATGACACACAGAAAAGCACATACAAAATAAATGTATGATTCAACAAATATCTCCTAGGGAGCACTTGTAGGAGTAGCACTATTGCTCTTGTAGAGACCAGAATATGCTACCCCAAAATATGACTCTTTCGCATAAGAGTTATTTTGAGCTGGTTATTTTGAGAAGCTGCAGAGATGGGAGAAAGTCTGCAAACAGAGTAGACCGTAACCCTTTCTAAGGGAAATTTACATCTGTAAATGAAACCTACATTTGTAAGGGTGTCTCCCTCTCTGTACCAGGAAGAGAGTGACTACATCTTTAGAGACTCTTACCAGTGGAGGAGGTACAGACTTAAATCTGCATAACAAACCTTACTCTTGCTCTTCCTGGTCACCTCACCACAATTGGCTTCCCTCCCACCCTTCTTTCTTTATTTTTAGCTGAAAATTGTATTTAAGCCTGAATTCTAAGATACTTCTTTGAGATTTACTCATTTTACCCTAGGTATCTCCCATGTATACATGAGGCATTCGTGTTAATACAGTTATGTGCCATATAACCACATTTAGGTCAATGATGGACCATATATATTATGACGGTCCCATAAGATTATAACACCACATTTTTACTGTACCTTTTCTATATTTAGATAGGTTTAGATACACAAATACTCACCATTGTGTTACAACTGCCTACAGTATTCAATACAGTAACATGCTGTACAGGTTTGTGGCCTAGGAGCAATAGGCTGTACATGTAACCTAGGTATGTAGTAGGCTGTACCATCTGGGTTTGTGTAAGTGCACTCTGTGATGTTCACACAACACTCCATGATGTTCATACAATGGCAAAATTGCCTAATAATGCATTTCTATGAATGTATCACCATTGTTAGGCAACACATATTTATTTATTTATTATACTTACTTTTCTCTCGTTAATCTGTCTTTTGTCATGTGGTGTCTCAGCTAAGACTAGAAGGTCTAGTCTTCAGCAGAAGGAAATTAAAACAATACAAGTTTATCTTATGGTTCTGGAGGTCAGAAGGCTGAAATGGTTTCCACAGGGCTAAAATCAAGGTGCTGGCAGGACTGCATTCATTTCTGGAGGCTCCAGGGGAGAACCCGTTTCCTTTCCTTTTCCAGCTTCTAGAGGCTGCCCACCTTCCTTGAGTCATGTCCCCTTCTTCATCTTCCAAGCCAGCAATGATGTTCTGGATCTGAGTCTTTTGTTGGTTACATGCATTGTAAATATCTTCCAAGTCTTTCTCACATGGCATCACTTTGACACTACTTTGCTTGTCACATCTCTGATTCTGACTCTACTGCCTCTTCATAACACTTCTAAGGACTCTTGTGATTACCTTGTAATCTCCATTTAAAAATTCTTGACCTTAATCTTATCTGCAGAGTTCCTTTTGTAAGGTAAGATATTCTTAGGTTATGGGGATTAGTGTACGGACATCTTTTAGGGAGGGCATTATTTTGTCTCCTACAGTTACACTATCCTGACTTCTTGCATTATAGTTTGTATTGCCTGAAAATATACCATATGTGTGTTGGGTTTTTTTTGCATCTGATTTTTTCCCCTCAACACTGTGTGAGAGGCATCATATTGTTCATGTGACTCTAGCTCATTTAGTCCTAATTATAAAATATTCCATTGTGTAAATACACCACGAGGTATGTATGCCCTCTGAAGTGGACGGGCATTCAGGTTGTTCTCAGTTTTGGGCTTTTACATGTGCTGCTGCTGTGCACCTTCCTGGGCCTATGTCTTGGTGTTCCTAGGGGTGGCATTGCTGGGTAAGAGAATATACCACAGTTGATGTGATCATACATCCTGGTTTGCCTGGAACAGTCCCAACTTATGTCTGTTGTCCTATCTGTTTAGAGCCTCCAAACTACGGTCACCCTAGTCATAACCATGCTTATTTTCAACTCTGGTCGTGATACCAGACAGTTTCCAAAGTGTTGGTAATTTATGCCCCACCGGTGTTGTGCTCCACATCCTCACCAGCACTGGTGATTGGGCATCTTTTCCTGTTGTCGTTTGACATGTGTTTCCCCTGTTACCACAAATATGGTTCAGAACCTTTTCATAAATTTATTGCCTACATAGGACAATACATCTTTTGAGAAATCTCAGATCACTTGCCCATTTTTCAATCGAGTAGTCTACTTTTTTCTCCTTATTGATTTGTTAGAAATGCTTTTGATATTCTGGATCTGAGTCTTTTGTTGGCTACATGCATTGTAAATATCTTCTCTCACTTTTTGGCTTGCCTTTTCACTCTCTTGATGGTGCATGTTGAGGAACATTCTTAATTTGAATTATCTCTGTTTTTATTTGTGATTAGCCCTTTTTGTGTCCTATTTAAGAAATCTTCCTGTACCCCCAAGGTCATGAAAATATTTTCCTTTATTACCTTCTTACCTATTACCTTTTATTGCCTTTTATATTCAGGTCTACAATCTACCTAAACTTGATTTTGTGTAAGGAGGTCAACTTTAATTCTTTTTTCAAAAAGACATACAATTGGCCCAACACCGTTTATCTAAAATAATATCCCTTTTTCCACTGTTTGCTGTACCTCCTTGTCAAAATTCAAAGTGTTAAATATGCAATGGTCTGTTTTTAGGCTCTCTGTCCTATTTGTCATTAGTCTATTTGACTATCCTTGGAACAATATCACACTGCCTGCACTACTATGACTTTATAATCCATCATGATATGTGGAAGAGTAATCCTCCTTCATTGTTCTTATTTAAGGCTGTCTTGACTATTCTTGGTTCTTTGCATTTCCATTTAAATTTCAGAATTATATTATTAAAGTCCTTCAAAAAATTTGCTGGGTTTTTTATTGAGATTGCATAAATCAATTTATGGAGAATTTACATTTTTACATTATTATATTTTTAAATATGTCCAATAGAGTGTTGGACAGAGAAGAGGGCTAATAAACATTTACTGATTGGACTTGAATTTCTATAAAAGTAGGGCAAGAAATTATATATTTGGCATTTAAATTGGATGAAAGTGGACAATGGACAGGATAAAAACACCTGTGTAAAGTCACAAACAAAATGAGAATCAACTAACTGAGTATCTAAATCTATCTCAGAGGTTAAAGTCTTCATAGGGTATAAAATTTCTTTATGCTGATCATTAGCACAGCACATCTCTCTCTCTCTCTCCCCTTTCCAATCTTTAATCAAAAATTTCGTCTCATGAGCAGCTCTGACCCAGTCAGCAGCAACTAATTCAAAGAATGAATCTCCTTTCCTCCACAGAGAAGCAATATGAACATGCAGGATTGAAGTGGGTCTGCTTGTGTGGTTTTCAACATACTTTCCACATCAACTTTATCAAGCACATGAATACTTAGATTACATTTTCCATGAAGGCAGAGAGTAGCTTTTGCCTGGTGGTGACAGAAAGTCAGGATGACGTCTCAAAATCTTCTGAGTTTTTGCATGAGGTGAGTAAGTAATAGTGGTGATTTTAAACCAAACGTGAGTTTATGTTGAAGGGAGAGAGTTTATTAATTTTTAAAAAAAGAAAAGAAAAAAGATAAAAGGAAAAAAAGTTAAATGTGGCTTAGAATGGAGGACCCCTGATGTCAGACATCTTTTTCCACTTTCATCACTAATTGTACAAACTTCAGGCAGGCCATTCCATCTCCCAAATGCTGAGTTGAAATAGGAGCAAGATGTACTTCTTTCTGAATTTATCCTAAGAGGACAGTGCTCTGAACTACTTGAAGGAAATGATGGGTCCTTTTTGTTGTTGTGTTGTTGTTGTTTTGTGTATGTGTGTGTGTGTGTGTGTGTGTGTGTGTGTTTGAAGATTTCTGCTGTCTTTGTTTTGTGCCCCTTTAGTTTAGCCAGAGTCTCAGGTCTGTTCTTCATCTGTAGGCTGCATTGCTTTATCAAAGATGGCCTATTTCCAAGATCTGGGCTGTGAGCCAAGGTTTGGTAAAATGTAACTCAGGAGCAAAGAGTTCCATTCCTCTCTGTTTCATTTGGGTCAGACTGTAAGTGGCATCTAAGGCAAAGAGGACACATTTGTCCACTATATTGCTAGAGCTGAAATATAGAGCTGGCAAGGGACCGTACTCTGCTCAGGAGCCAGTGGGATGCTCCCATTACCCCAGTCATCCATGGTTTCTCTCTGTCTCCTCCCTAACTTTCCATGCCCTCCTGCAAACATGAGACTTCAACTTCTCATCCTTCAAGCCAGTGTCTGTCCTGCTTCTACCTTTCTTTGCTTGCCCCTCTTCCCACCAGTCTCTCTAGTTCAGTCACCCTCTCTTTCCCTGTCTCTGCTATTCCTTTCCTCCCCCTTCTTCCTCAGGGTCTTTCTCTTTGATTTTTTATTCTTTTCATTTTCCCTTTGATCTTTCTCTGTTTTTATGCCTTAGAACTGCTGGTGTCCTTTGTGGGTCTTAAAGCAAATGTGGAATCTCAGAATAGGTAGAGACTTCTGTGAAGTAAAATAAAATCTTAAGCCCCCAGCCGACTGAATGGACCCCTCTTAGCCAAGGGTACCCCAGAAATACCCTAAAGCTGAGTTGCTGGCCATGAGAAGCGAGGTCAGACACGCCTCATCATGCCCCACTCCCTTCTTGGAGGTGTCCTTTGTAACTAATGGACAGCCCTAAGGCTGAGTAAGACAAAGCTTAAACCACACCTACAGATCATCACTTAACAGATCACTTGAGTCTGGGTATATGTCCGGTATATGTCCAGTGGCTTGTTTCTGATTAACAGACTTCCTTATCTTAACTTAAAACATTCTGAGACTTTAGACAAAGTTCATTTCTTTACCAATTATAAATCAAAGAATCTTTAAGCCCACCTGTAACCTGTAAGCCCCTGCTTTGACATGTCCTGCCTTTTCAGGCCAAACCAAGGAATGCCTTCCATGTATTGATTTATGACTTTACAAGTAATTTCTATCTCCCTGAAATTTATAAAACCAAACTGTAACCCAACCTCGGGGAGACCACTTGCTCAAGACTTGTTGGGCGTGGCTCTCTAGGCCGTGGTCACACATGTTTGGCTCAGAATAAATCTCTTTAAGTTATTTTACAGAGTTTGGGTTCTTTTCTGTTGACACTTCTAGAGACTATTAAATCAACCTCTACTTGGTGCTTGGGGACAAGAAACAAACACTAAGTTGTCTAATTAATCCTCAAGCATAAAGATAAGCAACAGGTACAGGGCATAGCATTGACACATATGATCATCAAATAATTTAAGCAAATGCCCAGTGATTTGATCATTACTGCAAACAACAAGAAACTGTTCTAAGCCAAAACATTTTCAATTAAATTAGGATAGACAAGATCTGGATGAAATTGCAGTTCAATTATATTTTCCCACAGGTGATCTGAGGCCAGCTTCAGAAATCTACATAGAAATCTCTTGGCAGCTTTTCATAATGACATAAACCAGACTGTCCATAAGTCATTAAATGTGCTCATATGATATAACATTTATCTATCATTTAAAAGGAATTTCAAGATATGGTCTGAAGTCAGCCTGGGCTTGGATGGTGCTGCTATCCTTCCAGAGAAAGTAACTTTTAAATAATTTCATTCACTTATTAAACAATTTATACAATAAATATTGTAATAAAGGATGTTAGAAATATTTTACTCCAAACATGTTTCTTTGTCATATTTTGAGATGGTTGCCAGCATCTCACAGATAGAAGTAACACCGCAGAACTGTCTCTTGTGGGGGGAAATTTACATCTGTAGAGAATCTGCAATAGTGCAGCCAGGTCTACCCTTTCTTGATCTAGAAAAGATTAACTGAGAGTCTGACACCTTTAAACGTATGAAAAGAAATGTTTATCACCTATTCTCAGGGCTGCTACCTATAAAGTCCCATTTATATAACAAGATCACCTTTGCTATCTAGTCAAGCCTCTTTCTCTCTCCCTCCCCAAACCTGTTTTTCTGCTTTCAAGCCCCCTTCTTTAAAAATTTCTATACCTCACTGAGGAGTTGAATCTTCATTCTCAAGGTTCCTGTGTATACATGTTAAATAAAATAAACGTATCTTTTTCCTCCTATTAATCAATCTACATTATGTGAGTGATTTTTTAGCAAACCTTAGGGAGGCAAGAGCCTTGGCTCCCTGGAGTTACCATGTGAGGTACCTATGCTGCCTTTACCAAGGAGTATGTGATGTAGTACACTGTCAAATTAATGGGATTTTCTAGAAAAATCAACACAGTGGCTCTGTGGGGTACACATTTTAGTTTAGTTTAGGATCCATAGAGTTACTGGATTCTGCTGAGGAACTGGGTCATAATAAATCGCCTTTAGTTATAACCTACAGGTTTCAGATGATGCAAAAAAGGATTAAAACATGAACATACTAAGATTCTATAAGTATTTATGATTTCATCTCCTAAGAGCTTATTACATTGCCTTCCTAATCTCAAGTAGGTGGTTAACAAATGTTGTGGATGGTTGACTCTACCTGCCAAACCCAGTTAATCAGATTAAATTTTTTCCCAATAATGCTGATTAGACCCTCACCTTTGTACCATGCATCTGATTTTTCAAAACTCACGATTCATACCCCAGTGAGTCACTCTTCTCCACCCACATGCTGATATTCCACAGTTGTCAGAGTGCATCTACACATTCATGTAATGATTCACTAGGAAAGAGAGGGGAACCAAGGGAAGGGAGAAAAAAAGAAAGGGAAGGATAAATTTGGATAAAGAGAATAATGAACAATTACTGTCCAAAATGTTACAGCCCAACCAGATTCATTGCCCACTGTTCAAGCAGAAGCCAACACACTGAGACAGCAGGGATTACAGCAGAGAAAGAGGGTAGTACTGCAGGTGCCATGCAAAGAGATGGGAGGAAGTTCTCAAATCTGTCTCCCTGATAATTTGGGACAAAGGGTTTTTAAACATAGTTTAGGTGCTGATTGACTGGGTTCAGAGTGAAACCATAGGGATACAGAAATTGTCTTCTTGTCAATTCCTGAATCAGTTCCTGGGTGGGGGTTGCAAGACCAGTTGAGTCAATTCCTTGATATGGGCCACTGGTCTGGGTAAGTCAGCCCATTCCACTGGAATGCAGAGCCTGGAAGATATCTCAAAAACTAGCCTTAGGTTTCATAAGGGTGATGTAATCCATGGGAGCAATGGAGAAAGCTAAGAATCTTTATGACCATGAGCTACATGACTCCTGAGTGGTAAGCAATTATAGGAAAGCAAGCTAGGGGACAATGTCTAGTTATATATATATATATATATGTATATATATATATATATATATCCCCTAGCATAGTTTCCACCTTTGTGGCCCTTTATTAATTTTATTAAAGGTGGTTTCAAAAATGCTAAGTCAGTGAATAAAATATTAGCACTATGTTTTAAAATTGTGTTAATTTGTCTAAAGTCTCCTGTGAAAAGTACATGGAAAATATACCAGGAATAAGGAACTTAAAAGAATTTCAAGATAAATCCCAACAGAACCTGGTGGAGTAGAAAAATGAACACAAAGACTTAAAGAAGTTAAGTCAGCAGAAAGGAATTAAGAGTGAGAAAAAGGCTAGAATGTCTTTTAATTAAAATGCTTTAATGAAAGTCCTAACAGCAATGTTTTTCTTACTCTGTGACTCTGATTACAAACAAGCATAATGAATATGGTCCCACTTACCCAGTTGGACTCAGCTTTGATGAAGTATCTGTGGTGTTCAGGACGCTGTCAAACTCCATGCAGAAGGAGGGAAACAGTCTTTGCACTTCACTTACTTAATTTCTAGTATCCAGGGAAAGGAAGAAGGAGGCGGAGGAAGAGGAAAATAAAAATCAAGCGATGGAGTTAGTTAGTTGCTTTCATTTGATCCTAATCTCAAACCCATGAACTAAGTATTTTGTAGTCAGTATCTCTGAGGTAAAATTGATATTAAACTGCACAAATTTAATTAAATTGTACAAGTTGATGAGGCTGATAATATAACCCCAGTCAAGATAATGAATATATCCACCATTCACAAAAATTTCCTCATAGTCCTTTATAATCCCCCTGCTTTTCCCTTCTGGTAACTATTTTTCCTATCCCCAGGCAACCTAATCTTTCTGTTACTATAGATTGGTTTGTATTTTTTAGGATTTTACATGAATGGGATCATATAATACATAATTTTTGGTCTGATTTTTAAAATCAGCATAATTATTTTGAAATTTATCTATGTTGTTGTGTGTGCCAAGTTTTCATTCATTTTTATTGTTGAGTAATATTCCATTGAATGTATGAACAACAATTTGTTTATCTTTTCACGTCTTAAGGACATTTGGATTGTTTCCAGTTTAGGGCTATTACAAACAAGCTTCCATGAATATTTGCATGCAAGTCTTTGTGTGAGTATATACTTTTGTTTCTTTTGGATAAATGCCTAGGAATTGAATTACTGGGTCATACAGTTGGTGCATATTTAACTTTTTAAGAAGTAGCCAGTATGTTTCCAAAAGTGATTGTTTCATTTTTAATTCCAATCAGCAATGTATGCACAGTTCTGGTTGTTTCACATCTTTGCCCATATTTGGCTATGGGCAAACTTCTTCATTTTTGCTTTCTAGTGGGTGTGTAGTAGTATCTCATTGTGGTACTTATTTGCATTTCCCTAATGACTTACGAGGTTGAGCACTTTTGATGTTCTCATCAGCCATTTGTACATATATTCTCTGCTAAAGTATTTGTGCAAATATTTTGCTCATTTTAAATTGGGTTGTTTGTCTTTTTCATTAAGCTAAAGGATTCTTTATATATTCAAAATCAAATTTTTCGTTGGATATAGGTTTTGCGAAGACTCAATTTACCTTTTCAGTTTTGTAATTTGTGTCTTCTAAAAGCAAAAATATTTTTTCTTTGAATAAGTATGATTTATTGATTTTTTTCTTTTATAATTTGGACTTTTGTGTTGTATCTAA
The DNA here is from genome assembly GCF_020740605.2 of Lemur catta. Taxonomy (NCBI): domain Eukaryota; kingdom Metazoa; phylum Chordata; class Mammalia; order Primates; family Lemuridae; genus Lemur; species Lemur catta. The sequence continues at coordinate 20,307,955 of NC_059136.1, forward strand.
TAAATCTTTGCCAAATCTACAGTCACTAAGATATTCTCTTAGATTTTCTTCAAGAAGTTTTATAGTTGGAACTCTTAGGTTCATGTCTAAGATGTATTTTTAATTAATTTTTGCATATGGTATAGTAAAGTCCAAGGTTCACTTTGATTTTGATATCTATTTGTTTCAGCACCATTTGTTGAATAGTCTATCTTTTCCCTATTGAGTTACTTTGGCATCTTTGATCAGTCAATCTTAACCAACTGATGACTTCCATTTCTGGAATGATGGAGTAGATGTAAATTTCTCTATTTCTCCTGCTAAATACAGCTTAAAACTTTGGAAAAGTGACATGGTGGTGAGTTTTATTTTTGCCTCATATACCTCAGACTGGAAACTGGAGAAGCTGGCAATCCAGAAACATGGATGGACACAGAGCAAAAAAAGCCTAAGAAAAGCTGTCTGTCTAGCCACAGGATTAGGAAGGGGACAACCTTCACAGACCAAAAACTTGTAGATAATAAACACACTACTCTAGCCACACACTACAGAAAAAAAGCTGAGAGTGTTATGATACCTGCTTTAAAATCCTTGTCAGGTAATTCCAACATCTGATTCATGTTGCCTTTTCTCATTAAAGTTGTGATTTTCCTGGTTCTTGGCTTTATGTGTGATTTTCAATTGTACCCTAGCCTTTTTGGACATTACAGTATGAGACTCTGGATCCTATTTAATGATCTTTCTTTAGGGGGCAGTCCCCTCCATAGGGCTGTAGCACAGGAGCTGGTGGCATCCTTCCCCTGAGCCCTGTCCACATGGCACCACAAAAGCAGAGCATGCTGAGTCCACACTGCCTCTTTCCAGAGGGGTGGGGTGAGAGTTCAGTTCCCACCTCTTCTGGCTAAAAGTGGGGTACTGACTCACACTACCTTTGGGGTGCAACTTCACCCCCCTCCTGTGCCTCATTGACCCCAGGGAATAGGATGCAGAGGGCTGACTCACATCACGGGGGCGGGGGAGGCTTAGCTTACCCCAGAGTCACTGAGTCTACCATGGCAGAGGAAATTGGTGTGTCTTACCTGTGTCCCCGGGCAGAGGATGAGCCATGAGCTCCTTGCTTGGCCCCACAACAGCAAGACACCACCTGCTCTATGGTATAGGGGGTAGGTGAAAAATCAACATCCTGTCAAGCCACTGCCATGAAGGTGGGTGCTTTCTTTTCTTTTTCCTTGGCATTTGGCTGGAATAGGGCTGGGACTGCCAAAAGGTTTTCTGTCCTTAGCCCAGCTTTCCTGGCCCTTGCCTAGGGCCTTTCCTGGGGACTTCTTAGTCTGTGCCTGCAGTGGTCTGGTGCGGAGGGCCTGCGACCCCACCTGGGATACTGGGAGGAGAGGAGACATCACATGCTATTTCCCAGTTTCCTAAGCAGCCCACCCTCCTCTTCCTCCCACCTGCCAGTCTTCCCAGGAGCTTTTGTTGTTATGTCCAGGGATTTTTATTAATAGTTGTGAGGGCAGAATCTGGGAGGAACGGGATTGCTCAGTCTTGTTGGGACTAGAAGTAATCATGTATTGATATTTTTAATAATATTTTGTTGGTGGAGGGGTTCCCGTAAAAACTTGAACACTACTCTAAAAATCCCTCCTGGGGCTAAAATTCTCAGTCTTTGTCATTTCAACTAGGTGGGAAACAAACCCTTTCCTGTTCACTGCATTCCCTGGGCTGTTGGTCTTTATGCTGCTGCCCCAGAGAGGCAGAGGATGGGCTGGTTTAGATTAGAGTGCGGCCTCCCAGCCACCTGGCATCACGGCCTGGCCCAGCTGCTGTTGACTTCAGGCAGGTGAGTTATTTCACTTGTTGCTGCCTCAGTCTCCTCCCAGGTAGAAAAGGGATGATTATAGTGTTAAAAAGTGCCTGGTACAGAGTAAACAGTATACTGTATTATTATTATTTCTTGGCTTCCTTGCCAATTTTATGCCTATGAATACCCTTCTCCTTTGGAATTCTCTTTTTTTTTAATTCCTTGATTCTCTATTCTCTCACTCTGGTGCTTTTCTATCTAAATTAACACAAATTCTGAACTGGGAAGAATCGGGTACAGAAAAGGCAGGGAACTAGAGACATTTCACTTCATATGAGGAGCAGGAGATGCTGAGGAACAGCCCAGAAGAAGGCTGCGGATGCTGACTCACCACCTTGTCCACACGAGTGTTTCTGTAGGACTCTAACAAGAAACTCCTGAAGAAATCTGGCATAAACAAATGTCTTACATCTATTAGTGAGCCTGGATTCAAATAATAGTCTCCTAACAGACCTTCAAAAATGCCGTTCAATGTTCTTGTTCACTCAGCAAAATCTGGTCTTCTGGAAGTGAGTGGCTAAGTGGAAATTAATCATTTCCTACCAACATCTGCTCAGTAAGTGCTGCTGGAAGGGATGGGGTTCGGAGGGTCCAGTTACTGTTGGGAGTGATCTACAGGAGGCTTTTAGCCCACTGGATTTGTTTAGTTATTTAAAAGTATTAAAAGTAAACGATTTACATAATTCTTTCATATGCTTATTATAAAAGCCAATATTTGCCGAGGGATTATTCTCCTTAGAGCAAAGTCTTAGTCTAGTGTTTTCGATTATGGGAAAAATCAATGGTCCAGGTACTTTTTAAAGGAAAATTGCTTTCTGCATATTATTGAAGAAAACTAGTGGGAAGAAAATGTCCAACACAAGCATGTGTGAAGTCCCAGGGCTTTCTGTACCCGCATAAACAGAACGCATCAGGGCATTTTGGTGAATCCGTTTTTGCCATATTGGATGAAAGAATAGAGACAACAGCAAGTTGCATTGTTCTTTTGGGGAGTAAGCATTAGGATGTCCCAGTGTGAATGCACTCATATTCTCTCCTACTCTCCACTTACTGAATGCTACCATCAGAGCAACCAATTGAAGGTATGAGAAAGTCACTTCTGGAAACCTGTGGGCAGGACTGAGGTTGCAGGGAATACTACACTCCCTGGCTTCCATTCTTGCTTATGGTTTTAATCCCCTGTCCTTGCCAGATCTCTTATAGTAGCGATAATCCGTACTTGAGCCACTGTATCACTGGATGAAAATTGGGGAAGTGCCAGAGGTAGAAGGAGTTCACCCCAGAGTGGTAGCTCATTGTCCACCTGCACCTTTTGGGTGAGATGTCCCCTCCACCCCACCCCCTGCGCCGCCAACAAGCCTGGTCCCCTAGAACTACTGGGTAGGAAGACAGTAGACACAACCCCTAGTAGATACTGAGGCAGAACCACATTTCCCTGATGGGCATTCCCTAGACAAACCTTACTGTCCTTGCTCCCACACAGCTTCTGTTAGATTTCCCTGAACAGAACTGCCCCTCTGACCTGCTATGGGAACCAGCGCAATGGTCTTTGGCTACTCTGGAGAATTCTTTGCATTTCTGGCATTTCCACGGTTTCACAGCCAGCTTTACAGCCAGGACCTGGGCAGACACACAGGGCCCCACCCTTGGGTCAATGCTCTACTGTCCCATCTTGAAATTCTTAATGGTTTTTGATCAAGGAGTGCTGCATTTTCATTTTGCTCTGGGCCCCACAAATTATGTAGCTGGGCTTGAACAGTCTGTGTTTTTCATCCATCAAGGTCTGTCTCTCATTGACAGGAATACTCGCTCTGACACTTATAACCCTGAACAGCAGGGATCCTTTGGTCTGTCTTTCCTTTTACCCCTTAAACTTTGGGAGCATGGAAAATGCTTAAGCATTTTGTCTCCAAATTTTGCTCAAAGCCTTTCACACAGTCCAGGCTCAATGAATAGCTGAATGTGTGAATAAAGGCTCCTCAGCGTCATTGTAAACTCTTACTCAGCCTGAATTCCATAACTGTGTGCACACACACACACACACACACACACACACACACACAGACACTGTTTGTCTTCTAGCTCCTTAAATCTATTGTTATAAATACAATATGACTTGTTGGAAATACAATATAAACCCTTTAGGAATTTGTAGACCATCTCAATCTATGCCCCAAAAGAAACTCTGGTTAGATAGTGAAAATGGTAGCACATTCACAGAACATTTCCAGGTGACTTTAGAGTACATGATACTACTTGGTTCTATTTACCTAACCAATTATATTTGACTTGGATTGTGATAAATTTGAATTTCCACAACAAAACACATAAAAAAGGAGGCAGGAGACGGGGCCCAGGGATGTGCGGAGAGTAAGTTGGGCTTTGCTGACCTGAGTCGGGGGGATCCCCTGCAGAGATGGGGAGAAGGGTCCCCAGGAAGGCAGGCCATGCTGCTCCCAAGACACCAGGGTGCTGAAGGGTGACTCCAGGTATGTACAAGCAACCCCACGTGTATCATGGGGTTGGCTGAGCCATGGGAAAAATATGCTCTCTGGCTGGGGAGGGCAAGACCCTCCAGGGCAGAGCCTCTGTGGAAGTGCCTGACCCTGGCAGATCTGTAGAGCAGGGTGGATATGACCCCATCCCACCTCCACATTGAGAGCTTTTCCTCCTCTGGTACCCTTCTCTCTTATTCTGATAAAACCACTTTCAGTAAGTATGGCTGTGGGTAATATTGACCTTCTTAGGCACATCTGCATTTTCACAGAGGCCCAAAGGCTGTGTCTAAAGTGGGGTTTCAGAAGGGCAGACAGGCCACAGGGGGGGCGTTCTCAGGTCCCTCTGGGGTGTTGGTGGGGTGCCCTGGGACAGGCTGTGCATCCTGGCAGGTCTGCAGACATGGGGCACCAGCGCGGCTCCTGTGGGGAGGATGATGATAGAGCGACAGAGCGAGCGGTGGGTGGGCACCGGCTGCGTTGTCTACGCTGGCCAGGCAAGAGCCGGCTGGGCGGACGTGGCTGCAGCAGGGCACCCCTGGGAGGATGGAAAGTGCCCCAGCTGCGGCTGCGCTTCCCACAGCCTGGAGGGCTCAGGCGTGCCAGCCCCCCTTTGTTTCCGGGTTGAGAAAGAATCCTCTTTAGTTAAGGAAAGCTGCAGCCCTCCCTGTGGGCCTGGAGTTTCACAAGCATAAGGGACTGCTCCTTAGAGAATATTTCTGGATTTATGTGGCTCGAAATTCATCTGAAAAGACTCATCAGTAGACACAAACAGCAGCCATCTGACCTCTAAGAGGCGCTCATGACAATTTGAGCATGTGCAGGGCTCCCTGAAAGGCGGTGGGACTTAAACATTAGGCTTTCTAGTGTAGGGTGAGGATGATGAAGCCCAGGACTTGATTGTGCCCCCCCTCCCCTATCTTTTAGAGAGCATGTTGGGTGGGCTGGAGGCACAACTTTCCTTTAGGATGACATAGCTGCTTTTTAGGGCATCCCAGGAGGTGTCGAGATTTTGTGTAATTTCTGGAAGAGGGGCTGTCTAGGAGCAGATCCCCCTGAATAGCTGAGGGGGGCAGTTGGTGGGGTGTTGTCATTAGAGCTGGAGCAGCTGATTCTAGGTTTTCTTATAGCTCCCGAACTCTATGGCTTTGAATGGCTTTTTCACATTAGTGATCTCAAGCTAAGGGACTGAATCCATAAATGGACTAAACCATCTGTAAAAATAGAACTCTGACCCCATAGCCTGCATCAACCTGCCCAGGACACCAGCCCCTTTTCTGCAATAAACAACCCACGAGGCCAGCCTGTGTAAGTCAGACTGCTAGCTCTAGTGACAATCTAGGAAGCTAAACAATAATTTCTGTAACAGTTGGCCCAAACTGGCCAGGACTTGATTCATAACTTAAGCTTCCCTAATTTTTGCCCTTGCTTCCAACTTAGGACCAACCAAATATTCACCCCTAACCAATCCCATAAGAGGCTCTGCTTCTGGTTAGTCCCCTGAAGCACCTCCACACCAACAGCCCCCCAATAAGGCACACCCAAGGCCTTACTTTTTTCCCACTATAAAGTATTCCCACTCCTCTGCCTGCCTTTGAGTCTCTGCCAAATGTAGGGCTGGTGTCTGATTCTCTTGCTAAAGCAAACTATGAATAAATAGCCTCTCCTTTTCTCATCTGGGTGACCTTCATTTATATCTGCAGAGCCCGAAGCTGAAAGGCTAGGACAGCCATCACCTGCTGTTCAGGCCCATCCCTCCCCCAGGGAAGTCAGTCCACGTGCGTCTCCACCCTGCTGTGGGCGGCCAGAGCGTTCCCATCTCCAGAGCCAGGCGTACAGTAACAAAGGAGCTTCTCCCAAAACTTAATTGCATAGAAAGGTTGCATAAATTTTCTGATTTTACTTGCATAACCTTTAGTTCTATGTTGTATGAAACCACATCTCTCCCACATATTGATTTATCATGAGGGGCATAATTCTGATGGGAATGTAAAAGGCAACAAAAATGTCACTCCTCCACCAACATTTCTTTATCCACAATAAATTGATGTATTAATCACAGAACCAATTTAGTTTAAAGAATTGTAATTCAAAGGTCTTCTTTTAATCTCTTTTTAAAAGATTAATACAAAGACAGTTATGAAGCAGACATCAGAAACCCCATATCTATCATACTAAAATATCACCAAATTGACACAACAGGATTGAGCAAGGAAATAGTGGAGATAAGAAATTCCATTCATTGAATACTCTCCCTCTGCCCTTTGACTCTACTCTTAGCAGTAAAAGAAAGAATGACAAAAATGCCTTTTCTGAAAGGTTTCTTTTCTTTGCTTTTTTTTTTTTTTGAGACAGAGTCTTGCTCTGCCGCCCTGGCTAGAGTGCCGTGGTGTCATCACAACTCTCTGCAACCTCCATCTCCTGGGCTTAAGCAGGCTCCTGCCTCAGCCTCCCCAGTGGCTGGAACCATAGGCACACACCACCATGCCTGGCTAACTTTTCTATTTTTGGTGGAGACTGGGTCTCACTCTTGCTCAGGCTGGCCTTGAACTCCCGAGCTCAAGAGATCCTCCTGCCTCGGCCCCCTAAAGTGCTAAGATTAGAGGTGTGAGCCACTGTGTCTGGCCTGAAAATTTTCTTTTAATTGCATCGTATTAGTCAGGGTTCTCCAGAGAAACAGAACCAGCAGGAGATATACAGATAGTTACAGAAAGATTTATTATGAAGAATTGGCTCACGAGATTATGGAAGCTGAAGAGTCCTATGACCTGCTATCTGCATGGTGGAGGCCCAGGAAAGCTGGTGGTGTAATTCAGTTCCCATCTGAAGACCTGACAACCAGGGGCTCCGATTTCTGCATGCAGGAGAAGGATGGCCCAGTTCAAGCAGAGTGAACCAACTCATCCTTTCTCTGCCTTTTTGTTCTATTCAACAGACTGGATGATGCCGCTGCACTGGGGAGGGCCATCTGCTTACTCATTGCACCAGTTCAAATGCTAATCTCTCCCAGAAGCGCACTCACAGACGCACCAGAAATAATGTTTTACCAGTTGCCTGGGCATCCCTTAATCTAGTCAAGTTGACACAGCCATTTTCTAGTGTTTAAGGGAATTTTTGAGAATTCCAACTAAAATATCAAGTATGCAAGTAATCCAGAATAATACATATTCACTGTGATTTTTTTTTTTTTTTTTTTTTGAGACAGAGTCTCGCTGTGTTGCCCAGGCTAGAGTGAGTGCTGTGGCGTCAGCCTAGCTCACAGCAACCTCAAACTCCTGGGCTCAAGCGATCCTCATGCCTCAGCCCCCCAAGTAGCTGGGACTACAGGCATGCGCCACTATGCCCGGCTAATTTTTTTCTATATATATTTTAGTTGGCCATATAATTTCTTTCTATTTTTAGTAGAGACGGGGTCTCACTCTTACTCAGGCTGGTCTCGAACTCCTGACCTCAAGCGATCCACCCGCCTCGGCCTCCCAGAGTGCTAGGATTACAGGTGTGAGCCACCGCACCCGGCCTTCACTGTGATTTTTTTTCTTGATTTACTTTTGCTGACATTAAAATTTATTGTGAACTTTTGAACTTCAACCAATGGTAACATAGGAGATATTACATGTGAATAAGCCACTATATATAACCCTTTAAAAAGCTGTCTGTATTCTGTTTAAGATATTTAAAAAAAAGAAATGGGAAATGGCGACCTTTAGGAAATATTGTGTATAAATGAAGTAGACTAAATTATTAGAACCTATGAGATATGGCTGAAGAAGCACTTGTAGAAAATGTCTATTCCTAAATACTTTTATCAATATAAAGAGAGAATAATAATTAATAAATTAAGCAAACAACTCAAGAAATTAATGTAGCATGGTGCAATAGCTCCATCTCAACCCACAAGTAGCCTTGTTATGTTTAATGGGAAATCTGAAAAGCAATTAGAGAAATTAAAGTCAGGAATAGAATAAATACATCTCTTATCACCATTATTATTTAACATTGTTCTGGATGTAGTAAACCAAGCGATTATACAAAAAGGAAAAAAAAGGCAAAAGTTTTAAACATTGGAAAGGAGAGGTTAAACATATTATGTGCATGTGATATGATTCTTTACTTGAAAAATTCAAGAAAACTGCATCTAAAAATTACAAATAATATGAGCATTTAGTTGGGTGTCCAGGCAAAGAAATTAACGTGTAGAGAGTAAAATCTTTAATGTATAACAAGAATAAGTTAGATGATATAAAGGATAAAAATATCCCATTTACAATAGTTTTTTTTTTTTTTAATTTTCTTTCTTTCTTTTTTTTTTTTTTTAAGACAGAGTCTCACTTTGTTGCCCGGGCTAGAGTGAGTGCCGTGGCATCAGCCTAGCTCACAGCAACCTCAAACTCCTGGGCTTAACTACTGCCTCAGCCTCCCCAGTAGCTGGGACTACAGGCATGTGCCACCATGCCCGGCTAATTTTTTCTATATATATATTTTAGTTGGCCAGACAATTTCTTTCTATTTTTAGTAGAGATGAGGTCTCGCTCTTGCTGAGGCTGGTCTTGAACTCCTAACCTCGAGCAATCCACCCTCCTCGGCCTCCCAGAGTGCTAGGATTACAGACGTGAGCCACTGCGCCTGGCCCATTTACAATAGTTTTAAACAGAATAAAACATGAAGGAAAAATACTAACCAGAAAATTGCAACAACTGTATGAAGAAAACTTTAAAAATGGAAAGGTGTAGTGTTTCACTGCATAGAAGGACACAACATTATAAAAAAGCCAATTTTTTTCTAAGTTAATATTAATGGGATCTTATTAGAAATTGGGATAAAATTAGTTCTAAAGTTCATATAAAAAATAGGAGGAATAGCTAGAAAAAATATATAAGAGAAAAGTAATAAGGAGGGAACCTCCCTAATCAATATTAATTTAAACATGGTTGAATTTAAAGCTACAATAATTAACACTGATACCTATTGGAACATGAACAAATAGGCAGATCAATGGCATAGAGTGGAACCTCTCGAGTACACAATTAAAATGAAATTAATGGGGGAGAAATATGGCTTTTTAAAAATAAAGTTGGGATAACTGGGGTGAAATCTAGAAAAAAAAGTCTGGATTAATACCTTATACTTTACAAGAAAATAAACCAAAGATTTACAAATGAAAAAGTAAATCATAAATGTACCAAAAGAAAACATAAGAGAATTTATTTAATATCTCAACTTGCAGAATATCTTTCTAAGAATAACTCAAAACCAAGAAGCCAAAACACATAACAAACAGGAAGGAGGGAAAAAAGAAAGAAAGGGAGGGAGGAAGGATAAATTCAAGTACATCTGCATGGAAAAAATTACCTTAGATCATATTCAAAAATAAATGACAACTGGGAAAATTATTTGCAATTCATGGTGTAAACACAGATTTATTAATATCAATAAAGACTACAAACCAATAGAAAAATGGTTAACACACACAAATAGAGTGTTAAAAGAAAAAGAAACACTCTTTTTTCCCAAATGACTACAAGATACCAGTTTTCACTGTTGAGATTGGCAGTCATTCAGCATTTGATTTTTCTCCATGTTGATGATGTTGCATTGTAGGGATCTGCCATGCTCATAGGAGCGTAAATTGCTTTAACTTTATGGAGAGAAATTTCGCAACGTACTCGTTGTGTGATCCCACTTCGAGGATTTTGTCCTGCAGATGTACTTGCGCATGTGTGAAATGATGTATGTGCAATGTTAGTCCAAGTATTTCTGTGGTATCAAAACATTAGGAATATCATCTAAATTCCCATCCATTTTGGCCTAAGCAAATATAGAATACTCATATAATGGAAAGCTCTGCACACGTTAAAAAGGATGAAGTGGTTTGTGTGAACTGATATGATGCTATCACTAAGATACTGTAAAGTGGGAAAAAAGCACAGCAAGGTACATATGTGCACAGTAGACAACCATGTGAGCAGAGCAAACAAATATAAAGACTCTCTGTAAAACCCGATTTATCCATAATTATCTATGATGACACAATATGCAAGAAACTGGTTGTATTACTTTGCTAGGGTTTCCATTAACATAGTACCACAACTGGGTGGTTTAGATCCACAGAAATTTATTGTCTCACAGATCTGGAGCCTCGAAATCTAAGACCAAGGTGCTGGCCACGTTGGTTCTTTCTGAGGCCTCTCTCCTTGGCCTGTAGATGGCCATCTTCTCCCTGTCTTCACAGAGTCTTCCTTCTGTGTGTGTCTCTCTGTGTCCAAATTTCCCCCTTTTATAAGCACACAATCATATTAGATTTAGGCCCATCCTAATGGCCTCATTTTAACTCGATTACCTCTATAATGATCCAATCTCCAAATAAGGTCACATTCAGGGCAGGGGTTAGGACTTCAACATATCTTTTTTTGGAAGATCACAATTCAGCTCAGAACACTGGTGATAGTTACGGCCTTGGAGGGAGAACAATTGATGGCGAAAGCTGTGAGGGAAACTTGGTTAACAGTTTTGACCTTTCTCCATAAGTGGCCTAAATAAAAACTAAATAAAGCAAATTTTAAAATGCAGAAGAAAAGAATGAGGGTGGAGACATGGTCTAATAACTTGACAAGAGGAAAGTATTGTAGGTACTTGAGGTCTAAACGACAGTGCTGCAGCAGAGGGGCAAGGTCTAGAGGGGTGGGGATTTAGGATGGGAAGGGGAGCAGGCTGTCTTAGCGAGGAGAGGAGAAGGCGCCTAGGCAGGGGTGGTGAGCATGGGACACCAGAGCATCTGGTGTGCATCCGTCCATCAGGGACACCGTTGACACTTGGTGAGCCCTGTGTAGTGTTAGCGTGGAATCTGCATCACCCCCAGCAGCCTGCCCTGGGGCATTCCAACCACTGAGGCTTTTCTGGACTTGTGTTAACCTAGTTTGGTATTTTCTTGTCATTTAGGGGAATGTCAGAAGGTGAGGAGGGCACTGTGATGTGGGACCCAGATGTGCCGTGCTTACTGCTTCCCCAAAGACAGTGGTACTTATGTATAACAAAAACATGAATATTGCGTGATAAATGCCAGGAAGCAGGGGAAAAACACATAACAAATATACTTCTTTGAATCCTTTTCTGAATGCTTTCCAGTAACCCTTTTGCTTCTTTTTCCTTCGATGAGTACTGTATTACTTATGTGGTTTGCTCTGCAGCTGAAAAGGGAAAGAAAAAAACCCTCAGATGTTGCTATCCCTTGTTGGGGATTCACAGATATTATGCTATTGTTGCACGATGTACCTGCTGGTGTCAGACAAGGAAACCTTTATGTGCGACTGGAGACAGATATTTCATCCCATGAGCCACTGCTCACTTCTTCCTTATGGAAGGACAACAAAAGTTCACATCCTGTGTCCAACAGGTGGCTCCATTAATGACCTTCAAAGCCTCTGTGAAAACAACAATCCCAACCAGGATGTTGATTTACTGATGATGGTGACAGTGAGAAGGAAAAACCTGGGGTCTTCCAGGAGGTTGTGGAACTGACTAAAGTGTGCTGGCACTGTCCTTAATGCCTGAGGTTATGCTCCTGGTGGAATTAATCTTGTGTGTGTGTGTGTATGTGTGTGTGTGTGAATGAAGAAGCAGGTTAAGTTTTTAAAATATTTACTTTCCCGGGCTTCACTTGATTTTATTTTTTAAAAAAGAGTTAGGAATCTTTTGCAATTACAAAAAAAATCTTCCCTTGCCATTTTACCTGAATCTTTACAGCAAATGTCTCTGACTGTGCCTCATCAGTTTGTGTTCTCTGCGTCATTGTGTTAGGTTTGCATTTTTCTTATTGCACTAGGGGTCAAGACTGTTGCAATACGGGGAGAGATGGAACTCAGCTCCTAACACAGCAGTGACAGCCGGGATTTACAGCCAACAGGTAGGGGGAGGGGCCAATAGATGGACAGTCACTAAGAGGAATTTGATTAGACATCTGGAGAGGGGGGATTCTTGCTATGACTGGGCCGAGGAGGCCAAAGCCCAGGCCAGAGAAGAGGGCTCAGGGAGCCTGGCTACAGTCCAGTCAAGGAGGGAATCCTTGTAACTCACTGACAAAACAAGACTGGTGTGCTGGAGAATGGTTTATGTGGAATTTAATTCAGGAAGTCGGAAAGGAACTGGACTGTTGCAATCAAGGTAGGAGGCCTAAGAGGCAGGCTGTACCGATGTCCCTGATGTGCAGGGCTCAGTGGGTGTCCAGAGAGGCTGCCAGCTGCTGGAGCCCTGGGCCTCTCTGCAGGCTGGAACTTAAACCTGGAGAGAGGAAAGGCATGTTGGTGGTTCTTTGACGTGGAAATGGCTCCATTTGATCTGCTCGGGCTATCAACTGGTAAGAGCGTAAAGGAATGACCAGGCGTCAGGGTGAATGTGATCTGTGAGCCCAGGGGGACCAGCAGAAGCCCCTGTGTGTGCCCGAGTGTGGGGTCAGCTCCACGGGGGAAGCAGCAGCTTGCACGCACGCCCCAGGCTGTGTCCCGAGGGGCTTCCCAGACTTTGGGGAGGATGAGGGTGCCCAACGAGCCTCCTGCATGGGAGAGCACTGACAAACGGCCAGAGCGGGGACAGCCAAGACATAGCGGAATTAAACGGGCAGTGTTGGAGACAGGAGAGTCACTTTTGTGGTCCTAAATTCCACTTCTAAATGTATTCCCATTACATTATACGCTATTTAGAGAGAGAGCACAGAATTTCACTCATTTTAAGCAAGTTTGCATATGTGTACATATATTTCTGAAGCTATATGGAAAGAAAAGACATATGGGGGGATTCCAAAAGTGGCTTCTGTATGCTCCTTCTTGAGCATGTGTTCAGTAGCATGGCATGGATAGCGTCCCAGTTGGAGCCAACAGTCATCCCGGGAGGAGGTGGAGCCTGGAGACGTTGACCCTGGGATCCTTGCACAGGCCTGGCACGTGCACATGGAAGGCAGACAATGCTTCCAGGCGATTTTCAAGTTCCAGATGCCATTTGGGTTAGCAGAGAGGCTCGAGCCAGCCAGTAGACATTTTACCTTCATCAGGGGGCTGCCTTTTAAGTCTTTATTTAGAAAGTTCAATTCCTTGGCTCACACAAAGGATAATTTGAAGAACAATTGAACTGCTGAGAACATTGAGACTTGACAACACTCAGAGAGCCCAGAAAGTGACAGATTAGAGGAACCAGCTCATATTTCTGAAGCTCAGGGGCCTGCTGCCAGGACTCTTATTTAAAACATGCCTCAGAATAGGCCAATGTGGGCGCCAGCAAGACTCGTCTCAGAAAGCTTTGGAGTCGCCCCACGCTTTCATGGCCAAAGCTGTCCATTTCTGGATGCCAGGTTTCTATTCGAAACTTGCCAACGTGACCTGCAGACTGTGCTGGTTTGTAGCTGCTGCCAATTGCGCCGTCTCTAAGTCTTTCTCCCCGCTTGAGGATCCAGAAATGGATGCCCAGCTGAGCTCTCAGCATATTGGTAGATTTGTCACCCCTTGAATGAAAATGGTAGCAATTGCTTCAATTAGAATGTGAGATTCTTTTGGTTAAAAATAACTACATAAATCCAGATACTAGCTATCTAAACCATCAATGGGAGCTCTGGCCTGAATAACAGTCTGGGGGTAAAGTAGAGTGATAGGTGTTGGGGAGCAGAAAACGATTTCCCAAAATTTGGCGCTTTGGCATACTGAGTGCTTTGAAAATTGAAAGGTCTCAGAAATAAGCCTCCGAACCAAGGTCTCCCTCTCACCTTTCCCCTGCCTCCCTGTCTCTTTGATCCTCTTTCCCAAGTGCCAGGGGGGATTCTCTCTGGAATTTCCTTATCTAGGAAAGCTTAAGTGCAATTGTCTTAAGACTCCTTTCCTAGGAATCTCATACAATAACCAGGAAAGATCAACTGCTGGAGAAGGGAAGAGTCTGGGAGTCCTCACCAGCCCAGACAGACTCTTCATTTATTCTTCGGGAGGACAGGTCCAAGAGATTACCTGGGAGGCTTTATCTGCATAATAAGACAACCTTTGTTCCTGTGTAGCTCTACCCCTCACCTTCCCCTAAAGTCTGCCTCCTGGCTGCTGGGTTCATTCAATCTCCCTGGTGATTTACTCCTCTCAAAAGAATTGTCTACATTCCTCATCTCCCTCCCCTATGAAAAATGGTTTATAAGTTTCTGTACACACTGCATCATCAGGTCATCACTCTGCGATTCCCCCTACTCCTGTGCATGTTAATATTAGGTCATTAAATATGAAATGTCCAATTTTGAATCAAAAACTTAGTTTTTTATATCTCAAACAAGAAGCAAGCAATTAGTCAATATATGTGCCTACACTATCGACACAGTTTTTCCATCTTAATGGTAGCTTGCTAATGCCAGCAGCGAATAAGCCTGGAGAGCGAGTGCTGATGAAATCACAAAAGGTGTTTTCCACATCTTGTTGAGAACTGAATATTTTTCCTTGCAAGAAGTGGTCCAAAACCTGGAAGAAGTGAGAGTCAGTAGGTGCAAGGTCTGGTGAATATGGTGGGTGACAGAGAGTTTCCAAGTCCAGCTTCTGTAGTTTGAGCAGCGTTGTATTTTGCAACATGTGGTCTTGCAAGAGGATTGGCCTTTCTCAATTGACCAATCTTGGCTGCTTAATTGCAAGCATCCTCATTATTTTGTCCAGTCGGTTGCAGTAGACATCGCTGTAATCAATTGACCAGATTTCATAAAGCCATAGTGGATAATACCAGCACTGGACCACCAAACAGACACCATTAGCTTTTTTGGATGAATATTCAGTTTTGGACTGTGTTTCAGCACTTCATCTTTATCCAACCATTGTGCCAAAAGCATGTGATTGTCAAAAAGAATCCATTTTTCATCACACATAACAATACAGTGTAGAATGGTTCACCTGTGAGAGCCGGTTCCCCTTGGCCCCAGGAACAGAGAGGCAGAGTCACTGAGGCTGCAAAAGGCAAAGGAGTTTATTGACTAGCTCGAGCTAGGGCCCAAGTCCCAGAGTACCAATGCAGTGGCCTCTCCACGAACTAGGACTCCTCCCTGGGGTAAAGGTTAAGCTTTCATACTTTTCTGTATGTTAGTTTCCACACGACACGTTAGTCTGCACACAACACACTAGTTTGCACCCGACAGACTGGGCTGCACATGACATACTGGGCACTCCATCTCCCTTTAGTTTATTTGTTCTTTTAAAAGTGGCTGATCGTGTTGGCTCCTGATTGGTTGACTCTAAGCCTCGGGCTTTTCACGCTGGCTCCAGTTGTGGTCAACGTCATTTCGGGGAAGAGGAGGGTCTGAGACGGGGGGCGTGGGGGGAGCTGTTTTTGCATACCTTCTAGTTTTTGAGTTTTTGGTTACAAGCGATACTGGGAACACATGCCCTGCACAAGCTGTTCATGCGCTGATCATGCCTTGCCCTTCTTATCTGATTAGTTGGTTGGAGGGCCCTGGGACTCTCCAGCCCTTTATCAGGAAGTAACTTGTGGTTATCTCCCCGGGGCCTTGTTTTCCTTAACTTTAGTGAAGCCTGTCATGGCTCCACTTAAGCTAAGCGCCAAGCCAGCAAGCCATATATACAGAAGCAGAACGAGGCTGTCAGCTTCTCACATCCAGGAAGCCTAGCCTATCATGGAGTTACCCTTGCTCTTATACCTGTTTTTCATTCCGATTAACCATATTTATCAAACAACTAAAAGCAAGCACAGTCACAGAAGCAAATAGCATCAGTTAAAATCAAAGAGAGCACACATTTTTTTTTAAAAACAATTCATCACACACACACATTTTCCTACTATCAATTCCTGTTCTTCACACATTTATGTTGTGACAGTGAAGAAAGGCAAGCTTCGAGATGATTTCTCTTCTGATGCTCATTCAATTCACGCGGTACCCATCTATTCAGTTTCTTTACCTTGCTGATTTGTTTCAAAGTCCAATATTATTGGAATAGTAATGTCAAACCTTGCTGCTAATTCATGCATAGGTTGAGATGGATTCACTTCCACTACAGCTTTCAGCTCATCGTTATCCACCTTGGTCTCAGGTCACCCACATGGTTCATTTTGAAGATTAAAATTACCAAAATGGAACTTCTCAAACCATTGATGTACTGTGTGTTCATTAGCCACATCCTTCCCAAATACTTCTTTGGTATTTTGAGCCGTCTGTGCTGCATTGGTTCCACGAGCAGAACTCATGTTCAAAAACAACATGAGTTTTTGACTTACCATGGTTTCACAAAAATTGCTCTTAAAAAAGATTTGAAAAATAATCACAACCCAAAAAGTGAATTTGAAAGAGTGAGATGTACCTTCACAATAAAAAAATAAACAAGAAGTATTGAAGTGAAATGTCAGAGATAGCAACTGTCCAACTTAGTACTTAAGGAAATCGGACATGCCCTACTTAATAACCTAATAAATTTATGCCTTTTCTCTTATTAATCTGCCTTTTGTCAGCTAATTTTCAGCAAACCTACATAGGTATTCCTAGCACGTGTCAAAATCTCCTTCCCAGGCTTGTGTCCTCCTGGAGTTAGTCAGTCATGTCTCAGAACCACCAACAAAAATGATGGATGTAATTTCTGGCGGAACGTTTAAGAATAAGGGTTGTGTCTCCATGTTCTCTTCACATGGCAGAGTAATCGTGGAATCACTTGTTGATATGAGCTGCCACTGGGATACCACTGTCCTGGAGCCCACCTGGGCCCACAGCTGATAGTGTGAGTGAGAAATAAACTTTGGGAAGTTGACACTGAGATCGTGGTTGAGGATCACCACATATTCTTGCCCATTGTGAATGGTGCAAACAGGCTTCAGGGCGGGTTTGATTCAGTGACTTAACATGTCACTGTGGACCCAGGGTCTTTCTGTCCTACCCTCTCAAATGTGGCAGAATGGCCACTGTAGCTCCAGACTTTACTGTAGTTCAGGAAGTACACTATCCAAAAAGTACTCACCAGCCCTCCTTCCATCACAGGGGCCCACAGTGAGTTGCACAGCTATTCCTGAGGAGAGCTTACTGCACAGGGAATGCCATAGGCTTGGGTAAAGGGCAACCACTGGGGTAAGGCTGGGTGTGGGTCACATTATCCCTGTTAGACTAAGCAGAGCCAGCCCCCGTGGCTGAGGACAGGCTGCTGTTGACCTGAAGCACATGGGGGAGGGGAGGGGGGATAGGTGGGAGGCAGAGAGGCAAAGTAGCTGCAGGGTGAGTGAGAGCCCAAGGGCTTCCTGACTCCCCTGTTTTTCTCAAGATCAATGAAGCAGGGAACTTCTGAGCTCACAGGAAAGAATGGACCTTTTAAAAAACAAAATAAAATAAACCACGCACAGAAAGACAAATACCGTGTGATCTCTCTTATATGTGGATTCTAAAAATATCAAACTTGAGCTAAGCTCGGTGGCACGTGCCTACAGTCCCAGCTACTTGGGGGCTGAGGCTGGAGCCCAGGAGTTCAAGGCCACTGTACTCCACGCTGGGTGACAGAGAAAGACCCCATCACTAAAATAATAATAATAATCATAAGTTAATTAAAAATAGAAAAATAAAAATATTGAACTCATAAAAGCAGAGAGTAGAATGGAGGTTACCAGGGGCTGGACCTGCAGGGAGGGGAGTGGGTAGAATTTGATCAGAGGGTACAAAGTTCCAGTTAAACAGGAGGAATAAGTTTTTGAGATCTATTGCACAGCATGGTGACTATAGTTAATAATAATGTGTATTTCAAAATTGCTAAGACAATAAATTTCACATATTTCACCACAAAAAACAGTAAGTGAGGTGACAGGTATGTTAAATAGCTTGATTTAATCATGCCACATTGTATACATGTATCAAAGCATCACTTTGTACTCCATAAATATATGCAATTATTAGTCAATTAAACATTTTCAAAATTTTTAAAAGAAATTGAGAAAAAAACAAATAAAAAACCAAAGGCTCTTCTAAGTCCATTAAGAAAATGAGAAAAACAAGATCATGAAAACATTCTACTATATTTTCTTCCAGAATCTTATTTGGTTTAGCTTTCACATTTAGTTATGTGATCCATCTTAAATTAATTTTTGTTTATGCTGTGAGAAAGGGGTTACGATTTATTTTTTCTCTCTTGTGAATATTCAGTTACTCCATTTATTAGAAATACCATCTGTTTCCACCTGAATGCCACCAGCACCTCTGCTGTAAATCATAGGTGGGTCTATTTCTGGATCCTCAATCCTAGTCCACTGTTTTCTTTGTCCGTCTATCCTCTAATACCATTGTCTGGACTACGGTAGCTTTAAAACAATTCTTGAAATCCTTCAACTTGCTTTTCTTCCTTAAGTGTTCTGTTTCTTCTAGGGGTCTTTTGCATTCCCATATATATTTCAAAATCAGCTTATAAATTTCATGACTCCAAAAAGAAAAAAAAAATCCTGCTTAGATGTGTTTGAATTCATCAGGCAATATGGGGAGAATTAACATCTTAACAATAGCTTTTCAACCTATAAACATGGACTATCTCTCCATTTATTTTAGTCTTCTTTAATTTCTTTCAGTAAGGTTTTCTAGTATATTAGTCAGGGTTCTCAAGAGAAACAGAACCAACAGGATGTCTGTATTTATAGAGACAGATTTATTTTAAGGAATTGGATTACACAATTGTGGAAGCTTGGTAAGTCCAAAATATGCAGGATAGACAGGAGGCTGGAGACCCAGGGCAGAATTTCAGTTTAAGCCCAAAGGCAGTCAGTCAGCAGGCAGAATTCCTCCTTCCTCAGGAGAGGACAGTGATTATTCTGCTAAGTCCCTTCAACTGATTGAACGAGGCCCACCCACATTATGAAGGGTAATCTGCTTTACTCAAAATTCTACTAATTTTGGTTGACTTCACTGTAAAACACCTTCACATAAATATCTAGAATAATGTTTGAATAAATATCTGGGTACTGTGGCCCAGCCAAGTTGACACCACTAGTTTATTCCTTGTCAACTTGACACCCATATGCATCTCCTCAAATCATATTTATCTCCAAATAAAGATAATAACAAGGCCACACTTTCACTTAACATAACTGTCCTGGATACAACCAAAAATGTACTAACACCTTCTCCAGGAGAGGACACAAAGTCCTTGGGTGGTATTTGCTCTTCTCCTTAAAGCCCATAACTTCAATACCATGACGTAAGTTAAACAATAGAGTCATGCACCACATAAGTACATTTCTGTCAATGACAGACAGCATATATGACAATAGTCCCATAAGATTACAATACCATATTTTCACTGTATCTTTTTATGTTTAGATATGTTTAAACATACAAGTACTTACTATTGTGTTATAATTGCCTACAATATTCAGTACAGTAACATGCTGTACAGGTTTGTATCCTAGGAGTAATAGGCTATACCATATAGTCTAGGTGTGTAGTAGGCTGTACCATCTAGGTCTATGTAAGTACACTCTGTGATGTTTGCACATGATCACCTAATCATGCATTTCTCAGAAGGTATCCCCACTGTTAAGCAACATATGACTGTACTTAAATACCATGGTATAAAGTTAATTCATATTATGTTACATGATAAGTTATGTCCTTCAGCCCCATTGATTTCTCCTAAAAATCATTTACTATCTGTCTCAAATCATCCACAGTTCCCCATCTCCCTTTCCCGTAAGAAATAGGGTATATAAGTACCTGTACCTCATTGGGATACTGAGCAATCATTCTGTGATTATCCCTGTGTGCACAGTAGTAATAAATTTATGCATTTTCTCTTATTAATCTGCCTTTTTATGAGTTGATTTTTTAGCAAAACTTCTGAGGGTGAAGGGGGAGCTTTCACTTCTACATAGTTTTCCATTGACTTTAATCACAGGGCACAGTAACACTAGGAGATGCTCTAAGGGATCTCCTGTATCAGACATACTATTTCTTTCCTCCGTGTGGATAGTAGTCAGAATCACTCACCCCAGTCAGCACAGTAACTGCCTGTTTTGCCTATTCATTCAGAAACATGAGGAGTCCAAAGTGGCCAGACAGCTGTCTTAACTTCCAGTTCAAGGGAACCGTTGCTGTGTTGCTAGGTGGAAGCCTTTCTCCCTTTGGAACTGAGACCTTTATGCCAGCAGAGTTTAAGGCCACAGGGACAGAAGACAAAAATTTTGCTGGGAGGTCAGTAGGAGTAATAGTGATTAGTGCCACTCCCATTTATATTTCTTGATTCTTGAATCTATAAATCTTGGCTATCAGAGAAATAGTAGCATATACTCGATACATATTCAGATCATACTCAACTTTCTGGAGAACCTTATCCCAGCCCTGGAAGGTATTGCCACCTAACTAGTGCTATAACTCAGTGTTCAAAAGCCATTCCACCTTTCCCAAGGCAGCTGGGGAAGACAAGATGGTGGGAGACAGAGTAAGCCTAGTGAATTCAATGGGCATGCACCAAGTGCTACACTTCTTTTTCTGTGAAGTGAGTTCCTTGATCAGAAGCAGTGCTGTGTGCAATACTATGACAGTGGATAAATCACTCTGTAAGTCTATGGATGGTAGTTTTTGGCAGAAAAATTGTGTGCAGAGAAGGCAAATTCATATCCAGAGTGTCTATTCCAGTAAGGACAAAACACTGAAACTTCCATGACGGAAGTAGTCCAATGTTACCAACCTGCCACCAGGTAGGCTGGCTGATCAATCATCCCAGGGAATGATACCATATTGGGGACCTGGTGTTTGTCTCTGCTAGTGGAAGATTGGGCATTCAGCAGTGGCTGTAGCCAGGTTGGCCTTGGTGAGTGGAAAGCCATGTTGCTGAACCCAGGCATAACCTTCCTCCCTGACACCACGGCCACTTTGTTCATGGACCCACTGGGCAATGGTAGAGGTAGCTGAGGAAAGAGGCTATTTTTATTTTGTTTGTTTATTTCATCAGTTACTAAGAAAGGTGAGTTAATATAGCAACTATAATGTGGATTTATTGCTCTGTCTTTAATTTCTGTAAACTTTTGCTTCATATATTTTGAAACTATGATATTAGGTGCATACAAAGTTAAGATTGCTAGGACTTCCTTTTGAATTGGCCCATTTACCATTATGAAATGTCATAATCCTCCTCTCTCTGAGAATACCTTTAACCTTGAAGTCTATTTTAATTAATTTCACCATGCCAGATTTCTTTTGATTTGTTTGCATGTTTTTTCATCCCTTTATTTTATCCTATCTGTAAATGCATATGTCAAATATGTTCCTTGTAAATAACATATAGTTTGAGCTTTTTTAAAAAAATCTGACTTTATATTTTAATTGGTGTATTTAGTCCATTTATATTTAACAATATTATAACTGATCTGGTAGATTTAAGTTTATCATTTTGCTATGTTTTTTTTTGTTTGTTTGTTTTATTTTGTTTTGTTTCTGTCCTGGAACTTATTTTCTTTTTCCTCTTTTCTTGCTTTCCATTTTATTAATCAAGTGTTTCTAAAATATACCATTTTATCTCATCCATTAGCATTTTGTTATACATTTTAGTATCAATCTTTTGGTGGTTACAATAGAAATTACAAAATGTACTCTTACCTTAAAAAGTATGTTTTAAATTAACATTTTAACACTTCCCAAATGATCTAATAACTATGCAATGATTTGACTCCATTTACCACCCCCTCCTTTTTTGCTACTGTTATTATGAATTTTACTTCTACATAAATTCTCGACTTTACAAAACATGCTTATTATTGTTTTTTAAAAATAATATTCTTTTATATTTATACATCTTTTATATTTACTCTTTCCAATGCTGTTCACTTCTTGAACTTCTGTCTATGAAAATATAGATGCTTGAAACAGTGGCAGCCATCTAAGACAATAAGGAGAGAGATGTGGTCAGCATGTGGCAGCATATGGCAATAGTTAAATGGCTAAACAAGCTGTGGCACATCCATCATCCACACAATGGAATATAAGGAATAGACTATGGATACACAAGAACTCTGTTGGATCTCAAGGGCAATTTGCTGAGTGATTAAAAAAAAATCTCAAAAGGCCATGTTATATGATTCCATTTATAGAACCTTATCAAAATGACAAAATTACACAGCTGGAAAACAGATTACTGACTTCCAAGGGTTAGGGATGGTGAGGGAAGGGAGTATGTGCAACTCCCCAGGGGTGGCACAGTAAGATGTCTGTGGCAATGAAATGGTGGTTGTGATGATCATGTAAATCCACACATGGGATGAAGTGACAGAACTGTACACTCACGTCATGCCAATGTCAAATTCCTGATTTGGGTATTGTACTGTAATTATGTAAGATATGTGAAAGCTGACCATACAAATTGGGTCATTCTTGTCAGAACCAACTAAAACAGAGTCGAGAAGCCAGGGAAAAGCACTAAATGACCTTGCTCTAAAGAATGTAATTCTCTGTAAGCCTGGCTGCTGAGACCGCCTGCTGGAACCTGAAACCAGTTTTATCTAATAGCTACTGAAGCAACTTGCTTCAACTCTACAAATAGTTTTACCCACTATAGTCACTCACCAATCAGAACCTATCTGCTCCGTAAAACATCACTAGTGCCAAACTTCACTAGTGTTCTTAAAGAACAACATGTAACATTTCTCTGACTCTCTCTCTCTTTTTTTTTTTTCAAAAGCCCTAAACTTCTCTGTTCTTCAGATATACTGAAGACCACCTGGTCTTCGTGTGTGCCTCAAGTTTCAATTCTTGCTTCCCAAATAAAATGCTTTAAATTTAGAGATTTGGCCCTGTACTTTATTTGGCTTGGACAGATGTCACCGTTGGGGGGAATTGGGTGACGGTATGCAGGACCTCTCTACTATCCTTGCAAGGTTCTGTGAGTCTATCATTATTTCAAAATATAAACTTTGAAAACAGAAAATAGAGTGATAACCCTGGGGGAGTCAGAAAGGTTTCACTGTGGAGGCAACATAGGAGATGAGTCCCAGAGGTTGGGTAGGGGCTTTCTGGGGTGGCAGAACATTTTAGGCAGAGATCAGTGTAGCCTTTCCAGAAGCACAGAGGTGGGAAAGGGCAGTGCATCATTATTCAGGATGCTTTTGGCCCAAAGTAACAGAAGACTCATCTAAAAGTGGTTTGATGAAGAGGGGTTTGTTATACCTGTTGCCTGTTCTCTGATCACTTTCAGATTCATTCACTGCACTTCTCTGTGCCCTGGGGAGCTGACCTTACCATCACCTGCACCCTTTCTGGATTCAACGGCCTTGGCAGGACGTCAGAGAATTCCATGAGGCAGTATTTGTACCACCCTTTTCACACTGGGCTGTGGTTTTGAAAGTAGCAAAGACGTTGGACCTGATCTCTCACTCCCTGTCAGTTAGCCCTCACCAGGTCCTGGTAAGAATCTCCTTCTCACCTTTGCAGATCTGCAGTAGTCACGGCTTCCTGCTGTTGCCAGTTCCTTAATGTTTCAGTGACCTTTGTTTAGTTCCTTTCATTCCAACCACACTTCTGCCACCAGCCCCTTCAGTAACCTCTTCAGTGAACTCTTTGAGTGTGGTCTATGTTTTGCAAGGATCTGGAATTGAACATTAACTCACACAACAAGAATTCTGGAGGCAGATGGTGCCAGTGTTGGTTCAGCTGCAAACTGGCATCAACAAAGGTCTTAGTAATTCATCTTATCCTCTTGTGGTCCAACCTTGCTGTTAAAGTTGCAGGCAATCACATGTAAGCACAATGATATTCTATGAAGGGGGACATGGAGGGGTGTGTGTGTGTGTGTGTGTGTGTGTGTGCATCTTTGTATAAGGGCAGAAAATCTCTCCATCATGCTTCATTTTAGGTCCCATGGGCCAGGATTGAATCCCATGTCTATTCTCTGGCTGCAGGGGTGAGGAAATAAATATTTGGTATTTTTATCCTCTGTAGTGAGAGGTAGGTAATGACAGCAGGTGAGAATGGAATGTAGCACTTGAGGTATGTGAAGCAAGTCCTGAAGATTAGTAGGCTGTATTTCTCCTAGGAGCAATGGTTCAATATTCACTAAATCAGTGTTCTCAGTGACTTTATAGAGGATAACTACCATGAATAACAAGAACCACAGGATCTATTTATCTATGTCTATCATTTATCCAGTCTGACATAGATAAATGATGGCCTACCACAATCTTTCTCCCCCTTTTTTTTTCCTTTAACAATATAGCCTGGAGCTTGCTCCCTCGTAGTGTTCCTTTTAACAGCAGTGTAGTATTCCAGTTTGTGGATGTGCCATAATCTAAGTGTCAGGAGCTGGGTGCACCACTCAGCTAAGACGGCCTAAATCCAAGTTCAAGGGCTGAGGTTTCCTGGACCACAAAGATGACTCAAAGTGAGTTGCAAGTCTAGGCCTTGGCTGGTTTATGTTCACCTCAACCTCAGCCTGCAAGTTGTTAGCCTTTAGGGTTCCAGCTTCACACGAATGCAGTTTGCCAGTAGTCACTTTTAATTTTTTCTTACAGCCAGGATTCATGTGAATTACCCAGTCTGCCATTACTGGAACCATTTATTACTTTTATAATTAGGGGGAAAAATTAAAAAGAAACATCCATGGTTATTTGGGAGATCAGTGTCAGTTTTGACTGATGGATACTGAACCAAGAAAAGTATCATGTTAGCATTTCTCTCCCTTGAGAATATAATAATATTCTTTCTATTAATAATAGCATTAGCCCAAGCACCTTGAAAGCAAAAGCCTCTGTTTGTGTCTCAGAACTTAACAAAAGCAGTTATAGGTTAATGGACGGTGTGATTTGTTCAGACACCCTTCCAGTACACCCCAGTCTCATTATCCCAAGTTGAGGGAGAGGCTGAGGAAGCAGTGTAGACTCCCAGAGCCAGAGAGGTGACATGAGACAAAGCAGTGAGAGAATCAACAGATAAACAAATGAAGGAACAAACCAAAAATCACTTGTTTCTTGGTCTGAGCTAGATAAGGAGCCCAGTGCTACATTTCCAAAGAACTGGGACCTGAGTGCCCACCTAGATAACCTCCAAAGACAGTTTAAATCAGACTATGAGCGCAATTATCATGCATCTGAATGTGTGCCTCATCTACTGGAAGGTCCCTTTTCAGGAGATGCTGAAACTCTAGATTGTAAAAGCAGCTAGATGACCTGGGAGTTCAGGCTGTTTCCTGGGAGAGCAAAAGCAGTATCAGAAGTAGTCCCTGGACAGGGAAGGCAAGTGATCAGAACAGAGCAGACACGGGCAGGTGAACAGCGCGGCCCATCTGTCCCCACCACTGCGCGGTGGGCTGAGCAGGAGATGCTGCCACGCGACTTCCTCAGCCTCCCCGCTGTCATGGTTAGCTGGGCTGCCGGCACATGGACTGCCAAGGGTCAGTAAGAGCGGGAACGTTTAGGATAATGCATGTCTAATTCTGTTGAAGCGGGCCCCATCTGGCTCTGCGGCTGATTCCATATGTCAGGCAGGGTGTTGTGTAAACGGTCCTGTGGTTGTGCCGTCTGTCTGTGTGAGCAGGAGCTCCCCCTCGGGGCTCTAGCTGCTGTCCGGGAAGGAAACCAGCAGGGGAAGGCGGTGCTGCTGTCTTGGATCTTAGTGTAGTTGCCACTTTTTTCACTCACGGAGGGCCTGCATGATGATTTCTGCTGTCAATCTTGAATTAGTGCTTTGTCACCATGCTATCCAGAGAAACAGCCCTGCCCAGGAGCACTCTGAATGGAAAATGTTCCAGAACCCCAGATTCTCAGACCGGTTTCTGAGTTGGGGAAAGCCTGGTGTCTGGACAGCCCTAATTTCCAGAGTGAATGACTCACCACTGGCAGAGGCAGGGGTCTGAGCTGGCTCGTTCCTCCGCCAGCACCTCTGGCCTTTCCTGTGCTGTCCTGGGGCTCCAGGGCCTTGGGCAGACTGTTCAGAAGGACATTTGAGGCATCTATTGGCAACGGACCCCGCTGATTCCAGGTAAAGAAATACACTGCAGATGAGTGCAGCTACTCACTTCCTTGCTAGCTGCTGGCTCTCCACCATCTCTTCTTATTTTTTTTTTTTTTACTCTCTTTCAGATTTTAGTTTTTCTTCTTTTCCAAGATCCCATTTTATTATCAATATCAAAGGTCAAACTCTCCTCAGACTTTGGCACCACTCTGGAAAAGCATAAAAACCTAAAAAGAAATTAAAAAAAAAAATGCCTGGCCCAATTTCCGACTTGCTGTGCTGCCTGTTGCTGTGACTGAGAAGGCGGCGGGCACAACATGCAGACATGCACTCTGTGTCCTCAGGGCCGTTGTGACTTCTTCCTGAGTTAGCAGATCTGGGCCACTGTCTAAAATTTACCTCCTTTTTTCCTATTAAGGAAATCTCTCTGGAATTTGTACCTTGCTATAATCTGGCAGCTTTGATGAATGCTTTTGTCACCTGTTATATTGGTTCCTATAATTTGCTGTCCATCTGCCTGGACTATTCCCTGCAGACGTGGCCCACTTCAGAAGTGCTTACCTCGGTCCTAGTGAGGATTATGCAGGGGGTCACTGAGATGACAGCCTTGGAAACTGAGCTGCTTCACAGGTTCTATTTACTTGAAGGAAAAGGTGGCCTTAACTGAAACGTGTGGGTTGTCCTTGTGGTTTCTTTGTTATTACTTACAGAAATTTCACCATACTTTATATTTACTTTCCTTTAAAGCTATCCTAAAAAAAAATTAAACATAGAATTACCATATGATCCAGTGATTCCACTTCTTGGTACATACCCCAAAGAATTCAAAGCAGGGACTCAAACAGGTATTAGCCCACCCATGTTTAGCAGCATTACTCACAATAACCAAAAGGAAGAAACAACTCCAGTGTCCATCAGTGGATGAATGGATAAACAAAATGTGGTTTATCCATGTAATGGAATGTCGTTCAGGGTTAGAAATGAATGAACTTCTGTCACATGCTACAACATGAATGAACCTTGAGGACAACATGCTAAGGGAAATAAGGCAGTCACAAAAAGACAAATACTGTATGATTCCACTTATACAAGGTACCTAGAGTCATCAAATGCATAGACACAGAAAGTAGAATGGTGACTGTCATGGGCTGAAGGAGGAAGGAATGAAGAGTTAGTGTTTAATGAATACAGAGTTTTAGTTTTGCAAGAAGAAAAGGGTTCTGGATGGATGGTAATGATGTGAATGTACTTAATGACACTGAACTGGTTAAGATGGTAAAATTTATGTTATGTATATCGTACCACAATAAAAAAGTAGACTAATTTGGACCTGTATATATTAAATCATGCTCTACCTATAGTGCATGAGTTTGCCCTGGAAGGGAAAGGCATAGATCCTTTGTAAAGACAGGGTTTTGGGACTGCCTGAAGTTATTGGGTGACATGTGTTGGTAGACTTGCATTTGTATAAAAGAATGGAGCTTATCTATATCACCTAGAAGGAGCTTCTGTTATCATTTTGCCACTGTCACAAACCAGCCCAATATACCACTGCTGAAATTCCTGATTCCCCATTGATTTTTCATAGCTTGGAGTAAAGTAATTTTCATGTACCTGTAGTATTTATTGCAACATCAGAATAAAAGGGTACATTTTGTGTTGACTTTGATTTTACTTCATGAAATAACCTTAGAAGGTATCACTGTGGAAAGAAAAAGAGAAAGAGAAGTTTCTGAAAAAGTTCTCAGTTTAGGGTTTATTGCTAAAGGAACTCAAGGAAGCAAAGTGCTGAACTGAAGCTCCTGTGTTATTCTGATCCCAAAGCACTTTGCAATGCATATCAAAGACATAATTGACTGTGCTGACAATCATGCATTATTAGTCAAGTAACGCCATACTGCTGACACCCAGACAAGATGAAGGAATGAAGAAAACTTTTCAATATGGTTACAACATGATTTCATGGTATTTCTGGAACTATCAAACCTATCAAACTATCAAGGGTTTTAAAGTTTGGGAATTTTTTTTTTAATGTAAGGGTTTATTTCTTGATTCTCAATTATTTTCTTTTAAATAAACATTTTTTTTTTGAGACAAGGTTTCACTGTGTTGCCAAGGCTGGTCTTGAACTCCTGGGCTAAAGCAATTCTCCTGCCTCAGCATCCCAAGTAGCTGGGATTACAGGTGTGCACGACCACCCCTGATGTTGGGAAATATCTTAAATAGTCAAGTTAAAGTATACTTGATGAAAACATTTACATTAAATCTAACCTTTTGGTCTGACTTCTAGTTTATAGGAAACACGGGCGAAAGCATCAATTTAAATGTACACAGGCCACAGAGAGCCCTTTCTTCTGTTAAGTGGAGCCATCCTGTGACACCTGGCCCTCCCTTCAATAAGAATTAGAATGTGAAGATTCAGTATGCCCTTGGTGCCCCGTGAATCTTCTGATTCTAGACATGAGGGAAGTGTGCCTGTAACTTTTGTCCTGGTAATGACCTTGGTGAAGGTCCAGTGAAGCTTTAACTTTTGCTTCATGCATTTTCTTCTACTGGGTCAATTTTTATAAGAGGCATACTTTACTTTGTTAAATTTAAAACAAACAAATAAGGAAAATTGAAAGAGAAATTAACACCAATTTTGAAAAGAAAGGACAAGCAAAATGAGGGCAATTATGGGTTGCCTATGGAAGGACATGGGACAGCCTGGGCTCAGAGAGGCTGAGGGCAGGTGGTGACCAGAGGAGGCCTCCAGTGCCAGAGGCCTTCTTGAATTAGGCCCACCCAGTGGTGACATCAGAGACAGACCTCCTTTGCAATGGGCAAGTGGTATCACTCTGTGAATAATTGCTATTGAATCTTTACTAAGAGAGGAGTATTGGGGCACTGGAATTTACATATGTGTTGGAGAAAAAGTGTGTGTTTATCTGATGACTTGGCCTGGGGCCAAAAAGCTTTGTTAGCCACAGTCTTACAGCTTTCGCTAACCACTGTTGCAGAGCTGAGGCAGCCTTCCGGAGTGTCTCAATGTAAGTCTGGCTTCCTGAATAGTCTCTTCCTCCTATGACAGAGGAGCCATTCCACAGAATTGACTACTCTATGACTTTGCTTCCTAAAGATAGCGTAGTTTTTAACCAGTATTTGTTTTATTTTTAAAAATTATTTTTCTTTTCTGAATACAAATGAAGTATCTTTTTATTCTAGAAAATTTATAGAAAACAACTTATGAAAAAGAATAATCACCCATAATCTCACTGTCCAGTGGTACCTACTGTTAACTTCAGTTTTCTGCATACATATTTGCGTATTTTAGCGTACTGAGGACAGAGGGATAGCTAATAATTTACTACTGCTTATCCAAAATTGTGTAAACTCAAAATAAAATCCTCTTCTAGCTGAATGGAGCCCTCTCGACCCAGGGGGCCCCAGAAACACCTTCCAACTCGGTTCCCAGCCGTGACAGGATGGCAGAGATAAAACACAATTACATGTATGTGATTTCCCTTCATAAATATTCACGACTCCTCCTACAGCTTGTTAAATATGGATATTTGACCACCTCGCTCAGTACAAAATCCCGCTGCCTTTTGTCTCTTCTTTGAAGCACATGTGCCTGGCTTCTGGCCAGGGCTCGGAATGGCCGCCCAACAGGCTGCTACTCTTTATGAGAAATAAAGCTCTCCTTTTGCCAAAGTATAAACCTAATTTAATTTTTTTTAGTTAACAATTGGCTCTTACCCAGACATTGGGAAACGTGTACTGTAATGCCTGTGATCTCACCGTTCACCTTGTAGAGTGGGAAATAGAGAAGAAAGGCTCAGAGTTCAAGAAACTTGTCCCAGCCCAACAGGATTCCCACCCAGGGCTGCACCCAGGCTCTTGACATTGGCAACCTGTTGTCATTGCTGTTGCTCTGCTTTTGTTCTTCACTCAACAATCTATCAGCCATTACCCTCTAAGATTGTATTATAAAGCCATAGAATCTTAGAGTAGCATGAGGACTCAGAGTGGCAGAATTGACCTCCTTCCCAGCCCCATATTAGATCTTGTGTGATACCAAGTGTGTGTCCTCGTGTGTACCCTAATTTCCAGGGAACTTGAAGTGCTGAGCTTTCAGGCCAAATGTTCCTTAACTCCTTTGTGAGAGGGAAGCTATTAACAGTATACAAAGAGCAAGAGACTTCAGAGGGGTAGTACTCTCACCCCTGCACAGAGCACCTGACTGTTTTTCCACTGGTGGGATTAGGTTCATCCCGTGTAGCATTTTGAGATCAAGGAAAGGAGAAATGGCATGAGAGTAAGTAAAGCACTGGGAGTTCAATCCAGATGCTTCCGTAGCTACTTTGGAATGTCTTCCCCAGGATAGAGTTGACGTACTCTAGAGTGAAAACAGTCAACCCTTGTCATAGCCCCTGGAATGTGCTGCCGGAGGCCCTTCAATGATGGGCTCGCTGTCCGGCTCCGGAGGTCTGCTGGCAGGTGGCCTCCAGCTCCAGCCCCTCGGGGACTGCCTCAGCCCCAGGGCCACCTTGTTCAGGGACCATGCTTTCTGGGGTGGCCCACACCCAGTGAGGGATCCCAGCCTTGCCAGATCTGTCCACCTTAGCACAACACTGACCATCCTAAGCTTGGGAGCACCCCCAGCCGAGCTGAGGGTGCTGCTGGACCACCCTTCCCCTCGGACCAATCCTGCTCCCTTCCCCCAGCCCCAGGTGTCGATCCCAGTGGTTTTCCCTTATAAACATCCCACAGGCCAAGCTCTATCTCCATGTCTGCTTCCCAGGGAACCCAACTGTAGCAACCATCTGTCCTAAAAATGTTTAAAAGCAGAGGATTGAGGAAGCACAAACACAAGCACAAATGTTTACTTTAGGTACTATGTATATATATACAAAAATGTATTCAATATATAGAGTATATTTACACAGATGTTTAATGTATACACACAAGTGTTTAAAGTATACATTTATGTGTACATATACACACATATTTCATTGTGTATTTAGTGAGAGGTCTCTCATCTAAGGTCTACGAAACCAGTAGCTAGTAAGTAAACAGCCAAAATCTCTGGAAGTGAAAAGTCATTATATGTGTGTATATGTATATGTGCACAAGCACATATATATTAATATATGCGTGCATATATGTATGTATGCATGGGTGTGTGCATATATGTATATGTATGTATGTAGATGTATGTATATTAAACATTTTATTTTAACTTGAAGCCTAAATACATAGATGTACATGCTGGTCATCTATCTGATTTGATGATTTCAGATCTATATCGACTTTCTGCTCAAAGCACACATAGCCATAATACATTGTCTATATTTATCAGTTTCAACTTATTTAAAGTGACTAAGAACCTAAAGGCCTTTGCACTGACTCTAAAGTACAGAATCCTTGTCCATCTTCACTTTATCCCTCCTTTAGAAGTCTCCCTACGCACATATACTTGGACATAATTTTTTTTCATGACTCACCTTTATTCTTTCCAAAGCTTTAAACTTCATTTTCATAGAAATAATAACTTCCTTTTCCCCCTCATATTTCATGAGATTAGGTAATACTGCATGTTTCTAAATCACCCAGTAATGCAGTCTGGGAGCCCTGGGCTGGACAGTAGTGCTGCCATCTCTAAGGAAGTGTGCATCTTGATGGATCGAGCGTGGGCCTTGCTCTCTGGTGCCCCGGCCCCCAGCGGCAGCCGTAGATTCCCTGGGGGAAGGTACAGGAAGCTGGGAGAACCCAGTGAGCCCCGCAAGGCGATTCTGGGAGGGTGGGCCATCAGGAGGGCTTCCACTGAGTAAGTTTAGGAGCAAGGTACTGGTTGCCCGGCCACTGTGAAGTCATGTATGTTCCCAATAGGCACACACACTCACTCCCTTCACTAAGCACATATTGTTTGGCTCCCACTCTGTGCTAGGTACTGAAAATAGTCCCCCCAAATGCAAAGTCCTTGCCCTAGAGGGACTCCCAGGTGCATGATGCCAACCTGTAAATAGCCCATTCCTAATAGCACAATAGGCTCTGTGAGAATGTGCAGGTGGGAGAGACCACCTGTGCAGGCAGGGCACAATCCACAAGGATGTGACATTTATTAGAGATGGCTCTGCCAGATGAGTAGGAATTTGCTAGGTGAGTAATTGAGGGAAGCACTTTCCCAGCAGGGGACATAGGGCAAAGTCACTGATGTGTGGAAGGGCTCAGCAGCCCCAGGATTCGCCAGCGTGGCTATGCATGCAGCCTGGTGCAGAGGAGAGGCAGGAAGCACAGGGGAGGCAGGTGGGGGAGTCTCTGTGGACCGGAAGACTCACGATATTTGTACATTTATATTCTCCTCACATATTAGCATTTTTGCTACAGAACAAACGATAATGCTTTTTAACTGAGGTATTTTTAAACACAGGTCTAATCCACCTGGAATTTATTTTTCATGTTAGAAGGCAGGCATAGAATGGCTCATCAGATTTTTCACCATCATTTATTGCGTTGTTCTTGTTTTCCTTGCTGATCGGCAGAGGCAGTGTTGTCATTGGTCCTGTGAAACTCTGCAGAGTCTCTGCATTGCAGGGCCCGGGAACATGGCTTAGTCCACGGGCTGTGCAGTGAGCACCACCGCACGTGTGTGACAATGGTGAAAACGACAAAGGCTGACCACACAAGCAAGTGTGGGCGAGGGTGTGGAGAGCTGAACCTCTCACACACCACTGACAGGAATACAACATGAAAAGCCACTTTAGAGAGCCGCCGGGCAGTCTGTTAAAAATTAAATATACACCTACCTCGTTTGATCCAGCCATTCCTAGGTATTTACTCAAGAGAAAAGAAAGCATATGTCCAGGCAAAGACTTACACAAATGTTCACAGCAGCCCATTTGCAATAGTCAGAAGCTCGAAACACACACTGTTTTATATCCACACAATAGACTACTACTCAGCAATGAAAATGAAGGAAATATTGGTACCCACAACCACGTGGGGGGGGCAATCTCAAAATAATTATGCTCAGTGGAAGAAGCCAGGCTCCTCCCCCAAAGAAAGAGAGGGGACATACTGTACGTTTCCATTTCTAGAAAATTCTAGAGAGTAGAAAGGGGGTGTCTCATCCATGCATCTACCAGAATAAAGCTTCTCAATCAAGAGATGTTTGGAATGATAGTTATTTCCATTTTAGGTTATATGATAGAAATGGATCCTTAGGTCACTGTGGGAAATTTTTTCTAATTGTTTTCTGTTTAAAATTAGAAAGAGAATTTTTTTTCATGTGTATCACAGAGAATTTACAGGAAGCTTCTATAAGTTTACCAGGGCAGTTGTAGCAGAGTACCACAGACTAGGTGGCTTAAACGACAGGAATTTATTTTCTCACACTTCTGGAGTCTGGAAGTCCAAGACTGTGGCGTTGGCAGGGTTGGTGTCCTCTGAGTCCTCTTTCCTGGGCTTGCAGATGGCTGTTTTCTCCCTGTGTCTCCTCACATAGCCTCTCCAGGCGGGTCTCAGACTCACCACATATTGTTCTTTTCATAAGGACACCAGTCATATTGGATTAGGGCCCACCCTACTGCAGTGTGACCTCATCTTAGCTAATTACATACATCTGCAGTGACCATGTTTCCAAATAAGGTCACATTCTGAGGAACCAGCAGCAGAATTTCAATATATGAATGGGGCTAGGGATGGGGAATTCAGCCCATACATCACCCCATATTTTCATTCTTTAAAAAAATATAGAAAGAATAAGAAAGAAATGCAAACTCTGTTATGAAACCTGAATGCCTGCCCAGCTGTACCCATAAACCAGCCAGGAAGGGAAAGAGGTTTTTGTGTGGCTCCTGGAGTGCCCTCCTTACACTCTGGAAGATGTTCTCTTCCTGCTTCCCTGGACTTCGTTCTCCAG
This sequence comes from Lemur catta, assembly GCF_020740605.2. Lineage (NCBI taxonomy): Eukaryota > Metazoa > Chordata > Mammalia > Primates > Lemuridae > Lemur > Lemur catta. The sequence continues at coordinate 20,342,097 of NC_059136.1, forward strand.
CCCCAGTGCGCAGGTTTTGGCCAGGTCGGCCCTTCAGGTTACATGCTCTGCCCTTTGGGTCGGGCTTTTATAACTGTCGCACCTGCACCTGAGCATGCAACAGTTATGGGGCCCTGGGGGCATTGCTGCTTTTTAAAGTTTTGTTTGTTTATGCCCATCCTTTCCCTGGCCTTACTTTCTTCTGACTGGCATCAAGTTGTCCACATGAATGAAATTCACCAGAACTGTTGCTGGAGATCTGTATTCAAATTTGAGCTGCTATGAAGGTTGCAAACTCTTAATGTAAAGAAAAGGAAATATCCTGTAGTGATCAACATTCCAAGATGGAATCTTGGCTTACACAGCCTGATGATGGTGAAAATGGTATATCTTTTGGGATAGAGAGAACTTTTTTTCTTTTTTTTTATGTATCCCGCCCGAGGTCATGGCCTTGCACAGGGGAGCCCACAGGCTCTGAGCCCACTTGGCCTGTAGAAGCAGGGGGAGTCTCTAGTGCGGATGCTGAGGGGTTCCCAGCCAGGTGGGTGTGTTTGGAGATGTGAATAATTGGCAGGACTATCCAAGGGCTTTTCTTTTCTGCCACTGTCCTCATAGGAGAGAGGCTGCAAGAGTCACAGGAACAGGGACCTGCTCTGCTCCCTGACCATTGGCCCCACTGCACATGGACACTTGTGCACGGGACACCTCATGCCCCATAGTTGATAACATGTTCATTTTACCTACTCTTCCTTCCTCATCGACATCCTGCTTGCTAACTCAGCAGTGTCGGCATGGACAGATGTCCTTTACTCCTGCAACTGGCACTTCCCAAAAAACTGCCTTCCCCAAAAACGTACCTCCCTGCCTTTTCTTTACAGCAACCCACTTTTCTACTTGAATATTCTTTAAAACCAAACCAAACAATCAATGCTGCTATCACAAGTGGAAACTAACACAATGAAGTAAAAGATGTTGCCCGTGTTGCCCCTAAAATTATCCTGGGTGTTGGCCCCAGGATGCACAGCACATTGTGGGATCCCTTTCCTGGGATTCACAGCCCCCTAGGAGGAGCCCTTTTAAATGAGAGGAAAAATAATTATGTGGACTTGCCCTAGCTGAGGATTGTTCTTTCAGTATCTGCCAACTGAGAAAATAGATAATGTCTGAAGCCACTATTAATTCAGAATGAATTGGCTTTATGTTAATGACAGCAGCAGAGCTTGCCTGCTGGCCTGTGCCTTCCATCTGCAGAGGGTCTGGTGTATTAACTAATTTGAAGCCACTTTGGAACCCTGTGGCTTCCTGGGGTCTGCAGTCCACAGCTGGGAATCCCCGGCTTAGGGGAAAGAGACAAGGCCATCTCTGTCCCACTGCATGGACACTGTGTGTGTTTTGTCTTCTAGCTGGTTTTAGGTTCCCCTGTCTGTGAAATGGGCGTAAAAGCTCCTGCTTACTAACCTCATAGATGTTAATTTTGTGAGGATAATAGCAAAAAGCACTCTTAAAAGGAAAAAAAAAATTAAATGCAAAATGTATCAATGTAACCCTTCCCGTGAAATCTCAGAGGAAAACTAGGACTCTGGGGAAGAGGACTAAGAGAGAAAATAAGGATAGGGAAGGAAAGGAAGGCCCCAGTCATTGACTGAGACGGTGACCACAAGGCAGGCACAGCTCAGCTCCTTAACAGTCCCCAGGGAGAGGGGACGGGCCAGGGCAGAGGCCAAACTCTTCAGTGCAGCTGCCCCTGCATGCAGGAGGGCCGCAGAGACCACGGCCCAGGGAAGGTCATTGTCTTCTCCCCAGGCCTGCCTCTGTTGCTGGGGCACGGGGCCAGGGCTGCCTTTGGGGGCCTTGGAAAACCCACAGGGCCTGGCCTCTCTGCAGCGGGTGGGAAGGCGGAGGGAAGCCCAGCCCTGGCGGAGAGCAGAGCGCCTGCAGCTGGGGCGGTAGCTTCTCACCTCCACGGAGAACAAAGGACAGCGCCTCCCTCGTTGGCAGCCCTTCTGTCTCCTTGAAATCCTGAGCCCTGGAGAGCCGCATTAAATCTGCAGGCGCTTTGGCTGCATAGAAGCCCCCTTCGAACCTCGGGGACAATGTCCAGGACTAAATAACTGCAGGTGAGCAGTTCTTGGTATTATACAGACTGGTACCAAAGATGACTTCATGACAATAGGAAGAGACAATCAGACAGGTGGGGAGGACCATATAAATAGATTATAAGGCTACAGTGAGCTGATTTTAACTTTAGAAAAACCCCTGTGCTTTTCTGGCCCACCCTAGTGGCATTGTAACAGTGTCTGGATGCCGTATTGCACAAAACAATATCCTTTCTTTCTTGATTTTTTCTTTTGTTTTGTTTTTAATTCTAAAGCTCAAGAATAAGTAAAGCCTAAACTTTCTGAGTTTCCACGTTGAGGATAAAACTCTTTTTGGAAAAATTCTACATTGGGTAGAGTCAGACTTTGATTTAAATAGTGGCTCACTTGGAAAAATCCACATGGACAACACATTTATGATTCTGATGTCCCCGTCACCAGCAAGCATGCTGGGAGCTTCTGTCTGACACACAGTGTGGACCCGGTGGTGTCAGCCAGCGTGGAGGCGAAGCCTGGTCTCCGCACCCTGAAGAAGCCAGGCTGTATACCACCGCCACGCAGCCAGCCGACCGGGAGGGCACCTCAGATCCCTTGGAGTGTTTTATGAGTTTCCCAGTAGGGGTTAAAAGAAAAGGCAGCAGTTTTTGAAGCCACTGCCACTCTGCTTAAATCTATGGCTTAAGAGCCAAGTGGACAAGGATAGGAGACCACAGGAAGTGCTGGTTCGGGGCAGAGCTGTCGAAGTGAGGGTCATCAAAGGGAACCATGTGAGGATGAGCAAGAAGTCACCACCTGTGAAGCAGACAGCCCTCACCAGACACTGAGTCTGCTTGGACTTCCCAGCCTTCAGAGCTGTGAGCAATAAATTTCTGTTGTTTATAAATTACCCAGTCCAGGGTGTTTTGTTATAGCAGCCCACATAGACTAAGGCTATCTTGCTTATATTTCAAAAGTGATCTGGAAGATAATATCTTTTTTAAAAAATAAACCTTTTATGTGCCAGTCTTATTTTGCCCTTTTGCTCCCCTGGGACAGAGCAAGACCTAGACAGCTATCTTAGGATGCATACCTGTCAAAGACGGTGTGTCACAAAAACTTCCCGGCTCCTCCTCATGCAGGGGATCAAGTCCAGCCACCGTGGCCTGGTGTGCAAGCCCTCCGCACGCTGCACTGGCCTGGCTTCCTCCTGTCACCACCATGTCTCCCCCCCCCTTGGGCTTCCTCCCCGCCCCCACCCCACCTGGGCTGCAGTCCACCACCCTGCCCCCACAGGCTTCGTGATGCAATGCTCAGAAACATGTTCCATCTGCCTCAGTGCCTTCTCTTCTCCCCACCCCTTCCCTCCTCACTACCCTTTCAATTCCTGAGGAAATTGGTCACACCAATTCCAAACCACCCCAGTGTACCAAGTAGACAGAGTAGACTCTGGATCTTTGGGGCTGATGACTTGACTTCAAATCCAGGGCCCATCAGTGTGTGTTCCTGTATAAGATACTAATCACTCTGTACCCTAATGCCCGCGTCTATATATGGGAATAATAAAGCCATCGTTTTTTGTTAGGAGACAAATTTTTCATGTATTTCTGCACATCTTATATCAGCTTTTGTTCCAGACTATCTTTCCAAAGATGTTTATATAGCAAACAGCTTTAGAAGATAGAGATAGCACCTCCCTCTGGGGCAGAGGGTAATTTTCTTTCCTGACCAAGATAATATCAATATTGTTGCCTTACGGTGCAAATTTGCTAATAAGCCCCTTGTAAGATGGGGGAGTTCCTAAAGCTCAGGGTTCCTCAGATGTGATACAGACCTACTGTGTGTGCAACATCCTCCTGGGCCCATCTCTGAGTCATCCCCTCTGGACTTTGGCGGCAAAGGGAACAGGTGCCATGAGTAATAAAGTCCTTTGTCTCTGACCCAGGAGTCTCACGTCTTGTGCCAGTATCCATGAACTCTGGCGGGCAAACTAGTGAGCTTGCCTAAACTCTGAGACCCTTCAGGGTCTCTGGAGAGATTTTTCCCATTGCCAAATAATGGAAATAGAATCCACAGGCACTGCCTTCCTAGTTTGCTCCTGCTTATAGACACACATGCTTCCGTTACAGCACTAATCACAGCCAGCTCCACATCCCCGCATAGTGCCTGCTTCATGGAGCTATGAAGTAGCTTTTTTTGGAATAAATGAGCATACCTCAAAGACTGGTCTGTTACTGAAATCTACTGCTATACTGAATCTTCTCTTGCCATAATTTTTTTCTGTTAAGACTATGACGTTTAAAAAGTACATTAGCATTTATGCATTCATCATTTACTTTGAAACATAGCCCTTGTTTTAGCCAGAACCAATGCAGGTTCTTCTCTAGGCTTAATGTGACTTATTCACTTACGGAAGGGGGAGGCTATGAACCTTCTGAAATTAAACAAAAGCTGTGTATATATGTAAATTTTCCTAGGGACAGGGATTATCACTTTTATTGGATTCATGAAGGCATCTGTGCTAGAGACCCTGAGATGAATAAAACATCTCTGTTAGTCATAATCAGCAGGGCTTTGCTGCACTTTCCTTGGAGGCTATGCTGAGAGTAAGCCAGGCAGTGGATCCCCTGGGGCTCGTAGTGGGAAGCTATAAAATGAAAGCAGCTCAAATAAAGAAGCTTGACTATTAAACAGAGCCAGAGAGAGAGAGAGAGAGAGAGAGAGAGAGAATCAGGTAAGGGAAGAGCTCCCCAGACCACAGCAAGGGCCAATCTGGATGGGGGAGTAGAGAATCTGCTGAAAAGACCATTCCTTTCCAGAAAGAAAAACTCTTTAAAAAAGATAAGGATTCTTCTGAAGGATGTGTAAATTGGAGGACAATTTGGCATGACCTAGTGTCTTAATCTGATTGGGCTACCATAACAAAATACTGCGGACTAGGTGGCTTAAACATCAGATGTTTATTTCTCATAGTTCTAGAGGCGGAAGCCCAAGGTCAGGGTACCAGCATGGTCAGTCCCTGGTGGGGGCTCTTTCAGGATGCAGATAACTGCCCTCTCCTCACACAGGAGAAGGAAAGAGAACAAGCTCTCCAGTCTCTTCTTATAAAGGCAACAATCCTATCATGAGGACCCCACCTTCATAACCTCATCTAAACCTAATTCTCTCCCAAATGCCCCATCTCCAAACACTATCACACTAGGGTTGAGGGCTTCAACATACACATTTTGGGGGGAACAATTCAGTCCATGGCACCTAGGAAAGTTAAAGATGCACTGTGATGGGTAATGACGTGTCAATTTGACTGGACCACAGGGTGCCCAGAATAAACATTATTTCTGGGTGTGATAGGGGAGGATGTTTCCAGGTGAGATTAGTATTTGAATCGGTGGACTCAGTAAAGTATATTGCCTTCCATAATATGGGTGCACATTATCCAATCTGTTGAGGCTCTAAATAGAACAACAAGGTAGAGGAGGGAGGAAATTGCTCCTCCTTTTTCTTCCTCACTGCTTGAGCAAGGACATCTAGTCTCATCTCGTCTTCTCAGTTCCTCAGACTGGGATTTATACTCTTGGCTCCCCTGGTTCTTGAGCCTCAGACTTGAACTGAATGACAGCATCTGCATTGCTGGGTCTTCAGCAGATTGTGGGGCTTCTCAGCCTCTATAATTGTTTGGGCCAACCCCTCATGAAAAGTTATCTGTCCATCCATCTATCCATCTATCCCACTTCCTCTGTTTCTCTGGAGAAGCCTGACTAAAACACACACAGAGGCTGCTAGCCAGCAGTTCCCACCCTCTGCATATGCTTTAGAGACAAGCCTGTGCGTGTGACCCAACAGGTGCCCTGGAATACCCACAGTGGCACTGCTAGCAACAGCCCCTCACTGCCAAGACCCAGAGGTCTGAACACAGCAGAAGGGGTAGATACTCGAGACGCATTCACACTGGGGGACACTGGATATCAGGAAAATAGACAAACCACATCTCCAGGCATGAACAGGGAGAGATCTCACCAACAACGCAGGGCAGGAAGAACTGGCTGCAGAGGGTGTGCACAATGTGAGCTCGTAGAGCTCAAAAGTGGGCACAACTGGGCATCATGTGGTCTGGGAATGTGCACATGTGGGGCACAGCTTCCAAGAAAGCCAAGGAAACAAGTAACAGAATTCAGAGTATATCCCTGGGGGTGGGGGCGGTGGTCAGAAGAGGGCACATCAGACAGAGGGTCAGTAATATTGGTCATGTTCTCTGTCTTAAGCTTGAATCATTGAGACACAGCAGTTTATTTTATCATTATTTTAAAAAACTGCAGGTGTGTATATATATACATGCAAACAGTATATATTTACATCACATAAATCATATATATCACATATCATTCATATTATAAACACTCTTTTGTATGCATATTTCAAATTTAAAAAGAAAAAGAATTAGGGTGGCATTTGCTTTGAAGATGAGCATTTATTTCTTCCCGGCTGCCACCCAGCAGCAGCAGGGGCCCCTCAGCTCACATGCCCTGGCCTTTGACCTGAGTGGTCTTCTGAGAAGCCCAAGGGTCATCGCACTCCCTCCAGGCAGATGCTCCTGAGAACTCCCGTGGAAGAAAGGTTCCAGGGAAAATGGAACTGATTCCATGCCATGTGTGGAAATAGCTCCCCGGAAAAAAACAACACAACAAGCTCTGACTTGTAGCGTTTGCTGGTTTCTGTAATGTAGAAACTCCCACTGTGCTGATGTCAGGCTCCCAATACTTTAACGACTAACTTACACAATTCCTGAATATTGAACAGTAGGCTCTCCCCAGCGTACACTGCGGAACTGATCAGTTACCTGATGTGATTGTGTGGAAAGTGGCACTGAGAGGGATTTTACTGTCCTGTTAGGTAGGACAAGATGAATTAGGGATAGCTATATATTAGGCAAAGTGAAAAGCCAGTTTTAATTCTAAGAAGATATAAAAAAATTTATATGAGAGAGGAAATAGAATTAGCCTGGTAGCATATTTGGTTCAGTGTTGAAATTGTAAACAATGAAAACCGATTTAACAGAAATGGGGGTAGATCAGAAGAACATGACGCAGCATGTGAGTGCTAAGTCCTCACTTCATATCCGACAGTTGGTGGGTAATGTTTAAAAGTAATCAGTCAATAAGCGTGCCTTTTTATACAGAAGTTTGGAAGAACCAGTGTTGAAAGTGGTTGCCTTCATGGAATTCAACCTCAGGTGGGGAGGGGGCGCTGGCAACTGCCTTTTAAAAATTTCACATTTTGGGCGCTGTTTGGCTTTTTAAACTGTGAGCACGTAGTCCTTGGATAGATATAAATATTGACTTTCAAAAGCAGTGCACACTCCAGGAGGCAAGTCTGCCTGCCAGAGTGTGGGTCATGTTCCCTTGGTTGCTCCTCCAGCTTTGTAATTACACTGATGACTTACATTTGTCTTCTTTTTTTGTTTTTTAATTGTAGAAAAATATATATAACGTAAAACTTACTATCTTAACCATTTTAAAGTATACAGTTCAGCTGGGCACTGTGGCTCACGCCTGTAATCCTAGCACTCTGGGAGGCTGAGGCGGGAGGATTGCTTGAGCTCAGAAGTTCAAGACCAGCCTGAGCAAGAGCGAGACCCCATCTCTACTATAAATAGAAAGAAATTAGCCAAACAACTAAAAATAGAAAAAATTAGCCGGGCATGGTGGCACGTGTCTGTAGTCCCAGCTATCTTGGGAAGCTTTGACAGGAGGATTGCTTGAGTCCAAGAGTTTGAGGTTGCTATGAGCTAGGCTAATGCCATGGCACTCTAGCCCAGGCAAGAGAGTGAGACTCTGTCTCAATAAATAAATAAATAAATAAAGTGTACAGTTCAATGATAGTCACATTGCTGTGCAGCCATCACCACCATCCATCTCCAGAACTTTTTCATCCTCCCAAACTGAAACTCTGCACCCATCAAATACTAACCCTCCGTTCTCTCCCCATCCTCTGACACCTACCATTCTATTTTCTGTCTCTAGGGATTTGACTATTCTACGTACCTTTTATGAGTGGAATCACACGGTATTTGTCCTTTTGTGACTGGCTTATTTCACTTAGCATAATGTCCTCAAGGTGCATCCATATTGTAGCATGCGTCAAAATTTCCCTCCCTTACAAGGCTAATATTCCACTATGTGCATGGACTACATTGTGTTTATTCCCTCAGTCACCAATGGACACTTGGGTTGATTCCAGTTTGGGGCTACTGTGAATACTGCTACTACGAGCATGGGTGTGCAAATATCTGTTTGAGTCCCTGCTTTCACTTCCTTTGGCCATATACCCAGAAGAGGCATTGCTGGATCATATGGTAATTCCATGTATAATTTTTTTTTTGAGGGAACAACCATACTGTTTTTCATAATGGGTCCACAATTTAACATTCCCACCAGTGATACACAAGAGTGTAAATTTCTTTACATCCTCCCCAATACTTGCTATTTTCTTTTGTTGTTTTAATTATAATAGTCCTTCTAATGGGTGTGAAATGATACTTAGAGATTCTTAATACTGTGCTCAAAATATTTCTCAACCAAATTTTAGCCACTTTCTCTTATTTGGGTCTTAAGAGATGTCCTAATAACAATTGCCATCTAGGAAACATGTACGGGGTGGCAGGCATTCTAAATAAGTTGACTGTTAACCACAAACAAGATGCGACTTGGCAAGGTCATGTGTATTGCATGTGTGAACTATGTGCATTTTCTGTGGGCCCAGAGAGCAGCATATACCATTCATAACTCACATTTCACTGCCTCACTTCCCAAATGCTTGCGTCTGACAGGCCCACGGGTGGACACCCCTCTGCTCACTGGGGACCTCCCAGCACCCAGGTGATGATGGTCAGTGGGAAGAACATCTTGCTTTCCAGGGTGCAGGACATTTTGACATTGCCATTTTGATCTGCCCTAAAAGTCAACTTAACACCTTTTGAGGGGCTACTCCCTTCCTGCCCACAGCCTCGCTCATCCTGTGACTGCCCAGCCCCGAGACACCCTCAGCTGAGGAATGGGGCTGAGGCTGATGTGAGACTCAGGGACATGGTGGCCATACCACCTCAAATAAGAAAGTGTATCATGGGTTTTTCTCCTTTTACTTTTTTTCATCTTTATTGAAAATGTTCACCAAACATTTTTGTTTTTTTGATAATGTGCAGAAACTATGCTGTTTGTCCCCTAATGTTTTACAGAATGTTCTAGAATGACACTGCATGGAGCTCCTCTTCACCCCCAAGAACCTGCAAGTGCCTTCAAGGGGACATGCAGGAGCAACCAGAGGGCAGCACAGGCTGGGATGCTGCTTTTCCCTGCCTGGCCACAGCCTGCCGTGGGGGTGGAAGGGGCTCACCCCAGCCTGACACTTTGCCTCCTCTGAGTGGGCTCCCACCAGGCCTGGCGCCCTGGGCTCCCTCTGCACCTGCACGCCAGGGCCTCCCCCCGCACCCCAGAATGACGCAGCATGTTCTGCACTGAATGCTCAGAGGCTGGTCTGCCTTTCCCCGGCGGAGCTTCTGTGTGTGTCCGTGGGGTCTCCCTTTCGTTCGGCACCTCTCTGGCCACTCCAAGTCAGGGCCAAGGCATGGACATGAGCAATGACCAAACTGGAGAGTAATTGGCAGCTTACCGTAAGCAAACCTGCTGCATAAAAAACAGAGGTTTGTGCACCGGGATCAGAATCATTCATTCGACAGAGGATTCCTGGCTTCACAGAAGCCTTAGAATTTGAGCTGGCTTTGGACAGACCCCAAGCCCTACACTTCATGAACAGTTTTCTAAGAACCCTTCCATCACTTCACACAGGTGGAAGTGGCCCTGGTCCTTCCACAAGTAGGAGAGACACAGAAGTTCCTAACTGTGAAGGCGAGAAACCCCTTCTATGATAACGGGTGGCCTCTGAGGGCCAGTGTGGCCTCAGCCTAGAGTGACAACATTGACTGGTCAACCTTACCCTGTGCAGGTGGCCTTGCCCGGAACTTGGGCATTCCTTTGTGGGAATGAGAGAATGTGCACAGCCCAGCTCTTTCCTCTGAACTTGGGTCTGTCCTTCACGCTGCTCATCTGCTGGTTTGGTAGTTAACCAGAGTGAAACCAAGTCTGAGTCCTCTGTTGTGCCAATCTTTGAATCCATTCATTGTACAAATAATCACTGATGCTTTCTGTGAGCCGGGGACTGTGCTAGGCACTTGGGATACTGACGTGAACAAAACAAAGATCCTCTACTTTATGGCAGGGCAATAAAGGCAAGAACCAATGAGCATCTGTACAAAAGTGAATTATAGAGTCTATGCAAAGGTGGTGGCAGTTGTAGGGGAAAAGAGAAATGCTTGAGCAGGGCAGGGCAGCAGGGTGATGAGTGCTACGCAGAGCAGGGGCAGCTTCCTAATGCAGGAATGTCAAGGAGCTCCCCTCCGTGGGGAAAAAATGTTGGTGCATGAGTACAGTCCCAGGGAGCTGTTGCAGGTGGGGAGAGGCGGTCACATCTGGACAGGCTTTGCAGCTGAACCCAGAGGATTTCAGGAAGGATGGGATGGGGTCAGAGGGAGGGAAGGGGTTGGGGTTGGCACAGGGTGTGGTGCCTGTGAGCTCAGGAAGTGTCTGTAAGTGATGGGAAGGTGATTTCTCACTTCTCCCAGGTCACCTGGGCTACTATATCCAGGAGCTGTGTCACCTCAGATTCAACTGGGCCCCTTTGATGTGTAACCAGAGCTTATCTGCTGCCCTTCAGTTGTCAAAGTTCCCTTTTGTGTGAGGCTCAGATGTGTTGAATATACTCAGCTAATTAAGAGTTGGAACAAACAAAAAGGAAGCTGGGTCAGGAAAGGCAGGTTTTTACTTTAATGTGAAACTTCTGTTACCATCTTGGAGGGGGTGGACTTTTCATCTTCCAGATTTGGGGAGGAAGTTTATATTGAGCATTGTAGAAGCCACTTCAGATGCAGATTTTAGGAAGACCCATAAGAAGAAAATAAGTCTCTATTGCATCATTTCCATATGGAAGGGAGCTTGGAACAGATTTTGAGAATGCACAGTAGTCTTGAGAGAAGTCGTCATGCTGTCTTCCTTGTTCCCACTTGCTCTGCCAAGAGTGATGCCCAAAATTCCTTCTCAATTGACACTACAAATATGTCCCTCCCTCTTGAGAAGCTAATCATGGCTCTCAAGTTCCCAGTTCATGAAATTAAAATTTGTCACTCTAGTTTTCAAAGACCTATCAAATGGCTCCATTTTACCTCTCTGGGCACATTTTACACACAAAAGACAAACATAATCATAATCAGTAATACTATAAGTACCCCATGACTCTTTGTTGTTTTATGTATTCATTCATTCAACAAGTATTGAGCACCTACTGTGAGTAGAGCACTGTTGTAGAAGTTAAGAATACAAGAGTGGATCTAACTCCAGTCTTCATGGGATTCATAACCCAGCAAGGGATGCGGATGAAAGAAATCTTGGTCTGGTAGAGTATTGGGTGGCTCAAGTGAGACACACTCAGAGATGGCAGAGATGGCTTCCTCCAGGGACTCATAACTAGACTGAGGTGTCAATAAGGAGTCAGCCCAACAGTCTTTGGACTGGTCACACTGCTCAGGGGACCAGCAGACACTCAGGAGCCTAGGACGGTAGCAAGACTCCAGGTGAGGCCAAGCCGGCAGGTAAACAGGGTCTGGAGCCCATGCAGTGTCTTCATGGGGACTGAAAACAGGCACCTCCTGCTGGCTGATGGCTGCATCCAATGTGTTGGCAGGGGCTGGTGCTGGGCCAGGGCTTCGTGACCAAGGGAGGTCCAGGAATTCGCCTTAGATGGGAAGAAAAGAAATATTTATTTTCACTACTCTTTAACTAAAAGTTAGTATTCTTTTCAGTTATAAATGTAGACAATGGACTACTCTAGTATTACCAGTACTAGTAGGTTTGCCAAACTTAGCAAATATAAAATACAGGATGACTAGTTAAATTTGAATTTCAGGTAAACAACAAATTTTTAGTATAAGTATGCCTCATGCAATATTTGGGACATACTTATACTAAAAAAATTACTCATTGTTTATCTGAGATTTAAATTTACTCAGTGTTCTGTGTTTTACCTGGCAACCCTAAGTCTTGGGGCCTCTGTCCCCAACAGCAATCAGCCATTTCCATTCACATGATGGTTGCTGCAGTTATCATGGCATATTGTGTACACTCATTGCTCCTCCAAAATTGCAGCAGTTATTAAGCCAGGTGCCTGACTATTTAATGCATCGATAAGGCATATATATTGTCATATAGAAAATCTGTTTTTGAAAAACTATTTTGCTTTCAGTATAATTGATTTCCCTTGTTGTCTGATGTACTTCATTTTATATTCCTAGAAACTTGAATCTGAGAAGGAGGCCAAGGGGATCCATGGCATAAGGAAGGGTGAAGTCCCAGCACTGCAGCACCCTGTCACCACCACCCTCCAATGAGCACAGGCCTGACTGCAGCCCCACCCACCCCAGAGGCCAGGACCACTGTGCAGTGAGCTGACCCTGTCTGAAGGCTCCCAGGCCCTGTCCAATCCCGGAGAACACAGACCACAAGTTTGACATCCCTGACTTCAGCAGCAAAGGCAGCGGAGACCTCACAGCTTACACAAAGAGAAGACAGTCCCAGGACACCTTGGAGTGGGTCAGAGAAGCCTCCTACCTCCCCTTCACCTGAGAGGCCTTCTTCTCACAGAGCCAGGAGCTGTCTTAGAGGGTGGGGCTGGTGGGGCGGTGTAAAAATGACAGCAAACTGGGAGCAAGCATCCCTAGTGACTGAGCAGCCCCCTAAGAGATGTTGTGATCGGACAAGATGAAAAGTTAATTTGTTCCTGCTACCCAGTGGGTGGGAGCAATAGATGGGGAGAAAGACCAGATTATTCTAGAGAAAATCCACCACACTTCTGTGCCTATTTACACTACCATGGTGTAGAGCCTTGCGTACGTACATCTGCACGTGCAGGACTGGAGCCTGGGGCAAACCAGTCTCCCGCTCCCTCCCTGTCTGACTCTATGTGCCCTGCCTCTTTCCATGCTTTTGTTCTGGGTTAAAGCTAGGACCCTTCCCCAGGTCCACGTGGGGGAGGCTGCCCCTCCCTGGCCTACCCAGTCTCTCCCCCATGTGGCCCCTTCAAAGCCCTTGGTGACATACCTGCCACTAAGCTTGGGCTGAGTAAGTGTGTCTCCAGTAACACACCAAACCTATTCAGGACGGGGCCCAAATGTGGAGCTGAGAGTGGACTGAGGGCCCTGCAGGGGCACCCCAGGCCTAGCACATACTTGGTGCTCAATGCACATTTGCTGAATGAGTGAATAAATGTATGAATGAATTGAATTCAGCAGTAGATGCTACCTACGTGAAACTGGGTTTAGAAATAACGTATGTCCCACCAGAATTGCCTTTAAAGTATTTATTTTAATTTGCTTTATCCCCAGAGGTTGGGATTTGAGAATGGCAAATTGGTATATCTATGCACAAATAAAATTAATATTTTATTAAACATCACTTTAAGGACTGACCTATTGGCCCTAATGGAAGGACCTGGACTCTGTGTCTCTCCCTAGCACCTCCGATGGCTGACTCCAAAGCATAGAGACACAAAGATGAAAACTGTGTATAAATTACATTTAGACTAGGAGCGCAGTATGTTGCTTCTCTCGTACACCCACCTAACTACGTAAGAGCCAGATCTCCACGTGTACAAACCTTTGTGCCTCTGCTTCAAGAGAACCAAGCTAATATCATCTCCATTTTAAACAATTTAAAGCCACATACAGAGCACGTATGGCCGTGTGTGTGTGTGTGTGTGTGTGTGTGTGTGTGTGTGTGTGTTAGGGGTGTTGTAAAAGCCCTCCCAGGGATTACTCACATGCACCTTCACTCCTGGGGCACCCTTCACCTTCACTTTCCTAAAATGTGCTTAACACTCTGCTGTGCTTAATAAGTTAAGAGTGTATGGACACAGTTTTTTAAAAAGGTGATTGTAATATATGTAACATCATATATATATATGTATATATATATATTCAGGAAAATGTGGGACAATTGTCTTAGAGACTACATCATCATTTAAAGAGATCTCTGTACAGCGCAGGGTTGGGGTCTCTGTGTTTGACTCCTACCCCTGGCCAGATTTGGGAAAACCTGTCAGCTGGGGGAGGGAACGAGGGAACTACCAGAGGGAGGGGATGTGTGATGCTGTTTCCTTTTGTAGGATCTCCAGCAGCGAGGCTGCAGACAGCAGCAGCCTCAGCCCCACGTGGCCAACCCGCGTGAGAAATCGGAGCTGAAAATAGCGCAGAGCCTCACACTCCGCAGGCTCTGGGAAGCACGATTTCTCATCTAGGGTTCAGAGTAACGTCAGGAGTGCACTGCAGAAATTGTACACCGGAGGCTTTGGTTTATTCTAATCTGTGCACTGGAAAACACTGAATGCTTGGATTTTCTTTTAAGTCCAGTGCCTTCTGATGCTGTCAGGAATGTGCACGTGAGGAACGCCAGGCTGACCATGGAGGCACTGCCCAGGGCTCAGGACAGGCTTTGAGGCAGGGAGGGCCTCTTCCGAGCCCTGGAGGTAGCCAGTCTTTGCATACACAGCCTCCTTCAGCAGAAGGGATCCCAGTGTCGGAATGCCTCACGCACACTCCCTTCTAAGGAATAACTATGCAGCTGCATATTTAGGTGTAGTCAAGAATGGAGTTCCTTTTTCACACAGCAGAATATAATATTATATTTCCTTTTTTAAAAAAAATGTGTGTTATCTTCAGCCATAAAATTGCATGGTTTGCTCTCAGGGCAATAATTCAATATGAAGAGATGAAAAAAGGTGTGGGGGGGAGACTCTGGTGAATCCTTTTCAAATTCAAGTTTTCAGGGTATGAGCCAAATACAACCTTTAGTGAATCTGCTTATAAATGCTCAATTGAATTGCATGTGTTTTGAAAAGCTAGCATTTTCAACACGAAGAAGCTGGTGGAATTTGTACTCTTATTTCCTAAAAAACAAAAGTGGTCAATCCTGAGGAACACATCGGTGCTCCCTGTTGTGAGATGGTGCTGATGTTCTAATATTAAAGGTGCAAATGACAGTTACGAACATTGTCCTCAACTAACCAAGAAAATCCTGTCTCACTTATCGGATAATCTCTCTCTCTGTCTCTCTACCCCCTCCGCCCCTCATCTCTCCTCTGGGATTTTCAAGAAGGAAACTTCCCACCCCGGTGGGAAGGGGCACAGGGGAGACGAATAACAAGCAAGTGAGAAGTGACCGAGACGGTGTCATGAGGTAACAACTGCTGCAAAGGCACTCCAGAGTGTGCAGGGCAGAAGTGTCCGGTTTGGGGTTGGGAAGGCCTCCTGGCGCCTCTCCGTGGAGACCGGGGGCCCCGCGGGAGCCGCGCTGAGACGCGGCCTGCGCAGTGTGGCTGTCCTCACGCCTCTGAGAGAAAATGGGAGCTAAAAATAGCAGAATGACTTTCCTCTCTATCTCCATTATCCCGTGGGGTTCCTGCTTCTGTGGGCCCTACCTCAGGACAGAGGTTTATGGCCACCTGGCTTCCAACAGGTTATTTAGAGCTGCCAACTCAGAGCAGACACATTCGCTGTCATCTTTATTTTATAAGGAGATAAACCTTCAGAGGGTCCGAGAGTGACGGGTGACGCAGGCGAGCATCACCTCTGCAGAGCAGACGGCGGAGCACACCTCAGCTGCCCGCCCTGCGGATGGACTTTTGTTCGCAATAAATGACTGATTTGCTCAGATCAGCCAAGCGAACCACAAGCCCCTTCTTCGTCTTATTTTGCGGTCGTGCCCCTGGCCAGGTCTCTTCAAAATTCATAACTTTGTCCCAAAAGTGTAGACGGGTCAGCCCCAGCTGCCCAAAACGTTTTTGCATTTCTCTGTGTGTGAATTATTCGCTGGAGTACAACAACAGATGTATCTCGCACTATTTATTATTTTGGGTCATTTGACTTTGAAATGCAGAGTTACAATCTATAAAACTAAAAGTAACCCTTTCTAAAAATTAAATTATGAGCTGGGAAGTATCACTTTCTTTGGTAAAAAACTAGTTTTCCTGGGTGTTACAGACAATGGCCTTGCTGAAAGATGGGAGAGAATTGAGAGGAAGGCCTTCTCACCCGAGCACGGCTGTTCCCTCAGCCTCCCCCGCAGCCAAGGCGGCCTTCACCCTCCAGCCAGAAAGGGTGGGGAGGGGTGAACACCAGAAAGGTTTTCAATTCAGTGAACAATCTGGGGTTTGCATGTTGTTTTAATAAAGAACCGAAGAGGCCTGAAGATGCCAATTGCAAAGAAAGCATGAGTCACCTGAAATGCTCCCTGGCTTGGGATGGAAGGAGCCCTGTTGTGACCCATGTGCCGTGGGTGTGGGCATGTGGCTCAGGTAACTTCTAAAAGCAGCGGACAGTTCTCCTGGTAATGTTTGAGGCACATGGTGTACTGTCAGGACTGGGTCTGGTGAAGGAAGGTTTTATTTATGCCACCTGGCATCTGAACCATGTCATAAACTTTCCAGGGAAGGCATCCAGCTGCAGTTTCATTAATAGGGACCAGGAGGAAAGCCACACCATTATAAGTGTCTTGAAAACACCCTTGTCACTATAGTTGGTCCAAAACGCTTGCCTCAAGTTAGGTATAAACTAAGTTCAAATTGTTCAAAAGCATTTTAGTGCTTTTAAATATGAACACAAGGAGGGATTCATTCAATAAAGACATGAGGCTGACATTATGTTAGAATCAGCTAGGTTGAGATCAAAAAGGGATTGTAACAGGCAGATCCTTCTGGGAGAGACTCTGAGGACTCATGTAATAATGGTCCCTGTGACAGAGAGGCCCACCCTGCGCAGGGCAGGGTGCCCGTGAGTGGAGGTGGTTTCCATTCTGGGTGAGATCAAATTACAGGAGCTGGAGGGAGCCCAGCAGGCCTGGTCGTGGTCATCCCCACGGCCTGCTCAGATGACCAAAGGCTCACATTTCATTAAAGAAAAAGCAAAAAAAAGCTGGTGGTGACAAAGTTGATTTTATAATCCACAAACATGCCCCAAGCCCAAGTATGAGAAGCTCACCCTGCCTGTGGGTTTTGCAGCAATGGCAGGGTGAACACCAGGAAAGTCTTCATACTTTTGAGGGAACAGGTCTGAATGCGGGGATTATTCAGTAGAGATGCAAGAAAAGAAGGACAAGGGTGAGGCTGAGTCTCAGTGCTGGGGCCTATTCCCTTCTTGGAGGCCCAGAGGAGGAGGTGGGGGTGGTAAAGGGCCAGATGGGCAGCGATGGCGCCTGCCTGGCCCATGAGTCAGGGACCCTAGAAACTTCTCTGTGCTCACAACTCCCCCCAGATCTCTTTCCCTGCTCCTCTCTCTGCACACTGTGCTCCCCCTCCCTGCTCCTCTCTGGCCTCTGTCTGAAGGGGATAAACTGTGACTACATCCACGTCCAAGGACACATGGCCATGGCAGACTTACACCTGGGCCTGTATTTGCTAGTCACAAGTACAGAAACAAATTGCTTATGTTTTCTAACTCTTACACCCACTTTGTTTTCTACCTGTTCTATAAATTGCTGAGAGAAGGTCTGGCTATCACTTATGACTTTTCTATTTCTCCATTTCATAAATTTTAGTTTTGTGTATTTTATTATTGTTGTTGTTATTATTACTAGAGAATCCAGAAAAGAATTCTGCATTTTAAAACTCTGGTTATTAGGTATACACCTAATGTCCTGTTATGTCCTCCTGAGAAACTGACCTTTTTATCATTATATAAGGTCCCTCTTTATGTCCTGAAGTCTCTTTTGTCTGATATTGATATAATTATATCCCCTTTCTTATATGTATTGTTTGTATGTTATATCCTTTTTAATCCTTTGACTTTCAACTTGTTGAATTTTTATATTTCATGTGCATATAGTTGGGTCTTATTTTTTTTTTTGTAGTCTGAAAATCTTTATTTTTTAATTGAAGCTTTTAGTCCACTTATAATTAATGCAGTTGTTGACATGGTTGGTTTAAGTCTACCATCTTGCTCTCTGTTTTCTATTTGTCTGTCTGTTCCTTGTTCCTTTGTTCCTCCTTTTCCCCCTACCTTTGTGGGGAGAATGGTATGAATCAAATAATTTTTAGACTCTAGTTTATTTTCTACCTTTTTAAAAAAGGTATACCTCATTGCATTACAATTATTTTTTATTTTTATTTTAAGTGGACTATGGATCTATTATTTTTATCTATAATTACCTGTTCAAATATTATGTTCTTCTGGTGACTGCCAGAGTGAGGACCCTAATTACTAATGAGGAAAATGTAGTCATAGTCCCAAGGAAATTCAACATAAAGTGAACATAAAACTAGGGACTTCCATCTCCAACACAGAGAGAAAACAAGATTTTATAATGAGAGTTAAAGTACACCAGAGGCTCAACTAGATTTTGCAAAGGCAAAGTCAAGTCACTACGAGAGACCTTATTCCTTAATGATGCATGACATGGACAGCCAGCCAATCTGGGATAAAAATGACTCTTTAGATAATTATTGAACAAGTCACTCTGGAGAATTACAGACTCTACTTCCAAAGAGCTAATAATCTGGAATGGATATCCAGACATTTGTGGGAATGTTTGGGTACAAAGGAGAAAGTGAGATTGTGGTGTCTGGAAGTGAGAGAGGCGAGAATACCTTTTTGGGTGAGGCAAGACATCAGGGAGTCACCCTGGAAAGGAGATATTGATTGAAGTTGGCTTTTCCCGGGGTAACTGGTTCCTGTTTTGGGAGCTGCTTTAGGTGGAGACCCCCAGGAAGCAAACTCCGAAACTGAGTGCCTTGTGCAGCAGGTTTAAGGGACATGCCCCTGGGAACAACCCCGAAGGAGTTGACAGAAGCAGCATTGGGCAGAGAGCGGTGCTAGCTGAGCTGTGATGGCTTCATAGCAAAGGCCTTGGCTGATCCTTCAGGGAGCTCTGGAGCTGGTTGACCCTTCTGAGTTGCTCAGAATTGAACCAGGGGCCAGGCCTTTGTCCGCTCACATAAACCGAGATACAGGTGGAAAGCAGGGAGAAAATGTGAGCTCGGGAAGGCAGTCTCATCAGCTGAGGGCTGCTTCAGATCTGGGTGGCACCGTATAGCATCTAGGATAGAAGCTCAAATTTTCTACTTTTTTGGTTTTCTTTTTACAATCTAGGATGGCCTATCTTAAAAGAGTAGAATTCTAGAACTAAAAGGACTTATTTACTTGGACTAATTTTCCAACTAAGAAAAGGATTCTAAAGGGGAAGGGACGTTTTTGGGCTCATAGTTACTCTGTGGCTGAGCCAAACAAAAAATCTGATTTTGTGATGCTCCGATATCTGGTTTCCACCTGTACACCATGCTGGTTTTCAAAGATTAGGATCCAAACCCAAAGGTCAATTTAGATATAAATCCATTAGATCAAATGTATCCAATAGACAGGTCCACAAAGGTGTCAAATTAAGTTAAAGCATCTTTTAGTGTGGTTTTAATAGCATAACAAACTCACTGTACTCAAGGCCTGTATATACTGAGTGATAGGGTTTGTATCTTGGTTCAGCAAATATGTATTTAGAGTGTAGTATGTTCTAGGCTTTGTACCAGGCACTTACGTTTTGAGGAATTAAACATATAGTAAATGGTTTCTAACCTTTTTATTGCAAAGGAGCTCTTTTACTACTTTTCCCTCTATGAACTCCATGTTTTAGATATACGGTATCTCTGCATCAGACTTTCTGAAATTACTTAGTCATACCCTCACTGACATCCACTCAAATTGTTTCAACTGTTAAATATAAGATAATAAACATTTTAAATGCAAATAATTATTTCCTTTATATTTAGTCTCCAAAGTGGAATTACTGGGTCAAAGAGAATGACTACGTTCAAGATATTTTGTTCCACATTGGCAAGCTTCCTTCCAGAAGGGTTGTTCCCACTCAGAAACATGAGGGCTCAATTCATCAGTCTTTGGTCAAACAGCGTCTTGATATTTGCTTGATTGATTCATAGCAACCATTTGTATCATAAAGCTCTTCTCCACATTTATTACAATTTTCTCTAGTAGATTTGGCCTCTCAATTCTGATTAGCATTTAATATGCAGAATGTTGAAATATTTTTTAGTGCAATTAACTTTTTCCTTTCGGTGGGGAGGTTAAGTTCTACCAATCATTTCTCAGTGGGAGCAGTGGGAGAGCCACCCTCCTGTTAGATTTCCTCAAGAAAGCCCCTGCCCTGGGATTGCTTGGGAGGGTTGGTGCATGGAGCCCAAGGGGTTTTGCAAGAACAGCATCCTAGAGGGTTTGGATTGATAGTCCCAGATAATAATACAGAACAGGGTTGCCAAAGCCAACATGAGCAAACAAGAAGCCAAGAAGGTTGAGAAAGGAGTTATGTAGGGCCCAGTTCAGAGGGCCTGCGGGCAGGGGAGGCTGGGAGTGGTTCCCTGAGACAAAGGGCAGGCAAGACCCCAGGAGCTGCCCCAGATGCCTAAGGGTCCATCCTTTCTAGAAGTTTGACAATACTTGATTTCAATTTATTCTACTTTTACTATGGCTTTAGATTTTAAATTTTATTTGTAATTCACCATGTGTACATTCCAATGAACTATTTTTTTCCACATTGTTGACCTTGCAATTTAGTAAATATTTCTGTCTCACTGATTCTTAATTCTTTTTTTAAACATAAATTCTTATATGTAAAATGATACATCTAGTCTGTTCTGTTTATGTGTCTTTTCTTGAATCACACTATTTTAAACATTAGCACTTCATAAAATATTTTACTGTCTGTTCTCTGCATTACTTTTATTTGTTGGAATTTTCTGTGATGTTTTTGTACGTGTATCCTTCCAGATAAATTCTAGAACCACCTTGTTTAAAAAAAACAAAACCACCTAAACAATAAAGAAGAAACAAAAAAGAATTAAACATTTTAGAAAGGCTGCAGAAATTTTGTCTGGAAGGCAGAACCTAGAAATGAGGCATGTCTTTGTAGTTAACATTGTCCTAAAATCTGCAAAGTTGTCTTCATACTCACTGAGATTATTCTTTGGCATTTTAATTTTTGCTAGTGTTGGTGTTGTATTGATGAGTGAGATCTTTTCCTACTCCTGTTACAATGTCTAACTGGTTATCACTGCTCTATGACCAGCCATGGTTTGTTTTCCTCATAGTGAGCCAATTTATTTCCCCCTGTATTAATTAATATTAATTATCAATTAAATTATATTATTATATAAACCTAAATTATTAATAAATAATAAATTAGTAATTCTAAGAGGCTTGTTAAAATTTATTCATTTGCATTATCTAGGTATACAATCATATCATGTGTAAGCCATGGTAATTTGGTCTCTAACATGCCAATATTCATTCTTTTTAAAAATTCATGTCTCATTACATTATCCAGAAACTCCAGAGAATATTAAATAATGGGTTATAACAAGCAGCTTTCCTTTAACTCTGATTTTAACAGGAATGCTTCATGATTATCATTTATTCTTGGACTCTTCAAACATTTACTGAGTACCTTCGAACTGCTAGATTCTGTGCAAAGTGGCCGGGATACAAGGTGAGGAGGCCATAATAGAAGACCTGTAAGAATTTAAAATTAATTGGTTTTGACTTTGAAATAGGCATGCTGTATAATGTCAAATAACTAATCAAGCTATTTTGTTGCCAAAGACAGAGACAGCCTTAGAAAGTCAGACTTCCTGTTTATTTTATATTTGTTATTAGGATTTGGTAACATACATTACTCAGTGCTTTTTTGAGATAATCACGAAGTTCATCCTTGTACTATGTTCGTTTTGACAGCAAACTTAGCTGTGATAGATTATTATTGTAGATGTCTATGAATATTCTTCATCCTAAAGAGTAGCTGTCAATGCCATGTATGATGTTTGTTCCTCTAAACTGGCTTTTTAATGCATAATCCTGAAGTTACTGCCTGGATCATTCCATTTCCCAAGAGGAAGTATGTGCAGAGGAAAGATGGTCTTTGAAAAGAAGGCAGATTGTGAGTGCAGGAAAATCTGGAAGCTGGGGCATTTTGAACCCTCAGATATTCAGGTAAATGTGCTTATAGTTCTTCCTCCTATACTTTGTGCTAACAACCACTACCTGAATCCAGGAAGCAGCAGTGTTGTGCACTACCCAAGAAAATTCTTTTCAAGCATGTTGCTTCGAGAGCAGACCAGGTGGCATCAGGCATGGGGGAGGCAGGGTTGGGATGGCTGTCACCTGTGGCCTGGTACTGCTGGCTGCTGAAGCTGCCTCCCACCTCCTTCTGTCTCCCCCATCTACCAGGACACAGATATTCCTCTGAGCCTTCACTCACGAAGCTCAGGCACTTTGAGGGAAGTTGGGAGCCCCAGTGAGGACAATCCCCTCCATTCTGAGGATGTCACACAACCTATGCAGGGTGAGGCTGAGGAAACTGGGACTCCATTTGGAATGTGGAGACAGGGTACCCTTTCCTCCCTCAGGACAGTGTGATGTGTGGTTACATCCTGAGATGACTCCAGCCATTGCATCACAAGAACAGAGGCCGCCTAAGGACAGCAGTGGCCCTGAAAGCTGAGGGAAGGGAGAAAAGCCCAGATCTGAGTGGCAGAGCCAGTCACCCTGCAGTCCAACCTCCCTCTGGTCTTGCAGACAGCGAGCTGTGCCTTCCTTTTCCGCCTGAGCAGAACACTCACTGGACAACTCCCCATTCTTTCCTGATGTGCTGTGCTCAGGACTTTCTTTGTCCTCAGATCCTTTTGCCCTGTCTGTGTTGCTGTTCTTGGGGACAGGTGTCCACAGAAGCCATATGTTCTGCACAGTAGGGAGCAAGCCCCGCCTACTTCACACCCCCAGTGCTGTGCAAAGTTGGGACTGTTAGACAAAGTGGAAAGATGGGGGTCTGCAGAGGAAATGCCACAGAACCATCTTGGACTTTTATCATCTTTTCCCCTTTCTTTTTTTACAAGGGCAGACCCGATGGCTCATCAGACAAATGCCTGGGGACACACACTTGGATAGCCTAGCCCCCTGGCAGGAAGGGCCTGAAGGTGGCTGATTGCCTGGTGCAGGGTGCCATGGGACAACAGGCTGTGCAGCTACAGTGGCACCTGTGTCACCAAACTGGAACAGCGTCTAAAAGGACTCGCCCTAAGGAAGTGCTCTGCGGCCTGCAGAACATACTTTGTGAGGTCAAATGTTAATCACTTCATACAACAGTGGTAGCAGGACACACTCTCTTTGCAAAGTGAAGGTTGTTTACTGCTTGTTATGATTTTAACAGGCAAAACACTACATAAGGGCTATAATACCCACAAGGCCATCTTTATGAAACGCTTGTGGAGAACTGAATGTTGGAATGAACTTCACATGTGAATTTTTCTTGAGGTCTCACTTTCCCTTTTCTGAGTGAAGTGGAGCCCCAGCCCTCCCACGTGGGTGGCGTCAGAAGCCAGTGGGAACCTGCCTCTGGGGGCCTTGTGTGCTGCCCTCTGTCACCTGCGCTGCCACTGTCTGTGTCCCCACCTGCCCAAGTTCACTGTGCTCAGTCCCACGTTTATACTCGGGGAAAGCAAAGGTCGTGCACATTGAAGAAAACAAACCATACTGCATTTTCTTACAAAAAGAGATGAAAAAATAAATCTAAACACACTTTTCAAGTTTCATTCTTCTTTAAATTTTTATATACGTTAAAGCTCTTATTTTTCTTTTCAATATACTCTACTTAGAACTTTAAAAAATAAACTTTCTTTTTTGGTACCTCTCGTTTCCTGTGTTAGCCTCGGAAACATTTAAAAATACATCTCCCTAGAATTCTTCTGTGCAAATAATAAACATAAATAATATTAACATCTATGTTATATATATCAAAAAAGGCCTTGAAATCAAGGTTTCCATGGCAGCCAGTCAGCTGTGACCCCTTGAAGGTGCTACTAGAAGTAGTCCGTGGTCTGTCCCCTTAAGTCCTGCTCTGCCCGAGGGGGCCTGGACAGGAACTGCCCGTCCTGCTTGTCCATCTGCAAACTGCTTCGGGAGAACTGTAGGACACTCCCCAGCCCACTGACCAGCGACAGGGAAGAAATCCAGTTGATCGAGCTGAAGTTGGGCAGGTTGAAGAGGGACGCCAGGGGGGCCACCCTGCCAGCACTGGTGGATTTCACCTTGGACTCCTCGGGACACCCTTCTGGAACAGCTGCCCCCCAGGTGGAGGACCCCGGGGACTGCGCACTCAGCCCCTCCAGTACGGTGTCATCCCTCAGTGGCACACTGTTGTCCACCACGCTGGGCTCCTCGCTGGCCTCTGGGGAGCAGGCTGGCTGCTGTGTGTGCCAAGCAGCCTGAGAGGTACAGTCCTGGGAGACACGGTCCCGGGACAGGGACGCAGAGGGGCTGATGGTCCTCCCCACTGAGTGGTCAGTTCTCAGGTCTCCCTCGAGACGTCCCTGAGCAAAGGTCTCTTTGGGAATGTTGAGTCTCTTGGGGCACTTCCTGGCCGACTGGCGTCCCAGCTGCAGTGGGGTGGGAAAAAGGCTTCCCTGGAGGGCTTTGAAAAATAATCTGCAAAGAGCACATAAAAAAAAAAAGTTAGCTGTTGCTGCAGGTGGTGCCTTTGAGCTTCCTGAGACTCACACAGGGCAAAAGCAAGGCGAGTGTTCTCGGAGCTAACTCGAGACTCAAGGCACCAGCCACCTCTGATACGCACCTGGGTAGCAGCGCGGTGACAGGCGCTATGAGGCAAGTCAAGTAAAACACAGGGTCACGCAGTAGCGTCTGCACAGTCCAATAAGGGTTAGACGGAGGGTAGCACGCTGCACAAGAAGCATTGTAAATCAAAGCCACAGTGAAAAACAAAATGATACTGAAGCCACAAGTGATCCAGTTGAGCCAGGTCTGAGGGGGAAAGAGAAAGAAAGGGCTTTTATTTCAACTTAAAAGTGATGACAACGACAACAAAAATGCACCAGTCATTAATGAGTGACGTCATGTTCTCAGGGCTTAGTAAACCCTGGGGTCTTTCTCACCAGCCTAAGACACACACAGGCCGTGAGCAGCGCTGGGGTGGGAGGGCAGGATGAGAGGACGGGAGGGTGTGGTGGAGAAGGAGGGCGAGAAGGTGAGAAGGAGCAGAGCTCTGCCCAGGAGCAGGGTGGGCAGTGGGCTGCGGCGGCCCCCCACGCACCAGGGGGCTTGGGTATGTGTCATTTTCTTTCTCATCACTGTAGGGTAGGGTAGGCTTGTAGTCTCCTGGCTGCTTAGAAAAACCTCCTAGGTCTCATAGAACCTACAGGAAAGTGTGGGCCCCACAGCATCACCACCCTCTGGGATGTGACCGAGCAGGTGACCCTTACCCAAGTTCTGGTTTCAATACCCAGGTGCAGTAGGAAGGTGAACAGTGCGATGGCTGTGATGAGGGTCCCCCAGGTGAATAGGTCCACGTCCGAATTGTAGTAGGCCTGAAAGACAGTAGCATCTGGTATCCGTGGGTCCCTAGGTGCAACTGATGGGAAAAACTGTGCCAGGTGCCAACTTACCAGGTAAGGAATGAAAAAGCAAACCAGGCTCTGGAAGGCAGCATCGACCATGTTTAACCAGAACGTTTGTGGTCGGTATTCCTGGGACACAAAAACAAAGCAAGGAGATTACAGGGAAGTGCTCGGTATCTACAACTCTTTGTTCTTTCCTATGGGTTATGTCTTCTTAATTCCCATTCAAAATAAATCACCTTTTTCTTTTGCTTGTTTGCTTAAAAAAATCCCTGCCCAGGCCTCAGTGATCACCTGTGACTCTGTGTAGGTTTTCCTTGGGCTGTTGGAAACACTTGGGGTGGAGACAGTTCTCACTCATTACACTTAACGTACTACAGAGTCAAGCACACAGCATCCATTTTTCTCTTTCCACAAGCCAGATGTTAGAATTTTAACGATTTGTCCAGGGTGTCCATCTAAAGGGAGGCTTGGGGACTAGCCCTTTCCAGAAGGTGAACTCGGAGGGCAGGAGATGGGGGCAGAGACTCTGGGGTGCGTTACCTCCATGTTCTGGCCGCTCCTGTAGAGCTGCGGCTTGGTCAGCAGCACGTGGGCCGGCACATCCTTGTCCAGCACCCCAGTCACGAGCTGGGGAAGCGATGAGAAGAGCAGATTGAAGAAGATTAGATACCACTGGTCGATCATGGCAGATGCAGAGAAGCCACAGTAAAACTGGAACCAAAACAGGAGGCCCACGAACATCTGAAATCAAGCAGGGAAGAATGAGAGCTTTACTCATCCTTGCAGATTCTCAGCCAAGGAGTCTGAGAGTTCTGCGAGGTTTGCTGTAAACAGTAAGTGCATAGACAGCCGTAACCTTGAGCCCTGCCGCTGGCCTCTGCCTCACCCTGCTCTTCCTCCCCTGCACCCTCCTTATTCCCTTAGGCAGGGAGGGCTGCCAGAGGGAACTGGGAATTCCCAGGAAGGATGAGCGTTTGTGCCTGAAGAGCCATGGATCATTAACATAAAACAAAATCAAAGCTCCACAAGGGGTCTAGGGCTGCTCACGTTTCAAGAGAGCCTGGGACTTCCTCCCTAGTACCCCTCCTCTGTTTGTGACCCCAGACAAATCCTATCTGTGCCTACATCTCTGATCCTATCTCCTCTTTAGTCACACGCCTTTTCCGATGAGGAGCAGTGGACAATTCCTTCCATCATAAGGACAACAGAAAAGCCAATGACCACATCAACTTTGCTGCCTTGACCGAGCCCTGGTTATCTGCTGGGTGCTCTGCCAGAGGGTGAGTTATAGACATTGTAAATAGGAAAGTGAGACCCAGGGAGGCTGAACCCCAGCTCAGTGGGCTCGACCTCTTTTCATTGTCACTAGATCCCTGAATATCCATGGCCTGAGTGTATCTATAGGGGGACATGGCAGTTTAGCCGTTGCAAAGCATCTTCACACTTGGTAGCTGTGCAAATTGCTACAGATCTTTTAAGCCCTCTCTGCCTCAGTTTCCTCGTCCATGATGTGGGCATAGCAGTGACACTTAGCCATGGGGTGGTTGTGAGGATTAAAGGACCTAAGGCATTTAAAGTACTCACCAGAGTCTCTGGCACACTCCAAGTGCTCGCCCATGGCATGTTGTTAGTGTTAGTAGTTATCTCCCTTGTTTGAAGCTCAAGCAGCGCCAGTGTTCTTACCCCATTTAGAGAGAAGGAAATTGAGTTTCCAGGATGTTAAACAACTTGAACATGGTCATGGTGTGAGTAATGAACCCAGCTTGTTCTACCACGACTGGGGTGGGTCATGGCGTGGGGGAAAGGCACAGTCTAAAAGCAAACATGTTATGGTGGACGAACATTCTCCGCCGGGCACCGCAATGCCTGGGTTTTTGTTCTGGGGCTGCAACTATCTACCTTTTTGACCTTGACTCAGTCACTTAACCTCTCTGAGCTTTTGGTGTACTGACCTCAAAATGGCTTATTGTGATGATTAGAAGAAATGATAATCCATGTTGATGAAACCTACCATGACATATATCCTCCAAATCCTGTTTCAATCTATGATTTCAATCTCTTAAAATGCAACTTTCCCCCTACACACTGAAAACTGACAAATTTGGATTTTTCTTCCATTGACTTTCTTCCCTTTCTCACTCCTACGCTGACTTTCTCTCACCCACCCCCGCAGGCTTGGCCTCATGAGTCATCGGTGAGCAAATGGAGCCAAGCGCAAGAGGAAGAGAAGTACTTAGATAACTGAGATTTTTTTTCCTTGTAGTACCAAAAAGCTTCCTTCCCAAACCACGGTTGCTATGGAAACTTTTCTTCTCTGCTCTTTATTGGAAAGGATGGCCAACTTATTCCTAAAACTAATGAACTTCTCACTTTAGGAGGCACAGTGATTATCCTTGAACTCCTCACGTGGATTAATGCCTGTTAACAAAGACCCTGCATTTTAATGGAATAAAAACAGGGGCCCCCTTGTCCCTCCTGTGCCCTCCGATGAGGAGGGACTCACGGTGGCAGGCAGGAGACTGTGCCCAGTCCAGGTGGTCACTTTGGCCTTTGTTTGCATCTGAACTGCTGAACGGTTTGGCCTGCATCATTCTCACCATCCTCTCACTCTGAGCAATTTTAATTGGGAATTACGGAGATCAGCTAGCTCAGTTCACGTTTTGCTTTTTAAGATTAAAAAAATATCCAGAGGCAGCAAATATCTTGCTGAAGAAGATCCCACAGCGAACGGGTTATGGAAACGGGGCTGGGATTGCACCCCACCCAGCCCCATTCCTTCAGGAGCTGGGAACCTCTAGGCTTGCAATTGTGCCCTTGAGGTCTCTCTGTGCTGGGGCGTCAATGCCGGGGCGTCAGGGGAAAGGACTCGTGAACCAGCTAGCATGGGGCCGCGGGGTATAGGCTTCTGCAGCCACAGTCCCTGGCAGAACCTAATCTGAATTAATTTCCAGGACCAAACCTATCAAATTAGACATGCCCTGACTGGTTCTGAGCATCTGTATTCATTTACTACAAGACATTTCGGAAACTGGGTGAGAGTGAGGGGGCGGGGGAGGTAGGAGAAGAAAGGCAGGTGTAGCCTCCAGAGCAAACAAGAACGTGGATGAGAGGTGTGTTGATGGCAGCATAGAGTTAGCCAACATAGAGACTTTTATGTGGAATTGGAAAAAGAATACACCTTTTAACTTATTTTATTTTACTCTTTCAAAAGAGTACAGGATAGTCTTGACATTGGAGGTCTGGTGTCAAGACAGCTAGATTTATGGGACTACCCTGGAAGGTGGCTGATCCCAAGAGTTTATTTATTTTATCTCCTTGTTTGTACATTCAGCTGTGAACTATCAGAGGCAGCAATCACAAGTAGCAACCTAGCAACTCCTCAGCAAAATATCTAGAAATCTCTTTTAAGTAGGGCAAGGTTCTCAGATGGCCACGTGGTCCAACCTGCAGGGCTATGAAGAGGCCCGTCTGCCAAAGATGTAGTAATGCCAGAACTAAGGGTTAAACATCAAGAGCCAATGAAATGGGTCAGGGACCTGTGTTCACAGCCCCCAGAGAGACAGAATTGTTCTCAGCCAATTTGGCTGTGATTTTAAGAAGGGTCAATTTAGCTACAGACTGAGGTGGCCAGGGGGGGACCAGCCTGCCCTGCCAGCCCAGGAGAGTGTGGCAAGGCCTGGCAGGCGGTCCCCTTCCTGCCCAGTCCAAGCTTCCCTGACCTGGGGATTCTCCCACCTGGCCTGGTGTGCACATGTTCTGACAGAGGCCATTCGGTGTGGGAATCACAGCGTGACTAAGTCCCCTATTCTGGTCCCAGGACCCCCAGGCATACTTCTGATTATTGTGTGATTGTCACTGTCTACTCTAGAGGAAGCTCTGGTTAGGGGACTCCCATTTGCACAGTCCCCAGCAGCATGTGGACAGTGTGGTTAAGAGCTTGGGAGCAGGTGGCCGTGGCCTGGGGGGAAGGCAGCCTCGAGGACAGCTGTGTGACCCTGTGCAAACTGCTGGCCTCCTGATTCCATGACTTCTCGTTCTGAAGCTGTAAGTAGACTTTGTAGTGTTGCCTACCTGTTTCCACCACCGCTCCCCTCAGAGGGGCAGCTGCTCTCACATGCTGGTGAGTTAGACTCTGATCGCACGGGGTGCAGGGCCAGTCCAGCACTGGGGGAAACTCACAAAGGCCAGGAGGACGGAGAGGGTGGGAGGTGCGGGGTGGCCGGCCAGCCTCGTTCAGGTGACAGGCCTACGAATCTTGGGCCTTTCCATCCGAATAAAGACAGGTGTCAAATACCTACCGTGTTTTTGTAGAAGAAGTACAGCACCATGTTGGCAAGTCGGGAATAGCACCAGTGTCCGTGAACAATCAAGAGTCTCTCCAGGTAGCGGAATCTCGGCACGGCAAAGTCGCTGGCCATCACTGCCTTGAAAGGGAGAGGCGTGCCTGTTACTGGCATGGCGGTGCCTCCCTTGGCATAAGGTCTGTCCTCTCTCCCCCAAAATGCAAGGCCAAAACACAGAAGGAAAAATCCGGTTTTGAACACAGTGCGAGGGTGGCTGCCGAGGCTTGCGTCACCGTCAGCTCCCTTACTGTCCAATTTACAATTCAGCCTCACCAAGCACGCTGGCTCAGGGACGTCACCATATAGGAGTCATTCATGGTTTCAAATATATGTAATTGAATGGTTTTTAAAGGTTTTGCTTTTTATTTTTCATGCTGTTTTTTAACAAGTCAAAAGACACAGAGATGCATGAAGTTTTTTTCTCCACCCTCTAAATCACACCACAATCTCCACCCAGAGAGGAGCCGGGGCTGCTCCTGTATGCGCCAGAGACAGACTTTGGTCATCCTGGGAGGTGCACTTGGGTTGTTCTCCAAAGGAGCCATAGGTGATGGCAAGGCCAGGGCCACAGCTCTGCTGGCCCTCCATGTACCCATCCCAGGACGCCGGCTGTGGGCAGTGGACGGGGAGCAGGAAGGAGTGGAGACGGCATGTTTCCTTTACGGACAGGAGGGACACCTGAGCTTCCCCTGAGCTCCTCTGAGCAGTAGGCTAACTGGGCCAGACAAATGCCATCAAAATGATACTTTTTGTCCCCAGAATAACCTGAAACCTCATTATATGATGAATTTCTTTATTTGGAAAAAAACCCAAAACAAACAAAATGGCAGGAAGAGCTAGATTTCTTATCTTCAGAGGATTAGCCTACACAAAAACATCAATCTGCCTTTAAAATTTAACTGATCGCCCCATATACAAATAGCACATAAAGAGTAAATTATGCCTCGCATGGTAGGCTTGAAATGGAATAACATCATTAAACACAACTGAAAAGTTTGAAACCTTAGAACATCAATCTTCTGAAGCAATAGCTCCCAGCTTTTCTGGAAATTCCATAAGACTCAGAATTGGAGATGTTGTCACCACTCTGTACCCTTGGTCCCCAGTCAGAGCTCGGCTCCGGGGGTGCGCACCACACACAGAGGACCAGATGAGTCCAGGAAGACTGAGCTTCTCGGGAGCCACAGAACCTCCCGCTCACCCCCTGCCAGGGACAGCCTCCCCCTGCTTGGCTGCACCGGGGAGCCCCTGCTCCTCGTGGCTCATCCTTGGGGGCTCAGCTCTGACCCTTGACATCCCTGCTGCCTCAGCATGCTGCAGGCCACCTCTCAAAGGGTTCAGCATGTCCCTTCGCTTGGTGGACTAAAATGCAAGCAACAGGGACCTAGTCACCTAGGAAACCTGAGCACGTAGAACAATAAGAAAAGGCATCAAGCCTTGTCACCATTGTACATAACACATCCCCGATAAAGATGTGCAGCTTTAAATAGATACAGAAGCTCCCAGCAACATCCCCCTGGCAAGTTACACGCATTCAAAGCTATGTCTCCACCTGCTTGGCGTCTTCATCACCTCTCCCACAGGTCCCAGGGCCCCGGCACTCCCACCCTGAGGAGGGGAGGAGGGCTGGCGGCTCAGGCTTCTCCCCAGCCTCATGCTCAACATTCCAATCTTTGATACAAAAGGTATTCACGTGTCGAATGTCTCTGCTCACAAAGCTGGCAGGCACGGCCCTTGTCAGCTTTTCACTATAGAAAATAGTGAAAACAGGCAATGTTGACAAAGTCAGAATGAATTAACTGTTTTGTTCATTCATTTGGCAAATGTTTCTTGAGCTTCCCCATGTGCACGGCGCTGAGAAGACAGAGTGAGCCAGAAGTGGGCTCCACTTTCAACTTCATGAAGGAAGGAAGAATGTACGAGTAACAGAACACAGTGATTCAAGTCTGGCAAAGGCAGCAGGACAGCAAGGAAAGGGCTGAGGATGGGCTCAAGATGGAACTACTGTGCTTCTAGCTTGGCACCTACCATTGGACCGTTATTTTAACATTAAGTAAGAAAATTAATGGGCGCTGCAGAGGCCTGACACGTAGCAAGTGCCCAACAAATAATTACTGATTGAATGAATGAATCAGTGAATGAATCAACCAATCAATAAAGGGTGCTCAACATCCTGATGTTTACAAGGACACTGGACAAATTGTTCCCTAAAGTCTCTACCATGTTAAAAAATGCTGTGATTCAAACGTAATTAAATGTTGGAAATGGCTGTAACATGACATCCAAAAGAAGCATATTTTTAATGAACTCATCTCAACATCTGAATTGCATGTGGAGAACAGACAGTGACAAATGGAAAATGCAGAGCTGAGCTTTCACGTGAGTCAAGATGGCTACATTCCATTTTTATGGCGACACCAGGTGTCCACCTACAGCCAAGTCATTTTTTCAAATGGTATCGCTAAGTGTCCAGGAACAGTAAAAAGCGCCTTCTAGGGATGAGCCATCAACAGAACAGCCAGACAGAAGGCGATGACTCACCCTGCCTCTCTCTGAACCACTTAGTTCACAAAAATATACTTGTAACACAGGAAGACATGTTTGTTGCACATCGCTTCCTAAATAAGCTTAGTGGTCATATTGAACATCCGCTGTGTCGAGGACAAACCCTTTAGCTTCCTCAGATAGAGCCCAGAGCAAACCGGGACAGCTCATGGTGTGACAGGACAAGAGGCCAACAGGGCCACCTGGACCCACAGGACGGCCGACGGGTCTTTACCTGCATGCCCTCCTGGCCCAAGATTCCCACACCCACATCTGCCACCTGGATCATGCTGACATCATTGGCTCCGTCACCTAAAAACAGCACAGGCAGGGAGAACTGTTTGAGTTGGGATGCACAGGATCAAATCAACTCGATGGCTTTTCTGGGGGTCCCCGTGGGACTGAGTCCCGTGAGAGAGCTGTAGGGAAGACCAGGGAAAAGGCAGGGCAGTGTCTGTCCCAGGAGAATTGAGTTAAGCAGTCAGAATACACCATAGTGTGAAGTCTGGCACTGCCGGCGCTCTGAGGGATGTTTCAGAAAGCAGGCGAGTGCCAGGCCACCTGCTCATGTGGCAATCGCTCTACAGTGTTGGCTCTTAAATGCTGATAAAGCCCTTACCATGTGTCTGGCACCATGAAAGATGCCACCATCATCTTTATCATTACTACAGTGGCTGAACTACTCCAGTCAGGGAGCCAAGGCCACTCAATTCACACTGACAGAGCAGTTTCTAAACTAAAGGAAGGGGCTTACCTGCCGCTCAGCAAACTACAAAGCTCTTTCTGTGCGTTGGCCACCAGCCAGTGTACTAGCCATGGTGTTCACTTCTGGGCCCTCTGGGGGTGCAATACAGGAGAGTTTCTATTTATTCTGTCAAGCTGTTGACAGCAAATGTTTAGGAACACAGGGGACAGGTCAGACGGTGTGACAAGGCAAGCAGAGACAAGCAGTAACCATTCTTGGAACTCAGCAGCAGAACGGCCAAAGCACAGCAAACATCCAAAGCTGCACAAATGGCCAAAGGGGCAGACATACGAAAGTCAGAGTGACTCATGCTATGGCTATAGGATGTCTCTTACCTGTGATTTTCCTGTTCTTTATTAGGTTGGTCCCTAACATGGGTGATCAGGCAATATTGGACAAACTGAAATTTTGTGAAGCAATAAAAATCTGCACAGCCTTCTCCAGAATGTCCCATTTGAAGTCATCTGTGGTGTGCAGTGATGCTCTCTATGTTAGAAACCACTGGACACTGAGGAGCAGGTACATGATGCTTTAACTCATGAGCAAAGCAATAAGCTAACGTTCTGATGGGCCATTACACTTCCTTTACCTTTTGAGATTCTATTTTTGTTTTTTCTTTTCTTTTTAGCTAGTCAAGACTTTCTTTCCATTTTGTAAATGAACACCAGACACCAGAAATCAAGTGGCTGGGCCAGACACTGACCCAGGATAGTGGGGATAATGTGGTTGATCACTCATGTCTTACTCCAGCTGACCCTGTGCTCACACTCCTGGTACAGACACTGAAGCTCAGAGGGGGAGGGTGGGTGGTGAGAGATGCCAGCTGACCCTCCCCAGCTCCTGCCTAGAGCACTTGCCAGGAATCCCGAAGGCCACCCCAGGCACATGAAGCCACTCCAGGGAGGGACCCATGCCCAGAGAAGTTGCCTGTCTTCCTTCAGCCTGGACCAGGGGCCGTGGCTGTTCACTGCCCTCCTGCCTCCTGGGCACATGTCCATGCCCACCTGTGTACTCTCTTGAGTGGATACCACAGCCCTCAGGTGTGCAGGGCCAGGTATCCATGATGAATGAGCTCTCTCCTCCTCACCCCCATGTCTCAGGCTCTATGGTGATCTCCTCGGGTGAGGTGAGGTGCCCACTGTAACAGGGCAGCAATCCCCATTTCAATAAGCAGTGGCTGTCATAAACCCTTTGCAGAAAACACTGCAATCGATTGATTGATTGGTGAGGATACTTTATGTCAGAGCCAACTCTCACCTAGGGGTAGATTATATTTACAGGGAGACCAAATTTTGGGGCACCTGGGGATTGTGGCCACCACCTCTTTCCTGGGCTTCGCCAGGTGGTGGCACTGCTGAGCCCTGAACCTGTGCTGGAGATGCCACCTGAACCACAAGTGGGTGGAAGGGATGCTCTAGAAGGAGGCAAGTGAACACCACCCCATCTCAGAAAAGGAG
Source organism: Lemur catta (assembly GCF_020740605.2). Taxonomy (NCBI): domain Eukaryota; kingdom Metazoa; phylum Chordata; class Mammalia; order Primates; family Lemuridae; genus Lemur; species Lemur catta. The sequence goes on from NC_059136.1 coordinate 20,376,796, forward strand.
GCCAGAAGGCTCTCCAGGCCAACAGTGTCTCAAGGAGAAGCCACCATTAGATACACAGCCCTCAAGGAAATGATGTAAAATTGAGCAGTGACTCATATCTTAGCATGGACTTATTTAATTAGATGCTTGTCTCGGAATGATCAGCAAAGTTCAGCTGACGAGAAGCAATGGGAATTCGGATCACCACCAAGTCTTGGAGTCCCTATGGCATTATAAGGCCTAGGACCCCCAGAGACTCAGTGAGGCCAAAGCACCTGCAAAGGTGCTTCTTTCTAAGTCGGCCTGGGCTAAGGCTGAGAGTGCAGCAGCCTCTGCTGCGGCCTGGACTGCCTGGGGCTGGCAGATCTCTAATGTCCTGTCTCCCAAGAAACAGTATAAGCTCCACCCCGTCTTCTTAAACTAGCAGTGTATTACCTCGCAATGTGTACCTGTAACTGCTGCTGCTGTATTGTGTGGCTTTCCAATGTAAGATTTATATTCAGAACATGCTGCCTGCTTTATCACATTGGGTATGATTTTATAAATACAAAAAAAAAGGATGTGTTTTCTCACCTTATGGTGTAGCGTGGAAGGGTATTGGAAATTCGGGTCGAGTTGGGAGAAAGCAGCTGACAGGGATGGCTGCGGGGGACACCAGGATACTTGCCTATGGCCAGGGTCATGGCCTTGAGCTTGCTTCTGACCAGCTTCACCACCATGCTCTTCTGCAGAGGTGTTGACCGACAGCAGAGGACTGACTGACATTGTTTGGCAAGGAAGAGAAACTTGTCCTCCAGGTTTTTCTCGAGGGCATAGGCCAGACTTCGCCCATCGATCACGAGGCTTGGGCTGGGGTTGGAGGCAGTGGACGCAGGGGTGGGGCAGAGAGGGGAGAACCCCACGCTCACTTTGCCTTCCGTCTTCTCGGGGGTGCTGCGGAGGCCTCTGGACTGCACGTAGTGTAGGCACTGGTCCAGCAGGGCAGCACACGCTTCCTGAAACGGACACGAGAGGGCAGTGCGGTTCACTCAGAGCTGCGCCATGGGCTCCGCCGCCCCTGGGGCTGATACCTTCCAGAGCTCTGGTCTGTGGCGTCTGGCTGCCCAGAAGGCCGCCCTCTGGACACTGTGCAGGTCAGCTGAAGAGGATGACGGTCCACACAGAAGAGAAAGAACTGTGGTTTCTATACGATTCTACATGAATGCCCAGGACATGGTGCAGAGGCTGGAATGGAATGTCTCCCCTTTGGGAGGCCTGACTAGATGACCACTGGATTGCTGGCCGGTTAGATGGAAGGCCCTCCACGCACTTCTCCATAGTTCCCTGAGGCCCTTACCTAACCTTTCTTGTTACTTATTGAGGTAGCGACAGTAGGGCACAAAGCTCTTTAAAAGCCTTATGATTAGCCCTTAAAGAAATGTGATTTACTGGTGTTCTCCCTAAGCTCTCTGGTTCTATCAGCAAACGAAAAAATAAAGCATAATTACTGAGGCTTTCAATTGGCAAAACTGGATCTGAATTCCAGAGAGGAGGAAAAGCTACTGGGGAACCTGCACTAGGAATCAGAGACACACCAGAGGCCCGGGAGAGTGGATTTTCTCCAGGATCACACACGTCTGCAGACTTGAGAGGCTCCTGGGCCCTGCAGACAGTGAGCCCACCCAGTAGGCACCAGTTCCCTACAACACACTGTGGAAACCAACAGATGTTTACTGAGGACCTTTCGTATTCAGAAAACTGAGACCAGAGCAAAGAAGACTGACAGTTATTGCCCTTGAGGCAAAAGGCAGGCAGCTGGACACACTAATGACCACAGAAAATCAGAAGCCAGATGTGCAACAGTGTGACTGGACTTGGAGAGGAGAGAGAGGAATTTGCTACCGGGGCCGGGAAAGGGATGCTGTGGTAACTGGGGAAAGCCCCGAGAAAGATGCAGGATGTCAGGTAGGAACACCAGGGGTTCCCCAGTCCTGAACTCAGTCAGAGCACCGACAAGGCCGGGTCCGGGTTAGCAGGAGCTGGCAAGGTGACGGAGCAACGACCTGAGGACTCTGGAAGTAAAAGCTGGATGGGAGAAGACTGGCATGCCAAGGACGCTGAAGGGTGCTGGGGTTTCCATTTTCACTCTGGAAGCCGCTGGATTGGCCCAAGGCATCCAGGAACCCAGAAGTGGGTTCTGGGACAGGGATAGAGAGAGCTCCAGGAGAAACCCTCTAGCTCTGGCTTGAGGAGCAAAAAAGGGAGCTCCCCATGCTCGGAGAAGCTGGAGGAAATCCCCACTTTTATTTATTTTTCTTCCTCTATTCTCTTGACCTCAGTCCGAGGCAATTTTGCTACAGTAGCTGTGCAGGGGCAGTGGCGGCAGCAGGAATGTCTGCTGCCGGAGTCTGTGATGATGAACCTCCTTGTCTATCAGAGAAGCCATGGTGCCATGACTTGGCCCTGGACATGGGTGAAGGTACACAAAATACAAGGCAGAACAAAGCAACTTAGACTCCAGCTTTCTCGCGAGAGGGCTGACATGGGTTTCCCGGGCACAGAGAGTACTGGGAAGATTGTAAAGAGGGAGAAGCTTGGCTAACTGACTCCAATATGATGTTTATGCATTCCTGGGCTCACCCATAAGCTTTGCATACCTGGACACCATCCTAAACTGTGTAACAAAGCCTTTAGAATCAAACTCTGGAATAGATTGCCACTCAAGTTCCAAACCGACCTCTGGAGGGCAAAAATGCGACACAGGTTCCAATAAACAAATCTGCCTTTGAAACCAACACCTAGAGGCTGTTCAGAGCACGCAGCCTAACCCAACAGGGTTGATTACCTGCTTAAAATCCACATTCTCCACAGAAATTAAAAATGACCTGAGTGCCATAATATCCAAAGTCCCCAGAGTACAATCCAAAACTTCTCAGCACACAAAGCACCAGGAAAATCTCACCTTTTGTGGAAAAAAAACAATTAACAGAAGCCATGGACAATCAAGATGACATATATGCTGGAATTATCTGACAAAGACTTTAAAACAGCCATTATAAAAATATTCTAAAAAATAAGGTCGAGCATTCTGAAAATGAATAGAAAGACATAAGGTCTTAGCAAAAAAACAAACAAACAAAAACAAAAAAACCCCAGGAGATATGTAGAAGAACCAAACAGAAATTTCAGAACCAAAAAATACATTAACCCAAATAAAAAGCTCATTGGATTCCAAATCATTTATGTAAATACTCTGCATTCAGGGAGATAAACTGTAACTCTACACTCCTTAAGGGTGAGCTGTGTATAATGGCTTCCTTCAAAAGAATTCAATATAGAAAGGGGCAAAAAAGGTAAGCTTACAGCAGATAAACCTGACACTCACCAGGGCAACAGCGGCAGTGATGTCATGTTGATAGTGTGTACCCTTGATATGACACGATGAAAGTGGCACTTTATCTCCGTGGTCTTCCTCCCCAAAACCTGCACCTTCATTTTACTCATAAAACAATATGGGGACATTCTACAAAATATCTGACCAGTACTCTTCAAAACTTTCAAGGTCATTAAAAACGAAGAAAGTCTGAGAAACTGTCACAGCCAAGAAGAGCCTAAGAAGGCATGAAGACTACATGTAATGTGGGATCCTGGATGAGAAAAGGATATTAGGTAAAAACCAAGGCAACCTGAATATGCTATGGGCTTAGAAAGTAATAATGTATCAATCTGGTTCATTAATACAACAAATGTACTATGCCAATGTAAGATTAATAATAGGAGAAATGGTGTATGGTATATATGGGAAATCTCTGTACTGTCTTCACACTTTTTCTGGAAATCTGAAACCATGCTGTATATGAAGTTTATTTAAAAAAAACTGAATAGGCTCAGTAGGAGAATGAAGATTACAGAGGAAAGAGCCAGTGGACTCAAAGATAGATCAATAGAAATGATCCAACCTGAACAACAGAGAAAACGGTTGGAAAAAGTATATGAAGAGAGCCTCAGGGACCTTGCAGGCAATACCAAAAAGCCTAGCATTCAAGTCCTCAGCCTACCGGATGGTAAGGAAAAAGCATAGTGCAGAAGTGTTTGAAGAAATAATGGCTGAAAACTCCCCAAATTTGGTGAAAGATATAACTAACCCCACAGATTCAAGAATCTTAGCAAATCCCAGAGTATAGCCCTAAAGAAATCCATACCCAAACGCATCATAATCAACCTGCCTAAAACCAAAAAGGAAAAAATCCTAAAAGCAGCCAGGTAAAAACAATTCATTAGTTATAGGGTAACAATGATTCAAATGACTTGTATTTCCCAGTAGCAACCAGAATTGAAACAAAATTTTTCAAGTGATGAAAGGAAAGAATTGCCATTTCAATCTTCTATGTCCAGTGAAAATACCCTCCAGGAATGAAGGTGAACTAAAGACATTCTTTGATGAAGGAAAGTAACAGAATTTGTTGCCAGTAGAACTGCTCTCAAGGAAGTGCTAAAAGAAATTCTTCAGACAAAAGGGAAATCATGCCATAAAGAAACTTGGAACATCTTATGTTTGCTAACACCTAATATACAACTGAATCACACCCTTTACCAACTAGATATAATTGACACTTGTAGACCACACCAGCCAACAACAGCATAATACACATTCTTTTCAGGTGCGTATGAACATTTACCAAGATAGACCATACACTGGGTCACTAAAAAACCAACAAACGAATAAGCTTTAGCAAATTTAAAATAATTAAAATCATAAAAAAGCATGTTCTCTGACCATAATGGAATTAGATTAGAAGTCTGTAACAGAAAGACAACAGAAACCCCAAAACACTTGGAAACAAAATAAACACTTCTAAATAACTTATGAGTATTGGGTTCATAAATTATTAATAATAATTAATGAGGATGGCCAACATTATCTTGATGCTAAATTTTGTTTTTAAATAAAAAAAACTTCTGACCTGTATTCCTCAGAAATATAGATAATAAAATCCTCAACAAAATATTAGCAAATAGGATCCAGCAATATATAAAAAGAATATCATGAACTACCGGGGTTTATTCTAGGAACACAAGTCTGGTTCATTATTTGCAAAATGAATGTAATGTACCATATTTGTAGTTGAAAGAAGAAAAATCGTATGAAAAACCATGTGACAAAATTCAACATCCATTCATGATTTAAAAAACTCTTAGATAAGAAACTTCCTCGACCTGATAAAGAGCACCTACAGGACACATACAGCTAACATTATACTCAATGGTAACAGACTCATGTTTTCTCTCTGACATAAGAAATAAGGCAACGATGTCCACTTTCACTACTCCTATTCAACCTCATACTAGAAGTCCTAACCAGTGCAATAAAGGCAAGAAAAAGAAACAAAAGGCATGCAGATTGGAAAGGAAGAAGGAAAACTCTCTTTGTTAGCAGATGACATGATTGACTCATAGAAAATTCCAAAGAATCTAAAATAAATTCCTAGAACTAATAAGCATGCTTAGTGAAACAAAGAATATAAAGTTAGCATACAAAATCAATTATATTTCTATATACAGTTGACCTCTGAACAATACAGTTTGAACTCTTGAGAGTCCACTTACATTCAGATTTCCTTCTGCCTCTGCCACTCCTGAAACAGCAAGACCAACCCCTACTCCTCCTCCTCAGCCTATTCAATGTGAAGACAACAAAGATGAGACCTTTATGATGATCCACTTTCACTTAATGAACAGTAAATATATTTTCTCTTCCTCATGATTTTCTTAATAACATTCTCTTTTCTCTAGCTTCTCTTATTGTAAGAATACAATATATAATACATATAACAAAAATTTGTGTTAGTTAACTATTTATGTTTATCAGTAAGGCTTCTCTAATCAACAGAAGGCTATTAGTAAAGATTTTGGGGAGTCAAAAGTCACATGCAGAATTTTGACTGCTTGGTGGGGGATGGGTTTTGGCACACCTAATCCCCATGTTGTTCAAGGGTTACTGTACTATAAACAATTGCAAGATAAAATTTTAAAATACTATTTATATTACTTCCAAAAATGTTATACAGTTATACAGATAGTCCCTCACTTACAATCATTCAGCTTAAGATTTTTCAACTTTATGATGGATTTATACGTTTTCAACTTATGATATTTTGGCCTACAATGAGTTTATCAAGACATAACCTCATCTTAAGTCGAGGAGCATCTGTACTTGGGTATATATATAATAAAATATATATATGATATGTATCCTAAAAATTATAAAATGTTGGTGAAAGAAGACCTAAAAAATTGAGAGATATATCATGTTCTTAGATTAAACAATCAACATAATAAAAATATCTTCTTTCCCCAAATTGATCTATAAATTTAACACAATTCAAACCAAAATTTCAGTAGGAATTTTTGTAGATAGGGAAAAATTGATTTCAAATTAAAATATAAAGGCAAATGAACAGACTTGCTTAAACCATTCTAAATAAGAATTAAGTTGGAGGAATCACATCACCTATTTTTAAGACATATAAAAAACTATAGTAATAAAACTAGTGCAGTCAATATGGCATGGTATTAATGAAGGAATAAGACACATAGATCAATAGAACAGAATAGAAAGTCTAGAAATAGACCCACACAAATATGACTAATTGATTTTTGACAAAGGTTCAAAGACAATTCAATGGAAAAAAGGTAGTTTCAAGTCAATGGTGCTGGATTAATTGGACAGCTACATGCAGAAAGATGAAGTTTAAACTTCATACCTTATATAAAAATTTATATGAAATGGATTATGTCTGTAGATAAAGATGTTAAACTGTAATGCTTTTAGAAGAAAACAAAGGAGAAAATCTTCATGGTTAGGCACATCTTAGACATGACATCAAAAGCATGATCCATAAAAAAAAGTGAATCAAAATTCATCAAAATTAAAAATCTTTGTTTTGTGAAAGACACTATTAAGAGAATAAAAAGACAAGACAGGGATAAAATATTTTGCAAATCACATATCTGACAAAGGACTTATATACAAAATATATAAAGAACGCTCAAAAGCAAACAAACAACTCAATTAAAGAATGGAAAAATATTTGAATAGACAATTCATCAAAGAGGACATATGAATGGAAAATAAGCACATGAAAAGACGTTCAACTTCATTAGCCACTAGCGAAATGCAAATTAAAAACCATAATGAGATACCACTACACACCCATTAGAATGGCTGACAGAAAAAAAAATCAACGACAATACCAAGTGCTGATGAGGACTGGAGCAAACAGCACAGCACTCTGGAACACAGGTGGGCAGCTTGTCACAAACTTAGACGCACACATTCAACATCTGACTCAGCAATCTCACTCCTAGGGATTTACCCTAAAGAAGTAAAAACGTATGTCCACACAAAAACCTGTACACAAACGTTTATTGCAGCTCTACTCATAGCTGTCAAAAAAGAGGAACGACTCGAATGTCCTTCATGGAGTGCATGGATATGCAATGTGCGGCAACCCGTATCATGGGATACTACTCGGCAGGAAGGGGGAACAAACTACAGGCACACCAGCACTCAGAAGAATCTCAGAGATGCTATGAGGAGGGGAAGAAGCCAGCCTCCCAAAGTTACACGCTCTATTATGCTGCTTCACATTCTAGAAAAGACAAAACTATAGTTATGGAGAACAGGTCAGGGGCTTTCAGGGCTTAGGGAAAGAGGGAAGTTACAGCTATAAAAGAGTAGCATGAGGGAATTTTGGGGAGTGATGCTCCCCTGCATCTTGGTTATGGTGGTGGTTACACAAATCTGTGCATGTGTTAAAATTCATGTTAACTATATAACAAAAAAGTGAATTTTACTGTACACTAATTAAAAAAAAATTAAATCCAGCAATGAACAGGTCATCAGGTCAACTGTTAAGCATAAATCTCTAAACTTTCTTGAAGAAATCCCTTAAAAAAAAAAAAAGGCCCTGGCCAAGGCGCAGGCTTTGAAGCAGGGGGCCTGGGAGTAGGAGAAGGAGGGGGCGTTCTGGCCGATGCGGAAGCGAAGAGAGGGCAGGCCTTGGAATGGTGGGAGTCTGGATCGAAAGGGACTTTAGAGCCACTGGCTGGAGGTGAAGGGAGGGCTCGCAATGGTGTCTGCGCAGACATGAGAGCGTTAGCAGGCAGCCTTTGCTACATTTACAGATGGGTGGCAAGGAGGGGAAGGCTCCAGAGGCCAGGAGATGGGTCAGGGGCTGCTGTAATAACTCAGGGAGCAGAAATGTTCTCTACCAAGGCCGTCTCAGAATGGGACTCTCCAAAGTGGCTCTCAGCACGGAGTCCCGGGGTCTTGACAGTTGACACTGTGAGGACTGAGAAGAGTTGGGGGGATGTGAACATGAGCTCCAGAGGACCTGCGGCGGCCTTGGTCATGCTGGGAAGGCCAGGGAGGAGTGGGTCGGGCACAGCAAGGAGGGTCCCTGCTCTGTTCAGGAAGCCTGAGAGCCAGCTCAGGGGAATGTTTTGAGTAGGAGCTCATGCGAGGATTCAGAGCCTAGACCAGGGCAATACATGAAGTAGATACTCCTCACATCCCTGCAGGTTTAAATGGATAAAGGCAACTGGATGAAAAAAGAAAAAAAAAAAAAAAACCCCAGTGCCTCTTGAGGCATCCCAGGACAGCTGAGGGGCTGAGAAGTCAGTGCTAAATAATCCACTGTCCTGGCTCCACTTCTTAGGCACACGTGGAATCACAAAAAAATTCTCTGACGCTACTGACATGAACAGTATGTCAGGAAAAGGCAGGGTAAACTTTGCATTAATAAAGCCCAGATGTACATTCCTTTGGTACTAAGAAATTCCAGCAAATTCCACATCTTCCCAGGCAGTGACAAGCCCCAGAAACACAACACAGGTGCCAAGAGGAATGCAAAGGGCAAGGGTCCTTCTCACAGCAGCTGCCAGAAGTGGAAGCCCCTCCCCATCCCCCACCAAGCAGTCTTCCAGCAGAGCCCCGCCTAGGGGATCCATTGGACATGAGACCACCCCATCGGGAGTGGGGAAGCAGAGCCATCCCCAAATCCACCTGCCTGGGATTCGGCGTTCAGGGTGATGACTTCCTCTTCATGGTCCAGCAGTTTGCAGGCACGTGCAATGTTAATGGCTGTTTCTTGTTTGTCACCAGTGAGAACCCAAATCTGCAGGCCTGCTTGACGCAATTTAGCGATGGTTTCAGGGACTCCCTCCTGCAGGCGGTCTTCAATCCCAGTGGCACCTGGTAAAAGGTACAACAGTGTGAGTGAGCCCCTCCTCACGTGTCTCTACATTGTGCTGGGGTGCAAATACCACACCCCAAACACAGCAAAGACGGGCGCTGGCACAGCCCCTGTTGACTGGGACCTGCTCAGGGCTTGGCAGCCAGTTATCTGCCACTCGGTGACAGGAAGTTCCGTCTGGAAGCACGGTTTGGGCATTCACCATTTCAACACGGTGGTAGACGCTGTCCACAGCTCTCTCGACGTGACTCAGTCGAGAATGTGTAAGAACAGCTGTGAGTCACCGAACATAATTACGTGTACTTACAGCAGAATACCTCGGCTACTTTCTAACATGCAGCAGCTAACTTGTAACTTTACAGATAACCTGAAAATAAAGCGCATGGGAAGGTGTTGGGAATGTTGACATTCTGAGGGATAAAAAAAGTCTTAAAAATTACCCATCCCATGTAAAGTTTCTGGTGAATAAAATTCAAAATGTTCATTTTCAACAATGCTTATTACCAGTCGCTATTGAGACACACTGCACAGACAAATCCATTATTTCTTGAAAGCAACATTATCCTGACTATGCTTTTTCCACAAACATGAAGAATTCATGAGGCAGGTTTTCCATTTTTGGTCTTAGTATATTGGGAAAAAATATTATTCAGTGCAGAAATATGCTTGAGCCTGCCTTAGTTTTTTCATCTGTTTACAACTTGGTGAGACGACGTCTGTCTTTTCTGATCCAGAAGTGAGCTGTGGCCCCCGGCCCTGGGGCTTGAGCCCTGGTCAGTTCTCTACTCCTTATGCCACACTGCCCCTGTGGTGGGATACTGCTAAGGACTGAATGTTTGTGCCCCCAGACCCATAGGTTGAAGCCCTAATCCCCAGTGTAATAGTATTAGGATGTGGGGGCTGTGGGGGTGATTAAGTCTAGACTAGGACGGTGGGGCCCCCAGGATGAGATTAGTGTCCTTATGAAATGAGGCACCAGAGAAATCATTTCTCTTTCTCTGCCATGTGAGGACACAGCAAGAAAGCACCCATCTGTAAGCCAGGAAGAGGGCCCTCACCAGACAGTGACCTGCCAGCACCTTGATCTTGGACTTCCCAGCCTCCAGAACTGTGAGAAGTCCATGTCTGCTGGGTAAGGCACCCCATCTGTGGTATTTTGTTATTGCTATAACAAAAGGCCCAAAAGGATCAAGACACCCTTACCTCTTCTTCTCCTAGAATGGACGAGGTGGTGGGCACAGGGAGGGGGAAGACAGAATTGAGGTATAGCACACACACATAAGTGCACATTTCTTAAATATACCTTTGGCTGCACGTTCACAAATCATATACCTATGTAATCAGCCCTGAGCTCAGGAAGCAGAATATCACCAGCTCTGCAGAAGCCCTTTTCAGGGGCAAGCGGCTGGTCTCTCTTCCAGCTCCTGCAGCCTGGGCCTAGCTCCCACTTGGGGAATGTACCGGAAGGCTAAGTGGAAATTTGAGAAGTGTCCAGAAAGGAGGAGGGGACAGTGCACCCGTGCTGCACTGAGCTCTGAACCTGAAGACCACACGTCTCTGTGGAAGGATCAGGCAGGGTGTGGAGCTTACAAGCTGCTCAGGCACAAAGGCAGGGCACCCTCCATGCTCCCCGTGAGCACGTTCCTGGCACCCAGGTGCCGTGTGGCCATCTGGTCTTGGCCTCTCTCCCTTCCCCCAGTCTCATCAGTATAATGTGTGAGTTTGAATCAAGCACAGAAAAGTACTGAACTAAGAAACAGAGTTATGGAAGGTCTGCCAGCTTCGGCATGAAACGTGGATGAGGAGAAAGAGTGGATCGGAGACAGCGGCCCTTTTATTAATAAAATGATCTGATGCATCGTGTCTTTCTTTGGCTTTCCGAGGTAGTTTGTTTGTAATATAATTTATGTGACTTTGAGTAAAAGCCACCTTCTGTACAACCTGACGTTGGGGAGAGCCTGGCATTCCTGAGCATCATAGCGCAGGGAGTGGAGTTCAGAGCAGACCGACTGCAACCACGCAGCTCTGTGCTCGGGGTGCGGGCAGTGTTTAACGGCAGGGGAAAGGATTTCACCAACACAGAGGTTTCAGGTGACATTTAGAGAAACTAGCAAGGACACTGAGGAACATAAGCAGAACACTGTCGTTTGAATCTAGCTTCCTGCCCAGACCTTATGGAAAAGAAAATTCCAAGAACAAAGTGTGAATGGTGACCCTTTCCACTGAAGATATTTATTTGTGGTTCTCTAATGCTATTTAATACAATAAGCACCTAGATGAAATAATTTAGAAAGGGGTACTTGGCTTTTGAATATTAAAAATATAAACAGCTTCCTTAACTTTTTTCAAACATGAAGCTGAGGGGTTGGAACCCAGTGCCCTAAATGCCCTGCCCATGGGTCAGCTATGACACTACAATGGTGGTGGCTCTTGTATTCTTCTGCTCAGGACTTATCACTTGAAACATGAACATACCAGGTGGCAGGAGACGGCAAGTGGTTAACAACTGCATGTGGGAGGGAGGCTGATTTATTGCATTTGCCCATTTCTATAATATAAATACTCCCTCCCACCTTGGCTGACTTCAGTCTATCAACATAGTATGAAAAGGCGATGTGAAATTCCCGTAAGTTTATGCTAAATAGAAAAAGGCTACTGCAAAATGCTTGAAAACTTATCAATGGACTGTCACCAGCAGGCATGAGAAGTCTCCAGTACACAACTGGTACCCACTGTGGGCAATCCAGTGGTTCTCTAACTGACGCAGATCAGGGGCATTTTAATACGGGCCCGGAGGGACACAATCTGCCTCAGGATGACAGCAGAATGTGGCTGAATCAGAAATCTGAACAACCCTGATGGCCAAGACACCAACCCCCCATAGAAAGAACTGGAACAGGTGATCAGTATAATATCCTGTTTTTAGATGTTCACATAGTTGCCCAAGGAAAAATTACAGAATTCGAGCAAGGAGAAAACTCCTGTGACAAACACCTAGGAAGATGAGTTGATCTCAAGTCCTCTACGAGCCTAGATGGTACTGGGGCTGTTAAAAACTCAGGATATGTTAACAGAGATACAGCATCTGGGCCAAGGGAGGTGATGGATGCCCGCCCACCAGGGAGCCCATAGAGAAGAGGCCAGCTGGGCTGTCAGGGGTGCGGAAGCAGCAACACGAGACTTACCCCCACACAGCTGCTGACACCTCCCAGCGCCCCATGGCAGCCCTTCCTTTCACCCTCACCAGCCCCTGAGACACTGAGATTACTATCCCCACTCCCTTGGTAGCAGATAAGGAAACTGGGATGCAAAAAAGACCGAGCCACTTGCCCAAGCTCGAATGGCCAGTAAGGGCAATCAGGGCTGGATAACTGAGTCAGGGCTCCTGGGCTCCGAGGGAAGGCAAGGTGGAGGAGGGACAGCTTGGCGACTCACAGCTGTGTCCTCAAACAGCCAAGGTCTCACCATATGGAAAAGGGAAGAGAGTTCGTCTGCATCATTCTAGCGAGTGGGACCAGCAGCCCTCAGGAGAAGGTACAGGAGGCAGACTTCACTGCATCTGAGAGGTTAGAGCTGTCCAGGAGGAAAGCTGCCCCCAGGGACAGCACCTCAGTGACGGGCTTGAGAAAAGGCTGGTCAGAGAGGTTGGGCAGGCGCGTCCAGGAGAACTGCGGGCTGACTCTTCTCCCACGGTCTGCACACAGTGTCTTTCTGAGCAGCCCAATCTAGGTGATAGCAGTCCTGGCTTGGTAAATCAAACCCTAGTGGCCTAAAGCAGGCACAGCCATTTTTGAGGCATTTCACTTAATTCACATCAGGGATTTTGCTCGTTATGCTGCTGGGCTCCGGATCCCAGGGCTTTTGGAATAGTGCAGGGCTTCCCATAAGATATAAAGTGTGTGCGTGTATGTGCTATTCCTAGTGTGCAATATCTTATTAAATACTAACTATACTTTATATGACATATGTAGATACAGATATCTAGGAATCCCAACTCGTTTGCCCAGAAAATGAGGCCAGGTGAACGACAGCCTTTCTGGGTTCAGTGAAGGTGACCTTCCCAGGGCCGTGCACAGGAGGAGTGGGATTGACCAACAGCACCCAGCATGGAAGCGGCTGTACGGCACCCTCCAAGCCAGCTCCTTGTGTACAGCACGTATACAATGACTCTGCTAATTTAACAGATGCTTTAATGACTATGAAATCAATTAAATATTTTAAATATGAAATTAAATATTAAAATAAGCATTAAAGTAATAAATACCTTAATTTATTACTAATACTAACTAGTATTTATTAAATACTAATATGAATACAGCAAGAGATATGAACATATTTTGGTAAAAATGAGCCCATTTTCTTTTGATCCACACCGGCTCTGTGAAACACTCAACACATAAGATGCAACAGGCAGCAGTTTCTGGGGCCCAAAAATTTCTCTTTGTTTCCTGGGGTGGGGGTTGGGGGTGAGGGAGGGTAGAGGAACTCTTCCAACCATCAGTTGTCAGAAGCCTTGCTCCTCCTATTTTTAATGGAAAATCAGGGTTTAAGGGGAGGTAAATTGGTGGCCATCTGAGGGTCCTCAGGGGGCAGCACCTGAGCCCCACAGAAACGGGTGTGGGGAGAAGCTTCAATCCTGGACCCTCCAACCTGGGGGCCACGCTAGTGCCAGGCCAGGCAGTTGCTCAGCCGAGCCCAGCGTGTGTGGAGCCGCATCACCTCCCCCTCCAGGGCATCGCCGCAAAGTCGACACCACTCCATGGGACATGCAGCTCCCAAGCTCATTACCCAGCAGGTGCAGATTTGTCTCCAGGCGAATGGCTGACTGGAAGAGGAGCTCCTCGCGGTTGTCCAGGGAGGATTCTGCTTCTAAGTGGCTTTGCAACCAGCAGGCATACTCTTCTTTGCTCAGAACCTAAGTAAGACACGCTGTTGAGTGCCGCGCCAAGTGCTACACACTGCTGCAGTGCCACCAGCAGGTGCACCCTGGCGGAGGTGGGGCCACTCACCCTCTTGGCGATGCACAAGGTGCGCAGGCCTTCTACCGCGTACATGTTCAGGAAATTCTGAGTTTTGCTACGGATCTTTTTTTGATGCCTTCCTCTGGCGTCATCTAGGTTGGAGCACAAGCGGAAACGTGGGTAAGAACCGCAGCACCCCGCAGAATGCCCTCAGCCCTCCTAGACTTACCTCGTGTCTATTTCATCACCTGCAAACAGTACACACATTTTCATACAGAACTCAAAGTAAAAATTAGCTGTTATTTTTATAAAGGAAACTCATCAAAATGAAAATTTTTGGCTGTTCCTAACATCCTTTGTTGAAATGAGAAGCTCATGAAAACAAAAACCTCATCAAAAGTGATCCGGCATCCTTTTGTCCAGCCTATGAAATGGAGGTAACATTCTTCTCATTAATGAAAAATTACAGATAATAGAAAGTGCAGTTTCTATCTTCAGAACATCCCTCACTAATAGTGTTGCCAGAATCAACAATGCCTAAATATTGCATAGGACATACTTTCACTAAAAAAATTTGTTCATTTGCAATTCCAATTTAACTGCATACTCTATATATTTTGCTTGCTAATCTGGAAACCCTATGGCCAGCCATGACGCTGCAGGCCTGGGAAGGCTTGTCCACTATTCTAAGTCCACCCCATGATAAACTAGACCTGGCAGGAAACACTCTTTCATCTCCTAGACCAGGGTGCATTCTCCATAGAGGTGACAGAGCCTTCAAGGGGACGACGATTGGTTCTTGGGGAGGGATACATCTTACTCTCTCACGTACAAAGCAGATACACGTACAGAACATAAACAGATGTACAGTACATCTGTGCTATTAAAATGTCATGAAAGGAGAATTAGAAAAAATGTGTCAGAAAAGGCTCCCTAAGGGGTCAACGATGGGAAGAAAAAAAGAGTTGCCCTAGATTACTTTGCTTTAGGTATTAATAGATTTCCTGAAAAGATGATGTTCAAAGTCATCTTGATTTCGACCGTCATTGTATTCCTGGTATCACGATAACATTCTTAGAAGGTGTGGATAACCTTTTCCCACATTCTGACTGTTCTTTGAGCAAAGAGCTTTCTGAGGGGCTTTGAAATTAGAAGAAGAATAATAAAGCACCTTGTTGTCTGCGGGAGAGGAGAGGGGAGGGGAGCACTGGGCAGAAGGAGCAGCCGCACGGGGCTATGATGCTGAGATTAACCTCGTTGGTCAAAACAAAATGGACTGAGCCAACCCTCAGGACCCTGGGTGCCCCAGACGAGGGTGGACACTGGGGTGTTTCTGTGTGGGGACATCTGCACAGTGCCTGGGGGCAGAGAGCACCTGGCCCTGCTCTCCCCTCCTCCACACACACACACACACACACACACACACACACACACCTGTGCCACTTCTGACAAGTCTTTGCTCCTCATTCTTAGGCGACTTTTCCCTTACAGATCCAGGCTGCACCGACGGCTAGGTGGTCACTGCAGAAAACAGATGCTAGGGTTTGTGGGACTGGCTCTTCATGAGTGCTGGGATGGGTCTACATTCTGATGGAGAGTACATGAGGGTGGAAAGAACTCAAGCCCCACATAGACCATCATCGAGGGGGAGAGGGGAGGGGAGGGGAGCTGGGGGAAGCCTAAGAAGAGACTGCATTGGGGAGCTAGAGTGTGGACCCCCAGAGGGATTCGGTCAGCCCAGCTTTCCTGCGCTCACCAGGGTGAGGCTGGGGGTTGCTGATTTCAGGCTAAAGTCATGACAAAGTTCACATTGCGTTTAGATGATATTCATGCAACATTAGCCCCTTCTTTGTGACATTCACCAGCAACTCAGGCTCTCTGTAGCTTGTCCACCTGTGGTAACGGGCTCCTTAGGTAAACAGCAATGCCACATGCAGAGGTGGGACCAGCGCTGCTCAGCACCTCTGCTGCTTGGCCGGTACGGCACTGAGGGGTCCAGGCTGAAGGACCCTGAGGCTGCATCTGGGCCCCGGAGAGGCTGGTGGCACAGTGCCAGACAGATTGCTCCTGTCACAGTCTGCAAAGATGACTCACATGCCCCCTGACCCACGACACAGCAGGGCTGAGGCAGCTGTGCCTTGCAGTGGGCTGCACCTGGAATCTCCACCATGAGGCCACTGGTGGCTGACACTCGCAGCCTGCAGGGAGGCCCTTAAAGGAAGGAGGGTGGCTTCTCTTCGTGGTTTTGACACGTGCGGTTTAAATTGCCCAAAGTGATATTCCCCTTTCCTCTATGCTTTACAAATGATATTTCCCCAATAAAGAGTTTGAGCTTATTGAGATGATAAATGAAGAAGGTGAATTCTTGCTTGTACATGGATGTATTCACTCAGGTAAAGAGTGTTTACTGATTTACTGAATGGCAGCAATGGCGAGTGAACTACACAGTAGGCTGTGGGAGAAGGAAAGAGCAGCCTGAGGTTCAGGCCTTGACGACCACACGAAGCAGCAAAATCACACCCGCAGCTCCCAGGCAAGTGAATCTTAAAGGGAAGGAGCCAGAGACTTGGAAAAGGGACCTCGCTGATGCCATGTGCCTATGTTACACCAGGCACTGTGCTAGGGGCTTGCTGGAAAGAGATGGAAGCTCTTTTGCTGGCAACGTTCTACCCTCTATACCAGTGGTTTTCAAACTCTGTTTCAACCTGAAAGTTAAACGGGACTCTAGTATGTGTGGGGACCCACTGGGACTGCTTGGCCCCAAGTCAGGACAGAGGGCAGTGGACCTAGCTAGGGGCCCCCACTTCCTGGGCCCCCTCTGAGGCCTGGACCTTGAAGCTACCCCAGGTCCACAGGGCAGGAAGGAACTTTCCAGAATTACTAGTCTAAGGATTCTCAACCTTCACTGTTCATATTTAAAACCCGACACTCCCCAAGTAATCCCCAACTCCACTGTTCTGGGTAGGGGGCTGTCTAGGAGGTGAAGCGCCCTGAATGCGTTCTAGTCCAAACCCTTCCAACGAGGGAACAGGGATGCAGAGATGCCATGCAATTCTCTGATGGGCACTGCTTTAGAAAAGGGATGAATGAAAATCACTTCACCCAAGGGAAGGGAATAGGTGAGTAGATGTCTCAGAACTTTCTCCCCAGAGCTGGGGTGCAGCCGGGCAGGGGGCCCTACCTGAGGAGCAGGGCAGCAGGAGATCCATGACCACTGAGTCGGCCCCCTTGGTGTAGACGTTGATCTCGTCGGTGATTGGGTGGCGGATTACCACTGACATCCTCTTGCGGATGGAGTCAAAGCCCAGCGTGTGCAGGAGCTCGAAGGTGAGGCGGCCCAGGTGGGGCAGCTCCACCGACACCTGGTCGTGTAGGCGATCCACTAGCACGCAGTTGTAGGCCTTGGCCGCGTACACTAGCGCCGCCTCGTCGGGGCTCTCAGCCTCGTACCGCAGCTCCAGCTCCTCCTTCTTCAGCTCTGGCTCCTGCTCCCTGGTGGGCTCTGGGGCCCAGTTGCCGGCTTGGCTGCTGTAGCCGTTGCTGGCGATGGCTGGGGTGGACTGGCCTAGCTTGTCCTCCAGCCTGAGGAGTGTGCTGTTGCTGGACAGGTTGGACAGGAAGTTGGACCCCGATTTGTGATTGGACTTGTTGGTGGCCAGATTCCCAATGCTGCTGCAACCTGAGGTCAGGCGGCTGGGTGTGAACCTGCGGAGGAAGTCCTCTATGGTCTTCACCGGGGACTTCAGCTCAAACCTCACCCTCACCTGCAAGAGAAGCAGTCAGGAGACAGCTGAGGGAACCATCATTGTGTCCATCAGAAGATCACACGTATTCCCTCACTGCCTGGCCCACCTGCAGGACTTGCTGAGGGGCACCTGGGTGGCAGAGGGTCCTTTCACACACACAACGTTTCCTCTCTTGGCAGAGAATGTTAATATTAGACCAAACCAAAACAAACTTGAGTGCCAACTTGGGTATTCTTTCCTCCACCCTAAGCAACCTTCCAATAATTCTTGGCCATTTCTGGAAGGACAATGTTAAATTAGTTATTAATATCAGATATGTTTTTTGTGAGCCACGCTGGGCTCTGAGCCCTTTCCATAAATCCTCAGCACCAGCTACATCCAGATGAGGTACCTGAGGCACAGGAGGGCATGAGTTGTCTAAAGCAGCACCGTGGTAAAGTCAGGATTCATGTGCAAGTGTCATGGCCCAGAGTCTGGGCCCCCAGCCTGCTTTGGCCTCTCTCCTGAGTGAATCTGGGAGCCTGAGGCCCAGGGTAGGCCATGGTGGGCAGTCTCTGAGCAGTCTCTGCCCACATGGGCTGGCCCTGCCAGAGGCCAGGCAGTAGGGGAAGCACTGAGGCAGGTGGGGCCTCCCAATGCCCACCTGTCCACCCCAGGCTGGCCCTGCTGGCTGCTCTGTGTCCCTCCCATCCTGGGCTCAGGCCTCCGGTGGTCCATCCTCTGCCACTTGGCCCCAAACCCGGCCCCTGCCCACTGCAGCCTGGGGGTGACACTGCAGAACCACAGAGCTGTTCTGCCCTGTACAAAGCATCCTGCTGCATCCCCCTTGAAGCTGAGAGGGAGGAGCATGTACCCTTGGGAGGACTAACAACCGTGGTGCCAGCAGAGAAGGGTGCTGTGGGTTCCCAGGGATACTCCAGAACTTGCCTTTTGTCGTGGCTGATCCGGGGACGTGACAACTACTGTGTTGCAGATAGTAAGCGCGATGAAGAAATCGAAAACATCAGAGAGCTCGGGCGAGAGGTGGGCCAGCGGGTGCTCCTGGTGCCGCGCCACAGCCAGGCACCTGTCACACTCGCTCACCTTCTCAAGCAGCTTTGGATCGGGCGTGATGTCTTTCTCCTGGGAAGCAAAGACAGATGAGCAATCGGTGAGTCTGACCCGGTAAACTGCCGAGCGTGTTGGCACTTGACTATTTAAGGCACCTTCATTTTATTATAAGCTGTAAACAGAACTTCATCTCACACATGCATATAATGCCATTTTATAATTGTACATTATTTATAATTTTAATTGTATAAAAATATATAACTTACATATGAAAATGCATATATTCTTATTATATATGATAAAATATACATGTTCTTTAAAATAACATATCTTGGAATATCTTACTATAAAGGAACATGTGTTACTCTAGAAAAATTCAACAAATCTTCATCACTCCACCCCACCCCAGGAAACAATACCTACTTTTTGAAAAACGATCCTGCATTTCCTCTCAGTCTTTTTTTTCTACATTTACATTTTACATAATCAAAATATTTTGTATACATATTGGCTATTTCCATTTTCCCCAAAACTTTATTATTGCCTGAACTTCTCCAGGCTTTTAAGAATTATTTGAAAATACATTTTTTGACAACTTCGAAATGTACATACCACAATGTATTTGGCCATCTGTGTATCATCAGACATTTAAATTTCTTTCATGGTTTTGCTGATGTAAATAACACATTGATAAACTTCCATGGACATCAATCTCTGACTGAATCACTAAGTTGCTAGTTGTGAAAATTTGAGTATTTTGAATACTCATGAAACATATTGAAAAATGCTGTCAGGAAAATTTGTTCCAAGGTAGTTTCTCTCCTGCCAAGTGTGAGGGCTCCCCACTCGCAGGAGCCCTGCAGAAACCCACAGATCGGTGCCCATAATCCTAGGTCACCCCTGTTTAAATTGCAGCTTGTTTAGGGGTTTAGAAGGACGCGAAAGAATAAAACCACCACAAAGTGAGCAAATGGATTCTTCCCCTCTGTTCTTAAAATGTTTCAGAAGTGAAAGGGTCTTTTAGAGGTTGTTACTCACTTCTGGAAATTTCCCTGCCTGATGCTGGTGGTTCACAAATGTTCGGGCAGCTGACAAGCCAAGGAGAAAGGAGGTTTGTTGGATTTGGGTTTATCTAATTAAAACTTTTTTGAGGGGATCTGGCTTTGCTTTTTCACAGTTGTCATCTACTTCTGATGATGTTTTATTCATTTCATTTGGCAGGATGGGCTTCCTCTCCATCACCCCATCTGGGTGGCTCACCTGGCAACCACCCAGCCTTAGAAACTGTGGCAAAGGGGCCGTGCCAGTGTTTGGGAAAAGATACAACAGTGGGGAGAAGGTGTTGGCCAGAAAAGCTTCTGCCAACTGAGCAGAGCCAAACCACCAGGCGACAATGTACTTGTGTGATTAAATATAGACAGTTTTGATGAACCGGGAAAAATGGCAGTGGGAAAGAAAGGTGGTGATGCTCTAGCAGGAGGGCAGTCTGGGCTGTGCTGGGGCTGCCTGCATGCTCACCATGGGGCTGCTGAAGGCCGTGTGCCTGGACAGCATGCTGGCCCTCTTGGCCTCGGCCCGGCTGCCCGTGCGCCGGTGGGACTTGGTGCTCTGGGTTCTGTGCATCATTCGGATGCTCTGGTGGCTCCCAATGCTGCCACGCTGGGACACCAAGCCGCCTCTGGGTACCACCTCCTCCTCCTCCGAGTCGGCCTCCTGGTACCTGGCCAGACGCTGGGCTGTGGGGAGAGAGACACAGGCTGAGACATCGTGGGGCAGGCTGGGCACACTGAACCGAATCAGGGTGTTTGGGCTCCAAGAGGCTCTGGCAGGCCTCCCCAAGGCACTCACCAGCCCCGCTTTCTAATGAGAAGGCACACTGAAGGAGACTTTGCACCAACTGAGGGACAGAGAACATTCTCACTTATTTGCACCCTCAGTCAACCTGGGAAGACTGATATTCTCAACCCCATTTCACAGGTGAGAAGACCAAGTCTTATCTCAGGGAACTTGAGCTTGCTATGGTCACATGATGCAAGGGCAGGGGGATGGGCTTACATAGAGCCCCTCTGTTCAGGGAGAGCCTAGGTGTGCATGGGGTCAGGTGAGCAGGCGGTCTGGAGGAAGGCAGGGCAGATGGCAAAGGCCTGGCCCACACAGGTGTCACAGGGGCCAGGTGTCACAGGGCTGCCTGCCTCCCTGGGGCCTTGTAGCCCCACAGAATGACAGTGCTCACTAGGTGCCAGGCTCCCTGCTCAGGGCCACGTGTGCAGTGGGTAAGTCTGCACCCACCCCCAGTTCGAGTGAAGCACTATGGAACAGGAGGCTCACACTCCTCCCAGATCACACAGCAGGGCTGCACGTGGACAGGGTTTGGACCCAGTGGGCCAAATTCTATTGAGGAGGATCTTGACCACGATGCTGCACTTGAGTCGTTAGGGGGCACTGTTGAGCAAAGTCCCACGGCCGCATGGACACTCCGTGAGTCCCCTTTAGAGGTGCCTGAGCTTCTGTTTCTTTCTAACCAAATGCTCTGAACAAATTTTCCTGGATTTGCCCGGTTAGGACAGCTTGTTTCATCACAGATGGGTGACAAGGACACTATTCGTGAAGAGTATTTATTCAAAGCAAGTGTTCAATCAGAATTTCAAGCGCAGACGCAGTGCTGGGCAGAAGTGCGAGGTACCCTAACACCTGGGGCCCGCAGAGAGGTACAGAGAAGGGGATGCCCATGGAGTCGGCCAGCCACGTGGGCCAGGCCTTTATACAGAACATCTCCTAACAGACCTTCCTTTAAAGATGAGAAGGGGGTGCCACCAGCCCACCCTCCCAAGGCCGAGTACTTGCTAAGACTGGGATTCCAACTCAGGGAGATACTAACTTCAGGAGCAAAACTTCTCCCAAACACCTCACCAGCTCTTGGATGATGTAAGTCCCAGTTTGCTGGACAGTAAGGATGTGCAAAGCCTGGACACATGACTGTGTCCAGCATGAGCGCTAGGAGCTTGGATTCAGCCTCCAGGAAGGTAGACTTGCCCTTCCCACCTTTCCCCAGCAGAGGTCAAGGGATGTCAGAGTTCAATGTAGCCATCCCTCGGGGCCTCCTCCTTCCCTGAAGGCTGTGGGGGCTAGGTCATCCGAAGCAATTTCTGACCAGCAGTGGCCTTGGATACCTTCGATGTCCCCAGAGAAGATGAGGCCCAGTGACAGGTATGTCCACCCCGAGCATGTATGGTGGCCAGCTGGCTCCAGGTCATGGCTCAAGTGCTCAGGGAGGAGGGAGGTCACACCCAAGGTCTCCATGGCCGGTTCTGGTGAGCTGGGCTCAGTGCTCAGAGCCCACCTAGTGCTATCCTGAGAGGCCAGATCATTGATTCACTGGCTGAAGACGCTCTCTGCCCTGGGTGCCTGTCAAATGCCAATCCAGGCACTTCTTTAAAACATGCTGCTGAGACTCATGGTTTCATTTCCTCACCAGAAATGCTCTTCTGTGTCTTCTGGAGACGATGGAGCCCTTTGGTTTTATGGTAAGCATTTGACAATTGTCAAAATCTATCTGTTATCTTAGTCAGAATTTTGCCCCAGGGAGCCTCATGTCCCAACTTTATTATTATCTTTTAAACTTATTTTTGAAAAAAATCACAATTGTATACATTTATGGGGCACAATGTGATGTTTTGATATATTTATACAATGTGGCATAATTTAATCTAATTAACATATCCATTACCTCATTTACTATCTTTTTTATGGTGGTACTTTTGAAATGTATTCAATTATTTTGAAATATATATTATTGTTGGCTATAGTCACCCTGAGGTGAAATGAATCTCAAAACCTGTTCCTCCTGTCTATCTGACCGGGGGTCCCAACTTTAAAAGGCTGCTGCAGAACCAGCTGCCTGGGTTTCTGATTCCTTTACAACTCTGCTGAGTTTTGCTTTCAAGAGGAGCACACAACTGAACTATTCTGCATCAAGTTTAGCAGTTAGGGAAGGAGAAGGGGAGGAAGGACAGTGGAGGGGGGGACAGGTGGATAGAATACCATCACTGACAGTCTGCTTTGGGTGGCAAATAAAAAACATTCAACCAAGTGGGTAAGTTTCTACGCCTTCTGTTTAATATGACTGCTTTAGTTTTATATGGAGGAAGATAGTAGGTATCATGATAATTCTTGCTTTTACAAAACTCACAAAGGTTTCCTAACAGATCCTTCCCACCAAATCCCTCTGAAGAACAGCTTCCTACTAATGCTCATTTTTTGTCCTCCTCCCTGTTTTATGTTTGCTTCTGTTCCCATGGCATGGTTTCTTTGATGGTCTTTGTTGCCGCCATGGGCAGGAAAGGGAGTCCTGGTTGTAGGGCAGGGCGCCCCCTCGAGGAGGTGCAGTGGCCCCAGAGATGCTCCTGTGGCGACACAGCGCCTCCTCCTGGCAGGGGGCAGGGGCGGCTGGCTGCAGTCTCCCCTTGGCTCCTGAGGCTGGCGGCTCCCTTGAGCCTTCAGGGAGGAAGGAGGCGGCAAAGGATATGGAGAGGAGAGGTGGGAGGTGGGACCCCCAAAATAATTGGAAGTGAGGCCATTCATATCTTTCCAGCTCCCAGGGACGCTGTGTTCCAAGGGAAAGAATGCAGCAAGGATTACCCAATGCCCTTCTGAGAATTTTCAGCTGATGACAAGAAGATGGCTGGGTGACAACATGAACATCTCTTTGCCCACAGATGAGGCAGAGTAAAGTAACTGGGCATCTCAGAAGCGAGCCCCCATCGAGGAGCCCTGCCTGGCTGCTCGCTTGCCTGGCAGCAGACAAGTGCTTAAGCAGATGCCCACCGCTCCAGACACTGCAGTGAGCAGGGTGTCAGCAGTGCGCAAGTGCCTGTTCTATAAATAGCACCGGCTTCAGGCTCCTGAGCTGCTCCGACAGCTACGTCTTTATGCTCCCTTGAAAACCAGCAATCCCTGAAGCTGGCGGTGTGCATGCGTGCGTGCGTGCGTGCATGCGTGTGTGTGTGTGTGTGTGTGTGTGTGTCCACATGCAGCTCTGGATATAGCAGCTTTCTGGTCCAGGCCACACTGGGAGCCCCCCACGCCCATACTCACCATTTGCATCATGCGAATATTCTACGCCAGACACAGTGCATCTTCGGAAAACCATCTTATTCTCGGTTAAAGTGCCAGTTTTATCTGAAAAGATGTACTGTATCTGCCCTAAGTCTTCCGTAATGTTCAGAGCACGGCATTGCAGCTGTGAGTCTGTTTCTTCATCGTACAGCTCCATATCCTGGTTGATGAAGTACACCTGGCACACTTTAACAATTTCAATGGAAACGTATAAGGAAATTGGGATCAAAACCTATAAGACATAAAGTACACAAAATGAATGACCGGGAGGACCAGGTAGCTGGGGAATGAGTCCACTCTATTTAAATGCAAATGACTACACCACAAGCAAGTAGGGACAATACTGTACCTTTAAGAGCTCAATTAGGTCGCGATTTAGAGTCAATATTGGAAAAGTATTAGAATACTGACAAAGAGTTTTAAACTAGGACAGCCTATGGTGCAACTGCAGAGCAGAAATCCACTATCGTGTCTGGAGGTATGGTAACCATGGCTTGGACAGAAGCAAGCGTTTTCGTGTTACTAAGTTGTGCTTGAGAGAAGCTAGGAAAGGAAAGAGAGAAAAGAGAAATAAAAACATGGCACAGTCAGAGTCCTCACACGCAAAGCCACCTTGCACCACAGCGGCACATGGCACCCAGCCCTTCCCTGGGCTCCAAGCACAGGAGCTGCCCGTTTCCCACAGACACAACCCCACAGTTTAGGGAGTAGCTGCAAACGCAAGAGACAATCTTTTTTCAGACGCTGGTTTTGTGTTGAAGGAAGACTACTGTGATCCCCTACAATGCAGAGCAAAGGGAAGGCAGCTTTGAGAAAAATATTCAAGTTATACGTCCATAATTTAAGAACCATTGCCTTGAAATTAATATTTATTTACTTATTTATTTTTGTGCAGTAACAGAATTGAAACTAAAGTTTATGGGCTCAGAACATCATACCCAGACTAGCTGGGTTCTCCTGGGAACGTAACTATGTTAATAGAACCCCAACTATAGTCCTACCTCAAGCCTAGAATAAAATTTGCATTTATCAAAACAGACTAATTTGGAAAGTTAAGTAAGGCTGTTTCCTGTTGTATGAAGCACATATAATAAGAGACAGCAGAGCTTCCCTTCTAGGCGAAGGGGAAGCAAATGTCCTCTGGTCACTCTGTGTTCCCAAGAAGCTTGGTGGTGACCCTCACTGCTCTTCTCACCCTTTGGAGCTCTGGGAACTCCCCTAACCTTTAACACACCTTCTTGGGCATAGATTGCCAGTTACTTACTGGGAGCTGTTGGAGAGGCTGTGAATTAATAATAACAGTAATAATAATGAGCAATGCCCATAAATGCAATGTGATACCCTGAACTGAAACCTGGGACAGAAGAAAGCACCCCAGGGAAAAGACTAGTGGGTGCCCAGTTAAGAAGGCTGGAGTTTAGTTCAAAGCAAAGTACCAAGTTGGTTTCCTAGTTTTTACAATGTATCATGATGATGTAATATGTTCATATTAGGAGAAACTGGGTGAGGGATATATGGGAAGTTTCTGTATCAGGCTTTGCAACTTTTCTGTAAATCTTAAAATTATTCCAAGATAAAATGTATTAAAAGAAACTGAAAGGAAAAACAACATAATGAAAACGATGACCAAAACTAAACCCTCAACGTGTAAAAACCTTAGGAATAGCAAAGCAGAATTTTAACTTGAAAATCACCCAAAGAAAGACCCTTACAGATAAATTAGGTGGAAAAATGAAAAGCAAAACTTCAGGCAGGTGTATCTGTGGTCCTCTCAGATGTAGGATTTATAGAAACCTTCAGCAGAGCACAATGAGTAAGTTCTCTTCAGAAAAGTAAAGCAATTACGGTACGACAGTGCTGTTACCTGCAGGACTATTATCATTGTCAAAAATGAGTAAACTGCAGCTGTGACTGGGGACAAAGCGCTTCCGTCAGACTCAGGGACATCAAATAATGATTTCTTGTCTTGATACCGCCGTACCCACAATCCATGTCCTGTAGTAACGTTCAAAGAGAAATGTCGTTCATCCAATAGAGAGATAAGAACACTGCCAGTGAAAATTAAAGTAAAACTTCAAGATTATTATCTGACACAAGCACGTTCGATTTTCTTAGCCTGCCTCACTGGGTCAGAGAGCAAAAGCACATGATATCCTTGGCACCCACCATCAGACAGCTGGAAGGAGCTGGGGCCTGGACTCTTCCTCCCACCAAGAGCTACCCACTGTGGGTGCTACACGGCACCCACGGCCCTGACGCAGGAATTACAAATGTGCAGGCAGCTGACAGTGTCAGCCCCAAGAAAGGAATTTCCCAACATGTGAAAGTCAGTAGGCTCTTGATACTACCCGTTATTGCCCCCTCCTGGAGATTCAAAATTCACATATTGGGACTCTGGAAAGCCAGTGGTAAAATGCACATTACTTAATCAACCGGGTCCCAAACCTATCTGATAACAGAAGCCTTTTTAATGCCCTGAACAACTGTATCTTTTGCCACTGAGCTCTGAGACCACATCACACCCACTTGGACTAAAAATATTAGGAGAAAAAAAATTGTGCCTGTACTGAACATGCACAGACTTTATTTTTCTTGTCATTATTCCCTAAACAATACAGTATAACAACTACCGTTTACATCGTATTAGGTATTGTAAGCAATCTAGAGATGACTTACAACACACGAGAGGATGTGCATTGGTTATATGCAAATGCTAAACTATTTTACATCAGGGACTTGAGCATCCATGGATTTTGGTGTCCTCAAGGGTCCTGGAACCAATCCCCAGGGACGTCTGTACTCTGCCACACTCATTCACCTAGGCATCGCAACATGGCCTGGGCTGACGCAAACAGCCCTTGAGATCAAGTTGGTGAAAAATGCATGTTTTAACTTCAGCGTGCCCGGTCTGATGCACTGGGCAGCCCACCAAGCTGGCCTGGAGGCTGTTCAGCAATGACCATTCAGGATCCATCTAGGAAACTTACCGACCGCTGAAAACAGAGACATACAAATGAGGAGAAGGACACACCAGAGCACATCGCAGTTCATCTGCCTCTCAAGCTGGCTGCGCTTGTAGCGGGGCCCGCTGTTGTTCAGCAGAGCCTTGGTTTCGTGTCCTGGGTGGGAGAGTGGAGGGACGTGGTAAATCAATGCCCAACAGCTAACAGCTAAGGGACCAAGTGCACTGACTCCATGTGAATTACTATGCTGCCATCCAATGATACTATCAGTGCGACTGAAAAAGCAGGGTATAAAATTAAGCTTACATATGTAGGAACCATGGGGAAACAAATGGAAAGAAATATGCTAAAATGTCAAGAGAGAACACTTTTGGTGGTGGCATTATTTGAATACATTTTGCTTTTGCTCCTTTCCATTTTTCTAGTTTTCCAAATTTTCTACATGGGTTTATGTTACTCTTGTAATCAGAAAAAAATTAAAGAGAAATGTTCGAGAACACAGCGTGCCCTCTGGCAGCAGGCAGGGTAAGGTACCCACGCCTACCTGCGTAGATGACGATGCCGACGACCGCGTCTGTGTTCCTGATGGTGCAGCCTCGAAGCAACAGGTTTTCTTTATACAGTCCAGCCTTTTTCCCATTGTCGTGTATGCTGTTAAGGAACAGTTGGCATGAGTCACGAGGTTGCCTATGTGAGCCTCCTCTCTAGGAGCACTGCCGTGGGAAGGCAGGCTCTGACACACAGAAGCTCGGGGAAGCCCAGATGCTGGACCTCCCCCAGGACTGGGCGGCTGTCCCAGCAGATCTCTCCAGGAGCTGCGATGAGCTGCTGTTCACTAGTCACCGGGCACCTGGAAGCAGTTCAAGAGCCTAACGTTTGCTTAACTTTGCATGTGGGCTTGTTTTCACTCCAGGGACTGACATGGCTAGAGAGGGCAGACCCCTGACTGACTGCAGGACAGAGTTCAGAAGCCGGCCAGGGAGGACCTCGCTAGGTGGTCTCTGATACATCTCCTGCTCGTCACAGAAAACGCTACTCCTAATCAGTATCTCAAGTTGTCACAAAAATACACATATCTCTCTACAAAAGGGGATGATATTGGTTTTAGCAACATTTTTGTACATCCTTTTTTCTTATAAAAAGTCATAAGGTCATGAGAAATATTAATCTATTTAACTTGAAATGTGGTAAATTCCACGAGACAATTTTCTAAATTCTGTTTCACTGCTGTTTAGCTTCAGAGGGACAGACAGTCCAAGGTTAAGCTGCTGATTTTCAAACTCATTCCCCTGGCCCACTAATGACTCGTGCTGGCCAGGGCAGGCCTGTGCGAGGGCCACGCTGGGGCCTGATGCCACAGGTCACAAGGGATAGTTCCCCTGGATGCTTCCAGAACTACAGCAGGGGCCCAGCTTAACACAACCCGGGTAATGCCACCAAGAGGGGCCTTCCAAGAGGCCTCAGGAAAACCCTGCTGACCCACTGATCTCAGACTTCCATTCTCCAGAGCTGTAAGACCACAGACTTCTGCTGTTAAAGCTGCCCAGTCTGCGGGACTCTGTTCCGGCAGCCGAGCAGGTGTATGCCCCCTGTAACATTTAATCTGTGCCGCTTAGGGGAGCTTACCCAGGTCAACTTTCAGGTCTCTTGACTCATCAAAACCGATCTCTTCCAAATCAAAACTGTCCAGAAGCAAAACTGGATGAGAGGGCTGTCTGGTGATAACAACTACTGTCCCCTGAAAAGTGTCTCACGTGGGCTTCCTTGGCAAATGGCGGAGTTTGGCTGATGAATGTCCTGCCTGGCTTTTCCTTCTCAAATGATGTTACGTTTTCCTGACCACACTTCCTGATGGTAACGGGACGCATTTGTCTGAGTCCCAGCATGTAAAGAAAGGGGAGTACTAGCAATTGCTGGCAGGAGCCTGCAGCCTGCACCAGCTCAAACACAGGAGTGCAGGGCTACAGCACTCGTGGCGTCTCCCCCAAGGGCACAGGCCACAGTGCACAACTCCATGTACCTTGCATAGCAAACACTCTCCCCAGTTTGTAACTCTTCCAGCCCCTGGGGGCTGGCCCTCTGCTCTGCTATGCCCCAGGCACTGGCTCCACTGTTGGCCTGGGTCCCTGGGCCAGCAACCTGGGTGTGCTTGCTGCCTCCTCCTCATTTTCATACCCACTCAAACATCAGTCCTTAACGAAAACCTGCTCCCTGGCTGTTTCTTTAACCACGGCCACCTCCTTGCTGTCTCTGCACAGCACTGCTCTCTCACTCAGGCTTCCACCGCATCCTGCAACACGCCCTTGCTGGCCTCGACACCAGCAGCCTGGGTCCCTCGCATTGGTTTCTCACAGTCACCAGAGAGGTCCTCGGGGTGCGCGTGTGAATGCCATGTTCATCTGGGAGCATCCTTTGTGGGCTCCTCACTTCCTCTGCAGCCCTTTCTCTCCCCTGCCAGTGTGAGCTTCTCCCGGCCAGCCCACACAGCACGGCCCGTCCACCCCACGCTGGAGGACCTCGGCCGTCCAGCCTGGGCTCAGGCTCTCCAGCCCTCGTGAGGTTCTGTGCCAAGGTCCCAAGCCCTCCTGTCAGAGACTGCAGTATTCTTGTTTGCTTCGCTCTCTCTACTTTCACACACAGGCTCCTCATATCTTACTGCACTTTGCACCTCTGATGCCTACCTCAGTGCCTGGCACGTGCTGAAGGCTGCCTCGCCCTCGGCTCAAGCTGGTCCATCCGAGGGAGGGGTGGATGGCACCAGAGAGGACGGGGGTTTATCCCTGCTCCTGCCCAGAGAGGGAGCCCTGGCTGGCTGTTCCCTAGACCAGGGCTGTGAATCTCCCCAGGTGACCTCTTTGACAGGAGTCCCCAGGGACCACTCCTCCCCATTGGGCAGTGACAGCTCAGCTGCTACTAACCCAGTACTTGCTCTGTCCCCTGGGGGCCCCTAAATCCCACCCACTCCTGCAGAAATGCACTCCTAGCAAATAACCTCCCTCTGATTATGCAAATTTGAGTGCTTGATCTGTCTTCAGAGGGGCCCCTGACTGAGGCGGGGAGGGAGGAAGGAATGATGCATAATTGATAGATAATTCCTTCCACTGCCAAATCCTGAGCAGAATATTTATAATAATAAGTTGCTCAGGCTTTTGTTTATCTAATGTAAATAAGTGTAGAAATTATAAAACTGTGTGTTTTGTGCTGATGTTCAGTCTTCTTGAAATGTAAATGTGTCAATTAAAGGTGCCAAGGTAAAATGAAAATATTCCAGTTTTAAAGAGTCTAGTTGATGTGGCTACAGTTCATTTTAATGCCTGGTCATTGGCAGTGAGGACATTCTGGACATGCCCCCACAAAGCTCCATCCAGACACCGGGCGGAGGGGGTGGGGACCTGACAGCTCTATTGTTAGCAATGGCTCTACTGCTATTACTAATGATGGTCTCCGGAGGGTGTCACCTTCCACGGTGGGGAGGCTGCCCCAAGAAGCACACCAGGGCTCCCGATGGCAGCCAGTGGTCACACCAGCCCTATGTAGTCACATGCAGCTCTGTAGCATGCAGGGAGGAAGGCTCACGACCCTGCTTTGTGGGGGTAAGAGTGGAACTAGAGAGAGCAGGGGTGACTAAACCTGTATCAGACAAAACAGACTTAGCCAAAAGCTGCCCCAAGAGACAAAGAAGGTCATTATGTAATGAAAAAGGTCAATTTAACAGGAAGATATAACCATTATAAATATATCTGCACTCAACATTCAAAGCACCTGCAACATGAAGCAGACACTGAAGGAAGAGATAGGGAGTAGGCTTTACGATGTGAAATGGAATTTTACACTAGATGACCAACCAACACACCTTTCTGCTTTATTCTTTAGGGGAAAGTGCAAGTGTTCCATCGATTCTTGACTTCAGAGATCACTGTATGCCATAAAGTTGGCTGTGCGCAAGGGAGTAGGGGCAATCTGAGTGAGATCTCACTCACAGGGGCCTCGTTAACATGCCAGTGAGGAAACCCAGGCCGGGAACACTTGTCATCAGCAGCCATCAGAGTTGGCCTGGCTGGCTGCAGGCAGAACAGCATCCACTCGGGAGCCCACTTGAGAGGCTGTCTCCCACAGCACCCAGGGAATCGAGACAGGCCTGGGGTGCTGGGCCACAGAGGGCCGGGCGTGGGCTGTCTCACACCACCCCACACTGAACTGCAGCTCCCTCTGCACTGAGCTCACCCCTGGCATGTGCTCAAGGGCCCCACCAGCCTGGCCTTCTGTTACCTTCTCTCTTCTTAACAAGTGTCCCCCCTCTTTGTGAGGCCTCCATCTCTGGCCCTCCTGTTCCAGCCACACTTCTAGAAAGAAAGGCGGAGCAATATAATGGCCTCCCCACTCCCTCCCCACCTCCTGCAAGCTGGACCCCCTTCCCTGCCTCGTCTGGTCTGGCAGCTTGGCCGGCACCTCCTCAGGCTCCGTGGAACCTCCTTCCTCAATGTCCCTACTGTGCCTCCACCCCAGGCACTGCCCTGAATGGCATTTCTGTCACACAAAGGATGGCTGCTCCTGCTGCAGGGATTGCTTCTTCCGCATTCCTTTCCTTCCATCCTGTACCCTCTGCCCCTGGGGCCCAGCCTCCTCCCTGACTTCACACGTGCCCTCGAGTCAGGGGACCTCAGATCTGCACCTCAGCTCTCCTCTCTCCCCTGAATTCCTGACCCACATTTGTGTACTGTCAGCTGGGTCGTCCCACGTGATCTACTTGCCAGCTCCTCAAGTTCAGGAAACCTCAAAGCCCAACTTCCTTCCTCCCACAGCTGCTCCTGACAAGATCGTTGAAGACAGACTATTCTCCAGCTGCCTTTCGACTGGATCCCTGCCCCCAACCCGGGGAGCACACGACTTCTCACCCTGACTTCCCCTGACCCTTCTCGTTCCTGCTTCATATTATGGTCTGTAATAGAAATAGTGACGACAGCAGCCACAGTAATGGTGGCCAATACTGATAAAGCACCTGTCGTTCTGGAAGCTTTCTGTGCATGACGTTAACGGAACTTTCAATGATGACATGAGGGGAGTCCTCAGATGAGTGGAGGTGTTTGCCTACAGTTACCCAGCTAGAAAGTGGGGGCTCCAGGGCCTGTCAGCCTCAGCACTAAGAGGACCTGTTTAACACTCCACTAAGAAGGTAGTTTCCCGAAGGCAGGACTGAATGCCGCTGACTTAGGGTTCAATCCCCTTGTGCGCATACCCAGCTCTACAGCAAGCAATGAATGTGTGAGCTGCCGTCTGAGCATATGAACACTGCGTCTTTCAGAGGCCTCCCAGGGGACCCCGTATGAAGGAAGGGGAAGACAGACCATGGGATGGGCGTACACTTTTGGGAGAAGGATGTCAACCCCTTCTTTTCTGATCGGTAGAGTTGACACCATGAATTAGGTCATGAGCAAGAATACACACAGAACATTCTCCATGGAGGCTGTCCTCACCCCGTCCATATTCGTCATTTCAGGTCAAGAAGCATTTGGAAACTCCGCACCTGCGCCAGTTTGGGCCTGGGGATTCGAAGTAGTGCCGAGGATGGTGCCGCGTGTATGAACTCCTGGGCCAGTGGGGAAAGGAGGCCTGGAGAACACGGGCCAGGAGTGGAGAGACCAGCAGATCCACCGCAGACCGCTCATGCATGGAGAGGGGCTTATTTTATCCTCCAGTCTTATATATTATATGTTAGTGTTTCTTCTCATGAACCCTCTTTTAATTGGCTCCTTTCAGGAGTGATCTAACATTATCCAAGTTCTGACTCTCAGGTAAGAAGAAGGACAATTTCAGCAGGTGACCTGAGCCATCTCTTGGGCTACAGACAAATTTGGCCTCTCACTGTGAACAGCTTCCATTCGTCGGTTCATCCCCAGCATCACCACCTCAGCAATGCTGGATATGTCCATAAATGAGAAGATGCAAACTGACACCGAAAGCTCTCAGAAATGGAGCCATTTTCAGAGGCAGAGCTTCCCCATTCCCCCGAGTATCTAAGGGGAGGCCACTCTGTGCCCGGGCCACTAAACAGGAGCAGAGCAGGACAGCACAGGGACACAGCCCCACATTCTCTGGACAGCAGAGCTGAACCTGTGGAGTTTGCTGGTCCAACCCAACATTCCTCAGGCCCTTGTCATGGGCTTCGTTCTCCAGGAGACTGTCCCGGATGGCCCCATAGGACCACTCGGCAACTCCATCCTGACACTGCCTGTTTTCTCCTATGTTTTTCCCACACCGCTGACCAGACACATGCACACACACAAGATGATTATGGAGATCTCCAAACAGACGTGAAAGTAGAGAGAAGAGTATAATTATTGCCCAGGTATCCATAGTCCAGCTTCAACAGGTGCCCATGTAGGGCCAGTCCTTGTGCCATCGATCTGCCTTGCTCGCCTTTCTGCTGTGGAGCAATGAAGGGGCTATACCATCAGACACACTAGGTATTGGACTTATTTTTTATACAGTCTCTCTTTTCTCCTAACTAGAATGAAATAAACACGAAGGCAGGAATTTTTGCCTATTGAGTTCACTGTGTTATATCCAGAGCCTTGTACATGGCCCCACAGAGAGTGACCAGTGTTCAGTGACACGTGGATGAATGAACGAGGGAAATCCCACCTCCTCCCGCCTGGCTGCTTCTTCCATCTAATGGGCCCCGTGTGGTCGGCAAGGCTTCCCGGGTCACCCCCTCACCTCCCCAGGGCCCACTAGAGGAGGGCAGAGTGGGCCTCCTCTCATCCCAGACGGCACTGGCGCGTCTCCACTGCTCACCAGATCTTATAACACAAGCTAGTCCCGTGAGCAGCCAAGAAGGCTCGGGTGCTGGGCAATGTTCCCAAAGGGCTACACCACATGGAAAAGAAAATCAAATACATGTTTTATAAATGTGTGTGTGTACACACATAAATACAGTTTATCAAACGGGAAGACAAGCACAGGAAGATGCACGATACTCACATGCAACCACGAAACCTAGTCAGGTCGTTGTTTGGCTTCTCACACTCGATTACACTGGTGAACATCAACGGATTGAATTCGGAGACCTAAAATAATAGCATGTATACGTTAGAGAAATCTGGGCTCAGGCTGTTCCATTCCAAAAGGCACTCTTTTTTCTGTCTCACATCCAAGGCAGGGACATTGCATGGGAGAACTCTGCCTGTGAATCTCTGCAGAAAGCCAAGGCACTCCTGCTTTTTCATTCTTATAATAAATAACTAACTATTTTATAATGAATAACAGTAAGTGGACCAGGACTGGTTAGTGAGCGGAAATGACTGTAGCTCTAATGCAAAAAGAGAATGTGAAATAATGGCAAAGGCAAGCCACCAATGAAGGAATGAATGTGTTTTTTGAGATGGACCAGCACCTTCCAATTTTCTGTACAGATTTAGAGAAGCAAATTCCATCCAGAAAACAGGAACTTATACCAAGATACTATTTCCTCAACTTACACTACAAATTCTTCATGCATCTTTAATGAAAAAGATTTAAATAGCTGATGTGTGAGCCAACAAATTATTATTATGCTCAATTAAAAAAAATGACAGCTCACCACAAAAAAAGTCTTTAATTTAGAATTTTTCCATTGATAGATACAACAGTACCTGGCTCATACGAAGAGCTCAGGAGTGGGGGAAGGGGGAAGAAAGGAGAGAAAAAGAATAAGCCTTTAGTGTAAATAACAGTACAATGAGTGGATTTCTTTTTTATCAGCTCTCTGGTCAGGCCTGTCCTTCTATTTTCTCCACCAAGGGTCACAACATGGTAAAAAGTTGAAAGTGTCTTTGCTCACACAAGCATATCTTTACAAAAAATCACCGAAATGGCATAAACTCTGTGGACACCACCCCAGCTAATTATGACTCCACAACACACTTCCTTGCACAGAATACAGCCATAGAGGTAAATACTCAACATTCTGTTCCTACTGTTTCCCAGTGTATCTTGCACCTGAAAAGGAGAACTCACTAGATAATTGTAGCTCAGTTCAATAACTGAAATTGAAATGCTATTTTAAAAGTCTCTTCTTGAAGTTTAATTAGCCATCGGTCCCCCTTTTCCTTGGACTGAAATGGCCTCTCACGCTATTTCCAGAGCAAGGCTATGTTTTAAGGAGTATTGTGTTTATTTCAAGCCTTGTGGA
Organism: Lemur catta; assembly: GCF_020740605.2. NCBI lineage: Eukaryota > Metazoa > Chordata > Mammalia > Primates > Lemuridae > Lemur > Lemur catta. The sequence continues at coordinate 20,412,016 of NC_059136.1, forward strand.
TTATCGCGAAGCCTGGGCATGGCTTTTTCCCGGGCAGATGTTTGCAGATGCAAAAGTACAGGATGGCCATGAAGGGACTGAGCTCCAGAGAATACCAGGATTATTCTTGGCAGACGAGGAGGGTACAACTTAAAATATTCTGTCTCTGTTTATTATTCTTTCTCTCTAAGAAAAATGCAATGTACATGGCTCAGAAGCAGTAGGACATTCTGTCTCTGGGACTTCAGAGTTCCACTTGTGACATTCTACCAGCCTTGGGGGATGGGCACAGGGAGTGTGCCAGGGCACGGGACACCTGGCTCCACTGGCATCCTCTGGAATTGAGTAGGACTTTTAGAACTGAGGGGATCTTTAGAGACTATCAGCTGCTGAATTTTATCCCACCCCAGTCTCAGAATTCATATGCAGAATCCCTAACCTCCAGGAACTCAGAATGTTCCCCTATTTGGAGATAGGGTCTTTAAAGAGGTGACCAAGTTAAAATGAGGTCATTAGTGTGGGCCCTGATCCAATAGGACTGGTGTCCTTATAGGGGGAGGAGACCAGGACACAGACACACACACAGAGGGTAGGACCACGTGAGGACATGGGAGAACGGCCGTCTACAAGCTAAGGACAGGCCTCAGAAGAAACCAAACCTGCCAACCCCTTAATCTCAAACTTCCAGCTTCCAGAACTGTGAGAAAATAAACTTTTGTTTGAGCCACCCAGTCTGTGGTACTTTGTGAGGGCAGCCCTAGCAGACGAATACAGAGACCGTCTTTGAGTTTCTCATTTACAAAGCAGTTCACATCCAGAGCACAGCTTTTAGCTGAGGCAAATTCCATTGACACTGATAGTTTCTAACAATAGCCGATATAGTAGCACTCCTCATTTAAGAAATACATTTGTTTATACCTCCATCCACTCATTGACCCCCCTGCCTCACTTCAAGCCAGCTTCAAGGTCAAGAGCATGCCCTAGTTATCCCTCAGCCAGACTTTGTCAACCTGCCCCCCTGGAGCACGGACAGAGGTAGAGGCCCCGATCTACCCTTCTGCTCTCAGCACACTAACTTCACTTTTTAAATAAATTACATGGTTAGGAAAATGAAAAAGTTCTGGAGACAGATGGAGGTGAAGGTTGTATGATGGTGTGAATGAACTTAATGCCACTGAACTGCACACTTAAAAATGTTTAAAATGGTAAATTTTATGTTATGTATATTTTACCACAGTAAAAAAAAAATTTAAAGCAGATATAAACAAACACTGAGAAGTGACTGAGAAGAAACAAATTAATCATCACATAGAACATAGCCCAGAAATCTGGGAGCTTTGAGTACAAGTACAAAGTCTCCTGTGTAACTAATTCTTGAGGGCACCACTGTGCTGGTGGTTGTTATTGTCAACACAATGATGAGTTTTTGATAGTTGCTAAAGGCTGGGCATTGTGCTAATGTGCTGTACTTGCTTACAATACTGCTAAGAGGTGGTTTTTTGCAGTACCTCCAATTTAGGAGCTTTAAGAACCATCCCCAGGGTCATACACCCAAGGTCACAGTGGCCTTGGAGTGACTGACCAAAACCTCCTCAGCCTCTGAGACATCAGCTCAGCCATTGACCCTCACTTGAGACAGTCGGGTTAACAGGAAAAGATCATGTCATGTCCAATAAGCCAGAATGTAAGAGATTCTACAGAAATTTCTAAAAAACCTAAAATATGTCTGAAAGTATTCAAAAACATGCTTCAGTTAAATGTACCCCAATCTGACTGTCGATACCCTCTCTCCATCTTCAGCAATGCCTGTGGAATTAGCAGAGTAATTAGCAAAAAGGGAGTAAAAAATCAGGAACCCAGGGGTTCAGTCCTAGTTCTTCTGATAAGTAAATATGACATTTTGGCAAGTGAAGAGAAGGCATCTGGACTTGGATTTCTGGGGTCTCTGTAGCCCTCCAAAGCCACAGTTCTATAGGATGCAGAGGTGGTCCCGATTCACCCCCTGCTTGTGATGACGGGCTCTCTCCTGCAGAAAGAGCATCATCTATGAGTGCCGCTCACACATACGGGCCTCGAGCAGAAGCTGCCACCCTCTGGGGCTTGGCCCCAGCGTCTCGGACTACGTGTGGCTCACCCACTGCAGAGCACGCGCGTTCAAATAAGCACCTCACTGGCAATAAAATGCCAATAGTTTTTGTTGTTATCCTCCAAATATTTTTGAAGCTTCTTTGGACAAAGTGATTCGACTTATCAGGTGGAAAGAAAGAGGCGGGACAGTGATGCAGCAGAGATCCCTCCAGCTCTGCCCCTGAACTGGCCTGTCTGCTAGAAACTGCAGCCTCGGGTGTGCTCCCTCCCTCCCTCCAGGGCTGCCAGTGCCCCACACACTCTCCTGCTTCCTGGCACCCCTCCATGACAGCAGGTATCTGTGCAGGTGCTGTGTCCCCCTCTTCAACCACATGGGGGAGGCACACGTCTAATTCAGCAGAGCCCAGACTCTCAGTTGAGTGAACGCTTGATTCATAGGGAAGCTTCCATTACCAATCTTGTTGTTCACATTTGCATTAAATGGATTTCCACTAAGAATTCAAAATAAAAGCAAAAGCAGATTTCCTCCATCTTGAAACAGAAGCAGTAACGTCTGAAAGAACATTTACAGCTCATTAAGGAGGATGCTATAACTTTTTCTATCATAAAAGAAATGCAATAAAGCATTTTACAGTGCTTCAGCTGATGGGGTGAGCATGTGCCACAGGTGCACACCTGGGCATCTGCAAGGTACGCTGCCAGCAGGGACCCTGCCTATACTCTCCAGGGGAAACTTCAGCATGAAGCCTTGTTTCCAGGTCTCTGGATGACGGGGGCAGAGAGGAGCACGACAGAGAATGCACAGCACCTGCACCAGCAAGAAGACACAGAAAACACACATGCTCCTCTGTCCTCTGCATCTGGATGTTGTCCTGAAAATTCCCTTTGTGTCCTATCATGATACTCCCAGGTCACAAGGAAGCCAAGGTCCCCCTACCCCGTCCACCTCCAGCCTTAACATCACCTCCAGACACAGGCCTCAAGGCCTCTCTGTGGACAAATGCAATACTTTTCACTGCCTGCCTGCGGTAGGCCCGTCCCTGGCACTGAGTGATCACGGTGATGCAAAAGGCCAGTCTGACCACAGAAGAATTCGCCTTAACAAAGCCTCGGTGACGGCTGCTGCCCTGCAGGATGAAAGCTGCAGCAGTGAGACTCTGCCCAGGGTCATGGCAAGACCTCCTTGGCTGCTGCCCCTCCCAGCACCCGTGCCTGCCATAAGGGGTGCCCTGTCAATGCCCAGACCTATCTGCACATCTTCCTTTGCCCTCCCATCCCACTGCATTGGCTAACTGCCCTCGGGTTTCAGGATGTCATCTTTTCTGGGGGAGACTTCCTGACGGTCCCCTAGGTAGGGCAGGCAGGTGCACTGCTCCAAGCTTGCACGGCCCCCACGCAGACATCAAACCTCATGCTTCCCGGGTGTGACTGGAGCTGGGTCCCCTGCCTCCCTCACTGGACCACGGCTCCCTGAGAACAGGCACACTGTGCCCTGGAGACCTGCACAGAGCCTGGGGCACACATGGTTGAAGGGTGACAGATGCTTACTTCAGAGGGATCTCGTGTACTATAAACTTCCAAATCATTCCAGAACTTGGTGCTGGGCTCTCAGGGGCCTAGACCTCCTGCTTGCTGCACCATCAGCATGCAGGCAGGTGCCCTGCTGGGGACGGCAGGACTGGCAAGAGGGGCTGGTAGGGCTTCTCCACGGTTGCAGAGAACATGGTCCCTCTTTTACAAGTGCAAGCACATTTCACTTGGTAGCAATATATAATAAAATGCTTCCTTCACAGCCTCTAGTTGAGCTCTGTATTTATTGGCAGTGTATGAAGAATACCTGAATTAATTTAGGCAAAGCATTTTAACCCAAATTAATGGAATAATTGCCTCAACTCTTTTGTCTTGTACTTTTAATCCTATTAATATTTGTATTTGCCACATGCCTGTCAGACATGTGGGAATTCAAAGGAGGGAAGATGCCCAATACTGAATGAATTTACTTACTCAAAGACTGTATTGCCAAATCAACATTTCCAATTTGCTAACCTAAAACAGCAAAGAAGTCAGTCTGTCTTGTCCACCACAGAGTCTCAGGCACGTAGCAGGCACTCAATCAGTTATTTATTAAATAAATAAATACCCAAATGAAATCATGCTGGTGGTAGGAAACATCAAACATTAATATAAGGGGTCTTTTAAAGTAATCATTTATCCAAAGAGTTTCACAGATTCAGTGTTACACGAAAAGTTTATGCCCCGAGACAAATACTGAATAGAAATGATCATGAAACCCATTCAAATAGCAATTTAAGCTGCAATAGCAATGGCTGTGTCTGTTATTTAAGGTGTCCTAAGTGCAGGAGTGCATGAGTAGTCTGGCACTGCAGCCCACGACAAAGCTCCGGATGGCACACGATACTGGAGGCGACAGATTCTGTGAGGGCCTCGCGCTTCCCGATGTCCCCTGTGTCTCCTGGTTAACCCAGCTGGCAGGGATGACTGGGACAGACATCAGAGCCTCCTTCCTCAGGAGCGACTTCACACCGTGCCGGGAAGCTCAGGCCTTTGACGGCTCGCGGAGAAACTGATCAAGGGGTGTCTGTTGCTGCCTTCTTTCTTCTCTTTGCTGGTGAGTAGGAAGCAGCTTTCCCCTCATTAAATATGACTTGAGAATGTGGAGCCAGCCCTGCGTTTTCATCCTTTGTTCCCTTGCCTCCTTGCTACTTCACAGTCAAAAAACCTCCGAGCTTCCTTCCATTTAAATGATGGCAAAATTCAAAGGCTCACGTTGCTGGGTTTGAGTCTGAATTCTCAAAATCAAAACGCTTTCTTTCCCTCCCAGCCACAAATGCTTCATGATGCCTTAGTGGGCTGTGGCTGTCAGCAGAGTCTGGCTTTTTCCTTCATCAAATGTGTCTAAGAGTATCTAAGAACTAGCTGTGCATTCAGACAGTACAGAATCAGAGTTGTTTCACAGAACACCAACTTCAAAACCTAAATGAGGGCTGTGCTTTAAATAGCCCTCTCAATGTATCTGTACTTAGTCCAACAGGGTGCCACTGTGTGACACACATCTGGAGCCACGCTGCTGAGCTAATCCACACACCAGGGGACAGGTCAGCCTGTCTGCTTCACAGCCATAGGCCACTTTGTGCCTCTACCACCACCACAGGTGGGGTAACAATGTAAGCAAAGGTGGCACTGCAGGGTGTGAACCTGTCACCCTTCAGAGATCACTGAGCAGACAGCCTTGCTGGAGGGAAGGTGCTCTCTCCCCAGGACTGCAGCCTCAGGTGGGTTTATAGTAGAGTAGACCCTACGGGTAGAGCCCCATCTATAGGGCCATTGGTAGCCATGCAGAAGAAAGCCACAGTGTTGGTCTTAGAAGTAAATTGAGATGGAAGATATATAAAGAAAGAGGAAGTCAGCTAAGGAGCTCTTGTGCTAACCTAGGGAATGACTCCAAGATTAAAATGGCAGTAGGAATGGGAAATTCTAAAGCACAACCAAACTAGCTCAGTCATCAGGTTCAAAAGAAAAGCAGTCCAGCACTGAAGGTCTAGGCAATTTGGACCAAACATCTAGAGACATGAAGGTATAAAAGTCACCCAAATTGAACTTCTAGAGACGAAAACTACAATGTCTGAGATAAAAAATAAACTAGATGAGATCAACAGCTGATTAGAAATTACAAATGAAAAGCTTAGTGAACTTGAAAAATAGTAACAGAAACTATACAAACTGATATACAAAGGGAAAAATGAATCAAAAAGAAGAGAGCACTGCTAAGTTATGGGACAATTTCAAGAAGCCTAGTATTTGAGTATTTTGAGTCCCCAAAGAAGGGGAAGGGCGTGAAAAAATATTTGAATAAATAATGGCTAAGAAGTTTCTAAATTTAATGAAAACTATAAACCCATAGATCCAAGAATCCCAAGTCCAAAAATTATGAAGAAAATTGCAAGGCATATGGTGATCAAGTAACTCAAAACCAGCAACAACAACAAAATATCTTGAGAGCAGCTGTGTTATTTATAAAGGAACAAAATAAGGAAACATCAGGTTTTTCGTGGCAAACAATGCAAGCAAGAACACAGCTGAGCAACCTCTTTAAAGCACTGAAATAGAAAATACTCAGTAAAGATAATCTTTCAAAACAAACAAAAAAAAGTGAGGGGAGCAAAATAAAGATGTTTTCACATATACAAAAGCTGAAAAAAATTCACCACCTTCAGATCCACACTAGAAGAAATGTTAAAGAAAATCTTTTGGGCAAAAGGAAAATATCATTTGGGAATATGGAATATGGATCTATGCAGAAGAAAGAAGAGCACAGGAAAAGGTAACTATATGAGTAAGTATGTAAGATTTTTTTTCTTATCAGATAAATCTTTTTAATATATAAACAAAACATAAATAATAAGAACATATTTATTTATTACATATACATATATACATGTATATATAGGAGGATGACACTGCAGTCTGGAGGAGAGAAATGGAAGTATACCATTGCAAGGGTTTTTTCAGTACATGTGAAGTGGAATAATATCACTTAAAGGATAGATCATGATAAATTAAAGATGTACCCTATAAATTCTGAAGTAACCTCTAAAATAACAAAACAAAAAGTTACATCTAATAAGACAAAGAAGACACAGAAAAATCAACTCACAGTGGATAACAGACTTAAACCTAAGGCATAAAACAATAAGAATTCTAGAAGAAAATGTTGAAAAAACTCTTACAGACATTGGCCTGGGGAAAGAATTTATGAAGAAGACCCCAAAGGCAATCACAGCAACAACAAAAATAAATAAATGGGGCTGGATCAAATTAAAAAGTTTCTGCACAGTCAAGGAAATTATCACGAGAGCAAACAACCTACAGAATAGGAGAAAATATTCACATGTTACACATCCAATAAAGGGCTGATAACTAGAATCTATATAGAACTCAGGAAAATCAGCAAGAAAAAATCAAACAACCCCATTGAAAAGTGGGCAAAGGACATGAACAGAAACTTTGCAAAAGGAGACAGACTAATGGTCAACAAACATATGAAAAAATGTTCAACATCTCTAATCATCAGGGAAATGCAAATCAAAACCACAATGAGATACCACTTGACTCCAGCGAGAATGGCCTTTACCAAAAAGTCCCCAAACAATAAATGTTGGCATGGATATGGAGAGATAGGAACACTCTTACACTGCTGGTGGGACTGCAACTGGTACAACCTCTGTGGAAAGTAACACGGAGATACCTCAAAGAGCTACAAGTAGAACTACCATTTGATCCAGCAATCCCATTACTTGGCATCTACCCAAAGGAACAAAAGACATTCTATAAAAAACATTTGCACACATGTACTCACCATCAAATTGGTATTAACTGATCAACACTTAAGTGCACATATAGTAATAACATTCATCAGGTGTCGGTAGGGCAGATGGGAGGAGGCGAGGGATATATAAACACCTAATGGGTGCGGTGCGCATCGTCTGGGGGATGGACACGCTTGAAAGCTCCGAGACAGGTGGGACAAAGGCAATATATGTAACCTAAACATTTGTACCCCTGTAATATGCTGAGATTAAAAAGATTAAAAAAATTTTTTCATATAGTAAAAAAATAAGTTAGAAATATACTTGATAGTTCTTTTAAAATTGTACTTGCTTAAAGTTTACTGAAAAACTAAAATTTCAACAATTTAAAATAAATTAAACCAGATGTGATAAAATACCCACCTATAGTAAATAAAAATTATATTAGCTGACCATTTTGGGGGGAAAATGTCTAATTTGAGATTCCTTGTCAAAATTTCCAGCAAAGCATATTAAAAGTAGTTTGTGTGGTTAATCTTGCTGTTAATCTTGTGTTAAGTAACCAGGCACATTAGTCTTATTGTGATTTCCTTTGGTAAAAATGAGGGTGACTCTAGAGAGAAAAATTATATTTCAAAAGAAAACTATAGTATACCCAATTATTAGACAGTGGCCCTATTCATTGTTTCTGAGCTTTTATTATACCTGCAGACTGGACTGGATTCTGAATTTTTCTAGTTTTCTCCAATATCTGGCTACAGCTTTCAATGAAGAACAAGATCTGCTCTGTTACTGATGCCCTATAAGCCAAATCTGGACAATTTAATGTAAATTTCAAAGGACAAGTCTCCTACCTGATAGGTGGGCAACATACAGAGTTCACCAAAATACCTGATGCCATAACCAGAGACATTCAAATTGCAAACCAGGCTGAGAAGTTGCCAACTTAATGCTATGGACAGCTTTTCCCAAGACCGTTGGAAAAAGACTATCATAATAAGACTCTCACTCTTTTTAATGTTTCCTTACTTATGCCTACCTCTTTCACTTGGCAGGATAATGCTGTAGTTAGAATTCTACAATCAGTAACTTCTGCAGATAAGTTGTACTCCCTGCTTTAATTTAACCCACTGAGGGGACGCTAGATTACCTACTAAATAAACAGGGAGGAATCTGCAGCTGATGACAACTCTTGTTGAGCACAGATACATACACTGGGTATTGCAGAGTGAACTACTTGGTTAAAATGGATAAATTCCTCATGTGGTTATGTGATTTTAGTTGGCTTGGTTCATAGGGGCCCGGACTAAGAAGCATACTCCAAACCCTTTGTACTGTCCTCTTGCTAGTCATAACAGGATAACGAGGAGGACACGGTAACCTATAAATGGCATACTGGAACCAGTAACACAAAACGATGGTCGCTGGGAGTAGAGCTGATGCCCTAAAATGGCATCGAAAATGTGTAACTGTCCAGTAAAGATTACAGGAGGCCTTTATTTTGGAATTAAATTTCTGCACTTGCTCCAACAGACCAGACTAAAAATCAAAATGGACTTACCCATGTCCAGGTTCCACCAAACCGTTAAGTTGTTGTCTGACCTTCCAGGGAAACCAGGAAAAAGATATAGCAGCGAATTTTCCAAATAGGCCAGTATAAAATCTTCCATTGGCATGATAATGAAGTCTCCCTCCCTAGCCCGCTCTAATCCTTACACAAGAAGCTGGCCTGAAGTAACCTGATGTTAACTCATCAGTTATTTTTCTATTCTGTCTAAAAGTGACTAATGCACTCTTTGTAATTTGTTTCTGCTTTTTTCAGCCCTTCTCTGTCTACAAAGCCAAACTCTTGCACTCAGCTCATTGGAGCACTTATTCTATGTTGTGGAATGAAGTGTTGCTTGATTCTAGAATCGTGGATAAAGCCAACTGAGACCTTTAAACTAAAACAAAACAAAACAAACGCAGATGAATGGATAAACAAAATGTCACATATCCATGCAATGGAATATATTATTCAGCCATAAAAAGAAATAAAATTCTGATAATGCTACATCATGTATTAAACTTGAAAACATTATGCTAAGAGAAATAAGCCAGATACAAAGGAACAAATGCTGTATTATTCCATTTATATAAAGTATATAGTAATAGACAAATTCATGGAGAGAGAACAGAGATAAGGAGTTACCCGGGCTGGAGGATGTGGGAGATGGAGAGTTACTGCTTAATGGTGACAGTTTCTGTTTAGGGTGACAAGAAGTTTTGGAAATTAACAGTCATGATGGCTGCACAACATTGTGAATGAAATTTAATGCCACTGAATTGTACACTTAAAAATAGTAAAATGGAAAATTTTACATTATATATATTTTACCACAATTAAAATGAAAATACTGGCTTACCGCTCACCACACCAAGTGTTGAAAATGTGGAGGAAGTGGAACTCTCATACCCTGCTGGTGTGAATGCAAAATGGTACAGCCAATTTGGAGAGTAGTTTGACAGTTTCTTAGAAAGTTAAACGTATACCTGCCATATGATTTAGCCATTCCACCTCTGGATAGTTTATTTGTCTAAGAGAATGACAGCCGATGTCCCTACAAAGACTTACATATGAATTTTCACAGCACTTTATCACAACCCCAAACTGTAAACAACCCAAATGTCTAACAGCAGATGAATGTATCAACAAGATATATCATTGAGTTATGTCTACAACTGAATACTACTAGCAATAAAAAGAAACAAACTATGAATACACACAACTTGGATGAATCTCAAAATATTTGTACTGAGAGAAAAACGCCAGGCCAAAAAAAGGAAATATTGAATGATTCTATATATTTAACTCTCTAGAAAATGTGAGATAATCTATAGTGACTGAAAGATCAATGGTTGTTAGGGGCTCTGGAGGGGAAAAGAGAGAGGGATCACAAACTTTTAGGGGTGGACACACTCACTAGCTTGATCGTGGTGCTCGTTTCTCTGATGTATATATGTGTCAAAGCTCATCAAATTACACACTTTAAATATGTGCAGTTTATTGTATGTCAATCAGACCTCAATAAAGCTGTTAAAAAAATAAGAGAGCAGCAACCAATAATTAACTATGTTTTTTTCCTAGTGGCCCACTAATTTTCCCAAGCTTTTGATTTTTCAAACAGTTCTTACCGAGCAGCTACGAACAATCACTTCATAAATTGCGTATTCTTAAGGAACTACCCTGTCATCTGACTTACCTGAGGCTATTTTTATCTTAGGGAAAGAGAGGTTTATTTTTGTAAGGAAATAATTGCTCCTCTACCTACTTTCAGTTCATTATTGAGAAAAATTAATGCGCTGAGAGGCAGGGGTGTTACTTTCACAAGCCTGAATTGCTTGTCCATGGAATTCTCAAAGTAAATCATTTCCACTGGGATCGGGCATCCTTTTAATTCTAGATCTTTAATTTAACATCCGCTCATTTTTTTGTGTATTGATTATGAGTGACCGGTGAGTCTGACTGATCCCAGATGCCAGCAGCTGGCCGGGCTCTCCCACTGCATCCCAGACCCACCTCTCCTGGTGACTGGCTCTCTAGCCTCCTGTCCAGCACAGTGCTCCCCAACTGAAGCTCCACGGCTTCCATGCACGTGGTGGTTAAACCTGAGTGGGCCACACAGTGCCCAGATTAAATGTCATTTCTGGGAGTGTCTATCCCCGGCCAGTACTTGGGAAAGCCAGAGGGAACACAGACTGCAGGTTAACAAGGACCAGGACACAGCAATGCACCGATTCTTCAGCACTCACCATCAAAGAATTCACCCCAGGAAGCTCAGTACTAGTAATTGCTGCTAATAACTATGCTGTAGATCAAAGTCAGCCAGCTATAAGCTCCTCCTATGTGGATCAATCAATAAGCAATGCAAATAAAGCATCTCTAACATTTTATCTACCGGAGAACACTGTTCAATTTTATTTTATCCAGAGCTTTCCAAAGCACATCTTTTGTAGAAGATAATCTATGTGTATGACTTTTTAAGAAAGAAGTGTCTTAAATAGTAATTTACGAAAATATCAATGGAGCAACAAGAACACAGAGGCTTGCCTCAAAAAACAGGGGATCAATTACAGGAAAACACACCTATTTATGTCCAGATGGACCCACGCAACACAGGGCTTGTCAAACTTGAAGGGGTACACGAATCCCCCAGGGTCTCATCAAAATGCACATCCTGCCACAGTGGGTGTGGGAGGGGCCTGGGATTCTGCATTTCTCCCAGCCTCCAGGTAAGGCTGATGCTGCTGCTCCCTTGACCTGACCCTGGAGCAAAGACCTATGAAGACAAGCAATGACAGGCAAACAGTTTTTTGGCTTAAGGTCTGTGAGGCAGCATGGGTTTCCAGGACCGGGCCTCTTCCCTACTATAGATGAAGTCCTGTGTGCCCCCAAATGCACATGTTGAATCCTAACCCCCAAGGTGAGGGGATTAGGAGGTGGGGCCTGCAGAAGGTGATTAGGCCATGACGGTGGAGCCCTCATGAATGGGATTAGTGCTGTTATAAGAAGAGACCCAGGAGAGCTCTCCCTCTCTCTCTCTGCTATGTCAGGACACAGCAAGAAAATGGCTGTAGACCAGGAAGTGGGCTCTCACCAAGCACCGGATCTACTGGCACCTGGATCTTGTATATATCCAGCTTCCAGAACTGTCAGAAATAAGCCTGTGCTATTTATAAATTACCCAGTGTATGGTTATATCATTATAGCAGCAGGAATGAACCAAGACATTCCCTTTCTAACAACTTTCAACCATCCTTCCCATCACCTGAAACACAAGAGTTATTGCTTAGCCTATCATATTAGCAATAGTACAGGTTCCACCTTCAGATTTAAGAGTGCCAAGAGCTAACAACTCCAGCCTGCAAATGGCAGAGGGTGATTCCAGCTACTAGCTTGGGCCCAGGAAATTTGTGCTGTTGGGAAAATAGGACTATAGGGAAAGGTAAGGAAATGCATTTTGTGCTATTAAACCTCCCCTGCAATTTGTCTGCTGAACACGTGTGAAGAGGCAGGAGAAACATTAAACATGAATTAAGACTTGCTTCTTCTATGTGGTTTTCCCCTGTAAGCCTAGATTTTAAAGCAGCCCTGCAGTCCGAGAGGGAGGGTCTATGGGGAGCGCTGGTAGCACGGGGGTACTGCATTCGCTGAGCTCAGCACCATGGCACGGACTGGGCTTCGTGGACAGACTGTGTGTGATGGCCACTGACACAGCAAGCCGACAGCCTCCATGCCTGTGTGCAATACCCGCCAATAATGACAACATGTGACAAAAGAATCCCCTTTAAAAATCAGAGCTTTCTATTAGAAAGGCATCTCGCCACTGCAGTTAACTCTGCAGCCCTCCAGGGCATTCACTTTGCCCTACTTTCTGGGGATTTCAGGCACCAGGAAGGCTCAGGTTAAAGCTGCAGACTCAGCATCCCACAGGCCACAGGCCCCAAAACTCTACCTGTGTAGAGCTTCCAACGACATCACATTGCTCACTGCAGAGATAAAGCTGTCCTGCTCTCGTGGGCAAGTCACTCTTGAAGTCCTGGACAAGGAAGGGGTCAACGAGACACAGCCTCCTCCTCTGGAGAATTCACACAGAGGCTGGGAGCTCATGGTCTGGGGCAATTCTCATCTAATGCCCAAACCCTCCAGCCCCACCTTTGACTCCTCCAGCCCTGTGGACTCACTGCGCCCCAGGCAGCCACTTGCTTTCAGACAGATCTATTCTGTTACCAGGTTCTTCTGTAGGAGAAGCAAACCCTCTCCCTGTAACTTCCCCCTAGTTGTGGCCTCCCCTTCCTCTAACAGTCAGGGTGCCAACTCCTTTGTTGCTGTTCCCATCTTGCACATATTGAAACTGAGGCCTGCAGAGATTGAAGGACTTTCCTCAGTCCCAAGCTAGCAAGTGCAGGAAGCAGACCCCAAAGCCTGCTCTCCACGCCACCCTGCAGCCAGCCCTGGCCTTCAAATGGCACGCTGTGCTGTGACCAAGCCCTCAGACCCAACATTCCTGGACCCCCTACTGCTCCACCGGTGTCCTCCTCCCCGGCCCAGTTCAGGGCCCACACTCATCCTGAAACAGGGGTTTGCTCTGAGCCAGCAGGAAGGTGTGAGAAGGGCAAAAAGCCACGAGGCCATGTCACAGGCCATGGAAGGCACAGTTTTATTTTCACTGCCCGTGAGTTGAGGGGCTACAACACAAAGCCCACTTCACCAGCTCCACTGGCCTCTATGGTAACTGGATTTCCCTCCTGGCTGTTCTTGGTGGAGGGAGGGGGCAGCCAGTGCTCACACTCACCCTGGAGGAACAGCCTCAGGGCTCGGAGTGCTGGCTGGGAGCCAGGGGCTCAGGCCTATTGTTCTCTGCTCCTCTTGTCTCAGAAGCAGGCAGGCTTCAGCTCAGCCCTACTCCGCACCACAGATTCTTTAACCTTGAGGAAGGTTCTTTTCTGTTTTAATTACGGTGCCTACAACAGTGGCTGGCTCAGGGACTTCTAAAGCATTCCAGGGGAATCTCACCTGTGGCCAGTGTGACTCAGGGGTGGGGTGAGGACTAATGATGGTAGCTACCTGTGGAAAGTGCTGGCAGATGTCAGCTGTGCACCCTGCTGCAGAGGGAGGTAGACGTGCTCCACATGGCCCCTGTTTTGGGTCCTGTATTTGAGATGTATCTAACGTCCTAGCCTGGATGGGTGTACGAACAGGCACTGGGTGTCCCCGGCCAAGGCAACACTGGGGAAGGGAGATGCCAAGGGGCTCCTCCCTGCACCAAGGGCTTGCTCCCAAAGTCCCCTAGTCCTGTGACTCTGCTTCCTGCTCTTGTGCTGGTAGAATCTGCTGGACTTGCAGCTGGTATCTGGATTCAATGACAAAAAGCCACATCGGAGGTACCTCCAGGTGCTGGGCCAATGTGACTGGGTGACTGGGAAATGACCAGACCATTAACAGGAGAGGAGCAGCCACCGTGATGGATGGGGGGGGGGGCGGGTAGTGGACAGAGGGGCTCCTGGACCACCTGCTCCTGCCACCGCCATTAATTGTGGACTTTCTGTGAAAGGTGTTATCAGGGGGAAAATGGCTTCCTCTGCTTAAAAGAAAAGCAAATGTTTCCTAATCCCCTCCCGTCACAGGGGTAGGCTGAGAAGCACAAGCTCTAGCTGGGCACCGGCACGCCCTGTCTACCCAAACAGCACCACCCCGACTCCCAGGTCCAGGTCGGGCCTTGTGTTTCCAGACTGACTCTCAGAAGAGCTCTCTTCTCACTACTGGCGTGAAACAATCAGAGAAGAGGAAAAAACACAAGATATTGCTTCCAATGACAATTACGTCTTCCTTGAAGGAAAGATCAAAAGTAGACTTTCGTTCTTGAAAATCTCCAACCTTGGCATGAGCATTTTGATGGGTTGTAAGATTTCTCCCCCTAGTTCTAAGGGAAATATTTAGTAGAAAGAGTCCTGATGTTACTATTAACACCTTGCCTTACACATACACACACTCACACCCCAAAACTTAAAAGCACTCTGATCAAATACTCGAAATCTGCCCCCACAGTAAAATTCTTTCTCCTTTTGATCCATTGTCATTCACAGAGTTTTTTTTTTAACATATAACACATACGTATGCTAAGTGGGCTTCTGAGAAGTCTTCAGTCAGCCAGAGAAGTAGCCAACCTGCCACTGTGCCTCTGCCTCCCGCGAACTTAAGTTCAAGAGAAAGCGCTTTCCTCTTCCTGAGGGTGGCGAGAAGCGGCAAGCAGCTACATCACCTGATTTGAGACGAGCAGCCTGGTGATGCCACCGTCCAGGAATGGCAGTCACTTTCACTCTGAAACTGTGCTGTCAGCAGTTAAATTCTGTCTCCCCCAAATTCACATGTACAAATCCTAACCTTAGTACCTCAGACTGTGGCCTTATTTTGAGACTGGGTCTCTTAAGAGGTGATTAAGGTAAAATGAAGTCATTAGGGTGGGCCCTCACCCAATATGACTGGTGACCTTATAAGAAGAGGAGGAGGACCCAGACACAAACGGAGGGACAATCATGTGAGGACACAGGGAGAAAACGGCCACCTGCAGCCACCGAGAGAGGCCTCAAGAAAAACCAACCCTGTCAACCATTGATCTCAGACGTCCAGCCTCCAGAACTGTGAGAAAATACATCTCAGAAAACACAACTCATCTCAGTCTGTGGCACTTTGCTACAGTAGCCCAGGAAAACTGCTACATGCACTTTTAAAATATGCCTCATCCTAAGGCTGAGAAAGGCCCCTAGAAAGCCTTTAGTGCTCTCTGGCTGTGGGTTGCAGCTGAGACGGCCCCCGAAGTTGCGGCTGAAACTTCAGCTGGTATCTTCATTCACGGACTCCTCCACACTAACAGCCAAAATGAGCAAGGATGACCGTGCAGTGCTGGGTGGGCACTGAGGTCTCAGAGCTGGAGAGCTGGGGCATCACCGGAGCCCACACCAGCCTTCCAGCCCCTCCTCCCGGGCCTGACACAAAGTCCACCTTTCCTCCCTGGTACCTCAGGAGATGTTCTTGTGGAGTGAGCTCCCTGAGTGCTCCATCTGTAAGGAATGGCTGGCACCCGGGCAGGTGCGATCAGAGCTCACAGAGGCCATGTGTTCCTGGGGGACTGACACACCCAGGCCCGACTGCAACAGCACGGGGGCACTTCCCATGGTGCGCACCAAGGTGCCACCACTGTAGGCCTGTGTCCTCATTGGAAGACAGACACATCCCCTGATATGACCTAAGGGAACCAGGGACTTCCACTGCACTTACAAAGTATGTTTTCAGAAACTTCCAGCCCATCAAATCAACCTATGTGCGCCACTGCCCGGGATGTCAGAAATGCCCCAGTCCATGTGTCTGGAGCCTCCAAGATGAATGTGCATTGAGGAGGTAAAATTTTGATGTGCAGAAACACTCTCAGCTGCTTGTGATTTCTTCCAGACTCTACTGCAGCTGCAGATATTAGCCGACCCACATCAGTCTGAACATCCACGGTGATGCTTATGCTGCTCCTCATAGATGGCCCTGAGTGGGCCTCACAACCAGGCACTAGGCCCCAGACGTCTGCCCCCAACCTGGCCCACCACTCCCTCGGATCCCCGGTGGGCCATAGGGCCGATTCCCTCTGTGTCTCAGTGGTTCACCTGCTAAATGAGAATAACTCTCAAAGCTGTCAAGAGAAGTAAATGAAGCAACAGCACATGAAGGCCTGGTACATGCTGAGCAGTGAATGTCAGCTGCACCATTACCCGGGCTGGGGGAGAGGGTTACAGGCTGTCTCAACACTGACACAGCTGCTCCCAATTCCAGGTTCTGGACTGTGCCTGCCCCTGGGTCTTCTAACTGACAGGTGATCTGCAGGCAGCTTGTCATAAACAGCCCAGGCCCCCAAGGGTGTATGTCATGCAGGATCACTTAGAAGGGGCAGGAGCACCCTCCCTGTCCACATCCAGGCCCCACAAGCCTGCTGTCTTTGATGCTGGAGACAGACAGTCTGATCTCAGCTTCAGAGAACAACCCTGCCCCTATAGCCTTTCCCTTGAAACACCAACATTCAGAATATCCGAGGAGAGTTTCCATGGCCCACGCAGGTCTCCCCAGGCCATGCGGGAGACATCGACCTCAGGGTCTGTCCTCGCAGAATTTCCTGCCCAGTGGCCAAGGCTCCAAAATGCTTGATAAAGGCCGGATGAGCAAACCAACTATTTGATGTTTTGTCCAAAACAAACTTAGATCCATAATCCTTTGAAGTTGGCCTTCTTTAACACAAAAATGAAAGGGCTCATTTTTAGCCAAGGGCAGGTGCCACTGCTGAAAAAGTCAGTCATTACAGGTAAAAATGACTTTTACTCTTTGGCCCAGTTCCTAACTTATGAAACCCTACCTGGACGTACATAAGCACTTGCTCTCTGGAACCTGAAGGGAAGACTTCTTGTCACCGGGGATGACACCCACATTTCCTGGCTTTTTATAGTTGTAGTGCAGACAGCATAAGGCATTCTGACAGATACGCTATTGCAAATGGCTTTACTGAAAACTGACAAACTGAAGAAGTTTGCTTTAGGCCTGATCTCAGCTAGGTTAAAACTCTCATTTAAAGGTTCTTTAAGTCAGTTCCTAGGCACGTGGATTATTCATTAGCAATGGCAAAAAAGCCCTGAATTAATTTCGATATTAAACCCGAGTGAGATGTCAGGAGGCACGGTTTCACGCACACACAAGTAGGTAACAGGGTTTTCTGAAGTCAAGCTCTTGCTTTCCTGAAAGGTGGATTTCCTTATAAGGCCTGGTTTATGTTCGTTACTTATCTTTACGAATGTGCAAGTGTATCCCTGAATCTCTCTGCTTCTGCTTCTCTCACACGTGGATGGGCAAAACTCTAAGAAACATTAAACCAAAATGAGAATCAAAATACTGCCTTCCATTTGAGGAGCACATGCAAATTGAAAGCATTTATATAACTTCCCTAGGAAAGCTCAGTGAAATGAGGAAACAGACACTTACAAATTCAGAAACAAAATTAGGAGAACTCCAAGAATTCAAACGGCTGCAAAGACCAGGGAGTGCTGCCGGGTCTCATGCTGTGCTCTGTGGACGCAGAGAAGGTTCCTCTTGTTGGGGGCTCTGCACACAAAAGCAGCGAAGGCGAATGACACCATGCACACCTCCCCGACCATCAAGACACGAGTGTTCCAAAGTCCCGCGAACAGAGGTTGCACAGTCTGGGCACCCCTCATCTAACGCACCCAGCTCTCAGTAGGTCCTCGATAACTAGACTGAACACTCCAGATTCCCCCGGGAATGTTCTCTCACAGAGCAATCTAGATCACCATGTCCTAGCCCAGGAAAGAATAATTATCCCTTCCTAAATTTAAAGATAATACAAACTGATAACCTAATAAAGCAGTATCACTTCATTTTTCTTTCTTCTTTGAAACATACACTCACACACACATATACACATTCACACACACACTTAACATGCAGAAACATACTCACATACCTACACCCACTTGTGAGGAGAGGCTTAGTGTCAATGGGCTAGATCTCACACTGTCAGCTCTCCCTACTGGTAAAGAACCCCCTGCTCCAGAAACACACACACAAAGATACACAAGCCTCAAACCCTTTGCAATTGCTCATGCAATTCAACTACGCTGAGGAAAGTTGGAACCTAATTAAATCCCCCCCTTTTTCACAATGAAAATATAGACAAAGAGAAAAATAGCACTTCTCATTGTATGCTGCCTTAAATAGAATAAAAACCTCTTATGGCTTTCTTTGGTTGCCTCTTCTCCTGAAATAAAAAATGACCACTTCCAACCATACACAAAAAGAAGGGAAGGTAAATGCACATAAAAATATTCTAAGTTTTCATATAATGTAATAATGTCTTTTTGGATAAATACTTCAGTTTAGCCTAATATGATTAACTTCATGGCATTTAATGTTTTTCATTAAGATCAGAATGCTTTACTCTCTATAAGAATCAATGGTGAAGAATTAGAAACAAACAAAAAACCGTAGTATGACTAAATTTACCTTTCCCATGGAGTGAACACAGTTGATACTAAAAAACATGGTTACGTCTCAAATAATCATAATATCTACTTAACCAAATTTCTTTAAATATCCACACTTGTTGGAATTAAAATTTTAATCTAAATAAAGTTATTATATTCTCAAAGTTATTTCTGTCTTTCTTGTTATATATAATACCCTTCAAGAAAATTAAGTGATTATTAAATTTGAGAATTAAAATATCTCACAGTATAAATTATGAGCTTGTTGACTCCACTTCAACATATAAAGAAAACCATGAATCTTTTTGTAAAGGCTTACTATTGACCAATGCAATTAACGTACCCAGCCAGCTGTCTGTTTTCTGCTTAGATGATGGATTATGTTGCCTCCTTCAATTCCAATGCAGGGAATGTAGCTAAATTTGATTAAAGACTAACAACTTGAAAAGCTTAAGGAAAAAGAAACTTTGGGACAAGAACTACCTTGCAAACTGTACTGTGGTACACATAATTTGGGGAGCATGTGTAGGTAGAAATAAAAAAAAATCGTCTCCTACATATTTGAAATTTTAAAGTCATTTTCTAAGCTTCTTGAATTCTGTTGAGTAACCTGGGGAGGGGCTGACCCTCCTCCATAAAGGAAAGTATGCTTGGTGACAGCCGGAAAGAACCCAGCACCCAAGGACTAGGAACAATGTACATACAAAGCCGAGGGAAAGCCATACACTGTCTTAGAACAGCATAGATCTGGATATGAAGGTGAAAATATTTTAGAACAGTGCTTCTCAAACTTTTTCCAGCCTAGGGAAGTTTCCATGCTTATTTTTTCTTTTGCCCTTATTTGGAACACAGGTCAGCATGCACACACACACGGACACACACATCCACACACACGCTTGGGAAGAGTTAGCCACAGGTCTTCCCGCAAGCCTAACAATTACTGCTCCCAACAGTGTGCTACAGATGGCCCATGGGTGTAGCTGGGGTGGTGGGCAGTAATCCAACCAGGTCCACCCAAGAGACAAACTGTCGGAACATACTTTCTCAGTAAATTAGCCAACACAGAAGTCACCTCCTGGTCAGCTGACATGCCCTGACACTGAGGTGGCCTCTGGGTCTGGACTCTCCTGCTGTTCTTAGGGAGGCCTGCCCTGTCCCCACCCCACCCTGACTGACACGCCAACACCCACCTGACACTGCATATCCCTGTCTCTGCCTTATCATTTGGTTTTAGACCTAACGCTTCAATCTTCCATCTAATTTACTTACTCACACAGATAGTTTTGATCAGTGCGGCATCTAGAATGGCATTTAAGGCATAAATAGATGCTCAATAAATATTTGCTGAATGAAGAAAAATTACAAAAATTGGCCTCTGAAAAATTTGATTTTTATATAAAATTATCAGCCTAGGGAACTCCTATTTCTGCAGAAATGGCTGTGTTAATGATCCAGGTGAACTAGAAACTCCGACCTACACGATGGCTGAAGGTGTGCAGCTTGGTGGCGGGGCCACAGGGCTGAACAAACGTGCATGTGAAGAGATGGCAGACGCCGGGTGCCACAGGGAAGAACTGGCTCCAGCGTCACCCAGATGTGGGGGGTGAGAAGGGGGGTGGCACCTTGGGAGAATCTCCTGATGTTACTTTTTCCATTTCTCATCTATAGAATGGTATGATAATTATTATCTCACAGAAATTATTATTAAAAATATGTGAGATTGTTTGAAAATGTTTGTTCTACTATAATTGTGAGAGATAACATAAGGCCTGGCATCCAGGAAACCTGAACACATGTGAATTGTTGTTCTGAGAGCCTGATGTTCAGCACTGAATTTCCTCTCTTAATTTCTGGATAATGTCAATTTGACTCCAACTTTTAAATCAAATTTTTAAGTCTCAGTATCGGTTTCCCTTGCCAGAGGTAAGATGGCTGGGTGGTTTAAGGTCCTGAAACCATCAACCGAGTGTCTGGGGCCCTGTCCTCAGAGTCTGGGGTCTGGGCGGGCCATGCCTGCTGCCTCCCGGCTTCTCTGTTATAGTCCCTCAACTCTGTACAATTTGGCCAACGCTCTTGATTAAGCACAATCCTATTTCCATCCCTGATACATCTTCTGACATGTGTCATTGTCTAAAATACCTGGCGCCCAAACCCTTTCCATCCTAGCCTCTGGAATGTGTTTCAAGATCCTCTTTCTAGAAGCCTCCCTTGACCTCTCAGATGACCCCTTTCCTCCCCCAAACTCCTGAGAGAAGCCCCGTTGACTGGTTTCACTAAATGCCAGGCATTTCTGGTAAACAGGCCTGACGACTGAGCCACCCACAGAGGGTGGCCTCCCCAGGGCCTGGTTCTGGCAGGGCCTGGTTCTGTCAGTGCCTGGTGACCAGCAGCTGCCCCCAGCATCTAGCAAGTTCCTAAGCTTGGCAATTTCCTGTGCATGGCCTCTCCTGGACCCCCCAGGGAAGACTTCCAGCAAGTTGTACCAGTGCAGCCCGTTAGTGGCTTTTCTGCTGCACCCCTGGCCATGTGGACTCTATCATGAGTGGGAAGGCATGCCTACTTTAGAGCCAGGGGCAGTGGCTGCCCCTTACACCAGTAATTCCTGTATTCTTCAGAGTCCTCTTTGCTTCTTACAATCCAATTCCCCATTAAGAATTCTTTACATCAAACTTTCCCTGATTGAATCATGTGTTTCTCTCTGCTGGCTGGATCCTGATGGATACACACAGTTCCTGCACTAATGTCAAGGTCATCTCTTACCTTTAACCTAAGTTTTGCAAGCCACTTCTCGTTTAAGTTTTCCTGCCACCCCTTCCAGCCATTCACCAAACTGGTAAAATATTACTTTGTATTTGACATAAATCACTGTACAGATCATTATCAGTTCTTAACCTGTCTGAGACTAACTAACTCCATATTATAAATACAAAGTCCTTAAATGTTCTTGGCATTGTAAGGTTGCAGTTAGAATCATGGTTTTTCAATCACTCAGCTTTTAAAAGCTAGAGACCTACTGCCTTTATTTTCCATGGGGTGGTGCACATATGTCAGAACAATAATGTATGAATAGGAATTTAGATATCAGCAAAATCTCTTTGGACTTAGGGAAAGAGAAAAGAAAAAAAAAAAACACAAAGTAAAAAAATATGCCAATAATGGGTACCAGAATGGGCATGCATATAAGAGAACTTTGGTGAAGATATACTTTTTTAAAAAAATCAAAATTGTTTAGGTTAATTTTGGCCATTTGGACTAGATTATAACTCAACCCTTTCTTCTCCCATCATTCACAGGTCTTGCAAAGGGTGATATGGGGCGTGTCTATCTGCAGCCATCCTTGAATTTTAAACATCAGAATTAGGAGCAGCTCATTTACATAAAGCACCACTGAGCTATGAAGGGCTGCAGTTGTTGTTTGGGGAAAAAGCGGGGGGAGGTGGATTTTAGATAGGATTGGGGTCAGAAGTTGAAGAACTATTAGAAAGTTATGAAACAAGAAAGTTATTCTTGCCAGTTGGTCAAGGAGGTATATACCTGTGGCTATCCCCTGCTCACCCCTCCAAACACTCACACTTTACTCTCCAGTTCTTAAGTTTTGCCACATTTCCCACATCATTTGACGTCTCACTGATTAGATATATTCACGTGCACTCATTCATGCTGAAGTCACCCTCTGTGCACACGGCTGTTCCTCGAGGAGGGCGACGTTCGAGCTGTACAGCCCACCACGCCCTCCTGACCCCATGCTGAGATCTAGGGAGTGGAAAGGGGACATTGTCCCCTTGCTGGTGTCTGTGTCAGTTCACACGGGTGTGTCCCCTACAGGGGAGGTAGGGACTCTGGGTCCAGGAGATGCAGCAGGCCTGCGGGAGAAGCCCAGGAAGGAGGCAACTAACTTAGTTAGAGTCTTGGTTTCCTCAGTAGGGACCTCCTCTGAGCCTTGGGCCCGGAGCTGGTGGTGATGGTCAGCCAAGTTCATGAGTAATTTGGCTGTGTCGTTCTGGTAATAAGGCCGCCCAAATAGCCCAAATAACTTAAGAGAACAGGTGTGCACAGGGGCTGGGAGGGGCAGAGGGGCCAGGGCCCACGTGCATCACCAAACCGTGGATCACAATCACACTGGAAACAGAAACTGCCAGCCCTGGGCCTCGAGGGGTCCCTAACAAATGCTTTCACCAGCTCTCCTGATCTGGGCTGAGAACACTCCACTTAAAAAAGAAAAAAATACTATTTTTAATTTGTATGTCTGCTTTGCCTTATTCCAAGAAAGATTTGAAGCAGCTCACAAAAATATACTTTGCACAAAATGTTGTAAAAAAAAAAAGTAAATGAGGAAATCGTGGCAGAAATAAGCAAGCAGAACAACAAGCCAGATGCTTGTCATGAAGTGACGCACTTGGAGGAGGCCAGCTTAACGTCGGGCTCAGAAACCCCCACCAGCCCTGGCACGGGGAAGCCCCAGCATGTGAGCCCCGTCTGGCCTTCTGGAAGGGCAAGAGGCCCCTCCACTGGCTGCAGTGCCCGAGGGTGAACTCACGGGCAGTTCCTGGGCAGGGACGCTGGCCCCCGACAACCCCACCCAGTCAATCACTCCATACAAAATGCCAACTGTGCCCTTGCTGAGGTCCATAGACTATAAAACGAAGCCAGTTGCTCCAGAGAAGCCAGACAGGTCCTGGCTCCAAAGCCTGAGAGCACTTTCTCCACACCACATCACAGAGGAAGAAAATCCCCAGGGGCCTCCTCCCTGGAAACACAGTAACTCATTTCTTGGCCCCCTTCATAAAGCATCCTTCAATATAGGCAATGGCAAGACTCCAGGGCAGGAAGACACAAGCAACCTGGGGCCGGGTGAGGTTGTGAGGAGGCAAGGGCTGGGCCCATCCCCTTCCAGACTCTCCCTGGTCTCTAAGGGCCCTTGCGGCTTTAATTTCATCTGAAGTTAGCACCTTGCATTTCTGTGCAGACCTGGAGGTGGCATCCCTTTCTCACTGCAGCAGGGAGATACCCCTGATGGCATCTGTGTGAATGCAAGGGTCAGACCCTGCTCCCTCCTACTCCTCACCTTCCACCCTGCTGCCCAATTCTGAGCAGTGGCTGGAGGGCATGGAAGTCAGAATTCAGTTACTAAAGACCTAATGCTGAACTCAGAAATACCCTCAAGGAGAAAATGTTCCTGAGCTACATCGTGGGAATAAACCATTATTTCTGCTATGTTGTTATTTAGTGAACCAGCACATCAGCTGGTCATAAGTGTTCTTTGTAATTTTACAGGAACAAACTCAGACCTGTACAGTGGAAATCAGAGACAGAAAAATTGAGTCCTGCTCCCCACAGCTACAGGCAGATTGTAAGCTTGAGATCAAAGGTCCTCTCAGACCCTCAGTCTCATCCACTAGAAAAAGCAGCCTGACCTGATAGAGAGGGGACTGTAGGTGCTCTGACCCCCAGAAAGCCATCATGGGAGACTGTGTAGCCATGATGCCTGCAATGCCTTGGAGACGCAGGTCACTTACGAGCTCCGAGAAGCCTCGGACAACCTGCCTCCGCTTCAGGTTGGTCTCTCCGTCTAGGTTGGCAGTCTCAATGTGGCAAAGCCCGTCAGGGTCACTGGAGGAGAGGAGCAGAATGTCCGCAGGGATGATCTCGTTGCAGCGAAGACGCACAAAGTCTCCCACGTGGATTTCTTTCCAGAATCGGTTCACATACTTGTTTTCCTCCCTGGTAAAGAGACTTTGGTTAACAAGACTAGCAAGAGCTTGATCATGGCTGGATCTGGGTGATGGGTGCATGGAGCTCATTTAACAATTCCTTCTACTTTCATGTATGTTACAATTTTCATTAAAAAAGTTTTTTTTAAAGAAGATTCATAAAGACTACATATTTTATGACTTCATTTATATGAAACATACAGAATAGGCAAATCCATACAGAAGAAAGTAGATTTGCGGCTGCCAAGGACTGAGGGAAGCGGAAATGGGGAGTAGCTCCTAGGGTGATAACAGTGTTCTAGAATTAGACAGTGGTGATGGTTGCACAACACTGTGAACACACTACTTGCCACTGAATTGTTCACCTTAAAACGGTTAAAATGACCACTCCTGGGTATGTACCCAAAAGAACTGAAAGCAACGACTCCAGCAGATACTTGCAGGCCAAGGTTCATTCCAGCACTGTTCACAACAGATAAAGGTGGAAGCGACCCAAGTGTCCATCAACAGATGAACGGATAAGCAAATGTGGCATATGCACACAACAGATTATCTGGTCATAAAAGGACTGATAATATGGGTGAACCTTGAAGACATTATGCTACGTAAAATAAGCCATTCACCCAAGGACAAATACTGCATGATTCCACTTATAAAAGGTACCTAGAATGGGCAAATTTATATAGAGAGAAAGTAGATTAGAGGCAACAGAGGCTGGGGAAGGGAGGAGATTGGAGAGAAAGAGTTCAATAAGTATAGAGTTCCTACTTGGGATGATGGAAAAGTTTTTGAATTAGATAGTGTTCATGGTTGTACAACACTGTAAGCATAATTAATGCCACTGAATTATACAGTTTCAAAAATAATTAAAATGGCAAATTTTATGTTATGTGCATTTTATCACAATAAAAAATTAGCATCATTAAACCACATTAAACCATGTGAAACTGGACTTGAATTGCAGCAGGTTAGCGAGACACTCAGCAGAGAGGAGGACAGGCCCTGGAGTCCGGTGGCCTGGGTTTGATCCCGGCCCCACCTCTGAGCAAACCTCTCCATATCTCTCTCCTCTTCTGCAGCGTGGAGATGATGACAGATCGGTCCGCTCAGCACCACTTAGGATGAAGCAGGTAACACTGCCCCTTAGCGCAATGCTCAACACAGCCAGCCTCGTGAACCCGCCGGTTTAATCAGTATTGATTAGATGTTTAGATGAATAGATAGATAGATAGATGGTTCAGATAGATGTTTAGATGAAAACATAATTATAGATGTCTAATTTAGATTCTTTTTTTATTTCTGGAAAAACAGGCTAACTAATCCCACAAACGTCATTTTTAAGAGTTCCTGGAAGGCAGTTTTGATCATCTTTAAATAAGTGTAGGGAGAAACATGAATTTTTCTCAACATGATTTTTTTTTTTTTTTTTTTGAGACAGACTCTCATTCTGTTACCCGGGCTATGTCGTGGCATCACCCTAGCTCACAGCAACCTCAAACTCCTGGGCTCAAGCGATCCTTCTGTGTCAGCCTCCCAAGTAGCTGACAGTACAGGAGTGCACCACCAAGCTCGGCTAATTTTTTCTATTTTTAGCAGAGATAGGGTCTCATTCTTGCTCAGGCTGGTCTCGAACTCCTGAGCTAAAGTGATTCCCTCACCTCGGCCTCCCAGAGTGCTAGGATTACAGGCGTGAGCCACCGCGCCCGGCCAATATGATCTATTATAGGAGGAAATCTTATCAAGAAATCCTCTGGGTGATATTGTTGAGGAAAAAAAAAAGCAAACTAGAACACATGAACCATAGCCTTCTTAGCAGTCCTCCCTTCCCCACATAAAACCCCAGTCCTCACCCGAGTTCCCGGAGAGCAAGGGGTTTGCATCTTAAGGCAGACCGTGTGAGCCAAGTCCCTCTGCCTCCTGAGCTTTGGATGAGAAGTGCGGACCATCTGGAGCGCTAGGAGCCACACGCCAATTTTTTCGCCTCTATTTTATTCCACAGTGTGGATTTAAGGGAACCTCTGGCAACGCTCAAGAGGCTCCTGGCCATTGACTGCCTTGATGCTGAAAAGAGAATGTCCCCTTCCATTTTAAGCCTCTACTTTCTTGTATTCCTCTATTTCAAGATACGCCAAACCCATTACATATAAAGCATAGTTCTGGGTGGCTATAGAGCAAACAAAGGTAAATTTGATACAGCTTCTGTCCTCAAAAATAAATGCAAGGAAAGACACATCCATTAGAGGGTGTCCTTTGGGGGCTGTTAAGTCAAGCCCCTGAAAGTGGGCACAAACAGGCTCTTCCTGGGCCAACCCAACACCCCCTACAAAGCCAAGCATTGCTCAAAGCCACCTCTCCTGCTGTGACAAGTCCTGCCACCTGCTGGCCACATGGGCTCACCGCCCAGGGCTCACAGTCCAGGGAGCTGCAGGACCCACTGGCCACGCCAAGGCCTGTCCCGGCTGGGTCCACTGGCCCTGAGACAGGCATGGCAGTGGCACTCGATCACCTGGCCGTCCAGCCTGCCCCTGCCAACCACTCTGACCTCTTCCCAGCACAGAGACTGGCAGCCTTGAAGTCTGATAGATTAAAACATTTTAGCCATGTTCTTATTTCCTTTGCCAAAGGTCAAACCTTGACTTTCTATTATTATAAGTGTTAGCTTTTTAGTCTTTCTTCCTTATCATGACCATTTGCTGGGTTCCTACAGAGGATATGAAACAATTTCAAAGGGCCTGTCCCTTTCAAGTTGGGCAGAGGAAGTGGGTGGCAGGAGGGGCACCTCACTGTGCAATTTATCCACATGTATGTGTCCCACATCCCCCCCCCACATGCACACACACATCTGTGTACAGGGAAAGCACCACAGAGAAGACAGAAATAAATCCCACTGGCACGACACTCTAACCCCGGCCCCTTAGTAACGCCCTTCTTGAGGCTTTTATAAGCAGTCAGGGTGAATGATTTGGGACTACCTTCTATTTCCTCAGGTCACTGTGCCTGATGTTCAGGTAGATAGCACGTGCGACCGTTCCCCTCCACTGGAAAACCCCTCCCTGCAAACATCCTTGCTCAAACCCTGACCAGGCAAATGCCTGCACTCCTCCAGGAACTGTAGGGCCAACCTGAGATGTGTGGGTTGGCTGTATTTTCTAAAGTGGCAGGGATTAAAAGAGTCAAAATCCTCAATATAACAAATGAGTTACAGCAATTTTTGGAAGTGACACTACACAGTCTGCCCACATGATACACCTTCTCAGGACAGGTGCCTCCCCCACGTGGCAGCAGGGTTCAGAGATGGCCTCAAGATCCCCACCCCTGGTGCACACGCCCACGCAAGGCTCCCCTGAGTGGGGCCCCAGGAGTGTGCGCAGTCACTCCTGTAGACAGAGTGCACCATGAGCTGATCAACAGGGAGACCACCCAGGTGGGCATGGCTGTGCCACACAAGCCCGTCACTCTGGGCCCGAGGTCAGAGACACGGAGGTGTGAGGAGGTGAAGGAGGGGCCACAAGGCCAGGGCTGAGAACGCAGCCCCCCAGCCAGACCTTCCTCCACAAGGAGCTCGATTCTGTCAACAACCTGCAGGAGCCTACAAGAAAACCCGAGCTTCCGGTGAGACCCCAGCCCTGGCTGGTACCTTGACATCAGCCTGGTGAGACCCTGGGCAGATGATCCAGGCAACCGGGGCCTGGACTCCTGACCCACGGAAACTGTGAGATAACACATTTGTGTGGTTTTTGGCAGCTATATTTGTAGTAATTTGTCATACAGCAATAGAAAATGAACACACACCATTTCCATTTCCTGCACGGATGCCAGGAGCTTCTCCCTCCCAGGCAGCTGCACCTTCCCTATTGTGCAGCAAACAAGAAATGCCACCAGCACTTAGTTTCATAATATCCATTCCTGAGAAAAGACGACTTCATGAGAAAAGAATGCAGAGCACCAATGTTTAAAACCCAAAAAAGTTTCTCTCTGCAAACAAAGTGACATGTACAAAAACGGGGGGTGGGGAACCCTGACAACGTGCAATCTTGGAACACGGGCTACCGTACAAACGTTACAGACAGGGCGCATGGTCACTCCACGGGAACGACAACAGGCTCTTCCCATCAGCCACAATTCCCGGGTCAGGATTCCTGAAAGGTCTAAATGGAGAATGTCGATCCAAGAGCTCAGAGGCCCTCAGTGGAAAAGATGCGGCTCCCCTGCAGCCAACAACCACCACAAAACAAAACGATGAAAGGGACAGTGATAAAAATGTCTTATCCTTAAAAGAACCAGTTATAAGGCCTCAGGCAAACTGAGTCTTTTCTAGACGCGCCAATGCCCATCCTCTCTCAGAACTGGAGGCCAAGGCAGGCCCTGCACTGGTCGGCTGGTGTTTCCGTGACAACCCGGCACCTGCTGGCCTGCCATTCTCTCGGCTGCAAAGTGAGGGTGTTAAACAGGTGACTTCCAGGTCTGTTTGGAGGATAATGTGGGCCTTCTAGGATTAGTTTTCCTCTTCTGGGGAAATCTGGTAGCAACATTTTATAATTAGCCGTGCGGAGCCTTGTAGTTCTCATCCAAACCTTACTAGTCCAGAACACCACAATGCAGAGGGGAAAGATTTAGTTAACGTTAGAATTAGGGTGACTAGTAACAACTTTTATTTAAAGACAATCAGCAAAAAGAAAAAAACATTAAGATCTCTTAATTCATCATTTTTGGCCACTTGTTTAGGCTGAGTTAACCTATTTGTACTAGTTACGTTCTTAAGGTTATTAAGTAAATAACTTCATAAGAGGAGGTAGCTGACCTATGGAATTTTCATTAATGCAGGGTTAAAGGACCACAGCTTAGAAATGTGCTGTTAATGTTTTATTTCTTGAAACACACCGGAGTCTTCACTGTTTAAGCCTTACAGTTCCCTCCCAGTGTGTCTACAACAGGTAAGCGGTCTCTACAATGTACTGACAAATCTCTCCCATGTGGAGATAGTAGGATCTATTTCCCAAAACTAAAGTTTAAAAAAAGAAAAAAGGACATGCAGGAGAGAATTGTACTTTCATCTTTAGCGCATTGTTTTCAAGTGGAATTTGCATTAATAGCAAAGGAATAAAATTTTTTTAAGGTGATGACAAATTCCAACTTCACCCACAACCAGTTAACTCCCCTGGTGCCCCACTGCCACTCCATGGACAAGTGTAGTCACAATAATAGGTTAAATTGTCATTATCTCTGATCTCTTCCATATACAAGAAGTTATTCCTCATTTATAACGTGACATGATCACTCGCGTTTAGGAACACAGCTGTCGACACAAAGCAGCCCGAGTTTGCAAGGACATGCTGCTCTTATTTCCAACAGTGTCCGGGAAACACCGCATGTGCACACAAGCGTGGAGCTACCGTCCCTGCACTTCCCAGGGCATCTTACAGTCAGAGATGCTTGCTTCATCCACTTCTTGGCAATTTAGAAGATGAATGAGAAGTTTAAAATATTTGTAACATGCATACACATTTGATTTGCTTACCCTTACATTATCTAACAACTTTATACAACCTATTTTACAATTTCCCATGTCCAAAAATGCCAGCTTTAATGTCACTGTAGTTTATTTTCATGACTACATGTGGGGCCCCTGACATTTGCCAACTCTCAGCCCACCTCGCACACACACTGGCTTGAGATGCCGGCCGGGGGGCAGCGAAAGCATGAGGGTAGCAAAAAGGCACATCTCACTTTCCTCCCTTGCTCTCTCCCCCTTTAAACTTGTCCCTCCTCCAGAGCAACCAAGAAAGGTGAGGATGGGCGGGAAAGAGGTGAGAAAGAGAAAGAAGAAGTGGAGGTTCTTTTAAAGTTTGAGCATTAAAATTTTTTAAGGACAATTAACACGATGAGAGGAAGAACACTTGATTAGGCAACCAGGGACTGCTTCCTGGAAATGGGGGCATCTGAACTAGACCCTGCCATTTGCTCAGCTGCAAAGTGAGGGTGTTAAACAGGTGACTTGACCCTGAAGGATGAAAAGAAACTTAGCCTAAGCCAAATCCCACCCCACCCCAAGGGGACAACTTAAACTAAGGAGTGGGATTTGATTTGGGGAGAAGCTGGAAGGGCAGTGCCCAAAGTAGAGATAAGACAGGGTCAGATCAAAAGTGATCCTCCCTGGCAGGTTCACAGTCTTGGAACTCTGAAACAGAGACAGGAAGGACAGGATGGGTGAGAAGGTCTAACTGTGTCATCTGTGTGACCAGACAGCAGAATGATGAGGAGGCTGGGGACGTGGGTGTCCAGGGCTGCAGGCCTGGAATGCAGAGCACCACCCACATCACCCAGAAGCAGGGGAGCACAGGGCTCCTGGTGCCCACCTACCCAGGGCGCAGCAGCTTCTGCCTCAACACCTCTGCCTTCACCCTTGCATGGCCGAGTGAACAAAGCTGGAAAACCGATCACCAGATGTGTGCACGTCATCGCCGTATTTTTATTTAATTTTTAGAAACTGTAACTTTCAATGGCACACCCGTGAAGATAGAAGGTCACCTAGTTCACCACTCAAGCACATGTCGTGTCTGGCTCTAGTGAGACTGTGTAGTCTTTCGGAAGACAGAACCGTTTTTTAGAGGTGGACATCCTGTACAAGGGCCATGGATGACCAAGGGCTGGGGACAGGTCTTTTGGCCAACACCAGATGGAGACTGAGACTCTAAATTCCACTCAGCATTGAGACATCATCATATCTTAATAGTAATAGTAATAACAACAGAAAAAAATAAGCACAACTTCCCTCAATATCACTCATTATGAATCAGGCACTGCACAGAGCATTTCATATTCTTTATCTCACTAAGTCCTCCCATGGTCCTAAAGTATATTCCTATTTACAGATGTAAAAACTGACCATGGATACAGCAACTGTTCCAAAGTCACGCAAATCTGGGTGACTCCAGGGTCCCCAGGCTTTGCAAGCACTTCTGATCTGGTAGCCTGAAGGAGGAACACCTCATGAAGACTTTGCAATGCTAAGTGAAAACCTCTTCCTTTTTTCCCATTTAAATTATGAAGCCCAAAGACCAATGTGGTCTGAGGAAAAAAAAACATCACTATGTTTGAAAAAGGGTGAAAAGACAGATGGTTCCAGATCGGTGCTCAGTGTTTGACACAGACATGGAATAACAGATTTCAGTCTATTTGCCACATTTGCAAACAACAAGAGGGGTCTTGTCCCAGGTCAGAAGTCACCAAACTGTGGTTCTTGCTACAAACTGGGACGTGAGCCCTAAACCCACCTTAGCAGATTGCGGGATGAGCTCATTCTTCACCAGGACCACCGGCAGCTGGAACCACCCAACCCGAGGCTGCAGCGGGACACTGCCCTCCTCTGGTGCTCACACTGGGGACTTCCCTCTGAGCTAAAAGGGCAGCTGAGCAAGTTCTCACCAGGGCAGGAGAGCTGTTTATTCTCATGGCTTCAGGCTGAGTCTATAGCTTTGAGAGACGCTTCCAAGCTGGGCGGGGCACACCTGACACTTGCAGGGCCCGTTTCCAATAAAGCAGCGGCAGTTGGGCTAAGATGTCACTTCTGCACAAAGCTGCCCTACCCTTTCTCACAAAATTCCTTCTTCGGGAAACATTTACTAAGCAGCTGGCTTTGGAATGATCAATAATTAATGATGATGCCTCACATCTGGCCAGTGCTTTCATTTAGGGTTGCAACGCCCAGGCGCTTGCACGGTCTGAGTGTATGACGCCTCCCCAGGGAGAGAGCGCACGGGCTCCCAGAGCGCCTCGGGCTCCCGATCTTCAAAACAGAGGTCTGAGCTACCCCTACATTCTCTCCCAGCAGACACTGTTCCCTCTCCCTGTGGCCCTCTGCTCCGGTCCCACGGGCTCTGTGCTCCCAGCTGCCTATGCTGCCTATGGGAACCACTCAGTAGAGCCCACAGTCACTATTTTGACTTCACCTTTCCTGGGGTTTTTGAGCATGATTTTTCCTCACTATTATTTTTGAAGTAAGTGTTGGTTTTGACTAATAAAATCAGAAATAGTACAAATGAGCAGCAAGTCACATCTTATTTTTGATTTGTGGTTTGGAATTAAAACAAGAGCTGTTTTTTTTTTTAATTAGAAAGATAGTATAATTGTTCACAGGATTTCCATGGGATAGGGCACACAGATGGGTGCTGCATGTGGTACAGTCATATATAAAATATGATTGTGTGTTTAGCAGCATTCTATATTATTTCATTGGCATAGAACAATTAGAAAAGAGAAATTAGAATTTCAAGGAGAAAGCTCTGAATAAATGTGTGTTACATTTACTAAACCAACAGAAATACAGTGACTAGAAATATCTGGATGCTTTGTGACTTATAAAGAAAACTGTTGAATGCTCTTTTTTTTCCTCTCAATGTTTCAAGGTTAGGTAAGTTAAAATGTAAAATATCTAGAAAGATCCACAGAAGATATTTTTTAAGTAAAAGGGAAGACCACATGAGCAAATCTAACATGCAAACCAACCAGACTGAGCAAATTCAGACTGGAGGACTCCTTTGGCCAATCAACAGGAGAAGTAGGTGCACAACATTGTTTAAGCAAACAGAACAAATGCAAAACCAGGACACAGCGAGGCAAGCCCTAAAATGGGAGGTTCACTGCAAGAGATCCAAGAATCTCGTGGAATGATTATTAGTGCCAAGACCTGATGCTTTGGGAGTAAGAAAACCCTTCATGGAATTTATTTTTCAGATGGTGGTGCACGAATACAGAAGAGAGAGACTGTGTGTGTGTGTGTGTGTGTGTGTGTGTGTGTGAGAGAGAGAGAGAGAGAGAGAGAGGGAGAGGGAGAGAGAGAAAAGAGAAATAGAAATTTTACAGCACTTTAAAAAGACCCAAAGAGACTCTAAAATTACCCAAAATTTAATATACATTCATTACACAACAGGCAAAGAAGTAAAAAGCCTAGAATGAGAGAAACAATAGCTCTAAAAGGCTTCTCAACCTTGACCCTACTGACATTTTGGGCCAGATACTATCTATCATAGAGGCTGTCTGTGCACTGTAGGACACTGAACAGCGTCCCCTGCCCCCACCCTACAGATGTCAATAGGGCCCCCTCCCCAGAAGTGATGACTTAAGATGGCTCCAGACTTTGCCAAATGCCTGGGGATGGGGGCGGGGGGGGGGGGGGGATTGAGAAGCAGTGTATAAAGCACCCAGGACAAACGTTCTGGAAAATGGATTATTAAGTAAATGTTTACAGGACCAACATATTTTAAAAATCATGTAGGTGAGAACTCAGCACTGAAACAGAAATGGCAAAATCCGCAGCAGGATCTCGAGCCAACTATGTTGCATAAGGTCCAGAATGTGTCTTCCTTCCACCCTAAACTGAAACATCTGCTCCTTCAGGGAAACGTGCTAATGGATTCTGAATCTAATACTAAAGTGAGAGGTAGTGAGAGATGATACTTGGAGTGATTTTTCTGGAGTGAATCTTCCGATAGCAAAATTACCAAAAATTAGACTATATGCATAAAATGTATTTTCTAAAATACTATCTATTCTGTATGTCTCCTGAAAGTGACATAAGCTGTAAGAAATGCTCCAGATATGTGGAAGCACTTGTGTGCATGGAGCAGTCTTCTCAGATGAGTCAAGATGAATGGAAAATACTGGCCGCTCTGAAGTGAAGTCAGAAAGGACCAAACATTGTCCCAGCAGAACTCTGCCCCAGATGATGAGGGCCTCTGGCTTCTTTGGAATGAAGAAAGGATGCTGAGCTTCTCAGCCCAGAGAAAGAAATACATTTTGCTGTGCTCAAATCACATAATTATCCACTACAATGCAACACTGGATGCCCAGATTAAATAAATTTTTGCCAGGAAATATACTAGCTTGTGAAAGCAAAGTAATACCTAAAAACAAGACCACTTACAAACCTCTTAGTGAGTGTTAACATAAAAAACTTTTTTTTGACAAATCATTTCTACTGTGATATTTTCTGTATATAGTGGGACATTCTCAAAGTATCTCACTCAGCAGGTATCAAGACACCTCAATAATCATACTGCCCATTTGTAAAGCATGTAAAACACTTGGAGGACACTTTTATAATTGTCAAGATAATGTCTTATGTATTAACTCATTCACTGGTATGACATTTCCAGAAAATGGGCAGTAGTAATATGCTCCCATTCTTATAGAGAAGTCCGTAATTTAATAATCTTTCCTAAGAGGCTGTTACAATTCACATTTCCCCATCAATATTTGATAGGCCCCACCTCCTCCTTTCTGCAAGCAATAGCTGCTTCTTTTTTTTTTGCTTTTAAATATACACTGGGGAAAACAATCTCTATTCAATTAATGGTGCTGGGAAAATTGGACAGCCACAGGCAGAAGATTGAAACTGGATTCACACCTCTCACCTCTCACAAAAATCAACTCACAGTGGATAACAGATTTGAACCTAAGACATGAAACCATAAGAATCCTAGAAGAAAATGTTTGGAAAACTCTTATAGACATTGGCCTAGACAAAAAAATTTATGAAGAAGACCCCCAAAGCAATGACAGCAGCAACAAAAATAAATAAATGGGACCTCATCAAACTAAAAAGCTTCTGCACAGCCAAGGAAGCCATCATTAGAGCGAACAGACAATCTACAGAATGGGAGAAAATATTTGCATGCTACACATCTGATAAAGGGCTGATAACTAGAATCTATACAGAACTTAAGAAAATTAACAAGAAAAAAAATCAAACAACCCCATTAAAAAGTGGGCAAAGGACCTGAACAGAAACTTTGCAAAAGAAGACAGAATAATGGCCAGAAAACATAAAAGAGTGCTCAACATCTCTAATCATCAGGGAAATGCAAATCAAAACTGCAGTGAGATATCACTTAACTCCAGTGAGAATGGCATTTACCAAAAAGTCCCAAAACAACAAATGTTGGTGTGGATGCAGAGAGATAGGAACCTTCATACACTTGTCGTGGGACTGCAAATTAGTACAACCTCTATGGAAAGTAATATGGAGCTATCTCAAAGAACTAAAAATAGAACTACCATTTGATCCAGCAATCCCACTACTAGGCATTGGAAAAAAGGAAGCAAAGTCATTTTATTATAAAGATATCTGCACCCGAACATTTATGGCAGCACAATTCACAATTGCAAAAATGTGGAAACAACCCAAGTACCCATCAATACATGAGTGGATTAATAAAATGTGGAACATGTACACCATGGTGTACTACTCAACCATAAAAAACAATGGTGAATTAGCACCTCTTGTATTATCCTGGTTGGAGCTAGAGTCCATTCTTCGAAGTCATATATCACAAGAATGGAAAAACAAGCACCATGTGTACTCACCATCAAATTGGTACTAACTGATCAACACTTAGGTGCACAGATGGAAGTAATATTCATCAGGGTGCCGGGCAGGTGGGAGGAGGGTGGGGAGAACGGGTAAATTCATAACTAATTGGTGTGGAGCACACTCACTGGGGGATGGGCACAATTGTAGCTCTGGCTTGGGCAATGCAAAGGCAATATATGTAACCAAAGTGCTTGTACTCACATCATATTCTTAAATTTAAAAAAAGAAGAAAAAAAGGCATGAGATACCACAACAAACCTATTAGAAGAGCTAAAATGAAAAAGAATGATTATATCAAGTATTAAATAAAGATGCTGAGGAAACAAAACTCTCATACACTGTTAATGGAGATATAAAATGATACAATTACTTTGTAAAAATGTGGCAGTTTCTTTAAAAGCTAAATATACACCTACCATATGATTCAACCATCCACTGCTAGATATTTACCGAAGAGAAATGAAAAAATATGCTCAAAGACTTGTACACAAATGTTCATGGGAGCTTTATTTGCAACAGCCAAAGATTGTAAACAACCCAAAAGTCCCTCAACAGATGAATAGATAACAAATTATGGTAGATCAATGCAATGGAATATTACTCAGCAATAAAAAGAAACAAACTATTGATACTTATGACACCATAGGTGAATCTTAAAATAATTATGCTAGGTGAAAAAGCCAGATGAAAAAGAATAAAAACTTGTGATGTCTTTTATATGAAACTCTAGAAAATGCAAACTACATTGAAAGAAAGCAGTGACTACCAGGGGGATAGAGTTATGTGGGAAGAGCAAGAGGAAGGGATTACTAAGAGGCATGAGAAAACTTTTGGGGTGATGGATATGTTCATTTTCTTGGCTGTTGCTATGGTTATCTGGCATATACATATGTCATATGTATACAAATTACCAATTATGCATATACAAATGTATACATATACAAATTATATGCTATGTGTGTGTGCAGTTTGTTGTATACCAATTACACTTGAATAAGTCTGTTTTTAAAAAAAACCTCCCTGCAAGTCTGAGGGGCAGGGCCAGGCAGGACAATTGCTGCTCCTTTTATCTGCACGTCCCCAACTCCCAAGAACAGACTGGGCTGTTCCTCTGTGAATGAACCCTGTATATTTCCCCCTCATTTTTTCTATTGTATTCTTTTCTCCCTTCTTGACAACTAAACCTGTGAGAGCATTTATAATAAAAATCTATTTTTTGCTAAATAAAGACAGGTGAGAACCTCTACCATTTAGAATGCCCACTTCTCAGCATCCCCTGTCCCCCCAGATAATCTAAAATTGGGAAGCATGAGCTAGTTTAGCTTTGGGCTGGCCTTCTGTGATTGATTTTGGGGCTGCTTATATTAACCCCTTTTCTGTCTTTTGCCTTGCAAATATTTTTCTCTAAAGAGCTATGGTTTAATTTTTGTTTGTGGTATAATTTTGTCATATAATCATTTTAAATTTGTACATAGTTAAATACGGCTGACTTTTCTAGGCCTGGATAAGCGAGCCTCCTATGTCTCTGGATTGTACATGTTGTTTCCTAGTCTTGAATGTTTGCTTTTTTTGTGGGAGGAATGCAGAATATTTTTTCTTAATATTTAAGTGTTCAAACCAACTGATATTCATTTTTATATGGTACAACCTAAGTAAGGGTCCAGTGCTGTCTCCTGCAGACAGCCAGTTGTATCAGCACTATCAATAATCCTTTCCAGGAGCCGGGCACGGTGGCACACGCCTGTCATCCCAGCTACCAGGGAGGCTGCGGTGGGAGGATCACTTTACCCCAGGAGTTTAAGGCTGTAGTGACCTATGATCTCACCACTGCACTCTCGCCTAGGTGACAGAGCAAGACCCCATCTCTAAAAAAAAAGAAAACTCCTTTACCACTGAACCTAAATTCCTACTGTGTTATACATGAAATTCTCACATATAGTTGTATTTGTATGGGGTTTACCTAGTAGGTTTCAGCAATGTACTTGTCCTTTTTCATGTCAAAACCATACTGGCTTGACTGCACAGTATGCCCAATCAGTGCCACCATCAGCCTGAGTGCTCGGAGAGGAGCCTTCCCTGCAAACTGGCATAACCCATAACCACCCCCCACGCCCTGGAAGAAGCCCCGAGGTGGGGCCCTGGCACAGCACGTGGGTGGGGGAGGGCAGTCCCTCCTCTGCTCTCTACAGGGCTCCTGGGAGTCATGCACAACTTCATGCTGTAGACCTGGTTCCAATATCTGGTAGGAAAAATGGCTCCCTTTCAATCTTCTTTTTAAAACCGTCCTGGCTCTATTGGGGCATCATTTTAAGGTCATTTTGTTCAATTCCAAGAAAAGCTTCCCGGTGGCACTGCACTCCACACACACACACACACACACACACACACACACACACACTGCTCTTGGGAGAACTGGCACTGCAGTAATATCTACTCCTCCCATCCAGGGCCATGGGAAACTGCAATGCCTTGTGCTTGTGTACACCTTTCAGAAAACTACTGCCATTCTTGTCATGAAGGTCCCAAGCCTTTCTTGTTAAATTTCTTCCTAAGTCTTGTGCAGCTTTAGTTCCTATTTTTGTGGACCACCTTCCCACTTCCTTTTCTCGGTGCTCACTGTTCTCCCTGAATTACTGTCAGTAGTTCTTCTTCCAGCGGCCACAGGGCTCCCCTAGTAGCTTTGTTTTGCTGGGTGTGAGTTCTCTTTGTTCAAACCATCTTCCTTTCCCTTTGTACCCTTTGACCAACCTCTCCGCCTCCTCCCCCAGCCTCATAACCACCATTCTAGTTTCTGGTGCTATGAGTTCTCCTGTTTTGGATTCCACATGTAAATGAGATCACACAGTATTTGTCTTTCTGTGGCTGGCTCATTTTACCAAGCACAATGGCCTCAAGGTTCATTTGTGTTGCCTAAATTTTAGTAAGTTAGAAATGCTATTTTTCAGAAAGAATTCACAAAGTACTCATCTTTGTAAGTGAGCACTCCTCCGTGGCATGGGAAGAGGCCAGTGCCATGGTGGCTCCTTGCCCCCCAACTCCCTTCAGAGGTTCTGTGCACCCTGAACTTGAGGCTTTCTCCGGCTTTCCACCCCACTTTTCTATTTTGTGCTAGGCTCCTTCCTTTAAATTACAGGCTTTCTTTTTAAGGAGACAGGATGTCCCCTCTGGGGCCCAGGCACCCAGCACTGGAGCTCTGGAGGGTGGGCAATGGTCCTCAGGCCCCTTCCAGGGAAGACAGCTACCCTCAAAGCACTGCCTGCTCCCACAGCCTACAGATCCTTCCCTCTCACGGAGGCCAGGGCTGGGACTTGGCGCCCTTCAGGGGCAGGTACATAGCCATAGGACTGCTGGCCTGGGGTGGGGACAGAGATCTCCGGTCCATCCTCCCCCACCATCCGCCCATTTCACTCTGGGCCAGGTTCCTGTCTATGTCACATCCTCCAGGGACGTCTACAGGGATTAAACTGAAAGTGTGTCACCCAGAGAGATCATTCTCACCACAAGAAAGAGTTTTCTAAGAAGAGTTAAATATAAGACTCCTGTTCTATTATATACTTAATCTTAAGCCTCTTAAAAATATAACCCTTGCAAAGTTTGTCAGCGTCATGAATCTGGAAGCCAGCCCCATTCACTGGCAGAGGGAGGGGGCCCCTAACTTCTCCCATCACTGGCAGTCAAGAACTAACAAGTTCCTCTATTTCACTGACAGCGGATGCTCTCCTGGCAATGACAGTCCTGCCCCAGTGGGAAGAACCAGACCCCAAAGCCAACAAAATCAAAACTCCAAGGTCTTGGAGAGTTCATGCAGCATGTGCTTCATGCTTCAAGGGCTTGAATTCCAAACAAGGGCCACACCTCCCCAGACCAGTGCCCAGGGTTGGGAGGAGCAGGTGCCCACCCAGCCCTCCATCTGCCCCTGGGCCACCCAAGGTCCCCTGAGCCCATGAGATCTGGCACAGGGTGCCCCCAAAGTCCTACAAGACACCAACAGGTCATTTGTCATAGAAAAGGGGGCCAACTCGCATGCTTGTGTGGGTGACAGATGTCCTGTGAAATCACAGGACCCTCAAAAGCTCTAGGGGTCGGACAGCCTGCTGCAGCCTGCCTGGGGATGTCCTACAGAGCGGCCAGGACAGCACAAAGCAAAGAGATTTCAAACAGAGATCTATCTCATGCCTGCAAAGTGCCAGATTCCAATCTGGCCAAACAGTTTCCAGGTCTCCATGGCCAGAGTGAACTGGATGATACTCAAAAACTGAGCAAAAAAACAAACCCTGCAGGTTGTGGAAGCAAAACCGATTCTGTCAGAGCTTCCTGACAGCTCTGGCCGGTCACCCCTTCCCTTCTCCTCAGAAAGACACAGTGTGCCACCCTCGCACCGACCAACCAAGATGAAGTGATCCCAATGGATTCCCTCCGCAGTGGCCTGAGGGGTTTGCTCTGCTTCCCCCGTGCAAGAAACTCCCCCTTTCTTAAAGACTCGTTAGAAACCCAGGGCTGAGCAGCCGTCCTAGGCAGCCGGCAACTCCCAGATGAACCAAAACGGTGTTCAGCAAAATTCTTCATTAAAATTAAAAACAAACAAACAGAAAACTAAGTTAAACTAAGTAACATTAGCATGTTCCATAAAGAAATAAAATGCAACAAACCCAAAGCACATTGGCTCCCAGCATCACTGTGAAGAAATCCAATCCGAATGTGTCAATGTATAATTAACTCTTTATAAATAGGTCGATTTGTAAATTAAAGTTCAGGAACACAATATATCTCTTTCTGACCACCATCAGCAACTAAAAAAAAAAACCCCAGAAACCTAACATATTAGAAACAATTCTTCACAAATGGGAAGTATTAATGGATGCCTTTGAGCCC
This sequence comes from Lemur catta, assembly GCF_020740605.2. NCBI lineage: Eukaryota > Metazoa > Chordata > Mammalia > Primates > Lemuridae > Lemur > Lemur catta. Next base: position 20,452,935 of record NC_059136.1, read on the forward strand.
TCCGTCTAAGGAAGGAGGCATTGCAGTTAAGAATCTATTCATTACAACACCAAACCCGGCAGGGCCGGAGCGAGGCAAGGTGAGGTGCCCATCTCAGGTGCAAAATGCAAGGGGGCACCCACAAGCTCAGTCATTAAGACGATTAATATTTTAATGAAATATATTTTAAAAAACCCAAACAAAATGAATACAAAACATCTCCGAGGAAGAAAACATTGAAATTTTAAGTGACCACAAAATCAGCCCCACTGAGTTTTCCTCTGGCTTCGGGCTCCCATCAGCTTCACCGAGCCCTCAGTGTCCTGGACAAATGAGCTGCTTCCCCTCTCTCACCCTGGCCCACCCCCCAACAACAAATGGACTCCCTAAAAGGCGTTGCCTTCCTTCACAGAGGTCTACCTGCCTCCTGCTCCTGCCGCCTCCTGGGTCACCACAGGTCTCTGCCTCCCCGGCAGCCACCAGCACTCAGCACTCAGCATGAACGCGCTTCTCTACCGGCTCTCCTCCTGGAATGCACCATTTGCAGCTGGAAGCCGACCGCATTCCTTCATCCCGCACGCATCTGCTAGCGCTGCTGCTGCCAGGCACTGCTCTGCAGTGAGCACCAGGCAAAAACCCTTTCCTCAAGGAGCTCACGTTTCAATGGGTGACTTCAAATAGGACAAATTAAGTAAGAGTCAAGTTGGCAAGGCACATGCACAAAAGGGGACACAAGAAAACTTTCAAATGCTCAAACAAACTAAGCCCAGTTTAGCACGGAAAGGTCTGTCCAGCAGCCCACCCTGCGATGTTCCCCGACGCTTCCCACCGTCCTGATTCCAAACACCAGCACTCACCGTAACTAGTTTAGCCATCTCTTTCTGACCTCGTTTCAATTGTTATTTTTCAGTGTTACTTTACTAATAGTGTTACAACATCAGGAAATGTGTTTTTACAGAAGTAAAATCTGTATGTTTCCTGTATTCCTAGTGTTTGGATAACTATTAATAGCTGACGGCCGTGTCCTGATGGTCTTCCTGGTTCACTGTCCCTGGTTAGAGATTCGGTCACCTGGGTTAGGGTCAGTGAGTCTGCTCTGGGTGAACAGAAAATGTGTTTTCTCTTTAACTAACTAATGTGAGAGAGAGAGAAAGAGAGAGAGAGACCCGATCTTTGGGGTGACAGCCTCTCCTTGGTAGAGGAGAGCAGTCAGGTGCACACAGGTGTCCCCTAGGAGACAGGGCTAGAGGTGAGGTCTTCATCCCCCCGTGTCCTAACCCGCACCCTGTTGTGAGCATGCTGGAATTTGAGGAGGTGTCCTCTGAATGCACAGGCCACTCGGCCAGCACCTCCCTGAGCCCCAGGGGGAGCTGGTCCTTGAGGCAGGGGGCAGATGTGGTATCTGAGGAGCCCTCTTTGGCACTGGGGCTCAGGGGGTGAGGCAGGCAAGAGGAGTCTGTGGTGGGAGCCAGACCCCCAGGGGTCCCCTGGCATCAGCACTTAGGGGTTGCACCACCAGTCACATCACTGAGCCTCAGCATCCCCATTTGCAAACTGGGAATAGCAGTGATGGTGCCTGCATGCTGGGGGGAGGAGCAGCTGTGTTGAGGTGCACACACTTTTTGTCACCCTGCAGCACCCAGAAGCGCTGTGAACTAAAGTCCCTGGAGGTGGGTGTGCACCTGTGCATGCTCACTCCTAACCGATTCCCAGGCTGCCAATACCATCATCCCGAGTTCCCATTTATTAGGCCGCAATTTGCTCAGTCTGGCCAGACGATTCAATCTGGTGCGGAACTGCTTGCTCTTAGGGAAAATACACCTTCCAGTTCTCTAAAGTAGCCTGGCACTATGCATCTCTGACTTACCTGGCCTGCTCTGGCCTCTCTCAGCACCACCGGGCAGGAACACCTTCACTGCCCACCTGACAGAAGCTCCCAGCACTAGTCTGTGACCCCCAATAGATGTATCTGACAGCACACAAAAACCACGTGTTGGTAAACCTCCTTGGTTATTGATCTACCACACTGGTAGCTAATCCAGATCAGCGAGCAACTAGCCACCTGCCCCTGGTGGAACGCTCCACGCATTCCCGTGTTCAGAGCTAAGGATCTCTTCAACTCTTTTACGTTAATGTGGGGAACATGTAATCTGCATGACAAAAGCATGTGGCCTCCTTGGGTTCAGCACCAAATACAAAGCCATCTTTGTTCTCCTGAGAGACTTGTAAAATTATGTTCCTGTCTTAAGTCACGAAAATGTTGCTTTTGCGCCAAGACTTTATTTGGGAACTCTTTGTCTGGATGCCTTTCTCCTTAGAATGGAACAGAAATGGGGCAAAGTGCACCATTCAAACACGTGCATACGCCCGCCCACAGTGTAGACTACATTGTTCCTCCCATCCAAATGACAGCACTAGGCTGCAGTGTGTTGTTGAGCTTTCATCTTCGAAAACCTAGATGACCATATTCCTCAACATCTACCACTGGCTTTTTGTTGAAAAGCGTTGAGGCAGATTGTCTCAGGCCCTGTTGTAGGCTGGGGCCATCTGCACAATGTGTTCAGTCTTTCAGGCCACTAGAACCATGAAATTGGTTTCCCACGGCTGCTGTAACAGATTGCCACAAACCGAGCTAAAATCAAGGTGTGGAAGGGCTGTATTCCTTTTGGGGGCTCCAGGGGAGAATCCACTTCCTGGACTTTTCCAGCCTCTGGAGGCTGCACGTTCCTTGGGTCGTGGCCCCTCCCTCCATCTTCAAAGCCACCAACTACAGTGGAGTCTTTCTTGCTGAGCTGCCCTCTCCCCAGCTCTCTCTTCTGACTCTTTCTTTCACCTTCAGGACCCTGTGATTACACTGGGCACACTCAGGGGATCCAAGACAATCTCCTTATCTTAACGTCATCTGATTAGCTCCTTTAATCCCCCTTTGCCATGTAACTAAATTGTTCACGGGTTCTGAGGATTAGGATGTACACATCTTTGGGGGCCATTATTCTGCCTAAAACAAGTCATGAACAGAATACAGGGGAAACTGCATTTTACATATGAGGAGGGCATGGCCAATACCCAGCGAGGTATGTTGTTTTAGGGGCTTTGCCCAGAACACAGTTTCCACTTGGTACCCTCACGACCAAGGGCTGAGTCTTTGTGAGGTGGGATAATTCCTGACACATGGCAAAGACAGGCCCAGGGACACATCCACATCTGACCCCTGGATCTAGCAGTCTCAGGGTTCTGAGGGGAGATAGATCATTAATAAGAAGGTAGCTGGCTGGTGACACTGTGGTCAATGCTATCTCTCAGGCACTCCTACCATACCCGAATTATGCATTGCCAGCTAGGCCCCTCCATTCACTCATTCGGCGAGCATCTATTGGTTCTGCTGGGCATGGGCAGCAAGGTGGGCACGGCACATGTCTCGTGCCTTCTGGGTGTCGGGACATTTTCTCTTCTGCGTTTCAGGTCAAAGGACTGACCTGAGTCTCTAGAACAACTCACACACTATCACAGGCTCTTCAAAGAGAGTGACAGAATTGAAACAAAAAGCCTGAGTTGCTCTGTCTTAGTGAGTCCGTATGGACCAGGGTTCAGCCACCATGTAGCTGCTGCTTTGTCCTCAGGGGCTAAATCCAGTCCTCATTCCCAAGTACCCGTCACCAGCACTTGTTCTATGCAGATACGAGTTCTTAAGGCTCCAAAGCTGCTGTCATCCTGCTTGTGCTTCCAAGACAGCCCACAGCGGGCACTCTGCAGTGCCTGTTGAACTCAAGAGTAGATTCAGAAAGCCCGACAATGACACTCAGCCTTTGCTGTGATGGGTCATTTCCAAGCCTCCACTGGCTGTGGCTTCTCTGAGTGTAGAAAGGGAGCAGGCACAGGCTCACATGCACCCTTAGTAGCATGCGTGCACCACCGCCAGTCTGTCTCCACACTGTGTATGTATGTGTACATATACAGTGTGTGTGTGAGGGGTGATGTATACATGTGAGTATGTAGTGGATGTGTAAGGTGTGTTTGCGAGTATAAGTGTGTTATGCATGAGTGCATGTCTGTGAGTATAGGAGTGTGCAGTGAGTGGGTAGTGTGTGTGAGTGTGTGAGAAGTGTGTAGCATGTGGTGTGGGGTGTGTGTGGCGTATGCATGCCAGTGTGTGTATGTCTGTGTGCAAATGCACTTATCTGTGTGGGGTGTGTGTGTGTCTATACGGAGGATGAGTATGTCATGTGAGACATGTGAGAATCAACTGTGAGAATCAAATGAGAATTTTTCCAGCACATATTAGGCATTTGTTGAATATTTACTGTGTACTTAAATACATTTTTATTGAATAGTTGAAAGAAATGATAGGAACATTCTTTTAGAAATAATATAAAATAAAACATTATAGAAGTACTAGGAATTTTAAATATTGGCTTTTTAGATTTACTTAAATTGTAATAAATCCTGGGTAGGCTGAGGTTCTTGGTTTGGAAAATACAAAGGCAAGTGGAGGAAAAGGAAAAGGTCTTTCTCGAAATATAAGGCACGTCGCCAAAATGGAGCTGACGGGCCACCACAGGCATGTTCTTCTAAGAGAAGCCAGTCCAGCAACCACACAAGGAGCCCCAGAAGCCTGGTAGACACCCTGTCTACCATGTCTAGATAGAGGAGCTGCACTCAGTGACACTTTTCAAATGTGTTTTGAATGACTGGCTGGGTCTGTGTGACTCACTGTGCGTAAGGAGCCCACACTGGCTTGCGGGAGACAGTCCCTGCAAAGGGTTAGAGCTTTGCCACCAGGTGCACGATTTCAAGTTCCTCCTACTGTGGCTAAGCGTTGTGACCCAGGAAAAGAGATGTCACTTCATTAAAAAACAAAGTCCTTTATTACAGTGAATTTTTTCAATGGTAGCATTTAACAAAATATGTCTCCACCCATTGCAGCATGCTTTACACGCACCTTTACTGTTGTGCTGTCTCTGAGTTAAGCAGGAATGAATTGGCTGTTTATAAATTTTGACAGGGAAAATCTAAGTAGGTCCAAGATAGTCACAGTCTTGTAGCCCAACAAATGTGGGTCACATTCCTGTCTGGCACCTCCCTAGGCCCACAGATTGAAGGGGTACGTTTCCCTTCTAGGGGCACAACACAAGGAAAAGCCAAACCCACATATGAAAAATGAAGGCTGGGGTATTTTCTTTCCCAAAATTGACTTAAATCTAGAGACTGCCAAACATTTTCTTCAAGAAAAGGTTTTACCTTTATTTCAAAAAAAAAAAAAAAAAATCAGAAAAGAAAGAAAAAAAAAGTAAACCTGTAATTCCCACAATTCCCAAACGGAGACTGGAGGAAAATGTATTTTAGACTCAAAGATGGCAGCCACATCTGCTATATTTATTTGGAATAGTTTTCCCAAGCCATTTACCTTAATTATTACAAGCAGACCCTTATAATACTGAGAAGAAGAGATTGAAAATTGCTAAATATGATTTTTCTAGTACAGAAAATTAAACATCCTTTTGGTCATACAACAAACAGGTGATTTTCCATTCATTCCAAGTACTACATGAAATAGCCCCTCCAATACAGGCAACCCTTCCACACCACATGTTTGAACTGCGAAGGTCCACTCATACTTGGATTTTTCCGAATAAAAATTACCCCAAGTATGCCTGCCTTCCCTGCCTCCCTTTCCACCTCCTCCACATCTTCTGCCTCTGCCATGCCTGAGACAGAAAGACCAACCCCTCCTCTTCCTCCTCCTCCTCAGCCTACTCAACGTGAAGACAATGAGGATAAAGACCTTTATGATGCTCCATTTCCACTTAGTGAATAGTAAATGTGTTTTCTCTTCCTTACAATTTTCTTAATATTTCCTTTCCTCTAGTTTACTTTATTATAAGAATATAGTCTATAACACATATAACATACAAAATATGTGTTAATGAGGTGTTTATGTTATCGGTAAGGCTCCCAAGGTCAACAGCGGGCCAACAGGTAGTTAAGCTTTGGGGGAGTCAAAAGTTATACCCAGATTTTCAACTGTGCAGGGGGTTGGCATCCAACACATTTTCTTTCTCCAGGAAACTGTCTGGCATATTATTTAACTTAAATAGTCTTTCATGATTGCGTATCTTTTTTTTTCTTACTAATATGTTCCACGGTGGTCTTTCTCAAAGAAATCGTTCAGTTGAGCTTTTTACCTTCACCTCTACTATAAAGGAAGCTGCAAAATTCAGTCTAGTCTCAGTTCCACCGTGGTGGTCAGATCTAATCCTGGGAGGTTAGAGCAGGCAGGTCACCCTACGAGGAAGGGGCCTGCCTCAACCTTCGGAGGTTCCAAGTCCAAAGAACCACAAGCACTTCAAAGAACTATAGTTGGAGTTCCTCTAGTGCGTGGAAATCACACAGCGCTGATCCGGCTTACACCTCAACCCACCGTGTGTCTCCATCAGGCAAAAGGGTCTTGGCTTTGGCCAAGAGCGCAGCTCTTGAGGAGCAACAGCAGAGCAAAAGGACAGAGAGAGAAGCTCTCAAGGCTTTTAAAGGATGACTACTCTGGATGTGAGACTAGGGAAAAAACCCATTACTCTCTTCTTCCCTGATGGAACCTTAACATTTTTCAAGAATCTGCTCAAATGCCATCTTCTTTCCCCAAGAGAACATCACTGAACACTCCAGCCGACTGGACTTGGTCCCTGAGCATCCCACCCCAAGCAGGGGGCAGGAAGCAGGGGCAGTGCCCTCCCCAGCCCGCGAGCCTCCCTGCCCACTTCTCTGCAGCCATGGCTGGCTTCGGGCCACCTGTCCCTATGCCCAGCCCAGGGAGGGCCTCCCAGAGATGTCCAAGCGAGCTTTGCCAGCTCTCTTTGAATGAATGCTTTGAAAGTTCTTGCAATGATGGTCAAACATTCCTCGTGAGATAATAGTTTTAAAGGAATTTGTCATTCACCAAATATTTTTAAAGGAAAACTATATGTATTGGTGACAACTGGGACTGTGAAATGACTTTCTTATGAATTTTGCAGCTGCCTTTATAGTGGAGGTGAAAGTAAAAGGCTCAACTGAATGATTTCTTTGAGAAAGACCACAGTGGAACATATTAGTAAGAAAAAAAAATGATAAGCAATCATGAAATACTATTTAAAGTTAAATTTGTAATATTTACTTTTCAAATGTGCCATATATATCAACAACAGATAGAACACAGCCCGATTTACCCTTTGTTCCCATGCTGTACCTCACAGTAAACAAGGTCTTTAATTTTGCAGTACGAAAATAGCATTGCCATAAATCGTCCCTGTTTATTATTTTCCAGATCCAGGGCTTGTTCTCATTACTGCATTTGCTTTTTCTCAAGGTGTCATCATGGTTTCAGTGTCCTGCAGGGTATCTGGGGTTAAGCAGCTAGTCACAAATTAATGGTTACATGAGCAACAAAGGATCATCTCAACACGGCTGACAGAAGCTCTCACTGGGACATTCTCCAGTTTACTCCTTGATTCCCATGCAGGTGTGAAAACAGTTTTTGTACGAGTAACTACTGATTCCCAACTGAGGCATTTTTACCCTGCTATTTTTCCCCCACTGGGTGGCCAACCTGGATCTATGCTATCTTTATGCCAGTATACCAATTTTATGCCAAATGCTGTATACTCTTTGGGGGAACCTGGAGAAGTTAGCATTTAAGCTTAGGATTAGAGGGTGGGGAGGATTCACAAGTGTTAACATTGGAGCAGGATTTCCTGGGCTTTGAGGGAAGGCCAGGGGTAACTCGGAGGATGTGATGCCTTCACTGAGTGGCCACGAGAAGCAGGTGGGGTGTGCGGAGAGGCCAGACACAGGAAACAAGTTCCTAATGGAAGATAGGGCATGCAGTGGGGAGAGGAGACGGGATGGCTAAGTGAGAGTGTCCCTCACGTGCTTCCAGAGGCCTGAGCCCTGCAGCAGCTTCCTGCGGGATGGGACAGACCACACTCTGAGTCAGAGCATTCCCTGCGTTCACAGAGGGGGTGGTAGGAGGCAGTGATGAAGCCACTTCTTGGAAGAGCCCAACTGAGTGTGGGATGGTGCAGGCCCTGCAAGATGTCCCGTAGAGAAGAGCCTCAGAGACAGGATCCAGGAGGAGGCAGATGTCTGGGACGGGGGTGGGGCATGAGGCCTGACCAAAGGTGTGCACTCCCCAAACCTTCCGGACAGTTTACGGCATGGCAGAGGAATGGAGAACATGCATCTCACTCTTATTCCCTCTAAGGAATGAATTTTCTTTTAAAATCAAAGGAAAAAAAATCAAATGGGAGTATCAAACCTTAATTTAAGAAATACATCTGCTGCATCAAAAATTTGCTGTAAGCTTTTAAGAATAAACACAGGGCAAATTTATTTTATACAAGAATGATATATATGTATTTTTTGGTAAAGTGTATCTTCAAAGCAATACATAATTAAATTTCTGCTTTAAATACTTCATTTTAATTCATTTTCCTTTTCTTCTTAGGAAAATCTCAAGCTCACTCTTAGTTCTATCCATGCACCATGTGCCTGAGAACAGTGCTTATCACAACGGACAGGTGGGAGGGCCGGGAAATATCTGTATTACTGCATTTAATTTTTGGTCTCCAGCAACATATTGTAGTCGGAGCATGGGACTTGTTAATAAAATCCTGAAACAGATGACCAGTGAGGAAGGGGTCAGAGATGCTCAGTCCTCTTTCCCACGGCCTTTAGTCTCAGTTCCACTGTGGTGGTCAGATCTAACCCTGGGAGGTTAGAGCGGGTGGGTCACCTCACGAGGAAGGGGTCTACCTCAGCCTCTGGAGGTTCCAAGTCCAAAGAACCATGAGCACTTCGGAGAACTACAGCTGGAGAACTACAAGCACTTCAGGTTGATCTGGGGCACGCATGGTAAATTACCTGAACACAAAAAATTCATTACAAGAAATTTTTTTTCCCTGAAAAAAAAATGACAGAATGTTAATTTTGGAGCCTAGTCTTAAAAGTCAGGGTCATCAACTATCGAGGAAGGTTTGCTGAGAATTTTCTTTGTCACTTGCCAATAACTCCCAATGATCCACGGCAGTGCTGGGAGGGTGGGGGGCTGGGGGTTTTAGAACCAGAGCAGGAAAACCATTCTTAAGTGCCTCATCTCCCCCAAACCTTCTAATAAGATCTGCTGTGAGAAAGCTCAACGACCTCGATCAGAATCCCCTAACTTTCCCTGTCCCTGGTCACCAGACGGTGCAGCTGCTACAGGAACTGTGGGGTGGCCGGGCAGAGCCCCAGGAGGACAGCTCAGGGGAGGCCCACACCACCACCACCACCAACACCACCACTAGAGCTGGAGGCGCCTGCACTTCCCGGCATTCGCTGCTGTCGGTAGCAGTTCAAGCACAGTCCCATACTCCTGCCTACGTATTTTATGGTTCCTTTAAATCTCAGCATGTTCTAGGAAATGGGCCTCTATGTATTTAATTATTTGTTTTCAAAGTGTAGCAATGCCAACAGCGCTCCGGGCACACGGATTGTTTTGCAAATGTTGAAAATACACATTTATGAAAGCTGGTCAAAGAAAAGAGTCACCAAACCAAACTCAGATTATCCATTGAACAGGGCTTTACCCCATACCTGCCTACAACCGGCACAAGACCAACAAGAGGGGTTTGTGTCGCAGTCTGAAAACTGAGCCAACACAGCCCTGGGCAGGACGGGGAAGCGAGGGCTGCCCAGCTTCTGAGTAAAAGCCTTCCACAGAAATACTAACTCCTGGGAGGCCAAATGCCCAGCCAAGGGGTGGTTAGTGACTCATCCTCCGAGCCAGGAAGGTGAGGTGATGGGAAGACCCAAACACGTAAATTACGTCTGAAAGCTAAGTGCAGGGCATCCCACATCATCCCCTCCAACCACAGCCTTACAGAAGCAGATAAAGGAGGGACGATCTGATCTGAGAGTCCATCTGAGAGTGGGCAGAAGTCTTCTCGCTGCATAACTAAGCTGTGTGTTTAATGAGTCGGAGGTATCACATTGCACGGCAGGGGTCTCAGACAACCTTAAGGACATCTTGGCAGGAATTTTACTTCACTGGATTAATTTAAACCTGTGAACACCCTTAAGCTCCCAGACAAAAGGATCCAGGGGAGATAGGTCCTGTGTGGTTCAGTGTGGGTGGGACACGAAAGGTGGGGAAAAGTCAGCATCAGGGCACCCTGCCCAGGCCCAGAGGAAGCCGCAGGATGTCCCAGGCAGAAGCAGACAGTCCAGGCTTCTGTCGGCTCTTCACGGAGAACGGAGTTGGGGCGAGTGGAGGGCGAAGGCCAGAGGCACATTTCGCTTCCAGCCCAGTTCTCAGCCACCAAGGGGGAAGAGAGAGATAAGCTGAGCAGCGTGGGTCGTGCTAGAAGCCCCCCGGGTGGACGTGCACACCTGTGCGTCTCTCCAGGCTTTCCAGGGATGGGCCAGCTCAACACAGCTTCTGCTGGAGACAGTGTACACTTCTGTCTCTGTTATTTTCTAAGCATTTGTGGCAAGACCAACTCATAGGTGGGAAGTGATCGGAAAGTTTACAAGAAAGGAAATGAAAGAGCACTCTTAAGATTATGGGGCGAAACGCTGGGAGCCCAAGATACCACAGGGGTCAGGAGGCACAGGGTTTGTTTATCTGACACCCACCCGGGGACCAAGCTGTGACCCAGCCTGGCCTCCCCACACTTCCTCCATCCAGTTAGACTTGGGCTCGCCCTCACCAGCCACTGTGTGTCCACCCACGCCCGGCTGCACCCGGCCTGCTCTCCTCTCTGCAAGGACAGGCACAGCTCAGACCTGCCCTGAAGGTGGAGGAAACTACGGCATGTGGCAGGAAGCAGCCGGCAGGCAGAGCTTAGCATCAGGCAAGGACTGTCCAGATTCTCTCTCAGCACAAACTCCCTGATTGTCCCCACACGACTCCTCCAAAACTCAATGAGACAGATGAACGTTTACAAGAGCACAGATGACAGCTGTGGTTTCCACTGGGCACTCTAGGAAACAGAAACCTAGGAGTTAAAACCAAAATGACTTCTAGTTTTGGTTTAGTTTTTTTTTTTAAACAGTTTCCTTAGATTCTGAATATTCTCTGGTGAAGACCATGGTATCAATCACACTTAAAAATAACAAGTCAGGAAACAGGAACCTCACTTAGATTTTCACGCTGTTAAACAACACTTTTGTATAATGGTTTGGATATCATGCCCTGTACTGAGTACAAAGCTCTGTTTGTTTCTGCTTTGTAATGTAGAGAGCTATGTTCCATGGTCACTATACAATCACTTTGAGGAAACATTACTATAAAAATAAATAAGTTTCTTTTTTCATTCAAAGGGAGGGAAAATAACAAGGACGCCCTGAGCACACCCACAAACCTTTTCCAAGAACACTTGCATTTGTTCCTGAGCTGGTAAGAATGCTTTGCTGATGATATCAAAGGCCTCTAATTTATCTGTGATCAACCTGACTAAAACACAGAGGAAAAAATATTCATTTTGTTCCACTTCAAATTAAAACAAGCCTTTTTTTTTGTTTGTTACTGGGCTGTCTTTGTTTTTCTTTGAACACAGGGGAATACACTATTCTGAAACATTGCTCTATTATTCTCTCTTGAGTGTGGAAGGGCAGCCAAACACACTATTAATCTTTGAGTTGGATTTTTGGAAAAGACAAAGTGTAATTTCATTTTCAAAAATGACTGCAAACTTCCACATCTGACCAAGATGGAAAAAAAGTTCAGGATTTACCTGGCTACACCAAATCAGTAAGAAATGCATTTTTAAAAATGGTTTTCAGACATTGGACACAGGAATTGAAGGACAATGCTCCTGTCTGGAGAAAGTCTCCAAGTTGCAGCACAGGACAGGAGCCAAGTGGAGACTGCAGACTTCCAAAGTGGAAAGGACAGAGCTGAGGGTCCAGGGAGACTGAGGCAGCTAGAGTTTGCAGGGCAGAGCCCCAGCAGGAGAGCTCTGGATGTCTGCTGAGGGTCCCCCTTGAATTTCTGGCTGAGTCTTGATCAGTGCATGCATGTGAGGAAACTCCGCATGGCCAGGGACAGAACCAACTGCAAAAAGCAAAGGAAAAGCTTCCTGGAGCTCACTGTGGTCCAGGAATAGTCCTTGCTGTCATCCGATATGGATACGGCAGGCCACCTGTAGGTGTTATTTACAAATATATTATCATAAGATAGTAACTTATGTCAGACTTCCGAAAATACAACAAATGATAAATAATGATCTATGTTTGTTTCAGAATTACATTAAAATCTTAGTCTGGATGTGTGACTTTGGGACAGTGTGTGGATTTTATTTATCTTACCTATGCTTTGTCTTCCTCTCCCTGCTGACTTAACAACCAGAGTGCCAAGCAGGTTACAGGTCCTGACACACCTTTGCTTATCTCACAATAAGATTATATGAGGCAGGTCATATTCCCAATTTACAGAGGAACACAAGGCTTACAATGCCATGCCCAAATTGACACAACCAGCATCTAAGTAGAGTTGGAACCGAAAGCCAGATCCATCTTACTCCAAGGACAAACCAAGTCACAAACTCTCTTTCTCACACACATAGAACCTATAGTTTAGAAAATAATGTCATTAGAGAAAATTACCTTATAGATAACTAATTCCCCTCACCTTTTATGCCTTATACAAAGCAGTATTTCGTCACTTCACAGCTGAATAAATGTTATCTGTGGTAATTCAAAGTTTTAGCCAAATTGAATTGCTAGTTCCAACCTAAAATAAAAACAGATTCCTATGTAATGTTTTTTTTTTTTTTTTTACATTAGGCTTTCCGTCTAAGATTGTAAGTTCCACTTTCATTAAGTTATGAATCAGCTAGCCTACATAAGAACTCTGGATGCTTCTGCGATGTGAAAACTTTCAGAAGTTAACCAACTATTTAAAGAAGCAATTCTTTTATATATATATGTATATATATATATATATAGTAACAGACTTTTAAGTTCAGAAATCCTAAAAGTGAAAGAGAAATTGGGTTTGCGTTTAGAAAAGCATATAATGGTTTTAAATTAATGGAGGGCTTAATATTTTTAAAAATCTGGTTTCAATGGTGTGCATTAGCAACAGAAAAAAACTCTTCTGCATCTTTATTACACATTAATAACAAATTAATAATAACAACAGTAACGGACAATTGTACAGCTCTTATATTACCAGTTTATGAGGGATATTCACACATAACCTATTTAATTCACATGAGTGGTATCATACTCATTTACTAGAGGACAAAACAGGCCAGAAAAATAAAGTCATCTGCCCAAGTTCACACAACTAGTGACTGAAAACTTGAGGACTTCTTCCCCCAGGTGCTCTTCTGTGGGTTAGTGCCTTTACACAGGCATTCCTCCTGCTTTGGGGTCAGAAGTCCACTATATTGTATCTCAAATACTAAAACTTCAGCGGCTGGACCAAATTGTTTCCAAGTACAAGTTATCCAAGGAAGTTACTATGCAATTTATTCTGAGCATAGAATATATTACTTGAATTAATTCAACTGTTGTTGATCTTTTTGTTCTGTAAGGCAAGCAAAAAAATTCCACAGGCTAACATTGCTCACAACCAAAATGTTCTAATGAATTCATTCTTGACATTAGAGCTTTAAAAATAATCATGTAATAATAAGCAAACTTTAAGTTAACACATTTTCCAATTCATTACTATACCAAAAAAAAAAAACCCACCTAATTTAAAATAGCTCCTTATTTTTCTATGTATGAAGGGTTGCCAAATTTTTTCTGCTAAGGAGCCAAAGAGTAAATATATTATGCTTTGTGGGCCATAAGATCTCTTTTGTACCTAGGCAACTCTGCTACTGTAGCATGGAAGCTGCACAGACAATGCATAAATGTATGAGAGTATGGCTGTATCCCAATAAAATTTTATTTACAAAAACAGGGGCTGTAGTTTGCTGACACCCACCAGTTATCAAGCTGCAAGGCAAACTTACTTGTGAATGAATGTGAAATTTATAGATAACACTTCCTACTTCCAAAGACAAAAAGTTATTTCACTAAACATAGTAACTGAAAAAAATTTTCTCAACTAATTCTTATATTTCAACAAAACTTTTTTTTTTTTTTTTGGTTTACACATTTAATATGCTATGTTTAGGAAGTCAATGAAAATGGCAAAGTAAAGGGCCTCCAAGAGCTCTCTCCTTCATAAAAGCAGTGAGAACACTGGCAAAAAATTGTCAAGATCAACTTTCCCAAATTTCTGAAAATTAATCAAATGCTAGCAACAATTTAGGAGAATTTATTCAAAACAACAACAACAACAATAACAAAAACGGGGGAAACTCAGTAAGAACAGAGACCTTTGCAGCATTTTAAACTTTCCCTATTTCCTATTCCCCTCACTCCAGCTCCACCATAGCCTTTAAAACCAGTGACTGGAGGACACAATATGGGGGCTGGAGCTCCTTGACAGCCTCATTCCAGAGCTCTGTCATTCTGTGACTGGGCTGTCTGTTCCCTGGAAGATCACAGTCACAAGTCTGTCTTTATTTGCCTACCCTGGAGCTCGCCCAGTACAAAAAGCCTTTTCGCTGAGTGTTTGTCAAATTAGAGGCAGTTGCTCAGGATGTCTGAGATAGTATGTAAGGGGGGAGGCAGTGGGGCAAACAATAGGCTGACCAAAATCTATAAAAGAACACCTGAGTAATGAGACATTAACAAAAGGTTTTTAAACTCCAACATATTACTGGCAATGTATAAGGCCACACATATGTCTGGGAATATGTACATGGTCAGAGTTCTGCACATACTCAGAGGAGATCTGAGAAGGCCTTAAGTCCCCATCTTTGGCTGACCCTGAGTTTCTGTACAAGCAGGAAGTGAGGACTAAGACAGAGAGGTAAACTATCTCGCTGAATGTTAAAGGTGTGACCAACACGTGCACAGAGCCCATCTGCAAAGACTAGGAGACTCTGTCCAACCATTCTGCTGCCACTAAGCTAATCAAAAGCACAGTTTTCAGTGACTATTACAGATAAAGAATACAGAATTTAGAGAATTGGTTCATAAATGTCAATGAACAAACAATAAGAGCAAACAACAGCAACAAAAACAAACCCTTGGGAAGAAGGAGAATCAGATTTGCAAAGTTTCTACAGTGTTTTATTTTAGATGTCATTTTCAACAACAAAAATTATGAGACATGCAAATATACAAAAAAGTATAGCCCACCCACAGGAAAAATTGTCCCTAAGCAAGCTCAGATGTTGGAGTTACTATACAAAACAAATATGTTCAAAGAACTAAAGAAAAGTATGATAATAATGTCTCTTCAAATAGGAAATATCAGTAAAGAGACAGAAATAGAAAAAAAGAACCAAATAGAAATTCTGGAGTTGAAAAGCACAATAACTGAAATGAAAAATTGAGTGGCTCAATAGCAAATTTATGAACAGACAGAAAAAAGAATCAGCAAACTTGGAAATAGGTTAATTGAGATCATTCAGCATGAGGGCCAGAAAGAAAAACAAATGAAGAAATATCAATACAGTCTCAGAGACCTGTCGTACACCATCAAGTATGTATGAATTGTGGGAGTTCCAGAAGGGAAGGAGAGAGAGAAGAGGAAGAAAGTACATTTCAAAAATTAGTGGTGGAAACTTCCCCAATTTGATGAAAATCATTAATCTACACATCTAAGAAGCTAAATAAATAATTCCAAGTAAGATAAACTCAAAGAAATCTAAACTTATGCATATCATAATCAAACTGTCAAAAACCCAATACCCTACTTTCAGTAATGAATACAGAGAATCTTGGAAAAAGCAAAAGAGAAGTGACTGGTCTTGTACAACGGATCTTCAATAAGTTTAGCAGCTGACTTCTGATCAGAAACCACAGAGGACAAAAGGGAGGCAGGTGACATCTTCAAAGTTCTGAAAGACTGTCAGCCACTAATTCTATATGCAGCAAAAACTATTAAAAAATTATGGTAAAAATGACATTCTCAGAGAAACAAAAACAGAAATATTCACCACTAGCAGACCTCTCCTACAAGAAACAAGAGAGAGTACTTCAGACTGAAATGAAAGCACACGAGAGAGTAACTTAAATGCACTTGAAGAAATAGAGCACGAGTAAAAGAATACACTAAGCAAATATAAAAGTATAAATGCAGTTTTTTCTCATAACTCATTTTCTCCTTGATTTAAAAGACAACTGCATAAAGCAATACTTACAAATCCATGTTGATGAGCATACAAGGTATAAAGATGTAATCTGTATGACAAGAACAGCACAACAGGAGGAAGCAAATGGAGATATATAGGAGCGATCTTTTTCATAGCACTTTAATTAAAGTGGTATTAATCTGAACTAAATTGCTTTAAATCAAGATGTTAATTAAAATCCCCAAAGAAATCGTTAAGAAAATAAGTCAAAAAATAACAAGAACAAAAGAAATGACAAGGAGATAAAAATGGCACACTAGAAAATATCTATTTAACAAAAAAGAAGGCAGTAGTGGAGGAACAGAAGAACAAAAAATACGTAAGACAGTGAAAGCAGATAGTGATATGGCAGACTTAAACCCTACCAGTTCAGTAAGTACATTAACTGTAAATGAATCAAACACTATAATTAAGAGGCAGAGGCTGATGGAATGGTTTTTTTTAAATATAATCCAATTAGACATATTTTAGATTCAAAATCACAAACAGGTTGAAAGTAAAGGGATGAAAAAAGATATAACATGCAAAATGTAACCAAAAGAGAGCAGATTGGCTATATTATTATTAGAAAAAATATTCTTTACAACAAAAAATGGTGCTAGAGATAAGGAAGGACATTTTATAATTAGAAAAGGGTCAATCCATTAGAAAGTCATAATAATTATAAGCATAAATGCATCTAACAACAGATTCCAAAAATGCATGAAGCAGAAGCTGACAGAATTGAAGGATGAAATAGACAACTTAACAATAAGAGCTGAAGACTCCAATACCCTACTTTCAATAATGAATAGAACTAGCAGAAAATCAACGAGAAAATAGAAGACTTAGGTATAGTTCATTTATAATATTGTTCAGTCTTCTATAGTTGTCTTTTATGTCTAGTTCATTTATAATATTCTTCAACAGACAACTATAGAATACTCTGCCCAGCAACAGGAGAATACACTTTCTTCCCAAGTGCTTGTAGAACATTCTGTAGTATAGATCATATGCTAAGCCATAAAACAAGCCTCAATAAGTTTAAAGAATTGATATCATCTCAAGTAGCTTCTTAGAATGAACTTAAAAATGAAATCAATAACAGAAACAAATTTGGGAAATACATAAATAAGTGGACATTAGTGATGTACCCTTAACCAATATCAGAGAGGAAATCACAAGGTAAATTAGAAAATACTTTGAGATGAACACAACAAAAGTTCAACACACCAAAACTTACAAGATGCAGCTAAAGCAGTACTTAGAGGGAAATTTAACATCCTATGTTTAATATTATTTGTATTGTTTTATCTAATCATAAGAATTTCCATATAATTTAATATTAAATTTAATAAATACCTAACATTTCAGCAAATGAACGTACCATAATATGTATTATACTGATTTGTTAGCACTTGTGTTGTGTTCTATTTTCCCAGGATAGATTTATGGGAATGGAATTCTTCACTCAAAAAGATAGATATTTCTATGGCTAGTGATGTCTGGTAACCTTATTTATAAAGCTCTGTTCAACATTATACATACTGTTTGCTGGAGATGTGTGGGAGAAAGTGTGGGGTAACAGACATCACAATTCCAACCTACTTGCAAGAAAAAACATGGTAAGGTGGAGGAAGTAGAAGCCAATTTTATTCCTTCCTTTCCCATTTTTCTTGTAATAACACAAGTGCACCAAAAAATGTGGTGGTAATATCAGTTCCATTTTAAGAGGAGTTGTTATAATGGGGCACCCAGTAAAAAAAATTCCTAAATATATGAATAAATGAATATTGAGTGTGCTGACTTTGTTTGTTTGTTTGTTTGCTTTGAGACAAGAGTCGCTCTCTGTTGCCCAGGTTAGAGTGCCGTGGAGTCAGCCTAGCTCACAGCAACCCCAAACTCCTGGGCTCAAGCAATCCTCCACCTCAGCCTCCCAAGTAGCTGGGACTACACACATGTGCCACCATGCCCAGCTAATTTCTTCTATTTTTGGTCACCTAGATGATTTTTCTGTTTTTAGTAGAGGCAGGGTCTTGCTCGTGCTCAGGCTGGTCTCGAACTCCTGCCCTCAAGTGATCCTCCCACCTCGGCCTCCCAGAGTGCTAGAATTACAGGCATGAGCTACCATGCCTGATCAACATTGTTCTTTCAAAAAAAAAAAAAAATTTCTTCAGCAGCTTTTAGGAGGCAGGTGTTGCTCTACTCTAGGGACCAGGCATGCATCCACAGACACACACAGTTCTTGCTCCCCTGAGTTTACACTATAATGGGGAGGAAGAGAGGGTTGGAAAACAGCTAAATGCACAAATCCGTAAAAGGGTCAAACTGTGGTAAGTGCTGTAAAGAAAAATAGAGCACAGTTAGGACAGAGATAAGGGATTCAGGGAAGGTCTGCCTGAGGATGTAACATTGGGACAAGTGGACGAGTGAGGTGGGAGCCAGGGAAGAGCTGGGGGATGTTCCCAAAAGAGCAGCAGCCCAGGGTTTGGGGTGCCTTAAAGTATTGGTGTCAGAGCCAGGAGGTGAACATGCGGTGGGCTGGGTAGTGGGGAGCGAAGATTCGGAGAGGGAGGTGGCTGGTGGCCAGGTACAGGGTCCTGGGGCCAAGCAAAAGGCTTTGGGTCTCACTCCTCCAGGGGAGATGGGGCAGGGGGTGGGGGGATAGGCTTCCAAAGCAGCATGCCCTGGTCTGCTGAGAGGATACCAGGCTGGGGTGGAGACAGAAGCTGCCAAGAATAAAGGCAGGGAGGCCAGCTAGCAGGCCTTGGTCACCGTCAGGAGAGACAGTGAGAAGTGGGGTGCAGCTAGGTTCCAAGGCAAAGCCAGCAGGGACTGCAGGTGGATCTAGGAAGAGAATGTGGCACAGGGCCACAAGGGGGTTAAATGCAGGGAAGAGACAGAGGCCATGCAGCCTGGACCCTCCAGGACAGCCTCACTCTGGCCTCAGGGCGGGTCTCCACAAGCCAGGCCTCTGCTCTCCTACAGGGTGCTCTGCAGAGGGAAGTCACTGGAGTGAAACCAACCCCTTAGCATGCCCTGACACTTGAGGCCAGTCTCTCTAAAATGTACCACAGTCCTGCTCGAAGGAGTGACAAAGGGTAAAAATCTCACCATACTATCCCTTTGATACATCATTTCTCAAGTGAGAAATGGGCTTGGGCTTAATTATATGTGTTTCTTCCTTTCCTAAGAAACCCATGCTACCAGTTCAAGGAGCTAGAGTTTCCAGAACAGGCTCTTGGGAAGAGACTCCACACTCCCCTTCCTGACATTATCCCTGACAAACCTGTTCTACATAATGCCTGCCTCCCTTCTTCTTTCACTGCGATTCTGGGGTCTTTAGTCCCAAACTCTCAGATTATAACTTATTTTCCTCCACCTGTGTTGTCCCATGAAGGCATGACACTTTAGGATTGTCTGTCTCTCTTCATTTTTGTTCTTAGACCCTTTTGAAAACAGCTAGTGTGAACTAAAATAAAACTTTAAGGCTCACCCCCCCCCCACCAGCTGACTGAATGGACCCCTTCATGGCCAAAGGAATATTCTAAAACTAAATTGCCTGCCAGGAGGAAGGAGGTCAGACATGCCTCATCATGCCCTTCTCCCTTCTTGGGGACATCCTTTGTAACCCATTAACAGGCCTAAGGGTATGCAAGACAAACCTGCAGGTCCTCAACTTACACAACAATATACGTCCCCTGGCTTATCTCTGATAAACAGCTCCTTACCTTGAAACATTCCAAGCCTTTAGACAAAGCTTCATGTCTTTAACCAATTACAAGCCAAAGAATCTTCAAACCTACTTATAACCTGTAAGCCCCTGCTTCGCTTCGAGATGGCCCACCTTTTCGGGCCAAACTAATGTGTGCCTCCCACATATTGATTTATGACTTTACCTGTAACCCCTGACTCCCTGAAATGTATAAAACCAAACTGTAACCCAGCCACAGCGAGTCCACTTGCTCAAAGCTTCTTGGGCATGGCTCCAGGTCATGGCCCTCAGATTTGGCTCAGAGTAAATCTCTTTCAAATTATTTTACAGAGTTTGGCTTTTTTTCCATTGACACTAGTTATAGTAAACGTGACACCTGATGAGGACTTCAGAACTTAACTTCTCCTGGGAATTGATATTTCAAATCTAAGGAGTTCAGTTCCTTAGACTTTCAAAGGAAACCAGAGAAACAATTAGCTGAGCTAACCATGCTCTCGGAGGGAGACACCAATACTTCCTGTGCTTCACAGCTTAAAGCTGTGCCAGACTTCCCTTCATCTGGCTGTGCTTCTACATTATTCAAGCCCAAAATTATATTTGGGGCAAATGACAAGTCTACAGTGAAAGGCGAACAAAACTCACCCACCCCACCTTCTCCACCACACCCTGCCAGATCCAGCAGACAGGCTGGATCCCGGGCCCGACCCAGCACCCCCGCCAGTGTCTGGCCGTCTGGAAGCGCTGCCCACGCCCTCTCCCTTCTAAGGAAGCCCAGCTCATTCCAAAGCTGTGTGTGGCTCGGGGCCTAGGGAGCTCCTCCCCGTACAAGGTTCTCCAGGCTGCAATTACACAGTGTTGGGCAATTACTGTAACTACAATGGGTTCCGCATGTTTATGCTTCCTCAAAAAAATGCGGGATTTATCCACATAGACAGTTAATCTCCTTGATAACATTTTCCTGGGGAATGCTGTGCATGGGGAATTCCTAATAGGGGGTGGGGAACCACATTTGGGCATTCTCTAAAAATGTTCTGTGTGGAGAGAGATGTGAAAATAGCCTTTCGTGGAGTTTAAATGACTGATGCTGACTTTGCAATATCCTCAAAATACTTGGCAATCAATGGCAGTCTTCACAGAATTTTCTAAATACCATGTGGATTAATGTTTCTTGTTTTTCTGAGTTCCCATCTATCCACAGACTCTCACTGAGCTCACAGGACATGCCAGGCATTGTCCCAGGCGGGCAGAACCTGCACTTGCAGAGGCTCCTGTGTGTACCACCTCACTGTCTGAAGGCTGCGAGGTCTAGAAGATAGCGTCGTCGTGTGTTTCCAAAGAGCCATACAACCTTCTGCTGTGAATAGTGTGTTATTCACCAGCAACATGGAATCCTTGAAAAAACAAAAACACACCATTGCATTCTATCCAGGGTGACAGAGTGAGACTCTCAACAAAAACAAACAAGGCAAATGAACACCCCTCCTCGCAACCCCCCACCCCTTACAAAACAAAAAACTAAAAACGTCCCTACAGAGATTTGCAACCATCAATAAGAGACTATGGCAGTTATACATACTGCCTTGAATAGTATCCCCCACAAAATCCACGTCCACCCAGGACCTCAGAATGTGACCTTATTTGGAAATAGGCCTAGGCAGACATACTTAGTTAACATGAGGTCACAGTGGAGTATGGTGGGCCCTGATCCAATGGCTCTATAAGAAAAGAAAAGAGAGACACAGACACAGAGCGAGGACAGCCACGTGAAGACAGAGACAGAAACTGGAGCCACGGAGCTGCAGGTCAAGGGACACCAGGGACTGCTGGTCACCACAGAAGCTGGAAAAGGCAAGGAAGAATTCTTCCCTAGACCCTTCAGAGGGAAAGAAACTTGATCTCAGACTTCCAGCCTCCAGAACTGTATGTAAGAGAATAAATTTCTGTTGTTTTAAGCCACCCAGGATGTGGAAATTTGTTGCAGCAGCCCCAGGAAACCCACACTGCCGTGGGCGGAAACCCTGGGCACTGCTCTTTCCTACGCAGACACAAGGCCCCATGTGAGCGGCGGCAGCTGCCCCGAGTGTGCCATGCAAGGCACAGACATCAGAGATTTGTCATGCTCCGGACCCGTCACTGGAATCTCAAATTGGCATCTTTACATCTAAGGTTGCTGGTGAGCAGATTCCATTTTGTGTCTTATGATTATAGGTCCTATGTAAACATTTTTTCAGTTCATTTCAAACACATTTCTTTTTTTGAAAACACTCTGATTTCATACACTATGTGTAAAGTAGAAAAATAAGACAAAAACAGGTAACATCTAGCCTTCTGCCTAAAGAAGAGAAATCAAAAGAGTATGTTCACAGATACTAAATTACAGCTAGACAGGAGGAGTAAGCTCCAGTGTTCTATAGCACTGTAGGGCGACTAAAGTTAATAACGTATTTGTAAATTTTCAAATAGCTAGAAGAAAAGCTTTAAATATTCCCAGCACAAAGAAATGATAAATAAAGTGATGGACATGTTAATTACCCTAATTTGATCATAACAAATACACGTTGTATACATGTATCACAGTATCACTCCATATCCCATAAATATGTACAATTATCACGAGTCAATTTAATATTTTTTAAAAATCTTTAAAGATATTAAAAGTATAAATAACATGCATGCATATTGGCTACGCTCCCAAAAAGACATCACTGAAATACAACACTGATATCTCTAAGCAGTCAGTGAAGCCTAGTTCTATAGAGCCAAAGCTGACTGATTGGTCAGAGGCCAGTTCATCCTCAGTTTCTTGTTGTAACTTTCATTTTTATTTATTTTTTATTTTTTTAGAGTCAGGGTCTTACTATGTTGCCCAGGCTACATAGTAAGCTCCTGGGCTCAAGTGATCCTCCTGCCTCAACCTCCGAAGTAGCTGGGACTACAGGCGCATGACATTGCACCGGCTCAATTTTATTTTTTTACAGAGGTGCTTGACAGTAGAGTACCTCCACCAACATTTCTTTTTACTTTGGAGTCAACAATTTTTAAAAATGTACACCTTATGGAATGGTTACATCAAGCGAATTAACATATGCATCACCTCACATACATTTTTTGTGATAACACAAAATCTACTCTCTTAGCAATTTTTAGGTATACAATACATTGTTATTAACTATGTTATAATTATTAGTCATTCCACAATGTATACATATTTCAAAACATGTTTTACACCATAAATAGCAATTTTGTCAATTAAAAATAATAATAAAAAGTTTTTGCTTCAAAGGACACCACCAAAGAAGTGGAAAAGACAACCCACAGAGTGGGGAAAAATTTTTGCAAGTCATATATCTGATTGGAACTTGTACCTTAACTAAAAATGTATTACAATTAAATAATAAAAGACAGTAAAAAGCCCAATTTAAAAACAGGCAAAGGATCTGAACAGACTGTTCTCAAAAGAAGATATACAAGGGGACGATACATGAAAAGATGGTTAACATCTGGGAAATGAAAATCAAAACCACAATGAAATATTACTTCACACTAAATAGGATGGCTAGGGTCAAAATGATAAGTGTGGCCGAAGATGTGGAGAAACTGGAACCGTCACATACTGCTGGCGGGAATGCAAAATGGGTCTTCAAACAGTTAAACATAGAGTTATCCTATGAGCTAGCAATTCTGCCCTAGGTGAATACACAAGAGAAGTCCACACACTAATTTGTAAACAAATGTTTATAGCAGCATTATTCTTAGTAGCCAAAAATAGAAATAACCCAAATGTCCATTGGCTGACAAGCGGATAAAAAAGATGTGGTATATCCATAGAATGGACTATTATTCAGCAATAAAGAGAAATGAAGTATTGAAACATGCTACAGCATGGATGAGCCCTGAAAACATTATGCTAAGTGAAAGAAACCAGTCACATATCATCCGATTCCATTTTTGTGAAATGTCCAGAATAGGCAAATCTATGGAGACAGAAAGTTGATTAGCGGTTGCCTATAGTTGGGGGTGGGGAGAGGATTGGGGGAAGACAGTTAAGGAGTATAGGGTTCATTTTGGGAGATGATAAAAATGTTCTAAAGTTGATCATGGTGATGGATGCAAAACTCACATGGATACTCAAAATATATTAAAAGCCACTGAGTTATATGCTTTAAGTGGATGAATTGTATGGTATGTGAATTATATCTCAATAAAGCTATTTTAAAAAACAGAATCTGTGACCTGTGGCCGTCCTGATCCCACAGGAGCAATAGCCTATGGAGGTGGCTCCCTTTGTGGTCACGGTGAGTGCAGGACACAGGCATTCAGGCAACAGCATCGACAGTTGCTTTCTTGGCTCTGGGAGTCAGCCCGGCTTTCACTGGTCGTCCTGGATAGGATCCAGGGCCTGGCCCTTTGCACGCTGCTACGCTCGCCCATACGGAGCTCTGCCCTTGGGCACATCCCATCCTCTCTCCCCATCAGTATTCCACTGTGTCTTCCCTTCAGTTCCCTGTGCTAGTCTTGCTCCACCTTTCCCCTCACTCTCTTTATAGCCTTTCCTCCTTGTCAATGCTCTTCCGCTCTCACTTCCTTTCCTCAGGTTGTCTGGACCAGCTATCCCGCGGGTCTGGCTGGGCAAGAGAAACACTCCCCGACCCACAGAGCGGCAGCACCGCAGCAAAGTGAGAAACGTCTGAGGCCCACAGCACAGGCCTAACACTGAAGCCAGGCAGTCATGTGCACGTGTCTTTCTTCATTCTCCTGTCGACCTAGTCAAGCACTCAGACTTCTTCAGGGCCCAGCATGAACCCCCCATCTCGAGGACATCTGCCCAGGCAGTGGGGCCAGAGCTGACCAGCCTCCAGCTTTCTCTCTCACTCTGTTTAACGGCTTAACCGAGCACCCATACACAACGCCAGCTGTGTGCCGGGAACCGTCCCGAGTGCTCTGCAGCCATTGGCCCATGTGCACTAGTTCCCGTGACAACCTTAGGAAGTGGGCACTGTCGATTCCCTTGACACAGGAGAGTGAGGGCAGAAGTCACTGGCAAAGAGTCCCACATCTAGCAACGCCATCTCTGGGTCTGTCCCTCTCACTGGGCCGTAATTCCCTCGAAGGCAAAAGCCAGTGATTCACCTTCATGTCCACACAGCACCTGACACGGGGCTTTCTTTTCTTTTTAAAAAAATTATTATATATATAAGATACACAACATGATGTTTTGATAAACACATATACATAGTGAAGTGATCGCTGGAGTCAAGCATACCCACAAAAAAAGTCAAGCATAACATACCCATCATCTCAGCTACTTCTTCTTTATTGGGGGGGTGAGAGCACTCCAAATCTATTCTCTTAGCAAATGTCTAGTATACAATACAATATTAACTACTATATTACTTCAGTCCTGCTGTACATTAGATCATTAGGCTTATTTATCCTACTTCCTCATGTTCATTTTCAGCATTATTCACAATAACCGAGATACGGAAACAACCTATGTGCCCATCAATGAATGAACAGATAAAGAAAATGAGGTGCATATACACAATGGGATACTACGAAGCCTTAACAAATAAGGAAATCCTCACAGTTGGTACAACGTGGTTGAACCTGAAGGACATGAAGAAGTAAATCAGACGCAGAGAGACGAACAGTGCATGCTCTCACTTACATGTGGAATCTGGAAAACAAACACAAACACTTAAAACAGAGAGTAGACAGGCTGTTACCACAAGCAGGGGTGGGAGAAACGGGAGGTGGAGTTCAAAGGGCACAGAGTTTCAGCTCTGCAGGATGAATAACACTCGGGCTCTCCATGTAGCAGATGCTGCTGCCGATTCATCCTGCTGACTTGAAGATCAAAGCCAAGAGGTCTTTTAGCTCTGAGAACTAAGGGTCCAACACACACAGGCACCAGTGGGTGACCTCCCCAAGTGACTCCAACATGGTCTCCCTAAGAGGGCTTGCTCACCCTATCTGCTGAGAAAGCTAATTTGAATAGATTAATGTATATGACTACAAGATTCATTGTCTTATTTAAAACTAGGGCACACTTGGACTTTCACTTTAATGCATTCTATTAAATATGAAACAGTCTTCAACTTCAAGAGCAATGGTGATGACAAGAATATTTTATCACAAGGTTACCTTTAGGTGAAGTAAGAATCTATTGTGTGTAAGAAAATGTGTGAAAAATACCAAGATGCTACAGGGGGTAGCCAGCGAAAGAAAAAGTCGAGGAAGGATACCAAAGGCCAGATAACAAATACATCTACTTCTGATTTGCACAGGTACAGAAGTGTGCAGACCTACTTTGCTGTATATCTGGTCTACCAGAAATCTTCCTCACACAGCCTGAACAGCTGGGCACGTGGGAAGGCCCTTTAAGGAAGCATACACCTCGTCCAGATACGGGGAGTTGTCTGGAGTTTCAGGAGGCACTAGTTTGACCCAATTCTGTTCAATTACATTGAAAACTGTTCAATGTAAAGCCAGTGCACTCAAAGAAGTGCTTATTACTCAGAAATAAGAAATCTAGGAGGCCTAAACACTTTGGAACATGCTCCTCATCTCACCCTAGGTTACTTGCTTGCAGAACACAGGCATAAGATACCAAGCACACCAGGTGTCTGCCCAACCCTGAGTATCCTTCAGGGAGACGAGAGTGAAGGCTGGCATTGCCAGTTCCAAAAGGCTTCTGTGAGGAAACATGTTGCATGCCCCACAAGGTGACGGTGACACATTCACATCCCCAGCAAAGCCACCATTGATAACCTTCGTCACCACAACATTAATATGAAAGTCCAGTGGGCCTCTGCCAACTTAGAATCACAACCTCAGGAGTTGGCTCAGTGCTAAAAAGTAGCCCTTTAATCTCCATCGTAGGACAGATCGTATTTTATTAATCCAACAACTGAGTGTTATTACTCAAATGCAGATCAAGTTTCGATTTTCTGCATCTTTAAACTCGCTCTGCAATGCAGTCCCTTGGGACTTTTTAAGTGGAGCGTTTTTTGAGAGTTATGGCTCTGGATAATATCACATCTGCCATTTCCTTAAAACGTGTTTCCCCTGAGCAAACAAGGAAAAGACAGGCATTACTCCAGGGTACGGTTTCAGTTTTAGAAGCAGCCTTTCTTACGGTTAGTGATCAGTGCACTTTCAGAAGCATTTCCTATTGAGAGCTTCCTCGTCTTCCTGTATGACTGAGAGACACCTGCCCCAAGTGCAGTGTATACTCACCTTGTGGAGTTGATGTCTCTAACCACACACTTACTCATTTCAGGAATATCTTATAGCAGTGTAGTATTTCTCTAGGCATCCATTTCTCATAAGTGTGTTAAAAATGCATATTTGTGGCCAGGCGAGGTAGCTCACACCTGTAATCCTAGCACTCTGGGAGGCTGAGAGGGGAGGATTACTTGAGGGTAGGAGTTCAAGACAAGCCTGAGCAAGAGCGAGACCCAGTCTCTACCAAAAATAGAAAAGTTATCCAAGCATGGTGGCTGGAGTCCATAGACCTAGCTACTTGGAAGACTTAGGCAGGAAGATCCCTTTAGCCCAGGAGTTTGAGGTTCCAGTCAGCTACAATGCCGCCACTGAACTCTAGCCAGGGTGACAGAATAAGACCCTGTCCCCCTCAAAAAAGAAAAATGCATATTTACCTGTGTCAACTATCATATCACAATGTGCTTTTATCTAATACCCATTCTTTCTAGAAGACATTGAGTATCCCTTAACTTCAGTTACAATTCCAATTTCACAGGTGAAGGGCTGTGACACTCCCAGGATTAAGGATAATAAATAACTTCAGGGCGTGTGCATTAGTGCATGCCTTCCAATTGAAATTTACCCGAATACTCATAACAATAAGATACAAGTTCATTAAATTAAAAATACTGGTGGTTATTTCCAGGTGCTAATTTAAGCTAACAATCCTGACCATTTTATATATCCCTTATAACCAGAGAACCAAGTCTTCTTAGAGGGCAGGTCTGGAATATGGGCAAGATTCTTTCGTTTGCCCTCAATTACAGTTATTCATAATGTTACATGTTTACCCACACGCCCATTAAGAGACGTTGTTAACAAGCACTTCATCCCTGCTGGAAAGAATATACTTCTCCGATGCTACTTCCCCCTGGGAAAGTGGCAGGCTCATCCTTCCTCCGAACCTCACGCTTCCACTGTGGATGCCCCTTTGCATGATCTCCCCTTGCACAACATGTACATGAGGCACACTGAATTTCTGTGACTCCTTATCACACTGAAAAATTATAGTACTTAATAATAATATGGTCATATTTTAAACTTTATATTTTGAAATTAAATTAGAGTCACAGGGCAACTGCCTGCTGAGGGGTGGGGGGAGTCCCAGACACCCTGCATCCAGCCTCCTCTAATGTTATCATCCTGCATAACCAGAGACAATACCAAAACCAGGAAATTGGCATTGGTAGAACCCACAGAGCTTATTTCAGATTTCTCCATCTTTTTTTTTTTCTTTTTAAAGATAAGGTCTCACTCCATTGCCCTGGCTAGAGTACAGTAGCATCATCATAGCTCATTGCAACCTCAAACTCCTGGGCTCAAGAGATCCTCCTGCCTCAGCCTGCTGGGTAGCTGGGATTACAGGTGTGTGCCACCAGACCTGGTTAATTTTTTTTTTTTTTTTTTAGGGATGGGGTCTTGCTATGCTGCTCAGGCTGGTCTTGAACTCTTGGTCTCAAGCGATCCTCCTACCTTGGCCTCCCAAAGTGCTAGGATTAGAGGCATGAACCACAACAACCAGCCTGCTCCTGTTTTAAGTGTACCCGTGTGTGTGTGTGTGTGTGTGTGTGTGTGTGTGTACTTCTATGCAATTTTTCACATATGTAGTTACTTGTAACCACCACCACAATCAAGATAGTACTTAATGGTACCACTAGGACAAGGCCCCCTCATTCTACCTCTTTGTGGCCACACACTCCTCCCCTATTCCTAACCCATGGCAACCACTAATCTGTCCCCTATCTCCCTAAATATGTTATTTCACAAATGTTCTATAAATGGGATCATGAAGTCTGTATCTCTTTGAAATTAGCTTTTTTCATTCAGCAAAATTTCCTTGAGGCCCATCCAAATACTTGCATTTATCAATAGTGTGTTCCTTTTATTACTGACTAGGATGTAGCACAATCTGTTTAGCCATTCACCTTACGAAAAATATCTGGGTTGTTTCTAGTGTTGGGTTATTATAAATAAAGCTGAGATGAACAATTGTGCAATAATTTCTATATTAAAATAAGTTCTCATTTCTCTGGGGTAAATGCCTAGTGGTGTTAATTGGTAGATCATATATTAATAAAAAGTCTATTTTTAGCTTTAGAAAAGCTATATTTTCCAGAGTGGATGTGTTTTACATTCCTACTAGGGATATATGAGAGGTCCAGTTTCTCCCCATCCTCGGCAGCATTTGGTGTTATCACCACTTTTACTTTTGCTGTTCTGGTAGATGAGCAGTAATAGCTCCTTGAGGTTTTAATTTGTGTTTCCTATTGTCAAAAGATGCTGAACATCTTTTCATGTACTTATATCTTTTCATCCATCTGTTTATCTATCTTCTTCAATGAAATGTCTCACATCTTGCCCATTTTCACACTGGAGTCTTTGTTTTGTTAATGTTCTATTTTGAGAGCTCTTTAATACATTCTAGATACAAGTGCTTTGTTGGATATGTGGTTTGTATATATTCTCTCCAAATCTATAATTTGTCTTTTCTTCTTAACAAAGTCTTTCCCACAGCAAATGTTTTTCATTTTGGGGAGGTCCAATTTGTCATTTTTTCCTTTTATGGATCATGCTTTTGGTGTCAAGCCTAAGAATTCTTTGCTGGTCCTACATACCAAAAATTTTTTACCTTTTTTTTTAGGAGTTTTATCATTTTACATTTAAAATTCTTCCCAAGTTAATTTTTGTGTGACATGTGTAAAGTTTAGGTCTTTTCTTTCTTCTCTTTTCTTTTTCTTGCCCTATGGATGTCCAACTGCTCCCATACCATTTGTGAAACGCTATACTTCCTCCACTGAATTTATTTTGCTTTTTCATCAAAAACTAATTAAGTATATTTGTGTGGGCTTAATGCTGGATTCTCTATTCTGGCCCATGAATATATGTGGCTGTCCCTTTGCTGAGACTACACGATCACAAATTCTGTAGCTCTCTAGTAAGCATTAATATTGGTAAGCGTATTTCCATTTCATTATAATTTTCCAAAAATCTTTTGGCTATTCCAGGCCCTGTGCTTTTTCCATGTAAATATTAGAATAAGTTTGTCTGTGTCTGCAAAAAAACTTTGCTGAGATTTTGATAGGAATTGTGTTAAACCTGTAGATAATTTTAGGGAAAATTGACATCTCTATTGTGTCAATGCTTCCAATCCAGCAACACGGTAAGTCTCACCATTTATTCAGCTCTTCTTTGGTTTCTTTCATCAGCATTTTTCAAGGTTCATCATACAGATCCTGTACAAGCCTTTTAAGTTTATACTTAAGTCTTTTATTTTCTTGGTTCAACTACAAATGGAATTGTGTTTATGATTTCAGTTTCCAGTTGTCCAGTGTCAAGATACAGAAATGCAGTCTATTCATATCTGTTGATCTTGTATCCTGGAATCTTAATGAGCTCATTAATTAGTTCTAAGAGGTTTTGTTTCCATCTTTATAGAATCAGTCTTTCACCATTAACTGCGAAGTTGGCTGTAGGTCTTTTGTAGATGCTCTTTATAGGGGGGTGGAAGGCACCTCCGTGGGTTACCTTTTGCTGTGGTGTGGGTGGGTGGGCAAGAGCCCCCGGGCCTGGGTCTCCCAATACCACTGGGTAGGGGAGACACAGGGTGGATCAGACTGTCCACTGTGCCTGGGGTGTGGAGGGGGACTTGGGGCTCCCTGGAAATCTCTGTTGGGCTTCCCCTTTGGCCCAACAGAGCCTTTTTTGTTTTTCTTTGTTGCGTTTTCATCTATACCTGTCGGCAGTTCTGGTTATAGGCCTGCCTGTGCCCAGTCTCATCTTATATGCTTGATACAACAGAAGCCCATGCCTCATGTCCTGAGGTCCAGCCAGTCTGCCTTCTTCTATCAGTTTTCAATGTCCTTTTATTGCTGTCTGTTGAATTATTTCCAGGATTTAGTTGTATTTACAGGGGAGGAGGAGGAAAAAGTGAATCTACACTATCTTGTTGTGGAACCAGAAGTCCCTGTTTTTAAATTTTTCTACCACGTGTTTCAATGAACCGCCTAGAAAATAAAACATTAATTTGCTTTTACTTGTATTAATTTTTTTTGCTATATTTCTGTGAAAGCCATATTATTTTCATGTTGTGAACAGAATTTACATAATCTATATATGTGATTAATGCCAACAGTCTTTTGGGCATCGGATATAAACATCACATCTGATTGTACAAGGTCTCCTTTCTAGCTAAAAGTTTTTGCTCAATGATCAAGCAATCTTACTTAAATATCAAAATGACCTCCCTCTATTATCCTGAATTTCAAAACCTAGTGTTCTGAATGGCTGCTGGGAGGTGACAACAGGTGGGGAACAGGTATGAAATTACCCTGTGGAAACTCGGGTCCAATGTGGTTACCCCCATGTCTCCTCCTTGGTGCCAGAGGGCTGCCAGTGTGATGGTCTTAGAAAAAATCTTTCCTCAAAATTGACTACATAGGGTTAAATTGTTAAAGAATGTTAGGAGATTCTAACTGATGCTATCTGCTTCTGTACTAAGCTTGCTGTTCTAGTTGATGAAGGAGAAAGGTAAATAGTCCTCGGGGGTTTAACATAGGTATGCTTGATTAAATAGAATAGATGATCTGTACGTTAATGATTATAATCTGCTTATGTCGCTAAGAAGTCTGTAAAATCACTAGGCCCCTGGTTAGTGAAACCTTGAACTATTAATGATTGTCCTGTCTTTGTTCTCTTTGTTTTACTCGTACATGTGTGCAGGCACGTAGCCCTTCTCCGGAGGGGCATAAAAGTCCTGTACAATTGCAGATCGGGGCCACTCTCTCCGAGCAGAGGTGGTCGCCGGCCGGCTAATAAAGACTCCAATTAGACTTTTGATCCTTTGTGTCTGATTTGTGCGCTCTCACCCTACAACATTTGGAGGCCCCAGCGAGATTTGTGGGAGCCAGGGTGCGGAAGCGCAGGCTGAGCCCTTCGCCGGGGGGAGCTCCTGGGAACTAGTACCCAGCCCCGGGAAGGCTCAACCACCCTAAAATTTTGTGAAAATTCAGGAGTCTTCTGTTTGTTTGCACCGGTGAGTTGTTCTGTTTCGTTTTGTGGGCCCTCTTTGATTGCCTGAGGGAGGCTGGACGCAGCTGACTCCCCTGGTTTGAAGCTCTGAAGGCGAGACGTCGCTTGAGAGCTAGGTCTCTTGTTTGGTTCTGTGTTTCACGTCTTGTCTGTTATGTGTTTATTGTTATGTGTTTGTTATTTTAAACGAGATTCTGTAATAATAATAATTTGGTCTTAAGTTTTATATAAATAATCTTGTGTTTCTCTTTGGAACAGATTGAAAAAGATGGGACAGGCCGCCTCGAGATCGACTGGTTGCACTAATTACTCTCCCCTTGAGTGTTTTATAAAGAATTTTACAGACTTCCAACAGAGAGCACGGCCATATGGTTTCACTGTAAATTCTTTTGACTTACAGAAGTTCTGTGAACAAGAATGGCCGGCTTTTGGGGTTGGGTGGCCACCGGAGGGTAGCTATCAAAGATCTTTAGCTGCCCGGGTGCAGACGGTGGTTTATGGGAACCCGGGACATCCTGATCAAATTCCCTATATTCAAATTTGGAATGATATCTTGGCAGATAATCCTCGGTGGTTGCGTCGTTGCAAAAAGGCGGATTCTCCGCCGAAAGCAGTCATGGTGTCAAAGGTTGCAGGAGGGCCGGGAGAGGGACAAGCAGGCCGTAAGTTATATCCGGTACTGCCGGGACAAGGGGAAGATCCCCTTTTGGAAGGACCCCCTCCTTACGTTACAACCCACTCCCGGGAATCGGGGCAATCGGAGATCGGAGTCCAGAGCCCACCTGATCTAGCAAGTCCCTCACATACTCGTAGTGGTTCCCAATATCAACCACCACCTGGTGGTCACATACCTGAGGTCCCTATCCTTCCGCTACGACAAGCACCTATGAACCCAGGGATTGACCATCCTCCTTTTATGATATATGTCCCTTTTTCCACCAGTGACCTGTATAATTGGAAAAATCAAAACCCTTCTTTTTCTGAGAAACCCCAGGGATTGATATCTCTGCTGGAAACTATCTTTTTCACTCATCAGCCCACCTGGGATGATTGCCAACAGCTCTTACAGGTGCTCTTTACCTCCGAGGAGCGAGAAAGAATCCGAAGAGAGGCTACTAAGACAATTCCGGGTCCGGACGGGCAGCCGACAACTGATCCTGTCCGGATTGAACGCGTTTTCCCTTCCCTGCGCCCTAATTGGGATCCGAATGATGATGAAGGTAAGGGGGCTCTCGATCAGTATCGCCAGACTCTGCTCCGGGGTATACGGGCTGCCGCCAAGAAGCCGACTAATTTGTCTAAGGTGAGTGAGACAGTTCAGGGACAAAATGAGGCCCCGGCGGCATTTTTAGAGCGCCTCTTTGAGGCTTATCGCCTTTATACCCCAATTGATCCTGAGGCACCCGAAAATAGGCGGGCTATTAATATTGCCTTTGCTACGCAGTCGGCCCCTGATATTAGAAGAAAGTTACAAAGATTAGAAGGGTTTGAGGGGAAACTGCTGTCTGAGTTAGTGGAAATTGCCCAGAAGATTTACAACAACCGAGAAGGATCAGAGGTTGTGCAATCAAAGAAAATGGCTAAGATCTTAGTAGCTGCTATGGGGAATTCTCAGAATCTGTGTGCGGACATGAATAAGACTAAGAAAGGAAGACATCCCAAGAAAGGTCGCAGTGATGTAGGACCAAACCAATGTGCCTATTGTAAAGAATACGGACATTGGAAGAAGGACTGTCCGCTCCTCCAGCAAAAGAAAGGGGACCAACCGGCTTTAGTTCTGGCAGAAGAGACTGAGTGACGGGGCCCGGGCTCGATTTTCATGAGCCCCCGAGAGCCCAGGGTCACGTTAAATGTAGGGGGCACTCCGGTGAATTTCTTGGTAGATACTGGAGCTACACATTCTGTTTTGCAGAAAGCAATAGGACCCATATCGGAGGTAAAAACCTCCATACAAGGGGCTACAGGAAAAACTAAATCCTATCCATGGACTAGGACTCGAATAACTAACTTGGGAAAAGGAACAATTACTCACTCTTTCCTGGTCATTCCTGAATGCCCATATCCACTTCTAGGCAGAGATCTGTTACACAAATTAAAGGCCACTATAACCTTCCAGGGAGACGTGACCGAACTCTCGTTCGATCAAAGCCCTTCTGCTATGCTCCTCACGTGCCCTTTATCAGAAGAATATTTGCTAACTGAAGAAATTTCTGAAGAGGTTAAATTGAATAGATACCTACAGGAGTTACAATGTAAAATACCTGGTGTCTGGGCAGAAACTAATCCACCCGGACTAGCTTCCCACCGCTCCCCCATTATTGTGCAATTGACTAGTACCGCCACACCGATACGCGTACGGCAGTATCCTATTAGCTTAAAGGCAAGAAAAGGAATTGCCATTCACATAGCAAGACTTAGACAGGCAGGAATTCTGGTGCCTTGTCAGTCGGCTTGGAATACTCCTTTGCTCCCAGTCCTGAAGCCGGGGACGAATGATTATCGACCGGTACAGGACCTGAGGGAGGTAAATAAAAGAACTGAGACTATCCACCCAACGGTGCCTAATCCATATACTCTTTTAAGTATGCTGCCTCCAAACCATCAAGTCTACACGGTGCTGGACCTGAAAGATGCCTTCTTTTCACTTCCATTGGCGGCGGTAAGTCAGCCCATTTTTGCTTTTGAATGGATTGACCCAGAGGGAGAATACTCGGGACAGTTGACTTGGACTCGATTGCCACAGGGGTTTAAGAATTCCCCCACTCTGTTTGATGAGGCATTGAGTCAAGATTTGGTTCAGTTTCGACAGAACCATCCCCAGGTGACTCTGCTGCAATATGTGGATGATCTCCTTTTGGCTGCACAAGACCAGGCAACATGCAAAAAGGCAACTGAAGATTTATTGCTTGAATTGGCCCAGTTAGGGTATAGAGTCTCTGCCCGGAAAGCTCAATTGTGTACTCCAGTAGCCACATATTTGGGTTATGAACTAAAGGGAGGAAAAAGAACTCTCTCCACAGACAGAGTTCAAGCGATTTTGAGAATTCCACAACCTCAAACAAAGAAACAAGTGAGGGAGTTCCTGGGTGCAGTAGGATATTGTAGACTTTGGATTCCTAAGTTTGCTGAAATAGCAAAACCATTATATGCAAGTACTGGGGGAAAAGGAGAAACCCTAGTATGGACTGAAACTGAAACAGAAGCTTTTGAAAGTCTAAAGCGGGCACTTGTGAATGCCCCAGCACTGACCCTGCCTGACGTGACTAAGCCTTTTAAGTTATATGTGGCTGAAGCACGAGGAATAGCGAAGGGGGTGTTGACACAGGAGTTAGGACCTTGGAATAGGCCGGTAGCCTATTTATCAAAAAGGTTGGACCCAGTAGCCTCAGGATGGCCAGGGTGTGTGCGTGCCATTGCGGCAACTGCTGCCTTGGTGAAGGAGGCCCTGAAGCTGACTTTGGGGCAGGATTTATGTGTAATTGCCCCGCATTCAATAGAAACCTTGCTAAAAAGCCCTCCTGATAAGTGGCTGTCAAATGCTAGAATAACACAATATCAAGTGTTGCTATTGGATCCGCCTAGAATTAGGTTTTTGAAAACTGCTTCCCTTAACCCTGCTACCCTACTTCCGGACACAGAGCCATCAGAACCTTTGCACGATTGTTGTGAGATACTGGAATCCTTGACAAGCCTGCGGCCTGACCTTACAGACCAGCCTTGGCCGGACTCTGAGGAAGAGTTATTTACGGATGGAAGCAGCTATGTGGATGAAGGAATAAGGTATGCAGGGGCGGCAGTAGTTACTAAGGACCGGGTTATATGGGCACAAGCCCTCAACCCAGGGACGTCAGCTCAAAAGGCCGAACTTGTTGCCTTAACTCAAGCCCTCAGGTGGGGAAAAGACAAAGTTGTTAATATTTATACGGACAGCAGGTATGCTTTTGCTACTGCACATGTTCATGGGGCACTCTACCAAGAACGGGGCCTTTTAACTTCAAGTGGAAAGGAAATAAAGAATAAATCTGAGATTTTAGCTCTTTTAGAGGCTATATGGCTGCCGAAGAAAGTGGCCATTATTCATTGTCGGGGGCATCAGAATGAGAGTACCCCTACAGCGAAGGGAAACATGTTTGCTGATGTCACTGCTAAGGAAGCTGCCCGAAAACCAGTGGGGCCTCTCCATATTTTGCCTGTTCTGCCTGAGCGACTCTTGCCGCCCTCGCCGGTTTATTCAGAGGGAGAATTGGAATTGGGAAGGACTCTAGGAGCAACCACCGATCCGGGAGGTTGGAAAATCCTTCCAAGTGGCAGAACCTTAGTCCCACAGCACCTGGGTCGCCGGTTAATTGAACAAATACATCAAAGCACGCACCTAGGAAGCACGAAGGTGGCAGAACTGCTTCAACGAGACTATTATATACCTAATTTGCATCAGATGACCCAACAGATTACGGCCGGATGCCTGACATGTGCGCAAGTTAATCCAGGTAAAAGATTGAACCCCCTCCCCGGAGTCCGGTTGCGAGGACGAGCCCCTGGGGAGCAATGGGAAACTGATTTCACGGAAATCAAGCCAGGCAAGTATGGATACCGCTACCTGTTGGTATTCGTGGACACTTTCTCAGGATGGGTAGAAGCATTTCCCACGAAATCAGAAACAGCACAGGTAGTAGTAAAGAAGTTAGTAATGGAAATTGTACCTAGATTCGGCCTTCCTTTAGCCCTGGGGTCCGACAATGGCCCGGCATTCATTGCCAAAACTACTCAATTATTAGCTCAGGTATTACAAATTAAATGGAAGTTACATTGTATTTATAGACCGCAAAGTTCAGGTCAGGTAGAAAGGATGAATAGAACATTGAAGGAAATATTATGTAAGTTAAGAGCGGAGACGGGCGAAGACTGGGTGAGCCTCCTTCCTTTTGCACTATTAAGAACCAGGTGTACTCCATATGTCAGAGGTATAACACCATATGAGATAATGTTTGGCCGTCCACCTCCACTGGTTCCTAAAGTGGGAGAAGAGAAACTAGCTGAATTAAGTGACCACGCTCTTCTTAAATCCCTGCAAGCCTTACAGCTGAGCACCCGGAAGATCCACAACTTAGTCAGGGCTGCACACTCTAGTCTTGCTAATTCTCCTTCTGATAAAGTTTCTCTCCAGGTACAGCCCGGTGACCTTGTTTGGATAAAGAAACTCCAGCCCGCTACTTTAGAACCAAGGTGGACTGGACCTTTACCGGTGATTCTCACCACCCCTACGGCTGTAAAGGTGGCAGGAAAACGCCACTGGATCCACCATACCCAAATCAAGAAAGCGACTCCAGTCCAAGAAGAACGATGGACGGCTCGGCCCACCGAAGATCCACTAAAGATAAGACTTTTAAGACATTCCTCTGGAACATCTTGATGGGGGTGGTGGCGACGAGCCCCCACCAGCCTTTAAATTACACTTGGGTGCTCACGCGCACAGTCGATGGGACAGTGATAACTCAGAATGTTACAGTCTTTTCTCCCTTGCTATATTTTGATTTATGTCAACTTTTAGGTAACACTGAGCCTGTGATGGGGTTATTACCTGAAGGGAGGTTCGGAGCCTACGGATGTGGCAATATTAACATAGAAAAAAACATGCAACGTATTAGATATTATGGTTGCCCCACCACAGGCCCCTCGCATTGTCATGCAGATGGACAATACTGTATAGAGTGGGGCTGTGAGACTATAGCTAGTTGGATAAACAGTGACTCTGATATTATATTAACAAAAAAGGCTCCTAGGTGTGTCTCTTCAAATACCTGTAACCCCGTAACTATAAGTATTAAACGGGGCCAGGATCAGACTTGGGCCACAGGGAAGACCTGGGAATTTCACCTGTACGGAGGAGGGGGAAAGAAGGGGCCAGAAGTTTCATTCACTATTCAGAGATTTACCCCCGTTCGTCAATTTAATCCTATAGGCCCAAACCGTGAGATTTATTTAGGACCTGAATTACCGACACAAGCCATCCTAGAGCCTACAACACCAGAAAAGAGCTTGATGTCAGAGCCACGCCGAAAGCCTGTGTTAAATTTGTTAAATTCAGTGTATAAGTTTGTTAACCAAACAAAGCCTAATATAACTCGAGATTGTTGGCTCTGCCTTAATCCAGAACCTCCTTATTATGTAGGGATTGGAGCCATCCGACCCCTAGGTCAAAATGAAAATAATATAAGAAACTTGACTGCTGAAGAAATATATAAGCAACATTTATGCAAATGGGGTCAAAAGCCCAAGCTGACTTTAGAAGACCTACAGGGACAAGGGACTTGTATTTACCCTGTGGGGTTCCCCATATCCCAATCTCCCTATATGGCGTCATGTAACATTACCATTCAACTAAATAATTTGACAGATCCCGAACCTAAAACACTCTTGGTGGCCCCAAATGGCACGTGGTTTGCATGTACTACAGGTATCACCCCTTGTGTCAGACCCGCGGTAATTATGCAAAAGCAGGATTTGTGTGTTCTATCTCATATCGTGCCTCAAGTCTACTTTTATTCAGGAGAAGGCGGACGAGAACATCTTCAAGCTTCTATCCCTTGGCGGCTAAAACGAGCCATTCCAGTTTTGGTACCGTTATTAATTGGACTAGGCATTGCAGGCTCGGCTGCTGTAAGTACTGCGGCCTTAATAACTGAAAATCAAAATTTTAAAATTCTGAGTCACCAGGTAGATTTAGATTTAAGTGACTTGGAAAAATCCATTAGTTATTTAGAACAATCAGTTGATTCACTGGCCGAAGTAGTCTTGCAAAACAGAAGAGGGTTAGATTTATTATTCCTGAAACAGGGTGGATTATGTGTAGCCCTAGGAGAAACTTGCTGCTTTTACGCCAACCATTCTGGAATTATTCAGAATAGTCTTTCCCAGGTAAGAAATAGAATTCGGGAAAGAGAAGAACAAATTAATGCTGGACATAACTGGTATCAAAACTTGTTCACCTGGTCCCCATGGCTCACTACCTTGTTGTCAGCCATAGCCGGGCCATTACTGTTACTTTTATTAATAATACTGATCGGTCCATGCATACTTAAATGTTTAACAAATTATGTTCAAAGGCACATACAAGGGGTAAAACTGATGGTGTTGCGTACTCACTACCACCATATTTGCGATGATGACCTATGATAACTATCAAGGATTTGATATTTCCAAGAAAACCAGTGGGGATTGTGATGGTCTTAGAAAAAATCTTTCCTCAAAATTGACTACATAGGGTTAAATTGTTAAAGAATGTTAGGAGATTCTAACTGATGCTATCTGCTTCTGTACTAAGCTTGCTGTTCTAGTTGATGAAGGAGAAAGGTAAATAGTCCTCGGGGGTTTAACATAGGTATGCTTGATTAAATAGAATAGATGATCTGTACGTTAATGATTATAATCTGCTTATGTCGCTAAGAAGTCTGTAAAATCACTAGGCCCCTGGTTAGTGAAACCTTGAACTATTAATGATTGTCCTGTCTTTGTTCTCTTTGTTTTACTCGTACATGTGTGCAGGCACGTAGCCCTTCTCCGGAGGGGCATAAAAGTCCTGTACAATTGCAGATCGGGGCCACTCTCTCCGAGCAGAGGTGGTCGCCGGCCGGCTAATAAAGACTCCAATTAGACTTTTGATCCTTTGTGTCTGATTTGTGCGCTCTCACCCTACAACACCAGGAACCCTAGGAGCAGCAGGCCCATCCTCCACCTTCCACCCCACCCCACCCCCATCCTGGGGATGGCCTGGCACTCTAGACGTCACCACCCAAACCCACATCCGTGGGTGCCGAGGCTTCCAGGGAGCACATCTCCGCAGATGTCAAAGTTTACCCTTCAGTGCAAGTGGAGACAGACAGATGTGATTTAAATGTGGTGGGAGGGGAAGCATACTAAATGTTCTAAGAATCTTGCTGAACTTTGTCTTTAAAGATAGGATGATAGATTTTCCCAAACCAGAGCTCAGATTTGGTGCCTAAAACAGTTACTCCTCTCTCTGTAGGAACTTGTCATTTACATGCTGCATTATAGCAAAGGCACATGTGTATAGTCCTTTTAGACATCTATGAATGAATACAGCTTCTTACGAAATCACTTCCTAAACACTAACCGTACAGATTCCCATCTATTCAGAGTTTATCCGAGCATCCAGAATTGAAAAGTTCCTTTGGGGCTATTCAAGGAGAACTTGTCTCCAATATAAAGAAACACACATGAGCACCAGCGGGAAACTCCCAGGGTCTGAGCTCTCTGGGAAAATCAAGTCATGCCCACAGCTACTGACACAGACCCCACTAATTCTAGAAGCTATTTTTAGACACTCTTTCCAGTTAATACAAGAAACTCTAAGTTCAAGAACACTCAACAGGGACCGCCTGAAAGGGCTGGAGTCTCCTTTTTAACCAATTTCCTTCTTCTGGTGGACTGGAGGCACAGTTTTAGAGTATTTGTCCAAAATGACAACATCACCCTCTGCCAAAACTATGACAACGCCCACCACGCTTGACACTCATGTTGAACACAAACCAAATGGAGATGACACCTTATTTTAATGCCACCCAAATAACAGGAAGGAGCCAAAGTTTCAGAAACAAATGACGCAAGGCCCCAAAACACACAGCTATTAAAAATACCTCTGGCACACACTGTAATTACTATTTATTATTTATAATGGGTTATATTTCACACCACTGCAATTTGAACATTTTCATAAAGACGGGAGAGAATTTGCTATTCTATAGGAAGGACCTTGAGAGAATAGGTCTGGGATTTCTGTCCCCCTCACGTCTCTGGGCCAGCTGGAACTTCTACCAAAGGGAGGATTCACAGACTGCAGCCTCAAGTTAAATGACAATGCAAGTAAAAGAATCTGATGCATCTTCCTGAGCACAGGATCCTGCTTAGGGTAATGAAGTTGAAGAGATAGCTTTCTCCTTTATCACCATGTTCCTAATCTATTCGATTTTATGATGTCGTATTTTTAAATAAAGAGATATATTAATTGCTTAGGTAATCAAAAGTGAACCAAGTCACTGAAACTGCTTTCCTTTAAAAACAATTTCCATTTTCCTGTGGGCTTTTAAAATGTAGGGAGAGCAAGCACTTACTCTGGGTGTGGCACCCCCCACCACCCTCACCTGCCCTCTTGCCCCGCCCACTCCCCCTAGCAGGGGAGGGAGAAGAGGGGAGAAGAGGGCCCCCTGCCCGTCCTGCCGGGACCAGCCCTCAGGGCCACGGTGGGGAGGACAGACCTGGCTCTGTGCCAGCTGCAACACAGCCGGGCAGTGTGCACCCTCTGAAGATGTGCTCAGCCCCTGTCTGTAAAATGAGATGGGGATTAGGGCTGGGAGCCTGCACCACAATCTCAGAGACACATGAGGTCATTTCAACAGCTCCTTGTCTTAATGACAGATTTTAGGTACGGCTGGTCTTTCTGTGCCTCCAATCGCAGGTCACTTCATGCCTCTGATTTTACCAGGAGTGGCACAGCCCTGAACAAGGGCCATAGTAAAGGGAT
Source organism: Lemur catta (assembly GCF_020740605.2). Taxonomy (NCBI): domain Eukaryota; kingdom Metazoa; phylum Chordata; class Mammalia; order Primates; family Lemuridae; genus Lemur; species Lemur catta. Next base: position 20,494,654 of record NC_059136.1, read on the forward strand.
GAATAGAAGGCACCAATACAGGGAGAAAGGGGCACCTGTGTGCAAGACCTTGGCTCTCACACCCTTTGGCTGAGATTCCTGGGACCTGTGGGCAAACACTGGCAAGCAACTTCTCACTGTCAGACATCCAGAAGTCAAAGCAGGCACAAAGGGTGCAGACTGTGATGAGTGTTGAAAGAGATCTGACAAAAAGCCAAGAACACCACGTGAAGCCTTCAAAATCAAGAAGTCAGAGCCGACCGTTCTCCTGTGCGAGTATGTGTGTGTGTGTGTGTGTGTGTGTGTGTGTGTGTGTGTGTGTGTGTGTGTGTGTGAGAGAGAGAGAGAGAGAGAGAGACGGAGGCCAGCTCAGTGATGGCTGAAGTTGACCATGACAAGGTCTGGCCACCGTCACACCAGCACACACCGAGCCTCTCCGGCACTGTTTCTCACATTCCGCTGCGAACTCACAGCCGTGTGTGCCCCCTTCGCCAGCAGGCAGGGATTACCCTCAACTTCAAAGGAGTTTCAACATCAGAAGAAAAAGGGTAAGATAATATCTCGGCAACAAGACCGCCAACAGAGCACTTAACCCAGCCTAAGTTGATAGCAACTCTCCTGAGCTCACTGTGTCACTGTCCACAGAATGATGCAATGTGGTGAGGAAATACCTGGCCGGCACCTCGCACACCTATCCATTGGCAGCACCACCCTGAGTTAAGAGGTCAAAGGAACCTTCTTTGAGTTCATGAGAGCAACATAAAAGCTAAGAAGTAAGAGTCCCCATAGTTCATGCTGCCCCAGTCACCACCCCTAACTATGCCATCCTGGAAATCCATGCAAAATGTCTCCATGGATGAAAAGCATAAGATATTCAAGCAGATATGCCTACACCCATGTTGATGGCAGCATTGTTCACAATAGCCAAAAGGTGGAAACAACTCAAGTGTCCATTAACAGATGAATGGATAAACAAAAGGTCGTCTATGCATACAATGAAACAGTATTCAGCCTTGAAAAGGAAGGAAATTCTGACACAGGCTACAACAGGGATGAACCTTGAAGGAATTATGCTAGATGAAATAAGCCAGTCACCAAAAGACAAATACTGCATGATTCCCCTTCTATGAGGTACCTAGAGAGTGAAATTCATGGAGACAGAAAGCAGAACGGTGGTTGCCAGGGGCTGGGCAGGGGGCCATGGTGAGTTAGTGTTTAATGGGTGCAGAGTTCCAGCTGGAGAAGACGAAAAGTTCTGGAGATGGATGGTGGTGACGGTTGCTCAGTAACATGAATGTACTTAGTGTCACTGAACTGAACACTTAAAAATTGTTAAGATGGCCAATTTTAAGTTATATATATTTACCATAATAAAACAGCTTTCCAAAAGTAAACCTCAGGAAAGAGCATGTTCAAGGAGCATGACGTCATGTGTGTCGAAGGAGCATGTGAAAGTGACAAGCCCGAAGCCCCATGTTAGCACTCTGTCCATTCCTGGGAAGTGGAGGGAGTCAGAAGACCCCACAACTCAGGCCTCCACCCTCAGAACTGACACCTGCAGCACACAGGGAGGGGCTATCCCTGTGCACACAAGTGGACCTTGGTGGTGGCCCCAGGCCACCTGAGACTCTTTAAAACTTCCTGAGTATCCCTGGATAAAAGAGAAATCACAAGAATGAACTAGTTACTAGACTGACGTGCCACTGACAGTGTGCAATGTTCTTTCAGTGATCTAAAATAACACCACAACATAAAGCCACTTGAGGACACTCTGGGGCAATGGTCCCTAAAGTGAGGCTCATACACAAAAAATACACCATCACTGGGGTTCAGAAAAACACTCCAACTTTTGTTCATCATTGCCATTTATCTTATTCTTTTATTTATATTTTGTATATGTTTCAATGGACGGAATATATTTGTGCATTACATACCTATAATTTATAAATAAACACACACCTTGAGTGTGCACACACAAATACTTTTCACTGACAAAGGTGTGAGATCAAAAACATCCAGAGGCTACTGCTGTAATGAACCAGCTACATTGAAAAGAATTGATTAACATTTAAATTTTTCTAAAAACCATACGTGCAACTTCTTTGTTAATCACCCTTGTTAAAGTCTAGGTCCTCACATTTATCAGGATAACTATCTGGCATTACACACTTCCTCAAAAGCCAGAAAAATTTAAACAGCTTAAACCTATTGACACCCATGCACAAGATCAAAAGAACACAGGATCCCCAGGCTGGGTAGCACCACGGGGTGGTGGTCCTGGGTAACATCACCTGGGCTCCCAGAGCCCCAGCGCCACCTATTCTGCTCCCCAGCTCTGCCTCTTTTGGGCTGAGACCTCCCTCTCTGGGCTGCCGTTTCCTCAGAAGGTCAATGAAGAATTCGTAAGCACCTCACTGGGCTAGCTGAGAACTGCACCAAATAAGTTCATAAAAATTCTGCCAAGTATATAGTGCTAGAGAAATATATGAAGGCAGTACCCAGGAGGATTGTTGTAAAATGTGTATCTCGTTATTATTCGAGTACGGTGAGGCTGACAGAACAGGAGAGAACAGCCTTTGAAAAGATAGTTTGTTACTCAGTTTTCAAGAGAAGGAGCTGCCACACCTTGGGGGTTGTCACAGGGGGAAGCACCAGGATGGACCTAGAGGCGGAGGGAGTGGGAGAGAGGAGGGAGCCTTTACTGTGGTTCCCACAGGAAAGAATGGGAGAGGCGGGGTAAGCAGGCTTAGAATTAGGTAGTTTGAAAATTTCTGCAGGCTCTGGGACACAGGACTGTCCCAGGTTGCCTGGTACCTGGACCCGGGCTGCTTAGGGCAGGTGGGTAGCGGCCTGAGGGTGAAAGAAAGCTCGATTGGTTGGTTTGCACAGGGAAGTCATTCCATCTGTAAGAATTAGCTAGATCCGGGAGGGGCCCTCCCTCCAGGGTCACCAGCACCCGGGAAATCAAAGCATCAGAACACAGAAAATAAAAAGACACGGTTAATCCAGGATTGAATGAGCAAGAACTGACTTAAGATGTCACTGCAAGCGGCAGTTGGGAACAGAGCCCAGAATTACAGACACCACCCTCCCTCTGCCCCCAAGGGCACATTAAGAAGGAATTCCCATTAAGTCCCGCCAGACACTTCTCAGAGGAATTAACACAGAGGATGGGAAACTGAAAAGGGAAAAAGAAGCAAGGAAGACCAGAGACCGGGAGGTTAACAGTGATCAGCCGAGGACTCAGCTCAGCGCTGGTCCTCACTCACCCCTGGGCCTCTGCGCGTGTGGCCTCCTGGCCCATAGCAGGCTCCCCACCACGCAGCAACCAGATTTCCATGCAGTGAATCAAACTTTCCATCGTACTTAAAAGCAATGATTTTTTCCCCCCGCCACCCCCCACCCCGAAAAATTTGTAAATGGAAAATGTTACAATGCAAGTCACAAAGAGAGTCAAATGCCAAGAAAAGCTGCACACATCTGATTTCACTAAATTCTGTTGTGGCAAAGTGAATAAACAAAATAAAATAATGACAATGAAGACAATGACAATATGAAATGTTACTGCCTAGGTTTCTACCAATGAGTCATGACCTATATAATAAAAATATACAGTTCCATTAAAGTATGCTTTTTTAGAAAATACATACATGCCACATCTATCTTGAGAATGTTAAAAATCACTTTGACTTATTTAAAAATGGCTTGTTTGTTGAGAGAGACCAAGTTGAGGGCATCCCAGCAGGAACAGTAGCCCCTTCCAGATAACTCCTGCTCTGCCTGCTGTGCTGTCTCTCTCCCTCGGATTGCTGAGTTTTCTAAATTAACAGATTGCCCGAGCCACGCTGCATCAGAGATGGCCGAGACAGAGAGAGTGGATGGGCTTTCTAACCGAAATGAAATTGATTTCCAACTTGGCAAAGAGCAATGGGAGAGGCCCCAAATGTGTCTGGTAAGGTCGGTCTCTCTCTCTGGCCAGGCCCCGGAGAGAAAAGCCCAGAAAAGGGGATGTGGCCACAACTTCGGAGCCAGCCCGCCGCAGGCAAGGCACGTCCCCAGGCTAGACTTCTGCGCGCCGGCCAGCTTGGGAGAACGGCAAGTGCTGAGCGAGACCCCGGCGCTCCCGGGGGCTGGGACCCAGGGCCTTTCCCTCCTCCGCCCCAGCCCGGGCGCGGTGACTCACCCGCGCTCGCCCCTGGCCTGGGCGCCTGAGCAGCTCGCGGGAAGCGCAGCGCCTGTCACCACGGACTGCGCCTCGAGGGTCTGCTGCTCACCTCCCACCCACTCTGTGCTGCACAGAGCACCAAAGGTCCCCAGGGTCACATTTGGACAAAGGATCGAACTTGGAGCTAACATCTAACTGTCCTGAACTCGCCTTTTTTAAAACTATTAATAGAAATACCCCAAAACAAAAGGCAGAAGACAAGAGTAGTGAAATGTAAAACTCTAAAGATGACTCAGTTCAAACCCCGGGTCGCAGCTTCGGTTTCCTGCCATGCTGTTAACCCCTCACGTACTGGATTCCTAGAGGGGCAGAAGCTTCCATGCAGAAGGAGGAAAGCAGACAGAGGCTAGGGGCGCCAGTCGGGTTCTGGCGGGCTCCTACAGGGTTCCGCAGAGCTTGGGGTGGGGGTGGGGGCCTTGCCAAGGCAGACCTGGCTCGCCCTCAGGTCTGTTCACATCCTGGGCCCTTCTAGAAAAGTCCTACAGTTCCTACAGGGGAAAATCTGATGCTGAAGAAAAAAATAAGGCAGGCAGGTCCCCGAGCTGATCTGAAGTTCCCTACCATCTGAAAGCTCACAGGTCTCCAAAGCAGGCACTAAGGGCCCTCCTGAGAGGTCCTGCACGGCACATCTCTGCGAGAAGCCCTCCACTGCTGGTCTAGGTGGATTTTCCTTTTGAAAAGCAAAGACTTACTTTAAGTTTTTTAACTGTTATAACTTGATAAGCAAAAATGATTCAAAGACATCATTTTATGCTTCTAAACAAATCCTCCCCAAAAAGTTATTACCAAATCCAATTGCATTTATAATATACACCACACTGCCTTTTAAACTATTAATTTAAACAAATAATGCCTTAATTTTACCATCTCCCCAGAGGGCTTTTTCCAGTGAGGTTCATTTCTCAGAAGATATTGGAGCCAACTCAGGGTATCCCGGGATTCTTGGCAGTCCGTAAGTTAGCAATGGGGTCCAGGAGCTATTTTCAATATTTCAAAATGCTTTTTAAAAACTGTACATTAGGCCGGAGGCAATGGCTCACGCCTGTAATCCCAGCCCTCTGGGAGGCCGAGGCGGGTGGATCGCCGGAGGTCAGGAGTTCGAGACCAGCCTGAGCGAGACCCCGTCTCTACTAAAAATAGAAATAAATTATCTGGACAACTAAAATATATATATAGAAAAAATTAGCCGGGCATGGTGGCGCATGCCTGTAGTCCCAGCTACTCGGGAGGCTGAGGCAGTAGGATCGCTTAAGCCCAGGAGTTTGAGGTTGCTGTGAGCTAGGCTGATGCCAGGGCACTCACTCTAGCCAGCCAACAAAGTGAGACTCCGTCTCAAAAAAAAAAACAAAAAACAAAACACAAAACAAAACTGTACATTTACCCATGGTACAAGTACATAGGCTAAAGGACACCTATAGTTCTCTGTTTGGGTTTAGAAGTACATCTACTTCAGTGTCTTCAAGTGAACAAACATTTTGACCAAAAGATCTTAATAATAATGCTAGTGATAGCAGCAGTAATAGTAATGATAATGAGTGCAGCTAACCTTTTCAAATACTTATCTGACTGTGGCACCGCACCCCACCCTTGTGTGCATTAAATTGACAGCACACCGCAGGCCACTCTCCTCCCTTCTCCCCTCCCTCCATCCTCCCTCCTTCAAAGGGGAACCCTGGCTGAAGAGAGACACATCCTGCCTAGCATCTAACTCCTGGCAAGGGTTCGACCTCATTGAGGGTGTTGGGGCTCAGAAACTGATACCCCAAAATATGGCACTTTGACATGATGAACTGAAGGAAGCTCCAGTTCTCTCTGACCTTTTCTCCCCTCCTGTCTCTCAATCGTCTGTCTCTCCCAAAGCAGAGGATGAAATTGTTCTCTCAAGTTCCCTTATTGCCTACAGTCCCAACCCATCAAAAAAAAAAAAAAAAAAAACCAATTACCTTTTACCTCTTGTCCTTTCCCTGAGTTTTCTTTCCTTTCCTTTTCTTTTTTTTTTTTGAGACAGAGTCTTGCTCTGTTGCCCGGGCTAGAGTGAGTGCCGTGGCATCAGCCTAGCTCACAGCAACCTCAAACTCCTGGGCTTAAGCGATCCTACTGCCTCAGCCTCCCGAGTAGCTGGGACTACAGGCATGCGCCACCATGCCCGGCTAATTTTTTCTATATATATTTTTACTTGGCCAGATCATTTCTTTCTATTTTTAGTAGAGACGGGGGGTCTTGCTCTTGCTCAGGCTGGTCTCGAACTCCTGACCTCGAGCAATCCACCCACCTTGGCCTCCCAGAGTGCTAGGATTACAGGCGTGAGCCACCACGCCCGGTCTCCCCTGAGTTTTCATTAACTGAACTCATATTGCAGGAAGAAAGACTGAAGTCTGTGAACACACCTGGAATGACTTGTCAGGAACCATTGTCTGCTTTCTAGGCCCAACAGATTTTGTCCTAGGCCAATATTGTGTGTTCGTCAAGCCCATTGAATTACCCTAAAAATAATTTACTAGCCACCACCCCCAAAATCATCCACACTTCCCCATCTCCTTTTCCCCTAAGAAGAAGAGTATATAAGCATCTGTCCCCATTGGGATATTGGATACTCATTCTCCTCCAATCTCCCATGCTCACATTAAAATAAATTTGCATGCCTTTTCTCCTGTTCATAGGCCTTTTGTCAGTTGAACCTTCACAGGGTGAAGGGGAAGTTTTCCCTAGGCCCCTATAAGAGGATTTTAATTGTCTCCGATTAATTTAAAATGGGCAAAAGAATTCATTATTACCTAATAAAAATGGTTTGGTAGGCAAAGTATTCCAAAATACAGTGCCCTCAGTGGAAAAATAACCACAGGGTATGTGCAGGATTGCAATGCATACAAACTGTACTCTGGGAAAATGCAAAACAAGTAAACATAGAAAGCCAAGCTAGGCGAATTCCAAAAAAGTAGAAATCAAAATAGCCTCATGTTTCCTGTAAGTTCCTTCAAGGTGCTATATATAGCAAGGTAAGTCTTGTACAAATAAGTACATTGGGCTTCCCTGTCACAGGGATTCAACAATAAGCTAGATCACCTTGCTGTGTCAGCTAAGAACCTAACAGGCCCTCACAGCCCCTTCTCAATCTAACCAAGTCAAGGAATCCAGAATGTGGATAAGCTTTGTCTTTAAAATGTTCTTCCAGTCTGGGCATGGTGGCTCACGCCTATAATCCTAGAACCTGGGAGGTCCAGGCAGGAGGATCACTTGAGCTCAGGAGTTCAGACCAGCCTGAGCAAGAGTGAGACCCCATCTACCAAAAACAGAAAAAGTTAGTCAGGCATGGTGGTGCAGGCCTGTAGTTCCAGCTACTCAGGAGGCTGAGGCAGGAGGATCACTGGAGCCCGGGGTTTGAGGTTGCAGTAAGCTATGATGATGCCACTGCACTGTAGCCTGGGGCAACAGTGAGGGTATGTCTCACAAAAAGACAAAAAGTTCTTCTTCCGAAAGTGCTTTTCTGTGAGAACCTGACCGATCTTAGGGAAAGGGCAGTTCTTAATGGGGTAGGACTGCCCTAAACAATGGCATCACATACCAAACAGCAACCTAACCTCTGAACACCAAGTACCAGGGACAATGCCAGTTACTATGCTAACCAAATATTTGCCAACATATCTAGAGGCAGTACTGTCCCCAAAGTGAGACGACCTGATCCCTCCCTTGCAAGAATGATGAAACCTGTAGAAATGAAATAGAGAACAGGAAAACAATAGAGAAAAATCAACAATACGAAAAGTTGGCTCTCTGACAAGATCAAAAAATTTGGGAAATATTTAGCTTGACTGACCAAGCAAAATAGAAAGAAAACTCAAAGTATTAAATCAATAATAAAAGGATACATCCCTATCAACCTTACAGAAATAGAAAGAATACTATAAAAGAATACTATGAGCAAGACTATTTCAACAAATAAGATAACTTAGATGAAATGGACAATTTCCTGGAAAGATACAAACTATCACAAGTGGTAACTCAAGAAAAAACAGAAAATCTGAATGGACCTGTAACAAGTATAGAGATTGCATTAGAAGTCTTTAAACTCTCCACAAAGAAAAGCCCAGGCCCAAACTAAAGTTATCTTCAAAGCTAAATTATTCTGAACATTTAATAAAGAATTAATATCAATTCTTCACAATTTTTTTCAAAAAAGAGATTAATAGAAACACTCCCCAATTCACTCTATGAAACCAGTATTTTCCTGATAGCAAAACCAAACACACATACCCCTCACAATATCCCATATGAATACAGATCCAAAATTCCTCAACACATTCTGGTAAACTGAATCCAGCAAAATATAAAAACAGATTATACACCATGGTCAAGTAAGATTTATCCCAGGAATGCAAAATTGGTTTAACATTTGAAAATAAAGCACAAAAGCCACATGATCATTTCAATAGATGTGGAAAAAGGATTTGACAAAATCTGACATCCTTTCTTGATAAAAGCACTCGACAAAGTAGGAATAGAAGGGAATTCCTCTACCTGAGAAAGTGCATCTGTAAACCCCACAGCTAGCATCATACTTCATGGTGAAAGATAACATTTTCCCTCTAAGATCAGGAACAAGAGGAGGATGACCATTCTTGCCACTTCTGTTAAACATGTACTAGAGCTTCTAGCCAGGTAAATTAGGTAATAAAAAGAAATATAAGGTGTAAGATTGGAAAGGAAAAAGTAAAACTATCTTTACTTACAGATGTCATGATTGTATATAGAAAAGCCTAAGGAATCCACCAAACAAGGACTAGATATACTAAATGAGTTAGAAGGTGACACGACACATGATTAACATGTAAAATGACTGACCAAAACTCATGAATGCATTAACAGAGAAACTTTAGATTTGAAGAAAGAATGTAGTTTAATGAATAGTTTTGCACTACTGTTAATGTCTTAGTTTTGACCATTGTAGTATGATTAACTGTTAAAATTAGAGGAAGGTGGGTGAGGGGTAGACATCTGTACCATTTTACAACTTTTCTTTAAGTCTAAAATTATTTCAAAACAAAAAGTATAAAAATTTTACAAAGATAATTGGTTCCTATTGGAAAATGCTAGTGATCCAACCTCAATCACTTATTTCTCCTTTCTTATATGGGTGGTACCACTGGGAAACCAGCCAGTAGATAAGGGGCAATGTGTCTTTATAAAAGTATTTCTAGTAATGAATGGAAGAATCAGAACACCCCCATTTTTCAACCTCTAACAAATCGGTGGATATAGGCAGTGATTGTCAACAACTGCCAACATCACAAAAGGAGGAATGAGTGAACATATGTGTGTCTTGATGGAAGTACAGAACACTACCTGTAAATGTGGTTTTGATTTGATTGGCTGAAAAATTAAAAAAAAAAATGTGGTTTTAACCAAAAAAAAAAAAAAAATTCAAACCTGAACCTGATAAAGTGCTGGGCAAGTGTCTAGACCCACCTACCGCTTCACAGGAATTACAGTACAAAAACACTTGTCACATCATACCACACAAAAGTAATCAGCAAGATTCAGGCCATGGAAAACTCCACAGGACAAATAACCCAATTTCTTCAAAATAAATTATAAGGGACAAAAGGAAGAGAGATAGAGAAAGAGAGTTTTTGAGGGTAAAATCTATAGACTGAAGGAGACTTACAAGATGTATCAGCCAACTGCAATAAGTAGCTCTTATTTAGATTTGATTCAAGCATACAAATTGGAAAAAAAAATACATTTATGAGACAAGTAGAAATTTGAACACAGACCAAGTATTTGATAATATTAAGAAATGGATAATCATTCTTTAGGTATGCTAATGGCATCTGTCGTTTAGCTTAAAAACAGAATCATGCTTTTCCACAGACAAATACTGAAACATTTATGCACGAAATGCCATGATGTCTGGGATTTGCTTCAAAATAATAAGAGAGGAGGGAGAGGCTCAGAATACAGATCGTACAATGTTGGTCATAAGCTGCTAACCGCTCGAACTGGTTTATGGTACACACAGATTTATTAATGTGCACATCTCTATATGTGTGAGACTTTCTATAATAATTTTTTTAAAGAGGCTTATTTTTCCTGGGGTGGGGATGGCAAGTAGGGGAATATCTCCGAATGTGGAGTCAGAGTAGGGCGGATCTGGACTCCAATCATGGCACTGCCATCTCCTAAGAGTGTGACCTTAGGCAAGCTATTGAGCCTTAAAGCCTCAGTTTCCTCATCTGTAAAATGGGAATGTGAAAATGATAGGATTTGGGGGAAAATAAAAAGGAACTGTGCATATGGAACATTTGGCTCATATTAACAAGTAAAAAAAAAACAAAACTGTCCCAAGAATGACACTGCCTTCTGATGGCAGCTAAGTTTTTACGGAAAGAAAGGTTCTTTTTCCACTACAACTTAACCTTATGAGCCCAGTAATAGACGACATTTAACAGGTATCAAAAGAAAAATTATACCAGTTGGAGAGGAAATAGAAGAAAAAAAATTTAATTAAAAAAATTATTTCCAAACAACATGTGAATGGCAATGTGGAAATATTATTCCTTAAGTGTTTCATACCCTACATACTTGTGGGGTATGAAACACTTCTTAAAGAGAACTGGATCCTTTTTAAAGAGAACTGGATCCTTCTTAAAGAGAACTGGAAGGATACTCTAAGGCCTGAGTCTTATCTAAGGCCTGAGTCTTATCCTGGTATCTCTGCTTTTGCAAATCTTTCCCTTCAAATGACAAAAGATGCTGTGCTTCCCAGGGAAAGGTGTTTTTGCTGCTGGCCTCCTGTCACCGTGAGAGGGAGAGGAGGAGGGAATACCCCTGGCAAGGGCCAAGGGCACCACAGGGGAAGAGGCATGGCTCACTGGTAATGGGAGGGAACAAGACACAAAGGGAGAAGTGAGAGAAGGGAGACAGGAGAAATAAAAACCCTGGCAGAAAAGAAAACAAAAGGAGGACTTTGTTGAGTGAGACTATCACCTTCTCATCTACTAGGCTCTTCTGAAACAACAAATCATGACACAGAGGGGACACAGGTTGGACAGATAACCCTAGTGGACTGGGAAAATGAGTGAGAACCAAAGGAAAGGGAAGAGACAAAAGTTAGGGTAATTCCAAAATAAGCAGAGAGAACCCCCCCACCACTACCTGTTTTCCCAAAAGACGGAAAGACACCAAGAGGTCGCATTCAAACCCAAGTGCAGAGCCCAAAAGATTCATCATTCTCGATACAGACACTAAAAGGTATAACAAGGTTATATTTGAGTCATCACAAACTGTATGGAAGCAAAAGGGAAAAAAATGAAGAAAATGATACAACAGCCCAGGCAGGGTTTGGGGCAAAGATGGAGGCCACAGGCAGAGGGCCTGCCTCTGACCCGCCCTTCTGCCTCTGGGAGCAGGGCACCCGGGAGCAGGGCACCTGGGAGCAGGGCACTGGTCTACTGACTGACAGTGCTGCCTCTCACTTTACTGTCAAAGATGGCGATGAGAGTGTTTTCTCCTGTGCACCTTCCCTGGCTCCTTCCTTTGCTTTAAAGATTCTTCTTCAATTTCCTCAAAGTCTTCCTCTGACAGGCTTTCTGCTTCCAGGACTCCCGCCCTCCCCGGGTGAACTTACCCACCCTACCCCCGGCCCCTCACCCCGCTCCTCCTCCAGCCCCGCTTGCCAATATCCCTGAGGTCCTTGAGCTGCCCCTTCAGCCCCAGCCCCTGGTGTGTCTGCCTTGTCCCACCTGGACACTCCATGCTGGAGCCCCAAGTCAGCAAATGGGAAGTCCAAACACCACACAGAAGGCTAAGGCCACATCACCCTGGACTCCCACCAGGGCGCACTCTGAGTGTGTGTGTGTGTGTGTGTGTGTGTGTGTGTGTGTGTGTGTGTGTGTGTGTGTGTGTGTGTGTCGTGTGGGGGGGGCGTTGAGCTCAGGTAGCCCCTTTCTTTCCACCCATGGCCCAGAGGGAGATGGCTTCTCTGGCCAGTTTTTGCCAGCACCAAGGAGGTCTACATGGCCAGGAGGGCCTTCCCACACCCTCCCTATTCTCCTAGAGACACTGGGTGGGGTGTGCTTCCCATGGGCAAAGACCACAGGCAGGACCTCACCCCTAGAATCCCCCAGTGCTCTCTCTCAGCCTGCTGTGCGTGGCTCAAGGGGATTTTCCTAAATAGAGTCCAAAATCCATGAGAGGATAAAATGGGCTCTGGACAAGGAAACAAGAGGACTGCTTCTCAGACACCCATGGCCTAGGAAGCTGCATTTCTAACAAGCTCCATAAAAGATTCTCATAGAGAGGGGACCCAAGGACCATTTCATTGAGAAACACCACATAAATAACAGTACAAATGAGAGACACCCTATAGGCTATAAGTCAGAATACAAAGGAATGTCCGAGAAGTCACCCTCTAGGGACAGTGTCAGTGGGTGAGACTTCCCTCACTAAAGTTTGCTCTCACTCTACACTAACATATGCTCTACCTGTAGGGAATGCCCCGTGCACAGCAACTAGAGCAACCACACTTGGAGGAGGCACAACACAAACCAGACCCTGGCGGTTCACAACCATGCTTCTGATTTTCTCTGCAGAAACTAAAGTCACTGAACAGACTTTTTGGCCTGACACATAAGTTATTCTCTCTTGCACTGTCCCAGTGCCAGCTCCCCTAGACCCTGGGCTTCATGTCCATGCCCCGCTCCCCACCCCGACACCCTATAACCTGTTCCCCATCTCTGTGCCCTGATCTTGCCATGCCCCCACTCCCCACTACCTTAGCTGCAGCACTTGCCCTCCCAGCCCCTTGTCTGATCACATTTTCCCGGGTCCTCATACCACCACCCCAGACTCTGGTCCTCTGGGAGGCCTCTCCTGACCTGGGGCCTGCATCCCCAGGCTAGAAGCCCAGCCCAGGGCCTCACCCAGTGGACATGCAAACTCTGGGTGGGACCCAGCCTCCTCCTACTTCCATCCCCAGGGCCTGCCAACAGCAACTCCACACTTGCTGGGACTGGAAGAATTTGACCTGCCTTCCAAGGGAACAATGAATGGAAGGGGGGCATTGGGCTGACTGTCCTCAGGGCAGTTGGAAAGTCAATGTAAAATGCTGACAGTTTCTGCAATAGGGAAGAAGACAGGGTCTGAGGAGTCATTAAGACACCCTGAGTCAAGGACTGTACTTGAGCACTCAGAAATCCAGCTGGGTCAGAGTGGGAGGGGAGGGGCCCCTGGATGGGTGTGGTCCAAGTGGAACCTGAGGCTTCAAAGTCCCATGAAGCCTTGCAAGGTCATGGAGTCAAGAGAACTGCTTTTAGATCCCAACCTCAGTCTTCTCATCTGCAAGATGGGGATGATAGTTATTATAAGGATCAAATGACATAAAGAGTTAAAAGTACCTTGCCAACTGAAAATAAACTATATTTCCTGAGGCCTAAGTATTTCTGAAACGGAGGCTACAGGAGTTATAGGCTCAGTAATAACAGGAAGTGGTACGCATGCAAAGTCTTAAACCTGCCAGAGCCCCAGCAGGGTTCTGTGGTACAGAGTCCTTGCTCTGGGGACACTGAGGCTATCTGTGCAAGGGATGCCCCCTCCCTTCCCTGCTGAGGCTTCTGGTGAAGGGGAGCCAGGAAATCCCGCAGCCCTTTCCATCCATGTCATGCTAGCTGACTGGCGATGGGCACCTCCGGAGAGCAAGCTGGGTGGCGTTACTCAAAGTGTGGGCCGTCACGTAAGAAGCACCTCCATGCTAATCAAATGCTCAGATTCCTGGGCCCAATCCCAAGAATCAAAAACTGCTGGGTCAAAAACTTTGGAGAATTGTTATTTTTAAGAAGCTCCTTCTTACATGTTTGAGAAGCAAAGCACAGGAATATTGGAAAAGCTGTGCAGTCAGGAAACCCTGGGCCAAATCCCAGCACACTACATAACACCTGTGTGACCTTGGGCAAGTTGCTTGACCTCTGTGAACCTCTGTTGACTCTCCCTTTACATACAGTAAGTATGAAGCACAACCACTGCAGTGTAGCTGAGAGGCTGAGAGGTACTCAAGCACAGAGACAGACATTCATGGTCTTCATCTACACTATCCTAAAAGGTAGAAGCAAATATGACCCTTTGAGGGGAACAATCTGCCACTGAGAGGACAAGAGGGCTTCCTAGGGTCTCCTCATGCATGATGGAAGCCGATATGCTAATGTCCTCCTTCTCAGAGGCCCATCTCAGTCCCTATGGGAGGGATCAAGTAAGGTGAAACAGGAGGGAAAAATGGGCTGAGCTTTGGCCAAAGTCTAGGACCATCCACCTTCCTAGGAGAGGGACCTTGAGGTGGCCCTAGCTGCTAGACCCAGCTCCAAGATGGATCTCCAGCCAAGTGGCTCTCTTGGGGTGGGGGCATAAAGGAGGAAGGGCGGCAGACATCCCTGACAGGCCCGGCCTGAGGGTCTACAGCTTTGGGGAACCACAGGGAGAGAGAAACAGAGCAGGTGGAGCCCACTGGAAGGTCCTGCTACTAACCATGGCAGGGCTCACAAATGCCTCAAAGCCTCTTTCCAACCAGAAACAGGTTAATATTTAATATTAAGAAAATTATAGGCCGGGCGCGGTGGCTCACACCTGGGAGCCGAGGTGGGTGGATCGTTTGAGCTGAGGAGCTCGAGACCAGCCTAAGCAAGAGCCAGACCCCGTCTCTACTAAAAATAGAAAGAAACTAGCTGGACAACTAAAAATACATAGAAAAAATTAGCCGGGCATGGTGGTGCATGCCTGTAGTCCCAGCTACTTGGGAGTCTGAGGCAGGATTGCTTGAGCCCAGGAGTTGAAGGACGCTGCTGTTTTTACCCCTGCCCTTCTACCTGATCTGTGCGGACCCATCACAACTTGGTGACAGTTCAACTCTGTTTTCCCAAGACAAGCTGTCATCTAAGACTGAGCTTTATATTCCTGAGTTGGTTGTTAAACATCCCAGACTACGGTGCCTGGCCAGACTGAGGCAGGAACTTCAGGCGATGGTGCCCTGAGCTGGATTTCCCTCCCTTTTACTTCAGGCGGGAGCTGTGGGGATGAGGATGCCCAGCAGCCGCCAGATTTCAGCCCTGGGACATTCTGGCTCAGACGCGAAGTTAGAGGAACAGTCAGTCCGGGACAGGACAGGGGATCCCTGTGCGCCCCGCCATCTAGGGCACCCCGTCAGTCGCAGTGTCTTCACCCGGCACCGGTCCCGCGCGACCGGGCCCTCCGCCCCGCGTCGAGCCGTCCGTCCCCAAGCACCCCCGCCCCGTGCCGCTCACACCGCGCCCAACGCCAAGTTCCCGGGAGCGCCCCGGCCCTGCGCCCACTCCGCGCTCGCCGCCCAGCTCGCCAGACTCACCTGCTGAAGACAAGACAGCCCAGGTGGTTGATCTCGTGGTCGGAGCGGTGGCGGCTGTAGTCCTCCCACAGGTCCTTGAAAGCCGTGACGGCCAGGATGAAGAGCACCGGCGCCAGCGCCAGGCCGGGCTGGAAGGCGTTCACCGCCGGCACGAAGTTGAGCAGCGCGATGAAGACGAAGTACACGTTGGCCAGGCGGTGGAACTGCTCGAACAGGTTCTTGGGCAGGAAGGACAGCAGCGTGTATTTGGTGGTCTTGAGCCGGTTGTCGGCCAGGTGCTGGGCACACACGAGCCGCCGCCGCTCGCCTTTGGCCGCGCCCGCCGCGGGGTCCTCGGCGCCCGGGGGCGGCAGCAGGTTGGAGCGCACCGTGCGCGTCCTGCCTTCCCGGCGCCGGCGCCGCCGCCGCCGCCGCCGTCGTCCTGGGGGTCCCGGCTCCTCGGCCGCCTCCGGCTCCCGCTCCATGGCCGCGTGTCGCCGCGCCCGGCTCCTCCGCTACTCAAGCCCGCCCGCGCCAGCCTCTTAGGTGATCATCGCCCGCGGCGGCGCGGGCTCCCTGCCTGCGGAGCACACGGAGACCTTGGTCAGCGCGCCGCGAGGGGGCCCGCCCCGCCCAGCGCGCCCAGCCCGCTTCCAGCCCCCGCCGCCCGTCCGCAGTCCGGCAGGGCGCGGCCGGGCCCGGAGCCACGGCGCGCAGAGCCCGCCTGTCCTCGCTCGCACCGCCCACCCGCCCGGCGCCCCGACGCGGACACGCCGGACAGACAGCGCTAAGCGAAAAGAGCCCGAGCTGGAAACTTTCGCGGGGTTTAGTTTCGTTTCCCAGAAGCATCAGTTTGGTCGCAAAACATTGAAAACGCGCGCTGCCACCAGTAGGTGAGAGAAAACTGCGGGCTGCGAGAGAAAGGGCCCCGCAGCCCCGGGCAGCCCACGCGCTCTTCCAGGGCCAGACCTGCCTGGTCCTGGATGGGGAGAGGGTCTCGGGGGACCCTGGAATAGGAACTTCCTCTTGGAACCAACTGGAGTCAAAGTCCGAAGGAGCCACGGCATACTAGTGCTCCCATTTTTAAATCTTATTCACGGAGCACATGTGGTTCTGGAGAGACCCGGCGAAAGGGGGAGGCCGTTCCGCATTGCCTCTACGACCTGCCCTATCCCACTACCCAGACCCACCTACTTTTAAGATTCAATTCTTGGATGAAATAGACTGTTTTCTTTCTATGATCATCACTGCCTTTCCTTATGCCACTAAATAAGGACTTTTTTTCTTTCTTCCTTTTCCTTTTTCATGGAAAGGAAGACTGTTTCACTGTAGCAAAGAAGGGCTTTGGTCTGCAGGCATTTGAGTCTCCTTTTCCCTCCCTGGGAAACCACAAAGAGCAAAATGTCCCTTATGTGCTGTAGCTCTGAGGTGGCAGCTATGACCCAGACAGAGCCCAGGAATGGAGGCTGGTTGCTGGGGAGGGGAGGATCAGGAGAGTGGGCAGAATGTGGGGCAGAGGGCTCCCCTCCGTATTCATGGGGTGTCAGAGAGAGGCAGGTGAAAGTTGGGTGATGGTAGAACAAACTTTGCCCCAAAACAGGAATGGGGACTCCCCTACTTCTGCAGAAAGACCCCACAGATGTACTGCAGCCGTGACTGTTTGCCTCCCACTTTAGAGTTACTGAGATGGGAAGCAGGAATTTCTTGCCTAGGGGGCCAGGCCCCACCCCTAGCCTTGCACCCTGGCTTACCCCTGCCCAGCTATCTCTGGCTTTCACATCTCTAGGGCAGCCCTGCTGCAGTCCACAGTATTTACCAGAATCCAGTCTCAGGGCATAGTGACAGGTACTAAGAAAATCATCCAGGCCATATATGGAGTCCCATCCCTCCCCCCCAGTCACAGGTACAATTTTGAGGCGTGGAGGCCCAGATCAGAGAAAGATTTGGCTGAAATATCTGCACTTTCCGGGAAAGGAATGAGCTCTCACATGGACCGGTGGCATCCAAAGTGAGTATGAACAGCAAGTGAAGGGCCACAGCTTCCCCTGCCCTGTGCCTGACACTGCAGGGCTCCATATTCTCCTCTGTCAGCCCACCCAGTGATGCCTGAGCCCTGCCTGCTCCTTTAATTCCCACAGTGGCCTGCTATCTTCACAGGTGCCCCCAGGTTTGCCCCAGAGCCTCCCAGTCTCCTTGCTGTTGCCAAAGTAACTACTTGTCCCCTCTGTTTCATTTCCTTACCCTGGAGCTTCCAGGAGTCCCCTGTTGCTTGCAAAGTCAGATGCTAACTCCTCAGGCAGAGGTCCCTTGAGGCTGGGAGGGGAACTGGCACCAATGTGCTGATTTAATTCTGCCCCTCCCTAGTCCAGGCCCAGCCCCAGGGTGAGTGATCTCCTTACCCTCCTCAGAATAGGCCTCCTCATCCCATCTACATTCCGCGCTAAGGTTCCAAGATTCTGTGAGTCACACTGCTCCTTAAACCTGGAATCTTTCCCCACTTGCTCTTTACCAATCCAAACTCAGCATTTGAGATAGAGCCTCAACTCACCTCCCAGCAGGTCTCTGCGCTGTGTGATCCATCCTACCTCACAGGGGTTTTGAGCTTGGCTGTCTTCTGCCCGATAAATCCTCAGATTCCTGACTGGCCAGGCAAGAGTGAGACTCTCATGTGTTCTGGCCATCCGGACCACTGGGCACTGCTGGGCTCCAGGCAAATCACTGTAATCATCCTTGTTTGATAAATACTATTACTGATCACCTGCTGTGCGCCTGGTCCTGTCTTAGGCACTGGGGATATGGAGAATAATGGAGGACAAGAGACATCCTCAGGGAGCTGCAGCAACTAAGCACGAAATCACGAGACCCTCCAGAGAGTCAAGAGTGGACCCCAGGGTTTCAGGAATGATGAAGGGAGGCCTTTCCAAAGAGGGCAAACTTGAGTTGGAACCTGACAAGATGGGGTGGAAGAACCCTCCAGGCAGAGGGAACAGCTCTGTAGAAAGGCCCCCAAGAAGGAGAAATCTCAGGATACTCAAGAAACAGGTAAGGCCTCTGCCTCGCGTTCGTTTAGAAACCTCTCACCCCAGGGCCTTGTGCTTTAGGTGGTGAGGGCACTTGGGGAACACAGCAAGTCCCTACTTTGGAGCACTGAGTCCTCCTGTGGGAATCCCAACAGAGAAGGCTCAGGAAATGAAGGGACACCAGAAACTGGGCCAGCAGGTGTGTGCTCCTACGACTGAAGATAGGACAGTCAGCGGGGGCCTCCCTGGCAGCAATGAGCAGAAGTCTCAGGACACAAGCGGTATAGACATCTGGGGAAGAAACGACACAGCCCGAGGGTGCAGGGGTTCCCAGCAAGGAGGCCGGGGTGGCCAGAGCTGAGTGGGAGATCAGAGAGGTGTCCCAGAGTGGGGTCATGTCAGGCCTTGTGGATCCTGGTGAAGATTTTGGCTTTTAAGTGAGAGGGGAAGCCTCGGGAGGATTTTGAGCAGAGGCATCATGTGACTGCACTCAGGTTTTCAGAGATCATCCCTGTTGCAGCGTGATTTGAATGCAGAAAGGCCAGGGTAGAAGCGTGGAGAGGTCATAGTGAGCAGCCACTGCAGTGATCCTGCAGGGGATGGTGGCTCAGGCTGGGTGGCCATGATGGAGATGGGACATGGCCTACTTAGAGCACATGGAATATGCTATTGGACAGGGTGTGGGATGTGCAAGACAGGAGGTGAGGGTAGCCACGCAGATGAAAATTCAAGTTGCCATCTACAGTGTCAGAAGGACAGAGTGTGGGGCAGATGAGAGGTGCCCACCAGCCTGTGGGAGTAGAGAGTGGGCAGGCAGCTATGCACGAGTCTGAGACCAGGGGAGGGGCTCAGCTGGAGACGTCAGTCTGGGGTCAGGAACAGGTCTTGGTGGAGGAGAAAGTGGCTGCACACAGGAGGGTGTGCAGCCCCCTCTACATTTGCCCCAAGTGCAACAGGAAGCCATAGGCTGCCCTAAGCAGTGGCATGAGATGAGAGGATCTGATTTTCCCTTTTAATAGATGGAAGATCCATTCCAAGCACAATGGGAGCAGGAGAGGCGATAAATTAGCAGGTGACTTAGATCCAAAGGTGGACAGACAAATGTGGACAAATTGGAAGTACATCTTCCATGGTCAAGGGGTTGGATGTTTAAAGGAGAAAAGAAATGAATCCACATGATACCAAAGAATTTAATCAATGACTTAGAGAAGAACAGGTTTGGAGGAGAAAATACAAAGCTCAGTATAAGTCATGTAAAGTGTGAGGTGCCTGTTTCATATCACATGGGCATGGTAAATGGCAATGGGGTATCGAAATCTGGACGTGATAAGAGAGGCCAGCACTGGAGACAGGGATGCTTGATGTCACCAGGCATCTGTGATCTAGAGCTGTGTGTTGAAGAGATTGCACCTAGAGATAAAGTGTAAATAGAGTGCAGAGAAGAGGCTCTTGGTGTTACTTTCCCACTGAGAAATGTAGAGGATTGAATGTGACAATTATCAAGATTGCTTCCAGCTTTCATGTACCAACAATTAGCACCTTTGGTGATTGATGCTTGCTTTAAAAATAATTATGGAATAAGTGAGAATCATGTTCCACAGTGCTTTAACCTGACAGCATTTGTTCCATATTTACTCTTGTGATTGCCCTTAAAAAAAAAAAGCATAAGAAATTTGAAATTTGTAAAATCAGACACAAACACTATCCATTAATTAATATGACCTAACATTCATCCTAACAGTACCAAAATATAGAGCCATGAAAATTTAAATAAAAGTAATTGACTAATAATTGGATAATTTGAATCTATGATAATGTACTTAATCTCAGAAATAAAAATTCTGGAGATATAAGTAAAGATTTATATTATAAAATGCCTGCCTGAGCACATTTGTTCTCCCTTTAAAAAGACAAATGGGCCAGGCATGGTAGTTCACACCTGTCATCCCAGCACGTTGAAAGATGGAAGGATCTCCTGAGGCCAGGAGTTCAAGACCAGCCTGAGCAACATAGTGAGATCCCCGTCTCTACAAAAATTTTTTTAAAAATTAGCTGGGTATGGTGGTATGCACCCGTAGTCCCAGCTACTCTGGAGGCTAAGGCAGGAGGATCACTTGAGCACAGGAGTTTGAGGTTGCAGTGAACTATGATCATGCCACTGCACTCCAGCCTGGGTAACAACAGAGTGAGACCCTCTCTCTAAAAATAAATAAATAAAAAGACAGATGATTTTTTTTAAAGAATCATTGTGCTGGGAAACTATGAAAGTCTCTTCAGAAGACAAAAAAAGATACCTCAGAAGATATCAAAGGATAGTAGGAAGATATATAAAGCTGATGAGAGTGGATTAGTGGGAAAGGCTAACAAGTACAGAAAAATACATTGTAGAGTTAAGTAGGCAAGGACAGTTTAAAAAAGTGACTTTTTAAAAGCAAATCCCTCGAGAATACACAGAATCTGAGAGAGCAGGCCTGGGGTCATGAGCCGTTCTGGGATCCCGGGCAGCTGGGAAGTAATGAGTCGCTGCATCCAGGACCACTTCGGTGATTCTGAGGTGCAGCCACGTTTAGGAACCTCTGGTCACCATCTGCAGTTCTAAGTACAAACCTGTATTACAGTCAAAAGTCCCTGGATTTTTTAGAACTGGTAGCATGAAAGGAAAGCAAACGCCACCCGAGTGAGTTTTTCCTCTCTAAGAAAAAAGAGCTAATGCAGAACACAGACAGTAACATTAAAAGTCGTCATTGTTATCCTCAGCAAGATCCACCAGACCAGCCCATCCATAAAATTGCCATGGAAAAGAAATAAATGAGCAAGAGAAAAGAATTCTTGGAAGTGGGAAACATGATGGGTAACACATTTTTTAAAAACACAAAGGGGGGCAAAATTAGCAATTTAGATGATCAAATTGAGGAATTCTTTCAGAATGTAGGGCATAAAAATAAAGACATGAAAATGTGATGGAAGAGGCTAGAAATGTGGTAGGCGGATCCAGAAAAGTCCCTCACATTTCTGCTTGTTGCTCATAGCTGGCCAGGAAAATTGGACCAACCTTCAGGGGACGTCTAGGAAAGATGGACAAATATTTACAGAAAAACTATTTTAAAGCCTCAGGGAACTGAGAGGGCAGCCAAAAATGATGGGACCAAACCACAGAGCTGAGCCCGGCTGGGACTGCGGCTGTCCTACACAGCCCACCCAGTACTCTCTGTCCCCTTCCAGGCTCCATCTGAATTTGCATATACAGACATCAGATGTGTTTATTGACTGCTCCTCCCCTCCGTGGCTAGACCAGCTGGTCCACAAAGCAGGGGACAGTGTCTGCCACGTCACCACTGAAAGGCATCCCCCATCCCTAGAAGAGCAATGCACAGGGCAGCCTCTTACTAAATATC
Organism: Lemur catta; assembly: GCF_020740605.2. Taxonomy (NCBI): domain Eukaryota; kingdom Metazoa; phylum Chordata; class Mammalia; order Primates; family Lemuridae; genus Lemur; species Lemur catta. Next base: position 20,516,617 of record NC_059136.1, read on the forward strand.
CAGTGAATGAATATTCACCTTTATTTCATAATAGATAAGCATCAACACAATTTTGCAAGAAGTAGATTTTCAATATGGGCTTCTATATTAGTCAAAATAATATTCAACTATCCTGGCAATTAAATGAATTTGTGCTAAAAGGGCTCAGAGAAACAACCCTTATGCTTGTCTGCTAAAGAAAAAATATTTAACTTGTCATCTGTGATAATATACTCGTATGATAAATAAAATATAAGTTAATACAAATGACTCAGGAATAAGTAAACATTTTGAATAGATTAACAAGCCCCACAAGATCTTGAAAGGGTCCCATCCTCCAAAACCACATAATAGAGAACATTTGACAAAGTCTGTTGAAACTTTAAAATACTGTAATCCCTTTATTTTATTTACAATATAGTATAGAAATATTAGGACCTTCCCAATTCATTCTATAGGGCCAGCAAAACCTGCTATTGAAACCAGAAAGTGGAATTGCAAGAGAATGCTATAGTTGATTTATAGTTTTTTTTAACCGTATGGTAATATTTATAGGTATAAATATTATTATAGAAAAGAAAAAGGCAAAATTTGTCATGATTTGCAACCTTGTGGTTTTTGTCAGGGAAGTGGTATGTAATGACGCTAACTGCGTGATGAAGATATACAAATCAGTTAGTTTCTCCTATACAAGACAATTAGAAAATGCAATGGATCAACAAAAGGATCTCATTTTTGCAATAAAATGTTTAAGGAAAAATAATAAGAATCAGTTCAAGATGCTTGCAGATAATCATAGCAAACAATAGCAGCATTAATATTTGACCTTTGTAGAACATGTAGCACTGGCCAGGCATGTGCTTCTCATTTTACAGTCACTGTCTTTCTCCACCCACCTGGTCATTCCTTGAGGCAGAGAATGCTTGTCCCAGTATTGAAGATGAGAAATATGATACCAAATGGCTAGTCAACTTAAAATTTTACTGAATGTGATAAAGGAAGATCGAAACAGGTGCAGAAATATGCGATATCCCTGAATGGAACTCTGAAAATAACCTGTTGATTTCATACATTTTCCAAACTAATTACAACTGGATTTATTTTTTCAACATGACAAATTGACTATAAAGTAGCTGTATCAGTCGGAATTCTCCAGAGAAACAGAACCAGTAGGAGATAGATCGATAGATAAATAAATAGATAATAGATGTATGAGAGGAGATTTATTAGGGAAATTGGCTCACATGATTATGGAGGCTGAGAAGCCCCACAATATGCCATCTGCAAGCTGGAGAACCAGGGAAACATGTGGTATAGTTCAGAATAAATAAAGATCAATAAGTAAAAAATAAATTTTGAGATAGGAAAATAATAACCTACTACATTGACAAAAAATTAAGAAGTTCCACAATACTTGAGAAGTTGTGGATTAGAACAATACTTGAGGTTTGAAATGGTGTGGATTAGAATGAACTCTTTTCTTTCTTTCTTTTTCTTTTTTTTTTTTTTTTTTTTTTTTGAGACAGGGTCTCCCTCTGTCACCCAGGTTGGAGTGCAGCAGCCTGATCATAGCTCACTGTAGCCTCCAACTCCTGGACTCCAGTGATCTTCTCGCCTCAGCCTCCCGAGTAGCTAGGACCACAGGTGCACATCACCATGCCCAACTAAGTTTTTTATTTTTGTAGAGACAGGTTTTGCTACGTTGACCAAGCTAATCTTGAACTCTTGGGTTCAGGTTATCTTCCCACCTCGGCCTCCCAAAGTGCTGGGAAGAAGGAACTCTTAAACATTGTTGGTGGAAGTATGAAGTAGTATAACCACTTTTTTAGATGTTTGATGTTTCATCTGAAAGTTGAACATTCAAAGTCCTTAAAAGTCAGCACCCCCATTCTTAAGAATATGCCCAAAGAAACTGCATACAAATACCACACTTGTTCACAAAATAGTGTAATTTATTCCAGCATTGACTGTGTACAGTAACATACTAACAAAATTTAAAATTTATACAGCAATGAAAATGAATGAACTATGGCTACACAAAACATGGAGAAATTTTATTAATAGAAACCTAATGGTAGGTGAAAAAGTAAGTCCCAGAAGACAACGTACAGTACAATACTATTTTTATAGAGCACAGATACTACTAGCAATACTAAGCAAAATACTGTTAAACATACTTATGTATGTGATAAGGTTGTTTCTTATAAAACTACACATGTGCTGAGTGTGGTGGTACACACCTACGGTTCCAGCTACTCAGGAGGCTGATGTGGGAGGATCCCTTGAGCCCAAGAGTTTGAAGCCAGCCTAGGCAACATAGTGAAACTCTATCTCTAAAAAAAAAGTTGTTTTTAATTAAAATATAAATTTAAAAAATAAAAATAAATGTGTTTACCATACAACTCAGCAATTGTACTCTCAGGCATTTATCTCAGAGAAATTAAAACTTATATTCACACAAAAATTGTACACAGATGTTCATAGCACCTCTATTCATAATAGCCAGGCACTGGAAACAAACCAAATGCCTCCACCAGGTGAATGGATAAACAAACTAGGCACATCCATACCATGGAATTAACTCTTCAGCAATAAAGAGAAATGAGCTATCAATGCACACAACTTGGATGGATCTCAAGAGAATTATGCTGAGTGGAAACAGCCAATCTTTAAAGGCCACATATTGTAGAATTTTATTAATAGAGCTTCTTGAAACAACAACATAATAGAGATGGAGAGTAAATTAGTGGTTGCCAATGGTTACAAAGGGTGAGAGGGAGACACCTGGGTGTGACTATGAAAGGGTAGCATGCAGGATCCTCGTGGTGTATTTAACTGGAGTGGTATTCACATGAATCTGCACGTATGACAAAATTGCATAGAAGTAAATATACATACACATATGGGTGCATGATGAAATTTAAATAAAGTTGATTAATGTTATTAAGTTTAATTATTAATTACTATTGTGTTTATATTTTTATAAATTTTATTTATTTTTTTTTTTTATATATTTTTTTTTATTTCAGCTCATCATGGGGGTACATAAGTTTAGGTTATATACATTTTCCATGTCCCACCCATCCCCCCGAGTCAGAGTCCCAAGCGCGTCCGTTCTCATTCTCCAGACAGTGCACCTGGCACTCATCATGTAGTCATACCTCCATCCCCTCCCCCCCCCACCTCCCCGGGTCTGCACCTTCAAGCATGACCATTCCCCAGAGGGTGTGCAACGCACTCATCATGTAGGCATACACCCATCCCCTCCCCCCACCCCCCATCCCAGTCTGATATCCAATTGGTATCCTTCCCTGATGTACATTTAGGTGATGATCAGGGAAACCAGTTTTCTGGTGAGTACATGTGATGCTTGTTTTTCCATTCTTTGGATACTTCACTTAGAATAATGGGTTCCAGCTCTCTCCAGGAGAACCAAAGAGATGTCGTATCATTGTTATTTCTTATAGCTGAGTAGTACTCCATGGTATACATATACCACAGTTTACTAATCCATTCGTGGATTGATGGGCACTTGGGTTGTTTCCACATCCTTGCGATTGTAAATTGTGCTGCTATAAACATTCGGGTACAGGTGTCTTTGTTAAAGAATGACTTTTGTAGTTATATTACAATTACTTAAATATGTAAACAGTATATTATTTAAGTATATTATAATAGATAAATATTTGAATAATCATTAAAATTATTTTAATTTTATTGATTTTATTTAATTTTACTAATGTTAATTTTCTGGTTGTACTATTTCTTTATATTATCATTATGCTTTAAAACTAGCATATATATATATATATAAATATATAATGTTTGTATACCAAATGATACATTGAAGTGGGCCATACACACACACAAAAAGAAACACTATAAATTCTACTATCAACATAAAATCACAAGAGAGAGATATCCCACTATATATTAGTTAAAGATAATATTTCTGTTGGTTTTCATGCAGGAATGTACAACTGGGACAGAAATAAGAGTTCAGAAACACATTTCTGTATACATGGAAATTTAGTCTGTGATAAATGTGGAATTTCAGATCAATGGAAGAAAGTAAGTATTATTCAATATATGGCATTAGAAAAATTTTCTGGGGAAAAAGTCAAATCTTTATTTTACAACATAAACTAACTAAATACATTCCAGGTGGGTTTATTACTTAAACTTTTTAAAAAGGAAAAATATTATAGAAATGCTTCCATCTTTATAATGCTGGAGTGAGAAAGATCTTTCTAAACAAGAACAAAACCCAGAAGCCATCAAGGACAAAGTCAACTGCATGAAAACCTAATACTTCTGTAGCATAAAAGCCTAACATATGAACATATTAAAGGGAAATAACATTTAAACAGAGAAAGGATGAGTCCATACTATATGTCCATTAAAATTTTTTTTTAATAATTGACACATAATTGTACATGTTTATGGGGTACAGAAAAATGAAGTAGAATCGAAGGGGCTGGAAAGGAAGGATATCCACGCATCACTGAATGAAGAAAAAGGGAGTTGGAAAATGATATGTGTAATATGTGTTATACCCCACTTGTGGAATATGGACAAAGTATACAGCAATGTATCCCTGTGTAGTTTTCCAGAGCTGCTGTACAAAATACCACAAACCAGATGACATAAACAACAGAAATGTATTGTCTCTCAATTCTAGAGGCTGGAAGTCTGAAATCCAAGTGTCCACAGAGTTGGTTCTTTCTGAGGGCTGTGCGGAGAATCTGTTCTAGGCCTCTCTCATAGCTTCTGATGGTTTGCAGGCAATCTTTGGCATTCATTGTCTCATAGAGGCATCACCTCAATGTCTTCCTTCATGTTTCCTTGACATTCTTCCTGTGTCCATGTCTATGTCCAAATTCCCCCTTTTTGTAAGGACATCAGTCATATTGGATTAAAGTTCACCCTATTCCAGTATGACCTCATCTTGCCTTAAATAATTGCATCCTATTTCCAAATAAAGTCATATTCTAAGGTACTAGGATTTAGGATGTCAACATATGAATTTGGGGAGAAGACAACTTAACCCATAGTAATCCCTAAGTAGCAAGATTAATGAATTAAGTGATTCATGGAGTAAATGTTTACTGACCAGGCCGTAGGAGGATGAGCAGGCAAGAATGAAAGAGGGGACATTCAATTTTATCTTACAGACTAATCGAATTCATGTTTGGGCAAATAATATATTATTAGGTATATTAGATAGACAGATAGATAGTTAGTTAGAATGAAGGACTTGTTAAGAGAAGAAGGTGATTGCTGCTGAGGAGCGAGAACTACTATCCCAAGAAGGCCTGAGTCCTGTTATGATTGTTCTAAAGGGCAACCCATTCTTGCAAAAGCTATTTCACAAAATAAATGCAATCATTAAGCACCTGCTATGTACCACACTGTAATTGCCATCAGGATTACAACTTAACGTGTGGTCTGTAGGCCACTTTGTGCATTGCATGTTAGGAAAAGCATTCTCAAAGTAGGAAGCAGTATGTTGACTTTACATTCTGGGGCAAGTTCTTTATCTTGTCTCAGAGAAGCCAACTAACAGAAGTGGATGTGCTACTTAATAGCACAGGAATAGGGCTTGTTGCTGCCCTCTGAAGCCCATGCAAAACTCCAGCACAACATTGGAGGCTCCACCATTGTGGCCAGCCTACAGGCACAGACTCTGTAGGAGCTGCCCCCAGGAGCCATGCATGGTGAGGCCAGACAGCCTCCCAGTGCGGCTGTGCGTCCCCCAGCAGCCCGCAGAGAGACACTGACCTCTCCAACCCATCCAGGCAACCTCCTCCAGTGTTGTTGCTCTCCCACCACTGCATTTCCATTTCTACTGTAATATACCATCCCAGACCTTCCTTTTTGATTCTCAAGAGCATATTTTGGAAGTAAAAAAAAAAATCCTGAAAATATACTCTTTCTCATTTTATGCCTCCTACATCAGTTCTACTCCCAAATGACCAAAAGAAAGTGCATATATAGAAGGGCTGGGGGAAAAAATCACCAAGATCAACAGTTCTAGATCCTACATCCTTCCACTTGCAAACACCTCAGTGTCTTGATGTGATGCCAATTTTGTGCTAGAAACCTCTGTAGGGCTCCAAGGCTCAGAGAAAAGATAATACTACCTGGAGAGAGGTAGTCGAGAAAGGCTCCAAACAGAGGTGGTCCTTGAACTGGGTGGGCCTCCAAAGGAGAGCAGGAGCTTGCCAAGCAAAAGGGGAAATTGCCAAGTATTTCTGGGCTTCTGCAAGAATTTCAGCATGTCTGGAATTCAAATGTTATGACCAATAAGGATGGAGGGGCAGCAGACCAGGTAAAAAAGGATCTTGTGTGAGCTCTATCAGCGTGTTCATTCTGTATCCCATACATGGTGAGGAGTTACGTGATTCTACCAATTGCCTTTGCTCTTTAGCTACCCAAACACAATTTTACACATGTTCCTTTTCTTCTGTCTGTAATTATTGTCTTCTGGCTTGGTTGAAACTTTCACTTTTTTAAATAAATAAAACTCAGGTTACATTTCAAGTACATCCTGCTGGTATTTTTACTATCAGGATTATGGTTATGGCAAGTGCAATAATTCGTAAGCTCCAAGGAAGTAGAGGGGTTGAAGGAGACAAAAATATATGTATAGGTGAGTGAAAAGCATGCATTTTTAAACTGCTTTTATTAACATTACACATCTATTTCTCAACTGGGTTTGCCAAATGCATTTTAAATTCCAGCATCCAGGGATTCGCGTGGTGACGTGGCAGAAGGTAGCATTTGAAGCACAGACAGCAGAAGACCTTTCTATTGTGCTGTATTCCTCAAAGTTAGTTTTTTTTTTAAATCAAGCTATTTCAAAATCTGTGTTCCTGCTTTCAATTTGTGTTGTTTTTTGTTTTTCTTGTTTTAAAGTGTGGATAAAATTTATAAAGTATATAACCTATATGTGAGGATGTTTGTAAATCCCTGAAATACAAATTTTAAAAGAAAAGAAAAGGAACCTTTTGGCAGCTTACTTCCATTTCTAGGCATGATGGAGTAACTGGTACCAGACTAGCTCTTCCACTGTAAACAGCTGTAAATGCGAGCAAAATGCGTGAGGCCATGGTTTGCAGATACCGGGCAACAGGAGGATTGGACTGTGATCCCTGAAAGGGGGGGAAATGTGAGGAGAGCACCAATATTGCCTAAGTTTGCTCCTGAGGGCATTTTCCAAACTGCAGCTGAGGGTGGGGGGAGGTGGAATACACCCAGAACATGATTGAAGGTCTCACTGAATAACAGAGCTTTACTTAAAGCTCAGGCCGACAGGGTATCAGAAAGAGTGGAGACCTGTGCAGAGAAAGAGGTACAAAAATCTGCATAGTGTCCACTTAAGTCTTTGGCTAGATGCTAAGTTATGCGTATGTAGGTACTCTGCAAGACCTGGCAGTAAGCAAGCTGCTAAATTGAACAGAAATTCCAGAGATTGCAGAGCTTGTAGTGATGGAAGGCATAGGAGTTCTACCTGCCTGAAGTTTCTGTCCTCAAAGACAGTGATGAACACCCTGAATATTCAGATGAGCCCTTGGGAAGGCCATGCCTGAGAGGCAGAGCTACCTCAGTTAAAGAGTAAGGGCTACTCTAGACCCACAATGTCAAAGTCCAGAAACCAGTCTGGATCAAGCTGAACCACCATTAAATTAACTGCTTACCAGAATAAAACACACAGGTCTAAAAGAAGAAGAAGTAGAAAAAAAAGACTATCAGCAACATAGCATGCACAATGGTAATAATGAATTTAAAAATAAGATTTGTCAGAAGAAAAATAGAAACTGCAAAAAGAACAAATTGGAAATTCTAGAACTGAGAAGTACAATGTATGAAATAAAAAACTCACTGGATGGGCCTAACTGTAGATTGAAAATGATAGAAACATACTCAATTTACATGCATATAGATAAATATAAATTGTCCAATCTTAATAACAGAGAAAAAATATCGGAAAAGTGTGTGGAGATTCACTGTTCTGTAGGTCAATATTTCATAGTCTAACATATGGACGGGTAAAGTCTTAGGAGGAGAAAAGAAAAAGAATAGGTCAGAAAAAATATTTGAGGATATAATAACCAAACACTTCCCTAATTTGTTAAAACATAAGCTCCCATAAGTTTACAAGAAGCTCAGAAAACTCTAAGCAGCATAAATAAAAGAAAAATACAACCAGGCCTAGTAGAGTCAAAGTGCTGAAAATCAAAGGTAAGGAGAAAATCTTGAAAGCAGCCAGAATAAAACAGACACGTTACATATAGAGGAATGATGTATGAATGTAGCTACTTCTTGTCAAACAATGGAGGCAGTAGGACAGCTGAATGGTATCTTTAAAGCACCAAAAGAAAAACAAAAAGCAACCCTCTCAATCCAGAATTCTATATCCAGCAAAAATATCAGTCAAAAATTAAGGTGAAATAAAGACAGTTTGAGATAAATAAAAGCTGAGAGAATTTACCACCGGTTGTCCTGAATTAGAAGAGAAGCTAAAAGGTTTTCAGGTTGAAAAGAAATGGAGAAAACTGGATATATAATAGTAAACATAAAAGTAAGAAGACAGTATGTTATATTTCATTTCTTAATGTCTTTGGAAAACAAACGTCTCTTAAGCAAAAATTATGACAATTTATTGTGAGGTTTATAACTTAAGCAAATTTAAAATATATGACAATAGCACAAAAAGTGGAGGTTAAATGGAAATTACTACAACCTACAGGTATTAAAACAATAACAAGGAAACATTGTGAAAACATTTATGCTAACATAAAAAACAAATTACATGAAATGGACTATTTTCTTGAAAACAGAGCTTACCTAAACTAATACAATATGAATACAAAATTTGAATAGCTCTATGTCATTAAAGATATTAAATTCAGAATCAAAATTCTTCTCATAAAGGAAACTCCAGGCCCAGGTGGTATAACGATACACACACTAGTATGGTTAAAGTGAGAAGAAATGACAACTCCAAATGTTGGTGAAGGATGTGAAGCAACTAGAACGCTCTTGCATTGCTGGTGGGAGTGTAAAACTGGTACAACCACTTTGGAAAAATGGTTGGCAGTCTCTTATTTAATTAAACAATCTATGATCAGCAATTCTAGTTTTAGCCATTTACTCTAGAGAAATGAAAATATATGTACACAAAAATTCTTGTTCATTGCAACTCTATTCAAATAGCCCCAAACTGGAAACCACTGCAATGTCTATCAACAAGTGAACGGATACATGAAATGTGGTATTTCCATACAACGGAATACTATCCAACAATATAAAGGATACCAAGAACATGCATGAGTCCCAAAACATTATGTTGACTGAAAAAAAGCCAGAAATAAAAGATTACATAATGTTTGATTCTAAAATATTTAGTTGAAGTTCACAGGAGGCAAAACTAAAGAAGCTTGAAAAACAGTCCACACAGTGGTTGCCTCTGGGGTGGGGGTGGAGAGGTTGACTGGGTAGTGTCACAAGGGAACTTTGTGGGGTTTATGTAAATATTCTGTTAACTGAATAGTGTGCATTGCATGGGTTTTTGCATTTCTCGTTAGTTTTGTGGTTACCTTTAAGACAGAAGGGTGTCAGTGACTGGGATGGGTATGAGGGATTTTCTGGAGTGTTGGTATGTTCTATTTCTAGACATGAATATATTTACTTTGTCATAATACTTTATAGATCATGAGGTGTGCACTTTCCTGAATGTACATTATACTTTAAAAATCAGTCAAAAATTAGAAGCCCTTTGGATGACATACTATCTATCTGTCTGTGTATGCCGCCTTCCCCATGGTGTAGCTAAGTGGGATACCTGTGTGGCCAGGCTCAGACACTCTCCTTGGCCACCTCTGAAGTCTGTCTTTTATGCTTAATTAAATACTTCCTAATCCTGAGAGCTGTCAGGGTTGACTTGTGTTCTCTGGCACAGTAAGACCCATTGTGGCTTTCCCAGAAAGGAACTGATCTAATTGGCTTAATGAAGCCAAGAACCTCTTATTCAACTCTCTTTTCTTTGTAATAACATGGTATTATTTCTTTTGATTACTGACTACTCACATGGAAATGGCTGACTTATTCTAGCTCCTTTAGATGGACACACTAAGATAAACCAAAATATGCACAAAAAGCATACAGATGCTCTCCTGCTTGCCTCTGCTCCCTGTCCTTACTCTTTGTGGTCCTCTGCACCTCCCTTCCCCAACTGGGCTGTGCATCTTGGGTCTGGTTTATCAGCCCACTTAGTGCGCGCCTCTCCTGCCACTGAGTCCTGATCTGAGAGAGCATGCCTCTGGCCACAGTCCTTTTAAAGGGAACACACAGGGGCCTGTCATAACCTCTCTGAATGCCTTGCTGGGAGACAGCCTTTGGCTGTGATGCAAATCCTTCCTTTAATGCTGTTGCTATATGCAGTGCATTGGATTCTTCTCCTGCAATGATCTGTAGATTTGTAGGCATTGCCATTTTGGGAACTGTGAGTCTTAGCAATCAATCCCTGTCTGACTGCCACTGTCAGTGCACTAGGTTAAGTCAGCTTTCTCAGGGACCTCCCTTACCACATTGACATTCAAATCATTCTCTTTTTATAAATGCTGTATTATTGCCTTTTATTTACCAGTTTGCAGAATAATGAGTTGGTTCCATAGCATCCTCCAATGAATGGTGACCAGTCTTGGTATTTTTGTTTTCTGTCATAGGGCACCCATGGATTTCACCATGCTTAATGTCTTCTAGTCCACTGCAGGTAGCATTTTGACACTCCAATTGTCCAATTATTGGCCAGTGAGCGTCTGTCTGTTCATGTTGGTTTCTGAATCTTTTTGGTACTATTGTAGTTGTATTTGACAGATTCCTTCTCCCTGACTGACTTACCTTCAAAGCCTTCATCACCACCTGCTATTATGGTATATGTATTGATTTTGGATATCGTATGTCTTTCTTATGTCACCCCTACCTATTTGCATATAAGGTCTACAAGAGCAGGAGGATAGAAATTGTGTTTGCTTTATTGACTCCTGTAGCTCCAGTGCCTGCAGCAATGCCTGGCACATAGTAGACTGTCTATAAATATTTGACAAATGAATAAATGAGACAGTTGGGAAAGGGGAATGAGAAGCTGATAAACACACAGTCATATGTGCGCGCACACACACACAAAATAATAGTAAAACAGAATGGTTGTATGGGTGCTCAAAATGTGGGGGGGGCGTTGGAACTTTTTATTATGAATTTTATTTTTAAATCTACATAAATGTTAAATAAGTATAAGGAAAAAGACTGTATTTGCAAAGAATTAAATCCAGAGGAGTTACAAATTTTCATTTATCTGAAGATTTTTTGTCTGGGTATTCCTTCCTTAGCTGTAGTCTCGCAGCTACTGTTGATGCATAGACGCATATCCCTCAGGGGGTAAAATGATCTCAAGCAGCAGCACTGAATAAATCCAGTCCAGGGAGCAGTCAATCACTGGCTTCAGGGTAAGGAGGCGGCTGTAGGAACAGCAGGCACTGTGAGCCCTAGAGTGACCTTCCAGTTGGTGGCTGCCGGGTGGCCACAGCCTCTTTCAGCTGGGCAGGAACACCCGGCCACTGACTGGCTTCCAGGAGCACTTCTCAGTGTCTCCAAGTACGATTTCTCCTGACTGTGAATGGCTTTTGCACCAGAGTAAAGGTGAAGAATCGTTAAGTCAAACCATCATAAGTTGGGAAGCATCTGTATAAAAAAGGCATATATGATTTTGAGAAAAAGGGAGACATATGACTTGGAAAGAGGTCATAGGACTGAAAGATAGTGGAACAAACACAGATGTAACAAAAGACTGAATAGAAGTGTGAACAAAAGTTCTATGGAAAGGAATTTGGTGGAAAGAGAATTCATTCCAGTGAAAAGTCTGCAAACCAGCAAGATGTGCAGCTTTCACTTTTCACAGAACATAAGGAAGATCTGAGGTTTTGTGTGTGTGTGTATGTGTGTGTGTGTGTGCGTGTATGTGTTGAGAGAGAGAGAGAAAGAGAACCTTGCTCTGTCACTCCAGGTAGAGTGCAGTGGCTCACAGCAACCTCAAACTCCTGGGCCCAAATGATGCTCCTGCCTCAGCCTCCCAAGTAGTTAGGACTACAGGTGTGAACCACCACCCTGGCTAATTTTTTGTAGACAAGGTCTCACTCTTGCTCAGACTGGTCTCCATCTCCTCACCTCAAACCATGCTCCTGCCTTGGCCTCTCAGGAGTGCTAGGATTACAGGCATGAGCCACCGCCTGAGAAAAAAAAGACATTCTATAAAAAAGACATCTGAATTCAAATGTTTATAGCAGCACAATTCACAATTGCAAAGATGGGGAAACAACCGAAGTGCCCATCAATACATGATTGGATTAAGAAAATGTGGTATATATACCATGGAGTACTACTCAGCCACAAAAAACAATGGTGATCTAGCACCTCTTGTATTATCCTGAATGGGGCTAGAGCCCGTTCTACTAAGTAAAGTATCACAAGAATGGAAAAACAAGCACCACATGTACTCAACATCATATTGGTATTAATTGATCAACACTTATGTGCACATATGGTAGTAACACTCAGCAGGTGTCGGGCAGGTGGGAGGAGGGTAGAGGGGATGGGTATATTCACACCCAATGGGTTCAGTGTTCACCGTCTGGGGTATGGACACACTTGTAGCTCTGACTTGGGTCTGGCAAAGGCAATATATGTAACCTAAACATTTGTACCCCTGTAATATTCTGAAAAAAAAAAAAAAAAAAAAAAAAAAAAAAGACCGAAAGGAACTGGGCCAAGTGACAGGAAATACAAAGGAGATTCCCGGTGTCCCTCCTCTCTTGGTTGGCCCCATGGAGCCTAGGCAAGGCGCTGGGCCCCTTGCTGTGTCGGATGCTCTGGCCTGGCCTCCTCCTCTCTCCCTGGACTCTGGCGTCTTTGTCCAGTCTGGGGTGGAGTGGGTGGAAAGACTTTTCATCTGAACTTCCCTGAGGTCTTTCTCGGCTGGTTCTCTGTGCCAGGAAGTTTCAAAGTCTGTTTTTAAAAGCAAAGGGTGAGAACGCCCTGGCCAGTGTTCCAGAGCTGGTAAGACAGGACTTTCCAGGTTGCTGCTGAAAGGGGAGAAGAGCCATGGGGGAAAGATGGAATGATAAACACACCTTGGTCAATATCAGCAGGTAATCTCACCACATAGGTATTTATCAGGACATAAATGTGTTTGCTCTTCTTGGTCCCTTGGAAATGGCAGAAAACACGGGTGGAGGGGTGGCGGGGAGGGTGGACAGATTGGAAAGGCAGGGGTGATGGGTCGATTCTAAAGGCAAAGGCCAGTGAGGAGGGAAGTTCAATGCCTCCAGTCAAGTCACCCACACTTTCTCCCAGGTCCTCATCTCTGTGCCCTTCCCACGCATTCTTGCCCAATCTCCTTGTTCTGTGCCAGAGGGTCTGGGTGCTTATGCCTGGCTTGGGGAAGTGTCTGTAATGGAGGGGAAAGGGGGTGGGGAACTTCACTGTGCACACCAGGGCACCAGCTTCCACAGAGCCTCTTGAACCCAGGATTTTTATTATTATATATTTGCTACTTCTTAGCTATAAACTTGTACTACGTTACCTTAATTTGCCTTTTTTATTACTTGCAGCCATTTTTTCAAATGGCTGTTGTTCTTGAATGTTAGCTGTTCTCTTGCTTTGCCTGCTATTGGTTCCTTAGTGATATTTTTTTATATGCTTTAAAATGTGCTTTTGGACACTTTAAATGTTATTACTCAGATTCTCTCTTAAATACTTAATTTCTAACCTGCACTTGAAGTTTCCTAATGTTTACTATTTTTACTTTTAGAAACCTGGGTTCTCTTCCAAGTACGCTTTGATTTTCCATCTAACTATTGTACCTGTTTGGTACTTCCAATATTTTTTAATCTTAGTCTACTATGTTTTTAAAAATATATCCTTTTGGAGGGGGTGCTCAGTGTACAACTCTTATTTTCTCAGATTCTGTCTATGATAGCATCATGGCTCTTCTTTGTCTTTTGGAAGAAGGAAGGTTTTGAGCCAGGGTAAGATTCCACAGGGAGAGAGACAGGCTGGACAGGGTGATGACATGGGACCCAGTCCAGTCACTACCCTGAAGACTGTCCCTGAGGTTGCTGAGAAATCTGATGTGATGACACTATGGTGGGACTAGGCACAGGACCCTTGGAAATCTATATAGCTGAACTACAAAAGAAGCATGTGATCCTGAGTTTTTGCTTATTATAATACATAGCAGTTGAAGAGTGATATGGGCGATCTTTCTTTGCAGGATGTACAAATCTTATCACCTTTTGTGGTAGCTCTGTTTTTTTTAATGGTTCTTTTTTTCAATTTTTTTTATTTCAGCATATTACAGGGGTACAAATTTTAGGTTACATATATTGCTTTTGCTGGTAGCTCTGTTGTGTTCTCTAGCAAAGTGTTTTCAAAACTGTCTTGATCATTTGCATATGAATAAACATTTAGATCATCTTCAGTGGTTTTCTGTTGCAAGCAATGTGACCAAAAACATACATTACACATGTACCTTTGTGCACAGGCTGAAGAACTATATAGGCTAGACTCCTAGAACTGGTTTCTCAGTCAAAGGAAACATGCTTTTGAATTGGAATAGACACAGTCCTTCCAAAGAGCCCTTCCAAAATGCTGTATCACTGCATGGAGTGAGCTGATTTCTCTACATCCAAGCCAATAAGATACCATCCATCTGTCCATTTTTGCTCATCTGATGGGGGAAATTAGCATTTCATGGTTCCTAAACAATTTTGAATACAAAGGGATTTTGACTTTGAAGCTATAGTTTAGAGAGTTTTCATAGTGACACTATGGAAAGTAGATTAAAGGGAAGGTGTGGAGGGTGGGATGTACACCAGAGGGGGCAGAGAAAGGAAATCACTATCCAGGTAGGAGGAAAGGAGGCAGGATTTAGGGCTATAGCCAGGGGCAGGGCAAAATGGAACAAATGTGAGAAACATACGGTGGGAAACCACCTCAGGCCGCTGCTCTTCTCTCTCCATGCCCTAGATGATCTTTTGCAGTTGTGAATGCAGATGTTGTCCCCAGAGGTAGCTGCAGAAGTACAACGCACACATGGAGGAAGACCTGAGGCTTGATCTCTTCTGAGGCAGCTGGCCTCAGAGAGGTTCTCATCAACCAGGAGATGGGGCCAGATGACCTCTAGGGTTACCTGCTTCCTCACAGTCCTATGAAATGAAGTGTGAAGAGCTTTGATCTCCTGTGGAAACAAGGCTGAATTCATTATGTCTCCAGAATATTTTTTATATTTTCAATGGAGAAAAGTGTGTGCAGATTCATAAGTTGCCAAGATTTTTTAAAAAAAGAGAACAGGAAATTCCCATAGGATGCTAAAATTGCTACCTTCAATT
This sequence comes from Lemur catta, assembly GCF_020740605.2. Taxonomy (NCBI): domain Eukaryota; kingdom Metazoa; phylum Chordata; class Mammalia; order Primates; family Lemuridae; genus Lemur; species Lemur catta. The sequence continues at coordinate 20,532,045 of NC_059136.1, forward strand.
TATTTCTTTTGAGTTGGGGAAGGAAATAAAGGATTAGGAAGCATAAAAGGGGGTGTTTAGGCTAAAATGGAAATGTTTATTTAAATTGGTTATGTATTAGGTGGACCAGGCTATGTGCCAAGTCTGTCTTTGCAGGAATTAGGGGTGGTGAAATTATGTGGCTGGCATTTTTATGTAACATACTTCCCATTCAATTGGCACTTAACAATTTCTCTAGCACATTCTATTTATCAACACGATCTCAGTTTTTTTGAAGATTTTATCTTTTCAGGGCAGTTTTAGGTTCACAGCAAAATTGAGCAGAAGGTACAGAGAGTTCTCATCTCTCCCCTGCCCCCATACATGCACAGCCGCCCCCACGATAAACATCCCCCACCAGAGTGGTACATTTGTTACATTTGACGAACCACACATGGTTATCACCCAGAGTCCATACTTTACATTAGGGTTCACTCTTGGTGTTGTATAGTCTATGGATGTGGACAAGTGGATAGCAACATGTATCCACAGAATAGTTATGGTATCACACAGAGGAGTTTCACTGCCCTGAGAATCCTTGTGCTCCACCTACTCTTCCTTCCTTCCCCTCTCATCCCCTTGCAACCACTGATCTATTTCCCATCTCCATGGTTTTGCCTTTTCCAGAATGTCACATAGTCTGAATCACACAAAATGCAGCCTTTTCAGATTGGCTTCTTTCACTTAGTGACATGCATTTAAGTTTCCTCCATGTCTTTTCCATGGCTTGATAGCGCCTTTCATTTTAGCGCTGAATAATATCCCATTGTCTGGATGTGCCACAGTTTATTTATCCATTCACTTACTGAAGGACAGCTTGGTTGCTTCCAAGTTTTGGCAATTATGAATAAAGCTGCTATAAACATCCATGTGCAGGTTTTTGGGTGGACACCAGTTTTTACTCATGTCATTTATGTTTGCATCATTGCTTTCCAGTGCTGGGAGTGGGACGGGGGTGGGGGCGGGGGTGAGGAAAGATGTGCTTTGGCTGTGAAAAGATACCAACAGTCCTTGTGATGCCCCAGCTCCCATGGGCAGTGCTTCCTAGGGGTGCAGAGAGAAAGACTTTGGGGCTGTGCTGTGCTGAAAAGGCAAGCAATAACTCAAGCTCTCGCAACACTTCATTGCAGCCTCATGCAGGCACCAGGGACGAGGCCAGCTGAAGGGGAAGCAGCCAGTGGAAGTCTGGAGGCAGCCAAACTCATAAATTTGAAGAATGGAAAAGAATTGCGATGGCAACAAAATATTTCTCTGTAAAGTAGCCAGGCATAAGTCTTATACAGCGGTGACTTTCAAACTTTAGAAACACCCACCACTCCCCAAATAGAAGGCTGTTGCAAGCTCCTGAAGAGGCATAGGCCACCCTCAGATCTTTGAGTTAGTGAAAGAGATCCTGACTTCTCCCCAGGGCCAATCTCCCCGGGGGAGGGGGTACAGTATTTAACAGTTGATTATAAAAAAATTTTTAAGCAAACACAAAAATCCAGAGAATAACATAACAACCCCAACATAACCACTGCCCAGAGCCCTCTTTCATCTTTGCAGTCTCATGGTACGTGCAATGTATTCCATCAGTTTCCTGCAGTTTTGACATGTGGGCTGTTTCTGGCTGGTCTTTTACTGCAATGAATAAACACCCTTTTGCCTACATATTTTCACATTTTTGCAAATGTATCTTTAAGCTAGATTCCAGGAAGTGTGATTGCAGGGTCACGAGTAAATACATTTGTAATTTTGCTCGCTGTTGACAAATTTCCCTGCATTGCAGTACCCGGACCAGGACTCGAGAGTGATGCATCCCGTGGCCTCTCAGCATGATTTGTCACCAATATTTGGTAATTTTGTCAACCTTGCAGATGAGAAATGGTATCTCAGTTTAGTGTTAGTTTGTCTTTCTTCAATTTGGGGTGAGATTGATCATCTTTTCCCATGGTTAAGGGGTCTTTACATGTTTGCCCCTGGGAATTCACTCTCTGTGTATATATCTTGCCTGTTTTCTATTGCTGGTATTTTCTTTCATTGCTTCTAAATTTTGAATTTTGAGTCATGATTAGGAAGGTTGAATTTTAATCTATAACTAGGGAAGTTTTCTCACTCAGGTGATAATGCGGTTTACTTATATTTTCGATAGTTTTAATATTCTACATTTAGATTTCTGTTATATTTATAATACACTATTCTGGTGTAGAGAGTGAGGCATGGATTCAATTTGCTTCTTCCAAATAGCTATCTATTTGTCCCAACAATATTTATGTGAGAAGTCTATCTTTGACTTGCTGATTTAAGCAGCCATTTATATCATATTCTGTATCTCCATGTGTACTTGGCCATATTTCAGGACTTTACATTCTGTTTCATTGGTCTATTGTCCTTTCACTTGCTAATACTATTTCAATTAAGGAAGGTTCATAGGGAGATGCCAGGAGTACAGAGGAACAAACATGTCTCTCTATTCGAGCACCTCCTGACTCACCTGAATTCTAGCAGGGCACAGTCAGTGCCAACGCTGTCTACTCTGTGGCTACAGGAAACACTCAGGGATACAAATAGAGAAAGTGAGGCTTAGACCAAAATTGCTAGAAACTGCCAGGAAAGAAAGAAGGAAAAAGAAACCAAGGAACCAGAAAAACCATCAGACCAGTTAATTAAAACTTGGAGCAATCAGGAGATCTGGAGTTTCCTAAAAGAGCAGGAATTTCTTGAACGTGAAAAGTTGAGGAAGAAGAATCTTGAATGGCCTAAAGCAATGGTCCCCAACCTTTTTGACACCAGGGACCTGTTTCATTGAAGACAATTTTTCCATGGTCCCGGGAGGGGGTGTGAGTGTTTTGGGGATGATTCAAGCACATTACATTTATTGTGCAGTCAAACCTCTCTCTGATGATAGTCTGTATTTGCAGCTGCTCCCCAGCGCTAGCATCACTGCCTCAGCTCCACCTCAGATCATCAGGAATTAGATTCTCATAAGAGCACACAACTTAGATCCCTCACATGTGCAGTTTACAGTAGGGTTTGCACTCCTATGAGAATCTAATGCTGCCATTGATCTGACAGGAGGTGGAGCTTACATGGTGATGCCAGCAATGGGGAGCAGCTGTAAATACAGATGAAGCTTTGCTGGCCCTCCTGCCACTCACCTCCTGCTGTGCAGCCCCGGTTCCTAACAGGCCATGTACCCGTCCGAGGCCCGGGGTGGGGACCGCAGGTCTAAAACAATTGCCCAGCATCTCAAGCAGAGGGGTGTAAACAAGAGCTGGCAACAATGTCTCCAGTTGCCGACAAGTTTACAGGATTTGCAGGGGACTACTCATGAGGCCCAGCAGAGGCCATGGAGCCAAGCCTGGCCCTGCCCTCATGGAGAAGTCCTACACAGGATTCTGGGTACGGAGCAAGGACAGGGTCTTTACAGGTTCTCTCTGTGCACAGGTGGTCGTCTTGCAGCTCCTGAATACCAGGCCCAGGTCTGCCATCTCTGCTCACTTTGAGGGGCTGCTGTCAGCCCCCAACCCATGATCTCTGTAGAGGATCCTCAGGTTCCCAGGTGGGAGCCGTGGAACGTGAACCCCTGTGGTCAGCTCTGTGCCTATTTCCTGCCATTCTCAGCCTACATCCCCTAGTAGCAGCTGTTGACCTCTTCTGACTCTGATCCAGACCCTGAATTTAGAGACATTTTGAACTTGGATCTCAACTCTGTCTGAAAGCAGAGGAATAGCACAGTCTATACACAGGCACACGACTCCTTTTCTCTCCCAGCCCAATGTAATAAGAGCAAAATTTGAATAAATGAATAACCATGACCTCAAAAAAAAAAAAAAAGAGAGAGAGAGAGAAAGTTTTATAACATGTTTTAATATCTGGTAGGGCTAGTTTCCTCCCCTGTTATTTTCTTCCAGAGTTTTTGTGACTATTCTTACTTATCTTTCCACATGAAGATTATGATCAACCTATACATTCAGGTCTTCTTTAATTGCTGGATCATTCTCTGAAGGCAGAGGGAGTGTCTGGGATTCCGCAGGTGCAGAGTCGCCTCCTGGATGTGAGCTAGTTTGTAGTTACCCTGGCTTCCTCTACCCTAGGCACAAAGCTAAGTAGAAAGGCATTACCCTAGGTAGGCATACAATCTGATGAAGAAAGAACACAAATCACTACAACACAAGGAAAAACCCTAAGTTCCTAGTGCGCAGGAACTATTGAATAGAAATGCCTAGACATACGTGCTTTAACTCAGTACATTGCCAAGGGCAATAAAATGCTCAATTACATGGAATGGATGACTGCGATCAAGGTGAGAATAGAGTCCCATGTTCCAAGGGAAAACAGAAGCAGCAGCTACTCATTTGGAATTAGAAGCCGTTGACAAGATGGTGGCATTTCTGACTGGCCTTAGAGGTTATTGGACTCTGGTAGCTACAGGTGGCTGTGTGGGAGGCAAGGCGGCCAGAGGGGGGAACACTGTGTGTGAAGAGTGGAAGGCGGGGAGTCCTGTGGTGTGGTTAGGAAACAGTGATGAGTGTTGGTGCCAGAACAAATGTGTCATGTCGGGGTAGGAGAATGTGGAGGAGAAAGGGGTACTGTGGGTACAGCAGGAAGTGAGATTGGAAATGAGGGCTGAACTTGGAATATGTGAGAACATGAGACATTTGGAATTTTTATACCTATGGTCATATGAACCTTTGAAATCTAGGGGCAGGGAGGTGGCAATATCAGTAACAGTTTAATGTATATAGTGAGAGTTAGGATTTAGCTGTAGTTAATTTCAGATATAAGAAGTGATTATTATTTCAGTTAATAATTATACTAAAGACATCACCAACAACTTGCGATCCTTAGAGCCTCATACTCAAAGTTAACATGGTACATACTTAAAGCAGAAAACCTTAACCTGGACTTCTTTAAAATAAAGTTCACCGAATAAATTTTTATCTGGCATAAAGATGTAAAGTTTATATCTTTACAATAATGTAGCAATTCCAGAGAATTGTGCCTTAATACTATCAAAATTTATGAGCTGATCTAGGTGCAAATAAAATAGTTGTTACCATATTAATTCCTAATTCTCTGCTTTAAGTTATCACATGATAGATAAAAGGTGATGTTCCTTTATGGAAGTGTCATCTTTTATGCTTTAAAATTCTCAAGACCTTTTTTCTTTCCCCTAAAGAGAATCCATGTTTTTACTCCTGTATAAAATTAGAGGAAAAACTGTTCTTAATTTTTTGCTTTCCTGGGAGAAAATATGGTGCTCTAAACTACGAGAGTTTATTGCATTTAACCTTCAAATTTTCCAAATTGACCATAAAAGTATACATTTTATTAAAAACCGTAAGTAAATTATTGCTTTACCTGTAACTACTTCCCAGGGCAGTGGTGACTGCCTAAGCCCTGCGAGGGGTATCTGCTGACTGCTGTGCTCCCGGTGAGCCTGGGGCCAGGGAGGGAGGGGAGCCCTGCATGTTCACTGTACCCTTGAACTGAACAGAGGCAGGACAGGGGCAGAGGACAGCTAAAGAAAACAGAAAGAGGAAACTTTACAACTAGAGAAGGAAGAAAAGTTGCCTTTTAATTTAAGCACTAGGAATTCAAATCAAAATGGTGATAAAGGAGTATAATTATTCCAAACTCCACTTGTATGTTAACTTTGTATCCTGCACCCTTGCTATAATCTCTTCTTAGTTCCAGGAGGTTTTCTGTTGATTATTTTAGATTTCCTGCATAGGCAATCATATCATCTTCAAATTAAGACAGCCTTATTTCTTCTTCCCAATCTGTATGCCTTTTAATTCCTTTTCTTGCCTTTTTGTATTAACTAAAACTTCCAGTGCAGTACTGACAAGGAGTGGTAAGAGGGGACATCCTTGCCTTGCTCCTGATCTTAGTGAGGAAGCTTCTAGTTTCTCATCATTAGCTGTAGGCTTTTTGAGATATTCTTTATCAAGTTGAGGGAATTCCCCTCTATTCCTAGTTTCTGAGTTCTTATCATGAATGGGTGTTGGATTTTGTCAGATGCTTTTTCTGCATCTATTGACAGATGATTTTTCTTAACTTGTTGATGTGATGGATTACATTAATTGACTTCCAAATGGTGAAGCAGCCTTGCATACCTGGGATAAATCCCATTTGGTTGTAGCATATAATTCTTCTTAAACATTATTGGGGTTGGGTACAGTGAGTCATGCCTTTAATCCCAGCAATTTGGGAAGCTGAAGTGGGAGGATCACTTGAGGCCAGGAGTGGGCAACATATTGAGACTTCATCTTTAAACAAAATAAAACGTTTAGCCAGGCATAGTTGTGCACACCTGTAGTCCTGGCTACTTGGGAGGCTGAGGCAAGAGGATTGCTTGAGCCCAGGAGTTTGAGGCTGCAGTGGGCTATGACTGTGCCACTGTACTCCAGACTAGGGGAGAGGCCCTATCTCTGAAAAAATAAATAAATGATAAAAACTAAACATTATTGGGTTCAAAGGAGTATTATTATTGTTATATGTAATAAATGTCATACCAATAGCTCAAGTGAACAAATGCAACAGATAAGGGTGCTATTGAGTCCAATGCGTGGTAGAGTCGAGAATACAACAGTGAGGAAGCTCCACTCTAAATCAAAAGCCAAAAACATGTATATAGGAATGATAAAATTTTTTTGAAAAAACAAAATAAAATGGAAGTATCTACCTAATAGGCTCTTATGACAAATGAGCTGATAAATATTAACACTTATAACATGGTCTAGCACATACAGAGTTTCCAATAAGTGTTGTTCTTCTGCCTATAAAAGAAAAAAAAAGAATGATAGAAACACTGAGAAGATAGTTTCTTTTGGAAAAGACTTCTAGAAAACTTTCTGTATCTGAACCAAAGTTACTTAAACTCTCCTAAATGGGTAGCTTCTCCCCGTATCACTTCCAGGCAGGGAGCCACACCATGACTTTTTATTTTTATTTTCTTTCTCCCAGAAAATGAAGGCACTTGTTAGCAAGAACAGATATTTAACATAAATTATTTGGTGCTGAATTGAAGTGAGCACATCACCCCGCTAAGGCACACACAGATGTGAGCGAGTGGTGAGGTGCCCTGACTGTAGCATCCCCTTGATCCAAACAGTCAGCTGATGAGATAAAAGGCTCTGTGTGCACAGTTTGGTATTTGGTTTTCCTAAGAATAGCACATTAGAAATTGCAAATTATCCAAGGGAGTTAGAGATAGGTATTCAGCCTGCTGCAAGAGTTGATATCTGACAGCTTTCCATCCGAGGAGGTCAGAATGTCCTGGAAAAAACCCAGGAAGATTCAAGTGGCACTGAGCCAGAGCCCCTTTAGGAAGAAAGAGACTGTCCTCCATGCTCCACTGGCACGTGAAGACATCACATAAATGGTATACAACTTGAACTACATGGCTTTCACATCACTTGGTGTAACCAGCTGGAACCAACCACACAAGCATGGAGCACCATGGGGTGCTAGCAGTCATGTAGGTGGTGATTTGAATATCTGGCATCTATGTAGTACATCCTACAGGTTGTACTCTGTCTTCTACTGCATTTTACATTTAGTCATCCCATTAAACCCATGAGGTAGGAACCATTCTGCTCTCCTTCCTATAGCATGGAGAGCTAACCTAAATTCCCCAAAGCCACATAGCCAATAAGTGATGGAGAAGGAGTCTCACTCAGTCACCCCCGGCTAGAGTGCAGTGGTGTCATCATAGCTTACTGAGACCTCAAACTCCTGAGCTCAAGAGATCCTGTCTCAGCCTCCCAAGTAGCTAGGCTAATAGGCGTGAGCCACCATGCCCAGCCAAGACAAGCTTTTTAATATCAGGACAGCTTCAAGCCCTTCTTCAAGCTCTCCCTCACCTGTCTTCTTTATAACCACAAAGAACGTCCCTCATCCTCTGATTTGCCTTCAATACCTTGCTGTTGCACTTGAGGCAATCTTGTGAAGCGTTCCGCATGGCTGTCCTGTGCCCAGCCCACCTGCATGACTCTGGAACACTAGTGTGGACACACAGTGACTAATACCTAATAAGTGTATTCTAATACCTAATACCTAAGTGTATTCTGTTCATTTAACTGTTCATTTATTAACTGACTAATACCTAATACCTAGGTGTATTCGGTTCATTTATTAACTGCAGCTACAAAATCAGAGATGCTTCCTGCCAGAAAACTTTCAGAATCATCTCTTTTGAAGAAAAAGGTATGCGTGTGTATTTTTTTAACAACAGCAATAATCCAAATCTGACTACTAAGAGCACACTTTTTTAAAATCAGACATTGTGGTGAAAACAGTTTTTTTACTAAAATAGTCTATGACCTTTTTTTTTTTAAGAGATGGGGTCTTGCTACATTGCCCAAGCTGGCCTCAAATGCCTGAGCTAAAGCAATTAGCTGGGACTGCAGGCATGCACTACTGCACCAGTTTCCTAATTTTAACTGTTAAGGGAACCAGATTTGTGACAGAACAAAAACAGAGGCATTTGTTTGTCTGGAGAAGGAGCCAGGTCTGTTCTCCATCTCAACACCTCGGGGGCTGTGTTTGGAAATGAAGAGCTGCCAGTCTTGGCTCCCGACTCTTCTTCCCCCCAGCAGCTTCTAGCCTTTCTCCCCTGGACAATGTCCCTGTTTTCCTGGCCCTCGGGGTCGACCCAGGCTGGCTTACTGTCCCAGCTCTCCAACCACTGAGCTTCGAGGCCAGGCAGGCAGCTTCCCAGCAAGAGTGGGGCTCTCAGCAGAAGGGCAGGTCACATGGTATAGGGGCCCCCATAACAGTTTGCTGAATACTTGGATAAATAAATAATAAAACTTCAGCCAGAGAAAAACAAAACAAAACACGGTTTGGGGTGATGCATTTTGTTCTCGCCTGAGGGAGTTGGGATTTGTGCAGTACAATCATTCATGCGTTTGAATCTATAATATAAACCCCAGCAAGACACAGAGCTTTGCAAGGGCAAGGGGAGTTTTAAGAGAATCTTGCAAGGATACTTGCTTCCTACAACCACCTGCCTGGGCAGGCCCTGGTGGAGATGCAGTTTCTCCCCACCTTCCTCCACAGTACTCCCCTATCTCCCCAACTGGACCTTTCCAACCAGGGCAATGACGTATTGGATAAAGGCCTCTGAGGCTGCAGCAGACAAGAGGATATTCATAGTATTGGGGAAGTTGTTGAGAAAGTGGATGACTAATGGTTACATGTCAAATCCTTTGGCAAGTCAGATTGTTCTAGTTCTTTGCTTTCCATGAACTGAAGGAGGATCTAGTTTATTTATAAGCTGATAATCAGATCATTAAAAATAATTTTTGATGACCAATCACCATGTAATTTTCAGCATATAACTCAGAAGGAGTGGAATCTTTATGACAAGACACCTTCCATTTACATGTATTTATTTATGTAAAAAAGTTTTTCTCCATGCTTACATACATAGAAAAAATTAGGAATATAATTGATATTGAATCCTACCTCATGCTACCTGTAAGTAATATTCATCCATGGGTGTATAAAATAATTTGAAAAAAAAGCTCAGTTACCGTTCATTGCATTATAAGATGTGCTTCTAATAAATGTATATTTTCACTAATTATTAATAATATTTATCAAAAATTATATGAATTGAGTGTTAATAATTACAATAACTCAATCTGAAAAAATCATTTAACGTTTAGAGATCTGTTTACGAAAATTAAATTGTATGTTTTTAATACATATTTTTTGGTTACGAAAAAACTGATAGTATGATTTATGAAAGACTTTTAATCATAAAAAATTATAATAAAATTCTGTGGAGGAAGTGGAATTAAAATAGGAGTTGGAGGAGGAAAATGAATGCTATAAAATTCAGCTTCCAGGAGGAGCTTGTTTACACATTTTTAAATGCGGAGGATGGGAGGTATCAAATTTTTAAGGCTGTTTAGATTCCACTGGACACATTTAAAAAGAGCATGCAATTTTTGTAATGTCAACATATGCCACATGCTGAAACTATTTCAATGTATGATTATAAAATGTTAAATGTCAACTTAAAAATATGCAGGAGGGTGTGTGGCTACACAGCTCTCTCGCGGGGAGTGAGAACACAGGCTTGCAGACTGCGGTGGGCAGAGCCAAGACCAGAAGGTTGTGTTCTTGAGGCCCTGAAAAGGCAAATGTTGATGTCACAAGGAAACAGGGACCAGTGAGAGACGTCAGGGATTGCTCTATTAAAATATACGCCCAAAGAACTATTAAAAACCCTAGATAATATAAGTGATGTTATTTCTGGTATATTGCAAATATACACACACACATATATATACACAGTATATGGTTTATATATACAGTATATATTACTCTTTTAAATGTATATAATATAACCTAAGTACTCTAGTAATATGAAATACATCATCCTTTAAAAAATGCACAAACAAAAGCTTTGACAACTGGAAATTGTAAGTTTTTTTATTCTATGTTTATTTTTCCCCCTTTTCCATCCAATTTCATCCTAATATAATTGATTTTTTGCTTGAATGTCTTTTATTGATTATTCTATCATACTTGTCTGCCACAAAGCATATGTAAACTGATCAAAACAACAAAGCCATTAAAATTGTTATCAAGTAATTATTAAAATTGTGTTGGAAATACATCCCTTGAGGAAACAGATGAAAATTCTTTTCCAATTAGCTCATGTCTCCATGATTGAATGTTGCTTAGTGTTGGAATGTGGTGGAATTCAGCACCAAATCCATTCTCATGTTCTGCAGTGCCCAACCCCCGAGCTGCAGACCAGTACTGGTCCCTGGCCTGTTAGGGACCCGGCTACAGAGCTGTGCCCTTCCCACCCCCCATCAGTGGAAAAACTGTCGTCCATGATACCTGTCCTTGGTGCCACAAAGGTTTGGGACTGCTGCTCATGTTAGCTTTTCACAGATGTAGCACCGAGAAGTCTTGATAAAAATGGTCTCATTACCACGGTGATCTTCAATTCAATTCTTTGGGTGTCTTTGTAGTCAAATGCCCCAAATCGTGTAATAATCCATCATTACAAATTATTTTCAATCTGCTGCCTGCTTCTTTCAATTTTATTAAAAGTAAAACCTGGAAACTACATTACTTGCCATGGAGTTTGTTACCAGGTCCATAAAGTCATTTACTTTCTCAATTTCTGAGAGGTATATAAGGAAAAGCCTTTGTTAGGCTTCACAATATTAGAAGGTAATTTTCCAGAAAAAAGCCAATATCATCATTCTCATACATTTATGAAATGACCACATGTTAAAGAGTTCATTTAACAAATTATCAGTGAAGGAACTAGTAAGGTATTGCAACCAGTCAAAGGAGAATCTGAGCACAGACATATTTATAGATTAAGAATATTGATAGGAATGTGCAAAGGGAGGCAAAATGGCCTCTTCCCCTGATCCTCTGCAGGACTGAGTTTACACGGCTACAGACGTATGTATTTTTTATTGCTGTCAGTTGTCTCCAATTACTGAGTTGTGAAATAGCCCAACAGCAAGGAAAGACACTTTTATCATATACAGTCATCCCTCGGTATCCATAGGGAATTGGTTCCAGGATCCCAGCAGATACCAATCCATGGATACTCAAGTCCCTGGTATAAAATGATGTAGAATTTGCATATAGCCTACCCACATCCTCCCATATACATTAAATCATCTCTAGATGACTTATAATACCTCTTACAATGTAAACAATACAGTGTAAATAGTTGTTACACTCTATTGGTTCTTATTTGTATTTTTTTATTGTTGTACGGTTATTTTTGTTGTTTTCGTTTCAAATATTTTTGATCTGCAATTAGTTGAATCCACTGGATGCAGAACCCATGGATATGAAAGGCCAAATGTACTCTACATTTTTGTCAAAACTTTGAAGCTATAGATTTAGATCACCTAATCTATGAAAAATGTCTGCCACATTGACTGAACAGTCAAACCATCAGTCACATCCTAGTTAACTTCTGTTAGAGAAAAAGTAGATGATTTTTATACACAATTAAATGAGTTAACATGCATTTTGGGGAATATTACAAAAAACATTGAGAAGTAAATCATGGAATCCATCTCTTAAGACTACTAATAGCAATGAAGATTAAAACAATACTGATGAAAAATAATTCTATTAAGTTATAAAAACAGGATAATAATGCTGCTTAGCATCCCTTAATTTGAAATAATAAAATATTATATGGAACTAGGCTTATATTTATGGATGGAAAGTATAGGAAAAACCATGGTATCCCTTTAGTAAATGGGTAGGCAAGCATGCACTGAATGCCAGTGTCTGGCTTGAGGAATAATTAAATAAGAATTTTTTTTTAAATGCCAGAATAAAAATCCATTTTTTAAAAGATAAAATGGCCAAAATTTTCCTTGGTCTCACCCCTAGGTTATAATTTTTATTTTTTATTAACAAAAAGCAGACTATGTTTAACATTTAATCTAATCAAAGTAAGGATTTATGCAATTGGAACATTTCATGATCTTATTTGACCATGTAAGTTTCATTTCCTTATTGAATGACACACCACATCTGAAAGAAAGCTGATAGTGTTAATAGGTAGATCTGGTATATCTTACGGTGCTGAGAAAACATTCCATTTCCAACAGAAAGAATCAGCATCATTAACATGTACTGCTCCTGCTTTTTGAAGAGACTTTTCTTTCTTGCTAATGACATCTCTACTAATGAACTGGGCCGAAATAATGAAAGATATTTCTAGAATCCAGAACTTTCTTTGCGTTACTCTCACAAGAACTTCACTCAGGAGCTATGTGTCCTTTGACAGTAATTTGTGGGGGGCAGGGATGGGGTTAAAAAGGGTGAGGTCACTCCTACAGCTGCACTACAGCCACACTGAATTCCAAAACTTCCAACACAGGCCACAGCCCGGCTGATGGGGACAGTGTCAACGGCGACAGCACTGAGCACAAGAGGAGGAGACAGGAGCCGGAGGCAGGCTTACAGTTATTCATCAGCTAATGAAGGATTGTATTTAGAAGGTGTCTTGGTTTCATTGTCTTTTACACATCTTTTTTTAAGATTGGGGATGGGTGAGGCATAAGCCCTGCTTTGGGTCCATGGAGAAGGCCATCCTGTGCTAACAGGCAGCAGAGACAGGAGGAAGAACCTGGAGAACCTACAGAACTGACACCCTGGCACCCATGCTCTTCTCAGAAAGGCTCCGCCTACCCTCAGGATTAGCTTAAAGACCTCAGAAGAAGGAGCAAAGCACCGAGGTGCCCAAGGCAGGTCCTCATACCCAGACTGAGCTGCTCAAGGTCCATCACCTGGGCACTGGCTAGACACGCTCCTCTTCCCGGCCACCCTGACCTACTGAAGCCGAAGCTCTGGGGGCAGCCCCAGCAATCTGTTTGGGAAGCCCTCCAGGCGGTTCTGATACACGCAGAAGTTTGAAAACCTCTGTCTCCTTTCCCAACACAACAGTTCTTCCATTCTGCTCTTCTGGCTGGTCCTAGGCAGTGGCGACCTACCTGGGGACTGGGATATGTCAGAGCCTGGTCCTCAGCATGCTCTCCCACGTGTTTCCCCTGAGAGTGGGGTCCTACAGAGCCCCACAGCCCCGCCCCCTCTGCTCTGCAGGACTCTGGCTTTCCCTGGTCCCCACACACTGCCTTATCAGATCCAGCTCCATGGGGACTCAGGACCTTAGCTGGCTCCCAGCAGATTTTTCCATTGGTGGAGAATTTAGGGATGTGGAGGTGGGGGGAGACGGAGTGATATGTTTCACCCAAGAAATCCCAACAAAACACAAGGGTAATACTGAATATTTTTAATACTGATGGATGGAAAATGAGTGAAATAAAAAATGAAATACAATCTTAATAAATATGAAGAAATCTATCTCTCAAGTATAAAAATGTCAATGAGGAAAATCATTTTACCTATTGTCAAAGATTGAAGGAAAAGGGGAGATAATAGCCAGTATTAAAAAGGGTTGTAGGAAAGATAGAGGAGTAGCTTTTTATCCTACTGCTGTGACTGTTCGTCATTGAAGGAGTATATTTCTGTAAAGCAACTGGGCAAAATGGATCAAGAATCAGCCAAATGCTTACCCTTTAAAGTCATATTTTACTTGTAAGCATTTTGCCTACAAAAATAATGCACATAAAAGTTTTTCTACAAGCATATTAATTTTAGGATCATTTATTAATGATAAAAATTGCCCATAGTGTATTAATGAAAGGACAATAGTTACATTTATTAAGATACATTCATTTAATAAATATTATGCATGCGTGTCCAATCTGTGTTCGAAGAAAATTTAATGACACATTAGAACTGCTGACAATATGTTATGTGCAAAGAGTAGGATCTGAAACCTTATATACAACATACATTTAATTTAGAGAGAAATCAAGCCCTGGGTTTTCTTCTGTTTGACTTGCATTCATTCTCCTAATCTGCGTTTACCATGCTGAGTGAATATTTTACACTTCAACTGACCGGCATTTTGAGGGATCTCCTGGGGAAACTGCTCGCTGGCCAAAGGTTTAATTTTGGCAGCTTTATCATTGCAGCATTTGGGCAATTGTTTGAACATTTTTATTACATCTTGTCCTTATTATTTTAGAAAAGAGATGGAGAATGGAACTTATGAAAGTGCTGTGGCAAGATGTGTGATTCTCACAAATGCAATGAAATCAGCATAAAGCTGGAAATCTGAAGTGGGCTATTAGCCGTAATCATACCTGCTTTGAATTAGTCTGTATGCTCAATTGCTTAGGAAAGATTCAGAATTAATGATGATGTTCACAATGACAGAAATATGAAAATTGTGTCTGACAGGCAAGATTTACTTGGGGATTTGTAAGATTCTTTGTGCTATCTTTAAAGGTAGGAATAAGTCTGTGTGCATAGAAAAATCTTGGAAGGCAATAAGCTAGAATATTAAAATATTAAAAATGGTTATTTCCGGAAGGTTAAGACTGCTCTCACACATGTTTTCTAAATATTCTCAAGAGGATATGAATACCTTTATAATCCGATAAAGCATTAAGTGTTATGTTTTAGGGGGAAAGAAGAAAGTGCACCCTATTAACCTGATAAAATGTAACTGAATGTAATAAAGCTGGTTATAATAAGATGATGCTCTTTTCTGGGGCTGTTCCGGCTTGTTGATATTCCTTTTGAAATGTAGCCTTCAAAGCCTAGCACAATTCTCCAGGTGTGACTGATTGCCTGGGGGATATGAGGAGATTAGATGGAATCAGAGACTCTCAGAATCATGTCGATGAACAGCTGCTTCCTGTGTGAATGCCCTGTACTGTTTGTGCATTAGCATTAATTTGCTTTTGTATGAGAGCCCTTCAGTTATATGAAGGCATCTGTCCTGTTCCTTTCTCTCTTTTTTCCTGAAATTCACTGATGTTTATAATGCACCGGGCACTGTAATACACACTAGGCTCTTTATTATTATTTAACAACATTTTTTTCAGACTGAACATGTTTAGCAATTTCAGTCATTTCTCCTATGATATAATGTTGGGTACTCTCACTGTCTTGAACCTTTTGATTTGCTGATGCCCTTTAACATGTGACAACCAAAACTGACACAGAAATGGCCTTACCCATGCAGAGTGCAAAGGGAGTACAAAGGGAGAGCCACCTCTATTTCATTCTTGTCCTTGACATGGCTGCAGTGATTCTGTTGTGAGATTACACCTGCGCAGACTGGAGCATGGACCAGGTTCACTTAAGGACATGTTCAGTTCACAGATGTAGCCTAAGCCATGTAATGGCAGACACATGAGCTCTAAATTGGTCCCTTATCCTCTCTTCCCCTCATCTCCCCCTTCTTTTCCATGCTGCAATTGGCTTTCAGAATTCTTTCTCTCTCTCTCTCTTTTAAAAAGTTTTATGTTTTGTATAGATGGGGTCTTGCTATATTGCCCAGGCTGGTCTTGAACTCCTGGCCTCAAGCAATCCTCCTGCCTCAGCTTCTCAAAATGCTGAGATTACAGACATGAGCCACTGTGCTTGGCCTCTCTCTTTTTTAAAAAAACTATTTTATTGAAGTATGATTAATAAACAAAAATCTGTACATATTTAATGTATACGATGAGTTTGGAGGTAAGTATATACCTTGAAACCATACCATAATCTATGCCATAAACATATCTATCCATCACCTGTAAAAGTTTCCTCCTGCCCTCTTTATTTATTATTTGTGATAATAAGATCTACCCACTTACTAAAATTTTAAGTATACAATATGGTATTGTTAACTATAGGCACTATGCTGTCCAGTAGATCTCTAGAACATATTCGTCTTGCGTAACTGAAGCTTTATACCATTTGACCAACACCTCTTCATTTTCCTCTCCCCTCAGCCCCTGGAAACCACCATTCTACTCCTGCTTCTACAACTTTGGGGCTATTTTAGATTCCACATATAAGTGGTATCATGTAATATTTGTCCTTCAGTGTCTGCCTTATTTCACTTAGTCTAATATCCTCCCGGTTCATCCATGTTGCCACAAATAACATGATTTCCTTCTTTTTTGAGGCCAAATAATATTGGTGCGTTTCTTTATCTATTCATCTGTCTATAGACATTTAATTTCCTTCCATGTCTTCACTATTATGAATAATGCTGCAATGAACATGGTAGTTCAGATAACAAGTGTTGGTAAGAATGTAGAGAAAAGGGAACCTTTCTACGTTATTGGTGGGAATGTAAAATGGTGCAGCCACTGTGGAAAACAGCCTGGAGGCTCCCCCCAAAAATAAAAGTAGAACTATACTATCCAGCAATCCCACTCTGGATATATATCCAAAAGAATTGAAATCAGGATCTTGAAGAAATATCTGAATTGTCTAACTAACGCATATATTCATTTGCTTAACGGTGTCCAGTAAGTTCCCTAGGTGTTCTTTACTCTTTTTTCTTTCTGTTTCTCTGACTGGATAATTTCAAATGACCTATCCTTAAGTTCACTGATACTTTTTTTCTTCTGCTTGATCAAGTGTGCTGTTGAAGTTCTCCTTGGAATTTTTCAGTTCAGTCATTGAGTTCTTCAGCTTCAGATTTTTTTTTTTCTTGTATGGTCTCTGCCTCTTTGTTGAACTTTTCATTTTGTTCATGTACTGTTTTCTTGATATCATTTGATTGTTAGTTTGTATTCTCTTCTAGCTCATTGAGCTTATTTAAGATGCTTATTTGGAATTATTTTTCAGGCACTTCATAGATATCCATTTGGGTTTTTTGTTGTTGTTGTTGTTGTTGTTGTTGTTGTTGTTGTTGTTAGGATCAGTTACTTGTGTTTTATTGTATTCCTTTGGTGGTGTCATGTTTCCCTGGTTCTTTGTGATTCTTATGAGCTTGCACTGGTGCATGTACCTTTAAAGACTGGCTTCAGCAGGGATAGCACCTCACCAGTCAGTGTGGCCAGAAATTCTGCTGCCAAGGTTCATGGGCAGGCGGGTCTGCTGCTGTGGGCCATGGGCCTGCTGGTGAGATCTGTGTGCTGGTTGTTGAAAGGCCCCCACCCTGTTTTTATTCTTAGCTGTCCCCAGGTGATCTAGCCTTGCTGATTTATTCAGTGTTCTGGGTGAATCACGACAGAAGTGGGCCTCTCGGGTAGTACACCAAATGGCTAGGGAAGAATCTCATGCCCACTTTACTGTCTCTTTCATCCACAGGAGAACTTATGGGCCAAGGGGATCTCTCTTGGTGCTGCACCATGCTGGCTTGGGGAGGGTTGATGCAGGTAAAGTGAAAGTATTCCTCTTACCATTTTCAATGTGTATGTTTCATTTTGATGTCCATCAGGGCGCTATATCCTCTCACCTGGAATCCAGAGCTCTCATGAAGACAATTTTATCTATGGATGCTTATTAAATCAGTGTTTCTGAAGGGGAACAAGGGCTGAGAACTCCTGTTCTGTCGTCTTGTTGCTGTCACTTCCAGAATTTTCTTTCTTAAACAGAGTTACTCCCTTTATTACCCTGGGGTGTTTTCCAGCATGTACTGTTTTGTCCAGGTACTTTGGGGACATTTCTCCCAGTTCATGGTTTACTCTGACTAACTTTTCCAGCCTTGCTTTCTTGCTAATGATTTCCTATTTGTTGGTACAGTCATAGGGTAGTGGTTCTCACCTGGGGGAATGGTAGATTTAACCCCCATGGGACATTTGACAATACATGAAGACAGTTTTGGTTGTCCTGACTTGGGAGGGGATCCTACTAGCATTTAGAAGCAGGGTAGAAGCAGGAATGCTGCTAAACATACGGTACACGTGACAGTCCTTCACAACAAAGAATTACTGAGCCCAAAGCGTCAATCTTACTGAGGTTGAGAAACGCTACTCTATGGGTATGATTAGTAAATAATTAATAAATGTCAAGTGCTTAGGAGGTCTCTGAGGCAATAGTGAGTCCTCAGTAAACACTAACTATTATACGGATGGTTTGAATGATGGTGGCCTCTCTCAGAGCACTTATTCCATTGTTTGTACCAAACTATTACTAGTTCTTGACATTCCATTTCACATTTAACTGTAAAGTGCATAGAGGCATGTGAACATCATATGGGCATTGACCCCCGTCTACTGACATGGTCCCTTATGCATACTTAAGCACTCCTACATGAGAATGGAGCAGTAGAAAGTGCTAATCCCCCCACGGAGGATAAGCACCCCCATTACTGCAATTCCAAGGCTCAGTTGGGAGAAAAGAGGTTGTTGGAATGCATTTATGATTAATATCACAAATTTTAAATTCCTACAATTAAGTGAATTTGAATTAGGCAACAGAAAAAGCATACAATTACTCTATTTTATAAAGGAAACAGAAATTCTCTTTTGTCTGTTTCATGTATAAATTTGGATGTGACCTATAAAAGTGTGAAGATATGATTTCCACACCAGTGTTAGATCTTCTCAATGAGCTTAGCATGTAGGAGTAGAGGGGAAAGCCCAACCAAAGGAGATCTTATTCCACATCTGCACCTCTCAGGGCTTCTGTGTAAACATGCGATCCTGACAGTCTCTCAGGGGCTCTACTCACCCCAGTAGTGTCACCTCACGTCACTGCAAAATAAAACCCTTTGTATCATGAATGTAGCTTTCTCTTGGGAACCTAGGAAATGCTTAACTATGCAAGAAACTGGATGATTCAAGGAGAATTTTAAATATTGGCCTAACCTTCAAAGGACAAAAATAGCTTTCTTTGAAAGTTCTCAAGAGTGTTTCAGGGCTCTGGGAAATTTTAGTTCTTAAAATAATACTGCAATTGCCCCTTTGGTCTTAGGGGTGCCTGTATGCTGTGGAGATCGGAAGGGTGGAGAGCAAGTCCCTAAAATCTCTTTTCCATCTCTACTCCACTGAAGGATGTGGTTGGGCTTTTTTTGGACCTGAGCTGCCAAAGCTGAAAAGTGCCTTGCTCCACCCCAGAGGAATGTGTTTAAAGTCCTTTATAGAACCCTCTTGTTTCCTGGTCTGAAGGGGGGATTGTCCTGGAGCACAGCAGGGTTGTCACATACGTGATGTACTAGCTGTCCCACTCCCAAACATTAGCAAAGCATAGCGCTATGAAAATAAATGTGGACCACACGGCAATCTGCCCCACGGGCTCCTTGGCACAGCTCACAGGCTGCTGCTAAAGGCTTATGAATCCCAGAATTGACCGGGAGCAGAGAATCTCGGGGAACACCCGTTCCTCCCCCTGCTCCTTCAACTCTCACCTTTTGGCTCGTAACTCGGGAAGAACTAAATCCCGCAAGATCAGGACGGGGATTCCTGTGTTCTGAGCAGCTGCTGACATGCTCTTTCAAGCTGTTGATGCAATATTTCCCTGAAAAATGATAGGTATTTCATAGCAACATACACACCTAAGAAATCCATTGAGTCAATACAGCCTCCTTCCCAGACTGCTGCACATCTCAGGCCCTTTGCTGCGGTGGGGCATGTGGTGATGTCTGTCCCCTCTCTCACTGCCTTCCCTCCACACGACAGCTGCTGGCCACCCTGACCCTCAGGTTCCATAATTCCATGTACTTTGGGGCTCATCTCCACTTTACAAACTAACACTGCCACGAGGAATGTGACACAGTGCTAACTGTAGAGGCAGAGGGTCCGACCTCAACTCTTTTACATGCCAAGTCTTAAGGGCAGCCTCGTGAAGAGGGTAACATAGGTGTGACCTGAAGGATGTGGCAGAGCTCTGTGCACTTACTGCCCAGGGAGAGCAGCCTTCAGGTGGCCTGGTGGCATCTGTGGCCAGCAGCCTCTGCCACCTGCATCTCGGGCCCCTGACCCTGAGGCCGTCCTCTGCTAAGCCTTTGTCCCCCAGCTGAACGCACTCCTCACCAGCCATCTGCCTCTCAGACTTAGTGTCGCCACCTGCCCTGCTTCTCTCCAGAGCAGCTTCCCACCCTCTCTTCTGAATCCCATCCTCTCTTTCAAACTCCAGTGGACCCAGCCTGTACCTGTCCGTAGATTAGCATAAACTGGTGCCTACGTTGCCACAGTCTCCCAAGCCCTGGGGGAGGCTGTGGAGGGTGCTGAGCTCTGTTGAATGCCTCTGACCAGATGGACACCACTTGGGCACAGGACACTAGGCGGGGTGGGCCACAGTGAGGTTTTTCTCTGCCCCCTCAGGAAGGCAAAACGTGCAGAGGCCTGGAGTGTGCCATGGGCGACAGTGCCACCTGGTGGTGCATGGCCTGCATCGCTAACCGCAGGACTCGAAGATTTGTTGAAAATGTGGAACCGAAGATGCAGTCACTTCTGGCCTTCTGCTAGTTGCAGAACTCCTCTGGGGATAAACACTCGATAAAAATGGCGTAACCTGAGAAACACTGCCTTACTTTTCATTTGGGATTCATTTCCTGGATTTTGAATAAAGATGTCATTTTTATCAAAATCTCTAGCCTTATTTTACATATGTTCCTTGAGAAGTGTCATATATTATTTATTGAAAGATGAAAGCACTTATGTTTCTAATATGAAATCACTCTTTGATCACTTACTGCCTGGATGGCAGCCACTGCCAAATCTATTTTTCTGTTTTTTACTGGAAAAAAATGGCATAAAGAAAAATCCCTTCCTTTAAATTTGTATTTGATAAAAAGATGGGTTCTAAGAAATGAAAATGCTCTGTGTCTAAATCTAATAGTCAATCATCAAACACTTGAGAAAGGCTGAGGGATGGGCTCCTGGAAGGCAGGGGAGAGGGCTGAGGATGAGGATGCCCCAGCCCTGTCCAAAGGATACAAGGAGGGACAGACACAGCCAGGCAGCAAGCAAGATGGAGAACAAAGCTTGGGCTTTAGAGCATGCACATACTTCTTTGAATCCCAGGAGACAAAATGTACACCCACCCCATGGTGAACTTGTCCTCACCCCACCACCTAATTCATAAGGAGGGTTCTGATGTTGATGTGGAAAATGAATTAAATTTCATATGGTGTATTTGGTAGGTAAGATACAAAGGTTTTCTAATTAAATTTATTTATAATAACATTATGCCTTCTACCAAAGAAGTATTCTTATCTGAAGCCAGCGTTTGCAGCGGGAGGAATTAGAGAAGGAGGATGGGCTCTATCCTGGCTCTGGGAATTCCGAAAGAGTCTGGGAGGCAGCTGGAGAGTTTGTTCTCCTGATGACATGACTATTTGTCAGACTCCTGAAGAACGTCACTAGCGTTCTAAATGCACAACTCAATGTGCGTCATGATTTCATTTCTCTTAAAACCTGTGATTTTCCCATGAACAATTTCTCATCATAAAAATAAACTTAATCTGGTATATTCCAAGTAAGAATAATACAATGTTCTGTGCTAGTGTGAGAAGCAGTCATGGAGACCTTTGTCCCACACTGGGGTCTAAAGACATATTTTAAGCCAGCTGCTTAAAAAAAAAAATACACATAGTAACTGATTTTGATAAAGAAGAACTTTCATTTGGACATTTAAAGATAAAATGAAGTATTCTACAAGCCCCCAAAAAGCATCTCCTGATTTTCTCCAGTTTTGTTTGTGTTTGATATTTTATGGCATCTTGGTACCAAGATGTATGTATTTAGTCAAGTGAATTTATTGGGAAATGTATTTTAGTGACAAACACTAGCAGTTTTATAGAGATTGAGAATAATATGTCAGATTGGCCTGGAGAGTAATACCATTTAGCAATTCAACAATATAAATGTCCAGTATTTGTCTTTTAAAGAGTTTTAATTCCCTAAGGAGTCCCAATAGCTCATCTTTCTTTTTTATTTGAGGAAATAAAATCCTATTTGTTTGAAATGGTTTGGATCTAGAAAGGTCAGACAGATGTATCCTGACGTCTCTAGGCACCATCTCCCTGCACCCCCAGCACCCATTCCCAAGCCAGCATCACCTTTCCTAGCCTTGGGTGATGTTCCTCGGGTGCCTCCCCAGTACATTCAAGCAGTACTTTTAGACTAATAAATGTCTATCTTCCATCACACACACCATTCCATAAGTATCTATAGATCTTATCTAGACTAATAAAATATAAAATAATTCAAGAGTATCACTGAATTAAAGGTGTTTTTTTCATTTTTATGTGTGTGTCCTTTTAAATTGAAGATACCAAAAGTGCAACCCTGATACTTGCTCTAAAGCCTGAAACCTATGGTTGGAAATGTCCTGGTTTCTTGTTTTAAGCACAAACTCTACCAATAACAGGAAGGCATTTCTATTGTTTTTTCGTGTACATCATAATTATGTGCCACTTTTGCTAGTGATTTTATGACGAGTGAATTATTATACTCATAGCATTCAATTCATGGTTGAGAAGAACATGCAACTCAGTGGGCATCATGGCACTTGCATGCCGCTTGAGTGTGACTCGCCCCCAGAGGGCATCTGAAGACCCTGAAGCATCTGCAGAATCCAGGTGTGTTGTTTCGTATACATCATTCGAGGTTCTCTCTCTCCCGAGGACTATCTTTGGGACTCTTGGCTGATCGGCCCTGGGGACAGGGGGCAAGCCTGCACTGGGATGGCTGCAGTGCTGTGCTCATCTGGCACATGGTTCAGGGCCAGCAAGAAGCTCCAACATTTCCCACCTCGACGTCGAGAGGAGCAGAGTCACACCACCTGTATGGTTTTGCTGGAGTTCCAGACGCCATTTCAGAATATTACAATCCCTGGAGTGCAACCCTGATCAGTGGTACAGCATCAAGCCCCACACGTTTTAATAGGAAGACCTTCTCAGAGGTTCTTCCTGTGATGTAATTTGGGTGGAGTTTCCAAAAGAAGGTCAGAGGGTGTTGGAAACAAGAGAAGACTGTGTCTGAAGAAACGTGAGTACTAAAGAGAGCACTTCAGGGAATCCAGGCTGCAACCAATGCATTAAAGAAGGAAGGAAAGAAAGAAAAGGCAGGAGAGAGAACTCTCTCCCAGCCTCTTCTCCAGAGCCTCAGAGTAGGTCCTTCCCATCCAGGGGGTGCCCATCTGGGCCAGGAGGAGGGCACACCACCTTGGAAGCAGAGACTTGAGACTTCACTAGACACCGAGCCTGCTGGCACCTTGATCTTGGACTTCCCAGCCTGCTCCAGAGCACTAGATTCAGACACCCCTCTCTCAAGGTGATTCTCTGTACTGGATATATGGAATTTTTCCTTTCTAAGGCTTTTGGTAACACATGTTTGATTACTGGTGTAGAACATGGGAGGATCTTAGAATTCTTTCAGTTCTCCCAGCTGCATGTGTGGTTGGTTTGTGGTTCTAGAATTGATTTTGTCCCAAACAGCATTAAAGAAGAAGGAAAGAAAAGGAATAAAGTAGCAGATATCAGAATGCGCCATGCATTAGGTTTGCTAGGGCTGCCATAGCAAAGCAACAGACGGAGGGCGCGTACAACGGGCATTCACTGTCTCGCAGTTCTGGAGCCCGGAGGTTCTGAACCAAGGTCATGGTGTTGGCAGGCCTCTCCTCTGAGGCCTCTCTCCTCAGCCTGCAGGTGGCAAGAGGTCTTCTCCCTGTGCTCTCACATGGTCATTCCTCTGTGTGTGTCCATGTCCTGATCTCCCCTTCTTACTCCCCTAATCCACCAGTCCTGTTGGATTAGGGCCTGCCCATATGCTCTCATTTTAACTTAATTACCCCTTTGAAGACCCTATCTCTAAATAAAGGCACATTCTGAGGTCCTGGGAGTTAGGGCTTCAATGTGTGAATTTTGGGTAGACACAATTCAGCCCACACATAACACACTATGTAATGTATTTTTGTGAAACTTTAACTCAAGTGTGTGTGTGTGTGTGTGTGTGTGTGTGTGTGTGTACTGGGTTGCAAAATAAAGATATTTCTTATTGAGTGAGTCTTGGTCCAAAGTGTTTGAAAAGCACAGGCTTGATTGATTTGATGGTAAAATGCCCCACTGGAACGGGGCAGAGACTGCAGGACTTGGAAGGCAGTTGGGAAGGGTAGGAACAGACTGAGATGACTGCCTTGCACTTCTTGTTCTCCCTTTGTTTAATTGTTGTTTGTTCTCTTTTGGTTTTGAGTAACACCCAAGCTGTTGGCAGGTTCCTTGGGGTTGTAGAACTGAGGTCCCATTTCCTTGCTGGTCACCTGCCTGTCTCAGCTCCTCCCAGCTGATCTCAGGTTCCTGCCGCACGACCCCCACATCCCAGCAACCCAGAGCCTCCTTCTCATGCATCTGTCCCCCTCACGCCCCATTGACTTTTCCCTCTGCCACCAGCTGGAGAAAACCCTCTGCTTTTAAGGGCATGTGTGATTAGACGAGGCACACCGGGGCAATCTCCCTTTTGGTAAGCTCAGAGTCAACTAATTTAGTAACCTTAATTACACCTGCAAAATCCCTTTTGCCAGGTAAGGTGACATAATCATGAGCTTGGCATTTCGTCATGTTTACTGTGCCAGGGATTAGGGTGGAAAGTCCTGAGGCCATTTTAGATTCTGCATAATAGAGGCCTAGACCTTGCAAGGTGACTGGTGAACCTGCACTTGGTCAGTAGGGATATAAACTATCATTGTCCAGTGGAGATCAGACCAAAAGCTTCAGCATTTTTGTTTTGTCTTTTTTTTTTCCTTTGCCCCATTAGGACATTAGCAGGGTTTGTCTCTACTTGGCAAGCTTATTTCAGTGACATTTTCCTTCCTTCCTTTCTGACGGATGCTCTAGACCTCGTTCCATGAACTCTCTTTGCCTTCCTGCTGGACTCTTCACTGATGAGTTAAATAAAGCGTCGACACCTGTCCATTCTATATTTGTGTGAAGTCATGTGTTAGCTTTCACAAGAGCGATTCAGTTTTCTGTGAACCCTGTCCTTGCAGCTTCTGAGACTTTCTATTTCCTCTTTTTCTTACCAGAAACCCCCTACTGACTAAGCTCACCCATGGCTCTGCCTTTTGAACAAAAAATAATGGTGTAAAAATTTACCTCGTGCATGGCTTTGCATCATTAAAAGCTTGCATGGTGACTGGCAGCTCAAAGGGAACTCAGTGGCAAGCACCCTGCCATAGATAGGAGTTTCTGGAGCAGGGGTGATGGAAAAGTTGGACAAACAGAAAAAAATTGCACAGATCACACATCTGTGACTTCAGCATTTTTCCCTCTGGGCTTGGCCAGTGAGACAGCTGGCAGGGCGGGAGCAGCCTGGATTTACCAACTCTGGAACCTACAACCACAGACAATTGTCCAGATCTGTCTGGGGCCAGGCTTTCCTGTAAAGCCAGAGGAATACCACCGACCGCCCACCTTCACGTGCATCCCCATCTCTCCTTCTTTTTTAAGGCTGGATAATGTTCCACTGTAAGGATATACCACATTTTCTTTATCCTTTCATACACTGACGGACACTTTGGTTACTTTTGCCTCTTAGCTATGGTAATTAATGTTGTAATTAACGTGAGTGTGCAAATATCTCTTTGAGATCCTGCTTTCAATTCTTTTGAAAGTGTGAGATTGTTGGATCATATGAAAGTTCTATTTATAATTTTTTGAGGAACCTCTATGCTGTTTTCCACAGCAGTTGCACCATTTTACATTCCCACCAACAGTGCACAAGAGTTTTAATTTCTCCATCCTCATTAACGCTTGTTATTTTCTATAGTTTTGATGGTGGCTATGGTAATTGATATAAAATGACAGCTCATTATGGTTTTGATTTGCATTTCTCTAATGATTAGTGATGTTGAACATCTTTTCATATGTTTGTTGGCCATTTGTATATCTTCTTTGGAAAATATCTATTCAAGTACTTTGCCTATTTTTAATAAGTTTATTTGTATTATTGTTGTTAAGCTACAGGAGTCCTTTATATATTCTGAATATTAACCTGTTATAAGATACATGATTTGCAAATATGTTCTCCCATTGCAAATTGCCTTTTCACTCTATTGATTGTTTCCTTTGATGCACAGAAGTTTTAAAGTCCAGTGCAGTCCCATTTGTCTATTTTTTTCTTCTGTTTTCTGTGCTTTTGGTATCATATTCAAGAAATTATTGCCAAATCCACCATCATGAAGCTTTCCTTTTGCTTGATAGTATTCAATAGTCCCTTAGGCTATCTTCCCTTCTCTTCATTATTTTTTCTTTTTGCTCCTTTAATTTGATAATTTCAAAAGACCCATCTTCAAGTTTGCTGATTCTTTTTTCTGTTTGATCAGGTCTGCTATTGAACCCTTCTAGTTAATTTTTCAATTATTATACTCTCCAGTTCCAGGATTTCTGTTTGTTTTTTTAATAGTTACTATCTCTTTGTTGACATTCTCATTTTGTTCATACATGTTTTCCTAACTTCATTAAGTTATATTAAATCTGTGTTCTCTTTTAGCTCATTGAATATATTTGAAGCAATTACTTTGAATTCTTTGTCAAGTAATTTATATATCTCCACATCTCCAGGATAGTTTCTGAAGAATTTTTTTTTTCCTTTGATTGGGCCATCCATCTTTTCCTATTCTTTGTATGCCTTGTGATCTTTTGTTGAGATTTGAGTATTTGAAAAAATAGCAGCCTCTCTAACTTTACAAACTGGCTTCAGATATAGGAAGACCTATAGCAGTGTCCCTGGCTAGAGATTCTGGGGACCTCTGAAACCTTTTTGGGGGATATATATTCTGTGGGCTTGTGTATGTAATTTCCCAGTTAAAGAGGTTTGTCCTTGTTTCTTCTCAGGAGCCCATAGTCTCTTGGTCCCCTGGTGTCTGTCGGCAGTACTGCAGTCTCTCTGGTGTAACAAGCCACAGAGCTGGCCTGCTCTCAGCCTGACGTCCAAAGTCCAAAGCAGTTCTGTCAGCACCCAGTGTCAGGCAAGACAGACACCAATCCCCTGAAAGCCAGAACACTGGACTCACATTCCACTCTTCTCTTTCTTTCCCGAGGGTGAAGCTAGGAGTTGTGGATTTTCTTCTAATCACACCACACTTGTGTTGGGGAGGGGAAAGGTCCAGAGCAGACGAAGTGCAGCCCACTTTCTGACCTGTGTCAACATGTGTAAGTCCATGTCTTTGTGGGGAATGAGGGCTTGGGGACTTCTATTCCATCATCTTACTGACATCCCTCTGCCCTTTCTTTTTTCTTTTCTTTTCTTTTTTTTTTTTTTTTGAGACAGAGTCTCACTCTCTTGCCCTGGGTACAGTGCAGTGGCATCATCATAGTTCACTGCAACCTCAAACACCTGGGCTCAAGTGATCCTCCTGCCTCAGCCTCCCAAATAGCTGGGACTAAAGATGTGCCCCCATGCTTGGCTAATTTTTCTATTTTTAGTAGAGATGGGGTCTCACTTTTGCTCAGGCTGGTCTCCAACTCCTGAGCTCAAGCGATCCTCCCTCCTCGGCCTCCCAGAGTGCTAGGATTACAGGCGTGAGCCATCACATCTGACCCCTTTCTTTTCTTTTAAAGCCATATTCCTTAGGTGATTTTAAGCCTCCTCCAGATTGTTGACAGACTAATAGTGTGCACCAAAATTTCTCCCATGTGCATTCCATTTTCAAATACTTATTTTATTCTAAACTTGGAAAGTGAGAGCTGCACCTGTGTGAAGGAGCAGAGACATGAGTAGCTCCTGAATCTTTGTCAGTCAGAGGGAAGAGCTCACATGTGCGGGAGCTGCTTTGGGTGGGCATTACCTTCCACTCTCTAGCTGCTCTTTGATCTTATCCTTAGGCTGCAGCTTGAGGGTTACATATGTGTTTCTAGCTATTTCCTTCTCAACACAGGATGATCTTGAACTCCTCCCTGGAGGCAGAGCTTCCATGGCCTTTCTTGGAGAATGACAGTCATCACGTTGGAAGTGAGGATGATGGAAAGGTCCCGTGCCCAGAGGAAAGGCAGCATTGGCACCGGGGCACAACAACAGCTGTGTTTGCACCATGACACATATCTGAGGACCACAATGGGTTTTAAAAACAAGGTCCATTTTTATGACTATGAAATTAATGCATGTCTCTTGTAGAAAGTGTGAATATGTGAAAAGTAGAAAATAAAAACCAGCTGCAACCATATCATTGAGTGTGCTAACCACTATATTTCAGTCTATTTGCTTTCTATCTTTTGTATATAAATACTTCTTTGTTTCTCAAATATTTGGGTCATATTCTCTGTAAAGTCACACTAAAATATTTTAAAATTAAGCAAAAGGAACATTTTTATATTCATATTTAAAACCAGGTTTCTTTTTAAGGAAAATGTTTGTTTCTTAAAGATTTCATTGGACTTTGGTTTCCATAGGGTAAACAGATGGGAAGGAGGTGATTGGGAACGCGGGTTAATTTTCTCCAGACATTCGTGAGGCCAGTGCTCTGGTGTCCACTGCCTGTGTGCATCTCCTAAGTCCTTGTTTGTCCAGACTCTTGCAGCTGTGAGTAGATAGCGACTCCACAGTTGGGAGGCATCTCCTTAATGTCTTGCTCACCCATTCCCCGGCAAGGCCAGTAGGAAAGCAAAAAACTTGGACAAACTCTCGATTCCTTGCCTTTGGAAACTTTGATAGTTTGTAAAGAACTCTCACAGCACAGTATTGAGATGAGCTGTCGGCTTCCAAGTCATTGAGAACTGAGTGAAAGGACCTCATCATTTCTACATAATTCACAATATGTGTCACCTCTAAAGCAAAGAAAATGCAGTTCTTTTCTCTGATGCAAACATGACTTGTAATTCGGTTGGTTAAGAGAAAAAAAATCACTTATAATACGGAACCATAAAAAATTATATAATCTTAACTTATTTTGACCCAAACCATACATACATATGTTCATTCACCAGACTTTTGATGTTGGGCTGATGCATTTCCTCTGTGTGTGTCTCTGCTGACTCGAGTCCAGCAACTTTCTTATAAAATCACAATAAGAACTACCGTTATACAGTGGGATTGTCAGAATCACCAAATAAAAGTATAGGATGCCCACTAAACTGGAATTTATATTGATTAAAAAAAGGCTAATTTTTTTCTCCAAAAATGCCTGCTGCAGCCTTGTAGATTCAACATTTAGGAGCATATTTCCCCTTTCGTGATATGTGATATGTGGGAGGAAGGGAAGAAGAAAATGCTTTCATGGAATTTGAGATGGCCGCTTTCCAGAGGAAAACATTTCCCCGCCTCTGCTCCGCACTGGGCTGAGGTGGGGAGGTGGAGTCCCTGGTTTAGATCCTGCCTCTTCAGACTTGCAGTTGAGCAGTCAGAAACCTTCCTGCAGGGGAGCTGCATCTTCCACACTCACAGCAGAGTCCTCAGAGAACTTTTATACACACACATGGAATTCAGTAGGCGTGTGCATGTAATATATAGACCTCTTTTTCTTGGCTTAGAACATAGAAAAAGAATTTTAGTACTGAAAGTAAGATCACCAGTTTTTATTCTCTTTGTTGAGAACGCTCTGAAAAAAAAAATCTATAAAGTCTTTGAAAATAGTATTGTATATCAATTCTCTGAGGCAAAGTACCCAGGAAAACACAGAGCTTTATGTCTTAGAGCTATATGTCTCAGCTAGTGATACTAGATTCTTAGGGGTGGGCCCCACCACTGTCTGGAACAGTGGCTGGATCCCCGTGAGGAAAGGCCCCACGGCAAGGAGATGTGGTAATGACATCTCCAGTCCTTTCTCAAAGGCCCCTGTGGCCATTTACTCAGGTAAATATGCACAGGGAAATTGACTTATTCAGGTCACAGAAGCCACCTATGCCCCTTGACTGGCCCACAGGAGGCTACAAAGTCCCGGCCCTTTTGTCTCCAGGTTGACCGCTACTCGGGAGTAGCCTAGCTACAGAGTTCCCTGGAGGACTGACCAAAGCATCCCAGTGCAGTTGCTCCCTCTGCCCCAACCGGCTGTGTCCCTTCCTCTCCCGGGGTTTTTCCTGGGAGCCCTCCCAATGCACCTGCCGTGCACAGTCCCCAGAGTCTCAGAGGCAGTTTCCTGGGGAACCCAACTCTTAGGAACACATCATTATAAATGCGTTCAGCGACTCCCACTTGTACAAATTAAGACTGCAGGTGCAGGTTAATTTTGTCAGTAACTGGTAATTGTGAGTGAAATTGCTGAAGGATATTTGTTCATCACACTGTTGACTCACTCAGAGGAGGTGCTGTGGGATTGCTCCCAGAGGCAAGTAGTTAGATATCATCAAACGCCCTGGCCCACATGCTGGCTTGCTCACAACCAGTGTCTCTCCATCCTCAAGAGAGAGCCATGGTTGACAGGATTATAGATTGTTTTACTCAGAGGGAGACCTGGGGCAGGAACAGAAATTGTAGTGAAAAGTTCTCTCTCTTTCCTTCTTAGATGATGGCAAAAGGTTTGCTGCTACTTGAATTAAACATCTGTCTGCTGTGGATAAAGACACATTGTGTCCCCTTTCCCCAAGGTGGGGTGGGGGTAAATATTTTCTTTGGTTGTCTAAGCAACAGACAAGATTTAGCACCTGCCTAGGGTTCCCAGCTGCTCTCTTGGGTGTCAAGTTTCTGCTGGACATTCCCAGTGGGGTATCCCACAGATATTTCAAGCTCAACATCTTCCAAAACTGACTCATTCCTCTTTGCTCCAATTCCCACCCCTGCTCTTCTTGTATCCCCTGCCTTGGTTGTTAGTAGCTGTGCTCATCTTGTCCTCCAAGTCAAAAATCGGGAAATTATTCTCGACTCCATCCTTCCCCCATCCTCCTGCCAACATCCATCTCATCTGTCGTCCCATCCTGCTCACTGTCCTTCTTAAACATCTCTAGAGTCCATCTACCCTCAGAGCCACTGTCCATTTCAGGGCCTCACTTTCTCAGGCTTTGGCTGTTGAAGAAGAGAGTCTCTTATTTGGTCAATTTACTTCTAGGGGCTCCTTTCCAATCTTGTCACTCCTCTGCTAGAGTGACCTTTCTTGAAAACAGATTTGATGTTGTCTTCCTTGGGTTGGTGTTGAGCAGTGACATGGCCCCTCATCGCGGGCTTCTCACCAGGATGGTTTTTGGAGCATGACCCATAGAACTGGAGCAAGTCCTCTTTCATCTGCTTGAGCTCCTGGCCTTCAAGGCATCCTCGGCTTGGAGGGGGTGGAAACCACTGTGATGCAATACTGACTGCTTACATTTCTGTAAACACTCCACGTTACTTCATAAATATTTTCTCTTGTACATCTCTCCTTTCTGCCTGGAATGATCTTCCCTGTTTCTGCAACTTGATAGATCCCTGACTGTATTTCAAAATGGAGCTTGGAAGGCATCTCATCCTTGAAGCCTTTCTGCAACCAGAGGCTGAGCCTGTCACTCAAAAGCCACCTCGGTTTTATCTTCTACCATTTCGGATAAAGGAGAATTGCCTCTGTGAACTCTATAAATCCATGACTTTGGATTCTATTTTCTTTTATCCATACAATTGGCAAACTGGCCAATTCTTTTCTGAGCTCATCTTTTTCTTGTAAACACTTGCTAAAGCAATCTGTGGTAACTTGTGGTAACTTGTACTGGTACACACAGCTAATGTTTTCCAACCTCTTTCCCTAGAGTTGAAGGTTCCTTAGGCTTATGATCTGACTTCTAAGTTATTGCAGGCAATTATTTTACTAAATATTTTGCCACTGCATTTATATACATTGCGATTCTTTTGACCTCCAATAATAATTTTCCTCACGATTGTGCTGCTTGGCACCCAAGCCAATGCCACATACAGATTATTGTGGCTCAGTTTTGGTAGTAATTTTTGTATTGGCACAATAGGTAAGGTCCTACTCTGGTAATGCCTCCAAAATGTCGTGGCTTAAACAAGCAGAGATTTGTCTTTTCCTCAGACTGCGTGTCTACTGTTGCTTGGGTCTTCTCTATGCTATTGTCACTTTGGCACCCAGGCTGACAGGGGTCTGCCATCGAGTGCAGGTGGTTTCTTCAGTAGAAGGGAGGAAAACTGCACATCTCACCTTAGTCCTAAAAGCTTCTGCTCAGCAGTGATACACATCATTTCTGCTCACACTTCAGTGGCCAATTTGTGCCTCATAGTCACACCTCACTTCAAGCAGGTGAGAGTTGTGGTCCTACCGCTGGAAGAGGAACGTTTGACGCAGAGCACTTGTGGCTACCATGACACCATTCACAGATCCTTGGGGATGTAGAAGAATTTGCTTCTGGACTGTCTGGGCCTGGTGACTTTCTGTGAGGCATTGTTTTGTCTCCCTTTCCAATAATTTCTTTGGTTAATAATCTATTTAAACTTACAACCTATTCTGAGTCAATTTAGTAATTTATATATTTTCTTTAAAAAAGTCTGAATTGGTAGATTATTCTTTGTCTACTTTAAATTGTGATTTGGAATTCATTTTTCCTATTTCTATTTTTTCTCGCTTTTCCATTAACCTATTAGCAAACATGTTTAAATATATGTTTCTGTCAAGAGTAAGAAAAATATATACGTATATTGCTAATGAGAATGTAAAGTGGTGTAGTTGCTTTAGAAAATAGTTTGGCAGTCTCTCTAAAAAGACAAACTGGAGTTACCATATGACCAAGCAATTTGCCCAAGAGATTTGAATACATGTGTCCACAGAAAAACATGTGCACAAATATTCAGAACAGTATCATTCACAGTAGACAAAAAAGTGGAAACAAACTAAATGTTCACCCAATGATGAAAGAATCAACAAAATGTGGTACATCCAGACAATGGAATGCTATTCAGCCTTAAAAAGGAATGAAATATTGATACAAGCTACAACATGACTGAACCTTCAAAATATTATTCCAGTGAAATACCCAGACACTAAAGAACACGTACTGTATGTACAACTCCACTTATATGAAATGTCTAGAATAGGCAAATCCATAGAGATAGAAAGTGGGTTCCTGGTTGCCAGGGGTGGGAGTGAAGTGGGTATGAACAGTGGCTGCTTATGTATATGGTTCCTGCATGGGGCTATGACAATGTCCTGGAATTAGGTAGTGGTGATGGCTCCACAATTCTGTTTTCAGGATAATAAAACCCACTGAATTGTACACTTTAAAAGGGTGAGTGTTATAGTATGTGAATTACGTCTCAGTAAAGCTGTTTTTAAAAGAAGAGAAATCATCAGAATTTGTAATCTTCACATCCTAGCAAGATGATGCCTTTGATGTAGTCCCAGGTCCCTCTCTGTCCCTCTCCTTGGGGTTCTTAGAGGGACTTTCCACTTACACTGGCTCTGACACAGATTGTCCTTCTCACCAAGTTCCCAGCTCTGCAGAGTGAAGCATGGGGGCGTCTAATTTAGCACTGCTGTCGGGTGTCAAGTCCAGGCAGTATGGCCAATGATACCCACAAGCTTCAAGATATTATTGGTGAGGACATATTAAAAAACTAAAGAATGAGAATTTTAGGATTATTGCTGTTATGTACTTTTTAAAGCCAGGAGTCACCAGGGCAAATGCCAGATGCCAGTGCTGTAGTTGTGTGTACATGTTTGCAAAAGGGGAAAAGTGGTATTCTTTACCAGTGATTCTCAACAGAGTAGAGGGGAAATACAAAGAGGAAAACAAATTTCAACTTACCATTGCTTTCATTTGCTTTCTATTATATTCATATGGATATCCCAGACAACATCAAGGGCGGGCATGGGCTATCTCTGTTTGTCAAAAGGGCTCGTGATTAAACTGCAAACAATTGCATCTGGCCTGTCGTGTGTGTGTGAATCCATGAGTGCGGTTAATCTGTGGCTGTCCTCCTGTCCTGTTAGATAACACACTTCCAGCCGACGGGGGTCAAGTCTCCGTGTCTTCTGCTCTGAGTGCTTGAGAGCACAGTATAATATTTATGATGCAGCCTTGGTTTCTTCAATTGTAATTTCAGAGAATAGCTATGTTCCTCCCGACAACAGTGGGCGAATTGAAATGACAATATCAAAGAGAATGTACAGAAAGCCTCCAGGTTTGGCCCTGAGGTTTTCTGTGCTGAATTTTCACTGGCAAGAGAACAAGTGAGAACAAATCATGGAGGACGTGGATGTGATGTGGGGGTTCCTGCTGGTGGCGCTCACAGCACGGGCAGCTCAGCCGGGCAGGGGCGAGCTGCAGCCTGAGGAAGAGCAGAGGCTGCCCAGTGAGGCTGGGACTTAGGAGGAGCGATGGCTTCTCCATAGCCCCAGGGGTTGGCTTGCTGCAGTGGCAGCCGCAGCCATTGTGGCCCTGTGGTCCCCAGGTGGACTCATGCTCCGTGGACTCTCCTCACTGCCCACGTTGGGGAAAGCTGTAGCCGAGCCTGTTGCCCTCAGTTCAGGGGAAGACTCTGATGTAGAAGAGGTCAAGGCAGTTGGGGATGAACTGGGCTTGTGTTTGGAGTTTCTTGTTGTTTACTGCATTTGCTATAGTGCTGCCAGATTTAGGGGTAAAAATACAGAACACTCTGTTAAATTTGAATTTCAGATAGACAATAAATAAAGTCTGAGCATAAGTACACCTCAAATATTGAAAATTTAACTGGGTATGTGGCATTTTATCTGGAAACCCGAACTGGCTAATATTTCAATATCAGATACAGCGTAGAACCACAGAGTTAAATGGGACCTTTGGCACTTACTTACTGAGTTACTTTAGGTAAAATATATCTGAACTACTCTGAGCAAAATTAGATCCTACCTCTCGTAAAGAACTCGTTTGCTTCAAGGACATCCTAGCACCTATCTTAAGTCCACGCTTGTAGTATCTTTAGCGTATGTGTGTTCATGTGTGTGCATGTACATGTTTGTGTGTGGATGTGTGTGTGGCTGGTAGAAAGAAAAGCCTCTGAGTTCTGTCCCTGTGTACAACAAAGAAGTGTGTTCTGGCAGACGTGAATCAGGCCCCGTGTCAGACTTGTCTTCTGTCATCTGCGAGCACTGGAATTACTGGTGAGTCATAGAGCCTGACAGAATAGGACAGTTCGTAACAGTCTCAGAGAATAGAAGATGATTTTAACAAAGACCTATTTATGCCAAGCTCTCAAACAAGGTCTCTTCAAAAAAATGAAAGGTAAAATGACAAAAATATGCCACATGATACTTTCAAAGACAGGAATATTGTGTTTCTTGCACCTTAGCATATAATTTACTGAACTGAGATGTCAGTCATTATAAATACATATGATCGCTTTTTTTGTAGAGGTACATGAGACTTTTAAAATGAGTAATGAAGAAAGCACTCACGGACAACTAATGCCAGGAGTCTGTTCATAAAGAAAATTTTTTGCAACTTTGGCTACTACAAAATTTGATGGAGGTTTGTTCCCATATATTAAGAAAGAAATGTATATTTTGATCTTCAAATGAGAAAAAGGCACTTTATGGCCCTATTCAATTTCATGGCAGACATCTATGTAAATTATGTAATTTGTTTTGGAGAGCAACAGGTGGTCTTTCATTTTCTTTTGCTTGGGTTAGCACAAAGATTGAGAAGTAAATGCACCTGAATGGAAACAACTTTCTCAATATTACCTACTTCAAACTTTTATCCATGCAAATTTTTTCCTAAAGAATAGAGGCTGGGCGTGATGGCTCATGTCTGTAATCCCAGCATTTAAGAGGCCAAAACAGTAGGATCATGGTCCCAGGACTTTGAGACCAGGCTAGGCAACATAGCGAATGTATGAAATAGCCTCCCTGAGAAATGCGTATCCAGTTGGGGGTGAAGGAGGGTCACTGAGCTTGGTGAAGGCAGGAGGTAGGGTGTATGAGAAAACCATGTAGTGGGAGAGAACAGAGCATTGTTCCAGGATTTTGAAGAAAGTCAGCACAGGCTGAACAAAGGATGAGAAGAGCATGGGGCTTGGTGAGGCTGCAGTCATCCACTGGGGCCAGGTCATGTAGACTTCAGGACACGTGGAAGATTGTGACTGGGGGTAAGCACTGGTTTACATGGTCAGTTTGCACATTAGGTAGTTTATCCCCTGGTTGTTCACTCATTTTGGCCAAATAGAATATCAGAGCAGACAGCCGGCTGGTGTGCTTTCCCCTTCAGGGGTGATGGTCCTCCCTCCAGGTGCTGACCCTCTCTCCAGGTGTGGTAGGCCTCCAGCCTTCGAATTCACTGGCACAGGGAGCAGAATGCTGTTTTCAGTAAGCAGTACCAACAGTTCACTGATTACCAATGTCACTGGTAATTCTTACTGTTTTTCCTATGTAGATGATGTATCTTTTAATCTCTGATGACTTTTATGATTTTTTATCTTTAGCCTTGGTTTTCATCAATTTGGTTATTATGTGATTTATCCTGCTTAGAGTTTTTTGGGTCTGGTAGTTGAAAACTGTCATCAAATTTGGGAAAAATTTTGATCATTGTTTCTTCAAATTTTATTTTTATGCCACAATGTCTTTCACCTTTTGGGACTTCAATTACTCATATGCTAGAGTGTTTGATATTGTCCCACAGCTCAATGAGGCTCTGCTTTTTTCTTTTCTTTTCTTTTCTTTTTTTTTAGTATTTTGTTCTCTGTGTTCTTTAGTTAGGATAGTTCCTATTGATTTGCCTTCAATTTTTCTAATGTTTTCTCTTGCAGTGTTCATTCTGCTTTTACACCCATGTGGTTAACTTTTATTTCATATATTTTTCCAATTTTCAATTTCAGTTGTATAAATTTCCAACTTAGAGTTCTTATTTCTCTGCTGAGATATTCCATCTGTGCAGTCATTCTCTCCGTCTTTTTGTTTAAATCCTTGAGCATGTTTTCAACAGCTGTTTGAAAATTTTTATTTGCTAAATTAAACATCTATCATCTCTGGGTCTATTTATATTTTCCACTTTCCCCTCTTTCTGGTTTTAGGTTATATTTTTCCAGTCCTTTGTTTTTTAATTTTTTAGCATGTGCTAGATATTGTGTATACTCTGCTGTTGTGCGTCTTAATTATGCTGATTCCTTTAAAGACTTTTGAGGGTTTTTCTGATTGGCAGTTAATTTAGTAGCAGCTAAGCATCATCTATTGAGGCTTTGTTTTAGAGTAGGTCTAAGGTGTCACTTACTAGCAGATCTAGAGTACCAGAGCTAGAGAAGGGTTTCTCAACAGTGGCACTCTTAACTCTAGACCAGATGACTCTGTGTCCTGTGCACTGTAGGATGTTTAGCAGCAACCCTAATCTCTCCTTGCTAGGTACAAGTGGCATCCTCACAGTTGAGACAAAAATAACTCTAAACATTGCTAAATATTCCCTTACTTATATTCCCTCATTTGTATTTATTTATCCCCTTATTTTAGGGGATAAAATTGCCCCCAGTTGAGAACCACTAGGCTAGAACAACACTACAGGACCTTAGTTACTATACCTTAGTAAAGTTTTTGGAATCTCAAAGGAATACTTGGGCTATGTAGCAGGGTCTTACTGCTCCAGATGTTTGAAACTTTGAAATCTCCATTCAACTAACAAGCCCCAACCACTGTTCTCCAGTAGACTTCGTGGAGTTTCATTCTACGCAGAAACAGATTCATATTTTGCCAAAAATTCAAGGGACTCTCCATGCAGATATATAAAGCTTTATCTCTGTGAAGCTCTGTCTTCTCCTGTATCCTGCTCTGCAAACTCCATTCTTCTTAGCAGCTTAGAACTCAGCTTTCTCTTTGGGCTCTATCCCTCTTCTTCTAGTTTGGAAAATTCCCCCAGGCAGAAAGTTGAGATGAATGTAGAGCTCACCCTATGTATTTCCTTTCCCTTAAGGATCACAGCTCTGTACTGCTTTTCAGTGCCTGAGAACATTGCTTCATATATTTTGTTTACTTTTGTAATTGTTTCTAATGGGAGGTTAAGTCTGATAATTACCACTTTGTCAAGGGAAGCTACTTGGCTGTCGCTTCACCCTAGTGGCATACTTTTTCAATTAATTTGGATTTTTAATTATTTAAGTGGACAGTTACTATCATGCATGAAGAGACAAAGATGCCAGCAGGACAAAACAAAAACATCAAGTAACTGAAAAAAGTCCAATATTTTCCATGTCTGGAGTATTTTCAATTAACAACTGTTACACTGTGACATTTAAACAATTTATTTGAGATTTCATTTGACTAACACAGTAACTGGGATGCATGGCACTATGTTATGATGATATAATTGTTCTTTGTATGTAATAGAATTAAGACTTCTATTATTTATCAAATGATAATCACTGAAAAATAACATAGATCATCTGGTAATTCAAACTCTTTCTTTAAATGAAGAAATTGAGACCCAATGATGGTAAGTGACTTGTCTGGGGCCACACCGGTAGCTAACCTCAGAGTTGAGTCATAGAATCGGGTTTCTTCCTCATCAGGTCACCAAGCTCAAACCCTGGACCTCTGAAGCTCTTCCTCCTCCCACTCACAGATGTACTCTGGATATAAGAAGTCAGCGAGGGGCCTGTCGTCTCCTCTCGGGTCATTTTTAGGTTGGCTAAATAAACCACTTGTAACAAAGAAATAATTTGCTGCAATGGAAAGAATATGGCTGGGAAGACAGGTGATACAGGTTCTACTCCTAGTGTAGCCATTGGTGCCCCTGTGGTCTGACAACTGGTTGACCACTCTGAGTCTCAGTTTTCTCACATCTAAAATAAAGAATTTGATTATATCATTTCTGGTTTTTTTTTTTTTTTGAGATAGAGTCTCGCTTTGTTGCCCAGGCTAGAATGAGTGCCGTGGCATCAGCCTAGCTCACAGCAACCTCAGACTCCTCGGCTTAAGCGATCCTCCTGCCTCAGCCTCCCGAGTAGCTGAGACTACAGGCATGTGCCACTATGCCCGGCTAATTTTTTCTATATAGATTTTTAGTTGGCCATATAATTTCTTTCTATTTTTAGTAGAGACGAAGTCTTGCTCTTGCTCAGGCTGGTCTCGAACTCCTGACCTCGAGCAATCCACCCGCCTCAGCCTCCCAGAGTGCTAGGATTACAGGCGTGAGCCACCGCGCTCAGCCGGATTATATCATTTCTAATGTTCCTACCAGTTCTAACATCCAATAGATTTAAACCCCACACCATTTATTAAAGTGCCTACTTATTAAGAAGTATTTCTGTATTTTCCCTTCCTGTTTTCAGGGAGAAAACATATTTCTAAAATTTTTAGTTGTTACAGAAATAAACTGTGTAGTGGTATATCGGGTTTAAAAAACACACTTGAAACCTTTTTCATCTTCTTTTTTTCTATGTTTGCCTTGCACTGGGTTACTTTTGCCACACAAGTGGTACATCATGTCTTTGGTGAGTTCAGAAGTGGTCTCAGTGAGGCTGGAGCAAGAAGCAGAAGCAGTGCATTGGCACAGAACCCTTAAAATGAACACACAAAAGAAATGTTCCCTCTGTAGCTAGACCTTTTACTCATGAGTTATTTTGTAAGTATTTCCAGTAGATGTAACTTTGTAACTCTCCTATGCAGCCTGGCAGTTAATATAAGCTTGTCTTCTTCAATGCACACGGATAGATTTATTGAGCTGATAATATTTTCTTACTCTTGTTTTCAGTGATGATTTATTTAAACTTTCCAACTAATTTAAATTTAATAAAAAAAGAACTTTGCACATTGCTTTATGGAAGCTAGATTCATCATCTCCCAAAACACTGCAGTATTCAAAATTGTGCAAAAGTGGCAGCAACTGTATCTGGATTTAATTAAAAACAGCAAATCATTTCGTCAGTGGTAATGGATGCTCCACACAGCCCATTGGATACATGGTGATTTAAGAAGCCAATATTTTAATCTTAAAATATTTGATTGGACAAGATCATGGCGCTGATGGCTGGGCTTTCCTTGTGCTTAATATGGTGCCATTTGATGAAGTGGTGGCTTTCCTTTGATGTTGGGACCATGAGGGTTGACTGGCTGGGGGGAAGATGGAGTCGACTTCTATTTCCCTTTAATTTACAGCATTAGGAAAACACACGTGTACACATACATATGCACACATACACACAATGCATTTTATGGATGAAGCCCAGTAACATAGAAGGGATTTTCTGGGGATGCCATTTACTGCTAATTATCTGTGATGCTATGAAATTTTTACTCGACTCTCTCAGGCAGGACAAAAAATGGATTAAAAAGTGTTGAGATTTATGTCTAGCTATTCCTGGCACAACTGTCATTCATCTCTTCCTTGGAATTTTCCGAAGGCGCAGCCTCTTAGGCATCCTTCTCCCCCATTTCTTCTCTCCTCCCAATTGGCTTCAGTGGTAGCTCATGACCTGATCTCCCAGAGTCAGAGAGCAAGGAGGAGGGTGTGGGGAGGGGAGGGGGTCTTGCTTATCCGCATGAAATGGTCATGAAATAAACAACCGAGCTACTTAAACTATTTGAACTAATAAGTATTTCTGGTTCTAAAAATCCCCAAGAAAAAAATTATATACAGCCCATGGAAGTGCCTTGGAAACCACATAAGCACTGTATGTTTACAGTGGACCCTCCGCATCTGTGGGCTCTGCATCCATGGATTCAACCAACCATGGATTGAAAATATTTGGGGGAAAGAAGGGATCTGTACTACATGTACAGACTCTTTTGGTCATTATTCCCTAAACAATGCAGTATAACAACTATCTATATATCATTTACATTGTATTAATAGGAAGTAATCCATAGATGACTTAACATGTACAGGAAGATGTGCTTAGGTTATATGCAAATACTGCACTATTTTATACCAGGAATTTGAGCATCTGTGGATTTTGGCATCCTAGGGGGCCCTGCAGCTAACCCACCATGTATAGTGACGGATGAATAGATAAGCATTACACACGAAGGTGAGACTGATCCTTTTACTTGAATCAGCTCTCACAGGGAAATTGTGCTGACAAGGCTCAGGCAGAGTGGCACACAGATCATTCCTCGCAGCAACCACTTGCCAAGCTGGACGAATATGTTCTCCTGAGGAACCATCCAGGAAGGCCAGGTTAGGTGCACACCATTCATGCTGGTCTCTAACAACCCAGACACTCTTTCTCAGAGCTCAGCTTTCAGTTCACCTCCCTACCTTCATGTGTCCTGTGACCTTCTGTTTATTACTATTTTTCCATCTTTTTGACAATTATGAATGCTTTCCTATCAGTTGACATGTAACTTCTCCTATGGATATCCAATTTTAGACTAATAAATTACTCGTACACTAAATGATGCCATGTCTTCAGAGACATTTCAGACATT
Organism: Lemur catta; assembly: GCF_020740605.2. NCBI lineage: Eukaryota > Metazoa > Chordata > Mammalia > Primates > Lemuridae > Lemur > Lemur catta. The sequence goes on from NC_059136.1 coordinate 20,573,595, forward strand.
TTCCTCCAACTAGAGATAGTGGGGTGGGAAGGAGGAGCAGAAAGTGACTTCTCGTGACACAGTTATTCCCTTTTTCCTTCTCAGGCCAGACTTGGTCCCAAAGGTCAGAATTCCTCTGTCAGACATCAACTGGAGTGGTTTGTACCCCAAGTCATTTTTCTTCCTACAAAGACATATATTTTTGAGTGAACATCACTTACTTGTAAAGGCCAAAAACTGAAATGGAAAAAAATATGTGTAAATTTTGCCAGTTCAACTATTTACTCTATGAAGGTGGAAAATAGCCCACTTTATATTAGGACTCGGCTGTTGATGTGAATCTGAAAGAAGAACAGGAGGTTGGCATTTGCAATGAGCCTTTTGTTAACACTGAGAGTTTATACAAAGGCACAGTTCCCCTTTTTCTTGGGCTGTATAATATGGGATGTGAATTACAGCAGATTCCCTGAGCAGGACTGAAATTTATGGTGAAGATTCAGAAGGCGGCATTTGAGATTCATGTACACACCACAATCAGCATCTTGATATTGCTCAAACGGTATTTTTGTTTTTTCTTTTGAAGCTCATGGTTGGTGATTTTGTTTATGCCTCCTGCCAAATGTAATAGTACTCGAGGAGAACATGACGTGCTCAATGGCTTGAAAGGCCGAGGAGGACGGCACATTAGCAGGAGCTCCTTAGAGCACCAGAACAGAAGAAATGCACAAGGCCTGCATCAGAGAGGATGAGTCTCCCGCAAAGAGCCAAGCTGTGCTGCTCCCCATTGGCTGCAGGTGGAGAAGTCACTTCTTCACGACCGTGAAAGCGGGCAGTGTGACCAGCTGCATGTTGAGTGACCCTGAGTGGGAGATTGGAGCTGGGGCCGGGCAAGCACATGGCATGGGCCAGAGAAGAATCCTGTTTTCACCGAGGCTCTGAGTTTGTCAGTGGGTTTGGGTGGAGGAGGAGGGGCCTGGGCCTCACCTAGTACCTCAGGGCTGCGCCGGGCAGTGCTCTTGGCTTCACCTTTGACCCACCAGGCCCAGAACTGGGAGCTCCTCCTTCTGTTCCCCTTCCTGTTTACTCACCCAACAAGCACTTCCTGAGCATCTGTTGTAGAAACTCACTTTGTTGGAGTACGTGAGAGGGCTCACAAACACCGTTTCCCGGTAGAACCTGAGGCCTCCATGAGTTCTGTCAGTATTTCTTGAGTGTCCACTATGTCACAGTGTCACGTGGAGAGACAAAAGAAAACAATAAAAAACATGGACCCTACCGTGATGGTTAATTTTGTGTGTCAACTTGACTGGCCATGGGGAGCCCAGATTATACATTGTTTCTGGGCGTGTCTGTGAGGGTGTGTCCAAGCGAGAGTGGCATTTGGATTGGTGGCCTCCTTAAAGCAGACTGGCCCTCTGCAGCACGGGTGACGTCATCCAGTCTGTCTAGGGCTGAGGAGAACAAAGGGAGGAGGAAGGAGGAACTTGCCATCTTTTTTCTGCCTCCCTGCTTAAGCTGGGACATCCCAGCTCATCTTCTGCTGCCCTCAGATCGGGGTTCACACCTTCAGCTTCCCTGGTTCTCAGGCCTTCTGACCTGGACTAAATCACACCACTTGCTGTCCTGGGTCTCCAGCTTGCAGGCAGCAGATAGTAGGCCTTTTCAGCCATGTAGTCATGGAAACTAATTCCTCATAATGAATCTGTCAATCTGTCTATCTTTCCATCCATCCTGCCTATTGGTTCTTTTCTCTGGAGAACCCTGACTAACACAACTACCCTTAAGGAAGTCTGGGTTCGGAGGGGAAACTTGCTTCATGCCTGCCTGCATGCCTTCTGCACCTGTTACATTATCATTTTACTGTGTTTTTCTTTGGGCCCCTATTAACGTACCAGCCACTGTGCTAACCTAAGGGGAGGGAAGGATTCCTACAGTGCGTGCCTAGGCTCGGGCCCAGGGAGGCACACATGGACATGGGGAGCTCATGACTAGAAGTGGTGGTGGTTACAGTGGTTTCACAAGAAAACTACAGATTGGAAAGGAAAAAAAACCCTAAGGGAAGTAAAATAAAGATTAAGTTCATCTAAAAGACACCTTTTTCCAGGGATTTTTTAAATGCCACGAGCAGCATATTTACTTTTAATTGCCTTTTACTATCCTGTATCGCTGAATTTTTGTTGGGCTCTAAAAATAGAAGCAGTGAAATCCTTCCAAGACCTTCCCGAAACAACACATTTGAGACCACATAAAAGTATTTTATTAAGACATCTGTAGCCTGATTTCTTTTCGTGTGTGAGATGAAGAGTTCAAAGTCATATCTACTGAGAATAACCATCTTCAGATGCCCATGTCAACACAAACTGCACCCACGTGTCCTGGCGTGTGCAAGAGGTGGCTCGGGTCATAGGTGGTTGTTCCCCAGCAGAGTTAATCTGCTCTGGACAGTCTCTGGACAGGGATGCCCTTGTAGGTAAAGATCAGGCGGGTCTGTCCCAATTAGTAACTGAACATTGGTAGCATTTACTCAGATGTTTCTGCATTCAATGCACAAAAATAAGTCAGTTGATTACTTTCTCTTTGCAAGCATATCCTGCAGGGAGTCTCAATTCTGTTTTTATTTTTTAAATGGCTCCAGCAGAAAGATCCAAAGTAATTAAGCTTATTACTGAAAGCATTGGTGTATGATGTGAAAAAAATATTAATCCCTTATTTCAAACCAAGAAGCAGGGAAGTACTTGCTAAGTACACCAAGGAAACTAGAAATCTGTCTAATTATTTTTGGCTTCTAAAGCAGTAACCAGTGGAACAACTTATTCAAACTCAAAGGAAAAGAAAAAAAAAAAAGGACAAATGGTCTGAGGAAAAAAAAGAAATTTCTCAGTTTCAGATTTTTATTCCAATTATGACAGCTCAGTTTATTGCGATTTGAGAGTCTTTTAGGAATATTGGATACCACATGATTTAATTTGTTAAAGTTTCCAAACTTAATTTCAGTTTATTTTGGGGAGTTAATCTTAGATCTTTGATACAAAGGTTTGTTTGTAGTTTCATCTATGTATAGATTTAAGAAGTTTTTTTTTTTTTTTAACTCAAAAACATTTAAAAACTTGCAAAGGTAGGAACTGGACTAAAGAGAAGAATAGTTACTTATTTAGGATTGATCAAGTTTAAGTTTATTTAATTTTGAATGGTCCCATAGCTCCTATGAAAGGTAGATAGTCATAATTCTGTCTCCTTATAGCAAAACCAAGGACTCTGCATCCAATGTATTGCCATAATAATTCTGTATAACAAATACGCACAAGCATAAAAATCTCAGGAGCATGTGCTAATGTCTTTGGGATTAGCTTTGTGTGTTGGCTAGGAGCTTTGCTATCATCACTGGTCTCACCTGCGTGTCCAGGAGTCTGCCGGCTATTGTTGATATAGGCTGGCCTTGGCTGGCTGATTGAGGTTGAGTAGGCTCATTCCACACAACTCGTCCTCCAGTGGATGAGGCTGGGCATGTTTGCATGTTACTGTAACACATGGTCCTTGACACATGATGGTTTCACAAAATTTTTTTAACTTTATGGTGGTGCAAAAGCAATATGCATTCAGTAGACACTGTACTTCAAGTACCTATACAACAATTCTGTTTTTCAATTTTAGTACAGTATTCAATAAATTACATGAGATGTTAAACACTTTATCATAAAATAAGCTTTGTGTTAGATGATATTACCCAAATGTAGGCTAATGCAAATGTTCTGAGCATGTTACAGGTAGGCTAGGCTAAGCTATGATGTTCAGTAGGTTAGGTGGACTAAATGCATTTATTACTTACGATATATTCAACTTATGATGGGTTTATTGGGACATAACTCCATTGTAAGTTGAAGAGCACCTGCATTGACAAAAGAGATTAAGTGGAAATATGCAAAGGTGCTTGAAGCTTAGGCTGGAGAGGGGCACGTAATCACTTCTACTGCATTCTGCTGACTAACTGCTTCTCAAAGCCAGCACAGGTTCACGGGATGGGGAGCAGACCCTGCTTCTTTACTGAGAACTGCTGCAAAGTTACATGACAAAGAGTGTGAAGGAAAAAGAGGAGTGAGGAATTGGGTCATTAATTAATCGATTTATATGGCCTGCTATTAAAGGGTTAGGGCCAGGCAGATATCCAACGTTGAGCCAGTGTGAGGCGCTGGAGGAGGGACATGGCCCTGGGAGGTGGGGAGGCTAGATTCCAGGGCCTCCAGCTCAGTGTGGGCTTCAAAAATGACATGTTAATTTCTTGGTATTAGAATGTTCTCCTCATGGATTCATATCAATTTTGATATTGGTTGAGAGATAGACTTTTCCTCAATAATTTTTGCATTTCTAGAGAAAAAAAGAGTCCACAATTGCAATTGTTGTTTGTTGTTTGATTTTGTTTTCACGCACTTTCATTTTAGTTTTCTGACTACTGATATCAAAACCTGAAAGTGTCCTGGGCCCCTGGGCGCTGTGAGTGAGCCTGATTAAGGCAGACCTGTAGAAAACTGACGGGTGCCGCTGAAACAGAAGGCGTGAGTGCAGGGGAAGTGTGGCCGCCACTTGGCACAGATCCCTGCATTGGTTTAGCTGAGTGAGAATGGAAGACCAGACAGGCACGGTGTGAGCCAGGATAACATGACCATTAAAGTCTCCAGCTTTAAGGTCCAGCTCTACTGCTCACCAGCTGGGGTGACCTTGGCCAAGTTTCCTAATTTCTCTGTGCCTCAGTTTCATCATCTTCCAAATGGGAATCAAAATAGTTTCTACCTTATAAGATTGGTAGGAAATTAGTGCAATGATAATAATGAAGCTTTTAACATAGGCTTGGTGCATAATGAGCATCAGTAGGGGTAAAAGGAGAAACTTTCCCTTCACCCTCTGAAGGTTTGCTGAAAAATCAGTTCACAAAAGGCAGCTTCATTGGAGAAAAGGCACAGAGATTTATTTGGTCACAGTTTCACATGACATGGGAGCCTTCAGAATGAAGACTCAACCCCAGTGGGGTGCAGAAGCTTACACACCATCATGAGGCTACAGAAAGAATGGGGGCTTGGAACAGGTTACGGGAGGGGGAGAAGAGAAATTCTGTTGAGGGGCAAGAGATGAGAACTGGGGAGAATTCAATGGGCTTAAAGAATATACAGTGGGCTGGGACAAAGTCTATTGGGCCTGCAGAACAGATGACGGTTTGTGACAAAAGTCTGCCCAGGTGTGTTGACAGACTTTGGTCTTCTTTCCTGTGATATGGGTTCAGTTAATGAAAACTCAGGGAAAGGACCAGAGGTAATCATTTTCTTCTTTGGTAGGTCCAGACTTTAGGCACATAAAGGAACTTCAGAGAGCAGCTTCATCCTGTGCTTTGGGAGAAACGGTGGTGGGGGGGCGGGGGGTGGGGTCAGAGAGACCTTGAGACCTTTGTTTTAGTTCAAAATGTATTATACAAAGTGCCATATTATGGGGTATTTGTTTCCAAGCCCCAACACAAGGGGCTATTATTTAGCTGTCAGTTAAATTTTGTTGTTGGCTTAGGTTGGGGGAGGGCAAGAGGGAAGCCTGCAGCCTCTCTGAGCAGTGAGTGCCCTTGCTGGAAGCACTGCACACAGCCTAGAGGGTGCAAGGCTAAATTGCCCAACGTCGCACTTGCCCACTGCTACATGGCAAAATTGTGTCCTCCTCATTTTTTTCTTAGTAATTATTTTAAATTGAAAACTGGATCTTCCCATAAATAAGAGTTCAAGCAATCACAGAAACTATATTAAATAAAGAACAAATAACCAATTTACAAGCATTCCTCAGATAGTAATTAGTTGCAACCATTTGCTACAATGTAAAATGTATTAGTTTTCAAGAGTACCAAAATGAATTGTATTCCAAATTAGTTTCCATCTTAGGTTGTCAATTAACTTTGTTTCCTGCAAATCTTTTGTGGTTAAAGACATTTTAATGCTGTTAGGAAATAGCAGGATCACTGTTCCATTATTCTTACATTAATAATCATATTTTTTAATTACTGAGATTGTCTCCCTGAGGAAGACACTGATTGCTCCTGAATTATAAATGTCTACAATAGTCACCTCCCCCATGCACAGGCCAGTTAGAGAGATGCATTTTCCACTAAGTTCTATGATACGAATGTTTCCCAGGGCAACAGCAGAGATGAACTGTGATGAGAAGCTGAGAGTTTCTAGATAAGTGGGCTGAAAGGCTAAGCAAGATAGGATGGATTTTTATTGTAAAATTTGATATTGCTAGGTAAGATAAATACGTAAATGGTTCTTTTAACATCTGTCTTATGGGAATATGCTGGGCACATCTTGTTCTGGACAAACTCTGCTTGAGTCCCCTTGCCTTGGCCTCCTGTCTGCTTCTCTCCTTGGGAGGGCTCCTCCTTGCAGGGAATGTGCTTTGCAAATAAAAACCAACAGATCCAGAGCTGAGACCCCAACCTCCTCCTCCACTGGGCTCTCACACTCTGGGCCGCTATTCTCCCATCCTAATCATCCCAGAGCCAGGTCCCAGACAACTAGGGACAGTCCCTACTCCCCAGAGCCCACCACAATTATTCAGACTACCCAAACCCAAACCTGCCTACCCCGCCTCACCCATCCTTCCTGTGGAAACCACACTGAAAGCCTTGGCCCAGTTTCTTCTCTCTGTCTCCTGAGCAACCTTTGCACTTCCCTGTGTGACCCTCATGCTGTGACTCACCTCTTGGGATCTCTGAGTATAACAGTCATCTTTTCAATGGCGGGCATCTTGTGATCTGTTGTCCTTACTATACCTGAAAAATAACACAACTAAATCAAAACAAGAAAGGAGATGAGTCTGGCAAGATCTGCTCCTGAGGGCTTCTGCCATGTGCCATGGAGCTTCCAGGAAGTTTGGGCTGTCAAGAGTGGCCTACTGTGTGGATTATCCACAAGGCATGTTTACTAAGCTGGTCTTAAAAACTTCCTGGCCACATTGTAAATGCCACCTAAACTACAAAAATTGTCCTAAAACACCAGGAAAAGGAGCAAGTGGCAAAGTGATCATGTGCCTGCAAAGGAGGTAGCTGGGGCCTAACACTTCACATACACTAAAATATTTATCTGATTATGTGTTTTTCTTCCATCCAGGTTGTATTTCATAAATTTTAAATTTTATATATTTTGTAAATAGTTTATATTTTATAAATTGCTGTGTTTAAAATTACCTATGTGTGTCTGGTTTCAGCTCTAGCATGTAAAGAGTATTCACCTTTGAGACTGGAGACATGGGTAGTGAAAAAAGAAAATAAAAATCTCAGTGCCACCCCACCAACTCCTATGCAAAAGGGAAGGTAAGAACCTCAGTCACCTGTGAAGAACTGGCCCCAGAGATCATTAAGGAAATTTCCTTGCTTTCTTCTCATAAGCAAGGACATGCAAATTGTAACTTGAGGTCCACAGGCTATGTCTGGCTCCTAAATCTAAAGCGTGTTGATCCTACACTAATAATGAATTACAAGTTTATCTTCACAGGTGCAGAACAGAGACAAGATCAGACATTCTTCCACCTACCCTTGAGACTTCATAATTGATGCTTCCTTCACTCTCTTTTTCTCTTCTAACATTCGCCTCATGTTATGTAAAATGTAGATTTTCCTGGGTCTCAGAAGAATGTAACCATTTTGTCTCACTACCCCCACCTCTCTGCCCTTTTTTCTGCCCTTTTGTATGCCTTTAAATAGCTGAAACTTCCAAATTCCTCTTCAGGAAAAACAGCCACAGGTCTGTCTGTGGTTCATGTTTTTTCCCAGGCATGTCCTCAGCTTTGACTTAATAAACTTCCATTGATTGAGAATTTTGCCTCAGTCACTTATTTTGGGTCAATGGTAGAGACAGAGAATCACAGCTGAGGTCAGCTAAGCCCAATCAGAAGCCACTGGAGCCGGTAATGGGTGGGAATTGGCAAAGTACCAAAGGCTGAGCACAGACTAGCTGGAGAGTTAAAAAAACACCTGGGGGCAGTAGTCTTTGTGCCCCCCTCCCATTGGTTTTACCTATAGGAGCTCCACTGGATTCTTGCCATGAAAAGCAGGGGGAAAAAATCTCCTCTTGCTTTAGGCAGGGAGAGGGAAAAGTAGCCCCTTGAAATAAACCCAGACATTATCCATAACAAAGGCCTGCCCTCAAGGGAAATCACTTTACCAAAGCCTTATCTTACCTGGAGGAAGGGCAATTTAGATAATACCAGGGCTTTAATAGACTCCCTATCTCATTTTAGTGGAGAAAAAATAAAGGCTAAGAAATGTTTCTGAAAGTCAGAGCTCAGGGACTCAGGCCCACTAAAAAAATGAAATTAAGTCATAAGATTGTAGAATGTTTTTCCCCACCAACATCTTACCACCACCCCAGCAGGGCTCCAGGATAATAACAATGGATTGCAACTGAGGGAGTTGCAAGATAAAGACTATTAAGAACAAGATCTTAGGAAAACCAAAGATAACACAGGAGAAAAAAAAAAAAACCCACCAAGAAAACTAAAGGAAAAAGCCTCTGGCACCTACAGCTAAGGTGAACACTAAAGACAGCCCAGTTCCTAGCGAGATTAACATAAAACTTCACACTAAAAGCCTGATTACCTCAGTTCCTATTCCCAAATACATCACTTTCAGCTTTGAACCAAAAAATTATTAATACATGACATGCTAAAAGGCAAACAAAATAAAACAGACAAAACAAAGAAACACACAAAAGCAAAACACAGTCTGAAAACACGAATCAAGCATTAGAACCAGATCAAATATGATACCTATTTTGGGATTATCATGGTACTGTGAAAAAATGAATAATGTCTTCGATGTGTTCATCAATAAACTGGACAGAACTGAGGAAAGAATCAATTATTGAAGATATGTTAACAGAACTTCCAAAAACGAAATGAAAAGACAAAAAAGAATGGAAAAAATGAAACAGAATATCCCCAAACTGGGATAATTATAAAAGGTGCAACATATGTATACTGGGAATACCAAAAGGAAAGAGAGTAAGGAGCAGAAGAAATATTTGTAGTAATAATGCCCAAGAATTTTCCAAATTAATGATAGGCACCAAATTATAGATTCAGGAAGCTCAGAGAACAACAAGCAGGATAAATACTGCCCCCCCCCAAACTATAACTGAGCATATCTGGTTCAAACTTCAGAAAACCAAAGACAAAAAGAAAATCTTGAAAGGGGGTGGTGCTGGGAGCTCATCTGTAAATGAACAATGATAAGAATTATATCAGACTGCTCATTAGAAAGCATGCAAGTAATGTTTATGGGGCAAAATGATATATCCTTAAAATTCTCTAGCAAGCGATCTAGTACAAAATCAAACAAAACAAAACAGAAAAAACAAGTGAGTGTGATAGATGATGCAAGATTAGCAAAATATTGGTAATTGTTGAAGCTGGAACATGGGTGCATAGGAGACTCATTATACTATTCTACCCTTTTGTTTACTTGAAATATCTATAACTTTTTCTAAAAAGTCATCTAGAAAGAGAAAGAAAAGGATTGTTACTGTGATGTTTCCTATTAACAGACTTTTTATAAAAGTTTTCAAGTTAGTTATTCTTTACAGATTGCTTGTAGGTATTTCCTGTCTGTCCAGTCGAGTTCCTACACAATCTCATGTTAGGACCAGGCCTGAGAGAAAAATGAAGGCAACCAATGGGGCTGACAGTTTGGAAATGTCTGGGGTGGGAGGACCAAGAGCTAGTGTCTCCTCTGAGCAAGGAAGCGTTCTCCTTCCTTCCAAAGGCACACAATTGTGGCAGACTATTCACTAAACTACTGGGTTAAATTCAATTCTCAGGGAGATAGAACATTCTAGAATATCCTCAAAAACTGAAGGACTTAATGGCAAGGGCAAATCATAAGCAGCATATAGCTGAGCAGAAATCACATACAGTTAAATGGCTGGGAAAACACATTTACTCAAATAGCGATGCAATTTGGAGTTGTGTCTTAAGTGTTATACTGTGAAATTTCAATTAGGAGCTAAGTGCTGTGAAATGGGCTGTGCCCAAGGACTTCGGCCGGCTGTTAACTGTGCACTACAGTTTTCCAAGACAGAGGAAGAGATCAGGATGAATACTGGTATTTTGTTTGGATCAGATTCTAAATGTTTTGATGGCTTTCAGAGGTGCATGTGTTTTCTATCAAGGGGGATGAGGTTGGTGCACCTATTCATAAACATGGTGCACAACAGATACAGGACTTTGTATAAAGTGTCACACTGGGAGTAAAGTAAGAAGTGGCGAAGTTACCAACAACTTGGCACAGTCGAGTTCCCTTAATGGGAAGAAAAGAAAAAGACTTCATTATGGTCCCTTCCGGTGGGTTTATCATTTGAAACACAAACGCTGGAAATGCAAAGGGAAGGCCAGTTGGTAGAGCATGTTGTTTCACTGCAGACAGCAGCGCTCCTAAGAGCACCCACTCCAGAACTGAGTGTAATACGAGGTAACACCATTAAATGTGTCTTTGGCTCCATCTCTGGGAGAGCCAGAGGGGAGAGAGTGGTTTTGTTTCCATGGTGTTCTCCGAGTTGGTGAATTTAGTCACTATTACAGATCTGTCTCTCTGGCTTCAGGATTCCAAAATGGGATTGTAGGAAAGGAGTTAATTTTGCCAGCTCATGTTGAGACCATTAAAATCATCTTGCTGGGGAAATCAGGGAAGGTTGTCAAATACAGCTAAGGCAGTCTTCCATTAGCATGCCAGGGCCCAGCTTCAATTTGCTGTCAGGGTCCATGCAGAACATAAGTGTAGTCGGCATTTCTGGCTAGGCTTTAGAGAGCATTGGTAAGGAAAAAACAATGAACACATTCCTAGTCTTATAAGGAAAGAGCATGGTGTGCAGAGAAATGTGGGATTTGGAATTCGAATTATCAGAGTTCAAATCCAATTCTGTGGCTCAAGAGCTGTGTAGCTTTGTGCAAATCACTTAGTCACTCTTAGCTTTAGTTTTGTAATGAGAAAAATGAGAATTAACTCATTAAACATGAAAGAAATGAAATTCAATAATAAATACTAGGTCCTTTCTAAGGGAATACTTACGAAGATGATAGATGTTATAGAATCGTGAAACAGTAATGCCATTTACTGGTGATAGCAACATGAATGAGGGACAGTGGAGTGAGGATAGCTCAGGTAGGTTTTCCAGGCAATGAATGTGTATTTCAGGGGGAACCGAGGCATGGAATGAATGAGACGGTGTGCAGCAAGTCTGTAGGGGGACATCAGGGTGGCTAGTGGAGGCTAGTATCTCATTGTGACTGTCACCAAGCTGTGTGGCTTTCAAGAGGGACTTAACTTCTGGGTCTTTGGCTTCCTCACACACTATTAATTAAGAATTTTAAAATTCTGTCCTTAATATTTAATTCTGGTACATTAACACAGCTAGTTCATGTATCAAGAATATGAAAAGGTGGCCTGGGAAGTCCTCCTTCTGCCCACGGTCCCATCTCCACACTCCACTACTTGTTATCCTTCCAGAGGTGCTTCTTTTCTTTTCTTTTCTTTCTTTTTTTTTTTTCTTTTGTGCTTGTGTTCTTTTTTTTTTTTTTGCATTAACAAGCCACATATTCTTTATTTTCTCCCTTTCTTATTTAAGGGTTGCATAGAGCACACACTGTTCTATAACTTGCTTTTTTCACTTAACATCTTTTGTGAGAATATTTTAGAGTGAGTTGTCAAAAGCTGATCTCAGAACCCCCTCTACGGAGATTTAATTATGAAATGATCTAAAAGTTCTCCTCGTAAGCTGGTTTAATGTTACAGTAGCCCAGCATGGATCTCATCATGGCAGTCTGCAACGTGGACACCTCCAGTTATCACCTGTTTGCTCGGACCGTGCCCCACATGTGTCTCTGGATGCCCACAATCTGTCCCTTATGGGTGCCTGGTCAATCCTCATCCAGCCCCACACCTGAGAGAACAGCTCAGCCGCACCTTGCACTCAGTTCCTGCCCTGTGGCACGCGCCGTGCTGGGTGCTTCCAGTTTGACTTTTGGAGAATGAGTGCCTCTGGAGTGACCTAAAAGAGAATTCTATGTTGACATTTTCTCAGGTCTCTGCAAACAGAATTACTCACCCGCAGTGCTTGGTCTCAACCTCTGAGGCAGCGTTGTCAGTGGCGGTTATCGTGATTAGTCGTGAGTGCATCTGGCTCAGTCTAGACTGTGAGGTTCTTGAAGGCGGGGCTTACCTGTCTTGGCTCTGGGGAGGCGATGCCGTGGGCATCCATACACATCTTCCAAATATCCCTTGCTATGGGCCAATGTGCTGTCAGAAAACTTAAACTCCTCTGGAAAGACACTGTGGAGGGACAAATCTCAAAGTCCTTTTAGCTCCCTGGGGGTCTCACTCAGTACCAGTTGGATCACTGCATGAAGGGTCAGGTCTTCGCTTTCTAAGCCTTTGGAACTCTTGCGGACTCTGACACAACAAAAGGTGTGTGATGATGGAAAAGCAACAAAAATCTGTCAAAAAACCCCACAGCAAGGACAATCGCTCTTGGAAATCTGATTCAAGAAGATTTGGTAAAGGGTCCCACGTGCTTAGTCGGCTCTGAATTTTTTTTTCTGATTATTTTTTGATTCTCTTATTCATTCCTTTGTTTGTTACTGTAGCTCCGCATGCTGGGTGGTGAGCTCCTGTAAAAGGATCTTCTACTCTTTAGTGGGCACTGTGTTAAGGAGAACGTCAATATAGCCAGAAATCAGGCGTATCTTTCCTTCTTCCTGAGTTAATGCATTTATATCTTAGTTACCTATAGGAAAAGCTTCTGTGTTATAAATCTGGTGTCCTGTAACAATGCATTGTTGACACAAATCCCTGTTGCTGACCTTGGGCCATTGTTTCTGGAGGAGCATCGTGACAACTGGTGTGATGTTGAGTTAATACCATGTCCACTTCAGGGTCTGTCAAGGCTTTACACATGCTGGAACTCAATACATGCTTTTTGAATGAATGAATGAGTGAACAAATGAATGAATGAATGCTGAATACATGTCTACATCCTGCCAGTCAACCGTGGATGCAGAAAGTTGGGGAGACAGAGAGGGCAGTCCCTGTCTGCCCTGAACTTGTAACCCAGATTCGGAAGGCAACCCCAGGGTTTCCTCCTGCCTAGCATCGCAGGTCATTTCAGCTCTGGCTGAAACGCTTGGATTTAAACATCATGGGCTGGGAGGCACAGGCTTATAGGATGTTCTTCTATGTCTAACATGAAGAAACCTTGCCTTATTTTTCTACCATTTGGTTTTATAAAACAAACAACAAACACCACATGGTCTGTGGTGTTTATAATGTTCTGGTAGATTAATATGTTTTCTTAACATGAAAGTCACACAAAAGAAAGGAAAATCTAACTGAAGGTAAATGCTAAAGATCACACAAAGCGCGCTTTAATTCTTGATACAAATAAATAGTCACACAGACCATAAACACATCTCTAGCCTTGGAAACCCCTGAGGGAAACATTGCTTATGGCAACCAGAAGACCCTGTCCTTTCATAATGGGACCTTTTCTGACACGTTTCCATGGCGACTGAAGCTCTGCCACCCAAACACATCCTCCCCGGGAGCAGCTGATGAACAAGAGCCTCAAGGGGACTCGTAGGGAAAGACGAAAGTTCCTTCCTCTCTCCCTCTCTCCTCTCAAATTTAAATTTGATTTAATCAGTCTTATTTGGGTAAAATGGGAATGAGTTCAAATGGAAACACCCTTTGAACTGCAAATCAGATTCTACTGTGATTTTTTAGTTTTTTTTAAATTTGAGGTTTTGTCTCCAAATTATAAATTTAGTCATTACAATTTTATGATGGGTGTCTGAGATCAAGGGTGGCTGCTTAGGAAGGTAAATTCAGATCTTGCTGGCGGCTGCAGGAAGAGGCTCTCGGGGAGGCTAAGAGACTGTTGTCCCACACCTGTGCTGGTTCACTCCATGTTGCGTTGACCTGAGGGCTATGCCACACAGTTGCTGAAACCTGCCATTCGGGAGGGCCGCATTCTGGTTTTGCATCTGGAGGGAAGGATAAAGCTCTCTTTTAATATCACAAAGATGTGCTAGATGTGGTTAAACTGTAACAGAATTTTTTTTAAGACATGGAGTCTTGCTCTGTCAAGTGCAGTGATGTCATCATAACTTACTGTAACTTTGAACTCCTGGGCTCAAGCAGTCCTCCTGCCTCAGCCTCCCCAGCAACTAGGATAACAAATGCATGCCACCAAGCCCAGCTAATATTTTAAAAAAATTTTTTGTAGAGATGGGGTCTTGCTATGTTGTCCAGACTTGTTTTGGACTCCTGGCCTCAAGCGATCCTCCTGCCTTGGCCTCCCAAAGCGCTGGGATTACAGGCATGAGCCACCATGCTTGGTCAGAATTTTTAAGCCATATACATGTGTGGTCAACAATAAATGTTTTCTGCTTAAGTAATAATGATGACCACCAGAGAAGTTGGGCACCATGCATTTTTCTAAGTTCTTCACACATGCTATGCCTCACTAGTCCTTACAACAACCCTGATACAGCTCTAAGATAAATGTATAATTATCTCTGATAGTGCAAGTGATGGAGGTTAGGGAACCTGGCAGAGGTCACTCAGAAAGTCCTTGGTCCCTTTGCCTAAGCTGATGCTTTGCCCTGAGATGTGTCACTTCCCCCATTATTACTACACTTTGAAACATCCTCTGTAGATTTCAGGAGAATGCACAGCATAGAAAATGCATTCAAAGGCCTTGAATCCCCAGGGGCCCTCTTCCACAAACCACAAAGTGGCTTCTGTAATTTCCAGGTAGGATGGAGACCAGCTGCCTTGTTGGAGTGACACAGAAGGCAACAAGGGAACCAAGTCTGTCTTGGACTTTGATGCCCAGGTTATCAAGGCCTGGAATGATCACCTTGTAATAATGAAATGTTGTTCACTGTGCACGGCTACCAAAGGAAATGTTGTTGATCCCAAGGTCTAAGTGTTTTCTCCCAGCTTCTAGGATTATAAATGTAGGCCCTCTCTCTTGGAGGAGGATGGAAAGTCAGAGACACGTGGCCAGTTTGGATGGGTTCAAGAAGCCATCAATCATTTCAGCTCTCTCTTTCCACTGGCCCTTAGAATCTCCTGGCTTGGGAACATCTGGGTCACCAGGCAGGTGAGCAGGGACTATGGAGTCACTGACATGTGGAATGCCTTAGCCAGACACGCAGAGAAGCCAGGAGTGGGCAGCCTCTAGGGAAATTCTGCTTCCAGAGTTTCTGTCACTGAAGTACAGGAGCACCCACTTAGCTATTGCACTCCTACCTATTTGTTTCATTTGCGTTCTCTTTTTCTTCCTAACCAGACTGAGAGGTAGTCAACCACATAGACTGCTCCCAACTAGCCATCCATCGGGGCCTGGCCTGAGGCTGAGAATGCTTCCGTTTGATACTTGTGCTGTGGCTGCATGAGAATGGAAATTTGCACAATGGTATGCTCAAGTGTCCTCAAAATATGCCCGTGAGTAAGGGTAAGGTGCTCCATCCCCTCAGTGAAGTGGTAATGCCCCGAGGTCCTAGCTCAGACATGGCCCCATTTGTGAAGGGAAAGAGAAACTTTGTGATATAGCCATAAAACAAAACATTGGGGGCTAGAAATGATTTCAAAATCATTTAGACACAGTTTGTAATTTCACAGATAAGTTCACAGCTAGCTCACGGTATATGAACACATTACAAATGACGGCCCATTTCCAACAGTGTGCGGGTGTGACTGCTGGGCTGTGGTGCATACGGAACAATTGCTCCCAGGGGAAACTCAAGGTTAGGTTCCTGCGAGTCTCTGGTCACATTTCCATCAACTGATGATTACATAACCTTGTTTTATGTGAGCTTCTGTTTAAAGACCCCTTATTTAATATACATTGTTGAGTCATTAATAACAAACTCATGGCCAAATACCACCAAAACTGAGCAAGACTTACCTGATGCACATCTTTTCCTCTGCTTAGGAACACGAGCCAGCGCTTCAGCACTATGCTTTGGGCCATTTTAAACTGTGATACCATCAACAAAAAAGCACAAAAACATAAAAAACAGGGCACTAAGTAGACTGCAAAAAGGATACTTATTTATAGGATGAGGACTGAAAGAAAAAGGCAGAGAGGCCTTGTTCTCCCTCAGCTGGGAACATGCTCCTCAGGCGAATCAAAGTTTTTGTTGCTTTGTGCATGTTTGCAAACGACTGGAGAGTGCCCTGAGTATTGATTTGCAGGTTACAAATTTAACAAGCAGGCGAACTTGCAGACACAGAATCTGGAATCTGTGAATAATGAGGATTGACTGTTTATTGCTACAGTAGGACTTTTTATTTTAAAAGCTTAAATAATACAAGACCCTTCTGATAGATTCTTTTGATAATTAGTAAAGTGGGATTTGCTTAATGTCAGGTCCAGCCTCTTAGCGGACTGCTGTCCTGGTCCTTTGGCTCCTTGCTTGGAAAATTCACAAGCAGGGCTGGTATGACAGAATAAACACAGACAGGAAGCAATTCCATACAAACAGCTTTTATTGCAGAAAAGAAGGGAGTTATACAAAGCGAGAGTACGTTCCAGAGAGGAACAGATCAGTCTCCACGAGTGGAGAAACACGTTAAGGGTGCCCAGGTGGTTCCTTTTTATTGACCTGGTCTGGAGAAGGCTTACGGGAGGTGTGGATGTTAACAGGTGATTGATATATACGATCGACAGGTGTTCTTATAACAAAGCTGCAGCTCCACAGGTGTGTGCGCCTCAAACCTCAAGTTCCCACTCTCCGTGGTTAGCTGTGTTTTTCTGCAGTCCCCACCTGCTCTCCGGCCCCCCTCACCCCCACAGATTGGTCCTGGCCTGTATATGCCACCTGCAGATTTGGTCCCTGCCTAACAGCTAACTAAAATTAATTAATGATGAATTCCATGTTAAACTTAATGTTTATTTTGTGCCAGGCGTGTTGCTGGCACAGGGGGAACCGAGTCCCAGCACACAATGTCTGCTCCCGAGGGGTTATGTTCTGTGTGTATAGCATGATGAACACCAGAAGAGAAAGCCCAGTGTGTTGTCAGGACAGAGAAAGATGTCCAAGTCTGGGGAGGAAGAGAGCATGCCTGAGCTGAGTCTCAAAAGACCAGGCATTTAATGAAATAAAAACCCAAACTCCATAAAATAAACAGGTTTATTTTGAGTTGAATATGTGTAACCGCCAGCCTGGAGCACATGGCCTCAAGACTTCTTGAGAAAATGTGTCCCAGGTGGCCAGGTTATAGTTTGGTCTTATATATTCATGGAGACAGGAATTACACGTAAAATTGTAAATCAATACTTGCAAAGTATACATTGGTTTGGCCAGAAAAGGCGGGACATCTCGAAGCGGGGAGGGTTATAGGTGGGTTCAAAGATTCTTTGATGTGTAATTGGCTAAAGAAATAAAGCTTTGTCTAAAGGCTTGGAATATTTTAAGATAAGGAAGTCTATTAATCTGAGACAAGCCAAGGGACATATATTGGCTCAAGTGATCTCTCAAGCAAATTGATGACCTGCGGGTGATTGCCTGGCACAGCCTTAGGTCTTATTAATAATTTATTATCTTATTGTCAAGAGGCCTACCCAACCTCCCTTTCCTCGTGGTCAGGAACTCAGTTTTAAGGTTTGTCTGGGGTCTTCTTGGCCAAGAGGGGGCTCTGTTCAGTAGGGGAGGGGGCTTAGGGTTTTAGTTTAGTTTATACATTCCGGGGATGGGAGAGGCTGCTTCCTGCAGAGGCCTGTGATGTCAGGGGAGCCAGGCTGCCTGCAGAACTGTCAGAGCCGAGGCTGGCCTGGAAGGCAGGTGGAGGGCAGGAAAAGCCTTCTATGGAATCCTAAGCTCGGGCTGTTTTACAGGTAACACGGAGTTATTATTTAAACAATTCCCTCTGGTAGGTGACACTATGTGTTTTGAATTCCAAACAGGTCCTTCTGATTGCTGGTTGGAAAAACAGATTATAAGTAGAAGGGAAAAAAAGGCAGGCAGCCTAAATGAGGAGGGTGTTCATTCATTTGTTTGTAGTTCATTCATTTCTTTGCTCATCATTCATTCATTCAGCTAACATATTTTTTGAAGGTGTCAGTCAAGTTCCAGGCTCTGAGGATTCAGCAACAAATAGCCAGAAAGCAAATCTCTGAGGAGCCCTACTCTGGGGAGGAGGATGGTAAAATAAAGCCCCACCGACATACAGGGTCCCTAGGTGGTCTTAACATGGATGGAGGTGGGTAGAGGGGGCAGTGTCACCAGGTAGGGAATGCCTTGGCAGCCACTGGGCCCTGTGGAGGTGACATGGGGCCAGATATGCAGAGAGGAGCTGGGTCCTGATCTGGGTCTCAAAGTCACTGTGACGGGGGTAGCCGCTCCAGCACCTTGTAATCTGGGTTCTGGAAGGTGCAACCTTACCCTGAGCAGACAGGTGCCCCAGGCTGCGCTGGCCTCAGCAGGGGAGAGTGAACCAGCACACGGCCAGGAGAGAGGGTGCAGCTGAATGTGAGAGGTGAGAGTGCCCAGGGCGTGTGGGCTGAGGGAGTAGCAGGGTGAGGCTCCCAGCTCCAGGTACCCTGCCTTAGGGAACCAAGGAGACAGTGAGCAGGCGTTCTGAGCCCTTCATGCGATACCTTGGCATCCTTGAGAGAACCCTCCAAGTAGGGATATTTGAATGCCCGCTTCACTGGCCACTGGCGGGGGAGCTGAACAGCAGGGAGGCCCAGGTGGTAAAGCTGGAATCGAACCTGCGATTCCACCGCCAAGCCAGCAGCGAGCGCTCGGGGCTGCAGGCTCCGGAAGGCGCGAGGAAAGACCCCAGGGTAGGAGCGGACTCTGAGAGGCAGCCAGGCCAGTGGGCACCGCACCAGGAGGCTGTGCTGTGCGGGGAGGAGCGCGGGCGGGAACCCCGGGCAGGCCGGCCCCCAATCAGGGGCTGATGCTTGTGGTCTGGGGTGGGGCCTGGGATTTTCAAAAGCTCCCCAGGTCGTGCTAATAAGCAGCCAGGATTGAGTGAGGAGCCCAGCCTGTCGGGTTTAGGGACGCCCCGCACCTGGAGCCCTTGGAGAGCCGCGGCCAGGGGCAGACGGGGCGACAGGAATGTGCAGTGTGCGCCCTCACAAACAGAAAAGCAATATATTTTGGGATCATTTGATGTTTGATAACTAATTCCCTAGATTTGATGCTACCCTGGATTTTGCAAATAAAATTTCCAGGGGAACAAGAAGAGCTGTGTCTTTGTACCCCTCAGAGACTTCTCGGTGCGTGGCTTGTCGCCCTGAGCAGGGGGCCCTCCCTCTGCCTGTCCCTGCCAGCTTCGTGTCTGCTTCATAAATCACCGCATTATGCAAATCGAAAAATCTGCCTGTAGCTCCTGTGAGGAGAGATCACCCACAGAAGTGGATTTCCATGGAAACCAAGCGAAAAATGCAACAGGAAGGAGAGGAAGGACAAATTAGACCTGCTGCTTGGTTTTCTTCAGGAGTCACTGTTCCCCTTTAGCACCCCTCCCCCTTTTCTTCTAGCGCGTGCACTTGCAGACTAGAGTGGGTTTTTTGTCTTTTGTTTTTTTCTTGTGTGTTTCTGGGAGTTCAATTTATTCAGTCTGGGAAAGGATGATTTATTTAGAGTGCTTACCTTTGTGAAAAGCGATTATGTGGAGAACAGTGGCCAGTTTCTCTTTATTACTGAAGAAAGAGAAGAAGAGAAACCTTCATCACAGTAGGAAAAATGTAGATAAGCTTTAAGGAAGAACTTCCCAGTTGATACTGCTATAAATTCTGTATAGGATTGTCAGGATGACTGAGGATATTGCTTCTTGGAATCCCCTTAATTGCAGAATGGGATATTACTTTGGTCAGGCTGCTGTAACCCCCACACAGGGGCCCTTAGACAACAGAAATTTGCTTTCTCACAGTTCTGGAGACTGGAAGTCCAAGATTAAGATGCTAACAGGGTTGTTTTTTTCCGAGTCCCCCCTCCTTGGCTTGAGGATTGCAAGATGTCTTCTTGCTGTGTCCTCACAGAGTCTTTCCTCTGTTCCCACACACCCCTGGTGTCTCTGTGTGTTCAAATGTCCTCTTCTTCAAAGTACAATAGTCAGATTGGATTAGGGCCCATCCTAATGGCCATACTTTAACTCCATTGCTTCTTTAAAGACCATATTACCAAATGCAGTCACGTTCTGTGGTACTGGGGGTTAGGGCTTCAACATATACATTCTGGGGCACACCATTCAACACACAGTAGATAGATTCCATTTGGAGAGCATGATTTAGAATCTTACCCTGGTTGGGAAATAAATCTACCCTCTGCCCCAGAGGGAGACATTATCTCTATCTTCCAGAGCTATTTGCTATACAAATATCCTTGAAATTATAGTCTGGAACAAAAGCTGATTCAAGAGGTGCAGAAAAACCATTGAGAATGGTCTCCTAAATGGTCTCTTGAAAGTCCTTTTGTTCATCTGAAATATCTCTCTATGTATCCTTGCTTGCAGAGAAACCCAGATATGCCAAGGTTAATAGTCAACACATAGAGAAACAATGAATGGGACTTAATTTAAGTGTATCTCGAACCTTAGGGAAACTTTCCATGTAGGAATTGCACATACCTGAAGGGTTTAATTTCCACCATCTTGCACATAGAGACATGTGGGGATCCGCCTTTACAGAAATGTAGTGGGTGGGTCTGAAGGACATTCAGATTCCTTCTGTTGCCTTAATCATGTGATGAATTAGTTAAAAGAATACAAATTAAAATACTGATCACAAATAATAGTAGTTTCTATTTTTAATACTTTGCATTTAGCACATAATAATAATACTTTACATTTTTACATTCATAATCCAAGTTAATTCTCAAAACATGATTGCTTCTCTTTTTCTTATGAAAAGAGACAGTCAAAGAAATTAAATAACTTGTTCAAAATTATGGGCTAATGCAGTCTGGCAAGGTCATACATTCAGGACTGTGACTTTCTGGTAGGGAACTTTTAGCTGACACATTTATTCAGTCAAGGAGAAAAAAATGGAACGAACTTTATGCTTACAAATAAAAATCAATATCACTAATTCTACTAGGAAAGAGAATCACCAAAAAAGCACAGATGAATTAATTTTTTCCTTTTTACAGCCATTTTTGTGGCAACTTAGCACTTTCCAGGGAATGTTTTTTGCACATGCAGGATCATTAACAAGATTTAGCTTCTTCTCGTGGCATCTGCTCCGCTGGAATCAGGAATCTTGACTGAAACTGAATTTATAAGAAGAGTGTTGTTTGTTATATGGGAAACCCGACTCTGAAAATGCTTCTAAAATACTATAAGAGAGGCTATTGTGGTATCACATTAGCTACCATAAAGCTTACTTTATGTAAAATATGTGAAGCTCTTATCTAATCAACCACACTGCGTAATCCCAGGCTTATTAAATCATATTTAGGAGCAGACTCGAAGGGAGTTTTTAATATTCTATTCAGTGTATTTCAAAGAGTTTTAATGCCAGCTCTCCTTTATTTTCCCCAATCTTCTCTATTTTTAGTCTATACATTATTCTCTCGTCAAGGGTATCTCTCTCCCATCCCTTTGTCTTAGCACTGCACAGACACAGGCTTGGCCTATGATTTTCTACCTATTTAGACATTCTCCTCATTCATTCATGCATTCATTCACCCGTTCTCATACCTTTATAGGCATTGGAGTAGGAGCTACGGAAGCAGCGCCTGCACTCCGGGGGCTTCCAGCCATTGGAGAGTTGGTGCAGTTCCTGGCCCATGGCATACCCTGTCTCTAATGTTAAAAACATTTTTTAGAGTAAAAACAAATAGTATTGTTTTCAGAACTTCTCATTTATAGGTCACTGGATTAAGTTTTTAGCCAATGTCTTCATAAACATTTTTTCAACTGTGTTTTCAAATAATAGAGCTGCTAGGAACATCTTTGGCCAAATAATCTAGTATCAGTGTTACTGGCTTGAGATCTAACAGTACATCAGACAGAAGCCAGCCCAGGTGAGGATTGGACACCTGAAGAACAAAAAGGCAGGAGTTTTTGACTAGCACAACTGTGTCACCACGTTGGTGGTGGTTGTCCTTTTAGAGGGGACCTTGGATAGTTGTACCACTGCCATGTGCTGCTGTTAAAAAGCCGTGTCCCATATGAGAGGGAGGGAGGAATCTTTTGCTGATTCCACAGCAAAGGAAGTAGGAGAGAGGGCAGTACTGTGTGGATGGTGCTGAGGTCTCGCTGGGTTTCCGGCAAGCCTCCCACTGGTGTGGAAGTCAGGCCTTGAAGGTAGGTTTGGGGTAGGAAGGTTGTGTGTGTGGAGGGGCAGAGAGAGGACAACAGAGGCAGGCCTGCTACGTCTCCTTTTCTGTGGCTTGCATTTGTACGCAGCATACTGGACTGCAGGGTGGAATTGCCTGAAATTGTCCCAGCTTCTGCCATCCCCATCTCCTCAACCCCTAATCCCCAGGCTCTGCTGGATGTCAGCGCTTTGGAAAGGGGAGGCTTGAACTTCACATGACAGCTGCCTGCATTGTTGGGTGGAAAAGACGTTCTTTTCTGCTTCTCTCGGCCACAGGGGCCCCACCACGGACAGGACAGCAAGCAGCACAGCAGCAGATCCCATGCCCTCGTGAACAGTCCCTTCCTGTGCCACGCGTCATCGGGTGCACTGTTTCTCAAGTCCATGGGGACCTTGTTCAAATGCAAATTCTGTTTCAGCAGGTCTCAGTGGGGCCTGGGATTCTGCATTCATTACGAGGTTCCAAGACATCCTGGTGCCGCTGGTACATGGTCACTTTCAGTGTCAAGGGCCTGGAGAAACTTTACCTCTACTCTCTTAAAATTTGTATTTTTAATTTTTAAAAGAGATTCATAGTTATAATTGACATACAATAAACTGCACATATTTAAAGAATGCAGTTTGCTATGTTTAATATACGTATAATACCTGAGAAACCATCACCACAATCAATACACTCATCAATACACTCATCACCCCCCAAAACTCTTTGCACCCCTGTGTAATCTTTCCAATTGCCTCTGACCCTCCCAGGTAAACACTATCTGCTCTGTTACTATGTTCATTTGCATTTTTCTAGAATTTTAAATAAATGGAACCATAGAATATGCCCCTTTTTTTGGCTTCTTTTGTTAAGAATAATTATTTTGAGATATATTGATGTTGTAATATGAATCCATAGTTCATTCATTTTTTGTGATGAATATTTGGGTTATTTGTAGTATTTGGTTATTAAAAACGAAGCCGCTACAAACATTGATGCATATGTGCTTATATGGACATATCATTTCAATCGTGCAAACACCTGGGAGTAAAATGGCAAGATCATCTGATAGGTGATTCTTGACTTTCTAAGAAACGGATAACCTGTTTTCCAAAATGATTGTGCCATTTTTCATTTCTACCAGCAGTGTATGAGAGTTCCACTTCCTCCAAATCCTTGCTAACATTTGTATGGTCAGTCTTCTTGAGTTTAGTCGTTCTGATGTGTATATAGTGGCATTTCTTTTTGGTTTTAATTTGTACTTACCTAATAACTAATGACGTTCAACACCTTTTTATGTGCTTATTTGCCACCCATTCCTTGGTGAAATGCCTGCTCAAATCTTTTGTCTAAAACTTGGGTTGTTCATTTTCATATTATTTGGTTTTGACAGTTTTTTACGTGTTACAGATATGTCTTTTATCAGATATATGATTTGGAGGTATTTTCTCTGTAACTTTTCTTTTGGCAAGCAGAATTATTAATTTTGATGAAATGCTTTTGGTGTCATAAACATGAAGTCTTTGCCTGACCCAAGGTCACACAGACTTTCTCCTCTGTATACTTCTAGAAGTGTATAATTTTAAGTTTTACATTTATGTCTATGACCGATTTTTAGTGCTTTTTTTTTTTGTATAGGGTATGTGTATATAAGCTCCAGTTGTTCCAGCACCATTTGTAGAAAAGACTGTCCTTTCTCCACTGAATTGCCCTTGTAGCTTTGTCAAAAATTCGTTTTCCATATATGTGTGGGTCTATATCTGGACTCTTTATTCGGTGCCCTTGATTTAATTGTCTCTATGCTGGTACAATATCCCCTTGATTACTGTAGCTTTATAATGCAGGTCTTGATATCAAATTGTTTCAGTCTTCCAGCTTGGTTCTTTTTCAAAGTAGTTTTGGCAATTCAGGTTCTCTGCATTTTCATATGAATTTTACAGTTAGCTTACCAGTGTCTATGAAAAGCCCTGCTAGGATTTTGATTGGGAGTGAATAGGTATAGATCGATTTGGGAAGAATAAGCATTTTAATAATATTGATTCTTCTAACTGATGAACAAGACACAACTCTTCGTTTATTTCAGTCTTTCCCTCAGCAAAGATTCAGAGAATCTTTAATATTTTGAAGTTTGTAATTTTAATTTTTGTTTCTGCTTCAGAAAAGAGAAATAATGTCACATGCCATTGTCCCTGGAGCCAATTGACCTTACTTCTTCAAAGTCATCACCTTTGCTTCCTTGGGAAAAGTAATTTCAATTTCCCTTTCAGTTACAACTTACCTATAAGGGAAATAATTTTTTTCTTACTCCACAGAGATTTCATAGGTTCAATTAGTTATTATAATTATTTTAAAATACAAATTATTCTCATCTTATTGTTTTTATCTGTATATTATAATTTTAGTGTTTGCAAAATTACACTTTTAATTTTCTTTTGCCATTAAGTTGGCAATAATGGTAGTTGATTATACAAATACTCCACAACTAAAGAACAAAGCAAAAACATCATTATAAAGAAATGCATTCTGTGTGGTCAGCAGCCCATTAAAACCTGCTGACTATTTTAAGACATAATAACACTTTTAATTAACTTACAAAAGACTTTCCTATTATAAAGAATTAAACTATTAGATATACATTAAAGTAATGCTAAGCAAATCAGTTAAACTAAGGAAATCAGGAAATGACATCCTGGCATTAATAACATCTTATATTACGAAATGGCTAAGTTGGACAGAAGCAAAATCCTTTATTCCATTTCACAGTTAAGGTAACTGCTTTTTGTTGAAGAAGAACTAGATTAGGCACCAAAAGACCTGGGTGTGGAACCAAGCCCTGCTTCCCACCCCAGTTTATGGGGCCAGCACTGACCTCTAATGGATGCAGGACTGCCTGGCCCCGAACCTGGGATGGCATCTGTTTGAGAGCACAGCTTCAGGGTCAACCCCTTTTTCAGTATTTGTTTCCTGTGTGGCCTGGGGTAAATTACATACCTGCCTAAGTCTCAGTTTATTCAACTGTAAAATATAGATTAAAAATAACATCTATTGTACAGGGGTGTTTTAAAGATTATAGATGTAGAATGCAAGAGACATGCTTAGTGTAATAGCTGGACAAAAATCTCATTATTAGTATACCACTACCACTTCAGGTGCTTTTCTCTCTGAATGTTGTGAGCAGGAACCATGACTCTTCTCTCCCCCCCTTTTTTGTCTTAAATTATGACTTGTCTGGGGAAGTGGGTAAGAAAGTCAGTGTAAGACTGTAAAGTTTGACTCTCTGTTACAATTTAATTTCTTTCTTTATTTTTATTGCAGAATCCCTGAAGTTTCTGGGTTAATTTTTCACATAAACTATTTTCAGATTCTGTTCTGCCGTTTTTCTAAACTCTAGAAGCAGAGCTTAGCAGGGGATGACCAAGGAGGCAAAATGTAGAGAGAGTCCAGTCAGCTGCAAATAAGTTCCTTCTATCATTTTATAATGCATAAGATGACATTTTCAGAGGATTTATTCTATCATTGCTAATCTATGCTACTATGGACAAATAAGATTTGTCTCTCATCTGCATTGCGACTCTTACAGCTAAAAGGCAATTCAAGTAGAATTGCTGGTGCTGTCATGTGTGGATGAGGAAAGATACTTAAGTGTTTTTTTCCCTCTCATTTAGGTAGCATAATGAACCAAAGAAATATGACAAGGGCCAGAAAGATATGCTTTTATTAATCATATAATTGCTAATGACTACAATAGCTATCATTAGGCTTAACTTAGTTTCCAAAGATGTGTCAAAATATGTTTTTAATTCTTCTTCATTTAGTATGTACAAGGCAAGTATTTACCCTACTTCTGATGCAAGGGCACCTTTTCTTTCTGGAGGACGTTTGGGTCCTGCTGAGGTGCTGTGACCGACCGGCATACTGGGCCCGAGTGCACAGCACCCCTGAGGTGTGGAGTCCTTGGTCTCCGGCCACAGCCCTCTCCGAGGGTCCCTGTCCAGGTGTTCCTGCTCTGTCCTAGATCCCTGCCTATGTTCTTCCCCAACCAACATCCCTGTTGTGCAGTGTTTGAGAGTAGAAGGCTCTTGATTAGCAGAAGAGGTGGAGTTAGCAAGGCCCGTCAGATCTGCCCTCTTTGAGTCTAGACAGGGAAACATGGATTCAGTAATTTTCAGAAGATGCTGAATTGAAGCCGCAAGATCGGCTGTGGGAGATTAGGAGGGAGCCAGAATTCTCAGTCAGGAGAAAGCACATGAAAAAGAAAAGCCATGTAGGGACTCAGGTGAGGTGTGCAGTTGGGGGCAATAGAAGTGTCATAAACACAGGTGAGGAAGGTGACTTGTCACTGTGCACTAAGGTAACCACTCCTCCTGCTGCCGCAGGTCCTCAACAGCTTGTAGCTGCAGTTGCTGAGATTTTGGGTCCAATTACCATTCCTAGTTTTCTTGTAAGGCCCGTCTACATGCTGCTCCTGAGTTCCTTTGAGATTTCTGTTTCCCTTATTTCCATGTCTATCCTTATTATAAAGGCCCCATCACTGGTGGAAGACTGAAAAACTCTGTTACCCAAATGATGTAAATAACATACAGCCATGTTTCCACACAAGAGTCAAGGAAGAGGCAGCTTTGTCAAAGAGGAATTTCCCCCACCTGCCTTTGTAGATGGAAAGGCCTCATTGGATACTAGAATGTTCTTCCATCTCCTCTTTTGGGATGATTCAACCTGGTTCCATGGGGGCACCTGCTGGCTGCGACTCCTGAAGCTTTTACATGAAGAAGTCACACAGGTGCCAAAGTGTGGAAGTTTCTACAGACTCATCTGCACAGCCCTCCTCCTATGGCCAGGAAGCAAGTGTAGATGTACCAGCCATCTTACCTTGAACGTGACACAGGCTGTTCTTGCTCTGCACAGTAGTTCAGGACTGTAAAAATGTCCATGCAAGAGGAAACTGTGCGAAGTCATCTTAATCATCAAAGCGATTACTCTGGGACCTTTAAAAAATTTGTGGAAACATAAACACTCTTTTATTGTAGGTTATAGGTGCATAGGGAAATAAAAGATAGTAAAACTATTATTTATATAATATATGGTATTTTGAAACATTACAAACTTTGAGAATTAAAGTGTTTTATTCAATTGTAAAAAACCAGCATTTCAAGAGGAGTTTGAACAGTGCTTGCCTTCTTTTCATCGTAGAACTCACAGTACAAAGGGAGCATTTTTTCTAAATCTTGGCAAATTGTCATACTCCCTTCTATTTGGATCACTTCCTACGTTTTATTCTTTGTATTGTTGGTGTTGTGAAGTCACTCTGAGGGTTCCTATAATATAATGGTTTTTGCTGGCATTGCTTCCTCTGGGACATCTTCTTCCACTTGGTCACAATTTCTTTCTTAGTCATGCCAATGGATCCCTCGCTTGCATGATGGCAGTGCTGACATTCTCATGCTCAGCTACGTCTTCTACCACTCAACTTTCAATTCAGATTTCACTTCCACCATGATCACTTTCCATTAAGTTTTGCACTTTTACCTTTGCTGGCCAAATCCCTCCTTTGATGACTCATTTTTTTCCTCATTGAAAGGTGGAGGCAACTTTGTTGAAAATCACATAGCCATAAATGTGAGGAGTTATTCTCGGACTCTCAGTTCTAGTGCCTTGGTCTACATGTCTAACCTTATGCCAGAGCCACACTCCTAAGTCCTGGGGGGCAGACTTTGTTAGGGGCATGGGTTTCCAAATCCTGATTCCCACACTGTCTGGCTTTGGGCACATTTGTTTGTCTCTCTGAGCAGTAGTTTCCCCATTATGAAGAAACTACCTCAGAGGAAGTTTTTGAAAATGAGACAATCTGTGAAAAGCATTTTGTACTATGCCTAGACACATAGTAAATGTTCAATAAATCATACTTCTTACAGAATTATTAATGATACAGGGCGAAGGTTGGCTATTGTCAACAACTTTCTCTTCCCCCTATCTATTAACACACCACTCAAGTTGCAGAGGACAACTTCTGTAATCTTTTTTCCCCAAAACACAGGATGAAATGTTCATTTTGGCCATATTTCATCTAAACAAGACATGTAAGTTGTGATCCAAATGGTGATTTATCCCATAAGTGAACTTCCAGAGAAAGACCTAGATATGCTCTCCAACTCCAAGACAAACTAGCTGGTGGTAGTGACATAGTCCCCCATGGCCCTGGAGCAGGACAGCAGCTGAGGAGTGTACCAGTGTTGATGCCACGTTCTCCAGCATACAGACAGTTTTCCCCAGCTTCAAGGACAACTGCTGACTTGCAGGATCTTGGTGTCTCACCTGTCACGTCTTGTGATGGTGACAGTGAACCCAGCAATGGTTGTTCAGAAGGGGTACTTGCCACGTGGAAGGAAACTACCATATGCTTAACCAAGCCAGCTTCATCCATAACCATCTCTCAACACACATCATCATCATGAGATCACTTCATGGACTAGGAAAATGGTAGAATTCCCTAAGGACACAACATTTTTCTAAACTTCATTTTTTTTTTTTACTTCACTTTACAAACAAGGTCTCAGGAGTCCCTTCAGAGATTAATTTAGGAGAGATTTGCGGCTTCATGCTAGGCTTGGAGTTTCCTGTACATACTGGTTTTGCCTTTGCACCAATCTAATGTTATATAATCGTAGGTGAAGTTTTATTTTTAGCTATGTAATATTTAATTGGACAGTACTCAATCTAGAGGATCAGTAGGAAGTTGCTTCCTTGCTGTTTCCCATTAAAAAACTAGAAATTTAAAGCCAACAGTCCCTGGTTCATTTTATTCCCCACCTCTTTGGCTTCATGAGATATTTCTGAACCAGTTACTGAGAATTAAAGATTTTAAGTATTTCTGGGCATGTCCTGGCTACTCCATAAAGTGATTTTAATTGTTTTTAAATTGAAGATATAATAGATGGAAAATGGTATTATAAAATCTAGGTAATGTAAAAAATATATATATGATAAAAATTTGTGGATAGACAATTTAGTTTGAGAAAGAAGAAACTTTCTTAAAACTTACATATAAAGTCCCCTACGAGGCTCTTCTTGCTGCCATCTCACTCCCCACTCCCTCCCCCCGGGTCATAGGAATCTCCTGTGCAGAATTTTGTGATTATTATACTCTTACTTTTCTTTATGATGTTAGCACCGGTATTTGTATCCCCAAATAATGCGTTGCTTAGCTTTGCATGTTTTTAACCAATATAAATTCAATTGAACTATTTATATTGCTTGCAACTTCATTTCTTTTCTCAGCTAAATCCTGAGATTCACTTATGTTTTGTGGCTTGGAGTAATTTATTTATTTATTTCTCTCTCTCGAACAGTAGGCCTTACATCAATATATTGTCATACACCCACCCATTCAACTTTTGATGGATAT
This sequence comes from Lemur catta, assembly GCF_020740605.2. Lineage (NCBI taxonomy): Eukaryota > Metazoa > Chordata > Mammalia > Primates > Lemuridae > Lemur > Lemur catta. The sequence goes on from NC_059136.1 coordinate 20,603,314, forward strand.
TTGGACTGTTTCCAGTGGTTTTTTTTTGTTGTTTTTTTTTTTGCTTGTACATGAGGTGCTATGAACATTTTTTTTTAAGAGACAAAGTCTCATTCTGTCACCAGGCTGGAGTGCAGAGGTGTGATCATAGCTCACTATAATCTTGAATTCCCAGGCTCAAGTGATCCTCCCACTTCAGCCTTCCAAGTAGCTGGGACTAAAGGCGTGTGCCACCATGCCCGGATAATTTTTTTTTTTTTCTAGACATAGGGTCTCACTATGTTGCCCAGGCTATTCTTGAACTCCTGGCCTCAAGCAATCCTCCCATCTCAGCCTCCCAAAGTGCTTGGATTACAGGTGTGAGCCATTGTGCTCAGCCATGAACATTCTTATACATGACTCCTAGCATATGAATTGCAAAAATTTTTCTAGTTTATGCACCTAGCTAAAGATTTGCTTGACCATAAGTTATGCACATTACCAGATTCCTAATAACTATCATAACAATTTGCACTCATGCAAGCAGTACATAGTGTACTGGCTGCTCACATTCTTGTTCATACTCACTTGACATCATAACCAGTCTGGGACATGTGATATGGTAACACCCTGTGGTTTCAGTTTGTGTTTTCCTGAGTACTAGTGAGGAACATCTTTTTATGTGTTTACTGACCTCTTGTGCTTTCTTTTCCAGGAAATGCCCGATTTGTAAGTTCTTATGTATTCTGGGTGCTATATCCAATATAAAATTGTGAGAAATATAGCTCCCATTTTGTGGTATATATGTTCATATCCCATTTTTTGGTGTATATATTTGTTCTCTATTTGATGTCTTTTAATGATCAGAAGTTCTTAATTGCAATCTAATCACATTTAGCTCTTCTTTTAGTGAATACTATTCCAGTTACTACTGCTCCATTAAAAACCTCCAAATGAGAGGCATAAAACGATAGCCATTAGTGGCTCACTGGTTTTGCAGGGCCCAGCGGGGATGATTTTTCTTTCTTCCCTAATGTCTGGGAACACAGCTGGGAAAACTTCAAAGGTTGGGTCCAGAATCAGGGAGTGGCACCTTCATTCCCACCTGGCCTCCAGGCTGGGCTGACCCAGAGCTGGTACATGCGGCCTTCCCACCGGGTTTGGCTTTTCACAGCATGGCAACGGGTTCCAAGAGACAGCAACCCTAGGACTGGAGGGTGCTGTATGGCCTACTCCAGCCAGAAGTCACGCAGTGTTACTTCACTACATTCTTTGGTGACAAGAAAATCAGTCAAGCCCAGATCCAAGGCAAAAGGAATTAGACTCCATCACTTTTAGAAGAGCACTTGAGAAATATTGTTGCAGCTATCTTTGGAAAACAAAATCTACCACAATTAACATAGATATTTTATTTAATAGCATGACTTATTAACATCTAAAGTTCACATCTTTATTTTCATCCTAAACACAACAACCCACTTTCTGACTTTCATGCTATGATTAAGTTGTCACTTATTTTAATTTTACTTTTATCTTGCAATTTTTAAATCTCAGTGTAATTGTTTTACAAATAAATATTTACTTAGATTTAATGACATTTCATGCTTCTTCTGTTCTTCAATACTTGAATCTCAAACCATCTATTAGAAATTCCTTTAGTTACGGTCTGTAGGTGGCAAAATTGCTCAGTTGCTGATTTGAAAATATCATTAATTCCCCCTTGTTTTGAAAGATATTTTTCTAGTGTATATAATTCTCTCTGCACATAGACAATATGATTTAACTGTCTAGTAGCAGATTTCTTTTCATTTAACTTGTGGAGGATTCACTGGTCTTTCTAAGTCTGTGGATTGTGATCTTTAATTAATTCTGAAAATTCTCAGATACTATCTTTTCAAATATTGCTTCTATCCCATTTTTTCTCTTCTTTTTTCCTGAACTCTGATTAGATATGTTAAAACTTCTCATAGTTTCCACCCTATATCTTGACTTCTCTTTTACATTTCCCACTTCTTCAAGTTTTTGCGATACATTCTGAACAATTTCTTTAAATAAAATGCTCAGGTCACTGATTCTCTAGCCTCATGTTAAACTGTTTATTTTTGGTTAATATATTTTTCATTTCTACAAGTTCTATTTTGTTCTCATCAAACTTGCTTGTTTAAAGGATATATCAAATCTCTTGTTCTTTGTTCATATTTTTAGTTTTTACTTTTAGTTCTCTAAAAATATTAAACTTGTCTATTTTTAATTCTGTGTCTGATTTTCCAAATGTGTGAAATCTTTACAGGTCTAACGTTTTTGTTAGTTTGCTTGCGTGTTTTGTGATTATTTGACCTTGGATCTTATCGGTGGGAATTCTTTGATGCCTGGGGGTCCTTCTGCTGCTGATCAGCCAGAAATTAGCTTACCCTAAATTCAAAGCTTTTCTGACCACCTGGTAATTTGAATTTGGACTGTAAACTCTCCTGAGGGTTGGCTGGTGATCATGACTTATCGGTGGAAATATTTTTCTATTCTATTCATGCTGGATTTGATACAGCCAGTCCTGGGGAGTGATGGGCTTATCTCGGCAGTCCTGGGGGATGGTGGCTGTATTTCTGGTCTACTGCTACACCATAGGAAAAGCTTCTCACTGTTCTGCTTAGGGTAGGGGAGGCTGTCTCCCAGGTCCCCAGTTTGGGCAGGCTCTGAACTGCCCCTTCCTGTGCCCTCAAGCCTTGGAACCCAAAGCTCCAGTTCACTGCCAGATGTCTTCAAGGAAAAACCAGCTTACATCCTCAGGTTCCAACTTTCACTGAAGTTTTGGCTGCTAAATATTCTGCTTTCGTTTGCCAAATTATTGCTGCATGTAAAAATATCTATCCCCCACAACCCGCCACATTTTTCCTGCCGTTTTAGTTGTTTTTAGCTGGAGTTTCTGCCATGGTATCTGTATTACCCTATTGCACAAATGCAAATTTAGGAAGATTGCTAGAAAAATAGTGAATAAACATTAGTTTCTTACGAGAAGGGTATTTTAAATTACAGTTGGCCCTCTGTATCCATAGATTCAACCAACCTAGGATTGAAAGTATATGAAAATAAAAATAACAATACAACAATAAAAATAATACAAATTAAAAAATATAGTATAACAGCTACTTACATAGCATTTATATTGCATTAGGTATTATAAGTAATCTAGAGATGATTTACGGTATACAGGAGGATTGCATAGATTAAGTGCAAATACTACACCATTTATGTCAGAGACTTGAGCATCTCTGGACTTTGGTATCTGTCCAGGTCCTGGAATCAGTTCCTCTCAGATACCCGGGAATGACTGTATATGTTAAATTTTAATAGATAATAACGCAATGCTTCTTACTGTCTGTCTTTCCATTCATAATGGTCCATGACAGCAATAGCCATCATCTGCAAATGAGAAAGATGAGGCTGGGTATTAATTATTTAAAAAATAACCTCTCAGATGGCCTGTCTCATGTTTGACTATGTGGAGGTGAGTCTTGCACTGCAGGCTGGAAAAGTTTGACAGGAAGATGGTTCTTAGGAACTCTGAGTTTGTAAGTTTATCTTATTAAATGCCCCTTAGTAGGTCACATTTCTAATAAGCTGGAACTTTCTATTTTATGTCTAAAAAAATTTTTGATAATTGCACTTGGAGTAAATGTTTGGACTTTTAAAAAATTGGGTTATGGAGAAACATATCAGTTGTCAGAGTTGTATGAAGGATAGTTGAATTGACCGATATTTACCTCACAACTAATAGGAACTAATTTCTTCATCAAAAGGAGCACATCTCTTTTTATTTTATTATTTTCTGGTTCTGTTTGCCTACATGCAAACATGATAAACATACAAACTATAAAATAATAAAATTAACAGACATATAACTAATAAACTAATAAAGTTAATGACAGTCTACTGCCACAAGCTGTGTAGGAGTAAGAGATGCATCTGCCTAACCTTGTTTTTTTTTTTTTCCTTTTCAGACCAAAAGCTATTTTAAAATTAGTCATATCAAAACAAGGGCACCCGTGAAGCAGCTTTTGAGAATTGCTGTGGCTGAGAAAAGCCTAGAGGCCCGGGCTCCTCAGTGGCCCTTTTCCTCCCCTGTGGCCAAGGGGTCCTGGCTGTCCCTGCCCCCAGCGCACCTCTGCCTCAGCTCAGTCACCTCCCCTGCTGGCCCGGTGCTCCTGGTTCTTCCTGGTTTAGCCAAACCGGCTCTTGTTTCCTGGGACCCACTCACGGATGACAGGATGCAGTGTTCCCTGCTGGCACACACCCGACCCTCCTGCCACTGCTCCAGGACTGTGCCTCAGTATGGTCACCTGGCCTTCCCACATGCCCTGTGCCACCTCAGCATGGATGGCTCAGGAGAGATGTTCTGCCCAAAAGCTCGTGGCTGACAGACCCTGGGGAGCCTGATGTTCCAAGGCGGGCTGGCTGCCGGGGTTCCCTCCCCACCTCTGCACACACCTGACTAGCACCTCTCCTCCGAGCACATCACCCGGCTGAAGGCCAGCTTCCTGCTGGTGAGGGGGGCACAGAGGGCTTCAGCCTCTGGCTCTGCTCCCCAAGGCCTGCCCACTTCAGGGTCACTCTCAGTCACAAACCTGAGGTGCTGGGTAAGGAAGAACAACTGCAACCAAGCAAAGTCAGGGAAAATAGCACATGAATGGGTAAGAAAGTTCCTAAGGCTTGCTACTTGATAGGAGGGGCCGCGTTCACATGGTGGAGCTGTGAGAGAAAGGTGTCAGACAGAACACGGGGTGCCTGCTGGGAACTGTTTTTAGAGTGAAGGGGTAGTGATTCATGCTGGTGAGACATCTGCTGGCGGGATGGGGGGAGCCCACCTGCATCTGGAGGAAGAGGGATGGAGAGTGAGGAGCGCCCTGGGCTGACACCCCCCAAATGTGGGAGAGAATATTGCCATTCAAAAGACACCGATCCCCACCACAAAACATCCCCACCTACCTGTGATGAAGTGGCAGCCATTGGTTTGATGTCTGCTGGACTCTTCAAATGACCCAAAGCAGCAACTTCTGAATTTGTAATGGAAAATAAACCCCGAAGCTTGACACCTTGTGACTTCTGGGGCTTCTACAATTGAAGTAGACTGCATGCTCTTTGAGCTTGATCTCTCCTCTATTCATTTTTGCTCCACAGACTCCAAGCACAGGGCAGGGCTTACTCCATGCAGCTTGGACTGAATTAAAGTGTAAAGTGGGGAGCAGAACATTGGCTTCCAATCGTCAGGAAGGGAATGAATCAGGTGGAGCCAATCCAACAACGATTCCCTGAGTAGCCTGGAAGGTTTGCAGGGACACTGCATGCTTTGGGATGGAGGGTGTGAAATGTAGATTCGCCAGAGCTCAAAGAGAGCAGGAGTCAGAACAGTTGTGGATAGGGATTTTCAGAGGCTAGACTGGTAACTCCCTACCATTTTGAAAGCCAAGTGCACATCTTTATTTAGATTTGAATAAATACACATTTTGGAAAACACAAGGAGTAAGGTTGGGATGCATCTTAAAACAAGAAGATGCAAACTTTAAAGCATCTTAACATAATTAACATTGGCCCTTTTGGGTTTGAAAACCTTGCTGTCATGCTCAAAAAAGTGCAGGGATGGCATGTGAACACACTCACATGCATGCTCACACACACATTCACACTCACACGCATGCAAAGATGCAGACACACACACTCACAGTTGCACGCTCACACTCACACAGGGTCACACACTTACACACTTGGACTCACACTCACACACTCTCTTACTGGTGCTCTCCAACCCGAGGCTGGGAGGCACACCTACAAAGAATGTCTCCAGAGGCATGCGTTAGGGTACAGCCAGTCCATGAGCCAGCCAGCAACACTCATGGAGCACCAACTGTGTGCCAGGAGTTGTGCCAAGGGCTGAGGATACAACATTTCATGGGCTAGAAGTGATTTCTCTCTTTGTGGTGTAACGGAATACAGGGAGGACAGGCATCAAAGAAATAATGACAAATAATGAAATGTATGGTTACCAGTATGTGACAGACAAGGACTGAGCATGTGGGCATGAGTTACAGAGGGTTGGGAAGGTTTCGCTGAGGTGGTACACGGCCTTGGTGCCTCAAGTAGCAGCAAGTGTGGAGATTTGAGGGTGGCTTGAATAGCACTGGATGGTCCTCAGATAGCCTTGGCCAATCCAGTTTCTCTCTCCTTTTCTTCATGCCTGTAGTTCTCAGAACAACTATAGATTGCGCTGGGAATGCACTAGCTTGAGCTAGGGAGGAACTGCCCGGAATAGCCGGGGCCTTGTTCCTGCCTCTCCTGGGGAGTGTAGCGCCTTGAGCTGGGGAGGAACTTCCCAGGATAGCCCTGGCTTTCTCCTCTCTCCGCTGGAAGCAGGATATCCTTCAAAGCTTGTCCAGTGACTCATGTGTCCCCTGAGGTATACAACCCAGGGCTGGCTGCCTTTTGGGGTTCCTCAGCTGTGGTGCAAGTGGGACACACGCGCCATCCACCCCGGGCAGCTGTGGGGGACCAACTCACACTAGATCCTAGGCTTCTTTTGTCCCTTGCTGCCTGTCTGTAAGTGATAAATCTGCCGCATGTAACTTGTTGCATGTGAGCGTGTTCTCTCTCACTGGACTCAGGCAGCTGGTGACACCGCAGCCCAGGACGCAGTGGGCTGAATCATCTGCACTCCTCTTCCTGGTGGTTGGCATAGTGATGATCTTTGCTGTCCTCCACACAGTGGGAGGCCTCCCTTGGGACTGGCTGTTAGCGAAACTGCTTCACAAATAGGGAGTGGACAGAGGAGAGGACTGGACGGAGAATGTAGCTGGGTGGTGGATGGGGTAGGGGCTGCTGGGAGGCTGGGATGGCAGCCGGATGCAGCGTTTACACAGAGGCAGCCACCATGCCCAGTGACCTTGGGCTTTGATTTTGTGAGTTGCTCTCACGCAAAGCCTCATCCAGGGATGGCTTTATTGTGCAAACGGCATTATCCTCCAGCTGTGCTGTGGGATTGGAGGTCCTAAAAGCTAGGCATTGAATGCTTACTGGCGTGACAACTGGCCACCGTAGTCAGGAGGTGTCCTGTGTCTCAGTGAGAATTATTTGAGAATGACCAACACCTATTTAAGAGATGTGCCCATTAGATGAATAAATCTGCCTTCATTCATGGCCCAACTATATTTCCAACTGTAAGGTACAAGGCAATTTAGGTTTCTGCCCTCAGGCAACTTTGCTTACTAAGCAGACATATGTGAACATGTGTCTTAGTCCTGTTTGTGTTGCTACAACAGAATACCACAGACTGGGTAATTTATAAAGAAAAGAAATGTGTTTCTTACAGTTCTGGAGGCTGAGAAGTCCAAGGTCAAGGGGTCTGCATCTGCCGTGTCTTCCCATGGCAGAAGGCAAAAGGCAAGAGGACACTCGCTCAGAGAGAAGGAAGGGCGCTGAACTCATCCTTTTATAAAGACCCTGCTCCTGAAATAACTAACCCACTCCTGCCGTATCAGCCCACTCGTGAGGGCAGAGCCCGGGTGACCTCATCACCTCTTCAAGGCCCTGCCTCTCAACCCTGTGCATTGGGGATTTAGTTTCCAACATACGGTCTTTGGGGGACACATTCCCACCATGGCAACATGCTTAGAGATAACTCTTTGTGTCTACGTGCTGGGCTTCAGAATCTGTAAATTGTATTTAAGAAATGGGTAATTGTGACATTAATGGAACTGAATTTAGAAACATGTCGAAGTAACGGCCCTGCAATGAGTGGTCACAGTTTGCCACTCTGGAGCCAGTCAGGGTTTTAAGTTATGAAAGATTACATTTTTTTATGTTTGTTTTCCCCTCCCCTGAAATTCCTTGGTTATCAGATACTGCCCTTGGCGAGTCTGAGGGTTTGATTTAAGGTGGTAGCCATTAACTAGCTGTGAGAGGAAGGCAAGTGAGCTCCCCTCGCAGGCCAGGGTAAAGAAATCATTCATCATTCATTCTGTCGTTCGCCTGGTGGCTCTCACAGGCCAGGCATGTGCCAGATGCTAGTGGCTGTCACACAACCAGACAGGTCGTGGGCTGTTTTCTGGCAGCTCAGAGTCCAGGGGGAGTCAGACATCCCCTTCTGGACTCCCCCAGTAGAGATACATGCAAAGGCAGGCAGAGATGGAGGGTGGAAGGAAGCAATCTTGCCTTCCCTGCACTGGCTTTGAAAAACATTTCCCTCCAAAGTGATACGGAGGTGATCACTTTTCTAGAATTAAAGCTCTTTCCAAAAGCAAATCTACCTCTTAATAAACCTATTCACTAAAAGAATTTCAATGCATCAAGGTAGAAGTTGATTTTTAACATGCTGCATAGACAACCTCTGAGAAGAAAAGATGGGAAGGGGGTCAGGGCGCCCACGGAGACAGGCAGTGACACCACTCAATACGCACCCAGACACACCTCCTCCTGCAGCAGGAGGGAGGCAGCCATTGCTTAGGGAATGCTGCATCTAAAATTCCCAGAGTCAGACTGTACATCTTTACGTGCCAACGTAAGTGTTTCTTAAAGGAAATGCATTTAGAAACTGAACGGTCTTAAAGCATCTATTTTTCTTGCTAGCAGCACAATCTGCCGCCAGGAAGGTTTTAAACGCTCTCCTTCCAAACAGTGCCTTCCTGAATTTTTCGGTAATTAATCATGCATAATACTTTAAATTCCACACGGATGACTGGCTGAAAACCCTCCAGGGACTGCTGCATTTGGTAGCTGAAAGTCAACTCCTACGCCTTCGGAGAGTGAGAGGAGAGTGCCATTTTTGCCTGTTTTTAATGTCGACGTCAGTTACCAGGCAAGTCTGTGATCTTTGCTGCATCCTTCCATGGTACTAACATGAGCAAGGGTGTAGATATCTAATAAATATTAGAATATAGGATCTAGTAAAACTGGGTAATTCCTATCCTGGGCTGGCACCAAGTTGCTCTCCAGTAGGAAGACTGAGTGCAGGATCTGTCTGCTGGGCTCACCTGGGCTCACCCGAAGTGTCAGGTCAGATGACTCGCACATTCAGCCAGCTCTGTTAGGGTGATGATGGTGGTAGTGACGATGATGATGGTGATGATTAACACTTTTGAATATATACCGGTTTCTCTCTCCTGATGGCTTAGAGAACCTTCACATATGTAATTATTGCCTTCATGACGGGGAAGGGTAGAAGAGGAGAAAGTGCCTTTCCTTCATCCTGCTAGGTTCTTTGACTGGGCTATGAATTAAATTGACATAAAACAGATAACAGGAGAAAAACCATTTAAATAATGGACACATGCACAGGAGTCCCACAAAAATATGAGGCTCAAATATGAAGCAGATGATGAAGCTTAAACAGCAGCCTGAGCTACGGAAAGCAGCGGGGGCCTGGGGCTTGGGGTAGGGGAGAGGGGAGGAAAGGGATGGTGGATAGGCATTAGCTTGTCATGCAGGTAAAAGTCTTTGAAGTGATCAAAGTTGTCTGGGAGCAGATACTTTACTAACGAAACTTCCTTTTTACAAGCGGAGTTTTTCAGAGCTACTTCTGTGTCTGTGGATTCTCAAAATGACCAATTCAAAATAATCAATATACCAAAGAGGTACATTTTGGAGTGGTGTGTTCTGGTCTCCTACAGTCATATTTTTGGTTGGTACATTCTGAGCCCCAACAGCAGGAATTGGTACAACCAGTTTGACAGTTTATACAACTAACGTGGATAACATTGAAGGAAAACAGCCCATGGTCACAGACTGCCCCCTCCCTCTACCACCATCGGGAGCAGGCTGCCTACTTGTGGGAATGGCACCTCTGAAGTATAATTTACTTCATGGAGTTTCTGCTTTTAGTCCAGAGGAAGAAAGTTGCAGAAGATGTTGCCTTCACACTAACAAAGAGGAAAAATCCAGGTAAATTATAATATCATGGTTGTGGTGGTGGTGGTGGTTGTTTCTAAGCACATCAGAGACCTGAGGACACAAAGAAATCTAGATTAATTAATTTATAGAAAGGTATGAGCTTTTCCCAGGTGAGAAGGATCCAAGGCTGCTTTCATCCTTGGGGACAAACTTGTAATGGGATAAGTGTTAGGATAAATAAATCCAAATGTTTACTATCCATGCACGATTTGTCATGATGGATTAGAAACCCAAGCAATATTAGCATAACCATAGACGTATCTATCAATGAAACAAGATAGAGAGCCCATAAATAGATCAATACATATATGGCCAATTGATTTTCAACAAAGCTACAAAGGCAATTCAATGAGGAAAGGAGGTTCTTTTCTACAAATGGTGCCAGAACATTTGGATATACACATAAAAAGTGATTTAAGGTGGATTTTGGGTATAAATAAAACATAAAACTATAAAGTCTTAAGGAAAACATAGAGTATCTACATATCCTTGGGGAAGATTTCTAAGACAGAACACAAAGTGCACTAACCATTTAAAGAAATGATAAATTGAACATGATCACAATTAAACATTTCTGCTCATCCAAAGACACCACTAAAAAAATGAAAAGACAAGCCAAATACTGGGAGAAAATATTTGCAATACATATGTAAGACAGAACACATACACATATGTATATGTATATACATCTTTCTCATTTTAAAACAGTCAGTTCCTAAATACCATGTTAGTACATAGTCTCAGGGCAAAAATGCCTTCAGAAATTGCATATTTCGTCAAACTGCCTTCGGAGTGCTAGTTTCCACGATGGACCCGATGGATCCTCATGCCTGTTTGCTGCAACTTGATTTGGAGAGCAGATGACTCTACGAGAATAGCCGACAGCATTTCCAATCTCCATAATGTCTCAGTTTTTCTTCCACATTGTTAAAAATAGTCTCATAAACCAGAAAATCCAGCAGGGGGGTGTAGTATTCCGGTTTCTAGGATATTACACATTTCCTTGGGAAACAAATTCTTTCTTTATTGCTACAATTCAGGAATCCTGCTCAGTATTGACCACAGAATAGAAAGACCTTCTTAAATGCCACTGTGCCTGAGCAGTGACTAAATGGCTCTTCTCTCTGTAAAGGGTCAGTTCCTTTTCTGAGCTACTATTAACAAATGTGCTCCCTGGCTGCTTTGCAAGCAAACATTGATCAGACTGAAATTTTCTTTTAAATATTCACAGCAGTTGGGGAGGCAACCAATATTATTACTAACATTTATAAAAAGAATTGAGTGCAACACTATTCTTATGAAAGCACTTCTTTTCAGGGAGTAAAACCTATTTTCCTATATGTTATTCAAAAGTACCAAAGTGTTATGGACATATATTACATGCGTAATAATAGGAAACAGTAAGTGTGTATATGTACACTTATAACATTAAATGTACATATGTAAAATTACTCATTTCCCCCCAAATTACCAAGGAAATCATTAAATATCCTTCAGAAATAAATAAGATTTTCATAGTAAAAACACGTTAGAAGACTGACAGACAATGTGGTCATAGTCCTCAGAAATGACTGCCCATTTTTGAGAAACCCCTTCCCTCTCTGGCTATCAAAATTGTTATATTCCTTTTTAGTCTTTTATCCTTCTGGATTGACAAAGCTTAACCATATGGACTTTCAATAAGAGCTAGAAAATAACATAGGAAGGCTGAACCAAGAAGCAAAGTCAAGGACATGCCTGAAACACATGCCCATCACCGTAAGACACATGTGCGGTTTCACTATGTTTTTGGTGCACACCTCTGTCCCCGTCTCCCCAAAACATACGTGAGCTCAAGAGGATCAATGATGAGTTCAAGGAGGAAGCAACCACTGCTCTATCTTTAGACTCAAAGGCCTCTCCCAGGCTTTGTGGGACAATTTTCCACCCCTGCAGCCCACTCCATTTGGGCATCCTGTGCTCACTTCCCACCTCTGCATCTGCCTGGCTGGAGGGGGCTGCGCCTGGCCTCACAGCGGGGAAGCACAAAGAGCCTGAAGAGGGGAGGCATTTCCCAGGTCTCAGGGAGCAGACCCGGGAGGGCAAGATTTGTGACTAGAAGGCCTGGCAGTCATGGTCAGTCCTCTTGCCAGGCCTGTCGGGTTTGAGGCAAACAGGAGCTTAAAGCTCCACTGGGCTTCCATGATGTAGGGTCAGGGGACCTGACTCTTTGGACATGGGAGTAGTAGGTTTGAACTTCTTAGCTTTAGGAAAAATGTGCTACTTTTATATTGTGTTGAAACAAATATATCTTTGTATGTTGTACAATTTATGTAGCAGACTTAAAACACTTTCAATAGCTATTTGCACACTTTCAATAGCTATTTGCACACTTTCAAATACTTTTCTCTTTGGTTACTTGACTGGGGCTAACTATGCTCTGGCCCCCTGTCATTCTGTCCCTTGTTTATTCCACTGCCTCCTATGACTTCTAAAAGGTTTAATAAATAACTTCTTCACACCTTACTTCCTTCAACTTTTTGTCTCGCAGGGTTTCTGAGAATTCAGTGAGAGAATCCTGAATGTGAAACACTTGACACAGGGTTAATTGTTCAGTGCATGGAGTTGCCCCTGCCCGGTCAGCAGGGACTCCTTGCAGAGAGGATGTACCTGTTCCTAAGGAAGCCTTTATTTTGGAGCCAGCATGTGACAATGGAAAGAGCACAGGAATTAGAGTCACACAGACTTCCCCACATCTTGCTTCATCAGCTCTGCAATTCTAGAAATGTTATTTAACCTTTCTCAGTCTTGATAGCCTCATCTTTAAAATGAGTATAATGTAATAATCTCTGTCTCAAAAGGTTGTAGACTATGGCAACTTTGTAAAGTACCAACTTGGCTAAGCCAAACTACATTCCCCAGAATTCTTGTCCCCACATGTTTCCAGTTAGCGTGGGCCTCAAAAAACATTTTGCACAGATCTGGAAAGTGGACGCAATGCAGCAGTGGTGTTGCTATTCCATTTGGAAGGTTGGTGCAGAGGCGCACATGGCGTCACCCATCTGCGGGCTTACCCTGCAGACACGTGGGAGCAGTGGAGCCTGCCCTAACTCTCCCCCGATTCTCCTTCAGCTCTTCCAACTGCTGGCTCAGATACGTGTTTAGCTCCACAATGAAGGCTGTCCTGCAGGTCACCAACATCATAAAAAACTGGGCATAGGGAGGGACTGACACAAAGACATGTATTGATAGGTTTTAAAAGTGCCTCTCCTTCAAAACTCCTTTCCAAAGCAAAGGCCATGATTTATAGTGTTTGCCCATGCACGTGGTGTAAATACTCCCATTGTGGCTGATTTCAAGCTCCCAACGTAATGTCACTGAGCATGCAGTTAGGAAGAGATCTGGACAATAGACTCTTGGGAGCTGACAGGCAAGAGCTCCAACATGCCACTGCTGATGTGGGTCTAGCTCATTTTTATGAGTTACAGCATGGGCTCATGTTTTTGCTCTTCCCCATTTTATAACCAATTTCCCTTCCCAACTGCCTGCCCTGCAAACTGCAAGTTACAGCTTTAGATGCAAAGGCACCAGCCTTTCCAACACTGTTCAGACAGCTCCCACAAAATAATTGATATGTATTAATATATATACACATTTTTTTACGAATGGTTTTACTTATCTGATTGAACCTTGAACCCTGACCGATATGGAAAATTTAACTGAGCTAATTTATGTGAAATACCCAGCAGTGTTTGGCATGCAGTAGACACTAAATAATGTTGACTTCCTTAAAGAACAATTGTCAACTAGTTGAAATTTAGTAGTGTGCTCATTTCCTCTCCTGATGTCATGGGGCTATATATGGAATTGTGTTCCTTTTATTTCTTTTCTAGAAAAATGGATCATATAGACCAGCACCATCCAATAGAAATATAATGCCAGCCACATATGTAATTTAAAAATGTCTAGTGTCACATTAGAAAAAGCAAAATCAATTCATTTTAACAGGTTAAATTAATTATAATAATATATTTAATTTAATACAATATACCCAAAATATTATTTCACCATGTCATCAATATAAATAATATTAATGAGATATTTAAAATTCTTTTTTTTGTACCAACTATTTGAAATGTGGTGTGTATTTTCTGCTTAGAGCACATCTCAATTTTAAGTAGTCACAATGAAGAACCACACTGTGGCTAGTGGCCATCCTATTGGCGAGTGTAGTATATAGATGCACATCAAATGAAAAATAGCATATAATAAATTTTTATCATTTTTAATTATCTGTGTATTTGAAAGGTATGTTTGCTCTTAGCATAGGCTCCAAAAACTGTAGTACCATTCACCCCTAGGTCTACTAGTGTTATTAGTAACTGGACCACATGTGTTAGGAACTGGAAAGATGTGAAGCTCCCCCCTCTGTCCAGCTGCCTTGCACTTTATGTGCTCAGTAATTCACAAGGCACGTCAGGTCCTACAGGCCAGTAGGACAGAGCTGTGGACACCAAGGTTGTAGCACACTGGGCTGAATTCCTAATAACTTTAACCATGCTCTGAAAATTGCTTAAAAAATAAACTAACAAACACAACAACACAAACCACAATTGACTAGGGATTTGCATGTTACTTGTGGAGTAAAAGTAGAATGCAATAATTTTTATCTGGTTTTACCACAACAAAATATAGTGTATATATTTTTCTGACTAGTAATAAAATTTGGAATACAGCTACAGGATATGCCAAGAAATATGTCCTATCTCTCCAGCCCCTCTTCTCTGTTGTCTCTTTCGTTTCTGGTTATGTTGGTGGAGAAATGCCACGTCCAACAATGACTGCAGCAACAAGACTCCTTCATCCTGAGCTGTCTGCAGAGCTTGCTTACTTGCCATAGAAACCCTTGTGTTGGGTGAAAGGTTTTGTGTCACAAACTTGAGTACAAAAAGAAAAGTGTACAAAAATAAATCTATCAATTCTGGGTTTTCTGGTCAATTCAGGATTTCCTTTCCTACTCCTGCCTTGGAAGGATGGAATTGGGCAGGAGCTTCCTGTGGCTTGAGGGGTAGGGCTGGGGCTCTCTTCTGTCAGGGCACCATTGCCCACCACGAGAGACCCTCCACCTCCACCTGGGCATACGTGGGGCACTTCTGCAGGGCACAGTCAAGGCTGCTGGTTGGGAGATGCCATCTGACCTTGACTGTGAGGCTTTCTGGGACCTTGGCCCTCGGCCTCCGACTTGTTTCTCCAGGCAACGCAGGAAAATGCCTGCATCCTTACAGACAGCTATGGAACTCCACGGGCCTGCAGTGTGGGGCTGGTGAGGTGGAACTGAGGGGTCATGGCCCAGAAAGATCCATCACTACCCAACTCTCTCGTTTCCTCCTAAACCCTCTCCATCTCCCTTTCTAGCTTAGAAGAACTTTAGCAAGGATTTTCTAAAACTTTCTTATCTTCTCGGTGTCTTTGGGTTTAGTTATTTATTTTAAAACTTAAAATCCAAGGATGTCTCATATCTATGTCCTGAACTGGCTGTGACTGTTTCCCTAGGGCCATAGCAGCCTCATGTCCAGCTGCCTGTGCCCGGGGAGGGACCTCATACTACTGCCAACTAAGGCAATGGGGCAGGGTACGTCACTTTATCATTGAAAACTGCAATTCAGGGGTATGAAATTAAGTGACTAGATCATGTTCACAAACAAGTGCTGTGTAAATAACTGAAGTTAGGGCGGCTTTCCAAGATCTCAAAGCTGAGTCAGTCACTGCAGCACATAATACATTTCCCCGTAAGATTTTTCAGTAAACCACTTTACGGAGATTCATGCTGACCAAATTTTGGAGAGCAGTTTCAAGAAAACATGGTAAGATCTACAATGAGTTGACTTATTTAGCTTGGGCAAAAAGAAAAGAGGCTACCAGAATGCTTCCACTTTAACTGAAATAAACTTGGATTTGAAACATTAATAAAAGAGGATTCACCCAGTGTTTCACATGAGCATGAGATTCTCTTGAGAAGGTTTTGCTCACTGAGATTGGGCAAAGAAACTCTAAATTCTCTGGGCATTTTACACCCTCCTGAAACAGCAGGCCTTCTGGTGGTGACTGCTCATCACACTTAGGCTGAGGCTGGACTGGGAGTGGGAGCCAGGCCACAATTGTTTCCTCGATGCTTATTGGGTTTTGTGGCTATCACAGATCTTGAGCATTAGAAATACTAGAACTTCTATAGGTTGTCTCCGATGCCACTTTGGTCAACTGAATAAAGTAGAATTGGTTATCATCCTAGAGAAAGTAAAATAATTTTTGGCTTACACAAATGTTACTGATTTGATCCCACAACTATTTTTAGAAGTGATGTCACTATCCAGGGGCACTTCAACCTGTGTTTAGGAGGAAAACGTGGGCTGCCATTTGTAGGAACAATTGGAAACCAGAGACTCCTGTTGGAACCATTTAGGATGCCCGTGGTTTTGTGCCAATTCCAGACTTGGAAAGCATGGCTGTTTTTCAAAGAGAGTTTGCAATGAGAGTTTGCAGAGGGACCTGGGAGCAGAACAGGGTCCATTTGTTCTACCTGGAGAATGACATTATCTTGGCAGAGTTTGCTAAGCTCCCTGCACCTCTGCAAAGCTAGTGCGCTATCACACAGGCTTCATTCTTTAGGGGCTTGGTTTTAACCCGGAGGAGTGGATTACTGAGTTCCCTTGGTTGTTTGCTGTCCTTAGGATTCTACAGATGCATCACATATCATTGCACTTCCTCTTTGAAAAGATGTGGCAGTTGATGTCTCTCTCCTCTTGAGACTGTGGTTGAGAAAACCTAGCTCTGAACAATAGTTCTTCTCCTACCTTATCCTTAGGCTCTCACCGTGGGTTTACATCCTTGCACAATGAAGGAAGGACCTTGCTAAAGGGTTTGGGTCTATTTACACATGTGGGTTGCACTGGCCTTGGATGCACTGAGACCAACTCTCACTGCTGCTTGGGAGGAGACTGCTGCGGCCCAGCCATAGGCATGCAGGACCCACCTCTTAAGCTGGGCTTCACGGTGGTGTGCTGCCGCTGTTTCCTCTTGCCTTACTTCCTCTTTCAGTTTGCCATACAACAGCTTCTGTAGTCATCAGTCACCCAGCTTCTGTCTGGCAGTTCTGTCTTGCTGTGGATGGAGTTGGTGCACAGTGCTTGGGCCCCTGCTTTCTCTTTCCAGCTTGATCTCTACAAAGGCCAATCTGACCATGTGTCTTCTCCTGTCCCACCCCACGTAGGAAGCCTTTAGCCCTGCATTTGGGGCCTCCTTCCCAGCCCCGCTTTCACCACTCTTGTTCTAATCTCCAGCCGCATCGGACTTCTCTGCTATTCTGACACACTGGGTTTCCTTCCTGGGCCCTTCTTGTCCCCTCTGGACCCATTCCCTTCCAGGTTGTTAACTCTCAGTATTATGTCTCAACTCAGTTATGACCAACCAAGCCAGGCCAGGTCACTCTGGGGCTCATTCTCCTAGAGAGGCTGTTTGGAGCACCCACCACTGTGACAACATCGCAGGATGTGGCTGTGGTTCCTTCACACTTCTGCGTCAAGAGTCTAAGGTTCCTGAAGCCTCCTTGGGGGCAAACCCTGTGTCCGTGTTTGCTCATGATGGAATTGTTTGTGCTTGGCTCTGAGTGGGCCCACCATAAATGCCCAGTGTATTAGGTGCAGGAGGAATGAGCTGTAATTGGGATGCCAGCACACACTACCCACCCCACTCCAGTCCAAGGCTGTTCTTGGCATGGATATATTGGTTTGATCATAAGCAATTTGTCTAAATCAATTGTACCAGTGTCGTGAATACTGATGAAAATATTTAAGGAATCACATGATATCATAGGATGTGCCAAAGTCATTTGCAATAAATTATTTAGCGTTATATTAAGGACCTTAAAAAAAATCCTCTTCTCCCATTAAAATATAATAGTTCCTATTAGGAGCATTTTGGACCCAGCAGATACCTCATGCATGTTTATTGTTGGTGGTGATGACAGCATCTTTAGTACAGAGGTAATTGATTTTCACAGTGACAAGCTGGAGACTCATTGATGAATGAGCAAATGAGGCGCTGCAAGATGCTGAAATGCCTTCTGAATGAAAGCAATTATTTCAGAGCAGTTTTACTGTTAAGTGCTTTTATTGGATTTCAAATTTTTTTAATTAGGAATTCTTGCCGGTATTCGCCACAACTATAGAGAGCAGGATGTTTGATTGACAACTTACAGAAGCTGTGGCTAAGCTGGGGGTGTGGGGGGCTTGAGGGTCACCTTCTAATGCCACCCTGTTGTCTGGCCTCTGAGGCATGCGCAGACTTTCCTGAACCTTTTGTTTTGTAGGACTGGATGGTGGGTTGACAAATCAATGATTTAAGTAATGGATGCCGACTTTCCACGTTCTTTTTCTGGTGGTAATCTTGGCAAGGTGGAGCAGGTAGCTCTGCTCAGATCCAGGTTCAATTCGCTTTGAGTCCCACTGCCCCTCTGGGTGCTTTCTCCAAATGCAAGATTCCATACAACCCTCCAGGCACCCTGCTGGCTTGGGGTTCACTGCGTGTTTTTCACGTGCAGCTACTGAGACTTGACTGTGAGGCTGGCGAACTTCCCAAGGTCAGGTCTAGCCGTCTGGTCTTCATGCTCTCAGGCCCACTCTGCTCAGCAACTCCTTGCTCTTTCTTGGTAGGATCCTAAGGGAGGTGAGGCTTGCAGACCTTTTGCCAGTGGTTGAGAGAAAAAGCAACCAGAGGCAGGGAAGATGACTGTGTTTGCAGCATACAAACCAAGTCAGAAAAATTCCAAATCGGCCAGAAGCAGAATGCTGTTGAGTCAATCTTCTCAGGATCTTAATTGTTTATGCAGTAATGGGTGGCATTTATCTGCTATAATTTGTCAATTGAAAAAGCAAATGGTTTCAATTTAGCTGTGGAAAAATACATTTAGGAAAGAGTAACAGAATAACCACTGAAGCAAAATGTTATTGGAAACCACCAAGCAAAAACTTACAGGAAAATGAAAAACAAGCTGTCCCCTTGACCTACTCTGTTGAGCGTTCCCTGGAAACCACAAGCTGCCAATGAGAAGCCAAGCTGAAATGCAAGGCCAGCTAATCAGACAGCTTATCATGTATGGAAATGTAGAGGAAACAAAGGTGTTATGTCTGAATGCAAACCGGGAGGAGGAGCTCAGTTTGCCTTGTGTGCTGAATCTAATCACCTGGCTACCCAGCAAAGAGCAGGTACATTTCATCTGAAAATTAGGACAGAATGTGGGTCAACTCCAATTATAAAACACTTCCTTTTTTCCCCTTCTGCAAAACATATTTTACAGTAAAAAGTAATCAATCCTAGCATCATCTGCCACATATTTTAAGAAATAGAGAGGTTTCTAGCATTCCTCCCTCCCTTCTTCTCTCCCTCCCTTCCTCTCTCTCTGTGTTCTGTACCTCCTTCCATTTATTTTTGTATAACTCTCCCTCTCTCTTTCCTTCTCTCCATCCATTCCTTCCTCCCTCTCTCTTTCTCAATCCATTCATCTGCCCATCCTTCCACCTACCCACTAGCATACATTCAGCAAATATATTTTTATTGCCCATGATGTTCCAGAGCCAGTGCTAGATTCTGAGGATGTTTGACTTATAACAGTATCTTATAAATGATCTCTGTTTCTCATGGAGTTTACAGTCTCAGGTTGGTACGTAGTAAGTACAGGATGTACCTCCTTTGCAGAGATTTGCAGCACTACGTGTAAAGTTCCCAGCTGGTAAGACCATTGCTGCTACTGCTGCTAACAGCTGTGCTTACATAATGCCTAGGAAGTACCTCAATGTTTGAAAGACTTCATGTTTAGTAACTCACTTAATCTCATAATGACCCTATAAAGTCCATGCTGCTTTTATCCCTTTACAGAGGAGGAAACTAAGTGGCAGAAAGAGCGAGTGGCAGAGGGCCGAGCACATGGTGGGTGCAGATGGCACCCCCTGCCGTCTCCGTCCCCCCCCCCCCCCAGCTCTTTGCTGGCAGGTTTCTTTCTTGTCCCCTCTGACTGTGCCTGTGCTATACATCAATCTCCTTCAAGGGATTTGAGGTGTGTGTGCTCATTACAATGAAATACTGTTTACATCAAGGAGCTTGGGCTATGCTGATAAGTAAATAAAATGTCACCAAAGTTGTGGTTCTCCCTAACACATTTTGTTTCCTGATCCTCATAATATCCTTCTTTGCAGGCAGTGGAAGAGGCTGCAGAAGTTGCCTGACTTGTGAGGCAAGGCATTCAGAGAAATCACAACACCTCCAGCTATCAGGTATTGGGCTGCATTGGCCAATAGCAACCCCTGGCAAAAATAGCCCAGAAGCAGAGTGGTACGGGCATGAGAGCTGACAGCCCCTGGTGTGCAGGTCGAAGACTGACCATGTTGAACTCTACTCACCCCCTGTGATCCTAGAAAACAGTGAAGGTTAAGAAGTCGGTCTCCTACCCACTTGTGTTCTAAGAAATTGCCACTGCAAACAGCGCCGTTCTGAAATGGAGCAGGGACCCCTCTTTTAGGAGTTTGTCAGGGTCCCCCATGCATGGGAATAAAGGAAAATCTTGAGTCCCTTCAGGGGAAGTTCTGGGCACCAGGTTAGCCTTAAAAGAGGAATGGGAACGACAATGGTTGTCCAGGTAAGCCAGTCACAAGGTGTTCTGGTTCCCTATGGAAACTTAACATCTGTTCTCGAGCTGTGTTTCAGACCCCCATGGGATGGAATATGCAGATAAGTGAAACTGAGGAACTGAACTCTGATTTCCATTCTTCCTCTTTTAGGAGCCTGCCACATCCGTCGTAACATTCCTTTCCAATAATCCAGGAATCTCTGAATCCTCCCATGCCCCCCACTTCAGGATATCCCACCTTTGTGGGCCGACCAATGTATAACCTCCTGCTATTGATTTGGAGGTTTTGCCTGGCTGAGATATACATCTGTCTTTGTACACCTTGACTTGCGAGCCATTGAGGAGTCTGGATTTGAAGCATTGGTTGCCTGCTCTCCTTGCCCGGTGCCCTGCAGTAAAGCCTTTGCCTCCTACTGCAATTCTTGGCTTCTGTGTTTGGCTTTGCTGTGCCAGACAAGTGGACTCCACTTTGGTTCAGTGACACTTCCCCATAGGACTTAGGTGACTCACAATGCCCCCTTGTTTATGACAAGGCCAGACACAGACCGTCCAAATTCCCATTCTTTGCTTTGTAAATGATTAGCTGAACTGTTTTGTTCCCTCTGATCAGTCAGAACAAAATGCCTGTTAATCGGTTCAGCTTCTCTCTCTCTCCCAGGCCCCTGAGCTGTGACCATCCTCAGCCTGAGCCACCACACAGCCCCTCCTTAACAGCCTCTCCTGACAGCAGGCCGGCTGCAAACCCTCCCTGACACATTGTCCAAACGTGCTGCCCACCCTTTCATCCTACATCCCCACCGGTTCTTTCTAGTCCTCCCTGCATAGGAACAGCCCTCTTTGCCCTCGAGCTGCTCACAGACGATTGTGAGGGTCACAGCGTTTGCCTACTGCCGGGGCCCTTCTCCTCCCTGCAATATTGTTTCAAATAAAGTCTCTCCTTACCAAGTCTGGATTTGTTTCTTATTTGACAAGACAGAGCCCTACCTGGCAGCTCCTGCCATGTGGGTGCGCCTGCCTGTGAGAACTGGAGAGTCAGTCCTCGGTCAGAGCTGCTGTTCTTAGGGTCGGGCTGTCGGACGGTGAGTATTGGTGGGTGGGGTTTCAGAAGAAAGGAAGAAACAAAGAGAGAGAGAGAGAGAGACGCAAAGGCACATTTTTCACTTAATTTTTTTATTTTTAATTATCATGGGTACATAACAGTTGTAGGTATTTATAGGGTTCATGTGATGTTTCAGTACAGGCATACAATATGTAATAGTCAAATCGGGGTAATTGGGGTATCCATCACCTCAAGCATTTGTCATTTCTTTGTGTTAGGAACATTCCAATTCCACTCTTTTAGTTATTTTAAAGTATATCCTAACTTATTGCTGGCTATAGTCACCTTGCTGTGGTATCAAATATTGTTCATTCTAACTATCTATATTTTTGCACCCATTAAGCATCCCCATCTTATCCGCAACTCCCCGATACACTTCCCAGCCTCTGCCAACCATCGTTCTACCCTCTGTCTCCATGAGATCAATTGTTTTCACATTTAGCTCCTACATATGAGTGAGAACACGTGAAATTTGTCTTTCTGGGCTTGGCTTGTTTCACTTAACATAATGACCTCCGGTTCTATCCATGTTGTTGCAAATGAGAGGATTTCATTCTTTTTATGGCTGAATGATATTCCATTGTGTATATATACCACAATTTCTTTATCCATCCATCTGTTGATGGACACTTAGGATAATTTCATGTCTTGGCTATTGTGAATAGCGCTGAAAAAAACATGGGAGTGCAAATATCTTTTCAATATACTGATTTCCTTGTTTTGGGATATATACCTAGCACTGGGATTGCTAAAAAAAAAAAAAAGAATAGAATATATTACAAAGTAATTGTAATAAAACATAATATGAAGAGGTCATTAAAGAAGACACAGCTAAAAAGTACACAAAAAAGGTGAGATAGAGGCATATCAGCAGTTGATTTATGAAAATACTGTCATTTTTCTGGATCTTGTGTTTGTGGTATTTCCTGCCTTCTAAAATGAATAATCTGTTGTGATTTCTTTTCACATTATATATAAATATCAATCTTATTTTGCATTTGCAAAAGAAAGACAAACTCTGACAAACTATGTCTTATATTCTAAATGGAGTTTTGAGGTCTTTAATATAGAGAGAGTTTTCATATAATCAGCCTTTCCTCTAACTTTATTGAAATGGTTTAATGAGAGCTCCTTCCTTCTGAGGATCTGAGAAGTACATGCTACAACCACAGGACACAAAGCCAGGAGAAGATTCTGAGCTCCCTGTTTCCAGACAGACCTCCAGCCCAGGCCTGCTCACAGTGCTCCGTCTACGTGTACATCACCTTATCTCCTCTGTCTTGGGGACAGAGGTCTTTCCTTGCACCTGTAGGTCCACATGATTCCCCACTCCCCCTGAGTTCTCATGGCTCATCCATTTGAGCTTCTCTAATCTCTTCCTCTGCCCAGAGCTTCAGGGTGGGGCCCATGGTTCATCCACTGTGACAATGGTTTCCCGCTGGGGCATGTGGTGGGGGAAGGGAGAGAGAGACTGGGAATTGGTCACATTTGTAAACAACCCCAGATCAGCTTTCCTGATACAATTATTGTTGTCCATGGATAATGTCATGCATGCATTCATTTGTTCTTTGTTAATTCCATCCATCCACTTGACAGACATTTACTGGCCACCACCACGTTCCAGGTGAGTATAGAGTAGGGTTCGCTCAGAGAAGAGAGAGACTCCCCATTCCATGTGGCAAAAGTTCTGCTGACCAGTATGGACAAAATGCTGTGGGAGCCCAGGGGATAAAGCAGTTAATTTTTCCTGGGAGAGTTCATACATTCTTAAAGAATTGGTGACATGGGTGACATATGGGCTGGGCATTGTGTTAGTGGGGAGAGAGAGAGAGCTGGTGCACATACCTTCCTAGAAGAGGGAGAAGGAGGAGGGGGCCAAGGTCAACACCAGGTGGAGAGAAGCATAACTGGCTCCCAGTGGCTGGAGGGAGGGTAAATGGGGGTGGAACTAGGAAAGTGAGGGGGACAAGAGAGGGGCAGATTGTAGCCTTTGTTTTGGGTGCAGTGGGGTGGGGGACATCTAAACGTGCTGAGAGGGAGAGCCACTGCATCGATCTGTGTTTCAGGATCATAAATCTGGCCACAGTGTAGAAAGTAGTTTTCAGGGGATAACTTGTAGATTGAGAAGTGACCATGAAGCTGCCAAGAGGAACTGGAAAAAGGCAGATGAGCCTTGGTCTTCTGAAATGAGAATGGAGATGCAGGGTAGCGGATGACGGACAGGGCTTTATGCCCTTCATCACAGTCCACTCTGTCCTGCTGCCCTCCTAGCCCTTTCCAAAGACTCCTCCCAAGTTGTTTGCTCAGGCCACCAGGGAAGCAGTGGCAGCATTAACCAAGGCAGGGACCAAAAAGAAGTACACACCTGTGGGGGAGGAATATGAACTTGCCTTTCAACACACTGAACTTGAATTGCCTACAAGACACCAGGGTGAAGTGTTCACAGGTAGCAGGGAGATGAAGAATGAAGGCAGCGACCTGAAGTCGCTAAAAAAGAGGAAATAGTTGGAGCCCCAGAAGGGGTAAGATTTGGGCATGACATCGAGATGACTTTTATTTACATACAGGAAGAAGAAAATCGATGAGTTTCAGTTTTATTTTAGTTTATTTCCCCTGTTTCTTGTGCTTGGGATGCTAATGAATAATTGAGTCCCCTGAAGGAAGGGGACAAATTAAGTTTATCAGGAATTTATGAGTTAAACAATCAGTACAAAAACAACAGTGGTAGATTAAATGGAAGTATCGGATGATAGGCTATGGGAAAATTAAAGCTTAACTGCTACAACCTCACTGTAAACAGGCTTTCTGAAGTCTAGAATTTGAATTAGGAACATCTACCCATTATCTTTTTTTTATATTGGAACTGATTTTTTATTTCTTCATCAACATTATAACAAAACATTATTGAAAGAAATCAACATTATTCAAGGGCCTGCTGTACACCCTATTACAGAGAAATAATTTTGTAAAAAAAAATTCTCTTAAAAAAATGGGGGAAAACAAAACAGCATGCATCTTCTCAGATCACAGTGGGATAAAAGTAGAAATCAACCTTAACAGAAACTCTCATTTCTACTCAAAGTCGTGGAAGCTAAACAACCTTCTCCTGAACGATTATTTCATAAATGAAGAAATCAAGATGGAAATCAAAAGATTTCTTTGAACTAAACGAGAAAGGAGATACAGGTTATCAAAATCTATGGGACACACCTAAAGCAGTCCTGAGAGGAAAGTTTATTTCCTTAAATGCCTATATCCAAAAGACAGAAAGATCACAAATAGACAACCTAATGAATCGACTCAAAGAGCTGGAGAAAGAAGAACAGACCGACCCCAAACCCAGCAGAAGAAGTGAAATTAAAACGATCAAATCAGAACCATTATCTAATATTGACAGAGAGAAGAGACAGAGATTTATTGGAAGTACCAGGAAGATATTACGTACAAGAAAGAAACTGTTATTTATAATACACTCCAGTGATTATCCATCCAGAAGCTATCATTACAGTTAATTTCATTATCCTTTTAATTGTGATAATTTCTTTATCTTCTCAAGTACTCATGAACTTTCTCACATATAAGAAAATTTAATTAAGTTAATAGCTATACCTTGTTCATCATTTAAAAAATGATTGCTAAGGTAAAGTAAATTAAAGAAAAGGAAATGTATTGCTTGACTTGCTCAGATTTGCAGGGCAGGTTAAGAAATGACAAACGATAACGCAGAAATCTCATTCTCCACCAACACACTGCTTTCTGAGTTTCCAGCTGTGGGACTTGATATATACAGTTTATTTAAACCAATCTGAAAGTGGAATGCTTTATATGCTTTTATTTCAAATGAAACTAAAATCCTCAATATTTACTTTTTGTACCAAATTTTCTCTCTGGTGTGACTGAAACTTAAAAAAAATATCTCAATATTATTTAAAATGATGTGTATTGTATATAGGATAAGGGCAATTTATCTAGAGACGTATGTGATATCAAAGAACCCTTCATATTCCCTAATTTTCTATCTCTTCTTTTGATATTTTGTGAAAACATGACTTATAAATATAAGCTATTAAGCTATCTTTGGTTCCAAACAATTTCTTATTTCACACCTACCATTATGATGCAATAATCAAAAAGCATTGGAAGGATGAAAATGTGTGGGGCAAATGTTGGAATACAAGAGGTAGCAATCATCTTAGCCTTAGAAGATCTCTAAATTCAATTTAACAAGCACTTGTTGAGTATCTACAATGGCGAAAGCATATACTAGGTGTACATGGTGATACCAAAAGTAAGACAGCCTCCCCCTTCAAGAAGCATATACAGGCACAACTTGTTTTACTGCGCTTTGCAGATACTGTGTTTTTCACAGATTGAAGGTTTGTAGCATCCATGCATCAAGCAAGTCTATTGGTGCCATTTTTCCAACAGCATGTGCTCACTTCATGTCCTTGTGTCACATTTTGGTAATTCTTGCAATATGTCAACTTTTTCATTATTATTATATCTGTTATGATGATCTATTTACAGCATGGTGTACTGGATAGTTTAAGCCTCCTGTTGAGACCTACTATTCAGAAAAAAAGAGGTTCCTTTTAAAATATTACTATTCATTGACAATGCACCTAGTCACCCAAGGGCTCTGATGAAGACGTAAAAGGAGATTAATGTTGCATGCCTGTTAACACAACATCCATTCTGCAGCCTATGGATCAAGGAGTAATTTCAACTTTCAAGTCTTATGATTTAAGAAATATATTTTGGGCCAGGTGCGGTGGCTCACGCCTGTAATCCTAGCACTCTGGGAGGCTGAGGTGGGTGGATCGTTTGAGCTCAGGAATTCATGACCAGCCTGAGCAAGAATGAGACCCCGTCTCTACTAAAAATAGAAAGAAATTATATGGACAGCTAAAAATATATATAGAAAAATTAGCCGGGCATGGTGGCGCATGCCTGTAGTCCCAGCTACTCGGGAGACTGAGGCAGTAGGAATTGCTTGAGCCCAGGAGTTTGAGGTTGCTGTGAGCTAGGCTGAAGCCACGGCACTCTAGCCAGGGCAACAGAGTCAGACTCTGTCTCAAAAAAAAAAAAAAAAGAAAAAGAAATATGTTTTGTAAGGCTATAGCTGGGCAAAGAAATTGATAACTTTCTGGAAAGGATTCAATGTTATAGATGTCATTAAGAATATTCATGATTCATGGGAGGAGGTCAAAATACTAACACTAAACGGAGTTTGGAAGAAGTTGATTCCACTCCTCATGAATGAAGGAGTTTGAGTTCAAGACTTCAGCAGAGGAAGTAACTGCAGATGTGATGGAAATAGCAAGAGAACTAGAATTAGAAACGGAGTGTTAAGATAAGACTGAATTCGTGCAATCTCATAATAAAACTCAAACAAATGAGGAGTTGCTTCTTATGGAGGAGCAAAGAAAATGGTTTCTTGAGATGGAATCTATTCCTGTTGAAAATGATGTGAACATTATTGAAATGACAACCAAAGCTTTAGAAAATTATATAAACTTTGTTGATGAAGCAGTGGCAGGGTTTGAGAGGATTGACTCCAGTTTTCAGAGAAGTTCTACTGTGGGTAAAATGCTATCAAACAGCATTGCCTACCATGAGAAATCTTTCGTGTGCCGATTGTTGTGGCAAACTTCATTGTTGTCTTGTTTTAAGAAATTGCCACAGTCACCCTCCCCTTCAGCAAGCACCACCTCGATTAGTTTGCAGCCATCAACATCGAGACAAGACCCTCCACCAGCAAAAATATTAAGACTCACTGAAGGCTCAGATAATTGTTACCATTTTTTTTAGCAATAAAGCATTTCTTAATTAAGGTATGTACATTGTTTTTATTAGACACAAC
Organism: Lemur catta; assembly: GCF_020740605.2. Lineage (NCBI taxonomy): Eukaryota > Metazoa > Chordata > Mammalia > Primates > Lemuridae > Lemur > Lemur catta. The sequence goes on from NC_059136.1 coordinate 20,630,821, forward strand.
ACTATTGTACACCTGATGGACTATAGTATAGTGTAAACATAACTTTCATATGCACTAGGAGACCCCAAAATTCATGTGACTTGCTCTATTGCTTTACTGTGGTGGTCAGGAACCGAACCTGCAATATCTCCAAGGTAGGCCTGTGGTCTAGCGTATTAGCTACTGCAGTCTAACATATTAGCTGTATACCTTGTTACACTGACTCTAACAGGAGCAGGACACCTGGCAAGGGAGAAGAACTGAATGTTTTGTTAAGCAGGACTTCATGTGATTCTCTTAAGCAGCCTGTGAGTGGATTGTGTCTCCCGAGAGCCGATGGGGGTGGAGCAGTGCTATCATCAGTGCTCTCCGAGAAGTCACTTAATGAGTGTGGCAATGGTGTGTGTTTAATCAACAACACCATTCTGCCATGAGAAACAAGCATGAAAAATCAGAGGGTGCTAATTTAAAGGCAACTGTGCTTTCAATCTATTGAATCTTTGTGCAAATTCAAAGTACAAAAGTGTAATTCTTACTTATTCCCAACTTAAGTAATTTTTAAACTGTATATACCAAAAAAAAAAAAAAATCCATTGCTAGAATTCCTGAATATTTGTGTATGCTTTTGTGGCATTTTCCTCACTTCTCTGTGTGCCTTCTGCTGTCCTCTTGATCTGTTGGCCTTTTTTTCCTTTTTCTTGTGCACCATGCTGTCTTTGGGTGCTTCTTGTTTCTGCATCAGGGTGCATAGCTGATGAGGGTAGGTGCTGCAGCCCTGCCTTCTTGTCTCAGGAGAGGTGCCTGACAGTAACTCACTCAACCTCCCTCCATGTGCTGGCTCCTGACAGAACAGACCTTCTCTGTTACCTGCTAAAGCAAAGGCACTTTACACACAGGGGATGCGCAAGGCCACTAGGCTCTATCCAACTGCTGGGTCTTGTCTGATCTCAGACCCATGTGTGCTTATTATACAAATTACTGTATTGTGCCACATAATGAAATGTTATATAACCCCTGGAGAGACAGAGGTGAAAAGACGATTGTTTCTGTGAAGATTGAGTTGAATCTTTTTGAAAAACTGGGTAAGACCACTAATTGAATAGGCAAGGAAAGTGTCAAAGGCATGGGAAACTTACAAAAATCTGGAAAGATTCTACACTCAAGTTGCTGTGCTGTGCAAGTGTCTTTAGATCTTTCACTTCATTTAAAACATCCCAGACTGATCATCAGAGTTGAAATCCTACAGGCATGTTTAATGCAGGAAAAACAAAGAATTATAACCATACTCAGAGTAAGGATCTTGGTCTACAGTACAAGATTTGTGAATAAATCCATATTTATATATTTACACTTAACATTTTTTTCAAAGTATGTTTTAATACTTTTAGTAACTTCTTACTTGATTAATTTTTAAAATTTAGCCAGTGAGATAGTGATCCCAGTGGGGACTTCAGGAGGCGTGGGTGGGTCGGGCAGTTCCGCATGTCTTGCCAACCAGTGCGGCAGATACCTCTGGCCCCTCCAAGGGCCATTCACAAGCCCTCGGAGAATGCCACTGGGGTATTGGCACTTTCTCAAAACCTCACTTGCCTTCATACCCTCCATTTGCTTTAATAATCTGCAGATTGCTTCTGAAAAACCCAGAAAGAATTATTCTGAAACAGCTCTTGCTTTGCCTGCTGTCTCCATCAGTCTCCGTCATACCTTATTTACTATTAATGTTTGTGTCAGTGTTCGCTATCCTTTGTTTTCTTGTTTAAGGCTTCCCCATCTCCTGCTTCTTCTAAATCCACCCCCAAAGAGAGATTCATCTCCATAATTTTCTGTCTATGACATCAAGTTCATTTCCCAAATGCTAAACTAGGCCATGGCCATGCAAATAGCTCAACTTCAAGAAGGATCTGAGCAGCAAAAACCAGAGAGGCATTAAAGTAAAAGCAAATCAAATAAATCCTTCTTTCAAACAAGATGACCTAAAATAGCATGTGAAAGAAATGTTGAACTACAGATTATGATTTGGCCTTGAATAACATCCGAAAAAAATGCTGACTTCTAAATGGAGTCCTAGAAATTTTTAAAACAGGACTACAGATGCCAGTTTTAACACTGGCCAAGGAAGCCCTGGGGTGATGGGACATACACTGAAATTCGCCTCCTTGTCTGAGGATGAAATGAAAAGTCAGCTCCCATGGTGCTATAGGGACCCAAGAGGGACTGGAAGAGGGTTCCGGTTTTTAGGATTTAGGGACAGAAACATTTTTCTTACTGAACAATGTAAAATTAGCTATAAGCTTGCCTGAAGAAGGAATGTTTATGGAATCTTTTGGCTTATTTTGTGGGTAGAAAAAAATTATCCCATTTGCTTCTGAGACTTGTCAACTCTACTGCTATGGGCCACGTGGCTGAAGCAGCTTTGTGCTCCCTCACATGGTGCATGTCCTCCCCCAACGAGGCCCAACAGGTTTACAAGGGGTGAGGCTGGGGCTCAGGAAGCGGGTGTGTGGGTTGACGCTCCTACCCATCTCAGGTTTCAGGACCACCCCTGCTTTATAGAGCAACAGACAGGGCACTGAGAAGGCACGCGTTTCATGGATGTGATAGAAACAAAACCAAACGTATTTTATCCAACCTCCCTCCATCTTACATTTGTGCATCCTCCCCCACAAGTAGCTACGTAATTAATATGATTCTGAATTATATTCAAAAAGAGTGAGCTTTATAATGTTGCTTTGCGTTGTGCATGTGGATGGTAGTGTCTGGAAGAGCAAAGGGCTACTCTACACCTGGAATTCCAGTTACAACCATGAAATAAATGGACAAAGAAAATGTGGGGGGGTGTACACATACATATATACATATATATATACATATATATGCATACATGTAATGCAATTCAACTTGTACCCCCAAATCTATTAAAATTTTAAAAAAGGGGCCGGCGCGGTGGCTCACGCCTGTAATCCTAGCACTCTGGGAGGCCGAGGCAGGTGGATTGTTTGAGCTCAGGAGTTCAAGACCAGCCTGAGCAAGAGCAAGACCCCGTCTCTACTAAAAACAGAAATTATATGGACAGCTAAAAATATATATAGAAAAATTAGCCAGGCATGGTGGCGCATGCCTGTAGTCTCAGCTACTTGGGAGGCTGAGGCAGGAGGATTGCTTGAGCCCAGGAGTTTGAGGTTGCTGTGAGCTAGGCTAACGCCATGGCACTGTAGCCTGGGTAACAGAGTAAGACTCTGTCTCAAAAATAAAATAAAATAAAATAAAAATAAAAAGAAGAATTAAAAAAAGGAATTTAAAGAAAGGAAAATTATTTTAAAAAATGAAATAAGATAGGATGACAGTCTAGGATTTACTAAACAAAGGCCTGACTTTATGTATCCCATGCCCAGTGATCTTATATCTTAATTTTTGAAGATTCTTTACTACGGTGACCAGTTCAATTCAATGCAATTCACCAGCACCAAGTAGGTAAAAGCAGTATGTTAATCACTACGGGAGATGCAATGTTGGGAGAGATGAAATCCCTTCTCTTTCATTCTTGCATCTCACAAAGTCCTGAGCTACATCTGGATGATGAGCTTGCATGATCCTGATTTGTGTGTTTGCAAGTAAATTTGTCCAGAGCATAGGTGTTTGTTTTGTGTCTCTAGACACTGGATGTATTACTAGAAGAACATGTGAATGGAATAAAACAAGTCCCTCACCACACTGGGTACTTTGAACAGTTAACATTAGATTCTATTAATAGAACTTCAAGGAAAATACTTTTGGATTTTCCAAATTCAATCTCTTATAAATCTGTAATTTTTCTGGGATCCTCTACTTCTAGAATAGATTCAATTCTCTAATTCTTCCATCTGTACTTCCATAAACACACAGACACTCAGAAATAAACTGTGTGACTTTCTCTGTCCTCCCATGTTCACTTTTGCCTCTTTATTACCTCATTAAAGTTGGATGAAAGGTAGTGAGACAGCCTGTACTGCTATTAAAGATTTTATTGTGTTGTCTTAGAAAGTGACCGTTAGGAAGGGAACACTTACCAATTATAAATCTGTACCTTCTTCATGAAGCAGACTCAGACATATCCACAGTGGAATTATTTCCATGCCTCAGAAACCCCCTCTGTACAAATTCAGCTTCAATTGTATCCTCATATTTCACCAAGTTTTCAATGAAAAAAAAATGGACTTGGGTGTGAACAACAGAATCAGGTGCAAGTTAATTTCATTCATTCACTCTCTGGTTTAGGCCATGGTGTCAGTCTAATGACAAACATATTTAAGTAAACTTTAGTTTTTCATCTTTTAAATCTTAAAAATGGAGCTGAGGATTTGTATATATAATTTACAAGTAAGTGCTATATCAACACAGCTTTCTTCTCACTTTATAAATTTGTCAGGGCTTTGGGAAACAGAATGACTGAAGTAGTCTTCTTTGCTGGATAGAAGGATCTATACTAAAAAAAAAAATGTATCCTAGATTTCTTTTAATGTTACAAGGATAAATCAAATGCCACCAATTTTTGTGGAATACATAACTTTTTGTTTTTTGTAACTTCAGTGTTAGCACTTGCTAATGAATATGGAAAACAAAAAAATACACAAAATTATTATAACAATGTTAAATAAAAACGTCCATGAATGTTTATCTATAAAGTGCAAGTGAAGGTATGTTTAAAGAATTGGATAAACTAAAACCCAGATTTTACAATCTTGAATTTTCTTTACATAGTTCTTTTTTAAAGTGAAATTATTCCTTATTTTGTCAAGACTGTCATTTTTTTCCATGACTCAATGACGAGAGGTGTTGTGGCCCTCTTCTGCCTTCTAGCTAGCTTATCAGGGCCTCGTGTACAGAGACAAAGAACTGTTGCTGTTGTTTTTAAGCACACTTTGTTTTTCTGATGATAGTAATGAACAAAATGTAATAGCAGCAACATCATCATTTCTTGGTATCAATCTCCCTGATTAAACCTCTTAGAATTAATGCTTCTTATGAATGCTTAATAATGCTGATTAGATAACTAATTTTTATAGTGAAATTATGCACGATCCCTTGTTTTTCATTTGCATAGCAGGAGTATACAGGTTGCAAGACACAGAATTCCATTAAAGTGACATATAAAAAAATAGAATTATGGGGTCTCTCCTGGAGCCCCTGTGTTCTGAGGATCAGTCAGGTGTCAGGGAAGAATTGCTCCCCAGGAATGATCTGCAGTCAGTCATTCCTATCTGCTCCGCTTTGCTCCATTGCATTGTTTTTCTTTCCTCACAGACTTTTCTACTCTAGGGTCCAAAACACGGCCCGTTTCACAGGGGAACGTCACCCTCTGTGGCAACCAGACTGAATCTGGTGTCCCCACACCAAGGTGGGCATGGCCTCTGGCTGGTCCCTGTGGGTAGGGTGCTGACCCTAAGATCACACACTCTCGAAGGGTGGGGGTGAGCAGTGTTGGTGTCCAGTGTGTGGTCCCAGACGCTTCCACTGCAGCCATGAGAATGGCCATCACTTGGAAGAAAGGGCGCAAGTTCCCGGTACGTGCGGAGAGAGCCCAATAACTACTCCCAAGGTGCCCACGGCAAGGGGCTTGGATCAGAGGCTTCTAAAGTTGCTTTTGATTCTAAAATCCTACAATCCCTTAACATATTAGGCATTTCTTTTATTTTTTATTCGTTTTTTATTGAAGTGAATTCACACAACATAAAATTAACTACTTTAAAGTGTACCCTTCAATGGTGTTTAGTACATTTGCAATGTTGTGCAGCCACCACTTCTACCAGTTTCAAAATATATTCCTTATCCCAAAAGAAATCACCTTACCCATTAAGCAGTCCCTCCCCATTCCTCCCTTCCTCAGCCCCTGCTGAACACCAGTCTGTGTTCTGTTTCTATGGATTTACCTATTCTGGATGTTTCATACAAATGGAATCATACAATAATGTGATCTCTGGAGTCTAACCTCTTTCTCTTAGCATAATGTTTTTGAGATTTGTTCATGTATCATTCCTCTTTATGGATGAATTATTCTATTGTATGTACATACTACAACTTATTTACCCTTATATCTACTGATGATATTTGGGCTGTTACCACCTTTTGGCTATTGTTCATGAACATGTGTGTATGTGTTATTTGTTTGAAGATTCTTGTCAAACAAATTCTGTTTCCAGTTCTTTCGGAAACCTAGGAGTTCACCTAAGATTGGGAGAGGGTCATATGGTAATTTTATGTTTAACTTATTCAAAAACTGCCAAACTGTTTTCCACAGTGGCTGAACGTTTTATATTACCACCAACAGTGAATGAGGATTCTAATTTCTTCATATCATAGTCAGCATTTGTTAGTTTCCCTTTTTAAAAATTCTAGCCATCCTAATGGGTATGAAGTGGTACCTCATTGTGGTTTTGATTTGCATTTCCCTAAAGACCAGTGATTTTGAGCATCTTTTCAGGTAGTAGCTGTCATTTGTGTATCTTCTTTGGAGAAATGTCTAGTCAAGTCGTTTGCCCCCTTTAAAAAAATTTGTCTTTTTTTTTCTTTTAGTTGTAAGAGGTCTTAATATATTCTGGATACTAAACCTTTATCATATGTATGATTTGCTAATACTCTGTTCTGTTGGGAGAAAGATATTCCATTGTCTTTTCACTTCCTTGATACTTTCCTTTGATAAGAACTTTTTTAACTTGGATAAAGTTCAATTTACCCATTTTTTCTTTTGTTGTTGTAATTTTGGTGTTATTTTAAGAATTCATTGCCAAATCTAAGATTGTGAAGATATACTTTCATGATTCTTCAAAAAGCTTTATAGATATACCTCTTACATTCAGTTCTTTGATCCATTTTGAGTTAATTTTTGTATACAGTGTGAGGTGAGAGTCTAACTTCATTCTTTTGTGTGTGGATATCTGGTTGTCCTGGCACCATTTATTAGAGAGACTATTCTTTCTCTGATTGGGTGGCCTTGGTACCTTTGTTGAGAATCAATTGGCCATAGATTAATTGATTTATTTCTACACTTTCAACTCTATTCCATGGTCTATACATCTGTCCTTATGCCAGTATCACACTGCTTTGAATACTGTAGTTTTGTAGTAAGTTTTGAAATCAGAAAATGCGAGTCTTCCAACTTTGTTCTTCTTTTACAATATTGTTTTGGCTATTTTGGGCCCCTTGAAATTCCATATGAATTGGGGGATTGGCTTTTCCATTTTTGTAAAATGGAAGGTTGATCTTGTTCAATTTCTTCTAATAATGTTTTGTAGTTTTCAGTGTAACTACAATATTACACTGAAATAGTTAAATCTATTCCTAGATATTTTATTTATTTTTGATGCTATTGTGAATAAAATTGGTTTTTAAATTTTCTTTTCAGATTGTTCATTACTAGACTATAAATCTTATATCCTACAATATTGCTGAATTTGTTTATTAGCTTTAATAGTTTTTTGTAGATTCTTTAGAATTTTCTATGTATGTGACTATGTCATCTATGAATAGGGACAATTTTACTTCTTCCTTTTCAATTTGGATATCTATTATTTGTTTTTCTTGCATAATTTCTCTGGCTAGAACTTCTAGTACAATGTTGGATACGAGTGAGGAAAAAGGGCATTTTTATCTTGTTCCTGACCTAAGCGGGAAAGTTTTCAGACTTTCACCATTGAGTATGATGTTATTAATAGTTGTGGGCTTTTTATGAATACCCTTTATCAGGTGAAGGAAGTTCTCTTCTATCAATACCTAGATTGTTTTTATCATGAAAGGCTATTGGCTTTTGTGAAATGCTTTTTCTGGATCTACTGAGATGATCATATGATTCTTTGCTTTTGTTCTGTTAATATGATGTATTATACTGACTAATTTTCACATGAGCCACTCTTGAATTTCTGGGATAAATCCTACGTGGTCATGGAGCATAATCCATTCAATATGGAATTGGGTTCAGTTTGTTAGTAATTTGTTGATTTTTGCATCTATATTCATAAGGTATTTTTTAAATTTCAGAATATTGCAGGCATACAAATGTTTTGTTTACATGGATTGCTTTTGTACTGCTTGAGTCAAAGTTATAAATGTGCTCATCACCCAGATAGTGTGCATTGTACCCCTTAGGTTTGATTTCACCCATTCCTCCTCCCCCCTCCCACCTGCTTGATTTTGATCTGTAATTTTCTTGTGATATTTTCACCTGGCTTTGGTATCAGGGCTAATGCTGGTCTCATCAAATGAGTTAGAAAGTATTCCCTCCTTTATTTTTTGAAGATGTTTGAGAAATATCGGTGTTAATTCTTCTTTAAATGTTTGGTCAAATTCACTAGTGAAGTCTTCTGGTCCTCATTCAGATTATTTAATTCCTCTTGAGTCAGTTTTGGTCATTTCTGTGTCTCTAGGAATTTTTCCATTTCATCTAGTTTATATAATTTGTTGTAAAATTATTCATAGTATTCTCTTATAACCCTTTTCACTTCTGCCAGGTTCAGTCATAATCTTCTCTCTTCCATTCCTGGTTTGGGTAATTTGAGTCTTCTCTCTTTTTTCTTAGTCAATTTAGCTAAAAGTTGTCAGATTTTGTTGCTCTTTTCAAACACCAGACTTTAGGTTTTGTTGATTTTTATCTATTTTTTTCTATTTTCTATTCTATTTTTTTTCTGTTCTAATCTTCATTATTCCTTTCCTTCTTCTGGTTTTAAGTTTAGTTTTCTTTCCTTGATTTCCTCAAGGTATAAATTTAGGTCATGATTAGAGGTCTTCTTTTTCCATGAAAGCATTTACAACTCTAAATTTCTCTCTGAGCACTGCTTTTGCTGCATTGCAAACATTTTCATCAATTCATATTAGATGCTTTTGATGATGGGCTGTTTTAGGTCATCATATTTTTGTATCTAGGACTTCTGTGTATACTGCTCTCGTGGCTGTTTCAGTAAGTCACAGAAAATCAAGAATAGTGGTTTCTGGAAGGTCATATATTCCTAGAGCTCTTATTTATATATATTCTAGGTTGTGATATCTATAAAATAACTTTAAAAAATAATTCTATTTTTAAATACCACTTAATACTACTTTTAGTAGAAGAAATAAACGTACTATAACAATATGCCAGGAAACTGGACCCAGGAATGTAAAATATTCCAACCTAAAACCTTTTAGTGGCTCTTAAAGCTCCATTCCTTTTCAAGACAAACAAGGATCTTTAATACACTGCTCCTGTTCTTGCCCCCAGGCCCCCTCCCTCCACCTGCTTATTTTCTAGTGACACCTGTCGCACTGGCCTGCACAGCCGCTGGCATTTGTGCCTCTGGATCTCTGTTCATGCTGTTCCCTTGCCTGGAGTGCCTTTGTCCTCTTTCTTTGCTTGGTAAATATTTCTTATCTTTAAAGATTCATTTCAGGCGTGATTTTCTCCAGGGAACCCTAGATATTTTTAAGTACAGCTTGTACTTTTGCTTGCACTGTGAAAATCTCTTTTTTACTGAATTATATATTGAAATGATCTGTTTTTGTGTTGGTTTCTCCCCACTAGACTGAATGCTCTTAAGTCTGAACCTCAATTTGTTCTTCTTTCTCTCCTCAGTGCCTCATACAAGACCGGGCACATCATAAATGCCCAGTAAGTGTATGTTGAATTAAATGAAATGTGGGCACGTATTTAATTACTGAGTGATGTCGTGGCCTCAGGGTAACAGAGATTAGGGGAAAAAAGCTAAGAGGCTGCCAAGAGCTGAAGTGTTAGGAGTCACCAGGGAAACAGGACTCAGACTGTTTTAGGCCAATAGGATTTGGGTGGGAGGAAAGAGAAGGATCGGTTCAGGCCAGGGGCTTACAATTAAAAGGTGACGGGAAAGGAGAATAGACTTGGAGGATCTTGGAAATAATGAGACTGGCTAGGTTAGACTGAAACGGGCTTGGGGGAGAATGGAGAATGCCCTGTGGGTACAGGTGGGCGGCTATGGATATGGCATTCAGACCCAGTGCCTGTCTGTGGTGCTTCCACCCAAGTCTCTCCCTGCTTGACATGTAATTTAGAATCTTCTAGACGGTTATCTATGCCCTGCAGAAGGCTGCTTTTCCTGACTGCCAGTCCCAGGAAGGCTTTGTTCTCACTACATGCTGGAGTTCATTCTAGGGGAGAGGGTGGGAAGCACACAGAGCCCCAGAAGAGGCCCAGGCAGGGTCAGGAGCCAGCTCCAGGCTCAACATTGCTTGTTGCACATGCTCGAATTTTCCTCGAACCTACAATTGTTTTGTTTGCCTGCTATTTTATGGATACTAATTACATCCTAGGGCTATGGACTTCTAATGAGGCAGTACCTAGGAGATTCAACCTGGACTCAATTCTTTGTAGAGATTTTATTTCTTAAATCTTAATATACAGATGTAAGATAATAATTTTTCATTTAACATGTAATATTCCTTTGTGGATCAAACTATCATTACGCCTGATTATTCCACCACATTATGAGCTTTGTTAAAAGGAGGAAAAAACAGCTTGTCTTCCTGATGGTACCAAAAAAAAAAAAAAAAAAAGAAATGAAATAAACCGACCGAATATAAGTGATGCTATATATAAAAGCTGCTATGGGTTTACCATGGCAACCAAAGTTCTAAAAATGACAGGAAGAAAAGAACATCAGGTTGTTGTGACAAATGACACTTGAAGTGACAGTTTTCTTGTGGTGCTTGCTTTTAATTAATGCAACTCTGTAAAGAACATTATTATTGAATAATAGATTAATGTGGTAAATCAGGAACCTGGCTTGCAGATTTGCTTTTGCAACACTGGGATGACTAATTAGAGAATGCAGAGAACGGCTGGAGAGTGAACCTCCACTATGGCAGGAGATGACTGATGGCGGCTATCCAAAATCATATGACGAATGTCTGCAGCACACGCTCTCAGGGAGTGTGCAAACAGCTGTCTCCAGCTGCAGTGATCAAAGCGAGGCTGAAAAATACAACAGTCACCACAAAGGAAAGCAATTGTGTAACATCAAAAATATCAGTGGCTTAAAAAAAATCTTAATACATTGTCATTTTTACTGCTGGTGATTTTTGTTAAGTGTCTCAGTGTCTGCTATGTAAGGTGAAACCAGATATAGATATATATATTATGTATATATATGTTCTCCTTTGCTGACCTATTTCTTTCAGCAGGGAGTCTCCAGTATTGTGAGTTCTTAACACCCCACGTCAGGAGGCCGAATAGGCACCTGCTGCTCGGGCACTTACAGACATTAAAATGCACAGGCGGTGTCTACAGAAGATGATCAGTTTTGAAACACGTGGACAAGAAGAGATACAGACTCTCTCTATAACTGTGGAAATCGAGGACAACACAGTGGAGACACCACGTCCACAGGACATGAAGCTGAGCTGAAAAGCCAGGTCTCCACCCTCCACGGCCCTGCATCCACACCGTCTGCTCCAGGCCTGGCCTCCCTGAATGGGGCCAAGGGAATTCCTGGTGTATTTATTTATTTCCTTAGAGCCTCAGAACAACCCTGTAAGGGTGTAGATACGAAGGAAATCACTTTTAAAGGAGAATAGAGAAAGCAATTCCAAATGGCGTGGGTGGTGGATTTCTTACGTATGCTCCTATGTATATAGTGTGTTGAGCTGGTAGGGCTTTTCAAATCCTTATCGCTTGTTTTGTTTGCTTCGATCCCCCACCTTCAGGACGGGTTAGGTGTCCTTCTACGGGCCCCCCTTGCCCATGCTGCTGTATCTGTCCACACTGGCTACACTCTCCAGCAGTTGTTAACAGCTCATCTTGCCTACAGACTGTGAGCTCCTGGAGGCAGAAGAGATGTCTTTTCTCCTAGCTCATTTCTTGGCACATAAAAGGGGCTGAATACATTTTTTAAATGAAGAAGAAATGAAAGCAAGCCTGCATGTCTAGGTGACTACAGCAGAGTTTCACTGAATTATAGTTATGTTAGTTAGTTCACCCATCATTCATCAAGAAAGTAGGGACCGACCTTGCGTCGATGACCAGGCCAGTGTGGTTAATACAGATAGTGAGGTATGTAGTACCTGCTTCCAAAGTCTTGGCATCTACAGGGCAGCACGAGCCACCAAAGCAACAAGTAAGACAGCAGGGTAGAAACGCCAGAATAGAGATGACGGTCAGCAGAACATGGGAGGATATTTTCAGAACTGGGGGCTTCAGGAAAATTTTCTAGGAGAAAACGAAACTTGAATGGGAGCTTAAGAAGAAAGAGTCAACTAGGCGGAAAAGAGAGAAGAGTGTTTTAGATCAAAGAGGCACATACCAGCAGAGGATATCATTGAACCTGCTGGAAATGAAGCATGGCTAGAAAGCAGGTGTGGGCAGAGAGCAGGGCAGGATAGGAGGGGCTGGGGCAGCCGTGAGCATGCAGTTCAGGGAAGGCCCTGTGCCTCACGGAGGCGCTGGACACTCCAGCTAACAGGGAGCCTCTTGGCCCTTTACATGTGCCTCTCATATGTAATTAATACATGCTCATTGTGGGAACTTGGAAAATATGAATAGTAGAGGCAATGGAAGAGACACCAATTGTCTCACACCGGAAATAACCAGTGTTAATGTACTTCAATATAGCTTTTTCATAGCAATATGGCTATATATATATATTTTTACATTTAAAAATGGTGATCCTTGATACCTAATTTTTAAAAAAACTTTAAAGTTGGAAGTGCAATATTTAGAATTTCCCCCCCCCCCCGAACTGTTTGTAAGTCTCCAATCTGGTGCATTCTCCCCCAGATTCCTATGAACAAAAACATTCTTCTGTCTGACTTCAATTTAGCACAATTTAACCAGGAAAATGATGAAATTAACATTAGTAAATAATCTTCAGGTCCTCAAAATTTAATTTTTTACCAGTTGTCCCCAAATATCCCTTTTTAGCAAATGGAGCAGGTTCAGAACCACATATTGTATTTCTCATGCATTTGTCATGTCTATTTATTTTCCTCAGTCTGGAACATTCCCTCATTCTCTCTTGGTCTTTGATGATGTTGACACTTTTGAAGATCTCATGACACCTCATGGACAGAATGTCCCTCAGTTTGGGTTTTTCTGAGGTTTCCTTATCATTAGAATCTGATTATAGACATTTGGCAGGAATGATCCAGAAGGAATGCTGTATTCTTTCCACTAGATCCTAACAGGTGGGGGCATAATTTTGATTTCTACTATTACTGATGATGTTCATACTAATTATTTGATTAAGTTTCCAGCTAGGATTCTCCACTGAAAAGTGATTCTTTCACTCCTTTGTAATTAATAAGTATTTTTTTGTAGAAATACTTTTGTTGGTCATACTGCATTTCTGCACATCTGAGGGGCACTGACAACCCTCTGTTCTGGCCTACCTTTCCAATGATGCTGTTAGAGTAAATAGCCTTATTTGACAGAGATAATGTCTCCCTCTGGAGCAGAGAACAGCTTTGTTTGGTATCCAGTATAATAAAGATAATGTCTTCAGAACAAAGGCTGGGCAATTTGCTAGGATTCCATAAAAGTTTGGGATTTTCTGAGCTCAGGGTTCCTCAGCTGTGATGAGAATTCACGGTGTGTGCAGCATCCTTCTGGGCCACTTGACTTTGTCACATGGGACTTTGGGGACAAAAGGAACCAAGATAAACATGAGGTTTATGCTGCCTGCTGTGCAGTGAGTAGTAAAGTCCTTTGTCTCTGACCCAGATATCTTGTGTCTTCTGCCAGTATCCATAAATCCATGAGTGGTTAACTTGTCAGATTGCAAGGGCAAAATCTCTGCGTTATTGAAAACTTTAAAACTATGTTAATACCTAGTCTTTATCAAACTTCCAATTGATTCATTTATGTATAGCTGTATGGTCTCATGGCTTCCTATTTTTACAAAAACTTATAATTCAGTACTGTTGTTATACTAATTTTTTTGTTGCACAGGTTGCCCCTGATTTGGCCAGTGGGAGCCCCTTCAAGTTAGTTTTGATGTCTTTTTGATATATCATCCTCTTTCTTTGAGAACTTTCTTCGTTTAAGAACAAAAACATATTTTAGCTCACTTGTACTTTTTCTTCTCCTGCCCTTGATTTAGCCCTTTCTGTGTGGAGTTCTGGTTCCATTTAATGGGCCATGGTATTTGTAAGCCAAGGTAAGAATCAGCCAACTACAGAGTTACAGGGCAAACTTCCCAAAAGAATGCCCTCACCTCTGATACCAACTGCAAGTTCAGAGGATATGCAAAATTACCCTCCATTTTGATAATTTACTGAAGGATTGACCAAACTCACTGAACATTATTATACTCATAGTACAGTTTATTACATTACATGCTTCCTGGATGAGCTTTTGATCTCACTTACAGTGAGCATTGGTGGGATATTTAGCTCCATCATGGTTGGTAACTGTCTGTGGGCATATTAAACAGAACAGAGTGGTCACTGGGATTCCCACCATCTACCTGATCCTGTCTGAAAGAGAACGTGTGTTTTCAGGGCTTTACTCCCGTGTAGTCAAAGTCAGAAGCAGTGTGGCAATGAGACCATGAAGTTCAGACTTAACTCTTGGGATACATTTATGTTTTTGAATCCTCTCTTGGGTAGTATATTTCCTGTATAGTTATTTACATCATAATGTGAATAAAATATTAACCTCCTTTTAAAATAATTCATAGGAAGTATTAATACATTATCATGAATGTTTTATTTTTATTAAAAAAATACAAACAGTGAAACAAGTATAGCTCTATAAGGAAAAGTGTGATATGCAAACAATGAGGGTGAACCAGCTGGTGAGTACCTAGGGCTTTTGCAGCTTATGCAAATATTAGAGAAGTGGGTCACAGCCAATTCTATCCCTCTTTAGATTATATGCCACAAGATGGTTTCAGTTGTCTTGATCCTCCCTCAGAGAGCTTTAAGAAGAACTCATGCCTTTTAATAAAAAAGGCTTTAATAAAAGGTCAATTGCTTTTTTGTTATTTATAAGCATTTTGCTTTATCAACAAAAGTGGACCTTCCTTTACTGAGGCTGCAAATAAAGCCATTGTTTGTATCTGCACAAGGCACTCACAGACAAGTACAACAGGGATATCAGAGCCCCCAGAGAGGACAGTGACAGACAATACCAAGAAACTGTGAGTAATGTGGTTATTGAGCTTGGGCATTAAATTTCTAGATCTCAACTTCCTAGTAGCCAAAGCAAAAAGGAAAAACGGATAGGTTCCATGGATTTCACTGCTTGCTAGAAGGAAGGATATTCTGTCCTCAGAAGAAGAATTTCCAGACCTTCATTCATTCATCCATTCAACAAATATTCACCATACAGTTAAAATGAGCCAGGCAGAGAGTTACGCTTGGAAGAGACTTGTAAACAAGACAAAAGTTAAGGAACAGATTGTAAGATTGCTAGACCAAGGAGGCAGAAGATAACATCAGATTGGCCCACACTAGTCAGCATGGAGTCCATGTGTTAGTTTGAGTATCTGAGAGCAGCTCTAACTCCCAATTTGCCTACTGAGTTGAATGAAACCTGGACTCAGCAGTGGCCTGCCTTCACTGAGGTGGTAATGCCATGCATCTGTGGTGGACGACAGACTAATCTTTTAAAGGCTTAGGTAAATAATAACGTTGGAGGGGGATTTAGCAAGTGCTGCCCACAAACCTGCCCACTCTCTACATTTCTCAGAGAGGCCCAGAAAACACTTCTTTTATGAAGGTATTAAGAAATGTATCAGCCAGGAGAGCACCAGCTGCTGCAGACTCTTTGGTAGCAATCTTCCACAAGCCAGGGTGGTGAGAAAAACCACAGGGCTTCCTGAATCAGTGGGAATCGTGGCATCCCAGAGCGGCAGAGTCTAAGCAGCAAAGCTGCCAGGTAAAAGTGGGCTCAGCTACTGCTGAGCAGCAGGGAGCTTTGGTTGGCAGTGGTGTCCTAGGAGTAAAATAAATGGGTGGTCTACCAAACTATTGTGTGCTACATGCAATTTCAAAACTCTAGATCGGGTGGCCAGAAACCTGGCTGGAGTCATTGCAATGGAGACTTTTCCTGCCATCCAGTACTGAGAACTGAGTCAGTTCACAGTCTAGAGTCCCTAGAGTCCCACTGGAGGAAGGGGAGACAGTGTCTACGTGAGGAAGGACCCTTCCACACTGCCGAGAGTGTTATAAATATACCCCCAACCCTTTTCCCAGAGGACCTGTGGCTCTTTTTTTCTATTAACTTACACCAGTTTCGATTTGTCACCAATCCTTTCCTACAGGTAAAAAGCTCAGAATTATTGTTGTTGTTGTTTTTGTTGTTTATTTCTCCTGCTCTTCCAATACTTTTGTGTGGATCTTTGGAGTTTAGGAGATAAATGAAGTTTTGGCCTAAGTCTGTCTCATCATGGTTCCAGTGGACCCTCATAATTCTGTTATGTACAATTCGAATATACATACTTGGCAATCAGCATTATCGAACTGCTCCTGAATCTTGGAGTGAGGCCTACTATGGTAAGAAAGACAAGACAAATGCTATCCCTAGAACTTCCCCTTCTTACCAAAATGGTAAACCAAAAGTGATGCTGCATTAGAGAGATTAGTGCCACCAAGAAAGACTTAAAAGATGCAGAGGGTGTCCTATCATGTGCCTAATTATTCACTCATCTACTTGCCTTGTGCAAAAGATAAACATCTTGAGAATAACTTGACACATGCACATTTACACCCCGCTCCACCTTGCTAACTCATCCTTCAGGTCTCAGCTGAAATATCATTTCCCCAAGAACTTTCTCTGACACATGGAATGAGTTATGCACCCTCTTTCCCTCCCCAAGAAAGCCAGTAAGGCTGAGAACATAATGGTAGATGACAATCAAACAATAACAACACTTGTATCAGTTGTTCTGATGTAAAGAAAACAGATATTTCAAACAGGAAATTTAATAGGTGGAATTAGTTACAAAGTTTTTGGAGGGGGTAGAGGAGCAAAAGGCACTCACAATTGGATTATTCAGATATTAATAACTGCAGATGCCACCATTCACTTAGGGCTGAAATAACAAGAAGGGAGGGTGGCATTACCTGCAGGTAGGAGCCCACTGCATGTTTAGAGTCACTGCTGGGCACTGCCATTGCCACTGGAACCATACTATCGTCAAGCCCACTTATGCTCTGCTGAAACTCCCAGAGCCACTGGAGCCCATAGCTGCCCACTCCTGCCACTGCTAGTGGCTCACAGCTGACAGCCATCAAGGGATGTTTGCTGCTACCAAATACACCATCAGAAGCATTAAAAAAAAATCAGTCTTCTTTTTTTGACATATTGCAATTTTCCAACAGAATCTCCCTTGGGCAACTGTTAACCAGAAGTCTACTGGAAAGGAGTCTGAGAAGTGGAATTTGCAGAGATCCAGACTTCGTAAAAAAAAAAAAGAAGAAGAAGAAGAATATGAAGCATATGAAAGAAGATGAGGGCAAACAAGAAAATGACGAAGACAGTCCAGCCTTTTGGCTATTTGGCATCGGTACCCAGCCTCCCACCCGTTTTTCACTTCTGTACACCACAGGGCTCAGGGTAGCAGGATGGGGTTTTCTGGAACAAGTGAGACATTTTCACACACTGTCTCCAAAGGTGAAAGGCAAAGTCCTGTCTATCTCTATCAAGCACTCCAAGAGTGGTGCAGTGAGAGTGGTGATGGAGAGAAGGCAACCAGTCTGCGGGGCATTTACAGGGGACGCTTTTCACAAATACATCTTAAAAGAATATTAATAGGTTACATAATGGATGTCTAAAGCAATAACTTGCAAAAAACTCCTCAAATTATCTTTTGGGCCAATACAGACTGAGAACACGGAAGTAAAATTCAGTCAGGGAATGGAAGTGAGTACATCTGCATGAATAGTACAATTTTCCCCAAAATAAGAGCTCATCCCTCCCTGCAACTCGTGTTGTCCATTTATGAGTGCCCTGGGCTCCCACTGGTCCAGGTTCATGCTTTTCTGTGATTGTTACTGTCCAGATCAGGCTGGAGACATCAGCAACTGAAGTACCATGAGGTTGCTCACATGATCTGGTCAGTCCCGTGGAGGGACACAAGCGTTGGTTCAAACAATAGAACTCTAGACGGAGAAGGTCCTGCCTGTTCTGGACAGGAACTGGCTCATGCAGGCTTACATTGTCGTTAAGAGTACGAAGGTCTGAGCATAGAAAGAAATATTTTAATTCCATTCTGGAAATGGCTTAGAAGCTGGGAAGGTTTCGGGGCCCTTCCTACCTCTGAAAATTTGAGTTTGTTAGGAGTGCTGACCTCAACCCAACCACGTGTGTGATTCTATCCAGAGCCTGGTTCCTTGCCTCAGTTTCCCCATCTCTTAATCTGTGGAACTTGTCTAGGTGAATGAATCTGGTTTCTGCCCTCAACCTCTACATTCCCGTGCAAACCGCTGTTAAAGCTATTATTCTACTTGGAGACCTGCCCCTCTTTGTATCTCAGCCCTAGTGACTCCTGTTTCAGGAAACACTGTCCCCTCACCTCAGTCCTCAAACGACTTCAGCTGCTCCTGTGGGTGGGTGGGCTCTCCCTTGCCCCTTCTCATCCCTCCGTCCTGCTCACCATCTCCTTATCTGCAGGCCAGAAACACTTAGTGGGGCCATAGAGGACAGTGAATAGGCCAGAATATAGGAATTCCTTTGTTTAGAGTTTGATCACTAAACATTATTTGTTGTGAAATTTTAAATGAATTATATATGGTGAGCAAAAATAACAATGCTGATTACACAGGCCAGCTTTTTGTATTGTGAATTACCTGGTGAAACTTTAGGTCTCAACAGGGTCCTAGAGAAGCGCAGCTTTTAACAATCGCATTTAGTGTTTTTTTTTCCTGCTCAAGGAGGTTCTAAATTTGCGTATTCTTACCTGGGGTTCTAAAAGAGTCCGCATTCCCACACCGGGAGTCGAACCCGGGCCGCCTGGGTGAAAACCAGGAATCCTAACCGCTAGACCATGTGGGAAGTGACAAGTGGTGGCTGAAGTCATAGCGAATTGAATCATTCTTCTCTGCTTCCGCCTCCCGCGCCCGACCCCGCCTTCTGCGCCCGGTCCTCTCTGCGCCTGCGCGGGTTTTGGGCTTCTCCCCGCTGTAGTCGGTGCCGCTTCCCTCCCGGGCCTGTCGGTGCCGCTCGCGGCTTCTGCGGCCCGGTGGGCGCCGGCCCTTGGACTCCGCCCCCCACACCGGGCCTGCGGGAGCCCGCAGCCTGGCCTTGGGTCCCAAAAACCTCTGCTAAAGGGTTCTGCAGTGAAAAGAGTGGTTTGAATGGCTCAAAATAAAGGGGATAGAGAACTAAGTACGGGCGTGGCTCCCTGGTCTCTTTCTTCCCCAGGTTTGAGACTGAGGGTGACTTGCGGTAGACCAGATTTTTCCAGTCATGGTAGTTTAGATCATTGGCCATTGTAACTGAAATTTTGCTTAATTTTAACTGAAATTTTGATTAATTCTGACTTTGGGAACCAAAGCTGAATGGATGAAACCTCCTCATAGCCCATAGGGTGTGTTTTGGAGCAGAAGGCCTTTCGAGACTGCTGGCTTTGAGATCTTGTTTAGGGACAGCCTTACATTATTAAAACAAAAATAAAACACCCAAAACCATGAAAGAAAAATCCATGTATTGCACTATGATACCAACTCTTACATGGCAAAAACCAACAAACAAAAAACGCAAAACAAAACAAAAGTAAAAAAACAAACCACTGGCTAGGAGATAAATATGTACAACCCATATAAGAAAAAACATTGCAAGACAAACACTGCAATATAAACGTGGGAGTGGGATCTTGATGTGAGCGGGCTGTTGTTGGACAGGAAATTCATGGCTGAAAAGCGTTTGTAAAAGATCTCAAACTCATTGCTTCACAGCTAGCATTTGGCCAAAAAACAAAAGTGTAAAAATGTCACCTATATGGGGAAAAGGAAGTTCTTAGAAACTTGTAAAACTTGACAGGGAGAGAGATTGTCAGGATTTCCTAAACATGCTTATGACCAAGCAATTCCATTTTTTTAATTTTTGTAAAACCAGTATTGCTCTGAAACTGCTTCTCACGCACTGAACATGAAGAATTACTGCTCTGACAGCACCCACAGCAGACAGGTCCTCTGCCACACCAGAGGGGGCAGAACCACCCCAAACAAAAACTGTGTATGGGCGGGTTCAGAGATTCTTAATCTCTAAGAATTTCAAACGTCTGTGTAATAAGTAACAAAAGAATCCTTAAGAATTCCAAACATTTGTGGGATGACATCACTATAAACAATGTCAACAGCCAGACATAGACTGGAATAAAATGTTTGAAATCTGTTTGATAGGAAAAGGTGACTATCCTTCCTATACAACTGAACCTAAGCATTCAAGAAAAACCCACAGGAGAAGGGGCCAAGGATATGCACAGAGGATTAAGAGGAGGAGAGTTCTGATCTGTCAGTAAGTGGGTGCGGGAGTGGAATCTCTCGCTGGCACCAGAGCGACACAATTTAAAACAGCGCTCAAATATCCAGCAGGAAGGTGAAGTGAGATGACAAACTCAGACAATGGAAATAGCTACAGCACCTTTGGGGCAGGGGAAACCTGACAATTATCTATCAAAATGTGGAAGGTGTACCTTTAATCTAGAAATTTCCATTCAGCAGTGCCCAAGCCTTAGGGAAGACAGTCTGGGAGGCAATGCCCCGGCCTGCCGTGGCAAGCAGTGGGGACTGGGAAACCCTGGGGCCTCTACGTCCTGCTCCGCAGCTCCCACACCAGGACAAGGCCATTTACCTTTCTGACAAATGAACAGAGCTGGCTGGCTTTGCCCTGCTGTGCCATGCAGCTGCTGTTGGGAATTGCTTGCCCATTCAGACCAGAGACTGTCTTCCCCAGCCCTTTCTAGCTCAGTGGGGCCATCAAAGTGTAGGAAATGTGTGTTGACATTCACACCAGGCTGGGCTGCTTAGGAAATTGGTGATCCTTTCTCACTCTGCTCATCCATTACCTGAATGCAGAGGATTCTGAGGAGAAGCCAGAACCACCACAGGGATAGGGAGTGGGGTCCTGAATCTCTTTGTGGAAGCCACTTCCCAAGCACACATTGGGTTGTTACAGTTAGAAATAAAATGTTATGGCACTCAGTCGCTGAAATTTCAGGCTTGTTTGTTAGCACTGCTCTAAGTGATGCACCGGGTTCCTGTAATAAGGGCAAGCACCATGGAAAGGAAAAAATAATTCTAGTAGACGATGATTATGTTCCTTGGCAATCAATGACTTGGGGGTGGGAAATTGGGAGAAAGTATGGGAGAAACTACAGTAGGAAGTCTTGAATATTTTATTTTACAGAGTAGTGCATCAGGGTCCTTCTCTTCAACATTATTTCCAGTAACTAAAAAGAAAATGATTAATAGTTCACATTTCTTTTATTGGATATTTGATGTATTTTAATAATTTAGAATTTAGATTTCAGAATGTTTATATCTAAAAGGTAACTGAGGATTTTCAAGTCCAGAACCTCAAAAAATATCCAGGATTTCAAAATGACTTGCCCCAAATCCTCCCACTGATAGATTAAGTGAAATTATTGGCCTCACTAATAAGGATGATGTTGAAATATGCTGACATGAATGAAAAGCTAGAATGCAGTTTTTTCCGTAAAGGAATGAAAAATTCCATGACAACATATACTCTGAACCAAAAGTTATTAAATTCCAGTACCTTTCTATGTGTTGTGATTTGGGTGGCATAATATTACTGATAAGTAATTGTTTATTAACTTGAGTAACCTGAAGGTTAGAATAGAATAATATGAATTGTGTGTGTGTGTATTTGTATGTATAGTCAGACTCCCTGGCATACATCTTAATTCCCAAAACTGACTAGCTGTTATTTAATAATTTTTGGAAAAACAACTGAAACTTTGATTTCCCCTCTATAATAATATAGCGTCACCAGGAGACCATTGAGTCACTGTGAGGCTGAGTTCTCAGCATGATGCCTGGATTCAAGGAGTGTTTGTTTGCTGCAGGCTAACCGTCAGTGTCCACTGTCACCCTGCAAGGGCTCTGGTGGCAGCTGATCAGGGGCTGGGAGGGACTCATGGCTTTTCCATTGATAGGTCTTGTGGACGATCACTTCTCCAGCAGATTGAGGTCGTTACCCGCATTTTACCATTACTCAGTCTGCCCAGACCTCTGTGAAGGTATCGTCCCCAGAAAGCTAAGGCAGCTTGCTTAAGTGCACACAGCCAATATTTGGCCAAGCTGCTGGGAGAGATTTCAGGTGTTCTCTCTGCATTTGGATGTGTGCTCCCTTTCTCTTTCATTCTCTTTTTCTTGCTGAAACCTGGCAATATTTCTTTTCTTTATTGTTTATTTGACAAGTATTTAAGGCCTTGAGGTCTTCATCGACTTTTCAATGTATATTTTCAAAAACCTCAAAAAATATCCAGGAGTTCAAAATGACTTGAGCTAGAATGCAAGCTCCTTGGAGTAGGATCATGTCTAAACCACAGTCTGCCCTGTCCAGGCAAGCATGAAGCCTGGTACACAGTCAATGTGCAATGATTTCCTGATGAGTTTATTTTCTTTCTAATGACAATGAGATTATGTAAGTCATTTTTTGGCAAGTCCAAGTTTCCCAACTCATGTTTAAATAAATTTGCCCAGTTGGGAAAGTAGATGGTGACCATCCTTATTCTTGCTCTAACAAATACACAAAACAAAATAAAATTGGCATTGCCTCCAGAGAGCATCTTTGGTTATTCTCTAAGCCAAGCAAAACTTCTATTTAAAAAAAAATTTTTAATTATATTAGGTTAACCACATAAAATCGCCAGTAATCCACTGGTTTTGACATACTACAATGGAAATTTTTTATCTTTCAACCCAATTCCTCTTCATCTAACCGTGAGCATCAGATTTACCTATTGTGTTAACAAGGAGGACTAAATAGAAATCACACAATGTAATTAAAATTAAAATCTGAGATTTTCCAACATCAACAGCAACAATAATAACAATAAAAAATTGTACTTGCTTCCAGAATACAGGTACTTTGCTTCTTAAAGTAGCAGAATTCTGAGGGGAAAAGAGGCATTTAACTGATGGCAGTTAAAATGTCTTATTTTGCACACTTTTACAAAAACATATGACTATAAGAAGATATCCCAGGAGCCATTCCAAGTCACTT
The DNA here is from genome assembly GCF_020740605.2 of Lemur catta. Lineage (NCBI taxonomy): Eukaryota > Metazoa > Chordata > Mammalia > Primates > Lemuridae > Lemur > Lemur catta. Next base: position 20,653,967 of record NC_059136.1, read on the forward strand.
GGAAAGGGCCAGAGCAAGGGAGGCTGCCAGAAGCTTAAGCCTCATTCCCTCCATAAGACTCTACCTCTGGCTGTAAGGAAAGAACTAGAATTTTCCATGACCTTTCTCCCTTCCAGCCATTAACAGTGCCGTAGTGCAGGCCTTCACCTGGTCCCCTGCTGAGCTGCTGCAAAACTTCCTCGCTGGTCTCTCTGTGCCTCGAGTTTGTCCTCTTTCTGATGTGATCACATGAGTCCACTGTTTAAAACCTTTCGATGGTTATTAATCATATGTTAGTCGCGTTTGAATTCCTTAGCAATTCAGAAAGGTTATTAACATCTGACTAGTGCCCACACATACAGCTTCACTTCTCAGTGCTTTGGAGTCTGTGTAGCTTCTCCTAACGTATCCTGCTGCTGGAAAACTCATTTCCTTTGTCTATGCTGGTTTATTTCTGCCTAAAATGCCATCTTCCCTCTACTTTATGCATGTCTCTCGTCCGCTCTACCTAAGGAATGTGTACTTACCTGTCAAGACTTAGCTTGAATGTCACCTCATTATGGAAATGCTCCTAAATTGATAAATACAAAAAAAAAAAAAAAGACATCTTCCTTGAACCAAGCTCTGCCCTGTGGTGCCCCGTTCCCCCCTCAAATTTTTCTCCCCCTCATGCCACCCCTGTACCTTGTACACGCTGTTGTGATTCACTTCCCATCCTATAGTGTGCTTGGTTAATGTTGTTTGCTTGCATCTGTTTTCCCCAAAAACTTTAGTTTTGAGAAAGGAAAACAAAACAAAACAAACACCCCCTGATATATGGAACGCTGACCTGGCACTCACAGCTACACCATGTTACTCTCTGTTTGGACATAAACAATCTCACAAATCCCAACCTCAGACAAGGTTACTCTGAGGCCATGATAAAGTGAGATGAAACAAGGCCATTTCACGATTTTGTCTAAACACAGGCAGAAACAAGGTTCCTGTGTCACCCACAAAATACCAAATATCCCTCTCACTCGGCTAAACTGAGTGATCGCAACTCCTCATCAATTACAGCCTTCGTGCTTGCACTGGTCTAGTCTGCCTTCCCCACAGATAAGATTAATTGAGACACCCAATTACTGAGTTGCCTCTGCTTTTGGACAACACCCAAAATAGAGCGAGCTCTTCTTTTGATCCTTCTTTAATTCACCGAACCAGAGTCCAAATACTATAATAGTTTCTTTCTCACATCCTCTTGCTGAGATGCCATGGTTTCCCATGGTGTCTGTTCTGCTCACTGCAACTAGTAATAAACCCAGCTTGTTCAATCCCAAGTGTGCTCCTGTGGTCTTTGACTAAAGGACATTGACAGAACTGGAGGTCCCCCTGAGATGCAGCTGAGTTAGCACTGCCTTGGATTGGGACTATCAGCTCAGTGATGGTGACCACATCTGAGACGCCTGTGCCTCCACCTTCCCTGGTACCACCTGCCCTGGCAGGGACCTAAGTTCACATTGAACTGAACTCCAGTACTTCACTGAAGCCTTTCAGCACTTGATGATTCTGTTTTCCTAGGTGTTAGGTCCCTTGGGATTTTTAGTTATCGGATCAAATTTGTGTCATTCTTTGGCAAAATTGTTTTATAGTACCCAATACCTGTTTGTATAATGCCCTGTCTGTCTGCTTGTCTAGTCCTGAAAGCTGTTTGCCTGTGAGGGAAAAAGTCTATAGGAAGAGAGTGGAGCTAAGAAATTGAGAAGATTTCTTCTCACACCAGTATTCTGTAGACAAACTTGGCCTTGGGTCACCCTTCCAAAGCCTCACAAGTACACAGTCTTGCTTATGTGTTCCTGGAACCAGGAGTTTTTGTCTGGCCCCTGATGGGTGACGATTGGTCTCTGCTAAGCTCCAGAGACACGGAATTACACAAGAGTCATCCATATGGACATGCTGCAGTTTACATGGGTTTCTTCGATATAAACTGCACCTCCTCCAGGCTGAACTCCTGATTTCTTTATGTTTTATCACTAGAACTCTAACTCTTGTGCATAGCTTTTTAATTGGCACAATTTCATCAAGACAATTCCAAACTACAGTGACCACTTCAGAAAGATTTTAATATGGGGAAGATTATTTAGTTGAGCAGCATTTAAAAAGGAAACAAAATTCCGACTGTCCAATGATCTGCTTTCTTTGATTGATACCAGGAGGCTTCTAAGTGCAATTTAGACCTCAACTTTGCCTCACTAAAATATTGTTTAGGTATAACTAATGAAAAGTGTAAGAAACTCTCTCTGTAACCAGCATCTTTAAACAGTATTCAAGATTAGTTACTATTGATATTTCCAAAGACTTTGCTACATTTTGTGTTGATTGTTTAAAGCCAGAAATTGCAGATATGGTAAAAATTTAAAGATTGGCTAACAAATCACCTCAGTTCATGAACTTCAATATGTGACCAAACATTTTGTAGAGATTTTAGATAATTTTCAATTTTAAAACCCTCATGAGGAAATTGTATTATTTGCCTAAAAGAGAAATCATTTTGTTTAACATGGGAGGTGTCTCCTGCTTCATTTTCGTCTTTGGGGATTACTAAGGGTGAGCTTTTTGATCACCTGGCTTGACAAAATTCTCAAGGACCAACATTGTGTCAAAAAATTAGCTGTAATACATTCTTTTGGGTGTGAATATGTCCACATTTTTTATATATATATAAACTTTCTTTCCTCTCTTTACAGAAAGGAAATACTTAGCAATTTGTCTGAGGTCCCTTCCTTCCCCTTTATGTCCTACTCTTTTCTCCTCTCATAAGAAAATTGACACTTTAATTGATTAAAAAATATTCGGTTGTTATGTGTATAGTATAGGAATTTTTAGTTCAGATAAACATTTAAAATCATCTAAAAAATCGGAAATTATCAAACTATGTTTCTCTTTGTGGATATGATAGCCTTTGTTACTATAGAGATGAGATAATAAGAAAAGACTTCAGTTTCAAAATAAAAGCAAGCCTTGGCATGATTCAGTTTTAACAATGAGTTTACCATAAAAAATGTTAGTACAATATTTTGGATTGTTCAAGACCAAGGTTAAATTTTTTGTGATTCAAACTTGTTATATTAGTTTGATGAGCTAAGTAAGTTTCCACTGTTTCTATAACTTATTTAAAATTTAAAATTATGTATACAAATTTGTATTCAATTGAATACAATAATAATGTTGATGTCTTTTTATTACTAAATTTTAATTTTAGAATATATTATATGTACAGAAAAGTTGTGAAGATAGCACCTAGCATTTCCATATACCCTATACCTGGTTTCCCCTATTCCTAACATCTTACATTAGTATGGTATATTTGCCACAATGAATGAATCAATATTGGTACTTGATTAGCAATAGTGTCATACTTTATTCATATTACCTGAGTTTTTCACCTAACGTCTTTTTTTTTGTTCCAGGATCCCATGCAGGATGTCACATTCAACATCGCATTGAGTTGTGGTGTCTCCTTAGGCTTCTCCTGGCTGTGGCAGTTTCTCAGATGTTCCTTGTTTTTGATGACTTTGTCAATTTTGAGGAGTATTGGACAAGTTTTGGAGAATGTCCCTCAATTGGTATTTGACTTATGTTTTTCTCATGATTAGACTGGACTTGAGGGTATTTAGGAGAAAGATCACTAAGGTGAAGTGCCATTCCCATCACATCATATCAAGGGTATATATTATCAATGTGACTCATTACTGTTGATCTTCTCCTGGTCACCTGGCTAAGGTAGTGTTTTTCAGGTTTCTCCCTTAAAAGTAGTTTTTCTCTCCCCTTTCCATAGTGCACTGTTTGGGAGGAAGTCATTCTGAGCAGCCCACACCTAGGGAGTAAGGAGTTATGCTCTACCTCGTTGAGTATGGAGTGTTTACATAAATTATTTAAAATTCTTCTGCAAAGGAAATCTGTCTATTCTTCCACATTATTTATTTATTTAGTCATTTATTGTATGCATGTATGTTTTAGAACTTTCTTAATTTTTGGTACAATAAGATATATAAGGCTCATTTTGTATATTCCCTGCCCCAATCACAGAACCAACCATTTTTCCAAGGAGCCCTGGTTCCTTTTATTGCAGAATGGTATTAGAAACCAAGATCTGGCTGCTAGGTGTGTTCATTCCTCCTAGAGTGTCATTGCTTCTAGGCCTCTTAACTGAAAGAGTAAGGAAATGTATGTGTGTATACATACTATATATGTGTCTGTATTTATAGATACTAATAGATTTAAAAATATTTTTACATGTATTCATCTATATGAAGCTAAATATGAGTTCATATTGATGTCTCCAACCCTACTTAATCCATTAACTGTGGGTCATTCTAGCCTTCAACCCTTGTCTGTAACCTCCCACTTTAACAGTGAGAAACCTGGCAGTCAGCATCCATAATCCACTTACTTTTTCAATTTCCATATATATGTATAGTAGTTTCAGATGTGTTAACTCATATCCTGGTAGAAAACAACATTACCATATAAAGTACAGTGCTTATGTATAGCTCTTTTTGCTATTAGTCTTACAATCTCTATTCATTTCTAAAATTACTTAGGTCAACCCTTTGCCCCCCAACTCTTCTCAGTGTGGTTGTGTCATACATGTGTAATTCAGTTACATTCTTTTGTCACAGTCTGCAATTTAGCCTGAGATCACCGATCTCCAAAATGATTTTTTAAAAATTTGCATACATTAAGGTTCCTCTTTGTTCTATAAAGTTCAATGCAATAGTTTCATGTATCCACAATTACAGTATCATATCATACAGAATAGTTTCACTAACCTAAAAATTCTCCTTGCTTCAACTATTTTCTTTCCCCTAGTCCCTGAAAACCACTGTTTACTGTCTCTGCAGTTTTGTCTTTTCCATATAAATGGAATTACACAGTATGTGGCCTTTTCAGACTGGTGTCTTTGGCTTAGCAATGAACATTGAAGAGTCACATGGTTTTGTGTGGGTTGATAGTTCATTCCTTTTTATCACACTGAAAAATATTCTTGTATTTCATCCACAGTTTGTTATCCATTCACCTACCGAAAGACATCTTGGTTGCATGCAGTTTTTGGCAATTATGAATAAAGCTGCTATAAATATTTGTGTGCAGGTTTTTGAAAACATACGTTTTCAAATCAGTTGGGTAAATACCTAGGTGTGCAATCTCTAGATCACATGATGAGACTATGTTTAGCTTTGTAAGAAACTGCTAAACTGTCTTCCAAAGTGGCTGTAGCATTTTGCATTTCCACCAGCTATGAATGAGAGCTCCTCTTGCTCTGTATCCTTGCCAGCAATTGATTTAGTTACTTTTTGGATTTTAGCCATTCTTGTAGATGTGAAGTGGTATCCCATTGTTGTTTTAATTTGCATTTCCCTGATGACAAATGATGTTGAGCACCTTTTCGTATGTTTATTTCCAACCTGTGTACGATCTTTGGCTCTATCCTGATCTTTTGCTCCATCAGTTCTCAATGGTGTCTCTACTACAGCGAGAGCATGTTCTGGCCTTACTGCTCATACGTGATTCTGTGTGCCATTTCATACTCTGCCATAGCCTCTAGCAAGCCACGCTAGCACCTGCTATACATGATGATCCAATGACGCGTGGTAGAAAAATTTGAAAATATGTAATTATAAAAATATATACCTACTCACGTCCCCATCCAGGAATAGCCTACTCAACCAATTTGTCACAATTCCCTCCAGCCTTTTTGTCTCCTGTGGGATTATTTTTTTCTTCCCATATTTTTTCTTTATGTCAGACATTTAGTTTATTTTCAACTTTTTCTTATCCAAAATCATGCTGAAATAAAAACCCCTTGCTTCATACATCTTTGACCTCATTTCAGATGACACTATAGAATTAGAATTATCACGTAAAAATTTAACAGCCTTTTAAAGGTTGCTTAATACACACATCCAAATTGCTTTTTCACAGAATTGCTACCAGGCTGCTGCCCCTGGCAGGGAGTGAGGGTGCCTGTTGTTACCCTCCCCTCAGCATGAGGAAGGTCAGCAGTTTTCAGACCTTTGTCAGGCTGTCAGCCCACCGGGTATCTTTTGTTAGTTTAGATGTATTTAATTTGCTAGCAGGTTTGACCATTCTCTATTATCCCTGAAATTAGTTTCCTGTAATAGTTTTTGTAAAGTGCTCATTTGTGACGATTCACTTTAGTCTGAGTCACAGCCTCAAACTGCTTCTTGAGCTCCCTTGGAAACATGTCCTTAATCACAAAGCAACGCCAGGGGAGGGTGTGGAGTGCAAAGCCCAGCTTTCAGGCCAGGCAAAGTGAGACGGCTCTACACCGTTGCCTCTCCAAGACCACCTCTGTGACGTGGGACAATAGCTAACTCCCTGGGCCTGTGTGTCCTTGTTTGTGAAACTGGGGGCATCTCCTGTGCTTCTCGGGGTTTTTGTAAGGATGACATGACATCACACAAGTGACCAGCTTTCCTCTTTAAGGGCCCTTTGCCCAGGATTGCTGGAAAACTTAGCTGCTGTGTCAATCTGTCTGTTGCTGAGAACAGAGAATCTGCTGTTGACAAGATGTTACCTGGAGGAGAGGGGACTGGCCTTCCGTGAAGAGCGGATGTGGGAAATCTTGCAATAGGGATCAGGCAGTGGAATATGATGTTTCATCATTTAAGGACCAAATTGGAAGAAGAGTAGTTTCAACTGGGGTCCCCAACCCGGGCCAGGAACCGTGTTGCACAGCAGGAGGCGAGCAGGAGGCGAGCAGCAGGCAAGCCGGGGAAGCCCCACCTGCACCCACAGCCACCCCCCATCGCTCCTATCGCCGACGGAGCCCTGCTCCCCATCAGATCAGCGGTGGCATCAGACCCTCATGGGAACGCGAACCCCCACCGCAAACTGTGCACGCGAAGGATCCAAGCTGCGCGCTCCCCATGAGAATCCAAAGCCTGAGGTGGACCAGAGGCACCTTCTCCCCGCTCCACCCATGGAAAAACTGTCTTCCGTGAAGCCAGTCCCTAGTGTCAAAAAGGTTGGGGACCGCTGGTACAGAATACACTGTATATAATGCTTTGTCCTTCTGCTTTAAGAAAGCTTAATAGTTTGCAAGCCTGTTAACTGCCAGCCCATGAGAGAGGAAGTAGATCTACCGGCATTAGTGGTTTACCGCTTCTCAACAGACCCCAGGTGACCTACAAACTCACCAGCAGCCAAAGAAGACTAGCAACACCCTTCAGGGGAACTAACGCTAAAAGTCAGTATCAGTGACGCAGAACTGGGGGAAAAGTCAGTCAACAATTTTAATGAAAAAGTAGTAAGACTCAAAAGGAGATTCGATTGCAGTACAAACATAGCTTTCCCAAATTCAAATCTTATAGGCAAACTGGAAAAAACATTTCACAATTTTAGAACAAAAGTGCCAAAGGAATGGAAATAATAAAAGTAAAGATATTATAAACTGAAAGTACTTTTAGGAAATGTAATAAGCAATCCAAAGAGAAAAAATAAATAGCACCAAGAGAGATAATAAAGAAAAATGTCTGAGAGTCTTGAGTCTGCAGATTGAAAAGGCTCACGGGGTAGTGAAAGGATTAATTTAAAAAGTAAATGAAAAGATGCCTAAACATACCTATTTAAAATTCTGACATTCCACGTATAAAGAGAAAATTGTTTAAGTTTCAAATGGAAAAAAAAGAGTACTTAAAACTGAAATAAGAATAGCATTACACTTCTTTTCTCTTGCATTAGACCTCAGTAACAGTGAAATAACATCTACAAAATACCGAAAAGACCCCAAAACATATGCCCAACCAAAATACCACTTACTTGTTAGGCTGAAGGAGATATTTTTTGATGTGCATTGATTTAGAATACACTACCTAATGAGTAGAGCTGAAGAAAATACTTGTGAAAGTTTCTGAAACAGATAGTATTTGAATCAGAAGAGAAATCTCAAGATTTTTAAAAATTTTATAATTAAAAGAGTGTGGTGCCTGCTGATGGTAAGAAAGATACATGAGATGAAAAGAAAGTACCAAAATAGACCTGAATTCACACAAACAAGTTGGGTAAAAATTAGTATGGAATAACAGCATGGTGACTATAGTTAAGAGCAATGTATTGTACTCTTGAAAATTACAAAGACCATCAATTTACCTGTTCTCACCACAAAAAAAATAAGTATGTGAAATAATGCATATGTTAATTGGCTCGATTTAGCCATTCCACAATGTAGACATATTTCAAAACATGTTGTACATGATAAATATATACAACTTTTATTTTTTAATTAAAATTAATAAATAAAATGTTCTAAAAATCAAGAGGGAATAGATTAATAAATGGTATTTGAAGAAATCGTATATCCAGATAAATTTACGTCTTCACCAAGTAAAGTACAGATAGGTCAAATATTTATATCTAAAATCCAAAACAAAAAACCCACCTATAATAAAATATGAAAGAATGTTGATAGGGAGTAGGAAATGTCTTTTTAAGTATGATACAAAGTACAGCAGCTTAAGTAGGACGAATGGTGGCTGCCAGGGGCTGGGGGAGAGGGAGTGGGAGTTACAGTTTAATGGATACAGAGTTTCAGTTTTGCAAGATGAGAGTTCCGGAGATGAGTGGTGGTGATTGTCCCACAATGTGAATGTACTCATACTTAACAATGCTGAACTGTACACTTAAAACTGGTTAAGATGGCAAACTTTATGTTGTGCATGTTATACCAAAATAAAAAATATATAGCAGCATAAAACAAAAACTTTGAAAAATCAAATACATACAATTTTTTAAAAAATCATGACAACCACCCATCACCATAAACAAGGTTAGAAGACATAAAAAAAAGAGAAAAAATCAGTTTGGGAAAGTTACATGCAATTTATATCACAGAAAAAATCAGTTTTTTTAACCTAATAAAGAGCTCCTGTAAATCAATAACATCCTCAACAAACCAACAGAAAAATAGAAAAGGATTTTAACCTTTTTCAGGAAAGGAAATGAAAAATTGCTCCTATCTATATGAATAGATGGTCAACAGAAATCATCATGCCATTTTCCACTTACCAGATTGTCAGAGATCAAGACGGTTGATAGGAGGCCCTGACGGGTGCAGGGACACTGGCACTGGTACACATTGCAGGGAGGGCACAATGTAGCCATAACTACTAAAATTTAAAAAGCATACATCCTTTGTCCCAGTAATTCAACTGCTGGGAATGTAGCCATAGATAACATTGTTTGTAGCAGCAAAAGATGAGGAAAAAATAACTAAATGAAGATTGCACAGCAGTAAAAGAATGAAACAGTGTTATATAAACTAATATGAACTCCAAGATTTCTTATTAAGAGAAAAAAGTAACGTGCAGAATAGTGGACTGCTACCATCTGCTGAAAGAGAACATAGAGGCAAATGTGTTTGATAAACGTCGGTGAGTTCTGGAAATATAGATGAGAAACTACCCCCAGTGAGTGTTCAGGAAAGGAAATTGGGGTTGGGGCTAAGGGAGGTGGTGGGTTACATTCTTTCCTTTTGTATTAGTTTCCTGTGGCTGCCATAACAAATGACCACAAACTTAGTACTTCAAAACAACTAGAATTTATTCTCCCACACTTCTGAAGGCTAAAACCTGAAATCAAGAATTCTGAAATCCAGGTGTCAGCAGGGCCATGAGCTCTCTGAAGCCTCTAGGGGAGAATCCTTCCCTGTCTCTTCCAGCTGCCGGAGACCCCAGGGGTTATTGGGCTTGTGGCAGTGTCACTCCAATCTTTGCCCTTCATGTGACCCTTTTCCCTCTGTGACTCTGTGTCCTCTCCTCTTCTTATAAGGGCCCCAGTCATTGGATTCAGAGCTGACTCTAAGTCCAGGATAATTTTATCTTGAAATCCTAAAAGAATTAGGCCGGCAAAGGCCCTATTTCCAAGTAAGGTCACATTCTGGGGTTCTGGGTGGATGTAGATTTTTGAGGGACACTGTTCAACCCAGTACACTTATGTGTACACTTTTGGATGTTTTGAAATTTATGCTACATCTATTTATAACCTATTCAGCATAAATAAATGAGGTAATTAAAAACTATGGAAATAACGGAAATCCTCCATTTATAAATGTAAATATATGATGGCATTTATTTACATTTATATGTACTCATATTTTTATAAGGTATAATGGACATAGTTTTAGAATGGTTCTTACCAGGTTAAAATTAGCCTGCTGGTAGAAGGGCTAGATTTAAGTAGAAGAGTGGAAGGGCCATGTTCTCTGGAGTCTCTGCAATGACTCAGGAGGTTTGACACACAGTTTATATACTGAGATACATTTTCTGAAATATTATATTTTGAAATAAATGTGCTTGAGCCCAATGTTAATCTCTGAGTTTTCTGGGAAGCAGCAACAGAGGTGATTTTGTAATCCTGAATCATGAAATTCAATCTTGTGGTTCCTCCAAGACCAAAAGTTCCCATGGGACCATGCCCCTGAGCTGGGGAATGCTGAAAGACTGCAACGTCTGGGTCAGGAGAGATGAGGGCAAAGGTCTGGGTGCTGTGTTAGGACAGGCACAAGGAAGATCTGCCATCTGTCCCAGGGGCTGTCATGCAGGATAACCAAGTGGTGGATGGACAGATGTGGGATAGGCCAAGAAAGTTTGCGATCCCTCAGCTCATGGAGCGGGCTGCTCTTGGGGAGAATCCTAGCAGGTGAATCCTCTAAACTATGATTATTTTCAATAAAAATCTCTTCCTGGCAAAATAACTCTAAAATATCCCTTAGATTGGCCTAGAGTTGTTTATATGCTTTCCTTCTCTCTACCCCAGTCTGAAGGGATTTGTGCATCACTGTTCAATATCAAACCGAAGGAAGGCTGCAGCTTCATGGCCATGGGCATTTCAGTTGGGGAACGTCTACTTCAGGGGTGGGGACAGCTAATCTCTGCTTCTGGGGAGTGTTCCTGGTCCGTTTTACGGAGGTCACTGAGCCCGAGCAAAAAAATATTGTTCTATAAATCAGACTGAGATCACAGTGCTTATTAAACATCTGAGTGACGGATACAGCGTTTGATTCTTTCTTCTGGAATTTAGTTTGTAGTGAAAATCCACAAGGCTCAAATACAGCCTGTGCACCGGCAGGTGATCATCGTCGGGACCATCTCATCTTAAAGTGATCGTTTTGGGAAGCTGCTTTGCGCACTGCATCTTCCCGTGCAGGGAAGCTAAGTGCTGAGTCCCGGAGGGGTTGGCGGAGGCTGAGGCTTGGCAGTGGCGTGGGGACGCAGCGGGGGTGGGTGTCAGGGAGGCGTGGACTACGAGGCCAGTTTACCTTTTGCTGAACGTGTGAATAACCGCCATACCCGGACTAACTTCGGAGCCTCCGGACAGCCCGGAAACCGAGAGACGGCCAGCAGGAGATGGTGCAGAAGCCATCTGCCTGGCGAAGAAGTGGAAGCGTTCGGCTCCCGGAACCAGGTGCCATCGTCTTCCTCTTCACACACTGAGATGGAAATGATCATTTTGTGGGTTGTTATTTTTCCCTTGCATTGGAAAACTGTACCTGGAATCGTACTGGGGAGCTTGTGTGTGCTCCTGGCTGCCGCAGCCTCGTAGATAATAAAACGCGCTGCGGGGTAGGAGTGATGCGGGGTGTGCGCCCCGCGGGGCTGATGCCTGAGTGACGCATGCGGGGACGGTCGCGCCCCCCAGCCCAACCGGCCAGACCAGAGATTCTGACAATTTTCAAAATCGCAGCTCATCTTCTCATTGGAATAAATGTACGTGTTGTTTATTTAAATCACATGTAAATGGAGAGAAATACTGTGACCCATACTAACTTTCATCCCAGATGTGAGCACGCTAGTTTATATATATGTTTGCCCTTTGTCTCCTAAGGCCTCTAATTTTCAATAGTATTCTTTGTTTAAAATACCTGCTTTTCAGTGTGGGTTATCACAAAAGAAACACATTTAATGGTAATCTCATAGGAAACCTTCTTGCAGGAATAAATTAGGACGGAGAGGGGTTGCCAATATAGGCCACGGTTCTCAAGCCAACCTGTATTTTTACTGAACTAAAGTTGCACATCAATCTTTTACAACGTATGAATCCTTGGGCCGCATCAGCACTCCTGTGTGCCTTTTGTTTCCTGTATTACTTACCTGTGTCTTCCCTGTTTTATTCTTTATGGTACTTTCCCAAAGTTTGTTTTATTAGTGATTTCATAGAATTTTATTTTGGTGCTGTTGATTATCTGGAGGTTTTGTGTGTGGGGTTATTTTATTGAATTAAATTGTTTTTCCTTCTCATTAATTTTTTTCTTCTAATTTCTTTGGGTTTATTGTGTCGTTTTTTTCCTCCTGGATTCTTGAGTGGAAAGCTTAATTTAATTTATTTTTAATCTCTCTGACTCTAATCAATGCACTTAAGAATACCTGTTGTTCTAAATGTCCCTTCTGCTCTCTCATCTCTGGGAATTGGAGATATGGTGCTCTCATTTATTATTCAGCTACAAACGGTTTGCAATTTCTTTTATTTGATTTGTTTTAAGTTATGTAAATTTTTTTTATAATTCTCTAATTTTATTGCTTTGTGAAAATAAATGTAGTTTGAATGATATTAACCTCTTGAAATTTATGAAGATTATCTTTGTGGTTCAGGGTATGGTTAATTTGCTTTGAAAATTATGTATGTTTTTGAAAATTGTATATGTAGGGAAAGCATGTTCCCTCATGAAGGAATGCAGTCGTGGTGATTGCATTTTATCCTGAATTATCTGATCTACTTTATCTGACCCTTTCTGAGAGAGGTGTATTTAGGTCTACCACTATGTAGAATTGGGAGTCTTATATTTTGAAGCTGTATGTAGTGCTTTAATTAAAAATTTTGCCACATGCATCTCTAAACAATACATGATTAATTTTTTATATTTTTGGAAATCATTGAAATGGAAGCGCCCTGTATTTATTCTGCCAGGATACCTATTCTTGTGGATTTTGCTCACCGTTATGTTTCTGAGATTGATCTGGCTGGGACCCACTATAAATCTGGGACTTCTTTAGGATAAATCCATAACTAGAGATTTCTGAGACACTGTGAGAAGGATGAATTCAGAGCGGCAGCCCACATGAGGCCAGTCTGCCTGCTGGGCTCCCCAAAGCAGAGCAGCTCCCTTTCCTTACTGTTCCTGGTCCATGGTCCGTGGTCCCTGGGTCTCAGTGTCCCTCAGTGTCAGCCACTGGAGTTTCAGCGGCTCCGCCTCTTCCCCCGGGATGTGGTTTGTGTCTCACAGGCACAGTGGGCTAAAGCCACTTGCCAGTCTGGTCCCCACTTTCACTTCTTTCCAGCCTTTGAATATTTATTATCTTGCTCCCTCATTTAAAAAATATTTTAAAACTTTTCTATTGTTTTTATTTATTTTTTTATTGTTTTTAATTATTTTCAGCAAGAGGGTTTTTCAAGGTATTTGGTTCACCATACTGCTATAAAAGGAAGTCAATTAACTCTTCATTTTCATTTAATTAAAAAAAAGTATTCAAGAAATTTTAGGAAACACAAAGACATGAAGATATTAAAATCACAAGTCACTCAGCACCAAAAAAGAATCCCTGGTATCATGTAGATATTAAACATATATCTTCTATGCTTTAAAAAAAAAATCCCCTCTACATATACAGATTTTTAAGTAAAAAGTCTAGAACCCTAATGTTCCTATATTTTTGGCCTTACTTTTATGCTCAACACTATTTGAGGACCATGTCCTCAATGACGTCATCATGACCCTGTACACTAATTTTCATGGTCGTCTTTGCAGGGCTCGCAGTGCCCTCCCACCATCTCCCTCTGCCTGGCTCTCCTTCAACCCTGTCACCCCTCTGCATCTCTTCCACTACCTTCCTCCCTCCCCACTTCACCCCTCCTGGTCCACTAAATCCACCCCTACTACTCCACACCGAAACATGGGAAAGGTAGGAAAATAAAGATTGTCTTCCACTTGAAACTAAACCCTCCAACCCCCTGCTTTACCAATAAAGCTTCGGAATTCTTTAATTTAGAAATATGTATTTTTTTTATTGCGTTTGCTTCTCCAAAAACACATCTTTTGCCTGATGTGATGAGTATCTATAATTTCTTATTTTCTCTATTTGTCAGTTATTATCTTTGTCCATTTTTCTAAAATGGCATTTTTCATATTATTAATTCTTCTGACTCTTTATAAATTTGTAAATAGTTTTCTCAGGTTTGAAGTTGATTTTAATTTGTCTGATTATATTTTCTAGTGTATTTTAATTTGTATGTAATTTTTATTCTATATTTTATCCTACTTGTGTAATCTAAAGAGATATTTCTCATCTGAGAACATCTAAACTTTAATCTACACTTTCTTTTCTTTAATCATTTTAAAATTATAAATTCTAAAATTTTAACTGTAAATTTAAAAATTATTTTTCTTAATAGAAAAATTAAGAAAAAAATGTGGCAAACATTCATGTACATGCTAGTTGGCATTAACAGACATTATTTTCTTACACTATTTGTTTTAGATAAATTTTTTGCAATGAAACATTAAATATATACTTAAAACCCCACCCCTCTCCCTGGCCTCAAATCATAATGAATTTTACTAAAATAAGTTACAAAACAGAATCCTTAACTCACTTACAACAGATAAGTTCCAAATAAAATACAAGTTTTAATTTTTTCAAAGGAAATTATAAAAATAAAATAATATAAGAAAATTTAGGTGAATTTAGGAAATTTAGGTTACCACCACCCTAAATTTGGTTCGCCTTTTTTTAGCATACATGCTTTTCATTTCTTTTGATATATTAATTTTGTATTTTTTATTATACATATATATGTATGTATATATAGATACTATAGGGCATAGGTACATATATATTATCTATTTTTATGCTCTAGATATTTGTATATGAATTATGATTCTTTACCCAATCTCATTTTATTCATTTCATATTTTGGGGGATTTCCTCGAGTTGGTAGACATAGATATTATTTATCAATTTATTGTACAACTAAGCCATGCGTTATTTATCGATTCCCTTGTTAAAGAGTGGCTGGGCCTATTCTGTGTTTTCATTGTTTGAAACCATGCTGCCATGGACGTCCTCTCGCATGTGTCTTTCTGCACACGTGCTTGTGTTTCTCAAAAGGACATGACTTGGAAGAGGAGCAGTTAGGCTGATGGTCACATGGACCTTCAGCCTTGGTATGACACACACTCCCACCAGTCACACGGGTAAATTCCCGAGTTTCAATATTCTTATCAACTCTTGTGTTACTGGGTTTGTAGCAGACATTTTCCAGAAAAGTCTTAGATTGTTTCTAGCGTTTAACTGATTTTTCTTATACTTCTAAATTTACTAGGAATTATTATAAAAGCATTACCCTGAGAGCCACCTTGAATATATTTTGGTGTTTCTAATCCAGCTTTATTTTTCTCCTTAGGATTAACCAATTGGCTGAGCATCATTTATTGACTAATCCTTCCTTTCCTCACTAACCAAAATTTTTACTTATAACTCCCTATACACCATAGGATCAGTATCTGTACTTATATACAGGTTTTCCTAGTGCCAGTCTATTGCTGTGCTGGAATAATATTGTAGTACTTGTAGCTTCACAATAAACTTTAATGTGCACTGATGCAAGGTGTGTATCATTTTTATTTTTTAAATTTTTATTTCCTATTATCTAATGAACTTTAGAATCATTTTGCCAAGTTCATAAAAATCCATATAATACAGATATTTTAAACTCAGTCATTTCTCTTAATCTTGTCTATGAGAAAAAATGGCATTTTTTATTATATAGATAAACCCTATCAATATTCTTATTTATAGCTTCTGGCTTTGATAACATGTCAGTTTTTAAACTTTTGTTGGTTATGAAAATAATGTTACAATATTCACCCAAATTTTCTTGTATTGTTTTACTTTTATAACTACTTTTTTACTTTTATAATTTCTTTTGAAAAATTGAAACTTGTATTTTTTTGGAGTTTATCTGTTATGAGTTAAGGATTCTGTTTTGTAAATTATTTTAATAAAATTATGATTTGAGGCCTAACCTATCTTTTCCTAGCTGATTGGAAAAGCTTCCTTTACCTTACAGGAAATTCTCATGTATCCTTAGTTGGAAACTGCACTCTCTGGCCCAAGCAATTTCCCTCTTTGCTATTGTAATCACTATGACCTTGTAAAGTTTGTAAAATATCTGCAGGCAGGCCACTGGGTCTGGGCATCACAGGAAAGGTGGGGGAGGGTGGGCAGCATCTCAGTGGCCCAGGGACTCTGGGCCTTACTCGATCCTCACTCCCCACCCTGCATGCCAACAGCCCACAGATTCTATCACAGTTGCTTACAGGTGTTTCTGACAGCTGGGGACACTGGAAAGGCCTTCTTTCCTGCTAGCAATACAAGTAAATTTTGAATCAGACATATCATTAAATGTAAAAGAACAGCCAATCTGAAACAAGCAAAGGGGCCTAAAAAAACAGAAAGAAAAATCAGAGGAGAGGCAGATCAGGAACTCACGCTGATGCCATGTGGCCTGCAGGAGTTTTACAGGGGTGTATGGTAAATGTTTAATAGCAGATCTCCAGGGGAAAAAAAACTTGGATTTGTAGTGTTTGCCAATTTCCATGGTGTAATTACTCCCACCCTGGCTGATTTCAAGCTACCAAGGTGCCATCACTGCAGACAGAATTGGAAGAGATGGTCATCGTCACCTCATGTGAGCCTGTGCTTGCCTCCAGCACACTCCTGGTTTTAGTCCAGACACAGATGAACTTAGGTGTTTGGATGTGGGCTCCTCACATCCATGGACCGATACCAGCAGTGGCTTTGACCCATGTAGGGAGAGGGAGCTTTGCATGAGCCTCTGTACAAAAATGAAAGTCTCAGAACTACCTTTCATTGGAAGAGAAGAACGATAACTGGGCCAGCGCCCTGAGACCCAGGAGAGAGCTGTGCTGTCAGAGGACGCGCTAGAGAATCAAATGCACTTGTTGACATCCATACTCAAGGCCAATGGCTGAAGGAGGCAATTGAGAGGGAAAGGGGTACAAAATGCAATGGACTGAAATACACCACACATGTTAGAACTTACGGGATTATAATAAAGTGATGTATCAATCACCTTTGCTGAATGCAAAAAATTAATTCCTTCTTCTGAAAACAGATTTAGACACATCAAATATTTATTTTTCCTGTTTTAACTGTGCTTTAGGGTAAGTAAATATGTGATTAGGAAAGACTCTTCGTATGGAATAATCCAACTAATAACTGCAGAAGAAATGATATGATGAAGATATGACCATTTTGCCTTTTTAAATAAAATAACAGATCTAGATGATCGTCCTCTGTGTCATCAAAACCATTCGTTGACAACTGAAGGGAACATCGTTAAGGGACTGACAGAAGTGACCCCTGAAATCAGATGATCAATCTTGACTAAAAAAGAGGCAATCGGATATGATGTGCCTGCTGAGCTGAGAGGAATTTTACTGCCCTATCTATGAAGCATTTGCTCCAAACAATTAAACTTTTATCTAAAGAGGCCTCTAGATCTAATAGATTGTAGGCAATTAAAAAATAGAAAAACAAGTTAAACACTTGGGGGAGGCAGTCAGCCAAACCCCAAACATGAGCTATTTTACAGGACAGATGACTGTGTTTCTTTAACAAATAAATCATAAAAACAAAACGAAAAGAACCAGGGGAATGTCATAGATTAAAATAGATTGAAAAGGCCTTGGATTAGTTTCCTATGACTGCTATAACAAATCACCCAGAGTTTCATGGCTTCCAGCCACACTCATTTATTCTGTTACAGTTCTGGAGATCAGAGTCTCACATGGTCTGCTGGCTGTGTTCCTTCTGGAGTCTCAGGGCCCAGTCCCTTTCCTTGACCTTCCAGCTTCCAGGGGTTGCCGTGTTCCCTGTCTCTTGGCCTTGGATGGCTCCAGCCTCTGCTTCCATGATTGCATCTCCGTCTCTGACTCTGACACTCCTGTCTTCCTCTTATAGGGACTCTTGTGTTTGCTTTGGGCTCGTCCAGTATTCCAGGGAAACGTCCCCGTCCCAGGAGTCTTATGTCCATGAATCTACAGAATCCCTTTGCTGCATAGGGAACATTCACAGGATCTGGGGATTCAGATGTGAACAACATTGGGCTGCCATCATTTAGCTTACACCGGGTGTGTTAAATAAATACGGGCTTCTAATTCATACCTACCAACCACAGGGGAAAATGATGAAATAATTGGGAGAATGTGACACTGAGGAGATATTTGATGCTATTAAGAAATTTTTGTTCAATCCTCTGAGCACGATAAGGTATTTTGGTTATCTTTTTCAGTAGTTCTTCTCTTTGAGAGAGACATCCTGAAGTATTTACAGATCCATTGGTAGGATGTTTGGAATTTGCTTCAAATACTTCAGACCACCCTGTGCTGAGAGCCGCTGCAGCTGGTGAGGGACCTGTGGGTATGAGGGTGCGAGACATTTGCGCTGCAGATGAGAGAACCTGTCTGGGGGAAAAGAGAAGGTCCGAAGAGAAAGGGCAGTTTATGCTGCAATTGCACTGATAGGGTGAAGGAGATGAAGCCAAACCCACAGTGGAGGACCTGGCTTCGTGTAGAAGTGGCCGCTTTCCTGTCCTTGTAGGAGAATGGGGAAAACAGGCGCAGATATGGGTGGGTTTTGGATATTTGCTGAGGGGATGGGGAGGACTTCCACCTCTAGTGGCTTCTATTTTCTCTGGGCCAGTGCAAGAAGTTGGGTGGTGGCAGCGCTGGGAAGAAGCAGGTGGTTTGAAACAGCCCCGTGGCAGTGGCGTCAACAGGATGGAGCCGGGTTTGCAGGCAGCACTGAGGGCTGGGCACTGTGAACTCACTGTGGAAGCAACTAGCCCTGCTGGGTGGTTTTCTTCAGAATTGCTGGGCTGTTCCCACACAAGTTCTGAGAAAGGGGGTATTTGGTTTGCTTGATCTGGGGCTTGTTTTTTAAACTATAGGCTTTATTATTATTCAGATACGGTGAGACTGACAGATCAGGAGATGGTTGCCCCTGAAAAGATGGCTTGTGACTTACAGTGCCCAAGGGGGAAAGACATGCCATGCCATGGGGGGACCACATGGGGAAACACCCGATCAGGAGCGGGAGCTGTGGATGAGAGTCTTTATGGTGTTTCTGTGGGAAGGAATGGGCAGGACAGGGTAGGCGGGCTGGGGATTGGCTGGTGTGAATAATTTCAGCAGGCTCTGGGGCACAGGGGCTTCCCCAAGTTGTCTGGTACCTGGTCTTCGAGTGATTGGGCCAGGTGGATCGTGGCCCAGAGTGTGAGAGCCCAGTGATGGAGTGGTTGGAGGGCATTCTCTGAGTTGGTTGGTTTGCACATGAAAGGTGCCCTCCAGGAGAGAGAGTTGTTTACCATCCCTAGGAATTGGCCAGCCCTGGGAGGGGCCATTTCTCCAGGGTCAGCAAAGACCCCAGATGTCAAAGCATCAGAACACAGGAAATACAAGACATGGTCAATACAGTTCATTTGTCTGCTGGTATGACAGAAAGACCAAAAGCAAGGGAGCTGGGGGTAGCGGCAACAGTGTTATTGAAATGGTGAACTGGGGAATCCCAGCTTGATAAGTGGGAAGGTGAAGAAAGTGCAGGGACTACAGAGACACATCCCTGATGGGGTTGTAGGGGACTGGCTAACCTGGGAAGCTGGGATAAGGGAGGCTACTAAAGGTGGGGTAGTTTTGGATTATAATGCTCAGGGTGACTGTGAAGGTACGTGGTTCCTGGAAGTGAAGGAAATGACCAGCTGAGTGCATGGGAAACCAAGTTTGCCAGGAACCCAGAAGGCCATGCTGTCTTCATACCCCTTCCAGGTAAGCAGGTGCCCATTTAGCAGTCGTTGCTTGCAATGCCATTCTGCACGGGAGCAGGGAGAGCCTTCGCAAAGGGGAAGTGGAGACACCCTTATTTTCACCAAATGAAATGACACCAAATGAAAAGGTAGAATATGAACTCCTCACAGTGAGAAGCCAAGGACTATTTTCTGTCTTTGAACTTCAATGCTCATCATAACGATGGAAGCTGATAGGAGTTCCATAACTATTATTAGTTTGAAATTATAAATCAAATAGAGGGAAGAAGTAATCATGAATGCACCCTTATTAATAAAAAAGAGACTCACAGCCCATGCTCAGGGAGAGACTGATGAGACAAGGTGTATGTGGAGCTGGAAGCACATGAATCAATGGACAACCAGAAGCTGGCAGAGGTGGTGGAGCAGTCACTTGAATTGAAAGAAATGACATTTTAGAAAATATAAGGCTAAAGCACTTTGGATAAATAAGGATAAATCATGGAATGGACATGAGAATGGACAGTGTGATAGAGGATAGAGCAGAAAGACAGTGGCAGAATGACCCAAGAATTTCTGATGTGCATGCCGTGGAATATCAACCACCCCAGGGACTTTCCATGAACCCAAAATAGGGCAAAAATTCAAGTATCCCCATGTGGGAGAAATGTGTATGCGGTGAAGTTTCCACATCAGTAGGGCTGTGGAATTAGGACCCTGAGGGGCCATGGGATTGTCACGAATTTATCTCGCCACACTGCCTGCCAAGGTCTGGGGTCCTTTCCAAGCAATAAAATTATAGGTGTGAAGTACTTTTGAGCTATTTTTCCCAAAACGTATCACAGAACATCACAAGAGGACGCAAAAGACGACTTCTTCCTATTAAAATGGCTAAAAGAAAAGGGATAAAAATAAATTCATGATTAAAAATATCTGAAGATTGGTAGGGCAACAGGGTATCATTACTCAGAATCTGGCCTGCAATTAACGACTTCCAAAAGGCGGCAGGTTGCCTGCTTCTTCACCAATTTTACATCTCACCCCCATTAATTCTACTTGCAGGTGGCAAGACTTACCAGAGAAGCTTAGAGATTCCTATGTCGTGAATGTGGCACTCACCCCAATACTTTTTATATTCCAGGTGCTTTCAGTGTCTATTTCTAGGTTGATTAGTTTTGGCAGAACCATTGAGGAAATTGTTTCAATGTGTTGACATTAACTACACCTCCATGGCTGGTAGTTGTCAGGTGCATTATAATATTATGATATTATTGTTGTTATTGACTTCAAAAAGGAAACCCTGTTCATTAAGAACCTCTACAATGGCTGGAAATAATTTCAAACAGAATAATTTCAGATTTTAAACTCTTAGGTACAGGGTGTGGATTGTTGGCTATGCAGAACTTGGTTTTCTGGTTTGGCTTTTAGGTGCGATCTTTGCATACATCTCTTCTTTCTGTTCTGTTTTGCAGAGAGTGAGGAGGGAAGATGGGAATTCAAACCTAGGAGAATGTAGACTTCTGAGGATAGGATATAAATGTTTTACCTTTTAGGGTTTTCTTGGATGTAGTAGTTAATCAGTTAGTAGCCCTTGAGTGAATAAAATCACATCATGTAATTAGTGTTAGGATTTTAAGGAAAATGCCGAGGAGAAATGTATACCTATTGAATATCAAGTTAACTGAATAAAAGCTGTATACATAAAAAGATAGAGTTCAAACTACAAGTATTTACCTTGAAGACTTATTTCCTTTTTATGTGGTTATTTTGTGGCAGAACTGAGATGCTCTGAAACTTTGGCAATTTCACCTTTTAGTTTCTAAACGGTGAATGGTTTCCCCGCCTTCTTTCTGACCCTGTTGAGAGAGCCATTCAGGTCTCAGGGCTGGAGGCACAGGTGCTGAGGCCCATTTCCTAGGAGCAGGTAGCTGTCACCAGTGGGAGGCCCTCTGCTGCTCTGTGCTGTCAATAAGTTTCTTCCCCGGTGCTGGGTGGGTGAGTCTCCTCATCTGCCACGTGAGGCTCATAACACCTGTCTCAAGAGGCTGGCGGGAGAATACATGTAAGGTATTGGGGTGTATGAGCTACCAGACATAATGTCTGGTCCTTAAACTCTTTTTAATTGTGGTAAAACACATATAACATAAAATTTACCACCTTAACTATTTTTAAGTGTGTAGTACAGTGGCATTAGACACGTTAACACAGTTGTACGACCATCACTGCCATCTCTAGGACTCTTTTCATCATGCAGAAATGGCACTCTGTGCCCATTAAACACTAACTCCCCATGGCCCCCTCTCCCAGCCCCTGGAAACCACCTTTCAACTGTCTCTACGAATTTGACTACTCTTGGTACCTCCTGTAAGTCCAATCATAAAATATTTCTCCTTTTGTGACTGGTTTCTTTCACTTAGCTTGATACCCTCAAGGTTCATTCATGTTGTAACGTGTCAGAGTTTCCTTTATTTAAAGGCTGAATGATACTCCATTGTATGGGTGTACCGTCTTTTATGTATTCATCCATTGATGGATAGTGGGATTATTTCCTCCTTTGGCTATTGTGAATAATGCTGCTACGAACATGGGTGTACACATATCTGTTTGAGTCCCTGCTTTCACTTCTTTTGGGTATTCATCCAGAAGTGAAACTGCTGCTAGATCATATGGTAATTCCATTGTGGCTAATTCTGCCATACTGTCTTCCAAAGTGCCTGTACTATTTCACCTTCCTACCGGCAGTGCACAAGGGTTCTAAGTTCTCCATATTTTCTGGTTGTTTTTGTTGTTATTATTTGTTTGTTTGTTTGTTTTTTGATAATTGTCATCTAATAGTTGTGAAATAGTATCTCATTGTGGTTTTGATTTGCATTTCCTTAATCATTAGTCATGATGAGTGCATTTTCATTCACTTATTTGCCATTTGTATATTTTCTGTGGATATATGTCTATTCATATCTGTTACTTTTTATTTGTTCAACAAATCTATTATTATCATTAGAGGGTTTGCACAGTGAAGCAAAAGTAATGTGGATTTTAAGTTAAAGAGAATTGAAATGAAGGACGAGTGACACTGATGCTCAGGACTTTAGGCAAATTATTTAACCCCTTGGCTGAGGTCGACACTTGTCTGAGAGGGCTTGTGAAGCAGTGGGTCCTTGACTTAGCAGAGCTTCGTGTGCACTGGCTCTGATACAAACTCTGTCATGGTAGCAAGTGTGACCTCCAGTACCAATGCCAGAATTGGTATGCTGGAAGGAGAGAAGCACAGCCACCATGCAAATGTGGTCACATTTGAATATTTTAGAGGAAGCTGGAAGGAAAGGTCTCTGGCCTGGCCTGGTGTTTGCCATTTGTCCCTGATTTTGGAGGCCAGGGAGAATGCCCCAAGGGCAAAGAGAAAATCTGCACCAGCGATCCTGATTTTGAACGGAGGCTGAATTCAGGTGATCTGCCAGGAAGAGAAAATGTCATCTTGAGTCCAGTTTCACCAGGGGCTCTAGCCAGCATAGCTCAGCAGGAGTCCCTGACACCCCCCCCAAAATTGTGATGTTAACATCTTTAATATTTGGCTCTAAAGCCTTTGTAGATCTTTGCAAAGCATGTGCTTGTGCGTTATTTTTATCATACCTTTTTATAACTAATTCTGATACTTGTTTAGGGATGGAATTGATTTCTGGGACTAGATCTCTAGTGTAGACCATTACTCCCTCGGGAGATAAGATCGACCTTAAAATGTCGGGATTGGCCACTCTCTCCAGGAACAAAGCAAGTTGCCAGGTGGGCAGCTCGTGCCTGCCTCGGGAATCTCTATGGGGATTAAATGAGACAAACATGGAAATGTTGACCCCGAGGACTCCCTGTGACAGTTCTGATCTGGAGAGCCATTGCTGTGGGTCACAGAGGAGACAGGCAGTGCCACGCTGAGTCATGCAGCCTCGGGAAGCCTCTTCTACTTCTGGTCCCTTGTGTCCACTTAAAATTCTCCTAAATTAAAATGTTCTGATGCATAATTGTCTGACTGGCCTACTTACTGATAATTTGTTAATATCCTTCACAGTGTCAGGAGAAAGTTATCTGGGAGAAGTTTTATTTTATGATATTTTAAAATTTATATTATTTCTTTTGTACCAAATACCTTCAACTAGAGTGCTTCCCTTCCCCTCTTCTACATTGTACAGGTCATACAGGATGAGGAATGGTGGCTAGCACAGTGAGGTCTTGGGGACAGCATTTCATAGCAGCCGAAGGGAGAAATGACTTCAGCTGAGGAGTCTAGACTTGCCCCTTGCCGGCCCCACAACTGACATCCACTGTGGCCATTGAGGATCTGAGGGTCTGTGTGCCAATCATGTGGGTGGCACTGCTGCCCTCTGCATTGCTGTGTCCTGGGCCACCACCCTGGGACAGCTACGCTTTCCGGTGTTGGACACAATGATAGCCTCAGGGTTGATGTGGTGGCTGCTGCGGTGTGTGTGTCAATCCTTGTTTGACTGACGCAGTAATGCCACCTCATGGAGGAGAACCATGGGTTTCACCTCTAAATCGCTGCTTTAAGCCTATTTTCATAAAAGTAACCAGATTTTGATAAAATGGATGTTTGCAAGCATGAGTGAGTCCTATGTGCTCTGGCATGAGGAAGCCCTGAGATGGCACAAATCTGCCTCAGTGGGCAACGGTCTTGAAGCACTCAGGGCACAGGAAGGCACAAGGGCATTTGCTGCATGCCAGGCTCAGTGCCATGCACTTCATACACGTTGCTTTGCTATTGCTCACCCAGCCCCTGAGACATGTGGAGGATACCATAATTTGGCTCTCTCAGCATCCTGTTCTGCAGGGCTGGCAAGCTGCAAACTGCCTTTCCCATACTGCACTGCAGAGAGGGCACAGGACGTGATTTATTATTCCAATCAGAAGCCCTGGTGCAGATTTTAGGGCAGACATGATGTGGGTGGCTGCCTTTCTGGTTGACCTGCTGGCAAACATGGTCTTGGGGGGGGGGGGTGTTGTCACCAGCAGCGTTCCAGTGTCTAGTCACTTGTGGGTGCTGAGAAGCAGGACTGGGCAGTCCGTCGGGGTCTGCATTTTGCTTACATGGACAAGGAGATGCAGCACGGCTGCATCTCGGTGCAGGGGCTTCCTGATCCTGCACCACAGCTAACACCATGCTTCGCAAAGGCAGCAGCTGCCCTGCGGGGCGAGTTTCCCAGTTCTGGGCATGAATCCCAGAGATGAAGACGAGAGCCAGCTACTCTGGCTCTGCCAACAATTTTGTAAGCATCCAGTTCTCTGTATGGAATTCCTTACTGCTTTAAATTGTTAAAATAACTTTTTCCATGCAATTGAACTGATAAGAATAGGAATTGTTATTTTGGTTTATAAATGAGGTAACTGGGACTCAGTAAGGTTAGAGGGAAATGATGAATAAGTGTCAGATGATGGATTTAAATCCGGGCCTGTTATCGCTAAAGATAACACATTTGTACCATATCTTTAAATTGTTTCCAAAGCAAATCTAAACTAATACATATTAGAAAAGCACACGTTCCTCTTCTGACAATAATGCAGAACATTTGACTTGAAAACTCTGCTTTCCTCCACCATGTAGGATGCTGAGTAAGGCCTACAAATATCCTTAAATTGTAGGGTGAAAAAAACCCAAAAATGTAAAGACACTTCACAGGGTACTGAAAAGAAGAAGGAAATGAAAACAGGGTGTGTGAACTGCCACTGCAGCTGCACTGCCTTGGGGAAGGTTGCTGTTGGGTTTTAATGCTGATACCAGGTAAGCAGATGAGGTGTGCCACTGGGCCTTAGAGAAGTGCATATTTGAAACTGAGATTCACACATCAAGTCAGAAACAGGTAAAGGTTTACACTCTCAGTGACATCCCGTCTGTCCTAATCTGAGCTCTAAATGGGGAGAAATGCCTGTCTTAGAATTCACGACATTCTATCTGCAACTGATGGGGATTTGGGGCTCAAATTAATATTACTGGAGTAGTATGGTAATTCCCACGCCAAACAATTCATATTCAAAATGGTTTGTGGTGACAGTTTCTTGGCATTTCTGGCAGAAGTAAATGCAAGCCTTATTTGAAGGGACAAGTTCTCACATGATTCCCATAGCTAAAACTCTGATGATGATGAACTCACAATCAACAATCATAAAGCAAGGAGAAAATAACTCACTAATAATGAAAGTCAATAGAAGCAATAAACCGTAGGATTAGGTCCTCAAAAACTTCTGATGATAAAACTATGACATAAACCATTATAAGAATATTTTTAAATGATTAAAGGCATACAAGATGAAATTTTTAAAACACATAAAAGAACAAAATGCTATGAGACAGAAAGGCATATTTTTAAAAGAAGTAAGGGAACTTCTAGAAATAAAAATACGTGGTTTTAAAAAATTAAGAGTACAGAACAGCATATTAGACAGCTTAATAAACAATTACTGAGTGAAAAAAAATATCTAAAGAATATACCACACAGAGAAAAAACAAGACAAAGAGTATGAAACAGAATATAAGTGATGTGTTGTTTGGAATAGAAGCTTTAACATGCATTTAATATGAGTTCCAGAAGGTGAAAGGAAAGAGAGAAGGGAGATAATGTTTGAAGAGGTAATAGTGGTAGTTCTTTCAGAATTCATTAAAGATATTGTTCCTTAGAGTCCTTAGATTCAGGAAGTACTGGTCTGGAGGAAGACCCATTTATAAAATAAATCACACCAAGATATTGATTAACGATATTGATTACTAAAGACAAAGAAGGGAACCTAAAGCAGACTCCTTTAAAATAGAAGAAACAATTAGATAGAGCAGAACTCTCAACTCTAACTACAGAGCAGGAATTGGCAAACTCCAGCCCATGGTCCAGATGCTTGTTTGTGCAAATAAAGTTTTATTGGCACAGTTACACCCATTCACTTACATACTTTTATGGATGCTTTCATGCTACAATAGCACAGTTAGGTACTTGTGATATAACCACATGGTCTGCAAAGCCTGAAATATTACCGTCTTGCTGTTTAAGAAAACATTTGCTGATCCCTGGTATAGAGAATGGAATTTAGTGAAACAATTATTTAAAATACTGAGAGAAAATTGCTGACAACCTAGAATTCTATACCTTCTTAAAATTATTTTTTCAAAGGTGGAGATGAAATAAAAAACTATTTTAGGGAAAAAAAATTTAGAAACTTTACCTTCTCCTCTTTTTGAAATAACTATTAAACTAAGTTACTTCAGTGGAAGGAAATGAAACCTAAATCTAAGGAGTGTAATACAACAAGGAAGGGAGCAAAAATTGTTAAATTTGTAGGTAAATCTGAAGGAAAAATATTTATCTTAAACAATATTAGTAAGGATTAAAATGACCAATATTGAGGTTATAAATAAAGATGAAATTTGAATGATGGGCGGCAGTAACATGTGAGATTGCCAGGGTGAGTGGGGACCAGAGTTAAGAATTCAAAGATACTTTTATTGCTTGGGAGGAGTGCAGAGACAATGGCTAACTTTATACCACGTTAAATGAACTGCGCATGTTTCAATATTAAGAGTAGCTTCTAACACAACAAAGATCAGATTGTGTATTAGAGAGGCTAGGCCAAGTGACAGCCAAATCCAGAATCTCTGGGCCACACGTACAACTTATTTATAAGCCTCACAGAGGTAGGTTGGGCAATTCCCCAAGGCAGCTGCCCTGCCCACGGGGCCTCAGCAATCCTGGCTTTTAGGATTGTGTGTGTCTGCTATGTGGAAACACCAGAGAATGAATAACTTCAAATCAATAAAGAAAGAAAAACGAATAAAAGAAAATGTGATCAATCTCTGGGGAGATGTGTGTGGTTGATTAAAAATGACTACAAATTCTTTGCCATTGGGAGATGGAGTTTAATGCCCTTTCTTTTGATTCTGGGATAAAATTAGCAACTTGTTTGACCAATAGATTGCAGTGGAAGTGAAGCTATGTGATTTATGAGACTAGGTTTTTAAAAGCTTACAACTTCTGCCTTAGTCTTTTGGAACTCTTGTTCCTGGAGCCCTGAGCTGTCACGTAAGATACCCAACTACCCTAAGACCACTTTGCTATAAGGAAGTCCAAGATAGCTGCATGGAGAAGCCATGTGGCAAATGAACATGGGATGTTCCACCCATCCCAGCTCAAACTCCAGGCATCTACCTGAAGCCATCTTGAACTCTCCAAACTAGCCTAGCTGCCAGCAAAACATCACCAGGTGAACCCAGTCTGTAGCACATGGAGCAGAAGACTCGCCCAGCTGGTCTTTGACCAATTTCCTGAGAACTATGGGATATAATAAAATTGTTGCAATGCAAACCACTAAACTTTGACATAGTTGGCTATCTAGAAATTGACAGCCAGAACAGAAAAGGATACTATGGACACAAAGGCAGAGACTGGGAAACCTTAACACTGTGCTGCCTGCGTCTGCAAATGGTGGGAAATTTTTCCAGCCGAAGGTTTAAAGCCATTCCTACTCTGTGCTGAGATAAATAAAATGACTTCAGCACACACACACACATATACAGATATATGTATATTAAAGGGAGCCCTCAAAGAAGGAAGGTGAGATTCCAGAGAGTCAATTATTGGCTTTAAAATCTTAGTGGGTCAGCACAGGCTGGACAGCAGCTCTGGGTCCCACTTGGTGTGTGCCAGTTGAGATGAGGATTTAAATCACATGGTGGGCAGTTTGCCTGTGAACACCCAAAGAGCATTATGTTCCTGATTACTATCACCATCTAGCAAATGGTAGGACCTTGATAAGTACACAATAAAAGCCACCAGAGCCCACAAAGACAATTTCTCACCTTGCCACAAAGGCATTGCATTTTCCTCAAGGAATCACCACCCCCACCCACCCACCACCCCAAGCCTTAGTAATGTTAGACTCTTCTGCAGGGCCTTCGGGTAGCCCATAATAGACAGTAAGGGATCCCACTTCAGGGGTATTAAATCACAATGATAGTCATGAAAACTGAAATCAAGGGCCCCAGGAGATCCATCTGAAAGTGATTTAAAAAAATATCCCTCATAATGACAGAATGAGAGAGAGGAATTAAATGTGAGAGAGGAGAAGAGATCATTAAGGGTCATCTCTAAATGTCATACTGACAGTGAACAGCCCTCATGGGTAAACACTTGCATTTTTTTTTTTTTTTTGAGACAGAGTCTCACTTTGTTGCCCGGGCTAGAGTGAGTGCCGTGGCGTCAACCTAGCTCACAGCAACCTCAAACTCCTGGGCTCAAGCCATCCTCCTGCCTCAGCCTCCCCGGTAGCTGGGACTACAGGCATGTGCCACCACACCCGGCTAATTTTTTCTATATATATTTTTAGTTGGCCAGATAATTTCTTTCTATTTTTAGTAGAGACGGGGTCTCACTCTTGCTCAGGCTGGTCTCGAACTCCTGACCTCGAGCGATCCACCCGCCTCGGCCTCCCAGAGTGCTAAGATTACAGGCGTGAGCCACCGCGCCCGGCCTATCACCTGTATTTTTAAAAAGATTATGTTGGTTTTCTTTCTATAGGAAATATCAATCTTTGTTATTAGCAAATGCTGTTCAAAACCAAGACTCTCTTCTTTCAAAATATGGAGAGAACCTTTTGCTTTTTCTTTAACAAGTTCAAGGTTGTAAACCCCTCCTGAGTTCCTGGATTTATGTAAATAATGTTAATGTAATAGCCTGTGTTGTTTCATTGACTTTATTCTAAAGAAGGTATGGCCTTTTTTTAATTTTAAAATTAACATTCAAATACAGCAGCAGGAGGTACACCAAATGCATCATTAGAGTTTATTTTACATACCACAGCATGGACTTTTGACTGAGTTTATAATAAACAAGGAAACTGTGATAAAATTTAGTGCTAATCATGTCTTTAAGAAGATTTGAGAAGCATAACTTTAAAGCTTTCAAATTATTTATTTATTATAAGCTCAGGATCTGATGTTTCATCTTGATTTTGTTTACTTTGTTTTGAAGATCAAAATATTTTCCCCTGATGACAAGCAGAAGCAAAAATCAGTATCTTATTGGCCCTCAAATCCAAAAACTTAAAGTTCAAGGGTCTTTAAGGAGGTATCTAAAAGATGGAAAAATCTGGATTGTTTGCAGACATTTAAAGTTTTATTTAAACAAATTTTTATGGTTATTCGTCTAAAGTTCTCAAAGTGTGGTGCTCAGACCAGTACCAGCACCCTGGCTGGAGACTTGTTAGAAACTGAATTCTTGAGTCTCACATTAGACCTGCTGCATCCAAAACTCTGGGGGTGGAGCCAGCTGTCTGTTTTATCAAGGTCTTCGAATGATTCTGATGCATGCTAAAGTTGGACACCCTGTGGCCTGAAGACTGCTATATGCCCAGGGCACTGCGTCCACAGAAAGAGGTGATTATGTTGACGGGAGTTTCATGCACTGTGAGGCAAGTAAGTGTGTGTTTTTGCAACTTCAGATAGATTGGAGACACATTATTCCAGGACTAGGGGAAGAGTGGTCAGGAACCAAATCTGCATCTATGGGATGGTGGAAAACCCAACACAAGGCTAAAAAGTAGAAATGATATTTGCACACAAATAGACAAAGCTGTAGAAAGTAACTGCCATGTAAATATTATAGATCCAACAAAAAGAATAATTGGTACGGACTTTCCTTTTTCTTTGATAGGTGATTTTTATTTTTAAATTATTATTTTTTATTTCAGAATATTACAGGGGTACAAACTGTTTGGTTATATATATTGCCTTTGCACCATCCAAGTCAGAGCTACAAGTGTGCCCAGCCCCCAGACATTGTGTACCATACACATTAGGTGAGAATTTACTTTTATTTTGTACAGCAATTTACAGCATACAAAGTACTCACACAAAATTCATCTCAATTCTCTGATCACCCTCGTAATGTTATTAGGACATTTCTTAGTGTCCTCTTGATGCAGAGAGAGAAGTTGAGAGCTTTCAAAATTATGTAATTTGTTCAAGATTATCCAGCTAGCAGGAAAAACGTTGTCAGATCTCTGACTCTGAATTCAGTGTTCTTTTATGCCAGAGATGTAAAATCTACTTATAATCTTTAAAGATAACTAGCTGGGAACAGAGTGAGTGAGAACAGGGACCCAGATTAAAATATAAGTAAATCTGTAATGCTTGAGCTAATGTTATCTCAATAGGTGAAATATATTTGAACAATAAAACTGCTGCTAGTTATGAGTTAGGTTAGTTTTATTTTTCTTTATGGAGGGTTTGTGTCAAAACAGGATGTCCTTTATAAATGATAACTGAACCAATGATTCTGCCAGTGACATTTTTTTGTTTTTCTTGGGGAAAAAACAACTATTCTCAGTCATCTGCATGCGATGGTTTCCTCAGAGAGACACTGAACTTGGGGCATGAATCTCAATCCTGGCTGCATTTTAAAATCAGCCTAGGGGAAAGGGACGCTTTTTAAAGGGAACTGATGCCTGGTTCATCCTTCTCCCCCGAAAAATGAAGTCAGAATCAGGGTCAATTCTAAAAGCTCCCCAGTGTTTCTAAAGAGTAGTCATGAGTAAGCACCAGTTTCTTGGTGGAAAACAAAGAAGGAAGCTTAGGAGAGGCCACAAGACTGGGCTCCCTAATACTGAGTAGAAGAATGGTCCACAGAGTGCTAGACATTGCCTAGTATAAGGAAATGACCACGAGTCCACCAAGTTGGGATTTGGTTCTGTTTTCAGTGACATATGTATCCATTCCTATATTGTCTTACATTTGCAAATAATATGTTAATGTATTTTCTTGAGAGTTCTTAATTTTCACTTTAGAACCCTTTGCTCCCATCACTGTACCCATCATCACACACAGTAAGGCAACCCCAGGTCTCCTGAAGGCAATAAACAGATGACAGCTTGGAGGAGGAAAACAAAATGGAGTTTTGGTCATTCCGCAAGACCGCAAACAGGACAGATGGAAGGTTCAGCAGTTCTTCAAAGCCCTTACAAAGCAAGGCTTGGTTTATATCAGGATTGCTACTAATCCAAGGGACCCTCCTGTTTATGGTGGACTCTGTTGCATACAAGGAAAGAGCAGAGTTTAGTAGGAGAAAAACACAGGCTTCGAAGTCATTTAGTCTTGGAGGGAAATAATCCCAGAGCTTCCTGTCTGTAAGAAGAAGCTGCAAGAGGACCTCAGGAAGTCGGTGTGAAGATTCACGTAAGGTGCAGAAACTGCCTTGCTCAGGGCTGGTTCCTGCATCACAGCAAGGCTTAGAATGACCATTCTGTGAAATGCCAGTGACAGAGGGGCTTTCAAAATAATGTTATGTAAAAGGTTTGGGAAACACTGTACACCACTTTCCAGAGAGGAATGTTCCAGAGCAGAACATGGAATTACACAGAGGCCACGTGCATCAACACTCAGAAAACTGTGTGCATTTCTTTGCTGCAAATCACTAAGGCCTTCTGAAACCCGGTCTACTGATCTTCAAAATGAGGAGCTGGACAAACACATTTGAATCATACTTTAGGCCAAATAATTATTTGGTTCTACACATGCAACAAGTTTTTGAAGTAACTGAATTGTTTTCATTGAATTAGTCAATTCAGTGAAAGAGTTTCATTAATCCCTTTGAAAAATGATTATACAAAACATTGCTTCTAAGATCAAAATCGTACTCTTTGTATAATTCCATATAGAAAGTTCTCTTCATGGCTCTAAAATTAGAACTAGACTTTTTTGCAAACCACAAAACCCAACAAATGTTGAGTGGACTTTTTATACTGGAGTCTTTCCAAGGAGAGTGAACTTAGTGTTATTTTTAATTGCCTTGCTGCATCATTTAGTTCACACTGCCCAAGTGAATCTAATTGCAGGGCTTATGGCTTTTTAGTCAAATCCAAAATCTCTATATAAATAACATGAAATCATCATTTCAGGTCGTCTTGTGGCAGGGGAGACTTTGCCTTGAAACTTTCCATACTGACCGCTCTGTGGAAGGGAAGACAGCACGCCTTCAGGTAAGGGGATTTGGGATCTTCATGTTTTTAGTTTCAATGCCATTTAGGAAATTTTACCCTGAGCTTTTCCCCTCTCTTTTATCCTCCCTCTCTCCTCCCTCCTCTTTTCCTTCCTTCCTTGTATTTTGTGCAAATATTTGTGTGGTTTCCTCCTAGATTTGTAGAACACTAGAGCTGACAGAGATTTTCAGATCATAACCCACCTCTCATTTTATAGACAAGAAAATTATTTCAGAGACGTAAGACATGTCACCAAGATTACACTGTGCAACCACAGTCTTGTTCTTTTCTCTTTTATACCTCCCCATAACCTATGTTCTTTCCTATTAAAAATGAGGCCAAAAATGCGACTTGGTGGTTTGAAACAATCCTCAGAGCCTTTACCAAGAATATAGCATTTCTTTTTCTCCAAATGTGAAGTTTTAGTAGCTTTGGCCTTCACTGTTCATTTTATTTTCATATGTACACTACATCCTGGGTTTATCATAAAATGTCTATGTCTTTTTCTTCAATTAATACATATTTGGTATATTTACTGCCTCAAATTACATTTTAGAAAAATTTCTCTGAGAGAGAGGTATTCATTCACTGGTAAGACTTTAATAGTCATGAGGTTCATATAACCTGAATGAAAATAAACAATTCTAACCCTTCATCTCCCACCAAAAAAAAAAAAAATTCCTCCAAGATTTCAGTCAGTGAGACATAGCCAAGATGAAACCAATGCATATAGCTTTGTATTCAGCATGTCCAGATTTATGTGAACTTATTTAGTAAAGTTTAGCACAGTGTCAGTGTGGGTATCCCAGGTGTGCCCTCTAAAAGCTAACAGTCCAGGGAATGGAGCGGAGTTATAGACAAATGCAGCTGATATCTGTGATGTATGTTATTAGGGGATAAAAATGAAGTTAGTGACTATGTTTGGAGGGCAGAGCAACTTGCTCTGGGGGTGTAGAGCTATTTTTGCTATGGGAGAGATATTTAAGTTAGCTTTGTAAAAAAAAAAATAGAAAAGAAAGAAGGAAGAACATTTTGAGACTAGGAAGATCGTGGTCCTAAAAGGGCACGGAATATCAAGAAATCTAAATTTATCACATAGCCCTTTTCTTGCCCAGATTTTGTAAAAGTCTTGTCAATTTCATCCCTGCCTTTTGTCCTGCTCCCCGAGATCCTTCCACCACTCACAATGGGCTACTTTTAAGAGTGTGCCTGGCATAGGGTCACCTGCAAGACCTAATAAAGGTGGAATAAATAAAACAAGGGGTAGATGCCCGGCTCTCTCACCGGATGCTGTGCACTTTGATCAGAAGCTTCTAAAATGTTTTTTTTTCCCATTGTCTGGTCACAGCCATACTAAATAACACAGGTGTGTGAAGAACTATGGTCTACTGATAATAAATTAGAATTAATGAGATTTTTAACAAGGCTGCTAGATACAAAGTCAATATAAAAAAAAATTGTAACCCAATTTATCATAAAAAATACAAAGAAAAATTTTAAATGTTACTGTTTAGCATAGCATTAAAAATATCAAGGACCTCCTGATAAATCTGACAAAAGGTATGCAAGACTTCTACAGAGGACAAAAAACAACAGCATTGTTTTAATACAGTAGGGAACAGTCACTCTATGTTGACATACCCCATGTCCATCTATTGGAAGGCTCAATATGGTAAAGGTATCAAGACACATCTCAGTCAAAATTTCAGCAGGTGGTCTTGAAAAAATCTTCATAAATTGTTTTTAAAATTCATACCAAACCCACAAAGGTCCTACAATAACCAAGGGCAAATAGGGAGAGAGGACTAGCTGTCCCTGTTATCAGCAGGGGTTAGAAAGCAGTAGTACACACGATGGCTTAGCTTACAGCTAGGGATAGAGAAACTAGCCAGAGGCACAGGGTTGAGAACCCAGACACTGACCCACACATGTACTGATGCTTGATACATGACAGAAGTGGCCCCAGCAAATTGGTGGTATTATTGGGAGCTAGTATCCACACAGAAAAAATAGAAACTGGCTCTTATCATGCTATATGAGAAAATCAGTTCAAGAAGAAATGTACACCTGAATGTGAATAACAAAGCTATAAAGCTTTTAGAAGACAATATAAGGGAACCTCCCTTTTCCCCCTTTTTTATGTGGAAACCCATTTTACCAGAATACAAAAAATATTAAGCATAAAATACATTTGACTACATTAAAATTAAGAATTTCTGTTAATCAAAAAACTCCAAAACACCATTAAAGGAGTGAAAAGGGAAAAAAAAATTGAAAAGGCCAGGCACGGAGGGGGAAGATGTTTGCAACAGAGGACTGATACTCAGAAACCTCTGCACATGAGTGAGGAAAAGATGAGTTGGGAACAAATGGGCCAAACACTTGATAAGACATTCCACAAATGAAGAAATTCAAAGGACCAATAAACATCAGAAAAAGAGGCTCAGATCTATGTAGTAAGAAAAGCAGTGCAAATTAAAATGGCAATAAGGTGCCATTACATATAAGACCCCATTGGCAAAAACTTCAAAGTCTGAAAATACCGAGTGTGGTATTCAACTTCAAAGTCTGAAAATACCAAGCAGCTCTGTTTCGTGTGTATCTCAGGGAAACGTCTGCATATGTGCAGCAGCACACATGTGTGCAAGAACATTGGTAACAGTGTGTTTGCAATAACCCCAACCCAGAAACAAGGCAAGGGTCCCAAGTGTCTATTGTGAGTGAAAATAGATAAATGAACTGTGGTGTATTCATGCAATAGAATATTACACATCCATGAAAATGAATAAAATGCAAGTAGGTACAAAAGCAAGGATAAATTTTAGTATTCAGGGAGGGAAGCAAGGCACTTCCCTCCTTGCAATTTACATATCGTTCCCCAAACAGGCAGAACTGGGTGGCGCATGCAGGGATGCACACATAGTTGGTTAAGTTATAAATAAAAGTATGGAGAAGTATTTGTCACAAGATCAGGATAATGGTAAGCTGTGGAGGGAGGGAGGGGGTTAGAATTACAGAGCAGCCCACAAATGACCTCTGGGCCCCTCAAAATGAGATCTGTATATGTGTTATGTGTGGGTCCTTGCATTTCTTTCTCTCTCTCTCTCTCTTTTTTTTGAGACAGGGTCTCGCTTGTTGCCCAAGTTGAAGTGCAGGGGCATGATCAAAGCTCACTGCAGCCTCAAACGATCCTCTCGGCTCAGCCTCCCAAATTGCAGGCATCACAGGTGTGAGCCACTGCACCTGGCCTGGCCTTGTATTTCTTGGGTATATATATATATATACATATTTAGGAAAGGAGTGGGGTTGGGAGGGGTGTGAGGGATGAAAGTAGGAACAGCACACTACAAGGGCCCAGGGCCAGAGGGTGCAGGAGGAATTGAGGTGACTACTCTAAGGAGCTAACCCTATGTTACAGTATTTGCCTTTCAAAATAGTGAATAAAATACTCATTTTATTGTCCTGAATTGCTCTTTAGAAATAAATTGACACATCAAATAACATAAAATAAATGTATCACTATTTTGTATCCTCAGATCAGAAAATACTGATAACAGCTTAGAATTACTAAATGGCACATCCATTAATCAGCCGATGATACTAATTTTTATTAGACTTAAAAAGATGTTATCTTATTTCCAGACATTACATTAATGTTTGCCATTTATTCCTTTTAAGACAATAATTTATACTTCCCTTCACTATGCAAGTAATTATCATTTTATCCATTAAATATAGCAAGAAATTTACATTGAATAGTATACATGTAAACTGCTGGTATGCATACTTTTAATAACATTCCAACAAGAAACTAGAAGCAATAAATTACTTCTGAATATGCTGATTAAATGCATTTTGTGGAACCATCATTTCGAGTCCAATGAAAGGAATTTGAAAGTAATTTTTAAAAATATGTAAATGTGCTTAAAATATATTAATTTCATTGCTTTAGACATAGAAATAATTGTTAAACTAATGTTTGATTATTGCCACATAACTGACAGAGAAGCAGCTGTGGAATTTTTTGTTTCTATCATACTTCTGATTTAATTCCAGTTCCAGCACATGATCACAGAAAATATTTTTTAATGCTATTTTCCTTACTCCAACAATATGAAGCACAATGAAACTTCTAGGCTGAAAATATTTTTCAATGACTTTTTAACCTCTGTAATTGTTATTGCCACATTATAGAAGGATTGATAAAATTATTAAGCAAAAAATGATCCCATTGAAAAAAAATCTGATCTTTACCATGAATATAACTTACCAAGAAAGCAAATAATAAAATCACTCAATGAATAATTGCTGATTGAATTGATATGCATGGGGAATTAAATATTGAGGGAAATTAAAAGTTAAGCATTTACTTTACATGTTTGACAGTTTATTCAGGAAAAACTGAGCATGAAACCAGTGGGTGTCCAGCACCCATTTGTGGGGATGTGGAGAGTTTCAATATTCTCCTACATTCTTAGGGTTAAACAAAGGAGTTGAAATATAGTCGGCCATATACGTGGTATTTGGGAGAAACTGTGGTCACTTCACAGGCACTTGCAATTGCTTTGTCCAAGTTCACTAACTGCTCCTGTACTTCTGAATCTCATGGATGCTCTCAAGTTTTATCTCACTGACCTGTTTTTCTCCCCTCCACTTCCTGCCTCCCTCTCCCCCTTTGCCTTGCCCTAATCTTTTACATCCAGTGCTTCACCAAATCCTCACAGTTTGTTCCTCCACAGAGCCACTCCATCCCCTTCCCTCCACCACCACCCACTGCTTCTGTTCAGACATCTGTCACTTCCTACCCAACCCAGTGGCTGCACCAGGTCTCTAACCTGAATCCCTAACTCTAGTCTTGCCTCCTAAAATTGTTCCCCACATTTGCTCTCAGACAAATTTCGCCAGAATACAAACTGTGCCACATTTCTTCTCTGCATGAACTCCTTCAGTGACCTGGCTATCACTACAAAACAAAAACCATAAAGAGGTTGTTCTCTCCCTTTCTGCCTTGACTTTTTCCACACTTTGTTCCAGCAGGACTGAGTTGCTGATACTTGTTCTCAGTTACCAACTCACCCTATCCCACCATAAAACAACCCTTGCAAATACCCTGGGAGCTATTATTATTATCTGGGCATTTCAGATAAGGAAACTGAAGTTCAGAAGAGCTAAATCAGTTGTTCAATCAGTGGCACACTTGCTCTAGCATCATGGAAGCAAAATTCAAACACAGGGATTAAATATGAGGGCCACAGCCTTTTCCTGTTGCCTCTGTGTCTGTTCTGGCAGGCTCCTGAAAGGATGTGTGGCATCTCTGTGCCTTTGAACAGAACTCTGTCCTCTCCGGTGTAAGCAGGCCAAGGCTACCTTATGTCTCAGCAGGTACCTGCGTCCTTCCTCTCCCTCCCTCTGGCCCATGTATCACACCTCACCCTCCTCAGCCAGCCAGTGCTCTGCATTTAGCTCTGTCAGAGCACACTCAGAGGATCTACTATTGGCTCAAGTCTTCCTGCATCTTTTGTATTTGTGTCCTCAGTGCTAGTGACTGTGCTGGCATAGAGTATATGCTCATCTGGGGGCGATTTTGCACACACAGGGGATGTTTGACACTGTCTGGAGCCATTTTGGTTGTCACAACTTGGGGAGAGATCAACTGGCATCAAGTGGATAGAGGCCAGGGATGCTGATGAATGCCCTATGATGTACAGGCAGCTGCTACCCCCAAAGAAATAATTATCTGGCCCCAAATGCCCCTACTGCTGGGGTCAAGAATGCCTGGCTACCAATGTTGTTGTCCCCACCAGATCAGCCAACTCCAGCTATGCCTTGGTGTCCCTTGACACTCAGCTGTGACACGTTTTCAGCTTTCTGGACCTTTTCCAGTCTGACAGTGGTGCATCTTTAGCACAAAGGGCGTCCACAGTGGGCCAAATGGTCCATGTATTTAAGGGGCATCCCAGGCCCCAACATCCCTGCGCATCTGGTGTGGGTAAGCATCTGAATGCCTCCCTGACAATTGATTCAGAAAGATTTCTGACTCTACCTCCCCACTTCCTCCAGGTCCACACACCCTCGTTTGGTGACTGGATGCAGCTGTCCTCAGAAAGGGACCATTTCCTCTTAGCTCCTCTGCGTAGGGGGTTATATGAAATTATACTGAGCTGTTTTGAAATTTGGGGATTCTGCTCTGATCCTTCCAGACAAAACGACTGGTCAAGCAGGGTACGATTGGAGAAAAGGTAAATTACAGGAACTGGATGGGACCTGCTGATGTCGCAGTGGTGTAGAAAGAACAAGGACCCTGGCGTGTGAGGAGAGAACACCTCAGCCCTTGGGTGGTGGTGGCAATTAGTACTCTCTTTGTTCCCCAGATCAGCAGCAATGGCTGAGTCGAGCAGCAGCTGCAGCTGACAGTCTGACCTGTCGCTGGGTTTGCATTCCATCCATGTGCTGCGAAAATGGACGCCACCAGCTGCAGCTCTCTGCCTGAACATGCACACAGACCCACAGACCATACACATGCTGGTGCTTCTCCGGATGTCCAAGTGGCCTTGGGTTATGCCATGCATGGTGACTGAGGCTGCAACCACTCAGTGACAGGGCCCCTGGGACTCTACCAAACCCCTGTGACAATGAATCCCAAACTGGAGGGAGCTGTGCCCCTTTGGCTTCTATGTTTGTGCGTGGGCCGGGGAATGTTGCTCCACTGGAAATGGGGGTTGCTTTGTGGCACATGTATCCCCTTGTAATTATTGACAATGACACCAAAGATCAGAAAGTCAATCTAAATATCCTTGAGTCGGGGGTAATGGATAGTAGTCTGACCTTAGACTACATTCTGCCTATCTAAAAAACACTGCATCTCTGGAACTGAAACAAAACTGCATCCAGGACTCTGCGAAGGGGAGCATGGTTGAGGTTGGCCTCATCCTGCCACTTAGGGCCCTTTGATGGTAGCCTTAATTAACTGCTGTGTGAAACTAATCAAAGGGCTTTGGTCCTGGCATCTTCTGGGCAAATGAGTCAGAATGGCTGGCAGGATGGCAAACCCATGCAAAAGTTTGACTTGGGAAAAAACCTTTTGGGGAGAGGGTGAACTGTTGAGAGTATTTTCAACACTCCCTCTTCCTTGCCTCCTTCTAGACACCTGTAGCATAAATCCTCAGGGGGAAGTTTATATTTCATGTTCAAGAACACCCTTAATAGCCCAACAGATAAAAGTGACAAGTTTGTTACACAATAGTTGGTAGCACAGCCCCTATAAGTACCATTCTCAAATCACAGCACAGGGGTTCTCTTCTTGATTATGCACCTGGACTTAGACTTGTGTCTGAATTATAGATGGAAATGTTTTCATTTTTGAAAGTTTTGCATTTAGAGGGCAATGGAGTCTTTTGGATCTGACTCTGACCCATGTACGAAGTTTGTATTTGTATAAACAGAATCACCCACTGTCAACCCAACCCTCCAGCCCACTGTTAGAAAGTGGCAGGAAGAGTAAGTGGAGGGGAAGAAGGGAAATAGGAAAGGGGGACGTGCGGAGAAAGAAAATCCAGTTACCATCTGCTGTAGTTTGGATGTTTGTTGCTCCAAACCTCATGCTGAAATTTGATCTCCAATGGTGAATGTGGGGCCTAGTGGGAGGTTTGTGGATCATGGGGGAGGAGGCCTCATGAATGGCTTGGTGCCTTCCTCATGGTAATGGGTGAGCTCTTGCACTATTGGTTCCCAAGAGAGATAATTGTTAAAAAGAACCGGGTGCCTTCCTCCTCTCTCTTGCTTCCGCTCTTGCCATATGATCTCTGCACACTCCAGCTACCCTTTGCTTTCTGCCATGAGTGAAGCAGCCTGAGACCCTCACCAGGAGCAGATTCTGGTACCAGGCTTCTTGTACAGCCTGCAGAACCATGAGCCAAATAAACCTCTTTTCTTTATAAATTACCCAGCCTCAGTGTCCCTTTATAGCAACACAAATGAACTAAGACACCATCTAAGAAGAGATTCGGGACTGTAGTGTGGAGATCAAGGCTGTAAAGATTCTGTAGGTTTGGGAATCCTTTCAAAGTTTATTTTTTTGTTTTATTTTCCTATCCTTGATTCACTTTAAAGATTAGCATTGCATGGCTTAAATTAAAATGTGCTTGTTTTTAGAAGAGAAGAAAAGCAGGAATGAGAAGATTGTATCTACTTTGGTTTCTGTCTTTGAACATGGACCATCCCCAGGAGTGGAGTGGGTGGTGGCAGGTGCAGAGAAGAGAAAAGCAAGATAAACTGAGCCCTACTGTAAGAAACAAAACGTGGCTGGGGATGGAACTTGGCAGAGAAGTGTCCTTGGAGATTTTGCTAGAAAGCTGGTATTTTCCAACATACACTAAAGGAACAGATAGCCCTGTATATACAAATGCTAGTGAATT
Organism: Lemur catta; assembly: GCF_020740605.2. Taxonomy (NCBI): domain Eukaryota; kingdom Metazoa; phylum Chordata; class Mammalia; order Primates; family Lemuridae; genus Lemur; species Lemur catta. The sequence goes on from NC_059136.1 coordinate 20,695,261, forward strand.
CCCACAAGGTCAGATAGTGAAAGCTTGTGAGATTCCCTTCCAGATATCCATAAAGAAGCCATTTGTTCTCTTGCCTGAAGGGCAGGTCTTTCTCAAGTTTCTTAGGGACCTCATCAGCTTTAATATGAGCATTAATTTATCTCACTTTGCTAACTGGGCTTTATGGCTGGTCCCTGAGCTACCAATTAGCTGGATTATATGGTTAGAAAACAACAGGACCATTAAGGTTATAGCCTCATGGTTTACCAGACACAATACATATTTTAATTGGAATCTACTCTATTCATTGTTTCATGAATACTGTTGGTGGGGTCCAGACCACACACTAGGCTTGCAATGTTCATTATTCCAACTCGAACATCCATGCATTCTGAAAATCATGTTTAGCTTATGGCACAATGAAAGTCAATGAAAAAACAGAATTAATTTGGCCTAACATGGAGCTGTTACCTCCAGTATACTGGAATAGTTACATGTACATCCTCTCAGTTGCTAAGATTGAACAAAGAGAATGAAAAAAATGTAATTCTACTGAAGAAATCCATAGTCTTACTAGAGGGAAAAATGGTTTACTGCACAAAGAGAAATATCATGATTTATTTCTCCTAAGTGAAATATTATTTATATTTCTCAATTACATCTTAGCTTTTTAAAGATTAATCAAGAAAAATGTTAACAAGTGTTAAATGATTTTTAGAGATTCCCCTAGAATGAGTTTTTAACATTTTCTTGAAAAGGAAGTCTATAATAAATGTGTGAAGCTATTTTTAGGGATCTTTTTGGAGCTGAGTAAGATCTTAACTCACCGAATAACTTTCAAGTGGAAATTTGGCCTGGACACAGGAAATATGTGAATCCATTGAGTTAAATCTGGATAGAACCTCCCAGAGGGTGAATGACAAGATGAAATCTCACTCTTTAACACAACAGGAGTTCAAGCTAAGAGGTTTGGTGATTTAATTAATATTTCTGAGACTTTGGATCATAATCAATTTTACTGATTTCTCTAAATCTCAAGCAGTCCTCCATCATCAGATGATTTAACCAGGCCCAGAATTTAAATCATATCTTCTCTATGAGCAAGAACTCTGAGGCACTGAATCAACAAACATTTCTTAGGCTTTCATAAGTTAAATGTCATCAGTAAGAGGAGTCCTGGAATAATTGAAGAAAGAAATGCAGACACTGTAGGACACTTCTTTAATTTTTTTTTGAATCTGCACTTTGTGCAGAAGGATTTTGTGAGTTAATTAGTATAAATGATTTACCTAATAACCTTGAAAAAGGTAGTTTACTTACTCCGGATCTACACTTGATCTTAGCTAAAATGTTAAGAAGCAACACTCTGGATCTATTTCTGTTTATGATAAATGATTTTTTAAAGTCCTTTAATTAATATAAGTCTGAAATAGGAATCAAAGGATCTGAGTCCAAATTCTGGGTGTGTCATACACTTGCTCTTTGCTCTTGGACAAGTTACTTCATCTTCAAATCCCAGTTTCTCCCTCTCTGAAATGAAGCCAACAATACCCTCTTTCCTGTTGTTAGGAGAATTAAATGAACTGTGCTATACAGAAGTGCCCACAAGATACTTGGCATGTAATTTAAACTTCAGAGATACTTGTTGAAAGTATCAACTGCTTTTCAGCTGCAATATTCTGTACTTTAATTCCACTTAGCAACTTGAACTTAGAGAGAAACAGTTTAAGACTATTATCCCTCTTTTCCTCTGTGAGAATCACATGACATATTCAAACTGTTGATTTACTTGCTTTTAGATGAAGACACAGAAACCATTTTCTCATTTGAAAGATTGAGTGGCGAAAGACAATTTCATTTCTCTTTGCTTTCTCAGAATCATTAATCTTTCAAACTGTTACATATTTCTACTCGTCTATGATTGCTCCTAGATAGAACATGAGAGGGATGTGGATCTTTGCAAAATGCCGAGCCACAAAATGCCTTGTGGTTGTTTGCATTTCTACAGGGCTTAATGCTTTCAATAATGTCCTATTATACCCACGCTCCAATGTTCTTCTCACAACAGTGCTACAATGTAGGAGGGATTGTATGATTTCTCTTGCTGAAATGAAGACATTAAAGGGTAGGGAGCCTAAGGTATTTTCTGAAATTCATCTGATAAACCATAAACAGAGAAATAATAATTCATATCTCCTGATGATCCTATGAACTCCCTACTAAATGCAAAAGGGAAAAATAATTTGAACACTAGTCATCTCAATATCACCATTCAAACGTTTAAAATTAGGTGGCCTTTTCAAATAACTGGACCTTGTTTTTCACATACATATATGTGAATGTGCATAAATATATATATACACCACATGGATGTCTACGTCTATATCAATATGGCCTACAAAATATTATGATGTAATACGTATTTATTAATGCACTGTCATCTTTAACAATAGCAAAGCTCAGGGAGAAGAGGTAGGAAAAGGGTTGGATGGATTGCTGAGATGCAGCAGTGTGCGATGGAAAATAAATTGCACCAAGCTCTACCTTTACGTTTTCCTAGGTGGCACATATAATACACTTGACCTCTCTGAAACCCAGTTTTATCATTTGCAAAATTAGGAATAATGATGCTGAATGACCAGAGGAAGGTTGTAGAACATGCCTAACAAAATTTGACCATAGAGTAGATGGTGAATCACATGCTAGTCTCCCTCCCTCTCTGATTTCAACTTTTTAAATGGTGAAGAGAGGCACACTTACAATAAAGAGTGAAAACTTAAATGAACAGTTTGATAAATTATTAGAAACCAAGCCACTGAGGTTAGGAAACAGGATGTTGATGGCACACCAAAATCTTCCCTTGTGCCCTCAGGGAGGTATCAGCCTCCCAGTTCTCCCCAGAGGTGACCTCTATTCTGAATTCTAACAGCAGAATCAAATTTTTCCTGTTTTTGAACCTTATAGAGGGGTATTAGACAGTTTGCATTGTTTTGTGTCTTGCTTCTTTCTTTCTTTTTTTTTTTTGAGACAGAGTCTCACTCTGTTGCCCGGGCTAGAGTGCTGTGGCATCAGCCTAGCTCACAGCAACCTCAAACTCCTGGGCTCAAGCGATCCTTCTGCCCCAGCCTCCTGAGTAGCTGGGACTACAGGCATGCGCCACCATGCCAGGCTAATTTTTTCTATATATATTTTTAGATGTCCAGCTAATTTCTTTCTATTTTTTTTTTAGCAAAGACTGGTCTCACTCTTTCTCAGGCTGGTCTTGAACTCCTGAGCTGAAACGATCCTCCCACCTTGGCCTCCCAGAGAACTAGGATTACAGGCGTGAGCCACCACACCCAAGAGAACCAAGATTAGTCAAGACACTGTTAAAGAAGAAGGACAAATCAAAAGGTTTTATTCCATGCATATCAAGACTTATAATAAACCTAAAGCAATTAAACAATACTGTTTTTAAAAACCAATTGTACTGTGTATATTTAAGGCATACAACATATTCTATGATACATATATACATAGTAAAGTGGCGATTATAGAAGAACAAATTAACATATCCATCATCTCACATAGTTTACCCATATTTCCCCGTGTCTAGAGCAGCTATAATCTACTCATTTAGCAAAAATTCTGAATACAATATACTATTAATATCTATAGTATTCATATTATACATTAGATTTCTCAACGTGTTCATCCTACATATTTGCTAATTTGCATTGTCATAAGAATTATAAAGAGAAAAGAAAGTCTAGAAATAGACTCATGTGCGTATGGATACTTAACTTCTGATTAATTTTTTATCAAAATAATAAAGAAAAAACATTTTCTTCAGTAAATGTACTAGGTCAACTGAACATCCATATGAAAAAGAAAATTCGACCCTAAGTTATGGACCAAATTGTGTCCTCCTCAAAATTCAGATGTTGAAGTCCTAGTCCCCAATACCTCAGAATGTGACTGTATTTGGAAATAGAGTCTTTAAAGAGGTAATTACAATGAAGTCATTAGGATGGGCCCTAATCCAATATGACCAATATTCTTGTAAGTAGAGGAATGAGGACACAGAGACCACACAGAGATGACCATGGGAGGATGTAAAGAGAAGGTGGCCATCTACAAGCCCAGGACAGAAGCCTCAGAAGAAACCAACCCTGCCACATCTTGATCTTGGACTTCCAGCTTCCCAGAATTGTGAGAAAATAAATTTTTATTGTGTAAGCCACCCCGTCAGTGGTACTTTGTTATGGCAGCCCTAGCAAATTAATATCCCTCACACATTATTCACATAAATCAATTCTAGGGAGATTATAGATTTAAAATCAAAACAGTAATGCTTCTATAAGATACTATAGATAATATCTTCATGATAGAGGTGCTAAATGTCTTTTTAGATCACAAAAAGTACTAACAATAAAATATTGGTAAGTTACATTGTATTAAAATATGAAGTTTAGTTCACAAAAAAATGCCACTGAGAATATTGAAAGGCAAAACAAAGAATAGGAGAATATATTAGCAAAGCATGTAAATAAAAGAGATCTTGTTTCCAGTATGTATAAAGAACTACAAATCATTAAAAAAAAAAAAAACCACAGAAACAAACCACAAACTCAATAGAAAAATTAGAAAAATTAGCAAAAAACTCTGATAGGCACTTTGCAAGAGGAAATCTGAGTTTTGTAGTCAGTACAGACTGCTATAACAAGATACCACAGGCTAGGTGGTTTAAATGACAGACATTTATTTCTCACCATTCTGGGGGCTGGGAAGCCCAAGATCAGCATGCAGGCTGATTCAGTTCCTGGTGAGAGCTCTCTTTCTTGCTGGCAGACTGCAGCCTTCTTGTGTGTCCTTACATGGCAGAGAGAGAGAGAGAGAGAGAAAGAGAGAGGGAGATCACACGCCCATGGGGATGCACTTCCTCTTCTTATAAGGATGCTAATCCCATCATAGGGTCCACCCTCATGACCTTAACTAACCCTGATCACCTCAAAAGACCTCACCTCCAAATACCATCACATTGGGGCTTAGGGCTTCAATTTATGAACTTTGGGAGGACAGAGCAGGAGCTGCCATGTGCCTTTTGGGGAAACGAGAGAGGGAGTTGCAGTGGATCTTGCAACAGAACAGAGTGGGTGCTCAGCCAGCACAACGCAGGCCCCAAGAGGTCCCAGGGGTCACCCGCACCCAAAGGCCACCTGCAGTGGGAGCTGGCAGAAGTGTGGTGGGTAGGGAGGGGGCTTAATACCACACCCACCCCCTTTCCCCAGCAGGAGAACAAGGTGTGGCACTTTCTGAAAAGTGGCTGAATTCTGGTCAAGAGAAAGGGAAGAGCACTGAGTTGGTTCATCCTTTCCTTGTCCGCAGTGTGCCAGCCCCTCCTCTGCCTACATCTGAACAGCCAGGTGAGGGACACGGGATGCTGACTTGGAGCCACCTGGACCGAGTTTGAGGCTGGCTCTCGCAGTGCTTAGCAGAATTCCTTGAGCAAGTTGCTGCTAACTTCCCTGAGCTTCAGGGCACGCCTCTGTCAAACAAGGCAAGTAATAACAATACCAAGATGGAGATGATGGCTGGGAAGTGCCCCACCTCTGTGGTCCCTGCCTCTGTCCGTCACACAGAGATTACCTCCCTGACCTGACCAGCCAGACATCAGAGGGGGACAATCTCAGCCTGACCACTTGCTCAATTCTCTGATCTTTTCAATTTTTTCCTTTACTCCTTAAAAAAAAAGTAAAAAGCCCCTGTCATTCCCATCTGCACATAGAGACCATGGCCGTTTTTGTCCTCCAACCACACGCCTTGATTCAGCAAGTGACTGGAAATGCTCATCATGCTTTCCTTGCACGCTTCAGTGGCTGGTTGAGACATCACTAACACCAATCATTTCATGTTGCATCTGAGACATCTCAATTCCATTCCGTGAAAAGTCACCAATACAGGTCACAGAAAATAAAAGCAAGAAAGCATGCCTCGAAGGGGAGCAAAGCCATGATAGTTTTTACAACAACCGCTACAAAAGGTGATGAATTGTGTATTGACTGGAAACATAACCATGGAATTGTCTTTTGACAAAATAAAACTTTGGTCCCAAGTCCAACTTTTTTTGTCTTGTTTTTTTTTTTTTTAATTTTGTTTCATTTATTTTCATTATTTTTTTCAAAACATCTATACTAAGTCCAACGTGTTTACATTTACTTCTTGCTCCAAAAAGTGAAATGCATGTAAGAAAAAAACCAAAATCAGTGAATCAATGGCTACCTGTGCTTCTACTGACTGAAATATGATGGTTCATATAACCATCAGCTTAACAATTTCTAAGCAACTGAACATCAACATAAAGAAGATGTTCTCTGCACCATCTGAGGTGGTCTCAAGGGTTATGCAGTTATTCAGTTAAGAAAGAATTTTTAGAATATTGACTCTGTTCTGGGTGTTGTGCTATGCTAGAAAACAGAATCAGGTAGATGTCTGTCCATGGAGTTTACAAAGTAGCTGGGAGGTCAGGCATGTAATTAGATGACACCAGCATGCCTTGGTTAGTACACGATAGATGAAAGCACTGGATGTTAAAAGTGCTATGAGGGTCGCTTAGCTGAGACAGATCAAGGAAAGCATCTGGAGAAGAACAGTGGAAGCTGCAGTGGGGTGAGGATGGCTAAAGGTGGAAAGCAGGAAAATAGACAGAGACATTCCCCTTGCCTTAGTGCAGGGAGGCCTGGGAAGTTTTCGTGGCTGGGCATAAACCATGGGACACATGATGATGAGTGGTGAGGCTAGAGAAGACAGGCACCCATCATCCTAAGGAGACAAGATCTTGTCTAGTTGCAACATGGAGGTGCTGGGAGTTGAGGCAGGAGCAGCCATAGCTGTAGTGATGCTTTAGGAAGCTCCTCTGAGTGCAGCATGGAAGACAGACTTGAGGGCTGTTTTGAAGGACAGAGGCTCCTCCACATGTGCTGGGCTTATGTTCCGATAAACCCATTATAAGTCAAGAATGTCATTAAGATGAAAATGCATTTAGTACCCCGATAAACTCATCCCAAAGTCAAAAAATCACAAGTGGAACCACCATAAGTTGGGGACCACCTGTACTAGACTTTCGGTGGCCAGTTTAGGTCTATGAGGACGGAGCAGAGGCACTACGCTGGCGAGATGCAGCCGGGACACAGACACAGAGGATCTGAACAGCATTTGCTGTTTTGCCTGAGCGTACTTCAGCAGACACCGTATCCAAACAAAGGCAGAACAGACTACACAGCAGGGCTTTTTTTTCTTCCAAAAGTAATAAACAGCTAAAAGAGGGGTGGATAATAAAGTATGACATTATAATACCCATGTGGAGAACACCAGCTCCAGAACAAGGCAGAGGGGCTGATGTTATGCTGACACAGTGACAGAAAGAACATAGCTTTAGGTGATGAAATTACACTTATTAAACACAGACACTATTTTAGGCACCACATTGCATTTGATGCGGAGCCAGACCAGATGGTACAATGCACACTGCTGGACTGCAGTCCTCCAAATGTGGGTCTTCACTTAGAACTTGGACTCATTCAACTTGCCAAATGTTGACAACTCATTCTGCCCCTTTCACTGCATGTTAATTTGCATCCACCTCAGTTGTTTCGGTTTTTAACTAGGCAATCATATGGTCAAAATTTGAAAGAAATCACATATTAGAATATGAATTTAAAATTAAATGTCCTCCTCTCTCACCATTACCTTCAGCTATAACTACAGTACAGTTAACAATACCTTGTGACTTCTTTGCACATTTTAATGACTATAAAACATTCATACATCTATACATGTTAAATGGATATCTTTGTACATCTTTTCGTAGATGTATGGAAATGAACAAATTCTCAAAAATAGAAATATTGTGTGTTTAACACTGTACATCAAATTTTTAACAGCTTTGCAAAATTGTTCTCCAAAAATATTGCACAAATTATTTTCCTACCCATAAGCTATCAAAGTGTCTACTTCCTTAATCTTTTGTCAACTCTGAGTTTTCAAACTTTAATATGTTTTTCAATCTGATCATTAAAATGCTTCTCATTTATATTCATTAAGTATTTAAAAAATTTTTACTGACTTCTTATTTTCACATAGTAAAATTTACTCTTTTTGGGGTGCAGTTCTATGGGTTTTCACAAACACATGCAGTGGTACAGACACCACACGAGTCAAGGTGCAGCCCAGTACCATTCCCCTTTGACCCCAAATTCCCTCATGTGGCTCCATGGAGTCAACACCTTTCCCAACCCCACTGGCAATCACTAATTTTCTTTTTTGTTCCTGTAATTTTGTCTTCTCCAGAGTTTCCTATGAATGGAATTATACAGGGTGTAGCCCTTTGAGTCTGGTTTCTTTCACTTAGCACAAAGCATTTGAGATCCCTCCGTGTTGCTGCATGTATCAGTAATCTTTCATTTTATTGTTTCATTGTGGGGGTGGACCATAGTTCAGTAGTTTCCAGCCTTTTTGGCCTCAGGAATTGGTTTCATGGAAGACAATGTTTCCACGGACTTGGGTGGGAGGATGGTTTCGGGATGATTCTAGTGCATTACATTTATTGTGCAGTCAAACCTCTCTGCTAATGAAAATCTGTATTTGCAGCTGCTCCCCAGTACTAGCATCACCACCTCAGCTCCACCTCAGATCATCAGGCTTTAGATTCTCATAAGGAGCAGGCAACCTAGACCCCTCGCATGCGCAGTTTACAGAAGGGTTTACACTCCTATGAGAATCTAATCCTGCTGCTGATCTGACAAGAGGTGGAGCTCAGGCACTGATGTGACTGATGGGAAGCAGCTGTAAATACAGATGAAGCTTCCCTTATTTACCCACCACTCACCTCCTGCTGTGTGGCCCAGTTCCTAACAGGCCATACACCAGTATCGGTCCACGGCCCAGGGGTTGGGGACCACAGCCATAGTTGGCTTACCATTTACTAGGACATTGGGGTTGCTTTCAGCTTTTAGAATTATGAATAAAGCCACAAAAAATATTCAGGCAATTTTTTTTCAAACACAGGTTTTTGTTTCTCTTGGTAAATACAGAGGAATAGGTTTGCTGTGTCATATGGTAAGCATATGTTTACCCTTATCCGAAACTGCTAAACTATTTCGTGAAGTTTCTGTACTATTTTGCACACTTATCAGCAATGTGTAAGAATTCTTTTTGCTCTGTTCCTTTGCCAGTGGTTGATATTGTACGTTTGGTGTTTTTGTTGTTGTTTTTACATTATTTTAACTATTTTTTTAAGTATGTAGTAGTGTTATTTCATTGTGGTTTAATTAGCATTTCCCTAATGTCTAATGATGTTGAGCATCTTTTCAATGTACTTACATGCTATCTTTGTAGCATCTTTGGTGAAATGCCTGCCCTAGTCGTTTGCCCATTTGTTATTGGGTTGTTGGTTTTCTCAGCAAGTTCTGGCTATTCTTTCTATATTCTGGATACAACTCCTTTGTTATATGTGTTTTGCAAATATCATCTTCGAGTCTGTGGTTTGTATTAGCATTCTTTTAACAGTGTCTTTATAGACCAAAAATTTTTAAATTTTGATATCTAATTTATTAATTTATTTTAATAAGTATGATTTTGGTGTCATACATAAGAAATATTTGTGTAACCGAAAGTCATAAAGATTTTTTTTTTAATTTACATCTTTTTAATTTAGTTCCATAGAGCTTTGGGTGACCATATTTGAATCTCATTCTTTTTTTCTAAGTTTTATTTTAATTGGCATGGATAATTACACATATTTATGGGGTACAGTGTGGTTTTCCATGTATGTATAAATGTGTAATGATCAAATTAGGATAATTAACATATCACCTCAAAACTTTATCTTTTTTTGATGAGAGCATTCAAAATCCACTCTTCTTGCTGTTTTGAAATATACGATATATGATAGTCAATTAACTTAATTATCTAAGTGAGCAGTTTTTAGTTTTCAGCATACAGTTCTTATGTTTACTTTGTTACACACCTATTTCATGTTTTTGGATGCTATTATAAATGATCCTTTTAAAATTTTCAATTTCCAATTGTACATTGCTAGTATGTAGAAATATAATTTATTTATGTATATAACTCTGTATCCTATGACCTTGCTCAATTCACTCATTAGTTTGTATCTTTATATAGAACAAATATACAGTCAATAAACAAATAAATAAAGAAAATAGAATACCAAGAATATTAAAATAATCCAGAGGGAGTAAAGTGGGAATGGTGGAACAAAAACCAAAGGTTGCCTTCAAAGTTTACTTGTCACAGTATACTTTTATGAGATTTTAGTCTCCTTTAATCTAAAATAGTCCATGCTTTTCTTCCCCATGATTTTTATTTTTTGAAAAGTCTAGGCTAGTTGTCTTGTAGAGTGTCTGACACTCTGGACTCATAGAGATTTTTCCCTTGTTGGGTATTTAATGTGTACCTTTATTTCTATCATTTTTTGTGAGCTGAAGTTGGGTCTAGATGATTTTTTAGATTCGGGGTAAACACTATTGGCAAGAATGCCTCATAGGTGATGCTGTGTGCTCCATATTTTACCATCTGGAAGCATGTAACATCTGGTTGTCCCAGGTGGAAACTGGCAGATTCTCCATCATGAAGATACATTGTCCTTTCACAGTCAGCAAGTCATCTCTGCAGGGACTCTTTTGGCACCTTGCAAATATCTTTCCAACTACCCTTCCTTAAATGGTTTTAGCATTCATTGATCCTCATGTAGATCGATCATTACATTGGATAACTATTTATTTTTCAATTTCACTGTAGATTGAAGGGATGTATTTATTTCAAAGGAATTTTTAGGAACCACCATTATTTGGTAGAAACTATTAGTAAAATAGGTTCATGTGAGACAGTTGTCTTGGTCTTACCTACTGTGGGTGTCTGTGGGGTGACTGAAGGTGGTTAGAGGCAGGAGGAAAATAAGATGTTGGCCCCATGCACCAGTTTTATAAAAGATCCAAGGCTTTGTCATAAATGCTCCACCTTCCTCTGCTGTCACCACAATATGAGTGATCCTGGCAGAAACCCTCCCACTTTATTAGGGCTTTCTATGTGCACACTCTCAATTCCATTGAGAGGAATATCCTGGATACTTAGGATGTTCAGATTAAATACAAATGTCAGGGGGGCGGGAGGAAGGGTAGATGTCAAAATGTACTCTGTGGACTTTGTGTTTCACCAGGGATGTCCTCATCATCATTTTTTTCTTTATTTAAAATAACAAGGTTATTATTTGCCACAACAGCTAATGCTTTGTTATTTTAAATGTTTCTTATTACATTTTTATTTTGTATTATACTCAATTTGATAGAAAGCATATAAAGAAGAAAGAAAAGATTTACCTTTTTGGAGAAATTAAACATCTAAGTGTAGAAAATGCCATTCTAGGAGGTTTCCATTCCTGAGATAGGGTGGGGTAGACACACTTCTCCCTATGTCTCCTGGTAAGAACCGCTAAAATCCCATCCTTGGATACTATATATGCAATAAATATAAGATTCTGAAAGGTGTAGAGAAAAAGGCAGAGCTTACCAGGAACCTCAGGGCTGAGGAATGTCACAGAGTTCAGTTCCTTTGCTTTTCTTTGTGAGTTTTGGACTGCTTTCTGGAGAAGCCAGTAACATCAAATGCTAGTAAACAGACAAGAAAAGCCCCATGAAAAGCCTGCTTCCTCTACCAAAGGGCTAGGAAAGGAACAGCCTAGCAAGACAGAGAACTTTTGGAGAATAACTTTTAGACGAAAACCCCAGCTAAACACCACAGAAAAGCTATAACCCACCCCAACCCCACCTAGCCAAAAGGAGGTGCCCCCTCCTCCAGTTTTGACATGATACTATTGTTATATAAATGTAATCATTGGGGCAAATTGGGTAAAAGGTACACAGGAGCTCTCTGTGCTATTTTTACAGCTTATTATTTCAACATGAAAAATTAAATCAAAATGGCCAGCCTATTTGATGACACTCTTCCTTTTTCCTCTGGGTGCTCTGTAGTCACTTTGATGTACCTTGAGTGGGTTCAGTGTCTTGTGGCTGTAGGGGGAAAGATCAACTCACAATGAAGGAAGATTGATAAGAGAAAGATTTATTGACCATGCGCATAGGGGGAGTCACAGAGTGATTACTTAATATCCCAATGAGATTCAGGTATTTTTATATATGCCTTTTAGTGGGGGGGAGATGAGGAGTAGAGGTAATTTTGTTCAGGGGCTATAAACAATTACTAGGGAGAATGAATGGATACTTGGGTGAATGAATGGATGGGGGGAAACAGAATGACTTGTAAATTGACCTGAGAAACAGGTATTGTGTTTAAAATGATGTGGGCCGGTTCTGATTGCATTCTTGATATTCTTTCCTGCAATATACTGAGGTATCAGGGAGGGGAAGGGAAGCCAATTGTTCTTTTGATCCATTTATGCAGATAGAAAGGAAGTCTCTTCCAAGGGTCTACTAATCTCCAAGAGCCTTTAATTCAAAATATTCTTTATACCAAGGAATCGTACATATTTTTGGGTGAAATTTCTTGAGCTCCTTCATGGCAAAACGACTGGAATGAACAATGAACAGCTGCTTGCCTGTTTAATTCTGATACAATGCCCTTAAAGTTTAGGTTTGGAACGGGTGCTACTTAGCACTGGGAAAGTTCATTTTTAAATTGAAGATCCCAGGGAACCTTTGGTGGTTCTGTGGAAAAGTAGGCCATGTTTATGAGCAAAGGCCTCCAAGAGAGAAAGATATGAGGGACAAAGAGAGGAAGCTGGGGAAACACTTTATAACAAGGCTCCACTCAATTCAATAAAAAGTTGTCATGATTCTCTTTCTTTAATTATTCATTTCATTGTATCTAATGCAAATTTTAGGTAAGGCTAATGACACCTGAGAGGGACATTAGCAAGGGAGCTCTGCTTTCTTTCAAAGTACAGACAATATTCACTTAGCACCTTTGCACTTCTCCAGGATGGGACATATCTGTGACAAGGATGGACAAGGACTTCTTTCAAATGCTCACACCTAGGGTGCTGCCTGGAAACTTCTGGAAGCAGAGTAAAGGAACAATGCTGGAAGGAATTCAGGGTTTTTAGCCTGAAGCAGAGCAAAACCTAACAGCCCCAATGACCTCAGGAGGGTATAATGTGGACAGTGGCTTCCGGATTGGAGCTATGCGAACAGGCAAGGAAATGTTCCAGCCACCCTAACCGTTCATAAAGAAACAAGCTGCCCTAAGAAGTGTTCTGCTCACCTTCTGGAGCAAGGATCACCTTTTGTTAAGATTGTGGGTCAGAGAGGTCCCTCTTGTCGCACCAATCCTAGATGGTCCTCCTGGCATTGAGCACACCCTGTCAGGGCACAAACAGATGGCTCAGCCCCCTCGACTCTGCGGGGTTGGGGCTGCCAGATACAACACAGGAGGCCATCAAATTTGATTCTCAGCTCAACAGCCAGTGCATTTGTAATGCAAGTATGTCCCATGCAATAACTCTCCTATATTTGCACTTGCTAAATCTGGCGACCCCAGTTTCAGGGCACCCCTCTCCCAGCTTCTTTGTTCTTTTGCTTCTACAGCCCCTGAAACTCTTCAGAAAAAGGCCAGAGGATTGCTTGAGACTGGGGGTGTTTGGGAATTCACCTCCTCTGAGGGAAGCCCTGGCCAGTGACTCACTGGTGCTGGGAACAGGGCCGAGGTGTGACTCGACTCCAAAGCTCCCCGGGATCCGGCGTGGGCGGGGGCTTGTCCGAGGTCGCCCCGGGCTTGGTTCCTTCCCCTTCCCTGTCCTGCTCCCCCCACCTCCTCACGGATGTCCTGGGGGAGCACTTCCTTCATAAATCATGAGCACACGAATCCTAGCATTACAGTCTGCTTCTGGGGAATCCGGCCCAAGACAATCCTGAAATAAAAGCGAGAAAATAGACTCAGCCCTGAGGAATCGGTCCCTGTGGTGGGAAATTCTTCCCTCAAATTATGGTTTGATGTCAGTAGATGAAGCTTAGAGTAAAACCTCAAAATCTAACAGTACCGTTTATAAAATGAAAGTCTTTTTGACAATCAAGGTATGATATTCTAGAGAAAAGCCAAGAAAGAGTTTTAAACACGGAGTCTGTTGGGGAGCTGAGCTTGCCCCTGGTTTCTGCTAAGGCCCCGCTAACAGGCCGCCCAGCCGGCCAGCGGCGCCCAAGGGTCCCCCCGGGAACCCAGCCCCTCCTCTAGGGGCGTCCAAACTCAGCACATCCCAACACATAAAATGTGTGAATCACAACTTCTAGGGTGAGGGTTCAGTGAGCCCTGGAGATCCTCATCTGGTAAATTTATCTCCTTGTGGGGTATTTGAAAACGGCTTTGGTTGTTTGCTTATTCCCCTCTCCTCAGCAAGTGAGTTGCAGGATATTTTTGAGCATCTTTGTCCCTCATGCCCACTGTCACTCTCTTCCCACTCCTGGGCAGCTATCAAGGGACAATGGTTGTCTTCAAAAGTGACTAGGATGGGGTAGAAAACCAAATAAAAGCCTCACTAGACACTGAAATAGGGGCATTTGACACTCAACAAAAAGTAACTTATTTCTACAGGGGGAACACACTTGGAGACAAAAACATTTTCACAAACAGGCAGAAATTTAGCTTGGTGGTGGTATCGAGTTCTGGGAGGTGTGTGGGTACATTTGAGCGACATAGGTGTGTTTGCTGGCATGGCGACTCCACTCTGATTTTCTTTTCCTTGGTATCTCCTGACAATGGTGCAGGTAAATAATCTTGGTTTTTTGCTTTGTTTTGTTTTTTGTTTTTTTCTCATCCTAAGCACAGGGGGCTTTTCCTGTTCCTAAAACTCGTACTCAGCTGGGATTGCATAGGCAGGGAACAATTAGAACTAGAGAAATATGAGCAAAGCATTGAAATCATTTCCATTGATTGGATGTCAAGGGCATACCAAGAACTTTGTATATATTATCTCATTTAATTTATTTGATATATGTTTTATAGAGAGGAAAATCAAGACATCAGGAAATAAGTTGTCCACATTCAGTTAGGTAAAGAGAGCGGAGCTGGGATTCTAACCTCACTGTCTCTTCACAAAGTCCCCTGTCTAATATTTTACAGGACTGTTCACCTAAAAGAGAAGTCCTGGGAAGGGGTACTAAACTAAGAGCCTATTTCTCCAGTTCCTACTGGCAGCCCAGCCAGCTTCGGTTTCCATTATCGATTTGTTATAAATTAAACTTCAGATGTGCACAGTCAGGATTTTCAACGAGCACCAGTGCAGAAGAAATAAGAGACATGCAGAGCTTTCACAAACACAAGGCTTCTGCAGATGAAATAATTCAAGAAAAAAGGTAATGCATTTTCTCTGCTTCAGATATTAAGGCAATTGTCTTCTGGCAAGGAAAAAATTGAGCTTGTCTTTGGATCAGCATGTTTGTTACTTAAACAAAGACAGCATCCAGTAAGAACTGGAACAAAATGTCCGCTACACTCTGATTGCCACGGTTACAAAATATTGCTGGAGCTACCATGACACTGATGAGGCTGCCTTTTAATATACAGCAATATAGTCAGACACAACTGTGCAGAATCCCAACCAATTTCTTGCTCAAGTATTGTAGATACTTGTTCACCTTCATTTTAAAAATATGTTTGCTTTTCATTCTCATCAAGACTGCACCAAGCCGGTGACTGACCTACTTTTGCTGCAGTGTTGGATTTGCTTTTAATTATAGCAATTTCAGTGCTGCCAGATCACCAGCATCATCCCCAGGATGTTGGTTTTTTTCTTAACGTTATTGTTACACAGATTACACAGCTTTTGTGCCAGCGTGAGCCCTGCTAATGACCCAGGGATGTGGCTGGCAGCCCTAAAGTCGCTGTAGAGGTCAGCCGAGAGCCTGCGTTCAGGGTTTCTCCAGCTGCTGCTGGGCTGACCTCATTGTGAAGTGCTAACACTTGGCACAGCCCTAGGAAACTTGGACTGCCCTGGGAATGTCCTGGAAAAGGAAGGATTCTTTAAGGAGACCCAACAGAATAAGGCATTTGGGTTCTGAAGAATAGAGTTTTCAGAGTGAAACTGAAATCTCCCCAGAAAGAACTGAGTCCTAGATACCTTGTTCTTCCATCTCTCTCCTTCTCTCCCACTTTCCCATCCTGCCTTCCTTCCCTTCTTACTCTTAATCTCTGTCTTAGTTCAGGCTGATGTAACAGATACATCATAGACTGGGTGGCTTAAACAGCAAACATTTATTTCTCAACATTCTGGAGGCTGGGAAGTCCAAGATCAAGGTGCCAGTAGATCTGCGTCTAACAAGGGCTCCCTTCCTGGTTGGCAGATGGCCATCTTCTCATCATAGCTTCATATGGTGGAGAGGACAGAGCAGCAGGCTCTCTCCTGTCTCTCTTCTTATTATAGAAAAGCACCAATCCCATCCATGAGGGCTCCATCCTCATGACCTGATCACATTTCAGAGGCCTCACCTCCTAATATCATCTCATTGGGAATTCAGCTTCAACATACGAATTTTGGGGATACCCAAACCTTCAGTCCGTGGCAGTCCCCAAATTCACAACATCTATTGAGCAGCCTGTATAGAATTACTAGCAATAATAATGATAGCCTCTAGGGAGACCGTACTGTATGCCAAATATTAACTTCTTCCAACTTCCTATCAATCCCAAGAAGTAGGGACTCTCATCAACTCCACTTTTCAGATTGGAAAACTGTGGCAGATGGAGATAGGTTAGCCAACCTTTCTAAGTTGCATGAGTGGAGTTACAAAGCAGGTGATTCACAGCCTCCCCAGCAAACTCCTCCCCTGCCAGGATGCATTGAGCGCAAGCAGGCACACATGTCTCAGGAGTGGGACAGGGAACTCACGGGGAGGCTGGGAGTCTGACATCAGGAAGCTTTACCAGTCATTGGGAAACCAGCCCCTAATTAATTAAATTGATAGTATAGAAAAAAAGGTAGTGATTAATGCTTCTTATTCTTCCAGTTGGATGCAATACATGTCATCAAATCTAATTAATTCTCACCTCCACAGTAGGGCCTGGGATGACTCAGATGGTAAGATGCAGACTCAACCTCCAATGCTCCCTACAGGAAGGCTGATTGTGGAGCTCTACCTAACAGAACTCCGTTTTTAAGCCCCCTCTGCAGAGGGAAGTACTAATTTACTTAGAAATCCTTGATATGCTAATTACAAATCACTGTCACCTACTCATTAGGGTAACTCCCCCAAGGAATCTCCCCTTCCTTTCAGCTCTGTACTAATTACAGGTCTATTCTTAAAGTACAGTACAACAGCAAAGAGAGATCTGAGTTGGAATCCAGAATCTTCTGCTTACTGAGTATGTAATTGTGGACAAGTTACTTTGCTTTTGTGAGTCCCAGTTATTTTTTTTAACCTACAAAATAGGATAATCAGAGCATTCTGTGGTCTGCAAGCTCTGAAGAAGAAATGACAGCCAATCCCTCTGATGGGGCCAGGGCAAGTTTGCAGTTTAAGTTGCTGGATGGTATTCATGCATCTAACTAACCTGGGTTTTGACTTTTCAGTAATTCCTACTGTTAATAGTATCCTTCCAATAAACACAAATATAACAAAGTGCTTTTCTTTTTTTGTTTGTTTCTTTCACTACTCATACAGATTTCTTTCCACAGAAAAGCCTAATATTGTGCAGTGTTTTTATTGGTGTTACATTCAAGTTGCTTTACGTATAGTTCCAGAAGGGAGACTAGAGCTTTCTCTCAACATCAGCAGTTAGAGGGGCACAGGTCCTCTCCCACGGCGTCACATGAATCTGGCTAGTTTCAAAGGCTGTAAGGAATTTTTGTTTTTATCTGTACATCTTTTCTTCTTGGATGCGCAGAAGGGGAGTTTCCTTGCCTTTTAGGATATTTTAAGGGAATGATCTTTAGTCTTCACTGCTCCGTGAAACGCAGGGATTGTCAGACACCACACCTGCCCACTGTGCCTTTCAAGCCAGATGCAGGGAGATCAGTACTGAGACCGAGCTCAGGGAGTCTCCCAGGGGACCCAGAACACGGAGCCAGGCCCTACTGAGGAGATGAGGAAAAGCCCAGTGAAGAGGTTTGTTTGGAGCAGGACTCAAAGACTGAGAAGGGTTCTGGCAGCCTGAAAAGAGAAGCTGGAAAATCCAAGGGAAGTCTGTATTGGCAAAGACTGAGATGGGGAGCGCTCTGCTATGTGCTCAGTCATCAAGAAAAATGCACGCTCTTCAGAAAGAGGGCAGCCGCAGAGCCGAGAGACAAGCGTGCAGGCTGAGCTGTTGTGATGGTGCAGAGGATCTGGAATTTGGGATTTAACCTGTAAGAAACCCTGGGCCGTCAGCAGATTTTGAGACTTGTCATTTTTGAAGGATATGTTTCTTGTGATTCAGGCATTGTCAACAATACAGTGTAGTTCCTGGGCTCAGCACTCCAGCATGCAGTTCCCAGATTTGTACATATGGAGAGGCAAGTGTGGAGGGCACAGGTATGGCTGCAGCACCAGCTTCCTCACCTCTTGATCATGCTTTGTTGACATGCCCTTAAACTCTCTGTCCCCCTGATTCCTGCTCTTTTAGTTCTTCTAGTGACTTTTGTTAAACAACGAATTATCTAGATTAAAATCTCTTTTCTTTTCTTCTTGAAATATTTAATACATAATCTTTCTGCTTTCTTACACAGAGCTGGTAAAGGAACTTTAAGGAAGCAGAGAAGAGACTATTTCAACAGGGAGGGTGTTGCCAAGAGCTAACAACAGTCAGAAGCAAATGCTGTCTACTGTACTTGAAGGTTGTTCTCTATAAGGAGATTCCGGGCATGATGGGGTAGGCAGCAGGGCTACCTAGACAGGTGTGTGCCTTGTAGCAGGCTGGGGATTCCAGTGTTCCTTAATTAATTGTTTAACAACTACTGATAGATATTTTAAACTCTGCTATGTCCGTAACCCATATATCAGATGTTCCCTAAGTGTACTCATTAAGCTCTTCCAAAACAAAACTCTCTGTCTTAGTCTTTTTGGGCAGCTATAACAAAAGACCTTAGACTGGGTGGCTTATAAACAACATAAATTTATTTTTCACAGTTCTGGAGCTTAGGAATTCCCAGATCAAGGTGCTCAGAGATTCATTGTCTGATGAGGGCTTCATGATTCATAGATGGCACCTCCTTACTGTGTTCTCATATGGTAGAAGGGGTGAGAAAGCTTTTACAAGGGCATTCATCTCCAAAGGCCCCACTTCCTAATATCATTGCCTTGGGGATTGAGATTTCAACATATGCGTTTTGGGAGAACATAGATATTTAGTCCGTGGCACTCCCTTTGTACAAGAGCATTATTGAAAATGAAGAAGTCACTGAAGACTGTGTTGGGGAGACAGAAGAGGGCCGACATTGCATGAAGCATCTCACAGGAAGGCATCTTGATGAGACATGCTTCCTTCCCAAGATTCTGCGTTTCTGCTGCATGGCTACTATGTCTGTTCTGCCTTTCTTTCTTGCTTCAGTGTTCAATGCAGGAGCCTCTGACTCTCTCCAGATTTCCTTCTCCCTTTTCAAACATTCTTCTTTTCTCATGCAGTGACTGAGCATTAAGAGCATGCATACACTGACCATTAGCCACTACGCTTGAGTGTGCTTCATTAGCTTTGAGTAAATCAACTAATCCACCTTCTATGATCAGCTCTCCCAAGATGCTAGTGGGCCATTATAAAGAACAACAACAAAAACGTTGCCTGTTTTATGTTCAAACTCACATAAGGAATTTATTACATACACTGAATGGAAACATAAACTATTTGCAGTATGCATTGATCATGTAAAATCTACTTAAAGGAATAATTGAGAAAAATTTCCCTGGCCTAGCCAGAAATCTAGATACCCAGGTACAAGAGGCACACTGGACTCCTGGGAGACTCAGTGTGAAAAAGCAATCACCACATCACATAGTTATCAGGTTGGCCAAAGTAAACATGAAAGAGGCATTCCTTCAAGCAGTAAGGTGAAAACAGCAGGTAACTACAAAGGAAAACATATCAGACTAACTGAAGATTTCTTAACCGAAACCTTACAAGCCAGAAGGGACTGAGGACCTGTCCTCAGTCTTCTAAAACAGAATGGCCAACCTAGAATTCTTTATCCTGCAAAACCGAGCTTCTTATATGAGAGAGAAATTAGGACTTTCCCAGACAACCAATCACTGATGGAATTTGTGAAAATCAGACCTGCCCTGCAGGAAGCTCTCAGATCTGCATTATACACTGAGCAGCACAATAGACACTCACCAGTGTAAAATCACTCAAAAATTAAAGTCCAGAACCCTGATTCCACAATGGATTGAAAGGTAAAACAAAACAATAAGAGTCTACCCAACATTATGAACAGCAATGCACCCCCAAATATCAATTCTCTCAGTAAATTTGAATGGCTTGAATTGTCCATTGAAGAGACATAGGCTGTCTGAATGGATAAAAAAACACCAGCCAAGTATCTTCTATCTCCAGGAAATGCATCTTACCCACAAAGACTTATTCAGACTCAAAGTGAAAAGATGTAGAATAAATTTCCAGGCAAATGGAAACCAAAAGAAAGCTGGGGTAGCCATTCTTATATCAGAAAACATAAACTTTAAAGCAACAAAAGTAAAGAAAAACAAAGATGGTCACTGTATAGTGGAGGAGGGGAAAATCCAACAAGAAGACTTAGCAATCCTAAATGTTTATGCACCCAACACAGGAGCACCCAGATACATAAAGCAAATCCTGCTTGATCTAAACAACATAATAAACAATGGTGCCATAATAGCTGGGGATTCACACCCCACTGACAGAACTGGACAGATCCTCTAAGGAGAAAATTAGCAAAGAAACAATGGACTTAAACAGAATTCTAGAAAAAACGGGCCCAACAGACATCTACAGAACATTCCACCCAAAACAACACTGAATATATGTTCTTCTCATCAGCTCATGGAAGCTTCTCTAAAATTGGTCACATCCTAGGCCACAAAACAGATCTCAACACATTTAAAAAACAGAAATTATAACATGTATCTTCTAAGACCACAGTTGAATGAAATTAAAGATAAATTCCAAGAGAAACACTCACCTCTACACAAAGCCATGGGAATTAAACAATCTATTGCTGAATGACTAGTGGGTCAAGGAGGAGATCCAGATGGAAATCAAAAGTTTCTGTGAACTAAATGATAATGGGGGCACATGTTATCAATATCTGTGGGATACAGCAAAAGCATTCCTGAGAGGAAAACTCATAGTCTTAAATGGTCACATCCAAAAGACAGAAAGATCACAAACCAACAAATTAATGAACCATTTCAAGGAACTGGAAAAGGAAGATCAAACCAATCCTAAACCCAGCAGAAGAAAAGAAATAACCAAGATCAGAGCAGGACTAAATTAAATCAAGAATAAAAGGACTATACCGAAGATTAATAAAACAAAAAGTTGCTCATTTGAAAAGATAAAGAAAATTGGCAGCCCTATTACTATATTTACCAGAAGTAGAAAGGAAAAGACTCTAATAAGCTCAATTAGAAATGAAAAAGGAGAGGTCACAACTGATATCATGGAAATATAAAACATCATCTTTGAATTCTATAAAAATCTCTATGTTCAAAAACTTGAAAATGTGGAGGAAATGGACAAATTCTTAGAAACACAGAACCTCCTAGATGCAACACCTTTCACAATAGCATCAAAGAAAATTAAATATTTAGTAATGTATTTAACTAAAGAGGTGAGAGACCTATATAGGGAAAACTATGAAATACTGAGAAAAGAAATTGCAGAGGATGTAAACAAATGGAAATCCCTATCACGCTCATGGATTGGCAGAATCTATATTGTTAAAATGTCTATACTACCTAAAGTAATCTGTGGAATCAATGCAATCCCTATCAAAATACCAACATCATTTTTCACAGATCTAGAAAAAATAATTTTTCACACTTCATATGAAACCAGAGAAGACCCTGTAGAGCCAAAGCAATCTTAAGCAAAAAAAAAAAACACAAATTGGGAGGCACCAATCTACCAGACTTCAAGCTATACTACAAGGCTATAGTAACCAAAATATTATGGTACTGGCACAAGAACAGAGACACAGACCATTGGAACAGGATTGAGAACCCAGATATAAAAGCATCCTCATACTGTCATCTGATCTTTGACAAAGCAGACAAGAGTATACACTGGGGAAAAGACTCCCTATTCAATAAATGGTGCTGGGAAAATTGGATAGCTACATGTAGAATTAAATTGGATCAGCACTTCTCATCTCTCATAAAAATCAACTCACGATGGATAACAGACTTAAACCTAAGATGTGAAACCATAAGAATTCTAGAAGAAAATGTTGGGAAAACTCTTATAGACATCAGCCTAGGCAAAGATTTATTAAGAAGACCCCTAAAGCAATCACAGCAGCAACAAAAATAAATAATTGGAATCTGATCAAATTAAAAAGCTTTTGCACAGCCAAGGAAATTATCATTAGAGCGAATAGACAACCTACAGAATGGGAGAAAGTATTTGCATGCTACACATCTAATAAAGGGCTGATGACTAGAATCTCTATAGAACTTAAGAAAATCAACAACAACAACAAAAATCAAACAACTCCATTAAAAAGTGGGCAAAGGACATGAACAGAAACTTCAAAAGAAGACAGAATAATGGCCAACAAACATATTAAAAAAATTGCTCAGTATCTCTAATTATCAGGGAAATGCAAATCAAAACCACAATAAGATATCACTTAACTCCAGTGAAAATGGCTTTTTTCAAAAACTCCCAAAGCAACAAATGGTGGAGAGGATGTGGAGAGATAGGAACACTCATACACTGCTCGTGGGACTACAAATTAGTACAACCTCTATGGAAAATAACATGGAAATAACCTCAAGGAACTAAAAATAGAACTACCATTTGATCCAGCAATTCCACTACTGGGCATCTATCCAAAGGAAAAAAATCATTCTATAATAAAGACATATGCACTGAGATGTTCATAGCAGCACAATTTACAGTTGCAAAGATGTGGAAACAACCCAAGTGCCCATCAATACATGAGTGGATTAACAAAATGTGGTATATGTATATCATGGAGTACTACTAAGCCATAAAAAACAATGGTGAACTAGCACCTCTTTTATTATCCTGGATGGAGCTAAAGCCCATTCTTTGAAGGGAAATATCACAAGAATGGGAAAATAAGCACCACAGGTACTCACTATCAAATTGGTACTAACTGATCAACACTTAGGTGCACACATGGAAATAATATTCATTGGGGCCAGGTAGGTGGGAGAGGGGTGGAGGGGATGGGTAAATTCACAACTAATGGGTGCAGAGTGAACTGTCTGGAGGATGGGCACACTTGTAGTTCTGGCTTGGGTAGTGCAAAAGTAATGTATATAACCAAAATATTTGTACCCCCATAATTTTCTGAAATTAAAAAAGCTCATTAAGTAGTTTATTGTTAATAAAAATATTGGTATTATAATTTAAAATTTTTTAAACAAATATTGTAGGATAAATACATACATTAACATTATTAGGAATCAGGATTTTAATGTAACATTAAAGAAATAAATAAGGAAAGAAAATAACTTTATGTGTGATATTAAATTTTCATTGGAAATACCAGTATGAACTCATGGTTTGTTTTTTTTTTTAATTTTTTTCCCAGCTCTGTCTGCCAAAAAGGCTTAGAAGCAAGAATATCCCAGTAGCAATGAACACATACAGTATCTGGATTCCTCAGATAAAGGGAACCAGGCCTCCTGTGAGAAATGCTGAGACCAGGTTGGGGCAGGAAAAGGACAAAATGAACCTGAAATATCATATTGAGCTAGAAATCAAGGAAGCCCAAAAAGACTCACAGAGTGATGTCAAGAGGATATGGGCACCATATTTGAAAGGGTCACACTGGCAGGATTTGAGACAATTTGAGAAATACAGAGAATAATGAGTATAATTGATAGCTACACCTTATGGCTGGCAAATAATATTTTCCATGATGGCTGTGCATATGTGTGTGTGTGTGTGTTTGTGTGTGTGTGAGTTTGCATGTGTGTGGGTGTGCATATGTGTGTGTGCATGTGTGTGTGGGTGTGCATGCATGAGGGGGTGTGTGCCTGAGATCCCGTATGCTCTATGCTCTTACTACAATGTGACTAAAAGTCCTACTGAGATGAAGGCTCTATGTTTCTTCCTTGAATCCAAGTCTGTGCTTGTGGCTACTCCAACCTAGAAAGAATAGTAGCTATGTCACGTGACTTCCACAGCCAGGTCATCTGCAGCTAGGTCATAAAGAGGATAAACTATTGCCTGTTTCTCTCTCTCTTTCTCTCTGCCATCCCACCCCAACCCCACCAATACAAAAGTGAGCACATCTAGAGAGACCACATGGTAAGGACCATGTGAAGAGGATCTGAGGCCCCAGCCACTCCAGAATCAACTTCAGATCATTCCTGCTCCTGTCCTTCAAGTCTCCCAGCTAAAGGCCCAGGACAAGCAGAGATGAGCCATCCCTGCTGCCTATTCAAATCCCTGACCCACAAGACCAGTGAACACAATCAATGGTAGTTTAATGCCACTATATTTTGAGATGATTTTATTTATTTTATTATTTTCTAAAATTCTAGTAGAAACATACCTAACATAAAATTGACCATCTTAACCATTTGTTAGTGTACATTTCAGTGGTTTTAAGTACATTCACATTGTTAGACCATCACCACCATTCAACTCCAGAACTTTTTAATCTTCTCAAAGTGAAACTCTGTACTTATTAAACCAGTGGTTCCCCAACCTTTTTGGCACCAGGGACTGGTTTCATGGAAGACAATTTTTCCATAGAAAGGGGCAGGGGGTGCAGCAGAGCTCTGTGGCCCTGGGGGTTGGGGACCGCAGCATTAAACCACAACTCCTCATTTCCCCTTCCCCACCCCCAGCAATCACCATTGTATTTCTGTCTCTGAATTTGACTACTATAGGGTAACTCATATAAGTAGAATTATACAGTATTTCTCCTTTTGTGATTGGCTTGCTTCACTTAGCATGTCTACAAGTTTCATCCACATCGTAGCCTGTGTCAGAATTTCCTTCCTTTTAAGGCTGAATAATATTCCCTTATTTTCTCATGTATGTATACATCACATTTTATTTATCCATTGAGATAATTTTTTACACAGCCACAATATAAAAGCACATATGGAATGAATAAGAATTCATGAATTCAGAGTGATATTCCAACAAAAAAAGAGAGAAAAAAGAAAGTTGTTCTTTATAAAAGAATGTCACCTAATTAATGCACAAAAGATAATATAAGGTGAAAACCATTTTGCAAACTTAAATTAATAACTGCTTCTGGCAAGACTTATCAATGAAGGCTGAAATCATTCTGTGAAAGATTGTTGGGGAACAGGATATTTACATACTGACAACGTATCACTCCTTCAATTCTTTACCAATTTCAAAGAAGAAAATGCAATGTTAAAGTTAAGAGATTAAGCATTCATGCCTTTAACCAAATGATCCCACTTAGCATTACCTATGTTGGTAAAATATGACATTATGCACTTCCTGATGCAGCACCATAGGAAACAACCCATGTTATCTGTGTAGTATTTTTTCAAAATGTTTAATCTGGAAGTATGAAGTCCCTAGACATTAATGTAGTGTTTATAAGAAAAATAAAGTTTATAGGAATAGGTTAAATGACACCATGAGAAATCAGTCAGACAAATCCAGAATGTGGAACATTCTACAAGACAACTGTCCTGGACTCTTCGGAAAATCCATGTCATGATGCACACGGGGGACTGTCCAAGTTATAAAAAGACTAAAGAGGCTTATGATGCAATGCATAACCTTTGATTGGATCTTTTTGGGGGATTAGGAGAAAAACAACTACAAATTTTGGAAATTATTTGGAAAATTTGAAAATGGCATGTATATTAGATGATTTGAGAGAATTGCCTTATTCTTACATGCTAAGGATTTGGAGCTGAAGTGATGCAATAGCTGTAACATAAGTGTAAATGATTCAGAGCACACACCACAAATGCACATATATTTAGAGATAAAGCAACCATGGTAGGATGCTAACAAGAATCAAATGTAGATGAAGAGTACTTTGGTGATCATTATACT
The DNA here is from genome assembly GCF_020740605.2 of Lemur catta. Taxonomy (NCBI): domain Eukaryota; kingdom Metazoa; phylum Chordata; class Mammalia; order Primates; family Lemuridae; genus Lemur; species Lemur catta. The sequence continues at coordinate 20,721,442 of NC_059136.1, forward strand.
CACCTCCCAAATCTTGTGTGCATTCACATATTTTTATAATAAAAGATAGGAAGAAATAACAACTAAATTCAGGGGTGTTAAGCAAGCCCATCTTGTGTGGAGGGAAATTCTATTTATTTGGTGGATGTGAAGTACGATGGTCTTAATGCGAGTTCTCTGTATCTTGTGAAATGATCTGCTATACAGCCATGGTCATGTGGTGCTCTATGTTAGACTTTTTAGAAAATAGAGTTTCATAGCCATTCTCCCCGACTCCCACCCTTTCTGGAGGAGAATACTGGGAAACATTTGAGTTTCTTTTTGGGGTGACCCTATTATCTAGTAATTTCCACATTCAGCCTACTTTCTGTTTATTTTCTAACTCTCTACTAAAATAAAAAGCATCATCACTATTGTTATTTGTTTATGTAGTTTACATTGTTATAGTTATGTTACTTAATATCACAGAAAAACATCTGCATAACAGTACAATCTCTAGCAATTGCTATTAACTTCTTTAATATCTGACAATGGGAACTAAATTCCAACTGCTTGACTTTAAGCTCGATGTGGTCTTTCCCATACTTTCATGAAGCTACGACTCATTTGGGGAACCTTGTTAAAATTCTGATTCTTGGGGCCTTCATTCGGAGATCTGGTTCCTCAGGTCCAGGCTCTGGTTGCAAAGTCTGCGTTTGTAGGCTTTGCATTTTGAAAGGCATCATTTTAGGTTAAGAGGGAACCTAAGACACAGATGAAACCTAAAGAAGCACCTACACTGGTAAACTGATTACCGGGAGTCCGAGTGTCGGAAGCCTGTGAAACCAGAGTAGAGGCACGAGGCTTTGGTCCGGAGGCTCTTGCCAGGAGGATGGGAGTTGATTTGGGGAAGTTCCTGTGAGCCTCGGCTGTGGCCAGAGCAGGCATTTTCTGAGAATGTTATTTGGACCTAGGGTAGGGTTTAGTGGCCACAGGCAGTTGCTGAGGCAGAGTGGAGACTGTCCCCACACCAGAAGGGGAGGAGCATTTGTGGAGCTCACATGGGCCAGGTGCTTTTACAAAGACTATTTCATGTAATCTTCACTGCAATTTACTCAGCTAGGTGGATGTAATTTTTCCTATTTACAGATGAAAATATTTAGGCTCAGAGGCATTCAGTAACATTTTCAGGGTTACAGCAATGGGTTTTCCACTCATTAGCACTTTGCCCTGGGCCGTGTTAGTCCAGAATTGAGCCCCGTGGAACCTGTAAAGGCGGGATGTGTGTCTGGGGGTGGCTGGGCACAGCGGGTAGAACCGAGGCAGGCCTGGGCCCTACGGCTTCCTCGTTACAAAACCAGGACCGGTAATGCCTCCTGCACACATTGTGGAGATGAGATAGGACAATGTTTATAAAGCCTTGGTATCATTCCTGGCATACTTTAAATGTTCAATAAGTAAGAGTTATTGCTGTTATGTAGACAGATACAAGCTCTGGTGATGGTGGTGGGAGGAGGGAGAAGGTATGTGATCCTTTGTTCTTTGTCATTATTTCAACATTGAGATTCTTGCCATCAACTCTGGAATTAAAAAGTGGAAATAGGAACATACCGGCGCGTCTCCTCTCTAGTGAGCCTTTGAATACAGTGTTCGGTATTAAGAAAAACATGTCTGTCTGCCTGGTCCTTCTACCATGCGTCTGTCATACCTGTGGAGTGCAGGGCGCTGGTGAGCTGCCTTTGCCACCTCCTATGCCTCCAGAGGCTCTAGGAAAGAGCTTGTCACACACGGGTCCTAAGGGGGGTGACATCTGAGCAGGCAACCTCAACACAACATAATGAACAGCCTTTGCGACCTCCCTCCTTCCCTCTCTCCTCTCACATCTTCCTCTCCTGCTGTTTTATTCTAACCTATTTCATTCCCCTTCGGGGAGCCTACTTTTGACTCCTTTTTCACTTTTCTGCTATTTACTATGCCAAAACTAATTTTTGCTTCCACTTTTATGCCTCATTTAAAAATTGCCCCCAAACTTTACTGCTGCCAGACAGATAAATCTGATTATACAACAATGTTAGAATCAGGAATCATGTTTGCACTTTAAGTCTGTTTATAGACAATAAATAGGGTCTGCATGGAGGAAACACCCCTAAATCTCAGTTGCTTCATCCAAGACAACTAATAAAAATGGTTCAAGTTGGATCCTGAAGGAAAAATACAAGTAATATCGTATTATAAGGAAATGATTCGCCACTGGCACTATTCATGGGCAGCTACACCCTGAGTTTGGCATGTCTTTCCAAGTCCTTATTAGTAAAATCAATAGCACTTCACATAGCATAATTTTAGTTTTGTATTCGTTCGACCCAATATTACTTTATCCCTTTTACTTTTATTACTTCATTTTAGTCTCCCTGTTCTTTGCTGTCATTAAAGTACATTAGTTACTATGGCAACAAGGGTGTGAGAGCTGTGGCAGGAGCACAGCATCACCCCAGCTACGAAGGAGACGGTTACATAGCAGGTGAACACAGGAGCGCAGAGTGTGAAAGAATTAAAACAGTGATCTCTATACACTCCTTTTGTAAATGATACGGCCATTTCACTTGATTATCTCACAAATGAATTTAAATTAGGCCACTATTATTTAGCACTCATTGTATCCCCGAGTATCTTTGACTGTTTTATGTTTCATTGTGAAAACTCCGTTTGCTACAGCATCTCCATGGTAACCCTCCGTTATCTTTTCTGGTGACGTTCGGAGAGATTCTCCTTTGGGCTGAGATTTATGTTGTTCACTCAGGCAAATGCTAAATCCTTGTAGGTCAAAGACTTTCACATGGATTTTATGGTATAGAAAAATGTTAGCTTCATCGTCATTGCAGCAACTGTGGTAGGGAAGTTAAAATTTTTCCCCTGAAGTTCTAAGAATTTAAGCCTACAAAACAAACTGAGAATAGACAGATTAACCAGAAAAAAAGGCATATAAATTTATTAACATGTACATGTGTGCACAGGAGTCACACAAAATATAGAAACTCAAAGAAAGGCAAGATGGTTGTCGCTTAAATATAGTCTTCACTGAGGGGGGGGTGTAGGAGTGAATGATTTTCAGGGGAAATGAAAGAGCGCAAATAAGAAGGGCCTGGGACCAGTTTCTCTGGCTCTGGGGGTGGCAGGGTCACAGGTCATGGGGGTGGAGGGAGGAAAGCACACCAAGCAACGGCTGTCATGTCACGCGGTGAGCATATCTCAGGTAGTCTCACTGCTGCCCTCAGAGAGAACAGACGGAAGCCTGAGGTTGGGTTAATCCTTCCCAGAACCACACAAGAGGGGCCTCACAGAAAACTGGCTGTTTATCTCACCACCGAGGATTTTTCTCTACACATGCGAATCTCCTCCTGAAAAAGCAGTTTCGAAGGGCTCTTCCTGTCTGCAGACCCTCTGAATAGCTATTTTGAAAAATGTCAAAGAAGTATATTTGGGGGTTTCCTTTCAGGTTAACAGTTTAATGGTGAGTTCAGCAGGAGCCATCTACTATAGGTGAGGGGGTGGGGGAGCACACTGGGTGTGGCAGTGAGATCAGATTTCGCTTCCTGTGAAGAAAACTTGGCTCCCCTCGGGGCTATTTGCCACCCTGCGCTGCTGGGAAGGACCAACTCTGAGACAGGGCAAAACATGGTCTTTCACACCAAACGTCCCTCTCTGTCTCTCCCACCACCACTGCTACGATGTATAATGCACATGGCACCCAAATACAGCCCTGAAGGTGGGCATGAGTGTGACCAAAGGTTGTTTCCCTTTTCCACAGCTGAGCCTCGCTGCCTCCCACCAGCCTGCTCACACCGAGTCCTGCAGACCTTTGTGAGCTCCAGGGAGCTCAGAATTGTGAATTTTGGTGTTCAATTTTCGTCATCTGTTTATCTCCCTCACAGCTTTGCCTGCCTACACATGGGGTTTTATCATCTGAATGTGTTCCTGATATTGCAACGTCTACTGTTGTAAATGTCCATTTGCCAGGGGCTGGGTGTACTTTCCACCAAAGGTGCACACAAACATAGGGCCATTTTGGTTATCAGGAGTTCAACTCCAGAGAAAGCAGGGAGATGGAAGGATGTTTTGAATAGCCAAAGACTCATATTTCTTATAAGAATAAAGGCAATTTCTGGAGTGAGTAAGCGAATGACCAAAAAAAGTTCAGGTGGGTGAGACTATGTTATTCCAAAGCAGGTAAGAAAAATGCAGGTTAACAGTCTTATATACAGCCCTCCACATCCAAATGTCTCTAAAACTGGTGAAAAATTAGGAGAGATGGGAATGTTAAGTTGATAATTAAGAGAATAACACAGGAGAAAAATGACCCATGAATGCATTCAGAGGAGAAAGAGTCAACTGTCAGTAAGGTAGGTGGAACGCAGCTGTGAAACAGGTCCTGTAATTTTTGTCTGAAATAAATGCTCTGTATTGTCATCATGTCCTCTCTGTGATGTATTAATAGATCTCATATCTTGGGTGCCTAAAACATGATATCTATCCTCTGGGTTAAAGGTGACATTTCTTTTATCACCTTTATCAAGTTACCTTGTTCTGTTTATGCATTTCCATTTAGAATCTGTGTACACAAATATCAAAATAGCTTGGTTTTACTTATTTAGGTACTCAATAAGTTCTTTTCCAACCTTGAGCTCCCAGTGAATTTCAAGGGGAGTAGATTTCTGGCTAATTCACTAAAGGCCAGCCGTTCACTGAAATTGCATTAGGAGATATCCAGTCATGACAACAGAAGGCAAGTCATATCTGGTTACCACCTCTTTAGTAGCCAGATGTGGCCAGGCAAACATCACTCTGCTCAGTCTGTATTACATGTGTCATATTTGTGTGTGAGAGAATCAGCAGTTAGTTCAAATTTGGCATTTTGGAGACAGAATAGCCTCAGTTGAGGTGAGTCCTCTTGAAAACAAAGGTAAATGCTTTGGCTGTGCTTGGTGACCACCACCCCAGATAAATAAACAAGGCCTTCTTCAAGCAAACGGAGTGATTACCCAATAACCCATGGAACAACAGAATCTTCTATACCCTTTTCCATAGGGCAGGAGGCAGATGGGGACAGTAGACAACTCTTTTCAGGGGCAGTGAGTCACCAGGGAGAATGAACGGACCCAGGAGGCGGGAGGCAGACCTGAGGGCAGGGAGGGGGCAGAGCTGCACAGGGACAAAGGCTGTCTTAATGCAGACTGTCTCCCAGGTCACCTCTTGGACCTGCCCTCGGGAGAAGAGATGAAAAGCCTGTCTGGGCTGGTGAGCACTCCCAGCCTTCTTCTCCCATGGTTGATTGTTTCTGTTTATTTGATGAATCACTTGGGAAGGAGGCTTAAAACTATTGCATTTTTTTTTTGGAAAGAAACTTTCTTGGTCAGATAAGGAAATCCCAGGGGAGTTTCTCCCTGTGCTGGGGAGGGTTGGGGGAGGCGGGTCAGAGGGACCTTGATCCTGAGGCAGCTTCTAAGGCCTCTCCACATGTCAAAGTGCCAGTCTTGGGGTATCATTTTCTGAGCCCCAACACCAGATTCTTCAAAGAGCCCATTCAATGTTATTTCTAACAATTTCTTTAAAAAATCCTTAAGTACTTCAGTAGTGTATGGAAGGAGTGTGTGTTGTGGTGGAAAGAGCTCTGGATTTGGAATTATATTCAAGGCCCATCCTTCTCTCACCTGAACCTCACCTTAGCAAGCCAGTGCTCTTCCTAAGCTACACATGACAATCCCTGCCCACCTACCTCACAGTTGTGACAATAAAGGGCATCAGGAGTGAAGGTGCTTTGAAAATGCACACTTCTCAATGAATCTGTTGATATGTATTGTACACAAGCATTCATTCTGGTTGTTTCATTTATTTCAATGATTTCTAGTTTTCTCTCATCTGCTCTTTCAAAAGCCAGCAAAATCTATGACAACATTTCCTAAGGTGTATACCATGGAATTTTAAAGGCATTACATGATAAGAGAAGCTGTCCCCATGGTCAAATATGTCTAAGGAACCTCGAGTTAGAAAAGAGCCTTTGCTGAGGAACCTTTCTGAGTCACTGAGTGCCGACGTATTGTAGATCTCTGCAGGGGAACAGCAGGTGCAGCGTGCAGCACTCTGCCGAGGGTTCCTTAACTTACTCACTCACGGGAGCTTCCGACTCCCCTGAGATCATCTCCTGGGGACAACCTTTTAAGGAAACACTTTGGGCAAATTCTGCTCTTTGCTGTGTTCCTGACCCTTCTTACTTGGTGGCACTTGCAGAAGGGGATGCTATTTGTACAGCACACTGGGATGGACAGAGGGGGCTGATCGTGTCTAGATGGCACAGGCTGCAGGGTCCACAGCCCCAGACCCTGCTCAGCCTCCTCCAGAGTGAGAGGATCCATATTTAGGACACATTTGTGACTTATCTGCAGCACGTGAGCTCTGCACGGGTGCACGAGCCCTGCTCTGTAACATTCTTTCCCCATTTCAGATGTGGGGGCTTCCCCAAAGCCAATGAACCGAGGTGGTTGGTGTGATGATGCCATTTCCTCCTGAATTCTATCCATCCCCGCCTGATTTTGGGTGCCTTTGTCACAGCTGCACAGAGCCAGGGAACTCCTGCAGCCTGGCAAGCCACAGTCAAGCCACCACCATTCTTCTGAATGGGTTCTATTCCCACCTCCCTCCGACCTCTCCAAAAGAGTGCCCCCTTTGAAAATTTAAATGCCACAGTGATCCCCTTGCTGAATGTCTTTCGTGGGCTCTACATCCCACCGAGAGGGCACTCAGAGAGCCTCCCCAGCTCTTAGAACCTGGAGCTTGTTCACACCTTCACGCATTAACCTCGTCCACTCTGGCCGGTCCCAGGTTCTAGAGCAACCCCTACCCATTTGCCCCAGGCTTTCCCACTCACTCTTGTTAGACTGGGCATTTTGGGGTGTCTTCCTTGTCTCTTTGCAGGACTAATGGCCTCCTGTCCCTGAAGGTCTGGCTGGTTGCAGCCTGCTCCTGTGTGTCTGACAGTGGGACACCCCAGGGCAGCTCCGTCTCCTGTCCTTGTTTGAAGATCCTTTCCTATTGCCTTTCCCATCTGTCTCCAGGGAGCCACCAGTCCCATTCAACGCCTGCGCCTTGGGCGCTTGCTAAACATTTTTTGGAATGGGTGAATGAATGAAAGGAGTACACGAAGATAAGTCACACCATGCCTTACCCACAATGAGCCCCCAAGCCAGCCAGGAGTAGAGCTGCACGCACTCCTGACCCGCAGGAAGTCAGGTGTGCACAGGTGAGAGGGACCCTTGCTCAGTGTCATGGGGGCGTGTGGTGCAGGCTGCCCCGACAGTCCCAAAAGGGCAGTTCAGGGGTCTCAACTAGCATTATCCCTCAAATCCAGAAAAGAAGCATTAAGACTTCACTTAATAAATAACCAACCTATAGGAGGGTTAGAAATATGATGTTTAAATACCATCTGCATCCAAACTCACATTAATAAAAACAGGCTATTGGAAAACACGTTTCCTGGTACTGTGCATAAAACTCAAGGAACTGTCCCAGATCTAAAGAGAATTTCACAGGCTGCCCTGCTACAGCACGAGCAACACCCTGACATTTACCTTTTCAGCATTTTTGCCTTTCTCTTTTATTTTCTGTCCTTTGTCATTTACCAATCCAGCCACCCCCCTCTCCTGGAGTGGCCTGGCAGTCACCATCCCCACTGCGGGGCTGTCTATCCCGCCAGGAGATGCCTTCAGAATAGCTCCCCGGCACTCCCGTTCTCTCCACACAGCCAGGTGTGCCGCGCCCTGGCAGCCCTGAAGCAAAAGCTGTTGGCTGAAGGCGGGTGGAGTCTCCCAGGCTCCGGAGCTAACATCGCTGGCACCTAGTCCTGTGCCCAGCCCTGAAAAGGGGGCGTTCCGTAAGCTGATGCTGTGATGAATATGATTATCAGAACTGTTCTGATGGTGATTTTTGTTGCTATTATGTCAAAAATGAGTTTTCAGGGAATTAAGTGAAAAACAGAATATGGTGTTTTTTCCTTCATTTTTAAATTAATTTTATTTTTAATTGACAAATAATAATTGTGTATATTTATGGGTTACAATGTGATGTTTGATCTATGTATACGTTAGAGAAAGATTCAGTTAAGCTAATTAACACAGCCATCCCCACACCAACTTACTAGACAACCTTAGAAAAGAAGGAAACTCTGTCATTAGAGACAACATGGGGAGAACTGGAGGACATTATATTAAGGGAAATAAGCCAGGCAAGAAAGAAAAATACCCTATGTTCTCATTTAAATGAGGAATCTAAAAAATTCTAATCTTCAGTTAGTTTGGAGGAATAAGTTTTGGTGATCTATTGCATTCCATGGTGACCACAGTTAATAATAACGTACTGTATACTTTAAATTGCTAAAAGAATAGATTTTTACCACTGTATGATTTTTGCTTCTTCTAGCCAACTCTAGAACATTGCTACCTTGTGGTGGGCCCCTGTCCTGTAGCCACAGCCCTTTGGAAACACTCAGAGAGTAGGTCAGACCCGGCTCAGGTGCTACCAGTTAGCACCTTCCCCAAGCCTGGCTTTGGGAGGAGTCTCCCTCCTACCTGTTCTCTCTCCGACACTGACTATTCCCTTCTGCTTTCTGGTGCATGCGGAGTTTTAAGGGCACCCCCATGAGATTTCCCACCCGCCATGCCAGAGCTGGACCTGGGCGTCTCTGCATCCCAAGCCCACCCTCGAGCACAACTTCTGTCATGGTTGGTAGGGCTCGGCCACGTATTTATAGCCTTTCCTCCCCACAAATAAACCCCAGCTGATGATCCATGCTAATTATTTCAAGCAGAGAAGGCCTACTGAGGTGGTCTCCATGGCGATGATGTACGCTTCGGTCTCCTAGGAGACAATTACTGGTGTGACAGACTTCAGATTTGCTTTACTGCTCAAAATGTGAACTGATCTTTTTCTTTTACACACTGAGCCGTGCCCAGAATGTGTAAGTAAAAGTTTAATTATTTCTAACCATTGTTTTGCCTGTGGTATAAAAAGGTAAGATATTCCATAGGGGAAAGAGAGGCCTAAAGGTAAGAACAAAACACACTGTTCCTTGAATTATATTATAAATGACCTGAAAGAGGAAGTTATGAGCCCAATGTGAGGCACTGGAACTCATTTATATTGTGTTTTAGGGATGGTTTGGTCCAGTGGATTGAGTTCTCTGTTGAAATTTGATATTTGCTTCACTTTAATCTCAGATGATTTATAACACATAACTCTGGTTGGGGCTGGGTTTAAGAACACATGGAACTTCATGCATGGCATGGATTCACTTCATGCATTGCACAGGTTCATGGACTATTGCTGTTTACCCAGCATCACAGCCACGCAAGTTTCTGGCCAGAGCACATATGTATGACCTTTTAGCCAAAACATTCCAATTGTCTTAAAGCCCAGAAACCCATCAAGCTCACAGAAGCAGACCTTGAGGGTGACACTCAGTGTTCTTATGAGGTGTCAGCGCTGAAACACAAAGGTGGGACAGTCCCAGGGAAGAGGGCAGGCCAAGCACCATGTGTGTCTAATCACAAAGCCTTATCTAATTTCCACAGGAAGAGGAGTTGGCTGATCTCAGGCTCATCCACAAGAGGGCTACCTGTTATTATTCCTTACTGCAAAATCACCAGCAGTACTTTTGAGAAACAAAAGGCAGGTGAGCTGGGGCAGACACAGAGGGTGCACAGCAGGCTGGGGGGATGATGTCTCTCCTCCTGTTTGAGTCAGTACAACCCAGGACATGTTCTTGAGCACCCACTGAGAACCAGTGGCTCTGCAAGGACATAGAGTGATTGCCCTTTGCCGATCGATAAAATCAGAGGAACAAGCCCCAGCCGTTATAAAATGGGGTGCTGCTGTTCGGAGCTGTGTTGTGAGCTTTTGAGGAGCTCAGAGATGGGAATGACTGATGTTGTCTGGAGAAAGGTTGAGGGTAGTATGGAACTGATAAACGCAGAAGGATGAAGGAAGGCCTCAGAGACAGGTCATATTCGAACTCACCGACGAAGAACAAGTTTAAATGAGTATAGGAAGGTGGTGGCAGGGACTGAGTTCAGGTTGAGCAAAAGCCCAGCAGTGCCAAAATGCCTGGCATAAGAAATTGAGTGCCTGGATGTCTGAGATGTCATGCTACATCCCCTTAGATAGCATCGTAACTCTTTAGCAGTCTGTGTCTTAGACCAGACTCCCAGAGACGAGGGCTTCTGTTTCAATCATCTTTGACTGGAACATAAAACATATCCAAATTTGTTGAACAACAACAACAAAAAAATTGTCTTTCTGTGAGGGGAAAATGTTGGTCAAAAGGGACAAAATTTCAGTGAGGCAAGATGAAGACATTCTGGAGACCTAATGAACACCAATGTGACTATGGTCAACAATACTTTATTGTATACTTGAAATTTGCTGAATGGGTAGACCTTAAGGGTTCTCACCAAAAAAACAAACAAAAAAAAAGATAATGGTGTGAGGTGATGGATATGTTAATTAGCATGATTGTGGTGATTATTTCACAATATATATGTATATCAAGTAATCAAGTTGTATACCTTAAATACATACAATTTCAATTGTCAAATATACCTCAATAAAAATAATAATAAATCAAAATATAATTACAGTATTATTATCCTATCTAAAGAAATTTCCTTTATCAGTGTTCAATATGTTTTCTGTTGCATTGATCAGGGAAAATTTGAACACAAGTTCTGGATCAAATAATTTTGTCCTTTGCCTTAAATTTCCTCCTATATTTCATCACAAATGAGCATGATACATTTTACATTCAAACCTACTTAAGTTCATGACAGATTTTTTTGTTCAATAATTGCCTCCTTTACTTAATCTCCTTATTATTAATATACCAGTATTTCTCTTACTCACCATTTCTCTCTCAAATGGCCTTGCCTGATGGAACAGAAGGCTGGATGCATCCTTTTCTATTATGGTAACGTGTCTTAGTTGGAGTATGGCATGCTCTAGGCACAAATACTTAGAAATGAAAACAAATATGTATTTTGTTCAGCATTTCAAAATTCCTAAAAAAAAAAAAAGAAAGAAAGAAAGAAAGAAATACTTGTCCTCCTTTGACTGGCTTGCTCAAAGAATATTAAAGTTTCAGTTTCACCAGATAAGTAAATTCTAGAGAACTGCTACAAGATAGTGGTATTGTGCATTTGAAAATCTAAGAGGATCAATACCATGCTAAGTGTTCCCACTACAAACACACACAAAAGAACACAAGGAAATTTTTGTAGGCAAAGGATAAGTTGTTCAGTACCTTGATTGTGGTGATGGAGTCATGGGTATATGCATATGTTCAAAGTTATCAAAATGTATACATTAAATATGTACAATTTGTGTATATCAATTATACTTTAATAAAGTTTAAACGAGAAATAAGTAAATATTAAAAATACAAGGATAAAAAATAAAATAATGAATACATATGTCATAATACAATTCATAAAAAAATAAGAAATTTTGATTACTGATTTTAAATTTGTCATTAGTTTCTTTTGGTCAGGACACAGGGCTCTGGGTTTTCCTACCAAGCTAGTTGCACAGCATATTAAAAAAATGGATCATAAACCCATTGGACCTCAGGTCTGGTTAGCCACTTTCCTAGTGCTTTCTTGCACTTTTGTGGGAAACAGAGCAAAGGATATGGGTTGATTAGCCTGAAACTACTCTCTTAGTTGGAATCCGATTTGAGGAGCTGATATTATTTTGACATTATATTTGTGTCCAAACACATATGTGCATACCTATGGGAAGAAGCTGTGGTACCATGAAGCTCTGATGGATTAGAACTTTGCAATTATTTGCTGAATCAATGAAAAGAGACCAAAAGAGTATCAAGAATGCATTGCTATTTATATCACATCTCTCTTCCATTTTCTCTAGTGAATCAATTACCTGGGATGAGGTTTAGACCTTTTAATTAGCTGAATCACGCGATTTCCTGACACATCAATCCACATACAAATGGGAAAAAATGATTTAACTGTTGTACTAAAGCAAAAATAAAGTAAAAACGGTTTTCGACAAATATAAAACAGACTAATTTCATAGTATGCAAGTTGAATTAAAACTGACTTTATGAATATAGTGCTTAAAAATACATCAGGAAGTATTCTATGCAGTGATGCAGACTCAACATTTCTGAGCTGCTACCCAGTCATTGAGGATAGTTTTCTTTTTATAGGACTACCAAGAAGATGCTTGGAGCTGAAGTCAGGACATATTAACAAATCTTTAAAAATTTGTGTCGATAAAATCACCCTAGTTCAATGAACCCAAATGTAGGCCACAGACCCTCGAAAAACTCCAGAAATGAAATTTCTGATTTTAATCTAACAGATTGCATATGGAGTTTTTATGACATTTCAGAGAATATGGAAGAAATTATAGTCTGAAAAACAAACATCAGAATTAGAACTAGAAGGAAGGAAGGCAAAACAGAAGGGAGAAGAGAAAAAGATCATGAAAGAAAAAAAGAATAATAATTCTAAAGCTGTAGAAAGGGGAAAGCACACCTGTATCTCTAGTGGTTACTAGGCTATACATACAAAAGGATGCTACACAGCTGCCTAGAAGAAATTCTTCTGCCACACATAAGATTCTTAATAGAAACTGTGCATATGTTACTAAACTGATCATGGCCACTGAAGATAGCTAGTAAAGTCAGAAACAATGATATAAGGGGAAAACCTCAATATTAAAAACAATAAGTAATTTGTCCAAGGTTAATAAGACTAAATAGGGATGTAAGATTCTGACCCAAGCCTGCCTAATATTCTAACTCATGCTGTTATCCATCGCAAAAATGGTCGAAAATATAGAGTAGAGAATCTGCGAAGAAAAAGAGACTTCGATTCATGCTTTTCAAAGGATGGTTCATGGGAACATCTGCCCCTAATGACGTGGGGTGCTTTTCAAAACTCAGATTCTTAGGTCCAGCCCAGACCCAATGAATTAGAATCTTAAGGATACAGTTCAGAAATCAGCATTTTAATAACCCCTGCAGTTGATACATAAGCACACCAAAGCTTGGGAACCACTGACCTAATAAATGTGAGCAGCAGTTAAAGAAGTCATTGAGAATGCACCACATGGGGGGGTAAGTGGTAGTACACTGGGAAGGATGGGCGGGCAGCATGGCCTCTCCATTTCCTGATAGGTGGAAAACGGCCACTTACTGAGCCGGCTCCATTTACTAAAGCCCATGCAGTGCTTCCCTGGACTGCATTCTATCGATTCACCAGTTTTTTTTGTTTCCTTTGTCATGACCCACACGCTGATACTGTGCCTGAGGGTTTCCTGCATTTGAAGCTATTTCCTAACGGTGGGGCTATATCTGATGCCAGCAACCCAGCATCACCGTTTTTTACAGGATTCATGAATATTTTATGTTGTCACTTGAGTAAAACATTCCTTGACATAGCAGAATTAGTTGCAACTAATTATTGAAGTTAATCTTGATAATTTCACTCCAAGTATACTTGTTTGGGGAGTTATATACAATTTTTAAATTAAATTTGTGCTAAATATAGCAACTGGCTCTAAACAAAGCACAAGGGCACTATGAAGGCATTTTAGACAGCAAAAGGAGAAACACGCAAACCTTGCAATGAAATGCTATTTACATTTAAATAAAAGTCCAGAGACAACTTTGGGGACCTTTGAATTTTGCGTGATGTTATTTACATTTGTGTGTGTGTGTGTGTGTGTGTGTTGAGGGAAGGCTATTTTAACCAAACCTATGTAGTTTATGTTGTAAATTTTCTATGGTTTTATTTTGGTTTCCTCCTTAAAATATAATGATAAGCACTCAATGGACACTTAATATCAAAATTTCAGTGGGCAGATGGACTTTTCTGGCAGAGAGAGAGAGACTGAGAGACAGAAAAGGTAGAAAATTCTGAAGTAAAAGTGGATTTGTTATGTGGTGGTAACATTAACATATCAGATATTAATTATTGATAACTATAATCTGATATTATCAGATATATAATTCCAAAATTCAAATTCATGTGAAATAACTATGTTCTAAGAAGAGAAATCTGTCTAAAGAAGTAAAAGGAACCAGATAACTCTGTGAAGTGGTGCTGCCAACAGAACTTTTGAGGACGGTTGACATGTCCTGTACCTGTGCATCCAATATGTCAGCCACTAGCCACATTGAGCACTTGAAATGTGACCAGTGCAACTGAGGAACTGAATTTTAGTTTTAATTAATTTAAATTTAAATAGCCATATGTGGCTAGGGACTACTGCATAGGACAGTAAGCTCTACAATGTAGACTAGTCTGAGTAGATCATTCTGATGTCTAAGAAGCTCCCAACTTACTAACATGCTATATTTTGAAAGTGTATATGTAAGAAGCTCAGAAGTAAAAAGGATAGAAAAATGGTTTTCTAAATGGGTTTTCACAAAAGGAAATTTAACAACATATAAATTAAATATAGCATAATTTAATGTAATAACAGAGTCGAAAGTTGTTTTCACCTTTGGAAAATGTACTAATGTCAAGTTGTTCCATTATTGCCATGTTTGGACCACAGAACTTGAGTAAACATATCCCTTTGGCTGATAATTGGTTTTACTTATGGAATCTAGATATCTCTATTGGCATTAATTCTATTAGGAGATTAATCCTAGGACATGAAGTAGAGACTTTGGTTAAAATGAGGGAGAAATAAACACCAGAATTTCTTTTTCTCTTTGGGATGAAGATTATTTGGGAACTCTTGTCATCTTTTGCTGGATATAGAATTTTAAGTTGCCATTTTTTTTTCTTTTAGCACATACAAAAATTTTGTACCACTTTCATGGTTTCTCATGAGGAATCAGCTGTCATTCAAATTGGTTTTCTCCTATAAGAAAGGCACTATTTCTCCCTCACTCCTTTCAAGATTTTTTTCTTTGTCTTTAGTTTTCAAAAGTTTGACTATGATGGATCTCAGTATGAATTGCTTTGGGTTCATCCTATGTGTGGTCTGCCCAGCCTCATATATCTCTCCATTTATGGCCTTTGTAAAATTTGGAATATTTTCAATCATTACTTCTTTTGGGCTTTTTTTTCCCAGCACCTCTCTCCACACTCAACCCTCTTTGACATTTGAGGAAAGGAAGGCATCCTTGTCACTAGTGTGTGGGGCTGATACCGATCTGGCTAGAATTCACAGGAGTACCTTGTTATTGGTACCCATGTGTCCTCCACTGGTACTATGGGCTAGGAGGTATAGTGTAGTCATTACCTCTGGGCAGTGATGGAGATCCTGACTCTCCACCAGGCCTCCTTGGACACCACCTCATCTGGCCAGGGGAGAGGTGCTGCATCCCACAATGATGGCCTGGAAGTCCAGACTCCTTATGCGGTCTCCACTGTCAGTGAGGGAGGGTGAGCATTACTGTCCACCATGAACGAAAGTCCCAGGTCACTACTCAGCCTTCTCTGACACCACCCCAGGGAGGGATGGGCAGCTCATTGCAGTCTGGTGAGTGTTGGGGATTAGGCTTCCCACTCAGCCTTTTCTGGCAGGGGTAGATGTGGGGCCACAGTTTTCTCTGTGGTGTTTGGCTGCAGTTGAGTGGTTATTTTCTAAAGGTCTTCTGTCTGGCTAGGCTTCCCCTTTCCTGCTCCTTTGGCTAGAGAAAGCAGTCTTTTCTTAGGGCTCTTTTTTTTTTTTTTTGTCTGCTCCAATTAGCATTTCTGACTTGCCAACTTCTTCAGCTCCAACTCTGGGATATATGAGGCAAAAAGAAAGCTCAGAGAACTCACCACACCCTGGTATAATTTTTAAAAGTCTAAAATTTAAAAAATGATAACATGGAGTTCTAGCTATAAACCAGGCATTGTTCTGAACATGTTACATATATTTTATCTTTGTGATAACATTTTTGGAGCAGTTATTTTTTACTAGCCTAGTTTTTCTGAGAAGGAAAACAAGTTCCAGGGAGGGGAGTAATTAATTGTGCAGTAAAGAGTTAACTCAGCAGAGTTGGGTGCTCAAACCTCACATGAAAGGTAACATCTGAGACCTGATAGGAATGTTTGTGTGCCTGAGGCTTTGGGCTGTGTTACATCAGCTTGACCTCTGGGGGGCTGGAGACTGAGTAGCTATGGCCTGCTGTGCAGGCACTGCCTGCCTACATGACTGACCCCCAATAAAAACCCTGGACACCAAGGCTTGAGTGAGGTGCCCTGGTGGGCAACACTTTGCACATGTGCCACTCACTTTTACCGGGAGAACTAAGCACTTTCCATGCAACGCCACTGGGAGAAAAGAGCTAGAAGCATGCGCCTTTTTTCTTCTGGACATTTCCCTATATGCCTTTTCCCTTTGCTGATTTTAATCTGTGTTCTTTTACAGTAATAAACTATAACTCTCCCGAGTCCTGTGGATCCTTCTGGTGAATCATCAAGCCTGAGGGTTGCCTTAAGGACCTCAGACACACTAACCCCACGTCCCATAGTGAGGACAAAAGATCTGTCTTTCTCCAGAGCCTGTGCTACAAACCACCCCCAAGGTGCTCACGTCTCTGATTACATGGGCTCAGGGTTCATCACTGAGTCATTAGGTCTGCCTTTGCTTCTGTCAGATGTGCCTACGTGACGTATGACGGTCAGGCCAAAGTCACTGGCTTCATATAAACAAATCCCTTTTGTTTCCCACAATGATTTCTCAAACTCTCGTTATGCTTGCTAGCAGATATTTCTTTTCACTTGAAAAATGAAAAATTGAAGATCTTCCCTACTATGGAAGAAAAACAAACCCAAAAAACCATTGTTTATAAATTCTGGGGAGGAAGACAGACTTCTGACAATATTACCATGAGAATGCTTTGAATTACCAGGAAAAACCCAGGCTTGTGGCCTGTGACAGAGAGAAGGAGTATTGTGTCTCAGCATAAAATCGATTCTCCATGCCATAGATCTCAAAATTATATTAGAAGTGGACCAGAAGGCAGTTCATTATTACAGTAATTTGGATAGTAAATGCATCATCAAATCTTTCATTTAGGAAAGATCATCATGATTATTAAAAAAAATTACCATTTGTATAATGTAAGCCTGATAAAGTTTATAAAATAGGAACAAGGCTTACCTTTTGGTCCCTGGAAGGCTCTTCTTGCCATTAGCCCACATTTGGGAGTAACTGTGACTCGTCCAGCCCCACCACTGCCCCCAGCCCGGGAGCCCAGAAGTCCCAGTGCTTTGTGCGTCCTTTGTTTCTTCCTGTGTTTCCCCGATCGGAGCTCAGACCAAAGCAGGCACTGCTCTCGGCCTCCCTGGGGACTGCATTCTTCTCAGACATCAATTCCAGAAGGGTCGTGGGCTATTAAAATTAATTAATATAATTTTATAATTAACTTTCATAATATTAAGCTCTTAATTATCCTGTAAGTGGCAATTACGATTCTTCTGCCACTACTTCCATGACTTCTCTGTGGAAATTAGCATTTTAGCATGAAGTTCTGCTACTTTCTGGCAAACCCAAAGCCCTTGAGGCAATTGACACTGTGTTTCATTAAAGGGAGGGCAAGCGAGGCAGTGGAGCTTTGTCCCTGAAAGC
Organism: Lemur catta; assembly: GCF_020740605.2. Lineage (NCBI taxonomy): Eukaryota > Metazoa > Chordata > Mammalia > Primates > Lemuridae > Lemur > Lemur catta. Next base: position 20,739,046 of record NC_059136.1, read on the forward strand.
TTGGTTATGTGCTTGTTATTTTGGCAACTTGTGAGTCCTGCTTGGTCAACCATGTTCAAACTAGCATTTCATTTATTGCTCCTGAATTGTGATCCTGAGTCTATATTTTTGCCCCTCCTTCTGCAACCTCCTGCAGTATATAGAAACTGCCGTTGTTGTGACGGTTTTGGGGTACCCTTGCATCACCTTCTGCTCTCACTGTGTCTCAGGGTGGGAGAGATGGTGCCCCAGCCCTCCCCCACTCAGTACCCACTCTGTGCTGGGAGTGTAAGGGGGGATCATATGACTCTTCACTGCAGAAGAATGAACCAGGAGTGCTCAGTTCTGGTCATGTGCTCTCTTTTCCTCTTGGAAATAAGATCCCCCATGGAGAGCACCTCCTCTCCTCCTCTCTGGCCTGTGGCGATGCCTGGAGACCCATGTGCTTCATTCTGGGATGTGGTTTGAAGAGTCCTCATGCCCACCGATGTAAGCCACACTCCTCGATACTTAGCATTTTTCTGGAAAAAAATGGGATTTGGGTTCAGAAATTGAGTGGATAAGAAGGACACTTGGCAGCTCAGATCCAGGTCTCCCCACTGGTGAGTCAGCACTAGAGACTGTCTTTGAGGCAGCAGGACCGACCCCACAGTGTGGGAACCACAACGTCTGAGCTATGAGCCCATACTGTTTGGCAAAGACTACAATAATACATGATATTTAGCAACAACAAAAAATTATTATTCTGTTTATTAATCTGGAAATTACTAAAAGTCTATTGGTTTCTCCTTATTTGTGACATATATTCTGTTTCTAACCACAACCTTAAAGCTTGAATGACAGTAATCCTGTCTCACACCTCTTCTCTTTGTATTCTCCCCAGATCTTAAAACGATGCCTTGGCCATAGCAGGCACTCATTCAATGCTGGTGATGATTTCCAGCTGGGGTTGCAGGTGTAGGTCTATGAAGATTCATCAATAAATGAAACGATATTTAGATACGCGTCATTTGTCTTCCAGTTTACAAATTGGCTCACCTGGGCGCCAAGAGATGTCTTGTTAAAAGGTGTATATTTATTGTTATCGTATCTCATGTACCAAGAGACTTGCTTTCAGACATCCCACAGGGAGTTCACTCTTTTCCTCAGTAAAAATTCAGAGTCAGCATAGCAGACACTGCAGCTATGATCTAGGAGAGAATCAATGATACAGTAGTGAGTCTGACTTATAAATTATACAAAGACATATGCCCTTCTCTTTCTGCTCCTTTTCCATTTGCAACTCCGCCCCTGAAGTCACTCCTGTGGACTCCTAGCAATCAAATGCCAGACATTGAGAGCCTCGCATCACTTTACTATTTGCTTTCTTACGCCTTCTTATATCTCATAGCCACAGAAAAATGCCTATTTTGGGCCCACGAAAGCTTATTTCCTAGTGTGAACTATTAGTAATTCAGAACCTCTCTGTGCTAGGAGATGCACTCTGTCTGCAGAGCTACCTCTCCTCTAGGGACATTTGGTTAATCCATCACACCACAGGTCACATTCTTGTTTCCACCAAGTTATGAAAAGTGATCATTGGTCTATTGGCCCTTCCTGTCTGCTATAATTCTTAAATTTTTGGTACCTATTTTGCTGGCTTACAGCTCACTCTGTGTCCATCATTTCCTATTATGCAAGTAGAGATACATTAATAATTAATATGCTTTAAACAAACATTTACACTATAGGCAAAAAAGAGCAAGGCTGTCTATAGACAAATGCACAGCCCTAATCTATGGAGCTAAACACAGTGAGGAAGGGAAGTCACTGAAATATATGTTGGGATTTTAATAAATGTGTGCTTGATAACCCAGGTGCTATGTTCACTGCTAATACCTGCATCTCAGAGGCAATATAAATTCAAACGTTGCACGGAGCATAAACAGAAAGCCAATCTGTATATGTACAGTTGATCCTCATTATTTGCAGGTTCCGTATTTGAAAATTTTTCTACTCTCCAAAATATTTTTGTCACCCCAAAATCTATATTCATGACACTTTCACAGTCATTTGCAGACATGCTCTCAGTGGCAAAAAATTTTGAGTTACCCAACGCAGGTGTCCCTGGCTGTCCAACAAGGCAATGGTTTGCTTTGGTTTCAGCACTCCTACTGTTAACAAGCATCCCTTTTGCAGTGTATTTTGTGTCATTTCTTTGCCTTTCTGAACTTTTTCTAGGTGATTTCACTGTTTTTAAATGGTCCCCAAATGTAGTGTTGTCTAGTGGTAAACACAAGAAGGCTGTGATATGCCTTACAGAGAAAATCTATGTTTTAGATAAGCTTCGTTCAGGCACAAGTTATAGGGCTGTTGGCAAGAGTTCAGTGTTAACTACCCAACAGTATATACTAAATAAGATGTCTCGAAGCAGACACTCAATTAAAATAAGGTTATGTATTCATCAGTGGGCAAAGGCCAGAGGCTCACAGAAAGCTAACCCAATATTTCCGTAAAAAGCAATGGCTCAGTGTTCACTAATTCAGTGTTTGTGGCAATTTTATAGAATGTAACTACTGCGAATAATGAAAATCAGCTGTAGTATGTATTTTTCTTTGCTTGGTTTTCAATCATTGATTAAGAAACATTTATGGAAGTAAATTTTACATAAGGAAATAAAAATATGCAGATGAACAAACTAATCTTGTCTTTGAAACAGAGACAACAAAAAGTAGTACAGATACAATGTGGTAAGTGTTGATAGTTTCACACAGCAATAAAGAAACACAAGTAACAAGCTTATGATTGCTGTCTACAACAAGGATAGCCAGAATTTTCCATCAATATTAACACTGCTGAGATTCAGTTCAATTATTTACAGTTTGACTTGGGAGGAATCATAACTTATAGACTATTTATAGAGAAGTAGTGACTACCAAAAATGACCTGAGCAAGATCCCTGGGAAGGGTTACTAGGGAGACGGAAAATTACTGCATTCATTTCCCTTTGCTAAAAAGTACTGTTTACTCTGGAAAAATCAAGAAAAAGCCCAACCACTCTCTGGCATAGTGCCTACTTAGATTTTGAAAAACTAGCCTAAATCACTTAGGAATGATGGACTGCTCCTTTAGCACCTAAAATATGTAGTAGGTAAGAAAAAAAATGGACATAAAGGATGATTCTGGTTCCAAAATTATAAAGCAAACCATAAAGAAATGCTTTGTGTTATAAGGTAGAAAAAATGGAAATAGGCAAACAAGAAGAAAAATAAGAACTTTATTCTGATCTAAACCAATCCTTCTTTGTTATTTTTTTCATGTGTTTCTCTCTTTCTCTCATTTTTCTTTCTCTCTGAGAATTTGAGAGTTGAAAGCTTGTTTTAGCTTTATTGCATGCTGTACACTATAATACTAATATGTATTTTTATGAAAATGCAATAAATTATCTTTGAAATAAAGAATTATAATCTTTCAAGTCCAAAATTTTATCAATTATGCAATGTACTTTCAAGATAATGAAAACTTTTAGAGAAAAAAGATATTTTATACTCAATAAGCTTTTTAAAAATAGGTCAACAATAACACATATTTTTCTCTATAAATACTTCCTCCTTTTCTCAATTCTAAAATAAAAGTTTGATTCTAAATTTTGTTTGTAGACTAAAACTTTTTCTGAATCTTTTTTGACCATTAGAAACTATACAGGGCATCATACACAATTTTTTTTTCCGTATCTAGTGCTTAGGATTTTGACCTCTTTAATATCCTTAGGGTTGATAGTATAATTTTTGAAGGCATATCAAAGGATATAAGAAAACAAATCCTATGCATTTCTGCCAAGCTAAACTCAGTTTCACTCTTTTCTTTAACTGAATAACATATTGCTAAAAGTTAAACAGCTACTATTATGTGTCAAGAACTATGAAAGGCCTGAGATGTCACCATACTTGCAACCTAACATGGTAGCCTTTAATTGTTTCATGGAAGCTGCTGGAAGATACAAGACTCCCGAGTCTGAGATGAAGGACCGTGAGTTACTCACAGCAATAGTAGTTGAGCCCCAATCCCACAGGGTAATAAAAAGAGAGCTTGAAGCACATGTAGTTAGTGGCTTTACAGGAAAGAAACCCTGATCTTAAAAATCCAGATTATTTCTCTTGGGCAATAAGCTTGCCTGCCCTTTGATCCCACAGAGAGAGACACTAGCTCTACCTTCCAAGGCTGCCCACTATGTAAAGATCCTTGGGAAGGTAGTCTGAACAAAGGGCAGTCAGTGCCTTGCTCACAGGTTATGAAGAAACATGAGACCCATGGAGAATCACCACCTAACAAAATCTACCCATGTATTCTATACCATTATGACTTTTGGCAAATTTCCTCATGAATATGTCACTCTTCCAGCCACTCTGATTCATCTGACTGACAGGCTGGGACCAAATCTGCTCCATTCCCAGGGATACCTTAGAAAGCTAGGTGGTTTTCTCCCGAAGTATCTTTATTGACTTTTCCACTTGGCAGAAGCATTGACTCAGGTAGAGCAGGATGTACGAGCAGTTGCAGAGACTCCACCTTGGATTACAAGGAGGAAGTCTGTGGGGGCAATTCTATCATCCATATCACCTGGCCGGTGAGTCGAGGGCTTGTTGAGTGCCTTCTGGGGGCCAGGGCATTACAGCTAAAGTTAGGGAGGCTTGCCTTCCATTTTCTGTAGAATCCTAATGTTTTGGCAGAGGTTTTCAATGTCAGAACGAGGATGCTTGAGGACATCAACCTCTTCTAACTGTGAAATGCCTATGACCTTTTCCAAGAGCCTCTGTGGCACCCGCTGCCAGTGGCATTGCTGGGCACGGCAAGCAGCACTGTGCACACCCTGATTTTTGTTTCAATAGGGAATTATAACGTCATCTCCATAAACGGCATCTAATCAACAATTAAGAATTATAATATCAAATAACTTTACAAGTCCACTGTGTATGGAACTGGCAGTGAAAATAACTCAAATGTGGTGATATTGAATCAAAAACCCCTCATCCCAGTGACTGTTTTTACCTGTATAGAAGAGGACTTCCCCTAGGGTATCACAACTTACTCCTTCCTTTACAGCGGCTAAGTTTCTCAACTTCAGGAATGCTAAGACATGAAAATAAAAATATGCTTCCTAGAATCGGAGGAAAGGTGGAATGTGAGATCTTTAGAAACCCAGGGTTGAAGAAAATAATAGGACCTTAAAACTTCCAGGGTAAAAGGGAACTAGAATAAATTCAACCAAATATACTTTCGCACCATATTTTTTTCTTCTTGCAACTCTCAATATAAATGCCTTTTTAGCCAAAATAACACACGATGGCATTTCAAATAACTACATTTTTTTTTTTTTTACAAAAGAGGTTTTGAAAAGATTCTAAAATCATTTAAAATCTAGGGCAGTTGAAGATTTTTCTGGATCTATGTGTGTCTTCAGTATTATTCACAGAATTCTCAACTTCCTCTTGTATGACTTTGCCAGAGAACTAAATCTGTTAATAATGAGAGGATGCTGTTCTCCACCAACAAAAAAGTACTAAATGAGACTAACAGTGTCTCTTATACATCCATAACCCATGAATAAATGCAAAAGAGTATTCTTTTTAAAGTGAAACGGATAAAATTCATAATGACTAGAGATGTATTTATACTACTATTCAAATATTATACTTGCATAATGCAGTGTGCTGTGTACCAATTACATATAAAAGATACAAAGAAGTCTTCATATTATCAAAACTTACACAGATACATGATTTTTAATTATGTGAATACATACACATTGTAAAACCAGCATATCAAATATCTTTTCTCCCTAAAAAATAATTAAATTTTATTTTTACAACAATGCAATTTAATTGCAGTTGGCGTTTGTTAAAGAACATACTCTCTTTCATTAGAGGCAACTATAATTAATCTTTCCATATTGGATGCTACCAAATCCAAAGTAGTTCCAAGAAGCACATACTGTTTGGGGGAAAAAAGTATATTTAGAGAAGAAAAATTATACAAATTTACATATGAATACTAAAAATTAATTCTTTGATTCTTAATTTCTTTTCTTCTTTGAAATGTTGGTAAAATGTTTTATGAATTGTCTTTTAATAGAAATTACAAACTCTATACCATGTAGGCTGAAAATATCACCCTAAAAGATAACCATGTCCTAATCCCTGGAATCTGTGAGTGTTACTTTATATGGTTAAAAAAAAAGGGGGGGGGTCTTTGCAGATGTGATAAATTCAGGATCTTGTGATATGGGTATTATCCCAGATTATCTGGGTTGGTCCTAAAGCAATCACACTTGTCCTTACAAAAGGGAAGCAGAGGGAGACTTCCCACACACACACACACACACACACACACACACTCACAGCAAAATGAAGATGGCACAGAGAGAGAGATTTGAATATCCTGACCTTGAAGATGCAGTGATGCAGACAAAAGCCAAGTAATGCCTGCAGCCACCAGGAATGAGAAGAGTCAAGGAATTGTTCTCCCCTAGAGCCTCTGGAGGGAGTGTGGCCCTGTGGGCACTTCCATTTTCACCCATTGGTATTGATTTTGGATTCCTGGCCTCCAGAACTGTGAGAGAAAAAATTTCTGTTGTCTTCAATCACTCAGTTAGTGATAATTTGTTAGAACAATCACAGGAAATAAAACTTACACATACTGAGCATTGTAAGCAAAGGGTAAAACTTCAAAAGCAAATTCTTTTTTTTTTTTTTTTTTTTTGAGACAGAGTGTCACTTTGTTGCCCTGGCTAGAGTGAGTGCCATGGCATCAGCCTTGCTCACAGCAACCTCAAACTCCTGGGCTTAAGCGATCCTACTGCCTCAGCCTCCCCAGTAGCTGGGAATACAGGCATGTGCCACCATGCCCGGCTAATTTTTTCTATATATATTTTAGTTGGCCAGATAATTTCTTTCTATTTTTAGTAGAGACAGGGTCTCGCTCTTGCTCAGGCTGGTCTCGAACTCCTGACCTCGAGTGATCCACCTGCCTCGGCCTCCCAGAGTGCTAGGATTACAGGCATGAGCCACCGCGCCCGGCCCAAAAGCAAATTCTGCTTAAAAATTAAGGATTCACTTAGTGATCACCTTTTTCTTTAGTCCTAAGCTAAAATGAAGAGAAAGTGGACTCATTTGTAACCCAGAGGTTTCATGTTTGGAGGACAGTGCTGGACAGTTGTTTTCAGGGGCCGGTGACAGGTCTCTGGGGAAAAAACAGAGATGCCTGGAAGTTAAGGAAGTGTCCTAGCCATGCAGATCCACATGCTACTCATAGAGCATCTCTCACAAGGCTGGTCCCTACTCAGGGATATCTGCTGAGAACAGCCCAAGTCCCTTCTGTCATGGAGTAAGTGTCCTGGTGGAGGAAGTCAATAATAAATTAATAACAAGTAATCATAAATATGTTAGATCATGATAGGTAGTATGAAGAATAAAAGAGGGAAAGAGAATAGAGGGTTCTCGTGAGAGTAAGTACTGGTGAAGCTTGGTCATTGGCACTCAAGGTGGATTGGGATAAGGATGAGGAGTCCTCAAGGCAAGGCAATGATGAGGCACTTACCCCTTGAGGGTCTGGGCGGGAGTGCACCAGAAAGAGGTGACAATAAGTGCAAAGTGCCTGTGGCTGGCAGAGGCTTGGCATGTCATGTGCCGAGAGCCCATAGAGGGAGCAGGAGAGAGGAGGCCAGGCCCAGGTCCCAAAGCCCTTCTGGTGTTAGCAATTCCTGCTCTACCTGACAAGTCACTGCAGGAGGCTGTGACATTTCTTCCTGTGCTGGCCCCCAGCGTTCTCCCACCTGAGTCTCTAATTGATAACAATGAAAGAAAGAATAGATGCCATGGCTCACATGATCAATAGCCTCAAATGTTCACTGATCAAATATCAGTGAGAAATGTTTCGAGTGTCTATGCTCTAATACCAGGCATACTACAAGTAGGGTCTATACATACATACATATATATACATATATATGTACATATGTATATATATATGTTTTGTAACATCATAAAAGTAATTAAGTTTGTATTTTAATTCACAAAGTTGTGAGTTAGATACTTTGCTTTAACCAGACTAATGAAATGGAAGTAGATTTGAATCCTGAGTATTTTAATTTCTCAAATAAATGCATTTTGCTCAAGGACATTTTAGCTGATATGTTTACAGAGTTCTTTTTTTTCATTTGAATAACAATGTGTATGCTGCAAGAAAACAGGCTTAACTGTTCTTGAACTTGGAGGGGAGCAGATTTAGAGGTACCCTGGTTGAGGGTATGTGGGTGGGAAGAAGTGGGCATTCACCTAAAGCAAAAACCCCAGCAGCCATCTCACTCCATACCCCAACAGGGCACCCAACACCAGGACACCCTTGGAGCCTCATTCCTGCCTCACAGTGCTCCTCCCTGACAGGGGTGGGACATACTCTGACCATCCTGCTCAAGGTGGTGGGCTCTTTGGAACTCCCAGGTCACCCAGTATATGGTTAGAACCCCTCATTAAAATCTGGCAGACGTCAGAAATCAGGTTGCCAGAAATTTAACATGGTAAAATACAGGGAACCGTTAGACACTCCCAATCAGTCCTGCCTTGAAATCAAGGATGCCATTCACCAGGAGGTGACCTCCATCCTCACCTGCCCATCATAATTCAGCACCTGTGCAGGTGGGCAGGCCCTACAGGCCTTTACTGCAGGCACAAGGGGAAGAGTCTCCCCAGAAGAGGTGGGTGGCAGAAAGTTCCTTAAACCAGGGGCCTCCCTTTTCTTGTTCTTACCACCCACTTCCCTGCTATTCTAGTCCTGCCTCTTTGGGTCCTAAAGGAACTTTGTTTCCCTATTGTGATGGGGTGTGGGGGAGGGCTTCAGGGGGCTGTGGGAAAACACTGGATTAGAAACAAAAAAGGACTAGACTTCACTTTCAGCCTTTCTTTTTGGTTAAATTGCTTCTGCTTTCCAAGAATCAGATGTTGGACAAAAAGAAGCTTGGGAAAGGATGGGGTATTATGCACATTTGAGTAACTATATTAGTCTGCTGAGCTGCCGCAACAAAGTACCCCAGACTGGGCAGCTTAAACAACAGACATTTGTTTTCTTACAGTTCTGGAGGCTCAAAGTCTAAGAGCAAGGTGCTGGCAGACTCAGGTTCCGATCCTTCCTGACCTGCAGATGGCCACCTTCTCGCTGCGTCCTCCTATGGCAGAGACAGAGGTGGTGGGGACTGAATACATGCAAGCTCTCTCCAGTGTCGCTTTTTCCAAGGACAATAATCTTACCATGCCAAGGCCCTACCCTTATGACCTTGTATAACACTAATTCCCTCCTTGCAGGCCCGTCTCCAACGACAGTCCCACAGGGATTAAGGCTTTAGCATATGGGCTTTGGGGGTACACGATTCAGTCCATAGAGTGACCAGTACAAAATCTTACTTCATTTCCTTCACCTTTTGCATTTTAGTTTGCATCATATCAAAATGGTGGTAGTCAACTTATTAATATTTGGATCTTCAAAAATTGTAGTTTCATATGGTTCGACCTCCCAGGGTAGTGTTTTCCTGTGTAGCTGGTAATCCTTCCCAACAGTGGGCTCTGTTTCTCTGAACACCCTGATGAACACACCACCTTCTGCCGCTGGAGGGGGCCTGGGCACAGGCTCAGGAGGGCAGGTGGGCACACAGGCCCCTGCACAGAGTGGCAGGGCATGGCCCCAGGTGCCGGTAAGGGTCTGCACTCACGCTGAGTACCCCTGTGTGCAAAGGAGCACAACATTAAATAGAGGATAAAACAGTCTCATAACAGTTTGAGAGACTGTGGAAAAGAAAAAGGTCTTATCCTGATATTCGAACAAAGTGCCTGCCCCACATTTTTGTTTTTCACTGCACCCCATGAAAGTTCCATGGCCACCCCGAGTTTCAGACAATAGAAGCCATCATTCGCTCATGTAATTTGTCATACTGCTGTTTACCACAGCACCTAGGGACAGACCTGTGTCCCGACTGAGAGGCTCAGCTTCCTCTCATCCTGATGCCCCACCTTTCCCTGGGGCCCTGCATGACATACATTCAGCCCCCAGAAAAGGAAAGAACGGGGCATATGGCGCGGAGGAGGGTTTTAGGTCAGCCTGGAAAGGAAGCCCAGCGCTTCCCCGCATCCACCAGCTGGACTCAGCCACTGGGCCATACCCGTCTCACGGACACGGAGATGTGGGCCACGGGTGCACCTGGCAAAAGAGGCAGCGGGTTACAGGAGGGCTCCCAGCTCTGCACTGCGTGTCATGGCTTTTAAATGCTCATCTCAGCTCTTAACCCTTCATCTTTGCTCATCTCTTTGTTAATCTTCCCCCAACTAGAATATAAATTGGGTGAGAGAAAGGCCCTGTATGTTTTTCTCAGTGTCACAACCCCAGTGCCTGGGAGGGTGCCGAGAGCCTTATGTCATCAGGAGATGTTTGTTGACTGGCTAAGTGACCAAATCAATGAACACGTTCCACAGCTCACAGGACCCACCACCCTGCATCCCCCTTTCCTGCTGCCCACACAGACTTGACATAGAGTAATCCAACCTTGGATTCTCTGCACACCTCGTCCGTAGCACACCCAGCCTGACGGCTCCTCCAGCCTGTCCTCACTCCAGAGGTGGCTGTGGCTTTCCTCATCTACGAGGTCTCCACAGCTGGCTGCCCCTTGATTCCAGTGACACATTGAAACTCGCAGGGAATAAAGCGGGGTGGCTGCCCCTTCATCAAATGAGTGTTTATTGATGCAGTTCTTTCATCCTCAAAAGAGCACTGGCAAGACAAGAGCTGAAAATACAGGATGGTTTAGGTTGTGTGTTTATGATCTGGCTGTGCAAAGACTCAGAGGCAGGTAAGCAAAGAATGCAGAAGTTCTGGGTGTGGGTGTGGCTATGGGCACACACTCCTTACCAGAATCCAGTATATAAGAAATTGGCTAAGTTTTCCACAGGGAACCAGGAGGCTGGGCTTGCTCCAGGTCTAAGACTACCCCTGAGCCCCTGACCACCTGGGCAGGACAGGGCTGTAGAAACCCTCACAGGCCCTCCACTCACACCCTCCCTCCCGAGGGGGTGCATCCCTGCATCTTCCTCAAATAGGGCTGAAGAAGAAAATGGAAAAGGAAGACTCTCCAAGCTGAAGTCAGAAAACATGGAAACATGAAGAGACTTTCTTGAAGAGTGGAATGGAGAGTTCTTCCCAAGGAGAGAAATTAAGCTCCCCCTTCACAGCTCAGCGGACCCCCACAGGGCTTGCCTGGTGGGCTTTCAGACTTGCTCTGGACTGGTGGCTCTATGCACCCGCTTCTTCCCTTTCCAGAGGGAAGTGTTTGCAGCAAAATATTGTCTTTGTCCCACCACTGTGTGGTATAGTACTCAACAGGGACAGAAAACTGGTTTCTTAGTCTCTGAACATGCTATATCCGTACCTGATGAAGACACTTCCATGCACCCTTGAAGAGCTTGTTGATGTACCAAATTGGAACATTGCATGTCTTTTGTGGAGAGCTGATGACTGTCAACTGGCTGTATGTGGGAAGAAGAGTAAACAAAAGGGTGGCCTGTGGTAGACATTCATTGGTGTCATTTATGACTGATTCTTCCCCCTTCCCAGGCACACTCTTACTTCCTTGTCCTTGGGGCGGCCTTGAAGTTTGCTTTGATTAATAAAATGTGAGCTGAAGAGTTGTGCCACTTCCAAGTGGATATAGTTAAGAATTGGTGACCAATTTTCCATGCTCTCTTTCCCCACCATGGCATATCTTGAAGTCTGGGTTGAGATAGCAATGGGACCTCTGTTAGCCTGAGTATCCACGTGACATCAATGAAGTGAACAGACCGCCTGTGAATGACAAATATTTGTTGTTATAAGACATTTGGGTTTTGAGCTGTTTGCTACCGCAGCGTGATCTCAGCTGTCTTGACTATTACTCTACTTATACAATGAAGTATCATAACAGTTTGTCAAGGCAGGTACTGAATCCCTAGGAATCTAGCTTAAAATATAAAATATAAAATGTCAGAAGCAGATATTTACTTCGGTAGGGCTTCTTGGTGTAACATTCTTTTGGTATTGATCCCACACAATTTCAATTTTTAGTTAATTTTTCATTATACACTTGTCAAAAGAAAAAAATACAATGAATTTAGTTGTAGATCTAATTGGTTTTCATTTGTGATTCACAAATTTAGGGCAGCCTCCATTCTAAAAAATAGAATGAGAGCTCCCACTGGGCAATGGCAGAACAGTGGGTTCTGTAAGGTGGGAACAAGGAAACAACCATACAAAAAATGCTAATTGGTTAATGTCTGGTTACTTGAGGTTACTTTTTTGTATGGGTTAAAGCAGAGGAGACTTCCTTGCTACAGTGACTTAGGCAGACTGGACCTTGCTCTTTTCAGGAAAAACTGGTCTGTTTGGGGTTGTATCCACTTCCTTAAAGTTTCAGTTTGGTTATGTGGCATTTAGCATAAGTGATTCCATTTTGACTTTGTCTGGCCTGTTGGGGCCTAGTGCCAGAGCTCAGTCTAAAACAACGGCCTGTCATAATCTTGTGTAATAATTCCCTCCTTTGGTCACGCTGTCACCTAGGTGACAGTGTGACCAAAACTTGGGGTATCAGTGCTACTGTCAGTTACCATCACTTTGGGTTTCCAGTCTCAAGATGTCATTCGTAGGTTACAGTGTCCTCACGATCATGAATTTGTGACTAAAATCCCACTCATACAATATAGTATTATAATAACTTGTCAATGCAGGTACTAAATCCCTGGGAATCTAACTTAAAATATGAACTGTCAGAAGCAAATATTTACTTCTGTAAGGCTTCGTAGTCTGTGACATTCATTTGGTATTGATCTCATACAATTTTAATTTTTAGTTGAATTTTTCATTATACACTCTATCCTGTCAATTTGTTGTTTAAGTGTTTGAGAGGGTTTTCTACAGTGTGCATAACAGAAACTTCACTCTACAAAGAAAAAAGGAATCAGGGGACTTGAATTTCTAAGAAAATCATAAATACTTTCCTACAGAGAATCTTTCAAATAGAGACAGAAACAAAACAAATATTTGAAAGTGACATTAATAGATCTGAGATGGAAAATTCCTCCACTGTAGCTCATATAGTTTTCTGCATGTGGAGCTTATTGGACATGTGGGTTATGCTACAAGTATTGCTTCACGTATAACTTCCTCACAGGGCTCTGAGCCCTTCTAGGGGTGGAAGTGTGCTTTTTCTTCTGTGTGTCCCCATGGCCCAGATTCTGTGCATACCACAGACTCTCAACACTGCAACGGGAACTTAAAACACATGATCTCAATTGTTTCTCACCACAACCCAGTGATGTAGGAATTGTTATCCTCACATTTCAAATATGGAAACCTAGGCACTAAGGGGTTGGGGCACCTGTCCATATCTACGCCGTAACAAAGTCATGGAGCCAAGATTCTGACTCAGGGATGTCTCACTTTAAAGCTTACGTCATTTATTCTATTCATTTATTATCGAGTCAACATTGTTGAAAGGATAATTGAAGTTAGATAAAAAAAATATATGTCAATATATGGGAAAGCATGGAAAATGCAGGGGGCAATCCCTATACTGTAAAAATTTAAGAAGGAGGTTCTTTGGATGAAAACAAACTCCAAGGATATTCCCATCAATGCCAATTACCTCACAATCTGACTTTGTCTTTATTAGGTATCTTGTTGTAGGGGGAAGTACAAGATCACTCCTTGAGTGTGGCTCTCTCTTTATGACATCACCAGGTTCCAACTTTGCCTCTCTCTCTGTCCTTGTACGGCATTCTTCCCTCGAGAGACAGACGTCTGTAGGCAAGCAGAATGCCCTCCATCAAGGCGTTTGGACATGCAAATGTTTAAATTACGGCATGTAGGTCACTTACAAAAAGAGGACAACTATTTCTGGTAACAGCTAAAATTTATTGTGATGAGTCAAGGTTAATGCAAGGGGAGCCCTATCCCTTACCATCATCTGCACATCTACATTAGCTCATCCATGGATTAAAAAATGGGCCTCCGGACAGCTAGTTGGCAATTTGGCAAATTGCTCATGTAAAATGCAGCGGAACATAGTCTGGTCTCAATTCATTCCTATTTCACCTCAACTTTCCATGAACGGTTTTGATTTTATCGTAATACGTGAGTAACATGTTTATAAAAAAAAAACTGTAACAAAAAATTCAACAATACCCTAACTTTTGTTATCATTAGCTAAATTTGTTAATAGTCACAAGTTATGTGAAGAGTGCTTACTTTTCACTGAATGGATTCTCTGTGTGTGTGTGTGTGTGTGTGTGTGTGTGTATTTCTGAGAAACAAATACATTCATCTAAGTTCCTCACTTCATATTTCTCTTTTTATGTTATGTGCTTTATCAATTTTTGCATTTATAAGATGGATGAATTCTAAGCACCTTAAAACAAAGGGTTTTCCCTAAGCTTTTGTACCCCTTTGGAAGTGAGCCCGTAGGGAAGGTGGCAGGGGAGTGTGGCTACATCCTGCCGTTTCCCTCAGTCTTATTCTTTATAAAGTCAGCACTTTAGCCACACACCCTACCCCGTCTGCCTTCACAGACCTCTCCCCTAGAGAGCAAGGTGGAACCTTTTTCCTCCAGAATCATCATTCTTGATTAAAAGAGTGAGAAGCTCCATGTGGCCTCTAAATCCACACGTGTTCAGGGTGAAGTCAGACTTCTCTTCGTTCTGACCTTCCAGAAACCAACAACTGTTAACCTCGTCCTCATTTACTGAAAGTTTTAAAGATGATGATTATTACGACGATATGATGATACAAAGAGAAAGAAGAGATCCACATTCACTTTAAGTCATTTTCATCTGCAAAGAAATTTTCAGAAGGATTTGTCTTCATCTCTTTATGATAGATGAAAACAGTGATTATATTATAATAATTTCTATCATTATGCTCTTAAGGTTCTTTTAAAAATTCTGAGAAATGCTCTCAATCCTTCATTAGCCAGAGTTTGTAAAAGACTGAACTATGGAAACTGTCTTCACCCACTTTGTGCTGCTATAACTGAATACCACAGACCGGGTAATTGGTAATGAACAGAACTGTATTTGGTTTACGGGTCGGAGTCTGGGAAATCCATGAGCCTGGTGCTGGCATCTTGCCAGGGCCTCCACACTGTGCCATTCCGTGGTGGGAGGCAGAGAGCCATGTTGAGGACAAGAGTGAGCAAGCAAGAAAGGGCATAATTCACTTTTATAACAAACCCAGTCTCACAGTAACTAACCCACTCCGATGATAATGATACAAATCCACTGATAAGGGTAGAATCACCTGTTAGAGTCCCCACCTCTCAATGCTGTTACAGTGGCAATTAAGTTTCCAACACTTTGGGGGACACATTCAAACCATTGCAGAGACAATACTTTTAGGAGGTGTGGATGAAGCTGAGAGGGTATATTGTGTCCATATGTACACACAGGCACCACTGTAGGGGAGCTATATCCCTCCCTGGAATATATTACATTGCATTATAAAGTTGCATTATTCAGGAAGCTGGAACTGGATGTGCCATCCAATTTGAGCACAATATCCAGTTGGAACCAATTTTATATGCAGGCTAGTGTTCTCTTCCTCATCCTTCCATGATTCATCCATATTCATTGCTGCTGGTCCCTGGATGCTTGTCAATATCCTCATCCAGGTCTTCTCTGGTATTATTTTGGTTTTAACCGACAGAGAACCTGGTCATTTTATTGTACTTTTGAGCCTAATGAACAATGTATTTTCTAGGTACATTCCATGGTATTTTGCACTTCAGTGTTGATTCCACACACTGGGGAAACTTGGTAGGTCAGTGTAAGGATCTCATGCCTAAATGCATGCATCTGTCTCGTTAAGGGTCCCTCTTGCCATGCCAATCTACCTTCCCTTTCTAGAACATGTTATATATTCCTTTACTAGTGGTCTTTTGCTTGTTCTTTCACCTGCCTAGAATCCACCTCTTTTTTCTTAGAATGCTGTTATCCAAAACTCTTACCAAGAACTCTCCACCCCCTCGGAATTAGATTCTTCCACCCTCAGTGGGACAAAGTAGACATTTAGTAAGTTTTTGCTGGGACACTTTGCTTCCATATGTATTTAGTTTTGTTTTGGGTTTTTAACTGTGACACACATTAGAATGAGCAGGGAAACTTTAAAATCTACAGTTATCTGAGTCTATCCTGCAGACCAACTGAATCAGATTCTCTAGAGGTGAGGCCAAGGCAATGACATTTAAAAAAAACAACAACAAAAATGAAAACCTCCCTGAGTAATTCTAATCTGTGTCCAGGATCTGTTAAGTTATAATGTTAACAGGCCAAATGTTAACACCCATGTAGCTCATTTAGCTTTGAACAAAGACAATCTTCTTAAGAAACTCATTGCTTCATGAAACAAAAACAAAAATACCCTTTTACAACACAGTCAACAATGAGTATCCCTTCTCACATTGCAGAATAGGCAACTTGTTATCATTCCTGGAATAAACATTACATAAAGCCCTCCTGATGATATCAGGTTAGGATTCTTTTCATATGTAAAGGTCATCTAAGCTACCAAATTATGGGTATGGGCATTAGAAGTGTGCATCAGATTGTGGAAGGCTAGCATCAAAAGTCTAGGCAGACCTCAACATCAAGAACAAAATAGGATATGTGAACAGAGGAATTGATTGTGTTTGGGTCAGGCATTTAGGAGCATAAGATCTGAAACTGGACAATCAGCTCAAAGTGGAAAGGAAAGATAAGGCATAAAGACCAATGTAAGATCTTGATTCAACCTGAGATCCAGAAGGACCAGAGCAGGTGAGTAATGGAGCCTCAAGCAGCAGACAGGAAAAGGTTCCAGTAGGTAGGCAACCGGTGTCAGGTAAGACAAGGGGCAGCTATAGAAGACGTGACTGTCCTCAACCCCTGGAAGGACTGGCTCTAAGAGTAGGGTTGGCAGATCAACTACAAGATGCCCAGTTAAATTTTAATTTCACATAAAAACAATTTTTCTTTTTTTTAGTGTATGTCCCAAATATCACATGAGATCTGCTGCCAGGATTAGAAAGCTTGTGGCACAGGAGGAACTGTTCTGCTGATTCTCTCCTGATGGACAATGCCTTCTTGCAGCAAGTACCCTTCCTCTTCTCCTATGTCCCACGTCCAGCTGGCTGTACCATCACCCAGTTGACTCTGACAAAATCAATTCAAATATTATAGGAATGTTTTTAGTAACAGATGGGCTCGAACATTTAGTTGTGGGAGTCTAGATTCATTTTTTTAGTGAGAGGAAGTTGGGAACTGAGCTTAAATCAGATCTGGCTGCATGTCTAAAATTTACTTAAGCACATTTTTATAATTCTGGGGGGAAAAAACCCTAAAAATTCACTTGATTGATTTTTGTCCTAAATTTTCTATGTACAAATATGAAGAGAGTACTCTGAATCATGTACTTTACATTTTTAATGATAGGTTAGTCTTTTACACCTGAAGTCTCTTTAATCAATAGAAATTGACAGAAATGACTCTTAACTTTCTATCGATTTAGCACTAAAATTGCCATCCACTTAAAGCTCTTAGAGTCTAACTTCAACCTCCTTCAGTTATTTATGAATAAATCACTGGTTCCCTGGAGAAATGAAGGTACAAGGAGCAGGAGAAGATACAAGATGGCATTAAATAAGAGAACATTCAAAGACTGATGGGGACCCATAAAAAGGACCAAGACATCCTATTATAATAGATGGAGATGCATTTAATCAATGAAATACACAGGTTCACTGAACTCAGAAAAGAGAACATCAGAAAAAAGTAATTAAAACTCATACTATTGTGTTAAAAACTGGTGTCTTTTTTTGTTTGTTTGTTTTTCATTAGGAACTATAAATGAGGTAACCAAATAACCCTAGGTGATGAAGAAAACTTTTTGTTATATGAGAAAGCAGCCAATAATGGTAAGAATGAATGAAATGATAGAATTAGAAAAATCATCATTATGGCACTACCTAAGGCAAGGATTATTAAGCAGTGTTAAAACCATTGGACTGCATTCATGGGGAACTTGGAATTTGCATGGTGCTAACGTAATTCCACGTGGACTATTTCAAGGAGTAAGCAGGAGCCTAACTGTACATGGAGGGTAAATTATCATGACCTTAATTTAGTTGTCGATTTCCCTTCACTAACCATTGGTTAGTCATCCTGCTGGCATGATGCAATATGAACTATGAAGCATCACAGAGAGGGAACGCTGCCCAGTAGTATGTTGTGTGGATCTATCAAGCTTTCACATCTAGCGGCCAGTCTATAGAAACTACTGGAGCTAGAGGATTACACTGAGAAAGACTACAAGGACATACCCAGAAAAATCCAGAAGATTGGATATATTCTGCAGGACAATCAGCCTATGAGTTTGTTTTTCAGTAATTTGGTGTTACAAATAAAGAAATGGGGGGAGGAGGTGGCCTGGGCCAAATGAAGATTGATGTGAGGGCCATCGCCACCAAATTCAATGCATAGTTGTGGATTTGGATACTGACTTAGACAAAACAACTGTACAAGAAACTTTTCAGACAATTGAGGAAATTTGTTATTCCATAGAATAAAAGTTTTGACATAAACAGATGGACATTGCTAGCTTTAAAATATCACTTACAGTATGACCTCATTTTGGTAAAACTGTAATGATGTGTGTATATGTGCGAAGACAAAGATCTGGAGGCACATCCGCTGGGGGTGGACAGCGTCATTTTCTGGGTGGTGGAATACATCACTTTCTTAATTCTGTTAATCTCTGTTTTCTAACTTTATGTAAGCATTATGTAGCTTTTGAAATGATGAAAACCTACTTTTAATTGAGAGTTAAGTAAAATAAGCATGGCTGGTAAACATACATGTCCATGTAAAAAAAAAATTTATTGGATTTTGTTTTCCAGAACTTTGACTTAGGTTTTGAGACAAATACATTCTCCTTAGAGTTTCTGAAAGGCCCAAATAATGTTTTCTCTCCTTTGATTTCACATAGTTTTCTACCCTGGTCTGGAAGAAATCTTTTCTAAATCCCCCAAGAAAACTCTATTTTCACTGAACTTTTGATCCTACCAGGAGAAATATTTGTAAAGAGAAGTCTGTTGCTTCTCTTTACAAATTCAGTCTGATGTTAGATCAAAGAAATTCAGATAAACATTGGGGCTATAAGTTTCAAATTCAAGACTAATTTCTAATTTAAACTTCTAAAGAAGTTTTTGAAGTGTTTACATAACTATAACAAAAGCTTCAGGAAATAGAATGAAAGAAAGTTTAACAGTAAGAGGAATAACATGTGTGAAAGTATCCAAAACCTTAATAAGACTTATTAACATGTTTACTGATGACCGGAAACTGAGGCAAGGAAAACTGAATGGATTCAAAAATACAGGGAAGAGTCACAGTTTTAAGATGTATTATAAAAATTTTCACAGAAGGTAATAATTCTTTTCTAGTGTCTGGGTAGTCAATAGTTTTGTTTTTCCAATAGTACCTATCATAGGGCATTGCAAAGAAGAATGTACTCGATACATATTCAATGAATTTTCTCCAACTGAACAAAGAGAATTTTCTGTACTGCATATTAAAGCTGTTTCTGCCTAACTGCTTAAAAATGAAAAAATGTCATTGGGCTGTGTCCCCATCTGAAAATTGCTCACAACTACTTTTACATTTTTATCCATCTATTCACTATATTGAATATTTCTTTCGGTAGCAGGTAGACAGCAGTTAATGAAATGTAACCCTGAAAATAATTAAATCTTGTAACAAAGTATTATCACCACCTGTAAGTCCACAGTACCTTCTACAAAACTCTTATAGCCAGATATATTTGGAAATTAGAAAATTTTGGACTTTATATGTTACATATAACCATGTACATAGCACTGCAGCAACATCTAAGAGAACATCATGTAACCAAACATATTCATATATCTGCAATGAAATGTATCAATATCCAAAAGCTGAATAAAAATAAAGCCTACAAATAGATTCCCATTAGTTCATATCAGGTTTTGCTGGCTGATGAATTTTGGTGCCAAATTCTAAAACAGCTTTGGGTTTTCACAGCTTTGCAGATCTCAGAATTATATTCTGAATACACATAGTATGGTGGCCTAGTGTCATTAATCAATAATCTTTCAGAAGCTAAATTCTACTCCTTTCCTTTTGAGCTGAAATATACAGAAGCATTAGACACTGCTTAGACAAAATATTTTTAGGACATGTTTTAAATACACCATTGCCTTAATAATAAGCTTTTGGGGGGATTTGATTTCTGTGTATTATTTCTTGAGCTTGAGAGACTTAGAGAGAGAGTGATACGTGAGATTCTGACCACAGGATTCGAGAGGGCACAGGTATACCCTGTGTGGTAGGACAGAGCAGGCAACTAGGGCAGCTCTAGGTCTGCCATGCTCCTGTACAGACCACCTGCTGGTTCCTTAGAGTACAGCAGAGCTGGGCAGGTCTCTGGCTAGCCCAGCATGCCTTGTATCATATTCCCATTGCTCTTTGGAATAAGTTGACTATTTCATTAGTAGTGGACAATTTATACCATTATTAGAGTAATTAAAATAAAGTGGTTACTCAGATGATGAATGGTTTCCAGTGTCTTTGAAGAATAAAGTAATGTTCAAAGGATCAAATGTACTTTTTTATGGTTTTATTTTAAGCAAATGTTATAAATAAATATATTGTTTATTAAAATCTACATTGAATGTAAAAGCTTTGCCATGTGAGGCAAATTAATTCACTCTCTGAAACCCAAATCATATAAACCATTACCACTTTTAGAGGGAGTTAAAGGTGATGTCATATAATTCCCTGCTCCTGGAACTATAAAAGGAACTCCTTTCCCAAGTGCGATCTATGGATAAGGTGAACTCTACATTGAATTTCACAAATTTCAGCCTTTTCTCCATACGTTGGACCAAAGATCAAAAAGAAGGATAGGACCCAAATAAACCTAGAAATAAAATAAAGGATGAAGAAAGATGTATGCTTATTAAAGACAGGAAAATTGGGGAAGAGGTGAAGGTATCTTCTACCCAGGGGGCAGATGGAGGAGAAGGCATGTCTCCTCCTTCTCTTCCAAACCACCTGAGTGAGAGCAAGAGCTTGAACTGGAAAAAACTATAAAGAGCTGGCGGGGGGTGGGGGGCACAGGGACCTCTGAGCCTGTGGCGATGTCCTCCTTGGGGAAGACATCCTTGGTTCTGCAGAGACAGAGATGACCCAGGAGGAGAATCAGAGAGCAGGACTTAGCTCCGGCGTCAGGCAGGTCATCTGTGCGTGTTTACTCAGAGGTCAGGGTAGAAGCTGCCCTCAAACAGGACGCACGTGCCTTTGAATGGAAGCGCTTTGTATTTCATACTTTGGGAGTCTTGCACGGTAGCGGGGCTGCAGGGAATGGGGAATCCCCTTTTAAAAGTCAATATTACTTGGTAGACAGGAAACACAAGTCAGAGAATTCTTCAAGAACCTCAGAGAGTATAAAATATTTACTGGTTAACCAAAATTAATACATTTAGAATGGGGCTTGGAAATCCCTTCTGTGGTCGGCAGAATAATGCTTAATCTCTGAAACCTATGACTATGAGACCTGACATGGCAAAGGGACTTTGCAGATGCAATTAAGTGAAGGACCCTGAGATGGGGAGATGGCCCTGGGGGGCCTGAGGGTGTCCAATGCCATTACATGGGCTCTTAAGCACAGAGGACCTTTCTTGGCTGGGCAGAGAGAACCAGAGACACCAGAGGAAGGGACAGAGAGATGGCACACTTTGGGCTTTGAAGATGGAAGAAGGAGTTAGAATCCAGGGAATGTGGGCAGTAGCTGGAAAAGACAAGGGAACAGATCTTCTCCCAGCATCTCCAGAAGGAATGCAGCCCTGGGACATGTTGATTTTAGCCCATTGAGATGCATTTCAGACTTCCAACCTCCATTACTGTACTGTGATAACTTTGTGTTGTTTTAAGCCACTAACTTTGAGGTGATTTGTTAAAGAAGCAATAGGAAATTAATACCCACACCTCCCAATCAGTCACCCAGTTGTATTAATACGATTACTTACAGGGACAGAGTGGCCTCTGGATGGAGGGTGTCATTTCTTTATTAGACCGTCCTTTCTATTGTTGGATTCTCTATTTTTTGGTAACACTTGTTACCATCCTCCCCAAGCTGCCATGTCTTTGGCATGACACAAAATAAATACAATTTCTCTTTTCTCAGTGTGGTACAGTGGGAAGATGGTCGTTCATCTTTAGAAGTGATTGTGTGTGTGTGTGTGTTGTACTACACGTGCTTAGTTCATTTTCACCAGTTACTGGTTGGGCAACTGGACAAAGAACTACATTTTAGTTTTCTATTCCATAAAGTGAAGTGATAATTTGAAACTGACAGTATTGCTTGGAGGATAAAATGAGTAAACTCGGAGGATAAAATGAGTAAACTCAGAGGATAAAATGAGTTTACTGTTTTAGAACTGTATTTCTTGCTATAAAGTCCCTCACAATGGGACCACAGACCCAAAACTGTAAATTAAGATGCTTTCATTGCTAATAATCTACATGTAGGAGGTAGGGAGAGAATGTGAGAACAAGAGAGAAAAAGAAAGAGAGAGAGAACACCAGTGAGTGCATATAGTACTCAGGCAACCTTCTCTTCCTCAGTGCTCCAGGATCTTTACGAAGTGACCCATGCCCTTTTACACACCTTTATACAGAACGCCTATGCTGTAGGTGTCTGGCAATTGGAGCATGATGTCCAAGGTCTTTGCCCAGGAGCCTCCTTTCTCCATGGTTGAGAGGGGGGTGTTACTTTGCTGGAGATTTTCTTTCTCTTTATCTGTGCTCATGGATCCTTTGCAGCACACGGGAGCCTTGGAGAGAGCTGTCTTGTGGCAACAGGTGCTATGGACTGCTGACAATGGAAGGGTGGGTGACTCTTGATTGGATTTCTTGGGGGCTTTCTCATTTATGTTTATGAAAAAATGTGGTTCCTAGCTAGGTGATGACCCACGGGCACTCACCTCTTTCAGGGGTGCTGACCTTTTGACTAGGGCCACCACTACAGACAAACTATTGATACCCTGAAATCTATGATTTTCAAAGCCACATGAGCCCAAACTGGACCTTAGAGCTCAGCTCCTCCAGCAGCAGCATCCAGAAAGAACCAGGAAATGTCTACAACACATAGTCCTGTAGGTGGGAAAGTATCAATCAAACTGGCTGCACCCAGTTTAAAGAACATCCTGGAAGACACAGACAGTGTGAGCTTGCAGAGACTATCTGCAGATAAATACGATGAGAAGATGTGCCTGGTTCCAGGAGAGAGGCCAGGAGTGAGGCCCAAGCAACACTTAGTAGATCTTTGCTATTGTTTCTATTATTTTTAATGAGCAAAATAGAAATTGATATCAAAACCCTCCTGTAAAACATTAAAAACTACAACACCTTTTTTAAACTATGGAAAATGGCATACTTTTCTCACTTCATAGGATGGATCCACCATGCTCAACAAGTCCTTTGATTGCTCTGTGGACAGAGTGGGTTGGGTGGGACTCTTGCAAGTGGCCTTCCAAAGGCTCTCCTCAAGTCTTGTCTGTTCGGCAATTCATAACAACTTCTGCCTACACAGGAATATTTTTAAATTATAAAGTAATTCTTAAAAACAAAGACTGTCAAGGGAAAGAATATTTTCATCCAATATTCAGACTTATTTCAATAAATATTTGGTGTGCCCTTACCACATGTCACATGTGGACGGAAGGCAGAGAATGTGAGTGAAAGACATTCATTGCCCTGCGAGACCAAGACTGTTTTTCCCTAATGAAGGACACCTACCCAGAAGTACACAAATAAGAAGCAGAATTGAATGAGGTATTTCTTATGTCATCAAAAGACGATGTGTTAGAGAGACTGTTTACGATAACAGCTGTATTTATTAATACAGGTCTCCATAATATTATATGCATACCTAGAAGTATGGCATTATTTTGGTGAGAAAAGCATATTTTCAGGAGAATTTCCTAAGTATCAGGGTGCCACAACAGTTGACAATAACTATGTAGTGGCTACAGTTCCAAGTGTACACAAAAGCAGCATTGGACTTCAGCAGTGACCACTGGAAATGTATCATTTGCTGAGCAATTATGTACATCATAACTGGGGCATATATAACTGGCACATCTGAGGCTGTGCATGTAGTCAAGCAATTCAGAGGTGAGAATTTGGAGTAACAGAAGTCTTTGTTTCCTTGGAAGTGAAAGCTCCGATATCCTAATGCTCCATAAACACACTCCTGTAGCTGGGTGTCTCATCTGGCAGCTACACATTTTAACATAACAATGCCTGTTTTTTTTCCTTGTTTATTCTTTCCACATTCTGGGCCCTGTCAGTTGGAAGCATAGTAAGAAAATGCAATTTCTTTATCCATATGAAGGGATACAAAGAGATTTGAATTGCATTGGTTTACTGGGTTTCAGAAGTGTAGGCTGAGATTCCCGTTAATTGATCATAAATATAGAACACATGGTCATTGAACTTTAAAAAGCCTTCCATCAACAAGTCTGCTCTCTGGGTCTCTTTGCAACATTGGGCATGTCCCTCCACCCCTTTCTCTTCAAACTCCCTCAGCTCCTCTTACGAACCTCTGGAAGTCTTACCCTTCATAAGCAGGTTGTCCTTGTTATGATACTAACAAGAAGAAAGGAGAAGCCAAACTCCAGAGCCCTTGAGAAACAGCTCCTTTGCCAGCATGTAGACGCAAACGTGGCTCACCTTGGAGGAGAGCTGGATGCTACCAGCACGTGCCCCCAGGTGGAGCCAGGTCCACTTGAAATAATCACGAAGATTTTTGTGTACATGAGGTTTTCCAAGACCAGTAGCTGTAGCTGTAAAGAGAAATCCCAAGCCCCTGACAGAGATATGGCTCAAGAAGGCCAAGGGTAAAGAACAGCATAAACAAGAAGACAAATGAGAAGAATAAAGACACTTGCTTCAGGCAGTAATTCTTTCAGAAAAGCCAAACTCTGAACCTCCCAAGCTGCCCATAGATGAGAATTCTGTCCTCACAAATCCCTGCTGTGGGTTGCTGAGCTGCCAGTCTCCTGACTTGTTGGCAGCATAGTCTCAATTTCTGTCTCTATTTAAAACAATTTTTTTAGTTCTTCAGGAAATGCAGTGTTCCCTACAGAAATTGCTTTACATGATTCGCATAAATGGAATCTTTCAAGCAATCCTGGAAATACACGGAAGAACCAAAACTCTTAGTCTTGAGAGGATTTCTGTCCAAATTATCCTGAGATGGCGATTCTCTGGAGGTTGTGTCGATGTGGTCTGGTCTTGGTGTGTGTTTGATCTTTAGATATGCAATGTGTGTTGTCTGTTAGATTACTGTTCTATACTTGGCAAACTCTAAAACACCATAAATTCAGTAGAATGTGTAAATGTTTAGAAAGGAAAAACAAGTGTGAAATATTTTTTCTGTCATTATACAGGATGGCTAACAGCCATTGAACCCCTTCTTTTTCAATACCTTCCACCCATTTTCACAAAGAATCCTTCTAGCTCACAGGTACCCTCTCTATTTAAAGGCTCCTCAAGAAAATGTTGATTGTTCCAAAAGCCTACTTTTATATAGTCTTTAGCCTTGAAAGGATATCATAGTTTAAATATCAATATGTCCTTCTTCCCTATTGAGGAAGCAGCAGTAATCTCAGAGTAAGTGAGAAGGGAGGTCTGGGCTTGGAGGCACAGCAGTGGGAACAGCAGAGCCCACGGCTGCAGGCTGGGAG
Organism: Lemur catta; assembly: GCF_020740605.2. Taxonomy (NCBI): domain Eukaryota; kingdom Metazoa; phylum Chordata; class Mammalia; order Primates; family Lemuridae; genus Lemur; species Lemur catta. The sequence goes on from NC_059136.1 coordinate 20,764,889, forward strand.
CAGTGGTGTTTTCCATCCCTTACTAGTATGGTGCTGTTTGAGAGGCCATACCATTGCCTCTGATGAAATAATTAAAGTGTGATTGAGCTGTAGTCATGCTAATACTCTGCTAATATTGGTCTGCATACAACAGAGTGCCGGGGGAAGACTTATCCCAGAGACATGGGGGCCCTGACCAAGATGTTGGAAGCCCAAAAATGTGGTGTTTGGCGTTAGATTCAGCCCTTTGCAGAAACTTGGACATCGAAAACAAGCCCTCTAAAAAGGTGAAGTGTAGAGACCCCTGGGCTTTTACATTCAATTGATTTAAATATCTAAAACTAAGAGCTGCTTAGGCAACCACTGGCCAAAGGGAAGTCCATAGAGGGAAATCTACGTGATGTGAATCTTGGACTGGCACTGACAGGATCGAGTGACTAAGGGAGAATATTCTCAACCTGTGACTGGGAACTGCCAGGAGAGAACCTGAATTTCTAACAATCAAGGTAAACAGCTCTGGCCTTGATTAGGGTGTGGAGGTCATGGGAAACCAGCAACAGAAGCGGAGAGACTGTTAAAGACTTCATCTCCCGGCCATCCAGCACTCGACCAGTGGGGCTGCACGGACCGTGTCCCCATGGTCTCCATATGCAGACCACCCCCGATGACACGGTGATCTAATAACTTCCCATAAGAAGGTGATTTGGAACTTGGAATATATATATGCCCCTAAGCAGCAATGGGTTCTGAGGGTGATTACATTTCTCTCTCTTTTCGTTGAGTGGCATTATACCTAGTGTGCTGTGGCCCAGACCCCCACCACCAGCCACGATGCTGCTTGGCCATTTCTCCATGGAGCGTCAGCACTCATGCCAGCAGGGTGCTTGGTGTTCTTCCTTAATTCTGAAGAATTTAGAGGTGGGTATATGTAATGTCCCTTGTGAGAAAAATGCTATTTTCTTTAAGGAACTAATACTAGCTGACATGAATTAAGGTATTATGTAGGATGTACACTTCCAAGTACTTTACATGTATTAATTTTTCTTAACTTTTTGCATCTTTCTGAGTTAGGTATCTTAGTCAGTTCCAGAGGCTGTGACAAATGACCATAGACTGGGTGGCTTCTAAGTGACAGAAACATTTCTCACAATTCTGGAGGCTGGGAGTCTGAGATCAGGTGGCATGGTTGGGTTCTGGTAAGGGCCTCCTTTAGGTTGTGGACTGCTGACTTCTCATGTACCCTCACACGGCAGAGGGCAGAGAGGGGAAGCGAGCTTTCTCCTGACTCCCGTAAGAGTACTAATCCCATTCAACTTCTAATTACCTCCCAAAGGCCCCACCTCCAAATACCATCACACTGGGCACAGAAATTCAACATATGAATTTGGGGGGACACAAACATTCAACCCATAACAGGTGCTATTATTTATTCCCAAATAAAAGAACAGAGTAGTTAAATAAATTGTCCAAAGACATTCAGCTGGTAGGTGGCTGCGCTAGGATTCTCCTATGTCGGGCTCCAGAGGCCAGGCTGTTAAACACGATGCCACAGTGGCCAGAACATACACACAGCGTCCTCTGGGTAGATGGGGATGTGAGGTCCCAAACTCCGACCAACTGAGCCTCTTCTGAAAGAATCTTCCTCATGACTATTCCACAAGCATTTTAGATTTAACAATGCTGGGTTGCTGACTTTTGAAAGATGCTTACAAAGGCTACAAATTGGTAATAAATAATAGTAGTACAGTACAGGCCATCTCAGCATGCTAGCTCAGAAATTAGAGTTTGTCTTCCGGGATACAGGCCCAGTTCAAATTCACATGAGAGCCCAGAGGAAAACAGAAATGCCATGTTCCCATGCTTCCGGCTCCCTCCCGGTGGGCAGCACTGTCCTTTAATGCCTATAAGCTGGGAGAGTTTATCTAGACGCCTTCACTCCACAAAGTCTAGACCAGGAACTAGATTTTGTTCTCCATATACACATTCTACCTGGCAGACAAAAGTTTCCCTTCTAATTGCTCCCATTTACTGAGGGCTTATTGCACGCATGCCATGCACTAGCATTTTATAACCATTTTCTCATCGATGTTTGTGACGGCCTTAAGAAATTGGCATCATTATCTCATTTTACTGATGAAGCAACCAAGACTCATGGTAGTTAATCAACTTGTTTTGATTTTAAGAGCAAGCATGTGAGAAAACAAGAGTAAAAGAAAGGTCGTGGGATAATTTGAGGGCAAAAAAATCATCTAGAGAGTACTTTAGATGCTCAGAAATAAAATCTTGACATAGGATGCCACTAACTGGTTATCATTTCTGGCCGTTTGGTTTATTCTAAGTTCCAGATCTAATTATCCATGTTAAATGTAGTATTACAATACACATATTATTTTCTACATTAAATAAATTATTGGCTTCCATTTTTTTATTTTATTTCAGCATATGATGGGGGTACAAAAGTTTAGGTTATGTACATTGCCCTTGCCCTCCCGCCCCCCACCGAGTCAGAGCTTCAAGCATGTCCATCCCCCAGATGGTGCGCATCGCACTCATTATGTATGTATATACCCATCCTCCCCCATCTGCCCGACACTCGATTAATGTTATTCCTAGATTGGCTTCCATTTTTGATCAAGATGAAGTAAAGGGAGTGGATTTATCTTCCCACCAGAAACAATTAACTAGACAAAATACATGAAACTATGATTTCAGATATTGGACACCAGGCAGTGTGGTACAGTAACCCCTGAAAGAGAAGAAACAAATGAGCTATTCTGATCACTTAGCTTACTCCCTGGAGAAAGTTTCTAGGCAGCCGCACAGAATGGGGAAAACCAGGCCACGTCTAGTGTCTCCCTGAGTTGGAGCGAGAGGAGTCCAAGGCAGTCAGAGTTCTCAGGACAGAGGAAGAGGGAAGACAGAGAGCACAGAAAGCTCTGAAGACCTGAAGCAGGTCTCTCTCGAGGGTCCCGCTGAGTTCTGATCCAATGTATTTTCCCTGATTTATTTCATCCTACTCATGATTTTAATCCTACATGCAGAAAATAATAAGCAAACACTCACATAGCCATGTTAGAAACTGTTCTAAATGGTTTACATTTCTTAACACATTTAATCCATACAACAAGTTTATACACAAGGAACTACTGTTGTTTTCATTTTATAAATGAGGAAACTGAGGCTTAGAGAGGAAAAGTAACTTTCCCCACAGCTAGTAGGTTGAGTCTGGTTCCACAGATCCACCACCCTCTTTCCCCCAACACACACACACACACACACACACACACACACACAGCTGATGTCTCTGTTAAGGGATGATGTAAGAGTCTGAGATTTTATGGTGGCCAGATTTCTACCCCATTAAGACAAGCGAAGCAAGAAATACCTTAAACCTGCTACAAACATACCACTTTCCCAAAGTTCCCTAAGGGAGAGATGTGAACAAAGGCATGGGAAAATAGAAAAGCCAACCTCTATTACGTTGTAACTGGGCTTGTCCTCAAAACTGCGATGTCTAATACCAGTAAACTAGATTAAAGCACAAGAGACAGGTCCTAGGTCCAACCATAACTCTCTCAGTGCAAAGCTCAAACTCAAAATCCTACCAGCAGCTGCTGCCCTACTTCGAAAAGATGAGATGCTCACATATGCTTATGAGAAAAATAAAAAAAAAAAAAAAGAAAGCTAACTGGCTGTGCCTCCTCCTACCTTATTGTATTCTTAATTTAGGCACAAAAAGAAAAAGTCAGGAAGCACCCGAGAGAGAGACCAAGACAGGCAGATGGCTGGACAATTGCTCAGGTGGATGACAAGCCCAGGGCGTGTTTGCTGATCCAGCTATGTGGATAAAAGAAGAGGACCAGAACAGCATGCTCAACTTGAACTTTTTAACAATCAGACATGTCCCTGGTTTGTCCAGATGACCTGGTTGGATTAAAGACTCCTTTTTCTGGTAGTGGAGGAGGTGGGTTCTATAGAGGAGAAGGTAGAGAGGGGGTGAGGAGAGAAAAAAGAACATTCCACCCCCAGCCCCCCAGGAAAGGACCAAAGACCCACTGTACACATTTGTGGCTCAGATCTCTCTTCTGAATTCTATTTCCATATATCCATAGTAGGAAGCATTAGAAATACTCTCCCCAGCCCCCACCCCCACTAACCTTCAACCAAAGAGGAAAATTTGAAACGCAAAATAATTTAATTGGATCTGGATTCATTCCTCTTCTGCACAGCAAAGGGAAATCCGCTGACGTCTGGTGTCTCTTTCAACTCAGCAAGGAGCAAAACACTAATTGCCACAAAAAACTGGGGTGTCCTATATAATTACAGAACAAAGTCAAGCTTGTGCTCACAGAAGGAATATTCTCTCTTCATATAAGAATATTCTTGGTTTCTGAGATAAAGCACATCTTGGTGGCATGTGCCAGCTTTTTTAGTTTACGCCTAGTTTTTAATAGCTGCAGTTCTCACTCCAGGAGATCCACAGGTGGTTAGGGCCACCTCAGCTTCCCTCCAGTTAGAACAGGTTAGTCTCCAAGGCGAAAGCTTTTGTGGCTTCCAGCTAAAGCCAGAGGGGTTTGAATTTTCAAGAACAAGATAGTTCAGGTGGGGTCAAAATCTGCCAAAGGAATTTTCCAAAGGAAAGGGTAGGGGACAAGCCTGGTGATCTGATCCTCTGTAATGAAATTTTTATAGCACAATCCTCATCTGAGTTCTGTTGGCTGGAAGGCACTTAGCCAAAGAAGAGTAACCACCCTATAACCATGCCATGACCCCGACAGCAGGGCACTGATGGGGACAGGGCTAGAAAGACACAACCTCCATCCTCCCCACACCCCATGACTCTGACCTAGACCTCTCTCCAGGACCTGGATGTCTCATAGGCACTTCACATTTAACAGCTCCTGTCTTAGCTTTTGCATTACTATAAAGGAATACCTGAGGCTGGGTGATTTACAAAGAAAAGAGGTTTATTTGGCTCATGGTTCTGCAGGCTGTACAAGAAGCTTGGTGCCAGCATCTGCTCCTGGTGAGGGCCTCACTCATGGCAGAAGGTGAAGCAGGGCAGCATCGTGTGGTGAGAGGGAGGAAGGGAGACAGAAGGGAGGAGGTGCCAGGCTCTTTTTAACAATAAGTCTTTATGAGAACTAATAGAGCTCAATACCTGAAGGATGGCGCCAAGCCATTCATGAGGGATCCACCCCATGACCCAAACCCCTCCCCACGTCCAACACTGGGATTAAGGTCAACCTGAGATTTGTAGGGCACAAATACTCAAACCATAGCAGCTCCAGAACTAAACATGTGTCTCCTGACTTTCTCTTCCATCTTCCCAAACCAGCACTTTCCACTGTCTTCTTTGACTCAGTTAACGGAAACCTCATTCTTCCAATTGCTCAGGATAAAAATCTTAGTGTGATTTTTGGTTCCTCTTTTACACTCGCACATCTAATTCATCAGAAACTCTACCGTCAACATATATTCAGAAGCCACCACCTCCAGTCTTACCATGGTGGTACAAGCTGATATAATCTCATCTAGGTTGTTACAATAGCTTCCCAACTGGACTCCCTGCTTGTGCACTCAAGCCTATTCTCAACACAGAAGCCAGAGACTTCCTGCTGAAATGTACACCAGGTAAGTTCACGCTCCTGCTCAAAACCTTCCATATTAGTCAGGTTAAGTCAGGTATGTTACATTAACAAGCAAACCCTGAGATCTCAGTGGCTTAACACGTGAGGTTTAACTTATCGCTCACTGGCCCTCCAATGAAGTTCACTGGTGCTCCAGCAAACCTTCCTTCCGGTGGTGACTCAAAGATGCAGGCTGCTTTTCTCCTGTAGCCATGTCTTCTGGAACATGCAGCTTCCATGCAGCAATGCCAGTAGAAGAGAAAGCAGGGGGAACTCAAGCATGCTCTCCCATGCTCTGTTCTAGACATGACACACATCCCTTCCACTCATGTCTAGTGGCCAAGCTGATCTCTCGGACCCGCCCACTCAGAAATGTGGGTGAGTACGTGAACATTTGGCCAGCATTAAATATCTCTGCTGCACTCTCCAATAGCGTCTTATCTCCTTTGGAATTAAAGATAAAGTCCTCACAATGGACACACTGGTCTTCTCTCACCTCCGGGCTATTCATTGCCTACAGTGCCCTCCTGATGCTCTTTCCCATGGCTCCAATGTATTTTTCCCCATGACAGCTGTTACCATCTAACTTCTATACGATTTTTAAATTGAAATTTTTTTATTGAGGTAATTGTAGATCCACCCCTTATTTGGGTTCCCCCCAGTGGGAACATTTGCAGAAGTATAGTATAATACAATGTCACAACCAAGATATTGACACTGATGCAATCCAGCAACCTCACTCAGATTTCTCCCACTTTACTTATACTCATCTGTGTGTGTGTGTATTTTTCTATACACTGTTCGGACATGCGTAAGTTCGTGTATCTACCACCACAGTCAAGATACAGCACATTCCATCGCCTCAGGGACCCTTCTGTAGCCCTTCCATAGCCACCCCTACCTCCCTCCCATCGCTGCCCCTCCATCCTCTCCTTATTCCTGACAGTCAGTAATCTGTCATCTCTAAGACTGTGTCATTTCAAGAATGTTATAGAAAAGGAATCATACAATGTGTCCCAGCCCTGTGGCTGGGCATGTGTGTATCTCTATGCCTCTTAAAGATAAACAGCAAGAGTTAGGATTCCAAGGATCAAAGGTAAGAGGGACAATCTTGATCTTCCTATGAGCTCCCATCACCCAGCCACCGAAATGGAGCCTGAGATTCAGACACTGCAGCAGCATCCGTGGTGCATTGGTGAGACCCGCAGGGCTTGCCTTGGCCCTGAGCACCCTCTGAACAGCTGGCAGGGGCCCTTGGTCACCTCTGGCTTTCATCTCATCAGCCCTACTCCCCTGCGAGAGAATCCTTTTATTATGTTAAAATAGGACGTCATTACTGGAATTAGAAAGGAAAATACCAGCTGCTTTTGTCCTCCAGGAAGCACTAATTAGCCAGCAGCCACCCTGATCTCCAGCAACAAGGGAATGTGCACAGACTAATTACAAGCCCGCTGCCTCCTCTGCACACTGTGGTGCTCGGGCTGCAGCACCTGCACTTCTGAGCCTGAGCTGAAGTATTTTTAGGATCTGGAATTTCCCCCGGCCCTTATCTTGCATTTGATGCCTTCATTACACATCTCCTTTTGCAACAGCTTCCTCACTGGTCCTTGATTTCCATCCAACGCATCTTGCACAAAACAGCCAAATTCCTCTCCCTAAAACATAGCTCCAATCATATAATTTTCTTCCCCCGAATTTGTCAGCCATGATCCCCATGCTGCAAGTAAATTATAGTCCAAACCCCTCCACCTGGCCCTGAAGGCTTTCTATAAAGGGACCCAAGCCCAGATTTCTGGCCTCCCACCAGCCCCTGGGCCCCATAACCCTTCTCATCAAGAGACAGGGTCCGGATCAGGTTTCACAAACCAGCACTCACCACCACCGGCATGCACAATCACATGGGAGCTTTAGAGGCTGAGACAAAAGCTGTACCCAGACTGCCATGGTCTTCTTGTTTTTATCCCCCCCAAAATTCATATATTGAAATCTGATCCCCAAGGTAAAGAAAGGTACAGGTTGAGCATCTCAAATCCAAGAATGAAAAGGTGATTGTATATACACAATGGAATATTATTCGGCCATAAAAAAGAATGAAATCCTGTCATTTGCAGCTACATGGATGGAACTGGAGGTCATTAGAGCATTTCAGACTTTGGTTTTTCAGATTTAGGATGCTGAAGAGGGAAATGTGTACAATGCAAATATTTCAAAATCTGGAATTCAAAACATGCCTGGTCCTAAGCATTTTGGATAAGGGATATTCAACCTATATTAATAGGTGAGGCCCTCGGGAGGTACAGGCTAGAGCCCTCATGAATGGGCTTAGTGCCCTTATAACAAAAGCCCCAGAGAGCTCACTTGCCCCTCTACTATGTGAGATCACAGAGAAAAGACCCTGTCTATGAACTGGAAAGCTCTCACCAGACACCAAATCTGAAGGTGCCTAGATCCTGCATGTCCCAGCTTCCAGAACTATGAAGAATAAATTTCTGTTGTTGATAAGTTACAGAGTCTCAGTTATTTTATTCTAGCATCCAGAACTGATTAAGACATGGACCAATAAAATAAGAATCCTTAGGTGTGGGGAAAGGGTATTGGTAGCATTTTAAAAGCTGCCTAGGGGATTCCACTGCTCTGCCAGGATGGAGAACCTCTGCTGGAAGCCCACTCTAGCATAGGCAGGGAGTTCCCAGGGGCTGCACCCACCACGGGCCTGAGATCAGGTAGATGGACAGGTCCACAAAGGTGTGTGTCTTGTAGCCACAGCCTGTAACACAGCCCTGTCATTCCACATTGAGAGTGCAGTGCTCTCTGGCCTCAACCTGCAAGGTTGGGGGTTTTCCTCCTCACCTGTTAAGGCTACTCCTGGAGTAGACCAAAGAGGACTGTTATGCATTGAAGTGTGTCCCCCAAGAGTTAATATGTTGAAGTCCTGACCCCCTAGTACCTCAGAATGCAACCTTTGCAGATGCAATTCATCACATTAAGATAAAGCCACACTGGAGTAGGGTGGGCACCTGATCCAACATGACTGGTGTCCTGATAAAAGGGGGAGATTTGGAGACAGGCACACACACAGGGGGAACGTCGTGCGAACATGGAAGCAGAGATCTCGGGGATACGTCTACAAGCCAAGGAACACCGAAGATTACTGGTAAACGAATGGAAGCCAGGGTGATCCCCAGGGCCTGCAGAAGGAACCGACCCCACCCACACCCTGATCTTGGACCTTCAGGCCCCACAGCTGAGAGAACAAACTTCAGCTGTTTGCGCCCCCCAGGCTGTGGTGCTTTCTTACGGCAGCCCGAGCAGACTAACACAAGGCAATGCACGTTCACACTATGACGGTATTACAAATTCCACCCGTGAAAAGGAGCGCTGAAAACGCCCTGTCGCACCTCATTAATTAGAAGCTCAGTATGATGAGCAGAGGTGGGTGTGTCTGTTACAGGGCAGGCAGCACAGAAAGCACTGCTCATTATGACTTAGCTAATACTTACCTGTCACTTTTTCCTTTTGTTAGCTTCACTCAAGTCTGAGTTTGCTCCTTGGCAGGCCTATTGTGACCATTACTGTCCACAGGCCACAGTGTTCAGTGCTCCCTGGCCTTAGCCTGCACTGCTCCCTAGGCTCGACACGTTCTTTCTCTCCTCTCACCTGGTACACCTGCACCATCCTCTTCTGTACCTTGAGTCCCTCTGCTTCTTCCAGGCCTACATCAGCACCGTGTGCTGATGGTTGCTGTGGTTCCTCTGTGTTTGCTGAGGAAAACCTGCCACACAGGGCAGATGCTCACAATGCTTCCTGTAACAGGGTCTCCTATTTAGCTGAAATAAGTGAAACCCTACTCGTGTCTATAATTTGAAATTAGCTTAGCTGAAGTCAAATTAAATGACTCTCAGATGTGAAAATAAATCTGAGTGGCAGAAAAATTAAAACTGAGGAGAACCACCTTCCTGCTGTTAAAATCAAAGGCCATCTGTCGACTCTTATGTGGCTATCCATTCCTTCCCATAAAATAAGAGTGTTGTTGGGTTGTAGAGGCCCAAGTGGAAGAATGAACTAGTTCAGTCCGCTCCTACGGTAATATGTGTAACATCATTCCACCCTACCCACAGCGCTGCCTTGAGTGTCTTAATCCATTCAGGCTGCTGTAACAAAATGCTGTAAACTGGGCAGTTTATAAACAACATAATTTATCTCTCAGAGTTCTAAAGGCTGGGAAGTCCAAGGTCAAGGCATCAGCAGACTTGGTGTCTGGTGAGGTTGTTGGTTCATAGACGGCACCTTCTTGTCCTGTACACGTGTGGTAGAGGGGGAGGGAGTTCTCTAGGGCCTCAGGATAAGGACACTGATCCCATTCATGAGGGCTCCACCCTCATGACCTAATCACCCCCCAAAGGCCCCACCTCCTAATACCATCACCTTGGAGATTAAGTTTTCACATTTGAATTTGGGTTGGGGGGACACAAACATTCAGATGAGAGCATTAAACAAGTTGTTTCTTTAACTCTTTTAACATCAGGTTATTCACCTTTAAAACTGGGGCAATACTAGCACCAAATAATGTGACTCGGCTTTGTAAAATGTTAAAATGTTTTCCCCCCAATCACTATCCCTTTCTTTGTGTCATCTTATTTTTATCATTTTGATAGCAGTGACATGGAGGGAGTCCTGGGCATGCGGTCAAAAATACTAGAATGAAGCTCCAGTGCTGCCTTTTGCTGTTTGTGTGACTTGGGGAGATCCCTCCTGCCCTCCAAGCTCTGGCTCTCTCTGTCCCCAGGGTGGGGTGAAGCAGACCTGTCCACATTGGGTGATGCCCAGGAAGGCAACTTTTACCTTGCAGAGGGCCGCTCTGTGCACGTGCCAGGTGCTTTCCTGCTTGCCAATAGAGAGGAGGTGAAGGACTTCTCCAAGATCATGACATGTTCACAAAGGGAGTGATGACAACTTCTGAGCTAGAGGATTTTTTTTTAACTTACCTTGATGTGCATCACATGAAGGGAGGTGGAAAGTTTCTAAGAACTGCAAACATTCTAAAAGCAGAAGAGAAAGAGTATCTTTCAGTGTTGCCTTTTAGAAAGTTAGTCTATTACCTCTGTGGTTTATCTTTAAATCAGGGGGTTTTGTAAGCAAGACAGGATGTCTGACTGTGTGAGCTCATCCTAGAAGAATGGTTTTTGCAATTTCTTTCTTCCTCCACTCCTTGCAGACAGACTTCAGGCCCCAGTGTTGCACAGAAAGGGCTTTAACAAGGAAGTGACATCCTAAGTTGCAAAACCCAAAAGTCCCTTTATGGTCCTTATGTGACTTAACACCTCTGCAACATTTTGGTCTTTCAACACTCTCTCTCTTTCTAACACCCTCTCCTCTCTCACCTCTTCTGAGAGCATTCTCTCTTGGTTTTTCACCCTTCCTCACCTCCTGGAGGTCACAGTGGGGTGAGGCAGGTTCAGTCTCTTACCAACTCTGGAAACTCAACTATTACATTTTCAGTAATTTTGCAAGCCAGTTGAAGTCACATTGGTAGCTTGAAATTGGCTGTGCTGGGAATATTTACACCATGGGAATTGGCAAATGCTGCTATTCAGGGCCTTTTATTCTCTTTCCCCACAGAGCTGGTGTTAAGCTGTTGCCAGAACACTACTAGTCTGGCCCTTGGGTCAGGCCCATGTGGTTCTCGCCTCAGGCTTGCGGCTGCCTTTCTGCCTTCCAGTGTTGCAACATCCAAACCATTTTCCATACGGCTTCCTTGTGTCCAAATACAAACTGATTATATCCTACCTCTGCTAAAATTTCTTATGATGGAAAACAATTCCTTGGCATACCAGAGGATGCCTGGCTGTCGTCCTCTGAGGGTGTTCCTTTGCACCCTGTGTTCAGGCTGTCATGGTCACACCCACATCCCAAGGTCTCACCTTTGCCCTCACATCAGCTCCCCCTTTCCCATGTCATCTCCTCCATGATGACAGCACCAGTCCCCAAAATCTGTTCAGAGACCCTTCCCCTGTGCCCCTGCACTACCACAGGTATACCTCTGGGAACACTTAGCCACTGCCTTGGAGGAATTCGTTTGCTTCCCTGATGATCTGGAGGCAAGAACATCCCTATTTATAGTCCCTTCTCCCCCAGTTTTGCTTATTGCAGTAAAATACACATAACACAAAATTTACTACCTTAACCATTTTAGGTGTATGGTTCAGTGATAGTAAATACATTCATAATGTGCAATCATTACTACCATCCATCTCCCTAACTCTTCATCTTGTAAGCCTGAAATTCTGTACCCATTAATCAATAATTCCCCATTTCCTCTCTATCCCCAGACCCTGGGAATTACCATTCTACTTTCTGTCTCAATGATTTTAACTGCTTTAGGTACCTCATGTTAATGGACTCACACAGTATTTGCCTTTTTGTGTTTGGCTTACTACACTTTGCAAAATGTCCTCAAGCTTCATCCATACTATAGCATTTATCAGAATTTCCTTACTTTTTAAGGCTGAATAGTATCCCATTGTATGTATATACCACATTTGCCTATCCATTCATCTGCTAATGGACATTTGGCTTGCTTCCGTGTTCTGTCTACTGTGAACACTGGTGTACAAATATGTTTTTGAGATCCTGCTTTCAATTATTTTGGGTATATATACCCAGGGTAAAGAGGAATTGCTGGATCATATGGTGATCCTTTTTAAATTTTTTTTGAGGACCTGCCATCCTAATTTCCACAGCAGCTGCATCATTTTATGACCCCACCAACAGTGAACAATGGTCACAATTTCTCCACATTCTCGCTCACTTTTATTTTCTGGTTTTTTTGACAGTAGCCGTCCTAATAGGTGTATGGTGGTATCTCATTGTAGCTTTGATTTGCATATCCTTAGTGATTAGTGATGTTGAGAATCCTTTCATGTGCATATTAGAATATCTTCTTTGGAGAAATATCTACTCAAGTCCTTTGTCAATTTTTGAATTATGTTAGTTGGTTTTTGTTTGTGTATGTGAATTTTAGGAGTTCTCTATATATTCTGAATAATAATCCCTTACTAGACATGATTTACAAATGTTTTCCCCCATTATATGGGCTGCCTTTTTGCACTGTTGATATCATCTTCTAATGCATAAATTTAAAAAAATTATGAAGTCCAATTTGTCTATTATTTTCTTTGGTTGTTTGTGCCTTTGATGTCATATCCAAGAAATCATCGCCAAATCAATGTTGTGAAGCTTTTGTCCTCTGTTTTCTTCTGAAAGTTTTATAGTTTTAGTTCTTATATTTAGGTCTTTGATCAATTTTGAGTCTACTTTCATATATGGTGCTAGGTGAGGATCCAACTTCTTCTTTGTGGATGTGAGCATTCAGTTTTCCCAGCACTATTTGGGGGAAAGACCACTCTTTTCCCATTGAGTCTCCTTTGACCATATACATGAGAATTTTATTTCTGGGCTTTTTATTCTATTCCATTGGTCTATATGTCTGTCTTTATGCCAGTACCACACTCTTGTGATTACTGTAGCTTTGTAGTAAGATTTGAAATCAGGATGTGTGAGTCCTCCAAGTTTCTTCTTATTTTATTTTATTTTTTTTAAGATTGTTTTGGTTACTTGGGGGCCCCTGAGATTTCATATGAATTTTAGGATTTTTAAAAAAAATTCTATAAAAGATGTCTTTGGGGTTTTGATAGGGATTGCATTGAATCTGTGGATTGTTTTGGGTAGTATTGACATCTTAACAATAGCAAGTTTTCCCACCCATTAACATTTATTTATGTCTGCTTTAATTTTTTCACCAATGTTCTGTAGTTTCCATTGGAAAACAGTCTTTGACTTTCTTGGTTAATTCCTCAGTATTTTTTCTTTTCAATGCTATTATTAATAGAACTATTTCCATAATTTTCTTTTCAGATTTTTTATTATTAGTGTATAGAAATGAAACTGATTTCTCTGTGTTGCTAATTTGGTGAATTCATTTACTGGTTCTAACAATTTTTTTGTAGAATTCTTAGGATTTTCTGTGTATAAGATCATATCTTTCTGCATATAAGATCATATCATCTGTGAACAGAGATACTTTTGCTTCTTCCTTTCCAGTTTAAATACTATTTATTTATTTAGCCTAATTGCTCTGGCTAGAACTTCCAGTGCTATGTCAAATAGAAAGATTGAAGGCAGGCATCGTTGTCTTATTCGTAATCTTGGAGAAAAGATTTCCAGCATTTCACCACTAAGTATGATATTTACTGTGGGTTTTTGATATATGGCTTTTATTATGTTGAGGTAGATTTCTTCTATTTCTGGTTTGTAGAGTATTTTAATCATAAAAGGGTGTTGAATGCTTTTTCTGCATCAACTGAGATGATCATGTGGGGTTTTTTCACCCTTTACTCTGTTCATGTGGTCTATTTCCTTGATCAATTTTTATATCTCAAACTACCTTTGCATTCTGGGAATAAATCTCACTTGGTCGTGGTTAACTTATCCTTTTAATGTGTTATTGAATTCAATTGCTAGTATTTTGTTATGGATTTTTTACATCAATGTTTATAAAAGACATTGATCTGTAGTTTTCTTTCCTTGTAGTGCCTTTGTCTGGGTTTGGTATCAGGGTAATCTGGCCTGGTAGAATGAGTTAGGAAGTATTCTCTCCTCTTCAGTTTTGTTTGGAAAAGTTTCAGGAATTCACCAGTGAAGCCATCAGGCCCAAGGATTTTGTGGGGTTTTTTTTTTTTTTCCAGGAGAGTTTTGTTTACTGATTCCATCTCCCTATTAGTTATAGGTCTATTTAGATTTTCTATTTCATTGTGACTTAGTCTTGGTACATTTTGTGTTTCTAGGTATTTTTCCATTTCATTTAGGCTATCTAATTTGTTGACATACAATTGTTCATAGTACTCTCTTACAATTCCTTTTTATTTCTGTAGAATAGGTAGTAATGTCCCCATTTTTTTTCCTGATTTTAGTAATTTGAGTATTGTCTCTTTTTTAGTCTACCTAAAGATTTGTCAATTTTGTTGATCTTATCAAAGAAACAACTTTTGGTTCATTGATTTTCTCTATTGTTTTTGAACACATATTTTTTGGTTTACCTCTGCTCTAATCTTTATTATTGTCTTCCTTCTACCAGCTTTGGGTTTAGTTTGTTCTTTTTCTAGTTCCTTAAGTTGTAAAGTTAGTTTGTTAATGTGATATCTTCCTTGTTTTTTAAAGTTTTTGTAGCTATAATTTCTCTCTAAGCACTGTTTTTACTGTTTCCCCTAAGTCTTAGGTACATTGTGTTTTTGTTTTCACCCATTTCATAAGTATTTTCTTATTTCCCTTGTGATTTCTTCTTTGATCTATTTTTCATTTAAGAGTGTGTTATGCAATTTCCATAAATTTGTGAATTCTAATTTTACTTTTGTTATTGATCTGATTTTATTCTATTGTGGTCAAAGAAGATATTTTATATGACATCTAGCTTCTTAAATCTATTAAGACTTAATTTGTGGCCCAAAATATGTTCTATTCTACAAAATGTCCTATGTGCACAAAGGAAGAATGTGTGTGCTGTTGTTGTTAGGTAATGTTCTGTATATGTCTGTTAGAGTTAGTTAGCTTATTGTGTTGTTTAAGTCCTCTATTTCTTTGCTTATTTTCTGTCTGGTTGTTCCATACATTACTGAGAGTAGGGTATTGAAGTCTCCAACTATTATTGTAGAACTGTCTATTTCTCACTTCAATTTTGTCAGTTTTTGCTTCATATCTTTTGATGGCCTGTTGTTTAAGTGTGTAAATGTTTATAATTACTATATATTCTTATTGTATCAAAATTTTATTAGTATATAATGTATTTCATTTTCTCCTGTATGCTTTCTTGATTTAAACTCTATTTTGTCTGATATTAGTATGGCCACTCTTGCTCTCTTTCAGTTGCTATTTGCATGGAATATCTTTTCTCATTCTTTCACTTTCAATCTATTTTGTGTATTTGGATTTAAAGTGAGTCTCTTGCAGATAGTGTATAGCTGGGTCAGTTTTTAAAATCCATTCTGCCAACCTCTGTCTTTTGATTAGAAGATTTAATCCATTTACATTTAAATGAATTACTGAAAAGAAGGGATTTCTGTCATTTTGCTATTTGTTTTCTTTAGGCCTTATAGCTTCTCCCACTATATTCCCTGCATTACTTTGATCTTTTGTATTTTGTTGATTTTTTTGTAATGAAACATTTAAATTTCTTTCTTATTCCCTTTTGTATTTAATCTACAGCTATATTTAACATCCTTAAGTTATAACACTCTGATTTGAATTTCTACCAGCTTAACTTCAATAACATACAAAAACTACTTAACATTTCTGTCTCCTGCTTCTTTCAATTGTTGATGTCTTAAAATTATATATTCATATAGTGTGTGTCCCAAAACATAAACTAATAATTTTGAATGCATTATTCTCTTAAATTATGTAGAAAACAAAATTTTGAGTTACAAACCAAAGTTACAATAATACTTACTGTTAGACTAATAATTTTTTAAAGAATATCTGTCTCTTAAATCCTATAGAAGACAAACAAAAAATAATTACAAACTTTGTTACAATAATACTAGCTTTTATATAGTCCATGTATTTACCTTTATTTAAATTTTTATTTCTTCATATATCTTAAAGTTACTGTCTCATGTCCTTTCATTTCATCCTGCAGAACTCCTTTGAGCATTTCATGCAGGGCAGGTCTAATGATAATGACCTCCCTTAGCTCTTGTTTATCAGCTTTGCCAGGTATAGAATTCTTGGTGGACAGATTTTTTTTTCTTTCTTTCTTTAAGTACTTTGAATATATCAGCCTGCTGCCTTCTGGCCTCCAAAATTTCTGATGAGAAATTTGCTGATAGTCTTATTAGAAATCTGCTGACATCCCTACCATATGATGAGTCACCTCTTTCTTGTCACTTTCAAGATTTTGTCTTTTTGTTTGGCTTTTGAAAGTTTGATTATAATGTGTCTCAGTGTGAGTCTCTTTGAGTCCATCTTACTTGTATTTTATTAAGCTTTTAGATGTTTATATTTGTGTCTTTTATCAAATGTAGAAAAGAATATTTTTCCATTATTTCTTCAAATTTCTCTCTGCCCCTTTCTCTCTTTCTTTTTTTTCTCAAACTCCCATACTGCATATGTTGGTCTGCTTGATAGTGCCCTGCAGGTCCCTTAGGACTTGTTCACTTTTCTTCAATCTTTTATCTTTTTGTTCCTCAGAATTGATAATTTTCATTAACCTATCTTTAAATTCACTGATTAGTGTGCATGCTCAAATCTGCCTTTGAATCCCTCTAGTGAATTTTTCACTTCAATTATTGTACTTTTCAGCTTCAGAATTTCTTATGGTTTTTTTAGAATTGCTCTTTATTGATACTGCCATTTTGTTCATATATCTTTTTCTTCACTTTCTCTGCATGTTTTTTTAGTTCTTTGGGCTTCTTTAAGTGGTTTTAAAGTCTTTGTCTAGTAGATCTGCCATTAGGTCTTTTTCAGGGACAGTTTCTATTGTTTTTTTTTTCCCTTTGAATGAGTCACAATTTTCTGTTTCTTTGTATGCCTTGTGATTTATTTTTATTTTTATTTTTGTAGAAAACTGGACATGTGAATCTAATAATGTGGTAACTCTGAAAATCAGATTCTCCCCCTTCCTCATGGTCTGCTATTTTTTGTTAGCACGTTTATTTTTTGTTTTTTATTGTTCTGGCTATCTCTGGGCCAAAGATCAACCTGAGGTGTCAACTTAACATCTTATCAGGTTTCTTCTGTGCCTGCACCTTTCCCTGGGCATGTGTGGTCACTCTCTAACTTTTCCTATATATGCAGTTGTTTTTGCATTAACTAGTGTTTAATGTCTGGCTCCCAAAAAGGCAGGGGGGAGAAGAGCACTGGCCCTTTAAAGGGGAAAATAGACTCTGGCCCTTTAAATCACTTGGCAGTCACTTCAGCCCTAGGAGGAGGGCATTGCAACAATGGAGGGAGGTGCAACAATGACTATACAGGATTTGCAAGGACTGGAGGAGGTACAACAGCCACCCACATCTTTGCACCTCTGTGATGAGAAGCATCAATCAGCAATGAGAGCCCAGATCCCTGATATCTGGAGGACAGAGCACTTTTGCTCACCCTGGCTCCCACAGCTGTGTGCCAGTTGCTCCAGGAACACATGCACATCTGCCTGCTACAAGGCTGGTGGTTGGGGATGGGTAGTTGCTGCTATGCTAAAAGTTGAAATTAGCCAGAATTAACCATAATTTACCATCAAAGCCTTCCACTGAAAGATAAAGCTTTCGGTAGACTCCAGAGTTCCAAAATAGTTACATAAGACACATTCTACCAGTGCAACAGTTTTCTCGGTAGGGAGACAGATTCCTGATTCTTCACTCTACCATCTTCCCAGAATCTTTCCCCCTTTATGCATTTGTATGTCCCCAGCTGTGAGCACAGTGCCAGGCACAGAGTGGATGCTCAGTGCAAGTCATTGACTGAATGCAATAAATGAATGGGAAATTATGTGGAGGGGACTAGATACTGCTCTTTAAAACAAGGCAAGAAGCTCACATTTTATGTATTCAAAAAATATCCTCCTCTCCAACCCCATAGTGTGGATGAGAGAGATCTGGGAGCCATGTCTATGGGCACTTTCACAAAACCAGGCTCCCTAACAGCCACGGAAGGACACAGCCTCCCTGGTTTCAAAGTCACCCACTGAGATGCATATTTTTAACATAACATGATGGTTATAAACACAGCATTTACCCATGGCTCTCATCTAAGCTTCACTTTCTTATGAAATGTGATTACCAGGTAAAAAATAAAAAAATCTTCCTAGCTGCTTGGTGCTGTGAGGCCAACATGCTGATTCACTTGCTGTGTCGACAACAAACAATTACTCTGTCTAATTTTACCTCCAAAAGGAATCTCAGGACACAGAGGCTCTACATTTTCAAGTGCATAATTTGATTATGGGCTTCTCCTGCCTCAGTCCACCTCCTTCCATGTATTTATTTTCATATTTCTCTCATTTTAAAGATAATTTGAATAATGCCCATTCTGGAAATCTGAGTCCTATCATGGCACTGTAAATGATTTTTTTTTAATTTACTTAAGTCCATACATTATTCATATTTCCTTAGTTTTTCCCTAATGTCCTTTTTATGTTCCAAGATCCCATCCAGTATCCCACATTGTATTTAATGGTCACGTCTTCTCAGGCTCCTCTTGGCTGTGACAGATTCTCAGACTTTCCGTGTTTTTGATAGCCTTGACAGTTTTGAGGAGTACTAGTCAGATATTTTGTAGAATCTTCCTCAGTTTGGGTTTGTCTGATTTTTTTTTCCGTGGTTACATTGAGTGTATGGGTCCTTGGGAAGAAGAGCGCAGGGGCAAAGTGCCATTCTAATGCTATCACATCACAGGTGCATACAATCAACATGTCATCACTCTGAAACTGACTTTGATCACCTGGCTGAAGTAGCATTTGTCAGGTTTCTCCTCTCTAAAGTTATTCTTTGTTTCATCTTCTCATAGCGTACTCTTTGGAATGAAATTATTTTGGAAATCACATTGGAAAGAAGCCCACATTTAAGGGCTGGGGAGATCTGTTTCACCTCTTTGAAGGCAGAATAGCTACATAAATTATTTGGGCTTGTATATGGAGATTTGCCTATTCTTCCTTACTTATTTATGCATTCAATCGTGTGTATATACCAGCATGGACTCATGGTTATTTATTTTACACTACTCCTTATGATCCAGTAAAATGTCATTTATTTCGCTGCATAAATTGTTTCAGCTTTGACTACTGGAAGCTTTCAGTAAGTTCCTTTGTCCCCTTGTCAAACCTATCATCTGATTTTTTGAGCACTTCTGTACTTTCTGATACCATAAGGTGCTCCAGGCTCATCTTGTATATTCCCTGCCCCAACTCTAGAATCCACCATTTCTCCAGGGAGCCCTGATTCATCTCACTGAAGAATGGTGTAAGAAACCAACATCTGGGCACTGGGCATGCTCGCTGCTCCCAGATGAAGCACTTTGCAGGAATGTTGTTTCATTCCAAATATCCTCCCAAATATTATTTGTTCTCAATAAACTCAAAGAATAAAAGATGTGTTTATCTTGAGTCTTTTAGAATTTATGTAGATTTTCCAACTTTACCACTACTTAAATTAATAAGATGATTTTTATTTCCTTTTATAAATTTATACTACTATTCATTTCTCCTAAACATGTACGTGAAATTCCAAACACATGGTTGAGGTCTGATTTTTGCTTTTACATGTTTCAGTTTTATCTCCTCTTATTATACACCACACAATCTAAAAAGGATTAGCTTTCTCCCTTCTCACCAGTGCCTCCATCATAGTGATTATTTCAGTTTCCTTTATTCAAGCTTATTCTGGTCCTGCTAGAACTTTCTTGCCCTCCAGTCACTAGGACTTTAGGCAATTGCACAACTGAGGTGCAAGACACAAGATGATTCTGCACACAGGGAAGGTTATCCTTCTGGATTGTTTCCCGTGCTTCCTGGTGATTCAGAACATTTGACCTTTGTGATAGCAGCGGAGGCACATTTAAGTCATGTCTTCAGTAAACGGTCTATAGTGAATCTTAGGTCCATTTCTTGCATCCTAGCTGAAAGTTCAAAAAGCTCAGAATGTTACAAAAATAGCTTAAGCTTCTTTTTCTTTTTCTGGATGTGTTATTTTGCTCTTGCTCACATTATTTTTCATCTGCCACTTTCCTGCAGCATTGCTACACTAAATTACTTCCAAGATCCTATTTAATCACTGGCTATACCTGAAACGACTCTATGTGTGCAGTATCAGAAATAGACCTGGTAAATGTGAGACTTTGCTCTTTTTAAATTAGAGAATGACTTAATATTTGTACATTTAGCCATGAGTGAGGGTTGGAATGCCATTAGAATGCAGACATACCCTGATTCTCAAGCTCATAATGATCGTGCAAAATGTTAAAAGTACCAGCAATTTCTCAGAATGGATTTCTGGCCATGTCTATATTAGAGGCACATTATTATATTTTATTCAGCATACATGAGGTCAATGGATGGGAAAAAGTTGCAGAAAAAGGAGATGCCGACTTCATCTATTTATTAGAGTTGATTTTGTAAATCAACACTGGGATGGAATTTTCCCACCTATATATGATCCTCCCCCTTTATGTTTACGTCAACAGATTAATTCAACAAACACTAATTGAGCATTTACTCTGTGCCATGTGCATATGGTGGTTGGTGCAAAACAGCCAAGGGAACTCCTTCTCCAGAGTTTGCCCCAACACTGAGTGTCCTCAGACCTGCCGGCCAACTGGAGAATCTTGATCTGGTTTTGAGATATCTGCTCGGAGAAAGCCAGGGGCCGCTGGATTTATCCAGCCTTGCTACATCATAAGTGAGTGAATCTCAAATTTCTTTTTTTAAATTAATTGTTTATTTATTTAAATTGGCACATAACTGTACATATTTGTAGGGTACAATTTGATGTTTCAATACACAGGTATGTTGTATAATGATCCAATCAGGGTATTTAGCAGGACCATCACCTTGTGCATTTAGCATTTCTTTGTGGTAAGAACATTCCAAAGCCTCTCTTCTAGCTATTTTGTAATAGACAATACCTTACCGCTAACTATCCTCACCCTACTGTGCAATGGAACACCAGAACTTAGTCCTCCCATCTAACTGTAACTTTGTACCCATTCACCAACCTCTTCCCATCCTCTCCTTCCCCCTCCCCAGTCACAGAAAGATAAATACTTCATAATCTCACCCATATGTGGAATCTAAGGGGAAAAAGTTGATAACATAGAAGCAGAGTATAGGGTAGTAATTACCAAATTCCTTATCTATAACCTTGAACGCCACTACCATTCTGTTAGAAGTATTTATTTTTCATTTATTTAGTTTAGGGTTTTTGTTTGTTTTTGTTTTACTGTCAGTCACCACTTGCCTCACTTTTTACATTGGAACAGACCCCAGGAGTAATCCTTAATTGTACATTTAAATGTGCCATATCTGTTGGGTGTGAGCCTGCTGATCTGGTATTTTAAATTCTTAAATTTCATGCCAGACACGACAGACTTGAAGGGAAGCAAGTGATTACCATGGCATTCAAAGATAGAACTCCGAATGCCACCAGCAGAATGTCACTGCTTGCAGTCATAGCTAAAGCAATTGAGTAGGACACAATTTTTTCTTCAGGATTTAAGAATGTAAAATATAACTATATTTTTTATCTTAAATTAAACCTGATACATTTCAGGCATAAAAAAAAATCCCTCTATTTCTCAACCCTTCTAGAGCAGATTTGAACACTATGGAAATGAGTCTTGGAGCTGTTGTATTAATATACTACCCTTGGGACCACCACTGGACTCTCTGCCTCGGCACCAGTGGTGTGGCTGGAGACCGCAGCAGCAAAGTGGGTTGGGGATCGCAAAGTGGGCTCAGTGCGGACCGCAGAAGTCAGGCTGTAATCAGGGAGCGTCACCAGGATCAAGCTGGGGGCCCAGGCACACCCTAGTACCGACTTGGCCACGACAGGCAGGCGCATCTACATAAGCTCCAGCTCCTAACCAGAGGCGGGATTCTGGGCGCAGGGCGAGACCCATGGAAGGGCCCAGTCCTGCTGTGTTGGCAATCAGAGGCAGTATGGCCCATGCAACGTTTGGGACCCACTCATACTAAAGTTATTGCTATTTATCTAAATTAAAATTTAACTGGATGTCCTGTATTTTCTATGGCAACTCTCCCAAGAGGACACCTCGCAGATAGCAGTGGAAGGAAGATCAAGAGAGACAAGAGGCAGAGAGCACATGTTCTGGCCCTGGCAGCCAGGAACGGTTGCCTAGGAGACTGACTGCTGCAGGAGGCAGGAGCATCGCAAGAGAAGGGGCCCCCTTGGGCTGCAGAGCATGGAGGCAGCGGACAGAGCCCGCGTTCTTTATCTTCTCTGAAAGGAGCCACTTCGGGCAAGGAGTCGAAGCAAGACCCCTCCTCCTGAACAGATCTTCGCTTTAAAGCCGAGTCTTCTGCGGGTGAAGAGCCTCGGGCTCCCCCTAGAGGCCAAGAAGGGTAACAGGCCTTGTACTGGGCACAGCACCGCTCAGTGTTTCACCTGCAGAGAAAGAGGTTTCATGGGGTCGTCAATCCCACCCCACAACAACTAAAAAAGGCTTCAAATACTAGAAATCAGAAAACTTGGCATGCAAGGGGCAGGGTGGGCACTGGTTGTTTATGGCCGTGTCCATGCTGACTGGCCATTCCTTTGTCCACAGGGCCAGTATTTGTGCTGTGTGCCTGGTTGAACAGTTGTACTGTCACCCCTGCCAGCCATATGAAGATGATGGAGACAGCACACAGGGGTGACAGGGTGGAAGAAAGTAATCTGTCAGTTTGGTTTTTTGCTGTTCCAAGGGTTCGTGCAGAGCTAGTTCGTACATTAGGACCTTGTTACACTTCATTGTAATTATTATTATCGTGGTGATGACATTTGTATACTGTGAGATTCCTGAAGTCAAGAGTGCTTCTGTCACCTGTGGGGCCCAGAACACATTAGACACTTGAAAACAGAATGCCTGGAAGACTGTGTAGGTGGGTAACGTCTTGGAAGATGATTAGCTACTGTATTTTTAGCTTACAGTCAGGCAGGTTGCCCTGCGGCTCCCCACCCACTGAACCAACAGCATTTATTACTTCTGGAAGAGGGCAGATACCACTCATGACAACAAAACAGCCATTGCTCAATTTTTGTTTTAGTTTCAGTCACACTTTTCAGAGGCTGAAACCCTGGCTGTCACGTGTCTGGAGCCAAACCTGGAGATCTGAGAAGAGAGCTTTGCTGTGAGCCACAGTGCATAGCAGACGCAGGACACGAGGGGAATTCCTACCTCACAGGGAGGGCTGTGAGAGAAGTCACATGAGGAGAGAGAAAAGTGCAGACACAGTTGTCCCGCAGGCAGATGGAAACATCAGACAGGTTTTGGGAAATCTGAGAACCAGCTACTCTGGGTGCAGCGTTGCCCACATCCGGGCAGAGGAGGGGAGGGATGGCTATGGAGAGTGGAGGTCTTAGATAAGAATAAACAGTTTACATCCAACTGTAGAATTGTCTGTGTCTTTCCAGTACCTTATGAATGGCAATAGGGGATCTCAAAAGGGCACTCAAAGGCCGGGGGAGGGGTACCTAACAGCCAGCACAGCCAGGCAGACCGGACCCCACATACCAGCACCCAGCCTGCCTTAGCATATTGATTTGTAAAGGTAGGCGTATTCATTTCCTAGGGCGGCCATACAAATTGTCACAAACTGGGTGGCTTAAAACAACAGAAATTTATTCCCTCACAGTTGAGGAGGTCAGAAGTCCAAAATCAAGGTGTTGTCAGAGGTGGTTCCTTCTGGAAGTCCTGAAGCAGAATCAGTTCTGTGCCTCTCTCCTCGTTCTGGTGTCGCTGGAAATGCTTGGCATTCCTTGGCTTGCAAACACGTCATTGCAATCTTTGTCTCCCTCTTCACTTTCACATGGCCTTCTTCTCTGTGTGTCTTTCAAACTTCCCTCTCCTAGCTCTTATAAAGATACTGTTGGATTTAGGATCCATCCTAAGTCTTGCATGATTTCATCTTGAGATGAATACAGCTTAAATAATTACATCTGCAAAGCCCTATTCAAATAAGGTCACATTTTGAGGTTCCAGGAAGACATGAATTTGGGGGGACACTGTTCCATCTACTACAGTGGAATTAGAGTTCAGCATCAATTGTTGGGAAAAAATAAAGGCTTGACAGCAGGGAAGATAGTTAGGATAGTGAAATGAAAGGAACCATCAAAATAACTCTTCAACCGAGCTGCAAATATTCTTGCAATCATGTTGTATTGTTCACTTTTGGTCATAACTATACCCTTAATTGTAAGCACATTTATAGGCATTATATCATTAGTTTTTAGGTCTAATGACATCATTGTAGAGGAATCAGAGAACTTGAAAGGATAAAATGTGTGTGTGAATCATGTGAACAAAATACACATTATGGATTGAAAGGGGAATTTGCCTTTATTAGTTGTTTCTTGTTAAAAGCAGTGGGCGTGGACGTGATGGAAAATTGACCTGTGTGTATAGGAAGGGAAGTCAGCACAGAAGGTCCCAGAGGCCATGTGCCACTTCTGTGGCATCCTGCTCCCGTTCTCCCTACTTTCCTCTTTCAGACTGTGCACCCCAACGTGTTCAAAGTCATGACCTATTGCAGAACCACCCACAGATTCCTCAAGGGTGTCACTAATGGGAGCAGGAAGTGTTCTCCCTAAAGTGTTATTCTCTAAGCTGTAATTGAGGATCTTGCTCTTTGAGGTTGCTGGGGCAGCCTGGGAGTCCCCTCAGGAGGGCCACACCTGGATGGAGAGGGTGTGTCTGGTAGCAGGGAGAAGACAGAAGTCCCCAGGCTGGCCCTGACTTCCTCCAGGCCATGATTTACCTTTGGGAGCAGAAACCTTTACACAAGAAGACTTAGGTCAACCTGTTGCTCTATCTTTGGTGTGTCCAGAACTCAGCTTCTGTATCCTAAGGTAGTGGTCTAAATTACAGTTTTAAGTTGGTGGTGATAACATAGACCCACAGCTGATACTGACTGACTCTGTGCCCCCAGCCCTGGAATATCTTCAGATCTCTAAAATAGAGACAGACAGAGATCAGTGTGGAAGTTAAAACATCAGAAAAGGTAAGACAGATGGTGGAGATGCTGAATGAGGGCTGGATAATAGAAATGTTTTAGAAAGCTGAACACACCTTAGTTCTGTACAACTTGAGTCCCAAGTATAAACCCCAACACCTCATGATTCCCCAAGCTTGACATGTAAACCAAATTGTAATAGGAATTGTTGACTTTATCCAAGGTAAACACACCCGATGTTCGCATACGTGTGTGTTCATGTATAAAATATAATGAATATGTCAATACAGATACACACATAGGTAAGACAGAAATATGTTTTCTAAGAATACTGTATAAAAATGGTATCAAAATGGCACTAGAGCTTCTTAAATTCAGGATAGGTTTTGAAATGAACATTTCAATATGACTATTTTTATTATACATTTATATGGCAACTTTGAGAAATTCAAATATGAATGGAATGAATAAAAAATATATGACTCAATTTTGTCTTTCAAATTAAGAGATCATAAGGGAAGTCACATACTTTAGACTTCTAAGCAGATCTAGAAATTGAACTGTCCAGGCACCTTGTTTTTCAGATAATGAATCTGAGGTCCAGTAAAACATACTTAGAGAATATACAACTTATATTAGTCTACTAGAGACAGTAGGACTTTCTTTAATTCAGCCATGAACTGAACCACAGTTCACGTCTTTTACTGCAATTCAATCATTACTCGGCATGGCTTTAATGGTCAAACTCAAACAATGGATTTCGTTTAATTTTCAAGTAAACATAAATTTATGAAGAAAAATAAATTAACAATTACCCAGAATGCCTACACATTAAGGCTCTATATTCTACTAGAAGAATTAATGAAATGATCACATTAATTAAAGTTAAATAAAGAAATCTTTCTATTTTTGAATATCCCCTGATTTTACTGTTGTACAAAGGTTCTCACGCTTCGCTGCACACTGTAGTCCCCTGGGGAGCTGGACTCTACCCCACTCCGGGTGGCCTAGAGGTGTGTGCTGGGCACCATTATTATATGTAAAGGGCCTCAGATAACTCAAAAGAGCACCCCAAGTTGAGAACCACTGATTTAGTGATTCTTCTTTTCCTACATGTTTTCTGAAGAACACCAGCTAGGTTCAGTACAAAATTAAAAGTTAATAAGGTGGGCACAGTTGCAGGTATGAACGATTTATCTTAAGCTACATTATCAGTGTAGACATTCAGCTTACTTTACATATATTTAAACCACTAAAACACACACACACACACAGACACACAACAACAACAACAATATTCACAAACAATTCCAGGTTCTCACCAATGTTAGCAAGGATCACTAGCCCTTTTTCTAAGTCCTAACTCTGTTTATTCACCCCAAATAAATCTTATTTCTGTATTTTCTGCTTCCAAGTCACATTCTTCATTTCCTACTTTGGAAAAGGGCACTTCCATCATTCCAGTAACTTGGACAGAAACTTCAGAAACCCGTGCTGGGCAGAATGCCAGGCACTGGGGATTCAGTGGCTGGCAAGACAAGTCCCACTCTGTCCTCGGGGAGTGGAACTGAGGCTATGCCATCACTGAGTCAGGTGCCACCAGAGCCCTGCACGCTGATCACCATGTGGATGAGCACCATGTGAGTGGCCTCTTACCTCGTCTTCCAACCCAGATTTCTTCTGCAGCCCATGAGCTCTCTCCAGAAGATCATGCTGTTATCATTTAATACTCATCAATTTCTCATCATTGACAGAAAATATACAACCTTAACCCATCATGGCTTACAGCCCTCCATGTTTGACTTTATCCTCAAACTCACCATGCCTTCCACATCCCCACAACAGCCCAGTGTTGTACGACCAGCCAGCAACCTTCCTCCTCACTTGGCCACCAGGGAATCCTCCTGGACACTTTAAACCTCAGCCTCTGCGTGACCTCTCCTTGAAACCTTCCTTTGCATCCTCAGGAATTTAGGCTTTCTCGTCTAATGTTACTGCCCATCCATTGAATATGAAGTCATGGTTTCTATTGTGGTTGTCAATCTTTCTGTTATTTTCAGATTGTTTTTTTAAAGAAAAGAGTATATTAGAAATACTTTTTACCCACCATATAAACTTGAAGTCTCTCTTAATAAATGCTTGTGGTTTAGGAATTTATGGCACTTGAGGTTGAAAGATATTCTCTTTCATCTACTGCTTTGCCATTTTCCCCTGCCAAGTCTTACCTCATTCTAATGAATTTTGCCGCATTGGCTTAACATATCCATCATCCATCACTCTTCTATTTATTTATTCAACATCTGTCTTCATCTGTCTCTTAACCTCACCCCATGAATCTATCACCTGTCTGTCACCTCTCATCTACATAGCCATCTCAACATTTTTTTCTGAACCATTTGAACATAAGTTGTGGACCCCATAACCACACAAAAAGAAATTCTGTTTCCACCCTGATCCCTCTTGTCTTACCCCTTATAAGTAACCATTGTTATTGATTTCTGATTTATCTCAGCTATAATTCTTTTTTTGTTGCAATAATAGGCAAATTTGTTTTCTAATTACCTCACTGATTCTTCTCACAGTTTCCTCTGTTTGCTGATATTGTTGTGGTTTTCTTTTTTGCAGTTGGCCTTGGGGGAAAGGATCATTGCATCCTGAGCAAGCTTAAAATATTTTATTTGTTATATAATCAATTTTTAAAATAAACAGATTATCATAGGAGAATGAAATGTATACTCGAGAAGAAAAAATGTAATAAAGAAAAATAAATACACACACAAATGTAATAAAGAAAAATAAACACACTAAGAAAAATAAATACCCTTTAGTATACAAAGTTATGAAAATTGAGTTGGTGCAAACATATGGGTGGGCTGAATACATTTTTACATCACAACATTCTCCATAAAGGTACAGCCCCAAAAATAAAGCAATGTCTTGGCCCAGGTGGGTTATCAGGTTTCTGCTGCATTAATTTTGTATTATATCTAATCTTTTGCAAAAACAGAGAAAATAAAACCTTGAAGGCTGGAGATAAGTCGAAGCAACATTTTTTCTGAGCACGGTGATTGAATGCATGTAGAATATGTAATAAAGTGAAAATACTGGACATCATCATAAATGTTCAAGGGCAAGAGGAGGAATTCCTTCAAGGGGATATGCAGAAAGGACTGAATATTTCACTAGAGTTCCTGGAATGTTTGTTTGAGGCATTAATTAGAGCAGTGATATGTAATTCACATGGGAGCAATAAAACTAATTACTGAATGTTGTTACCAAGCAATCCAAGGAAGACAGGAGGGAGGTCCTTCAACCAGTGTCCAGAAGTTGTAGACCCAGAATAAACTCAATTGAGGTACTTGGAGCCGGAATCATGAGGTTTGGAGCACAATTCGATTATTAAAGATAATCAGAGAATGGGCTCCAAAGAGTCTCTGTCAAATTCCTGAAGGAGGAGAAAGAGGCAGAGAAGAAATGGCCTGTTTATGTCTGTCTCAATCATTTAATGTACCCTGAATACTGGAGACAAACAAAACAAATAAGAAAACAAATAAGAAAACCTCTGCTTCATGGAGCCTCAATCTAAGGTAAACAAAAACTATTATACTATGGGTAAGTTCTGCAAAAATGGCATGCAAAAGGTCTTTCCTTATCTGAACACAAAAGGAAGCACATTATATACACACTATTCTGCCCTTGCTTTTTGTACTTAATATATTCTGAAGATCACTTCAAATGTGTGTCAGTTTTTAAAGTTTTATTTCTTAG
Organism: Lemur catta; assembly: GCF_020740605.2. Taxonomy (NCBI): domain Eukaryota; kingdom Metazoa; phylum Chordata; class Mammalia; order Primates; family Lemuridae; genus Lemur; species Lemur catta. The sequence goes on from NC_059136.1 coordinate 20,793,974, forward strand.
TTTATTTAAGCAGTCTGTTAACTTAGCTTATTCAACTCTATTACTGGACTTTTGGGTTACCTTTATCCTAATGCCATAGTGAATAATTGTGGAAATATGTTCTTTTGTATTTGTTGATGTGAACCTTAAAGTGAGATCCCCAAAAGTGAAATGGCTGGATAGAAAGGTAAATGAATCTGAATTTTTGTAGGATATTGCCAAATTCTTTTCCATTTAGTGCATGATTCTCTATAGCCTTGCCAACAACAGAGTCACTTCTTAAATTTTAGATTTGTGCCAACCTGGTGGGTGAAGAATGTGTATCTCAGCACAGTTTTAATGTGTATTTCTTTTACTATGAGTAAAAGTAAATTACTATGAGTATTTTTGTTTGTTTACATGGTTTGTGTCTGGGTTTCTATGCTTTGTGCACAGATTGTGCTACTAAATTTTTGGACATTCATTGGGCATCAGGCAGATGAGGGGGGAGTGGGGGATGGGCAAATTCACACCTAATGAGTGCCGTGCCCACTGTCTGGGGGATGGACATCCTTGTAGCTTTGACTCAGGCAGTGCAAAGGCAATATATGTAACCTAAACATTTGTACCCCCATAATATTCTGCAATAAATACATAAATAATAAAAAATTAAAAAAAAATTTTTTGTCTTTTCATTTTTAAGAGTTCTTAATATATTAAGAAAATTAATCCCTATGTCTATGATATGGATTGTAAATATTTTTCCAATATTTGTGTTTTGATTTTGCTTATGTTTTTTGCCACCATTTTTTAATATAGTGAAATTACCAATATTTTTTAATTTGAGTTATATTTAAATAAGGTTTTTCCATTCCCAAGTTATTGAGACATGCATCCATATTTTCTTCCAATACTTGAATGGTTTCATTTTTATACTTGGAATTTCTAATCCGTTTGGATTTTATTTTGGTGCATGATGCTAGATAAAGATGCACAGGTTTTATTTTCCAAATGTCTGTCCAGTTTTACCAACCTTGTACTAAATATTCATTGTTTCCCGTGCTTTGAGATGCCACATCGCAGTGGACAGAACCTCAGGTGATCCTCACCTTCTGGTATTCACACCTGTATGTGATCTCTGCCCTGGAGTGTGGGCAGGACTTTGCTTCTAACCAATAGATCATGGCCAGCATAACGGAATGTCACTCTCGTGATGACCTTACATTCCACAAGACTAGCAGTATTGCTCTAGTCAATCTCTCCCCCTCACTGTCTTTACAGATGCAAGAAGCACGTTCAAAAAGCATGCATGACAATGGACTGCAGGTGGTTTCCAGGAGCTGAGGGCAGACATCAGCAAACCCTCAGTCCTGCACACACAGGAAATTAATTTTGTCAACAACAACAACAAAGAGGTGGGGAGTTGGTTTTTCACCAGTCAATTGTCTGAGGAGACCACAGCCCCAGTGGCATCTGGATTGCATCCTGGTGCCTGGATTGCATCACTAAGCAGAGAACACAGCTAAGTAACATCTGGACCTCTGAACCACAGGAACTGTTAGGTTTGAGTGTTGTTTTAAGCTGTTAAAGTTTTGCAATTTGTTACCCGTCAATAGATATAATAAATAATATACATACTTAGCCCAAATTTTCCAATGTGCTATGGACTACTTCTGAACTTCCTACTCTATTCCATTGGTTTATGTCTTTTTATGTTTTATTAGCATAGTTTAATCATAGGACTTTATTGTATGGTTTTTTGTGTTTGTTTTTGTTTCTTGGGGCCTTTTTTTTTTTTTTTTTGAGACAGAGTCTTGCTCTGTACCCTGGGCTAGAGTACAGTGATGTCTTTGTAGCTCACTGAAACCTCAAATCTCAAATTCCTGTTCTCAAGCAATCTTCCTGCCTCAGCCTCCTGAGTAGCTGGGACTACAAGCACACACCACTGATGCCTGGCTAATTTTTCTATTTTTAATAGAGATGGGATCTTGCTCTTTCTCACGCGGGTCTCAAACTCCTAAGCTAAAGTGATCCTCCTGCCTCAGCCTCCCAGAGTGCTGGGACTATGGTGTGAACCACCACACCTGGCTTATTATTGTATGTCTTACTATCTGGTAGAACTAGCCCTATTCATTATTCTTCTTTTGCATGGTTGTCCTGGCTATTGTTGATTGTTTATTTTTCTACACAAAAGTTAGAATCAAATTGTTTGGTACAGAAAAATAATGTTATGTCTATTGTGATCACATTAAATTTTTACATTAACTTGAGGGAAAGTCAGAAAGCATATGATGCTGACTAATTTACTCAAAAATATATGACAGCTTCCATGTGTTCTATTTTATCTTTCAGGATTGCATATGGATTTTGCACAATTCTTTTCTGTTTAAGACAGAGTCTCATTCTGTCACCCAGGCTGAGTTGCAGTGGCCTCTTCATAGCTTACTACAGCCTCAAACTCCTGGACTCAAGTGATCCTCCTGCCTCAGCCTCCCACAGAGCTGGAACTACAGGCATGCACCACCACACTTAGCTAACTTTTTAAAGTCTTTTATGGAAATGAGGTCTCATTATGTTGGCCAGGCTGGTCTTGAACTCTTGGCCTCAAGTGATCCTCCTTCTTCATCCTCCCAAAGTGCTGGGATTATAGGCATGAGCCAGCTACTGTATCTGGCTGGATTTTGCACATTTTTGGATGATCTATTGTTAAACATTTTTTAAAAATTAGGAATGTGTCTAATTTTTTCAAATACTATTTCACCACCTATGGTGTATCTGAATATGATCTACTACCGTGATAAAATATGAAGCATTTAAAAAAATTTGAAATGAATATCAATATATTTAGAATAACATCTTAAAGTCTATAGAAGTAACTGATTATAAATTTTCTTCTTAGATCTATTAATATGTCAAGATATATTAATATGCTAATATTGAACCACCCTTGAATTCTTAGAATTCCTTAAATTCCTAGAATTCCTTCTTCATGATGCATACTTTCTAAATGTGCCAAGGGATTTTTCTTGCTCAGATTTTATACAGAATTTTTGCATTGATATTAACATTCTAAGTGAGATTGAACTATATTTAAAAAAATTTTTTTTTGGTACAATATTTGACAAGTTTGGAATACATGTTATAGATCAATGCAGTTTTCCTTTTCTATGATCCAGAATAATTAAAATACAAACAACATTAGGATCTTCTTAGTGTTACAAGTTTGATAGAATTCCTTTGATATGGCTGGGCATGGTGGCTCACGCCTATAATCCTAGGACTTTGGGAGGCTGAGGCAGGAGGATTGCTTGAGGTCAAGAGTTTGAGACCAGCCTGAGCAAGAGCAAGACCCCTGTCTCTACCAAAAATAGAAAAAATTAGCCATGCATGGTGGTGCATGTCTGTAGTCTCAGTTACTCAGGAGGCTGAGGCACGAGGATCACTTGAGCCCAGGAAGCCCAGAAATTTGAGGTTGCAGTAAGCTTGGATGACACCACTGCACTCTACCCAGGGTGAGAGAGTAAGACTCTGTCTCCAAAAAAAAAAAAAAAGAAGAATTCCTTTTTAATACATCATCTGGACCTGGACTTGGCACCTCCTCTTTTTGGTACAGGGGAGCTTGTAGCTCTTTGGAAACTTACCCTATTTCATCAATGAAAATTAGCCTATTAAACTTTCTATCTATATTGTGGTTAATTGTGATAAATTATAAATCATATTGAGAAACTTACAAATTTCTGAGTAGAATCTTTGACTCACCAAGACCTTAAAAAAACAAAATAAAAACTTTTATCTCTGGTAAATTAAATTTATTCAAAACTGAACATTGATAATAATTCCTATATGTCTATAAAAACAAGAAAATGTAAAGTAGCAAAAAATGATTAAGTAAAAATGTAAATTTTGATACTTTATCAATTTTCTAGGAAATTATTGATTTCAATTAGTTTTCAATTTTATTTGCCTAGTATTGAGCAAAAGTAGTTTCATAATTTTAAAAATCTTATGTTTTAATGTTTCCCTGTAGTTGCATCTTATTTTTGGTATTTTATTTTTTCCTCTTGTCTCGATTAGTATATATAGATAGAAGTGAGTATTTTGTTGATTTTTAAGAGTCTCTTTTTGAAATGGATTTCAAAATCCTGTTTCTGTTATGTATAATAATTCATTATTTTCTGCTTCTTCTTCTAGTTTACTTCTTCCTTTTCTAACTTTTTTAATTGGAAGTTTAATTCATTTATTTTCATTTTCTTTAATATTATAATTAGTAGTTGAGGCTACATTTTCTTTCATTTATCACTGCATTAAATGTATCTCATAGATTCCTGTGTTTATACTTTATCACAAACTTTTTTGACATGAATGGTTTCACAGTTGCCAGTCTTCTATGGTTATCCCTTTCTCCTCCTATTTATCGTTTTACCTCTTTCCTTCAGTTTCACATTCATCTCTCTCCTCCAGACCCTCTGTCTCTTCCTTCTTACCTGTCTCCCCTGTCCCACTTACTAGTCACTCTTCATTTCTAAGATAACTTCGTCATTTTCTTCATTTGTATTTTCCTCAGTTGGATCAATCCTATTTATACCTATTATTTGTCTATTTCTATTTTAAATTTTTTGAATTTTGATTGAGATGCTTTCTCTCACCTATGATCCATTTAGTATCAAATTTAATTCATTCAGAAGTGTGTTGTTATAGCTTCCTTCTGTTTTGTGCCTTGCTTTTATTGTTTTTACTTTGTCTCATCTCCTGAAAAGTTTTTAATGCGCATTTTCTCCATACTTTTTTAGTAACATTGTATGAATTCTGGTCTCTTACCTGTTCGTGATTATTTATATTGGATTTTCCCAGACCAGCAATAGGAAATAGGCATATGACAAACGAGAGAATGACATGGCTTTCTCAGTTCTTTAGTTTAAGAATAATATCCTGAAACAAAACAAAACAAAAAAAGAATCATCACCTGCTGCTGCTATAGTGAATAAAATTTCTTTAAAAAATGCTCCCTTTCTGTGCTTGTTTTCTTTCAATTCTGTGAAGCTTTCTTCATTCTGTAAGTCCCATCTCTTCAGTCACTGGGACAACCCCTCTGTTTCTGAGATGTCTCCCTGTTCCCAAGAGTCATTCTCTCCCATGACAGCCTCCTCTGGAATGACACATTCCCAGGTTCTTTTCTCACGTCCCTCACGGAATCACTCTGCATAGGCTGTTAGCAGAAATCTCAGTTGTGAGGACACTGCTGGGGAAAGTGCAGAAAAAAGTGAAGAATGTGTCACTGGAAACTGGAGGAAGGGGAATCCTTGTCATGCAGTGGCAGAAAGATTAGCGAGATTCCCGCTATGTGGGAAGCAGAACTTGTAAGTGATGAACTTGGTTATACAGCCAAAGATATGTCCAAGCAAAGTGTTGGACATGCTGCCTGGAGTGAAAGCCAGTCATCCTCGTGAGCATTAGTTTGTATTGTACTGTAGAAGAGGAGAGTCCAGACAGTGGAGCACACCCAAAAAACAGCTTTAAAGTAATAAGCATTGTATATTTGCGTGATTATTAGCCTTCTTTTTCATTTAAAATTTGTTTTCTAGAATCACCTGCATTTGCCAGTGCTGCATTTGGCAAACACAGCCAATATCGTCCAGTTTTGTCAGCACTGCAGCTTGTTCTGGGGAGTCTGGTCAGCAGTTGCGTGACTGAAACCTCCACTGGAGCATTATTATCCAGCAGCTTGGTCAACAGTGAGTTTTTTTTCCCAACTAAATGCAGTCAGTTTCTTGCTTACCTCTACACTGTGAAGCTTAACAACAGAAAATACGTGCAGGTTTCCCACCTGCATTTTCTAATAGGTATGTGACATTCCTGTGTGAACTGTAGCAGAGATGGGGACCATGGATCATATTACTGAAGCCCACTCCTGAAACTCCTAATAATTTCTGGTCAGCTCTGGAATATCAAGCCAAGAAAGTGTATTCCTCCTCAAAATTTAAAAGAAAAGATAAATGCTCGGTAATTATGTAAGGAAAGAAAGTAAGTAACTTTTCCCTGTCCTTACGTTCCCATGAGAATAATTCCCAGCAATAAAATTTGTGCAAGAAGTGTTCATGTTTACCTGAGAGCTGGTAGTGTCCCCAGCAGAGTGACAAGCTGGGTGCCCGTGGGAGGCAGCAAGAAACGTACTTGAAACAAAGGCATCAGTCTCGACTGACGCAAATCTCAGCTCTGTCCATTTCTAGCTGAAAATTTTTCCCAATATTTCTAAATGTTAAGTTTCTTGTCTGCAAAATTGAGACATTATGCACCTTAGAAATATGAACGTTAGCTAAGTCCTTGCAGAAGCCACACTTTGAGCACTTTATATGCATCTCAGATTCTGTTTTTATTTCAAAATATTAAGGAGTTATAAATGTTTTAGGTTATGTGGGTCATTTTTGTAATGCTTGAATCCTGGCTATAGGTGTGCTCATCACCCAAATAGTGTTCATAGTACCCATTAGGTTGGATTTTTCCCCACCACTCCTTCCTCCTCACCCCTGGTTGATTTCCACTGAGTTTTACTTCCCTCTGTGCACATCAGTTAGTTCCAATTTAACAGTGAGTGCATGTGGTGTTTGGTTTTCCATTCTTGAATTTTCCCTGAACTAGAGTAACAGCTCCACCTCCATTCACATGGGGCTTTGGCCCGAGGGCTTCCTAGCTGCCCTCAATGCCCTGGGTCTTCCTGTCTATGGTACCAGCATATGTCTCACTTCCAGACTGGAAACTACCTAGTGTTTGGCGCTGACAAATAAACAAAGATACGGGCATGATTTTAGGAAATAATGGAGTGTATGATGAGAGAAACCATTGATTTGGGTGCTGGGAACCTTCTTGTAGCCCAGAAATAACATATCATTCTAGCTTACGCTTTGGTTCTGACTTGGAAAATGTTTGTATAATCATAATACGGAAGCTCTGTTTTCCACTTTTGCCATCAATCTAAGATTGAAGCAGAAACTTTTGGTCGTACGCAATGAAAATGTAAAGAAGCTTGTCCATGTACAGGAAAGCTGTACACACCGGAAAGTGTGAGTGGACTCAGGAAAGAAAGGAAGAGGAACAAGAGCTCTTATCTTCATCTTACAAAGAAGGGAGTCCTCACGAGTTCTGAAACATCATGTATCTCTCTAACATTGGAAGAAAGAGGAAGACCGGGCTAGTGCAATTCAACTAAATCCTTGTTTTTTATTTCCAGAAATCAATAGAAATCGTGCAATAACCAAGCAACAAGTAATAGGCATTGTAGCATTAATCTCCTAATGAAAGAAAGAAGCAGTCAAAAGAGGAGATGACAGCTGTTGGCATGGCGAGGCAGCGTGGTAAAATGGTGATTTGCATTATCACCCTCTCCATTGGATTTGTGACCACATGCATTTGTTCTTTGGCAAAAGTAAAAATCTTCCACTGCAGTTAATGTAATTCTACCCTTTGGAGACAATGTGCCATCTCCCTCAGGAAGCACTCTCCGTTCCCAGTCGTGTATCTGTGGGGGGGAATCCCTAGAGCCTTCTTCTCCCCACCTCACTGTGTCCTTGCTAAGAGAAGAGTTTGGAGATCAGAGCTGGGGGCAGAGCGCAGCCTTTCCCAGTGTCTTTCTTTCTCAGAGCCAGTCTGTGGCTGGACGTGGGGCGGGGGGTGGTGTCCAGTGTGCCCAACACTATGGAGACATCTGTGCATTTCAGGGATGAATTATGGCAGGCTCTCTCTGGTAGCAGATCTAATGCCATGTTCCCAGTCAGCTTCAACAGGTAATTCTGTAGCAGGTGACTGGAGGACCACATTGTTGAGGAATGCTGGCCGTGCATTTAGACTGAGAGCCCACTGCTCCAAGGCAGTGTGCCACAGACCTATCTTGCCAACAACTGTATTCCCAGTGCCAAGTAAATACATACTCCCAGCGCTCCATAAGTGTCTGCCCAATGAATAAGTGCATCTGTAGGATCTTGAGAGAGGCGACCCAGAACAGGGTGAGTTATAAAATAAGGTCTTTGAAAAATGACAGAGGCAGGTTGGAGCCTGACAAGTGGAGAGCAGATGGAACAGGGAGCACCAGGGAAACATGGCATTTGAGACAGGTCAGCTTGAGGTTGAGATGCTAAGACTCACACAGTCATTAAGGCATGGAAGATTTGCTGACATTTAAACTAAAAGGTCCTCATCACATGTATTGATACACATTTTTTTTGTTGTGGCAAGAACAACTAAAATCTACTCATTTAGCTGAAATCCCCAATACAGTATAATTTTATTACCTATAATCCTCATGTTGTACATTCCATCTCTAGAGTTGTTCATCCTACTTATCTACTACTTTGTGTCCTCTGACCTACATCTCTGCATTTCCTCTCCTTCTCCCTGCCCATGAGTAACCACTGTTTTATTCTTTTTTTTTTTTTTAAGACAGAGTTTCATTCTGTTGTCCAGGCTAGAGTGCAGTGGCATATCTCACTACATATCATGTCTCACTGTAACCTCAAACTCCTGGGCTTGAGCAATCCTTCTGCCTCAGCCTCCAAAGTAGCTGGGACTACAGGAGCACACCACCATGCCCAGCTAATTTTTCTATTTTTTATAGAGACAGGGTCTCGCCATATTGTCCAGGCTGGTCTTGAACCCCTAACCTCAAGTGATCCTCCCACTTTGGCCTCCCAAAGTGCTAGGATTACAGATGTGAGCCACTGTGCTCAGGCTACTGTTTTGTTCTCGGTCTCCATTCATTTGACTTTTTTTTCTTTTTAGATTCCACATATGAGTGTGATCATAAAATATTTTTTTTCTGTGTCTGGTTTATTTCATTATTTCATTTAGCATAATGTCTTCCAGTTTATCCATGTTGTGGCAAATGGCAGGATTTTCTTCTTTTTTAAGACTGAATAATATTTCATTACATATATGTTTGTGTATACACACATACATACAAATTGAACATCCCATATCTGAAAATCTGAAATTCAAAATGATCCAAAATCCAAACCGCTTTGAATGCCAACATGACACTCAAAAGGAATGCTCATTGGAGCATTCTGAATTTTGGAATTTCAGACTTGCAATGCTCAACTGGTAGGTATAATGCAAATAGTCCAAAATCTGAAAAAATCCCAAATACTTCCAGTCCCAAGTATTTTGAGTAAGGGATATGCAGCCTACACCACAGTTTCTTTATCCATTCATCCATCAACAGACACTCAGGTTGTTTCCATATCTTGGTAATTGTGAACAATGCTGCGATGGACATGGGAGTGCAGATATCTTTGCAAGGTAATGACTTTGTTTCCCTTAGGTATATACCCAGAAGAGGGATTACTAGGTTATATGGTAGTTCTATTTTTAATGTCTTTAGGAACTTCAATACTGTTTTCCATAATCTACATCAATCTACATTTCCCCTAATAGTGGACTAGGGTTCCCTTTTCTCCACACCCCACCACCAGTTGTTATCTCATATCTTTTGGATAATAGCCATTCTAACAGATGTGGGGTAGTATCAAATAGTGGCTCTGATTTGCATTTCCCTGATGCTTAATGATGTCAAGCCTCTTTCATATATTTGTTGGCCATTTCTATGTTTTCTTTGGAGAAATGTCTATTGGGGTCTTTTGCCCATTTTTAATTGGGTCATTAGTTTTCCAGATATTGATTTGTATGGGCTCTTTATAAATTTTGGATATTAACCCTTATCAAATATATGGTTTGCAAATATTTTTTCTAATTTGTAGGTGTCTATTCTATTTTATTGATTATTTTCTTTGCTGTGAAGAAGGATTTTAGTTTGATGTAGTCCAATTTATTTATTTTTGCTTTTGTACTCTGAGTTTCTGGTGTGATTGGGATTGTATTCTTAATTTCATTTGTAACTTGTTTCTTGGTAGTATATAGAAACTTAATTAATGTGTGTATATTGATATTGTATCCTACAATCTTGTTGAACTTCTTTATTAGCTCTATTAGTTTTTGTGTATTCCTAATGATTTTGTATATGATGCCAATCACATCATTGGCAAATATAATAATCTTGTCTATATGTCATTGGCAAATAGAGATAATCTTATCTCTTTCTTTCCTATCTGGATTCCTCTTACTTCTTTTTCTTGCCTAATTGCCTGAGACAGAGCCTCTAGAAAATGTTGAATGGAAATGATGAGAGAATACACTTGTATCTTATTTCTTCTTTTATGAGAAAAGCATTCAGTATTTCACCATTGAGTATGATATAAGCTGTAGAATTTTTGTAGTTGAACTTTATCAGGTTGAGAAATTCTTCTTTTACTCTTAATTTGTAAAATGTTTTTATTGTGAAACGATACTGTATTTTGTTACATATTTTTCTTGCTTCTGCATCTATTAAAATGATCATGTACTTTTCCCCTTACATTTTATTAACATAGAATTACATCAATGTGTATTACATGAATTATTTTTGGATGCTAAAGGAACCTTTAATTCCTGGGATAAATACAATGTGGTCATGATGTATAATCTTATTTATATGTTGCTGCATTAGTTTGCCAGTATTTTGTTGAGGCTTTTGCATCCATATTCATAAGAGATACTGGTCTGTAATTTTCTTTCTTGTGATGTCTTTGTCTGGTTTTGGTATCATAGAACTGGCCTCATAGGATAAACTGGGAAATAGTCCCTTGTCTTCTATTTTCTGGAAGAATTTCTGAAGAATTCATATTCTTCTTTAAATCTTTAGTAGAATTCAATGAAACTGTGTCTGCTTGGGATTTTCTATGTGGGAAGTGTTAAAATTACTAATTGAATCACTTCACTTGTTAAGATTCCATTCAGAGTTTCTATTTCTTCTTTAGTAAAATCAGTAATGAGTGTCTTTCTAGGAATTTGTTCATTTTATTTAGTTTTCTAATTTGTTGGCACCCATATGTAAATAGTATTCCTTTATAATCCTTTTTATTTCTGTAATAATAGTCTCTCTTTTTTCTTGACTTTAATAATTTGATTCTTCTCTCCTTTTTTCTTGGTTAATCATGTAAAAACCATTTTCTTGGTCTATCAATTTTGGTGATCTTTTCAAATAATCATATATTGGTTTAATTTATTTTTCTCTATTATTTTTCTATTTTCTATTTCATTTATTTTGGTTCTAATCTTTATTTTCTTTCTTCAACTGGCTTGGCTTTATTTTGTTCTTTCATAGTTTCCTAGAGTGACAGATTATTGATTTGAGATTCTTTTTCTTGATATAGGTATTTATAGCTATAAACTTCCCTCTAATAACTGTTTTAGCTGCATTTTGTAAATTCTTGTATGGTGTATTCTCATTTTTATTCATCTCAAGGTGGTTTGTAATTTACCTTGTGAGTTCTTTCTTGGACCCATTGGTTATTTAGGAATGCTTTATTTAATTTCCACATCTTTTTGGAATAGCCTAAATTTTCTTTTGTTATTGATTTTTAATTTCAGTCCATTGCTGTTAGAGAACATGCATGAGTTCAATCCTTTTCAATCTATTGAGGCTTATTTTATGGACTAGCATACTGTCTATTCTGTAGAATGTTTCTTGTACGCTTGAGAAGAATGTGTACTCTGCTGTTGTTGGGTTGAATATTCTAGAGCTGTTGATTAGGACTTGTTGGTTTACAGTGTTTTTCAAGTTTCATATATCTTTTTTATCAGAATACTTATTCTATTCATAATCAAAATGTAGATATTTAAATCCCTAACTATTTTTGTTAAGTTGTCTATCTCTTCTTTCAATTCTATTAGTTTTTGATCCATGTATTTGGGGTCTATAGTTAGGCACAATATGTTTGTAATTGTTGTATCTTCTTAACATATTGACTCTTTCTTTAATAATCATCAGGTGCCCCTCTTAATCTCTAGTAATTGTTTTTTGTCTTGAAGTCTATTTTGTCTAACATTAGTATGATTCTGTTATGATTACTGTTTGTGTGATATATCTTTTCCACACTTCTGCTTTCAATAAATATTTTGCAGCCTCTGATGTCCCTGCTTAGGTTTCCCTCCCCACTTTTTGTATATTTTAGCCTGGCTTCCTAGGAATCCCCAGGGGATTTTCATGAACAACTTATTGCTTAAAGGTTGTATTAATACTTAAGTTCCCTTAGCCACTTACATTTTCACCCTTTACCATGCATGTGTTTGTGGCTTAGGGAGTTCTTTCACTGTTCAAGGAGTTTACTAGTTTGCCCCACATTCCTCCAAGGACTTAGAAGCTTGGAGGTTGAATCTCTGGTCATTCCTGAGAGGGCACAGTCTTGGGCATCTGCACAGCCTTCCAGATCACTGAGAATGAATGGTATTTTATTTTTGAGTATAGCTCAGTAGGTATTCCCTTGGTTCAGTGTAGCTTATTGTCCAGCTAAATTATAATTCAAGGCTCATGGCCTTTTGCTAAAGGATCTCAGTGTGGCTAGGGAAAGGCTTTCAGGTCTGCTCCATGTCCTGCTCTGATTGCTCCCGAATGGGCACAATCTAGCACTTGGCCACTGTCTTCCAGAACTCCAAGGATGAATGTGACCCCCAAAGGGCTCTTTTTGGCTATCTCTTTCTCTGGTACTCTCTGTTAAACCTGTGGCTGGTCTATTGTTTTGCTTTTTGCTACTAGCATCATGGAGCTACCAACTCTCTTAATTGCTTGCACTAAGATCTCCATTGGTTTCTATAATGCACTCAGACATGAACTTCTCCAGCTCTGTTCCAAATAAAGTCTGTCCCTTTAGGCAATACTTTGAAGGTATCCTTCCTTATAACCTACCTCTTACCTTGGGGAAACCTTTGTCCTGGATTCGGGGGTGGAAACAGTCACCTTCTTTATCTGAAATAACACCTCTACTCTATGAGTGAGCTCTGGGGGAGTCTGTCCCTTGTTTCTTGACTTTTGTCTTCTGGCATGGAAACTGTGAGCAAGCTGGAGAGGGAGCACTTGGGTTCCAGCGTTCTCAGCCTACCACACACAGAGCAGAGTCCTGCCAATGAGTGGGGGCTGAATGAGGGAAGGGAGCCCCTGTTTTCTTGGCTGCACTTACCCAGAATAGCACCTTCACAGCATCAAACCAGGAAGGATGAGAGATGCTGGAAGCCTGCACCTCTTGGCATAAAACTATATCCTGGTCCAGGAGCTGGGGAAAGAGGAAAACCTTGTCTTCTTGGGTACACATATCCTGAACCAAGTGCTTAGAGTAAGACCCTCATTGCATGGACTTGGTGGGAAGGGGGAGGGATGGGAACAGACTGGCTGAAATGCCACAGACTCTCCCTGTTCTTATCAAGATTTAGTAGGTTTTCTTGAATGACTATTTCTCCACTTTCTGTATTCACTAAGGAAAATTTCCAGAGACTTCAAATTTAAAAACAAATAATTTTTAGCAGTGCAGTTTTTCACTGGCAAGAGGGTCTGCTGAGCTCCTCACACCTCCATTCTAGAAGCTCTACCCTTTTGTAGCTGGGCCCCTTGAGATTTCAGTACCTTAGCATTTTTAATGACTCAAATAACGTAAAATAGTCCTTGGTTGTTTGCCCATGTTAACCTCTTGCTTCCTGTCCAGTACTCTTTGTTCTCACAGTAATCATTAACTGTTGGGGTGCTGTCTTGTGTCAAACAGGAGGAGACAACTCCAGGGTCACAGGAAAATGTTCTGAGTTAGTTTTGCAGAAGGAATGAATGCCTTTGAGAAAATTAGCTTCTGACACTCAAAAGTCTGGTTGCTCAAGATGCGATCTGACACTGAAGAAACACAGACTTCACCCTCCATCCCCTGAGACCCCCTCCCCTACCCACCATGTCAAACTTCCTTACCTCATCTCTGTGGGAAGACAGATATGAGAGATTTTCTCTCCTGTTGTCTTGCTTTGGCCAAATCAAACACAACCTTTCTCTACCTTCAAGTCCTAGTGACACAGTGTTTGGCTTTAGCTGTGCATCGAGTACACAAGCCTGAATTTGTGGCTCTACAACACTTTAATTAGATCACTTAATCTCCACAGTAAGTCTATATTACTGATGTTACTATCTTCATTTTATAGAAGTAACCTGCCCATGTTCATCACTAAAGAGGGACAGAGCAGAGTCAACACCAGCCAGGCTAATTCCAGATACCTACACTTTACGTTATGTTCTGTTCCCCAAAGAACCAGGTTCAGGGATTTCCAAGGGGAGAGGAGTGGGAAGCTCCCACGGTATCCTAAACTTAGTTCTTGGAAGTACTGTCTTAGTGCCACAACTGCATTCATTCATGACCAGTCATCATGATGGTAGCTGGAAATGTAGCAATTCATTACATGGAATTTCAGAATCTGATTCGTAATACATATTGAAAGTGACTGAATTTTTTAAAAAACATTTACCATGCAAAAGCCATCTCACACAGAAAAAAAAAGTAATAAATTTTTAATTTTATATTTCGATTTTTAGTTTGTATGACTTACCCATTTTATATTTATTATTTTTCAAATGGAAGAAATGTCCAAGGAAGAATGCAAGCCACAGTGACAGCTTGGAGGTGAGTTATAATACCACCACAAATGCACATGAAAACTTTGATTTGATTGTTAAATTCACTACATATTTAACATAAACCTGTTTTGTGCTAATTCTCTAAAACCCTTTAATAGGTCAACACCACTCTCAGGATAAAATTCCTTCTCCTTAGCTTGCATTTGGTCCCTCACAATCTTTCTCCTATTTACAGACACCTGTCTTGATGGTTTCCACCTTCCTGGAGCTCCGACGGCTGACCCCATGCCTACAGTGTGGACTTATGCTCACTCTGTGTCCTCTGACCGGATGCCCATTCGCATCCCCATTTCCCCTTCCCAGGATAATCCCCTGGTCACCAGGAACACTCTGGTTGACCATCAGCTTTCCACAGAAGAATCTCCAGATGCCCTAGGAAGAGTAATACCTCCCACCCCCAGACTCCACCAGCACACTGGTGCCTCTCTGGGGCAGGTGACCCATTGTGTGCTTCTACTGACATGTTCACCACCACTTCCTTCCACAGTCTCCCAGCCACAAACACCATGCCTTATTCATCTTGTACATCCAGTGCTTGGTGTATACCTTCTGGACTATTTAATAAATGTTCACTCAATGACTAAATGCATGAATTTGTGTATCTGTCAAAAATAAGTAAACAGTTTATAAGAGAGAGGTCTGAGAGACATTTCCCATGGAGAACTGTCCTGACAAGTCACCAAGGGGCCAAGGAAAAGGGAAGACCAAAATGTGATTCTTTTATTTCAAGTTGGGGTGACTGTGGTTTCAAAAAGACATGTGTAATTATAGCCAGTGAGTGACAGACCAGACAGAATGGCCTGTTGATAGCTCCAGGAGGGGCACTCAGGTAAACAGCAGGCTCAGCATGCCCTGTTGTGGTCCTCGGACACTGCCATTCAGGTGCCACCTGCTTTCCCCATTTTCTCTGCCTCTGGTCTCAGCAGGCACAGCCAAGTGCCAAAGCCTGTCTCACCCAGCGTCAGGAACCCCAGACACACCCCTTCCAACTGCCCCTTCCACAGTGTGAGGACACAGCGAGAAAGTCCCTAGATGTAGGAACCAGAAAATGGGCCCTCACCAGACACAAATCTGCTAGTGAGTTTATCTTAGATTTCTAGTCTCCAGAACAGTGAGAACTAAGTTTCTGTTGTGTATAAGCACTCTCCCCCAGTCTAAGATATTTCATTTTAGCTGCCCAAAAGGACTAGGACACTTGATCATGTCACTCCCCTGCTTGCAATCCTGCAAAGAACCCTCTTATCAATAAGCTCCCTTAGTCTGTGTCTTGCCTGTGTCCCTAGAAACTCTCCTCCTGCCAGTAGTCACCCCACAGTCCTCTCTAGCATTTTATGTTCTGCTAATTCTATTGTCTCTATATGTCTCCAAACATGCTATACCTATGCACTTCTCTATGCACTGTCCCCTCTACCTGGGAAGCCCCCACAGCCTTTGTCCAATTTGCCAATGTTTTATTTCTCCTGCAAAGCCCCCATCTGACTCCAAACTGCTCCTGTTTTCTGTGTACATTTTAATCCTGGTGTTCTATGATTGGTGTACATATTCTATCTCCTGCCTCCATCAAGGATGTGACCTCTGGATGGTAAGGGCCATGTTGTATTTACCTTTGTGTCCCTACTGACTTTGATAGTGCCTGGCATAGAGGAGACACAGAGTAGCTTTGGTTGGCTGAACTTAACCAATACACATGCCAGAAGCGCTGCAGAGGAGCACTCAGACACAGGGGGCAGCAGTGTCCTACAAGGAACCCACGGCAGGTGCCAGTCTGAAGGGGAGGCTGGAGTGTGACATTTACAGGACCCTGAGATACAGGAGCAGCTTGAGATAGCAAGACTAGAGTGGAGGGGTGGATGTTAGAGAGAATGTGATTTGGGCCCCAAATGGGAACCAGTACTTTCTTATAACCACATCAAGAGCTTCTAGGAGGACAATGAGGCCCTGGCAGACTGGCTGGGAACGTGGGCCGGGAGCTGTGTGCCCCGCAGCGGGTGGGCGAGAGCTCTGAATGGAGCCCGGAGCAATTCACCAGGATGGCCGCGCATGGGTGAACTCACAACCAGAGAAGTCCTGTGGCGGCCTCAGAACCCGGTCTCCCAAAATAACTCAGGAGTAAGTGGACAATTCTGGGGGAACAAAATGTCTGGGACATTGCAGAATCCTTAGGATTCAGGACAAGTCTCCCTAAGACCATGTGAGCAGGCTGTCAGCATCCCAACGCCACGCGTGCCAAGGGGGGGCTGCTTCCTCTTCCCTCCGCCAGCTGGGGGTGCACTGGGCTCGGGGACACTGTTTGCTCCCTGGGGAACCTCTCCCTCTGTGGCTCCTGGAGAGAGTGCGGCAAGGCAGCGGGTTTAAACAACACTTGGCCAGACCCGTTCTTGGCGCCAGGGGCTTGGCAGCAGCGTGCGGAGCGAGCGAGCCAGTTTCACAACGGCGAGGAGCATCTTTCAGTCCGGCATCATTCAATACTGCTGCTGTCTCTGTGTCGCTTTGTGGAGCCAAATAGCCTGACCGGGTCCTGGAAAAGACAACCGGGCACCGGTGGGGCTTGGAGCCTGCGGGCAGGCCCAGAAGTGGCTGGCTGGGGATGTCTGTGCTGATAGGGCGAGTTGTCAAAAACAAATGCCAATTCAAAATTGTTTGATGTGTATTTCCTTTTTGTTCATTATTTTAAAATTACCTGTAGACAGGTGTTATACTCTCTTCTGACCCTTTTCCTTCCCTGTGAATTCCACACTTGAGAAACCCGTCAGAGATAGGTTTGTAGTGTCTGCTGTGCGCGTTAATATTTTTCTTTGTGCTCTTGCAGTCCCTTCATATTCACTTCTTCAGCAAGTGGTTCTTCCACCAGACAACACTCAACACCCTTCATGGGTGGGCCGCCTTCTCCCAAGCACCATCCTAGGCCCCGGGGAGCCCAGGAAGCGTAAGAGCCACTCTTACCCCTGGGTAGGCTGAGCCTCAGGAAAGTCAAATGCCCCAAATATCAGGTGTTATAGGACTTCAGAAGTTAAGTGAAATGCATGTTTGTTGGTTTTGGATTCACGAATATAAGAAAAAATTGTCTGGTGGCTCCACTGTCGGCATCCTTGTAAATGCCAAGGAACACACCGAGCAAGACCAGAGCAAACGTAGTGGAGGGGCATTGGTCACAGGGTGTTTAAGCTGCCTCTGCTTGTCCATGGCACAGCTCGGGTCTGACATGAGGAAAGGAGAAGGTGATACTAGGAAACCCTTGGATGTGTTACTTGATCAATTTTCCTCTCCTTTGATTAGAAATCTAATTCTGATAAATTGGATCAGTTGTTCTTGTTTGCTACTTTTGAAAGGGAAAAACAGCCCTTTCCAGCAGGCTCAGTCACATAGTCCCTGCGCAGGTGGATGCTCTTTGTGCTCATTCTGTAGCAGCTCTGCAGCCCTGATTAAAACAGGGACAGCAGGAGAGATGAATTACTACAGAGGCTCAGGTTTCTCCAGAGCCGATCAGGCGGGTTTCAGTTGCCAAGGAGCAGTGCGCTTGCAGTCGGTGGCGTGTTCTATTTTTCAGGCTCCTGTGCCAATTACTTCTGTGTCACGAGTCCATCCCTTCTGCCATCTTCACTGCAATGGAGAAAGATCTGTTTCAGAAGACTTAGTATTGATTGTGTAGCAAGATATAACTGTACGAAGGGCGAATTGGCAGAAATGTATTTGTGAAATTCATCTTCCTATATTCTAAGAAGTGGAAATGTCAAAAGGGAGGAAAGCAATCATTTAAAGACAAGTTCCCCTGGCAAGGCCTCTCTGGCCCTCTGCTATCCTCGCAGGCTGGAAGTCAGAGACCCGGGTGTAAATCCCAGTGTGATCCCTGGGGGTGCCAGTTAAGCTCAGATCTATCATCTCTACAAAGCAGAAGTTAACCTTGCTTTCCTTGAAGACTTCCTGGCAAGTTCAGGAAGGAGGCATTCTTGGCATGTAGTAGGTGCACATTTTATTTACTCTCTTTTTATATTAATTTCCAACAGTTTCTAATTTCATGAACTTGTAATTAGAGCCTGTGTCTGACAAACCAAAATGCCATCTGAACTTGCTGCTAGTTATAAAAGTGGCCTTCTATAACATTTATTTGTGCTGTTTTACTGTCCTTGAGTGGGTAACCACTTTCCGGGGCTGGGGTGGAGAGAAGTTTGTGTTTCCCCAAAATTTCTCAAATCCTTCTGCTGCTTCTGCTGCCGGAGTCTTTGGCACCCAGCCACCCCTTTGTGTTGCTTTGTAACACTCATCTGGGCACGTTTCTCTTACGGGCTCCAAGGTAGGAAAATAAAGCCGGTTCCATTGTGGGTGGGATGACTGGGGGACTCTGGTACCAGCATATTATCAGGCCAGGGAAAGTTTAATAGTGATGACAGTGAGGCCTGAAAATGTGTATTATCCCTTTTTTATACTCAGCAACTGAAACATAGCAAGAGTTGTGCTGGAAAGATAAAGGAGTATTTGGTGGAGCACACTCAAAGTAGGCAGATGGCATTAATCTAATCTTGGGGAAAATAACCCGAATGTAAAAGCTTAAAAAGACTCAAAAAGATTAATGTTTTTAGGGTACGGGGGGCGGGGTTCAGCACAAAGGGGCCGCATGAGGAGTCTTCTGGAATGACGGAGGTTCTGTATCCTGTTGTGGTGTTGGTTGCAGGTATCTATCCATAGACTAAAACTCATAGCACTGTGCACCCCACAAAAAGTCCATTTTCACTGTATGGATTTTTTAAATCACCCTTAGAGATTGAAAGTTGACAGCCTTGCTAGCTCATGGTGTCATACCCCTCACACTTGGCATCTGCAACCAGGATGGGAGATCCTCAGCCTGAGAGCCACAAATCCAGCTTCTGCCTTCTTTGCTTCCGCCCAGTGGGGTGGCTACAGGTGTCTGATCCAGCCCCCCAGCCCCATAGTGTCCTCGTCTTGCAAAACAGTTGTCCTGGGCAGCCCAAGATCTATCAGGATTTGTCGGTCTTTGGTGCACACAGGCTCGTCTTTTCCAGTTCCAGGAAAGGAGGCTCCTGCCCAGAGTCAGGTCTGGACCAGAGCCTGCGCCCAAGACAGCCTAGAGCATTTGGTGATTCATATGTTCCAGGCACATGGTGAGAATTTGTTTAAGGACTTTTCTGTGAATAAGTAATCCGAACATAGGGTGAATCAGCACAAGGGGTTTCCATTGCTAAAATGAAATCATGGAGTAAGGGATTTCTTTTTCTTTCTTGTTTTCTTTTTTTAGCTATAAAAAGGCCCTGAAGGCTGTTTTCATTAATTGCTCCAACATTTATACTTATGAGCTTCCAATATATCAGTTTGTTCCTAAATGGCTTTTAAATGTATCCTTATAAGTAAGTCTTGTTGCCGTTCGCCAGATGAAACCAATATTCTTTGCTTCTTGGAATTCCAAAAACTTTGTTTACTGAAATGAACTGTTACTCTAAGCTCCATAAGGATGGAGAAAGGAGAAAAATTAATTTCAGAATTTGACTTATATCTGTTTTCCAAAAGCAAAAAACTGAACATTGATTCTGTTCTTGTAACCAGTTGGTAACTGATATATTTAACCACGAGGAAGGAAGCAGCAGGAGAATTTTTTTATGGAAAATTTCAAACACGTATAAAAGCAGAGTGCACAGAACAATAACCCAACACATGGGACTCCATCCTGCGGCTCCATTTCCATCCCGCATTTCTGGCGTTGCCTAATTCATTTAATTTTGCCATTTTCTCCATTCCCTTCCACATTTTCTGTGCAAGGGCTGGTGTATTTTAAAGCAAACTCCATTTTATTTCACCTACAAATATTTTAGTAGGTATCTCTATGAGCTAACAGCTCTTCTTTTTTTTTTTTTTTGGTTTATTTAACGTAAGCACAATCAATAAAATTAACAATAATTCCTTCTCGAACCATCTAACTCCCAGCCAGTTTTCAAACTTCCCTGATTGTCTCAACAAAAGACCTTGGAACAATCGATCTGTTTGAATCAGGATGCAGGCAAGGGCCACCTGCGCGTGTGGCTGATGGAGAGGTGTCCTGGGTCTTTTTCCTTCCTGACATTTCCTGTTCCCTTTCTCTGCCATGTTATTGTTAAAGAAATGGCATCGGTCGTCCTGAGATTTAGTTTTTTACTTTTGATTTGACTTACTGCTTCCTCTTTCTTGTGTGAAATATGCTTCTATGCCCCCTGCATATTGTGAAATTGAGGGTTAGATATAGAGACTTAATTAGATGAAAGTTCAGCTTTTGGGATAAGAATACTTTATGAGTGCTGTGGGGTCTTCCTACTGCACCACGTCAGGAAGGAGCCCGTCATTCCAGGTTAAGGAAAAGGGTCAAGGGCTCACTCCACCCATTACAAAGCTCCCCGCAACTTTTCATTAGTGGTTTTATCAGCCATCGATGCCACCCAATTTCATTATTTTATAAGAGGTGGCAAAATGCTATTTTAAAAACAGGTAATAGATTTTTCTTCCTACTTTTATCAGCTGTCATTCTTCTATTAATATAAAGAATAACTTTCTCTCAAGGCTTTATTTTCTCCCAGTATTTAAAAATTTTTGGAAATAAGGAGCTTGTACCCTCCCAACATCAGTGATCAAAGAATTTATTTATTTTATTTTATTTTTTTTTTTTTTTTTTTTTTTTTTGAGACAGAGTCTCGCTTTGTTGCCCAGGCTAGAGTGAGTGCCGTGGCATCAGCCTAGCTCACAGCAACCTCAGACTCCTCGGCTTAAGCGATCCTACTGCCTCAGCCTCCTGAGTAGCTGGGACTACAGGCATGTGCCACTATGCCCGGCTAATTTTTTCTATATATAGATTTTTAGTTGGCCATATAATTTCTTTCTATTTTTAGTAGAGACAGGGTCTCGCTCTTGCTCAGGCTGGTCTCGAACTCCTGACCTCGAGCGATCCACCTGCCTCGGCCTCCCAGAGTGCTAGGATTACAGGCGTGAGCCACCGCGCCCGGCCAGAATTTATTTATTTTAAAAGTACCATTATTAACTCATGGATTTTTATGATATAATTTTACTTAATATAATCATTTATCTCTTTATTAGTAGTAAGGGATTTCTTTTGCTTTGCTTTGTTTTGTTTTGATTTGCTTTATTTTAAAAAATTATGAGAAATTCCAAGTAAAAAGTAGAAGGAATGCTATAAGGAACCCCGTATATTCATCACCCAGCTCTAATAATTATTAACTCCAGGCCAATTTTGTTTTTCATTTATACTCTTCTCCTCCCCACCCAAGATTATTTTAATGCAAGTCTTCAAATCACAAAATTTTACCTGTATATATTCATGCCTTAAAATGATAAATAATAATTCCTTATTATCTTCAAATATCCAGTCTGTTTAAATGTCCTTGATTAGCTCATGCCTTTTCTTATACTTTGTTTGCATAAAGATTGAAAATAAGGTGCCTATCTTGTCACTGTGTGATATGTTTTCTAAGTTTCTTAATTTTAATCAATGGGATCTCCTTCTGTGTTTCTTTGAAATTTATCCATTGAAGGAACAACACATTTGCCTTTTAGAATCTTCTGGATTTTCCTGATTTGGGCCATTTATGTGTTTCTCTGTTCTCTGCGTTTTATATAATCAGGTAGTTAGATCTAGAGTCTTGATCAAATTCACATTTGACTTTATCTTCTCATTTGTCAAGACTACTTCGTGAGTGGTGGTATATGCCATGCGGAAGTGCTAACAGCCTGGTTGTCTCTCTTTGTGATGTCAGCAGCCATTGATGACACCATCCATTCACTAGGGGTGGCACCATAGTGATACTGTCATTCTTCATTCCTTTTTTATTTATTGGTTGGACTACTTCTGTAATGTAAGACTTCTCCCCCATCAACTATTTGGTTTCCCCGGGATATAGTTTGTGTAGGAAAGGTAGGATAGATGAGTCATATTTCTCCTTTACTTATCAGCTTTAAACATAATTAACTGGTTCTGTGGCACGGTGGTGATGCACTACTTAGCTGCTGTTGTGTCGTTGGTGTTGTCTAGTATCATCAAGATATTTATTTCATTTTGCCTTCAGTTTATAAGCAATATTTTTAAATTTAATTTTGATTTATGTTTACATAAAATATTTTTATGATTACAAGGTCATATCTATAAAATAAGGTCCAGTATAAGAATAGTGGTTTCTATCACCACCCCCTCCACCCTATTCTCTTCCTTCTTGAACATGTAACCACTTAAAATATTTTGGGGCTTTTCTTTCCATTGTTTTCTATATGTAGCATTATTTCCTTTAGATAAATGGTAGCATATCATGCCACCACACTTGCTTTTTCCACCTTATTTTCTTTTTCCATTTAATTCTACATCAGAGTTTGAGTTTGTAAACTATGTGTGACCCACAGGCCAAATCTGTCCCACAGCCTGTTTTTGTAAATCAAGTTTTATTTGAAACAGCCCCACCCCCTTATATACATATTGCCCATGGCTGCAGTGGCAGAGTCCAACAGTTGCGGCAGAGACTGTGTGACACACAAAGACAAAAAACTGAACTACCTGGGGCTTTATAGAGAAAGTTTTCCAATGCCTCCTCAAATGCTAGAGAATCAATCCACATCAGTACAGTCCTCATTCCTTGTTACAGTGCTGTATTAGTTTCTTGTGGTTGCTATAACAAATTACCATGCACTTGATGGCTTAACACAACAGAAATTTATTTTCTCACAGTTCTAGAGGACAGAATTCAGAAATCAGTTCACTGGGCCAAAGTCATGGCATGAAGGTGTTGGCAGGGCCATGCTTCCTCTGGAGGCTGGAGGGGAGGATCCCTACCTTGCCTCTTGCAGCGTCTGGTGATATTGACTTCCTTGCTTGTGGCCACATCACTCTAATCTTCAAGGCCAGCGTCTTCCAATCTTTCTCTGTTCCGTCTTCACATGGCCTTCCTCTCTGTGTGTCAAATCTCCCTTGACTTTTTTATAAGCTTGTATTTCAGGCCCACTAGATAGTACAGGATAATCTCCTATCACAAGATCCTTAACTTAATCACATTTGCAAAGCCCCTTTTTAGTTTCAGGTAACAGTCAGAGCTTCTATAGATTAAGATGTGGATATCTTTCTTTGGGGGCAGGGGGGAATGGGGAGGGCAATTTTAAGCCTGCCATAAACTATGTGCTTCTCCTTTTGGTGTTCATTTTATTATTTCTAATCCTTAGCTTTAGAAATAATGCTGCCTTACAAAAAGGCATTTCATACTTTTGCCACTGTATCTTTGGGACAGATTCATAAAGATGGAAATTTTAGGTTACGGGTGAATGTGCATGTAATTTTTCTAGATACTGGGTGTTTCTGGAATCTGCTCCAGAAGGCTTGCACCAATTTGCATTCCTAAGAGAACAGAGATAAGTGTTCATTGTGTGTTCAGTTAATCCCATCTCTGACCTTTGTTGGGCCTGTTTCTCTGTTCACAGAGGTCTACTGTAGCATTTATGTTCTAGGCTTGTCTCTGTCTGAATGTCTTATGCATACCCTACCAATTGATACCATCTAGTAATAGATTCATCATATTATTCTGGAGAAAATAATCTTGTCCTGATGATAGTAATAGGTATCAAAATAGAACATCAAAGAATCTTGGGGGAGGTGAGGAGCATCTATTTAAGAAATATTTAGCATCCAAGTTTCTTTTCTATTGGCCTTTTTCCATAGTCACTAAAACTGCACCTGCTGGCCCCCAGACTCCAGGGTTAAGTCAGTAATGAAAAAAGATGAATTTGTAGCTGGCAGTCCATGCAAAAACATACCTAGATTGGTGTTTTCCAACCTTGAAACTGGCTTCTGAAACCAAAATCTTCCCATAACCTCTAATGTAGACATTTTAAATGAATATAGGTCAGTGTTGTTCTGTTTTGTTTTGATTTTTTGTATAAATGTACTTTGTTTTTCTATTTCAGGCTTCTTACATGATTGTGTCTATTTCAGCAAAGAGACCACTCGAACTGTTTCACCTCTGTCATATGGAGAATCTATGAATTGTTCATTAGGATCAAATTAATTCACTCTGTGGAAGTGGAAAAGTTCAGAGACATCAGGATTCTGGAAATTTCTGCATTAATTTAATATCCACTTAGAGGAAACTCCTTCAATGTTCAACAGAGTGTCAGGCAAGGCTATGGTGAACAGAGAAATCGCAAACATCCTCTCTTCATGTAGGTCACATTTTAGTCTCATTATTCTTCAGGAAAAATGTCACAGTTGGGATTTTCTGATGCAAATGCAGTGGCTCTCACTGTTCTGTCTTCTTGTCCTCTCGAAGCTCAACCTCTGGACTTCAATTGGCCAAAAGACAGGTGCAGTTAGGCGAGTCCTGCCTGCTGTCTGGATCCTACAGTGTGTGAGACATCATTATTCCTTTCAAAATGAGTCATTTTGGGCAGAGGTTAGTCAAATTTCTCCCAGGCTTCTAAAGATGTTTTTTAAAATGTCTTTTTTTCTATCATTTTCAGAATTAGCTCATTTGGACCTATAGACAACAAGCAACATTGGCTGCCCAATGACATACCTGGCAGAGTTATACTCAGAGCAGTATCTTCATCTAAAACACTGTCAGCTACCTACACATCTATGGTCACCCTACTTTCAACAAGTGTGCCAAGGCTATTCAGTGGGAAAGAACAGTCTTTTAACAAATGGTGCTGCAAAAACTGAGTAATCACATGCAAAAGAATAAAGCTGGACATTTACCTCACACCATATTCAGCAATTAACTCAAATGGATCAATGGCCAAAATATAAGAACAAAAGCTACACAACTCTTAAAGAAAACATAGGGGCAAATCTTTATGACCTTGTATTTGGGAATTAGTTCTTGGATATAATGCAAAAATCACAAGAAACAAAAGAAAAAATAGATAAACAGGACTTTAGCAAAATTAAAAACTTTTGTGCAACAAAAAATACTAAAAAGTGAAGGGATGACCCACAGAATAGAAGAAAATATTTGTAAACCATATATCTGATAAGGTACTTATATCTAGAGTATATAAAGAATTATTACACCTCAATAATAAAAAGAAAAATAACCCAATTAAAAATACCTTTCACTATAGCAACAATGAAAATAAAATACCTAGAAATATATTTAACCAAGGAGGTAAAAGACCTCTACAGAGAGAACTATGAAACACTGAGGAAGGAAATTGCAGAGGATTTAAACAAATGGAAAAACATATCATACTCATGGTATCATTGAATCAATGTTGTTAAAATGTCTATACTATGCAAAGTGATTTACAGATTCAACACAATCTCCATTAAAACATCAACATCATTTTTCACAGATCTATAAAAAATAACTCTACACTTTGAATGGAACCAGAAAAGACCCCAAATAGCCAAAACAACTTTAAGCAAAATGAACAAATCAGGAGGTATCACTTTACCAGACTTCAAACTACACCACAAGGTTATAGTAACCAAAATAGCATGGTACTGGCACAAGAACAGAGATATAGACCAATGGATCAGAACAGAGAACCCAGATATAAAGCCATCCTCATATTGCCATCTGATCTTTAACAAAGCAGGCAAAAACATTCACTGGGGAAAAGAGTCCCTATTCAATAGATGGTGCTGGGAAACTTGGATAGCCACATGTAGAAGACTGAAACAGGATCTCCACCTCTCACCACTCACAAAAATTAATTCACTATGAAAAATAGACTTAAACCTAAGGTATGAAACTATGATAATTCTAGAAGAAGAGGTTGGAAAAACTCTTATAGATATTGGCCCAGGCAAAGAATTTATGAAGAAGACCCCAAAGGCAATCACAATAAATAACTAAATAAATGGGACCTGATTAAATTAAAAACTTTCTGCACAACCAAGGAAACAATCAATAGAGTGAATAGACAGAATGGGAGAAAATATTTTCATGCTATACATCCAGTAAGGGCCAATAACCAGAATCCACAAAGAATTCGAGCAAATCAGCAAGAAAAAAAGTCAAACAACCCCATTAATAAGTGGGCAAAGGCATGAACAGAAATTTTTCAAAAGAAGATAGACTAATGGTTAATAAACATATGAAAAAAGCTCAGTGTCTCTAATCATCAGGGAAATGCAAATCAAAACAACAATGAGATATTATCTAACTCCAGTGAGAATGGCTTTTATCAAAAAGTCCCAAAACAACAGATAGTGGTGTAGATGCAGAGAGAAAGGAACACTTATACACTGCTGGTGGGACTGCAAACTAATACAACCTCTGTGGAAAGTAGTATGAGTATATATCAAAGAACTAAAGTAGACATACCATTTGATCCAAGCAATCCCATTATTGGATATTTAACCAAAGGAAAAAAAATCATTTTATCAAAAGGACACTTGCCCTTGAATGTTCATTGCAGCATAATTCACAATCACAAATATGTGGACTCCATCCAAGTGCCCATCAATATATGAGTGAATTAATAAAATGTGGTATATGTATACCATGGAGTATTACTCAGCCATAAAAAAATGGTGAACTAATACTTTTTGTAACAACCTGGATGGAACTGGAGACCATTTTTCTAAGTGAAGTATCACAAGAATGAAAGAACAAACACACCACATGTATTAAATTGGAACTAATCGATTGACACTCATGTGCACATATGGTAGTAAAACTCAATGGAAATCAAGCAGGTGGGGGGATGGAGGGGATGGGTAAATTCAGTTTGGAAGAGTCTTAAAGTGTTAAATATTCACCTATTATGCATCTCAGCTATTCCACTCCAGGTATTTACCCAAGAGAAATGGAAGAATATGGCTGTACAAAAACTTGGACACAAATGTTCATAGCAACTTTATTGCTAAGCCCCAGACTGGAAACAACCCAAATATCTATTAACAGGTGAAAGGATAAACAAACTGCAATATGTTCATAAAATGGAATACTACTCAGCAATGAAACAAATGAACTCTTGGTATATACCACAGCATGGATGGATCTCAAAATAACGAAAGAAGGCAGACAAGAAAGATTACACACTGTATGATTCCATTTCATAAGAGTCTAGAAAATGCAAACTTATCTACATGACAAAAAGGAGTGGTTGCCTGGAGACTCAGGATGTGGGAAGGTCAGGTAAGGAGTGGTGGGAGAGAGGAATTACAAAGGAACATGAAGAAACTTTTGGTCCCAATGAGCATATTCACGAGCTTCGTTTAGGTGATGGTTCTATGGTATACATATATGTCAAAACTTAACAAACTGTATGCTTTAAATATGTGTACTGCATGCCATCTATATCTCAATAAAATTAATTTTTAAACCATTATGAGCTGATTTCCCCTTTGTATATGCCCCTCTAGAGACAGGAATCTTGACATTTTACTGAAAAGCCAGCCTCCAACATCTTTTTTCTCAGCTCGTTAGAAGATATTGCTCTGAAATCAAAGGTTAAGTTTGAGTTATTATAAAAATCTTGTCCAAACCTAGTAATTTCTACTGTTCACTTATATATTGTTTGAACACATATACAAAGGAGATACTGGTTAAATAAGTGGGTACTGAATTTTTATTTATCACTGATTTTCATTGTGATTAGTTAACTCATCTTGCAACAGGGCTTATTGGTTAACAAAGAACATGTTTTTGTGAACTGTAGCATAGTATGCTAGAAAGATCACAAAGAAGTGAGACAACTGAATTTCTAGTTAGCACTACCAGCTGTGAGAACTTGAATAAGGCATTGAAATTCATTTGTCTCAGTTTTTTCTTTTGTAAAAAGGGAATAAGTAATTCTTGTTCTGCTTATCATTTCTGATCAAATGGAATAATAGTTCAACATGTTTTATGAAGAATAAAGAATGGTAGACTTTGGTTTTTCTGTATTACTTAACAGAAAAACTTTTTAGGGGTTATGTATTAACTATCAACAAAAAGGTACAAACTAACCTTTAAAACATAAGTTGATGCATTTATTCTAGAACTAGAATGATTTCAGTCATCCAGTTAATATTTATTGTGTGCCACACTATACATTATTTTTTTGATACCTAATCACGCACTCTTTGTTTCTCCTCCTCTTGACCCTTTCTCTAGTGGTGCAGTGCTCCTTTATGTAGTTCTAGCAATCCGCAGCCAAGGATCTTAAAATAGAACCCAGCTTCAGCACTTTCATCCTTTCCCCTGAACTGTCATGCAAAGAATTCACTGAATAATTGTTTCAGCACTTGGCACCATGTTGCCAGCGGTTATGAATATGCAACTAAATCTTTGCAAAGCTGCAATTTAAAAAAAAACACTCACTATCTTACACAGTACATTCAGTATCTTTTTTATTATAAACGGAATAATAAAGTGTAAAAGAAAAATAATGCAATTATGCAACGTAATGTAACGTGATGGTTTGTATAGAAGCATGTGTCTCAAAATGTTCTTAATTACATTTCAGTGGAATGTACATATCAATGACACATTTTTTTA
This sequence comes from Lemur catta, assembly GCF_020740605.2. NCBI lineage: Eukaryota > Metazoa > Chordata > Mammalia > Primates > Lemuridae > Lemur > Lemur catta. Next base: position 20,822,915 of record NC_059136.1, read on the forward strand.
CATACCACTTGCTCTTTAAAAGTTATTAAAATCTTGAAAGCTTTCATTTATAATTAAGAAAATTAAGTAAATTCTCTTTTTCCATTGGATAATCACAATGGAAGGAAAGAAAATGTACCCAAAAGGAAAATAAAGAGTTTTAAATCAAGAGAAAACCAACGCAAGCCTTGAATTTAAGACTCATGGCCCCTCCAGCAACAAGGCTGTTAATACTCCCAACTTCAGGGAGGCTGTATCTGCTTAAGGTGGCAAGTCCTGCAAACTGTGCAAACGTGTTCACATTGATGCACCTTTTTCTGAATGACGCTTTCCACAGGCAGGCCAACAAGGAAAGACACTTGTTTAAACCTAATTTCTTTTGCTGCCACAACTATAGTATCATCTGTGGAGCTGGTGGCATAAAAACAGATTTCAAAGGAGCTTGGTGCAAATTCTAATCCTGTATCATGAGCCAGCTCAACAAATCAAGCCCCACAATTTTCCCAGGAGTCAGATCACTGGACATCATTTTCAGAGTAAATCAGTCGTCAGGATTTTCTATTTTTCAGCTTCTCTTTCCCCTACTGTTCGACCACACCCATCAATCACCTTCTTCTCTAGAAGTTTAATGTAGGCATTTCAGTCGGGCCCAGGTGTCAGGAAACTGCGGTCAGCAGAATGATGCTTCCTCGTTACGGTTGTCCAAGCACCCTCCCAGCAACCTGTGACGATGCTGACTTACTTGGCAAAAGGCACATTGCAGATGTGATTAGGTTAGGAATTTTGAGATGAAGAGATTACCCTGGGAGACCCAGTCTAATCACATATGTCCTTAAAAGCAGAGAACTTTCTTGGCTGGTCAGAGAGCTGTGACAAGCGAGGAAGCGGCAGAAAGATGCTATGTTGGTGGCCCTGTACAAAAGGAAAGATGCCAGAGCTGAGGAATGGGGGCCTTGGGGAGCTAGAAAAGGTGAAGAAATGGATTCCTTGCCTCGATTTTAACTGAGACCTTGACTTTAGTCCAGTGAGACCATGTTGAACCTCTGACCTATGGAATTGTACTAAATAGGTAATAAACTTGTGCTATTTTAAGGCCACTATAGCTGAGAGTCTAGTAGTTAAGACTCTGTGCTTTCACCACCACAGCCTGGAGATGTAAGTACTTTAACTCAGGTGGAAAAAAAGAGAGAAAGAGAGAGAGGGAGAGAGAGAAAATTGTGTTGTTTTAAGCCACCAAGTCTGCAGTAATTTCTTACGTCAACGATAGAAAATGAATACAGAAGTTTTCACAGATCCATACTGTTCAAGAACCAATAAAAAACAGGGAACAAGAAGGAAAATATAGAATGCTTTCTAAAATTCTAAAATCATTTCCTCTTTGTATATGTGTAAATATTATACTGACAGCAAACGGAATGATTTAACTGTTGTATTTTTAACACCTTGATTTGTCAAAATAGAAAGTTGGCAGTCCAGTGCTAATCCCATATTTCCATGGAAGTTTTATTACTTATATATTTTAAAACTTTGTAACCACTGGTATGATCTTTTAGTCTATAAGACCCAGTATCGTTTTTTCAGTTTTTAAAAACTTGTCCTCCCTATTAGCAAACACATGCAAAGTACTTACTCAGTTCCACATGCAATGCTGGAATTTGGGGACTCAAGGGTGAGAACTCCACAGTTGCTGTTCTCAGAAAGCTCATTATAACAAATATGCAAACATGTATTTACTCATTTGTTGAGGAAAAAAATCGTACCTCCGGTGATGAGATGCAGGAAATGCCAACCGTGGTGGCCTCGGCAGAGTAGGGAGCATGCGAAGCAGCCAGGCCCGGAACACCCCGGTGTGTGCAACTGCAGCCCCACCCTGAGCACCGCCCTGCTCTTCCTTGGTCCTCGCACTGAAAAATGAAGGTGTGACCCCATTAAATAGAGCAAGTGTGGGCTGGGAGAATAAAACTAAGTAATCTGGAACATAGGAAATAGTACATCAGGCGGGTAACATAGCAACAATGTACAAGATCTCTCCTTTAGTGAAGAAGATGAAAACGATACATGTGAATCTCGATGTTCTTCTCACCCTGAAGTGTTTCACATTGTCTAAGGTCTAAGCACCTTGATGGCCATTTTCCAGGCCATTTCTTAAACCTATTTCTTAAACCACAATCGTCCTCCCTTATCCATGGGGACTATATTCCAAGACCCCCTGAAACTGCAGATAGCACTGAACCCTACCTATACACACTGATTTTCCTGTAAGTACATACCTATGATAAAGTTTAATTTATAAATTAATCACAGTAAGAGACTAATAATAACTAATGATAAAATAGAACAATTATAACAATGTTCTGTAATAAAAGTTATGTGATTGTGGTCTCTCTCTCTCAAAATATTATACTGTACTCACCTATTTTTGAACTGTAGTTGACAATGGGTAATTGAAACCTTGGAAAGAAAAATTGTAGAAGAGGTGGAACTACATAAGTTCACAAAATTAGCACATTTTTAAGCAAAGTATTATATCCATTTGCTACTTATGATGATTAAATCTGGCAAATATCTCATAATCTAGATTTTTTTTAACACAACAGTGGTCATAATTTTAAGAGTCAAGTGACACCTTGCCTCTGTGGCTCTAGGTATAAAATGAGGAATTGTAAACCAAGATGGTTAAATACAATAAACCTATTTTACAATTCAATGTCAATAAAAACCATAGTATGTTCTATTAAGATTTTAGTTTGTAATGCTGTCTTTTCCCTGGAAGAGGTTTTTTTTAAAATTCATTTAATCTGAACACAAAATTGCTGTATCTGAGGAAAAATCAGCAAATTTAGTCTCAAGCAGTCCTAGAATTTGTCAGAACAGCAGATAGAGACATCATCTGATCAGACACTGAGGTCCTTCCCCATTGACCATTTGCAGTGCAACTAAAGATCAGTAAATCAAGAGAGAACTCTGAATAGTCAAGTAAAACATAGTCATCAGCCGGGCGCGGTGGCTCACGCCTGTGATTCTAGCACTCTGGGAGTCTGAGGCGGGCGGATCGTTTGAGCTCAGGAGTTCCAGACCAGCCTGAGCAAGAGCAAGACCCCCTCTCTACTAAAACATAGAAAGAAATTATACGGACAGCTAAAACTATATATAGAAAAATTAGCCGGGCATGGTGGCGCATGCCTGTAGTCCCAGCTACTCGGGAGGCTGAGGCAGGAGGATTGCTTGAGCCCAGGAATTTGAGGTTGCTGTGAGCTAGGCTGACGCCACGGCACTCACTCTAGCCCAGGCAACAGAGTGAGACTCTGTCTCAAAACAAAAAAAAAAAAAAAACACACACACACAGTCATCGAATTCTAAAGGTGATAGCAACAACTGTGAAAGATCTCTAAATTAAATTATAGTTAATGCCTGCATTACTCCAGGGACTGCTATTGCTCCTCCCAAAAAGAATGCTATTTCTGGAAGATGGTCACTTACAGTTCTTAAATCAGAAGAAAATCTGAGGTTGTATGATGTCAGAATAGCTCAGCTTTTATGATTCTTTGCCTAATTTGTTAAAGTTATGTATAGTCCTTCTCATTCAAACTGTTTTGTTTTTATGAAGGCATATTGTGATATTATAAATAAGAGTCCTAGTTTTCATATTCTTACAGAGTTGTACAATGAAATGTTCTTTTCTTTCTAAGCTGCCTGGGGCATGTGCTGCCAAGCTATCAGGAGACAAAATGAGATACAAGAGCAAACTAGAGAAGCCTGCGTTCCACCCAGGTTCAAATCCTTGACCTTAGGATTTCTTCCTGATTCTCACTCTATAATTCAGTATAATGACTCCCGAGGCTTACTGCTGTGCCCTTTGGCATTGGGTTTCCACCAAACAGAGTGTTTACACAAAAAATCCAAAAGAATCCGCAGACAACCTGAAAGGCACCCTGGGTATCTCACCACAACAGAAGCTTCCACTGGACCTGCTTATGGGACCTGTCACTCAGGGGTCCTATGTGCAAGAAGTTACCTCTCTGCCTCCATCCCAGCCTGGTACAACGCAGGTTAACTGCTTTGCTAATATTAATCCCATATTAAACAGAGAGCAAAAGGAAAAAATTACCTCCCTGGATTCCCTAAAAGGATCATTTTAATAATGCTGTGTAATTTTGCAAGGTCTGTTCTTAATATTTTGTGAGCAAAAGTTTTGTGCTTCGATTGCTTGGGGGAAGTAATATATTCACAACAAAGGCAGTGCTTTCTTCTTTGCTTGCAAGGAGGAGAATCAGGAATAGGCCAGGGGAAAAGGCAGGTCCTGGGACAAAGTTCCATCGCTCCAGGAGTCAAAAGGTAGCAGGACTGTGGCAACTCAATGGAGGCTCATCTAGCGATGGCCTGCGTGGTCCAGGCTCTGTTACCCATTGGGACGCCAAGTTGAAGAAGAAAGGTGGTTGCTGTTAGGTCTGGAGTGGAGAGGGAGACACATGAAGCCTCAGGCGTAGCAAAATGCCATTTATTGGAGCATCTGGGTGCAGATGGGTGGAGGCCAAAGAGGCATCCACCCTGAGGGAGGGGAAAGCCTGGGGTTTTATAGAGGGTTTCTTTTGGGGGAGGGAGTATCTGGGCCAGAACAGCCGCTGCAATAAAATTTTTTTAAACAACCAATTTCTGAGACCCCTGGGTCAGTCTCATCCTGCAGAGATAAGGGAGAGGGGTAGTTTTGCCCCTATGTAGGGAGGGATAGGAATGCCAGCCTCTGCAGCTGTCTGTTAGATTTTACAACCTCTGGGGACTCTCCAGACTCCTGCAGCTATTGTTTTACAAGCCTAATTTTCCATTAACCGCATTCCGTCCTATGCATACTTTTTTGTTCCCACCTGGAACAAACCTCACAGTTGCTGACCTCAGAAGGCTTAAGCTAAATGCAAATAGCAATTGCCAACTGGGAGAAATGCTAGGAGTGAAACTAATTGGATGATACACTAAATAACAAGAGGCGAGAGCCCTTTAGATGAGGCCAGGAGGGCTGACACGACAGCAGCCAGGCAAGGAGGAGAGGGTGGGGAGGGAAATCACTCCAGGCCTAGAATGGCGTGAGTAAGCAAAGGCCCATCTGGAGAGCACATATTAGAGAGAACGCAGCCTCAGGAATGGTGACGTGGGTTTGCAGAAAGGAGAAAGTAAGCCGAGTATGCTGAGGACGCACAGGGAGAGGAGGGGGCAGGGACGGAGGAAGGAAGGGAACAGGTTGGGGTGATCCACGCCCAGAGCCCCCACTGCTGAGGCCAGACATCTAAGGATGTTGCCATGCATGTTTCTGGTGCTGGGGCCTCTGACCAGACGCCCTGAGGCTGGCTCTGGAAGTGCCATCACGGCTATGGCTGGCCCAGTGCTGAGGACGAGGTGGGGGCAGTGCCCGGGGAGGCACAGTGAGCCCAAGTCAGTGCAGGAGAGGGGAGTGTTGGAGGGCAGGTCTGCGGCCAAGGGTCTATCAGAGGAAGGAACTGTGGCAGAATGCAGGTGAGACGGGAAGTTATATAAGAGGTAAGATGAAGCCTGCAGGGCTTCACTACCTTAGCCAGGAGTTTGGATTTAATTTTAAGTATCAGAGGGAATTGTTGAGGGCCTTTAAGCTGAGTAACATCAATAGTAACACTCGTTCTCATAGCAGCAGCTGCTGCTGCTACTATTTATTGTGAGCTTGCGGTAAGCCCATCCCTTTTCTGAGTGTTTTTTATTTAATTCTCATAACAACTCTATGAGGCAGAAACTCTCACACCCATTTTATAGAGCAGAGAACCTAGCCACAGAGAAACTGAGTAATTTGCTCAAGGTCACACAGCTAGGAAGGGGCAGAAAAAAATTTTGCATATAAATATCTTACTGCCAGACTATTATTTACTAAATAAATAAAGCACTCAGGCTGCTGCATGGAAAATAAATTGAGGGATACAGGCAGGCTAATAATTATTGCAGAAAATAAAAATGATAAGTGATACTCAACTACCTCATAAAGGGCAGTCACATACAGAAGTAATGAGCAGGTCGAAATAAAGATTCGGCTTCCAAGAAACAGACCACCCCCTCTTACGGTCAAAGTCTTCAATGTCTGTCAGCAATTTAACGTTCTGATTCACTTGGGGGAAAGGGCAGTGGCCATGCAGGAAAATCTAGAATCATGCCAGCAAGACGTTCAGGATCAGAGGATAGCCGCTGAGTTGGGGAGTTTCCCTTCCTACCGAAGGGCAGTTACAGCTACTTCTTATACCTAAGAACATAAACCCAAGTTCAAATGCAACTCAGAGAAACATGCCATTAAAGCAGTAGCTTTTCTGGCATACACTTGTCCCTCCTTTTCCCTAATGAAACAATCACCATGTCATGTGGTATGTGTATGACACAGAGACCTGCCTTAGAGCCATAGTAGCTGGGAGGGGCACCCCATGAGCTCTGCCCAAGTTGGGTCCCTTGGGACAAAAAAACAAAGACCCAAGGTTTGAGCCTCAAAGGAAGATTAGAACTAACATCAGAACTAATCTCATTGCTCCTGGGATTCACCACAGGGCCTTGGGATCACTGGCTGTCACTTGATTGGCTGTAAGTAGGCCATGGGCATCTAACCCTGAGTGTGGTTATGTGAGAGTGTGTGTGTGTGTGTGTGTGTGTGTGTGTGTGTGTGTGTGTGTGTACTATATCTATCCAAGACTGCCCATAACCATTCAGGGCAAGCACAGGAGATGTGGGCTAGAGAATTTGGACTTATAAAACTTTACAAAATAAAGAATTATTGGATTATCTTCTATTTCTGGATTGGCCTGCAGAGTAAATGAAACAAAATGATGAAAATGATATCTGCAACCTTGCAAGAAAAAATTTTTTCTCCAGAGAATTTCAGTCTAATTTTGCAACAAGACCCAGTAAAGCTGGAAAGCTTTGATTAAATTTGATAAACATACAAGCTGGACTTAATAGTCCTTTGCAGTTTGCTTCCTCCTAATTAAAAACATAATTCTTGAACAGTCACGATAACATGCTTTTCTGTTAGCTCAACATATACTACAGGACTAGGGAAAAAAAGACAACTCACCTATCTGCATTTTTTAAATCACATGAGGATGGTGCATTTAGAGTCTGGAAGTAGTAGTAAGATATATTTGGGAAACATAACTGACTGCTACTTCGATTACTGACCAGCAACATTTCTGATTATACTACATAGGCTATATTTTTTCAGTAATTAAGTGGATATCTTTTCCGAATTTAATATTTGGCATAAGATGAATGGGGGAATGAAGATACATTTTATCAAATAAAAATTTTGTCATCTTTTTGTCTTCTAAAAACAGATACTATAAAGAATTATTACACTCACTGTGTCATATCCAGTTCTACTTCAATTGCAGATCTGATGTCTGGGAGGAAATAGTGACTTCTGGATTCAGTTCAGAGACACAGAGAGCTGGAGAGAGTATTACTCCCACCCACATAGTAAGAAAAAAGCTGGACTTTAAACGAATGACTTTTTCTGAACCCATTAGAAAAATGAGGTCATAGGGTAAACAATTAACACAAAGCCTAAAGAGGGACAGGCACCAGCAGAGAGAAATAGGACCTGGGTATTTTCATATGTGGGACGGATACCACTGAGCACCAGAGAACCTGGTAAGAATATTAAAGTGAGCATTTTTAACCAACTGCTAAAGGCCACGAGAGGGCCTATGAGCATGTGTGAAGCCTCTGGGCTATGGTCTGGGCGGTGGGGGGCATTGTTACTTCTTAAAGGCTTTTCCTCCAGGAATCCACCTGCTTGCCCACAGCGTGGATTGGGGAAGTCTGGAGAAAGTGTAGAAGTGACACTGGCTGAGGGCGGGGGCACTTTAGCCACTCAAGGGCTCTGGTGGAACCTCACTGCAGGTGGGAGAGGAACAGGCTCAGCTGAGACTCCTCCCCTAAGGAACAAAAGTCTTCATCTGCCAAGGAAGGTCATCAAAACACAGCCTAAGGGCACAGATGGGCACACACTGAAATTGCAGAAGAGGATAGAGGGAAAGAAGCAGTTCTGCCCCTGAGAAAGGGGCGGGAATCTGTGCTAAGACAGGGCTACCTGTGGAGGAGGGGCAGAAGTCTGGGAAGACCATACTTCCAAGGTCAGGTTCACGTGCCTGACTGGGACTGAGGATTAACTAGGACAGTGGAGGAAGCCCCCTTCTTCTGGCACACACCAGCAGGCTAACAAGCAGTGAGAAAAAAAAATAGCAGTTAAAAAACATCTGGGAGATCTGCAAGAGACAAGCTCTATCTGTAGAGAAGAGACAGCCCAAAGCCAAGCAAGGAGATGAGCCTAAGGTAACACTAGAGGAATCTGAAGCTGCACTGGTGGACTGGTGGTAACCATGGCAACAACAAATTCAAACTCATCCTAATTCCAAAAGAGACTGACACAAAACTCCACACTAAAGACCTAGCAGAAGGAAAGTCATGCTCACTTTCCAGCATAAAATATACAAAACCAGTATTACTGCTCCATAAAACATCAGGTTTTCAACAAAGAAATTTACAAAACATACAAAAAGGCAAGAACAAACACAGTCTGAAGAGACAAAGCAATTGTTAAGTACCAGACTTAGCTGTGACGTGGGGATTGGAACTATCAGACAAGGATTTCAAAAGTCACGATGATTAATATGTTAATGATTACATTGAGGAAGGAAGGCAACATGCAAAATCAGAAAGGTAATTTTAGCAGAGAGATTGAAACTATGAGAAAGCAACAAATAGAAATGCTGGGAATAAAAACCTAAACAGTAACAAAATGAAGAATGACTCCAAGGGACTTGTTATTTTAATAGATTCAACACAATTGAGGAAAGACTCAATGAACTTGAAAATAGGTCACACTGAAATGCAAAAAGAAAAATCAGAACAGGGCATCTAAGAATTGGAGCATAATATCAAACAGTCAAACATACACTATACGGGAATCTCAGAAGAAGTGAGAACAGGATTGAAGAAAATGGAGCCACAAAATACATGAGGCAAAAACTGACAGAAGTGAGGGGAGAAATAGACAATTCAATAATAGTTGGAGAACTTCACTAGCCTCTTTCAATAATGGATATATCTAGACACAAGCAAGGATATAGACTTGATCAACATCATTGAACAACTTGGCATAACTGACAACCATAACACTCCGCACAACATCAAAAGAATATACATTCTCCTCAAGCGCACGTGAAACATTCCCTAGGAAAGACCACATGCTAGACCATAAAATAGATCTCAGTAAATTTTAAAAGAATAAAACAACACAGAGTATATTCTTCAATCATAATGCAATTAAATTAGAAACCAGCAACAGAAATAAATTTGGGAGATCTACAAATATTTGGAAATTAAAATAATGTATTTCTAAATCACCCATGGTTCAAAGAGGAAATCAAAAGGGGACTTAGAAACTATTTTAAGCTGAATAAAAAGCGAAATACAACACATCACAATGTATTGGATGCAGTGAAGTCAGTGCTTAGAGGAAAACTTTATAGTTGTCAAAGTCTATATTAGAAAGGAAGAATGATCTCAACTTAATAATCTAAACTTTCATCTTAAGAATTTAGGAGAAGAGCAAACTAAATCCATATTAAGCAAAAGAAAGGAAATATTAGAGGAGAAATGATTAGCAAAAGATTCAAGTAGACGTTTTGTGAAGGTCAATTAAAAGGAATGAGTACTGATTCAGTCAGCAACATGGATGAACCTCAAAACATTATTTTTTGTGAAAGGAGCTAGACACAAAAGACCACATCTTTATGATTCCATGTATGTGAAAAGTCCTGAAAAGACAAAAAAACAAAGACAGAATGGAGATCAGCAGCTGGCTGGGATGGGGGTGAGAATGCAGAATACCTGCAAATGGAACCAGGGAATCTTTCTGGAGTCATGGAAATTTTCTAAAACTGGATTGTGCTGATGGTGGCAAAACTGCAAATTTTCTAGAATTCATTGGATGTTCATTTAAAATAAATTTTTTAGCATATAAATTTTACCTCAGAAAAAAGTCAGAAAACAAGAAATAGATAGCCATAATGTTATATCCATTAAAGAAATTGAACTTTTAGTTAAAAATCTTACCTCAAAGAAATCTCCAGGCCCAGATGATCTCACTGGTAAAAATCTACCACACATTTAGGAGAAAAAATAATACCAATTCTACACAGTCATTTTTAAAAAGTAGAATAGAAGGGAACATTCTCTAATTCATTTTATGAGGCTAACATTAATACCAAATCCAAAGACATTACAAGAAGGACAACTACAGATCCATGTTCCTCATGGATATAGACATAGACATAAAAAATTTCAATGAAATATTAGCAAATCAAATCCATTGGTATATGAAAAGCATCTAGAATGTATTAGTTAGGTTTCTCCAAAGAAGCAGAATACACACACACACACACACACACACACACAGGTTGAGCTTCCCTAATCCAAACATTTAAAATCCCAAATGATCCCAAATCTGATTATTTTTGAGTGCCAACATAACACTCAAAGGAAATACTCTTTGGAACATTTTGGATTAGAAATGCTTGACTGGTAAGTATAATGCAAATATTCCAAAATCTTAAAAAAATATGCATATATGCATATATATGTATATATGAAAATATATGCATGTGTGTGTGTAAATATACATATACATATATATATATATATATATATATATATATATATAGAGAGAGAGAGAGAGAGAGAGAGAGGATTATTATGAGGAACTGGCTCATGCAATTATGAAGGCTGAGAAGTTCTATAATCTTCCATCTACAAGCTGAAGACCCAAGAAAACAGGTGGTATAATTCAGTCTAAGTCAGAAGGCTGAGAACCAGGGGAGCCAATGGTTTAAATCTCAGTCGGAGGGCAGGAGAAGATGAGATGAGATGTCCCAGAAAGAGCAGTAAGGCAGAAAAGAAAGGGGTGAATTCCTTCTTTTGTTCTATTCAGGTCCTCAGTGACTTGCACGATGCCCACCCACACTGGGGAGGGCAATCTATGTTACAGAGCCCACCACCTCAAATACTAATTTCATCCAGAAACGCTCTCACAGACACATCCAGAAATAATGCTAACTCTGGTGACCCCATGGCCCAGTCAAGTTGATGTTTACCCCAGGAATGCAACCCTTGTTCAATATTTAAAAGTCTATCGATGTAATTCAGTATATTAACAGACTGAGAAAAACCATAGTATCATCTTCATCGATGTATAAAAATCATTTGAGGAAATTCAACATACATTCATGGAAAAAGTGTTCAGCAACCTAGAAAAAAAGAGGACTTGTAATAAAGAGTATCTAGGAAAAAAAACTACAGCAGCATATATAATAATAAGACACTTAAGGCTTTCCTCCTGTGATTGAGAACTAGATTGAGCATATCCTCTCTGACCATTACTATTCAACATTGCATTGGAAATCCAAATCAGTGCATAAGAAATAAATAAATAAATAAAAGACATACAATTTGGAAATAATAAATAAAACTATATATGACATGTTCGTTTATTTAGAAAATCCAAAAAAATCTGCAAAAATCTTATACAACTAATAACAGAGTTTAGCAAAATTGCGGGGAACAATATCAATATATAAAAATAATATCCCTATATGCCAGTTAGAATTTGAAATTTAAAAAAGCAATACCATTTGTAATAGCACAAAAACTTAAGTACTTAGAAGTAAATCTAACAAAAAATGATCGTAGTCTGAATGTCAAAAACTACAAAATGCTGAAGAAAGAAATCAAAGATGTAAATAAATGGACAGATATACTTTGTTCATGGACCAAAAGCCTCAAAATTGTTAAGAGGTTAGTTCGCTCCCAAATTGATCTATAGATTCAATACAATGTCAATCAAAATCTTTGTAAGTTTTTTTGTAAAAATCAACAAGATAATTCCAAAATTTATATGGAAAGGTGAAAGGGCTTGAATAAATGAAGCAATATGAAAAGGAAAAAAGTTGGCACCCACAAGAACAAAGTTCATGACTTCCTGTAAAAAGTACATTAATCAAGACAGCATGGCATTAGTGAAAGAAATAGACACATTGATGAATGGAACAGAAGTGAGAACAAGAAGCAGACCCAAATATATATGTATATGTAGTTAACCGATTTTTGGCAAAGGTGCAATTCAATGGGGAAAGGGTTTCAATAAATTGTCCCAAGACAAATGTAAATGCATAAGCAAAAATGTAAAATAAAATAAACTTGTACAAAACTCAAACTGGATAATAGACTTTAGTGGGAAATATAAACTATAAAACTTCTAGAAAAAAAACAGTAAACTTGCTTGACCTTGGGTTAAAAAATAATAAAAATAGGAGCAATAAAATTTAAAATATCAGGAATAAAAGAAGAGCTACCATTATAGGTCATAGAGTTATTGTTCATCATTATAAACAATGTTCTGCCAGTAAATGTGGCAACTTAATAAAATGGCTAAATTCCTTGAAAAGCACAGTGTACCTAAACTGGCACCAGAAAAAATATAAAACTGAATCACCTTATATCTATTAAAGGAATAAAATTTATGACAAAAATTTTTCCCACAAAGAACACCTAAGGCCCATATGAAATTACTGTTGATTCTATCAATCATTTAAGGAAGAGTTAGTTATATCTGCATCTAAATACCATTTCACTGGTATTTTTTCTAATGAATACATTTATTTATAGTCTTATAAAAATAAGATGGTTTTCAGTCTTGTTCAAAATTGCAATTTCCTTTTTTTTTTTTTTTTTTGGAGACAGTTTTGCTGTCCCCCTGGCTAGAATGCAGTGGCATCATCACAGCTCACCACAACCTCAAATACCTGGGCTCAAGCGATCCTCCTGCCTCAGCCTCCCGAGTAGCTGGGACTACAGGCACTAACCACCACACCTGGCTAATTTTTCTATTTTTAGTAGAGACGAGGTCTCGCTCTTGCTCAGGCTGGTCTTGGACTCCTGAGCTCAAGCCATCCTCCCACCTTAGCCTCCCAGAGTGCTAGGATTACAGGCATGAGCCACCGCCCCCAGCCTGCATTTTATTATTCTGAATTTGAAACAGTTAATAATTGATGCACCTGAATGCAACATAATATATTTTCAAACTTTTTACTATGGAAAATTACAAACATATTTAAAAGTCAGAATAGTATCAAGAATCCCCATGTATTCCTCACACAACTCCAATAATTATTTACTTATAGTCAGTTTGGTTTCATCTTTATTCACAACTACTTCTCTTCCTCACATTATTGTGGAACAAATGCCTGATTTTGGGTCATTTTATTCATAAATATTTTGATTTATAATTCTGAAAGATAGGGCTTTAAAAAGTAGCCCAAATTCCATGATCACATCTAAAAATATGAAATAATTTCTTAATATTCAAGTTATTTTTTATATTTTCAATTATCTGATTGATCATATTCTCACAGTTTTCTGAATAGAAATCCAAACAAGATATGCATATTGCATTTACTTGACATATCTCTTAAGTCCCTTTTCAATGCTGCCCCTCCATTTGTTCTTTTTTACAATTTATGTTTTGAAGAAAACAAGTCATTTCTCCTGTAAAGTTTCCACAGTTTGGATTTCATAGAGTACATCTGTAAAGTGTCATTTATCATGTTTGTTTGTCTTCTTCTGTCTTCTCTTTTTCCTGAAAATTGATAGACACATTTGAAACCTTGACTTGGATTCAGACTTGATTTTTTTGATGAGATAATTTCTTTGATAAGACTATTTATATTCTTTCATGAGGAAGTATGTAATGTTGAGTTGTCCTCCTTTTTGTGACTTTTAGTAGCCACTGGTGATCAACGCTTAGATTCATGAGTTCTTTCAGAATTGCAAGTTGCTGATATTCTAGTTCTGTAATCCCTTCTTCATTTATTAGTTGGAATATTACTATAAAGAAACAGCTCTCTGAAGTATGTTTGCCTGCTGCTGCAGTTTGTACAGGAAAGTCTGAATAGGTGCTGGTTCTCCCCTTTTATTTATCAGTTTTCAATAGTATCCTCTAACATTTACTAATAAAACATTTATTATTTTTAGCATCATTGTGAACTCATGGATCTAAACATATCTGATATGTTTCAATCCATGAGAGTTATTATTCTCATTGATTCTCAAATTGTCTCAGTTTTAGCCAATGGAAGCTTCTTCAAATTTACTCTTGATTTCTTTTTGAAATGATGACTTTCTTCTATTTTAATGACAAGATTGTTCTGGGCCCATTTTGTACAATTCCTACAATCTTCCATTTCTTCAGAGTCCTGGTTCTTTTTAGCAGGAAATGGTAGTTAAAGAATACAATCCAGGCACCAGGAGTTCTCATTACCACTAGGTAACAATTGTTTCTTGATGAGTTTTGTTTTGTTTTTGTGGATAGGACTAGGAAAACTATTTCTTTTTTATAATAAAATACACCATAAGCTCCAACTGACACATCCAAATCAAATTTATGACTACAGGGTTTTTATATAACCTCTTCTATCAATATCTTTCTCCCCTCTCTCCATGCAGAGAATCCAGTTACTAGTTCTTTTCAATCAATGTCTCTGCAGTAATTGTAGTTGTCTCTAAACTCATTCTCTAATAGATTCCCCAGGAAGGGCTTCTGGGACAATATTTCCTGAGCTCTCACATGTTCATAGCAGTTTGAGGCCTTTACAGTTGAAAGTCAGTTTGACTTGATATAAATTTCTTTCCTAGAATATCTTGATATAATATGTCCCTGTCCTCTAGCATAAAATATTGCTGTTAAACAGGTGAACTTGTTTGCAAAGTGATTTCAGCAGCATTTTTATTTTCCTAACAATCCCTTGGAAGCTGAAAGAAATGATGGGTGTGATGTTAACTAAAAAGATACCAACAGAGAAACCTAAGGAAAGAACATTCAACACAAGGTATTGCCTCCAGAACTATTTCAAATATGGGTAATTGCTAAATAGAGCTAAGCCACTCAATGGCTCTCCTAAAATCTTGCTCTATGAAGCTCTCTAAAATTTAGTAATCCTGAATATTTCTATTCACAAAGATGTGGCAGAGAGAAAAGAACATTGGACTATCAACTCTCGTGAAATGTTCTATATAAAACAGGTTTTTAAATTCTACTTAGGTAAAGAAGTAGAAACAATTCAAATTAAAAGCAAAGATTAATCTAGACCAAAAGCTAAGATGAGAAAAGAGAAATAAAGAAGAAAACTTTATCTCGTTACAGATTTTATTGTTGTTACTTCTATTAATCTTTAAATTCTAGACTTATTTATATGTAAAAATAGAGGCTTTGAATGTAATAAACATTAGCTTTTGGTAAAACAAATGTTCCTTGTCTTCACTTTTAATCAATATATATCATCATTCTATTTCATGTAAATATATACATATATTTACATTCAGAATTTTAAATTCTCATATAATATTCTCAAAACTTTATTAAAGTATATATATGTCATTACTAAGAAAATAAGGAGCTTAACTACACATAGCAATGTACCCTAAACTAAATTTTTGTTTCAGTTTTAAAAACTGGTTTGAACTAGTTCCAATTTAGAACTTCTATCTGATTTTCACACCACATGTATTTTATACTCACAGTAAGGTAGCAAATTTAGAAAAACTTTTTACATGATAGTAGCTCTAATAAAAGAATGGATCTTCATTTAAACTGTTACAAGCTGTGAGGTACAAATACAAATCCACATTTTGTATGCCTTGGCTGCTCATTCCTGCCTTACTAGGCCATACCAACAATAATATGGTCAAGGCAGGAATTTTGTTAAGCGTGAATGTCTTACTAGTTCATTATTTCCCAAGGTGTGTCCACAGAACATTTAACTCCACAGGAGAAGGATTTTGCGTTTCATTACATTCTAAGTACAGACCTTCTTAGGGCCTTTCAATGTGTTTTCTGACTCTGTAAGAGGAGTCAAACACTCTCAAAGTGTTTCTCAAGTACATTTCATCATAGAATCCTTTACAAGGACATCGTGCATGACTAGCAACCACAGAGTAAGTCAGATGAACACCCTACTGGGGTTCAGGGTCACAGGACAGAGAATCAGGAGCACTACAAGACGGAAGAGCCAGGTGCACAAACGTACCCCCATGCAGGTGATGGAAGTCAGGAATTCAGCCGTGCAGGCCGGTGAGTGTGGGCTTTGGGACCTGCTGCCGAGGCACCAGTTGCAGGCCAGTGTTCCACAGAAGTGGAAAAGCTGTGGTGCACACTGCAAACTGGGATGGACACATTGATGTTCAGATCTAGAGAGATCATGAACATAACAGAAATCAAAAAAGACACATTTTATCTTTGCTAAAAACCTAAGAACACTCACTCCCAAGCATGATCTTTGAACGTCAGCCCCTCCTGGCTCAGATCCCCAGCCCTGGTTTCCTGCTTCCTCGTGTTTTTAACGGTCACAGCAGAGGCCGTGGTGGGGCAAGCCCAGCTGTAGCAGGGCAGGGCACAAAGTCAAGATGCACAGTGCACAGTGAGTGTTAGGATCCCTGGTCTCAGGGTTTGAAAACGGTGTGTCTCAAACTTGAACACGCATACGGATCAGCCAGGGATCTCGTTATAATGAGATTCTGATGCAGTGGGTCTGGGGTGGGGTCTGAGATTTTGCATTTCTAAAAATTTCCAGGTGATGCCAACACAGCTGCTTTGTGGACTACACTTTGAGAAGCAAGGTTTCAGAGCACCAAAAAAGACCTTTTAAACCCAAACTTCACAGTTCACTTCAATCCAGGAAGGGTCCACACCCATCCTTGTATACTAGACTTTAGTCTTGGCTATTGTCTCAAGCAACAGTTTGACTTTACATTGCCAAATACAGTGGTCTTACTTAGCCTATCAGCAATATTTTATCCTAATGATGGCTACTTCCTCATAGAAATATTTTTCTTTAACTTGGCTTCCGGGACAACACACATGCCTCATTTTTCTCCTTCTCTGGTTCCTACCCATCTCCCCCATATCTTAAAGTTGAAATTCTTCTAGGCTCAGTATTTGGACCTCTTATCTTCTGTGTCTGTTTTGATAATCCCATTGGGGTTCATGGCTTTAGATAACATCTATGCCCTGTTGATTACTCCTAACCCTCAACAGCAGTGTGGAGATCTCCCCTGAATTTCAGCTTTTCACATACAGTGAAGTATGCAGCATCTACATGTGGACATCAAATATACATGTCAACATGTTCCTTCTTCATAAACTTGCTCCAGCCAAACCCTTTCCATCTCAGTTATCTAAGTTGCTTAGACCAAAAACCTCAGAAACATTCTTAATTCTTAACTTTGTTTCATACTCACCTCCAATTCATGGGAAAGTCCTCTGGCATCTACCTAACAAACATGTCCAATATCTGTTCACTTTGTACCACATCCACTGCCACCACTAAGCCACCTCTATCTCTCACCCTGATTATGTTGTCGTCTCCTAAGGGGTCTTCTTGTAGGGGCCTCCCTACAATTGCTTCTCACCACAGCAGCCAGCGTGATCCTGCTATCACATAAGGCAAATTATTATATGTTATTTCACTGCTCAAAACTCTGTAATGGCTTCCCATCTGACTCAACATCCTTACAACAGCCGACAAGGTCCTGCAGGACCTATCCCTGCTTTACCTCCCTATCTCCTACCTGTCCCCTCTCCCCATTCTCACCGTTCTGGTTACACTGTCTTTCTAGCCACTCCCTGGGCTCACTCTCACCTCAGGGCCTTTGCATCTGCTGCCCCTGCTGCCTAGAACCATAATATTCTTCCTGTTAAAAGAAAAAAATCAGACAAATTAAATTTAGCAGAGTTTATTTGAGCAAGAAATGATTCCTAAATCACGCAAGCAGAAGTTTAGAGCATCCAGCAGCATGAGCGCTGAGTGTAAGCAGCAAGCTTTCCAAGCGGAACACCAAAGGAAGCCAAGCAGCGAAATCACCTGATGCGCTTGGCTTCCGCCTAGTTTGGGCGTGATGAGATCGGTTGGCAGTCTGTGGTTGGCTGAAGCTTGGCTGTTTGAGATTGACTAAAGCCCAGCTATTGGTTAGAAAAAATATACCCCTCGGTTAAGTTTCAGTTTATTACACAGGAACTCAAAATCTGGAAACAGCCTCAAGCTAATGGCCTCCTGCTTGTTTAATGCCCCAGTGTTTGCAGGCTGCCTTCCTACCACTTTCTGGTCTTTCCTCAGATAACCCCTTTGCAGAAAGGCCTTTGCCAACCTTCTTATTTAATATGCATCCCCAGCAGACACTCCCTATCCCCCATCCCAGATGTACTTTTCCTCCTACCTCACGTGGTCATCTGATGTATTATCCATTTTACTCACTTACTGTGTTTATTGTCGACACGTTAACCAAAGGAAAGAAAGTGAGAGGAGCAGTGGCCCTCCCTCCCCTGCCCTCACCCTTTCCAGGTCCTCAACCATGAGGTGGAGGAGGAAAGGACCACAAGATTTACTAGGAAGGATAAGTCTCCACTTTTACTTTCCCTCGTGGCCCTTCCAACAAGCACACAGAGTACGTTTATACTGAATAGCACATTAAGGGAACAGATTAGAATAAAACTTACTAATATGAGAATACTACACAGGGTCACCACATCTTAAAAGTTCTCAAGAGTTGGGTCCTTTGTCCTAACTCCCTTTATTAGGTTGTAGCCAGGAGAATGGATGCCTTCAATGCCTTCTGGCTAATGAAGTCCAAGCATATTGTTCAGGAAACTCTCATACATCAAATTCTTGAGTGATAACTAAGATAGAGTTCTGAGGATGTGTAGTACTGGAGACCAGTACCATTCCTGAAACTAGGAAAGGAGGACCCTAATGACTGTGGGCTGTAGGCACCACCAATAATATAGGGATCAGGATTAACCATTAATAATGGAACTCACTCAGTCAACAGTGTTATATTCTCCATTACCTTCAAGATCCTTAAGTAAATGCTCCATGTGGGATTCATCTTAGTGTCCCCATTGTTTAGGTCCTGCCATGGGACCTGTGACAAAAAAGAGTACCTAAGAGAATGGGGTAAAAAATTCAGATGTTTATATGTGGTAGAAAGGAGGGTCCATGAATCCACAAAAATCAACATTATAGCAGGGAGAACACTGCTAAATGTGAGATTGAAAAATGAAATGGGATGAGTTGATAAATGGGAAAATATGTATTGGGATCATGAACTGATGAAGGAGTCATCAGCAGACTGGATCAAGCCAGGAGCCTCAGGACTAAATCTTGAGCATTGCAAAGTCTATGACATCTTATTTTTAATGTGGTGCCCATAAATGGCACCAGGCTAAGCATGTAAAATGACAGGTGTGCTCCAGAAAAAAGACGGAGCAAAAACAATATTTAAATAAGTAATACAAAAACAATCTAGCTATCCATCAGTACAAGTTTGGAGGTGAATTTCAGGGTTGCAATGGAGTTGAAAGAGCTTTTGCATCCCTTGCTTCTCAAAGACCAGCACTGACATTGCCTCAGAGCTAGTTCAACGTGTTAGACTCTCAGCCCTAGACCTACAGAATCAAAATCTAGATTTTAACAGAAACCGTTTGCTACCCACGAGAGCATTAATGCACTTGAAGTATTGCTATAAATCCTTATTCCTCCACTTTGACTGCACATTGCAGTCACCTGGGGATATTTTAAAACTTCAGATGTTTGAGTCACACCTTGAAGCAATCAAGATCTCTGTGGAGGGTGTTGGTCAGGGGAGGTAAGATCCAGATATCAGTATTTTTTCCAAGTTTCCCATATGAATCCAATATGCAGACAAGTTTGAGAACTGCTGGTCTAAATACAAGCAAAATTAATGGGGAGGGAAAAAAATGAGACTACTTATAAAGGGAACAAATTTGTCCTGTGATCTTCAGGTGCAAGAAACAATAATACTGCTTTGTTCTTTTCTAATTCTAAGAGCTCTGTCTCCCCAGCCCGCTGGAGTCTGCAGAGAATTCTGCCCCAGTCCTGCATGGGAGCTTCCCTACATCCATGTCTGTATCTTTTATCATCCATACCATATCGAAAGAACATATAGTATATGGTGCCAATTCTGTTAGGTTCTGAAACAGGCTAAAGGAATCTATGATGATAAAAGTCAGAAAGTATTACTGGTATGTGTAAGTGGCGGGGGTTGGCAGAAAAGGGTCACAAGGACACTTTCTGGGATAATGGAAATATGTCTTCATGAAATTAAACAAGGAATTTATATGCTTTACTGTAATGTAAACTGCACTTCAATAAAAAAATATATGTATAACTATTGAAAAAAAAAAACCTGTTGGGACAGCCATATAGCCAGATGGAAGATATCGTATACCAGGGTACAGTTCACATGAATCTAAGAACCTAAAGAAAATTAAACCATAAAATGGCTAATAGAAAACATACCAGAATCTATTGCCACTTTAGAGCAGGGAAGGCCTTTCGGTCATTCTAGTCTGCAGTCAAAAAGAAAAAAGATAAAAACAGTCACACATTCTTACTGAGATCTTTCCTCTGCTTAGAACTGCAAGCAGTGATTCATCATCCCAGAGTGTTTCTGCTTTCCAGTCTGGCAGATTGTGCATTAGAATCGTGCCATTATATTAATACCTAAAGGTGACCCAGATGATGAAAGGCAAACCGAAGAGGAAAGGGCTGAAATGAGCTGCTGAATGATTTTCACTGACTGAAAACACCCAGTACGGCAGGGTGAAGTTCCAGGTTGCAGAAGAAGTCACTACAGTACAGTCCTGCCCAATCTGTAGGGACAACATTATCAGGAGACATCTGTGGGGCAGATGAAGGAACAAACTGTGTCCCCAAGGCATCACATTCTAGTGAGGATGGGGAAGCCAGAAAATCTATCACATGGTTTTTCAACCCTCATAGTGACCCGAGGCATTTTAATTTAAAGAATATGATTTTCAAGCTATCAACTTGGAGAAAAAGACAACCTTGCTATTGGTGAGGTAAAGATAAATGAACTTTTTTATACATTTGCCTGGTATAAACTGATGCCACCACGCTGAATGATGGATAAAAGTCGGCCATCGTTTTTGAAAGTCTGAAAAAATTGCTTATGCTTTGACCCAGCAATTTTATTCTTAGAAATTTATCATAAGCCTATTTATTAATAAAAGGACAGCTGCAAAGATTTAGCAAGAGGGATATATTTCAACATTGTTTATAATATCAAAAAAATTGGAAACAACAGGTTAAATAAAACATAGTATTTTCATATAACAGAATGCTAAAAGAGCCATTAAAATACTATATGTGATTATTTATTGACATCAATTAATGCTTACAATAAAATGAAACAAAGAATGCACATCAGTACTTACAGCCATGATCTCATTTATGTGTTCATAGATACCTGCATGGATGCATATATAGACACATCCAGAAGGCACTCAGCCAATTTTTTTTTTTTTTTTTTTTTAGAGACAGAGTCTAGCTCTGTTGCCCAGGCTGGAAGGCAGTGGCATCATCATAGCTCACTGTAACCTTGACCTCCTGAGCTCAAGCCATCCTCCCACCTCAGCCGCCTGAGTAGCTGGGACTACAGGCATGTGCCCCCATGTCCAGCTAATTTTTTTTTTTTTTTTTTTTTGTAGAGAGGGGGTCTTGCTATGTTACTCAGACTGGTCTCAAACTCTTGTCCTCAAGTGATCCTCCCATCTTGGCTTTCCAAAGTGTTGGGATTATAGGCTTGAGCCATGGCACCCAACCTCAATGCATTTCCGAAAACTGCCTGTCAGTGGTCAGACATACAGATTTATGGGTGATAGTTACGTGTTGATTTCTACTGTATTCTACAGCAACATGTATATTTCTTGTGTAATAAAAAGGTTAACACTATAAAAAAGTAAAACTCTGAACCAGCAAAATTATCTAGTGTATATAAAATATGTATTAACAATCAGGAAGAAATAAATGACAGTTGTTACAACAGAAGCATAAGTCTGGCTCTGAGCTCCCAGGCGGCCAAATCATAGAGGGAAAGACTCAGCTTTTTAATCTCATTCCCATGAAGATTAAAATGTATCATCTCCATGGGAAGGGAAGTTCTAAACGGAATATCTCAAATGGAGGTGCTTTTCATATCAGTTTTATATCTTTACCTCTTGGCTTCGTCTGCTTTTTTTATCTTTTGACTAAGAGGAATATGGTGTTGAATTTTTGTTTTAAATATTTTAGAAACATGGGAACAGCATCTATTCTAACTAAAATCATGTATAATATAACAAGTGGCTAATACTAAGAGATTTTCACATATATTGGTACAAGAGGTACTATTTCTAACTTTAACAGAGTTTATCTCCAGCAATCAGAAAAGTACATGCTATTTTTAACTTACTTTGTCTTTACTGTTCCATTACCTTTCTGCCTGCCTCTCTAACTACTTTCTCTTTTCCTCTTTTAACGACACCAGCAGTTAGGAACTAAATCAGTTCCTCTTAAAGTGGTTTTAAGGGCCAGGTAAATAAAACCATTTCCTACCTTCAGCAAGCAACTGTCATCTGGATGGCACTCTTTTTACCACCCGCTTTACTGATTCCTGGTTCAAGTTGCAGCTCCATAAAATGTGGAAAATATTTTGATTTAGGTTTTTTTCCAATTTGGTAGAGAGTTTTATAATTTCATAATCAGAGCAGATAGCCATTTAACTCCAGATTTCTTCTTTCGCTGTCTTGTATAAAATATTTTAGCACTTGAGTTTTAGCAGAACAGCATTAGTTTGTCACCCTTTTTTCCTACCATCCAAACTTGGTTTTTCTTGAAGGTGCAGCCTTATAAATAGCGCCTCGTGACAGGAAGTCAGCACCTGCTCTGGCTGCCGCAACATTCACAAGTTTGCAACGTGACAAACTACCCTCACCTGAATTTCCCACGTCTATTCAGGATTCAGCCCATAACACAGGGGAGGCCTTTGAAAAATATAAATAAGATATAAAATGTAAGGAAACTCCATAAATTCCAAAATGTTCTCTATGGCCTGCTCCTCTTAGGCAGCAATAGAGAAAATCTCCCAAAATGTTCTTCTGGGGAAGCGAGGTAGTACGTAGTTCTAATGATCCTCCACCCAGTTGTTTGGGCCAAGTGCATTTGCATGACAGTAAAACATGCATCAGCAAGGAGAGGGGGTCTTTGCTCAGGCCATAAAATCATTCAGACTTGGCACAGATTTCTAGACATTGCCTTACTTCAAGATAATGCTACCAGCTTTTCCAGAGACAAGTATAAATTCTTCCCCTTCTTTTAAGGAGACTCAATCTGAACCTTGTAGATTGACTCTTGATACAAGTGAGCACTAGCTTTCCACAGTCCAACAGAACAGCTGCCTGACGTCATCCTGCCAGTCCCAGGTACTTCTCATCACTTTCTTCTCATTGCGTGTTTGACCCTGGGACCAGGCTCTAGTCGTTGACAATCTGGTTAACTGAGAAAGCAAAATCTCTGCTCACCTGGTGCCTCTTTTGCCAAATATTTGAAATTTTCAAGGAGACCAATTTATAAATATGATAGAATCTGACCAGTGTTTCTTGTTGAAAACATTAATGCTCATGATGTGAATGCACCAAGGGTGGGGTGGGGGGCAGACTCTGCCCAGTACTCCGTGGGCAGGGCTGCCATTCGGCTCGTCTGTGACAGCATGTCCACAGCTGCTGTGAAAACATTCCATCACACCCGTAGCAGCAGGCAAGAAGCAGGGCTCCAAGTCCTCTGTACCCGCTCCTCAGTACAGAGCCCTCGCCTGGGTCCTCCTTACTAGCCCTGGGTGGTCGTCAGTCCCTGAGACAGCAGGAGGCCTCCAGGACCTCCTTCAGACCTGTGGTCCTCGTCAAAGCCCCCCTCCCACCCATGGTTGGTGCAAGAGCCCTGCTGGTTAGCTGTTTTGAAAATCACTCCTCCTGAGAGCCACTTGACACAGTGGATATTTATTTTTTTGATTAAGGAAATGGAAGGAAACTTGCAGAAAAGCACACATTTAATTTTAATTCAACAAATGATTACAGATCACCTGTGGGGTGCAGTGTGTTACCAGGTAATTTGGGAAGCTCTGAAATGAATAAAACCTGGTCTCTGAACTCAAGAAGATTATGATCTATATAAACTGTGGTGGTTAAAGTTGATACAGCCGAGATTTTCATAAACTGTGTTTACTTTCTTAAATTACTCTGATTATAATCTTTCTACTTAGGTTGTTACTTAGTGGCCTATTTAGGTTTATGGACCGACTTCATCTGCCCATTCCCTGAACTACCCTCCATGCTTTCCTCTCCCACAGTCCCCTCAAAGGGCAGTGAAGGGCAAATGGACCAGACATGGCTTTTTCTAATCTTATCAGAGCACACTCAGAAGGGGACATGGAGTGCTACCGCGCCAGCCCTGCCCGGCTCTCAGCAAGCACAACACACTATTGTCTAACATTTAGCCTCAGTCTCTCAATTCCCTGTAAACACTGGAGAGTCAAGGTCTGCCTGAGCTCGGCAAGCCGTATCCATGACAACTGTACCTACAGCAGAGTACTTAGCATATGGGTAATAAGAAATATCACCCCACTCACTCCTGTTTTTCAAGAGATCATATGATGAATAATTGAATATCAAACAAATTGAAACATTCATTTTATGCTAAACAATACTACTTCCACACTACATGCTATCTGTATCTAACTCACACCATTATTTGAAAACAAGACAAAACAAAAGGAAGGAAGGAAGGAGAGAAGGAAAAGGAAAACATCCTGCTTGGCTTTGATTTAAAAAATCTCCAATGACTTTTTCTGACAAAAAAATATAATAAAGATGGTCTTGATGAATTTATGACATCCTCGATCCCTAGCAAAAGTCAGTGGAAAATGTTAAAAGTGTCCAATAAATATCAAAGTATAACATAATAGTTTCATGAAGACACATAATTGAATGGGATTCATCCATATTTACTAAGGTTTCTTCCATATTCCTGCTGCGTACGTAAATATCCTGCCTTGGCAAAACACTTTGCAAGCATGTATAAGGATGAAGGCAGAAAGGATGAGACAGACAGACATAAAGGTGACCGAGTGGTGTCAGGCAGCTTGGTTTGACTCCCATACTATGCTAATTAAGTTAATCATCTAGTTCTGGTGTTACAGAAATGGTTTTCTCCCATCACATCATCTCTTTGTACCTAAAAGGAATAATGGGAACACCGAGGAATGACCAGAACATTTCAGCCAGCTTTGACTTAGTCCTCATTCTTCTGAATAACCAAATCTTTGTAGAGGTGCTGCCCCCAGCTCCTGAGATTGGCCCCGCAACTTTCTTTAAGGGAAAACTTGAATTTCCCCGTATCCTTCTGTATCTCCAGCCTATATTCCTGTCAGCTTTGACCAAAGCTCAGAAATGGAATAACGTTTACCAGAAAAAATTCAGTGACTACAGAGATTTAAACAGGATTTAATTTACTTTGACAGTAGATCCACTGGGACATTTTCTTTTCTTAGCTGCAATGACAGACATTTTGTTGTTGCATTTAATTGATGTTCACTATGAAAATTAATTGCACAATTTGGCAAGTGATTTTTTGCAGCCAAAGAAAAAAATTTTGTGCAGCGTGTTAGTTAAGTGCATCTCCTGTCATCAAATAATAAATGTCTGGCATATAGCTACATGTGCAAATATAGCCAGGGACAAGTAGTAAGGAAAATACATAAGAACATTTTGTTTCATGAATAAGTACAGCTCAAAACTTTTAAATCAGTCTCCAATGTATTCACATATTTATAGTCTTGCCTTACATTTGGATTCTTTAGCACTCAATGGAATCTAGTATTGTATTCTGCATTTCTTGCTCACATACCACGGATTTTCATAACTCATGTCTTTGCAAATACTGTTTCTCATTATTTACTAGAGCCAGGTTAGAACTACTAAAATGTTGTAATCTTTATTTTTCTCCTCGATATACTAGTGGGATTTTATGTAATATAGAAAGATTGGAGTTGATCATAGTATGTTAAAACCATTGAAAAGACAATTATGGATCACAAATACGCAGGTTCTGTACATTTTGAGAGGGTGACATATCAGAGAACAGACTCTTTTCTCTTTAAGATGTGTACTGTGTTAAACTTAGGGTTGTGTCGAAGCAATAAAAAATGAAGACTTAAAAAAATGTTTTCCCTATTTCGGGCTGTCTGCTTCATAACATTGATGTTCTGACCACTTGAGAAATGGTTAAGATAGGGGCAAATAATTATTCCAAAAATCATTTGAACTGGCAACTACATTGAGACTCAAATGAAATATTTTTTCCACTAGCCTAAGCTCATTTTTTTCCCTCTTTAGCCAGAATCTAGAAAACTCATTTTCTGAAAAATTAGAGGCTACGTGTAAGGAGGAATGTTTCTGGCAAATGCGTTTGACATTGATTGAAATGTTATGGGTTAGAGACGGTGGCTGTGGGTATGAAGACATGATTGAGATGATATTGTTTTGATAAAGTAGATGATTATGATGAGAGGTGGAGTGTAAGGAAAAAATGAAGACAATTGATGTGTCAGGGAAGTGGAAAAACCTGGCTAAGGGATGATAAATGTGTAATGGTATTACTAACTCTGCACGTGCCCACTCATCTTTCTTGATCTTTCTATAGTTTTTGACACTGTTGACTACTCTCTTCATACAAAGAAACAATAAATAACCTGTTAGCTTACCTTGCTGGCCACACCTGCCCGGCATCCTGTGTACATTTCTCTTCCTCTGCTTTTCCATATTTTGGTGTCCCCACCAGGTTCTTCTGACTCTACACACATTTGCTTACTCCACAGGTGTACTTACCATAGTGCTTCTGATCCAAAATCTTTATTTTCAACCCAGATTATTCTTATGAGCTGTAGATCATCTACTGGATTTCTCCACATGTGTGTCCTGCAGACACTCCAATCTCAACCTCAAAAGCTCATCTTCCTGCTCATCTACCTGGGTTCTGTAAGTAAGCTGGTTTCGACAAGCCACGTGCTCAAACCAAAACCTTGGACATCATTCTCCTTCCTCAGGCCAAATCTATCAGCAAGCCCTGCCAGTGTCACCTCCTAAATATTCTAGACTACATCTACTTCTCCCTGCCTCCACCAACCCAAGACTACGCCCTCCTTTCTCTTAACTGCATTTTAATAACCATTTTGTTTCTTTTCAAATTATATTCCACATATATCTAAAGATATCTTAATAAATCATGAATATATCACAGGATTTTCTTCCGTAAAATCCTCATGTCACTTTTCATTGCTTTTAGCATAAAGTCTTAGCTCCTTGACATTCCATTTGAAACCGCCTCTCTCATGTCACATAAAATAGTGGTAATTCATTTTATACTATTAGGATGAAGTCTTACTTCCTTGACATTGCTTAAGAGACCCTGGTGACCACTCTGTGTCTTTTATCTTTCACCCTTTGTACCCATCCCTTCATCCATGCTGAACTCCTTGCTAAAACTTTCCCTAGCACATAGTCTGCATGCTATAACCTCTGCCTGGAACTCTTTGCTGTTGTCATAGACTTCCTGACTTTTCGTCAGTAAATTAAATTAATACATTAACATCAATTTTTCTTCCTTTTCTGGAAAGCCTGCTTTGACCACTCCTCCCTGCAAGATGGGCTTAAGTGCACTTCTTCAGTGCTGTCATATGCTTATTTTCCCTTTCACAGTATTCATTGACACATTAAGACTGTGTATTTAATTCAATCGTGAGAATGGGGACCTTACCAGTACTGTTCATTGCTGTAGTCCTAGCTGTTAGTGCAATGATTGACTTACAGTAGGCCGACCATAAGTATGTGTGCCTTTTGAATGAACAAATACGTTTTTGATAGTTTCAGCTGTAAATACTGACATTTAAACTACTCAACAATAACCAACACTGTTTTCCTTTAACAAGTTCTAGCTTTGTTTTTTATTCCATTTTAAACCACTTCTCTTGTGTCACATAAAATAGTGGTAAACAATTTTATATATTTAGGATAAAGTCCTAATTCCTTGACATTGCTTAAGAGACATTGCTGACCTCTAACTGTGTCTCTCGTCTTTCAACCTTTGCAGCTGCCACCCTTCATCCGTGCTGAACTCCTTCCTAAAACGGTCAGGGGTTCAGAGCACATTTGATGACCCAGAGTCAGGTGAAAGGACCTGATTAAAAGGAGGAAGACAGATGAATGCTGGGACTTTGCGTCTGTGACAGACTCATCTCCAAGCCGAGGATGAGGATGGGCTCCTTTATCATTTAGATACCTCCATGGGTGCCCGATCTCTATCGTTCTATAAAGTTTTCTTTAAAGACCAATTACATGAAAGTAATGAGTTTAAGAGTTCACTTTTACACAGGGAGCACACGCCAATGCATAGTCTGAGCCAGATATTCTCCCTGAACTACCAAATCAAATTTTCCTGCTTCAAAGGTTGGCATTTGTCTAACACCTATTTATTCCTTCTATCTTGCTACAGCACTAGCCTTGAATTCCCAGGCTAGACTGCTGACTACACAGCTATCACATGGAGAACACAGAGGTAGAAAACAACTAGCAAACAGTGAAGGCTGGGGAAGAAGAGTACCATCAGAAGCTTTTGCCAGCCTAAAAATGGCCACTGGGCCACCACAAAAGTAGGGAGCATGATCTATTAATAGAAAATGCACTGACTGTTTTAAGCACAGTGTGTTCAGATTGCTTGCAGGTACTTCTGATTATCTTTAAAAGATGACAAAGTTCAGTTCTGTTCTACAGAGAGCGACAGACGAAATAATAGAATATAAATAGAACACTGGAAATTTCCCTTACTAGTACTTTCTTTTATTGCCTTATAAATTGTTTTTCCTATACTAACTCACTGGGGAAAGAGTAATAACCTTGCCAAAAATCTTAGAGTAAATAATTAAAAACAACTACAATTTTAATACGTTTTGTT
This sequence comes from Lemur catta, assembly GCF_020740605.2. Classification (NCBI taxonomy): domain Eukaryota; kingdom Metazoa; phylum Chordata; class Mammalia; order Primates; family Lemuridae; genus Lemur; species Lemur catta. Next base: position 20,851,864 of record NC_059136.1, read on the forward strand.
CTGTACATTATTTAAGGCTAACTTGGCAGTGAAATTGCTGAGGAAGTGTTGAATTTGTGTCTCCATCAAGCACGGGAATTTCTTTTGATGATGGAAATGCAATAAAAATAAAATCAATCATAATGTTATCCTAAATGGCTTACACTGAGCCCTGAAGATATTGCATCTATGTGTCCTTTTGAAGTATGCAGTATTTTAATATCTCTATAACCTGTCATGACTAATAAATACCATCAAAAATTTCCTGAATCTATTAAGTTCCCAAAATTATGCTGTTTCAATTGTTTTGATTTTCTAAAAGACTTCAGCTGGAATTTTTTTTAAAAATCTTTAAATTAACACAGGTTTTATAGATGCATAATTATCTTACCTGAGTCTTATTCTTTAGTCATCTAATGTGGACCAGCCTAAGGTCAGATGTCAAAGCAAGCCAAGAGCCCACTGCACTGGGGAAGCTTGCTAGGATTCCAAAGTTACTATTCAGTTTTTTTCATTTGTCATTTATCTTGTTATTATCTGTAAAATTTAATAATTGATTGATTCCCAAAAGATTCACCAAGTTCCTGTCATGTATAAAGCCTGTTTGTGATATTAAGATGGAAAATACATGGTTGCCCTGCCTTTAAGGAACTCACAATTTGGTATAACACTGTGCAACCTGCTAAATGCAATGGTGAATTGTGCACACTAATTTTTACCAACAAAGGGGAAGATTTCTTACTAGCCTTGGGAAGAGGAAGAAATCAAAGAAGGCTTCAAGGAAGTGGTGATTCTAGAGCTGAACCTTAAGAGAGAGGCATAAGTTAGCCAGGTTTGAGGAGAAACACAAGGACACAGAAGAGGAAAAGGTGTTCTGTCCTGTTTTCTTTCCTTTATTTCCCCTTCCTTTCAAACAAATAATATTGAAACTTTTTATGTGCCAGGAGTACCAGAACATGAGTCAAAGTCCAGGGATAAAGTGCAATAGAAGCAAGGAGACAGAGTCAAGAAAGGTATGATGTATGTGTGTAGAAATATACAAAAGTTCAAAAGTAAAGGTTGAAGCAAGCTAAATTTCATAAGAATGTGCCTTGATTTGGGTCTATTTTTGTCCCATTTTCCCAGGCTCACATAGGATCTTTCAGTCTGTAAATTTATATTCTTCAATTCCTGGAAGAATTCTTTAAATATATCTTAGATGATATTATTCTCTTTACATTCCTTCTTCCTATTTTTGGAACTCCTATTATTTGGCTACTAAATTTTCTGGACCTATTATTTACTATTTTTGTCTTTTATTCTTTTTCTTTCCATTAAAAGTCTTTTGACTCTAATTTCTGAGAGATTTTCTCAACTCTATTTTTCAATCCATACACTGAGTTTTTAATATTTGCAACACTTCTAATTTCTAACAGCATTGTTTTTCCTTCTGAATGTCCATCTGCCCTATTACATCCAGTAACTTCTCCTATTATATCTAGTACCTTATTCTTATTTTCATAAATGTAAACTTTTCTCTTATTCTGCTGAGTTCATGGTTCCCAGCTCACTTTGGAAGTTTTCATCTTTGTGCCTTGCATGCACTATTTGTGTTTTCTCCCAAGTTGCTTCTTTCTCTGCGTTGAGATCTCGTCCATGTTAGAGACTTTCCTCAGATGTGTGGTGATCCTTGGCTCTCCACCATATTTAAAATTGGGGCACTAAAAAACTGATGGGAAGTCCTCTACACACAACTAGAACTTGTTAACTATAAATTTCATTTGATGATGATCTGGCTAGGGCATTATATTGAGCAATTCCAAATTGTCAGTATGTTTGTTTAGGGATTTTTTAAACACTTTTATTCCTGGCTTTGAGGTTTGGCATCTTCCCCAAGGAAGTGCATTCTAATCTTCTGCAAAGCCTGGCTCTTAGGTTTAATGTACTCAGAAGGGTAAGAGGTCTGGGGGTTTTACATAATCCCTCTGTGATGGCTTCTAATTTATATTTCTTGGGTTTTATAAGTCTATCATCATTCTTTTTCTGCTTTTAGCTTCTAACATTTTATTGCTGATTTCTCATCTTTTGTTCCAAGTAGAGTTTCAAGAGGGAGAAATATTCTATAAATAAACCCTCCCCTTTTGTTGTTTCATCAGCCACAGTTAGGTTCTGTACCTCACACTTATGACATGTATGTGCCCCATCTTACATATAGACATAAATAATTACAGTTCAACTCAGTACATGCTATAATAAATGAAAGTGCCAAATGTATGGAGCACACAAACAGTAAGTCTGAACTCAATTAGAAAAGTTTAGGATGTATTTATTTTTTAAATGTTTTAAAAATTTAAAACTTAAAACATAAATTCAGGTTTGGCATTTGTTGTAAGATGTGAAAGAAATTTTAACACCATGACTTTCAATTAGGCAGGTATAATGCTGGAGTTTTTTATAAGACTTCATATTTAAGTCTTCAAAATCATTCCCTTAATTGGGACTAATATTCCATATTACGAATAAGAATAATGGGGCCTAGAGAGGTTTATTTTAAAAGCTTAAAGTTATCTAGCAAGGAATGACAGAACTTGAATCTCTGGGAGGCCGAGGCGGGAGGATGGCTCAAGGTCAGGAGTTCAAGACTAGCCTGAGAAAGAGGGAGACCCCGTCTCTACTAAAAATAGAAAGAAAATATATGGACAGCTAAAAATATATATAGAGAGAAAAATTAGCCAGGCATGGTGGCACATGCCTGTAGTCCCAGCTACTCGGGAGGCTGAGGCAGAAGGATTGCTTGAGCCCAGGAGTGTGAGGTTGCTGTGAGCTAGGCTGATGCCATGACGCTCTAGCCCAGGCAACAAAGTGAGACTCTGTCTCAAAAAAAAAAAAAAAAATTAAAAAAAAAAAAAGAAATATAGGTTCCTATTTCTCCAAAGCCATGCTTTAAGTATAGAAATATTCAGAGAATGAAATAAAGGTCTTTATCAGAGGTAACAATGGCATTCTTATTTACTGGGAAATAGCCACCTCTCAGAGTTTTTAGAAATGATTATCCAACTTATGTAATACTTATGTAAGTTCCATTTTCTTCCTTCAGCTCACTGATAAATGGCCCACTTTGTTGTTGGGTTTTTTTCTCCTATTTTCTACTCTTCTACCTATTACATATAAAGAATAGAGGGAAAAATCCCTTTTTTCAAGAAAGTATGGAAGGAAGCTGAATCAAATCATTTAACTTGCATTAAGAGACTTCTGGATTCATTTTCTACACCCTTTCTGTCCCATGTTTCTAAGGCCTCCAAAGTCTGTCTCCCTGCATGTTGGCAGCGACAGCCTGGGGGACAGCCTGCATGTATTCAGCACCTATGGATGCTCCAACGCCATCTCCACCTGCTCCACCTCCTACCTTACCTTCCCCTGTGGGTTTTGTCACCCTTGCTTCGTGACCGAGCCATAGTGAGCTCTCCTTATGTTAATTCCTTTCCCTCAGGAGGTCATTGGTTTGGACTCAGGTGGCTGTTAAGTGTACCTCCTGATTTCCTTTAAATTATTGCAGCAATACCATTGATCAGCACTTTACTCATTTATCCGCTCATTTGTTTTCTATGAAACACTAACTGAGAACCAGCTTTGTGCAGGAAACTAGGATTAATGTTAGGCAAACAGAAATAATAAGCCCTAGAATTCACTGAATGCTTACTTTGTACTAGATCCATTCAAAATGTTTTCTAGACATTGCCTCAGTTCTCACATTTCAAACCTCTATGAATTTTCATTTATTGTTGTTATCATTATCCCATTGTACAGATGAGAAACTTTGGGGTACATAGAGATTTAAATAATTTGCTCCAAATCCAGATTACACAGTACCAGGTGGAGCCAGGATTTGAACAAGAGCAGTCTAACCAGTGAGCTCTCGACCTCTGCACCGCTGGGCCAGGATCAGCCTTGTTCTTGAGTCATTCATTGGCTCTTACTCCCTGGAAATCTTAGCTAATATTTCAAACCTGTTTGTGTGTCCATAGACACTTTATAAAACATTCAGCGAGTAGAGACCTTTCAGGCCAGCAGAATAGCAAGGTGGAAACTAAGAATTTTTAAACCAGTGGATTGAGTTTAGGCCAAAGTGCCCTGAGGATAGGAAGTTTCCAATGCATGTCCAACCATACCAAACCCACAGACCAGTCCTAACTGGATTGAAAACAGTGGAGGCAGATGTCTTGGCCCCAAGCTGTGGCAGAAAGAGTGAGGATCTAGACTTGGGAGACTGTTCCCATTCTGACTCTTTCCCTTATGAGTTTTGTAACCTTAAATCCAATCATTTAATCTTTCTGCACGTCAGATTTTACATCTGTAAAATGGTGAAACTAACACCTGACAGTATGTGTAAGAGCTATGCAAATTTCAAAGCACTTAAAAAAAAAAACGTAATCATTCATGGCGTCAATGTGAAAAAGGTAAGCCGCTGAGCTGGAAATTTAATCACATGTTGAGTCTTGTTTCCCTCCACAGGAGAGACATTCACTTGGCTTACAGGAGACCGCACTTGCCTGGTTTTCCTCCTAATTCACAGGTTGTACCTTTACAGGCTTTTTTGTTAATTTCTCTTCAACATCCTGACCTTTCAAAATTGGAGTGCTCCAGGCTCAGTCCTGGGTCCTCTTCTCTTCTCTGTCTCACTCCCTCTCGATGTGATCTCATCCCCTGTTCTGATTTTAAATGTCACGAATATGCTAGTGACTCAAAATCACATCTTCAGCTCACCCCTCTCTCCTGAGCTCCAGGCCCGTTTGTACAGCTGTCAACTCCACATTTCCACCTGGACACCTGACATTTCAACCTTCATGTCCAACAACCAGCTCCCGATCTCCTCTAGCAAACCTCCTCTATTTACAAATTTCTCTGTCTCTCTCCTCATCTTCGCTTCTTGAGCCCACAAACCTTGGAGTCATCCCTGACTCTGCTCTTCCTCTCATATCTTGCTCCCAATCCATCAAGAAATCCTACCGGACTAAAAACATATCCAGAATCCAACCGCCCCCTGCCACTCCCACTGTCACCGTTCTGGATTGCTGCAACTGTCTTCTAACTGGCCTCTCTGCTTATATCCTTACCCTTAATTGTTTTTTCCTCAATACAGTAGCCAGGGCGATAGCTTTTTAAAAACGTTAGATCATGTTATTGACTCCCTTGCTCAGAACCCTCCAATGCCTCTGGTTCCACTCAGAGCCAAAGCCCAAATCCCAGCAGTGGCGGGCAAGGCCCTCCAGCACCTGGCCACTCTCTGCTCTCCAAACCCTTCTATGTGTTTTGACGGACTCCCTCAGCTCCAGAAACAGGGGCATCCGTGCTGTTCCTTGAACATGCCAGGCATTTTCGTGCCCAGAGTTTTCACCCTGCTCTTCCCTCAGCTTGGGCGCTCAGCCAGCATATGCCCACGTGGCTAAACTCCTCAGCCTGTTCAAGTCCTTCCTCAGTGTCGCCTTCCAATGTGGCCCATGCTGGGCCATCCTATCTAGAGTTGTCCCCTGCCCCATGCCCTGAGAACCCAGAGCACATTTCACTGCTGTGTTTTCTCCTCAGCTCCATCACCTTCAAATACACTATGTGATTTGCTTGTTATTGTGTTTGATGTTTGATGTTTGTTGTTTGACTCATCTGTGCTAGAGTATAAGCTCTGTGATGGCAGAAAGAGCTTTTGTCTATTTGAGTCGATGATGTTTCTCAAAGACCTAGAGCACTTCCTGTCACATGGTGGACACTCAGTTAACATCCACTGAAGAAATGAATGAATTTCAAGACATAAGCAACACTAAAATGTACCAGAAAGCATAGCACTGAGAAATCCTAGAATAAAAAGAGGGTAGGATCGGATCTACGAAGAAAGGGCTAACATATACTTCCTTAGACAGTTCAAACTCCTGGTTCCCAAATTTCTTCCCCTCCATGTAGCTCCTGGCACTACACATCTAAGAGCCCATCTTCAGCTCACATTTATCAGGAGAACAGGGGGACTTGGGGAGAAAGAACTTCAAAAATCAGAATTTTCTAACCATCTTTTAAAGACTTATTTTTAGTGCTACTTGAACAAGAAGGCAAAAATCCCCTTGTTCCCCAGGACATTCCCTGCCCCCCCCGCACCCCACACCCCTGCCCACCAATCGGAGTCCCCAACTTCCAGGAGGAGGAGGAAGGGCAGTGACATTTCTTCTTCTTCTTATAAATACTTGAAACTCCTTTCACCAATGCTGACAAAATCCATTGTTCTACAGTGAGAGAGAAAATGCCCTCAAATTCAAATGCCTTTTCAGAACATTTGTATTTAATCTAATCAAATCTAATCTAAATTCTAATGAAGTAATCAAGCAATAAATATAAATAACTGATGTCAGATGCTTCCTATTTGCATAAAAGAACAAGCATGAATGACTTGGCTCAGGGTACTGCATATGGGGGTCACTCCAGTGAAGGGAAGGGGCACATAGCAGGGAACTGAAAAAGGCCGTGGAAAATGTTTTACTTTAGATAAAATTACATCTCCCTCCCCGTTTACCTTCAGCAAACAGAGGTTTAACAGGCTTTGCCTGGGGACAGGGTAGAGAGAGCAGGGAATAGTAGATCTGTCCAGTGTCAGTGCTTAAAGGCCCCCCTTCCTCCCCAAGGGAGGACCCACTGGGTCTGTTACCCACTACTAGGTCCTTTTTGCAACATGGCCATTTTAAAAATATTTAGGTACAAAAGGACTAGTTAGCAAAGTATTTTTGTTCTCAAAACAAAAAACAATGTTTTGATCAAATGATAATGTCTGGTAAAGTCTGTAAGCTCAGCCAGACAATGGCACAGAAAGGAACAGCTTGTATAAATACAAGTATCTTTCTACATTTCTCACTTAATTTTCCACTCTTTCTGTTGGCTATTTTTCCAAAAGTAATTTTCATTTTATTTTCAAGGCTCATAATGATATTTCCCTACTTGTGAAATACTCATTGGTTAGAATTCTCCAAGTGATCTTCAGCTAAGTGCATGTAGGAGCACACGAAATAGCCCGAAGCTAAGGGACTAGGAAAAAACTGTGCTTACAGAAAAATTGGTTTCCATAATCTTCCTGGATTCAAAAACACATCTATTTAGGTGCCAACAAAAATAGCAAAGATCATGAGAGATTCTTTTCTTTTTTTTTTTTAAGAAAAGCTTTATTGAGGTATGTTTGGTATATTAAAAACATATTTAATAAATACAATTTGATGAGTTTTATCATATGCATACACTTGTGATTCTATCCCCACACTCAAGACAATAAACACATCCATCCCCTCCAAAAGTTTCCTTGTGTGCCTTTGCTTTATGTGTGTGTGGTGGGCGGCAGGGGGGAGAGGGGGTGTTAAGAACATTTAGCATAAGTTCTTCCCTCTTAGCAAATGTTTAAGTGCAGGACACCATGTTGTTAACTACAGGCACTATGTTGTACTGCAGATCTCTAGAACTTACTCATCTTACATGCTATGATTCTTCATTTGATAGATTGATTAACACACTGGACATTTATTTTAAGAATATAGCATAGAATTCTTCTTCCTTCAGTTGAAAAACTAAATTAGACACCAACTTAAAATGGAAAGAGACATGTAGAATATGGATATTGAGAAAAACATATGCTTTCCCCCAAATTTCCTCATGACCTTGAATATGAATATCTTTCTCATGTATACTGCTGAGATTCATGTTATTCCCATGTCTTACAGTAATTTCAAGTCCATAAACAACTTTGCCTATTATACCTTAATATGTTAGAGAGTTGTGTGTTTTTCTGTGATTGTTATTTCACTGGACTATTAAATTTACTTTAGCCTCTATTTGATAGTGGTCTAGAAATTGTGACATTACCTCATGTTGTTAACAGAAGGGGTAGCTTAATCTATAAACAACTTGTTAGCACAGGTTTTAAGCCCTTAAATATTCATTTGGTATAAATCACGTTTCAAGGCCTGTCTTCTGTATTATTTCTAAATATGCAAAAACAGAATCCATTGGCCACGGGAGCCAGCTTTATAAACTCAGCCCTCAGTGTTTTCCTCCCTTGGTTTATCAATTTCTTTAGGCTGGGTAACAAGTATGTCCGCATAGCCCGTTCTTGTCCAAACCCAAACGCAGTACTGCAGATGCATTCCAGGGTATTTGGAAGCCTCGCCCTAACATAAGGACTAGTTCTCCTATTGGAGAGAACACTGAGGAACCACAGATGGTTCAGGAACACGCAACTGGGCCAAGTTTTAACATTTTAGTGTTGCCACATTGAGTTTTGTTTCCCAGTAATAATGCAGCCAAGTATCTCGAAACTCTTGCCCCGCACGGGAGGCTGCTTCTCACTGGTTCTCACTCAGGAGCTAGTCTTTTTCTCCCTCATTCGACGGAGGTTAAGTCAATACGGCTGCCTAATCATATTGGGCCCAAACATATCTTACCTCATTTTTAAGTTGAGCTACTTATGGCTCCCAGAATCATAAATAATTGAAAAGCATTTTATATTTTACCAGTTTCTCATAACCCCTTTAGGAAGTGGGGTGATGTTACTGAGACGTTTTGCAAATGCATTGATGGGTGATGTGACGTTTCCTGTCTGCACAGTGAGTAGCAAAATGAGGTCATTAAGGACAAACCCTGGGATCCACCAGAATCTTACTTTTAAAGCTGATTATCATTTGTCAGGCCCTAGTAAGTGACCATTTAATTCAAACGCACGTGGCCTGTGTTTTGTCTGTTTGGTGCTGGGTGCAGAGGAGGCTCGGGCTGCTACAAAGCCAGTTTCGGTGACAGGGGGGAGGTTGTCTGCAGAGTGCAAAAGCTTCTACCTATATCCACAGTGCAAGGGGCTCAAAGAAAGCCTGGAACCCCGTTAGATTCAAGCTCCTACTTTCTTGAGATATGTATATTTATATATTTAAATCATGAACTGCAAGGCAAGATCTGTGGAAAGCTCAGACCATGCCCAGAGGAAGAGAGGGAGCTGCCAGGACTTGCTGGCTGCCGTGCTGTTTGCTTCTTGCTGTGTTACATTTTCATGCTCCTTTGGAGCCTGTTCTTCCACGTTCAAGACAGTTTCTAAAAATGAAAAGTCAGGTAACAGGAAAATTCGAGTTTTTTAGGACCACCTTGCCGTGGTGGTTGGGAATTTCTGCATGTCTGCCGTCGGGTTTGCAACACTGTTTGTCAGAAGGGACAAAATGCACCTTTGTTTCTCTTCGGGCTTCCTTTCGGACTTGACTGCGTTGTGCACTGATGCTCTGTCCGGCTTCAGTCAGTCAGTGATGGAGCAGCTGAATCTCACCCACAGGACACAGCAGGACGCAGAAGCGTTCATGCCCACAGGAATTCCCTAGGCACACGCTCTGGCCCCCAGCCGGCCAGTCCCAGGGCAGGGGAGCGCAGCCAGGGCGGTGGTGTCGAAGACTCTGGATGAGTGACCTGCACCACTTCCAAATCTGTACAAGCACAAACACCCCTTAACCCAACACCAATCTGCTAGTTATTTAAGTCGTTTGATTCAGTGCTTTATTCTAGAAGCACATCTGGGGATTTTGCAAGCATGGGGAAAATAAGTGTTCTCTGAAAGCTGAGTCATAACTAGCAAGTGGCTCTTCAGTCCTGGGCTGTGACACTCGTGGGTTTGGGTGGCAGTGAACTTTGTCTTTTCCTTTGTGGCAGCAGTTTCCTCAGAAGAGATCACCACAGCTCCTCTGGTTCTGTCTTTGTGCTTCAGGTAGAAAGACGTTCAAGTAGCCCAAGATGGGTGACAGCCTTCTGTTCTGAAATGTCTTCACATGGTGTCTTCAGTGAGAAGTCTGTTTCTTGAAATGGTAACTCCAAGGTCAGAGATTTCCATACATTTAAAATTAAAGCTTTCTGCTGAATACTAATCATTATCAGTTCCAAACTTCCCTATGTTATTAACAAAAACCCGAAAAGGTGGAGATGTGGATTTAGTCTGCTACATTTCCAGTCTTCTGTGAAGGGCAGAATGAATGTGTTGCTGTTGGATTTGATATTAATGGATTATTATAATATTTTTTCCAAGGAAGTTGGCAATACCTGAAACCTGTTCCAGATCCATCACTTGTATCTTCCTTATCTCCACTAAAAGTTAATGCACAGAAATATATCCAGCAGAGCTGGATAAATATCACATGTTCTCAGGGGAAGCACATTTGACTTTGATCTCAATGGATTGTTAGAAGGTAGGCTAGCTCATGAGGACATCTAGCTACCCTAATGCTGGTGGGCTCAAGAAGCCCTAAGCCCACACTCAAGCCTTCTGACAAGTATGAAAGTCCGTCCGGAGGCACAAGGAGAGCCTGACTGCCAGGTGCAGTGTCCAGTACGTTCTCTCCACTGCAGGGGTAAAAGGAAGAACCAAGGGAGCTGGGGCCCCACACTGAGCGCAGCAAAAACCTCAATGCATGTGTGAGCTCTCACCTCGTGGCTATGGTTCAGCAAAAGCCTCAACTCTTTCGGTTGCAAGTAAGGAAGACACAATTCAGCCTATGTCAAAGAGAGGATTTACTGACTCATGGGCAGGGGCAGAATAGGGTTTGGCTAGCAGAAGCAGGGGCTCGTGCCTTCTGACTGCCGCTCTCCTGCCACCTTCTCCTGGAGACGGAAGTGCGGTGCTCATGGTCTGGGCTTTCACTGCCTCGTGTATCACTACCAACCAGGAAAGGAAAATGATGTCTCCTGGCTTCCTCTAAAAAACCCTGGGGGATACTTTTAACAGGGCCGATGAGTATTTGCATCAGTTATTATGGCGAGGGCTGAAGGATGGCGAGGGCTCAGTGTGCGCTGTCAGGATCAGCGTGAGGTGTGCGCACCTGCACACTGGGCCGGCACCTGCGCCTCTGTGCACAGTCATTTTCTGGAATATTCTGAATCAGATCATCAATCTTTTGCCTTAGGGTGAAGTTACGGGAGTGGAAGAGGAGGGGAGGACCCAAAATAAATTTTTCATGCTTCCTAGAGAAGAATATGTACCAGATTCAAAAATAGTCATTCTTCTTTCTCTTCCTTCCTTTTCTTCCTTTTTCCTGTCCCTTTCCTCCCTTTCCTTCCCTTTCATACCTTCCTTCCTTCTGTCTTTTCCTCCTTCCCTTTTTCTTTTTTATATACACATTTTTAATTCTCTTTGTCAGAGATTTGAGAGCACATCTGAGATTTGAGGGATCTGGAAATGGGGTGGTGCTGAGCCCCCTCCAGGTCTCCTCTGCCTCAGACTCTGGTCCTGATACACACCCTGTGAGTGAGAGGTCAGCACACCATCCAGCACCTTCGTTTTCTCCAGGGGAAGCAATTATCATTGTTTTTTTTTTTCTTTTTTAAGTTGATACTTGATTACCTCTAGTGTGAACCATAGATGTCAAAGACTGAGTTTCTTTACTCAGACTTGATTAAACATTTCATTTTACTCAAGAACTGTTAAACCTAGAAGGGAGCTTAGAAGCTTACAGGTAAAAAAAAAAAAAAAAAAAATGAGGCTCAGAAACATGTCCCAGGTCCCACTTAATTAAGAGACAAGACCAGAATTCAAGGTCTTCTGGCTGTCAATTCAATATCATGGACAGTGTTGCTGTTTCGTGGAGCCTGTGCCTCATCTGTGCAAAGGGTAAGCGTTGCGATTTAAAAGCAAAACTCTCACAAGGTGTATATGCTACATATTTAATGATTCGTATAATTATTTCACTATATGGTAAACAGGCATAAAGAAAAAGCAGTATTTAGAGAATATTATTATTCATAATATTGCTATGTGGTCAAACCAAACATTTCTGATTTTGTATTGTTAACTTCACCTCCCCTAGGATTGTGCCTGAGACCGACCTGTCCACACGACGGCTATGACTTACGGGCAGTCTAGTGAGCAAGGGTGAGCCCAGGCCGCCTGGGACTGCCAGCCTTGGGTTGCTGAGCTTGGGGGAATGAGGGTGTCCCCTGGTCAGCACCACTGTGTGGGCACCTCTTCGAGCAATTCATATTTGTTTTTTTTGTTTCTTTATGCTTTTTTTTTTTTTTTTTAAAGAACATCTACACTGTTGTCCACACCTCCAGAAAGAGGGAGTTACAGAGCACAGAGCAGGGGAGAGTCTGCCTAACTGTCCACTTATTCCTTATTAACATGTAGCCTGTCGGGGTCCCAGTGTATTTTTTCCCAAGGACTGCAGGACAGGAGCCAAACTGGATATCTCAGGATCCCACAGCCACGAAGCAGCCGGAGAGCTCCATGGTTCCTGCCTGTGTCTCAGATAAACCACCGTAACCTGATGGTTTCCCAGCCTGTGGCACTGAACATCCACACGCCACCCTGTCGAATTCCTCCCCGTAGTGGAAAGCCCGAAGCGGAGGCCACCCAAGGAGCCCAATGTCTGCTACTGCCCTGGCCCTGCAGGAAATTTGTCTCTGTGGCCCTGTATGGCCTTTTAGGAACCTCTTTGCCATTCCTCTCTCCCCTCCGCTGCCTCACGTACTGCTGCCATCTCTGGCTGTTCAGAGTCCCCACCTTCTCCAATGCAGGGCTGTTCTCCAATTACAAAACATCCACAGCTTCGCTCCGGCCTGCTTCTTCAACGTGCCTGCAGTCCTCGGGCGTCTGATCAGCTAGCTCACTTCTGAAAATCTGCCAAAACTCAGTAAGTTAGTATTTGTAATTTCTCAACAAAGAAACTGGCTAACTTGAAGAAGCACCCTGTCTAACTCATAGACTCGACATCTCAGCAATTTGGCATCATTTGTCCATGGTGACTTTTTAAGGAGCACTGAGTCCAGGTGTGAGGACAAGGTGCCTGTCTGGATGAATGGACGCTGGAAACAGTGCAGACGCCCGTTTCTCTCCCTCAGTTGTGCTCAGCAAGTGACAGGTGCAGTTATTTTTGAGTCCACACCATGGGCCTCCACGGCAGCTGGCTCTGTCCATCCTGACCAGCTCTCTGCACTTCCGGAGCTACTCATGTACCCTACAAGGACACTTTTCAGCTCATCAGCTTTGCCATTTATAGAATAAAGCAGTAGCCACTCCAGAACACTCCTGGAAAACGCATGGAGATAAAATCCACTGTTCCCTATTGACAACTGGCAAGTGTAATGATTGGTTTCTGCAATAGAACCTTCCACGGTAATGGAAAAGTTCTGTATCTGCTCTGTCCAACACAGCAGCCACTAGCTACCGCGCACTTGAAATGCGGCTAATGCCACTGGAGAACTACATTTTTAATTGTGTTTCATGTTAATTAATTTAAATTTAAATAGTCACATGTGACTAGCAGCTATCATATTGTACAGTGCAAGGGCAGCGTGGTTTCATTTATGGCAATAAAATCTATGGTAATAGCTACAAAATTGAATGTAATTACTTAAGAATCATCCTCTGGTCAATCCTTTGTATGTTGGGGATGTTCTGTTATTTCTAATCAAAGAAGGAGTGTCATGGGGCTTGATAAATTTTGCCATTTTAATCAAATGCTTTGCACTTTGTGCTTATATTTGGATAAGTAAAGATTATAGCTGTAAATTATATAATATCTTAAGCTAGCATAAATTCCGATGGAGATATAAGGGCACTGCCTTTTCCATACATGAGGTTAATGAAACACTATTGTTGTCCTTTACGTTTATTTGAGAAGATAAACATAAGAAAATAAAGAAAAGGAAAAGCTCTCAGAAAATGTGATGTTTGGAATATTTCAAAATTAAAAATTTCAGTAGGAGAAAAAAAATTATTCAATCACAATTACTTCTAAAAACATGAAAGTTAAGAATGCAAATCCCCGAATCGCTAAAAATGTTTTATTCAATCAGTACGTTAGTGAAATTTCTATTTCCCTAGCAACAAAGCCACAGATATTTTTTCTTTCTGAGACTCTAGGCACATACTAAATAAAACTACAATTTATATTATTCTGCACAGTGAAATAATACCAACAACAGTGAGCATTTATTGAGCACTTGCTATGGTCAGACGCTATTCTTTGCAATTTATAGGTATTGACTCCTTTTACCCTTATGAGAACACCATAATGTTGCTTACTATTGTTACATTTTATAGTTGTATAAACTGAGAGAGAAGTGGGGTACATTTCCCAAGGCTGTAGGAGACAACTAGTAAAGAAAGAGGTGTCCAGTTCTGTGACTCCATTCACAGGTGCTAACATATATGTAGCCCCTGTTATCTGATTATGATTGCACTAAGCCAGAGAATATAAAACTGAAGAAACCATTTCCCTACACTACTTCTCCTCAGGGACAGAGATAAGTAAACAAAAGATAAAGTCTATTATAATAAAAGTGTTTCACATGTTCAAGATTTTGCTATTAAATTCCACTGTTCCCATAATCGTATGTTTCCCCCCATTACAGCAATCTGGTTCTTTCCTTAGAGATCTACCAGCCAATAAGTTCCGGGGTAGGTACATACTAGAAGAGCTACTCACGTGTGGTCTGCAAGTCAGTAGCATCAGCATCTCCTGAGAACTTCTTAGAAAATGCAAATTTCCAGGCCCAAATCCAGAGATGCTGATTCAGAATTAGCCATGGCAGGGGAGGGGGAGAGCTTTTGGGGTCTGGCTTCTCTCCCTTAGAAAAATGCATTCAAGTCCTCTCCATGCCCTTGAGTATATCAATGGTCCACTCTTAAGTATTGCTGAGTAATATTGCATTCTATGGATATGCCACAGTTTGTTTATCCATTACAGGCTGAAGAGCATCTTGCTTGCTTACAGTTTGGGGCTCTTATGAAAAAGCTGTTATAAATATTTGTGTACAGGTTCTTGCATAAAAAAGCTGCTATAGGCATTTGTGTACAGGTTCTGCAATACCTAGGAGCGAGACTGCTTGGTTGTAGGACACAGGGTATGTTTAATTTTATAACAAGCTATTTTCCAAAGTGGCAGCATTGTTTTGCATTTCTACCAGCAATGATGAGATTTTTGGTGCTCTGTGTCCCTGTTGCCAATACTTGGTTTGTCATTTTCCTATCCTAGTAAGTGTACAGTGATATCTGGTTGTGGTATTAATTTTTATTTCCCTAATGATCAATATTGTCAATGTTGTCAAATAAGCATCTTTTGTGTGCTTATCTGCCGTCCTTAGATTTTATTTGGTGAAGTATTTGTTCAGATATTTTGCCCAATTTTTAAAATTGTATATTTTCCTATTGTTGAATGTTGAGTCCTTTGTCTGTTCTAGCACAAGTTGTTCATCATATATGTGACTTTTAAAATATATTCTCCCAGTCTGTGGCCTATCTTTTTATTTTCTTAACAATGTCTTTCTCAAAGTTAAGATTCTGATTCTGATAAGAGACAATGTCTCAGTTTTTTCTTTTATAGATTGTGCTTTTGTTATTGTATCAGATATTCTCCTATGTTTTCTTGTAGATGTTTTACAATTTAAAATTTTATATATAAATTTAAATTTCCAAATTTTATATTTAAAATTAGATATTTTAATTTATAATTTAAAATGCATATTTATAATTTAAAATTTTATATTTTAAATTTATAATTTAAAATTTTATATTTTAAATTTATAATTTAAAATTTATATTTATAGTAGAAAATGTATAAGCTATGAGGTATGTTTCATCTCATTTTTTTTCCATGTGAATGTCCAATTATTTCAGCACCATTTATTGACAAGACTGTCCTTTCTCCATTGAATTGCCTTGGCACCTTTTTCCAAAATCTGTTGCCTATATTTGTGTAGCAAATTCTATTTCTGGACTCCGTTCCATTGATCTGTGTTTGTCACTCTCCATAAACACTGTGGGTAGCCTGAATCCTCCTGCTTTGTTCTTCTTGTTCAGATTTATTTGGTCCATTCGAATTTCTTTAACTTTCCATATACATTTTAGGATTAGTTTACTAATATCTGAAAAAAGCTTACTGAGATTTTAGGACCGTGGCAAATCTATAGATCATGTGGGGAAGAATTCACATCCCAACAATATTGAGTTTCCTAATTCATAAACATCGCGTATCTCTCCATTTAAAACTTTTTTAAAAGAATTTCTTTCACCAGTGTTTTGAAGTTTTCAGCATACAGATCCTGCACGTGTTCTGTCTGATTTATACCCAGGCACTCCTGTGCGGTGCTGTTGGAAATGGTTTTGTTTTACCACTTCAAATCTCAGTTGCTCATTGCTGGTGAATAGGAATACAAATGCCATTTGTACATTAACCTTCTAACCTGCAAACTTGCTGAACTAACTGATTAGTTTATAGCTTTTATGTTGATTCTTTTGAATTTTCTATATACAATCATGTCCCTGTGAATAAAAACCAATTTTATTTCTTTTTCTTCCTTCTTTCCTTCCCCCACAGCAGCTGCCCCCTTATTTCACCGGTTTGGCCTTCCAGGACAACGTTGCTCCTGGTCCTGAGGAGTGGGAAGAGATATCATGCCTTTTACTATCAAGTATGATGTTAGCTGAATGTTTTTTCATGGATGATCTTTATTAGGTTAAGGAAGTTTTGTTTAAAGCCGTTTGCTTAGAGGTTTCACATGAATGGATATTGAATTTTTAAAAATGCTTTTTCTGTAACAATTAATGATGATCATATGCTTTTTTTCTAATTAATCTGTTAATATAGTGAATTATATTGATTGATTTTCAAATATTGGATGGGTCTTGCATTTTGGCATGATCCTTACTTGGTAATGATATATTATTCTTTTTATATATTGCTGCATTTGATCTGCTGACTCTTTACTGAGGATTTTGGCATCTAAGTTCATGAGGGATTTTCGTCTTTAGTTTTTATTTCTTGTGATTTCCCTGTATAGTTTTGGTATTGCTGTAATGCCAGCCTTTTAAAACAGGTTGGAAAGTGCTTTCTACTTTCCGGAAAAGATTATGTGGGATGCATATTATTTCTTTCCTGAATGTTTGTAAGAATTTACTAATGAAACCATGGAGACCAGGAATTTTCTTTTTCTTTTTCTTTTTTTAGGGAAGGGGAGAATTTTAAACTGCAAATTCAATTTTTAAAAAATAGAGATAGCAATATTCATACAATCTTTTTAAGTACATTTCGATAGCTTTTTGACCTTTAAGGAATCAGTCCATTTTGTCTGATTTGTTGAATTTAAGGCCACAAAGTTGTTAGTAATATTACCTGTTTATCCTCAATGTCTGTAAGGTCAGTATTAATGTGTGTTTTTTGCATTTCTGATATTGGTAGTCTATGTTTTCTCTCTTTTTCCTCTGTTAATCTGGCTAGAGGCTTACCAATTTTTAAAAATCTTTTCAAAGAACCAGCTTTTGGTTTCATTTATTTTCTGTATTTTCTGTTTCTCTTTCACTGATTTCTGCTCTCATATCTATAATTTGCCTTCTGCTTGCTTTGGGTTTCTTTTGCTTTTTTCTCCTCTAGTCTCTTAAGGTGGGTATTTATTTAAATGATTTGAGAACTTTCTTGTTTATATCCATTTAACACTACAAATTTCCTTCTAAGCACTGCTTTAGGGAGGCCCCACAAATTTTGACATGTTGTATTTTCATTTTCCTTGACTTCATTTTTTTTTTAATTTCCCTTGAGATCTCCTCTTTGACCCTTGAGTTATTTAAAAGTGTTGCTGTTTAAATATTTGAAAAGTTTCCAGATACTCTTCTAGCTTAATTCTCTTATGGTCTGAGACACATTTTGTTTGATTTCTATTCTTCTCACTTTGTGGAGGATTGTTTTGTGTTCCAGAATGTGGTGTCTCAGGAAAGGATCTGCGTGCATTTGAGAAGAAAGTGCTTTCTGCGGCCAGTGTGTGGAGTATCCTTAAGTATTACTTACGTCTGGTTGGTTGGTGGTGTTAGTATAATCATGAAGAAGAGCTGCTCCCCAGGCCCTGTGCCTGCGCTTTCCTGAGGGCATCACTCCTGCTTCCAGGGGTGGGGGGTCTTTCCTCCCCAGCTGGCTCTGGTGAGGGTGCTGGTTTTCCAGGTCTCCTCATACCCTGTTTAGCTTCTGATAAGCAGAACTTTCTTTTCTCTGGCATGCAAAGCCCAAACTGTCTGCACAGAAATGTGCTGAAGGAGCCAGTCCATGAGCATCCTACTATGTGCATTTATGTACATTATTCACTCAATTTTGTCACTTAGTCATTCAAAAAATACTTATTGAGTGCCTGCTGTATGCCAGGCTGAGAATAGTGTCATGAACAAAAGACAACAAGCATGAGAGTGCTTTGGGAGATCCTCTGACTGATGGGAGATGGGGATCAGTGGGCACATTTCTCTCCCTTCCTTCTCCTGTTTGGGCCATCCTGAGTCATGGACATTCACACAGCCTCTCGGGAGATGGACGCACAGGCTGAGTAGTCAGGTGTTGACCACACCACGTGGCCAGTTGGGTCATTCTCTGCCCCCCCACTTACCTGCCTTTCTTCTTTTGTCCTCGCTCACTGTCTCTTGGGATCACACTCTCTAAATAGTAATGTGTAATTTTGCCTCAGGTTTTGCTTTCTAAGGAACCCAAGTTAAGACGTTATTCTTACCTCAGCAAGTAACCACTGGTAAATGTGAGATGACATAAAAGGAAAAGCTAGTAAATAAAGATTAAACAAAACTTCTCCATAATGAGACCAGCATCTAAAGTATCTGCCCCTCCACCCCTCCTATCTTTAAGCTGCCTCATTCTTAAATGGGCCCCACAAGAGGTATCTCAAAGGAGCCAAGATGCAAGACTCTAACCCTAACTCTAAGAGAATGGAGCCCAAGTATTTAGCTTTTATCATCTGCAGAGAAGAAGTAGAAAACAACATTTCAAAATAAAATATATTCAATGAAAAAGATCCAACTGTCTCAAGCAGAAGAAAGTGAAAAATTAAGTCAGAGGCAGACTGTCAAAGGTGAAAAAGCATAGCCTGGATTAGAAATGAAGATGTGAGAATCTGAACTTCCTAAGGGCTAGTTCCAAATACAGAAGTGATAATAATGTGCAGTCAAAAAAGTGTGAAGACGACTGGGGAGAAAAAAAGAAAATGGCAGGGCTGAATACTAGACAAATAGTGTAAAAATAGCACATAAAATGGAAAGAAAAGCCACTTGAAAGCTGACTGCCTTTTAATGTCAGAGGAAAAACTCATAGTAGAAATACATATATATATATATATATATATATATATATATAAAACCCACCTGTTCTTTAAAGAGTCCTTCCATCTCAAAATCAACTTTGACATGCAACTTTCTATTTAGATTTCACTTTGTCATACACCTTGCTTTTCATGTTTTCCTCTGATGCCTGGCCCTGTGAGTGGCAAATGAGACCTACTGCATGTTGCCTGGCAGAAATCAGTGGCAAATGTAAGTTTGCTGTTTTCAGCAGAGAAAAACATGTGCAGTATTTTTCCTATTGAGCAAGAAATGTCAGCAGGGTAGGAGAGGGCGTTTGTAACTCCTAGCACCACCTCAGAAAATCACAGAATGTTTTCCAGCTTTTAGTCTATTTCAGGAACTGAACTGAACAAAATTGTGTAGAGAATGATGTGAGTTAGCTGACATAGATCCTACTAAATGTAACACTGTCACACCTAACAGAAAGTGTAGGAGAGAAAGTGAATCTATAATGTATAGTAGCATTTATTGATTGAGCACTATTTGCCAGGACTCTGCCAGGAGCACCTCACTTCAATCCTGAGAAGTATACACTGCTGTTAATTTTTTTTTAAACATGAGGAAATGGATTTTGAGCTATTAAGCCTCTTGCTGAGTATCACATAAGGAGTAGAAAGCAGAGATGTGAACATACAGCATCCTGTATGTTCCACATGGCAACAGTAATGGTACTACTGGCCACTAATAAGTATACTCTAGTTTACAGATGTGAATTCTAATCCACATAAACCTTTCCAAGGCAGGTGAAGTTATTCTTATGTTCCCAATGGAAATCTGAGCCTCAGGAAGCTGAATGGCTTATCCAAGGTGACAGACACAGTAAGCAAGTAGAAAATACAGAACTTGAACACAAGTCTACTAAACTTTGGAATGTATAAGACCTCCGTGTGTTTGTTGTTATTGTTTTTTAACTACACTAAAATTCAGTATGGTTATGAAGCTTCTAGTATGGCTCATGGTTCATGACAAATACTCAACAAATATTGGTGCTCTTTTCTGTCTAGCCTCAGAGAAGTGGCCATACAATTCTACTGCTCTGTCTAGAGTTAGCCAAACACTTTGGACATTCAACAATGAAGCACAGTGAATCTACCATTCCTTGTTGGTTTGTCTCACACAGCATTCCTAACAGGGTAGATCTAATCAGTAGTGTAACTGACCACATTTTTTTAAACACAGGAAAGCAAATGTCTGCAGGAGGGTACTTGGAAATCAGTAAAGACACTACGGTTTCCTGGGAGTGAGATCCCAGGAAGGAACAGCCTCAGAAAACCTGAGAGTCCACCGTGGGCGAGCTGCTCGCCAGCTACATTGCACCAGCCAGCTGCTTGTGTTATTTATATTATCACCAGACTAGAACCCCAAGGTCACCATTTGTCTGTGTGTGACCTGGAAGGAATCTCAGAGGTGATCTAATTTATCCCCCTAATTTTGGGGGTGAGAAAATTGAGATCCTGAAAGGTAAAATGTCCAGCTAAGTTCACATGGTTTCAAGTGGAGGACAGGAAGTAAAATTCCCCTTGATGAGGGAAGACCATGTCCAATATTCCTTACCATCTTCAGCCTGCAGTCCAGAGGCCGGTCAACACTCATGACTCCGCAGGAGAGGTGGATGGCAGCTCTGAGGTCCACCGTAACTGAAGTCAAGCCATCAGTGTGCAGAGTGATGTGGGCTGACCACACCACTCTTAGAGCAACTATTACTATACCCACTCTTGGAGGTATACTCCTGCATTCACTCTGATGCAACTCAGAGAGAGTAATGTAATCCCCGACAATTCAATCTAAGCCAGAAGGTCATTTCCTGTCTTCACATAGACAATCAGGAGTAGATGGCAGAATCTTGGAAACAGACATTCACGGAATATGTCCTATATTCAATACAGTAGCCCTAGTACTTTTCACACATACATTATCTTATTTAATCCTTCTAATTACCTTGTCTGAGGTAGTCATCACCTCCATACTATAGGGGAGGAGACAGAAGCTCCCAAAAATTAAGTGATTTTTTTTTCTGTTAAAAAATGGATAACCCAGTGAAAGAGACTGTGGTCTGTGTGATTCTGAAGCCCGGTCATCTTGAGAAGTTTTCAACTAGATCAATATCATATTGTTGAAGCAGTTCAAAAATAAGTAAAATCCCTTTTTGCTAGTATGTATGTGATTTAGAGCAAAGGCAGTTGAAGATTTGTTGTTGTTTAGTTAGGAACTGGTATTAGACAGTAAAACTGCAAAATAAAAACCCAAGCTGGTAAGTCCCTGGAAAAATGGATACTTAGGCCACATTTGTGCATCTACAGTCAACACTGAGAGAGCCTAGATTAATAGAGCAAACAAAGTGATGGTGATTACCCAGATAAAAAAGTCTCCATTAAGCCTTGCTGGAGGAGAAAATGAAAGGCTTGAACATCTGTCAGGTTCAACCAGAGTTCATCTAGGACAGAAAGGGTTACATGATCTTTTGTTCTTAAAATCAAAATTATCAAAATGAAAACATATCACTTAGTCTAGCGGCACAATGGCTCAGAAACCCCACAAGGGGCTGGGATGCAACATGGTGTGACTTGTGGCACCCACACATTACTGTGGTTGACCCACAACCTCTCAGGGTCAAAACAAGGCCTGGCTCCATGGGCCTTCTTCCCATGCACAAAGCAAATCATCGCCAGAAATTTTAATATTCCATTAAACAAAATTTAGCCCCCCGATTTCAGGCTCAGTTTTAAGAGGAACTTGTTAGCACGAGTTGCGTTTGATAAGCAAAGCCATCTGGCCATTTTTTTTTAATTGCCCTTTTTGTCTTACCAGATGAAAAGGGAGTTTCCATAAAAGTTGGCAGCTATGTCAGATTTTCATTTTCCTTCTCTTCTTGGGCAGAACAGTTTAAGCAAATCACCTCATATCAGAAGAATAGCAGTTCTAGCCTGGCGTGTTTATAGAAGCCATGTCTCCCTCCAACCTGCTATCAGGTCAATAATATCTTGCCATACTTCATGGAGGGTTGCATAGACATAAATCCACCCACAGTGTTTTGTCCTTTTTTTTTTTTTTCTTAACATATCATTTGGCAATGTGTTTTTTTCATAGGAGCTTTGGCGGGTTGCTCATGCCACAGAAATCTACCTTAGCATGTCCAACGGTCACAGTGTTCCCTAGTAGGCATTATCCATTCCCTGATTGATAGTATTTTCCAAATTTTTACTTTTTACAAACAAAATGCCCAAAAACATCCTTGGCCCTGCCTGCTTGTTTGTGTTGGAGCACTCCCCTGCAGTAGCATGGTAGATTGTATCCTGATGCACATTTAATCATTTTCCTCCTGCTCTGGCCACAACCCCCCGGCAGACAAGTACATGTCCTGTCCCAATGTTGGGCTTGGACTTGTGGCAACTGCCATACCAGAAGGGAAGGTCTGCCCGTGGCAGCGTGGCTCCACTCAGCTAGCTTTCTCCTTGGCCCTCGGAGCAGGAACACACACAAGCCAGACCAGAGAGGATCTGTTCCCCCTACATGAGGTTACTGCTATGCCAGGCTGAGATAGTAGGGCCCCTCAGTAGCATAGCGAAACCTGACGGGTGCAGCTAAACCCTGAGAAGTAGAACTGTCAAGTCGTAAGTTAAGACCATTCCACACATGTTTTGAAGAGGATATTTTGAATCTACTGTTTTGGATTTTAGGTTTATAATAGTGAGCAGCAGTGAAGGAAACCACGTTCCCATTGTCAGGGTGCTTACATTTTGTGAACATCATAAATATTTTTAAGTTTTCATAGATACTGGCAAATTGCCTTCCTCCCTACTATTTATTGATAGGTAGAAAGAGGAAATTCAGGGTGCTTTCTCTTTCCAGCTTGCTTCTATTCAGTATTTCAACCTACAGAAACAAATATTTTCACTCTAAGCATGGGCTCAGCAAATCTGGATGCATAGCCAAGCAGCCCTTCCCTTAGGACACCCAGGCAGCCAGAGCAGAGGACTCTTAACAATCCCATGGGCAACAACGCCCTTCAGTTTAACTTTGGCTTCACCCTTCTGCACAAAGGGATGACTCTGGCTTACTACGCTGTAGGATCATATGAGATTAGGGAAGGTCGTGGTTTGTGAAAGGACAGCCTTGCTAATAAACTAGCTAACAGAGAAAGATAAACTAAAACAGAAAGTAAGAAGAATAAACTCACAGCACATAATTGCGCCTTTGAAAAAAAATCATAACACAACTGCCCTTTTGTTTGATCAACCACTTGGGACTCAATTCGTTGTCTTTAAGATTAAAATTGCTTTATTTGAGAGTTTTGTTTTCACAGCCTTGAAGAGTCCTAAGCAGACAGCAGGGGTGTGAGCTCGTTGCCTCAGTTCCTGCCAGAACCAGATTCCTGGGACCCTGATAAAGCCAGCCTCACAGAGAAAAGGAAGAAAAATGGAAAAGCAAACACAGCTGCTCCACAGCCATGTCTGTTATCAGCTGACAGCCATAACTATTTTTTTCTCTCCTCTCTTTGTTCCCATAAAAATCCCGAGCTGCTTCTGCTCAGCACTGACACCTTTCCTTTCCTTCTTTCATGTTGTGCCTTTCCCACAGTTGGGAAGTGAAATAAACTTTCTTTCTTAAAACTATCCTAATCTTTAAGGTAAAATAAACTTTGTACTTCTTTCTATGCTAATCTTTGTGTGAGAAATCTTTCTCAACCCAAGTACGAATTCACACCCTAACAGAGGCCACAGAAAGCAGCCTTTCTGTGGTTGCACGGCCAAGACAGGCCACAGAACAGGTGGAGCTCAGTGGTGTGAATGGCGGCATCAGGCTGGGGGCTGCTGGTGGTGGGGTGGGGGGAAGAGAGAAAGCCTGACCAGAGCTCACCCTGGCTGGGCAAAGATGCTTCTTGAAGGTCTGCAATACCCTCATTGCCTTGTCCTGAGGTCCTGGCTGCTGTGCTGAGCCCAGCCCCTGTGTGCCCTCCAAGTCACACACTCGTCCCAGTCCCTTCTCTTCTGTTCTGCTTTCAACATCGAGTGTCCTGCTGAGTCAGGGCCCCACCCTTGTGGTTGGCCAGGCTCCTGATGCCCTCATGGGCAGCGATTGTCAATCTCCTTTTCAGAGAAACTGGCCAGCTATCCCTATCAAAGAAGGCAGCTAGGTTCTCCAGAACTCCGACTCTGGCTGGGGGCATCTGAGTCGAATCTGTCTCCTCTTCCAGGGCTGCATGTGTCTGCTGGGCTGGATCTCTCTGTGGGCTCCAGCCCTATTTTTCAGGCAATTACCTCCCAGTCTTGTCCTTCCCTGGCCTGGTTTTTCCACTTAGTCTCTATGGCTGAGGCCTCATGCTGCCGCCCAGCCAAGTCCATGAGGGTTACGATCAACATGCCCCCATATTCTTGAATTGTCTATCAGCATCTTCAGAAATATGACTGAAGAGGTCTTGCTTCTTAATCTTACTCTAATTGCAGAAAAAGTACACACCCAAAACTCAGCCACAATCAAACAGTAACAGCAGTAAACACTTATAAGGGCTTACTTTTTGCATGTACTATCCTAAGAGAGTTCAATATACTTATCTTCATACAACCTTACAAAGTAGCTAAGGTGAGGAAACTGAAGCACAGAGAAGTTAAGCATCTCACCCAAGGTCACACAGCTTTGAGGTCACACAGAGGCAGAAGGGGAAATCCAACCAAAACAAGCTAACTCCAGAATCTGTGATCAACACTGTGTTTAAATGGGATATTAAGAAGTCAAAAAATGTAGTGGTTAGTATGATATTAAGGGAGTAAACTCAGCAAAACTTGCTAATTCCTTGGTTTTAAGCAGGAAGGGTGAGGAGGGAATAAAGAACAATGCCCAAGCTTCTGGTTGAGATTGAAATTTCTGGTACTTGTAAGAGAGGAAGGGACTCAAAAGGCTGAGTCACCCGTTGGGGGACAACAGGCTGAAGGTTGAGTTCTGGTACCCACAGGATGTCCAGGGGTGGCTCAACTGTTCAGTCAGACTAGTCTGTTTCTGGGCCCAGAGCCACCCCTCTCACTTGTGGTCTGGGAAAGCCATGTAATAGCAGGGCCCCTGTTTTCCCATCTGAAACACAGAGATGCTGGTCATTCCTGCCTCATAAAATCACTTGACATGGGTGAGGCTGAGAGCTAAGCATTGACGTTAGGGAGGGCCTGGCCATTCCTGCATAAGCCCCAAAGAACACAGCCATGGTGGGCGGCAGCTTCCCATCAGCCCTCCTGGTCACTGGGAGAATCTCCTGAGGCCATTCACAGGTGGGCTTCTCCCAGGGAAGGGGGCGGCCCACCAGTGAGACCTGAGGGACAGTATGCACGCCTGAATCTTAGGACTTCTCTTAGAGAAGGCTTATAGATTTTACTTTGTTTTACATAAACTGATTCTCTCCCAATTCATGTATGTCAAAATTGTACACACTTAAAATGACAGTTACATAGGGAGGAATAAGTTTTATAGCACTGTAGTGTGAATATGGTTAACAATAACTTATTGTATATTTTTAAGAAGCTAGAAGAGAGGATTTTGAATGTTCCCAACACAAGGGAATAGTAAATGTTTGAGGTGATGGATATGCTAATCACCTGGATTTGATCATTACATGTTGTAAACACATATCAAAATATCACTCTGTATCACACAAATATGTACAATTAATATTATATGTCAATTAAAAAGAAAAAAAAAACCAAAACTGAAACTATTTTTTTTAAAAAAAAAGCTGTATAAACTAAGTAACAGAAAATAACTGAGCTCACCTCTGTGCTAGAACTTCAGTACATAAACTCTGAAGCTAGAAAAGGGGGTTCCGTGTTCCTGAGAGTGTCCACATTGCTGTCTGGAACGTCCAGCTGCACAGCGGGGCCCTACAGACTTGGAGCACACGCTGGAACCAGGGTCCGGGTGGTAGACAGAGTGAGACGTCCTGACTTGTTTCAGAACAAAACAGCAACCCTCTAGAG
Source organism: Lemur catta (assembly GCF_020740605.2). Lineage (NCBI taxonomy): Eukaryota > Metazoa > Chordata > Mammalia > Primates > Lemuridae > Lemur > Lemur catta. Next base: position 20,877,928 of record NC_059136.1, read on the forward strand.
ACATTAGTTCTATAAATACATCCTAGTTCTGGCACTAGGGTATGTGACAGCCCACTTAACTGTTTTGTTCTAAAGATTTAAAACACATCAGATTTAAAGTTTCCATTCTTTGACCCTCTATCAGGTTGATGATTCAGAGCAAAAGAAAAACGGGTGTGACTGATTCAGCTCCACGGAACACAAAGCAAGATACAAATGGGGCCATGGTGGAAAATGAGCCACAGTGAGGAGGAGAACATCGTCTCTGCTGCAAAGGCATTGGAGAAGCTGTTAGACAAAAAGAGAAACTGAAAAAATCGTGGCATACACTATATCGTCAACCGGCTCATTGAAGACGCACACATAAAATGCTGGACTGGAGGGAAATTGGAAAACATCTACGTAGCCACACACTTGCTCTGACAGCCGGGACGGGGAAGTGGCCTGCCGATGCCTAGCTGTGCAGCACTGGCTCTCGCTCCTGCTTCCTGATCTCATGCAGTTCCTAGTAACCAGGTTTAACTTGCACATTTGTTTATTTTTTTGTCCTCCAGTTCAATGCCCAGCTTCTCTCTGCAGGGTCCTTTGGCCTCTCACTCCTGCAGGGGTGTCTCTCCCCTCACAGCTCTGTCCCACCACCCTCAGACATGGCACTGCCTTCTGTCATCTCCACTCGGCCCAAGGCTGAGCATTTGCTTTAACTCTCTGTTGCTGTGTCACTTTTGTTGGCTTTCCTCTTCTAGAGTATATAATTCTTGGGGGCAGAGACCACACAGTGCCCCTTTGACTGACCACTAGGACGCCAAAGGTGACCAGACTAGGCAGCCCACCACGCTCACTTAGCTCTCATGGGGATCCTTGTGAACCTCTAAGTGTTACCCCAATTCAGTGGGAGATGGAACAGATGAGGAAACTGAAGCTTTGAGAAGTTATGGAGCATATCAAGGTCAAAGCCCACTTCAAAGAGAATGTTTTGAGCTCTATGGTTACACTCTTTGGGATCTCCTGCCTAACTCGCCACCTCTTCTCTGACTGCACAGAACGGCCCCTGCGCAAAGGTTCACAGAAACCCAGGAGGACGTCCTTCCTTTTCATGCTGTTCCCTCTTCTGTTCAGCCAGGGGACCAGGGAGGGAAGCAGAGGGATGTGCCTTCAGAAGCTCAGCTGGAACCTAGGACATAGCACTTATCTGAAGAATTAAAAGAGCTTTCCTATTGTTCATTGGAAAAGCTGAAGCATACCCTGTCTGGGTATAATTCCCCATCAATAAAACTGCAGGTATTTACTCTTTTTCTTAAAAATGTGGAATTTCCATAAAGACTATTTTCTTTGAGGTACTCTGCTTTATGATAAGTTGACTTAATTTGCAGTAGCAGAAATGAAAAACAAAGCTTCAAGCATGAAGGGGTTTTAGAGACTACAATACATGTTTGATTATGAATACAAAGACATATGAGGGCAAGGCATTGAGCAATGGAGTGGCTACGCAACTTGGTTACTATGGTGACAGTGGCAATTACAATGATGTGGGGTTGTCTGCTCTAGATGGGCCTAGTGCAAAAGGAAAAAAGGTAATTTGAAGGCCTTAAATACCCAACTCAGAACATGAATAGAAAAATCAAAAAGAGTATATGAGAGCAATAAGAGATTCCCTTATTTTCTTTAGCTGCAGGGCAGACATGGTGAAAGCCCAGCTCAGGTTCTGATGATTATTTATAGAATTGCACTTTCATTGCAATACCCAGCCTCCCAACCCCCAGTCCCTTATTCTGAGATCAGGGTGTGGATGGATAAAGAGAGAGTCTAAGGTAACAGATGAGGATGGTGGCAGGTAGACTCTAGGGGTCTCCGTGATCTACCCTCCTGGTATTCATGCTCTTGTGTAATGCCCTCCTCTTGCTTCCAACCAATAGACTATGGCGAAGGTGATAAAACGCACCTGGCTATGTTACGAAGAATTGTAATCTGTCTTGCAAGGATGCTCTCTCTCTCCTGGGTGACTTTGGGGAAGTAAGGCACCATGCTGTGAGCTACGCTATGGAGAGGGCAATGAGGCTGTATTTTTTAATTTTGATATGTTTTATTTCTATTCTCTTTCTTTTCATTTGTAAGTTAATAGACTTTTTGAAAAGAAATTTTAGGTTTACAGAAAAATTGAATATATAGTACTGAGAGTTCTATCTATTCCTGTTGTCTACCCCCCCAACACACACACACACACACACACACACACACACACACACACACACACACAGAGTTTAACCCTATTATTAACATCTTGGATTACTTGGGTACATTTGTTCCAGTTGCTGAGCCAATATTTACATATTATTATTAACTAAAGTTTATAATTTATATTAAGATTCATTCTTTGTGTTGTACATTCTATGAGTTTTGACAGATTTGTAATGACTTATATTCACCATTACTGAATCCTACAGAATAGTTTTACTGCCTTAAAAATCCCTGTGCTTTACCTATTCAGTCCTCCTTCCCTTCCCTCAACCCCCTGGTAACCATGGTCTCCATAGTTTTGCCTTTTCCAGAATGTTATGTAATTTCAATCATACAATATTTAGCCTTTTCAAATTGGCTTCTTTTACTTTATATACATTTACGTTTCCTTCATGTCATTTTGCGGTTTGATAGTTCATTTATTTTTTATCACTGAATAATATTCCATTGTATGGATGTACCACAGTTTATCCATTCACCTATTGAAAGATATCTTGGTTGCTTACAATTTTTGGTAATTATGAATAAAGCTGCTAAAACATTTGTGTGCAGGTTTATGTATGAATGTAAGTTTTCAACTCATTTTGGAAAATACCAAGGACTATAACAGCTGCAGTATGGGTTTTGCATTAATGTAATTGCATGTTGGACTGGGTTTGAAATTTGTTGTTACCCTGGTTACCCTCAGTGAGGAAGAAGCCTCAAATTCAGTCCATCTAGAAATACCTTGTTTGTCTCGCCACTTTGCTTGGGACCTTCCCTTTGTACAGCTAGCCAAAGAGAGTCTGTCTCATATAGCTCTGCAAGTTATATTCCACTGTTGTTTTTATGCCATACTTGTTAGCATGCTGGTGTGGGTTGCAGGACATGGATTAAGGGTATTAAGTATGAAATGTCCGATTTCCTTAGGTACTAAGTTTGACAGTTGATATCTCTGACATTTTCCTTTGACACTTCTTGTTTTATTTTTATTGTGAAGGTACATCCTCATTCTTTCAAATGCATGTTTGGCTTGTCATTACCTTTCAAATTTCTTTAAAGCCATTTTTGTGAAACCATGGATAAAGTAAAAAAATTTGTGTTATTTTCAAATATGAGTTCCATTGTAGAACAAGTGCAGCACAGACAGCTCAAAATAGCAATGAAGTGTTTGGGAAGGATGTGGCTAATGAATGCACAGTACATGGATGGTTTGAGAAGTTCCATTTTGGTGATGTTAATCTTGAAAATGAGCCATATGGGCAACCTGAGACCAAGATGAATGATAAGCTGAAAGATATAGTGGAAGCGAATCCATCTCAACCTATGCATGAATTAGCAGCAAGGTTTGACATTACTATACCAATAACATTGGACAATTTGAAACAAATAGGCAAGGAAAAGAAGCTGGATAGATAGGTTCTGCATGAATTAAATCAGTGTTAGAAGAGATAGCATCTCCAAGCTTGCTTTTCTTTGCTGTCACCACATAAAGGTGAACCATTTCTACACTGTAGTGTTACATGTGATGAAAAACGGAATCGCAAGCATTCAGCACAATGGTTGGATAAAGATGAAGTGCTGAAACACAGTCCAAAAACAAATATGCATCAGAAAAAGCTAATGGTATCTGTGTTGTGGTCCAGAACTGGTATCACCCACTACAGCTTCATGAAATCTGGTCAGTTGATTACAGCAGATGTCTACTGCAACCAGTTGGATGAAATGATGAAGATGCTTGCCATTAAGCAGCTGAGATTGGTCAACAGAGATAGGCCAATCCTCTTGCAAGACAAGGCTCTACCACATGTCGCACAAACAACACTGCTCAAACGACAGAGGCTGGACTTCAAAACTCTCTGTCATCCACTGTATTCACCAGACCTTGTACCAACTGACTACCACTTCTTCTAAGCTTTGGACCACTTCTTGCAAGGAAAAATATTCAATTCTCAACAAGCTGTGGAAAACACCTTTTGCAATTTCATCACCACTCTCCAGGCTTCTTCACTGCTGGCATAAACAAGCTACCATTCAGATGGCAAAACTGTGTTGATAGTTTAGGTTCATACTTTGATTAATTGTACTACTTTGTGTTTGAGATATAGTAAACTACACTCCTCATTTGAAATCAGACATTTCATATTTAATGACCTAATATGTTCTCTGAAAAATCACTGTTTTGGTATATGTATCTGTGGTGTGATTAGTTGATTATAAATTCTTTAAGAATGAAATCACCCTTGATTAAAATTTTTCTAAGTAGAAATACTCTAAGTCCATTGGGCAGAAATGTAACACAAGTTGCTCTATGTGGATTTATAGATTTTTTGCCCAGTTCCTAGACCCAAGGCCAGTTCACATAATTGAAGTTCTCTGATTGAAGGAAATTCTGGGTCATTTTGAGGGAGAACCCTGTCACACATCTACAGATGGACACTGTGATTCTATGCCTTCCCCAGAAGGACATGCTGCCATCTCCCAGATTTGTTGTACACTCAGGAAATATTCAGATATTTTCCTTTATGGTCTGTCAGAGTGTGTGCCATAGACAATATAGGCAAAATGTAGTCTTGACTTGACTTCAATTCACAGTGGATCCTGTGGTATTGTGGACACACCTTGAGATAATTTTGTGAGTCCCAGAATATAATCGGGACTAGTTATATTAATACATAGTAACATGCAGGACTCTTACATTAGTTTCTTGCTGTGCAATGAATGTTATTTTGACAGAAAAAGCCGAATAGAAGGATGCTCCTTGAATGCCCACTCTTCAAGTTATTTAACAAGTAATACCATATTCCTAGGGAAATTCCAGAGATTAAAGCCACAATAAAGCTCTTGAAAAATAAAGATATTGTGATTGCTACTATATTTCATTTAACTCTCCTTTTATGACCACTGAAGAAATTACAAAGATCTTACAGAATGGTCAGGGACTATTGCACACTTAATCAGATAGTGATGTTGCTCAGAATATAATATTTTAACTGGAATAAATCAATGTAGTTTCTGGCACCTGCTATTTAACTATTGACCTAGCATCTTTTTTTTCCTAAGTCTTAACAGCAAAGATAATTGTTTTGTGCAGTTTGCTTATGACAGGGGCAGCAATATACTTTTCGCATCTTAAGTCCAAGTTAGGTTTGCTCTCCTGTTGTCTTTCAATATATTGTTTTGAGAGACTTTATTTATGTTAATTACCTCACACTGGTCCATTATAATAATGTCATCACATTAATTGGATCTTGAAAGTAAAATGTAGCAAACAGAATTTGTAAGACCCATGAATATTCCAGGGAAATAAGTCCTGCAAAAGTTCAGGGAGCTGACACATCAGTGAGGTATACAGGGACATGTGAAAAGAAGAATCAGATACACATGCATTTAGAAAAGTAAAAAAGATGTTTTCTTCAAGAAGTGCAAGACAGTCAGGCTTCAGAAGACTCGGCAAGTCAAAACATAACAGGCATTTAAATGGGAAAATCTCCTGCAAAACTGTCAAGCTTAATGAGTTTTCACTTAACCTATTTATGATGGAGAAAGAGTAATTTTCTCACATATTATCATATCCACAAAGGCATGACATGTCTTTAGATATCTTCAGTTATTAGAGGTCAGGGTTGAATTTCTTTTTGTTAAGGAATAAACAACTGGCAGGAAATTCTCATAGTTTTATTATTTTTGGCATATTTTTAGTCTGACAGTACAAGGCTTATTTTTTAACCTGTCTGTGGGACGCATATCCATGAGGGATGTGAGGAAAGATGTCAGTTTTGCCCCAAATAGCCCCCATCAGGAATTGGTGCTTCCATCTTTGTTTTCTTGGCCCTAATAGCTTTGGAGGTTCTGGTGATCAGGGGAGAAACGATTTCCCTGGAGAACACAGTCATGGTGGCATCAAGCTGAGACTATCCATTTGGGGCTCGTGTGCCACTGAAACTCCACACAGATGAGGTGGTTCGCTCTGCGGCTCAAGGTGCTGCAGGTTCCAGCTGAGTGTGACTGAACTGACATCTCCCCATTTTGATCCTGTAGCTGATGGAACTTGGTCGTTTCCCTGGTTCAGGATCCTTGTTTTTCATACAGACACAGAAATACTGGATATTGACAAAGCCAAAGTGCTAGTCTATGCTGGACTGTCTGCTTTTGCCCTTCCAGATCCACCCTCTGCTGTCTGCATGCATCTGTGTCCAGCATATGTTCCTGTATAATGCACTTTTGTGAGCATCCTTGTCTTCCAGCTTCCAGTGGGGCTTGTAGGTGATGCAGGGAGAGACTGTCTCACCCCACTGGATCCCCCCATCTTGGGCTCCTGGGTTAGCAGTGGCTACTTTCCTCCTCTGGAAGCTCTTCAGACATCAGTTTCCTTGCTGAGATTTGGCAGCCCCTCTCTCCCACAGCTGATGTGGCTCCGTGCAGTTACTGGTCCTAGAGTGTCTTGCCATCTGTTGCTGTTTCCATTACCTTACCCCTGTTATTGCAAGTTATTGTTTGATTAAAGCTTTCCTCACTGTGCCACCTATTTCCTGTCAGGAGACCGATTGAAACCATCAGAATATCAGAAAATACCAGGATATGCAAGTGACCACTAAAAAAAAAAAAATTAACGAAAACATTTTCTGACAGCCTAGAGTTTTCTGAGCTCTGCTTCACTGGAGTTTTCATTAAGATTGGTTGAAAGGACCTCAGACCACATGTAGAGTGCAGACCTGAGTAAATCAATAAAGTTGAGTGGTCACTCCTAAGAACTCTGAGAGGAACTCAGACATCAGATAGACATTGAACTAATGAGCTTTGCTGTTCTAACCACAGCACAGACTCTCACTGGTTCCCATCTAGCTTGAGGAATCAATTTTATGGTTGTTGTTTTTTTTTAAGTAAATGTATGTAATGTAATCACTTGTGAGAGTCTGGTTTTGGTAGTAAAGGACTCTAATATTTTTCATAAGGCAGGTAATATAATGCTGAATCACACTGTGTTCCCAGGTGAGAATGAAGCAGCTACAGATGTGGAAACAGACACAGGTGACCTATTCTGTCTCCACTGTCAACGGCAGCTCGGAGATGCTGGTCGAGATGACTAATAAAAAGAACAGAAATTCAGAAATAAAGAGTAGAGTTGAGATCCAGTGGTGCAAAAAATGAAAGCCAGATCAAACTGTGTGATGTGTAATGCTTCTATTCTCACTCCTTACTGGCTTAGAATAGAGGCATATTAAAAAGAAAGATTAAGCAAAGCCAGGGTTAGAACCTATTGTGAAATCAGGAAATGAATCTTATGTAATTATATAAAATTTTGTTTTCTGACCTTTGGTTTTCTATATCATGAAGTATTTTTTATATTTAGAACAGTGTCTGATATATAGTAAGTTCTCCACAGGCATTTGCCACATGGAAGAATGACATTTCTGTTTAAAATTGTAGAGGTGAGCCAAACAATTCCTGTTGTGATCAGCATAGCTATGTCACATGATAAAAAACATCAGTGACCATGTAAAGCAGTTGGCTTCTGTTTATTATGGCAGGAAGGGTGTCGGAAAGGACTGCCCTCTCACGTGTATATCCCAGACTCTGGCATGGGCATACAAGAGGCTACTAACATACGCCAGGCACAGGGGGGAGGGGAAGCAGGGAGTGAGGAGGGAAAGTCTTCTCCTTTGGTGTAAATAACTCAAAGGCAGACGACCAAGGAAGGTTTGAATTTTCTCTTGCTTTTCAAATGACCATACTCAATTCCATTTCTTATTCTATTATGCCTTTTGCATCTGTTAGCCTCATCACCCTGGACAACAGAGTCCTTAGCACTTGTTCAGTCAGAAAGCCAAGAAAAGATTGTTGCATTGTAGAAAGCTATTTTCCTTTCCTCCAGTGATCCTACAAGGCAATGGAAGTTTCTTATTTTTATGTTCCATTAGTTCATATTTTATTTCTTCCATAGTAGTTGCACACATGTGATTTTATAAAAGCTGCATGAGTGCCTTCTGGATTAGAGGTGGAGCCCAGCTGTGGACCTCCTCTTGTTCCAGGGAGAGTCAAGTTGTGCACATTGTTCATCGTAAGATTTTGAGCAGAGCCCACATCCCACCTGTGTGGTCACCGAGTGTCCTGTCATGCTCTTCTCAGGGTCACACTCATGCAAAGATACTTGAGGACAGAAGAAGAAAGTAGGTAAGCTAAACACATTGCTTGCGGGAATAAAATTTATTTTGCAGTGTAATTGGCAAGAATGCATTTAACCTACCAAATTCTCTGAAACGGATCTGTCAATTTGAGATATTTCTTAGTAACCTGGGAGGTGAAGTTCTATCTGAACCTCAGAATATTGCATGCTTACATCTGTTCTCAGACAAGTAGTAAAAATGCCATCCCTGATCTAATGCAAGGCATTTTAAAGAAAAATCACCTGTCACTAATAAAACAGATAATTTACTGTCTTATTTTTAGCATTGGTAACCATGGTAGTACATCTGAATTCTTGTAGAATATTATTTCCAAGATAATTCTTCAAGGCTATTTAGACTTAGCATAGCTTACAAACTGCAATTTTGTACAATAGTACTTTTAAGGATTCCGCATTTAATTATTTTAAAACCCTTAATAAATATGGAGATTCAAGACCTGCATACTGCCAAAGTCTAGAAAGAAAGAGAGTGTCAATAGCAACTGCCATATATGTCTCCTCACACGTCTTCATGGCTGGCAAAGTTCTCAGTTGTGACCCTATAATAGAATCTTCTGGGGAACTTTTTAAAAATGCTTATGCCTGGGCCCTACTTGTACCAGAATGTTTGAGGGGGGGAGGGAAAACCACATATGTTTTCTCAAAGCCCTTTTGGGGATTGTAATGTGCATCCAGGGATAGTGCACTTAGCTTTTATTTAACAAAATGAATCAAGAGATTAAATTAAGTTTTAATACCCAAAAGCTCTTGCCAATTTTTCATGAGAATGCCAGTCATAATACCTTCCATTGGTGCACACAGGGAGACCAGGGACTGGGCGTTCTCTGGCAACCGATTACCTTCTGTGGACACAAGGCTGTCAGTAGCTGGGGGTGACGGAGTGAAGGCAGGGACGTTGTGCTGCACCACATCCGGGTTCACCCGTGTTTCTCTGCTGTAAGCAAAATGTCATGCTGAAAATAGCACAATCAAATGAGATACCTTGAGGAAGAAAAAAAAGACTGAACTGCTTCTTCAGCACGTCTCTCTTCCTGTACATTTATTGGTTTCTATTATCAACTATAAATCAAGTTTGATTTAGAACTATGTTCTGCTTATATCAGGATTTTTCAGTTACTCTACCAGAATTCCTTAATATGAATTTATTTTAAAAAGTGAATACAAAAAGTGGATTTCTGGGAATTTAAAGCAATTATTCTTGTTTTTATTGTCCATATGCTTATGTGCATATATAAATCATTTTTCCAGTTCAAAAATCCATGGAACTGCCTTTAACTGTGACCACAGAAATACCAGTAAATGCAGTAGCTATCAGCTTTGATGAGTCTCTCAACTTAAACCCAATATTTTCAACATATAAGCTGTCAAATAACAGGATTGATTGATGGCTTTCATAACAGGAGCTTCCACATACATTACTGGGCTTGTGCACTTTGAATCGTCACCTTGTCAAAAGATACTGTAGAAAGACTGATTGGTTCTGATTCACCTAAAAAAGGGAAAAGAATTGCCAGAATGCATCAAATACAGAGAAAAGCTGAGTACAGCCCAACCAATGCCTTTGATGCTCTATTATATATTATTAATACCATGCAGAGTTTACTCAGAAACTGTCAGACAGATTTCTTATGATAGACAAGAGTCAACATCAAAGGAGAGATTAGCCTTTTGAAAAGAATTACTTGGACTTGAATTAAGAGACTACGGTTACACCTAAAATGCACTAGCAATATTCTCACTACATTTTAAACCAAGACTTATGCTGTTTCTTAGTCAACATGTTCAAAAGAGGACAAGGACTTCCTTCCACGAAGTGTAAGAAGTGCCCATCCTTCTTGGCTTTCCCAGCCGGCCTTGGACCGTGCTACACTGCAGAGGCCCAAGGGTGCCAGGGGCAACTCCTGCTTTCAGAGAATGTCTGAAATTAGTGTCCACCAAAGGTACACAGGCCAAACATGGACTCTTCATATAAGGTGTGGCATAAAAACTTGAAGTGCCGGATATTTCTAATTGTTAATCCTGTGAGAAGAAAAAGACTTAGCAACACCACAGAGGATGGAAAATGACTGGCAGCAGGTGACCCAAGAGTAAATGAAGGAAGCAACTTTTTTTCCTTAAGGTACTATGAGAATGGATTAGTCAGTAATAATAGCAGGTTACAAGAGGGAAACTTTGACATTATATGTGAAGATATGTTACATTATATTTAGCAATATTCAGCTCACAATGCAGACCTACAGAGAGGAGCAAAGCCAGGATTTTTTTATGTTCCCAAATTGTCAGGACTGTTTGTGTTGTAAAAATAATAAATATGATGATGGTAACTAGTTGGTATTTATTAGGTGCAGGATATGTGTAAGCGCTGTGCAAAGAACTTCACTGTTGTTACCTCCATTTAATCCCCATAGCAACCGTGTGAGACAGGTATTGCTATTATCTCCACTTTTCAGTAGCTGCGGCTCAGGGACATTAAATACCTTGCCCAGGGTCATATAACTACTAATGGTAGGGACAGGAATGAAACCCAGATGGCAACCCTATATCTATGCTACCCTAAATAGCAAATATATTATTAAATATCTGCACTCTACTGGGCTTTCAAAAATCTAGCAAAATTCCACACACAGGCTTTCCACATATACTGTAAAACGGGTCTTTCTGGATGTCACTCCAACAAATGGCACTTTCTCTCCTGTACCGCGAACACCACCTGCTCAGCTCACCTGGTCACATCCTCACACGGCTGCTCTTAGCTTCCCTTCTTCCCCCTCCTGCTCCCATGTCACAGAGCTTGCTACACAACTACTGTTATGCAAAGACAACCAGTACCCAGAAGTCAAGTATTTTTCCTGATAAATGTCCCTCTTGCAGTATTTAGGCAATCACTGTTATCATTCTATTAGTAATAGAATCTGGCTTTCCAGCAAAGGTTAGTTAACATGGCCCCAAGGAGTAATGAGCACATTCAGATTAAAGTATTTCCCCTTTGTCCACATTTCAGGTGACATTTTCCATATGTTCCACTTAAAGGGACAGGGTTAATGCTCTGTGGAAATATCCTCTTCTTATCTGGATCAAAAGAAAGACCATGCAATCTGTTCTCCCTGCCATCATTCTGGGTTTACAGGTGTGGCATGGTCAGGGTCACAGGGTTAGGGAAAGGAGGCTACTCTGACCACACATCTGTCCATGCACCCTGGGCTGTGCAGTATGCCTCAGCACTGTGACCACCTCTAAGATAGCACCCTGCGTACCCAGCAGAGCGAGCAGTGGGCCAAGCTCCAGGCACTTTGTCCTCACAGCCTTATGGCAAGGCTGCTTTCCTGAGGATTCAAGTTAAGAAAAAAGCAAGCTTTCAAGGGTGCTGTTTTCTTATTCACCCTTGTATTCATTCTACAGGTGTTTATTAAGCACGTACTGTGGGCCCAGCAACACAGCCCCTGCCCTCACGATGCTCAAATACTATTGAGGGCAGAAATAAGAAAACCACCTGTGTGATTTATGGACACAGAAGGGGGACTTGTAACCTGATGCCATGGAAACCTTCCCTAAAGAGGCCACTTGACAGCTGAGTCTTAAGGGACTAGTAGTAGCAGCCAGGACCCTGAGGGAGAGGTGTTGTCCAGATGAGGACAAAGCAGGTGGAATGCTTAAGAAAACATGACCTGCTAAGGAAGTTTGGAGGCTGAGGCATGAGAGCATGCAAGCCTGTGTTTGGGGACAGTGGGGGCTAGACAGTCAAGAGCCTTGTGAAAGACGTTAGCTTGGAAGCAACCAGGAAGTCCTGAGAAGTATTCCCAGGGAGAAGAACACAGTCTCATTTGTACAATTGTGGGATAAGTACAGATCCTGTGCAGAAGAGATTGAGACTTGAGAAAAGCATTTTAAAGGATTATTGCTTTGGCCTGGGGTAAAATCATATTGGGATTTTAAACTAGAAAAGGTAGTAGTGGTGATGGATTCAAGCATATCAACTCACTTGATATGTGGGATCAAAGAGGAAGGTTGACTCGTGGGTAGATTTGATAACTGAGTGGGAGATGGTTTTAGGGGAAGAAGCATTTGGGGACTGAAGAGAGAGAGGGTGACATTACAACTTCAGTTTAGGATATGATGAGCTCAGAATGTTGTAAGATGCTGAGATGAATCTGAAATATTGTGTCTAAAGTTGAGGAAGAACAGCGATGGAGAGAGAAATCTGGAAGTTTTTTACAAAATGTTATAGATGAAGTCATGGGGGCAAATAAGTTGGACAGAATAGATGTTTTCTCATAAAGTTGAGATCCAAGGCCAGAACCCTGAGGAACACCAGCATTCACAGGGCACCAAGAAAGACAAGACAAAAAGAGAGATTGGTTGGAAAATAATGGCCTGAGTGCTTGGAAGAAAGCCAGCCAAGTGTCATGAAATGCAAGGAGGCTTTCCAATTTTTACTCAAATGTGTAAAGCAGTTGGAAGTCTTCCTTGAAATAAGAAAACATTGAACAAACTGAAATTGGTGACTCTTCTTGAATACACTAGAAAACTGAGGTCACAGAGAAAGTCACAACCACAAGACCAGGAAAATCTGGCACATCCTGAGAGATGTTGCACTCAAAATTTGCTTATCTGGACGCCAGACATGAGAGAAACACTTAAATAGCAACTTTGATGGCTTGCTGCAGACTGAAATCTCCTGGGGACTGAGCTCATGGGGGAACTCTTGCACTTCTGCAGGGCTTGCCTCTGGAACTTCACTGAGTCCTCACAGGGGGGCTCCAAAAGAGCTCACAACATGCCCCTGGCAGAGGCTCGGGAAGAGCAGTCAACTTGAAACCCTCCCAAATCCTTCCATCAATCAAAGGGCAATTCTGAAACCTAATTCTTGTTGGGGAAAGGAACCTCTGCCCCACTCCAGGCTTCTCCAGCCTTCCTGTCTCATCAAAGGAATAAAAAAGCCACAGTCAGTGGAAGAGAAAACATAAAAGAAACAGACTTGGAATGTTAGAACCAGGAAAGGAACTGAGGGTCAAGGAGAAAAAGGCTTGATACCTTGGACAAGCCCAATAAAAGTCTAGACTGACATTTAATCAGGAGATTAGAGAATAGCTTCCTCCCTCACATAATGCCACCAAACACAATCCTTCGTTAATAACAGTGGATTACAGTCTAAAGAGCTGCAAGACACACTCTCTGAGGAGCAGTACAAAAGGAAATCCCAAATCCAAGAGGGGAGAAAAAACAATTCACAAAGCCATTGCTGTCTATACTTACATTATACACAGCCCAACCAATATTCAGATTACACACTAAAGTAGTTTATCCTAGTACACATTACCCTATAAAACATGGACTGGTTTCTACAAATATTAAAAGGTATGCCAATAGGCAAAAATAAACACAGCATGATGACATAAAGCAATGATCACAACCAGACTCAGATATGACACAGATTTTAGAATTACCAGATGAGGAATTTAAAATTACGATGACTGCCATAGTCTGAATGTGGTTTCTCCCCACCAAATCTCATGTTGAAATTTGACCCAGGGAGGGGCCAAGATGGTGGATAGAAGCAGCCACACATGCAGCTCTCTGGGAGAGGATATAGAAACTGCAAGCAGATGCTCACCTACAGATGGACCCTCTTGGAGAGCACACTATAGATCATCAGAGAACCAATGGGAGATACTCACAGTGAAGGAGATGGGGACAGGGAGTTCCACTGGCCAAGATCGGAAGGTACTTGGGGAGATGCCTACATGTGAGGAAGTGATAAAGGAAAGAACCCCAGGGCCCCACGCTCACCAGACAGGCACTGCAACTCAAGCTGTGAGGGTCCCCACCACCACTGCAGGTCTCCGTGCAGATCAGGGAACTGCTTGGAGACTACACAGTGAAGTTGCGTTGGAGAGCAGGCATAGCAGGGACCTGCTGGCCTCTGTTCGTGGGTTGCTGATGCCACTCTGAGCTCTCAGGTCCAGAGCTCCCAGTCTACACAGGGATCAGCTTCACTGCAGTTGTCTCAATATTGTCCCTTGCTGGGCTTGAGAAGAGAGCAGGGAGAGCAGACACACTCAAACACCCATGACTGGGAGCCAGGTGCCCCCCACCAGGGAACTCAAGTGGAGCTTGAAGGGTCCCACAGTAGCAGCCTTGGTGGGACCGGTGTGGGGAGAGAGCCCCAGCCAACCAGCACCCTGACCAGTGGAGCAAGCCTCCAGGCCTGTGAGCTGCCACACCAAGGCCCATATGCCTGCAGACCTGAGCTCTGTGCAGCAGGCCATATCCCCCAGCCGATGGGTGGGCCACATCTGCACAGTCCTGCACACTCTACAGTAGGCCATTCCCCCAGTTCTGTGTACCAGCCAGCAGGCCAGAGCCCCTGCAGACCAACATGCCATGTGGCAGGCCATGCCTCTTGGTTTTGTGTGCCAGCTGGCAGGACATGCCCTCATGACCCCAAGCACTGACCACCAGAACAAACTCCCCTGGCCCTGTGTGCCAGTGGACAGGCCACATCTCCATGGCACCACACAAAACCACACCTACGGTCCAGGTCTCCACCACAAACCTGCTAGCCACACACCACCCCCACCACATACTGCCATTACAACTAAATGTGGATGGAGCAAACACCCACAGCCATGACACCTGGGGCCACCGCCTGGATATCCTTGCCAAATAGCCACTCCCAACACTGAGGGGAGGCGTGGGCAGAGCAATCTTTCATAACCCCAACCTCAGTGGAGAGGAACTCACCCAGGTCCCTGACCAAGCTTCCAACAGTGGCCTAGGGACCAACCCACCATTCCACATGAATATCCCCCAGCACTGGCACAGGTCCTGCTACCCACTCAGGCACCCACCAAGGTCCCATGAGCACCCCCTCCTGGGTGCTGACCAAGGTCACGCCACCTACATCTGTGGAGAGGGACTTGCAGAGCCCAAGCTTCCAACAGAAGCATGGGGACCAATGCACCAATCTGAACAAATACCCCCCATCATTGACTTAGACTGTGACAACCACAGGAGATGAAGACAATGCAGGAGAACAGCTGTGTTACAGACACTCAGTGTACCTGCCCCTCTCCTGCCAGGTCAACCCTCCAGAGTAGGACACAAGAGTATTATCTAGGGAGCTCTACTCCTTCTCACAAAGCATGGGAGTTCCCAGCAAAGGAGAACAAGTGTACTGCACACCTGTCAGCTGTGAGCTGAGAGAAGAGGTTTCAGATGAGTAGAAAACAACAAAAAAAATTTGGCAACATTAAAAAGCAAACTAGTTCAGTAGCCCCAGAGAATCACAATAGATCCACAGCAAGGGACCCCAACCAAAAGGAAATTACGGAAATGTCAGAAGTGGAATGCAGAGTATCATGGCAAATAAGATGAACGGAATTTAAGAGAAAGTTGAAAACCAAAACAAAGAAGCCAACAATATATTTCTGGACATGAATGAAAACAATGAAAAATTCATTAAAGAGATAGACAACATAAAAAAGGATATAACAGAACTTAAAGAAAGAGTCATTTATGGAATAACAGAATACAGCAGAAAATTTCAATAATAGACTAGACCTAGCAGAAGAATCTCAGAGTTTGAAGACAAGGCTTTTGAACTAACCCAGTCAGTCAAAGATGCAGAAAAAAGACTAAAGAAGAATGAACAATCACTCAGAAAAATATGGGACTGTGTGAAACAAGCCCATACATGAATTATAGTATCCTGGAAGGAGAAGAAGAAAAAGCAAAAAGCATGGAACACCTATTTGAGGGGATTATTGAGGAAAACTTCCCTGCTATCACCAGAGATTCCAATATCCAGGTACAAGATGGTTGTTGAACAATGGGAAGATTCATAGCCAATAGAACATCCCCAAGACACATAGTCATCAACCTGGCCAAAGTCAAAATGAGGGAGAAAATTCTACAAGCTGCAAGATGAAACCAGCAACTAACCTACAAAGGAAAATCCATCAGGATAACAGTAGACTTCTCAGAAGAGACCTTAAAAGCCAGAAGGGATTGTGGCTCCATTTTTAATCTATCAATGTCATATTTTGAAGATCTAGAATAAATAAACCTAAACTGCATTTGGAACCCAAAAACACCCCAAATAACCAAAGCAATCCTAACAAAAAGGAACAAATCTGAATACATCACATTATCTGACTTCAAATTACACTACAAGGCTATAGAAACCAGCATGGTACTAGTATAAAAGTAGCGACATAGCCCTATGGAACAGAATAGAGAAATTTCTTCAAATATTCTTTCACTTCCACTTTCATTCTTTTCTTCTGCAACTCCAGTGATACAAACGTTAGGATTTTTGTTATCATCCTATCGGTCCTGAGGCTCTGTGTGTTTTTTTTCTAATCAGTTTTTTTCTTTTTTATTCATATTGGGTACATCTTTTCTTTTTCTACTCATGCCTGCAGTGAGGAGATTGGGTAAATTTCTTGATCTTTCTTCAAGTATACTGATTTTACTCTGTCATCTTCAGGTGACATTTAAACATGTTACTAGCTTTTTTTTAAATCTATTATTAAATTTTTCAGTTCTATAATTTCCATTTGGTTCTCTTTTCTTTAATAAATTTTCTTTGCTGAAAAATTCTAATCTTTAAAATTTCTTTCAAGATAATTTGTAATTGTTTACTGAAACATTTTGTGATGGCTACTTTAAAACCCTTGGCAGATAATTCCACCTTCTAAGTCATCTCACTGCTGATATCAGTGGTTATTTTCTTATTCAAGTGGTGATTTTTCTGGCTTTTGGTATGACAAGTGATTTTCAATTGTATCCTGACATTTGGGATATTATAATTATGAGACGTGGATCCCATCTAAGCTTCTTCATTAGCAGGCAATCTCACTGTTTGGGGTTAGAACACAGATCGTGGCCTATTTTTGTGAGTCATGGTTCCAACGAGAGTTTAATTTTCAAAGCCTGGAAAGTGTGTGGTGCTGCTATGGTTCTCTTGGGCCCTCCTGGGACAGCGGGCTTTCCCCAGGCTGGCCTTCCTGGCACCTCTGTGAAAGGAAGGGAGTCTCTGGCCTGCAGGGAAGAAATGACTTCTCAGGGACTGCCTTTGTAGGACTACTTGCCACCCAGTGTCTCTGGAGCCTTAGGCCCATGGAGACAAAGACATTTTCTCATCCAAGTGACTGCCATGATAGAAATTTCTGTGCTGGTACTTCCTGGCCACCTGGTGTTTCTCTGTAGGGGAGAGGAGCCTCCGGCCTGCCACTGGGGGAAAACGTCTTCCTGAGCTGGGCACCCGTGGCAGGATCTTCCTTCCCAGTACTTCCTGGTCTGCAGCCCAGTGTCTGCCAGTAAGGGAGGGGGTCTTAGTTGCAGCAGAGAAGGAAAATGCTTCCCCAGGATGCTTATCACTAGTGGGCTTTTGCAATGTCACAGTTTTTATCTACTCCTCTTTTATTCTATATACCAAAACCTGTTCAAAATAAAGGTAGCCATCGTATTGATTATCACAAAGTCAACACCTGTTTAAATACTTCCCAGATTATGAAATAGAATATTGCCACTGATCTGGAAACTGCTATGTGCCCCCTAACAATTACCCCCTCACACACACATCTATTTCTCTTAAAAGTTAACTTTTATCCTGATTTTATGGTAATGACTTCTTTCTTCAGAGATACATGCCTAAGCATTTATCTCCAGACACTATTATTTAATTTGTCTGTGTTTTGAATTTTATGCACTTTTTTTGCTGAGATTTTTGTTCAATATTATGTTTGTGAAATTTATGCCTATGGATATTATACCATATATTTTCAGTAAGGAGACATATATATATATGTGTGTGTGTATATATATATATATATATATGCATACACAACATTTAAGTGTGTGTTTAGAGAAAGACGTGAAAGGATATACATCATACTGGTGATAGTATAGTGATGCCTCTAAAAAGGGAACAAGATGTGGCAGAAAAGTTTGAATGAACTTCAAGAGCTATGCTTTATCAATTTTTCTTTATTGAATGAACTGCTTTAGAATTCTGAGGAAGACAGTAGGACTAAACTTTAATGTCTTTGAGAATGTGTTGAGTCTCTGACTTCAGTTGCACACCATGTCAATGCTTCATAAGCCATGTGAAACCTCAGAACATTGATGCAAGTGTAAACTTGTTACTTGCACTACAGAATGGGAAGACTCTACATTTCAGTAATGGTTTTTAACACTTTTCTAAAGTGCACACAGGCGCCAGACAGATAACTCACATTAGGGAGGTGTTAGAAGAAATGGGGAAGAATGACAGATGTTAGTTAGCATCAAGCCTTATGTTGGGGATACAGGAATGAGTAGTGAGACTACAGTAAAGAAGAAAGCCCCTGCCCATTTATAGGGGGAAACAGCTTCTCAACTCCAGCCAATTTTGCCTTTGGGAATGTGGACCAATTGTTGCCTGAAGCAGCTTCTTCTTTCCTTCCATGTTTTAGTTGACTTTTTACATAACCAAGGAGTCTTTGATACTGGCTTGGATCTAGCATAACTTGCAGAGGTACTTTGGTTACAGTTTGCTGTTGGCCTCTCTGGAACTGACTCCATTGTTCTATTATCCCCCCTGAATCAATTTTCTATCTTCCCCTTTACACGTTCCTCTAATTGTGAAGTCCTATCATGTTCCATGACTAAGCCTAGTAAAAACCCCATATTTTCTAATTTCTCTTTCTTCTGAAGACATCTGTTATATGGTAGAAGTGGGGGCTTGACTACCCTGTGCCAAGGCCTGATCTCAGGGCTGGAAATGCAAAGATGAATAAATCAAGTGTGTTACAGTTGTCAGTCCTTTTGACAAAGTTTCTCGAGTCATGCTTTGGTTGGATGGAGCTCACATTTCTCAAGAGGGGGATCATGAGTATTCTCTGCATGGTTACCTATTTAAAACCATTTTTCTATATCTTTAATGTTAAAAGACAGCTTGACTGTATACAAATCCTTCGTGCACATTTTATTTTCTCGAGCGTCTTGAAAATGTGTCACCTTTGTTGCTTTGAGTTTTGTGTTGCTTTTGGAAAGTCTAATGCCAACCTATTTCTTTCACCTTAGTGTGTTATTTGGTTTATTTTGCCTGGAACCCCTGAGATATGTTTTTCTCCATCTTTAAAGTCTAAATGTTTTACTAAGATATGTCTTGGAGGTACTCATGTTGGGTTAGTTTTTCCATGTGTCTTGTAGGGCTGTACAAATATGTTGGCTCCAGGCTTCTGTTCTCTTTTATTTCTAAAAACCATCTTGGAGTATGGTTTTAAATATTGGTTCTGTTCCATCATTTTGTTTTTCATATTCAGGGATTCCAGTTATAAAAATGCTCACCTCCTGTACCTATTTTCCATTTCAACTCTTTTATCTCTGATCATTTTACTGCTCACTTTTTTGTCTTTTACTTGTTTGTTTTTTATTGTGAATTGACAAATTATATTATATTTATAAGGTACAAAGTGACATTGTGATTTAGGAATACAATATGGAATAATTAAATCAAAGTAATTAACATATCAATCACCTCAAATACTATTGTTGTTTGTAGTGAGAACAGTTGAAATTTATTATCTTAGCAAGTTTGAAATGTACATATACTATTATTAACTATATTCACTATCATGTGTGATAAGTCTCAAAGAAATCTTACTCCTCCTAATTGAGGCTTTGTACCCTTTGACAGTTATCTTTCCATCTTCCCCACATCCAGCCTCTGATGGTGACCATTCTATTTTCTGTTCCTATAAATTCAGTTGTTTTAGAGTCCACATATACCTGAAAACGTGTGATATTTATCTTTCTGTGCCTGGCTTATTTTATTTAACATAAAACAAAACAAGCAAACGAACAACCAACAACACACAATGATACAGATCAATAAGAAAATAAAACTACAAAAAAATGCCACAAAAATTATAACTACAAGGTTGGGAACACTAAAAACTTCAAAGTACTTGGAAGCAATAAATGAACACCAAATTCAGCAGAGCTGTAGCTCAAGCTTCCACTTATAAGAATCTGGGGCAAGCAAGAAGCATCTAAATAAACCCTGTGGACGGGAGAAGAAAAAAAGAGCCTAAGATTGAACTGAAATCCACGCCCCAAGGGAGAGTCCTCATATATTAGAGAACTGATTTCAAGGAAGAGATTTAAAAGTCCTTGGGGTTTCATAACAGCCCCCAAAGTGCATTGCTTCTGGAGGTGGGAAGTGGATAAAAATGTTGTAAGGGGAGATGAGGCCTATGGGTACTGGATTAAAAAAAAGAAGAAAGAAACAAGAGAAGAAAGTTAAGATTCTGAATGACAAAAGAAAAGAAAAAATTCAGAAAACCCCAATGAGATGTCGTTGCGTACATATTGGAATGGCTAAAAGAAAAAAACACTGACAACACCAAATGCTGTCAAGGACGTACACGTGTATTACTGGTGGGAATATGAATAATACAGCCACTCTGGAAAACAGTTTGTCAGTTTCTCATACAACAAAGCATGCAATTGCCATGTGATCCAGCAATTGCACTCCTTGGCATTTGTCCCAGAGAAATAAAAATTATATCCATACAAAAATCTGTAGATGACAGTAGCTTTATTTGTAGTCACCAAAAACCAGAGTCAGCCCCCAAGTCCTTCAACCAAAAAACAGAAAAATAAATTGCTCCATAAGCATGCCATGGAATACACTCAGGAAATAAGGAACACACTTGACACATGCAGCAACTTGGATGAATCCTCAGAGAATTATGCTTTGTGAGGAAAAGAAAACTAATCCCAAAAGTCACATACTATATTTTTCTAATTATATAACAGTCTTTTAAATGAAAACATTTTAGAAAAGGAGAAGAGATTAGTGGTTGCCAGCGGGTAACGGGGAAGGAAGCGGATCTATTAATAGTTATAAAAGGGTAACATGAGAGATCTTTATGGTGTTGGAACTGTTCAGTTTATTTACTCTCACAGTAGATACATCAACCTCCACAGTCAATACCATACTAATCCCGCACACATATGCTCACATAAATGAGTGTCAGTGAAATTTGGGAAATCTGAATAAGATTGGTGGATCTAATCAATGCTAATATCCTGATTGTGAAAATATAATTTTGCAAAATGTTACCATCAGGGAAAACAGAGCAAAGTGTACAAAGATTTTTTTCTGCATTATTTCTACAGCCACATGTGAATCTACAATCATCACAAGAAAATTTTCAACCAAAAAATCAGTAAGATTGTCTTGTTGCAGATTCGTGAGTCCCTCCCTCCTAGTAATAGCGACTTATTTCTCAGCAAAAGAGCTCTGCCTTATGACAATGCTAAAAAGGGACATTGAGTTAGTCAGCTCTCAGGATGGAAACCATTTGTTACTTTTCAGTCGTGATGTACAATACCCTATAGACTAAATACCACACACAGAGCCACATTTCACTTTTGGGAAATGCCATTTCGTTCATATGAGTTAAATGCTAAGGGTATATAATTATTTTCTCTCCAAGAAACAGTCTTAGGGAAAGTTATTATAGGAATGAACAAGCAAGGCAGACACGTGGGCTGGGGGGCAGGCTTATGAGCACTTCATTTTTTCAAGAATCAAACATTTTGTCTTATGATGATCATAATAAAAGAGAACTCCATTTCTCAATAGTTCGATTTCATACTAATATAGGCCAGGAGAGGTGGCTCACGCCTGTAATCCTAGCACTTTGGGAGGCCGAGGCGGGAGAATTGATTGAGGTCAGGAGTTCAAGACCAGCCTGAGCAGCATAGGCGACTCCCCCCAATTCTCTGCAAAAAATACAAAAATTAGTTGGGCATGGCCTGCCTGTAGTCCCAGCTACTCAGGAGGATCGCTTGAGCCCAGGAGTTTGAGGCTGATAAAGTGAAGACAGCAAGGCGATGTCTGAGCTTCTGTGCTCCTAGGCTGTGTCATGGATTGCCTGTGTCTAAGAGTGGTGACGCCTGAGTAGCACAGACTGGCAGCATGACGTAGGTCGTGGAACCAGACCGTACCCTGCAGTGGGTAGAGGTGGTTTTCCCCTGAAGGAATTGGTTGTCATCACATCACTTGTCCAGGGATTAGGAACAATCTGGGGAAGGACATAAACTGTAGATTGTCTCCTCGGCCCTGCAGGGGTTGAACACTGAGCTGCCCGGGCCCAACTGGGAAGTCGGGAGGGGGCAGGGAGCTGGGTGGCCGCAGAACCCCAGAGAGGCGGCACCTGTGCCCGAGTAGGACCCATTCCCTAAGCAGTTCCGCCCTTCCCAAGCCCTGGCTATGCTCTGTGAAAAGGACCGTATCTGTTGTGCTTTGGGGGCATGGATGGGTTGGTCCCACTGAGGGGACAGCAGGGCTGGGGAGACAGGAGACCCCAGGACTACGTTTTTTTCTTTATGAGGCTCTACAATCACACCGAAGAAAGCAAGTGGGGAGACCGACACTGGTGTCCATCTTCAACTCACACACACATTCTTGTGTGAATCTTAAGGGAGGTTTGGGTCACGTGTCTGACCGGCGGTGGCGGCTGCGGGCAGAATTCCTCGGTTCTCCCGGGCGTTTGGCGCCGGCTGTAGGCCCGCCCGCCGCGTCGCAGCGCGATCTCAGGCCAGCACGCCACCAGGGGGCGAGTGGGAGCGGGGACTCTCAGCCTCAGGAGTCTTAAATGCCACAGCTGCCCCACATTGTTGGTCAAAGCCGGTCGCACAGCCAGCCCAGCTGGAGTGAAGCAGCATCCACCGCTGGTGGAATGACGGATAACGTCACGTCACCTGCAGACCAGCACGAGGAGAGTGTACGGACGCCACTAGGCCCGCACAGCAGGTCTGTGTGCGACGCGCCCAGCCCCTGAGCCAGCTCCAGACCTGACGGGCCACGTCAGAGCAGAGCCGTATCGCTCACTTCAAGCAGGAACCACCTTCAGAGCCGGGTCAGATCCAGCAAAGCCCATGTCTCTGGGCCTCTCTGAGTCCCATTTCCGTACACAGAAAGACCAAGGAGCCTCGCTCGGTTGCTACTGCAAATGATGAACTATGCCAATGGCATTTTTCTCTGTGGGCGCAGACAAATCACATTTTAGAACATACTGTAATCGGCCCCCAGAATGCTGATGGGCATGCATGAAAGGCTCCCCAGGAAACATCTCTTTCCTTTCTGTGGCCTGCGTGTCAGGGTAGGCAAAGATTTCCCTATCCTGAAATTAAGAGAAATGGTAGTATGAGAGTGGGTCCAGGCGGATGGAAGTTGCATTTACCTTTCCCCAATTTTTCAGTATTTCCCCACTGTCTTCCATTTGGGCTGCTATAATAAAATGCCATAAATTGGACGGCTTAAACAACAGAAATTTTTTCCTTACAGTTCTGGAGGCATCGGCAGATTCAGTGTCCGGTGAGAGCCCGCTTCCCGGTTCATAGACAGCGCTGCGCCCTCGCAGGGTGGAAGGTGGAAGGGAACAGGCAGCTCTCCAGGGCCTCTTTTACTATACAAGGGCACTAATCCCGCCACGGGGGCTCCACGCTCATGACCTAATCACCTCCCGAGGGCCCCATCTGCTGGTACCATCACACTGGGGATTAGGTTTCAACACATGAGTTTGGGGGGTGCACAAACATTTAGATCATAGCACTCACATAGTGCACACAACAATCCTTACCGTGGCATTTGCAGACCTAGCCTCAACTCAATTTTCCCTCTTATTACCTGCTGCTTCCTCATGAGCCTTTATTCAGCCTTAGAGACTTTTCAACATTATTTCCTCTGTGCTGTGCTTGTGCCTTCTGCTAATTACTGTTTGCTTTTCTCATCCCCACCACCTCCCCGAACACTCTAGAATGTATTGTGTAATTTTTCAGTATCCCTGCCAGAGTTCATCTCTCTCTTTGGTGCCTCCACACCAAGCTTAATCTTCTCTGTCCCCCTCCCACCCAGCACAGTGCCCCGAGCACAGACTTCGGAAAGACAGACAGGGCTGGACCGGTGCAGAGCGCCAGCAAATGCGCTAAGTGCCTCCGTCAGACTCGGACAGCCTCGGGTTCCACACGTGTGAGAGGAGTCCACGGTAACTTCCTCACAGGATTGTCATTAAGTGTGAGGACTTGGTGAGGTGGCACATACAAAGCAGATGGCCTGGCAAGCAGCAAGCATTCAGGCAACAGTAGCTGTTAGTAGTAGTAGCAATACTAGTACTAATACTACTAGTACCAGTGATACTACTACTAGTACTAGTATTAAAATATTAATAGTAGCAGTAATGCTAGTACTAGTATTAAAATGTAATTCCAGCCTAAAAAATCTACTAGCTGTGACTCTCAGACATTCATAATCTGTCATTGCATCTCCCTTTCCTTATCAGGAACTGGGAATACAGGCCATTCCAATTTCTCTCAAGGCATGCTTATCGCCTTCTTTCCAACCAGCTCACCTAGGAGAGATGCATTGGGTACTCACACAGTTTTCCTGCCCACCAGGGGTGAGTAATTTTAGCTGTGCTCTTTTGATTTTCCCCTACCCTCATCTTCTCATTGAGCAGCTGACGGGTCTGCATGTATTGTTATCATACCCAGCCATTAGCTTTCACTAACTGCTGGCTAATTAACGTATTACTTTTGACAATGCCCTGGAGCATAAATTGTTCTACACTCTGATCCAATTGAGCCCAGGGCCCTTGGCAAGAGCAAAGAATCACCCTCCCTGGGGCAGAATCTCTGCACTGTGGTGCGGACTGTGGGTGGAGGAAGAATTTTTCTCTTTACTGGCTGCCTCACGTAGATGCTGTCTGTGCAGCAAGAGCTGTGTATGGTGGGAGATTGGTGCTGCTACCCAAGCATTGCCACATCACCTACTGTGGATCTTCCACAGGCTGGTCAGAAAAGATAGGACGGGCCAATGTTCCCTGGCTGCCAAATCCACCTGGAACAGATCTGCCTTAGGGAGGTGGGAGAGATGGGAGCTCCCACCTGACTGCCCAGCCCATAGGAGCAGCTGTCCTGCAGCACAGAGCCGGGAGGGAAAAGAGGACTGTGCTCTTCACCAGCTGCCCTGCCCACCTCCTCCCTACCTAGCTGTGGTGATCATGTGATACAGGCCTTTCTTATCAGGGAGCTGTGGGAAATGGTGTTTGCCAATGTTCAAGGGCTGCCGAGACCACCTGGAGTAGCTCTGCCACCCCAGGGAGCCGAAGGAGGTGGGAACTGCTGCTCAGCCCCCAAGCCACGATTGCACAGCTGAGGGAAACGGGTCCAGTCCCTAGCCCATATGGCACCGCCTCCCACTGTTCTTGCCGAGTTTCCATAGATTTCATTAAGTGGCTCTCGGTTGTTATAAATGATTCTCAATTAGTTGTAAACCCTTGATTACACTCCCAAAATGTTGCATGATTGTCTGAACTACTTTTAACGACTTAATATATGTCTCTACAGGACAGGTTTCCCCAAGCCCCTCATGCCACTGTTGTGGACCATATTTTCTTTTTATTATGATTTTCTTACAGCACCTTTTCATAGAGTAAAATTAATAAAAGCCAGCAGCATTTGCAAGGACGTTTTTAATGTTACTGTAGAAAGGCTGTATCTCATCCATCTGGGGCACTGCATCGGGCATTTATTTTCCTAAATTGTTAAGATACCCCCAGATCCAACATATGCATGCACGCGCGCACACACTCACACACACACACACACACACACACACACACTCCTGATATTTGTAAGCTCTCATGCCATATTCCCTGTGTGATTTGAATCTTCTCCAGCTTCAGCTGTGGTCTGTCTCCACTTAGGGGGTAATTATTAGCAGAGGCAGTCGTGTCCTGCCAGCATTCCTTTTATACAGGCTGGATATATGTGTGCGTACAACCAACTTTTTCTTTCATTTTCTTTTTGTACCATGCAGCATCGAGACCCTAGAATTTTTTTGCTAGCTACTCTCAAGCCTTTTTCACATGTCTGCTTTTAAGATAGCCAACCTACAATTTTTTTATCTTCACTCTGTTATTATTTTTGATAGGATTTAGTGTGATTCCCAAAAGATATAATTTTGCACTGGCCAAAAAAATCTCTAATTGTTTAAGTACCAGTGCATTTCTAAAAACTTATTTCTCCAGTCATTATATTTCTCAGTATATTGGTTTGCTAGGAAGCTGTAACAAAGTACCACAGATGGGGTAACTTAAACAACAGAACTTCACTGTCTTATAGTTCTGCAGCCTAGAAGTCCAAGATCAAGATGTCAGCAAGGTTGGTTCCTTCTGAAGGCAATGAGAGAGAATCTATTCCATGCCCCTCCCCAGTTTCTGGTGGTTTGCTGGCAATCTTTGATGTTACTTGGTTTGTAAAAGCATCACTCCAGTCTCTGCCTTTATCTTCACATGGTGTTCTGCCTGCGTAGTGTCTCTGTCCAAACTTTCCCTCTTTAAAAGAACACCAGTCATATTGGATTAGGGGCCCAGCCTACTCTAGTACTGCCTCATCTTAACTAATATATCAGCAATGACCGTGTTTCCAAAAAGATTATATTCTGAGGTCCTGCGGATTAGGATTTCAACATACGAATTTGGGGCGGGGGGATAAATTTAAACCCATAACACTCAGCAACTGAGTTTATGTGTTTTCCTAACTTATTTTGTATTCTTTTCCAGGCCGTTGGCTGACAATGTCAATAATGAAGGTAAATGTGAGCAAATGTAAGAGTGATGAAAAAGACAATGCTACTTAATCACACCGAGTATTCCTTGTAGTGAGATTCTTTTTAAAACATCAAATACAAGGTGCCCAGTTCCACTGTGCCTTATGGATATATGTCTTGTGTCACCTGGAGATCTTTGTACTCCTGTGGGCATTGAAAAGGACTCAGGTCTAATTAGAGGCATCACTCACTTTTGCCCCAGAGCAAACAATGCCCACTTATAGACAGAACTTTCACAATTCACAGGAATAGTGACCTAATTAGCCAATCATAAAATTGCCAAATCCCTCCTTCTCATTGTTTAATATGCTTAGAAAACCCATTCAGGTTGTGAATTATCAAGTCAGCTTACATTGATAAATGGATCCAGTAATTGCCAAACTTCTTCTCTTCCATTTCTTTTTCTTTGTCTTAAAAATAGAACATTAAAATATGTCCTCCAGGTTTTAGAGATAGGGAAGACATACCTCCCTTTACTTTCCACTAACTCAGCAAAAAAACCTGAAGAGAACACAAAAACAGCCACTGGAAACTCTGAAAAGTAGACATGAGCAGATCAAGGAAGAACACAAGAATCTGCAATACCACTAAAAGCAGTGAGCTTAACACTCTTTGGGTCTGGTATCCCTAGCCAGAACTCAACATGGCCCGAAGCACGGAAGTGAGCACTGTGGAGTGGACCAGTGAGACACGGACGGAACCCTCTAGGGTGGGCTAGAGGGAAGGGAAAGGGACTTCTAAAACTCAGAGACAGAGGGAGGAATTCCTGGTGCTTTTTCTTCTTTTTCTCCATTCTCCCACACAACTATTTAGAATTGACTGGCTTCTCCCCTGCTAGGTGATAGGACTGAGGTGTTTTAACCATGAGGCCTACAAAGCCAAGAATACTTATCTGGTCCTTTACAGGGAAGGTTTCCTGATCTGTGATATTGAATATCCCGTTCTGTGTGTATACGACAACTGAACCACCTACCTCTGGTTAGTTATTTAGGCTTTTGTTTATTTGTTTGTTTTATGGTATAAATTATGCTGCTATACATTTATCTGTATGTGTCTGTTGGTGGATATGAGCAAAGTTTCTTAATACTGTTTACATTGGGAAGTACTGGGTTGTAGGGTATGGCTATAGTGCAACTTTCCCAGTTTTTAATTTCTGTTCACATTTCCTATAGAAACTTTTGAAAAATAAAAGTTTCTAATTTTGATAGAATATGATATGCCTACTTTTTTTAGCAAGTGCATTTTGTATCTCATTTAATAGATTTTTTTTTATCACAAGGTCAGGAAGATATTTTGTGATGATTAATTTCATATGTCAACTTGACTGGGCTAAAGGATGCCCAGATAGTTGCTAAAACATTATTTATTTGGAGAGGGGGTCCACAAGAGACTGGCATTTGAATTTGGCTAAGTAAAGAAAATTGTTCTCCCCAATGTGGGTGGGCATCACCCAATTCATTGAGGGCATGAATAGAACAAAAAGGCAGAGGAAGGGAAAATTTGCTCTCTCTTAATTGAGACATCCATATTTTCCTGCCCTTGGATGTCAGCACTCCTGGTTCCACAGTATCATGCCCCATGCACCCCCACCTCCACCCCAACTCCAATCCTCTGCCCCCACCCGGTTCTTAGGCCTTCAGGCTTAGGCTGAATTTCACTATCAACTTTCCTGGTTTTCCAGCCTGCAGATGGTATATCATGAGACTTATCAACCTCCATAATCAGGTGAGCACATTCCTGGAATAAATCTCCTATTTGTTCTCCTATTGGTTCTACTTCTCTGGAGAGCCCTGACTAATACCTGTTGGTATTCTCATTTTTCACCGAAAACTAATAAGCCTTTGGTGTTCTGAGAGGAATTTTTTTAAATCTCTGTATTAATTAGGGGAAAATGGCATCACTAAGATATACATACATACCTACATGATATATCTCTGATTATTGTAGCTCTTTTTTATGTCTTCTATTAATAATATGTTCCTTCTTATAATTCAATGAATATAAATCTCGCATATCTTTTGTAAGGTTTTGTAGCTTTACTCTGTCTAATAAAAAAGATAAAGTTTTTAAACCTTAGTGAAATTATAAATTGAGAAGAGTTAAGCTACTGATGGTGCAATTCTGTAAGCACAAGGCATAAAAATTGAGTGTTATGGCAGAGCTGCACAATCAGAGAGGTATGGGTCCCTGCAAACATTGGTTGGAGGGAAGCTCTCTTCCAAACAGAAGCATCCATTTTTGTACTATTAAGGGAGTAGGATTTAAATTACTTTTGCATTTAAGCCATTATAAAATTTAGTGTCTATTTGCTATAGCATGTAAGCATTACTCTAATCCACTGCCCTTCGTTTATAAAGGCTGTAGGCATTCTTGAACATTCAACAACACAAGGACTATTGTTCCCATGAGCCATTCCTGAGGAATTAAAATTGAGGAAAGATATAATGATTTTTCTCCTTGTAAAAAATTTACGAATTTAAAAAGAGTAATCATTATAGATTAACCTTAAATCACAATTCAGAATTGTGTTATGCCATAGATTACTCGATAATTATTTGTCAAACACAAGCTTCTCTGCCAACCGTAGTAGACCTCACAATCTTTCCTAAATTATTAGTCTTCCTTCTATGAGGAAGTCAGTACCCGTTTCATAAGTTATAAAGACTTTGGCTTCAAACCAGATGATTTGAATTTTCACCCTAGAATTTATAATTTGTGATATCATGAGCTTGTTAACATTATACTAGGAGGCATAAACTCCTAATCCACTGATAGGGATTATATAGCTATCCAATAGGCCTATTGCAACTCCAATTAATTAATGTATATAAATTGGCTGGTTGTCAATAAATATTATTTTGCTTCATTTTACCTTTGTGGAAAAATTCTAGGTACAGAAAAATATGAAATAACCTGAGAAAACAGAATTTTTAAAATTCTATTTACCTACTAATTTCTATTCTCATTAGCACAAAGAACTCAAGGTTAGCAGCACTATATAGTAAATATGTTAAACTTCTTGATTTATTGTTTTTCATTTACACGTTGACTCATTCTATCATTCATTAATTCATACAAGAAATGTTTATAGCATGGCTATTTTGTATGAAATCTAGTAGGAATGATTTTCTCTGTTAGTCACATAGCTTGGTTTGGTGAGCAAATTTGAGAATTAAAACCAATTGTTAATTGCCCTGATTGTGCCGTTGACTGGTGTATAGTACCTTGCTGCCCAGAACCTCTCTGTTTCACCTTCCATGAATGACTAAGATCGTGAGACTGATCATATTTTAGTGGAGAGTGGTGTGTTAAAATCGTAATCATCATCACAGCAGTCTTAAGCTCAGCCTCAGCTCTGTTGCTTAAGTCCTCAGCTGCAGCAGATAGTTAACGCTAACCTTTAGCTCACTTCCAACATTAAGAATAAAATCACATTCAGCATAATTCAGGTTTCATACTCCATATCTCATCGGCTCTAACAAATATTTCTAAATTGTTCCCTTGTGCCAACAATTGTAATCTATGGCTCGTTAAAAATGACGGCGAACTTCAGCAAGCCTGCCTCTGGAGATATGTTTGTGGGAGAGTCCTTATCAGCTCTTGTGATTTATACCTCTGGCTTGTATAGCCGTCCATTATCCTATATATCTTTCTTCCTCAAGTGTATGTACAAAGAAACTAAGAAAACCTCATGATCAAACATGAAAATTTCCTCTGTAATATTCATTTGTAAAGGAAAATAAAAATCTCAGGACCACCCTCCACTCTTTATGCAAAAGGGAAAGTCAAGCCTGGAGGCTGAGTAATGCAGCATTCCCTTCCAAATGAATAGCTGTTACTCGCATTATGCATTAGCCATGTCTCCTCCCAAAGGTAAAAGGCCCCCACAGATTATTCATAAGGAAATTCCTTGCTGGCTTCCCATAACCAAGGACATGCAAATTATAGCTTCAGGTCTACAGACTAAGTCTCGCTCCTAAAACTAAAGTCTGCTTGATTCCACATTAATAATATTGATTACAAGTTTATCTTCCCAGATGCAGAATAGACACAAGATAAGATCAAACAGTCTTCCACCCTCCCAGGGACATCTGCATAACTGATTCTTCCTTTATTCACTTTTTCTCTTCAAACATTCACCTTATTTTATGTAAAAATGTACATTTCCTAGGCCTCACTAGAATGGAACAATTCACCTCACTGCCCACCCCGCTCCTAGTTCTTTCTGTGCGCCTTATCCCCTTGGATACTGAAGTTCCCAAATTCCCCCTTTGGAAAAACAGTCGCAGATGCATCTGTAGTTTGTGCTTTTCTTGGGCACGTCCTCAGCTTTGGCTTAAGAAACCTCCATTGATTGAGATCTTTGCCCCAGTCACTTATTTTGGGTTGTCACATTTTATAGTAAGCTATGATAAATTCTTTATGATCCATAAGTTAAGAATTGGGATGTTGTGCTTGATTTAATTTTTGGGTTAACAAGGATTTAACCAATCATCAAGAATATAAAGGAAACACTGGTTAGCAAAGAATCAAAATAATAAAAGAAGCATGTTTATACCTAAACCTTTGAAGATTCACCTGGTTCCAGTTCACAGGGCTCATGCTACTGGTGTCCAGTGCAATATTCTGAATGTCAGTTATCACCATACATTATTTTTTCATATATTTTCTGGTTGACTTACTTTTATCTAGATTCTAGATAATACTTTCTATTAAAATATGAGTACTTTGCATTTATAGAAAAATTTCCACTCTGAGATCATAAAGCTATTGAAGATTATCTTCCAAAGACTTGTGTTCCTGTAACAGAGGGAATGGCCTGGAAAAAATGGCAAAAATATTTTCTGTTTCTAAAGCCTGCATCCCTGCCTCAGGCCAGTGGTTGGGCCGGGCAGAGTAAGTCTTTTATTTATTTGTGCAACAGGAGATGGCCCAGCCCAACCTGGTAAAGGAAGATCCTGGGTGGAGGTCATGAGATTGTCTTCAGCAGAGATGGGATGATCAGAATTATCAACTGTAATTGCTTGAAGCTGAGAACCCATCCTTTAAAAGCTGTGTATTTCTGTGAATGTTCAGGAAATTTGGGCTTTTTGAGACAAGAAGGTCTGCCATTTTTCCTTCTTTGACAGCAAAATAAACTCTCTTTTCTTTCTCCTCAAACCGCTTGTCCTAGTTCTTCTTCAGCCTCATGGACAAGTGCTGGGTTTTTGGTAACATTTCTACTTAAACTTATTTGCTTTCTTAATTTGGCAAACAAAGCTAGTCACTGTCACACATTTCTATCCCACACCATCCCCTCCCATTGGGCCACCAAACCATATGTTGCCTTCTCTCAGAGTGTTCTCCTGTTCCTTGGATATAACACTGTACCGCAGTTACTGCAGATGCAATCTCTATGCTTAATGTCTGCCCAGCCTTTTGCACCTGGTTACCTCCTGGAGGCCTTCACAGCCCCTTTAAACAGACACTCTACTGTCTGTTCTAGCACTCTGTGCTTGTCTTGCCCCATGTGTTTTAGTCCGTGTTGTATCTGTTTATATATATATATATATATATATATGTATTCTTTCTAGTAAACTCTGAGCTCCTGAGGTTAAGGATCTTATTTTGTGGAATTTAATCACCTGTATTTGAGGCATCATTTGGATACTTAAAGGATAAACACAATAGAATGAAGCAGCGAATGAATCAACTGAATAAATGAATTAATTCTCAACTAACAAATAGAAATATCAAGGATGTGTTTAGTTAAGTAATTTGGTAGTGGTAACACAGACCTTGGGATAGCCACCAACTCTCACCTCATCATTCTATCCATTGACAGATGGACTTGAATTTATTAATTAAAAAAAAATTAAAGTTTCAAAATTCTTGCAGTAAACTCTAGCACATATAGTTAATTACGCAAGATATGCCACTAAATGGTAGATTGGCAAAATTAAGGACAATGCCAAAAAATTACTTCAAGTATTTTTACTACTAACAATTTCTGAAATTAAGTCAACATGATGGCACAAACCAGTGATAGAAATATTTTTCAAAGTGGCAGCTGATACCATCTAGATATGGTTTAAACCACAAATTTCAATTTTTCCTTTTCTTTAGCAAAATAATAATAATAAAAATATAAGATAGATTTTGCCATGATTTGAGGTTCCTAGATTATACTATATAAAAAGGTATACCTACTTTTAAAATGCAACCTATTTTTGCCTAAAAGTTATTCTCATGCGAGGGAATGTGCAAATGGCCCTACTGCCTAAGTGGCACAAGTTGGTGCATGCATCAGGAGAACTGAACAAAGTCCCAGATGTGCCATGAATTATTTACTTGTTGCTGCTGGACATGTGACTTTTTCTTTCCTTGGTGTCCTGTCTGTCAAATAAGGATATCAGATTTAATGATTGTGAAACTATCTTCCAGCTCAAATATCCTGTTATTTGTGCATTTCAATATTATAATTGCCATTTATTTAAAGTGTTTCTGCCTATACAGATGTTGTGCCTTGGAGAATCAAGTACAGGTTAAAATTAATTGTTTAAAAGAGCAAATAAGCCTCTCACGGCAATAGAAATTAAAAATACCAAATACTGCTGCATGTTTTCTACATTTGCTTTATATGTAGTTCAGTGTAACTTAGTTGTGATAATACTCCACAGAACATCTGCAGATGTGCTGTCAATTTGCACAGGTAAGATGGCTTTAGTAATTCAGGATGTCACAGCAACTCTTTGCCAGTTAATCTCTCATGAAAAGTAGGACAAGAATCTGAGGCCAACAGAGGGATTCATCTGGTTTGCAGATTTACCTGAGGGAAGTTAGCCAGGATCTCTCATTTTGTAAAGATTTTGATTTAGTGGACAGCTCTCATTATATTTATAAAGAGAAGAATTTTTAAAAATCCATCACCACCCTGGAGAAAGAGCAAGTGCTGAGAGATTTCCTTTTGATATTATTTCATTAATTTTCAAAATCAAAACTGAGGAAAGAACCTAATGTTAACCTCCATATTAATTGAAGAGTTTTTCATTGTTAATAAGACTGCTTTTTAAAGATATTTTACATATGGTATTTTAAATGGAGCTGAATACTTTTATTATCTACAGAGAGAGTTGAAAGTTACTATTTACATTTTTTTCTATGTAATGTTTAAAAAAATTATCATTGGCCCTGAACAACATTGAGAGTAGATAAAGGTAGAGGGTAACAATAAAGATCAAGGCAATAAGTCACTGAATCCTATTTTGAAACTGTTGATATTTTATCTTCCAAAATTTCATTGCTCATCCTAGTACATACTTTATCTTGTTCTTTCATGACAAAGTTACTCCTTGGTTTTATGTTAGACCATTAAAGAAAACATCTTATTCTAATAACTCACATTGTGTAAAGCTCTTTGTAATGCTAATAAAATTGGGAATATCATAGCATACAAGCTTTGGAGGTCACAGTAAAATGTATATTAGTTTTAGCTATGAAGCAATTGACTTTTTCAAAAATAATTTACAATCTGATTTTAGACATATAAACAAAATTGAACATCTTATTAGGACAGTCCTCTTTATGGTTATATACCTGCTGTGAGATTGCTGCCTCTACTTACAACACTGTCAGAGTATCTTTTGTGTAATTACCTTCTGATCTAACGTATATGCCACACATAAAATGATTGGTCTCGGTATTTTATTTTCAGATCATGTTTTGACTTAGAAAAAAAAAGAAATAAATTATTCAGACCAAATAACATAATTTCAAAACTCATTATCCTGTCTCTAGAAGTATAATATGTTCTTAGAAGCTCAAATATTTGCCACCATGAAATGTATCTGGGGTTCTAAAGTCATCCGTGAGAAGGAATTTCAAAACATTCTGATGATGGCCACTACAGTAGAATTAGTGCCTGCGTACCCGACGAAGTTGATGTGTTGATTGATTTGCCTAAAAAGCAGCCCCTAAAAAGAGTTGGTGCTTACAACTGCCATGCCATGATTGTACCAGAGAGAGGAATTTAAGGATCTTAAAATGCCTGGCACACCCACAGTCCCTACAGCAGTGAACCTCAGAATCTACTGGGGCCTAGGCACCGGGCTGGGTCCAGGGCTAGCCACAGCAGTGAGTAGGAAAGACCGTCTCTGCTCTCATTCTGGTGGGAAGGACAAACAGCAGAGGATATGCTCCCACAGCAACAGCCAGGATAGGCAATCATAGAGGAACGGGGCTGAGTGCTCAGAGGTGTCCAGGTGGGCCAACATTTCACCAGAGACCTGAAGACAATGAGGGAAAGATGTTTTAACAAAAAAAAAAAAAAGCTAGAGATCACTGATTTCTTCAGATGTAGTGTTCTTGGGTACTTTTTGGTTTTGGCCTTCTCTTAATAACACTGGAAACCCACCTTTCCCAGCCCTTTTGCCAATGACACAAGCAGGCAGATACATGAAATCCTAAAACGCACTAAGGAAAACTGCTTGCCTTTTCTCTAGTGTCCAACACACTCACCAATTCCTTACTTTTGCTAACTGGTTTGAGCATGTCATCATCTTTCTCTCCAAGGTTGAAAGACTACTCTACCAGTGGTGTCCTAAGTGGAAGTTGTTGGGGCCCTTGGCCCCTCTGAAGTTTCGCTGAAAACTCAACTCACAAAAGGCAGGTTACTTGGAGAAAAGGTATACAAATTTATTTAAAATGGGTATACCGGGAGAATCACAGAATGATTTCCCTCCCCCCAACAGGGTTCAATAGCTTATATATCACCCTAGCCAAACAGGTTGTGGGAGGCAGGAGAAGAGGAATTCTGTGGAGGAGCAATGAAGGATTACTAGCAAGAAGGAATGGATCTGGGAACAGAGATTAATTTTGTAAATCATTCTCTTTGACAGTGAAAAGGTTTGTTCACGTGTGGTTACATTCTTGGTCTTACAAGGAGGGGAAGAAAAAAATAATTGTTTTCCTTGATGGGTCTGGACTTTAGGCAGATAAAGGAATTTCAACTTTATCCTGTGCTTTGGGAGAGGGTTGGGGGAAGGTGAGAGAAACCTTGAGCCTTCCTCTTCAGTTCAACTTGTTGATGCACCGTCTTTTGGGGTATTGCTTCCTGAGCCCCAACACCAGCATGTACAGGGGCCAAGGGAAAGCTTCCCCTTCACCCTCTGAAGGTTTGTTGAAAATCAGTGGACACAAGTCAGATTAATAGAAGAGGCATACAAAATTGTATTTTGTCATGCATAGCATGGAACGAGTAGGGGAGAATGATTACCCAATAATCCAGTGGGGAATAGAAACTTATATACCCTTTTTCATAGAGGAGGGGGAGATGAGAAATGCAGAATATTATTTTGAGGGACAATAAATTATTATTAGGGAGAATGAATGGGCCCTGGAGACAGAAATTAACTTGTAAGTGATTTTCTTTGGTATTGGAATGAGCCCAAGAGGCAAGAATTATCTTGTGAATATGTCTATCCCCAGTTGGGTTGGTAGCATTCCTCAATCCTCTGGGATAGATATTGAGATTTCAGGGAAGGGACTGAGGCAGTAAAGATTTCTTGGTCAGATAACAAAATCACACAGGGTCCCTCCCCATAGTTTCCAGACTAGCTGATAAATGACCTGAAATGTTATCACAAGTTGCACAGTGTGACCCCTTATCTTCAGGTTTCTGGAACTTGTGATACAAAGAAAAAAACCCTTATAGCCAATCAATAGCTGATATTATTTTAATGAACTAATGTAAGAACTAGCCCATCTTTTATTCCTTTAAAACCCCACTAGTAACTCTTGTTAATCGGAGCATATATTCAGGCCAGCTTGAGTCTATGTCTCCTGGGTTGTAGTCCTCAAATTTGGCCCAAATAAATTCTCTACTTATATTAATTTTGCCTCAGTTTTTTTCTTTAGGTTGACACATTTTTAAAATGCCATCATCTTACATGAAACGTGTATATGGCTCCCCTGTGTTTGAGAAAAGTCTTCCATAAATGAAACACTACAAAAGTTTATCACTTATAAACCACATTACTAAAATAGAGGTC
Organism: Lemur catta; assembly: GCF_020740605.2. NCBI lineage: Eukaryota > Metazoa > Chordata > Mammalia > Primates > Lemuridae > Lemur > Lemur catta. Next base: position 20,915,006 of record NC_059136.1, read on the forward strand.
TGATGTTAAAAATCTTGAAATGTCTGGCTTTCATAGCATCTTGTTCTACAGAAAAAAAAAAAAGTCATGTTCTTTTAACTTAAATATAGAGCAAGGATCCACACTTTATATCTCTTACAGTGAAAAATCTTGCTTTTGCCAAGATCTTTGAAATGAGTACTTTCTATAACAACTCACAAGAGGATTTAAGTTTCTATTCTTTTTGAAGAATTACAGCTTTCATCAAACCAAATGAAAAGGATTAGTAACCAAGCCGGTACAGCACTGATTCAACTAAACGTAACAAAATGATTAAAACTTTTGTTGGAACAGTGCCATGGCCACAGCCAATGTTGTTAAACCACGCTAGTTAAGATTAAAGGTGTCAACCTAAAAGGAAGAAGCTCAGGCAAAATTAATATAAGTAGAGAGTTTATTTGGGCCAAGCTTGAGGACTGCCCTGAATATATGCTCTGATGAGCAGCAGTTACAAGTGGATTTTTAAAGGGAAAAGAAGAGGCAGTTCTTCAGTTGTTTACCAAGAATTTACATTAAAATAACATAAGCTCTTGATTGGCCATACATTGTTCTTTGTATCACAAATTCCAGGAACAGGAAGATAAAGGGTGAGGCAGCTAGTCAGGAACAAAATGACTTTAAACAATCCCCCCACCCCCACCCCGTGTTTGGTGGGGGAGGCAGGTACAACTGAAGCCCCACACTCTTGACTCTCTGGACCTGATAAATTTTGCAGACCTCACAACACTCAGACTGTTCTGAGCCTTCTTTCTTTTCTCAAAAGATAAGGACTGAAGAGTTTCTAAATTAATGTGTTATTTAAAAATTTATATTAGTACTTTCCTTTCTGATGAATACAACAATAAAGGCTGTGCCAGGAAGCCTTGTCAGTTATCTAAATGTTATCTAAGTGGAGAGTCAAAAATACCTTTTTTTCTTTTCTTTTTTTTTAATCTCTCAAGATCATTGAATACAAAAATACTTTTAATAGCTTTATTGAGGTGTATTTGATATACAAAAAACTGCACATATGTAATGTATGCAGTTTGACAAGTTTGGACATTTGTAGACTCCTGAGATACCATCACCACTATCAAGGTAATAAACATATCCATTTCCTCCCACAGTTTCCTTGTATCCCTTTGTGTGTTTTATATTAGGCAAAAATATTTTTCATCAGCACACAGATTTCCTGTAAATATTAATAAAAAAGGGAGGAAAACATTTAGGTTATATTAAAAAATACTTAGAATCCTGCCATGGCAATAATCTGAGCAATCACCTTGTCCTCTCATTTTGTATATGAATGAAATGAAGTCTGAGGGTTAACTGTCTTATTTTCGACCTGAAGAAAATTGCTGCTGCCCAACCAGGTTCATTTGCCCCCTGCTGAAGAGGAAGCCAATGCACTGAAACAGCAGAGTTTGCAGCAGAGAAAGCGTTTAATTTGCATAGTGCTAATCGGGGGAGACAGGAGGATTTCTCAAATCCACCTCCCCGAGAATTTGGGAGACAGGGTTTTTAAAGACAGTTTGGTGTAGGCAATTGAGTCTGATGATTGGCTGGGTTGGAACAGAACCATAGGCTTGTAGAAATTGTCTTCTCTGCTGGCCAGGTTCTTGGGTGGGGATCCCAAGACCAGCTGAGTCAGTTCCTCAGTATGGGCCACTGGTCTGGGTGTGTCAGTCATTCCACTGGAATGTGGGGCCCAGAAGATATCTCAGAAACTACCCCCAGGTTTCAAACAGGAGATGTTGTCTATGGAGAAAGCTAAGAATCTTTATGACCACCAGCTACGTGGCTCCAGAGTGGCAATTACAGAGAAGTAAACAGGGGGACAGTGGCTAATTATTATCATTATTTCTAGCTTGGCCTGTGCCTTATTATTAGGTAGGCCCTTACCAGTTCTCGCCTTGCACCCCTTTATCAATTTGTAAAGGTGGTTTCAAAGTCAGGATATCTTATCCCAAAACATATTTTTTGACATATTTTGAGATGGCTGCCACAGGCCCAGCAGACAGAAGTAAAGCTGCAAGGCTGTCTTTTGTGGGGAGAAATTTGCAACTGTAGAGAATCTCCATTAACACAGCCAGGTCTTTCCTTACCTGTTCTAGGAAAGATTAAGGGAGTCTGGCACCTTTAAAGGTCTTAGAAGAAACATTTACCATCTATCCTCTCTGAGGGCTGCTACCTATGAGGTCTCATCTACATATCAAGACTGCCTTTGCTACCCAAGTTTCTTCCTTTCTCCCTCCCATAATGGATCATGGATCTTGCCACTGAAACTGTTTTGCCACAATCGTAGCTCCCGTTCTTTATAAACTTCTGTACGTCATTGAGAGGTTGGGTCTTCATTCTGAAGACTCCTGTGTATACATGTTAAATAAATTTATATGCTCTTTCCTCCTGCTAATCAACCTACCTCATGTCAGTGATTTTCAGTGACCCTTTAGGGGGCCCAGGGTCTTGGTCCCTAACAGACCCACAGAGAGAGGGACCCAGGTGTCTGGTTCCAAATTGTAGGCTTCTGCTCTTCTTGTGCAGTATTTTGTCTCCAGATCACTTCCTATCCAGTCCAGTCTCTAACAAAAATCCTCTTTGCCCATTTTATTTTGTTTTTATTCCTATTTACTGTGTTCTTTAAAACAGATAAAACTGCTTATCAGAGCAGCAAGCGGGTGGGAAGGAGGCCCCAGCACTCGATTCCTCATTCTCTGTTGCAGACGTTTACCCCTCACCCGTTTATATGTTAAATGGATATAAACACTTTGCAAAGACAGCTGCTCAGCCTTCTAACCAGACGTGGTAAGATGCTCTGAAGGGTGTCAGGATACGCCACCCCAAAATATGCCAGTTTGGCCTAAGGATAATTGTTGAGATAAATGTGAGATAGAGCAGGGACCCCTCTTAGGGGCCTGCCGCCTACTCCCCCCGACCCCTAGCATGAAAATAAAGGAAAAGTCTTGAGTTCCTTCAAGAAAAATTCCAGGCACCTAGCTAGCTGTATGTTGACAGAAAAGAAGCCAGACTCTGTAAAATAATTTAAAGAGGTTTATTCTGGGTCGAACTTGAGGACCATGACCCAGAACCAGGCCCAAGAAGCCTTCAGCAAGTGGACGTGCTATGGTTGGGTTACAGTTTGTTTTTATACATTTCAAGGAGACACGGGTTACAGGTAAAGTCATAAATCAGTACAGGGAAGGCATACATTGGTTTGGCCTGAAAAGGTGGGCCATCTAGAAACGGGGTGGGGCTTATAGGTTATAGGTGGGTTTAAAGCTTCTTTGACTTGTAATTGGTTAAAGACATGAAGCTTTGTCTAAAGGCTTGGAATGTTTTAAGATAAGGAGGTCTGTTAATCAGAGACAAGCCACCAGACATATATTTGTTGTGTAAATTGAGGACCTGCAGGTTTGTTTTGCGTGCCCTTAGGCCTGTAAATGAGTTACAAAGGATATCTCCAAGAAGGGAGGGGGGCCTGAAGAGACATGTCTGACCTCCTTTCTCATGCAGGCAATTTAGTTTTAGGATATCCCCTTGGCCAGGAGGGGGGTCCATTCTGTCAGCCAGTGGGGGTGAAGCCTTAAGAAGGTAACATCTTAACGTATATTCTCCAACTGTCTTTCAGAAACCCAGATCCCCACCAGACGGAAAATGCCGACCCTGTCATGTGGACCTCAGATAAGAGGGAACTGAAGACTGAACTCTGACTGCCATCCTTTGTTCTTAATTTCCTCCTTGCAGAGGGGCCTGGAGAGGGTCACACCCACAGGCCATCCATCTTGCTACACTGGTCACTCTGACCCGGATGTTGTGGCTTGCTCTGGTGACCTGACTCCAGCACAATGCCCATGACCATTAACAGGTCTCCTTATCTTAACTAATCTATGTTAAATCCCAAACTTAACATTCCTTTCTGCTCACCTTGAGTTTTTAGATAAACCTCTACTTTCTTAATCAATTGCAAATCAAAGAATCTCTGAATCCACCTGTGACATGTAATCCACCGCTTCGAGGTATCCTGTCTTTATGGGCCAAACCAACATTATAACTTATTAATTTATGATTCTGCCTGTAACTTCTGCTTTCCTGAGATATACCTGTGGGTGACGGGACCCTTGGAAGAGCCTTGTGAGATAGGAATGATGTTTATGTCCATTTTACAGACAAAGATGTAGAGGCTTAGAGAGATTCACAGCTTAAAGTTGATTTCTCCAAAGCAGTAGAGTTGGCATCTGATACTGGAGCCATCCTTAACCATTGCATGATGATTTTACGGAATCCAAATCAACAAGCACTTACTGCAGTACATAGCTAGTGTCATTATATGAGGTTTAAAATATATGTTCTTAAGGTATCCCAATAATTCTTTTGGGCCTCGGAGATGCCATCCTGCAGTAAATCAGCTGTAAATATTAAATGCTTGCTTTTCTCAAATGTGCTCTCCAAACCAAGTGCAGAGTGTGACACATTTTCAAACTAAAAAAATATTTCTGTTGAAAAAATTCATTGACATCTTACTCATATTCATGTGGAAAACATTTTCCACTAATTAGGGGCACCAGAAGGGTGCTTGGAGTTTCAGGGACAGAGGTAGCATGGTCTGTGAGGCCATTGTCAAGCTACAAGAAGAAGCAGCTCCATCTGCCATCGCCAAGCCCTGGAAACATCACTCTGCTGTCAGGTACGTGCTTACATGCTTTCAGATTTTGTCCACAAAGGTGGTCCCAGAGTAGCACCTCAACATAGATAGTAGTTGACCTATTTAAATGATTAATAGACACATTTTTGACCAACAGCATAGTCCTACATATGTAGAGAACAAATTTTCAATTCCATGAATGTTTAATGACCCTGATTTCTAGATAGATAAATAGCATTACGGTGTCACCTGCTTAGGGCCTGGGGGAATGTGGCACAAGCAGGCCCATGTAATCACTGCAATGCTGATATTTTTTGTTAAAGTTTTTGTGCCTAGTTTTTTATGCTTGAGTTAAGGTTTCTCTTAACCCATGGTTCTCAGACTTTACTGTATCAGCATCAGCTGCAGGGCTTGTTAAAAGTTTCCTGGGTTCCAGCCCCACAGTCTGCTGCAGTAGGTCTGGCGTGTACTGAGAACCCCCGTTTCTAATGAGTCCTGAGTGATGGCTTTGATGGTTACTCAGAGAACCACTTTGAGAACGACTCTTCTGACAGGTATAATTTTATTCGTGTAGATTTTCTTTTAATCTGGCCAGATTGGGGTTCCTATGCAGGCTCCAGCTGCTCTGCTCCCCGTTTGCAGGCTGGGACCAAGTTGAAATAAAAGCTATTTTGACATATGGGCACTGTTTTCTCAAGTCCTAATATTCTCTTCAGAGCAAGAAAGTACAGTCCAGATAACATGGGATGAAGGTGTAGGCAGACAGACATGTCCAGGGACATGGTTCACAAATGGTGATGCCTTTCCCTAAATTAAATGTGACTCAGAAGAAAAGAGTTCATTGTAATCTGGAGGAACTCTGAGCCCTGAAGTAAACATTCCTGAAATGACCTTGTTATACTTGGTCGCTAAAGCAGTAGGTCCCCAGCACAGATGAGCCCCTGATGGACTCAGGTTTCTCGTCCTACAGCCTCATAATTGCTCCTGTGGACCCCCTGACTGTCTGAATGATTCCTAGGTTCATTAGAGGAACAGAGACCAAATAGGTCTCTGGTTATCTCTCAACTGGACAGGAGTTTCAAGGCCCCTACTTAACTACACTGTTTGGAAAATCATTCACTGAGTATTTCTCTTCTGAACAGGATATAATTCATCTTAAAGAAGAGTTGAAAAGCACAAGCTTATTGGTCAAAATTGTCATTATCTCATTTTAAAATTTATTTTTATTTTAAAATACTTAATTGACAAATAGAGATTGTATATATTCAAGGTGTACAATGTGATGATTTGATATATGTATACATTGTGTAATGATTATCACAATCAAGTTAATTAACACATCCTCCACCACCCATGCTGTACATTCTATCCTTAGAACTTGTTCATCTTATTCTAAAATTTGTACTCTTTGACCAACATCTTCCCATTTCCTCCAACCCCCAGCCCTGGCAACCACTGTTCTACTCTCTGCTTCTGTGAATTTGGCATTTTTAGATTCCAGATATCTCATTTTTATTATTCCCTATTGTCTCTGTTTTTGGTAACCCATGACACAGAATTAATCTCTCTCATGCCACCTATTAATTAAAATATGCCATATGAAATAAAATACCTAGTTAAGAAATTATATAACTGATAGTAGAGACAATTTAATTTCAAATATTAAACAAAAATGTGAGTTTCAGCATATATGAAAGAAAAACATTGCCATTCAGTTATTTCAGATACTTGTTAGCATTGCCGTTGGCTTTGTATTTAGTAACGAATGTGAAACTGCTTTTTGTTCAATCAGTCTTTGTGCCTTTACAACAGCAATTAAACCCCAGGCAGTTCTTATCATCTATAATCTGTCTGTTCAAAATTTGCTAAAGCCCTGAATGGGATGGGGGCCCAGCCCACCATGGGGACCCATCAGTGGGGCTCTGAGGGTGACAATTTGAAGCTCAGCGGGATCTCAGTGATGGTCCCCGATTTGTACCTCTGTAACCAAGAGCTTCCTTCATTGAGGCCAACATCTGGCCCTCAAGCCAGTGTTGGGTCAAGGCACCCAAGGACTTCCCCTTCGCTGTGCCGTTCTTGACACATGGACCAACTCCCTGCCCATCTGATCTGTAAGGTTTGCACGCGAGCATCTCATATTCGCCAGGCTTTTCTGCTTCTTCATTCCTCAAGCAGGAAGGGAAATAGTAGATGCTGTGGACCTGTTTACACTCCACCTGCCTTCTGTTTGGGGAAGTTAGAAACTTAAAAACTCGTATTCCCTAGACTTTCTTACAGCTAGAATCCAGAGTACTAACTAGTCTCTGCCAATTAAAGGAACTTGTGTTATGATTTCTATAGTTACAATTTCTTTTTAATTTGGTCTTGTGGTCTCTGCCTTCAGAGTGACCATAAGGCAAGACAGCTACTCTCTGAGAGAGCCTTGACCAGAGGAAAGTTGGGTTCAGGTGTGTCAGTCAGGTAAGACGCAAGGAGGAAATAAAACCAAAATGCATGAAACACAAGAAATGTATTACTCACCGGTCCAGAGAGGTTAGGGGTGGTGACAAGAAGTCTGGAGGTGACAGGAGGCTCAAGCTGTGAGTGGTGGGAAGGGGGGCTGTGGGAAAGGGCTTTATTAAGGTCCATGGGCATTATCTCTCGGGTTTTCCCCTGCAGGGTGTAGATTGGCTAGTTTAAAAAAGACATGCACAAGGTGGAGAACTTGTTTACCTGACTCTGGTGTTGACCATTAGGCTTACTGGGGTCAGCAGCTGTGGGCATGTTGGGTTTTGGGTTGGGGGATAAGAAACCAGCAGACTGTATTGCAAACAGCCACACAGGGAGGGGAACTTCTAACTAGGCCAAAGGGGACAGGGTATGACTGTTTCAAACAAATTATGTCAGGCCTAAAAATGGGTGCCGAGGTGGCAACTATATTAAACACATTCATGACGGCTTGCACAGGATTTGAAAGCGAGAACACATGGAGGCCAGACTTCCGCCCTTGTTAGTTGGTTCTGTGTGCAAGCAAGGTCATGTAGAGAGGACGCTTTGGACAGGAGCCTGCTTCCAGAAGCCCCCTGCTGCTCCCCGAGTGAAAGGAGAAGCAGCAGTGACCCCCGGATTGAAATTGTAGGAGCAACTGCATGGCCTCAGAAGTGGGATGAGATTTGTACTTCTCAGGGGGGCTTTCCTGGAGGCCAGTTTTCCCCCACTGGCTCCATCAGTCATTCTATCAGCTGTGTGAGTATCTACAACTAGGTATTAAATCATTTCCTGGCTAAAATCCCTGGAGTGACTCCTGTTTCCTGCGGTGAACCCTGACCCTAACAGATGGGTCCAAAAGGAACCTAGGCGTTGCCCATTTACACTCAGTCTTAGGAACATTAGGGGCAATATTTTTCTGATGCTTTGGACAGAGAAGACTCACAGTATGACAGTTCCTGAAATAATCATACTTGGTAACACACAAACTGGCAAATATCTCCTTTACGTAAAGAAATGTTAAGAAATGAATTACAGAAATTTCTGATCTTATATTTAATATTTAGTGCCTAAATATTAAGTGCCTAAACTTGGCAAAATAGAGTAATATATCCTACTCTGAAAGTAAAGTTCTCCCTGGACTCGTTTCTGATGCTTTCTTTTGTCAAGCCTGCCAGTGTTGGTGAATAATAGGTATGAAACAGTCCACCTTTTCTTTGTTTATGAGAGCTTTTGTATCCAGCTCTCATAAACACCTATCATATACCCTTTGGGAAGGAAGCAGTCAGGTGAGAAGGGGCCCTGTCTCTGCCCAAGTGTCAAAGTCACCCCTCACCCCACACCCCCTGTGCGACCATTGCTTTTCCATAAGTGCATCTGTGAGATTGTCCTCATCAGCCAGGGCGTGGTGAAAGAAACATTCCGAATGGCATTCTGAAATGGGCTTCAATATTTGGAGATTTTCTGGGCCTGGGCACTTACATCTTATTTGGGGGCACAATGAGATTTCCAGCAAGTTTTCTAGTGAGACTAACTTGTGGTAATGCTCTAAGTTCCTGAGTTCTATTTCCTGACACTGACACTGCCAGATTTCTTCCCATTTAGGCTCTTTTGAGGCAGAAGGTAAAAAGGGAACATGTTTGATTATACGCATTTTTGTTAAGATGTGCTAAACCGAAGTAGGATGTTTTTAAAATTGAAAAGGTAATGCAAACACCAAGGCCTGCCAAAGTATGAGCCCTCTCAAACTCCAGTGAGAGAGATTCACCAGGTGCTATTTTTACTGTGTGAACAAGACAAACTACATTTGAACCACAGCGTAATCACATTCACTGCTTGGTATTTTACATATGTTTTTATCTCACTCCAATTAGCTATGTTACCTAACCTCTTGTTCTTATGTGAAAAGAGACAGTGAATTAGAGACGCCTGTTGGAATTGGTGGTAACTAGACTTGACAGATGCTGACGAACGAACCAGCTGCTAGGTTCAAGTGAAATATAGAACTCCCTGCTGCTGGTCTAATTTGATCTAATTTGTACATTTGTCTTTATTCATGATCTTATGGTAAAAAATCTTTGACAGCAGCATTTCAGATCAATTTTTTTTTAAATCCCCAGGCCTGTAAAAATGTTTTCTTAATCTGTCACATAAGCACTGGCAAGCACCCCACAGCCCTCTCCCACACCTGAAGGGGCTTTATGCCATTTGATTGAAAGGAAAAATATTTGCCTACCTACAATGAAGATTTTCCCAAGTTCTTCACTCTCGTTGATCTGCTATCCTGCCTTAAACACAATTTAATAGAATTGTCTAATTTCTTAGCTCTTGAGATAACTATAAGGACATCTTCTTCCTTTGCCTCCTCCAGCCCAAGACGGATGTAATTCTCACGGGAGTGTTAGTTTATCTCGCATAAGCAAGCAGTGAGGAGCTAAAGTCATTTCTTCTCTGGTTTGTATTAATGATGGTGACCATTTGGATTGTTAAAGGAAGAAGAAGTAGCATGCTCATGATGTAGGTGAATGCTGTGGTCGTGATTAAATAAAGGCGAAAAACAGACTCGGAGAGAATTAGAGTGTTCCTCTGAGCCTCACGTTTAGCAGGTCCAAGCAGGAAGTGGTCCATGCTGAGTCCTAATAAGTTCTTTGTCTTCCTAGCAGTGTCTGCTTTTTTAATTCTATAGACCAGTGGTCTCCGACCTTTTTGGCACCAGGGACCGGTTTCATAGAAGGCAATTTTTCCACAGATGGGGCAGGCGTGGGGGATGCCGGGAAAGATAAGCAGAGCTTGGGTGGTGATATGAGCGATGGGGAGCGGCTGTAAACACAGATGAAGCTTCGCTCGCTCGCCCACTGCTCACCTCCTGTTGTGCAACCCGCTTCCTAACAGGCCAAAGACGGGTCCTGGTCCACGACCTGGGGGTTGGGGGCCACAGCTATAGACAGCATTCCTTCCTTTTAGTCTTATGTTTAGATCTCACATTCTAAAACAAAATAAAAGAGAATTTGACATTAAAACAGCAGAACAGTTTCTTCTCAATGAAAATAACTTACATTCCATTACATTGCTGGGAAAGGAAACCTTCTTTCTCCAGAATCCTTGTGAAATTCTCTCTCTAGAGCTTGGGTCAAGCTAACACCAATGATCATCATTGGCAAACATTTTTCAAGCACAATCCTGTGCCAGATGATACGAAATAAATACATAGAACAGTCCCTGCCCTGATGGTGTCATTTGTTCATTCTGTCAGTCATTTTCAGACATCTCACATAACAGGTCCCCTCTCAGCTATCTCACTTAGGATGCCAGTGGGGCCATGGGCCAATTAAGCCACCATGTTGCAGATGCTACATCTACAGCCGTACAAGCTGCCAAATATCCCAGGAATTCAGGAATGGGAGGGACCAGAGTGCATGTTTCTGGGGAAGTTTTGACTGAGACGATGGAACTGGAGTGCACACAGCCCTGAAGGAGGGATGGGGAGTCAGGGTGGGAAGCTGCCTGTGCCTCACTGGGGGCCTCCACTCCCCCCGTAGGCTTTCAGCACACTGGCTAGACTATTTTCATTCAGATAATACTTCAGAACAGACTAAGTGGTCTTTCCTGATGCAAGTTTATGCAACTTCTGGGATCTGAGTTCTGGGGGAATTTGTAAGTGGGGCAGAGTGTTAGGTATGGTTTTGTGCATTTGCTCGCCTTTCCTAAGAAAGAATATGGAAAGGAGGAAAAACAACTTTACAGTGGAGGAATCTGGAAAGCCCCAGTCCTGTGAATGAGCAAGGTTAACATGCCATGTTGATACCCTGTGCTCTTGGTGCGATATGATGAAAATGGCACTTCACCTTTTTGGTCTTCTGCTGAAAAACACATAATGTCGTCTTGTCATGAGAAAATCATCAGACAAACCCAAACTGAGGGCCCTTCTGAAAAACGCTGCTAAGTACTCCTCAAAACTTTCTAACTCATGAAAAACAAGGAAATCTGCCACAGACCACATAAGCCTAGAGAGATATGATTGCTAAGTGTGATGTGCTACCCTGGAGGGGATGCTAGGACAGACGAAGGTAATTTATTTTAGGTTTTGTTGCAATGTCTACAATTATCTTGAGAAGACTATGATAGGATATAGTAAATGTAGATAATTGGAAATAAAAAAAATTCTCAATGTAGACCCATCACATTACTCAACTTTGAGACATCTGTACAGAACTTTAAAGATATTTGTTACCTCCCTTTGGAACACTGTTGCTGACTAGACACATCTATTTAACTTCATTTTTTCACAAAAACTTCACTAAATCAAAAGAACAAAGATATTTTAAAGTAATACAGGTGGCTCCAAGGACAAAGAGTATAAGCAAAGAGACAATATTAGTAAGACTATAAAAGAAAAAATGAATTTCAAGAACCAAGAAAACTGAATCCTAAGCCTGTAGTGATGAAAACCAAGAGGAAAATCTTGTTTCAGCTCGGATTTCCAAAAAGCTCAGGAGTTAGAAACATCCAGATGGCTTTGGAAATGGCAGCAGGTAATGAATAGGATTGGTAAAAATGTTGTTTAAGGAACTGTTACACTAGCAGTTACTCTTCCCCGCACCATAACACACGGCGTGCACACACAGCTAGACCGCACTCTCTCAGCAGAGTAACGTAACCATCACTCGACACAGGGCAGCTGGAGCAGCTGGGGCAGGGGACTGGGGATATAGTTCCAAACACAGGGACATTGAGTGAAAATTTATATACTGAATGTTGAGTCCTCTAGTCTTCTCTGCCACTTGATATCCGGAAATCTATAAAGCAGGCTAATAACGCCAAGCAGGAAATGAGAGAAACTTCGGCAGGGATTCTGAACAGCCTGAGAGGAAAAACCTACAGTGAGATCCCGGGCTGCCCAGTGAAGTTGTCCACCCCATTTGCACTTTGAAAGCCCAGCATTGAGCATTCCATGTGCAGATCTCCCATTCTTTATCTTGGTGGCCCATCCTTAAATGGGAACAGCCAGCACAAATGACTAGATATCTGAGGGAAGTTTCTTATATTAAATACAATGAGCAAAACCTACCAACAGGGGAAAGGCTACTTGAAGAAAATAGAAAGCAAGCAGGGAAATAAAACCTTAATAACTGTAAAATTATCATTATGGTGTCTATACTGTATTATTATAGTATCCCTGCAAGAAAAACAGAAGATACTGCAGCCATGAAATAAGAATAGGATGTTGTTTTAAAAATTATTATTAGAGAAAAAGGCAATTGCTGGCATGAATGCAAAATGAAGACAGTTTGGCAGTTTCTTATAAAACTAAACATACTATTATCACATGATCCAGCAATCATGCTCCTTGATATCCAGAAACATCAAAAACATGTCCACACAAAACCGTGCACACACATGTCTACAGCAGCTTTATTCATAACTGCCAAATCTTAGAAACAACCAAGATGTCCCTTAGTGGGTGAGTGGATAAATAAACTGTGGAACATCTAGACAAAAGAAAAATAAAAAATAAAAAGAGCTATCAAGCCCTGAAAAAACAAGGAGGAAGCTTAAATGCATGTCACTAAGTAAAAGCAGCCAATCTGAAAAGGCTGCATACCACCAGATTACAACTATATGACACTCTGGAAAAGGCAAAACCATGGAGACATGACAGTGGTTGGGGGTGGGGGAATGATTAGAGCAGAGGGAGGGATGAGTATATGGGGCACAGAGGATTCTTAGGGCGGTGAAACTCTTCTGTATGATACCGTAACAGTGGATCCATGTCATTCTACCTTTGTCCAAACCCACAGAATGTACAACACCAAGAGTGATCTCCAATGTACAGTATGGACTTTGAGTGATGATGGTGGGTCAATGTAGGTTCATCAGTTGTAACAAACGTACCACTCCAGTGGACGTTGACAATCGGGGAGGCTGTGCTGTGTAGGGGCAGGGAACACATGGGAAATCTCCGTATCTTATTCTCAATTTTGCTATGGACTTAAAACTGCTCTAAAAGGTAAAGCCTTTTAAAAAAAACAAGGCAAGAGGGAGTTCTTGTAAATCAAAATTAAAATATATGGAAAATTCAGTAAATCTGTTGGAAGTTAAGAATAGGAAGTTTTCCATATCTAGAACAAAAAGTCAAATATATGAGTAATAACAAAGAAAAGGTTACAACAATAGGGTTCAGGAGGTCTGATACTCAGAACTCAAAAAAGAGTTTCAGAAAGAACAAAAAGCATTAAGCGAGCAGAAAATTATTTTTTAAATCTTCAAAGAAGTTTTGCAAAATTGAAGGACACGAATTTCAAATTGAAAAGGTGGAAAAAGTACCCAACACAATAGATTTTAAAAAATAAAATCAAGCCTAACATTGTGAAATATCACAATTCTGGGAACAACTATATCTGAAGTTTTAAGGAAAGAAAAAAATGTCAGATACAAAAGATTAAGATTAAAAATGCCTTTGTATTTCTCAGTAGCAGAACTGAAAGCTGGAAACAATGGAGCAAAACTTTTAAAGTTGTGATGAAAAATTATTTCCAACCTTAAACCTAGGAAAATGTTCTTTTAAGTGTGGGGGTTGAATAAATGTACCTCTCTTAACATTTTCTGAGGAAGCTGCCTGAAAAGAGCTGTACCCAAATAAGAGAGTGATTCAGCAAAGAGCCCCAAGCACCCAGGACACGGGGGATCCCAGGAAAGAAAGAGCCAGAGGGCATCCTGGGAATGTTGATGGGGGCACATTCCAGGAGAGCAGCTGGGAAGGCCCAGAGAACCACAGAGGTCTGACGTCCCTTGGAGAGCTTTCTTTACAAATATAGAATTGATATATCTTAATGAGATTTAGACATTTGGGGGAGAGTTTGGGGCTGGAATGCTGATAAGTTCATAGAAAACTAAGCAAATGAAAACAAGACAATTATCATCTTTGGGGACAACAATAAATGCAAAAAAGGAAAAGGAATTGTATTATGGTAGACCGTTCAGCTATGAGTAGCCATTTTCATAACATAATAATGTAAACAGTAATTATTGATTTAAACTAAAATATATTATAATTATATTGGGAGGATTAGAAATGAGGAAACAGGGGGTGTGTGTGTGTGTGTGTGTGTGTGTGTGTGTGTGTGTGTGTGTGTGTGTGTTGGAAGCAACAGGAGTAAGAGATAAAACCTCTTCTTGTAGACAACATTAAAAACTGAAAAATCAAGAAGTGGCAATATGAGCATGCTACATAGAGATATAAAAATAAAAACCAAAGGAACACTTAAAAATGTCAAGGGCTCTGTGGAATAGGATATTGGGGAAGTTTGGAACAGTATTTTTTCAATAATAAGCCTTGTAAAAAACTGACTCTTTTAAACTATCTAGATGCCTAACATTAATGGAAGTAAAAACTGAAATAGAGAGACTTCTTCTAATGTCTTGCGACATTTCTTAGATAATGCTCCTGTTCAAGATCATATCACTTTGGAATTGCAAGCCCTCCAAACAAAAAGACGAAGTTGCCTTTCCCAAAAGCTCCTCCTGGAGCTTAGGTGAGGGCGTCCAGGGCTTTTGTCCTCACCTTTCACACCATACCAAACCTTAACTCCTGAAGGATACCCAGGTGGTTGTAACAGATAATTCTTTACCTCATAATGGAAATAATCATCATTTCTCCCAGGCTTCTGCCTTCCTTTAGACACACCATTTTATTCATTTTTACTGTAATTTATTAAGGGATATTTTAAGCCACACAATTATATAGCATCAAGAAATAGTGGAAGGTGTTCTGAATTAGAAAACAGGAGAACAGCAACTTCTGCAGTGCCTTACTGTGTGTGCTAGTCAGAAGGGGTACGCTTATGTTGCTATAACGAACTATTCCACAATTGCAGTGGCTTTAACACACAAACATTTATTTTTCTCTCATAGTCTACCCCAAAGAAACACCATACTTGGAGAATCATGAAAGAGATTTTCATTACTTCAGTTCAAAATTGCAAAATTAGGGGATCAGACTAGTTACTGGTTTTCAAAAACACCGAACCTTTTTCATCAACCTCTCTTCTCCTACTGTAGACTTTGGGACATCTCAGAGGTGGTGATGTTGATGGTGATGGTGAACGCGTCATCAGTGAATATGACAATAGCCATAACAATCTATTTAGCCCTTACTCTATGTCAGAAGCTGTGCCATGTGCCTTAGATACATTTAATCATGAGGACGACATTATGACATGAATGCTGTTAAGAAATAAGGAGACAGTGGCTCTGATCCTTTTCTAAAACCTACAATATGACAAGTCTTCTGCATTTCAGTTGATGAGAATTCCATATTTCTAGCTGCTCAAACCAAAGTCTTAATTCTCTTTATCATTTATCCCACATCTAATACAGCAGAAGTCAGCTCTGTTGATTTTACATCAAAATATATAAAACATCTGGCTCCTTCTGATCACCTTCTTCGCCACCACCTTAATCTGAGCTGCCCAAGGTAGTAAACCCAGATTCCAACTGAGGTAAACTGATTCTAAGGCCAGAGTTATAAAACATTGAACACTGTCACACTGTCATAGAAATACAGGTTCAAAAACACAAGGAAGGAAAATAAAAGGCAATGTAATAATACGTGTATTTCCTTTAAAAACCTGACATGTAGTTAAAGAGATGGATGTGTTATTTGTTATGTTTTCCTTGTCTATTTTTACCTATTAGCAGGCAACAGGTAAATATAAGCTCAAATCATTAATTAAAAAAAATTTCAGTCTATGTATTTATATTAGAAATTCTGACTTGGTGACGTAATTCTGTCCTAACAAAGTAATGTGTAACCGTCACTGGGTTGAGCGAAGAGTACTTGCATTTCTCTGATTTTACTGATTTTATGTGCCAAGGTATCTGACAAGTAGAAAAAGTAGGAAAGTAAAGTGAGATCATATGAATGTTTCAGAGAGTAGGAATCTCAGAAAACCCATGAAGAATGAAAAGGAACGCACAAGTCTAAAAATGAGGAAAATGAGCAGGGATGACACTTTTTGAGGCCATATTGCTATCTAGTAATTGCATTCCCCATTACAAAGCATGGATAGTCCCTTATTTTATTGTGACCCATTATGACTTTCGTGCAATATACACAGCTTTAGTGATTAGTACAGCTAGTAAGTACAGAAACTGACTAGGAGCCAATTTTCTGATTTTTATGGGTACTTTCCATAATAGCAGGCAGCCCCACTGACACTATTTATGACTCAATCTCAGTGAAGAAGCGAACAAGCAGATCTTCCAACTTTTCCTTCTGCAGTATCTCTCTGACTTTAGCCAGAGAAGGTTCTCTGCTTTTAAGCACTCATGTGATTAGATGGGCTCACGTGGATAAGCCAGAATTATTTCCTTAGCTTAAGGTCATAATCACTTTTGTCACGTAGCATAACATATTTCACAGGGTCTAGGGTTTGGGGTGTGGACATCTTTGGGGGCCCATTCTGCCTGTCATACCATCATGCTTCCACTTTCTTATTATTCTATAACTTTTGTAGCATAGTTGGGAATAATTAATGGGTAATGAAAAAATAGTTTCTAGGATGGTTAAATATTAAAAATATTTAAGATGCAGCAAAAATAAAATCACTAAGATCCCATACTGTATCTTAGATTTATTAAAGAGTCCAATGGACCTAATATGGTAATTATAGAATAAAATATCTTAAAAATAAGTAAAATTGGGCAAGCATGGTGGCTCACACCTGTAATCTTATCACTTTGGGAGGCCGAGGCAGGAGGATCACTTGAGACCAGGAGTTTGAGGCGAGCCTGAGCAAGAGTAAGACTCTGTCTTTACAAAAAAAAAAAAAAAACAGAAAAATCATCCAGGTATGGTGGTAGTCTCAGCTACTCAGGAGGCTGGGACAGGAGGATTGTTTGAGCCCAGGAGTTTGAGGTTGCAGTGAGCTATAACACCACTGGATTCTAGCCCAGGCGAGAGAGTGAGATCCTGTCTAAAAAATAAAAATAAAAATAGGACGCAAAATTATTCTTTTTTGGAAGTTCTTTAAGAAAGAATAAGAGTTCTGTAAAATATAAATCCTTATAAATAGTTTGAACTTCTTAAAAAAGATAATCAAAAACTAAAATAGGTCCAATGGAAACTAATGATTTTCCTAGGACTAATCTTACTGATTTTTAGAACTTCCATCTTGGATTAAAATAAATCATACTTTTGAAAATTATGTTAAACCATGTCCACATACCTTGTGAACCAATCCAATAATTTGATTCTCTCTATTCAATTTATCCATCACGCTATTTCATGGTAAGAAAGAACAAAGACCTACAGCCTATGGAATGCATACACATTGACATACAGTAAAGCATTTAATCTTTATGATATATGATGCCATCATAATCAAAATTTGTGAATATTAACTGAGCTCTTTCATTGCTGTAAGAACTCACGAGGCACACAGCATTCATGATGTCACTTCACTCTTTCATGTACCACTCAAGGTAGGCAGTACTGTTATGCATATTCTACAGATGAGGAATGTGAAATTCAGTGAGGCCAAGTAACTGGGACAGGCCATAGACCTGAAGCATGTCTGACTCCTTTACCTCCTAAGAGCAACCTGACAGAGTACAAAGTCAAGGAAGGGGGAACAGTTCTCCCTTTATCATCATGTTTCTGCCTCTGCTACGGGTGAGATGGGACTTCTACTCAAGCTCTCCCCATAATGGCAGAAGTATGGAGGAAATAACACTGGCTCTCCATTCTACCAGTGCTAGAGCACTGTAGGCAGAGGGAGGAGGTAATTTGCTGGGTTAGAACCTGCCAGTCATTGGGCCATGTGTCATGTGTTATGAGTCATGGTGAGTCACACCATCCTGGACTGAAGCTCCATGCTTACATGGAGTATGCCCTCCTGCCCTGCCTTCCACTGTTGAAATAAATGCTTTGACAGTATTAAGAGAAACGTGCTCTTGGAGAGCAAGCCAGTCATTTTCTCTCTCTCTCCACATGGCAGCCAGGTACAAGCTTGGACACAGGCCATGAGGTCTAAGCTAGCTACTTGATCCTAAACACTGGGGAAATGCTTTGCTCCTTGCTGTATACTTTTTCCTCCTTCTATGACACTTGTGGGTGTACTTTGGGTTGGTCTTTGTTCATATATCAGTGATTAAGATCTTATAGGTACTTGTGGAGGAGAGCACAAAATATTCAGAGAAGGAAGAGTTCTGAGATCTCTCTGAAGCTTCTGAACTAAGACCATAGACATGAATTACGCTTTTACCTAAGACTCTCAAATTAGAATACCAGGCATTTTCCCAGTTTTTAATAAAATTAGTCCCTAGATTTTCATCTAGTTTTTATTTTTTTTTACATCAGTTCTCTTAGCAAAGAAGCCAGTGGCATGAGGGGTGAATTGTACCTGAACAAACGTCTATCTTTTAAGACATATCATCTCCCACCATACAGATTTTTCATTATACATACAGCATCCCTTGCTACATGGAAGAATCTTTCAACTTTGTCAAGTGAAACTAGAGGCAAATACAAAGACAGTTTAATCCTAGTCCAGCAGGGACTAATCCTAGTCCCTTTCATGGTAGATCTACCAATACTGTGTCATCTTAATTACCTGCATAGATCAGTTTCTTCCATGTTACCATCTTATCTACACTAGCGTTCTCCAATGTTTGCCATCTGTAATGGATGTTAATAGGCATCATTCATGTAAAAAAAATGTTCACTGTCAAATAAGCTTGGGCTATGATGTCATGGGGAATAGAGCAGACAAATAGGCCAATCATCTTCTGCATACACAAGTTTCCATTTTTGAAACCTGATCCTGCCCACACCCCCTAAAAGCTCCATGTGTCACCCCACCTAACAAGAGTAAACTTGGCCCCATGCTGGGTCTCCGTTCTGTGTGGAGTATTTGCAATTGAGACAGGCAGAAGCTGGGCCAGGTAAACTATGATGGGAGTTGGAACTAAAAGGTAGCATATGTCCTGGGATGGAGTTGTCCGTTTCCAAAACAAAATCACATGCGCAGTCGGGATGAGCAGAGTTAATAGAAAAAGCCTGTCTGCATGAGAAACAGAAGACCACAACAGACTTACAATGAGGAGATAACACCTCCACCAGAGATGGAGGGAATAACCTCAGTTTTTTACTTTTCAGTCTAGGTCTTACATGGGAAATTTGGACTTTATGTACTGTTCCTGGTTTTCTGTGATATTGCCTTTTACATTTTCTCAATCCCTTTTTATTTGGACTAACTTAAATGGCAACCAAAGTGTTGTGCCAGATACAGAAAATTCAAAGTCTGCTCACTGCAGGGTTTCTCAGAACTTTTGCATGATAATGTGCCCTGTTTATTGCCAACGGCTGAAGCACAGACTTAACAGACTTACATGACCTTTCTGTGTCCAGACATGGAACTCACTGTGAGAAATGCTGATCTAGCTTGTTAATTCATTGTTGGCCTATGTCTATACATTGTGTTTAATGACAAAGTATATATATTGAGATTCTAATTTAAAATGCCACAAGGTATAAAAACACGAATTCAGGTGTCTTTTTTTTTTTAAGCAGCACAATTCATAATTAAAGATGTGGAAACAACCCAAGTGCCCATCAATACCTGAGTAGATTAATAAAATGTAGTATATGTATACCATCGAGTACTACTCAGCCATAAAAAATGGTGAACTAATACCTCTTGTGTTAACCTGAATGGAAATGGAGACCATTCTTCTAAGTGAAGTATCACAAGAATGGAAAAACAAACACCATATGTACTCACCATTAAATTGGAACTAATCAATCAATACTTATGTGCACATATGGAAGTAACATTCATTGGAAATCAAGCAGGTGGGAAAGTGGAGGAAGGGATGGGTAAATTGACACCTAATGGATACAAAGCATGCTATCTGGGGGATGGGGACACTTTGACTCAAATGGTAAAAAAGCAATTTATGTAACCAAAACGTTTGTACCCCCATAATATTTGAAAATTAAAAAAAATACCATAAGGCTGAGAATTCCTGACTACAACCTCTTCTAACTTATCACTAACATACCTATTAATACCTCAAAACATTACTTACTAAAATAATGTTTAACAAAACATTCATTTTACTAAAATATTGAAAAATAAGATTGACAATACAGCACCAAAATCTCCAAGAATTCTACATTCAAACTAAAGTGAAGTGGGAACTGAAAAATGTAAAATGGGTCATGAGATGCTGTCTGCAGCCCAACTGCAAGTATTTGGAAAGTGCTCTCTTGGATGTGCTACCCAAAACCCAACTTATAAGTCTATATCTTAGTAAGAACAATAGGTGGCTGTCCATTTAATTATCAGATCCCTCTCTCTCCCCCTCAGTCTCTCTCATTAGCCAGAAAAGTGATCTCACCCTTTTGCCTTTATCATTAAGAGGTTAGAGAGAAGTGAATGTGTATTATATTCCCAAAAATATAACCTTCACAAATATGATTGCTATAAGAAGGGTGAAGGTGAGAAGAGTGCTAGAAGCAATGTATTGCACATCCTTCTATTCAAAACATGTGGGAAACATATAATGCTGTCCAGAAGAGCTGTAGCAAAAGAAATTTTCTAAACACTGGGGAATCAGTGTTTAGCAAATTTATCTATTTATCTAATTTGTCCCACTTCTTGTAAATCTGAAGTAGATCTGACCAGTATACAAGTGGACAAAGAACATTTCAGGAAATCCAAACATGAGTTTGAGATTTGTCAGAAAAAATAAGGAAAGAGACATCCAAGAAGAGTCATCCTGCGACCTCCCTCATCCCTGAGGGATGATAAGTGTGTGCACAGGCACTATTTGTACCCACTCAGGAAAATCAAAGCCAATGTGGTAAAGACCTAAAAAAAAATCCCCCCAAGCCACCTACAGATCCCTCAGCAAAGGGTTTTGAGCCTTAAAGGCTCCAGGAGCTTAAAAACAACCTGTGACCAAACACTGGAAGAAAAATAAACCACTTGGCTCTGGGACAGCTATTAGGAAGCCAAGCTTAAAAGTAAAATCACAACCATCCCTGGTCCTCAGGAAGGTTGTGCACATGCTTAAGGCTGTGCTCTCTCAGGAGCACCTGGAGAGGTAGCCTCAGACCCGCTGGTCTCTGGATGAATGTTGGCAGAGGGAAAGGCACAAAATTGTAAACTCCCCAGAGAAAGCAATCTCCCAGCCACACATACAACCAATAATAAAGTGTGAAAATGTAACTGATTAAGGAGAGCTAAGCATAATCAATTTATCAAAATTACCATTGAAATGTCCATACCAGTTTATGGTTCCAGCAGCTTCTGCTTCAGGTAAGCAGATCATGGCTGTGACTCTATATTCACTTGTATCTCCAGATTTTGGACTTGTGGTTTGATCTGTGACCTCAGTTTTCTGATATGTCCAGGAAATGTCCTTGGGTTTAAGTTTATCAGCTTTTTGTTATTGCATGTATGTGAGTTACAACTTCCAAACTCTTTGCATAAAACTGGATATACCAATATGGTCTACTTCATAGAATGCTGGCTCGAGAATGAGAAGTTTGGGCTCAGTTCCTATCTATGCCAATGTGAAATTGTGGACAAATATTAATAACATCAAGTAGTTTTGCTTTGGCAGAGCACAGCTCATGAAGTAGGAATACTAAGTCAGATAGGTCTACCTGTGCATATTAATCAACACATATAAAATTAAAAAATTGGATGATTATTTGCATTATAGAAGGTTATAATAATTCATTATATGACTAAAATCCAAGTTTCTTTTCAATTGAGTGTTCTTATGTTGTGTCAAGTAGATAATAATCCAATCAGTGAAACTTAAAATTTCACTTATTAATTCAAGATGAAACAGAAAGGAAGACAAATTACTACTGAAGCTCTACAAGCTATAGGCAAATGGAAGAGAAGGTTACCAGATGCCCAACCCTTAGGATTCGAAAGATGAAACATTGCATAATTAATAACAGAACTAGGGCACCTCTACATAACAAGATTTGGAAATTTGTTCTAGTATGAATTTGAATTGAATCTCAAGTTTCATATTTATTGTCCCATTAATTTTGATTCTTTTTCCAGTATCGGGGAGATGAGAACTCTGAGGAAGTGTTTTAGTGAACCCCATTTTGATATAGCTCAGATTGGATTTGTCCAAGAATAAATACTCATCTGATTTAACTCCATTGGCAAGTTACTTGGTTTGAAGTACAGGAGCATTGCCAGTATTTTAACTTCAGATTAGACTGTGGCAAGTTCACCTAACTGGGCATGATCCTTTTACCTACTTGGAAATCTAACCTGGAACCTATGAAACATTGAGAATAGAGAAAGAGTAATAGTTTTGTCAAAACCACTTTTTAGATGAGACTTTCTTCAAATTTGTCTTCCTAATCATTTGTATCAAGCAGAGTTCTTTCTTATATTGATACTGTTACAAATTTTCTATTCAGAAAGGAAGTCACTGAGCTTTTATTATGAAGAAAAAGGAAAGAAAACTGATGAGTAGGGCTTGGGTAACCTTATTTCCTTCCTTTTATGAGGTTTGAATTTCTGTACTTAACCTAAAGAATTAAGAAAGGGGTGGGGAGCTAAATAAAATCATCTTCTAATGCGACTAAATTCAATCACTTCTAATTCAATAAAATTAGAGTGTTGAAAGATGAAAACTGAGGATTTGTTCTTGTGACCTTTCATGATATTTAGGCATCTGGCTTTTTAGATCAAGTAATCAACATGCTAATTAAAACTGCATTTTTGCGAATGTCAAAACTGTCATCTGCATTTCAATGTTTTAATTGTGTAAAAGATTAAAAGAAAAAGAGAGCTTGCACGTCAGAGGGATCACCGTGATAAAATTATCTCAAGGACTATGTGTGAAGAAAAAGGACTTGCCATCCAGGATATGTGGGTAAACTTGAGAATCGCTCCAATTTGCAGAAACACGATCCAGCTCACTGGATTGAAAGGACCCGGCCAACCTACACAGCTGTGGGTAACTTAACCAGAAGCAAGAGCCCTAAGGTGGAGTGGGTACTTCTCCAGGAATCACCAGATAGTTTGTTAAATCCATCCCCAGGGAGCCCTATTCAGTAGGTCTAGGTGGGAGTTTGCGTATCAAACAGACCTTACATCATGCCTATTGGAGGCAACTTCCCACAGTGTTTCTACACATCTTGTGGCAGGCTTCCTCCTGGGGTATCTTTTCAGCAGTATTTTTATAGCAAATAGGCTTAGAAGATACAAATATTGTCTCCCTCCATTGCAAAGGGCATATTTGTTTCTGTCCAGGATAATAAAGATATAGTATGTTTCCTTGAGACTCCTTGAAAAGTCTGAGGTTTCCTAAGCTTAGGGTTGCTCAGCTGTGACAGACCCGAGGGTTGCTCAGCTGTGACAGACCCGCTGTGTGTGCAACATCCTCCTGGATCACCCTGCGTCACCCTCGAGACAGGGGCAGGAGGAACTACACACATGAAACTTTGACTTCTGAATTGTTGTTTTCAAAGTGATTGCTTCTTTGAGGCAAAGGCACTACCAACTGTGAACTAAATTTGCCATGAGCACTCAAATAACACCTCCTACAAAGCACTACTTTTCATAGGTACACATTTAGATATTAACATCAGATAACAAGGTAACAATCCTCGCTAGATGGTCATAGCCATACATACAGAAATACAAACCAGGAAGTCTTCTTTGTCCCCTTGAGGCTGGCTTAGGCATCCCTTACCTTGATTCCATAATCTCTAACTTTCTAATTACATATGAACAAATAAGTAATTAATCCATTAATTGCCTTTGATCCACCAGCACCATCTCATTCAATTTAGATTTGTGATTCTCTCGGCTCTGCAACTTACTGTGTAACTTTGGCAAAGAGGCTGTAGGTTTCTCATTTGTCAAGGGCAGCTAATAATGCTACTCTTTCATAATTGCTTTAAGGATTTAAGAAAACAATAAAAATGCATATAAAGGACCCAGCACAGCATCTATTAATAGCTTGTAGAAGAATCTCAAATGATTATTTTTAGTATTGCTGTTTGACCTCTTTGCAACTGAATAGAAACTACATCTGAGGCCAGGAGATGGCTCCTTGCTCGGATGGAATGTGAGATACAGCAGGAGACAGCTACTCAAAGCCTAAGAGATCCGATTTGTGGCTTGTAACCCAATGGCAAAGCAGAGTAAGCTCTTGGAGAGGCCGTGTCTGCTGGTATTTGATTTTTGGCTGTTCTCACAATGGGGGGGATTACCAGGGAAACAGTGAGATGCCTGGGTCCGTGCCGACATCAGCCACTTTGTAAAGATACCCCTTCAGTCTTCTAAAGCTGGGACACAGAGATCTCCTTGGGCTGTTCACTTTTTATTTTTTCGATGCTAATCTATCCCAAGGAAACATTGAATGCTACATTACCTACAACATCAATTTTATTTGGTGCCTGCTGTTTTTGAATGATGGGGCACTTACCCTTGCTCTCCCCTGGGGCACTGGTGACCAACCAAAAGACTGGGGGAGCTTCTTGTTGGCTCTTCTCACATGATAAGGAGAGGGATAGACCTGAATCCACACTAAATGAGGTCAGCATCTGTGAGAAGCCCCTGTCTGGCTGCTCCTCTCCCCCACCAACCACTGTCAGCATCTCAGACTCACTGTAATAACTTCCTTGCATCACCCTGTGTGGCCGTGGGCACTGTGCACAGATGGGTCTTTCAGAAATGTCCTCTATTTCATTAACTCCTCACCACCTAGTGAACTCACTTGCTGCTCCAGTGAGGCCCTCTAGAGTCAAATCAGCATTGCCTGTGCCTCACGGAACCAGGAGAGTGATGGGTCTAGTCAGTGACCAGTAAAGATCCCGTGGAAATCAGTATTTAAATACACAATTCATTTCCAAGGGAGGAGACACTGTCGTTAAGATAGTTGAAAATTCTGTAAAATTTTATAGTATGTTTTTAAGGAAGTTCCTGTTGAAACATTCCTATCTTGGAAATACTGGAAGCAAGAATGAAGCATGGAGTACCCACCCATCTGGAATGCTGATGCAGCAGTATTTCCACCTGGTGATGATGCCACCTCTAGGCACTGGCTACTGGGGAGGGAAGCCCTCTTAGGCCTCCCAGACCATGAGGGGCCATGAGCCTCTGCTTCCTCCCAACTCCAGAAAATTAAGCCTCAGGGTGTTTTCCAGCACAGCAGCAGGGAGACCTTTGTCCAGCAAATGAGACAAGTTTTCTATGATCCAGGTGACTAAGAGAGTCACCTTCCTTTTTCATTGTTAAGCAATTTCCCATTTTGGTGGGGGAGGGCAGTCATTCTCCTTTTCTAGCATTCTGAATTGATTCTCACGTGTGTCATACCCAAAGCTGGAAGGCTTGAACGTCCTATGGAACTTCTGGCACTGTTCATGGTTTACCACCCAAACTGCAGCAGTGTAGACAGCTTCTACAAGAATGTTGCTCTGGTCTGAATATTAGTGTCTCCCCAAAATTCATACATTGAAATCTTAAATGTCCAATGTGATGGTTTAGGGGGTGGCGCATTTGGGAAGTGATTAGGTCAAGAGGTGAAGCCCTCAGGAAGGGGATTAGTGCCCTTCTGCAAGGGGCCCCAGAGAGCTCCCTGGCCTCTTCCCCACCGTGTGAGATACAGCTGTGAGGGGGGTGTCTGGCTGAGTCAGAACTGGCCCGCCGCAGACACTGAACCTGCTGACACCTCGATCTCAGACTTCCTCAAGAGCTGTGGGGAAGAAACTTCTGTTGTTCATAAGCTGCCCAGGCTGCGGTTTTCTGCTACAGCAACCCACATGCACTAAGACAGGCATCATGCCGAGGAGGTTGCTGCTCCACCCAGCCAGGTGGGGGACACTTCTGGGATGGCATCTGTGGTTCCACCTCAGTACTGACTCCGCATGATTTTTGAAGACGATGCTTCCAACAGGAGCTGCTTCTCTGCCCGTCTCTGCATGAATGCTCCTCAGTTCTCACTGCCAGGGTCACCGCCTGAGCTATTGTTGGAAGGCCCTTGTACGGCGTCACACTGTGGGCAGCAGTGACCCCTCACTGCTCACTGCTGTCCGGATAGGAGCTGGGCCCTTCCAGACCAGGGCCAGTGGCTGACACGGGTGCACAAGCTATTCATTCGCAGCGGGGTCCTGTGCACGGCTCCTGGTGGATTGGCGCAGAAGCCAGTCTGACCTTAGACCACCTGCACACCCCTTCACCTGACACTACCCCCAATAAATCAATTGAACCTGAATCCCTGCTTCAGGCTCTGCTTCTAGGGCACCCAGCCCAAGACAAGGACAAGCTGATATTTAAAGGAAAACAGTCCGGGTATGTTATGAGATTTTGTTCCATTTGTTGTGTGTGGCTGTTCTTTAGATTCATGTCAACTAAGTGTGAAATTTAGGCAACTGGAAAATAAAGCCTGCAATATTCAGCAGAGCTGTGCCATTGTTTTCAAAAATTATATTCCTAATCCTTATTATTTCACTGACAAACAGAAGCTGACATACTTTCCTGTTAACGCACAGTTGATCTAATGATTTACTGTTCAAAAAAAAAGCATCCACACTAGATGAACATGTGTAAGATAAGATAGAATCCATATATATATGGATAGATACTATGCATAAATAGTATCACATTATAATCACACAACAGTAACACTTAAAAAATTTAAAGCAAGGGAAAAATTCTTCGTCGAACTACTGTCAGCAAAATCAGATGGCATGGTTTGACCTTTATATTCTGCTTTAGAAGATTTCACTTCTGCCTTGGAAGACCCCAATGCTCATATTTGTCCTGAGGAAGTACATTAATAATTCCCCCATTGTCCAATTACCAACAGCAGTGAGAGTGCCCTGACATCTATCAGTCAGGTAATGAGGCTGCAGAGTCATGCATGAGCTCAGGCCGTGAAGATATAACACGGACACATCCTCTTCCCACTCACAGTTCCATATTTGGAGAAGTCAACAGGGAGGGAAATTAGAAAAAGGCAAGGGGAGCACCCCACACAACTCGGGATGCCACCCGATTCCCAGCCTCCACGCAGCACTGTCCACCTCGACAGCTTTTCCCCTCCTACCCTTTTGTTCAAAGCTTTAAAAAATGACTTGCTGAATGGAAAGGTCAGATGGAGAAAAAAAGGCTTATGGTTTCACACATGCCCTGGGTAGGTTCAGGGAAAGATGACTTTGAAATCCCCTTGCCACTCAAAGGTCCCCTGACCCTGAGGACTGTATGCAGACAATGTCTCTATGCCTGACTACATGAGTGCCACATTTATTCTTCAATCATTTTCATTAATCGTAAAAAATTTATATAAAAGTTTCATTCATTAATCAGTGGAAACATGACAGAAGCACATAAGGTACTTAATACGATGGTCAATGAACACCAGGGAAATAATTTTTTATTAATGACATATTTATAGATCATACAAAATCTGAGTAGAATTATGGGCTCAATTAAAAGGGAGTCATCTTTGTTTAAAAACTAGTTTCCTTTAAGAAAAAGAGCAATTTTTTTTTTGTGGCAATGGGACTTACAGCTATTTTTAAATAATCATAAAATTATTACTAACCTAGATTGTGTAATGAGATTGTGTAAAATTTAATACATAGAGCTCCTTATTACCCCTTTCGCAGGGTTGCCTAGATGACAACCGGAAGTAGCTATGTATACATTTTCCTCCTGGAACAAGAGTTGTACGGCATAACCATTCAAATGGAGTCTAAATGGGATACCACAGTGAAGGTAGCTGACCTTCCACAAGCAGCATGAGATACCTGAAATAATGAACCATAAAAGTGCAATTAAGTTACTTTTATTTATTTAGCATCCAAGTATGAAATCAGGAGCCCCTGATGTTCTGAAGATTCACGACAGGCTACATCAAAGAGGAAACCACCAGGTGCATTCAGTGTGAGTAATCCA
This sequence comes from Lemur catta, assembly GCF_020740605.2. Taxonomy (NCBI): domain Eukaryota; kingdom Metazoa; phylum Chordata; class Mammalia; order Primates; family Lemuridae; genus Lemur; species Lemur catta. Next base: position 20,943,062 of record NC_059136.1, read on the forward strand.
CCCTCTATTGGAAAAGGATTACGGCACCCTTCAGAAAATTTACGTTAGAGACCAAGGGCTGGGCTTTCCTCTGTGTGTGTCACATTGCAGTGCCACTGTACAGCACACACATATTCCCCCAGGTTGTCAGCTCTGCCCCTTGTCTCTAGGCCAAGCCCAGGTGCCATCTCCTCTGCTCTGTCTTGGATTCTGTGAAGCTGACTTAGCCGTCTCCTCCTGTTCTCCACTGCACCTTGGGACAGAGACATTTCCTTCTATATTATCATTTTTGGCACATCTGCATCCCCAGGAGATTCTCAGATTCCTAAGGTCAACAAATGTATATTTTTATATACACGTGCCTGGCAGCATGTCTGTCCCCCATGGGCATCACTATCAGTGGGAGGGAGGGATAACCAGCCCAGAGCAGAAGCAGAGTTTCTTGGCAAAGTCCTCCTTGGTGTCTTCTACAGAGCAGCAGTGTGTTATTTTGACTCTCTGCGCTTCTGCCGGACTAGAGTAAACAAAGATCTTGTTCATTCCAATAGACTACTTAATTAAGAAGAGTTGCTGAAATGTCAATAAATATTCAAAAGGGAGGCTTTCTGGAGATAATTTGAAATTCAAATTATCTGGCTGTGATAAATGAGAGCTGATGGTAGAGAGATTATTAGTCATTCATCTGAATGTGCTTATTAGTCCCATAGCAGCACTTAGCACCATGTAGAGAAAGGGAAGGATGGATGGAAAGGCTCTTGTGGAGCGCGTCCTGCCAACAGGCAGGAGCAGAAGGAAATCTGGCTTCTGTACTTCTCACCCAGTCTATTCAGCTACAGCCTCCCAGAAACCGATGAGGAGATGTGTATAGACTCAGGACTGAAACAAAAGCATCCTGTGTTATGTGAGGTCAACACTCCAGAATCAGGGTCTACTGGAAGCCCCCTTTGATCATTACTCTTATCCTCAACCACACTATAAACCAAATATCAATCTGGGAGCCAGTTATGAGAAAAATAAATGTCTGTGGCCTACATGTTTGGGCTTTCCAATTTTTTCACTGCCCCATGCCTTCTATTCTACTGAGAATCTTGATACATGCCATAAAAAAAGGACAAGGGAGGGCGGGGTAGGGAATACCTCATACCTAGTATGTTGCAGGCATTTCAGTGATTTCTCCTCGTTATGAGATGGGGATTCTCACGCTGGACCAGAGGCAACCGAAGCTCAGAAAGGCTCACTAACTTGCCCAAGGAGCACAGCCAGAAAGTGGTATCAAACCCAGGTCACTTTGGGTTCATCAGAGATTCTTAAATGCAATTCCAGTAACATCTTTCTAGAGCTAAAGAAAAGTTGGAGAAATTTGGTTCTTTGTTTTTACATACATGCACTATTTATTTATCTTCTTTTCCCATACACTTGCAAATAAGTTCTACCCAGAAATGAGTTCCTTCTATTTCCAAGAATATTATTGTAAGCCCCCATTTACAATGTTTGTAATTCTTTAAATTATGACATTTTTAAATTTGTAAGTTTGAGGATACAGATTTATTGTTTTATTTATTTTAGTATGCCCTTAAAAACTATGCCACATTAAATATCAACACCTCTTCTGGTTATTAAATGGTTCTTTGTGGATTATTTACATTAGTTGACAGAAGTGAAGGCAATATCAATCCCACAACACGAACAATGAATTCAAGCTAAAGTAAACACCTCTGGCTCCTAAATCTTCCCTACACACCATCGATTGTGTTAAAATTAAAAATCAGGCAAAAGTACAGGCTACGTAGGTTCAATTACCTTGCTAACCACACTCACGTCTGATTTGTTTTGCCTCTCATGCTCTTGTTATAAGGAGATTTTATTCCCAAATGTCATCACCCATAAAAGCTTTCCTTACTGTACATTTCTATTTCATAATAGAAGAGACAAGGTATTAAAAAGAGACTTTTCTTGAACTTTTAATTGATCTTAATAAGTTTTCCTTTACTTGATTTTTTGATGTTTACATGCCAGTATCTTAATTGTCTTGTTTTTCATGGTGAAGCCAAACTTCATTTAGTTCCCTAGTATTCCAGTGTTGCTTTAAATCAGGTGCTTTCTTGATGCTTAAGCTTGGTTCTCTGTAGCTTCCAACTTTTATACTTGATAATTGATTATAATGACTATGTGCCACTCAGAATCCTTGATATAGAATTTTGCGATTATTTTTGCATTTTTGACCAAATAATCTCTGTCTCTCTCTCTCCCTTCTCCACCCCATGCTCAGTAAGAAAGTCATTTTAGGTTTTCATGGAGCATTACATTTTTTTTGGCCACCTTGATCAAAGGTTTATTTTATTCACATGACAGAGATTGCCAATGTCCACTTAGAACTGTCGTTCTTCCCTGTGACAGCAATAGTACTCTTGGAACAAAGACTGCATTCACCATCTTCACTCTTATATAAGTACGATCATGTGACCAAATCATGGCTGATCTTCGCACATACAATTCTGGAATGTGTCATTAAAAAAGGAGTTTAACCTTTTCCCCTCTTCTTTTTTTCTGTTGTTTAAAAGTGGGATTTATGGCTGGCAACCAGCAGACCATATTGTCACAAAGTAACCTTGAGAACGATAGGACAGAAGCAGCCTGGGTCCCTGAAACTTTGGACTGCTATATTGCTCTGTGCTGGCTACCTTCAGACGTTTTAAATAGGAGAAAAATTAAATATAACTTATTAACACCACTGCTATTTTAATGTTTTCTAGTACCAACTAAACTCAATTTTAACAGCTTTATTGAGATATAATTAATATACTATTTAAAGTATACAATTCAATGGTTTAAAACAAATTCACAGGTATGTGTACCATAACCACATTCATCCCTGAGAAAACACTAATCATCTACTTTCTTTCCCTACAGATTTTCCTATTCCAGACTTTCATACCAATGGAATCATTTGGTGTGTGGCCTTTTGCATCTGGCTTCTTTTACTTACCGTGATGTTTTCAAGGTTCATCCCATCGAAGCATATTTTAGTACTTCATTCCCTTTTATGACCGAATAATATTCCACTATATGGATATAGCCCATTTTGTTTATCCATTCATCCATTGATGTATATTTGAGTTATTTCCACCTTTGGGCTGTTATAAATAATGCTGCTATAAATATTCATGTGCAAGTTTTTGTGTGGACATAATTTTTACTTGGGCATATATCTATGGGTGGAATTGCTGTATCATATTTTAACTCTATGTTGAATCACTTAAGGAACTGCAGAATTATTTTCCAAAGTGGCTGCACCAATGCAATACTCAGCAATAAAATGTACTGAGCTACACCACATGGAAGAATCTGAACATAATTATGTTGAGTGAAAGAGTAAACAGAGTACATACTATTTCATTACATTTATATAAGATTTTATAAATGCAAACTTATGTCTAGTGCATCAGTTATTGAAGCACATTAATTGCTGCTTGGAGACAGGATTGGGAGTCTTACAGTAGGGTGGAGATATTACAAAGTAGCACAAGTAAACTTTTTCGGGGAGAGGAATTTGTTCTCTATTTTGCTTGTTACGATGGTTTCACCATGTCAGAATATTAAATTACAGACTTTAAGTATGTGCAGTTTTTGTATGTCATTTATAATTCAAAAATGCAAATGCCATTTAGAAAATGAAATAGAATTGTTAAAAGATAAAAACAATCTCCCAGGACATATGGCTAACAGACAAAAAAAAAAAAACTAGGATAGAAAGATTATATATTAAGGATCAAACCATTCAGTGCAAAATCTGACTAGTGGGAGTACGTGAAAAAAGGCAGAGGATATTTTCTGGAAAAATAATAGAAGAAAAGTGTTTAGAGCTAAGAGATACAGATCTGTAGATTGAGAGGTTCACCCAGGATCCAACACCACAAATAAACAAACAAACAGATTCACACGAAATTCACCTTCATGAATTATCAGAAAAACATCATTGTACCAAGGTCAGTTGGGTGGGGGTGGGGGTGGGAAAGTGAGGAGTTGGGGGTGAGTGACCTATAAGTAAATAAGATCATCTGACATCAAACTTGTTATCAGCATCACTGGATGAAAAATACAATGGTACAATGATTTCAAAGCTCTAGGGAAATTACTTTTTAACACGCAGGTCAACACCTAGCTAACTACCAATTAAACATTAAGGACCAAGGAAAGAATTCAGATATGCACAAAGCCTCAGAAAACTTCTGTCAACTTACACCATTCCTGGGACATTTAACTGAAGATGAACTGAGGCAAAATGAGGGATAAGACCAGGAAAGGGAAAACATGCGCTATTAAAAAAAATCATGGAACTAATTCAGGAGTCCAGTGGAAATAAATCCCAGGATCAGAGTTTTGCAGAAGTCCTAATTTGTGCGGGGAGTCAGTCAATGCCAAGAAGAATATCTTCATGAAGAAAAATGGAAAATATTCCCAACAATAAATTTAATGACTAAAGCGGTGGATAACATTAGGCACATAGTCAAGAAAACATATTCTTTCCTAAAGAAGAAAAAAGGATACAAATTAGAAACCCCAGAATGGGTATTTGCAGATGGTGGGAAGAAATTAAACCTAAGAAAGTTTTGATGCAAACATAAACCTTATGTGGTTTGATCAATTGAAAGAATGTAAGAAAAGTAATTCATTTGACCTGAACATTAGGAATATTTTCCTTCAAATAGCCCAAAGTTGAGACACTGAACTTCTAAAAGTTGGAAAGAAACCCAAGCAAACTGCTTAGTTCTGCTTTGAATAATATTTGTATAGTCTTAGTAACATCGAAGTTGTTAATTTGTTTTTAACTTTCAGGATTACTTTATAGATAAAATCCTCAAGGCTGAAGTGTGGTTAGAGTGTCAACTGTAAAAGCTTTCAACCTCAATAATGCAATAACTGCTGACAGGACATCTCTTTTCTCACATGCCATCAACAGATCTCACTTTCCAGGCAAAGAAACTGCATTATTTCTATTTTTTCCTTCTGATGTTTACCTTTTACATTCAAAAAAAATACTAAACCTTGAACCACACTTACATCATACAGCTCAATAATATGGGTTGTTGTTAGTTTTCTACTTTTAGGATCAATCTGTAAACAATATCAAATGCTGGCATACGATTTGATGGTTGCAGGCAGAGTGTAAATGCTTTGAATCTTGAAAAAGTTATAGTTACCACTAACAGAAGATGGAAGGTGGAAAGGGAGAAAGAGAAATGCATGGTAGAATAGTGGTGTGCATATCTTTATCTAAAACACGGAAAGTCAAGAGACAAGTGCCTATACCTAGTGAGATAAGAAATGGAGATGTAAGTTGTGAAGACATTTTCTTACAATCACCTGGCTGTGAGCCACTAATTAGTTTCCTATTTGGTTTCAAGATACACACACCCACGCCCACACCCACACCCACCATGCTGCAGTCTGCCATTTCAGTGAATTGCATTTCACTTGCAAGTCCCCCTACATTGCCTGCCTGCTGATTCTAACTGGAACCTGTTTATGTAAAAAGCAAGAGCCACAGAGCACCAGTCTCTCTAATGGCAGGAGTGCCTCAATTGATAGCCATTGCTGCTTTAGTCCTACAAGAAGCTAAATATCCTACCTTAAAAATGTTATCACAGGTTCCAAAGAGTCAGGGTTTTTTTGAAGAATAATGTTCCCATTCAAAGGAGAGTTGAGAAGCCCTATCCTTTAGAAGCTGGTGAAAAATGTAGTTAGATCAAGAATTGTAAAATGGTGTCACACGTGGACGTGGGCAGTGCAGGCACGGGCCAGGAGTGGGCAGACTGGCCGGAGACTCTCTGGGTATACCTGGACCCCACATTCAGTGAGGCTTCCTTGGTCAATCAAAAGCAGGATGCTCTGTAGAAGAGGCTTTAAGAAATTCAGTTAGATTTTTAAAATTCTTTCTTCCACAGTTATGGGTAAACTTATCACATGGGCTGGATAGTGTTTTAGTCTAATGAACAGGTGAGAAATGTCCCCATAGTGAATTTCTAGCATTAGGAAAAGAATAAGTGTGGAATATGTCCAGGACAGATTCCTAAAGTAGACCAGAATTGTAAAAAACTTGTCCATATGATGAAAAAAAAAAAAAAAAGAATAAAAGCAGGACCTGTAAAGAATTACTGAATAATTTGCGTTGTTTTGCTTAGAGTGATTTGGAGGTAAACCTGAAATTAAACACGAACTAGCTGAGGGCATTTTGTAAAACTTATGGCCACTGTTGGGGTGTTTGCAGGTGAGCCAACAGCTTCTCTGGAAGCCTAGAGATATATTTCTCAATCAAAGCTCTGTCTGGTTGGAGGTGTCCAAAATCTGAATTCATTCATTCATTCTGAGACATTGCTTGGTACTTTTCACTGGAGAAGAAATGAGAAATTGCCTTACAGTACTGAGGAACTAAAGGTAGGGATCAATACCACCTTGGCCAGAGCTTGTTGGCAGCCTGGCTCTCTGGCCTTTAATATAAAAATATTTCTTTCTTAAAATACTTATTTGAAGACAGGGACAAGTTAGAGCTCTCTCCAGTTGTCCTTTGAGTGCAGAGTAAATTGTGATTTTTTAATAAAAAAGTCATAGTTCAATTGGTCTCACATGTAGTCAATTTGGGGCTTATTTCTTTTTATTTTCAGCACAACCTAAACAGGATTGTACTACTAAAAATTAAAACGACCACACCATGTTAACAATAGATAGTCAAGGAAGAGAAAAAAATCAGTCTTCACATTTAAGTCAGTTAGTCCTTTTTTAATAAATTTGAATCCATTCATCAACAAGTTTCATATTGTATCGATCACTCAATTTTGCTGTTTTTTTTCATGTCAAATAATACCAAAAAATTACATCAATGTGCTTAAGCAAAACTGGGTTTAAATTTATCTTTACAATAAAATGAAATCAACATGGGAATTTTTCATGACAGCGATCGCCTATTCCTACTAGAATTATCCTGTACTTACCTTAAACACACTCACTGACTTGTGAAGTAGAAACATGAGACGAGAATGACAAAACATGTTCACGGGGCGGGTCCTAGGGAGAGGCACGTGTGAGCCACTCTCTGGGAGGGCACTGTTTACCCAGGTGCTGGGAATTTAGTATTTCAGGAAAACACGGCACCTTTCAATTCAGTAGAAGAGGTAATCAATCCAAGGCACACCAGCTAGTGCCCTGGAAGAATTTAATCCACCTGGGCAGGTCTTTGCCCCAAGAGTCAATGTTACTCTGACTGATGGCTCACACTAAGATGAGAGCCAAAGTCCATTCCAAGAGTAACAAAATATGTCGCCAATTGTTTAGTTTTGCTTACATAAATTGGCCAGGAATATGAACTGGTTTTCAGGTGGAGAGTTAAAGTGAGAATTATGGGATGGTTTATACTTTCAAGCCAGGAGATTCAAAGGTGGACACATTCTCTTTTTAGAACACACTGTTGTGGGACAAACACCAAGGGATTAATTAGCTACTCGATTTTGAAAATGAACACCTACAAATGCAATGTGCCTGTCCCCCCGAGGACCAGTCCCAAACTTGTTGGGCATCACTCTCGAGATGATCTCCTTAGTAAAATTGTCAATTCCATGCATGGACAGAAGAAAAGTGCCTTTGACAGCAGTGAGTGAACATGTCGAAGTTCTGGGTGCTGGCATTAAAACACATGATATTGCAGATGTACATGTACCTTCAAACCTACAGGGAATATTATCAAGACGTACTTTCTAGTTCATCTGAGATTCAAGGAGAAACGAATGTCTCATGATATAGACAGTGAAACCCCTCTACAGTCCTGGGGTGGGTGAATAGGAGGAATATCACTTGTTTTTAAAGACTGCTCAAGTCTTATCAGTCTTTCTCTGTAGGGAGTTATGTACTAGGGCTCTTGAATTGCCTCAAGCATATCTGAACACTGGTAATAACAAACTGTCATAATAAAATTCTTCTGTACAGTTTGAGCCCCCATGAAGCATTTTGGAAAGACAGAACTACTTAGAAAATTAACTTTTTATTTCAGTTGTTGAAAAAGAAATCTCATTATGTCCCCAATTAAACTCTTCTCTCCTTACTTGAGAGATCTGGGTGCGGGTAACAGCCACTGTGCAACAATGTCAGAGGTTCAGGTTAGAATTCCTCAACAAGGCTCACTCACTGGCTCCAGTAACTACTGTGAAGTGATGAGAGATCATTTTAACAGAACAGAGAATCACATCAACTCTCTTCTGTTAGCACAGAGTTCTCTTCTCAATACTTCTCATAACTTGTAAAAATGGAGAAGCTATAAAATAATTTTATTAGAAGAAAAGTAATTTTCTTCTGAAATGGAGTAAAGCAAACACATACCCAAGGATCTTAAAAAGTTTTTTTTTTACAGAATATATGTATGTATTTGTGTGTGTGTATGTGTGTGTGTGTGTGTGTGTGTGTGTGTAATTACAAACACTATTTATAGTATAGCTATTATGTTAACTTCATCGCAGTGTCTACAAAGTTGTGGATCCCAGTCTTGGTGCCAAATGCATATAAAAAGCTCAAAAGCTATTATGACTATACCATGCAAATTTATATCCAGAAAACCTTGGGAAGTAGACTGCAGCTCTTCTGAGCCCCATGGGGTCTCTGCCTTTGATATTTGGGTACCTCAACTATGCATTGAAAAAGTTTTAGATCACTTTTCTCCCAGAAAGAATTAATGTCACAGCTTTGAATACTATAAATTATACACTTAATAGACCATTGACTGCTTTTTATTTCACGATCATGTGCATTTTGGGGTCCCTCTTCTGCATGTGGAACTCACACCTTGAATTACTGGATACAGAAAAAGATACCTGAAGTATTGAAAGGGATAAGGTCGTTGCAAATGTCTTTTTTTTCTTTAACATGTTAACAATGATAAGGCCACTTACAAGGTTTTTCCCAATCTGTTTAGCTTTTAGGATCCCCCATTGTTACCCATGAAAAATATTTGTCAGAGAAAAACCAAAGAAAAAAAAAAATCACTGGCTTAGTCTCCAGATAAAAATAAAACCAGAGAGCAGTGGCTGGGAGAAGACATTGAAGAAAGATAGGTATGAAGGAAGGGAAGGGTATCAAAATTAGTAGTTTCCTCTAGCATGAGATTTTGTGGATTATGTTTTTTCTGATGGCGGGTTTTGAACTGTTACAGATGCCCACGAACTAAAGGTTGTTATGGCCACCAAAGAAAGATCAAGGAGTGGTCAGCTCATGGTGACAGTCCACACCACATGCACCCTCGGGGAGGGTGGTGCCTCTACCTACATGGAAAAAACTGGCGCCAGCCATGAGAGCGGTGGGCTAGACTCCGGTCACTAGTTTGGATAGAACAGAGGGGCAGAGGCATATGTGGCATTTTGGGATAAATTGTTAATTTAGCAGTTCTGCCTGCATATTTTGCTTTTTATTTTTTTCTCCAAATGCTCAACTTCACTGTGACACCTGTTTGCACAACTGTAGTCATTTCAGTTTATGGATGCCTGTGATAGAAATATTGTTTACAAAAAATATATCATCTCTTTGTTTTCTTTAGAAAGATCTCATCTAAATAGTAAGTTAAGGTTGCGTCTATGAAACCGGTGCACCTTGTCTTGTTTCTACGAGCTTTAAAAAGTCCAAATACTGAGGAGGCTGTGGATCAGAAGGAACCCAGAGCAACTGTGCGTGTTGTCAGGTTGCCTTCCTTTGCCTCAGAGAACGGTCATGGGTTGTGGGGTGATGCGTGGTGTGTATGGGTCGTGTTCCTGCAGAATCCTAGTCAGTCTAGGAATAGTTGGATGTGCTTATGAAATATGTCCGATACAGAAATAAAAGCATGAGGATGTTTCTTAGTTTCTGAAACTGAACAGAAGTGTTTTAGCTTCAATCTTAATTTCTAGATAACAGAAAGTAGTTATATCACAGAAAGGAAAATCCGACATCGCATGCTGCCATGGTAGCAAGCATAAGAACAAAATCTTGGTAAATATACATATATATGCATATTATGCAAACATATTTTCTATTAACATACAATGTTATAAGAAAGATTGATAACGTAACTGCAAGGGGGGAAATCATCCTAGATGGTTTTACCTTAGAGTAACAAATAACCTGAGACGTCTATGCTTTCTGTTAGATATCAGGCCTAGAAATCCGTACGAGATGTAGCGCACATTTTCGGTGATCGAAATGTCATTGCCCAAACATGCCACTGTGTTCCCACATGACAGTTAAGCTGGATCCACTCCAAATGAACAACAAAAACACACACTGTATATTAGAGTACTTACACTGAGGTGCCATTCATTCCTGATGGGTTTTCAAAAGATGGTCATTCAGACATCAACATGGGATGTACCTATGTTTAAGACAGTAGGTAAGCGCCCGGCCGGCGACTCACCTGTCCCCTAACCCGTTACAGGAAAAGTATGCCTGAAGAAAACAAAGCCCATCACCAGCACAGCCATAAAGCCTTCGCTCACTAAACTGAAAGAGAGGATATGAAGTATGTGACTCATTTTCAACCAGCAATACCACTGTATGAGTTTTCAAAGATTAACTAAGAATGTCGTTCTGATTTTAAAACTAAAACATCTAACTTCATGATAATAAAAGACACATTTTGGGATGGTACTGTGTTTCACGCCCTCATTCTCAAGGCATAATATTTAGATGATACTTGTCCCTTTCAATTAAAAAAGAAAAAAACTCTGACTTTCTTTAATATGCATCCTGTGTTAAATTGTCCATAGCTGCAAAATGTATATATGTATGTGTATTTGTTTCATATACACATGGGTACTTACAACCTGTGTGTATAAACATATACACATACATCCTCATATACACGTGTATTTTATATATATGCTGAGAAAGTTCACATATATATACAATTGCGTATGTATATATGTGTGTGTCTGCGTGTGTGTGTGTCTGTGTGTGTACAGGTATAAAAACTTGACAGGCAGAGTAATATTTCACTCAGTGTTAAATGAAGTCTTTGAAAAATCAAGTACAGTCACTCAGTTAACATAGTACAGCCAGTAAACTAAGTTGAAAAGAGAAAAAGTGAATGGAAACACGATCCGGGACCATCTGTCTATGGCATTCACATCGGTTAGATCAGGGATTTTAATTTTGAGCTGCGAAGACCTCCTCCGTAGATGGGTCTTCTTGTGTGGGATGCTTCTGTCCCCCGTGAATCGCCCATGCCCTTCCCTAGGCATGCTCTGTTTCCTGTACTGGATTCCTGAGTTGTCAAAGGATATTGCTGAATTCCTCGTATCGCCAACGCCGCCTGCCACCTCATTCATTTCATTGTGAACCTCCAGTGACGTTAACAGAATATTCCCATGTGCATCCACCTGGTTGGAAGGAAAACACACACCTTTAGACAGCTAGAATGCCAGTGAACCTAATCTTCATCTGCAAACCCCGGGCAAAGTGACGGCATGCAGTCATGTCACATGTTTTAGGAGAAATGGTACATCTGTCAAACCTAGCACTCCTTTCTATTGAAAACTGTCATTTTGGAGGTTAATTGCAGTTTAGAGATTTTATTTCCTTGATTTAAAAATGTTCACACAGGAGATTGGGTATAATGAGGGGGCAGGGATTTTTGAAATTGAAATTTCACATTACGGATACAAGTTCTTCCTGAAGGGAAAATTAACATAAAAATGACTTTCACAGTGTTAATGTTGGTGTTACAACCATTTTTTTTCCACAGCCACACCGTGGATAGAAACTATGTTCTCTCCTTTTTCTTTGGAAATCAGAGTGTCCCCTTTTCCCATAATATAAAATATCCAAATTGCTGTGGACAGTTCTGTGACTGAAGGACACTCCCAATGACTCCGTGGAGTAGATACAGATCCCCCCACCCAAGGAGGACCCCCTCACCCCACCCTGGTCCTGGCAAGAGGCCTCTTTTTTAAGGGCTATATCAGTCCTTCCCACACTGGAGCCAAACTGTAAAATGATAACATTTTATTCCGTGTTAACCACAGCTTCAGACCTTTCATGATGTCAATGGTCCATTGGTTGTTTGGTTGGTCTGTTACAGAACTTTTAACCTTTAATAGCACATCCTGGGGTTGCGGTCCCTGTGCAGTCCTTTCTGGGATGAGGCTGTAGCTTCTCCCCTCTGAGCAGTACCCATCCCTGCCATGGCCCCACCGCACACTCTGCAGGCCCTGGGCACTCGCTCCAGCAGGCCCACGAGTCCCCATCTCTCTTCCATCCCTTTGACTGGAGGGCCGTCTCCTCTGTCCTTCCTTTGTCTGTGGAAAGCCTGTCCCTTTTTCTAGCACTAGATTAAGTGTCTGTGGCTTTCCCCACGACATCTTCACAAAACTAGTTGTGGAGGAATAATGTAATGCTATGTTAATTTGTGTCTTCCATCTTGAATGTACTCTTTCATTTCAGTAAAGGCATTCGACTAGATGAGCAGGAGGTGAGGTGGGGAGAGAGGAGTCCTGACTGCGCAGGGCTAGGAACCCAGGTGGGATGGCCCCTAGGCATCAAAGTGGCTGGGCCACAGGAAGGGCTACAAATATCCAGGCTTGGGCACAAAGTCACCAAAGAAGACTCTAAGATGTCTACACTGTGGTTTGGGAATGCCATTCAAAGTCACTTAATTATGTTTGGGGAAGGTGAGGTGTGGTCACCAAGATAATGGCCCCAAAAGAGGTCACACTTTACTCACCAGAACCTGTGAGCATGTTACCCTACATGCAAAGGGACTTTGTAGAAGTTATTAATGTTATAGACCTTAAGATGGGGAGAGTATCCTGGATTTTCTGAGTGGGCCCAATATAATTACATGAGTCTTCAAAAGTAGAGAAATTTCTCCAGCTGGAAACAGAGGAGAGAGTCAGAGAGATTGTATGCAGACAGATTCAAAGCCTGAGAGGGACTCGATTTGCCCTTGATGGAGGGGGCTGCAAGGAAAACATAAGAAGGAGTAGGACACGCAAGGGAAGTGGAGACTGGCCCCAGCTGACAGCCAAAGGCAATGGAGACCTCAGTTCTACAGCCACAAGGAACTGTATTTGGCCACAACCTGAATGAGCCTGGAAGCACACGTATCCCCAGCACCTCTGGAGAGGAACACAGATCTGCTAATACCTTGACTTCAACCTAGTGAGACCCCAGGGAGGACCCACTCTACCCACAGATCTAACGGAACTGTGAAATTTAAAAAAATGGATATTATTTTAAGCCACTAAATTTGTGGTAATCTATTACAACAGCAAGCAAAACTACTGCAAGAGGTGAGAGGAAGATGCATTTGCCTTGGGCCTCAAAGAATGAGTAGAAATTTTTCAGGCAAAAAGCAGGAAAAACATCATAAGCAAAGGCTTGAAGAGTACCTGACATGCTCTGAGAAAGGCAAACACCGTTCCCAGCACTCGCTAAGCTCAAGATGGATGGGCCACTGTCATTATCGTCACTGTTGCCATCATTTTCATATCCTCTTATCATAACAGAGAAGTACACCTAACACTGGAAGGGAATGTGGATTAGACTCAGGCTGGCAAGGTATTCCACATGTCACGTTAAAAAATTTCAACTTTACCATTTAGGTAACAGGAAGGGAAAGTGATTTCTAAGTAGGAAAGTGATTTCTAAGTAGGAAAGTGACAGATCTCTGAAGCACAGCTCAGGGTGCAGGATAAAGAGTAAAAGTTGAATTTGAGAGGTGAGAATGAATTGAGGACCCTAGTTAGAGCACACCGCCCTGGTTTCTGTATCCTTCAGCGCAGTCTGGAAGAGAAATGCCAAGAACTTGTGAGTAAGCACTCCTCCACGCCACGGCAACAAGCCTCAGTGTTTTCTCTAAACCTTGCAGCAACTCTTGGCCACTGCCTGGGGGGTTCTGCATCTCTGCAGTTCAGAGAGTGGGAAAGGAATAGAGTTACTCACCACTGGGATCCTACCTGGGGCCATGGACACCTGTCCCTTCCTGAACTCCGGGCAGGAGCACCCACACTGCGGCAGGTGTGCCTTCAGCCCTGGGGGAGCTCAGTTTTTCTAAACTGATGCTGCCTGTGAACCACAGAATGAAGAGTGTCACTGTGGGGATCTCCGTGGACGGAGCAGACTCCTTAGGATGGAAGCCAGACAGGCTGGGGCACTCAGGGCTGGAAACGGACCAAGATAACATCATGACCTGTGCCCAGAAGAAGGCCTTTCTCCAAGACACATCACAGGAGTGAAGCAGGGGGAGAGGAACATTGACAGGAAAAAGTTAGCATTTTCTTGTTTTTTATCCAGTGGAAGGAAAACTGTAATTGTGCTTATATCTCAAATGTACCTGCAAGGTTGGACCTTGATAAGATTTTGGAACTTCTGTTCTATATCTCTTCCCTTTTTTTTTTTTTAATCTTTCCTTGGAATGATCAGCAGTAAAGCTCTTCCAATGACAAACTCTGTTTTTGTGTCTTCAGGACCAAGGAAGCATTTGGCGGTCTGGGAGACCGAGTTCCCACTGCACCAAGAGGATGTGGGAGGAGAATCCCACAGATGAATTCAGGTGTGGCTGAAACAAATGCCCCTGGCAGTTGCACGTCCACTGCACAGGCCACCCAGGGCCAGCGGTGGGGGCGCTGGGGCCACATGCTCCCGCAGTGAGCAGTTACTCATCTCCCTAAAAAGGGTGTGATTTGAATGCAGCAGGGAGAGTGTGACTGACAGCCGAGCTGGCCTTTGCACAAAGAACAATGAACAACAAGATTCTGCAGGACAGAACCCCGTCTACTGTTCTTTACCTCCCACCAGCGCTTGCCATGATGTTTGTGCCGCAAAGGAGAGAACTGGGCAGTGAGGGAACGTGCTGCCCAGCTCACACTGTGGGACGTGCCCTGGAGAGGGCGTCGCGAGGTCCTGTTCATTCTGTGTGTTCGGTTAATTCAGTTTACTGTGACGAATATGTGTGATACTCCACCAGAGAGCCGATTTTGCATCATGACAGAAAATACATTCAGTTACTACTTACAGAAATTTAATAAATTGAGGTCATTTATCAAATCAGCTCAATTAGATTTTATTTCATTGTCCAACATATTAAATATATTTACCTCACTGGTAAGCTTATGTGTTTAAAACTAAAATTTATCTGAAGTTGAATCAGAGAATAACCAAAAGTGGTGGTAGATGCTTGTTTGCTTTTCTTTTTTTTTTTAAGTAGTGATGTAGAATTTATTCTTTTCAATAATAATAATCCGTTTATTACATACTAATTAGAATCTCAGAACACGGAAATTATTTTCCTGAAGGTAGGAAAAGACAGGAAACATCTTTTAGCTCTAGAAAAAATGTTCTCTACAGCCTATGTAATGTTTCAGAGAAAAAAACTATGAGATGAAAAAAGCCCAGTCATCCGCTTCAGAAGGTGGGATGGCTCACTGGAGACATGCGCATGCAAGATCTGGGATTAGTTGGGATTATTCATGCCGGACATCACTGTACACCAGCTACCTGTCATCATCATGCTCTGTACTAGGTACAGGACCACACAGATGAATATAAGAAGACCCTCGGGGGGTTTAACAGGTAACAGGTTAAATAATCAGTAATGGGTTTTTAAAAAATGCATATTGCCCTTTAAATACATTTTTAAATACCACCTCTTTTCTAGTTATCAAGAATAACATATAAAAAGCTCCTCTGGCCGGGCTCAGTGGCTCATGCCTGTAATCTTAGCACTCTGGGAGGCTGAGGTGGGAGGATCACTTGAGCTCAGGAGTTTGAGGTTGCAGTAAGCTGTGATGACGCCACTGCACTCTAGCCAGAGCAACAGAGCAAGATGCTGTCTGAAAAAAGAAAAAAGACAGAAAAGGAGAAGAAAAAAAAAAAGGCCTTTTATCAAAATCTAGGGGCTCAGAATTAACAACTTTGTGGAATGAAATACCAAGGAAAGAAATGTCTCAAATGTCTCTTCTTAAAGGAAAGGAGTATTTTGTAACCCATTTCATTAGATGAACTTTGATGGTTCCACTGACTCAGTTTTACCTGACTTTAAAAAGATGACATTTATGAGCCTATCCTCTTTTTCCACCAGGAAAGTAGAAAAACATACTGGTCCAGTGGGACCAAAGCCATGGCAAACACCACTCATTCCTGGACACATGTCACGTGAGCATTTACCATGTCCGAGTCATGGTGTGCATGTGTGGTGGACGCAAAGAACTGCAGTGAAATAGTTTGTCTGATTTACTTACAGTTTTACATTTACATGGTTTTCATTTAAACACAAACCAATATGTAGAAAATTTATGCCAAACTTACAAGCAGATTTTTTTCCCTGAAAAACTAAAGGGTTATTAAAATCTGTTAAATCTTAGAAACTAAATATTTTAAACAAATATTTTCAAAAGAGATGCTAATCTTTTTTTATTATCTAGAATTTAAGTCTTAAAATAGAAAGAAGTGATTGTGGGTGAAATATAAGGCTGAAATGCCCTCTGTAGAATGACAGATGACTTGCAATTCTTAAATCATTTCATGAATACTCCTTATTTTGAAGGGTTCATCTCACATCTACTATAATTAGAATCATTGATTTCAATGTAGTTTTTCTTCCTGCTCTATAACCTTGACAGGTGCAAACATTCAAAGACTAAAAACATCTCACTCAGGATATATCACAGAGGGATTTTTGTTTTTTTTTCCCAAAATATGTCACAAGATTGGCACACAGTTGAAATCTCATTCTCTAATTACCTTCTAGCTTCTAGTTAAGTGAAATACTCTAGTTTTAGGAGAAAGAGAAAGGATTTGTCATGTGAGGAATGAAATCTTGCTCTTTAATAAGAATTAGGTTGAGTCTGCAGCTCTAATTTTTTGCCAAGAATCATGACTTTCTGCCACCTCGTGAAATTCAAATACCAATTGGTCAACTTGCAAAATATCACAAGGCTTGCAACCATAATGCAATGCATTGCAACCAAAGACAAAGTCTTGGGTATACAAACAACTCAGGAACAAATAGACATACACACAAATAAGTTAAGGTCAAGGCTTACACGGTACCACAAGGCTGAGGAGACATTACAAGTGAACATGTGAACATTTTGAGTATTCATGAATCAACTACTAAGTTAAAATATTGCATAACCACTAAGAATAAGTAAAATCTATTCATGGTTTTACATTAGAATAAGTAAAGTCATAGCCCCAGAGGCAGCTGTTGGCGGCATGGATCCTTCATAAGTTGTCTACAGTGTCCCTAAGGGCTCTGTCTTCCCCTGACATGCCTTACAGGACACAGAAAGTGGTTGCAGGAAAGACGATGACAAGCCAAGTCCTTGTGTAGAGCCAGTAGCTGTCAGTCAGGGCAAACCTTTAGGCTGCTTTTGGCCATGCTGATAAACAATACCAGTGTCATCACTGGCAATCAATGAACAGGGCTGCTGGCCTGTGCATATAGCACCATTTCTGTTGTGCATAAAATGTGATTCATTTCTTATTTCCCTTTAATTCATCCACATCACTTGATACAAACTTTTTGGGAGGTTCATTCTTATTTAAAATTTATCACTGTATTCTCAGATGTAGTCAGGAATAATTTTTAGTGCTTATCTTTGAAAGCATCAAATATGCATTTAAAATTAGTATACATGCATTTGTGTATTGACTTTAAGAACTGATCTACATTACAGATTCTTCAAAATGGGAACAAGTAAAGACTTTACCAAAATTGCTGAGAAAGCAGAGAAACAAATTTTCAGAAAAACAAACAATAAAGGTGGACTTATGAATCAACTGAAAACTTCTTCTGCATCTGATTTATAACATAGTCTTTCTATATTCTGCTAATTTTCTCTGTGGATGTTACAGGTTTTTTGTCTATTTGTTTTTGTTTCAAATTTTCAGCTTCACACTCGAAAAGGTATTTCTGTAACACAACAATTTGACCATTCTAAATAGTCTCATTTAGAAGAAAGAAAGCAAATTTATAAATTAAGAGGGAATTTGGGAAGACAGCATTGTATGAATATGTGTGTGTATGTGTGCCTCTGTGATGGAAACAATAATGATGTAATGAATTCTAGTTTCCTTGGAAACAGCATGACCAAAGCACATTGTGTATTCCTAGTAGGACACGGACCTATTTAGAAACATAACAGTATGGTACTAAGTATATTTTCCAGTAAGAAACTCAAGATAATTTTGCCTGTGGAAAGCCTGGTTTTATTCACAGATCCTGGGCTTTTCTGACCAACTCTATTTATGTTTTTCTGAAAGGAAGGGAGCCATTTACATTCATTTAACATGCTTCCATTCATTCACCAAAGTCTGTGGCCCTCCTCTGGGCCACCGCTGGGCCTCTGGGCTAGTGAGTCTCCCTGGAAAGTGTGGACCCATGATGCCACTGAGTGGACAGAAAGGGCAAGGAAACTTCCACAGGCTTGAGAAATAAGTAAGTTTAACAAGAAGACTTAAAAAAAAAAAAAAGCAAACCAGAAGTGTAGGTACAAACTCAATATATAAACAGGTAGATATATTTTTGAGGATTTGAGGAGATATAAAAGAGATGAAATGATACATTTTAAGAATTATATTGAAACTATAATGTGTTTTCATTAAAATATTATTTATGGCCAGGCACGGTGGCTCACGCCTGTAATCCTAGCACTCTGGGAGCCCGAGGCAGGCGGATTGTTTGAGTTCAGGAGTTTGAGACCAGCCTGAGCAAGAGTGAGACCCCGTTTCTACTAAAAATAGAAAGAAATTATATGGACAGCTAAAAATATATATAGAAAAATTAGCTGGGCATGGTGGTGCATGCCTGTAGTCCCAGCTACTTGGGAGGCTGAAGCAGGAGGATCGCTTGAGCCCAGGAGTTTGAGGTTGCTGTGAGCTAGGCTGATGCCACAGCACTCTAGCCCAGGCAACAGAGTGAGACTCCGTCTCAAAAATATATATATATTATTTATACTTGCAGTAACATACTGCTTTTATTAATACTAAGCTGAAATGACATCTACAGACAGACAAAGTGACTCTGTGATTGGAAGGATGTGGTGGCGCTGCTGAGCTGGGCAGGAGGAGGTGTGTGGGGAGCACACTCAGGGTGCGGCTCCTGGGCTTCCTAATCCGCGTGCGCGGGTCTGCTCCGCCCTGGCTTTCGGCAGAACACACCGGGAGGAGCCAGGACAAGGGCAGATCTGCTGCCTCTGCCCTGCTCATTCCCCGTGCACCTTCCTTTTCCCCTGGGACTGCGGCTGGTGGGAGGGTGGAGGGTGGATGAGAGTGCAAAGAATGGTGGCATGCTGGATCACCAAATTGGTAATTTTACAACTAAAGGAATATTGAAACATTCTGGACAAATGCTCCTGTATGTCAAGTGCAGGCCCCCCACCCCTGAGTTTCATTCATTCCAGCATCCATAACATTCTGTTCTCTTTGGAGGAAACTATAGAAGATTTTGGCTTCCCCAGCATCTGCACTAATGTTGGTTTTAGATGACTTGCACCAGGAAATATTTCAGATCACAATCAATGAGCCCGCACAACTCCCACTCAAAGGTCATGCAAGGGGACAAGGTAGTTGACCAGCTGTGGGGTCTGGGCAGGGTCGAGGCGGTGGGGGCCTACCCGGTTGCTTTCGCTCTTTGAACGGTCGTTCTTCGCCTTGGCTGTCTTTTCCGCAAGCTTCTTCTGCCTTTGAGGGCCTCTTCCAAAGAAAATGTAGTTGACAAAGGCGTACTCCAGAAGGGCCAGGAACACAAAGACAAAGCAGCCCATCAGGTACATGTCAATGGCTTTGACGTAGGGAATTTTGGGCAAGGTCTCCCGGAGGTGGGTGTTGATGGTGGTCATCGTCAGCACAGTAGTGATCCCTAGAAAAGAACGGAGTGGTGAGAGGCTGCGGTTTTGCCACACGGGTCGTCCTTTCTCACCTGCCTTTTATATTTTCCCAAACAGCTGAAGTAGTTGGAGATGACGGATTGAATATTACTGAGCATGCAATGTGTCATCTGGGGGGCATGTCACACCCTGGGCCAGGAAGCTGACATCTTTGCTCCAAGGAAGTGAGAGTGTACTGGGCATCCCCTCTGCTGCACCCTGCTCATACAGAGGATGGAATTCCCAGAGTGGACACAGAGATATACAGGACAGAGAGGAAGGCGGTGCTCTTGATAAACACTGGAGAAATGAAAATAAACCCAGAATTTCACATTAAGCACTAGGTGTCTGGAGCTGTGGGCAAGAGCTCAGTGAGACTGCCCATTAGGAGACAGTAATTTCCACTATGATGCTTATGGGTAGCAAGAGGGATGAGACAATGATTTTTCAAATTATTAATGATGAGATCCAGTCCTGAGCTCGAATAGAAAGGAATAGTTGAGTGAAGCTGCTGAGGGCAGATGATTTCACAGAGCAATTTCCCTCCTCAACTAAGAAAGAGTCTGTATACAAGCTGCTAAGTCAAGGGTTTGCTCAAGTCAAGGGTTAATGATTTTACTCATTATAGAGAATCTCACCATACTCTGGGGCAACTGATCAGATCCTTTTTTTTTTTTATGTCATTATGTTGAACTCATTACATAGTATGTGTGAATGATCTCATTGTTTCCCTGATGGAGCTCGATTTAGTTTAAAGCCATGTAAGAACCATATTTTGTAATTCTCCCTCCCCTAGCAATAGACAGTTCTTGTTATACAAAGATTCTGCAGTGAATCGTTTGAAGACATGCAGGCCACTGTTGGTTGGTGACATGACCCAAGCTTGTTAAATTAAGCCATACTTGCAGGACAGGCAGGGACCACTCCTGACTTGTTGGTGGGATGCAACTACTGCAGCTGACACGCTCTCTTGGAGACTGTACTTCTGAAATATTGAGAAGTCTCAAGGAAGCAAGGCAGCTTCACAGGGTCAGCTGTTTTCTACCCACGCAACTAATGCCACCAAATGTGATGCTTAATGTGTCTTTCAGTACACAATGGAGAGAACAGCTTCCTCAGCATTGCAATGTCAAGCCTTCCCTCAAGAAGGAGACTTTTAAAGCAGAGAGTCTAACCATAGTCCTTCATCCCTAATAACCCAAAAAACAAACATAACTGAGGCTGGGAGGCAGTGTAAGCCCGACAAGCCAGCACTGCCAGGATGCCACTCTGGGACACAGCCCAGGCCACTCTGCACATGGTCCCTGCCCAACTCTCCAGCACAGGGTGTGGATTTGTTCAGCATCCTAGTTTGATCCCCTCTGGATTCCCATGCATGGAGGAAGCATCCTCCTCATCCTCTATGTCCCACAGAGAGGACCCCCCACTGCAGAGCTCAGCTGGGCCACACAGCCCAGTCCTCCGTCTCCAGCACATGCTCTCCCCTGACCAAGCTCTGAACTGCTACTAAAAGCAGAGAGGAGAATTGAAGGCCCGAGAAACTACTTTTATATATAACTGCAAACCATGGTTGCTTATGGAATGTATGGAAATCTAAGATGTCTGAATATTTTAAGATTCTTTTTTAACATCACATTCATGTGCACCTGGGGACTTTTAAATTTGGAAATGGCAATGGGATAAGTATGGTTTACAAATCAATGTGAAAACACTATGCAAGTGCTATAAAATTAGGCATTCCCACCATTATTAAAAAATTTTGTAATGCTGCTGTCACTACTTTTTTTCCCCCCTTAGTAGATTTGGGAAACCTGAGTGCTTTGTGTGGTCATTGTCTTGTCTTCTCAGCTGGCTATTTTGAATGGGCATGTATAACACAGGCCTCAGTAGGGGTCCCAGGACATGGGCTGAAAGCACGCAGGGGTAGGTGAAGCCGGTACAGCTCACGGGCACTCAGCCTGGTAAAGGAGACACTGGGGGAACCAGGCAGGACCCTGGATCCAGGCCCATTAGCACAATGTGATTTTGCAGTGAGTGCCCAGTCTCTCTAGTTTGGGCTCACATGAGCTCTTAGCTCAGAAGGCCCATGTGTTCACTAACTCCTTCTGTCAAGGGTAAGATATTGTGCTGGGCCACAGCCTGGACAGTAGAGCCCTGCAGCCCAGGCCCAGAGTCCAGCTCTACCTTGATGGGTTCACAGCCATCATCTGGAGATGCTGGAAGTCTAAAGGCAATGCTTAAAAAAATGTTGGTGATATACCAATAAGTAGTAACTGGCATTATTAACACTAACAACAAATAATCATATTGCTACCATTATTACGGAAAAATCATTCTTCAGTAGCCTCTAGTTTGCCCTGAACTTCTGCTCTCTAAAGGGATGTCACCCACCCAATTGCAGTGCAGAGACAGTTGGGGGTGGCACTCACGTTCTCTGTATATTTACCAGGCTGGTAAGTACGGCTATGGATTGTTAGCCTCAACTTAGTTTTCATTTAGATTATGTGAATAAAATATTGTACTTGAAAAATAGCATAAAGATGACTATGGAATAAAAATATAATTTCTTTGCATCATTTAATCAAAACATTTTATTTCTCTTCCTTATGGTCACAGTAATTGGCCTAAATTATATCAATACACATTTCACTTTTAGAAGTACCAATACTAGTACTGGTTGAGCATCCCTAACCTGAAAATCCAAAATCTAAAATGCTCCAAAATCTGAAACTTTTTGAGCGCCAACATGATGCTCAAAGGAAATGCTCAATAGGATTTCAGATTTTTGGATTTCAGATTTTGGATACTCAATTTGTACGTATAAACCAAATATTCCAAAATTAAAAAAATCTGAAATCAGAAACACTTCCTTCCCAAGCATTTTGGATAAGGGATACTCCACCTGTACTCACTGATGACTGGCCATCAGGGTCTTGAGGCAGGTCATTAAAATCTAGGGGCTGCTAACACTAACAGTTCAAGGTGTCTGGGGGGCAGATCCTGGGCAGCAGAAACATAAAGGTAGCCACACAGCACAGCTGTCTGAAGAGCCAGCAGAACAGGCCATGTCTTCACCCAGCCGAGTCTAGGTCCCACGGGGCCCGGCGTCCAAGGGAGGGCACTCCATGGGGTCTCCGCCCAGGACCCTGCTGTGCAGATGCTGCACCTTCGTGACCCCATTTAGACATAATGTTCACAGTGCAGCCCTGTAGGGCGAATGCAAACAGTGTTCTGAGCACTTCAAAACGTGTAGCACAAGACAAGATTCTCAAGGCGGGGATGTGGAAGGGGGATTTCTCCAACGAAAGCCTCCCCAACTATGGCCATATCCTCTTACCAAGTTAAAAGAACAGCAGCATCTTAAAGGTTCCGAGGGATCCTTCAATCATAATAATAATAATAGTGCTTGCTTAGCTTTCTTTTTCTTTTTTTTAATCCATGGTTTTTACAAGGTAGCAGACCAAATGACTCTCCTGTGTAGTGTCTATTGATACTTTAGGAATTACCTGCAGTGATTAAGGCAGAGGGCCTGGCAGTTAGACTTACTGTATTGAAATCTTTCTTTTGACACTTAGTAATCATGTGACTTCTTCATACCAGTTTGCATCTCTGTATCTCGTTTTCCTGCTCTCTAAAATGGGAGCAACAACACAGCCTACTTGGCTATGGATCCTCTGTAAAATAAATTACTACACTTGTGGCCTTAGCAGAGAATGTGGCACTTAAGAATTGTTAAGTTTCAGCCTTCATGATCATTGTTGTTGTTGTTTTGATGATGATGACGATGATGATGTGTTCATGACTCTATGACATACTTTTTCTTAACCAACTGGGATTAACCACCTGTTTACCAACACCTGTAGACCCAGAAACACAGAGACATGTCTTATATCGTCAGGAGGGACAGAGGGAATGAGAGTGAAGGTGTCACATTCTGGGAGCTGGATTCTTGTCTAGCCCGACCCTGTGGCCCTATGATCACAGCTGCCTTCCAGACCCCTTGGCCTTGGGTGCATCCTGACTCTAGTGAAAACCCACTCACTTCTGCCTCTCACACCTGCCTCCCAGAGCTCAAGCATCAATCAGAACCTGACAGTCCTCCACTGGTGAGGCCATAGCAACCCTGGCCAGACCATTCCTTTATCCCAGCAAAGGCACAGGGGCACGATTTAAGTTTATAATAATCATGCTGTGTCGTTAAGAAACAGTGGAATCGACTTTCATATGCCTTAATGAGGTTGGGTTGAATATAACCCACTTCAGGGAAATTATCTGTTCAATATTGTGGAAGACAATATTTTACAATTAAGAAGGGATAGAATTTGTATTAGCTAGGCGATTTAGTTATTTACATTTTCAGTACACCTCACTCATTGTGACGGTGCATAATCATAGTTCTTTGGTACTTATATCTCTCTAATTATCACAATAATAGCAAATTCTCCACAGCAGATTCACTGTGAGGCTCATGAAGTTCCAGCTTCAGGTCTTCATTTGCATAGGCCTCTCTCAGCCTCAGAGAGTGGTCCCAGCAATTCTGTGTTTGTATTAACACATTTCATATTACTTTTCTTAAAAAAAGAGCACCCTAAATTGTATAAGCTAACAGCTTTGCAAAATTTTGATCTGCCCATACAAATCCATTGTATCTTTGAATTTTCCAAGTGAGAAGAGAAAATAGTTTAACAAAGAGTAATCTAGCGATATTAAAAAAATGTAAAAACTACAAAAAGAATGTTACAGGGCAACCTCTGCAGGCTGTAGAGAAATCCTGGAGTTCTTTTTTAGAGAATTTTTCTTACCATACTTATTAGAAAAACATACCAACTAATATAGCCTTTCAGTTTTTTGATATTTTACTCCACTGGAGTGCTTTTTTATTCAGCTAACACCTTGAGGAACAGCTATCTGATTTTCTCATAGTTATGTGGGATTTCCTGGAAGAAAATCTAATCTTGAATACAATTGTGTAAGTCACAAATCTGTCATCCACATACATGTGTGAACCTACCTATTAGAAAAGGAAAAATGTTAATCAACTTAAAGTCCTGTGAAAAGCTGGTAAACAGAAAAAGGAAGACACGCTAACTGAGACCTTGAATTCTTGTTTTTCTATAAGCTGCTTTACCAGTAAATGTGTGGCTAATTCATTCCCACCAATTTTTAGAAGTACTATTTATAATTTCACTTTCAGGAATTAAATTCAACCCTGCCCAAAGAAGGGATGGGCTGGAGATTGCTCTGTATTTACTTAAATGTATTTAAACGATTAGTTTGTTCATGTAGTATTATGTAGTTTCATAATAATTAGCTGAGTAGAGAATAGTGTTTCTGAAAATATAAAACTTCCCTTAATAAAAATATTAAAAATAATATTAGAACCTATAATATATATTGCACATCAGCTTATAATCCAGTTGTCAATAACCAACAGTCAGAAAAGATCACTAGAGTTTTTAAGAATCACTCAGAATCTAATTGCATATTTTAATGCTCATTAAATTGTGTAATTCTAATTACATGCTGTAATATTTGACTATTTTTCTGACTTAAAAAAGAAGAATGCACAATTTAATCAAGTCGTCTTTCTGGGCCACGGAATAATTTTGAACAGGAGATGTTAATCCTTGCTTTAAAATTAGTGTCAAAAATAGGTTTATTATGCAAATATTCTGCAAGCATATTTTCCCTTTCATGGGCATGAAAATTCACATTTGAGCCTTATAATTAAATTAACACATCAAGAGAATCGTGCGTGAAATTAGTGTTTCAAGACAAAAAGTGACTACGTGGGTAATGCCGGTGTCATGATGTCAGAAAATTGTAGTTGAACTACAGCCTTTGAACTCTCTTAATACTGTAATAATATGGTTACTTTACATTTCAAATATCACTTAAAAATAGCACATACCGAGGGCAACTCTAGCAGCAGATGCATCATAATTGATCCAGAAGGACACCCACGAGAGAATCGTTATGAGTATAGAGGGCATGTAAGTCTGAAGAATGAAGTATCCAATGTTTCTCTTCAACCGAAAGCTCAGTGAGAGTCGAGGATAGGCACCTGTGGGGAACAGACAAGGATGTTACACCGGAGAAAAGACACCGCAGACAGAGTTGGCTTTGACGTCCATGGTCAACAGCATGATCTGAAAAGTCCGTGAACAGAGGGGCAGTCCACAACTATGCAGTTTGCCTCTGCTAATGGTATTTAAAGAAGAGTTGTGGGGAGTGTTTTTCAGTCTCTTTACAAAATAATGATAAGGATACTCTTCTAAGGCTAAAAGCTCAGCTGAGAACTATCCCTGGGAAAACTCTGGGGAAGTTTTTAGCTTAGAATACAGAATAATGCCAAATACCTTACTTAAAATTAATGACTGTCCCCTTCTTCATCGTAGACAGGGGAGATTCGGCTCAAGGCTTTACTGGGCAAAAACTCTTTACCAGTCATCCTTCCAGCCCATCCAGCACGACCCTGAACACAGGCGCTGGAGATACTGTCCCTAGATCAACGGGAAGAGCTCAGGGGCAGCCTAAGAACCAGAGAGGCAGAGGAGCAAGTCCAGTCCCAGAGAAAGCAGCGGCACAGGCTGAGACGCTGTGCCTCAGCCTCGGAAAAGGCGTTGAACAGAGCCTGGAAGAAGCACCTGTCTGTTTTCTTGCACACGTAACCCACTGGTAATCCTCGGATGTGAACGTTCCACTTAGCACACTTTGGAATCCTACCACCACCACCACTACAGAGTGAAAAAGTAGCCCATTTATGATGCCACACTTAATGTTACACTTGCTTTTTCTGATTTATTTTGCTTTTCTTGGAGCAAGGCAAGTATGGCCTTCATTTCCTCCTGTCCACGTCAATACTCTGCTTTATCTAACCCTCTAAGCTCCTTGCCCTCTGGGTTCTGAGGAAGCTGGTTGAAGGTCAAACAGTGAAAATCCAGCAGCCTTCTCCAATCACCCCCCCACTTTTCCCCTGCTACCCCCACGGACAGATGGCTCTCTCTTCCTGAGATAGCCTGCACCCTAAGGAGACCTGGCCTTTCTTGATCTCCTTCTATCCAAGCCTGACAGGCTCCTATTCTCCTCCTGCTCCCAAATATATGCATCTTCCAGACCTTGTTCCATATCCCTTTCTGTGTTTGTCCCTGTATTCTTTTCTTTAGCAGCCTGATTCACTCCTATGACTATCACCACTGTATAGAAGATGAACGATTTTTTTTATCTCCAGGCCTCCTACTTCAGCATCAACCACATTTTCAGCCAGGATTATATAAAAGAGAAAAGAAATCACCTAACAGATCTAGCACTTAGGGCTGACAATCTGGGAAATTTCCTCCAGTCTGTGTGTATGTGTGTGCGTGTGTGGTTTCTTTTACACAGCTCTGATCAAATGCATATTTTATGTCATCATAGTATAAAAATTCTCATAGTTGTTGCAAATTATTTGTAAATGCAATTTTTATCTCTTCCTAATTCTTCATCAAATATATACACCTGGACTCTATAATTTATAAATACCAATTCCTGAATGCTGTAGATTTAGGTGCTTTCCATTTTTATAAAACTATAAATAGCACTCTTAAGAATATCTTTGGGCAGAGCCCTTTTGCTATATTTAGACTTATTTCCTTAGGATGAATATGCCAAAAGAGGAACTGCTGGGCCAACATTTAAGGCTTTTGATATGTATTGTCAAATTACTTTGCAAAGAATCACACCAATGTACCCTGCCACTATCAGCAGTTTATAAAAGTGCCTATATCACCCTGCAAACATAATGATATTATATAATATCCTTTATAAATGACTTTTGTTAATTTGCAATAAAGATCCAACTACAAACCTAATTTCAAGGTTGGTAATTATTTCAGTGTTTGACATGAGGTAAAAGTGTACACTGATTTTCATTCTACAAACAGTGAACTGATTTTTCCAGCATCATCAATGGAATAAACCTTTCCTTCATATACATTGGATATAGCCCTGTGGTTTTAGGTTCCATTCCATGTAAATCCGGGTCATTGTCCTACTGTGCCACCCAGGTGGGGCAGACCCTCCTCACAGGCCTTGCCCTCTCCCAGTGCCAGGCCCTCTGCGCTGTCTTCACATTCTGGAAGCACAGCATCAACACACGCTGTCCTGCCATACTGAACATCTTCTGTGGCTTGTAGTTTCCCACAAACATCAAAATACTCATCCAGGAAGTTTAGTTTCTCCATGTTTTCCCAACTTAAATTCACTTTTATTTTCCACCATATCTCTGCATTAACCATAACATTTTCTAGTCAAAGACATTTTCACTGTCTCAAAATAATTGTCCATATTCCCTGCTGCTGCTGGTTCACACCCACTGTTCTTAAGACATGTCTTTCCTTATCTATACTTCACGGTCTTGGTATAATCTCCATTTTTCACGAATCCTTTCTTCTTCCTCCCTTTAAATGTAAGTGATTGCCTTCTTAGATTATTTCTCATT
This sequence comes from Lemur catta, assembly GCF_020740605.2. NCBI lineage: Eukaryota > Metazoa > Chordata > Mammalia > Primates > Lemuridae > Lemur > Lemur catta. Next base: position 20,971,397 of record NC_059136.1, read on the forward strand.
AAAAATGTAACTATTAATATTTACCAAGGTAAGATCTTCTTTAGTAAGTTGTACACTCCCCAAGGCAGAGTTTGTGAAGTACTGTATGTTTAATATACTGCAATGCCTAGGTAAATGTAAAACCATCACAGGTCGTGAATACACACATCTGTATGCTGAATAAATGAGAATAGGAATATTTACTTTGTTTATGTGACTCTTTAGTTGAGGTTCACACACCAAACGTTCAGTGTCTTTATTGAATCTTAGCTTAAAATCCCATGGCAATTTCAATATCTTTATTGAGTTAATTTCAATATTGGCTCTTAGTTTGCAATTTCATGGCAATCTCAGGCTTTTCTCATCACTTATCATTTGCTTCTCTTTGCTTCAGATGAATTTCACTATACCCACGATACTTGGAATAGTCTCTGTATTGGTCAGGATAGGATGGCTTATGCTGCAGTAACAGACCCTGAATCTCAGTAGTAGTCTATACCAAAGATTTCTCATTTCTTTCTTGGCTACATTTCTACTTAACTCCCTCTATCTGCAATACTGCTGGACATTGTGGTAGAAGTGCCACACATACTTCCTGCAACATTTCATTGGAATGAAGCAAGCCTTCATCCCTTATGTCATCTGAATGGTAATGTTCAATCCTCTCTCAGAAAAGAGCAGCAAATATTTTTGAATTACAATGCAATTTACCCTATTCCCCAACTTTCCATTTCCCAAGTCAACTTTCTTAACATTTTCTAAAGTATACCTTCAGGGAAACTATTCCTAATAGAAGCCAGTATTGACATCCATGCAATGAAGTATGATGGCAATTTCTTTGGAATACCTGCCCCTGCAACACGGGTGGGGGGAATGATATGACTGCATACTCAAACACTTGGAAGATCATTAGAGACCTTGAGGAAGAGAATGCTAATCTGATTTTAAAAGTATGTTAACCTCTGGAAATTTGCCAAGATACTCATTGACAGAATTTAGAATTAAGAGAATATACCATTTGCTTATATATTTGTTTAGCAAATACATTGTATTTCTTAAAAGTGAAATGGCTCCTCAAATCACCAAAATTTTTAGGCATTCAGCATATGCCCCATATCAGTCTCGGAGGTGGGAATGGTGAGTGGAGAAAACAGCAAAGATGAATAAAAGCCAGTCTAAGCTCTCAACTAGCTCCCAATTCACGTCAGAGAGAGGCTCACTCAGAACTGGCCTGGGTAAAACTGAGGTATGTGCTGTATTGAAGACATAAAAATATTCCAGGGCATGTGATCTGGTGCTCTTGGAAAAGTTTCATGGTATCTGAACTCAGACACTCCTGGTTGAATAGGATTCCTTCAGGCAGGGAAGAGGGAGAACTTTCATGGTCAAGGACCCAGCAAAGCCAAGTGAAGAAAGGGCTTTCAAGATGCCAAGAGACAGAGAATGTAAGTACAAGAATTACCAGAGACAGTAGATCTATTTTGCTAGGAAAAGGCTTTTACCATCTGATGTGCATCTTAATAAGCACATAACAGCTTTTTTGTATCTCTCTTAGACAAAGTCTTCACATGGGCAGGATGGAATGCCATGGTACACGCTGTATCTATGGAGAAAACTCCCGAGTGATCATAGCTAGTGGCGAACAACTCAAAGCTGAGAATTAGTGAATTAGCTGCACCAAGACATCCCCTTCAACACAGCAATGGAAGCTTTAAAATTATAGCAGAAAGGCACTGAGGCCCTAATGCCTGTGTGTCAATGCAGATGTGGTCAGGTACTCAAGCAGACACTGCGCCAACAAACTGAAGCATGGTCCCTGAACACAAGCACGCCATTCTGATTCAGAGCTTCCTTGGCAAAACTCTAGCTAGTGTAAGTGCTGATCCCAACAGATTCTCCCCACATGCATTCAGTTATGCCAAAAGTCAAGCTCTGGATCTCTAATCCAGCCTAAATTTATATCACTAAGTATAAATGTTTTTGAAGAACTCATTAAAAAGTGGACACAGAGGATGATGCCAGCTTTGCAGAGTGATAAGAGATGTTCAAACATACCTGTAAAGTAATAAGCTGGTATTTTAGCAAATGCAGCAGAGCTCACCTATGCATGTGTCTCTCTTCCCCATCCAGGCAGCCACTGTGGGGCTCTCCCACCACAGCCTAAGAAGCTCTGTGAGTGCTCACTTTGCGCTGCTCTGGCATCCTTTATCATGCTCTTGTATTCACTGGTAATCTACCTTTCACTTTATAATACAGCCTGAAAGGGTGTTAGTAATTCTCACTCTCATTACTAGTTACCTTATTATATGTTGAAAAAATCTATGAAGGAAAGGAAATATATGAAATAAGAGAGAGAGAGAGAGAAAAAAAATACAGCCTTGGAGCTAAAAACAAGCAAGCAAGCAAACAAACAAAAATAAAAAACCATCTGTTTCAAATATTGTCTCAACCAGGCAGTCAGTCTTTTCTAATCCTCCAGTAAAACAAGAGTATTGAACCACATGACATGGCTGCGAAGAATGGGGACGTTTGAACAATCCAGCCTCACAGCTTATTTGGGATATTCCTTTTTGGGAAGCTGACTATTCTCCCAGACCCTCTGTTTCCTTGTGTGTAAAATCAGGGCAAGAATATCATAAGTCTCAAAAGAAAAAAATCAGATAAATTAAATAAATCAAAAGATACTATCAAGAAAATGAAAAGAAAATCCACAGAATGGGAAAAAATATTTGCAAATCACATATCTCGTAAGAAACTTGTATAGAGAATATATAAAGAATGCTTACAAAAAAGACAAATAGCCAAATTTAAAAATGGGAATAGGCTTTGAACAAATATTTTTCCAAAGACAGACAAATGGTCACAAAGCATATGAAAAGATGCTCAACATCGTTAGTCATTAGAATAATGCAAATCAAAACCACAATGAGATACCACTCCGTATCCACTAGAATAGCTACAATCAAAAAGACAGACAGGGCCGGGTGCGGTGGCTCACGCCTGTAATCCTAGCACCCTGGGAGGCCGAGGTGGGTGGATCGCTCAAGGTCAGGAGTTCGAGACCAGCCTGAGCAAGAGCGAGACCCTGTCTCTACTAAAAATAGAAAGAAATTAGCTGGCCAACTAAAATATATATAGAAAAAAAAAATTAGCCGGGCATGGTGGTGCATGCCTGTAGTCCCAGCTACTCGGGAGGCTGAGGCAGTAGGATTGCTTAAGCCCAGGAGTTTGAGGTTGCTGTGAGCTAGGTTGACGCCACGGCACTCACTCTAGCCAGGGCAACAAAGTGACACTCTGTCTCAAAAAAAAAAAGACAGACAGTAATGAATGTTGGTGAGGAAGCAGAGAAATTGGAACCTTCATATACTGCTGGTAGGAATGTAAAATTATACTACCACTTTAGAAAACAGTCTGACAGTTCCTCAAAAGGTTAAACATAGGATTATCATATGACCCAACAATTCCACTCCTAAGTATGTGAATTCATTTTCTAAGAGAAATGAAAATATATGCCACACTAAAACTTATACTTGAATGGTCATAGCAGCCTTCTATTCCTAAAAGTGAAAACATGTGTTGATCAGCTGATCAACGGATAAATGAAATGTGGTATAGTGATATAATGGTATATTATTTGGCAATACAAAGGCATAAAGTACTAATACATGCCACAACATGGATGAACCCTGAAAATATCATCCTAAGTGAAAGGAGCCAGGCACAAAGGATTTTATATGATTCCATTATATGAAATGATGAAAGGTACAGAATAGGCAAATTCATAGGAACAGAAAGTAGATGATATAGTTGCCTGGGGTTGGGAAATGCAGGCTGGGGGAAATGGGGAATGACTGCTAGTGGGTAAAGGGTTTTTTTTGGAGGTGATAAAAATATTCTAAAATTGATTTTGATCATTATTGCATAACTCTGCACCATGAGCTGTGAATAGAGCTAAGAGGTGGTTCGTACAGCACTGGACATGCACAGCAGCCACCTCGCCCACTCTGGGCCAGTGTAGTGGGCTAAGCAGGTCAAAAGGCTCCCCAGAGGAGGTGGCATCTAGATGAAGCTAAGGAACGAACACAAGAATGGGAGGCGGGTGGCTGTGGGTAAGGAGATTTCAATGCATCCCCTGGCTTCTTGGTTGTTGTCACAGGACGGGGGCTAATTTCTACCCACTGCTTGTTGTTCAAGCTATATAGAAAGCTCTGCCTTCACTTAGCATTTTCAGCCCAGAGTTTGTGGTCTTTGTAAATGCCTCATAGTTTATGAAGCACTTTCATTTATTATCTCAATTACAACATGAAGCATTCCGTAAGTACAAAGCTATTGAGGCAACACTGCACATGGTAAAATACACATAGTTGTAATTTAGTAAGACCTTGCAAGAAGAGACTGAAGAACAGAAGATACTGTCTCAGCCTCTGGACGCTTGATACAGAGATGACAATGAAACCCAGGCCAGGGAAACATTTACTAGGTATTATCAGGAGAACATGACCGTGTCTAATGAGGCAAGGATAACTGTAGGTGGCCTATGTTCCTTCACTGCCAGGGCTGGCTGCTAGCCCGGAGTGGGGAGAAGGTGTCTTACTTCTGGGAGGAGAACAGTGCTACCTCCTCTGGTCTTCCTCTTTCCCCTTCCTTCCTGCCTCCAAGGCCATCCACGGCTCTTATGTGCCCAAGGATGAGCGTTTCCTATGTTAAGAAATGTTGATTGGTTAAATTCACCCTCTGTCTTTTGACTTTTCAATAACCAGTCCCAGAGAGCATCTCCTTCTCAGGTGATCCTTGCTACTCAACCAAGTTTATCAATCCTCTACGGATATGGAGAAAAGGGGTACACATCATGATGGACGACTGATGATGGTACTGCCTTGGATGACCCGGTGCTATGAGTCACGCTAATCACGTCAGCACAGCCAGTGACCTGAAGGGACTAGGAGTGGACGCAGCACTCACCTGTGGCGAAGACGACATTCCTTGAGACCAGACGATGCTCCACAATGGAGAACTGAGGGAGCTCAATCCTTTCTACTCCGGTGACAGCCTTGTCCCCGCCACGCCAGTAAAATTCAATGTCATCCGTGGTGTAGCCATCTGTCAGGAGAGAGAAGCAGAGAGATGGCGGGTATGAAACATCACTATTTTGTATAAATGCATGGCTAAATAAATTGTCATTAATAAAATGGAAGTAATGGCTTTGCCATATTTTAAGCAGATTTGCTTAATGTGCTTGTCTATGAGAAGTGTCATGAAAGAATAAACTTTCAAATATTCTTGTGTTTCCTCTGCTATTTGATTTGTACCAGGCTGGTACTGAAAAGTAGCAAAGCTACAGAGACTGGGTGCTCTAACCAAAGTTCTGTGTGCAAAGTGTAACTTTAGAGCTGGCCCAGAAATCACATAGAGACGAATTGAAAATATATCCTAAGTGCAATGAATAGATAGTTGTAAAAGAAAATGAGAACTCAAGTATGAAGCAGACTCCTCTCAAGAGCTACTGAAAAGCTCAAAGACTTAGGGTGCATTTAGCTCATCAATGGCTAATTACATAAGGGACTCACAGAGCAAAAGTAGTGTTCTTGGCATTTTTGGATGGTTTCATCAGCTCTTCCTGGCCGTGAAGTTTGCCAACCTTAGAAATATCTTTTGTTGGGATACTCTTGACCCTTAGGGATTTTCAAAAGTTGTTTCCTCAGAAGGAGGGGTGGTCACAAGCTGGATTATAGCTCCAAATCCAGCTCTTAGCGCAGTGCTCATGTGAGTGCTTCACTCAGTGAGGAATCATTGCTTCTTAAGAATGACTAAATAGGGTAATAAAGTTGGATGTGACTTGTAATACCCTGGAGTCTCCTAAGAGATTAGGTTAACTTTATCCATAAGATCAATTCGAACACAGATCTGGAGAAAAACATCATCTCAATATAACAAGCCTTTGATTTGAGCATATAATACAACAAAAAAGTATCAACCCAATATTTGATGTTAGACAAACGAACCAAGGCCATGAGGATAACTGTTCCACATGGTTAATCCCATCTCCCTAGTCCTCTCTGTTGTCCTCCCCTTAATAAAATACACAGCTTACTACAGGGTAGGTGGCATACTCCTCTACTTAAAACCCTCAAATGTTTCCTAATGCAACTAGCAAAACAAGCCCAAACTCCTTGCAAGGACCTCAAGAACGCACAGTCCTGGCCCCTGTGTGCCTCCACCCCCCTCTCCCCAGCCCAGCCTCACCAGTCTCCTACTGGGGCTCAGACCAGCAGGCTGTGCCCAGGGCTCCTGTACCCTCACCCTCTGCAGGACCTACCTCCAGTTCTTCACGTAGCTTATTCTTCCCCACGTTTGCATCTTGACTTAAAGAACACCTTCTTGCAGAGGCCCTCCCTGACATTCCATCTCACAAGTAACCTCACAATCACTCACGAACCTTTTCTCAGACTTTATTTTCTTCAAAGCATTTATCACTATTTGTTTTCCTTGTCTGATTGTTTCCTGTCTTTTCTGGAATATAAGCTCCATGAAGGCAGGCACTTTGTCTGTCATCTCTATATATCCCTGTGCTTGCAACAGTACTGCATACAGTTGATGTCCAGTATTTGTTGGATGAATTCTCAGGTCAATGGATTTGCCCTCAAGCATGGAAATAAAGACACCTCTTTCTTTTGTCCATTCCCAATAGAGAGCTGTGTGCAGCCAGCCCACCAGGAGACTGGGAGACTCCCCCTTCCACTCAAACGCCTAACTCATGGATTTTCTGCAGGCACACTGCGAGGAATCTGACAGCAGATCTTCCGGTTTGTCATCCACGAAGCACAGCCATCACAGCCACAGGATCCATAATCCTGAAAGTCACTCACTATGTGACCAGACAGTTGAAATAGGAGCTGCTCCCTTACTTAGATTACAAATTTGCCTTCCTGAAACTTTCATTGGTCCACTGGAGCTGTGCCCTCTGGAGGCACAGAGTCCATTTAAGCTCCTAGGACAGCCCTTCAGCTATTGGGACAACACTGCCTTACCCCTGAGCCTTTTGTCCTCTCTGGTAAATGTCCCCAATTTAACTACGCATCACTTGACATGACTTTATGTTCCCCACCTCCTCTGAAAGCACAGCTCTCAGAAAACATGACAGTGATGTGGGCTGGAAGTGGGCACCGTGTGCCACTCCCTCCAGGATCTGGACACTGGCCTATCACCAGTGCAATTTCTCAGCATTTTTATTCGCAAGGACATTCACTTCTCACCACATGGAACAGAATGATATTGCAAAGTCAAAGTCATTTATCCATCAAAAATTTAGTACAAATATTGACAAGCCTAAGTCCAACTGAGACCAATTACAAGCCAGTCTGTAATAGGCCAAGATAAATAACAGCAACAACAACATCCCAACATGCCAGGAGGTGTCGTTCAGGTAGCAGGAGGGACATTGTTTGCTAGATGTTGTAGATGCAGCTTTCGTCCCTCATACAGAAGTGCTCAATGCTGAATTATCAATAAAGCATCTGAATACCACTCAAATTAAAGAAAATTGCTGAGATGCAGAAATATCCCGCTTGTACAGCCGAGTTCCTGATGGGAAATGAGCTTTACTCTGCCTGCCCGGGTCCCAGCAGTACGGCCACTCATGCATGATGGAGCATATTGTAAGAAAATTGCATCTCGGTGTTTGCTGTCTTCTCATTGAAGGGACTGATATGAGGAGCATGTGTTTTCTTACATTTCAGCACAGCAAAGGGACTCTCTTAATCAGATTAGAATGAAGAACTCTTTTATACTGACTGAGTCTCTGTCTCACTCTCTGCCTCTCTCTTTCTCTCTCTCTCTCGACAGTGAAATTTGCAGAGTGAAGAAATAAATCTCTAATTTAGTTAAAAACTACATCAGGAAAGTTATGGATGCCTTGGAAAAGATGCTAAGTGATGACAAAAAGATCTAAAACACAAAGTGAATGAAAAAGCAACACAGATACGGATACACACAGCTTTCGATTTCCAGGGTGCAGTTCTGCTCATCCAGGGGGTATCTCCGCAGGTCCATCATGCACGCTGCGGTCGTGGTGATTCTGAAATACACAGGAGGGAAGACGGTGAAGAGGAGGGGAGAAACTCAGCAGGGAAACTGCTACGGATAAACGTCCCACCATTTGGGGTCCCCTTCCCCAAAGTACACCTGGCTAACCATCTTTCCTGATATATACTGAGAAACTTGAATAAATAAGAAACTTTATTCAGCATGCGATAAGTCAGCTTTATCAAGAAAAACAGCACAAAAATTTATTTAATTTTTTTAAAAAAATAATTTAATTTTTGATTGACAAAAACTGTATATATTTGTGATGTACAGCATGATGTTTTGAAATATGTATACACTGTGGAATGGCTAAAGTGAAGTGATTAACGTATGTATCACATCACATATTTATCAATTTTGGGGATGAGAACACAACATCTACCCTGTGAGCAATTTTTGAGTATATAAAACATTGTTATTAACTATCGTCATCATGCTTTACCAAAAACTTCAAGTCCTATAAAATTATCCACCGTGTCTTACTGACTTTGGATAATAAAGGGCAGAGAACAGAGTTGCTAAGGAAGGTCTTATCTTTAATTTTTGTTTTGTCTCCTTGTCTATTGGCTCTCTAATCTCTCTATTACAGAGAGAATTTATGTACTTGTCTCTGTCGGACCAGACTGACTGGGTCAACATCAAGGCCTCCGACTTTCCACACGACATGCTAAGGTAGCTACAGATGCACTCCGGAACTCTAAATCACACTTCTGCTTGTTCCTATCCTATTACAGTTGTCCATTAGGCTGGATTCTAATATTCTAGAGTTTTTCACCATGTGACCATCCATCTTTTCAAAGAGAATATGTGGCTTCTGTGTCGATTATGAATCAAAATTCAGTGGATTAACTTCCCTTGGGGCTGGCTAAAGCCTTGCAAAGAATTTCCACCCAAAGACAGTGAAGCCTCCACCATGCAATGGTTAACCAACCATACACTGAGAAACAACACTTTTAGAAATGTCAAATCCATTTCCTTACTCTTGTCTACAGCCTCGTTTTTAGGAAAAGCTAAGCCGCTGTTGAAAATGCAGCTATTCTGCCGCTATGCTGTATACTATATTTCTCTAGAACCACCCTTTCCCCACTGCCATCAAAGCTGACTAGAGTGGCCTGGGCCCCTGACTCAAGGACAGCTGACCACTAACTGGCCACAGATCTATGACGTGGCCTGAGCTAATAGGCAAAGTGGAGCAAAGGGGATTCCCTTTCATGAAAATGAATTAAACTGTAAAGAGTGAAAGTGAATCTGCAAGGCCATGACTTAGAGGCTTGTGATGCCATTTGCAAACTGGAGAGCAAAGTATGAGAAGTATAACACAGGCAGAGAAGATGCAGAGAGCAGATAGTTGGGGAGATCTTAGAAGCTCTGTCCCAGATCATGGCATGTGGTCTTGCTGGGTGTGTACTCAACATTTGCAGGGAGCAGCTTCCCAAAGCTTTTGCAGGAATTGTGCAACTGGCAGTCCTGACTATGTCTAGTCAATGATGGACTGTAAGAATGCTTTCTTCCAAGATCCGTAGGGCCACCTTGAATCCCCAACGATCCTCCAGGTTTCATCTTTCTTCAAGCCTAGTATTCAGCTTTCTCTGACTGGCCTTCATTATGAATATTCACAACAAACTAACTTCTGCTTCAGGTAATGTGAGCAAACCCTGCTCCTGCCAACAGATCCTAACCCAAACACCTGTAAAACACCAGGTGTGTGCCACTTCTGATGGGCTTGTCTCATCTACCCTCAGTGCAGGTGCTAAGGAAATAAAGTATGTCCTACTAGCCTCTGGTTAGGCAAGTGGGTTGAGGAAAGTTCTACTTTTCAATGGGTGAGAGAAACAATGAGGGAAAATGTCAACATACTTAGCAAATGGGTCAATGCTCAATTTTTCTATAGAACTAGCATGCATGTGCTATGCAGACATACACTATAAGGCCCACACAAGGGTGAAAGTGTACTCCTTCCAAATACCATAATACTTCCAATTATCCTTGGACTCAAGGAGTGCGTTACAACCTATAATCCAAAATCAACACGTGGCTCTTTGGTATATTTTTCTATAGCATCTGACGTTCTAGCCAACTGAAGTTACAGCCTCACACTTTTAAATTCTGGCACGTTTTATGGCAGATTGACAGCCCAACATCCATACAAGATACCCCTAAGGCAAAACTAGAATAAAGTTCTACTAAAATTATGGATTTTTTATGAAGAAAAGAAAAAGACCTCCACTGGCAATGTTCAAATTTTTAAATTTTCCGGCATATTTTGGTACCTATTCACTTGAACAGAGTCAATAATTGAGATTACTATTTCTTATTGTTTTTATTTTTATTCCTTAAACAACCCCTAAAACACACACACACACACACACACACACACACACACACACACACACACACACACATGCCGAAACTGCCCAAGGCACCCAATGCAGCAGTCATTCTCATTGTGAAACGTAGAGTGTTTCATGGAAATTACTGGAAGGGGAAGGGAACGTGAGGCTAGAAGAATTGGCGGGAGATGCCTTTTGCCCTTCTTTCCAACAAGGCAACTACTATGTTTTTCCACAGTACGGTAGTTGTTCAGATCTTCTCATTCTGGTGTAATGCTGGGTATACAATGGAGTCCTTTTTTTCTATTTACTTTGGGAATAAGGTAGAAACATCTATTTGCTACTCTTCTTCATGTGGAAGAAATTCTTAGAAAACCTTCTCAGGGTGGAGAGTGAGACACAAGAGCCTCCTCATGCTACAAAAGGCAGCACGGAAGTGGCAAAGGGAAGAAGTTGTTGAACCACTGGGAGAGAAAGGAGTGACATGAGGTGGGGACAGGAGGGATGAAGTAGGCTACGCAGCCCACCAGCGCCTGCTCTGAGCCACGAAACCCGCATCCATGTTGGCTGAAGCCATCACAGGCTTGGGAGTGGACTTTTGGAGAGAATCAACCAAATTTTGCACCCCTGGGACTCTGCAGAAATCAGAGGAGGGAGTGTGGAGGAATTTCACGGACAGCAGAACAGAGAGCTCAGGCCTCATGAATGGAGACGGACCAAGGGCAGGTAAGCCACGATGGCATCTGGGCTCCATTTGAGTCAATCCCCAACACTCGCACACATCTTTTGATGTTCCCCTCTGATAAATACACTTTTTTGTCTTGAGATGAGAATTTAACCAACATGGAGCTCCACTTCCCCAGCCCTCTGTAATCTGTGAGTTCCACTCCTATTTTTAAGGAATAGTTCTGAAGCCAACCAACTGGAATCCAGTAGGACTTCGGGAGGATTGCTGCAGTATTGCTCTTCAGTAGATCTTTTTTGGGGAAAGAGGGTGGTGGTGTTTCTTTTTTAGCGTTTGATTGTGAGACAGCAGTGCCCAGGGTCTCTATGGCTGCAACATAGGCTTCTGATGGAAAAGCAGAGAAAAACGGTGGCCAAGTGACAGAAAAGGTGTCTGCATTTGGTATGTCCTTTCTTTACAAATATTCACACTTTAAAGATGCTGAAAGTAGAAAGTAAAAACAAGCAAAAAGAGCATAGATAAAGAGATAGAGAGAAGTGAGGACTGGAAGACGGGACATCACAGAAATGGGTGCAGATTCATCATCTCAGCTCCCAGTCAAGAACCAGTCACATCTGGACTCTACCTAATACTTGTCCAGCATTTGCTCGTCCCCAGCTCTGTGAGAAGCACTTTAATACACCCACATTTAATCTCACAAAAACCCCATTATAGGGGTATCATCATCATTATTATTATTGTTCCCATTTTGCAGATGAGCAAACCAAGGTTTGAGTTAGTAGCTTGGCCATGTTCACAGTGCCGCTGGAAGGCACATGTGGCATTCAGACCCAGGCAGCATGAACCCTACATTGTACTATGTCTTCATCACCTCTTTTACCTTGAAAAGGACAAAATATATTTAACTTTTGAATGCCCCCTCAGAAAGAGAGGTTCCTGTTTTGAGTGAAGAGCAACCAGGTGGAGAAATTTATATAGATAAATACAGATACACACAGATCATAGGCATATGTATATACCCGTAATATTTCCATTATATATGACAGTTGGAAATTAATAAGTAAATGTAGAAAATAAATATTCTACGTGCTACATGCTGTTCCTACAGCAATTATAGTAACAATTAATCCAAACAGTTTCTCACCCATTGTATAACAGTTTATTAGGTCATCCTGTTTTTATAAATAATACATACCTGAAGACATGTTTAAGAGTTAAAAGTAAGAAAATACAAGAAATAAATCTGAAAGTTGTAAGGAGAGCACCATCCCCAGTAACTTCAAAATCATGTCATGCCTGGTGACGCACCATCTTTGGACGCTGTCTTCAAACTCTACTTGGAGTCCTTTTCCTGCACAGCTGAGTGAGGAAGCCTGGGTCGAAAGGTCAAGATATGGATTTCAACGTGCTGAAGGGTTTTCCTTTTGTCTTAACTATATTAAGCTTGTGAAATATTCTTTGGCATCAGCGCTTCTATTTTTAAATACCCACCAATTTACAAATTGTAATAACGGCAGATGCAAACTCTTCATGTAATTGCACAAATACAGATTTCTCTACAGACCACCCGCTAGGGGCTGCTGTGGAAAACATTGCTTTGGCAGGTCAGGAACACACTTACTACCGCAAACCTTTGTCTGAAATGTCCACTTGTTGGCCTAGGTACAAAAGCACTCCTTGTCAGACTTGCTGGGAGAGGCTGGCTGTGGGCCTTCTGGGATGTACACTTACAGTGAATCAGGCAACACACACAATCTCTCTTTCCGCTTGTGTGCAGCTTTCTGATCCACTGTACTTATTGGAGAAGATGGATTAAAATGTCCAATGTGAGTGTAGATTCTGACGACCCTGGCTGACCACTGGATGGCAAGGTGTTTGACCAGCTTTCTCAGAGAAGCTTCTAGAAATAAAATATCCTGGTTTCTAGTTCTCTCGCCTCACCTTACCTCATTTTAATGTTCTCATTACATTTAGCACCATCTGCAAACAGGACGCCACTCTGTTTACTGCTGGCCCCTCACCCACCCTAGGTGAGCCCACAAGGGCAGGACTTTGCCTCCTTGTCCACGGCCCTCTCTCCCGTACCTAGAACAGCACCTCCGTATACACAGTGGGAGTCCTGTAAATACTCACCTAACAAATGACTTTGAAGATATGAGGACCAGGCATAAGCAGAAAGAGTGGAACTCAAGCAAAATGTAGAAAGAGAAAGAGGTGGTTTGGCCCAAGAAGGCTTTAATGTCCCAAATTTAAGAGCCAGTGAGGACATCTGCCCCCTAACGAGCACTCCCAGTAAGGGTTCTGGCCTTGCGTGGTTACTGATCCTCTGAGAGCCTTCAGGGGCTTGCTGGTCAAGACACTTGGATAAGACGCCCTGTTTGTATGGTCCAGTAGTCTGTGTGAATCCTTAGGCTGCACAATTGAACCCTGCAGAATTGAATCCAACGTCAATACCCAGGAGCTTCATGGCTTCAGCTGCAGTGAGGAGTGCAATGAAATGCTGCCTTCAGTGGAGTCCTGGCTCTCTGATCACAATCTTGTTAAACTAGCAGGACCTGGAAGTAGGTTGACAGCATCTTCTGTGTGACTTTTGGCTTGTCCTTGGAATGCCCAAATATTCAAGAAATCTGGGCAAGAGTTGTGTCTTTGGCCACGAGATAGCACCACAGCCAGGGCATTGCTTTACACATAACCCTTTGGCCCTTTGCAACTGCTCTATGGAAACTCACACTCATCTTCCTTCCTGGTTCCCAGATGCTGGGTACATTGTGTGGCAGAGGCAGGAAGCTATCATTTTTCCAGGAATAAGAACCCAGATGCTAGGATGAAGGATCTAAGTCAAATATTAATAATTCAGACCAAGCATTTTTCTTAAGCAAGTGTTTAAGAAAATCACTGTGGTAAGTTGAGTGTGGTAGCAACCCTATTCCTTCCTCCTTCTCAGGATCCACTCTGTTAGCCACGCCATTTGCATTTCTCACCAAAGCAGAGCTATTTGCCCCTCTCTTGCATGTGAGCTGACGTTGTGACTTGCTTTATCTGCTATGAGGGTGGAAGTGACAGTATGCCAGTCCCACACTTAGGCCCCAAGAGGCTTTCTGTGTTTCTGGTCTCCTCTTGTGCTTCAGCCTCTGCTGTGAGACAGCCATGCCCAGATGAGTCTGCTGGTCCCTCCAGAAAAATGGACACAGGGAGCAGGACTAGGTGCCCAATCATCCTTTCATAGACCACCTTGGTGAGCTAATGGGTCAGATGGCGAGTGGCCCAACCAGGATCAGCAGAGATGCTCGTTAACCACCCAGATACACAAGCAATTAGCACTTATTATTGCATGCACTAAGGCTTTCTAGCTGTTACGTGGCACTCTTGTGGCAATAGATAACTGATACAATAGTCAACACAAGTAATTGCACACATAGAAATGCACAAGTAATCTTATAAACAAATAGGAATCACAACCTGATACTTCTGAGGAGTGTCATAAAATAGTAAAACCCTTAGTAGATAACATTTTTCTAAAGTAGGAACATCTGTTTCTATATTGAAGCATAAATCTGCTATCAGTTAGGAATACCAATCTTTGTGAAATGAGTAGTCATATCAGGCAAGTGAGACAGGCCTGATGTGCCTCCTCAAGATTTTCAAATATAGCAATATATTTTATATAGCAATAAAGCTACACAAAGGCCAAAATTGGCAATAGTGCTGAAAATTAAAACTAAGAGAAAAGCATACGCCAGATCCTAGAGCACCTTCCAGGAAAGGAACTGTCCAGGTAGATGGATTGAGAAGTTCTTAAGGAAAACAGCACAGGTTCAGCCCTCTGAAGAGGAAGGGAGGAAAAGTTTTGAAAGAATCAGGAAAGTACTTTGAGTCACCTCAGCTATATGGATCTAATTATGACACTTGGGGCTTCACAGTCTAAAACTGCATTGTCCCAAATCCTAGCTGCTAACCACGTGTACCACACCACACAGTGTGTCTGACTTCGTGGCCTCATCAGTTAACCCAGCAGTCAAAGAGAAAGACCCATCCTAAGTAAATGGCCATTCAGTGTGACAAATGGAGCACCTTAACCTGATCTTCAGATTTATACCCTAAAGGCTGAATCTTCTAACATGGAAATGAGGCTGAAGGGGTCGGGATCATCATATCCATATTGTCACTAGAAAATCACTTTGTTTAGATGCATCTGTCTCACCTAAGAATAAGCATTCTGAAAAAAACAAAAGGGTCTTTAAAAAACTATGGAATCACAGAAAATGAAAGTTGAAAAATTTGGAAGATATATGTCTGGGTACCAAAGGTATGAGTGGATATGGCATTTTTAAAACAAGAACAGAGAGACAAAATGAAAGAGCATCTGAAATGAAGGCAAAGACAGAAGAAGCTGGAACACTGAGAGGAATGCAAGGAATCCCAGCTGCAGTGCTGAATTGAAGGCAAAGAAAGTGGAATTGACGTGGCTGAAAATCACTTAATGACATGGCAGGCTTCTTCAGTTTTGATGGGCACACGAATCACTGAGGGATCTTGTTAAAATTCAGATTCTGAGTGAGGATGTGTTAGTGGGTCTATGTTCTGAATTTCCCAGATACTGTTACCAGGTGAAGTTGCTGCTGCTGGCTTGGTGATCGTACCTTGAGTAGAAAGGAGAGGGCTGACTTGTAAAACCTTCCCAAAGGCAGAGGTAGGGAACAAGGCTTCGAAAACAGTGAGAAGATGATAGTTACAGGTATGTAACTAATCTTTATTAGACAGAGCAGAAATAAACAGCATACAAATCAACAAATTAAAATTAAACATAAGAAATTAAAGAAATATTTTTCATTGGAATAAAATATATATATGATAAAATGTGCCATTTTAATGACATTTAAGTGTATAACTCAGTGGCATTAACTACCTTCACACTGATACGCAGCCATCGCCATTGTCCATTTCCAGAACTTTTTCATCTTCCCAAATAGAAACTGTGTAGCCATTAAACAATAATACCCATTACCTCTTGCCCCTGGGCTTGGTAAATCTTTAGTCTGCTCTCTATGAATTGACCTATGCTATCAACAGATACCTCAAATAAGTGAAATCATACAATATTTGTCCTTTTCTGCCAGCTTATTTCACTTAGCATATTGTTTTCAAGGTTCATACAAACTGTAGCATGCATTAGAATTTCATTCCTTTTTAACACTGAATATTATTCCATTGTATGTATGTGTGTGTATATATATATATTTTGTTTATCCATGCATCTCTTGGTGGACATTTGGGTTATTTTTACCTTTTGGCTACTGTGAATAATGCCACTATGAACACTGGTATACAATGTATGAGTCACTTCTTTTGTTTCTTTTGATATATACCTACAAGTGGAATTGCTGAATCCTATGTTTAAATTTTGAGGAACAGCCATACTGTTTTCCACAGTGACTGAACCTGTTTAAATTTAAATTCTCACCAACAATCCCTAAGGGTTTCAATTTGTCCTTGACTCTGCCAACACTTGTTCTTTTCCTTTTTTTTTTTTTTAATAATAGCCATCCTAATGTGTGTAAAGTAATATCTCATTGTGGTTTTGATTTGTATTTCCTTAATAGCTAATAATGTTGAGCATCTTTCCATGTGCTTTTTGGCCATTTGTGTATCTTCACTATAGAAATGCCTATTAAAGTCCAATGCCCATTTTTGAATTGGTTTGTTTGTATTTTTGTTGTTGACTTATATGAGACCTTTATATATTCTGTACATTAACATCTTAGTAAGATTCATGATTTGCAAATATTTTCTCTCATTCTGTGAATTGCCATTTCACTCTGTTGATTGTGTTCTTTGATGCACAGAAGTCTTTAATTTTGATGTAGTCTAAATGACAACAAAATAATTACATTATTTTTTTCTTTCTTTTTCATTTCTTTTTTTCTTTTCTTGCTTATGTTTTTGTTGTCATATTCAAAAATTTTTGCCAAATACAATGTCATGAAGCTTTTCTCTTGTTTTCTTCCAAGAGTTTTGTAGTTTTAGCTCTCAAGTTTAAGGACTTGATCTATTTTGGTAAATTTTTGTACATGCTGTAAAGTAAGGGTTTAACTTCAATATTTTACTTGTGTATATCCAGTTTGTCCCAGCATTACTTGTTGAAAAGACTGTCCATTACCCATTGAGTAGTCTTGGCATGCTTATCAAAAATTATTTGACTACATATGCCAGGATTTATTTTGGGGCTATTTTATTCCATTGGTTTATATGCCTGTTCTTATGCCAGTACCAATCTGTTTTGATTACTGTAGATTTATAGCAAGCTTTGAAATCAGGAAATGTGAGAACTCCAACTTTCTTCTTTTTCAAGATGGTTTTGGATATTTGGGATCATTGAGATTCCACATGAATTTTAGAATGGATTTCTCCATTTCTACAAAAATGATGACATTAGAATTTTGATAGATTGTATAAAGTAGATCACTTTAGGTAGTACTGTCATCTTAACACTAGTAAGTCTTCTAATCCATGAACACAGGATGCCTTTCCATTTATTTGTCTTTTTCAAATACTTTCAACAATGTTTTATAGTTTTTAATGTACAAGTCTTTGACTCTATCATTAAATTTATTCCTATGTTTTTCATTCTTTTAGATGCTATTGTAAATGGAATTGTTTTCTTCTTTCCCTTTTTGGATTGTTCACTCTTAGTATATAGAAATGCAACTGAATTTTATGTTGATTTTGTACTCTGCAATTTTGGTCTCCTCAATGGTTTCTCATGAGTTCCTTAAGCTCTGTTCACTTTGTTCAATCTTTTTTCTTTCTGATCCTCAGACTCAACAATTTTAATTATCCATCTTCAAGCTTGTGGATTACTTCTTCTGCCTGCTTCAATATGCTGTTGAACCCCTCTAGTAAATTCTTCATATCAGTTAGTATTTTTTTCAGCTTCAGAATTTCTTTGATTCCCTTTCATAATTTCTATCTCTTTGTTTATTTTATTTCATTCATTTTATGCATATATAATTTTCCCCATTTCCTTTAGTTCTTTGTCCATGTTTTTCCTTACCTCTTTGAGTAGTTAAGACAAATTATTTAATGTCTTTGTCTAGTAAGTCCAGTGTCCGTGTTTCTGCCAGTTTTGTTCCTTTGAATAAGCTGTGTTTTCCTCTTTCTTTGTATGCTTTGTTATTTTTTTCCTGAAAATTGGGCATTTGATTATTATACTGTGATAACTCTGAAAATTAGAATCTTTTCCTTCACCAAGTTTTACGGTTTTTACATTTAATAGTCCATTTGTTTTGGGACATTTTGAAACATTTTTTGAAAAGATTATTTCTTATTAAGTGCAATCAGTGAAGTCTCTATTCCTTTAGCTGATGTTCAGCTAACGTTTTAACAGGAATTTCTTTGAGTGCCAAGAGTTCAAACAAACAAACAAAAAAACCCCACACAAACAAAAAAGAAAGAATAGCCATTTCTCTCAGTCTTTGCAGATTGGCTATGTGCTGGGGCATTTTGTAACTACTCAGCTAGGCTTGCTCTGACCCTAGGGATTAGCTGAAAGCAAAAACTTTGTTATTCTTAGGGCTTTCGTGAGCATATGTCTTGCATAGACATGTGCATGGCTTTCTAAGTTTCCCTATATATCTGGCTGCTTTTAAATGACCCAATTTCCCAATGAGTTTCATCTCAGCTTCTCCTTTGAGCCCTAGATAGTCTATTTTATGTTTCCACCCAAAATCTCTTGCCCCAGGATTTGTCCTCCTCTTGCAGCCTTTATAAACATTGCCTGCCTCTTTTCTTGCTTACATTCTGAGATATGCACAACAGGGATGAGCATCTTGCTTTAGTCCCTCAGATATCCTCCAGACAGTTTAGAACATATGCACATGATAATTTGCAAATAAGGTTTGCTCTTCTCCTTCTGGTATGAGAGGGAGAACTGGGAATGAGGCTGCCACCTGCTCAAGACCAAACTCTGGGGAGTGGGTGGGGAAAACGGCAAGTAAAACTGCCATAAAACTTTCTATTATTTTGAATGCAGACTTTTTTCTTTCTTTTTTTTTTTTTAGATTGGGCATTTGGTGAGTTGCTATAAATCTTGAACTGTTTCCCAGAGCTTCTACAGGTTGGTTCATATAACTTCTAGTTGTTTTTTCATGTTTCTATGGAGGAAAGACACCTTGGAGCTTTTTAGTCTGGCATTTAACTGATGTTGCTTCCCAATATGAGATCTTTAGAGATAAGAGTAGGAGTGTTTAAAAGATATAGTAGAAATTAAGGAATAGAATTATAATATAAAATCAAAGTCAAGACCTTTAAAAATATAACTAAAATAAAGATTTCTTGATTCTAATGAACACAATTATAAATGATGAAGAGACTATAACAATATGTTCTTAGCAGCTTAAAAATATAAGAGAAAACAACGATTGTAAAGTCCAGATAAAAAGGATATTTCCTTGAAAAACATGAATTCTCAAGATTGATACAAGAAGAAAACCTAAAGAGAACCATAAGTATTGCAGAAACTGAAGCCATGTGTGTCAGGGTGGAAAATGTTATTTAAGACCCTTTTCAAAGTAACATGCATTTATAAAAACTTCACTTTAAAAATATTTCATATTTAGTATATATTTACGGGTAAGTCTTTAAATACTTAAAGGAACACCAACCCTTTTAGGAATAGTTATTTCCCATATAATATAATCTATTACAGAACAAAAAGTGAGAAATCTACTTAATTCATGTTATGACAAAACACAAAACAAACATAAAGACATATATAATCTATTAATATATTTAACAGGATCTATATGATATGTATCACATACAAATATATGAGAGGGCCAGTATTAGTTCATTTTCTGTTGCTTATAACAATACATGAAATTGGGAAATTTATAAAAAAATGAAATTTATTTCTTAATGTTATGGAGTTTGGGAAATCCAAGGTCAAAAGAGTGCACCTGAAGATGGTGAGGGCATTCTTGCTGGTGGGGATTCTCTGTAGAGTTCTGAAGTGGCACAGAGTACCACATGACAAAAGAGGTGAACATGCTCATGTGCTAGATCAGGTCTCTTGTCCTCTTCTTATAAAGCCACCAGTTCCCCTCCCATGAAACCCATTAATCCATTAATCCATGAATGGATTAACACATTTATGAGGACAGAGCCCTCATGATCCAATCACCTCTTCAAGGCCCATCTTCTCAATATTACCATGATGGGGATTAAGTTTGAACACGAGTTTTGGAGGGGACATTCAAACCACAGCAGGGCCCCATTCCACCACCTTTACATTGGATAATTTACCTAGGAAATACCAGTGAATTGGTTCATGTTTCTTGGAAACTTCACCCAAAGCACAATGTTAATAGGTGTCAGATTAATGAGAGAGGAAACTTGAGAATAGATTTCCTGAGAAAGTCTACATCCATCTTTAAGGGAAGTTGGCACCTTCCAAGCGGGATACAAGAAGTAACAGTGGTAAAGGTCTTATCACCACTAAAAAAAATCTGCAAAAGGCAAAAGAGGAGCTGTTTCCTCAAATGTGCAGACAATGCAAGGACTCAAGAATTACAAAGAATTGGGGAATCATCACACCTCTAAAAGAAATCAATAGATCTCCAACAATGGACACCAAAGAAATGGAGATTTATGAATTACTAATAAAAATTCAGAATAATAGTCATAAAGAAGTTAAGTGAACTAAAAAATATAGAGACAAAAATTTAATTAAGTTTGGAAAACAACACATGAACAAAGCAAGACACTTGACAAAGGAATAGAAACAATTAAAAATAAACAGATAGAAATCTTAAAGGTGAAGAATATAATGACTGAACTGAGAAATTGAATAGAAAGCTTCAACAGCAGACTCAATCAAGCAGAAGAAAGGATCAGTAAGTTGGAAGACAGAACTTTGAAATTATCCAGAGAAACAAAACCACAAAATAAATAAATAAATAAGAATGAAGAAAGCCTATAGAAATTCTAGGACACAATCAGGAGACTAAACGTTCACATAATAAGATTTGCAGAAGTAGAAGAAAGAGAAAAAGGGCCAGAAAGCATATTAAAGAAATAATGACTGAAATTTGTTTTTATCTGGGGATAAATGCCAATACCCATGTAAGGAAGCACGGAGGTCTCCAATTAAATTCAAGCCAAAAAGAAGGACACTAAGTCACATAAAACTCAAATTATCAAATATCAAAGACATAAAAAAAATTGGAAAGCAGCAAAAGATAAGAAACATATCACATACAAAGGAGTACCAATACAACTATCAGCCTTTCAGCAGATTTCCCAGCAGAAAACCTGCAGGCCAGGAGAAAGTGGGATGAAATATTCAAAATGATGAAGATGAAGAAAAAAGAAAAAAAAAAAAAACAAAAAAACCCTACCAACCAAGAATACTTTATCCAGCAAATCTGTCAGAAATGAAGGAGAAATAAAATGTTCTTAGCACAAAAAATGTTACTATTTAAAGTCCAAAATATGTTAATTCACTTGATTTAATTATTCTGCACTGTATTCAGAAATTATAACATCATTTTACATTCCATAAATATATATAACTATAAATTATTGATTTACAATAAAAAATTTAAAATTTTTTAAAAAATGGACCAAGGTAAGAAATTAGTATATCAAAATTACAGGTTAAATAAGAAAAATGATCATATAAATAGAGACTGAATTAACAAAATCTATTTTTATTTTGGATATTTTTAAAAAATCTAGGGTTGGTCATCTCATTTATAATTAGCTGTTGAACATAAATGCCATAAATTTGTGACACCTGTATTATTGACCACTGTATCCCCACCTATGCTACCATTCTCAGAAAGTAATTGGGAACATACACATACATACACACACACACACACACACACACACACATATAATGGATGCAAAAGAATAAGTGATAGTTACATTTAACTAAAAGTGCAAATCATTCTTCATGGTGAGGCCCAAGAAACACCTTTATAAAAAATGAGCTGATATTATACACTGTTACCCCTTCATGAATCATTGTTCTGGAAGTTAAAGTCAATACAATAAAACAAAAAACAGAAATAAGAATAAAAAAACTATTGAAAATGAGGATTAAAAAAATCATCATAAGCAATATGATTGTAAGACTAAAGTCCTCAAGAGGATTAACTAAACTGTTGAAAATAATTTATTAGCCTAGCTGGATATAATTTTGGATAGATGAACACATAAAGATAGTTACATACAAATAGACCACCAGCTTTCCCACATACCAGGGAAAGCCAGCTAGAAAAATAATGGAAAAATAATCCCTTTCCTAATAGCACTTCACTTTTAAAAAATAGGAATAAAATTAGCAAGCAATAAGTAGGTACCTGATGGAGAAAATGACAACTATTTACTAAAAGCCATAAACAAAGACAAGAATGACTGCAGACACGCCATATTCATGTAGGAAAGACTGAAGGTAGCACAGTTTTTGTTCTTCCCAGAGTAATGTTTAATGAGCATTATTTGAACAAACAACACAAACTATATTTTTAGAAATTTGATAAAACAAATGGTTCTAAAATTCATGTGGAAGAATAAACTGATAAGTATTGGCACAAATAGCTAAACAATAAGGAACAAAAAATCAGATAGCTACCTCACATCCTACACCAAGATAAATTCCAGTGGATTGAAAATCTACATGGAAAATGTGAAAATATAAGGACTATAGAAAGATGAACTGGAATTCAAATTTAACTCTAGTGCAATACTTTTAAAAATTTTTTTTCACCAAGCACTATTCTAGATTTTGGGGATGGAATAACGAACAAGACAGAAACAGTTCTTTTCTCTGAGAGATTTATACTCTTATGGTGGCTTCCCCATCATCACGGATGGGACCAGTGTTTCAACAAATAAGAAATGCAATAAACTGACAAGATAAGGTCAGATCTAGATAAGTGGTATGATAAAAAAACAAGATGATGTAACAGAAAGTGAATAGAAGATCAGAGAAGGGGTTTCCTTGGGAGAATGACAGTTGAATGTTCCTCAATTACATAATTACATTATAATGATGCTAAAAATATGAGTATCTAGAGACAGAGAATTCTACATCCAGCAAAGAGCATGTGCAAACTGTCCAATTAACAAGGACATCTTTGATATTTCTGAAGAACAGAAGGAAAGTTTGCATACTGGAAGCATCGTGTGGGGGGAGAGCTGTAGAAAGGGACTGATTAGAACTTGAGTTCTGAGAGGACACCAAGGGGAAACTGACTCTTTAAATGGTCAGGGACCCACTCTCCATTTTGAGAGGGGAGGCCAAGAGTGAGAGACAGGCAGGTCAGGTGATCTCTTTGCAGTGCAAAGATGAAGTTATCGTATTCCAGTTAACCTCATCAAATGAGAACACTGGGGCAAGTTTGAAAAGAAGTTGTGAAAAGTCCTTACAAAGAGGGAAAGAATGAACATGCTCGGGACGGGGGGGTGGGGGTAGAGAAATGTGTGAGCCTGAATTTAAAGTAAGGACAGGTGATTTTCACCAGTCTTGAGAGATGAAGAAAATGGATACATTTACAGTGGCCTTAATAATGATACATTCCAAAGCAGGTATCACAATCCTAAAGCTAACTTTATTGCTGGGGGAGTATAAATTGGCATAATCCTGTGAGGAAAGCAATTAAACAATATGTTATTTAGTTACATGAAAGTAACTGGAAGATTGTAACAAAACAAAGGTTTTGGAGTTAGGCCCACCTGCACTCAAACCATGTGGGTCCTGTTACCTCTGTGAGTTTACATCTCTTCTGGGGGAAAAAGGTATTAGACCAGAACCACTGTATAAGATACAGTTTCAGAATTAAGATGCTAGCCTTATCAAATTAGATGACTTAATTTGAATCTTCTGATATAAGTTCTAGTTTTAATATTGCGTTCAATTTTTTAAGTGTAAAAAAGGCAATTTTGACAATTTTAAGCAATTTTTAGCCACAAGTGGGAACTTTACAATATATTGTCCAACAGATTTTGCAGTGAGCTTCCCAGGCAAGATATGGATTACTTTTTTTTTTTTGATAACTCAACCTCAGAATCCCAGGTGCTTTTTGGAACAACCTGAATACTATTTCATGACCCCCCTCTTACTAATTCCTAGCATCAGAGAAGTAGTCCAAAAATACAAAATGCATGGCATGAAGAAAAGATCGCGTTACAAAGTATGCTTAATGGTGCAAGGTGAGACATTCAATGACAACAGAGGGCCAGGAGACTGAAAAACAAAGTCAGGAAGAGGGACAATGACTCCACCCCCTCACAGACAGCAGAAAATGTCAGTGCAGCATCAAAAAGAAAAAAAAAACAGAAAATCTGTAACCAGGACAGGACCAAAGCCCATGAGTCTCTCAGCCAAAATCTGCCTAGCTCCTTAAAACGTTTAGCTGCCCAAAGGAAATTTTCAAAGAACTCGTGTTTTATTTTAGGATGGTACGCATGCCCTTTCCAGAGCATTCTCACCCGTCACATGTTGACTTGAGCCTGTGCAAGGAGCTCAGTTCACTGTCCTATTCAGCTGAGCTCAAGCTGGTCCTCACAAGCTAGTGTTAGCCCACGTTTCAAGCTCAGGGAGCTCCAACAGTCACAGAGAAAATGGTTCATGATTTAAAACGACCTTTTATCACCACAAGAATGTGATCACTCTCAAGCATCTGCATGAGTGGTCATTGACTACTTTTGCAGAGTCATCAGAGGTAAGGATTAATGATTTCCCAGAATAAGGCTGAGCTGACGTACAAACCTACGTCATGGACAGTTCATCTGCAGCCAAAAGCCTTCATCTACCCTGAATAAAGCAAAAGCCCTCACTGATTCTGTTACTGTGGCGGCTGGGCGTGAATAAGAAAAGAAGCCCAGAGAAGTGAAGTGGTGACTGACCTACCAATGTAGGCCAGTGCTGGATAGATGAGGTGAGGGCCAACCCTAGTGTCCAGGGGTGAGAAAAATTCAATTTTTAAGGTGTGGAGATACAGCCCGTCCAACAGGTAAGTATCTCAAGCACACAGCCAGCAAGAAAGTCATCTCTGTCGGGTGGGACCTTCCTCAGCAGTACCTTACAAGCAGGAGACAGCAACAGCCCAACTCTCTGCAGACTCTCACTGCAGGAGGTTCAACTTCAGTGTTCCCGGCTGTGCCAGGCTTCCGCAGGCCCACGCCACAGTACTGACATATGCAAAGGACACGATGTCAACGTACTGCTGGAGTTACACATGCAGCCCACTCCAGGCTTGCCACGTCAAGTGCAGCAGTGAAAACATGGAGGGGGGACAGTGGGCTTTAGGGCCATGGGGAGGAGGCAGGGTGGCGACCCATGTGAGCACTCAACACCTCATGTTTTATCAAAGACCATGAGATGCTTATAATATATAAATAGTACTTAAGTTTACATGGAATAGCAAAGAATATGTTTGTACTTGAGTTTCATACAATTACCAGTGCTTTGAATTATTAATGTGCTTTTTTGGCCAAAAGGTTCAAATTAATCTCCATAGCAGTGTGTGGTTTTTAAATATCAAGGCAGAAGTTTCTAGATTAGCCCATTTCTCAGGAGTTGATAACACAGTGTAGCTGCCAAGCACATGCAGGATATGGCGGTCAGCCTGTGGCCTGGGGTTTCTTGACCACAGCTCAGCCAGGTCCACAGAGTTCCGAAGAATCGTTTAAAAACTATGAGGTTCTAAATAAAGATCGAAGTAGCATATTGGGACTGAATTTGGGAAAAAAACAGCTAATTATTTAGAAATTCATTTATTGATTTAAGAGGCTATTTGAAAGGCATAATGAATGTAAATTTGACTAAAGAGGGTTTTTTTAGTTTATTGTACAAAGTTTATTACTAAAAGTTTCCCATGGCTTATTATCACGTTATTATTTAACTTTCACATGTGAACTTTTAGGCCAAGTGTTAGTTAAAGATATAATTTTTTTATTTCCTTGGTTTCTCTTACCTGAAATCTAACACTTTCAAAGACAGTTTGGAAATTTATTACAGATTTTATCCATATTATATAATTCTATTCTAACAGAGTTAAAGTGCTTTGCTTTTAACAGAGACCTACTAACATACTCCACTTCTGGTGAGAAAATAAAGAATGCAAAAGTATAGATGGAGAAAATTCAAACAACAAGTTTTGTTTAAAAAGCCAAGATGTCCTAGATTAAGTTTTGTTTGTATTTTCTTCTTTTTGCTCTCTTCTAACTACCCACACACCACACACAGGCACACCACACATCACATGCCGCACAAACCACACCACACACACACAAACACCACACCTTCCCTCACACGTATCACACACCACACACGTTACACACCCCCCACATACCACACACACCACACACTCCCCCGCACACCCCCCCCATACCACACACCACACACACCATGCACCACACACATACCACATACCCACACACCACACACATTACACACCCCCCACATACCACACACCACACACATACCACACACACCACACACCACACACCACACACATGCCACACACACCATACACAAAGACCACACACTCCCCTGCACACACCACACACATACCACATACCCACATACCACACACATCACGCACCCCCCACACACCACACACACCACACACTCCCCCCAACACACCAAACCCAATATGCACATAACACACACATAGGCTACATGACCACACCACACACCATAGCACACACATGCATGCCATGCACATTACAAACAGGTGACACACCACACCTACATACCACACACACAAATGCACACACCACACACACTATATACTACACAGATACCACACACATTACACGCATCACACAACAAACCCAGCACACACAAACACACACATACCCTCACACACCTCAGACACCACACATACACCACACACCACGCCTCCCCCGCGCCCCACACACACGAACACACATACCACCCACATATCAGCTTTTTCTGCTTCATTTTCTTTGCGGGGGCTGAGGGGCAGGTAAACACACAAGATTTCTGAGTAATCTTCTGTACAGCTGATGTACTCGTCAGAACCTTCCAAACTTTACAACCAACCACATCACTCATTTTCAGGCAGAAGCATGAAATGCTGGAAACCTCCCAGAGAAACTTCAGGCTAGTCTCTTTTTAAAGTAACACCATGGTTTGGTTGACATGTGCCACTTAACCCATAAAAACATCTGATTTTGCTAAAATCCTAACTTCCGCTCTATATACTGTGGCTTTGAGAAAGTCACTCAACATTTTCTATCTAAGGCAATGTTAAAGAATTCCCTTTACCCGTCTTGAGGCATGAAAAGTCACAGCGGTGTGGATTCAAATACATACTATTACGATTTCACTTAGGGCTGCTGAAGTCTTAGTCCAAAGGCTCTGGACTCACACCATTTTAAGATAAATCTTTTCTTCAAACTATCCACATGTGTCCCACTGAAGACCTCAAGGGTACTTTTAGGCGGTGAGATTGACAAAGGCACACACACACACTACTATTCTAAAACAAAACAAAAATCAGTGCAAAAGCAACGAAACAGACAGAAGGTTTTGAAGAACACCAGTTAGCAAGGTGATATTCAGAAGAATTAACCACCGGAGCACCACAGAAAGATCTGGGGGTTTCCAGGGCAACCAGGGAAGCCCAGGGCCTCTTCCCCGGGGCTCGGGAAGGCAGCCTGGTTTCCTCATTTGAGTGGCTACAGTATGAGACCTGGAGAGAGAAGGTTCTCACTGGGGAAGCCTCTCACTTAGTCATCCCCATAACATTCATGGCACCACCTCAATAAAGCTCCGTGGAGACTATATACCCTATAATCTGCACAACAGACATTTTTTCAACTGTGCAACTAGCTCTGAAAAAACTTCATTAAAGCCTTTGCAATGTCAGGGCAATATTAATTACAGGCCTCTGGGGCTAGGATGTGGGAAACCCGTCCTGAGGGAATCTGTGTTCTTAGACATAGCAACCCAATTATACACAGTGAGTCCAAAGGAGGCTGCTTTTCAACTGCTTGGTGACTATTTATAGTAACAGTAATGCCCCAAATCTTATGGTTATGAGAATTTTTTTTTTCCTGCAAAGCTCAAAGTGTTTCAGGGATGTTTCCTAATTAATCTGAGGACATGGCCTCACTACTATTTTCATCTCAAGCAAAAATTCAACACCAATGCACCATGCAACTGCAAGACTGGCCCTGGAGGGGCACACAGACCTGAGCCCGTACAGCACTGTCCCATCAGGGTGAAGGCGGATCATGCGGTTTTTCACTGTCACTCCATGCACAAATGACTTTTTGTCATTTAAGAAATATGTGTCGGGCACCCATAGCTGGTCAGCCACTCGATTGTCGAGCGTGAGGTTGAGAGGGATCCCAGAATAGGCGAGCCTTTTATCTCTCCAATATTGTT
This sequence comes from Lemur catta, assembly GCF_020740605.2. Classification (NCBI taxonomy): domain Eukaryota; kingdom Metazoa; phylum Chordata; class Mammalia; order Primates; family Lemuridae; genus Lemur; species Lemur catta. The sequence goes on from NC_059136.1 coordinate 20,999,898, forward strand.
GAAAATACATGGTTAAGGTATAATCCTGGGGGGAAAGAAAAAGAAAAGAAAGAATATTAGTTTGTGCTCAGCCACAGGTGTATTTCCTTCACGCCTGGCCAAATGCAGGTTGAAATCTAAGCTCCAGAGTGAATATCCAGGAGAAACGGAATGATTTTTACACAGGGTAGGAGGCAGTGGTTGCTTTCCTAGGAGTGCAAATACCAGCTTTAATAGGTGTATGAATCAGTGTGTGTCATGTATACTGAGGCTGTTTTACTCGGATAAGCAGCAGACCCAGACAAACAGGCATTTGAAAGGTAACACAGAAATAAAGGCAAAAAAAAAAAAAAAAAAAAGCCATAGTAAAATCAGGTTGCTAGCAAGGAACTTCACTGTTCCCCTAGATCCTCTATCTCCCACCAGGCAGACAGGTGCTCTACCACCCACGACCCAGGAGCTCCAGCTGCAAACTTTCTCTGCGATTTAAGCCACTTTCCTCTCGCTCTGCCCTCTGCAAGGTCCATAAACACAAGCCTTCCATAAATACCCGCTGGAGACGAGATGGCCTGTGGGAGGTCTCTGTGCCCTATCTGTCATATTTTCTTTTTCTTCCAATTTGCCATGGCCATTCCTACCTTAACTGGGCCATAAAATCACCTGGAGATGATGGCACATTAGTCTGGGGAAACTGGGAGCCCGAAGCCAAAGCAGGATGTGGGAGGTAGGAGAAGGGCCACGGTGCTGTCCACACGCTTGTCCACAAAACAAGCAAATACCAACGCAGATGATCCTACTTTTTTGTTGTTGTTTATGCAAAGCAGTTCATTCAGTGAAAAGAAAGGAGGAAAGAGGTAAATCAGAGCTGGGCACGGAAAAAAGGAAATTCTAAAGTTTTTTGGCAATCTTTATTCAATTCTAAAATGATCAAGTCTGAAAATCTGGTGATATTCACAGGACATTGTGAACCTCACTGTAGAAGGATCTAAGCTGAAAAATCAAAGGTTAGAAAGTAAACTCTCCAACCAGGGAAGGAACAAATCACTGCTGCTCCACACAAGGAGCTTTCTGAGCTTACACGCTGTAAGATCATGTCTGCAAACGCCCTCGCTCTGTGGGTGGTGAGAGGAGATGGCGAATCAGTCGAAGCCTCCATCCTAGACACAGGTCTTCTGACAGCCCCCAGCACTCCTTTCGCTGCCTCACAGGGCAATTCTCAGAGTTGCTCATCCCACAACGCCTGTTTATTAACTGCTCTCTGTGGTGCTGGAGCACAGAGATTTATAGAATGACACACAGCAAACAGGGACTCATCTTCAGGTGCTCACTGCGAGAGGGGGTGACAAAAGCAATACATATGACGTGACTATAAGCTGCAAGGTTTTAAGCTGTAAGCCCCTAAAAGTCAGAGGAGAAGGAAAGGCAAAAACAATCCAAATGGGCTGGGGAGTCTTTAGAGAGGTTTTATCTGCAACTTAGAGAGGCAGCATTTGAGTAAACGAGAAGAAACGAGAATGGGCGAGCTTGTGCCTAGTATTCCCTGACGGGGCCTCCCCACCCTCCCCACCACCGATGGAAGATTCTCACAGAGCAGGAGGCACTGAAGATAGGCCTTGGTTAGCCAGACAGCAGGTAGGGGACATCAACAACCACTCGAGGGCGTTGCTTTTACAGGACTGATGGGAACCCCGAGGGGTGCAGTTTTGCTGGCATGTGGGGCTCACGGGGGAAAAAGTGTGGAGTGGTGGGCGAGGCGGGACCTCACTGCAGGGACCAGAAGGTGGAGAGACTCGAATGCCAGCTTCACAGCTGATGAAAGCCACTGGCAGTTTCTGTGGAGCAGAGAGACATAACCAAGTGTATTAACGCTGGTGTCTTTTATTCCTGTGTTCTGATGCTTTGGCATCTGAGCCTGGCTGACCCTGGAGGGACGGCCCCTCCCAGTGCTGGCCAATTCCTAGGGGCAGCAAACAATTCTCCTGGGAGTGCACCTTTTATGTGCAAACCAACTAATGCAGCACCCACTTCCCACCCAGCTCTCTCACTGAGCTCTCACATTCTGGGGTCACTATCCACCTGCTCTAATTGCCCCAGGTCCAGGTACTAGACAACTGAAAACAGCACCTGTGCCCTGGAGCCCCGAAATTATCCGAACTAGCCAATCCCAGAGCGGAGCCTGCCTACCCTGCCTCACCCATTCCTTCAGGGCAGCCACAGGAAAGGCCTTCGCCCGGACCCGACCCCCTTCCCCTGCCTCCTGACCGGCCCGGAGCCTCGCGGTGTGCCCCCCATGGCGTGGTGTGTCCCGTCCCCTCTTCTTGGGAACGGTGAGGGGCGAGCTATCCTTTCAACAGCAGTCATCTCCTGATGTGTTGGCCCTGCCATACCTAAATAATGACAAAATCCACATTTTACAGCACAAAGCCGTGTGTGAGGAAGATCAGCTTAGCCATGGTGAGTCCACGGGGTAGGAGGAGAGGAGCGGAGGCCACGGGGAAGTGGAGAGAGCTTGCGGGTGGGGAGCGGGGAACGGCGCCAGGCTGATGCAGAATGTCAGGATCAGAACAGACCCTCACAGAGCACAGCCCCACCCCGCCACTGCCACGGCTGACGCAGGCCACGCATTTGAACGGAACCACGCAGAGCTGTGGTGCCACAGCACTAGGGGACTACATCAGCAGCACCAAGGGACACAGCAGCAGCACCAACTAAGGGGTTTTTCTATTTGAGTATCACCCTCCAAATTATATTCTCACCGAGATAGAGGATTTTCACTTGTTCCTGTCTTTAATCCCTAACCCCGCATCCTCACGCCTGAGTCACGGAGTCTAGCGCCCTTCCCAGAGCCCCCTTCTAATCGGCTTCCATGCGGCTTGCCCTGAGAAAGGAGGGAGCAGGTTGGTCTGCCCTGGGAGCCCAGCTGTCAGTCACAGCCTGAGAAAGCAGATGGCTCTTATTCTGGACTGTGTCACTCTCCATGCCATCAGCAGCACCTCTTAGCCTGAGTCTTGGGTGTTTGCTGGTGTGATTTGAATGAATTGGGGGAGAGAGCTTGGGTAACCCAGGGAGGAGAAAAATGGTATTTAGAGCCAAACCCCGTGCACCTGCTCTGCCTTGGACGGCAGTGACACTTACATCAGTGGGGACACAAATTAGTATCCCACTTCTTTCTTGGGATACCAACTGGCGGCTAAAGGGAGGGGGATGGTGGAAAGGCCCAAGCCCCGCTCTGTTCTCTTACGCAGTTGGGAGCACCTAATGGAGGACTTCACTGTTCAGGGAGCCACACTGCTACCCTGCCGCCCCTTGTGGTGCGCAGTGGGGCGCACCAAGGAGAAGAACAGCGGCAGCTGCTGACGTGTTCTGACCCTTCAGCAAGCACCAGGCCTCATGCTACCTGTCACCCCGTATTATTATTATTATTATTATTATTATTATTATTATTATTATTGTTATCCCGTATTGATGAAGAAACAAAAATGTATAGAGCTGAAGTAATTTGCTTCTCTTTTGCATCCTCCACTCCCCATAAACATGAGGAACTAGGGACAGGGAGATTTGAAGTTGGGGCCACCTCCCCCTGGGCCTGGCTCTCAACCCAGAAACTCTAAGCTCTGGGGAGCTAAACAGTTCTGCATAATAAAGTGGAGTGAGTTTGACGGTGACGGTTTGCAAAGACATCTCTGAGAGTGCGGAGTCAGGGCTGCCAGGCGTTCTGCAGGCGGAGTGAGAACTATGGCCACATCAAAGCCCACCTCCCCAAACATTTAGCACAAATGCTATAGGCACATGCCTTGTCAAGATGCTTTGTGAAGATATCATTTTATCCAAGGAATCCCAGAAAAGTTGCCAGTTTTTATATTTGGAATGACGTGACCTGAACCAAAGAAAAGAGCACAGCCACGAGGAGACGGAATGTGTGGGATGGAGAGTCTGTCGCCGTTTGAATTTCAAGCCCATCTGCAGAAATGGAAGATACCTTGAGACGATAAAAGCTCCAGGAATTAACAGGCATCTTGGCTGTGCTAGGGGCGGGGAGGGCAGTGGGAATGCGCACAGAATACGAAAAGGAAACGGGGAATTAAGGTTTTGTTCTTTAAACTTAAAGCTCAAGGTGGACTCAGGTGTCATCTGGGGACAAAGATAAGGGATGGCTGGGAAGGGCCAGTCCCTGCTGCCCTGGCTCCTGTTGGTGCTTGACAAGGGCCTTTGGGAGGCAGCAGTAGACACACCAGATGAGACAGACAGCTGACACCATTCACAGAATCAGCCCACACCACGTCTCCACCAATGTGGTTGGTAAAGTTCCTCTTTTGCCAGAGCCCCGGACTGCACAGCGGAACACATGTGTATCCAGAGACAGGCACGCCTCATTTTACTGTGTGTCTCCTTACTGCATGGCACAGACACTACGTTTCCTACAAAGCTCTGTGGCAACCCTGAATCCAGCAAATCTACTGGTGCCATTTTTCCAACAGCATGTGCTCACTTTGTGTCTCTGAGTGACGTTTTGGTAATTTTTGCAATGTTCCAAGCTTTTTCATTATTATTATATCTGTTATGGTGATCTGTGCTAAGTGATCTTTGATGTCACTATTGTAATTGCTTTTGGGCACCATGAACTGCACCCACACAAGATGACAAAATTAAACGATAAGTGTGTGTATTCTGATTGCTCCACTGACCAGCCATTCTCTCATCTTTTTCCCTCTTCCCTCTCCTCAGGAAACCACACTCCCTGAGATACTACAATATGGAAATTAGGCCAGCTAATAACCTACAATGGCCTCTAAGTATTCAAGGGAAGAGTCACACATCTCTCACTTTAAATTAAAAGCTAGAAATGATCAAGCTCTGTGAGGAAGGCATGTTGAAAGCCCAGACAGGCCAAAATGCCAGGCCTCTTGCCCTAAGCAGTTAGTCAAGTTGTGGATGCAAAGGAAAAGTTCTTGAAGGAAATTTAAAGTGCTACTCCAGTGAACACCCAAATGATAAGAAAGCAAAACAGCTTTATTACTAACATGGAAAAAGTTTTAGTGGTGTGGATAAATGATCAAACCAGCCACATAATTCCCTTAAACCAAAGCCTAATCCAGAGCAAGACCCCAACTCTCTTCAATTCTATGAAGGCTGAGAGAGGTAAGGAAGCTGCAGAAGAAAAGTTGGAAGAGATTGGTTTATGAAATTTAAGGAAAGAAGCTGTGCCTATAACACAAAAGTGCAAGGTGAAGCAGCAAGTACTGATGTAGAAGCTGTAGCAAGTTATCCAGAAGACCTAGCTAAAATTCTTGATGAAGGTGGCTACGCTAAACAACAGATTTTCAGTCTAGATGAAACAGCCTTATATTGGAAGAAAATGCCATTTAGGACTTTCATAGATAGGAGAAGTCAATGCCTGGTTTCAAAGCTTCAAAGGACAGGCTGACCAGAGGCTAATGAAGCTGGTGGCTTTAAATTGAAGCCAATGCTCATTTACCATTCTGAAATCCTAGGGTCCTTAAGAATTATGCTAAATCTACTCTGCTTGTGCTCTATAAATGGAACAACAAGACCTGGATGACAGGACATCTGTTTCCAGCATGGTTTACTGAATATTTTAAGCCCACTATTGAGATCTACTGTTCAGAGAAGAAAGATTCATTTCAAAATATTCCTGCTCATTGGCAATGTACCTAGTCACCCATGAGCTCTCATGGAGATGTACATGGAGTTTAACGTTGTTTTCATGTCTGCTGATTCAACATCCATTCTGCAGCCCATGGATCAAGGAATAATTTTGACTCACAAGTATTATTATTTAAGAAACATTTTTGTAAGGCTATAGCTGCCATAGATAGTGATTCCTCTGATGGATCTATGCAAAATAAATTAATAAAATAAATTAAATTAATAATAATAAAGATAATAAAATAAATCTTCTGGAAAGGATTCACCATTCTAGATGCCACTGAGAACATTAATGATTCAGGGGAAGATGTCAAAATATCCACATTAACAGGAGTTTGGAAGAAGTTGATCCCAACCCTCATGGATGAGGTTGAGAGGTTCAAGACTTCAGTGGAGGAAGTACCTGCAGATGTGGTGCAAACAGCAAGAGAACCAGAATTAGAAGTGGAGCCTGAAGTTCTGACTGAATTGCTACAACCTCATGGTAAAACTTGATCAGATAAGGAGTTGTTTCTTACAGATGAACGAAGAAAGTGGTCTCTTGAGATGGAATCTGCTCCTGGTGAAGATGCTGTGACCATTGTTGAAATGACAACAAAGGATTTAGAATATTACATAAACTTAGTTGATAAAGCAGTAGCAGGCTTTGAGAGGATGGGCTCCAATTTTGAAAGAAGTTCTACTGTGGGTGAAATGCTATCCAACAGGATTGCATGCTGTAGAGAAATCTTTCATGAAAAGAACAGTCAATCGATGTAGCAAACTTCATTGCTGTCTTATTTTTTAACAAATTGCCACAGCCACTCCAGCCTTCAGCAACCACCAGCCTGATCAGTCAGCAGCCACCAATATCGATGCAAGACCCTCCACCAACAAAAAGAGCAGGGCTTGCTAAAGGCTCAGATTGTAAGCATTTTTTAGCAAAAGGTATTTTTTGCATTAAGATATGTACTTTTTTAGACATAATGCCATTTCATACTTAATAAACTATAGTGTAACCATAACTTCAATATGCACCGAGAAACCAAAAAAATTATGTGATTCATGCTATTACCATATTTGATTTACTGCATTGGTCTGGGACTGAGCCTGCAATATCTCTGAGGGTATTTCTGTATTTATTCAGTCATTCGACAAGTATTTATTGAGTGCCTAGGGCATGCCTGGCAATGTCCAGGAGGCAAAGATGAGCTAGAGGCAATTTGGGCTGTCTGGCAAAGGAGATGATTGCAGGTTCCCATAACTCAAGAGCAATCTAGGTGAAGTGCTATACTAAACACGAAGGGACATAAAAGTCAAACAAGAAGCTATTTCTCAGTAGGATGATCAAAAACGGCTGGAAAAAGTATCATGTGACCTAAATCTTAAAACGATTCCAGCTGCAAGAAGGGCAGAGCAGGTGTTGCCCTGTGGGCAATAATGTAGCTGGGCATCTGTACAAAGTGTCTCCTGACAGGCACCGACAGCCACCGACAGCCACCGACAGCCACCAACGCCACAGCTATCTGCACAAAAAATGGTGCAAAGTGGAGGTGGCAGACAAGGAGGGGGCTCCACAGAGTGGTCACCCCAAATGTGTGCAGCTGAGGGAGACCCTGGAAAGAAGACAGAGACACAGCAGAGGCCCCAAATGCAATCCTTCCAGAGGCTCCAAGAGTCGTGGAAATCAGAATCAGGGCGCACTGGTGGTGGTGCACAATAGACTCTGCTCCTTGTGACTTCGCTGAGGTCCCCATGTCCCTGATTTTTACCTTCTCTGTTCTGGTGAATGATCCACATGAGAACAAGGAGGAGTCTTCTGGCATCCTGGGGTGCTGAGCTCCCCAAGGGACCAAAGGCCTGCACAAGGGCCAGGGTAGTAGGAAGTGGTGACTGCCAATTCCTTTCCCACCACCACCTTTTACAGGGGAGACCCAAGCTCCGACATTGGAGGGAGAGGAGTGGGCTGCATGGGGGGGCGGCTCTGGGAAGCTGGCGCTGGGAAGGGGCCTAAGTAGATTAGCACATGCTAGGAAGAGACGAGTTGTCTCCTAGCACTGACTCCTGGCTGTGGCACTACCAGCTCCATCAGCACATCTAGACAGAACGTGTTGGCAGGAGGAGGAGAAGGTATTGGCCGAGAGGCCAGAGCTCACAGAAATAGTAGCTGCCAATGAGGCTGTGGCTACACGGCCACTGGTCCACGTGGCAGAATCCTCCCCTGCTGGGGGTGGGCCACCACAGACTGAAGGGTGACACTCCACTGCTCACACCACCCCAGACTCTTCTGCTCTGGTTCAGATTGTAGGCTCACTGAGCTCCTTCTGGTTATAATTTCATATATCTTAATTTTTAGAAGACTACACCCTGAGTGAGAGTTGAAATCTGCAGCCATTCAAGCATTCATAAAATATTCCTTCTATAAATTAATTAATCGACACATTGAGTGTGTGTGCACAAACACTGACTCATGCCCATTTTGTTGGTAGATGTTTCAACAGCCTGGGAACGTTTTGCTTCTGGTGAAGGTGCAGGTCCAACCCTGAGATGGGGCTGGCACCAGATACTTGGAAGGCTCTAGATAAAGGTATGGATTTCCTGGTGCCCAGCACCTCCACCAGGACCTCTGCTGCTCCATTCACACAGCAGTCCAACTCCATTCTCACCAGGGGAGGCCATTGGGGAAGCCTATGTAGAATCATTAATTCCCCTTGGGCTCCTGTGCTCCTGAGCCAGGTTTCCAAAGGTGGAGACTGTCCCATCTCAGGTCACAATAGCCCATCAGGTGTTGGGTAGGCGGGGGCAAGGCAGAGGAGGACACCTGCAGAGACATCTGGGCTTCTGCTTTCCCAGGCATCACATATCTGAGACAGTTGTCCATACAGGGAAAGGCTTCCAGAATTTCTGGCCTCACCATGACAGGTTCCTATGCACATGGTAGCCCTGGGTATGGGATTTAATGGAGCAAGCTCAGGTAGTGAGGAGGACATCCCAAGCATGTTCTCATTCAGAATTCTCTAGTCCATGAGAACTGGATCTCTCTGAGGCATACTGTATAAATGTGAGTTATTTTGTTTAATTACAGTTGGTTTGAACTATGGTAGTTCATCAAAATCATTAGATAAGATAAAATATCTTGAATCAATACCTCACCCCGTGTGTGTGTGTGTGTGTGTGTGTGTGTGTGTGTGTGTGTGTCTTATAAAAGCCTTTAGAAGAATTTAGGATGAGCATGAAGAAATATTCAAGTAAGAATTGCATTCAAAGCAAAGGGTCTTTTTTAAAAAAGAATCTTACAAACAAAAATCACTTGAATCAAAAAGTCATTTACTCATCTGGGCTTCTTTTAGGGATCATAAAGCCGTTTGATAATCTAATGAAATCACAGGCCACCTCCACAGAAAATATATTTGCTGTGTTTGTGTGTGTATCAATCAATCAGCACAGGACACTGAAGTCCACCCGCTTCAGATGTCTTCACAAGGTGGGAGCGATACTAATGAGTATAGTCCCACAGATTTGTAAGTCACTTGTTTAGGATGTGTGTGATGTTTTCACATTGGAAAAAATATGACAAAAGGATTGTTAAGTTTTGCCCCAAATTATAAAACTCTATTTCTTGTGAAGGTCAAAAGCCATGGTTCCTGGGTGAGACACCAGGGTGAGCCCAGGCTCTGTGGTTTGGAGCCAGAGTACTGCGGCAGCTGTGGGTGAAGCCGGAGGTGGGGGCATGGCAAGCAGGGGAGGGGGCAAGGGAAGTACTGCTGGCCCCAGTAGCTCTAGGAGAAGCCTGGACTGCTGGAAGTGGGGAGCAGGCATTGTTGTATGTGAGCCACCCACAAGTCAAGCATTTATATATAGGTGACTGTCCTCTCAAAATCTCCTGAGAATAGACAAACAGCAGCAACAATAATGCAACAAAATGAAACCTCAGCTCATCTTTAGGTGTATAATTCACACAGCTTGGATAAATTGCAGTAAGACATATAAACAATAAAGTTTCTTCCTGCTCATACAAATCTCCTGGCATTTATCACATTAAAATGATAAGAATACATATTTTAAAGTGGAAATATTGCTCATTATTCTGCAATTAAGTAATTGACTAGATTTCTCAGCACAGGAAATGAAGAAAAAATTTACTATCCCCAAGAAACAAATGCAATCTCTAAACCAAATTTAAATATTTAACTGCAGCTGTGAAAACCACAGGACACCTGCATTTGCATCTGGTTCAGCAAGTTTATGATACAAAACCTTGCAGGTAAGTTGTTCTCAGGTCAGGAAAGATGGAAAATTGTTCTGAGAAGCTTACATAAGCCCTAGGTGGTGGTGACTTCGTTTGCAGGCACCTTTACAACTAAGGTCAGGCTTGGGGGTTTCTTGGCATTGCTGTTAACAAAGTTTGTTTAGGAAATTCTAATCTATTCCATTTAATGACCTAAAAATAAATACATAATATTACAGCCATCTCTTCTGTATAACAGACTTGGATGGCATGTAGGTTTCCACTTGTTGACTCTATATGGTGATGTCTGGTAATAAAACATGACCCAGATCCTTCTGCTTCCCTCTTGCTTCAAGGATTCACTGAGTATCTACCATAGGCCAAGACCCACACTGGGTGCTAGGGACCCACAGATAAGGAACACAGAATTGGTACCTTTAAGTAGTTCCCAATCTAGTGGGGAGACAGAAAATTGAGCTAAAGATTAGAGCGACGGAGAGAAACAGCTTTGGAATCAACATGCCCAAGTCTCAAGTCAGATCCTATTGGGCTGGCAAGTGTGGGGAACCACCCCACTGTCCTAAGCCATGTCACGACATCTGTGAAGACAGCCTGCCACACACTCTGCAGTCCTCAGCACCAGGAGGGCACACTGTGATGAGTCAAGTATACAATAATGCAAAAGAAGTGTATGTTTAAGGGTCTCTCACTAAGTCCAGGGCCAGCAGGAGAGCACGCTGGGGTGCAAATAGACAGGCAGTTCACTGAGACTGTTCTGTCTTCTTATAGCCTTCATACCTGCCAAAAGGCTCATGGTCTGTCTTTCTTCATTCATCCAGCTAAATGTGAAATTTATTCAGAAGATGAACTAGTTACCTCTGTATGAAATATAGAAGGGCTGGTGAAAATAGATATGTCTCCCAGGACTCTAAAGCCACCTGAAAAACCGGCATAGGATAGGAATTATTTTGAAAATATGTTTTTCTTTGTAAGTATGTAAAGACACCATCCATATTTTTCTGGAGTCAAATAAGTTTGAAAAGCATAGTGATTGTACTGACCTACACTCAAAGGACAAATAAATTGTAGTATCAGAAGAAATTGGGAGAATTGAACCTAAGTCAAGGAGAACCAGCAAAATACTAAAACAGCTGCCCTTGGCTAAATAAATTCTCTGAGCTGGTGCTGGCTGGCCAGCTTTGCAGGGTGTGGTGGAGCAGGATGTGTCAGACTCCCCGGTTGGCACCCTTGCCATGTGCCTTACTTGGGAAAGTTACCTAATCACTCTGAGCCTCAGCCACCTCTTGTGTAAAAAAAATGAGACTAAAAATGCTCATTTTGCAAAAGTGCTACAGCCATTAATTGAGCTAACAACGCTTAGCACAGTGCTGGACTCGTAACAGGCATTTGGAAAATTCTACTTTCCCTTCCCTCATCCCAGAGCAGGGCCAGCTACTACTGAAAGAAGCCCCTCCAGCACCCGATGAAAAAGGACCCTCTTTATCCATGGAACCCTGGCCCCTTTGTTCCATAGCAAGCACACACCAAACCACAAAGGAAAATGTGCTCTGTTTTCCTAAGTTGCAGGTAAAGAAAACCCAGTCTAATGCTTTATTACGGAATTCTCAACACTATCTGAAGCAGCTTCACCAAAATTTTCTTCTCAAATACCAAGTTCCATTTTCTACTCGATATCCAAATGCAACACAGACACAAGCCTGGTTCCTGAAATGTATCAGGTCACTAGATTTTTTTCATAAAACTTCTTTTCTGCTGTGAATTATTTTGATATTACAAATTAAAATTAAATAGAAATTTGTAAAATAGCTACAGTGCTAATCAATATGAAAACACCGCCATCCATCCTGCCCAAGCCTGGCCGGCTATGGCTGACCCTGATCTGGGCCACCCTGCCAGTGTTCCTGGCCTCGCCGCCCACCCACGCCCTCTCCACTGTGCCTTGGGAAAACCCATTTTACAGTCAAATGACCCTTTCATATAAGGAACATTCTCACCAAACAGCCCCTCTGCAGCTTTCTTTCCTTGTAAGTTGTTGCCCTACTGTAGCTTTTTTAGGGGTGGTTACCTATTCTCCCAAACAAGGCACCAAGGAGCTAAGTGAGAGAAGCATCCTGCACCCCACACACCCCCTTTCCCATTCCTGATCAGCCTCCAGGTCTCTGGTCTTCCATCAGTCTCTCTGTCTCATTCTACTTTCCCGAAACTCTGATGAATGGATCCAGCTTCGTTCTGAACCATTCCATCAAAAAGCCCCACATGTAACTCAAGATCAGTATGTCTAAAAATCAACTCGTTATCTTCCTACCCCAAATCTGTTCCCCATTCTGTACCCCCATCCACCCACTCACTCAACCAAACCGAAAATAGAAGCAATATGCCAGCCTCTTTTTTCTTTCCCACTCTAACCACCAGCATTCATTCAGTGACTATGTCCTGTTGATGCCATTTCCTAAGTCTTCCACACCTAGCATTGGATCACAAGGTCAGCAGCCACAGTAGTGAGGGTGGGAGTGTTTCCACTGAGGTCGCCATGGCAACAGATTAGAGCATGGGCTCCTGGACTCCCAAATTGTATCTGGGAAGAATACTTACCGGCAGTGTCTAGAGCACGCCAGGTCTGACACCAGACTCAGACATGGTGTGGGTAAAATAGAAGAATATGTGGGATGACCAGATGTCTCACACTCTGTAAGGGAACAGATGTTCCAGCTCCACACAACACTGTATGAATGAAGTTTTGGAACATGCTGGTAAACCTGGGAGTCACTGTATATTTTCCTTTATTTTAAAAGAGTGTTTATCTGAACAATACTGGCAAAATAGCCAGACAACATGTGTGTGTGTGTGTGTGTGTGTGTGTGTGTGTGTGTGTCTAATCAGATCCATGGTTTTATTTTCCAACACCTACCTTCAATTAAGAGGCTTGCAAAAGGGAATGCAATGACTCCCAAACATCTCATTCTTACAAAGGTGCTCTGAGAACTGGCTGTGGAAACATCCACAGTGCCTGGACAAGGCATTCTCAGTCTCTGTATTTGTGAGGTTCTTGCATGACTTGTGCACATTCCGATTGTGTGGCATTTATCAAGCTAGGTGACCCCTCTGTGCTCTGCTCTTGCCTGAGCAGAGTACCTGCAGATGACCATAAGGTTAAGAATTCTAGGTTCTTAAATAGTGATGATCATCTCTTGGGTGATCTGGTTTACAGAGTTGGCATTGTCAGATTTGCTGAACTGAGTATCACTTAAAATTACTTCTCCCTGAATCCCTTCAAGAGAGCAGACAAGGCAAAACAAATGCTACAGAAGGAAGGGCATTTATTTATTATAAAATAAAGAATGAATATTTCTGCTTTAAACCAGGACCCCTCCTATACGCTTATGATGTGAGAACTCAATTGCATTGCCCTTTGATTTTATATATGTGCCTCTGTGTCAGGATTTATCAATGGATTTCCTCACCTCAAAGACAAATCATGAGGATTAGTGATGCCACACATTTTTAAGTACTTTCAATGTCTGAGAAAATGTGCTATTTTTAGACATCAAGCCCACTCATTTCTGAGATCATGTCTATTTCTGGTTTCTGCCTAGAACTTGCGAGGTTATTGCAGTTAGGGAAATCACAATATTAACAACAGTGTGACTTTATATAACTGAAAAATATTAATATTAGTTTGACAGTTGTTTTCTGAATTGCTACTAATCACAACAGAAATACTCGAATGGACATCTCTGCATAGAATTGCTGAAAGCAGTCTTATCCTCTGGGATACTGTAATCAAAGCCTTGGTAAGCAAAGAGAAACTACAAAACGGGTTTTCATACACCCCATCAAGAACAGTGCTGAAGGAGGGAGAAACCCAAGTGTTAACCTTCAGATTGGAGAGTAATGACATTTTATTCTTACTTTTGAACAAATGACCCTTTAGTTTCATTTTGCACTGGGCCCCAAAATTTATGTACCTGGCCCTGGCTGTGAATAGTAAACTATCGTTTGTCTATAACCCATGAGATTCATGTCTTCTTCCATCATCCATGAAACCGTGGCAAGCTAACTTATTAGCATACAAGCAGGGCACAATTTCAGACTCTCCACTATTCTTGAAACACACTCCCCTGCTCTCCTCCCACCTGACTGGTTCATAGAGTTGCTGCTCTATGAACAGAATTGCTGCTCCCTCTAACTCTTCCTTTTCTTCTTAATGTTAGAGGGCCCCAGAGCTCCTCATTCTACACCACCATCCACCACTCAGCCAGCCAAACCTCCATCTCTTCTCTATCTGCACTCACTCCCTTAGTGATAGCCTTTAGCTTCGTGGCTTTGCATTCCATCTATGTGCTCAGATTTCCAAAATTTTATCTCCAACCAAATTTATAAATCAAACTCCAGAACCAACCAAACACATACAAACTGAGCTGCTGATTTTACCCACAAAACTGACCCACTTGCAGTCTTCCCAGTTCACACAAAGGCGTTCCCTCTTTGCAGTTACTGATGCTACAATCCCTGCAGGCATTTTTCACTCATCTCTTCTCTCACATTCCATACCAATCCATCTGAAATTATGTTGACTCCACATTAAACACAAACCCAGGTTCCCCCCCATCTCATCACTGCTGTTGACACCACCTTTATCAAACCCGCCTTCTCCCTCCACCCATACTCTAGGAGCCTCCTAACTGATTCCCTGCACTTCTCCCATGGTCCTGTTCTCAAAGAGCAGCCAGCGTGATTATTAACAATTTAAGACAGATCATTTGCTCTTCTGTTCAACACTGTACAATGGCTCCCTGCTTCACAGAAAGCAAAGCCAAGTTGTTGTACTCTGGTCCACTTACCAACCTCCCTGACCCCATTTCTTGCTGTTGTCACCTCTGCTTAGCTCTGGCAACAACACCCTCTTTCTTACGACTCAAACATCCCAGACATCTTCTTGCCCTGCACTCACTGCTCCTTCTGGCTCAAACCCTCTTTCCTAACAACCTTCTGGCTGACTTCCTCACCTTGGTCAAGTCTTTGCTCAAATTCGCCTTTTTAATGAGCTTTTCCTGAGAGTGGAAGCAGCAACCTTCACCCACTGCACCTTACCATCCTTTTAACCCTGACACCCAGATCATTATATTCTAGATAATACATTTATTTATTATGATTCTTTCCTTTCTAGAATGTCAGCTGCATGAGCACAAAAAGTGCAGAAACTCTATCTCTTTGGTTCACAGACTTATGCACCGTGTAAGTATCTGTGCAACAAGTGAGTACAGGTTCTGTGTAGCCTGGGCTGCTGGCATGACCCTTCAGAAGAGGCGTGTATGTGCTTTCACAGGCGTTCCAGATTGGTTGATTAGCCTTGGATCGCTTTCAGTGAAAATTTCTCTGTACTTTAAAGTTAAACCTCAAATCCAGATCAGACAGGCATTTGATACAAATTCTCAGGGCAGACATGTTCCTGGCCACCTGGAGTCCAGATGAGACAGACACATTCCCTTGCTGCCTCCCTTTGATGGTTGGATATTTGGTCTAGAACGCCCTTCACTGTGTAGCCCTTTGAGTGCAGCAGCTCTGTGAAGACGCCATTTCAACCCTCTGCTTTGCGGACCTCCCTCGTTCTCTAGTCTCCTGTTTCCGCCTGGCCGCTAACACCAAGCCACTTGGTTCCAAGGGCAAATGATCCCAGGCCTTCCAGCCCCCAAGTGTAGCTTACAATGCTTTCATTTTCAGCTTTCTCTCTGACTGCTTGGTCCCAGCAAACTCATGGAATGACCCCCAAGGGGAATTCTTGTCCTCGTCTGATTCAGTGTCCAGGCAGATGCATCAGGGCTGAGAGCGCATTCTCCCTAAGACTCTGCCAGCCTCTGAGACACCCACCACTCTGGCCTCTCCACTCCACTGGCTGTTCTGTTCAGGGTCCCCAGGCTGGCCGATGCCTCCCACCTGGAGCTAGATCTAAAATGTTAGATGGCCTCAGTGTGATGCCTGCGGCTTCCCTTCTTTCCTTCTCCAGGCTGGTCTCATGCATTCCTAAGATGTTTAACAAAATCCACAGCTGATGACTCCTGGTTCTGTCTGAAGGCCAGAGACCCCTCTGAGCACTGACTGCTCATCCAACCGCTCTCTTGACAGCTCTACTTTGTAGTCCCTTTGTCATCTTTATCCTTTTTCTTTCCTTGTTCCCTAATCTAATTCCAAGACCCACTCTAGCTGCACTGGGTCAGAATTCCAGGAGGTAAAGCCCAGGGTTGGTATTTCTTAAAAGCTCTATTTGCAATTCTTACGTTTGCATGTAATCAGTTTTTATGCCATTATTATATATTCTGGTCACTATTTTGATTTAAACCTTTTACCTTCATTCAAATCAGAAACTCTATTTCCTAAAATCAACAATCTGTACTGAGAAAACATTCACATGTGTACTGAACAGGTCCCTCCACACTCTGCCAGCGACCGGGGAGAGTCTGTTCTGGGAGAGGTGTAAGAACACAGTCTTCTACTCGTTTCTGGGATTCTAGCAGATGCCAACGTGGTCTTGCTGCAAAACCGCTTCAAGCATATTTGAACAAAAATCATCAATTCCCTGCCAACATTTGACGTGAGACCAGGAAGACACAGGTCGTGGCTCTGGCATCACAAGTTTGCAGAAGGGGCTCGCTGCAGCACAGGTGTCTTAGGACGGCCTCAGAACAGGGACCTGACTCCCTCTAGGGCCTCATGCTATAAAATGCCATGGCCACCAAGCCAACATGTGCTTTTAACTCCAAACTGACTAGTTGTTTCAGTAAAATTAAGAATAGAAATGAGCATTTGAGAATACAGTCAGCCCTCCATATTCATGGGTTCCATATTCATGGATTCGACCAACCTCAAACTGAAAATATTTGGGGGAAAAAAGGATGGCTGTGTCTATACCGAATGTGTACAGAATTTTTTCTTGTCATTTTCCCCTAAACAATATAGTATAACAACAATTTACATAGCATTTACATTGTATTAATATTAGGTATTATAAGTAATCTAGAGATAATTTAAAGTATACGGGAGAATATGCATAGGTTACATGCAAATACTGTGCCATTTTCTGTCAGGGACTTGAGAATCTGCGGATTTTGGTTAGGTCCTAGAGCCAATCTCTCCAGCATACCTAGGGACAACTGTATTTATTTGGCACACTTTAACTTTGCTTGCTTATTTATATCATTTTGTAAAGGACATTTCTGTAGCATACATTGCATTCGTATAGTGGTATGGTGTGTTCATACAGTATTATATATTCATATAGAAATACATTACTCTAAGGATATTGAGACATTCTCGTACATTCAATTTCTTTTTGCTGTTGGGTATTAGTTATGTTTGTTTTAATTCCTCTAATATCTGCTCCTGGTAAATGTAAACAGATGTTTCTAATTATTCCCTTTCAGTGCTGATATATCACGCATACAGATGGAGGATTTAGGTTTCATGAAGAGAAGGTGAAATGTTTGTGGTGCAAACAGGAGTCATGAATGGATGATTTTGGCGGTAAAAATGCCCATATTTTGGTTTGAAAAGTTGACAAATAAGAACTATTAAATGACTCAAAAGGAAGATCATTGTTTTAACAAAGCAAGGGCACTCCCTCAGCTGGGAGCTGTGGTCTTGTTAAATTTAAACACAATATCTGATGCTATTCATATTCAAATGAGCTCAAAGGAGTTACCACACAGTGACACAGCCGTGGACCAGCCACTGGAGGCTACTGAAAGCAAACTTATGTAGCATCCAGATGGTGATTTGAAGTAGCAAAAGGTCTCTATTCACCAAGGCACTGGTTAGAGCATCAACTATCAAGTTAATTGTACATTTTCATGATTTTGTGAGTAATGTTGCATATTAAAATACAGGTTTTCCATATGTGAGTTGTCTCCAGTTGGATAGCAGCTAGGCTATTTTTAGTGTGAGAACAATAATTCAAAATGTCCTTTATGTCTCTCATTCCTTTGAAGGAGCTGCACAGCTAGGACTCAGCCACAGTGCAGCTGACTACACAGCCTACAGATAAACTTTTTCCTTCCCATGAATTTGGAATTGTGCAAGCCCAATTCAGCTGTAACATAACCAAAGATGTCAATTCATTAGCTGCCATGTTAATCAGAACTAGAATTTATAATTTATAATTGGTGATATAATTAATGGCTGGTAATTTAGTCATGATTCACTTGCTTTACATTCACTTTCAAAACTGTGGTTACCTAAAATGTAAATGCATAAAAGGGTGTGATGTCACAGAAGCTACAAACCTGCTGGCTGTCTCCTGGTGTGTTCTGGCTCAAAATCCAGCACTACGCCCCGAGGAGGCCACCTGAGCAGGGCTAAGCAGATCAGTATTGGGGGGTGGCAGACATCTGTACAGAACCTGAGACTCCCTTCTCAGCCCCTGTAGCCCTTCTCAAATTTACCTTTCTGAACAACCACGTATAATGATCTGATCACCTTCCCGTGCAGGCCATGAGCTGGAGAAATGACATCTAGAACTTGGTCACTGCATGCCCTGACTGCCCAGAGCTTGAGCTAACGTGGGGAGGCTGTGCAGAGGGGGCTTGCTCCAGCGACCTGACATCACCCGCCCCTCTCAGGGATGCCTTCCCTCTGGCCCTGGCCTCAGAGGGCAGAGTGAGGGGAGAGGAAAGGGAAGTGACTGGCATGGCTGAGGTTCAAAGATTACGCCAAGGGACAAGGGCACTGAAGTACGAGGGTCAGCATTCCTGTGGAATACAAAGTCCTGGTCAGAGAGAAAGTTCCCAGTTCATTTCTGCCCCTCAACTGTCCGTGACTGAAGCTGCTGGACCTGACAGGGGGGTCACACCAGCCTCTGGCCAGTTCCATCAGCACTGCCCGTGAGCCACACTTCACACGCTGACACCAGTCTACCAGTCAGTGGCTGGGCCAGGGCCAGATGCCACTTGACTTCCCTGGCTGTGACAGAGGACAGCTGATAACGGACACTTCGTGTTATGTAGCAAGGAAGTGGCATCTAGAATGAAGAATAGGGAATATATAGTTGACCCTTGAACAACACAAGTTTGAACCTCATGGGTCCAATTACAAACAAATTTTTGTCAATAAATTCAGTAGGCCCTCCATATTCGCAGGGCCCGCATCTGCAACCGAACTCAGACAGAAAACATTCAGAGGCCAACTTTTCCTACACACAGGCCACTGTCAGACTTGAGTATGTGCAGATCTTGGTTTATGGGGGGCGGGGCAGTGTCCTAGAACTAATCCTGCATGTGTATCAAGAGACGACTAAAACATTCAATTCCAACATATGGAAAGGAAAAGACGAATCTATAGAGCATTAGCTGCACAGTGGCTGACTCCTAGCTGTACAGTTCCTACATAGCCTGTGAAGAAATGAAAAGCAAAAAGGACACTTGGAATTAGTGTTTTCACACTAAAAATAGTCTAACTGCTATGCTGTATGTATACCCACCCTCCTGTCTATCTCCCTGTATTTACCCACATACATGCAGGTATACACACACCCCAAAGCAGTGATTGATAGCCACACTGATACATAATTTCTAAATCTTGTGAGTTATTTGCAAGAAAGATTATCAGTCAATGCACATTGATTAAATAAATTCATTTATTTATGAACTCAGTCATGCAGTTATTGTGTTTATTCATTCATCATTTTCTATTTATTTATTTATTCATTATATTTGTCTCACCAAGTTTATAAAAGAAATACATGTTATGGACTCAGTCCACAGGTATCTGATATTTTTACACAGACACTCTTTTTGAGCCCTATCTTCTTGCATCAAATCTTTCCTTTGTTCCCTTCATCCCCACCTGGCTGGTGTCCCCGCTACCTCACACCCAGGTGGTGCCACCCACAGCCGTCCCCCTGCCTCAGGTCAGCTTGTTGGGACTGCCCTGCGTCCTTGCTGGTCAGCACCACCTTCCTTTGGGTTTGCGTCTGAGACAGGACAGAGAAGCAGAAGGGTTTCCACAACCCAGGTTCAAGGTCTCTTCTCCTGAGGTGTCCTCTGAGTGCCTGGGGACCTCCCGCCACCCTTCACTCAGTGCTCCCTGGGTTCTGACCTGTCCTGCACCTGCAAATCACCTGGTATGAAGCACATCATGGCCAGAGCTGAACAGTTGTCCTCAAGTATCCCAGGGTTCCCCTTGCTCAAACATCATGTAAGCTGTAACGTTTGGCTCGCCCACGCCAACGCTGGGGTTGATTTCTCTACGCCAGTAATACAGCTGGTCTGTCCATAACAGACTGGTCACGTTGAGGAAACCTCTGGATTTCCCTGCTCCCCTCCTCGCTCTGCCCTCCTTATGTTTTCACCATCTTACGAGCCTTTCCCAATCTGTCCTGTCTCACCACAGAGAGCCCCCAAGTGACACCCCCCACATCAAGCCTTCTTGGGCTCTGTCTCCTCCATCGTGGGCTTGGCCAATTCCTCACCTAAAATAAGAGGTTTTGTTTGATGACTACCAGCAAGATTCCTCTCGACCCCAAGATTTTGTGATTTTCCACGACATCACAGGCCCTATACAACCATTTACCAAGTAGCTGTCCTCCAATTGTGTCATGAAGTGCCCGGTGCACCACCCTGGGTTACAGGAGTCCAACCGTAATCATGTTGAAATGTAGCCTCAGGGTTGTGGGATGCTGGAAAGTGGAGGAGCAAACAATGCAAAGGGGCAAGGAGGAATCCCAAATGGAACAGCCCATTTTGAGCACATTCACTAGTCAATCTTCAATCCTCAAGGATAGAGTCCCTGAATACAGGAAACTCGGAAAATAGCAGCTGTAGGCATCGGGCAAAGTGCTGTCTTCATCTTGGGCAAGAGTGATTTTCACACTGTGGTGTCTTCAGACTCCCTCCTGGTACACAGAGGTCCACGCTGGCATCATCAGCATCCCTTTGAACAAGGGGGATGTGATAGAACCAACATGTGACCCAACACACTCTGTTGGTTTAATGATGGCGTGTGTGTGTGTATGTGTGTGCATGTCATGGAGGTCCACCCCACTAGTTCTGATGTGGGACTAGCCCTGTGGATGACCTCAGTCTGAATTCCAAAGTGCCTACTTTCTCACTCTTCTGTTACTTTTTCATTTATTCACCCAGCAGACATTGCTGATGACCTATATGCCATTGCCAATACCAGGGAGAGAGACTGGGGGTTCAAAGAGAAATAAGAAAATGAGACATGGTCAGAATCCTGCTCACAGTCTAGCAAAAGAAGAGAACATGTAAAGATGTAAATTGCAAATCCCTCCTTTTTACATTCACTCCACAAGTACTTAGCGCTTCCTATGGTGCAGACAATGGACGTTGTCTGCCTTAGCGGGGCTCCGTGGAATCCAACGGGAGGCAGACACTGACACACATCCACAGGAATGTCATGCTGTGGGGCGTGATGACGAGTCCAGTGGCTTCCTAAAGCAGAGATGATTGAGGATACCCAGGGCAAGATGCGAGGGGAGGGAATTCCAGGCCAATGGGCCCACTGGGCAGGTGGAGGGATAGACGTTTAGACCAGAAGGGAAGATTAGTCACTCCAGGATTAGAGGCTCCATAAGGATTTTTAGTTTTGTTTGGAAAGCATTGAGAAGTTTTTGCACATTTTGAATTTGCACCAAAAATCACAGTCTTGCTGCTACATGGAAAATGGAGTTAACTGCCTGTTGTGAGTTGAAATATCTTCTCTTCAAATTCATATGTTGAAGTCCTAACCCCTAGCACTTCAGAGGATGTGACCTTATTTGGAGATAAAGCGTTTGAAGAGATGATTAAGTTACAATGAGGTGTTAGGGTGAGCCCTTATTCAAGATGACTGATGTCCTTATAAAAGGGGAAATTTGGAGACAGATTCACACACAGGGAGAACATCATGTGAAGAAGAAGGCAGAGATCGGGGTGATGTTTCTACAAGCCGAGGAGCGCCAAAGATTGCCAGCAAACACCAGAAGTAAGGAGAGAATATATTCTCCCTCAGCATCCTTAGAAGGAACCAACACTGCCAGCACCTTGACCTCAGACTTCCTGCCTCCAGAACCGTGAGACAATGAGCTTCCGTGGTTTAAACCACAGTCTGTAGTGCATTGCTGCACCTCCGTGAGGGTGATGGCAATGGCTACACGTGACTGTGTTTGGGAGAAATTCCAGCTGCCACAGAATGGGCCTTGGTGGTGGTTTGTCCACAGGCAGAGGACAGAAGCCTCAAGCACAGGTGGCCCACGATGAGACCAATTCTATCTCAGGGACACATCAGCACGGGAAGCAGCCGCAAAGAAAATTTTAATCGATGGATTTGCACTGTCTGGGGAATGGACACGCTTGAAGCTCTGACTCAGGGGGGTGGGAGGGCAAGGGCAATATACATAACCTAAACTTTTGTACCCCCATAATAAGCTGAAATTAAAAAAAATTTACAAATGAGTTAAAAGGACAGACAATGAAAAACACCTCTAATATCTCCAACCAAAAGCTGGACTTGTTCCTGCTCTGGTGAGCAGCCTTCTGGTCATTTTCTGTGTGACAGGATATGTGAACCCAAAGAGAATGACTTGTGAACCGAGACTACACTCTATCTCTACATGCCTGATATTTTAATCAAGCACACATTAAAAAATGTCTTCCACACTTCAATAATATCCTACTAAACAATGAGATTTTTTTAACAGCTTTAGTGAGGCATAATTTACACAACAAAAAAATTCACTTGTTTTTAAGGATACAATTAAATAACTTTTTAGTAAATGTTTACAAAGTTGTGCATTCATCACCACAGCCTGATTTGGGAACACATTATCGCCCCCAAAATAAACCACGGGCCCATTTGCAGCAGCGACTTTCCCTTCACACTCTGTCACCCGAAGCAAACACTAATCTACTTTCTGTCTCTATAGATGTGCCTGTTTTGGACATTGCACATACACGAAACCACACGATACGTGGTATTCTGTGCCCGGCTTCTCTCACTTAGTATAGTATTTTTGAGGCACATCTATACTGTAGCATGTATCGCTGCTTCCTTTCTTTCTATTGCCAAACATTATTACATTGTATGGATTAACTAGTAATAGTTTGTTCAAGCATTTACCAGTTAGTGAACATTTGGGTTACTTCCACTTTGGAGATATTATGAATAGTGTTACTATAAACATACAAATTCTTGTATGAGTCCTTATGTGGACAAGTGTTTTCATTTTTCTTGGGTTCACACCTAGCAGTGAATTGCTGGGTCAAATGGTAAATATGCCATAACAAACTGCCAAATTCTTCTTCTAAAGTAGCTGCACTATTTCACATTCCCCCCAGGAATGTATGAGGTTTCCAATTTCTATGCATCCTTGCCAACACTTGCTATTTTCTCTCTTTTTTTTTTTTTGTTATGGCCAACATAGTAGGTATGAAGTGGTGTCTCACTATGGTTTTAATTTGCATTTAACTAATGACTATTGATGTTGACTGTCTTTTCTTTTGCTTATTGGTCATTCATATAACTTCTTTGTCTGAAATGTCTATTCAGATCCTTTGCCAATATATTTTAAAATTTGTTTTTCTTATTAAGTTGTGAGAGCTATTTATGTAGTCTGAATACCAGTCCCTTGTCAGTTATATTCTTTGCAAATATTCTCTCCCTGGCTGTGAATTGTTTTTCAATCTCTTAATAATATTTCAAAGAGCTGAAGTTTGAAATTTTGATGAAGACCAAATTATCAGTGTTTCCTTTTATCACTTGGGCTTTTGATGTCATATCTAAGAAATCCTTGCTGAGGCCAAGATCAGGGAAGATTTCATCCTAGGTTTTCTTCTCCAAACGTTTTACAGTTTTGGCTCTTACGTTTAGGTGGAGGATCCATTCAGAGTTTGTTTCTGTGTGCAGAAATGTGTAGGTCACGTGTCTACACGTTTGCTCATCATAGAAAAGAGAAAGTACACTCCGTCCTAGTAAAGGGAAGGGCACGTGCCAAGGCCAGGCATTCTACAGACAGGAGGGTATAATCTGAATTTTTTTTCTTGTTGTTGTTGTTTTCAATTTGTAAGTAGAGAGCGAGGAATGCTGTGTGAGAGAGCAGCGGCCATCGGCTTACTCAAAACAGAGACTTCCATGGGGCTACACTGCTCAGAAAGTGGATAGATGAGAAGAGAAGGAACAAGCTCCATCTATTTTACTTTTAAAGCTTTAGATCTTTTCTTCCACACGCATAGTAAGTGCTTCTCACTCCCTCTCCCCACAGGCACCGCAAATCTCTGTGTGCAAAACGGAACATCTTTACAATAAGTTGTTCTTACAATAAATAGGTTCTGGGATATTTTCCCAATAATGGTTAAAAATACGTAAGATTTACTAGCCCAGTCATCTTTAAGTGTACAGTTCAGTGGCATTAAGGGCATTCACATTGTTGTGCAACCATCACCACCATCTCTAGAACTTTTTCACCCTCCCAAACTGAAACTCTGTCCCCATTAAACACTAATCCTCCTCCTCCTCCCCAGCCCCTGGCACCCACCATTCTACTTTCTGTCTATGAATCTGACTACTCTGGGTACCTCATATAAGTGGAATCATGCCGTATTTGTCGTTTGGTGACTGGCTATTTCATGGAGAATAACGTCCTCAGGGTTCATCCACGTTGTAGTAAGCGTTAGAACTTCTTTCCTTTTCCAAGGCTCAATAATAATGTATCATAAGAATGTTCTGTTTTGCACACAGAAGTTTGGAGGGTCCTATAAGGCAAGGCAGTGAGGAGCAATAGTAATTGCATGTGGAAGAAAGATCTAAAGCTTTAAAATTAAAATCGGTAGAGCCTTTGACGTGGCTGAAGTAACCATGGAGAAGATGTGGGGTGAGAACCTTATGACCCTGAAGAAAGGGGCAGAGGAGGATCCATTAATTTAAAATGCTGAGAAGGAACAATGAGAGAGCAGCAGGAGAACAGGCAGGGGGAATCTCAGGTAGCCCAGAGTTTATGTGGCAGAGAATTTGAGACAAGGCATCTGGAAAGGGCCATAGGTGTGGGGACCCAGAAGGGCATGAGAGACCTCAGTGAGAACAGTGTCTGCAAAACCATTAAGCAGAAGCCTGCAGGTGCACTGGCAGGTCACGGAGGGAGAGGGAATGACGGATGTGGACACGATGGCTCCTCTCTGGTGGGGAAAGGAAAGAGCTGACAGTGGCTGGGATTCTGAGCATCAGGTGGGAAGACAGAAGCGGGGGGCCTTCAGAATGCGGATGCCGGATGGGGTACCAGGGAGAGACCCCAGCAAGTGGTGTTGGAGTGGGGTGGTGGGAGGAGCTGAATCCTGGAGAAGGTAAGCAGGGGTTCAGGTGTGGAAACAGCAGAGCAAAAGAACTAAGAGGTGAGAGAACATACAGACGGTCTGGTGGACAGGGAGTTGGCAGAACTATCTGCTTCTTTCCCTGTGTCTTCTTGGTGGATCAAGAAGCTGGGTCATTTGGTAAGATGGGGACATTGCTATGGTTTGAATGTACACATCTGTCCAAAATTCATATGTTAAAGTCTAATCATCCTGCCCGTGGTATAGGAAGGTAGGCCCTTCAGGAGGTGATTAGGTCATGAGGGCTCTGCCCTCATAAATGGCATTAATGCCCTTGTAAAAGGGCTGGAGGGAACTAGTGTAGTCCTGCTTTTGCCCTTCTACCTCTCTGCCATGTGAGGACACATCACTCCTCTCTCTCTCCCCACTACACTATGTGAGTACCCAGCAACAAAGCACCATTTTGAAAGCTGAGAGCAGCCTTCACCAGACACCAAGCTTGCTGGTGCCTTGATCTTGGACTTCCCAACTTCCAGAACTGTGAAAAATGGATTTCTATTATTCATAAATTACGTGGTCTGTGGTATTTTGTTATAGCAGCAGGAATAGACAAAGACAGGCATGAATGGAGGTAGCTTAAAAAGACATTTCAGGTTCTTGAACAGTTGCTATAGGGAAAATGAGCTGAGGAAGAGAAAGGAAAACTTGCTGAGCCCATAGAAGAAAGCAGGACCAACACAAGGCTGTAGGTGTGTGTGAAATCAGAGATGGATGGATAGATGGATAGATAGGTAGATAGATCAAAAAATGAATAGCTAGATGGAAAATGGATAGATGGATGGATGGATGGGTGGGTGGATAGATGGATAGATAGATGAATGGATGAATACAGATAGATGACAGTTACAGGGACATAGATATGAAAATACACTAAAATATGGAAATACAGAATTATAGCTATCTCTGGGGATTGAGATCATGGGTTTTTAATTTTAGTCTTTAATAATGTTTTGTAATTTCCAAATTTTCTACAAAGGGGATATTTTATTAGCGAGCTAAAACAGTCCAGTTCTATGTTTAGAGGTAATTGGGCACAAAACCAAAACAAAATGCTGAGTAGTTTGGAATATCCAACAGAGACTAAAACTGTACATTTGTAGTGGAGCCAGTCAGCAAGTTTATGTGGCTTTTTCCAGCTACCCTCAGCAGCCCAATGACAATGAGCTTGGAATAGTCACCACGCCAAGACTGTCCATTTCTGAGGCACTCGAGGTTCATGTCCAGAGCCACACCCCCTGCTTTGCAGCATCACCCCTGTCACTTGCCAAGGCTCACACTGTTATCGTGTCAATTCTCAGGTAAGAAAACTGAGTATTGGGTTAACGAACTTCCTTGGGATTTCACAGCTGTTCAAAGGTGGAGTCAAGCAGGTCTAACCCCAGCCCTGTGCCCACAGCCCTCCCTGGGCAGATGATGGATTCTCAGACCTGGGAAATGGGGCTGGAGGTGGTGCCGCTGAGGAGGAACTAAACCTAGGAAGGGACAGGTCAGGCTGAAGACCCAAGAGGGCCAGGAAGAGAGGAGGATAAAGAGAATGAAGACCATAGTCAAAGATACTGGAGTCCTCAGCTCAAGACTTCAGAGCACAGCCCTGAGTTTCTGGCATATTTCACTGTTTCCATGGTTCAAAAATTAAGCATAAAGCCTCTACCTACATTTCAATCCCAAATAATGTATTCATGTTTAGTTTTCTTAAAATATGCACTTTATTACATGACTTCCTCAAACTACTGCTACTATTTATCATGTTTTTAAAGATACAGTCTAGTTTAGGTTGGGTTTTCAACTCCTCATTTATTTCTGTGCAAGATTCTGGGCTTTCTGACCTTCGGCTGCCAGGAGGGGCATTTCTCCCTTGGGCCTTCTAGATCATGGGGAGAGACTGATGCCAGGTTGTCACTCCTCCCCACGGAAGCTTAGGGCAGAAGACACGTGGGCCATCCAGCCCTGCCCTCCCTCCTGTGACACCAGCTCCTAAACTCCTGCAGGTTCCCAATGTCCTGACTGGGAGCTTCACAGATGGGGGTTAGGAAGCCAAGCC
This sequence comes from Lemur catta, assembly GCF_020740605.2. NCBI lineage: Eukaryota > Metazoa > Chordata > Mammalia > Primates > Lemuridae > Lemur > Lemur catta. The sequence continues at coordinate 21,027,163 of NC_059136.1, forward strand.
GTGCGCCAGCACACCAAAGACATGCTCTCCAATCCAGGTTCCACCAGTAGTAAGCCTGATAGTTTGCTTTCTACTCAGTAGACTTTATCTGTTTCTCAACTGCTTCCAAGACGGAAAGAAAGGGGGTCTTCTACTGATCTCCTAATCTAACAGTAATATCGGAACCACCAATTTAGCATGGCTTATACTGTGCATACATTTTCTTACATCCTCCTTCTGTGTGTGTGTGTGTGTGTGTGTGTGTGTGTCTTTTACCCTCACTGTTAATTTCTCTTCCCCATTTCCTCCTTTTTATAATATAGATCTTTTTCTTTATTGCCCCAAGTGATATTTAAGAAGTCAGGGTGGAGGGGGAAGGGTGGGGAATCTACACAATTGGGCTCACTACATAGTCCTAAAGTACTTTGGCAACTGTCCTAGAAATGACAATCCTTTATTTATTCAACATACCACCAAAAGCACAGGCACTGGAGCTGGATTACGTGCCCTGGTTTCCTCAGCTACAAGTCAGGAAACTCGCAACACCTCCCTGTGATTGGATTCCTCCAGCTGCAAGCCACATTAGAGCCTGTGTCCTTTGGCTTAAACAATAAGACAAATGATCTTTTTTTTTGGTAGACTGCATTATTGTTTCCAATTTTTCACTCCTCCCAACATCCTTTGCCACACGACTGCTAAGACTTGCACCGTGGATGCTCACCTGCCAACTGACACAGGGGCTGGCCACGAGTCTCATTTTGGCCACTGTGATATTAGGCGATGTGACACAAGTAAAGACTTGAAATGTGCTTGCAGAGTTGGGCTCTTGCACTTCTGTCCACATCGGGCCCATTAGCCCAGGGGATAAAAGGTAACACGTAGCAAATCTGGACCCAATTTGCAGCTGGGAGCCAAGCCCACTTGAGTTCAGTCTAGATCGGTCAACCCCCAGCCAGCCTGCAGACATGTGAAGTTGAAGAAATGACTGGTTTGAAACCACTGCATTTTAGGCAGATTATTATGCAGCATAATTGTGTCCATAGCTAACTGATAATCTCCCATAAGAAGTCTTGAAGTAGGACAGCCTCAGAGTTCTTTCATTTAGTGGCTCGCTGACATCATCAAAGGCCTGGGGTCATTATTTCCTCTTCGTTCCCAGAAGTTGTCTTATTCCTCAGGACAGCATCCCGCTTGGCTACATACACTATGGCCAGGGACAGCAAGACATCCCATCACACATGACACATCACAGCCTCATGGACAGTGCTGTGTCCTCCTCATGACTCATGTTTCAAAGAAAGAGAAATTTCACAGGTGGCCCATCAGACTGCTCACATCTCTGGCCAGGACTGGACTGCAGGGTCATCATCTACCCCAATCACTGGCAAGGGGAGCAGGGTGCCACGACTTTACAGAATTTAAACCTGAGGTGAGGGTAGGGTTTGCTCATCTGAAGGTAATAAACGAACAGGAGTGGGGTTCCATGAGCAAATCATAGGGGAAGGAAGATGATGCTGGCTGCAAGCCCACACCAACTGCTAATTCTTCAGACGCACGTTGCACAGATAACACATACAAAGTGCTTAGAAAAGTGCTTGCACAAAGTCAGCATATACTACAAGCCATTTTTATTTCATCTGTTGATTCCAATAATGGAACATGAGATAGGAAAGGTGAGTAAAGACCAGACAGGTAACAAAGGGAGCTAGATGAACAGGAGAGCCTGTGTCATCCTGGAGTCACATCAGCTGTCTCAGCAACCAGCTGCCCGACAGTCTTAAATTTCATGCTTTCAAATATGACATAGAGACACAAAACAGCAGGGGATACATACATTAAAAAGCTGTCTTGTGGCTCTGCATCACATTTAATGGAACGTATACACGTGTGTGTGTGTACACATATTCAGTTTTTTTAAAAAGCTTGTTACAGGTTGCTTTGGAAGGTTCTTTAATTTCACGGCTGAAGTAATTAAAGAGGTTAATTGATGTTTCATTCTGCCATTCATTGATGGATCTCAAAGATCTAAACATGAAGTCAGTATCATTAGCTGCTTGCTTATTTGTCATACTGGTAAAGAACTAAGGCCCCAGGGCAAAAAAAAAAAAAAGACTCATAATGAGCAGCTGTTCTCCTATTCTCTTCACAATTTTAATTCAACAATTATGTAGGAATCTCCTTCCCATCCACTGTCTCCCTTGTCTGCACTGAAGACAAATCCCTTCACCCTGAGCAAGTCAGCAAATAAACTCGAGGGCGCAGAGCATATCAACATGCAGATGCTGAGGAGGGTCCAATTACTCTGACCCAACTTAATTAATTAAAGCTCGCCTGGCCTCCTCCCCATCAGTGTGTCTCCTGGCTGATTCTGAAGTCACGGGGGAAAGAAGTCACGCGGGCCCACGCAGTGCAATCTCAGCGCTTGGAGGAGCCTCACCAGCAAAGGGCCAACTGCACAGAGGAAAGGAGAGGCCAGGGCTGGAAAGGGTGTGCAGAGAGGGTGGTAAAGAGACCCAGAGTGCAATGAAGAGGAAGAAAAAGAACAATGCGGGGAAGGGAGGAGGCCGCAGCGTGTGGAGAGAACTCCTGAGTGCTGAGACTGCGCAGGAATGGGGGAGGCTGCTCCAGCACGCCCCTCCCGGGCAAGTCCCACCTGTGGGCACAGGGGGAAATCACCTGACCCAAGCTGACCGTGCCTGGCATTGTGAGACATCAGCACTCCTGGATTCTCTATATGAAGAGAATGAAAAATAAGTACAAAGGGGCAGTCATCCCAGCTGTGACTAAGAACAGGCCATGTCCGGGGTTATCCTCAAAGGTGCATCCACTGTGGCTTCGTCGTTCTGGCGTTCTGTTCACTGAGGCAGAAGAGAAAACCAGCCTCCTTCAGTTACTGATGAAAAGAAGGCCCTTGTTTCTCAAGCTGGTATGGTGCACCTTCCTCACCTCACTTCTGAGTCTGGCCTCCTTTTCCCTCTGCAGAAAGCTTCAGCTCCACAATGCCCAGTCCAGAGGGTGCTCGTCCCTCCTGACCTCACTGGGCTCTCAGATGTGTCTTGCTGGCAACCACGTGCTCCTGGAACCTGCTCTTCTTCAGGTTTCATGACCTTGCTCACAGCTCCATCTCGGCCTCTTCGCGGGGCCCCTTACAGATGAGGGTTGCCTGGACATGCTGTGTTCCTACACTGCTCACTCCACTGCTGTTCACGACTCTCAGCTGCCGCCTGTCACAGGTTTACACTGACCTCTTCCCAGAGCTCAGCATCCTACTTTCAATAGACTCCAGCAGGTATGTATTTGGATGCCTGAAGTCCACTACACACAACCCAACCACAGAGCAAAGCCATGTCCTCCCTAAGCCTGCTCAGCTCACTGTTTTAACCAGTGGCATCTTTCCATTCACAGAAGCTGGAAACCTAGAAAAGATCACTGGTCACTCTCTTGCTTCAGCCACAATTGCAAACCACTGGTAATTCCCATGGTTTCCCCATCTTCATTTTCCCCAATCCATTCCTTCTTCCCCTTCGGTGCAGGCCCCTGATATTTTACCTGGACTATAGAAGAGCATTTCAATTCACACCCATGCCATGCCCACATGAGCACACCTTCACACCAAGTCTGAAAGGATTCCCCTGCTCAGAACCCTCCCACAGTTCCTTACGGCTGAGCTTTGGTAGCTTCTCGTTTTCAAGGATTGTAAAACCACTTCCCTTATTATCCTTTCAATGGATGCAGGATCTGTGGTGGTAGCTCCTATTTTATTTATAATATTGATGATTTGTGCCTCCTCTTAGCTTTCCCAGTCTTGCTAAATAATGATCAAATTAATTGATTTTTTCAAAGAATCGTCTTGTTATCTCATTAATTTTCTCTATTTCATTGATTTTTGCTCTTTATCCTTACCTTTATTATTCCTGTATTTCTGCTTGTTTGGGGTTTATTTTGCTGTTTTTTATTTTAGTTCCCAGAGGTAGGAACTTACATTATTGATTTGAGATCCTGCCTCTATTCTGATGTAAGCATTTAGTGTTATGAATTTCCCTCTCAGCACTGCTTTAATTGCATCCCACAAATTCTGATGTATTGTATTTAGATTTTTATTCAACTCTATGCATTTTTATTTCCTTGATAATTCATTTTTCACCTATGGATTATTTATAAGTATGTTGATAAAGTTATAAGTATTTGTTGATTTTCCATTTTCATACCATTGTGATCAGGGAACATACTATATATGATTTTAATACTTTCAAATTTGCTAAGGTTTGTTTTATGACCCAGGATATGGTCTATTTTGGTGAATGTTGTGTAGGCACTTGAAAAAAGTGTATATTTTACTTTTGTTGGGTGGAGTGTTGTATGAATTCCAAAAACCATGATTGTGTTGTTCAGTTCATCTGTATCCTTAGTGATTTTCCTTGTAGTAGGAATCACTAAAGTGATTCCTTATAGTATCAATCACTGAAAAATGGGGTGTTAAAACCCCCAACTATAACTGTAGATCTATTTCCCCTTTCAGCTCTATCAGGTTTTGTTCCATGTATTTTGAGGTGTACACGCTTAGGACTATTGTATCTTCCTGGTGAACTGCTTATATAATAGTCTTCTTTGTCTCAAGTAGTTTTCTTTACTCTAAATTCTACTTTATATGATATTAGCATAGTCAATCCTGCTTTCTTTCTTTATTAATGTCTGCATGGTATATCTTTTTCCATCCTTTTATTTTCAACCTACCTGTGTAACTATATTTAAAGTGAGTTTCTTGCATATTAGTGAGTTTCTTGTATATCATTAAATCACATTTTCTTTTTTAATCCATTCTGTCAATTCCTGCCTTTTATTTGGTTTATTCAGACTATTCACATTTAAAAGAATTATTGATATGTTACAGCGTAAGCATGCCATTTTATTTGTTTTTGTTTCGTCTTTTGTTACTATCCTGTGAGTTATTTGAAATACTTTTTTAATTTATTTTTTTATTTTTAGAATTCCATAATGATAAATTTATAGTGTTTTTGAATATATCTCATTCTATGGTTTTGTTAGTAGTTGTTCTGGATATTGCAATATACAAATGTAACTTATCATACATTTAGTATGTTCGTATCAACATTTTACCACCTCAAGTGGCATGCAGAAACCTTACTTTCATTTAAGTTCCTTTTTTCTCCCACTTTTAAAACACAATTTTCTGAAGTATTTTCTCTACATACATTGAGTATCATATCAAATGGTGTTACAATTTTTTGCTTCAACCATCTAATATGATTTAAGATAACAGTGACAAGTAGGATAGACTATTATGTTTATCCCTATTTGTAACCCATTCCAATGTTCTTTTCCTTTTGCATTTCTAAAATATGTCATGATTTCCTTTTTATTTAGAGAACTTCATTTAGTTTTTCTTTGTCTGAAAATGTATTTATTTTTCCTTCATTCTTGAAGTATACTTTCACCGGGCACAGGATTCGCAGTTGACAGTTCTTTATTTTTTCAGTACCACTTCCTGTCATTGGAACTGCTGTTTCCCTACAAGTAACTTGTCATTTTTCTCTGGTTGCTTTCAAGATTTATTCTTTATATCTGGTTTTCAGGAATTTAATTATGATGTATCTTGGCATAGATTTATTTGAGATTATTTGGCGTCAGAGTAGCTTCTTGAATCTCTATGTTTATACCTTTTGCTAAACTTAGGAAGTTTCAGCCATTATATCTTCAAATACTTTTCAGTCCCACTCTCATCTCTTCTTCTCTTCTGGAACTCTTATAATATGCATGATAGCTCCTTTGTTATTGTCCCCAGGTCCCTGAGACACTGTTCTTTTGTTTTCCGGTATATTTTTTCTTTGCTGCTCAGACTGGGTAAATTCTGTTGAATTTCCTCAAGTTCACTGATTTCATGTATGTCATTCCACTCTACTATTAAGCCCATCAAGCAAGTTTTTTTTTTCTTTTTAGCTATTATATTTTGCAGTTTCATAATTTCCTTTTTTAAAAATATGTTTCTTTAATTAGTTTCTATCTTCTCAGTTGTTTAGAGAATGTCTGTCTTTGCTCCTTGAAGCACTTTTACAGCAGCTGCTTTAAAACCCTTGTCAGACTGTTCTACTATCACATTCGTCTCAATATTGGCATCTGTTGATTGTACTCACTCAAGTTGTTGTACTGGTTCCCGGTATGAGGAGAAATGTTTCTATTATATCCGACATACTTGGGACATTTTAGATCCCATTTCATCCCCTTTTTAGCAGAAAGTCCTCATGTTGAGGTATAGCTGAAGGTCCAGGTAGGGGTGAATGTTCAGTTTCCTACTTCGTCCCACCTATACCACCCAACAAAAGCAGAACACTGAGTCACACTGCCACATTGAGCATGGACTGGGGTGGAACATGGGCTCACACTGTCTCATTGCCTGTCAGTTTGGGTACAAGATGAGAGTCCTGCTAGCCCTCAGTGACACCAGTTAGGGGAAAAGCAGAGGGCCACACACACTGCTTTATTGCTATAGGATGGGAGTGGACGCCCAGGCCCCCAGCAGGCCCCCCTGACTCAGTGTGAGGGAGGGGGAGGGGAAGAATAGCAACTAACCTTGACTCCCGCTGTCTTGTTATGACTCACTGATGATCGATCCCCCGGCAGCCCAACTTCTTTCTCCTCCCTTTCAGAGCCTTCCTATGTGTGTTTGTTGTATTATATCCAGGGATTTTTAGTTGTGAGGGAGAGAACTGGGGAGGAACAGGGCTGCTCCATCTTGGCCAGAGCCAGAAGTCCTATAATAACTGGTTTAATGCACTTGTTTGCTAATCCTAACATCTGTGTCAATTCCGGGTCAATTCTGATTGGTTGATTTTTTTTTCCTTATCATGGCTCATATTTTAACGCTTTTGTGCATGCTTGGTAAAATCTGGTTAGATTCCAGACATTATGAATTTTACCTTGCTGGGTGCTGGATATTTTTGTTTTCCTATAAATATTCTTGATCTTTGTTCTGAGATACAGTTTATTTACTAGGAAACTGGTCTTTCCAGGTCTTGCTTTGAAAATTGATTAGGTGTTGTCAATTAAAAATAAAATCTTAAAGAAAGATTTATTAGGTGAGACTAGGGTAGGGCTCAGTATTATCTCCCATAACTGAGTTTAACTTCTCTACCCAATGCCCCACGTGCCATGACGTTTCTAGTCTGGCCAGTAGGAACAGGAAACTCTCAGCCCCGTGTGAGCCGGCAGGCTCTTTTTCGGTTGTTCTTCCCCTGGCCTCAGGTAGTTTCCTCACATGCACTGATCTGGATGTCGTGTTGAAATTGAGGGATGCCCTCTGCAGAGCTCTAGGACCTTCTGAGCAGCTCTCTCCTCTCTGGTCCTCTATCTTGTAAACTCTAGCTATCTCAGTCTCCCCCAACTCTCAGCTCAGCCCTCTCCACGCAGGAAGATCAGAAGATTCTGCTGAGTTCCCTCCCTGCACGGCATCCTGGAAACTCTCTCAAGGCAGTGAGCTGGGCAACCACAGGGCTCTCTCCATTGCTTCTCGTCTCTTAGGATCACAATCTTTTGCTGTTCTGATGTTCGGTGTCTTGAATATTATCATTTCATATATTTTATTTTTGGAGTTCTTTTTTGTGGTTAAAAAAAATTTTTAGTTGTTTCAGGGAGAACAGCCAATCCCATCCTTGTTACTTCCTCTTGTCTATTACCAGAATCATTATAATTTAATTATGTTCTCTCTATTTTTAGCAGGTTCTGTGTTTTTCCAAATATGTCTATATTTTCCATCTGATTTGATTCTTATCATCAGCCTGTGAGGTTGATTAGGCAAGTGTTTTACAAATCAGTCCTAGATACAGGGGAAGTGTCCAGCCCCCAGCTGCAGGCAGCAGCATGTGGCTGTCCGGTCGGTGCCCAGCCCAGCGCAATCACCAGTGCTGTCTCTGCACTGTTGGATCCTGCGTGAGAGGTGTAAGTAACTGGGTGCACAGCTTAACACTTTTCCTCTATCTCCTGACTGCTCAATATTTCCAAATTCCTACCACATGGCCCATGCATTAACTAGGCACATAGGAGCATTTGTTGCTAGTTTCATCTTTCAAGTATGTACTATAGATGAACGACAAAACCTCACTTTATGCAGCAAAGTCCTATGTTTCTAGGAATGGACTATCCTGTTTAGAGAGAACTAAGCATCACTAGGAGAGCAGTCAAGAGAGGCTTGTTTATCTACTCCACACTCACAGGTCAACACACAAGTTGATAATCACATGTGTTACTTCAGTAGAACATATTGCTTAATGTTGTGCTCAGTATCAGTGAACTGAAATCTCCTGACTTGCTTATTCAAATTATTTATTACCCAACAATTTATAGTAGGCCTAATATTTACACCCTTCCTTGAATTTTGAACTGAGTGATACTCACTCCAGGCCATCAATCTTTGAAAATTACTACAATTTGGGTGTTGAGGAAACACAAGCATTCTCAATTTTTTTTAAAATGACTGTTTTCAATATCTCAATATTCTGATGTAAGAAATAATAATGTAGAAACAATATTTACATAATCATTACCTATATATGATCATTATACATACACACATATATACATAATAATCATATATGTACACACACACATCACCGAGAGAGAGGAGAGAGAAACCCATTGTATAGGTCCAGTTTGAGTCCAAAGAATCCAGGAGAGCCAATGGTATTAGTTCCAGTCTAAAAGCCAGAAGCTCAAGATCAAAGAAGAGCCAACATTTCAGTTCAAGTCCAAAGCCAGAAAAGACCAATGTACCCAATCAAATAGTCAGATAGGAGAAATCCCCTCCTACTCAGTCCTTTATATATTCAGGCCTTCAACTGATTGGATGAGGCCCACCCACACTGGGATGCTCAATGTGCTTTACGCAGTCCACCAATGCAAATGTTGATCTCATCCAGAAACACCCTCACACACATGCCCAGGATAATATCTGACCAAACATCTGGGCACCTCATGGCCCAGTCAAGTTGACACATGAAAGTAATCATCACACAACCTATTCCAGAATCACATCATCGATCTTTCTACAACTGACACAAGGAACAACTAGACAGCAAGTGACCAAACAGGCTAACAAGGCCAAACAGGCATGCTCTGTTTGGAGTGGTCTGTTTGGCATGGGTCTGGAGTGGTCACAGGACTGGTGCCCACATGGTACTCAACCACTTAGCTGGGCCCAGCTAGAAATTCAATCAGCAAAGCAGTTTCCAGTTTTCGTTTTCCTTGTTAATATGCAGAGGTGTGTGTTGGAGTCGGTGAGGCATGGGCTTGGCAACCCATCCCTCCCTCCCCAAAGCCTTGCTGAATCTGAGCACCAGCACCAGGAGCCACTGCAGAGCCCATGAGAGGGCGCAGGGCCTGTCCTTGCCGAGCTGGACCTTCTTTGACAGCTTCCTGGGTGCTGCATGACTGCTGGTGGGACCTGGGAACGGAGGGCCCCTGCTTCCACAGGATCATCAGCTCATCGGCTCCCAGGCACTGCTGGGCCTTCTCAGTGCCCCCAACCCCTCAGACCACATCAGCCCTGCTCTGCCTCCCACAGCAGTGTCACAAGCTCGGCCACCCCAGCTGCACAATGCGTGGGCTGCAGCCCCGGGGGTAGCCAGCTGCATCCAGCTCCAAGGCCCCCTCTGTGTGTGCACACGACAGGGAACATCTTTCTCTGGTTTGGGTGCACAACGCCTTAACTACTGTGAACAGATTTAGCACAGAATGTTTGGAGAAAATTATTTTAAGAGTTAGACACAGGTTCCTTCAAGAGGATGGTGCACCTTGCCCAGCACCTGGGCAGTAAGAACACTGTTGAGGAACACTGGGCAGGTGCCCTGCTGTCCACACATGGGCCCTGGGACACTCACTAATCCAAGCCTGTGCGCCCAGGGCTGCTGGAGAGCAGAGCTGCACCGGGCCTCAGCTTCCTGTCTTCGCCCCTGCCTGATGTCTCTGGCAAGACATCACACCCAGCAAGTGCCACCTGTGCGGTGCTTCTGTGCACACACATGCATCTCCTATTTGTATCTTGAAGGCACCAAGGCTCTCTGCCTGTGCCTTCATAGCATGGCTTTGCCAAGTATAAAAACTGGTGTAACTGTAGCAGTGTCATCTCCTGAGAAGACGTTCCATTCCACCAGGGTTCCACTGAGCTTACAGCTAGCTCCCTGTCAGTTCCTGATGCCATGATTTCTGGGGACACAGGCAGTCATAGCTCCTCACCAGTCGGGACATTAGACATCTTAGTTGCCACTCAGAGCCCCAGAGGGGAAACATTTTTAGGGAGAGAAGAGAAATTATGAAATAACAAATACATTTTTCTGGTTCTATACAAATTAAAACAGATCATTTTTTTTTAGCACAACAGAATAGATACCCCTCCATCTGCATGCACAAAAGAATAAGATAATTGATTCATGAAGCACATAATATTTTAAAGAACTTTCGTATAACCTTGCTCATCTATTTATTTTAAGCTAAAATATTCTGGGGGACATTTAAACACCTTTGATGATGCTAAGAAGCACTATGATGTTGAGGGAAACTGAAGATCATTGTTTCTAGACTAAAACAGATGTTCAGGTGTTATTAAGAGGAAATTCAGAAGAGATTAAAGGGTCTGCTAATGTATAATAGAATATTGAATTTCGAGCCTATAGTCCCAGCTACTCAGGAGACTGAGGCAGGAAGATCACTTGAGCCTTGGAGCTCGAGGCCAGCCTGGGCAAATATAGAGACCACATCTCCAAAAATGTCTTTTTAATTCAAAAAAATAATGAATTTATTTTTCCCAGAATTATTGACAAATGTAAAATTGTGCATATTAAAAGTATATAAGATGATGTTTTAATATACATATGCATTGTGAAATGATTACCACAATCAAACTAATTGACACATCCATCACCTCACACAGTTACCTTCTTTTGTGTGTGGTGCTGCTTAATTGCACCACTCAATATCTCCTGTCTCAGTACATTTCTAGTACATAATACATTATTCTTAACTGCAGTCATCATGCTGGACATTAGATCCCCAGAACTTATTCATCTTGTAACTGAAGGTTTGTACCCCTTTGACCAACACCTAACATCTCTCCACCTCCCCCACCTCACCCAGCCCTTGGCAACCACCCTTCTACTCTGTTTCCATGAATTCAACTAAGACATATTGAATCTAAAGTCAAGTGTTCTGCCACTTAAAACCACAGGGCGGAATGAACAAAGCAAGCACCTACAATATAGACACAATGTAGTCAAACCCTTCAAAGTAGAAAAAAGATCACATCTGCTTCACCAGGCAGTGGTTGTTCCACAGCATGTCCCCCTAAGTTCCAAACAGAATCTTTATTGTTCTGTTTAAGAAAGGAACAATACTCAGGAGCTCTGACAAATTCCTTACACTGTGTAAATCACAGCGGGCAGCTCCGTTTGTCTTAATCCCATAGCCATTTACTTGAGTAGAAATGTGAACTAAAAATCTCAACCTTTCCATCTTACTGAATGGACCCCCTCTTGGCCAAGGGGACTCCAGAAATGCCTTAAAGCTGAGGTGCTGCTACTGAGAAGGGAGATCAGACACCCCTCACCCCTCGTCATTCCCCCCTCTTCCTGGAGATGTTCTTTGTAGCTGATTAACAGGCCTAAGGCTGTACAAGGCAAAGCTTAAACCACAGGTCATTAATTTACTTGACAGATCACTTGAGTCTAGATATATGTCTGGTACATGTCCAGTGGCTTGTCTCTGATTAATAGACTTCCTTATCTTAACTTAAAACATTAGACAAAGCTTCATTTTTTTAACCAATCACAAATCAAAGAGTCTTCAAATCCACCTATAACCTGTAATCTCCTGCTTTGAGATGCCCTGCTTTTTCAGGCCAAACCAATATACTCCTTCCATGTATTGATTTATGACTTTACGTGTAGTTCCCATCTCCCTGAAATGTGTAAAACCAAACTGTAGCCCAGCCACAGCAAGTCCACTTGCTCAAGCCTTCTTGGGCATGGCTCTGGGCCCTGGTCCTCAAACTTGGGAGTGGCTGTCGCGCCCATTGTCACATACATTTGGCTCAGAATAATCATCTTTAAATTATTTTAAAGATTTTGGGTTCTTTCCCATTGTCAGTATACAGACCTTTACCTCCTCAAATGTATGCCCCTGACTCTCTTAAACACAATGGCTTCACAGAAAACCATTCTACAGACTATTTCCTTTCTCATCATACACATGACTGGTAGTACACATACAAAATGACACATAGATATTAACATGCCCTAAGTTGATTCTACTACAGTTGATTACTTTTTAAATCACCTGATCTAGCATTTCAGTGGATTCCTGAGAGGATATTTAATAACTGAAATATCTGGTTCTGAAGGTTGCTTACTATTCTTTCTGGAACAAAAGACACAGAACCACGAATAAAACGATCTTTGAAGCCATTCTTTGGAACAAGCATATATTGAGAGCTGTCAGTGCTAAAATCCCTCCATGAGTCAGAAGTTTGTGGGGTGACAGTCTTATCAAATATCTGAAATATTTAAGATGGATTGTGATCAGTGCCTGAAGAGGGGAGAATTCATTATTTTTAAAAAATGGGTTTTTAAAAGGTCAGAAAAAGACAAAAACAATGTGGACATGTGTACTTCAGAATGCTCCAGAGAGGAGGCAGAAACCAAGCTGGGTTTTGAAGTAAATACCAATTTAGTGGCTCCATTATCAAGTTGCCCTTGTGTGGAAGATGCACAAAATTATACAAGGCAGGAAGAGAAAATTGCTCTGGCTGAAGAGGGTGCATCTGCATACAGGCATCAAGGAACCTTCCAAAGGCAAAGGCAGCATTTAGGACTGTGAGCATTTGACAGCTGGCCGATGAAGACTGGGGTAGAAGTACACACACAACATAGGGACTGAAGATACAGGAAACATCCAGCAATCTACAAACCATCCACTTTCACATGGAGCATGAAAGTGACATGAGAAGTGGGAACCTACTGAAAGGGAGGCAGGAGAGACAGGAAAACCACCCCCCTCTGCTCTGGCTTCTTTCACTCACTCACGCCTTCTCTTTGTAGCTTTAACCTCCCATGTCTGCCGGCTTTCCCTCTGACTTACAAACATACTCAAATCTCTCCTGCCAAAAATAAAGCACCACACTCCCCCTTGTGTGGTGTCTTTGGTGCAGCCACCTAACCTGGCTCTCCTCCTCCCGGCCGTTAGATGTGGCCAGTGTGTGACCGAGTGACTTGCTTTGGCCACTGAGCTGAGAGGGTAAGTTGTACATGTCCCTCCCGGCTACACATCAAGAGGTGATGCTTCATCTGCTATGTCCCCCCCTTGGTCCAACATCATTTGGTGATGCACATTTGGAAGAGTGTTATCCCCATGTTGGGGGAAAAATGTCACTTTCATGAATTTTATATTTCATGTAGTACATGTGGAAGAAACACATATTTATGTTTGAAGCAGAAACTGCCAGAGCGAACTTTAATATAAGCAGCTGCAGAGAGCAGACGAACTGCTTTTTCCCCATCAGATGTATCACAGTGAGTGTATGTAAAACAGTATGTACATATGTTATGTGCAATATATAATGTATATAAAATAGATTACATATATGCATATATAGATGACCCCCAACTCTCAATGGTTCAACATTTTTCAACTTTATGATGGTGCAAAAGTGATATGCATTCAGTAAAAGCCATACATAGAATTTTGATCTTTCCAATTAATTATATTAAATATTCAAAACTTCATTATAAAATAAGTTTTATGTTAGAAGGCTTTGCCTAACTGTAGGCTAATGTAAGTGTTCTCAGCATGTTCAATATAGGCCAGGCTAAGCTATGATGTTTGGTAAGTTAGGTATACTAAATGCATTTCCAACTATGATATTTTCAACTTAAAAATAGTATATAACCCTAATCTAAGTCGAGGGCATCTGTATATACATAATAAATGAATGAGAGAAAGAAAACAGAAACTTAATACTTACATTCAAAATCTTAGTTAATAATAAAAAACCCTATTTTATGATATTTTATGATATTTCTGAAACTTGACATGTTTCATGACTTCATGCAATTTTCTAAAAAAATGTTTCATAATCACTTATGCTAACATAAGGCTTGGGGTAAGAAACAGCATTTAAAAATTAATAAAAGTTCTGCAGCTAAACATCAGGGCCTTATCCTCTGACCATGGGCATCAGGAACCGCACGGTGAGGTAGCAGAGTGGCTGGCACCAGACCAAGCACACCCAGGAACTTCATCCTGCCCATGGGTCTGACCATGAGGCTGTGAGCTTAGCCCATGTCTTCTGTAAATACATTGTATTTTCCTCCATGTTAAGTATTTTATGTCTGTGATATTGCTGCCACATTCTGGAAAGTACTCAGCCCACACTAATTTATGGCCTATAATTGATTTTTCATCAAGGCTAGAGAGCTGTATGTCTACATCTGAATATAGAAAGCATGCATTCTATATATATAATTCCCTACTTCTATTCTCAAAAAGCAGACTATACTCTCCTACTCTACATCACAAAATCATCTTTGCTTTTAGCAAAATCTGATGACTCTAGTTCAACAGTCTGCAGGTGAGCTGCCTACCCAACATGCCTCCTCCAAAAATGACTCAGGACCTTCTTTCATGAGTAGAGAGTTGACATGGTCAGCAGCTGTCACTGTTGGTCTGGTGGGCTGCATGCCCATGTAGTGACCAGAGTGTCCTTTTTCCATGTTAAAAATGCAGTATGCGTGCCCTGACCTAAACTCACTGGACCAGGATCTGTGGAGCGGGTCTCTAAAACTTTATTGAGACAGTGCTCACCTGCTCTCCTCCACTCTCCTCAGATCCCAGAAGCAGCCAGGACTCCTCCAGCACCTCTGGTCACATCTGCACAGTCTCCATCACTGATGGTCACACCCTTCCTTCTGTGTTGTACCTGTTGGACCAGGAGCTCCTTGAGGGACAATGACTGTCAATCGAAAGCCCCTTTTATTCCTTGACTTCCAGCCCAGGGTTGGGGTCCGTCTCCTGAAATGAACACTGCCGACAGTGCTGCGATGGAGCAGGGACGCTGGGGCACATGCAGCCATGCTCGGAAGCTCCAGAAGGGAGCTGTAAACACTAGCATGAGGAGAGGAAGTGGAAAGCTGGAGACTGGTCCTGTATCACTACAGGAAGCATAGAAAAGTGCTCCAGAGCTTGGCAGTACCAGAGACAGGGACAGGAAGATGGTTCAGCTGGACAGAGTGGACTTTAAGGAAAAAGAGGCCACTAAACCAAAGGAACATCACCAGTCACTTGACTACCATTTTGTGGAGCCTGTGAGTCAGGGAAAAGGTAACGAAACAAAACAACAGCAGAAAGGGACATTCAATTGAGCCTTGAACAATGCAGGGGTTAGGGACGCCAGCCCTGTGCAGTCAAAAATCTGCACATAACTTTTGACTCCCCCAAACACAACTACCCATAGCCCACTGTTGACTGGAAGCCTTATCAATAACATAAACAGCCGATTAACACATACTTTCTGTGTTATATGTGTTATCTACTGTATTCTTACAATAATGCTCGACAAAAGAAATTGCTATTAAAATTACAAGGAAGAGAAAATACAATAATATTTTTCTATTCATTAAGTGGAAGTGGATCATCATAAAGGTCTTCATCCTTGTCGTCTTCACATTGAGTAGGCTGAGGAGGAGGAGGAAGAGGAGGAGGGGTTGGTCTTGCTGGAACCGCCTTTACAAATTGATAAAGGGGTGCAAGACAAGAACTGTGATAAGGGCCTAGCTAAAAATAAGGCACAGGCCCAGCTAAAAATAATGATAATAATTAGCCACTGTCCCCATTTCCTTCTCTATAATTGCCACTCTGGAGCCATGTAGCTGGTGGTCATAGAGTTTCTTAGCTTTCTCCGCAGATAACATTATCTTTCTGAAACAGGGGTAGTTTCTGAGCTATCCTCCAGGCCCTGCATTCCCGTGGGACGGCAGACACACCCAGACTAGTGACACATACTCGAGGAACTGACTCAACTGGTCTTGTGACTCCCACCCAAGAACCTGGTCAGCAGAGAAGACAATTACTACAACCCTATGATTCCACCCTAAACCCAGACAATTAGCAGACTCAATTGCCTACATCAAACTGTCTTTAAAAACCCTGTCTCCCAAATTCTTGGGGAGGCAGATTTGAGAAATTCCTCCCGTCATCCCTCCACCCCCAGCAGTGTTAGGAGGAATTAAAAACTCTTTCTACTCTTTCTCTACAGTAAACCCCACTGTCTCAGTGTGTTGGCTTCCTCTTGGGGAGCAGGCAACGAACCTAGTTGGGCAGAAATGTTGCTGTCTCAGGGATGGAAGAAAATCCACATACAAGTGGACCCATGCAATTCAAACCTGTGTTGTTCAAGGGTCAACTTTAGTTACTTACATCCAGGAAAACTAGGCAGAAATGAGGTAAGGGGAAGGTATAAGTGCAATTTTTCAGGAAAACTGATGATGCGTAATGTAGAGGAGACCGGTCATAATTCATTTAACTATTAGCTTCCTGAGATGCCCTGTTGGCTGGGCACTGCTATAGGAGCTGAACAAACAGAGCAAACAGAATGAAGGCCCTCTTGAGTCTTGGCATACAGACAAGTGAAAAACAAGACTGGAGAACTGCAGACTAGATCAGGTGCTTAAAAACAACAACAAAGTAGATTGAGAGAGTAGAGAGTAATGGTGTAGAAGAATCCAATTTTTGATGCAGTGGGTGGAGAAAGGGCCTCTGAAAAGGCAACAAGCACAGGCCATATTGAGGTGATGATGGGCCCTCAGACTGGTGCAGGGGAGGAATGTTCCAGGTGGGGAGAAGAGGACAAGGGAAGGCACTGAGGCAGGAGCATAGTTAGGTGTGTTCCATGAATCGAGGAGACAAGGGTCAGCAGGGCTGATGCAAGAGTGAGAGGGTGGGGGCGGGGAACAGAGCAGCTGGTGTAAGGCTTGCAAGGCCATGTGTCGCAAGGATTCTGGATTGTAGCCTAGGTGGGAAGCCCACAGGAACAGAGTAAGGGGCTAGCAGAGAGCTGGGGACAGTGGGACCAGGAAGGAGAGGCTAGGAGATGTGACTTTGAGTCCTCGAGGTAAACAGCATGACCTCAAGATGGAATTTCTACATGATGAGGAAAGGAGCTGGGAAGACGGAGGCCAGGCAGGGGCAAGGCAAGTCCCAAATGAAGTGAGAGCCAGCAAGATCTTTTCCCCCAGAGTTTCCAATATCTCAAGGCTTGTGTATGTTTTCCATGGATTTTCTCCCACCATTCTCAACAAGAGGGAAGGCAGCTTCACTGCAGGACATCCCTGGAACATCATCAGGAATCTCCTCCACGAAGGATACCAAGACCCAGAGAGGAGGGCCCTGGCTGTCATCCCCTTCCCAGAGCACTGTCCCTCTGAGCATGTGCCCAGGGACCCCTCCTGTAGCCCATCCTAAGCTGTGGGCAGCCAGCCCACCACTGAGGCCAGTACCTTGGACAGCGCTTACAACAACCCACCCACACCTGGCTAGGGAGTATGATCTCATTCTAGTGGGCCCAATTCTCAAACCCATAGATTCTTGCTCAGGCATTACTTAATCTTATCATTTTCCTTACTAGAGCCTGGGATATTGTTTTTTTTTTTTTTTTAAAGTCCACATTGAGGGGACCAAACACTTTTGAAATTCATCTATCAAGAAAACATGCAGGTGTTGTCATAGTAACAATATTTCGTAAAGTATTCATATTAACAAAGAATACCAAATAATGCTAGGAACCATCTTATCCCTTTCTTTTTTATCCAAAAAGGATAATAATTTGAGTTTAACTTCAACAATGGGAAACGACACCACCCATTCTCAAAGTTGTATTCAACAGAGCCACTGTTTAATCATTAGGCATTTTATATTTAACGAAGATGAAGACCTTCAGAACAAAAAGATCCTTTGCTTCAGCAATTTATAGGAAAATTACTGACTTGCTCAAAATCCTTGGAGAATCAGAGCTCTCAAAGAAGAACCATATTCAGCATGCCCAATTAGAACACGCAGGTAAAATGCAAACAATGATTATTCCATTTAAAAACTAACATTCTTCAGGCAAGTATAACTTAACGGACTTGCTCTTAAACACACTGACGTATCTTTCCCCAATACTGACTCCTACAATAACGGAGTCCTAAATGGACTTTGCAGAGGTTTTAAAAAAACAAACAAACTATAACAACGAAAAAACAGAACACAAGAACTATTTTCCTGTGTTCTGTATAGTGAACACTGGTATTTTCCAAACAGCTCTTCATGCAATAAAAATCAAAATATTTGAAATGATTTGATTATGTCCCAGTAATATCATCCACACCATTAGAAGTATAATTGGTGAGAAAGAAAAGTGGCTCAGAGCAGTCTGAAGAATTTGAGGCATGAAAAATTTATTAGGCCCAGAGAAATGTATGAGACTTCAGTCACGCCTCCCCTCCAGCCCACCCCTGCACCCATGTCCTGGATTTATTGCTTACATATTTTGGTTTCACCCCCACCCCCACAATTTTCTAGACTAGCTGATAAATTACCTAACAGTTTATAAGTTGTACAATGTGACTCTTACCCATCATCTTCAAGTTCCTGGAATTTGTGACACAAAGAACAATGTATAGACAATCGATAGCTTATGTTATTTTAATGAACCAATGTAAGGACTGCCCCTTCTTTTTTCCTTTAAAAACCCACTTGTTGCCACTGCAACATATATTCAGGGCAACTTGAATCTATATCTCCCCGGTTGCAGCCCTCAAACTTGGCCCAAATAAACTCTACTTATATTAATGTAGAGAGTTTCTTCCTTTAGAGAGTTTCTTCCTCAACATTGATCTTAGTGTCTTGTTCAACACTCTGATTTTGCAGGTTGGGGATACTGAGGTTCAAAAACCACCCTCTGTGTGGACCCCGGTTCTGGCTCCAGCCCTGCGGCCTTCCACAAAGCCATGCTGCCTTTAGTGAGGACCAGTGTTCCAGAAGAAGCCTCTCTTGCACAGGAATCTGTCAGAAAAGCCTACAAAATCAGCTTACAACTAGATGTCCAGCAAAGGAGTTTCAAAATCCCAGTGGAGAGCCGGAGAGCTTGAGACAGGCCAAATATATATCTGATAAATGAGATCCAAGTGTGAAAACTGTCACTTATTCCATACACATACTTCTCCCTGTAGCCGCTTTCATTTTCCTTTTCATCTCCTTGTCATTTTTATCCTACAGGAATCCATTAGCCTGCACATTTCAGGCAAGTAACTGCTCTCCTGCTGCCCTTCTCCCAGGGTTGCAGACTAGGGGTTTGGCCCCAAAGTGAGCCCCCCTGAGGAGGTGGCCCAGGGGGTCAGCCCATCTGGCCCTTCTCCGCCCAACCTCAGCAGCTGCCCAGGGCCAGACCTCTCGCCAAGACCACACACGGTTCACAGGCTTCACAGGCCACTAGTGCAACCACGCGGGCTCCCTTCCAGGGTACTGTCCACCTCTCTTCTCCTCCCTCAACTCCCAATCCTTGGGAATCTTCCTAAATCTTACCAGGAAAATCTATGGCATTATCTTCTAAGGGCTATTTTCTGTCACCCAACTCTGACAATTTGCATTTTAAATGACTGCAGCAGGGCAGATCTTACACCACAAAGGAGTGAATTTCAAAGGAGTGAATTTCAAAGGAGTACCGTCAGGCAATCACCCTGCATAAGGAAGGGAGCAAGTGAGTTTGTCCAGGTACTATGACCATCAACTTCATCTACGCATAAAAGTCAGTCCTGTGGGGAAGTGGGTGCCAATTTTTAGGACACTCCAGAAGGAATCTATAGCCATAAAAGACAAAAATAAGTAAAGATATGGATTCTGGACTTGGGAGGCCAGGAACTGCACTAGAGGAGCTCTCCCCACCATAACCTCTCAACCCAGGGGATTCACATGAACATATGTTTGTATAATCAGTGCATTTAATTAAAAACATATACAACAAATAAGACTTCACACTCCATCTAATTTTACTAATATTTGTATAATGCTATTGTACGATTAGATGCTAGGGAAAGAGAAGCAAATTTTCGGAGTCTTCAGAAGTGAATGGAAATAGTTCCTTTAATTTCAGTGTTAGTGTCGCATCCTTCTGCATTCAGCTACTCGCTGATAAAAGAAATCAGAGAGTGTATTGACTTGTAGGAACATTCAAATATGTTCACAATATAAAAGTCTTGTTTATTAATATTTTTAATGGTGGTTTCCAACTGAGGAAACATCAGTGGTTAGAGCCCATTCGTAAGTGCTAAGAAAATGAATGCTAAGTCCATTATGAGGGGAAATAATTCTTATAAATTGTTACTGCTCCTGCTCCTGAAGCTGTTGACACCATACCAGGGACAAAGACAATGACGAACACAACCAAAGAAGACTGACCAGAGTTCAACTATGCGATGAGACAATAGAAATAGTGGATCCATAATCCTGTGACAATGTAAATGTATACTTAATACAAACATATTAAAATATAAATGTATAAACAGAGGCTATAGCCTTTCTTGGAAACATTGAAAGTTGAACATTAGCCTCGGTGAAAACTCTTAATCCTTTCAATATATAGGTTTAAAAACCAAGCCATGGAGCTTTGCAATTTCCTAGCCTATCCAGTTGGATCATAAAGGGAGAGTAAATCCATATATTTGTACAGCAACAGTGAAAATATTTACTTGCACTGATTTATTCTGTGTCGGGAATACAGAAAATGGGCACGAATGGTGTGGGACAGGAAAGGAAGGGGGGCAGCCTCAAGATTGCACCTCCCCTGCCTCTCCTGTAACATGAGCCACTCACCTTTCTGGGTTATTCTGAGTACTGAAGGAAATTATGCATGGAAGGTTCTTGGTACATCAAATAATTGTTGGTTATTAGCCTTTTTTAAAAAAAAATAGTATGTAGAGGCTGAGAGGGAATAAACTGCAGTATTTGAATATTTAGGTAAGTTCCTCTTTTCAAGGGTCATGGAAAATTTGGGAAGCAGCTTGAAAAAGTACTCAACCAGATTATAACGTTTATTAGGACTGATAAACTGCTTAAATGTTATAACAATAATCCCAAATGCAAAGAATACCAGGTCATAATACCAGTATGAGGAATGGGACAGCCATTTCATGTGATCTACAGAAGATGTAGTGTGAACACATGGGGTTTGATGACTTCAAAACTTTTAAATACGTGGCAAATCAAGGTACTTTAAAAATGATTTTAATTTAGCCTTGTAAATTATTTTAAAATAAGTGTATTACTTTTTTCTGACTATAAAACAATTCCTGTTTATTAGAGAAAGCCTGAAAAAAATAAAGAAATCAAATCCTCAGTATTGTGAGGTAACTACTGTGACTATTTTGGCCAATTACCCTACATATTATGTTTTACATGTGGATTAATTTAATATACTAAGTTACTCATATGTATATTGAATTTTGTGCTGTGTGCTTCATTTTATGTAAAATTGCATTTGAACATCTTTCTACATTCAAAATTCTTTAAAGATCACTTTATTCCATGCATCATCTATTATGTGGATGGATCATAATTTATTTAACCCACCCCCTTTTTAACTATAAATAACAAAGTGACGAACACCTTCATAGATGAAAAGGTAGGTTTCCCCACTGGAAGTGAATGCACATGTTCCAGCTGTGCCTACGTGGAGAAACCCTCCAGCTGTCAGGGCAGAGCATGGCTTCACCACTCAGGCACCTGCATTCTTAGTCTGCTCATTAGACAAACCAAAAAGAAAGCTCACTAGTGTTTTAATTTGCATTTTAAAAAATGACCAGGTAGAGGCAATCTGCACCACTGTATTTCCTCTTGTGTGAGTAGACAAAACGATTGATTCCTCTGCCTAGATTTCTCTTAAGATTTGGAATTATTCTTATCATAGCACTCTTTGTATATTATAGTCATTAAACCTCTGACTAGCACATTTTGGCAAGTGAGTTTTCCATTTGTGTTATTTTTCTTTCATCTCTTTGTGACTTTTTGGCACGTGTGCCTTAACAGCCTGCCTCTTCTGTGAGGCTGCCTGGTACAAGGGACAGCCCTGAGCTGAGCTTTGGCACAGCCAGCATGATGGGACTCACCTGCTTGGGCCTCAGTTTCCTCACTTGTAAAACAGGGGAGCTAGCTGTCCATCTTTCATTTTTCTCCCACCTCCAAAAGGATAAACTGTGTAGTGACTGCAGCATAAGAAGCAAACTCAGTTCATCCTTCCTCAACTTTATAAATAAGAAATGCTGTCAATAAGCATTAAATGACATTGATAAAATCAGATATCTTAGAAAAACTAAGGGACACGATTTGTTTGCTGCACACAAGATTTTTCTTTAAGCATCTTACATATGGTTAACCTTTGTTAATTTTACTCTGAATATCCTAGAGCACAGGACTTTTTTTTTTTTAATTCTTGCCTGGGTTTTGAGATCCTTATTGATCTAGGCCCCAGCAAACGGTGTTTCAAATAGGAATTGAAACACAGATAATGATGCTTTTACTTTAGAAATCTGCTCATCTTAGAACGCAAAGCAACACCCTCTCTTTTTGTATTTAGAAGGGAAACACGATCCATTGCTTTGGGAACTTACAGTCTTTGGTGTGTTCCTAAGCTTTTTCACTGTGGTCTCTGGGAAACAATTACTTCT
Source organism: Lemur catta (assembly GCF_020740605.2). Classification (NCBI taxonomy): domain Eukaryota; kingdom Metazoa; phylum Chordata; class Mammalia; order Primates; family Lemuridae; genus Lemur; species Lemur catta. The sequence goes on from NC_059136.1 coordinate 21,049,896, forward strand.
CCCTTCATCTCAACTCATACCATAAGTGCCCCGTTCATTATGGGCAGGAGGTGATCTTGGCTTCATTTGTGGTTGACCTTAAGTCTCCCGCAGAGAATCTTATCTTATTTAGTACTTTGTTTAACTGAACATTCCTCATCTCTGAGCTGTTAGTATCTAACGGTGTCTTCTTTTTGCTCACCAATTTTCAGAAGATTACAGACAAAACTGGTGATCAATGGTTTATAGTTCTCAGAGTTGAATCCCAATTGCCAAATGTAATCCGAAGTGATTTTGACAATGCAATGTTAACACATTACTCACTTGCTCTAGTTTAGTAATAGACATCTGTATGGGCAAATCTAGGAATGGATGTTAGGTGACAAGCTAGCCACCCAGTATATCCAAGTGTGACCAAGATTCCAGAAAATAAACACCATGAGCTAAAAACTAGAAAAATGAATGTTAATGAGAACATGCCACATCCCAGATATTGTGTTAGGTACTTTACAGGGATGGTCTCCTTAAAATCTCACAGCAGACAAATGAGGGAGGGGTATTATCTTCAGTTCATAGGTATCTGAAATTCAAAGAGTTTCATTAACCTGTGTTATGGGTTGATACATACTTGCCGGAACATGTATAGACACACACGTTTGTCTGATTCCAAAACCCATATTCTTTGATTGCATCATGCTGCCTGTGAGGCACATGCAGGCTTTGCAGAGGTGCTCACATACCTGTGACCTAATGCTAAGACTTCCCACATCCAGATTGATTGGCATTTGAATGGAAATTAACCGTCTTGATCTCAAAACATGCCCAGGACAGCTATGTTGCCAACTGAAATGGAATACTCAAAACTAGAGTTCAACAACAGAAGAAGTCATAGGCTATTCATTTGGACAATAGGTCATAGGTGAAAATAGCTATGCTAAAATATATTGATCAAATTGTTCCTACAAGCAATTCCATTTCAGTCCCTGGAATTTATTTTTCACTTTCCCATTTAGCCACGAATACAGAGCTGATGTCCACTCTATTTTGCTCTTGAGACCTGGCGCGGGGGAGATTACTGTACCTTCAGAAACCTGAGACTGCTTGGGAGGGCTGGGAGGCTGCTGGAGGCAGCCACTGGCCGGCTGTTGCATGTTTCAAGGCATATGCTATTCTTTAGTTTGTGTAAGGTTCCTTTTCTATTTGAAAAATGAAACCAATAACTTATCAAGAACAATTTAAATATCATGACGACGGTGAAATGAAAAGCTGACAATCTCCAGACTTTATTTTCAACAAACTTGATTCAAGTATACATTTTCCAAACATGTTCACCTGGTAGTTTGAGTAGAGTGTGTACAGAGGAAGGTGGAAATGAGGAAGAAATAAGTCCCCTCTACCAAGAAAAGAGTGTAACGTGGAGCACTTCTGGAGAGAGTGCCACCCTGACCCAAGGGGGCAAGAGCTGCCTGGGGCGATCCGTGGGAAGGGGCACACACAGGAAGTCAGAGAAAGCGCACTGTAAAGTGTCTTGTTGCCAGCACTGTCAGGAGAGACGGAGGCGTCCCTGTGACGTGTGCGCCTCAGCCAGCCACACCGCGCAGAAGGCTGGACCATCCAGGGAAAATGCACCTGTGAGTAAGGGAGTGGCAGCGCTAGGAACCTCCAAATACCTAATTGATTACAAGAACTATGACTATTTCCCTAGTAAACAAGGATGTGTAACAAACAACTTGGTTATATTGTAATTATAACCCCCTGTTCTCAGATGGTGAGGAAGTTTTGAAATCCCAAGTCAATTTCCTTGTTTCTCTCCTCTGAACTTCTATATGTAGAGGATAAATAGACGAGAGTGAACAGTTGCCTAATTTAGAATGAAAATCAACTGGCAACTGCCCAAAATGCTTTGACAATGAGGACTATTTCCCAAAATCTGGCCAAAAAGTCCAGGCCTGATTGTCATACCATAGAACAACCACCACACAGCAGTCAAATTCTGTGGGACGTTTTGGGGAAAGCACCCAGGATGCAGAGGACTTGGGTTCTAGATCTGGTTTTGCATTTTCTAGTCACAACTCCCAGGAGCCTCCGTTTCTTCACTGGAAAGTGAGACGGAACCTGCTGGGCCCACCACACAAATCTTTAATGTTAACATGAAACGCTGAAGTGACCACACTGGTAAATGATGTACAGAATTATAAAACTATTCAAAGACTTGGTGGCTCACACCTATAATCCTAGCACCCTGGGAGACAGAGGCAGGAGGATTGCTTGAGGTCAAGAGTTCAAGACCAGCCTGAGCAAGAGAGAGACCCCATCTCTACTATTAATAAAAACAGAAAAAATTAACTAGGCATGGTGGCACACACCTATAGTCCCCGCTACTTGGGAGGCTGAGGCAGGAGGATCACTTAAGCCCAGGAGTCTGAGGTTTCTGTGAGCTATAACAACACTATCTAGCCTGGGTGACAGAAGGAGAACCTGTCCCCCCAAAATAAATGAATAAGTAAATAAATAGTCCCTCACTGACAATCAGTGCAGGTGAAAACAAGTAAATTCAGTTGTTTGAGATGATCACAATAAAGGACACTTACGGATCCTGAATCCTCCGCAGTGAGGAGGATTTTTAGTTTTCTCCGCTCAGGAGAAAACTAAAACACACTCACGCATACCTGCTCGTGTGTACACACAAGCACATACCTCCACACACAAGGCACATGTGCACATACACACACACACAATTCTTTGCCTTACCCTAATTATTTGTAAACTCTTTGTAAAGTGAGACACAGATGGTATGTGAAATCCAAGCCAAATTAAAGTTTCTTTCACTAATAATTCCGAGACCCCTGCTGGATGTCCACATGGAGCATCAGCACATTCATCATATTCCCTTGTCGAGCAGCAAATGTTTACTGAGCACTTGTTCTGGGCCAGGCACACTGCAAGGCTCTTGGGCAACCCGGACAAAGGTGCCCCTGTGTGCCCTGAGAGAAGGCGCCGCAGTGAACAGGGAAGGGCTCATGCACACAAGAGCCACTTGGCATTTCAGGTGTGGTAAGGGCAATGCACACAGGATGCAGAGGAGATGAGAGGCCACCCGAGAGGGGATTCCCAAGGAAAAGGGGGAGTGCATCAGACCAGATGGAGGGCCGGAAGCTGAGATGTGGCCCTGGTTCTCAGGCCAAAGTATTGTATTTGGCTACACTAGTGCCAAGCTCTTAATATGGTTGTTTGACCACCTGACTTGGTGCCCTGACTGCCACAAACCACATGAAAAGACATTATATAATAGACACTGAGTGTTCAAGTAAATTCAGCCAAGATAGTCAAACTAAAATAAAACCTACTAGTGACTCATCACCATTGTGTTTCTTAACTTTAATCAGATGCCATCCTCAATAATTATCACAACATGATCCATTTGAATGAGCAGAGACTTTAGAACCCGTGAAGTATGTACAAAGGATGTATGTTTGCCAGCAATGTATCTGCCCAGCTAATTTACTTATGCTCTTTCATCCTTATCCGTATTTCATACAAACAAAATAGGCATTTGTTACCATAGAAAAGCATGAATGCTACAATTTTCAAAGATTCTGTGCTTTCAAAGACAGCTCTAAAAGAGGGCTGACCCGACATCAATGGTTGGCTTCCTATTTGGTACGGTACAAGGCATCTGTGTCCAAGTGGGGATGTGCAGCCACAGCCCCTGCCATCAATAGATGCGTCCAACCACGTGTCCTCCTCACCGGGTGAGGCTGCCCCTTTCACAGCCAGGGGCACTTCCGCAGCTGTTACACCTGCATCAGGAAACAAACGGCCCTATTTTTAGCTTCTGATGCTTTGAGTGAAACACCACAACAATTAGGCCTAATTACTGTGCGCAGCTCTACTGCCACGGGGCCTCTCCACGAGGAACAGGGAGAGCCTCAGCCTCAAACCAGGAGCCCATGACCCCGGTGCCCACGCGTGCAGCTCTGCCCCTGTAATCACTGCTAATTCACAGTTCAGAGGAGTACATTTCAGGGCAGTGTCATTACAACCCCAACCCCAACTGGGTCAAGAAAGAGGGGCACGTTTATGTGCAGACAGGAATATGTGCAGACCGTGAATACAGACACAACTCCAACAAACTTGCTGGCATCCTACAGTGTTATTAGCATTCTTGTTTGTCTTAAAGTTATTTTGAAATAATTATAGATTTGCAGGAATTTGCAAAGAACAAAAAAGCTCAAGGGGGTCTTATGTACGCTACACCCAGTGTTCCCCAATGCTGGCTATGTGACATAATTCCAGTATGAGAGCAAAACCAGGAAACTGACCTTGGTACAATCCACAGGCCACATTCAGATTTCACCAGCTTTACATGCAATCATGTGAGAGAGAGTCTGTGTGTGTGTGTGTGCGCACGCAGTTCTGTGCAATCTTATCAAATGTGTAGAGTTGTGCAACCACCAACACAATCGAGCTACAGAACTATTCCGCGATGACAGGTCTCTCTCATAACCCAGTTTATAGCCAAACCAGCCCCCCCTCCCCCGCGATCTCCTTCCTAACCCCGCGATGACTAATGTGTTCTCCAACTTTTTAATCTTTATTTTTAGGAACATTATATGATTTTCTGTCTAATAGCTCTATAAATTACTAAGAGTGGGGTGTTGAAGTCTCCAACTATAGTTATGAATTTGTCTGTTTGGCTCTATTAGTTTTGGCTTCTTAAATTTCATGTCGTTTGGTGCATGCACATTTGGCATCGCTGCGTCTAATACAAAGTCCCTCTTTTCTTTGCTCTTTTTAATCTACTTTATCTGATATAAATATGGTCATGTCTGCTTTTTTAAAGTTAGTGCCTGCATGACATATCTTTTTCCATCATTTTCCTTTCAACCTACTTAGGCCTTTATGTTTGGAGTGAGTTTATTAGAAAGCACACACTGTATTGGGGTCATACTTTTTACCCACACTAACAATCCCTGTCTTTTAACTGCTATGTTTAGACCTTTCATATTTAAAGTAAATATTGACAGGCAAGGGATCAAGCCTGCCAATTTATTTCTTGTGTTCTGTTTGTTCTGTTTTCCATACCGCTGTTTCTTTTTTTCTTGCCTTCTTATGGGTCATATTAACATCTTTTAGAAATCTATTTTGATTTACGTATAGTGTCTTTGATGACATGTTTCTGTATGATTTTTTAGTGATTATTTTAAGTTTTAACATACTAATATATATAAGTAATACATTAGAGTTAATATATATAAGTAATACATTAGAGTCTACTGGTATCAGCATTTGAGCAAAATAGAAAAACTTTACTTCCATTAAGTCCTTTTACTCTTCCATCTTTTTAAATAGAAATGTCTTAAGAATTTCCTCTCCATTCATGGAGCACCATATCAGATGGAATTATTAATCTTTTGCCTCAACCTTCAAACATGGGTTTTATAAATTCATGAGGGAGAAGGGTAGCATATTATATTTACCACTCATTCATTCCATTGATCTGTCTTCTTTCAAGATAGGTCAGTGCTCTTTGTTAGCACTTCCTTCTGTTTAGAGACTTCTAGGTATTATCTTTTTTTCTTAAGAGATAGAGTCTCGCTCTGTTGCCCAGGCTGGAGTGCAATGGTGTGGTCATTGCTCACTGCAGCCTCAAATTCCTGGGCTCATGCGATCCTCCTGACTCAGCCTCCCAAGTAGTTGGAATAACAGATGCATGCCACCACACTTGGCTACTACTGTTTTTTTTATTTTTTGTAGAGATAGAGTCTCACTGTGCAGCTCAGGCTGGTCTTAATCTTCTGGCCTCAAGCAATTCTCCTGCCTCAGCCTCCCAAAGTGCTGAGATTATAGGTGTGAACCACTATGCCTGGTCTAGGCACTCTTTAGAGGTAGGTCTGCTGGGGATGAATTCTCTTATATTTTCTTTCATCTTATAATATCTTCATTTCCCCTTCTTTATTTCTGGAGGAATATTTTTGCTGGATATAAAATTCACAGTTGACAGTTCCTTTCTTTCAGCATTTAGAAAATGTTGTGCCTCATCCTTATGTCTTCCATGGTTTTGACTGAGAAATTCACCATCACTCAAACTGTTTTTCTCCTGTAAGTAAAGTTTCATTTCTCTCTGGCTGCTTTTAAGATTTTTTTTCTTTTCTGAAGTTTAATGATGATGATTTCTGTTGTGGATTTCCTTGTGTTTATCCTGTTTGAGATTTACTCAGCTTCTTCAATCAGTATGTTTATGCCTTTTGCCAAATTTGGGGAATTTTCCAGCTATTATATCTTTGTTTTTATTTTATCAGGCCCATTCATTCTCCTTTCCTCTAGGTCTCTGGTGATGTAAATGTTTGATTTTTTGTGATTCCCTTCTGTGCTGCTGGGCCAGCGTGGAGTTCAGCTGTCTTCTTTACTGTACTGACACCAGCTCACTGGGGGAACTGGATGGAAGATCAAAGCCCTCCTGGCCCATCAGCTCAGCCAGGTGAGGGATGGAAAACCAGTTCTCTGTCCAGCTCACCGACACTGCCTGGCAGGGGAGTCTGGGTGGTACTGCTGTTTCTGCTGCACTAGGGACAGGTGCATGATTCGCTTCCATGTCAGCCCCAGTATAACCACAGGGGTGGAAGGAAGAGGCAGCTTTTTTGTTTGGTGCTCGGCTGGACCAGGGTAGGTATTATCAGAAATGTTTTCTGTTTTATTAGGTCACTCTTTCCTTGGCTCTTTGCCTGGAAAACCAGGCTTTGACTGGAGTTCTTAGGTCATTAGTGCTTCCGGATTACTTCTCCAGCACTGTGTCTGGGATCCAGAGGAGACAACAAAAAACCCAGGCATCTCACCACATGTTGTTCCTCAGTCCTGAGGTCCAAAGCAGTCTGCTGCCTTTTTCCACCCATCAGAATCTTCTACACTTTGCTATGTGATGTCCAGGGTGTGCTAGTTGTGGGAGACAGGGTGCAGCAGGAACAGGGCTACTCTACATTGGCCAGAATTAGAAGTCTAGTCTTCATTTATAAATTCATGAAATCTTCATAGTGTACCTCTCATTGTGGGAAGAAATCTTAAGGATCATAGAATTAAATTGTCTCATTTAATAAATGCAAAACAGAACTATAAAGCAAAAATGCAAAAATAGTATAGGCTATCAAAGTGCTCTGAGAAGGCTGGATATAAATATAAAATTAAAGAACTAGGATTAAAGGACTAAGAGTATCTTTTAAATAGTAGTAGTCATGATATTAGTAATGGTAGCAATAACAGTAAATGAATTTTTTAAATATATATTTACCCTCTGTTCTATCTAAAGTGACCTTCTGTTTCCCATATATGACAGGAAGAGTAATAGAAAATAAGGTGGAAGAAGGGGGTGGTGTTGGATAAAAGGAGACCCTAAATGCTCACACCAGCCCCCACCTTGGAAGGGTTGGGGACTTCTAACAAGTCATTTCATCTTTCTGGGCCACTGTTTCCTAATCTTCAAAATGGAAATGATAAAACCTCATCTGACTGCCATATAGGTTTGTATGTTTTTTTTTTCTTTTTGAAAGTGCTAATGAGCTACTTTATATGACAGCATTAGGAAAAACTATAAACGTGTATACAACACAAAGTATAAACACGGCCATTTCCAATGGAGGATTAACAACAGGAGGCATGTGTTGAAATGGCGAGTATGGTAAGCCACCGAGACAAGCCAGTTTACGAGCATAAGACCTTTATCTCAGATAATTCAACACTGAAACCCTCTGACCTTAGACTGTTACTTTATCAAGCGTATACACACGCACACACACATACACACACAGAGTGGCTTTCGGCCTGAAGCCACTGTCTGAGAGAAGCATGCTTACATAAGTACAACAGCACTGAGAAACGGCCTCTGTGCAGCTCCTCAATAATCCATCCAAGTGTGATGCTATTTTTAGGTTTCAGGGGAAATGAATTGCTCAGATGAAAGCATTACTCCTCTGTTCTACCCAAGTACCATATTACTTATGGTCAAACAATCTTTAAGGTACCAACTGAGTAGTGTATTTCTATTACTTGGCAGATGGGAAGCGAGAACTGAATATTTTTAATGTAACTCTCTCTGAAAAGTAATTTGTCAGGGGTAATGCATTTTCCACTCGCCAGCAGCACATCCAGCTTCTTGTACGCACAGGGCTGGAGTCACTTAGGGTCGGAAAGGAGGGGGATGCTGAGGGCTGCGGTGACCCCTCCAGGCTTGTCACAGGCCATCGGCTGCTCTATGTGAGGCAGTTCTGAAGCAACAGGAGAATATGGGAGGATATGAGAAGGTCTGCAAGGCATAGAGGATGACGGTTGCTACTTACATCACTAATCATTAGTACGCGTCAAATGTAGTGCCAGGAGCAGGAGCAGGAGGGCAATCCAGTGTCTCCTCAGGAATTCCTAAGATACCTGCAGGGCTGGGTCACCCATGAGACTCAGGACATCTATTGGACTTGAGGCCTCGGGCATCCCCCTCCCGTGAAGGAGGAAAGATTTGTGGAGGGGCAGCATTCTGTGGTCCCAGGAAAGATTTAGACAACCGGAGTTGCCCTCAAAGGGAAGATGTGTCAGGAAGAGGAAACAAGGAGCCAGTCACTTCAGGGCCCAGACAGCGTTGGGCAAGAAGCATCAGGGCTCACTGTCTCCAACACAGCCACCTCCAGGGATGGACACTCATCTCTGCCCTCTCCCAGGGAGGCCCAGGGGTCTTCCAATCTCTTTTGAAAAGGACCTCAGCCAGGGCAGGAACTCAGGCCTGTGGCCCCGCCCCAGTGCACACTAGTGGGTGTTAGATGCTTTTGGTGTGTCAGTGACGGGACAGTTACTGACTGAGGCACACCACCCTGTGATTCAGGAACATTATCTCACCTCAGCCTCCTGAAGTATCATGTGTTAGTGTCCCTGTTTTATGAAGAAGGAAAACAGAGGATCAGTGTTGCAAGTTTCACAGCCAGGTTAGGGCATAACCAGGATTCAAGCCAAAGCCTCCAGCCCCAGAACCCGAGGAGTGCACTGCTAAGCTGCGCAGTCTCCCAGGACTTCCAGATGCCAGGGGTGGCAGCAGCAGGGTTTTCCTATTTACAGTAGGTGACACACTCCTGGACATTTTCACCTGTTTCTTTTCATCATAACTTCTTTGACGGATGTGGCCCCAAATGGAATGCACAGTCAACCACGTGGGACCAGTTCAGGAAGGTAAACTCCTGAAGCACAACTCACTTCCACCCAGAACATGTGGCCTCCAAAGGCGAAGTGTTAGCACTGGCTATTTTAAACTGCATCAGTCCTCTACAAAAGGCACGATTTAATCGAGTTTTCTTTAAATTCTTAAAATTCATAACATATTCTCTTTCATATTAAAAGTGTGACCTCCATTAATCATTGAGTTGAAAGTATTTTTTTTTTCCTGAGATAGAGTCTCACTCTGTCACCCAGGCCAGAGTGCAGTGGCACAATCTTAGCTCACTCCAACCTCGAACTCCTGGACTCAAGTGATCCTCCTGCCTCAGCCTACCAAGTAGCTGAAACTACAAGGTGCATGCCACCACACCCAGCTGATTTTTCTTTTCTTTTCTTTTTTTTTTTTTGGTAGAGACAGGGGTCTTGCTATGTTGCCCAGCCTGGTCTAGAATGCCTGGCCTCAAGTGATCCTCCTGCCTCGGCCTCCCAAAGTGCTAGGATTACAGGCATGAGCCACCTCACCCAGCCTGAAACAGTCTTATTTTAATTCTCTCTGCCACACTCTAAGACAGTGATTCTCAAAGTGACATCTCCAGACCAGCATAATTAGCATTACCCAGGGACTTTATAGAAACAAAATTCTCAGGCCCCACCCTGACCAGTTTATTTGGACACCCTGGGGGGCAGATCCAGCAAGCTGTGTGTGAACAAGCCCTCCAGGTGACCAGATGCATGCTCCAGCTGGGGGATCCTTGTTCCAGAGAATCCAGTATGAGGCAGGAAGCCCAAGTGCAGCTCAAAGCAGTAGGCCAAGTATTTGCATTTGATGCACTGTAGCTATCTTGATCAGGGAAATACAATAATCAAAAGCAAATTTGAGAAAGACAATTCTAGAAAGAGGAAACAAGATGTTTTGTTTAACAGTGGTTTTAAGACCACAGTCTCTTGAATCACCCAGACGAGAGTCAGAGTCTCGATATGCAGCCCTTCCTCCCTGAGCCTCGATCTCCTTACTGTAAAATGGGAGTGGTAGGGTACTCACCTCCCAGGCTTTTTGTAAGCAAGGAGGTGAGAAATATACTGCTCAAAATAAATGCAATTTACTCAACTTAGCAAAGTAAATTGGAATCAAGATATTTTAAGGTAAACATATAAGATATTTTAGTGTGTAACATGCTCTGGAAAACAGGAAAATAATATTTGATCTATGATTGGTAGAACACAAACATTCTATAACTGTGATATGTATAAGATCTTACTATACGAAGTATTACTTTGTTTTTTTATTTTGTAGGGTTTTTTTTAGCTCTAAAGGGGAAGTTTTCATTTTGATATCACAGAACAGTTACCACAGGTGGTGGAGCATTTACCGTGTGCTCCAGGCTTCTCTTATTTTACCCTCCAATGCTTTGAAATAAGAGTTATGCCCTCTTCTTGCAACAATTGCATTCCATTTCAGGGCGGCATTTAACACTGTTGGTTCTAAGGGATGAAACTTTGGCAAGCAGTCTACCAAACAGTCCTAAGAACCCAAGGCACACCTGAACTCCAGTCCTGGAAGGAGAGCTGAAGGACAGATAAAAAAAAAGTAGCAGGCAGGTAAAGGGCCACAGGTGAGAAAAAGTATGGGCCCCACGGAAGTTCTTTCATGGTCAGAAACACATGAGAGAGTCCTGGGAACGTCCACAGCTCAGCAGGGCAGAGAGACTCATCACACCAAGGCTCAGTTTCCTCTCGTGAAGCTGAAGCCTCATACATGCGGCTTTCCCTGCAGAATGGATGCCGTTTCTGCACACTTCACCTATCAATGGGAACATCAGCTCTCGCTAAGAGGAGGCAGTCCCTAAACACTCTCCCTATTCTAACAACACTCTTCTTGAGATAATTCTTTGATCAATGCTATTGAAGGACTAATGTTTATTTAACAAAATAATACATAGCTGAGATTAAATAATATGTAAATAGAGTTCACTAATCAAAGATGGTGAATTATTAATATATGACCCTATCATCTCAGGAAGTAAGTGATAAAACCTCTCTATGCAAAAACTGTACACACCATGTACTCAAAATATCAAACCTGGTATTCCCCACGGTTATACAGGACTAAAGTGTAACAAATGTAAGCAAAGTTTAGGTGAAGGCATGGGCGATTTATTCATAAGTGAGCATATTCCCTTCAGAGTATCCGTGGGTGAAAAGCAAGACTAAGGACATTAATCAAACCATGTTGAACACAATAAGGACAGGGAGGGATCTGGGCAACCTCTGCACCCGCTTCCGAAAGTCCTGGTGTCAACCGCTCTGATTCCCCACACTGGCCCCCTGCTCTTCCACTCACAGGCCTGGTGTCTGCCTGCTTCCCTCTTCTTGCTCTGTCTTCTTCCTTTGGTTTCTTCATCTCTTCTTCCACCTCCAACTCCCTGGTGCATCTGCTCTGTGACCTCCCCTTTCCTCATCATAGGTATTTTCTGTCTTTAGTTTCCATGATGTCTTTACCGCTTAGGGAAGTACCTCCCAAATTTAGACAGGCTGGACTCAAACCCTAGCTAACGTTCTCTGTGTGTGTGGCATCCTGAAGCTTCATTTTCCTCTTTAGTTTATCGGGAATCATAATCGTATCTTCCTCTCTGATTTGCTGTGAGTATTCAATCACATCATCCGTCTGAAGCACCTAGCGCACTGTCGGCCACAGGGCAAGTGTTCAGTAAATGTTAACCACTATCATATCACTTCCTTAATTATTTATAGTCAACATCACAACCTGCGTCTCCCCCAAGAAGGTGGCGTCCACAGCGTTCTCATCACACTCCCATCACACACAGCCTCTTTCCAAGACTCTTTCTAGATATCTCTATCTCTATCTTTCTCTCTCTTCCTTCTCTCCCCCACAGCTTGTGTTCCCTCAATATTCCTATTCTGACATGAAAATGTCCCTCTCTTTGACAATTTCTCTTACTTACATAAAGATTGGTCCAAGACTTCCTTTCTGTTTCCACGCCATCTTTGTTGTCTTTCCTACAACCACCGTGGCTCGGCCCCTCTAAGAGTTCTGAGTTGTCCATGATTCTCCCTCCGCAGCCCTGACCCCTTTCTCTCCTTCAGGTCCCATCACCCTTCCTGCGACTCTCCTCCTCATACCTGGATGCCCTTCTCCTTGGAGACCCTTCTGATGCCGTACACTGCGCCTCAGGTGTGCACGTCTGGCTCCACAGTGTCACTTCCACAAAGGCCTTGTCCAGTCTCTGGTTCATCCCTCCATTCTGTGCAGGAGGAAACCGAGGCACAGAGCAAAGCCGGTGCCTGCCGGGGGTCACACAACTGACAACTGGTGTGAGGGTAATCGGGGCGTTGGTCTTTTATTCAAAGGAAGACACGTGGACTGACGCAAGTCTACATTTAGTTTCCCGATCCAGTATGTTATTAGAGGTTTTAAGCTACATTTGGAAGGTAGGTAAAATGAAGTTTACACTTTCCTAAACTGTATTACTATAGCCCAAAGCTCCCTTCACTAAGAGAAGCCCTAGGTGACATGCGCACAAATTTGAAATGCTTCCAAATGCTATCTAAATTGAGTCTACTTAAGTGGACTTCTGCAAGCTTAGCATATAACTTAGTTTTAAAACTTCTAACTTAATATAACCTTACTCTTAAATACTTAATCTTTCTGAAAAGATTTTATTTGGGGCTGAAAGATTAAATTTGTGTTGATTTTCCACACACAGATTTGAAATAATGCTACCAACCTACCTAAACTTCTAGGCTCACTGTGAAACTTATTATAAAGCATATAGAAAAAGCAAAATAAGTTAACTATATAAAAACACATGACACTCAAACAATTGCCATTTGTCAACAATGAACCTTTAAACACAAATGGTTTGTTAGATGTTAAGAAAAACTCAAGTAAAACTTTCCAGTATGTTTTGGTGCCAACTGAAGATGATCTAAGCTAAGAAGAGACCTGATCTTCTCTTTCTTTAGCTTTATTGGATATTACTTAGCAGGCGCTTTACACGTAGCCAGTGCTCTGTAAACAACAAGCAAGTGGGCAACACTTGCATGAAAAAATATTCAGAAAAGAATGATCATCTTTTACCTTTTTTTTTTTTTTTTTTAGCGATTAAGAGACTAACGCGGTTCAGTCAGTCGTTCAGTCAATCGGTGTGTCTGGACACCGTGGAGGTGCTCGCGCTGGAGGAGCAGCCAGCTGGGGAGGGATCCAGGAATCTCACCTGGGTGGTGGCGCAGGAAGTGCTCAGGTGGCACTCAGGTGGCACGGCCTAATCAGCTGAGCATGGAGATGGGACCGTGCATCAAAGGTAGGGAGGGGCAGATACCCCGTTGAGAAGCAGAGAGCTGCAGGAACAGCACTGGGGGATCAGGAAGGAGGCGAAGCAGAAATGTCTCCAGGTGGAAGTGGAGGTGCGAGAGAGGTAAGGGTAGGCGCGAGAGAGGGAGCCCTTGGGACAGAGCCTAAAGCGGCAGGGACAGGTCGGATTAAAGAGAACAGACTGGGAGGTGGCAGGTGCAGGCGTGACGTCAGCAGGACCGTCCTGAGTGGGAACTGCGAACAGACAGGTGAGGGTGCTGGGCCCAGCCCAGACAGGAAGGGGCAGCTTCGGAGAATGTCAGGAAGAGGGAGGGAATGGCAAGGGCAGAGGTCTACCCCGGGGCAGCACCACGGTGCAAAAAGAACACAGTAGCTCCCCGAACTCCATGGCAGTAACAGGAACTGACCCTCTGGCTGTGTTTCCTACTTTCCACCTCCAGGTTTTCCAATAAATACCGACACAGTAAAATTACAATTCTGGGATTTAGGAGGATGATACATACTACTGATACTGAAAATTATGAATTGTAACTGTATTTTGAGAAATTTGATGACATTGATATACAGATATACAAGACACAAGCAATAACTTTTAAAAATCTGTCTTATACCTGCTTCTGCTATGTCACCTACCTTCCTTACTTTTAAGCCCTTGACTTTTCCTCCAAAGACCTTTCATGACACACCATCCTCATCAGGCAGCAACTCTGACTGACTCCAGCAGTTATTTGACTGCTGAGTGATAAGACCAAGGTCACAAAATGAAGCATAAAATACCATGATGTACAAAGAAAAGAAAATAAGAATTTCCCCAAGATTATGCCAATTAAGGAGAGAAATATGAGCCTTTACTTCCAAAAATGTCCTGAGAACAGAATCAAAATAACTGATCGTTTTCCTTTTCAGGTTCTTGATGTCTTTAAATTTTTTTTCTGTAATAAAATAAATTAGAAGAAATTTCGCTAAGTGGTCTGAAATAAACAGAATTCATTATGCCATTCAAGTATCTCACAAATTCATAGCAGGATTCTAATTCATTTTTCAAATACATCGAAGAGAAAGTACCACTGATGACCTTGGTTGTACCACAGTTGTGCTGGGAGAGCCAGAAGACCAATCAAGGCTGCATCAGGGACTCATTCCTCCCAGTTCCCCCATGAAACCAACGCCGCTGAAAACGAATCTCTCAGTGAGGGCTGCACCTCTTCTTTGCTGTTTTAAAAGTGCTTTAAACATTCATCAAGAGATCAACAGAATTTGTAATAGAGTTGTGTGCTTCATAAATGCTGGCAGTGCTTTACGGATGAGTCGTATTAAAGAATTATACATCTCTTATTTGATTAATTTGGGTAGGCTTTACTGCTAGAATCTCAGAATGATTTTATTGTGCTTCATCAATTTTATGCCTGACATGTTTTCAATTTGCTTTTTACTATTAAAAAACTGAAATGGGTTTTTGGAAGTAGACGCTCAGTCCTTTCCGCCCCCTCCCCAGTGCCACGGGGACAGGGTGGCACGGCCGCGGAGCGCGCCGGGCAGATCACACGCCAGAAATGCTGTTGTCTTTCCTCATCACTGTCCACTAGAGTTTGATTTTATTTTATCCGAGGGAAAAAGTCATTCTTCATTTTCATATCTATAAATTCACTAATTCACTTTGATACATATCAACAAAAGGTTTCAATGTAGAAGCAAGTGGTCATTACCAAGAACAATGTGGAATAACTAGCTTGTATCCTGCTCGTTTTTTCTGAATGTTTTTCCTCCCTTTCTGTAGTTTTCCTTTCCCTTTGCTTAGGACTTCCTAGATCGTTGAAGGGGTCCCACATGTGCTACAGTGACAGAAGGGTTACTCTGGGCTGAAGACATTTGAGAATCAATAAATGCAGGAAGAGGCTTCCTCTAAATTCTTATTTTTACCTAAAAATAGATTTCCCCCACTCCAAAAAAGAGCTAAACTGTCATAAACCACCTCCCTAGGAGTTTCACCAA
This sequence comes from Lemur catta, assembly GCF_020740605.2. Taxonomy (NCBI): domain Eukaryota; kingdom Metazoa; phylum Chordata; class Mammalia; order Primates; family Lemuridae; genus Lemur; species Lemur catta. The sequence continues at coordinate 21,065,389 of NC_059136.1, forward strand.
CCAGAGAAGATGGACTTTTACTCCAGGAGAGGAGAGAAGTCGGCAAACACCCAGGCAGACATCAGTCCTCACAAACCATCACACAGCCCGTCTGTTCTCAGACGCTTTATCTTTCCTGATCATCATCTGCTCTCCCGTAAGTGGCCTTTTCCCCTCTCCCTTTCCCCTGTTAAACTGAGAATAAGCTCACAAATCTCATCTCTCCTTTGGGTATTCATTTCTCTGTGATGCCCCTCCACCCCCAAGCACTGAACCTAAGAGGGTAGAGGGAAAGTTTTTCCTCCCATACACTCACTATCCAATGCCATTTAATTCTTTTTTGGCATAACTTTCCATTTGTACACACAAATTGAAGTTTTTCACAAAAGGAGAAGTCCCTGGGCTTCAAACAGTGTGGTCTGCATGGAGACATGATGTTTATGAAGATGGGTGAAAAATATGTGACAGGCGAAGCATGATGAAATGGATTAAAGAAGAGAGAAAAACAACAAGAAAAGAGAAAGAAAAAGTTGTTCCTCTTAGGATTCAATAACTAGTTATTTCATGGAGTCTTAAACTCTATTCCGTAAGTGCTTTTAACATTTACATATCCAAAGCCAAGACTCAAAATGGAAGAATTTGCATTTTAAGCAAAAATCAGGGTATGTCATAATAAAGCTACAAATCGACCTCCTATGGTGTTTTCCTGGGGCCGGCCTTGCTGAGACTAAATTCCAACTCATTTTGAAAAAAACAAGCTGGGTACAGAATGTGGGCATTTCTTAAAACTCAAGTAACTTCTGAAAGGCAACATTCATTAGTACTGCTAGAAGAAAACATCAAATTATATCTCACCTTTTCTTCCTTTCTTTCTTTCCTTTCCTTCTTTCTGGGAGGGTGGCTGCAGACCAATTAGGGACAAGGTTTATGTTAACACATGTTAAACCACAGAGGACTGAGTGGCTGAGTTCAGACTTCAGCCTGTGTATTCCCTTCACATCCTCTCCCAGCGAAGTGGGTTCCCGTGGTTTCTGTGTTATGTCCAGTACTTGCAGGACAATGTCAGCAGCCACACCTGTTCACCTAAAACTCTGCCTCCTCCCCCAAGACACGTGGAGTAGTGAGATGTAAGAGCACCTAAACTCCTGGCCATATGATCCCACTGAAGAAGGGAATTACTCTTCAATTCTTAGACACGGAGCAGGACCAAAGATCCCACCCGGAATGCTCATGCAAGCAGTGACCATGAGGCCACCAGGAGCAGCCTCGTTCAGAGCAAATCAGACAGCTCCGTGCCCCCAACACACGGGGCCCAGGCAGGACAAAGAGGTCGACCCTGCACTGTCATTCTTCACGGCAGATGCCCAGCACATGTGAATAAAGCTGGAAAGTCACCATAGTGTTAAAAACTCTGTCTAAAGCTTTTATTCTTGGGATGGAATAGAATTAGAAAGTGACAAGTTAACTAATGACCCATTATAGGGAAAACTCCACATTAAAGCAAATTTCTTTTTCTATTTATATCTTTCGCCTTAACAGTATTTTTACGTAAGCCCTCTCTTAAAGACATATATACCTAACACCATTAGTCTATAAAACATGTTATCTGGCTGCAAAAGCCAAAGCAAGTTCCAGGAGTGGGTACGCTAATGCATTAATTCACTGGATCACTCACTCACCCTTTGTCTGATGGTATTTCCTGAGACCCTGTTTTAGACACTGTGGGCCATAGCAGAGAAGAATATAAAACTCTGCTCTTGTGGCACTGAAATTCTAGAAGAAAAAGAAGAAACAAATAAATACATATGCATACAATGTAATGATGGAGACTGACAAGCACCTCTCTGGGGAACGACTATGAGCAGAAACCTGAGGGCATGTGCCTAAGTGCAGACCTAAAATACTGAAATTAGCACAGGGAGCCGCTGTAAAATTTTGGGTGAGGATTTCAACAGAAGATCACCAGCTTTAAGAAGGGCAAGGCTCACCGGACCAATATTCCACTCCTGCAGAAATGGAAGGGATAGCTCGATTTTAGATGCAAAGGGACAGCTCGATTTTAGATGCAATGTTTTCTCCTCCAAGTCAAAGGAATAATGTATCAAATGAAACCAAGTTGCCATGAAGAGTTAACCTTGTATAATCCAAGCATCTGCCTTCCTTCTCACAGAGAAGGTAGGATCAAACTGATCAAGCTAGCGGCCTTCCTGTGAAATAATTACTTGTGGTTTCAAAAGTCTCAGGAGTCCCTGGGTCTCTTAATGAGGCACTGAATATTAAATTACACTCGAGAGCCCTGGGTCCAGTTGAGATTGTTGAGTTGATTTCTCATGGTACAGCTATTTCTTTTCCCAATTTTCTTAACAACAAAAATATTAGAGATCTTTTGCAGCTTATAAAACCAAAGCTTTGTTTTTTATTCAGTGCCCTGTTCTACTCGAAAAAGAGGGAACTCCACCACGTTCTCCACTTGTCTTCCATCCTCAGGCCCCTCCCAAGAGGACCTACCTCAACCAGGAACTGGCTTCAGGACTGCAAGTCTTTGAGCACCCCCCAGCTTGTGCATGAAAGAGAGAGAGAGTCTCTGTGTGTGTATGAGAAGAGGAGTAGAGGTAAGTAGTGTTAAAAATTATTTATGACACTTGCTAAGAAAACAGTAATGCACACTTTATTCAGGACCATTGCAGTAGGAACAGGGACCACTGCAACGTGGTTTTGCAGTAAGGGAGAAAGAGAGCTCATTTCCCAATGCAAGGAGAAGTGGGAACTTACAGCAAAAGAGCAGAGTGTGGGGGTGGAGAGGTCAGCGGGTAGAAAATTACTGAGGGGTAACATCAGGGGTGAGGGGGATTCTGGCCAAACCGACCCAACAGGACTCTTGCTGAAGACAGGCCAGGGTGGGCCGACACCTCCTGGGGGTGGTAGAGGGTGAGGGACCCCACCAGACATGGAGGGTGATCAGATATCGAGGGTGGGGGGTTACACTTACTTAGCGGGGCTCTTGCTAAAACTAAATAATGCAGAGATGAACACTGATGCCCAAAAGTCAAGGCCTAGTTAAGAAAAGAGTTCAGAGGAGACTGATTGGAGTTTGGTCAGAGAGACTCGTTGTCAGCAGAGCTGACACAGTAGGAAAGTATCCATAAGAAAGGAGCTGAGCCTATTCATTACACCACTTAAGGACTCACCATTAGACCCGCTATCTCTGCTTGTACCTGCTTCCAACTATTTATTCTGTCGCAGACCCTTGCTTCTCTTCGTGACTAGTACTTGACTGACTGAACAAAACCCAGTTTCTAATGCTGCCCCACAGTTAGACCATTCTGTTTTCATTTCTGACTCTGGTCCTGGCAAGCACGTGGTGGTGAAAGGCTGGGGTTCACGGCCATCGTCTGTCTGATGTGATGAGGCAAAACTGCAAACAATTATATTAATAATTTCAGGGACAGAAAGGCTGATCTGTCCCCCAGATATGCTCCCGGTTAGCTAAAAGATGTCCCAGTTCCCCAGTTGGAACACTATTCCCTTAGCTTATTTCGAACATGGACTATTTAAATGAAAACATCCATAGAAGAGATAATACAAATATTGTTCATTTATTTACAGTTGGTAACTTTTTAAGTCTTCTCATTCACTGGTATCTCAGAGACTGAGTTTATCAGAGCCTTTCTTAAAAGCCAGCTGGTTCTGGGGAGAGAAAACACAGGAAGGAAGCCAAGCGCTCTGGCCTCTTCCTGTCCGCTCTGCAGCCCTGGAGATACCACTTACTTGAATTCTAGGGCTCAAACTCAACACACCCACCAAATTTCTGGGATCCAGAAGAAGGAAGAAAGGAAGGAACAGTTTTTCTTTTGTATTCCAAGGAAGGGAAAAGAAAGACAATTTGCAGTAAAGTGCAATTTACAGTAAAGTGAATCAAAATTGCAATAGTACATTAATATGGAATATCATATTTTTTGAACTCTCTTTGCTCTAAATTCTTGCTTATTTACTTTGAAGTTGACTTATGAAACGGCTTTAATAATTAATAGTTTGGGTTCCTTTTTAGTCTGTATTTAAGGCTATAATGAAGTTCCCATAAGAATTTGTAAATCAGGACAATAAAACTGTCCTCCCAATTTCACTCTGATATCAGTGCATTGGAGGATGACCAGGACATCCAAAAAAGTATCTACCAGCCTGAACGACCATTTGTAACAGGACAGGTCAAGAATTTATTTTCCAATTAAGCACTGTGGGGGTAGCTTGTGCAAAAATGCGCTATGTGGGCATCTCAGCAGTTTGATTAGCGCTAGTAACAGATCCAAAGGAAAGAACAAACAGGCGCAGCACCAAGGAAAGGAGAGCCCAAGGTAAAAGGGAGAGCGGAGTCACGCAAGGGCTGTAAGAGTACTGTCTTCAGACTCTCGTAAGACACTTTGATGAGACCCACTCCATCCTTTTTGGTTTTTCTCTTCACTCACCAAAGCAATGTCCTCATTACAATTTGGCTTCTCGGAGGATTGATTATAAGGACAGAATGAGCTGGCCATGTGGACCTCTATGCTTATTCTGCTGACAATTTCTTATTTTCAGTTAATCAGTTCACATTCTAGTGCCTGCTCCAGGCTCTGGGAATGTTGTTTTCCCTGCGTTAGGCAAGCACTGTGTTGACAATGAACCCGACTGCAGAGGGGAGGGAAGATCTTAGCAACATCCTACCCAGGCTGTGCCCTTCCCTGCTTCTCAGAACCGTATTGTATGAGAGAGTGAGAGCAAGAGAAAGCCACGGGGAGAGAGAGAAAGAGAGAGAGAGAGCTGCAAAGAAAGAGAGGAAGGGAGAAATAGAGAGAGAAAGCAGGGGGGCGAGGGGAGAGAGAGAGGTAAAGAGCAAAGAGTGGGAGGGAGGGAGAGAGAGTAACAGGGGATGGGGCAAAGGGCAGGGAAGAGAGAGCAACAGGGAGATAGATTCTAAAAGAAACATGGGTGAACCAACCCTGAGGTGACCATAGCCCTCAAACCACCCGTGAAGGCAGTTCTGCAGGACAGCCAGGTGTATGCTCCGGACAGCTGCTTTTCCAGAGCCCAGGTGGCTGGAAGCAAAGGGGCAGTTGGGGCTGGGGCTCCTCTGTCCCAGATGAAAACACACCTCACTGAGGCCAGGCTCATTTCAAGGACCAGAAGAGCCCAGTGTTTGTAAAATTTCCTTAGGCGGAGACCCACCAAATGTTAGTGTGAGTTTCTATCATATGAAGAAAGAAGCAAGCCTCAACTGGGAAGGCAGAGAGGGGCAGCTCAGGGAAGACTGTCTCCCGCAGAGCCCCCAGGGGCAGGGCCTGCCCAGGCAGCCTGCACGTGGGCCATGGGGAACTGACCGTGGGGAACTGCATGAAGACCGTGGGGAACAGCATGAAGACCATGGGGAACTGCATGAAGACCGTCAGCCTCCATCTCTGCCGGGCACAGACACTATCTGCATTGTTGGTGACAAAAACACTTCATTCACACCTTAGAGGACATGGGGTGTAGATTATTGGTTTTGTTAAATGTTTTAAATAACAAAAATAAAAAACATAAACTCTTTTCCAAGGGAAAGTTCCCCTGCTCTTGCCCCTCATTCCTTGATCAATGTGGCTGCACTGTCCACTGAAATCCTGTTTTCTGACTTCATTAGGATAAGCACTGGCTGACGTCAACATTTCCAAAATACTCTCCCTGAGCTTTCAGAATAAAACTGAGAATCACACTCACCTGCGCTTGAGAATTCATACATACTTGTTAGCATTTCACCCTGATGTGGCCAAGCATATCGTCTACACCGTGGTGCCTATTATACGCTCACATCACACACTGAGATGTTCGTGCCCACATCACCCCACCTCCCCATTTTCAAATTCAGGTTTGACCTATTTCTCTTATTTGCATTTGTGGCACACTTACTCAAGTTTGTTTTGAATAAACATAATTGAATTTTTGATGATCGCCATATCATAAGTTAAATATTCTCTAAGATTAGAACTAGGACCACCCAGAGCCAGAAATGGTTCCCTCCACAAGAGCCCAGAGCCAATCTCACTGCTTCTGGAAAGCTTCTGGAGACAGGGAAATTATTCTGTCCCAGTGAGCAGACTAAGACCAGCCCCCTGGAGCTGGGACCCACCGGGCCTGGTTCCTCGCTGTGGAGCCAATGGCATAAATCTAGCTCCTTGCCCCCTAAGGCACCCTTCAAACACTTGTGGAGAAAATTAGCCCTCATCTGTGGCTGGATCAATTTCACTCTACAGATAAACTTTTTTAGCTTCTTCCCTCCATCCCTTTCATAACATGGTGTGACAATTTCATGTGTCAACTCGAGTAGGGTATGGTGCCTAGATTTTGCTATGAGGATTAGTTTTTAGATAGGATTAGCAGTTAAATCAGTAGACTTTGAGTAAAGCAGAACCCCTCCATGCTGTGGGTGGGCCTCATCCAAGCAGCTGAAGGCCTTAAGAGAAAAGACTGAGGTTCCCCCAAGAGGAAGACTGTCTTCGGACTAGAGCTGCAACATCACCTCCTCCCTGGTCCAGCCTGCCAGCCTGCCCTGCAGATTCAGAATTGCCAGCCTCCACAACTACCTGAGCCCATGGATGGGTTTTCCCCGGACCAGGTCCAGGAACACCACATTCATATTGAATAACTGCCCTGTCTCCTTTTTTGTGCTGTCTGCTACAAAAAACTAGAGTCAAACTTGTATCCTTCCTCTTGCAGTTATAGCAGCCATTAATGCATGTTTTGTATTGTTTGTTTTGTTTTAAAAAAGACAGGGTCTCACTCTGTCACCCGGGCTAGAGTGCAGTGGCATCACCGTAGCTCACTGCAACCTCAAACTCCTGGGCTCAAGAGATCCTCCTCCTGCCTCAGCTTCCCAAGCAGCTGGGACTACAGATGTGTGCCAACACACCCGGCTAATTTTTTAAATTTTTTGTAGAGGCAGGGTCTTACTATGTTGCCCAGGCTAGTCTCAAACTCCTGGCCTCAAGCAATCCTCCCACCTTGGCTTCTCAAAGTGCTAGGATTAAGGCATGAGCCACCATGCGCAGCTAACACATGCATTTTTTAAGATTAACCTCCCCCATGGCTTCATATTATTAATACTTTGCTTATCCTGTTTTCCTTTAGGCCTGATTTCAAATCTCTTCCTTTTAAAAATCTTATTGCTCATTCTGTATGTTTGTAAGCTGCCTTAATCCTTTTGGATGCAATGCAAAACAAATAAGCCAACCAGCCATCAGCATTTCTAATATTAGCCCCACTGGATACAATCATCCTGGATCCATCACTCATTTAGTTTGGAACTAAGATTCAAAATGAATTAAGGTGAAGAGATGATATATTTGCCTTCCATTTCCTTCCTCAGGGAGAAAATCAATGTAAGTTTCTAAATACCTATTATTTCCACTCAAAATCAGATTATTTAAAACATAAATAATGTCCAAACTGATATTCTGCCTCCCAGTATGGGAAGTATGAGCATATTATTAGATCCAGGTTGCTACATCTGACCATAAACATGATTCCTCTTCGTGTTGTGTCTATGCTAAGCTGATCTGAAGTCAGAGCACCTAAGAAAGTCCTTTGTTCCAACTCTCACACAGCACAGATTACTGTTCTTCCTCATGTTTTTAAAAGTCAGGATATATGTAATTTTCCACATTACAAAACAGAAACCATAAGTATACATTGTTTCTAATTAGCATCAGACATTCCCAGGCCTTGACACTTGGAAACATATTTCTAGTGACATAAAATAATTATTTTATATAAAATTATCACAGCACCGAGAGAAATAACCTCAAAATTACTTGCTACCTTGCTTCTGTTTCCTCTGAACACTTTCTGAGTCCTTGCATTTTTCTTGAGGAGGTTTACTAAGTTGTCGATTCAAATGTTTTACCCGTGGTTTGTACTTATAATGCCTGCTGCTAATATCTGATCGTCAGTTTCTTGTATTTCCCTACTATATTGTGAGGGCAGTGATGACTCATTTGTAGTTTGGGAAAGTCTTTCACCTTCACATTCACAATGTCCTCAATACAGTTTGTATAAAACCCTGGGACAAGTGTTTCAATACCTTCCATCCCCTTCTCTCTTCCAGTGCAATTGGCCCTTTTCACTGTTATTCTGAAGAACAGTGCCCAGGCAGGTTTCCATAAGCATAAAGCACATAAAGTGTCAGCATGGAGCAAACTGAAATACGAGCAGGTGCCATGAAAACATTAGCACTGACCTAACCGTACACAGACTCTACAGATGCTGAGCCCCTCCCCAGACACCCTCGACTCCTCCCTAAAGGAAGGAGCATAAACTCAGTGTTACAGAAAATTCATGCTTCGGCTGGTAGGAGTCTGGTGCTGAAAGGAGGGAGGTTTGGAGTTCTTAGTCCTGGCTTTGCCCCTAACCAGCAGGGTGACTCAGTATAGGTCACATCCCTTGTACCTTAATGCATCTGACATATAGCAGATGTGTACCAACTCAGGGGTTGCATTCCCTGATGCCTGGAGGCCTCGTATTGTTAGACATCGAAGTGGGAAGACAGAAGCTCTGAAAAGACATCCCCCCACCCTCTTTGCACAGGGGCGCCACCCTGCTCCTTCAGGCCTGTCGCTGCCCCGCAGAAGTACCAGTCAGCCTCTGCAGGACCCTCAGGGAGCCGGGACACGGCTGGCCTGTCTGCAGCCCTGTGATCCAGGAGCTCGTGCGGCTGTGGCCTGGATGGGTGGTCGGCCGCCAGAGAGTACCAGGCAGCGGGCTCACTGGGTGCAAGGGACAGACTCAGGAAAGGCTCTGGTGTCTGGGGCTGGCCTGGACTTTCTCCTCAGCTTCAAAATAGGCTCCCCAGGCCAGCGTGGTGGGAGCTGCTCAAAAAACCAAGTCAAGTCAGCAAGGCTGCTATCGGCCATGCAAGATGTCTGCGTGACATAGCTTTGTGAACTAAAATAAAATCTTAACCCCCCCAGCAAAATGAATGGACTTGGCCAAGGGGACCCCAGAAAAACTTTAAAGCTCAGTTGCTGGCCATGAGGAGAGGGGAGGTCAGACAACGCCTGCCATGCTCCTATCCCTTCTGGAGTTATTCACTGTAACAATAAGATATTAAATCGTTAACAGGACTAGAAGCATGCAAGACAGAGATTAACCCACACCTGCAGGCCGTCAGTTTACTTAATGGATCACCTGACTTTCTGTAAATGTCCAGTGGCTTGTCTCTTCCTTATCTTAAAACATCCTAAGCCTTTAGACAAAGCTTCATTTCTTTAACCAATTGGTTAAAAATCAATTCAAAGACTCTTTAAACCCACCTGTAATCTCTAAGCTCCTCTTGGAGATGTTCTGTCTTTTCAGGCCAAACCAATGTACACCTTTCACATATTGATTTATGATTTTATGTGTAATTCCTGTCTGTAAAACATCTAAAACCAAACTGTAACCCAACCACAGTGGGACCACTTGCTCAAGGCTCTCTGGGCCATGGTCACACATGTTAGGTTCAGAATAAACCTCTTTAATTTATTTTACACATTTTGGGTTCTTTTCCATTGACAGCTTTAAAGCACTGTTTTGTCCAGAATGCTTTCAATAGTATGAAATAATAAAAACATTAACAGCACGTGTGAGCTTAAACTTCCTCTAGATATGATATCTGAAGGTCAACTTTAATTCAAAACTAGGGTCCTACCTGGAGTTTCAGAGCTCCCTGTGTCATCAGGTTTTCTGGTAGGAAATGGCTCTCATTGCCAGGTGGAGTCGGGTGGGGGACGGGGGCTGCCACATCCATCTGTTCCTGGTTCCATCGCCAGCCCCAGCCCAGTTCCTGATATATGGTAAATGCTTTGAACTGTTGATGAATGAAAATGAATGAGATTGACACCTTTCCACTGAACTTTAGATGCAGAAATGATTGCCATAGGAGAGGTGACCTAAGCAAATCTAATCTCTGTGAGGAGACATTCTGCCACCCTTGTCTCCTGGAGCCCAAAGACAGGAGGAAACCAATAGAGATTATTAATTTAATGCTGCGTGTTGCTGAATAGAGACAAGTCGATGGAAGAACTCTCTATGGAGGCGTGGAGATTCTTGTGACATTTTCATAACTGACCTAGAAGGAGGAGGGCACAGATCCATCTCCAAGTTTTCAGATGTCACTGAGTTATTATGGGACTAAAAACCTGATCAGGGTGACAAGTGCAGCAGAACTCTCGAGAGGGAAATGTAGGAAAAAGGTATTGTAGGTGACACTTCAGGGAATGCATGTTTAGGGTAACACACTTATTTACCAAATGAATGGCTCCAAGCTCTCATTCTCCAACCCAGAGAAAGGAGTGAGGAATACTCTCAGGATGCCTTCTGAAGACTAATGTTTCCTTAAGTCAGAAACATACACGCAAGGCTCAAGCAGCCATCAGGATGGGTACTGGCACTAACACAATACGCACACCCCCACGTTGGGTTTTTATCTAGGGCACATGTCACTTTCCTGTATAAATGGCACCACATTTCCTACAGAAAACTACAAACTCATGCATTGGTGTATTAGGTATTAGCTGGTGTTCTCCAAAGAAACAAAACCAACAGAAAGGGAGATACATATATAAAGAAATTGGCCCACACGATTCTGGAGACTGGGAAATCTCAAGATCTGCACTCAGGAACCTAGGAAAGCTGATGGTGTAATTCCAGGTTGAGTCCGAAGCCTAAGAAACAGGACAGCCAAGTTCTAGTACAAAAGACGGCAGGCTCAAGACCCAAGAAGAGCCAATGTTTTCAGTTTGAGTCCAAAGGCAGAAAAAGACCAATGTCCCAGCTCATGCAGTCAGGCAGGAGTTCCCTCTTACTCACCCTTTTTGTTTTCTTGGGGTCTCTGATTAGATGAGGGCCATTCACAAAAGGAGCCCTGTCTTCTTTACTTCGTCTACCTATTCAAATGTTAATCTCCTCCAAAAACACCTTCACAGACACAGCCAGAATAGTATTTGACCAAATATGTGGGCACCTCATGACCCAGTCAAGTTGATACATAAAATGAACCACTACAGCAGGGTTTGTAAGACCTGTTATAATCTATTTCAAACTTAACACTCTGCTGAACTAGGTCCACAACTCATACGGCCCAGTGAAAATTAAAATGTAAGATCTTTTGTTCAAAAATTATGAAGAATTTTAAGATGATGAGAGCAGAGTATTAAACCATGAGTGGAGCCCTTCCAAGCATGGAGGTGTGGATGACTGCATAGGTCACATGCCCTTGAAGTTGGCCCTTTTCCTCAGTTTCCCAAATTCACTGCTCCAACCATGGCAAACACTTTCTTGACTTTTAACACGGCATCTTTGCCACACTTCCATTTGTTCCGCTGTGTTCTCAGCACAATATTCCCTTCCTCAGCCCTGCCAGGCTCAGTGGTGGCCGGCTGTCCCTAGGAAACTGTGAATGGCCCCTCTTCTGTACCCCAAGTCTCAATGAGGATTTCATTTCTTACTTGGAATGTCACACTTCCATAGTCCTAGCACTAGTATCTCTCTCTCTCTTTTAACTTGTTGGGCAAAATGATTTTTTATTTTATTTTTTTCACACTAGTCTGTTATCATGCTTATCTCCTCACTAAATTGTAGGCTTAGCAGGCATAGAGACCATGTGTTATAGATTGGGGTAATCCCAGGATCTAATGGAGTGTTAGCCTACATTGGCATTCAACAAATATATACTGCTCCTATAAACAGCTAACAGTTCAAAGTAAACAATCATAATAATTAGAGGATATTCAGTGCTTTACCATGTGCCAGGCCCTGTTCATTCAAAGTATCTTCCACATATGATGCATTTATTTCTCATGACAGATTGTCACAGCCAACACTGTCAGTGCCTCACCCATGTACAGCCATATCTTGAAGATACTGCAGGTTCAGTTCCAGACTACTACAATAGCACACATAACACAAGAAAGCAAGTCACACAAATTTGGGGGTATCCCAGTGCATATAAAAGCAGTATATTAAGTGTATAATGGCATTACACACACAAAAATACACACCTTAATTAAAAAATACTTTATTACTAAAAAACACTAATGATCATCTGAGCCTTCAGCGAGTCCTAATCTTTTTGCTGGAGGAGGGTGTCCCCTCAATGTTGATGGCTGCTGCCCGATCAGGGTGGTGGCTGCTGAAGGGTTAAGGTGGCTATGGCAATTTCTTAAAATAAGAAAACAGTAAAATTTGCTGTATCAATTTGCTCTTTCTTTCATGAAAGATTTCTCTGTAGCATGTGATGCTGTTTGATAGCATTTTACCCACAGTAGAACTTCTTTCAAAATCGGAGTCAGTCCTCTCAAACTCTCCCCCTGCTCTCTTAATTAAGTTTGTGTAATATTCTAAATCTTGTGTTGTCATTTCAACAATGCTCACAGCATCTTCACCAGGAGTAGATTCCATCTCAAGAAACCACTTTCTTTGTTTATCCATATGAAGCAACTCCTTATCAAGTTTTATCATGAGATTGTAGCAATTCAGTCACATCTTCAGGCTCCACTTCTAATTCGACTTCTCTTGCTATTTCCACCACATCTGCCCTAAAATCTCGAACCTCTCAAAGTTATCCATGAGGATTGGAATCAACTGCTTCCAAACTCCTGTTATTGTTGATATTTTGACCTCCTGCCATGAATCACAAATGCTTTTAATGGCATCTAGAATGGTGAATCCTTTCCGGAAGGTTTACAATTTATTTTGCATAGATCCAGCAGAGGAATCACTATTTATGGCAGCTATAGCCCTACAAAAAATTTCTTTAATAACAAGATTTGAAAGTTGAAATTATTCCTTGATCCATGAGCTGCAGAATGGGCGTTGTGTTAGCAGGCATGAAAACACCATCAGTCTCCTCGTATCTCTCCAACAGAGCTCTGGGGTGACCAATGAGCAGTAATAATTTTGAAAGGAATCATTTTTTCTGAGTAGTAGGTTTCAACAATGGTCTTGAAATAGTCAGTAAACCATTCTGCGAATAGATGTGCTATTATCCAGGCTTTGCTGTTCCATTTACAGAGCACAGGCAGAGTAGATTTAGCATAATTCTTAAGAGGCGTATTTTTGAGATAGTAAGTGAGCACTGGCTTCAACTTAAAGTCACCAGGTGCATTAGGCCCTAACAAGAGAGTAAGCCTGTCCTTTGAAGTTTGAAACTAGGCATTGACTTCTCTTTGGCTATGAAAGTCCTAGATGGCATCTTCTTCCAACAGAAGGCTATTCTGTCTACATTGAGACATCTGTTGTTTTGTGTGGCCACCTTCATCACTGATCTTAGCTAAATCTTCTGGATAACTTGCTGCAGCTTCTCAACATCAACACATGCTGTTTCATCTTGCACTTTTTTTTTTTTAGAGACAGGAGGATCTCACTCTGTCACCCAGGTTATAGTGCAATGGCACGATCATAGCTCACTGCAGCCTCAAACTCCTGGGCTCAAGGCATCCTCCTGCCTTAGCCTCCTGAGCAGCTGGGACTACAGGTGTGCACCACCATTTCTGGCTAATTTTGTTAATTAATTTATTGTTTTGTAAAGACCAGGTCTCGCTATGTTGCCCAGGATAGTCTTGAACTCCTGGGCTCAAGAAATCCTCCCACCTTGGCCTCCCAAAGTGCTGGCATGCCCAGCCTCACCTTATATTTTTATGTTATGGATATGGCTTCTTTCCTTAAATCTCATGAACCAAACTCTGCTACCTCCAGACTTCTGCAGCTTCCTCACCTTCCTCAGCCTTCATAGAATTGAAGAAAATTAGAGTCTTGCTCTGAATTGGGCTTTGGCTTAAAGGAATCCTTGGCTGGTTTTATCCTCTATACCAACTGCTAAAACTTTCTCCCTATCAGCAATAAGGCTGTTCTTCTTTCTTATCATTCACGTGTTCACTGGAATAGCACTTTTGGTTTCCTTCAAGCACTTTTCCTTTGTATTCACAACTTGGCTAACTGGTGCCAGAAGTCTAGCTTTGGACCTCATTTCTAGCTTTTGATTTAAAGTGAGAGATGTGTGACTCTTCATTTCACTTGAACACTTAGAGGCCATTGCAGTGTTATTAACTGGCCTAATTTCAATATTGGTGTGTCTCAGGGAATAGGGAGGCCTGAGGAAAAGGAAAGAGGTGGGGGAGCAGTGGTTGGTGGAGCAGTCAGAACACACACATTTATGGATTAAGTTCACTGTCTTACACAGGTGTGGTTCATGGAGGCCCAAAACTATTAAAATAGTAACATAAAAGATCACTGATCATAGATCACCCTAACAGATATAGTAATACTGAAAAACTGTAAAATATTGAGAGAATTACCAAACTGTGACACAGAGACACAAAGTGAGCACATACTGCTGGAAAAATGGCACCAACAGACTTGCTCAAAAGGTTGCCATAAACCTTCAATCAGTAAAAAACACAATAGCAGCAAAGCGCAATAAAGGGAAGTACAATAAAATGAGGTATGCCTGTACTATGCATCCTCCCACATCTCTCAGGTGGGATGGTGCTGAGGCATGTCCTCTACACCCTAACCCCAGTTTCCCATGGGATTATGCTCCAGTCACTCTCAGTGGGAAGTGGATTAATAATGAGGCTTTTTTGGCTGCCTTCCCCACCTGTATCACTGCCCAACTTTTCTGCCAGCATTCAAGGCCCTCCCCAAATAAAGCCACTTTCTCTCAGATCGTCGTCTCAGGGTCTACTCACAGGGGAGCCGAACTAAGACAAGTAATACCAGAGTTAGGGAAACTTGAGACCTAGAGAGGCTCACTAATCCCTCCACGGACAGAGTCAGTTATGAAGCAACGAATGCATGAGTGGTTAATGAATAGAATGGTGGGGTTATGAAGGAATGAATGCATGAGTGGTTAATGAATAGAATGGTGGGGTTATGAAGGAATCAGTGCATCAGTGATTAGTGAATAGAATGGTGGGGTGATAAAGGAATGAATGCATGAAAGATTAACGAATACAATGGTGGAAGATGGACAGATATGATCCAAGTTGATAAGTGAACAATTTCCAAGGCGAAAGCGAATTTTGATTTGTTTTCTGTATTTCTAAAAATACTTGACTATGTGTTACCCCATATACATTAAAAAGATAAAATTATTTTAAATGATAAGCAGTATTAGGTAACAAACAGAGGAAATTATCTCAAAAGGTAATTCAGGATGAAAGAAATAATTAGTTTCAAGAATAGTTTCCATATATTTATGAAATAGCTTACCCAAAATAAATTATTAAAGGAATCTAGTGACAGCAGGAGCAGACCTCTAATGTGTCCAAATTATTGCTATGAAGAACCCATAAATGTACTCCTGATGCCTGGGATATTGGACTAGATTCCACCACAATCTCAGTAAGTAAGGTGGTTCTTATGTTTCGAAAATACAAATGACACAAAAAGAAAGATCACCAACTATTTTGAAAAACAAAAGAAAACATAAAAGTAGATTTTCAGCAACAAGCAAGGTGAGATGTCATGGAGTTTTCAGAGACATACTTAACTCTGCTGTTGGTGAGAATATTTTAGTACCAACAGCAAAAGTGTTTATATCGATAAATATAAGAGTATGAAATCCATTACAATACCTAAAGCTCTAAAAACCATACAACTTCTATCAGAAGGCCATAATAGATGTTGAATCCAAAACATCCAGAAGGTCATACTCTGTGGCTTTAACAACTAATTTGTTAACAGTTTAGTAGCTCATGAAAAAGTACCCCAAGTCAGAGGATCTTCATAAAGCTAAGAGAACAAGTCAGCAGTGCTGCTTTATATTCCCTGGCGCTGGCCCAGGGAAAGTGCTGAAGCAGCGTGCACGCCAGCATCACTAGCCAGCTGACACTGCTACACTGCTGGACCACAGGCAGACTTGCCTGCCACACCACGGAGGAGTCACCAGGAATCGCCAATTCAAAGTCTACTATAGGTTTAACAACAGCTCAGCCTAGAGTGTTATACTTCTTCACTAAATGGAAGTTCTTTTTCAATAGTAGCTACACCTGGGAAAGTGCTGAGGCAGCACCAACTACCTCAGCAAAAGAGGCAAAAACTTGATGACCACGCAGCCATCACCAGCTCTTGGGCACCACATGGCTTCACCCCAAGAGGCATGGTGGGACCTGCAGCTGGCTCTTGGCCTTAGGGGCACTGCCCTCCCAAGCTGGGCCTGAGTGTGGGAGAGGAATCTCTCCATGGGTCCTGGGCCTCGTCCTAACCTCGTCCTAACCTGGGCCTCATCTTCTCTTTCATCCCACTGCACTCGGATGGCTCTGGACTGAAACACTTATATATTTAGCACTCTCTTTCAGACCAAGTTTCATAATTTGAGGTTATTTCACATGAAATATATCAATGCCATTTTTTGAAAGACCAAAGGTGTAAGGTCATGTGTTGGTTTAAGTCGCTATGATTAGCACTTAACTGATTCTTAGTAGTTTGGTATAAATCGTCTATAGTAAATTGAATTAAGGAGATTATAATTATAAAAAATTGGAACAAAGAAATGACCCAAAAGAACATTCTATTCCAACCTCTAACCTCTGCTTGAATAACATTTTCCCATCTAAACTTCACACTCCCCTTTAAGGTCGGTACTATTGCCATTATTGGCAATCGGTACTATTGCCAATTATTATTAATTATTACTATTGCCCAGTAGTGTGGAGCTAGAAAGGTGCAGGATTCCACTCCAGTCACTGGGACCAGCAATCTTACCTCCCAAATGTGCACCTTATCATGCCTGGTATAATGCCACGTGCTCAGTCGTAATGGAGTTGCAATGCAGCAAACCTGTACACACTCTCATCTTGACCTTGGAGAGACTGTTACCTGAATCTACACAGCGGCTGGTCTTCGCAGGTCTCCACGCAGTCTGACTCTCCCTCCTCACGAGCCAGCAGCCACTCTGCCTTGTGCCAAGTCAGCCCAATCACCACACTCATGCTGACCCTTGAGGGGTTCTTGGGGAGCTCACAATACAATTGAGAGGACCTGAACATGACTGAGGGTAGGAGACCTAGATCTCAAAATGCTCCCAAGAAAAGCACGTACAGTAAGCGTCTGTGCTGTGCTAGCTCTGACACCAGTGCTGGACTACCTCTGACACTGCAGTATTGCACCCCAGAAACCGGCCAAAATGCAATGAATTTGAGGGAACATCAATGTGAGCAATAAATTCAAATTTGGGGGATTAAAAAAAAGAGAGGGATGATATAAGAAAACATCTACTTTAAACAAATTTCTATCAAACCAACCCATGCTGTTAAGAATCCTTGTAACACATATGGCTCTTCTGGACACTTCTACCCACTGATGGCCTTGCAGTTTTCAGACCCCCAGAGATTCTTTAGAATGCTGAATTCATGAGAAGTATGATTCTAAAACTTCAATTATTTTTAAACACAAGGTTAGGAAAAATGTTTCTGAAGAAATAATTATCCTGCTATTTAAGCAGTGATGTCTAGTCTAAAAGTATAAGCTTTCTCTTATTATTAAAATAACATGATTTTCCTTTGAATTCCTTGGAAATAAACATTACTTACATATGCTCTTATTTAAAAAAAAATCACACTACTGAGTTTCTGCTTGATAATGGACATTTTGGAAAGAAACAAAGTTTATACAGCATGATCCATTCAGAGACCAATTATCAATAATTTCTCAACCTCTAAACATCAACGGTAAGCCTCTGTCCCCCGCTAGGAGGACCCTCTCTTCCTCTCTCCACCCTAGCACGCTCTTCCAGGCACTTCTCAAATCCCACATGGAAGCAGGGCCTCAGATAAGGCAGGGCGGGTAACACATGCCAATCCATACCCACTTTCCTCCTTGGATGCTCCATGTTTCTCCCCAGCCCAGAGGTTCAGAGAGGGTATGCAGAAAATCCAATCTGTTCCCATCCAATCTGTGAAAAAAGACTACAGTATCTCCCCATACCCCCAGTGCAAACATTTTTCAAGTAACTGACCTGATAAATACTACAAATCCTACCTCGAAGAAAACTAGTCTCAAATATAAGCTTCCTGAGGACCAAGCAACAATGTTCTGCTCTCAGTCCTGTCTCCGTATTCACTGTTGTTCCTGGCATGGTTCAGGGCCTTTATCAAAATAGGCACCACCGAATGCTTTTATTTTCCCATTGAATTACAGATCTGGAAAAGAATTTAGAAATCATCTGGCATTTCAATTCACCCCACCTCCCTCATCACCTTAGAGCTGATAAAGGAGCCCCAGCTCATCAGCTAAGCAAGCCTGTGTGAATCATGCCCAGCAAAAGAGATAAAACAGCCCCCGTGCAATCTGCAGGAAAGACAGATGCAAAGGAAGCTGCCAGGTTAGCCTCCCTGACTGCCAAAGAAATGTCAACTGATTATACCCCAGGAGGAAAAAGGGACAGATGGATTGACGTGACTAATGTCATTAGCCTGTTTGCCTCTGGGGATTAGAAACAGGGAGAAAATGCAAAAGTATTTACCCATAGACTTCACAAGGTTAAGGTTGGGTAATATTTTGGTTCGTTTCTTGCTAAAAGATGTATTTATTCTTTATTACATATTCTTCCATTTCTTCTGTGAACTGGCTGTGAATTCCAGAGTGAACCCTATTAGAATTCAATTGATCACTGTGTGACCACACTCAGAGAATCATAATTATTACACATCTACAGGGTACTGCTCTCAATTTATACAGCATGGTGACAAGGGGCCCACAACAAGAAAAAGGGGAAGAGAGTCTTAAATGTCCAAACCAGTAAAAACAGAAAAGAAACGAATAAAAAAAGTGATTAAAAAAATACACACATCCAAGAGAGAAGAAGTAAAACAGAAGGAGAGGGTGGGGAGGGGAATGTTAGGAGAGAGTCTGGGGGGAGCTGAGCGATATTTATGGGGTTAATCCTCCCTCTTTCAGGCTCCTTATTGCCTTTCCCTGTATCTCCCCACAGGCTTCTGCCTAGCTTGTGTCAACAGATGCATGTTTATTCTCCCTATCCTCAGCTGTCAGAAACTTCATCTGTTAAAACGTTAGTTTCAAAGACTGTGAAAAAGAAAGCTGATATAGTAAATCTGATTCAACAACCACAACAACAATGACAAAAACGTAACATTCACTTTTCAGTGAGCTAGGTCGAACCTCTATAATGGTGACATAATTGCCAAATTTCAATTAAATCATTAGAATGTTACTAAAGCTGAGACAAAAAGGAATGTCATTCTTCATATAGTTTGATGAGTTTTTCAGATTACATTAATATAATATATTAAAACAGCAAAAGAAAGAAAAACAGACAAAAAAGTCAATTAAGAAACAGGAACACAAATATTAGGGGAATATTTGTCAGAGTTTAAAAAGAAACTTTTAGGACTGGGAACAGGCACTGCTCCCATCAGAAGAGCATCCACAGGGCATGAGATGGAGTACACAAAAGGCCTTGCCTGAGGATGAGGAATGATTAAACCCAGACGAAGCAAAGCTGCTGTCCTGCCTAACCAATATTAGCAAGACCCAAAAGGATAAAACTGTTCCCAACTAAATTAGCTATGTCCCAGAACAAAGCACAAGACTGGTTATAGGAAGACAAAAATACCCAGGACTCATCATGTTAAAATTCACAATGTTTGGCATCTAAAAAGAGATTACCAACCATGTAAGGAAGTATGAAAATACAACCTGTAATGAGAAATATATCAATGAATCAACATGGAACAGACCCAAACTTTTACAAAATGTTAGGATTAACAGACAAGGACATTTAAAAAGTTACAAAACTGTATTTTCTATACACAAACAAGTTAAATAGAGACATGAAAGATATAAAAAAAAAGCCCAAGATTAAACTTCTAGAAATGAAAACGACAATATCTGAGATGAAAAATACATGGATGGGAATAGCTACAGACTAGACATTATAGGAGAAAAGACTGGTATATTTGAAGACATAGCACTAGAACTCAAAATAAAATACAGGGAGAAAGGGAAAGAAAAAATAAAAAGAGCATAAGTGAGCATTTTCAGCTGAATGGAAATGGAAACATCTATCAACATTGTGGGCTGCCACCAACAAGTACTTAAGAAAATTTATAACCACTGAAGGTCTATTTTTAGATAAGAAGGTTTCAAATCAATGTCCATTCTTTTTATAAAACTGGAGAAAGAAGATAAAATTAACCCCAAAGTTAGTAGAAAAAATAAAATAATAAAGACCAGATTTGAAATCAATGAAATAGAAAACAAAAACAGCATAGAAAAATCAATAAAATGAAAAGTTAGTTTTTTTGTTTGTTTGTTTGTTTGTTTGTTTTTGAGACACAGTCTCACTCTGTTGCCTGGGCTAGAGTGCTGTGGCATCAGTCTAGCTCACAGCAACCTCAAACTCCTGGGCTCAAGCAATCCTACTGCCTCAGCCTCCCGAGTAGCTGGGACTACAGGCATGCGCCACCATGCCCGGCTCATTTTTCTATGTATATTTTTAGCCGTCCATATAATTTCTTTCTATTTTTAGTAGAGACAGGGTCTCACTCTTGCTCAGGCTGGTCTCAAACTCCTGAGCTCAAACAATCCACCCATCTCAGCCTCCCAGAGTGCTAGGATTACAGGCATGAGCCACCACACCTGGCCAAAAAGTTAGTTTTTTAAAAAAAGGAAATCAATAAACTTTTACCAGACTTATAAGAAAAAAAAAAAAAAAGCAAAGAAAACAAAAATTACCAACATTGGGCGTGAAAGAGCTGACATCATTTCAGGGTCTACATATGTTAAAAAGAAAACTAAGGGAATGTCATGATCAATTTTATGCTGATACATTCTACAGCTGGGATGCAATGGACAAATTCTTCAAAGGCAATCAACTGAAGCTAACTCAAGAAACAATAGATAATATGAATAACCTTATACCTGTTAAAAAATTCAATTTTTAGTTAAAAACCTAAAACCTACAAAGATGAGTTCAATGGTAAATTCTATCAAGCAAAGAAGGAAGAATTAATATCAATTCTATGCAAATTCTTTCAGAATACTGACAAGTAAGGAACACTTCCCAGTTTATTCTGTGGTCAAAATTATCATGATATCCAAATCTCAAATAAATCTGAAGAAAAGAAAACTATAGTTCACAATCCCTCATGAATATGCATGCAAAAATTTTCCACAAAATTTTGGTAAATCAAATCAAACTGCATAAAAAAAGAATAATACATCTTGATCAAGTTAGGCTTATTTCAGCAATTCAAGGTAAGTATAACATTTATTAAATATCAATCAATGTAATTCAACACATAAACAAAAAAAAACCCATAGGTCATAGACATAGAGGGGAAAAACATTTGACATAATTCAACATCCATTCTTTATTTTTTAAAGTCAGCAGAGTAGGAACAGAAGAGAACTTTCTCAACTTGACTAAAACATCTACATAAAAACTACTAGGAACATAATTAATGGTAGAAAGACTGACTGCTTTCCTTCTAAAATCAGGAAGAAAACAAGGATATTGCTCTTGACACTTCTTTTCAACACTAAACAAGAATTTCTAGCCAGTATAATAAGGAAAAAAACAGAAATGAGAGGCATCCAGTTTGGAAAGGACAAGGTAACACTGTCTGTATTCACAGATGTCATGAAAATCCAATGAGATCTACAGAAAAGCTACTAGAGCTAATAAATAAGTTTAACAAGATTGCAGATATGAGATCAATGCACGAAAACAAATTTTATTTTTATATACTAGCAACAAATGATTGGAAAATCCAAGGGGATCTACAAAAGCTAAATAAATTTAACAAGATATGAGGTGAATATACAAAAACCAACTTTATTTCCATATACTAGCAATAAACAATTGAAAATTGCTATTGAAAATCTTCCATATATGATACCTTCAAAAACAGCAGATAGAGATGAATATGACAAAAGATGCGAAAGACATACACAATGGAAATTAGCAAACATTTGAGAGAAATTTTAAGACCTGGATAAATGGAGAGATATGCCATGTTCAAGGTAGAAAATTAACATTGCTAAGTTGTCAATACTCCCCAAAGGGAAACATATATTCGAAGCAATTCCTATCAAAATCTCAACAGAAGTTTTTTTGTAGAAATTGACAAGCATATTCTAAAATTCACACGGAAAGGTAAAGAGTCTAGCATAGCCAAAACAACTTTTAAAAAAATACAAAATCATACAACTAATATTACCTTATTTCAAGAGTTATTTTAAAGCTACAGTAATTTTGATAGTGTGGTATTGGCATAAATATAGACAGATGGATCAACGAAACAGAAAATGAAATAGTGTCCAGAAATAGATCCAAACATATATGAACAACTGACTCTGACAAAGGCAGTGGAGAAGAAACTTTTCAACAAATTCGGCTAGAATAATTTGACATCTGTATATCCATAGGCAAAAACATTCATATGTAAAAAATTCAGCCCATACTTTCTTCTATGTACAAAAATTAACTGAAAAAGAATCATAGACATAAATGTAAAGCCTACAGCTATAAATTTCTACATAGGAGATAACATTTATGACCTTAACTTAGGCAAAGATATCTTTGACTCAATACCAAAAGCACAATCTTTATAAAACAAAACATAACCAAAACACAACAAATAAGACTTCACCACAATGAAAAACTTTTGTCTTTTGAAAGATTCGGTTACACTGTTAACAAGGTGAAAAGACAGATCGTGAGAAAATATTTGTAAAGCATATATCTGATAAAGAACTTATATCCAAATATTTAAGGAACTCTGAAAATTCAACAATAAGAAAACAAATATTCCTGTAGATAATGGGCAAAAGATTTTAAAAGACACTTCACCATAGAAGATAGATGTGCAGCAAATAGTCACACGAACAGATGTTCAGCATCACTTGTCATTAGGGACATGCAAATTAGAATAACTGCACATCTCTTAGGATGGTTAACATTAAAAAGACTGACTATGCCAAGTGTTGGCAGGGATAAGGAGAACCTGAAACACTGACCCACTGCTAATGAGAATATAAAACCGTATTACCACTGTGGAAAACATTTGGGTTATTTCAGAAAAAGTTAAATGAACACCTACTTTATGATCCATCCAATACACTCCTGGGTATTTACCAAAGAGAAATGAAAGTATATGTTCATATAAAGACTTGCTCACGAATGTTCAAAGCAGACTTTTAAATGTAACAGTAAAACACGGAAATGGCCTGTCAGTCTATTCAAGCTGCTGTAACAAAATAGCTATTAATGGAAGAAAATACTATAAAATGGACAACCTATAAACAACAGAAATTTACTCCTCACAGTTCTGGAGGGTGGAAAGTCCAAAATCAAGGCTCCAGCAGATTTGGTGTCTACTAAGGTCCCTTTTACTAGTTCATAAATGGCCATTTTTTTGCTTTAATCTCACATGGTGGAAGGGGCAAGAGACCTCTCTCAAGTCTCTTTTATAAGGGCACCTAATTCCATTCATGAGGGAGGAACCCTCATGACCTAGTCACCTCTATAGGTGGGGGTGGAAAAGGGAGAGGAAAGGATCACAAAGGAACAAGAGAGAACCTTTGGAAGCGACAAATATGTTCAGCTCCTTGATGGTGGTGATGGCTGCATGCATGTGCAAAAAGCATCATATCGTGTCGTTTAAATGTGTGCAGTTTATGCATGTCAATTATTCCTCAAAAAACTTAAAATCATAAAACAAAGGAAAGCACATGGTTTCCCCACAATAAGAAAGATGCTAAACAAAACAAAACTGCCCCACTCCACTCAATATTAGTTCATTTCAATCAAAAGATGCCTCAGACTCTACCCACCTTCAAAACTTACGGGGTCTCAGCACAAAAACTGAGCTGGGCACAGCCCCTGAAGCAACATCTGCTATGAGTGTAGAAGAAACCACACATGACACATACACTTATTCATAAAATCTTCACACTGAAGAGCTCTTCATACAGAAGTGTTACAAGAGCCTAGATAACCTTCCTTGGAAATTCATACTTAGTTGTTATTTTCAAAAAGCCAGGTAACATTCATCTAGGGCTTTGGAATCTAATTGGTTTTTTTTCCTGTTCCTTTTCATTTTATGTCACAGTATACTTTGTTAATATGTTCATTCCTTTACCAGGCGTTCATTTAAAATCAACTGTGCACAAAGTACTAGCTGCAGTTAGGAAGAAAAAAAAGTTTGCTTCCTTTTCTAGTGAAATCTGTGTTAAATTTTTTTTCAAAACAACGTAAGTTAAAACAACTAGAAAATAAGAGCAAATGCATGAATGGAGTGAACATAAATATCAAGCACAAAAGGACCGCATAGTAAAGTAGGAATGAGTGAGGTGGAATGATCGACAAAGGTTTCCTGGAAGGGAAGGTTGTGTTCATTCATTCATTTATCCATCTGTTCATTCATTCATTCAACAGAGATCCTTTAATCCAGTATGTACTAAATCTGTGCATACAGACACTCTGCGTGAAAATAAAAGGGATGCTTCGCCTCCCAACCATCCTCCTTTACCCTCACCTCAGTGAGTCTGCAAGGCCTGGTGGTGGAGGCGGAAGTTTGGATGGGAAGGAGGATTTGGGAAGTGGCTCCAAAGCTGCAGCTATGTCCTGGCCAAGGTGCTAGATGTTGGGAATACCAGGAAAGATAAGAATGTGGTTTCCATATTAAAAGCACCCACAAAAATCAGGGGAGAGAATCAAGGAAATACACGATTGCACACGTGATAAATACTTTAACAAAAATGTACCAGATGTGATGGGATCGTAGAAGAGAAAGTACCTGTGGAAGCCAGAGAGGGTTCATGGAGAAGGCAGCACTGGCACTGAAAAGTGTGGATGAGGTTCCTAGTGAGAGAGCAGGACAAGTATGCTCATAGCAATCTTTTTGAATAAAGTTATGAGATAAGATTGGAATTAAAGGAATGTCACATTGTCAGCAGAGGGGATGGAGGGCAAGACCAGATGCAGGGAAACCAGTTGGGAAATAACTACAAAATCCAGGCAAGAAATGGCAAGATGTTGAATTGCAACAATAGCATTTAGGATGGAAAAGAGGGTAGAGACCAGAAATACCTAGAATACTGAGTCATTCAGAACAAATGTCTAGTTAGAGACACAGGCTGAGGGAGAGCAAGGGGTCAAGGATGAGCCTGAGTTTCTGTCTTGTGACGGAAAAGGCGAGAACATGGTTCCTGGAAGAAAAGGATGAATTCATTATTGGAAATGGTGCATTTAAGATGGTTAAGGTCACAAGGAGTGACACACATTTCTCAGCTGCAGATGTAATTAGAGTTCACTGCCACAGGCTAAGGTGTCAAATGCTCCAAGGGGATCCAGTCTTACAAGTGTGAATAATGTCCCTTAGATTTAGCAAGGAGGTGGATTTGCACAATTTTAGCAGGATTTGGGCAATTTTAGCAGGAAGAGTTTCACCATAATGATGGGGCAGAAGTTACATGGGATGGGAAGACTGCAGAGGAGGGGTGGAAAAGACTGTCCCTATAAAATGACGTACAGGTTGAGCATCCCTTATGTGAAATGCTTGAGACCAGATTTGTCTCAGATTTCAGATTTTCCAGATTTTGGAATATTTGCATTATCCCTATTGAGCATCCCTAACCCAAAAGTCTGAAATCCAAAATGCTCCAATGGCATTTCCTTTGAGCATCATGTTGGTGCTCAAAGTTTCAGATTTTGAAGCATATCAGGTTTTGGATTTTCAGACTAGGGATATGCAGCCTGTAATAAATGACCAGATTAGAACTTCCAAGGAAATTCTTAAGATACTAGTTTTCCTAGAAAAGTTCTATGGAAAACAAAATGTTCACATTCTTGTAGAGTTTGAATCTTTTACAGGAAGAATGCAACTGATTGTTCTACATGACAGTCACCCTCAAGAAATGTGTGCTGTATCCTAGTTGGCTCCCCAAAAATGATGGTGCGGAAAAAGAGGTGGGATCCACAGATGGCATTTACAACCACCAGGAAGCTCACTTGTTCTCTAACTCCTGCTAGACACAGGTGCAGATCAGACAGTGCCAGGAAAAGGGCAGCTCCCAGCTCCTATCGCTGGGCAGTGAACTCCAGATGGGCAGTGGATGAGGAATTGGGCACATGAGCACAAGTGACTGCTGCTGCTTCAAAAGGGAGAGTCCTGGGTCCTAGGACACTAGAGGGGGAGGGGAGGTGTCCTACACTGGGAGGGATAAAAAAACACCTCCAGTGAATAGGCAGTGAAGTTCAACTCCAAAATGAGTTGAGTCATCACAGGGAAAAGAGGCTTGCAAGAGTGTTTCTGCAGAGGAAACGGCATATGCAAAAGCCCTGAGGTAGAAGATAGCATGTTATATTCATCTAGTCAGTGATCACTAGCCAAACTGCAGGTCAGGGTTCAAATCCTAGCTCCACCAGTTACAAGTTGCATGACCTTAGGCAAGCTATATACAGTACTTTTTTCATAGGCTGATTGAAAGGGCCAAGTGAGTTAACACAGAGACAGCATATACCTGGTATGTATTAGCTATTACTAGTATTTCTATTAAATATTCTGATATTTTGCACTATGCTTCTACATAAAATTAAAATACTGATTATTCTCTTTTCTGCTAAAAGTAAAAGATCACATGGATTTTTTCACTTTTATAAAACAACTTATTGAGGTATAGTTTATAGATAAAGCAGTCATCCATTCTAAGAGTACTGTTCAATAATTTTTCATAAATGTATACAGTCAAGCATCCATCATCACTATCTAGTTTTAGAAAATTTCCATCACTCCTAAAAGTTCCCTTAAGCATTTTTGCAGACATTCTCAACTTTCACCCCCAGGCAAGTCCTGATTTGCTTTCTCTCTCTATAGATTTGCCTTTCTTATATAAATGGAATCATACAATATGCAGTCTTTTGCATCTGGCTTCTTTCACTTAGCATAACGTGCCTTCAGGTTCATCAATGTTGCTGCACATATATTTCCTTTATTGCCAAATAATATTACGTTGTACAGATATGCCATATTTTGTTTATTCATTCACCAGTTGATGAACATTGATGTTGTTTTCAGTCTTGGACTGTTATAAGTAACCCTGCTGTGAACATTTGCACAGAAGTCTTTGTGTGGGGACATATATTTTCATTCCTCTTGGGCAGATACTTAGAGGTAGAATTGCGGAGTCATTTGGTAACTCTGCGTTTAAACTCTTAAGAAATCGTCAAACTGTTTTCCAACCATTTTACATTTCCACCAGCGATGTATGAAGATTCCAGTTTCTCCAAATGCTTGCCAACACCTGGTATTGCCAATCTTTGGGGGAAATACTGATAGAAAGAGTTTGGTTTTTCAACTGGGTTGTCTGCCTTATTATTGAGTTATACGTGTTCTTTCCATATAGTAGGCACAAATCCTTTATCAGATATATGATTTGAAAATATTTTCTCCCGCTTAGGGGTTGTCTTTTCACTTTATTAATGGATAACACTTTGATGTTTCCTTGCATCTCTCAGTTCCCCTGGAAGACTATTTTTGTCATCTCCTTTAACCTAAGCATGCATTATGCCTCATGAGCTGTGGCTACAGTCTGCCAAAACCTGATCAATTTTTGGTGTATTCTATTAAGTTCAAGAAAACCTATTCCAGAACAAATCTAGATCATCATAGAGCCAATTCCTCTGGCAAAAGGATTCCACCACACATCCTTTTGGAATGATGCCAGTGGCTTATATTAATGGAGAAAGTCCAATAAAAGATATCTCTGGTTTATTTTAAAGATGTTTTGGGGGACATTGTTCATATGGCAAAGAACTCCATTTCTATAAAGATATTCACTTGTCTTGAGATCAGAAATGGTTGTACATTTCCTGAGCACTACTTTTGATTTCCCTGTAGACTCTGCCACATAACAGTGATTTTCCCCTTCCTGCTGGCTCTCTGGCACCTTGGGTGGTAATTTGTGGATCACACACATCACAGCTTCATGACAGAAGTGGCATGTTCTAACCCCACTAGCTCCACTCCTTGGTGCTTTTTCATTGCTTCATATTCCTTGTTATGAATGTATTCCACTGTGCTTGCAAGACAGATTTGACTGGCTCTTATCCAGGGTTGGAAGCACTACCCCCCTGCCACATTCTCCTGAGCCTTAGTGCACAAAGCCCACGATCGTAGCAGGACCAGCCAGCGAGAGCCCCAAAGTGTGTGGAGGCAACCTAAACCCATCCCCAGGATTGTTCTGGTGGCAGCTAGTGTAGAAGCCATTCCTTTCTTGTGGCAACAGAAAGCAACATAAAACACCTGCCCTGGTGCATCATATTCTAATGGGGCAGATAATATAAAGGAATACACAAATGATTAAATGAATCAAGTATGACACTTGTCAATTTGAGACAATTAAAGCAAAGTAAGGGAGGAAAGGCTAGACGGAGGGGCTACTTGGGGAGGTCCATTTTCATATAGATCTGAATATTGAGAAGGAGAGACCTCAGCACAGATCCAGAATAGGACATGCAGGGCAGCTGAGGCACAAGTGCAAAGGCCCTGGGGTGGATGCAAACTCCACGCACTGGTGAAACAGCAGGTTAGAGTAATCGTCTAAGGGGGAGGACATAAAGGATAAGGACGATGTTCACATCATAGGCTTTTAAAAAGGGAATAGAACCTATGAGTTTTCCTGGTCACCCTGGCTACTACGTGAGAAGCAGGGGGAACAAGCAAGGAGGCTGGGTAGAAGGGTCCAGAAGGAGATGTTGAAGCTGCAGGTGAGCCTGGGAGGGGCATGAACAGGAGACAGGATCCAGTCTGTGCAGGTGCTGCAGGCGGTGCACTCCAGGATTCCCTGACGCACAAGGACTACAGAGAGTACACGGAGGCCAAGAGCCTGTGATTTCTGACTTCTACTGTGGACGTTTTATATACTCAGTGCTCAAACCTCCAAGTGGCCATTTAGGATGTGAATCTGGCCTTTGGGAGAAGTGACAGCTTGCATTATGAGTTAGTGGTGTTACCTGTGTGCAGATGAGGCTGGAAAGGTGAGGAGGGGATGGAGAGAAAGCTGGGGCCTGCACCTGCAGCCAGCGTGGGCTGTGGGGACAGGGAGGAGGCACCCGTGAGGAGACCAGCATAGACAACTCACAGAGGTGCACGGAGTGGAGCGGACACAGGCTGGAGCAAAGGCTGAGGAGAGGAACTGGGAAGTTCAGGCTTCAGAGGAAGCCAGAGGCCCTGCAGGTTGGGAAATGCAAAGCCAGTCACAGGAGCGCGGTGCAGTGGGACGCATGATTCAACGCCCTGCACCATGCTGGCCGCACAAGCAGATGGAGGGGACGAGGTCGCTGGCCAGAGGCAGGAGGAAGCCACAGTAGAATCCCAGGGCTGGGGTCAGGTGGAGAAGAGGGCAGCTTTATAAGAAGTCGGAGAGCCAAGTTCTGCTGGTCGAGGTGCACCAGCCTCGAGGGCATGAGCGAGGAAAGGATCGGGGGTTCTCTTCATTCTGGTCTGGTGACTGCGTGGCACTCAGCTGAGAGCAGCCCAGGCAGGCTGCCACAGTGAGAGAACATGTGTCGGGTGAAGTCATGTTTGTAGAGGAAGGGGCAATGGCCTCACGGAGACAGCCAAGGGGACTCCCTCTTGAAAATCTTATTTTTTCATGATGTGGGGGGAGACCACCCATTGAGGACAGGGGTCAGGGGAGAAGGGTAGCCTTCTGAATATCCAGACAGAGGACAACCTGGAGCCAGCAGCCCTGGATGAGAGAGGAGACAGGCCTGATCAGCCAGGCTGGCACCAGTACAGTCATCTCTGTTGGCTGCAGAACGCTGTGATGGGGTCAGGAGCATGGATGGAGGAGACCACTGGGACAGTCCAGCCTGGGGTCTACAGGGTGAAGGCTGGGCAGATGTCAGAGGGGTGCAGCAAAATGGTTCTCCAAGTGCTGGGCACAGTGGCCCATGTTTGTAATCCTAGCACTTTTGGAGGCTGAGGAGGGAGAATCACTATGAGGCCAGGAGTTCAAGACCAGCCTCAGCATGGGTGAGACCCAGTCTCTACAAAAAATAGAAAAGTAGCCAGGTGTGGTAGTGTCCACCTGTGCACCTGTAGTCCCAGCTACTCCAGAGGCTGAGACAGGAGGATCACTTGAGCCCGGGAGTCTGAGGTTGCAGTAAGCTATGATGATGCCACTGAGTGTCAAAAAACAAACAAACAAACAAACAAAAACAGTTCTCCAAGATTGGCCAAAGGGCGGCTGGGGGCTCTCAGCCACATCAGGGGTGCACTAGCGCTCCAGGACAGGTGCTGGCACTATGCTGGGAGAGAGATAATTCTCCCTGTTTTGATCTGAGCTTACATGCAAGTGAGCATTTGTCAAATGCCACACTCCCATGGCCATTTCAGCCTCTTTACTGCAGGTATGCTACACCTGAAAAAACAAAGAAACAAACAAAACTCTCAGGTGAGACCAAAGAAGGAAGAGCAGTCAGGGATCAGAGACGGCTGGCAGAGCTGCAGCAGCAGTGAAGAGCGTGTCCAAAGTGTGTCCCTGAGATGGGCTTGCATGGCGGGGCTGAGGGGACCACCCTGAGAGAGACTCTGGACCAGGAGGAAACCCTAACACAGGCCGCCAAGGTGAATAAAGACAAGGAGAATGTACTTGTTGTTCCATTCAGACACGTGGCAAACTCAGTTGAGGAAGGTGTGCAGAATATGCGTGAGCTAGAGCACTTTACCGCACTTCTCTAAGCCTTAGTCCACTTGTAAAATGAGCCTCAGACAAGTCCCTGCCTTTAGGGTCCTTGTGAAGACAAACTGAGATGATATATGGAAACTGTTCGGTGCACTGTCTGAAATATAATGATGTCCTGATAATAATCTATTGTGGTTATCATTATCACTGTTAGTAATTATTAAAGGTGCACTGGAAATCACCCAGGACTGTCCCTGGTGAACAGGAGAAGTTCAAGAAACATTAGTCAAAGACAAATCTGAAGTCCATGGAGAATGCTAAGTTCTCAGAGGACACACCAAGAACAGAGAAAAGAAACTATCACCTGCCTCAAAGGGAGATAAAATATATCCCCAGAAAAAGCAACATGTGAAAAATTACAAAGCCATATGAGGAACAAAAAACAACGTGCCCGTTAGATCTATCTGCACTAAGGGCATGCAGACAAGCGAGCAAGAAGAGCAGTGGAGAGCCCACGGGAAGTTCCTTGAAGACCAAGGAGGAGTGAGCCCAAAGGACGTAGCAAGCTAGGAGAGCATCGCTCTCTAAGACCAGCAAGCTACTATCATCATCTCATCCTCAGACCCAGGCAGGAGAGAATGTGGGAGCCTTGAGCTGATGATTAAGGAGGTCAGAAAAAAATCTGAGAAAGGGCAGGAAAAAAGCCAATTGTTTGAAGCTACCATTTCCAGGCTGCAAAGTTAACTTTAAGTCTGGAAGGTCCTCAGAAGCCTCTCTAAGAACCAAGCAGAAAACAGAGCAACAGATATTATGGTGACAGAATTTTTCCCTGCAGCTGTGTGTGGGATGTGCTACATCCCAGAAGAGAGAGGAGAGAAAACCCACACAGTGCAATAAGACTTGCACAAAGATGCCAAATTATGACAATAAGTCCTTAAGTGCCAAGTCAGGAACTAGAAGGACATGACTTAGCATTTGGTAATTATGTTTAACAAATCATGAAATAATAACCATTTGTAAACTTAATTCCCTTACCAGTCCTGAGCACACGGAATATGTTCTTGAGATAAAAATATAGATAGCAAAATGCTAGAAAATGTTGTTAATGTGCATTGGTTGGTTGCATTGGTCCTGTGATAATATTAATATGTCATATGCATTACTCTGATGTCTTTATTACCTGAATCATCTGTTGCCTTCTGTCCAAAATTGGTCCCTTCGTTAGTAAACTATTAAAAACATCCGTGGTCTGGCATATGGGCCTTCTTTATTGCAACTCATTTATAATGTATAGAATGTGACCTCAAACATTGGATAGATTGCTCTAAAATTTCCAGACTTGCTACATCTTCCAGACACAAAAAGCAAAATGCATTGGGAACCAGCCATGGTAAGCACACAAACCACAGTCAAAACAGAGCTGCTTTTCAATTAGCATGGAAAGCTGAGCCATGCAGGAACTCCCCACACCTTGTAACGCAAACACACCCAACTCCAGCTACACATGAGCAGATCGATACCCCGACCTGAGGGAAGGAAAACAGAAAGTCTCATCTTCAAAGTGTAAGACTGTGATTGATTTTTTTTCTCCTAAGGGCCCAGAGGGTACAAACTGCAAAATAATTTTCAGCAACTGAATGCCACGTGCTGACACTCTTCCCACTGAAAGTGGGGTGTGTGCCAGCGGTGGAGCTGGAAACCCACCCTGAGGAAAAAGGAAGTGTGTCCAACAGAGCAGGTGGGATAATGACCCCAATGTGAATGACGATGGTGCGTTCAAGTAAATACTTACAGAGAACTGTAGACTCCCAGAACCCCTAATTCAGCCCCTCAGCCCTCTCCTGTCATGCCACAGCACATGCAAGTCACTCAGAACTAAGAGTTTGTCTCTCTGTGTCACCACCCAGTAATGAACTCATCCTCACAACTGCCATGAAGAACGTATGCTCTGGGGATTTGAGCAATGGTCCAAGTTCCCCACGTGGACAAGACTAGATCACTCTTCTGGTGTTCCAGACTCAAAACCTATAAACCATCTTCACTGACTTCTCACAGCCTGCCTCACATCAGCTTGGAAATCCCATCTCCCCTAGGGGCCTCCTGTTGGCTCTCACTGCCACCATTAAGTCCCTTCTGTTTCCTTAAGAACCATCCAACTATTTTGATCACAAACTGCTTCCCTCTCTCTCAGTCCATCCAACTCACACACACCACGTGGACCTTCCAGCTCTGATGGCATCCATCCAATGACAGCCCAGCTCTGATGACATCAATGTAATGACAGCCCAATTCTGATGGCATCCATCCAATGACAGCCCAGTTCTAATAACATCCTTCCAATGACAGCTCAGCTTTGATGGCATCTATCCAATGACAGCCCAGTTCTAATGATATCCATCCAATGACAGCCTGGCTCTGATCACATTGCTCCCAAGTTTCAAAGCTCCCAGTGATTTGGCAATGTGGACCCTATGTAGAGTTAACACCACACATCCTAGCACTCCAATTCCTTACTCATCACCATACCAGTAACATGCTGTGGATTCCAGAGCAAGATGCTACCTCGAATTCTCCCCTTGTCTAAATTATGCCTACACAATGAGGCACACCCAGAACTAGAACTCCACATTTTTCCAAGATAGGCTTTCAGATCTGATGGTCTTTCAGATCTCTCTTCCTCCCCCTCCCTCCAACTCTTTCTCTCACCTAGCACATGTAATGTTTCATGCTTCTCTTGGGTACTCATATTGTTTTCCATGTCTTGTATTTTTTTTCTCTCCCATTGGAACAGAAATCTCTTACATGCAGAGCTGGATCTTAGTCTTGTCAGTCTAGCATTTGGCCTTAACTAACAAGAACTTAACAGACATTTTTTCGATTGCTGTAATCAAATACAAGCATTCCAAATCCATTTGCCTCTTAGGCCAAAGGCAGAAATTCCTTGATCCCTCCAAACGATGTTACCCTCTGTTAATCATTTTAAATGCAGGAGAATTCTCACTTCTGTATAGCCCAAATATTTCCACAATCAGTTAAAGTTTCTCTATAATTCTATCTCATTTTTTCCCTTTTTCCCTACTTTGGAAAAGAAAAGCAACCAGGCCAAAATTGTCTTATAATAACCTATCTATAGCAGCATGTGTTTAGTGTTCTTTTTTGGAAGCTCTTGGTCCTACAGACACCCCAAAACAAACAATAAATTCTTCTAACGATCTAGTCAAAGGAAAGAATGGGCAAAGGCCAACTTGTGATAATTTCATAGCATATTTCTGTTAACACTAAGGACTCATGCTAACATTGCAAAACATTTGCATACAAACTAGGGATTAATATAATCCTCAGTGTGTTAGGGTTTTTTTTCTTATTGGTACTCTTGTCTATAGATATTCCCCAGCTGGTCTAGATAACCCACTTTTCTTCCTTGGCAGCAGTCTTTGGGTGTTTGTAGCTATCTCAAATATTCAGAACACCACCCACCATCCATCATCCTCCATGAGGTGGCCAGAATGATTTTTCGAAAATGCCAGCTTCATCCTGTTACCCCTGAAGCTGTACACCTCAGTGCACCCACACTGCTGAATGTGCCCTGCTAGGCTCGGCTCACAAGCCCACTGTGATCAGATCTGACCCCCTCATTGGCCAGCCTCTCCCACACCAGCCCTCACCCCCTGCAACCATGCTGTCCACTTTCTGCTCAGCAGCCTGGACCAGCTTGTTCTCTGCAGAGATGCCCTCTCCACTCCCCATCACCAGGCCCACAGTCCACCTGCTCTCGGGGTCACATCCACCTGGCCAGTGGGCCATCTTACAAGCAGCTTGCGTGTACCACACTGAGCTCCAGGTGGGCACACATGCACATTCTCAATTGTGATTGTTCCTGCTGTCTCCACAAGGCACTGTGAGCTCCCTGGTTGTTATTCTGCATGCCAGGTGTTGGGGCTCAGAAAATGATACCCCAAAGTGACGGAGTCTGAAGCAGCTTCAGAAGCTGAAGTTTCTCTCTGACTTTCTCCTGCCCTTCTATCTCTGGCCCTCATTCTCCCCTGAGGCAACCATAGAAACTAGAATCCCTCTTCCCCAAGAAGGGTCAGAGAAACCAGAGCCCTTTTCCCCAAAGCCAGCTATAAAACCTAAAAATATTACTCTCACTCCACCCCCTTCCCTCCTGTCTGTGTAGAAACCGGCCGCAAAGAAATTATCTGACCTACCTTGTTCAATTGTAGGTCATTAGATCCCCATTCCAGAGAGGGCCCTGCCCCACACTCAAGGAAGGAATGCACACTCAGAGAGGTCAAGAAGAATCTAGATGCACAGGCCTTGCCGGGTTTCCCCACTCAGTCTATTAGCATTAGATCATGCCCTTGTTGTCCAGTCGTATTTTTATATGGCTGCCCATACTTTGTTGAACCTAAGCGTAAAAATGGACAATTACCCCGTAGCTGTGGGTCTTCAGTCTGAAGGTTCCCATGTCATGTAAAACTATAATCAAATAAATTTATACGCCTTTTTTTCTGTTAACCAACCTTTTGTCAGTTGATTTTTCAGCAAACTTTCAGAGGGTGATAGGAAACTTTGCCCTCAGCCCCACAGAAGCATTCAGCACAGAGCGAGGTGTATGGCAGGGCCCCCAGTGTTTGCTGCACAGATGAAGGACCGACTGAAGAAGAGGAACGACCCTGGTCAGTGTGGACTGCTCCAGGAGCCCCCCACACACTGACAGGCGTGTCTTTCCTTCCAGGAACTCTGATCAGCACTCCCTACAAACTGAATGTGCTTGGTTTCGATTTCACATTTCAAATCGGGCATAAAATCATTATATGAAAATGGCACAATGATTCAAACAATTGCCGTTCGTTACTAAAATAGTTAATATTCAATTTTATTCACACTTTAGTATGCTCAATTTTGCAGCATCCCCGTGTAAAAGCTAAGTTTTAAATATTCAGCTTTGAATAGCTGACAACACTACTTAACAAATATTTATTATCATTCAAACACAGTGTTTTAAAATGTCTCCAGGTGAACATTGACTTGTCCATTGTGTCTTATTACTCTATGTTGACAGCTGTTTCTGTCATGAAGTACGTCAGATTATCAGTCTGGACACAGCAGTAGCCTCAAAAGGATGGTTAGCCTCGATTACTAACTTCACAAACCTGTTCAAGAAATCAGGACACTTGGGTAGGGAAGGGAAAGGGTTAAATCCAAAAATTAAACCAATGGTTGACATCATAACCAAAATTGGTAATTCCAAAACCTGATTGATCATCAGAATCTGTATCCCTTGTCACCTGTATCAGCAGCAGTCATTATTTTTCTCCTTGCTATCTGATCACTACTTAAATCATAAGGCATAGTAGAATCTGAGGTATAAAATATCAGTGTGATGGAGATTTAGAGGTGCTGTGACTAAGGAAGAGGAACTGGGGCAAGTAGGCATCATTTCAGAGTATTGAGAAACCTAGAGAGTGATATTTTAAAAAATTGGCAACTGTCCAATCTCCTCCCCTCTCCCCAACAAAAGGCATCAGATTTTACTGAAACCACAAATATTTTCTCTTAGGAATAATGAGAGTTCTCTGATTCATAAACTGCTATGTCATTTATCTTAAACCTTTACACATGTACAGGGCACTAAGTACATAGTTCCTAAGGATTTTCCAGTTACTTCAAAAGGAAGAGTGATCCCTCAAAATAGGAACTGGAATAGAAGTTGAAGGAAGAATTGGGGAATAACAATAAGCCTAAATTCTGCAACACGGAAGCTATAAATTCAGTGAATCATGCTGATTTTCCAAGATTCTGTTTACTTTATTTTACCAGAAAGTACTAAAAGAATTTCAATTTCATCGAGTCAAATAAAGCACTCAAATGTGGATGCAAACGGGATCCTGCAAAGGGGACGTTGGACAAAATACCCCAATATTTCAAACATCAATAGGAAAAAAAAACAAACTCTGTAAAATAATTTAAAAAGGTTTACTCTGAGCCAATATGACTGACCATGGGCCAGGGAAGCACGGCCCCAAAAGGTCCTGAGAAAGTGCACCTGAGGCAATCAGGTTACAGTTTGGTTTTACACATTTTGGGGAGATAGGAATTGCAGGTAAAATCACAAATCAATAAATGAAAAGTATACATTGGTTTGGTCTGAAAAGGTGGGACATCTCAAAGTGAAGACTTGCAGGTTACAGGTGGGTTTAAAGATTCTTTAATTGGCAATTGGCTGAGAGAGTTAAGCTTTGTCTAAAAATTTGGAGTCAGTAGAAAAAAGGATGCCTAAGTTAAGATAAGGGGATCTGTTCTCTGTCGTGTGATACCATGGCAACATAACTGGATTCCATAACTAGATTTTATGGATTGTAAGGAGTGACTTAACCTTTGCCTGGGACAGCCTTTGGGTCTTTTTTATAATTTGGCATCTTGTTGCCACAGAGTTTGTTTTATCAGTCGTGTGATCTCTATTTTAACATTAGTGCTGGTTAATTGTGTCTAAACTCCAAAAGGGAGGAGCTATAAAGAGGCATATCTGATTTCCCTTCCCCTCATGGCCAGGAACTCAGTTTTAGGGGTTCCCATTGGCCAAGAGGGGGTCCATTCAGTCAGTGGGGGCTCTTAGGATTTTATTCTTAGTTTACATAAATATGAGTAAACACCTTATTTTAGAAAGCTTCCATTCTCCTTCTATCCACCAAGGGGTCCCCACCAGCTCTCCGGAGGGTTCTTGGAGATGTGTGTGTGCTTGGCTGTCAGAACTCATGGGATGCTGCCAGGTTCAGTAGGGAGAGCCAGAGAAGCTGCATCTTCTGTAGCATATCAGAAGATGCCACCCCAAAATATACATCTTTGGCACAAGGATTACTTTGAGCTGGTTAGAGAAACTGCAGACACAGGAGAAGCTCTGAAAACAGTAGAAGTGACTTTTTTGTAAAGGAAACTTACATATTGGAAGGCAGTCTCCATTTGTAAGTGTGTCTCCTTCTCTGTATCAGGAACGGAAGGATGACTCTAAATCACTAGGGATTCCTATCAATGGAGAAGGCAGCCACTTAAATCTGTATAACAAACTTTGCTCTTGCTCTTCCTGGCCACCTCCCCAGGCCTGCCCCCCATCCCACACCCTTCTTTCTTTCTTCCAGCAGAGGATGCTGTCTCAGCCTGAGTTTGAAGCCACCTCTTTGAGAGGTACTTATTTCTCTGAGCATCTGCCAGGTATACATGGGGTATATGTGTCATTAAACTTCTCTTTGTTTTTCTCTTGTTAATCTATCTTTTGTTATAGGGGACTGTCTTAACAAAGAACTATGAAGGGTAGAAAGAAAATGATTTGTCCATCCCTACACTCCTGACATGGAGGAAAGAGCTTGCACCACAAAATATACAGCAACCCCAAGAGCCTGCAGCACTCCCTGTGGGGCATCATGAGGCTTGTTACACCAGACTCCACAAGGAGTCAACTGAGACACAAGAAAGAGCAGGACCTGGGACATTCCACTGGGCCATCCGTGCTCCTGGAGCACTTGGCAGCATCTATGAATGCCAAGGAAAGGCCAGTGGCCCATAGTAATGGTTTGATTAATGCTTCCTGATATAGTCACAGGCTATTTTACTAACTGTAGCTCTGCCTCAAGCTCAGTTTTCCATCGACTCAATATTGATAGGAAAAAAAGTTTTACATTCTTTAAATTGGAATGCAATCTAATTTTTAATAAGCCCCCAGTATATGCAAGCCCCACGCAATGAATCTTACATACCTTACCTCACCTAATTTCATCCATTTCTTTTCCCTTTGCTCAGATTTTTGCCCCATCTAGGACAGCGGGCCTCAGTAAGGTGGCTCATTAGAGTAACCTGGAGAGCTTTTGAACAGGCTGACTTCCACCCCAGGGACTGGATTCCACGGGGCTGGGGTGGAGCCTGGGGTATTGGAGTGTGTTTTAAGATGGTCTGAGGACTGCAGAGCTGTCTAACAAAATGGAGACCTGAGTGCCATGTCATCCCTTGAATGGGTTCCTGTTTGGGTTGCTTGTTTATAGGAGACAGAATTTGAGAATGCAGACACTGAAGCCTTCTGGTTGGTTGTTCTTCTGAGTTAATTAGGTTCTTGGTGAAACAGACATGCAGGGCGAACGTGAACCACATGATGTGCTGTGGACATCAACACCAGCCTCTCACCTTCACCTCTTCTTTGTGATTGGATTTGAAGGGGGAAATTCTAAGGCAGTTTATTCACTGAACTTCACATTAATATTCAGTCCTCACAATTTGACAGAATTTCAAGGTTGCCAGCAGACTCATCTTTACATATCTTCTTGGCAACACTTTTGATTTTATAGATTGGGAAATCGAGGCCCAAGGCAAAGTTATTCATGCAGGAATACTGTGGCTAGCTACAGGAAAGTCACAGAAATCAGGATTTTCTGACTCCTCCTGTAACACTCTCTCTACTCATTCGAATATGATTTGCTGGATCCAAGGGGCTTGCCTTTGATACCATGACTCTGGGAGCCACAATTAGCCTTTCCTTCCCTTCTGGCATCTCTGAGCAGCTGTGATTGTGGCTGCCTTTGCCCACTGCCTTGCCTCAGGGATATATCAGCTTCACACTCATTTCCCAGGAGAGTGACTTCATTTTAATAATAATACAAAAGCTCTCAACCTTAAGACATTTAGAGTAGCTTCCAAAATGTCACTCAAAAGGGCCTCTCTGTACTTCCCTTGAGAAGATTCCAAGTTCTGTAATCATGATGAGCACATTAATAAGGGGGTAGAAGGTGGAGGTCTTGAAGTTTACACAAATCAGAAAAAAAAAAAAAACCAAACCTAGAGAAAATTCTACTCAATCTGCAAAAGAAATCTGTCGAAATATTTTATCATTAGCGTCTTTACAAGGTCACAATATGAAATTATATGTGCTTTGAACAAGTTATACACCTCTTCTAACTTTTCCTATGTTAAAGTAATTTGAGTCTTTTGAAAATGTTGTATTCTGCCTTGCTGTAGACATTTTTTTCTAATTCTACATTCTGATAAGTACAGAACTTAGAATATAACCCCTACCTAGGGTAGCTATTTTCACACTAAGAAATCCCACATTTTGGCATTCATCAGCTATAATTTTGCAAAGAATGAGCTACTCATGTTTAATTTAAGCAAATAATTATCTCCACACATACGAAGATAGAATGTGCCTGGGCGTGCAGACACAGAGTCGAGTGTTCATCGGTGGGAAATGGAGTGTGCAAAGGTTGACACACACCTGGCCTCACCACCATTGCCATCATCCCCATGAATTCTCCTAGAAGCTCTAGTTCACTGACCATGTTGGTTGGAAACCTTTAACATTTTTTTTCTTTGTTGAGACGGTCTCACTCTGTCACCCAGGCTAGAGTGCGGTGGCATCATCACAGCTCACAGCAACCTCAAACTCCTGGGCTCAAGCGATCTTCCTGCCTCAGCCTCCCGAGGAGTTGGGACGACAGGCGCACGTCACCACACCCGGGTAATTTTTCTATTTTTGTAGATGTTAGGTCCGGAGCTGAAAGGGAGACACACAAAGCCTCAAGCGTAGCAAAATGCTGTTTATTTTGAACATCTGGGTGCAGATGGGTGGAGACCAAAAAAAAAGCATCCACCACAAGGGAGGGAAAAGCCTTGGATTTTATAGGGGGTTTTTCCTGCGGAGAGTGAGTAACACCTGCAGAGATAGGGGAGGGGATAGCTTCATCCTTATCAGGAAGGATAGGAATGGCGGAGTCGCTGCAGCTGTCTGTGGTGCAAGTTAGATTTATAACCTTGGACTCTCTAGATTCCTGCGGCTTTTGTTTCACAAGCTTTATGATCACTATCTAAATATTACGTCCTATACATACTTTTTGGGTTCCCACCCTAAGTAAAGCTAACAGTAGAGATGAGGTCTTGCCCTTGCTCAGGCTGGTCTCAAACTCCTGACCTCAAGCCATGCTCCCGCCTTGGGAAATCTTTAAGATTTACACAGCGAAACAGAAATGCTTGTTTAGGGAAAGAGGCTATCATAGCCTACCGTCCCTCTCTGCCTGCTTAGAGGCAAATCAATGCCCATGATTCCTAATGCTCCATTGATTTTTCACAGAGAAAAGAAATGGATCAAACACCTGATGGAGAACAACTGTGCCAGTGTTTCCTGAATTCTTTTTCAATAAGAAAGAATGTCAGAAACAAGAACAGCACTTGATTAGCCCCAAGGAATGAGCAAATTCCTGTGCATGGCATCTCACAATCTGGAAACACTCACTTTGGGTGGGTTTTTTGCACATGACATCTGCTGCCACAGTCCACGTGTGCGTCACTCTGTGCTCCTGGCCACTTGTCCCCAAGCCAAGCTTTTCATATTCATTTTTCTTTACTTACACAGAGTTCTTCACTGAGAACACACTTCTGTCGGGGAACATTCTGCCCATCTTCCTACAGTATCATTTGTTCTGAAATCTTTCTCTTATCCCCCATGCAAGATGAATGTAACAGTACCAGTGGCTCTTCTCTCCTGGGCCATCACAGCCCATGGCACACATAACACAACACACTGGGTGGAAGTTGGCCACAACTTGCCAAATGCAATTGGGATGGTGTAACCTCCTTGAAGACAGACACCATTTCTTAGTCATCCTTATCTCTTACAGTGACTCTTGCTGTGCCTGAAACATTCAACAGATATCTGTAGAATGAACTGGTTCTTAGCAAAAGGTCCCTTATTCCCTCAAACACACAAGAAAGCCTGGATTCTCGTTGGTCTGTGAGGGGTTTCAACTGATCAAGTATTTTCCTGGGAAGGTTCTAAGTGACTACAACTTCAGCCATCTTTCCATTGCATAATGCAAGGTGTTCAGATAAATTTATGGCTCCAAAACAAAGAGTGAGCTGAAGCTTTACCTCATAGCAAGTAACTGGCAACCATATTTACAGGTGAATACCTTCTCATTTCTTTAATTTTTAATTCTTCATTTTAAAATGATTTCAAACTTACGAAGTCATTGCACATCTAGCACAGGTTGAGTATCCCTTATCAGAAATGCTTGAGACCTGAAGTGATTTTGGGTTTTTTTGGATTTTGGAGTATCTGTGTATAAATAATGACATATATTGGGGATGAGACCCAAGTCTAAACTTGAAATTCATTTATGCTTCATATACACCTTATACACATAGCCTGAGGGAATTTTATACAATATTTTCAATAATTTTATGAAAGAAAAAAAGTTTATGGACATTGAATCATCAGAAAACAATGGTGTTACTATCTTAGCCACCCATGTGGACAACCTGTGGTTGTAAAACCACCTTTTATAACATTAATAAAAGCCCATAAGGTAGGAACAGTGGTAGGGGCCTGAATTCTGCAAAGGTATAGGCATAGTTTATGTGTATGTAGCCAGCCATTGTTCCCTAGCTTGCTTTCCTATACTTGCTTACTACTCAGGAATCACATAGCTAATGGTCATGAAGATTCTTAGCTTTCTTCACTGCTCCCACAGAACACATTGCCCTTGTGAAACCTAAGTCTGGTCTTCGAGATATCTTCCAGACCCTGCATTCTGGTGGCCCATCTGACCTAACCAGACCAGTGGTCCATACCAAGGAACCAATTCAGCTGGTCTTGCAACCTGGGAACTGACTCAGCACAAGAAGACAGTTTCTGCTTCCCGACTCCATGAATTCATCGCCAGCCAATCAGCAGACCCAATTTCCTAACCCTGTGCCTGCCAAACTATCTTCAAAAATTCATTGTCCCAAATTCTCAAGGAGATGAATTTGAGAAATTCCTCCCATCTCCTCAAATGGCACCTGCGATATTGAACTCCTTCTCCGCTATAACCTCTGCTGTCTCAGTGTATTGGCTTCCTCTTGAGCAGCAAGCAATGAACTGGGTTGGGCTGTAACAGTTTGGCATCACCATCAAGACAACACAGTGAGTGATGCATGCAGGTCTTGGCCCCGCATGGGGCATCACAGGGAACCTGCCATGGGTGAGTCCAGCCTGAAACACATGCCATTTTATCACCCTTTGTGGGTGTGCTTGCATGGGGGAATCAGAGCATGCACAGAAAAGACATATCACAGCTGGATGGGCCTGGAAGGGTCTTTTTACCTTGGTGACACTGAATAACTGTGTCCAATCCATCACATGAGGTCAAATGTGGAATTTTCCATTTGCGGTGTGATGTCAGCACTCAAAATGTTTCAGATTTTGGAGAATTTCAAATTTTGGATTTTTGGACCAGGGATGCTCAAGGGGTTGGGAACCTGCAGCCTCAAGGCCACCTGTGGCCCTCCAGATCCCCAAGTGCAGCCCCTAGACCAAATCCAAACTTCACAGAACAAATCCCTTCATTAAAAGGGATTCAGTCAAAAGGCTGCACTCAAGGATCTAGGAGGCTACATGTGGCCCCAAGGCAGCAGGTTCCCCACTGCAGTAGGAAATCAACAATGGTCCTACATTATTAACTAATTTACAGGTCTTATTCAAATTTCACCTATAGTTTCACATTAGTCCCTTTCTGGACCAGGATCCAAATCAGGATCACGCACTACATTTAATAGACTTCTTGAATCTTGGACATTTCCTCAATCTTTCTCTGTCTTCCATGACCTTGACCCTTTTGAGGAATACTAGCAAAGTATCCTGTAGAATGTCTGCAATTTAGGTTAGTCTGATGTTTCCTCATGATTCAATTCAAGTCATATATTTTTGGCAAAAACATCACAAAAGTGATGTTGTGCCCTTCTCAGCACATTATATCAGGAGGCACATGATACCTCTTTCTGCCGCTGTTGGCAGGGTTAACTTTTATTACTTGGTTAAGCTGCTATCTTCAGGGTTTCTACACTGTAAAGTCACTATTTTTTTTCCTTTTGCTATTAAGAAGCATCTTGGGGGGAGATACTTAGCTTT
This sequence comes from Lemur catta, assembly GCF_020740605.2. NCBI lineage: Eukaryota > Metazoa > Chordata > Mammalia > Primates > Lemuridae > Lemur > Lemur catta. The sequence goes on from NC_059136.1 coordinate 21,108,995, forward strand.
AGCATGTACTAGTAACTCTTGCCTGAAATAATTATTATTATGATTCCTGTCAAATGATGATTGTCTAATTCGATCATCCTCTACTGTAAGAAGGAAATGTTCTTTCTTTCTTAGGCATGTAGTTATTATGTACTTATTTCTTCAATTATTTATTTGTTCCAGTGTGGACTCAAGAAGACCTTATTTTATGAGTTACTTTTATTCAATAGGTTATAGTCCAAAACATTGTCATTGGTTGCTCAAATTGCCCTAGATTTGGCCACTGGGAGACCCTTCAACTTGGTTCCTATGTTATTTCAATAGACCATCATCATTTTAAAATATTTCCTTACTTTTTGCTACCACAGGATGTTTCAGGCTCATCTAGTACATTCCCTCCCCCAGCCCTAAAATCAGCCATTACTCCAACGAACCCTGGTTCATTTTATTGGAGAGCATTTAGAAATCAAGATATGGAAGGTGGGTGTGCTCACGGCCACTGGGATGTTAGTGGACAGAGCTGGGATGTCTGTAGACACACAGCCACATCCTTTTCTCTACTTCTCTCTGCAAGTATAGTATAAACCCCTGAGTTCATACCAATGCCTCTGATTCCAATCCAGCATAACAGGATTCATTCCAGTCTTCCTCCCTTCCTTGTTTATCACTCCCTTCTTGGACAATGAACACCTGGCTTTCATTAGCTAATATATCTACTTATTTGCTCAAATTTAGAACACATGTTTCAGAAATTCTAACACATCCCTCTGTGAGAAATTAAAATATCATATTTATACTAACTAGAATACAATACTTGAGTAGAGTAGTTACTGCCTTAGAGTCTATGGTCAAAATACTGTTTTTCAAAGTTACCTGCATTGATTCTCTATACTGTACATAAAGATAACATTTAAATATGAAGGAGAGACATTGCTCCAGGGGAAAAACTGAGGGATGCTCCATCAAATGACTTATATAATCTTGCTTATATTAGGTTATGCTAAGAACTGTATCAGTTCAACAAAAAAACACAAACACCATCAAAGTTGCTTCTTCTGTAAGTAACAGCACTAGGCAAGGGAAACAGATGGGCAAAGTGGTCCCATCCACTCATTCTGGTCCCCAGGCATACGAAGCCTCTGTCGTCTTCAGCACCTGCCTTCTAAGACTGGTCTAGGGACTGTCTCCATTCCAGCATGCCCACAAGGTCTTCATGGGCCATGACCAGAGGGTGCAAATCTCTCCTGCTGGAACTCAAGCTCAAAGCCACACTTCACCTCTCTTGAACTTCCCAGCTACAACAGAAGCTGTGAAATACAGTCTAGCTACATATTGGAGAGAGAAGAGACCAGGGGTTTTGAGAGCTGGCCACACTGCAAACTGGCAACACAGGATATCCATAATGGAGAGATACATTTAAATTACCTTTTCAGAAAGGCTATGATAGCAGTGTCCTGTGAGAGTCACTGTTAACTTATTGCAACTCTCATCACATATTTGCTCTAGGACTCCCCAGTCCTTCAAACTCAAAGGACTCTCATGTTTTCATTTGTGTGTTATTTTCCAGATCTCTCATCCTCTCTAGATATATCAGCTCATACACCAGCAGCTGGCCTTTGTTTTAGTCCCATACATATGTGAGTCTTTGTGTTAAGCAATTTAAATGCATATGGTGACATAAATTTGCTCATACAACACTCCAATGTGTAATGAGAACGCAGCTTCCTGATGTGATTTTCCCCAAGACAGTCCACATTTTGGTATCACAAAACAGCCCTACGCTGTATATGCATGAGTCAAGTAAGTCTAATTCAGTATCTATAAAATAGGTACTCAGACTCTTCTGGTCATTCAGATCTCACCTGCTTTTCCCTGGCCTCTCCAAGACGGCATCTGCAGATCTGGCAGTGGGAATGAGGTCTGGGCAAGGGGTCAGGGAGCTCTGAATTCTCCTTGGTCTCAGCTGCATGGTCTGTTCAGACTGCTCTGCCTGGAGACCACAGAGCCTGACTGTCCCCACCTGGCCCTCAGGAGGGATATGTAGGAGCCCTCAGTCTTGCAGCCCTGCCCAGCAGCTCTCTCCTCCACTTTCCCCTCCTGGGCGGCACACACCTGAGGCAGCCAGGGAGAACTGTGTTGCACGTACTGATCCAACCAGCAACTGCCATCTCTACACCATCCTTCACACACCGCGTTGGACAAAGGCGCCAGGCTATTGGCAGTGCTTCCTGGAAGCCGGCAGCCTCTGCAGACAAATCCCATGGGGGAAGCCATCAGGCTAATCTGGGTGTTTCTAAAGCCTCCAAGGACCAGGCCCTGGAATCCCCTGTGGATGTGTGGGGAACTTTCTACTTTCTCAAAAATCTCACTTCTCCCTCTAACCCCTTGAGCCAAAAATAGATCAGTTCAAGCTTCCCTTTCTTAGGGCAGAAAGCTGTATGCCTTTTGCTCCCTGTGCCCTAAACCTGCTTCCTCCAGGTAGCTGCGTGACTGATCCCTCACTTCCTCCAGATGCATCCTCAAATTCCACCTGATCAGCAGGGCCTTCCCCGATCACTGCCAGCCCTGCAGTCCCCGCGCGCCAGGCCTCGCTGTGCTCCACAGCACACACGACCATCCAGCACGCCAGGTCTTTACCTGCATGTTGGTTTGTTGTCCGACTCTCTCCACAGAGCTCTAGCCTGGCAGGGACTTTATTCTATTCCCCGATGTAACCTCGCTACCTGCACCAAGGCCTGGTGCATCGGAGGTACTCACTAGGTAGTGTAAGATGGATTTTGAACACACAAATGGCCTGGCCATATCAGGCAGGCATAGCGCCTCTACACTTAGGGAAGGAACACCAAGATACATGAAAGAAATTTAGAAAAAGCCTGGCTTTCAAAGCTAGTGAATTCCTGAGGAGTCTAGCTAATATTTGCTTTGACAGTTCAAGCTGAGAAAGTATATTATTCTTCTGTTGGCTATGTCCCATTTCCTAAAACCCTGATGCTCATGGACTCAGTGTTCAGGAAGACCCAGGACAATAATAAGACTTGGAGGATGGAACACTAGTTTCCCAGCACAGAGGCACGGCCTCGCCACAGCCCTGTGAACGAACACGGTCACGTCCTGCTATAGAGGGAAGGCAGCTGTGCTGCAGGGGCCGCAGCCCCTGGCCCAAGGCCACCAGAGTGCAAATGGCAGGGCTGTGGCTGAGCCTTCTGGAACCATTATTTTTCCTTTATATTTTAAGGTCATTTTTCTTTTTTGAAATTCTTTTCTGGGTTTTGTACATTTATTAATGTATTCATTAGGTCATTACCTAATAAGTACTATGAATTGAAGATAAGGATAATAGTCAGAGCCAGATGTCCAAGATTAAATCCTCCTCCTACTTTTTGCTGGCACAAATTACTCAATCCAATTACACTTGAGTTTCCTCACCTATAAAACAGGGTTAACAATAAAATACCTTCCTCATAGGACAACTGTAAACAACAAATGAATTCACACATGCACAGCACTTATTATATAACAGAAGCTGGGCCAATTACTCTTATCAAGCAATCATGAGTAAAATTGGGGTTCAACATTTAGCCTTAAAGGAATGATCCTTTTAGCCACTACTGCAGTCTTTTATTTTCAGCAACACTAATATGAATGATGTAATCTCTCCAAACCCCCTTAATCTTTTTAACAAATCAATGACACTATTTTCATTGTAAGATTATGTTTGTAATTGACATTGATTTCACAGTTCTACCAGTTTTAAAAATGAGATAATTTGTAGGACACATGTGATCCATTAAATAAAACAACAAAAGAAATTACTAAACTACAATATAATAAAAATAAACATCATGAAGAAAACAAACCAGCAGACACACACAAACAAGCACTGCTTACTACAACGAGCATTTCAACTGATGTTTTCAAAAGACTTCTTCTCACCAGTGAGAGAATTATTTGTCATTATATACAATTCTAGCCAGAATAATATCCCTGTTGCATTCTTGAGTTGAACAAAACCCTTCCGAATCTTTGTGGGCTCCCTGGACTTCACATTGGAGTTTAGAGAGAGGACGTTCAACCCTATTGGTTCTTCCTGGGGACACACAGGGAAGCAGGGTCGACACAAACCTACCCAGATACGCAAACGAGACATGTGGCCGACGCAGGACCTATTTTTGCATTCTCCTGAGAAACTCAGCTAAATCAGGAGATGAGAGTTCACAAGACAATAGTCTTTTTCTCCCCACATTTGCATTCTCACACTCTGCATTTTTATTTCTGCATGTAATATTACACACATTGCAAAAAGTTTATATCTAAATTCAGTAAACAAACACTAAATAGAGATACACAGGAGAGTCCTAAATAGGACAAAGTATATGCTGCATACTGTTTAGCAGTGTTTTAAAAAATATAAATAAATAAACTTTGCCTCCTCAACCAAAATAATGTGGCTAAAATGAGGAATTAATGATATTTGTGTATTGATTACATTTATTTCTCGGTAACAAGGTCAACATAAAATTTGAGTAGGTTACAAGATAAAACCAATTTCTGATAGATCAATTGATGCTAGATGGTTGGATGGATAGATGGATAGGTAAACAGACAGATAGATGGATACATATCATGTCCATAAATTACTCTCCTTTTTATAGTTCAATTTCCAAAATAATTATTCATTAACACAAAGACTTCCATCATGTTTGAAGATCCTTAAAAAAAGAAGCTAATTAATAATAAAAGCTATACATGAAAAACCCACAGTGAATATTACATGCAATGATGAAAGACTGAAAGCTTTTTCTCTAAGATCAGGAACAATACAAGGATACTCACTTTCACCACTTCTATTCAACATAGTGCTGGAAGTTCTTGCCAGAGCAATTAGGCAAGAAAAAGAAATAACAGGCATCCAAATTGGGAAGGAAGAAGCAAAATTATCTCTGTTCACAGATGATATAACTTGCACATAGAAAACCCTAAAGACTACAAACACACACAAACTGTTAGAACTAATAAATAAATTCAACAACATATCAGGATTCAAAGTGAACACAAAAAATCAGTTGCATTTTTACACACTACCAATGAACAATCTAAAAAGAAAATTACAAAAATAATTCTACTTAGAATAGCAGCATTATGCATAATAGCTAAAATATGGAAGCAACCGAAGTGTCCATTGACACATGAATGGATAAACAAAATGTGGTGTATCCATACAGTGGAATATTATTCAGCCTTAAAAAGGAAAGAAGCTCTGATATATGCTACGACATGGATGAAACTTGAGGACATTTGCTAAGTGAAATAAGCCAGTCATAAAAAGACAAATACGGTATGATTCCATTTATATGAGGTATTTAGAGTAGTCAAAACATAGAGACGGAAAGCAGAATGGTGGTTTCCAGGGGCTGGGGGTGGGGGGAATGTGGAGCTAGTGTGTAATGGGTACAAAGCCCAGTTTTACAAGATGAAAAGAGCTATGGAGCTGGATGGTGGCTATGGCTGCACAACATGGTGACTGTATGTAACACCAATGAAATGTACACTTAAAAATAGTCCAGATGATAAATTTTATCACAATAAAAATATTTTAAAAATAGCTACTTACATAAAGCAGTATCTGCCAGAATTACATAAAACCATTTTCCCATTAGCACAAAGCAGATGAGAAATACACTATCCAATACCACGGTAAAATTACAGGGCATAACTTACGCTTTGTTTTAACCTGAGGAAAATGGAATTTCCTTTACCCACCACAACAGTTTATAGGGCAGGAAATAATAAAACACGACAGAAATTGCTATCTTGAGGACTACTCTTGCTGAAATTATTAGCTAAATGTTCCTATCAGCCAACTTCCACCCGGAGTTTGATAAAAGCAGATTACAGACGTCATTCTGTCGGCCGCCCCTCTGCATGGTGGAGCCCTGGGCATCAGGGAGGAAGACCAGTTCCTCCAGGGAAGGGGCAGCAGTTGAGCCTTCCCGCGGTGGGGCACTCCAGGGCTATGGGTCAGGAGCACAGGGCAACTTATGACCTAAAACAAAGTGATCCACCAGGATGTGTTTCCATTCCAACTTCACAGGATGGGGGTTCTTGTGCCAACATCACAGGATGGGGGCTCTGGAGAGGGGACTAGCAGGTAGCAAGCGCTCAATGAGCATTTACTGAATGAATCAATAACTAAACGGCAACAAGCCCAGACTGGCAGAGAGGCGAAGAGGCCTGAAGATGCTGGCTGCAAAGGAACGTTCTGAAATGCGCAGTCACCAGCACTTTCCAGGTTAGGTCTGCAAAGAGTGCATTTTCCAATAAAGAGGGCGACTGGCACAGCACAGCTTTTTCCCTTTGGGCTTAACCTTCTTGATTTTTCTCTCTGAGCCTCCCGTGTCACCACCAGGTCTCCAGGGACATCACTGCCCTCCAAAATGCTGTCTCACTCCCAAACAAGGAGAGAAACCCTCTAAGTCTGTTCCACGAACACAGCTGAGGCCACTGAAGCTTGCCCCCTTCTTGATTTGTTTGTGGAACATTTGACTGTGAAAGCCACCTCTGTCAGTGTGATTCTGTCACACTGCTTCAAAGGGCTGGACACTCAGGGGCAGTGATGACTTGGCAGCCCAGGGAAAGGAGAACTCCCTGTGCAAAATAGGACTGAACAGGAAAAATAAATGGATCACAAAATCAACCATTGAAATGATGTGAAACTAGATGAGTTTTGTTTCTTTGGCTACATCAATGAATATATTTTCATCAAGATAAAAACTGCAAGTAAAGATGAACTTTGCAAACCGATGAAAAGAGATTTTTCTGGTCAGTTCTCATGTACCTGCTAATGTATATGTGCTTACTGTGTGGCTGTAGGAATGAGAGGGGGAAAAAAAAACAAATTGTAGAAAATTTGAAAAATAATAAAGAAGTACACACAATAAAACATAAGAATTCCGGTAATCTACACAGGTGGAAATGTCAATATTTTAATTTGCTACAGTACATATATGGAGATATATATATATGTACACACACACACTAAAATTGGGAAATCATTCTGTTCATACAACTTCATATCCCACTTTTTTTTTACCTTAACATTATATGAACATTCTCCCATCAGGAAATAGTTTTGAAGACATTATTTGTCATTGCTATCATTTCAATTTGTACATTATTCATTGGACATTTAGTTTGTTTTTGCTCTTTTGCCACTAAAACTACAATGTGGCACGGGTGTTGTCTAAGTGTCTGAACATTTCTGGGTGGTAGATGTCTGGGAGAGAAATCCCCAGACAAAGGATATTAACATATTAGCTTGTTTAAAGGTCTTGGACTTATTGACAAGCAAGAAGGGTCTGTCATTCTACCAGCTGTGCCTGAGACAGCCTTTGTCCCTGCCCTCTTGTCTTCAGAGAGAATTATAATTCCTTTTCCAGCTGAAACTTTTTAAAAGGACCTCAATAAACAATACGAAATATTGACAGGGAAAGAGCACTGGGCTCGTGGTGAATGCTCTCCCTGCGTTTCCACACTGAAAGCTCTGGCCCTCTGACAGCCAGGCTGGCCTGTTTGTTTATCTTGACTCCGTGACCGCCTGTTGTCACCATCCCCCGTCCCCACCTAGGAATTCCCTCCCAGACAAAGTGCAACTCTGCCGGTTGCAACCAAGAGAGAGGCTGGATCTCACTGTTCAGGAAGACCAGAGCTCTCTCACTGTCCACATTTCCTCATCCCCTGAGCTATCATAGCCTGAGGGTTAGATGTGTTTACCCATGAAAGATTAGTCATACATCTTAATAAAATATAAAGCATTACATAATAGAGGAAGAGAAAGGTGAGTTTTTCACATTTGAGCAGGTAAACGGAAAAAAAGGGGAAGAAGCATCTAGCACGTATTCAGCATGTGCAATATTCTTTTCTAATGACATGTCTTATTTAAATGAATTTTAACAGCACCCTGATAGGTAATTTTCAAAGACAGGAGCTCAAATTTGGGCTTAGGGAAGGGACATGGTGGCCCAAGGTTGCTTGGCAGTGCCCTGTGCTGCAGCTTCCTCACATCCTGGCGCAGCTGACCCTGGGAGGCGGACGGGGCTCCTCTGTCCAGCCTTGCCCTCCTCTGCCCCCTCCACTCCATGTGGCTGTCCCGTGGTCCTGCATCACACACTACAAGGATGGTGTCTACCGAAATCCACACCAGCTTGTTCTTAAATGACAACGGCATTTAAATATGACTCTGTGCATGATATTCTTTGCGTCTGCTTGTGTCAGCAGTGACAAATAGAATGAAAAGTTAACTTTTTAAAAAGCAAGACAGCTCTGTCCTTATTGACAAAAATTACTTGTTTATGGTATTTGGTTGGTCCAATATTGTTGCTGGGAAATAGAAATCTATGATGGGGTCAGCAGGTGCTCCATAAATATCTCTTGAATAAATTAATGCATTCATTAATCCACCTTCCTATACCAAACAGAGAGTCAGGATGCAGGGTATGACTGAAGCAGCAGGTGGAGGGGATGTTCCTTTTCTCACTGACAAGGTATTTCTAAATAATAAATACCCCATGTGTTTACACTGTAAATTTAGGGAGGTGAAATATGGAAATTTATTAGGAAAAGTTTTTTACTGATACATAATTGAAATACATATTTTGGGGGGATACATGTGGTACTTTGATACATTCACACAATGTGTACAGATCAAATCAGGGCAATTGGAATATTTATTTTTCTTTATGCTAGCAAAGGATTTCATAAAATAGAAAGGGGAAAAATGGGGTTAAAATAAAATCTATCCTTTTGTTCAGAAAATTAAAGGGGATGCATATAAGAGGTGTCCTCCAGCCAGTGTCTTTATACAGACCTGGCTACCTCCTGCCTCAACACCTGCAGAGGATGCTCATTTGTCTCTGTCTCCAAGACTCCCTTCTTTTTAATCAACTTGTCAACAAAATAATCTTCCTACCAGCCAGTCTGGGCATCGTAACTCTCTTGCTCAAACAACAATCGGAAGCTTCACAAGGCTGAACAAATGACTCCAGATACCCCACTACTCACCATCCTTACCACACGTGGGTCCCAGGCTCGGCTGGCCAGCTGGGGGGCTCCGCCGGGGCCTCTGCTCTGCAGTCAGGGGCAGCCCAGCAGCAGACACACTCCAGCAAGCCAACACTCAACACCATGAAAAGTGCAGCTAAAGTGAATGTTGGGCTCAGGGGCCCAAGGAAGACAGAAGCAATCAGTCTGCCCTGGCTGAGTCGAAGAGTGAGTTACTATGAGTGTGGAAGACAGGCTGGTTCTTCAAGGACCAAAAGACACTTCCAGCAGAGAAGAAGGATGGTGCAGTGGGCACCTGGGGACGGGGCCGTGTTCCTGGCAGGAGAAATGGCATGCATGTGTAAGGCCACAGAAGCGCCCTGCATCTGCCATCCACACAGCCCAAAAGCCCGAGGCCTCCTCACTAAATGTGTCTCCCGCTCCTCCTCTGTAGCACCCAAGGTGCCACGACGCCCTTGCCACTGCCCCATGAGCACCCCAGAAAAGCCTCCCCTTCTCCTGGGGAGAAGGTTGGGGCATTGTTCCGCCTCTGAACCCTCACAGGACACTTTCTAATCTTTGCTTATAAAATGCATTTAGTCTGCATCAGACAACATGAGAGACACCTAATTTGATGACAAATATTGGTGGTCCCACTTTGTCCAGGACAGCCTTGGCTCACTCCTGCTTGTCCCAGCAGGTTACTAACAATGCCCTCTTTCTCTCTCAAGGTCTCCTGGCTTGAATGAGAAGCTATGAAGAATCTTCCCAGGTTCCCCAGCACACACATGTGTGTTCTTGGAAGTACATGGCGGGTGGAGACAGCAGGGGAGGCACACAGCCAAGCTAATGAGCAGACTGTGTCTGAACTCCAGCCAGAACATCAAAACTCACAGAGTGCCTCAGTTTCCTCACATGTAAAATGGCATTATGATGGTAGTGCTCACCTCGTAGGGCTGAGGGAGGCGTGTGTGTGTGTGTGTGTGTGTGTGTGTGTGTGTGTGTGTGTGTGTGCATATGTGTGTCTGTGTACACCAGTACCTTATAGGAGAACCCGGCACATAACAAGCACTAGATGGGCTTTATTTCTTGTTACTTTTTTTTTTATGTTTTATTCCTTGCAGTATCAAGCTCACGGTCGCAGTGTAAAATACAGAAGCCTTACATGACTTGAACTAAGTTTTCACCTAAAACAATAAATAGTTCCTCTCAGTGACTGCCATGTCTTCTTTACAGAGAATAAATAGGATTGCCTTTCCATCGGGCACAGTTACGTCACCATGAGAGGCATAAGACCCATCACAGTTTGCTGTCCAGTATTTCTATCTCCATTTATAAAAGGTAATTCTTAGCCACGAAGCTAATATATATATATATATATATATATATGTATGCATGTGTGTGTGTATACATATATATTAGTACCTTGTAATCTCATCTCCCTGACACCCTCTAAAAGAGCTAAATCAAACACACATTGTTTGGTGAATATCCTTCCTGGTCATTTCCAATTTATATACTTTCTTATTCAAATTTATGTTCATACTATGCACGTTGTTTTGTGGATATCTACAGACCATATCATGTGGATATATACACCTCATTCTTTGCACTGTTTCACAGTCCCCAACTGTCTGAAAGCATCCATGCTTATTTAACCAGTCTCCCCTACTATGAGCATCGTGATTCACCAGTTTGTTACTGTTCTAAATGATGATGCAATTATCACCTTTGTAACAGTTGCGCAAATGTTTCCAGAGGAAAATTCTCACAGTGCAATTTCTGGGTTAAAAGTATGTGGGTTTTCGATGGTGCTCAAATGGTAGTAATAGTCTTCAGGGATTAGGGGGTTGGGGGTGGGTAAACTCACAACTAATGGACGCGGTGAGTGTGGTAAGGGGCAAAAGGCACGCCTCAAATCATGGTTTGGGTGTGACAAAGTCATTATATGTAACCAAAATGTTTGCACCCCCATAATATTCTGAAATAAATAAAACAGAAAGTATGTGGGTTTTTAAAACTATCTCCTTATGGGTTGCACCCCTATGCTCTCCTACAAGACATTTTTCAGAAGCATATTTTCCCATAGGCTTAATAATGCTGGATCCAAAGTGACTTATCCTTATGTGTTCAGTCATGTTTCTCTAAGCATATTACCGATAGTGACTGCCTCTCCGTCACTACTGTCCTGTGTTTCTCCTATAGTCTGCTTTCTGAGCCCTTCCCCAGGACTGGCTCTCTGATGTCTTCTAAGTCTCGGAGTACTTTTACTGCAACAGATATTTACCCTTTGCAGTAACTACTGTCCATTCCATTATTTACCCAATTTTTAGTTTCAACTCTGTTTTTCTTTACAGCGTCTGGTCGCAATGCATTGCTTTAAAAAACAAAAGGCTTTTCTACTCTACAATTATAACATATTCAAAATGTAGTCCAAATATTCTCCTATGTTTCCTCCCAAGTCTTTTTAAAATGTGCAAGCCATCACTTTACACATGGCACGTGGCAGAAAACCGAGTGTCTAATGTTTTCACCCAAAAGCTTAAATAGATTATCCCTTTGCCCCAGGTTTGAAACACCATCTTTGTTAACTGTCTAAATTCCCAGGTGTGAATGTGTCTGCTACTGAACTTTCTTCACTTGTCCACTGATTGACTACATCATCCCTGCTGTGAATGACCTGCCCCATTTCCAACTGCTTTTTAAATGCCTCATAAAGAAAGTTCTCTAATTAATCTTTTTTCTCTCAACAAACTTTAATTGTTATTCTTGCCCATTTATTCTGTCATGTGAACTTTATCAATTTATCAAGTTCCTAGCAAAAGTTAGAATTTCAGTTGGGATTCTATTTTAGTTACATATTAATTGGGGAATTATTATCATCTATATAACATTAAGCCTGCTCATCTCCTCATTACATTGCCATTGGACTCTATTTTCTTCATGAAAATGGTACACGTGTAATGGACAATAATCTTTTCTTTCACCTCCTGTCTCTACTACTTCCAGAGCTCCTACCCAGGCCCTCAGTTCTGTAGTAGAAAGATTTCAGGTTGGGGATGAATCCTGGTTCAGTACAAGCTATGTGGCTTGGAGCAATTTACTTAATCTCTTTGAATTGTCTACTGTAACAGATGGCTGTTAATATTTAACTGTATAATCTTTTACCTGCCATAAACTGTAGGTGTTTGGTAATTGGTATGTATTATTATAAATTTTTTCCAATTCAGAATGATGCCAGAGTAGAACTAGGCGTTCGCATACAAGTTTCATTAGATCAATGGACAGTCTATGCCAGAGTGAGAAAATCCAAAATTGTGGGAAAAGTGAACATCCTATTAGTTCTTCTGTCTGTTTTGTTACTGAGTAAAATGTAATATGACAGCCTTAATAGGGAAAGGCCATTTTCTGTCATCACAGTGATTCTCTTCCCCCATCTGCCAACTCACTTCTCCTTATGAGCGTGCACCTTGCACCAGTTCCATTTCCATCCCTTCAACGAGCCGCTGACTCAGAGTTGTGATTAGACTGATCACCAGAGATGAGTGAATATGCACACAAATATCAACAGCAATCCGCGTGCTTCCAGCAGTCATCTCCAAGAAGTACATTTCAGGTTTCTTTGAAACAAATGCCTTTCTCAACTCTTCCCACTAAGAAGGAAGGAGGAGGCATTTGCAGAAGTGGAAGCTAAGAGAAAAGAATAGGGCCAGTCACCAAAAAACTAAGTCCTATGTACTTAATTCCTCTCCCAACATGATCAAGATCATGTCTCCTACTAAACACCAGCCATGCTCAATGCAAACTAAAGAGAAAGCATTTTACACAGGCTGAGGTTTTCTGAATGAGGCATATAAAAATAGCACAATGCAAACGCTTTTTTCCATGCAACTTAGTATGGCTTGGGACCTAGCAGTGGAGTAATTGCATTTGATACTAAGATCAAGCATGAAAATTCTCAGATATTTCACTTAGAAAATTAGACAGGCTGCATTTAACTACTTTTGTGACTCCTATGTCTTTTGTTTTTGTAATTTTTTAAAAAATCTAAACTATGCTTCCTTACTGAAATAAACACAGTTATCAACTACGGTGGAAATCATTTGCAACCTAATCCATCAACAATAACAGAAACTTTCATTAAATTAGAATAATCAGTATCAAGCTCATGACATTGAAAATCATATTTTCAATTTTCAAATTATATCAAGAAAATTTTCATTTATTGATATTTATATATGTGTACTTATGTATGTATGTGTGTCTTCAGGATTATTAATTTTATTTTAATTTTGAAATAAAAATAGATTCACAAGAAGTTATTTTTTTAAATGTACTGAAAGGTTCTGTGTGCTCTTCACCCAGTTTCCCCCAGGGTCACATCTTGCATAACTGTAGTACAATACCAAAACCAGGAAATTCACATTGGTACGATCCACGACATTCAGATTTCACCAGTTTAACATGCACTTGTGTTGTCTGTATAGGGGAGGGGTCTGTGCAATTTTATCAAGTGCATAGACTCCTGTCACCATAATCAAGGCACAGACGTATTCTAACACCACTCCCAGGTGCCGTCCTTTTCACCCACACCCATTACTGTCCTTCCTCTGCCACCTCTAACCACTGGCAACCACTGTTGTGTCTTCTTTCTCTACAATTTCGTTGTTTCACAACAGTTATGTAAATAAAATAGTGTGTAAACTTTTGAAATTAGGATTTTTTAATGAGCATAATTCCATGAGATCCATCCACACTGTTGTGCGTATCAATAGTTACTTCCTTTTTAATTGCCAAATAGTATTCCATGGTGTGGCTGCACCAAAGTTTGTTTAACAATTCATCCACTGAAGTAAATCTGGTTTGTTTTCTGTTTGGGGCTATAAAAAATAAAGATATTGTGAACATTTGTTTACAGATTTTTGTGTGACTATAGGTTTTCATTCCTCTGGGATAAAATGCCAAAGAGTGCAGTTGCTGGGGTATAAAGGTAACTGCATATTTGATTTTATAAGAAACTACCAACTTATTTTCCTGAAATTTCACAATTTCACCAACAATGTATGAGTGATACAGTTTCTCCATATCTTAGCCAGCATTGGATGGTGTCAGCTTTTTCTATTATTATTACAGCCATCCTGATAGGTGTTTAGAAATATCTCATTGTGGCTTTATTTGCATTTCCCTAATGGCTAATGATGTTGGACATCTTTTCATATACATATTCACCACCTATATACGCTCTTTCCTAAAATGTCAGCTCATATTTTTTGCCCACTTTCTAACCGGATTCTTTCTTACTGCTAAGTTTTGAGAATTCTTTATATATTCCAGATCCACATCATTTGTCAACAACATAGTTTACAGATATTTTCTCTGAGTATACAACTTGTCTTTTCATTTTCTTCACAGAAGTCTTTTACAGAGCAAATATTTTAATTTTGATGAGGTCCAATCTATCAATTTTTTCCTGTTATGAATCATGCTTTTGGTGTTAAGTTTAAGAACTTCTCTTTTAGCCCCAGGTCCTAAAGATGTTCTTCTATTTTTTTCTTCTAAAGTTTTAGTTTTACATTTAAGTCCATTTTATGTGTATTTTTCTGTAAGTCTGCGGTGAAGGTCAAAGTCATTTGCTCCATTACCCTTGTTAAAAAGACACTCCACTGAATTGCTTTTGAACCTTTGTTAAAAATGAGTTGGGCATATTTGTGTAGGTCTATTTTGGGATTCACTTTTCTGTTCCATTAATCTATATATCTATCCTTCTACCAACAAACACCACACTGCCTTCGATACTGTGGTTATATAGTAAGTATAATCATTGTGTAGAGTGTTCCCTCTCAGTGTTTTCTTCTTTTTGGAGATTATTTAGCTATTCTTGCACATGTGACTTCCAACTTAAATTTTAGAATATGTCTGCCTATGTCTACAAAAAACCTTCCTGAGATCTTGGTAGGAATTGCATAAAACCTATACATGCATTGGAGGAGAATTAATGTTTTGCTACAGAAGTCTTCCAACTCATGAAAACAGGAAGTTTCTCCATGTAGCTGCTCTTCTCTCATTTCTTTCATCAGCATTTGGTAATTTTCAGCATACAGGTTCTGTACATATTTTATTAAGCTTATATCTAAGGACTTCATTTTCATGGCATGATTGTGAATATTAGATTTTTATTTTAATCTCAGTTTCCACATGTTTGGTGTTAGTGTATAGGTATGATTGGTTTTTGTGTTGATCTTATATCCTATAAGCTTGCTGAATTCACTTATTAGTTCTACAAATTTTTATGTAAATTCCTTGAGATTTTTCTACTTAGACCTTGTCATCTGCCATTAGGGACAGTCCTTTCCTATCCATATGCTTTTTAGTTATTTTTCTTGCTTTACTGAAGTGGCTAGAATAAGAAAGATAAGAATGGACATCCTTGCCTTGTTCACAAACTTAGGGGGAAGCACCCAGTCATTCACCATTAACCATGATGTTAGCTATAGGTTTTGTGTAGATTATCTTCATAAATTGAATTCTCTTCTATTTTCAGTTTGCTAAGAATTTGTATCATGAATGAGTACTGCATTTTTCAAATGCTTTTTCTTTGTCTATTTTTTTTCTTCCTTAGCCTATGGAAATGGTGGATAGATTGGTTGATTTTTCAATTCTTGAACCAGCTTTGCATACCTGGAATAAATCATACTTAGTGATGGTGTATAATTCCTTTGACATACTGCTAGCTTTGATTTTTAAATATTTTGTTCAAGAGTTTTGTGCCAATGTTCTTGAGAAACTTTGTTCTCTACCTGGTTTTGGTATCAGGGTAATACTGGCTTCATAAAATGAGTTGAGAATGGTTCCCTTCTCTTCTATTTTCTAGAGAAGATTGTGTACAGCTAGTGTTAATTCTTTAAATGTACTACAGAATCCTCCAGTGAAATTATCTGAGCGCAGAGATTACTTTTTTGGGAAATTCTAATTACAAATTCAATTTATTTAGTCATCAATAGACTATTCAGATATCCATTTCATCTTAGATGTGTTTTAAGAATTTGTGGTTTTTAAGGAATTAGTCTATTTTTTCCCAAGTTGTTGAATTCATATGTGTAAAGTTGTTCATAGTATTTTATTTTGTTTTATTTTCCTTTAAATGCATGCAGGATGTATAGGGAGAGTTCCTGTTTCATTCCTGATGTTCATAATTTGTATCTTCTCTCTTTTTATTTGTTCAAGGTTTATCAAATTAATTGATAGTTTTTGTGAAGATTTAACTTTTTATTTGATTGATTTTCTCTACTCATTTTTGTTTGTTTTGAATTTCATTTATTTCTGCTCTTACCTTCTAACGTTCTTACATTTGCTTGGTTTGGGTTTATTTTTGATAATCCTTTTCTAGCTTTTGAGAACTTAAATTTGAGAGCTTTTTTTTTTTAACATTAAGTATTTAGTGTTATAACTTTCCCCCTCAGCACTGCTTTAACTGTGTTCCCCAAATTTTGATATGTTGTATTTTCATTTTCATCCAGTATTATGTATCTTTTTATTTTCTTTGAGACTTCCTCTTTGATTCATGGATTACTTAAAAGTTTACTGTTTAATTTCCAAGTGCTTAGAGACTCTCCTTTTGGCTTTCTGTCATTTATTTCTAGCTTGATTCCACTATGCTTAGAAAACAACTATATGATAGAAATTCTTTTAAATGTACTAAGGCTTGTTTTACGACCCCATATATGGTTTATCTTGGAGAATGCTCTGTGGGCACTTGGGAAAAAAAAACTGTATTCTGCTGTTGTTGGTTAAAGTATTCTATAAATGTTAATCTGATCCTATTGAATGATGGTGTTGTTCAGTTCTTCTACATCTTGGGAGCACACTCTCCTATTTTTACTGGGTGGTGGGTAAAAGATTAGTTCTCCACTTGGCTCTGCTGAAACCATGGGGCAGAAATGTATACAGTCTTTGATTGGTGTTTAGCTAGAGTAGGGTAAGCACTATCAAAAAGTTTCCTGTGCTCTTTGGCCAGGGCTTTTTTGGAGTTTTCTGTCTGTTTGTTGGCAGTTGCAGATTGGAGACTTTCTAGTACAGTGTCTGGGGGACATGAAAGACAAAAAGAAAACCAAACGAACTCAATATAACATCATTCTTTAGGTCCTGAGGTCCTCAGACAGGCTGACTTCTTTCAACCATTAGATTCTTCCTATGTTTATTTTTTGTGTTACATCCAGGGGTTTTTTTTTTTGTTTTAAGAGGCAGGAACTGGTTGGAATGACACTACTCCATCTTGGCCAAAATTGAAAATCTGTTTAGAAATTAAAAAAAAAAAAATTTCTATGAATTCTTCTCTTCTATCTCCTCTTCCCCTGGGTCTTCATATCTTTTAATTGTATTCCTGCTTATTAGCATCTCCAGAAAGGAGGCAGGGAAATAAAAGGAGTTGGAATTCAAATCAGTCCATTTTGCTAGTCATTAGCAACCCTGGAAGAGGTTCAATGAAGGAAGAAGTAGAAACTACTTACTAAAATGAGGTTTTCAATAAACTGTGGGTGTTAATTATCCATTCAACCTAAGCCCTTAATTAGCAGTAGTGGAATATGAGGGCTTAGACCCCATTCACTACCTAGAGATTGCCCTTCAAATGCTTTCTGGATAGAACTGCTCAGAGAATGATAAGGTATTTCTAACTTGACTGAAAAACTGCATGATAAAATGGAAATGTCAACTTTTTTGTTATGAAAATATAAATTATGTTTTTAAAATTTTCTTTGCTTTGTGCCAAGCAAAGGGACCAGCTGACGTGGTATCTATCATTGAGACATGTTCAGTTAAATAATAAGAATCAAGCAAAATACACAGAGATGAGTGAATTAAGATTAACTAAAATATGTATTTGCATTAGATTTAAATAGGCTATTGTTGATTATAAAGAGAAGAGTCAACACAAGGAGCTGCTTTATAGTAATATGACTCTACTAAATCAAAAAAATAGAATATCATGAAATGCTCAACTCATAGATGGCAAAGAACTGCCATAGATATGACAACCTATGTAAGCCTGTGATGTAGGCTAGAAAGTGAAGAGGTTGAAGTAATGCTGCTATACTGAGTGAATAAGAAAAGTATTAATACATTTTTTGCTAATAATGTAATAGAACTCAGACATACCACGAATTCTAAAAATTTTCCAAAGCTTATTTATTTTCAGATTTCATTATGATATAACCAAAATGTTTTCCTTAAGTTCCTGGAATAACAAGGCAGTATTTGGCCCCCTTTTTTCCTCTAAAATTATATGTTATAAAATGCAGTTAGCATTTAGGAATAGTAAAATCTATAGATTTTCATAATTTTTCTAGATTACAAAAATTTTTCTATATTACAGGATCTACTGATGTTGAGACTTATGTAATGTGTTTTTACAACAGTTCTTAAAATTCTGAACTTTTGTATTTTTCATTTCAATAAACTTGGGGAGAAAAACAGTTTTTGATGGTAAAGCTATCTAGAATTCACAGAATTCCTTTCTTTAACAAAGCACATTTTACAATTCATGTTAATCAAATATTTAAAATAAAATAATAACCTTTTAAACATCAACTGGCAACACTGGCAACAATTTTATTGTGGAAATTCAAACCAGAAATGCACAGGAATGTGTCCAGAACAATTGCAGATGGAAAGCTGCACTGTTCCAAAGTTTATAGCTTCCTACTCCTGGAACGAGGCCCAACAATAATAACAGAGCTATGATCAGATTTCCTTCCATAAAAAAAAGAGTTCTCTAGACATAGAAGGTCATGAAATAAAGGATCTTAAAGTAACCATTTCCACTTCCTCCTCCTGATTTGGAATTTGATGTGTGGCTCCTAATTTTCATCCTATCCCAATATTTTGAAAGCATCTTGGAAAAAAAATCAATGATACATCTAACTCATTACCACTTTTGTTGGGTGCCTTGTGTTGCTATTGATTTAGCATCCCATTAAATAAATTTTATTAAGAGTGTGAATTTTGCCATCACTTCTCTAGCTTTCATATTGTCAAGTTTGTTCCTCTTTTAGCTAATTTCAGATTTTAATTTTGTAGGAATTAAAGTTATGCCTTTGCACCACACTCAGTGAACTAGAGACCTTAAATGCATCCCTAATATTCAGAGGCACTATATAACATGACTTTTCATGGGTGTTTGGCAAGGAGGAAGGGTACATACTAAATGTAAGTATTTAGCTGAGACTATATCCCTGCCCCTCTCAAGAAATAAATTGTTATATATAAAAAAAAGCATGTTTTTTTAAAATACTTTCTAAAAATCAACATCATAGTGTTATTTAACAAGCAGACCAAAAGCCTCTTCCTAATACCCACTCTCTCTTCCCATCTCTTCTCACTGGTTCTACTTTTAACCATAGTTACCTAAGGTAAGGGTGATTAGTAAAGGAAGGAATGGGTCCAGGAACACAATCCCTGTTGACCTTTCAATTTCAAAATTACTTACACACCATTTATGATTTGCTTCCTTTAATAAGTGTTTTTAAATTAATATTTTTAATTGGCATCTCTGCCTGAGAAACACACGGGGACTGAGGCAAGGGTGGGGTGGAGGTGAGCCTATGCTCTTAATCTTCTGTGGGAAACAAAATTTGAATCCAACAACTATCAAGAAAGATGGGAAGTTAGAACGGAGGCCTTAAGTACAGAGAATGTTCTGGGGGGTGAAGACATATTTACTGGGAGACATTTTGTAGTTAGAGATCATTTTTTCCTAGTGGGCAGGCTGGCTTGTGTCACTTTCCCCAACATCTTGTTGAAGGCTGGGCAAAAGCTGCACATACCCATGATTTTAAGGGGCTAGAGAACCTCGAAATAGATTTATCTGCTGTGTAGGATGGGAGACAGCTCCAGGCACTTAAGGACGAGTGAAATGAAAATTTCTGACAGAGCAGAAGGAATAGTAAGAATGGGAGAGAGAGAGAGAGAAGAACAGCAAAAAGCGTCTTTTTGAAAGCAGAATGGCACCTTTGGTCAAATGTACAACCTTGATGTAAGAAAAAGAAAGAAAAAAAAAAAACAGAGATCAGAAGTCGTTGAGAAACTTGAGGAAATGTGAAGTTATTTCTGAATAGCTTTCACTGAGGGCTGCTATTTCTGGGCGTGCTGGAGAGATTCAGAAATGGGGAGGGAGAGGAAATGGCCACCCATTCATTTCATACACAAGGTGGAAAAATCCAAATTCAGCCAAATGCCCTTTCACGTTAATGGCCAGTTAACATTTTTTTCTCTGCATCGGTAGACCAAACTTTGAATCATATTTAACGATGTCTGACATTTTTTCTCATTAACTACATGGAACATATTCCCTTAAACTTTTACTTATGTAGGCAAAGTAAATGAATGGTTCATTAAACAATACCTCCGATTAACTGGGTGCTCACCTCCTGCCTCCCTCACTGCACTCCTGAGAAGGATCAGGACAAGACACACAGGAGGACCCCTTTTCCCAAGAGTATGTTCAGGGGTGATGGGCTCCTCCCAGCGTGTCCCCATGTTTGCTCCGCAGGCTCTCCCATGTACTCACATGGAGGACGGAGACTCAGCTATTATTGAGATTAAATATGGGATTAAGTGGAAATTAAAATGCCTTGATGGAATCTGATAAAGTGAGCCTCCCAGTGGAAAAGGTCCGTTGTGACCTCAGAGCCTCCAACAATAATTTTTCTTCCAACTTCTTAGGCTCAACTTCTGAGAAAATTTTTATTTTCTCATCTAAGATTTATTGTGGAAATTTAAATTAATCCTGATTCCTTCAAAACAATGACTTGTACTTGTATACTCTATTGTTTATACCTATCAGAATACCAAATATATAATTAAGATAGAGTCCATTTTAATATAAAGCCAAATTATTTGTGGTTTTTACTGTTAGATGAGATCGTGCTGGAATAATGGTAAAATTAAGAATAGCTTGGGGGTTGAATTTTAGCCTTAAATTCTAATATTCTAATTCTAATATTTTGTTGGCTACAGTTCTCTTTCCACTTACTAATACAAATTCATTCTAAAATTATAGATATAGAACATTTTTAGACAATTCAATAGGAGCTCAAAGGGAGAGAGATCTTTTTTTGAAATCTACTTGGTTACATGTGTCAAAAACCTTACAAAATATTCATACAGTAATCCTATTTAATGAAATGTATCTCAAGGAAATAATCCATAATACATACAATAATTTATGCACATGAATAGTCATTAAAACAATATTTAGTCTAGCAAATCAGAACAAATAATCTATATATCCAACAATAGGAAAATAGTGGGTAATATATTATTACTTACTATAATAATATATTATTCAGCCATGCAAGGGAATACAGCACAACTCTTAAAATCTTTGTGAAATATATTTAATAGCATGGAAGCATCTGCAATTTAAAGTTACATAAAAAAGTAAAAATACTGGTAGCCACACACACACAAAAATCTCCACAGAAGCACAACCCAGAGACACTCACACTTAAGAGACAATACACACAGAAAAAGGTTCAGTAATATGTGAGACTGAGGTATGAGTCCCTCCTCTGGCTAACTGACAGTTCCTATTAATTCTGCAGCAGGAGCAGGTTCCGATTTTTCTGTTTGTACCTTATTGCATAATCAAGTACAGTCCTGGGCAAAGGTTGGCATATCAGGAAATTGGATGTCAATTAATAGACGCTTGCTTTCCCGTCAGCCTCTGTTTAACAAATTTCATCTACTTTCCTCTAAAGGATGTTGGAGAAGAAAAGAGAATTTTCATTCATCATTTTAGATACTGAGAGATATGATAAAAGGAGGAAAAATACTGAGCCAAATTGACTCTTGAGGTATCCAAACTTAGAGAAACTAGCAGGTAAAACCATTATTGCTTTCGGAGATAAATGTCACTCAGGTCAGCAGCTGAGAAACAATGCAGGACATGGACCTTTATCCATCATCTCAGTAAACCAGCCAATGCCCATGACCTCCCCACCCATCAATTCTCAGAGTTGATCCTACCTTAGGTGTGCCAATATGGGTACACTTAGAACAAAGCATCTCCCTCTTTTAATGTCTAAACTTTGCAAGAAGCAGCCATTTGCCACTTTTACTTCTAACAGAGACAGAGAGTGAGAGAGAAGAAGAAGAAGAAAATAACATGTGTGGGACTGCCATTGTAGACAAATTATGTCAAAGTGGTAAATTAGGAAGTCACTTATTTACTCTCTTTAGACCATGCAATAATTTTCCCTAACCACATACTAAATCCCTTATTAGTCGGATTTCATCTACTGTAGAAAAATATGAACTAAACACTTTGAATTTTTTTGTGTGTGCCCTTAACTACTTCCAAGTTTGGATCACACTACATATAATCCTAAATAGTAGCTTCCTAATTATTTAAGGATTTGCACACCCACATTTTTCCTCTTACAGAATAAAGTTAAACAATTTTCCGTATCTCTTTGCATAGCTCTAGTACAGGCAAGTAAAAGTCTTCATTCCCACACCCATGACGGTTTAATCCCTTGGACTTTATGTATATGAAATTCTTTATTAATGAGAATAGAAATCAAGAGAGAAGTAGAATATGGCAAAACTTTTTGTTTTTTGTAGAGATACTATAACATACAAAATCTACCTTTGAGGCCTGAGCTTATAATTATCTTTATTAAATTCAGGCTTATCATCCCAAATTGGCTGAATGCAACACTGCAGATGACACTGTCCAAGCCTACTTCCTCTTCCTTTTAGACTGGATTAGGAACTCAAACAATGTTAAAATTACGTTACTGAAACACCACAGAAAATTCAAAAAATGGCACACAAAAATTAAATTTATATAAAATTTTTTAAAGGTATGAATATGGACAACTTGGTATCCAACAGTATTAACTGAGACAGTTCTATATTGGATGAAGAATTCCTAGATGATAACAGAAAGATTATCTTTTGGATACAAAAGAAACATTTTAATAGTCCACTGCAGGTTTTACTCATAAGTTAATAATGCTAAATTCAGACCAAAAAAGCTAACACTACTATGTTTGAGACCAGAAAATCACTTAGTATGCATGCAGATTTAAAATCCCAGCTGTTTATGTGCAAAATGTCTGAGGCTCATAGCATACAGCACAGGGAGCCTGAAAAAACAGTTCCCGGATTCACACTGGCCATGCCTTGAGAACAAGACTGCAAGCTGCCAGAGCAGAGTGGCTCAGTGCCACCGGACGGCTACTTGGATAACCAATTAAACCACATGCGGTACCAAATGACAAAAAGTAGCGTCCTGTGTAAGGCAAATAGAAAGTCCCCTTATGTTTCAGACTGCTCATGGACTGTAAGAAACATGAAAACCAGCACTGCAAGGCAACTAAGAGAACATTCATTTCATCACCTCATTTAAAAGACGACCAAATTGAGGGCCACTGAGTCTGAACTACTTGCCAAAGTTTGCAGGAACCCTTCCCTGGGATCTAAGCATTCTGTCAACTAACTTTGTCTACTGCAGAGGGCAATGTTGCAAGTTAATCCCCCTGTTGTCTCTAAAGGCAAGGTACCCTGGAGTATGGAGGAAATTACCTACATAATTAAAATCCCAAACAGTTTATGATGATAAACTAAAATCTCAAGCCTGGAAAGCCACTTTTCAATCATTAAAATAAAGATGCAATTTGAAACAATGCAGTATAATGCTAAATAAAACATGGCATAGGAGAAAAGAAAAGATAAACAAGCACTGTGTTTCCCAAACAAGAACCCTCCTTTGCAAGACCAGTTTTATCTGCTTCCAAATGTCAAAAAAAAAAAAAAGCAAACAAACAAAAAAACCATTACAATCAATTAACATTTTTGAATCTCTTTACATTTCTGGATCTGCTTTGATTTACTGGGCCATGATCACCAGCCTTTTACAATCCCTGAGACAAGCACAGGTCAGGTCCCCAGAGGGGCCTCCGCAATGGTGCTTGATCAATATTGCTCCCTTGCGACAGGACTGTCGTTTATGGAACAGTCCAGAAAATGCATCTGCCCTCTGAGCTACTGTCCCTGACTATTTATGAACATGTATACACTCTTCAAAGAATTATACAAAATTATAAGAGGAATATTACAGATGACTTTGTCCAGATGATACTTAACACTTTTATCACTGGAAACTTTCATACAAACAGAATCTTATTTTACGTATAAATATGACAGACATGCAAATGATATCATATATGCTACTATATAATTTCATTATATGTAATGTAAATTACATATCATAATATCTGTGTATGAAATATATTCGAAGATGAAAGTGCACTCTCCCTAGTGGGGTGTTGTGTCCGAGCACTGCCTGCTTTCCCCACTGTTACAGCCACAGGAGGAATCTCCAGGCTCCCAAGGCTACCAAGCTCAATAGCCTCCAGGAGCCAGATTTTATTCCCAAAATTAAGTTACTGCTTTTGGCCTAAGTGTCTTTTGCACCTCTCCTCTTCAGCACATATATCTCTGCCTCTTTATCACTTATTCTTAAATAGAAGAAAATAAGGAAGCTTAACACACACAAATCTCCCTTCAATGTGACTAAGACTGTTATTGTAAAATGAAATCTTTGTTTTTTTTTTTAAAATCAATCAATTGTAACAGGTGCTTAATCTTCATTTCCAGAAAATATCACTCATCTCCATATGAACTGGTAAATTCTTTGTCAAAATTTTGCCTTCCATGCTGTGGACATTGTCATGAAAGAGGCTTTATAAATGCACTAATCTTCTCAGCTATTACCATTCACAGGGACTAAACATATGGGAGAGGATTCTGATTCGGTTCTTTAGCACTGCATTTCCTAAACCATGTCCTACAGAAAGCTTTGTGAAGAAGTGTTAATACTGTCCCTCATCCCTTAACAAATATATTTGGAAAATGATGAATTCTTCACGCCCTCTCACAAAAATTTGCAAAATCATTAGCGTATTAAAGGACCTGTCAATTTCTACAGCAAAGACATCTACTGTATGTTTACCACAATTTCCAATATCATTTGAGCACAAACACTTTGACTATGGGGCACACATTAACATTCCATAGGATAGCATTCTTCTAAGCAACCACTGTTTTAGCCCACACTACAAGAAATGACATGCTCACAGGGATTTTGTTGTTCAGGACCAAAATAAACAAAAACTCAGAAATGAAAACTCATTCAATGACACAATCAAATATGCCCCCATAACAATGAGTTATCTGCAGATGTTTAATAGCATTAAAAAGGAATATAGCACAAACAATTCTGGTCTTCAAACAGGTATCCCCAACCTTTTTCTAGCATGTAGAAAGGCATTTTGCAGGTCCACCTCTAAGTGTGGACTCTATACCCTCACTGTAAACCAATGGTGAGAAATTATGCTTGGAAGGCACTTAGTGTGTGGACCCTTGCAGTAACTTCCACACCTCACAAGGGTTCTTGGTCCATAGTTTTGGAATCACTGGTCTAGACCATAGGGGTGGCACTGTTGCCCACAATTCAAATGTTTTCTCTGTGACAAGTTCGCAGGGATCCTCATGTTTAAAGCTATGGTTAATTTTATGGGCTAAACAAACACCCAAATAAGGGAATCTCTACAGTAAAACAGATCAAAGGTACAGCTTTACTACAAGGGTCCTGTGCTCCAAAAATTCACTTAACAAATACTTACCCAGCATATCCTACATGGCAGACACTGTGCTTGGTAACCATTCTAGTCTACTTTGGACCTGATATATGTACTTATCTCTCAGATGGATATTTAGAATCAGCATGATTGGCAAAAATTAAAATATTAAAATAAAATTACCTGAATTGTTTTTGCTTTTACAACCATTTTTGGTCTGCATAGACATAGACACACACACACCCCCATGGAATGGTGAGTGACCCAGAAAACTTGTGCCTTCTTTTCATTAAAGTTAACAATTGTAAAGTCTTATTAAAAAACTAAATTTTAAAAGAACATAGATGTGATGTTGAATTAATTGACAAATATTTATACATATGCATCAAATACAATCAGAGTTATATAGCTTTAAACCAGCAGATTTTGTTATCCTTAAAGTTAATACAAATAAAATAAAACAAATGTATTGCATGTCATGAATCATAGCATGTGGATTTGGCAAAGATTTTACATAAAAGACTCTTTTATTGTGGAACTGGGAAAAAATACAATGATGATGTAATCAATAGATATCAGATTGAATGGAGAAGCACAAATCAGAGCATTTAAAGAACTGTGGTATTCTCATACCTTAACTTTATTCTTATTCATCTGAGATGTTAGTACCATGCATGCTAAAGTTTTAGATAATTGTATTAAATGCTTCTGTGTGATGCTTAAGTTCCGTGGAAAAATGTAAAGAGAAATACATTAGTTAATGCTTTCACATGGCTTCTATTTCTTGATGTGAGCTCCTGACAACCAAGGAATAGGGGGAATCTGCATTTCCAGCCACAGAGAATAAGCAGCTAATTCTCTGTCTTGAATGAATGACACTGAGCACATCGCCAAGAGAGGAGGCCCCTTGTAGTCCTATTCTTCCAGATTTTGCAGCTAGAGAATTCTCTTAATGGCCGGTATAAATGGTGAGAAGTAACTTGTGCTAGAAAACTATCAAACAAAAAAACCCACCACAGCTCCACTGCGCTGCTGAATGGTGGATGAAAAGGGGAGACAGAGCCCAACGAATCCTTGTACAAAGAGAACAACCAAAATTTCCCCATTATGTAGAAAAGTTCAACCCACAACCCACATATACTTCATAAGTAGACACAAAACTCTGAGTATACAAAGGCATCAGTGATTGGCGTTTAAGAATATCCACACCAACCCCTATATAGGGTAAATTTTGAGGGACCACTGCAATCCTTCACTATTCTTTCTGCTATGAAAATAGCATAAAAGCTCCCCTGTGAAAGGGGTAACAGCTACAGCTGATGATATTATACTGGGTGCGACCACCAAAAAAAACTGATTGAATTAAGTCCCCTAAAGCTGCTAGACCGGGCCAAAGAGCTCTGCAACCCCCCACGCCTCCCCTCCCCCACAGGAAAGTTGTCTTCCATGAAACCAGTCCCTGTTGCCAAAAAGGTTGAGGACCACTGCCCTAAAGTAAAAACTATGTATATCACATTTAGTCTGTAAGATTCTTCTCAGTCATGAGCCCAAATTCTGAGTTATAAAAATATTTCATTGGAAATTTATGTATCAATTTATTCGTGCACTTATATATTTATTCATGCATTTATTCTTTATTCACATATTCTCTTTCAACAAATATATCTAGTAGGTGCCTATCCAGTGCTGGACCCTATGCAAGGACTGCTTATTGACACAACCCTGCCTCATGGAGCCTGTGGTCTAATGGGGAAAGAAATGGAGAAGAAAGGCTAAGCAAATAAACACACCCAAATAATATCTAACACTATCATAAGGGTTATAAGGAAAGAGTAAGAAAAAGTAGAAGCGGAGGACCTAATTTAGATAGCAATGAAGGCGGTGGAAGAAGATAAAATCCCGAGTCCCTAACAGAGCATTTTGTGCTGCTCTGTAGCACGGTGAGGTAGAAAGACCAAAAATACAGAACCAAGTCCCAGCTTCACCATGCGGTAAGAATGAGAAAGTCAATGCTATTCCTCAACCTATTTTCTCATCCAAAAAATGGAGATGAGGTTAACACCTCTATTACCTGCTTCACCAGGCTGATGATCAGGTTTGACGATCAAATATGACATAATACCTGAAGCATTTTATAAACTGCACAGTGGTGTAAAACTGTTAGTTATCAATTCCCTAAGTTACACCTCAACATGATTACAAAAGATTTCAGATGCGTGATAGGTTTTACTTATTTATTCCAAATGTTTGGTAGTCTTCACACAATGATTGGTATGTGAGAAAGAAGGTTCTGTTACCTGCGAGAAGTAGAGCTAGCACACATGTCAAAGTGTGGAAAATAGGGTAATCAACCCATATTGCTTTCCTTGTGAAAATCTGGGAGTCTACAGTCCCAGACTTGATCCTTTTTTCCCAAGAAAGACCACTCAAGGACTCTACGCTTGCCACTGACACCTCTGCATTTCTTTAGTTCCTGCATTATTTAATTAAAATAACAATGTCCTCTTTATTAACATATATGCCATTCTTCATCTAAATAGGCACCAAATCCACAAGGCACCTTCATTTGGCAAGAAGCCCAAGAAGCAACAGCTATTTTTTTTTTTTTTGACTCATTTTAGTTACTATCATCTAAGGAAATATAAGCAGTATCTTTTTCCTTTGGAAAAACCAAACATTAGAGTTGAAGATAAAAGTCAGTCATAATTTACCAACTCAAACTGAATTACCTACCAGACGTAACTGTTCTTTAATTACACGTAAATAAGCAGATTTGCACCATCAATTCAAACTAAATGCAACACACAAGATCCCTGAGCCCAGCACAGGCTCAAGCAAGAGGCTGTTCACAACAGGATGATGCGTGTAAGATCCATTTTTTAAAAGATGTAACAACATGAGCTTTACAACCTCCCTCAGGGGAAAGGGAAAAAGCATTTTCTTGTGCTCTCTATACCATTCATTCTAATATTAAACACAAACTCTCTTCATGAAGAGTATATTATGTAAGGTATTATTGTCATCCATCTCTGAAGTTCATTACATGCTTTCTTATCAGTGCCCCAGCATTGACGTATGATCATAACTTATGCATGAAACACACTGCCAGTGAAAAGTAATGCACTCAATAAACAGCCTTACCTCCCAAATGCAAGCAACCTGGAACCAAACACCAACACACTCCCTGGACCTTACCCCTGGAGTGCCTTCCCTGTAAGTAGTTTTCCAACCCCAACTGGGTCAGAGAAACATTCTTCCTTTCTGCTGAGTCATCCCCCAGCTTGCTTTGTAATAAGAGCATTAGCACATTTCCTAGCTTTAAACTGCTAATAACAATTCATATGCAAACTCTAAATATGGCCCATGCCTCTTTGGAAAAAAATCAGTAAAGGACAGCTTTCTGGACAGCTGTGGTTGTGCGGGTGCCTTTACTGTGATTTTCTCTGCAGAGTTAAGCCCTTTTGATATCACTTTGGCATGAATGGCATGCCGTGGGCTTCTAGGAGCCTGTGACTGAATTACTGAGGATTAAGTGACTTGCCTAAGGCTAGATGTTCCCACAGACGTGGAAGTAGAACTCACAGCTCCCATTCTTTTAAGGCTCTTTCCAAGTGCTCTACCTGAATCCCTGGGATTCAGTGCCTCCTGCCTGAGACCCTAGCCAGCATTCAGCATTCACTAATGCCAAAGCAATCTCTAGACTCCGAAATGGGGGAAGGTGGGGATGATTAACAAATGTGTGGTCAAAAAAATGCCTAAAAGCTGAATCCTAGCTCTCTCTAGCCAACCACTCTCTCCTCTCTCCCCCACTTCTGAAAAGGAGAAAGAAAGACACAAAATGATATTGCAAATGTGTGTGTGTCTGAGCATGAGTTTGCACATGAGTAAGATTGTATCCATTTAACAGTGATGCAGCTCCAAAGCTACTTCTTGAAATGTGCTGAAACTACTAAATGTTCTTATGCACCATACTTCACACCTAGACCAAATAAAAGTGGATTTTATGAGAAGAAAATGCAACATGTGAGAAATGAATACAATAGAACTAGCATAATGGATAAATACATCCTATAATATAATAAATAACTAAGGAAATGCATTATATGTTACTCAAAAGGAACTATAATTTCTTAAAAAGGAGAATAATATGTGATTTATATGCATGAAATCAGAAAAAAATTCTGTGGTAACAGTTTCATTAGGGTTGAGTTAATTTTAATGGACTAATTAAGTATAAAGTAATAACAAGGAACAAGTTAAATCATAGAAATTAGTATTAATATTACTAGAGTTTGAATCTAGTTTTATGTCCCTAATACTTTATAGTTAATTAAGTAAAAAGTAAGTAGTGTAATTTCTGCTCTAAATTAACAAACCAAAGAATGGCTCATTCTAATAAATTTCAAAAATAATAATTCATATCTTAAAATACTGCTTTTAAATTAAAATATTCTAATTGTTTTATTTTTTTAATATTTCCTTGTGTGTCCAATATTTTCAATAATTTTCTTCCACTTATTCATCTCTCCACCTATTCAATACATGTTTATTATATACTAGGACCACTGCTAAGCACCAAAATTACAACATGCACATGTAATAATTTTCAGGAGACAGTGTTCTTGCACATATACAATCTCACTTAAAGAAATGTATGGACTAAATCTGAATAATTACTTAACCACACATAATTTAGATTACCTAAAATTTTAAAACAAGAGAAGTTATATAAAACAAAGTAGTCTTTGACAACTGGCAGGTCGGCCATTTTAAACAGAGAAAATGAAGTATGTGAAAAGAAAAATAGAAAGACTTAGGAAAAACGGAAATGTAGAATATCTCCAGCATCCATGAAACAAGCTATGCCAAAACCCAATGCTAAATATTAAAACATTCAAATCCATTCTCCAATTGGTTTTTCAAAACACCAAAATGAGTGATGATATATACATGTATATGCATAATTCATCTATATATTTGTTTATTTCAGGTCAAAGACTTTTTTGGAGGCATCATCTACATGCACTACCAGTAGATAAAGATTGTGCTTTACAGTTGTTTAAAGAGAAAAGCAAAGCACTACTACTGTGTAGTACCTGCTATTGCTCTTTGCAATCACGCCCACAAAATTCATCAACGTGCATATACATAACTTTCTCCCTGTGAAATACAAGTTTTTCACCATCATTATTTCAAACATTGGTGCATTTTGTTTCACTAAATACATGTTTTCAAAAATATATCTATGAAAACTTAAGGAGAAAATTTCAACAAATGACCTTCATACCCATTTATCCCTAATTTTCTTGTAAATTTTGTTCTTCCACTTCACCATCCTTACTCCTCTGTCTAAATTTACATTTTGGCCTAAATATTTATTTTAAAGCACATCTCAAATCATGTCCTTCAACTGCTTTAAAACATTTACCACCTATAGCTCTTTATTTCCTGAAATTAGCATCTGAAATCCTTGGCATCATGCAGAAAGGCCCTGGGTGCACAGGGCTTTGTCCTGTTCTTCCAATTTTGTCTCTCAAATCTCCCCTCCACAGTCTCTGGTCCTGCTCATCCATCCATCCATTTCTTTGCTATTTTCTTTCCCAACCCAGAAATCCTCCTCTGCATGTGCCAGTCAGAATTCTATTCATCGCCCTCACTCAATTTAAATATAATTTCTTTCCTGAAGCTTTCAGAATAATATCCCCCTCTCCAGCTTCTCCCCTCTCTCCCTCCCTCTCTCTCTTCTGTGTGCCCCTTTCATTTGTTCCTCTAATGGGACTTACCACTTTCTATTTTCTGTTACCACCTTTTGACATACCTCCTCTAATAGTTATAATACACTTAAAGCGACACCGTCTCTTATTTAGTTTCATAACTTACAACAACTTACTAGTTTTTTGTGACTAGTAAGTTGATTAAGGAAGCTCATAAATAGAATTTATTGTTTTTATATAACATGATTGAGTGATGGCTATAATATTATGCTCACATATTCTCTGTTTATTCCCTATAAAACATGACCCCCAAAATGATACTTCATCATTGCTCTAGGTGAGTTTCCTTTAACAATAAGTGAAATATCATAGCTAATATCATGCACAAATATGTTAAGGAAAATCAGATTTTTCTAGAACATGATGTTGTTGACCAATCTGCTTGTGGAAGGTAGGTATTTTAAATGGCTGTCAGCCACACCTGTCCAATAGCTTTCAGTCTCCAATCCTATTAATGCTCAATTTTTACTTGCAATACATTTTGCTTCGAAAGCCAGAAAAATTACTATCATGAGAATGCAAAAAAAAAAGTGTATACAAGTATACCATGGCTACCCTATGCATGTTATTAGCTATGCAATATGCACTTAAAGATTGTTCAAGATAATGGCCTTTATCTTCAATTTGTCTTTCTATTACTGGGTTCAGAGAACATTTAGACACCTCAATTCACAGTTCATGAATTAGGCAAATATTGATGAAGTTTTTAAATGTGCCAACATTTGGCATGATGCCAAAACAACTGGATAACTAAGTTTAAAAAATAACTCAAACAAAATGTACAACACATTCTCCTCACTTCCTTATTTGTTTTAATATTATACATAGTTCTTAAAGGGCCACATCAAAACATTTTCTCTTCCATTTGATGTCCAATATAATGATTGTGGACACAATCCACTAAATATTCAATTAACTTCTGTACTAAATTGCCTTTTTTAGAAAATGTGAAGTTCTCAATTGAGAATATCAGAGATTACAGAGTATGGATCCTGAATATATTAACTTTTTTCCTTCAGAACATAAAACATAACTTTTGGATTGAATTATTTTTATAATATTACATAAAAAGTGAAATATACATGTTAATGTTTATTGTAAGGTAATTTACATAAAGTCACATTTCTTCTGTGTTTCTTTACTATTATTATATCTTGATGTACAAATGTCCTAAAT
Source organism: Lemur catta (assembly GCF_020740605.2). Taxonomy (NCBI): domain Eukaryota; kingdom Metazoa; phylum Chordata; class Mammalia; order Primates; family Lemuridae; genus Lemur; species Lemur catta. Next base: position 21,141,603 of record NC_059136.1, read on the forward strand.
GATATACTTTGAAAGAAAGGTACATATTTTTTAAAGTATACATTGAAATTTTAAAATCTACAGGTTAGAAGTGAAAAATCAATGAAAATATTTTGGTGTGGTCAAAGATTTCTTCCTACAAAACCCTCAGTAGTATTTATTTTAAAACATATCTCATTAAAGTCTATTTAAAATAATAGTTTTAGTTTACTTGTATATGTTCCTATTTCTGACTTATTGCAATGTTTCTCAAAATACTGTCCACAAAATACTTGCTTCAAAATAATTTTAAGAATTAGTTTTAAGTGCACCCCAAGACCCCAAAACTCCAGCCTAGCTTGGTCAGAATCCCTTGAAGTGAGGAACAAGGGAGTATGCGTTTAAAACAAGTTTGCCCACGTGATTCTGATGTACACCAGAGTTGTGAAACTGGGCCTATCTGAAACCAAGTCTCAGTATAATCTCAATGTTGTTTGTGCGTTCGAAAGAAAGTTGCCAAACGATTTCTTCCAAAGAATGTTTCCGAATGCCCACTCTTACAATTTCTAAAGTGCCCCTCAGCAGAAAATTCAACCTGTTTTCAACTCCCTTGGTATTTCAGCTCAATTAACAAATAAAAGGGGTCATTTTTCTCATTATTCCCGTCTCCTAAAGCCCTCGGTGCAAAAGCCGCTCCGCACCTCCGGATAGTGACCTCCGCTTTCGGCAGGTCAGAAAGTTAAATCCTGTCAGCATTCACATAAGCCCTAAGTGACACTCGGGTCACTAACCTTTGACTCTCCTGGCAGAGCGGCCCCTCTGAGACCCCACTGTAAGTGGCGCTGGCCCTCCCGCTCTCAGAGCCTGCGGGGCGCCGTCAGCACCTCGGACAGAGCCCGGCGGAGCCGGACCCCGCGGCCCAGGAGCCCGCCCCTGCAGACGCCGCTGGGACCAAGGAAGCTGACCTGACGCACCCCTGCCACACACAGACCGCAGCCCCTCGTTTTCCCCAGCTCACAGCATCCTTTTCCAAACGACAACAAAGGAACCTTAAGTACCTCTTACCTAGAATATTTGAGCCACCCCCACATCTCGCCTCTCTCCCTGGTTCCCAGCGCCTGTTGCTAAGGAGGCGAGACGGCGCTCAGAAAGCCTCGGAACCAGGAGGCAGGTGACAGACCGCTGGAGGAGCTGGGAGCGCGAGGTCGACTGTGAGAGCGGAGCTCTAGGCCAGCCCACGACCCCTTCCGCAGGAAGGGTGCGCCCTCCGCTCGGGTCCGTCGCCAACGACGCCCCCCGCGCACACCCCGCGGGTGGAGGAGCCGGGAGAGCAAGAGGACAGCGCCCCGGAGCGCGGCTCCCTCTGCGGGCCGGGGAAGCTCGGCCCCGGCCGAGGAGGCCTCCGGCCCTGTTCTGTGGACGCCTGCTATCCCAGACAGCGGGCCAGGGGCTCAGGGACAGCCCTAAGGAGGGCGAGCACTCACCATGTTGACTTCGGAAACCATGTCGATGCTGGCGATGTCGATGTTCATCCCCACGCAGACCGGGGGACCTACGGGAAGCGCACGACATGGTGATCAGCCAGGCTCCAGCATGGGGAGCGGGTGGCTCTGAGGACGAGGGGCTGTCCCGGGAGGGGGCGCAGGGGAAGTGCCCCCCACCCCCCACCCAGCCGCAGCTTAGCGGATACGGCCCCCGCCTCCCTCCTCCACCCAGGCCGCCAGCGCGGTGGGTCGCGCTTCCCGCAGCGGCCGCGCGCATCCCACTTACCCCCGAAGTCGGGTCTCAGGCGAATGTCGTAGCCTTTCAACAGCTTGTCCACCGTCTCCTTCACAAAGGACATGTTCCCGGGATCGTTCACGCTGGGGGAGGGGGACAGGGGGCACAGAGAGCAGGGTCAGGCGACTGCTAACCCGCCAGCGCCCGGCGCGCACACCGCGCGCCCTGCCCGCCGCCCGGCCCGCTTCCCGTCAACCCAGCCGCGACCCTACCTCTGGGCGCAGCACACCACCGCCACCAGCACCGGGGCCGAGAAGATGCCGAAAAGCCTTCCTCCCGCAAAGCCCCACATCCCTCCGCCGCGCCCCGGCACGGGGGAGGGGGCGCCCCGCCGCCGTCGCGACCCGCAGCCGGGGCTGCTCCTGCTGCTGCCGCCGCCGCCGCCGAGCTGGCCGGGAGCGGAGGAGGGCGGAGGGGGAGGGGGAGAGGAGGAGGAGAAGGAGCGGGCACGGGAGAGGAGGAGCAGCGGGCGCGGGAGCCGAGGGAGGGGGAGGAGGCAGGGCGAGCCGGAGGCGGAGTCGGCCGCGCTGCGCACCCGGCCCTCCCCCGCGCTCGCCGCGGCCCCGCGGCCCCGGCCCCAGGCGCTCCTTCCCGCCTCAGTGGCCACCGCGCGGGACTCGGAGCACGGGGACCGTGGGGTGCAGGGGCCGGCCGGGGCCGGACACTGCGAGCGGGAGCCGCGGCTGCGCGGCGCCGGTCAGGGCCGGGGTCGGCCACGAAGCCAACTCCCTGCAGCCGTGCGAGTGAGGGGACTGCTGGCCACCGCGGCGCAGGCAGAGTGGCGAGGAAAACGCTCCCCTCTGCCCCGCCGGACCTTCAGTCCGACCCCTCACCACGACCACCGCCCCGCTGCGGCGCGGCCCGAGAGCCAGTGGGTGCCGTGCAGCGCCTCCGCCCGCGGGACTGCGTGCTGCCGCGCCCCGCGGGAGGCTGCGGAGCCCCGGGGAAGCCCCCGTCTCACCTGCGGGGCTCAGAGCCTCGGGTCCCCAGGGTCCAGGAGAGCCAGATTGGCAGCAGGAGGACCAGAAGCCCGGAGCACATGGCGCCGTTCTCTGGCCTAACCTGGGTGGGATCCTCTCGCCCCCACAGTCACCGAGCATTCAAACGGCGACGTGGGGATCCCCGCCCCTACCCCCACCCCCGGGCTTTCCCGCCTGACCTATCTTCCAGCCCCTTGCATGGCGGCCTGATTATTTATTTATAAAATATGACCATTTTTAAAAATCTGTTCTTTAAACTGTACCTTTCACCCTCACTCCTGAACATTTCTGGTGAGCACTGAGTCCTTCCCGCTCACATAAATAAAATTATAATGAATGGTTAAGAGAGGCCTGAATATGCGCATTTTATTATCAGTAAACTGGAATCCCAATTAGACTTGGAGACTCAGGATTGTCATTCCAGGGATCCTAAAATAAAATAAAATAACGTTCTTGTCTGGTGCATCCCGGAGCTGTCCATAGTTCTTAATATAAAGCAAGGATCCCCGTTTTCCCTGTGACAGGCCTCCGTCCTTCGGCTCTCATAAGAAGACCCCAGGCGCATTGACCAAGAAACAGACGGGTGTACACCAGGTACATCCTGCCCTGTGTGCCACAACTATGTATCTAAGGAGTGCTGCTCACCTAAGGCCACAGGTTGTATATTTTTCTTTAGTGAATGATCCTCAGTAAAGTTTCTGTGTACCTGAGACTTCCAATATTCAGGAAGGTGGTTACACAATCCTACCTGTGGTCAACCAGCCAAACCTACAGATCGAGCCCTTGTGTCCTGTAGGCTGCTTCAGGTTATTCTGGGATTTAATGAATGGTTAATAATGGATAACTACTCCCCTGTATTGACTCGTTTTTCTCTAAAAAGCTTAAGCTTTTCTTTTCTATTGTCGAGACTTTATATAAGTAAATATCTAAATCTAGATCCTATTCTCAAGTTGGCATGTTTCTATGCATTAATTTTAAATATCATTGCCTTTTCTAAAAATCAGCAATTTTATTTTTGGAACAGAAAATGTGACCACAGTACCTGAAAGGTTCAGAGATAAATATAGCTCCCTAATTATTTTCTGGAAAAGTCTATTCACAACTATTTTGTATTGTGTCCTGTTAATGTGCAATGGAATTATCTGGAAACTTATATCTGTTTTATCTCTCCCTTTCTCTCTCTCTCTCTCTCTCTCTCTCTCTCTCTCTCTCACACACACACACACACACACAAACACACACACACATTTATGGTTCATTCTTTTTCTCCTATTTGCATGCACTTTGTTTGCAGAAATGCCCTACTGGAGGTCATGGCTATAAAAAGTAAACAATGAAAATAAAGCGTTTGAATAAAGCCAACAACATAGCAAGAATTATCCACCCCCCCCCAACCATTTTATATGTTCTAAGACATGCAAAACCAATATTACAAACATTATCCAATCACCATGTACCACCTCAGACCTTCTTGGCTTCAATCTGTCTTTTGGGCTCTTGGCTTTGTTTACCATCCCAGCTGCTACCTCAGCACCCAGTTCTGTGAGAGCTCTGACCAGCTATACAGAGGAACAAGCCCTGACCACTCACCTCATGTCCACATTACTTGTCTCTCACTTCCCACCCTTCAGCTTCTCAATGGATAACAAGGTCTGAAATGTCACAGGGTCTGCTTAGTATCCACATACGGACAATCTGAAATATTCAGCAAGTTAGAAATGTACAGAGTGGACTTTTGGCTAATGGATATTTATATCCAGTGCATAAAAGATTCTTCCTTCATTGCTTCCTAAGAAATGTCCTGAGATGCAGTAGTTGTTGGCTTCTCAAAGATGATCTTGTGAGATGGATCTACCAGTTGTACTTCATACTCAGCAGTGGACATTGGCCTTGCTGGTAACAAACCCTCCTGTCTGTCTGTTCCCTCTCTTTCCATGCCTCAATTCTTTTTGCCTTCACTCCTGTTTTCACTGGTATTGCATACCCTAATAAAGTAACATCACTTAAATTTTGCCTAAGGATATATTTTCTGGGGAATCCAGGCTAAGTCATGAACCAATTGACAAATCATTAAAAGTGTCACCCAAAATGCAGGCAATCAAAGAGAAAGACTGAAACATACACAGGCATAATCAAGATGCATGGAACTGAAAGGCCTTCACACACCACATACTCCTGCCCATCACAGTTGCCACCCAGCTCAACTCACACCTGCACCTGCGACAATGGCCAGGCATGAGGCTACTTAGCCCTCCCTCCTTTCTCAGCTCCCTCCCACTCAAACAGCCATCAGGTAGGGTGGATAAGCACTTAACACCAAGCACCCATATCCTTGAATTCTCTCAGCAGGATTTCTGAAACCATGACTATTTGCATACCTCGACCAGATAGTGATAAGTATTAGCCAAATGAGCAGGAAATTATTCATTCAGTTCTTACTTTCGTTTATCTTTGACTGAAAGAGAAAAAGCCTCCCTGAGTTCCACATGGGTAACTTTTCATGGCAGAAGAAAAAAGCGGTAGATGCCATTTTGTTCATAGTAAAGTCATTTTAAATGGGATAGAGAATATTTTCAGGCCCTTAAGGTAGCAAGAAGGAAGGGAAGGAGAGAACTGGGAGGCATCACATGATCACTTACCCTTGCCCATGTTTGTGCATTTTGTTTCATCCAAATGCTTTTCATCAAACTAGGTTTTGTTTAGTCATAATTACCCCTTACTTAGAATCAACTTATCTTTCTAAGCAGGACCAAAGTTTCTGACAATATATTTTAAAGCTTTTTGAAAAAAGATAACTCTATCAACTGGAAGTATAACATATGGAATAAAATGTTACATGGATAATTAGATGACTCCTGAGGAACGTACAAACTGGTGTACACTTTCATCATCCCCAAAGTTCCCTTGCGACCCTTTAACCCACATACCACTTACAGTTCCAGACAAGCACTGACCTACATTCTGTCATTATAGATTTTAATTTTTTGTCTGTTCTAGGCATTCAATATAAGTAGAATTATGCAATATATGTTATTTTATGTCTGGCTTCTTTCATTCAGAATGTTTCTGAGATCTATTCATATTGTTGCAGATCCACACTTTGTTCCTTTTTGTTGCTTAGCAGTAGTCCACTGTATGGCTATTCTTAGGTAGAGTACCAAAATTCTGAGCCATGAAAGAGAGAAACAAATAAATTGAACTTCATCTAAATTAAATTCTTCTCTTTTTTTGAAAGACACTATAAAAGAAATGAAACAGCGAGGCCATGGACTGGGAGAAAATACTTACATAACATACATCTGACAAACTTGTTCATCCATTCATGAGTGGATAGACCTTTCTAGTTTTAGCGATCACAAATAACGAGTCATATACAGGTCCTTGCATGGACACATGGTTTCGTTTCTCTTGGGTAAATACCTATGAGTAGAATGGCTGAATCATATGGTGAGTGTATGTTTATCCTTATAAGGAACTGCCAAATTATTCCAAAGTACTTGGCGGATTTTCCATCTCACCAGCAATGCACAAGAATTACAGCTGCTTCCACATCATCTCTGTCCATCCTCGTGGGTGTACGGTGGTATTTCATTGTGGTTTTAATTTGCACTTACTTGGTGACATATATAAGTATATAAGTAAGCATATTTCATTTGCATATTGGCCACTTATGTCTTCTTTTTTGAAGATATAAGATTTTTGCTCATTTTAAATTGTATTCTCGGTTTTTACAATTGAGATGTAAGTATTCTTTATATATTCTGGATATAAGTCCTTTGTCAGATATATGTAATGTATATATGAGTATTTTCTCCCAGTTTATGGCCTTGTTGTTTCATCTCTTTAATAGTATCTTTCAAAATAAAGAAAAATTTTATTCAATTTATCTGTTTCTTTCTTTTAGGTCCCAGAATTTTGTTATTCTACCTAAGAAATCTTTGCCTAATCAAAAGTTTAGGTTTCCTTTATGTTATCTTTCAAAAGTTAGCATTAATACACTTGTTAATTTTGTGGATGATGTAAAGGTCAAGGTTCTTTTCTTTCATGTTGTTGTCCACTTGTTTCAGCATAATTTGTTGACAACATTAGTCTTCCCCCCATTGAGTTACCCTTATATTTTTGTTGAAAATCAATTGATATTATAGGTGCATATTTCTTCTTACTCTATTTTATTTACTGTGTTTCATTGATCTATCTATATATCTATATCTATCTTCTTATACCAATCCACACTTATTTGATTAATGTAGCTATAAAAATGATATCAGATAGCATAATTCATTCAATTTTATTTTTCTTCTTCCAAAATTGTTTTGACTATTTGAGGTCTTTGCATTTCAGAAATATTTTAGAATAATCTTTTCAGTTTCTATAAAGAAGACTGATGGGATTTTGACTTGTGTTATGTAAGATCTATAGATGAATTTAGGAAAAACTTAGCAATATTAAAAAACTATCTTTCAATCTATGAAAACTCTCTATCTCCCCATTTATTTAGATCATCTTTAATTTTTCATAGAAATATGTTTTATTTCTATGCAGTTTTTACTGTAGGGGCCCTGCATTTGATTCATTAAATTTATCCCTATTTCATATTTTTATGCTACTATATATAATATTTTTAATATTTCATTTTCCAATTGTTTGTTGCTAGTATATATAAATATGATTGACTGTTATATATTGTCATTGCATCCTACAACCTTTTTCAATGTACTTATTATTTTAATAGAATTCTTTTGTAGATTCCTCAGGACTCCATCCAAGAAACAACATGTCATCTGTGAATATAGGCAGTTTTATTTCTTCCTCTTCTATCTATCTGGGTATTTTAAATTTCCTTGTATTGTCTTACAGGTCTGGCTAGGACCTAGTATGAAATACAAATGGTTAGAGTAGACACTCTTGTATTGTTTCAATATTGGGGGAAAATGTTCAGATTTTGTTGTTATTGTTGTTTTGGGGGTGATTTTTATAAGTATCATGCTCACATCCTCCTCATATTTTTCTTCTATTCTCTCTCTCCTTTCTTCTCTTCCTTTTTTTCACCTCCTGGAAAAGTTTAGTCCCAAGAGTGGGGAAGTACGTAGTATGTGGCTGGTGTGGAGTGGAGATTTTTCAAGGCTTTGGCTAGGGTGCCAGAGACCAGGCAATGTGAGGAGGACATGAGGCTTTGTGGCCTGAGAAGACAAGAAAGGCATCATTTTGCATATAAGGCTTAGTTTGAAAACCACAGCCGAAGCAAAGTAAGGAGGGACTGGGGCAGAAGAGCCAGGCAAGGGTGTCAGAGACCATGGGAGATGAGGAAGGTATTTATGTGGGCAAAGCAGCTTGTGTTTGAAATCAGAGCCAATGCAAATGAAGAGGACACCCCTGTGGAAGGTTGGTCTGGTCTGGCAGTCAGAGTTTCAGAGGGCAAGAGAAGTGTCCACACGTGAAGCTGCCCTGTGTAAGGGTCTAAGCCCAAGCAGGATGGGGAGGGCATCCACACTGGTTGGAGCATCCAGGAATGAGGAGTTAGAGAGTTCAAGCCATGCTTGGAAGGCATATCCCCACATGGGCATGTGCAAGGCCAGAAGATGAGGTGGGTGTCCATGTGGCAGGGTGACCTGTCATGGTAAAACAGAGCCCAAGCAGGGTGAAGAAGACATCGATGCATTGGAAGGCCCAAAATAGGGAGTCAGAACCTGAGCAGGAAGAGGAGAATGTCCACAGGGAATGGAGGTGGTGACAGCAACAGGAGATGGCTTACATAGTGAGAGATTCATCAAATGAGGAAATATACTAAGGGTAATGGAGGCCAGGAGATGGGAGTTACAAATACCAAAAATAATCCCTGTGGTGTGAGATTGCAATTGAATGTTACCAGTGTGAACTAATGGTTTTCAAAATATATAGATAAATATAAATATAAACATATCCTTATCTGTGTGTATGTATATATACAGTAAGTATATTCTCTATTTATGTTCTCTACATATATTCTCTACTTCTACCCACTAAGAGGGAAGGGAGCAGTGATGGCACAATAGCAATAAGCATCCTCCGCACCCAGATCTTGGCTTTTACCATATAATTTTCTACTGAAAGGATCCAGAGCTATTTGGGAAAATAGGTGATTCTAGATACAGGCAGGAAAAGTATAAGATGAGACTGGAACAGCTTGTGCCAGAGCAAGGAGGTGTTCAAAGAACGATGGGAACATGTCAAAAGGACACAAAATCCAGCTAGAATGTGTTTTCACTGCCTAATTCTGAGACAATTTGGGTAAAAATAAATAATGACAATAATGAATTAGAACCCATAGAATAAAATAGGAAAACTGGAGTTCATACACATTAATTTAATTAATTAAATCTTTGATCATGAATAATATATTTACATGGCTTTAAGTATGTCCCCCACAAAATGCTTGTTAATTATAAAGGGGAAAATAGTAACCTTACAGTGCAGCTGCCAGACACCACCTTAATCAGGTGGTCGATATAAACAAATTTAAAAGATGGAATAAATCAAAATTATGCCTGCTATAATACAATGAGAAGATTGTTCTATCAGTTCTATGGCATTCCTAACAAAGATGCATAAGCTGAATGTAATCATGAGGAAACATCAGACAAACCCAAATTAAGAGATTTTCTACAACATAATGGCCCTGTACTATCCAAAAGTGCAAAGGCCATCAATTCAAAGTCCAGGAAAGACTGAGAAACTTTTCCAAACTGAAGTAAACTAAAGAAGCTGAAAACCACAATGCATGCATGATTCTGACCTTGATCATTTTGCCATAAAATAGCTTAATGAAGCCGGGTGCAGTGGTTCCCACCTGTAATGCCAGCACTTCAGAAGGCCAAGACAGGAAGATCATTTGAGGTTGGGAGTTTGAGACTAGCTGGAGCAGCATAGAGCCCCTGTCTCTGAAAAATGAAAACAAATTAGCCAGGCATGGTGTCACACACCTATAGTCCTAGCAACTTGGGAGGCTGAGGCAAGAGGACCCCCTGAGCCCAGGAGTTGGAGGCTGCAGTGAGCTATGATCTCGCTGCTGCACTCTAGCCTGGGGAACACAGTAACACACTGTCTTTAAAGAAAAAAATATTTTTTTTTCTTTTTTTTTTTTTGAGGCAGAGTCCTGCTCTGTCACCCTGGCTAGAGTGCTGTGGCATCAGCCTAGTTCACAGCAACCTCAATCTCCTGGGCTCAAGCAATCCTCCTACCTCAGCCTCCTGAGTAGCTGGGACTACAAGCATGTGCCACCATGCCCGGCTAATGTTTTCTATATATTTTTAGTTGTCCAGCTAATTTCTTTCTATTTTTTTTAGTAGAGATGGGGTCTCGCTCTTGCTCAGGCTGGTCTCGAATTCCTGAGCACAATTGATCTGCCCGCCTCGGCCTCCCAAGTGCTAGGATTACAGGCTTGAGTCACCGTGCCCGGCACCACCCCCGCAAAAAAAATCTTAATGAGACAAGTGATTTATCTCAAATGGGATCTAAAGATTGAATGCTAATAATTTAACAATATCTATTTCTTGATATTTTGATCGTTGCATTGAATAACACAGGACATTTTCTTTGTATGCATGAAAAACACACTAAGATATCTAAGAAAACTTTTCTGTAATGCTATGATGATTTCAAACTAAAAAAAAAAAAGTGAAAGAAAGTTTTCTTTAGATACCCTTTATCAGATTAAGGAAATTTCCTTCTGTTTTTAGTTTTATGGAAAGTTTTAAGAATGTGGAATTTTGTCAGATGCTTTTTATTGGCATCCATGGAGATAATTGTATGGCTTTTCTCCTTAATTCTTTTAACATTGTAAATGACAACAATTTTCAAATGTTAAGCATCTTTATATTCCTAGGATAAACATTGCTTGGTCATTTTGCTTATGCTTTTTATATGTTGATGGATTTGATTTCCTAATATTGTTATTAAAAATTTTTGTGTCTACGTCCATGAATGTTTTGGTGCATAGTTGCCTTTTCATGAGTGGTTTTCATACCAGTGCAACGCTGGCCTCAGAAAGTACGGTTCCATATGTGTTCCTCTCTCCTCTAATTTATGAAAGACTTCTTTTTGGTAGGATTGTCATTACTTCTTTTTAAAATATTTTCTAGAATTCACCAATAAAGCCATCTGGGCTTTAAGTTTTGCTTAATTTTTTAACAATAAATACAATATTATTAGCAGGCATAGACTATGTAGATTGCTATTCTTTCTTGTGACAGCTTTGCTAACATGTAATTGAAGAAGTTTGTTCATCTAAGTTGTCAAATTTGTTAATAAAAATATTTATAATTATACATTTATAATTTTCAAGTTTGTAGTGTATGTAGTTATGTTCCTTCTTTCTTTCCTGATATTGGTAGTTTGTAACTTCTTTCTTTTTTTATCTTGGTGAGTCTAGCTAAAAGTTGCTTATTTTTATTGATTTTTGCAAATAACATGCTTTTGGCTGCATTGCTTGGCTCTATCATTTGTCTGTTTTGTATCTTACTGATTTTTGCTTTTATCTTTATTATTTCCTTTCTTCTACCTTCTTTGGGTGCTTTGCTCTTTCTTTTCTAGATTTTTAAGATGTAAGCTTAGATTAATGATTTTAGTTTAACAATTTTCTAATATGGGTGTTTAAAGCTATAAGTTTCTCAGCTTCAGTAGTATTCTGAAAGTTTTAATATGCTGTATTTTCATTTTTATTTAGTTCATAGTATTTTCTCAATTTTATTTTAATTTTTCTTTAACCATGGGTGATTTAGAAGTGTGTTATTTAATTTCCAAATATTTTACAATTTTCCAGATTTTATTTTGTTATTGATTTATAATTTAATTCTGTTGTGATCAGAGAACATACCTTCTATAGTTTCAGTTCTTTTAAATTTACTGAGATAACATTTTTTGACCTGCACATGGTTTACCTTGGTGACTCTTCCATGTACATTTGAGCAGATAAATGTATATCTGCTCTTTGGGGATGCAGTGTTATATAAATGTCAATTAGTTCAGGTTGGCTAATAGTGATGTTTGGGTTTTATATATCCTTATTGATTTTCTGTCTACTTGTTTTACCAATTACTAAGAGGGGAGTTTTGATGTCTTTACACATCGTTGTGTATTTGCCTATTACTTCTCTTAGTTCTGTGAGTTTTTGCTACATGCCTTTTGAAACTGTTATTTGATGCATAAACATGCTGGATTTTTATGTCTTTTTGATGAGTTGTCTCTTATTATTTCAGATGTCCCTCTTTATTGCTGGTTGTATTCCTTGCCTGAAGTCTGTTTTGTCTTATTTCAAAATAACTACTATAGTTCTTTTACAACAATTTTTCCTTTTCTTCAACCTACATACTTATAGTTAAAATGTCTTTCTTGTGGACTTTATTTAGTCAGGTCATGCTTCTTTATTAAGTCTGACAATTTCTGCCTTTTAATTGGACTGTCTAGTTCAAAGTTGTTTAATGGAAATGTAATGTAAGCCATACATTAAAATTTAAAAAAAAATTCCTAGTGTCCATATTAAAAAGTAAGAGAAAATAAGTGGAATTAACTTTAGTAATATATTATATTTAACCCAATACATCTAAAATATTATATTTCAACTCAAAATCAATATAAAATATGAATGAAAAAGTTTTTTCATACTAAGTATTCAAAATCTAGTGTGTATTTGACACCTGCAGTGCATATTAATTTGGAATAAGCACATTTCAGGTGCTCAACAGCTACAAGTGGCTAATGGTTACCATTTTGCACAGTGCAAATGAAAACTATTTATATTTAATGTCATTATTGAAATGATAGGGTTTAAGCCTAGCATCATTTTATTTGTTTTCTGTTTGTTTTTTCTGTTCATTGCCATCTCCCACCTTCCCCTCCCTTTAAAAAAAATCAATTGATTATTTTTTAGCATTCAATTCTATCTTTACTGTGGGATTATTCACTATAAGGTTTTTGGGTTTTTTAGTGCTTACTCTAGGGTTTGTAATATTTATCTTTCAGTAGTCAGTCTATCATCAAATGCTATAACACCATTTAGCGTTTAATGCAAGAACCTTACCACAGTGCAATTTTACTACCCCCCCCCATTATGTGCTCTTTTCCTATATTTTACTTTTACATGTTATAAATACCACAACACATTGCTATAAATATCTTTTAAAAAATATTTATTTATTTATTATTAGAGACAGGATCTTGCTCTGTAACTCAAGCTGGAGTGCAGTGGTGCAATCATAGCTCACTGTAACCTCCAATTCCTGGGCTCAAGTGATCCTCCTGCCTCAACCTCTCCAGTAACTAGTACTACTTTCATGTGCCACCACACTTAGCTATTTTTTTATTATTATTATTTCTTGTAGAGAGAGAGTCTTGCTCTGTTGACCAGGCTGGTCTTGAACTCCTGACCTCAAGCAATCCTCTCACCTCAACCTCTCAAAGTGCTGGGATTACAGGCATAAGCCACCGCTCCAAGCCTAATATTTTTAAAAATATTTTTCCTCCTCACCTCTGAAAATCCAATTACACATATGACTGACACTTCGATGTAGTCCCACAGGTCACTGAATCTCTTTGATTTTTTTTTTTTCAGTCTATTTTTCCACTGACTTTTAGTTTGGATAATTTGCATTGTTATGTTTTCAAGTTCTCTTATCTTGTCTTCTGCAGTGTGTAATTTGCTTTGAGTCATATCCAGTCACGTGATCGTTTCATAAATTTTATTTGAGCTCTAAAAGTTTCATTTGGTCCTTCTCTATATATTCCATTATTATCTTCACTTTTTCTTTAAGCCCTTGAGCTAATTAATAGTCATTTTTAACAGTTTCTTGTCTGCTTATTCAATTGTCTTTCTCATTTCTGGGGTTGTTTATAATGAGTGATCTTTTTCCTGGTTGTGTGTCACATTTTCCTGAATCTTGGTATGCTAATAATTCTCTTGGTATGCTAATAATTCTTCTTTGTATTTTGCACATTGTAAATTTTATGTTGTTCTGTGTTGGATTTTGCTATCTTCTTTTAAATAATGTCAGTCTTTGTTCCAGCAGTATAGTTACGTGCTGATCACTTTGATATTTTCAAGTGTAGTTGTAAAGCTTTTTAAAAGGAAGATCTACAATAGGCCTTAATCTAAGGCTAGTTTGGTCATACTCCTAAAGCTTTGGTCTTATGGGATACCTATTTAATGTGCCAGGTATTCAACAGGGATCCTCCATTCTGGCTGGTTAGAACTCATCTAGTCCTGTATAACCTCTGAAAATCATACAGCTTGCAGGTCCCTGTTTATTCTTTGTTTGGCTTTGTGGAGACTCACCCTATGCATCAATAGACACAAGAGGACCCAGGTGTCTGGAGCTCGCTCTCTCGCTCTCTCTGTATAGCATCCTCCTTTCTCCATCTATATTCTGCAAGTCAAGTTGCTGCAGACCCTTAGGACTCTGATCTCTGTCTTCAGTCTAGTGATCCTGCCACGTCTTGCTTGGGTTTCTACTCACTCCGCTGTAGTCTATAAAGGTCTTCAGGCCAAAAACCAAGTCAATTGTAGGGCTCTTGTTTCCCTTCAGTAAGGTATCACAATACTGCACTACTTATTGTTTAATAACTAAATACAGTTGTTTCATAGATTTCATGCACCATTTTTGCTAGTGGTGTACGGTAGGAAAGCAAGTCTAGTCACATGTACTTCATTATTGCTAGCAGGAGAAATCATTAGCTGATTTTGATTTCAGGAAAATGACAATTGAAATTACTAAGAGCAATTACTGGGAGTAATTGTCATTATTTTCAGAACATTGATCTGAAAGCAGCAAATGTTCTTATCTCAGTGTCCCACTAAATGTATAATACATTTACTAGCAAAATACATTTATATATCCTACTAAGTACATTTACACCTATGATAAGAATCCCAGTCAGAAAGGCTATTTTAAAACTCTTATTCCTAAATGTCAGTGGGAAGAGGGGGGAAAATGTGACCTGCTGCAATCAACTTTAACAAAATGAAGAAATATAAGACAAGAACTGCCCTGAAAATTATGATCACCCTAGTGAAAACACAAAACATTTTTTTGTCAATAAATGATACAGTTTGCTGTTGCCCTCCTGCACCTGGGACCTTTTACTACCTAAGATTACGAGAGGTATTCTACTTACAGAAATGCCAATGGAAAGATCATAAAGTAATGATATAATGTGCATTTCTTAGATATTACTTTAGATTATAACATGTTCAATAACAATGGCCTTAAAAGTCTATCAATCTGTCATCTTCTTCAAAAGCATCATTAATTTATTTTAAGATTCATGTCATGGTCCTCCTTTTCTTCTTGTCCTATGTCATGCTGTGTATGAATCTCCTTCCTAACCTAATTGTATAACAATAATGATTAGAAATATTGAAGAGATGGCCAAATATTCACTGATATGAATTAGGGGCAATGAGAGACATAGGTAAAGTTAAGAATTATTTTAATGTTTTAAGACTATGCAAATAGGAAATTGAAACAAGCTTAAAAGTCCAACTTCAAAGTCGGGCTGCATCTCAATATCATTAGACATTAGACCTCCCACTCAATAAAAAGTGTAAATTAAAATAACATGTAAAAATATAGGAAAAAAATCTGCATTATTTCACTACAACTGAGCTTTTGAGCAGTCCCTTCAGTTTGAAAAGGAACACCCCCAGCAATTACTAACAGATATGGCTTAATAACATATATGTTAAAGAATATATATTTTATAATGTATATTAGATAAGCATGTAATATATAGCTTAAATTTTGTAATATATATTATAAGCATTGTAGATTTCAAAATTCTATATTATTATTTAATGAAAGATTAATAAACTGTGAAACTTAAAAGAACATAGTCTAAATTATGTCCTTAATATACAAATACATATAATATCTACAATAATATAATACATAAAATATATTAATAACAAACTACTCTTTTAAGCATCACAATTTATTACTTTTATATTATAGTATAGACTGTTGGAATACACAGAGTATGTATAATTTGAGCAAGCAAATTTATTTCCGTTTTCTAAAGTGTTTATTGAGGAGGAAGTCCGAGGGTGTTTTGTTTCAGATTTCTCTCTTCTTTTAATATTTGAGCATCTGTGTAAGTTGAGCAATAATTTTTGATAAGTATCTTATCCTAGGTATTCTGCTAACAAATCTATCAGACAAAAATATGAATACAGGTCCAGGTGTGGTGGCTCATGCCTATAATCCTAGCACTTTAGGAGGCCAAGGCGGGAGGCCAGGAGTTTAAGACTGGCCTGAATAAGAGGGAGACCCTGTCTCTATAAAAAACAGAAAAATTAGCCGGGTGTGGTGGTGCGTGTCTGTAGCCCAGCTATTTGGGAGGTGGAGAAAGGAGGATTGCTTCAACCCAGGAGTTTAAGGTTGCACTGGGCTATGGTGATGCCACTGCATTCTAGCCAGGGGGACAGAGCAAGATCCTACCCCCACCCCTAGGAAAAAAAAGAATTCAACACAGTTCTTACCTTCTAGTAACTTGCAATATATAGGAATAACAAAGCCTGCATAAGACCCTGAAGAGAGTATTTCTTTCTATGAGATTGAACAAGGGAAAGAGACAGAAGCAGTATGGAGTTGAACTGGAAGTCTCTTTGAGAAGCAATAACACTAGGATCCCACCAAGGAACACAAAGAGAGGACTTATCAGATGGACCAGGTAAGTAGAACTTGAAAGCTCCCATACCCATTACTAAAGGCAATTACTTATCTGCCAGGAAAAATCATGGGTGAATGAGGGAGGAAGCAGATACAAGCTTTACTGCCCACATCAGTTGAATTTAACCTGCAGAGTACCAGAGTACCAAACATGTCAGCCATCCATACTACTTCACGCACATTCTTGACTATCAGTTGGAGGAATTAATACAGCCACAAAAAAATACCCTTATTAAATGGTATCTTTAGTTTATCAACTGAAAACTCCAGTGCAATGTGTTAGTTAAATGATTAGTAACATCAACAAGAGGGAGGTAAGGGGAAGAGAGGAGACCCTACTCTCCTTCTACAAAGGACTGCCACTGACAGAATAATACCATTAGACCTCCTACTATTGTGTAACTTGTTTCTATTCCTTAAGGGTATGATTTTTAGATTCATCCCACTAATAAATGTGACTCCAGTGCATTTCCACAAACACACATATAAGTGTGTCATATCAACGGATATGTGCATCTTCACATTTACTAAATATTGACAAATTCCTTTCTAAATTGACTATCAATTTACAATAACAGAGATTGAAACTTCTCTTTGATCTACGTATTCCCTAATTCTCTGTAATACAAGACTTATATTTTTGGCAATCTGCTATAAAATAAAATAGTTTGTGGCAATAATTTGCAGTTCCCTGTTTACTTGTAACATTAGGCATCTTTTCATATTTTTTCGCCATTTATATCTACTTGTTCCTTCAGACAAGGACAAACTTTTTTTCTTATTGAATTGTAGATAATGGATTGTCGCATGCTAATTTTTTGTAGGAGTGCTTTATATGCTAAGAATGTTGCCCTCTTCTTTTTCCTGTTATTCTGCTTTCATTCTCCTTTTAATTTTGTTTGTAGATAAAGCTTTGCAATCTTTTTTTAGAACATTTTCATACATCTCAAAGGAACCAAGAGCCAAATGCAGTGGTGTGTACCTGTAGTCCCAGCTACTCAGGAGGCTGAGGTAGGAGGAGCCCTTGAGCCCAGGAGTTTAAGATCAGCGTGGGCAATATAGGCAAACCTGTTTCTAAAAATAAATTAATTAAACAAAAAATAAAAAAATAAGAAAAACCCTGTAACCCTTGGCAGTCAATCCCATCCTCAACTACTCACTGCTCACATACCAACCCTCCCCAGCCTGAAGCTCCCCATTGTATTTTTTACTATTAGAAGCATATAGGAAAATTACTGATGATATGCTAATTTTGAGACTCAAAACTTATTGTTTTTTTCTTTTAGTTCAAAAATGTTTTAAATTGATTCTTTCTGGTGTTTTAGGTGAATATTTATAACATCTGAAATAAGACCAATCTGTGCTCTCTTTTTCAATTGCTATGTATCTTATTAATTTTGCCCTTCTGATTACATTGCCTCAAATTTGCCCAACAATGGTAAACATCACTGATAATTGAAGACATTCTTGTCATCTTGCCTCAATGATTTCTTGATTATTTCATGTTCACCATAAAATATGACATAGGAATGATGCTATTATTCATATTAAGATTAGGTATTGTGTAATAAGTAAAAGAATGGATATTATTTAATATATTAAGGACATATTAGTTTATTCAAACATCATTGTAAGTTTTCTTTTTTTTAAGTCCTTGGTATGAATCTTGAATTATATTTTGGGGGGTGTATAAATATTACATGAGTATATTCACTTATTTATGAATTTGTAAATTGGTAACTTATATTTTTATTTTCATTAATTTCTTCTTTACTTGTATGTATTTGTTATTATACTTCCTTTCACTTCCTGACTTAAATGTTAAAATCATTGAAATTTCTAATTCTTGTTTTTGCATCTTAGGCTATGAATTTTCTTCTGAATCAACTTTGGCTATATTAATTGCTTTCAGTATGCAATGGTACTCTGTAATTGCTAATTTTATCTTTGACCCAAAATGAATTTTTTTTGAATTTCCAAGTAACAGTTTTTACTTTGCTTTTTGTTTTAATTTTTACAGTATATGATGTAATTATTTATTTACCAGATCCCTGTAGTGTAATCAGAAAATGTGGTCAATATTTTTCTATTATTTTCAATTTATTGTTGTGTTATAATATATAAACAATTGTAAATGCCTCATAGGCATTTAGAGATAAGTTTGTAATGTTTCTCAATTATCAAAGTTGATAAATTTAGGCAGAAACTCATTGATTATATGATTCAGATATAGATTTTAGAAATATTTGTTTTTGCCTACTTCTTTTGCAAAGATATGAGAAAGATTTGTTAAATATTTCTATTGTTATAATATCATCACTGATTTTTTCCAGGATGTAAAATGCTTATCACATTGCTTCCTGAGCATCAAACAAGAAGTGCAGTTTTTAACTAATAGCTGCTTTGTACTCAGTAACATGACATCTCTCTGATACCCACCCTGTTTTTGATCCTTGACACTCTTTCAAAACATCTACATTTGATTCTATTATTCTATCCACTGTAACAAACGTGTCACTGAAGAATTTTATCACACATTATTTTATCAAAAAGTATACTGCTCTTGGAAACATAAATATATTTCCCCCTATGCAAACAGCAACACAAAAGCATTCTTTTAGGAGATAAACATATTGAGGAATCCAGTTTTTGGCCCAAATCCAGCATATGATTTTTCGGACCAACACAGACAATTACAGAGGATTTGCCTGGCCCGGCTCACAGGGAAGCCACCCTCCCTACGCCAGGCCTGGGGCACCACCAGTGCCTGGCAGTCTCTGAAGGAAGCTGCATTCAATGACTCGGCCTCCCAGCCAGCCATGCTGTCATGTGTGTCTCCATCTCTACCCCAGTATCTCCTTTGGAGGCCCCCTTATTGAGGATCCTCAGCTGAGGTCTTCCCTTGGTGCTTATTAGAAGTGGGTGACTTTGAAAATGAATTAGAAGTGGGCGACTTTCTCCACTCTGACTCAGGGTCAGTACTTTTCCACTCCCAGCCCCCAGGTCCACAGATGTCAGGAGCCTTTTTAGGGGGCAGAGAGATGACCCCCATATCTGAGCTGACCCACCTGTCCCTCTCCTGATGCTGCTCAACAGGGAAAATGGAACGGGGAGCTGGGAGCTGGCACTTTATCCTGATCAGTCTTTTGCTTATACGATCGCTGCCTGTGCTTCAAGGCTTGGCTGCTCCCTTCACATTGGCTTGTCTTAATCAACCCTCCAACAACTGGCAGCTCATGTCTCTCTAGCTCAGCTCAGCTCTTGACATATATTCTATAAAGATAGAATATTAAGAACCCAGTGGCCTTCTCCCAGGAAAATGTTAGCTGTCTAGACATTATACAAGGCATGTCATAGTTAATATTCAATATTATAAGTAAGTCTCATTTCTGACATCTTGGGGCTAAAACCTTTGTGTTCACTTTGACACTTGCCTTCTGAAACATTTCAAGAAATGAAATTACTTAGTTAAATGGCATGGACATTGTAATAGTGCTCTTTAAATATTGCCAATTGTTTTTTCCAAAATTAGTAAATTTGTTCACATGAGAATTATGACACTCACCAATTCAGAGCACTCATCTAGATGTTATTTTCATTTCTAATCTGAGCATTTGATAAGTGAAAAACAGTAACTCAAGTTTTTTTAATATGCCATATTTATTAAGATAAAGTGTTTTAAAAATATCAAGAGAAATTTTTACTTTTTCTTAAATTGTCTAGTCATGTACTTCTCCTAGGGTATATGCATACACACACACTCTATTTATTTTAAAACAGTTTTAGATTTATAGAAAACTGTGGAAAAGGTACAGAAAATTGCCATGTAAACCACACCCAGTTTTCCCTGCTATTACCATTTTACATAATAGGTATATTTGTTATAATTAATGAGTCACTATTGATATATTACAGAAAGTTTATCCTTTATTCAGGTTTCCTTAGGGTTTTTTTGTTTGTTTGTTTTGTTTCTGGGTTTTCTTTTTTTTTTTTTTTTAGAAAGGGTCTCGCTCTGTCACGCAGGCTAGAGTGGAGTGGTGTGATCACAGCTCACTGCAACCTCAAACTCCTAGACTCTAAGAATACTCCTGCCCCAGCCTCCTGAGTAGCTGTGACTACAGGCACACACCACCACATGTGACTAATTTTTCTATTTTTAGTAGAGACAGGATCTTGCTCTTGCTCAGGCTGGTCTTGAACTCTGAGCTCAAGTGATCCTCCTTCCTCCGCCTCCCAAAGTGCTGGGATTACAGGTGTAAGCCACCACACCTGGTCTTTTTCTTACTTTTATCTAATGTCTTTTTTCTGTCCCCGGATCCTATTCAGGAAACCATGTTATTTTTAGTAGTCATGTCTCCTTAGACTACTCTTGGTAGCGAGGATTATTGTGTCTTCTTAGAAAATTGACCCATTTATCATTATGTGATCCCTCTCTTTACAGAAAGCCCTGATAATTCTCCTTCTTCTGAAGTCCACTTTTTCTGAAATTACTGTTGCTACTCCAGTTCTATTTTAATGAATGTCAGCATGGTACTAGTTTCCTGGGACTACTGTAACAGATTACCACAAACTGGGTTGTTAAAAACAACAGAAATTTATTCCCTCATGGTTCAGGAGGCCAAAGTCTGAAGTGAAGGTGTTGGCAGGGCTGTGCTCAATCTGAAGGCTCCAGGGAAGGATTCTTGCTTGCCTCTTCTTGGCTGCTTTGGGCGGCCAGCAGTTCTTGGCATCCCTTGGCTTGCGGCTGCATCACTTCAATCTCTGCCTCCATCTCCACGTGGCATATTCCCTGTGTGTCTTTGGGACTTTTTGATATAAGCCATTCTGACTGGAATTAGGTGATATTTCATTGTGGTTTTGATTTGCATTTCCCTGATGCTTAGAGACATTGAGCATTTTTTTATGTGTTTCACAGACAGCAATATGAAGATGATTTTATATCTGGGTTCTGTGCTTTGATCCATTGGTCTGTGTCTCTGTTTTTGCACCACATTACCATGCTGTTTTGGTTACTATAGCCTTGTAGTATAGCTTGAAGTCTGGTAAATTGATGCCTCCCAATTTGTTCTTTTTGTTTAAGGTTGCTTTGGCTATTTGGGCTCTTTTCTGGTTCCACACAAAGCACATAATTATTTTTTCTAAATCTTTGAAAAATGACATTGGTATTTTATGGGGATTACATTGAATCTATAAGTCACTTTGGGTAGTATAGACATTTTAACAATGTTGATTCTGCTGATTCTAGAGCACGATATGTTTTTCCATTTGTTTAAATCTTCTGCAATTTCCTTCCTCAGTGATTCACAGTTCTCCATGTAGAAGCCTTTCACTTCCTTGGTTAAAGATATTGCTAGGTATTTTATTTTCTTTGTTGCTATTTTGAATGGTATTGCATCTTTTATTTGATTCTCAACATGACTGATATTGGTGTACAGAAATGCTGCTGATTTGTGTAAGTTGATTTTGTAACCTGAGACTTGGCTGAATTCATTTATCAATTCCAGGAGTCTCTTGGCAGAATCTTTGGAGTTTTCTAGATATAAAATCATATCATCAGCAAAGAACAATAGCATGACTTCTTCTTTCCCTGTTAGGACTTCTCTCGCCTGATAGCTTTGGCTAGGACTTCTAATAATATCTTGAATAGAAGTGGAGACAGTGGGCAATCTTGTCTGGTTCCAGTTATAAGTGGGAATGCTTTCAATTTTTCCCTGTTTAGTAAGATGTTGGCTGTTGGTTTGTCATATATGGCTTTTATAATACTGAGATATGTTCCATCTATGCCTATTTTAATAAGAGTTCTTATCATAAAATGGTGCTGAAATTTGTCAAATGCTTTTGCTGCATCTATTGAGATGATCATATGGCCTTTGCTTTTCATTCTGTTTATGTGGTGAATCACGTTTATGTATTTACTTACAGTGAACCATCCTTGCATCCCTGGGATGAAGCCCACTTGGTCATGGTGGATTATTTTTTTGATGTGCTTCTCAATTCAGTTTGCTAGAATTTTATTGAGAATTTTTGCATCTATATTCATAAGGGATACTGGTCTGTAGTTTTCTTTTTTTGTTGTGTTCCTGCCTGCCTTTGGTATCATGGTGATACTGGCTTCCTAGAATGCGTAGAGGAGGATTTCTTCCTTCTGGATGTTATGAAATAATTTCTGCAGTATGGGTACCAATTCTTCTTTGTAGATCTGGTAAAATCCAGCCGTGAAACTATCTGGTCTGGACTTTTTTTGTTGTTGGAAGATTTTTTAGTGCTGCTACAATTTTGTTACCGATATTGTTCTCTTCAGGAATGCTATTTCTTCCTGACTGAGCCTAGGGAGATTGTGCATTTCCAGAATTTGTCCATTTCCTCAACATTTTCAAGTTTATGTGCACAGACATCTTTATAGTATTCAGAGATGATATTTTATATTTCTTTGGTATCAGTTGGAATATCTTCTTTTTCATTTCTGATTGAGCTTATTAGGGGCCTTTCTTTTCTGTTTCTGGTTAATCTAGTGAGCAGTCTATCAATTTTGTTTATCTTTTCAAAGAACCAACTTTTGTTTCATTAATCCTCTACATAATTCTTTTGTTATTGATTTCATTTAGCTCTGTTTTGACTTGAGTTATTTCTTTTCTTCTTCTGGGTTTGGGATTGGTTTGCTCTTCCTTTTCCAATTCCTTGAGACAATTCATTACATTGTTGATTTTTGATCTTTCTCTCTTTTTGATGTAGGCATTTAAGGCTATGAAATGTCCATGAGGGCTTCGTTACCACCCAAGTCCAGGACCACAACCTCTCCCCTGTGTCTCCCTGCACTACTGTCATGTCTAGGGGGGCAATGGGACCAGCCCCCCATCTAAGCCACCACAATGGGATCCCACAAAATGCTAGTGGACAGGAATCTCCTGAGCTGCACCAGCCCCACTCTCTGTGGCAAGTTCAGCAGCCAGGAGCACGTGGAGAAGCAGCTGTTTGTGAGCTTCTCAATTCAGAGTACTTTCACGGTTGCAATGAGTGGTGGAAGGGCCACAGCTACCAGTCAGCCT
This sequence comes from Lemur catta, assembly GCF_020740605.2. Classification (NCBI taxonomy): domain Eukaryota; kingdom Metazoa; phylum Chordata; class Mammalia; order Primates; family Lemuridae; genus Lemur; species Lemur catta. The sequence continues at coordinate 21,165,063 of NC_059136.1, forward strand.
GGGCTCAAATTGCTTTCTCTGATGCTGTGAATAGGGAAGGTGCAGAAGAGGATGTATATAGGTGTAAGAGCCAGCACTCTGGTCTCTCATGGCACTCTCCTGTGGGGTGTCCCTTATGGACACTGAAACACTTGGGGTTTGCTGGTTCACCCCACTATTCCTAAATAGCCACCGTGCCTGGGGTCATGGATGGTGAAAGGGCATTCAATACACTTTGTGTCCCACTGTTCACCTAGGGCATCTAGGAGGGTGAGGGGAAAACCTCTTACCCTTTTGCTGGGCTCTAAGCCTCCCTAGGTTGGATCTGTGCCACTATCTTCTCCTTTCTATCTTCTTTCTCAGCTTCCCAGTTTTTCTCCATGTGGTTCCCAGATGTCTCTGTTGTCTCTCTCTGTTGTCCACACCTGAGCTGCAACTCTTCTCCACTGTCCTCAGTCCAATATTGTACCTTCCAGCTGGGCTGGTCCAACAAGTGATGTCTCTAGTTGGCCATCTTGCCCCTCCTGCTGGGTATTGATTTTTACTCTAGACTGGTGTTCTTTCTTTTAATTGGTACACTTACACCATTCCCCTCTACAGTGATTATTGATGTACAGTACTTGGATTAATGTCTATGATCTTGGTTACTATTTTCTGTTCATTGCATTCATTCTTTGTTTCTTCCTCTCCCTTTTGTGCTTTAATTGAGAATTTTACATTATTTCATTTGTCTCCTTTATTAGCATATCAATTATATTTACTTTTAAAATGTTTTTAGGGATTTCCCTGGAATTTACAATATATATTTTAACTAATCTGAATCCATCTTCAAATAATAATATCCTATTTACATATAATGCAGAGATCTTATACTGAATATTTCCAGTTCCTTTATGACACTACTGTCAATCATTTTAATTATCTATATGCTATAATAACTCAATACATGGTTATTATTATTACTTTAAAGAAACAGTTATCTTTTAGATGAATTACAGATTAAAAATAAAATATTTTATACAATCTTCATTTATAACTTTTCTGATCTCTTTTTATCTTCTTGTCATCCTAAATCTGATATATATAATTTTCCTTCTCCCTGAAAAACTTCTTTTAACATTTCTTGCAGGGCAGGCCTACTGGTGCTGAATTTCCTTCATTTTTGTTTGTCTCAAAGATATTTATTTCTCCTACACATTTGAAGAATAATTTCTCCCAATATAGAATTCTAGGTTGATTTTTTGTTGTTGTTCAACATGTTAAATATTTCATTCCACTCTTTTTTTGTTTGCATGGCTTCTGATAAGAAGTACACTGTAATTCTTAACCTTGTTCCTCTATAGGTAAGGTTTTTCCCCCACTTCTGGGTTCTTCCAAGATTTTCTCTTTGTTTTTGGTCTACTGAAGTTTGAATATGATATGTTTGGGTGTAGTCTGTTGTTTCCTTTTGTTTATTTGTTTGCTTTGTTGTTTATTTTTGTTTTTGGCATTTATCCTTCTTGATGTTCTCTGAGCTTTCTGGATCTGTTGTTTGGTGTCTGTCACTAATTTTGGAAAATTCTCATACATTCTCATTCCAAATGTTTCTTTTGCTCTGTTTTCTCTTTCTTCTGCTTCTGGTATTCCAATTATGTGTGTTTATACCTTTTAAAATAGTCCCAGAGTTCTTGAATGTTCTATTCTGTTTATTTTTATTCTCTTTGGATTTCAGTTTGAGAAGTTTTTAATGCTCTCCGTTCCAGCTTACTCACTCTTACCCTGACCATGCCCAGGGTAATGATAAGCCCATCAAAACCATCTTCAAGTCTCAATTTTGTTCCTGTGTTTCTGATTTCTAGCATTTCCTTTTGATTTCTCTCTCAGACTTTCCAGCTGTCTGCTTACATTATCCATCTATCTGTGCATAGTTCTACTTTTTCCATTTGAGCCCTTTACATTTTAACATAGTCATTTAAATTCTCTGTCTAGTAATGCCAACACCTCTGTCATATCTGGGTCTGGTCCTGTCGCTTGCTTTATATCTTCAGACAGTGCTTTAATTCTTGCCTTTTGGCATTCCTTGTGTTTTTTGTTGAAAGCTGAACTTGTATTAGGTAATGGGAACTGAAGCAACAGGCCGTTAGTGTGAGAATTTGTGTTAATCTGGTTGGGAGTTGGCCTTTACTTAATGTGTGCTGTGCCTTTAGCTGCCAGGGTTTTGAATTCATCTAGAGTTCTTGTTTTGTCTCCCCTCTTGATTTTGGGATCTTTACTCTTTCTTAGAGAGAATCAGTATTTTTCAGATTTTCCCACTGAAATTCACTGTTATTCTGCCCTGCTGGTATAGTGGCCAGGTGTGGCAAAGGGGAAGCATTCCATAATATTATGATTAAGTCTCAGTGTTTTACCCGCCTGCGTAAAGGATGTGACCTTCACAATTACTAATTTTTGTCCCTAAGGTGGTAAAGCCCTTTTTATAACCTCCTACTGTGAGGCACGAAGGCTGGCAGTGTCCCACATGGGATGAGTACATTTCACCATCCAGGATAAGGCCCAGGTAAAATCTTCTCCCTGGAGGGCAGGCCTTTGTTAAAGCAAATGCTCTGGATGTATTTCATTAGATTTAATTCCCCCCTCCTCCTGCTAGAACACTAGGGAATCTTTCTCAGATCTTTCCCATGAGAACCTGGTGAGGCTTCTGAAGATAAAATCCACAGAATTGTAGACTGCAACACCCAGGGTTTTCTCACTCAAATTGGTGGTCCACACTCAGCCTCCAGCAATTCAACAGAATTACCATTCAAGTGTCCCCCTGCATGTATGGTCCCAGCAGCACATGCTCAAGTAACCAGACCTCATTTCCAATTTTTCCCTAAAACCACCACATCATGATGTCATTACTTCTGAAATTTTCCTTCCATCTTATCCTCTTGTTTCCGGGGGATGAAGTTTTGAAAGTGGTGTTGCAAGTTTGAGTTCAAGTGACATGCCTCTTGCAGAGGTTTCCAGAAGATATTGACTTGATGCCCCAGAAAGCAGCTGACAATTTTCTCTTCCTCATGCAGAAAGTGAACATGGGTTTTGCTAACACTAAAGCAAGATGACACTTTTTATCAGTGTATATTTCATATATTTCCCATAGAATCTAATTGTGCTTCTCATTTTTTTAATTATTGCATTATTTTTATTTATTTTTCATCTATTATTACATGTATATTACATAAACATTTCTCCATATACTTGTGCTCTTATTTGCACTTCATTTGTGAATTGTTATTCATCTGCTCGTGTTTCTATTGATGTGTTTGCATCTTTTGTTACTGATTTGCAAGCACCTTTTGAGAAGTTTAAATCTTTGTAATAAAGGCTTTAAATAGTTTATGGGACTGATGGCTAACACTATGTCGTGCATGTCTAGCACTGAGGTAATCACTCTTCATGCAGTTTCTCACCTCAACTATACCGGCTAATAATGCATAAAGAAGCTGGGTTTAGAAAACTCATGGTACCTGCCAGGAAACAGGGTTAAAGAGGCGAATGGTGCTAGGGCCAGCCACTGAGTACCCAAACCTCTTTTCCTAATCAATGAATTACAACTTTTTCTCTGATGGTCAATACCTTACATATTTACATACATGTTCTCACCATGCTATTTGTGTGGACAAGAGTAAATTTTTAACACTTATGAAAGGAAAAAAATATACCATAAATGTTGACTAACCTAATATACACATCTATACAGTACTCTTTAGTTGTGACTATTCTGCTTCTTAGTCTATTTATGACTTTTGTTATTTTTTAATTTGGATAACTGCATGCCTTATTTCTAAGGTCACTAATTGTTTACCTAAAAAATAAGCAACACATAGATATCTTGAAAATGAGTAATCTGCAACATATTCTTGTAACATCATTCTATTTCTTCTGTTATTTCTCTAATAATGTTAATATAGTGTGTATAATGTGAATAATAGAGATAATAATGCAAGAAGAAATTAACAAAGCTATAAAATTAGTGGGAGACATTAATATACTTCTTTCAGAATAAATAAGAATATAGGATATTTGAGTAACAAATTTAAATATCTGGAGAAATAAAAACCTAATACAATCATATATGTATATAGAGCCAACATAATTTTTGCACATACACACAGGCAGTCACAAAAATTGACTATGTAGTATGCAAAAGGAAATATATACAAATTTTTAAAAACAGAAATCAATGTGCAGTAATCAATGTAATAAACTTCCATATTAACAACTAAAGAATAGCTAAACTATCTCTTCACCTAAAAATTAGATCACTAGGAGAAATGAAAACTAAAAGAACCATATATTTAGAGATAAGAGAATGTCATAAAATTGCCCTCCCCCCAAAAAAAACCACTTACATGAAAATTGTTGCCTGAATCAGCTTATTAGACAGTAGAAAAGGAATGAAATCTGGAAACTAAATAAGTACCCAAGTCAATGCATTTTTTTAAAAGAACAATAAGATTAGACTAAATGAGGAGGAAAGAAAGATGGAAGGAAGGGAGGGAGGGAGGGAGGAGAGAAAAGGAAACTGACCACATTAAAAAGTCAACATAAAAAATAAAATATTTCTATATACCATTAGAAAATGTACTAGCAAATAATCTCATGTTCATAATAACCATAAAAACTTCAAAATGTCTTGGAACAAACTTAACTACAAAGCTTAAAACTTACATAAGGAAAAAGCTAAAGCAAGGGAAATTAAATGACACATCTTATTCCTGTATAGGAAGACTCAATAATATAGAGATACTAATTCTCTGCCAGTTTATTTGTGCATTATCTTAGTTCATTTATCCATTTCCTTACATAATAAGGGTTAGGGTTTGGGGGGGGTTGTTGTTTGTTTGTTTAAGTTTCCACTACTACCTCTTGCTGAAATAAGTATCCTAGTATATAAATCTTAGTGGATGAAAATTTCTCTAGACACGGAATCACTCATTACATGTGTCTTCAAATTTACTAGTATTGGCAAATTGCTTTCCAAAGTGGTTGTACCTATTTATTCATTATAACCTATTATACATTGCAATCTGTTATAAGTAGGCCATACCTTTTATACTCTCACCAGCTTTATATAAGGTTTCTCATTCCCCTATGCCATTAACACTCTTGGCATTATCAGACATTACTTTCTACAAATATTAATATAATGTATATGAACTGGTACTACATCACTGTTCAATTTACACCTACTTTATCATTTGCTAAATTTAATGACTCTTATATGCTAATTAGTAGGATTTTTAAAAAAAAATTTGTGAACACACCATTCATATTTATTGCCCATTTTGACACAAAAGAAGTTAAATATATACATATATGTATATATTCTGGATACCATAATATTATTTATGGCTTGCTAAAGTTTGCACATATCTAATCTGGGACTTGTCATTTTTCATACAGATGTTGTAATTTTTAGGATAGTCAAATTTATCAATCTTCTCCTTTATGATGTGTGCTTGTGTGTATCTAGTTCAAAAACCTCATCTCTTTCAACACTGTCATCAAGATATTCTCTCATGTTTTGTGCTATTTAAGAATTACAATTTATTTCCTCATTTTATGTCTTTAGTCCGTCTGGTGCTAACTCCATGTAAGGGGTGAGATAAAGATCTAGCTTTACTGCTCTCCATATGCACGGCCAGTTGCTCCAGTATCAACTTTTAAAAAGCCCAAAATTTCTCTCTGATTTAGACACTACCTCTCTCAGACCCCACATTCACGTACTCCTCTATTTCTGGGATTCTGGTCTAGTGCATCCAGCTCTTTACCATCTTTATATCACATTTTTTATTTACCGCAGCTTTGTGGTAACACCCAAAACTTGGTAGGATGGGTCCCTGCCACATTTCCTCTTCTTCAGTTATCCTGTCTTTTCTTGGCTCTGCCCTTCCTCATATAAATTTTAGTATCACCAGGTCAGGTTCTACAAGGAGACTTGTTGAACAATTAGAATTGTGTTGAATTTATAATATAATCATTTTGAGAGGGAATGCCACCTTTACAATATCGCCATCTATGAACATAACAGATTTCTCCGTTTATTTAGGTCTTCTCTCTGCCTTTCAATGAAATTTTCATCTTTTCCCCAAGGTCTTCGCATATGCTTTAGTAGTGATGTGTTCCTCAGTTGTAAAAAGGTAGGATTTTTAGTTACTGTTAATATAAACTGTAGCTTTTCTTTAAAATTAATTTTTTTAATTAGTTGTCACTGGGGAATGCAAATACACTGGAACTAGACCCTCTGAGTTTGAACCTCAGTTTTGCTATTACTGCCGTGTAACTTTGTATTGGAGTTATTGTAGACAATAACTATATAAGAAGTTTTAATGCTTCATCTTATCATTAATTTTTTTCTATCATCTTAGTGTGCTGGCTAGGAATGCTAGTATTCTGTTAAATACAAATGCTCATAGCAAGTATTAATATTAATGATTTAAATGGGATGTATTTAATGCTTCATTGTTAACTGTGACAATAGGAGAGCCATATGACCCCTTATGGAGTTTAGGAAACTATTTAATACATCCTATTGCTGGATTGCTAAATGGTTTTTTGTTTCTTTTAATGAGCTGGTATTACATTCTGCCATTTTTTTTAATCTGCTGAGATGAAGCTACTTTATTTCTTTCATTAACATCAACTTTTATTGAGGTATAATTTACACACAATGAAATGCCACATAATGCAAATTTTATATTTTTCAGTTCTGGCTTTGTTGTATTCCTATAAAGATTTGTGTTACTTTGTTCTGGCTACCTTCAGAGGATAAGTTTGATGCTTTTAAGACTGACTTTTAAGGTTTCTTCATGATGGATGTAGGTGGATTTTCCTCTAGAACCAATTTAGCCCCATTACTAAGATACTGTCTTTCTTAGGTCTACTGAATATCTCATGTATTCAAGGAATTTTCTCCACTCTGGATTTGGAGAATTCAAATGATTCTTGGCCCTGTGTGATCGCTGAGGATTATTTTTAACTGATAGTCCCCCACTAATTAGTCTTTTTTTCAAGTTTTTCTTTGTCTGGCCATAGGGAGTTAGTTTTACCCTAGGCATGTGCAGATTGATGTTCAGCCAAAGCTTCAAATGCACCCTTCTCGCATTTCTGAAGCTCTTTCTCAGTCTATCTGCCCCTATTCTGAGACTCTTGCCCTCAAGTTATGGTAAGCTCAGCCTCTCGGAACTCCCTCTCTTGCTCCTCAACTAAGTGAGGCTGCCAGACTTGATTTGAATTCCCCTTTCCTGGGCCAAGGTCTGGAAGTTACCTTCGGGCAGAAATTTCAGTGATCACAGGTCCTGTCTTCTTTGCTAGTTCTCTCTTAGGAATCCCACTCTGAGCCCACTGAAAATCCCCAATGGAATGTACAGACACTGCCCAGCACAGCGCTGGCTGCTTCTGTGTCAGAGACACTTCTTCCATGTTCCACCACACATTCTTGAGATGATGCAGATCAGATGACAAAGGGAGACTGACTATAGCACCACAAAACCACATATGTTTTTATGGCTGGTTTCCTAATGCTCTTAAATATATGAAGTCAACAGAACTCTTACTTTCTAACTTTTTGGTGCAAAATTTATAGGTGAACAGAAAGTGAGAATAAGTCAGATATAAAAATTACAGTAATCATGAATCTTTTTGCTTAATCTCAACCACATATGCATAGAAACTTTCAAGTTAGGGGGAAGCAGACACCCCTGGGACAAAATACACTCCTCGAAGGTGGAGACCAGACTTTCTCTCAGGTGGTGTCATGGTGTGTCAGACCGTCAGAAGCCATAAATGGAGCGGAGGCTGCTTTCTCACGGCCCAGTGCTCTGTTTGGAGGGTAATTGTAAGTGTTCTCATTCCGGGACCTGGCTGATGTCAAACTGACAGGAGTATGGCATTAATAGATAAGCACCAGCAATAAAGATAAATAAGTCAGAAGCTACCTGATGCTTTCCCTTTCAATTTAATGAAAACAAGAGGAAGGTGGCAGCATGCATGGCTGTGCTTCCCAAAAGCATGGAGCCTTGAAAACATCTCCTACAGAGGATCTTGCACTGGATTCTGCCTATGGGCAAAAGAAGCACAAATACTGGCATCATTCATGTTTTCACTATTGCTGCCGAGTACGGATGATGTGAGAAACCCTGGACAGGAGAAGCACAATGCAAACCTGCGTTAGTGGCTACAACTACCATCCATTGGTTAGTTTTTCTCCCAATTCAACATTAACTGTAAAAGCCAATGTCAGATTTTGACTCATTCAATCCAAACAATGTATTATAAAAATCATGCTATACTTCATTTCTGCTAGACTGAATTGCATCACAATAGATAATGAATTCACCAGTATGTTCAGTGTTGTACAATAGATACAAATCTATCTGCAGAGTGGAAGATATATTACACTGAATGTGAGGTTTAAAGGCTAAGAAACTAACCCAGTGCAAGCTCAGGATCTATTTGCTTTTGCTCACTGGATATGACACTAATTCTCTAAATATTCCACTTCAGTTCAAAGCTGCTCATTAACCATTCTGCTTACAGGGCTTAGTTAAGCTCCTCTGAAATTGGATTCTGTCCTGGGGGAAGCTAGTTCAGCGATCCCCTCCTATGGAACTTGGCACACACTGGTCCCTCTGCCTGTTGTCACTTTCATCCCAAGAAATGACCTTGGGAGGCTCTTGTAATAGCTCTCTTCTACTTCCAATGCCTTTCTGTTTCCTGGTACACAGCTTTGTTCTCATTTATGTTAATAATTTCCACAAGAAGTCAGTAAAATGGCCCACCGGAGAGAGGAAATATAACTTCTTTTGATGTTAAATAAAATCTCCTCTGCATTAAAGCATTTTATAAAGAATATAATGTATATATGGACGGTATTGAATTATTTTTACTGTTAGTATGTGCAATCGAAAATGCTTGGTGGCAACTGGTCCACCAAGCTCCTTCTTCCTTAATCCATATTCCCTGAATTTGCCATGGGGACTGCTGCCCAGTGGCCTCTGACAGTCCCCCAGAGCTCTGGACCTTGAACTCATGGTTTGCATGCCATTGTTGGGCATGGTCTTTGCTGATAGGATTGTGCCAGGTGGGAGGCAGCCTGGCTGGGGACCAAGGAAATATTAATAGCTAAGTGGGGAGTTTCAGGAATGCCAAATGAAGATGTACACTGACAGTTGTCACTCAGTGTAAAACTCAGCAAGATGCAGTAAATGCTTCAGAAAGTATGAGAATTGACACCAACAGCAGTACCCAAAAGGGATACTGAGTTCTCAGCAAGTTAGAGGCCAGGATCTTTCAGCAACAGGGCACGATGTGGTCTGGAAGTCTGCCCAAGAGCATTAAAATTCTGCAAGCATAAACAATACAGATCAGGGAGGACTCTTCCCCGTACTTAGCATTTTCCATTTTGTTTTCAAAGTAATTCCATCAATGAACTGTGTGGAAGGATGATACTGGAGAAATTTTACTCTGTTTCTTTAATTTTTCATGGCTAATCACACATAAAAAAATGACAAACGCAGTACAAGACCATTTTAATTGGAAAGAACATATGTCGATATAGCCCTGAAATGAGGAAATGAGTTTCCAGTGGGTCCATGTTTGTTGAGAATTGCTTGGCGGTCCTTAAAAAAATACCTTCACTTCACTGGTACAAATTGGATAACAGTTGTCTAAATTCCAAATCAATAAAAAGATATTTTAGTGTCCAGACCCATAAATCATTCAGTAAAATACTTTCAGTGCCCAAAATATAATAACCTAACTTTCCACTGTCACCTGACTGACTAGCTTTCAGGAGACCAATCCTCCCATTTAGAACAAGCAAAAAATAAATGGATAAAAATAGAAAAAAATCACATCTATATGAGGGCATTTAAGAGCTATTAAGGTAGCCAGAACTGGAGGGGCCGAAATCCTGGAAAGAAAATAAATCCACTGCGGTGAACCTGACTTTCCATGTCACGTTTGTTCTATTTCCTCTGACGGCCTTTTCGGGGGCCCCAGCAGACTGCCAGTTGCCTGTCTGTGCATCTCAGTGCCTGACAGTTTGGGTTTGTTGGGGTCTCTGAAGCTTGCTCTCAGGAGTGGCAGGCTGTACCCGGGTGGGGAGGGGTGGATATGGACACACTTCCCTCCCAAAGCAGCCCTTGGGAGTTCATATAAAAACATCGTAGGCCCCTCGATTATTGGGTACGATAAATCCGAGATATGTGTTTCGCACCATTTTCCAGAGTTTCCCTGAAGGATCTAGCCCTAGTTGCCTCCTGTGGTAACTGGCTTAATGATATAACTTTTATTAGCTGCTTTCCCTTCTCTATAGCCACGATCAGTGTTCCCTGCATCTCTAAATAAATGACTTTTACTCTAATGTTTATCTCAGGGTCTGCACTGAGGCAACCCAATTGATGATTCATGAGCCGTGTGGGGCAGAGGCTGTGAAGCTGAACAGAAAGCAGCTGCGAGGGGCAGAGAGGCTGGAAGAGTTTTCAGACAGCTCACAGGGCTAATGAGATAAAAATCGAGGATCAGAACTACCGAACAGTCAGTACCTGAGAGGTCAAGATCCTGGAAAACATTGAAGTGCAGAAAAGTGATTCTAAATGTTTGACCTGTTATTCTCCCAAGAGGTTCACCAGTTCCTGAGCAGCACAGGCCGAGAGGCAGAGAAGCCATGTGTATAGCAGGCAGTAGCTGGCTGAAGGCTAAGGAGGATGCTTGTCTCGGGAGACAAAACTTGGGACTCAGAGCCAGACAAGGGAGAGAGGCCCAGGTTCCCACTCTAGGCTTGCATTTGTGACCCTAAAGACTGTGAACTGAGGGAAAGGGGGAATCAGAGATAGAGCAAGGACATAATGAAGCTCAGCTGAATGTCTGATTGCATTAAAATGATTTGTTCCTGCTCTATTACCTGAAAGGAGCTAGTGAAGAAATATCAAACAGAACACTCGCAACATTTAATACAGAATGCCAGGCAAAAACTTTATCCAGAACTGTGCCGACCCATATGTCAGTCCCAAGCCACATGTGGCTACTTACATTTAAATTTATTAAAAGTAAAGAAAATTAAAGATTACTTTCTCGGTCACTCCAGTCATGGTGTTCAAACACTACATGTGCCTAGAAGCTACCATGTTGAACAGCATCCACATACAACATTGCCATCTTCATGGAAAGTTCTATTGGACAGTACTGACCTAGAACTTTGACATTTTAAAACACATGAAGACACTAGAATCACATCTTTAAAGTATTGAAAGAAAATGTATGCTATAGAGAGTTATATAGTCAGTGAAAATAAAGATATAGCAGACAAAAAACTTAGAGAAACTGTCGCCAGCACCCTTGCACTTAGAGATATACTAAAAGGAGTCCCTCCTGTAGACAGGATATAATTGGTGAGAGAAATGTGAGGTGCATTAATGGTTAATATGTAAGTAAATCTAAATTAACATTGAATGTGTAAATCATACTACTGGGGTTTAAAATGTATGTGGAATTAAAATTAATGATAATTATCTATGAAGTAGAAAGATAATAATTCATAGTAGATTCCAATGAAAGAATGTCTATTATAATTTCTATGATAATCAATAACAATAGCATAACTAGAAAGTTATTAGATCATTAGCATAAAACAAAATGGTTAGGAATAAATCTAATAAATATATACAAAATCTATATGAGGAAAACTACAAAACTACAACCTTGATGAACGAAATGAAAGAGGATCTGAATATACAGAGAGAGATTCCAGGTGCATGAACAGGAAGACTCAACATTGCCAAGGTGTCAGTTCTTCCTAACTTGATCTATAGATTCAACACAATACCAAAGTCCCAGCAAATTATTTTTTGCAAATATTGACTCATTCTAAAGTTTATATGGGAAGGCAAAAGATTCAAAATAGCCAACACAAGATTGAAGGAGAAGAACAAAGCCAGAGGACTGACGCCATCCAATTTCAATACTTACTGTAAAGCTACAGTACTCACGAGAGTGTGGTATTGGTGAAAGGATAGAGAAATAAATACAGGGAACAGAGGTATACTCACACAAATGTAGTCAATTGGTATTTGACAAAATAGCAAAGGTCTTTCTCTGGAGACAGGATAGTCTTTTCAACAAATATTACTGAAACAACTGGGTATCCATGTGCAAAATATACAGATAAGTAGAAAGAGAGACAAATAGATCAAGACAAAAATCTTATACCTTTTACAAAAATTAACTAAAAATGGATGATAGATCTAAATATAAAATACAAAAATATGAATTCTTAGAAGATAACTTAGGAAGAAATTTAGGTGACCTCATATTTGGTGTTGTCTCTTTAGATACAGCACAAAAAGCACAATCCATGAAAGAAAAAAATTAATAAGTTGGATTTCATTAAAATTCAAAATGTCTGCCCTATGGAAGGCACTGTGTAAAAGAATTAAAAGGCACTATGAAAGAAAATAAAAAGGCAAACCACAGACTGGGAGAAAATCTTTGCAAAATGTACATCTGTTACAGTACTGCTATGCAAAATGTACAAAAAACTGTTTAAACTCAACAATGGGAAAACAAGTGACCCAATTAAGAAATAGGCAAAAGACCTGAACAGATACACCACTAAAGAAGATATACAGATTACAAATAAACATATGAAAAGATGCTCAATATCACACGTCCTCAAGGAATTGCAAATTAAAACAACAATGAGATGCCACTACACACCTTTTAGAACAGCTAAATCCAAAATACTGAGAACACCGCATGTTGACCGAGATGTGGATCAACGGGAACTCTCATTCAGTGGTGGCTGGATTACAAAATGGTACAGCCACTTAATAAGACAGTTTGGTAGTTTCTTACAAAACTGAACATATTCTTACCATTCAACACAGCAATTGTTCTTCTTAGCATTTACTCCTTTGAATTGAAAATTTGTGTCCACACAAAAACTTGCACATGAATGTTGATGATAGCTTTATCCATGATTGTAAAAACGTGGAAGCAGCCAAAATGTGCTTCAATAGTTGAGTGAATAAACAAATGGTGGTACCTCCATTCAAGGGAAATTATTCAGAGTTAAAAAGAAATAAGCTATCAAGCCACAGAAAGACATAGAACATCCTTAAGTCCATATTGCTAAGTGAAAGAACCCAATCCAAGAAGGCTACATAATGTATGAAGCCAACTATATGACATTCAGGAAAAGACAAAATGATGGAGACAGTTCAATGTTTCTGAACAATTCTTCCTTCAAAGAAAGGAAGAATAAATCGAGAATAAGAGATTTTTAGGGCAGAGAGACAACTCTGTATGGCGCTGTGATGGTGGATACATGTCATTATACATTGGTCAAAACCCATAGAATTTACAACACAGAGTGAACCCTAATGTAAACTACAGAATTTAGTTAATAGTTAATAATAAAAAACATATCAATATTGTGAGTGTATATGTCCTGGTTCCCAGAGAGGGGACACACCCACAAGTGGGTACATTATTAATCTCATTAAAAATAAAGCCACCATGGTTGCCTGGTCACTCTGGCATTCTCATGCTAGTAAACAAGATGGTTAAAAACGAAGTTGCATATTGGCAGGGAAATTGACCCACATCATTATGAAGAGGAAGAGTGCAGATAGGAATATGTTTGATTTCCAGGCAATCCCTTGGAGCCTTTCTTGAATGCTGACATGCCCAGTTTAACTGTCAATTGACAAGGACAGCAAAAATGGTCTGACAGGATCATGATAAGCAGGGGCCCAGACCCCTCAGGGATTAGGGTCTCAGCTGTCCCACTTGGTCTGGCCCAGAAGGGGTGGTAGCTGAGGACATCTAGAGCGAAGGGATGGGGCCTGGAGATGATTCATATCAACTGTGGCCTCCAGGACAACTGTAACAATATGGGCTGCAGTTTGTCCCAAAGACACCTGCTGGTAAACTTCCCAAGAAATTGTGGCCATTTGGAATCCCTGAGAAACTGCGGCTAGATAGAGAGAACTGGATGTGTGAAGAGCGTAGACCTGCCTGGTGCAAAACTGCAGTGTACGGTACTGGTGCGATATTTCCTTTGCTATTCCCCAAATGCAAGGTTGGCTGGTGCTCACACAAACCTGCACCCTTCTTCAGATTACCCAGGTGCCGCCTCACCTGGAGATGCCTGGGTGGCTTTGCCCCTCCCCCAGGGGCAGGCCTTTGCCATGGTCCTTGGATACAGGTGTGTAACCTCTAGACCTCTAGGTGGGTGGCTTTTGTTCTGCAAGTCATTTACGGAGTGCCCATGGGATCAGGTAGAAGCTGGGACTCTCAAGAAGACCTCTTTCTGCACTTTCCCCACTTGTCATACCCTCCTTGTTTCTCACTCACACAAGCTTCTCCTGACAGCAGCCCCCCACTAAATTGCTGGCAAAGGAATGCTCATCTTGGGAAGAATCTTGCTTATAGTGACCTCAACCTGAGACAGATGGTGAGAGAAGTCAGGATCTTCGTTACCTTTAGAGTAGAGGAGAGTGACTGGAGCAGGGTGGAGTGAAGGCTTGGAGGCGCCTCTGATGTTCTGTTTCCTAATCTGGTGGGTGATTCAGGGGTGTGTTTACTTGGGAATACCTGTGCTCTATACTTATGACTTGCACATACTTCTACACGTATTTATATGCAAATTTCAAAATGCTTAAGTGAGCCTACCCTTTCACCATAAAATTCTGCTTTTTTAAAAAATTTGTCTTAAGTAAATATTTGGATGAGTAAATAAAATTACATGTATACCATAAATGATAAATTAAAATCGTGTTTAATATGAATTCAACCCAAAATATTAAACAACTTACTATAGATCAAATTATACTACTTAGGCTCTGGGTACATAAAAGGAAGAAAGGAAGGAAAAAAAGAAAGGAAAGCAGGAAGGGAGGAAGGAAGGAATTATTAGGTCTTTACATAGAAAAGCTTTAAAATTAAAAAATAGTGGGACCAGGGGACCAGGAATAGTGCCTGGGATGCTAACTGAGTTAGGAGTTTGGAGGTTGAGAGTCATTGGTATCTAGAAAATTTCAACTGTGAAGTTATGTTGTAGCTACAATTTTAAGGATAAAAAAATTGTTAGATAATTAATTTCCTTTAAATACATGACTTCAAAAGATTTGCTGCAAGATTTTGTTGTCAGAATCTGTTTCTTTCCAAGACAATATCAGTTGGAGAACATGACTTTATATGCACAAAATTATTAGATAGGCTTTTTTTCCCCAGATGATGTGGAGCAATGTGAAAGCCTGGTGATAAAGGTAAGTAACATTCTTTCTTTTCCTAACTCTGCTTCTGAGTATAGTGTGATCTTAGGCAAGCCTCACCTTTCTGGGCTACCTTTGCAAATATGTGAAATGAGGATTTCTGAAGCTTCTTCCAGGGCTACACCACTGTATTTTAAACTTGGATACACTTAGTTCTAGATTCAGATACTCTAATAGAATTCAATGAAAATTTTATTTAAAATTATGACAATTATACAAGTTAAGTGATACTATTTCATTACCATTATTATTATTTATTCTCTGTATATCCCTTACAATAACTTTGGCAGATGTTTCAAACACAAACACATAGGGTGAGATAAGTTATAGGCTCATATTACAATGACTATTAATACTCATGGAATTAGTGAGAAGTGAAAGCTTTTAGTTGATAAAAATGCAGTTATCATGGACTTACCTGGTTTCATAAATGGCATAAAGTTTTCTGTGTTCTTTGACTGCATTCCTGAAAAACAAATACAAATAAGGATGAAAAACAAATACAAAGAAGGATAAAAAATAAGCTTCAGAATTATTGCTAAAGCCTAAAATTCCTTTAATAAGCATATTTTCAAACTATGTCTTTTGGTGAAGTACTTCCACTAGCTTTTTGTAAAATTCAAGAAATAGTATTTTTTTAAATGTGCACACATTTTTAAAAGTAATACATATCATATTAGATAAGCTTTGGATCTGCTTCCTGCTCTGACAGTAGCTAAAACTGTAACTGAACTACTGCTTACATTTTTGTTGGGGAGACAGAAAACAAACAAAAAACAAATAATTTCAAGTAGTAGTACATTCAGTGATAAAAATAAAAGAAAGAAATATAATAGAAAATTACTTGAAAGAAGCCACATTAAATAGGATGGTAAAAAAAGTTTCTTGAGGAAATAAATTTTTAATTGAAATCTGAATCATGGAAGAAGTTAACCATGAGATTTGTAGGAAAAAAAAGTCAGAATACAAAGTTCAAAGTTTCTAGGAGTGAGAATGAGCCAGGTATGTTTGAAAGAAAAGCCATCAACAATTTCATCATCATCATACATAACAAAAAAAATTACATATTATTTACTATGTATAGGATACTGCATTTCTCATGCTGAAAGTTATTTAAAATAAGA
This sequence comes from Lemur catta, assembly GCF_020740605.2. Classification (NCBI taxonomy): domain Eukaryota; kingdom Metazoa; phylum Chordata; class Mammalia; order Primates; family Lemuridae; genus Lemur; species Lemur catta. The sequence continues at coordinate 21,181,468 of NC_059136.1, forward strand.
AAAATAAGTTCCAGGTTACAGTGAGTTATGATGATGCCACTATACTCTAATCTGGGCAAGAGAGTGAAACTCTGTCTCAAAAATAAATAAATAAACAAATAAATAAATGGAAAAGAAAAACAAAAACAATACAAGTAAACTGATAGAAGAAAAATCCACTACATTTTTAGAATTACCATAATCCACAGTAAATAAATATAGATGATATGGTATTGGTGAAGGGATAGCCAGAGAGATCAATTGAACATAAAAGAGAGTCCATAAATATACAAAAGAAAATCTGGTAAAATGATTGTTAACAAAGGACATGCTTCCCAGCAAATAGTGATGGAACAACTGGACATTCATGTGCAAAATTAAACTTTGACTAATCATCATATCTTATATAAAAACTATGTCAAAATTAGTCATATCTGAATTTTCATATACCTAAATTTTTCCATTTTAGAAACTTTTAACAGAAAATATAGGGAACAAAATCTTCATGATTTGAGGTTAGGCAAAGAATTCTTAGGCATGGCACCAAAAGCACAATTCATTATAAAGTGACAAAATGGACTTAATAAAAATTAAAAATTTTTGTTTTAAGAAATAAAATTTCACTTAAGAAAGTGAAATGACAAGGTACATATCAGCAGAAAATATTTGCCAATCACATATATAACAAAGAATTTCAATGTGGTATACATAAGGAATTCCAAAATTCAGGGGTAAGAAATCAAACAACCTAATTAAAAATGGACAAGCATTTTGAACAGACACTTCACTAAAGAGGATGTATGGGTGGCACATGAGAAGATGTTCAACATCATTAGCCATTAGAGAAATGCTTATTAAAGCCATATTGTAGACTAGTACTTAACAATTAGAAACTCTAAAATATAATGCTGGCAAAGATGCAGAGAAACTTAATTATCAAACACTGCAGGAGGTTATGCAAAATTCACAGACATGGTGCAGAAGAGCTGGCCAGTTCTTATGAAGTTAAAGATACACTTAACCTATAAACAACAATCCCATATGGGGGTATTTACTCTAGAGAAATAAAAATGTATTTTCTCTCTCTCTCTCATACACACACACAACCATTTTAGTAGCTCTATTCATAATCACCCAAACCTGGCAACAGCCCATTTCCTTCAATAGGTAAATAAGTAAACTATGCTACATTCATTTGATGGCCTACTAGTCAGTAATAAAAAGAAACGAGCTATTGATACAGCAATCAGATGCATCTCAAAGGCATGACACTGAGTAAAATATGCAAGCCTGATCTAGTTATATATTATATGACTCCATTTATATGACATTTTCAAAAGGACAGAACTATGGTAATTGAAATCAAATTGGTGGTTGTTGGGAGTCAGAGATGGTGGATAGTCCAAGGGAGTTTTGGGTGGTATATTAGTCTGGTCAGGCCACCATAACAAAATACCACAGACCATGCAACTTAAACAACAGAAATTTACTTTCTCACATTTCTGGAGGCTGGAAGTCCATAATCAAAGTGTGGCAGTGGGTTTCTGGTGAGAGCTCTTTTCCTGGCTTGCAGACACCTACTTTCTCTCTGTGGTCTCACATGGCATTTTCTCAGTGCGTGCATGGAGAGTGAGCAGACTTTCCTTTGTCTCTTCTTACAAGGACACTAATCCTACTGGACCAGGACCCCACCCATACTAATTAATTTAACCTTAATTACTTCCTTAGGGGACCCATCTCTAAACACAGACACGTGGTGGATTAGGGCTTCAACATAGGAATTTTGTGGGAACGCTCACATTAACTCCTAACAAGTGGTGATAGAAGCATACTGCATCCTAATTATGGTGGTGGTTACATGAACTTATAAATATATGAAAATCCATAAAACTATATATCAAAAACTCACTTTTACTCAGTGATAATTTTTAAAAATGTTATGATAAATGCAAATGGATTAAGAACAAAACTTCAAAGACAAAAATTTTCAGTTTCAATTTATTTTTAAAATATCTAAAAATGTCCTATCTCTAGTAGTCTCACTTGAAACAAAAGTTTAAAAATAAAACAGAGGGAAAAAATATACCAGGCAAGATAACGACTTTAATATCTGGTAGAATAAAGTTAATGTCCAAATGTCAATGGGCAAAGAAAAATATCACATACTCATAAAAAAAAACAAGAAAGAAATATATTTACCATTTTGAACATATATGCACCGAATAATATAACCTTTTAATGTATATAGCAATATTAGATTGAGTTGCAAGAGAAATGAATAAATCAACTATGTAACTCACCACCAATTTGATTTCAATTACCATAGTTCGGTCCTTTTGAAATGTCATATAAATGGAGTCACATAGTATATAACTAGATCAGGCTTGCATATTTCAGAACTCATGTAAACAAAAAAGGGGAAATAAAATATCTAAATCATACAATTAGTAAACTTGAGCCAATGGATATATCTTGAATGCTTTCTCCGGCATAGAGAGATTATATGATCTTGTAATGTATGCATTATTTAGGCCATAAGGGAAAAGCTTCAGTTGGTTCCAAAAAACCAGTACCATGAAAATTGTCTTTTAAATACAATAAAATATGTTCGTGCAAAAATTTTCCATGTTTTTGAAAAATGATCCTTAGTTTAAAAATAATCTTAGGAGGATTATAAAATACTAGAAATGGATGGCAATGAATACACTACATGACAATATTTAATTTAGGCAAGAACTACATGGATAATTCAACATCAGGAACTCTGTCAGTGTTACCACATTAAAAGGCAGAAAAATATGCTCATTTCAAGAGATTAAGAGAAAATTTTTAAAAAGTTCAACACCTATTTATTTATGATATTAAAAAGTAACTGTTAACAAATTAGATATAGAAGAAAACTTCTCAATCTTGGTAAATGTTACAGCCCCAAAATCTATAGCATATAAAATCTATGGTATACATAATATTGAACAGGAAATGTTTAGATGCCTTCTCTTTAAGGTCATAATGATATGAAAATGCCTACTAGAATACCTGGACAATAATCTAAGGAAAGAACAAAAATTATCAGGTGTTAGAATTAGGAAGGAGTAGATAAATTTGTTATGTATAGATCACATGACAATTTGAATAGAAAAACCAAGAGAATAAACAAACACATTATTAAAACCACAGAGTTTGGCAAAATTTCAGATTTTGGTCAATTTTCCAAAACAAATATTTCTCTACAGAAGCAAAGTATTAATACTGGAAAATATAGTACCTTATGAAATATACAACTTCAATAAAAAGAAGATACAATTAACTAATTATTGTTGCTGTTGCCTGGCAGAAAGAAGATGGGCCCCCATCCAAAACCTGGTTCCACTGCAGCCACACACACAGGCAGAGGGTTTATTATACACATGATAAGGCCTTCTGGGGAGAGCATGGTAGTCTTCTGAAGCTGGACTGAAATGGTTTGGGAGAGTGAGGAAAGGAGCCTGGCTGGGGATTTGTTTTGTTTTGTGTTTTTATAGAGACAGGGTCTCCCTAAGTTGCCCAGGCTGGACTCCAATTCCTGTGCTCAAGTGATTCTCCCTGCTCAGCTTCCAGAGTAGCTGAGATTACAGGCATGCCCCATGGCACCTAGCTTGGCTGGGGTTTTTTTGTTTGTTTGCTTTGTTTTGTTTTTTTGTGGTTATTCCTCCTGTGTGAGGAATTCTGTACATCAGCAGGTGATGGCCTGGTTGAAAACTCCAACTGGTGGCAGATCATGGTGGCTCATGCCTGTAATCCTAACACTGTGGGAGGCTGAGGCAGGAGGATCCCTTGAATCCAGGAGTTTGAGGTTGCAGTGAGCTGGGCTGACCCCACAGCACTCTAGCCCTGGCAACAGAGCAAGAGTCTATCTCAAAAAAAAAAAAAAAAAAAAAACTCCAACTGGTGCCCAAGGATGAAGCACCAGATTTTTTGTTTGTTTGTATGTATGTTTGTTTAATCAGCTTGCCCAGAAGTGAGGGACAAGGGTTAGAGGAAAGGATGAGCTTTACAAGCTGTCTCAGCAGTCAAGCATCAAAAAATTAGAGTTAGACTCTTTATTACAAATAGCAAAAAAATTAACACACAATTACTGTCGAAAAAAAACTTTTAGATGACATTTAAAATGTTTTCAAAAATGAAAACATTACATGCACCTGAACAGAATGATTTAATAATATAAACATGTTAATCATTCTTAATTAATCTATAAATTCAATGTCCTCCCAATCAAAATTTCCACTGAACTCAATATGCTTATTCAAAAATTTATGAGCTAAAGAATGTCTTTGAAGAATTAGACTTTTTCGAAAAGGAGTACCAAAGAATGATTAGGCATATCAGGAACTGAGATTTACCATAAAGTTATAAAAATAAGACCAGTATGATGCTGACTCACAAAGAAACTGAAAGACTAATGGAACAGCGTAGAGCTCACAATGACATATGCAAGCATACATAGGCACACAAAATCTGGAAAAATTGACATTAAAAATCAATGGCCTAAGGACATTTTAGCATAAGGCTTTGGAAAAACTGAGCCACTGTATGAAGAAAAAATAAAATTGGCTTTCTACCAAAAGAGATCCAATTTCATGATTACCTTGAAGTTAGTCTGAAGTTTTAAAAATGTGGTGGAAAATTACCTTCCATAAGGCTCTAGGTTTGGGCAACTTTATGGATAGTTTTTTTTTTTTTCACCACTATTCTAGGACAATATGTATTGTGTTATAAAGCATGCAATAAGTTGGAAAACTACTCAATTCATTTTATAAAGACAGTTTATACACAATAACCTAGCATGATTTGAAAGAAACAAAGTGATAAATAGATCTTGTTTTCAATAAGTTTATATGCAGCATTTGGCACCAGATAGATTAAAAACTTAAATGTGAAAGCAAAAAAATTGAATAGATAACAATATAAGAAAATAGATTTGTAACCTAAAAGGAGGGATGGTCTTCTTAAACTAAACGCCAAAGCACCAATCATAAAATAGAATATTGATATATTTAATATGTGATTACATCAAAAGAAAAAAATCCTGTTCCAGAGGGGATACCACTGACACAGTTTATAGACAGATAACAGACTAGAGTGAACTGTTTGCTGTGTCTGATATTGAAAAGCATCCATGCTTAGCTTATGCAAGGACTCCTCAAATAAACAGAGGAATTATAGGCACATCAGTTGAAATACTAAGCAAAAGATATGAATAGATAAAGTAATTTAGAAAAGAAGCCAGAAAAGCTAAAAAGCATTTGGAGAGTTGTCTAACATTTATAGCAATTTTTAAAACACAAATTAAAACAATAACTAGATACCAACTTACTCATAAGGGATTGGCAAAAGAAAAAAAAAGCTGTATTAGTAAAATAGCAGTGTTAGAAAAATTCTGGGGATAGAGGAAATCTCGTCTACAGCAAATAAGAGTATAGACAGGTATGGCCATTTTGGAGAGAATGTGGGGTCCCTGGTCAAATTAAATGTGCACAGGTGTTACAACCATCAGTCCTGCTGCTATCTACAGAAAACTTCTCACCCAATTTGACAATGGGGCGTGTACAATGATGCTCATCAGAATATTGTGGCAGTGGGGTTAGAGGCAATCGAGGTGTACATAACTTGGTGAAATTTAAGACACAATCGATCCGTATTGTGAAATATTATGCAGCAATGATAGGTCACAAAATGGCTGGAAGCACTGAAACTGAGACAGATTTTTAGAACACAGTTTGGAGTGGAAAATAAGAACTAGATTAAGGTCTATATCAAAAGCCACGCTTTTGACTTAAAAATACTTGTTCAGAAAGCAATACTACATATTTTATAAGAACAAATATAAACTAAAGAATATATATCAAGTATATTTGAATGGCTACCTACAGCAGGGGAGAAGAGTTAGAGTGTGGAAGAGGGAGAAAATGATATACCATTTGTAATCTACTTACATAAATCAATGAGAGGGGCTTTGCACAGGCGTGGTTATAGTCTGTTTGCATATCTAGTTAGGTTGCACTTCACTCCCTACAGAGAATCCTCTAGGCCAAGCTTAAAATATGTAAGGAGGCAGCATTAGGCTAAACTTAATTTAACAAAAGTAAAATTAAGCAATGAATGGGTAAGTAGCAATTACTAATGTGGGAATCCGTAGAAAATTGTATGAGCTAATTTTCAATTACAAAAAAGTTAATTGCCAGTATTTATTTAAATACTTTTACTACTAAAATATCAGAAACAATACAGAAATTATTAAATAAAATATGATAACAGACTTAATAAAGAATGTTAAGCAGACATAATAGTATCTATTTGAATAATCTTTAATGAAATAAGAAAATGCTCATTATATAATATTAAATGACACCATAATACAAAACCTTACATAGGTGTGCTTGGTAAAAAGATGAAATTTAAACAATGTATATCCCTGAGTATTAAAATACTGAGTTATTTTCGTGGTGTCCAAATGCATATACTATCTCATTATAATACAGTTACTATAAATTATAGACAAACTTTAAAAAATTGAACTTATTACAAGAAAATGTCTTTCAGAAATTTTAGAAAATCTCTTGTAAGTAAAGTCAGAAAAAATGAAACAATTAGGAAAATATATGTTACATAGTGATTATATTTAATATAGAAAAATGAGTGTAGCCCAAAACAAATATGTTAGCAATCATGCCGGGATTTATTTTTCTCAGAAGCTACGGAATCTTCAGCAATCAATGTCAGACAATCAACAATGATTAGAAAAAGAAAAAGCCTCAATAGCTGGTACAGAATTGCTCTTCAATAATGTAGTTTCTGATTCTTTGACCAGCCTCATTTTACATTTTCTCCTGAGGCTCAGAAACTTTCTTAATCTCCTCAGTGATGAGAAATGTTTTGCTTTTTTTTTTTCTTTCTTGCTCAGAAAAATGTCTTTGGAGTAAATGGCTAGCAAATTGAATTCCTCTGCCTAGTGAAGCCCTTTTAATGCAATCAATTGCAGTGTAAGTGCAAGCTGCCATTGAAAGTCTAGCACCACCAATAATACTCATTTCACAGGAAAAGCTACAAAATCAATCTTGGTATGGAAATACTTGTTGTAAAATCAAACTAGAGCTTATTGCTAAGGAAATTACCACGAATGATCAAATGGGTATAAAGCCTTCTCCAAACAGGTTTCATAGAAGCACATGACTGCCACCTTCCTCTGCAGAAAGCCATCCTCTCTCTCCACTTCCAGGGCCAGTTCTGCCTTTTTCTGCAACCCCCTTGCTACCTTGTTTTAAAACAAGCCTTTGTTTTTTCCAATTATAAAATTAGCTCATGTTCATCACAGAAGTAGTATGTATGAACTTTACGGTCACAGGATCTGGTGTGCTTCTCTTTATCTAATTCAAATTAATTCTCCATCCCAAGCCCCCTACCTGTCAAGTGGCAATTTACAACACCCATGTAATCCCCTCAGGCACTTTTGCAACTTACATTTTGGAATTTAAGAGCACTTAGTCCTGGATGGGCTGCTTCCCTTCTCTGTCCTGTTTCCTGGGGTGGCCTGAGATTTGGGGGTGTTGTATTATCCTGGCATTGTGGGAGGGGGAGACTCTGGGCCCAAGTCTCATCTCTCATGTCTGGTGAAATGCTACTGCAGGAAGTGTTGGCTTCCCCTGCTTCCTTTCTTGAGGGCAGCAGACAGCTATTTTAGGGTGTTCAGACTCCCATAAGTTCAAAGGACGTTAGCCTTCTCAGTCATCCTGTCCCCCTGCCTTTGGCTGGTTTAGGTGAAAGTTTATGACCTAGTCTTTGCAATGCAACCTCAGAGGAAGATTTTGGGGCATCTTCTGCAAAACATTTGACTCCTAATAAATATGATCCTTTCTTTACCCTGCATTGTTTCTTTGCCCTTATCAAACCCTGAGGTGCACTATCTCATGCATAATATTCTGCCTTGTCCAGATACCTCCCTCTGTCCCAGTTTGGACTGGCTGTTTTTCCCACCTGCTGCATAGCTGTGATCATAAGATTTCCTATCACTGCATTTGTTTGCTGGATATAGTCTCCTGAATCTCGGGCTTCCTTTCTCTTGATTTACTCACCAATTTTACAGAAGCACATGCTCGGATAAATCCCTCCAAATGGATGTGGAGGGTGTATCTGATAGGCTGTTTGCATTACTAGTAACAAAATTTGTTTGAGGGAAAAATGAGAATTTAATAATTATTTACTTGAAGAGTCTGTAAGCAGGATAGGTGGAAGGCACATTTGGATGGGAACCTTGTGCTGTCACTCTGGGATTCTCTACCTCACCCTCATTCAGATGTTTCTGTTTTCGGGCTGAATGTTCTCATGGGAACAAGCTGAATGAAGCCCTCCAGGCTGAGCACATACATCTTCCCATCCTGAAGGGAACCGAGAACGTTTCTTCTAAGTGTTGTAAGGGCCCTCGTGCTTGTCCCTCAGCGCAACCAGGTGATGGAATGTGTTTCTTTCTTTCCTTCCACTTCAATATGATTAAGGCATTTATTTTTAATAGAATTAGATTCATTGATCACAGTCTGCATCCAATCTTGGCTTCTATCAAAATCCTGGTTGATTTTTAAAACTGGAATGAAATACACATTCACTCTTTGTAGTACGAAGTTCTATGGGTTTTTGCAGATGCATAGGGTTATACATCCACCAGCAAAGTACTACATAGAACAGATAAATCTCCCGCATGTTATCCTTGCACTGCCTCTTGATTGTCACCTCTCCACCTTCAGCACCAGGCAACCACCGATCTGTTTGTTCTCTGATGCTATAGTATTGCCTTTTCAATGTCCTATCAATTGAATCAAACAATATGTAGTCCTTTGGGTTTGGTTTCTTTCACTACAGATTTACCCACGTTGTATGCATCAATACATTATTCCTTTTCATAACTGAGAAGTGCTCTGTGTTATGGATGTACCACAGATTGTTTATGCAGTCATCTGTTAAAGATCATCTCGTTGTTTCAGTCTATGGAAAGCATGAAAAAATCTGCTATAGTGTGGGTGCAGGGAATAATCACACCTGTAACCACAGCACTTTGGGAGGCTGAGGCAGGAGGATGGCTTGAGGCCAGGAATTCAAGGCTGCAGTGAGCTATGATGGAACCACTGCACTCCAGCCTGGGCAATAGAGCAAGACTCTGTCTTAAAAAAAATAAAAGCTGCTATAAAGATTCATGTACAGGTTTTTGTACGTGGCTAGTGTGAATATAAGTTTTCATTCCACTTGCATACATGTCTGGAAGTGGTATTCTTGGGTCATATGGTAAGCATATGTTTAATTTTATCAGACTCTGCCAAACTGTCTTCCAAAGCGGCTGTTTGATTTGGATGCAAAGAGCAATGTGTAAGAGTTCCAGTTTCCCTGCATCCTCACGAGGACCTAATATTTTCAGTTTTGTTTTTGGTTTGTTTTGTTTTTGAGATTTTAGTCAGTCTAATAGTTGTGTAGTTGTATCCCATTGTAGGTTACTGTGTATTTCTGTGATGATCAATTATATTGAGCATCTTTTCATATGTTTATCTGCCATTCATATATCTTAGATAAAATGAATGTCTGATCAGATCATTTGCCTATTCTTTAAAACACTGGATTTTTTTTTCTTATTTTTGAGTTTTGAGAGGTCCTTATATGTTCTGGTTAGATTTGGGATCTGATAAATTCCTTCAACAGATATGTGGTTTAAAAATATTTTCTTCCAGCTTGTGGCTTGTCTTTTTGTTTTAACAGTACATTTCAAAGAGCAAAATGTTTTATTTTTACTGAAGGCCAATTTATCATTTTCTCCTTTTATGAATGCTTTTAATGTCATATCTAAAATTCATTTTTCCAAAACCAAACTCACATAGATTTTCTCCTTCCTTCTTTTAGAAGTTTTACCATTTTATGTTTTATATTTAAATCCAAGTGGTTTGAATTATGTAGTTGTGTGTAAGGTGTGATATATGTGTCAGATCTTTTTTTTTTTTAATATGGGTGTTCTATTGTTCCAGTACCATTTGTAGAAAAAACTATTTTTTCTTAATTGAATTGTTTTTACACTTTTCTCATAAGCCACTTGACTTGTGTTGGTATATGTTCATTGATCTATGTGTCTAAATTTTCATACTCTCTTGACTATTGTAGCTTTATTGTAAATCTTGAAATCAGGTAATGTGAATTCTCCAAATTTGTTCTTTTTACAATTTGTATTGGCTATTCTATTTCCTTTGACTTTCCTTATATTTTAGAATCAGCTTGTCAGTATTTACCAAAAACCTTGCTCAGATTTTGATTGGAATTACATTGCATCTATAGATCAAGTTTCTAATCCACAAACATGATATATCTCTTTTAATTTAGGCATTCTTTGATTTCTTATGTCATTGCTTTGTAAGTGTATAGACTTTGCACATATTTTATTTGATATATACCTAAGTAATTTTAAAATATATTATAAATTATATTTTTAAAATTTAAAAATCCAGTTGTTAATAGCTAGCCTATAGAAACAATGTGAACTTTTATATATTGACCTTGTTTCTTGAGATTTTATTAAACTCACTTATTCTGGGAGCTTTTTTGTAGAGTCCTTTGAATTTTCTAGACAATATCACATGAGTATAAACAGGATTTATTTTTTTCATTTACAATATGTAGGCCTATTCTTTACTTATTGCACTGGGTAAGATTTCCAGGAAAATGTCGAACAGGAGCATTGGAAAGGGACCTCCTAGCCATATTTTATCTCTAAGGGTGGAAAATTCATTTGTTCACTGTTAAGATTGATTTTACCTGTAGTTTTTTATAGATGCCCTTCTTCAGATTAAGGCAGTTCCTATTAGTTTTCTAAGAGTTTTATATTTGTTTATTTACATAAAATTCACATAACAGAAAATTCATCATTACAATTATATTAAAGTATATAACTGAATGGTTTTTAGTATTTTCACACTGTTGTACAACCATCACTACCATCTAATTCTAGAATATTTGTACACCCCCCCAAAAAACCAATATTTTCCAATTTCCCCTCCCCCACTCCCTGACAACCATTAATCTACTTCCTACTTCTATGAATTTGCAGATTCTGAATATTTCATATGAATGACATCATTATAATTTGTGGTTTTCTATGTTTGTCTTCTTTCACTTAGTGTAATGTTTTCCAGATCCATCTTTATTGTACCATGTATTAGTAGTTCATTGCTTTTTGTGCCTAAAACAAATATTCCATTATACGGATATATCACATTTAGTTTATCTGTTTGTCACTTTATAGGCATTTGGGTTGTTTTCACTTTTTGGCTGCTATGAATAATGCTGCTATGAATATTTACATACATATTTTCATATGAACACAAGTTTTCAATTCTTTGGGTAAATACCCAGCAGTGGAGTTGCTGGGGCATATGGTAATCCTATTTTTAACTTTTTGAAGAACTGCCAAACTGTTTTCCACAGTGGCTACACCATTTTATATTCCTACCAGCAATATGTATGTGTTGCAAATTCCATATATCCTCTCTAACACTGTTTATTGTCCTTTTAAAAATTATTACAACTATCTTAATGGGTGGGAAATGGTATCTCATTACGCTTTTGATTTCATTTTCCCAATGACTAATAATATTGACCTTCCTGTATATGCTTTCTGGCCATCTGTATAACTTCTCTGGAGAAATGTTTATTCAAATCCTTTGTGCATTTTAAAGTTAGGTTATTCATCTCCTTATCATTTAGTTGTAAGAGTTGTAAGAGTTCTTTATACATTTTGGACACTAGACCTTATTAGATAAATGATTTGCAAATATTTTATCCCCCCATACTGTGGGTTTTCCTTCTACTTTCTTGATACTGCCCACTGATGCACAAAAATTTTTCATTTTGATGAAGCTCAATTTATCTATTTTTTTCCTTTGGTTACTTGTGCTTTTGGTGTCACATTTAAGAAACGGTTGCCTAATCCAAAGTCACAAATATTTATACCCATCCTTCTAGTAATTTTATAGTTTTATCTCCTATATTTGGATTTAGTACACTTTGAGTTAATTTTTCCATATGGTGTGAGATGGAGGTCCAAATTCATCCATTTGCATGTAAATATCTATTTATCTCAGCACCATTTGTTGAAAAGACTATTCTTTCCTCATTGAATGCTCTTGGTACCCTTGTGAAAAATTGATTGGCCATAGATGAATGGATTTATTTATGGACTCTCAGTTTGGTTCCATTGACCTATATGTCTAGCCTTATGCCAGTATCACACAGTCTTGATTATTGTATCTTTACAGTAAAGTTTTAAAATCAGGAAATGTGAATCCTCAATATTTGTTCTTCTAAAAAGTTGTTTTGGATATTTGGGGTCCCTTGCATTTCCATATTAATTTTAGGATAACACATCAATTTCTGTAAAAAAAAAAAGGAAGTTGAAATTTGTATAGGGATTACATTGAATCTGTAGATCATATTTGGCAGTATTGCTATCTTAACAATATTAAATCTTTCAATCCATGAACATGAAATGTCTTCCAATTTATTTAGGTTCTCTTTAATTTCTTTTAACCATGTTCTGTAGTTTTCAGCATATAAGACTTTCACTTTCTTGATTAAATGTACTCCTAAAGTACTTTATTCTGTTAGATGCTATTGTAAGTGGAATTATTTTCAAAATTTCATTTTTCAATTGTTCATTGCTAGTGTGCAAAATAAATACGATTTTGATATTGATTTATATCCTGAAACTTTGCTGAACTAGTTCATTAACTCTAATAGATTTTGTGTGTGAGTGTGCGTGTGTGTGTATTCTTTAGGATTTTTTCTATATAAGATCATACCATCTGCAAACAGAGACAGTTTATTTCCTTTCCAACTTGGGTGCCTTTCTCCCCCCCTTGTCTAATTGGCCTGGCTAGAAATTCTAATACAATTTCAAATAGAAATGGTGAGAAGGGACATGCTCATCTTGTTCCTGATCTTAGCTAATATTAACTATGGGTTTTCACAGATTCCCTTGATAAAGTTGACGAAGTTCCCATCTATTCTTAATTTGTTGAGTGATTTTTTTTTAAATCATGAATGGCTTTTTGAATTTTGCCTAATGCTTTTTCTGCATCTATTAATATGATCATATGATTTTCTTGTTAGTTTGTTAATATAGTAAATTACACTGATGGATATTTAAATATTGAACCAGGCTCCCATCATTGGGATAAAACCCATAATTGTGATATAAAATCCTTTTTATATGTTTCTGGATTTCATTTGGTAATATTTCATTGAGAATTTTTTGTATTTGTATTCTTTTAGGATATTGGTGTTTAGTTTTCTTTTTATGTCACCTTCTGGTTTTTTGTATTAGGGCAATTCTGGCCTGAAAAATGTGACCTGGGAAGTATTTCGTTTTCTATTTACTGGAGAAGGTTTTGCAGAGTTGGTATTATTTCTTCCTTAAATGATTGTAGGTTCTACCAATGAAAATATCTGGGCTGGAATTTTCTTTTATTGAAAGTTTTGAACTACAAATACAATTTCTCTAATTAATATGGAACTATTCATTTATATGTTTCCCTTTGAGCAAGTTTTAATAGTTTATATCTTTCAAATAATTGTTTCATTTCATCTAATTTGGTGGATTGATGGGCACAGAGCTGTTGCTGACATTCCTTTGTTGTCTTTTTAATGCCTGGAGAGAAGTAGTGATATCACATGTCTGCTGTTGGTGGTTACAGTGTTCTATAGACATCAAGTCAGTCATATTGTTTGATAGCGTTGGTCAGATTGATTAGATCCTCACCAGTGTTCTGCCGACTTGTTCTATCAGTTACTGAAAGAGGAGTGTTGAAGTCTCAAGTAAAATTGTGGATGCATCTATTTCATTTTTAATCCTATTTTTTGGCTTCATGCATTTTGAAGCTCTACTGTTAAGTACATACACATTTTGGATTGTTCTGTCTTCTTGGAGACATATGCCTCTTTTTTATGTAAGTACGTTTCTCTTTATCCTTCCCTCCAGTTTGTTAACAATACTGCTAGTCTAGCTTTCTTTCAGTTAGCATTTGCATGGTGTGTCTTTCACAGTCCCTCTACTTTCAATTTATCCATATCTGCATACAAGTATATGAACGTGTTTTGTTAATTTTTATACAATACAATCTGATAATCTATTTCTTTTAAATATTGTGCTTAGATCATTCAGACTTAAGATGATTATTGATATGGTTGATATAAAATCTACCATCTTGCTAGTTTTTTCCTGTTTCTTTCCACTCATTTTTTTTGCTTTGCCTTCTCTTATGTTATTTAAGTATTTTTATTATTCATTTTACCTTCACTATTGACATATTATGTATACATTTTTTTCAACCTGTATATTTTCATACATATTTATTTCATATATATTTCAACCTAATAATATTTTCATACACTTCTGTCTGCTTTTTCTTTGTTTTAGGTAGGAGGTTAAATCTGGCTTCTGAAACTCCATCTTAACTGGAAGCAGAAGTTCCCTGACAGGATTACTGATCTTTAACCTTTCTTGTTTTTTATTATTATATATGTATTTAAGATTATAAATTTCTGTATATGCATAACGTTGTCTACATATCATGAGATTTGATACCTTCTATCATTTTGTTTGTCATATTTTCTTTATTCCATTGTGATTTTTTATTTCCCCTGTGTGTTGCTTAAAAACATTGTCTTAATACTCAAACATGTAAATATTTTCTAGTAATTTGGGATACTGGTGTAGAGTATTTATATCTAATTTAATTTCACAAGAGGTGTGGTCTTAATTCTTGGAAATTTACTGATACTTTTCTTCTCTGCCATTATATGGTCAATTTTAGTTGATGTTCCATGTGTCCTTGAGAAGAATGCATATTCTGGATTTTTTTTTTTTTTGAGACAGGGTCTTGCTCTGTCGCCCAGGCTAGAATGCAATGATGTGACCGTATGTCACTGCAACCTCAAACTCCTGAGCCATCCTCCTCCCTGAGCCTCTAGAGTAGCTGGGACTACAAAATCCACCACCACACCTGTCTGTGTTCTGGAATTTTTACATGTAGTGTTCTATATATATGTGAATCTGGTTATTCTTCTTCAAATCTGATAGATTCTTCCTGATTTTTTTGACTGCTTGACATGAAGAAAGTTACTGTTCTTTATGTTCTAGAATATGATCAACTTTAGGAAATAGTCATTCTTTCAACAAATACGTAATGAGTATCTATTTATGTCTATTTGTTCCTTTCTCTCAGAGAATGATCCTCCTCCTTTTTGCCTCTATGAAAATGTCTGGCTGTGGGCTATTTTGGGTGACCATTTCATAAACATAACTAATCTTCTAATTTCTGCCCCAGTTCTCACTCTTGCCTTTTGCTATTTCTGCTTTCCGAGAGTCTGGAGTCTCTTCGTTAATCTCTTTTGGCTTGTGCGGTGAGAAGTTACTATTTCACGTAGCAGAGGACAGGAGCGAGGGTGGCTGCAGGGCTGGTTGGGTGATGGGCAGCTCTCACGTCAGTCCACCTGCCCGCGGCAGTGTCCGAGCATCCTCAGGACAGTTCTCCTCATGGCCACAAGGTGGCTCCAGAAGATGCCGCCATAGCCTCCCCCTGGACATCTCACCTGGCACCTCATTAATTAAAACAGAACAGCCCAGCTTTGCGAAAACAGCGCAAGGGTGGCTGAGATGGAGCTGGAGAACTGTTAAGGAAGGAGAGGAAGACTGGGGCTAGATTATGTAGGGCCTTTGGGATTGTCAGGTGTTATTTTCATTTTATTCTAAGTCTGAGGGCAGCCATTGAGCTGGGGAATGATGTGATTTGTTTTGTTTTTGTAAAGATCACACTGGATTCTCCAAGAAGGAGATACTGGGGATGGGAGAGGTGTACGAGGTAGTAGAGAGACGAGTTAGGCTAATGCAGTAACCTGGGAGGGCTAAGACTAGGATTGAACGGGAGATCCAGACCCTGGTAATGTAAAGTGATTAAGACCGCAAGAAGGTGAAATTTTGCAACCTTAATTCATTCTCCAAAAGGACACTTTTTCTGCATGTTTGTGACCATTTTCTGCATATCCCTTTTTATGTTTTGTTATAATAAATGTCAAATCTTATAGCAACATATAAAAACAGACACATATATGAAAGCTCCAATGTTAATGCTTCAGTAAGGGTGTGCAGTGCACAAAAAAATTAAAAGCAAGCCTTTCCCCCTTTTAACTAATGTGCTGTTTAATATGCCTTAACTTATTGCAGTGTATGTCACACATATTATAGATGAAAGCAGAATGTGCTGTAAGGTACTAATAATTCTGTAACTTAGTGTATGCTCACCTATTTGAACATAGTAAAATAAAACTTATGAAAATTTGCATCCTTTCAATGTGTTTTCCCATTCAGATATATGCACTCTTACTCCTTTTACTCAAGTCTTTTTTACATCTTTCAATGACGTTTTGTGATTATATTCTTTAAAACCATAGCATACTTACATTTACTCTAAGATGTTTTGTTAATTATGTGTCTAATGTGAAGACTATTCTCTTTGTATTTTTACATGCTTCTTGATGATTTACAAGGCTTCCCTTTGAACATAAATTAACTAAGTAGCTAGCAACCTTTGTAAACTATTAAAAATAATTTCTAATATTTATTTCAGCATTTGGGCTTTCTCTCTATATAATTATAGCACTTGAAGATAATACACTTGCCCTTACTTTCCTTTCTTGTTTTATTCCTTTGGAGACAGCATTTAAGACAATACTAAAAGAGAGTGGGGATATCTTTCATGGAAAACCATAAAAATGGTGATTTCATATGGTTCAAAATTAAATGTTAAAAATTTCATTAAATATGACTAGAATAAATAATCCACTTAAAAGAAAGCAACTCTCAGATTGCATATTTTACAAACAGCAAAATCCAACCACATGGTTTACAAGAGATATTTCTGCCATAAGGACACATTGATTGTCAATATTAATTATTTTTACTTACAAAGATGTCTATTTCAACTATGATCCAACTCAATGGAAAGGTGACTGAAATGACTACCCAAAAAGAAACTGGTGTTGCTATATTTCAATAAAGTACAGTAGACTTTAAGGCAAAATAATTACTTGAAATCAAATGAATATTTTAGAATAAAAAATTATGCAATTCACTGAAAAGATAAACTTTGAAATTTGTATTCATGTAATATCATATTCTTAAAAGTTATAAAGCAAACATTTACAGAATATGAGAGAAAACAGATTCATCTATAATAATAATGTGAGCATTTTAATGTGCTTCTTTTATCCATTAATGAAAACAGACAAAATATTAGTGAAGCTATAGAAAACTTGAGCACTATGATTAACAAGATTGATCTTATGAATGTATATAGAGCACTCAGCCCAATAAACACAGAATACATATTCTCTGCAAGGTCATGTGGAATATTTACAAATGTTATACTGCCTTAAAGTCTACCTCAACAAATTTGAAAGGAATAAAATAATAGCAAACAGGTTTCCTAAATTAATTAATTTTAAAACCAATAGCAAAAGATGAATACAAAATAGCTATTTGCTTGGAAATCAACCTATGGATCAAAGAAAAACTAAAGATTTTTTTAAAAATTGGAAGTGAACTATACAAAACTATCTATTAAACTTGTGGGATACAGCTAATTGCATTTTGATGTACATATTAAAAAAACTGCATAAGTTAGAGGTCAGTCTGAAAAAGGCAAAACTGTGGAGGCAGTAAAGAGATCAATGGTTGCCAAGGGTTGGGGGGAAGGAGGGATGAATAGGTAGAGCACAGAGGATTCTTAGGACAGTAACACTATTCTGTATGATACAGTAATAGTGGATACATGTCACTAGACATTTGTTCAAACGCATTGAAAACACCAAGAGTGAACCCTAACATAAAGTGTGGACTCTGAGTGATCAGGATGTGTCAGTGTAGGTTCCTCAGCTGTAACATATGTGCCACACCAACGCAAGATGTTAATAATAGGGGAAACTGCGTTGTGAGGGAGAAAACGTAGGTATACAGGGATGCTATGTACTCTTTACTCAAATTTTGTGTAAACCTAAAACTGCTCTAAAAAATGAAGTCTATTAATTTTAAAAAAGTGGAGGAATTGTGACCTTTATATCAGAGAAGGTATATAATCTAATAAAATGTATTCAATCAGAAAAAGAAGGCTATATATGAATGTATATGACTATGAATATATATTACAAAAACTACTAATGCTAATATCTATGCACCAAATTAAAAAACAATTTTTTAACTCAGAAAGTTAAGAGATCTTAAGAGAAATAGACTCTAATAACAGGAGACATTGACATACCTCACTCAGACAAAGCCAGTTTAAAGAGTCAAAACATTAGTTAGGATTTAAAAGATCTAAAATTATTCAAAAAGCAACTCTAATAGAAATATATTAACCTCAAAACTCCGTCATTAGAGAATATATCTTATTTTCAAATGCCAATAAAAATTTATAAAAATTCATAATATATTAGGCTGCAAGGAAAAAACTAAAAGTCACAAAGAAATAATGTACCATGCAATAATACTAGAAAAGAATTAAACGAGTAGCAACAATCTCATATCTCTCTACCTGTACCTTAATAATCACTCCATTAAAAAGTTTTGGTTTAAAGAGAAAATGCAAAATGTTTAGAAAATTACACTGTTGAAAAATATAACATCTGACAAATGGAATATAAAGAAAATACTAGAGAAAAATTAATAAGTTTGGTTATTAAATTAATGGATATTAGAAGTATTAATTAATATTAATTAATCATTAAAATAATCTAATATTAAAATGCTTTAAATATTTATGATACATTTTAAATATTAAATTATTAATTAATTATTAAGGTTATTAATTTTTAAAATTTAATTAATTTAGCATTAGCAAAAAATGAAAATAAATGGCTTAAAAATTCAATTCCAAAGAGTCAGAGTTTGATGATTGTTTCCAGTTTGATGATTGTGTGTACAGCAAACTCAGCCTCACGGGTAGAAAAAACTATAGGCCAACTCCACTTATGATTTGGTGATATCAATAAAGACCTACTACCGAAAAATATGTCTTTGCCCTAACTTAGATACCATAAATGCATTAAATTCTACCATTGGAAAGTATTTTCTTGGTTTCCCTTTCATATTGTACAATAGTAGGTGAAGTGAAAACATATTAAAGTTCACTGAAGTGTTAACAATGTACTGGATAAATATTCCCTGCACAATAACAATAGCAACTTGGGTGAAAAGGAACAGGAGGAACACACAATGGAAAGAGAATCAAAGTAGAAGGGTGAAAGGTCCCAATTAGACCCCACAGTTATCAATCAATGAGAACTACTGCTGATAGCATTCCTATCACACATTCTGGCATTTCCACTGGGAAATTCTAAATTCCACTGAAAAATAACCTGTTCCAACATCTCAAAGTGTGAAATGCTGTCTCAGGTCAGTTCTGATATGCATGTTAAAAGGTTGCACAGCACTCATAGGTCACAACGCCTGGCCCAGGGCAATCCCATACTGGCCCCCCCTGCAAAGCCAGTTGCTGTCATTTATTTGATAGAGCGCATTCACACTGAACACATACTCGCCTCTGCTCTTCCACTTTCTAACCATGAGAGCCTGCTTTCAGATCAGTTACTTCTGTGCCTTACTTGTACACAGGAATAATGACAGGCCCACCTCAGGAGGGGTTTGTGCATGGCTAATAATAATGACTGCTGCACAGCGTTCCTGTGCAGTAAGCAGTTGTACCAATGCTCTCGATACTGTAGCTTGTAGACTCCTCCCTGTACCCAAAGCATCAGGCACTGGTATTACCTTCAACGTAAAGAAGAGGAAATGGAGACATGCAAAGTTGCACCACTAGTGCACCTACACGATCTGGCTCCGAAGCCTGCACCTAGACACCATGCCAGCCCAGGAGACAGTCAGCACACCTTAACTACTGTTGGCAGGGTTATGACCACATTCACCTCGTGTTTCTGTTCGGAATGCAACAAAAAATAGTTGAATGTGGTCTATGAAATTCTTCTTGAAAAAGGGATTTTAGTGCTAAATTACTTAGGGAATCATTGCATTTTTTTTTTCACTTTCAGATGATCATAATACTCTTAAAAACCCTGAGAAGTCTCAAAATTATGCATCTCTTTAAACCAGCACTAGATGAACTTAGTTGAATCAAAACCCTGTTGATTTTGTTTTTGACATACTTGTTGCT
Source organism: Lemur catta (assembly GCF_020740605.2). Classification (NCBI taxonomy): domain Eukaryota; kingdom Metazoa; phylum Chordata; class Mammalia; order Primates; family Lemuridae; genus Lemur; species Lemur catta. The sequence continues at coordinate 21,201,729 of NC_059136.1, forward strand.
GTCTTAAATATACTTTCACTAACATGTCAGGGGAGATGGTGGCACACTGACCTAATTGCATTATAGTATCTTTCACTTATATTGCACTTAACAGATTTCCAAACAACTTTCTGTGCATTTTTAAAAATCTTTCCAGAACAGACATTTTCCTCACACTGAAAGAAGTTGAGGCACAGAGAGTTTAGGTAACTTTGCATATTCACTCAAGCCCAGAACTCCTGTAGGACCCTACCTTTTGTTACTTAATGTTGAGTTGTTTTTTTTTTTTTTTTTCCAAGAGACAGAGTCTTGCTCTGTCACCCAGGCTGGAGAGCAGTGCTGCGATCATAGCTCACCGCAGCCTTGAACTTCTAGGCTCAAGTGATCCTCCTGACTCAGCCTCCCAAGTAGGTGGAACTACAGGCATGTGCCACCATGCCCAGCTAATTTTAATTTTTTTTTTTTTGTAGAGACAGGGGGTCTCGCTATGTTACCCAGGCTGGTCTTGAACTCCTGGCCTCAAGTGATCCTCCCACCTCGACCTCCCAAAGTGCTGACATTACATCCATGAGCCACCACATTCAACCTCTTTATGTTGAATTCTTTTTTTTTTTTTTTTTTTTTTTTTTTTTTGAGACAGAGTCTCACTTTGTTGCCCGGGCTAGAGTGAGTGCCGTGGCATCAGCCTAGCTCACAGCAACCTCAGACTCCTGGGCTTAAGCGATCCTACTGCCTCAGCCTCCCTAGCAGCTGGGACTACAGGCATGAGCCACCATGCCCGGCTAATTTTTTTGTATATATATTTTTTAGTTGGCCAGATAATTTCTTTCTATTTTTAGTAGAGACGGGGTCTCACTCTTGCTCAGGCTGGTCTCGAACTCCTGACCTCGAGCGATCCACCCGCCTCGGCCTCCCAGAGCTAGGATTACAGGCGTGAGCCACCGCGCCCGGCCTGAATTCTTTAGCTAAACACAGGCATGGGAGGATTCTTCAAATGACTGGCATGGTGAAGAAACATCTGAGCCCACCAAAGTTAAATCTGTCTTGTACACTGGAAATAGTAAAGTGCCCTACAAGGAAGAAGAACCATCTCTTCAAGGCCCAGCAGAGACACAAATGGCATAGCAAATAAACGAAGAGAATCTTAGCAATAATTCAGTTTCATGTTATCTTTTCATAAATGGAGAAACTGAGATCCAGTGACCTTAAATGATCTGTGAATTTTCAAAGAGCTCACAGGCTGGACTGCATTTGGAATGCATCCGAGTGCTCCCCTGTACTCTAACTGGCTCCTCCTCCCTTCTCTGGAGCTGATCCTTGTAACCTCCCTTGCAAGTGTAGTCTTACTCTTATTGTAGGAAGGCCCAAGACACAATCACTGGACATTGTGTTTCTGTTATCTACACACACTGCCTACATGATCCATGGTTTCTACTGTTCTCACTCTGCCCTTCCATGTTCCTTACTCACCCTTCCCTGTCCTTCTCTGCATCGAGGAAGGCCGACCTCTACGGGCTGTGCTGCTGGGCGATCAGAAAGCAGGTGGAGAGAAAGGCTAGGATTATGTGTGCTGCAGTTCCCAGGACACGGTCTGTCGGTGATATTGTCCCTTTGCCTGTGGCACGAGCTCCTTCTGGGTGATCCTGCTCCGTGGCTACTGACAGCAGTTCCCAGATTCCGTGGCGGCTTCACACCCTGTTCGTACTCTGAGTGCTGATGGGGACCCTTGCTGCTGCCCTTCATGAAACTCCCTTCAATGGCCCCTCCGTCTTTTCCTAACAGGGCCCTTCTGTATCCATAGACAACATCTGCTGTGTGGAAGACCCTCCATCTCAGACATTTCTCAGGAACTCTTCATAATTAATAGGCGTTTCAAACTTAAAATGCCTAAAACAGAGCTCCTGATATTCTTTCTCCCTCTCAGATTTGATCTTCTCACAGTCTTACACATTGCAGGTAACTGGCAATCTTCCCAGTTGTTCAGAACTGAACTTCTCTGTTTCTCTCACACCTATGTCTGAACGGCAGTGTAGTCTGTGGCTCTGCCTTCAACCGTCTCTCAACACCCCTGCTGCTATTACTTCAGCCCAAACTACCATCATCTCTTGTCTCGGTTATTGCAACTGGACTTGACGCTTCTGCTCTTATTCTCAGGCACTCCCTTCTACTAAACTAAATTAACTTTGGCCTGAGGCCACCTCCATACTTTGAGTTCCTACGTAGCAGGCTGCACCCTAATGTAGTACATAAACAAACTGCAACCTAACTTAGGAGTATATTCTTATAACAGATGTCTGAGTCTCAGCCAATCACAGGCAGCCAACTGCTCAGCCTACGCCCACATAAGGCAAATGCCTCATCACACCACACCCAAATAAGGCAAATGTCCACCTTGTAACCAGTCAGGCTGTTTCTGTAAGGTGCTTCCCTTTTGTGTCTATAAATACTGCCTGCCCACTGCTGGGTGGAGCTCTCTGAACCTCTATGTGTTCAGGGTGCTGCCCAATTCATGAATGTAATCATTCTTTGCTCAAATAAACTCTGTTAAATTTAATTTGTCTGAAGTTTTTCTTTTAATACTTCCTAACACAGATCCTGCTAAAAAGACGTCAGATCATGTCACTGCTCTGTCCAAACCTTCTGGCGGCTTCACTTCTCACCCAGAGTAAATAACAAAAGGTCTTGCTGTGACCTATAAGGTCACATGACTGGCCCTGAGACTTCTCTGCCCTCATTGCCCCAGGCCCCCATTCCCCTCTCCTCCAGCCACACTCACCTCCTTGAATATACCTGCTCACCCTTGAATATACCTGCTGCTCTGCTGCCTGCACCTTTTGTACTTGCATCACCTTTCACCTCAATGTCCTTGTTCTGGATTTCTGAAGGACTCACTCCCTTACTTTCTTCAAGTCATACATCATTTTCACTGGACACCTTATCTAAAATCTCAAACCACTTCACCCCCAATGCTTCCTGCCTACCTTCTTCATTTTATTTTTCTCCTTATCTTTTATCACTAGCTAATATACTATATATGCAACTTATCCTTCTTCCTTTTGGTTTAACACCTCCCCACTAGAATGTAAGCTCCATGAGGCAAACATTGCTTTTCATTTTACAAGTGGAAAAGCTGGGAAGTAGGGAGTTGAAATGAGTTGAACAACATACCAGGGCCAGCAAGTAAAAACACCTGGGTCCAAAGGATGATCTTTCCTGGATTTCTTTGAAGAGGACATACCTCAGCAAAGTGATCTGAGAGAATCTACTAAACACATTTATTAATTCTAATAATTTATCTCTAGATACTTCTGGATTTTCTATGGATACAATAATATAATCTAATTATAATGACAGTTTCATTTTTAAATTTCTAATTATGTTCCTGCCTTATTGAACAATGCTAAATATAAGTCAGAACAGGGAGCATCTTGTCTTGCCCCTCATTGTAAAGGAAACATTCATCTAAATATGATGTTTGCTGTCAATTTAAAAAAAAAATTCCTTCAAATTAAATAAATTCCTTTTTATGTTTTTTAGGAGTAATTCTATAACTTGTCTAATTTTCATCATTATATGGTGAACTACACTGATAGATTTTCAACTGTTATGCCTGGCTTGAATTCTTGGAATAATTTTTAGCCATTATGCATTATCTTGAGTTATCAAAATCTAATGATAATTAGCACATTTATTGTGTCCCAAGCTGACTCTGCTCTGTCCTCTCTGGATGTTGACCTCTCATAGTTCTCCACTTTCCCATCAGATCTCTGTGCCCTCAGGCAGAGTCTCAAGCATCCCACACAGCTCACCCAATTCCATCCTGTGGTTAAAGTTACTAGGCTGCTGGTCCTGGAGGGGATGTCTCCCCAGTCACTCCTCATTCTCTTTCTTACTTCATTTGGGCTTTCAATTCCCTGATCCCATGTTTATTAAAATATATTAATGCATCATAGAGGATTCTTGGATAAGGTCATTTTTCAACTGAAAAATCAGGTGAAAGATAAAACCTTGACCTCTACCTAAGTTCTGAGAGGCAATGTTTAATTAATTTACAATGACGTTTATTCTAAAGAATATTTAGGCCGGGCGCGGTGGCTCACGCCTGTAATGCTAGCACTCTGGGAGGCCGAGGTGGGCGGATCATTTGAGCTCAGGAGTTCGAGACCAGCCTGAGCAAGAGTGAGACCCTGTCTCTACTAAAAATAGAAAGAAATTATCTGGACAACTAAAATATATATAGAAAAAATTAGCCGGGCATGATGGCACATGCCTGTAGTCCCAGCTACCTGGGAGGCTGAGCCAGTAGGATCGCCTAAGCCCAGGAGTTTGAGGTTGTTGTGAGCTAGGCGGATGCCACGGCACTCACTCTAGTCTGGGCAACACAGCGAGACTCTGTCTCAAAAAAAAAAAAAAAAAAGAATATTTATATAAAAAATTTGTTACCAACATTTGTTTTTAAATTATTCAAAATCTTATACATTAAAATACTTGGTGTTTTTATGATACTCTCTTTCCTGAATTTTCAAGGAAGATGATATTTTAAACTTGTGAGTGGCAAGTGTTAAATAAAGTTTATTAAAATCAATATATCAATATTTAGTTTCATGGACTAACATGATCTTTGTGTGCCCCTTTGATTTTTTTTCTTTTTTTTTGAGATAGGGTCTTGCTCTGTTGCTCAGGCTGTGGTGTTGTGATCATAGCACACTGCAGCTTTGACCTCCTGGGCTCAAGCAATCCTCCTGCTTCAGCCTCCCTAGTTGCTAAGAGTACAGGTGTGCACCACCGCACCCAACTAATTTTTTTTTTTTTTTTTTGTGGAGACAAGGTTAGTCTCTACAAAAAAAAACAATGTTGCCCTGGCAAGTCTCAAACTCCTGGCCTAAAGCTGTCTTCCCACCTTGGCCTCCCACAGTGGGGATTACAGGCCTCAGCCACAGCACCTGGCCACCCCTTTGATTATTAACACCATATTACCCTCAGGCAAAAGCATCTTCTTCCTTATATTTACCCTGAAAACTTGGTCATAGGGCCAAGAGCTATGGATTTTTTCACTTCTTTGTAATGATTATTTCTCTATTGTTAACTAAAGCAACTTAAAATGCCTCCTTGAAGCCTAGCTGGCTGCTCTGTCATGCCCCAGTCCTTTTGTTTATTACCTCCTTTATGCTTTGCTAGTAATGCTGTACTGTGAGTACCATACTGCACACTGTCATATCTTGTGGTTGTCTGATCCAGTCCTTTATTAGATAATTCCGTTATGCACTGTGGCCTCTCATTTGGGGGAGGGGTGCGTATGTGAACAAGGCCCATATTTTTTAATAATGAGAATAGCAATATTAATAACAGATGCCAGTTGTTGAATGATTTCATGTGCCACACTTCTTGGAATCCAGCAAGCTGACAGTTTATCTCCTTCATTGGGAGGGAAAATATATTTTCGAACAGTGAAAAAAATTATTTAGTTTTTCCAATCTGTGTGGAAATTTTTCTTTTAATGAGGATAGGACTACTCTGTACAACTTTTAAACAACATAATTTTAAACAGAAAATTAAGGCCATGAATCAGACTAAAATAATTTTTTCCCCTAATCAAAATAAATTTAAAAATAAGGTGAAAAACTATATCCAGGAAGCAAAGATCTGAATTGTGCTGTAGATGGAGAAAAATCTGTTTTAGGTAGCTGAGCACCATGAGGCCAGTGCTCTGAGACAGCATCGCTTCCTGATGGCGTGAGGTGGGGAAGACCCTAGCTGTTCCCCGCTGCCTCTTCCCTTTCGACTTTGTGGCCACTGCCTTTCTCTTGCCCTTGAAAACAAAGGACTTGAGCAAGTAGATGGTATCAGAACTGTATAGACCCTTGGCCAAGAAATATATCTTACTCGCCACATCAGCTTTGCAACCTGAAACCATGCAAGGCCTCTTTCAAGAGTATACCACTCCTACCAGGCCATTGCTAAATATTAACTCAGTAATAATTTAATTTTCAGAGAAGTATATGCTTGGAAGAACAAAAGGTAACCATTTTTAGCATGTAGCTTTTGTACAGAATGAATAATAATTAATTGTTTTATGATCTATTTTGTTCACTAATAAGCAAGGTCTTTGTCTTCTAGGTCTTTGTGTTCAATTCACTTTTCACTGTGCATAGAAGAAAGAAACACTTGGGGGAGGAGAGGTAAGACAAACCAAACAATGGACCTTTGTTCATTTATGTCATAAATCTACACTTTATAATTTAGAAATGTTCATTTGGTGTTTTCCTTTTCTGTAAAAGCTATGACTAGTAAATGATTTCTTGCTTTTAATATTACAGGAAATAGTTTTACAAATATGTATTTTCAGAGCCATACATGATCCAGGACTTTACCAGTTTGGTTAAAAAATAAACTCTTGCAGCAAGGATTTTGATTTAAACCTAATCCTTGATCTCTCTAGGATTCAAACCTGGGCACATCTAAAGCCCAAGTCAGGGAGGGTCTGCTGAGAGCCTGAGTCCTCTGGGGAACAGGGAATCCCACGAAATATGTCATGCAAGGGGGTCTCCGGGAGAGAGTGGAGTGACCAAGTCAAAGGAAGAAAAGGATGCCAGTCACAGAGTCGTCACCATCATATGGGTTGCCCTCTCAAGGCTGAGCAGGTGCATGTCAGCAGGCAACGTGTGTCCCAGAGAGCATACACCTGCAGAACCATGTTTCAGTAAAACTTTAGCTGGACATGGAAAGGGCAGGTTGCCTTACAGATTGGCAGCAATCAGCACTGGTAGTGATACAAGGTGGCATCATTGGAGGGCTACGGGGGAAACCAGGAAGGGGGAGTGAAAAACGGTAGATGCTTTGATTGGTGAGGGCCCATGCATGGGCCCCAGGTTGGGGACACTGGTCCTCAGGGGCAAAGTCAGCCCAGGAAGGACTTGGGGAAGGTTCCCGGCACACTGTTTTGCCCCAGGGTGGGAGTAGCCTGTGGAAATGTGAGAGGCAGCCTGCTTCCTTCCAAGGCGTATTATCTTTATTTGTGCATTATAACTTTCTACTCTTCAGAGAACAGATCTGGAAGTAATTTAGTAACTTAATGACTTCTTAATGTAGGCATTCTTCTCAGCTAATTCCTTGTATAAGACTTTTTCTTAAAATGGAAAGGCATAACTTTTTCCAGTCATAGGAGAGTGTGCATAAAAGTTCCCCCAAAATAAATGAATTAGTATCTAAAAGCTTAATCAGATGCTAAGAGAAGACTGAAATTCTGATCAGTAAATCATTGTGTCCAGGCCTCCTAACCCGCCCCTTAATCTTAAACCCATGTGGCACTCAGTACCCCTCATTGTCGAATTGCGCTTCCTTTGCAGCAGGATGTTAGCGATGTCAGCAAGACGCCAACCAATATGTGCACATTCAAAACACTTGCTGCTCTAACCTTTGCCTTTACAATTTTTGTGGAAATCAGTACATTTCCTAGCAGAGAACTGCATGATTTCTACATGATTGTGGTTATGTGTAATTACTTCCAATATTAAGTAAACAAATGGATGGCTTTTTGAAGGAGCATCAAAGAATAGACTATCAAAACCAGAAGCAGCCCTGAATTTGAACAAGAATGTAACCAATCTTTGTCACATAAATCCTGTCCTCCCTGTGTCTGCAATGCGGACAACCAGGCTCTGTCCACGTATGGGAAGTTTTTGAAAAATTATGGGTTTAGAAATAGAAAGAATGCCTCTGCCCACGTATGTGAAGTGTTTGAAAAATTAAGAGTTTACAAATATTACAGACACTGGGTTTTTTAAAGAACAATTTCCCATTAATAGGCTCATATGGAATTTTGGAAGGGATGGAAGCCACTTACCAGAGCACTGGAAATAGACAGGGAGAACCAGTACCAGCTTCCTTCAAGAAAGAGGTACTAATGGCCGGGTGTGGTGGCTCACACCTGTAATCCTAGCACTCTGGGAGGCCAAGGCGAGAGGACCGCTTGAACTCAGGAGTTCGAGACCAGCCTGAGCAAGAGAGCGACCCCATCTCTACTAAAGAAAAACAGAAAAAGTTAGCCAGGCATGGTGTGCATGCCTGCAATCCCAGCTACTCGGGAGGCTGAGGCAGGAGGATTGCTTGAGCCCAGGAGTTTGAGGTTGCTGTAAGCTAGGCTGACACCTCAGCACTCTAGCCCGGGCAACAGAGCAAGACAGTCTCAAAAAAAAAGAAAAGAAAAGAAAAGAGATACTAATAAGGTAGATGATCCATAAGAAGTTTCACAGACTCCCAAGCAGTACCCATTTGGACCACTCAAGCACACTCACACCAGGCACTATATACACTGATTCTTTATTTCACTGATTTTATGCTTTGCTTCACTTTTTGTTTGTTTAATTTTTTATCTTTTTTTGTCCCCTCAAAAATTTTGAGGCAGCCGTATTAGGCCCCAAATTCTCATATAGATTCCCATTCATTATTGACCATCTCTACTTCAGAAGTAAAATTTCATCTACAATACTACGTGTCTCTTTTGTCACAATGTGCACTATGCTTAATTGACCTTATTCCCTGTGTTTTTCCAATTCTAACAAATGAGGATTTGAAACCTGAGAATGTTTCTCCTTTTTAAAAAAGTTTGTTAGAGACAGGGTCTTGCTCTATCACCCAGTCTGGAGTGCAGCAGCGTCATCATAGCTCACTGCAACCTCAAACTCCTGGGCTTCAGTGATCCTCCTACCTCAGCCTCCCAAAGTGCTGGAATTACAGGTTTGAGCTACTATGCCCTGCCCCTGTTTCTCCTTTAAATAGGCAAGTAGCATAAATGGATCATATAGGCATCTTTATTCACATTTTAAGAGATGCAAACTTCAGGGAAAAGTAGTCAAATATGTAGTGAAAATATATGTAGAAAACTAAGCTGGTGCTTCAGGTCTGATCAAAACTTTCCCAAGTCTTTTATTTTCTTCTATTTTTAGTATTTCTTGAGTATCTATAAGATGCTTAGGAATTTTAAAATTTCACTATCAGTGATTAGACAGATTTTTAAAAATTTATTTAAATATTTATCAAAGTAACAAGAAGTAGTATAAATTTTACAAACTAGTTGTTAAATAAAATATGTATTTTCACCCATAAGCTGAATATTTTATAGCCCATTTAGTCTTTTTTTCCTTTTTGCATTTATATTAAAAGGGTTTAGAATTCTTGCTACGTTATATACATTCAGAGTGACCTCCAGTTAGATTTAAAATATTACTACTACCGTCTGGGTAGCTCTATGACAGACCTGACATTCTATACCTGAGAATAACCCTAAATAAAGTATTGGTTTCTGTGCAAAACAGAAACATAAGGGGTTTTTACATTTTTTTAATCTTCCTTTTTCCTAATTTAAAACAGCATATGTTTTAGGCCAACAACAAGCATATTGAGTCTGTGTGCTATCTGCTAATTGTCAGGCCAAGGTAAAGTGATGGAATTGCTATGGGATTGGGCACAGTATTGATTTCATACAATGGAGCACATCTATGGGGTCACAGAAGCACCACAGAGGTGCTCAGGGCCCGTTGACTGTAACTGTGAGTTTGGGTGATCAGACAACACTCCAGCCCCAGCAAAATAATAAATTAACAGCACATTCTTGTTGGTCAATAATCTAAATTCACAAATATGTCTTGTTATTTTGAATACTAAAACCAGTCCTTAGTTATGAAAATTCCTAAATCATCAAAGATAAAATGGTCTTCAAAATGTGAATGGGTGTTCTGAGTTTTACAGTAACGTCTTCACATTTTTGTATTGCTTTGTATCTGTCAAAGGGCTTTCTTATATAACATTGCATTTTATCCTCTAACAAGCTGTGATGAAAGGTATGCCTTCCGTTTTCAGGGAGCAGGTAGTGGAACTACAGAGAGGTTAAGTAATGTGTTGAAGTCTCTGAGGTTAATTATAGAGGGAAGCCTACACTAAAACCTAGATTTCTCATTGCAGATCATGTGCTCTTTCTAGTGCCTCATTTTAAATGACTTATTTAGACTAGGTATAAGAGCAATGATACATAAATTAACGTATTTCCCAACCTCATGAATTCATAAAATATGTATTATACTTTTAGCTCCCTCAAATAAACCAGAAAAAGTAAAGATTGAACATTTTGTATTAATAAAAGTAAGGATTATCAAAGATCCTCCAGCATCTTGTCCAAAGATCACCCAGCATGTCTGAGTGATATCCAAGACAAATCCAATAAAGCACAGACAAAATATTTGTAAATTTTTATCTACCTGATCAATTGAAACTCAAGCTCACTCCCATCCCACAAGCAGGTACGTAGAATTTTGTTTGTTTTCATTTTATAGTTTTTGTTTTAATGGGCCAACTTACTATTACTTGATATTAGAAACAAGACAGGTTCCACCAGATGAGATGATACAGTCCCATGTACCATAACAGCTTTTTATTCAACAATGGACCACATATACAATAGTGGTGCCGTAACGTTATAATGGAGCTGAAAAATGCCTATTGCCTAGTGACATTATAACTGTCATAATGTCTGAAAACAATTACTTGATTTTTCAATAAATTTAGGGTGGCCTAAGTGTACAGTGTTGAAAAAGTCTACAGTCGTGTATGGTAACGTCCTAGGCCTTCACATTCATTCACCACTCACTCACTGAGTCACCCAGAGCAACTTCCAGTCCTGCAAATTCCATTCATGGTGAGTGCCCTATACAGGTGTACATTTTCTATGTTTAAATATGTTTATGTACAAAAATACTTACCATTGTGTTACAGTTGCATGCAGTATTCAGCACAGTAACATGCTAGGCATGTTTGTAGCCTAGGAGCAAAAGATTATACCATATAGCCTAGATGTACATCTGGGTTTGTGTAAGTACAATCTATGATGTTTGCACAAAAACAGAATCATCTAATGATGCATTTTCCAGAACATATCCCCATTATTAAGCAACATGACTGAATAACAGAAAAGAAAATGTTCATCTTTATTTTTCTGTGGCATAGTATTCATAAATGTAGTCCCTGCACTTAAAATTGCATTCCAGAGGTTTGCATAGCAGCCGATTCCATCCTCTTCTGGAAATTCTGATAAATGGAAACTTTTACTTTCCCACACATAACACACTTACATGTGGAAAGCACAATTATGTATTGTGTTCTAACACAAGGTGTCTTCTTTCATAATCGGAATTTAAACCTCGATTATCAAAAGGAAAAGGCAAGAATTTACCTGGTGTTTGTGTCAGACATGAATGCATTTAATCCTTACAAGCACCACAGGCTGAAATATAATTAATCCAATTTAACAAAGCAAGTAAACCAAAACTTAAGAGGTTCAAACCACTCGCCCCACAGCAGGTACCTGTCACGGTAGCTTCCGAATTCTTCCCTCCCCTACTACCCTCTAGTCCAGGCTCCTGCAGGAACAGATCCAGAGTCCCCATGGCAAATCCAGACTCCGAAACCTAAGTCTGCTAGGTTTATAACACAAGTTGGAGGCATTGAGAAAGATATGGAGATCTGAGAAGGAAAAGGCAACAGGTCCAATCTGAGTAGATGGTGATTACGAATCAGGTCCATGCACAGAAATAGCAGGGATCTGCCCAAACAGCCTTCCTGAGCCAAAAGTTTTAGCAAGTCTATCCTTCACCAGTTTTTCTGCTGATACTTTTCGTATTTATCTGATTTTAAAAAGTTTAATTGCAAAATCCACTGGAGAATTAAGAAGTAAAACTGACTTCAAGTACCAACCTCTGTAATACAATGGGCATGTATGAAGAAAATTCAACAAAATAGACATTTATAAAAATAAAAGAATACCCTTCCAAAACTCAGATATTTGAGTGTTAAATATTTTTAAATGTTCACATAGATGTATACTCACAAACGAGAAAGCTCACAAATGATAAGTGTACAGGACGATGACATCACCACATGAAAAGCGCTGGTAACCACCACCCAGACAGAGAAATAGAATACTGCTAGCCTGCCAAGGTCTTCACATGTCTCTTCCCAATCACTAATCCTCCCTTCTCCCAAAAGGAAACCACTCTGGTGACTTCTAAAATTGTATATTACTTTTGCCTGTTTCTGAACTTTGTATAAATGGTATTGCACAATAAATATTCTTTTGTGCCTGGTGTTTGTTTAGGAGATTTTTGCATGTTGCTATATGGAACGGTCATTCATTGATTTTTACTACTGTATGGTAGTAGTATGGTATGAATATACCATAATTTATGTATCCATCCTCAACGGCTACTTGAATTGTTTCCAGATTTTGGCTATTGTGAATAATCCTGTTAAAAATATTATTGCACCTATCCTTTGGGGTACATGTGCATTCATTTATATTATGTACCTAGTATTGAGAGTACTGATTCATAGTATATACGGAATAATGTTAGGGATAATGTTAAACAACTTTCCAAAGTATTTATATTAATTTATATTCCCATCAGTATTCAAGAATTCCAGTTGCTCCACATCTTTGCCTATGCTTGGAATTTCCAGTGTTTTTAACTAAAGCCATTCTCATGAATACGGAGTGGTCTCTCACTGTGGCTTAATGTGTAGTTCCCAGGGGACTAATGACACAAAGCACCCTATCATGTCCTTACTACTGTGATGGTTATTTTATTTGCCATTTAACTGAGCTAAAGGATGCCCAGACAGCTGCTAAAACATTATTTCTGGGTATGTCTGCGAGGGTTTCTGGAAGAGATTAGCATTTGAATCTGTAGACTGCAGAAAGAAGACTGCCCTCACCAGTGCAGGTGGGCATCATCCAAGCTGTCGAGGGCTCAGATAGAACAAAAAGGTAGATGAAGGAGGAATTCACTCTTTCTTCTGGAGCTGGGCCATCTATCTTCTCCTGTCCTCAGACATTGGCATTCCTGGTTCTCAGGTCTTTGGACTCACACTGGGACCTCACGTTGGTTCCTCTGGCTCTCAGACCCTCAGGCATGGACTGGAACTCTACCACAGGCTTTCCTGGGGCTCCAGCTTACAGACAGCACATCCTGGGACTCCTCAGCCTCCATAATGGTGTGAACCTCATGAGAAATCTCTTTTTATATGTCTCTATATATCCTATTGGTTCTGTCTATCTGCAGAACATTGACAAGTACAGATACCATTTAAATACTGATGCACTCATTAAAAGTCAATTCTTTGCCTTTGTTAATCTTACAACCACATAAAGAGAAAAATTTAAACACTTCTAAATATAAGCCACATTAGAAGAGGTATAAAACTAGACTAGAGAATTCTATTTCCAGAAGTGTAACTGGATTCTCTAAATGGCTACCTGCACAATGAAAGTAAATCAAGGATTAATTAATACAAACCTATGTGGTGCTGTGCTTAACAGAAAATAAGTGAAATTCCCAAGGGTGAATACTAAAGGAAACAGTGAGCTGAAAGAGCTGAGTAGCTACCTGAGAGAAATGGAAGACTATGCATTGGGCCGAAGGAAAGTAGGGGCTCAACCTAATGTTTCTAAATTGGATCAGAACATGTAAATTTCTGCAGACTTGGCGAAGGGGAAGGCAAGATAAAAAGTTGCTTTCCAAACTGGATATCCATATGCAAAAGAATAAAACTAGACCCTTATCTGTTGCTATATACAAAAATCAAATCAAAATGAATTAAATACTTAAATCTAAAACCTGAAACTATGAAACTATTAAAGAAAAACATTCAGGAAACACTTCAGGACATTGGTCTGGGCAAGACTTCTTGAATAATACCCCCAAAGCACAGGCAACCAAAGCAAAATTGGACAAATGGGATCACATCAAGCTAAAGAGCTTCTGGACAGCAAAGGAAACAATCAACAAAGTGAAGAGACAACCCACAGAATGGGACAAAATATTTGCAAACTACTCACCTGGGAAGGGGTTAATATCTAGAATATATAAGGAGCTCCAACAACTCAATAGGAAAAAATTAGATAATGAATTTAAAAATGGGCAAAAGATCTGAAAACATTTCTCAGAAGATGACATACAAATAGCCTACAGGTATATGAAAAAATGCTCAACATCATTAGTCATCAGAGAAATGCAAATTATAAACTATAATGAGATATCATCTTGCTCCAGTTAAAATGGCTTTTATCAAAAAGACAGGCAATGATGAATTCTGGTGAGGATGTGTAAAATGTTGGTGGGAATGTAAATTAGTGCAACCACTATGGAGAACACTATGGAGGGTCCTCAGAAAACTAAAAATAGAACTACCATATGACCCAGCAATCCCACTGCTGGGTATATATCCAAAAGAAAGGAAATCATTTTATCAAAAAGATATCTGCATCCCATGTTTACTGAAGCACTATTCACAATAGCCAAGATTTGGAATCAACCTAAGTGTCCATCAATGGATGAATGGATAAAGAAATTTTGGTACATATACACAATTGAATTAGTATTATATAGCCATAGAAAAGAATGAAATTTTGCCATTTGCAACAACATGGATGGAACTGGAGAACATTATGTTAATTGAAATAAGCCAAGCACAGAAAGACAAATCTTACATGTTCTCATTCATTTGTGTAAGCTAAATATTAAAATAATTAATCTCATGGAGACACAGAGTAGAATGATGGTCTAGAGGCTGGCAAGGACAGTGGGGAGCAGGGGATAAAGTGGGGATGGTTAATGGATGCAAAAATATAGTTAGATCAAATTAACAATATTCGATAGCACAACACAGTGACTATATTCAACAATAAAGAAGAGTATACTTTAAAATAACTAAAAGAGTAGAATTTGAATGTTTCTAACACAAAGAAATGATAAAAGCTTGTGGTGATGGATACCCCAGTTACCCTGATTTGATTAATACCCACTTTTTGTATCAAAACATCACATGTACCCTATAAATATATACAAATATGTACACATAATAATTAAAAATAAAAAAATTAAAAATATTGCTTTCCATCAGAGGAAGGATGTTTGGAAAATTGTTTCTGCTGTGTCTTCTGGAGAAGACCAAAAGGAAAAAGAAGAGGGAGGAGGAAGAAAAAGAGAAGAGTTTATCATGAATATATGAGGCCATAGGATTGCCTTGGAATTTGTAAATCAACTTCACACAACCCTCTTGGAAAGAAAATACAAAATCACAACAAAAAATTAGATTAATGTAAACCCAGCTTGGTAAACACAAGTAGAAACAAAAAGGAAGCCCTCACTGGAGAAAAGTACCCCAGTTACAGTCTGCAGAGTTAATGTACATAAATACACAATTACCCAACACCAAGAAAATAAGACATCATGAGAGAAGCGGTCATTGGGGAAAAAAAAAATTAGATCCACAAGGATTTCAATATTAGAATGTTCAGACATCAATATAAAATAACCATGCAGGCATTGCTGTACATTCTAAATATAAAAATGTTGTGGGAATATATGTACATAAATGATAGGATAAAAAGTCAACAAGGAACAAGAGACTGTCAAATGACAAGGCAGATTTAACATATAAACCAAATATGACTTTTAGAAAGTAAATGCCTTCATAAAGACTAAATTCTTTTTATCCATAGCTTAAATAAATGAAACAGCATGAGGGAAAGTTAGCAAACTGGCAAATGAAAAGCACCGTAGCACAGAAGAGCAAGTTGAAAATATTCAAGGTTAAGAAATATGGATGACAGGGTGAGAAGTCCTAATGATAGCTCATTAATATTGTGCAATGAGAAAGCAAGTAGAACAAGGGAGAGGCACAAGTTTTTTTAAAACTTCTTTAAAAACACAAAATCATAGATTAATAAAAACACAAAAAACATTCCCCATAGGAAAATAAAACTAAAAACACATACTTAGACACACTGAATATACATGAACAACACTAAAAGAGAGAGAGAAAGAGAAAGAAGGAGAATCTTAAAAAACAACAGAGAGAAAGTTATATTTCTTCCATAAAGGAAGAACAGCAAATTTTTCAAAATAACAACAATACAAGACAGAAGCCCATGGAAAACTATCTTCAAAGTGCAGAGAGAGACAACAACTGCCATGGTAGAATTATACCACTATTCAAACTAACTTTCAACAATGAGGGAGAAACCAAGACATTTTTCTTTTTTTTCTTTTTTTTTTTTTGAAGACATTTTTGAAATTGAAAAAAATCCTGAGACACAAAAACACAAAAACTGAAGCCATCTACTCCAGCAGACATAGACTATGGAAATCAAAACAGGGAATTTCACAGGAGGAAAGGAAGAAAAAAGACTAGAGGAAAAAGATTTGATAGGCAAAAATAGTAAAAAAAAGAAAAAGAAAAAAATTAAAAATTTTTTTCTGTATAAAAATTATAGTAATAATAGGGTCTAATTCATGGCATTATTAAAAAGAGACTTAATAATGAATACAGATGGCATGCATGTCCAGTGGGATGATAGGAGTGCACATTTCACAAAGCACTTGAGTTAATCAGAGGGTTGAATCTTGATTAATTTTACACTGTTAAAATTTAAATGGAAAAACACTTGAGAAGAAAAAAATTCTTCAAACCATTACAGGAAAAATAAATGGAATAAGGAAAAAAGATAAGAAAGGAAGAATAAAAACAGTGCAGAACAAGAAAAATACTAAATAAGATGAGAGAAAATATAAAAGTGAATTCAAATGTATGGTTAATCATCATCACGACAAATGGTATAAACCAGGGGTTAGAAATTTTTTCTTTATAGAACTAGATGGTATTTTAGGCTTTGCATACCAACTGGTTTCTATCACAATTACTCAACTTTGCCACTGCAGCAAGAAAGC
This sequence comes from Lemur catta, assembly GCF_020740605.2. Classification (NCBI taxonomy): domain Eukaryota; kingdom Metazoa; phylum Chordata; class Mammalia; order Primates; family Lemuridae; genus Lemur; species Lemur catta. Next base: position 21,218,486 of record NC_059136.1, read on the forward strand.
ATCCATGCACAATATATAAATGAATGACAGTATTCCAATAAAACTTTGCTTATTAAACTAAGCAGTAGATTGGATTTAGACCATGGTCTATGGCTTACTGACTCATGTTCTAAATTAATCAATTAAAAAATACTGGAGTTAAGATTGAGAAAAATGAGAGAGTACCTTCTTTTACCACCTTTATTTAATATCTTACTTCAAGTCCCAGCTAGTGCAATATGACCAAAAAAAAAAAAAAGAAATAAAAGGTATGCAGACTGTGAAGGAAGAAATGAAACTGTCTTGGTTTATAAGTGGCATGTTTCATTCTTTTTTATTGATGAGAGTATTCTATGGTACGAATGTACCAATTTGTTTAACCATTCACCTGTCGAAGTTAATTTGTTTCCAATTTTGGCTATTACAAATAAAGCTGCTATGAACATTCCTGTACAAGTTTTTGCATGGATATAAGTCTTCGTTTCTCTGAGATACATACCCAAGAATGCAATTCCTGGAATGTATAGTAGAATTTTATAAGATCAAACTGCCAAACTCTTTTGGTGAAGGGGCTGTTCATTTAACATCTCCACCAGCAATCTATAAGAAATCCAGTTGCTTTGCATCATGACCAGCCTTTAATATTGCTGCTATATATTTTTTTAAGTTTTAGCTGTTCTGACAGGTATGTAGTTTTAATTCCCCTAATAGCTAATGACATTGTGCATATTTTCATGTGCTTATTTCCCATCTGCATATCCTCTTTGTTGAAATATCTCTTTATATCTTTTGCCCATTTTCCATTTGGATTGGTTGTTTTATCACTGTTGGTTTTTGAGACTCCTATATATATTCTATTAATAGATGCAAGACCACTTTCTAACATGGTTTGCAAATATCTTCTCCTATTTCGTAGCTTGTCCTTGTCATCCTCTTAACAGAATCTTTCTCACAACGAAAGTTTTAAAATATGATGAAGTCAAATTTATCATGTTTTCTTCTGTGAATCATGTTTATTATGTCATGTCTAAGAATACTTTGCCTAGCCCTAGGTGCCAAAGATTTTGTCCTATATATTCCTTGAAAAGTTTCATACGTTTGCGTTTTAAATTTAAGAGTATGATCCATTTTGAGTAATTGGTATATATAGGGTAAGGTTTAGTTTGTAGTTCCTTGTTTTGCGTTTGAATTTCCAATTGCTCCACCTTCATTTGTTGACAAGACTATTCTTCCTCCATTGAATTACTTTTGCTTTTTTGTGAAAAAGATTTGGTCATACATGCATGGATCTATTTTTTCATTCTGTACTGTTCTATTTATCTGTGTGTCTATCTTTCCACCAAGACCACACCATCTTGATTACCATAGCTATACAGTAAGTCTTAAAACTGTGTGGTGTAATTCTTCCCATTTTATTTCTTTCTCAAAATTATTTTAGCTATTCTTATGTTTATGCTTTCCCATACAAATTTTAGAATGTTTTTGTATGTCTACAAACAACATTGCTGGCATTTTGGTGGAAATTGCACTAAGCCTGCAATTTGATCAATTTGAGATTTGACATCTTTACAATACTGAGTCTTCCAATGCATGAACACAATATATGTCTCTGTTTGCCTAGCTCTTTCTTGTTTCACTAATGTTTTGTAGTTTGCAGCATATAGGTCCTATACATGTTTGTTAGAGTTTTACATGTGTGTTTCATTTACATTAAGTAGTTGTAAATGATACTGTGTTCTTAGTTTTGATCCCCACATGTTAATTGCTAGCATTTAGAAATACCTTGCTGAATCCCTTTATTGCTGTTACTTTTTCTTGAATATTTTTGGGATTCCTTGAGATTTTCAGTGTTGATAATCATGTCATCTGCACATAGGTACAGTTTTATTTCTTCATTTCCAATTTGTATATCTTTTGTTTACTTTTCTTTCCTTGCTACTTTCCCTGTGCCTCCTAGTACTATGTTTGTGTTGAACAAAGTGGTGAGACCAGACATCTTGTCTGACACCTGATCTTAGGGGAAAAGCATTCAGTCTTTCATCATTAAGTATGATATTAGCTATAGGTTTTTATTTTAGTTGATCTTTATCAAGTTGAGAAAGTTTGCCTCTATTCTTACTATGCTAAGAATTTTTATCATCAATGTGTGTTGAATTGACCAATAGTTTTGGATACCATAAAGCATGAAAAGTTTAATGATATAGTATCAGATTCCACATTGCAACTAGCATTTAAGAAGCTACCAGTTATTTCCTAAGACAGTAGATCTTATATGTTCTCACCACACACAGAGGTAACTATGCGAGGTGATGGATATGTCAATTAACTTGATTGTGGTGATTATTTCACACTGTACATTTATATCAAGACATTACATTGTACACCTTAAATAAGTGTAATTTTTCTTTGTCAATTATACCTCAATAAAGCTAGGAGAAAAACAACTACCAGTGGTAGAATTTTGGTTATTATGCAACAATATTGACACTTACCTAAAAAGCTTATTAAAATCTCCCTGTTTTTCCAACTACATATTTGTGTGAAACTAGATTTTTTTTTAATCTTTGGACGATTTCAATTGTTAAAAAAGTATTCTCTTATGTTAAAAAATTAAATATTTTTCCGAAGTGTCCTTCAATTGGCTACATTTATATTCCATAGTACATACTGAGCATTTTATTTCCAATTGTATTTTAAATTACCCAAATAATTTTCCTTTTAATATTTAATTTCCTTTAATATTTATATTGTGAAAACAACACAGGCTAATAATAAAAATTCAAATGATATAAAAGGATGCAAAATAAAAGGATGGAGTAAGGAAGCGATATTTTTTATTTTAGATTATTTTTTAATACTTTAACAGAAAAAAGACATTGTAACACATTGAATACAAGAGTAGGTATGAGAATCTAGCTCTCTTCTGTGAGAAGGGCTTCTTTTATGAAAAAGATTTGCAAAAATACAAAACAATGTCACTCATCTCACTAAAATTTTTCAATATGTAGCTATTTTTAATAAAAAAATATTAGTTATATTAACATGTAATTGGTTATTTTAAAATAAATATAAATATTTTTAAATCTCAATTTTAATTTCTAATGTGTTTAAATGTGATAGCTACAATGCACATAAGCAAAATAATATTGGAGTCTAAAATGATTTTTAAGAGTGCAATGAGGTTCTAAGACCAAAAATTTTAAGAAATGCTGCCCTGTGGAAACTCTTGCTCATGTGTCCAGGATGTTGTACAAGGATGTTTATAGTAGCATTTTTCATAATAGCAAAATATTAGAAGAAACCTAAGTGACTATCAGCAGAGAATGGTATAAATAAGTGGTAATAATTTAATTTATGAAATAGAATGTTGTTTAGCAGGGAAAATGATTTGTTCACAAAATAGCATGAATAAACCCTGTAAATAATATTGATTTTAAAAACCACAGAAATCTTTATACAGAATTTTATCATATCTACTATGTCTGTATAAACAATATATTGTTTTTATGTGGAAAAAGTATAAAGACAATAGCTGATCAATTTTAAGTAATAAATTTAAAAAGCATTGGAGGTTGGGTGGGTAGATAGAGTAGATGTTTTGGGTAGGATCATACAGGGAAGCTTAATATGATTGATAATGTATTATTTCTGAAGTTACTTAGATGGTTCATTAACTTTATTTTTATTATTTTTATTATGTTTCATAACTTACATTTTCCCTATTTATTTTTCAGGTTTTGTATTGAAAAAAATGAATAAAAATATATCACAGACATTGAAGAAATAGAAATATAGGTGTGAGAAAATTATGTTTAAAAGTAAAAAATGTACTGATATATATAACTGGCTACAGAGATGATTATAAGTATGAGAGAAGACAAAAGAGATCTAATACATTCATAAGTAATGCTTTTTTCTAAAGAAAAAAAATAAAGAATTAGATATCAAAACAATTTTCTGTGAAAAAAAGAATTCTTTTTTGAAATAAGGAATAACCTGAATTTCTTGAGTTTCAGGTCACTGAAAATATGGATATATATAAGAGTCAAACCTAAAGCAAATCTAACTGAATTTTCTAATTATCAAAAGTAAATCAAATAATGAAAAACTGTGGCTGGGGAGAAAATGGTTTTCAAATTTCTTTGTTGTAAAAATCCCATGGGGGAAGACTACTAAAAACTATTAAATACACTTGTAAAATTCAGAATATGGGGTAATGATGAAGTAATTGTGACTAGACTTGTCCCTCCCTCCATAAACACCTCGAAATTGGACAAGGTATATTATACAACTGTTTTCAAATACTGGACAACAGTTTGTAGAATTATAATTCCTGAGAGAAGAAAAAGAGAGCCCAAAATTCACCCCTAATTTCTGCAAGAACGTGGGTCTCAAGTAAGGCACAGCAGACTCCCTGAGAGTGTTCATGAATAAAAAGTTAAACATTCATAGAAGGGAATTCCATAAGGCTTGGTAAAGAGTAACCAGGGAGCTGTAAGCTGAGTGGCTCCCAGAGCTCATATCGCTGGAAGACTTTCAAGTGGAGGGTTCTTGTTGAACACCTGGGGCATTCAATGGAGGCACCAAAGCAGATACAACTTAGTAGTGGGTGAAACTAGCTCTAGAATAAAGCTATTGTAAACCTTCTATAACAAAGCTTAAAAACAAACCTCAAAAAGGCCAAATTGATCTTCAAGTAATCTAAATTTCTGGCAGCATAAAGTACAACGCTCTTTGAAGGAGAACAACCAAACTTGGACACTCAACAACAGGAAATTAATAATATGCAACATCCACTATCAAAAAATTATCAGACATGACAAGAAGCAGAAAAATGTGACTCATAATCAGAAGAAAAATCAGTCAAAGCAGTCAACATAAATAAAACCAGAAGATGATGCAGTCAATAGGCAAGGGCTTTAAAATAGCTATTATAAATATGCTCTCAGATTTAAATTAAAATATGAAAATGATAACAAGAATCACGAAAGATGTAAAGAAAAAATGGAACTTCCAGAGATGAAAATTGTAAAGCCTGAAGTCACAAACACTAGGATTGACAGCAGTCCAGACACTGTAAAAGAAAATGTCAGTGAACGTGATGGTATAGAAATAAAATATATATAAAATGAAATACAGAGAAAAAAAAAATTGACCAAAACTTCAATGACCTATGGGAACACTAGAAAGTAGAAATGGAAGAAAAAGAAAAAAAGATTTAAAGAGATGATGGGTGAAAAAGTTCCAAGTTTGATGAAAACTATAAGCTAGCATATCTAAGGCTCAAAGAATTCCAAAACAGAATACAAAAAAAAAAGAAAGAAAGAAAGAATGACAGAAAAATACACCAAGTCAAATTCTAATTGAAATACTGAAAAGCAGTGGTAAAGGGAAAATCCAAAAATCAGACATGGGGTGAGAGCAGACATAGTATGTACAGAGAAATAAAAAGAGAAATGACAGCAGACTTTTGTTAGAAAAATACAAAGCATAAGGCACTGGAACAGAGTTTTAAAGTAAGCTTAATGATGGTGACATGTTCTCAGAAATGCATCATTAGATGATTTCATCATTGTGCCAATGTCATAGAGTATATTTACACAAACCTAGATAGTAGAGTCTACTACACACCTAGGCTACATGGTATAGCCTATTGTGCCTAAGCTACAAACCTGTACAGCATGTTACTATACTAAATACATAGGCAATTGTAACATGATAGTATTTGTGTATATAGACATATATAAAAATAAAAAGGTACAATAAAATATGGTATTAAAGGTAAAAAATGGTACACCTATATAAGGCACTTACCATGAATGGAGCTTGCAGGGTTGGAAATTGCTGTGGTGAGTCAGCAAGTGAGTGGTGAGTGAATGTGAAGGCCTAGGACATTACCATACACTACTATAGATTTTATAAACACCATATGCTTAGGCTACACTAAATTTATTTTTTAAAAAGTAATTACAATAAGATATTAGGATGGTTAAGATGTCACTAGGCAATAGGAATTTTTCAGATTCATTATAATCTTAGGGAATACCATCCTATATGTGGTTTGTCATTGACCATAAATGTCATTATATGGTGCATGATTGTATATCCTTCTTGACATGGATGAGGTTATGTCCCAATAAACCTAGCATAAGTCAGAAATATCATAAGCCAAAAATGTATTTAATGCACCTAACCTACTGAACATCATAGCTTAGTGTAGCCTACCTTAAAGACGTTCAGAACAATTACATTAGCCTGCAATTGGGCAAAACCATCTAACTCAAAGCACATTCTATACTAAAGTGTTGAATATTTCATGAAATTTATTAAATACTGTATTGAAAGTGAAAAACACAATGCTTGTACAGGTACTCAAAGTATAGTTTCTATTGAATGCTCATCACTTTCATGCTATGGTTAAGTCAAAAAATTGTTAAGTTGAACTATCATAAGTGGATAACCATCTGTACATACAAAAATATCTGTCAATTCAGAATTCTACACTGAGAAAAAAGTATTTTTCAAAAGGGAAGATGAAATAAAAAATTTTTAGACAAACAAAAGTTTACAGAATTCATCACAGAAGACCTATGATGTAAGAAATGATAAAGGATTTCCTACAAGCAGAATTAAAATGATACCCAATGGAAAGTTTTCCTCATTTGAAAATCTATTTAAAAAAATAGTTGATTGTTAAAGTAAAAGATAATTGACTGAATGTAGAAGTAATATGTGTGACAACAACAGCAAATAGGACAAGAAAGAAAAACAGAAGTATACTATTGTAAGTTTCCTATACTGCATGTGAAATTGTACCATATTACTTAAAGGTCAATTGTAATAAGTTAAAGAAAGATGTCTGTTGTAAACCCTAGAGCCACCAACAAACAAAAATAAAAAGTACAATAAAAATAAAATAAATCATAAGATAAAATAGATATAACTAATAAGCCAACAAAGAAGATAAAGTGAAATTCCAAAAAAAAATGCAAAATCTTTTTAAAAACCTTACTTATTTCTATTTTCCAAGTTCTATAAATGAGGCTAAGTGTGGAAAAGAATAGACCCTGCTCCTCCAAGGACCCCATGCCAGGTATAAGAAGGGTGGAGGTGGGGCAAGAGGGTGGGAACATATGCCTAATGTTGCTAAATCTGTGGCGGTTTTTCTTTGTTTAAAAAAATCCAGAAATCTAGATATATTCACTCATCCATTCATTTATGTAAAAGTTTCTAGTATTTAAGGTGTTCAGTTTGATGATTTGATATATGTATACATTGTGCAATAATCACCCCAACCAAACTCATTCACGTATCTAACACCTCACAGAGTTACTATCTTCTTTCATAGTGTGTGTGGTGAGAACGCTTAAGACATACCATCTTAGCAAATTTCAGGTATATAATACAGTATTGTTAGCTGTAGTCACAGTGTTGTACATTAGATCTCCAGAATTTATTTACCCTGTATAACTGAAACATCTCCCCATTTCTGCCCCCCACCCCCCAGCCCCCTTGACCCCTGGCAAACACTATGTGATCCAGCACTCCTACTTCCAGGAGTATAGCCAAAGGAAATAAAATCACTATCTGGACAAGATACCTGCACTCCAATGTTCATTTTAGCATTTTTCACAATAACCAAGGTATGGAAACAATCTGAATGTCTGTCAATGGATGAATGGATAAAGAAACGGTGGAGTATTATTTAGCCTTAACAAAGAAGAAAATCCTACCATTTATGACAACATGGGTGAAACTGGAGGACATTACGCTAAGCCATATAAGCCAGGCACAGAAAGACAAACACCACAAGATCAAGTTCTCTCTATCACAACCACCTATGCAAACACAGCCACTGTCCCCAGCCCCTGTTCCTGACTTGGGTATGGGGGGTGGTGCTCTCCTGGTATATGTTCTAACCACCACCAGCTTCCCTAATTCCGGCTATCTTAGGCTCCCACACTGAAGATTAAATTCTTATCAAGACTGGGCCAACTCTGAGGTTAGGTGGAACTGGGGTGCCCTCTACTGTTTTCCAGAATTATAACTACTTGGCTTAATTTTATTCAATAAAGGGAAAATTCTAATGAAACAAATGGAAATTCAACTGATTATGCATTATTTCTCAAGACAAACACTGAATTCCACGTTAAAACAAAAATTATTGAAATGATAATAAATATTCTAGCAATGTGAGTTTCTATACAGTTCTGATAGGACTTATTATTTTCCTGTCCCCTCAGGTAGTCAGTCCATCTGCCATGAAGCAATGATGTTATAGGTTACATAAACACTAGAGTAGGATACCATTTCATCACAGGGAAGGAAAATGAATCTTAAGATAATTTTCATCTCTTTGATAATATGCACTGACATGAAACTGATAGAGAATTTGCCAAAAAACAAGGGAAATTTATTTTATTTTATTTGGAGACAGGGTCTTGCTCTGTTACCCAGGTTGGAGTACAATGGCGCCATCATAGCTCACTGTAACCTCCAACTCCTGACGTCAAGTGATTCTCCCGCCTCAGCCTCCCTAGTAGCTGGGAATATAGGCGTAAGCTACCACACTGGGCCACAACATGAAAATTTTAAACATAACTCATCAAAAGAATGTATTCACTTACAGTTGATGTTTCATTCATTATTAAGAATTAATGTCCATAACTCTCACTAATACAAAAGTAATCTGTTTACCTACTTTTTAAAAAAAAATAGACTGAATGGCTTTGTGTGACAATCTATACTGAATCTTTGATTTGCATTATGCTGTTTAATCCTGAATGAAGAGCAGCTGTCACTGCTATTTCTAAACCCAGAATTCCAACACCTAATAGGTGAAAATTATATTAAGCGGAGTATAAAATCATGTTAAGTTGACTTTAATGATTTTCACCAACAAGGAATATTACCATAGTGATACATCTTTGGAGAAATTAGAAAATGAAGAAAAACATGGTTTAATTTATCCATCTTAGAATTAGAAAAGCCTTTCAAACGAGCATTTTAATCTAATTTATATTTCATGAAATCCCACTAAAATCAGAGTTGATACTGTGGCTAAATACATATTCAGAGTAACACTTCCTGTATATTTGCACATTTATATATATTTATGTTCTGTTTCTGGAATATATTTACAAATTTTTTGGAAAATTTCAGAAATTTTGGAATGTGCAAAAGTACCAGCAGGTAACTTAGATTCGGAACACATTGTGTTAGACATAACTGGGAAACAGGAGTTTCATACGCTGGAAGGGTAAAGAACTTTTCTGGAGGAGAGTTAGGAATTTGCCTTTTCTCACAACTATTCTGTTAAAAGACACCATAAACAATACAGTTTCACAAAAGGTGTGGAACAATGATATAAACTAACCTCATCATGTTTTCAGTGGTTTTACTCTATACCTTGAACATTTTTCACGAGGTGTTCTCCTAGTGAAGAGGCACCCATCTCCTGAGGAAACACGACCCTGCAATCCTGAAATTAAGGAATGTGTTGTTTTAGCATCCATCCTGCTTGTGTTATTTGAAGGGGGTCCTATTTCTGCCTAGTTGTCATTAATGCCACCCTCACCTGTCAGGAACCGTGCCATTCAGACAAGAGACCAACATAACCGCAATGACAAAACCCCGTGTGTGTGTGTGTGTGTGTGTGTGCGTGCGTGTGTGTGTACGGCTAACTAGAGGCAGTGCATCAAATGTCCACGTCGTGGACCCAGAAGCTCGACTCAGGGAGATCCCGCCCCTCGACCACAGACCCGCTTTCAGATCCACAGACCCCGTAATCTCTGGCCCCTTCCTATTGCCACCACGGCTTCATGTCAAGAAATGGAACTTCAGAAAAGCCCCAGACGTCGTATACTGCAATTAGGACAGAGTTTCCTTCTAATCCAATTTTATTCCGGCTTCTCCGCCCCCCCCCCCCCCCCGCCTCCCCGTAGCAATGAATTACTACTTATGAATTAGATAGAAAGGATGCTCACAAACCAGTTTCTTTCGGAACAGATTACGAGATGAGGATGGGCAGAGGTGCTACTGAGGCCTGAGGAAGGGCCCAGGTGGGTGAGGGAGGTGCTGGCCCTAGAAAAGCTCTGGGAGCCACGGCCTCAGTTACCACGGGCTGCTGCCTGCTGACACGACCTTTCCGACTCTGGTCTAAGGAGGGGCTCCCGTGGTTATCACTGGAGCCATCGAACATGCTTCTGAGGGCCCTCGAGAAACTTCAGCAGAAATATGGCCTATCCCAAACCAGGCCAAGCCGCGGGCCCTGAGCCCTCCCCCTCAGCCGAGCCGGGCCGAGGGCGCATTTGGTGAGAGTCTGGCGGCCTCTACCGGAGCGCCTCTGCAGAGGGCCGTTCCTCCAGCCCGGGGACGACATGTGGCGCTCGGGAGAGGTGAGAGCGAGCGCGCGAGTGCGCCGGGGGCGCTGGGGGGATCTGCAGAGGGCAGCGCGCGGCCCCGGGCGCGGCGCGGAGCGGAGCCGCAGGGCGGCGGCGGGAGCGCGGGGCGCCCGAGCCGCTCGGCCCAGGAGCACTGGGGAAGTTCGCGCTGGCAGCATGGGGCGGTGACGCCGCACCGGCCTTCCGCGCCTGCCAGCCGGGCGAGAGCAGGCGGAGGAGAAGGATGCACCCTCGCCGACGGCTCGCCTCCCGGGGCCGGCGCGCAGGGTAAGCCCCGGGCGTGCCGGGCCGGGGCAGTGGGGTAAGAAGATGCGCGCGGGGGGCGTCAGGACTGGCGGCCCCGGTTCGGCCCGCACCCCTCTCCTCGGGGCGCCCGAGCGGCGGGCTGCATGGCCGGGGAGGGGAGGTGGAGAGCGGGCGGGGCGCCGCGGGCAGCCCGGAGCGCAAACTTTCCCCTGGCGACTGCTGGGGCGAAGCCGCGCGCAGAAGGGCAGGGGGGGTCCCGGGCGGCGCAGCCCTGAGGGACGGAGTGCCAAGGCGCAGCGCCTACGGCCCCGCGGGTAGGAATTGGGGGCAGGGGGGCCACCAGCCGCCGCCGTCGCGGGAGCCTGAAGGGCGAAATCGCCCACCTGGAAGGCCTGTCAGCCCCTGAGCTCTGAGGCGCTTGGCGTCCGGGCGCTGCTCGCGGGGTGGGCGCGGGCCCCGCGGGGGTGTCGCGCGCTTGTCGCGCGGGCTGCTCGAGGCCAGTGGACTCGGAGCCGCCGCTGCACCGCGCGCTCCCAGCCCAGGAGGAAGGTGCTGCGCGGCGGGGCGCTCGGCTCGGACCCGGGGCAGGAGCTGGGGAGGTCTGTGAGGGCCGGGAGCGAGCCGGGGAGGGCCCGGGAGCGGGAGACGCTCGGCGCGCCGCTGCGGACCGGGCGGGTGGCCGACCCTGCCCGGCCGTGGGGCACCGGGGCAGCCGAGGCTGCGGCTCCGCAGTGCAGCCCCGCGCCCACCTGCCCCGGCACGCCGGCCCTGGCGAGCCTCCACGGTGGTCTGGGGGCCTTGGGAGTGCAGCTTCTTCCTGGGGGTCCTGGCTCGGGGGTGAGGGGCGACAGGAGGCGCCGCCCGGGTTTCCCCGCATGCAGCGCCGCGTGCTCGCTGCTTGGGCTCTGGCCCGGGTCCGGCGACGAACCCCAGGACGCGCCCAGGCGACCACCACATGGCACGCTGCCCTTCTTGACAGCAGTCGCAGAGGGCCTTCGCTTTTGAGGTGGAAGTACCTGTTGTGTACTTCCCAATCCCGGAGTTTGCGGGGCGGGGGAGGTGGCGGGCAGGGTGTCCTCGGGAAAAGCTCCTTTTCGAATACTCGGTGTTCATATGTGGTGAGCCCCTATTTGCGTTATGCGCATATGAGAAATACGTGCCTTCACTAAGGTTAGTTGCCGAGCCCAGGGATGGTGCCTGCCTGGATTTCAAATGCGTTAATTACTGTCCAGCACCGAACTGAGAGGCTTCCCCAAATGCAGTGATTATTAACTTATTTAGTCAGGGGGGCAGGATGCCGAGAAAGTGGCAATTCTTTCTTCTAGGCATTTGTATTATCGTGATCCTGCAGAAGACTTGCTCCTTAAATGTGCTTTTTCTCCCCTCTTTCTACATACTTCCTCTCAGCACCTTGCAGAACAAGGAGTAGCTTGCTGGCTTTGAACGCGTGGCACGTATTTCAGAAAGGTAAAATTATTCCACTTGTGGATTTGACAGATACGAAATACAGTTGCGCAGATAACTCCAAGCATTTGTTTTAATAAATGATAACATGCTAAAAACTAAAACAGTATTTGAGACATGGAAAAAAATAAATTAGAATGATTCTGCACTCTGAACACAAGCGAAGATTAAGCCATCCTGTAACTTATTTTTACACTGCAACTTACTACCCAATGAAGGTAGTAGGAAATACCTGGTGTGCTGGGGGAGGACAGCCACATACTCTTTCTTTGTAAATTTCTTTGGTAGCAACAGGGTTTGATTCCAGGAACTGCGACACAAAAACATTCATGTTCACATGCTTTCCCACTTTGTGTACTTTTCAGCTTCAAGATCAAGTTGGAGAAAAGAACAGTTATTCTTCCAAATTCATCTGCTTCAACTATTATTCTTATTGGGAATGGACAATGGAATGTTCTCTAGCTTTATCATGATCAAAAATCTCCTTCTCTTTTGTATTTCCATGAACTTATCCAGTCACTTTGGGTAAGTTATCATCTGTGCTTTTATTTTACAATATTAGGGGCACTAGTCCCTTTCAGACACCTTGTAAAGCAGAACATTAATTCCCATTCAGCAAGCCCTCTCTTAGCACCTTTGCAGTTCCACACTGTTCCGTTTGTTGTAAATAAACAAAGAGTCCTTGCCTTGAGCCAGATTTTCTCCCTGAGCAAGGCTGCTCCTAGCATGGGGTCTCTGAAGTGAGTCAGAAAAAAGAGGCCGATTATGTTTTCAAAAATGGAAGCTGAGGAAGGTATAAGAGTCAGTTGTGTTTCTTCCTACGCAGGTTAAAATGAGATTCAGAAGTTCAAGTGGATAAAGGACAGTCACTGCTTGTTAGACTGGGCAGTGTGCAACACGTGACTGCCCTCCTTAGTTCCCTTATGTAGTTAAATTTGCCTTTAAAGCCAGGCCCTAGCTACATGACTGAAAAGGACTCACGGCCCTGACCTGAGCCAAGGGCCTGGAGTTGTGGCCCTCTGAACACAGGTGCAGAGACCATAACTACAGGTGCCTGAAGATCTGAAAGACACCCATGAAGTTCTGGCATTAGCATTTCTATTAACCTCTTTCATTTTGACTTTTAGTATCCATGTGATTCCAACCTTTTTTCATGATAGTCAGCATTCCAGATGAATGTTCTTAGGGGGCTGACATTCCTCTTCTTTCCCCTGCCCCCCACCACAGAATTTTCCTGGTTAATCCAAAGGATTGGAACTTGAAGTTGATGGAGTATAATCAAGAAATTAAATCTCAGGACAAAAGTTGCCAAACCTTAGTTTTACAAAAGTGGTCTCCTGAGGCTGCACTTGTGTAAATTAAGGGCTGAGAATATACAGTGGCTCTGCAACAGCCTGTAGAGAGACCCCTTCTATCTGGCAAGTAAAGAGGATCCTTCCAGGGCCATGACATTTTCTGCTTGTCCTCTGGACATTTTCTACTCCTCTGACCCTTCAAGATCTGTGCAGAGGACGAGAGAGAGAGAGAGAGAGAGAGAGAGAGAGAGAGAGAGAGAGAGAGAGAGAGAGAGAGAGAGAGAGGGAGGGAGGGAGAGGGAGAGGGAGAGAGAGAGGGAGAAAGAGGCTTCAGACCTTGCCCAGGTGCCATTGCTAGTAAACACAGCACTGGGACTGAAGTCCAGGTCTACCTGGGCACAGGCCTGAGCCTTTAGCTGAGACTCTGTCCACCAGAGCTAAGCTAAGAAGGATACCTGTCCTTCACCAACATGAGTCAGGCAGCATGGCATTCTAACCATATTAGTTTGCACAGGTGTGTGGTATGTCACAGCCCTTTTAGCCATTCCTAGTATTCTTTTGGGGAACAGTATTGTATGTTACTCTCGCTTTGCTTGTCTGTAGTGGACACCTCTCCCCCATACCCTTCCTTTCCTTAGCTGTTAGGTGAATGGTTTTCCTCTCCAAGTTCTCTCCAGCTCTTAAATCCTATAAACTGTGATGTCCACATGAAAGGTGTATATATAAGTGAACTCTTATAGAATTTTCAAGTTTGCCACTTAATGCATTAAGTAGTTTGTTTGTTTACTGATATACTACATATATTTAGTCATATTTTGGAGGTGAGGAGTATGCTAGGATTGGGAACACAAATTTTTATAACATTTTGGTCAAAATATATTATTGTGAATTTGCATTGAATAGGCATGAAATTATTACACTCCCTGGTAAATGCAAGTCTTAAATAGGAAGTAATGTGCATAAGGAGTTTAGCGACAAGAAGCAGTTATACTTTATTGCTTATTTAATTCTGTAGCTTTCTGAGGTCATCTTCAAAATAGAGAGGTAACTTAGCTTCTGGACGCTAACACCAACTAAATGGTAGAGTACCCTTCAATCTTTCCAGAAAATTAACTATTGGAGCAGTTTTCAATCATTTAGATATAAGGTCAACAGTCTATCATAAAACACTATCTCCTAACTGCAGAAAATATGTGAGATACAGAAAAGTATATAAGAAGGAAAATATCCTTAGTTCCACCACACAGAAGTAGTCATCCTTCACATTGTGGTGTGCTTAATTGCCCTTGCTCCTATACATGTTTTTATATAGTTGGGATCATACTGCACATTCAGTTTTGTACTGTGCTTTTTGGGTACCTAATACTTTGTTATCACAAACTCTTTAAAATGTGTGCTTTTAAAATGGGTGGATATTATTACAGTGCATGAATGCCTTCTTGTTTAGCTACTTCCTTAATTTGTGATGTTCACATTGTTTCATATTTTGCTGTTATAAATTTTCTTGTGGTGAACATATTTGGCTTACAACTTTTTTAACCATTTAAGATTATTTCTATTAGGAGATGTTTTCATAAGTGGAATTTTACATCAGGTTGTTTGAGTGCTTTTAACTCTTGCTTGACCTTTCGATGAAGTGGGGTTTCTAGCAAAGCGGGAAGCTGAGTTTCACACACTCTGGCCAGCAGGGAATATTTTTCCACAGTCACAAAAGACATCAAGTCCCTATTTATTTCCCTTTTTATGTGAGGCTCCTCTCACTTGCATATTATCTAAATGTACGGAAGAATAATTTTGTCAAATCCCAAAGAAAGTTTCATAATACTTACTTGACTTTAAAATCTTGGAAAATACTAGCTACCCCAATGTGGGATATATGTTTTAGGTGAATCCTAGGAGCAACGGAATGAGCTGCGTACCATTAGTGCCATCTTCCAGCTGGGGGAGGTTGGATGGATGAATAGCTACCTTGGGAAGTTGACAAACCCAGTAACCAACCAACTGCTGGGATTCCTTACTCAGCAAACTTCCCATGTCATTCTGCCGGGTTACTTCTTGGGCTCCCTTATTTGACTACATATGGTTTGCAAGGTAGTTCTAAGTTAAACCAATCTAGAGAGGAGAGGGAACATAATTCTGAAAGGTATTCACTGTTTCAGGGGAGAAAGAGTTTTCTATACTCTGAGATTGGGGAGAAAAAAGTTTGAGTCAGCTCTGTCTCCCCCTCCCCCCACCCAAAGAAAGTTTATGTGATCAGGTTGAAAAGAAAAGTGAAAGGGAAACACCCAAGGTCCTAATCTGAACATGATTCTAGGACAAGAGAATCCTGAATCCTGTAAATACGTGTGAGAGGCCAGAGAACTGGCAGGGGATAAAGATGCTATAGAAAATCAGACACAGAAGAAGAAAAAAAAAGAACATGTGTAAGGCTTTGTGCATGGACCATGTTGATATGCAGTGTTTGTGAGAAGTGTGTGGCTTTGGCAGTCAGAAAATTTATACCTATGATAAGTGAAATATACTTGGGGATTATATGAGATAATTAATGTGAAATTGCTTTGAAAATATATGAGTATTATTTCTCCTTTTCCCGATCATACTGTTAATTTGATCACAGTCACCAGCAGTTCATTTTCAATAGCCTCTATAATTCTCCTGTTAGTTTTAAATTATAGAACAGAGGATGAGTCAAGCGTACAACGGAACAGAGGCCTTATCTGACAGTCAGCTTTGTGCTATGGCACATTTGGAGACATGAGATTATTTGAAACATTATAATTATTTTAATGAAACTGGTAACCAAAAGCACATGGTATAGAAAAACTGGCACAGAAACGATATTGGCAACGATGTAATGTCAGAATTTATAATATTAAATTTAAACTGGAATTAATTTGTCATCATTTAGAAAAATCATACCTTATCAGACATGATGGACTAGTGGTAATTGCAAGATAAATTTAAGGATCATCAGCTCAATGATAAGGTAAATTCTGATTCCATTTATTTTATTGCCTTAAACATATTTTTAAGGTTTATTGATTGAAGAAGAAAAGATGTGTTAGAATTTTATTATGTGGCAGCTGCCATTCAAATAGACTTTGGAAAACAATGTTTTATAATCGGCAATTAAAAGTAGGTTCTTGCAAAAACAGTTTAAGAACATGAAGAGATAAGGTTATTCTTTATCTGTCTACACAAGTGTGCCAACCTGGACCTCCAGTTTCATGAAGGTCCTTTTCATACACACGCTCAAGGACAGTTCCCTTCTTTTAAGTAGAGCAGAAAGCACATTCTCTCTGAATCATGCAGGTACTTACAATGAATGCCTTTTTAAGTGGAAAGTTCTCCCTTGTGGATTCCCAGATGACAAATTCTTTCTACATTGTAGCTGTAGGTTCAGGAGGCCCAGGACAAACAGTCATTGTAACAATTATAAAAACACCCAGAAAGCGCCACTGATGCAGTTAGCAAGTGCACAAGCCCTGGTGCATCCAAAGCTTTCAGGGATGGGCACAGATCAGAAAGGTAATTTTTGTGTATCACAAAAAAATGTGGGTGGCTAAAGCAAGGCTACCGGGAAATGTGCAACGTTTTTTTTAAAAGGCATTCAAAGAAAATATCTCCCAATTATAGGCTTTATGAAGGAAACTTTTAGTGTGTTCGTTATGCCAATAGGCAGTGAGCAGAGCTCAGGAGAGAGACAGCGCACAGCTCTCTGCCGACACCGTCTGGCAGTCGGCTCCAGGATGAGTCACTGGCTCGGTTCAAGGGGAGAGGGAGTATGTGGGCTTTTGGATTTTTACAAAGGTTCAATTGCATAAGATGCATGTTTTAATTGGTATGAGATTTCAGAGGAAAGTATTAGAACCAAAAGTAAAAAGAAGTATTTTCATGGAACTCTGGTGGTAACAATCATTATCAGAATTTATATGAGTGTATCTCCTTAATCTCCAGAATGCATTTGCCAAAAAAAATGAACTATTTAATATTCACAAAATCCTCACTTTGTACATGAAAGAGCTTAGAGAAGCACGTCCAGATTTCACTATCAGAAAGTGGTAGAAGCAAGGTCTACCTCAGGGGTGCAGGCTGGAGCTGCCATTCTCCACTGTAAGCTTTCCCCAGAATATCCTAATATTTATGGTGCCATCTGAAAAGGGAAAGAATGGGAGAAAATCTGTATAATGGAAAGAAAAGAATATTCTAATCTTGAACTCAGTATCATTATAAAAGCAGTGAGTGGGCCACTCACATCTGTAATCCCAGCACTCTGGGAAGCTGAGGCAGGAAGATCACTAGAGCCCTGGAGTTTGAGACCAACCTGGACAACATAGCAAAGACCTGTTTCTACAAAAATAAAATTGAAAAAAATTAGCCACCTGTGATGGTGCACACCTGTAGTCCCAGCTACTCTGGAAGCTGAGACAGGAGGATCACTTGAGCCCAGGAGTTCAAGGCTACAGTGAACTATGATCACCCCACTGCCCTCCAGCCTGGGAGACAAAGTGAGGTCCTGTCTCTTAAAAAAAAAAAAAAAAAAAAAAAAACAGTGAGTTTACTGCAGCCCAAATAAAACCCAATACAAAATATGGATTGTGAAATAAAATGCTATAGAGAAAGGATCATGTGCTAGGAAAAGTAAGACATGCTATGAAACAAGCTTTGGCAGTTCACTGAAAAATCTATTTTATTTGTATTTATTTAACAATTTATTTCAAAATCAAAAAGCCATCCTAAAAGTAAATGAAACACAGAACCAGTTAATTTTCAGTTTTTAACAAAAACAATTGTTTATCACTCTACAATCAATTTGGTTCCTGGTTCCTGGCTCCTTTGGCAGATATTAAGGACAGCGTTAGTATCCTTTAATGGAGGGCAGTGTGGCTGCCCAGCTCTGCACTCTGTCTCCCTCCACACTCTCTGTGTGATGTCAGAAGAGTTACTTAACCTGCTGCAACTGTTTCCTGATCCTACCACACAGGGCTGATGAGAAGGATCACATCAGGTAGTCAGTCAGTCAACGAGTCTGTCTCTCTCCACTCGCAGAGACAGACCTGTTTTGTTTTGTAATAAAAAGCTACTCGTGTGAAACTGCTTTCTGCTTGTGGTCACTCCTTCACACCAGCCCTGCCTGTGTATTTTTTTTTTCCAAGTAAGGAGCCAAAGAACAAGGATAACAGTCCACCAAGAAGCTTGACCTGACACTTTGGCGTGTCTGGTCATTCTTTGGCCAAGAGCACACCAAGAGTGGAAAGCAGACTGGCATGAGACAGACAGTAAAGCAACAGGTGCTAGTTAGGTTATGATGATTGCTATGAAGAATGCCATGAAGAATAATTCCGAGTGAGAGACAGTGAGTGTGCCAGAAGGAGATGCTTAAGCAGAGATCTGAGCAAAGTGAGGACGTGAGAAAAGCTACTCTCAGAGAAGCCTGAACTGGCAGGAGGAATGGCGGGAGAATGCGGGGTGCAGTGGCAGGGGCACACCTGGCCTGATTCTGATGGTGAGGGGCCAGAGGGGGAAAGGGGACCATGCGGGGTGGTATCAGGAAGAGCAGTTGACTTTTATTTTGAATGTCAAAGGGCCATTGTGTGGTTTTGAGTAGGAGTGAAACATGATGCAATTTAGATGTGACAATATGTGACTTAAATTTTAAAACTCACTCTGGGTGCTGAATGAATAGAATGGAATCTGGGGTGGAGTGAGAAGGATTTAAGGAAGAAGCAGTGAGGGCTGTTGAGAGGAGACTGCAGTGGCCCAAGGGAGTGACTATTTGGCCAGGAAGATTTGTTGGTGGGTGATGTGTGCACGGAAGAAATAGAAGCATCAAGGATGATCCCAAGGCATTTGGCCTGAAAACCTGATGGGTTCATTGTCTGTCACTGAGCTGGAGGAGACAGTGGGAGAGCAGGCTTGGTACAGGAAACCATGAATGCAGTGGTACACATGGGAGCCCTGCGAGGCACCCATTAGATGTCCAAGTAGAGATGTCAGGCAGGCCCCTGGACGTAGAGGTCTGGAGGTCAGAGAGAGTGGGTTGGAAACATGCACATAAGATGCCTCCATGTTTAGGAGGCATTTAAAGGTATTTGGATTGAACGAGACCGGTAAAGATTGAGTACATCCAGAAAGGAAGAGGATCCCTGGATTGCGCCTGGGACATGTCTGTGTTGAGAGGTAGGAAGATAAGGGCCAGGGGGCAGCAAGAGTGAGAGGAAAGAGGCACGTGAAGAGAGGAAGGACAAAGAGGGAAGTCTCTTGAGACCTGGGGAAGGAAGTGTTGTAGGAAGGACTGGTCAGCTCTACCAAATGATGCTCACAGCTCAAGTAAGATGAGGACAGAGACTTGGTCTTTGGATTTGGCAATGTGGATTTCATTCCTGGGCCCCAGAGAGAGGTCCCCTGGGCTGCGGGTAGGGGAAGCCAGGTGGGAGTGGCTGCAAGAGAAGGGCGGCAGAGGTTTCTGATGTGAACCCATCTTCCAGTGAGTTCTGATGAGAAGAGGAACAGAGAATGGAGAATTAGCTGGAAGGGCATATGGAGTGAATGAAAGACTTTTTTAAAGACAGGCGGTATAAGAGTGGATGTGCTTACTGACATGGAAGTGAGGGGAAACTTGGTGTGATTAGGACAGAGATGGCATGAGTGCTGCATTGTCGCCTACATGGGCCCCCAGCATGGCTGAATGCAAGAAGGTGGGCAGTGTGGAAGGGGGGCTGTGGCCATCGGGCTTGGGTTTGACCTTGCAGGCAGCAGGACTCTGAGTCGGGCAACAGTGCCTAGGGCAAACATGCAGAACCTCCATGCAGGGTGGGGAGCAGAGACAGATCTGAGCAGGACTCAGGGAGCCAAAGGACAGGACTGGGAGGACTTCAAGGTGAGGTCCAGGGGAGTAGGAGGGACGTAAGAGTTCTGGCATAATGTTCCATGTGCAGGACTTGAGCCACATCAGACAGTGTGTTACAAGTTATTATTTTCCACTTTTAGAGGGGAAAACTCTTACTGGGAAACTTGGCATTGACCTTCAGTGTCCACCGTGGTGGGGTATTTTTTCTATTAGTTAGCTAAAGTGGTGTGTGATGGACATTTGAGGAAAACATCACAAAATGGTGCCACTTAGAGGTGCTTATTTATGACCTGAAAGTAGCAAACAAATAAACTGAAGATACAATACATTTCTCAGAAGCCATTCAATACTGGGAAAGAAGCAACTTGAGAAGGCAGATAAGACTGCTGCTTAAACCAGCCCAGTTCAATCCCCAAAGTAATTTCACGTTAAAATATGGCCACAGTTGCCATTATCGATCCCATTTTATGAAAATCAGAAATGGTCCTGGACATAGCCAGAGATAACACCAGGAAGCAATACATCGCACACCATCTTCACTGGCACCATGGGTGATATGACAAAACCGAAAAGATTTTTCTTCCCCAGAAGCATAACACAACTTGTACCCTTTAAAATACCAAAATATGGAAACATCATCAGGCATCACTTAGTAGAATGAAGCACCTTTAAAAAGGTGAAATCTACAACTTATGATTATTATTATTATTAAAGAATGTAATACTGAGAGATAAATAAAGTTTATTTATTGGCATAAAATCCTTTAAAGTTTCTCAAAAAGGATGATAACTTTAGATCTTAGTCAAAATACGACTCCTTGTTTCCTTGACCCTTTCAGAATAATGAGTGATTTCCACAGCAGAGTGCACCTGTGTTGGTAGGGGGCTGATTTTGGAGGTAGCTCCCTCTGAATTCCTGTCCTGCTATCTTCAGACCTCCCCTCCCCTGTAGACAGAAATCCAGCTATGGCTCCATCCACCCATCCTTACCACCGCCCATGCCCAGTCACTGGTCTTCATGCCTCCAGTGTTGCATCTCCCAAGCCCGTCGCTTACACACTGCCTGACCGCCTCAGAGAAAGTGCATACAGCTCCCCTGATCTTCAGGGGGTGTAGCTGGACATGCGAAGTCCTCTATGGACTGGCATGTACCTGTCTCCCCATTGGCACATGCTGCTCTGTTCCTCAGAGCTCTCACGCGCCCTCTGCAAATGCCACACTTGTTTCCTTTCCAGGACCACTGTTCACAGCACCCTTCTTCACTTTCCTTTGGTTTGAGACCCAGTCTTCATGCTCAAAACCCCAGGTCAGTTTTCCTCTTCCCTGAACCCAGGCAAAGCTCGATTTCCCTCCCTTGTGTTCCTATTGTGTCTTGCACATTGACACTGGATTCCTACACCTGCTCTGTTCTGCTGAAATCCTCTGGGAACACAGCCAAGTCTTTCCGAAGACTGTCCTGTCTATAAGGCCAGGTGCCCTCTTTGCCATCTTCACATCCCTGGGGTCACAATGCCTTGTACCTGGTAGACATCCAGGATGCATTTGTTCAGCTGAGCTTTTGGAGTAGGCACCAAGCCCAATCATATGCTCTCCAACACTGTTTAGTGTCACTCCAGGGCTGGCTCACAGGGCAGCTTTTCTGTTTCCATCTTAGGCCCAGAGCATTCACTGTCCACTGTCCACTCTCCTCCTGCATGTGAGGACCACTGGGGAACTTTAGGACAATACCAGTGCTTGTTCCCTCCTGGATCAGTTAAAACTGAGTCTGTAGGGCCCAGAAATTGGGAGGATGCTAATGCAAGGGTCTCAGAATCAAATGCCTTGAAAAGGCCAGGTATAAGACAACAGGGAAAGGTGGTGAATTTGCACAATTCCAAGAGTTTACCCTGTTTAAAGATGTTCACAATCATTTTTCTTAAACATTCTACTGATGAATGAAACCCATTAGTGGATCAAAGTTCATGGGCAGTTCCCTAGTCCATTTCATCAAAAGTTCCTGTATTTCTGTATTATTTTGTTTTTCAAGTGCTTTCAAAAATGGAACACAGCTAGCTGAAGTTGGCCGTTAGCTTAGAAGCAGTACTTAAAGATTGTGCAGCTTGACAGAGGTGCTAGCAAGTTCCCCGGACGTCTGTGAGCCTCTCCTTTATGAAGGCTCTGAGGCCGAGGCTAAGGAAACACAGCATTAGCGTCCTGTGATGAGGCCAGGGCCTTCTCCATGGCTGTGAAAACGGTGTGTTTCATAACTATGCACAGCAGATGAATCATTTTTGAGAATGATCTGCGGACTGAGGAGGGCTTCCCAGCTGCTCATGAAAAACAATACAAAACAAAGAAAACAAACCCCTGCTCCTGCCCTGATAGGCATTTTTAGGGATTTTAAAGAATCTGTTTCCTGGCCGGGCGCGGTGGCTCACGCCTGTAATCCTAGCTCTGGGAGGCCGAGGCGGGTGGATCGCTCGAGGTCAGGAGTTCGAGACCAGCCTGAGCAAGAGTGAGACCCCGTCTCTACCAAAAAAAATAGAAAGAAATTATCTGGCCAACTAAAAATATATATACAAAAAAAATTAGCCGGGCATGGTGGCTCATGCCTGTAGTCCCAGCTACTCGGGAGGCTGAGGCAGTAGGATCGCTGAAGCCCAGGAGTTTGAGGTTGCTGTGAGCTAGGCTGATGCCACGGCACTCACTCTAGCCCGGGCAACAAAGTGAGACTCTGTCTCAAAAGAAAAAAAAAAAAAAAACGAATCTGTTTCCTGCCTTCTAGCTCCTATCTTCAGTTAAAACAGCGAAGAAAACACTGTACATCCTCAGCCTCTGTCATACCAAGGCCCACAGATAAAAGAGGCAGTTATGGCAGGACAGGGCAGATATTGAAATTCCTCCAAGGCAAGTATAATTATGTGCAAATGTGTGTAGACATATTTAAACTTTTTTTTTTTTTTAATTTTGGCCAAGAAATGGCAGCTGAGCTTTAGCACTCTTAGCCACTTTGTCCTATCCTATTGATATTGAAAGTGATTTGGGAATTAAGACTCAGAAACAAGTGGGGTGGTGTTTCCCTGAAGCTGGAGGAGCAGTGTGCCCTCATCTCTGCTTCTGGAGAGAGCCCAGGAAGACAGTGCCCACACAGCGCTCACGCTCTCGGAATGGTCAATAATGCAGTCAAGTCTTTGTCCTCATTCAGATCTAACGTAATTTAAGAACATTTTCACCACAGATAATGCAATAGCTTAGAAAAGTTTTCTTGAAACATTAAGAGATGCTTTTATTACTAGTGTATACTTTCTCACTTCAATTTGTAAGTTAAAGGAGGTAGCAAGGACCTTCCAAAAATTGGGCACCTGGACATAGTCTAAAATTGAATCATCAAACTGATGAGTTGTGAACTCCATGAGAAGTGGACCGTGAGGCTAGATTTGGTTTGACCAGTAGTTACGCAGCCGGGCAAGTACAAAATGTAACTTCCTTTCTTTGCACAAACCTGGAAGAAGATATCAAGGCTGTCCAACTTGGTATTAGCTGTGCTAGGCTTAGCGCTTTGTCTTTCTGAAGTGTGAAACCACCGTGGATATTAGAGAAAAGGGGAATTTAATATTTTTAAATACTAAAATCGCAGAGTATAACAGGTATGTGTCTGTGGGCTCCATACTAACAGGATTGAATTTCAGCTCCTTAGAGCTTCGACTATATACACTGTAATGGTGATGTGAAAATTAGATCAAAAGAACTGTATACTCTCTCATTCAAAAGGGAATAGCTTTAGGGCCAGTACAGAATTGATCTGTTAGATGCATTCAATGAAAATGACTGATTTTCAAGAACTGGGTAGGGCAGGCACACATTGATTCTAACCTCAGCATCTCTCCAAGGATGGCAGCTCTCAGCTCTGATTTCACCCTATCCATGGGAAAGAAAATGCTTTCAGCAGAGCTAGGGCTCCCCAGCCAAGCACTTCAGGAAGATACCAGGAATCACGAGTTCTTTTTCCAAGTGCCACGGGTGCTGACTCCTTGGGAGCCTTGGCTAGCTGTCAGCTCTGTAAGTCCCCCTTGGAGCCAAGCCAAGTTTGCAGGTCAAATGCTCAATAATTCAGAATGTCTTGCTGTTTGCACATCTGGAAGCAGCTGTAGAGACCTGAGGTGGGGTCCATGCTCTCCAGGTGTGTCACTGTCTTCTGGACTTGTGGACTTTCCTTCCCTCCAAATAATGTCCTCTTGTGTCTGCTTGGGGCTGTTTCTGGTTTCTCTCTGCTGCATCCACAGAAGCTTTTGGAGCCTGGATAACATCACTCCATTGAACAAGCCAGAAATGTTCTGTGTCTTCCCTGAGGTTCAGCCCACTGTTCTCCGGGGTTTTACTGTGAGACGTGTTAGGTCACACAGAACATGCCAGCAGCTTGGTGTGGGAGACCAAAGAGATGACACAGACTCGATCATTTCTGTCACTGCACGCTCTAATCCTGGTATATTATTCACAGTGCAAACGTTCCCAATCCAACTAAGGATGCAGTAAGATTTGGGCATAGCAACGTTGTCTTTCAACTTAGGTAAAGTTTTTCAACATCCCCCTCCAAGTCCTAGCACCCATTGTCAGTGACTCACTAATCATATGTGAACTCAGTTTTTCTGTGTTTAAACCAAACTTCTGAAATCTTCTATGAGTGAATTAGGCTCTGCTAGTCCATGTGCAGTGGCTAATTTTGTTTTAAAAATGGCTAAAACTTTGACATAAAAAGCTCCTCAGAATCACAGAGTCATAGATTTTTGAGCATCATGTTTGGTTGATGGACAACCAGCCCAGAGCAGAACATCTCTGGATATTCGAGAACTGAAGCTTATCCATGCAGAACAATGACCTAGGCAGTGCGAGAGACCCCTTCTCAGATGCCCTCCCTGCGAGATGGGTCCCCATGTGATTCCCTGTTTTCTATATCTTGAGAAGAATTTGTAAGAAATAATATGTTTTAACTCTTTCTTTTCTTTCTCTTTTAAAAAGCTTTTCACAAATGCCAACCAGTTCTGGAAAAGATGAGACCAATGATAACATCACAATATTTACGAGGATCTTGGATGGGCTCTTGGACGGCTATGACAACAGACTCCGGCCTGGGCTAGGAGGTGAGTGTGCTCTCCTCAGCTAACACCAGTGAGGACCCAGGGAAAGCTTAAGCCCCCTCTCAAGCTTGTGTGTGCTGTGACTCAAGCAATTCCTAAAAGAGCTCCCCTGCCAGGATTTTGAGTTAATGGTTGCTCTACCCTTGCCAAGGATCCTGCATCCTTCGTTACCATTTTTCCAGACAGGAGAAGCTGGGGGAAGCGTCCCTGCAAACTCCCTTCTTCCCAGATAATCTTAACCTCCATTCCGGTTCCCTTAAGGAGGAATCAGCTCTTAGGTGTTATTAAAGCTGAAATAATATACAAGCAATGGCATACTCTCATATCTATGCAAGTCCTTTTCAGAAATCCACTGAATGCAATTGTTCTTCACATCTTTATAGGTTATTATGTTTAATTTTTCACTGTGGCAAAAGTCATAGTACTTACTTTGACTCTGCATGAGTTGATAGAAAATAACTGATAGTAGATTGTGCTTTCAGGGCACAACAGACATGGCTTAATTGTATGCTGAGAACTGTGTGCAGTTTCTAGGCACGTACAATGCCCGTGGCTGTAACCAGTTTAGATGTGGTGAGTTTGAACTTGCTGTATTAGGTGAGGTAAAAACCTTCCAGCAAACACATTCTTGGAGGAAAAAGTTTAGTTCTTGTCCAGTATTTGCATTTTTAACAGGGAGATTCACTTAAAGCATTAATTGCCATTCCTCTGCCTTATGGACAAGAAAAGTCCGCACAGGCTCCTTGACAGCATCTTACTCTGCCCTCTGAATTATGTACCCAGGCTTCTGTGTCTAGCAGCCTGGTCCCAACACCCAGAAGGATCAAAGCACCTAGGAATCCACTGAGCTGCTGTCAATTCTTGTGGCATCCTCTCGTCCTCCTGCCTTCAGTTGTGCAGGGTGGGAGGGTAGCACAGAGGGCCTAAGGGGTGCCCAACTGGAGCTGGCATCTCAGTGGGAAGATGGGCACAGTGCATCATGCAATACCCAGCATCACACGAACACTTGCCCATGAACAAATACACACCATGCAAATAGATGACCATCACACAACGAGATGTGACCCCAAGGAGCCTCTGAGCCCATGGCAATACTGTGGAGTGGCTTGGGATTATTTAATGTGGACTACAGTGCACTCTGAGTGTGGGTCCTGCTCATGACCACAGGAGGTTTCAGGGCTCAGGGGTGCCTTGGGAACATACAAATTTCCCCCAATATTATAAGCTGCTTTTATCATTGTATATATTTCCAAGTAATTTTAAATGAACCACTAGTATCCCACAATAGGAATTTCTAACAATTCAAAATGCCATGTAAGGAGAAGTGGGCCATCCCTGTCTCAGGGCACATTTGTGGGCACTTTCTTTTATGTCCCTTCGTGGAGATCACCCAGTGCCTCCAGTTTTGATGGGAAATTCCTGTGAGTCAGTAATCCTCATTCAAAATTGTCCAACTCTTTTTAAAGCCACTATGTATGGGGAAGGCGGGGTTGTGCACTGGCATGCTGGCATTATTGCTCTGGGTTTAGAGAGGAGGAAACCCAAGCTCAGATGTTTGTGAAACCACCCAATGCCCACAGCCAGGCCTCAGCCAGCATATATTCAGGACTGCTCCCCAGGGGACAGAAGTACCATGACAGCCAAGCTGCTTTCTTTATATGATGGGTATTTTATTTCATGTTATAGTTTGGAACAGCTTGGCTTCATTTGGTATTTGTCGAGTCCTCCAAATTTACCAAACACATTGTAAAAGCCCCCTGGTTGCAAAGAGTGAAATCAGTTAATAGACTGAGAATACAGGGCGGTTAGGACAGCGCAGGGTGAGTCGGTGCGAGCCGAGGAACCTGTGTCTGTGTTTCAGAGCGAATCACTCAGGTGAGGACGGACATCTACGTCACCAGCTTCGGCCCGGTGTCCGACACGGAAATGGTAGGTCCCAGGGCACAGCCCCACGCAGACAATTCTAAATAAACGCTGAAAGGAACTGCTAAGAACTCTTGTACTCTGACGTCACCTCGTTGCCTTCCTTTGCATTAGGAATATACCATAGATGTGTTTTTCCGACAAAGCTGGAAAGATGAAAGGCTTCGGTTTAAGGGGCCCATGCAGCGCCTCCCGCTCAACAACCTTCTTGCCAGCAAGATCTGGACCCCAGACACGTTCTTCCACAACGGGAAGAAGTCCATCGCGCACAACATGACCACGCCCAACAAGCTGCTGCGGCTGGAGGACGACGGCACGCTGCTCTACACCATGCGGTGAGCGCGGGTGCGGGGCACAGGGACGGTGCGGGACAGACGCAGCGGCCCGTCCTCGTCCAAGGGCCATGCAGCAGGATTGTTAGGAGGATGGGTTTGAGGATTGCATCGTGTGTGTCTTGGGCATTTTTCACCTTGAGATCCACCCACAGAAATATCAGGTACATTCTGTCCCTTGGCTGCCCTAGGTCCATGTCAGTTTGTTATTTGTACTTATTTATTTGGTTAAAGCTCAAGAGCATCTTTGGAATAGTGACCCAGATAATGTCAGATAGGGAGCATTTATTTTATCAAGATTGTATTTAAAAATCTAAGAGGATTCTTTTTTTTTTTTTTTTTGGTTGCAGTTGTGTTTTTTGGATGTTTTAACAGACTGTTTCTCACATGCTTTGATAACATTCCAACGCTGGGGTTAATTTTTAGCATTTCTAATTTAAAATGACCATTAGTTATTTTTTAAAATTCTGAATTATTCATTGTCCTTGAGTAAATCAATAAATTGGCCAGCAAGAAAGGCTTCTTTATAGCTTTTCAAAGTTTCCATGGTGGGTCTAAGTATGCTTCAAAAAATATTTTTAAATTAATAAAAAAAGCCTGAAAGCCAAGTTTTTTTAAAAAAACAAAAAACAAAAAAACCCATGCATGTAGGTAGACATTATTGGAATTTCTCTATCTTGCTACAATTTTTCACAATAAACTTTATATTTAAAAGAAATAATCATAGTAGAAAATAACATTGATACTGTCACCTTCAGAGGCTGTGTTTCCTGTATGTTCTGAGGTAGTGGTCCCCAGCCTTTTTGTCGCCAGGGATGGGTTTCATGGAAGACAGTTTTTCCACAGACTGGGGTGGAGTGGAGGGTGGGAGGCGGAGTTCAGGCAGTGATGTGAGCAATGGGGAGCTGCTGTAAATACAGATGAAGCTTTGCTCCCTTGCCCACTCCTCACCTCCTGCTGTGTGCCCCACCAGTTCCTCAGTTTCATGGAAGACAATTTTTTCATGGATTGCAGTGGGAGTTGGGGCTGGTGGAGCTCTACAGCCCAGTCCCCAACATGCCATGGACTGGTACTGGTCCTTGATCTGGGGATTGGGGACCACAGTTCTGAGGAACACTTTGACACACTGTGTCCTGAACCTATTTGACAGTAGGACTTGATTTTTCTTGTACCAATCCCATAAGGAGCTGTGTGATGAGTGAGCCTATAACATACATATTGGCATTTCATGCCATTCCTCATGCTTGGCTTTTCCTTACATTGACCTGGAACATGTTTTGCTCATGGATGGAGACATGAGTTGTGAACATCGGTGTCCTTGGACGATGCCTTCTCAATAAAGAGAAGTATGTTGAAAAGCTGAAAAACGTTGCCAGGGTTGAGAATAAGTCCTTAGTCATCCTTCTGTGGAAAAGCAGGGGCACAGAGAGAGACTGAGCACAGAAAGCGAGTGTGGAGAGTCGAAGGTGTTGGATGATCCTAGGGGGTCATGGGAGGAATGATTGGATGTGGCTATTGTGAGGGTCCCTGTGTTCTGTTCATAGAATAAAAATACCCACAGTCCTCATTGGACAGTGGTCCTTGGTTTTCATCACTGAGAGACTGTAGCTAGGTCCAAAGCCTGAAAGGTATATCACAAAATATGCAGCTCTAATTCTAGAAGACAATGTGGTGTTCTTGTCTGGCGCATTATTGCCTGAATGGGCTGGGGAGTTAGGCCTGGTGTTTAGAAGGGGAAGAGGCAGGAGGGGGGCCTCTTACTGAGCTCTGTGTACCAGGCAACTTCACAGACATGGAATCCTTCAGTCCTCAAACAGCCCTGTCAGCCAGGTGACACTGTGACCACTAACAGGAGAGTAAGGCTCAGAGGTGTTTGGAAAGCAGCCCAAAGTCACACAGCTAGTGAGAGGACAACAGGAATTTGAGCTTGGGTCTGAGGAATATCCTTGTTTAATCCACCACATTTGAAAATTGGAGGGATACAGCATTATTAGATATAGGCTGGCCTTCTTACTACTCTCCTCAGAATGTCATGCCCAGAAGGAAGCTGGAGAGAGGTGAGAAGCAGAGTAATTATTGGCTGTTTATGCAGAGGAAGTCAGCTAATGAGTTGCTAAGTTGGTAATGAGTTTTCCTTTTCAGTCATATACAACATTTGGAAAGTGGAAATAGTTCCACTTCCAAGTGTTATGAATTTTAATGGGATAGAGCTATGGCTATGATGCGATAGCATTTCTACCTATTGATTTTGGGAAGATGGTGAAATGGCGATACACATTACTGGTGGAATATAAATCACTCCATGGACGGTGATCTGATGCCCTCACCCCATTATCGAGGGCTTCTGTGGCTATGCCTTTCTGATCAGCTCTGGGCCACACCTGTCAAGCCGTGTAAAAGCAACAATATGCTTTGATCTAGTAATTCCCACGTAGTATCTGTCTGAAGGAAATAACTAGGCATATGGACGAAGCTTCATACACAGAGGTGTCTATTATGATATTACTTGTGATACCAGCCATTGGAGAAATATAAAAATTTGATAAGTTTCTCGAATAAAATTGCATCTTTAAATTTTTTTTTTTACTTTGGACCTAATTTAAAAAAATGAAACATGGAAGCATAGAACAAATTAGGGTTTATGTAGTGTCCTTTTAACCTAAGACAAATATCTACAAATGTTTGCAAAAGTACAATTACCATCTCATAAAAAGTAACTCCATGGAAATTATTGTACTTGAATAGGATTTTTAAAATTTTTTCCCTTTTATTTTTAGTTGATACATAATAATTGTACATATGTTTGAGATACAGAGTGCTAGTTTGATATGTGTATACCATGTGTAATGATCAAATCAGGGTGATTACCATACCCATCACCTCAAACATTCATCATTTCTTTGTGTTGTGAACATTCAAAATCCTCTCTTGGAGCTTTTTGAAAATATACAATAAATCATAGTTAACCATAGTGAATAGGATTTTTTGTGGAAAATCCTCACCATTCTCCAGAAATCCTTTAAATTAGTATTCAGAGATACACACAATTGAGCCAGATGGAATTCTTTACATAGGTGATTCAAAAGAAGCCAAAGGAATGTAAGCCCTGGATGCTATTTGTTCCCAAAATGTCTGGCAAAAAGCCAAAGGCACTTGCCTGGCACTAAATCACACTGTTGGTTTTGAAGAACTGTCTACCCTCAGTGGGTCATTCATTTACTGGGTCTGAAGCTAAATTTCATCAGTTGCTCAGAGCAAAGCCCAGAGAGAGTGGCAAACATTTACCATTGGATCCTCAAGAGCATGCTTATAAAGTATGATCTGCTGTAAAAGCCATCGCCAGAGCTCTGCTTCCAACATTGCCTAATAAATACGTGTATTCCTTGAATGGCCACTTGGGGGTGGCATTGTCACATTTTTGCTTGGTCATCAGCGGATAGCATTCAATAGCATCTATTTTAGTATAATAGGTAACTTGAAGAAAATTATTTATGTTATACATGTTTGATTTGTGGGTAATATATTTGAAGGAAATTATACATCTATATCTGGAAATTTTTAACTAGACACTGAGATGTGTTTGTGTATACGTACAAGCACATATATCTATACATACATATACCAGTGTCTAGTTAAAAACTTCTTTCATAAAACCAACAGATACATTGGCTGACTCTTGAAATTTTTAAGGTAACACTTATTTTTTATTGGAAAGAATTAAAATATGATTTAAAAATTTGTAAAACATGGAAAATCACAAAATATGGAATATGGTTATGAAAACATCAAGACCGAAGAGAACCAATGTTAACATTTTGGTGTGTGTCGTGTATATGTGTCTCTGTGTGTAGACACACATGAATACATGTGTGTATATCTGCGTTTATATGCACATAGTTTCCTATAGTTTTCTTGTGGTCTCATTCTCTGAAAACTGTTTCGTAAGTAGCTTTGTAATTTATAATATACAGTATTGAAAATATTTTCCCATGCCATTAAATATTGTTCTGAAACTTTGTGATACATCACATTCCATCATGTGGTGATCCTGTCTTTATATAGTTTCTAACAAAGATTCCTGTTATTTCCATTTTTTCCCTCTGTGGTAACATGGTGATGCAAGCCCTTTCAATAAATCCCAGGAACTGGATAAAACATAAATCTTTTAATACAAATTTTCAAACTGTTCTCTAGAAAAAAATATAGCAATTTTATTCCCACTAACGATGGGAGGAGCAGTTCCCTCTATTACTTCCTCCCTGACACTATATATATGAAAATGAAGCGTCAACCCATTTTGCTACATAAGATGCAATTAGCAACCAGTCTATTAAAAAAGCATGCGTAACAGTTACTCATCTCAGGATTTCTAGTACATCAGCTTTGTTCTTTTCCTTGGGGACATATGTCTTACAGAGCTCCCTTGTCCTGACTTAATTTAGAAGGAGCCTCGTTCCCAAGGTTGGAGACATGGAGTCTGACTTACACGCTACTGCTCTCACCTCTGTCTGCTCTGGCTGGGCTCCCCGAGGCAAGCACCCACACCCTCCCTCACTTCCTCAGTCGCTGAAGACCGGCTGCCTCCCACACATCTCCCTGGGAGCCTCTGCCTTGCACCAACATGCTGCCTCCCTGCTTCGGCTCTTGGTCCTCTAGGTGTGGTAGGAGCATTTTGCAAACTGCAATTGATTTCCCAAAGTTCCGTGTTCTCCCACTGAGTATCTTTGGAAAATTACTGTGGCAATCATGTATGATACATGTGTGACACTCATGTATGATCCATGTGTGAACTCCTGTGGAGTGCCATATAGTACTAGTGCCTGGTGGAGGAGGAACTTAACACGTGTTTGTGGAGGAATGAATGATAATGGAATGAATGAGACACCGTTTCTTATACAGGGCAATCTCACTGTTTAGACCTCAGTATGAGGGATTTAGCAGAACCAGAGAGAGCTTCTCTTTCACAGATAAGAGCAGTGTTTAGGTTTATCCCAGTTTTATAAAGAGGTTTATGTTTGGCTAAAAAATTGTACTTGCAGCATACAAATGAGGCTATTTTAACACATATTTCTTGCATAGTTGGTTAGAAAACATGACCAGAAATGTTGTGGGTCTGTTGTGAAGGTTGTTCTGCAGTAATTTCAGTCATTCAACCTAGTGCGGCCATTCTTCCAACTGTTAAGTACACATCTCACAAAGGACATTTCATCGTTTACAAATGGACCACCTCCAGCACAGTTTTGCTTTCTTAGTTCCAGACCCCCCAAAAATTGTGGACACCCTCAGTTCTAGTGAGAGAGAAGCCAGATTCCTGGTGTAGCTCTCGCCTGGCCAGAGCAGGGACCTTCTTGAACAGAGCCACATGCATGCTAAGGGCCACCTCCTCCTCCAGGCTTCAGGGTATCTCTAGTGACCTCTCCTCAGAGCTGGGATGTGGCAGGCTACTGTCTCAGCTGCAGGCCTCCCAGCTCAAGCCTCACAGAGAAAAGACCCAGACACTCAGTTATAGCTGAGTGGAAAGAACCACTTGAGCTCATCTGCTAATTAATTTGAGAAAACGTATGTGGCCTTAGTTATGTGCTAGGTGCTTCAGAATATATAAACTCATTGAATCCACAGAACGCTGTTAAGAATTTGGTACCGTCATTATCCCCATTCACAGATGAGGCAAATGCAGCAGGTGAAAGTGAATGCACAGGAATTAACCTATCAATAAAGCTCAAATTCCCAAACCTGCCTGCCTCGCCCTGTGTTAATACAATATCTAAGAAACCTGTGGCAGGAGGCTGTGCTTGCTGTTCAGCCCGCAGAGCCTCCTGGGGTGACGCCACGCCTGCTTACGTTGAGGGGAAGACAGGACAGAGGGTTCAGAGCGCCAGGAAAGCACTGCCGTCACAGAAGTGCTCTCAGGGAAAACAAAGTGTTGCATTTCTGGTGAGTGTTCCCAAGGCCACTTGGTGGGTCTGCGGCTGCCTCGAGGTTGCTCAGAGCTGGGGAACTTGTCCTTACCTTGCTCACCCCCCCAGCAAGCAGCCACCTACACCTGCCTCCAAGGCTCTGGGACACCTGGGCCCTGAGTCACGTCAGAGGGCAGCTGAAGGGAGATCTATTCTGTGGTCACCTGGAAAAAGGTGGTCCTCCTAGTAGGCTGAAATTGCTGGTCTCATCTCATGCGTACTCCAGGCCTTAGGTTTGTGGCAACCCATTAATTTTAGCCAGGTAGGAGAAAATTCAGAGCAGTCACTGTCTCACAGTTATGTACTAAGGCAGTAAGGATTTCTGGATTTACCCTGAAAACAATTAGGCATTTGCCTGATGCTTATGGAGAAGGAGGATGTGGCCGGGTCCTCCATGCCTCCAAAGCGTTTCCCAGGTGCCGGGGAATCTTGAATTCTGTGCACCCCATAGACCAGCAGTAGCCAGCTGCTTTCTCCTGTAACTCAGATGAGCATGTGAAGGGTTCACAGCCAGGGAACTCCAGGAATTCTTGGGCTTCTGTGAAGGTTTAAAATACTTCGAGTGTTACAATCTTTTAATCGGGGTGATCTTTCTAAAGCATTTTAGAAGTATGAATGATCAAATAAACTAAGAATATTTCCATAGATATCTAACATGAAACTCATACACATTGCTAATCAAATTTTTATTATTGAACTTAGTTTTTTTCCCCAGTAGAGTCTAAGTCTTTTTTTTTGTGTAATGCTTCAAGCAATAGTAATAAAGTCGATAAATACACACGGTTAAAGATAAGCATTGTTATTGTCTGTTAGTGTGAAAACAGAGAAGAAAAAGGACTTGGGGTAGAACAGCAGGAGGGGCAGTTTGTGCAGGGAGCAGGCAAGGTCAGGAGAGGCCTCCCTTAGCAAGTCGGTTCCCTGGGAGGTGGGGAGGTGAGAGGAGGAGTGTGGGGGGTGTCAGGGCTCAGCACTTCTAAGGAGACAAGCAAAGGCCAGTTTGTGGAGTCAAGTGCATCCTAACTCACTGGGGACCCCTGCAGGGATTTAAATTGAGGGATCTGCTGCCTTGTGGAATAAAACAGTTTGGAGGATCAAGATCCAGGTGGAGTGAAGTGCTCAGGTGGGGTAGGTGATGCCACGTCCGGGAGAGAGATGAAGGCAGCTCTGTGGAAGGCAGGTGCTCTGGATGGGGGAGAAATGGACAGAGTCTGTGACATTTTGGAGGAGAACTGACGGGACTTGTTGATAGATTTGAAATGGGGGGGACATATGGGAGGTGTCCGCAGGTCTGTCTTACAAAAGTAGTGCTGTTCCCTGAGATGATGACTTGAAGGAGCGAATGTATGGGAACACTGGAAGGGCACCAGGGCTTTCTCCAGGGGGTCAGGGAAATGTCGAATTCTGTTTTAAATATGTTGCCCTTGTGCGATCCCTGAACGGAGACACCTAGCACAAATAGATGCAATCGGCCTAGACGTTTTCAGTTGGACTCTCAGCCAAAGGGCATGTTACTAAAGCCTTTGCCCGGGTGCCCACCTGCCGGGACCCATCCCCGGGCAGCGGTTGTCACAGGCCAGCTGGAGCCCAGCTTAGGGCCTGGCAGATGCCAGCCTTTCCTGGCAGGGGTTGGAGCCCACCTTTGTCCAGGTGAGTGGGGGCCGTGAGAGTATTGTTTGTGGGGATGCGTTGGGGACGCAAGAGTGTGTGGTGTGTGTGGGTGAGTGTGAATCTGTGGGTGTGAGTGGGTGTGTGTGTCCAGGGCATGGGCTTTAATCCTCTAACTAAAGTACACTATTAAGTGGGGGAGAGGCAAGGCATCTGTCTGGGCTCCTCTCCAGTGTGTTCATTTAAACAAACTAGCAGAGGCCGTGGAGCAGAACTTCCCTGGTCCCCTCCCTCACCCAGGCCCTAATTCAGCCTCTGCTGCTTGCCCACTTGGCCCATCCCTTTGTCTACTGGAAGTTTTATTTACAAAGTGCATGCAGAGCCTTCAGCTGCTCACCCTGGAGTCCTGCAGAGGGAGGCAGGCGACCTGGGGACACTCTGTGATTGTGCAGGGCTGTGTGGTGGGCTGTGGGTCCCAGCCCAGGAGGCGGAGTGGCTGGGCAAGGGCTGGAGCTGCCGGCCGGCTAGACACAGGGATCAGTGTGAGCAGAAGTGCGGGCGTGGGAATTGGTGTGAATAGTACAAAGTGTTTCCTTGAGGGGCCGGTGCAGGCCAGTCAGGGAGTAGCAGGAAATGAGACCGGGAGGTGCACCAGGACCCGAGGATTCAAGACTAGTTACTTTTGGTTGGGCCTTTGGGAACTGCTAGGGCGAGGGCCGGAGCCTTTCCTGAGCCCCCACAGGCCAGGCAGTGCCACGTGTGGCCAGTCCCTCTGCGGCCGTCTGTGCAGTAGGTATGACTCCTTTCCTTTGCCAGTGAGAAAGTCGCCAGGCCTGAGGCCGAAGCAAAGCCTCAGTGTGAGGAAGCCCTGCCCAGACAGCAGGGCAGGACCCTGCACCTGCAGACCGGGACCCGCACGCAGAGCCATGGCATTCGTGCTGCAAGTGTCAAAATGAAAACCTGGGAGGGGTTCTGTTTCCATCCAACAGTACACTTCTCTCTGAGTGCTTTTACTTCTTACAGCAAAACTAGCAAAGCTCCTGGAACATGTACCTTGTCCCCAGACAGGACAGCTGTGCGTGCTGGGTCCCCCACTGCACAGAAACTGCCGCCACTCAGTGTCTCCGTTCTCATCCGTGAGGTCTAAGTCATCCCTGCAGGCGTCGGGGGGTCAGTGGGGGCCGTTCTGAGATGATCACGATCCTGAGATAGCCGCTGCGTGAGGGCTCCTGCCTGCAGCCCCGGTACACGCACACTGATTTCCTCCTGGCGCCAAGTTGTTGTACTTCCCTCCTCCCTAGGTAGAAGCTGCTCCAGCGTGATTAGGGATCTGGTGAGATCCAGTTTCCCCTGGGTGTTCCTTCATCTGAGTCTCTTGGCTTTCGTCATTCTTTCTTGCATCATCCTGTGTCTTCCTGTGTTCTTGGGTAACAGAGCTGTTCGTGTCCCCTCTCTTTAGAAGTAAAATCCGTTATTTGCAGCCGCTGGCAGTCTGTTATGTGCTCTTTTCCAAGGAGGTTGGGCATATGTTTTTGCCCTATTTTGTACATGATTGAACTGAGACTTGGGATTTTTCCAAAGCCCCAAGGACCCAAAGGCACAGCTGGGCTCACAGAATATCAGTTTTCTCCAATGTTTTTTCTTCCAGTCTCAGTCTTGGGTATCTTTTCCGAAAATCCATTAGTTTCCATGAGTCCACCTTCTGTCTATTTACTTACATGCTTTAAAACGCACTCCAGCCTTGGTTCCATTCTCTGTGGCCCTAGGACAGGTCCTCATCCGTAGGGACCAAGGTCTGAAACGCAGCCAGGAGTTTGTCTCCAGCCGCAGCTGCTTGCCTAGCTGCTCTGTGCTGACCAGGCAGGGCCATTTGTCACTGGCTGTTTTTCACTCTTTCTCTACCTCAGGGCACTCGCTGGTCCTCAGGTCCTTCCCCCACCCGCCACTCATTCAGGCCCCTTCCTCAGCCCCAAGAGCTGCACCTTCACTGGCTGGTTCCTTGTTCTCAGTTTCTCTCTCCTATAATATTATTCCTTCTGAATACAGACGCCAAGACCCTTGTAAAGGACCACCTGGACTTACCCTGTCAAGGATTTACAGCTTGTTAACTAACTTGAAAATTCTTGATTGCACTCTAACATCTGTGCAGGCTCTGGCACTATTCTGCTTGGGCTGGAATCCTAACTCCGCCACTAATTGCATGACTTGGGAGAAGTTACCTAACTGCTCTGTGCCTGTGGGAGTGAGATAATACCCATCTCCCAGGGCTGTTGGAAATACAAGTGGAAAGAGCTTTTCCACGGTGCCTGAGCCAGAGATGTCTAACCTTGTTAGCCACGTGGGTACGGGGTCTCCATAAGAGCCGCACCTCCATGCAGAGAGGTGAGGCGCCCTGCTCACTGCCCCGTGGTTTCGCTTCCTTCCCAACCTACTTCATTCCACCCTTCAGTTGTTGCCCAAGTGCCGGTTGTCCTGGAACCCAGCACCTCTCACCACTCCTTTGTCTGACATCACACGGAGGCTTAAAAACGACGTGGAATATATTTTCTTCCTTTATAAGGGCTCTGAGGTGTGTTCGTGTACCTGTGTTAATGTTGTCTCCAAAGAAGCAAAAATGTATTGGTGTCTCTGCAAAGTAGCCAAAAATAGGTTTGCAGAATATCTCATGAGAGGCGTATGAAATAGAACATAATTTCTCTTAAGAATTCAAAAGTTGTAACCGCCTTTTTAATGTCACTGTCCAGCAATCACAATTTAACTCATTACAGATTTCCTCACTTTCTCTGTCGCTCTCTGCCATCATTTGTCACCCCAGAAACCCAGTGGGGCCGCAGGTGAGATGGAATGAATTGGGTATGATTATAGGCTGAATTCTGTTGCTCCCAAATTCTTATCTTGAAATCTGAACCCCTCAGTATGTCAGAATGTGACTGTATTTGCAAATGGGGTCTTTAAAGAGGTAATTAATTTAGCTCGAGGTCACTAGGGTGGACCCCCATCCATCATGACTGAGTCCTTATTACAAGAGATTAGGACCCAGACACACACAGGGAAGAGCGTGGGAACACACAGGGAGCAGACGCCATCTACAGGCCTCAGAAGGAACCCAACTGGCCCACACCTTGATCTCAAACTTACAGCCTCCAGAACTGTGAGAAAACACGTTTCTGTTGTTTAAGCCACCCAGTCTGTGGTGCTTTGCTATGGCAGCCCCAGCAAACTAACACAGATACCAACAAGAGGCTGCAGCGCTGTAGCAAGAGCCCTAACACACTACGCGTGAGCTGTAACAGCTTCACATTCAAGGTGTCTATCCACTTCTTTAGAAACTTGACAGAAGTACAGTACCCACTGATAGAATTTAATGTTTCAGCGTTTGTACATCTTTTAATGGTAAATGCGTGGGGCCAAATGCGTCTTGTTACTGTCCCTGTCATATGCTCCCTCCCTCCACCACAAGAATCTGATTCTTTGCTGCGCTAAGTTGCACAGTGCAGACCAGTCGACACCACTTGTGAAGCAGCCTCTGTGTCCTGAAGATGCAGCTGACCCATGGAGGGGCTTTTTAGTGCCTGTTTTATCACACTGTTTGCTAAAAATTAGTTCACCTCTTCTAAGCTGATAACACTTGGCCATTGGTAACTCTGAGCTCAATAATTTAAGTGATAGCAAGAATAACCTGCCCTTCCCTCATCCACAGAAACTCCAGACAGTTCCAGAATATTTGCCTGACCACTTAGGGGAATGATAGACTGTCACAAAATGAGTTGCCACAGTGGAAATAGAGATTTAGAGTCAGACCTCTATCATGGAAATTGAGAGGAACGATACTGATTGGCAGACAGGTAGAAAATCTCTGTTGAGTCTCCAAATATGGAAAAACAAACCCTCCCTGCGCAGTGAGTAAAGGCCAACACAAAAGTTAACCCACATCCTTGCATTGTGGAAGATGCTGCACGGCCACTCTGGTGAGGCTGCTTCGGGTGGCCTTCTGAGTGTCACTTAGACCTGCAATCTCCAACCCCGGGCTGCAGACTGTGCCAGTCCATGGCCTGTTAGGAACCAGGTCACACAGCAGGAGGTGAGTGGTGGGAGAGTGAGTGAAGTTTCATCTGTATTTACAGCCGCTCCCCATCGCTCACATCACAGGCTGAACTCCACCTCTGCACCCCCTCTCTCCCAGGGCCATGAAAAAATTGTCTTCCGTGAAACCGGTCCCTGGTGCCAAACGGTTGGAGGCCACTGACTTAGACATCATGTTTCTCTCTGTCCACTCACATCCCCTTTCTCTCAGCTCCACAAAGGAAGGATGTGGTGTCATCATTTGAAAAATCCTGGTTGTTAAAGCAAAGCATTTTAAGTGGCATTGTAAATACCAGCTCAAAGTGTTAATTCCTTCTTTGAGGCGTTCAGAGTTCTGGAGGCAGGACTCAGGGACTGGACACAGCAGCACCTACAGTGTGGAAGTCTGGCACTTGGGGTCGGGGCCCTGTGAGCTTTCGGGTCACTAGTCAGCCTGCCCTCTGACCTGCCCATAAGCCCAGCAAACTGTTGTCTTTGACATCTCTATTTCATTTATCCAATCTTTGTTGTTTCCTTTCTTCATTTAGCTTTGGGCTCAATTTGCTCTTCTGTTTCTAGTTCCTGAATGTATAAATTTAGGTTATTGATTTGAAAACTTTCTTTTTCTCTTTAGTGTAGCCATTTACAGCTGTAAATTCTACTCTGAGCACTGCCTTTGCTACATCACATAAGTTTTGATAGGTTGTGTTATTTTCATTTATTTCAAAATTGTTTTCTAATTTCTCTTATGGTACATTCTTTGACTGATTTGTTATTTGGGAATGTATTTAATTTCCACGTATTTGTGAATTTTTCAGTTTTCCTTCTGTTATTGATTTCTAGCTTCATTCCATTGTGGTCAGAGACACTTTGTATGATTTCAGAGTTTTTAAATTTGAGACTTGTTTTGTGGTTGAACAGTTGATCTGTTCCAGGCGATGCTCCCTGTGCACTTGCAGACAATGCCTATCCTGCTATCGTTGGATGGAGCGTTCTTGATATGTTTGTTAGATCCAGTTGGTTTATAGTATAGGTGAAGTCTTCTATTTTCTTGTCAATGTTCTGTCTATATGTTCTATCCATTACTGAAATTGGGGTACTGAATTCTCCAACTGTTATTGTAGAACTGTCTATTTTCCTCTGAATTCTATCAGTTTTGCTTCATATATTTTGGGGTTTCTGTTATGAGCTTCATATATGTTTATAATTTCTATATATTCTTCATGAATTGAGCCATTTATTATTATGTAATTTCTTTCTTTGTCTCTTGTAACATATTCTGTCTTAAAGCTCTCTTTGGTGATGGTTTGGATGGAATGTCTTTTTTCTTCCTTTCACTTTCAACTTTTTTGCGGTTTTGGAACTAAAGCAAGTCTCTTGTACACAATATAAAATTAGTTCGTATTTTTATATTGATTCTGCCAATATCTGTGTTTTAATTGAAGTGTTTACGTTTAATATAATTACTGACAAGGAAGGACTTATACCTTTTTTATATTTGCTTTCTATGTATCTTATTCATTTTTTGTTTCACAGGTCTTTCATGACTTACTTCTTTTGTGTTTAATTGATTTTTTTCTAGTGTACCATTTTGATTTCCATTTCATTTCTTTTACGATGTATTGTAGAATTATTTTCTTAGTGGTTACCCTGAAGATTAAAATTAACATCTAAATTTATAACAACCTAGTTTGAATTAATACTGATTTAGTTTCAGTTGTATATAAAAAAACTTTGCTCCTGTAGCTCTGTCCCCCCTTATGTGGTTTTGTCACAAATTACATCTTTATACATAGTGTGCTTATTAACATAGATTTATAATTATCATTCTATGCATTCGTCTTTTAAGTTATATAGGATAAAAAAGGGGTTACAAACCAAAAATATGATAATATTGGTTTTATATTTACCTATGTTATTAGCATTACTGATGTTCTTCATATGGCTTTGAGTTGCTGTTGAGTGTTTTATTTCTTCCTAAATGACTCATTTTATTTTATTTTATTTTATTTTTTAAATGACTCCTTTTAGCATTTATTATATGTCAAGTCAACTAGCAATGAACTCCCTATGCTTTTAAAAAATATACTTTTTTTTTGAGACAGAGCCTCGCTCTGTCACCCCAGGTAGAGTGGAGTACAGCGGCGTCATCATAGCTCACTGCAAAATGCAACTCCTGGGCTCAAGGGATCCTCCTGCTTCAGCCTCCTGAGTAGATGAAAAAAATATACTTTTAAAACAATTTATTTTTTCAAACAGTTGTAGGTTTACAGAAAAATTGAAAGTAAGGTACAGAAATGTCTCTTATACCTTCTGCTCTCTCACATGCATAGCCTTCCCCATTATTGATATCCTCCACTAGAGTGGCGTACATGTTATGATTGATGAACCTAAACTGACACATCATAATCATTCCAAGTCCATAGTTTACATTAGGATTCACTCTTGGTGTTGTGTATTCTATGGGTTTGGACACATGTATAATGTCATATATCTGCCATGATAGTATCACATGGAGTATTATTGCTCATCGAAAATTCCTCTGTATTTCACCTATTTATCCCTCCCTCCCCCAAACCCCTGGCAACCACTGATATTTTTACTTTCTTCATAGCTTTGCTTTTTCCCAGAATGTCAAATAGTTGGAATCATACTGTATGTGGCATTTTTAAACTGGCCTCTTTCACTTAATAATATGCATTTAAGTTTCCTCCATATCTTTTCATAGGTTGAGAGCTCGCTCTTTTTTCTTTTTGCATGGAATAATACTGCATTGTCTAGATGTACTACAGTTTATCCATTCATCTATGGAAGAACATCTTGATTGCTTCCAAGTCTTGGCAGTTATAAATAAAGCTGCTATAAACATTCATGTGAAAGCTTTTGTGTACACATAAGCTTTCAGTTCTTTTGGGTAAATACCAAGGAGCACAATTGCTGTATTGCATGGTAAGAGTTGGTTTAGTTTTAGAAGAAGCTGCCAAGTTGCCTTACAAAGTGGCTGAACCAATTTGCATTCGCATCAGCAATTTTCTGCTCTACATCTTATCCAGCATTTGGGGTTGTGAGTGTTCTGGATTTGGGCCATCCAGTAGGTGTGTAGTGATATATAAGTGTTGTTTTAATTTGCATTTTCCTGATGACATATTTGTAAAGCATCTTTTCATATGCTTGTTTGCCATCTGTATATCTTTTTCTGGTGAGGTGTCTGTTAAGGTCTTCTATCATTTTTAAATTGGGTTTTCTTATAGTTGAGTTTTCAGAGTTCTTTGTATATTTTGGATAATGGTTCTTTGTCATATATGTCTTCTGCAAGTATTTTCTCCCCATACGTGGTTTGTCTTTTCATTCTTTTGATAGTATCCTTCACAGAGCAGAAATTTTTAATTTTAGGAAGTTCAAATTTTTTTTCTTTCCTGGACTGTGCCTTTGGTGTCTTATCTAAAAAGTCATTACCAATCCCAAATTCATTTAGATTTTACCTTACATGATAGGAGTTTTATAGTTTTTCATTTGCCATTTAGATCTTTGATCCATTTTGAGAAATTTTTTGTGAAGCGTGTGAGGTCAATGTCTAGGTTAATCTTTATGCAAGTGTATGCCCCTTTGTTCCAGCATTATTTGTTGAGAAGACTATCTTTTCTTCAGTGTATTGCCTTTGTTCTTTTGTCAATTATCAGTTGACTATATATTTTGGGGTGTTTATTTCTGGACTCTATTCTACTACATTTATCTAGTTGTTTATTCTTTCACTAATTCTGCACTATCTTGATTACTGTGGCTTTATAATAAGTCTTGAATTGGGTATTGTTGGTCCTTCAACTTCGTTGTTCTTCAAGATTGTGCTGGCTATTCTAGATCATTTCACTCTTCATATCAACATTAGAATCAGCTTGTTAGTAGCCACAAAATAACTATCTGGGATTTTGATTGGAATTGCATCAAATCTATAGATCAAGTTGGGAAAACCTGACGTCTTGATAATATTTAGTCTTCCTATCCATGAACATGGAATTTCTCTCCATTTATTTAGTTCTTCTTTGATTTCTTCTATCAGAATTTTCTTGTTTCCCTCATATATATTGCATACATATTTTGTTAGATTTATTCCTAAATATTTCAGTTTTGGGGTGCTAATGTAAATGGAATTGTGTGTTAAATATAAAATTCCATTTGTTCATTGCTGCTATGTAATAAAATACTTGACTTATGTGTATTGAACTTGTATCAGCAACATTGCTCTATTCACTTATTAGTTCCAGAAGTTTTCTTGTTGTTGTTGATTCTTTCATATTTTCTACATAGATAATCATGTCATATGCACCAAAGAGCAATTTTATTTCTTTGTTCCCAATCTATATACCTTTTAATTTTTTTTCTTGCTCTATTGAACTAGCTAGGACTTTCAGTATGATGTTAAAAAGGGTGGTGAGAATAGACATCCTTGCCTTATTCTTGATCTTAGTGAGAAAGATTCAAATTCCTCACCATTAAGTATGATGTTAGCTGTAGGACTTTTGTAGGTTTTTTTTTTTTAATCAAGTTGAGGAAATTCCCTTCTATTCCTAGTTTACTAAAAGTTTTTTTTTTTTATGATGAATGACTGTTGGATGAAGAAAAAGCTTTTTCTGCATCTTTTCCTGTGCTCATGTGATTTTTCTTCTTTAGCCTATTGATGAATGAATTACATCAACTGATTTTTGAGTGCTCCCTCAGTGTCTTCTTATCTGGAATATCATAATTTCTTCTTCATTTTGAAGGATATTTTTGCTGGAAATAGAACTTTTGGTTGGCATTTTTTTTCTTCCAGCACATTTAATATTTCCTCCCACTGCCTCTGGCATCCATGTTTTCTGATACAAATCAGCTGTTAACCTTACTTAGGATCCCTTGCACATGACAAATTGCCTTTGTCTTGCTGCTCTCAAGATTTTCTCTTCATCTTTGGCTCTTGAGAGTTTGATATTAGCATCTCAGTCTGGAT
This sequence comes from Lemur catta, assembly GCF_020740605.2. Lineage (NCBI taxonomy): Eukaryota > Metazoa > Chordata > Mammalia > Primates > Lemuridae > Lemur > Lemur catta. The sequence continues at coordinate 21,262,699 of NC_059136.1, forward strand.
CTCTTCTGAGTTTATACTACTGGGAGTTCATTGATCTTCTTAGATGTTATTATAGATTCATATCCTTCATAAAATTTGGAACATTTCCACCCATTATTTCTTCAAATATTCCTTCTACCCCTGTCTCCTTTTTTTCTTGTTCTGGGGCTGCTATTACGCATAATTTGGTACTATTGATGGTGTCCTGTTGGTCCCTTAAACTATGTTCATATTTTCTCATTTTTTCCTCTTTCTGTTCCTTAGAGTAGATAATTTCGTTTGACTTATCTTCAAGTTTGCTGAATCTTTCTTCTACCTGCTCAATCTGTTGCTGAAACTCTCTAGCAAATTTTTCACTCCAGTTGTTTTTTTTTCACCTTTAGAATTTCTATTTGGTTCTTTTTATAACTGCTATCTCTTTATCGATATATCTACTTGTTGAGACACTGTTTTCCAGTTTTCCTTTTTTCTTTGTCCATGGTCTCCTTTAGCTCTTTGATATTTAAGATAGTTGATTTAACATGTTTTCTATTAATAGTTAAGTCTAATGTCTGTGTGTCTTCATGGACAGTTTCTGTTAATTTCTTCTGTTTCCTTTTGTTTCAGTAAGCAAAGTTGGTGGCATTCCTTGTTTCTTTGTATGCCTCTTATTTTTTTCTTGAAAACAGAACATTTTGATTAATATAATGCAGTGACTCTGGAAATTAAATCCTCCCACATCTGTAATGTTTTTTGTTTGCTTATCATGGTGGTGGTTTGCTTGGTTAGTGTTTTGAGCTGGTTTTGTAAAGTCTGTATTGTTTGTCATGTGGGGCCACTTCTTCAGCTTAGTGTTTAAGCTAATGACCTGGCAAAGATTTTTTTCAATGCCTGCAACCAAAAACAAAAACTCTAAAAACCTCTCTCAGTCTTTGCAGATAGGGTTTGTGTACATGATGGAGCACTCTTTCTGGTTTAGCCAGGTGGTTTATAACTTTGCCACAGTCTTTCTGCTTGTGTGCAGTCTGAAGTTCACCCAGAGAAGAAAACTTTGGGTCATCTTTGTTCTTTTCTTAGTATGTGTTGAGCTGTAGGCATGCATGTGATCTCATAAATTCCCTGGAATAAGTGGAAGCTTTGCAGCCTTTGTTCCTCTGTGTATTCCTTTCCCCTGCCTCTTCTTCCCTAACTTTTCAGTCTTTGTTGCCTGCCCCAACTGTCATCACTTGTCCCAATTGTTTATGACATACACACTAAACAAATGCCACCTGGGAAGCCACCTCACCCAAGGAAATCTTTGATGCAGGTAAAACAAAAGCAAACCCTTGAGCCAATCATTTAGGGAGCCACCAGACAGATCAAAATAAGCGACTAAAATTTTTGATAATAAGGTCTGCATTGCTCCTGTTACCATCAACCTGCCCCAGGAACGTGGGCTGCCACAGTCAAGGCCACTGGTGAGCTGCAGAGTGGAGGATGGTAATAGGGTAATTTGAGATGCCACAGACCTTGCTTACTGAAATTCAGGTACTCTTTCCTTCATTAAACACCACCCTGGTTGTTGTAATGTTTTCTAAAATTAGATTTCAGAGTTCCAAAAAAGGTTGATGCTGACAGTTTTTGCCAGGTTATCCATTGCTTTGTGGATGGATGGACTTTGGGAGTTCCCTAATCCACCATTTTTTGCTAATATAACCCCAACTTCCCCAGGACTTTACAATGTTTTCTATGTGTTAAGCATTGTGCTACATATTTTATATAGGTATCTTAATACCTAAAACAACACTGTAAGATGGACTTTATAATCTCCTTTGTAGGGAAATTTGGGCTCAAGGGTGTCAAATAACACAGAAAGTGCGAGCAGACTGACCTAAGAGTTGAAGCCAGGTCTGCTTGATCCCAGTGTCTCTTGCACCTGCTTTCCTCTGCGTTGTGCTATTGGTTGCCCTATGCTTTATGATGAAAGAAATACTTTAATTTCCTAAACTTTGAATTTCATTTTGAGAAAGAAATTTTCTTGCATATTTATGATGTTCCTCTTTTGCAGCATTTTTTATGGCTCAGGTTTGTGTGTGTTTTCCTGCATTTCATCTATTAAGAAGATTTATTGCTGGGTATGTGGATACATATAAAAAATTAAAATATCTCCACTCTCACATCAATCATTACGATGCCTTCATGAGAAACATGAATATTAAAAAAAGAAACAGGCGTGTTAATCACAATAGATCAATAAAGGTTATATCCCTTTTGAGTAAGAAATATGCTAACTTTTCAAAATTATCAAACTTATGCTAGTTTTCCCAACATAAATAAGAATTGCTGACATATTCTTTCCAATAGCTGAAGGGGAATGAGATTTCTAATAAATAGTGCAAAGCTCAGTGAGAATTTTTAGCCCAGTATAATTCTGGTGGTTGGTCTCATGTACATCCTTATTACATTGAAGGATACAAAATAAATCAATTAGCCTTAAAGTAATTTATGAAATCTGCAACTCAAGTTTGAAGTAAGTTGTAGAATTTGGATCCATTTCTAGAAAGAAGCAGTCACTGTGTTATCTCAATACAAATTTTTTTTTTTTAAAGCATGGAGCTCTACAATTATATGAGCCAAAATGTGCATCATTTTAGTGTAGTCTTATTTGTAAGACTATAAAATTTTAGGTAACACCTTAAGTGCTGTTTTTTTACAAGGTTACCCTTACTGACTTTAAATTCTATTAAGTTTAAAATAGGTCAGTGTATACTTTATTCTTTTAGCTCTCTACTGCCAACTCCCCATTTCCCCACCCCAGCCACAGGACTTGGTGTCTCATCCTTTCTTTATCATGGGCAAAACCCCTGCTTTGGATTCAGGTGGGGCCAGGCTTAGAGCTAAGATAAAGATCCCTTAGGAGGTTGGCTAACCAGGACAAGCACAATGGCCAGATCCTGAAAGAAACTGGGCCTGCAATTCTGGTCTGGAGCAAACACAATTGCAGCGGATCTACAACTATTACAGAATGGGACCAGGACACATGTGACAGCTGGGAGAAAGGCAGGGGTAATTGCTGAGCCTGGCAGTGATCTTTGCATTCCAATATATGCAGTTCTCACTTATTGCTGTTTGTATTTAAAAAGTTCAGTTTTTATATTGTTGACTGAAGTTTAGAATGCATTTTTCCTGAAAATATTATTGTAAACTATAGTTAGGTTCCCAAAACAGGCAATGCCTAACTGACAGGTATATAAATATTAATAATATACATGGTACATCATGTTAGTGATGGTTTATAAAAAAAGAAATGCATGCATGCATCTTTAATAAACAAATTTTGAGTTATTTAAAAAGAAAGCTATAGCAGGGCAGGATTTTGGCATCAGGCAGGTATGGGGAAGTTTCTAATGGAGAAAGAGGCTACCTGTATTCCTATCACAAGTAGCATATTAAATATATATGTGATCTGAATATGTGAACAAGCATCTCTTCATTTGCCAATCTTGAAGTGAGTCAATTATAGGGAAAACAGTCATGTAATCCTCACAGTTGGGTTTCCTTTCAAAGACCCACCCCCTCACAGCACAAATTGTGCTCCTTGTGCATGGTGTAATTCTACATTGTCATTATCTCCAAGGATGAGACTCAGCTGTAGAGCAAGGAGAATTCTCCAGCAACACCTCTACTGGAGTGTTGAGTAAGCACTGCACAGACTTACACAGGTATGAGTAAAACAGAGGCATCATAGTGAGGCAACAGCCCAGGGAGAACATTGCCTACAATGCTGCCAGGCACGCAGTGCCAGCTGCGTCACATCTCCAAACCCTGCAGGCTTTCAGCTGGGGACAGCTCTGGTGAATAGAAAGTTATCTAAAATAAGCATTAGTGCATTCTTTACAAGGACTCATGGGGCTGGAAAAATATCACGACTAAATTAAGCGTTATTTCTTTTCCATGGCACCAATCGTTAGATACTGTGTTGATATTGGATTTAAAGAGTCCCTAAATAAATCTCATCTACAGTCTGAGAGTCACAGGTAGCATCTTTATGGGGAGGTCATGTTTGCCCTGAGTGATTCCAGCTGAGGCATGGTGTGTGGCTCAACAACTGACCAATTAGGGCACCTTGCATGAGATGTCTATTTCATTATCAATGAAATAGATAATTTCATTGCAATGAATACTGTGTGAACTATTTATAAATTGGCTAATATTATCAAATTTCTTTGTCAACTTTGCGAGTATGATTTCAAAATATACAGGAACCGATAGCACAATAACAACTAGTCATCGGATTAGTAATAGTTTCCTACTGCTGCTGTGACAAATGGCCACCAACTTAGTGCCTTTTCAACACAAATTATCTTACAGCTTTGGAAACCAGAAGTCTGAAATGGGTCTTATGTGTCTAAAGTCAAGCTTTTGGCAGTGTTGCCCCCCTTCTGGATTCTCTGGAGGAGAATCTGATTCCTTGCCATTTCTGGTTTCTGGAGGTTGCCTGCATTCCGTGGTTCATGGCCCTGCACCACTCTGACCTCTGCTTCCACCTCACATTTCCTTCTCTGACTGTCCCCCTCTGATAAGTAGCCTTGGGATTATATTGGCCCCACCCAGATAATCCAGTATAATCCTCCCATCTCAAGAGCTTTAACTTAATCTCATCGGAAAAGTCCTTTTTACCATGAAAGGAAACATACAGGTAGGGAGGATTAGGGCATGGAAACCATTGGGGGACCGTTATTTTGCCTACCACAATCACATTCTGGGGAAAAATGCATAGTCATCCCACATGCAAAATATTAACTCCATCCCAATATCCTCAAAAGTCTCAACCCATTACAGCACCAAATCAAAGTCCAAAGTCTCAACTAAATTTCCTCAGCTCAGAAGTTCCAAATCTTGTCATCTGAATCATCTAAATCAGCTATGGGTGAGGCAAAATTCCTCCCTGTCTGTAAACTGGTGGAATCCAGGAAACAAGTTATCTGCTCCCAAAATATTAATACAATGGTAGGACAGGTGGAAAATAATAGTTATAGGCATCTCCACTTGAAAGGGGAGAAAATGGCAGGAAAAAAGGAAGTACCATTTCCAAACAATTTCTAAATGCAGCCAGGCAAACATCACAGTCCTGAGAATAATCCTTTGCAGTTTGACACTGTGCCCTCTGGGTCCAAGGCTCTGGCCCTGGAGTCTTCCTTCCTTTCTAATAAAGGGCAACACAATTTGAAACTGAGTAGTTTTCTTTCCGTCTCTTTCCTGCATGCAGACCGTTGGGAGTCTGACAGCTTCTTTCATTTTGGCCTGTCTCTGTCCCTTTCAGGCCGAGGTGAAAGTGTTCTGCCGGCATAAAATTCTCAAGAACCCCCGTCTCAAGAAAACACACCGTTAGACAAGGGGCTTCTCTATAAACATTTCGTGGATAATCCAGTCTCTATTCCTGGTTTTTGTTTACATGGCTGAGAGGACCCATGGGTCACACACCTAGTATCTTCAGATAGTATTCTGCGTGACCAAATGCTCCGACCTTTTGATCCTTCTGAAGCACTCGCACAAGGTTGTCCTACCAGGACACTGGCTTTCTCTTCAGAGCATAGCTTCCTGACAGTGAATCTCCTAATCATAGTATCTTTTGCAAACTGAATAAGTTGAGAATTCCCCAAATCATCAGTTGTGGTTCCTTTTTTGTCAGCAGTTTTTCCCTCAATGTCTCCCTTTCTTCCCCCATTTTACTATCAGTAGCAGGAAGAAAACAGGCCACCACGTCAACACTTTGCTTGGAAGGTTCCTCATCCAAGTATACAGTTTGATCATTGTGTTAGTGTCCTGTGGTTGCTATAACAAACTACCACAAATTTGTGTTGGTAGCTTAAAACAATACAAATTTATTCTCTTACACTTTTGGAAGCCATGAATCTGAATCAGTTTCACTGGGGCAAAATCAAGTTGTTCACGGGGCCACATTCTCTCTGCAGACTGTGAGAGAGAATCCACTTACTTGTCTTTTCCAGGTTCTAGAGCTGCAGGCTTTGCATTCCTTGGCTCACAGCCCCTTCCTGCATCTTTACAGCTGACAACAGAGCATCTTCATTGCATCACCTCCTATCTTCTGTCTATATTCAATCTCTTTTTGCTTCTCTCAGACCCTTGTGACTGCATACAGGGCCCACCTGGATAATCTCCCCATCTCAAGACTCTTTACTGAATCATATCTGCAAAGACGCTTTTCTCTTTTTACACATAAGATAACATTTGCACATTCTAGGGATGAGGACCTGATATCTTTTGGGACCATTGTTCAGCATATCATAATCCTTAATAAGTTCTTCATTCCACATAGATTCAGGCACAACTCAGCTAAGCTTTTGGCCACTATATAGCAGGGTTCTCTCTTTGTCCAGTTTCCAATCACACATTTTTCATTTCCTTCTGAGCTTTCAGCAGCAGGGCCTTTGATGTTCGTATTTCTACCAGCAGTGTGTTTATGGCCATTTAAGTGTTCTCTAAGACAATGTAGGTTTTCTCTACTTGCTCCTCACTTTTTTGTAAGTCTTCACTACAGAGTCTTTAACATCTCTATTTCTCTTAATAGTATCTTTAAAGTAATCTGAACTTTTTCTCTTTTGCACCTCAAAATTCTTCCAGCTTCTGCACACTGCCAAATTCCAGCCATTTCCATGTTTTTAGGTATTTGTTACAGCACCACCCCACTTCCAGGTGCTGACATTTATATTAGTTTTCAATTGATGCCATGACAAATTATCACAAACTCATTGGCTTAAAACATAACAAACGTATTATCTTCTAGTTCTGGAGGTCAGAAGTCCAAAAAGGATCTCAGGAGGCTAAAATCAAGGTGTTGGCAGGATTGCATTCCCTCTGCAAGCTCCGGAAGAAAACCCGTTCCTTGCCCCTTCCAGTTCCTAGAGGACTCCTGCATTCCTGCCTCTTGGCCACATCACTCCAACCTCTACTTCCATCATCACATCTTTCTCTGAATATGACGCTTTTGCCTCCCTCTTAGAAGGACCCTTGTGTTTATATTGGGTGCATGTGGAGCATACAAGATAATCTCCCCATCCCAGGAGCCTTAATCACATCTGCAAAGCCCTCTGCCATGTAAGGTGGCATATTCACAGGTTTGGGGTTTTGTCCATAGGGACATGGGCATATTTACAGTGCCATTATTTTGCCTTCTACTGCATTGATGCAGTATTTCCTTGTGAATGAGAAAGGCTCAACTATGAAGAGCATATTGGGTAGAAATCTGGAGACATTCCTTAATTGCCTCATTGCCTTTGAATTTTTGGTCTTGGCTAAAGTTGTTTCACTCTCATTTCATACCTATCAATTATTTTGTTCAGACAATAAAAGAAACTCTCATTAGTTTTCTTTTTCCAATGACAAGACTGGCCCAGAGAAGTTAGACAGTTTCACAGAGGTCACACAATTAGTTAATGTCAAGACTACTCTGGAATTTGGTTGTTTTAACCACCTTAAAGTGTTCTTCAGCCAGGAGCAGCCCCTGGTCAAGCAGAGAGCTCTCTAGTGAGTTCAGGATCCTAAGCCCTCAACTGGGGTGGAACAAATCCAAGTTGAAGCAATTATCTTAACTTTAGAACATGCCCTTTTCTTTACCCTAAATTAAGATGATGTTCACAAATGGGACATTGTGCTGCAATAAGTTAATGCTTTAAGGTCTTAATAGAAATGGGAAGTAAAACAGAAATTGGACGTTTGGGAAAAGTACTGGATTCTTGAATCTGCCAGTAATTCGGTGAACCTTTTCCATAGGCAGTTTTCTCAACCTTTTTGGGCTTCATTTTCTTTATTTAAAAAGTGAAGGTTTCAAGTAGATGGCCTAGCTGGCCCTTTTGAGCTGTGGCAGTCAACCATTCCGTGGAGGGTTTTCGTCTCCATTCTGTGAGGGATGCTTGGTTACACATCAAGGCACTTGGCATTCCAAGGACTCTATGAATAGAAGGTTCTCTCTTATCTAGAGATATTTTTTAAGTATTATAAAAGTCTAGGCCATTTTTGAAATGTACAGAGGGACTGAAAATGTTTTGATTTGAAATGTTTTCCCTTGCTGAGGCTGGGACATTTGCTGTTGGGGGATTTGTCTGAATAAAACATTCATTTGTTAGAGGAGGGACACTATCATAGATGAAGAATACTTTCCTGAGGTCTGGAATTCTAATTCTAAGAAGCTGTGCAGGAACAACCCACGAGGCTCTCATTATAGCATGATTTATTGAGATGGTAATTGTAGAATCACTGTCTTTTTAATGTTTTTACTGGAATTATTTTTTTCTTTAAAAAAATCTTTTTTTTTTCAGATCCAGCTAAATTCTGTCCACCTGTCTCTGTGCACCCTCCCTGCCCCCTGCACCACACAACACACACACACTCCTACCGTATGTTAAAAGCAGACTCTGTGGTGTAACTTCCATGTCAAAATGCCATCTTTAGACATTGTCGGTGTAGTGATTTTTGGAAAGTGGGCAGCTCTCAGGGCCAAACAGCCAGAATGAAGCCCACCATGGCAGAAAGGGAGGCTCTGCTCCCTTTTGGCACATGGTCTTGGACAGGAAAGGAGGAGGGATAAGCCAGCAATGGGCAGAATGGGGCACCAAGTTTCCCTGGGGGTGTGCTGTGACAAGTAGGGGCATGAACAGAAACTCCAGGTGGCAGTGGCTGCAGTGGCCGTGTGGATGGGAGTAGAACACCAGCACAGAGCGAGGGGAGGAGCTAACCCTGAGTCACCAAGTTGTCGAGAACTCAGCCAACGGACCCGGCTTGCAGGTGGCTCCCAGACCCAATGGGAAACTGAGTGTGTTGGGGGGCAGAAGCCCAGTTGGATGGGCTGGCAGACACGGCCGTGTCTGAAGAGAAGACTCTGCCATTGGGACACGTCTCTCTACGTCTACCCTGACTATGGCAGTGAGGCCCATAAAGTTGTTAATATCATGTGTGGTGAGTCAGAAACTGTAGAGCCAGTCGGCTGGTTGAAGTCTTCAGGGCTGCGGCGGGGCTAAGACAGGCTCCCTGAAACATCGTCCCCTCAGTGTGAGCCCCTGGGTCCTCCTGTTACACTTGCGTCCTTAAAGTGTTAGAGCTGCAGACACAGACCTGCACAAAGCTTGACTCTCCTAATCAGAGGTGTTCGCCTCTAAACTCCTGCAGCACTGTTTCTTCATGTGCCCACTTTCATATTTATTGCTTCGTACTTGATGTTATATAGCTTTATATACACTTCTTATTTTCCTACTAAAATTTTGCTTATTAAGGAATTCTAGGTTTTCTGAGCTCCTTGTGATTTAGTCCTCTAGAGCAGCAGTCCCCAACTCTTGCACCAGGCACTGGTTTCATGGAAGACAATTTTTCCATGGACTGGGGTGGAGGCAGGGGAGGAGGATGGTTTCAGGATGCTTCAAGTGCATTACATGTATTGTGTACTTCATTTCTATTATTATTAAATTGTAGTACATAATGAAATAATTATACAATTCATCATAACGCAGAATCTGTTGCTGCTGCTGATCCGACAGGAGGCAGAGCTCAGGAGATGATGTGAGCGATGGGGAGTGGCTGTAAACACACATGAAGCTTCCCTTGCTCACCACTCACCTCCTGCTGTGCCGCCTGGTTCCTTACAGGCCACAGACTGGTCCATGGCCCGGGAGTTGGAGACCGCAGCTCTAGAGCACATTTGACGCGTTTAAATTCTCTCTGTTTCATTATTACTTTACTTGACAAACTCCTTAAGTTTACAAACAACCATATGAAGTAATATTATTTCCTTTGTTTTGGCTGAATACCATTCTTGCAGGCTGTGTTTTTATGTCTTAATTTCCTAATTTTTTTTTTTTTCTTATTTTGGAGACAGTGTCTCACTTTGTTGCCCCAGCACAAGTGTAGTGGTGTGGGCATCATAGCTCACTGCAGCCTCAAACTCCTGGACTCAAGTGATCCTCCTGCCTCAGCCTCCTGAGTAGCTGGGACTACAGGCATGCGCCACCACACCCAGCTAATTTTTCTATTAATCTTTTTTTGTAGAGATGAGGTCTTGCCATGTTGCTCAGGCTGGTCTTAAACTCCTGACATCAAGCAATCCTCCTGCCTCGGCCTCCCATAGTGCTAGGATTACAGACATGAGCCACTGTACCTGGCTTCTAATTTTCCTAATTCTAATAAGTAAATATATGCCTTACTCATTTCATAGTCTCTAATCATAGCCCTTTTTTCATAATTTATGATTCAAGAGGTCCATTGCAGATTATTTATCAGGTAAAATAATGTAAAACTCTAGCAATAGCTAATTGGTTGCTACACGTACAGACAGACATGCCGGAATTAAATGGTTAACCTTTCAAAGTAATGGTTATGTGGAGATTTTAGTGATGTGGGCCTGTGCTAATATTAGGTATAAGAAAGATTGAATTTTATATACCAAGAATGAAAAGAAAATATATGTACTTGTAGAAAAACTCTGGGCTAAATGTACCAGGTGAAATTATAAGTGAAATGGTAGATATTTATAATTTTCTTTATGCTTTCTCTGTATTTTCCCATATTCTATGAATGCATATGGAATATTGCTTTAAAAACCATCTCCCTGCCTGAATGTGAGCCCTCTATGGTGTGTTCTAGCCCATCTGCACTCACAGCCCTCTGTGTATCCGTCCAGCCATGGAGGAACTGTCCCTCACAGGAATGGCAAGAGAGGATTTCCTCTCTTTCAGGGGCACAGACCCCACTTCCACTGATACATATTTTAATTTTATTCAGATAACACATACATTGACTACTCAGTCTACAATTGTCATGTGAGTTATGTGGCTGATTTAATAGCAGAAGATTATTGTAGCAGAAGCAAGTGGTAAAGGCAAAAATGAATGTTTATACATTTTGATTCTTACCATAGCTGCTGAACAATAGCACTAATATAACACTGAATTATATTATCTGCTCTAAAGATAGAATGTGTTTGAAGTTTGAACGCTTTGTATTTTAATTTCATTATGTATAATTTCATTTTACTTAAATAATGGAAAGAAAAACTAAGAAATGGAAGATAAGCTCATTAACAAAATTTAGAATCATACCTAATGAGCAAAGTCTGCAGAAAAATAAAAGCACCACAGTGTGGCAACTCCAGAAGTGCCTCACTTCTTACAGAATGGAGCTCCTGGCTGTGCAGGGTGTGCTGGGTGCGTTCCAGGAGCCTCTGTGGCCAGGAGCTGGGCAGCCTGGGCTCCAGCCATGGCACTGCCACTGAGTAGCTCTGCATCCTTGGCCTGATTCCTCAATATCTGTGCCTCGCTTTCCTCCTTTGTAAACTGGGATGGTCATAGCAACAACTGTCGTTGTGCTAGTAAGATGAGATGAGTTAATGCAGGTAAAGCACTTCACACGGTGCCTGGCTTAGACACACCGGCTGTTATGACCATCATGATCATAGTTATTGGTGATAGTCATAGTGCTGGGTGGCAGCAGTCCCCAACCTTTTTGGCACCAGGGACCAGTTTCAGGGAAGATAACTTTTTCACGGGGAATGGGGAGCAATGGGGAGTGGTTGTAAATACAGATGAAGCTTCACTTGCTCGCCTGCTGCTCGCCTCCTGCCGTGTGGCCTGGTTCCTAACATTGCTATTATATCACAGGTTTACTTACTGTACAGTTTCACAACACAATGATTGCAGTAGGTTCTGGTCAAAATTTGAACATGTGGAAAAACTCTGGACTAAATGTACCAGGTGAAATTATAAGTGAAATGGCAGATACTTATAATTTTATTCTTTATACTTTTTTCTGGATTTCCCCCTATCCTATGAATATATGTGCATTTATCCTACATTTATAGTTTTTGAACTTATAAACTACTTTAGAAAATGAATATATTTTCAACCTTGTCAAGGAAAGCTTTTTAGATAATGCTCAGGAAGGGATGGGAAACAAAGAATAAATAATTTTTAAAGGCATCTTAAATTGTTTTATGACCGTTAATATATGTATGGACACATACACCCCAAGCCACAGAACTGAGTAGATTTGATTTAAGCCTAATTAATGAATGATATTCATCTACAAAACAACTTATATAATTTGGTGGGGACAATTTAGACAATTTCATAAAAGATGTTAATTAAAGTAAGTACTAAGGTATGGCTTTCTGGGACAAAGTGGTTGCTCAACAAATAGCTAGAGTTAGTGAGTCATTAAAACGTTTTCATCTTTTATTTTTCAGCCTGACTATCTCTGCTGAGTGCCCCATGCAACTTGAAGACTTCCCAATGGACGCCCACGCTTGCCCTCTGAAATTTGGCAGCTGTAAGTTATTTTCACAAGTAAGAACCATGAATATACTTTGGGGTCAGTTCCACATTCATTGAGAAGAATTTAGGTTCTGTATATAAATAAGCATGATATGATGCAGTCTGTTTAAGAAGCCTGGAGAGTGTTTTGACCTGGCCAGACTAGTTTCCTTGTCTGTAAAATGGGAACATTAACACTTGTTCAGTGTACATCACAGATTAGGGTAAACTGAGATAATGTGGGTGATTCTATTTTGATTTATTTATAAGGTTATGTATGCCTTTTTATATAACTTTCTCAGTAATTCCTCTAGGTATTACTTTATATTTATAAAACTTATCACAGTCTGCTGTATCCTCATTTTGCCAATTCAAGTGAAGAATAAAAACCTTACCTCCTTTTATGTACCTTTGCCTTCCCCTAATAAATATTTCCTCTACATACATCTAGAAGCACATCAGAGAGTCTTGCAATTTTTACTTAAACTATCAATTTTGAAAACTCAACAGATGAAGGAAATTTTATTATATTTATTCATATTTTTACTTACTGTGTTCCTTTTTCCTTCCCAGTGTTCCAAGATTCCTTCTTTTGTAGTTACCTTCGTGTTAAACAAACTCTCTTTAGCCATAGTTTCAGGGTAGGTCTGCTGCTCATAAGTTCTCTTAGTTTTTCTTCCTTTGAAAATATCTTGATTTCCCTGCTTAATTACTAAAGGATATTTTCACTGGATATAGGATTGTTTTGACAGTTCTTTTAGCACTTGAAAAATGTTCTGCTTTCTTCTTGTTTCCTTGGTTTCTGATGAGAAATATTCTGTCTTTTAGATTGTTTTTCCTTTATAGGTAGGGTCTCATTTCTCTCGTTACTTTCAGGACTTGTTTTTTTCTTGTCTTTAATATTCAGAAGTTTGACTATGATGTTAGTGGTGTAGATTTCTTTGGGTTTATGCTGTTTGGGGTTCACACAGCCCCTTGAATCTGTATATTTTTGCCAAATCTGGGAGCTTTTATCAATTACTTCTTTGAATACTTTTTCTGCCCCAGCTTCTTTCTCTTCCCTGACTCCACAGGCATGAATGTTAGCACATTTTTTATAGTCCCACAAATACTTGAGGCTCTTTGCATTTTCTGCTATTTTCTCTCTGTTTTTCAGATTGGGTAATTTCTGTTGTTCTCTCTTCAATTTCACTGATTCTTTCCTTTGTCCCTCCACTCTACTGTTGAGTTCACCTATTGAAGTTTTTATTGTGGTGATTATATTTTTCAGTTCTAAAACTTCCGTTTGGTTTTTAAATCTATTTCTGTGTTGAGACTTTCAGTTTTTTTCATTTGCCTCAACCATGTTTGCAGTTTGTCATCGCATCATTTTATGATGGCTGCTTCAAAAAATCTTTGTCAGGTAATTCTAACATCTCTGTCATCTCTGTTTTGGCATTTATTGATTTATTTATTTTTATTCAGTTTGATCTCCCTGGTTCTTGGTTTGAAAAATAGTTTTCTGTTGGAACCTGGACATTTTGTATATTATGTTACAAGACTCTGAATCTTGTTTAAACCTTCTGTTGTAGCTGCCTTTTTTTTTTTTTTTGACACTGTCCTAGCAGGGGAAGGTGCAGCACAGCCTCATTGCCACCAGGTGGGGGTAGAAATCCAGGTTTCAACTTAGCCTCTATTGGTACAAGGAGAGTGCCTGGAGCTCCCTGTCACTGCTGGGTGGGGGCAGAGCTTCCAGCTCCACACTAAGCCTCCATAGATGCTAGATGCTTCCCCAGATGGGAGGAACAGAGGTACCCCATCTTCTCCCCACATAGCCTCCACTGACAGCATCTGCTGAGCAGAGGTGGACCTTCTGAGCCTCCATTATTCCTCCTCTGCCATGACCCTGGTAAGGAACAGGAGGGAGCTGCCACTGCTGGTTTAGTGTGCAACTCCAGGCGTTCCACATGGCTTCTCCTGCCACTAGGGGGAATGCACCTCCTGCAGCCCAGCAGGGATGAATGGCCTGGCCCCCTCTGTGCGCCACCTGCTCTGATGCCACTCCCTCAGTGGGTTGGAGCTGCAATTTTTTTCTGTGATGTTTAGTTGGAGAACAGTGGTTAGTTTTGCTAGTTTGCCCCTTTTCTGGCCCTTTGGCTAAATCACACAGGCTACTGTTGTGGTGGTGGTGGTTTGTCTACATCCATTGGTGTCTTCAAGTTGCCAGCTTCTTCAGCCCCAAGTCTGGGATGTGTAAGGCGAGAAGAAAACTGGAGAACTCACCCCTGTGCCATCCCCTGGGTCCCAAGGCCTGCTGCCTGCTTCTTTCTACCTTTCAGATTCTCTCTATATTTATGTATGATCTCCAGAGTTTCTATTTATATGCGGTGGGAGCAATAGGGGGAAATACCTCTCCAGCTTCCTGAAAGCAGAAATCCTCCAGATGTTGTTTTATTTGTATTTATACTTCCTGGGGTTTGCTGGGCCTCTTGACTCTCTAAATTTATGTCTTTTACCAAATTTGAGGCATTATGACCATTATTCCTTTTAGTATTTTTTTCTGTTTCATCCGCTTTCTCTTTTGCATGTGGGGAATTACGCGTGTTACATGTTTTTTTGGAATACTCCCTCAGGTCACTAGGGGTGTGTTCATGTCTTCGATACTGTTTTCCCATTATGTTTTTTATATTTGATAATTTCTATTGCTCTGCTTCAAGTTCACTGACACTTTCTTCAGTCATTTCCAATGTGCTGTTAAACATAGACAATAAATTGTTTATTTAATGTATAATATTTGTCAGTTTTAGGGTTTGTACTTGCTTCTTTTAAAGTTGCAGTTTCTCTACTGAGATTTACTATTCTTTTTTATTATGACAATTTTTTTATTATAAAACATAACATATTTTCTTTTATACCTTTAATCATATTTGTAATGGCTACTTTAAAATTCTCATATGATACACGATCATCTGAATCCTTTTGGGATCAGTCTGCATTGATTGCATTTGCTCCTGAGTGTGGGTCCTTTTTTCCTAGTTCTTTTATGCTTAATAATTTTGAATTGTTTCCTGGATATTTTAGCGTTACAATCCAGAGACTATGGATTGTGTTAAATTGCAGCATTCACTTTTGTTTTATTTTATTTTATTTAGCCAGTTAACCTGGCTGAGTTCAAGCTTCAAGCCCTATGTTTCGTGTGCAACCCCTGAAATGCCAGGTGGTTCTTGTTCTTTAGTGGGGCTGGTAGGCTTATGTTCCAGGTATGCATGTGTGTAATTCAGGTGAGTTAGAGATTTGGGTAGAGGTTATGAACCTCTGTATACAGCACATGTGGGGCTCCCTCTCTGGGGCTCTTGTCTTCCTATGATCTTACACCTCACTTTCCACCTGTGCTGCTGAAGGCTGCAGACTCCTCCCTTTGGTTCTTTAAGCCAGTGAGACTGAGGGATCCCATCTGAGACTTTGCCGCCTGACAACTCCAACTCACAGCTTTTTAAGTGAAAGGCCGTTTCCTTTTCCAAGTGTCAAGTCCCCTCAAGTTTCTGCCTGTACTTAGTCTCTCTCCAGTGCCTTCAGGGAATAATTTTTTGTACGGTGTCCAGAGGTAATACATATCACCTGACAGCAGCCACTCTGCCATTCTTGGATGTGGAAACCCTTTTGATTCTAAGAGTCTCATTTTATATTATTTCTGTCATTCCAAAGGGATTTTTGGAATTAGGAGAGGAAGGATGTCTGATGAGCCAGAAGTCAGGTTAGATGGAAATCATTTGTTTTTTTCAAACTATGATCTTTAAGTGTTATAGAGAGATTAAAATCTACATTTATTTGAGGGAAATAGTATAATGGAAAGGGACTGTCACCAGGATTTATTTAAATCACTTTCTCCCATGGGGTGGCTGTGGACATCATTACCTGGGACAGAGGACAAAGTCCCTAAGGGAAAGATCCCTAAGGCATTGCATTTGAGAATCACTGATTCATGTCCCTGAAGGAAGATTAGTTGTTCACATCCCCAGAGGAAACGGATTTGTACAACTTAAAATTATGCCACTGTTTGTATATGAAAATAATGCTTTTGATTTGATCAAAAACAAAACACTAAAAGGCAAAGATTATTATTTTTGTGATCATTGCTTAAATAACTTCAAGTGAATGTGCTGCCCAGATTTAATGGTATGATGTGCAGAATAGGCAGCACAGAAGCAGTTTTTGGTAAAGAAAAATATGTGATGACCTAATTCTTCACTAAATTATGTCATATTTAACAATCAACCAACTGCAGTTAAATCATTTTTCACATTCAAAGTTAAAATACTCAATTGATGGGATATCTTCACTTTCTATATTTCATCATATAAAATAAGATCAATATTATACATAAAATGCAATCAACAGACACCCTTCTTAAACTCAGTAGAGATTTTGAACTCTCATGTCAAATTTTGTTTTATTTGCCCAATATTATGCAGATTGATTTGATTTACTTCAGATGTTGGTCATTTATTTGTATTTGCTGTTAATGTCATTATTATACTATACAAAACAATTAGAAGGATTTTATTCATATATCATGTTTGTATACAATTGACCAAGAGCTAGAAAACTGCAAATTTTACCTTTCCTCAGCTTATATGGTTTCAGCTCAGCATGTACTAATTTTAAGAGAAGAAATGCTATTCAACCAAGTGTTTTTCTTACTTGTCTTTCATCCTTTGGATTTACTAAAAATAGATGCTTGGCCAACTTGTTCACTTATACCACTGGCATCTGAGCATGCAGAGGCTAAATGTGATAGTATAATGAGTTTCAAATTACCCAATTCAACAGTTCTCTGCTATTAGGAGACAAAGGAATGCAGTATGTGTCATTATTCTAATGAGCCACATGCTCTGGTTCCTCTAATGCAGAACTGAATTAACAGGCATTTCTGTTATTGCTATCTCTACTCTCAAGAATTCAAACAAATGTTGAGATTAGCTCTAGCTTTAGAGGCATGTTTCCTAGTCTGTAAGGAAATTCCTTAAAGATAGTGGCATGGCTTCCATTTGGAAACAAGTACTTAAACACATCAAGACAATTTAGAAAAGAAAAAAATCTGCTTTTGTTCATTTTATTTGTGGAGTGATGCATTAAGTATTAGATTTAGTCATGAGAGAACACTTGGATTCATGAAAATGTATACGAACTTAGAACTAGAAGCTTCCTTGGTTGGCATCCAGTGGAGAGAATTCCAGGAAATCAGGGGTACATCTCACTGTAGGGAGCTCTTAGAACATTCAGACATGTGGAATTATGACTGCTTTTGCGTGCATCATCCCTGATCTGTAGTGACTCACCATGGGTGTGGATGATCTAGAACACAGGTTTCTGAGAGTCTCATGTGAATATCTTAGAAACACACTGAAGTTTTGTCTGTGTTGAGTCTGAATTTAGATTGTTTTAATGATCACATTGATGCATTAGTTAATCTTGATTACTGCTATCATCTGTATGTTTGTGTTGTCTTAAAATTCGTATGTTGCAACCTCATCCCCAGGGTGATGGTATTAGGAGGTGGGACCTTTAGGAGGAGATTAGGTCATGAGGTTGGAGTCCTCATGAATGGGATCAGTGCCCTTATAAAAGAGGTCCCAGAGAGCTCTCTTGTCCCTTCTGCCATGTGAGGACACAAGGAAAAGGCACCCAAACAGACTATGACAGTTAACTACTTAAGAGATCCTGTGAGTATTAGTCTGTTTGGGCTGCTATAACAAAATACCACAAATGTGAGGGCTTATGAACAATGGAAATTTCTCACTGTTCTGGAGGCTGGAGCATGTTAGATCTAGGCTCTAGCAGATTTGGTTTCTGGTAAGGGCCTCCCTCCTGGTTCATAGACAGCACCTTCTCGCAGTGGCCTCAGGTGGCAGAAAGGGCAGGTGAACTCTCTGGGCTTCTTCTGTAAGGGCACTAATCCCATTCATGAGAGCTCCACTCTCATGACCTAATCACCTCCCACAGGCCCCACCTCCTAATACTGTCCTGTTTGACTTTAGTTTTCAACACACAAATTTTGGGAAGGATACAAACATTCAGTCAGGAGTGGGTGTGTTGAGCATTCAGCACTCTGCTTGGTGCAGTGAGCAGCTCAGAAGCATGAACGTGATCTGCTGCCAAGGTGCCTGACGGATGGTGGACACATTTAGATAATTGGGTTAAAAACCTTCCTTTAGCTGGAAGTCATTTGGAATTCACAGGCAGGAAAACTCATCTTGGGGATCAGGTTAAGAACTGGCCATGGCAGGACTTGGCTAGAAAGAGGCATAACGGATGTGAGGGCAAAACACAGATAACCACCAGTCACTCGGTTGAGGTGATGAGCAATAAGAGAAGCCTCGCTGGGGAAATGGCAGGATGACATCACAGCCTAAACAGGAGCAGCCTTAACCAGGACCGTGTCAAAGTGGCAGGCAGAGCGGGTGATGTTCACTGAGCAAAGGAAGGACGTGCTGAAATCGCTATTCATGGAGCTGAAACCAAAAGCTGGGCATTCCCGTGAAGCAGTGAGAAGTGAAGAGAGCACGGTGGAGGCCAGATGTGAAACGTGGGTATATAGGATGAAAGGGGGAAGAATTCAAAAACAACACCACGATTTTAAGACCAGGTGAGGCTGCATGTGGTGGTCATGCCTATAATCCCAGTGCTTTGGGAGGCCAAGGCGGGAGGATCGCCTGTGGCCTGGACTTTGACGTTACAATGATCTATGTTCATGCCACTGCACTCCATCCTGGTGACAAGGTGGGACCCTGTCTCTTAAAAGAAAAAAAAGAACCAGGTGACTCGGAAGTTACTGTTTTCCATAAGGAGATTGGAAATAATTGGAAGGAGCTGCTGGTTTGATGGTAAAAAAGTGAATCAATTTATGAGGGGGTAGGAAATTATGTGAGAGATCTCCTCCTAAACATGCCCAGCCTGCTGCCCTGCTTCCCTCTCCTCTCTGCACAGTGGAGGTTCTTTTCCTTCTTTTCTGATCCAGTCCCACTGAAGTCCAGGAACACGGAGAGCACATTGTCTCTGACTCTTTCCCTCTCAGACCAGGCACGGCAGCAACCCCCATGACTTCTCAAGGACTGGACTGTGGGCAGCGATGGGGCGTAGCTTCCTTGGTACCAGGCAGATGTGTCATCTCTTCATCCCCATCTTCCAGTAGTTCTCTTATCTCTCAGTTGCTTCTGGACAAGGAAAAGGGTGTGGCCAAACCCCACTGATCTCATTTTTACCTGTTGAATTTAAAGCAGGGATATTGGGTATCCAGTAGTTCATTAGAGATAGCGTATCTGTGTGTGTTTGTGTTTGCCGTGTTTTCTTATCTATCTTGTGCTGTCGGTGTGTCAGGTGTTGACTTGGTTTTCAGCTCAGGAGACTGCAGAAGGTCACACAGGGTTTGTATGACAAGGTCTTGCAATGCAGTTACTCTGCTCATTCCCACCTCAGTTTTGTAAGAGAGGGGAAGGCTAGAGGTAGGGGTTTGGAGAACTCAAATCCTGCACATTTTCAAATCACAAAAATCCCAGTGACCTGCTACATTCTAATCTGTATTTCCTCAGCGTCACAGGCAATGAATGCAAGAGCAACACAGATGTCCTACCTGGTTACTGGCAGCTCCTGAGTGTCCCCAGGCAGCCTGTCAGATAAGGCTGACCAGAGTCCTCACAAATTGGGTTTGCTTTTGACCAACAATTAGAAAGTAAATTCAGGTAGAAAAATCTTTTCTTAAGAATGGATTTGATACCAAGCAAAAATCTTTCCTAACATATGGTTATGGTCACTCTCGCCACTATTTACGAAGCACCTACTGTGTGCATCAGGTGTATGATAAATACCTGACTTTACCATATACGCTTTGTCCTCACAGCAATCCTAGGAGACACGTGCTATTTTCCCCAATCTACAGATGGGGAAGTAGAGGCTTAGAGCTCAAAGAGGTTGTTTAAGGTCACTCTGGTAGTGAAGTCAGGGTCATGCTGCCTTATTTCTTTCATAGAAACCCGTGGCTTCTGAAAGGCCTTGCAAACATGTGCTATTGCCACCTCCCGGCCAGGATTTGCGAGGTTAGGAGAGGACAGACAGGGTCAGCCTGGGGCAGCAGCCTGGAGGAGCCCAGTGATGAATGCCCAAGTCGGCTGTGAATGAAAATGTTTCCAGCAGTCTTGCTGGCTCTGCCGATGCATGGTCAGGGGAGGGCGAGCCTTATGTTTTCCAGAGCTCTAAATCATGCAAATGATGTCACGGCAGACCTGATTGCCTCGTTTACTGTTGTCCCAGTTCAAAGATTGAATGCCACCACGCTGACGTGGAGAGAAGGATTTAGGGTTGGTTGCTAATGGCCGAGCTGGAATGGACATGAGAGGTCTTTTATCCCCACCCTTGCTGATGAAGAGAGCAGAACCCGGCGATGTCAGACTGACGTGCCACAGCCCACGCTGCCTCTTGCTGTTGTTTTATTAATGTTATTAACATCATCACTATCAATAGGCCATTTAATACTCACTAGCAGTTTGAAAAGCAAGATTGTATAAGTTATGATGATGAATCATAGGCACTCTGTGATTTTAAGTAACTTTTGTCTACTTATGATTATTATTTTATTGGATCCTCCTTACAGTAAGATAAGTCATCCCACCCCTGTCCCCCAACAATTGAGAAAAGGGTTTGGGGGATGCAGACCCAGCAAGGCGGCCTGTAACAGAGCTGGCCTCTGCCGCAGCTGGCCATCCCTGCAGTCCCCCTGCTGGCAGCACTCAGGCATGTGTCCCTGGTCATATGCCACTCAGCCTCAGAGCCCAGGAGGAGCCGCCCTGCCGGGGACTGTGTGCCATCCCCAACCCTGCTGTGGAAGGGAAGAACAGTCCGTCAGTCAGGAGGGCACACGGGTGAGGTCCCTGCCCTGCAGGCTCGTGGGCCCAGCCTTCACGCCCGCCTCTGCGGCTTCCAGGCTCCACGACTCCCGTCTGCCTCCTCTTGTCCTCACTCAGCCTCCCTCCTGGCCTTCAGAGCAGGCACCCTCACCCCAGACCTCTATCCCTCCTGAGAGTAGCCTGGGTCCTGAGGTTCTGCCTCTCACCTGTGGGTGAGGTCCTCCCCCCACTTCCCCTTCTTCCATGAGCACATTTGGCATTGAGCAGTGAGCTCACATGGGAGGCATTTTCCCGTGTGCTGCGCTCCTGTAGACGAATGTCTGCCTGCCCAGGTGCCTCCTGACTCCCAGGGCTGCCCTCAGTCACCAGCACCTGGGCTCCTTTGTGAGCCTCTGGGTTCATGTTTCCCAACCTGCTCACACCTCGCAAGGAGCTTGGGGGCCCCCTGACTTCTCTAAGCCAGGGGTCAGACTCACAGTTCTCCTGTGGGCTGGGGACACCTACAGCCCCCTCCCTGTGACTGGCCACCGCGGGAGACTAGCTGCACAGTGCAGTCGTCCCCAGATGAGGCAGATGAACTGGGGAGAGAATACAGAAGACATGCTCAGGATGACAGGAACAGACCTCCCTGAGCCAGGATGAGGACAGCAGGAAGCAGGGGCTTGCCCCGCCCGGAGGACGCTGCCTCATTACCATCTCCTGTCTCACTCTCATGGCCTGGCCAGAATCCAGCCTGGCTGCTCCACTCAAATTCATGTCTGAGTGCCACGGCCCTTCATTATTCAGGGCTCTGCAACGTTTACATCATAGGAAAAAGACAGAACCTCACTGTCATTCATGTGGAGCTCAGGGAGCCAGCAGAGTTGTGGGAAATGCTCAGAGGTGCCGCGAGGAGACGTTTAGGCAGCCTCTTGCCAAGGCGGAGAGTAGCGTCCCCCACCAGGTTGAGCTGCGCGGCTGCCCGGTGGAGAAGGGAAATGACGACGGAATACACTTATATCGGGAGAACTCCAGTGCTGTCCAAGTGAAAACACACTTCTATGACACCTAAAACTTGCAGACAGAAGATCATACTAGTTAAAAAAAACCCTTGACCAGAATACCACTCGGCACCCCCTGCAGCCAAGCATGGCATCTGCGGGAGCCCACCAGCTGCCCTTGCGGGGCTGCCCTGCTCGCTTCTATTTAGTGTCTCGCTCCTGTGCAGATCAGCGTCAGGATAATATCCCCGATTCTGTGCCCACTGTCTGACCCTCTCTAGCCCGGCAGCCTCTCAGTCAGCCTCTCTCATGGCTGTCGTCCTGGGACAGGACAGGGCGTGCTCGTTACCAGAAGAGTGTTGAGCATCACACATCTAGGCAGAGAACATCTAGCCAAAGACATGCACGGTTATTACACAGAAATTGTACAGCTCTCCTGAAGATGTCACTTCTCCCCAGTCTATTACCTATAATCTATAGATCCAATTCAGTTCCAATATAAATCTCATGAGGGTTATTTTTTCCCAATGAATCCTGACAAGCTGATTCTAACATGTATATGATGAACAAAGGGCCAAGCACAGCCAGGACCCCCTGAAGAAGAAAAGGGGGGAGCCTCACCCTTCCGTCTCTCAGTGCACTTTTGGGGTCTGTGTAATTACAGCAGCTGAGGTTGAAACAGCGATAGAGAAGGGGAGCAGAACACAGGCCAGGGGGAGAGAAAGCGGGTTCAGGACGCTCCCCTGGCAGAGCAGGCGGGCCCTGCACGTGAGTGGGTGGGATGGACAGCCTGGTAACGGTGTGGTCACACCATGATGCCACGTGGAAAAAACAGCATTGCAAACTTAAATACAGAAATATATACACACGTCAACTCCAGGGGATTAAAGCCACAACTGTGAAAGACATCTTAAAACTTTTATAATTCATGTGTAATGAGAGAGTGAGGGAGAGGGAGTGCTTTTGAAATAAGGTGCTGGAAGAGTAAATTATAAATTAAAAAGTTTGCTAAATTTAATTACATTAAAGTTAATACTTATGTTCCTCCCCAAAAACATCATGAACAAAGTAAAATAGCTACACACTTAAGAATATATTTCCAACATGTATAGCAAAAAATATGTGTATCAGAATCTGTAAAGAAAACATATGAATCGAATAGGTAGAGAAAACGTGAACAGATTTCACAGAAAAAAAAATTGGCAGAGCGGAACGATATATTCTTTAGTGACTCCTGTCTGTAACGTAAAACTACAGAGCATCAAATTCAGAATCCTGCCCAGGGAAGGGAGGAAGGTGAGCTTTTGGTGAGTCCTGCACAGGGAGGCCCTTGTCTTTGCCATGCCTGTGTTTTGTTACTTTTTCAACTGCTGTGAGGACTTGTTTGCACCTAAAGCAGGAAGGAGGGTAACCATGTGCATTAGCAAAGAAACATCCGCACTTTGCAGTGTATCATTGAAGAGACCCTTCTCCTGGCCTCTCCCCGTCGAGACCTCTGCTAGAAGGACACGGTTTTCCCTGTGAGACCCGGCAGGACGGCAGCGGCCCACCCTCACTCTCACTGCAGGTCCGGAGCACACGTCCTGCTCAGGGAGGCTGCCCCGTAGCCCTCTCTCCAGCTCATCCCCGGCTCCTGAGACACCTCTGGGTTTCTCACCCGTGACAGCACACAGTTCTGTCCAATGTACAGTTGGAGTTGTGCTTTGCTGGAGTAGCTGGGAGTGAAAGCGTACAGCCTTGTTGTGAAAGTGTTGCAAGGCTGGATCCTGGGTCAGGTTTGCTGTTCACCTTTGGGGCCTGAAGAAACAGCTGGAACACGCAAGCTCCTGCCCAGGTGCTCTTGCCTAGGTGGCCTTGTTAGATCCCGTGGCCACCCCTCAGCATGGTCTGCAGCCTGTGACACAGCCCCACTGCTCTGCCATTGCTTCCTCATCCTTTCAAGCTCTAGCCCCTGCAGTACCCTGGGAGGCCCTGCCCCATTCTCTTCTTTTCTTTACGCACACTCTGTCCAGTGACCTCCCAGCCCACGTCTCTGGTGACCTCTGCATGCGGTGAACCATCCCATGAACCACGGCCTTATACAGTCACAGCCTTCTCAGCGCCCTGGGCAGAGCCTCCGTGGGCCTGCCTCCAACATGTCAGCACCCGAACCACCGCTCTTCCACCAGAAGCAGGGCCCTCCTGGAATCTTGCTGACCTAGCCAGTGCCAACTTCCCTACCCTCTCTCTTGCTCCTTTAGTAAACATCTTTGTGTTTTCCAGGCTGGGAATGAGTCCATGCTTATACCACTTTCTGCCCTTTCTCACACAGATGCGTACCCTAACTCCGAGGTCGTGTACGTCTGGACCAACGGCTCCACCAAGTCTGTGGTGGTGGCAGAGGACGGCTCCAGACTGAACCAGTACCACCTGATGGGGCAGACAGTGGGCACGGAAAACATCAGCACCAGCACAGGTGGGAGCCAAGTGTGGGCTGTGCTGCCAGGTACACTCAGGACAGCATACCTGCTCCCGGCACCACCCTGCACGGGCCACATGGGAGGGGGCACCAGCCTCGCACACCCATCCTGGCCACCAGTGTCTCCTTTGTGACAGCTGTGTGAGTGCTGGCAGAAGGGAGTCCTCCCGCCAGCCCCTCCCTGCAGCTGCTCACAGAAGCACCAGCTGTGGGAGCCATGGCATTAAGGGTGATTCCAGGCATTAATCTGTGGTGCATTTGCTCCTGTGTGAGCAGGCCCTGCTCGAAGGCCACATGGACCTGCTTATATAAATAACACTCCCCTGCCCTGGGCACCGGAACATGTGAGTGGTCTCTGCAGGAAAGGGAGGCACCTTCCTGCAAATGCTCCAAGTTGTCTGCCCCCCTACCTCCACCTTGAACATCACAGAGGGTATTTCCTTGGGGGTGAATGTGGAAAAGCACAGCCAAGCAGCGTACAAAGACAAGCAGAGGGGAACCAAGAAGGAAGCAGACCCTGTCACTCCCGAGTGCTGGGGCAGGGCTGAGCCCTGCAGGGGCAATGCAGGGCAACCCCAGCCTGGCTCGCTCTGATACAGAGTGGGTGGGGAGTCCAGAGGAGCAGGTGCCTTCCACCCGCTGAGCCTGCAAGTTATCTGGTTGGGTGCTTCTGAGTTGCGGCAGGCCCAGCCTTCCTGGTCAAGGTCACAAGGCAGAGCTATGAGCTGGGGGTGCTGGGGGCAGAGGGGGTACTTCAGGGCTCCAAAGAGTTTGCATAGCAGAGGAGAAAAGCCTAAAGAGATGGAGGGAGCTCTGATCCCAGAATGAGCCCTAAGCCTCAGAGGACATCCTAGGGGAGTGCTGGTGGGCATCGTGGGCCATTGGCACTATCCACCCTTGCAGCTGGCAGGAGCAAACCACAAATTTTGTGCATCTGCTGTGCATGCACAGGCCCTGCGCTAGGCATCCCCTGGGGACGTGAGAGCCTGGGAGGACAGCAGCACCGTTTGGTTACCACACTAAAGGGAAGGGCCGAGGAGACGGGCTGATTTCACAGGAATGAGTGAACGGTGGCATGGCAGAAGTTTGGGGTGGAGAATAGTGGGCTAAGGGAGGATGCTGCGGTTTGCAGTTGTTTCACACAGTTATTTAAAAATTTATAACTGGGGTTTCTACTCCTATTTGCATTCTAAAAAGGCAGTCTTTTTTTTTTTTCTACAATACCAGATGTTGCTACCCACAACTCAAAAATGAAACAAAATGAAAAGAACCACCACCACCAAAAGAATTAGGAGAGTGATTTCAAATCCTACTTGTAAAGAAATAAACCACACTTCACCTCCTCCAGCGTTAGGGAGTAGGCAGAACTGGATCTTCAGCAAAGATCCAGTCCTGGCTGCTAAACTTCTCCCTTGCCCTTCTCTTGTCCTTGTTTCTCCCATGTGTGAGGCGACTCTGCCCCTCGGCAGCCCTCCCCCGCCTGGGCTGTGGGAAAGCGCACCCTACTGCTGCAGGCCTGTGTCAGGCCATACTCAGAATTTTGGCTCCTTTTCCATAAGGAACATCTCATTTTTATGGTTCCTTAGACATAAGATGTGTTATGAGCAAAGGCTCAAGGAAGCACCTGCAGCTGGCCTTGCCAAGCTATGGCCTCCATTACAGCAGCAAGCACTGCAGCTATGTCATCAGCTCCAGTGTCCCAGCACTCTGTCCACGCACCACAGACCACTCCCCTAATAGGTGAGCCTGAGCCCTCACCTGGGGCCTGCTTTAGTGGAGCCCCCACAACCATTCTCCCCACGTTCACAATGCAACACGGCTCCCCAGCCACACCATCCCCTCCTTGCAACTCAGTTCAGCTCTGTCTCCACTTCCCCAAGCACACTTCCCATCTCCCCAGGGGGATGCAAATCCCAGTAGCCAGGAGACGCTGGCCCAGCGGGCCACACTCACCCTCTGACCCCTGCCCCCACCTCAGCTCCTTACCAGTTAACCATCAGGACGGCATCATTCTCAGCAAAGAACGGGAGGTCCCCTCTAGCCTCCCACATAGCCAGGCAAATCCAGAGAAGGCACTGGGGCATCGCCAAGGAAATGCCCCCGATTTCAGCGAGCAGACGACACCTGTCTTTGGTAGGTGGCAGAAGGGATGAGCTGCCAGGATCCGTGGCCCCCTGAGCTGCTGTTCCTCACCCTCCAGCCAGCCGGGCCAGCACAGAGCCTGTGGGAGGGTGGTCGTCCCACCTCCCTGGAGCCTCCCAGGCTGGGAACTAGGAAGGAATCTGTGCCCCCACAGCAGGATTCTGTGATGTCCCCAGTTACATCTGGGGAGCCTAAATCCTGAAATCCTGATTGCAGCAGCGGGCAAGGAGGCGGTGGGAGAAAGGCACAGATTGTGACCGGAGATTAGTGAAACACACGAATCTGATTTTCCCCAGGAAGAGCATCTGTCAAACGCTCTTCAGAGACCAGGGTCAAAAGACTTACTTATAAAACGGGCCGGGCGCGGTGGCTCACGCCTGTAATCCTAGCACTCTGGGAGGCCGAGGCGGGTGGATCGCTCGAGGTCAGGAGTTCGAGACCAGCCTGAGCAAGAGCGAGACCCCATCTCTACTAAAAATAGAAAGAAATTATCTGGCCAACTAAAAATATATATAGAAAAAATTAGCCAGGCATGGTGGCGCATGCCTGTAGTCCCAGCTACTCGGGAGGCTGAGGCAGTAGGATAGCTTGAGCCCAGGAGTTTGAGGTTGCTGTGAGCTAGGCTGACGCCATGGCACTCACTCTAGCCCGGGCAACAAAGTGAGACTCTGTCTCAAAAAAAAAAAAAAAAAAAAAAAAAAAAAAAAAAAAAAAAACGACCACTAAGAAATTCATGCATCCTCCTCTGTCCTCTCCTTAACCCAAATAATACAAGGAAACCCTCGTGGACTTGAAAGAGGAGTGAAAGGAGGCTCCCAGGGAACTCCTCTGACCCAGCCAGCAGGAACCAGTGGCCTGAGTGCAGAGACTGAAGGCGACTGAGGGGTGTTAATTTTCTCATTTGCAGGTGAATACACAATCATGACGGCTCATTTCCACCTGAAAAGGAAGATTGGGTACTTTGTCATCCAGACCTACCTTCCCTGCATAATGACCGTGATCTTATCGCAGGTGTCCTTTTGGCTGAACCGGGAATCAGTCCCAGCCAGGACAGTTTTTGGTGAGTTTCCCCAAGCCAGACCTGGACACTTGTAATTGGTGACAGACACTAACGACCTACCCTTACCTAAAGCAACAGCAACCAATGCCAGAAAACCAGTGTTAGCTTCTCTGTTGTGTGACCTGGGAAACAAATTGACCAGTGAGTTAAGAATTTAATGTTGAGGATTAGGATTTAGAATTTGTTTCTAAAGGAGGGTTCAGGGAATAATGCATGGTCTATTTGATAGTCATTTCCTATTTGAAAAGGCTTTTTGTGAGGTTTGAAACTGCCAGCATGCATCTGTTTTACGTGAGATTTTGCTATACAGGTTGAGTAGCCCTTATTAAAAATGCTCAGGACAAAAAGTGTTTTCGGTTTTGGATTTTGGGGGGGTTTGGAATATTTGTATTATACTGACTGAGCATCCCTAATTCAAAAATCCAAAATGAGCTCTGATGAGCATTTCCTTTGAGCATCATGTCAGGGCTCAAAAAGTTTTGGATTTTGGGGCATTTTGGGTTTTGGATTTTGGAATACACAACCTGTAGCATTTTCTCAGTTCTCATAAAGTACGACTTTATAAGTTATTGGGCAGTTTTCTTTGAAATGTGAATGCCACCTTAAAATTAACTACCAAGTCACAATCAATGTTATACAATAGTAAAAAATTAAACATATGTGGCGAGAATCTAGAACAACATCATTTTACATCTCTAAGGCATAGATTAAGTTTAGAAAGAGCTAGCCCAGGAGGTACCTTGGCACAGCTGACATAGTTGAGTGGCTGACTCTTACCGTGAAGCTCATTTTCCTCCAATTCAAGAAGCGATACTAAAGGAAGCTTTGCAGGTCTGTTGTGATCATGGACTCTCACATCTTTCTAAACTGTAAGGTATGATTCACACGTTAGCACTTGCTATTGCAGTTTGATTTTCAAAGGAGAAAAAAGTGAGCATGCATTTTATCCTGATGCTCCCACAGTGTGCAGGAAGCCAAGAGCCCGGGGAGTTTACGAGTGAGTGGCACAGGGGCACTCCCACCTCACTTCCAGCCATGTGTCCAGCTTCACTGGCGAGGCCTGTCTGAGCTCAGCGTTGTTTCAGAAGTGTGGAGGGTGGCTCGTGGTCAGGCAGTGCTCCCCAAACTAATGTACGTGATGAACTCTTTAGGGACAACTTAGTAGGCTGGCAGGGAACACAAGCAGGAAGAATGTTGTCTATTAAAGACCACTTCCTTTCAGAGATTACCAGTGCACATTAGGATGTTAAAGGCCCAAGAAGACACAAGAGACTTGTTCGAGGTCGTGCATAGAACACTTCCCCCCAGCCCAATGATTAACTAGATTTCTGAGAAAAATCAAAGATGCCTATCTCTCATTAAGCATTAATTCCATGCAGGGTACCCTGTTCCTTGAGTATATGTAAATACCTCTGGAGGATGGCATTGAATGAAAACTGTTGGCTGCTGTGACTGCCAGCAATGTTAGCTCCTGTGGCGCTATGCTAGTTTCCAGGGCAACTGTCACAAAGTACTACAGATTGGGGCTTAAACAGCAGAAACGTATTGTCTCACAGTTCTGGAGGCTGCAAGTCTGAGATCAAGGTGTCAGCGGGGTTGGCCCCTTCTGAGGACTGTAAGGGAAGGAGCTGTTTCAGGGCTCTTTCCTACTCTCAGGCTCCGGTAGCTCCTCGGCTTGCGGCAGCGTAACTGCAGTGTTCACGTGGCCTTCTCCCTGTGAGTGTCTGTGTCCAAATCTCCCTTTCTTATAAGGACGCTGGTTATACTTGATTAGGACCCACCGTCATGACCTCATTTAACTTGATTACCTCTGTAAACACTGTATTTCCAAATAAAGTCATAGTCTGCAGGGCTGGAGATTAAGACTTCAACATGTGAATGGTTGGCAGGGTGGGGTGGGGCACAATTTGACTGATAGCAGGTGTGTTACACCCACATCCCCCCCACATAGGTGTGTGCACACGCAGACAACTGCCTTGAGGAGGAAGGCTGGATGAGCACGTGCAGGCTGCAGGGACTGCAAGAGTGCAGCAGACCTGGGTCTGAAGATGGGTTGTCTCATTCACCAGCTGGCAAATGTGGGCACATTGCTAAATACTTTTTGAATCTTCAGGGTCCCTACCTGCAAAATGGGGATAATGAGACCACCGTCCTGAAGGTGGCTCAGATCAGAGCATAAACCTGCCAGTCCTAAAGGAGTGCCCCTTCCAAGGGATCCAGCCTCACTGCGTGGTCACTGTAGAGTTTCCCCTGAGGCCACAGGCACCTTGCAAGCAGTCTACAGGGGACATTGTGCCCTCTTTGGGGGTTAAGCACCCAGACTGAGATTTGTATGCAGTGCTCCTGCTGCACTCTGGCTCCTGCAAGTCTGCAGGTTGGGTTAGTCCTGGTGACAGAAAGCCTGTCCCTTTTGTTTGCGGGGCGCCCACTACTTACAAAGCGCACAGCAGCTGTGAAGCGCTTTACCAGCTGCAGTGTGAATGGGGCTCCCATTCCCCACTGATCTTGCCACAGAGACACAGAGACACACCGCTCGCTCAGCGTGTCTGGGTTGTGCACCAGGTATTTGCCCGGTTTGGTCATCAGGACCACAGTCACACCCAGCTCCCTGCCCTCCTCAGCTCATGTTCCAGAAGAAGGAGACAATTGGGATAAATCAAATAAGCAATTTCTTAAATGCTGTGACTGTGTTGAATGTTATACACACAGTAAAGATGAAGGTGCCAGCTGGGGTTAAAATGACCAGTTTCTCTCACGTCTCTGCTTGTCATGCCCGGGGGTGCTGCTCTGGGTCCCGGCGCTGGCACTGACCACGTTGCCTTCCCCACCCACCCCTCTGGCCTGCAGGGGTCACCACAGTGCTGACCATGACCACCCTCAGCATCAGTGCCCGGAACTCTCTGCCCAAAGTCGCCTACGCCACCGCCATGGACTGGTTCATAGCCGTGTGCTACGCCTTTGTCTTCTCCGCGCTGATCGAGTTCGCCACCGTCAACTACTTCACCAAGAGGGGCTGGGCCTGGGATGGCAAAAAGGCCTTGGAAGCCGCCAAGATCAAGGTACTGACCTGGTTTTCCTCCCTCTCCTTTCTTGACTGAGAAGATGTGCTTCATCCCATGTCCCAGTATGAGCCCAGGCATCGGTTCTGCCCACCCCCACGAGCCCCCATTCGTCCCTTCCATCATATCCAAGGTCCATAAGACACCTTACTTACACAGGGGCACTTTTCTAATTTATTTTGAATCACCCATTTCATTTGAGCGAAAGGTCTGATGTGACATGAATGGCTTGGGCTTGTTTATATTCAAGCCTATTGTTGATATTTTTGCAGAAGTAACTCCTGCCTCATCAGGGACGACTTGTCCAGTTTTTAATTGTGCAGTCTGTTCTTCTGCTCATTTTTATACCACTTCACCACGCAGTGTGTCCTCTTCAAGGTGGCATTCAGGTCGTGGAGAGGGCACTCAACTTAATGGCAGTGGCGCGTCAGCAGAGCATGGCCAGGGCCGCTGACTAAGTGGTTTGACTCCTCTGCACCATGCACATAAATTGTTGTGGAAAATACTGCTTTGTTCAAAGCAATTAATCATTGCGTATTTAAAGGGTGATTTGTTCCTAAATCTTCAGAACATTTGGAGACAAACAGTTGCACAAGATTCCAAGCGGCATCATTTCCTTGGGGAGATGAGAACAACGTACATAGAAAGGAAATAAAGCTGTATGTGATATACTGCTAATTACAGCGTGCGTAAAACAAATCGGCTGATCTTCTGTACTGAGAGAAGAGCAGGTCAGAGCCAGCAGGGCAGACTTGAAAGTAAAACTTAATCTGTGCTGGACTGGATACGTGGAAACTCAGCATGAAGGGAGTCCTGGGAGGCAGTAGGGAAGTTTCTGTCCTGACCTCCCAGCCAGGGCCTACAACCAGCGTGCTCTGGCTCCAGTGAGGACACTTGGTTCTGTTCCATCGCCAGCTCCGCACCTGCTCGTAGCGTTTGACTCTGCTGCTTCCTTGCCCAGGAAAAGTCAGAAGTTCTGACCTGACCTGGCCCGTCTGGCTCTTCCCACTTCCAGGTGCCAGGAGTCCCCTCCTGTGCTCTAGTTTCAGTCGGGGGCTCTTCCCACTTCCAAGTGCAGCTTGGCAGGTTGGAAGAAGACCTGACAGGGCCCGTTCTGGGCCCCTCGCGGAAGGAGGTGGGGGAAGCTGGAGGAAAGGCCTGGACAACAGGAGCCTCAGGTGTGGGTGCGTTTAGGGGGCTGGAGGGTGAACAGGAGTGATCTGACTGCACTGGGTGGTCAAGGGGGTGGTGAGCTGGGAAGCATTTGTAGGAACGGGCTGTCTCCAGACTGTACAGACCAGGGAGCCACAGAGTGTATTTGTCAGGGCAGGAGACAGAGAATGGAGTCTGGGGAGAGGCGGCTTCCCAACACCTGGCCCTGTATTGCTGGAAGGTACCAGTTTGCCGAACACATGGGTCTTAGACAGCCACACCATGTGGGCTGGAGATAGCCAAGTCTGAAGTCAGGGACCTGGGAGTCCATGGTGTGAACTGAGGTCGCCAGGCTCATGCCCGTGGGTCTAGGAGGAACACGAAGCCCGGGGTAAATGGAAAGACCTGAAATGTTGTCAGGTGTTGTGGAAAATGTGGCCAGGATTGTCAGCCACCGTGTCCTCACTCAGCCCCCTGTTGCTGTAGATCTGAATGGAGACCTGGAGGGAGGAGACAGGGTGGTGAAGTGTGTTGTCTAACCCCATGCTAGCGGTGATTTTCTAGAATAAACAATGTGCCTTGGTTAGTCTTGTGGAATGTCAAGACTGTGTGTCATTCCCCAGAAGGCTGATGTGCTGGGGATTCCAGCCCTGCTGCCAGAGAGGCTCCGTGCGGTGGAGGCATCGGAGTGTCCACAGGCTTTGGGCAGGCAGGCCGTACCGTCAGACACGGGCAGCGGGCATGGAAACGCAAGCCTGCTGTTAGCCTGCTCGTGTAAACTGTTTCTTGGAAGTAGAGAGAACTTAAAAAATAGACAGTGCTCACCACTGTTCCATGTTGGGATTTCCAGGAGCAAACACTGGGTCAGGGTTTGAGGGGCAGGGCAGTTTTTAGGGGTGAATATTTGGGAAAGGAAAGAGGAGGAGGTAAGATTGGGTAGAGGAAGACGTTAATCCATGAGGCAAGTCTGGCAAAGCCTCGGCTAGTCCGCTGGGGAGCTCTGGAGCAAATGTCCTGGGCATTTCCCTGCATCAGGGGATGTGGCCAGGACTTTATACTCCTGCCCTTCTGGCCACCAGACGCGGGCGGCTCCCCCCGGAAAGGCGTGATTTGGGCCAGGCAGCCCTCTGCAGCTGAGGCTGCCCCGAAAGAGCTGACCCCTGGCCACGCTGCCATGGCGGGGCAGCAGATGCCTCCTGGAAAGGACACACGTCCGTGTCCAGCACAACCATCATGACTATCTTGAGTTCTGCTGCTCGTCCCTCTGCAGTAAAAACACACGCTGTCACAGCAGAGCAATGTCTTCCAAAGTGCTGGCTCTCCCTGGTTCCACTCAGAGATGAGAACCATTCAGAGCTGTCGGTCATGTTTATTGGTCTTCTGGCAGACCATCGTCAGTGCTCACGTGAGGGGGGGATTACAAAGCACCATCACGTGTCTGGGGTATGGCCTGCCTCCATCAGCATCCCTCGAGGTGTCCCAGGTGTCCCTCATGCTCCTTGTACTTGCCTGGTACTTGCTCTACCTCTGTTTTCACCCACTCCTGTGCTCCCTGCTTGGCCTTTCTGCTTTTTATCTTTTACATATTTATAATGGTTGATATATTTTCCTTACTCTACCATCCTGTGTTTTCCAAATTTTATTTAATGAGATTATATTACTTTGGTAATGAAACAAAATTTATTCTGATGTTTTATTGTGCAAATTTTCGAACATACAGCAGTATTGGAAGAATTTTACAGTGAAAGCCTGTCTGCCATTCACACTTAGCTGAGCTTGTGTCATCCCCATCTATCCATCTGTCATCTCCTCCTCTATCAATCCATCCCTACACCCATCCTCAAGCAATCCATCAGTCCATCTTATTTTTTGATGCATATCAAATAAATTTCATTTCCCAATAAATGTCAGCATGTGTATCATTAACTAGAGTTCAATATTGTTACACTGTTTTATTCTTTTGAAGCAAAATTTACATAGCGTAAAATGCACGAGTCTGAAGGGCACCTTTGCTGAGTGTTGGCAAGCGTGTACTCCCGTGTGACACAATCCCTGTCAAGATAGAGAACATCACCAGCCTCCAGACAGTTCACTGTGCCTCCTCCCAGGCAGCTCCTGTCCCCCAGTGCAAGCGTGCCCACTATTCCAATTTTTCCACCATAAATTATCTAGCCTACTTTAGAATTTCATATCCAAGAAAAAGGAAAAAATATTCACAAAAAATATATACAAGGGTGTTCATAGCCACTTAATCCATAATAGTCAAGACTGGAAACAGTCCAGGTATCCATCAAGAGGAGGATAAGAAACTGAGGGTATATTCATACAAAGACATACCACTCAGTAATGGAAAGGATACTAGCAACAGCATGGACGATTCTCGGCCATTCCTTAGGGATTCCCTTACATCCACATGTCTTGTTGACTTCCAAGGCTAAAGAAATGATGGCTGCTCTGCAGCATAAGAAAAGTTTATCCTAGGTTCTTGAGAAATGTCAAACATTCATATCAATAATGGCTCTTGCTTGTGCCAGGTTCCTGTCTGCTGGCTGCCTGGGGTTATAGACCAAGAAGGTAGTGGCTTCTGGACTGAGAATCCCAGGGCCAAGCAGGTGTTTCTTTACCTCTTTTGGGAGATACACCTTTAGAACTCGAAAGGGAGCTGACAGTTGCCTGCAGATGGCTCGTCCTCACATTCTTCTTATATGTTGCAGAAAAAGGAACGTGAACTCATCCTAAATAAATCAACAAATGCTTTTACGACCGGGAAGATGACCCACGCCCCAAACATCCCAAAGGACCAGACCCCAGCAGGGACCACTAATGCATCTTCAGTCTCAGTGAGACCTGAGGAGAAGCCTTCTGAAAGCAAAAAGACTTACAACAGCATCAGCAAGATCGACAAAATGTCCCGAATTGTATTCCCAGTCTTGTTCGGCACTTTCAACTTAGTTTACTGGGCAACATATTTGAATAGGGAGCCGGTGATTAAAGGAGCTGCCTCTCCAAAGTGACCCACCGTGCTCCCAAACTCAAAGAGAGCCATACTCCCAGCAAAGTTGTACCACGGAGGGCTTGAGCTCAGAGGGCCTCTCCATGTTTGGGCACTCTCTTTCAGGAAATTTTTGCATGTTTAATAAGATGTACAATTAATATTGCCTTGATGTTTCTATATGTTACTTCAGATGTTTCAAAGATGTCACATTGGTAAATAAAGCAAACAACTTTCTAGAAAACCAGGAGACGATGATTGACACTCAGATACTCAGTATCTTACATTGATAGTTTACAAACAAGATAAGTCTATTTTTAACTGCTCCAAGTGTTACCTAATGATGTTTTCTATACTTCCAGTGTCATTTCATACAAATTTTCCCAGCAAAGAAATATTTTAGGAATGCTCCATGGTTATTACTTGACCAACTATTGCAAGAAACAAAGATCACAAAGAGCACATTTTTCATTACAAGGAAACTTGGACATTTATGTACAAAATGAATTGCCTTTGATAATTCTTACTGTTCTGAAATTAGAAAAGTACTGCATGATCTTACATGAAGAAATAGAATAGGCAAACATTTATACAGACAAATTTAATAACAGAAATATATAGTATGTTAGATTAACAGATAAAATATTTCCCCGGGGAAAAGTTTAACTACTTAAAAAGTCTTTTTTTTTTTTCCCTTTGGAAAAGAAACTTATTTCCCACCCCACCCACATCTCCCACTACCCAAGAAAGAAAAGGCGACGTGAAAACGAAAAGATGTGTGATGACATTCTCGACACTTGGCCTGTACGTTCGCTGTCTCCGAAACGTTGACCACCTCTCCCTGCAGCCAGCGTGTAGTGCTTCAGTGGTGAGACATTGTAATTATTTTCCATTTTATTTCCATGTATGTATTTCATGATTGACTTATGGCTCTGTTAGCTTTTGTATATGAATCTTAAATGTTCATTAAAAAATAAAAAATGAACTGATCTTGTGGGCCTAGAGAACTCTTTTTTAAAAATTTCATATTTTGGTAGACTTATTTCTTAAAAATGACATTAAAGGAAACCCATCATTAAAATGCTGCTAGGGGAAAACAAAACAAAACTCTTACTTGGCAGCTTCCCTCTGGTCCAATCTAATTCTATAGAGTAATAGTTGGGAGAAAACAGTGAGGATGTTAGCAGCTTCCGAGTGGAAGTTTTTCCAAGTTCTTGGTGATCATCGGGAAAATTTCAGAATGCACCATGCAAGCCAAGCAAGAGACAGTTTTTTCATTTTTGTTTTTTATTGAAAACAAAAGTACACTCTGTCAAGAGGAAGAGAGCAGCAAGCTCGAAAAGACCAGCTGCACTGGGAGGAAGTGGTTTCTGGTCTTTTGAGGTCTTACTAATTGAGGAGAGGAGTACTCAAGGCTAACAGGTTGACTTTTACTAAAAAATTGGGTAGTAATTCCCATTTTTAGATTTTATATGGTGGTTTTAGAACTGTCATAGCAATCTCAATAGCAAAGAAATTTTAAAATCTCAATGTAAATGATATTGTAATTGGCCAAAGTTCATGTAAGGTGTCAGAGACAGCTGACAAGCCAGTTGAAGCTGGTTCTTGTCTGCAATTATCTGCCCCTGTAGTTAGCTTCTGCTTGAGGTTTTTACTTTAACACCTGCACCCAATCTGCAAGCCTCCGCATCCGCTTTCAGCCCTGTCTCCTAGTCTCCTACTCTAACAAGTGTGACAGGTAAAACTCGATATTCTTTTCCATCACATATAACTCAGTGGTGCAGTGCCCTTGGGCCTCTACTTGATGGAATCTTCTCAGGGTGTTTCTGGGGTGGGTGCTTGCTGTTGCCAGGGTGACTACCCTGGTTCTTTAAATGTGCACAGATTCCACTGCCCCTTCTATCACTGGTTTCAGGATCTTACAAGTGGCAGGGTAAGGGTCAGCAGAAAAGGTGCTCACACAAGAAATATTTCCCTGTTACAAATGATGATATATTTTAGAATAATGTGTGTGCCTTCTATTACACCACTGCATAAAACCCACCAAAACAAACAAATCCCTAAGGCTCAATATGAAGCTCCTGTTTCCATTTACTGTTTAGATACATTTTTCTTACACAGTCTATAGTTTAGCTTTGCACTGTAGTTTGGAGAAAAATATACTGTCAGTTATGTCCACATGGCTACATGTATAAATATCCACCTTGAACACCTCAAATATAATGGAAAACGATGTCTTCCATATCAGGTTGTA
Organism: Lemur catta; assembly: GCF_020740605.2. Classification (NCBI taxonomy): domain Eukaryota; kingdom Metazoa; phylum Chordata; class Mammalia; order Primates; family Lemuridae; genus Lemur; species Lemur catta. The sequence goes on from NC_059136.1 coordinate 21,299,929, forward strand.
GTGATTTTCTTGACAACTTCTAGACTTTGTTACAGAAAACCCTCAAGCTCCAGTGTGAAGATCTGCCAGTTGCATTTATATGCTGCTGAACTTTAAAGCTGCTGAATATTTAGTGAAAAATATATTAGTTTTCTGCTCTCTGTGTTTGTATTGTAGATATTTCAGTGTTTGTTATTTTTAATGAGAACATAATAAAGAATCACCTTGGGGAAAAATGACAAGGCAAGAAATAAAAATTTCTGAAAATAATTATAAATTATAGTGCCCTACTTTTAGAACCAGGATATTTAAATGTATGTCTTTTGATATCACCACAAATAGAATGAGATGAGAGTCTAATAAGTCAGTAATCAGTATTACTTCTGTACTTTTTCAGGAATCTAAGGACCTAACTAGGGCAAGCCTTGGCTAACATTGGCCTAAGAGTGTGTTTGTATACAATAATTGGGTACAAATGCTTCTGGAGTAACTGTCTAAGCTAAAATAGCACAGCAAACATCACTGTTGAAGATTGACAAGGAGCTTGTAAATCTTCTGACCTATTTGTCATGTTAATACTTTAAAAAAAATGCTCTATGTCTCTCATGGGACAAGTTATGGGAAATAGGTATGGTAAATGAGTATTCTCTATTTTACAAATGGGGTTACCGCAACCCAAAAAGGTTAATCCATTAGCTTCAAATCTTGTCACAAATTAGGAGAAAATGCAGGCCTAGATTCCAGTTCTCATAGTTTCTAACTCAGAGTTCACAATGTCATGCAACTGCTTCCAGACGGAAGTTGACTTAGAACAAAATTATAACCTAAAATGGAAAATCTTGCTTCAAGCCCTGGTTGAATGATTATCTATTAAGAATGCCCTAGGGACATTATTTTTGCACTGAACACATGACCTTTAAGTTTGTCCTTTCTTATATGAAATCTGTGCTTCTGTGATCTTAGAAAACTGTCTTGATGGAATGGACCTATGTTAGGGTAGCACTCCCCCCTCTGCCCCCAGAGAGAAAGAGGAAAGAGGGAGGGAGAGAGAGAGAGAGAGAGAGAGAGAGAGTGAGGGAACAGCACTGATTGACTGGAGCCAAGTACCTGGGTGTGATTGCTCCTGCCAGCCCTGATGTGAATGATTATGGTGACTGTGTCAGAAGGGGACTGCCTCAAGGGGAGGCATAACTGACTATGACACTGAGTCTTCAATCAACATTAGCCTCCATTGTAAGAATAGCTTCAAATCAAAAAGAACCCTTTCTTTGGAAAATTGGAAATGCCACAGTTTGCTCAGTGAAAACAGTATTTTAAATATTTAAAAATTAGCCTTAATGTTTTTTTTATAATACTAGCACATCTGGAACAATCAGTGCCACAAGCAAACATTGTGAGTATTTGAATATGAATTACTCTGATCACTGCAATTACTTGCCAGGTTTGCAGTGATATAAGATAATTCTTTTGAAGTGTGCAAAAAGGTTCATCTCATCAAAGGGGTTAGCATGATTATCTGTTTGTCACTGTCATTTTCAATAGACTATCTCAACCCTAAACTCAAATGCTCTGTAGCTGATTTTAAAATGAGCCTGGGTTCTTTATGGAAACCTGTGATTCAAAAAATATTTACTGTTCAGAATATCTCTAATACAAAAGTCTGAAGAATTATTCAGGAAAAAAAGTCTATAGAAATGATTTTACTTAGCTTTTCTGAGTTCAAATTGAAAAACAAATAAAATCAAGGATCAGATACTATATTTTACAATGTCAGACATTAGAATGGAAAATTTGAAATAAGCTGTAATTGACCCTATATACTAATTTAAGTCCAATTTATTCTACATTCTTCATGTTGCTACCACTGTCTCCTTAGCAGCCAGCATTATTCCAGGCCAGTGGTAGGTGCTCAGTGAATATGAACTGACTGAGGGAACGAATACTGGAAAGTTGGTCAGCTGAATCTGTTCATACTCCTGCAGGCTGGCATTGCAAATTGGTGATTACATTCTACCCAAAGGAAATATATTTTTAAGAATTTAAAAAATAAAAATTTCAGAGATTTTTATAAAATCCATAGTTGACCTAACAACACTGGGAACACAGTCCCACATGGTGATGAATGTCTGGGCTTGAGTGACAGGCTGATCCTTTAGGTAGGATGACCATGTAAATTTAACATCCAGAGCAGAGACTTCCATAATGGTGGATTGAGGTAGTCAATAAATCCTCTCCCCTGCAAAAGCAATCAAAACACTAGCAAGATTAACAAAAAGCAAACATTTCAGACCCCATTTCTACAAAATATAAACAAATAAAAAATTAGCTGGGCACGGTGGTGGCATGTGCCTGTAGTCCCAGCAACTCAGGAGGCTGAGGTGGGAGGATGGCTTGAGTCCAGGAGGTCAAGGCTGCTGTGAGCTATGATCACGCCAATGCACTCCAGCCCAGGTGACAGAGCGATACCTTGTCTCAAAAAAATAGACAAAGAAACAAAAGGAAACATTACAGAACCCTAGAAATATAACCAAAGGCATACAACAAATTAAATGCATTTATTGAAGAAAAACTATTGACTGTCAATAAGAACAGTGAAGTCTATGCTGTGTTAACTTGGAGATATTCCCATCTCCCTACCTGGTCCTTGGCCTGGAACAATGAAGACCAGAATCCTTGCTGCCACCAGGGAGTGATAATTTGATTTGGGTCGCTACAAAATGCCCCCTCCTCAAGGTTCTGTCCCTGTTTGACCTGACTCAGAGCTCCATGGGAAAGTTTTATTCCCAGGGCATTGTTGATAACAACAGCAATCAGCATCAGTCTGGGAAGGTGAACATTGCCACTTCCCAAGACAGTGATATCAGTTGGAGCAAGAAAGAGACCAGCCAAAAGTGTAATGAAGGATCTAGGGAATCAGATCTAGCACATAATGGGCTATGAAAATCTCTGACATGCTCCTGAGGACCCAAAAGCCTATGTGTACATGGAGGACTGTGTGGACAATCAAGAAAGAGCAGAGAGAGTCCTAGTTACTTACTCATCCCTGGCTGACCTTGAGGCCCTGTGAAAGCAGAAAGTGAAAGACAAGGAAGACTTTTAATCTGCCTGAACTTTGAAGGTGTGCTCCACACCACACACACATTCCCATGGCATAGGCTAGAAAACTTACTGCCATGAAGCATGTAAGGAAATATTGTGACCAATCATTGGCTCTACCCTAAACTATGCTGACACAAGGGTGACTACTAGAAAGCCAGGACTGAAAATACAAAGAACTAAAACAAACAAGAGACTTCAGTATAGGGAATGCAAACACTACCAACTGGTCCAGGAAAGTCATTAAATAAGCAAACAAATCCTACCCTCAACAACAGCAATAAAATACGACAACAATAAATAGTAGTGGGTGAGGGATAATCAGATTCCAAAGGCATTAATTATGTATGTCTACTGTTTCCAGTTTTCAACAAATATTAGGAGACATGCAAAAAATAAAATAGGGAAGTGCAGTCTATACACAGCTAATAAAACACTCAAAAGAAATTGGCCCTGAGGGTGTCCAGATGTTGGCTTTAGTAGGTAGACTTTACATCACCTATTGTGAATATGTTTCAAGAACTAGAGGAATCCATGATTAAAGAATTGATATGTCACTAAATAGAAAGAGATAGAAAGCATCTTTTAAGTAAAAGGATAATATAGAAATTCTGATTTTAAAAAGTATAACAACTGAAATGAAAAATTCAGTAGGGGACCTCAACATCAGATATGAGCAGGCAGAAAAATAGACTAGCAAACTTGAAGACAGGTCAACAGAAATTATCCAATCTGAGGAACAGAAAGAAAAAAGAATGAAGAAAATAAACAGAGCCTAAGACCTGTGGAATGCCATCAAGTAGACCAACATGATTTAAGGTAAGATGCATTTTTTTTTTTTTTCACAACACTGGAGGATTGCTCCTCCACAGGAACGGTGGGGTAAACCCACGGAGAATCACCGTGGGACACGGGGAACAGGAAAAAACAGAGGCGAGTGGGAAATCAGACCGAGATAATTTGGAGAGTGCGGGACGGAAAACAGACAGCGGAGTGCGGGATGGCCGTACCTGCCTCACCGGACAGTGGGGCGGGTTCAGCCCCACAGCAAAGCGGCTTGATCTCTCCACTGACCCCCACATCCACTCGGTCAAGGATCTGACTGAAATCGGTGCAGGATCACCGCGGGAGACCTGGAGCTCCGAGGACAGGTGACATAGGCGGGCGAGAGCTTGGACTCTGGCGGCTCTCCGGCGCCCTATCTCTTAAAGGGACAGACGCGGGCCTGCGCCGAGGCCAGGGGCCGCGAGCGTGGAATATTAAAGCGGGACTTTTTTGCTTTTTTTTGCCCCTACGGCAGCTCTCCGGCTGGGGAGCTGCTGTGGGCCCTGGCGCCTGCCGAGCTCTGAACGCTCTCCCTGGGCGCCTGCAACTGGCGGATGCGCGGTCGCCATCTTGGTTCCCACAGCTAAGCCTCTGGCGGCTCTCCGGCGCCCTATCTCATAAAGGGACAGACGCGGGCCTGCGCCGAGGTGAGGGGCCGCGAGCGTGAAATATTAAAGCGGGACTTTTTTGCTTTTTTCTGCCCCTACGGCAGCTCTCCGGCTGGGGAGCTGCTGTGGGCCCTGGCACCTGCCGAGCTCTGAACGCTCTCCCCGGGAGCCTGCAACCGGAGGATGCGCGGTCGCCATCTTGGTTCCCACAGCTAAGCCTCTGGCGGGTCTCCAGCGCCCTATCTCTTAAAGGGACAGACGCGGGCCTGCGCCGAGGCGAGGGGCCGCGAGCGTGAAATATTAAAGCGAGATTTTTTCTTTCTTTCTTTCTTTTTTTTTTATTTTATTTTATTTCTCTCTTTCTTTCTTTCTCTTTTCTTTCTTGTTTTCTCTTTATTCTCCTTGTTATTCATATTGTTTCTCTCTTTCTCTTTTTTTTTTTTTTTTTTTCTTTTTTTTCTTTTTTCCTTTCCGGTGGCCCTCCAGCCCAAGAGCTACTGTATACTCCTGAGTGCTCCAGACCCCCAGGTCTGATTCCTCTTGGTCCCTGAATATTGCCCCCCAGTACCAGTGAACTGCGGGTGGGCAGCAGCAATTGTGAGGGCCAAGGTCTAACTGCTGCAGAGCCATAGGGTGCCAGGCGGCTCCCCAGGAGGCTCCATCCCCTGATCCATAGACCCTCTCCAGGTCCCCTTCCCAGGTGTGAACACTGAGTGCTTCCCCAGACGCAAGAGTGTGGAGCCTGGACCTTGGGAACACTGGGACAGTGTAGACCCTTGCCCGTGGGAGCTGCAGCAGCTGGGGCACTGAGGGAGTGAGGGCACTGCCTCCTCCACCTAGCCAGTGTCTTTCCTGCAGAAAGAGACAGAAACCACACATCCAGAGGAAGAACCAAAAGTCAGGGGGGGAAGAAGAAGGAAGAGGAAGAGAGAGGAAGGGAAGAAAGAGGAAAGAGGGAGAGGAAAAAAAAGAAAAAGAAGAAGGAAGGGAAGGAAGAAGAGAGGGAGAAGAGGCTTTCTGCTTGCAAATAGTGTGAATCCTGCCTACTAACTGAAAGTCCACAACACAGTGATTTAACTTGCCAAACTGGTCTTAGGTCAAGCCAACCCTCTGGGGGTGGACCCATCAGAAGCAGTCCCCCAACTGAGATAGAAAAAAGAAACTCTAAACAGCACACAACAGTCTCCCCCTATAGATAAAGGAAGCAACATTCCTAGACTGTTCCACAGCCTAAGAACAGAGTACAAGACGTGCTGTTAACTAGACTAAAGCTGTGAGAAAAGATCTAACGATAGAGCCAGATGGGAAGGGCTCAGCGGAAAAATATGGGGAGCACAAAAAACCAAACGGAAACCTCGCCCCCAAAGAGAAATACCAACTCTCCTCCAATTGGCACAAGCCAGTTTCAGAATACCAACATGTTACCAGAAGAATTTCAGTCTTGGGTTATAAATAAGCTGAATGATATACAAGAAAAAATTGATATCCACCGCAAAGAAACCGCAAAAAAATTCCAGGATTTGGAAGAAAAATTCACTAAAGAAATAGACGTATTGAAAAAAAACCAAACTGAACTCCTAGAAATGAGGGATTTATTCAGGGAGCTACAAAACACAGTGGAAAGTCTCAAGAACAGGGTAGATCAAATAGAAGACAGAATCTCAGAAATCGAAGATAACTCTTTCCAATTAAATAAGACAGTCACAGAGATAGAGCAAAGAAATAAGAAAAAAGATCAGAGTCTTCAAGAAATGTGGGATTATGTGAAGAAACCTAACGTGAGAGTTATAGGCATCCCTGAAGGTGAAGAAGATAATAAGCAAGGGCTGGATAAACTATTTGAAGACATAATAGAAGAAAATTTCCCAGGCCTTGCTAAAACTTTAGATATACAGGTTCAAGAAGCTCAAAGAACCCCTGGTAGATTCATAGCAAATAGGAAAACACCACACCACGTAGTCGTCAGACTGACCAAAATATCCACTAAAGAGACCCTTCTTCGAGCTGTAAGGAGAAAGAAACAAGTAACATACAAAGGGAGACCCATTAGAATTACGCCAGATTTCTCAAATGAAACTTTACAAGCAAGAAGAAGTTGGGGCCCCATTCTCACTCTTCTGAAACAGAATAATGCCCAGCCTAGAATCTTGTACCCAGCTAAGCTAAGCTTTCTATATGAAGGAGAAATTAAGACATTCTCAGATAAACAAGGACTGAGGGAATTCACCAAGACAAGACCACCCCTCCAAGAAGTACTCAAAAGAGAGTTACACACGGATCATCACAACAAAGGCCCACGAATGTAAAGCCACCCAAGAACTAAAGATCAAATTCTAGCCACCACAATGGCTCAAGAGAGAAAACATAGAAAAGAAGTTCTACCCAATAAGATAAACAGAAATCTGTCCCAATTATCAGTTCTCTCACTAAATGTCAATGGCCTGAATTCCCCACTCAAGAGACATAGACTGGGCCAATGGATAAAAAAACACAAACCAAGTATCTTCTGCCTTCAGGAAACACACTTAACCGGCAAAGATGCATTTAGACTGAAAATAAAAGGATGGAACTTGATATTTCAAGCAAATGGTAGCCAAAAGAAAGCTGGTGTGGCAGTTTTAATTTCCAATAACTTAGTCTTTAAACCAACAAAAGTAATAAAAGACAAAGACGGTTACTACATACTGGTGAAAGGCACAATTCAACAAGAAGACATAACCATACTTAATATATATACACCCAATCTAGGTGCACCCAGATTCATAAAGCAAATCCTACTCGATCTAAACCAAATGATAGACAACAACACTTTAATAGTTGGAGACTTTAACACCCCACTGACAGCACAGGACAGATCCTCCAAGCAGAAAATAAGCAAAGACATAGTAGACTTAAACAGAAAGCTAGAACAAATGGGCCTGACTGACATCTACAGGACATTCTACCCTAAATCCACTGAATACACATTCTTCTCATCGGCTCACGGAACATTCTCTAAGATTGACCATATCCTAGGCCATAAAGCAAGTCTTAAAAAAATTAAAAAAATAGAAATCATACCCTGCATCTTCTCAGATCACAATGGAATAAAAGTAATAATGAACCCTAACAGGAACTCTCATTCCTACTCAAGGTCATGGAAGCTAAACAACCTTCTTCTGAATAACAATTTTGTAAAGGAAGAAATTAAGTCAGAAATCAAAACATTCTTTGAATTAAACGACAAAGGTGACACAACTTATCAAAATCTATGGGATGCAGCTAAAGCAGTCCTGAGAGGAAAATTCATTTCCATAAATGCCTATTTCAAAAAGACAGACAACTTACAAATAGACAACTTAATGAATAGACTCAAAGAGCTGGAGAAAGAAGAACAGACTGACCCCAAACCCAGCAGAAGGCGAGAAATTGTTAAGATCAAATCAGAATTAAATGAAAAAGACAACAAAAATACTATAAGGGAAATTAATAAAACAAAAAGTTGGTTCTTTGAAAAGATAAATAAAATAGACACACCACTGGCTAGACTAACCAAGAGCAGAAAAGAAAAATCTTTAATAACTTCCATCAGGAACATGAAAGGAGAAATCACAATCGAAGCCACAGAGATACATGACATTATCTATGAATATTACAAAAATCTTTATGCACACAAATTGGAAAATGAGGAGGAAATGGACAAATTTTTAGAAACACACAGCCTTCCCAAGCTCAATCAGGAAGAAATAGAATTCCTGAATAGACCAATATCAAGAACTGAAATTGAAACAGCAATAAAAAACCTTCCCAAAAAGAAAAGCCCTGGTCCAGATGGGTTCACACCTGAATTTTACCATACATACAAAGATGAACTGGTGCCCATCCTACATAAACTATTCTTCAATATTGAGAAGGATGGAATTCTCCCCAACACATTCTACCAAGCCAATATAACATTGATACCAAAACCAGGAAAGGATGCAACAAAAAAAGAAAACTACAGACCAATTTCTCTCATGAACGTAGATGCAAAAATTCTCAATAAAATCCTAGCAAATCGTATCCAAGTGCTGATTAAAAAAATAATTCATCACGACCAAGTAGGCTTCATCCCAGAGATGCAGGGGTGGTTCAACATATGAAAATCTATAAATGTAATTAACCACATAAATAGAAGCAAAAATAAAGACCATATGATCCTCTCAATAGATGCAGAAAAAGCATTTGACAAAATTCAACACCCTTTTATGATAAAAACACTTAACAACATAGGCATAAATGGGACCTACCTAAAAATAATACAAGCCATATATGACAAACCCACAGCCAACATCATACTGAATGGGGAAAAATTGAAAGCATTCCCACTCAGAACTGGAACCAGACAAGGCTGCCCACTGTCCCCATTACTTTTCAACATTGTATTGGAAGTCCTTGCGAGAGCTATCAGACAAGAGAGCAGAATCAAAGGTGTCCAAATAGGGACAGAAGAGATCAAACTCTCACTCTTCGCTGATGATATGATGTTGTACCTGGAAAACCCCAAGGACTCAACCAAGAGACTCCTGGAATTAATTAACGAATTCAGTAATGTCTCAGGTTACAAAGTCAATACACACAAATCAGAAGCATTCATATATGCCAATACCATTCAATCGGAGAACCAAATTAAGGACTCAATACCTTTCAAAATAGCAACAAAGAAAATAAAATATCTAGGAATATATTTAACTAAAGAGGTAAAGGACCTCTATAAAGAGAACTATGAAACGCTAAGGAAGGAAATTGCAGAACACGTAAATAAGTGGAAATCCATACCATGCTCATGGATTGGAAGAATTAACATCGTTAAAATGTCTATACTACCCAAAGTAATCTATAGATTCAATGCAATTCCTATTAAATTACCAACATCATTTTTCACAGATTTAGAAAAAATAATTATACACTTTGTATGGAAACAGAGAAGACCCCGTATAGCAAAAGCAATATTAAGCAATAAAAACAAAATGGGAGGTATTGATTTGCCAGACTTCAAACTATACTACAAAGCTGTGGTGCTTAAAACTGCTTGGTATTGGCACAAGGGCAGGGACACAGACCAGTGGAACAGAACAGAAAACCCAAATATAAAACCATCCTCATATAATCATCTAATCTTTGACAAAATAGACAAAAACATACTCTGGGGACAAGAGTCCCTATTCAATAAATGGTGCTGGGAAAACTGGATAGCCACATGTAGAAGACTGAAACAGGACCCACAGATTTCACCTCTCACAAAAATCAAATCACGGTGGATAACAGATTTAAACCTTAAATGGGAAACGATTAGAATTCTAGAAGAAAATGTAGGAAAGACTCTCACAGACATTGGTCTAGGCAAAGAATTTATGAAGAAAACCCCTAAGGCAATTGCAGCAACAACAAAAATAAACGAATGGGACCTGATTAAATTAAAAAGCTTCTGCACAGCCAAAGAAACAGTCACGAAAATAAACAGACAGCCTACAGAATGGGAAAAAATTTTCGCATACTACACATCAGATAAAAGACTGATAACAAGAATCTATTTAGAACTCAGGAAATTCAGCAAGAAAAAATCAAACAATCCTATCAAAAAATGGGCAAAGGACATGAATAGAAATTTTTCAAAAGAAGACATAAGAATGGCCAAAAAACGTATCAAAAAATGCTCAACATCCCTAATCATTAGGGAAATGCAAATCAAAACCACAATGAGATACCACTTAACTCCGGTGAGAATGGCCTTTATCAAAAAATCCCAAAACAACACGTGTTGGCGTGGATGCGGAGAGACAGGAACACTCATACACTGCTGGTGGGAATGCAAACTAGTGCAACCCCTATGGAAAGCAATATGGAGATACCTTAAACAGATTCAAGTAGACCTACCATTTGATCCAGCAATTCCATTATTGGGCATATACCCAGAAGAACAAAAGTCATTCTTTAACAAAGACACCTGTACCCGAATGTTTATAGCAGCACAATTCACAATCGCAAAGATGTGGAAACAACCCAAGTGCCCATCAATCCACGAATGGATTAGTAAACTGTGGTATATGTATACCATGGAGTACTACTCAGCTATAAGAAATAACGATGATACGACATCTCTTTGGTTCTCCTGGAGAGAGCTGGAACCCATTATACTAAGTGAAGTATCCAAAGAATGGAAAAACAAGCATCACATGTACTCACCAGAAAACTGGTTTCCCTGATCATCACCTAAATGCACATCGGGGAAGGATACCAATTGGATATCAGACTGGGATGGGGGGGTGGGGGGAGGGGATGGGTGTATGCCTACATGACGAGTGCATTGCGCACCCTCTGGGGAATGGTCATGCTTGAGGGTGCAGACCTGGGGAGGTGGGGGGGGAGGGGATCGAGGTATGAATACATGGCGAGTGCCAGGCGCACTGTCTGGAGAGTGGGAGCGGATGCGCTTGGGACTCTGACTCGGGGGGATGGGCGGGACAGGGACAATGTATATGACCTGAACTTATGTACCCCCATGATGAGCTGAAATAAAAAAATATATAAAAAGAAAAATAAATAAATAAAAGCCAATCAGAACGGTTGCAGTTCCGCTTGGCTCCCCGGAGAAATGGATAGGGTGGGGTGGGGTGAGAAGGTGTGAAGAATCTTCCAGGACATTTCAGACTAATTGTAACAATAATGCATTAAAGTGTCAGTAGGTGGAAAAAAAAAAAAAAAAAGGTAAGATGCATTTTTAATCTCCAGAGCAACCACTTATAAAATAAATAAAAGTAGCAACCAGTATGACAAAGGAATTAAAATTGTGTGCTAGAACACATCTAACACAAAAGAAGACAGAAAAGGTGTAACACAGGCATAAATAAAATAGAAAATATATAGAAAAAAATTGCAAAATGGCAGCTGTAAATACAACCATATTGATAATTACATTAAGTGAAAATGTATTAAGTAGTCCAATGAAAAGGAAGAGATTGTCAGACTAGATTAATACACAAGGATGCAACCATCCATATTCTGTCAATCAGAGATACATTTTAGATTCAAAGATACAAATAGATGGAAAATAAAAGGATGGAAAAGATATACCATCCAGACAATAACCAAAAGGGTGCTAGAATGGTTATACCAATACCAGCAAAAATTACATGAATACAAAAAATATTGGTAGAGACAAAGAGGGACATTTCAAAATGATAAACAGTCAATTCATGTGGAAGATATAACAATTAAAAACAGATATACACCTAACAACAGAGCCTCAAGTATATAAAGCAAAAACTCACAGAACTGAAGGGGGAAATATACAGTACAATAGTTATATATTGAAAATTTCAATACTCCATGCTCAATAATTGATGAAACAACTAGACAGAAAATCAGCAAGAATATGGAAGGCATAAAAACCCCGCTATCAACCAACTTGATCTAACTAACATCTATAGAACACTTGATCCAACAACAGACTACATAAACATTCTTTCCAAGTGCATATGGGTCATTCCCTCAGGATAGAGCATTTTTTTGGCCACAAAACAGGTATTAATAATTTAAAGAGACTGAAATCATACAAAGTCAGTTCTCAAAAATAAGGGTAATAAATTGGGAATTTATTGCTCAAATCAGAATTCTTTTAAGAGGGGCATAATAGTAATACTTACACCAAGACAACTGGCATAAATCAAAGTTATCTTGAGCAAGTCAGGACATGTGTTCATCCTGCCTTTGGAAGAGAATCCATTATACTGTTGCCCACAGTTCCTGCCACACAGACGTTTTAGTCATCTGTGAAACCTGCCTCACCCTGAGGCCTTTGAGTTTGCAATGCCTCTATTAGGCCAATTTGAATTGGGTCAAAAGAAACATGCACTTTATTTTCAAGTGAATTAATCTTAAATTCCACCATGCCCTGGTCCTATTTTTAAATCATTTTTCAGACACAGAACATTACATGCTTATAATCATGCATAATTGAGAATATACCTTCTTCTCAAATATACATGGAAAAGCTGCAAAATTAATCACTTATTAGATCACTTACCAATATTTAAAATATCAGTATATAATGTAGAAGTTTTATAAAATAACACTTTGACCATAAGTGATACCATAATATTAAAAAACCACAAAAAAGTTCTCTTCCAACTAGAAATTTAAAAATTCTATTAAATAACAGGATGAAAGGGAGATGTAAACATTCTGTGAAATTTCTAAAAATCAAACATAATTTAAAATTACACATAAAACTTTATGAGATATAAGAAATCATTGTCAAAACTAATGTGGAGCTTTTCCTTTATATATTTGTAGTAGTTTTACAGTTTAAGGTCTTATGTTTTAGTCTTTAATCTATTTTGAGTAGATTTTTGCATATGTTGTGAGACACATGTCCAATTTCATTCTTCTTCTTGTGAATATCCAATTTTCCCAACACCATTTATTGCAGAAACTGTCCTTTCCTTATTATATGTTCTTGGCAGCTTTGTCAAAAATGAATTAGCCATGAATGCATGAGTTCATTTATGGGTTCTTTATTCTGTTCTATTGGTCAATGCATCTATTTTTATGCCAGTTACATACTATTTTAATTACTATAACTTTGTAATATGTTTTGAAATCAGGGAGTGTGATGCCTCCAGATTTGTTCTTTTTGTTCAAGATTGCATTGGCTATTCTGGGCCTTTTGTAGTTCCATGTGAATTTTTGGATTTTTTAACTTTCTGTGACAAATGTCATTGGATTTATTATAGGGATTTTGTTGAACCTGTATATCACTTTGGGTAGTATGGACTTTTTTTCTTTTTAATTTCAGAATATTATGGGGATACAAATGATTTAGTCATATATATATTGCTTTTGCACCACCCAAGTCGGAGCAACAAGCATGCCCAACCCACAGATATCATGCACTGTACCCATTAGGTGTGAATTTACCCATCCTCTCCTCCCCGCTTCCACCTGCCTAATGCCCTATGTATGTTACTTCCATATGTGCACATAAGTGTTGATCAGTTAGTACTAGCTTAATGGTGAGTGCATGTGGTGCTTGTTTTTCCATTCTTGTGATACTTCACTTTGAAGAATGGGCTCCAGCTCCATCCATGATAATACAAGAGGTGTTAGTTCACCATTGTTTCTTGTGGCTGAGTAGTATTCCATGGTATACATACACCACATTTTATTAATTCACTCATGTATTGACAGACACTTGGGTTGTTTCCACATCTTTGCAATTGTGAATTGTGTTGCTATGAACATCCAAGTGCACATGTCTTTTTTGTAGAATGTCTTTTTTTCCTTTGGGTAAATACCCAGGAGTGGGATTACATGATCAAGGGGTAGTTCTACTTTGAGTTCTTTGAGGTATCTCCATATTAACTTCCATAGAGATTGTACTAGTTTGCAGTCCCACCAAAAGTGTAAGAGTGTTCCCATCTCCCTGTATCCATGCCAACATTTGTTGTTTTGGGAGTTTTTGATAAAAGCTATTCTCACTGGAGTTAAGAGATATCTCATTGTGGTTTTGATTTACATTTCCCTGTTGATTGGAGATGTTGAAATTTCTTTCATATATGTATTGGCCATGAGTCTGTCTTCTTTTGAAAAGTTTCTGTTCATGTCTTTTGCCAACTTTTTAATGGGGTTGATTTTTTTCTTGCTGATTTTCCTGAGTTGTATATAGGTTCTACTTATCAGGCCTTTACCAGATGTGTAGCATGCAAATATTTTCTCCCATTCTGTAGGTTCTCTATTTGCTCTCATGATAGTTTTCTTCGCTATACAGAAGCTTTTTAATTTGATCAAGTCCCATTTATTTATTTTTATTGTTGCTATGATTGCCTTTGGGGTCTTCTTCATAGATTCTTTGCCTAGGCTAATGTCTATAAGAGTTTTTTCAACATTTTCTTCTAGAACTCTTATAGTTTCATGCCTATAGGTTTAAGTCTGTTATCCACTGTGAGTTTATTTTTTGAGAGGTGAGAGGTGCAGATCCTGTTTCAGTCTTGTACATGTGGCTATCCAATTTTCTCAGCACCATTTATTGAATAAGGATTCTTTTCCCTGGTATATGTTTTTGTCTGCTTTGTCAAAGATCAAATGACTGTGTGAGGATTGTTTTATATTTGGGTTCCCAGTTTTGTTCCATTGGTCTATGTCTCTGTTCTTGTGCCAGCACCATGTGTTTTGGTTACTATAGCCTTGTAGTATAGCTTGAAGGTAAATTGATGCCTCCCAATTTGTTTTTTTTCTTAAGATTGCTTTTGCAATACAGGGTCTTCTCTGGTTCCATATGAAGCATAGAATTATTTTTTCTAGATCTGCAAAAAATGATGTTGGTATTTTAATAGGGATTCTATTTAGTGTGTAGATCACTTTGGGTTGTACAGACATTTTAACAATGTTTGTTCTGTAGATCCATGAACATGGTATAGTTTTCCACCTGTTTATGTCCTCTACTATTTCCTTCCTCAGTGTTTTGTAGTTCTCCCTGTAGAGGTCTTTCACCTTCTTAGTTAAATATATTCCTAGGGATTTTTTTTTCTTTTTTGCTATTGTGAAGGGTATTGAGTCTTTGATTTGGTTCTCAGTTTGACTGTTGTTGGCATATATGAATTCTACTGATTTGTGTATACTGATTTTGTAACCTGAGATTTGGCTGATTTTTTTTTTATCAATTCCAGTGGTCTCATGTCAGAATCATTGGGCTTTTCTAGATATAAGATGATATCATCAGCAAAGAGCAATAGTTTGACCTCTTCTGCCCACATTTGATTTCCCTCTCTTGTCTGATTGCTCTGGCTAGGACTTCTAGCACTATTGAATAGAAGTGGTGATAGAGGGCAACCTTGTCTGGTTCCAGTTCTAAGAGGAAATGCTTTCAATTTTTCCTCATTCAGTATGATGTTGGCTGTGGGTTTGCTGTATATGGCTTTTATCATTTTGAGATAAGCCCTATCTATGTCTATTTTGTTAAGAATTTTTATCATAAAACGGTGCTGAATTTTGTCAAATGATTTTTCTGCATGTACTAAAAGGATCATATGGTCTTTGTTTTTCTTCTATTTATGTGGTAAATTACATTTATAGTTTTGGGTATGTTGAACCATGCCTAAATTTCTGGAATGAAACCCACATGGTCATGATGGATTATTTTTTTATAACCACCTGCATTTGGTTTGCTAGGGTTTTTTTTTTTTTTTTTTTTTTTTGAGACAGAGTCTCACTTTGTTGCCTGGGCTAGAGTGAGTGCCGTAGTGTCAGCCTAGCTCACAGCAACCTCAAACTCCTGGGCTTAAGCAATCCTACTGCCTCAGCCTCCTGAGTAGCTGGGACTACAGGCATGCGCCACCATGCCCGGCTAATTTTTTGTATATATATATTTTAGTTGTCCAGATAATTTATTTCTATTTTTAGTAGAGACGGGGTCTCGCTCTTGCTCAGGCTGGTGGTTTGCTAGGGTTTTATTGAGAATTTTTGCATCTATATTCATAAAGGGTGATGTTGGCTTCATAAAACCTGTTGGGAAGGATTCTTTCCTTCTTGATGTTATGGAATAATTTCTGCAGGATAAGCATCAGTTCTTTGTAGGTCTGGTAAAATTCAGGTGTGAAATCATCTGGTTAATAAATCAAAACGCTGATGATTAATAAATTAAATATACAAACTGCTTAATGAAGGGAAAAGGGGTAATATAAACAAAATAAATGATAGTATTCATACAAAGAAAAAAGAATTTGTCAGAGACTATTTAGCACACTTTTATTCAAAAAATTTGGAACATACATGAAATCTATCAGGAAAATATAGTTTACTACTGGCCTTGACTCTATTAGAGATAGAATGCTTAAAGAGGCCATTTCCTATAGAAGAGAAAGAGAAAATTATCAAGAAACTTCTACACGCACACACCACACATACAACACACACATACCACATACACACACAGTACACACACCACATACACACACACACACACACACACACACACACACAAAGGACTCATATGCCTTCACATGGGAATTCTACCAAACATATAAAAATCACATAATCCTGATGCCAAATAAATTGTTTGAAAACACAGAAAATGAAGGAAAACTGAAAAATTTAGTCTGAGGGTACACAAATGGTTCAATAGTAAGAAATTCAGTAATATAATTCACTATGGAGAAAAATTATTTGGTTGTCTTCATTGAAGCTATAAAAGTCTGACAAGTTTCAACACCCATCCCTGCTATTTATAAAATCCCTCAGAATAGTTATTTATGGGTCTTTCCTCTTTTTCCTCCTCCTGTCTGTCATCTGTCTGCCTCCCACTAGAGATCTTTCCATTATGATTTGGACTAGGAAAAAGGTGCCCATTAGGTCCTCTACTTTTTGTCACTTTGTAGAGAATATTAGTCCTTGCAATCAGACAAAAGAAAATTATTGGAGCCATAAAAATTGGGAGCAATATGATAGAAAAACTGGAAAACACTTGAGAATCAGTGATAAAACTAACACAAACATTAAGAGAATTCAGAAAGGAATCAGGACATAAAAATAATGTAAAATAATAGAAACATTTATATTCATGAATAATAACCAATCAGAGGACATTGGAAGAGGAAACACCATTTACAGTAGAAATAAAAAAGAAAATTATTACAAATAAACTTAAGAAATATGAAAACCCTACATGAAGTACTTATGAACAAATAGAAAATGTATTACTTGTTATTGTGTAGGACAACTCAACATCATAATGACATAGAGTCTCCTGAAGTAATTTATCCATTTAATAAAAGTCCACTAAAACATAAAAAAGGGTTTTTCTGGAGCTGTGAAAGTTGAGAGTAAAGTTAATTTGAAAAAATAAATATGCAAGAATATTTGAAAATACTGAACAAGAAGGCTTAGAGCTAATACTAGCCCAGATATTAAAATATGTACAAAATCTCTACAATTAAAATGGTGGTAATAACATGTTACTAGTAAATTACCCACTGAAATAAATAAGAAATCTAAAAATAGATCCAGGTATTTATGGAAATTTAGTATATGATAATTGTGGCATTTCAAACCAGTGGGGCAAAGTTGAACTTTTGAATTAGTAGTGTGGGAATACTCCGATAGTCATTTCGAAAATAGTAAAATTACATTCATCCGTACCTCACATATTACATAAGGGTATGATTCAAATAGATCAGAGATATAAATGTAAAAAAGAAAATCACATGGGTACCAGAAAAAATCATGAGTAACTTCTTTTACAACCTGGGTGTAAGGGAAAGGTTTCTAATTATGTTTCCAAATCCAGATGCAATAAAATGTTAATTTGGAGAAATATGTTTAAAAATTTCATGGTGAGAAAAATGTAATCAAAATCAAAAGAAAAATGTCAAATGGAAGAAATTATTTGCAACATATACCACAGAAAAATACCTAATATCTATAACATGTAAAATTTGAGGACAAAATATGAAGAAATCTGATAGAAAATTGTGCTAAGGACAAGAAAAGATAATTTACTAAATTATAAAATGACCCTAAATATTTTTAAATGTTTAATATTACCATAATAAGAAAAATGCATGTTAGAACTATGTTGAGATATCATTTCTCACTGCTTACATTGGTAAAATTTAACATATTTAAAAGTACACTCTATTGGCAAGCTTATAGAAAAGGAAGTACCATCTCTCATTGATAGTGGGAATGAGAAATTAAGAAACATTTTCTATGTAAAGGAAATTTGGCAACACCTGACTAAGCTACACGTGTACCCTTTTACCTAGAAATCCCACTTCTAGGAATTTTCTCTGAAGATACTTCTCCAGCAGTATGAAAACAGGCATGCACGAGCTTGCGTGATTCAGCATTATATGCATTTGCAAAATTTCAGAAACTACTAAAATACCCCAATGAAGTAAACTGATTAAAAATTATGATATTTCCACACAATAAAGTACTATGCAGCTATGTAGAAAGGATGAGTAAGAGCTGCATTAGTGGGTGTATTTCCAAGGTACATTATTGAAGAAGAAACAGCATATAAAAGTTTTATATAGTATGCAATGTTTTATGTCAGAAAGAAAGGAAAATCAGAAAATATTTATTCTCCTGTTTATTTTTGTAAAAATAAAAAACAAAGCAGAAACTAATGAAATGTGTTATATAGAGGAGTTGTGTGTGTGTGGTAAGAGCAAGTAGGAGTGATGGGAAGGAATGACACTTCTCTGGGTACTCCTTGTTTCACGTTGCATAGTTTTGATTTTTGGAATCATGTTAAAATTGTATATATTCAAAAATAAAATTAGATGTACAATAATGGGGAAAAGCCCTAAAGTTCAATACAAATAGAAACAAATGAATTCAGCTCTAGTTTAAATTAATAGCATAACCACATTGAGGGGAAAAAAAACTATACCAAATAACTTTTCAGCATAGTATTATCCTCTGATATTCTTAGGTAAAGGGGGGAGCAAAAAGATTTTAAAACAAATCCTGACGTCAACTTAGAGGTCCTCTTTTCAGAGTAGCATGGTTACTGTGATTCTGAAACTACATCGTGTGTAGTATTGTAGGTTAAGCAAATTAGGAAATATATTACTTTTGTTGGAAATTGGGAATCTCACCATGAAAGGAGAGAGTTATAAATAGAGAATGTGTAAAGGGAAGGAAGAACCTATGGGAGACATTAGTATACACTCATTAATTTGAATATATAATGCTATTATTATATCATAATACATATGGCATATGTATTCTAGCTTCGTCCTCTAAAAAGCCTCAAAGCAATAATACTCCAGAACAATTAAATCTTGCTTTCTAAATATCATTCTCCATTAAAAGGAGCCAGGGAGAAATTTTATATTCAAGGGCTGGGAAAAGAAATTATGAGAGAGTTTTGACAATCTTGTTGCTCCAGAAGTAGGGAAAAAAGGTAACTATATGAGGTGAGGGATGTGTTAACTGGATTGTGGCAACTCTTTCACAATGTGTGCATATATCAAATCACCATGTTGTGTGCCTTAAATATACAAAATTTTATTTGTCTGTTATACCTCAGTAAACCTGGGGAAAACTTTAAAACTTTTTTAAAGATAAAAATATTGAGATGAATCTCAAAAAAAATATTGGGGACACACTAAAAGCAGTTAGAAACCAGCTTAAAGAGGCTCCTGTTGTCTAATTCTTGAATAATTCAAGAATAACAAAAAATAATGACAGTAATGGATTAAAATGCATTCAATAAAACAAGAAACCGTGAGTCCATATTGAAAATAACAATAGAGGGAGAGGGAGAGGGGGAGTGCTTCCTTACAGAATAACACCAACAGATATATGTAGAGGAAAAATCAAGCTAGAAAATCACCATTCACAACCAGCAGGCAAGAATCACCTATGCATATTAAAACTAAAATAGTTAAACATTCTCAAATGATTTCCCTAAAGAATAATTAACAATTTAAAAAGAAAAAAAGGAACTTTACAGTGAAGAAACCTGGCAGATATCAACGTCACTAAATGATCATTGTGACCCACAATAGGACAGACCACCATTGTGTGCCTCCTAAGGTGAGGTGCTGAGAAAAGCAATGTTAACTTATGTCATATTCCTGCCAAAAATATATAACCTGAATCTGATCATGAGGAAACAGCAGACAGACTCACACCTAGGTGCATTCTACAAAAAAATCTTGTGTCTAATGAAACTATCGATATTGTGATAGATCAAAAAGTCCGAAAAATAAAAAAAATTAAAAAACAACCTGCTCCAGATTAAAAACAGGGATGAAGGGATGCAATAACTAGTGAACTGCATGATCCTGAATGGGATTTTAGACTGTATAGGAAAGATGTTATTGAAGATGTTATCGGAACAACTAGAAAAATTAGACTATGGGCTGTAGATTAGATAATATTACATAGAAATTTTTGCATTATTTTCATAATTTCTTTGTGAGCTTGTGAATATTTCAGAGAGAATAGTTGGAAAATTGGGGAAAAACTTGCAAGCTGATTTATACCCAGAAGAGCAAACAACCTAGGATAGCAAAAACAAAAACTCGGAGTTAAGAAAAATTAAAGCTATAGTAATTTTTAAAAGTGTGGTATGGGTACAAATATAAACAAATAGATAAAGAGAGCAGAGTCCAGAAAAAGATGCATGCATATATGGTCACCTGATTTATGCAAATCTATTGGTAACAGGATGGTGTTTTAGAAAAGTCATGCTAGATCAGTTAGTTATCTGTATGAAAATAAACGTTGGTTCATAAATAAAATCACCTACTAAAATTAATTAGGAGTGAAGCCTAGTCTTAAAAGAGGAGCTTTCTTCTGAAGCCTTTAGAAGAAAACATAGTAGACTATCTTTATGATCTTTGGGTAGGCAATGATAGGACACAAAACAATAACATTCATAAAAGACAATATTGGGAAAATGTCAAGGCACACAACCAATTGAAAGAAGATACTCAACACATATATTAAAGGACTCTTTTTTTAAAAAAAGAGCTTCTACAAATAAAAAGAAGGCAAAAAGGCTAGCTTAAAAATGGACAAAAGACTTAAATGACACTTAAATGACACTTCATAAAAGAAGATATTCAATGGCTGCTAAGAATTTGAAATGAGTTCCATGAAATTAAAACCAGAATGAATATCAGAGTGGCAATAATTAAAAAGAATGGCAAGGCCACATTTCCTCCAGACTTTGTGTGGAACTCAAGTGTAGCCAATGGGTGGTAAATGGATACAACTGCTTTGGAAATCTCTTTAGTAATATTTATGATCGCTAAACATATGCTTGTCTTGTCATCTAGAGATTCTATTTTTAGTCATATAACCAAGTACAATGAAGACATATGTCTGCCAAAAGATGTGTACAAGAATATTTACGCCAGCTTTTATTCATAATATCACAAAGTTACAAACAACCCAGATGTCCATTGGCATGGGAACAAATAAATGTGTGATATATTCACAGGAACTACCATGTGCAGCAATAAAAAATAATGAATGAGGTCGGGCGTGGTGGCTCACACCTGTAATTCTAGCACTCTGGGAGGCTGAGGCGGGAGGATCGCTCGAGTTCAGGAGTTCAAGACCAGCCTGAGCAAGAGCGAGACCCGTCTCTACTAAAAATAGAGAGAAATTAGCCGGACAACTAAAAATATATATAGAAAAAAAAATTAGCCGGGCCTGGTGGCGCATGCCTGTAGTCCCAGCTACTCGGGAGGCTGAGGCATAAGGATCACTTGAGCCTAGGAGTTTGAGGTTGCTGTGAGCTAGGCTGACAGCCACGGCACTCTAGCCAGGGCAACAGAGCAAGACTCTGTCAAAAAATAAAATAAAATAATGAATGACTGCTGCATGCAGCAATGAGGGTACATCTCGCAGACATTACATTGGGTGACAGAAACTGGATATTAAATAAATTATGATACATGACTGTATATGAGGGCCAAGAGCAGACAAAACCAGTCCATTGTGACAGAAGACAATAATTGGTTTCCTAGTGTTGATATTAACTTTAAGATGGCCCAGCCACTGGAAATGGGTACAGAGAAAAATGTTACATAATACACGGTGTCCCAGAAGTCTCCATACAAAGGAAACATTTTGTGAAATTTTGTAATGAATATTTTGTAAATGTACATTTAGCTACAATTTCCCATTTTCCCTATGTATAGGGACTTTAGGGACATTCTGTAATTATATGTGCTATATGTAAAAATCTGGATGATACTCACATACATATGGTATATACATGTGTAAAAATTCACTGAGCAATCCTTTTGAGGTAAGTGCATTTTGTTGTATCATCCTTCCATAATACTTTTTTTTAATTGAAGAAGGAAAGTTGTTTTTATAAAAAACGAAACTATAAAACATCACACAATGCAGAAGTATGATTTCGGGAATGGGAGAGACTTTATGCAAACAGAAAACTCAGAAGCCACAAAGAAACAGATAGGTGACACGTTTGGCCACGCGGTGGCCCTGCTCCGGGGCGCGCAGGAGGTGAGCCGGGCTGTGAGAGGAGCCCGGAGCCGCAATTCTCCGAGGAGCCGCAGAGGGTCCCATGGCCACGGCGGCCGATCTCGCCGCCCCTCGACCTGCTCCCTGCCCCCTGCAGACGCCCGCCCAGGTCTTCCCTGGAAACCTCCCTAAAGCCCAAACTCCAAGCAGCACGCAAGGCCGGAGCGCGTTCCACACTCACAGAAGTGTATGTTCTCCGGTTTTGTGGCTCGATCCCCAATCATTACCTTTTATGATTAAGCACCAATCTTGCGGTGGCTCTCTTTCTCACTTACTTTTTATTTCCCCTCCTTTTCCTGCCAGCTAGGGTGAGGAGATGTAAATCCCGCCTGCCCAAGTGGAACTGTCAACTTCTCTGGTGCTGAAGACTGACAAGCTGAGGCAGGACGGAGGGTGCGCATTGCGCATGCTCCGCAAAGCATCCCCGCCGGTCAACCTGGGCAAGGGAGGAAAATCAAAGCCTGGTAGCTTGTCCTTTGAAGATTCTTGACGTTACATTTTGCTTTCACACTTATGGCCAGAAAGCTTGCTTTTAGTTTTCCCTTCCTCTCAATCCATTTAGCTTTAAAAAAAAATTCTTGTTCCAGGAAAGGGGGCTTTTTCCAAGGTAAAATGTTCAGGTCTACCAAGCTGACCCACTAAGTTTAATACATGGAGCAAAGCATTCCAAACGCCAGAAGAGACCAGGTTGCATTCATTCATAATAATAGCATATTGAACATATTCAGGAAAAGAATAAAGAACATGGGGATGTAAAAAGAGCATCACATTTTCTCATCCGCTGATTGAATTGTTAAAAAAAATCTCAGGACACTTCTCATTATGCTGATATTTTACAAAATCACTCAGGTACTCGCCTGTTTCTATTATAAACAACTTGTAAGTATTTTTATTCATGCTCGAAAAATAAAGAATATGGTAAGGAGTCTAAAACTTTGCTCAAAGATCCAAACAACAAATGTCTAATGAACTCTGACTCAGAGAGGCAGTATGACATAGTGATTAAGACAAACATTGGAGCCAAATGCCTGGATTTTAAGCATTAGTACTCAAGCTGTGTGATCTTGGGGAAGTGGATTAACTTCTCTGTGCTCTTTCTCCATCTGTGAAATAGAAATGTGAGAATTTTAATTTACCTTTAATCAATTTATGCCTTCATATTAGTCCTAGGCCTCTGATATTACCAATTTCTAATGGTTATTTTTACCTGTGTTCCTATTATTGTGTTAAAAATGGAGGCAGAACAGAATTGTTTTTTTCTACTTGAAGCTTTCTTATAGCACACTTAAAAATTGTATGGAGACTTGGCATATTTTTAAAGGCAACTAAGGAATGATAAATCATCATCTAACTGACTTTTAAAGGCTCAGTTTTTGGTGCATAAAATTAGAGATTAGGGCAGAGTATGATAATGGCTTATATACCCCTGAAGCTTGAAGAAGTGATAAAGATGTTGGAGATGGAAGAGTGCAGGAGCGCTGAGTCTTCGTAGAAGAGCAAACCCAAGTTGGGCATGTATACTTAGGTAGGAGAGATGTGGTAAGCAGAGGAGGATGAGGATGCCAGAAAAAGTCGTAGGAAGGGGTGATCTGGGTGAACGCAGCACCTCACAGAGACAGAAAGATGGCAATGCCAAGAGGTGACCGCTCCATTGCTAAAAAGCAATATTGTCAACAGCAACTGCACTCCACTTTGTTGCCATGTTCATGTTGGAGAATCCAGAAACAAGAGGGAAAACACCAGAGGGCCTCAACTTACTATTGTATATATTTTATGAACAAAGCTATTTGACAATATTAAGGAAACAATTATCACATCCTTTCATAATTTTATGAATAGTAGTTGAAAATGTAAAATATTTTCTAAGAACTATTTTTTTTATAGAAAAGCAAAATTCCTAGTGGATTTACTACGTTATTGGTACTGTAATACCTATGTGATGAAAGACTAAGCTTTTTGAGTAATTCTTACAAATGAAAATATAAATGCGATTTTTGGTCTATGGAATATGAAAACACATGGAATGAAGTGCACTTCATGGTTCAACCGAAAAGAATGTCCTTTGCTTCTTGACTTAGGATCTTTCTCTCTCCTACCTTCAACAGTCCATTTTATTGGTGCGTGTTAGTGTTTCTTTAGGCATAAGTCGGGGGAGTTTTTCTCCAAATATTCCCCAGAAAACCACCTTTCCAAGCACAGAATCTTCGTAGTGCACAGGAGGAGTTCAGCCAACTTAGCACAAAGTGTGCGATGGAAACCACCTGAACCCTTTGCAATGGCGTGCCTAAATTGGAGACGCGCTGGGAGGGGCGGGCAACAGGAGGTCAGGGAACGCTGGAGGAAAACTACTCTGCGGGGCTCGCTCTCTGCGCTAGAGGTGCCAATCCCTTTCTTCAGGCCCCCTGGGATATCCCTGACCTCCCCTCCCCGCTAAGCGCCCCCCCACCTTCCTGGCCTCAAACTCTGAGTCCATTCAAACCTTGATTTTTTCGTCTTGTGCGTTGCCAAGCGTGTAATTGGGGAAACTCCTCCCCGCCGGGACCGCCTCGCAGGCGCTGCCAGAGGACGGCCGCCTCGCTGCCCCCACCTCCCAGCGCGCGGCAGCCGCACCGCGCGCGCAGAGCCCACCGCCCCGGCACCTGCGCCCGGCTGCGGCTCTCGGCTTCCCGCGGGGTGGGCGGCGCCGCGGGGGACGAGTCCGCCGCGCCAGGGGGTCCCGGGCGCCCACCTGCTCCCGCCACCCCGCGGCGTGGACCTGGCGCCAGTGCGCGGGTGGGGGCGGCGCGCCGTGGTGGCCCGGCGTCCCGCGTGCGCCCCGCGGAGCCGCGCGCAGACCCGTTGGCCGTCGGGGGCGCGGCCAGCCGCGGGAGCAGACACCTGTCCCGCCGCGGCCGCCCGGAGCCGGAGTTGCGCCGCGACCCGCAGCGTCGGAGGCAGCGAGGGTGCGGAGAGCCGGCGGAGACGAGGCCCGCGCTCCGGAGGAAGCCGAGCCCGGCTGAGGCCTCGGACTCCCATCCCCGAGCTCCGCGGCACCATGGCCCCGAAGCTGCTGCTCCTCCTCTGCTTGTTCTCCGGCTTGCACGCAAGGTAAGTGGCGCGGGGGCCCCGCATCGCCCGGAGGCCTGGAGCCGGCGAGAGGGCGGCGGGGGGCGCTGTGCGCCGTCGGCTGGGCTGCGGTACAGCGGGCCAGGAGGGTACGGGAAGTCCGCTCGCGCCTCACCTGTCCTGTCCCCCCCGGCCACGGCCATCTGCCTCTTCAGGCTGGGTGGCAGCAGCCTCCTCTGCAACCAGGAATGTGGGGACTCTGAGATTAAGGGGTTCGTCTCCTGACGCTTTTAGGATCTGGGGTTTTTAAGGGGTTTTGAAAACCAAGATCACAGGGCAGGAGCTGTTTCTACCTCCTTACCTGCGTGTTATTCCCACTCCAACTGTTCCAGGGGCTCTCGCACATACATCGACCGACATTCTCTATCCTCTCCAGCACAATTTCCCACGACCCGGGAGTCGTGATTTCCTAGCTGCCCAGTTTAGATCAGACTGGGAAGAGCTAACCGGCCAGAGGCAGGTGTGTGTGTGTGGGGGGGGGGGTTGGGGCCAGATGGGCAGCCGATAGCCCAGCTTCTCAGAAAGGACTCCCCTTGTAGGTTCTGCACACACACACACACACACACACGCGCACCACCCTTTTAGATCAGCCACCTTTCACACAGGAGCATACACTCTTCTGTCCCCATAAAGCAAGCATGTTCAAGTTAACAAGAAGCCTTCTGCCCAGTAATGTAAGAAATTGTCTCCCCATGAATACCCTTAACCTTCCTCCCAGAATACCAACCAGCTAATGGGAGCTTAGAAATGCTCTGGAAGGGATGAAGAGGGCTCATGAGGATAGAAGGGCAGTGGGACCAGAAGGGTTAAACACTGTTACTGGAGATTCTGGGTTTGATTTCTTTAATTCTGTCTCCCTGTCTGGATCTCTGGTTAGAGCTTACAGACTCCTCTGTGCTTTGAAAATCAGAGCATCTTCCTGCCTCTTCTTCTGTCTCCACCCTAGGAATCTCAGTGCACCCCTATTCCCCAAAGACTCTTGTTTTGACGTTTCTCCATTTCCTGGGTCTGGGAGCTAGAGAATCAGAGAGCATCCTTGTGGGCCACAAGCCCCGCAGCTGTCAGGAGCAATGCCAGGAGGTCTTGCATTTTCATTTATATTTGGGAAGTACCCAGGAACTAGGAAGACAGGTGAATAAATCCTGCAAAACGTGAAGAGGGCCCCAATTCTCACCCCCATCTTAGAGGTGCTTACCATGAGGAAGAAAGCCTTGGCCCTCCCCTTCAAACTGCCCATCTTTGCTGAGTTGAGAATGTGAAAGGCAGACTCCACTGGTGACTCACAGGCAACTCTCTTAACCAGGCAGAGCACTCCTTGGGTCTTTCAGCTGAAGTTTCTTTCTAAAGAGACAGCTGGTAAAAGAAATGGAAATGTGTTTCTGAGATTGCTTCTGCCTGGATATATGTGTCTCTGTTTAGAGGTGGAAGACAGGCAGGCAGTACCAGGTGTAATGTAGAGGCCTGAAGTCATATCTACCTGACTTTTCTATTGCTACCAATTCAAAGAAGTGACCTGAAGTTCAGGGTTAAGTAATCAACTGTTTAGATCTCTAGATACTCAACATTCTAGAAGAAAAACTGCCTATTGTCCTTATGACTCTGTGTGCCGAATAGGAAGATATCTTAGTATCTACCTGAAGGAGTCAGGATTTTAGAGATTCCCAAATAGATATAAATCCTTTGGGTTTCCTCACCCTTCCATTCCACCAAGGCAGATGTTATGATTTCAGTATGTTCTGTGTCTGGGTTGGTTCCCTGGCCTTCATAGTAGAGACTGCATTATCAGTTGGAAAAATCCAAATTTTATGCTAACTTTATTGCAACATGTCTGTCCTTTGAAAGTGTCTTTGTTCTCTGAATGGGTTTTACAGACATGTAAAATAGTACGATGTCCAGTGTCATCTTTCAAAACTTATTAATTCTGGGAGGTTCTCATTTGCATTCTGGAATGCCTTCCTGGTGTGGAGGTTCCCTGGAAAAGGTTTTGACAATTGTGCTTTGTGGCTGGTGATGGCTCCCCCCGGTGTTGGGGGAGGTTCCTTATTTTGACACATGGATGAGCTCATTATACATAAAACGCACTCGGTCACACCTGGACCTTGATGATGCCTTGAAGATGCTTAACTGCTTTCTGAGGTTTAGGAGCTTCTTTTAAGGTTTAAAAATACGTCAGAGTCTGTCTCTGTCCTTTTGGTTGAAGCGAAGGTGTGAGACATGAAAATAACATCTGAGGGTAGAGCAGTTGTTTGACAATGACAATACATCACCAATTTATTTTTAAGAAAAAGCTAATTGCAGTGATGGTGTTTATGATCCAACAATCCAAGAAACAGAGTGCTCATAAAGATTATATATAACTCATTTAGAATTTAGAAAAATAATTTCTGTTTTATTCATGTTCTAGTGGGTCCCCTGAGGTGAGATTTGGTTTCATTAAAGCAGGGATTTTCCTGTGGGGCTGGTGGGCTGGCACCAGCAATGTGAGGCTTCTGTTTCGTTCAGCATGGGAGGGGCACGGCACTGGCAGCGGAGAGGCCAAGAGCATCCTGGCCCCATGCTGGCTGCTGCCCACCCAGCCTGGCTGCAGGGCTGGGGTCCTGATACACCCCCTGAAGGGGTGGGAGAGAATGCTCTTGCTTTCCTGTTCTTCTTTTCCCTCACTCCCACCTGCCCAAGGAAGAAGCTTACGCAATTTTAGGAAAACCCTCTCATCACCACTAGAGGGAGAATTAGGCTCATTGTAATACCTGTTATTGAAGTAGCTCAATGTAATGTTCAGAAACTAAGCCTCGTATATAAAGAATGATGTGCAGGGTTAGTCAGTGTGCTCAATCTGTGTACCTGTGACCATGGGACAATAGAAAATAACAGAGTGTGGAGCCCATGGTTTGGTTCTGTAGTGGTGGGGAAGGAGCAGAGGAGGGGGAGGAAGAGGAAGGAGGAGGAAGAGGAGGGAGGAGGAAGGGAAGGAGAAAGAGACACAGCAGAGGGAGAGAGGAAGGCAGTGGCTGAGCTGCCAGGTGTCCTGAGAATGTTGTGCCTGACTCTGCGAGGGGAGCTACCTCTCTCTCCACACTGCCCCAGATACTTTTGCTGTGGAATGATTTGCCTGGTCCTGTGGGCAGTGCTTGGCTCTGAGCTATCCAAATGCTTCACCCTACTCTTTGGGTGTTCCCCCTCCCCTGCAAGTTAATAAAATTAGCATTCCTGATAATACTCCTGATGACGTGAAATGTTTTAGAATAACATTTAAAATTCTATAGTATCATTTGTAAAGGTTCAGCTTTGCAAAAAATGAAATACAGCATGCCCCTTATTGAATATGTGTCCCAAATTTTATAAGTTCCAATTGATGGTGAATGTTTGACCTAAATAAAAATACACAGCAATTTATAGTTTCTGTGACTGATTTATTTAAACAATAGATATTCAAGAAATAGAATTATAGCCTAGGAAAAATTTAAGTGGGGAGCTCATTCTTCCAGACATATGCCACATACTTATTATCCAAATCTCTTGTATGTGTATATATGTTCATCCAGGTTTCAACTATCTGATCACATTGCTAGTCTATGTTATAGCTAGTTAACACTCATTGGAAGACTCATGGGTATAATATGTGACATATATATACACACACATATAAGTATATATGATTATGAAGACTTTAATGAAGTAGAAGAAATGAACTTTAAAAAGTTTACCCTTTTATTAATTTCACATTTATTATAGATAATTTAAACAATTCTAAAAATTATCTTCAAGTAACTTGTGTCCCTGAGCACAGTGCCCTAACATGGCACTGACATTTTGGCCCCTGTCTGAGAAGCTAAACAGAAATGAGCTCATACCCAGTCAGGACAAATATACCTCAGTGCAGTTTTCTATTCTGTTTTTTGCTCTCTTCTGTGAATACAAAAGTTGTTAAGGCACACACGCTGACAGGCTAGAAAGGAAGAGGTTTATTTGTTTTATGAGCTTTCTTGCCGGGGTCAATGGTCGTCTACCCGGAAATGCTGCCCTAAGGCAGAAAGAGACCCTCTACTTTCCAAGCCTTTCTCAGTAAGTGAGATAGTCTCACTTACTGAGAAAACTAGCTTGTCAAATATGTGTCAATTATAAATAAGGAAAAAAGTTTTAAAAATTCTGAAAACTCCAGAACCAGAAAGAAAGAAAAGTAGCTTGTCATCTTATGGTCCCTGCATTCGAGTACTCCCATCAGTGTATATCACTAGGGAGGGGAGGCTGTCGTGCCAGTCCTGCACGGAACAAGCTCAGAGATACCCAAGCATTCGTGGGACACATTTAGTAAGAAGCCAACATGTTGAAGACGTATTAGAAAGATCTTAATTCCTAATGTCTGCATTAGCATGCTCTGCAAGAGATGAGTCCGTTTGTGTTGCCTGAGGCATGTAAAATTGGCAGTGGGCCTTCACCAGTCACCAGCCGACATCCCTGCCTCTTGCCCACCACGAGAGCACGGGCAGAGCAGATCACCTCATGGTGTCCACATGTCTAGCTAGACCCCCGGACTCCCACCTCCAAGAGAAACACGGAAGTCAGACTCAAATATTTTGAGTGAATCCACTCGGGAGAAGCTATTCTCACCTTCAGCTAAAATGTGGTCTTGGTGGTGGGATTGGAAACAACAGCACACCCTACGATAAACTTCTGGGAGGTTTGTGCCTTGACCTTCAGAAGTTCTCAAGTTGGATCCAAGGACGGACCACTCATTGCCTGCGGGTTCATCTTCTGGCATTGATTCATCTCTTCCAGTGTCTGTGGTTTAACTTGGACATGGAATGGTCTTCTGATATTTAATGACAACATTATGCCATGTTCACAGCAGTAGCATTTTTCCTATTGAGTTATTCCTCAGTTATTTTTCATTTCTTTTTATATTTTAGAGGCAATATGTATGATTGGGCTGAGGGTACTGGGTACTTTCTACCCATTTCAGTGGTACTTGGATAGGACAAACTTATGGCACATCCTGGAGCCACTGCTACAACTTATACGTCACATTTTGTGCCATAACTACAGGTCCAGAAAGGTGGAAGAGGATGAATATGAAGATTCATTGTCAAATCAAAAGTGGGTCTTGGCTCCAAAATCCCAGGACACCGACGTGACTCTTATTCTCAACAAGTTGCTAAGAGAATATGATAAAAAGCTGAGGCCGGATATTGGAAGTGAGTGTTATTTGTTATTCAAATAGAAAATGTACTATGATGATATATTTCTAAAGTTTTTATTTTTGAATAATTATAAATTCACAGAGTGTTACAAAGATAGTACAGAAAGGTCTTCTGTACTCTTCACACATTGATAACTATAGGGCAATATCAAAACCAGGAAATTGACATTGGTACAATGTGTGTGCATGGTTCTGTGTCATTTTATCATGTATTGACTTGTGTAATGACCACTACGCTCGAGATACAGAGCTATTTCATCACTATAAAGATCCCCTCTTGCTATCCCTTTATAGTCACACCCACTTCCATCTCCCCAAGTTCCTAACTTCTGTCAGCCACTGATTTGTTTTTCATTATGTATTTTTGTCATTTTGAGACTGTTATGTACATGTGATTATTGACCTTTTGAGATTGGCTTTTCTACATTCACAAAATGATCTTGAGATCCATTCCAGTTGTGTATATCAGTAGTTTGTTCTTTCTTATTCCTGAGTAACCTTTCAAGGTATGGCTATATCACAGTTTGTTTATCCATTCACCTCTTGAGGAACATTTTTATTGTTTCTAGTTTTTGTCTATTAGAAGTAAGATGACTGTGCACATTTGTATACAGGTTTTTATGTGGGCATAAAATTTTATTCTGTGGGACAAATGCTCAGGAGTATGATTGCTGGGTTGTATGATGGGTGTATTTTTAGTTGTTCAGGACCCTTTCAAACTTTTTTCCAAAGTGGCTATTACATTTTTTATTTCCACCAGTAACATTTGAGAGATCCAGTTTCTCTGTGTCCTCATCAGCAATTGGTATTGTCACTATTTTTTATTTTAGCTGCTCTAATAGATATACATTTAATAGGTTGATATTTCATTGTGGTCTTCATTTGCATTTTCCTAATTATTAGTGACACTGAACTCTTTTTATGAGCTTATTTGCCATAAGTATGTCCTCTGTGTTGAAATGTCTCTTCATGTTATTTGCTCTTTTAAAAATTGAATTTTTGGGTTTTATTTTATTATTTTACTGTTGAGTATTGGAGGTTCCCTATATATTCTAGATATGACTCCTTTGTCAAATCTGTAGCTTGTCTTTTTATCCTCTTAACAGGATCTTTCACAGAGAAAAAGTTCTTAATATTAATGAAATCCGATTTATTGATTTTTCTTTTAGGGACCATGTTTTTGAAGTAATGTCTAAGAATTCTTCATGAAACCCTAGTTCTTGAGATTTTCTCCCTTATTTTATCCTGAAAGTTTTAAAATTTTATGCTGTACATTTTAATTCATTACCTGTTTTAAGTTAATTTTTGTATAAAATCAAAGCGTGATGTTCAGATCTAATTTCTTCCCCCACTCTCCGAGGATACCCAATTACTGCAGCAGCGTTTGTTGAAAAGACTATCTTTCCTCGACTCAGTTGCTTTCAAGCAGTTGTCAAAAATCAGTTGGCTTAACTAGTGTAGGCTATTTCTGGTTCTCTATTTTGTTCTGTTTATCTATGTGTCTGTCACTCTGTCAATACCCACAGTTTTGATTACTGTAGCTATATTAGTCCTGAAATTGGGTAGAGTAATTCACCATCTTTATTCCTCTTTTTAAATGTTATCTTAACTTCTTATAGTTCATTTGCTTTTCCCTATACGTTTTGGAATAATCTTGTCTGTATCTATAAAAAAAATCTTGCTGAGATTTTGCTGGGAATTGTGTTAAGTCTTTACATCAATTTGGAAAAAATAATGACATCTTTATTATGTTGGTTCTTCCAATCTGTGAACATAATATGTCTCTCCATTATTGAGATCTCCTTTAATTTCTTTTCTCTTCTTTTTTTTTTTTTTTTTGAGACAGGGTCTTACTCTGTTGCCCAGGCTGGAGTGTAGTGGCACAATCATAGCTCACTGTAACCTTGAACTCCTGGGCTCAAGTGATCCTCCTGTTTCCGCCTCCTGAGTAGCTAGGAGGTACTACAGGTGCATGCCACCACACCCAGCTAATGTTTTTTATTTATTGCAGACACTGGGTCTTTCTGTGTTGCCCTGGCTGGTCTTGAATTCCTGGCCTCAAGTGATCTTCCTGCCTTGAACTCCTAAAGTGCTGGGATTACAGGCATGAGCCACCATACTTGGCCTCCTTTAATTTCTTATATCAATAGCTTATAGTTTTCAATATACAAGTCCTGAGTATATTTTGCTAGATTTATTTTGAGCAATAAGTATTTTTTTTGAGCAAGTGTAAGTGGTACTTCGTTTTCAGATTTTTTTTTTCCTGTGTTCATAATTGGTATGCAAAAATACAGTTAATTTTTGTATGTTGATAATGTGGCTTCTGATTTGTTGAACTCACTTATTAGTTTTTGTAGCCTTTTTTTTTTTTTCTAATAGGTTCCTTGGGATTTTCTGTGTACACTAACCATCAAGCCTTCTGCCAATAGGGAGAGTTTTGTTTCTTGCTTTCCAGTCTGTATGTCTTTTATCTCCTTTTCTGGCCTACTACACTGGCTAGAACTTTTAGGACTATGTTGAATAGCAGTGGTGTGAGTGGACATCCTTGTTTTGTTCTAGATCTTAGGGGAAAAGCACTCAGCCTTTCACCATTAAGTATGATGTTAGCTGGTGGTATTGTGTATATGCTCTTTATCCAGTTAAAAAACTTCCTTCTATTCCTAGTTTTCTGAGAGACTTCTTTTTCTAATCATGAATGGGCATGAATTTTGCCAAGTACTTTCACTGCATCAACTGATAATGATTGTGTGATTTTTTTCTTTGGCCCATTAATATGGTGGATTACATTAATTGATTTTCAAATATCGAATCAGCATTGCATCTCTGCAATAAATCCCACTTAGTCATAGTGTTTAATAATACTCATTTTAAAAAACTCTTTTTATATGTTGCTGAATTGTATTAGCTAATATTTTGTTAGGGATCTTTGCCTGTCTATTCTCGAGGGACTCTTTTTTCTGCCTTAGGTAATATCAACTTCAAAAATGGGTTGGAAAGTATCCACAATTTCTGTTTTCTGGAATTGATTGTGTAAGAGTTTAATTCTTCTTTAAGTGCTTGACAGAATTCTCTGGTGACACTCTCTGTTCCAGGAGATTTCTTTCCTGGGATTTTTAAATTACAAAATCATCTCCTTTATAGGCATAAGTTTATTCAAAGTCATCAATTTTATATTAGGTAAGTTGTGGTAGTTTTTTTCAAGAAATTGGTCCATTTCCTTTAAGCTGTCAAACCTAGGTGTGCAGAATTTCTCCTGCTATTCCCTTATGATCTTTTTAATGTCTGCAGGGCCTGTTTCATTTCTGATACTGGTAGCTTGGGGCATCTTCCTTTTTCTTTATCAGTCTTGCTAGAGGTTTATTACACTGACCTTTTTAAAGAACCAAGTTTTTGTGTCTTTACTTTTCTCTCTTGTTTTTCTGTTTCCAATTTTATCAAACTTTGTTATCATCTTTATTTTTTCCTTTCTTCTGCTTTCTTTGGGTTTCTTTTGGTCTTTTTTCTTAAAGTATAACTTAGATTCTTGGATTGAGGCTATTCTTTTCTTACTTAAGCGTTTAGTGCTCCAAATTGCCCTCTCTATACTGCTTTAACTTTATCCCACAAATTTTGATATGTTGAATTTTCATTTTGATTCAATTCAATGTATTTTTTTAAATTTCCCTTGAGATTTTTTTAACCTGTGGATTATTTAGAAGTGTGTCTTTAGTTTCCAGGTGTTTAGAAATGTTCTTGTTATCTGTTACTGATTGCTAGTTTGATCCCATTGTGATTGGAGAACATACTCTGTGTAAATTTAATTCTTTTAAATTTGTTAATGTTTGATTTATGGCCCAGGATATGGTCTGTCTTGGCAAATGTTCCATGGGCACTTGAAAATAATGTGTATTCTGCTGTTGGTGGGTGGGATGGGTCCCATTGTTAGTGTTGTTGAGTTCTATAGTCTTGCTTTTTTGTTGTCTAGTTTTCTATCAGTTGTTTGGATAGATTAATAATTGACAGATAAAAAAACCAGATTCTGATCCAAAACAAGGGTGGTATGTTTGGCCAGGAGAGAAGTGGTGCATACAATGCTGTACAGGCCCCTGCTGTCTTTGGGGCGATGATGGTAAGAGGACGGAGGACTGCAGCAAGCACCGTGGCCTTGCCTTGGTCCTTCTTCTCCATGGGGTTCCGTTGCACTTAGAGCCCAGCCACTTGCCAGCCCTCACCACTGCCCCAGCCATACTGTCCCTCCATCTTTCCAAGCCCAGGACTCCAATTTGTCTAGGTCCTAGGGAGGACCTAGAACTACACAAGTTCCAATAGCCATAGAATTTCAAAATCCTTGTGGTGCAGTGTGGGCAGAGCTTAAAGACGCATGTCCAGCACAATGTTGAAGTCATATCATCTTTCTGTGCCTCAGTTGCCTCTTCAATTCAAGGAAGAAGAGGCACCAAATTACTTTTAAACTTCCTTCCAGCTTTAAAATGCTTATTCAGTGAGTGATAAATCTAAATTACTATTGCACGAGGTTCAGAAATTCAGTTGTCATCACAGTTTTTCCATCATAATTATATAAAAAACTCTAGGGTGAAGAGTGTGCAGAAATTCTGCAATTCTGCATTTATGTGGAAAGAGATGATTTACAAAATGTTACACTGCTTGACTTTAGAGCAAAGATACTACAAGACTTGTACCTTGCCCTGTTGGACAAGCTTAGTTCAACTGGTACTTTGATTTTCCTGTGCCAGACCACAGTGAAGCACCTTCCTTCTCTGATACCATTTGGCACCACATTCATCTTCTGAGGTGGAAGGTTGGACATGGGTAGAAAGTGGATAAGATCGGCTTCCAACATAGATCTCTCTAACTCTGTAGCAAGATCATTTAGCTGTTGCACCATTTGTTGAAAAAAAAATTATTGAAAACTCAAGGCAAATGTATTAAAAAACACGCCTCTCATCCACCACACACAATGCTACCCTTGAAAGGGGATATACTTATGTTCTCTTATGTACAAGAGGCGAGCAGAATTCAAGTTCTAAAGATTTTATTTTTCTATTGTGTGCATAAGGAATTGTGAATTTCCCAAATAAAATAGCATACATATACACTAAGAACAGGTATGTCTTTTAAAGACAGGAACTCTTCTAAAGCAGCAGTCCCCAACCTTTTTGGCACCAGGGACTGGTTTCATGGAAAACAGTTTTTCCATGGACCAGGGAGTGGGCAGGGAATGGTTTTGGGACGATTCAAGTGCATTACATTTATTGTGCAGTCAAACTTCTCTGCTAATGATAATCTATATTTGCATCTGCTCCCCAGTGCTAGCATCACCACCTCAGCTCTACCTCAGATCATCAGGCATTAGACGCTCATAAGGAGCTCACAACCTAGATCCCTCACATGTGCAGTTTACAGTAGGGTTGGCGCTCCTGTGAGAATCTAATGCTGCCGCTAATCTGACAGGAGGCGGAGCTTATGCCATGATGTGTGCTATGGGGAGTGGCTGTAAATACAAATGAAGCTTCACTTGCTCGCCCACCACCCATCTCCTGCTGTGCAGCTGGTTCCTAACAGGCCATGGACCAGTACTGGTCCACGGCCCAGAGGTTGGGGACTACAGTTCTAAAGCATCCTGTCGTTTGGTCCTCATAAGTCAGTGTCACATACATATAAGAAGAACTCTGCTTTTTGAATGAAAGAGACTTTTTAAAAAACCAGAGAAATATAAAACCATAGGCAAGATGCTCGTCTTTGGCTTCACGAGTTTAAAGCTCCACCAGGAACATTGTCATGGTCCTTGGAGCAGGAAAGGGGCCTGACAAAAGTCCCAGCGATCACTGGAACATCTTAAGATATGTCTTCCTGTCTCGTTTAAGTGCTAAATAATGTTTCATTGGCAGAATCCAGCAACTTGCAGACATTCAATCAGAGAAGAGGGGAACTGCCCAAGGGCAGCTCTCTTGCTAAAAGATACTGAATCAGACACCGTTTTCTTTCAAGGCTCAGAAGACCTCTGCTTTAAAGGAGAATTTTCTTTAAACATCTGAATTCCTTTTCTTTCTCATGACTTTTTTCAAATCTAACTTCTTTCATTTGCTGTAACTATTATATCATGCCTCCTCATCAAGGTAGAGTGACCTTATGTTTACATAATGTGCTGTTCATGGATTTACCGTTGGATTATTGGAATTGCCAGCTTATTGATCACCTCCCTGACCCATCCCTCCCTCCCTTGGTCAGTCCACCAGTGTGTGCTGAGCATCCATTCTGCACCAAGCCCTGCCCTGGGCCCTTCTTCTGCTGGTGAGGGAAAGAGAAGAGGGTCTCCAAATAGCACTTAGGAGGGATATGGGTAATCCCACCTTCAGCTTAAATTAAGCCTGTTTAATCTGAAGCTCTTGAAAATTCCACTTTACTTCTAGGATAAAGTGCCAGCCTCTTAAAAATGAGTTAAAGAGGCAAGCCATTATCTGCCCCATGCCTGCTTCTCTGCATTCATTTTCTGACTGTGAATCGTGTGTTCTATACTTCAGGGACACTGGCTCCTGTTTTCCTTACTGGACCCTTGATTTTGCTGTTGTCTTAGCCCCTTTCTCCCACTTCTGTGCTGAGCTCACCCGCACCCTTCTGCAAGCCTTAGGTCATCCTTACAAGAAGCCTTCTGTTATGACCTGTCCCTGCCTCACCTCCCTGCTGGGGTGGATGAGTTAGTTACTTCTAGCATCAGTTTTTAATCTTTAAAGTGGGGACAATAAATAATTCTGAAGGACTGTCTTGAGGATAACATGATGTGGTGTGACCACGAAGCAGTTTCTACAGCATCCTTGTGTACTTTCCACAATTTGCAGCTGAGGGTTGGTCTTTTCTTTTTTCTAGGGCACAGTTCCCAATTCCTAACTATAGAGGCTTCCATGTACATTGGCATCTCCCAACATATGTAGTCCAACTGCAGCACAAAGATCCAACATCAGGACATAACTCCTCTCATCACAGTTATTTTTAACAACAAATAGATGGAATTGAACAAACTCATTTATGTTGTGTGGAAGTAACATATCTGCATGGAATCCTCTAATTAGTTTTTATAATACAAATTGTGATTATTATGTTTTAAAAATACTGACTGTTCTCCCAGCTATTATTTTTCCTCAACTAATTTCTAAATTACGGATGTATCCGTTTTAGTTCCCCTTCTTTAACTATCCATCATTTTAAGTAATGCTTCAGCCATGTCCTTAACTATAATAGTTCAGGGTTATGCAGGGTGTCATTTATCTCTGGAACAGATCTTGTCATGTGAGCTGGGAAAGGCTGGAGGAGGATAAACCTTTTAACAAAAAAATTGTGAAAAGGAAGGGAAATAGCCTAGGTGAATTTCTCTCCCTTCAGGGTTTCCAGAAATTTGAACCACTCTCCTGAGAAGAGATTATTGGAGAATACAAATTCCCTCCCTGTTATCTGGGCAATCTATGCCAAATACGATCATGTTGGGAAAATAAGAAACTACACATTGGCTTTTCAAGGTGAATGGACACACTGTGAAGATGTAGGAAATGCATAGCAGTGACCAATGGGTTCATTTTATTCAGGTAAAACATCTGACTGATCTTCTCTTGTTGGTCTCCGTGGCTGGAGGGCTTAATTGTCTATTCCTCTTCTTCAGGTGTTTGCATATTAAACTTCTTTTCTGGGCTTTTTTGAAGAGTATTTTCCCAGTTTAGTTAAAACTTCTGCTAAATGTGGAATGGAGAGTATCCGGCCTGAGAGGCAGCTGGCTGCATGGGGGAGGAGGTGACAAGTGTTGTTCTCATCATCCACGGCAGGAGACAGGGACCCGCCTCCTTCGCGGCTGGGGGTGCCCACACACACCACTTGGGTGGAGCACTGGAGGGAGATGCCACCAGGGGCTCCTTTTCTTCAGGCTTTCCAGGGCTGGACATAACACCTGGGCACTGACTCAGGGAATGCTGAGGTGACCTGGACAATTCCCCGCTGGGTGATACAGGAGGAAGGGGAAAGAGAAAATGACTAAATAGTGGGACTGTGACCCCAAATAGGTCAGGAATTAAGTTCGTTACAGGTGACATATTTTAAAAGCAATAACAAGTGGGCCCTAAAGTACGATTTTTTGAACAGGTCTTTTTATGCAGCTCCTTGATATCTTTCAGTGAAGAAGTATAAGCGTAGTTGAGTTGCCATAGAACTGTGAGACGGATGCTTAGGGGCTACCAGTTACAGATGTGAGGCCTCTGAGAGGACTGTAGGAGCCCGTGGGAAGCAGAGAAAGCCCCCCCACCTCGTCCCCTGTTTCTGAGCTGGTCTTGGTGTAAATGGAGCACCCCTTCCATGCCCTGCTGCAGATTTTTGAAAGTTTACATTGGAACTCTCTGCTTGAGAGAATTTTGAAATGTGTGAAGGGCTGTATAAAGAATCAAATGTATTATGAGGGTATCATGATTGATAATGGATGCATACAACTGTCTCTCATCCTGATTGCTTTCCTATTTTAAGAAAAATAGGGAACACAGTGTTTGAATCCAAAGGAATAAAGTACAAATGTTGAAGTGTAGGTGCCTGTGTGTCTGATGGGGAGGGAATTGGAGGTAGACTGTGTGATGTTCCATCCAACATGCACTGATGGCTTTTGATCGCATTGCCCCTGGCTGGTCACTGCCTATTGGATGACCCCTGTGACTCGCTTGAGTCAAACTGGGTTTTCTTTTCTTCATGCACATGGGTAACCGTGTCAACTGCCTATGTAGTTTCAGCCTGGCTAGTCCTCACCTAAACTTCATAGTCTGCCATGCAGACGAGTGAGTTGTCGTTTTCCAGCAATTACTGTATATCCAGAAAATAATTCAAATGTATTCACTCCACTCTCAGAAGAGATGTAGGAGGAGAGGAAACAGACATTCTTAATTGCTGTGCTTGAAGTAAAAGCTATTACTGTAGAGTTAGTTAACTGATTCTTTTACAAAGTTAATTCAAAAGCATAAGGGAGGTGAACACATTGTGTCAAGAA
Source organism: Lemur catta (assembly GCF_020740605.2). Lineage (NCBI taxonomy): Eukaryota > Metazoa > Chordata > Mammalia > Primates > Lemuridae > Lemur > Lemur catta. The sequence continues at coordinate 21,339,779 of NC_059136.1, forward strand.
ATTATACCTGTCACCTCTATGAGAAACTAATTAGGCTGCAGGGTTAAGACCTCAGCCCAACACATGTCGGCAAGTGGCCCCGCCATGCCTGTTCCCCACCATTTTGGGCAATCATCCTTCACACATACCCCTTAGCATTTAGGATGTCACCAGGATGCTCTTTTATCTAGGCATAGTTCTGTGTGAGGAAAGGCTGCAGTAGAGCCCATCCATGTAGTGCACAGTTCATTAAAAAATTGTGTTAGGGCTTTATTTTTCATAGGGAATGTATAATGAGGTTTCAGCATATTAAGTATTTTATTTTTTCTTATATGTGATTTGGTAAATAACTCTGATGACATGTCCCAAGGTATAATCTAGCGAGTGGACTTGATTTGAATATTCAATTCGGTTCATAGAATAACAAATGATGTTTCTTATGTTTATTCATTACTACTCCAGGAAGGGAGCAAAATAGCTTCACATGGCTTAGAAGAGTGTTTGAGTGAGAAAAGATCTGGGCTCAAATAATGAGTTCTCCCACCAGTTACCAGCAGATTTCACAAAGAGAAAGAAACCGCTTCACTGGCCCGTGGGTTTCTGTCTGTAATTGGGGTAGTTAAACCTGGATCCCAGCCATGCTGTGAAGATCACAGGTAATAATACCTGGCCCATCGTGAGCTGGCTGGAAGTGGCAGGTGTCTTCCTTCCATCCTTCCCAGCCCATACGCTGTCTGGGCTCCTGTTTCAGTCTGGTGCATGAGTGCTGGGATAGAGCCCTTAGACAGCTCCATGGCATAAACGCTGTGTCTTACCTTGAGACTTCTGTTCAGCTGTCTGCATTTCATCAGTCTGCAATTAACATCGTGATCCAAAATATCTTAGTGATCCTTTTACAAAGTATTGCTGTGCCCATACTGATCAGGTTGTTGTTTTACTAATTCATATTTGAAGGACAAATGTAGATGCAAAGATCATAATTTCCTAGGATATCATGGTTTGAAGCAATTCTAAAGGAAATTTAGACCAACAGGTCACAAACCTGACATTGCATCAGAATTCCCTGTAGAGTTTTTAAAACACAGAAGGAAGTCAGGGCCGAACCTCGAAACCCACTGAATTGGAATATTTGTCATTTTTCTGTTTTCCAGTTCATTGATTTCCACTTTGATCTGTAATATTATCATTCTTCTGCTTATTTTGGGTTTAATTTGCTCTTTTTGTAGTTTCTTAAGGTGGAAGCTGAAGGCATGGATTTGAGATCTTTTCTAATTTTCATGTTTAGTGTTTTTAATTTCTTCCTAATTATAACTTTATCAGCATCCCACAGATTTTAATGCTTTTATTTCATGTAAATTCAGTAAAAAATACCTTCTGATTTTCTTTTTAATTTCTTCTTTGACCCCTGGGATATTTAGATGTGTGGGTATTCATTTTCCAAATATTTGAGGTTCTTTCAGATATCATTCTGTTATTGATTTCTAGTTTAATTACACTGTGGTCAAAGAACATACTTTGAATAATGTAAATCCTTTTAAATTTATTGAGACTTGTTTTATGGCACAGAATATGATCTATCTTGGGGTACATTTGGGAAGAATGTATATTCAGCTGTTGTTAAGTAGAGTTTTTCATAAATTATACCAATTAGGTGAAGTTGGTTCATACTTTTGTTAAAGTCTATTTGATGCATTTCTGTCTATTTCTATCAATTATTGAGAGTGGGGTTTTGACATTTGTGGCAGTAACTGGCTCTGTGTATTTTTCTTTAGTTCTATCAGTGTTTGGATCATGAACTTTGAAGCATTGTACCAGGGGTAAATGCATTTAGGATTTTTATGTCCACTTGAGTAATTGTCCACTCTATGACTGTAAAATGAATTAGCTGTTATTATTTGCTGTGAAGTCTACCTTGATATTAAAGTAGCTACTTCAGCGTTCCTTTGACTAGCAGTAGTATGGTATAGATCTTTCTATCCTTCCACTTTAAACCTATGTTTGTCTTTATGTTTAAGGTATTTCCTGTCGGCACCAGGTAGGTAGGTCTTGCTTTTTTTCTTTAATCCCTTCTAACAATCTCTGTGTCTAAATTGGAGTCCATAGACCATTTGCATTTACTGTAACTATTGATGTAGTTAGATTTAAGTTTATGATCTTTTTATTTATATTCTACTGGTCTTTGTTGTTCATTTGCCCCTCTTTTTGTGATTCTATTTTCCCTTATTTTCTTGTTAGCAATAACAGTTTAGTTAGTTTAGTGATTGTATTAAAAATTTATAGTACCTTATACATCTTTAACTTGTCACAGTCTATCTTCAAGTAATATTATACCATTTCACACACAGTATAAAACATTGCAATAGTATGTTTTCATCACTTCCCTCCCAGACTCTATGCTATCGTGGTCACTTGTGTTACTTAAACCCCACATTCCATTGTTATTTTTATTTACCTAGTCTTTACCTTTTAAGGAAATACATATACGTGTTTTATGTATATTTATATTTACACACACACACACATACACACACACACACACACACACACACACACACACACCTATGTCATTCCCATTTCTGGTGCTTTTATTTATTTATTTATGTTTGAGACAGAGTCTCACTCTGTTGCCCTGAGTAGAGTGCCGTGGTGTCAGCCTAGCTCACAGCAACCTAAAACTCCTGGGCTCAAGTGATCCTCCTGCCTCAGCCTCCCGACTAGCTGCGACTACAGGCTCACACCACGCTGCCCAGCTAATTTTTCTATTTTTAGTAGAGACAGGGTCTTGCTCTTGCTCAGGCTGGTATCGAACTCCTGAGTTCAAGCAATCCTCTCACTTTGGCCTCCCAGAGTGCTAAGATTACAGGCATGAGCCACCGTAGCCAGCCTTTGGTGCTTTTCTTTAACATTGTATAGAACCATATTTCCTTGTTTTATCACATTCTTTCTGCCTAAAGGACTTCCTCTAACTTTTTAGTATGGGAATGTTGATAATGAGGTTTTTCAGCATTTGTATATCTGAAAATATTTTTATTTTGCCTTCTTTTATAAGATCTTTATTGAAATATAATTCATATATCATAGAATTCATCCAATTAAAGTGTACAGTCCAGTGGCTATTAGTATATTCACAATGTCATGCAATCACGATTTAAGTTTAGGACATTTTTATCACTGCTAAAAGGAGAAAAGTGCTCATTAGTAATTGCTTCCCATTATGTTTACCTCTCCTCTTTGAGCCTTTGATAACCAATAATCTAATTTCTTATCCATAGATTTGCCTGTTCTGGACTCTGCATATGAATGGAATCATAGAATATGTGGACTTTTGTGATTGGTTTCTCTACTGTTTTCAAACTTCATGTATGTGATAACATGTATCAATACTTCATTTGTTTTATTCTTTTTATTGGCAAAGAATATTCTATTGGGTGGCTGTGTTTGTTTATCTCTTTATTAATTCATAATAAAAATCCATAAGGAATTTTGATTGTTTTTTCTTTTGGGTATTCTGAATAATGATGCTGTGAATATATGCATACATATTTTTAAATTTCTCTCATATCTATGTAGGAGTGGAATTGCTAAGTGATGTATTTTTTGACCCATTGTCTATACAGAAATGTGTTGTTGTTTTCCACATATTTGTTAATTTTCTAAATTTCCTTTTGTTATTTATTTCTAATATAATTCCATTGTGGTTGGAGAACACACTATTTAGTCCCTTTAAATTTGTCAAGGCTTGTTTCATGGCTTAGCATATACTCTATCCTCTACCATGTTCTATGTGCACTTAAAAAATGTTTATTCTGCTTTTCTTGAGTGGAGTGTTCTATAGAAGTCTATTAAATCTCCTTGTTTTACAGTGTTTTAGTTAAGTCTCCTATTTCCTTGTTGATCTTCTGTCTAGTTGTTGTATTACTGAAAGTGGAGAATTGAAGTCTCCAATATTACATATTGAATTATCTGGTTCTACTTTCAATTTTGTCAGTATTTTCTTTATGTAATTTTGGGCTGAGTTGTTAGGAGCATACATATTTATATTCGTTATATTGTCTAATACACTGACCCTTTATCTTTATGAAATATCCTCTCTATCTCCAGTAGCATTCTTTATTTAAAGTGTATCTTATCTAATATTAGGATAGCTATTTCATATTTCTTATGTTTATTGTTTGCATTATATACCTGTTTTCATCCTTTGGATTTCAAACTTTTTGTATCTTTCAATCTAGAATGTATCTCCTAAAGACAACATGGTGTTAGATCTTGTTTTTATACCCATTCCCATAATCTCTGCCCTTTGTATTTGTTTAATCCATTTACCTTTAATATTATTATTAACATGGTTAGGCTTACATCTGATACTTTGCCTTTTTTTCCTATATGTCACAAGTCTTTTTTGTTCCTCTGTTTTTCTTTTACTATCTTCTTTTGAATAAAGTGGTTATTTTCCAGTACAATACTTTATTTAATGATTTTTTTGAATTATTTTATATTTGCAAGGCTATGACAATATACATGTTATCAAAATCTCTGATACTCTTAACAGTATCTTAGATTATATCAACTTAATTCCAATTACATGTAGAAATTTACTCTATATAGCTGTATTCATTCACCTGTTTTTGTGCTATTATACATAGTACATCTGTATATGTTATAAACCTAAACATTTTTATTGTTATAATTACTTTATATAATATTATTCTTTTAAATTATATTTACCATGGGATACTTACTTACCGTTTATGATTCTTGTCATTTCTTCCTGTGAATTAGAGTTTGCATCTAAGGTTATCATCTACTCAAATACAGCTCTGTTCCCACCTACTTCCGTTGTGCTCTTATTGTCAAACATATTATTTGTCCTTTTGTTATTGTTAAATATATTATTTGTTATAAGCCCAAGAATATAATTATACACATATTGTTTTATGCAATTGCTTTTTAAAATAGTTAAGAAGAAAAAAGAGAGAGCATGTATGCAGTTATACTATCTTTTACAATTACCTACATTATTATCTTTATTAGGGCTCTTTGCTTTTTTGTTTAAATTTGAATTACTATCTGTGATTACTTACTTTCAGCCTGAAGAACTTTCTTAGTGTTTCTCATAAGGCAGATCTGTTAGCAACAAATTCTCTCAGTTTTTATTTCTCTGGGAATCTTTATCTTACTTTTATTTTTGAAAGAGTTTTTTATGTTAATCACTTAGAATATGCAATCTCACTGTCTTCTGGCCTCTGTTGTTTTGATAATAAGTCTGTTGAGCCTCTCTTATATGTGATCTGTTGTTTTTTCTCTTACTGCTTCCAAGAGTTTCTCTTTGAGTTTCAACATTTTCACTATGTTATATCTGAGTGTGAATTTCTTTGTGTTTATCTTACTGGAGTGTGTCAAGTTTCTTGGGTGTGAAGATTAGCATTTTTCATCCAGTTTGGGAAGATTTTAAACTTTATTTCTTTGAACATATTTTCTCCTCTTTCTTTAACTCCACTCCTTCCAGTATTCTCACTATGCATATGTTGGTGTGTTCAGTGATGCCACACAACTCTCTGACTCTCTTAATTTTTCTTTATTCTTTTTTCTCTCTGTTTTTCAGATTTCATTCTCTCTATTGATTTACCCTCAAGTTTGATGATTCTTTCTTCTACCAGCTCAAAGTTATTGTTGAACCTCTCCTGTGAATTTTTTGTTTCGGTTATTTTCCTTTTCCATTCTGGAATTTCCATTTGGGTCTTCTTATCATTTCTATCTCTTTATTGGTATTATCTATTTCATAAGATTTTGTTATCAGACATTCCTTTGAACCTATTTAATTTATAATGGCTCTTTTGAAGTCTTTATTAGGGCCAACATCTGGGACCCTTCAAGAGTAATTTCTATTGCCTGCTTCCCTCCCCCCGCCCCCCCCCGCCATGTTATATGCATCATACTTTCCTGTTTATTTGCATTTCTCATAATTTTTTTAAAAAACTTGGCATTTTAGGTAATATTTAGTGTTATGGCAATTCTGGATACTAATCCTCTATTCTTTCAGCATTTATGTGGTTTTTGTTTGCTTGCTCCTTTGTGTGTTTGGTAACTTACCTGTACTGACTCTGAGAAGTCTACTGCACTCTGAGTAGGCAACTTCTGATATCTCTGTTCAGATTTTTTCCCCTTATTTTTATCTTTTAGCCTAGCTACCTAATGGTTCCTCTCGCCTAGGTCAGCATAATCTACTTATTGGCCATTGGTTGTTCATAAGTCCCCTTAGACAGTCGGGTTTTTCTCTTTATCAATGAATGTCTGTGTGTCTTAGGAGGCTGTTATCACAATTTAGAAATTTTATGTTTTCCCCATGTTCAGCTAGGCACTGGTGGCTTGGATATTTCCTCTTTATAGCTCCTGAGATATTATAGCTTTAGTCATGTATAGTCTCCCAGACTACCAGTGATGCAAGTGGTTTTATTTAAAGTCTAGTTTCCTTAAGAATTGCCGCTGGGTCAGAGTAATTTATTGTTCAGCCAGTATTCTATCAGCAGTTATGTTTAAGCCTTGGTGGTAGTGAGGTTTCCATTCTTTATTGATGTATCTGTTTGTGGCTTGGGGAATGTTTTCAGTCTACCTGGTGGTTTTCTCTTGATTGCTCCTGAGTGTAGCTTAGTGGCTGTGCACTGAATTTCTGATGCCCAGGGTTGACTGTGATTCCTGGAGGGCTCTTTGTGCTTATTTTTTTTTCCCCTGGTTCTCTCTGTTAAAGTTCTGATTACTCTGCTGTTTTACTTTTTGTTGCTAGTATCATAAAGCTAAGAGAAACCTCTTAATTGCTTTCCACCAAGATCTTCCTTGTATTCAACAGCACCTTCAGGCATGGAATTCTCCACACTTTGTTCCAAATAATGCCATCCTCCATGTGCAGAGCTGCAGAGCACTTAATGCTTATGGCATTCCTCTTGTGGATAGAATCTTTGTGACACTACATAGTGTTGGGGTCTGTGACAGCAGCCTCGTTCTCCCAGAGTGATGTCTCTGTTGTACAAGCAGGCACTGAGGAGTGGTGCTAACCCTTGATCTTGGCTTTTTCTTTCTAGTGTGGAACCTACACCCTTCAAGTGAAAAAGGCGGGGGCACTTGGAATAAATCTCCCACTATGAGTAAGGCCTTGGTGGGGAATGCGACTATCAGTCCTGTAGACCATGCCTGACTAGAATGGAATGTCTGAAAAATTGGTGTTGGGGGAGTGAGAATTGCTGGTAACCTGCCCTTCCTGGGGTGAAATTGTTACCCTAGACTCAGAGCCTGGAGGAGTGGGATCTTCTGCTGTCTTGGCCAAACCCACCCAGCATAAAGTGTCAGAGTAGAGTTTTTGTAAAATTGGGATCTGGGAATGGGGAAGAGGGGCCATTTTGTGGCTCAAATGCCACAAACCCTCATTGTTCTCATTGTAATTTTGGAGAGTTTCTTGAATGAATGTTTCTTCATTTGCTGTATGCCCTTTAGACAATTTCTAGGGACTTTCAGTGCTTTTTCAAAAAACAATTTTCTTCAGTTAAATGGATGTTTTATTTTGGAGAGGGTCTGCTGAGCTCCTCATTCTGCTATTCTGGAAGTTTGCTCTCTTGCTTTCATTTTTAAAATAGGATTATGGGTTAACAGCCTTTTTTCCCCTCCCCTTTCAGTACAGTTAGACCTCCATATCCATGAGTTCTGCATCTGTGGATTCAAAAAACTCCAGATCAAAAATATTTGGGGAAAAAACAATAAAATATAATACAACAATAAAAAATAATACAAATGAAAAAACCAATAGAGTATAACTATATAGAATTTATATTGTATTAGGTATCGTAAGTAATCTATAGGTGATTTAAAGTATCTGGGAGGATATGCATAGGTTATATGCAAATACTATGCCGTTTTATATCAGGGAATGGAGCATCTGTGGATATTGCTGTGTGCAGGGGGTCCTGGAACCAATCCCCTGTGAATATCGAGGGACGATTGTGCTTTAAAGACATTGCTCCACTGTCTTTTCACTTGCATTGTTTCTGATGAGGAATATGCTGTCACACTTAGGATTGTCTCATTCTTGTGGGTTCTGTCTCTTTATTACTGAATTTGAGCAATTTGATTATGATGTGCCTTGAGGTGGTATTCTTGGTATTTCTCATAGTTGGGTTTCCTTGAGTTGCTTGGATTTGTGAGTTTATACTTTTCATTAAATTTTGAAAATTTTAGTCATGATGTCTTCAAATATATATTTTTCTGGTTCCTCCATATCTCTCTTCAAGGATTCTGATTACATATACTATAGGGTGCTTAAAGTTGTTCTACAGCTTGTTGATGTTCTTTCCATTAAAATTTTTTTTGTTTGTTTCATTTTAGGTAGTTTCTATTGCTATATTTTCATGTTCACTGTTCCTTTCTACTGCCATGTCTAATCTACCATTAATCTTTTCTGGTGTATTTTTCATCCTACATACCTTAGTCTTTATCTTTAGAAGTTTGATTTAGATCTTGTCTATATCTTTCATGTCTCTACTTAACTTTGGAACATCCCTGTATTTTTAACACATGGAATATGGTTAATAAACATCTTAATATACTTGCTTTTAATTCTAATATCTGTATCAGTCCTGTTTTAGTTATCTAATTCTAAGCATTTGTGTTAGTTTGGGTCAATTTTGATTGATTAATTAATTATTCTCTTCATCATAGATTGTGTTTTTCCAGATTTTTGCGTGTCTGCTAATCTTTGCTGACATTTCACACATTATAGTTTTGCTTTGTTGACTGCTTGATATTTTGATATTCTAATAAATATTTTTGAGTGTCATTCTGAAGTATAGTTAAGTTACTTGGAAGCAATTTGATCCTTTGAATCTTGCCTTTAAGATTTGCCAGGCAGTTCTGGAGAAGTGCTCTGGAAGACTCCAGGGCTAATTATTACTGACTACTAAGTAAAGATTTTCCTGAATATTCTACCCAAAGCCTTATGAATTTTGATTATTTTCACTCTGCCTTTTGGGAACAGTGCCTGTTCCCAGTCATATGGAAACACTGGAAAACATACTCTAATCCTTATGGATGATTCTTTCACTGGTTTTAGATAGTCTTCTCACACACATGCACTGATTGCCCAGGTGGGGACCTCTTCAGGTCTCCATGGTTCTCTCTGTTCAGCTCTTCCTTCTTCTGGGTTGTGCTTTATGAACTCTCTTTGTCTTGGTCTGCTTAGACCTTCAGTTTCATCTCCTCAACTCAAGGAATCAGCTGAGCTCTGTTTGTGGCTTGCCATGGGCCTAGACGCTCATTCAAGACAGTAAGTTGGGGCAATTGTAGGGCTAACTTTGCTTGTTTCCACCCTCAGTGACCATTGTCCTTTATTGTTGATATCCTGTGTCTTGAAAACCATTGCTTCATTTTGTTGATTTTTTATTGTTTCAAGTGATAAAGTAAATCCAGTTCCTGTTACTTCATGTTGCAGGGAGTGGAAGTGTTCATCCACTTGGCTGAGTTTGATATCGGAAGCCTATTACTTCTCTGCAGGCTGACATTTGTGGACCTTTAATTTCTGCTAGACACTTAGTTTGAGGAATGACTGCTTATATTGATAGTAGTGTGAAGACTTATCTGCTTTCTTTAAGCCACATTCTTCCTGGGATACTCCTTATTAAGTCATGTTTGTGACAAGACAGGGGCTTGCAATTGTTGGTAGGATAAAGCCATACTGTTAATAGTTTTATATTCACCATTTGATATTCCCAGACTGGCTTCTACTCGGTTGTGGAAAGCATGGGAAAGGCGAGGTCATGTGAGCATGCCCTGCTGGTCTGTTTTCTCCAAGGCAAGTCTGAATCTCCAAGCCAAGACTGACCACTGGCTCACTTAGGAACAGCGGGAAGAAGGGGATTGGTCTCAAGGAGAGGTGCCCATACTCACTCAGTCTTTCAGGAATTGGGGGCAAAGGAGACTGTTTAGGGACTGTTTGGGTGTTTTTACCTAGTGACAGACATTGTGTAGTAACTATTATGTGTAGAGGGTTATGTAATTTTACACTGATTACATAGGAAACCATTTTTACCTAAGTCAACCACGAAAAAGCTTCAGTGTTTAAAATATTCCCACTAGTAAACTCAACCTTCTACCAACAACAAACATGTTTTAAAAATGCAGTTGACACTTGGAACAATGCAGGTTTGAACTGCACAGGTCCACTTACATGCAGATTTTTTTTCAACCAAAGCAGATTGAAAATACAGTATGTGTGGGATGTGAAACCCATGTATACAGAGGGCTGATTTTTAATATACTTGGGTTCTGCAGGGCTAACTACAAGATTTGAGTATGTACAGATTTTGGTATACTCTTGGGTTCTGGAACCAAGCCCATGTATACAGAGGGACAACTGCAATCAGTATTTTACCCAAATATTTAAAACCTTCCAGCATTATGTCACTCAGACTATAACTGTGATACAATTTGTTGAGGGCTACTGCCTGAATTCACATCCTGAGGACACATAATAGTGTTTTGTCAGGGTTCATTGGCCCATAGGGGAACTTTCAAATGTTGTCCAGGGTAGCACCAATTCAGGGCCTGAACCATCCACTCTTCCCTGGCATCAGGCCAGTCTTCAGGGACAGCACTTCTTCTGTAAGCATATCATTCTTATTTCAAAAACATTTTTAGAAGTCTTAGCAGCAGGATCATGGCTGTATTTTGTTTAAAGTATTTAATATTTTCCCTCAACATTGAAATAATTAAATATCTTAGTGAAGAAATTTGATTTGAGTGTAACATTTCATGATTTTTCTTTATTTTTTTATTTTTAAATTAAAAAGATATCTACTGTAAAAAATACAGGATGCATGGAATAGTATAAAAAATTGGAAATAAAACAATGCATTTCCCTACCCAGAAGCTATCACGTGTGAATATTTTAACATATTTCCTTCAAGCCTCTATTAAATTTTTAAATATAATTAAATTACAGAATTAATTATTCTCTTTTTTCCCCATAACATTGTATCATTGGTATTCAAGTGTTATGAAATATTTTTAAAACTTTAATTTGATGGTTTTATGTTTCCCTGTTGTTGGACATTTATTTGGATTTAAATTTTTCATTAGAATGGATGACATCAATATGTCAATTTTTTTATACACATTTGACATTTGTATTAGTTACCTATTACTGTAAAATAAAGCACCACAAGATTCAGTGGCCCATGACTGGTGATTGTGCAGATTGGCATTGTGGGCAGGAGGCAGCTGGGATGGGCACACCTGATATGTTGCGGTGAGCTGGAGGGTCAGCTAGGGGATGCAGGGCATTTAGTGACCACATTGCTCCCTCCGAGCCTTGGATGGGATGATTAGAATGGCCAGAATCACTGGGCCTCTCTCTGCATGAGATCAGTCTCTTCGCATGTCTCTCTTCCTCAGGGTGACCAGTCAGAGGCTGTTTATACAGTAGCAGTTGGAATTCAGATGACACCAGAAAGCCTTGTTCAAAAGTCACTCAACTTCACTTCTATATACTCTATTAATCAATGCAAGCCACCAGGCTAACAAAGATCAGGAAGACTCTACCCTTGGTGTTAGAGTTTGTGGCCAGTTTCAATCTACCACAATGGATTTTCCCTAATTTGGATTTGTGGAAGTGGAACCACTTGGCCAGAGGGTGCAAACTTTCCAAAAAAGTTCACTTGATATGTACCTCTGCCAGTGGGGTGTGAGAGTGACCATCTCAAAAACCTACCAGCATTTTTCTGGTTCTAGATCAAAGCCTTGAGTATAATGAACAAGAGAAAGTATGAATGAGGATGACATTATCTGGTATCCTAAGGACTTATTGACTCTTATCTGGACCAGTGTTTGTGGCCTTTATCTAGATACATATGTTCTAAAAGCAAAAGCCTGGAAAAAGTTTGTTCAATAAATCTTATGCAAAGTCCATCTTCTCTTTCTAGAGAGTGATATAAACTGTTAATAAGCATATCACAGCTACTGTTACATGTGACTCTGGTAGCGAATTGAAATTAGCCTCCAATGTTCCCAGCATATGGGTCATTTAAAATTAATTCAGCCAAGTAACTGTATTTTAAGTACACTAAAACAGTAACAGAAAAAATTCACATCCAGAATAAGTGTTGAAAATATATACTATGTATCAACCTACTCAAATACATTAGAGCAGTCACTAAATATTTAGCATTAGTGTATGCTGTTATTTTAGAAGGTTGGCAATGAATCAAATTGCTAAAAACAGTGACTAACTCTTAATAGTTTTATATTCTGAATATTCAGATGGCATCTTCAGGTGGCTATTTCTTATCACTCATAGTGTGTACATGCTCTTAATTTTCATTCCAGAAATATGAAGAACAGTTCTTTTTCCAAATATAGATGGGCTAGGAATCTTTTGGCTGATAATCACTCAGAGATGCAGTTAAGAGTGGAATCTAGAGTACTCTGCTGTGCGAGAAGTTGGCAGGCCTGTGTGGCCTTTGTAAGTAAAACTAATTAATCTGGCTGTTTTCTTAAAATCTCATATTGCTTGCCTAAACATTGGGTTCTGGCAGCTTTTTGTAAAACATTCTTCCCTCACCACTCCCTATCAATCCTTTGCAAAGAGGCGCACATCATTTTTTTTAGTTGAAAGGAAGGGAAAGGAGATAAAATTAATTCATTAAATGGCACCAGCAGAGCAAGCACTTGCTCATCTTCAGGGGTCCCCATGAGCTGACACCTCGACATCATTGCTTTGGGTGACGCTTAGCTGGTGAGATGAGGGGTTTCAATGGGCCTTTCCAACAGCACCTCACTAGAGGCTGGATCAGAAGAAAATCCAGGACAGCTGCGGCCCCCATGGTGTGAGGAACATTCCCAGAGAAGAGACGCAGGAGAGGCTGAGGATGAAGAGCAGGTGGAGGGAAACATCCTCAGAGCAGTCCCAGGCTTTGCTTGGTCTCTGTCCATGGTACTGCCTCAAAGACACTTTGTCCACAGCTTATTATTCGGCTGCCTTGGGTATCCACAGCTTCCTCAGGCATACACCACACTCACATGACCTCCTCCAGGCTGGCATAAAGAACCCCACATTTATAGAGATTGAATATTGAGAGAAAACCATGTGGAATGATCCACCAGTGTTGGAAGAGAGTGGGCTGGTCTTTGGTGTCTTTTCGTTTTTCCTCTCAGTTTTGTACTGATTCCCCTTACTAAGTGGGCTGTACAAACTGGAAAGTACTAGTCCTACCGAGACTGTATTTTACCAGGTGACCCATGAACACTGAAAATAGTGTTAGGTTCCATACGTACATATAAGCATGCATACGTATGTATTTACATAGATAGATTTAAAAAAAAAAAGCTCTAGCCAGGTGAGAAAGAAATTTGGGGAAGGTGGAGGAAGTTTCCGATATTTTTCAATTTTTAATATGTATTCATTTGTCCAGGCCTTTACCTAGTGAGCCTCCTGCTAAGACCATAATCATGTTATAAATGCTGCATAAATGCTAGCAAGTATTGATCTTACAGTTAAGACAGTCCTCTCCTCAAGGCAATCAGAGCCTTTTGAGGCAAAGTGTTCCAAACACAATGTCATCAATTGAAACTTGGAGCCATATTAGAAAGCGCTGCCAGGAAGGGCAGGACATGCTCCCATGATCACATATGTGCTCCAGCACAGAACTGGCCATTTCTCTAAAAATGTAAAACTTTCTTAAGGTAGGAGTCCTGTATTCCTCAGCCAACTTCTTATAATCCTGCAGGTCCAACAGTGCTTGCTTTGTTGCATACCTAGGCTAATGCATGGTGCACACCTAAGCTAATATGTTGGATACTTAGGCTGATAGGTTGAATATCTAGGCTGATGTATCACATACCTGGGCTGATATGTTGATGTAGGATACCAAGGCTGATATATTCCATACCTAGGCTGGTATGTTGGATTCCTAGAACTGGGTCTCCCTTCTACCCCCATAGGTACCTACCAAGGAATTTTTTCCTTTCTCTGTTAATGCTTTGACCTGAAAGAAAGATTCTTCATCATGGAATGCCCAGGCCACAAAGATGAAGAGGGCTCTGACTTCAGCAATCAGAGCAATCAATTAATTAAATGTTCTAGAAATATATTAACTTTGCTGTTTTGATTGTTTTTGTTTGTTTGTTTGTTTGTTTGTTTGTTTTTGAGACAGTCTCACTCTATTGCCTGGGTAGAGACATAGTAGTGTCATCTTAGCTCACTGCATCCAACTCCTGGGCTCAAGTGATCCTCCTGCCTCAGCCTCCAAGTAGCTGGGTGCATGCCACCATGCCAGGCTAATTTTTCTAGTTTTGGTAGAGACAGGGTTTCCCTCTTGCTCAGGCTGATCTTGAACTCCTGACCTCAAGTGATCCCCCTACCTTGGCCTTCTAGAGTGCTAGGATTACCGGTGTGAGCTACCATGCCTGGTCTGCTTGGTTCACTGTGGTAATAATGGACCCAGACAATCCTACGTTTAAGAGAAGATCCAGGGAAGCAGTTTAGATCTTGGAAAATATTAATAGAGTTAGAGTAAATTAGGTTTGGCAAGATTCATGCTCTTGAATTATTTCCACACCATTTTCCACCTTCTCTCTGTCAGTGACCTCCCCTCCCTTGAGGTTCACTTTTGTCAATTTTATTCTCCTTCCTGTTCTCGTCTCTGCTCCTCTCTGTTTAACCACACACCTGTGTCCCGTAGTCCCTGTTATACATACAGGACCTTCTCAGTTTGAAAGAGCTTCATCTCCATTCTGTCCCCCACTCCGCTGTCCCAAAATATGGTTCCTGACATAACTCAGAGCTGCCTAAATACTGAGATCCTTACTCCTATTTTAAATTTGGATCACAGCATCTAGTTTTTCAATCCTCCAACTCCCTTAGGCTTTTGAAAAATATTCTTTCTCTTCACTGCATTCTATAGAACCTCAACCCTTTCTTTATAACAACACATTTCTTTCTCTGCTTCAATGAAATGCCTTCTTCTCTCTCACTTTCCCCTTCCTGAATTGTCTCCCTCCTCTCCTCACCCAGATTCCTGGCCCTTCACTAAATTATCTTTCAGTGTATTCTCTTCTTTCTATATAATCTTTCATTTGATAGTAACACCAGCCTTTGTGGCTTCAACCACTACTCCTGTGTGTTAATATCTATTTCCCAAATTCATTACTTTGGCCTTGACCACTATACTACTTAGGTCTACATTTCTAATCTATTTCTGGAAATTTGAGGTGCATGGCTATTCTGCCAGATTCTTGAATTTCTAATATACAGAATCTGTTAAAATGAATCCCGGCTGGCCTGGTGATTACCCTTCTCATCTTTATGGCTTTCCACTGTTTCCTGAATAATCTAAATTAAAGTTGCTTGTCACTCAAAAGCCTTTCTTGTTAAAATCATTTAACATAAAAGTCAAATTTCTTATTCTTCCAATAAACATTTATAATAATTTTTATAATAATAATCATATTCTTCTAAACATATTTCCCTTTTTTTCATTCATGTTAAATGCCAGTTAAATTAAAGATAGAAGAGCTACCTGATGGTGGTCCTGGCATTCATTTGATGATATCCAAATTCCATGTAGTTGCTTCTGCCTTCTGCCTGCCTGGGTCACCTGATTCTAACTGTGGCCTCATTGCAAAAGCTCATTCTATCCACTGAGCTTTCTCTGCAAACAACAGTAAAGTCTACAGGCTGTGTGTAATTTTAATAGAACATATTACTTTCAACTTTATTCTCAACTCAGACACGTGCATCTTATTTTCTTCATCATGGAAGTCTCAAAGGCAGTACATCTAATTTGTTTTTATTTTCCCCTTAATGTTTTGTCATAGTAAGGCCATGACAAATTTTGATTGAATCAAATTAAATAGTGACAGATAACTGTAGAGTTCACGATTTCTGGTGCTTTTCATTCCTTCTTGCAGAGCCGGCCTTCCAGGTGGTATAATTTATTAATCGTGTGAAGAATTTCTTTGAGTATTTCTAATACTGAAGATCTGATGAAGATGAATTCTCAGATTTTTTTTTCTGTCTGAAGGCATTTATTTCATCTTGATTTTTGAAAGTCATTTTTCTGGGTACAGAATTACAGGCTAATTTTTTTTCTTTCAGTACTTGAAAAATCTTACATCATTGGTTTCTGTTTTTTCTTATGAGGTATCAGCCATGATCTTAATCACTTTTCTTTTTTATGCAGCATACCTTTTTTTGGCCACTCTTAAGATTTTTTCTTTACTGACTTTTTAGCAGTTTGATAATAATGTGCCCAGGTATAGTTTTCTTTATATTTGTCATTCTTGAGGTTTGATGCATTGCTTGGACCTGTGATTTGATGTCTTTTGTCACTTTTGGGAAATTCTTGACTATACTCTTTTTAAATATTTTTCATCTCAATATCTTTCTTTCTGGGACTCAAATGACATACACATTCTGTTTGTAACACAGATGTTATAGGGTTGTGTGCCTATTCAAAACCAATTGCAGTAAAGGCTGTATCAACTTGATAGCATAGAATGGCTTTGGGGAGGTATGAACCACTGTGTCCAAGGTAGACTCTCATCCCTAAACTATAGTCACTTTTTACCCCAGTACCTAGTTTTATTCCCTTCATAGTACTCATCACTGTCGAAAACATCTAGTTTATGGAATAGCTACTTGTTTAATCTCCGTTTTACCCACTATGATTTAAACTCTGTGGAAGTAGGGGATTTATGTCTTGATTATGGTCTATCCTCAAACTCTAGAACTCTGGGTAGCTCACCTACTAATTATTCATTGAATGATTAGTGGTGAGAAGGAAAGCAAGGATAAAATTTACTTACCATTTACTCTTGGAAAGGACGCTCTTAAAAGGTAAGTATTCATAAAACTCTTCAAACAATTTATAATACTGGAAAATTGTTGAATTGCAAAAGTAGATTGGAGTGTTAAAGAAATTTGAAATAGTTTAGTGAAAAATAGAATATTTTGTACTAATTAGGCTTAATCAGTTGTAATATTAATAGAATCATAGGATTTCATAGCTGGATTTCTGACTACTTTAGATAATTCTTATGAGTGGAATCTTATAGTGTTTGTTCTTTTGTGACTGGCTTATTGCATTTTACTTAGCATAATGTGCTCAAGATTCATCCATGTTGTGGCATATGACAAGATTTCCATACATAACACACACACAATTTTCTTTATCCATTCATCTGTTGATTGACATTTTGGTTGCTTCTACCTCTTGACTACTGTGATGTGCATATCCTTTTAAGTTTGATGTACTCTCTTTTTCTATTTTTGTTTTTGTTTCCTAGGATTTTGCTGTCATATCAAAAACATCATTTCCAAATGCAATATCGTGAAGCTTTTCCACTATGTTTTTTTCTAGTTTTATATATCCCCATTTCTTAAGGGTCAGTTTTGGAGATTTAATTTGATCCTTTGATTGGGTCATGTTTTTGGATTTCTTTGTATGCCTTGTTATCTGTTTTGGGACTTTAGCATTTGAAAAATCAGTTACCTTTCCCAGTCTTTATGGTCTAATTTTGTACAGAAAGGACATTCATTAATCAGCCTGGCCAGAGATTCTGGAGACCTCTCAAGCTTTTCTGGGGATACATCCATCCTCTCTGGACTTGTACACTTAATGTAATTGAAAAGATGTTAATTTCTGCTCAGAAGCGCTCCCTGATGTTTGTCTCTGGTACTGCAGCTTCTTTAGTGTAGGAAGCTGAGGTGCCATGCTTTCCCTAATGTCTTTCTGTGGTACAGCAGACTCCTCTGGTAGACCAAGCCATGTTTGTTGCCTTTGTTCTCAGAGAGCAGCGATCTGCTACCCTGTTCGTGTCAGCACTTAAATTTAGAGAAGGGAGAAACTAGTCCTTTGGGCAGCCCCCCAAAATGTCAGAAAGTTGAAAATATTCTACTCTTCTCTTTCCTTCCTAGGAGAGAAGTTGAGAATTCTCTCTTGAACTCACCATGTTGTGCTGGGGGAGACACTCTGGCAAGTGAGTGCCATGAATTTTCCTCCTGGGCCTTTATGTGGTTGGCTTTACACTGGCCAGGAAACTCTTAATTGCACTTTGGATTTCTCACAATGGCAATTGGTCTGTGCAGTGTGGTTCAGTCGGTGACTTCATGTGGGAAATAGGGGCTGGGGCTTTCTACTTTGCCATCTTGCTGATGTCACTCTGTTACATGTCACTCATCTACAATGAGATTTGTCAAATACTAAGGCCTCTCATATCATCCTCAGTCTCATTGTTGAAAGGTATAATGCAGTTAACCTTTCAAATACACTGTGGACTAAAAGCTGTGCTGGTCAATATTTGCAGCCAGATAGTAGAAGGGAGAAGGTACTAATATGAAGGGAGTTGTTAAAAACTTATCTTTCCTGTTATAACTAATAAAACTCATGGCTGGAGGGAGAACTTACTTTAGACATTCAGTTGACAGATGGAGAAAATGAGCCCCAACAAATTTAAATTACTTTCTTAAGGTCATATGGTAACTACAGAGTCAAATTTGTGCTGTTATAAGACTTGGCAGATGCCTTCTTCAATTCTCTTGTATTTTTACCATAAAGCTCTTTCAAGAGGTGGAAATTTAGATATGAGCTTTTGAGCACCTACTCATCAGAGCTCCGAAGGATTTGTGGTTCTAAACTTCAACACCAGTGTTTATATTCTTTTGAGAATATGAATTATCAAGCTTCTTTACTAATAAATATTTATATGAATGTACAGAAATACAGACTGTCACTTTTCACCTCCTTCCATGATACTTGTCATATCTGACCCACAGTGAGATGATTACAACTTCATCTTGATCTTTGTAACCTCACTGGCCTCCTTGAGAGCAGATATAATATTTAAAGGATGACTAGGAAAGGAGTGAGGGCTTTAGAGTTGACATCCGTAGTTCTGGGATTAGTGGAGTTGGGATTCTCTGTAAATGCTATATTCATGGGTCTCAACCAAGTTAATTGGCTAAATAGGACCTTAACAGATCTGAAATGGTACCTATAATAGTGACATCATCATCTCAGGGCTCCAACACTAAACTACGTCAAACACTTTTGCATGGATTCAGTGGGTTGGCAAAACTGTAATACTGACCAAGTTTGCTTATCCTATGTACTTTGTACCCAAATTCCTCCACCTACTCGCCATAAGGTTAGTATTCTTCAAGTTAGAAGAATTTGAAAACACATCTTAACTGAGATGTTAGGGATAGATTTAATATAAGCCTCAGAGACACAGTATTTGCATTTTAAAAAGAGCCTAGAAAGATTATTTATGATGATAATTATAATTATGATGATGATAATAGCAATAAAATTATACTAATAAATTCCCACTGAGGTCTTTGTTCCCCAGAATCTTTATAAGCCTCACTACCAAGCAGAAAACTCCAGGAGGCTGAGGGTGGAACCCTGGATTCTCTGCTCTGGTGAGGCTGCAGAATCCTGGGTAAGTCACCTCCTCGCTCATATTTAACTTCCTTAGCTTGGGTAAAGGATGGAAGCCACACGTTGGAGGGGCTGACCACAGATAAGCCCCCATTCCCCACCCATGTCCCCAGAGGCAGGGAAGATTGGAAGGAAGGCTCCCACCTATTCAGAAGAGCCCTTTATGCCTCAGGGGCGTGAGAGTTGATGTTATTTATTCGTCTTCTTAAAATCCATTTGCTGATGTTTAAATATTTCTATCACATTTAATCTTTTTATGAATCAAATAGAAATGTAAGTGACTAGGGTGACTTTTAAAAACATAAATACTATTTGAAAGGCAACAAATGCAATATTTTGGTATTATTTTCTGCATCTAATTCCGGAGGCCCTAACAGAAAATTTACTGAATATCTACTGCTTACTGCACAAGAGTCCACCCTCCCAACATGCATCAGGCATTAGGCTCTGTTATCAGCCCTTCTGACACGTGGGGGGACCGAGGCACAGAAATGTGAAGAACATTTTCAAGATTAAAGAACCAGGGAGAGACTGAGCCACTCTGCACGGCTGTGCCACCTCACTCAGCTTGGCTGATTGGAATTCCTTGGGGTCTCCATCCTCATCCCTACTGCTGCCGGCCTGGGCAGTGTATCAGGGATTTCCTTCCAAGGATGGCTGTGGACTCCTGGGCTCTCCCTGCCCCACGGTTCTGTCCCTGTCAACGCCTACTGACCCCATAGCTCATCTATTCTAATCTGTGTCTCTGACATTGTCTATTTCTTGCCTGTTTATGGATGATTATGCATGGTTTTATTTCCTATCCCAAAGCCACTCTCAGCTTTTTCCTCTCCAGGGAGGTAATGTAGTTTCCTCCGTAACAGGTGATCATATTCAGGAGTATCCGTGTCTTGGTTCTTTTTTTTTTTTATTTATTTTTTTTTTTGAGACAGAGTCTCACTTTGTTGCCCGGGCTAGAGTGAGTGCCGTGGCATCAGCCTAGCTCACAGCAACCTCAGACTCCCGGGCTTAAGCGATCCTACTGCCTCAGCCTCCCGAGTAGCTGGGACTACAGGCATGAGCCACCATGCCCGGCTAATTTTTTTTGTATATATATTTTTAGTTGGCCAGATAATTTCTTTCTATTTTTGGTAGAGACGGGGTCTCACTCTTGCTCAGGCTGGTCTCGAACTCCTGACCTTGAGCGATCCACCCGCCTCGGCCTCCCAGAGCTAGGATTACAGGCGTGAGCCACCGCGCCCGGCCCGTGTCTTGGTTCTTTTATCAGTTCTTTGCTCACTTGACTACCTGGGTCAGCCCGTAGTTGTCATCATGTTCTGGAGGATGCTTCAAAATTATTCTTTTTCAGAAGTAAGACCTACTGTTTGATGGATCATTAAGGTGACTATAGTTTATTATAATCTATTGTGTATTTCAAAATAGCTAGAAGAGAATAATTCAAATGTTTCTAACACAAAGAAAAGACTAATATTCCAGGTGGTGGATATCCTAATTACACTGATTTCATCTTTACAAAGTATAAGGACGTATTAAATTATCACAGGTACTCTGAAAATATACATCTATTATGTATCAATAAAAAATACAGTTAAAAAAAGAAGAAAAATATTATTCTTCATGTTTCAATTGGCAAGCTCATGTGAACATTTAATGTATAAAGTCCAAATAATTACAATAGCTTTACAACTGCAATTTTTAGAAACTGTAGTTTTGCAACATTCAGTGTGCTGGACACTGTGGGAATGGGTGAAGGTGAATTACACTCACCTTGCCTTTCAGGGACAAGCTCTTCTCATGAGGGGTGCTCCTGACCTAAAAACAGAAAGTGACCTCATAATACAGAGATACAGAGAAAGGCAACACATCTTTCCTTCTCTGTTACTATATGCAAAATGAATTTTCCTAAAAGTCCCCCGTGGCTTACTGGAAATTTGTGTGAGAACTATCTTTCATAAGAGGTGTTAATCAAAAGGCTCAGCGCAGGAAAAATGAAATGACTATTGTGGTCCTTGTAGCCCTTGAGGCCTGCCTCGTGTACACGCTGGGTGTTCCGTCTGAACCTGTAGCCTTGTTCCTTAGGGGATGGATTCCTGCTCTTGTGCCTTCCCCAGAGGAACAACTGCAGACCCAGTGGTCCACGAATCCATGCTGAGCTGAGCACAGTTCCTCAATATGTCTGTTTTCTACGGACTTTTTTATTCTCTCCCCAATTTTTCTAAAGTAAATCATGGCAAGCCTAAGTCCATGGTTTTAGAGAGAAACTTCTAGGGGTTTTGAGAAGCTGGCTTGGTATAGCTTCCCATTTTACTTTGGAAAAGGTAGGAAGCTATCTGAAATCAGGTTACTCAGGCTGCCTAGAACCTTGTTACGAGTGAGGGCCCGCGCTGACCCATTTTACAAGGGCACGACTTACTTGACTTATTAAATAACACCAGTGCCCACCTCAGGAGGCCCAGGACCAGAAAAAGATCCACCAAACCTAGGAAAGCAGAAGACTTTTGTGAAGATTTAAATACCACCAAACTGGAAAGTAGTAAAATGGCAGAAGATTATGCAGAACATTTCTATTAAATAATATGTCTCATTCAGGGCTGGCATTTTAGACACGTGCTGGGAAGCACCCATTTATGATACCTAATGGGGCCCTTTAACTAACTACTTCCTGGGCATTGTGGAAACAAAATTGATTTTTTTTCACAAGAGGGGCTGAGGTTTGTTTAATAGGAACCGTGTATTATTAAAGGTGATTTTAGATGTCAGATCTCAAAGAAATTGATGTCAGAAACTTTCTACGGTTAAAATATGCTTTATTCACTTTTTACCATGACGGAATTCCTTGAGTGCCCACAACGAAGATGACGAAGAATCTCTTCAGCTCCAGTGTCTCAATGGCATCCTGGCGAGCCAGGGTCAGCGTGTGCCTCTCGATGCCCCTGCAGACACCCCCACCCTGCCCCTGCGTTTCCCCCCACGGCCACTGACAGGGTCTTTCCCGCAGGGCTGTCTCCTCAGCTCCTCACTGACAGAGCTCACATAGCCCACCCGGCTCTCCTCGGCTGCGCCTTCCAGGACGGGGAAGGCCACGGGAGGGTGGAGGAAAATAACCAAGCGCGTATCTGCTTTGATTTTGTGACAGAGGGCCGTGGTCCCCATGCTCCCTGTAGGGCCACACAGATCTGTGTGGGCACAGGCGGTCGTTCGGTGCCGACCCAGACTCCCCCAGCGCATCTTTGCACTGTTCACTCATGCCGTACCGTGGGCGCGTTTATCATGCTTCTCCGATGTACTAATTCTGAACTTTTAGGAAATAATAGCATCCAGATTGGTAAGGTAGAATTCAAACAAAGATTTGCGATGTGAATCCGTTTTGAACCAAGTGTGCAGGCCCCAGTTTCATCAGCTCCGCTTTATGCTCTCGCAATGGAATCTGTACCTTTCACTCAGGAGCCTCGGCCCCCGGCTTTTCTACCTCTACGTAAGTCCTTAGCTTTCTCCCGGCTACCCAGGGCTTAATCTTCTTTTTATTATGGTAAAATACACATAACATAAAATTTACTGTCTGAACCTTTTTTTGTTTCTTGAGACAGTGTCTTGCTCTGTTGCCCAGGCTGGAAGTGCAGTGGCGTCATCATAGCTCACTGCAGCCTCAAGAAACTCCTGGGCTCAAGCAATCCTCCTGCCTCAACATCCCAAGTAGCTGGGACCACAGGCCTGCACCACCACACCTGGCTGATTTTAAAAATATTTTGTAGAGACAGGGTCTCCCTATGTTGCCCAGGCTGGTCTCAAACTCCTGACCTTAAGCAATTCGCCCACCTTGGCCTCCCAAAATGCTGGAATTACAGGCATAATTACAGGGCATGGCCATCTGAACCATTTTTAAGTGTACAGTTCAGTGGCAGTAAGAATATTCATATTGTTATTGCTACCATCACCACCATCCGTCACCAGAACTCTTTCATCTTGCAAAGCTGAAACTCTGTACCCATTAAATACTAACACCCTATTTCCACCTCCCCCAGCCCTTGGCAACCTCCATTCTGCTTTCTGTCTCTATAAATTTGCCTACTCTAGGTACCTAATATTAGTGGAATCATACAGTATTTGCCTTATTGTGACTGCCTTATTTCACTTAGCATAATGTCCTCAAGGTTCATCCATGTTGTAGCATGTGTCAGAATTTCCTTCCTTTCTAAGGAAAAATAATATTTCATTGTATGGATATCACATTTTGTTTATCTGTTGATCTATTGATGGACACTTGAGTTTTTTCCATCTTTTGGCTATTATGAATAATATTAATATGAACATGGGCGTATAAATATCTGTTTGAGTCCCTGACTTTAATTCTTTTGGGTATATAACAGAAGTGGAATTGCTGGGTCATACAGTAATTCTATTTTTAATATTTTGAGGAAACACCATACTGTTTTCCACTGTGGCTGTATCAGTTTCTTTCCTACCAACAGTACACAAAGATTCTAATTTCTGTACATCCTGGCCTACATCTGTTTTTTTGTTTTTTTGTGGTTTTTTTTGTTATTATTGTTGTTTTGGTTTGCTTGCTTAGTTTAATACTAGCCATCCTGATGGGTGTGAGGTGTATCCCATGGTTTTGATTTGCATTTCCCTAATGACTAATGCTGTTGAGCATTTTTTCATGTGCTTATTGTCCATTTGAGTATCTTCTTTGGGGAAATGTCTATTTTAAGTTCTTTGCCCAGTTAAATCAGGTTGTTTTTCTTACTGTTGAGTTGTAGATGTACTTTGCATATTCTGGATATTAACCACTTATTACATACATGATTTGCAAATATTTTCTCCCATTCCATGAGCTGCCTTTTCACTCTGTTGTGCTGTTTATCCAACAAAGTTTTTAATTTTGATGTACTCAAATTTATCTCTTTTTCTTTTGGTGCCTGTGCTTTTGGTGTTATATTCAAGAAATCGTTGCCAAATCCAATGTCATAAAGTTTTCTCTCTGTGTTTTCTCCTGATAGTTTTGTAGTCTTACATTTTATATCTAGGTCTTTAATCCATTTTGAATTAGTTTTTGTATATGATGGAAGGTAATGGTCCAGCTTCATTCTTTTGCACGTGGATATGCAGTTTTCCCAGCACCATTTGTGGAAAAGACTATCCTATTTTCCATTGAATGGTCTTGACATCCTTGATGAAGATCATTTGTCAAGGCTTAATCTTGAGTCTTGAATTATAAACGCTGAGCCTCCTGTGACCAGTCTCTTTCCTGAGTGCCCCCGTCAAAGCCACTTTCCTAAATGCTTCATTTATGTTAGCATGACTCTACTTAAAAGAGCATCAACTGAAAACAGTTCATTTCCCCAGCTTTTGTGAGTGTGTGTGTGTGTGGGAGTGGGGGGGGGGGGTTATTCCGAACTCCTTTTTCATAAACCCTTCATTGCACTATTGTGTGTTAATAAAGCTTTGTGTCTATAGGTCCTTTTAATTTAATGAGATAAAAAGCTCTGGAAGCCTAAAGTCTAATAAATAGTGTGAAACAACCAAAAAAGTCTCTTGCAAAAAGTAGGTTCTCAACTGACTGACTCAACAAAGCCTTTTATATGGCATAATCAAAGGTTATGTAGTATTTGGAGACAGGACACTTGCTGAATCCAATTAAGGTGAAGAAAAATGATACTTAATTTTCACAGTAGTTAGCAAAGCTGCATTTAAAATGAAGAATATTCCTTTTCCGAAATTTAGGCATTATATACATAGTGCATAGAATTGTGTTGGGGCATTTTCCAAAATGCCAACAGCTCTTGGAGCTCACATGATTTGATTGTGCTGACAGATGTTAGAGGAGTTGGCTCAAATTCATAATCATTATTTTCATTTCATGGAGGTCTGGAAATCATTGCCCAGAGGACAGACCACGGAATATGCAATTTTACAAGAGACTGAGAGCTCAGAGGTGCCACTCATAGTTCCAAAGTGGAGTGCAGAGGTCCATTTGTGAATGTCCCGTTATTTAGCAAATCTGAAGGAGGCACATTGAAATAATTGCCTATACAAACACTCATGTTTCCATGGAAACAGCTTGTTTCATGTGGAATGGTTCAGGAGTCTAGTTCATATTCCTCTCTGGGTAGAAATATTCTGAAATTGGCTCTATTCTCTCCTTTGTCAGTCAATGAGTGCTGAGTGACGGGCACATCCATCCTTTCAGAGGACATCACCCCTGACTCAGAGGTCTGCAGACTTGGCAGTCTGAGTACCCGTCTTGTTCAGTTCCATTGCTGCCCAGGAAAGAGAAACTGGTTTTCTATAAAGCCGATGAGCCAGTTTAACCTCTGATGCACAATGTTAGATATCATGACCTCTGATTATATGAATTTTATACCCTCATAATTGAAACAGTAATTCTTTGACTTACTAAAATTTTATTATTTTTGAGTTATAGGATTTTAACTCTGTGATATATGTGTGCATATGTGTCTTTAAGTAATACTTCTATAATAAACTATATTTCTTATGTTATTTTTTGGTGTATAAACTCACCAGAACTTTGCTCTGGGTTGCTTTGCTTTGGAATGATAGTTACACAGCTATGTGGTTGATAAATAACTTGGTACATCACTGACATTGCTCATCTCTTCTGTTTAGCTTTCCAACAAAACTTGGACATTAAACCACTTATTCAATGTCTTGGATTTATCTCCTATCTTTTCCATAAAATCAGCTTAACTGATGTTACAGAATATCTTTATACTCATCTATCACTGGCAACTTGAAATGTATAATTTTTTCATTTTCCTAGACCTTAATAAGTACAAGAAAGAATCTGTCATCCTTTGAGAATTTTAAAAAGTAAGGCCAGCATGGTTCAGATTGTAACTACAAGACAAGTCTCTAGGAAAAACCCACCCCTATGTATTTCCAACATATCCTTGAGATGTTAATGCATGTGTCATCAGGACGTTGAATAGTGCACTCTGCTGTCTCTCTCTGGCACAAAGTATTAACGTAAACGTATTTTTCTCCACAGTAAAACCGACCGTAATTGACGTTGACATTTATGTTAACAGCATCGGGCCTGTGTCATCAATAAACATGGTAAGAAGCTATTTTATTTTCTGATCTGATGGCTGTTGTACCCATTCTTGCTTGCCTTCTCATTGTGCACTTCTGTTTGAAATTTATCATGCAGGTTTAAAACTCACAATTGAATTTTTAACATCTGTAGTATTTATTGGTAGTTTAGGTATTGCGACTGGTAAAAAAAAAAAAAAAAAAAAAAAAAATTCAAGAAGTAGAGGTGGTGACCTGAGCAGCTTTTGGACTTTATGTTCTTTCTTTCAAGATCCAAGTGAGCTGCCTTTTGGTGTTTCTCAGGAAAAGATTTGAGATAACAAAGGTTATATTTTTGTCTTCAGTTTGGACTTTAAGGGTAAATAAACTTTTTTCTTTGCCTTTTCACAAGAGAAAAGTACAGGATCAAATATATGTGTTTTCCCTGAGTTGGGTATTTCCACAGACTTATAAGCAAATTGAGATCAAGAACTATTTAATGCAAAAGAAGCTCTTCCCTGTGAAAACGTTCTGGGCTATGAGGCAAGTATTGAGGTGTTGGAACATCGTAGGGTGAGAGCTCTTGGCCTGGGCTGCAGGCCATGGTGCACCTACCTTCGAGCTGCACATAAGACGCTGAAGCAGGTCTTGCCTTTGCAAACCTGAGCGATGTCAGGATCTCCCGCACGCCGGGCCCTGCCTGTGCTCACTGTTTCACATTTGCTCCTGAATTTGGGAGACATGTGAGGCTGAGGGTGGGGAATTGCCAAAATGCTGACTTAAATGCATTCTTTTCATTGCAATGTTCTGTGGATGGAAATAACCCCTCCAAAATTAGTAGCAAAATCATTTCTTTTCATTGCCAGATTTAAAAAGTGTTCTTTTCTCTGGTGATATAAGGGTTCCATGTAGGGGTAAAGTTATATTTATGGGTGATTCACATAAAAAAATCTCCATGTCATCCCTAAACTAGAGCAGAGAAGTGAAATGAATAAATAAAGAAGAATTACTTCATATAACCTATGGGCTGCAGATGGTTGTGTATTAAAATCAGATTTTGAATGTAGTCTTATCTTTTCTTGATATGTCATTATTCAATTGACTGCATAAAGAGAGGGTCATCATTTCTTAATGTCTTTGTTTCTTGTTCTGGAACTTTATTTTTTTACATTTGTTCCACAACACTTTATATAGCACCTTTATGTCTAACACAAATTTATGTCTAACCCTAAAAGTGCAAGTGCCTCCATGGTATATATGATTACAAAATTATTTTAGGAGCAGGTTCTTGCATTTCCATATCTGGGGATTTTCTTGAACTCCCTGTGACTTTGAGATTTACTTTGTGCTCAGTGTTAAGCTTTGTTATTAGAATTGATGGGAATTTCTGTTTGGAAATCACAATCTGCAGAGGAGGAGGCTAAGTAAGTGACAGTCACCCTCAGGGTGATAAAGACTCTACTAAAGGTAGGTGCTGACCCTGGGAAAGTTGGCAGGGCTGGAATAGACTGCTCCACTGAGGTCATCTCTATCTGAACTTGACCCATAGGCAGGAGTTGGCCAGGTGGGACACACCGTGAAGGCCCTCAGTAAAAGACAGGGTGACAGGGTGTGTTATGCAGCTGGGGGATGGGGCATTGACGTGCTAAGGAAGGGGTCCTCTGGGGGCACCCTGGACCTGTCAGGATGGGGACCCAGAAGCCATGGTGAAGAGTTGGGCTTCTTGGGTTTGTCCAAAACAGATCCTTGCATTTGGGAAGTGTGATAGTCCTCTTCTGTCTGAGGTACATGCAGGTCATGGTTCATGAGATTAGTTCAAATCCAGTAAGGTCTCTAGTCACACCCCCTTTCTCCTCTTAAAAAATGGTCTGAGGCATTGTGAGCTCTCTATCGCCAAAGAAAAGTACCTGAGCTTCGGTGTCCTGTACACCCGGAGGCAGATACGGCAGGTTACCAGTGTTAGACATTTAACGCAGAGATTGTTCAGTTAGCCTCCTCATTAAAAGCAAAATTCCCCTAAATATCTTGAAACTTCATTTAGCGAATTTTTTTCCTGTCTAGGGTGTATCTCTACTACAGTGAAAGGGGGATCAATAGATGTGGTTGCCTGTTACTTTGTGACTGTGAAGCAGCTGTCTAGGCCACAGTGCACGAGCTGAACGACAGCAAACGCTTTACTCTGGAGCTGGTGACATGTTTATAGTCAGTTCTCGGCAGAGCTAAATTGTCTAGACCATTCTCATGTCTAAGTCTATTAGGAAGAAACAATATGCTACTAACCTACCTGAACTCAGCAAAGCACACAGAGTAGTCAAGGGTTCGTTTAAGAAATATACTCAGACGCACATTTAAATATTGAATTCCTGTGTTCTCCTTAGGCGGATTACTCTCTCTCTCTCTCTCTCTCTGTTCATTCATAAACCTTTGCCACACAACTAAGGCCAGTCACTGTGCAGGGTGTAGGAAGACAGGAATGCAGTCCTGCTTTGAGGAAGCAGATCGGTAAACAAACTGGATGCCAGAGAGAAGTTAGAGTCCTTGCTGAACAGCCCCAAGGAGGGAGATCTGGCTGGCCTCCTGGGGCAGGGGCCTCCGGGCGGGGAGGATGAGTGTTTCTCACCTTTGCACTCAGAACACATTGCTGCTGGGAAGTCAGAGTGACAAAGGGCTTCTCCTCACACTGCTGAGCACATCACACACACCTGCTCTATCTATGAAGTCAAGGGGCACTGTTTATTTATTTATTTATTTATTTATTTTTTATTTCAGCATTTTATGGGGGTACAAATGTTTAGGTTACATATATTGCCTTTGCCCCACCCGAGTCAGAGCTTCAGGCATGTCCATCCCCCAGGCAGTGTGCACCGCACGCATTAGGTGTGAATATACCCATCCCCTCCTCCCTCCTCCCATCTGCAGGACACCTGGTGAATGTTACTACTATATGTGCACATAAGTGTTGATCAGTTAATACCAATTTGATGGTGCTTGTTTTTCCATTCTTGTGATACTCCACTTAGTAGAATGGGCTCCAGCTCTATCCAGCATAATACAAGAGGTGCTGTATCACCATTGATTTTTGTGGCTGAGTAGAACTCCATGGTATAGATATACCACATTTTATTAATCCACTCATGGATTGATGGGCACTTGAGTTGTTTCCACATCTTTGCAATTGTGAATTGTGCTGCTATAAACATTCGAGTGCAGATGTCTTTTTTATAGAATGTCTTTTTTTCTTTGAGTAGATGCCCAGTAATGGGATTGCTGGATCAAATGGTAGTTCTACTTTTAGCTCTTTGAGGTATCTCTATATTACTTTCCATGGGGGTTGTACTAGTTTGCAGTCCCACCAGCAGTGTATGAGAGTTCCTATCTCTACGCATCCACGCCAACATTTATCATATTGGGACTTTTTGATAAAAGCCATTTTCACCGGAGATAAGTGATTTCTCATTGTGGTTTTGATTTGCATTTCAAGGGGCACAGTTTAAAAGAAGGTAAAGTGCTTAAAAGTGAAATGTGCAATTTACAAAAATAAAAGCAATTTATTTAATAAAAATAGAGAACTGACTATGTAAGTAGGTATTGAGATTGAGTTACCAATAAAAAAATGTGTGAGAGAGTAAACCAATCAAATTAAAGACTATATTATGAGAAAAAGCACAATTTAGAGATGTGAACAGAATTTAAGGATGTAGGTTTTTATTGGGGCTTTGATCATAAAGGTAAAGCCTGATAAAATGATGGCCTTTTTCCAAATAGCCATTTAACCATCAATGAAACAGGGAAAGCAACAACTGTTCTTCTTATTCCTCCTCCTCTCTCTCCCTCCCACCCCCATACTTTCTGCTTTTTATTGATGTTATTAATACTGAAGATTCAGCTTCGGACGTTCCTCCTGCTAAATGAAAATGAAGTAGCATTTCAGTCTATTGTTTAATAGATTAAGTTTGTCTTATTTATCCTGGAGCTGTTTGTGGTTTTTCTAGTTATTGAGGAGATTAGAAATGGTTCAGGTGGGACCAGGAGAATATTTGTTTACATAAAGCTCTCAGAACATCCTCTGTCTTTGTCATTGCAATGAACC
Organism: Lemur catta; assembly: GCF_020740605.2. NCBI lineage: Eukaryota > Metazoa > Chordata > Mammalia > Primates > Lemuridae > Lemur > Lemur catta. The sequence continues at coordinate 21,370,358 of NC_059136.1, forward strand.
TAAATGTGTACAGTTCCTCATAGAAACTGCGTGGTTTGTTTCCAGACCAGGGAAGCTGTGCGCAGGAAAGCCTGTGAGTTTATTTTTGAGAATATCCACTTAAACAGCCTTTTAGGAAAACAAGGAGGGAAACTTATGCACTGCTACTTATTCTATGCTATTGACCTCACCTTATTGAATCTTCAGAAGATGATAGTGGAGAAGATTTTGTTGTTTCCATTAATTTGTGTTCAGTGAGCAGAAGCTCACTGAGATCCCAGAGCAAGTTTCTAAGTGCGCCTGCTTGGCAGTGAAGCCCAGGCTGTTTTCCAGCCAATGGGGAAATACAGTTACTCTGTGTACCTGTAGGGCTACAGCTCTAACTTGGAACTTGAGATGAAAAGGGCTCAGCGTGAGTCTAGTGTTAGGATTGCTTTTCTTTTTTAAAAAGTAAATCAATAGGTGTTATTTTCTGAGCAGTTTTAGGTTTACAGAAAAAATGACCAAAAGGTGCAGAGTTCCCATATACTCCCCACCTCCCCCCCCCACACTTTGTCCTGTTATTAACGCCTTGCATTGCTGTGGTATATTTGTTACAATCCGGGAACCTTCCTTAACACATTACCCCCCAAAGCCAATACTATGGGTTTGGACAAATGTGTAATGTCATGTGTCCACTGCTATAGTATCACACAAAGCAGTTTCACTGACCTAAAAATTCTCTTCCTATTCATCCCTTCTTAGCCCAACCTTTAACAATCACTGATATTTCACTGTTTCCACAGTTTTGCTTTTTACAGAATGTCATATGGTTCAAATTATACAGTATGTAGCCTTTTAAGATTGGCTCCTTTTTCTTTATTTTTAAGAGTGCTGGTACTATGCACCTGAGGAAATCCAAGACATGTAATGAGTCAGCATAACATAACTGCAATGTGATTGTGTGCTACCCAGGAATTAATGAGATGGCAGTATAGCTCATGGGGACAGGTTCAACATTGCCAGAATATGCTCCGTTGTATGATACATAACCTAAAAATGTAAAACTGGTAGAATGACATGCTGCCAGGAGGGTCATAAGAGAAAACCTGAGGCCTCTCAACTTCCTCTCTGATTCGTTCCACTTATGGCTGAAGTCAAGCAATCAAGTCCCAATCAATTTCATTCCAAAAAGGCTGATCATTACTGGAGGAAGATCTATTGCTTGTGGAACTTTTTGGAAGCATCTAAGCTCAGGAAAGTCCAAAAGAAGTGACAGCTTAAATACCATGGTGCCACCCTTGCTTGGGTTTTCTTTGCATTTATCCTGCTTAAGGTTCATAAAAGTTTTTGCATCTGTAGTGTGATACCCTTCATCAGTGTTTGAAAAAATGTAGCCATTGTTTCTTAAAATACTGCTTCAGCACCATTCTCTCTCTCTTCATGTTCTAGAACTCCAGTCACGGGAAGGTTACACATTTCTCCCAGGTCCCATTTGTCCATTACGCTGTGTTGTTCTTTCCTTCCTTTTGTGCTCCGTGCTTCACCAGTTGAAAACCTTCAGACCTGTCTTTCATCATGTTAAGTCACTCCTCATCTGTGTTTTGTGATCTGATAAAGTCATCTATTCAGTTCTTGATTTCCGTTACTGTATTTTTCAGTTCTCAAATTAGATTCTTTCTAATAGATGTCATTTCCCTGGTGAGATTCTCCATCTTGCCATCTATTTTCTTGGACACATTAATTGTGCAATCTGTGCTGCAATATCTGGGCTATCTCTGGTTCTATTTCTATTATCCGTTTTATTGCTTAGTTCCATTTCTTGGTATGCCTGGCAATTTTGACTGTGTGTAAAAATTTATAGAGGCTTTGAGTGATTTTTTTCCTTGCCTCTCTGGAGATCTGAGCTGTCGTGGGGCTGGTCTGCAGTCTTGCTGAGGCTCAGGTGGGCTCTGCTTCCCCTTACTCTTGCATATAGCTCCTCAGAAGTCCTGACTGAAGGCCAGGAATGCTTTGACACCACAACGTGGCTGAAAATTAAGATATTCTTTTTAGCCATTCTTATAGTCACATTTTAACTTCTTACTCTGTGCAGCCTAGCCAGTAAATGAAGGGAAAACCAATATTGGTTGGTTTACTTCTCTGTCATTTGTTTTCTCTGAAATCTTGGCCCCTCCTATTTTGACTTCTTGGCTGTCCCCAACTTTTTTTTTTTTTTGCCTCAAACTCTACTGGGTTTTCATTCTCTCTTAGCTTCTCCTTTGTGCCCTGCTGGCAGGAGACAAGTTCTGGGGGGAAGCGGCATGCAGGAAATGTGGTTTACCATGGTGAGCCTGCAGCCTGCCTCTGTTCTTGGCTTCATCAAATGGATTTTTGAAATTTGTATTTTATCTAGCTTTTTCTGTTTGCTATTAGTGAGAGTATTGGTCTACTACAAGCTATCCCAATATAGCTATGCAGTTTGGGTTTGAAAATGTAAATTTGTATGAAATAAAGTCTGACTCTGGATAGTTAGTAAGGAATTAAGTTGGAACAAAGAATCAAGCCCAGTGAAACCTTATGGGGAGATTTTTTGTTTTTTGCTTGCTTTGATAACCTCCAAAACTACCTTCAGGTTTGTGAGGAAGAGAGAATTTTCTAGGATCCAGTGTTACCAGTTTTCCCCAATAAATAATGAACCTTTGAAGGAAACTGAAGGGAGTTAATTATGTATTTCTTTTAGCAATAAGAGATTTAGAGGAACAAAGCACATGGCTATTATCAGTTGTTTAAGAGGATGATCTTACATGTAGTTTTAATATTCTTTTAAGAAATGAAAAAATAATATGTTTATACATTAAGCTTGCATTTTGAGAGTTGATTCATCACTAGAAGGAAAGCCCTTCCAGGCTAATAATAATAGAAGTAATAATATTTAAGTTATATCTATTAGTAAATAAGTTAGTAGAATACACTGTAGGAGCCGCATGAGGCACGTGGGAATGATCTTTCAAACTTAAAAAATTCTCCAGGAATAAGGAAGATGATGACATTTAAAGGCTTTTGAACCTGAGATCCTCTGAGTCTCAGCCTGTGGCAGGTGCCCATGAGCCCCGGACCAAGGCTCAGATGTCTTTGTGATCACTCATCTGCCCCTACCAGTCCACAGGCCTTGGTAGACACTTGTCCAATGAATGAATGAATAAAACATTGTCTTTACCTCTGCCTCTCCACACACACACCCATCAGTACATCCTTACACGTGAACATGCACTCTGCTTACCTATATACTTTGCTATGTCTTTAGATCACGATATCCTTAGTTAATGGGAAGACTTCTCTTGCTGCAATAGAATTAGTTAACACTTATTCAATGCTTTTGCTATTTCAAGAATTTAATCCTGATGTTAGACCTATGAGGCCATTGCTGTTACTGCCCAAGCTCATGGGTAATGGAGCTATGACTTAGGAGGCTTGTGTCACATTCCAAAGGCCCTCTACCTGGAGGACGAAAGAGCTGCCACTCACACTTCTCCATACCCAAAAGAACAAGGGGATCAGTGTGGGCCATGCTAAAAAGCACATCTTAAGTGTAAAACCTGTGGATTTTAAACTTACACTGCATGTCCTCTTTCCTTTGCCCTTTTGGTGTCCTAGAACTTCTCACCATTTTATACAAAATGTCATGAGAGATGCCACCTGATAGGGTGGGTCATTCATGTCCATTGTGGGAATGAATGGGAACTCTTCAGTGATTTAAGAACACAGAGATATCTATAATCGCAATAAAGCATCTGACCTTTGTTAGCAGTCACTAACTTCTTCAATGTATGAATAGCTTCTTATTTTTCTTTTCATCTTGAACTTTTCCACTTTTATTGGATATTTCACAATTGATATTCATCATTCTTCTCAGTATGAGTTACATTATGTACCTCTGAAAATAGCACCTTCTTTATGTTACATAAAATACCTTTTCCTGAAAGGTAGGGCTGTCGGATTAGGACTCCCCATTAAAGCATCTGAAGAAACCCTCCCATCTCTCCTCGACAGGTTTCCTTAAACCCTTTGCACAGGCCCAGCTTGCCTACAGGAGGGGGCTGCATGCCCTTTGCTGTGGCTGTTGTGTGTGAGGGTGGTGGGCTCGAGGCATGTAAGAATGGGTGTGGGGCGAGGCCTCAGTGCAGGAGGTGAGACACCACGACAGGGTGCTAAGGGTGATTGGTAACCTGCATCTTTCAGAGAAATCCCCTGGTAGCCTTGTGGAAGATGACAGGAGCTGGCAAGACTGAGTAAGGGAGACACATTAGGAATTATGAAATTCTGGGGTGAGAAGTGGTGAGTTCTGAGTCTGAACAGTTGCAGTGGGCTGTAGGGGGTGGTGTGTAGTTGAGAAAAGTAACTTCTACAACGTGATTGAATGCATGTGGGTATTAAGGAATGGAAGAAGTCGAGGGTGACTCACATCCTAATGGCGTTTGCTGATCCAATAAATATTACTGTGCACCTGCTATGATGAGATGCTGGACCAGGTCGTGGGAACACAGCAGTGATGAGGACAGATAAGGACAAGGCATTCATGGGACTCAATTCTGTAGGTTAAAAGACAGTGAATAAACAAACATGCACACTGTTAATTCAAATTGTGGACAGTTCTATGAAGACACTAAACACATGGGTGTGACCACCCCATGAAGATTTCCTTATGTGGGACCTGGGCAGGGAAGCAGGGTGGAGAGAGATTAGGAATGAGAGCTCACAGGTGCCAGACCACAGGGGGCTTTGCAGACCGTGGGGAGGAAGTGTTTGCATTTTATTCTGGATTCAGGAAGATGCCTATGAAAGGTACTAAACAGGTGAATTGTGTAATATGGTTTACCTTCAAAAAGAATGCTGGGCTAGGGTGCATGCGGTGGCTCATGTCTGTAATCCTAATGCTTTGGGAGGCTGAGGCAGGAGGATCACTTAAGGCCTGGAATTTGAGACCAGCCTAGACAACAAAGCAAGATCCCATCTCTAAAAATATAAATAGATAGATTAGCCAGCATGGTGGTGCATGCCTGTGTTCCCACCTACTCAGGAGGCCAATATGGGAGGATCACTTGAGCTCAGGAGTTTGAGGCTGCAGTAAGCTATGATTGCACCGCTGCACTCCAGCCTGGGTGACAGAGTGAGACCCTGTCTCTAAAAGCAATAAAAAAGGAATACTGTACCCCGATTATGCAAAGGTTTGAAAGGCCAGCTTCCCTTTCCCACCCCCTGCCCATTTCCTTGGAGACAGCGGACTATATCTATTAATCCTGTCAGTGGAGCCTTTTATAGGTTAAAACACATCTGTCAAAAAATTTTTATGTTAAAGTCCTACCCCTAATACTTTAGAATGTGACTTTCTTTGGAATTAGGGTCATTACAGATGTAATTCATTAAGTTAAGATGAGGTAACACTGGAGTAGAGTGGGGTACTGATCCAATATGACCAGTGTCCTTATAAAAAGGGAAGATTTAGAGACAGACACACACACACAGGGAGAATATCATGTGAACGGGAAGGCAGAGATTGGGGTAATGTGTTTACAAGCCATGGAACACTGAAGATTGCCAGCAAACCACTAGAAGTAGGGGAAAGTCCTGGAGCAGATTCTTCCTCAGGGGCCTTGGAAGGACCAGCCCTGATGACACCTTGATCTTGGACCTCCTGCCTCCAAGTGTGATGATAAATGTCGGTGGTGCTTCAGTATGACAGCCCCAGCACTAACAGAGGGCTCTTCCTATTAATATATTCTGTGGGTCTGTTCACTTGCGGAAGAGGGCTGCTTTCCACATGTCTCTGCCTTGCTGCTTGCCTGGGAGGCTGGATTTCACCCCGACCTTTACTCCCTTCTCAAGACTCAGGGGTCCAGCCCGGCTCTGACTCACAGGTGCCACGAGACAGCCTGCAGCATCTATTTGTACCCCTGCTTAGCAATGTAGTTTTCCCAGGCAGGTTCTGGTCCATATTATGTCACTGGTCTCAGAACAGCCCTGTCTCAGTCCATTCAGGCTGCTATAACAAAATACCCTAGACTGCATAATTTGTAAATAATAGAAACTTACTTCTCACAGTCCTAGGGGCTGGGAAGTCCAAGATCAAGGCACCAGCAGGGGCAGCGTCTGGCGAAGGCTGCTCTCTGCTTCCCGGTTGTTGCCTTCCAAGTGCCCTAGCGTGGTGCAAGGGGCGTGAATGGGAAGGGCAACTCTCCTTCATGCCTATGAGGCCCCTCAACCGTGGTGTCCTGTTCCAAGGTCCTGTCACTCCCCACACCCAGACATTCTTTTATGGCAATGGGATCTGAGGCCAAGGGGTCCTGTGAGTTTCGCACCTCTCTGGTCCAGCAGTGGGCCTGGTGCTGCTCACTGCTCTTTCTTCACACTGACTAATCCTGGATAGTGCCGGTGTCACCGGGTCCCTGCATTAAGGGTTGGCAGAAAGGCCTGAAAAGCAGGAAAAGCTGCACAAATCATGTCAATAACAGGATCAACCAACCTCCTGGGAGCCTGGGGGTACATGTGGGCCACGTGGTGTGGCCACTCGGGAGTGTAGGGAGCTCTGCCTCAAAAGGGGAAAGGGCAGAGGGCAGGGGGCATGGCAGCAGAGGGATAGAGAATGTCAGAAAGGCCTGAGCTCAGCCGTGGGAACGTCGGCAGGGAAGAGTAAGGAAAGAGTGATCAGCGGAGAGAAAGAGTGACAGGTGCGCAATGTCCTCTTCGTCCCGTGTGAAGCGTGGGAGGACTTGCGTTCATGAGCGAGGTTGTGGCTTTCGGGAATGAGGCTGTGCCCTTCCAGGACAGCAGGGCTGGGGTTACGCACACTATGTGTTCACACTCCTGACTCTTTCTCACTGTCCTCCTCCCACCTTCCCTTCTGCTCCTTTGGGACTTCACTCCTGAAGTTACTTGCTTGGTTTGCATCTTTAATTTTTTCTGCTCTCTTTTCTTGCTCCCGTTGTGTTTAGCTTGGACTCCTTCATGGTTTCCTAGTCAGCTGTCCTGTGCACAGTGCTCTGTCTCTGCCACAAGCTCTGCACAGGGGCCGCAGTGGCCCTCCTGGACCTGAGCTCCCTGCGTGGCCCCCGGGGCAGAGCTCGCAGGCTCCCAGCCCAGCCTCCCTGGCACCGCCAGGCTCACAGATGCGCAGCGCCTCCCGCAGGCCGAGCCAACACCTTCCCCAGGTGCCCTCACCTGTGCCACACCTTTCCTCAGCCTGCTTTCCTCCTAGAAGAGCTGTTGAGTTTTCTTTCTAGGAAAATTACATTCCCTCTTCAGGGCTGCCAGTGGACATGCCCACCACCACTGTTCAGTTGAGTCCTTCTGTCAGCTACTTGTAAAATTTAAAAAAAAAAAGAAAATCCCTCAGTTCTGTCACTCAGGTGGTCCTTCCTTACATCCTTGCAGGCCGAATGTCTCTCTGGCCCCTGACGTCATAAGCCGCTCCGGAGGGCCCTGCTCAGAGTAGCTCTTTTTGGCTCCTACTGTGATTCCCAGGGGCACTGTGCATGTAGAAGAGGATTAATAAGTGGCACAGGTTTGCAAAATTCATTTGCAAGAAAATAATCTTCAAACTGGAAGGGACATAATAAATATCAAGAATTAATTCAATTCCGACATTAAAAGAAGTCGTTTATTTTTAAATACAAGTGCCCCATCCAGACAAATCTTGTTCGCAGGATCCTGAAAGGGTCTGTCCACGTGAGCACAGAGCCGGCATCCGTGGTCTTTGATAAATTCTGGAGACTGAGATAGATGCTGGTGTCTGAGGATGGACGAAGATTGCCTTGGTTTTCCAAACGCAGGGAAAGGTCAATAGGAAAAAGCATGGTTTGGTGATTCTTGAATCGTGCCTGATTCGGTGCCCGATTTAGAAAGCTGTGGTCTCCAGAGGACAGCACCATCTCTCTAGTGCTCCTCTTTTTGGAGGGAAAACACTTTCCAAAGAAAACCAGAGCTGCAGAAGTTAAAGTGGTAAAGGTTAACAGTGGAAAAGAGACTCCAGTACAGAGCCAGGCTCTGCTTCAAATACAGCACGGGCAGTGGGGACTTGTGGCCAAGGAACAGGGAGTCTGTGGATGGAAAATTGCCTCGAGGAGACGTCACTTGGGGAGAATTCCAGCTGAGCCAACCGAGCAGAGCTCCTGCTGAAGGTGGGCCGGGGTGGTCAGATACCAAAGGGCGACTGGGCATGAAGGGTGGAGAGTTTAGCAGGGTCTTTGCTAAAACAGGATTTGACAGGGAAGCATGCAGATGGAGAAGGTTCGGGAGCTTGACTGAAGACAGGCTGTGGGAGCTGGACATGGGGGCTCGCCTGTTACAGAAATGTTGGGATTCTTGTGTTGAGTGAGAGAGGAAAGTGCAGGAGGGTGGGTGGCCTGAAGTTGGGCCATTTCCTTGGTGGCCACACCATGGGTTGAGTGGCCCAGGTCCCTGTGCGCTGCTCCGAGGCTGTATGTAAGGAATCCCCACACAGGAGGAAGTTCCAGAAGTAAGAAGGTGGCAAGAGGAGTGCACCACGTTTGCCTCTTCAACCCCCAAATCCACTTTCCACGCAGCTCTGAGGAAGACACCCTGTTCAGTGACGGTGCACTGTGGCCATCTGGGAAGCACAGAATTTTCTTTTGTCAGTTTTCTGTAGTTTTTTACAAGGCAGAGCTATATTCCTGAGGCCTGTTTTAAAGTAAATATCAGGCTTTGTAGGCATAAGGAAAGTCGCCCTTCACTTTCACCCTGAGGGGTCGCTGTTGATGGTGCGTTGATGGTTGCTCCTGTGAAGCTCTTGAAATCTGACCGGGAGCCACTCACCTGGGAGAATCAATTCTTGTTTATCTTTCCAGGAAGTTCGTCCTTGGGAACACTTTCTTCTTCCTTTTCCACTCCCGCCATGCTCACTTAATTCCACTGGGTTTCCCTTTCCCTGCCTTGGCTGAGTCTTCACTTGGGTGGTACAGCTGGCCCCCAGCCCCTGTCTCTGTGCATGGTGCTGCCCACAGCTCGGGGTGGCAGAGAAGGGCTGGACCTGGTAGCATGAGGCTGGCGTCCCAGGCAGCTGGGGATCCAGAGGACGCATTTCCATTTGCTGCCTTCACGGCAACCTGTGACAGGTGCTGGGCTGCCAGGCCCCATCCGTGCAAACCATCCTGTATGCTACTTTTTTGTCCCCTGGAGAGCCCCTGAAATTCTGCCAAGGGACAGAGCTGGGAAAATCAAATGCCTGGGCCTTCGTGGCAGACGATGACTCCTTCGCTCACACAGGGCAGTTGACTGCTCCCAAGTTACTGGGCGAGTCCCTGGGAGACAGAGGTGCCGTGTAATGGTGTGGTTGTGGGGGAGAATAAACATGTACATGTGGTGGCCTGCTCTTGTCTCTTCTAAGGCAAATGGCTTGTGATTCTGTGAGTCCATGACACAAAGGAAAATCTGATATGATAATACTGAAGACACTTTTAAAAGTTCCTACCAATAATTAATTTTGCCAATGATTTGCAATTACTCACCTTTTGTTTCTCTACGCTCTCATCTCTGCCATCCTTCTCTTTCATAATACCACAGTCTAAAGATAGCTGCGTCCTTGGAACCATGCAAGGAAATGAAAATGAATTGGAGTTATCAAAGAAAGTATTAAAATACTGTTTTCCTTTTTCTCTTTTTTAGCTGCCAAGTTACAAGTTAGAAATTTTGAGAAAGACATTTAAATGAGGAAAGCAATTAAGGTTTAAGCTTTGGAAAGGAATTTCCATGAGATGGGAAGGGACTGTGTGAAGCCAGTTCCTCTTTCTTCTCCTTTTGGAATTGTTCTGAATAACTGTAGCCTGATGAAATAGACCAGCAGGACCCTGTTTCAGTGAGGAGTGGGTGCTGGCCTCTGTGACATGCCCTCCTGCCTGACATCTCACAGCTGGAGAAAAATCTCCCAATAACCAGTATTCAAGTAGCATTTGTAGACTGTATTTACTGAAAAATGTTCTCTCTAGCAATGTTGAATGGATTGAAAACCACTGAAAAGAGAGAAATTTAGATGTTATATGCACCACTCACAACACTCCTTATTTTAAAACTCGTGTAATTTTAGTGTCTTTTGAGTGTGTGTGAGTGTGTGTACTTTTTGACCTAAATCTTTTTTAACCTGAGCTGCAGACATGATTTCTACCTTCCTCCTAGATCTCGTGTAAATGCCTCTCACTCAGTACATTCTTAACTGAACATCCTAACTCGTTCCTCTAAATAAACTTCCCCCTCTTGGTTTCCATATTGTTAGTAGCTTGTTCATTTACTTAATTGGTTAATCATAAAAGTGACAAACACTTGGAATCATCTTTGATCTTGTGTCCTTTGCTTTCTGTGTGTGTCTTGTCACCGGGCCTGCTGGGCAGGTGATTTTACCAGCATGAAGTTTGAGCTCTAAGCTTCCAGAAGACCTATAAAGAGGAGAAATACCGTCCGTCCTAGGCCGTAGGAGGTCTGCAGGGAGAGGCAGACCTGGTAGAGGTCCTTGAGGTGGGGCAAGACCTCTTCTGATGGGTCTTCATGTGGATGAAGGAAGGATGGTGTTCTTCAAAGTATCTCTGTTCTACATGCAATGAGGTCTCCTATTTGGGGTCTTGTTTTGTATTGTTTGAGTTCTTCAGAGGAAACTGAGGCAGAGAGCCAAAGCCAACCTCAGTGAAGACGGTTCTTCGAAGGCCAGATCTGTGTGTAAGGAACAGGATGCTGATGGCTGAGCTTGACACAAGGGATTGCCCACGTGGGTCCCCACTGTGTCCCCACTGTCTTTACTGTCTTCACCTGGACCAGAGAAGTTCAGTAGAGAAGCTCCCCAACCTCTTCCCTTTATTCTCTCTAAAGTCTTACACAGAACCCCAACATATAGTATGGATGAAAGCTGGAGCTTCTCTGTTGCAAGCAGGAGGAGGGAGCGGGAGCCTCCTCCCTGCAACTCAGGGGGCTGCCCACCTCCTGGGGCTGTGGAACCCAGTCCGCAAACCCCTGACCTGGAGCACACAGCTTCTCCCATGGCTCTGTGACTTGAGACACATCATCCTCCACCCCTCCTCGGCATTGCTGCCAAGCCACCTTCAGAGCGGGCAGTGTGAGCCTGCCCCATCGCCCCCTCATGTGGTGCGGTGGTTACGGCTGCCTCACTTTCCTTAGACACCATCACTGCTTCCAGCTGCCCTCCCGCAGTGCCCCACACTCCCCAAGTCTTGCTGGCATGGTTCCGCAGGAGCCTCCCCTGCCTTGGGGCTCCCAGCCTCTCCTCGGGGCCACCTGCTCACATCATTTGCACACTTCCCCCCTTGCTTCCAGGCTCAGCCCCAAACTCCGCTCAGCTGGTGTCAGCATTGCCACAGTGTGCTTGGGGCTGCACCCTCCTCTGGGGAGGCTCTGCTCCTCTCTGCCTGGGTAACTCTCCCCGTCCAGCAGGCCCGAGTCGGGCTGACCGCTCCTGGTAGGGCTTTCTTCATCTCTGTAGGCTGGGCTTGGGACTCTCCCCAGTGTGACCACGGAGCCCTGTGCAGACAGGCGCCAGAGAGTTGGCAGATGTCACTGTTACCTTCCTGTCTGTAGGCTCTATGTGGCAGGTGGTCATAAGCTGTCGAGGGCAGGGTCCCTGCCCCAGCGGCCAGCCCTTAACACATGCTCAGTGACTATCTTTTCTTCCATTGGAACCTAACTCACTTGCCAATGCTCCTTCCTCTGTCTAGATGCTCTTCTCCATCTGAGATGATTTCCATCTTTCCAGCTCAATTCTCATACCCACTGTCTTTTCAGTAAAGGCTTCTTTAGCAAAGCTAGGATAGAATTGTTGACTGGATGAAATTTGGTGGGGCACTTAAGTTTTTCTACCACTCAGAACAACACCACATTTTTTTTCCCCTGTTGCTTTTTTTTTTTTTTTTTTTAGACAGAGTGTTGCTTTGTTGCACTGGCTAGAGTGAGTGCCGTGGCGTCAGCCTAGCTCACAGCAACCTCAAACTCCTGGGCTTAAGCGATCCTACTGCCTCAGCCTCCCAAGTAGCTGGGACTACAGGCATGCGCCACAATGCCCGGCTAATTTTTTCTATATATATTTTAGTTGGCCAGATAATTTCTTTTTTCTATTTTTAGTAGAGACGGGGTCTTGCTCTTGCTGAGGCTGGTCTCAAACTCCTGACCTCGAGCGATCCACCCGCCTCGGCCTCCCAGAGTGCTAGGATTACAGGCGTGAGCCACCGCACCTGGCCTTCCCTGTTGCTTTGATGTAAATATGTATTTCTCCATCAGGTTAGGAGTATGCAGTTAAGTATTGTTGAAGGAACTGTGTAGGGGACCACTGTTTGGACTGAGCCCCTACACTGTGCACCAGCAGGCCACACCACACCAGGACAGAGTCACTCGTGTTCCACGTCATCAGACTAAACTCTGAAATGGGCCAGTTTTCCAAAAAACAGGAGATGCACAACAACCAATCAGAAGGGGCCCAGTTTACCTGAGCTGGCACGATACAGAAGTCCCCTCTGTTGTAACCATATAAGGAAGGTAACTCTGAAATGACCGATCTACTGTTTGTTCCCTTTCTACTTTTTCAGCCCTTTTCTGTCTATAATGTCAATCTCCTCTGCTCAGCTCAGTGGAACACCCATTCTGTCCTATAGAATGAGGTTTCACCTGATTTCTAGAATTGTTGCAGTCTTTGTCTCTTGACAGCATGGATTAGTTACCTATTGCTGCGTAACAAATTACCCCAACACTCTGTGGCTTAAAATGACACACATTTCTTATCTCTCAGTTTATCTGGGCAGTGCGTGGCTGGCTGCTCTGCTTCTGGGTCTCTCTCAGACTGCAAACCGCCTGCAGTCGTCCCAGGGCTTGCTGAGGAGAAGCTGCTGCAGGACCCCTCACATGGCTGTGGCAGATTTGGTTCCTCGCAGGCTGTTGGACTGAGAGCCTCGATTCCTCACTGGCCTGTGCCAGGCCTCCCTCAGTTCCTGCTGTGTGGGTTTCCCCACAGGGCAGCTGGTTTCATCTGAGAAAGGGAGGGAGAGAGAGGGAGGGAGGGAAGGGAAGCAGAGGAGGGGAGAGGAGAGGGAGACAAATTTCTGTAATCTAACCTGAGAAGTGAGACCCTGTCACTTGGCCATGCTCTATTAGGAGCACGTCACTAGGTTCAGCCCCTGCACAAGGGGAGGATATATTCCAGGACTAGATGCCAGGAGGGGGAGATATTCAGAAGCTGTTTTGGAAGGTGGTAGACCACACACATGTTTTGTGCCAGTCATTATTCTAGAAGCAAAACCAGATATCGTCTCTGAAACTGAGGAGAGGAAGCCTAGAAGATACAGTAGTCATGAATCCACGTAACCTCTGGAATAGATTATTGCAGAAGTCCAGAGGAGTTATTTGCAGAAATGGAATGAGAAGCTCTGAAGTGATGTTATAAAGGAGACTGACCTGGATCATGCTTGTTGGAGGGTTCCTGGAGGGACTTGTGAGTGCAGAGGTGTGGGCAGGGGTTAGCCAGGAAGAGGTGGTGTCTGGGTGTCATAGGAGTGAGCTGCAAGTGCAAAGTTCTGTGCAGGGGGCTGCAGGGCACACCCCAGAGACTCCACGAGGGTAAGATGTCTCACTGCCCGGACCAGGGGGACAAACTTCAGAAGGTCAGTTCCTTGTGCTTGTCCGTCCTTACTGGTGTGCACACGGGCTAGTAGTGTTTCTTCATCCAGTTTCTCTTTCTGGTGTGCACCTTGAATCTACTGCAAGATAAACTATCTAGAATGAATGAAATGATATATGCTTTGGCAACAATCAATTTAAGCAGCTTTGGCCCAGAGCACAAAACCATAAATCTGCTGAGATTGCTGGGTATCGAGGGACGACAGCAGTCGCGCTGCTTCCCTTTCTCAAAAGCAGATGCACATTCATTGAAGGAGAAAGAGAAAGGGACTAGGATCTACCGAGTTCTCAACATGTGCCAAACAATTTACACATATTATCTCATTCTGTCCTCATAGAGCCCATGCCGTCAGAATTCCTGGCATATTTTCAGAGACAGGGAACCAAGTTCAGCAAGACAGTGGCCCAGACCCGTGCCAGGTCTCTGTGCTCTGGAGGCAGCATGTGCTCTGCAGAGTGCCTTGTCTTCACATTGCCACAAAACCGAGTCCCCATCCTTGGGCTAATTAGTTCTAAATGCGTAGAGAAATGCTGGCTAACTTTGGAGCACAGTTGCAATCTCTTCAGCTGCGAATGCTGATGCTAATTATGTTTGCTATGCCAAAGGAGGACGAGGACAAATGGGAGAACTGTAGAGAGTTCCAAGTTCAGAGGAAAGTGTCACGAGAGCATGCTGGGGTGCAGCAAGTGATGCCCTTGAATCCTTATACATGTCTTAAAATTATTTCTGTTTACTCGAGTGCTCCCTGGCTCATTCCTGTATTCCCCAGCAGCAGGAGGACAGTGTGGATTTTCCTTTACCGCATGTGCACCATGTGGTTGGGCTCATGCATCTTTATTATCTCTCTGCACCTGCCCTGCTGCCTCTTCCATCTTCCATTCACAGCTCCGTGTTGCAGGAGAAAGCTGATCCTTTACCCTGCTTTTGCTCTTTAATATATTGATAGCAAATTCTTTGAACTCCACTCTCAAAGTCACGGCATGTTGGTGTTTCAGCACTCTTGGATGCAGGAGGTATGCTTTTTGGAGGTAAAATATGCACATACCATTAGAATATCAGTCCAGCCTTAGAGTGGAGGAGAATGTTCATTTTACTGTTGTCTTCCAGCTTTCTCCTTTCAGGGGTAGGACATAATCAGGCACATCTGCGGCTCTCAGTTAGAGTAATTTGATGTTTTGGGGCAAAGTGATATCCAAATGGAAGTGCTATTGTGGCTGTATTTCTTTCTTGTTTTATCTGTTTTGTTACTTATTTTAAGGATTTCTTGAGGGAAAGAGTTTTTGTTTCTTTTCCTTAATGCTCGGAAGCGGTGAGAGATGATGTAGGATGACGTCTGCAGTGGGACCATATGGGATCAGCCTGCTCAGTTCATTTTTGCATAATTTTTCATGCTCATTTCCTCTCCAGCGAGAAACCACCACACATTCATTTTAAATCCAACGTCCTGGGTATCTTTGGGCCCCTGTGTTCTGAAGGAACGTTCTGGCCAGGTGTTCCTATATTCTTTGAGACTTTCCAGTCTTGCGATTGTTATGTTACTGGCATCGTTGAGGAGTAAGCCCAGGGGTGCACTTCTGGCTTGTTTGGTAAGGGCTAAATATCCCCTCACAGGTCTCAAAGGCACCTGTAGAATCACTGAACAAGACGAGGCCCAGTGCCTTCACTACTGTGATTCCTGTGCACTGACCGTCATTTTGATTAAAGAGACGTGCCCATGTCTTGGCTCAGAGGGAGTTCTATGGTCATATCATAATTAATTACAAAACTCCAGTGTGTGTCCGTGATTGTCTGTTCTCATATATTTGTTGCACGTGAAGAACTTCAGCCAGAAGACAAGGGCAGTTCCCTTTGTACTCAGGTTCCATTTATCGAATAAGGGAAGGGAATTTTCAATACTTGAGACATACTTAGCAATGCGGAGTTTTAAGTTTTTCTAATTTATACTTTGCAAAGATCCTCAATAAAAATGGTCAATTTTTAGCACCCGAGAGTCATGGTCAGGTTCTGTCTTAAAAGAGACAAGCTGAAAATGAAATTGGCTTTGCTTTCGGGCTGCTACCGATTTTGCTGATCTGGGAGAGGGAGTGTGAATCTCTTTCCGGACTAAAAATGGAATGAGGATGGATTACCTCAGTCTGGGAGACAACCTCTAATTGTACACTTTATCTTTATTTGGATCTGTTAGGTTTTAATTGGAGATCATTTCGCTAAATGTTTTGAACTCAGATAAGGATTTAATTTGTGAAATAACTGAATTACAGAAAATGAGAGAATCAGTTGAGCAAGGGTCCGAGCAGATGCATTGAGAACAGCTTGTTTGCATCTAGCAAAGTTATAGTTCAAACAATCTGTCAAGGAGGGCCTACATGGCCCAGGGAGCCAGCCAGAGGGGGCTCTATCCTGCCCCAGCATGGGCAGGGGCTCCAGCAAGGGGCCCCACAGGAGAACGTGCCCAGGGCACTATGCCCCACTTTAGGGCTGCTGCCCAGTGGCCCCGGAAGCAGCTGTATGCCTCTTCTGTGCTTGTTTACTTTGATGAGTGTGTGAAGGACCAGTCTCTCTCTCTCCCCGGGAGGTGTCACTGATATGGTTTCTGGACCAACCCCCCCCCAACCCTGTCCCAGATCTAGAACCTCCAAACTTAGACCAGGAGGACATCAGAATCTCTGAGAAGCACCCTCAAGCTGCAGGTGCCAGGCCCAGCACTAGCCTCATGACCAGACAGACACCTAGACATGGCTATGTTTGGAGGTAGGAGTCCATCTGGCCCCTGCAGCAGCAGCTGTCTGGGCGGCTGGACAGAGAAGCCTGCAGCCCAGGGCCCCGGATGTCGACCCCTTCCCAGGGGGAGGCAGGTAGGGCAGCTGGGGTCCTGCTTCTCTCCACTCTTGCACTCAGGCCTCCGTGGTTGTAAAAACGAGGGTCTTAGCTGTCTGAGAAAAAAAGGAGGTTTCAGTCCCCTGAAACTGCCACCTGCACAAATAACATAAAATCATATTAATAACATCAGGCAGCTCCTTGAGGGAAGGCGGGCACTGTAATTCTCCTCTAAAAGAAGTCTTCCTTTTAAATGGCCATCTGAAATTTTCCTTAAATCCTTCCCCAGGGATGTGGGGGGTTAAATACTATCACCATGATGTGACTTCTGTGCTCAGCCGGCTTGTGGCAACCCTCAACTGGGACACTCCTAACCAGGTGAATTTCACTCAAGGCCTGACAATGGCCCAAAGTGCCAGTTCTGCTCCCCCCAACACTGGCTGTCTCTGACTGTACCTCCTCCTCCTCCCCTGCTTCCCCTGCAATTGGACGGAAGTCGCCGTCCACTCTGGAGTTTGCTGGTATGGCCAGTCCCTGACAGTCCTCCATGTGCTTGGAGACCACCCTGATACCTCCTGCCCATCACACCACAGGGCTCCATGCAGCTGCCTCAGGGGCCCTGCGCCTGGACCCGCGGCCTGTTGGAGGAGGCCGGTCTGTGCTGAGGCCCTGGGGAAGGATGCAGCTATGGGAGAGCGAGGCTGGGAAGAATGCCGAGCTGCCTTCAGGCAGGGCAGCCGCGTGGACGTGCACCCTGTGCACACACAAGGGCCCCAAGTTGGGTTTAATGCTCTGGTGTCTCTGTTTTGACATTTTTTTTTTTTTAACAATTTTTGACCAAGGAGCCCCGCCATTTTATTTAGCACCAGGCCCCACAAATTACACAGGCAGCCCAGCTTCTGATGAGTCTCTGTCTTCAGGTAGGTCCTTTGATTTTATTTTATGTGGGTCCACAGCCTACAGTCTCACCAGTCAGAGCCTCACTTAGGTAAACTATCCTGTGGTCAGACCATTTCAAAATCTTCTTGCAGGACCTGCTAGCTGGCTGCTCTTCACAATGTATTTCCAATCGTACAACTTCTCGCTTAGCGGCTCACTTCCTTCCCGGGAGCCTTACCTTGCACTCGCTCACCTGCGCCGGGACTGCTATGGTAACAAGAGCCCACACAGCACTGTGGGATGCCCCTGCAGTGTACACAGAGCTGCCGAGAAGGGAATAACCATGGGTCACAGAAGAAGACAGACCTGGGCTCACATTCTACCTCCCAACTGTTGAATATGACTCTTTTTATTTCCCATATTTGAAAAGTGTGCACGATAAAACAGCCATCAAATGTTTGAGAATTACATCAGATGTACATAAATGGGCAGGTATATTTAGTGCAATAACTAGTAGTTACTCCCTGAAGGAAGAGTAGGTAGAAAGGACGAGGCGTGTGTGTGCATGGCCAGCCCAGGGCAAGCACAGGGCATGGAGAGGGGATGAAAGACCATGTCCACCTATGTGTCCTCCCTGAGCCTCTGTTTTGTATTTATTAAGTGCTATATACATGGGTCAACTGTGGATTAATGAGGTAATACATCAAGTGCCTGCAATGTTCTTGAACATATGCTAAATAAGACCTATAATAAGTGGGTTTCTTTTCCCTGTTCTGAGATGGGCCTTTCCAAAAGCAGAGAGGAAGCATGCGTCTTTTTGGTAGAGGAAGAAGGTTTAAATTTAATCTGTGGTACATCCAGTTCTGATACCTATGTATATGCAGATTCTGAAGTGAGATTTAGTCTCTATATTGGGCATAGATTTAGATAGTATCCACTTGTTCTTTGATGACACACAAAGAGATTAGCTTAAGGAAAAAAAACACAGTTATTTTATTTCCTGCATGAAAGAAGTCATTTGTATCGAGCTGTTTCCTCCTTATTCTGCTCTCAAGCCTGAAACATGGTTCCCGGGGCCGGTCGGGCCAGTGGTGGCAACCTCACCCTGCGTTCATGTCTGCTTCCCTGGGGTGGGGGCAGGGGTGGTGTCACGGGCTCTTCCTCCTGAGCGGTGATGGCGATGGGGTGACCACACACCACTGCCTTGCTATCCCCCTGCTGTTCCTAGGATACAACAACACCTTAGGGCATCTTAGGAGGATCTATAAATTTTACTAACAGTAAAACTGTAAAACCTTTGCTAGCCAAGGAGAGCAGGCTTTCCTTGAATAACTAAACAGAGTAATGTAGAGGAGTTAAAACTCAAGTTTCAGACTTCTTGGAGCTGGCTATTTTCACACTTAGGTGTTTTATTCCCAAATAAACAATACATTATTCTTATAAGGTTTTTCTATTTAATGGTAATATTTTATTATGAACTATTTATTTTTAATAAGTTATAAACTAATAATTTATAATTACAATGAAATTACTTAATAATAGTTATTATACAGTATTACCACTAATTACTCTATATTAGGTATTAAAATTTATTACTAAGAACTGTACGTAATTAGTTTTCTTACAACATAATGTTCAATATAGGGGTCCTACTCTTACAAGTTTGTTAGTTTTTTAACTTGTGAGAAAATTAAGAGATGTGTCTGTCATATATAGTAAAAAGAAAATGATTTTGATATTGTCAAATTTCTATTTTCAACTGTTGTTAGCTCTAGCACATCAATGTTACACAAACTTTAAGTGTAACCAGATGCATTAAGGCAGTAGGACACAGTCTGCAGATTTTGTATTTTGTGTATTTATTATGTGGCCATAGCGCAATTTTCTGCTTTAGCTCTAAATTCTACAGATTTTCATCCCAAAGCTCTAGATAAGCTACAGTTGTTGACTCTCCTTATTTCAGTCATTTTAGGTAATGATTAGACCTGTGCTCTACATCCTAGATTTCCTGGGCTTTTAGAATTTCAGAATAAATGTGTTTTATTGACTTTATTTTTCATTGAGGTCATGCCTCCCCAAAGTGCATCTACCCATCAACATCGATCATCTATCCAAAAGACAAACTATAGTGAGCTGGCCACTACTATCTTTTTATAATGAATTAAGATAAGTGTTGTTTTCCTGAATAGTGTAGGTTGTGGTCTGAATGTTTGTGTCTCCACACCCCCCATTCAGATGTTGGAACGTAGCCCCAAGGGGATGGTATAAGAATGTGGGCGTTTGGGAGGTATTAGGTCACGAGGGTGGAGGTCCCTTGCATGGAATCAGTGCCCTAATTAAAGGGACCTCAGAGAGCTACCTTGTCCCTTTCACCATGTGAGGACAGAGTGGGACAACACTGTCGATGATGAATGAGCCCTCACCAGACACCAGATCTGCTGGCTGCTTGATTTCGCACCTTTCTGCCCCTAGAACTGTGAGAATTAAATTTGTTGTTTGTAAGCCACCCAGTCTAAGGTGTTCTGTTATAGCAGCCCGAACAGATTGTGACAGAATCTGTCGCTTAACCTTATTTCTCTTGCTGACAGGAGTGAGAGGCATGACAAATGTCATGTCTGGTGGGAATGACAATGAGTCCTCTCCCCCCATCCTCATGAAACTCCTGAGGGGGATCAGTTTCAGTCTTGGTCTCTCGAGAGCATTGAGTTATATTGATCACAACACCTCTGGCCATCGTGAGGGGGCACTTCTCACTTCTGTGCTTCACATGGAGACTAGATCCTGAGAAAGGACTCAGCATGTGGGGCATGTGTCACAGGATGGAAGAAAACTCGGTGTTCCATGCTCCAACTGTGGAGCACTCAGCCTGGTTAATCGTGGGAAGTTCGAGCGTATGGGATGTTCCTCCTGTAACTCCTTGACAGAAACACCCCAGTGCTCATGGAGTTTCCGTGAGTGCACACTACTTCTCTTTGACAGAGTCTGGAGTGCAAGAAATCTAATTTCAAGACAAACAAAAATAAATGGGCAAAAAGATTTAGCAAACAGATTAGCAAATGATGAAAATATCTAATGTACAGTTATGCTAATAGTTTAAAAAGTCTGGATAAAATGACAGTTTGAAGAAAAGATCAGTTGTAAAACCTGGATCAAGAGAAGAAGGAAGCAGGCAACTTTGGGAAAAAATTGTAAAAGTTATCAGAGAATTTTTTCCAAAAAAGGTGCCAGTGCGCCTGAAACATTTGCCGTCTGGCAGCAGCCTGCTCGCAAGGCATCCCCAACTTTCTGCCTTAATAGCGTAACATCTTTGTGGGTATGAAGATCAATCAATACAAAAAGTGGCATGAACTAGAGGGACATAACTGGGGGAAAATTAGTTCTAAAATTATCATTCTTGGCTAATGATATGATTATGTAGTTAGGGAAACCAAAAGGAGAGGATGGAAAACTTAGATAATGATGAAGATTATCAAAGGTTTGAGGACAAAGCAAAAAAGTTCTCAAAAGTCAGTAAGAAAAAAATAAAACATCATTCCAGAAATACTAGGATAATTTTTTATTTTTACATTAAAATTTCTTGGTTTCAGTTTTAATTGGACAATGGTAACTGGATGTATTTATGGGATACAATGTGATGTTTTGATACATGTATACATTTTGTAATGATCAAATCAGGGTAACATTTTTTAAAAAGTCACAAGGGAAGAAGAATCCCAAATAGAAAATAAACATACAAACAATGATTAAATCTGTGATCAAAGAAAGTTACTCATCTAACAAGTACATATTGAGCCCCTTCTTCAGGTTGGACATGATTTTAGGTCCTGAAATGAAAATTAACTCCATTTATTTGAATTTTTTGAGCCATATTTTGTGGCCTAAAATATGATTAATCATGGAGAATGTTCCATTTGCTAATGAAAAGAATGTATATTTGGTAGTTTTTGGGTAAAATGTTCTATAAATGTCTGTGAGGCCCATTTTCTCTAGAGTGCCATTGCAGTCCAGTGTTTATTTATTTTTTGCTTGGAGGATCTGTCCAGTTCTGTCACTGGGGTGTTGAGTTCCCTGGAATTACAATGTTGCTGTTTATTCCTTTGTTTACATCCAGTAGGGTTTGCTTAATGAATCTGGGCACTCCTGTGTTAGGTGCATAAATATTTAGAGTTGTTATGTCTTTTATTGAATTGCTCCCTTTACCATTGTATAATGACCATCTTTGTCTTTCTTTACTATTGTTGATTTAAAGTCAATTTTATCTGCTATGAGAATGGGTACATCTGCTTTCTTTTGGTTTTCATTTGCATGGAATACGGTTTTCCATCCTTTCACCTTGAGTCTGTGTGAGTCCTTGTGGGTCAGACATGTTTCCTGGAGACAACAGATACTTGGCTTGTATTTTTTTATCCATTGATCCAGTCTGTGTCTCTTGAGTGGGGAGTTCAAACCATTCACATTGATTGATAAAATTGATATGTGGGATGCTGGTCTGTTCACCCTGTTGAGTAGTGCCTAATAGGTTTGTTTTATCTCTTGTGCTATTGTTTTATATAAGCTCTGAGCTTTAGCTTTTGGGTGGTTTTACTCTAGTGGGTGTCAAATGTGCTTATCCATGGATAATGCAGTTCTGAGTACCTCTTGCAGGGCAGTTCTGTTCTTGACAAATTCCCTCAGTGTTTGCTTGTCTGGAGAAGTCTTTATTTCTCCTTCATATGTGAAACTTAGTTTTGCAGGACACAAAATTCTAGGCTGGTAGCTGTTCTGTTTAAGATGACTGAAGATGGGGGTTCAATCCTTTCTGGCTTTTAAGTCTCAGTTGAGAAGTCTGCCATTAGCCTCATGGGTTTTCTTTTGTAAGTTACTTGATGTTTTTGCTTCACACCTCACAGCAATTCCTCCTTCGTGCTGACTTTGGCCAGTCTGGTGACTGTGTGTCTTGGTGATTGCCTCTTTGCAGTGATCTCCCAGCTATTTGTTTAGCTTCTTGTAACTGGATCTCAATCTTTAGCAAGACCAGGGAAGTTATCCTCAATTATTCCCTCAAACAGGTTTTCCAGCCGTTGTGCATTTTCTTCTTCACCCTCAGGGATGCCTATGATTCTTATATTTGGCTGTTTTACATAATAAGGAGACCTACTATTTGATCTAGCAATCCCACTACTGGGTATCTACCCAAAGGAAAAGAAGTCATTTTATCAAAAAGACACCTGCACTCAAATGTTTATTGCAGCGCAATTCATAATTGCAAAGATGTGGAATCAACCCAAATGCCCATCAGTTCGTGAATGGATTAACAAAATGTGGTATGTGCATACCATGGAGTACTACTCAGCCATGAGGAAGGACAACTTAGTGTTTTTTGCAACAATTTGGATAGAACTGGAGACTATTATCCTAAGGGAAGCATCTAAAGAATGGAAAAGCAAACACCACATGTACTCATTATTAAATTGGAACTAACTGATGAGCACACATGTGCATAGAGGAAAGTAAAACTCAATGGAAATCAATCAGGGGGTAGGGAGGAATAGGGGATGGGCAAAAACCTACCTAATGGATACAATTAACGGTATCTGGGTGATGGCACACTTTTAACCCTGCCTCAGGCATACCAAAAGTGATCCATGTAACCAGAAACATTTGTACCCCTGTAATACTTTGAAATAAAGAAAAAAATTAACTCTAAACATTCAGCCTGGGAATTGGCAAAGATGTTTTCAAAGTGATCACATGTGCTGGAAAGTGCTGTGAAAGGAGGCGAGAAATGTCCCTCAGTGTTCCTGGGTGATGTAGTGTGGCTTTGAGCAGCTCAGATGGCACTGTTAGTGCTACAAGCTCAGGCTGAGTGGGAAATTCGCAAAACCCCCACGGTGATATCCACTGCAAACAGAAAACCAATAGACAAGTGGGAATGGAGAGGTGGTGGATGAGTTTTTTCGTTCAACTTATCAATTTATTCTGCAATAAATGAAACTTGCTTGTGTAGCTGGTTTTCAAGGCTGGCTCTAGCGTGTTATTCTGGATGCTTCACTGACTCCTCCTAAGACCCAAGACTGCCATCAGGAATAGCCATAGCAGATCATCCAGTTCCTCTGTGTGCCACATGTGTTCAACCCTCCTGAACGTAACACTTTATGAGAATGTCGTTCATGTCTCCTCTTTTCCAGACTCTGTTCTCTTGCCTGCTTATTCCAAAGGGATGAGGATCCAGAGACAAAGTATGGAGTATATGTTACTCTCCCACATATCCACTGTGTAAATGGAGAATAAACCTCCCAGTGGTGACCACAAGTCCACAACACCGGCCCTCTCTTGAAGTGTTTGGTACTTGATTCCAGTTTTTCAGTTGCCAGGTTTTTAGCTGGTGCTCTTTTCAATGACTCTTCCTTCCTAGCTGAGAATGCAGGAAGGTGAGCTAACCTAGAAGAAACTCTCCAGCTTTCTGTTCCCCATAGAGGCTGACAACTTCAGTAAAGTTTTCTAATCCAGTCAGGACTGAAGTTACCAGACACATGATTTTTATGGGATTAAACCATTTCTGCTCTGGTAGTCCCAGTACAGTATGTTTGTTGAAACCGATTCCCAACACCACCTATGGTTATTTATGCCTCTGGGTTTTAGGAGAAAATGGCAAAGGACAAATAAGTAGATTGCCTGAGATTTATTAAAACAAAAGGATTCCAGAAGATGTATCATGGAGTTGTTTGGGGTTTGCTCAATTTCTTGTGCCCTACATATCTTGGTGGGTGGGTGGGGGGGTGCTGCACAATCCTAAAAGATGTACCTAGGCTGCATGGAAAGATGTGTCTGGGCTGTCAAGGGCACTTGTAATGGGGAGAAGAGTCCCAGTCACCAGGTCACCCTCAGGGCTCCCATGGTACGCATGCCCTTCAGGCATTTCCGTAAGTAAACTATGGTGTTGTTTTAAAGGAATCTTAACATGGCCTTATTCTTTGGAAACTTATACTGGAGGTGTAATGAGTATAGTTCAGAACACTTGCCATTTAATCTGAACATAGAAAAGCCAAATTTACTTGCCTCAAAGAAATCCCAGTGATGAAGAAGTGAAAAGAGTTTCCCTGTATGTGCAGAAGGAAAATTGTTACATCCAGCTCCCATCACGACTCGGAGGACTTGTGCTCTGCCCTCCAACCAGGCCCCATTGTGAGAAAGCATCAGATCACCTGGGAAGCGGCTTGTCTACATACGCTCCCAGGGAGCGTGTGGGACAGCTCCTGAAGCTGAAGATGCACGCAGAGTTTTGCCAACTACCAGATGGCAAGACTGTGGGCTCATTGCCTCGGGTGCCCCATCTGCAAAGCCAGCCTTTGGATTTAAAGTCCTATCTTATTGGACTCCTGTGATGATTCACTATGATAAGACATTAGACCATCCAGGTCTTAAATATACAGGAATAAAACAGGAGAAATGCTGGTTCCCCCCAGGAAGCCAGGGTGTTCCAGTTTACCCTCCATCTGGGGGTGGAGCTGAGGGTGACCAGAGTTCACAGCTAGCTCTCCCTGCAGAGCGATGCTCAGTGGAATTGTAGATGGCAGGGTCTTGCTGATCTATGTGGATGAGAGTAAGGATTTTCAAGTATGCTTTTCATTTTAAGTTTTGGAGGCACACATTAGGGTGAAAAACTCAGAGGTCTGAATTGTCTGACTGCCTAATTTGACAGTGTTGAGAAGCTTCTTGAACAGAAAGTGAGCTACATCTCTACTCACCCAGAAGTCACAGCATCTCTGAAATCTGGAAAGTTAATTTATGAATATCCAGCTTTCTGGCTACATGTCTAGTGTCTGCTCATTGTTTTGATCTATTGCAATCAGTGAAAGTACTTTTTTCTTAAAAATGAAATTGCCATATGGGAAAGTAAGAGCTGCCATCCTATCAACAGAGACCAGAGATGTGCAGTGAATGTGTCCCTCTAGTTCTTATGACTAATGCAGTCTATTAGGAACCAGCATGTTAACTGATCTCATCAAAATTGATACATGATTAGCACAATCTATAACTGTTCCATTCTGCATAAAATGAAACTTCTTTTGAAATGCCTGTGCATTGCTACAGTGTGTATTTTTGGAAAGCTCTTCAGCAAAATGCAACCATTGTCACCAATAAAAACATTAGTGAACCCTACACACAAGTGAATTTTGGATCCCGAGGCCACTACTAAAAGAGTTTTAGACTTTGATTTGCCAGATGGGGGTTGCTCTAACAGGCAACTCAGATTAATTCAGTGATTTCAAGAATGTAGAAATTGTTCATGTAAGAATTCTGAGGTGAGCACTTTCGGCTGGGAGGCTGCCCTGGTCTCCTCTGTCATTCAGAGGAGCAGGCTGACAGTGGAGGCCCTGCCATCCCAGCATGAGGCCACAAATGTTCTGCCACATAATCTTTCCAGCCAGTGGGAAGGCAAGCAAGTTTTCTGTGCCAGGCCTAGAGGGCACTCCTCACTTCTCTCCACGTTTCCCTTGGGGAGAACTAAGTGTTGGGGCCACAGCCCACTGTGTGTGGGTCTAGGAAACCAGGTTCCTGTCTGGCAGACAGCTCTCTCCCACTTGCAACCCGACTATTATAGAAAATTGGGAAAATAGATTTTGGTGGACAAATAGCATTCTCCACCACTGTTGAGTTATTTTATAGGCTAAATCCAAGTTATGAGACTATTATGTTGGCTTATAATTTCTAAATTGCTATTAGTAACTGGGATAACTTCAACCTTTATTGCAGTTTGAAAATTTGGGTCAGTAAAGATAGAGTCGAAGATATATTTCCAAATCAAGAATATAACTACATTTGTCTTTGACTCTGTTAAGAAACCAAAGACATTGAGCAAATAGCCTTTTCATTCCTACCTTTGATATCCAAGAAAGGAGACGTGTGTTCCAAGACTGTAGTCTTGAGACGGTATGAAGGTTTATTATGCAATGTGAAAGGATTCCCAGCCATATGCGTAGTTGGACCCCAGCTGGAGATCCTGCCGGAGGTCTGTGTAAACATGCAGTTAGACAATCCACCAGGAGGCAGCACCGTGGGGAATATAAATGTCTACTCCAATCACCAGGACTTGGCAAAGGTTTGCTCTTTGCCTAAGTGTGTGTTTCATAGTAGCAAAACTTGGTCATTCCTAGTACCTCTGTGAAGTCAGAGCTTATTGAAGAAAGAAAATATTATTATTGTAGGATTCTTTTTCCTTTTAAATATGAACGAACAGATAATGTCATAAATAAATACATAAATCACAACCTCTTAGCAATGCTATAAAATTAAACACTGGACTGTGGACAATGTGGTCATAAACCAAGAGATGAAGAAAAATGGTAGCTGCATTATTTTTAAATGTGTACTTTAATTTATGTGACAATAAGTAGAATTTAAAATCCGGTTGGTTTTTCAAAATGTTTATGTCTAACCACTTGTGGTCATGAGCTTTTCCAGGAGGAGAGGCTGTCTAAGACTATTATGCATCCTCTTCAAACATAAACCCTGATTTTATTTTCCTGGTAGAAAGGATGGGGTATCCCACTGGCATGGCGGTATGATTCCTCATTGGCTGGCCTGGCCCCTGAGTGGGGCTGAAGCCTCCCCCTGTGGCTGGTATGCAAAGTCAGGCCATGCTGCTCCGGCAAACTGCCCTTCCACAAACAGCTGGTCCCCGCAGGCTCTCGCAACTAACAGACTGTGTCATCACCACATGTTGCAAAACCATCCCTGTGCATAAGGACTCAACTCAGCTTTAAAGGGTCCCTGAGATTTCTCGAATGTCAAGGGGTGCATTCTGTAATGAGCCCATGCAATCCAGTGAATGCTTATGGAATTACTCCGTGTGAAATTTTGGATGGAGTGGAGATGAGGCAGAGACTATTTCTGGTGCTTTCCTGCCTCAAAGTAGCGCCGAACACTGAGGCAGGAGGCACGTGTGAGAAAGGCAGGGACCAAGCTGTGGGTCTGTCAGGAAGGAGTGACTCTTCCTCTGCCAGCTCTGCTCTGCCAGCCTCCCTGATTATTCTGTGTGCTTGGAAATAGCCACAAAGCTTTCTCCTCCCTGTGACAGCAGTGACAGCTTAGGTCTGATTTCTTTGTCTCTCTCTTCATCCCTTCTGTCTCCTAGCAGTTCTGACCGTAGTCCCGTTGTTTCTCATCTGTGGTCCTAATGGGACTTTGAGTTTTTAGAGAAACCACTGAATGCCTTCAAATCCTCGGTAGTTTGTTTAATAAGGCAATGGGCAACGCCTGCATACATTCTAGTGAGTGAAGCCATAAATAGAACATTTTGAATTTCATGGATGAGAAGGTCGTAATACGAAATAGAAATATATTAAGAATGAGGTGACTTCCTATTGCTCTCCTGTGTTTAACATCTGCTTCTCCCAACAGAGGTGAACATATAGGCAAATGTTGTCTATGCTGGTAGGAAATGAAAAACCAATTAATTGAGACATTATTGTGTACTTTCAGTGATAATGGGAGCATTCACCAGGCACGTGTTCTAGACCATGGTCCAGTGAACGCCATAGTGTTGTTGCTGTGTCAGAGAATCCCTGGCGGTTAGTGGCAGCAAAACACCACTGTTTGGTCTCATACCATGTACTGGACTGGTGGATTCTGACATCCGGCCATCTCACTGATTAGAGTTTTTAATAAGTCTGTTGTAACAAACAATGTTCCGTTGAGGTAACTACTCTTTTCTTTTTGGTTAAAATTAAATGTCTGATGTTATCATTTAACTAGAAAACAAACTATTCAGCTGCATAAAAACTCTTTAGATTATGATCACAGCTCTCCGAAGTTTAATCCGTGTGCTTATGAGTGATGTTCTTACGTGCCAGTCAGAAGCAGTGAAGATTTATGGTCAGTACCAGTTTCAAAGAAAATGATTTATGGAGCCAGCCTCCCTATCTTCTATCTCCCTGTTTCCCCCAACTCCCCTCAAGGAAAAAAAAATAGTGTTTCCTCTGCTGGCTGAAATGCCAGCTCTGACCCTGGCTTAGTCGATAACCTCGAATAAATTGCATTCCAGCAGCAAGCCTGACTTTAAAGGGGACCTCGGCCCTGTGGCAGCCCGGGCATCCCTCCTCCTGCCCCGTGCTCTGCTGCTCTGAGAGGCACTGCTTGCCCTCCACTCAGCACTTCCAGCAGGAGACGCTTCCACTTCCGAGCAGTTCAAATTATTGAAGAAGGCCTCTCATCAAGCTGAATCTGCCTCCTTCTTACTTCTGTCCTCTGACCCTGTTCTTGCCTTCTGGAGTCTCGTCCGTGTCTACAGGATGGGTGTCCTGTTCTCTGAGTCCTCCTGTCCCAGGGCTCGTCCTTGGTTTCCTGGGACACTCATCCTATGTTTCCAGTGCGGATGCGGCGTCCTCAGCTGAGCTCCTTTTTATACGTAGACTCTGACGAGTGCAAAGTCACCAGGAAGGAAAAACGGCTCCGCGGTGCTCTCATGTCTGTGTGTGCTTGTACGTGTGGGTGCCTGGGACCTAACCCTGGCCACTCATCAAAGACTGTGTTTCAGTCTTTAGCTTGAGAGTAGATACAGATATGTTTGACTAGACTTGTATAAATAGTTTAATCAGGTGTTTTATACTCATTTGTAGGTGCCATGAGGGTTGGGGAATTCAATTAATATTTACTAGTTAAAATGCTTAATTAATATTTATTGAACTAAAAAGGATGTTTTAAAGATAAAGTAAATCCTGCAAGAAAAATTTAACAAGTTAATATCTTTGGGGATTATTATTTTATTTGTAAAATAAATGGATTTCACCGAAATATATCTGGGATCTTTTCGGCTAATATACTAGTGCAGTCTGGTCATATTTCACGGTGCAAACTGTAAACAGCAGGTGGAGCATGACACATTCCCCCCACCCCCCAAGGAGGGACAAATGCAAAGGATGAAATATATACTTTTAATTACTCACTTGCTGAAGCCTGACTAAACTGTTGCAAGGTAAAGACAAGGTTGGGGCCATGGCAAAAGTAGAAGTAAACAAACCGACAAAAGTTTCCTATCAAATGTTATGACTGTCTAAGCCACAACAAGGACAACATGTGGATGTCTTAGGGCAGTGGTCCCCAACACTTGGCACCAGGGATCAGTTTTATGGAAGACAGTTTTTCCACGGACTGGGGTGAGGGGATGATTTTGGGATGATTCAAGCGCATTACATTTATTGTGCAGTCAAATCTCTCTGCTAATGATAATCTGTATTTGCAGCTGCTCCCCAGTGCTAGCATCACCACCTCAGCTCCACCTCAGATCATCAGGCATTAGATTCACGTAACGATTGCACAACCTAGATCCCTCGCATGCAGTTTACAGTAGGGTCCACACTCCTATGAGAATGGAATGCTGCCACTGATCTGACAGGAGGCGGAGCTTATGTGATGATGTGAGCAATGGGGAGCCGTTGTAAATACAGATGAAGCTACCTCCTGCTGTGTAGCCCAGTTCCTGACAGGCCACAGCCTGGGGGTTGGGAACCACTATCCTAGGGTACACTTTTTCATATGGAAAACCCAAATCTGCAGGTGCCTTTGGGGAACCTTGTGGAGTGCTTTAGGAAAGAGGGAGCACAACCTGGGTGGGGGTGCCTTGCAGCCCCAAATCATTGCTTTCTTTTTAATGAGCACAGTCAGCCCCCACAGAAAGTCCCCAAGTCAGACCGAGCAACACAGGCTTCTCTGGAAGGTGGGGGCTGTGCTGGCATGCGCTGGCCACCCTGCATGCTTACCGCTTCCCTGCACCCTTCTCCTTTGTGTCCACTTTCCTATCATGGGCTGTCATTTCAGGGTTGACATGAAACCCACACAATTCATCCCCTACTGCTCTCAAGGGACACACAGCCACTTTGACAGCTAAGAGCATCTGGCTGCCCCGATCAAAGAAATGACCAATCAAGCAACTGTCTTTGGAGAGGCAGTAAATTAGTTCCATGTGTTTATTTCAAGATGCAAAGGATGCCTTGGATTTGGGGAGAGAAGCGTGGGAGGGATTGGACACATGATGGGAGAGGACTGGGGTGCAGGGTGGAGGCAGAGAAGGGACCATGGCCTCTAACCAGGAAGGCGAAGGGGGAATGAGTTTTCCTTGCTTGCAGTTCAGACCAAGGTGCATTGCAGGAGCAGTGGCCGTTAGTCAAGTGTCACCATAGTTAGAGAAGTGACATTCTTCAGATTGAATCAGGTCTTGTCGTGACCATTAGGTATGAGGGAGTTCAACCAAGCATGCACAGGGGTTTTACCAGATGGATGCTCTGGAGTCTTCATCTAAAACTGGAAGGTCAATACAGCTTTTCTGTTTGTTCCTGTCATCCACGAATCCCAGCATTCTCAGGAGCCCCAGCCCACTGGTTCTTCAGGAAAAGGAGCTCTGAGCTTTCTGGCCTCAGCCTGCCATGGCAGGGTGGTCTTGGTGACCAGCCGGTCCAGGACTGTCCAAGGGGGATAGGACTCTGGTGGGCAGTATCCTCTTTGTCCCCTATCCCTGGCCCCATGTGTCAGGAAGCATGCTAAATAGCCAGGGGAGGGGATTGCTGCCCAATTACTTTGATTATCTTCAGTTTACTTCTTTCACTTCAGCTCAAGGTTCAAAGCACTCATGTTGGTTCCTTAAAGAATCAGCCTGAGCATGCAGGAGGGCCTCATTCGCCCCCTCTCGTCAGGGCAGAATGGCCGCAGGCAATTACAGGAATCATCACCTCCGCACACCATCCTGGAATGTTTGCCATAATATGATTTTCCAACTGTACTGACTAGTTATTGAGGGGGCTTTAAAATCAGTGCTCATTCCCACCTTCTCTTCAGGTACACCTAAGAATCTTTAAAAGTTTATAAAATGATATTTCTCTTTTTAATATGAGATTGAGATACTAATTTTAATCACTTAAACGTGATTTCTCCAAAAAGGTCTCCAATAAAAGAGGCTTAAATTGTCATCTCTTCCGAGAAGACCTACGTGCCATGTCATAGGTTCCTGCACGTCTCTCTGAGGCACCCCTTTCCTTTGTAGCTGACAGTGCCTGGTGGCTAGTTTCATGTTGCCTGCCTGCTCTCAACTGGTGAGCTCAGGAGGAAAGGTTCATTTGTCACTGTATACCTTGCACTTAGCGTAATGAATGGAGCAGGAAATGAATGGATAAATGCAATTCAGTGAACAAATGCACACACTATTTGGTTCTTTACTATCTGTACTACAAAATCTTTAAGTAGGTCTTGGCTATTGCTTCTGGACTGGAGCTTTCAGCTAATACAGAGTGGGGGTTGAGTGCATCAAAAACCTGCTGCTAGACATACACTTTTATGTCTGAAAACTTGAAATGATATGAAGCTGTTATTATTATTGTAAGAATTGAAAGTGGAATTCCCGAAATGTTCCTCTGGTTGGTCAAGATGTTTGTCAGTGGCGAGGACACTGGTGGGGGTGGGAGCCCGGTTTCTCCCCTCTCTCTCTCTCTCACACACCCACGGCTTTCTGCAGTGAGTAACTGATAGGTCTGTTCCTTCCATTCGTGACATCCCACGGGTTTGGACCAGCAAGTTTACAAGGAAATTGGGATTCCACTCAAATTATCTTCATGTGCTTTGTGTTGTTTTAATAAAAGATGTATAGTATAAGATTTTTGTTTCCAAGGAAATAACAAGAGAAGAGAACTTAGCTCTCTGCTGAGCTACATTCGAGCGGTCACTGGTCTCCTTGACAATCACTCTGAACAACCAAAATGCCACCCAGTAGGACACAGCACTTTCCATGCTGCTTCTTGAAAAACAATCGAAAAATAACCTGAGCATTCCTTTGAATTTTATCTCCGCTAGAATCCTCTCTGGGGAATTTAACTAGACAGCTACAACATTTATGTGGACTTCAGTTTTCATATAGAGAAAATCCTGGTTATTTTAGATGTGTCAACTTGGATTTATACTTTTAAAGGGAAAAACATTCTCTGCAGGAAGGTGCCATTTGCCTCCTGTTCCTAGAAAATGGCTAATTTTGCATGATCATACTCCTGTAATATTGCTCAGTGATAGCTGGAATAAATCATCTAAAGTGGCACTGGCTGTTTGCAAGGATTAAAAATTAGGTTTCTGGAAAACATCGTTTGGTCATTTATATTCAAGGTATTTCAAACTTCCCTGAGATTACCTTTTTTCCTAACCCCCGGTAGAGCTAGTGGTATTTTCTGTGATGTAGAGTTACGCTTATACAAACCTTGCTTAATACTAACTGTATATCTTGTAAGCATCAAAGATACCATCAGTTTTAGGTATTCCATCCTTTTGTGTGGTGGCCTTTTCTTCTGTGTCGTGGCTTCTGGAGGTACACTGCTGCTTAAACATTGCCATTGAATGGTCTGAAAGACTGGTTGGCTCGAACCTGGGATAAGAAAAAAGCACCTCACTAACATTTTGGAACAACTGAGAGTATGATTTAAGTATGCCTAGAAGAAAAAGACAGATAAGCCCCATCCAAATGGAAGTATATAAAAGTAGACTCCAGGCCACTTGAAGGACTTTCAGAAAAATCAAGTGGTGTCCACAGTTGCAGGGAAAGACCACGGAACTGGCAGGCTGACCAATGCAGAGAGGAGCAGCCGTGCTGGAAGGGAGGCATGAGCCTGCTCAGAATTCAGAAGACTGCACATGGGTCACTTTTCCTGGATTCCCACTCCATTCTATCATAAAAAAAAAAAAGACATCATTTGCATTTGCGTGCTGCCAGAATAATCCCTTTCCTGATTTTATCTTGTTAAATTCTTCATTTTAAGATCTAGGAGTGAAGAAATTTATGTTTTTTAAAAAATATTGCACAGCTACACTTATGTTCGATGTCAAAATGTTGAGAAATAGCTTGTCGAGGGTGAGTGAGACAAATAAATACAAAACAAGCAACAAACAGACACATGAACGACTTCAATGTGAGCATAACTTTGAGGGGTTTGGAAAACAGATTTGACGCTTAGCTTTTTTATAGCCAAGAAATATAAAAGTATTGATAAGTGCGTGAATACAATATTCTTGGGCGTTTAAATCACACACACACACACATCAAAGCACAGCCGTCCTCCTCCCTGCACCTCCACGCTCGCAGTGGCGGGAGCATTTGTGGTGTGCTGCTCTCCCCTCCACCCAACAGGAGCATCTGTGGCTTAGTAGAGACTCGATGCACCATGGGGTGGAATAGACCTGAATTCGCCTAGATAAAAGCCGATAAAAGCCACAAAGAAGGCCAGGCAGGGTTCCACTGTCTGCATTCTTGTGAAAGTTCCTATCTGTGTTTCACTTCAAGGTCGTGCATTAGGCAGCGTTTGCCTCTGTCTCCATGGACATGCCCCTTTCTGTGTCCCTTTGAGGCTCTTTATTTCTTTCCTTTCTTCTCTTGGGACATATTATGGAGGAAGCTACAGCTGTCTTGCCTACTAAAAGCTCACCACTGCTGCCCCTTTCCAGAGAACATGGAGCCACCTTACTGGAAAGTTTTGTGCCACCTTCCCCAGGGTGGCCAACAGCCAGGGACAGACTGAGCCCCTCTGCCACAAGTGGAAGGATTCTGTGCTGCCCCAGGCCCCAGAGCACCCCATGGGCCAGCCTCCACCTGAAACCTCATCCTTGCTTAGCATCTCCCTCACGCCCTACCCTGCCTTCCTCACCCCACTTCCCTCTCCTGCTGCGCCCACAAGCCCCATCTCAGGCTCTGATTTCAGGGAGCCTGGCCCAGGCTAGGGACTGCCCATCAGCTTCAGCACCTGCAGCCCTAGATCTGCCGAGGTGGCTCTGCTATCTAAGCCTGGCTTTTAAGACCTCCTGTTCTTTCTGTGAACTACCAAATATCCTTCTCTTATCCCTTTTCTGTTGTTAGTTAGCTGGGGTTGATGTCTGTCACCTGCAACTGTGAGTTCTAACAGCTTTATGCCTGTATCTGTCGGGATCAGATCAGGAGAGAGAAGCTGCATTGTAGTTTGAACGTGGAAAGTATAATATAGAGAATTATTAACTAAAACATGGAATTGGAGTCAAGAGGGCTCAGCCAGTAAGAGGAGAAGAGAGCACAGAAGAATACAGGAATAGCAGATGAAAGGAGCAGATGAAAAGAGATAGACACCCAAAGAAGGGCCATGGCCATGGGGCACTGATGGCAGAGGGGTTGCTGCAGTGCTGAACTCATGCAACTTGCCAGAAATCCACCTCCCAAGTTACTGGATAAATCTGTTCACAAGAAGGTGTCTCACCTGGGGTCACTCCACTGGAAAACCACCCAAGGAGGGAAGTGGGGGAAGCTGCCAGCTGCCATGCTTTACTGACTACTCTGCAGTGCAGGAGCCAGGTGCTAGAGGAGATGCCCCACATTGCAGGAGCCAGGAGCTGAAGGAACCTCTAATGCTGTGCAGGAGCTGAGCGTTGCAGAAACTGTGTGTGCTGCAGGAGCCTAGCCCTGGAAAAGCCCTGTGCACTGCAGCAGCTGGACACTGGGGAAACTGTGTGGACTACAGGAGCCACCTGTGCTGTAGGCTCTGGCTGCAGGCTCCTGCTCAGACAGGATTGCAGAACCAAGAAGGAAACCTTTGGCAACATCTCTGCAGCATCCTCTGCTTACAAAATTTACTGCCAGTTGGCAAAGGAAATACATTTATAGGGCCCAGATCCATTTTCACAAAATAGGCAATGAAGGGTGAATTCAGAATTGAGAGGTAGTAAATTGATAACCAGCACAATGTCTTATTTCCTTGCATGATGCATTGGCAGGAGCTCTTACCTAGTCACAGATATGACAGGGAGTCTGTGATAAATATGCAGTGGAATAGGAAAAGAGCAAGACTGAAGGGAATGAGTTGTAACTCTTTCAAAAAGGACAGTGAAAAACATTTACCTTGGAACTGTAGTTAGGGCATTTCATTTAATCAAAGCTCCCTAATCTCTTACTCTGCCAGTCTTCCTGAATCTTTTGAGATAGATGACACCTGTTGGTCTGGGTGCCACATGCCACTGTTCTCCAGCAGGCACACAGCTCTGGCATTGTTGCTAAAACTTCTAAATTTAAGTAGGACATTGTTTTTCCCCTTAGCAAATGAGACCCCAAATTTTAAGGAAAAGAAATAGCTGAGAGAAGGCCTGTACACTCTTTGTATGAAACCATTTTGCACTGTTCTTGTTGTACGAGCTTGCAGTTCTGTGTTGCCAAACAGCTGAATGGGTGCAGTGTGCCCTTGAGCTGTGGATCTGCTGCTCATAGAACCCCCTAGTGGCTCAGTCGTTTTTAACAATGAGTAATACTTCTGGAGTTTTGTACTTGTGATTTTTCCAAGGTCAGGTATAAGTTTGTGATGAGATGCTTGTCCCAGAAATTCATGGTATAGTGGAGAAAGCAGTGGACACAGAGAGGCAGGTTGCATCGCTCACTGTGTAGCTAGGTCACTCTGTAAAGTCTCTAAGCCTCCTGTCTCAGTTGCTGCATGCATAAAATGAGTTTCATCAGAAAGCTCTAAAATATCATGTACATCTCCAGTTCCACTGTGTATCAAAGAATTGTATACTGTCAGAGAGACTGGTGCAGGCATCAAAACTGTAAATACACATCCATCTCTTCCATTCCATTCCCTCTCTGTGCATATATGTGTGTCTGAGTGTGTTTATGTGTAAGTATAAAAGGAAAAGACTGGCAGAATATAAACTAAAATGTTAACTGTGGTTATTCTAAGTAGGATGACGTATGATTTAAATTTCCATCTGTATACTGCATCTTCCAAATGATGCATCACAATTATGATCTGGAAAAGTAGAACTTATTTAGAAGTAATATTCTGCTCATCATTTTGTGTTGTATATATACTCATGTTAAAACACATGCAAAAATAAAATGCTGTGGTAATCCATACTCGCCGGAGGAGTGAGAACAGAGAGCGTGCAACAGTGCCGGTGGATCCATGCGCTCTCCAAATACCATCCTGTCTGCTGGACAGAAGCCTGTTTTCAAACATCCTTGGTTATTTCTAATCGCACTGGTAATTCCATAGTTTCCATTGGAAGATGATATAAGCTGCACTCCCTAGAAGAGGCAGCAAGAGAAGCAAGTTAGAGAAAGGAGGGAGAGTCCTGTAAGTGTGCTGTGAAAAAGCAAAAGAACAAGCAGGAGGAGGATGGGCATCTGATGTTTCCAGAGGGGAGTCCTCCCCCAAATGAGGAGAGGGTGAGTTTCCACTGGTATTGCCTTCTCTGCAAAACAAAACATTTTGCAACATCCTCAGTGTAGTTCAGACCTTTCTTTGTGCCTTCAGTGCCATCTAAAATGAGACAGGTAATTGATTAGGGAGATCGCTTCCTGTTGGTAGACTGTGCGTGTGGCATGGCATGTGACCTGCTCTGGAATGTCATCAAGTGGTTGTGATCATCTGCCACGCTGTGAATGTCTGTCTTTCGCCATTCAGAATGACTGTGGCCACATACGACATTTCACCAGACCACGCTTCCCTGCGATGTTCATTCAGGTACATTCTACAGGATGCGTGAAACCTGTTTGAAAATCTTGTGAATATAAGTTTTGCATCAACACATTTCTTCTCCTACATCTTTGGAGATGGGATTGTGCCTGTTACTAACAGTCTGAAGAGTACTTAGTTCATATTCTTGCCGTTTCTTGTTTTAGAGATTGAAGTAGAGGATTTGATGAAATGTTAAGGTTTATGGTCATTGGTATCAACAAAAAAGCTGGGACCTATTTCTGCTGGGCCCTGAGCAAGCTGTGACCATTGAGGCATTCAGGAAGCCAGGACAGAGTGAACTGGTAGGATGCATTTATTTAGTAAATAGGAATCTTTGAAATAAATCACTAAAGTAGACATCTCTGATGGATGGCCACATTTTATTCTGAGTTTATTAAAAGAGAGCTACCCAATTAACTCCTCTGTGTTGAAACATCACCCCTCAGAGCCTCTCTCCCTGGCTGGCTGAAACTAGCTCCACTTTGCAAATGCAAATGGGACTGCCATATCATCTCCCACCCAAGGACCCCCTGCAGCACTGGGAGAGTCTGCTTGGCCACTGCATTCCAATTCTCATTTCATCTGACTCACTCTAAAGAAGTCTGATCTTGCATTCAGTGTCTGTGTTGTTTTTCAAAATCTGGGCTCCCTCGTATCCTAGGCAACCGCTTAGAGCAGAGATAATACAAAGTGTGAGGCTTCCTGTGCCTGTATATGATAACCCCATGTCCCTGGGTAGTTCTGTGTTGATGTTGCCATTTTGACCCTTTGGGGCCAAAGCTGCCAGTAGCCAGTGGTGTTTGGTGGCATTGCATTGTGTTGGACATAGAAGCCAAGGGGGAAGCATTTGTGTCTTCTTACTCCCCCACCCCTTTTCCCTTAGTCCAGCAGACTTGGACAGAATTATGTGGAGGTGAGGATGGAGGAGGTATGGTGCTAGTTCCATGGTGACCGACATGCTGCACCATCTCCACTTTGTTGGCTTTGCTGGTGAATGCAGCAGTGATGCCGCAAATTGAGTATTCCCAATTCGGAAAGCTAGTTTCCCCGACCTCGTATAGTGCCCTAGCTTGAAAAATGCCTGACTTTTAGTCCCGTGTCCATAAGTGGACATTACTTTGGCAGTCCACACACTGTGGAAGGCCGGGACAGACCCATCACACCTGGATGGCCCCTCTCTGTGTCGGTTTAGTGTGGGAGCCTGGGTTGAGCCACTCTCAGTGTGCTGAACACCTGTTTTCTAGAGATGCCAAATCCATCATGTTTGCAGTCAGGTATGGATATTCACTCTGAATTTTGGTGGTTAAGATATTACTTTTTTAAAGTATGTCTTAGAGCTTGGACATCATATTCAAGCATTCTAAGACAACTTTTCCAGTGAATAGCGATTACTTTCCTCTTTCACAATCTGGGGACCAGGAGAAACCGTCTTGACACCTCCTCTCAGGCTGTATGATTCGTGCAAATGAAGCCTCACTGAGTCCTCTCTGCCTGCTGGCTAGCCTTAGGGTGTGGATGAGAAATTGGGCCATGTCCTACTAAATCAAGACAGTTTTAAGCCAAAAGCAAAGCTGGCCCTCAGTTCATACAGCGTTGCTTTGCTCATCCCAGCTTAGAAGTTGGCGCCTGTTCCCAACCCCATCTCCAGTCACGCTGTGTGTAATGGCAGCTTCCTGCCGTCCGTGCCTGGGGCCCTGAAAGCTAGATGCTGTCCTTCTAAGTCCTCTCAGGATCTCAAAATCGCACCTGCAAGGAAATGCATTATTTGCATTATTTGGATTCTGCAAGACACTGAAAACAGCCCCAAATATTACTTCTCTCGGGGGACCATTTCATCTCGCTTGGTATCAGCCTTTAAGGTTCCTTTTTTATTAGAGTATGCTAATTGCTATAATAAATAGACTCCAGAGTGCACAATGGCTCAAACGACGGTGGTCTGTTTCTTGCTCAGGTGACATATTAGGGGAGGGGACAGGCTGGTGGCACAGCCTCCAAGCTGATGTTGAGGGAGAAGGTTGATAGAGATTTTGCCATCTTCAGCACATGGCTCCTGCAGTCCCCCTGGGGTGTTCCCATGCCAGCCCACCACAAGGAGGAAGGGACAGTTGCAGGAGGCACTTAGGCCAGGCTTGGAAAGGCCACGCTTCTCTTCTGCCGATGGACTCACCCAGCTGCAAGACAGCCCAGAAAGTCAATTTCCAGGGATATTTGTACCTTGTAGAGTGGAAAATATGGACTTCTAGCAAGTGCTTGGCCATCTCTGCAACAGCCCATCCCTCTGGCCACCAAATATTCAGGCTGACCCCATTTTCCAAATCTAGAACAATCACATTTGCCACCATCCTAAGCCAAAATCCATGTTCCCATCCAGTACTGCATCCAGCCCAATGTCCAGGACATCTGGGCTAGTCTGTCTAGTCAGGTGTGACTTGTTGTGCCCAGGGATTGAGAGCTCCTGGCACACCCATCCAACACGTTATGGGGAGGCAAAGACAGAAACCTCTCTAAAAACCTCCCTCTGGAAAAGAGAAGAAAGGGGTCCACACACCTTCAGAAATCTAGCCCTGTGAGATCCCACGTGGCAGATGTTGTGCAGCATGTCTGCTCCAGAAGCGGAGGAAGCCCCTGGCACCAGCTCTGCTTCTGGAGAGTCTTCCTTGTCCAAGATCCTCTGTGAGCTCCAGTGGTTGAAAGACAATGTCTTCACCTGATCATTTATAAGTGCTGGTCACTGGGTTTGACTGGGAATTCTCAGTGGGCTTTTGTAGCTCATCAAAGTCTTTTATAATTTTACCTCATATAATGTGGCCCTAGATGCAGGAAGTTTTACTGTCCTCAAAGGACCCACATTTATGGATTCTCTTTCTCTTCTACCATTTATTTCTGTTTTTGCCTAAGCCAACATTTGAGCTTCACCGGTGAACAAGTTAGCTCTCTGTTTAACAATGTCACCACAAACTCAGTGGCTACATATAAGACATATTTGTTAGTTCTCATATTCCGAGGACAGGTCTAAGCATGGCTCTGCTGGGCCCCTGCAGGGCTGAGATCAAGGTGGCAGCTCAGGCTGGTTTTCATCTGAAGGCTCAACCGAGGAAGGACCACTCAAACGCGTGTGGTTGTTGTCAGCACGTGTTTCCTCACAGGCTGTTGAACTGAGGGCCTTGGTGTCTTCTGACTATTAGCCAGAGGCTGCCTCAGAGCTCCTCTAACAGGCCTGTTTGACTCATCCAGCAAGGGCGAGACTGTCCCCATGAGATGGACCTCACAGTCGTAATCACGGGAGTGAGGTGCTGTCGCTTTCCCATGTGTGGCTGGTTAGACGCAAGTCTCAGGTCCTGCCCATGCTCAGGCGAAGGGACTGCACAAGGGCTTGGGTGCCAGGAGGTGGCTGTAATTTCAGGAGAGCCTTTATTGAAAACCTGCTGAGTGTGAATATGTACTATCACATTTACTTTTTACAACAAAGGTTGAGGCAACTATTATCATCCTCATCTCACAAATAAGAACATTGAAGTTCAGATCAGCTAGAATCTCATACTAAGTGGTGTAACTGGGATTTAGTATTTAATGTAACACATTCAAGAGGGTGTGTTTGTCGAGAGTTAAGTGGAGGGGACAGGTAGAAAGTAAGTAGGAGGAGGTGGTTTGTGGGGTTGGTTTGTGGAGGGCTTGGATGTCACACAGACGGTTTACTCCCAGGCTCCTAGAGGAGCCCTTGTGTTTGAAGCACTGGTCAGTTTTAAGTAATAGTCGTACCTGCCACCTTATATTCAAAGTTGACAGAGAAGAAGAAAATTTTTATTGATACCAGTAGGTGAATCTGAAATCATCAGCTTGAAATGAAATATGAACATAAGTTTTAAAAACAATTTTTTAAGACTTTGTTTAGCTGTTGGTTACTGTTTCTTCCCATTTGTTTGGAGTATATTACCAATTGTTAGTGATACTTGAGATTATGTGAAAATGATTAACCAGAAGTTTGCCCGCTTTTATTCAGCAAAACATCTCATAGTATTTAGTGGGATAGCTTTATGTTAATTTTAATGCATATTAAAACTTTTAAAACAGATACATTCTACTTGCAAATGGTTAAGTGTGCAGGCTCTACCTTGGTTGAGGCTATGCCACGGTACCTTGAAGAAGGAAATGGAATCCTGTTTATTTCAACAGTGCCCACTACATTGCAGCAGCTGAATGCTAGGTTGTGGAATGAATAAGTTATATAATTCATCCTCAATCTAGTGCAAAAATGAAGGCAGACCCCCAGAACTGAAAGCTTTGGGCAGTCGGGTGAGAACTCTTTCTACCGTGTTTGTATAAGAAATCCATTCTGCCCTCTGAATAATTCATGGGACCAGAAAGAGTCAAACAAGCCCAAACACAGAAAGCAAGCTGGAAGAGATGTTCAAAGTCATATAACTTAGAACATTTAAAAAATTCACATGATAGGGAAATGTGAGCTTTGTTATTCCAAGGATGTATAAGTCATTTTGTTGAGGAAGAGGTGAATTTCCTATGGAAGTGTCAGGTCGGCTTCCTGGTAGAGGTGAGATCTGTGCCCGAAGGGCAAGTCCTCTGTCGGACCATGGAGGTGTGAGGGATTCCTGTCCAGGGGAGCCGGGTGTGAAGGTGCTGACGCAGAGCTGTCACCCAGATGCACGTGTCTGGGCCACCATCTCCTGGTCCCGTTGACAATGAGGTGAGACTCGCTGAGTGAAGTGCTGTTGCTGCTCACTCAGCAGGTGCAGCTTCTGTGAGTCCCTCCACTGAGTGTTGCAGACTTGTCTTCGTCTCCGTGGCCTTCCTCACAGTCTTGAGCTTGCTGGTCGTTA
Source organism: Lemur catta (assembly GCF_020740605.2). Taxonomy (NCBI): domain Eukaryota; kingdom Metazoa; phylum Chordata; class Mammalia; order Primates; family Lemuridae; genus Lemur; species Lemur catta. Next base: position 21,411,985 of record NC_059136.1, read on the forward strand.
GCCACCTGTGTGCCCTTCTTGCAGATCACTGTGTTCTTTCCTGTCATCATTGATTTTAGCAAGAGCGCTGGCAAGTCACTTTGTTTTCATCAGTTCACAGAATGGCAGAACTGGACGGGTCTCACAAACTTTCTCACCCAGTCCTCCGTGGGAAGGGGAAAAGTACTGCCCCTTAACGCATCCCTGTCAAATCCCTGGATGCTGCAGGTGCTGATGTATTTATGAAAGGGCCTTTGCTGGTGGGATTAGTCAACCATCTTGAAATCAGCCTACATTTTCTGGGTGGGCCCTAAACCCAATAACGTGTGTTTATAAGAGAGGCAGAGAGAGATTTGGGGCTATCAGAAGAGGACAAGATGATGGCAGAGCTTGGAGTGATGTGGCCACAAGGCAAGGGATGCTGTCAGCCACCAGGGGTTGGAGGAGGTGAGGAAAGATCCTACGCCAGAGCCTCTGGAGAGAGTGTGGCCCTGCCCACACTAAGTTAAGACTTCTGGCCTCCAGAACTGTGAGACAAAAAGTTCTGCTGCTTTTAGCCACCAAGTTTGTGTTTTTTGTTTTTGTTTTTGTTTTTTTTTTTTTGTGGCAGCCACAGGAAGCTAATGTCCCTTCCTTATTGACAAGTGAAGAAACTGGTTTCTGAGAGTTCAGGTGACCTTGCTCCAATGCCAGGCCTCCTTCCAATAGCCCCTCTGGAGCCTGTTGAGTTTGCATGATTCTACCAAAGTTTCTCATCTGTCGTTTATCTTCCTTCCTCTAGTTTTCCAGAACAGACCATCCAATGAGGCCAAGTGACGGGCAGTCTTAGCAAGGTAGTGGCTGGAGGTTAGCAGAGCGGTGTCAGCTCAAGAGATGCAGTTTCTAGCAAGCCCCCTGCATTCCCTGCCTCGCTGGGCATCCTGTGTTGCAGCCGTGCTTGTGGTTATGACATTTCAGCATTGTGGTTCCAACTGTGCTGGCATCTCTCTGTTTCCTAAGGGCTTTCCTTGAATGAGAATCTGGACTGACAGACCCACATGCACCCAAGGGTCTGTGCGGCCACACACTGGCTTCTTAGGACCCTTCCAGCCTGCTGCCCTTCCCAGAGCAGCTGTCTTATTCTCTCATTATTTTTTTCTGTTCTGTTCTATTCTAAAGTGCATTATCTTTAGGAATGCCAAGACAAATGGGCACTAATTTGCAAATGCCCCTAATGACTTAATTGATTGCTTCCTGTGCTGACCTTTGAGGGAAAGAGGCACATCAGAGGGGAAGGGAACATCTTGCTCAGGTCCTCCACAACCCGCCTTCCCCATCACACTGGCAGTTTCCTGAATATGTTGAGAAAATTGGGTAAAGATGAAAGAAACCATATCCTGAGATGGCACATGATTAGCTGGGCTTTTTGATGGTCACCTGATCTCTCTTCTCTTATGCAGCTGCAGATCACTTTGAAAATCAAAGGAAGAACTTTCTCTCTTTTGTCCTAAACAGTGTTTGAGGTTGAGTGCTGTGAGGACCAGACAGGAAGTGAGCAGGAAGAGAGGTCCACTCTGGAGGGCAGTTCTGGGTGTCACTGCAGCCCAGCAAACCTCAGCAGAGAGAGCTGGGCAGTGCTGGCTGAGCCTCGGCCTGCACAAGCTGGCCACAGCCTCCCTGCCTGGCACTTGAGTGAGGCGTGTCAGGTGCTGCAGCACGTGTCATGTTTGTGTTTCCCTGAGGATCTCAGTGATGCTGAGCAGACAGCCTATGGGTTTTCCTTGTGTGGTGGTTAATTTTGTGTTAACTTGTCTGGTCCGTTGGGTGTCCAGGTTAAGCTCCTTTCTGTGTCCACATCCTCTACAGTGTGGCTTCATCTCTCCAATCCCGAGGCGAGTCTCTTTCCCCATCCTTTGCATCAGACTTGACCTTTGGACTGGCTTAGAACAAGAGAAGGTGATAGTAGTTACCCCTCCCCAAACCTGGGAGGCAAGAGGCCTTGTAGTTTGCATTTACTTGTTTGGAACCCTTCTCAACCTCCATGGAAACCAGGTGTGCTGGCTTGCTGGAGGGGAACAAGAGACCTGTGGAGCAGAGATGGGCCATCCCCACTGAGGTCATCTTAGGTGAGACAGCCCCAGTGGGTGGCTGCCAGCACATGGCCCAGTGAGCTCAGCCCAAATTGTCTAAGCTCGGCCCACATTGCAGGACCACCCGGTTGACCTACACACTTACGAGCAGTCCTAGATGGCTGTTGCTTTAAGCCACTAAGTGTTAGTTACAGTGAAAGCTAGCAGATATAGGTGCTATCCTGGACAAACACTTAGTTTGCAAATTAGAAAACTGGGCCTCCAAAGGCTAAAAGGATGCTAGAAGCATAGTGATAGGATCAAGGTCAATTTATTCTGGTGTTTGGTTGAGGGCTTTTCCTACTGCATCAGGGTGCTGTGGGCTGGGAAACTGATGAATTATAACAAACATTCTGATAGAGTTGATGGCTTCCTTAAATATTGCTTCCTTATCAAAGCATGGGTGGATCAGAGGAACCTGGCCCCAAATGGACATCAGAGCCCATCGTGGGAAATGCTCCCCTGCTCTGTGGGATGGGAGGGAAGGAAGTGGGAGGAAATGCTGAGTGTCCTGGCAGGACCGAGTCCCCTCCAGTCCTGCTTTAACACCAGCAGCACCTGCTTCCCGAGCCAGTGTCTGAGAGCTTGTAACTGAACCCATCCACTGTGGTCGGCCCCCCTTGCTGGGGAGACAGTGTTCATGACTTTACCCTATGGGTATGAAATAGATTTTTAATATTGAAAAAGGCCCTTGGAGCTATATTCACTGGTGTGGCAGATCATTCCAGTGGCTGTCAGCTAGGTACATTACACTGAATTGGATTTTAATCCTCAGTGAGAGTTCTCTTGGAGCCCCAGAGAGTGTTTATGTTATAGCCTGTATCTGGATAAGTCCTGGTGAATTTTTAGTGGTGCAGTAAGGCAAGCAGTCACACCACATTACAAGTAAAATGCTGAGCTGTCAGCATGAGACGCTCTGTCTTTCTTTTTGATCATCAAGATTCCCTTGTCCAGTTCTGGCAGAGATGTGTCCAGATGTGGTCCTGCCCTGGCTGCTGCCCGCCCCTGGGGTGACAGAGCAGTACCATCTGCCCCTCACGGTAGCAACTAGTATCAGGCACAAAAACTTCAGAAACATAAGTCACAGGGCATTCGACCTCTGACTTGAAAAACCACTTAATTATCAAATGAAGTTGAAGCTGCTTTCCTGCTGTTAGTCAAAGGAAATGAAATTGCAGGTATGTTTATAGAAGAAAGAATCCAGACGCCTTGAATGCCTAACCTTTCATTTATCAGAATACACGAGCTGGTATGACATTCATCAGTGTCGGCAACTGAATTTTTAAAATAATAATACAAAAAACTTCTGTAGGCAAGGTTTCAGATCAGAACTGTTTTAAGATGAATCATGATGAATGGGCACCCTGCATTAATGGAACCTGATTCAAAGCCACTCCTGCAAGGGCTGATGAAAGATGTCATGGAGAATTTAAGATCAAGGCAAAACCACAGAGTCATTAAGCGGTTGTCAGAAAATGTGATTTATTTGGAAAGAATTAAGAGAAAAAGCTTATTTAGCTTACAAACAGAAGGATGAGAAATAACTCTCAGAAACCACAAGATGCCTTTTGGAGTCTCCTGCAGTGAAAGCCACAGTAGACCCCTGGCTTGGTGAGTGAAGACCAGCCAGGACCGTGGGAGTGCCGATGAGCTTGCCGGAGCTCTGCGCCCCGAAGCACCTACTGCAACGCAGAGTCCGGGGCCTCTGAGCAACGTGCATCTCTGTGTCTCCACAGGGTTCTCTGTACTTTGTTTTTTTATGGCATTTGTTTTGTGCTTTTAAAAGCTTGTGTGTGTGTGTGTGCATTGTAATTTGTTTCATCATTATAATTTATAATATAGGGAAAGATCAAAAGCAGCGTAAACTATATAAAATGTATGTTTCATGTTTTTAGTGGTAACTTACAAGCTGGGCCTGTCAGCATAACATAAATGAGGTAGGGAAAAATAAAAAGACAATTTGTATTACTAAAAGTGATATTTGCAGACAAGCATTAACAAATATGTGCTTTAACAAAGGCTAAGACCATTTTTTCCTGGCATTTATTCAGATAGGAAGCTACATAACTATAGCAAAATTTTAGTCATCTGAACTAACAGCAAAACTTGAATTACTGAAAAGTAAGAGCCATTGACTGTTTTTCAGTAAAGTTTCATCACTTCTAAGTGTGTATAGTTAGATGCAAAGGCCACATGAACATGACCTCATTAACAGTGTCAAAATCTACATATGGGTTCTTTCCAAGTAGTGTCACAAAGCCCCAGGCACCATCTACAGTATCGTTTCCCCATATATGTGAGGCATAGTGTTCTCAATGTCCATGAGCAATGTGTAAGTAAATGTGTGTTTCCTGCACTTCCTTTTCATTATGTTTATTCAACAGGCCTCCTGTGTACAATGTGTGAAGGTAAACTGCTAACCATTCCCCATCTACGCGTTCACAGTTCATCTAATTGTGACTTGTAATCACCACCCACGGCAAAGGTGTGTGGAGGAGACCTGACTGGGTGTCTGGGCTCTGCTGCAGCAGAGAGACTGGCCCCCAATCCCACCCCTCCCCGAGGACCTAGTCCCAGTAGGAAGATGTTTTATCTCCCCATCCCCAACTGGCCTCAACCACTTTGCCCACACTCCCTCCTCCAACTGAAAACCTGTCCAAATAAACTGATGAAGATGCTCATCATCTCAGTCTAAATTTAAGTGTTAATCTTGTCCTTGAGCCTTTCTGGATTATTCCAGATGTCTCCGAAATCCTCAAGTTCTTTGTGTCTCTCTTAGGCCTTTGGTTATAACCTCTTTTTTTTTTTCTTCTTAGTATCCCAGACATGTTTCTCATTTTCTGGATAGGATGAAAGTATTTTTAAAAAATTGGTATAATTATAAGAGGTAGAAGAGCAGTTTTGTTACATGGATGTATTTTGTAGTGGTGAAGTCTGGGCATGTGTAGACATTATTTAGCTTCCACTTATGCAGTATTTGACTTTGTTTCTGAGTTATTTCATCTGAGATAATGGCCTCCAGTTCCATCTATGTTGCTGCAGAAGACATGATTTCATTCTGTTTTATAGCTGTATAGTAATGTGAGTATATACCACATTTTCTTTAACCATTGATTTGTTGATTAACACTTAGGTTGATTCCATATCTTTGCTATTGTGAATAGCACTGCTATAAACATACAAGTGCAGGTATCTTTTTGATATAATGATTCCTTTTCTTTTGGGTAGATACCCAGTAGTGGGATTGCTGGATTGAATGGTAGTTCTCTTTTTAGTTCTTTGAGAAAAAAATTCTTAATGTCTGTCTTCACTGCACCTGGAAGGGTGATTCTGAATGGGAAAGGGAGTCTATTCTAGCAGGACCCTGGGCTAGGACATTGGCATACAATAGAGATGACCTTGGTCTTTAACCCAAGGAGCTTACATAGTGAGACTAGTAAGCAAACACTAGGAAATAGTACAGCAGCGTCATAGGACAACAGTGAACATGAGCATGAACATGGGGGCACTTCAGGATACCCTGGGTTGGGATGATAGAAGAGTTGGAGAAGCTTCCAGAAAGATTGATAATTGCTCATTAGTCAGCTAGTTAATTATGTCTGTTGTACTCATGGGAACCAAAGAATTAGTTCGTAAATTGGGTACATTGAGCTAGTTTTAAGTGGGCTCAACAGCAACCACTGACATCCCTCCTGGAGAGACCACAAAGCCAGAGCCCCTGGGGGAAGGGCTGACCTCTCTGAAGAGCTGCTTCTTCTGCTTCCTTAAACAAACGATATCAACATAAAATGTGAGTTTTGTTCTGACTGGTGTTTTCTAATTGTCTTTACTCAGCACTTGGAGCCTCTTTCTCAGGCTTTGGAACTTTCCCAATAATTGAAGGGCCTCTAATCTCAGCAATTCATAGAAGTGATTTTTGGCAGAATTAGTTAAGAACTACTTCTTATTTCATACTCAGCGGGCACATTTTTGAATGACGGTAGCACACACCACACAAGTGGGCAAATAAAAATGTCACTTTGAGGCCGTTTGAATGGTCAGTATCACATTAGCATGAGGACTGTGGAGGATGTGTTGGAGATGAGTGGAGTCCGACCCCATGGGATGTTGCACCTCTAGACTGTAATTTTCTTATCTGTGCATTTCTTTTTTGCTTCATAATTTTAAGATCCATTTGGCTCTAAATACAATAGGTGACCTTTTACATAAAGTTAATAGATCTGCTCCATTCTACCTAAATGATGCAAAATATTCTATAGCATGGATACCGTATCTATTTTTTTAAGCCGTATGCTATTGATGGCATCCCCAGCTTTTCTCCAAACACGTCAGTTGGAAATAAATATGTTTACACATTCACCTTTTCATACATGTGAGACTATTTCTGTAGGATACATATCTAGAAATGCAATTGCTTTTTTCAAGGTTTATGCACTTAACTTTGTATAGTTACTGTCAAATTTCATTTGGACAAATTGGAAAACATTGTGTCGGAAGACTCCCGTCAGCAGTGTAGAAGGTTGCTGTTTTCCCTCTCAAATCACTGGATATTATCCATTAAAAATTGATAATATGGTAATGAATGACAAATTTCTTTTTGTTTCTGACCTGTGATAGGAAGAGATTGAGGCAACAGATACTTTGCATTAGAGGGAGGTAGCACCAAGCTTCAGTTAATTTAAAAATATTAAAATGCTAATTTTAAAATATAAACAAAATTCTTCTGCTTATTTTTATGCCTGGCATATAATTTTAGCATATTAAAAAACCTTCCTATGATCTGCAACCTTCCCAATTTACTCTTAAATCTAAAATTATAATTTTTATGCTATTCAGATATATTCTGCTTTTAGATGTAGGATAGTGACTCATGTACTTCATAGTAACTAGCGTTTTAAACATTTTGTTGAAGCACTTAAAACTAACTCCAAGCATGTATTATAAATGGCAGGACTCAGTGTAAGAACTTCCTGTTCCCCTAGCTTCTTCACCCTCCTTGGTTAAGATTAAATATTACACAGAATTTTCAAAAATTGAACTTCTGGAATTTTGACAGTTCTCTTTTTCCTGTGAAGAGCATGAGAGTGGAGAATCAGATAAATGAATATTTGTGGATGTGAACACACCTGTCACCATGCCAGGCAATACCTTATAAAATATTCCCTAGGGGCAGGAGGTGGGGATGGAGCTACCTGTGGAAGAAAGACCCTCCTCTTGTAAACAACTTGCTCCTTCTGGGAAGAGGGGGGAAGGTCCAAGTTTTGCACACTTACAGAGGCAGCATAGCAGCATAGACCATAAAAGAGGTGCACTTCCAGTTCCCTGTCTATGTGACTTGGACAAGTCACTGAACTTAGACTGTGAGCTCCAGTTTCATCTCTGGAAATAAGATTGATACTTACTACCTTTCCTACCTTTCTGGAACTTATTGAAAATCCAAGGAATAATGTATATGACAGCATTCTTCACGTTGGAAAATCCTATACAATGGAAGGATTTCAAAACAGTAATAACTGTTAACATTGAAAGGAAATTTAACAAAAACTAAATTATTATACTAAAAGCTTTATAATACATAAGTTTAGGTAAGTTTGACAAATATTCTTTTCAATGGACAGTTTATTTAAATTGCTCTTCTTAGGTAAGCATGCAAAAAATACCCTGGTTTGTCTGGATTTGCTGATTTGCTTGTGTCAGATTTGAAACTATGCTTTGTACCAGTCCTGGTGGGCGCAGGCCCCTCTGAGATGCTGTTCTGGCTTCTCAGAGCCCGTGGAGTTCTTGCCTCTAGGCTGTCTCTGCAGGTCTGTGTCTGGGGTTCTGTCTGTGTCCAGTCCAGAGGGGCAGGCAGGGAGGACAGTCGACCCCTCCAGGAATTCAGGGCTTCCTTTCCGAGAATGTCTGCAGGTGAAAAAAAATAAGCTGTGCCCAGATCACATCTTTGCGCTTGTTGCTTCACGAAGGTGGGGTGCATCTTCTGCAGGAATGTGCTGCTCTGGGCCGACTCCTGTTCTTCTTTGCACCGCTGGAGGCTGAGAGATGGTTCCATGACCTTGGAGGGCTCTTGCAGTCTGCGTCTTCAATAGAATTTGAGTGGATCGAAACTCTGTGAGCCCTCAAGCAAGGCTGCCGTGCCGTGTGGTGGAGCACACACATCTCAGCCCTGTTGGGGCAGGAGACCATGGCTGCCGGACAGGGTGCTGTGCAGTGGGTCCGGGTTGGCAGTGGACGGTGCCCTGGGGGTCCCCGCTGCCACCCTTTGCACCCTGGTCCAGAATTCCTGTTCTTCTGGGCTCTGTGGTGCTTGTGGATTCAGCAAACGTTTATTGCGAGCCTGCCTGTGCCAGACTCTCCTCGAGGTGCTGGGAATGGAGCAGTTAACGAAACAGTGTCTTTGCACACACAGAGCTTACGCTTCACAGTGTGGGCTGAGACGATTTTAAAAAACGAAATATATAACGTACCACATGGTGATAAATTCTATGTGGAAAAGAAAGCAGGAAAAGGGACCAAGGAGGGGCTGAGGTGTGTGTACGTGTGGGGTGCGGTGGAGAGTGTGTGTGTTAGGGTGGGAGGTGTGTATGCGTGAGTGCATGTGCAGTTTGTGTGTATATGTGTGTGCATGAGTGTATGTGTGTGAATGTATGGTGTGCTGTGACGTGTGTGTGTGTTCTGTGTGTATATCTGTGAGTGTGTATGTGGTATGCATATATGTGTATGTGTATGTGTTGAGTGTGTAGTGTGTTGTGGAGAGTGTGTGTGTGTGTGTAGGTGCATGTGCATGTGTTGTGTGTGCAGTGTGCTGTGGAGAGTGTGTATGTTTATGTTCGTATGTTGTGTGTATAGTGTGCTGTGGAGAGTGGGTGATATATATGTGTGTGTGTGCATGTGTTATATATGTAGTGTGCTGTGGAGAGTATGTGCTGTGTGTGCACCCATGTGTGAAGAGGGACCTGAAGCAGCTGAGGGACAGCCGGTGGGCACAGTTGTCTGAGGTAGGAGCATGCCAGAGTGTTCCAGAACAGCGGAGCCCAGTGTGGGTGGAGGGAGAAGCAGGGGTGGGAAGGTAGTGGTTAGAGGTGTGTCCTCGTCCTGGAGGTCTTGAGAGTCCTGGTGAAGCCCTTGGGGAAGGGAAGACAGGGTGGGGGCTCTGCAGCCCCAGGGGTGTCTTCTGGCCACTCCAGGCAGCCATGTGCTGGGAGGGCCAGGAGTGGACACCGTCTGATGAAGGAGCGTTGCATTTTGTAGTAGTGGACAACAAAGGGGCAGGTAGTGGAGGGGACATGGGAGGAGCACTGAGACCTCTGCTGGGGAGGGAGGAAATAAGGGTCCAAGGCAGTGAAGCCAGATGAGCAGACTTGAGGGCCTGGGGTCTCAGACTGGCTGGCACTGGAGCACTGAGCAGGAAGTCCACAAGCAGGATGAAGGTTGGCAAGGCCACAGCCTGGGCAGTGACCCCAAGCAAGGCGTACTCTCAGGAAGAGAGGAGCTCCAAGTCCCAGGGCCAGGAGGCAGGAAGAGCCTTCAGGGAAGGCAATGGGGGCCGGTGTTACTGAGCAATCAGTGGGCCTGCTTCCCCATGAACATGGGAGGCAATACTATGGCACCAGCTTTTGAGGAAAAAAAGGTTTTATTGTGCATCGACTGGCAAGGAGACAGGAGGCACCGCTCAAACCCGTCTCCCTGAGCTGGGGCAGGGCAGAGGGGAATGAGGCATCATCTGGTTGGATCTTGCAGTAAGGTGATTCTGAGGCTTGCTTCTTAATTCAGTTTCCCATTCCTTGGTCCAGGCACTTGGGTTCTGTCTGTTGCATGCTTGGTTCATCTTGCTCAGATTATGTAATTTGCAACCTGGGGGTCCGTGGCAACTGAAAAACAACTCACCATTTTACTACACAAATTTGAACCAGATTCAGCTGGTTCTGCAGTTCCACCAGGCTTCTGGGTGTTGGCAGCAGAATCCACAGGGTGTGAGACTCACTTTAGGTTGAAGAGGTGGCATGTCTGGAGGCAACTGTGAGCAGTGAGGAGACCCAGCTGTCTACAGTCCCATGACACCAACACTTTGGGAAAAGAAGGAGTCACCCTCTGGGAGGCTTCAGGTGCTGTGTCCTCTGTGGGGAGCACATCAGAGTCCTTGTGGCCCCATTCCAAGCCAGTCCAGTCTCTGGGGCAGGCTGGCATTGGCATGATTCAGAAAGCTCCCTGGGTGGCTCCAGGGCACATCCACAGCCCTTGAACTAGACTCAGAGTTGAAAGGTGGTTCGGAGAGAAGCATATGGTTGCACAGGACTCTGTTGTGGACAACCAGAGTAGCAGCCCCTGCCAGGCCCAGGGTGTGGAGGGGGAAAGACTCCTGAGCATGGGCACAGTGGCAAGTCATGCAGAAAGGCTGTGAGTAGGAGGAGGGAGGACATCTTGCCAGGATGGCAAACACTAATCTGCTTTCTGTCTCTGTTCATTTGTCCATTCTGAATATTTCATATAAATGAAATTATACACTATGTGACGTTTTGTGTCTGGCTTCTTTCACTCAGAGTGTTTCCCAGGTTCATCCATGCTATAGCATGTGTCAGTACTTCATTCCTTTTCATAGCTGAATAGTATTCCATTGTATGGATATGCCACACTTTTTGTATTCGTTCATTTGTTGATGGACATTTTAGTTTTTTCACCTTTTGGCTGTGGTAAATAGAACTGCAGTGAACATCAGTGTATAAGTGTTTGTTTAAACACCTGTTTCAGTTCTTTTGAGTATAGATAGATGCTCCCTAACTTACAGTATTTTCACTTTACAATGGTGTGAAAGCAATACATGTTCAGTAGAAACCATAATTTGAGTACCCATTCACTTTCAGTACAGTATTCAATAAATTACATGAGATATTTGACATTTTATTACATTATAATAAATAAATTATAATAAGCTCTGTGTTAGATGATTTTGCCCAACTATAGGCTAATGTAAGCATTCTGAACATGTTTAAGATTGGCTAGGCTAAGCTATGATGTTCAGTAGGTTAGGTATATTAAATGCAGTTTTGATGTATGATATTTTAAATTTATTGTGGGTTTATCAGGAGGTAAGCCCATTGTAATTTGAGGAGCATCTGTACTTAGCAGTGGAATTGCTGAGTCATGTATTTCTATGTTTAACTGAGTGAGGAGCCGCCAAACTATTCTATAGCAGCTGCACCATTTTACAGTTCTGGCAACAATGTATAAGAGTTCCAATTTCTCCACATCCTTTACCACACTAATTTTATTTTTATAGTCATTCTAGTGGGTGTGAGGTCATATCTTACCGTGCTTTTGATTTGCATTTTCCTAATGACTAATGATATTAAGCATTGTTTCATGTGCTTGTTGGCTATTTGTATTAATATATCTTCCTTACAGAAATATCTATTCAAATACTTTGACATTTTAAAAATTGAGTTATCTTTCAAGTTGAGTTGTATGAGTTTTTTTAAAAAAATATATTCTTGATACTAGACCCTTATCAGATATGATTTGCAAATCTTTTCTCCTATTCTGTGGGTTGTCTTTTCACTTTCTTGATAGTGTCCTTTGATGCACAAAAGTATTTCATTGTGATGAAGCCAGGTTTACATATTTTTTTCTTTTGTTACTTATGCTTTTGGTGTTGTAGTTAGTAAACCATTGCCAAATCCTAGGTCATGAAGATTTACTCCTGTTTTCTTCTAAGAGTTTGATAGTTATAGGTCTTAATTTAGGTCTCTGATCCATTTTGAGTTAATTTTTGTATGTGGTGTGAGGTAAAGGTCCATCCTCATTCTTTTACATGTGTCTATTTGGTTGTCCCAGCACTATTTGTTGAAGACACTGTTTTTTCCTCGTTGAATGATCTTGGCATTTTTGTTGCAAATCAATTGATCATAGTTATATGGATTTATTTCTGGACTTTCACTTCTATTCCAGTGATCTAGATGTTTGTCATTATGCCAACACTGCACTCTTTTGATTGCTGTACTTTGTGGTAACTTTTGAAATTGGGAAGTGTGACACATCCAAATTTTTATTCTTTTTCAAGATTGTTTTGACTATTTGGGGTCCCTTGAAATTCCATATGAATTTGAGGACCAGATTTCCATTTTAGCAAAGAAGCCCTTGGTGTTTTGATAGGGAGTACATTGAATCTGTAGATTTCTTTGGGTAGTATTGCTATCTTAACAATATTAAATGTTCCAATCCATGAACATAGGGTGTCTTTCCATTTAATTAGTATTTGTGTTTTCTTTAATTTCTCAACAATGTTTGGTAGTTCTCAGTATACAAGACTTGTACCACTTTGGCTAAATTTTTTTAAAGTATTTTTTGATGCCATTGTACATGGAATTGTTTTCTTAATTTCTTCTTCAGATTTTTCATTGCTAATGTATGGAAATGCAACTGATTTTTTGATAAGGATGAGTTGATCTTGTATCTTTCAACCTTTCTGAATTTGTTTGTTCTACCTCTGTGTGTGTATTCTTATATTTTCTATATATAAGAACATGTCATACATAAATAGAATGGTTTTATTTCTTCCTTTACAATTTGTATATCTTTCACTTCTTTTTCTTGCCTAACTGCTTTGGCTAGAGCTTCCAGTAAAATGTTAATTAAAGTGGAGAACAAGGTCATACTGATTTTAGGGAGAAAGCTTTTAGTCTTTTGTCACTGAATATGATGTTAGCCATATGTTTTTCATACATGCCCTTTTTCATGTTGAGGAAGTTATCTTCTATTTCTAGTTCACTGAATTTTCTTTTTAATCCATAAAAGCTGCTGCGTTTTGTCAGTTGCTTTTGCTACATCAATTGAGATGATCATGTTGGTTTTTTCCTTTGTTCTATTAATGTGGTATATTAATTTTTGTATATTGAAGGACTTGCATTCCTGGGATAAATCCTACTTGATCATGATGTATAATCCCTTTAATATGCTACTGAATTCAGTTTGCTAGTATTTTGTTAAAAACTATTTTGTTAAGAATTTATGCATATATATTCAAGAGGGATATTGTTCAGTAATTTTCTTGTGATGTCTGTCTGGCTTTGTAATGATGACTTCAGAGGAAGAGTTAGAAAGTTTCCTCTGCTTTTATTTTTTGAAGAGTAAGAGAAGGTTTGGTGTTAATTCTTCTTTAAATATTTGGTAGGATTCCCAGGGAAGCCATCTGATCGTGGGCTTTCTTTTTTTTTTTTTTTTTTGCTAGAAGTTTTTGATCACTGATTCTACCTCTTTGCTTGCTCTAGGTCTGTTCAGATTTTCCATTTTCTTTGTGAGTCAGTCCCCTCAGGGAAACCCCTGTCAGGTCAAAACCCCAAATTCCTTGGGTTTAAATAAGGTTCACTCTGCTCCCTCCAGAACTAACTACCCAGGGGGAACATGGCTGCAGTCTTCACACGCCTGCTGCTGCCCTGGGTCGGGAGGTGCTGAGATGCTCTCCTGCCCTGTTTCACTGGTGAAGTGTTCCTTGGTTGTTGAAAACCTCTATCGTCCAGCATTCTAATAAGGTTGGTTCTGACAGTTTTTGCCAAGTTTTTCAGCATGTCTTGAGAGGAGCATCCCAGAGGGCCCTACTCAACCATTTTTGCTGATGTCACACCTATTAAATAAACTTCTGTTACACAGTCAATGTTTTCTCAAGCAACAATTCTTTCTGTCTGGAGTTTTAAGCAGTCTCATTATTTTCTTCTCTTACACGGGCCTTCTGCTTAAAGCACTCCGTGACGTCCCATTCAGCTGTGGCCTCTGTGTCTGGGTCACACCAGCCATGTTACTCTCATGGAGCTTAATTTACCAGTTTTTTGTTTCTTTTCTGACAGAATTGAGGAATCTTTATTTTAGGGGAGATGGTCCTCTAGATTTGAGTCTTATAAAGAATGTTTCTTTATGTGTGCACATTCTCAATATATGCCAGTGAGGTGGGGGATGTCTTTCACATTTTATTTCTCTGCTGTACTGCTTTTATAAGTTCCTGCAGTATCCACATTCATCTCTTCTGTTTTCTCTTCCACTTCCTGAGACTTCATTCCGTTTTGACCTGCCCGCCTTTGACAATTGTTCTCTAACAGGTAGCACCGTGTAAGGATCCATAACACTTGCACTTAATGCTTTCCCTTGTTTTCACCAGCCACCCGCTAATGTGCTGGGGTCCGCGCAGTGCCGCCCCGTCACCACAGGCTGCCAGTGCAGCTGATGGTGCTGGATCTCCGATGCTTTAGTGCTGGGAGAGACAACAGGCAGGCCAGCCATCGAAACGTAGAAGATGTGCTTATTAAATATTTGTTTCCTTTGTGTGCAAGTTCGTTCAGAACAGATAGGGACCTTGGAGATGACCTGTTCAGCCTCTGTTTTACAGATGAGGCAATGGAATTCACAAAAGCCTATCAGGCAGCAGAGCTCTCCCTCCCGTGGAGTGTACCCTGCTGTCCCACGAAATTGCCAGTATCTCCATCTAGATGGTCCTTCTCCATGGGTTTTCAGTAAGCCTGGTCTGATAGCCACGTTTTCAGATTCCTGCGAGGTTCAATTTAAAGGGAACTGAGAAGGCGCCTGCTTCTCTAATGCGTTTTCCTGGCATGTTTCCCTGACATTGAAACCCTAACCCTACTGGCTCCTCTAGACAGGCGGCCGTTGGGACGAATGAGGATGTCTCCTCTGGAGGGAGCACACACGCAGAGCAGCCCCTGAGCAAGGTGTCCCTGGCACCTGGGGCTTGCAGGGGCGGGCAGGGGACTGTGAAAGGGAGAAACGACCAGACCTAAGGCAGTTATAGAGTGGGAGTGGCTGCTGCCAGGCTGACTTGGCCAAATCCTGGCTCAGCACTTACTGTGTGACAGTGGGCAGACCACTTGCACACTCCCCGCCTCAGTTTCCCTAGCTGTACCATGCAGATAATATAATAAGGATTCATGAGGAAAATGTATGAAGCACTAGGACAGTGCCCCAAGTACTCTATGAGTGTCAGCTGTCATCGCTTCATGTTAATGTTTGTGAGCAGGGCGCTGAGCCTGCGGCTCCCTGAAGGTGTCGGGGACTCTGCTATTCAGGTTGCAGGAGCCCCATTCCCGAGTATGCTTTCTCTTCGTCCATGCTGTGGATTCTGCTACTGGACATACAGAAAGATTACCTAAGGTTGTATCTGGGATGTTTTTGTGAAAAGAAAGGCCCTTAGGATTTTTATTTTTTTTTAAATTTTAGAAAGATACCAGGCCGGACAATTTTGGGCCCCCTTTTAAATATTGCGGTCCCTCCAACATGTTGATGCCCCGTTATGTCTCACTGCGTGCCAGGCGGGGGGTGCAGCAGAGCACAGTGGCTCAAAGTCTGGTCAGAATGCCTGGTTTCAAGGCCAACTCCATGGGATCACAAGCAAGCGTGATGCCTTTTCAGCCCCATGCGGCCTCTCTTAGAAAAAACAACATTGATAATAATAGTATCATCCTTCTCACAATTGTTCTGACAACTAAAATTGGTTTTATACATGCAAATCACACACAAATATTTACTCCGTGCAGCCCAGGAACCTTTATTAAGCTGGCTGGTTCCATGTGCCCCACCCTGGGCTCTGTGCCAAGGACCCAGACACTTGCCCTTTCCGATTTATAGCGAGGGCTTCAACCATCCATTATTCGGAGGCTGCAAGGGTGAGCATTATTTCCTTGGTTTTTCTTTGGAGACCAGGACTCAGACAGAGAGCCTGAGCACATGGCCCAAGGCATTTGGGGGGACGTGAGATTCCAGTTGAGGACTATAAGACTGCAAAGCTTTTCACAGCACCAACTCCCCTCTTGAAAAGTTTTCTAAACCCATATTTTCAATTTGCTTAGACTAGAAAGCAGTGTCTCCCAATTTCAGCCAAGGGATATAGATGATCGGGTTTTAATATGTTTGGGGTGTGGCTAGACAGATGGGATTGACCTTTCTGGGTGTTAAGAAAATCTTCTGGCCCTGGGAAGAGGCTGATTGAGTAGAGGGAAGTAGTTCTGCAGCCAGCAAGGAGAGCTTTCTTGTCTCCTTGGAACTGGGCCTGACAGCATTAACATCTCCTTGTGTTTATTCTACACTCACAAACTAACTTAAAAAAATCTATCATGAAGATTTTTTCCTGATCACAAAAATAATAGATATTTATGGTGAAAATTTAAAAATACAGAAAAGCACAGAGAAGAAGGGAAAAAATCCTAGCTATCACCATTTACATTTAAGTATATGGTTTTCAAAATATATATGTTATGACAATACAAACACATAATTTATACGGAAAATAGCATTTTCTGGCCTACTTTTTACACAAAACAGCATAATTATCAGTGTCTATTTTTTTTTTTACAGCCAGATGTCAAAGCTTTGGCCTCAGTATATGACCCCAATACAATTTCCACCCTCCGAGAGGCAGGGATCTCTGCAGACGAACAACACTGGCTTATATGACACATCGATGCCTCCCGTTGTTGGTTTTCTGAAAAATGATGTTTCAGTAACAGATTCCACAAGGGCTTGGTCTTCACCTGTCTTGTCACCATCATATCAGCGTTGACTGGCTCAGGCCCCTGTGTGGCTGGCTTGGCAGCTCTGTTGAATGAGGGCATTAATATGGTTGCTTTGGCTAACGTGCATGTATTATGCAGAACTTCATAGCAGTATAAGAACTGGTAAATACATATATGTGTACACACACGTGTGCACATATATTTTATATATATATATTCTGTAATGACAAAGGAAAGTTCTGGAAATCAAGACCAACCCCAAAGTCATATCTGGAAGCTCAACCCCAGCCTCACTGGTCATCACCACACACTTTCCTGCAACCGATGTGGGAAATCCAGCCCTTTCTCATTCAAAATGCTCTTGTTTCGGTAGGTCTCTGTCTCCACCCTAGGTGTCTGGTGATGCGCGGGCAGGTGGTGGCATCTGACAGCAGAATCCCTTCCTCCTGGCATCACATGTGGTTGCTTCTCATAATTTACTAATTAGTAAAACTTTTCCACAATTCTCATAACCAAGTTTATACTCTTCACTTTCTAGCACAGTATGATGCCAAGGCAGGGGGAGGGGAGACAAGTATCATCTGCTCTCCATCCTTTCACTAAATTTAGGTTTTCCCTTGGGTTGCATTGTGGTGTGGAGCGAGGGTTTGGGAATTTAGCTTCCTCCCACAGGGCCTCCGGGGCCCGCCCAGCCAGGGGGGGGACCCTGACCCCAGGGGGCCTGCCCACACCTCTGCCTTCTGCCAGGAGGCTGCAGGCCACAAAGGACACACACTCCTCTTGGTTCTGCTCTCTCTCCTGCCTTCTTCTTTCCCACCACCCCTAGTTTTCAGACGTGGATGTCTGCTGTTTTCTCTGCATTGAGGCTGAGCTCTTCTGGCTGCAGGAATTCCCACAGGGGCCCGCCTTCCCTTCCCGTGTGCCCACGACAGCTCTTCAATTTCCAGCAGTTCAGCTTGACCTGGATTACTGCGTCTGATAAACAGCCACCATATGGTCAGCCTGGCAGGCTGTAGGTTCTTGCATTCAGAAATGCTCCAATTCAGCACAAGCCGTTCCCAGCAAATACAGACAATCGGCTCACACTAAATCATGACAAATTGTTCTTTCATGCATTCACAGTGGGCACCATCACACAGAGTGGGGTTCTAGTTTCCATGTGTTTTTTCCTCATGTTTGTCATTTGGTTTAGCAAATATTTATTGAGCACAACTGTGAGGAGCCTCCAGGCTCAGCGCTGGTTGAGGAAACCGAGGTCGATCAGAGAAAGGCTCTGCCCTTCAAGAGTATCTAGTTCAGTGAGAGGGTGAAATGTATTCACAGACATCTGGTAAACCAGATGAGTCACTGTGCCTCTGTTGTATTAATATTTTGGAGATCAGAAAAGACTGGACCTTTCGGCAGAGAGGGGGTGGGTTAATTATTCACCTTTGTGCTCACAGTTTACTCATCGCCAGGGCTGCTGGGCTGTAGGCTCAAATTGTCTTACAGATAAAGCATGATATTAGAACTAGCATTTACCTTCTGACTGTCTGGAGCACCGTGTAGACATTTCGTTTGTACGTTTCATGGGAGTGACAAATAACTATGAGATACTAATTTCTCTCTGTAATCATATTTTTTAAATCTGGAGCCACTTTCCAAACAATCAGGAAATTTGGACTGGGTCAGAAAAGGGACAAGTTTTAGATCCTGTCCATCTCCTTTTTGTGTTGTTGTTTTTCTATTGCTGTATGTGTCCATCTCTATATTGAAACATTAGTGAGCCACATAGGAGTGTGTTACTTGTGTCAGTCTCTTCTAGCAGAGTGTGAGCTCTGGGGGGCAGATACTCTGGCCTGCAGCCTGGCGCATGAGAAGTGTAAATGCTATGTATGGCCATACCACCCCGAATCCTTCTGGTCTCATCTGGTCTTGGAAGCCGAGCAAGGTCAGGGCCTGCTTAGTGCCTGGAGACTGCCTGGGAATACCGGGTGCTGCAGGCTTTTAGAAAATGTAAATGTAGAAGAATCTTTATTGGTGAGGGGAACTAGATGGTTAGAGACAAAGGTATGGCTGGTGGGAGCCTTGGGTACTTGGGGCTAGGAAGAGGGGCCTATCTATCTGGGGTGTGGCAACAAAGTAGAGGGTGGAAAGGGTTAGGAGGGAAGAGTATCTTCTCTGTAGACAGAGCTCACCTCATTCACAGTTTTTCCTGAGGCGTAGAAAATTTTTATTCAGTTATTTTTTCCTTCCCTCGCCCTTCCTCCCTCCCTCCCTTTCTTCCTTCTCTCTTTCTTTCTCTTCATCTCTTTTTCTTTCCTTCTTTTCTTCCTTCTTCCTTCCCCCTCCCCCAGTCGTTTTTTCTTTCAGGACAATAAATTCAATTATAATATTCTCTAAATTTTCTGTTCACCCTACAGCAGAGATACTTAACTGGAGCAATTCCCTCCCCTGCCCATTCAGTCCCTGTTGAAAGGACATTTGGCATTGTCTGGAGACATTTTTGTTGGCATGGCCTGGGGGAGGTGTGTTGCTGGCATTGAGGGGGTGGAGGGCAGACGTGCTGCTCAACCCCCTATAATGCACAGGAAAGGCCCCTCCCTAAAGAATTATCTGATCCAAAATGCCAAGAGTGTCAAGGTTCTGAGACATGCTACCCTAGAGAACAAGGATATCCTGGATACAAGACGTGATAATATTGGAAGCCTGTTCTTCTTGGTTCTATGATATTCTTTTTTAATCAGAGATGTTATAAGAAGATATGGAATTAAAAAAAAAGAAACAGTAACAATAAAGTCCTGGGTAGCACACAGATAGGGCTAGGCCTGAATAATTTGGAATTGTTACAATTTCAGTGTTTTGAATTTTTATAAATATGTTCTGTGAATACAAGAAGAGAAGATTCAGTCTTTTAAAAAATATTCAATGGTAATATCACAGGGCCTAATTTTGAAGATATGCTCCCTTTCTTAAACCAACTCGACTTGAACAAGAGGAAGAAGAGCACTTTGTTAGTTTTTTTTGTTTGTTTGTTTGTTTGTTTTTTTATTTCAGCTCATCATGGGGGTACATAAGTTCAGGTCATATACATTGTCCCTGTCCCGCCCATCCCCCCGAGTCAGAGTCCCAAGCGCGTCCGCTCCCACTCTCCAGACAGTGCGCCTGGCACTCATCATGTAGTCATACCTTGATCCCCTCCCCCCCCCACCTCCCCGGGTCTGCACCCTCAAGCATGACCATTCCCCAGAGGGTGCGCAACGCACTCATCATGTAGGCATACACCCATCCCCTCCCCCCACCCCCCCCATCCCAGTCTGATATCCAATTGGTATCCTTCCCCGATGTGCATTTAGGTGATGATCAGGGAAACCAGTTTTCTGGTGAGTACATGTGATGCTTGTTTTTCCATTCTTTGGATACTTCACTTAGTATAATGGGTTCCAGCTCTCTCCAGGAGAACCAAAGAGATGTCGTATCATCGTTATTTCTTATAGCTGAGTAGTACTCCATGGTATACATATACCACAGTTTACTAATCCATTCGTGGATTGATGGGCACTTGGGTTGTTTCCACATCTTTGCGATTGTGAATTGTGCTGCTATAAACATTCGGGTACAGGTGTCTTTGTTAAAGAATGACTTTTGTTCTTCTGGGTATATGCCCAATAATGGAATTGCTGGATCAAATGGTAGGTCTACTTGAATCTGTTTAAGGTATCTCCATATTGCTTTCCATAGGGGTTGCACTAGTTTGCATTCCCACCAGCAGTGTATGAGTGTTCCTGTCTCTCCGCATCCACGCCAACATGTGTTGTTTTGGGATTTTTTGATAAAGGCCATTCTCACCGGAGTTAAGTGGTATCTCATTGTGGTTTTGATTTGCATTTCCCTAATGATTAGGGATGTTGAGCATTTTTTGATACGTTTTTTGGCCATTCTTATGTCTTCTTTTGAAAAATTTCTATTCATGTCCTTTGCCCATTTTTTGATAGGATTGTTTGATTTTTTCTTGCTGATTTTCCTGAGTTCTAAATAGATTCTTGTTATCAGTCTTTTATCTGATGTGTAGTATGCGAAAATTTTTTCCCATTCTGTAGGCTGTTTATTTTCGTGACTGTTTCTTTGGCTGTGCAGAAGCTTTTTAATTTAATCAGGTCCCATTCGTTTATTTTTGTTGTTGCTGCAATTGCCTTAGGGGTTTTCTTCATAAATTCTTTGCCTAGACCAATGTCTGTGAGAGTCTTTCCTACATTTTCTTCTAGAATTCTAATCGTTTCCCATTTAAGGTTTAAATCTGTTATCCACCGTGATTTGATTTTTGTGAGAGGTGAAATCTGTGGGTCCTGTTTCAGTTTTCTACATGTGGCTATCCAGTTTTCCCAGCACCATTTATTGAATAGGGACTCTTGTCCCCAGAGTATGTTTTTGTCTATTTTGTCAAAGATTAGATGGTTATATGAGGATGGTTTTATATTTGGGTTTTCTGTTCTGTTCCACTGGTCTGTGTCCCTGCCCTTGTGCCAATACCAAGCAGTTTTAAGCACCACAGCTTTGTAGTATAGTTTGAAGTCTGGCAAATCAATACCTCCCATTTTGTTTTTATTGCTTAAGATTGCTTTTGCTATACGGGGTCTTCTCAAGTAGGCTTCATCCCAGAGATGCAGGGGTGGTTCAACATACGAAAATCTATAAATGTAATTAACCACATAAATAGAAGCAAAAATAAAGACCATATGATCCTCTCAATAGATGCAGAAAAAGCATTTGACAAAATTCAACACCCTTTTATGATAAAAACACTTAACAACATAGGCATAAATGGGACCTACCTAAAAATAATACAAGCCATATATGACAAACCCACAGCCAACATCATACTGAATGGGGAAAAATTGAAAGTATTCCCACTCAGAACTGGAACCAGACAAGGCTGCCCACTGTCCCCATTACTTTTCAACATTGTATTGGAAGTCCTTGCGAGAGCTATCAGACAAGAGAGCAGAATCAAAGGTGTCCAAATAGGGACAGAAGAGATCAAACTCTCACTCTTCACTGATGATATGATGTTGTATCTGGAAAACCCCAAGGACTCAACCAAGAGACTCCTGGAATTAATTAACGAATTCAGTAATGTCTCAGGTTACAAAGTCAATACACACAAATCAGAGGCATTCATATATGCCAATACCATTCAATCGGAGAACCAAATTAAGGACTCAATACCTTTCAAAATAGCAACAAAGAAAATAAAATATCTAGGAATATATTTAACTAAAGAGGTAAAGGACCTCTATAAAGAGAACTATGAAACGCTAAGGAAGGAAATTGCAGAACACGTAAATAAGTGGAAATCCATACCATGCTCATGGATTGGAAGAATTAACATCGTTAAAATGTCTATACTACCCAAAGTAATCTATAGATTCAATGCAATTCCTATTAAATTACCAACATCATTTTTCACAGATTTAGAAAAAATAATTATACACTTTGTATGGAAACAGAGAAGACCCCGTATAGCAAAAGCAAACTTTGTTAGTTTTTAAATAGGAAATTTGACAAAATTGTCATCAAGATTATTTTTTAAATAATTTAGTTCCCTAAACCCATCTTCAGATTTAGTACAGAAAGTCCCCTGAAGTCTGACAGGACATGCAGAGCCTCTACTCATTCAGGTAAATTTGAAATTCTTACAGAATTTATCTGTGGGAAATTTCTATATAGGAAATGACTCAACGAAGATAAAACACTAAGTGCACTAGATGAAATGTATAGAAATATCAGAGTCTTCTAGTTCCAGTCGAGATGGAGCAGTCCCTTTGCTCTTAGTCCTTCATCTTAGGAATGACAGTCTCTGAACATGACAAAACAAACAATCTTAGGAAGACTCTGAAAGGTGAAAACCAAAGGCAAATTGGCTGGGGAACTTAGGACTTGAGAAATGACACATGGTGAGTTAGCCACAATCCCATAATATGATATCCAAAATGCCAAGGATATAATCAAAACTCATACAATGAAACTGGAAACACCTGCCTTGAAAGAGAGAAGAAAATGAACAGATGCCAACCGCAAGGTGAATAAGATGTTGTAATTATCTGTCAAAATAATGGAATACATAGAGAAAATACTTAGACAATTACATTTAAATAACGAGGATGGTGAAAGGACCTGAATGGTAGTAAGTTTTCTACACTTCACTCAAAGCGGTAAAACCATCCTGATGCCAGTGCACGGTGATGTTACTGCCTTAGTCTGCTAGGGCTGCCGTAAGCAAGTGCCACACACTAGGTGCTGTAAACAACAGAAATTTATGTTCTCAAGAGTTCTGGAGGCTGGAAGTCACAGACCAAGGGATCATCGGGTTTGGTTTCCCTAAGGCCTCTCTCCTTGGCGTAGAGATGGCATCTTCTTATGACTTCTCTTTTTATACTGGATTAGAACCCACCCTAATGGTCTCATAACATAATCACCTCTTTAAAGACCCTACCTTCAAATCCAGTCACATTCTGAAGTACTGAGAGTTAGCACTTCAACATAAGGATTTTGGAAAGCGTGCAATTCAGCCCATAAGGTTTATGTATTCATATTGCAGCCAGAAAGAAAACTGTACAAGTGATATACTGAAAACACTATAAATAATACAAGGAATCCTTAAAAATGTTCAAGAATCCCTGGAAAAATAAGAAAAGAGAAACAGAAGAATAAGAAGCAAAGGGTGGGGGGAATAAAAACAAAAAACACCAATTACCGATCTTAAGAATAAAACAAGATATATCACTATAGATACTACAGCCACTAAAGGGATAATGAGAGAATACCATAGTCAACTTTAAAGTTATAAATTCAACATTATTCTAAAAATCAGAATGAATGGACCAGTTTGTTAAAATGGAAGGTGTTCTGATAAATGCCCAGGCTCCATAATAATAATAATAATATTATTAATATTTTTACAAAATCACGCTTGGTGATGACCACTGTGCTTTTGGCTCTCTGTGAGAGAGGATTTTACATGTGGTCATAATGGGGTGCATTTGTCATTCAAAGTCTATTTTGTCAATTTATGGAATCTTTGGTTAAAGATTATTCTATTTTCACATGAGCTTATGCTCAGCAACTTGAGTTGCTGTCTGAACTATGTGCTTCAGGAATAGCAGGCAGGCTGTGGATTGAGTTACAGTATTTCCACCACATTAACTACGAGCTTATTTCTCCTAGTAAAAGTGCTGACAGGTATGTGTGGATGTTACCTTATTTCTCAACATAAATATATAATCTGTGTGTCTCTTTGTACTTTTCCTCCATAGTACTCCCGAAGGTACTAACTATATCAAAAAGTAACCATGTCTCAAATACTGAAAATTGCAGGAAGAACAAATAAAACTGCCACTGATAAAAATGATACAGCACTATTTCTAGTTAGTGTTTCCTTGAATTGTTTTGGATTATTATCCTTTAAAAAATTTAAAACCTTGATGATTGTGCCAGTCATACAGATTTGTGAATTATGAAACAAGTCTTAGTCATATTCATAATCTTTCTTTTCAATGAATTTGGAAGATTAAACAGGCATCCATGAGTCATGTGTGATCCTAATCGTGGAGTGACAGGCTCAGTGATGCTCCACAAATGCTCTCAGGAAGTCCCAGGCCCACTGAGGGCCTTGCCTCCTCTTCTAGGTATCATATCAATCTCCACACACATTTGCTCTGTACTGACAACCCACTCCTTGGCACTGACCCCCCTTTTCGTCAGGTGGTAGAAAAGTCACTTAAACTTGGTTTAATGCTTAAAAGTTAAATCCTTTGCCGTCAAAGCCTCAAGTCAAAGATCACCACTCAGGTGTAGTTTGGGTGGGAGCATCTGAACTGTGGACCCTGGGACGTCCCCACAGTAGCTCACTCAGGGTGGCCGCCTGCTGGCACCAGATCTGCAGGGCTGTGCCCACGGTGGAAGGGAATAAAAAGCAACAAAACCACCTTCATAAATACCAGAGTGTGATCGGAGAGTGTGGAGAATATAAAAGCAGAAGGAAGTCCTTCCCTTTTCCTTTAAATCTTTCTTTGTTCAATTTTTTAAATTACAAAACTTTTACACATTCATTGTAACAAGCATATAATACAATGGTGTATTGAAGACAGTTAATTTCCCTTTCCATTCCCTGTTCTCTCCCACCCACCTGAAGTGGCCAACATCAATAGCGTGGAGTATATCTGCCCACAGTTTTCTCATTGCTCTTACAGATGCCTTCAAATGTACAATTATATGCCTTTTAAATGACTGCCTTTTAAATGGTCTTTTCACACATCTGTTTCCCATGGTGAGGACTTTCCTTAATGGTTAGTGGGAAAATAAATAAGCCCTTGTGTTAACGAACAAAAGGCCAGCCCAGCCAGAACCCTGTGGAAATGTGCTGCTCGATATTTAGAAATTACTAAGGTGAAGTAGTTTCACTGTACTGTACATGTATTCAGAAGTCACAGGAAATGAATATCCTTTGCCTTATAGTGTTTGGAAAAGAAAAAACCTTCCTGATGAAATGAAAAGTCAAATGAAAAAAACCCTTGTTAGCTCCTATTTGTAGGATGTTCTGCTATTTGTTCTACCTCAAAACATTGATTTCAGTAATTTTATTTCTACCTTATATCACATTTTCTATTTTTTTGCCCATGAAAACTGATTCAAAGATAGAGTAATTCAAACTGGCCGAGGGCTGTTGCCCCCCAGAGGCTTGGCAGGGTGGTCGGCATGGTTCCATAATGAGTATGAATTTGAGTGCTGCTCATTCAGTGGGATGTAGACTTTAATATTGATATAAGTAAAGTCTGTACTTTATTTTTATTTCCTTATAGGACAGAGAAAACAGTGAGTTCTGTGTTGTTTTTCTGTTCTAAGATCCTGTTTAGGACATCACATAACATTTGGTTATCATGTCTCCATTGTGGGTTTTTTATTTTTATCTTTTATCTTTTTGTGTGTTTTTGTGTTTGTTTGTTTTTACTTCCTGATAATACAAGGTGCTCCAAACTCATCTTGTGTATTCCCTGCCCCAGCCCTAAAATCAGCCCTTTCTCCAAGGAACCCTAGCTCCTTTTATTGGAGAATTTTATTAGAAACCAAGATCGGGTTGTGAGGTATGCTCGTTGCTGCTGGGGTACCACTGCTTTTAGGCCTTCTCTGCTGAAAGAGCAAGAAAATATATGTGTGCATATACTAACTCATCCATAAACGTATCAATATTAATATAGCCACATTCATATCTATATGTAAGTCAAATTCCAGTTGTTCATTGCTTATATATAGGAAAGCAAGTGACTTTTGTATATTGCCCTTATGTCTTACAACCTTGTTATATTTGCTTACTTGTTCTAGGAGCATTTTTGTAGATTTGGTAAATTTTGGCATTTTCTACATAGATAAAGGTTATGTCTTCTTCAAATAAAGATAGTTGTATTTTTTCCTTTCCCATCTGTGTATTTTTTATTTTTCTTATCCTATTGTACTACCTAGGACTTCCAGTAAGATACTGAAGAGGAATAGTGAGAAATTACATCCTTGCTTTGTTCCTAATCTTAGAGAAAAAGATTTAAGTCTCTCACCATTAAGTGTGATGTTAGATGTAGGTTTTTCATATATTCCTTTTATTCTATTAAGAATATTTCCCTCTATTTCTGTTTTTTTTTTTTTTTGATGTTTTTGTCATGAATGAATGTTCAGTATTGTCAAGTGCTTTTTATTGCATCAATGGATGGAATCATATGGGTTTTCTTATTTTGTCTGTTAATGTGACAATTTACAGTGATTGATTTATCAATGTTGAACCAGCCTTGCATAGTGGGAGTGAACCCCACTAGGTTGTATAACATTTATGTATTGCTGAATTTAATTTGTTAATATTTTTTAATGATTTGGGTATCTGTCTTTTCAAAACATATGTATCACTAGTTTTCTTTTCTTATAGTATCTTTATCTGGTTTTGTTATTAGGGTAAGTCTGGCCTCATAAAATCAACTGGAAATGTTCCCTGTGATTCCATTTTCTGGAAGTTTGTAGAGGGTTGGTATTGCTTCTCCTTTAGATGTTTGGTAGGATTTGCCAATAAAATACTCTGGGTTTGGTGTTTTAATTTTGTGGATGATATTTAATTCTTAATTCAATTTCCTTAATAAATATAGGGCTATTCCTAAGCTCCTTCATGTCTTTAAAGGAATTGGTTCATTGTATCAAATGAGAAAATTTATGGGCATGGAGTTGTACATAGTATTCCGTTATTATTCTTTTAATGTTCATGGATCATTAATGATAACTCTTCTTTTGTTCCTGGTATTAGTAATTTGTGTTTTCTCCATTTTTTTTTCTTGATTAACCTGGCTAGAAATTCATGAGTTGTATTGGTCTTTCAAAGAAACAGCTTTTGGTTATATTGATTTTCTCTATTGTTTTCCTGTTTTTAATTTCACTGGTTTCCACTTTAATTTTCATGATATCCTTTCATCTGCTTGCTTTAGGCCTAACTTTCTCTTCATTTTCTTGTTCCCTAAAGAGGAATCTTAGGAATCTTTATTCTTTTCTAATATATTCATTTAATGCTATCAGTTTTCCTCCCAGCACTGCTTTAATTATCGTTGACAAATTTTGATGTTTTATTTTATTTTAATTTAGTTCAAATTACTTTTAAGTTTCTTCTGAGACTTCTGTGACCCATGGGTTATTGCAAAATATGTTGTTTAACTTTCAAATATTTGGGGATTTACCACCTACCTTTCAGTTAATGACTTCTAGTTTATTTCTATTGTAGTCTGAGAATAGGTTTTGTATGATTTCTGTTGTTACCAATGTGTTAAGATGTGCATTCTGGTCCAGTGCATGGTCTATCTTGGTGAATGTTTCATGAGACTTGAGAAGATTGCGTGTTCTGTTGTTAGATGGAATATTCTATAACTTTCAACTAGGTCAAGTTGATTGATAGTGCTGTCCAAGTCACTTACATCCTCACTGATGTTCTGCCTGCTTGATCTGTCAGTTAGTGTTGCAGGGGGCAGTGGGGAGTGTTGAATCCAACTGTAATAATGGATTTGTCTATTTCTCCTTTCATTTCTATCAGTGTTTCCTTCATGTATTTTGACACCCTGTATTTATGTTCTTCACATTTAAGATTATTATGTCTCTTTGGAGAACTGACCCCTTTATCACTGTGGAATGATCCTCTTCATTTCTGATAATCTTTGCTCTGAAGTCTGATTTCTTCTAATTAGTATAGCTGTTCCAGCTTCCTTTTGATTAAAGTTAGCATGGTATGCCCTATTATTGGCATAGGAAAACGCTCATCATAAAATAGGTAAAAAGGGGAGGAGGGGAGCTAAGGACTCCCTTAGCTTTTTCTCCCCTTTTCACTTGTTTTATGATGAACATTTTCCTGTGTCAATAATGTTTTACTAAAACAGTGTTTTCATGTATGTGCAATATTCTTTTATAAATATATATCAGAATTTACTTAAATATTTCTCTATGTAATGCATTTAGGTTGTTGTAAATTAAGGTTACAGAGGATATTCTTACCTAAATGTCTTTCTTTGGATATATGCTTTTTTAATTAATATATTTTAATTTTTTGGAGCAGTTGTAGGTTTATAGAAAAATTGAACAGAAAGTACAGAGTGTTCCCATATATTCTTTCTTCCTCTGCATACAGTTTCCCCTATTATTCATATCTTGCTTTAATGTGGTTCATTTGCTACCATTGGTAAGTCAGTATTGATGCATTTTATTAAGTAAAGTCTAGAGTTTACCAGAGGATTCACTCTGTGTTGTACATTCTATAGGTCTGACAAATGTATAACGATGTGTACCTGCCATTACAGTATCGTACAGAATAGTTTCATTGCCCCCACCTCCCCTCTATCCCACTTAGTCTGCTTTCCCTCCCACCAGACTCCTCGCAACCATCGATCTTTTTACTGTCTCCATAGTTTTGGCTTCCTTTTACTTTTACCACTCTGAGTCTTTTTTGTATTTCAAATTTAAGTGCAAGGAAAAAGCTTAATGTTTCTGCTGACATTGTTTGTAGTGAGAGAGTGAGAGGTCCCACTGGAACTGCCAGAAAAATGATTTATCTTACCTTAAAAAAGTCTACTGCATTAGAAATGGGCCTGTTATTACTCCATTGGCTTCTTCTACAAAAGAGTTTGTAAATAAAATTTTATAGGTCTAATCAAAAATAAAAGGATAGTGAATGGAAAAAAATAAAGTGGTTTTCTTATAGACGGCATTTAGTTGGGTTGTTTTTTGTTTGTTTGTTTATACATCGTCTTTGACTATCTCTGTTTATTATTAATTGGTGTGTATGGACCATTCACATTTGAAGTGATTATTGATATATTTGGATACGTACCTATCATCTTTGAACTGTTTTCTATTCATTGCATTTTATTTTTGTTTCTTTTTTGTATGCTTTTCTCTTGTTGATCTGTCTTTTGTTACAGGGGTCTCAGCCATGAACCTTGCAATAGGCAAGGAAAGGATATTACTTTTTCTCCCCTACAAGGGCAAAATATGTCCTTTAGCTGTGGTTTGTTCTGATTGCATAGTGTATTAGTTATCTACTGCTGTGTAACAAATGAGCAGAAGCTGAGTGGCTTACAACCACACACATTTATTACCTCACAGGTTCTGTAGATCAGGAGTCTGAGCATGGCTTAACTGGGTTCTTCCCTTAGGGTCAAATAAGGCTGCAGTCAGGGCATCGCTGGGCTGTGTTCTTATCTAGAGGTTCAACTGGGGATGAATATGCTTCTGAGATCACTCAGGTTGTGGATCAAATACATATCCTTGTGGTTCCAGGACTGAGGTCCTTGGATTCTTGCAGAAAGTCAGCTGGAGACTGTCCACAGCTCCCAGGGCCCACCCTCAGTTCCCAGAGGTGCCGCGGTTCCTAGAGGCCATCTGCAGTTTCTTGGTATATGGGCTTTCCCAGAGTGGCTGCTCACTTCATAAAGGCAGCCAGGAGAGTCTCTAGAGCCTGTCCATTAGCAAGGCAGAATCTTATACCATGTAACAGCATCGTGGGAGTGACTTCATCATCTTGTCATATTTTATTGATTGGAAGCAAGCCACAGGTCCTGCTCATGCTCCAGTGGAGGGGATTAAACAAAGGTGTGAATACCAGGAGGTGGGTGGAGGCCATGAAGGGTTACCTTGGAGTCTGTGACACATAATGTTTACACAATTGAATTCTTTGCTATCATTTAAATGTTAGGAAGCATTATATTAAAAATCTGTGTGTTTCCAGATCTTAAGAAGCCCGATGCTAGCTATGCTTTTACATGCCAAGTATTGGTGTGGGCTGAGAAACAGCAGCTCCTCTTGGATGGGTGGGTTCCTCCTCAGCTCTTCAGCCCTCGTTCTTACTGCATGTTGGTGTTTGTCAGCATGCATGCATGGTTGTTTTCCTCACCTCTAGGTGCTGTAGTTATTTGTATGCTTGGCCGGCTTCTGTTGACATTTGAGTTTTTATAACTCCTGGTTGTGTGTTATGTTGCTTCTTTCCCTTCCATAAGGATGCACACTCTCTTAGACACCCTGGCTACTTGTAGAATTCCGGCCCTCATTCATGCCAGTGATTATAGGGAAGGTTGTGATATTTTGTCTTTGGCCATGAAAAAGAAAGGTCTAATTACTGATGGGCTTTGTGGTTGTCAATTAGTGTTTCTAGACTGAGCCTCCAGTACCCAGGCTGCTGGTTGTCATTGCCAACTATTAGTCCTTTGGCTGAGACCAGCTCTGAAGGCACATCTTCTTGTTGTTGGAGGTTGACTTGTAGGAAACATCATAAAATCTCTAACTTTTGTGAATGTGTCTCACATAGTATAGGTATTGGTGAGAAGTATCTGGAGATTATAGCTTCGTTGTCATAAAAATGTGAGCTAACATCCCCAGTTGTCAATATCTCAATATTCTTGGGAGGCTCTGCTCATTTTTTAAATTGATTTTCACTCAAGCTTATGCCAAACTTAGTTTACCTTAAAATAACAAAGTAAGTAATGTGAGGTCTCCCATAGCGTGGAATCCAGAGAGTCTGCTGCCTTGGGGAAAGAATGCTATTCAATTTTCAGATTGCATTTTTACTTTATTTATTGTCTCTAGATAAGCAAAACTCTTTTAGGCGACAAGAGGGTGGCATTCTTGCAGAGTATCTTACGACTAGGGAGCCCTGCGAACATCAGCCCCACAATGGCAACTGTGTAGGGAATCAAATGTCTACTTATTCTGGAAGCTGCTTAATTTTCTCAGTGGTAAAGTGGAGCTTGCATTTTGGTGTTCCATCTTTGAGGCTGAAACTGAGATGTCCCTGATTGCTTTGAAGTAGACGTTCGTAGACTCCAGATGCTGTAGCCCTTGGCGAATGCTCAGATTGGTACCTAAGTGCTTCAGAGAATCAGAATCCTGAAGGCTGGTACAGCTTCCCTTTGGCAATACCCACCCCGGGTCCATCATCTCTAATTTCCCTCTGAGCAGATGGTAGCTAAGTTATTCAGTCAACAGCTACATGAGTAACTGCTGAGTGACTTCAGGGTTGTGCAGCTAATGTAGCAGAAAGTGCCTGTGTCGAGGCTCTGCGTGGGGCTGCTCAGCCAGCCAGCACCACCGTAGCACTGCGCACGCCAGTGAATATGCGCCGCCTGCTCCTCTGCGCTCTTCATGTGCTTATAAATGTGATGTCATCTGGTCAAGGTCACAAAGCTAGAAGATAATTCAGCCAATGTATGAAGTCAGGCAGTCTCCACCACAATATAATAACATAGTAATATAACCCTAAAATGTATAGTATGTAATATCTGCTTTGACTAAATAATATAGGTAGAAACATTTATGTGCCAGACACTATACTAAGTATTTCATACATAGGACTCCATATGATTATCAGAGCAACCCTGGGAAATAAGAGATATTATTATTATCATCTTCTTTTATGGATGAAGAAACTGAGGCAAAGAAAGGTGATGTTACTTGTTCAAGGTCCCACAGCTAGAAGAGAGTTCAAACCCAGCATCTGCACTCTTAACCAGTGTACCACAAATTATTCCCTGTGTAGAGGAATTTATTTATCCCTGTGAGTCTGTTTTGCACTTAGTAAAAAAAGAAAAGCCATAGAGAGAGAAAGCCAAAGCAAAGTCATTTCAGAGAAACTCCTGCAGTCGGAAGGCACAGCCAGCCTGTGTCCTGGAGAAGGTGACACTGCTGCACTTGAGGCTGGCCTGGCTCTGTGACCTCCTGTGGGAAGCTCTGTACTGATAGTATCACAGGCCTTGGTACTAAAAGGTGACTGTTCAGCAACTGACCCACAGTCCACCAAGTAGGTAATAAGCTGATGAGTCACTTCCGCTTAGCAAAGCAGTGGAAGCCTTCTGCACCTGGCTAGCTAGCCTCACTCACTCTCTATCTCGTTTCGGTATTTGGAAAAGAGGCTGTGTTTGCCATATAAAGCAGTCTAGGGATTCTTTCAGGAATGTCAAGGTGGTCCCACAGGCCAATCCGGCCACCTCTGGTAAGAGGGGCATAGATGGGCCTGGCTCACAGCCATGGCTGGGCACTTGGGAGGTTCCCTCTTGTCCTCTCTCTCCCTCTCAACCTTTTTCTAAGAACCGTCCTCACCTCACGTGTTGATTTTCCCTGATAGGGCATCTGTGAAATCTCCCTTTTTCTTTATCTGTCAGTGAAGCTTTTATTGAGGGTTGGAATATGCTAATGAATAAGATAGGTGTGCTAAGATGTTAGTGAACAGAAATAGATGAATTCTCATTCTTTTAAGTATTAGATATCTT
This sequence comes from Lemur catta, assembly GCF_020740605.2. Classification (NCBI taxonomy): domain Eukaryota; kingdom Metazoa; phylum Chordata; class Mammalia; order Primates; family Lemuridae; genus Lemur; species Lemur catta. The sequence continues at coordinate 21,444,382 of NC_059136.1, forward strand.
TTTGGTTGTTGGACTTTGCTATGGTCTGAATGTCTGTGTCCTCCCAAATGTACGTTGAAACCTAACCCCCAAGGTGATAGTATTAGGAGAGAGTAGAGCTCTTATGGGTGGGATTAGTGTCTTATAAAAGAGGCCTGAGGAAGCTTGTTCACCCCTTCAGCCATGTGAGGACACAGAAGGCACCATCTATGAGGGAAAGGCCCTCCCCAGACACCTAATATTCTGGTGCCTTAACCTTGGACTTCCCAGCCTCCAGAACTGTGAGCAGTAAGTTTCTCTCTTTTATAAATTACCCAGTCTAAGATATTTTGTTACAGCAGCACAAACGAACTGGCATAGATGTTTTGGTACATTTTCTTTGTTAGAGCCTACGCTAAGACACTGGATATTTATTAAACACCATCCAAGTAGAATCCTGAGTGATTAGTACAGTGGGAGGAATGAAGAGAACTCATATCCCAGCACCTGCTCTCAGTGTCTAATCAGGGTGAAATACCTAAGTGAAGATGATAAATTTGATTTTGCAGCTGTGTTTAACAGGACTCAAAGGAATGAGTGTAGGCAGGTCTCTGTCAGGTGACTAAGGTCCCTGGAGGGGTTAGAGGAGGTCGTCTTTGATCCCAATTCTGGAAAGAGCCATTCACCATTCTCTAGACGTTTGCTGGACACTTGCTTGGCCGGATCCTTCCCTGCTGACTGACATAAACCTGCCTAGGAAGCTTACATTTTAGGGAGATGGATTAACACCCAGATTGATAAAGGTGGGGTGCCTGGGGTGTTTGGAGGGTGGCAGTGAGGAGGCCGACCCTCAGCAGTTTGGGTCACGTGAGATCAAAGTGGAATGGTCTGTGTTTGTATCATCTTAGAGCCTGAGAATAAATTGTGGAGCCCAGGATTTAATACTGAGATAGTTATAGACACCTTTGGATGTTGTGAAGCCATAGTTTTTATCTAATAAATATAACTTGTAGAATGGGATGATTGAAACATCTGTGGTAAGAAATCTTATTTACCATGATGAGTCTGGTTCCCAGCACTTAGTTTCCTGGGGGCCTCGTGGTGGCCCCGTGAGGTCTGATTATACTCACTCCACAGGCAAGGAGACGGAGCCCACAGGCCCCGTTTTCCCGCTCTAAGTCCAGGCGGCCTGCGGCTGGCCCATCCTGCCTGGGCGTCTGGAGCAGAACGTTTTCTCCACGTAGGCAGGGCGGCCGGCCTTGCTCATGGTGTGCTCAGGGGAAGTGGAGGGAGAAACGAGGCCGCCATGATAGAGTTTTGATGATGGTCGTCACTGAAGTCCTGTTATCCTTGATTAATTGTCACGGGCTTTGTCGGTGATGTCACTCATTGAGAGGAAACCATTCCCAGGAAGGTGGCAGCGCACCAGTCTTCCCGAGTATGGCTCCCCACCTCGCTGATGTGGATGGCAGCTCTGCCAAGGGAGGAGGGAGTGGAGGGAAGGCCCCGGGCGCTGTGGCGGGCCCAGGTGCAGGTGCCTCGAGGAAACTCTGCCCACAGCTCCAGCTCCTCGCCTCGGGCAAGGCCCGACAAAGCTTCTCTCTGCTTACAAAAGCCTGGAGGAGCTGGATCCTGGCTCCTCTGAAAAAATATATTTTGAAAGCCTGCCCTAACTTTTCTTTGTCTTTTTCAGCAGTGCTGCTGAGACTACCTGTTGGATGCCTTGTAATTACATTTTTACTCTAATTATAGCTACTGCTTTCTGAAAACTCATTCGTGTCTGATTCTTACTGCTTGCTTACTGCTCAGTGTGGGCTTACTTTTCCCCAAATGTTCATCAGACGTTGGCTTTTAATAACAGCAGCCAGTTGCATTTCCAAAACATCTTTATTTGATATTCAATGTGAGGATATGCCAAAGGGCCAAAGGACTTTGTTTTTGAACAACAACAACAAAAAAAGAGTTCAAATAAAATCCATCGTTGGCTTCACTGATTTTTTACAGCCACTGTTGTGCAATAAAAGGTAATTCAAAGATAGGTAAAAGAAATAGTCTTTTCACAGAAAGGTAAATACTACGTGGTCTTACTCATATGTGGGAGCTAAAAAAATTGAGCTCATGGAAGTAGAGAGTAGAATTGAGATTATTAGAGGCTGGGAAGGGAAGGAGAAGGGAGGGGTAGAGGGGAGTTAATGCACACAAAGTTACAGCCAGATAGGAAGCAAGAGTTCTAGTGCTCTGTAGCACTGCAGGGTGAATATGGTTAACAATAATTCATTGCATTTCTCAAAAACCTAGAAAAGAGGATTTTGATTGTTCACAACAGAAAGAAATGATAAATGCTTGAGGTGATGGATATGCTAATCACCATGATTTGGTCATTACACATGGTATGCTCGGATCCAAATATCACTCTGCATCCCATAAATATGTATAATTATTCCATGTCAACTAAAAATAAAAGGAAAAAAGATAACAGTTATATTAGATATATAGCCTTGTTAGCTGGAGTGCTGTGTTCCTGAGAGGGAGATTGTCTCTCAGAGTAAAGCAGTGTCAGCAGCTGTACCCCGCATAGCCACAGGGCCACCATCTGCCATAGGGGTGTCCAGGAGCCTGCTTGGGAGCAGTGTCAACACCAAAGGCATCACCACATTCAACCCTGTAGTCAAATGCCCCTTAACAGAATGAGGGAAAATAATAAGGTATATTAGGAGCTTCAAAATGGCATGTTACAGTAAAAAGAAAAAACTGCTGTATGCATGTGATACAGCAGAGGTGATGATTAGAGACAATTGTCACTGATTACAGTAGAATTAAATGTGCCTTCTCTTAGCCCAAATCCACTGGGAGATCAGAGAAACAGAATCTCATGTGGTTATAGCAACCAGCAGCGTGACATAAAACCAATAAGTAGCAAGTTGAGAGAACAGGGTTTTCGTTTCACACTTTGTTTACTGAACGCTTTATAATACACATTATCTTACATGTTATTGCCCCAATTTACAGATGAGAAAACTGGGACCCAGAGAGGCTCCGTAACTTAGTCAAAGTTACCCAGCATGTAGATAGGAGGCGAACACCTGACCGGGTCTTGTATGACTTGTTGAATCCACCTTAATAGTTAACTTACAAAGGCATCAAGGTACATGTAGTCATTAATCTTCCACACTGATGGCAATGTTGGTACCGTGCTCAAGGTACTCCTAAGTCTCTGACTTCAGACCATCTTCAGGATTGCACTTCCAGGCCATGGTTGGACTGTGGTTGCATGTGGCCACTTGACGAGGTGAGGTCATGGATTTTCCACGGGAACAACAGGTGTCATTTCCAGGCCCAAGCATTGGACAGCTGGCACCAGGCCTTTCCAACCTCTCCTGCCTCTCCTGCCCATGGTGAATCATCCCCTCAAAGTGGAGCAAATCCACAGAGAAGAGGGCATAGTGCCAAGCCCCAACCAACCTGCTATGGACAACGTAGAGCCACTGAGAAATAAAGTTAGTCTCTTTAGGCCACTGAAACTGTGGGGTTGTCTTTTGTAGTTTAATCTAGCACCTTCAGAAATTGGTACTAGGAATAGATGACATAAAAACCCAAAACCTAAAGTATGTAGCATTGGTTTCAGGGCCCAGCATGAATGATGAGAGAACCTCGGGGAGGCTGAGGGTGTGGTGACCCGGGTATGCAGGGATGTTACACTCTATCTGATGGACAATAACTTGGAAGGTGGATGAGGTACCTATTGACCTCACGGCCAGGGAAGAGACTGGGAAACAGATTTCCAATAATGTGTGTTGCTTGGCTTAGACCTCATTTGACAGGGTGTTAAAAGAGAAAGATGATCCTTCAAAATAAGTGGTTGTTCCGGCAATTCCATTTCTGGGTATATAACTAGAAGAATTGAAAGTAAGGTTTTGAAGAGATGTTTGCATACTCATGTTCATAGCAGCATCATTCACAGTTAAAATGTGGAAGCAACCCAAGAGTGCACTGATGGATGAATGGATAAACAAAATGTGGTCTGTACGTATGAGGGAATATTATTCAGCCTGGAAAAGGAAGGAAATTCTGACACATGCTACAACATGGATGTGAACCTTGAGGATGTTATGCTAAGAGAAATGAACTAGCCACAAAAAGACAAGTTCTGTATGATTCCACTTATCTGAGAAAAGTGGAATGGTCAAAATCATAGAGACAAAAAGTAGAAGGGTGGGTGCCAGGGCCTGGGGGGAGGGGAGAATGGGGAGCTGTTTAATGGGGACAGAGTTTCAGCTGGGGAAAATGAAAAACCTCTGGAATCTCCGTGAAAGTCATGTCTGTGTTTATGCGGAAATCACTGCTTCTTCTTTGAATTCTAATTTCTACACTTTAAGGTAGAGGGAGAACTTAAAGATATGGGTGCCAGCCCCCAATCCTTTATACTTGTCCTGCCAACATGTGTTTAAGCAGTGCTTGTTTGGTCACACCATTATTCAGTTTTTCCCCAAGTCATTAACTCAGTTTTCAAGACAACAGTCATTCTTTTTTTTTCCAAAAAACTCATATTTCATGCATATTTTAAATAACAATACATGTGGTTACAATAACAATTACCTTTGGCTATGGCATATTTGGATAGCACACAGCTCTGAGGAAGAATACAGACCCTTTGGGCATGTATTCTGTATTTGGATGGTTGGCACCAGAGAAAGAAAGATGAGCAGAGTTGAAAGGGTTAAGCAACGAGGCTTTATTTGAGCGCTCCTGGGTGAGGGTAACGGGTTCCAAGGGAGGAGCCTGGGCGTCTGGGAGAAACCAGGGACTCCAGAAGTCACCTGCTGTCTGGGACTGAGGCAAGGGTATTTATATGCAATGAGGGGCATAAGCAGAGGGGGCTTGCTTTTTAGGTGCTTAAGTGGATTATCAAGTTCTCAGTAAGCAGGATGTGTCTGGGGCTGCAACAGGATGTCTCTAGGGTCGAGTAGACAGCGTGGGGCCTGGGTGTGGTGCCAGTCACAGGATGTGGCTGGGCCAGGTGCTTGTTCAAGCAGAAAAGTGGAGCTGACTCACTGCTTAGGGCAGAGGGGTTTGTAGCAGGGGAGGGGGCTACACGGCCCCCCCCCCCACCAACCTTACATCTTGCACTGGTGGGAGAGTGTCCAGTGGGGGTGGGGGGGAAGTACCACGCTTTTGTGATTACTATAGGTTTGTAGTAAGTTTTAAAGTCACGAAGTGTGAGCCTCCAAGTTTGTTCTTTTTCAAGATTTGTTTTGGCTATGTGGAGTCTTCTGAAATTCTATATGAATTCAAAGATTTTCTTTTTTATTTCTACAGAAATGTCATTGGAAGTTTGATAGAGATTGCATTGAATGTGTAGATCGCTTTGGGTAGTATCACCATCTTAACAATATTAAATCTTTCAACCCACAAATACAGAATGTCTTTTCATTTATTAGTGTCTTCTTTAATTTCTTTCAGCAGTGTTTTGTAGTTTTCAGTGTATGGGTTTTTTGTTTACTGGTTCAGTTTATTTCTAAGTATCTTATTCTTTTGGGTGCTATTGTAAATGAAATTATTTCCTTAATTTCCTTTCTGGATTGTTCATTATTAATGTGTAGAAGCACAAATAATTTTGGAGTGTTGATTTTGTATCCTGTATTCCTGAATTCATTTATTAATTCTAACAGGGTTTGGGTGTTTTTTTTTTTTTTTTGGTGTTGCTCTGGTTAGAAATTCCAACATTATATTCAATACAAGTAGTAAAACAAGCATCCTTGTTTTGTTCCTAATTTTAAAGGAAAGACTTTCAGTCACTTACTATTATGATGTTAGCTATGGGTTTTTCATATTTGGCCTTTATTATGGTACAGTAGTTTCCTTCTATTCCTAGTTTTACTGGTGTTTTTGTCATAAAAGGGTATTGAAGTTTGTCAGATACTTTTTCTGCGTCAATTGAAATGATCACATGGTTTTTTCTTTATTCTATTAATGAGGTGTATTACATTGATTGATTCATGTATGTTGAACTATCCTTGCTTTCCAGAAGTAAATCTCACTTGGTTATGGTCTATAATCCTTTTATGTGTTGTTGAATTATATTTTATAGCATTTCATTCATGATTTTTGTATTCATATTCATAAAGTATATTGGTCTATAGTTTTCTTTTCTTGCAGTGTCTTTGTCTTTGGTTTTGATATCAGAATGATCATGGCCTAATATAATGAGTTTGGAAGTGTTCCCTCCTCTTCAGTATTTTGGAGAGTCTGAGGAGGATTGGTGTTAATTATTCTTTACATTTTTAAAGGTTTATTTTATTTTTGATTGACCTATAATAATTATACATATTTATGGGGAAAATTGTTTTGATACATGTATGCACTGTGTAATGTCAAATCAGGGAAATTAGTATATCCATCACCTTAAATATTTATCATTTCTTTGTTATGAGAACACTCAAAATCCTCTCTTCTAGCTATTTTGAAATATACAGTGCATTATTGTTAACTATAGTCATTCTGCTGTGCTATACAACACCAGGATTTATTCCTCCTATCTAACTGCAGTATTGTACCTGTTGACCAACCTTTCCCCATTCCACTCCCTCCTGTACTCTCCAGCCTGAAGTAATCAATATTCTACTCTCAACATCTATAAGAGAACTTTTTTAGATTCCACATGTGAGTGAGATGTGATATTTGTCTTTCTTTGCATGGCTTATTTCCCTTAGCATAATATCTTCCAGGCTTATTCATGTTGTCATGAATGACAGGATTTCATCATTTTATGGCTGAATAGTATTCCACTGTGTGTATATACCACCTTTGACTTATTCATTCATCCATTGATAGACATTTAGGTTGATTCCATGTCTTGGCTGTTGTAAATAGTGCTACAATAAATTTGGGAATGCAAATATGTCTTTGATGTACAGATTTCATTTCCTTTGGCTGTATACCCAGTAGTTGGATTGATAGATACAGTCATTCTATTTTTAATTTTTTAGGAACCTCCATACTGTTTTCATAATGGCTATACTAATGTATAATTCCAGCAACAGTGTTCCCCTTTCTTCACATCTTCCCCAGCATTTGTTAATTTTTGTATTTTTGATAACAGGGGTGAGGTGATATCTTATTGTGGTTTTGATTTACATTTCCCTGGTGGTTAGTGTTGCTGAGCATTTTTTCATATATTTGCTGACCATTTACATGTCTTCTTTTGTGAAAAGGTCTTTTGCCCATTTTTAATTGGATTATTTGTATTTTTGCTATTGAATTGTTTGAGTTTCTTATGATTCTGCATATTAACCTCTTGTAAGATATATAATTAGCAAATATTTCATCTCATTCTGTAGGTTGTCTCTTGACTATGTTGTTTCCGTTGCTATGGAGAGCTTTTTAGTTTGATGTAATACCATTTGTATATTTTTGCTTTTGTTGCCTGTGATTTTGAGGATTAATCCAAAAAGTCTTGCTCAGATCAATGTCATGTAGCATTTCCCCTCTATTTTTTTCTAGTAGTTTCAAAGTTTCAGGTCTTACATTTAAGCATTTAATCTATTTTGAGTTGATTTTTGTATATGGTGAGGAACTAGGAATGGCTAGTTTCATTCTTCTGCATGTGGATATCCAGTTTTCCCAGGCCTATTTACTGAGGAAAATTCTCAATTGAAGCCATTTGGTCCTGGGCTTTTTTGTTTGTTTGTTTGGAGGTTTTTGATAACTGATCCAATCTCCTTAGTAGTTATAGGTTTTTTCATGTTGTCTGTCTCTTTCTTATTCAGTCTTGAAAGATTGTGTATTTCTAGGAATTTTTTATGTCATCTAAGTTATTCTATATGTCAGTGTGCAATTTTTATAGTACTTTCTTATAATCCTCTTATTTCAGTAAAATATGTTGTAATGTCTCTTTCATTTCCAGTTTTAGTTATTTGTGTTTTCTTTATTTCTTATTTAATCTGGCTAAAGGCTTATCAACTTTGTCCATCTTTTCAAAGAGCCAACTCCTGCTTTTGTTGATTTTCTTTTTGTTTTTCTATTAATTATTCCATTTATCTTTGTCCTAATCTTTATTATTTTCTTCCTTTTGCTAGTTTGGGGTTAGTTTGTTATTCTTTTTCTAGTTCCTTAGAGGGTAAACTTTTAGATTTGATTTCTTTCTTCTTTTTAATATAAGCACTAACAGCTCTAATTTTCCTCTTAGCACTGCTTTCACTGCATTCCATAAGTTTTTGTATGTGTTTTCATTTTTATTTGTTTCAAGATATTTTCTAATTTCCCTTGTGATATTTTTCTTTGACCCATTTGTTGTTTAAGAGTATATTGTTTAATTTCCACATATTTGTGAATTTAGGTTTTTTCCCCTGCTTTTCTAGTTTCATTCCATTATTGTGGTTTTCCCCCAAATTATAGAGAACTGTAAAGTGAATATGGCCATGCTTTAATATTAACATAGAGCTGACTTTCTGTTAGCAAATGCTATGTTTCCAGCCAGGCTATTGAGAAATTAAGATGTTTTTAAATAATAGATTTATTATATTTTTAATATAGGTACTGAGTTAATGCCTATGAATGCACAGGAGTTCTTCCAAATTCCTTTTCTAGTCAACTATTTATTATTCATGGAATTTCCCACTCTTGGGTGGGATTCACCCCCATTTCAGAGTCATGAGGTGACTTCCTGTAGTCATGTCCCAAGGGGCTGATGGGCAGCTTGCAGATTACTTATGGCTCAATTCTGAACTGTGAGTTTCCTCCTCCTCTTTCTCTCATTTTATGCCTTCCCACGTTTGGAACGGACTCCTAATGAAAGGCTTTCATACTGACAAAGGCTAGTTACTTCTGCTTACAAGTATATAATTTGCTTTCTTAAATGCAAAGACAGGTTTCTCAGGGGGAGCTTTTTATTAATTCTTATGACAATGACGTTTTTCTTGATTAGGCAATTTGTGACAAGTTATTTGAATTTGTCACTTGCAAAGATGGATAGCAAATTGTTACAAACTGCAAATGCAATCAGGCTGTTATCTTGAACATGATAAACGGTTTTCATTTATACATTAATAAATATCTAGGTTCCTCTTGTAGTACACATTTTCCATATTCTACATTTCAACAAGATCCATACACCTCATCAGGCAAAAAAGTTCTCACAGAGGATCAGTTCTGTGGACTACTTGCATTTTATAATTGCAGAAAATCAATTTTTATACTCATCAACCAAAGAGATTATTACACAGCACTATTTTTTCCTGATTCTTAAGGTTTCTCTGTAATTGAATACTTTGCTATTTACCTCTCGCCACCTAAGTAAAAACCAATTTCACATTGCTGAGCTTATCTAAAGTCATCATTGTCTTACCCCTCATCCATTTTATTCTTTAGGGAGCTGACAATGTTAGGAAATGGCCTTGGCTATAAACATGATGATTGGGTTGAGACCAGGGTTGAAAATGAATGTCATTAACTTAAACATATACTTAGATTAAAGAGCAGATAACAAGTGCTAAGCACAGGATTCGTCCAAGAGAGGAAGCAGCCCCTGTCCTTGAAGCACACCACTTTCTGCTACTCTCTGTCCTCACCATATTGAAAGGGCCTTCTCTGTCTCCAATTCTCTGCCAGGGAAATCCCCCAAACCTCCCTTCCTTGGAGCCACCCTCCTGCTCAAGACTACCATGGTGACCATCTGCTCAGTTCAAGGTTGGCCTCCTCTGCTTAGCTTTGGGGCTCTGCAGAATGATACCCCACTATCTATCCAGATGCCCACCCTCTGCCCATCTGCTGAGGACCCAGGATCACTATACTGGGCTCAGGCTTAGTTCCACCCATGCCTGGCTTCTTTTTTTACCTTCCTGTCCTCCAAGTGTGCACTGTCCTCAGAAAGACTGGGGTGCAGGAAGCCCTCCTAAACTTCTCCTGCTCCTGTTGTTCTCACCCTCCACAGAGGGTGGAGCATTCATTGTTGGCACTGTGCAATCTAACACTTCTTCTAGAGCAGATGACATGATGAAAGAGCAATTTTCTATGCGAACCAAAATTTCCGTGAAGCTAGGGATCATTTCTGGGGCTTTGTGTTATTCTTCCATATCTCAGAGGGCTGGTCCTCAAATGATTAAAAAAATAACATACAAATTCCTAGGAATGCACCAGTGGTATTCCCCACATTAGAGTCAACTCTCCAAAGTGTAATGAGAACAATGATGACCATGAGTGATAATATGGGACTTTCAGACACCATACATAGCATGATCAGTGATCTCCTCTAAAAACTTTTATCTTAAGATCTAACCATACTGATGAGCAAATGTGTGTTTTTAGCTATAGTAAAGAGAAATGCCTCTTTTCTATCATGGTAAATTTCACTAGTTTAGATAAAGGTGATTGATAGATGATGTGTGTGTGTGTGTGTGTGTGTACGTGTGTGTGCACTCCTACTTAATTAAATGAACTAAGAGTGAATCTTAATTAGGAAAATTCATTAAATAACTTTGAGAATAACAGCATGTGTGGCCACATAGAGCTTTTTTGAATGAATATATGAGGGCTAATTTCCTGAGTGGCTGTTCCTGTGTACTTGACAGTCTGTTCTCATAAGCAATAAGGGAACTTCTGTGCCTGGCTTGATTTGTTTATTGGCATAGCTCCAACTGCCCAATACTTAGTCTACTCTAGACATTTCAGGGAGATCATTCAGGTGGGTTAGATAGGTCATTTCTCAAAGCACAATAGTGGTATGAGCAGAAGGCAAATAATGTCAAATTTTCTAGCATTGACTTTAGGTTTCTTGTGAGAGTTAAAAGAGAAAAAGGAGAGAAATGCAGTGTTGTACCAAGAGTGCAGGCTCAGCAAGCCCAGGTCCCTCCCTTCCCGCTTCGTGGGAGTCATGGAGAGCTGACAGTGCCACGGGGGATGGTGGGAAGTGTACAGCCACATACTGTCCTGAAGCAAAAGTTATAGTAGGCTCTATCCTTCGAGCTCCAGCCCTGCCATGTGAAAAGGATTCTATGATCATGAATTAAATATGAATGCAATGATTAAACATTTTTGAGGCTCTGCAAAGCTATATTTGTCAGAATGATTTCTGCACCAGGGAATCATTTAGATTTGGTCTTCAAAGAGCGAAAATTTGGAAGCGAGTTCTCTAATGGCTGACATGGAATGTGAAATTGACATACATAAGCTTTGAAATAGTAATTTTCAGGAGAATTTTTTTTGACTGCATGTTTAATACCCCTAAATTATATCTGAACAGAACTGAAAGCAATTCTGGATAAAGTGTAGGTTTTAACTTCAGAGGGCAGAAGGCGGCTGTGCTTAATCCTTGTGTTTCCTTGTGTTTTACCAGCTTTTGTTTAAAAGTGTGAGGGCTGGGATGGTCGTGTTCAACGGTTGGGGTCATCCACAGACAGTAGAGACCATTGCTCAGCCCAATGGTCTCTTGTAATGTTGTTGTGGGTTTGCTGCCTCACATTCTCATTATGTGGAAATGGGCATAAATTATTTTAAAGATTAAAAAATGGCATTTCCAATTATGTTCTCTTGGGTATAATGTTCTAAATTTATTCCCCAGCCTAGATAATGTGAATTACTCCTAGGTTCCTCCTCCTTATACAACTCGAGCAATAGGTCACAAAATCTCAAAATTACACCACTTGAATCCTGCCAAGCAGAGCCCACCCTCCCCAGTCCACCTTCTTCCGCCTGCGCTCAGGCCCATACTTCCCTGCATGACTGCCATGGCCCTTACCCAGGATGCTACCTCCACACTCCCCTCCTCCAGATCCCTTCTCTGGTTAAAATATTGTAACAACTCGCACTTGTCTGCTCTCTAAGAGGAAAGCCTAACTCTCCACCAGGATGGACAAGATGCTTCACTCCCTGAATCAAGCCTCAGCTCTCGCTGAGCTCCCACTACATCCCGAGTTGCAGGCAGACTCCACACTGCCTGTACAAGGTTCTCCATTATCTCAACACCCTGGGCCTTTGCTGGGGCGGTCTCCCTGCCTGTCATCTTCAAGATTCAGTAATAACTGCCGTAGGAAGGCTTTCTGAGCCCTGATCCCGTGCCCTCCAGGTTAGTCCTTACAAACTCTTTCACAGGATCTGCTATGAGCTGTCTTTACATCTCCTGCTCTGGCTCATGAGCCTACAGATTCGTTCCTGTGGCTGTCTCTAGTGAATGACATGTGGCCTAGCACACAGTGGGTGCTAAAAAAGGCTCCTGAGTAAATGAATGATCCTTTCTCTGTGATAACAGAGAGCTTAAGGAAACTCCTGACAGAATTGTGACAAAGAAAAGCAGTTGATGAAAAAGTCTCCAAGTTAATGCCAGCTCTGTCCTAAAGATATTCCCTTTCCAATGTGAACGTGCACCTGTGAGCAAATAATCTGGAATGTTACAGCAAAGTTTCACTCAGTTAAGTAAATCCAAATCACATTCCAGGTGGTCTGGAGGGAGAGGAACACAAGACAAGCTTAAAGGAAAAATAAAAAAGAGTCCAGTACCATAATGTTGCCTGTGGTTCCTCTGTCTTCTGTTCTCTTACTCAATAGCAATCACCACAGACTTGTGACCAGACGTGTGAGGATTTCTCCCCGCCAACAGGTGAGCCATCAACTATGCAGCTGACACCACTGGGTGTCCTCTAATCCATTCTGACTCTCTCCACCTGGAGACAGCGTCAGCCCCCACAGGGCAAGGGCCCAGTCCCCAAGCCTGCACCCACCCATTCCCGCCAGTTGTAAGTCTGGGCCTCCAGAACTTCTAACCAGCTTCAATATTGCTGCAGAAACATTACACTTGTAAGTGTTGAAACCGTCACGTATATAAGAGCAAAGTCACATGATTTTTCTTTTGATTTGATAACTAGATCAGTGCTCATTTTATATTAGGTCTTCCAAACACTCTGCACACATCCCTTCTGGACAGTGAAGTCTAATGTGTATCATACAGGGGTGTGCAATATGACGTTACTGAAAGAGGTCCTGGGACTCACAGTTTGATAACACAGACTCTCTTTAATTTTTCTTTTTGCAAACAGAGTTCAGGAGAGTTGATGGTCTCTATTTGCAGGACTTTGTTGCTGCTTCTAAGGCACATTTCATTTTCGCTTTCATAGAGCAATAGATGTTCTGTGACAAGTGAATTTGTGTACAGGTGACTTCTTGTCTTTCTCCTTTGTTTTTTGGTGGGAGTGGGTGGGCAAAGGTTGCTTTTATTTTTGCTGAAAGTAAATAAAGTTTTCACTTTCTACTTGTCCATCTGTAACTCTAGGGGCTGTGACAAAGTCCTTCCTTAGGATTTGACATACCAGGTCTTTCATCCATGGAAGAAGGTGGTGCAGTAGCACTCTTGAAAATGTCTTTACTTTTCCTAAATTATGCCTTGTGTTCATTTAACTTAATTGTTAATGTTAGCCTTATATTATTTGTAAATACTTTAAAACATAATAACAAAAAAAATCATGTCTTCCTTTTTAATCCTGTTTCCTAGTGGCGACCACTTTCAACTTTTTCAGCTGTTTCTTCTGCTGTTTATCTCTGTAGTTCAGAATAATGTGCATATTCTGCTTCTCTGATTCACTGTGAGACAGAAACGAGTTGACTTCCTATAGTGGCTGTCAAGGGCTATGGGTGAGTCACAGCCCTGCTCCACAACCCTTCCTGGCAACTGCATTTGGGTAAACACATAGTAAAAGTTTTCTTTCTTCTGACCATGTACATACTGTTCACTCTTGGGTTGAACAGTGTAATGTAATTATCTGTCCTTTCTCATCAAACTCTTTGTTGTTCTTAGAATCCAAAATGGGCCCTTTTTTTCCACTATAGGGTCAATTTTCTTGGAAGACATCACAAAATCTTCCTATGGCCTCCAACATAGCCTGTAAGATACGTCTGAAAAGAGTTTTCCCCAAGCCAGTTCTGCCTGGTGGTGAATCCATTCCCCCCTCTCAAAGCCCTCTCCTCCTGTATCATGTGGACTTGGAAGTGCCCTCGTAGACACCTGTCATGGGGAACTCCTCTCATCCCTGTGGTACTGGATACCCTGTATCTGGATCCCAGACCCTCCTCCTCTTTGGTTAAGCTCCACTGTAGGGCTGAAAATCATTGCCCCTCAGGGTTCTGAAGGCATAGTTCTGTTGTTTTTCAGTTTTGCTTGTTGTGAGTTCTGTATCATTCTGATTAATTAGCTTTTGTCTTGTTTTTCTTCTCTTTGGAGGCATTGGGAACATTCCTTAATTCTTGGTGCTCTGAAATTTTATTACAGTATGGCTAGAAATAATTTTTTCTCATTCACTGTCTTGAGCATTTTAGGGGATCATTGTTGTCTTTGGTACTATATTAGTCAGGGTTCTCCAGAGAGGAAGAACCAATAGGGTATATAATATAGATAGATGGATGGATAGATAGATAGATAGAGAGATATATATGAGACAGGGGATTTATTAGGGAAATTGGCTCACATGATTATGGAGACTGAGAAGCTCACAATATGCCATCTGCAAGCTGGAGAACGTGGCTTAGTCCAAGTCTGAAGGTCTCAGCAGCAGGGAAGCCAGTGGTGCAACTCTCAGTCCGAGGCTGAAGGCTTGAGAAACTGGGAGTTACTGTCGCAAGTCCTGGGTTCCAAAGGCCAGAGAACCTGGAGTTCTGATGTCCAACTGCAAGAGATGAAGGGTGTTCCAGCCTCAGGGGAGGGAGTGGGGAGAGAGAGAGAGAAGAGAGAGAATTTGCCTTTTGTCTACTTTTTTCTTCTATCCGGCTCTCAGATGTTGGATGGTGCCCGCCACATCAGATGACAGTGAATCTTCCTTACTCAGCCCACTGATGCATGTGGCAGTCTCTTCCAGAAACACCTCCAGGAGACATACCCAGAAGTAATGCTTTACCAGCTATCTGGGTATCCTTTAGTCCAGTCAAGGTGACACCTAATATTAACCATCATGGGTACTTTTTCTTCTGTTCTGGGGAACTGACGGGAATGGGGGAGGAGCAGCCTTGGGGACTGAGCCCTCATCCCATGGGATCTGACACTATCTCCAGGTGGAGAGGGTCAGAACTGATTAGAGGACACCCAGCTGGTGTCTGCTGCATAACTGATGGCTTGCTTCTTGGTGGGGAGAAGTCCTCACACATCTGGTCACAGAAGTCTTTGGTGATTGTTGTTGAGTGAGAGAATAAAAAAAGCACTTTGAGTTTGAGTGTGTATTCTAATTCATAGTATTTAATTGATAATTTTATTCCTATTGGGTTTTTTGCCCCTCTTTCTAGAACTGATATTAATTGGAAATTGGACCAATCAGCTAATATTCTTTTCATTACTCCTTTAGCTTTTTTATTTTGATTTTACCTTCTGGGAAATTTCTCTAACTTTAAATTATAAATTTCTGTTGAACTTTAATAATTTATCTTATTATATATACTCTAAGTTTTATTTTCTTGTTCTTTATTCCTTTACAATAGTATCTTGTTCTTATTTTATGTCTGCATTCTTTTCTCTCTCTCTGAAGATATTAATTATAGTTATTTTAATGTTTTCTTTTGCATTTTGTGTTATGTGATTTAATTTTTTTGTCTGCTTCATGGTTTTGATTCCCTGGTTTCTGACATCCCATTTAAGAGTGAGACACTAAAATGTGTGTGTGTGTGTGAGAGAGAGCTTTACTATAAGTTTAGTGTTGGTTTTTCATATTTTTTGGAGAGAGTGCAAGACTATCAGCCTTTGTAGGTTGCTTTCTTTTTTGTTTTTGCTGTTCTTTGGTGCAGAAAAGTAGGTTCAGATGTTCTGCCTTAGAGGTGTGACTTGGGTGGAATGGTATTGGACATAAGCTTAGCTTCTAACATCTGACATACTTGGCCTTTGAGATTCTGGGTGAATAAAATTTTTCTGGAATTCTTATTCTTCCCATAAAAAGTCCTAGTTCCCTGAGCCTCAGCCCTCAAACACCATGAGAATTAGATTTCTGGCCAGTTGTCTAGTTATTGGTTCTGATATAAAAGGACAGTGATACACCTCTCATCTCTACAAAGTGGGCCAAATGGTTACAGCCTAGACTAGATCCTGGGTTAAGCTCTAGGTACCAGGAAGATTGGCATGTCTGTCTTCCTAGGAATTTATATTTCAAGGGAGAATGAACTGGAGACCTTGTAGACGTCTCCAGAGCTCTCTGGGTCCTGGGAGATTTTATTCACATACCAGAGGTTTGGATTTGGGACTCAGGTCTATTACATTTTCTAGGAGACTCTTTGAGGAGATGCAAGGGGTAGCTGCCTCCTTCCCATTCATAAGCAAAACAAAAATCAATTTCTTCTTGTCCCTCACCTATGAGGTGTCCAGCTACTCATGTGGGACCAGTGACTTGGCTCTTATGATGTCACTCTGGGGATAAGATCTAGTGCAAAGGGTGTGGGAAGTGGTGGGCAACAAACTTATTATTTACTGTGGCGTATTTAATAAGAAATGTATCTCTCTGATCCAGAACAACATGTGTACACATTCAGGATACAGTTAATAAAGGTGATATTAAAAATCCAACAGGAATCCTACAGAATAAGTTGATTTTCTTCAAGACCTGTTGTCACCAACCCACTGCCTTTCCTGAGCTTGTTTGCTCTTTCTGCCCTCAACTCAGTCCTCTCTCATTTGTCTTTGCCATTTGAATGGGTTTGAAATATTTCTTGCTTTATTGGAGTTTATAATCCTGATTTTTTTTCCTATTGGATATTTTCTGGGAAAAGAAATGTGAAAAAGTTTTTATATTTTCACCTTGATTTTAGATCTATTAATATTTCAGGTTTCTTCTTTCAAATTTTAACTTATCATTAGTATTTCAAAATTTATAATTTCATAATAGAATTCTAGATAGTTCAGTTCATTCTATAAAATCTGTATGATTTTTATATTTTTTCCTTTGATAATTTATTCCTTTATTATATTTTTCTCTGATAAATATTCTGTTGAAGATGAGTTGCATCATGAACATTGCAAATGCTTCTTTTGCACATGACTTTTCCTGTTGATCAAATTCACGTGGGTAGGTATTCAGTGTTCTGGGTTAATCAGTCTTCCCTACAAACCAGTGTGTTTTCACTTCAGTTTATTCCTTCATGATCATGGAGAAGGGTTATTGGGTTTCTTAAAAAAAGCAGCAAGAGAGTGTCCAATGCAACCTTGCTTTAAAGATTAGATTAGTCTTATGAATGCTTGTCAGTTATTCTCACGGACTGAAATTTATTTTATTTATCAAATGAAAATTTTACCAATGTATCTTTCATGCTAACAGAAAAGAGCAAATCAAATCATACATTCTCAATAAAAGGAAAGGCCAAGGTGACAGGATGATATTTCACAGCAGCCTTTGAGATGATGGTGTGGAATGCAATAAGTGTATCCTTTCTATAGACCTGAGAGATGACTGACATTCCACTAATGCTGGAAGGATGTTGGGGGGGTGGGAAGCAACCATGACAATAATGTAAAATGTTAAATGACTCACTTTGAAATAACTGTGTCTAAAATAACAAATTGTCATAACTAGCATTGAGTTCTTTTTAAAAATTGATTTGGATGTTTACATATTACTCTCTCAATCAATTCATAAACTTATTGACCATAAACTTCAGTGAGAAGAAGATAAATAGACCTTCATAGTGTAGAGAAATAACTAGAAAAGGGAAAATTTATCTTTTAACAGAAAAGAGAAGACAGTATTTTGTCATTTTTTTGAAGACATTTCAACACAGCCCAGAGGTTTGCCATTAACAGGGCTTGTGAAATATTATGTGGAAACAACCCAAGTGCCCATCAATACATGAGTGGATTAATAAAATGTGCTATATGTATACCATGGAGTACAATTCAGCTATAAGAAACAGTGGTGATCTAGCACCTCTTGTATTATCCTGGCTAGAGCTGGAACCCATTCTACTAAGTGAAGTATCCCAAGAATGGAAAAATAAGCATCACATGTACTCACCATCAAATTGGTTTCACTGATCAACACCTAATACACATATAGGAATAACATTCATCGGGCGTCAGGCAGATGGGAGCGGGGAGGAGGGGATGGGTATATACACACATAATGAATGCGATGTGCACCATCTGGGGGATGGACACGCTTGAAGCTCTGATGCAGGGGGTGGGGGCAAGGGAAATATATGTAACCTAAACAGTTGTACCCCCATAATATGCTGAAATAAAAAAAGAACCCTAAGAGATGCAAAAGAGAGTGACTGAGTGAGGCCCTCCAAAATTGCACCCTCCAGTAAAGCAATAGCAATACTGCCAAAAATTGTCAAATCAACTTTATCAGAAATCTGGAAATTAACCAAAGGCTTACAGTAATCTGAGTATCATTTATTCAAGTAAAATGGCTCAATCTCAGTAAGAACAGTGACTTTGTGGCATTTTAACTTGCCCCATTCTCACACCCTCTCCCCACTCTGTGGTAGCCTTGAAAACCAACACTCCCCAAATCATGGTGAACATCAGCAGCCTAGTAGCCCCTGGAGGGGGAGGAATGGGTTTGCAGTTACCCTGAAGCAGTATTCTCAGAGAATTGTCATTATTCAAAGTGTCTGGTAGTTCCCAGGAAGCCACCATTCATAGGGCATGTCTTTATTTGACCTAGATCAGAGTTCTTCCAATCCAAATAGCCTTTTCCCCAGGGTATACCACACACCTGCCTGAGATGGCAATAAAAGTTGGAGCAAACAAAGCTCACCAAAAATTGTAAAGGAAAAGCTTAGGAACGAGATGTGGATAAAAGGAGGCTTTGAAAAGATACATCGTATTCCTGGGAATCTAGATGATCACATATATATATACTGTGTGCAGGGCTTTGAGTATGCCCAGGGCTGTATGCATGCCCAGAAAAGAAGGCCCTATGCTTTTACTTCTGACTGATCCTGGAGCTCTGCATAAGCAGGAAGTGAAGGTTAAGGCAGAATTGTAACATCTACCTGAGCACTGAAGATGTGCCTCCATGGGAAATTTATTATTTCCAGGCACTTAAGGAAATCTGTGACCATCTACTAGGCCCATTAAGCTAACTTAGCTGAGATATCAGTGGCCACACACAATGAAGAACACAAACTTTACAGAATTAGTTTGGAAAAACCACCAAACTGTTAACAGAAAAAGACCCCAAATCTGTAAAATAATTTAAAGAGGTATATTCTGAGCCAAATATGTGTGGCCATGGCTCAGAGACCCAGGCTCAAGGAGCCTTGCACAAGTGGACTTGCTGTGGTTGGGTTACAGTTTGGTTTTATACATTTTAGGGAGACAAGAATTACACATAAAGTCATAAATCAATACATGGAAGGCATACATTGGTTTGGCCTGAAAAGGTGGGACACCTCAAAGCAGGGGAATTACAGGCTATAGGTGAGTTTAAAGATTCTTTGATTTGTAATTGGTGAAAGAAATGAAGCTTTGTCTAAAGGCTTGGAATGTTTTAAGTTAAGATAAGGAAGTCTGTTAATCAGAAACAAATCACCGGACATATATCCAGACTCGAGTGATCTATTATATTAAGTAATTTGAGGAGATGTAGGTGTGGTTTAAGCCTTGTATAGTCTTAGGCCTGTTAATGAGTTACAAAGGGTATCTCCAAGAAGGGAGGGGGGCATGACGAGGTGTGTCTGACCTCCATCCTCATGGCCAAGAACTCAGCTTTAGGGTATTTCTGGGGTCTTTTTGGCCAAGAGGGAGTCCATTGCATCAGCTGGGGGGGCTTTAGATTTTATTTTAGTTCACAAAAGAAACAGCAACAAATATAGAAAGAAGAAACAGGAACCCTGTGAGGAAAAGGAATTTAATTCCAGATTTGCCACATTATTTTACTTGAAATATCCTATTTCCAATAAAAACTATGAGATAAATCAAGGAAAAAGAAGGAATGGACCATATTCAGGGGAAAAAAACGCCAGTCAATAGATACTATCCCTGAGGAAGTCCAATCATTGGACTTACTAGGAAAGGACTTTAAGTCAGTTACTTTAAATATGTTCAAAGAACTAAAGAAAACCATGTAGAAAAAACTAAAGACAGTAAGAAAGACATCTCACCACAAGGTGGGAAGATCGCTTGAGGTCAGGAGTTCGAGACCAGCCTGAGCGAGAGCAAGACCCCATCTCTACTAAAAATAGGAAGGAAAGAGTGGGGCATGGTGGCACATGCCTGTAGTTCCAGGTACTCCAGAGGCTGAGGCAGTAGGATTGCTTGAGCCCAGGAGTTTGAGGTTGCTGTGTGCTAGGCTGACAGAGGGAGACTCTGTCTCAAAAAACAACAAAAAAATTGCTATGTCTTCTTGGTAGATTGAAACTTTTATCATCATATAACGTCTTGCTCTGTCTCTGATAATTTTCTTTGCTTTGAAGTCCATTTTATCTGATGTTAATGTAGCCATATCTGCTTTCAATTAAGTTTTGCATAATATACATTTTTCATCGTTTTTTTCAACTTACCTATGTTGTTGAATTCTTTTTTTTTTTTTAATTCAGGATATTATGGGGGTACAACAAACATTTTGGTTACATGAAATGCATTTGCCTCGCCCAAGCCAGAGCTACAAGCGTGTCCTTCCCCCATACAGTGTGCCCTGTTTCCATTAGCTGTGGGTTTACCCTCCGATCCCCTCCACCTCCACTACCTGACTGGCACCCAGTGAGTATTACTAGCATGTGAGCACCTTAGTGTTGATCAGTTAGTACCAGTTTGATGGCAAGTACATGTGGTGCATGTTTTTCCATCCTTGTGATACCTCACTTTGAAGGATGGGTTCAATCTCTATCCAGGATAATATAAGAGGTGCTAGATCACCATTGTTTTTGTAGTTGAGTAGTATTCCATGGTATACATTTACCACATTTTATTAATCCACTCATGTATTGGTGGGCATTTAGATTGTTTCCACATCTTTGCAATTGTAAATTGTGCTGCTATAAATATTCAAGTATAGATGTCTTTGTTATAGAATGACTTTTTTTCCTTTGGGTAGATGCCTACTAGTAGGATTGCTGGGTCAAATGGTATTTCTATTTTTAGTCTTTGAGGTATCTCCAAATTACTTTCCACAGGGGTTGTACTAATTTGCAGTCCCATCAGCAGCGTAAGAGTGTTCTTATCTTTCCACATCCACACCAGCATTTGTTATTTTTGGACTTTTTGGTAGAGGCCATTCTCACTGGAGTTAGGTGATATCTCATTGTAGTTTTGACTTGCATTTATTTCCCTAATGATTAGAGATGTTGAGCCCCTTTTTATATGTTTACTGGCCATTATTCTGTCTTCTTTTGAAAAGTTTCTGTTCATATCCTTTGCCCATTTATTGATGGGGTTGTTTGATTTATTTTTTTATTTTATTTATTTTTTTATTTCAGGATATTATGAGGGTACAAATGTTTACGTTACATTTGATGTCTTTGCCTCACCCAAGTGAGCATTAGAGGCATGCCCTTCCCCTCTTGTTGATTTTTTGGAGTTCTAGATAGATTCTTGTTATCAGCCCTTTATCAGATGCATAACATGCAAATATTTTCTCGCATTCTGTAGATTGTTTGTTCATTCTAATGATAGTTTCCTTGGCTGTGCAGAAGCTTTTTAATTTGATCAGGTCCCATTTGTTTATTTTTGTTGCTGCTGTGATTGCTTTGGGGGTCTTCTCCATAAATTCTTTACCTAGGCCAATGTATAAGAGTCTTCTCAATATTTTCTTCCAGAATTCTTAAGGTTTCACGCCTTAGGTGTAAGTCTGTTATCTATTGTGAGTTCATTTTTGTGAGAGGTGAGAGGTGGGGATCCAGTTTCAATCTCCTGCATGTGGTTATCCAGTTTTCCCAGCACCACTTACTAAATAGAGATTCTTTTCCCCAATGTATACTTTTGTCTGCTTTGTCGAAGATTAGATGACAATATAAGGATGGTTTTATATCTGGGATCTCCATCCTATTCCAAAGGTCTATATCTCTGTTCTTGTGCCAGTACCATGCTGTTTTGGTTACTATAGCCTTGTGGTAACGTTTGAAGTCTGGCAGACTGATGCCTCCCAATTTGTTGTTTTGCTTAAGATTGCTTTGGCTATACAAGGTCTTCTCTGTTTCCAGATGAAGCGTAGAATTATTGTTTCTAAATCTGTAAAGAATGGTGGTAGTATTTTGATAGAGATTGCATTAATTCTGTAGATCACTTTAGGTAGAATGGACATTTTAACAATATTGATTCTACCAATCTATGAGCATGGTAGGGATTTCCATCTGTGCACATCTTCTACACTTTCTTTTCTCAGTGTTTCATAGTTCTCCCTATGCATGTCTCTCATCTCCTTCGTTAAATGTATTCCTAGATATTTAATTTTTTTGATGCTATTGTGAAAGGTGTTGTGTCTTTGATTTGGTTTTCAGCTTGGCTGTTACTGGCGCATATGAATGCCACTGATTTGTGTGCTTTAATTTTGTATCCTGAGACTTTACTGAATTCGTTTATCAATTCCAGGAGTCTCTTGGTTGAATCCTTGGGGTTTTCTAGATATAATAACATATTGTCAGCAAAGAGTGAGAGTTTGACCTCTTTTGCCCCCATTTGGACACAGTTAATTCCCTTCTTGTTGAATTCTTATAATCAGCATATAATCAGTTCATATTAACTAACCCACTCTGGGAATCTTAGTCTTTTCATTGAGGCCTTTAGACCATTTGCATTTCATGTAATTATTAATATAAAATTTCATGATATTTTATTTTTTATTTTATGTTTGCTCTTTCTGTTTTCATTTTCTGTTTCCTGCCTTTCTGTGAGTTACTTGAACTTTTTTTAGAATTCCATTTTGATTTATCTATGTTTTATGTATCTCTTTTTGTATCTATTTAGTGGTTGCTCTAGGTCCTGAGTTACATATGCAAAATTTATCACAGTCATCATGGAGTCATCATTTTACCAGTTTAAGTAAGGTATAGACACCATAACATACCTCCCTCATATCCCTTTTTCCCCTCATCTTAATATTTCCTCTGCATAAATTTAGAAATACGTAAGACAGTATTATAATTTTTTATCCATCAAACATAATTTAGAAAACTAAATTTTAAAAAGAAGACAAATCTATTATATTTTCCATATTTTTGATGTGTTCTTTCTTTCTTCCTGAAGTTCTAAAATTTCTTCTTTTATGATTTTCTTTCTGTTTAGAGATGTTCCTTTAGCCATTCTTTTATGGTAATCTGCTTGTGACAAATTCTCTTAAGTTTCCGTCATCTGAAAATGTCTTTTGATTTCCCCCTTCATTCCTGAAGGTTATTTTTGCTGACTATAGGATTATATAGTTTTGGTTTTTTTTAAAAAAACTTTAGCATTTAAAAAATGTGTGCTGCTTATGTCTGACCTCCATGGCTTTTGATGAGAAATGTTACCGTCACTCAAATCATTTTTCCTCTATAGATAAGGCATCATTTCTCTTTCACCATCTTCAAGACCTTTTTTTCTAATCTTTAGTTTTTGACTATGATGAGTGTTAGTTTAGATTTCTTTCCGTTTGTCCTGTTTCGGGTTTGCTTACCTTCTTAGTCTGAGAGATTTTCCATCAATATTTTGAGTACTTTTTTGTGCTCGCTTTCTTCCTCCTCTTCCTGGACTCCAATGACATGAATGCTGGATCTTTTGGTATCATCCCACCAGTCTCTGAGGTTCTGTTTATTTTTCTTAGAGTCTGTTTTCTCTGTCTTTTTCAGATTGTGTGATTTCTATTGTTCTATGTTCATTTTCATTGATTCTTTCCTTTCTCCCCTCCATTCTGCTGTTAAACCACCAGGGAGGATTTTTTAAAAGAATATATTTTTGTTGTCATATTTTTCAGTTCTAAGGTTTTCATTTGAGTCTTCTTTTTATCTTCTATGGAGATTTTATGTTTCCTTGCTGAGCTTTTTATTTTTTCATTTGCCTCAAGTATATTAATAATTGCTCATTGAAGCATTTTTAAGATGCCTGTTTTTATCTGACAAAATCTTTGTCATGTAATTCTAACATCTCTGTCTTCTTGGTGTGGACATCTGCTCATAGTCTTTTTTCCTTCTGTTTGAGATCTTCCTGTTTTTTGGCATGAGTGTTTTTTAATTGAAACTTGGATATTCCAGGTATTAGGTTATATGACTGTGTATCTTACTTAAATGTGTAGCTGGCTGTCTCTGACACCATTCTGGCAGAGCAGGGGCTGGGGTGCCATCTCTTGGGGTGTCAGTGATAGTCCAGCTTCCCTCGTTGGCATTCACTGACTCATGGAGGCTGGTCTTCCAAGTACTGCGGGGTCAGAGTGGGATTCTTGCTTCCCATTGGGTCTCTTACTGACACCTCATTGGCTGGAGGGTAGGTGCACCTACTCCCAGGTGGTCTCCAGTTATGTCATTGGGGAAGGCTCATTACTGTCTGGTGGGAATGAGCATCCTGTCTCCCCACTCAGCCTTCTCTGACACCACCTCACTTGAGGGTTGGGTGCTTATTATAGCCTCGTAAGGGTACAAGTCAAAGCTACCCACTCAGCAACTAGGTCCATAATTGTATCTGCGTGTCTGGCTAGAAAAGTATGGTTATTGTTTCAAAGTATTCTGTCTTGCTAGGCTGCCCCTTTATGAGTCTGTGAGCAAGAGAGAACAGGATTTTGCTGAGGATTTTAAAAATCCATGGCCATTAGCATGTCTGAGTGGCTGGCTTCTTCAGCTCCAAGTTTGGGCTGAAAAGAAAAGAAGAGAACGCAAAGGTACTCGCCACCGTGTCATTCCTTGGGTCCCTAACTGGTCCACCTTCTCTCTACTTTTCACAGTCTTATTATGGTTGTTTTATAGATGTCCAATCATGCAGTTAGAGAGAGAAATAGAGATAAGTGTCCATTCTAGAGATAAGTATCTCTTCCATCTTGCCAGAAGCAGAAATCTCTGAGATAGATTTTCTTTTCCAAGCTCACTCTTTTCTTACCAAGAGAAGCTTTGCTTTAGATAGAAGATGGGTTCAGTTTTTGCCTTTTATTCTGAGGGCGGTCGGCAGTCAGATTGTTGTTGAATGGTAGGACCATATACATTTGGAACTTACAGCTTACAGTTGGAATGAAATGGCGTGGAGTGTTTTCTTTTACAGGCTTATTTTCAGTCACTGGTGTCCTAAGCAGTTTGTCCACTGAAGAAGTCCACATTTGACCAGTCATTTCATCCCATCACTTTCCTACCTGCCTTTGACCCATGGGTACAATAAGATTTTTTTCCAAATGCACAGGCTGCAGGAGACGAAGACTCCTTCCCCTAGCCCCAGCTCCAACAGAAAAAGAATCATATTTCTGAAATGGAAGAGAAGCATATACTATTGGAAAAATTATTTGCACTTGTGGTTAGAGAATATTGCAGTATAAAAAATGAAGCACAGATAACTGGAGTTCAATTGCTACATGCTTGGAATGGCAGATGAAAATATTATATTTTGGAGAAGAAAAAGATTACAAATACTTTTCAAGAATTATAGTTTGCAAAATCATGTGATTTATCTAGGATTTAAAAAAAAATACCTTTAGGCCTCCCATGGTGGCTCACACCTATAAACCTAGCACTATGGGAGGCTGAGGCAGGAGGATCACTTGAGCTCAGGAGTTGGAGACCAGCCTGAGCAAACCCAAGACCCTGTCTCTACTAAAAATAGAAAAATTATCCAGGCATCATGGTGCGCACCTGTAGTCCCAGCTCCTCAGGAGGCTGAGGCAGAAGGATCATTTGGGCCCAGGAGTTTGAGGTTGCAGCAAGCTACGATGACACCATGGCACTCTAGCCTCGGGCAACAGACCAAGACTCTGTCTCAAACAAAACAAAACAAAAATCCTTATGGCACTAAAAGTTTTATTCTAACATGATAGTTGGCCCCATAAGAGTCAGTAATTTATGAAATGTAAATTTTTAAAGATTTGAACACCAGGACCATAAAGCAACTGAAGAAAAGCCTGTAGTAGTTTTTCATTTGACAACAGTGGATTAAAAATAGGTTTGAATTCCTTTAGGTTCATCTTGAATTTCCTGGTTCATCACAACACCTATGCCCCCTGTTACCTCTACCCCTGGGTTTAACATCTTTTTATTATCAACCTGAACTTTGAAAGCACTTGAGATACTTACTGCTGTGTTCAAGTTGCCCTGACCTTGGAGAGTGGGCAGCCAGACCTGGGCTTACACTCTCCTTCACCCATTACTGCCTGTGTAACACTGGGTAGGTTATCAACTTACCACATTGCTATTTTTTGACCTGTAAACTGGGGATAATAATATAACCTGCCTTGTAATAGTGATAATTCTTACTCAGACATATTCCAATATCAGATGCATATGTGCCCATCATTATATTTATTACTATAGTGAGGTATCACACCATACAAGGCGGGATATGTGAGGCTCATGTTTGATGCTGCTGCCCTGGATTCGCGTACATAGACCTTTTGTGCTGAGTGTAAGTGATCACCTGCTTCCTCCGCGTGCATTCACCCACACCACACAGAATCCCTGCCACACTCTCCTGAATATAAAGGGTGACGTTCTTACGTTCTTAAATCACAAGTGCTTACAAGCATCTACTTTGAGCAAGCAGGATAAAAAGGGTGGCGTTCTTATGTTCTTAATTCACAAGTACTTAAAAGCATCTACTTTGAGCAAGCAGGATCTGGCTCCTGGGTATAAAACAGCGCACCAGGCCCCGGGCTGGCTCTCTGTGTTTTCCTTTGCCTCACTGGGTCAGGCAAAGTTTTCAAGTGGACAGAAACTTCCAGGATGCGGGTGGAATGGGAAATACAGCTGTGAGGAATAAAACCTAGCTGAAAGCCATATGGACAGTGGTGTGCTTGGGTTTGGGGTAAATGACACCAGGTCAGAGAGATAGGAGCAAGAAAAAGCATGCTTGAGTCCATCAATTAGACACTGAAGGACGCTGAGCAACAGTGGGTGGACTTCTCAAGCCTGTGACTTGGCGCTGAGCACTTGTTAATCAAAACCCACATTGATCCTGCACCCGAGTCCATGAAGAAATAACTCTGTTAAAGGCTTTTTATTTTCCTATATTCCATATTTATTTCTAAGTGATTTTTCATTTACTTTCAAATTATTCCTATGAATACTTAAATTCGCTTTATGTTAAACATTTTGTCCAATTATAGCAGTAATAAAAAAGGAAATACACTGCTCATACCTACTTCCATAAGATTTCTATCTGAGTGGGATACATTATTTTATCTTAACTGTGGACCTGGGCTGAGTTCCCTTTCAAATAATGTGCTAGGGGTTATAATAAACCACTGTTTATCTAAATTAAAAATTTAATAACAAGTAAATGGCATTCTTGTCAGATATGAAAAAAAAGGAAAATAAAACCTCCATTATTTCCCCGATAAACCGTGCCATTTGGGAAATATCTCCTTTATTGGATGAAAACATTTTACAGCTGAAATTTTTCATGTGGAGAAATACCACCTGAATCTTAATTTATTTGGAGACTGGTCTTTCATTTCTCTCTGGTTTGAAAGGCATTGTCTTTATAACCCACCTGTTCCTCCTCCACACACACTGCCCACCTGTTCCCACCAAAGTGCTTTACTTCATCAATAAAAGAACATTTTAGTAATGATGTCACATGATGTTTTCTCTCTGAACGTCTCACTTTGCTCACGGCCCCTACCAAGGACTTTCCTTTCTATTTCCCTCCCCTTTCCCCTCCCCTCCTCCACCTTCTTCCTCCTCATTCTACTTTAAAATTTATATTCATCAAAATAATTTAATTTTTATAGTTTTAAAGACTTAAATAATACTAAAAGACTTAAAAGGAAAAGTAGAGCTGCCTCCTGCTCCACCCTAGAATGTGAGTCTACTTTCCGTTCTGTAAGGAATGCCTTCTGCTGAAACACGCCTCTCACCTGTCCCTAAATTAAATACGACCTCCTTCGTGTGGCAGCCACATCCACGCCCTTCCTCATCTCTCACTCTCTTCTTCTCCAGCCAAACCTGGAGCTCCCCAGTCGCTCAGTAGGACCGTGGGTGTGCGCTGTCATCTGATTCAGTGCTGGGGGGACAGCAAGAAGGAAGTATCAGAGGGACTCACTGCACACAGGAGAAAGTAGAAGGCTTGACACATAAATATTACAAATTATTTTCCAATTTTAATTTTGAAAATTTTCAAATGTAAATAAAACCTGAAAAAAATAATACAATAGACACCTATTTACCCTTCACCTAGATGAACTGATTGTCATCCTTTGCCACATCTGCTTTTTCTGTCTCTCCAGACACACACACACACACACACACACACACACACACCTCTTTTGCTAATCCTTTGAAAATAAGTTGCAGACCTCACAATATGTCAACTCTGAATATTTCACATGCACCACCAAAGAATGAAAACATTCTCCTATATACCCACAATGCCAGTAAATCAAAGTTATCATTTAGTGTCTAATCTACAGTCCAAAATACTACTACTACTATTAATATTAATTAGTATTAGTATTGATACATTAGGATTAATATTAATCCAAAATACCAATACTACTACTTGGATCCCAATTGCATCTGAAACATCTTTCATAATTGTGTTAGTTTGATTCAGGAATCAAAGATTCACCCTTGACATTTACTTATTATGTCTCTTTAGTCTCTTTTGGTGTAGACGGGCACCCTCCTGTTTGGTTTGTTGTACTTGTCATGGCATTTACTTTTTTGAAGATTCTAGGCCAGTTATCTGGTAGAGTGGTAGAATATCCCACATTCTGGAATATCTATTGCTCTATCATGATTAGATATATGTTGAACATTTTTTTGGCAGTAATATCTCATTGGTGATATAATTTTAGTTTAAACATGAAGTATCAAGTATTGTGTTTACTGCTGTTGTGAAAGGTAGTCTTTGCATCGTAACAGGCACGCGTTCCTCAGCTCCCTGCAAAATAAGGAAGGGACATTAGCACATCTAGACATCCTCCTCTGAATGGAAAGTGATGTCCTTCATGTCAATTTGGTGTTGCGCTTGAAGTATTTAGAAATGCAGTTCCAAAAGGGGATCAGGGACCAATCTTGGATCAGAACTTTCTTCAAACTGTTCATATAAGTCTTCTCCCAGGCATCTAGGGTGCCAAAAGCACCTCTAAATATTTTTACCAGCAACATTTGAAAAAAAATAGAATTTAAAATTTGAGATACCAGAAGCTAATGGTAGTTGGGCTCAGTCATTAGGAGTTGGTTAGTCTCTTCTAGATCATTTTCTTTCCCTTTTTTCTGACATTGGGTGGATGGAATTGGGTTTCGTATCAAAGTACCCTGCGACTGCTGGTGTTTATCTACAATCAGGCTCTCAGCGTTGGGTGGTGCCTGCGAGGTCACATAACTGGTGTTCCCACTCACTGCCCCCAGCTCCCCGCTAAGAGCTGGTTCCCCCGAGCACGGAGACCTCCCTCACAGGAGCCTCCTTTTCCGGTCACATCTTTGGTCATTGAAATACTGGAAAATTCTCTGTGTTAAAAGGTCCTCACTGTTTCCACTGACCCATTCAGGTTCTAGTTCTTGTCATGCTTTATCCACCTTAAAACTCTGCAAATATTTGAAAATAGCTCTGTGTTCTTAGAAGAATTTTCTTCCCCATTGTTAAATATCCTAAGCTCCTCGGCTGTTCCTCCTCTATCTCCAAGTGCGCGCTTTCTGCTTGCTTCCTCTTCCCGATGTGTGTCCCAGCACTCCCACTCTCCCGCACCCCCTCCTTTGCTCCAGTTCTTTCCCCAAATAATTCACGTCCTTAAGGAGCTCTCCCATCAGCGGGGACAGTCAGGTGAGCATGATGCTCATGGCAGTGAGATGGCACCTGTCTGGGACACCTGTCATACCTGCCACAAAGGAGGAGGAGGTCGCCAGCCCCAGAGGAGAAAGGCAGCCTCAGTACCAGAGGAAAGGCTGTTTTCTAGGGAGGGGTGGGCACAGCATTAGTCCAAGTGGGGGGAAATGTAGAGGACAAGCAAAGCTATAAAGCGGGGAATTTCAAGGCACCAGGAGTGTGGGGTGGAGTGGAAAGCAGGAAAGGGACACAGAGGGCCTTCTGAGCCTTTCTCAGTGATTCTGGTTACATCCTTAGGCAATGGGAAGCTTCCAGAACAAATTTCACATTCAAGAGTGGTAAAGGGACAGATGCACCTTCCAGAAGGATGTTCAATGGAAAATGCATTCATAGGTATCTACATATGATGTAGAGAACTTTCTCAACTAATATTCAGGTATAACAGAGGGAAAAAGTACAAAAGGAAATGTATTCTTCTTTTAACACCTTAGTTTCTCTTATAGTACCTCAGCTGATTGCAAACAGAATATCACCATTAATTTCATTTTATTATTGCTTTTGCTCTTTTAAAAAAGCCTGAAGAAATGCCTTAACATGGACAACACCTTCTTCTTTGAGTTTTAGAGCCATTTGTTATTTTGTAGGAAGAGCAAAGGCATTTCTGTCTCCCTCTTCCTGGCATAAGGATTTGTGTTGGGGGAGCCTCTTGGGTAGAAGAGGTCTTGCAGGGTGGCGCCTGCCTGCTCCCTGGTTGGGCCCACGCGTGCAGGCATTGTGTGAGGTGACACCTGTGGGCTCTCAGACCCACAGCCCACCCACCCACACACTCGCCAGCATTGGGCACACCTGCAGTGTCCCAGCATCCTGCAAGGCACTGGCGTTGGAGTGGCAAAGCAATGGCACCTGCTGTTTCCTGAGGAATGAAGCCGCTCAACATATTATTACAAATAGATTATGTAAATAAAATTACAATTTTACCCAGTGCAGCAAACAAGTCCATTATACTATGGGGTGCATGTCTCAAAGAAAAGACAAAGCACCATGTTTCTTAGCGTATTTTTTTTTTGAGAGATGATAGGATGCCTCTTCTGGCTTGAAACCCACTCCCATGTCACCTCCAGGTACTTGAAGCTGCAGCCAGACTCTCCTGAAAATCCAAGTGACATGAAGCCTCCTTCTCCCTGGGTTTAACTCTCTAGCTCAGTGTGACCTGCACTAATTTTGCTCAGCTCTTCTGAATAAATACTTCTTAAACTGCCCACCTCTCTCTCCAGGCCTCTGGACTGAGCTCGGGTAGAGCAGGGGCTGTCCTCTCATCTCAGTGTCCCCAGCCCTGCACAACCCACAGCTCGGCCTCTGGGCTGCCTCCACCATCATGGGCTGCGGGATTCCTTTCCCCTCTTTCTGTATCTGCTAGAGTAAGATAATACATTTGTCTTTTGTCCTGTAGAGCACTTGACAACTTGAAAATTGTTTCCTCTCCCTGAACTCACCTGATTGTAGCTCTCATGAGAAAGGTAGGGTGGACATCGTCATCCCCATTTACAGAACGAACGTCCAGAGTGCAAAAACCGAAATCAAAACCAAGACGCCCGGCTGGGCCCTGCTTAACTTGGATCACAGCGCACTACAGCGCTGTTCCTGTGCTCGTGCAGCTCAGTGTGCGGCTACGTCCTTAGCCACCAGAAGCTAAAACAAATACGATTTTCGGAAAAGTAAATCCCTACCGCCTACTCCAACTGGCAGCTCAAAAATCAGGTCCTCTCAAGGGTGCCCAACTGGAGTGCCTCAGAGGAAACACAAAGCAACAGAAACACCTGCTCCACCTCCAAGGTCCTCATTCCTGCGGGGCCTCCCACTCCGCAGGCCTGTCCTCGGCACTCAAGCTGGTGAGGTCCACACCAGACACTTCTGACACTGGAGGACAGAGCGACACTGCCCCCACTGCCAACAATGCTGCCACTGCTGCAGGAGTCAGCAGGGAAGAGGCAGATGCACCTCTTCGCAGCAAGGTGCAGAGACGTTTGATAAAGATGCCTGCCCTGTCCTGCTCACTCTGCACGGTGCAGCGGGGAGTGTATCAGCCAGGTGTTTAGTAGAAGATCAAGGGAGATGGATGAACCTGGGCCCGAATCTCACGCTAACACCAGCTGTGTGGCCATGGGCAGGTGACTCAACGTATCCCCTTTTCTTTTATGGGAATAACAGCACCTTGACGATAATGCTATTTTAAGTGTTCACTGAGAGCTTTTCTAAAGAACCACAGTTAAAAATTACTGACAAATAGACATCTCCCAATAAGTGGCTTGATACCAAAAACCATTTAATGCCATGGGAGAGCACCTGGAGTTGAAAATGTGTTCATGCGGTATAAGAATTTAAAGGGGCCTCACATTTATCAAGCTGAAGCTCTCATTTAATGTCTAAATTCCCTTGACCACTCCTCAGCAGGTGGTCACCCCCTGTATGTCTGAACACGCGATGATTAAGCAACTCCCCCTGGGAAAGGCAGAGTCATACACTTGTTTGGTTAAAAAGTTCCTCCTTTTGTTTTTCCTTAGAAGTCCTGCAAAAGTCTGGATGTCTGTGTCCTCCCCCCCAAAATTCATATGTTGAAACCTATCAACATATGAACCTATGAGCATAGTATCACTTAAAGTGATGGTGTTATTAGGTGGAGCTTTGGGGAGGTGATTAGGTCATGAGGGTAGAACCCTCGTGAATGGGATTAGTGCCCTTCGAAAAGGGGCCTCAGGAAGATCTCTTGCCCCTTCTGCCATGGGAGGGTGCAGTGAGAAGACGAGCACCTATGAACTGCCAGACACTGAATTTGCCTTGATCTTAGATTCTCAGTCTCTATAAATGTGAGAAATAAATTTCTGTTGTTCACCCCCCAGTTTATTCTATTATAAAAGCCCAAATGGACTGAGAAAATCCTTGTAGTCAGGTTCTTGCAGAAGAATTAAGCCCAGGCCTGAGAAGAGAGCCGTGCAGCTGTGACCTAACATGTATGATGGGTCAGGTCCTTATCGCTTTTTGTTAACGTGTCCATCAGAGCAGGTAAGTTGAGCAACTGTAGGTACGTGTGCCCACTACTGTGCCAAAGGCTAGGGATGAGCAAAAGGACATGGGCCCCTGTCCTTGTGGGGCAAGGGGGAAAGGGGGGGCATTAACCTTGTATTCACAGAAAACATATTTGCAGATGTTGGTAAATGCTACATACCAGGGGTCAGGATGTGCGCAGTGGGAGGATTTCTTTCACGGGAAAAGAGCAAGAGACTTCCCCGGGCAGGTGCAGGATGTGCTGTAACCTGTAGGAATGACAGGTGTTGGGCAAGGTGAGCTGCACTTGGGAATGGAAGTGCACTTCATGGGGAAGGAACGGGGAGCAGGGCACAAAGCTGGGAGCAGCGCAGCCCGAGTCTGAGGAGAAGGACCAGGAGTGTGTTGTGAAATGGGTCTGGAAAGGTGTGTTGGGGACAGATCAGCCAGGGCTGGTGGATGCTGAGAGCCGTGTAGAACCCTGGAAGGAGGGGATGTGGTGATAGAGATGTGCTCAGAATTGTGGGTTGTGTCCCACCTACTTGGGGGCGCTGCACCAGGGGAGCTGCAGCCCGTGACCAAGGGCAGCATGTGCTCCCACCCCCTGGGACAGTCCAGGCTCCTTCCGTAGCAGCACACCCCACGCCCCCCTTCTTAGTCTGCCCAGGCTGCCGTGACAGAGCATAGGCCGGGCAGCTCAAACAACAGGCATTTATATCTCACAGTTCTGGAAACCTAAAAAAATTCTTGCCAAATTGCTGAAACAAAAGATACAGAAAAAATCTTAAAAGCATCTAAAGGGGGAAAAAGACACATTACACAGAAGAAGGAGAATGTTAGTCAAAATACGCTGACTCGTCACAGACAATGCAGACCAGAAAGCAATGGAAACATCATAAGCCCTGATGAGAAGGAGAGAGAGAGAAAAGCAAATCCTATCAACAAAAAATTCCATATCCAGGGGAAATAGCCTTTAAAAATTAAGGTGAAATAAAGATATTTTACAATCAGCAAGTGAGAGAATTCATCACTGGCAGAGTTGCATTACAAGAAACTGTAAAAGTTCTTCAGGCTGAGGGAAAATTATACCAAATGGAAGGTGGAGTCTACAGAAGGATTGAAGAGCTTAGACAATGTAGATCTGTGAGTACATGTAGAAGACTTTTTTCTCAATTATCAATTTATTTAAAAGATGATTGGCCATTTAAAGCAAAAATAATGATATTTAGTAGAGTTTATAACATATATAGAAATGACATATGTGGCAATAGCATGGAAGACGAGAGGGTAATTGGAAGTATACTGCTGTAAGTTTCTTACATAATGTGTAAGTAATATGATAGGTAGTCTTTCATAATAGTAATCAATAAATTATTAATAAAAGATATATGCTGTGAACCCTAGAGCCACCATAAAAATAACACAAAGAGGCTGGGCATGTTGGCTCATGCCTGTAATCCCAGCACTTAGGGAGGTTGAGGTGGGAGGACTGCTTGAGTTGGGAGTTCAAAACCCACCTGGCAAACATAGAGAGACCCCTTCTCTAACAAAAAAGAAAAAAAAAGAAAACAATTAGCTGGGCATGATGGTGTGTACCTGTAGTCCCAGTAACTCAGGAGGCTGACATGGGAGAATCACTTGAGCCCAGGAGTTTGAGGTTACAGTGAGCTATGATCACACCACTGTACTCTAGCCTGGTGACATAGTGAGACCCTGTCTCTACGAAACAAAACAAAAAGAACACAAAGGGGCCAGGCGTGGTGGCTCACACCTGTAATCCTAGCACTCTGGGAGGCCGAGGCGGGTGGATCGCTCGAGGTCAGGAGTTCGAGACCAGCCTGAGCAAGAGTGAGACCTCGTCTCTACTAAAAATACAAAGAAATTATCTGGCCAATTAAAAATATATATAGAAAAAATTAGCCGGACATGGTGACGCATGCCTGTAGTCCCAGCTACTTGGGAGGCTGAGGCAGTAGGATCATTTAAGCCCAAGAATTTGAGGTTGCTGTGAGCTAGGCTGATGCCACAGCACTCACTCTAGCCCAGGCAACAGAGCAAGACTCTGTCTCAAAAAAAAAAAAAAAAAGAAAACAAAGGGCTAAATCTTAAAAGCCAATAGAGAAGATACGATGGAATACTAAAGAGTACTCAGTTGATCCAAAAGAAGACATGAAAGAAGAATACTAGGAATTAAGGGCAGATGGAACACATAGAAAATAAATAGCAGGATGAAAGACAAACAGAAACATATCAGTGATCACATCAAGAGGAAGTGAACAAAATGCTCGAATTAATAAGTTCAGTACATCAGTTTTTCAATGGAGGTATTAGTGGTCTGGATTATTTTGAAAACATGACAGTGGAAGTATATTGCATGAATCATGTAAAAAATGTGACAAGATGTATGCAAGAAATATGATCTCATATTTGTTAGCATTTTTCGATACTTGTCCCAAGTGTTTAGAATGGAAGGGCTGATGTAAAAATGTGCCAATTACCAGTATATTATTTATGTGTCCCCAAATAGATTTTGAATCTCTCATCTCAAGCAATTTTCAAATTGAAAATATATAATTACTACTTTCAAGTCTGTCCCTTCCAGATTGGGCTTTTAGCTCTCGCTCTGTAGCTGACTCAGATGATTCATCAGGTGATGGAAAAGCAGGGAGCTGGCCCTGTCTGGTGCTGGCTGAGGAGGAGGGCACGGGAGGAGAGGGGCAGCATCTCACAGCCTCAGTGCTTGGGTGCTCAGGTGCTCAGGTGCACTGCTTAGCAGGGGCTAGGTGGGTTTGAGGTGGGAGCCAGGGCATCAGACCTTTCTGCTGAAATACGGTCCATATTCTTGGTAGGACTGATGGGATATTGGAGTTGTAGAATCCAGGCCCCCAAGATAGAAAATAAATTATAGCTTTGAGTGTCTGCATCAAATCTTAAATCATGGAACCCCTTCTCTTGACGTCAACACATCTTTTAATATTAAATAAAAATTATTTTTCTTTTCCCAGGCTACCAATGTAAAAGCTAGAAATAAGGGAACACTGCTGCACTTGCTGTTCTAATCAAGTCACTGCTCCCAATGGAAGTGCCCAAAATTACATGCCATGCTATCACTTTTCAAATTTTGTGTGTGTGTGTATGTGTGTGTATAGTATATGATGAGAGAGAGAGAGAGAGAGAGAGAGAGAGAGTTTATACCAAGAATTAGGAAAATTATAAAAAGAAAAATTATCCCCCTCTTGCCACCTGGCACCACAGTTTTTGTCTGTGTCTGTCTAGCGTATGTGCATCTTGTTAGAGATGCACCTAGGTTTTAGACCAACCAAAATATGTGAGTCTGGTGCACACTCAAATCAGGCGCTATTATTCTGTATGCAGTGAGGAAATATAAATAAGGGGGATCTTAGCTTCCAAGGTGTCTTAGTCCATTTTCTGCACCACAGTTTTTGTCTGTGTCTGTCTAGCGTATGTGCATCTTGTTAGAGATGCACCTAGGTTTTAGACCAACCAAAATATGTGAGTCTGGTGCACACTCAAATCAGGCGCTATTATTCTGTGTGCAGTGAGGAAATATAAATAAGGGGGATCTTAGCTTCCAAGGTGTCTTAGTCCATTTTCTGCTGCTATAACAGAATACCATACACTGGGTAATTTACAAAGAAAATAATTTATTTGGCTCATGGTTCTGGAGGCTGGGAAGTCCAAGAGCATGGTGCTGGCATCTGAGGAGAGTCGTCCCAAGGCAGAAGGCATCACATGGTGAGTGAGTGAGCATGAGGGACAAAGAGAGAAATGGGGCTTTTATTAGGAGCCCACTCTGTGATGACAGCATTAATCCATTCACCTATCTTTATGATGGCAATTAAATTTCAACATGAATTTTGACAGGAGCATTCAAACATAGCAGCCCACAAAGGAGAAATGTGTATATGCAGAGCAGAAATACCATGTGACAGGGCTAGGCCAGTGGGGTCAGGTGTGTGGGAGAAGGTTTCGACACAAGATGTGAAGCTTTGCTCTGGTTCTGGGGGTTGCCCCATGAAATCCTAAAAGGTTTCTAGATCTTGGCACGATTGTCACTTGGCGGGGTTTCTTGACACTAGAGTTTCTCTGGGGATTTTCAGCACTGGGCTCTAAACAGACTCCCCTGGCCTTCCCTCCTTTGAAACCTATGGCTGAGAGCCCTTTGCTTGCCATGTATGACTTGGGTTATTCATCCCCAAATTATTGTCTTGTACTTTTACATATTGAACTCTGCTCTGATACTCTCCTGGCCACTTCCACTGGCTATTGTGCACTCAGAAAGTCATCTCTTAGTCCCCTCTTTCCCCAGCCTTTCCCCCTTCTTTCACCTGGACATCACCTCCTGCCCTGTGGCCTCCAGGTACTTAATACGTGCAGCAGACATGCGCTTGCAACCTTAAACCACAGTGAGCCAGTAGTGTCCACTGGCTACTTTTTAGTCAAGTTAAACATGACTGCAACCTCATTGCCCAGGGGCAGTTTTTCCCCAGTCATTACTGGGCAGGCCCTTTCTTGCCCTCTGGTTATCTGTGTATATCCTTGGTGCTCTGAATCTTACACCAGGGCGTCTACTCACACACCGCCTCACAGTCCAGGTCTGTGCACACGGAAGGCAGAGGCTCATTCTGCTCCCATCAACTGTGGTCTCAGGATTAAGTGGTGAGTCTGGGGACACTGGACAATAATGTTTCCAGCCACCCTGAGTGTACCATGCAGACAAGGGCTCTGTCAGGCTGCCAGCAGCAATTTGTACCCCTGTGTCATCTGAGTGGCCTGAATTCCACTCATCCATCTGTGAATGCACTTAAAGAAATACTCCTTCTTGCAAACCTCACTCTGGGATTAAGAGGGCAACACCCCATCAAATGGTTAGACTCATCTCTTGTGACAAGACATCTTAATGCTCCATTCTGAAAGTCTGTAATCATTCACTAGCTCTAAAGTTAATATATCAGGGTTTCCTTCTTGTTGCATTTTACCTACCTATTTTATTTCAAAGTGTTCTAGATGTGATGGTCTTTATTGATGCAGGTAAATGTTGTGTGCAATTAGGGTGCCATTAGCAGGACAGCAGAGAGCTCTCTGCCTTCTAACAGGGCTGCAGTGCTGAGAAGGTAACCCAAACCTACAAGCCCATTATGCCAGCTTCTTGCCTAGTGATTCCAAACCATGTGGATATGGCTTGTATGGTTTTATTGGGGGCAGGGGGAGGGGGTGGGAGAGTAACAGAGAGAGCAAGAGAAACTAATTCTGAATAGCAGTCCTTCCTCCGAAATACTTTGAGTTTACTTTTTTCACTTATAGTTAATTATAAATATGTATATTTGAAGACTTTTCATTTACAATAATATCTGTAAGAAAATTTTATTATGAAATGTTTAAACGCCTCCAACACCGGAGAGAAAATAGTATAATAAAATGTATACCCATTACCTGATTCAATAATTATTTCTCTGTACTTTTTGTTATTTTTGACAGTGAAATATTTTAATGCAAACCTGGGCCTCTCATCATTTTGCTCCTACATACTTGAGAGTTCATTGCTAAAAATATATGGACTTTTAAAACCTAGCAACAATGCTATTATACTACCAAAAAAATTAGCAGTCCTTCTCTTGCATCACTGGTCCATATCCAAACACAGTTGTGTAGTTGCTTTGTTTAAATTAGTATCAGACTATCCAGGGTGTTTGGTGATACCCACATGTGTTTTGAGCTACATCCTTTATTTTGGAGCATTGATTTGCTCAAGATATTTGTCTGCTGCTTTTTCATGTGTCATTTAACTTGTCCTGTTCCCCACATTTTCTGCATTTCATGTGTTTCATTTCATCACATGACACTTCTTCCTCTTTTAATAGCTGGAGTGCTCTGGTACAAAGTAGCTTTTCCTCATCAATTAGAGCTATTTGGTTCCCCCAGAAAGCCTAGTGCACAGGAAAGGGAGGATAAATACTGAAATCTTTCCCTCTAATTGCCAATTTGCAGAGTGGGAAGTGCCCTAGTTATCTACATGTTGACCAGGGAGGGCTTTTCTCTCTCCCTCTCTCTCTTGCACTTTATTGAATATCATTATAAACTCATAGATTCTTGTTTATTTAATGCATTTTAATCAGTTATCATCATTACTCTATTTGATTTGATTCTCAGATTTTTTCTATATAGAAGCTGCTGCAAGTTGGCTTCCATGACTTTTGACATGGCCTTAGTGGTCCTCAGCCATCACACGGTGTCCCGGCATCCCTGTACATTTCTTTCCCAAGCCCTGGGATTGATCAATCCTCTAAGGATCTCTGGCCCCTTCAGTGCAAATGGCATTTAGAAAATACCATCTGGCACCTAGGGGTGGGCACTGCTGTTAGGTTGTCACAGGTTCTAGAGCCTTCTGTTGTTTGGAGCTAGGAAAAACAAATAGTGTTTAAAAGAAAGCAATCAGGAACAATGCTGACCTCTAACGCTATGTCTCCTGGCCTGTCACAGGGCCTTTTCTGGGGATGGTGGCTTTTGCTCTTCGTTGATCTCCCTGAGTTGCGCTTCCTGTGTACCCTTCCCACCCAGGGGTTGGGGGACATGGTGTCTCCCTTACCCCAGGGCTCCTGCACTGCCCCAGGCAGGTCCTGCCTCTGCCTGCAATGTGGAGTCTGCAAGGACTTGCTCCAGTGTTACCATCATCTGCTGACCCGTTGACCTGGTTTGGGGCCAGGTGTTTGTGGGGAGCCCATGGGGCCCCCCTGCCCACTTGCATCACCTACCACCCTGATGGCCTGGCTAACTGATACAAGTGCTGTGGCCACACTATCAATACTTAGCGGCTCAGGGATTCCCTGATACCTCCTTGTTTGTTTGTTTTTAAAGGTATCATCCGTGTTTTTTTCCATAGTTATTCTGTTGATCTTTTTGACTTGTTGGAATTTGGGAAAATCCTGAAATGATGCAGCCACCCTGATTCTATTGCCTAACGATGTCTTCAACTAAAGCCGGTCTATGATTAGACATGAGCCAGACATAAGCCTCTCATGGCAGACGTGTTCGCACAGAAATGATAAAACAAAGCCAATGGTAGGAAGCTTGGCAAACGTCTGTGCTGCGTCAGACATCCCTCAGGGTTGTCCTGGAGAGAGGAAGCCTTTTTTCTCTTCCTGCACATTGCATTCTGACCTTTGTGCTAAGAATAATTCAGTTGTTGCTTTAAACATTTCTAGTTCACCCCTAACTGCTGGTTACAATGAAATAAAAGAGCCATTGTTCCTTTCTCTGAGCAGCCTGCAGAGCCTCCTCAGAGTGGCTGGGGCAGAAGGCCTGGGGCAAATTATGCACCAAGAAAGGCTTGGGGAGTCAGCTCTCAGCAATCTTGCTTTAGGGGGGTGAGGTGGGGGGTGGGTCAAGCTGAGCTTCTGGCCTGTGTAAATAGGTATGCTGAAAAAATGGCAAACAAGCCCAAAATGCATTCTGTATCTCAAATCTGAATGCTAATGAAAATTAAACTAGTTCCCTTTCTTTTTTTTGTTAACTTCAAGAAACCATGCAGCTTTCACTATGCTAATGTATATTGTGAATTTCTCAAAGAAAGAGCTAGCCTTCAGCATTTCTCAAGCGAGCTTGACCTTCCAGCCCTTTTTATACCTCTATTCTAAGAGTTCCACCTCTTTCTAAATCTGTGCTCCCAAGGAACACAACTGCAGAAGGGATGCTCCCGGGGCTATAGTGCTTATTAGCACCAAAACAGCTATGCGAGTTTAAGAAAGGTAATAGTATTTATTTTTTAACCACTCATTTTATGAACCAGTGTTTACTGACTAGCTTGGTATTGTTCTAGGCCATGCTAGTTATGCTGAAGGATCTAAGCTCCGGCCCCTGCTCTCACGGAGACAGAGGTGCTAATGAGTCATTACAATATAATATGGGGTGAAGTACTAGCAGTTACGAAGTGTGAGGAACTGCAAGAAGAGGAGTGAGTAACATTGCGCTAAGAATAATCCAGTTGGCACTTTAAACATTTCTCGTTCATTTCTAGTTATTGACTCTGCCATGGAAAATCAGGGAGGCTGCCCAGAAGAGGTGACTAGAGGGCCCAAGTTCTGGAACTTGCATGAAGGAGGACCTGGGCTCTATCACCCTCATCTTGGCCAGACCCCATAGAAGACTGGCATTCATGCAAGCTGGCATGGGGCCTTTCTAAGGAAGTGCCTGGAGTTGGAAAGGCTTAGGGCTGTGCTGTCGGTGTGCAGCTGACAGAGCTGGGGCAGGCAGCCCAGCCGTGTTGACTTAGTACTGCGGGCTTTCCCACTGGAGGGAGAGCTTGAATAACGCTAGAGATGAGATGCTGAACTCACTGCCTGATCTTAAGTAAGCTAGCAAATAGCATCTGTAACAGTGTCAAGGAAAACCAGAGCTGGACAGCAGTGGAAGCAATAAAAACAGACTGTATTCAGAACTGTTGCAGTAAGGGAACAGAAACCTCAGAATAGAACTGGGCTCAACTCCGAGTACAGCATGGGCAAGTGGGAACTTACAGCCAAAAACCAGGTCTGTGGATGGAAAAATTGCTAAGAGGAAACGTCATGAGTAGCTGTCCTAGAAGGATTCTCTCTAAAGGCAGGCCAGGGTGAGCAGACAACGCCTTGGGGGATGGCGGAGCGTGAGGAACCTGATCAGATGTTGAGGGTGACCAGATACACAGGTGGGGGATTCTTGCAAAGACGGGATTCTGCAGGGAAATGCACAGGTGGGCCTTATTGGGGAAAAGGTTCAGGAGCCTGACCAAAGTTCAGTCAAGCAGATAATTTCTGTCAACAGTGCCAAAGTTATTAACTCTTGGATTAATGCTGTATTGTGTGGAAGGAGTTGGTGGTTTGGTTGCAGGAGTCACACCCACCTGGATGTGTGACTTGTTTTTGCGTTGCACTAGTGGCATGGTGCTCCTTAACCCCTCTGGCGTGAATTCCAATCTCTTTTAAAAAACTTTGCAAGATGCTGAGAGGATTAGCTTAAACAAATCATGGAAAACTATGCTTGGCATGTCATAGATGCTCCAAAAGTGATGATAAGTATTATTGATTCATTTAATACTTGCTCTTGGTAAATAAACAAAAGTCATGCAAGCTTAAGAGTCAGAAATTATAAAAATCCTTTTCAGAAATTCAGATCAATGCCAGAATCAGAAATATAGCTTACTTGTCAAATGAAAATAAAATCATCAATGAAGTGTCATGATTTTCCATTCTGAAATATGTGCAGTGCAGCAATCTCGTGATGCAATATTGTCATCTCCCTTGAGGAGCAGGTTGCAACATTTCCCACAAGTTGTTCACTACGCATTCGTCACATGTGTCCAAGAGAAAAGCACCTTAGCCGCGTTCAAAATGTGTGTTGTGCTTTTTCCACTTTTAGTGATAACTATGCCTCCAGTTTTGTAATTACTTATTTTCCCTCTATTAGCTTGTTTGCATAAAAACTTCCTCTGATTTTATGATGAAATCCTGATGGCTTTATGCTTAGTCTGACTCTAAGAAATTTATCATTTTCCCCCTGGTACAGTATGAAAACTTTAAGCAAGAACTACCCAAGTGAGCAGTTTCCAGTTTCAAAATGTTCAGAATTCATTCATTTCCAAAATACAAAGAAACACAGCACCCTGGAGTTCTATTGCCCTGCAAGGGGTCCATTTGTCTTGTATCTTCAGAAGTTTTGTTTGAGTCTCTATTTGCTTCCATCTGTTCTGTATTTTTTCATGGTATGAATTTCAAGTGCTATTGTAAAGATGGAAGTCAGAAAAACCCTGGGTCTTTGCAAGAGAAAATTGTAATTATTTGGGGAGGGGCCTGGGGTGGGGTGTGGGTAGGGGTGAGAGAGAGAGATTCCCTTTTCAGGCTTGTGTGCATAAAATCAGCTCTATTTCCCCCCTGTTACCAGATTGTTCTCTTGCTTCATAGTAAGTTCATCACCTCCTAGATGTCCCCGGATGTGGCTCGGAAAAATAGCAGCTTCTGTCTCGAGTGCAGTGTGCCCCGCATGCACGTCGTGTGGAGGTGGCTAAACTGCCTCTGCAGAGACTCTGCTTGATTGAACATCTCTGTGAGCTCAGCTTGCTCCAGGAGCCAGTGGGGCCCACTGCACTTGTTTTTCGTATCACAGAGCTAAGAAGTTGGCTAGGCCCTGGGGACAGTAGAGACAGATGGATGCTGTCCATTGGGAACACACACTCTTTCTGAAGAACCTTAACACTGTCTAAGTAAAGTT
Source organism: Lemur catta (assembly GCF_020740605.2). Classification (NCBI taxonomy): domain Eukaryota; kingdom Metazoa; phylum Chordata; class Mammalia; order Primates; family Lemuridae; genus Lemur; species Lemur catta. The sequence goes on from NC_059136.1 coordinate 21,487,463, forward strand.
TGCAAACCACTGGTGTAGAAGAGTGAGTGGATTTACACACTTCAATAGCAATGAGAATAAACCAACAAATGGCTTGAGTAAAAGAAAAAAAAAATGACATTGAACAAGAAGAGCAACTGTGAAATTCTTCCAGATCGTTACTGTCAGTTGCTTTTAGGTGGTTTGTTTGCATCCTGAGATAGCTTGGTGCATCCATAGTAACACACTGGACTCTCCTCGTGCCCGTAGCTTGCATTCGACTTGTCACAACTCACCAACTGCCCCACTGCCCTCAGCATACCCCTGTTGTGTCCATACCCTCACCGCCAGCCCATTGCTGCAAACACGTCATCCCTAACTCCCTTAACTTTGCTCCAACTCAGATCCTGCTTCTAAGGTGAACCTATACTGTGTGTGTGTGTGTGTGTGTGTGTGTGTGTGTGTAACCAGGGTCAGTTCTAGCCATAATTGAGGAAAAAACCCACCATTGTCTCTTATTATTTTTTTGTTTTCTACTTGGTCCTCCCTGGCCCTAAACCTACTGGCTGATGCTCTTACCACTCCCATTTTGTCCCTACCGGCATGCGCAGCCCCTACAGCCACTGGAAGTTGTCTACCTTGTATCTCCTTGGGGCTCCAGATTTGGGCTAATCAACTTAACACGTGACCTTGTTTTGGTTTAGTATTTCTGGGTTGAAATGTCCTCTCTCACTTTGGTGTTACTCCCAGCAGCTGGATGGTACTGACTTTGTAGGACATTCCTAGTTTCCAACTTCATGACATGGCGCAGGGCAGGTAAGGCCTAAAGGGTTAAAAGCTAAAATAAATAAATAAGTAAATATCTTGCCATCAGATCCATGTGGTTCCCAGCATTTATTGCTGGAGACGCTGCAAGCAGGCTCCTAGAAGGAGGAGCGGTTTGTTAAGCATCGCCTTTCTACATGGGGAAGAGCCAGCGAGCTGCCCACCTGGCACAGGCAATTGGGGTGTTATCTGTAGACAATCTGTCCCATGTCAAATCCCCAGAGTCCTTCATGCTAGACATTATCCACCAGGGAGAGAAGAACAGAAGACTTTCCTCTTACCCCAACACACCCTTGTTTACTAGAGGCTCTATCCAGTTGCAGGCAGATTTGTGTAAGAGATGTGTCCTGGCCGGGCGCGGTGGCTAACGCCTGTAATCCTAGCCCTCTGGGAGGCTGAGGCGGGTGGATCTCTCGAGGTCAGGAGTTCGAGACCAGCCTGAGCGAGACCCCATCTCTACTAAAAATAGAAATAAATTATCTGGACAACTAAAAATATATATAGAAAAAATTAGCCGGGCATGGTGGCGCATGCCTGTAGTCCCAGCTACCCGGGAGGCTGAGGCAGTAGGATCGCTTAAGCCCAGGAGTTTGAGGTTGCTGTGAGCTAGGCTGACGCCACGGCACTCACTCTAGCCCAGGCAACAAAGTGAGACTCTGTCTCAAAAAAAAAAGAGATGTGTCCTAACGCAAATGGCGGGGGATGCAGCACATGAGGAAGGCTGTGTTGCCGCTCAAAGCCATCATGCTGAAGGGATCAGGCAGATGTTAGGGCCTGAAAGACAGATTCAAAGCTCTCCATCTGAATGAATTTCTAATTGTGTTTGTTCTATACTACACACAAAGCCATCTGACTGTACGTGTGCGTCCTAGCCACATCTTTCTGGAGGCAGTTGTTCCTTTTTCTGTTATATAATATATCAGTGGCAAATTATTATTTATTCACTTAATACATACACTTTGAGTGCCTGCTACATATAAGCATCCCTCTAAGTGCTGGTTGGTAAACAGCAATGAACGAAACAAAGATCCCAGCACTCAAAAGTGATGTGTTCTGGTCATTTTCAGATCATTTCCTGCTCACAAGAAGTCATAATGAATTCCCCAACTACTAAAGGCCATTATAGCATATCATTTCCACTATCATATGCAGTTGAATGAACTGGAAAAAAAAATGTGACCCCTGTGACAGTGAGTAGTAATTAGAAAGCAATGAAATTGAATGTAGACAAATATTAGAATGACATAGAGGAGCCAGTAAAAATGCAGATTCCAAGGCACTGTTTCACATCACCTCTGGGGACAGTCCCTAGTGTTACGCACCATCTACAATTGCTCCAGGTGATTTTAGGCCGTAAGCTCTCTGCTGGAATGCAGGCAGGGGTCTGGGAAGCAGGGGTGGCTGGGACCTAACCAATTCACTCCCACTCACTAGCCTTGTTAGGTTGTTATTAAAATGTGTACAGTATTTATTCAATATTACAGATTATAAAATGCCATGGACCTGAGAAGTTACTCTTAAATACTAAAGCTTTTAACAGTCAAATCCGTGAATCATACAGGTTTTACTGGGCTACATTATTTTTTTGTAAATGATGTTTAAAAGCACGTACCCAAGGATCAGACAGACCGTGCTTTGAATCTGGATCAGCCAGAAGGCCAGTGACTTCCACTCCTGGTCTGTACAATGGAGGTAACCATTGCAACCTCCCAACATGGTCCTGAGGGCTGAATGAGATGTCTAGAGGGGCACTCAGCTGAGAGGCTGGTGCATAGAAGCGTATCCTCCTCCAGCTGCTGGGAAAGAGCTCTGTGCTGAAGTCAAGTGTCCCATTGGACATGCTGTGCACTGGCTGCTTTTGCAACAGTGGGAATAGAAAGGGCTTCCGCTGGGGTCCAGGCAGCTTGGAGGCACATGGCTTAATGAACAGGATGTCCACTTGGTCGGCATGAGCCGCTGCTGGCCTGGGCAGCTAATGTTTACCAGAAACCTGCAAAATCATTCTTTGATAGCTGAGGGTGTAGCTGTTTTTGCAATAGAGCAAAACAACAGCAAGAAAATAAAACTTCTGCTTCTATGATTTATTTTTAGTTTTCAATGAAAAGTGATCAATTTATTTTAAAGAGAAGAACCTTAGGTGTGGTCATTTTCTTTAAATCCTTGATTTCTAATTTGTGACATATTATTTTACAGATGATTTTTTTTTAATTTTTTCCCTAGTGCCAAGCAGTAGAATAAGGAGCCAGAGTTTCTAATGGATGGCAAACATTCTTCATTTTCTCATATGCATCTGACCATGTCAGTATGTTTCTGAAGAAGATATAAAAAAGTTCTTTTACTGTCTTGGGGCCATAGAAAGACTGGAGAGGAGAAAATAAAACAAAACAAAAGATTAGGCTTTGCTTTGCAGCTCACATTTAGCTCCTGGCCACAAGACAATGACGGTAAGAACGGAGGAAACTGAGTGACTGAGTAGCATGCCCCGGGTTGCACAGCTGAGGATCAGGAAGCTGACTGACAGCCAGGTGTTTGGATCCAGACTGCAGGATTTCATCCACCACACTGCACATTTAATTAACAAGAGTGTTATTTTTGAAGGACGTGAAGAGGTGATGGAAATGGCTGTGGACCTTAAAAAACCGTTGAAATATGTTTTATTTGACTATTGAAGCATGCGTTATGTTCTTCTTTAATTTATTTAATAAAACAAACATTTGAGTTTCGGAAGTAATGCATGCACATATGCTCCCAACTGAAAAACAAGTATAAAGCATAGAGAAGTACATTATGCAAGAGGAATTTTTCCCTCTTGTCACTCACCCACATAATCCTGCTGCTACTGCTACGGGTAAGCTCAGTTGACAATTTTAAGATGTGTCAATGAGACAATTTTAATGTATGCATTTTGTATGCGTGTGTTTGCACATGTTACTCTACAGCATTCCATGAGGGATTTTCCTATGTGTGGTTAGTCATTCACCTCATAGTTATTAATCACTTATTCTATGCCAGGCATTTTTCCTCTACCCTCCCGAGTTCTTAACTCTTAGCTGGGAAGCACTGTAACAAGAGAAAACCAAAGCAAATTTTATTAACATGTATATTTCATATGTACAGGGGAGATACTCAGGAAATGAGTCATTCTCAAAGAGGTGGCTTAGTCACACAAGATCCAGCTTCTGTGACATCTTCACAAAGAACGATAAATTTTTAGGGCAGTAACAAGAGGAAGAAAAAGGACCTTGACTCTCTAGGGAAGGCAAATAGTGGGAAGGAAAATAAGTGGGAAACTAAAGGTAGATACAGGCTAGTAAAGTCTCTGTTGACTCCTCTGGTGCTGTCTCCCAGCTGATAAGGATACAAAGTTGTCACCAGTGGTTAACCTTTGTTCTCCTTGGTAGAGAGGGGAAGAGGGACACATCTGTAAATTTGTGTCCTGCTTTTAGGCAAATAGGGTAAGAGTGGAGAGCTTTTTTTGTATCTGATTCTTCTCAATTGCCTTTAGCTCAAAATAATCCTTAAGGCCAAAGTAGCATATTTTGGGGGTGACATGGTCTCATCTCTTACACTGGTAACTAAAAATATAGATATGTTCATCACTTACATGGAGCTCATATGCTGGTGAAGGAGACAGAATTTTTTTTTTTAAAGGAAGCACCAAACACAATAATGGAAAAAATATAAAATTATTGTTGTTAACTAATGTTGAAATGTTTGGTAAAATTCTCCAGTGAAACCATCTGAGTCCAAAGATTTATTTTGAGGGAGATTTTGATTATAGATCCAATTTATTTAATGTATTGTAGGACTATACATATTGTCTGTTTAATGTAGGTTAAATTTTGGTACTTTGTGGATTTTGTGATTTGTGTCTTCTTTCTTTTTTTCCTTGTCATTCTTGCTAGGGGGTTATTATTTGCATTGACTTGAAGAACCAGTTTTTTGTTTCTTTGATTTTTGTCTATTATTTTCTGATTTTCAGTTTCAGTGATTTCTGCTCTTATATTAATACTTATTATTTTCTTCCCTTTGCTTGGTTTAGGTTTATTTTGCTCTCCTTTTCCAAGTTTCTTAACATAGACATTTAGATTATTGGTCTGAGACCTTTCTTCTTCTCTAATGTGAATGTTAGCGCTATGAATCTTGCTGTCAGCACGGCTTTATCTGCATCTCACATATTTTGATATATTTCATGTTTCATCAGTTCCGTGTCTTTTAAAATTTCCTCTGGCATATTCCCTTTAGCCATAGATTATTTAGAAGCATATTGTTTAATTTCCATGTGTTTGGAGATTTTCCTGTTGTCTGTTTTTTATTTCTCTTTTGATTTTTTTATGGTCAGAGAACATACTTTATATGTTTTTAATTACTTTTAATTTCTTGAGGTTTATTTTATGGCCCAGGATATGGAAAATCTTGGTAAATATTTCAAAGATGTTAAGAAAAATGTGTATTCTGCTGCTATTAGGTGGACTTTTCTATACATGTCAGTTAGATTCTGTTGGTGGATTACATTAGTCAGTTCTTCCATGTCCTTGGTGATTTTCTGTCTGATAAGTCTATCAGTTGCTTACGGGGGATTTTGAAGTTCCCAGTGATAGTTGTATATTTGTGCATTTCTCTTCCAGACCTATTAGCTTTTGCTTCATGTATTTGGATGCTCTGCTGTTCAGTGCATGCATATTTGAGATCGTTGTGTCTTCCTGGTGGAATAGTCTTTTTACCATTATTTAACTTTTATGTTATTAGCATTTTTTTCTCTGAAGTTAGCTTCATGAAAAATTAACATAGACACTCCTGCTTTTTCTGAAAATTAATTTTATATTTTTTTCCATACTTACATTTTCAACCTACCTATGTTGTTGAATTCCACATGAATTTCTTATAGACAATATATGGTTGGATCATGTTGTATTCTTAATCTGTGTCTTCAAAATGTTGTGGTGTTCAAACCATTTATATTTAAGTTAATTATTAGTATATTAGGAAATAGCATTTATGTCTGCCATTGTAATATTTGTTTTGTGTTTGTTTTGTCTGTCTCTCATTTCTGTTTCTCTTTACTTACCTTAATATGGGTTACTTGAACATTTTTCAGGATTCCATCTTGATTTATGTATACTGCTTTCCAATACATTGCTTTGTATGGTTTTCTTCATGGTTACTGTAAGAATTACAATATGCATAAACAACATAACAGTCTTGATGTTTTACCACATTGAGTGAAGTATAGAAACTCTGCTTCCATTTAGTTCCCTGGACTCTCCTTATTATTGAATATAATTGCCTTAGGTATTTTCTATACATACATTGAGCACCATATCAGATGGTGTTATGGTTATGATTCAGCCATCAAATATTATTTGAGAAACTCATAAGAAGACTGATTGCCAATTATATTTTTATCTTTACTCTTACCCATTTCCATGCTCTTCTTTCTTTTCTGAAGTTCAAAACCTTCTTTTATTTTCATTTCCTTTTAGTTTAGAGAACTTCCTTTAGCCATTTTTAAGGAATATTTGCTAACCACAAATCTGCCTAATTTTTCTTTGTCTGAGAATATTTTTATCTTCTATTTCTGGAGGTGTTTCCACTGGATGTAGAATTCACAGTTGAAAGTTCTTTTCATTTAGCACTTGAAATATGTTGTGTGATTTCCTTCTTGCAGCCATGGTTTCAGATGAGAAGTCTGTTATCATTTGCATTAGTTTTTACCTATATGCAACATGCCATTTCTCTCTGACTGCTTTAAAGATTTTTCACTTTATTTTTTATGATGATATTTCTGGTTATGGATTTCTCTGAGTTTATTTTATTTGGAGTTTGCTCAGCCTCTTGATTCTGTAGGCTTATGTCTTTCACCAAGTTTCAGAAGTTTTCAGCCATTTATGTCTTCCACTTTCTGTCTCTTTTCCTGAGACTCTGATAATATGAAAATTAATTCTTTTGCAATTGTCATATAGTTCCCTGAGACTCTGTTCATTTATTTATTTTATAATCTATTTTCTGTTGTTTAGGCTAGGCAAACTTTTTAAAAATCCTTCCTCAATTATGCAGAGTCTATCTTCTGGCGTCATCACTTTACTATTGAGCCCATCCAGTGAATTTTTAAGGTTTTCTTTGTTGCACTTTACTGTAATTTTGATTTGGTTATTTTCTGAGCTTTCTATTTTTAAAATTTTCTTTTAAGAGAATTTATAATTGCTTGTGGAAGCATTTTTATGATGGCTGCTTTAAAATCCTTGACAGATAATTCCAGCATCTGCATCATCTTGGTGTTGGCATCTGCTGATCATCTTTTCTCGTACATCTTATAATTTTCTGGTTCTTAGCATGATGAGTAATTCTGTATTATAGCCTGATAATTTTGGATATTATATTATGAGGCTCTGGATCCTTTTTAACCTTCTTCAGCATGTATGCCCTGTTCAGGTGTAGTTGGAAGGCCACGTGGCCGTGTACATTCAGCATCCCTTCGGCTTGCTGATGCCACCCTGGCAAGAGGGAAGCACCCAGTGCCTCATTGCAGGTGGGTGGGGTGGAATTTCAGCTCTTTCCTAATCCTGCTTATACATTCCCAGTCAGTCCTTCTGTCTGATTTTTCTCTTCCTATAAATAGCACCCTATCCTCTATACCAGTGTAAACACCCTTAATGTCTGAGCTATCACCAAGACCTTGCCTCTCCTCCCAGGGCCCTTGTTGCTGCTGTCCCTGCCCAGGCCCTGGCCCTGCCCAACTGCTGTCTGCTCCAGCTGGGCCCACTGGGAGCCACTGGGAGCTGCCTCCACGGCTTTGCTCATTGCTGGAAACAGAATGCCCCCCTTGCCATTTCTTTGCTTAAAATGCTATAGCGCCTTCCTATGGCCTATTAAATTATGTATAATCTCCTCCCCAAGGAATTAAGGGCTCTTGTTTCTGAAATGTGCTCCATCCTGCCTCTCCGCCTTCTCTCTTTTTTAAAGTGAAAGTCTCACAGGCCAGTATCTTCATAAGAAGACCTTATTATTTTAATTTAATAGTAATACTTTGCTGACTCCTCTGTGCCAGGTACTGTGTTATGTCCTAATAGCATCGTCTCATCAATGCTCATGATAATGCAGTGAGGCAAACAGGCACAGGATGAGGCTAAGACCTGGGGCTTAGGAGGTGTCAGCTCTGGGCACACAGCCCGGCTCAGCTCTCTGGCCGGGGTCCTTGGCTGTCTGGATGAAGCTCCATGGAGGCGACGCGTGAGAGCTCTAGGCACAAAGTTCTGAGCACAGTGAGCATTCAGTGAATGATGCAGCCGTTGCTGCTGGTTCTTAGTGTTACAGCCACTCTTCAGAGAGAGGCTCAGGGAGGTGGCACACGCAGCCCAGGAGCACACAGGTATGAAGTGAGGAAAGGGGGGCGCCCTGCTTTGCAGCAGCAGAGCACAGGCCGGGAGAAGGAACAGAGGGAATGAATCATCCTGCTGGCTTCTCCCAGGTGTCTCCCTGGCTTATCATGTTTTGAATTATGATTTTCTGACTTTACAATGGGTTCATGGGCGTATTAAATGCACTTTGACTTATAATATTTTTGGTTCATGATGGCTTTATCCAGAAATAACCTCATAAAGCTGAGGAGCATCTGTACTTATATGAAAACTCTAGAAAGACTGAAACGTACATCCATTTAAAATTCGATATGTTAGCTACCTGCTTCCGCCCTAAACAGCTTTCACGATGAACTTGCCTCTTGGGTTCATTATGTGAGCAAGAAGGAGCTGGTGTCCCGAGGAGGATGCCAGTGGCACTCTCAGTAGCAAAATACACAGCCATTCTATTTCCTTTAACTGCTGATTTCTTTGAACGTCTCTTTACTTGATTTTCAATGTCAGGGGAATAAGGAGGCCGCCACGTGTACCCTGGAAAGAGTGACCCCCACAGTTGAAACCTTCAAGAAACAGAGCAGCAAGGTTCACCTGGGCTTCAGGTGGTATCCAGGGGAGCACTTAGGAGTAACATCGCATATGCATTTTGTGTAAATTGTCTAAGAAGAAAGGATTCAGGATAAATAGAACCACAGGTTATTGGGACAAAAAGAGCACGTGCTTGACAGACTGTTTTGGTTTTGCTTGTGTCGTTAGGACAGCCGTTGCCATTACATTGTATTAGTCTAGTCTTGGAGGTGATGCACTTTTATTTTAAAGTGAATTTGTTTCTTACTGCAATGAAACAAGAGTTTCCAGAATATTTATTAATGCCAGGATTACCTTGATTCCCATCTGATGGGGCCTGGGTGGTGGAGAATGTGTCCCCGACAGGGCGGATGAGGATTCCAGCTCCAAGTGAAATTCCCACCCCTTCGATTTTGGTGGCTGGTTTGTCCTTGTTTTTCCCTTTCCCTCCCCTCCCTTCCCTACTCTTTCCTTCTATTCCATTCTCTTCCCACAGTCCTTGGGCATTGCCACTGCCTCTTCCAAACAAAAATAAGACAAAACAGCAAGTAGGATGAATGTTTACTGGCTGCTCCGTAACCACTAAAGCAAAGAGATTGCAGCAGGTGTAATTCGGTAATGTTTATTGACTAACACTGGCTATGACCTGTTAGATTTACATTAGTTTATATGGGGCAGGTGTGGCTTTAATGCTCACTATAAATCATCTGGCTCTGATATGAGGTGGAGTTGTGTGATCCGTATTGGAAACACTATTTCATCACTATTCACTCTAAAAATATATGCTCTTTTTGAGGAGTTTTACATGAAATAAAATCAGAGCATTGTATATGTATTTGCGTGAATCAAGAATTTAGGCTGTTTCCGCTGTGCGTCAGGTGCTGCACCTCACCCCTGCAGGTGGCTGGGGCACAGCACTGAAGGCGGCAGGGACAGCCCCTCCTCCTAGGAGCTCACCTGCTGCCAAGTGAAGGGTAAAGGAGGGACCCTTTCACCTCGTAGAGGAGAGGGTCAGCAGAGTGTTCTGTAAAGGGCCAGACAGTGCATCCTTGAGACTTTGTGGAGTGGAGGGTCCCAACAAGATGTTACTCAGGAAACTGGGCTCGGGATGGACGGGAGCCCTAGTGTGCTACCCATGGGTGACATTCTTCACTCCTGACAGAAATTCTTATTTAAGTCCTCGAGATTTACTTCACTTTAATTTTTTTATTGATGTTGCCTACTTTCCTGTCTCCTTTCAGCTCTCTCCAGCTTTTCAGCTCATCCATACTTTATGAAACACAGAGAACAGCGTCTCCTACATTCTGTAGATAGATACTTAGCCACCTCCATGCACCTCCCGTGGGATAATTTCTATTAATCCAAATAAACACAGAGTGGAGAAAAGAAATAGAGCAGAATGTTTGTCTTTAGCCCCTGTCTGCGGCCGACTGCACCTGCTTTGATTTCTAAAGAAGAGTTGGAAAAGAAATCCTTCTCTCTCGAGTACCTGTTCATCCCTGGCAGTGTGCTGAGTCCTCGGGATGGGCAGCCGCAGGGCACAGCTACTGACCCTTAAACGTGGACAGGTCAGGGACAGAGTCAGAGAAGCACATACGCAGCAGAGTTGGACACAGGGAGGTCAGCGGACAGAGTTCAATGTAGGATACCACTGGGGTGCAGGGAATGAGCATCTCACCAGCTGGTGTGGTATGTGAGGGAGAGAGAGAGAAAGAATGTGCTGATATGCTGAGGAGAAGTAAGAGAAGTATTCATCAAGGAGCTGTAACACTTTGAGAGATGCAAAAGGCAGGCCCTCTGAGAGATCATGCCTGTAGTTTGTGAGAGAGAGAGAGAGAGAGAGTGTGTGTGGTGTTAGCAGCTGGTTCTGGCTGAGCAACATGGGGTTTTGGCCATGGAGAACATGGGTCTGTGGTCTTCTGTCCTTTTTGTTTGTTTCATTTTGGTTTTTAGAGACAGGGTCTTGGTCTGTTACATAGGCTGGAGTGCAGTTGATAGCTCACTGTAACCTTGAACTCCTGGGCTCAAGTGACCCTCCTGCCTCACCTCCCAAGTAGCTAGCACCACAGGTGCACACCACCATGCCTGGCTAATTTAAAAAAATAATTTTGTAGATATAGGGTCTCACTATGTTGCCTAGGCTGGTCTTGAACTGCTGGGCTCAAGTGATCCTCCCACCTCAGCCTCCCCAAGCACTAGGATTATAGGCGTGGGCCACTGCATCCAGCCTCCTTTGTCTTTTTTTATTTACAGGTTTTTTTGTAACAGGTATAATAGTGCCTGGCACATAATGGGCAAGATAAATATTTGCTGGGTGAATGAATGAATGAATGAATGCTGCTCAGGAACCTGGACTTAATCCTGCGGTCACTGGGGAGTCATAGAAGGATTCTAACAAAGAAACTGATGTTAAATGATTTGCATTTTTGGAAGCTAACTTAGAGCAACACTGGCCAAAGATGTAATGTCACCAGTTTATAGATGGAGGAACTGAGAAAAAGAGAGGATAAGAAACCCTCCCAAGGTCAGAGAGCCATGTATTCCCTGAGCCTGGCTGACCTTGTTGCCTGTATTTCTTCCCCACATGCCAATCTAGACAGAAGGCCAGTGTCGTTTCTCAGGGTACACACAGCTAACTGTGTCCATGCGGGACTTGTTACCATCTGTGTCACCAGCCTGGTCAATTAGCCATACCCTTAGTGGCCACGTGCTGTCCAAAACAGGGTGGAGAGTCCTGCCATTCAAGGAGGAGTTTAGGCTGGCTGGGCAAGGAGAAGAGCAGCTGTGGGCAGTGGGAAGCCATGTTCTTAAATATTGGGAACTGCTGCTTCTTGACAGAGAGATGCCTTTGAGGCTGCAAACTTGGGTCTGGGCTGACCCTCAGGACAAAGAGCAGGCCCAGAAAACAGCAGGGGCACCACCTAAGATCCAGTTCCCTGTGGGTGCTGTACCAGACCCAGGTGGCCAGGTACTCCCCAGTCCTGCACAGGACAGGCTCTCCAAAGGTGTCGGAGCAAGGTCACATGAGCCCTGGGAAGGGGAGTGTGTCAGTCTGCCCAGGCTGCCGTGACAGCATAGCACAGATTGGGAGCTTAAACAACAGACTCACAGTTCTGCAGTCTGGAAGTCCAAGGTCAAGTTGTTGGCAGAGGTGGTTTCTCCGGGGGCCTCTCTCCTTGGCTTGCAGATGGCTGCCTCCTTGCTGTGTCCTCACATGGTCTTTCCTGGTTTCTCTCTGTGTGTCCTAATCTTCGTTTAGGGACACCAGTCAGACTGGAGTAGGGCTCACCCTGATGACCTCAGCTAACCTTACCTTCTTAAATGTTCCATCTCCAAATTCAGTCACTTGGGTGTTTAGGGCTTCAACATAAGAATTCTGAGGGACACAGTTCAGTTCATGACAGGGAGGAGCTGAGGCAGGATGCTAAGGGCTTCCAGAGGGATGCCTTTGAAGGAGCCTCCAAGGGTGGGACAACTGTGGACAGGCAGCCAAGGCGGGGAACTGGCTGCTCCTTCCCTCCCCAGCCTCAAGGAACACCTGTCATTCCTTTGGAACTTTCTTCTTCCAAGTTCAAACCACACACGGTTTCCGTTTTATGAATGCTAAAATAAATGAGTGTAGAAGAAGAGTATTCAAGAAAGCGTTTTCCCCCACATGGGAGATTTTCACCTTTTGACTCCCATAGTTTTCAAGGTTAAATCTTACAGTCTTCCTCCAGCTTTGGGCTGCCTGCAGCGTATGAATCCTCTCTCGCTCACACTCACACACACACATGCACACACAGGCACACACATGCTCATTCTCACACTGACAATCCCAAATTGATACATAATCGCACTTCCAGAGCGTGGTTCACTCTGATGGATGCCGCTCCTGTTTTCCTTAATAACGGATGAGTGCAATGAAAAGAGAAATGACTAACACTAAGTGTTTATTCTCAGACAGTGTGCTAAAAGTAGACCCTGCATTCATGGAAGGTTCAAGTTGAAAGTTTAAACACTGACATTTTAGAAGCCAAATGTCAGCAGAGTGGGAGGTGTGACATTCCCACAGCCTGGAAAGCATCCTATGCAGACCCTGAGGACGCCCCTCCAGGGACACAGGAACAAGTGGGGGGAGTGCTGTGTGGGCACTTAGCCTCCCCAGGGTCCTTTGAGTGGACCAGGACTCCCATTTCCTCGAAACATTTCCCCCTATTTCCTCTCCACATCAGTCTCTTCCTTAGAAGATACACAATTATCATGTTTCCTTAGGGGCCATTTTCCTGTTTTCCAGAAAGAAGAAATCAAAGAGGGGCTGGAGAAATCCCAGAGCCTGTCTTAGTCTGTAAAGGAATATATTTTTGTTGTGAGAGCTGGAGGTAGACAAGGGTGTGGGGGGAAGTGAGCCAGTGAGGAACCACAGCAGCCAAGCAGGCCAATGTCTTGGATGTCCTTGTCATTTTATCTCTGCTAACAGAAACCTCCACGTGCAGGTGGCCTACCTGTGCCATCAGCATCTTGTCGTCCTGCAGTCACGGAGCCTCCCACGGGAGCTGAGCAAATGCTCCGCACGTCCAGAATCCCAAGGTGCGAGCTAGTAGCTGTCAATACACACATACTGTCCCCGAGCTTTAGTGATAGATGCCATTAAGCCCTTTTGAACCACTCTTTCTGAAATATGTTTTGAAAGTCTGCCCTTTTGAAGACAGTTCGTGGAGTACAAATTGCTCTGTGGTCCATGCACAGAGGGCTGGCTGGACCTCTGTGGTAACGGTGATGCCACCGCGGGGTCTGAGGCTGGGCGCTCTGACATCGCCCTTGTTGTCACTTAATTCTGTTCCCTCCCTGCTCTTGCTCTTATGACCTTTTGGTGCTGTCAGCGGAATTGTCTGTTGCGGTTCCCTCTGTTTCTAATTGGTGTTTCTAAGCTTCTGGCATCTTGAAAGTCAGAAAAACAAATCTTACATAAGAGTAAATGAAACAGAACTTCAGTAATGGAAGTTCATGGAAGGTACGGTTAGGACATGGGTGGACTCCTTGCCCTGCTGGATGTCACAGTAAGAGCTACGTTTGCTGAGATTTTACCCTGGGCCAGTTCCACAGGGTCACTGTCATGGAACCCATGGGGTCCGTCCATGGGGGAGCTATCAGGACACCTGTCCTGTAGAGGGGAGCTCAGGCTCAGGGGGAGAGGCCCAGGCTTGTCAGGAGTGAATCCCCCTCTAGACTTTCTGCTCTTATCTACTTTGTTAGCAGATCACAGAAGCAGCACCATGATGTATTATTTAACAACCTACAAAACATTAATACAAACATGAAACATTCAACAGTAGCTGGGAAGCCATTTACATCGGAATAAACAATCCAACAAGATATTTGATGTAAGAGAGAAATACTGTTTAGGAAACAAATAATACATGAAACGTGGAGTCCTTCCATCCTAAAAGCAAACACACTTCAGAGTAACTGAATGTAAATACCCCTAAACCAGATAGTTTGTAAGAAGGTATCCTTTTATAGTATAGTCATGTTGAAGACTATTGCTCTTCAACTATACATAGATACATTGAAACATGACTAACAGCTTATGCTAAAATGTTTTTTCTCTTGTCATTGAGTTGAGAGTACAATTTAGAATTACATTTTTTTGATAATAGAGGGACTGACCCACTAAATACCCCCAAGCCTTCTGTGCCGTGTGATAAAAGTTAGACACATCCAAGTCTACCCTTCTGTGTTGAGCCTCTCCTGTCCTCGCATCTAGAATTTGCCTGGAATTGTGCTTTTCTGCAGAACTACTATATATTCATGGGTTTGCATGAATTACTATCTGCCAAAAACACCACCTTCTCCTCAAGGGTGGTACCACATCTGACTCACTTCTAGATGAGTTACCAAGCCAAGTCCCTGAGAAGCTAATTCACATTTGCTGCTGCAGACTGTTTTCTAGCCCCTGTAAGGTCCAGGAGGCTCACCCATTAGGGTGCAGAAGGATCGCTTACTAGACTCAAAATATCCCTTCGTTCTTGGCTCCTGGCTTCCTTTGAAAAACAGAGCAGAGGCTATGGGATAAAAAGATAATTGGTCTGTAAACGGAAGTTTTTCCACGCTAATGTCAAATCTAGAGAAAACAGACTGATGTAACTCTATACACTTACCTTCACAGGGCCTAGAGAACAATCACAGACGCGGCAGTGTCTGAGGGAACCATTGGAACATGACAGTGGCATAAAGGTATCTCTGATGGGGATTGAGGACTTTGGCATAGTCACAGGTGTTTCAGCTCAATTGTCAGGTGTTTAAATGATAAGGTACTTTGTATTTTGGCCAGTTTCCTCAGTTCTTCACTTCCTTTTAAGTGGGCATAAATGATAGGTTGAAATA
Organism: Lemur catta; assembly: GCF_020740605.2. NCBI lineage: Eukaryota > Metazoa > Chordata > Mammalia > Primates > Lemuridae > Lemur > Lemur catta. The sequence continues at coordinate 21,502,534 of NC_059136.1, forward strand.
TTGGCTTCATTTACAGAATATCCACTAAATATTTGGGGAAAGAATTAACTAAAGTGCCTGTTATGGGATGAGTTTTTTCTTATAGGAAGTATTTTTATACTGCTATTTGTTTTGAGATGCTATTTTATGCTATCATAATGAGATTTTAAAGAAAATCCTCATACCTATTTTTTCAATTGTGGTAAAATATGCATGCGATTTACAATATTAACCATTTTGAGTATATAATTGAAGTGTTAAGTACATTCCAATTGTGCAGCCATCACCGTCATCCACCTCCAGAACTTCTTATGTTCCCAGACTGAAAATCCACGCCACCTCCCCATCTCCCCCTGCCCCGTTCCCTGCAACCACCATTCCACTTTCTGTCTCTACGACTGACCACTCTAGCTATCTCCTGTAAGTGTAATCATACAGTATTTGTCTTTTTGTGACTGGCTTATTTCACTCAGCATGGTGTCCTCAAGGCTCATCCGTGTGGCATGTGTCCAAATCTCCTTCCATTTTCAGGCTGAGTGATATTTCATTGTATGGATGCACCACATTTTGTGTCTCCATTCCTCTTCCAATGTTCTTCTCATCTGACCCCATGTTGTTAACACATATGTAAAACTTGCATGGGATTTGAAGGAGCCCAGGTCTCGGGCATGAACCACAGGGTGAAGGCCAGGTCAGGTGTGTGGGTTGTGCGATGCCCAGTCCATGGTGGACGAGCGTGGACGGTGGTCCTGTCCAAGGACAAATAGTTTGCTGTGTTTTTCTAGTTCTGAGGATGGATTCGGCTGAGGCAAGCCCTCTTCCACTTGCTCTTTGGGCGCTGGGGAATATCTGCACTTCGTTACCTAGGACTAGTGGTGCAAATCAAAGATAATTTATACACATATGTTTATTCTGAGCCGAGCTTACTGGCCCCAGAAGAGATGAAGGGTGGCCTCAGTCGCATTTACATGTAGCATAATGAACTGAGGGAACTGGCCAGTTTAAACCTGTACTGTACCAAGGAGATTATGCAGAGGTCTCTGCTTTACTGATATTCTAATGGGGCAATGGCTCATTTGTGGCGTATTCCCAGTAACACCGCAGAGCGGGCCGTTCTCTAGGTGGCAAAAACTGAGGGAGGCAGAGGCCAGGCTCCCTGTGAGGGCACTGCAGACCAAATGTGGCGTGGGTCCCTCTAAAACGTCAGGTTGAAAATGCAAATGAGATTGTGGAGTTAGTGATAAATTGATGAACGCAGATGACGCTTACCTAGATTTTAAAAGAGAAAAGGAAGGATCTGTAACAAGCAGAAACCCTCAGAGACATGAGAGCCCCTCCCTCTTTCTAGGCCTAGAGAGAGGCTGCTGTGAGCGCAAGGTTCCCTGTGCACGGGGCCTGGGAGTCCGGGAGGGAGCACACAGCCACATCCGCAGGACGGAGCGCGGCCCCGGGTGCTGTTGAGAGACACACACGTCTCTGTCACTGAGGTGCATCCTCAGCCTGCTGGCAGTTTCCTCCCTCACTGTGTTTTCAAGGCTGATCCACTGCACATTTCTAGAACAGCCTCCTGGGAATCAACTGTCAGGCACCAAATCTCAGTGGAACTTAAAGCTGAGCACGTGCTGTGGTTAATACTTTTACATTTCTGCCAGTGTGATCTTCCAGGCTTTAAACTTACCATTATTTTTGACCAGTTCATTTCAGATGAGGGATTTTTGGGTGTCTGCTGGGGCCCTTAGTGATCTTATCAGTAGACTAGAGGTGAAGCCCCAGATGACATAGCTCTGTACATGTGGCAGAGAGCTAGATGTCGCTCAGTTTCTTCTCACCCACCAGTAGGAATCATGATTCTCAGATAGGGGCCCTGCTGCCGTGGCCTCCTGGCTCCACCCCAGCCTCTAGAAATGAAAGGCTCCACCCAGCCCAGCAGGATCCGCTCCTGGCTGTGGCCTCAGGGTCTTTAACAATTTTACATCTCACCCCATCTTATTTCACGTGCTGCTTGTGCATATGGAAGTGTTTTACAAACTATGAAGTATCATAGTAAATATGCTGTCACTCTGATTTGTCACACAGAGGGATACAAAGGAAAGCAAAGCATTCTGCTCTCAATAGAGACAGATGTGGCACCGTGAAGAGGGCCTGGGCTGTTCTTTGTTTTCAAGGTGGTCTCTGGTCACTCCTTGTGGGCCAGAAACTGGCTGAGTCACCCACCCACAGGCCCCTCCTCCCAGGAGGCAGAGCTGCGCCTCTCCCTGAGGTGAACCCCAAACCTCCCCAGCCCTAGGAGGAGGATGAGAACCAAGGCCGGAGTCTCTGCGTTCTCAGAAGTGACTCTTCTGACGGCTGGGGGTGGGGAGGGGTCTCTGCCTTCCTTGAATCCAAGACATGCAGGGTCATAGCCCCACCTCTTCCTCATGACTGGAAAGAAAAAGACCTTTTTCCTCTACCCTCTTAGGTCCAGTGGCTGGAGTCCTGCAAATTGAACTGACAAAAGACAGATTAACAGGAGAAAAAGGTTTATTATATGTATATGAGGAGAGGTCATGAAATGAAATGAAAACCCCAAAGAGGTGGTCAGACTCGGAGGTTTATATACCATTTTAACAAAGTGCAATAAATTTGTGGAGAACTAACACGGCAACAGAGAAGGGTTTTTAGCTTCTAGGGGTAGTAAATTGTTGGAAGGTAAATATATGGGGAGACTAATGGAAGATAAAGGTTATTTAGTGAAGTGTATTTGTGTACGCCCATCTTGGTGCCCACTTTCTGGCTTCTTCATGGCCATAAAACTCCCCTGGAAGAGAGCATTTGTGGCAGTCTTTATTTCTCAGAAGTTTCTGATGTTAGTCAAATAAGGAGAGCACCGAGAAGGCTTCTTTCTGTATCTGTTGATTCTGAATGACCTTCTGCTCAAGATAATGCATATGCCAAAGTGGCATACTTTGGGGAGGTGTGTTCTGATCCCCTTCACCTGGTGGTGATGAAGCTCATGGCCCAGGACCCCTGCTGCCTGTGTCTCAGCCCCTCCGCTTCACCACTCACTTCCTGGCTGTCTGCTACGTGGAATGTGGAGTCCTGCCTGGACGCTTCCTGCCCACTCTAAGGCCAAGCTCCGAGGGCAGTTCTCACATCTCATCCCTTCTCTCAATGCAAGTCTTACGTCCCGCAAGTGTCACGAGAGACAGCGGGGTTTAAAGCAGAGCTCAGGAGTCGGACATCATTGGGTTTGAGCCACTAGAACTGGTGCTAATAGGTGCGTGACCCTGCCAGGTCACCTTCTAAAGAAATCTCCATTTCCCCACCCCCACAGTATAATGCAGGTTTTATATCCATAAACATTAACACAGAGAGGAAGCCAGTGGCTGTTGTTCTGATTTTCGGAGTGATGAGGAAATGAACAAATGAAGGCAACCCTCCTGGTTTCCTCTCTCCCCGACAACTCCGGCCACACCAGGGTCCTGGCAGGCACTCTCCCCACCACTCTCTCAACTTACCTACGCATGCTCTGACCTGGTCTTCTCCTGGCTACAGCCTCACACACCAACTCCCTCCTCCTCTTCTTCCTCCACTTCCTCCTCCTCCTCCTCCTCAGTGGTGCTGTTTCTTCACTAATTATTTATCATTTCTCTCTCCTAGATTTCAAGTCCCTTCAGGGACCAGAGAGGCCCAAGGGGACCATGTGTGGTATTATTTTCTATTTCAAGTGGACGGCCTTGCTCTGCACAGGGAGCAACCATTATTTTCATATTCACAGTCGTCCTGGCCTCTGGGTGGACAGGGGTTTTAGATTGGGATGATTGCTGGTTCTCCTGCCAGGCCACAGTAATTGTCTTTTGGGATAGGCAAAGGGTCCCATGTGGGCTTACTCCCTTCTCCAGTGTGAGTGAAATAAGGTCTAGGTAAAAGAAGTTCCATTTCCTTTCTGGTCTTTAAATTGTGGAGCTAAGAGACCTTCAGCGGGTCTGCCCCTTCCCACCCCACACTCCAGCTCCTGCAGCCATGGTGGGACAGCCCAGGGCCTGGGAGGACAAGGATGGTGCTCACGTCCATGGATCCCATGGCCCAGGTGGCCTGGGTGCAGCATCCCTCCTGTTGTTCACCCTCTCCTCCAGCCTCCTCACCTGTGCCCAGCAGCTCTGTGCCAGCCAGCTGACAGCATCCTGCAGACTGCAGACCCCAGGCTCCTGCTGGCTGGGTGCTGCTGGGTTTGCCATATGGCAAGTGCTGCAAGGGACCGGAGCATTAAACAATATGGAGTCCAGGAAACCTAATGCTTATTCCTTCCTTGCTCTGTTTATAAAACATCTCCCTACAATTAGCATTATTTACTTAAAATAGATTTTCAGAAATGCATTCATTGGATCAGAATCTGTGTTTGCCATGACATGGCAACTATTTGTCACATGGAGTACTGATACTGTGATCACCAGCAACAGAGGACAGTGTCATTGTACTGCAGGGTAGGGGCTGCTTCCTGGCATCATCAATCCATGATCAGAAATCACAGATCAGGAATTTAGTTTGATCTCTAAAATTGACAACGACAGCACTTTATATGTGAGACAATATTTCACCTTTCGGATGGGTGGACCTAGAATGGCTTCTTTTTTCTTTTGTTTCTTTTTATTCCATCTTTGACTCAACAGATATTGAGGTGCACATAGCAAAAGACATTCAGGGAGGAAAATTGCTCAGGCTTACAGGATTAATTAAGGGGAATCAGAACATGCTATCACTAGCTGAGGCATTTTATTAAAGAGATGATTAAACTCATACAAGACATTTGACGGAGATTTGCCTGCTGAGAGATGCAGAAGCATGATTCTTCTCCTTTATGTTCAGTCACTTTTACTGAAAGTGCTCCCTGGTGGGCAATCTGCCTGCCCGGTAGAGGGAGGCCTCTTCTCTTACCAGTTGCCTGGAAAAGAGTCTGAAGACCAGTCAATTCCTGGTGCATTATTAGTTTATGTTATTGCACTTTACATCTTTAAATCAAATAGCATGTCCATGACCACATGATTTGAGAAAGAGTTGAGGAAATTAGAAAACAATAACAACTAAAAAACAAAAATCGAAAATACCAAAATACTAAAATTCAGGTGGAGTCACTGAGTGGATGCTAATTTTTAGTTTTAGAATACACAGAAAATTAGCCTGTTTGAAGTGATGCTGTTTCAGGGTGGCTGTCAGAGAGCCCTGGGGGACACAGAGAGGCTGTCTTCTTGGGCGCAAAGGCTACAGGGGCACCCAGGGCTCATCTATCAAACCTTTGATCTAAATTACATTTCCAGTTGCCTCTGTGATTTTTGCCTTGTTACAACCAAGTAGCTGTTTTCTAGAATATCTAAATTGCCCTTAATTTCTCCTGAGTGTGTCTGGGTAAATATAGCTTATTTTAGCTCCATAAAATGTTTCTTTCTCTATTTCTCAGGAACTCAAAATTTGAGGTCAACAAAATGACCTTGCCCATCCAGATGGCAAATAAATATGATGAAGATGCTGTTTTCTATCTCTTTTTTTTCTACTAAAGCCGTGCACTAGGAGTTTTTATGATTGCCCCCAAATGGGTTACATGATTGAAATCCATTTAGTTTGAGGATAGCAGGTGCCTTTGGCTTTCCTGAGCTGAAGTTCTATATTCTTTTTTAAAATCCCTTTTTAATATATTCTTTCTGCCTTTCAAATGTAGATTTCCCTCCACCCCATTTTTTCTTTTCTTCTCATCGTCTTCCTGGGGAACTTTAGCAAATCCTAAATTTCTAGCATAGTCTTCAATAGAAGATTCCCCAAACAGCTCTCTGCTGTTTGACTGCTATGAATTGGGTGGAATCAACCCCCTCCAACTCCCCAAAAGTTGAGAATCAGTAGCCAGAGAGGGTCTGAGCTGGCTGCATAGGCCTGAGTACTGGCTCCCTTGTTTATTGGCCATGTGACTGAGATAGCAGCATACCTACATGTAAAATCCAGATAATAGATGAAGATGCTATGAGATTCATATCCAAAGGGCTTAGAAGAGTACCTGAGAGATATTAATACCAAAGAAGTGTTTGTTATAACTATTGTTGATGTGATTCCTATCAAACCCATTTCCTTCCTTGGGCTTCATGCTGGAACTTCATGCCACCAAAGATTCAAAACAAACTCCTTATTTTCTAAAGTGAATTAGTAGAGTACATGGAATTTGCATTCCAAGATTAAATTTCAGTACTTGAGTCATAGGTGCATATTTCAGGAACATAGAGTCTCTCAGTATAAACAATGATCTAAGAATTAGAGTTGGCAAAGGACAGAATGCACAACCCCACAAATAGGAGCACTGGACCCCTGAATGTAATTAAGACCTTAGGGCCCTTAGGAAGCCTTGGAGTCAATTCTTTCTTTTTATTATTTTGTTTCAAAATATTAAGGAGGTGCAGATGTTTTTGATTCATAGCTTGAGTCAGGGCTGTAAGTGTGCCCATCACCCAAATAATGTTCATTGTACCCATCAGGTGGGTTTTTGCCCTTCCCCTCCCCACCCCCACCCCCACTTGGATTCCCCATTACTTTTACTTTCCTCTGTCTACTTGTGTGCCCATCAGTTAGTTACAATTTATTAGAGAGTACATGTGGTGTTTGTTTTTCCATTCTGGAGATACTTTACTTAGGATAATGGTCTCCAGTTCCTTCCAAATTGCTGCAAAAGGCATTAATTCATTCTTTTTTATGGCTGAGTAGTACTCCATGGCATACATATCCCACATTTGGTTAATCCACTCATGAATCGATGAGCACTTGGCACGTCTTTGCAATTGGGAATTGTGCTGCAATAAACCTTCAAGTGCAGGTGTCTTTCTGACAAAATGACCTGTTTTCCTTTGGGTAGATACCCAGTAGTGGGATTGCTGGATTGACACAAACAAGGAGAGCTAGGAATTTTTGCAGGGAATTAAATGCTCTCCATGACCCCTTACGGATCAGAGATCGCAGTTGTCTGATTCTGGCCATGGCTGCGGTGATGTTCCTGGGGAGCCACTGGCTGTAGTCTAGGGCCTTGGCAGTGGCTACACTGTCCTGAGAGTGGCTCCTTGGCACCCTAGAGCATGCAGAGTCCCCACGAGTTAATTTTCCATACACGCTTACTTTAGATTCCTGGCCACACTTGGGCACCCAGAGCCCAGAGTGGAATGAAAAACAATTGTCTTCCAAGCTTAACAGATTTCCCACTCTTTCCTTTGTTTGCATCTTTTTGTTGATTGTTATTTACTTTCTTGAGGATAAGTTCGACATCAAAATTCATGATTCATTCTTTTTAAAAGCATGAAAAGTGGGGCTGTGAATAATTTAAAGATGTAACATCCATTTGTATCTTTACAGCATTTCTTTTTAAGCCATATTAATGTGGGGCCGTCCTGATGAAATTCTCTTACAAACAACTGAAATATTTTGTTTATTGTGTGAAAATTTGAGAGCAGTCTGTAATTAAAAGGTTTTTTTTCTTACTGAAATAATAATAGAAATGTATTCTAAAAAATCAGAATAGGAAGAAAATAATGTTTAATAGATTCAAAATCTTACTAGCTCAACGTAGCCACTTTTAGCATCTGGGTAGAATTTTTAAAAAATATTTAAAATACTAGAGAGATGATGTTAGTGTCAACCTGAAATAATCAAAGGGGTCAGAAACTAATTTTAAAGAGTTTATTCAAGAGCGAGGTTTGAGGATAGCCACCCTGGGAACAGAGACTCCAGAGGACGAGGCTCAGTGCTCTGAGGTGGAGAGGTTAGTGTTCCACTTATATGGGCAAAAGCAAAAAAGTTTAGCATGATTACAACATTTCCGTACAAGGCTGGTTCATGAGTTGCAGGGTTTTGATTGGTTACAGCTTGTTCCTTTCCTGGAAAGGTAGAGTTAACATTTCATCGTAAGCAATTAGACAGTCATGGGATCTTTTATACTTTCTGGTCTGAGCTGGGTGAAAGAAAAGAAAGAAGTTAATCTATAACAAAAGGTCAGCAATTAAGAGGAAAGGGGTATTATCTCTGGCACCATTTAGTCTTTCACGACATTTTACCAAATGGGGAAAAGGTAGGAAGAGGGTTAATTTAGCATATATTCAGAGAGGCAAAGGGTACAGCTGCTTGCTGCCTGCCTCAGGTCTCACAGTCACAGTCCTCCCAGGCTGAATAGTTTAGGTTCCAACAGCTTCAATTTGATGAATTTCTTTTCACAATTGATAGATACATAGATACACAGTCACCCATATTGACAGAAAGAAAGGTAGGTAGGTAGATAGATAGATAGATAGATAGATAGATAGATAGATAGATAGACAGATAGATAAGCTTACTGAAATAAGTGGTCCCAGCCATGCAATTCAGGCTCGGGGTATCAAGCCATCCCTGCCTGTTAGTGCTCAGTGGAGTCCAGCGAGTGGCTGCCCCACAGCCCACTCGACCCAAGTCCTCATTGCAGGAGCTGTTGATCACCCTTCCTTCCACGGTCAAGAACATTCCTATGTACAATCTTTTCTGTATTTAGAACTGTTCCCTTTAGGTAAACTCCCAGAACCTGCCTGGGTTTAAGATTGGATACTTCTTAACACTTAAATCTCCTTCACCTTCATTCCCTTCCTCCCCATCGTATCGGGGGCCGGAAGGGTGCAGGTGGGAAGCCAGGCACGCGGGATGGAGTAGGCGGAGACTGTGAACTGGGCTCCGAGCGGCCTCCTTCCTCCCACTGCTGGTTCCTGCTCACCACGAGGTTACTGGTTACCGTGGACCTTGCTGAGGCTGGGGGTTGGGAAGTGTCTTGTGTCTGCATCCCAACCGTGCACGCTGTGCTTGCCAGCACCTAAGAAGTAAAAATAAAGAAAACATTATGTTTCGACCAAACTGTTAAATTCAAATCTGGATTTCAGTATCTCTAAGTGCAGAGTCATTTTCTTAGAAACCCTGAAATACCGAGTTGTGTTAACCAGCCTTAACAGCAGCATAGGAACTGGTTCTTCGATAACCAATGCCTAGTGTTACCTGACCCTAACAGCTGCCTAGGAAGCAGGTACTCACCTGGGGCTGCTCTTTCTCTGACCCACACTGGCTGGCCGCTGGGGTAGCATCGCATTGTTTGTGTTAATGCCCAGGGTGACACAATGCAAGGACATTGCTTCCCCTCTGTGCCTCACCCCAATGTGAGCGGACTAGATTGCAACAGTTTCTTATCCTAGTACCCTTCGCTGTCCTAGCAAAGAGTCACCACCAAAAAAAAAAAAAATGGTTTATGATGAGAATATCTTATCTCTCAGATATTTAAGATGGAAAGAAAAGGTTAAGAAGTAACAGACTGAATAATTTGTAAATCCCTACAAGTGTAACATTCTCTAGTGCTGTATGTGCAGGATGATTTTAGTGTGTTCCGTATATCATTGTGGCAGTGCTGTTCATGAGCGTAATGGAGCTCTTCTTCCATTCACCGGGCAAAGCATTTCACAGCCATTTCTGTAAGAAGCACCATTTAATGTGACCATAAGTTTCCCTCCCACGGAGGAGCTGAACATCACCATTCAGTAGCTGGGAGTGACCAGCTGCCCATGGTGGGGACTCCCTGCCTGGGGATGACAAGGACAATCCTCAGCCTCCTTTCAATCCCCTGCCCTGTTCTGCTGCTTTGACAAAGACTAAGGCTTTTTCTTCTGTCCCCTAGAGTGTGGTCATCACATTTATCTGCTCATTAATAATAAAATGATTGAGTCTTTCTCACTGCATTGTCTTAATTCTACCATCTTAAAATAATCACAACCTAGTGTAGAGCCTTTTGCAATTTTAATTAAAAACAACAGGCATATCAGAATGCTCCCTTCTCTCATCCTTCCCGTGACAGTGCCCATAAACTAAGGCAAGGGGAGCATTAGCTTCCTGTGCACTGCCCCAAAGTCAGCAGGATCAAGAGGATGGGCAGATTCTTCAGTGAGGACTCCACCTGAATTTCTCTGGGCTGTGGTGGTCCAGCCTCCACCCACTGCCAAATTATTTAGTCTAAAGATTTTACTTATAAAGTCTGAAAAGTTTACTCATAGATGAGGATTCATTATAAGGTTTCTGCTTTTCATTCCTGTCTGAAGGAGAATAAACCAAAAGTCCTGGGCTTTCAGGTTGTCAATTCCCTTGACCTTTCCAGCCTGTGTCCCACGCAAAGGGGTGAAGATGCAAGTACGAGAACCCTCACTCATTCACCTAACACCACTTTACTGAGGGCGCACACAGGGATGGTGTGATGGATTTTGCAGTGTACCTGGTAAAAGGCATCTGGAATTAGCAGTCGCCCTCTCGCAGGCGTGCTGCACCTGCTCTGGTCTTGGAGAAATCCTCTGTGAGACTCGGGTGCTGAGGGGACCTGGTGCTGGCAGGAAACGCGTGTGGGTCTGTAGAGGAAGAGGGAGTTCCTGAGGACAGACTCGATGTGGCTGGAGCTTCCAGGAGAGGATGAGGAAGGGCCCAGATAAGAGACTCAGAGCCTGTGATTAAGGCCGTCGGCAGATTCCTTGCTCCATTTGGAAACTATGTGAATTATTTTCTCTGGAAGTGTCTAGCAGGCAGGCACAGGCATACATGTGACAATGTGGATGAATATGGTGCGAGGCATGTGCAGGGGGGCGTGAGTCCAGGAGAACAGGCAAGGGCTGAGGGCCAGAGCAGAGAGCGGCTGAAGGTATAGTGGGGCCCTGAGAGACAGTGGGGTGAGAACAAGGCACACAGCGGAAGAGGACCCGGCATTCCAAGATGTGGATGTATAGGGGTCGTAGGCCCACATCAGGGTGCAAATCTGAGCTGTCCGATGTGACATCTAGGAATTTGAAGAACGGGCTCCAGGAGTGCCATGAACCAGAGATGATGCGCTCTCAGGGCCTGAACACACTCAGGGAGGATGATGTGAGTCTTGTGTTCATGGGAGCTTGATCAAGGCTGCAGCAAGACCCACCTGCTCAGGGCAGGAGTGGGAGTACAGAGATTCTTCGCCCAGCCTCGCAGACCACGCAGAGCATGCTGATGGGGACACGGGCCTGGGTCCCCTGGGTGAGCCGGCCGAGGTTATGCACGGGGACAGGAGGGCAAGTGGACAGCTCTTGTCCTGACCGGAGCCACCCTGCAGTGGTGCGTCAAGGGCTGCCTTCTGGATGTTCGAGGTTGTGGAGGGAGCCGGTGCTTTCCTCCTGAGAAGGGGCTCTGCGCAGGGCGCTTCGCTGCAGTTTTCTTTCACAAGGGAAAAATTTCCAGTTCATGGAACAAGGGTGCCAACCAGCAGTCCCCTCTGCAGCCTCTGAGAGGTGGGGACAGGAGAATGCCCACCCATCGGTGGCAGGGCACCTTGTTCCCCTGGTCGTAGCCAGCATCTTGTACTCTTGTTTTACCCCCTTGGAAAAAGTGAGGCCCAAAGGGACGTGGCCTGGGACATGCAGTTCCTCACTATCAGAAAAGAAACTAAAACCTGGGCCTTTGCCCTAAAGCAGTAATGTTTATCCCGGAAGAACATTTTATCCTCTTTCATAAAGCCTCAATTCCAAAAATAAAAAGAAATAGAAAAAGAAAATAAGCAATGATCCACATAAGGAGCAAAACCAGCCAGCAACCTGTAAGGCCAAGGTTCCAAGTGTCCTTGGACGTTAACTTACGTAAAATGTTGTTGGCTTAACCCTAAGGTATCAAATTCATTAACAGAAATTAGAAAATATGGTAAGCACATAATTAATCAAGAGATTAAAAACAACCACGGTAATCTCTTTTTTGTGCAAAATTCAATTACTAGATTTCAACAACGAAATACGGAAATTTTATCAAATATTTGTTAGAGAAGATTTTGCATGGTAGCTAACTCTTGAAAATCACAGAGATGCTAAGGCAATTATTTGAATAATTCCAGCTAACCCAGCATATTTTCCCTCATAATCTTGACAAATCATATGAAACTCTGGTTTTATTTTTGCTCATCATTAAGAACAAGCACTTTTAATTCTCTCAGTGCATATTTAAAAATTTTAAATGCTCAAAAGGGTTAACTAAAGTGTATGTTTAGTGTGTTTTCATAGATACATAAAACATTTTAACACCAATTAAATATTCATTGTGATGCAGAATTCTGAACTTGCTATAAATCGAACCAAATCTGTAGAATGGATCTGAGATGCATGACGATGTTAATCACCTGAACGTGATCTACAGACTGTTTTATGGTACTTTTTTTTTTTTCTTATTCAGTTTATTTCCACATGTTTTGACTGTCTTCTACCTGGCAGAATGTCCCTGCAGGCCCTAGAGGAGGGGGAGACACACTCTCTACTTGCTCAGACTCATTCTCCTTACTCTTTCTGTCTTAGATGTTACTCCTCTCGCTGTTATTTTTTTAATTACAGATTTTCTCCCTTAGAAATACATGTCCTACATGCAAAATGTAGCACAGGCTTTTATAATTTGTATATGTCTGCATGGTTTGCATATGCTTCCTTCTAAACCACATGCTGGTAGTTTTTGGTGAATAGGCTGCCTCTGCTTCCTTCATCATTTAACAGTGAAGAAAATAATTATCCTACCCTCTTTGGAATAACTGCCTTCCGGTAGTGCGGAACGCTTCCATTGCAGTCTCCTTATTTATTTATTTTTACTTTTGGTATTAAGCACCAAGTGACTTAGCACTGAAAAAAAAATTTTAGGTGTCTTAAAAATAAATTTTACAAATCATAGGCCTGAGTCTACCATGCTGTTGTTAAAGCATGTCATTAACAACTGGCTGCAAACTGCGTTGCTATAGGCCACAGAACAGCAAAAATTTGGATCACTGTTTTGGTCCATTGACTAGTGAATGTAGTTTTTAAATTATTTTAAGTCACTGGGCCAAATTTGAAACATTAAAATGTGTGTGCTTTCTTATTAATATTAAAAGGAATTCAAGAAAAGAGAGAAACCTTTAATACACTTAAATATTCTACATGAAATATCAAATATCTGAGTCTGAAACCTAGGTTTCTATGTCATAGACACACTGGTGCTGCATAGTTTTGCATGAATAAACAAATAACTTTTAAAGTTACCTTTATATTTGAAAATATTTTCCCTAACATTAACGTTTTTTTAAAAAAAATCCTACGTGTGTTCAATACTATGTGGTCAACAGAATAATATAATTATAGTTAAACTGGTGATGACTAGACGCTTAACAACAAAAAAGACTCAACCAGAGTCACCTGGCACCCAAGAGGCACTGCTCTTTCTGGATAACTTTGGAGACTATTTGAGCAGCAGATTTTTCTTTGATCATAGAACATTTCTTGAGGCTCATCTGATCAAAGTGTTGTGGGAGGGGAAGGAAGGACAGAGGGCTTGGTCCAGCACCAAGGAGACTTTAGACTTCAAGGAAGTCAGCTGTCAATTTCTAAATGTCATTGGATTATGTGCTATAATTCCTGAATGTAGGTTTGAAAACACAAACTTGGTGACTTTTTCTTCTAGAAAATGCCTTTTGGAGATGAAAGGTGGGGGCTGGCCAAGGTTGCTGTCCTAGAAAGCTCCCTAATATCCTGGCTGTGGAAGTGAAAATAGAGGACTTAAGCTTGTTGTCATTTTCTTTCTTCTTGCTTGAATTGTTTGATACACTGACACTTTTACATTTTCCTTGGTAGGAAGAGAATATCTCTATGGTATTGACTCTTCCACAGTTATATGAAGGAGACAGAATGGTCCAGTAATCTAAACTTTGCAAAACATATTACAATTTGTTTTGACTTAATAAAGAATTTTTTGTACTTCATCAGCTGATCTAAATAATAGGTGGGAAACTGTAATGGCACTCTTGTTTACCTGATGTTCATAAGATTTCCTCATACCAAATCCAGTGTTTATCCAAGTGAATAAAAAAGCTGACTTCACAATAAATCGTATTAGACCTCTTACAATTCAGATAGAAGTAAATTTTTCATATATGAAAATGATCTATAAGAAGTAGAACAATTTTAGGATAATTTTCTCAGGGAAAATGGAAACATTAGATGCTTTATTATAAGATTATACTGTGTTAAATGGAGTAAAATCTAATTTCATTGCAGGAAACTCTATGTCATAATTCAGTCTAACTTTGAGCTTGAAAATGGTGTTTAACCACCTGGAATATGAATTGAGGACAGATTAAAATAACTCAGCAAAATTAGAGAGAGTGAATCTGACTTATATTGAATTCAGTAAGTGCTTAAATGTAACCCATTTTCTTCACGCCTCTGGTCTGAAATGCCATTGAGGTGACTGTGGTCTGCGCAGCCACCATGTTACCTGGGAGTCCAGCTGGAGCCTCCTGGCCTCATTGGAGACCACTGTCTTCACAAACAGAGGCAGCACAGGGCCACCCACTGGATTGGATCCCTGCACCTTGGTGGCCAGTGGTGGGGAACAAAAGGGCAGCTTGGCATTGGGTGGACCAAGGAAAAGATGCAGAATACACCAGTGGTGACTCTCTGCCTTGAGGGGTAAATTATGGCAGCTGTTCTGCCAGGCCATGTCCTAAGTGCTGAGAATGTAGAAGATATTCTCTCAAATTCAGTCTGTGATCATTCAATCTTGACTTAGGGACAGGAGAAAGAAGGCATGGGTTCAAAAGGTGAGGCCGTTATTCTCCTTTGTTCAATGAGTATGTTTTGACCCCAAATACATTATGAATCCAAATAATTTTCTGCTAATAAACATTTTTAGTGGATAATGTTACCATTTATTAAACACTCATTCCCAAATACGATAAAATAGTTGGGCCAATGGTGGTTAAACTCACTCTCTTTTTCTCCTCTACTCACATCTCCAGAGGAAATGAGTCACCAGAGCCCTACTGCCTTTCTTCCCCGTCCCCCTACCTTTGCCAGGTGGGGGGCTGTGCTTTCCTGGGCTGAGCTGTGGAGGAAGCGTGGCTGCAGGTAGGCAGGCAGGCAGGCTGCTGTGGGCGTCAGTCATCAGTCCAACTGAATGGCACCCTGGTCCCAAAGCAGCTTCTCTTGTCCCTGGAGTGGAAGAGTGAGGGAGCTGGGTTTGAGAGAAGCAGTGATCACTTGTGTTGGAAGCTGCGCTCACCCCTTGGGGTGGTGCCCGGACATGTGAGCGCCTTCCCTGGGCTGGGGAGAAGGAAGGGGGCTCCTGGGGGGTGGGGACTGTGTTGATCTTTTGCTTTATGCCCACACACCTGTTTGTTAGCCTTCCCTCTTCTTTAAATTCCTGGTGGTTGTATTTAGCTGAACCTTGCCAGCTAGCATAAGGAAGGGGCTGTAACAAGATCCAACAGACTGGGTGACATAACAACAAGCATGTACTTCTCACAGTTCTGGAGGCTGGAACCCCACTGTCAGGGTACCCGCATGGTCAGGTTCTTGGTGAGGGTTCTTTTCCGGGTTTGTGGAAATCCCTGTTCTCTTTGTAGACTCATGTGGCAGAGAGATTTCCTCTTTTTATGAAGGCACTTACCTTCATGACCTAATCATTTTTCAAAGGCCTTCCCTCCTAATACCATCACCTTGATGAGTAGACTTTCAATATATGAATTCTAGGGGGACACGAGCATTCAGTCTACAGCAGTATAAGAGAATAAGTGAACCCATTTTATAAACATTTTCCCAAGAAATACACCAGATACCTGTACAAACCACTAGGGAGCCCAAGCCAGGATATTGATAGAAAAATGAGGATTAAATTTTGTCCTCATTTGGAGTTTTTATTTTTTATGTAAATTGTGAAGCTATTAGACATAATGTGAAATATGCATTCTATATCAACTGTATTGTTTATCTAGTTATTAATACATGGGTAAAGTTATTTCCATTTACAATATGACATTTTTCCCTCTTTACATGTTGTAAACCAAGCATTGGTAATTTAGACAATGACCTTCAGGCCATAGGGTTGTAGAAAGGAATGTTCCGAAGTCTTTCTTTCCTTTTTTTCCCCTATTAGTCTAAGGAGATTAAAAAAATAAGGAATACAATTCTGTAATTATGTCAAACAAGAAACCAAAGATCATGTAAAACCAACTACTTCTATTCTGTCTATTTCTATTCTGTCTAGTCCTATAACATTCGGTTCATGGAATAATAGATTGAGAAAGATTATTATTACTTAAAAAACAAAACCAAGCTTCCTGTAGCTCACAGGAACCAGTGCTGCATTCTCCCAGAGGAAGCTCCTGGCCAAGACCTTAGCACCATGGGCTTTGCAGCTACGTGTCTCAGGGGCCTAATCTCAGCTCTGCCATTTACTTGCCAAGTGATCTTTGGACATGTATTGAGGATCTCTGGGCCTCAGTATTCTAATCTGTAAAATGGAAATAGCAATACTTTCTTGCTAGGGTTGCTGTTAGCAGGTTGTAAGCTTAGCTCCCTGCCTGCTATATAATAGGCAGGCTATGTGGGTTTGTCTCTCCTCCTCCTCCTCTTCCCCACTGACATTAGAGGGGATGCATCCCTGGTCCTGGAGCCTTCTGTGTTCTCACCACTTAGCCACTGGGTAGTGGTGCTGGGCTAATGTGCTCTGGGAT
Organism: Lemur catta; assembly: GCF_020740605.2. Lineage (NCBI taxonomy): Eukaryota > Metazoa > Chordata > Mammalia > Primates > Lemuridae > Lemur > Lemur catta. The sequence goes on from NC_059136.1 coordinate 21,519,047, forward strand.
TGTCATCTTTTAGTTACTGGGTAGATGTCTCTTTTAGAGGATTTCTCATTTGGTCAACCGTGAAATCTTTCTGTTGAGGATTTTCAGCTTATCTTATTGATGAATAAAAATTCTGACCCATGTCCAGTGGCCTTATCTTGTGAATGCTGTTATAATTAAGAAGCAATGGGAGGCATTCCCATTACGGAGGACTGCTGCCAAGACCCGAAAGAGGTTACCTGGGCTCTTACAGCAGGAATGTTCAGGTCCTCCTGAGAGAGGCTGCAAACTCAGCCCTCAGCCGTGATCCTAGCAAGAAGCAGCCAGGGCACCTAGCGCGAGAGAAAGGGGTGTGTGTCTGGTCAGGGGGAGATGGTTAGAACATCCTGCTGTGATCCAGCCTCCTCTCCAAACAGCCACCTCCCTGGCCTGCTTGCTCAGGGGAGGGGTCCTGTTTGGGTCCCCTCTCTACTCATATAGTGAGAGAGAAAAAGGCCTGCACATCCCTGAGGAATCTGGCCATTGCAATTCAAAGGGGCATCCACTGGAAGCTCCAGATATCCTTGAAAGATTTTTTGGTTTTTTCTTAGAAACTTACTTAAAATTTAAATTCTAGTTTAAACTGTTTTCACATTTGTTGTAAGAAATAAAACATAATGTCCCCCAAATCTTGGCAAGATCGGTGCTCCAGAAACAGGTGTAGTCATTGCACCTCCCCCTGCATGGTAGACGGTTTGTTCACCTTTGAGAGAGGTGGATTTAGAGTTCATAGGTCAACTGCTACAGCCTAGCAAATCCTCGGTTCTCTCTGATGACTGGGGGATTACTTGGTTATCTCTCAGGCATTTTGGCACTCAGTCCACATGACTCACTGTGTTTGTGAGGTTATTTACTTATCTTTATGAATCATAGTTCAATTTAGACTTATTTCTTAAAACTGGTGTGTGGGAAGCTGAGGTGTGGGTGGAAATTTTGTCTTCCTGGGGCTGGGTTTGAATTAAAAAAAAAATCTCTTTCTTATACGGACGTAGTACATGAATTGCATGCAGCAAAGGGACATCACTGAGAAGGGGGTATTTGTCAGTTCTGTGTTATTTCAGATTAAGGTATGAAGTCAAGGAGAAAACAGGCAGCTTAGATCTTACTTAGCACAAAGACATAGGTTTTGATATTTTGATTCTTGATTTCCTTTGAAAAACAGCTCTACAAACAATTCCCGCATGGGGAGTTCTCTGATGCCATTGTATGTCTGCAGGGTAAGAGCTCCCACGGGGACTCTGTGGGCAGTGTGGTGGCAATAAAAGCCACCCAGACGACCCTTCTTTGCATCATTTGTGACATTTTCTCACACCAGGTTCACATGTGTTGTAAGTCACTTTCCACTTCCCCTGGACCATAAAGCTGGATCCTAGATTCAGGGTGGGATGCAGGTTATCTCAGGCCTGCAGTTTATAAAATTTGCCCCCCTCAAGAAAACTAAGGTGAATTTTATAACACACACGCCCATGGCAGACACACTGCAAGGGTCCTTCAGGCTCTAGGAAGTGGTGAGCAGGGGTGAGGGGCCTGAAGCTTATGCCTCACCCGTCTTGTGGGAAATCCACAGCTGCCTAGAATTCAAATGGGCTCACTCCGCAGACAATGTGCGGCCCATGGCTTCCGGTCCTCTACTCTTCAGCAAGGTGAAATGGCCCTTTGCTGGGGTAGTAAGGATAAACTCATGGCAAAGCCTTGTTTAACCTGGAAGTGCTGCTACTTGGACATTTTTTTCCAGGAAAAACTGTATAAATGCAAATCTTGAAGGTGTTTGCAATGATATTTTCCTAAACTTTGCTATTCTGTCAGCCACAATTCATACTGTCAAGGGGCTTTATACACTGTCCTTAAATGTTCACTCCTCTGCGAGACAGATACTAGAGATTCTAAATCATATGCTGGCAAATGGAAAGCTCGGAGATATAAACCTCCTTGACCCCAAATCACCTGTCTGTTCTACACCTATTTGTTGTAAATCCAGAGCTTCTCTTTATCAATGGAGGTGCCTCTGATTTTTATTACCACAGATAGTGCCACAACTCTTATATTAGTTTCTGATGGAAAACAGTTGAAAATGTCCAACTGTCATACAGAGTGCTCTGTGTGAACTTGCTGTGGTTGATTGTTACATTAGTGGCCCTGGGAGTCCTGCTTCTGATATTCCCCGGCCCGTTGAGCCCCTCCAGCATTCATTCTGGGCTTGCATCTGGTCGCTTTGGCCACTGGGTCGTAAGTAAACCTGATCTGATACAGGCAGGGCCTTGACACCTGCTGTGCATGGGAGCCTGCCCTTGTAGGACTCTACATCATGTGAAGAATCTGGTCTGAACTTCTTGAGAATTAAGACCACAAACAGAAAAATGTCCAGCCACTGCTGGGACCCCAGTGCACAGGCAAACACAAGCGTGGGAATGAGCTCTTCACAAACACAAACTGCCTATTAAAGAAAAAATTATTCTGACACCTGTTCAACAGGTAAGGAAGACTATCCGGGGCTATTGCAATGGGGCAGAAGATGGAGCTCAACTCCAAATACAGCAAAGCCAGTTGGGGCTTTATAGCCAATGAGCAGAGTCAGGGGCTCTGTAGACAGACGGTCACTAAGCGGAGACATCAGGGTAGGAGGATTCTTACTTACCAGACCTAACAGGATTCTTGCTGAAGACAGGCCAGGGAGTTACACATTGCAAGTTGGGGAGGGAACTGATCAGACATCAAGGTTGGGGGACTCCTTATAATAAACTGACTTAGCAGGATTCTTGCTGAAACTGGGCTAGGAGGGCACAGCAAAGACAGGACAAACAAGGAAGGCCAAGGTCAAGGCCTAGTGGAGAAGAGGGCACACCAGAGCTGGGTAAAGTTTGGTCAAGGAGAGATTCTTGTCACCTGTGTTAATGGAAAAGAAGCCAAACTCCGTAAAATAATTTAAATAGATTTATTCTGAGACAAATTTGAGGACCATGGCCATCCTTAAAGCTATACTTGAAGAAGCCTTGAGCCAGTGGTCCCGCCATAGTTGGGTTACAATTGGTTTTATACATTTCAGGGAGATAGGAATTACATGTAAAGTCATAAATCAATACATGGAAGGCATACATTAGTTTGGCCCAAAAAGATGGGACATCTCAAAGCAAGAACTTACAGGTTATAGGTGGGTTTAAAGACTCTTTGATTTGTAATTGGTTAAAGAAATGAAGCTTTGTCCAAAGGTTTGGAATGTTTTAAGATAAGGAAGTCTGTTAATCAATCGGAGACAAGCCACTAGACATAGACCCAGACTCAGTGATTTGTTATGTGAATAGAGGACCTGCATGTTTGTCTTGCATAGCGCTGGGCCTGTTGATGAGTTACAAAGGACATCTCCAAGAAGGGAGGGGGACATGATGAGGCATGTCTGACCTTCCTTCTCATGGCCAGTAACTCAGTTTTAGGGTATCCCCTTGGCCAAGAGGGGGTCCATTCAGTCAGCTGGTCAGGGGGGCACTTAAGATTTTATTTTAGTTCACACCTGTATAGGGGAGAAAACTAATATCTTTTTTTTACCCGTTGATGGGAGACAGATTAACAAGAGAAAAGCAAAGAAATCTATTTAATAAGTTTTACATGACACAGGAGCATTCATAAGGAAACAAAGACCCAAAGAAATGGGGTAAACCTGTGTGTTTTTCACTCTAGGTTTGATGAAGAAATGGATGCTCATGGGGAAGTATGACTGGATAAAGGAGTACGACCTACTGACGATAAGCTGGGGGAAGTTAGCAAGACATGGCTGTTCAGATTCTTCTCTGTGTCCCTGTGTCTTCAGAGATGACACCTTCCCTCCAGCTATAGGGAGAGCACTCTCAACTTAAGGTCTTATTACCTATTCTAGGGGAAGGTCAGAAAACTCATTTCTACCTTTTATGACCTGCTTCAGAGGAAAACAGGAAGGTGACCTTCCTGCTTCTGCTGTTTTCTCAAATGCCAAGGTGCCATATTTTGGGGTAGCATGTCCTGAATCCCATCACCTGTACTAACCTGATGGGGCTGTGTTTATGTTATTTCCACCAGAGAGTCCATAAACTTTCTGAAGAACTGCACTAGAGGATTAGAAATGAAGAGGGTGCAGGACAGGTATGAAAGAAGGGTTGATGTTCCCTTAGAGTGAATCACACGCAAACGGGAAAACAGCATCCTAGGAGATGGGAAGCACAGTGAGAAAGTGCACAGTGGCATCCTGTTTACCCAATTGTGAGAAATACCTCCATTGTGGAATGCACTTGAGTCACAGATTTTCAGAACTCTAGGTGAAATTCAGATGTGGAGCTAGTGATTCCTGCTCCCTGCAGAGCAGGAACTGGTTGCAAAGGAGGAAGATGGATGCATATCAGTGATTTATTTATTTTTAGCTTTATTTTGATTTTAAATTTTATTTTGCTTCTTATTTTTTAGGAAGAGTGGGGTGCCTCAGGTATTTAGGTATTTTTATTTGATGATATTTGGGATGTTTTAAAGAAAATGTTCACTATCCAGGGCTCGCAAGCTAATGTTCAAACTAAACCTTCATGTAAGTTTGCATATTCTGAAACTGAGGATTAATCCTTCCCCAGCCCTCCTGCTCTCCATCCCCCACATTCCTTTCATTTCCCCCTCCTTCCCAGTTACTGTGTGTTTGACTTTTGAAATTGGGTGCAGTTCATCAAATGATTTGATAGGGAGTTACATTTTATATGTATGAGGGAACTTCGGTACAATCCTGAAGACAAAGCACAATCACAGCAGTGGCTACTGAGATGTGGACGTGGTCCAGTCAAAGCAAAAGGACCAGTCAAGAGCAAAGTTCATGGCAACAAGATTTTGGGATATTCAAGGCATTTTGTTTGTTGACTTTCTGGAAGGCCAAACAAGAAATACATTCACTTATTATGAGAGTGTTTTGAGGAAGTCAGGGAAAGCTTTAGCAGAAAAATGCCTGGGAAAGCTTCACCATAGAGTCCTTCTCCACCATGACAATGCTCCTGCTCATTCCTCTCATAAAGGGCAATTTTGCAAGAGTTTTGATGGGAAATTGTTAGGTATCCACCTTACAATCCTGATTTGGCTCCTTCTGACTTCTTTTTATGTCCTAATGTTAAAAAATCTATAAAGGGCATTCATTTTTCTTCAGTTATTTATGTAAAAAAGACTGTATTCACATGGTTAAATTCCAGGACCCTCAGTTCTTTAGGCATGGACTAAATAGCTGAAATCATCACTTACAAAAGTGTCTTGACCTTGATGGAGCTTATGTTGAGAAATAAAGCTTATATTTTTTTACTTTTATCTTTTAATTCCATTTTTCTACAAACTTTTTGAAGTCCCCTTGTATTTCAGGGCACTCATCGATGCCTGCAGGGAGAGCTGACATTTTGGTCAAGTCTTCTCCCACTCTTTTGAAGACAGGGTTTTAGATAGCAGCAGGAACATTCTCAAGTTTGCTAATCACACAGTTAACCACCTCTTCTCTTGATGTGAAAAGATAAACAGAATGCTCAGGAGGAAACAATTAAGATTAGTTGAAAAGTAGTTAATCGTACTTTTCTCTTCCTGAGCTCTTCCTTGATGCCTTGGAGCTGTGCTTTCTTTTCTCAGGGGAGCCCCAGGTCAGGAATTGGGGAAAATCCTAGGCAAGTGGTTGATAAGGGGTGTGAAAGGCCATTGTGAGACAGGAGTGACTGTCTGACAGAGGTGAGACTGAGCCTGGGCACTTTCTCCTTCTTGTGGCTGCAACGCAATCTTATCCCTGAACTCCAAGGATTTATATGTTTTAGGTTGTTGGAATTTCAAAGGTACAATTTTTATTTACTCATTTATTTTTGCTAAAACACCAATTCAAGAAATTCGATTTGTTCACACCCTGTTTCCCCTCCACACTAAGGTGCAGCCAGTGTCTGCTGGCTGGGATCTACCACTGTTCTGTGGCTTCTATATACTCTGCATTTGGAATGGTAATCACAGACCCTCCTGTCTCCCTACAAATTGGTCAAGGTTTGAAAGAGACCACACCAAAAGCAAAGTAACTAATAAACTCATAAAATCCTTGACTCCCTCATATTTCTGTTGTTAACAATCAGTTCATTTGATATGTTCAAACTGAAATATCTATAAGGAAATGTACAGAATTCCCCCTTCCCCTGATTTCATTTTATAATTATAAAATTTATACAGGAAGGTAGAGAAGTGGTTCTAAATCAGATGATTCAAGAGCTTCCTAAAAAATTAATGGCCACAGGCACTGATTTCTAAGGTGTGGTGTGTGGGGTCTACTGGGACACTCAAAGGCTGTAATTAATTGCTGTCCCTTCTTGCCCGACAGAGGTGCACCTTTGCTCTCTTCTAATGGGAGAGGGGAAGAAGCCGCTCTCTGCAAAGGGCATCTACTCTTACTAATTTTTTTTTTCATGTCTTCCCATTAAAATTACAAGCCCAGCGAGAGGTGACATTGGATCAAATATTTATGTTGTTTAACAGATTGTAGCACAGCTAGCTTCTACCCATGTAGAAAGTACTCAGCAAGTACTTATTAGATTGGATAATTGCTGAATTGAATGTTCTTTACAGGCTACTGAAAAGAGTTATAAACTGATGTAATTCATGAAAGTTAATGATACACTGGGATGATACTGAGTCTATGAAATAAATGTGAGATATATAGCAGCAGTGACAAAGCTGACAACTTCCTAATTACATAACCAAGTGCAGAGTGGCAACATTCAAACGTACACAACCCTTCCTGGCTCTAGATCACGGGTGCTTGATTACCTGAAGAGTGACATGGTAGCGCCATTACAAAGATCCTTAAGGGAGCAAACATAATTTTTACCTTAACGCTTTATGAGTTCTTAGCTGGTGCTCCCTGTAACAAAACACAGATTAACAAGAGAAAAACAAACAGAAGTTTATTGACATGTATGACTCCTGAATACATGGACAATAAACCAGAGAAATGAGAAAATCTATAGAGTAGATCTGAAAGATATATCTTAGACCTCAGGCTTAAATACCATGATTTCCTGAAACAAAGGATAAACGGTATAGGGAAAAGCCCAGTAGGGATGGCTGGAAAAACAAGAGTAAGGCTTGTCATACAGATTTCCCCATTGCTAAGAGTCTCTTATGATTTAGAGTCATATTCTTCTTCCTGACGCAGAGAGGCAGACACCCTTAAAATGAAGATTTCCTTTACAAATGTAAATGTCTCTTACTTTTCAGAGCTTCTGCTGTGTCGGCAGTTGCCGAAAATAACCCTTATGTGAAAGAGGCATATTTTAGGGTAGCATATTCTGGTCTCTTAGAGTCATATTTTGGGGTGTCATGTCCTGAGCTGCATCAGATCCGTGATAGAGACTTAGAAAACTTTTATGTAAAACATGTCCAGTGTGCATCGAAGCATCTTGAAAGACAACTTGCCAATTCCCATAGGGACTCAGATGTATTCAGAGCTTCATAAATGACATCAGTCAGTCCTCCAGGGTCTAGTCGATGTTTTCATGTTTAGCCACAGAGGTGGAAAGGGGACTGCAAGAGCGGAACTGAGTTTCTTTAATGCACACTCTGAATCATTCAGCCATCTCAATTTTATTCCATAAACTATATGCAAATGAAAAATTCCAAGAAACCTGAAGCCTAGAATGGCTGTGAGGGTGAGAACCTCTTTCCGAACTATTTATCATTTTTCTGGAAGAAGAGTTAAGGAATGAGTTATTTAAATCCGGTACTGACGCACGAGCAAAGTTTTAGGACACCAGTATGAGTGAAGGCCCAGAATGTAAAAGGATTTAAAGAGGTCAGCTATGTAAGTATGGATTTAAAAAATAACCCAATTGTTCCTGAAGTCATGCAAACTAGAATAGCTGGGAAATCATCCTTCATGTTTTTCTAAGACCTTTAAAGTGCATCCACGCCTGGGCTTACAGGGTCATGATGCCATCCTGAGAATGGCTAAGCTGGACCTCACAGCCAATGGCCAGCAGCAGCCCCTGCCACAGCCAGACAGGCGGACCATGTGCTGTCCCTGATATGCAGTGAAAGCAGCTCCATTGGCTCAAATGATACACAGAAATAGGAGTAAGGTAAGAAAAATGTCAGTGGCTATGAGAAGTGAATTGTGTCGCAGAATAAATACAAAATAATATATTAAACTGAATGTGATTAAAAATAAAATAAAATAATGTATAAACATGTTAAATCAGCTTAACAAGTCACTTCACACCAGCTGAGTCTACAACATACAGCTTTGATGTGATGTATGGCAGCAAGGGGCATCTCTTCTCACCTGGCTTGTGCCACTGTTTGTTGGGACCTGGGATGCCATGGTCCGTTCAACTAACTTTTCAGCCAGGCTGATAGATTCCTCCTCGTCTGCAAAGTGAGCGTGACAATAGCATCTAATTTGTAGGGTCTGTGAGGGTTCAGTGAATCATATGTGTCTGTAAATTTCATTATGTTTATACCTGTTATGCTTAGACTGTGCCTGGACCTCATGAACACAAAATCATTGTTATTATGTCTGAGAGGAAGGAAGGAGAATGTGAGAAGAGTTCATTCAGACTCTATATCTATCTATTTGGCATTTGGAAGAGGAAGGATTTAGTCCTTCATACTGGACCTAATGTCATAGGGTCACCCTGTAGCTCCACGCCCAGTAGACAGCAGTGGTGGCAGATTTCCTGCTTCTTTTTCCTTTTGTTTTTGTTCCCTATCAGATATGTGATAAATGAGACCTCAGGAAGGAAGAATGTATGGTTCCTAAGGAATCAGTACGTAAACTTACAGCTGTTTAACATGTTTTAAGTTGATAACAGTTGGGAGTGTCAGTGTTATTTAAATATGAGTCTTCAGAACACCTTACCTGCAAGAAGAGTGGGGCCTCCGCCAGCTTGCCGGGCAGCCTGAGCTGGAGACCTGGAGAAGGGTAATTCATCACCAAGTAGCTATTTCATGTCAGGGAGACGAGCTGGGAAGATGTGGAAAGAGATTGTGAAGTTACACAGATCTGGGTGAGAAACGTATTAAATTATGTGATCACTTCCTTCTCTATTCTGTAATAGGAGGAAAATATGAGGGCAGAAAGCATAGATTAAAGGCCCACATTCTGTGTTTGACACATAACTGACTAAATCATTATTATTTTTCATTTTGCATGTGTTCCCTTTCTCTTTCTTGTTTGCAAAAGAGTTGGGCATTTTTGAATGTTTTAATCACTTAAGAGTTTGTTTCCCATGACAAGGAAAAGTAAAGTCCCCCTGAGTTAGCTGTTGCTCAGCTACTATGGGTTTAATTTGTCTGAATTTCCAAAGAATAGCCAGCATCAGTACACTGTACCGCAGTAACCTGGAGGGGTTAGGATTGCATCAGTACTTCTACATGCGTCATGATTGTTAGTATCCTGATAGTCAGACAAAAATGAAACAAACCAAAACCCAAACTCTGAATGTAGAAGTGTCAACCAGAATAATAGAGACAGGCTCTCTAACAGAAAAGATGTTTATTTGGAATGAAGTGTTCCAGTGGGCATATGTGTGTCATAGTAAACTATGTGCGTATTCAGAGAGAGAAAGGAAGACGTTTTTAAAGGAAAAAATGAGAAGGATGACGTAGTCATTTTGAAATAATTATTTTTGGCTACAAAGATTAATAACAAGGCCAAGGCCTTGGTGGGACAGGCAGCTGCTGGATAGATGTCCTTGCAGAAGTGTTTTTTGTGTAAGGCTGTGATGGCCTTTGTGCAGGTTGTGGTTTTTGTAGAGTCTTTGTCGTTAGCAGGCGCGCAAGTGTGAGAACCCTCCCTTCATGGCCTTCCCCAGGTCTATTTGTCAGGGTTTTCTTAATATTACTGACTACATTTTGATTCTGACAACTTTCACGGAAAAATATTTGTTAAATATTGATTCTTTCAAAAAGAACATAAGCTCTTTAGTAATAAAAGTACTCTATAAAACCAGGACCACCTTTGCATTTTCTAGCCTTGTACATCTAAATATTTGTATATTTTTAAACACGAAGATATGCTTGAATTTGACAGGTTCATTTTAAATATTTCTTTTTCTAATACTGAATTTAGGACATTTGTTTAAATAATAAACATCTATTAAAGTTCATGAGACTCTACAGAAACCATATATCTTGCTGATAAAATTTGCCTAAGTTGTATAGAAATGCGTTTAGGTCTAACAGATGAAAAACTTCCCTGTCTACCTAAATATATTGTTTTCTGCAGTTTTTCTAAAAAATAGCTTTCTTAGTTATCTTAAAAAATAAATGATAGTCGGCACGCATTCATAAAGTGCTCTTAAATAAGAATTTTCATTAAGTTTTCACAGTAGTTATCTAAGATCTCTTTAACATTATAAAGTGGTACTAATTTATATGCATGGACTTTTAGCTAATTGTATTGTGATAAATTGCCATATCGTCATTATTATACTAATAATGAATGGTTATGCAGTCGATGTTAAACTCAGTCATTTAGTACTGATGCTTTCAGACCTTTATGAAAATGCCTAATGATTACTGTCATCAATTACTTAATAATTTCCCTGAAATTTAAACCTCAAAATGGCAGCCCATACAAACCCACTGGGATCTCCCACTTGCTCTATTAAATCATGATTTTGACTTCCTTCTGAGCCCTCTACATTTGGTTATATATAAGATCATTCTATTAATATAATTTTAACTAGACACATCTCATCCTCTTGCTGGCCAGGCAGTGAAAACATCAGGCATGGCCCATAGACAGAGGGCCGAGCCGAGCCGGTACACACCACACGCTCAGAAGCGCTGAGGTGGGAGCCAGGCCCCGGGCCGAGGGCTGGGGAGACCCATTATGGAGGTGGAATCTTTGTTGCCTGACTAGGTGGGGCATTGGATTGAGTTCTGCAAGTGATGATTTCTATCCATTTTGTTGATTATATAATTTGGGGAAGTTACTTCACAATTACTTAATATATTAAAAATTGCATGCCATTTCATACAGTATGCACAAGAACACTGAATTATTTTTGCTTTCCTCTGAACTACCTCAATAAATCATTTCTAATATTCCTGACACTATTCTTAGTATTTTAAAATATTACTTAATTAAAACATGACTTAATTGTATTGAGAAAGAACAATACATTTAATTGCATATTAAATATATAAATGTATTAATATGAGTCTAAGCTTAGGTACTGGGTATTTTCAAGATATTTAAAATTTTTATTTTAGATATGACTTTTATGGGGACTTCAGCGTATTTATACATTCTATTATCATGATAAAAATAGGTGTAAAATGTTGGTTTCAACACTGTGCTGAACGTGATTAGTTGACATTTTTATACCGTTATCAGTTCCCAGGATGCTCACTTTTTATTCATTTATTTTAGACCCTGAATCTTTTCATCAAATAAAATTTTATATGGAATCCTGACAAAAGCTGAGATGTTCTCACTGAAGTTGGGGCTAGGCTAAGTCCTTCCACCTCCACCAGCCATCAACCCCTGCCTCCCTTCCTGCCACCTCGGGGACCCCTTAGGTAACTCCAGATATCTGGAGCATCTACAGAAATGGTGTGAAAATAACCATTTTAACACACACGCTAACATAATTGGATTAGGTCTTCCAGAAGAGGCAAATATGAATTGTATTTTTTCAAGTCTTTTCAAGATCAACAATTTCATGCACATTGCATGGTACCTGCAGTCACAGCATATCATTGGTCACGAGGCATCTGGGTCAGTGTGAGTGAAAGAATGGGAAATTCATCTCTACATGGAATGAAAGTTAGTGACAACATTGTCTCCTTTGCTTCCTCCTGTATTCCTATCTTCTTAATTTGTCAAGTTTACACATTTGGCAACACTTTCCACAAATGTCATAGAAAGTAATAGATGATTTATAGCAATAATGGCCTTATTTCTGTCCTTAATTTGGGTAAAAGAATGGGACTACTGTATAGGAAGGAATAAAGTATTCCTGTGAATGTCACACCTTTCTGAGCAACAAGTTTTCAGCACATCCTCACATTTAGCATGCAAATCAGATACTCAGTGACAGGACTGTGCTGTCATTAAGAATGTTTGGATGCTGCATCTAAAAGTCTCACTTTCCATTTAAATGTTCTCTTTCACGCACTATTTGATTTCTGATACACATCAGCCACTATTCTAATGCATAGCTAGTAGCCACAGACATCCCAAAATTAAATTGAACATCTGTCTTTTCCGAGTTAATTAATCCAGGCAGGCCAGGTTTCTTCTCTCAATATGTCTCTTCCCCTCAAACAAATGGTATAAGGGATTTTGAATATGTTCTTTGTTTTAATTTTTGCTCATGAAAGGTCTACTTTTGACAACAGCTAAAACGAGATTCAATATTACCACTAGCAATCTGTGTATCAGTTAAGAATTGAGTTTGACACAGAGTAGCAGAGACTCAGTATCAGTGATTTAACCACACCAGGGATTATTTTTCCAGAGAGAGTTAGAAGGTGGGCAGTTCAGAGCTGATGTGGCAGCTTCGTAAAACCACCAGGGACTCGGGCTTCTCCCTCTTGGCTCTGCTCTGCCCTGGGTTGCTTCAATCTTTTGGGCACACAATGTGTGGCTTGCGCAGACCAACTGCTGCATCAGCGTCTCAGACAGCAAGGATGAGGAAGGGTGTGAGAATGACTCACAGAAGTCCTATACAATACGCAATCTTTTTAGCCAAAACTCAGACTTGTGGCTACACAAGGCTGCAGAAGGGCTAGGAAATATTCCCTAAGCTGGACACTTTTCCTAGGGTTCTCTTATGGAAAAATGGGGGAAAGGGGCTAATAGGAGGCAACCAGGTGTCTCTACAATACTGTGACATTAGTTTAATCACTTTGGGCTTAGAATAGTGATTTTTAAAATCTTTGAGTATTTGTGATTAAGACAGGTTGTCTCTAGCCAAATTATTAATTAACTAGGGACAACCCAGTCTTGCCTGAGTGGTCCCTAATTTACATGGAAATTAAAATTTCCTCATATTACTTTAGTTCAAAAAAACGAACTAGATCTCTCATTTCCTGTGAAAGGATTCATTGCTAATAATTCCCAATCAGGACAAAGATACTTCAAGACTCCAATGTATTTATCTAGCCAATGCCCGAATTACTTGCTATTCAGTTGAAACCGAGAGTTGGTATGTGTTAGGTCTTGATTTGATGGAGCAGGACTAACAGCATTGTAGTTTGGGCCAGTATTTGCTAAGGAGCATGGAAAGAGTTTCAGCAGAAAAATGCTTGGCTGACAAATATTTAATTTGGGGCAATTTGCTGTTTGATAACTATCAGATTATTCTTAATAATTAAAAATGAGCAATCTTTCATGATTCTTAGAGAGCTTGGCACATAAATATTGGCTGGGTTATAAATATTAATTGAAAGAATCAATGAATGAATTGAAGCTCTTAAGACTGATGTTTAATTTATTTATAACTGTATTCCTATTTCTTCTCAACATCCATTAAGAAATAAGAGATGTTGCAGCTGCATGAATCCAAGGCAGGGCAGGATGGTGAGAGTCCCCATAAATGATTTGAGCCACAGCATCGTGAACTCTGATAGGGGTTGCAGACTTTAGTAGCCAGTCATATCAGCTTCACAAATGTTTTCTGCTTCTAGTGATAAGGAATAATCATAATTCAACTCTCTTCTTATAATCACCAGAAAAATAAATACTTGATAAGAGGCAGATTATGTTTTCCATTTAGATGCAAGAAGGAAGATACCTAATGTTTCCATCACTAATACTAGGAAAATAAACACCACCCCCCAAAAGAAAAGATACAGATGTTATTTTTTATTTAGGACGTGCTAGATGAAGAGGTCAGCCACCATCAGGTACATTTGGTAGAGACTCAAAAGTCGGCAGGGGTGCAGAGAAAAGGGAAGGCTTCAGGTGTGTCCTGGCTGGAGGCTATTGGCCTGGGGACACTGGAGGCAGCTAAGCAGAAGAGGGGCATCCCATGGGATTGGTTAGGGGTGCACGTCAGGCTTTCTCTGGTTGTTCTTAACTTGGAAGCAAAAACAAAAATTATGGAAGCTGCCAATTATTGACCAAGTAGAGAACGTTTTGGGCCAATTGCTGCAGAGGTTGTGGTTTGGCTTCCTGGGCTGGTAACTGCAAAAGTTGTGGCTCAAAGTTCTGTTTTTCTCTATGATTTGCCCATTGTCAGTTTGTATATTTGGTCTGTTAATACCAATTTAACAACAGGTAATACTGCTAAGGCTTAAATGGCATCCTCTTAAGTAGCATGGCAGAAAATTTTAAGGAAAAAAGATCCCAGATCATGATGTTACCAGTAAATGGAAGTTTTCTGAATCTTACACACTCAGTGCTTATTTGTTGTTTCTACTTATTTATTTATTTCGGCTTTGTTTAATCTGAAATTGATAGATGGGAGGCTAAGGAAATTGGAAAGAAGAGCATTTATAATACTGATTGGATGTGGAGTGAACAGTCCTGTTTTCTGGTCACTGTGGAAAAATTCGGAGCAAACTGAAGATATCATTTAACCTTTTTGGAGGTGGAGAGCAGATGTGAAGTCATTTAGAGGCAAAGTTGAAAAAATAGCATCATTTATCCACCAAGCATTTGTTGAACATCAAGGAGATGGGCTGGGTACCAGGGCTTAGAAAATGAAAATGGAAGAGGGTGGTCTCTGAGCTATTCATATATGTGGTAGCTTATGGTTTATGTGTGGAATCAAATGTGGTAACAGATTTATTACAACCGTAACCAGGTGTGGGCAAGGACAGGCAGAGGCCAGAGGATGGCAACTGCAAAGAAGAGGTGAGAAGGTGGCAGGGCCCTGTTGGGTTGGTGAGCTGGGAGCAGTTCCTCCCAAGCGCTGGAGGTTCGGACGTTTAGCCAGCTGGGCCCATGCAGAACTCAACTGACAGAGAACATACTACACTCTCTCCCATACCAGCTTCAACCCAGATTGCTCTGTTGTGCTTACTCTAATGCTTATTTAATTTGCTGCATGCGTATTGGATTTCTGCAATATTTTTGAACTGTCATGTCATTTGAATAGAATAGTCTTTTTATCAGTTTTGAAATATTTAAATAAAATGATACTCTATTAATTTTTCTTTTAGATGAAGGTTATTTTTTCTTTTTACAATACCAGCAACAGTGTGTGTGTGTGTGTGTGTGTGTGTGTGTGTGTGTGTGTGTGTGTGTGTGTTGTGTGTGTTTTAAAATTTTCATGGGCTCTTTGCTCATTGGGAGAAGCAATTTAAAGTCTGTGGGGGTTTCTTCCTTGCAGACAGATTGCATGCATCAGTGGGGGAGGTTCTACAGCAGGACTGTCCTCCTCTGTCCTGTGGGGGGCTCTGCAGAGACACCTCAGCTTTGACGGCAGAGTGCCACAAAGGAGTGCTGTTGTCCTTTGCTGTGGTGTGAGAGATGAGGTGAGGCCCCACCTGGCCCTTGAAATGTGCTGATATGGGCCAGGTAGCATGTGCCAGGCAGCGAGCACATGCAGAGGCTCATGAAGCAGCCCAGTGGTTTGTAAATGCCGTATTTATTCAAGGAGCTGCTTCACTTTCATGTATGAAAGATCTCATAGGACAGTGTGACACAAATATATAGTGCGTAATTAACTCTTGATGAATGTATTGATTAGATGACAGCAAATATATTAATGAGCTGTTGGAATTATTGAGAATCATTTAGCTAGATATTAGATTTTCCCAAAAACTATCCTCAAAAAACAACCAAAATATACCTCGGATGTCCAAGAACCAGATGCAGTGTGGATGAGGTCTCTTTCTTTTGCTCTCTTTTTCATTAAAATAAATACATAAATGTAAAAATATTTAGGAAACTGTAATTCCAAGATGATATGGCATACTCTTGACATGGAGGAAGTGAGTTAGAATAGATAGAGAAATGTTACAGATTCACATAATCTTTTTATGAATAATACTTTCTCTCTATATATACTTGCTCTGTTTCAGAATGGAAATCATTGTGCAAAGATCAACAGATACATCTAGTATAAGGCGGTTGTCATTCTCTAAAGGTTGAGTATCATTTGGTGACAAGTGTAGATGGCATTAGTATAATAATAAAATATTATCTAATGAACTTTTCATTTAAGGAAACTACCTAGAAAGGCTTTCTTAAATTTAAAAAAAAATCAATTGGTTTTCATTAATATTAAATTTGGGCAAAGGTTCTAATTAAGGCATAACTCTGGCTCCTAACACTAAGATTTCTAATCTAGCATCATTAGTTGCCTTGAATTAAAATAACCACAGACCTAATTAGATAAATATTGTGGTTATCATTGATCTAATTATTAAGCGTCAATTTGCAAGGACCTGCCATGAAAGAAAATTTCTTCTGGTTGTATAAATACTAAAAAACAGCACTGTGACAAAAAACAGCATGACTCAAATATACGAATGTGTTATGTAGCATTGTGTTTTACAAATGTTTCTTTTGCTTGGCAATTGCATTTTGTATGTGTGCTCATATGCAAATACATACTCCTGTCTTTAAATTGTCCCATATATGCCACTGTTCTCCTTTTGAGCCCTGGAGCCCATCCACTGCCCCGGCTAAGCCTCAGTCTTGGTGGCCCGGCCACCCGTGGCTGTGTTGTCCTACTCTGCACCTCCAAGAACAATCATCTCTCTCTTGCAACTTGATCTGGTGTGGATTTAGCCACACTATCCTCTGTAACATTTCCAGATGCCATCTGAGGCAGAAAACTCCTGACTATCATTCTTGTTCTGAGAGGTCTTCTTAAAATACCTTCCCAACTCTGCCATAGGACGAAAAAATGGTGTATTTTAAGTGATAGAAAAGAACTGCCCCCCCCAAATGTTACATGGCTCCATGTAAGCAGATGATCAGTAACAGAGTGTGACACTCAGAACACAAAGACAGGAGTGACTCCACTCTCGTGTGTCTGCATCTCCACTTATTTTTCCTCCATTAACTCTGCAGAACAATTCTTCAGAGAACTGGAAAAGCCATTTCCATGTCTTTATTTTCTAACTCTTGGTTATTGTCATTTATGATCCTCTGGACAGATGGCCTGTCCCGCCTGCAGTTTCCCTTATACAACCAA
The DNA here is from genome assembly GCF_020740605.2 of Lemur catta. Classification (NCBI taxonomy): domain Eukaryota; kingdom Metazoa; phylum Chordata; class Mammalia; order Primates; family Lemuridae; genus Lemur; species Lemur catta. Next base: position 21,536,176 of record NC_059136.1, read on the forward strand.
AGTGTTTTCCTTGTTTTCTTTGCCCCCAGTTGAATTACGTGCAAAATCTGCATCCCAAGTCCCCTCCACAGTGTGACAGAGTGGGCTCAGTCATGCCCATGGAATGAGCAAGGAAACGTATTAGAGAAAGAATGTGATTTGAAAGGATATTACCTTTTAAAAACCCCTTCAATTCAAGCTGCAAAACCTTTTACCAGACACTGTGGGGAGGAATGGCAAAAAGAAATCAATGATGCTTCACTTAGCAAGCCATCCAGAAGGAATTTTCTTCACGATTCAATTAGGTGCGTTAAAATAATTACATTTTCATAATTCAATAATTCGTGGAGGCTGAACATATTGGATGTCAAGGGCCAGGGAGGAGCTGGAGGCCTCAGATCTGTCCCTCAGTTCAGGGCAGCCTGGAGAAGGTGCCGAAGTCCCTGGGTTGGGGGTGACAGCCTGGTACAGGCTACTTAATGGGGAGGGGGAGATGTCAGCATGTGCGTCTATGTGTCCTTCTCCAACCTCCTCTCTGCTCCTTCCCTCCTTTGCACCCACCTAACTGTCCCCCTGTCAGTTGGCCACTCACCTCCATTGGGCTGGTTGCCACTTGTGATGTCCACTTGCTGGACACAGGCTGTGTCTGTTCAGTATACCCCACACTCCCAGCCTCACCCTTTGGGGAGCACCGGTCACCCCACCCTGGAAGCAGCCCTCTCTCAGCTACCTTGCAGCATGAGTGCTTTGATCACCTCCAGACCTGTTGTGTCCCACACCACGGCACTCATCACTGAATGTTGCTTATGTTTAAATTAGTTAAAAATAAGTCAGTAATACAGGAGGCTGCATTCCGAGTGCTACCTAGCCGCGTGTTTTATGTGAACATTTCTAGCCTTGTGGAAAGTTCTGCTTTAGACAGTGCCCGTGAGACGAGCTAAATACTGCAACGGATTTCTCAATCGAGTTGTGAGGTGGGAAGGGTGCGACGCAGAGGCCGCCCAGGCTGGGAGGAGGTGCAGGACAGCTGCTCCTCTCCTTGTGGTCAGTGCCTCCAGGCCATGCTCTCTGGGTCAGCACCTCCTTTTGCATTGCTTCTTTCCTCCCCATCTTGCCTTCAGGAGGCCCGGAGAGAACCTTCAGCCGCAGTTTGTAAACTGCTCAGTGTCACGGTGTCACAGTGCTGTCACTCTCACAGGAAGCAGAGGACATATCGCTGCTTCCCTGATGCTGAGATAGCTCTGAAGTGAGTAGATGAGCCATGCCTGCCGCCTGGCACATTCCACCTGTTACCAGCGCGCCAGTTATTGGAAAGGTAAACCTTCCTTCTGCAGCTTTCCTTAGGTGCCCCTAAGAGAGGATGTCCTCCCTCAGCCCAGGCACCCTCTGATGTGACCCGTGAGCCCCAGGGAGCAGACTCTGCTCGGTTACTGCATCTCTTGCCTGTTTCCTTTCAGCCCCCTCCTCCAGATCCTTCCTTCACCAACAGATCCTGAACTGCAGACTCCACATTCCAAGGGGACAGCAGGGGGCAATTTCCCAGGCAGCTCAGAGAGAGGAACACTCCTTAGGGACCTCCCTGGTCAGAGAAGCAAAGGAATACGGGAAACTTGGACAGTGTAGTACCTGGAGAGTAGAATCTTCCTTGTGTGCATTTGCTTTCTTTCACTGGTCATTTGATGTTAAAAAGTGCTATTCTACATAAATATAAGCAGTAGCATTTTGACTTGAAAGCTACAGATAAATCTTTTTAAAGAAATCCTAATGAAATATTAAATGCTATTTAATGAGCTTTAAGATCATTTGAGTGGGCTTTTTTCCTTTTTTTCACAATCCAAGCATTTGTATGAGGTTCTAATTTATTTACTTCTAAAGAAGTAATTGGGCAGCCCTTTTGTCTAGTTCACAAACAGCTGGTTCTGCGAGGATGACCCGAGAAGACACAGGGCTCAGGTGGAAAACCAAACTAGGGCAGGATTGGCTGGAGGCTTTTCTTTGTTGGGTTCCATCTGCCTCCCTCTGCCACTGCCACCTCTGCTGCCCCAGGCCTGGGTCCTTGTCACCAACAGATGCGACATCCTCTGCAGGGCCGCTCAGTGTGAGCCCATGAGAGCCCTGGTGGCCTCACCCTGCCAGGGCTTCGAGGGTTGGAATGACGCGTGCAGATTCAGCACAGATGAGCCTCCTTGAAAAAGATGCGGAGACACACTGAGATTGATAATTGTTTGTTAAAATGAGACTTCCTGTCTCCCCCACCTTCCCCAGCGCCCATGTCTCAGCTGTTTGTTAAATCAGTAGGTGTGGGGGATGATGTGGGAGGGACAGAGGGAAGCTGCAGTGACCACCTGGGCCGCCTCTGCCTGACCTTCCTTCATGCTGTTCACTCTGACCTATCCCCTCTGGCCCACCAGGTCCACAGCAAGTGCCCTCTTGCTGCCTGTTGATCTGGCCTGGTGGCTCTGGGGCCCTCTGAACTGAGTCCCACACCCTCTGAGGGGCTCCAGTCAGGACCAGCCACCCCAGGCCTGGCTCCCTGGGTCCTCCCCCACCCTTAGACCTCGGGCTGGGCAATCCTTCTGCATCAGCACTGCCTTCCCATCTCCAACTGGGGCCACCCTAATGTGGGGGTTGTTGTGAGTGATAGGATGCCCTTGCTAATGAAATAACAGAAAAAATTATCTAACCCACAGTCTTTCAGTAATGGCTAAGATCAATCATATGAGAACTCACTGACAGGTACCCCACGGGGTTCTGTTTTCACAACATCTGAAAAGAGCTGAGCAGATAGAAAGGAAATGTAAATCCTTCTCTTTTGCATTCACCAGACCTATGGATTAAACTGCGTTTCAGGGTTTTGCTTTACAGCCTCAGAAGGGAACAGTGGGGGTGCAAGCTTCAGGCCTCAGTTCCTGCCCAAAACCATATCTCAAGGGCAAGGTTCCTGACAAGATCACATCCCCAGCGATAAGCCTGTCTCCACGGAGACACCAACTCTTTGACATCTCACAGCCGCTTCTGTTATCAACTGACAACAATCACTATTTTTTTTTCCTCTTTTTCCCCATAAAAATGGCAAAGCAAGCTGCTTGGCCTCAGAGTGGGCACCTCCCTTCTCTTTCTTTTGGGTGCCACACCATCTCCCTTCTCTCTCTCTCTCTCTCTCTCTCTCTCTCTCTCTCTCTCTCTCTCTCTCTCTCTCTCCTTCTAAGAAAACACAACAAACTTTTTATTTCTGTATATCTTAATCTTCCTCCACCTGTGCTGTGAGCACTTGGTGAGTTGCAATGAGGCTGCGGAGCCATGGCCAGCACAGTGTCCTGTGAAGGTTCACACGCTCAGCACAGGTGAGACCAGGTTGCTCATCCCACCCCCTACTAGGGGACACTGGTGCCATCTGTTTCCTAGGCAGACCTGCCAGTCATCTAATGAACTCGTACAACTTCCTTAAGCCAGAGGATTCTGTGCAATGGCAGAAATTGAAGACAGCTGCAGGGCCTCCTGAGGCAACTCTCCCTTTTGGATGGGAAATTTGATTCCGTGAGAGAGCGGGCACCTCCCCACTTGCAGGACTGATGCCAGGCAGAGCAGAGAGAATGTTAAATCTGGAAGAGATTTCTAAGATAATCCAACCTCATCATTTTATGGATAAAGAAACTCAGGATCTGAAAGCCCCATGTCCAGAGGATTTTGTTATAAACAATAACACAACACACTGCCTAGTGGTGTAAGATATTTAGCTGTAATCGTTTGTTAGTCTCTGACACTGGCTCTGTCTTTATCTGGCCATGTGTTGTTAAGGACTGTGACAACATACTTGAGCCCCATTTCCTTTGACTGAAAAAGAGCCTTGGCTCCAGCACTGGCCCAGTGCTCAGATGGTTTTGAGGTCAGGATATCAGGTTGTTTCCTCGGGACGACGCCTTGTGCACATACGCACACACATGGGATGGGTGCTGCCTGTGGCGAGCTCACTGAATGAACAAGGAACAGCTCCCAGGTGTCATTCACCTGGTCACAGGGCTCTGGACCCTCACGGAGCATGGGTCTGTCAGCCAGAAAAGGACTCCCTCAGAAGGCATTGCAAAGGCAGGACGCAGCAACTCACGTGTCCTCTCTCTTCTAAATGGGAGGGTTTGGGCATTTAGAGAAACAATTGGCTTACACAAGAATGCTCTTCCCTCCCGAGCTCCCCCCCAGCTGGCTGATTTGCCTTGTTGTAGGCTTTAAGAATCTGACTGCCACGGGAGAAATCCCAACACGGAGAGACTCAGCCAGGGTTTCCTGTCCCTGCATGTGTCATTGCTTTTGCCACAGGTTATGAAATGCATGTTTAAAGGCAGGAGCCCCCTGTGGCTTGAGCCTCCTCTGGGAAGCACTTGGCACAGAAGGGAGAGTGGCTACAGGCGGCTCAGCGCAGGCAGGTGCCTGTGTCACCTGCGTCACCTTCAGATACAGCAGGAGCTCACGTCAGGCCAAAAGGGCAGAACTCTCTTTCTGATCTCGCTGACAAGCCAGGGGCTCAGGACTGTGGCACATCTGCCACTGTGCCAGCCGGCTTATCTTCTGCAATATAACAGAATGGGATGGAATAATTCCCACTCTCCCGCCAGCCGAGTTTGGGCTTTTATTTTCAGCTTCTCCCAGTAGCTCAGTTTCACTTTGGGGAGAGAAATAGGTGACTGGCTGGTGATCTTTTAAATTTCCTGCTTTAAATAGAGTCGTTCTCAGAGGTTATGTTACTCTGTAATTGACTTTTTTTCCCATAATGAAAGAAGTGACCTAATCTCATGCTTAAAATTAATTTTCCAAATTACTGACTATAATCTGCTTGCTTTGAAGAATCTCTAGGTTTCTGTGGAGAACTTGTTTCTCTGTAGTTCTTGGATTCTTCTAGTAACTGCAGAGGCCCTGCCCTGGAATTCACAGGTGATGATGCAACTCCCTTCAGCGGCTCAACACACTAACAGCTGCCCCTGCGTAGTGTCAGGTGGAGATAAAGATTGAGGAAGAAAGAACCAGGCTGAGGTTTCCAGAGCGAGGGAGGCAGAGCCGGGGACTAGAAGGGTCTCTCTGAGAGGCCACAGACCCGCAAGCAGGACAGCGGACAGACACTGTCAGATGGAGCTCTTCACCTGGTAGGGTTCTTGAACGTTCTTCTCTTCTGAGTAAGCTTCTGTATCACTTAATCATGGGGGTTGCATTATCTGGGTTTTGATTTACAGATCTCTGTGGTTGCTTATCTTAGTCTGTTTGGGCTGCTGTAACAAAATATCATAAACTGGGTAGTTTATAAAAAACAGAAATTTATTTCTCACAGTTCTGGAAGCTGGGAAGTCCAAGATCAAGGTCTTGGCAGATTCAGTGTCTGGTGAGGGCCTATTTCCTGGTTCACAGATGGTGGTTTTTTCATTCTAACCTCACGTGAGATGTTACCCCAAGTGATAGGATTTCATTCTTTTGGGGGAGCTGAATAATATCCCACTGTGTGTATACACCACATTTTCTTTATCCGTTTCTCCATTGATGGCCACTTAGGTTGATTCCCTACCTTGGCTGTTGTGAATAGTGTTGCAGTAAACACAGGTGCAGGTGTCCCTTTGATACACTGATTTCCTTCCTGGATAAACACTCAGCGGTGGGATTGCTGGATCGTGTGGTAACATCTCAGTCCATCAGGAGTCTTTGGCTTTTTGACACCTCCCAATCACTTCCCTACCAATTCCAAGGTACAGCTTCAATGCCATTGGGCCCCTTCCTTCTCTGAGGGTGATTTTTGATGCAATCAATACAGCAGAAAGCTTTCTTCAGAGCCTCCTCGTTTCTATTTATTATAGTCTAGAGTTCACTTTCCAGAGTCTCCTATTGTCTCAAAGCCTTGAGAATATGTCTGTCTAAGATGTAAAGAAGGTGCCATTTCTTTACTTTCATGAATTCCAAGGCAGCATGGCCCTACTCTCCTCAAGTTCCCAGCCCCTCAGCATCTGCCACTGGTGTAACAAGTAAGCTCAGAGGCGTTCCTCTGCCTTCTGGGGGTTAACTTGTCAGCAAGTCTCTTTCCACTGAGCAGATGGGAAACAGAGGTGCATATTCCTCCCTCCTTCTCCCCTACATTTCCATAAAACAAGGCACAGAAATGGCACTTCATTTACAATGGAAACAACAGGGAAAGGTCTTCATTTTCAAGCCATATGAAATATCTTAGAACCTGGAAGGCAGGGGGACTGGAGAATTCCACACGTGGGGAAGATCAAACCACAAATACAATGGCTAGAAAAATAGAGACTTGTACCTTAAAACCTGTCTGTGAAATTAGGGGACAGCAGGGATCAAGGTCAGCTGTGAATGGAAAGGGAATTAGGATGTATTCCGAATCCTCATCAGTGACATTGGCTGTCATAAGACAAAGGACCTGGGAAGATGTGTTTGAACTTCTCCAGAAAAATAATTTTGTGTCCTAATTTCCATACTCAAGACTCCTATTATGTGTTATATTAGGGTGCTTGTTCTGTTATAACAGTACCACAGACTGGGTGGCTTAAACAACAGAAGTTGATCTTCTTAGCTGTGGAGGCTGCAAGTGTGAGAGCAAGGTGTTGGCAGGGCTGGTTTTTCCTGAGGCCTCTCTTGATGACTTGCAGACAGCAGCCTTCTTGCTGTGTCCTCACACGGCCTCCTCCCTGTTAGAGCAATCCTGGCATCTCTTTCTTTCCTTGCCATTTTTCTTTTTTATTGGACCTGATACAGTAGAATCTGTGTCCTTTTCCCCCATTTTTTTCCTTTTTTACCATTTTAAAAAATTTATTTCAATAGATTAGGGAGTGCAAATGTTTTTTTGTTACATGGGTGAATTGTATAGTGATGAAGTTTGGGCTTTTAGTATACCCCTCACCCAAATAGTGTACCCTGTACCCAATAAGTAATTTTTCATTCCTCACCCTCCTCCCAACCTCCCCCTTCTGAGTTTCCACTGTCCATTATGACACTCTATGTGACCATGCACACCCATAGCTTAGCTCCCACTTATAAGCGATAACATGCAGCATTTGTTTTTCTGTACCTGAGTTACTTCACTTAGGATAATGGCTTCCAATTCCTTTCAAGTTGTTGCAAAGCACATTATTTCACTCTTTTTTATGGCTGAGTAGTAAGTACTCCATGGTATATATACACCACATTTTCTTTATCCACTTATCAGTTGATGGGCACTTAGGTTGATTCCATATCTTTGCAATTGTGAATTGTGCTGTGATAAACATACAAGTAAGGTATCTTTTTCATACAATGACTTCTTTTCTGGGGTGTAGATACCCAGTAGTGGGATTGCTGAATTGAATGATAGATTTACTTTCAGTTCTTTGAGGAATTTCTATACCCTTTCATAGAGGTTGTACTAATTTACATTCCCACCAACAGTGTATAAGCATTCCCTTTTCACTGTATCCACACCAACACTTATTGTTTTTTGAATTTTTAGTAATGGCCATTCTACCAGGGGTAAGGTGGTATCTCATTGTGGTATTAATTTGCATTTCCCTGATGATTAGTGATGGTGAGCATTTTTTCATATGTTTGTTGACCATTTGTCTATCTTCTTTGAAAAATGCCTGTTCATGTCTTTTGCCCATTTTTAATGGGGATATTTGCTTCTTTCTTGCTGATTTGTTTGAGTTCCTTATAAGATTCTGGATATTAGTACTTTGTTGGATGTATAGTTTATGAATATTTCTCCCATTCCATAGGTCATATATTTACTCTGTTGATTCTTTTGCTGTGAAGAAGCTTTTTAGTTTAATTAAGCCCCATTTATTTTTCTTTTTGTTTTATTTGCTTTCAGAGTCTTAGTCATAAATCCTTTGCCTAGGCCAATGTTGAAAAAAGTTTTTCCTGTGTTTTCTTCTAGAATTTTTATGGTTTCAAGTCTTTTAATTTAATTCGTTAATCTATCTTGAGTTAATTTTTATATGTGGTGTGAGACAGGGATCCAGTTTCATTCTACATGTGGCTATCCAATTTTCCCAGCACCATTTATTGAATAAGGCTTCCTTTCCCTGGTGTATGTTTTTGTCTGCTTTGTTGAAGATCAGTTGGTTGTAGGTGTATGGTTTTATTTCTGTATTTTCTGCTCTGCTCCATTGATCTATGTGTCTACTTTTATACCAGTACCATGGTGCTTTGATTATTATGGCCTTGTAGTATAATTTCAAGTCGGGTAATGTGATGTCTCCAGATTTGTTCTTTTTGCTTAGGATTGCTTTGACTTTTTGATTCCATTTGAAATTTAGGATTTTTTTTCTAATTCTGTGAAAAATGAAGTCGATATTTTGATGGGAATTGCATTGAATCTGTAGATTACTATAAAAGAGGAAATCGAACCATCCCTTTTTGCCCATGATATGCTCTTATGCCTAGAAAATCCTAAAGACTCCTCCGAAGGACTCCTAGAATTGATATAAATTCAGTAAAGTCTTAGGTTACAAAATCACTGAATGCAAATTAATAGCATTTCTTATACACAAATAATAACCAAGCTGAGAATTGAATCAAGAACTCCCACTCCACTGTGTCTAACACCCAAAGTCTCTTTACCACATGACTTTGCTCTTTATTGTTTCTTTCTCCCTCGCTTCCAACAAATCTGTGGCAAAAGTACATTCTATCCTACGAATATGTAGCAAATCAGAACTCATTTTTGAAACCGTCTATCCAGCCAGCCTTCTCTCTCAAATTCTTTCCTTTCCAATCTTCCTGCGTTAGAGTAAAAGGCAACGATACAGGTCCCGTTTAGAGTCTGCCTGCTCTGGCAATGGCAAGAGACCTGTGTGTCCTTGAAGGGAGAGAAAAGGTAATGTGAACCTGTCTCAGAGTTTAAAGGGACCCTTCCTTTAGTTGTCATCTGTTTTCTCTCTTGCAGTCAAAGTTGGAGGTAATTGGTAGGGTCTTCTACCCAGTGATCCTGGGTGTCTTTAACAAGAGCCATCTCCACATTGCCTGGTATTAAGAACACTGTTTTCAAAGCAAGGATGCATCTGGATGTGCACATGTTCCCCATTGAGCATCTCAGAGATTCTTTTCTCAATCTCCACATTCCCTCTTAAATGAACAGCTACTTCTTAGGATCTAGTTCTATGGTGTCAGGGAGTCTATGGATCTGGGTAAACTCCCTCATCTAACTCAACTCCCATCTGAGTATTGAAGAGGTTCACAAGTTATACTCTCATATTTGTCATTCTTTATTATTTGAGGTGGGACAGTGTCCTTGCCTGATTTAGCATTGCCTTCAACAATTGGAGAACTTCATAGGGCTGCATATGTATTAAGAGAACCAAAAGACAGTTCAGTGACTTAGAAGAAATTGATTGAATAAAGTTTCTTGTTAAAATTTACAAATGATTTTGAGAAAATAGAGTCCACTTAAGTATATGTCTTGTCTTGATTTCTTCCTTCTGCCTATGCCATTTCCTACATAAAAGACATATGTATTTCCTTTTCTTTAAAATTAGCAAACAATTTTGAACAAATAGAGTCCACTCAATTATATGTTTTCTCTTTATGGCTTCACTATGCCTAGTGCTATTTTTCACACAAGAGAAGCACATAATTCCTCCATTGATTACTATATTGATTCAGCACAGGTGAGAGCTAGTAGTTTTGAATCAATTGCACTCTCATTCCCATTATAGCCAAAGGATAAATATTAAGTGAGTTCCTCTTTGGAAATGGAATCATCAGAACTTACTTATGTCAAAGCCCAGGGGCTGTCACAGGTAACACAGTTGCTGGTGTGCATCAGCAGCCGTGACAAGGAGACAGAGATCATAAACTTCCCTGAAAGAACATCGATGAGAAATTTACTACTGGGCCTACACAGAGAAACAAAGGTGATGTAAATTTAGCGCAGAAGTGCCATGTTGTAGCCAGCATCTTGTTTTCCTGATTCGAGTGATGCATTGGTCTCAGCCTCTGTGGTCAGTCATCTGTAAACTTCTAAGTCCCAAGAAAATTAACTTACAATGTGTGATGCTGTTTTGCTGAAGTCACCAGGTCCTAATTTCCTTTAGCTATTTCTTTTGTGGCAGAAACGATGCTATGACTGATACTTGGATATTTCCCCACAGTAAGAAGCTTGAACTTGTCAAACACTTTCTCGAACAAGCACATGAAACCGTGGTTAGCCATTTTAGGGCCAGATGGTAACGTCTGACGCACAGACGGAACCTAAAATATTTAAAACATTTGTTTTCTTTCTGTCTATCTGTGGGAAAAATTTTTAATTTAAATTTATAAACTGAAAATGCAGTGTCTAAGACTCATCTCTGCCAAGATAATGGTGTTTGGTTATGATTTCTTAAACACGTATTTATGAGTTCTTTTTACGTGTTGGGCCATGCTACCTGCTGAGGCAGTGAACATGGTTCTCGTGTTTAGACTAACATGGAACAGATTCTTGCCTAATAAATTACAATGCTAACAAGTGCTGGAGAAAAGAAGTGCAGGGTGTTTAGAGGACACATTCCAGGGACACCTGCTGTGACATAACTGGGGAGATAGGAAGGGCCTTTTAATTGAGCTGACAGCTGAGAGGTGACCAAGAGATTGTTGGCAGGGAGGGGCACAGAGGAGAGGGCAGGATTCTATCCAGGGTAATAGCAGAGGTGAGAAGAAACAGATACAGGGACCTCTGCAGAAACACAGAAGCAAGCCTAAAGGTCTGAGAGCAAAGGGTGAGCGCTTGAGACATAGTATTAAATATTAGAGACAGGTGGAAGACAATCAAGGCACTTGGGGCTCAGGAACCATCTCCTGAGTTTGGGCTTTATGTCCAGAGCAAAGAGAAGCACTGTACTATTAGGGAGTTACATGAACAAACGTGCATTTTAAAGGACCATTCTGGTCCCAATTCGGAGAAAAGATTTGCAAGAGCAAAAGTGAGCACTTTCATTCTAGGTACAAGTGCATTATCACATATGTGCATAGCAAATACTTTCTCCCAGTCTGTGGCTTATATTTTCATGCTCTTAACTATGTCTTTTGAAGAGCAGAAATTTTTAATTTTGATGAAATTTAGTTGACCAATTTTTTCTTTTTTTTATGGATCATACTTTTGGTGTTTTATTAAGAACTTATCACCAGATCCAAAGTCATGAAGATTTTCTACTATTTTTTCCTTCCTTTTCTTCTCTTTTAGAGGTTTACATTTTAAATTGAGATCAATAATCCATTTTGAGGTAATACTTATTTTTAATTTTGCTTATCAATATCTTTCAGCACCATTTGCTGAAAAGATTATCCACTGCATTATTTTTTACCTTTGTCAAAAAATCAGTTATCTGGACTCTCTGTCCTGTTCCACAGGTCAGTGTGTCTGTCTGTGTCACACTGGCTGGATTACTGTAGCTTTCTAACAAACCTGGAAATCAGATTTTTATCCTTAACATTTGTTCTTCTCTTTCAAAGTTATTTTGGGTATCATAGGTGCTTGCATTCCCTATTTTAGAAACAGTTTGTCAATTTCTAGAAGATGTCCTGCAGGGATTTTGATTAAGACTACATCCAATCTATCAATTGGGAAAATTAACAAATCAATATTGAGTCTTCCAACATATAGGCACAGTATATTTCTTCATTTGTTCAAGTCTTTTTAAATTTCTCCTAACAATGCTTTGTAGTTTCAGTGTACATGTGTTTCACATTTTCTGCCAGATTTGTGCCCATGTAGTTCACACTTTTGATGGTATTGTAAATGGTATTTTTAATTTGAATTTCTAAATGTTAATTACTTGTATATAGAAATATAGTTTATTTTTGTATATTGATGTTGTATTCTGTAACCTTCCTAATACCTTTTTCTTATAGCTTCTGTAAGTAATCATGCTGTCTACAAATAACTACACTTTTACTTCTTTCTGCCCAATCTTTATTTTACATGTGTTATTGCATTGGCTAGAACCTCAAGCACAAAAGTTCAACAGAAATGGTGAGAGAAAATATTCTTATATTGTTCCTGATCGTAGAGGGAAAGCATCCAGTCTTTGACCCTATAAATGAGGTTAGCTTAAGGATTTTTATAGATGCCATTACCTGATTAAGGAAGTTCTCTTCTATTTCTAGTTTACTGAGAGTTTTTTTTTTTTTTTAATTCAGGAGTACATACATTTTGACAAATTCTTTTTCTGTATCTGTTGATATGATTATATGCTTTTGTTTTTTAGTTTTGTTTGGTTTTTTTTTAGAGACAGGATCTCACTCTGGTGCCCAGCCTGGAGGGCAGTGGTGTCATCATAGCTCACTGCAGCCTTGCTTGGCCTCAAGCAATCTTCTTGCCTCAGCCTCTGGTATAGCTAGGACTACAGGGATGTACCACCACACCTAGCTGATTTTTTTAATTTTTTGTAGAGATCAGGTCTTGCTATGTTAACCAGGCTGGTCTCCAACTCCTGGCCTTAAACAATTGTCCCACAGTGCTGGGATTATAGGCCTGAGCCACTGCACCTGGCCTTTTTTCTTTTAGTTTATTAATATGGTTACTTAAGTTATTGCAGTGAGTTACACTACTTGATTTTACATTAAACCAATGTTACATTCTTAGATTAAACCCCACTTGATCATGATACATTTTTCTTTTTATATATTATTGGATTCAATATAGTCAAAATCTGTTTAAATTTTTGCTTCTATTTCCATGAGGAATATTGCTCTGTAATTTTCTTTTCTTGTGCTGTCTTTTTCTGGTTTTGATGTCAGGGTAATCATGCCCTCATGTAATGAGTTGGGATGTATTCTCTCCTTTGCAGTTTTCTGGAAGGTGTGTACAGAATGGGTTTGGGTTTTTACTCATATGCTTGAAGGATTTACCAGTGAAGTCATCTTGGCCTAGATTATTTTTTATGGGAAGAATTTCAACTGGAGATTCCATTTTAAAATAGATATAAAGATATTCAGATTATCTATTTCTTCTTCATTGAAATGTGGGAGTTTATGACTTTTAAGGAATGTGTCCATTTCATCTCAGATGTCAGCTTATTGGCATAAAATTGTAATATCCTCTTATTATCCACTTAGTCTGTGTAGAATCTGTGATGACGTGACTTCTTCCAATTTTTGATACAGCTAATTTTTCTTCTCTCTTTCCTGGTCGGTCTGGCCACAGGCTTGTCAATTTCATTAACCTTCTCAGAGAACCACCTTTTGGTTTCATTATTTTTCTCTGTTGTTTGTCATTGATTTCTGCCCTGATTTTTATATTTCCTTTCATATATATATATGTGTGTGTGCATATAGATATATGTATATGTATATATTTGTGTGTGTATGTGTGTGTGTGTGTGTATGTGTTGAGGGGGAGAGGTGATGTTACTTTGCTCTTCTTTTTCCAGTCTCTTAAGTTGGAAGCTGAGATGACTGATTTTGAGATCTCTCTTCTAGTGTTGCTTTCAGTGCAGTAAATTTTGTACCAGTTCTACTTTAGATGCATTGCACATATTTAACTATGTTTTTTTGCTTTTTATTCACATCAAATATTGTCTCTCTGTGCAGTTCTCTCTTCTAGTACTTTATCCTGCACACTCTACCCAACTTGATCTCCCCAGACATTTAGCTTCATCTCTTCAACTCAAGGAGTCCCCGTGGTCTCCCCTGGGTTTTCCTTCCTTGCTAGAAGCTCTTCTAAGCCAGCAAGCTGAGATAGCCACAGGGGTCCTGTTTCTCAGGGATCACTGAACCTCATGCACTGACACCCAGTGTCTTGCAAACCATTGCTTCATTTATCGTGTCCATTTCCTTTGCTTATATCTGGGTCTTGTTACTCCATCCTGGTCAGAAGCATAGATGAATCCTCACCATCCATCGCAGTGTCCCTCACCTGGACTATGCAGTGCTACTCACCTGCGCCCCCTTCACCAATCTGTCACTCTCCTGCCAAAGCTGTTTCCCCCACCCAGAACTTCTCAGTGGTCTCCATGACATCAGTGTAATATCTAAACAAATTTAATTTGTAATCAAAACTTTCTTTTATCTTCCTACTGGCCTGCTTCATCCTGCACACCATGGCCTGATCCAACAACAGTGGATTAGAAGTTGCCTGTAGTTCTCGTTACCCTGTGTTTCACCTGTGCAAATGCTGCTCTTTTCCTGGCATGCCCGCTCTCTCTCTCTCTAGATCTCCCCAAAAAATTCCCGCTCTTATTTCAAGCATTGGCTCAAAGTTGCATCCTCGAACCACCACCTGTACCCCCGCTAACTTGGATGTTCTCCCTCTTATGTTTCCACTGCATTTTATACATATCTTCCTCCCATAAAACATAGTATTTTAGATGAATTTTCACATATCTACTTTGCTACGGGATTCTAAAGCCCTTGAAAGCAGGCTGCTGTCATTCATAGTTTGTCTTCTGTGACTCAGGTCTTGCATAGTCCTGACACTAGTAGGCGGTGGGTACACTTATGGACTGAAAGGATAGGTCCGCTTGAAGTCAGCCCTAGGATTGTGTACCATAAGACATCACCGAGGGCCCAGGAAAATGGTTAGGGCAACTGAATGATCTTGTATTGTTTATTTTCTCATTTATATATCTCTACCTGTATCTATCTGTTATAAATATATGTGCCTATTTTAAGTATTTTGGAAGATATATTACTAATACTAACTATAATGTACATTGATATTAGCTATATTAATTGTAATCCTAAAGCCAAGGGAAACTTATTTTTAAACATTTAAATTTAAGTACTTCTGCTTTTTCTTCTTGTATAGAAGTCACTCCCTTTCTATCCAATATTCATAGAAATTCAAAAGTCCATTACCTAAAAACAAGTCAAAAAAATAATGAATATTCTAGACAGAATCCAAAACAGTAGTGATGTAGCGCAGTATAAAAAATAGTGATAATAAAACAAAAACTCTTAGAAAAAAAAATCAATTTTCTCTTTGTTAATATTATGAATGATCCATATTTGGGCTTAGGATCTAGAAATATCTCTGTCACAAGAGAAATGCCATAAAAAGCATGTATGCAGATGCTTGGTAACTGATTTTTTTTTCCTTATATCTTTAAAATACAAATGCTGGTGCGGTCAGGGACTTGACCACCTGAGTTTGCTCAGCGGTCTCTTGACAGCTGGTCACATGGCCCTGCTTGTTCAACACAGAAATCACAGCCAGACAGATCAGGACTAAATCTGTTTTATCATTAAAAATGCCAAGTGAAATAAGCCAGGCACAGAAAGACAAACACCATGTGATCTCACTTATATGTGAAATCAAAAACAGTTGCTTTCATAGATGTAGAGAGTAGAATTGGCTCCTGGAGGCTGGGGACTCTGGGGACCAGAGTGGTTGGTCAAAGGGAACAAAGTTACAGTTAGACAGGAGGAGCAAGTTCTGGGGTTCTTTTACACAGTAGCAGGACTATAGCAAATAACAATGTAGTGTGTATTTCAAGGTACTTAGAAGATTCTGAATGCAGTGGCCACAAAGAAATGACAAATGTTTAAACTGGTGGATGTGGCAATTACCCAGATCTGATCATTATACAGTGTACAGATGCATTGAAACATCATACTGTGCCCCATGAGCATGTACAATTGCTATGTGGTGATTATAAATAAAAACTAGTTTTTAAAAAAGATGATGCACCATAGTTCACTATCCAATACCAAAAATTGTAAGGGGAATGGATTAACCCAGACCAATCTTTTGGGGAGGTGGGTGGCCAGGAAGAAACAGCAGAGGAAATTCAAGAGGTGGGTTCAAGGTCCTGAGTGGTGAGGATTGTTATTTGTTGTTATTTTACTGTAATGTTAAGTACTGAAGTGACTTAGAAGCCTGAGCAGAGAGGGGAAGCACTAACCCTACAGGAGTTTAGCTCTCTGTCCTTCTCTCCTTCCATGCCAGGAGGTCCTGCAGACACTAGGTAGGGAGTAGGTGAGCAAACAAAGGAGAAAGGCTCTTCCACAAAGTTTGCACTCTCTCCACTCATCCTGCATGCTGAAATTGCTACCTGACATCCTGACCAGCTCTGTAGCCCAGCTGGATGGGCCTTTGAGATGTGCTTGGCCCTTCCACAAGAACTGCCTCCCTGTGAGTGTCCCTCCTCACTGCGCCATCACTTGGGCTACATGCTTGCTTCTTGCAATTCATAGGATTCATTCTTAACATGCACCATGCGATGTGCCTGGTGAGCCCTAGAGAGGAATGAGAGGCCCAGGCCACGCCCTCCAGAAAACCTGCAGAAAAGCATGAGGTGGGAGGCAGGAGGATGGCTGTTGGGTGTGCAATCCAGAGTCTGTTACAAACATTGCAGGAAAGTAAGATAGCTGTCCTACAACGTTACCACCCTGCATTACAGCCTCTCTTAGGAAATGCTGTTGGGTTTGGTGTGTGAGTGTCTGGGCAAAGTGCTACTTTCACCACATGTAATGCAGCCAGCTGCCCCATCTTAGGGGATCAGAAGGGAAGTGAGAGGGCAGAGGTCTTGAGGAAGAACACACATTTAGGCTTTGCAGTTACAATCTGTCTTTTTCATCATAGTAACTACCTTCAAGGTTTCCACCTAACCTGAACTGGAATGGTTCAGTTTACATAAGGGTCCCCTGTGACATCATCTAGTTCTGGGCTCTGGGATGGTCCTAGTTGACCAGCTTCCTCTGGGGAAACTCTTCCGCTTCAGTATGAGTCTGTCAACAATGAGTCTTAGGCATTGTCTAGTGTCCGAGCAGTTTGTTCTAGCAGCGCTCTTACGCATTGGGAAGCAGGAGCAGGCTGGTGGCATGGGCCACATACAGTCAGGAGTCAGATGACTGGCCATTTGGCAGCATGTCCACGGAGAGACCATTCTCAGAATCTGGGAGGTTCTCCCTCCTTTCTTATACCTGTATTCAGTCCAGGTGGGTTGGGTGTTTCTTTCGTAAAGGGAATTTAAGTATTCTTGTAAGACAAAGTTCATGAAAGTTGTATCTGTGCTGACCTTGTCTTTGAGCAACCAGAGTTTTTAGGCCCCCTGCTACATAGACTTGGAAATTCCCAGGCCAGATTACATCATGTTGCTAAGTGACACATAGTGTCAGCCCTGCAAGATGTTTGAGTTGGCCTTTTGGCTGTCACTGATTTTGTAGCCACGGTGTATCTCTTATAGTATACTACAGTGGTGTTTTCAAAGACCTCTACAAAAAGATGTCTATGACTACGCCTACTCTAAACTCTTCAAAAGAGTGTGTATGTGTGTGTGTGTGTGTGTGTGTGTGTGTGTGTGTGTGTGTTTAAGTCTTGCTGCTAGTCAGGGCTGAATCATCCATCCAAAGACAGGAGCAGGAGATTAATTAGCGGAGCTGTGGTGGTCAGTGCATCATCCCAGCCACTCTGAACGCTGCCAGACACTGAAGGGGGTGGACTTTGGTCTCATTCAGAAAGAAGGGAGCTTCATAAAGACACTGCTTATTTTCTTTTTTCCCTTCAAGAAAGTAGCAGAAGAAACTGGCTGCTTACGGATTCAAAATAGAATCAGGGCATGTAGATTTTTAGACATTACAGATTTTAATAATGAGCTAATAGTAAAGTATTTTTCAGTGAAGTATTTAACCATTGAAACATACACTCTACAAAAGGCAATGAAAGATTTTTTTATGTACAGGGCTGGATAGTAAATATTTCATCTGTCTCAACTACTCAATTCTGCAGCTATAGTGCAAAAGCAGCCATAGATTACATGTAAAACTTTGTCTTATTAAAAACAGGTGGTGGTCTATATTTGCTATAGTTTATTGACTGTTATTCTACAATGATAAAAAATAGACAAGGAGCAAGCTAGGGAGAATGTTAGAATGAGAAATGTACCCCCTATACCCAAATTGAATTATCTTGGGATGCTATTTGGTACTTAGAAGATGTTTAACTTCTTTTTTTTCTTGGAGTAACTACATATAGTTTATATCAGTGATGTGTTTAATACACTATTCTTTGTGCTCATAAATTGTGTCAATAAGGCACAGATTATAACAAAGGAACCAACAGTCAAGGGCTTAAAAAAATATAGAAGTTTTTTTTTTTTCTTTTTTTTTTTATTTCAGCTCATCATGGGGGTACGTAAGTTCAGGTTATATACATTGTCCATGTCCTGCCCATCCCCCCGAGTCAGAGCCTCAAGCGTGTCCATTCACCAGACAGTGCGCCTGGCACTCACCATGTAGTCATACCTCCATCCCCTCCCCCCACCCCCCCACCTCCCCGAGTCAGCACCCTCAAGCATGACCATTCCCCAGACGGTGCGCAACGCACTCATCATGTAGGCATACACCCATCCCCTTTTATTTTCATATCATGTAATGGCCTTGACTTGAGCCATCAGGTCAGAGAGGTGCCTCTGCTCCATAGAACCACTCAGGGACCCATGTTTTGATTCATCATACCCTAAGACATTGTCATATTCTGCATGGTTGAAACTATATCACAGTCTGTCTTTCTGGGCTTCAGTTGGTAGCCAGAAAAAAACAAGCATAGAGGAGGGAGCTGATGGCTCAAGACACAGAAGTTGCATGAGCTGTTCCCAGACCACTGGCTGGGAAGGGATGACATAAAGCTGTGAATAATAAGAGACAAGGGTCATTGGGGTCCATCTTGGTGTCTTCCTACTGCTTCTAGTCCTATGTCCAAAAGTACCACGTCACACAATGGCATCGTGTCTAGAACATCTTCTGAGAAACACTAGTGCCATTCGATGAGTTACACATGTGGTCTATGAGAAAAGCTTGCATGTGAAAATGCTTTTGAATCACTGAATTAAACAAAGTAAAACTTTTGTGTTTATTTTGTAATCTCAGGACTTCTTGGAGCCTTTGAGATACTAAAGTTTCTTTCGAATCTCTGTAGGATTGGAGCTGATAGTGGGCTTTGCACCCTAAATTTATTAGAACATGGACATCTTTTTCATGGAATCTCTCTCCCTATTAACATTTTATACAAATTATTTTATAGAGAAAAACTCAGAAATGATGCTCTGGAGAAAGACACAAAAACATTAGGAGGACACAGCCTCATCTATGTGTAGTATCAAGGACAGAGTAGTTATTAGAAGTGATAATTCATGTGTCATTACATGGTACTTCTCTGCTCATCATGCTGGTTAGCTACCCAAAGAATGTGGCATTGGCCTGTGTCTTTAGTCTTACTGTAAAAGAATGCCTGAGGCTGGCTAATTTGTAAAGAAAAGAGGCTTAGTTAGCTTCGGCAGGCTGAGAAGTTCAGGGGCATTGCCCTGGCTTCTGCTGAGGGCTTTTGTGCCACGTCATAACATGGCATGGAAGGTCAAAGGGGAAGTGGACATGTGCAAAGAGAGGCCAAATCCGAGGGGCATCCCAGTGTTATAACATCCATTCTCTCTGGAACTAGTCCAGTCTCATCAGAGGGAGAACTCACTACCATAAGAATGGTACCAAGCCATTCATGAGGGATCTGCCCCCAAGACCCAAACACCTCAGACTAGGCCCCACCTCCCAACACCGGGGATCAAATTTCAACATGAGTTTGGGTGGGGCAAACAAGCCATAGCCAAACCATAGCAACCCTCAGAGACTCACCTACTCCTTCAATGGAGCATTCCCACCCTCATTTATCATGCTTCCTTCTTATTCAGCACAAGTTATATACGTATAGTGCTTTGCTTACTATTCATGCCTGAACAACTATTATATCATCCTACCTAAAATGACACTGCAATTAGTCATGACAAGTAATGTCATTTTCATTAAAGAATAAATTAGTCTTAAGACACCATCTCATGAGAGGTCTTTTATCTAAATATTGTACATTCTCCACCAGTCCTTGAATTATTAAAGTGTTTATGGTAGATGTGAAGACAAAAGCCATAGAAATGCCTAGTGTTTATAAATTGAAGTCTAATAAGGGCAAGAGGATAGAGTTAGAGCTGCAGTACATTCAGCGTTTCCTGAACTTGGAGCCACGGAAGGCTGCCTGAGCACAGTGAATTTGTTTAACTGTGACCTCTGGGATTAGGCAACAACAAAACATACGGATATCACCCAGGACAAGTGCTTTAGTGAATTTGATCATGCCTGTTACAATCAAAGATGTTAAGTAGATTTGCAGTCTGTGCATTTTAAGAGTTCCCAGCTTGTCTGCAGATAACGTTGGGGTGGTAAGACTGGCTTTCATATAATAAATACTTTAAGTACCCTAAAATAACAATATTTTTCGTATCTTAAACATTTTGTTGACATAGAGCTTTATAACTGGTCCTGTTGAGTCAGGACCTTACGTGAACTGAATGGAGAAAATGCTGTTTTATGAGCAATGTCCAGGAAAGTTCCTCACCCTTATTGGGATTTTGGGATTGCTGCCTCAAACTGCACCAGCCAGACTGGTCAAGGCCATTCCCACTGGGACTGGGCTGAATTTCTGATCATCCCCAATGTTCATCGCTTTTCCTCTGCCTGCTTCAGCGTAGGAGAAAATATATCTTCTTTCTAAAGCCAACAGATAACTGATCAATTGTCCTCAGTCTGTGGCCAGATTTGGTGTCGCTTTTCCTACAACAAAATGGAAAACTCTAATCATTCCAATTAAAGCGACCAAGAGAAATGCAAAAATTAGCCGCTGATTTCTGTGATTGCAGGGCTGATGATGAGGCTCATGGTATCATTTAACAGTGCGAGCAAATGACAATAGAGTGGTAGAGACATTCGGTTAGGCAATAATGACCTTCTGTAGGCTTCTGCCCACCCCACTTCATTCTCTGCATCTGTAAATGATGCACATGATCCTGCAGGATCATAGGTCTTGTGGGAATAAATAAGAACACCTAAATTAGAACCTAAATAAAAGCAGAGACTATTTATTCAGCACAGGGTCAGCCACCATCACTTGCATTTGGCAGAGACTCAGAAGCAGGCAGGGGGCTAGGACAGCTTTATGGTGGGAAAAGGGTGGGCTTTGGGTGTGCCCTCCCAGGTGGCTGCTGGTGTGCGGACACTGGAGGTGGACTAACAAAAAGCCAGGCATCCTGTGTGATTGGTTTGGGGAGCATATTTGCCTTTTTCAGGTTGGTTCTGAGTTAGAAGTGAGTGCAAAAATTGGATGCAATGACTTCAGTTACTGACCAAGTCCTGAGCGCTCTAGGCCAGTGGTGCTGAGGTTGTGACTCAGAGTTCTGATGTAATAAGTAGTCTGGACATTGTCCGTTGCATGTTCAGTTTTTCAGACTAGAATATTTCATGGATTAAATAGCATGCCAACAAGCACCCAGTGCTGCACCTCATGCACAGTAAAACATGAATGGACTGTATTATAATGTTAAAATATTAAGAAATAAATAAGTCTGTGCTGAATTACTGAGAGAGTTGAGTGTGCATTGAAGGCTTAGGCAGAGCCCTTTGGGGAGGGTGGGGAAGATGGCAGGTCCATATTCAGACCGGCAAGAAACTGGAGAGATGCCCTGCAAATAATTTTATTTTTTTTCTTGGTGAAGTCAGAAAGGCATTTATTTGGGAAAGAGGCAGAGTAAATGAACATTACAGAAGAAGATTTCTATGAGTAGTTATGTAAAAGCATGAAAAATGGTCACCTGCTGTTTTCCAGCTTATCTACATTGTTTTTATTTTTTCCTAATCACCATGTAATATTGCAGGGTGTGGACATTTGACTACAAACTAGTTCATATTGAATAATTATGAAAACAGAGCTTATAATTAGTCACCCTTAATTCCTTGATGACTTCCGAGAATCAATGATTCCTAACTGGAGGAGATTGATAGCCACAATTAGTGGAATCAGTATAAAAATATTCCCAGACTTTCATTGTTCCAGGACACAATACTCATCATTATACAATGATCTATTGATAACTTGACATTGGTGACTGTCAGTCAGCTTCTTTCTCTGCTTTTTCTCCTTATTCTCTGCTTCACAACACTAGGTATAAAGATTACAAAAGACTTTGACCTTAATTCAAACTACTGTAATTTGAATAACTGCAATTAAATCTGCTACAGTTAAACAATAAAAAGGAAGAAATTTAGAGGCAATGGAGCCATTGTTCTTATTTTTTTCATTTTTTATTTTGATGTCATTATAGATTAAGAGGAAATTGCAAAAAGAGTACAGAAAGGCCTGGGTACTGTTTTCCCGTTTTCTCCCAGGGATATCATCTAGCATAGCTATAGTACAGTATCAAAACCAGAATACTGACATTGGTACAACTCATAAACCTTATTCAGATTTCACCAGTTTTATATGCACTCATTTGTGTGTCTGTATGAAGTTCAATGCCTTTTTATTACAGGTGTAGGTGACTATAGCCACTGCCATGGTGCAGATACAGACCTGCTCCATCACCACACAGATCTCGGGAGGAATAGCTTCTGGCGCTGCCTGTTTATAGCCATACCCACCCTCTCCTCCATCCCTAATCCCTGAAAACCACTAAGAATATTTTATGAATCAAATCATACAGTAGTCAACCTTTTCAGATTGCCTTTTTTCACTCAGCATAATTCTCTTGAGATCCATCCAATTTGCATGTATCAATAGTTTGTTCCTTTTTATTTCTGAATAGTGGTACTTCGTGGTGTGAATGTACCACTTTGTTTAACCAATCACTCTTTTAAGGACATTGTGGTTATTTCCAATTTTTGACTGTGAGAAAGAAAGCTGCTATGAATGACGTTCTTGTACAGGTTTTTGTGTGGGTATAAGTTTTAATTTTTCTGAGATAAAAGCCAGGACTGTGATTTCTGGATAATATGGTAAGAGTGTGTTTAGTTTAGTTGTTTTCCCAGAGTGGCTGTATCATTTTACATTCCCAGGGGCAGTGTGTAAGAAATCTGGTTTCTTTGCATCCTCTCCAGCATTTGTTGTTACTTTTTTGTTTGTTTTTTAAGTTTAGCTGTTTCAATAGGAGTGTTGATACTGCATCATGGCTTTAATGTGCCTTTCCCTAATGGTTAATGACGCTCGCGTGCTTATTTGCCACCTGCATCTCCTCTTTTGTGACATGTCTTTTGGTCTCTTTTTGCCCATTTTCTAAGTGAATTGTTTCTTTTTGTATTGTTAACTTTTGAGGACTCTTTATATAACCTCGATAAGAGGCCTTTGTCAAGATGTGGTTTGCAAATATTTTCTCTTACTCTCTTAAGAAAGAAAGATTAAAAGATTCTTCCTTTTAATAAGGTTTTGGAGAGCAAAAGGTTTTAATTTCAAAGCCCAATTTATTGATTTTTTTCTTTTATAGAGCTATTTTTTATTTCATGTGTAAGAGCTCTTCACCTTGCTATATATCTTGAAGATTTTCTCTTATGCTTTCTTTTAAAAGCTTCGTAGTTTTACAGGTTGCTTTTAAGTCCATGATTAATTTTGAATTAATTGTTGTATAAAGTATGAGTCTTAGCTTGAGGTAATTTTTTCCCTGTGGATATCTAATTGCTCCAGCACCAAACAAATTGCTTTTGCTCTTTTGTTAAGAATCAGTTGGTCATCCTTTTGTGGGCTTATTTCTGGGTTCTCTATTCCGTTCCATCGATCAATGTTTCTTTTCTGCCAGTATCATGCTGTCTTGATTACTGTAGCTGTATAAAATGTCTTAAAATCAGGTAGAGTTATGATCGCACTTATTCATTGTTTCAGCTATTCTGGTTTCTTTGCCTTTCCATATAAATTTGAAATTAACTTTTCTATATCTGTGGGATTTTGATAGATATTACATCAAAGTTATAGGTTCAGGTTAGAGCACTGACATCTAAAATATTGAATCTTCTAATCCATGAATAAAATGTCTTTCCATTTGTTTAGATCTTTGATTTATTTCATCAATATTTTGCAGTTTCAGCATATGGACCCAATACAAGTTTTATTAGATTTATACCAACATATTTCATATTTTACAGTGATTAGAAACTATAATGTGTTTGTGATTTATATTACATTCCCGAAATAAAATTCCCATGGTCAAACTAGGTTTTTTTTTGTTTGAACTAATTTTCTTCTTTTTTTACCACTAATTTTCTCTATTGCGTTTTTCTTTCTAATTTCATTGATAGCCTTTATTTTTTTCCTCAGCTTTTTTTGGAAATATTTTGCTATTTTTTTCTAATTTTTTTGGTGAGAGCTAAGATTACTGATATGAGAATTTTCTTCTTTCTACATTATTTAAGAATTTTTTTAAATAAATTTTTTAGATTTTTAAAAATTTAAGCTTACAATAGCCAACATTCCCAAGAACTCTCCCATCCATCTACTAACCAGGCCCAACCCTCCTTAGTTTCCAAGATCAGATTAGATTGGGTGTGTTCAGGGTGGGGTGGTGAGAGACTTTTCTTTTTTATTGTAAACATTTTGTGCTATACAGTTCCCTCTCAGCACTGCTTTAGCTGCATCCCACAAATTTTGATATGTTTTATATTTATTTTTATTCATTTGAATGTATATTTGATTTTCTTTTGACTTTCAATTTGACATGAATGATTTAGAAGTATATTTTTAATTTCCAAACATTATGAGACTTTCTTGGTATCTCTCTGTTATTGCATTTGAGTTTGAATCTATTGTGGTCAGAAAACAAACTCCATATGGTTTCAATTCTTTTAAATTTGTTGAGGTTTGTTTTATGATTCAGGATATGGTTTATGTAGGTGGATGTTTGATGGCTGCTTGAAAAGAATATGTATTTTGTTGTTGGTGGTAGAAATTTCTACAAATGCCAGTTTAATCCTGTTGGTTGATGATACTGTGTAGTCCTTTTATATTCTTACTCATTTTTTTGACTACTTGTTTTATAAACATTGAGAGAGGGGTGTTAAAGGCTCCAATTATAGCAGTGTATGTGTCTATTTCCCCTTTCAATATTATCAGTTTTTGCTTCATGTATTTTGAATATTTGTTGTTTACATACACACATTTAGATTGCTCTGTCTTCTTGGCAGGTTGACCATTTATTATTAAGAATGTCCCTCTCTATTCCTGGTAATTTTCTTTGCTCTGAAGTCTACTCTATTTTATGCTTTCTCTTGCTTAAAGTTTGCATGATATATCCTTTTCATCCCTTTACTTTCAACCTACCTATATAATTATATTTGATTGAGTTTCTTGTAGAAAGCATGTATCTGGGTCATGTTTCTTAAACCCATTCCATTATACCAATATCTTTTATTTGGTGTATTCAGATCATTACATTTAATGTAATTATTTATGTGTTAAGCCTTACATCTACCATTTTATTGCTTCTTTTCTGTTTTTTCCCATGCTGGATTTTGAGGAAAAGAAAACTATCTTTTAAGAACAATTTTAGATCTACACAAAAAAAGGATAGCATCCCTCTTTTTCATTTTCGTGACTTCCATGGCTGCTTAATTTGTTTTTTGTTTTTTTGTTTTTTTTACACTTACACTTTGATTTATCTATAGTGTTTTTTGAGTCTATCTTTTTGTATACCTTTTTGTGATTTCTTTGAGTATTACATGATACATATACAACTTTTCAAAATCTGCTGGTATTTTGTACTTTTTGTACCTTTTCCTACTGTGATTTAAATATAGAAATATTACTTCAATCTAGGTAGATTTACCTTCCTTTATAATTTATTTGTCTTGAATATTTCTTCTACATCATATATTGGCAAATACAGCAGATATTATAATTTTTGTTTCAAACATCAAACATAATTTTTTTAAAAACTTAACATGAAATGATAACCTATTATATTTATCAAAGTTTGTATTCTTTCCATTGTTTCTTAATTTTTCATGTCCCATGTTTTTCACTTTTATCATTTCCTTTCTGTTTGATAAATTTTGCTTAATCATTCTTTTAAGGTAGATCCACTGGTGAAAAATTTTCTTAGTGTTCCTTCATTTGTGACTGTTTTGGGTTTTTGTTTGTTTGTTTGTTTTTGGAGACAGAGTCTTGCTCTGTCTCCCAGGCTAGAATACAGTGGTGTCATCACAGCTCACTGAAACCTCGAACTGCTGGGCTCAAGCAACTATCCTGCCTCAGCCTACAGAGTAGCTGGGACTACAGGCAAGAGCCATCACACCCTGCTAATTTTTCTACTTTTCATAGAGTTGGGGGTCTTGCTCTTGCTCAGGCTGGTCTCTAACTCCTGGCCTCAAGTGTTCTTCCCATCTCGGCCTTCCATAGTGTTTTGTTTTATCTTTATTCCTAAGGATATTTTTTGCTGTGTATTGAATTCTGGGTATGGATTTTTTTTTCTGTTAGCACTCAAAAATACTGCACCTTTTCCTTGTGTCCTTCATGTTTCTGATGAGAAATCTGCTATCATTCAAATAATTGTTCCTCATGCATAATGCTTGTTTCTCTCCAGCTGCTTTCAATATTCTTTGGTTTTGGTTTTCAGACATTTGATTTAAATGTGCCTTGCCATGGATTACTTTGGGTTTAGCTTGTTTGTGTTTGCTCAGCTTCTTTAATCTGTAGTAAATGTCTGTTTCCTGATATGGGAAGTTTGATCTATTGTTTGTTTAAGTACTGTTTCTGCCTTGTTCTCGTTCTTCTCTCCTTTCTGACTCTAATGAAATGAATGTCATATCTTTTGTTATAGTACCACATGTCCCCAATGCCCTGTTTTTTTTCCCCAGTGTGTTCTCTCTGTCACTAAGATTAGATAATTCTTCTTGTTCCATCTTCTAGTTTACTGATTCCTTCCTCTGTCATCTCCATTCTTCTATTAAGCCCATCCAGTGAGGTTTTCTTTATAATAGTTATTGTATTTTTCAGTGCTAAAATTTCCATATGGTTCTACTGTGTATCATTTTTTGTGTACATGTGATTTTTATTTTTTCATTTGTGTCAACCATGTTCTTAATTACTCACTGACACATTTTTATGATGGCTGCTTTAAAACTCTTGTTGGATAATTCCAACATCTTGTCATCTGGTTATGGTTGTTGGCTTCTGTTGATTATCTTTTTCCATTCAAGTTGAAATTTCCTCATTCTTGTATCATGAGCAATTTCCATTTTATCCTGGGTACGATGTTATCAAACTCTGGATCTTCTCTTTTATCAGTCTTCTGCTAAATCCTTGCTGGGTGGGGTGGACACCCCCTCATCCTCACTGCCGCCCCATGAAGAGGGCACTTTGTTACCAGTGGGTGGTGGGGAATGTCCAGGCTTCCCTTTGGCTCCCTCATGTGACACAGCATAGCTGGGCTGCAGTGGAAATCCAGGCTGCCCTTCCAGCTACCATAGCTTCATCCTCTTGGGGAGGCAGAAGGATTCCTCCTGCTGCAGAGTGGGGGTGAAAGTCCAAGATTCCCACTCAGCCTCTGCTGGCACCATGAGGAGGTTGGGGCACTTTGTCACTGCCAGGCCTTTGTTGATGGAATTGGGGCAGAG
The DNA here is from genome assembly GCF_020740605.2 of Lemur catta. Lineage (NCBI taxonomy): Eukaryota > Metazoa > Chordata > Mammalia > Primates > Lemuridae > Lemur > Lemur catta. The sequence continues at coordinate 21,563,506 of NC_059136.1, forward strand.
CTTGGTGAAGTACTATGTTTATTATATCAAAAAGCTTTCTATCTTGCTGGGCTACCCCTTTTCCAGTCCTTTGGCAAGAAAGAGCAGTCTTTGCTCAAGAATGTTATTGTCTGTGCCCACCAGCATTCCCAGTTTGCGGGCTTCTCCAGCACACTGGGACATACAAGGCAAAAATAAGACTCAGGAGACTCACCATCATGTTAGTTCTTGAGTCCTGGGATCCCTAGCTCATCTGCCTACTCCTTACCTTTCAGAGCCATCTTTATAATGTTATTATTTTTATGTGCAGGGTTTTAACTATATTTAATAGGAGACATAAAAATACATAAGTCTATTCCATCTTGTCCAGAATTAAAAGTTCTCAATCAAGCCATTTTTTGTGGTCTCAGAAAATCATATGACAAACTAAGAAATATACATAAACAGAAGCATAAGTATTCTCCTTCCTATTAACTGGAGTTTATCATAAAAGGAAAGTTACCTTATTTAATGTTGTGAATTACAGGAACATATTTAGAAGCAAATTTAGGATGTGCTTCTATGGGAATTCAACTTGTGTGCAAAAATCTAGGATTTAATTGAAAAATTCCCCAAATATTTCCCAAGTGACCCTTGGGATCAATGTCATGAAAAAATAGAATTGTAGTCAATTTTGTTTATATATAGGCTATGATAGATAAGAAAAATAAAAAAATAAATAAAATATATCTTCTATATACTTAAGAACAGACACCAGGACACTCTCTGTGAGATGTCTCTCTCTCTCTCTCTCCCACACACACACACACACACACACACACACACACATACACACATGCACACACACAGAGTACATAGGACCAGAGGAAATAACATCCTCACTCTGGGTTGTTTTTTTTTTTTGGTTTTTTTTTTTTATTGTTGAGAGAGCCTGGGCCCAGAAGGGCAGCAAGAGAAGGCTGTGGGTACTTGTAAATGTCTAAAAATCCCCACAGAATCAGGATAATCAAGATGTGACTGGAGTTTCCATGGAGACACTGGCCTATAGACTCTAGAAAATGTGACTAGCAAACTGTCTACAGAAAGTACTGTCGCTTCATCCGTCAACTTTGCTATATGCCATAATGATGCAAGAAAAGTTACTCACATTTGTATTTCTAACAGCTTTGAGAAGAGAGACTGCTCAAGAAGGAAATCAGCTCATTATGAAATCATGTCTGTGTTTTTTTTCTCTTTCATAGGTGACTTTTGAGCTTGTTGAAAGCAGAGTAGGTTAGTTAGTGACGAATCCCAGGCCTTTGTTCTAATGTCTGCATTCTCTCCTCAGATGTGTTCTGATGGCTTCTTTTTCTCTGGGTACAATAGAGAGTGTTTACACTAATCCAAAAGAAATGTGAGTTGTAGTTGCCTTGGAGATTTTGTCACAGGTAAATGTCAGAGCAAATCAACCTGCTCCTCCCTACCCAGCTCTGCCCGTGTAAATTCAAGAATTTCAGAGACTGAAGTTTTTCCTGTAATGAATTTGCTATGATGTGGTAGTTCCAGTTTGCATCTTCCCTATATGAACATGCTGAGCTCTCAGGGGTGCGTGTGTGTGTGCGTGTGTGTGTGTGTGTGTGTGTGTGTATTCTTTGCCCAAAGAAGTCACACACATTGTATGGGATACAAGGAGGAAGGTAGAAGACAGACTCTGTAACCAAGGATTAAGAAAGAGGAAAACTCATTTGACTTCCATGGACCTCATTGTTCAACCAGAAAAATGAGATTACATTTTTCTGACAAAAATTTTGCCAGGGTTTATCGAAATTGTTTTAAGTAACTGAAATTCTACATTATGGCTTACATTATCAAAAACAATCAATTAAAAATCAGGATACGTAGAAAAATAAATGTACTAGTTATTACTAAGTGGGAAATATAAAACACTGAGTGACATGTAGTATAGATGTACTGTTTATTAATTAGCAAGAGCTATGAATATTATGATGACAGAGGCAATATAGGTAGAGAATAAGCAGACGTTCTGGCTTTTGTTCCTGGTCTTATTTCTGACTACAGAATTTTTATTTTCTTCAGTTAAGTGAAGGAGTTTGAGGGGAAATGGATCGCATTGTCTCTGACATCCTTGAAGCAGATTGGTCCATACTTGGCAGGAAGCAAATTATATCAGTAGATCTCCGCCTCATTTCTCCTCAAGAAGCAGTCCCTACCTCTCTCTGCTACTGAGTTCAGTACACAGCGGACAGTGCGTCCTACTCACCTTTGTATCAATTAATTACATGGCTTCACTCATGGCAGGGTCCTGATAAATATTTGATGAATAAATAAATTAGGTTGGGATATTATTTTGCTTAGAAATAATCTGTTAAAAAATAAATAGGCATAAACGATTATAGAACACGGAACTAATCTTACACTTTACACCTTGGGCAAAAGTGCAAACGAAATGAGGTGTGCATTCAACTTTCATTCATTCATTCATCAAGCATTTCCTAAAATCTCCCATGGATTTGAGGGGCATATATGTTGTACTTGCTTTAGGTTGTACAAAGTCAAACGAGGCAGTCACTCCTCCCAAGAGCGACATAGGCTATGGTTCAGCCTTCAAGGTCCTGACCTCTGGACCATTTTCCTTCTCTGGGGCTGGCTCCTTTGTCTGTTCAATATCCCACTTGGAAAGCTTCAAACAGCTTCGTATTTTTCACGTGAAAGATTGATGCAGGGACAGGGCCCCTTGAGGCTGCGACTTGGGTTAGGCACAGCAGCAAGGGACGTCTGTTCAATGTGGAGAGATAGCAGTGATAGAAAAGGGGACGTGTGGCTCTGGAAAGGAGAGCAGTGCTGGAGTTAAATCTTCCCAATAATTACGGGAATAAAATAGAGACAACTTTACATAGAAATGGTACAGTTTGTATTTTCAGGGTTTGGAAAATATAGACAAAAACATCAATAATTCCAGGAGTCTAGAGAGCTGGAATGAATTTAGAAAAGAAGTTCCCAAATTACTACACATAATATAAAATCTCACATCAAGTAATAGAAATATTATAAGGAGTACCCTGGCAGAGAACAGAAACATTATGACATATTTTAATTGGTGAATTATCCGTGACAGGGACTTTTTGACACCTTCTCCCGGCTGGCCGCTGTTTTAATTCCAGCTTCCTCAGAGCCGTCCTGTTTGCTCCCATCCCATCACTCCCGACGTCATTCTAGAATTGGGCACGTAATAGGCAACTAAAATGACCAAGGGCTCTGTGATATAAAACAACATAGCATTGTATTCTGCTGTTCTTGGTGGAATATTCTGAAAATTCCTATAAAATCTTATTGTCTGATGGTATTGTTCAGTTATTTTTACATCTTTACCATTATTCTGCTTGGTAGTTCTATCAAATTTTGAAAGTGGGGTGTCAAAGCCCCCAATTATCTTTGTGGATTTGTGTATTTATCCTTCAGCCCCTTTGCTGCCTATACTTTGCAGCCCTGTTGTTTACATACAATTTACTTGTGAAGGATTATTATTGAGAAAATATAAAGAACTCCTTTTAATCACCTAGGGAAACAGAAGGACAGAACACTAGAAAAGTGGGCCAAAGATATGGACAAGGGATTCGGAGAAGAGTTAACTTGAAGCAGCAATTATTGATTTGCTCCCCCCCAAAAAAAAATAAAGAAAAAATAAACCCATTATTAAACAGTGAACTAGTATTCAAAGATAAACAGTGAGATAATGTTCACATTTATTTGATTGTAGATCTTAAAATATCTGACAATATCAAACATGGGGTGAGGATGTGCAAAAATAGGAACTCCTTTATTTTCCTGAAAGAAATGGCAATTGGATAATTACTTTGGAGAATAATTCGGTAGTAGTCATTTTGAAATGAGGTAAATATTTATACTTTTGCCCATTTACAATTACACCATTTCAATTACTAAGATGTTTTTTATCATGAATATCAATATTAACTATGAATAAGAGAAGATTTTGCTTCAACTCTTTGATATCCTACAGCTTTTCTCCTTTACAGTGTAATTTCTAGTGTTGAATCAACCCTGTGTTCCTGGCATAAGATCTATTTGTTCAGGATAATTTGTTGTTTTTTATACACTGTTAGTTTCGAAGAAAATATTTTATTTAGGATTTTTGCATCTGTATCTGTGGAAAGCAGAATAATCCCTCCCCTCAACATGTCTACTTCCTGGTCTGTTGCAACCTATATGTTGCATTAAGTAATGAAATTAAAGTATACATTCTTATGATAAATAGTCAGGTGATGGGTATCCTAAGTACCCTGACTTGATCATTACACATACTGTGCATGTAACAAAATATCACATGTACCGCATAAATATGTACATCAATAAAATTTAAAAGTAAATAGAATATATTCTTAAATTTTTGTAATACTTATAGTCAGTGTTGTAATACTCATAAAAAGTTGCAATCTTAAAACCATATAAGCCTCTTTACCTCCACTGTTTGTGCTTTATTCCATAGCTGTTATATATATCATATATGCATATGTTATACATGGGGAGGTATAATTTTTGCCCATATGTTTTTTAAAGAGATTAAGAAGCAAAATTTAAAACATCAATGTTTTTATTTACCCAGACAGGTACCAATTTTGAAGCTCTTCCAGGTTTCCATATAATATCATTTTCTTTAAGCCCAAGAAATTTCTTTATCATTTCTTATAGTGCAAGTCTACTGGCAATGAATTCTTTTAGTTCTTATTTGAAATTGCCTTTATTTTACACTAATTTTTGAAGGATATTTTCACCGAAGATAGAATTCTTGGTTGACAGTTTTCTTCCAGAGCTTGGAAGATGTTCCACCATCTTCTTGCTTATATAAATTTGAAGTGAAATCAGTATTCAGTGAAATCATTATTCCTCTGTATATACTAAATGTTTTATTTCTTACCATGTTCAAGATTTTTTTCTTTATCTATGGCTTTCACCACTTTGATGCTGATGTACCTAGGTGAAAAACTTTCTTCATGTTTATCATACTTTGGGTTTCCTGTGCATCTTAAATCTCTAACTTTTTTCCTTTGGTCCAGTTTGGCTGATATTTGTACATTATATCTTCAACTTTTTCTGTCTCTTCTCCTTCTCTCCTCTTTTTTTCTGAGAATCCAGTTACACAAATGTTGGAATCTATCAAGTTCCTGAGTCTCTGTACATTTTTATTTTATTTTATTTATTCTTCAAACTGGATAATCTATCTTTGAGTGCACTGGCACTTTACTTTGTCACCTCTATTATTGTGTTAAGTCTCTCCATATTGAGGGTGGAATATGACAAAGCAATCTAACTATGTTACAAATGTATGAAACAGTGTCAGTGATGGAGACAGGGGGAAACCTGCTGACCTGACTGTGTAAATGAATGGACTCTGTAAGACTAAAGACAAAAGAATCTATGACTATACTTAAGCACTGTGCTCTAGTTGATAAAGTCGTGTCTGTGAAGGTATGACTTAAAAATTCTGGTACCACTATACAGTATATTAGAATTGAATAATTAAGTGAATGGATGACAGATAGTGGCAGTTGGATTTCTAACGGATGGTTGAGAGTTTACAGACAAGCAAGGGGAGAAAGCTGGAATTGTCTATGTGGTAAGGATTCAGAGCTGGAGACCTCAGTATGAATGCACGTTTACCTTAATATAGATGTAGATGATTACATATAGAAATATTTACAGATGCATATGTGGGCTAGCACAAACATATTTTTTTGTTTTATCAGTGAAGATGGCCTGGAAGAATGACATTTTAGCAGCAACAAGCATATATAGTACCCAGACATTGTTTTATAATACCAGTCTTCATTAAAAGGAACCAGGGTTCCTTGGAGAAATAGCTGATTTCTAGACCAGAGAAGGAAATATATAAAAAGAATGTGAAATAGCTTCTAGTGCTGAAAAGTAAGAAAGCACTAAAATAAAACAAAACAAGAGAGATTGGTGGACCTATGTCAGAGCAAACTGAAGGAGTTCCCAATGGCCAAATCTGGAACAATTTGAGCCACAAAATACATAAAGTAATACTGGATTATAAGCCAAAGTATAAAATAAATATCCATGAACCCATACACTATAAATAAAAGATTGAATAAATAAATAAATGCAGAGAATAGGTAACTCCTCCTTACAGAAGAATTCCAATAATTTACGTAGAAACTCCCTGCTAAGAGGTGGAGCATAACCGCCCCCTCCACACACACACTTGAGTGTGTACTGGGCACAATGATTTTATTTTAAAGAATAGAATATGTGAAAGGGGCAAAAAAGTAACTTTACAGTGGAGAAAACTGACATCCAGGTGATCAAGGTAACATCAGCAGTGGTGAGTCAGGCTGACAGTCTGCACCCTTGACGTGATGTGCTGGGAGTACCACTCCCACTCTGTGGTATTCCTCCCAAACCACGATGCCAATCTAACCATGAGGAGAACAACAGAGAAGTCACAACTGAAGGAAATTCTACAAAATTCTTGACTAGTACTCTTCAAAACTGTTTAGGTCATCAGGAACATAGAAAATCTGAAAAATTCTCACAACCAGGAGGAGCCTTAGGGCACTAAGTGTGATGTGATGTCCCTAATGAAACCTGAAGTAGAAACAGTATTAGGTAAAAACTAAGGAAATCCAAATAAAATGTGGACTTTAGTAAATAATAACAATGCAGAAATATTGGTCCATTAATTATAACAAATGTACCATGCTCATGTAAGATATTAATAATAGGAAAAACTAGATGCAGAATATACAAGAACTCTGTACCACCAGTGCAATTTTTCCGTAAATCTAAAACTGTCCTAAAATTTTTAAAAAGTATTAGGAAAATAAATAATAAAGTGTAGAAAATGCATTTAGAGTTTGTTGAATTGTATAAAATGAATTATAAGTGCCCCAATAATAGCAGAAGCTCTTTTATTTCCGTGTAACATTTCATTCAGTAATTATAAAAAGAATAATATTCACAGAGAATGTTATGCATGGTGTGTGTATATACATACACACCCATATATATTTATATTCTTTGTTCTTTGCCAAGCTGTTTGTACTAAAACATTCCCAACATGTTCAACAACATACCATAACTGATTTTTCTCAAGTTAGACATCACCCATTTTTATGAAAGTAGATCATTGGTTAATGGCTTCAGATTCCAGGATAAATATGACTATGTAATTTTAGATATCACTTATATTTTAAGGATATTATTAACATTTTAAATTCACCGTGGGTTGTTATGAATCTAATGCTTTGTGTGTTAATATCTGTGCTGTGCTTGTATGAAATATTAGCCTACCCTTAGCCTTTATGCTAAACATTAATCATTAAAATCATTCCCGTCTATGATCTGTCCCCGTGAAATTGAGTTCCAGTGAAATCCATCAACATGGCAGCAAATGTGCTTATTTTAAAACACTAGTTTCCATTAAATTTCAGATTAAAACCTGAGTTTTGCAGTCCATTCCAGAAGTTTCTTATTTAATGAAAACATTTTACAGAAAATGAATATCTTATCTTTTTCTGGTTATTATTTCAAATTTTGTCAAAATCACTGATGTCTTTTAAAGTGAATTAAAGAACAAACAAATTTGCCATCAGTAGCAGAGCTGAAATTGTGAAATCACATTGTTTGACTATGCACATATGTACTGTTGGACCAGCACTCCAACAGAGCAAAGAGCCTGGTGTTTTTCTGTTTTATATGCTTAATAAATTTGGCTATTAATAAGATGTATGTGAGAGAGAGAGAAAGGATATGGTGGTGCCTCCCTGTGGAACTGATAGTTCAAATGTCATCGAGACATTTTCACACAAAGATCAGAACAGGTTATGTGACTGTAATTGTTTCCTAAATGATAAATCACATAAATTAGCTGAAATGAAGACTGTGTCCAGGCCTGCAGACATGGGAGAGAAGCAACAATGTGAAAAGCAACTTTTCCCAAGTTGTTACTATAGCTACCAGGATACAGACTATTTCTATCGCAGCAGCAAACAGAAGTGCTTTCAGACAAGGGACAAAGGGAAAAGAAATCAGGGCTATTTCCATAGCAACAGGGAGATACGCTGATTGTGAGTACACTACACTTTTCTCTACCTGTTATGTATATTAATATATATCATGTATATTAATAATGTTACAGGAGTAGATATATAGAAAACCCTGATCCTGAATTAATGGTTTAAGCATAAAACATGGAAACCGCATTCATTGAAAATGCCTCTAAGGTTCAGGGGTGATGCTGTGAATTTGGATGACTGACACTTTTGGAAGCTAAGTGATTACTGACTGCTACTAATGTTGTCATTTATTTGCTGCAAAATCCAGAGGAAATTCCCTTATTTCTACCAAAGATGGTGTCAGGTAGATGAGTGTGACATGTAGAATAAATAGACATGGGAAAAGTGATGTAAACAGAATTAGATTTAGAATGCCTGGAGGGAATCTAAATAGAATTGCAACATTATGTAACAAAGATCTGATAGATATATATATACATATATATATATATATATATATTTGATGGAGCAATGTGTTTATTGGGAGTAAATGCTGGAGGGAATAGAGAGAGAACGCTAATCAGAAAGTAAGATTGGGGAGCCAGAAGGCACTGTAGGGATTATGCATGCTCAATTTCCAAAGGAAGTATTAAAAAGTAGTCCCTGGTGCACATACTTATTGAGCATCTACTATATGCTAGATACTATTTTCAGTGCTTGGAAAATACACATCAGTGATCTAAACAGACAGGAATCTCCATCTCCATGGAGCTACATTCTTAACACAATTAAAAGTGAAGATAATCAAAACGAAAAGTGTGTGGGGTATTTTTGTGTGAAAGGTGCTATAAAATAAAACAAAGTAAGCAGGATTTAGGGCAGGAGGGAGGGGTTGCAATTCAAAATAGAGTATCAGGGCTGGCCTCACTGAGTATACTGCATTTGAGGGCTTTAGTCATACCGGTATTTTAGGGGGAAGAGCATTCCAGTAAGAAGGAAGAGGACTGTCTTGAAAATGTCACATGGCCAGATAGTAGCAGGTCCAGACAGAACCCAGAGCCCTGCCCTCTGTGTCCATTTTCCTATCTAAAACAATTGTCCACCAACATAATTTCCTGTTCAACTATTCTAATGCAGCAGTTCTCAAGGGGCTGTCTTGCACCCAGCAGCATCACCGTTGCCTCGGAGACTGTCAAATCAAACACACTGGAGGTTGGATACAGCAGCACATGTCTCCACAAGCCCAGGGTCATTCTGAGAATTACTTTTGCAAATACAGGGCATGTTCTTTTCAGTGACCTTTCTTGCTTCTGACTCCAGTCTGTAAAATCTTTCATAAATGATCCCCAATTTGCCAACCGCTCTTCCAGCCCTCCTGTACCCCAATCTGGTTGTTTATAAGAAGAAAAGGTGTGACAGTAGTTGTTCCAGAATGGAGAAGACACACCTTCAGTGTGCCCTAACCAGAACCCAGTAGGGTCAGAATAGCTGCTCAAAGTGGAAACCATCTGGCCAGGTGCTGTCCTGAAAGAGGAAACAGGTAGGACCATCCAGAATCTGGGGCATCAGCTCACCCAATGTTGAGAAAATTCTGGGGAAAAAGTTACATTTATGGTGAATGAAACAAGATTTTCTACAACCAATCTGAAAGCAAAGTGCTCCTGGAGAGAGACCCATCAAAAGTCACTATTCGGTCACTTTTTACCCAAATGTGGGGCAGAATAAGTTTCAAATTAATTTTTATCATTTTATTTTCTTTTCCATTTCTTAATATTACAATTATACTCCAAGTTGGGGTGAGTTAGCAGAGGGATGGCTTATGTGTCTCTACTCTCTTTAACTGATCTAAAACCTTATTAGCTGTCTTTAGATTCTGAGCTTTGTTAGACCCCAACTCTAATTTCTGTACCCAATTCCAAAGCACGGGCTGAGCTTCTGCTTCTGACAGTGGTGAACGAGGGCGATCAGAGCAAGACACCCACTAAAGGTCACCATAAAGTCTGGACGAAATATAAAAATTTTGCTTGAGGTGAGAGTTCTAGCCCCATGGCTGTGAAGGCTTTTAGAACAAATATTAGAAAAAAATAAAGAATCAAAAATTATAGATAAGATGGTTAATATAACAAACTCTGTAAATATAAATATAGTCATGCACCATATAACAATGTGTCAGTCAACAGTGGACCTTATATATGACAGTGGTCCCATAAGATTATAATGGAGCTGAAAAATTCTTCAAAGTAATGGACCATATTAACAATCTAAAAAAGTAAAGCTATGTGGTCATAGCAGTTTATGCAGGAAAATCATTTGACAAAATACTGCATCCATTCATGATAAAACTCACAACAAACTAGGGTAGAAGGGAACTTCCTCAGCCTGAAAAATGACATATAGGAAAATCCTATGGCTAAGAATATACTTAATTGTGCAACAATGAATGCTTTTCTCTTAAGCTTAGCAACACACATTCAATACTCTATTAAACATCTTAGTTGAAGTTCTGGTCAATGAAAAAGGCCAGAAAAAAATATAAAGTATACCAATTGGAGAGGAAGAAATAAAACAACCCCATTTTCAGGAGACAGGATAATCTACATAAAAATCATAAGAAATCTACAAAAAGTCTTCTAAAACTAATAAGTGAAGTTAGAAAATCACAAGATACAAGACCAGCACACATTAATCAAATGTATTTCTATACAGTAGAAATGTACATTGGAAAACAGAAAATTTTTAAAACATCATTTAAAATAATTCCAAAATTGAAACATGTAGGTATAAATGTAACAATGTGTACAATGTTAGTTTATAAAAAACTAAAAACTCTGATGAAAAAAATCAAAGAAAACATAAAGAAATAATCATACTATGTTCACAGAATAGAGGACTCAACGTGTAAATACTCTACAAATTGACATGCAGATTTAATGAAAATCAATTCAAATCCTAGCAGAATTTTTTGTAGATATGGACAATACATTCTACAATTTGTGTGGAAAGACAGCGGTGTTAGAACATGCAAAACAATTTTGAAAAAGAACAACTAGACATCCATGTGCAAAAAAAAATGAACCTTGACATAAATACTTTAAACATAAAAATTGACAAAAGACATGAGCAGACACTTCACCAAAGAGGAAATAAGAATGACAAATAGGCACATTAAAAGATGATCAACATCCTTAGATATCAAGGAAATGCAAATTAAAATCATGATGAGATACTGCTACCCACTTATTTTAACTACAGAATACTTAAAATAAAAAATACTGACAACAGCAAGAACTGCAAAAGATGTGGAGTAACTTGAACTTTTGTAAATTGCTGGTTGAAATGCAAAATTATACAACCACTTTGGGAAATAGTTCGGCAGTTTCTTATTTAAATATATTCTAAAATACGACCCAGTGGTCCACTTCTGGATATTCATGTTACAGAGATAAAAATTTATATCTACATAAAAACCTACACATTAATATTTATAGCAGCTTTATTCATAATTGCTAAAAACTGGATACCACCCAAATGCCCTTCAATTGATTAATGAATAAACAAACTGTGGTACATCCCTACAATGAAATAATATTTATAAAAAGTAATGAACTTTTAATACATGCAACAACTTGGACAAATCCCAAAGGCATTATGCTAAGTGAAAGAAGCCAGATTCAAAAGGTTACATCCTGTATGATTTCAATTATATGATATTCTAAAAAAAATTAAAATAAAACACACAAAATTATAAGGACAGAAAACTAATCAGTGGTTGCCAATAGTTATGGGTGTGGAAGGAGATGACTACAGAAGGATAGCAGAAGGGAGTTTTATGGGGTGACAAAAGTTTTGTGTCTTGATTATGTTGATAGTTACACAAATATATACATGTGTTTAAAATTCATGGAATAGCATGATACATTAATGAGAAATGTATAATATAAAAATAAATGTAAAAGACACTATTTTCAGTTCATAAAAATATCAAATACCTAAGAAAAACCTAAGAAAAGACGCATAAACCACTACTGAGAGAAATTAAAAGAAACCTAAAAAAAGGTCAATATATTCTGTGTTCATTAATTGAAAGAATCCATGCTGGAAACAAGACAAATAAACATAAATTGATTTGCAGAGTCAGTGCAATTCCTATCAAAATTTAAGGGTTTTGTTTTCTGTGAAAATTTGCAAGCTTATTTTTAAATGTGTATAATATGCACATGACCAGCAATGGCCTGTATACTTAATAAAAAGAACAAGTTTGAAGGACTTGCTCCACTAGCTATCAGTATTTATTAGAAAGCTACAATGATTAGGATTGGAACACAGGTACACTAATAATTCAGTGGAATTGATTACAGAGTCTGTAAAAAGGCAAAGCATATATGAACATTACATTTATGACAACCATGGCATACTGAGCAGTGAGGAAACATAGTCCTCTCAATCAGTACTGTTGGAGTAATTGGACACCCATGTGAGAAGAAAAAAACTTGACCTCTACTACACACGATACCCAATATTGATGGATTATGGATTTAAATGCGAAAGGCAAAACAAGAAACTTCTGAATGTAAATAAATGGGGATATCTCCCTGACTTCAGAGATAGAAAGAATTTAATAGGACTTTAAAACCACTCTTCATGTGAGTCTTTCCTGAGCAAGATGGTAGAATGGGAAGCCCTGGACACTCCTTCCTCCCTCTGCCCCATGAACTCACCAATTCAACAACAATGCATGAACAAATTACCTGTGAAATCCAGAATCCAGAAAATAGTTGAGACGCTCCTACATCTTGAGTGAGGACCAAACTAACCACATCAAAATCAGTAGGGAAATTTGAGACACCTTCTTGCCATAATTCCTACCTTGGCACAGTGCCATATTATTGGGAGGAAACCCCCAGCTCCCAGCCAAAGTCCCTCAAAATATTTAGGCTGAACATAGCAGGTCCTTAGCCTTGCCTTGTGACACCTGCTAGTTCTCCGAAGGACTTTGGGAAGGGAAAAAGGTGGACTGTGCATCCACAATGGCAACTTTTATGAGAGATGCCCTGAGGACTGGCTTCTGTCTAGCCTTTCTCAGAGTGCTGACGAACCTGCATAATCTAGCCACCTTTGACTCAGTGAGAACAGAGAGAGGACAGTTTGATCGAGTATGAAACTAGTCACCACAGGCCCTTCCTCCAGCTTAATGTAGACTGAATGGAGGTGGGGGAATCTCAGTTTCTCCTTGAGGAAGGAAAGAGTCAGATGGGGAATCCAGTGATCCAGCTTCTCTCCGTGCTGCCTGAGGATCTGACTTGTGTCTTGCTTGTTATAAGAGCACTGATATCAGGGTACTGATGGGTCACACTATACTCCAAACACTGGGGGGCTGTTTAGAACCAAGAAAATAGATTTGGCCAGCACAAAGGTTGCACAGACCCCCCAAAATCTCTGGGCAGGCTGATAGATAATGGTCTTCTATATGAGGCCAGTCTGTGAATATTGAAAGAGATGTTTTGTCTAATGTGTAGACAGTAACACAGAGAGTAAAGGAAAATGAAGAAACAGGGCAATATGTCCCAAACAACAGAACAAGATAAATCTCCAGAAATTGACCCTAATGAAATGGAGGTGTGTGATTTACCTGAAAGAAAATTTAAAATAACCATTATAAAGATGTTCACCAAGGTCAGGAGAATAATGCATGAATAAAGTGAGAATTTCAACAGAGACAGAATTTTCTATATCTATAAAGTATTAAATAGAAATTGTGAAGCTGGAGAATATAATAACTGAGCTGAAAAATTCACTTGAGGGTTTCAACAACAGACAAGATCAAGCAGAAGAAAGGATCAATGAATACAAAGACAGATCACTGGAAATTATTCAGTCAGAGAAGCAAAAAGGAAAAATAGTGGAAAGAAATGAAGAAAGCTTATGGAACATATAAGACATCATCAAGCAGATCATGCATTATGGGAATCCTAGAAGGAAAGAGAAATAGAAAGGACCAGAAAGCATATTCAAAGAAATCAGAAGAGATCTTAGTATTCGTGTTTTGTAGCTCTATGGATATCCAAGATATGGAAACAACCTAAATGTCCATTGACAGGTGACTCGATAAAGAAAACATGATATATACATACAATAGAATATTCAGCCTTTAAAAAGTAAGGAAATCTTATAATATGTGACACTGTGGATAAACCTTAAAAACATATGCTAAGTGAAATAATACAGTCACAGGACAACTAAAGCATGATTTTACTTATATGAGGTATCTAAAATAATCAAACTCAGAGAATCAGACAGTAAAATGGTTGTTGCCAAGGGTTGCAGGGAGGGAACAATGGAGAATTTCTAATCAAAGGCAGAAGGTCTCAGTTATGCAAGATAAGTAAGTTCTAGAGATTTACTGTAAAACAATGTCCCTATATTTAACAGTATTCTACTGTTCACTTAAAAATTTGTTAACAGGGTAGATCTCATGTTAAGTGTTCTTACCACAATAAAACAAAATTTTTACAAAAGCACTACCCATAAAATGAATAAGTGATAAATTTGACTTTATTAAAATCAACTTTTTTATCAAAAAGAGAGTTAGAGGGGAAAAAGCAAACTACAGAGTGGGTGAAATTATATGCAATACCTGTAACTGATAACAGATTAGAATGCCATAGAGAACTTTCTTCTAATGAACTATTTCAAAATTGTGCCGAGTACTTACTTTACAGTGTCTAGGTAAATCACAGATTAAATAATGCAATATCTTCTGCAATCAGAGAAGCCAGAACACTTCTGAACAGGTCAAAATATACATATTAAATACAGAGCTACAGATCTGGAAGACAAATTGCGGTTTTTATCATGTCTTATCTTTCAAGTATATGTAACTATTGCAGTAGGAGGACTTGGCTCAATCTATACTGGTGTACTTGGAGATACTTCAGAAAAAATCTATCATACAGATACATACCTATTATTGTTAGTGTTACAGTCTTGGCTTGGGTAATTGACAAATTGGAACCTGAATGCTAAGCATTCTCCTCAAAGGCATTCTTCCTCGTTTGGTGACAGATATCACTAACAGTACTTTTATGCACATTAATTCTTTTATCTTATGAAATCTTGCACTTTGTAATAATTTTGCTAATATTTTACACTTTTATAAGATGCATTCATCACACAAATGTTAATACTTTGCAAGTAATTAAAAAGTTCTTAAATTTATATGATGATTTCCTATGAAGTCTACAATTAGCCTATACAAGTATACAGTTCATTTGACTTCTATTTTTGATGTCCATTTCTACTTTTGTAGCTCAAGCTACTTCATTCACATCTGTGAAAATATCTATTTTCTGATTTTTGTAGATGTAGAATTCCTAAACATAACCTGCAGTAAGTTCTTTTTGAAAGTATTTGTCTGATGCACCTTGACTACTTTGTATAATATTTTCTCTCTATTTGTATATTTGTAAATTATATTCCCTTATTCTGATTTCTAATTAAATGCTATTTTCAACAAACATAAAAAATGTTAAAACAGCTAAACTGTCTTCTAGTTAAAAAGACAGTTCATTTCTTCATTGACACCATCCTTGGATAGAAAATTGGGAAGTCGTGGTCATTGGTCAGATTAAAGAAGTTATACTTATCAAATAATTATGCCACCTGGCACATAGTGGGTGCACAATAAATGTGAACTGCTCATGCCTTAAGATGTCTAAGTTTGCAGTCCAGTGTTAAACTCTGTGTTTTTAACTTATGCCCATTATTTATGTGAGAGAAATTCCCCTGAATGAAGAGGAATTCCGTTAATTTTAGTTGGACAGAGCTTCCAGCATGACACTCCATTTCCATCAAGGCTTCGGCTTTCAAATTAAAAGTGTAGTTTCATAAAACAGTGCTTTTAATCCCTATTGGTTTTTGTGAGAAAGTGGTGAATTTTGATGTACTCTTTTTTTCAATCCAGTTTCCAAATTATTATAAAAGCCCTTCATAAATATTGTGGAGAATCTGAAATTTTTAGCTAGAAGAAGATTAACAAAGTCTTCTTGTGATATTATGAAGTACTATGCATGTAGAAAAACCCTTCTCTCTTCTTCTAACCCTGATTCCTGAGTTCAGAAAGTTTGCACTGCTTTATTTATTTTAATCTTTCTAGATAGATGTTCTAAACCCTGGTGCATTTTGGAGCCACTCTCCATTGTTATGATTATTTTCCAGGTCCTTCCTTGTACGTTCCTCCCCTATTCCTTTCTGTAATTGCCAGCTCACATCCTTTCTATGCCCTGTGCTCTTAGCCCTGCATCTCAACCCCACCCCTCCACCTGCTTCACCATGGCCTCCCAAGCCTGTCCTGCCTTCTGCAGGGTGTGCAGAGAATCAATGCTCCCCTCCAATTCTAATTGCCTCTCTGATCTGGAAATGATGTCGACATTTCTCCTCTTGAGGACTAGTTCAGGCAAATGCTGTTTGTATTCACCAATTCGCGTAGTGGCCTCCTAGGATACAAGCCTGGGAATCTACTATGGCCATTTCCTTGTTGGCCACTGTTTCTCTTCATCTCAGTTTCTTCTTCACTGGCCAGACACAGCTAGGCTCCCTGCAGAGATGCTTTGTATTTGAGAGACCTCACTCACCAAAGTCCTTTGGAGAACTAGCAGGTGTCACAAGGCAAAGCTAAGGACCTGCTATGTTCAGCCTAAATATTTTAAAATGGGATATTTTAGTCTTAAGATAAAATGTGATTTGGCAGTAAACGTTGGGAATGAGCACTAACTGTGACCACTTTCATGCTGGGGTCAGTCGTAAAACAAAGCATTCAGTATAAATTTAAGTCATTTTCTCATGGAAAGGCCAACCATATTTTGAGCTGAAAAAGAAGTGATTGAGAAGTCTTCTCAAGAAATTCTAGATAAGGCATTATTTTCCTGATTTAGACACTGTGAGCAAGAAAAGAATTAAAAGACTTCTCCACATCCTTTGCTCAAGCAATTTAAATCTAGCACCATTAACAAGTCTTGCAATACATTTAACACTAGCCATGTTAAAAAAATGAAACACTACCAAGTTTGGAATCCTGATTTTTTTTTTTTTTTACCATTGCTTATAGGAGAAAGAACTCATGCCAATTCTTCAAGGCTAAAATACCCAAATAACAAACAATTAAAACTGTGCTTCTGTAAAGCACTTGATACAGCTACCTTTACAAAGTATAAGTTAACCATTTTACAGTCTAAAATTTTTATGGTTCCCTTTTGGGTGGCAGTAAGTATTTCTGAGCATTTTGAAAGGAAACTCAAAGCTGGGATTTCCTGGAAACATGTCTTTCAATATTAAAATATAACCCAACATGGAATTAGAATACTTTTCTTCATGCACAGGAAAGTCCTATTATTTTTTTCCTTCTTCTACTGTTACCTTTATAGGACCTTGTGTAAAACGATGTCCCAAAGGGGAGGTTTACTTCTTTACCCTCATCTTTAATACTAACAGTCCCTCAGGTGACATGTGTACTCTGCTAGGAAAGGCTGAAAGGTACTGTGAGTCTCAACTCCTTCTTGGGTCGCTACCTTGGGACATCACGTGATGCTCTGAATCACTAAGAAGCAGCTTGGGTCCCAGCAGCTATAAAAGCTTCTGATGTGGTTCAGAAATTCCAGTTCATCCCTAATACAGATCAGGCCCCAAAAACGCTGCAGATTGTCAAGACAGATTTTGACTCCATTTGTTTAAGGTTACTTTCCCTGTAGGCATTTCAAACATTTATAATGTATTCTCTTCACAATCTGTCTAGCTATAGATGCTGTGACGTCACCTCCAGAAATGGGGCTAGTGCCACAGGGCAAGGCTCCCACCTCCTGCCTCTCACCTCTTGTCCGGGGGGTCTGATGGTCCAGGGAGAGCCTCCCAGTATTGCTGAACACGGTTGTTGAAAATATCTGAAACAGAGAGTAGAGAGCGGTCACCAGGGGCTGGGGAGTGGAGGAAATGGGGAGCTGTTGCTCAAAGGCTAAAAAGTTGCTGTTGGAAGATTAATTAGTTCTGTAGACCTAATGTATAGCAGGGGTGACTATAGTTAAAAATACTGTATTGTACAGAGGGTAGATCTTAAATGTTCTCACCACCAAAACAGTAAAAAAAAATGGTAACTGTGAGGTGATGGATGTGTTAATTAGCTTGATTGTGGTAACAATTTCACAATGTACACAAATATCAAATTATCACACTGTACACCTTGAACATAGACAATTTTCAATTGTCAATTATGCCTCCATAAAGCTGAAAAAAAATTAAAACCAACCTGGGCTCCAGTGGACCTTAGTCACTGATCACTGATTAAGTGAATGACTCTTCTTAGTTCCTGTCCATAAAACAGGGATGTTAATATTGCTGTGAACATTCAGCAAAGTGAGATGTATCAATTATTTGGAGCACGGGCTGACGACTAGTAATTTGTAATAAGCGTAAGTGCATTAGCATGATGGGGCTCACTCTCCATCAACACAGGTCACTTCTGACTAACACCGTGGCCGGGGCCTTGGGGTCGTCTTATTTACCAGCAGGGACATGGAGCACAGAGCAGGTGGTGACATGTACACAGTCACCAAGAGTCAGAGGCCAGAACACAGGCCTCCCTCCTTACCTCTGGTCCATGATTTTTTTTTTTTTTTTTTTTTTTTTGAGACAGAGCCTTGCTTTGTTGCCCGGGCTAGAGTGAGTGCCGTGGCATCAGCCTAGCTCACAGCAACCTCAAACTCCTGGGCTTAAGCGATCCTCCTGCCTCAGCCTCCTGAGTGGCTCCTGCTTGGGCCTCACTGCACTGTTTTAAAGTCAGTTTAGGGACCTAATTATTTTGGAGAGTTTTGCTCCACACAAGAAACAGATGTCCTCCGTGCCCTTCCCTTGGCTCATGGGGCCGCCCCCACCCGAGTCCCGTGAATGTGTCAGGGCTGTCCTGATGTAAGTAGAAGCCAACTTCACTTTCTGCAGTTGGAAGTTCTCCCTGCCTGGACAGCAGAGCTCTGGGAAGAAGACCTTCCCGAGGCAAGCGGGTGACGGTTGGGACATAAGCGGCGTCCAGTGCTCTGACTAGAGAGGAGAAAATGTGAAAGTCATTTGCTACTGATAGTTTGCTTCCTAGAACTTTCCAAAACTCATATTTCGTTAAAACAGTAACATTGATAAAAGGTTTTTATCTGAAATGAAAATATGCCAGGGAAATGGTGGACAATTCTTTGAGAAGAAATTTACATACTATGACAAGAAAGTGATTTCCTGTTAAAAAGTAAGAAAATCTTTTGCGGAATCTTTTCGTAGAAAGTATGAAACCCGGAAATTGAATGTGTACATCTCTCAAAACCTTAATATTTAAAGCCGTTCTGGGCCTTCTCTGACACTTCTGCCAGGGTTGAGGCAGGTCCAGGAGGCTGTGAAGGCCACTCTGAAAATCCCCAGCCCCTGTCCCAGGGTGTAAATGGTGAAGGGCAAAACCTCCGGTTAAGAGTTTGCAGCCAGTGAGGACTTAGGGGACTGCCTGAGAACCCGCCAAGCAATCCAGGCAGCCTCCACTCCTCCCTGGTGGTCTGTTTCTATGTATTTAAGCATATGCTTATGTATGTCCATATTTATATATTTAATGTATCAATGTGAAGGTGTACTCTGCGGTGAGAAAGTGTGGGGGTGAGGGAAACTTAGCCTTTCTCCTTTTGCCTTCTGCCTGGTGGTCTGAGGACCAGATGGAGGGTGTAGCCTGCCAGAGCTCTCTGGCTGGCGGGGGCTCACGATGTCCAGGTGCCTGCCCTCCAGACACCACCTGGCACCTGTCCTCGGGGCCCCAGCTCCTGAGAGTGGCCCATGGTGTTGGACTTCACCTAGATCAAACACAGAGCCTCGCAGGGAGCGGCCCAGCGCCCACAATGCAGACCGTGGCATGGGCAGGGCTCTCAATAAGGGGAGGGGTGCAAGAATGTTCAGGCACAAAGGGCTGGACCTCAGGGGGATGTAGCCCCCAAGGCAGGGCTAAAGCGGTCCCTGGGGAAGACTGGAGGCAGATTGTTAAAGCCATGTTTCCTAGGACAAATTTGAGGAAATAACACAAAAGAAAGAAAAGGAAGGGAGGGAAGGAGGGAGGAATGCCATGCCTCCATACCTGAAAAGAAAGAAATAAAAATGATTTTATTCTAATAACTACATATTATTCATTTTTAGATAAGAAATCTGAGCAACCTTTAATTGGCATGGATCTCTTACTATCATTTTATAAAGAAAACTGCTGGTGGCTTCTTTTCTGATGTGTTTATCCAGCTCAGGCCAGGCAGAGTGCTAGTGGGCTGAGGCCACATGCTGGAAGGAGGCTCTGTCCCCAGGAGCAACTGTCTCCTGCAGCCAGAATCTCAAAGTGTCTGTGCTTTATTAATCTTTTTTTTTTTTTTAACTCGGCCCTCTTCTTTGGTAAAGGAAGAGAGAAAATTGTAAGGAAATCATTTTTAAATTTTTTTGAAGTTGCAGATGGATATTATTAAGAAGCATAATTTTTCTTCTGTTTTGTCAAAATGCTCCACATGCCCTAGTAATTTATGGCTTATTTAGGAGTCGTTAAGCACTCCAATTACTAAAACAAATTATGAATGCAGGCTCTCCACCAACATGACAGTTTAAAATGGGGGGATTCTGTGCAATTTTTACCAGCCACATTTATTATTAATACTATTACAGATACATTAATTTCATAGCTATTAATGAATTACATAAAAAATTTTTTAGATAGACATCATAAGATTTTTTTCTTTGTAGAAAGGAAGGATGATTAATGCAATTACAAAGGAAGTTTATGAGAGAAATAAAAATATTTCTCTGTGGGTGGGAAGTGTTGCTCCAACATTTAGCCAAATGTAGACACAATAAAACAGCAACACCATGCACGGTCTCACGCCCTCTTAAACTGGAGTTTGTGACAGGATTTCAGAGTCAAGAAGAGCATGACCCTGCTTCCCAGGACATCACAGGGTGCTCCCTTCTGCAACAGGAAAATAGTAGGTGGGTGGGACTCATACCTCGCTATACAAGCCTCAGCCTCATGGATGGTCCCTGAATACTTCATCCAGAATTCAAGCTATCAGAGTTCCTTGCACTGGCAGGAGATGGGGCATATGAGGAAGTCATTCTATTACATCCTTCTTGGAAAAGCAAGACACAGAAATGGGCAAAATAGAAAATTAATTTCAACTGGTAAAGGCTAACTCTAGGCAGGGATACGGAAGCATAAAATTTTAGAATTGGAAGAGTCCTTACACTTAATCTAACCTAACACTCCCATTTTACATATGAGGAAACTGAGGCTAAGGAAGGTAGAGGATGTCACACAAATTGTCCACAGGGTGAACATGGAGGCTTCTGCACTGGGGTTCTTTCTTTCACTTGTTGTGAAATCTAATACCTAGATTTCAGCGGCTGTGGCCTACATGCTCAGTCACACCCACGGAGGGGGATTGTGACTGCATAGTGACTTGTGCTTCTTTTGGCAGAACTCTCGTAACACTTAGCCAGCTTCGTGCCTGTGAAGCCAGTTTCATGTGTGCAAAGACACAGCCATGGATCTTTTCTCAGGAGGATTCTGAGATTTGCTCTGTGCCCTTGCTTTTGCAGGCCAATGCCTCTCCCCTGCCCTGGTTTCATTCTTACCCTTTCTCTCTTCAGTTATGTACAGGCCACTTGACCCTACCAACTTCAGTGGAAGACCACACTTTGGTCTCTTTTCCTGGAGCCATATTTGCATAATTAAAGATTTTACAGGGTGATGATCTAATCCATTGAGAGGCTTTGACAATGGGTTTGATTATTTCTGCAAAGCTGTTTCAATAGGCTTCTGACACTCAAGGCCATTCTCACCTTCTGCTTTAGTGGTGGGGCTGAGAAGCATTTGCCTCTGGAAGCCTCACCAGACCCAGCGTGCTTTATCTTTCTTTTCTTTTGTGTAACTGCTTCCAAACTGCCCTGTTCCTTCAGAGATAATTTCCTTCTTGTGATAACTTACCAAGCACAGTCAATAGCAGTCAACACATGCTAATTAACATATCTTTTTCAACCTCTGCCCTAAGAGCTACATGCTCATTAGACATATGTTCTGCCTTATTATACACGTCAGTGTTGCCAACATCTCACCCGTGCGTGGCACTGGGCTTCCAGCCTCCAGTTCCACATTCTTGACCCCTAAGCCAGGGCTACCTGTTTTTAGTTTTGTTCCAGCGTTCTTTGAACCCCGTCTTTGTATCACTAAGTACATGCTAATTTTTACAACAGGAAACAACACACACACACACACACACACACACACACACTTTCTCTGTGTGGCTGTGGATTCAGAGTCTGTCAATGAGACACATGTGCACACATTTTGGGAGGCAGGGGAGAGGGTGAGGCCATTAATCCCAGAGGCATATCAAGGCAGACACACGGACTTCAGAGGGACCCTCTGGTTGCTGAGATATCACACAGCTTCTGGGGAACCTCCCTTGAGAATCTGCTCCCAACTGCTGCTTGCCTGCCATTTGCTCCCCAGCTGCTAAAATGCTTGTGTAACGCATTGCCCTGTTCTGTAATTCCTCCTATGTTGGGTGCTTGGAGAACTTTTGTTTCTTCTAGAACTAGAAGCCTCACCGATATACCAGCCTTATTTTTCTGCATAGTGTATATGACCATCAGATTATTTGTTTAAAACCTATCTTCTCTGAATAGACTAGGAGCCCTAGGAGGGCAAAGGGTTTTCCTGCTGGCACAGTGCTGGGTCTTCCGTGGTTGGCAGGGCCTGGCACAATCAGTACAGCAAAGAAATGATGAATGAACAGATTATTTCACGAGAGACCAGTTGAATTATACTATCATTTGAATTACTTATCACAAAGAGTTTCATTAAGTGGAAACTCAATGGTAAGCATAAATATGGGATTTGTTGAGAATTACTGAACTCATACTCTGTAAAAGTAATATATTTATAATAACTAAAATACAACAAAAACTATGAAAGATATAAAAATGTTTAACAATCGGCCTCTATGTCCTTCTTACTGTGGACCTGATGATAATTCTTTGCTGTGATTAAGGGAGTGAGCTCGGGGGTGGCCCAGTCTGGAGATTGTTCTCTGGGTGCCCTGGTGGTATCAGTCCTAACCTAATTATCTGATGGTCTCAGCAAAGTCTTACTCGGCACTGTGACTGTGAGTTCCCACTTCGCAGAGCCACCACTTGCCTTGTGAAATAGGGGGAAGTTGTCCAAATAGAATCAGTTCCAAGGCTGGGCCTTTGCCTCTGAAATGTGAACTGCAGCCTGCAGCCTGCTGTTGGAATCGGCATTTGGTTTGGGAGGCTGTCCTCTCCGCAGTGCTTCTTTGTAGTTTGTTTCTAACTTTTCTTTTTGTTTTGGTTTGTGTTGTTTGGGAAGACTCTTAAATAAAAAAATAATAATGATGATTATATGAGCTAATATGTATGGATCATTTGCTCTATGCCAGGCACTAAGGGTTGCTCATTTAATCATTCCTTTTATCTTTATAACACCTTTAGAAGATGGACACTATTATTTTCCCCATTTTACAGACTAGAGAACAAGGGCTTCAAAAGTTCATGCTACCTGCCAAAGCTTGAACTTGTGAACATATGGTCTGCCGTCACGCTCTAAAACGTGTTCTACCATCTCTCTCTCAGCCCCACATCATACTTCATATATTTATTGCAATTTAAGGTTCATCAAGCATTGTGTCACAGTGTTATTACGCCATTGACTAATATTGGTTATCGTTTGTTGAATGCTTACCATGATGAGCCGGGCACTTCAGAAAGAGAATTCTTGTGGTGAGAATGTTAAAATAGAGGGAAAACAAAAGGTTTCACAAAGAAAACAAAACATACCAAAAAGTTATTAATAAAACTGCCTTGTTTTTCCTTTTGCTCTGTTTCAGGAATACCAAATTGATATATTTTTTGCTCAGACCTGGACAGACAGTCGCCTTCGATTCAACAGCACGATGAAAATTCTTACTCTGAACAGCAACATGGTGGGGTTGATATGGATTCCAGACACAATCTTCCGCAACTCCAAAACCGCAGAGGCTCACTGGATTACCACACCCAACCAGCTCCTCAGGATCTGGAATGATGGGAAAATCCTTTACACTTTAAGGTAAGATGCTGTGTGGATCTTTAATTACTTATGGTCTAATTTTGTGTATGTGCAGCTGAAGTGAGCCCTCCTTGTGGTCTAATTTTGGATCCTTAGTTTAAATCGTTATAGGGATGAGACCCTATTTTCGTCTCTTAAGTTCTGTTCCTTCTCATGTTTAACATACTGCAGCATCCTCAGAGTTTGTCCTAATGTCACATGTGTAAAAATAAAGGTATACGAATGACCTGCAAAGAACATAAACTCATGTCTTTATCAGAATTCATTTCTGCTGGAAGTGGGCTGTGAAAATTATCATTAATATATTTAAGACATTCAGCTAGGAAAATACAGCTGTCTTGGAGTACTAATTAACAAGTGCAGTTAGAGCCAAATTGGAGACCACAAGGAAAAAGTGGGCGTCCCCAGCGCATCCCTCATGGACGTGGCTGCTACCCGTAGTGGGTCCCCTGGAGGCAGAGCGGCCCTGGCCCTGGCAGAAACCTGGCGAGGTGAGAGAAACGGAGCTGCAGACACGTGCACTGACTTGCCCAGAGCATCCACGGGGAGCTCCTCTCTCCAAGGTCTCTGCGCCAGGATGCTGAGCAGTGACACGCCTCAGCCAGCCCGCTGCTGGCCCCACATCAGCCCCACATTGGATGGGACAGCACCCCTGGGGTGTCCTCCCAGCAGAGGGAGCCCCCCAGGGCGGAAGCCAGAGCACTCACAGCCTCTGTTCTAAGTCACCCGCTGCCCCCAGGCACCGCTCGCTCCTGCTCTTTCCCCCCAGCACGTGACTCCCATCACTTTCCTGGCTTTACAGCTCCTGCTGCTGTAGCTTGCCCGTTTCCATGAGTTTTAAGCCTTGTCCATGCTGAGGATTCCCACACACCTATGCCAACCGTGTACCTCTCTCGTCCCTCTGGACGCCAGACTCTCGGAGCCACCTGCCTATCGGGTCTAAAGGCGTTTCCAAATCAGCTGGCTCAGGGGAATGGGACACTCTCCTTCCTCTGACCCTGTGCCTGCTTCCCCAGGCTCGGGGACACCACTGCCAGTACCTTCCCGTGCCCTTTCCTCCGGGGCCCTGAGTGCTCTCCCCTCACCCCCACACCCAGCACCGTGAGCTTCTAACTGCAAATGATGGTGCCCGTGAGGAGAAATCTGTGACTTCTAATGTTAAACAAGTGCCCATAGCACAAATGTAGGCATAGATGAACATGAAAAATGAGCAAAAAATTAAAGGGTTTTTTTTTTTTTCTTTTTGGTTGGTTTTTCTTTTCTTTTTTCTTTTTTTTTTAAGGCAGGGTCTTGCTCTGTAGCCCAGGCTGGAGTGCAGGGGCATGATCATAGCTCACCTCAGTCTCGAACGCCTGGGCTCAAGTGATCCTCGTGCCTCAGCCTCCTGGGTAGCTGGGACTATAGGCACGCGCCACCCCACCTAGCTAATTTTTAAAATTTTTTTATAGAAATAGGATCTTGCCGTGTTGCCCAGGCTGTTCTCAAACTCCTGGCCTCAAGTAATCCTCCCACTTCTGCCTCCCAAAGTGCTCGAATTATAGGCATGAGCCACCGTGCCAGGCCAGATTAGAAAATTGTAAGATTTTGGGGAAATAATAATTTGCCAGGCAGGAAACAACAACAAGGTAAGATGGTGTGTGGATCTTAGGGCAGTGAAAAAGCCACAACAGGGCACTGTGCTGATGAAATAAGGTGAGAGAGCTAGAGTTGGTAAAAGATGTGTCCTCCTCA
This sequence comes from Lemur catta, assembly GCF_020740605.2. Classification (NCBI taxonomy): domain Eukaryota; kingdom Metazoa; phylum Chordata; class Mammalia; order Primates; family Lemuridae; genus Lemur; species Lemur catta. Next base: position 21,589,417 of record NC_059136.1, read on the forward strand.
ACCTTAAAGCAATACAAATGAGACTCTGAAATGAAGCTGAGCCTCAGCAAACTAGAATGCGGACACGCCAGCCCTGGGGTCCTTCACAGAGACTCTGAAATACAGGGCTGTCTGCAGTGTTCCCACTTCGCAGAGCCACCACTTGCCTTGTGAAATAGGGGGAAGTTGTCCAAATAGGAAATCCCCCTTTACAAGTGGATTAATTTGGCATACTACCTATTTAGACAAATCCACAAGTTTCCAAATGGAGGAAGGATCTAATTCAAACAGATTGAAAACAACAGTTGGTTTTGTCTCCTTTCGGACTTGGCTTGTATTTCTAAACACAGTTGGAATTTTACTAACTGGAATTCCCTCTGCTACTGATAGTTAAAAGCAAAACAAAATAACACAATAGGAAAGCAACCAAACGGTCTCACCAAAGGAACAGTGTCATTGCCAAGAGTGAGTTGCATGTGCTGGACCCTGAGTGATGGGCGCTGCCCTCCTGCTCCCTGCACTGTGGGAGCTTAACTGTCCCCCACCGGCCTTGCCCGGGGATGGTGCTGTGTTGTTGCTGACCTCAAGAGTGATGCATGGCTCTTCCGCAGGCTCACCATCAATGCAGAGTGCCAGCTGCAGCTGCACAACTTCCCCATGGATGAGCACTCCTGCCCGCTGATATTCTCCAGCTGTGAGTACCAGCACCGTCTCGGGGTGTGAATGCTGTGTAAGGGATGTTAGCCTTCTGGCACACAGTCCGGTGTTTGATGACAGTGTCACTGTACAAGCAGAGAAAACTGATAACGGTATTGGTATGGGCCACTTGGGTGTTTCCACTCTAGATCTTGTTACATAGAACCCATGTTACAAAATAGGTGACTTTGATCAAGCTGTGAGCAACTTAACCATTCATAATAATATTATACTAAAGGATTCAGAAATTGATGAACAGTGGACTTCCCAGAGACCCTTATGCTAATGAGCTATGCATACTATCTGGGACTATACAAAATTCCTACACAATATTTTTAGATTTAACATTGTCTTCTAAATAGAAAGATATAATTTTTTTAAAAAATTATATATTTATATATTTATCTCATTGAACCACTGTAGGATGATGTAATTTTTTATAGTATTTTAACTTCCAATATTGTACTTACGATTGGTATTATAGCTAATAAGTAATCATTTACAAATTCTTAAAGACCACATCTACTGCTAAGAACAAGAGTACATATAAAAGGAAATAACATATCAAATTTATTTGCTTATTTATGAAGTTTTTAAGTGAAAGTCAATATGGAAATATTGCTATTAAATGAATTTATGATGGTTCATTTTAAATGAATTAATCAGAAGTACTTATGTTTCACTTGTAAGAATTTAATTAACTTTACTGGCTTTCTTTAAAATCACGTATGGAACATGACAAAATTAAAAGTGATTTTGATATAGACCCTCAAACAAAAATTTTCGGTGTCCAGAACTGGGCAGTAATTGTATACTTAGTGCACCTACAGGACTTGAATCATAATGAGCATTCAGCCGCAGATACCATTAGTGGCAATACTCATTTCCTATTACTACTGAACGAATTGTGACAAACTTAGTGGCTTAAAACAGTACAAACTTAGTATCTTACATTTCAGTAGATCAGAAATCTGAAAGCGCTAAAGTAAAGGTGTGGGCAAGGCAGTGTTCCTTCCCAGAGGCCCCAGGGGAGAATCCATTTCCTTACTTTTTTTCAAGCTCCTCCAAGCCACCCACAAGCCTTGGCTTGGGATCCCTTCCTCCACCTTCAAAGCCAGCGCAGCACATCTCTCTGACCCTTCTTTTGTCCTTAAATCTCTCAGACCACAGACAGGAAAGTTCCTCTGCTTTTAAAAACCCATATGATTAGACTGGGCCCACCCACATGCTCCCCATCTAAAAGCCGTAACTTAATTGCAGCTGCAAAGTCCCTTCTGACATGTGAGTGTTAACAGGTTCTGGGTTTTAGGGTGTGAACATCTCGTGTTATTATGCTGCCTACAACAATCACTAGTCATGCAAGAGCATTCCAAGTCCTGGGAACCTGGCTGATAGATCCAGCGCTCCCTAAACTTTTTGTCACCAGGGACCGTTTCATGGAGACAATTTTTCCACAGATGGGGGATGGTCGGGGGAATGGTTTTGGGATGATTTGAGCACATTACATTTATTGTTTACAGTTTGGCCCTTACATTTTGCATATGGTGTGAGATAGGGGTCTGAATTCATTCTTTTGCGTATTGTATATCCAGTCGTCTCAGTGCCATTCATTGAAAAGGCTGTTTTTCCAATGAAGTATTTTGGCAACCATGAATTTACCGTGAATCGACTATGAATGTATGAGTTTGTTTCAGGACTCTCAATTCTATTCCATTGATCTGTGGGTCTCTTTATGGTACCACCATACCACATTGCCTTGATTGTTGTGGCTTAGCAGTAAGTTTTGAAATCAGAAGTATGAGCCCTCTAAATTTGTTCTTCTTTTTCAAGCATTGTTTTGACTATTCCAGATTTTTAAATTGTCCTTATAAATTATAGGCTCACCTAATCAATTTCTGAAGAAAAAAGGCCAACTGGGTTTTTGATATGTATTACACTGAATCTACAGATTGATTTGGGAAGTATTATCATTTTAATAATGTTAAGTATTTCAGTTCAAGAGCACAGGATGCCTTTCCATTTGTTTAGGTCTTCTTTCATTTCTTTTAATAATGAAAGACACTTAACAACTCCAACTTAGTTTTCACTTTCTGCTTATTTCAAGAAAGTTATATAATTGGGATCATATGTACATATGTAACCTTTCAAGATTGGCATTGTTCACTCAGCTCAAACTCTGTGGCAGGCTATCCAAGTTGTTGTATGTGTCAGTAATTTGTTTTTGTTGCTGAGTAGCATTCCGTTTTAAGGATGTACCTACCGTTTGCTTAACCACTCATCTATTGAAGCACATGAGGGATGTTTCCAGTACGGGGCTATGAAGAATAATGCTTCCATGAACATTCACGGACAGGTTTTTGTGTCAACACAGCTGTTCAGTTCTCTGAGATAAATGTCCATGTGTGCAATCACCATGTCATATGTTAAGTATATTGTTAGTTTTAAATGAAACTTCCAAACTATTTTCTACTGTGACTGGGTCATTTACACTCTCACTGACAATATATCCAGTTTTTCCACATCCTTGTCAACTTTTGATGTTATCACTGTTTTTTATTTTAGCAATTCTGATAGGTGTGTTGTGATAGCTCACTGAGGTTTTAATTTACATTTACTAATGGATAATGATGTTGAACATCTTTTCATGCTTATTTTCCATCTGTGTATCATCTTTGGTGAAATGACTATTTATGTCTTTCACTCATTTATAATTAGATTGTTTACTTCTGTTTAGTTTTTAGTATACATTTTAAATTGTGACAAAAATCTGTAATGTAAAATTTGCCATCTTAACCAATTTAAGATTACAATTCAGTAGTATTAAGTATATTCACAATGTTGTACAACCATCACCATTGTCTATTTCCAGAATTTTTCATCATCCCAAACAGAAACTCTATCCTCATTAAACAATAACTCCTCATTCTCTCCTCTCCCCATCCCTTGGTAACCTTATTCTATTTCTTCTAGAAAGGTGACGATTCTAGATACCTCATATATGTGGAATCATACAATATTTGTTCCTTTTTTCTTGGACTTATTCTCCGAGTAGCATCATGGTCTCTTCACTTCCAAAAGTCTTCATTTTCAGATTAACACTTTTTGTTCTTTTTGTATGATATCTCTTAGATCTTTCTAATAGAAATACAATGCAAGCCACCGATGTAATCTTCTATTTTCTAGGAGTTGTGCTTTTTAAAAGTAAAAAGAGACAGTCGAAACTAATTTTACCACTACATTTTATTTGACACAATCAATGCAAAATATTTTCATTTTAATATGAAATCAACATGAAAAATATATCAATGAGATATTCTAATAAAATAGTCTGAGATATTTTCATACTAAGTAGTAGGCATTTTATACTAGTGGCACACTTCAGTTTGGAGTGGCCACATTTCAGTTGCTCAGTAGCCTAATCACAGCTCACGCCACTGGCCACTGTGTTGTTAGAAAGCACAGTCTCAGACACCCCCAGAGGTCTTCAAACAAGGCCACAGGGTCTGCGTGGAATGTGGACATGGAGAAAAATTCTCAAGGCATCACAGGAGGACCACGCTCAAGTTAGGACTCAGTGCCTCCAGGCAGGCTCCATGTGTGTTTTGTGGTCAGTTTTGTCCCCTCGAGGCAGGACGGCCAGCCAGACTGATCACTGAACAGCAGATGCTGTGAGGTGCCAGCAGTGGCCCTGTGTCCTCTGAAGCAGATGCTCGGTGTGAGACTTCTGAAGGGACGCCCACTTCCAAGGGCAAGGAAGTTCCCAGGGTCCCAGCTACCAGACAGGTGGTCGCCAAGGTCCAGAATTCTCAAGCATCTGCTTGAATCCACATAATTGGAAGCAGCTAGAGGGAGCTCCCTGGCATGTCTGGGGACATGGTGGAGTCCAGCAGTCTGGACCAGTGAATAGGAATAGAGATAGTGCCCTGGGACCAAGTTTCCCATTGGGGTCACACTGTACCCCAATGCGTACTGTGGATGAGACGGACCTTTGCCATCTTCTCTCTTTGCCTGTCCCACACTCCTTAAGGCGCTGGCCCTGCATCTTCTCCCCTTCTCCCCACTCCCTGCCTTCCCATTTCCTGTAGACTTGCATGCTTTGTGGGGTGAGAGGCTGCCTGGTGTGGATGGTAAGGCTGGCTACGCGTTCCTTCCAAGATGACAACAACAGAGTCTGCAGCAGAAAGGACCAGGGCTTCCTATCTTTTTCCAGTAACTGACATCCTCCTTTGGTGGAAACTCATTACAATGGCAGATCACTACTGCATAAGACTTCTCTGGCTCCCTCTGCCAGTCTTAAAGATGGGTGATTTTTATTCCAGCTTTAGGTGAAGTAATTTGTTCGGAGAGGTTAAGAACTTGATCGTGGTATAGCTAAGAAAGGCCAACTGGAACAAGGACTTCTGACTCTGAAGGTTGTGCTCTTCTCAGTAAGGTGGCCCTGTGTGCCCTGTGATGGTGAACCCCTGGGGTGTCATGACCCTTTCTCAAACATCGCCCAGAGGATGGAGGGAGGAAGGAGGTGCTGGGCAGGAGGGTTGGAGAAGTGAACTGGAGGGGATGACCTTTCAGCATCTGTCAGATTTTATCACCCAGCAGCCGACTCCCTCCTCTTGCATCAGGGAACTTTTTTCACCTCTCTAAACCTCCCTCCCCCATCTGCAAGGTGAGAATGGCAGCAAGTTACAAAGTGATGGAATGGACTCCTGCCACACCTATTGTTGGTTTCTACTTGAGTTAGCAAAGAGTGTAGATGTCCATGAGAGCATCGTGGCTAGATGGGCAGGAGCAGGTGTGAGGGATATTTGCACAGTTTCTCTGTTGCCTTTGCCTTCCCCAGGGGAGTGCACAGCTGTGGACACACTCAACACAGGCATGGTCTTCTCGGGAAGGAAAAACAGCCAACTTCTCCACTAGGCCATCCGCCTTTCATACTGGGCTCACTTCACCGTTCTGAGTAACCCATACAACTCTGTGCATACGTCTGTGTACGGGCTGCTTGCAAACACCTGCCTCTGTGTGGGTTAAAGACACAACCAGGGAGATGATCCACTCTCTCCTCTCCACAGCACAAATGGCTGGAAGGAGCCCCTGAGAGTTCCTGGTGTTACTGAGATGTTTGCTCCATCAAAGGCAAATTTTGCAAAAATAACAGGGTCAGAAAACTGTCATGTTTTTTACATCTTGCATAAAACAAAAATTGAAATCCATAAAGATGGAACCAAAGCTTCAGCAGCAACATCTGCTATTCTGATCCCAAGGTCATTGCCTCTTTGGTTTATAGTAGACAGACCTTTTCTATTTTTCATATAAAATAATCCGAAAAGTGCTGTCTCATGGGGCAGTCAGACCCTAGAGGACTATACAAAAGAAATCATGCAAAGACCACTTTGAGCAAGAAGAGAGTCCTCTCCTACATCTTTCATAGCTCTGTTACATACTTCAGTGCAGTGTTTGCTTTTTGAAAACTATTTTTAAGAACAGAGACTCGGTGCAAGCTTTTGTTTAGGGATGTGTTTGGGAGGGAAAGGAGGGCAAGGTGGCACAAACACTGTGCTGAGAAATGAATAGAAAGACTTCAGAAGCCTGAAAGGCTCTTTAAACCACTGCGTAGTTCCCTAGGTCAACAGCCCTCTTGAGTACTACTGTCTAATTCAGGATTTTTGTTTTGTTCTATTTTTATGTTTGGTTTTCCAGAAATAATTTAACTACTGTGATGAGGCGGAGACATTTGATGGTAGCTTAGATTTTTATGAAAAAGGTGTTATTTGCCTTTCTATTTTTTTTGTTTTGTTTTTTTGTCCCTATCCAAAGTCTTGATAATAAACATTATTGGGGGGTTAAAAATAATTGATGTCTGGCCTCCTCGTGTGTTTTTGTTGTTGTAATGCATGTATTCACTAACATAAAGATTTAAAAACTTTGAAGATATAGTTTGAACCAAGCTGAGTGTCAGGGAAACCCTGGGTGGGCCCCTGGCTGCATGGGACCTACTCAGGGGCTTAGTGCTGGAATCTGGACTCCTCAGCTCCCCTAACACTTATGCGGGTGCACATGGCACATGCCAGGCAGTGCTCTGGGTGCTTACAAAGTTGTCAGTCCACGTGAGCCGGGAGCCTGCAGGGATGGGGTCGTCTGCCTGCACCACCCGGGAGCAAGGGCAACACTGGGCCTTGAACCGGGCAGAGTGGCTACTGAGTCTGTGCTCCTGATCAGCACATTGCACTGCTCAGGGGCTGTCAATTATTGTCACCACCATAATCACTGTTACCGTTGGGAGAGCACACTTGGAGCCAAAAAGATACTCGGGCCACAGGATATGAGATGGACTCTGCTGCAGCGTGGCGCTGCCCCAGTAAACTATTTAGGATGAAAATTGTAAAATATATGGTACTCTTTGTCTCTGACAACTGTGTTGGCTGTAACCGTATTGGAGTCAGACAAATTATTAGGAAAATGTCACCGCTGTTACAGTGCTGTCAGAGATGTCTGAGAATGTTGCCTGGTTTTCAGAGTTTTAAAAGACAATGCTCTTTTCTCCCAAGGTAATTAATTTGGAAGAGGAGTAAATGCCAGTTAGTGACTCTTAGTGCCAGCATGTCTGGATCCTGCAGAGGCCCGTTACAGAGGTCCCAAGGCTATGTCCTGCTCTCCCTCTGGGCTGACCCAGGCCCAGCGAGGCAGTGGCCAGAGAGCAATGATAGTCCCTCTTCTGTAATCTTCAAGGTAGCACATTCTGACTCCCATTCCCATCTCCCACCAGCCTTTTACAGATGTGAAAACTGCATCTTAGCGAAAAATGCAAACACTGGTGCGAGGTTACATAGCCAGGGTGTGGTAGAATGACACTGTGAACTCAGCTCTTGTTCTCCAAGGCCAGGGCTCTCTCCACAACACCAGCCTTTATCCGGGGTGGGTATTAGCCAATCACCCTTCCAGGGCATTGTAGAAATACATGCTCTGTCATCTCTATCCGTACTCTGGCCACTGCCTTCTTGATGAAGGAGTGAAAAGGTTGGACCTGCCTGCAGGACAGGACAGTGCTCCTGCTTCCGTTCCTCCAAACCTTCCAGACTGAAAAGAAACTTGGAAATACAAAGGTCTGCAAATTCTCAGGGGATTCCTAAGGAAAGGGTGCATCTTTCGGGGGAGAAGCTGGCACGTTCATCAGAGCATTGTAGGCACCATTGGCAAAAAATGTATTAAATTATACTAGTATTTCTTGGAGCTTCTCTCCTCCGTGCCCTGCCTCCTGGCCCTGATTTAGATGGTTCTGCCTGAACCAGGTGAGCCCTGCACACAGGGCACCGCTCTTGCCAAACTTGTTTCTGCCCTGTGGTCCGGTCTTGAGAAGCTTCACTTGTTCCCTGCTCTGCTCAGGGGTTAAAGTACAGGGACGGTTGCAGGGTGACTTCAACACTGCCATGGTGGTGCACTCAGCAAGAATGGAGTGAGTTACCTGTGAACACAGAATTTCTGCCGAAAATATTTCCAGGACTCTACATGTCTACCCTAAAACTTGTCTGTTTTCTCTGTTAAGCTCTCCTGCCCTTCTCCGCTGCTCCAAGACTGTATTGCTCATAGCTCGGTGACCCTGGCTTTTCTGACCATTCATAGATGGGCAAAAGGAGGAAGGAAGGTGGACAGAGAGCTCAGCTTCCCTTATTTCAGAGAAACTGCCAGTGCCCTCTTCTGCTTGGCAGCTGATGTTCCTGTTTAATCAGGGTGAGGAGGTCACAGGGCAGGGAGGTCCCTGTGGCCTGACCTGGGTGTTTCAGTGATGAGCCCAATGTCTCAGGCAGACCTGTGCTTTGTTGTTGATGGAACAGCATGAAAATGATAGAAATAAGAAATCTGTAAAGCAAATAGTTTCCCCTGCTGGGCCATTGAGGCCATAATATAATTCGGAAGAAAGGCTATCGATGCATTTTGATTGTAAAGTGTTCTTTTTGTACACTCTGTCAATATTTTCAAAAAAGTTTGCCCTTGTTGATTTTTGGAGGTGAGGGAGCATGTCTTCTGTGCCTCGTTCACAGTAGGTGCTTAATAGATATTTATTCTGTTTAGGTGGCTGTCAGGTAAATCACTCGTGTTAATAGCTAAGATGATGCAACTCGTATAATGTTTCATTTTGGGAAATGCAATTTGACTAAGTGTGTGGTTAGCTCATTAATGGGAACATATGCTGTTACCTATTCAGAACATCATGCATCAACACATTCTAAAGTCACATCTCAAAGAAAAGGAAACAAAACAAAAAATAAGACATAATTGAAGTGCATTCTTGACTAATGGTCATTATCTGGGAACAAAACAATCTAGTTTTGTTTTGGTTTGGTTTTGGTTTTAATAGGAGCATGAACAGAAGACTTGGGTAATGTTTAACTGTGCCAAGTGGACAGCATTCTATATTTTTGGAAACATTGTTTTTCTTTGGATGACCAAGACCTAGAAAAAATAAGATGACTTTATACATTTTCATCCCTTGTGTGGGAACCCTGCCAGCTAAGCAGAGACTGTGGCTTTGAGGATGCCGCACAGCCTTTGAGCTTGGATAAAAGGAAAATAGTTGTTGAGAAAGGGAGCACCTTGTTTCCAGTTTCTATAAATGTTCTGACACACAGCCCATGTGGAGTGGGGTATTTCCAGAGAAACTAGAGAGTGTGAGGACCTTAGGTCGTCCTCCCACGAATACTGTGGTCTGTCCTGAGGGTACTGGGGTGTGAGAAGTGCCATGACTTTTCTGAACATGTTAAGCCTGTTCTGATATAACACACATCCTTGCATAGTAGCACATGTGGGATGACGACACTGGGCCAACTTCCAGGCCTGGTTTAGATGAGGGATTTCCTTGATCATCTTAGTAGGGTGAGGTGGTGGCTTGTTTTTATTCTATTAGACATGATGCAGACTGTGAAGGTCAATACAAATATGTTTTTCTACTTAGTGTGTATCTAACAAAATTCATTCCATTGACCAGTCTTTCTAAGGAAGTTTCACTGAAGAATTCTCATTGTCATGAAAAGTTAATATTGTACAAAAGTGAGAATCTGAAATGGTGCCTCAATGTAGGTAAATTAAGTATATGAACATTTGTAAACATATTTTTATAATAAAGTTATTTGAGCATTGTATCAGATTCTACCAACATTTATTAAGAAATTTCAAGCCACAAATTGGTGTGCTTTTTTTTTTTTTGATTGTAGGCTTGTTAAGTAATTGGAAAACTGTCAATTGATAAACCATTATTTTTAATTTTGAATTGAATCTTGTCTCTGCCATTTAATAGCTGAGTAAATTTCCATATTTACTGAGAGGGGTGTTAAAGTCGCTAACATTTCTCCTTTCAGTTCTTTCAGTCTTGCCTCATGTATTTTTATGTTCTCTTGTTAGAGACACGTTTAGAATTGTTTTGTCTTCTTGGAGAATTAACACCTCTTTCATTATATGATGTCACTGTCTACCCCTGATAAGCTTCCTTGTTCTGCTGTCGACTTTGTCTGAAATTAATGTAGCTATTCTAACTTACCTTTGATTAGTGTTAGCATGATATATATATTTCTCCATCCCTTTAATTTTAAACTCCTGATTCTTTATGTTTAAAGTGAGTTTCTTATAGACAACATATAGTTAGGGCTTATTTTTCTTTTGTCTACTTTGACAATCTCTGTCTTTTACTTGATGCATTTAGAACATTCACATGTAAAGTGATTATTGATATAGCTGGATTAATATCTACGATATTTATAACTATTTTCTGTTGGTTGCAATTTTTTGTTTCCTCTTTCCCTTTTTTTTTGCCTTGTCTGGTTTTAATTAAGCATTTTACATGATTCCATTTTAACTTCTTTCTAAGCATATCAATTATACTTATAAAAATATTAGTAGTGGCTTTAAAGTTCACACTTTAAATTTTTAACAAAGCAAAGTCTGCTTGCGAGTAATATGACATTGCTTCATATGAGGTACAGGAACCTAAACAAAGAATTCCCAATTCTTTTATCTTGTTTCTTGGGACATTGATGTCCTTTATTTCACTTGTCCATATATTATAATCTTATTGTTACTATTATTACTTTGCAATATTATCCCTTACAACAATTACAAAACAAAATATCTTATTTCCTCTTTGTTCTTTGTCTAATAATTCCTCCTTCATGTAGACCTCAGTTTCTGACATACCATTCTTTTTCCTGCCTGATTAACTTCCTTTAACATTTCTTGCAGGGCCAGGCAGGTCAGCTCTTGACAGATTCCCTTAGTTTTTATTTGTATGAGAAACTCTTTATTTAACCTTCATATTTGAAGGACAATTTGTCTGGATATTGAATTCTAGGCTGGTGTATAATTCTTTCCTTCAACACTTTAAATATTTCCATCACTGGCTTCTTGCTTGTGTGGTTTCTGATGGTAATTATTGTCCTTATTTCTCAAATGTTAACATTTACGTGCTCCATCTGCCAGCTTTTTTTGAAAATTGGCTGTTTGTCTTTGGTTTTCTGCAGTTTGAATATGATATCTCTAAGTGAAGTTTTAAATTTTATTTTGTATTTGAGTGTTTATTTTAATCCTGGTGTTCTCTGGACTTCCTTTTTTGTAGTTTTGTGTCCATTATTAATTTTGGAAAGTTCTTAGCCATTATTTTGCTACTTCAGATATTTCTTCTACTTCTTTCTCCTCCTTTCGGTATTTCAGTCATGTGTAGGTTATACCTTTTATAATTGCCCCATGATTCTTGGAGGTTTTTTTTTTTTAATTTCTTCTTTTTCTTTTTCTTTTCATTTGTTTGAGGAGTTTGAATTGATCTATCTTTAAGCTCACTAACTTTTTCTGTGGCTGTGTCAGGTCTACTGATGGGCCCACCAAAGACATTCTTCATTTCTGTTACAGTGTTTTTGATTCAAATCATATCCTCTTAATCCTGTCTTACTGTTTCCAGCTCTCTCCTTACACTACCCAACTGTTCTTGCATGTCATTTACTTTTTCTTTTAGAACCTTAACATATGAATCACAGTTATGCAAAATTTCCTGTCTGGTCATCCAACATCTGTGGCATAGATGAATGTGGTTCTAGTGATGGCTTTGTCTCTTTGCACTGTTCTTTGTTTGCTTGTTTGATTAATTAATGTTTTTCTTTCTGGCACACCTTATAATTTTTTTTGAAAGCCAGGCATGTTGCATTGCTTAATAGGTACTGGGGTAAATAGCCTTTAGGAAGAGAATGTACTAACTGGCTCGGCGTTGGGCTGAGTTTGGTGTTTGCTGCAGTGTTAGGAGCCAACGGTTTAAAATCCCTTTTGCATCCTTGGGTTTGTCTCCTCTTCTGATTTTGGGCTTTTCCAGTACTCCTACTCAGAGCGAGTCTGCTTCCTGCAGCTCCTCCAGCTTTGATCCACTTTATTATCCGGGAGCCCTGTGGGCGTGCTGGGTTAGGTGTGGGCAGTGGCAAGTTCTTTATAATCTTAAAATCACATCTTAATCTTTAAGTGGAGCTGTTCTTCTGGGATGCGACCTTCACAAGTGTTTCTCCAGTGATATAGATTCCCCCTTTCTTATCCCTAACCCCTTTCCTGGCTGCAGAGCCCCCAGTCTGTTTCCTGGAAGCCCTAATAATCCCTGCCGACAGTGCCCCACTCCCTTGGAGGGCTACGGCTCTGGGGAGATCTTTTCCCTGCCAGAGTAGGTCTCTGTTATAGCAAATGCTCCGGATGTATTTCACAGTGATCTTAAGCTACCCCTGCCAGAGAAAATAAGGGGTCTTTCTCAGATCTCCGCTTTGAGAACCTTATAGGATTCCTGGAGGTAAAGCCCATGAAAGTACTGGGGGACCCTCTCAGGTTCTTGTCCCCCAGAAGCTCCTCAGTCTCACACTAGTTCACACTCCGCCGCCTACAGTTCATCAAAATTATTATTTCAGTGTTGCCACCGGTTTCTGACTCCTGCAGTTTCCACTCCAGGAAAAGAGATCTCCCCTGTAACTCTCTCTGTCTCTCTGTCCTGCCTCTCCAGATTTCAGGGTCGGGGTTTGCCCTGTAATCACAGTTCTCTGATGGGGCCAAGAAATAATCATTCGTTTCCAGTTATTGTAGCTTTTCCTCATTGTAAGGATGGGTGTGATAACTTTCAAGCTCTTCTCACGCTGGAGCTGACACCAGAAGCCCCTTCACATGCTACTTCAGTTACAGTTAATGTTTAGGAGTCAGGAATTTTCAAAGACAGATGTCATTAAAACCAAAGATTGCAGAATTAAATAGATGTCATATGCTCCGTAAGCTGTTGGAAGCAGTAAGAATCTGAATGCTGGGGCCATGAAGGATCCAATGTACTTGGTCTCTGCCTTCAAGGGCCAACCAAGGTCACGAGAGTCACATACCTAACTGAGAGCTAAGAACAGTAGTGACTATTTATTGAACACTTACTAGGTGAGAGATACTATTTTAAGTATTCTATTGATGTATCAATGAACTAATTAGCTGTTGAAACAAGCCAATATTATAGGTACTATTATTCTCTGGTTTTTTCTAGTAGGGAGGCTGAGGCCCAGGCTGCATAGGTAATTTGATCGAGGTCACATGAGCCGTGAGAGTGCAGTCATGGTCCTAAAACAAGCTCCAGACCTCAGGCTTTTAACTGCTGCACTTTGCCTCTCCCCGACTATTGCGTGCAGATAATAGACTGATAGTAATACATAATCCTGCAAACAGTGATAAGGGAAGTAAAATTTCCACTGACGTTCTGAAGGAGATGAGATTACTCCTGTCATAGGAAGTCAGGGAAGAGCTCATTTTAAGTTATTAAAGTTAGGATTGAACACGCTGGAACAGTGGCAGGAGTTTTTGGAGGAAGGAAAACGATGGACAAGCCCAGGGACTCGTCCACAGTGTGCTGTGAAAAAGGGAGAGAGAACCAGGATGGACAGTCAGGCAGGGTGGCTGAAGCCTTTTTGCTGAAGGGAAAACATGGAGAGCATTTGAATTAAGGAGTGACAGGATCACAGATGTGTCTGTTGTGTAGCAGAATACCGGAAGAACAGAGAGGGAGGGAGCAGAGCCAGGCAGACCAGAGGAATAGTCAGTGTCCGATGGTGGTTGTAGCAGAGTGAAGGGGATGTGTGTGCCAGTTGGCAAGGACCAGTGAGCCATGGGGTGGGGAGGTGAGGGAGAGGGAGTTGCTGAAAGGGCTCGAGCATTTGAAGTGTGTATAATTAGAGAATGATGAGATAGGTTAAGAATGACAAATTCTTATATGTAAATATACACATTTTACATATATAATCAAATTTAAAATGAAGTAGGAGCTCTTAGAGGAGGGCATATCAAATATTCTACCTTCTGGGTTGTTATAATTAGTTGGGCTTGAACATGAAGCTTGACCTTCCCAACAGCCAGAGAACAAAGGGAAGGAAACAGTATCTGCTGTCACTCTGCCCTGGGACAGGGATTAGGCTAGGCCATTTCTCCATTTCTCCAGACACTTCTACCAGGGTTAAAATCTGGAGAGAATTTATTTTACTCAAGCACAGGAAACCACAAAATCATGCAGTATGGTGTGCTCAGTTCCACTCTGAGCAGGACAGTGCAAAACTGTCACGGTCGACTGTGTCTTTGAAACCTTCCAGCGTTAAAATGTGCTCACCAGGCATCTGGTCTGCCTTCGCCTTGCAGACTCTCCAAAGGGTATTTCTTTGTTGCTTGGCTAGGATGACGGAATCCTGCCTGCTTCCACAGCCCTGGGAGAAGTTTTCCACAATCACAGTTTATCAGGTTATTGCAGAAGCCAAGTGAGACACCTCTAGAGTTTGTGATTTCATGGAGACATGCATGCTGGGGGAGCAGTTGGGCTGGACGGTCTTTCCCAGAAACGTTTTCTTTCGTGCTCTCTATAAAGTTGCAGGGCCCCATTTATCCTTTTGTTCACACCTGACTGCATCCTTTACTGCCTATTTTTTATTCTTTCAGTGACAATAATTAAAAAAAAACGATCAATACTTATATTTTGCAACTTTTAAACAGTAGCCAAAGGACTAAGGGTTGAGGTTGCCATCTTCCCCTTTGCATGCATGCAAACTCTACTTAGAGACATTGCCCCTCTTGTTACATGTTTTCCTTTCCTACTCACTTGCTCAGCCATCATCTTAGGCTTCAGGATCTCTCTCCATATATATCACAGGCATTTAAAAGTTTCCAGCTTGAAGGTGTCTTACAGATCATCTAATCAGAGATTTTCATTCCATTCATGGGGAAACGAAGACCCAGAGAGGTGGCATGTGCTTCCCAGGGCCCCACAGCTGGCCTGTGGGAGGTCTGAAATGGGAAACCACGTCTTCTGCCTTCTCATCCGGTGTTCTTTTTGTTACGCAACACTGGGAGGAACTATTGGAGTAAAAGTTCAAAATCCACTCAACAATCTGCAATTGCTTGTTTTTTATTTCTTTTGAAAATGGATAATATATCAATAAATAAAAATAGACACATTCAATATAAGTTGATGCAGAGATACATAAGACATGCTCCTGCCTTCAGGGAGTTTGCAGTGCAATTGCAGACAGGACACACAGGGTCAGCCTAGGAGAGCAGTCCCCAACTGATTACCCAGTAAGAGTAGACACCCCCTCTACCTTATGTCTAGGGAGCCTGCAGGCGGCCTGTGTCAGCTAAGCATGCTAACACCACGAAGGGCAGAGCTGGAGGACAGGCTGCAGACAACAGGTCAGGAGAGGGAGTCCCAGCCAGTGAGGAAGGCCCCAGGGCCATGTTGGGGGAGGGCAGGGAGCCCCAGACACGGTGGCCACCTGGCATTGGCCTGGGGTGGGTCTGAGATGAGGACAGACAGGCTGCATGGCCTGGGTAGGCAGAGGTTTTCCACAGGAGATTGGGTGTCCACTGGTCATCCTTTTGTAGCCAAACACAGAGGTCTAGACAAGCCAAGTATTTGTCCTTGTGAGTATTTTTTTGTTTGTTTGTTTGTTTGTTTGTTTGTTTTTAATCTCAGGTCCTTTTAAGACTGCGTGGCATGTAGGGACTCCGGCAGAGTTCAGCCATCTAATCTCTATCTCGCTGTCATTCTTCACCTTGTAAATCAAGACAGAGTGAGAGGAAGAGGGTGGGCCCAGGGAAGACATATCTATTCCTTGCACACTTCAAAGGGAGCTGGGGCATTTTTTACCAATTTCTCTTTTCCATTTAGCTAAAGCTTTAAAAAGGTTTTTTTTTAATTTAATTTTTAACTGACAAGTAGTAATCGTACATATTCATGGAGTCCATAGTGATGTAGCAATACATACAATGTGTACTGATCGGGTTAGGCTAATTAGCACATCCCTCACTCAAGCATTTATTCTCTGTGTTGGGAACATTCAATATCCCCCTCCTAGCTATTCGAAACTGTATAGTGTTGCTAACTATAGTCATCCTATAGTGGTATAGAACACAAGAATTTATTAATAAATGACCCAGGAAATGCCATAAAATGTACACCCAAGGTGGACCAAAAAGATTGATAGTTTTCTAACTAGTATAAAAATATTGGGGTATTGAACTCCCAGTATGAGAATGCAAGTTGATGGTGAGTGGTTTGGACCAGGCTCTATGCCACCTGCCTGCTGTTCATAGGTTATTTCTTACTGACCTGTGAAACAGGTGCTCACACTACCTGCCTCTGGCCAGGGAGGCAGCCCAGGGAGCCCCTGCCCAAGGCCACGGGCCCCACATCAAGCTCGCAGGCAAGGCTGGTCCCTGACCCTGCTCACTGGAGTTGAGCTTGAGCAAAGGAGCTCAGCGTATTCCACACCCCACATTTGATGCAGATACCAGGGGTGATGTTGTACAAGGCACAGGGCACAAGAGGGGGCCCAGGGACAGTGACACCCAACTCAGGATCTTGGGGATAGAATAAGTAAATCCCATATGTAATGTGCCAAGGAGAGCCCCCAGCGCTCACACTCGGGACATAGTTGCTATCTGTATTGTCTTGTTTCATTTTATCATTGCTGACAAGGAGGCTCTGCCAGGAAGTGGATAGCTTGATGAGTGGTGTCCATTAGATACTTCAGGTGTGGCATCAACAAACCTCCCAACCATGTGTGTTCCTTCCTCTTCATTTCCCTGCCCATCAAATGACAACGCCATCTCTGTAGACCTTAGAATCGTCCCTGATGTTTTTCTCTCGCTTTCTCACACCCAGTCACTGCATCCTTCAAGAGTCTATGGCCACCCTCAGGGTCAGGCAGCTTCTACCTGGCCCAGTGGCACTGTCTTTGTGGAGACCCTGGCAGTTGCCTCTCACCACCACCTGGGCACCTACACCCTGTTCTCAGCAGAGCAGCCAGACTGGTCAGCTGCGTGCCTGCAATACCTTCCATCTCACCGAGAATGCAAGGCAAGTCCCCACCCTGGCTCCCAGGCTTCTCCTCCCTGCTCAGCCACTGCACTGGCTCTTGCAGGGGCTCAACCACCGGTGTCCCATACATGCTGGGCACAGGTGCCTCAGAACCCTGCAACAGCTCTTCTTTCACACTGGTAGAATCCTCTTCCCATAGACATGTACATGGTTTCCAATCACTCTCTCCAGGTGTTGCCTTGGAGGTCACCATATCCAAGAAGCCTTCCTGATGCCCCTGTGTAAAAGTAGTGCCCACTCCCCACCCGTGGACCCTGCTGTATCTTCTCTGAGGTGCCATTTGTGTTCTGTTTCTGCATTCACTGCCTCTCCAAGCCCAGGCAGCACCGTGAGGACAGGAGTTTGCTCTGCTCTCTCCTGCACCTCCAGCCCCTAGGGCAGCACCTGGCATTCTAAGGTCTCAAAGTGCTTTTAAAGGTGGGGAGGAAAGAATGGAGGGAGAGAGGGTTTGGTGAGGTACTGTCTGACTCCACAGTCAGATCACTTTGGCTCAGATCCAAGCTTGCACTAAAAAGCCGGATGGCTTTGGGCAGTTCACTGTATCTTTATAAGCCTTAGTTTCATAGCCTGAAAGATTATAGTAATAATAGGAGGATGAAATTTATCAAGCTCTCATAGAATGGTGAGATAACTCTTGATGCATAGAAACCCAACAGCATTTGTGAGTTTATCATTCATGTAATTACTCACTGCAGGAATAACGCAAGGTTCTGCCTACCCGCTCTCCTTCTCAGAAGAGTAGGATGGAAGTCAGTGTAGTGCAGTGGTGGCCACAGCCCTGAATCCTTTCTAATTAACAAAAGCATGTGCTTCTCCGATATTTTGACTACAGTTAGTGAATATGGCTTGGGCCACCTTACACTGCTGTGGAACTGCAGACACCTCTCGCCCCCAGTATTAACAATCCAAGGGGAGGGTGGCACTGCCTGTGTGGGGACCAGGGGCTTGAGAGCAGAGCACGTGGCTGCACTGGGAAGGACTAGCAGGATATTTAAGAACTGTTGTTGCATTTTCTCATATTTTCTAGGTTATAGTAACAGTATGCTCTCCCTCCGCCCGCCAGAGAGACTACTGTCAAAACTTAACAAGCAGGTTTACAGTAGGGTTCTGCCATGGGGGTGAATATCTCATATGCATTTAAAGTATGATTCAATTCCCACAATCTCAATATCTATCAGAATTTTATGGAAGACTCTTATTAAGTAGACAAAAGCTCCCCGAGGTCAGTGCCTGCACCTGCTGTATTCAGCACCACATGTTCAACACAAGGCCCTGATGATTCACCACCCACATTTATTGAGTTTTTTTGAATGAACTTTTGCAGTTAGGAAGCATTCTTTTCATACCTAGGACTTGCATGATACGTGATTTCTGGTTTTAATCAGAGTCCCTCTGAGAGAGAAAGAACACTGCCAATAATTATGGGAGGACAAGACTCAGTTGTGGTATACCGGGAAAATGCAGGGTGTTTGGCCATCTTAGACAGGGAAAGGCCAGTCTCTGCTGGTTTGCAATGAGCTGCAGCCTCTTCATCTCCTAGACTGTGTGTGTCTCAGAATCTGCCACCAGACGAGAGCTGCTCAGTGATCTTTAGTCTATAAGCCCAAATGGGATCTGTCTCCTGTAAATCAACAGACCAAGAAAAGAGAGAGAATAAAAGCATGTGAGTGTGCAACTCAACAATAAAAAGACAGACAGGCCAATTAAAAATTGGCAAGGGATTTGAATAGACATTTCTCCAAAGAAGATATATAGCACATGAAAAGATGCCCAATGTCATTAGTCACAGGGAAATGCAAAATCAAAATCACGATGAGATGCCACTTCACGCCCACTAGGATGGCTGTAATTCAAAATACGTCATAACAAGTGCTGGTGATGATATAGATTCTATATTATAGAAAAATCGGAACCCTTGAACATTGCTGGTGGAAATGTAAAGTGATGTTGTTTGCCTTGAAAAGCAGTTTGGCAATTCCTCAAACGGTTAAACATAGAGTTCCCAGGTAATCCAGTAATTCCACTCCTAGATATATACCCAAGAAAATGAAAACATATGTTACACAAAAACTTGTGCATGAATGAGCATAGGAGCATTACTCATAATATACGAAAAGTGGGAAAAAACCCAGGTGTCTATCACTAAAGAATGGATAAATAAAATGTGATATATATCTATAATGGAATACTATTCAGCCTTAAAAAGGAAGGAAATTCTGGGAGTAGGGAAGAATGGGTAGTGATAGCTAAAAGGTATAGATAAGGTTTCTTTTTGGAGTGATGAAATGGTCTGGAATTAAATATTGGTAATCAATGCACAACTTTGTGAGTTTACTAAAATCCACTGAATTTTCCACTTTTAAAGGGTGAGCTTTATGGTATGTGAATTATAGCTTGATAAAACCATTATTTAAAAAAAGAATACTGGTGATTTAGAAAGTATATTAACCACAATGAATTCTATAGCCATATAACAAATTACATTTCACCTTTAAGTTCCTTGGCAATTGCAAAATACGTGTCACCTGGGGCAGGGGGAGATGGGGTGGAGAGGAAGGTCTCAGTGTGTAACCAGAGTTGTCCTCCCAGCAACTCTGCTTCTTCCAATCAGAGGTTCCAGAAATAAACCTCCTTCATCATTAGTTATTCATTCCTTTGACAGATATTTATTGAGAACGTTCTATATGGCAGGATATCTGGAAGTAGCTAGCATACACCTCAATTCTTCTCGTCTTCAGATTGATCTCTACCTTTATGTCAACATCATATAGATTCAGCTTGCAAAGGAAAAGCACATTGAGGAAACTTTCCACAATACACAGGAGAAATCCCTAAAAATGTGTGTGTTCATGCACTGAGGAATTCTAATTCTTAGACTTACTTTATCCTAGGGAACAAAGGACCATTGTTATGGAAAAACACATCCATCTCAACATTTCTCAAATTACTACAGAGTTTAACTAACCCAAATACTCAGTGGTCAGAAATAGGTTAAATAAATCCTGGTGTGTCCACACAAAAAGAACCAGCTACAGACATTGACCATGATGTTTAAGTTTTGTGTTCATCAACGTGGAAGGGATTTCTTGATACAGCGTTGACTGATACATGCAATTAGACCACAGCAGGAGTCACATAACCTCACAGGTTTACTTAACATACACAGATAAGTGATCAAGTAAATATAGTGCATTGTTAATTCCAGGTGGGTATATGTGTGTTCTTCACAAAATCTTTTTTGTATGTTTGGAATTTTCATAATAAAATATTAGAACGATACATGATCCCCAAGAGTAGGAAGTTTATTCAGTCTTTTAGACTTCTGAAGGGGATTGTACTATGATGCATTCCAATGTAAAAATTCCCCTTGTGATAAGGGGGTCCTTGTTACATTCCCCTCACTCTGCCTACAGAACCATGCCTAGTTACTAAATGAATCTCTGAAGATTCGCTGAGTCTCAGTGGAATCTACATTAGCAGCCACGAAGTTCAAATATATGAATTGACATAGCATAAAACACAAAAATACTGGTTCATGGGCACGCAAATACTGCAAAAGTGTTCTCAGTCTTATACAAAACTCTAAAAAATTACTGAAGACCCCCCCAAGCCTTTTATCTATGTGGGTTATCTTTATTTACTGTATTAGAAATTTAAACTGAGACATTTTTAAATGCATTATTAATTCATTTAAAAGTAACAAGAAAGCTCACATAAGTAACATTTCTGTAAAAATAACTATTAATATATTATCAAAAAAAAAAGAATTTAGTGAGAACAGTGGCTTTGCTTTTACATTTTTGAAAATATCTTTAATGTCTGGCACCATGAAAGACAGATGATTTTCATATCTGCTTCTGCATTAGATCTGTTGTGATTACGCAATTCTGGCTAGAGGAAATCCAGCCTGAGACAGACATAGTTTGAAAATGGATGAGCATTTTATTAGACTTTTCAAATAATTGTGGATACTTTTCTATCATATCACATCAAACTTAACAAGCAGTAGTTTCTTAGAATTCAGCTATAATGTGGAACATGAAACTATATCAAGGAATCATTCTTACTTTGTTACCTTGCAATCCATTGGTCTGTCTTGTACTTTGAGGGTACCTTTTATCCATGCATGAATTGGTAACATCATGCATTGGTCTTTGGGAAAATATTGGTTCACAGAGTGATGCCAATCATCCAAATGTTAACATAGTATCACAAAAGCCACATTTGTTAATATCCTCACTAGTCTTGATAGAAAAGTATTTAAGTATTGGGAAACTATCAAACTCGTTATAGTGGATACAAGTTTTCCAAAATTCCCGTATCTAGTTAAAATCTTGAATTTTAGTATTAGCAACAAATACTGTTAATTGCTTTCCTAGAACTAACAGACTCCATTCCTCTTCAGGAAAATGTCTACCAAACTTCTAAGTTTGAATATAACCATAGTTTATATTGCTTCTGTAAGTAAAAATACTATTTCATGAGAGAAGCTTTGTCCGTCAGCACTCTGGATTTAAGGATAATTGTAAATGAATATTGTTGATTCATTCTAAATCCTTGGCAAGGCTGCTCTGGGAGCTGCTTCATTGAAAGGGATCTCCTTCCCAGCTCTAGGAAATGTCATTTGGGCACAAAGGACTCCAAGTCAAGATGGGGCCAGCAGTGTGGAGAGAAGGGTGGATAGCTGGTGTCACAGTGATCAGTAAGTCCTGAGGGTGGGTTCAGGGATGACACACCCTCGACTTGCCTCCCCAGGAAAAGGCTGTGCCCCTAAGCTAATGCATCTGAGGGAAGCCTTTTATTCTGTGGTTCCTGCCAGGTTCCACCGAGATCTAGAAAGGAAAACTGTGTAGGAGCACAGGATATGTGATTAAGGAGACACAAGATGAACATGTAAAGAATGCAGACAGAACATACTGCGTAAAAAAGGATTTGTTCCATTTTCAAACACATTTATCAAGGTGTTCCTATGGGCGAATTGTGCAACAAAACAGCAAGGATTTTTGTTTTTATTTTTTCTCTTGATGCACACAGTAACGTAGGAGGGCCTGGCTGCTGCATGCTCTGGGAGCCTGTTGGTTTGAGCTCCCTGCAGCTCCCTGCAGGGCCAGCTCTTCAGCCCCAGTGGGCACCCGAGGGGCGAAGGAGGGGGCACATGCTCAGATGCCAGAGCTGCAGGGACACCTTCTGGTGTGTGGGGTGCACTGCAGGCTTCTTTTATGGACACAAGTTTGGGGGTGAAGCAGCAGAGAACTGTCCTCCCTCTCCCTCCTCCCATGCAGGGTGTCCCAGAGGCCACCTGGCCTCAGCCCCACCCCCAGCCCATGTCAGGAGGATGGCTGAGACTCGCAGGAGCTGAGCTGCCTAGGGCCGGGTTGGCATATGGGGTGCCCGTTCCTCCCGTGGCGAGACGTGTCCCTGTCTCTTTGCTCCTTCAGCATTCTCACAGGCAGAAGATCCTTTTTTTAAATGCTATGTCATTAAAATAAGACGTATTACTTTTATTGTGTATTGTTATACTTTCCTGGGGTTTTTTTGTTTGGTTTTTTTTTTTTTTGCGGTATGTTCAATTTTATTTGATTTTAACATTTCTCACAATGGCCTGTCACTAAAGCTTAATTTAATGAGAAGAGATATATTTATTCAGTTCTTTATCTTTGCAAGTCATCGAATTAAACATGAAACAAAGCTAGGATGAACAATACAATTATATATCAGCCAGGATATTATAAATTCTTATTTGAAGCTGAGGAAAACAACATTTGCAATCTATCTTCATGGTTAAAAACATAACAAAATATAAAATAAAAAGGAAAGTACCTTTATGGCTGGGCACACTGAGTGTAAACATTCCCATCTAAATGATTTTATAAATCTTTCTATGAAGAAGCTATAGGCAAATGGCATGTTGCATTTTCTTCACCATTTCGTAGATAATCTTCTATTTTCATGCATCTTTATCTTCAGCTGCATCCAGACCTTTCCTTTCTGCAAGACAGATTCAAAGCAGCAGCTTACATAAGCCAGAGAAGTCATGCCAAGATTATCTGAACATCTTTTTAAAACCTTCAAGCTCTCAGAGGATTTAGTTCTGATACAAATATTTTCATATGTGTTTTTCTTCTGTTTTTTTTTTTTAACTTATCTACTTTGTTCCTCAAAAATATATTTTTTGAATGCCAACTACATTCTGGACCCTGTGGAAAGGTCTGGAGACAGAGGGAACCCTTATTCCTGCTTTTAGGAGCTGGGAATGGAGCGTTTCACAAAACACTGAGCCAAAAGTGCTAGGGCTCACCAGACACTCCCGACAGGGAGGAGGTGACTTTCAGGTCACCACTGAGGTTAGCCATGGTTTTCCAAGGGCTCCAAAGGACAGGCAAGCTTCCCTAAGGGTGGTGGCAGAGGGAGCCGGTGGAAACAGACTTAGACCCACACACTGTTGATTTGACACAGGCAGCCCTCATTGGGAGCCCTGCTCTGCCTGGGGACTTGGGTTCCAAGAATAAACAGAGAGTGGTGTCTAATGGGACATGACCCCAGCTTGTGTCAGAGAGCCCCAGGGCAAAAAGAACCAGCATTTCTTTGTCCAGTGTTAAGCTGCTCTGGATCCAGAGCCCGATGGTCAATTGGAAGAGATTTTACCTGGAAAACCTGTGGGCCAGCAGAAACACCCTCCTCAGAATGTGTGCTTGCTTTGGTGAGGAGATTTTATGAACATGAGCCACCAGTGGAGAGTAATTCCTAATAGACCACACCTGTCCAAAGACCTGAGGCATTTTCCACAACCCAGGCACCTGGACCTGGATAAGATGCCACCTACCCCCACACTCTGTCTGGGACGTTGCCCTTTGGTGTGTCCCTTGGGTCGGATACCCACCTCCCTGCCTGCTCACTGCTCCCCCTGCAGTGACTATGTAAGCTCTGCAAGAGGCAGCCCCCTTCTGCCAAAACTGGATGCCCTGCTGCAAAGAGAAGTTCAAAGATGGCATCAATAGTGCTAAACTCCTGCCTGCTTCTGAAATGAGAAGCCCATGATTCTTTGGCTCCCAGATGAGTTTGTGGGATGCCCCTCCATCCCTGCGAAATGGTGCCTTCCAGCAGCGCAGTGTGTCCATGAGTCAGGACACCCTGGAGTTCCGGCTCTCACATTCAGAGCTGAGCT
The DNA here is from genome assembly GCF_020740605.2 of Lemur catta. Classification (NCBI taxonomy): domain Eukaryota; kingdom Metazoa; phylum Chordata; class Mammalia; order Primates; family Lemuridae; genus Lemur; species Lemur catta. The sequence goes on from NC_059136.1 coordinate 21,613,653, forward strand.
CCACCTTGACTGAGCACTGTGGGCTTGGGCAGCTTATTCTGGGAGTGTCCCAGGGCCTTAGTCTCCCCAGCTGGGAAAGGGATATGGCAAATAACTGCTCTCAATGGGATCATGTGAGAGTGAGAGAAAGTCAGCTACCTAAATGCTATGGCACAGTGCTTGGCAAAGAGCTGGCCCTCAGCACCTGTGGCCCCTTTGTGAGTGTGGTGTCCAGCTCTCCTGGCTGCACGGGGCACGTGAGAGCAGAGTCCTTCTTATTGACTGGGGCTCCAGGGCTTCTCAGGGAATGTGTCTCTGCGGACTTTGAGCTGATGGGTTCAGCAGAGCACCTGGAGTTGTAAATCAGTGTGGCATTCCATCAGACCTTCCAAAGGGACCCTCCACTGCTCCTGGCACGGCACATTTCTGGGTCTTGGGTGCCGGAGTGTGTTCACCTAAATAGTACCTTAGAGACAGGACAGGGCCAATGCAGTATCTTAGGATTCTATTTGCCAGGGTAGTGCTAACACACTGGAACTTGGGACTGGATCCGTGTTCTCCCCAGCGCCATTCTATTCCAGAGGAAAGGGGTGGAAGGAATAGCATTATAATTCCTGGGTAAACTTCCCATGACATTAAATTTAGTAACCACCAGAGGAGTGAGATGTTTGGTCTGTACTCTTCCGGGGCCTCCCCTGAAGGAGAAGACTTCCAAAGACCTTGCCTTTCAGCTGAGAGCCCAGGAGGAATTTTCCCAGGGCTGGGCACAAGTGTGCCAGCCTTTAATGAGGGTGGGTGGTCACCAGTCTGCAAGGATGAGAGGAAAAGCAGCTCTTTCAGGCTAATCTATTCTTATAGAAATGTCACTTGCTTTCTTTCATGTTCCTGAATCTAGCCGTCAGTTGGAGTCAGGCTAACAGAAGATGATGTGTCAATTAAGCCACATTAGAAGATTTCCCAGTAGGCCTGTAATTTCAACATTTCTGAAATGATTGTAATCCGTGTCTTTAAATATTAGGACTTATTTAGCTGATGTTCAATAGTCCCTCTCAGCATAATCTGATAACCTCCATTTTATTCACTTTCAAGAAAAAACCAAGTTAAAAAATGAATATATACAATTATATTTTACACACACATACTTTCCTGTCACTTTCCTGGTTCTAGACTCATTGTGTTTAATGATGATGACCACAAAGGATAATCATTCAAAACGATCTGGTATTTGCTCACATGAATTTCATGCTAGATTGGATGTTCTTCCAAGTTATCAAATGTCTTTCAGGAGCTCAAACTGGCTCAGTTAAAATGTACATCCAGAATGTTAAAAGCACAGGAGCAAAAGTAGCAAAACGAAACCTTCTACCATCCTCTTTCTGTTTTGCTCATTATCGGGAATACCTGGAAGCTGATTTCACTTCAATGACAGAATCAGGTTACCGTGGAGAATCTAGATAGTAGGATCTACCAAGAGTAATATTTTGCAACAGCAAATGCTCTAACAGGATTTATCTTGTGAGGTTCAGTTGTATAATTAAGATGGTGTTGAGGTTTGAATCAGCCTGTGAAGATTTCTTTGGAAGATAGAAAAAATGAAAATCAACATGTGACCTTATAATTCTGCAAAAGCAGAGGTTTTCAAAGGACTAGTTTTTGACTAAAAACTTCATTGAGAGCCCTTTGATGTAGTATTTTGACTTTGTATCCAACATTTCAAAACATGAAAAATACACACATGGTTAAAATGTTGCCCTGTTTGTGATTTCACCATATAAAGGAAAAAGGAATTTTCACCCAAAGCACTCTGCTCTCCAAGCTGTGATGCTTTTTACTTTGGCCTAAAGCCAACATCATATTCAGGTGTAAGTTATTGTCACTGCTTCCAACTTTCTAGGGCTTACCTGCCCACCGCAGATTCTAGAGCCAGACATCAGTACTTCAGATGAACATCTCCCCAGACAATGGTGCATCAGATGCCTGTTAAACTGCCAAATATAACACTTTGTTCTTCAGGAATGGCATACTTCAGAAAGTACATAGAGTAAAACAAGCTATTTGCAACAGTTTAGGAAAATAATATGACACTGTATATTGCTATTAATTATAGAAATATTTGCAATAACTCCAGTTTTAATAGCTTATAAAATGGGACATAATTCATTACAATTTGTGTCTTCGCGAGTTTTTTGTGATCCTTCTGGCCACCACCAAAGGATGTCTTCATTTGATGGAGACGACGCCACATCTCCACGTTTCAGACTTCTCCACCAACACTGCTAAGGCACATTCCCATCTGGCGTGGAGGAGTCTGCCCTCCTTCTTGCAGACGAAATCAGCAGGAATACCCTGGATTTCGATGATGTAACCTGGATAAGATCTCTATATATTAATGTGTGAAAAATGTGGAGGGAAGCTGGTCCCTTCCACCGGGAAGTGCTTCCCAGGAGGATTCCAGGTCCAGCTGGGCACAGGACATCACGAAAATCCCAAAACCAGAGTGGAGAGCAAAGAAAGGAAATGCATAAAGATCAACAGTAGAAGTTAAAAACAAACAAACAAACAAAAACCAAAACAAAACAAAAAACAAACAGGGGATGGCCAGAGGGACAGAAAGTACTTGGACTGAGTTCCCTGGAAACAGGCGGAGCTGGAGAGGTGCTGGAGAGGACGGCAGTGACTGCCCTCTGCCCCCGCCCCCTTAGGGAAGTGAGGACGCAGGGTTAGGCAGAGGGAAGAATTGATCCATAGTGCATCTGCCACTGGGAGCCGTGACAACCCTTCAGAAGAGTCCCAAGTAGAGGTGGGGGCCCAGTCTTTGTACCGCTACATTGTCAGGTCCTTGAGCATGAAGGTCCCCTGCAACTCTGGGTTATTCTGGGTGACATGTGGCTGGGAGCTGCTGTTCCAGCAGCTGGGGCTCAAGCGCCTGTACCCGAAGAGGGGTATAGGGCAGAGCAGTGGGGGGTCCACTACAGAAGCCAAGGGTGAGAGCATGTGAAGAGATGGGCCAGTTTGCTCCTCAGCACATACGTAAGTGCTGACCATGCAGTGATCAAGGTTCTAGACGTGGGGGAAGGAGGGCTGCCCAGAGCTAGACCTTGTGGGTCACCGCATGCAAGAGGGAGGCAGTGCAGTAAGGCAAGCACGTGAGAAAATAAGTTTAAAAAAAATTATGATTCATGTTCCTGAATGTTCAGAATGTTCCTGAATCTAGCCGTCAGTTGGAGTCAGGCTAACAGAAGATGATGTGTCCATTAAGCCACATTAGAAGATTTCCCAGTAGGAAATGGACCGCGAGTCCCGTGATGTGCCCACGGTCACGCAGCCAGCCCGGCTCCAGCCACCCAGCTGCAGGTTCTTTTCTTGCATCATATGTAGAGAAATATTTGGAGCAGGAAAAAAGTTATCCCCTAAAACTCCAGAGTGAATTATTTTTTATTTTTATAACTGGTCTAAATTTCATAGGACATGATTCTCACACATTCTTACGTGTTGGGAACAGGCCTTCACCTTGCCGATAATTAAAATATTCCACCTCTTGATCTGGCTTCGCTCACGGCCTGTGGGGTAGATCCTCGGTCTTTCAAGATTCTTCTCCCAGCCTCCTCCCTGTCCTCCCGGCTAAGATGCATCTGTGGACAGCTTGGGTTAACGGACTAAGGCTTTGTCCTCGAGGTGAGGAGAAGAATCCTGGTCCTCGCACAGGGCCTGGTGCACGAGGCCTCTGCTCAACTCTGCGACAATGACCCTTTTTTCCCCTCATCGCAGGGCTCCTCCCACACCCACTGAAGACTTGTGAGGCTGTTAAAACTTGTATTTTGCTGTTGGCCAGAATAGAACCCGGCATCCACGTCCTCTAGGCTGACTTGGCCCTCACTGCTTCAGTACATCCCTGTGTCTCTGCACACCTGCACCTGCAGCAGCTCACTTCTCAGCTCCACCTGTGTGAGGCCTCTACCTCCTCCCACAGGGGCATGCAAAAGCCCCTCGACCTGGCCACTGTCAGCTGACTTCCCCATCTGCTGCGGGCTTGAGCAGGAGGACCCCCAAAGACACTGAGGGAGGCCCAAGTGTGTTCTTCCCACCTGCTTGGTCTAAGCATCCTCATAGCCATTGCTTTTCACCTGCCTCCCTGACATGGTGGGACCCACTCACTGCATCTGGATTCCTCTCCATGTGTGGGGGTCCATCCCTGTGCTCACCTGGGTTACACACCACCTCCCCCCTCTGCAAGGACGCCTGTGCTCTTCCTGTCTGGTGGGGACATCTGTTACATCTTCCTCATGTCCCACCCTTGAGACCTAGTTCACCTAGACATTTATTTTAATGATGTAAGTGGAAGATGCTGTTTCTCCTCTGTCTCTGGGACAATATACCTCGTGACCTGCCTGGCATAATAAAGGAGGCCAGCCTGCAAATGAAAGTATGTGGCATCCAAAAGTAGAAAATGATAGCTCCATTATTCAAGACAGCTGACTAAATCTTGCTGAGGTTGCAGAAGAAGAATATCATTGGTTTTTTTTAAGTTGTTTTTTTTTTTTTTTTTTTTATATTTTTTTTTTATTTCAGCTCATCATGGGGGTACATAAGTTTAGGTTATATACATTTTCCATGTCCCACCCATCCCCCCGAGTCAGAGTCCCAAGCGCGTCCGTTCTCATTCTCCCGACAGTGCACCTGGCACTCATCATGTAGTCATACCTCCATCCCCTCCCCCCCCCACCTCCCCGGGTCTGCACCTTCAAGCATGACCATTCCCCAGAGGGTGTGCAACGCACTCATCATGTAGGCATACACCCATCCCCTCCCCCCACCCCCCATCCCAGTCTGATATCCAATTGGTATCCTTCCCTGATGTACATTTAGGTGATGATCAGGGAAACCAGTTTTCTGGTGAGTACATGTGATGCTTGTTTTTCCATTCTTTGGATACTTCACTTAGTATAATGGGTTCCAGCTCTCTCCAGGAGAACCAAAGAGATGTCGTATCATTGTTATTTCTTATAGCTGAGTAGTACTCCATGGTATACATATACCACAGTTTACTAATCCATTCGTGGATTGATGGGCACTTGGGTTGTTTCCACATCCTTGCGATTGTAAATTGTGCTGCTATAAACATTCGGGTACAGGTGTTTTTGTTAAAGAATGACTTTTGTTCTTCTGGGTATATGCCCAATAATGGGATTGCTGGATCAAATGGTAGGTCTACTTGAATCTGTTTAAGGTATCTCCATATTGCTTTCCATAGGGGTTGCACTAGTTTGCATTCCCACCAGCAGTGTATGAGTGTTCCTGTCTCTCCACATCCACGCCAACATGTGTTGTTTTGGGATTTTTTGATAAAGGCCATTCTCACCGGAGTTAAGTGGTATCTCATTGTGGTTTTGATTTGCATTTCCCTGATGATTAGGGATGTTGAGCATTTTTTGATATGTTTTTTGGCCATTCTTATGTCTTCTTTTGAAAAATTTCTATTCATGTCCTTTGCCCATTTTTTGATAGGATTGTTTGATTTTTTCCTGCTGATTTTCCTGAGTTCTAAATAGATTCTTGTTATCAGTCTTTTATCTGATGTGTAGTATGCGAAAATTTTTTCCCATTCTGTAGGCTGTCTGTTTATTTTCATGACTATTTCTTTGGCTGTGCAGAAGCTTTTTAATTTAATCAGGTCCCAGTCGTTTATTTTTGTTGTTGCTGCGATTGCCTTAGGGGTTTTCTTCATAAATTCTTTGCCTAGACCAATGTCTGTAAGAGTCTTTCCTACATTTTCTTCTAGAATTCTAATTGTTTCCCATTTAAGGTTTAAATCTGTTATCCACCGTGATTTAATTTTTGTGAGAGGTGAAATCTGTGGGTCCTGTTTCAGTCTTCTACATGTGGCTATCCAGTTTTCCCAGCACCATTTATTGAATAGGGACTCTTGTCCCCAGAGTATGTTTTTGTCTATTTTGTCAAAGATTAGATAGTTATATGAGGATGATTTTATATTTGGGTTTTCTGTTCTGTTCCACTGGTCTGTGTCCCTGCCCTTGTGCCAATACCAAGCAGTTTTAAGAACCACAGCTTTGTAGTATAGTTTGAAGTCTGGCAAATCAATACCTCCCATTTTGTTTTTATTGCTTAAGATTGCTTTTGCTATACGGGGTCTTCTCTGATTCCATACAAAGTGTATAATTATTTTTTCTAAATCTGTGAAAAATGATGTTGGTATTTTAATAGGAATTGCATTGAATCTATAGATTACTTTGGGTAGTATAGACATTTTAACGATGTTAATTCTTCCAATCCATGAGCATGGTATGGATTTCCACTTATTTACGTGTTCTGCAATTTCCTTCCTTAGCGTTTCATAGTTCTCTTTATAGAGGTCCTTTACCTCTTTAGTTAAATATATTCCTAGATATTTTATTTTCTTTGTTGCTATTTTGAAAGGTATTGAGTCCTTAATTTGGTTCTCCGATTGAATGGTATTGGTATATATGAATGCCTCTGATTTGTGTGTATTGACTTTGTAACCTGAGACATTACTGAATTCGTTAATTAATTCCAGGAGTCTCTTGGTTGAGTCCTTGGGGTTTTCCAGATACAACATCATGTCATCAGCAAAGAGTGAGAGTTTGATCTCTTCTGTCCCTATTTGGACACCTTTGATTCTGCTCTCTTGTCTGATAGCTCTCGCAAGGACTTCCAATACTATGTTGAAAAGTAATGGGGACAGTGGGCAGCCTTGTCTGGTTCCAGTTCTGAGTGGGAATGCTTTCAGTTTTTCCCCATTCAGTATGATGTTGGCTGTGGGTTTGTCATATATGGCTTGTATTATTTTTAGGTAGGTCCCATTTATGCCTATGTTGTTAAGTGTTTTTATCATAAAAGGGTGTTGAATTTTGTCAAATGCTTTTTCTGCATCTATTGAGAGGATCATATGGTCTTTATTTTTGCTTCTATTTACGTGGTTAATTACATTTATAGATTTTCGTATGTTAAACCACCCCTGCATCTCTGGGATGAAGCCTACTTGGTCATGATGAATTATTTTTTTAATCAGCACTTGGATACGATTTGCTAGGATTTTATTGAGAATTTTTGCGTCTACGTTCATGAGAGAAATTGGTCTGTAGTTTTCTTTTTTTGTTGCATCCTTTCCTGGTTTTGGTATTAATGTTATATTGGCGTGGTAGAATGTGTTGGGGAGAATTCCATCCTTCTCAATATTGAAGAATAGTTTATGTAGGATGGGCACCAGTTCATCTTTGTATGTATGGTAAAATTCAGGTGTGAACCCATCTGGACCAGGGCTTTTCTTTTTGGGAAGGTTTTTTATTGCTGTTTCAATTTCAGTTGTTGATATTGGTCTATTCAGGAATTCTATTTCTTCCTGATTGAGCTTGGGAAGGCTGTGTGATTCTAAAAATTTGTCCATTTCCTCCTCATTCTCCAATTTGTGTGCATAAAGATTTTTATAATATTCATAGATAATGTCACGTATCTCTGTGGCTTCGGTTGTGATTTCTCCTTTCATGTTCCTGATGGAAGTTATTAAAGATTTTTCTTTTCTGCTCTTGGTTAGTCTAGCCAGTGGTGTGTCTATTTTATTTATCTTTTCAAAGAACCAACTTTTTGTTTTATTAATTTCCCTTATAGTATTTTTGTTGTCTTTTTCATTTAATTCTGATTTGATCTTAATAATTTCTCGCCTTCTGCTGGGTTTGGGGTCAGTCTGTTCTTCTTTCTCCAGCTCTTTGAGTCTATTCATTAAGTTGTCTAGTTGTAAATTGTCTGTCTTTTTGAAATAGGCATTTATGGAAATGAATTTTCCTCTCAGGACTGCTTTAGCTGCATCCCATAGATTTTGATAAGTTGTGTCACCTTTGTCATTTAATTCAAAGAATGTTTTGATTTCTGACTTAATTTCTTCCTTTACAAAATTGTTATTCAGGAGAAGGTTGTTTAGCTTCCATGACTTTGCGTAGGAATGAGAGTTCCTGTTAAGGTTCATTATTATTTTTATTCCATTGTGATCTGAGAAGATGCAGGGTATGATTTCTATTTTTTTAATTTTTTTAAGACTTGCTTTATGACCTAGGATATGGTCAATCTTAGAGAATGTCCCGTGAGCTGATGAGAAGAATGTATATTCAGTGGTTTTCGGGTAGAATGTCCTGTAGATGTCAGTCAGGCCCATTTGTTCTAGCATTCTGTTTAAGTCTACTATGTCTTTACTTATTTTCTGCTTGGAGGATCTGTCCTGTGCTGTCAGTGGGGTATTAAAATCTCCAACTATTAAAGTGTTGTTGCCTATGATTTGGTTTAGATCGAGTAGGATTTGCTTTATGAATCTGGGTGCACCTAGATTGGGTGCATATATATTAAGTATGGTTATGTCTTCTTGTTGAATTGTGCCTTTCACCAGTATGTAGTAACCGTCTTTGTCTTTTATTACTTTTGTTGGTTTGAAGACTAAGTTATTGGAAATTAAAACTGCCACACCAGCTTTCTTTTGGCTACCATTTGCTTGAAATATCAGGTTCCATCCTTTTATTTTCAGTCTAAATGCATCTTTGCCGGTTAAGTGAGTTTCCTGAAGGCAGCAGACACTTGGTTTGTGTTTTTTTATCCATTGGCCCAGTCTATGTCTCTTGAGTGGGGAATTCAGGCCATTGACATTTAGTGAGAGAACTGATAATTGGGATAGATTTCTGTTTATCTTATTGGGTAGAACTTCATTGCTATGTTTTCTCTCTTGAGCCATTGTGGTGGCTAGAATTTGATCTTTAGCTCTTGGGTGGTTTTACATTCGTGGGTCTTTGTTGTGATGATCCATGTGTAACTCTCTTTTGAGTACTTCTTGGAGGGGTGGCCTTGTCTTGGTGAATTCCCTCAGTCCTTGTTTATCCGAGAATGTCTTAATTTCTCCTTCATATAGAAAGCTTAGCTTGGCTGGGTACAAGATTCTAGGCTGGGCATTATTCTGTTTCAGAAGAGTGAGAATGGGGCCCCAACTTCTTCTTGCTTGTAAAGTTTCAGTTGAGAAATCTGGCGTAATTCTAATGGGCCTCCCTTTGTATGTTACTTGTTTCTTTCTCCTTACAGCTCGAAGAAGGGTCTCTTTAGTGGATATTTTGGTCAGTCTGACGACTACGTGGCGTGGTGTTTTCCTATTTGCTATGAATCTTAAGTTGTTTTTTATTGCTTTGTAGAGTCTATAACTGTACAATTCTCTTTTAACACAGTGCCCTGACCGTTGCATAATAGTGAGACAAAGTGAGAATATTTCAGGATTGGGAAGAAGCTGTACTTTCAAACAACTTTTTGAAATATAGAGGGAGTGCCTGTAAATATGATGGCAAAATTGAATAATTTTTAATATATGCAGCAACTCTTCTAAACTTTATGTGGCTTGTTTATTATTTATAGATTTCAGTCACCTAATCATACATTAACTGTAGTACTCACCATGTGCCATGTGGCCCTCACTGACTACCTCAGTGCTTGCCCTATTTTCCTGTTTACCCAGGTGTGTGATGAGAAAACTCTGACCACTGTTATAAGGTGTGTTTTTGTAGAGGGGGAAGTCTAAAGGCAAATACTGAGTCCTCCGAGATCTCTCTCTTCTCCACCTCCTTTCTGAGCGTGCTGTCCTTTTTCCTCTCCTCTCCACCTCACTGCGGTATGTTCAGGTTCAGGACCCTGCTCAGGCCCCAGCAGGGCCAGCCAAGGGGGTGGGGAAAGCACTGATCGTGTGGGCCGTGTAGCTGTGCGTCTTGTGGAGAAGGACTATGTCTTTTCTTCATTCAATTCCTTCCATAGTGCAGAAAGGTCAGAGCTCGATGCCTAAGATTAAGGTGTGAGTTTCAGGGAATAGAGACAAAGACAGATACCACGGCCACCTCCCATCTAGATTTTAAACTTCTTCCTAATGCTTGCCACCAGGAAACCTGATGGAGGCGTGTGGGTCGACACAAACACACACACACACACACACACACACAAAGGTGCACACACAGTACACTAGGGTGGTTGGTCATAAAATGTTGCAGTATAGAAAAGAAGGTTCAGATATGAGAACTGTGAAAAGGGACATGTGACTATCCTCACAGAACCTATGGTCTCACTCAGAAAACAAGTATGTTTAATTAAATAAGGTTATTGCATAATACAAATAATTATAATGATACTATTAATGATAGTAATCCTATCTGAGGTGTATAGCCTGTACTGTCCCTGTCCCAGTCACTGTTGTAGTGTTCTACAGCAGTATCACAACAGGGTAGGTTTAGGTTTCTTTATATTACCTCTGATTTTGCAGGCTATGGAAGCACAAGGATGTAGAGTCACCTCAAGGTCACACAATGTCAAACCCAGGCGCTCTCTGAAACTGGTGCCTAATCCCTTGATTACTGAAAATGTCAGATTGAAACACTTGAGAAGGAGTAAATGTATCTGCTTGGGAGTTTGGGAGGCTTCCTAGTGGAGACACGGAGTGAGTGGAGTTTGCTGGGTGGGAAGACAGTAGGGAGTGGAGGGGACGCATGGAGCGGAAAAGCTTGGGATTGATGAACTATGTTCTTTACTGATGAAGCTCAAAGCTGAGGGGCCCAGCATTCTGAAATGACCTTGGATAGGTAGGCAAAGGCCCAGTAATAAATCATCTATGTTTTCTGAGACTTGACTTCAATTCACCTTTTTTTCTTTCATTATTTTAAAAGTTATATATGCTTACCATCCCCTCTGGCATATTTGCTTTTTATTTTTACATTGCTTATATATAATACTAAGAAGTACTAAACAACTTAATCTTAGATTGACAATTCAAAGGATTTCTAAATTTTGAAAAGCTTAGAGGTTATTTTATCTGACGTCAGTAGATTTACCCCGTAGATGGTGCAGAGTGCCAGTTAGCAGAAAGTTCTAAATAACTCAAGTGTGTTCAGCAAAATATCCTACTGGCAAATGAATACGAAAATAAGATCCCCAGACCAGGTGTCATATGTAAGACCTCTCAATCAATGAGCCCAAGAAAATCGCCCAATCAAAAAGCTCTGTTGGGAATGATGCCAGTGTAGATAATTCTGCATCAACATGAAATGATACAGCTATTCTGCCTAAGAACTGAATGGGATTCTAGGAATATCTTTGTTGTGTGAACATAGATTCTGCAGCTGTGAAGTTACGGTATATAACTTCACAGCTGCAGGATCTGAAAGACCTTTCAGATGTGGGTACTCACCAAAGTCTCCCTGGTCCTCCTCTCTCAGCATGAGGAGGCCAAGGGTAGGGTGCTCCCTCTGCCCCTACTCTTCAGGTGCTCACATGAGGCTGTTGATTCCAACATGGAATCACAGTAGTTGGATGCCGAATGCACACGTTTTTAGCACATCCTAATCAACTCAACCATAAGTTCTTGAAACACAAAGCTGTTCTTTAAAATATGCTTTTAACAGAATTAACCACCAAATGCATTGAGAACAGTGTGCTTCCCTGGAAGGAAATATGGGAGTTAGTCGCTTACCATCTCGAGTTCTCAGTGTCCACATCTACTAAATGAAGTATTTGCCTGGATGATCTTGAAGTATCTTTCAGTTTTGCCAACCATGAAGATTGAGTTAGGCATTTGGCAGAGTGGACAGGGAGTCTAAGGAGAATATAATGTGCAGGTTGCCAGAAATGAACTGCTAACCAGATGGCCAGGTGGTCACTTGTCTGGCTCATACAATAGCCTGGAGTAATTATTTTGCAGCTTTTCTTTGCTTTGTTTTTGCTGTTGACATCAGACCACCTAAAGTCACCAGTATCCTACCTGTTTGGTTAATCTCCAGACTGCTATAGCTCTGCTTGGGATCTGAGAGGCAGAGTCTGGGACCACCCACCTGGTCCAGCACACTTGGCCTCCCAGTGTGGCATGCACCTGTTTTTGCCCTGGAATCTCAGGAGACCACCTCAGAGAAGGAGTAGTGCCTCCAGCTTCATTAGCTTCCTGTTTAAAGCAATCACACGATCTTCTCCCCATCAGTTACATTTCAGTAAAACAAGCCATGATGAATTTTAATTCTGCAGAAAATAACTAGGAATGGCAAAATGAAGTGGGCACTCTAGCACATGCCTCTCCTGCTGTATTTAATGTAGCAAATATGTGGGTTTCACTTGCATGGAGATGCCACTAATAAGTTGTTTTTCTAGCAGTGGCAAAAAATGGGTCCCGATCCATGTCTACATTGTGGAAACTGACTAACTTGTCATTTGAACTGCACTGTGCAACTGTGACACTCACTGCTCAACTGTGCTCTTTCTCAATCAGGTCAAGATAATGAGGAAAACAGACACACAAACACAGTTGTGTCTGCTATTGAGTTTGAAAGGGACTCTGTGCCCTCATTATCTGTACAATAACATGATCATCCCGTATTAACCAGCTTTTGTGGCCAGTGCTTTAAGTTCCATTGTCTGAAACTCCTAACAGAAACTAGAAAGAGAGAATATTTTGTGAAAAAAAAGATATGCTATTTAAACAATATATTTTGAGCATGTTTGCCCCAAGGCTAAATTAACAACTAATCGTTGATAAAATATGTCAACATTTTTCTGCTTCTCTTTTCCCTGAGAGTATGAACATTTCTTTTTAATTTTGTGTCCTCTTTGCCAAATATGTCTGCAGTTTCCCAGTTTTGAATTAGTCACTAATCTCTTTTAGCCTAGGTGGGAGGATGGAAGTAAATTTGTAGAGGAAATTCCTGCTAGTATTCTAGAAAGAGAAGATGATTTAGAAATGGGAATCTGACTTGTCAGAAGGAAAATCTGACCCTTTTCTTACTATTTCTCTCTTTCTTTGTAGTTTATGTCAACGATGGTGGCAATATCTAGTTAATGCAAATCACAATACAAGGGCACCATTTATAGTTAAGGTTAAGTGATTTCCAAGGCTATTAATAATTGGCTGCCAGAAGCAAGCTGTAAATGCTACTTGTTTCTATGGATTCTATGTCTTTTGTTTATTTCCAACATCTATATATATGTGAAAGGGGAAAAAAAGGAGAGGGATGTTTCCAATGTCTGTATATATATGAAAGAAAAAATAAAGAATTAGAGAGGGATGATTTATCTCCCTAAATCTCAGCTCATAAAGCCAATTATAAGGAATTTGTCATCTCATATATATTAATATTTTAGTTAAATATATTTTAGAAAACAAAATAATACTAAATATAAAAGTATTATACTATCTTGAAAGAATAGATAAATGTGATGGGGAGCTTGCAATTTGATAATGTTAATTCATTTAGATTTATAAAAACAAAATAACATTCTGGATTTTTTTAAACAGAAAAATTACCCTTAGTAAATAACATTTTAATGTGTGCCTTTATGGCTTTCAAGCATACACCTTTCCGTTTTGTTTTAATTGACTTAGTAGATAGATATATTTTATTAAGTTAATAAAAACCTAAAGTATTGCACAAAATTGTATTTAAATATTAACTGAGCACTTAATAAAAACCTAAAGTATTGCACAAAATTGTATTTAAATATTAACTGAGCACTTATATTCATAAGGGGTATTGGTCTGTAGTTTTCTTTTCTTGTTGAGACCTTTCCTGGCTGTGGTATCAGGGTGATGTTAGCTTTGTAAAATAATTTGGGAAGGATTACTTCCTTCTCAATATTATGGAATAATTTCTTCAGGATAGGCACTAGTTCTTCTTTGTAGGTCTGGTAGAATTCAGGTGTGAAACCAGCTGGTATGGGACTTTTTTTTTTTTAGGAAGTTTTTTTATTACTGTTTCAGTTTTGGTACTTGACATTGGTCTGTTCAGGAATTCTATTTCTTCCTTATTGAGCCTAGAGAGGCTGTGTGTTTCTAAGAATTTTTTCATTTCCTCCACGTTTTCAAGTTTATGTGCATAGTTTTATAGTATTCAAAGATGATATTTTGTATTTCCATGGTATCAGTTGTAATTTCTCCTTTTTTGTTCCTGATTGAGCTTATTAGAGTCCTTTCTTTTCTGCTTTTCATTAATCTAGTGAGAGGTGTGTCAATTTTGTTTATCTTTTCAAAGAACTAACTTTTTGTTTCATTAATCTTCTGTATAGTTTTTATTATCGATTTCATTTAGTTCTGCTCTGATCTTGGTTATTTCTTTTCTTCTGCTGGGTTTGGGATTGGTTTGTTCTTCTTTTTCCAGTTTTTTGAGTTGATTCATTAAATTTTTGATTTGTGATCTTTCTGTCTTTTGGATGTAGGCATTTTATGACTGTGAATTTTCCTCTCAGGACTGATGTAGCTGTGTCTCACAGATTTTGATATCTTGTGTCCCCTTATCATTTAATTGAAAGAATCTTGATTTCCATGTTAATTTCCTCCTTGACCAAGCTATCATTCAGCAGTACGTTTAGTTTCCATGCTTTTGTGTAGAGATGAGTGTTTCTGTTGTAGTTGATTTCTAATTTTATTCCACTGTGGTCTGAGAAGATGCATGGTATAATTTCCATATTTTTTAATTTGTTGAGATATGTTTTGTGGCCTAGAATGTGGTCAATCTTAGAGAATGTCCCATGAGCTCATGAGAAGAATGTATATTCAGTGGTTTAGGAGTAGAATGTTCTGTAAATATCTGTTAGTCCCATTTATTCTAAAGTTCTGTTTAAGTCCCTTGTTTCTTTGTGTATTTTCTGTTTGGAGGATCTTTCTTGTTCTGTCAAAGGGGTGTTGAAGTGTGGCTATTACAGTGCTGCTGTTTATCATTTTGTTTAAATCTAGTAGGATTTGGTTTATGAATCTTGGTGCACCTGTGTTGGGTGTGTAAATATCTAGAATTACTATGTCTTCTTGTTGAATTATTCCCTTTACCATTATATAATGACTATCTTTGTCCTTCTTTACTTTTGTTGATTTGAAGACTAAGTTATCTGATATGAGAACTGCTATATCAGTTTTCTTTTGGTTTCCATTTATGTGAAATATTGTTTTCCATTCCTTCACCTTGAGTCTGAATGCATCCTTGTGAGTTAGATGTGTTTCCTGAAGACAGCAGATATTTGATTTGTGTATATTTTTCCATTTGGCCAGCCTATGTCTCTTCATTGGGTAGTTCAAGCCATTCACATTAATTGAAAGAATTGATAAGTGGGGTGGATTTCTGTTCATCCTGTTGAGTAGAACTTTTTTGCTTTGTTTTATCTCTTGGGTCATTATAGTATCTGGCCTTTCATCTTTAGCTTCTGGGTTATTTTACACTGGTGAGTGTCTGTTGTGCTCATCCATGTATAACACAGTTCTTAGTACTTCCTGTAGGGCAGATTTTATCTTGAAAACTTCCCTCAGTGTTTGCTTATCGGTGAAAGACTTTATTTCCCCCTCATATATGAAATTTAGTTTTGCAGGATACAAAATTCTAGGCTGGCCATTATTGTATCTGAGAAGACTGAGAATGGGGCCCCAGTTCCTTCTGACTTGGAAGGTCTCAGTAGGGAAGTCTGTAGTTAGTCTGCCTTCTGCTTTTGTCTTACAGATCATAGGAGGGCCTCTTTTGTGTTTATTTTGGCCAGTCTGATGACTATGTGTCATGGTGTTTGTGTATTTGCTATGAATCTCCCAGTATTCCTTTGAGCTTCTTATATGTGGATATCTAGATTGCTAGCAAGGCCAAGGAAATTTTCCTCAATTATTCCCTCAAATACATTATTCAACCCTTGTATATTTTCTTCTTCACCCTCAGGAATGCCTATGATTTTTATGTTAGGTCTCTTCACATAATCCCATATTTCCAGTAGGCTTTACTTGTTTCTCCTGTTTCTCTGCTCTATCTCTGTGACTCACTTGTTTAATCTAACGGTGTTGTCTTCAAGCTCTGAGATTCTTTTTTCTGCTTGATCTAACCTAGGCATCTTAAGGCTTTCCACTGTGTTTTGTAATTCCTTGAATGAGTTTTTCATTTCCAGAAGTTCTGTTTGGTATTTCTTAGTATTTCAATTTCCTTTGTGATGTTTTTCATTCATTTCCTGGATTTGTTTATGTGTTTGTGGTTTCTTTGTGTTGGATTTCTATTTTATCTTGAATTTCTAAAAATTCTTCATCTGTCACTTCAGTTTTCTGATTTTGGTTGGTATTCATTGCTAGAGAGCTGGTGTTCCCTTTGCGGGGTGTCCCTTTGCTTTGATTCTTCATACTTCCGGAGTTCTTTTGCTGATTCCTTCTCATCTGGAGCAGCTGTTGCTTCTTATCTTTGGGTTTTCTTTTGTTTAGATATGACATGCCCAGTTTAATCTCTGAGCCAGTAGGTGGTGCTTGTGGGTGAGAATCAACCAAACCCTTTATGATGAGTTAGTAAATGCAGTAAAGGGCATGCAAATTGACCTCCCTGGCAGTAGGTGGCACTTGCTGGAAGGAACAAGCTGCAACGTTGTTTTGGGGTCCTGTGACCAGCTCTAGTTCCTCTAGCGAAGCACTCTAAGGCCCCAGGTGGTGGGTGGGGCCCTGGGACTTCCAAGTGTGTCCTTATTCTGCATCTCAACACAGGCATGTGTGGGAGTGAGGCTGGGTGAGGCTGGGTTGGGTAAGCCTTCCAGGGTCGTTTGTCACTGAGATCTATATTGTTTAAACAATGCTCCTGGCATTTTTCTGTGGGATTTTTTAAATGGAATTTTTCCATGCTCTGCTCCAAATACAGTCAGCCCTGTCTAGTGGTGCAGTGGGCTAATGGGGTTGCCAGTCCTCATGGAATGTCTCCACATCCAGGTCATGGAGCTAAGGTTGTGTGAGCAACCCCTGGCTAAAATGCTACAGGCTCCCACTGTTTATAACCTGATTTAATATATTTTCTTGAATAAATTCTTCTCGATTTGTCTTGTGTCCTTTGCCTAATATCTAGAGATTTTAAATTATAATTTTTGAAAAATTTTAAAATTTATCATTGCTTTTTTTGGCAAAGGATTGACCAAATACCTCACATAGACACCCCTTCTCCATTGATTACTATTTGTTCCTGAATTTCATAAAAATGGAATCACACAGTATGCATCTGTGTATGTGTCTCTATCTGACTTCTTTTGACAATTTAAAAAAATGTTCATTTTATTGTGTGTATGAGAGTTGCTTACTTTTTAAACCTTTTCATTTATAAATAACTTTATCTTCACATAGAAACTTTATAAATAGTATAAAGGGTATTTCTATACCCTTCACCCAGCATCTCCCAATATAGTCTGATCAGAGAAGGGAAAGTGGCATGGGTACAACATATTGACTACAGTAGAAACATGATGTGGGCATTGCTGTAAATCGTTGTTAGATAGGTCTGCCATGTGTGATCTCTTGGTGTTGATATCTGCTGATTGTCTTCTAATTTCAAATGTCATGATCTCCCTGGTTTTTGATATGATGAGTAATTGTAGATTGTAATCTGGACATGTTGAATATGAAATTATGAGACTTAGATATCTATTTAAATCTATCACTTTAGCAAAAAATAAATCTATTCACTTTCAAATGCTCGTCCTGGCCTACTTTTGTGGGCTATTATTTGAATGTTAATTTTATGTTCAAAGCCTATTCAGCACTATCCTATTTGGGCCTGCCCTACTTTGTACTACCCAGAGGCCATTTGTAATCAGGGGGTGTTCCATATTCTAGTTCATTTCTCAAAGCCTTTTCACTGTTAATTCTGATATGTTTCATTCATGTACCATTTGGCTGTGTGTCCAGGACATGCACAGATATAGGTATGGATTTTTCCAGCTTCCCTCTCTTTAGGTGGAGGACGTAGAAGCAGACTCTTTGCTGCCATTCACTTAGTTCAGTGCATGGTGGCAATGGCTGGCCAGCCTCTGTCCCGCAGTCTCTGCAGACCCCAGTGGGGGCATGAGCAGCACCTCTGCTCGTGATAGTGCAGAGTCAGTGTCCTCTGCAGTGCCAGGAAGGAAGGAGGGAAGGAAGAAAGGAAGAAAACAAGGAAGGAAGGGAAGGAGGGAGGGAAGGAGAAAGGAAGGAGGGAAAAATAGTAAACACAGATGGAATTGTGTTGGCTCTGATTTAAGCATTGCTGGTGGATCTGCAGCACAGGCAAGACTAAGAGGACTCATTTCCAACAAGTTCTCAGAAAAGCCTCAGTACCATCCATAGCACTCTCCAAGAGCGGGATTATAGGACCAGCGTTTGGCAAATGTTCAGGAAAAATGACTTGAAGAGCTCGGGGGGTTGGGGGGGCGAGTTTCCAGTGGGACTTTAGGCTGAGATGGTTGGCTGTGCTGTCTTATTCCACAGAGCATGAAGACAGGTCTGTAAATGATGCCTTTGCAGTGGAATCGTGCTGAGTAAGTGTCCAGACACACTCAGGGGAGAGCACCCCAACTGCAGATCATGGAATCCAAGAGTACAGATTAATGCACTAAATAGAAAAACCCTAGAATAATTAGTAATCTCAGAGAAACTCAAGAGGCTTGTTTCATCCCCAAAGTAATAGTAGTTACTATAAAAAGAAAGAAGCAGATTTCTGGAGAATTCAGTACATGAATGCTAAATTTTCAAAACTTAAGATTCGTTAAAAGGACAGAATAGCAGTTAGACAACACTGTCATCTGGTAATGAATAGGAAGAATTCTTACAGAACACAGAGAAACAAAGAGACACACATGAAAGAGAGAGTTTCTTGTGGGAAATAACAACTGGAATTAGAGAGAGGGAGTGAGAGAGACTGAGCTCAAGTTAGAATAAAACTTGCCCCATATATATAACTAACATTTTAGAATTCAGAAAAGATTATGAGCTCTCATAAATCAGTATTAAAAGACAACACGATAGAAAAATGGTCAAAAGACATGAACAAGCGTAGGGCTCATATTCACTAATAAGCGTTTCTGAGTCTCCTATCACAAAGGCTGAACAGTGTCTCCTGTGAGGAAGCTGGAGGATGATACCTGTCACCCTCTAAGACATCTGCATCAGGACTGTGTGGTTCTGTGGACACTGGATCCACCTGCACCACCTGTGGGGAGAGTCTCCCTGTGCTAAGCCCCCATGGAGGAAGCAGAACTGAGGAATGGAGGGAGGGAGACAGACAGACAGACACCTGGGTTCATCTTCTTAACCCATACCTGGCTCTAATTTTTCCAGTTTACATAATTCAGTAAATAATCTTTTTGTTTGTTTGTTTAAGGTTAATTTGCATTGATTTTGTGACTTGTAACTGAAAGAATCCTAACATACAATATCCCTCTTAAACAGAACAGTCCCCCAAATCAATACTAAAACCATAAATCGACAAAACACACAATGCAATAGGAGAGTGTGCTTATACTATAAACCAGAAATTCACACAGAAAAAAAATATGCAAATGGAAAGTTAACACAAAAATAAGTTCAATTTCACTAAAATAGAAAATATAAATGAAAGCAGCAGAGTTGCCATTTTAAACTATCAGATTAGCAGAAAATAAATTATTTGAAAGTATTCAGTGGTGGGAGAATACGTGGAAAGAGGCAGTTTTATAATAACATAAATCAATAAATCATCTGGAAAGTAACTTGATAGCTAGAACAGTTTCATTTAAACCTTCAATCCCACTTCTAGTGGGAAAAATTCCCTCTGTACCAAAAAGAAGAGACCAGATGCTCATACAAATAAAAGCTTATTCGGCCAAAGTTTGTACCAGTGCAACAATTGTTATCTGAAGTCAAATGGATTATTTTGACAAAGAATGTGTATTATTTGTATAGGTGTACTCCTCAGAGAAATGGTATCCACTACCTATGTTTCATCACTCAACGTATATACGCCTGGGTTTTTAACGTAACATCTTCTTGCTTCTAATACATCCCATAATCTAATTCTGATTGATAAAATATACATATATAGTAGCACCCTGCAGAACAATAATCAATTACACCTACTCAGAGCAAGTTATTCAAATGATCCGTCAAGCCAACAAATCAAATTAAATTTTGCAAAATGCTAAACAAATGACTAAATGCTTGGTTTCCATCTTTTCCTTTCACAAACATAAAAAAGGCAAATAATGGAAAAGAACATGTTGCAGTATATCCTCTTTTATGGTTGAATTTAAAAGCAATACAAAATATGCAGGCATAGCACTGCCTGCAGGATATAAAAACTGATATAAAGTTAAGGAAATAGGTAAATAACTATTTGAGAACAAAGAATGTAATCTTTCTCACCTTTTTTGCTAACTTTTTGTGTGCCAAGAATCTTTTTAAAGAATGTTTACAAACATGAATGTCAATGTTAGGAAGGTATAAATTTCCCATGAGGCTTGAAGCAAGGTGTTTATTATTTTTATTGTCATAACTCTCTAAAAATCAAATACACGTCATGGTAAAATCAGATAGAAAAAATATTGAGCAATAAATTCTTCAATGAAAAATGCTTCACAGACAATAATAATGCCTCAAATTGATTTTGCTGCTTTGATATATCACACCATTGAAAATAGGGAAAACAAACCATTATCGTTTACTGTTAACGTTAGTTGTACTGTAGAAACTAAATTGGACTTCACCAGAAATACATCAGAAACTCTGAACAGTTTTCAATTTGTAATATACAAGTTAAGAATGAACCAAAAAATAAAGTTTGATAATTTTTCTCTTTTGAAGCCTTAGACTTCAACTGTTGCATGATTTTACTTGTTTTCATGTAATAAACATGAACTTACTCCACCAGAAACTACTGCCCCATTAGTCCAATAAATCCGTAGTACCCAACCATAGAAGTACAGTGTATGAACCATGGTAGGCCCATACATCAGTGACCCCTGGGACCCTGGAGTCCGTGTTGTCTGCTCTCCTGCCCCTCAGTATATCCCGTCTTGTCCCCGTTGACCCTGTGGTAAGTCAGGTCAGAACCAGAGTTCACTCCATCTTTTGCCTTCTAGGTATGCCAAGAGGGAGAGCCAAACAAATTCTAGGCAGGCCTTTAGGGTCTGTCTGGGGAGTTTCTCACCACTTCTAGAAAGTCTTTGGCATTTTGATCACCAGACATAATCAGAAATCCCTCAGGTAGCAAATGGCACCTAACAAAGACCATGGGGACCAAATGTTCACAAACCTCAACAGCCTTTGTAAAATGAAAAAATGGCTTCTTTTTTGTGGGGGTGTGGATTTTATAGGATTTATTATAGTTCAACTACATTTATAAATAATTTGCTCTTACAGGAAATGGGTTTACATATATTGCTTATAGGCAATTTTAAGTCTGAATGCTAAGATATTAGAGAAGCTCCCTTAGTCCCGGAAGATAGTACCTAAATAGTAGGTTCAGGTTTGCTTGTGTTTTCATATATTTAGAGAAAGAGAAATTTAGAAATGCAGAAGACTTTAGAGCTAACTTGGTCCTGCACTTAATTTTCAGTTATAATAATAATACTTAATGCTGATACTGGAATACCTACTTATTAGGAACAGTTCTAGACACCTTCCCTATGTTCAGATTTATATGTGAATCAAAGAGCAGGCCCTGACAACCACTGACCAAATCTGTGACCTGAGAAACACAGGGGCCTCAGTTTTGCAAAAAACAGGATTAAAAACTCAACCTACTTTAGAGAGTTGTTGTGAGAAGAAGGAAGAAATGTAGTATATATATATTTTCATATTGTGATATGATTTTGACTCTTTGGAGTGAACATAAGCAAAACTGGGCCAAGGCTTCTCTTTTCAAGCCCTCAGTAATTGTTTTTAAATCTTTGTTTAAAACATGCTGATATAATTTTGACCCATTCATTTGGCAATGTTGTTCATTAACCAAGTAGCTCAACCAGCATTAACTTAGGGGAGGAACAGGGGAAGAGCAGGACACTGTCCAAGTACTTGCTCCACACACACGGTAGAAGCTTGGATGAAAATGAAGTGCTGGCCACACGCGGTGGCTCACGCCTGTAGTCCTAGCACTCTGGGGGGCCGAGACAGAAGGATTGCTTGAGATCTGGATCATGTTGTTGTTGTTCTTATTGTTTTAATCCATTCTGCCAATCTATGCCTTTAAATCATATTGTTTAGTTCTTTTATGTTTAATGTAATTACTGATAAGGTGGAATTTGCAACTGGTATTTTTGTATTTGTTTTCTATATGTCTTACATCCTTTTTATTCATCTAGTTCTCCACTACTGCCTTCTTTATGTGTTAAATATGTATTTTCTAGTGTACCACTTTAATTCCCTTATTGTTTCTTTCACTGCATTTAAAAAATTTATGTTCTTAGTCTTTTACCTGCAGTTTACAATCATTATCTTAGAACAATCTAGTTCAAATTAATACTAACTTTTTAAAAAATAACTTATAGAAAATTTGCTTCAAAGTTTCTTCCCCTTCCTGTTTGTTACTATTGTCATATAAGTTACATATTAATGTATCATAAGTCTATGAACATAGTTTAGTAACTCTTGATTTATGCAGTTGTATTTTGAATCCTATAGGAGCAGAAAACTTTTATAAAAATACTTTGATATTGTCTTTTATAATTACCTATATAGTTAGTTTACCAGGTCCCTTTATTTATTTGTAGGGCTTCTGATTACTCTCTATTGTCCTTTTATTTCACCTAGAAGACCCTTTAAAATTTCTTGTACGGCAGGTGTGCTAATGCCTGATCCTCTCAGTTTTTGAAATTGGGGACTATTTTATTAATAATTTCTCCTTAATTTTTGAAGGATAGTTTTACTAAGCACAGGGTTCTTAGCTGACAATCTTTTTTTCTTGTGGCAAAGTTGAATATGTCATCTTACTGCCTTTTGACCTTCATTATTTCTGATGAGAAGTCAACTTTTAATGTTATTGATGAGGCTTTTTACATTGTGAGATGTTTTTCTGTTATTACTTTGAAAGATTCTCTCTTTGTTGTTGTCTTTTTTCAGTTTGACCATAATGTGTTTAGGTGTGGAACTCATTGAGTTTATTTAATTTGGAATTTGTCAAGCTTCTTGGATATGAAGATTAATGTTTTGCATCGTGTTGGGGGAATTTGAGGTCATTATTTTTCGAACTATCTTTCTGCCCCTTTCCCTCTCCCCTCTCTTTCCGGGGCTCTGTTATGCATATGTTGGCACACATGATGGTATCTCACACTCTCTGAGCCTCTGTTTATTTTTCTTCATTTTTTTTCTGTTTCCCCAGGCTGGATAACATTAATTGATCTACCTCAATTTCCCTGGCTCTTTATTCTGCCAGCCCAAAACTGCTGTTGAGTCTCTTTTGCGTATTTTCCATTTCATGTATTATACTTTTTAATCCAAGAATGTCTATTTGGTTCTTGTATATAATTTCTATCTCTTTATTGTTATTCTTTATTTGATGAGACTTGTGGACCTGTATATGTTAACAAGCTAATTCTAACATCAGATGTAAAGGCAAATGAGCTATAATACCTAAAATAATTTTGGAAATGAAGAAAAAAGTTTGAAGATTACACTACCTAATTTTACATATTACTATAAAGCTATGGGAATCATGAAAATCTTTTTGTCAATATTATAGACATACAGTGTTATGGAACAGAATTTAGAATCTAGAAATAAACCCACACTAACATAGTCAACTAAAGTTTGGCAAAAGTTCAAGAGACTAAAAACATGACCTATAAAAGAAAAAGAATGATAAACTGGACTTATTAAAATCTTGATCTGCGATAGATACTCCTAAGAGAAGTGAAAAGACAAACTACATATTGGGAGAAAATAGTTGCAAATTACATTTGAAAAAGAGTTTGTATCCAGAATATTAAGGAATACTCAAAAGTCAAAAACAAAAATACTAATAACTCCATAAATAATAGGTAAAAGATTTAAACCAACACTTAACCATCAAAGATGTATGGATGTTATCATATTTTCATATGCTCAACATAATCAATCATTAGGGAATTGTGAACTAAAAGTACATTGAGACACCAATACACAACTACTGGAGTATCTTTTACAAAATGGCATAGAAAGTGCTGGTAAGGATGTGAAGAAACCAGAATTTATACATTTCCTCTGGAAAGCAAAATGGTACAGCTACTTTAGAAAATAGTTTATCAGGTTACATAAGGTAAACATATACCTACTATACACCAGCATTGTCACTTCTAGGGAATGGAAACATATTCACATACACACACACACACACACACTTGTACATGAAAACTTAGAACTGCTTTATTTATAATTGGTAAAATTTTAAAGCAACTCAGATTTCCTTCAACTGGTTACTTGATGAACAAACTGCTATACATCCATATAATGAGATACTACTCAGGAACTTCTATTAAAAGATAAACTATTGATTCATGCAACAAAATAGACAAATCTTAAAGTGGAAGAAGTCAGACAAAAAGGCTACATATTGTATGATTTCTTTTATATTACTCTTGGAAAATCAAAATTATAGAAGAAAAAAGAGATTGGTGGTTGCCTAGGTTTGGGAAGTGGGGAGAGGTATTGTCCATAAACAGGTTGCATTATTTGGGGAAAATGTGGGGAGTGATGGAATTGCAGTGGTGGGGACAAGACTATGCCTTTGCCAAACCCAGTAGAACTATACACCAAAGAACGTAAATTTTTACCATACATAAGTTGTTAACAATCAACCCGACTGTGGGAGCAAAGATGAAACACATGCTCCAACAAATGATCTGACTGTATCACAAGTGAAACATACACCTGCACAGGAGGGGATGGGGGAGGGGGAAAAGAGCTGACCCAAATAACAGTGTGTTGACTTGATCCTGTAAGGCTAAAGGTAAAAGCAACTGCAATTTTAATTTTGACTGTTATGCTTATTTCTACAACCTTTATAACTGCAATCCTGATACATAAGGAAATGATCACTGTGAAAACCTATGATGCTCTAACACTTTGTTATTTTGTCTAGAAACAGTAATGTCTCCATATTTTCTGATTTGTTATACCCAACCTCCTCTACTTGGCTTGCAGGCAGTATTCCCCATTATTGGTCCCTCCTTACATAGTTAATTTTGTTTTAGACTCTCTTATAACCTTCCTCTCTGACTCCACTCCTTTTGGGCCCTTCACATACCACACCACACTCCCCCTGCCACATACAGGACATATTTCCCTGTGATTTTTTAATGTTCCTGGCTCTTAAATTTTTCTCTGCTTCTGCTTATCTGTGTCCTTTCCCAGCTCATTTTTTTAAACTCTCCTCCAATTTCCTATTTCAGCTGACAGTGGCTGGCATGTAGCTAATATGAATAGAGGATTTTTTATGTGCAGGTGTTTGCTCTTGGCATTTATAGTATCACACTTAATCCTCGTCTCAACATCTCTACAACTTCATTTTCTGAAATTTTAGTATCCATATAATCTGTATCATTTATAGACATACAGGTGAAAGCCTTTATATCTATATCAGCTATAAGTCAAAGTCATATATGGGAAAGCCTGGGCCTGACCTTTGTAGAGTTTCTGGATGGCAAGGCCTTACAGGATACCTGAGATATTATATGTATGTGTGTGTGTGTGTGTGTGTGTGTGTGTGTGTGTGTGTGTGTGTGTGTGTACATATGTAAAATCTAAGATGATCTATTTCAAGTTCAATGGGCTTCTGCTATTATAAGGTTTTAGAGGATGAAGTTGAAGAAACAGGTAATATTTCATTGCTGTCCTCAAAACCATACTCACTAAATTGACTTTTTTTTTCTCATATAATGTATCACATTTTTAATTTAGAAATATTTAGTGGGAAGTTACCTTCATGAACATATGTATTTACACATGTATGTGTGCAAATTATGATAAGAGCTGTGAAGAAAATATTCATTTATACCTATCTTGTTTTTTTAAAAAAGAATTTGAGCTGGAAATCACAAATACCTAATGATTTTCTACCAGAGTAGTGTATTGGAAGTGTGTAAGATAAGACTACTGATTTCAAAGAAGTTTTGCCATCTATTTGAGTTAGGGAGATCTCATTCTCTCTCTCTCTCTCTCTCTCTCTCTCTCTCTCTCTCTCTCTCTCTCTTTCTCTCTCTCTCTCTCTCTCACACACACACACACACACACACACACACAGTCCTATCATAGGGCAATGTAAGACATTGTATAATTAAGTCATATTCAAGTTCAGAAAAGGGTTTGATGTTTGGCCAATGTGGACCTGACTATTTGCTGAATTTTTCTTGAGCTGGAGCACAGGAGTCCTTGAACCACAGATAAAACCTGCATCATCAGAAGTAAATAAGAAGGCAGATCAGGCAGGAGAAACCCTGTAAGTAAAAAGCCTGGAAGTGGGAGTTAGACAGCTAGTGTAGAGCAGGCTTGGACTCCTCATAGCAAGGCAGGAATTTGTTTTCTACATCATGAACTGAACCTTCCCCCATCAGAGCAATAGATTATGCATTTAGTCTTAACTTTGAAAACTTAAAAGGGCAGTTCTTTCCTCCTTTTTACAAGTCTAAATGAAAACAGAAGAATGGGTTCAAAAGCATAAGAATGGCATGGTCTCTTTTTTGCTAAAAGTTGTTATTACCTAAAATTGCAGGAAGTTGATTTAGTGTAATAGTGGGCGTTCTACTGAACACTTCCTCTGAGTCCGTTCAGTAACTCTTTGAGAAGATCCTGAGAACAAGATGGAGTGATTCACCTAAAAATGGAAAAATAAATGGATGTCAATTTCATCCTTTGAAACCTAGGAAAGAAAGGGCCCTCTAGTTGCTGCCTACATAAACAAGTACTTTTCTACTGGACTCAAACCTCACTTAAGATGCTTAATAATGGCTTCCAATCCCCACGGTTAATAAATATTCAGGTGCTTTATTTAATTACATGGCAACGGCTTCTTTGTAATTCCCTCACTTTCCCTAGACATACCTAGTAACCTTTGTTCAAACCACAGTGCGTTTTCAATTAATATATCAAAAGACACAAGCTTAAGCTTTGACATTTGTAGAAACCCTTGACTTGGAAGTATTTTTTTCTGAAGAGATTGACTCCTGTACTTGACCTCAGGACCCTTAGTGGAGGAAGGAGAGTATTTTATTTTAGATTCAACGTAAAGTATTATCTGTACTTGCTATTTGAGTGACTGACTCTGAACGTTTGGTCCATTGTGTTAAAATGTCTTCAATTTTCTACCTAGACTATTAAAGTTATTTCCTCTGAGTAATGACAGTAGACCCAGATCTTCACACAAAGACAGAAAAGGTCAGAGTTGAGTCAGAAGTTAAATATCTCCATTTTACTAACATGCTCTTTGGATACTCCGACACAGAACAAAAGCATCTGGGCTTGCTTGCTTGCTGGTGAAATATGAATGGGATTTACATGCTTATATATAATAGTCTATGTAGGTAATTAAAACTGGTGTCTATTGCATGCTTATTTTAATTTTTATTCTGTATTTTCAAGGCTACACATAAAACTTAAATCTTTGATCACTTTGCTATCAAAGGATTTGTTAAAGCTAACGTCTATTTTTCAGATGATGTTTTTCATCTCTACAAAAGCCAGATATTGAGAGTTTTAACATTTATTTTTCCTCCTCTTGATTATTGGTAGTCATTAGAACACAAAAATGAATAGTCATTACTATATTTTTAAAATATTTTTCCAGAGCTGCCTTTCTTAAACTATCTTATGAGAATAAGTAAGTTTCCTTGGGGTATTTAAAACTTAGGATTTTTAATGAGATACTTCACATTTTTATTTATTTTGCCATGATTTTGCAGAGCACCTTTTGCAATTATGTAAGAAATTTTCCAATTAATTTCTCTACTTTAAAATACTGTCTTAAAATAACTAAAATGTTGTCTTCCTTACCCATCGTGTGAGAAACTATTATGTGATATTTTTGCATATTAACAATTGATTAGTTTCTTTCACTTTATTACCCTTCCATTCACATTTGTTTATTTGTTTTAAATTATATTTAAGAAAACATTTGATTTTCTTAGAACTAAACCATGTAGGGGAGACAAATCTAGAATTTTAAATGAATTTATAACTATATAAGCCCATTATTCCTCATCATTAGGTAAGGATATTGTACTTCTCCAAAATAGTTATATATGGAATATTCTAAGTTCCAGATGAGCTTATCAGACTGAGAAGAAATCAGTTGGCTCAAAGAGAACTCCTTTTCTAGATTGCATCAGCACTGTTGTCATTGTTGGTTGGCTCAATGTGCATTTAGTGTAGAGAAGTGTGTCTCGTCAGCAGAGAAGATGGATTTGATCTCAGGGCTGGCCGACTCAACTACAGAGTCCATGACTGGAGCAACAATGGCCCTTTTTTCTTTCATCTTTGCCTTTAGAGCCACATCCCTGGGAAAAGTACCATGTCCAAAGGGAAATTAAAGATTTTCTTTCTTTCTTTCTTCTTATTTCCATGATTTTTCACAAAAGATTTTTGGTGATTTTATTATTGTGATGAAACAGATTGTTCAGGCCTACCAGGTGGGCACATTTCCTTATCTACTCTGAAACTGAAATGTCGTGGCTCCTCAGAACTCACCTGGCCATGCCCATGTTAGACGGCAAGAGAATAAGACTGTTGGAGTGAAGTCACCTGAAGAGAATGGCTGACTGAAGTGTCAGCTGCTGACAAATTGTTGGATGAAAAAAGAATTTAAATGGACAACAGGGAGACTTAACTATTTGCTAATATCCAAAACATTGGTTTGCCTGGACATTTATGGTGAATCTCTGAGCTGTCCCTACTCAGGGAAAGGGCAGAAGGCTGACAGGTGCCATCTGCTCCCTGGGAAGAGACACTGGCACAAGCTTCACCCATCAGAAAATATCAGGGCTGTGAGGATAAAGTCTTTATCCTCAGCAGTAAATAGCCACTCCCTACTGTCCTTCCAGACTGACACATTTGCTCTTGTGGAGACACATCAGTTTATCTTCTGTGGACCTGACTGTATCCCACTTCCATCATTCACCTCATGCCTCTAAGCTGTCACAGGCTTTTTCATCCATTCTTCTGTAATAATCTTCCACCTTAGGTTTTGTTGTTTTTTTTTTTTTAACCTACTTTATCTTCTCAGGTCCTAGTATGACCAGATGAACACTTCTAAGAGTGTATTTTTAAAAAGTGAGTTATAAGCATCCAGTGTCTGCAGAGAAGTTTATAATTTTTTAAAGGATACACTAAAGTTTTACTTAGAATGGAAATAGAGTTTATCTATCAAGCTTGAAATCTGTAGCCTTGGAATAGGTACCAACTTGTTTGTAGATGAACAACAACAACAACAAAATTCCTGGATTAACTATGTTGTAGTAAAACATATGGATCTAATCTGATTCATAAAATGAAATCTTTTTGTAAACGCAGCCTTTTCATTCATGCTAAGGTGAGAACATTCTGTAAACTTCCAGTGATATTGTCCCAGGCCTGCAAGCATGACCAGCTTCTTTAACTTTGTCCAGGTGATCTCACTGCTGCCTGTTGAGCCCTGTTAAAATGGCTCACTTCACCTCCCATGGATTTGCGCCAGCCTCACCGGCAGCCAGTGGACAGACACTTCAGTAAGGATGGAGGGCAAATTTCATTCTGCTTACCTTGCTCTGTTCTCATGTCACTGTAGCCATTTGGCCCCTAATTAGGCACTCCCACTGATCCTGGAACGTTCCAAATCCATCCATCTAAAGCAGAAATTCTTTTCCTGATCCTCTCTCTCACAGTCCAGGTGATCCATGGACAGAATTTGGGGGGAATCTTTAAACTCAGATGTAAAAAGAATTTCATCTTTATTTCCACTAAGCTCTAACTGAAATTTAACATGACTTTCAATTTTGAATGAAGCACACACTAGAGTAGTTCATTAATAAAAATCATAGATATTCTCACATCACATTACGGTGATTGCAGGAATCTCAGTGTGCCATTTCACTCCTTCCTACATCAGAATTCTAAGAGATATTTGACTCATTGTTATTTAATGCATTACTAGAGAGGCATACATATGACTAGATTGGAAAAGTTTATTATTAGGATCATCATTAACATCAGTGTGATTGGGTTTCTTAATTACCATATGTATTTTCTTTTATGCCTTTAAAAACCAGGTCTCTATTGGCATTACGAGATTGCCAAAAGGCCCCAAGGTACAAACGAAATTAAACTACTTCATGGATACTTGAATATTTTCTGGCTCTGTCTAAAGCAATATT
The DNA here is from genome assembly GCF_020740605.2 of Lemur catta. Lineage (NCBI taxonomy): Eukaryota > Metazoa > Chordata > Mammalia > Primates > Lemuridae > Lemur > Lemur catta. Next base: position 21,643,749 of record NC_059136.1, read on the forward strand.
TGGAAATGTGAATTCTCATGATGTAAACTCTGGATCATATCCAACTTATTTTCTTTAGTTCACAGATAAATTGCTCCCTCTCTCACAGGTCTCCCACTGCCCCACTTCCATGATATGCAACCTTCTTAGCCCACATTTCTTTGTGAGTAATGCCAGGTCCACATCTTGACCTTTTTCCTTGCTCTCTTGCCATTTCCAATACTGTCCAACTGAGCTGTAGATTGTGTTCAAGAAGGAGTGGTACAATGCCAAGATTCAAAAAGCTTTATATGAGGATACATCCCATATAGAATTTACAAATACTTGTTCATCATTATGTGCTCATTGTTGACTAAATAAATAAGCAAAGGATAACTGAATATTTTTTAAACTACGGAGGAGAATTATGTCTTTCAACAGATTGTATTCATTCCCTTCAATCAAATCCGAATATGTCTTTGTCTGCCTTAACTCAAACAATTGGCCACAAGCCCAAACACTGAGAAGGAACAAGTATGACATTGTCAGGGATTTTTAAAAACATGGCTAGTCACCGCATTATTGCACTGGCAATTTTATCTGAGATAGTAGTACAGATAAAGAGCAGAGCTGCAGAGAGGAGAAAAATATGCAGTAGTGGAATTTCAGGCATTAATTTAAGTGCTTCCTATTGAATTAATAATATTAAAGATAATCTCTATTCTAATCTATTTACAAAACCACCTAACCAAAAAAAAAATTGTAGATGTGATGGGGTTTCTGAGACTGGGAATGGTGGCCTATGTGATTCAGATAAACTTCTCTGAGAACAACCTAAAAGAAAGAAACTTCAGTATTTTGTGGAGCTAAGAAGACAATAATACTTAAATGGCCACTTTCAGGGAAAGGGAAAAACATCAGAAAGATGGTCATTTTGGGCCGATCTTCCTCTGTGTCCAGCAGTTTTTAAAGAAGCATCTCAGAGGGTTAGGAGGTAAGGAGATCTTTTGATCAGAATAAATACCAAAAGAAAATGTTGAAAAGTTGAAGGGTAGAAAATGCAGAAGCAGAAGTAGAAACCAGGCAAGGCAGTAAAGACATATATATATATAGGCCAGGCGTGGTGGCTCACGCCTGTAATCCTAGCACTCTGGGAGGCCGAGGCAGGTGGATTGCTCGAGGTCAGGAGTTCGAGACCAGCCTCAGCAAGAGCAAGACCCCGTCTCTACTAAAAAAAATAGAAAGAAATTATCTGGCCAACTAAAAAAATATATATAGAAAAAAAATTAGCCGGGCATGGTGACGCATGCCTATAGTCCCAGCTACTCGGGAGGCTGAGGCAGTAGGATCGCTTAAACCCAGGAGTTTGAGGTTGCTGTGAGCTAGGCTGACACCACGGCACTCACTCTAGCCTGGGTGACATAGTGAGACTCTGTCTCAAAAAAAAAAAAAAGACATATATATATAATTGGAGTAAAAAAAAAAGAGGAGAAAAAATGAGACAGAAGCAATATTTGAAGCAATAAGAGCTGAGAAATTTTTAAAACTGATGAAAGACATCAAATCAAAATTTCAAAAACCCCTGTGAACTCCAATCAGGATGAATAAGAAAGTGATTAAAAGATACTTAAACATATCGAGGTAATCAGCTGAAAACCAGGCCAAACAGAAAAGTCTTGAAAGCACCTAGAGCAAAAACACTCATTTCCTTCAAAGGTGCAATCATTAGATTGAGAGTTACTTCTCAGCTGAGAAGATGGAATTCACAAGACAGTGGAGTGAATTCAAAATGCGCTTAAATAACTGATGTCTAGGCCCCATGCGTCAGGAGTCTCCAGACTGTGGAGAGCCTTCTTCAGAACTTTTAAATCCCTCTCCGGAAACTAGGAAAGCCGAGGCTGGCGTGCCATCCAGGCAGGGCTCATAGAGCACAAACTGGCCCTGCCTGGATCCCAGCTGCTGGCAGTGCCAACCGTCAAGTTGTCCCAGTGGTTGGGATGAGCAAAATGTCAGTGCTGTCCCAGTCGGGCTCACTGAGCCTGGGTTACACACACCTGGCACCACTTCTATTCCTTTCTGACCTACAGTACATATATGGGGTTGACCAAATGCCCCACATAGCTCTGGAGCTTGTGCCTATGGGATCACCCCAGGGACCTGCAGCCAGGCCTGGTCTGGGGTAGGCTGCCTGGTTACTGGATGTTTTCCTGCTTACTGGCATGAATTTAGGCCACAGAAAAGGTGCTGACACACAGATGTTTGGCGACTCTCGCTGACATTGGACACAGGGGAGTTCAGAGATCTGTGTTAATGACAGGCTTGGACTTGAGCCCTTTTGGTGTTGTGACCATAGCACACCTATGACAGCCAAGGGCAGCAGGGACAGCAGGGGCATTCCTTCCCCCAACCACCCACAGCCACTGGCCCGCAGGGTGATAGATCGCCTCACCCTGCACCTTGTGATGGGTAGTCTCAGGGGTGGCCACACCTAACTTCCCTGAGGGCTTTTGAGACCACTGCTCAGCAAAGACAGCAGACCCTCCCCATCAGTGTCCTGACTCTGACTGAGGAGGTGTCCTTGTGCTCCGGGGGGTCTCAGACTGCTGGATGAGGGACACACATCTTTGTGTAAATGGCATGGCTCTTCTTGCTCTGCCATGCCCTCCTGTATTCTTACTCTGGAAGTCAGGGGTATGATCTACATCAAAACAGAGTCAAGAATAGCTAGGGTGCTTTTACAGCAAAGAGCAAATGTGATATTCATAGAAGTGTGGGCAAATGGACAAACAGAACAGAATAGAGTTCCCAAAGACAGATTAGATTGATATTTCCACAGAAATCAAAGGATAGATTATTTGGTACGTAATAAGGCATCATTTTTTTCCATATGAAACATAAAGTAAGATCTCTGTGCATATTACCTAGAAATCAATTCCAGCATGATTAAAAACAAATATGAATAAAAATCAAAACATTCACAAATATATATAAAAAAAATCTCTATGGCCATTAAATCCATGGTCAATAGACAATGATACATTGCTCAACCTCATTTGTTATTAAAGAAAGCAGTAGAAATTTACACAGAAATGAGATGGCATGTCATGCACATTAGATTGGCAACATTTTAAATATCCAGCTAAATATAAAGTTTTGTTAAGAGTGTGGAGGATCAAGAACTGCTGTGCTACTGTTGGTGGGGAAATCATGGTATGTAGTTTGTAAAGCTGATGATGTGCATTCCCTGTGTGCACACAATTCCACCCTTAAACAGTATTTTTTCATTCGTGCATTCAAGGAGACATTTTTTTAACATGTTCATTGTAAGACTTTTTGTGCTAGTAAAGAATTGATGAGAATCTAAATGCTCATCTATAGGAGAATGGATAAACAGTGTGTGATTGTTTTCTCTCTCTCTGTGAGTGTGTGTGTGTGTGTGTGTGTGTGTATACTGAGGGCTTTGGAACAGCAATCCCCCCATAACAATGAGCCCACCCAGCACCCTCATCTTGGTTTCCACATATAATCTGCTAATAAAAGAAACCAGGGCTACTTGGAGAAACAGCTGTTTCTCGGACCAGGGAAAGAATATAGGGAAAATGCAAGATCGGCCTGGAGCATCTTGTAGCGCCAGAAAGAAAGAAACTGCTAAAAGACAAAAGAGTGGGACATGTCAAAGAAATAAAGGAACTCCCAATGGCCAAACCATTTTAACAACAAAATTAATAATTAAATTTAGTACAGTGTAGCTCAAAGAATAAAATAGACATGAGCCCGTACAGATATAATGATTGAATTCATAAATAATCAAGAAGAAAAAAGCCTAAATCTTCCTGTCAGAATTCAAAATAATTTCTGTAGATACTCCCTGCTAGGAGGTGAAGCTTAACCCACCCCTTCTCCACTTGAGTGTGAGCTGGACTTAGTGATTTTCTCCCAAAGAATAGAATATGGAAAGGGGGCAGTAAAGTATCTTTCCAGCAGAGAAAGCTAACAGACATTATTGCATCCAGGTGATGGAGGTTAGTTAACCTCACCAGTGACAGGTCATGTTGATGGCATGATAGGATGTGTTGAGAGGAGCACGTCACCTCTGTGGTGGTCCTCCCCAAAAAACTCATGCCCCAGGTTAACCACTGGAAAAATATCAGACAAAACCAAATCAAGGAATATTTAGCAAAATACCTCACCAATGTTCTTCAAAACTGCCAAGGTCATCAAAAACAAGGAAAGATTAAGAAACTGTCACAGATCAGAGGAAATTAAGGAGACATTAAAATAATTGCAGTGGCATCAGGACTGGATCCTGGAACCCTAAAAGGGGACTCATGAAAAACCAGATAAGTCTAGAGTTATTAAATAGCAGGGGACCAGTGCAGTTTCTTAATTTTGTCAATGTACCATGAGGGTGTGAGATTAACAGTGGGAAGGAAAGCATATGTGGAACTCTCTGCACTGTATCATTCTGAAATCATTCTAAAGTAAATGTTTATTAAAAAATCATTGGCTACCACTACATACATACTGGAATGAGCAAAAGCCAGAGCACTGACAAATGCTGGCGAGGATGCGCAGCAACAGGAGTTCTCTCTCATTGCTGGTGGAAATGCAAAATGGTAGAACGCTTTGGATGTCAGCTCGGCAGCTTCTTACAAAAGTAAACATACTCTTATATATGATCCAGCAATCGCACTCCTTATAATTTACCCAAAGGAGCTGAAAACATGTCCACATAAAAACCTGCTCAGGGATGTTTATAGCCGCTTTATTCATAATTACCAAAACTTGGAAACAATCAATGTGCCTTTCAGTAGGTGAATGATTCAGTAAACTTTAGTACACCCAGAAAAGGGAATATTCTTCAGTGCTAATAATAAATTGGCCATCAACCATGAAAAGACATGGAAGAAACTTAGATGCATATTACTAAGTGAAAGAAACCAATAAATAAAGAGTACATATTGTATGATTCCAACTATATGATGTTTCAGAAAAGGAAAACTATGGAGACAGAAGAAAGAGCAGTGGTTGCTAGGGATTGGGGTGGGGGTGACAGGGGATGAATAGGTGGAGCACGGAAGATTTTTAGGGCAGTGAACCTGCTCTGTATGATACTGTAATGGTGGATACATGGCATTATAAATTTGTCTATCCTTTCGGGGATGGGTGAAATCATAGCTAATGGGTACAATGCATGCTACCTGGGTGTTGGGCACACTTATAACTTTGACTCAAGCAGTACAAAAGCAATCCATGTAACTAAAACATTTGTACTCCCATCATATTCTGAAAGAAAAAAGAAAATAAATAAAATAAATTTGTTCAAATTCATAGAAGGTATAACACCAAGAGTGAACCCCCTACTATAAACTCTGTTCTTGGGGTGATAATGATATGCCACTTTGTAATAAATGTCCCACTCAGATGGGCGATGTTAGTGGGGCAGGCTGTGCATGTGTGGGGGTGGGGGATGTATGAGGCATCTACGTACCTGCCTCTCAATTTTGCTGTGAACCAAAAACTGTTTCATAGTTATGAAATTATTTCTAACTATTAAAGGGCTTGTATATCCTATTAACATTGAAGAACTGAAGATTGATACAACACAACCTTGAGCCAAAGGGAGTGGAAAGGTGACAAATGCAGTGGTAACAGCTGTGAGGTTTTGGAATTCCTGAGAATTCCAGTGAGGTGTTTTCTGCCTTGGGGTGACTGCAGAGGACAGTAGAATTTCTCCTCCTCTTGGCATCTGCTGAGCTGTAATTGCATTCAGGCTTCCAGATGTCACCATGTCTGTTTGCCTCCACATATTATAAGACAAATATTCAAATAAGACAGGAAAGGGAGCCTTCTTTTCAGTGTCTGCTGGTAATGCACTTTGAGACCTCCGGTGGTGTAGTGATTTTCCCCCTATGGTCAAGCTTGAAGATATTTTAAGATTCCATAAATCATCTTGTACAATATGTGTTATACAGCTTTCCAGAAACAACGTTTAAAATATCAAGACAATTAGATGGATTTCCACGCAAAACTTTTCCAGGCCCTCCTCGCAATAACCCCTCTGTCTCTGCAAGTCGGGCAAGGGCACAGTCCCATCCTTCAGACTGATTTCTCTCTTGGCTTCCAGACCAGCTCTCTCTGTGGTCTGTCCCCTGCCCACCTGCAGCTTTAGTGGCTCCTCCTCAGCCCTTCCTCCAGCTCTTCCTCTTTCTCTTCCTCTCGTGGAACCCCTGGTGTCCGCTTTGGGGAGCTCCTCTCTCCTTGGTGTGTACACTCCTGCAGAGCCACCTTACTCACTTTCCCTGTGTCAACATGTCCATACCCTTACCTCCTGCCAAGCCCTCCATCTCAGTGACAGATCTGTTCATCTCATCACCCCTGGATGCCCCATGGATGCTTCAAAATCAACATGTCACAAACTTTGCTCATGTTTACCCACCTGTTCCATCCCCCATCCCAAAACTGCTCCTTCTCTGCTTCTCAGCTCAGAGAGGATGCTACCTGCACCTTCGTCCAGGTGATTATCAAACCTGTGGATTTTACCTGGCACTTTCTTTTCTCTGCTGCAACAATGGAAAAGTTTGAGCTGAGTATTTGTGTACAGAAAAGTTTCTAGACTTAGGGAGAAAGTAAAGGCATGGAAAACCCTAGAAGATAAATCATTTTTGCTTTATAGATTTTATTTAGGCACAATCCAACCTAAAACATTTGTCATTCTTTTTTTTTCTACCTAATTTCATAGAACATTTCTGGATAATATTTATTCATCTAAGCATTTCTTCTATGGGAAAAGCATTAGGTAAACATAGAAAGTTTCAGGTACCACATTAGGCAATTGCGATTAAAAAATGCATGTTTCCTGCTCTCAAGGAAGCAAATCTAACCATCAGAAAAGTGAATTACTAAGAGTGCTCTCTGCCTTACCCTGACAGCTTTGTGGATGATAAGTGGAGTATGTACCTTACATTTCAGTCTAAGCCCTGCTCAGCCATTGATTAATATCATTGCTTGAACTAGAACATAGCCTTGGGAAATGTTTCATAATTTTAAAGATTTTCAGATGGTAAACACAGTACACTGACACTCACAAACAGGAATCAGAACTCTTTATTACTTACAGCTCCAAATGGGAGGAAGTACCATGTAGACCACATGGTGAGCTGCCCCTGGACCAGGGCAGCAGCAGGCTGGAGCTGTAGGGCCAAGTGGGCTGGGGTTAGCTAGTGCCATGGGGCCCCTGTGGATGGGCTAATTTGTGTAATTTCTCAGGCTCCAGAACATAGGGACTGTCCCTGGTTGTCTGGTACCTGCCCCCAGCATGACTAGGATGGAGGCGTAGTGGCCCAGAGTGTGAGATCTGAACAAAGGAAAGTGGTTTAAGCAGCTAGTCAAGAAGGGAACTGACTGACCTCTAGCCCAGGACCTCACAACTAAGTTAAGATAGCACACACACAAAAACACACACAAAAAAACCTGCCAACAGTGTATAAGCATTCACTTTTCGCTGCATCCACACTGACATCTATTGTTTTTTCACTTTTTAATAATGGCCCTTCTGACAGGTGTAAGGTGGTGCCTCAATGTGGTTTTGATTTGCATTTTCCTGATGATTAGTGATGTTGAGCATTTTTTCATGTGTTTGTTGACCATTTATCTATCTTCTTTTGAAAAAAAAGCTATTCATGTCTTTTGCTCACTTTTGGATGGAGTTAATTGTTTTTTCTTGCTGATTTGTTTGAGGTCTTTGTAGATTCTGGATATTAGCCCGTTATTGGATGCATAGTTTGCAAATATTTCATCCCATTCTGTAAGTTATCTCTTTACTCTGTTTATTATTTTCTTTGCTGTGCAGACACTTTTGAGTTTAATTAAGTCCCATTTATTTATTTTTGTTGTTGCTATATTTGCTTTTGGAGACTTAGTCATAAATTCTCTGCCTATGCCAATGTCCAGAAGAGTTTTTCCTGTTTTCTTCTAGAATTTTTATGATTTCAGGTCTAACATTTAAGTCTAATACAACCTCTATGGAAAACAGTATGTAGATTCCTCAAAGAACTAAAAGTCAACCTACCATTTGATCCAGCAATCCCACTACTGGGTATCTACCCAAAGGAAAAGAAGTAATTTTATCAGAAAGACGCTTGCACTGGAATGTTTGTTGTGGCACAATTCACAATTGCAAAGACAGAGAATCAGCCTAAGTGCCCATCAGCTAATGAGTGGATAAAGAAAATGTGGTATAATACCATGGAGTACTACTTAGCCATAAAAAGGAATGAAATAATGTCTTTTGCCGCAACTTGGAGGGAACGGGAGACAATTATCCTAAATGACGTAACTATGACATGGAAAAACAAATACCACATGTTTACACTTACAAGTGGAGCTAAGCAAGGGAGGCATATGGTCATAAAGTGGTGTATTGGACGCTGAAAACTAAGAAGCGGGAAGATGGATGCAATGTGCACTATATTCTAGTGAGGGGCACACTGAAAGCCCTGACTTCAGCATTATACAAATCATCCATGTAACAAAAACACTTATACCCCCTAAATCTACTGAAATTTAAAAAACACTGCATTACAGGCAGTGATTTGTTAATCTAATTTTTTATTTCCTCACCTTATGATGCCTGCAAGCTCCACAATTCTGTGATTTTTCCCCCCACTTCTTAAACTTTGCCCTTTAGCTTAGCTACCTACATAATGTGACAAGGGCACGTCCATTTATGAGTGATTGTCCTGGTTTTAAATCCTTCTACCTGTTGTATTCTGGGGCCATGACCCCTCTTCAAATCCTGTCAGTGCAGTTTTATCTTCTTCCTTAATTGTGAAATACAATGACCTGGGGACAGCAGCCATGATTCCTGGTTAATGGAATGATCTTTGCTAAGCAGTGATGTTCCTTGTTCCATCAACAAGCCTGTTGACTCAGCATCTACATTTCAAGGCCCCAGTCAGTGTGCTGTCTCCCAATTTCCATCCCAAATGTGAGCACACCACCCAGATTCCCAGGCAGCCTCTGCCCAGCTTCTGCAAACAGTGAGCAAAGATACAGGCTGCGTAAACTTTACTGTTGGTTCCTATGTGGGCCACTTTGTTTAACTTGGCTATTTCTGGATATGGCCACTGCTCTGAATCAAGTTCATCCTTAAAAGACAGAATCTTCTTCAATAATAAATTAATCATATAGAGAGCAGTGCATCCAGGGCCCTACGCAGAGATGAAGTCAGAAACTCTCTCAAAGACTTGAGGGTATCCAAAGTCCCCAAATCTCCCCTATTAGCTTTTATCTGAATTGAATAAATTTCATAACCAATAGAGAATAGAGTATGTTTAGTTTTGTGGATAGTGAGAAGTGAAGAATTCTGCTTCAACCAAACTCTAAAAATATGTCCTGTGTTTTACTATAGGAAAAACCAAAAGTACTCCATTTCTTCTCCGTCATTATCATATCATCAGCGTGCCGCCTCTTTCTTTAGGCAGGCTGGATATTTTTAGTCCCATCTGACAGTTCTGGAGCTCAGAGAGGCCATGTACCCAGATCAGAGGGTGTGGGTTAGAAGCCCTGACTCCCAGCTCAGTGCTTTCCAAAGCAAGGCTCCACACATCTCATCATCCAAAACTAATTCATCAAATTGCCATGTATTATTAGATTAAAGAAAACAAGAACTGGAAAGCTGAAAACATGGGGGGCAGGGAGGATGCTTCACTTTGGGGGGGCAGGAGGGAGTGGAGAACTAGCAGCAATCTGCTAACAGGCCAGGAGCAAACACGGAGCCACAAAAGGTGGAGGGCTGGACTTGCTGTGTGGCCGTGGCATGGGGCCCCTCGAGGGTGGCTCAGTCAGGCAGGATGAAGTTGATGGCAGCAACTGAAAGTGCAGATTGCCCCTCAGTTTTCAGCTTTTTTTATATACTCATTTTTGTGTGTATTATTTCTATGCAATTTGGTGACACACATTGGCACGGGTAACCACCACCACAGTCCTTCTCTTCGAAGGAGCTCCCTGCTGCTGTGCACCACCACCCCTGCCTCCAGCCCTGCTCCCAGTAACAGCTAATCTGTTTCTCCTCCACCTCTAAGGTCTTATCCTTTTGAGAATGTTGTGTAAATACAGTAGGTAACCTATAGATCAATTTGAGGAGAATTAACGTCTTTCCTGTACTGAGTCTTTTGATTCATGCATGCATTATATCTTTTCATTACTTTAGAATTTCTTTGATTTCTTTCTTCAGATTGACTTTTCACTAAGCACAAATTTTTGCATGAATCAATAGTTTCTTCCTGTTTATAGCTGAGTAATATTTCACTGTATGTATGTACCAGATTTCATTTAACCGCTCATCCATTGAAGGACATTTGAATTGTTTTCCATTTTTTGCTGTGATTAATAAAGCTGCTATGAATATTTATTATGAATATTTATGCACAGATTTTCATGTGAACATAGTTTTTATTTCTCTGCTATAGGTTCCCAAGAATATATCAATAGTTGTTGGTCATACTGTAACTCAATTTTACTATTTTTTAAGCAGTTTTATTGAAGTATCATTCACATATCATACAATTCACCCATAGAAAGTATACAATTCAGTGGTTATTAGTATATTCACAGTTATGTCCAACCGTCACCACAGTCCAATTTAAATAGTTTTCATCACCTCAAAAAGAAAATCTGTGCCCTTCATATATCACTCCCTTGTCCTCAAACACTCTACCAGCCCTAAGCAGCCACTAATCTACTCTCTATCTCTATAGATTTCCGCATTCTAGACTTTCACATGCATGGAATAATACAATATGTGGACTTTTGTGGCTGGCTTCTCTCACTTAACATAATGTTTTTGAGGTTCATCCAAGTTGTGGTATCAATGTATTAACTTTGTTCCTTTTTATGGACAAAGAATATCCCATCATATGGATGTATTAATACCATTTTGCTTATCCATTCATCTGTTGGTTGACATTTGAGTTGTTTCCACCTTTTGGCTGTTATGAATAGTGCAGCTACAAATATTCCTGCACAAGCCTTTGTGTGGGCACATTTTTTAACTTCTCTTGGGTATATCACTAGGGGTAGAGTTGTTGGGTCATATGGTAACTCTGTGTTTGATCCTTTGATAAACTGACAGACCGTTTTTCGTAGCGGCTGCACCATTTTACATTCCCACCAGCGGCATATGAGGTTTCCAATTTCTCCACATCCTTTTCAATACTTATTTTTATCTGACATTTTTATTTGAGCCATCCTAGCATGTATGAAGTGATACCTCATTGTGGTTTTGATCTGCATTTCCCTGGTGATTAATGATGTAGAGATTCTGTTCATGTGCTTGTTGGTCATTGTATATTTTCCTTAGAGAAATGTCTATTCAAATTTTTTGCTTATTTTTTAGTTGGGCTATCTATATTTTCATTATTGAGTTGTAAGAGTTATTTATATATTCTAGCTACAAGCTCTTTATCATAAATATGATTTGAAAATATTTTCTCCCATTCTATGTGTTGTCTTTTCAATTTCTTGATAGTATCCTCTGAGGCATAATTTTACATTTTGATGAAGTTTAATGTATCTGTTTTGTTGCTCGTGCTTTTGATATAATATCTAAGAATTCCTGCCAAATCTAAAGTCATGAAGGTTTTCTCTTATGATTTTTTCTAAGAGTTTCACAGCTTTAGTTCTCTGATCCATATGGAATTAATATCTATATATGGTATGAGATAAAGATCCAAATTTTTAATATTTTTTGCATGTAGCTATCCTGCTGTCCCAGTGCCATTTATTGAAAAGTGCATGTTTAAAAACTTCCAGACTATTTCCAGAGTATCTATACTATTTTAGATTTCCACCAGCAGTATATAAGAAATCCTGGTTTTCCACATCCTTGCCAATGTTTGGCATTATCATTATTTTTTATTTAAACTACATGTGTAGTAATATGTAATTATAGCTTTAGATTGCATTTCATAATGTCAGAGTATTTCAAATGTCTTTTCATATGTTTATTTTCCATGTATATCTCTCCTCTTTCGTGAAATGTCTGTTCATGTTTTTTGCCTATTCTCTAACTGGAGTGTTTATTTGCACATTAAGTTTTGCTTGATCTTTATACATTTGAAATATAAGACTTTTATCAGATATGTGGATTGCGAATATTTTCTTTAAGTCTGTAGCTCATGATTTTATCCTAATAACAGGGTTTTTGAAAAAGCAAAGTTTTAATTTTGATGAAATCTAATTTATAATTTTTTTCTTTTATCGGTCTTGCTTTATATATCACATCTAAAAACTCATTGCCTAGATTTTTGTCTGAAAGATTTCCCCCTTATGTTTTTTTTCCAAAAGTTTTATAGCTTTACATTTAAATCTATTTTGCATTAATTTTGTATGTGATGTGAAGTTTAGATAAAAAATTTTTTTTTTTTGCCTATGAATTGCTCCAGTACCATTTGTCAAAAAGACTATCCTTCCTTCATTGAGTTGCTTTTGCCCCTTTGTAAAAAAAAAAAAAAAAGTCACTTAGACATATTGGAGTCTATTTCTGGGGTCTTTATTCTGTTTCATTCATCAGACCTCCACTAATACCACACTGCCTTGATTACTATAGCTATACAGTAAATCTTAACATGGGCAGAGTGCTGCCCTCAGTTTAATTCTTCTTTTTTTTTTAATTTGTTTTAGTTATTCAAATTCCTCTGCCTTTCCATATAACTTTTAGAACAAGCTTGTCTATATGTACAAAAAACTAGCTGGAATTTTGTAAGAAACAAGAGAGAATTGACATCTTTACTATATTGAGTCTTCCAAAGCAGGAACAAAGCATGTCTCTACATTATTTACATCTTTTATTTTTTATAACATTATTTAGATTTTTTTATTTCTTTCATCAGTGTTTTATAACTTTCAACATGCAGATTCTGTATATGTTTAGTTGGACAGATACCTAGGTATTTAATTTTTTTTGGAGTGATTGTAAACAGTATTTTGTTTATAATTTTTGTTTCCACATGTTCATTGCTAGTATGTAGAGAAAAGATTGATTTTTCATGTGTTGATCTTGTATCTTATAACCTTGCTGAACTCATTCATTACTTTTAGGAGTTGTTTTTTATTTTAAATTTAGATTCCTTGGGATTTTGTACGTAGACAACTAGGGAGAGTTTTATTTCTTTTTTCCCAATCTATATGACTTTGATTTCCTTTTTATGCCTGATTGCACTGGCTAGAACTTCTGGTACTATGCTAAATGGGAGTGGTGAGAAGGGACATCCTTGCTTTGCTCCTGACTTGGGGGAGAAAGCATTTAGTTTTTTATCATAAAGTGTGACGTTAGATGAAAGGCTTTAGAGAGGTCATTTATCAATTTGAGGATGTTTTCTTCTCTTCCTAATTCTCTAAGGGTTTTTGCCAAATATTAGTGTTAAATTTTGTCAAAAGCTTTTTCTGCATCAATTCATAAGGTGATGTGATTTTTCTTCATTAGCCTGTTGGTATGGTGAATAACATTGATTGATTTTTAAATGTTAAACTATCGCTTGAATAAACCTTACTTCTTTAGGTTGTATAGTCCTTTTCTATACATTGTAGGATTAAATTTGCTAGTATTTTTAAATCATTTTGCATCTCAATTCATGAAAGTTATTGGTCTTCATTTTTCATTTTTATACTGTTTTTGTCTGGCTTGGTATTTAGGTGATATTGACCTCATAAAATATTCTGTGAACTGTTCCATTTTTATGTATTTTATGACAGATATTTTTAGAATTGATGCTAATATTTGGTGGAATCTCCATTAAAACTATCAGGGCATGGAGTTTTCTTTTCCAGAAGATTTTAAAATTATGGATTTAATTTTTGTACTACAGTAGTACTCAGATTACTTCTTTTATATTGGCTGACTTCTGACAGTTTCTTTCTTTTTGTGAATCCTAGATAATGTCTAGTATCCTTTTATTCAATCTTTAATATTTTTGTAAGAAAGGTTTGCTAGTGACATATTCTCTCAGTTTTAGTTTATCTGAGAATATCTTAATTCCTCCTTCATTTGTTTTCAAAGATATTGTTGTAAATATAGAATTCTGGGTTGGCAGCATTTTTTCTTCAGCACTTTAAATATGCCATCCCATTTCAGTCTGACCTCCATGGTTTCTTATGAGAAGTCAGATGTTAATCTTATTTAGAATCTACATGAAGCATTACTTCTCTTCTGATGCTTCCAAGATTCTCTCTTTGTTGCTAGCTTTTACCAGTTTAACTTTGACATGTCTAGTTGTGGATCTCCTTAAGCTTATCTTATTTGCCTTCATTTATCCAACTTGAAGTTTATTAAGCTTCCTGGTTGTGTCAATTAGGACTTTTTGTCAAATTAGGAAAGTTTTTTGGCCATTATTCTTTCTCATTATCTTACTGTTTCCTTTCTTTCTCTCTTTTCCTCTTGGGACTCATTATGCATATGTTGCATGCTTGAAGCCACCCTACAAGTTTCTGAGACTTTGTTCATTTTTCTTTGTATTTTTTTTCTCTTCTTCAGATTAGATAATCTCCATAGACCTATCATCAAATTTACGATTCTTTCTTCTGCAAAATCAAATCTTCTCTAATGCCCTGTATTGATGTTTTTTATAATTTAGCTCATACTTTTAAGATCCAGAATTTCAATTTGCTTTTCTCTTGCTCTGTTTTTAAGTGATTCTTGTAACTGTATTGATAGCCTCTCTTCAGTGAGGCTTCTTTGTCATACTTTGTTTTAACTCTTTAAACATGATCTCCTTCAGCTTTCTGAACGTGTTTAATATCGTGTTTAAAATATTTGTCTAGTGTATTCACTGTCTGAGCTCCATCAATGACAGTTTTGACTGACTTTTTTCCTGTTTATGGAGCATACTTTTTTAATTTCTATACATTTCTTGTGATTTTTTTTTGATAATTGAAAATTTTAAATAATTCATTGTGGAAAATCTAAATATAAGACTCCCTCCCCCAGGCTTGTTGTCATTTCTGCTGCTGCTTGTTTTGTTTAATGAACTTCCTAAACTGATTCTGTAACACCTGTATTATTTGTCACGTGCAGCCAATGAAGTCACCACTCATTTAGCCTAGTGGTCAGTTAATCAATGGGTAGAGATTTTTTATGCCTTAAACCAATATATATCCTAACATTGGCTGAGCATCTGGTGAGTGAGTGAGTGTGTGTGTGTGTGTGTGTGTGTGTGTGTGTGTGTGTGTGTTATGGAATGCCTTCAGTGCTTTGGAAGACTGTTTACAACTTTGCCTTAACCTTTACTCTTCAGTTTCTGCTTGCACAGAGATTCCAGTTCTGTCAGAGGTGAGACGTTAGGACATTTTTGTGTCTTTTCTGGGCATTCTCAAAGCACTGCACATGAGCATTCTTTTATATTCAGGAATATGTTGGAGCTTTTCAAAGCACTGTGTTAAAAATCTCATCCTCCGTAGTGTTCTTTTAAGGATCTTCATTGGGCTCTTGCTTGCCCCAACTGGTATCACTTTCTCAGGAAGCTGGAAGGTGAAACAACTGTGGCTAGTAGTTTTGGACAAGCACTCTACGGCTAGGGCTTTCCTGACTGAGCACGCTCTGCATCAGGTCAAATACATGTGAGCCCTATGAATGGGTTTTCCATAGAGCTACCAGACAGCGTAAGCAGACCAGACAATTCTCTTGGAGGTATGGACCCATTCTGCCCTTTTCTCTAGGGCTGCTGGTTCTTAGAGTTACCACAGTTGTAAAACTGCTCAATTTTAAGGTTACCACAGAGATCAGAAATGGAGAATGAGAATTGGCCAATATAAAATATCACATAGTTTGCTTGTGTTACTGAGATCCAGCCACTTCTTCCTGAATAAATACTGCTTGAATTGTTGCGAGTCTTTGGTTAACATTCAGAGTTCTGAAACTTTTAATTTTAACTTGTGTTGGTGGTGCCAGTATCCTTTTATGGAGGAGCAGATTTTCAGAGTTCCTTACTCAACTATTGCAGAAGTGCTTCCCCCCATTCATTTCATTTATTCTTAACCTACCTGAGTCTTTATATTTAGAATGGGTTTCTTACAGACAACATATAGTTACATCTGGTGTGTGTATTTAAAATCCAATTAGACAGTTTTCACCTTTTAGCTGGTAGGTTTAAGACATTTATATTTAAAATGATTATATAATTTGATTAATATCTACCATCTTAAAGAAGTTTTCTATTCATTATATTTGTTGTTTCTTCTTTTTTACTTCTTTGTCTGCTTCCCTGGTTTTAATTGAGCCTTTTATATGAGTCTACTTTTTTCTTTTCTTCTCTCTTAGTATATTATTTCTACTTGTGCTTTTCAATTTTTAAGTGGTTGGCATAAATTCACAATATACATACTAAATAAACTGAGTTCTTCTTCATACCCTTTACCATGTAGTGCAGGTAGCTTTTAACAGAGTATCCCCAATTTCTCCCTCTTTTTCCTTATACCACTAATGCCTAATCACCCAGTCCATTGTTACTATTATTGCTTTAAACAGTTATATTTCAAATTACTTACATAAGAAAACTAAAATATTTTCTTTTACCTTAATTTATTCTTTCTCTCAGTGCTCTTTCTTTATGTAGATTTAATTTTGTTGTTTATTATTTTTCTTATGCTTGAAGAACTTCATTTAACATTTCTTGCTGGGCAAGTCTACGGCATTATATTCCTTATTTGTCTGCAAGTCTTTATTTCTCCTTCCCCTTTTCTGTCATACAATTTTTTATTTTGAGATAATTGTAGATCCACATGCAGTTATAGGAAATAATACAGAGAGAGCCTCCAGGTACCCTTCACTAATTTCTTCCAATAGTAACATCTTGCAAAAGTATAGTATAATACCAAACATTGACATTGATACATTCAAGATACTGAATGTTTTTGTCATCATAAACATTCCTTTTGCTGCCCTCTTATAGCCACATTCACTTCCTTCGTGTCTTTAAGACCTAGTAACCTCTAATTTGTTCTCCATTTCTATAATTTTGTCATTTCCAGGATATATAAATAGTATCATAAAGGATTCAATCTTTTGGATTGGCTTACTTTCAATCAACATAATTATCTGATATTTATCCAGGTTGTTGTGTGACTCTGTCAATAAATAAAGCATGTTTATATTGTATCATCCATTTACGTAACACTAGTCAATGAACTAAGCTCAGTAATTAGAGCTAAATGATAAAAATGAGAAGGGGAAATCAGATCTTCTTTGAACATTACACACACTTGAACATGGAAGAGAAAGGAGTGGGCTTCAGGCCTTTTAGTTGAGCATTCTAATCCAAAGCAATTCTGCACGCTCTGTATTTGCATTAACTTTCATCTTTCCTCATGCGCCAGCTCAGTTAAGGACTAAGATTTTGTATTATAAATCGTTTCTTTGAGTGGAAAGGCAACTATGACTTCTCTTAAGAAAATAAAAATTAAAGTGTTCTTTTTCAGTATTTATTAAGCTAAATTCAACCTTGCTTGTCCAGTTACAAACGATACATTTGCTGTTTTAAAAAATCTCACAGAGGGTAACCATTTTCTTTGTTTCCTGTTTATTAAAAATCACTGAAAATGACTATAATTAATTGCAAAGTTATTTTTAATCTTTTGTCTAAATTTGTTTTGCATTTTTTCAAGTTAAAACAACCAAACAAAATGAAAAGATGCATAATCCCTTGAGAACAAACAGCAAATGAGCCAATAAATAGATTATAAATCATACTTTATCCATTCCTATCCATTTTAGCATTGTTTAAAAAAAATTGCAGATAATAATGTACACTTGCAGGAGATTTATTTTTACAATAATTTATGATTAAAGTATGTTCAGTGAAGTAATCACAAGTCTACCATATCATTTTATGTTACCCTTTCACATCTCAAATTTGATATTAGTTAAAGCAAAAAAAAAAAAAGATGTATGGAAGAGTTTGACCAGAGATAATAAAGTCAATTGGAAGACAGCCAACTTCACTGCAGTTTAGAGCTATTAGAGGGGAATTTCCAAGTAATATAAGGATTTCACAGTTTAGAGGGAAAAACAGACTTAAAAAAAAAAGAAAAAGCAATTAACATGTGTGGGCTAACATTAGAAATGAGCTGTCACCTGTGCTTAATGTAGCACACACACACAAAAATTCCTTATTTTCAAGTTTTAGTTAGTGTTTAAATCACATTTGAGTAGATAATTTAGGTGCACACTTTCATATTTAATTGGGCTCTTATTTTTTAAAATGCATTCTGTTCCGTGTGTATAAGTTGTGGTTGATTTTAAAATGTAGAATTATACAAGGAGCTGAGAATGTGAGTCCCAGCTGTTGAAGCTTGCTGACAGAATAATGCTGTAATTTTGCACTTATTTCTTACTAAAAATGTCCCCTTTCCATCTTTCCAAGTATTTTGGCGGGGGGAGTGGAAAGAAGGAAGGCGATACCAATTTTTCTATATTCCTATTTTTCTCTCAAATATTTTCAGTTAATTAATGTTCATGTTTAAAAGGACTAATTTGAATAAAGTGCTCTACCAGGCATCTGTTAAGTCTCTCATTTATTCTAGGAAATTAAATTTATATGGATAAAATGTGCAGGGTAGATTCCCTTAGAGATGTTAATGTTCAGAATCTTTCTTCTTATGAATTATAAAGGAATTGTAGATATTTCAATGCTTATGTGGAATTCAGTGACTCAAATACTGAGTCACCTGTACTGAACCAAAGCTTTACTCTCGAGCAGCCTAAAGTTCATGGAACAAGTTTGTGCAATAATTTTTAAAGCAAACGATCTAAACATTTTATTTCTACCTCTTCTCTCCCCCTGGGATAAGTTCATGTCATCTGTCTGATTCATGTATCTGCCTAAACCCTTGTGATTTCTCCATTTCAGGCTGTTTCTTGCCATCACCTGATTCTTCCTCCCATACTCCTAGTGCGCACTGAGCTCATCTCTGCAAACAGCTCACCATGAGCAATGGTTTTCCCAATAGTCTGGAAGGATTTCATATGAAAAAGGGTTTCTTCCAAGTCTGAAAGAGGCAAGCACTCCACCTAGTATGATGCTTTGAGTGTGAGGGTCCTGCTCTTTATTTTAAACAAATAAAGCAAACATTTAGAGATGGGGAACACAAAGGGACTAGAGAGAAATTGGTATTAAGGAAGTATTCATTTAAACTAATTAATACCTTGAAGTCACTGACATGTTCTGCCCAGCACATTGCTTAATTAGATGATCACGACTAGGTTATCTGGCATCACAGAGACAGCACTCCTGAGTAAGCATGTCCCACGTAAAAGACTTTGAGCATCTGCCATCCAAGTGGCTCTGACATTCTCCAGCTCAAATTCCTTTGCTTTCAAATTTTCAGATCATTTTCCTGCTCATGTTTTTCAGAAGCTTGGACATCCTCTCCAAGTGAACCCTCCCCCTTTAGCTCTCTGAAAGAGGTATCAGAGTCTTCAAAATGACTGCAATTCCCTTTCCTCTGGTTTCTTTCAAGATTTTTCTTTATCTCTGATTTTTCTGTAGTTTGAAAATGATATACCCAGGTGTAATTTTGGGGGCATTTATCCTACTTGGGTTCCTCTGAGCTTCCTGGATCTGTGGTTTTGTATCTCACCTTAATTTGGGGAGGTTCTTACTCAATATTGTTTCAAATATTCTTTCCTTAACTTTTCCTCTTTCTTCTCATATTCTCATTGTGCCTACATTACACCTTTCATAGTTGTCCCACAGTGCTTGGATATTCTGTTCCATTATTTCTGTCCTTTTTCGCTTTGCTTTTCAGTTTGGGGATTTTTACTGATGTGTCCTCAGCCCAGAGATCCCTTCCTCAGCCTCTCCAGTCTGCTAGTAAACTCATCAAAGGCATTCTTCATTTCTGTTAACAGTGTTTGTGATCTATAGCATTTCTTTTTGGTTCTTTCTTAGAATTTCTATCTCTGCTTTCATTGCCCATCTGTTCTTGCATGCTGTCTGCTTTGTCCAGCAGAGCCCTTAGCACATTAATCAGAATTGTTTTATGTTCCTGGTCTAATAATTCCAGTAGCCCATCCGCATCTGAGCCTGACTCTCATGTTTGCTCTGTCTCTTCAAACTATGTTTTGGCTTTTAGGATGTCTTGGAATTTTTCTTGGTAGCCAGACATGGTATTCTGAGTAAAGGAAACAGCTGTAAATAGGCCATTAGTAACGTGGTGGTAGGTGGGGAGATGGGGGCAGTGAATATTCCCAGTCCTAGGATTAAGTCACAATCTTTCAGTGTCCATTGTCTCTGGACTGTGAGCTTCACCTGTGCTTCTCAGTTTTCTTCCCTGGGCTAGAGGTGGGTATTTCTGTTCTCTTGGGTCAGTTAGGCTCTGATAAGACCCCAGCAGGTTAGACTCTGGTTAAATAGCTACCCCTGAGGGCAGCATTTGTTAAGAAGAGCAGAATGCTCTGGCATATTTCAGAATGGCTCCATTTCCTCTTCTCCTACCAGGACCATGTGTGGATTTTTCTCTGATATTCACTATATGCACATGGTAGAGCTTCCAAAGATAAAACTCACAAAGTGAGGGGGGGTTCTCTGATGATCAGTGATGGGGTTCCCCCTGGAGGTTTCTCTCTCAGAATCTTCTACACTGAGCCTCCAGCAGTTCCACCAGTTGCAATTCAGTTTTGCCAACCTCAGCACTGGTTCCTGCAGAGGTTTCAGCTTGTGGGTTTCTGCTCCAGTAAGCTGTGATTCTCTGTATTTGCTGTCAGTCTCTGTGTTTTGGGGGCAGTGGTTTGCCCTGTGACCTCACTTCTCTTATGGATCTAAGAAGACTTGATTTTCAGTTTGTTTGGCTTTTAACCTGTTTTTCACAGTTCTCTTTCTAGGAATTAATCTAAATAGCAAGAGGTATGTACATTCAAAGCTGCTAACCACAGAGGAATATTGGAAATGAGTTAAATGTGCCCTAAAAGGTGATTGTTTAATAAGGTAATAGTGCAGTTATTTAGTGGAA
The DNA here is from genome assembly GCF_020740605.2 of Lemur catta. Lineage (NCBI taxonomy): Eukaryota > Metazoa > Chordata > Mammalia > Primates > Lemuridae > Lemur > Lemur catta. The sequence goes on from NC_059136.1 coordinate 21,664,710, forward strand.
TTCTCTAAAGCAGTGGTTCTTAGCTGGAGGTGATATTGCCCTCCCAGAGTATCTGCAAAACTGGTTGTCACAACTGGGAAGCCAAGGTGCTGCTGTTATCCAGTAGGTAGAGCCCAGGAGTGCTGCTAATTATCCTAAACTTGAGATTTCTGGCCCCATCAAGATACTTCTCCTTAGCTGACGTCTCCTTGAAAGGCTTAGCGTGGGTGACACACATCCCTTTGGAAACAGACAGCATCTCCCCCGTGAATTTTCAGTGATCTTTTATCGACTGACGGCACCCCAGATCTACTCTCTCGCCTCTGCTCACGTCTCTCTCTCCAGCTCTGCAGCTTGGCTGGGTGCTGGGCGCAGTGTTTTGCTAGAGGGAATGTTTGCCGTCTCCAAAGTCCCTTCTGCTCCTCCCCACGTACAATCTTCCATCACCAAGGCCCAGGCGCCCTCAGTCCTGCAGGCTCATGTCTGCCGTCTCCTTTGTGTCCATCTGTTTACATTCACTTGGTCATAAATGTCAACAGTCTCTCTGGGCAATTCCTTCCTTCTTTTTCCACATCTGTTTCCACTGGAGCTTCATTTAACACTCCTTCACCAAGGTTCCTGCCATTATCTACTCCTGTCCTCTTAGTAACAAGATAGTCTTGGGTCAAGTGTCATTTTCTTTTTTCTTTTTCTCTCTGGCCTAGGACCAGGCGGTGGTTCCCTCTCTGTCAGGCCTAACAGGTGCTTATCCCTTAAGTGCTGTCCAGTGCACATTGACACACAGTGACATCAGTTAAAGTCATCCCCCCGTTTCTTAGGCGACTACCCTGGACTTGTCTCTTACTCCCCTGAGCCTCAGTTCTTGCCTGCAGACTCAAGGCATCCTGCTTCCTGTGGGGCTTTGGCAAGGATCAGACAATGTGGCGCGTGGGAGGGGGCTGTCACGCTCTACACGCTCAGGAGATGAGCTGGGCTCCCTCCCGCCCGCTGGACCTGCCACCTCGGTTCTTGCAGCTTCTCACAGTCTGGGCGGCTTGGCAGGCTGTGGGCTCATTTTCAACTCTGGGGAGTTGCTCACCACCCTATCCTTGACATTAAGGTGGTTTCTCTTTCCATAAAAAGCCTTTGTTTGCTTTCTCTGCCAAGCTTCATTTGTCTCAGTTAATGGATTTCCAGTCCTGGCTGCCCTCTGGGACAGAGGGGGCCTCTGGGACCCCTCTATTCCTGGTGTGCTCTGTTGCAGAACGCGCTCGCCTAACAAGGAACATTCAGTACTGTCAGCTAGGGGTGATACTCTTCAAGGGAAAGACCTTAAATAGTAGAGGACAAAATGAGTCGTGCTGGCACCAGCTGTTCATAGTAGCTAGGGCAGCCTTCCTTGTACACCTCTGCTGGCTGCCAAGAGCTCTTCCAGGGAGGCTGCCCCGCACCTCCCTGTCCCCAGTGCAGGTTAAGATCTCAACCCCAGGTAGCAGTCAGGTCTGTGGCCTGGGACGTTGTTCCCACTTCCCCTGTGGCCCATCCTCCACCTTCTGACTGAGGCCTTGTCACACCACCACTTGCTGTGTCCGTCACAGTGCAGCAATGAGCGACTTTGATCTTGGCAAATGTGAGTTCAAATCCTGCCTTTTCCGTTTCTTCTCTGAATCTCTTCTTCTCATATGCAAAATGGGGTAATGAAGAACCCACCTCCTTTGAGCCAAACCAGTTAAGTGAAAAGGATACATCTAAACACCCCGCAGGACTCTGGGCTCTCAGACCCTGGTCTCCTCCTGAAGTCAAACCCCAAGGTGAGAATGACCTGCCTGGAAGGACGGAAGCCCTTGAAGCTGGGAATGAAGGCTTAGCACATGGCACAACCTCTAAATTATTTTAGCCAGAGATAGTGTGGATTGGCCCCAAGAGAAGCTCAACTTTGTAAACAAACTTAAGTCTCGTTCTCCAAAGTGTGGTGCATTCACAGGAAGGGGCAGAGGGAGCGCATAGCCCGCCCGGTGTGGAGGAAGAAGGCCTGGAGCTCAGGGGACCCTCGAAGCCCAGCGCTGGCTCCAGCGGGAGACATTCCCGGGCCACAGCGGGTGGGTGGTGTTGCTCTGATCTAGTGAGGGGAAGACGGCAACCAAAGGAATGATCTCCTGGGAACCAATTTCCCTCCAAGAGACAGAGCACAGCAAGGCTGCTCAGGAGAAAAGTGCACAGCCTCAGGACCAAGCCTGGACACACACAGGCTTCACGTTGACTGCCTTGCACCAGGGCTGTGCCTCCGCAGGGGGAGAGAGGGAGCTCCCTGAGAGCAGCGAGGGGGCAGCAGGGGTGCTTCCCACAGGGACAGGCACCAGCCGTGACTCTGAGGATATGACCCACACTGCCAGCTCTTACTGTGTGACAGAGCCACCTCTCGGCCACCAGGAGCACGCTGGTGGTCCCCACGGTGAAGCATTTAGCCTGTACATCAGAGTGAGCCCCAAAGAGCCCTGCATTCCCAGTTAGCTTTTAGAAAAGGACTGCATTAAAGAATAAGTTAGTAAATACATGAGTAATTTTTTTAAAAAAAACATGGCTTCGACCTAAAACATTTTCCTTTTTCAACCTGGTGGGAGGGGACCTCTAGAGCAATTATGGCACAGATTGAAGCAATCTTTAAACCAAGTTTTATTGTACTCTCAATTTATATTTTCTTTAAAAAACCAAACCATTTAAGTAAGAACCTGCAGCCTGCAGGTATGGGTGTCAATTCTCGAGAAGTGGTTGCTATGACAACTCAAGGGTTTACCAGAAGCTGGGTGAGCTGGCGGCTGCGGCCCAGTGGGCCGTGGCAGGAGATGCTTCTGTGGACAGTACGTTGCACATGCAGTTCCAATTCTAAACGCACGGATACTGCCCCTGTCGTAACACTCATAGATCTCGCTGTGTTGTGGTTAGTTTTTCAGCCACCACATCAGTATGGTGGGTCTTCATCCTTGGAAATGAGGAAGGCTCATTTAATCATGGGTGATTTGCCTTCTGCACCCGCTAGCTCTGGCCTGACCATGCTCATGTCTCTTCTCCTTGGTCCTGACCTTGACCAGCTACCACTTTCCAGAGACTCACACCACAGCACCCACTGAGTGTCCACAGCAACCTGGCCCTCAGACCTGTTAACATTTTGACCTTTTCTCCTTCTACTTTTGGTTTTTCTGTTCTGTATTCTATTCCCTTTGAAATTCCTCCATTATTTAGCACAGTCTTTCTCTGTTAAACTGATGATCATTGAGGAATAAATGGTTTGACATAGTCTCTGGGTCCTGCCTTTCACTCTTGTCCCAGTGGCCCAGAGTTATTCACAAGAGGGAATACAGATTGCTGTCACTAAAGGGCAAAACCTCCAGGTGTGTCACTGTGAGCAAGATAGCAAAACAGATAGAAGAGTTATTGAGATTTCAAGAACTCCTCTGCAGCCAAATTATGACTAGCACAAAAGCAACTCTGTCTAGTCTATGTGTTCATGAGGATGGCCCCATTATTATTTGCACTAAAGGGGACAATGCAGCTTGAAGGTAAGAAGTGATGGTTGGCAGGTAGTCAGCAAGGTTACAGTCCCATTTCACACCTGAGTGACAGAAGAGTGGCTCAAAGCCATGTTAAACTTTGATCACTGGTGTTTAGAATTGCAACCTGTCAAGTTGCTCTTCTGAAAAATAGGTTGGAAACTTGCTAACAAAACTTTATAGGATAGACTTGAAGAACAAAGTTTCCTTGATGTATTTAAAACATGCCAACAGACATACATTGTAAGTGCTTGAAATAAAAAAAAAAAATTCTTGAAGATAATCTGTTTTCCATTTAACTTAGACATTGGGCTGTTACCATTCTGAATATAATAGGCTGTCAAGAATATCAAGTGTGGCTTTCTGCCCTTGAAAACTTTATTTTCAGAAAATAACTAACAATACACTACTTCAATGCAGTACTTCTATAGATGGTAGACACTGCCTTGTAAATCTCTTTTTTATTAGAATACTCCTTCTCTCAAGTCTTTTCTCAGTTTTCCTGACTAGCCTTTCAGTTAGATTACTCAGGTAAAGTGAAAAGACAGAATTTTTTTTAATTATTAAAAATAAAATAATTCTCACTTTAAAAAGGCAGAAAAAAGAAGAAAATGTGCTATCAAAAGTGGTGCCAGATAAGTGAAGCAAGCCAGACACATGAAGACAGCATGGTCTCATTGACAAGTAGAAAATAAACACTGAATTCATAGAAATGGAGAGTAGAATGGTGGTTGTCAGAGGCTGGGGGTGCAGTGGGAAGGGGAGATGTTGGTCAAGAGTACAAAGTTTCAGTTATCCAAGATGAATAAGTTCTGGAAACCTAATGGACAGTCCAGTAGCTATAGTTAGTAATACTCTGCGTTATACTTGGAATTTGCTACGAGAGTAGATCTTAAGTGTTCCCATCACACACAGAAAATTATGTAAGGTGATGGGCAGGTTAATTAGCTTGATTGTGGGGATCCTTTCACAATGTGTACGTATATCAAAGCATCAAGTTGTACACAATTTTTATTTGTCAATTATACCTCAACAAAGCTGGGAAAAAATGTGAATGAAGTCCATGGTGAGGAGTTGGTGATTATTAAAGATGTGCAAGCATGAGACTTTGGCTAAATTTACAGTTTCTCACATTTTCTTTGACAAGGCTATATGACCAAAATAAACTCAAATGTTTAGGTTAAAAGACAGTAGTGCCAACTAAATACACAAGAGAAGAAACAGTTCTGTGCAATAAGTGAATGTGCTGAGGGTCTTGTTGATATTTGACCCCCTTAGTGTGCTCTTTGCTCTTTTAGACAAGTTAAGGAGGCTTTTTTGTTTCACATTAGTTTAAAAAAAACCCTATTTATTATCAAACAGCAAAGAAAAGTCTATGTTGAGGTGCCAGCCCTCTTCTGAGTCACTCACGAAGGGCACACGCTGCACACAATGGCTGGTTTCCTCTGGGGATGCTTCAGTAGACAGCACGTGGACGGATACTGCTCGCTGCCGCTGAGTTGATTGCCAGCACCAAGCAGAATGTCTCGGCTCTCTGGTGCTCATCAGAAAGAAGACTCACACATTAAATTAGCTTTGAGGACCATGGAGTAACTCCCAAAGAGGAAAAGGACAAGTTGCTATTTATAGTCAAATGACAATCTCCAGCCCATTCTGCTTCTATCATCCAAAAGCATTCTGGAAGAGAAAATCTGTCTATAATTTTAACCCATACAACATTCTCCAAAGAGCCAGGCATCCGTGTGAGTGAGCTACACACCCACCAGTGCTGAGTGTTCTAAGGACACTAAAATGCTCAGTTTACCTCATGTCACTCTCCTCAGTGGCCTTTATTAGTCACACTGTCTCTCTTTTGAGGCATAAAATGTCCAACATTGGAATCAATAATGTGACAGAAATCAGTGACTTTAAAGAAAAGACCATGCTTGAATTTAGTCCTGTTTGAGGGTCTCAAGGTCACCCCCAGGTTTGCTAATTTACTAGAAGAACTCATACAACAGAAGAGCAGCTCTCACTCAGGGCTAAGGTTTAGTATAGCAAAAGGATATAGAGCAAGAGCAACAGGAAAAAAATAAAGGTATGCATTTCATAGAGTATAGAGTGGTGAGCACAGGCTGCCGAGGCCTCCCCATCTGGGCCGCGCAGGGGTGCTAAGTGCTTTCTCTGCAGTGTGAGGGAATGTCTCTGCTCAGGGAAGCCAGTCTGAATTGAGGGCTGCAGGGCTTCAATGGATGGCTGGCCGTGGAGACACATCCCGCTACATGAGTAGCCATGGTGACAAATTCAGGCCCCCCACAATGAAATCAGGTGCACATTGTCAATATTGATGTTTATGCAAAGCAATCCTGATGAGTAGGTCTGGGCATGATTCCTTGTCCCAGGTGTACCCAAAAAAAAGAAAACAAAATTATTAGTCATTGTGATAGAAAACCTCTGGAGAATGACATTCCCAGGGTTTGGCCAACGGTCAACCATGGTTTTAGGCTTCCTTGGAGACATACAAATACAGAGAAACCAGACATGCTCTGTTAACTCTTTCCTTGTGCTTGCATTATCACACTGGAGTGATTGCTTTATACATCAGTTAACAATGAGTTCTTGTGTGCAGGAAAAAGCATTGTGCAGTTTCTGACTTCAAATTTGGATTCCATATTCTCATTTGTTAAAAGGAATTAATGATAGTAGCTAGCACATGCCATTAAGTGTTTAGTGAGTTAATGTGTGTGAAATATTTAGCATAAAGGTGACACTAGATATACACCCAATAAATGTTAGTAGTGCTCAATCTACCATGCTAATGTGTTCTGCACTAAAGAGATAACTTTGCCCAAAGAAAAGTTTGACCTTTGCCCCAGCCCCCGGGGAGGAAATCTCAAAGCTTTTGGGATGTCCTGCTTGGTAAGAGTGTTTTTGTTACCTGGGGGCCGGAGCCACTGCAGATAGTTCACACTAACAAAGTCATCCATAGCGGGGCATTTGGGTCACACCATATAGTCTATGCTAATAGTGTGATTTGTGGCTGGGGGCTGCTATAACAAAATACCTAAGACTGGATTATTTATAAGCAACAGAAATGTATTTCTCACAGTTCTGGAGGCTGAGAAGTCCAAGATCAAGGTGAAGGCAGGTTCAGTGTCTGGTGAGGGCTGCTCTCTCTGCTTCGAGGTGGTGCCTTGTTGTTGTGCCCTTACATGGTGGAAGGTGACAGGGCAAAAGGAAGGGAGGCAACTCCCTTGCACCTCTTTTATTAATCCCATTCATGAGGGATCCACCCTTGTGACTTAATCACCTCCTCAACATCCTCTTAATATTATTACACTGGTGATTAAGTTTCAACATATGAATTTTTGGGGATACGTTAAGACCATAGGAAGAGGCTTGAGCCAGGCAGTATCAGCTCAACCTCTGGAGGAGCTGGAGACTAAGGTCTTTAACATTCACTACATCTCTAGGACAAACCTCCAATAAAATCTCTTCACAGCAAGGCTCAAGTGAGTGTCTCTGATTGGCAGTACTCTGTGCATATTTTCATACATCATTGTCTACACATCTCCACTGAAAGGAGACAAGCGGAAGTTCCTTGCATTGACTCCTGGACCCTGCCACATGTACTTCTTCCCTTGGCTGATTTTAGTCTGTGTCTTTCTTTTTACCAGAGTGAATTATACACAAGTATGATGACCCCACTGAATTCTGTGAGTCCTTCTAGAGAATCATAAACATGAGGGTGGTCTTGGGAAATCCGTGAACTTGCAATTAGTGCCAGAAATGAAGGTGGTCTTGAGGACTCTCAGACTTTGTGATTTCATAAAAGATAACATCTGTTTATTCTTGCATCAGTAACTTTAAATTTGTTCCCAAGTTTGTGCAAAGTTTGGTTTTTGAAAGGATCTTCTCTTATCTCTCCTTGGAGAATGCAGTTATGGTTGTGTGGTTGGTTTGAAGGGTTAGGCCTAGAATAGACTGTTTCTAGTAAATTAGATGTAACTCTGTTCTAAATTTTCTTCTTTTATTCAATGTTTGGCCCTTTGATTTGTTAAACACATAAGAAAGTGGTTCACTTTTACAAATGAGATTGACTTAGCATTGAAAAAGCTAATAGACTGTGACAAGTAAGCCTCTGGCAATAGCAGTCATGGAGAATGTTATAAAACAATCACCCTTTAGCACAGGCTAGGTTTGCAACACTTTGAACACTGAATTCAAATATTCAGATATACCTGAAGCTCCTCTCCTACAGTAAAAACTTCAGAAGTTCTGCAAGAAACTAAGGACATCAAAGCTATGGTCCTAGGTGGAGAATCCATCACCAAATACATCCTCCCAAGAAAAAGAGAACAAAATTGAGCGTTGGACAAAAGAGAGACAAAACTATTGCCTTTGACCTTGCACACCTAATAAAGCAGTCTTTGTTTTGTTAAACCTAGTTATTAAATGTGCTTTGCTTGGTTTGCCCACACAAATGGGCATGAGAAGGAAAAAGAGATATTTCAACACTTGAAAGAATTATTAATAACTCTTCCTGGTGTCCAAGCTGAGAACTTATGCTGGGGCAGTCCTATGAGAAATATAATCACAACCTCTTTAATTCAGTCAAAACCGTGAGCTACAAAACATAAGTGTAGAATTATAAAAAAAAGACAGCAAAAGAAAGCCTTTCCTGAGGGTCCCTCTGCTGCTTCTCTGGGTGTGGCTTGCACTGCCCGATGCCTTTGGTCCCCTAAATTTTCAAGGGCTATCTGGAATCAGGTGAATCAGGCCTGTCATATTAGCATTTGGAAGCATCATATTTTCTGAAGAATTCAGAATGACAACCAAACATCTGATGTTTGGGCTCCACCAGCAAAGGAAATAAAATTCTATTATTTCAACACTCACTTCTGGGAAATGATCCAAATGTGTGATACTAAATATGTTCATCTCTATAGGATTTATGAGGCTGTTATACAACAATATCATCTCATAATTGTGTTTTATAGTAGCTGAGTTTCAATCCTTTAATATTTAATGTGCAATAATTTTAAATGCCTCATCTTAATTCATCCGAATTTAAGTACTCTCTATATACACAATCTTATCTGATCTTTACATAACTAATTTGAGGTATGAATTTTCCAATCCATTTTGTAGACAAGGAACCTAAAGCTTAATGAGGTCAACAATAGACGGGGCACCATGGCTGCCGAGAGTTTGTGGTTAGGCAGTCCATGTTCCAGTCCTGCCTCCCCTATTTGGGTCAGGTATTTCACTTCTCTAAGCCATTTGCAAAATGCGGGTAATTGTACTAACTTCTGCTATGATGTAGTTTAAACACATTATACCATATAAACAGCTTCACATAGGCCTGACACAGAGGAAGTGTGTAATTCATGTTTATATTATTTTTGTTGTTATGCTTACTAGGCATATGGCAAATAACTGGCCCAGACCTACATATCTAACAAATGTCATTTGCAAGATTTGGATTCAAAACCTTAGCTCTATGTCCAGTTCTTGTTTCATTGTTTATTCCAACAAACAAGTTCTCCCATGGACAAATTAGGACCAAGTGCAGTAACTCAGTAGTTGATTAAACTTGATTTTTTTTTCTTTTCAATATAATGGAAATTTTATTCTACTCATTCACTTTTGACTCCCTCCTCTTCTAATGTTTAGATGCAAATATATGCCTGAATATTTTCATAAATCAAGATATATCCATCCCATCCTCTGGAGTGGCTTGTTAAATTCAAATTATCTGAAACTTTTAAAATTTGGGCAAATAAACCCTTAAAACAAGTTTTAGGATGAGAGTAGGGCTTCCATTTGAAAATCATCACCATGTAATGTGACATTTGAACAAGCAAGGCTTCCACTAAGTATGAAAATATAACTAAGATGCATGATTAAGAGTACTGTCATGTAATTCACACCAGAGATACATCGCCAAGGGTTATTTTCACCATGGCTGTATTATTTCCCCATCTGGAGATATTTGACAAAATGTAACCTGAGGCCTAGCTCCCATCTGTTTTCACATGAATGGTGAATTAAGTGGACAAGGGTAGGTGCTAACCCTAAAATGAGACCATGCCAACTTGTTGACTCTTTTTTGTTATTTGGGGGATTTGCATAATTTTCAAAAATAAAATTTGTAAGCATCTAAATCCTTATTGTTCATTTTTATGCATATCGTACCTACCAGTTTAACGAACTGTTTCCTAGTTTGCCCGCCAAACAAGGAATCAGAGACTAACAAGGCAATCAGAGACTAACTTAATGGGAAGAAGTCTTGCTTCATCACATTTCTGGTTAATTTTTCCAGTTAACAACAAGGAGAGCTTGTGATATTAGGTGTCTTGACTGAACAAGCCAACAAACAAGTGGAGAAGCTGAAACTGAAAAAAAAAAAAAGGTTGATTTAAATTTGTGTCAGTTTGCAAATGGATTTCCTATAACTAAATGGCCATATTCTTACATCTTGTCTAAACCTCTCAGCGTTTACAGCAATTCAGGGAGGAAAATTGGATGTGAATCTGTGAAGCTAAGCTTTTTGCCATATTCAGAAAACGTTTTGATGAATAGAAAAAAAAAAGATACAGTTTCACTCACAAACATAGATAAGGTTCAACTAGATTTTTGCCATATAGGATGGCAGATCTCACTGAGTTTCCTAGTGTTTGTATTTAGTTTGGTCATTTAGAAATTGAAGTCTAGCAGTGAGAATTATTTGATCACATTAACAGTTTCAAAACACAACTGAACTGTGAGGGTTTGGAGCTAAATCATTCATATCATTATATTATTGTGAAATGAAAGGAATGGAGTTCACCTTGTCTAAACTTTTCATTTTCTAGTCTGGCCTTGGTAGGCTGACTTGATAGTGAATCTTACAGAGTCAGCAGGAGGGCTTAGGCAGGACTCAAGTCTCCTATAACCTAGAGTTCCAATAGCTCAACTTAAAATAACAACTTCAATGAGATACAATTCACATACCATAAATTTCACCATTTTAAAGTGTGTAGTTCAGCAGTTTTAGCATATTCACAGAATTTTGCAACTGTCACCACTGTCTAATTTTAGAATATTTTCATCACCCCAAAAATAGACCCTGTACACATTAGCAGTTACTTCCCATTCTCCTGTCCCTGGCTGCTGGCAACCACTTTCTGTACTTGGATATGCTGCCTTTGCATATTTCTCATAAGTGGATGAATCATACATGGGCTTTAGTGACAGGCTTCTTTCACTTAGAATGATGTTGTCATGTTTTGTCCACATTATAGCACATTTTAGTACTGCACTCCTTTTATTTGCTGAGTAATATTCCACTGTATGGATATACCACCATTTGATTATCCATTTATCCATTCTTTGGTTGATGAACATTTAGATTTTTTTCTATGTTTTGGCTCTTATGAATAATTCTGCTATGAAAATTCATGTACAAGTTTTGGCATGTTTTCAGTATTCTCAGGCATATACTTAACATTTATATTTTGAGAAACTGCCAAATAGTTTTCCACAGTGGCTTTACCATTTTATTATACAATCCCACCAGCAATGTAGGAGGGTTCCAATTTCTCCACGTTCTCACCAGCATTTTGGTATCATCTGTCATTTTTCTTTTAGCCATTCTAGTGAGTGTGCAGTGATATTTCATGGTGATGTGATTTTCATTTCTCTAATGATAATGATGTCGAGCATCTTTCAGGTGCTTATTGGACATTTGTGTATCTTCTTGGAAGATATGTCCACTGAAATTCTCTCCCCATTTTTCAATTGGGCTATCTTTTTATTATTGAGTTGTAAGATTTGTTTAAATAGTTTGGACACAAGTCTTATATGATGTATAAGTATTTTCTTGCATTTTGTGGGTTGTCTTTTCACTTATTAACAGTATCCTTTGAATTATAAAAACATAAATTTTAAACTAAATTTAATTTATCCTTTTATCTCTGTTGTTATTTTTGCTTTTGGTGTATATTTAAGAGACCATTGCCTAATGAAGGTCATAAAGCTTTATTGCTCCCTTTTTCTTCTAATAGTTGTACAATGTTAGCTCTGACATCTAGGCATGTGATCTATTTTGAATTGATTTTTATATATGGTGAGAGGAAGGGATCTAACTGCATTTGTCTGCATGTGTATCTCCAGTTGTCCTAGCACCATTTGTGGAAATGGCTGTTCTTTTGTCCAATTAGTTGTTTTGGCACCCTTCTCAAAAATTAATTGACCATAAGTATAAGGGTTTATTTCTGGACTCTCAGTTCTATTTAACTTGTCTATATGTCTTATCCTTATGACAGTTGCATACTATTATGATTATTGAAGCTCTTTCATAAGTTTTAAAATTGGAATGTAAGAGTCCTCTATCATTATTCTTCTTTTTTAAGATTGTTCTGGTTATTCTGGGTCCTTTCAATTTCTATATGAATTTTAGAATAGGTTGCCAATTTCTGGAAAACACCCTCTGGAAGTTTGTAAAACTAAATTGTTTTTGTAACTTTCCTTTCAGATTATTCATTGCTACTGTATAGAAATGCAATTTATTTTTATATTTTGATCTTGTAAACTGCAACTTTACTGAACTTCTTTATTCTAATAGGTTTTCTCTGAATTCGTTAGAATTTTCTATATATTGTATCATGCCGTCTATAAATATAGTTTTACTTCTTCCTTTCCATTATGAATGTCTCTTATTTCATTCCCATGTTTAACTGCCTCGCACAGAACTTGTTCAATTTTGAATAAAAGTGGTAAAAGAGACATTTTTGTCTTGTTGGAAGGGGAAAAGCATTTAGTTTTGTACCATTCAGTATTCCGCTAGGTGTGAAATTTTGTAGACACCCTTTATCAACATGAGGAAGGTAACTTCTATTCCATGTTTGCTGACTGCTTTTATCATGAAAGTGTGTTTGTGTTGTTAAGTGCTTTTTCCAAATCTATTGAGATGATAATGTTATTTTTGTCCTTTATTAATAGTGTATTATACCAACTGATTTTCATATATTAAACCAACCTTACACTATTGCACTCATTTATAAATACTAATATTTCTTGTTTTCCTTGTGATTTTTTTCTTTGGCCTTTTTGTTATTTAGGAGTGTATTGTTTAATTTCCATGTATTTGTGTATTTCCCCAATTTTTTCCCATTATTAATTTATAATTTCATCCCATGTGGTTGGAGAACATACTTTGCATGGTTTCAATAATTTTAAAATATGGAGGTTTATTTTATGGCCTAGTCTGTGGCTCATCCTATAGAATATTCCATCTGTACTTGAGGGGGATGTTTTGTTTTATTGTTTGGTGATTTCCATAGATGTCTGTTAGTTTAATTAGCATCTTAACTTAAAACAACATAGTTCAGACTAATACTGACTTAGTTTCAATAGTGCATAAGAACTTTGCTTCAGTATAGCTGGCTGCTTCCCCTCATCCCACCTTTGTGCTATTTATTACATACAAATTAATTATGTACACATTATAAGCCCATAAACACACATATAATTATCAATTTATGTTATTGTCTTTTAACTTAGAAGAAACGTTTTACAAACAAAACACATTTATAGTATCTTTTATATTTACCCATGTAGTTAATTTCTTTGGCCTCTTTATTTCTTTGTGTAGATTCAGATTATTGTCTAGTGATCTTTCATTTGCTAAAATGGCTGAGTGGGTCCAAGAATCACACACCTAATCTCTTTAGAAAGCCCTCTGCATGATTGAATATTCTACCTTTTGGTCTTTAGAAGGTACAAAAGGTAGTGCAGCCACAGTGAATTTCCTAAATTTAGCAACTTTTGCAAGCTGTTCATGCTAAGAATTTCTCATGTCACGAAATCCTGGTTCCTTTTTTCTTAGCAGTTTATCTCCTCAACTTATCTCATTCCTATCACATTTTACTATTGGCAGCGAGTAGAAACCAGGTTGCTCCTTCAACACTTTGCTTGGAAATCTCCTCAATATACAATTCATTGTTTACAAATTCTGCATTCCACATGAGCACAATTCAGCTAAGCTTTCTGCCACTGTATAGCAAGAAGTCCCTTCCCTCCAGTTTCCAATTAACATGTTCTTCGTTTCTCTCTGAGTCCTCACCACCAATGTTTCTACCAGCAGTGTGTTTACGATGACTGAAGTATTCTGTAAGATGAAGTAGGTCTTCTCCACCATGCTCCCCACTTCCTCTGAGTCCTCGCTGCCAGGGTTGTGAATAACCATATCTGTACTAACAATCTTTCCAGGGCAATCTAGGCTTTTCTATCATGGTCCTCAACGTGCTTCTAGCCTTTGCCAACTGCCCAAAGCCAGAACTGCCCTTCCAGGTACCAAATCTTAATTTCATATCATTGCTGTAATAAATTATCCAAAACCTAGTTGCTTAAAACAGCACAAATTTGTTTTCTTGCACTTCTGGTGATCAGGAGTCTACAACCCATCTTACAGGCTAAAATCAAAGTGTTAACAGACCTGTGCTTCTTCCACAGGTTCTAGAATCTTCCTTGCCTTGCCACCATTCAGAGACTGTCCATGCTCCTTTGCCCGTGCCTGCAGCTCCAGCCTCTGCTTCCATCATCACAGTTGCCCTGAGTCCAGCCCTCTTGCCTCCTTCTTGTAGGAATCATTGTGTTCAAATTGAACCAGATCATCTAAGATATCCTCCCCACCTTAAGACCCTAAATCACATCCTAAAGCCCCTTTGCCATGTGAGGTAACACATGCACAGGTTCTGGGAATTAAGGTGTGGCCATCTTGGGGACCATTATTTATTCTACTGAAACAGCCAAACAGGTCAAACAGTGAACTTTCTACGAGTCTACAGCGTATAAGGGAATTCCCAGCACGTTCTGACTCTCCCATGGCTGCCATGCTGCTGGTTTTCACAGCTTCTGTGGGCAGGAAGCTCTTGATTTTGAAATCTACTACAGAGACCCTCCACAAAGCTCTCTGTTCTTACTGGGCTTCAAGCCTTTGTCTGGATAAATTTTCCTTGCATTGGTGCAAGGCTTTGGCTAATCTCCAGAGTTCTCATAAGATTGTTTTGATAGTTGTTTCCAATGTTCTCCTTGCTTTTATGGAGGGGTGGATTTTCAGATTTCTTCACTTTGTCATTCTAGAAGAGCTTCCTCTCCAGTGGCTATCTTTAAATCTAATTAATTAATTAGTTCATTAAAGTGATTTCCCAATTCAACAAATGCTGCATAGCCTTCCTTGGCTTTAGGGCTACTAATGTATGTGTTTGGGTGTAATTCATTTGGCAAAAGTTTGCTGTATCACAATTGAAACAGTGCAGGGTTTGTGGAGATTCTCAAGGGCCCTGTCTTTCATAGATACTGACTCAGAACTTCCTGGGGAACAGTGACCATAAATCATTTACCAGACTCTCAGACTTCCTGGAAAAGGTGAATTTCAAGCTGACCGTGTGTCTTCCGTATAAACACTAAAAAGCTAAGATTAATAATTTTCTAGCAAATGTTTATTTCCCCCAAATGTTTAGGCAATACAATTCTGGTAGGACTTTACATAAGCATTTTTATTTATAGCATTTTTCTTCATTAGTTATCTGTGTCAATGCTACTATGTGAAGGCTGTGATCTGACCCAGGAAATATATTTATATAGCAAATTGCATGCAGTTGATTTGGGGCTTCACTAAAGCTTTTTGCTAAACATGGAAATTGCTGGAGTGACTCTACAGTTCGCACACATTGTAAGCAGCCCAGAACAAAGCACAGCATATTTATGCAGATGTTAACAGCAGATTCATTTAGAATGGTTTAAATTTGTGTTTGTGGCTATGATTATTTCGTCAAATAAAATGATAAGAAATAACTCTCCCTTTGAGTACCAGCAGAATTCAAGCACAGAACAAAAGAAACATTTAAATTACACAGGGAAGTTTGCACTGTGCTAACTGCCACCTGGGTCCCAACTTGTCAGCTTCTTTCACCTTTATAATACGTAGTGAACAGGAAAGGATTTGAAAATCTTCACTTTTTTCGTGAAAGAATTCATGGTAAGTGAATTATATGCTATATATAAAACTAACAAATCCAAAATGGAGAAATGATCTTACTCATATTGAATACCTCTTAAAATGAAAACCAATGATAGTACATAGTACATATTATAACAACCCAACTAAAGTATGAGTCCTTAGAAATAACCACAGTCCCCTCATTTTTCCATCAGAGCCAGTGTCACTTGTTGAGGGCAGTGGACTCCTGGCCACAGCGGTAGGGTGAGACCCTGGGAGGTAACCTGTGCATGTGTTAGCAGGAGGGGACAGTCCCTCCCCTCTAGTGGCTTTGGCTTGGAGTGTCTTCTTTGGTATCCAACAGGTGGAGGGGTATCTTCCTGCCCCCTGCCTTATACAAGCCCTCTTTGGGGAGTATCTGGAGTCGAATTGCAGGTTAGCCGTGTGTCCATTTATTTATTTATTTGGGTTTCCTTCCTGCCGTCATCTCCCCACTGCTCCATGGCCCAGCAGGCCCAGGAACCCTGATGTCCTGGCTGTTCATCCACATGCCACCTGGCTTCTGTGTCAGGCCCTCGTGCCCATTCCCCTCTCTTCCTGGACCACTTCCCGTGTGTGTGCAGGACTCGTGTCCTCACTGTGGCACGTCTCTGCTGGCAGATTTTCTCATCCTAAAAGCCTTTCCCACCACCCTGTATAACCTTTCAATATCCTGCCGTGAACCCACCCTGCAGTCTCTTTCCCTCCTTATAGGACTATATTTTTCTAACAGAGTTGGCAACATGGTAAATATTTCAGGCATTTGGGGCTGTATGTTCTCTCCTGCAATTATTCAATCCAGCCGTTATAGCACATAGACAATATGTAAATAAATAAACATGCATTACTGTATTTCAATAAAACTTTACTTATGAAATCATCACCTAAATGTACATCAGGGAAGGATACCAATTGGATATCAGACTGGGATGGGGGGGTGGGGGGAGGGGATGGGTGTTTGCCTACATGACGAGTGCATTGCGCACCCTCTGGGGAATGGTCATGCTTGAGGGTGCAGACCCGGGGAGGTGGGGGGGGAGGGGATCGAGGTATGAATACATGGCGAGTGCCAGGCGCACTGTCTGGAGAGTGGGAGCGGACGCGCTTGGGACTCTGACTCGGGGGGATGGGCGGGACAGGAACAATGTATATGACCTGAACTTATGTACCCCCATGATGAGCTGAAATAAAAAAAAAATAAAAAAAAAAAAAAAAAAAAAAAAGAAAATAGATAGGGGCTGGATTTTGCTCACAGCTATCGTGTGCTGGCCCCTGTGCTAAGGCTTGCACTTCCCCCAGCACTGGACGTGTGCTGTCTTTCATACTTGTTTTGCCCCACTAGAAGATAGGTGCTCACTAAATAGGTGGAATGTATGAGGAATGAATAAAAGGCACACCATAAATATTGAATTATTTGGGCTAGTCTATTTTACCTTATCTCTGTCAAGTAATTTAAGTTTATGGTATTGGAATCACCACCAAGGCCTAAGTAAAGTGATTATTCTGAACCCAGAGACAAGCAAGAGTCCAGGATTTGGAGGCTTCATGCCTCTATGCTAGTTGTCCATTAGCCATTCTTGTAATCATTTATTAGAGATCCTGCAAAATGTCCCTGGGCAGCTCCTGGACATTGGCTATGAGATGGGGAAGGCAGGATGTGTCTCGCCCTCTGGCTGCTCTGTTCCTGGGGGCTCTGGGAGTGCAGAGCTCAGGAGAGGCCAGAGCAGTATTCCCAGTCCCAGAGGATGGCACTTTGTTCAACTAGCACAGGGTGGTAGAGATGGACAGAAGTGACAAGATTCAACGTAGATTTGGGGATTAGTCCTGATTTGGGGATTTGCTGATGAATAGTGCCTTAGCTCAGGCTGCCATAGTAGAGTACCACAGACATTTATTTCTCACAGCTCTGGAAACTGGGAAGTCCAAGATGAGGGTGCTGGCAGATCCAGTGTCTGGCCAGGGCTCACTTCCTGGTTTGCACAAACCCATCTTCTCACTGTATCCTCATGCGGCAGAGATCAGAGGAAGGAAGGAAGCTGTCTCCTATCTCTTCATATAAGGACACTAACCCTATGCAGGAGGGATCCATCTTCATGACCTGATCACCTCCCAAAGGTCCCGTCTCCAAGCACCAGCTCCAGATACCATTAGGGATTACAGTTTCAACATATGAACTTGAGGGGACACACATTCAGTCCACAGCAAATAGGATATGGGGGTTACAGAAGGTATGAATAAAATACTTCACCTTAACTTCAGTTTTAACACCAGGTATGT
This sequence comes from Lemur catta, assembly GCF_020740605.2. Lineage (NCBI taxonomy): Eukaryota > Metazoa > Chordata > Mammalia > Primates > Lemuridae > Lemur > Lemur catta. The sequence continues at coordinate 21,682,497 of NC_059136.1, forward strand.
GGGGTTACCCTTTACTGAGATGGGGAGAGGTTTGGAAGCAATATCAGCATTTTGGGCAGAGTAAGACTGTTGTTAAACATACACGTGGCCATGCTGAGTTTCCCACTGGGTAGATGAGCCTGGAGGGCTGGAAGCATCTGAACCAGAGACGTGAATGTGACGGTCACCAACAGTCAAAGCCACAGGACTGAATGTGGCCCCCACTGCAGATGAGAGGGCCCTCCAGCATGGACTGGCCAAAAAGAGGGAGCATCCAGAGTGCTGAGAGAAAAAATCAGGGGGAAGCCCAGTCTCATAAAGACAAAAGCAATGATGTCTGTTTGTTTCTGTGTTCTGTTTGCTTAGCTTTAGTCATGTCGGTTATCACCAAGCATCTTTTTAATCTGTCACATGCATCCTAGACTATTCTAAAATTGCAGTGGCCTAGGAAGATTGGGGAAAAAAACACAAACTTTTAAAATGAATCTGCTCACATGATGCAATTTATTTGGCATATAATGCAAAAGACGTTGTATATTTTAGAGTTACTGAACACAGAAGCCCTAAACATGTCTCTGGTTAATAAATGGAGTAAAACTAAATTTTATTTCATATTGGATTTTTTGGTAGAAACAAAAATTTTCTTTATTATCTGGGAAATAGATTGCTTGGAATTCTGTTTGACTCAGAACAGTAGAAAATGGCTTTTTTTTCCCCACAAATCTTTTTCTACTTTCAACTTCCCTCTACTCATCAGCCCACTAATTACTTTCAATAAAAGCATTTTCTTCAACTCCTTCCTTCATTCTGCAAATACTTATAGAGCACCCCTCATGTCCAGGCCTGCGACAAAAACTAGACATGCAGTAGAGAAAAACTGGACCTAGTGGCTGCCCCTCAGTGAAGCTTTCCAGTTTAGAGAAAACACAGGAATAAACACAGGATCTGTGCCTATGAAGCTGTCTTCGTTCGTTTGTGTTGCTACAAAGGAGTGCCTAAGGCTGGGTGATTATAAAGAAAAGAGGCGGATTTGGCTCACGGTTCTGCAGGCTGTACAGGAAGCCTGGTGCCAGCATCTGCTCCTGGCGAGGGCCTCAGGAGCTTCCGGTCATGGCAGAAGGTGACGGGGAGCAGTGTAGCACCAGGAGAGGGAGGGAGGGAGACAGAGGGGAGGAGGCGCCAGGCTCTTTTTAACAACCAGCTCTGGCAGGAGCTACTAGAGCCAGAGCTCACTCATTGCTGTAAGGGTGGAGGACAGCACCAAGCCCCCAGGACACAAACACCTCCTACAAGGCCCCACTTCCAACACTGGGGATCAAATTTCAACATGAAGTTTGGAGGGAACAAATACCCAAGTGCTATCAGAAGCTCTGGAGATCCAAGAGGGACTGGTGAAGGAGATGTTCCTCCTGAATGAGGAGGATGTTACCCACTTCAGTACACTGAGTCAAAGCCAACCAGATTCTATTCACCCAAAAATAGCCATGTGATTGTTGAACTGACATTTGAATTCTTTACTTCTAGTAAACTCAGCAGTCACCAGAGACCCTTTCAGTGTTTTCTCAACAGCTTAGCTAAATTTAAAGCTGCTTGCTAATAATTTTATGTGTATTTCACATTTTTATGAAGGCTTTTTATTTTAAAAAGTAAATACTATTTTGAAGACCTGTGCTTATTTTCTAAAGACAATGTGTAAGGCTGGTATCACCTACCAAGTCAAAGCCAACTTGGGAATACTACGACACACTTCAGCTCTGGAGCGGTCCCTCTGTGTCTGTGCTGGAAGGCAGGGCTGTGCCGCCGACTGCTCAGAGCCCACATCTGTGAAAACACATCTCTCCACACGCCAGCGTCACACTCAGCACAGGGGACTGACGAGAAACCCGCCGCCTGCTCCTCCAGGTGGCCTTCTGCCTTGGAAATAACTTCTTCTGCCTGGGACACACTTCTAGGAAATGAATCACCATAGAAAGCAGAGTTTTACATTTTTCTTCAAAATATTCACAACTGAACCTTAGAAATCATCATTAGCATGTCATAATTTTCCATAACTAGTGGACCATGACACCCACCCAGCCAGGGTGCTCAGTGCAATCTGCGGTGGCTTTCCCTGCCTCACCTGCAAGAGGCAGGTGCCTGTCTCCTCCCGGCTGGCGCTGGGAGCACGTTCAGATGCACAGAGAATCAGGTGGAGAAAGATCCAAACCCACTGGGGACAGATTCAAACAGGAAAAGCCTTATTTGTACTTGTTAGTTTTCTCCTCCTCCTCCCAGCATTGCCTAATGACAGGGCCCCGGTCCAAGGTCAGAACCAGCCGCCTCCATTTCCTCTCAGTTGACTTCAGTGTAAACCAGGACTCCTCCAAACAGGGGATGAATCACAGTCCTCTCCCAAGCCAGGGCCCCCAGGGCGTGAACCGCGGGAGGACAGGCTCTCGACAGGGTAGAAGCAAATTGCTTTTTGGGGTCAACAGGTAAAGCTGGAGAATGAGAGATGGGTGGCGGATGGTGGTAGGGACCAGCATCACTGAGAACATTTGATTACATTAACACTAGTAAATTGGGCTAAAGCATATAACTAATTTCCCAGGAGATGATATGCTATTTAAAATAAGAAATCAAAAGGTAGATCATCTTAGTCCAGACTGGTGTGGATAATCTGTCCCACTGCAGCCAAACGCTACCTCAGAGCCATTCCCTGCACAGCTTTCCAGACAAGCACTTCCAGTCTTTTAGCACGTGTGTCCCAGAATAACGTGATTTATGAACTGACTCTCAGAATGGTGCTCACCCGTGAGTGAGTGGTCCACGGCGCTCTCAGTGTTGGCAGGGGAGCGGCAGCCTCTGGCGGCAGGACTCGGCTTTCTCTAGACTCTCTGCTGACCGTGGTGTTTCTCACCACACCATGCACGACACACAGCACACTTTGAGCCTTCACAGCTGCAATCGTGTTTTTTTCCCTCTCTGAGATCATAACCTGAATTTGGGACCTCCCCACTCTTTACTTCCAGACAGATCGCTGGGTCATGATTTGAGACGATAAATCCCATCACTTAAGGGTAGAGAGTACCAGTGTCACTTCCAGTGCATAATCCCATTCCCACATTTTTAATGTTTATGATCTGACACCAGGGACCTTATTACATCCCCTGGATTCTACACCTCCTGCTGCACTGGTGAGATGGCACGTGCGGGACCCTTGCCATATACAAACTGTGCATGTGGCCTTTGTACGCATCACTGAATTTTGAACTTTGTGACCCACTCTTTTCCTCCGTCTGCCCGCTTGTCTCAAGACCCCTACCCATCCCGAGCACCTGCACACTGCAGGGCTTCAAGCTGCTAATCTTTTCGGACATCAGCTCTGCCCGCCCTTTCCTCCATCCCCCACAACCTCTCAGAAGTCTCTCTGGGCTTGCCCTGTTTAGCTCATCTAAACAAACTAACCACAAAAGACCTTTCAACATTAAAAATGGAAACAAATAAATAGATGAGCCATCGTGATTCTTTATTCTTAAAAGTCTATATCTATCTAGACAACACTTTTATGACCTCTGAGGTGCACAAGTGTGTGTTTGATGTTTTCATCAGTGCACCTTTTTTCTCCACCAAGCTAGATATATTGGTGAACTATTCTTGCCTGCTGGCTCTAAAATTCCATGTCAGTAAAGTTCATCACTAGCTTTGCCATTGGCATTGGAATGCACTTGATTGCATCAGAAATATCAAAGTCCTTCTGTTGGTGTCACCTCTCTTTGCTAGATACTAACGGGCCCATGTCAATCTTAGCTAACATAACAACTAATGTTGATGCGGAGCTTTTCCTGTGCCAGGCACTGTCAAGCATACTTCTCATTCCTTATCACCTAATCCTCATATCAAACCAATGAAATAGGCATTTTTAGTATTCATTCCCTATTTTACAGTTCAAGAGGCTGAGATGAGAGATCAATTATTTTCTTCAAAGCAAGAGTGGACCTAGAGTTACTCCTTAAAGGGAACATAATTGTAACATGATCAAGACTAGATCATGATCATCTGATTAATTATTTCATAACTTACAACTGTTAAGTGATGTAAATGTAAATAATATAATCATGGGTAAACCATAGATTTTACCCAGTGAGGGCATGAGATTAGATAATCCTCTCCTTGTGCAAGGGAAATTAACTTTTAAGTTACTGCTTGTCACCATGAGCTGCATTCCCACAGACTGTTTCAGTTCTAAACATGCCTCCCTCCCACCCCACCCCATTGTAGAACCCCAAGTGAGAAAGAAAGATCGTAGGTTTTTGTTTGTTTGCTTGCTTGCTTTCTTTGTTTTTTAAATTATGATACAGAGGTATGGCAAAAATAGGGCAGATACTTCTAATTTGTTTTGAGCATTTATTTCAAGTATCCATTTTGCATGGCTTTTGAAATATTGCTGCAATTTTCTTTTTCAAAGGAATGGAATACTTTAGAACATTTGTACAACATCAATTTCCTGTACCCACTGCAGGCTTAAATCTCTTGAGGGGAATGTATTGTGTCATCCTCAATTTATCATGGTAAGTTATTGATCCTTGTAAGCCATATGGCAGGTATCTTATTGCTCAGCTCTGAATTTAGCCGGCAAAGCCCAGAACAGCTTATGAGATGGTTTTGTTTCTTCATGCTTGGCCTAGAGAGCAGCCCTGGAAAGATCCCTAACTATTGTGTGTCCCTGAACCTCCGACTGCAAAGCAATCAGGTATTCCCAGTTCACAGGATGAGCACAGTGATAAAACATTTCTCTTCCCCTCTCCTGGCACCACAGGGCAATTTCCTGAAGAACTTGCCTTTGTCTTTATTTGCTCAGATGAGAACCAGAACCTGACCTGGAAAATCCTGGGGTCTTCCAGACTACCTGGAGAGCTTGTTCAGATCAGCGAGGGCCCAGGCCAGCCAGGGCCACCACTGGGTCCCTTCCCCAGTGCTTCCTTCTTTGTGCCTGTGACCTCCTGGGGAGAGGAAGCCAAGCCTACACAGCCTCCAGTAGTGGTTCTCCTAAGACATTCATTGAGTTGTTATTTAAAAAAATTTGTGATCAGGTTTGGAAACCACTGAATTAAACACATTGCAACAAGGTTTGCTACTATAGGATTACTCCCAACAACTGTGTGAATGTCAAACAGAAAGCATAATGTGCAGATTTCCCAAATTATTTTGCCATGAACCCCACCCCCCCACCTTTTTTTTTTTTTTTTAAGAAAATGTAGCTGGGATTACATTAGGGGAAATCTTGGACCAACAGGTGAGACCTATACAAGCAAGGGCAAGTACAGAGAAGCCCACTCCCCAGTGATCCTCCCTGCCTTATCCCTCCTGAGGTGGGGCAACTCCCCCCCAGCCCTGGGTCAGTGCACAGCTGATGCCCCAGGCAGAGCTCGTGGCTCAGCCTCCTCCCCCAGTGCTTTGGCCCCCACAGCGCAGACTCAGCCAGGCCAAACTCCCTGCAGCTCCAAGTGCTTTATGGCCATCAGTGTCTTATGAGTGCTCCACAACAAGGACAATCTCCATATCACAGCCTCAGAAAGGTGCCCTGTGCCCAGGGAGTGCTGAGGAGATTGAGGCTGAAAGATAGACCAAAGGAGCAATGGGACATGCTCTGGGTACGCGTGCACTCTATAGCATGTGCACACGTGTCTGCCATAGCTCTGCTTCTCCTGGCAGCACAAGCCTTGGGAAGAGGAATCCTCTAAGGGAGGCCAACACACGTATCCTATTCCGGGTGTCTAATCAAGCCGCCCTGCGCACACCCAGGCATGCTGGAAGCTAGACCATGCAGGTCACTGCAGATTCTTTCTTCCTGTTCTAGAATTCTTGTAAATGGAATCGTAAGTGTAGACTATTTTGAAGTTGGCTTTTTTGTCACTCAGCGTGATGTTTTTGAAATTTACTGTGTTATTTCACATAAAAGTAATCCATTCTCATCATATGACTGAGTAGTGTTCTCTTGGATGGCTGTACCACCGCGTGTGGACCCATTCACTGGTGCACGGGGAGCTGAGCAGTTTCCAGATTTGAACTATGAGGACTAAAGCTACCATAAGCATGCGTGTGCAAGTCAGCACGTGGACAGAACTTGTTTTCCTTGGCAACCACCTGAGAGTAACATACATATATAAAGGTGTACTTAACTTTACAGTTTTGCCAAGTGGATTACCATTTTGCATTCCCACCAGGAAAAGTATGAAATTGCCGGTTGCTCTTCTTGGTATAGTTACCGTTTTAAATTACAGCCAGTCGAGTAGGCGTGTAGTGGCTTTCCTTGTCAATTTTTTCTGGTGTCTTCCAAAAATCAAAAGTTGTTAATTTGAGGAAGTCCAATTTATCACAAATTGTTTGATGATTAGTGATTTTTGTGTTCTGTGGTAAGTAATCTTGGCCTGTCTCAAGGAGGTAAAAATCTTCTGTTATCTTCTTGGAGCTTTAAATCTTTAGCTTTTACATGCAAACCTACATTAAGTTACATCAAATGATTTCTAATTAAGTTCTGGTTTTGGCTTGAGGTGAGAACTGAAGTTTATTTTTGTTGAAAAGACTATTCATTCCTCATTGATTTATCTTCATCCATTTTGTTGAAAATAGATGGACCGCAGAGGTGTGGGCCTGTCTCTAGATTCTTCTCTGTTATGCTGATCAGTTTTCTGTGCTTGCTGTTACCACACTGTCCTGTTTACTGTTCCTTTACAGTAAGTCTTGAGATACAACTTTGATCTTTTTCAAAATGTCTTGGCTATTCTAGGTCCACTAAATTTCCATATAACTTTATAATTAGTATCAACTTCTAAAAAATGCCTACTAGGATTAAAAAAACTGGGACGACATTGCATTCATAAACCAATTTGCAGAGAATTGAGAATTTAAGAGCAATGAGTCTTTCAATCTATTAAGTTGGTATATCTCTTTATTTAGTTAGTCTTCTTTAATTTCTGAGCAATGCTTAGTGTACAGGCTTTGGACCACACATTTTGTTAAAAAATATACATAGGGATTTTAGGGTTATTTTAATACTAAGTGGTATTGCACTTTAAATTTGATTTTTAATTGTTTATTGCTAATATAAAAATACAATTGGTTTCTGTTTACTGACCTTGTACCCATGACATTGCTAAGTTGTTATATAAATTTAAATAGCTTTTTGTAGATGCATTCATATTTTTTACATACAGAATTACAATTACCATTTCCTCCTTCTTTTCCAAACTACATGCTTTGTGTTTCTTCTACTTGTTGATTGAACTTGCTAGAGTGTTCAACATAACACTGAATAAGAATGACAAGAGGAGATATCCTTCCTTTTTTAATGATTTTAGAGGGAAGATTGTGAGTCTTTCACCATTCAGTATGATGTTAGCTGGAGGTTTTTGTAGGTGTCTTTTATCAAGTTAAAGGTTTCATAATGAATTGATGTTGAATTTTGTCAAATGCTTTTACCTCATCTATTGAAATGACAATACAGTTTTCTAGTCTGCTAACATGGTAAATTACATCTATTGATCTTCAAATGCTAAAATTATTTCCTGGGATAAACTCCACTTGATGATATATCATTATTTTTCATACATTGCTAGACTCAAATAGCTAATAATTTGTTGAAGTGTTCATGTCAGATTTCTCTTCTTGAAGTATCTTTGTCTGGTTTTGGTGTTATAGTAATGCTGTCCTCATGAAATAAGTTGGAAACAATTGATTTTTCATGTTAACTTTGTGAAAGAATTTACTACTATTTTTCTAAATTCTTAAGAGGTTAGATCAACTTTGTGGGTCATGCTGTTCAAATCTTCTTACTTTGTAGTGACTTTTTTAATCTATTTATTCAAAGAGATATATTAAAATCTTCCAAGATGATCGAGGATTTCTCTTTCTACATTTGGCTTTGTCTGTTGAGGCTTATGCCAGTATTAAATGTTCTTCAGTTTCTCTTAAAGTCTACATGTTCCAATGCTAATATGGGTGCCCATGCTTTATTTTGGTTAATGATGTCATGATATATTAGTTGCCATCTCTTGACTTCCAACTTTCCATACCTTCATGTTTCAGATATGTTTCCTGAAAACAGTATATTGTTGATTTTCAAGATTTCTTAAAGTCCAATCTGATAATCTTTGTCTTTTAAGTACAGCCATTAGTCCTTTTTTATGTAACTAGTGATGTGTTTGGATTTAAATCTACCAACTCACTATTGAATTCTTAATTAGCCCAACTTTGCTTTCTCCCCCTCTTTATCCTTTTCTTATTTTCTTTAGATGATTATAGATGAAACAGATTATAGATGAAATAGATTATATTTCATCAACCCACTTTCTTCTTCTATTATCTCGGTAGTTTTACAGTATCTTATAATTTTAGAAGTTATCTTATGAATTACTATAGACCTAAATGGCTTAACAAGAATTAATGATACTTGGTATGCTTTAATTATCTCCAGGTAATAAAAACACCTTAGAACACTTTAACCTCATTCATTCTCATTCACTTTATGTGGTATCATAGTCACACATTTTAGTTCTATATACACTTAAATTTCCACAGTACATTATTGTTGATTTATATAGTTATTATTAATTATATTTCTAGATATATTTACCCTTCTCCTTGATCTTCATTCTTTACTACATTTTAATGCTTCACTCTAGAATAATTTCTTTCTTTCAAACCAAAAATATTTTGATTCAGGTACACAGTCAATAAATTTCCTTGATTGTTATCTTTTTGAAAATGGCTTTACTGCTTTATATAGGGTATTTTGCTTGATATGAAATTCTAGGTTTGCAGATAAAATCATCCATTGGTATCCTTAGAGCACTGGTTCCAGACCCCCAGCAAATACCAAATTATATGCATGCTCAAGTCTCATATAAAATGGCATAGTATTTACATAATCTTCAGAATATTACTTGTAATACTTAACATAATGTTAGTGCTATATAAATAGTTGTTATATAGTATTGTTTTTATTTGTATTATTTTTAATTGTTGCATTGTTATTTTTATTATTGTTTTTATTTTAATATTTGTGGATGTGGAACCCACAGATATGGAGGGCTGACTGTACTTCCTTTCATCACTTTTAAGATTTTATACCGTGCACAATGGTATTCATTTTTCTGTCAAGAAGTCAGCTTAATAGCCAGCAGGATACAATGAACACAATTCTGGTGACAGACACTCCACAAGCCCTGACTTAAGCATTATACAAGGTATACATGTAACAAAAACATTTTAACCCCCTCAGTGTTTTGAAATTTAAAAAAAGACTCATAAATTTAAAAATGAAAAGCTTAAAATCAATAACCTGAGTATTCATCTCAAGGTTAGAAAAAGGGCAGAAAACAAAATCAAAGAGTAGAAGAAAAAAGATAAAAGCAGAAATTAATAAAATAAATATACTATGAAGAAAAACACTAATGCAAAAAGTTTATTTTTTGAAAAGACTAATAAATTGTTAATCCCATATAGAAAGAAATAATCTGTCATTTTGTCTGCTTTTAAGGTTTTCTCTTTGTCTTTTATTTTCAACATGGATTTTATGATCTGTCTATATGTGGCTTTTATATTTATGTATCAATTTCTGTGGTTCATAAAACTTCTGTAATCTATGGCTTTGTACATTTCTTCAGTTTTAGAAAATCCTTAGCCATAAGTATTTCAAATATTAATTCTCCCCCATAGCACTGTAGATAGACTCTGCTGTCTGTCTTGGACTCCAAACACATGCACAGGAGACTCTTCCCACTGCATCCCCCATGCCTGTATTAGTTCTGTCTCCCTTTGGCTCTCAATGATTAATTCTGAATACTTTGTTTCTAAGCTACCAGCTCAATGTTACTTTACTCACCTATGTCCAATCTGCTGTCAGATTCATCCACTGCGTTCTTAATTTTGATTTAATTTAGTTTTTTAGTTCTAGCATTTTTGCATAGGATTTACAGTTTCTCACCAAAATTATTAATCTTATCATCTGTCTCCTTAAATAGGTTAAAGATAGGTATTTAAGCCTCTGTGCCTGATGATCCCATTGTTTATCTCCCCAGTGAGCTATGGCTGCACCACTACACTCCAGCCTGGGCTCCAGAGCAAGACCCTGTCTCTTAAAAAAAAAATTTCACTGATCATTCTCCATTGCTAAAGCATGGCTATTATTTAATTCAGTATTTGAAATATAGCATAAAAACCAGTGAGACAATGAGTGTTCCACTGAGTGGCTCCCTGCTGTGGTCAGGGAAGCAAATGTGGAGGGAGCTCTTCTCTCCCGGCTTGCAGGTGGCTGCCTTCTCACTGTGTCCCCTCGTGTGGCAAAGAGAGAGGAAGCAAGCTTTCTGGAGTCTCTTCTGCCAAGGGCACTAATCCCATCATGAGAGCCCCATCTTCATAACTTCACCCATACCGTGTCACCTTCCAAAGACCCCATTTCCAAATACCATTGCATTGAGGATTAGGGATTTAACATATGAATTTGGGAGGGACAAAATTTAACCCATTAGCAATTGGTGTGAGTCTATGATTAGGAATCCCACTGGATTAGTTTGCTAAGTCTGCCGAAACAAATTACCACAAACTGGGTAGCTCAAACAACAGAAATATATTATCTCACTGTTTTGGAGGCTAGAAGTCCAAGATCAAGGGGTCAGTGGGGTTGGTTCCTTCTAAGGACTGTGAGGGAAGGATCTGCTCCAGGCCTCTCTCCTTGACTCAGAGAGGCTGTCTTGTCCTTCTGTCTCTTCATACTGTCTTCCTTCTATGTACACATCTGCATGCAAATCTTCCCCTTTTTATAAGGACCAGTCATATTGGGTTAGGGTCTACTCTCATGACTTGATTTTAACTTGATTACTTTTAAAAAATGCCCTATTTATAGTCAACTCATTTTCAACAAAGGTGCTGAGAACATACAGTGGGGAAAGGACAGTCTCTTCAGTCAATGGTTCAGGGAAAACTGGATATCTACATGCAAAAGAATGGAACTAGACCTTTATCTCTCACCATGTACAAACATTAAATCAAAGTGGATTAAAGACTTAATCCTAAGACCTGAAACTATAAAACTACTGGAAGAAAACATTAGGGAAATACTCTAAGACATTAGTCTGGGCAAAGATTTCTTGAGTACTGCTTGAAAAGCACAAGCTGCCAAAGTAAAAATGGAGAAATGGGATCATATCGAGCTAAATAGCTTCTGTACATCAAAGGAAACAATTAGCAAAGCAAAGAAATAACCCACAGAACGGGAGACACTGAGTTTAAGCGTTGCTGCCCTCTAAAGTCATAAAAAATATTAAGGAGTTGTGGGATGAAATCCCACGATTGGGGCTGCCTGTCACCTTGTGCTTTGATTATTCCTAGGAACCCCAGCTTTCTAGGAGCTTCTAGCATGACATGTGTGTTTGTATGTGTGTGGGGGGGTGAATGTGAGTGTGACTACGTGGTGTGTGTGTGGTGTGTGGTATCAGTGTGTATGGTACATCTGTGGTGTGTGTGTGAGACTATAGCAGTTGTGCCTTTCACTGTCTGCAGGACCTGGGGACAGTCTTGCAGCTGTCCAGCACTCATAACCAAGGGACATGGTGGATGCCACTCATGACAGTCCCCACAGTTATCCGGCATTCTGCTAGGGCCATGGGCTTCTCAAGCCTCTGTCTAGCGCAGAGGAGATCGCTTTTCCCTTCAACAAGCATAGATGATGTTCCTTCTACACACTCAGGCAGTACTATGTGTGCAACAAGGGGACAGGGATGACCCAGACACAAATTCTTGCCCTTGTAAAAAGCCAAAACCTGTGTGGGAAGACACCTGCAAAACACTAACGTGTACTTGACAAGGGCTGCAATCCAAGTGTGTACAAGATGTCACAGCAGCCGACAGGACAGAACAGCTAATTCTATGTGGAGTAAGGCAAGGCCTTGGAAAGAAGGTTCCTGTGCTAATCAGAGAGAAAATCATGGGCCAAAAATGAGAACCAAAAGAGACCAGCACGTTTCAGGAGTATCAAACACCAAACCTGCAGCACTCCATTGAAGGGACAACAGCTTGTGGGAGGCCGGGAGTGGAGGCAGAGTGAGACAGATAGACCTGGGTGGCCTTGCTTCACAGGGAGACTTTTATGCTATGGGAAATGGGAAGTCACTAAAGGTTTTTAAGCAGAAAAATTATCTAATTAGGTTTTTTTAAAAGAAAAAGTCTGAACTGTCCAAGTGGGGAGGTGGCATAATTAAAGAGAGAAGTTAGGAGGCTGCTGCAAAGTCCACATTAGGGTCGGGGTGTCTGAACTAAGACAGGGACAGAGGGGTTGAGTAGCTGTGGACAGATTCAGCAGGGACCTACACATCCTCATGATGACATACAGGGACAAATGGGAGGGCTAATGTTGTTTGCTTGCGTGACTGGGGAAATTGTAATATTTTTATTCAAGGAAAGGGATAGTGAGAAGAAATAGGGTTTTGTTACAAAGGAGAATGTGTTTGGTTTTAGACACATTGAAACAAGTGCCCATAAACCATAAAAATTGACGTAGACAGCACAAACCAGACCTAAAATTCAAGTGAATGGGGCTAGAGTACAGATCTCGCAGGTGTCGTTTCATGGGAAGTGTAAGATACTGGCATGGATGAGCACATAGAAGAATCACTTGTAAATGCAACTTGCTTTCATTTGGATACCACTTATGACATAATTATCTACATGTTATGCCTGGAAAATATAGTTTGAGCATACTTGCATAGCACTAGGATTTGATGGTACTACATGACATGTTTTAAAGAACCCTGATTCAAGTCCAGTTGGCCAGTTTTGATGAGTAAACACTACATAGTCTGTGTCAGGGAAAGTAATACAAAGAAAAGGCAGGAATTTCAGTTAGGTCCACTGATATGTCCTGTATACGTGGATTCCACAGGGTACATATTCAGGAGATGTTTGTTGGTTGGTTGGAAGGATTGTCCTCAAAGAGCCAATAGAACTACAGAAAATGCAGAAAACACAGAACTGTAGAAAATATTTCACACAGATGTGCCTGTACACATGTGTGAGCTCACACACACATATACGGGCTTACAAAGTTATTAGAAAACACCTAAAAATACTCTGAAAGTAGCTGCCATAATGTATGGTCTAGGTCAAGACTGTGTATCTTTCATAGTTCTTTCAGGTAGACTCAGGAAACCCAAGAATAATAAAATTTACTAAGTATGTTTAATACCAATCTTTTAAGGAGCCACTAGTTTAATAACGTGTTTAGCATCTCCAAGAGAGGAATAAAGTCCTCCCTGTCCAAAATGTGTTTGTGACAGACACATGGTCTGTCTTCCTTTCTTTTCATGCTAATCCTTCATCCTTGCCCTGAGTTTCTCAGGTATCTCTGCTCCAGTAAGTGAAGGAAAGGAATGTTCTGGGAGCTGTAGCCTTTCAAACAGAGCTCTGCCTGTGCATAACCGCACTGAAATATTACAGCTCCCTGTACTTCTTCAGGCCAACCTACCTTTCCGGCAGCTCTTGGCCACTGGTGACTCAGGAAGGCTAGAGAAGCTCACAGAATCCAATCACCAAGAGCTCAGCTCTGCAGAAGATCTCCTTACAATCTTACCCCATTCCCCATTTAGAACACGCCATCTTATCAGACTGTAATAATGAAATCTAATCTTTTCTTTAAAAATCTCCATGTTGAAGTTAAGATGGTAAATCTCATGAAAACAGAAAAATGTAAAAAATGTTCACAGTTCTTGCTATTAGATAAGCCAGAAAAGAGTTTTGTTATTTTGAGATTCCTCCATGTTGCCCAAGGTGAACCAGACAATCTGGTTTGAAGCAGTGAAAAACAAAATGAGAAATATTTAATTGCCATATTGGCTTCAACTCCAGAAGAATGAGTCTGTTGATGTGAGTAGTATGGGAAAAGTTCCCCACATACACTAGGTTAGTAACAATGAAGGCTGACTCTACAAATGTTAAAACCCCTACGTAGTGAGTCGCACTGTAATCATCAACTCAATTGTGTGAAATTCAATTAGAAATAATTAAATGTTCTCAAATGCTTGCCAGACTCTCTCTGTACAAAATGAGGTGCTCCTCTTAAAGTATACGAAAGTGCTGGTGAGTTTGTTTTTTTTAATTCTTCTATAGCTGCACATATGCCAGTCTTTTAAAGTACTCAAAATATTTGAAACATGATTTTGTAAACTCACACTGCTGTCAGACATTTTGCACTGGAGAAAGCCTGAATGAAGGATCAGTTTATAAATGGAGATTGTGGAGAAACTCTGCCTGCTCCATGGGAATGTAGCTATTTTCTGGAAGACTCACACACATGTGGGGGGTGGAGTTTCATAGGCTTGACCAAAAAAACAAAATTTAAAAATATGTCTTTTGCAACTTCTTCTCCGGCTGTCATTCTTTTCATTTTTAATCTGCTGCATATGCTGCTTCAAATATGAAAAGACAAAGAAAATTATAGGCCAATATCCCTGATGAACATAGATGCAAACATCCTCAACAGAATACTTGCAAAATTAATTCAACAGCACATGAAAGGGATCATACACCATAATCAAGTGGAATGTATCCCTGAGATGCAAGATGGTTCAACACATGCAAATCAATCAATGTGATACATCACATCCACAAAATGAAGGACAAAATCCATATGGTCATCTCCACAGATGCAGAAAAAATATTTGACAGAATTCAACACCCTGTCATGAAAAAAATACCTCTCTATAAATTAGGTATAGAAGGAATGTACCTCAACATAATAAAGGCCATATAAGACAAGCCCACAGTTAACATCATTTTCAGTGGTAAAAAGCTAAAATCTTTTCCTCTAAGACCAGGAACAAGACAAGGATGCCAACTCTTGCTACTTCTACTCAACATAGTACTGGAAATCCTAGCCAGAACAATTAGGCAAGAAAAATAAATATAAGTCATTCAAATCTCCTGAAAGGAAGAAGAAAAAATGTCCCTGCTTGCAGATAATGTTATCTTTTATATAGAAAATCCTAATATATCCAAAAACTGTTAGTACTAATAAAAAAATTAAGTAAACTTTCAGGATACAAAATCAATATGCAAAAATCAATTGCATTTCTATATACTAACAATGAACTATCTGAAAAAGAAATTAAGAAAACAATCTCATTTACAATAGTATGAAGAGAATATTAGGAATAAATTTAACCAAAGAGATCAAAGATTGAGATACTGAAGGCTATAAAACATTGATGAAAGAAATTAAAAATACAAATAAGTGACAAGATACCCCATGTTCAGGGATTGTAAGAATTAATATTGTCAAAATGTCCATACTACCCAAAGTGATCTACAGATTTAATGTAATCCTTATCAAAATTCCAATGGCATTTTTCATAGAAATAGAAAAAACAATCCTAAAATTCACATGGAACTATGAAAGATCCTAAATAATGCAAGCAATCCTGATAAATGAAAACAAAGCTGGAGGCATCATACTTTTTGATTTCAAATTATATTACAAAGCTATAGTAGGAAAACTAGCATGTCTCCTGCATAAAAACAGATGTATAAATCAATGGAAAAGATTAGAGAGTCCAGAAATGAATCCATCATTTACACACAATTGATTTTTAACAAAGATGGAAATAACACACAATGGGAAAGTGACAGTCTCTTCAATAAATTGTGTTGAGAAAACTGAATATCCACATTCATAAGAATGAAACTATATCCTTATCTCACACCATATATGAAAATCAACTCAAAATGGAATAAAGACTTAAATGTAAGATCTGAAACTGTAAAGCTATTACAAGAAAATATAGGAGAAAAAGCTTTTTGAGATTGGCTTGGGAAATGAGTTTTGGATATGACTCCAATGATATAATTAAATGCACAGGCAACAAGAGCAAAATAAACAAATGAGACTACATCAAATTAAAAAGCTTCTTTACAGCAAAGGAAACAATCAACATAATGAAGAGACAACCTATGGAATGGGAGAAAATATTAGCAAACCATGCATCTGATAAGTGGTTAGTATACAAAATATATAAGGCACTCAAACAACTCAATAGAAAAAAGAAAATAATTTTTAAAATGTGCAAAGGGATATATGGCTACAACTTGACCAACTGAGAAACTATAAGAATATTTTTTAGAGAGAGATTGAGAGAGTAAAGGATAATACAAATGTAGAAAATGTTAACATTTGGAGATCTGCTTGAAGGTATCTGGGAAATCTTTGTATTAATACTATTCTTACAACTTTTCTTAAAGCCTGAAATAATGTCAAAATAAAAAAAAATTTTAAAGTTGAAAAAAATGAGCAAAGAGCCTAAATAGATATTTTTCAAAAGAAGACATAAAAATGGCCAATAATACATGAAAAAATAGTCAAAATCACTAATCATCAGGAAAATGCAAATCTAAACCACAATGAGGTATCACCTCACAACTTTTAGAATGTCAACAAAAAAAATGAAAGATAATTGTTAGCAAGGATGTGGAGAAAAGCAGTATGGAGTTTCCTGAAAAAATTAAAAATTGAACTACCATATGTTCTGGCAATCCCACTACTGGGTATGTATCCAAAGGAAATGAAATCAGCATGTCAAAGAGATACCTGCACTCCCATGTTCATTGCAGCCTCATTCACAATAGCCAAGATATGGATCAACCTAGGTGTTCATATACGTATTAATGGATAAAGAAAATATTTTATTCACACACACACAGAGGAATATGTTCAGTCTTAGGAAAGAAGGAAATCCTGTCATTTGCAACAACATGGATGAACCTGGAAGAAGTTATTTTAAGTAAAATCAACCAGACATAGACAGACAAATACTGCATGATCTCAATTATACTTGGAATCTAATAAAGCTCAGAGAAGCAGAGAGTAGAACGGTGATTGCCAGAGGCTGGGAGTGGAGGAAATAACATGTTGGTCAAAGTGCATAAAGTTTCGGTGATGCAGGATGAGTAAGTTTTAGAGATCTAGTGTACAGCACAGTGACTATAGTTAGTAATGATGTATACCTGAAATTTGCTAAGAGAGTAGATATAAAGTCGTCTCACCACACATTCACCAAAAAAAGTAACTATGGCAGGTGGTAGATATGTTAACTAGCTTGATTGTGGAAACCATTTCACAACGTACATCAAAATATCAAGTTGTGCACCTTAAATATACACAATTTTTATTTGTGAATTATATTTCAGTAAAGCTAGAAAAATATGAAAATACATGTTATTCATATACCCAGGAATAGAATAGTTAAATATTCCCTGAAGTCAAAACATAGCCATTTAATGATCTTACTAACTTTTGAAATGTCACAAAATTCCTCAAATGATTTTAAAAGCAGGATGGCAATGATCCTATTCTTAAGCCTTCCCCATCCTTTCCCTTGTCCCACGTCTCCACTAGCTTCTACTGTACTTCCTTTCCCTACACTCTGCCCTCTGTTTCTTGGATGTGCCTGTGTGCTTCTCTCCCTGGTCCTGTCTTAGGGCCAGAGCACTCTGCATCTACTCAGAGTCTGTACTGGAAGTTAGTTCCAGACGCGGCTGCCACACCAGACAGACTCATGCAGAAGTTAGAGGAAAAGATAATGTACAAGGTTAATCTGGGGATGTACCTTTATTTATGTGACTCCAGTGTGCCTGTCTTTAAGATACGCTTTTTGGTATGTTCTTAATATTTTCCCAAGAATTATACACCATTTCCTTGAACACTTCAGATAAATGAAACACATGTGTTACAACATGCACATAAACAGATTCCATCATCTGTCCTCTCTGCACAGAAATGGGAGAAAAAAAAAACCTGCATCGTAAGTGCATCCTCTAAACATTTGCAATGCTTTGCTTGGGAGCTTTTACAGTAGGTGTCTACATATACAAAAGTTGAGATGGATTTCTAATAACTTTGCTTCTACACTGAAGAACATGGTGGAAGGGTAATTGATCACACGGGTGATATAGGTGTCAATATTTCTCAGGTAGAGTGAGTGACATGGTCCCAGGGCCTCCGAGGCACCTCATGACTCCATAATACCACTACCATCCATCCACCTGGTGCTGCTCACATAATAGTATTTCTTTCACTCTGGGAGAATTCGGAAAGATGAAACCCACACATCAAATTCTGTTGTTTCATTACCAGGAACACCCAGACCACAAAAATGAAGCAGCTGCTATATTACAATTGTGTGCTTTGGTCCTTAGCAAATCATTCTTGTCCGCATTTGTAACAGTGCTCATTTTTGCCTTTTGCAAAGAAGCTTCAATATCTGTCTATCTATATCTATCTGTCTGTCTATCTATCTGTCTGTCTATCTATCTATCTATCTATCTATCTATATAAAATGTTGGCAAAGTGGAAAATTGCAAGCAGTAATTCCTGCAGGAAGCAATAATGAGTTCGTCAAGTTCCCTACCGAATCTTGTATGAACCCTAATGCTTGGAATATTACCTGGTCATTATTAGTCTCCTCTCTCTCCCTTCAGGCAGTTAGCTCTAAGTGCATTCTCTTTGACTTCAATAAACATAGGCATCATTCCCATTTACTGTGGCTTCTAAGGTAGTTCAGTAAACATTTTCCATTATCATGGTAATAATGTTTTTCCTGAGGCCTGAAACTGTCTAAAGATAATTTTCTTTTCATTGGAGCCTCTTTCCCTTAACAGAGTCTTAACTCTGTAACATCTTTCAAGGTGATACACGACTAAGATTCCTGGTTATCACCACCCTGTGGGCTGGCAGAATGTGGGGCTGACACAAGGGACTAAATGAGCGTGGGCAGCTACAGTCCTTGGTCTTCATACCTTCCCTCCTTTAATCTACTAGTTGTGTATGTATGTGTTTGTGTATATGTCATGCTGTGTGCATGCCGTATGTGGTGTGTGAATGTGCATTCGTGGTGTGTGTGTGTGGAGTGCACGTGTGTTTGTGTGTGGTACGTCACTGTGTGTGGGGTGTGTGTGTGGTATGTGTGAATGTGTCTGTATGTGTGGTGTGTGTGTCTGTATGTGTGGTGTGTGTTTATGTCTGGCATGTGTCTGTATGTATGAATGGTGTGTATGTGCATTGTGAGTGTGTGATGTGAGTGTGTGTATATGAACTTATTCTCAATGTGCCCACTCTCCGATTCTGGGGCCCCCAGGGCTCCGGTCGCTCTGGCTGTTCTACCAGTGTGCCCGACCACAAGAGCAGCCTCGTCGCTGTGGCTGAGAGTTCACAGCAGCCACACTGGGCCATCACATCCCAGTATGTTCTGACATCTAGACCCCACCCTGAACTCCAGCTCCCCTGACATTTATCACCCCACCCTAATGACTGTGGTCCTGCCTTGTTTCTGGTCTTGCAGGTGACTAAGTTTTCTGACTCATTATGACCAGGTCCAGGTAGCTGCTGTGACCAGCAGTCACCTCCCTGCCTGCCTGGGCCTGGGCTGTCATATCCACCACCCTGGACAGGTAGGAACCCAGACCCCAAGTCTTGTCACTCCACACTGCAGCAGTCATCCTCTGTAGATCTCCAGAGCTATAGGACAGTAGTGGTCATAGCACCTACAGGTGAGAAGATGTCTGCAAACGCTGAGTCCACTGATAACCCTCAAGCATAACTTAGTGACCAGCATGGTGTACAGGAGGCCACCTTGGCAGGACCTGCAGAGGGATCACAGTACATTGAGCTCAGATCCCACTGCATAAGGAAAGGAAGGCAAGAGTCCCTCCACCCCCTGAGGTCGAAGGAGGGAGAACGCTTCCCCAAAGTCCAGCCACGCTGGGAAACTCTACGCAGGGCTGCTGTGGACTCGTAGGCAGGAGATGACGCAGCTGCACCGGGGTGATGGGACCCCCAGTCTCCTGGGCCTGAGGGACTCATGGGCTCAGAAGGGCGCTGACTGGGAATTCTTGGCTGGGGCCCTCTTGGGAATTTGCTGCCTGCACCAGGAGGAATCCAAAGACCACACAGGGGGCTGCCAGCTGCCTGCAGCAGCAGGAAGAGGGAGCACCCCCTGCTCCCAGGCACCTGCAGTGGCACCCGGGGGACAAGAAGTTGGCCTCAAGGCACACGTGTGGTGGCAGTCCTACCAGCCCCAGAGAAGCTCCATACCTTTCCTGATGCCCTCCCACTATCACGTCAGCCTCAGAAGGACCTGAGGTAGCAGGGGAGGGGCAGGGGGAGGAGCAGGTATGCAGGTGGCAAGAGCTGGGAGAAGCCGCAGACAGGTGCTCTCCCTCTCCGGCAGCGCTGGCACTGGGGCAGCTGTGAGTGCAGGGTGGGGAGTTGGAGCATTCTTTAGAGGCCACAGCAGTGACATTCAAGTGGACTGGAGGTGACTGTAAAGCTACAGGAACTGCCCAAGTTCCTGCAAGTGCAGGCTGTCAGGGTGGTGGAAGAAGGGGCGTATTTCCTTTTTACCTGCATCCCACAAGATGGAGGGAGGCTTGGAGGGTGTTTTGACTCAGCAGGTCCTCAGCTAGCATTTGGGGTTTTGACTTTTGCCTTTGTAGAAACATCCCCTTCAGACCTACATCCATCCAACAAGTTACCTGTTCCATTGCCCCACATTCATCTCTATCTCTGTTCATTGACAATCTCCTTGGACACAGTTCTTTCTTGGGGTAAACATTAGTTTAATGCAGCAATGAGGCTGGACTTT
Source organism: Lemur catta (assembly GCF_020740605.2). NCBI lineage: Eukaryota > Metazoa > Chordata > Mammalia > Primates > Lemuridae > Lemur > Lemur catta. Next base: position 21,703,142 of record NC_059136.1, read on the forward strand.
ACACAAAGAGATTCGCACTTGGCAGAGGAGTATCTACAAGTAGATAAAGACACGTTCTGTTCCCTGGCCTGTATTTAAGGTGGCTTAGCCCAGATTAACCCTTCGGTACCAGCCCTGCCCTCTCAAGAAGGAGCTGCCTCCTTGGGTCAGTGTAGATGCCTGGTCCAGCCTTCCTCATGCTGACCTGGCCGGTTGCCACTCGCCATGATTTCTGGTGGAATCAGCGCCCGCGTCTTCCTCTGCCTGTGCGTGACAAGGGGCTCCAGGGGAAGGAGCGCATTTGTCAAAGCTCCTGTGCAATGGCTCCCGCACACAGTCAGGAAACTTCAGCTCCTGACTAGAAGATCCCCCGACTCCACCTCATCAAACAAAGCTTCCAGGCTCCGGGGCTTTGGGGGTCTCTTAAGGCCGGAAGAGAAGAAGGCAGAGTAGGGCTTGTGACAATCGCTTTTATCCCCTTTTCATGAACTGCTGGAACAATGCAGAAACAATGCTCAAACCCCCACCCTGGGTCCTCTCCCCTAAGTCCCCTGCCCCGCTCAGCCCCCTTCCCTGTATTCTGCTGTGTGGCACACACAAAGTGCACGCAGGGCCGGGCATCTTCACCAAAAGCAAATGCGGATGGTGACGACTCAGTCCCCCAGGAGGCAGCTTTTAGAAATGTCTCTCCTATTCTTCAATCGCAGCTAAATGACGGGTAATACGACACGGCTCCATCCTCCTGCATCGCATTGGCATTCACGCTGTTTATCTTCATTACAATTTAGGGGAAGGAAATGCAAGGCCATTTAATAATAGTACTTTCTGACTGGTGACATGTATTTGTCTAGCCAATTCTCAACCTGATTGAAATAGTCCAAATGGTTTAATTTTATACTGCCTTGGTTACTGGGAATGTAATCATCTTTCCCGAAATTGTCTCCCCATTCACGCGCTCATCAAGTCTGGAGAGGTGTCCTGCAGCTGCCGGGCTGAGCAAATGCGAGCTAAATCTCATTATAGCACTGAGAAACAATCGATGCCTCGTGGCTCCTTTGGATCAGAGATTGGGTGGCAATAAAATGTGCCTCTCGGGGAAGTTTCTGTGAACTGAGCAGGGCTCACTGTCTCCAGATGCCTTGGACCAAAAAATAACCGAAGGAAAATAATCCAGGCTTATTTTCTGGAAGTGTTTTCACGTGAGCCAAAAAGAAGCAAATTGCAATGATGATAGCCTAATCTTTCCAGGGTCTTTTGATGAGCTCTCAGCTGCGTGGCACTGGGCGTGGAGGGGTTGCCCTCTAGGAGGGTGCAGCAGGAGTCACCTCCCCAGGACTGCTTCTGACTGTCCCTGCCTGTCCTGGGCCCAGCACGTTTCTTCCTTTCCTCTCTGGTCCTCGTGCCCCATGCCCCACCCTCCCCATGGATCATCGCTCAGTTCTTCCAACACCCTCTCCTTTAAGCCTTTTCTTCCTGCTCTGCATTTCCCCAGAAATACTTCCCCTTCAGCATGCACTTGCAAACCTCAAAAGCTGTTTCTTGCCCTCTGTCTCAACAATTTTTAGACATAGACCCAATGTGTGATGCCTTAGAGGACTGTCGTCTTTCCGAGGTGCCATTCTCCTGGTGAGAAGAGGGAGCCTTTGCAGAGTTGGTGCACACACAGTAGTGGAGCGTGCTCCTTCTGCCCCAGTCCTGCATCCCACGGCTGCTCTGAGCACCCATGTGAGCCCACATCACCTTCGTGCCATGGACAGCAGGTGCACCTCATGTGGCACAGGTGACAGCTCAGAAGTTTTCTAAAACGAAAGAAAAATTCATCTCCAAGGTGCCGAAAGATGTCTTCCTCCCTAGAGGCAAAAAGAAACAGGAAAACAACATTGTGCCTATTGATAACATTACTGAATTGTACACTTAAAAATCTATTAAGAGGGCAGATCTTATGTTAAGTATTCTTACCAAAATAAAATTTTAAAATATATTTAATTGCACACCTGAAAAGGTGGTTACATTAATGTAAATGATATCTCAATAAACCTGACAAAATATTTTTTAAAAGAACTGTAAAAAATTACAATTAGCATAGTGAAATTTGAACAGAGTGATAATTTCAACATTGATCATTGGACCGTCCTTTGCAATTTTATGGTTGCAAAAAAAAAAAAGGAAAACCTTCCTTGTAACTAAAATTAAATTCCTCAGACTCATATACATTTGCTTTCCTTCCAATTTTCAGTTTTCCTCTCTCATTTCTTGCTAGCATTTGTAACTTTTGATTATCGTCAGAATGAAACTTGTATCTTTCTTCATTTATTTCTAATTCGTTGTTTCTAGATTTGGAGGAGTGAGGGAAAGGTGACCATAGTTGGCTGAATCATGGGAGCCCCAAAATCTCTGATTGCGAGTCCATTGTCTGGAAATGGACTACATCGCTGCTAAAGTCATTACTCAGAGACCACGGGCTCTGAAGTCACAGCTGCCTTGGTGGAGACTGAGTTTACCTAAACACTGACCTTTGGATAGATTTAGGTATTATAATAGTATTATAATCAGAACCATCTCAAATACATTATAGTTGATAATATTTTTGTCCACCGAAAAACCCCTAGTATTTCAAGGCTGACATTTTAGTGATAAGTTACGTGCTGCAACAATTCAAACAAAGTCTAAGGAAAAGGAAAAGCCTTCCACGCTTCTTCATGGCACCCACATCCCTACTCCAGGCTGAGCCTCGGTTTGCACATTTCCTGCTCCTTCCCATATGTTGTTTGTTTACTCATGCAGACATGTATAAACATCCACACATGCACATGCAAACACACGGTTGCTTTTACTGAGATAAACTCACACTTCCCATGCCGTTCTGGATCTTGCATATTACAGAGTGCTGTGGGCATTCTTCCCATTCAGCACAAACTGTGCTGCCTCCTTCTTATTAATGGCTGTATTGCAATCAAGAGTATGGATGGAGCATAATTTCTCCCTCCATTCAAGTTGTTTAAAAATAGCATGGCAATAAACTTTTATGGGCGTTTTGTTTTTGTTTTATTATAATTATTTTTTCCGCTGGAACTGCATTTCTGTCAAATAATTTCATAAATCAAACTTTATGAATATTGAATATTTAACAAATAGTGCCATATTCCATTCCATGATTGTGTATTAATTAATAGTGCCAAAAACTGCGTAAGAGATTTCTTTTTAACACTTTGTCAACAGTGCATTTTTTGGGGGAGGAGGGTTTTTGTATGTTTGTTTATTTTGTTTATTTTAAGAGACAGAGTCTTGCTCTGTCACCCAAGCTGGAATGCAGTGGCACAATGATAGCTCACTGCAGCCTGGAACTCCTGGGCTCAAGTGATCCTCCCACCTCAGTCTCCTGAGTAGCTGGGACTACAGGCATGCACCACCATGCCTATGTCAACGGGAAAAAAGGCCAAACTCTGTAAAATAATTCTAAAAAGATTTATTCTGAGCCAAATTTGAGGACCATGACCCAGAGCCATGTTCAAGAAGCCTTGAGCAAGTGGACTCGCTGTGGCTGGGTTACAGTTTGGTTTTATACATTTCAGGGAGACGGGTTACAGGTAAAGTCATAATCAATACATGGGAGGCACACATTGGTTTGGACAGAAAAGGTGGGCCATCTGGAAGCAAGCGGGGACTTACAGGTTATAGGTGGATTTAAAGATTCTTTGACTCATAAAGACATGAAGCTTTGTCTAAAGGTTTGGAATGTTTTAACATAAGGAGCTGTTTATCAGAGATAAGCCAGAGACAAGCCACCTGGACGAATATTTGTTGTGAAAATTGAGGACCTACAGGTTTGTCTTGCATACCCTTAGGCATTCAAGGAAACATTGTGACTGATCATTGGCTGACCACTAAATTTTAATGAACCAAGGATGAACCAAAGGAGGGCAGACTTAAAAATAAAAATAAGAACATAAAGGTAACAACAAGCAAAAAAGCTAGCAGAGAACTCAGATGCCACACACTGCAGGGAATACATAATCTGTAAAATTAGTCCAGGGGAGTCACTTAGCAAATGAGCAACAAGAAGAAAAATAACAAAAATGAAAAACCCAAGAACAACAACAAACTCTGGACTGGAAAAAGGGATCTGCTATCAGAGTTGTTATAATGTATTATCTAAAATGCCTAGATCCCAACAAGAAAATTACAAACCCCGAAAAGAAACAGGAAAATATGCCACATACACAGGGAAAAAGTGTTCAATAGAAATTCTCATTAAAGAATCCTAGATGTTGGGTGTGCTAGAAAAACACTTTAAATCACCTATTTTAAATATGTTCATATACTTAAGGGAACTATGTCTAAAGAATTAAAGGAAAGTATGACAACTAGGTCTCACAAAATAAAGGATGTCAAGTAAAAAGGTAGAAATTATTAAGAAGGACCCAGTAGAAATTCTGGAGTTGAAAATTACAATGTCTGCAATAAAAAACAATCACTAGCCAGGTATAACAGATTTGAGCAGAAAGAAGAAAGAATCTGCAAACTTGAAGATAGGCCAATACTGATTATCCGGTGAGGGAAACTAAATGCAAAATGAATGGAGAAAAAGGTTCAGAAACTCATCTACCTGTGGCACGTCATGAAGATTACCAGCAAACACGTAATGGAGCCTTAGAGGAGAAGGGATTTGAAATTATTTGAAGAAGTAATGGCCCCAGATTTGACAAAAACGATCTATACATCCAAGAACTTCAACAAACTCCAGTGCACTTAAAGAGACCGACACCAATACATATCATAGTGAAATTAACAATTTTAAAGACAAGGAGAAAATTTTGAGAACAGCAAGAGAAAAGCGATGTATCACTTTAAGTGAGTCATGATATGATTAAGATGCAGATTTCTTATGAGAAACCCTGGGGACCGTAACAATACTATGACATCTTCAAAGTGTTCAAAGAGACAACTGTCAACAAATAATTCTCTTCCTAGCAAAACTTTCCTTCAAAATTAAAGAGGAGAGAATCAAAAGGTAATCCACATCCACACAAAAGCTTACCCATGGACATTTATAGCAGCTTTATTCGAAAACTTGGAAGCAACCAAGCTGTCCTTCAGCAGGTGAATGGATAAATAAAATGTGGTACCTCCAGATAATGGAATATTGTTCAGCACTAAAATGAAATGAGCTATCCAGACATGGAAGAAACTTAAATGCATATTGCTAACAAGCAAATCTGAAATAGCTCCATGCTATATGATTCCAACCTTATGACACTCTATAAAAGACAAAATTGTGGATACAGTAAATGGTTGCTAGGGGTGAGGGGGAGAGAAGGATTAAAAGGCAGAATACAGAGTATTTTTAGGGCAGTGCAACTACTCTATTTGATGCTATAATGGCTGATTCATGTCATTATACATTTGTCCAGACTCATAGAATGTACTGCACCAAGAGCGAACCCTCATATAAACTACGGATTCTGGGTGATGATGATGTGTCAATGTAGGTTTGTCAGCTGTAATGAATGTGCCACTCCGGTGGGGGATGTTGATAATGGGGGAGGATACACATGTGGGGGATGGGAGCATAGGGAAGTCTCTGTGCCCTCCATTCAACTTTGCTGTGAATATAGAAGTTCTCTAAAAAATAAATCCTATTTAAAAGAAAAGGTATTCTGGAGATGGGTGTTGGTGATGGTTGCACACCAATGTGAATGTCCATTATGCCACCAAACTGTATATTAAAAATTATTAAAATTTTAAATTTTGTTATGTATATGTTACCATAATAAAAGAAATTCTAATTGCTTCAAAAAAAGATAAGCTACAGAATGGGAGAAATTATTTGTAAAACATATATCTGATAAAGGACTTGTACCGAAAATATACAAAAAACTCTTAAAACTCAACAATATAAAAACAAATCAATTAAAAAATTAGCAAAAGATTTGAACAGACACCTCATCAAAGAAGACATACATGTGGCCAATAAAAGCATGAAAATATGCTCAATATTGTCAGTCATTAGAGAGATCCAAATTAAAACAACCACATGCCACTTCATACCCACTACAATTGTTATAATTAAAAAGACAGATACTAACAAGTGTTGGGGAAGATGTGGAGAAATTGAAACCCTCACAAATTACTGGTAGGATTTTAAGGTGCAGCCACTTTGGAAAACAGTCTGGCAGTTCCTCAAAATGTTAAACCTAGAGTTACCCTGACTTAACAATTCCACTCCTACATATATACCCAAGAGAACTGAAAACCTATATTGACAAAAGTCTTGTACACAGATGCTTATAATATTACTATTAACAGTGAAAAAGTGGACTCAACCAAAATGTTTATGAAGTAATGAGTAGATAGACAAAATGTGGTATAACTATACAACGAAGTATTATTTAGCAATTAATAGAAATAAGTACTGATATGTGCTACAATATGAGTGAACCGTGAACACTTTTTGCTAAGTGACAGAAGCCAGTTGTGGAAGATCGCATGCCATATGATTCCATTTATATAAAATTTGAGAATAGGGCAATCTGTAGATATGGAAACTATATTAGTGGTTGCCTAGGACTGAGTGAGACAGGTGGCGGCCGTGGGGAGGGGAATGTCATTTTGGGATCATGAATGTATTCTACAGTTAGATTACAGTGATGGTTGCACCACTCTGAGAATATTCTAAAAACCACTGAATTGTGCCCACTAAATGTGTGAATTTTATGTACATAAATGTATCTCAATAAAGTTATTTTAAAAACAAAGTTACAAAGGAGGAATTACAATGTAGAGTATCTCTTCTCATTGTGACAGCCTAATGGGGATAGAAAGCAACTGTGACCATGGCTAATGGCCAAGTAACATGTTGGATTACTTCACAGAAATGCCTCAGGCTGAGTCTGGGTGCCTTGAACTCAGCATTGTCAAGTTAGGGGAAAGCAAGTGTCCCTACTGTGCTAACAATAATTTCAAAGGGCAATCCACGATCAGAAAGCAGAGGAATACCTGTGCTCTAATTTTTGTCTTTGCATGAGGGAGCCAAGCCAGCAATGTCAGGCAGAAAGGGGAAAAAAATCAAGAAAGCAGATTGTCTTTAAGAGTTTTGCAAACTGATCTAAATGTTTAATGAGCAATTTCCAACCATTAATAAATATGTTAGCATAAATAGATATGCACCAAATGCAGACCTTTTTGTATTCAGGGTAAGTCATCAAGATGGGGCACACATTTCTTCCAGAGTCATGCCACCAGTGCCTGGAAGAGCTAATGATGCCAATGCTGTTGTGTGTTGGGGGACAACATGAGACCTAGACCTGTTCTTGAGAGTGAGGAAAGCCCTGTGGGGCAGACCCAGCTGCAGAGCCTAGAGATGCGACAGTACAAATAAAGCAAATGCCCAGGTCAGACAGCTCCAGCAGAGAGCTGCTGTCCCAAGCAGGGTTCAGAAGTGGGGGATCTAGGTAGAGAGAAGGCAGGGAAGCAGGCATCTGGCCAGTGCCTGGGGCAGGCTTAGGGAGCCATGGAGCCCTGGTGACAGCACCAGCAGGGTAGGGCAGGGCACCTGCTCATGATGCCGCAGCTCTAGGCAAGTGGCCAACACAGGGCCTTGGGCAGCAGAAACACCAGCATCTTGCTGCCTGAAATTATAACAACCTGGGAAGGGGTCTCTGAAAGAGGACCAGGCTCACCGAGCAAAACTGAGACTGACAGGAGAGCCGGACTAAGAATCCACTGATCTCTGGAATCCTGGAGAGACTACCTTATTAAACTCTTCACTCCTGAGATCTGGATGGACTAAATTCTAGGAAAGGATGGAAGGTGTGATGGGTGTGAACCATATGGTTAGACTTGCCTGGAAAGGACGGAGTCCGGAGCCAGCAGGATGTTGACGAGCACCTCCACTCTGAAGGTGGAGTGCAGCTGTGCTCCCCAAGGTCAAAGCCATGATGACAACAGCTCCTTGACTACTATGTCCAAAATTCAATGGCCAGGACTGTGGCCATGCAGCACCTTGCTGAGCGTGAAGCTCTGCAGCCCAGAATTAGGTGGCATTTGCCTGTTCATTTTTGGAGGTTCTGTGTCTCTGAGGAAAATTTACAGAACAAATATGGCGTAAAATTATAATTCCTATGAACTGATCAGAATTATTGGCTGTTACTTTATATCTTCAAGTGCTAATCTTTGTTCTGTATTTTTAGATGGCTATCCCAAAGAAGAAATGATTTATAGATGGAGAAAAAATTCAGTTGAGGCGGCTGATCAGAAATCATGGCGGCTGTATCAGTTTGACTTCATGGGCCTCAGAAACACCACAGAAATCGTGACAACGTCTGCAGGTAGGAATCAACTTAAGAGGTACAGCTCTCAAAAAATCACTACAGATTTGACTTCCCCCCTCCACCCCGAGGCCTAAGGGTATGTGTTATCATATCCTTAATGTAGAATTCTTTCATGTATATGTTTTTAACTAACTGTATTAGGGCAACCATAATACCTAAGTGATAACTGGAGACAAAACAACTGATGCAAAGTGAACATATTTTTTAAAATGTTTTAATTGGGATGAGGAAGGGATGATTAGAATTGATTCATATTTTTGAATTAGGACTGTATTTGCATTATGTCTATAAATCTAACTAGGATTACTCACTACTGACCATATTTATATAAATCAATTTTACTGATGGTGAGAGTTCTATAAGTTTCCACATACATAAGAAGAATCAAGTATTACTGAGAATTCACAAATAAAAGAAGCTGGTGTGAAATATCCTTTGAGTTTTAATTTCTAGCTTCTTCCTTTCCTTTACTCTAAACTTTATATTAAACTTTGAGTTTCTTTTTCAATAGATTGAGCACAATAATTTCCCAACAATGTGATTTTATTAAGTGATCATTATATGCATATTATACAGCATATAATTAGATGAAAAGAGATATTTTGCTTACTAATGTATTTGAACATGTTTTTGTTTTGCTTTTGGTTTTATGCTGGGTTTTTTTTGGTTTTGGTATTTAATTATCCCTATGGTCCACTATTTTGCAACTTATTTTTTTTGGCAGGGTGTTGGGTACAGATGGGGGCTAGAGTCAACTTTTCTACTGATCCTTATTATTTGTTATTTAATACTATGAATAACTTGTTGGCTCTTAAAATCCATAATAATTTGTCTTATTGGTGTCTAGATTAAGATGTTAATTTTGATAATTAATGGCAAATATGTTTAAAGAATGGTCTGAATTCTTGGTAGAATTTTAATAGGGATTCATTTACACATTAAGAAAAATACCTGACAAAGGGAGAAAGGCAAAAGATTCCCTCTGGGTGTTATGGTGCTAACGTTGAGAGATGGGATCTGTGTTTAAACATTAAGCAATGATAAGGCTAAAAGAATGGAATATCATAATTTATTTAAGTGAACCTTGGAGGCAGCATGATGAGAAATGTTTGGGGAGGCTTGTTCCCAATTAGGAGTCACCTACGTGAATGATCTAATTCCACTTTCTGAGAGGGTGGAAGGTACCAGCAGGACTGTGGGGTGTGAGGCTGCCCAGAAAGGGCTACCAAACAGGGGAGATTGTTCTAGCATTTAAATCCTAAATGTTGATGCCGTTCTTCCTTTCCTGGTGTTCCTTATGTGTTTATCTGGCCACATCCAGCCCAGCATCAGTTCAGGTGTCAACAGTTAACACTGTTTGATGAATATTCATGGAACTATTGCTTGCTAAGTGTGGTTGGCATTTTCACAGTGTGGAGGTCACCCGTGGGTTCTGGTGGCATTTTAGAGGATCCCTAGCAGATAAATGCCTTTTTATAGACAAAGGTTATTCCTTATTTTTAATCTCCTAACTTCAAAATTATGATGATGGCAGTAACACAAACTTATGTAATCCTTTTCTTATAAGAAGGTTAAAGCATTTGAAAGGTACTAACTATATAGTGAGTTCTCACAAATCACGGAGAAGTTTGAAGAGGAGGGATATGATGATCAGTCCATGTTTTTAAGCCTATGTAAATAATTCTACTGGGGAACTTATCCCTGAAATGGATGAACACTGAATAACCTCAGAATCGTGAGACGCAGATGTGCAGCCCCCAGGTGTGTTGGCAACACAGGCACTATGAGTGGACTGTCTTCCTCACGCCTCACACTGTTGTCCCCACTGTACCTGCTCTAACCCTGCTGTCCTTTGGGCATAACTTTAAGCAGTCACTTGTATTTTACTTTCTCTGTTGGGATAACGTGAATATCAAAAATATTATTTACGTCATTCTGAGATCTTGATATAATATGATGAACATGTTTATTTAAAATGTGTAAAGATTATTCAAGAACATTAGTAACTGAATTAGTTTCCTGGGGCTACTTTAACACTGCCACCAACTGAGCGGCTTAAACAACAGAAATGTATTGTCTGTCAGTTCTGGAGGCTGGAAGTCTAAAATCAGGTCATTGGCAGGTTTGCTTCCTTCTGAGGGAAGGCTCTGTTGCAGACCTCGCTCCTCAGGTGGTAGATGGTATTCTCTGTGTAATCAGGTTGTCTTCCCTCTGTGTGTGTCTGTCTCTATGTCTGAATTTCCCCTTTTTATAAAAACTTAAGTCATATTATATTACTGCCCTCACCATGGCCTCATCTTAACTTAATCTTTGTCAAAGACCCTATTTCCAAATAATGTCACATTCACAGGTACTGGGGGTTAAGACTCTAACATCTTTGGATGAACAATTTGACCCATAACAGTAACCTAGAAAGTCCAGCACACTGTGCAGAGTAGCATTTCAATTGTGCTAGGAAATGAGACTTTCTCTTTGTCGGTAGACATATTCTTTGTATTGGGATTTCCTAGTGGCTTTCAGGTGTCAGTGCTCCTCCCACCCCAAGCAGACAGCATGCATTTGCTGTAAGAAAGTAGGCTCTAGGCCAATGCGACTCGGGCTGCAGCCCACTAACCTGCAGTCTTGGCATCACCTGGGAGCTGGTAAGAAATTGAGATTCCTAGACATTACCCCAAACATTTTGGATTAGAATCTCCCAGGCTGGAGCCCAAGACTCTGCATTTCAGAAGTCCTCTAGGTAAATGTGAGAATGCTGAAGTTTAAAAGGCACTGGGCTGGCCAACTCTAATGACTGGTGCATGGTATAAAAATCACATTCATATGGGATCAGAGCTGATGAACAATAACCTTCCTACTAAGATTTCTCACTGGCTCGATAGCATGCTGTGTTTGTTAGGTTACTGATGTTCCTGGACGGTCTTTAGACAGTTATCACACCTTCCTCAACCATTCCCCAAGGGTGACTGCAACAGACCTTTTCCTTGCGCTAGCCAAAGGCCACCTTGCATTTTAAAATCAGAGACTTTTTATGAAGTATCTATCTACAAATTGTAGAAATAAATAAACTTATTAGGTTTTACTCTGTTGATTTAAAATATGTATATAAATTTCCTCACTGAGCATAATATGCAGGGAATTCAAGAAACTATACTTTGGAATTATTAGAAATAGATCAGAGGCAGGACATTTGGCTTTGATTTTAAATAAATTTTATTAATTAAAAACAAGCTGAATATTTATAGATATGTATATGTGCATGGGTTGATATATACACATCCATTTCCTTGCTCTGGCAGGGAAAGTTCCTAGAAGCAACAACACCCCAGGAGCAATAAGCACACGTAGCGCTGAGGTCTTGGTTTCTAACGCCATTCTCTAATACAACCACCATGGCTCCTTGGGGACATGGAAGATTGTAAGGACAGGGTAGGGAATATACAAGGTGAGCCTGGAGAATCTTGTAGTGCCAGAAAGTAAGAAATGCCAAACTACTCACTTCACACGCACACATAGACAAAACGATAGGAGTATGTCAGAGGAACACTGGAGCCAACCGAAAGACAAAATAATTGTCAAAGCTAAAAAGGCAAGCAGCAAAATAAATACAGTAGTATTGGATTATAACCTAAATATAAAATAAATATCCATGAGTCCTCACTGGTATAAATGATTTAGTAAATATATATAAGCATATATAGATGGGTTAAAATAGACAAATCTACCATGCAGAATTTCACATAATTTATGTATATATTATACCCTCAAGGAGGTGGGGCATAACTTCCACTCCTTAAGTCTGAGCTGCACATAGTGACTTTCTCCTAAAGGGCACAGTATGGGAAAGAAGGAAGAGATTTGCAATGGAGACACCTGAGAAACACCACCTCAGCCAGGTGATAAGGTCAATATCCCCAGTGATTAAGCGTGTTGATAGTCTGTACCCTGGATATGATGAGATAAAGATAGCATTTTACCTCTCTTCTCTTCCTCCCCCAAACATAACCCCGGTTTAATATTAAGGAATATATCATCGGAATGAATGAGGAACGCATGACAACTGTACAATTGAGGGGTATTCTACCAAACCCCTGATTAGTACTCCTCAAAATTGTCAGAGTCATCACAAACCAGGGAAGTGTGAGAAAATGTCACAACCAATAGAAGCCTAAGAAGAAATGACTGTTTAAGGCAATGTGGTATCCTGATTAGGATCCTGGAATAGAAAAAGAGTATTAGAAAAAACAACCAAGGAAATGTGAACAAAGATGAACTTTAGTTAACAATAAAGTATTGATATCAGTCCATTAATTGTAACAAATGGACCATACCAATATAATGTGTTAATAATAGGGACACTGGGTGTACCATATATGAGAGCTCACTCTGCTATCTTCACAGTTATTCTGTAAACCTAATACTGTTCTAAAATGAAAAGTTTACTTAAAAGAAAAAATCTACGATGCATAATGGTGAAGTTCTGATTCCAGGCATTAGAGTGGCTTGCAGTGCACCAACTCTTTCACTGAGATAAACTAGGAACAATGGATATAATAAGACTAAGATCTGTTTGAAAACATCAGATAGGGGCTGGTGCAGCCAGGATGAGAAAGGACAGATTCATGGAAAAGGAGACACCACACAGTGGGGTGAATCCACATTCTGCTGTAGATTTATCTTTCAGGGTATTCACTGAACACCTGAAAAAGGAACATGAATCAAACAATCTGGATAAAGACTCTAGAAAGAAACTTGCTGTGAAAAGATATCTCCCTGTTGGAGCTTCAATGAGATTCAATAACTAGAGGCCCTTGAGCCATTAACTCAGGGAGAGAAGGAAAGGAAAATGAACTCTATACTCGAGACATTTTCTGAATTTTGAAACTATGAAGGGAAGGAAGTGAAGAAGGTAAGCAAAAAGCCTCTGAGAAAGCAGAATCTGTCAGTGTTGGCAAGACAAGGAATATCACTGAGGAGGCAAGGGAGGGGGCCGTGGTCAGAACCCCGGAGGATTCTTCCTAGAGCAAGTGCAAAATAGACTAGAAAAATCTTGTCAGACTATAGCTCAGCCTTGAGTTAGCCAGCCTTGATCGTATTAAGGTGATTTGCCCCAATCTCTGGCTTAGAAAAGAGAATGATGAACCTCCTGGGAAGGATAATAAATTGTTTCTTACAGATTTTCATCCAAAATGTATACTGTTGCCCAATGACCAAAACTGAAAGAAAAAACAATAAAGAATAGAAATAGACTCACAGGTGATTAAAATATTGGAGTTATCCAGTAAGGATTTTAGAGTGGAAATAATTTCTGTGTTTTAAGAGAACAGAGGAAAAGTGAAAGTGATAAATGAAAATATGGATAATTTGCCCGATAGGAATTTATATATAAAAAGAAAAACAATCAAATGGAAATTTTAAAAAGAAAATTCTAGAATTTTAATTAAGAATGCGACAGATAAATTTAATAATAAATTATTAGATAAATGAGAAAATATGACTGGTTAACTGTAAAACAGATCAATAGAAAATATCAAATCTGAAGAAAAAATATAGAGAAAAAAGTCATTAAAAAGTTGAGAGTAAGAAATATGTAGAATATGATATAAAATTCTAATGTAAGTATAATTGATAAAGAAAAAAAATTAGGCCAGGTACAGTGGATCACTGCTGTAATCCCAGAACTTTGGGATTTTGAGATCGCTTGAGGCTTGAAGTTTGAGACCAGCCTGGGCAACATAGCAAGACCCCATAGCTACAAAGAATTTTAAAAATTAGCTGGGCGTGGTGGTGTGCCTTGTAATTACAGGGAGGCTGAGGCAGGAGGAAGACATGAGCCCAAGAGTTCAAGGTTGCAGTGAGCTATGATCACACCACTGCACTCTAGCCTGGGTGACAGAGTGAGACCCTGTCTCTTAAAAAAAAAAAATTCCAAAAAAAAAAACTAACTATAATTGTAGCCCCAGAAATGGAGACCATAGGGAACGGGTTAGAAGCAACATCTAAAGAAAGAATGGCTTAGAATTCTTTTAAATGGATGGAAAACCTGAAATCACACACTCAAGAATACTTGCCAGCTCCCAAAGATGAATACAAAGGAAGTTACTGAAATGCTGAAGACCAAGGGCAGAAAGTATATCTGTAAACATCTAGAGAAAAAAAGACACATTACCTTCACAGGTACAAAATTAATACAGATGTCTGACTTTTCACCAGGTATCATGGCAACCAGAAGATGATGGAATTCGAAGTGTGAAAGAAAACAGAGAATTTTATATCTAACAAAATAGTAAAAATAAAGGTGAAATAATGATGTTTTCAGGCTAAAGAAAAATAGGGAGAGAGCAATAAAAAGAAAGATTGATTCTGTGATCCCTATAGCAGGCTGCGTTTCACCCTTTTAAGGAAAACCTTTATGATATTTGCAAGGTAATCCATTTCTTTGGCACATCAAGGCTGCCTGTAATGTCCACTTGAACCTGAGTCCAGTTGTCTAAAATAATTTGGGCAGAAGACAGAGCATTTTTTCCTGGGTGTCAAGCCATCCACAGCAAGCTTACTGAGGTGGGGCTGGCACTGTGACAGTTGCTTTGCAGTGGGCACACTTACGGCAAGCTTGGGGCAGGCTTAAGGCAGGCTCAGAGTGTGCTTAGAAGTGGCTTTGTAGTAGAAACACTCCTAGCAAAGGCTCCTGGACTTCAGAGGCAGAGATCAAGTCAGAAGCCTGGGGCCCAAGATTAATTGCACTAGTAGATCCCCCCGGTGCCTGTTTTATTACAAGGCCACAGATAGGCTCCCCCCAAGGGTTAAGTTATTACAGTCAAAGCAACCAGGAGAAAGGCTGCTCTTCCCAGACTGTAGCAAGAGCCACACAGCTTGATATGCAAACCTGATATTTTTGAAGTTGATTCAAGCTCCAAAGTTCTCCAAACTCCAAAAAATTATTCGATATATGAACTTTTTGATATTATCAGTGTTCAACACTCCAGCTAATTTTTACAAATATGTTTTCTGACACGCCCACTGGGAAGAGTGAGCACAGAGGTAGGAGCTCTGGTGCTAGAGTCGGACCAGACTACATCTGAAAGGAGCTGCACCACTTACCTGCTCTACAGCCCTGGGCAATTCCTAACCCCTTCCTGTATTCCTCTCATACGTCAGAGGGAAACTGTCTTCTCCTTTATGTAGTGGTTGTGAATTTAAGTGAACTAACATGTGCCAAGTGCATAATTGCCATCTATATATAAAAACATTATCTATTATTATTGCCTTAATAGAATTCCCGTGAAGGAGAATTGAGAGATTTACACATTGGCTGTCTTTAGTAAATTGTCCACTAAATCAGCAGCTAGCATTTTATTCAATGAGACGTGTTTTAACGGGGCACTATAGTGACATTTATATCCTAAATGCAAATAGGACTGTATGTTTAAATAGCTCCTGTGAAAAGAAGCTCTCAAAGTGGTTTCTTCTTGGCTTTTTGTCATATTTGTCTGAATGCAATCTGGGTAATAAATCAGTCTGGGTTTTAGAGATATAATTTTAAAAATAGCAACAGTCTCTTTGTTCACAAGATTGAGTGAAAAATCTTTCCAACCCACTGTGAGTCATCTTCCATCTCTAATTCAGAGAGGAAGTGTGGAAAAACCTCTGCTCGCTCTAATGAACTGCTCATCCGCTAAGAGCATTCAAATTCTGTGATACAAATCATATCCGAATATGTCTGATCTTTTAAAAGCAAATTTAATTAATTACTCCTTCCATGGATCTGAATAAATTATAGCATTTAATATATGGTGACAGTAATATTTATACATATAGCATTTTATAGTTTTCATTTGGCTCTCACCCTACACTTTGAGCAAGTCAGAACATGTGCCAATATCTTTATTTATAAATGAGGAACAGAAATTCAGGAAGACTTCAGTCGTGGCATTCAGCAATGCATCCAGTATGTGCTACTGCATACAAACCCACTTATTCTGAGCCCAGTGGCTCTTGCATGAAGTCACCGCTACAAAGAGTTAATTTGACTTCCTGTGTCTGACTCTCCGTTTTCAGAATATTTTATTTTCTCTAGCCCAGTGCTAAATTGTGATCTTTAAAGCTTCATTGCTTAGTATATTCCCTGGCATGGGTAATATTTTATAGCCATTATCCATTAAAGTTGCATGACTGCTTCCAATCATTTGATCAGAAGAAAAGTCTTAAATCTGTACCCTAACATAAGAGAGTATGATAATTTAAAATTATCTGTAAAATTAATTACAGTATTATTGAGATTTGGAGCTCTGGCGTGTATTTCTGTAGACTATCACCATGCTTAAGGTCCTCATGAACATTCTTTGTTTTTTATGTGCTCTTTTGATGACACTACAACCCTTTAAGGTAGTGAGGGTACTATCCCATTATACAGATGGCAAACTGAGTCTTAAAAATATCTTTGCTCATGATCACCAAGGGCAAGCAGACCTGTGACTGACTAGCTTCAGGATAGCTACAGGGAGCGCCTATGGAGTGTAACACTCCAGGATGTGCTGGGAGAGTCCTGCGTCCTATGAAAGTCAAGCAGCCCTTGCAGCCCTGTGCTGAAGCTTCGGGAGCACTTGTTCCTGCCCCCAGCCTAGCAAGCATCTCATGCCACACCCCTCCTCGTACCCTCCCAACCATCCTGGCTGACTTCAGTCAGCCCCAGGCTCTTAGCATTGATGCCAATCTTCCAGGAAATCCACTTTTAAGAGCTGTTCTCCCCTCCCCCAAGGGCTAGGTCAAGTTGACAGCCATTTACTCCCAAAATGCCCTGACTGCCCCATGGTGACTGTAACCAAAGAGGACATACAAGGCAGAGGTTGAGAACATGAATGCTGGTGCCATCCTGCCTGGGTTTAACTTCCAGGCCTGTACTCACAAGGTATGTCATCATGGACATATCATCTTGATACTTGGAGACTCAGTATCCTCATCTGCAAAATGGGAAGGACAATACTAGTGCCTGCTTCATAGATATAAGCTCTTGTGAGGACTAAATGAGTTTAAAAGCAGCCAGCAATCATGGCCTGGCATTAATTTTACATGTTTCCCAGTAGATTCACCTGTTGACATCCCATGGATCTAGCAGAGCAATTAGCTCAAAGAAAGCACATAAATGTTTGGAAGAGAAAATAACCCTTAATTTCTTTAGCAAATGAGTCTAACAGGTAAATATATCACTTTGCAAACATTTAGTTGTCAGCTTAGAAAAATTAATGTGGGGGCATTAAGAAGACATAGGAGTGAGGACATCGTGTTTTGATATTTTAGTAGTTATGATTCACCACTGTTTATAGTTTCATGATTTAAAATTTAATCAACAAGGGACACTTTTATCTACCTTTGTACTTTACAGATAAAGCTTATTTTGGCATGTGGTTACAAATACATGAACCAAAATTTGTGAAGGGGCCAGAGCGGATTAATTTTAGTTCTTTGATACATATGTTTATAGACCCACACAAGCACAGAGTTTACCACGATTTTGTTTTCTATGAAAACACTAAATGCTTTCAGCAGGATTCAGATTTAAGAAGTGCGCACTGCTTCTGCACGGACAAGGAATGCCTCAGACCTGTTTGGAAGCTGGCTGCCTAGGCTGGGAATTAACTCCTCAGGAGTCCCTTGGAGAGTTAATCTCCATCCAGCACACCCGGAAGATTTTGGTTTGACTTTTCTGTCTTAATCAACACAGAATCTGGAGAAATGCAGGCTTGTTTCCCGAGGTCACTAAACTTTTGCCGGCCAGCATCAACCTCCCCTGCCACGGTGAGATGTCACTAGCACAGCAGCCCGTCAGGGACATAGCCTGGGTAGCACGCCCTTTTGGTCCAATGAAACGTTTCTTATTGGTTCTATTTCTACTGGTTGCCACTGGTCAGACGCTTCTGTGCAAGAAATTTTGTGTGTACCTAAAATAGTTCCTTCCAGACCCCAGCGTTCCCTGGGCAGCAACCCCGTTCTTTGGCTGTCGCTCCAGTGCCCACTCTGCTCTGCGCAACTCCTACAGAGAGGAGTGTGGCGACCGCGGCCCCACCTGTGGTTCTCGCCCTTTCACCCCCTGCCCTCTCTTCATACTGCTCTTGCCCTGTCCTTGCACCTGTCTGTGGCCACCGAAGACCTCTGTCATTGGAGGCATGCTCCCTTGGACACAGAGGTTCACCTTCTTCTTTTGATTTGCTCCGAGCCAGGAGGAGACTCACTCAGTTTATGGAAACATAGTACAGTCACAGCAGGGGCAGAGTCGTTTCCAACCGGCCTGCCCTTGGCGGGGGCTTTCTCACACCCTCTTTGCTTGCTTGGCCGCAGGGATGGTCCAGGAGGGCGAGGCATGTGAGCCCGGCCCTGGGCCCTGAGTGGCACAGCAGCCCCAGCCCCGCAGCCCCCGCCGTCCGTGGCCCCGGCCCCTTTTCGGAGGGCACGCAAACAGGCTCGGTCTACTCGCTCTTCCCAGCTGAGCAAAGGACATAACTCAAGCAGCCACAGGTCAGCCTCTCCCAGCCCCATACGTGACAGTCCAGTTTCAGTCCTGCTCGGGCTCTTACTTTTCATCTCCTTGTCCCTGTGGAGTTTACTTGAGTATCACCTCCTGTCATCGTACAGAAACCAAGAAATGTTAGCATCGCCTAGATCCTACAATTAATGTTTACTATTTGTTTTATCACATCCTTTAAACCATCCATCCATTTATCTTTTCATTTCAAAAATCTGCAGATTTTCAATAAGACCAGTATATATGTGTGTGTAGTTAGTATTTAATGGTATAATTTATGTATCATAAAATGTAGAAATTAAATACTTATGTAATGCTTAAATGTGCATTCCTCAAAGAAGTAATTACCAATTTAAAAAAAGGCCATCATAAAAAAAAAAAAACAGACAATAAGAAGCCACAGTCTGAGGAAAAGCTTCATTGAAGAATTATAAGGACATTTAGAAGTCACTCTGTTATTCCCTGTGTTCTTATTCCAAATGTCTGGGAAGTTTTGGCAGTTTGCATACTGCTCAGTTTTCTCATTATTGCCTCTATATGCCCAATGCTACTGTTATTGCCATCTTTAAGAATTTATTTTTAGAAATATCCCATATAATTTGTGAAATATTGTTTATCAAAGCCTTGCTATCAAACCATGGTGTGGTAATTTATTGCTCCTTTCTACCAAAAGCCTTTGTTTTATCAATAAATAAAGCTCTAGAGGTTTAGGATTTATCCAGAATTGCACAGTGTCGTGATTAGCCCATTTGTCAGAACTAATTATGCTGAACTGAGAACAAAGTCTCTATTTTAAAAAGTAGCTAGCAAGCTCACAATTTTAATGAGGACTTAGAGATACAGACTTGGCTAAGAATTCATCAGAGCTCCCTAAGTGTGTCTCAAGTAGAGAGAGCACATTCCAACCGCTTTTTATTTCTTCTGTAATAAAGTCACAGATAAAAGGAATGAAAACAGCATGCTTTGGTCTTGGTTTAAGTCTCACTTCAAAAGAATCTGAGGGTGGTGTGAGGCTAATGCTGTCGGCTCCCAGAACATCATAAGATGGTTAAGTCTGTGGCCCAAGGTGACCCTGCACCAGCCTGTCGGCATTGGTAGTGGGATGAGGGATAAGTCTTGGGTAGACAGAGCAGTTGCTGTACTCGAACGACCCATCCCAATCCCTTGCTAGCACAGGGATGCTTTTTCTTTATGCTATTTTTATTAAACTGGAGGCCAGAATGTTTTCTAGGGAATGAATCTTCAAAATAACACTTGGATTCAATGGAATGATACTGTTTGTTTTATAAATAAATGTTTTCCTGAAGTAGGACAGCTATTTGTTCAAGACATATATTTTTATTGTTCTTTGTAATGATGAGAGAACCACTGAAAAAATCTGTCTGTGCATTTACTTTGTGCACATAAAGGCTGGCCTTCGGCACCACACATCCTGTTCGAAGTGTCCCTCATTGATGAGATTCCGTGTCTTGAATTCACCCACTGTTCAATGGCCCCCAAGAAAAAGGGCAATTTGTATTGAATAAGAAGACTGAGAAAGAATTAGTGATTTTGGACTAAGAAAAATGCTAATAACATAACGTTAGGTAAAAACAGTTGTATAAAACCTCCTGTGATCATTTATGCGTTTGTTTTAGGGTATGGGTGTGCACTGAAATCAGATATACCCTTGTGACAAAATTGTAATGGTGGCTTTTCTCTCATGTCTTGGTAAAGTTTTTCTTTTCTTCTGAAATTATTGGCACTTATTCTGAATGATTTAAAATTTTGCTTTTTGAAAAAGAAGACTTAAAAATCACAGGAAAACATACAGAAGAAACTATATCTCCATCCTCCACCAATCATTGTAACTATCTTGGTCCATGTTTCCAGAGTTTTGTTTTGCTTTAACATGAGACATACCCTTTTTCATACAATAGATTTGATCTCAGATTTTAAGAAAAACTCAAAAGTGGAGAAAAGAACAAAGGTAATAATTTCATAAAAATGACTTAAATTCTATTGAGTAAAAAAAATCACAACTAATATTAGGAGATATTCTCCAAAACAATGTTCCATGAATTCACACAGACACATTAGAGCAATACGCAGGCATAGAAATGTAGAAATGTTTTATAACAATTTTGTGTTATTGATGTTTTGGGGGGTGAGGGGTGGGCAAATGAAGTTGCCCACTCACCATTCCAGAAGTGGATCTCCACTATAGTGTTTTTAAATGCATGTCTTTGCATAGATTTTTTAGTGGTTGCTGTCTGTATTAAATCTATATACATAACTTTTCATAGTCTAGTACTATGGACATTTTATCTGTTCAAGTGTAGCATAGAAACTATACCTCTTCTTACATTTCTTTACCCTCCCCCATTTACAATATAATTGTCTTAAATTCTTCCTCTACATACACTTTATTTATTTATTTATATTGTGGTGACAACATAACATTAAATTTACCATCTTAACCTGTACAGCTTAGTGGCATTAAGTATATTCACATTGTTCCACAACACATCTATAAAACGTTTTCGTCTTGCAACACTGAAAATCTATATCCACTAAACGCTAATTTCTCCTCCCCCCAGCCCTTGGTAGCCACCTTACTACCTTCTGTTTCTATGATTTTGACTACCTTCCATACTTCATGTGAGTGGACTCATACGGTATTTATCCTTTTGTAAGTGGCTTATTTTGTTTAGCATAATGCCCTCAGGGTTCATCCACATTGTGACATGAGATAGGATTTCCTTATTTTCTAAGGCTGCACAATATTACATCGTATGTATATACATTTTCTTTAGGCATTCTTCTATGAGGGACATTTAGGTTACTTCTACCTCCTGGCTATTGTGAATGATGCTGCTATGAACATGGGTGTGCACTTATCTCTCTGGGATTATTTAAATCCTTCAGCACTGTGGTCCCCAATCCCTGGGCCACAGCCCGGTACCGCTCCGTGGCCTATTAGGAACTAGGTAGCGCATCCCCACCTGAGCTCCACACTGCCCCGTGGCATCACCCCTACTTCTACTCCCCTGCTCTGTGGAAAAATTGTCTACCATGAAAGCAGTCCCTGGGCCAAAAAGGTTGGGGACTGCTGTTCTAGGATACACCTACATCTAGAACCACAGCAAACTGTTTTATATTTGCTTCAACCATCCAACGTAAGTTAGAAAACTTAAGATGAGAAGAAAAATCTATTGTATCTGCCATAATTCTTTCCACTGACCTCTCCTGTCTGTTATTGAGTTCATCTACTCAGTTTTAAATTTTTGTTTATTGTATGTTTCAGTTTTAAAATTTCCATTTGATTCTTCTTTGTATCTTCTATATCTTTCCTGAGACTTCCTATTTTTCTGTGTTTCCAGAATGTTTGTAATCACTTTTTTTTTGATGGCTACTTTAAAAATCCATGTCAATTAGCTCAATATCTCTAATTAATGGAGAAATGCACATCAAAACCACAATGAGATATCACCTGACCCCAGTGAGATTGACCTCTATCAAAAAATCCCAAAACAAC
Source organism: Lemur catta (assembly GCF_020740605.2). NCBI lineage: Eukaryota > Metazoa > Chordata > Mammalia > Primates > Lemuridae > Lemur > Lemur catta. The sequence goes on from NC_059136.1 coordinate 21,725,484, forward strand.
AAATGCTGGCGAGGATGTGCAGAGACAAGAACACCCTTACACTGCTGATGGGACTGCAAATTAGTAGAACCTCTGTGAAAAAGAATTTGGAGATACCTCAAAGAGCTAAAAATAGAAATACCATTGGATCCAGCAATAGCACTATTAGGCATCTACCCAAAAGAGCAAAAGACATTCTATAATAAAGACATCTGCACCCAAATGTTTATGGCAGCACAATTCACTATTGCAAGGATATGGAAACAACCCAAGTGCCCGTCAATTCATGAGTGGATTACTAAAATTTGGTATATGTATACAATGGAATATTACTCAATTATAAGAAATGATGGTGATCTAGCACCTCTTTTATTTTCCTGGCTAGAGCTTGAGCCCATCCTCCAAAGTGAGGTATCACAAGAACGGAAGAATAGGCTCCACATATACTCACCATCAAATTGGCACTAACTGATCAACATTATGGTGCTCACACGGTAGTATTATTCTTCAGGGATTAGGGGGTCTGGGGGGTAAACTCACAACTAATGGATATGGTGAGCATTGTAGAGGGGAAGGGCATGCCTCTAACCTTGCTTGGGTGAGGCAAAGTCATAAAATGTAACCAAAATGTTTATACCCTCATAATATCCTAAAATTAAAAAATAAATAAATAAAAATCTGTGTCAAATTCTCATATCTTTGTCATCTTGGTTTTGGCTTTTATTGATTGTCATGTTCTTAGTCTTTGTGTAGCAAATTATTTTCCATTGAAAGATGGATATTTGGGGTATTATATTATTAGGCTTGTATCTTTCTAAAATGTTTCATCAAGCCTCTTCTGACACTGCTCTAGTAAGGGAAGAGGGATTCTTCCTCCTTACTGCCATATGAGGGTGGAGTCCAGGTCACCTGCGTGTCCTCCACTGACACTCTGGGGGTGAGGTGCTCCTTGATATTCTCAGGCAGAGGTGGGAAATGTAAATTCTCCACTAGGCCTTCGCTAATACCACTCTGTCTGGGAGGAGTTTGGGGCCAGATTGCTGCCCCCTGTGTCCTGCATGGGCACCGTGCAGAGGGATGCATTACCACCTGGCCAGGATGGAAGCCTTCGCTCCTCTCGGCCTTCTCCATGCCATGCTAGTGGAGGGGCTGGGAAACCACTTCAACGTAACAGTAGGGCAATCTGGCTTCCTCATTTGGTTTTTGTAGGTAGGAGTGAGGCTGGAGCCACAGTTTTTTTCTGTGGTGTTTGACTGGAGTAGAGCAGTTGTCTAAAAGTCTTCTGTTTTGCTAGGCTGCTACTTTCCTTTTTCTTTGCCTAGAGAGAACAAGCCTTTCTTGGTTATGATTTTTCTGTACCTGTTGGTGTTTCCAGGTTGCTGGCTTTTTCAGCCTCCAGCCTGACTTTTGTGATGCAAAAAGACAACCCAGGGAGCTAGCCACCATGTCTTTCCTCAGGTCCCAGAGTCCCTAGCTAGTCTGCTTCTCCACATTTCAAATTCTTAGTATGGTTATTTTACATAAAATGTCCAGGTTTTTTAGTTTTACTTAGCATAGTGGATAAGGTAAAGTATGTACACTCTTCCCAGAAGCCATGTCCAAAAAAGAAGTAACTGCACGCTTGGGCATCAGAATAAATCTTATCTAAGAGGAAAGAAGATTAGACTGAGGCTAAATGTATAATCGGTGAAGGAGCAGCATCCGCTTATATCAGGCAGGGCAGAAAATGCTTGGTTATTCTTGTGCTTGGACAAGATTTATGTTTTGTCTGTGTTTAGATAAAGTGCTCTTGTTTTTGTCTTGATATATCACAGTCACAGAATAGGCTTGTCTGATGATGATGTTCTGAGAAATTTTTATGCTCGAAAGGAAAACACCAAGTCTGGCTGTGGGTGCCGGGCCAGGTCTCACCACACCAAGCCCTAGCCAGTTGTCCCAGGCTAGCGCCCAATGCCAGAGGCTGCCTTCCATTTTCTCAGAGACACCGTCACTTTCAGTTTTCCTCTCGTTACTATTCCCCCTCATGGTTTACATTGTTATTTTTTACATTGTTAGATTCTATAAATGTCAAGTTATCTTTTTAAGTCATATTTTCCAAGGTTGCTTTGTAGTGATCTTTATTTAAATCAATCCAGTGATTACTGTGCTTCCTGATGTAATACTCCCTTCCTTCCTCTCTGAGTTCTTCATTTGAACCAATACTTAACCTGGGTGGGTTTTGTTTGTAAGTAATTTGTTTTATGAAAGACTCGTGGATGATGCATTCCATGATTTCTTCCCAGTTTGAAAATGTCTGTTCGTGCACTTATTCTTTAATTGCACCTTGACTGAGTTAGTTTCTCTCTCTTAGAATTTTGTAGTTATTGTAATATTATCTTCTGGCCTTGACTAATGTTTTGGAGAACTTTGAGGCCAAACTTGTGCTTTCACCTTGGAAACAATTTGCTTTATTTTACTGAATGCCTAAATTTCTTTGTTCTTAAATGAGAAAAGCTTATATATCTTTAAAAAGCTAAAACAAGAAAATGTTTCAGAGTTCAGAAAAATATGCATTATTTTAACTGGCAGATTAAATGTCCTAATTTCTTTGATTAAGGTAAATTTTATGTATCATATTTTTGGATCTATTACCAGTTTCATATCAGTGTTTCCCACCTCATAAATACCAGTTAAATTGATGTTAGACCAACTTTTATGGCTTTCATATTTTTGTCCTACCTCTAATTGCTTTAATTCCATTGTAACCTGTATTTTCTCTACTCACCAGGGTTTCCTCCAGGTCAGTTATTTGAGCTTTACGGTTGTCTAGTTAGTTCCTTAACGTTTCTAACAAAGGTAATCATCTGCAACAAGTTTTTGGTTCTAAATTTGTTTACTTAGGTCTGCAATCAAAATATCCTGTTCATCTCGTTCTGTTGTTTACTTACCCCATTTAAAAATTATTTTCATAAATTATTTTTTCTTTTCTTACACTACTGTGTAAATAAACTCAAGAAAATTACTCTCGTGTGTGTGTGTGTGTGTGTGTGTGTGTGTGTGTGTGTGTGTGTGTGTGTTTGTCTGCCTGTGCGTTGTGTTCTCTTCCAGGTTTATGTCTTGCCATTTCTGTGATATGTTCCTTTCTTCGTTTCCTTCCTTTTTCTTTTCTTCCTCTTCTCTTTCTTTCCTTCCTTTCTTCATCTGGCATACAGTATCTTTGTACTGTCTTCCCTTGGACACTAAGACTACACCTTGCCTTCCCACAGCTAGTCTGGCTTCTGAGGAGAAGGCTGGAAACTCTTCTTTCTGCTTCAAAATTCTCTGGTTCTTTCTGATTTTAAAGCTTTGTTGTTGAGGTTTTTGTTTTCTTTCATATTACATTTTCTCCTTTACTTTGGTCATTAAGTGCCAACTCCACCTCCAATTTCGTTTCCCAAGTTAGATGGGGTTAATCTTTGATTCCAGCTTTCTGGAAATCTGAAGCATATGCCCTGTCCCAAAGGTGGCAGCTTTACATTTTTCACACTTATCATTGTGAATTTCCATTACTCCGTCCAGACGGTTTGTCTGCTGACTCCTATGACAAGCATCACCTTATTTTAGGATGTGGCTGAGCTTAGTCTAGCCTTTTGCTGTAACTTAAGAAAAAGATATCTGTCCATTAGTACTTTCTTATCAAAGAAACCTGGTCAGTTATAATGGTGCTAAGCACAGTGCTTTCAGCATACCAAGATAACTAACCGCATGTGCCTGGGGACACACTTTTTTATATTCATAATTACATATTAAAATAATACTAAGAATTTCCAGGATTTAATCTAATACAAAGACATAAGCTTTGTGAGATTAATTCTAGGATATTGAAAACCTAGATCTGACAAAGTGTTTACTTGTTCTGATTCTAATCACTAATTGATCTCAAATAGAACATTGCCCAGAAGGAGTCTCAGGAAAAAAGATGTAGCACACAGTGGAGATTGGCTTCCTAATGCCTGCTTGTCCATTTAAATGTTCCATTATTGAAACAATAGCTCTACATCTCAAGGCAAAATACTGACTATAAACAATGCAGTCATTGGTGAGAGGCACACTCAATTAAAACAAAACAAAACAAAAAAACATGTTCAACTCCAATCTGAGGATTAGGTTTGCATTTGTTTTCAAAAGCTAACTCCCTTTTGATATAAAGCTATTGTTTTAACAGAAATGTTTATTTCTGAGTAAGAAGCAGTATGGTTCTGAGAATACTTGATAAGCAGCAAGCAGTAACATCAATTAAGCTTATAACCCTATTGAAGACATTAGATACAAATCATAAATTTCACTCTGTGCTTATTCTGAAAAGCACCCAAAGTGATGCACAGTGTCTACAACTTCAGCATATTTTAAAAAACAAAGCTAACGTGTGTTGACAGATTCCCATGGCTAGGTGCTGTTCTCGGGGCTTCACATTTATAACTTATTTCAGCCTCTCCACAACCACAAAAGACATTGATATTATTATTATTGCCATTTCACAGATGAAAACAGTGGGGTACAAAGGGATGCCCCCCCCAAATCCAGGCGGCACAACGCCACGGCTGTCCTGTGAAGTGTTGTGCTGTCCTGCTTCTGTACAAAGTAAGGGTTTTGATGATGGATGAATAAATGCGCTGGCAATTGTGCTAAGCACAGAGAATATAACTACATTTGCATCTATGAGGCATGTCAGAAACTTGGCAGGTGCTGAGAATGGCAGGAAGGATGAGAAAGGCAGGAAGGACCAGGGCCCAGAGCAGTTACCACCTGGCATGTCTACCTCAACCTGCTCATGCGTGTGGCTGTCGTCTACAGCAGTAATCCAGATTTTCATTCATTTACTGTCTGACATCTAAGCATCACCTGGTATCAGAAACATCCCTTGCTAGGCACTGGGAATGAAATAGTAAGTGAAGGAAACAGGCTGGGCTGTCATGGAGTTTACGGTCTCATAGGGAAGATGGACATTAATCAAATAATGTCACAGATAAGTATGAATTCACAGTTGTAATGAGCAGAGGAGAGCACGTGGCACGATTCTCTGTAAGCAGATGTGAACAGGGAACCTGAGCTCACCCCAGTAGCCAGGAAAGAAACCTTCGAACTCAGATCCAAAGGATGAGGAGGAACTCATCAGGCAGAGGGCTGCATCTGACCCCGTAGAAGGTGACCCTGGGTAGCCAGACTGTTTGAGGGCAAAGTCCTCCTGGCAGGAGGAAGCACAGTGTGTCCCTGCCATGAAAAGAGGGTCAGTGCCTGGAATACACAGAGCAAGGAGTCACAGAAGACCAGAGGAACCTGGGGAAGCGTGCATATTTCTTTCTCTGCGGGAAGTATTCCTCTCTTATCAGCTGATTAGAGCTGGCCAGGAAAAGTGACCAGGAAAAGAGCAAGAGGGAGTTGAATGCAGGGAATTGGTAGACAGTGGATTGAAGGAACAGTGAAACAGCCCCAGACAAGCAAGCATGGAGGCCCAAATGCCCAGTCTGGTGGGGCAAAGGCAGGAGGCCTGGTTCGGAGCAGCTCTCAGAAGCTAGAACAGCAGCTCCTAGAACAGCACCTAAGGCACAGCCCAAGGCAGATGGGGAGAGGAAGGAACACCATGGCTTCCCCCACTCTCCCCGCTGCCAGCTACCTTTCCCTTGGGGACTCCCTTCAGCCATACACCCAGGAGCTGGGGAAACAGCTGCAGCTGCTAGTCTCTGAAAGGTCCAGCGTAGTGCAGGGGAAGGGCAAGGAAGGGATCCTCGGGCAAAGGCCAGAACCAGCACAGACATGTCATAAACATGTGCTAAATAAAGGAGCTTCTCAAATCCCCACCCCGCTAAAACCTGCCTTTTCTGGAGGAAGCTTCCCTGTTAAGTCCCACCTGCCCATTTCAAATCCTAAACGTCTGCCCAGCCTACTCTATGATCTCATTTATTTTTATTTTAGAATACATTCCCTATTGTATCAAGTTAAGTGAGTACAAAATTTGCAGAGTTCAATACCACAGTCTGATTGTCTGAATTCATAATATCACTAAATTTCTAATATTTTTGGTGATCTGCCGGCACCATTCATATTTGCTGTAAAAAAAAAACCCAGGAATCTTATAATAAGGAACAAAAAGGTAAAAGATAATCCTGTGTTTAACCTGGGGAGATTTTCCAAGCAAAATAAGAACCAATGCTTGTTTCTAAATGTGGAAAGAGGTGGAAGAAGCAGATTAGCATGTTTGACCCTGAGCAGTGCTGATGTCAACCACAGTGATATATGCTGGGGACAGAGATTCTCTTTTCTGGAGCGAGCCCCACAAACCTCCCTGGAATATTCCCTGCAGACAGTTCTGGAATGATCATCAGGGTTGTCCTTGAGGCTGCTTTTTAGAGCCTCAAAATCAGTCACCTCAAAGGCATTTTAAACCCTCGTCACAGATGTAATGACTTCTATCCCAAAGAGGCTCATTCTTCTGCAATCTACTGTATTTAAATCAGGCCTCCTCACTGACAGCTCATCTCTGACACTGGGAGTTGAATGGATTCCATCAGCTGTGAAAAATCCCAAAGCCTTGGGACATAAGATTTGAACAGATTTTATGCAAAGGAAAATAAGCTTATGAAACATCTCAACCCAGCACTCCTCATCTGCATTCTTCAGGCATTTGTAGCTGTGCCCAAGTTCTGTCTTGTTTGGTCGTATGAAAACACCTTTTAACAGTTGGGGATGAAAAACTCAGAGTTTTAATTTGAGTTATATCTTTGATTTATTATATTGGAGTCACTTGCAAGTAGGAGAAGAATGTGTGATGCTATTTTGAGAAAATACCAACTGTTGGAAGATGACACTTGTTTTATTGGCCACAAGTCTTGCATGCCCTCATGGAAGCATTCAAAAACATTGGCTTAAGGGACCTGGACCCACAGGAGCCAAGCAATAAGGTGACGGTCACTGACAACAGAATACTCTAAAATGAGGACCGAGCTCAAGGTAGGAGAGTGTATGACTTGTAGATAATAAAAACCCATTGGTTAGGTCAAAGAAGGCAATCAAATTTGGCATGAAGTCTAAATTACAATCATTGATCAGCTTAATTAAGTTCATTTGCATTCAGAATTTACATTCAATATAATTTTCATTCGATTAATAATACTTTCTGATTTATACTTTGATTTATTCCTTGATCCATAGGATGTTTTTTAATTAGCTATTTTATTTTAAAATGACTATTGATTGAAATGTAAGAAATAAAGCAGAGACCCTGTGCACCCTTTACCCAGTTGCCCCAATGGTAATGTTTTGAAAAAAGTGGTATCACAACCAGGGCATCGGCACGAACACAGTCAAGATGCAAAACATGTGTGTCACCACAAAGATGGCTCATGGTGGCCTTCTACAGCCACACCCATGTCCCTGCCACCTTTGTGTTCTCTATAACTCTTGTTAAGAGGGCACAACTGTTAATCAGCTCTAGCTCTGCGTTGTCAGTTCAGGAATGCTATATAAATGAAATCAAACAAAATGGAGCTGTTGGGCTCAGCTTTCTTTCCTTTTTTTTTCACTGAGCATAGTTCTCTGGAGCTAAGTTATTGAGTGTATAATAATTTGACTTATCTTAAGGCTTAGAATACAGTCTGTTTTGGTAAATGGTTTGTGTGCACATGCAGAGTGTGTGTACTGCATCTACTGACATTGGGTGGAGTGTTCTACAACTTAGAATTGGGTCAAGTTGATTGCTAGTGTTGTTCGAATCTTTTATATCCTTGCTTATTTTCTGTCTGCATGTTCAAGCATTTACTGAAAGAGCAGTACTGAAATCTCTAACCGTAACTGTAGATTCATCTGTTTCTCCTCAAAGTTCTGTCCATATTTATTCCCTGTATTTTGAAGCTATATTATTAGGTGCATAAGTGTTTAGGATGATTATTTCTCTTGTGACGTTGACCTCTTTATCATTAGAAAACTTTCTTTTTTTCTTTATTATTATTATTTTTTTTTTTTTTGAGACAAAATTTCACATTGTTGCCGGAGCTAGAAGGCAGTAGCATCATCATAGTTCACTGCAACTTCAAACTCCGGGGCCCAAGTAATCCTCCTGTCTCAGCCTCCTGAGTACCTGGGACTACAGGTGCATGCCAACACCCCTGGCTAACTTTTTCTTTTTACCTTTTGTAGAGACAGGGTCTTGGTATTGCCCAGACTGGTCTCAAGTGAGCCATGAGCCTCCTGCTTAGGCCTCCCAAAGCGCTGGGATTACAGCATGAGTCACCATGCCCGGGCAGGAAATGAACTTCTTTATCTCCAATAATATTCTATGCTCCAAAATCTACTTTGAGATTAATATAGCTTCCTTTGATTAGTATTATCAAGGTATACCTTTTTCTATCCTTTAACTTTTAATCTATTTTTATCTTTATTATTAAAGTGTTTTTCTTGTAGGCAGCCTATGTTTAGGTCTGGATTATTTATTCAAGCTGAAAAACTCTGCCTTAATTGGAGTCTTTACACCATTTACATTTGATGTGATTATTGACTTGTTTAGTTTTAAATCTGTCATCTTGGTTTTTTGTTCTATTTGTCCAATCTATTTTTGTTCATTTTTTTCTCTTCTTCTTACCTCTCTTATATTAATTGAACATATTTTATGATTCCATTCTATCTTCATAGTTGGCTTTTTAAATACAACTCTTTGACTTATTTTAAAGCTTATTATATACATCTTGAACTTATCATAGGCTACCCTTAAATGATATTTTACCACTTATGTACAATAAGAATTTTACTAGAGTATGCTTTTATTTCTCTGCTCCCAAAGTTTGTGCTATTATTGTTAAACATTTTACTTTTGTGTATGTTATATACCATATACTACAGAGTTAGAATTTTTGTTTAAAGATATTTAAACATTAAGAAAATTAACCTTATCTATTTACTCATGTAGTTACCATTTCCAGGGCTGGCCTTTCATTTGTGTAGATTCATAATTCCATTTAATATCATTTTTTTCTGCCTAAAAGACTTTATCTAACACTTCTTATAATGTGAGTCTCCTAGTGGCCAATTCTTTGTTTCAATATCTGGAAAAGTTTTATTTTGCCTTAATTCTTGAAGATACTTTTGCTGAGTACAGGATTAAAAGTTGACATATTTTTAAAAATTTCTCTTTAGAAATAATCTTTGATTTACGAAAGAACTTCTTATTTACCTTTTGCTGACTTTTCCTTAATGTTAACATTTTATATAGCCATAGCAAGATTATCAAAACTAAGAAATTAACATGGGCACAATACTCATAGCTAAAAAACAGTCTGTGTTCAGGCTTTACCAATTTTTATTAATGCACTTTTCCTTTTCTAGTATCCAGTCCAGGACACCACATTGCATTTAGTTTTCATATCTCTTTAGTCTCTTCCAGTCTATGATTATTAGCTTTTTGTGATCCTGACACTTTTGATCACTGCCAGTGAAATATCTTGTAGAATGTCCTCAACTTGGACTTGTCTAATGTTTTCTCATCACATCACATATATCACACAGGGATCACATGGTATCAACATTACTTTTGTTTTGTTTTGTTGACACAGGGTCTTGCTCTGTTGCCAGGGCTGCAGTGCAGTGGCATCATCATAGTGCACTGCAGCCTCCAACTCCTGGGCTCAAGCAATTCTCCTGCCTCAGCCTCCCAAGTAGCTAAAACTACAGGTGTGCACCACCATCCTTAATTTTTATTGTTTTATTTATTTATTTTTTTTAGAGATAGGGTCCCTCTATTGCCCAGTCTGGTCTCCAACTTCTAGCCTCAAGCAGTCCTCCCACTTTGGCTTCCCAACGTGCTGGGATTATAGGCATGAGCCACCTCGCCCAGTCAACATTACTTATCATTGATGATGTTAACCTTCATCACTTGGTTAATAAAAGGCTGTCTGCCAGATTTCTCCACTATAAAGTTATATTTTTCTTTCCAATTTTCTACTTGCTAGTAGTGAGTCACTAAGTCTAGCCTATAATCAATTACAGGGGGTGATGTTAGCTGTAGTATTTTTGTAGATGCCCTTTATAGGTTAATGAAGTTCCTTTTCTATTCTTAGTTTGGTAGGAGTTTATAATTATAAACAGATTGTGTGTGTGTGTGTGTGTGTGTGTGTGTGTGTGTGTGTGTGTGTGTGTGTGTGTGTGTTATAGCTAGATTCAGTTTGCTCCTATTCTATTGATAATTTGTGTCTACATTAATGAGGGCTTTTAGACTATAGTTTTCGGAAGATATTTCTGGTTTTGCCGTTAGGTAAAGTCAGCCTAATAGTACAGCTGGGTAAAGATTCCTTTTGTTCTATTTTCTGGAAAAAAAGAAATTGTATAGAATTGGTGTTATTTCTTCCTTAGATGCTTGGTAGAATTTGCTAGTGAAACTCACAGTGATTAGAATGGCATTTTTAGAAGGTCTTTAAATAAAATTTAACTTCTTTAATAGGTATAGCAGGTTATCTATTTCTTCTTGAGTGAGTCTTGGTAGCTTGTGTCTTCCAAGGGATATGTTCATTTCACCCAAGTGTTAGAATTTTCGGCATTTTTGTTCATTCAGCATTGTTCCCTTATTATCCAGTAATGTTGCCCTCCCCCCTTTCATTCTTGAGATTGGTGATTTGTATCTTATCTCTTTTTCTTGGCCAAACTGTCTATAGGTTTATCAGTTGTAGCAGGGAGAATTCTAAGGTGGCCTCCAAGATTCCCCCCACCCCGACCCCAATGCTCAACACTGTGAATTTGATAGATTTTACTGCTGTGGTTAGGTTATATTATATAGCACAGTTGAATTTAAGACATGGAAATTATCTGGGTGGGCCTTGCTTGATTTGAGCCGTTTACAAACAGGGTTTCCTCTGGCTGGTTCCAGAAGAAAAATTCAGAGATTTGAAGCACTTTAAGGATTGGACATGCTCTTGCTGCCTTAAATAAGTCAGCAGCAGGGGGGTTGGGGGGAGGGCTGAATTAACTACTGGCTGACAGCCAGTAAGAGAACAAGGGACTCAGTCCTGCAGCCTCAAGGAATTGAATTCTGCCAACAACCTAAATGAGTTTAGAAGTGGGTTCTCCCCTAGAGCATCTAGAAAAGAATGCAGCCCTGCTGGTATATTGACTTCATCCTTTTGAGACCCTAACAGAGAAACTAGTAATGCCATGCCTGGACAACTGACCTTCAGAACTGTGAGATCATAATGGGTATTTTCTTAAGCCACTAAGTTTGTGATCAGTTGTTATGCAGCAGTAGAAAACTAATTAATTGATTTTATTGATCTTTTCAAAAAGCTTTTGATTTTATTATTTTTATTTTTTCTTTTACATTTCACTGATTTCTTCTGTAATCTTGATTTTTCATTCCTCTTATTATTTTGGTTAAAATTTGTTATTTTCCTAGTTTCTTAAAATGGTAGCTTACATTACTTATTCAAGATCTTTTTTTTCTTTGCAAATAGAAGCATTTAATGCTATAAATGTCCATCTAAGCAGTTTTTACTTGCATTACACAATTTTGACAGGTTGTATTTTAATTTCCAGTTCAAAAAATAATTTCCCTTGAGATTTTCTTCTGACCTATACAAACCTAGAAATTTATTGATTAATTTTAAAACATTTGGGAATTTTCCAGTTATCTTTCTGTTATTGATCTGTAGTTTAATTATGCTATAGTCTAAGGACTTACTTTGTCGATTTATATTCTTTTAAATTTGTTAAGCTTTATTTTTTGGCACAGACTATGTTCTGTTTTGCTGACTGTTTCATATGTATTTGAGAAGCATGTGTATTCTAGTGTTCTGTTGGGTGGAGTGTTCTATATTTATAAAGCATGCCCAATTGGTTGATATTATTGTTTAGGTAATCCATACCCTTACATATTTCCTGATTATTTGTTCTTTCAATTACTTAGAGAAGATTGTTATGTTTCCAAACTATATCTATGAAATTGTCTGTTTCTCTTTCCAGATATATCAGTTTTTGCCTTTTGTATTTTGAATCTCTATTGATAAATATAAACTATATTATCAATATATTTTCATATTTTTTCTTTAAATAGTTATCTTTTTAAGTCAATAACATTATAGAATAGATAACTTTATTTATTGCATTTCCAACATACTTCATGTCTTTGGATGGATGCAAGTTTCTGAATATATTTCATTCCTTATCTCTAAAGAACTTCTTTTTCCATTTCTTATTGAGTAGGTCTGCTGCCAATGCATCCCTTTAGTTTTTGTTTACCTGAGAAAGTGTTTATGTCTCTTTTACTTTTGAAAGGTGTTTTCACTGAGTTTCATTCTGGGTTGACTTTTTTCTTTCAGGTCTTTAAAAATTTCATTCCATTGTCTTCTTTCTTGCATGATTTCTGAAGAGAAGTCTTCTGTGAATCTTATCCTTGCTCTTCTACAAAAAAAAAAAAAAAATAATAACTATGTCTCTTTTTTCCTCTGGATGCTTTCAAAGTATTTCCTTTATATCTAGCTTTTAGCATTTTTAATATGATAATACCTAGATGTGTTTTCTTTGTTTATTTGTTTTGTTTTATTTTGTTTTATTTTTTTTATTTTTTTTTTTTATATATATATTTTTTTTTTATTTCAGCTCATCATGGGGGTACATAAGTTTAGGTTATATACATTTTCCATGTCCCACCCATCCCCCCGAGTCAGAGTCCCAAGCGCGTCCGTTCTCATTCTCCCGACAGTGCACCTGGCACTCATCATGTAGTCATACCTCCATCCCCTCCCCCCCCCCACCTCCCCGGGTCTGCACCTTCAAGCATGACCATTCCCCAGAGGGTGTGCAACGCACTCATCATGTAGGCATACACCCATCCCCTCCCCCCACCCCCCATCCCAGTCTGATATCCAATTGGTATCCTTCCCTGATGTACATTTAGGTGATGATCAGGGAAACCAGTTTTCTGGTGAGTACATGTGATGCTTGTTTTTCCATTCTTTGGATACTTCACTTAGTATAATGGGTTCCAGCTCTCTCCAGGAGAACCAAAGAGATGTCGTATCATTGTTATTTCTTATAGCTGAGTAGTACTCCATGGTATACATATACCACAGTTTACTAATCCATTCGTGGATTGATGGGCACTTGGGTTGTTTCCACATCCTTGCGATTGTAAATTGTGCTGCTATAAACATTCGGGTACAGGTGTTTTTGTTAAAGAATGACTTTTGTTCTTCTGGGTATATGCCCAATAATGGGATTGCTGGATCAAATGGTAGGTCTACTTGAATCTGTTTAAGGTATCTCCATATTGCTTTCCATAGGGGTTGCACTAGTTTGCATTCCCACCAGCAGTGTATGAGTGTTCCTGTCTCTCCGCATCCACGCCAACATGTGTTGTTTTGGGATTTTTTGATAAAGGCCATTCTCACCGGAGTTAAGTGGTATCTCATTGTGGTTTTGATTTGCATTTCCCTGATGATTAGGGATGTTGAGCATTTTTTGATATGTTTTTTGGCCATTCTTATGTCTTCTTTTGAAAAATTTCTATTCATGTCCTTTGCCCATTTTTTGATAGGATTGTTTGATTTTTTCCTGCTGATTTTCCTGAGTTCTAAATAGATTCTTGTTATCAGTCTTTTATCTGATGTGTAGTATGCGAAAATTTTTTCCCATTCTGTAGGCTGTCTGTTTATTTTCATGACTATTTCTTTGGCTGTGCAGAAGCTTTTTAATTTAATCAGGTCCCAGTCGTTTATTTTTGTTGTTGCTGCGATTGCCTTAGGGGTTTTCTTCATAAATTCTTTGCCTAGACCAATGTCTGTAAGAGTCTTTCCTACATTTTCTTCTAGAATTCTAATTGTTTCCCATTTAAGGTTTAAATCTGTTATCCACTGTGATTTAATTTTTGTGAGAGGTGAAATCTGTGGGTCCTGTTTCAGTCTTCTACATGTGGCTATCCAGTTTTCCCAGCACCATTTATTGAATAGGGACTCTTGTCCCCAGAGTATGTTTTTGTCTATTTTGTCAAAGATTAGATAGTTATATGAGGATGATTTTATATTTGGGTTTTCTGTTCTGTTCCACTGGTCTGTGTCCCTGCCCTTGTGCCAATACCAAGCAGTTTTAAGAACCACAGCTTTGTAGTATAGTTTGAAGTCTGGCAAATCAATACCTCCCATTTTGTTTTTATTGCTTAAGATTGCTTTTGCTATACGGGGTCTTCTCTGATTCCATACAAAGTGTATAATTATTTTTTCTAAATCTGTGAAAAATGATGTTGGTATTTTAATAGGAATTGCATTGAATCTATAGATTACTTTGGGTAGTATAGACATTTTAACGATGTTAATTCTTCCAATCCATGAGCATGGTATGGATTTCCACTTATTTACGTGTTCTGCAATTTCCTTCCTTAGCGTTTCATAGTTCTCTTTATAGAGGTCCTTTACCTCTTTAGTTAAATATATTCCTAGATATTGTATTTTCTTTGTTGCTATTTTGAAAGGTATTGAGTCCTTAATTTGGTTCTCCAATTGGCTGATGTTTGAGTTTTTGGATCTGTAGTTTGGTGTGTGCATGATTTTGCATTCTACTATGTGTTTGATTTCTTGCATTTTAATTAGATGCCTTCTTATAATTTCAGTTGATCTGCTGATTTCTATTCATTGACCAAGTCATGTATTTGGCCTTGCATGTTGTTTACCTTCTCCATTAGAGACTTTAATACATTAAATAATTATTTTATATAGCCTCGTTCATATCTGGTTCTGTTTCTAGTGATTACTCTGTCTCTTCAGACTGCTATTTTGGGCTTATTTTATGTCCTATAATTTTATGTGGAAACTAGATGTGTTTTACAGAATAGTATTAATAGATCCTGAGGTAAATTTTTCATATGCTTGGAAATCAACCTGCCTTCTATTTTTCTACACTTTTAATGCTAGGGTTTTTGCTTCCTTAGTCAGAAGTTGAACCAGGTTTGAGTTTGCTTCTTGCTTGACTCCAGGCTTGGCTTTGGGTCTTCCCTTTGCACTCTTCCCAGGGAGCACCTATCTCTTGCAGCATCTCCACCTGAATTACACTACTGTTCTCACTCAATGCTTGGTAGTGTGTTGGTGGTTGGATCTAGGGAGGGTGAAGCATTATCTGATGTTTTGACTAAGCCCCAGTATTAGGCAGGATTTGGAAACTTGGTTCTTGGGGTGTGACTTTCACAAGTGTTCCTGTTCCTCCTCCAGATGGAATGTTGGGCCTAGCAAGTGTTCCTGCATCTCCCTCAGGGGTACAGCTTTCTTCATTTTCCAGTCATATACACAAAGTCACACACACACTTGCAGAAGGTTCCCACCATTGCCCTAGTGTGTCAGTTTCTGCTGCCATACCCCCTGTATACTGAGGCATTTGGTCTACCCGGGGACAGAGGGATATGGGCCTTGGTGGAGTTCTGGCGATGGACACTGTCACTCTGCCCCACATGGCGCCATGGAGAGGCTTTTTCAGGAGTCTCCCTGATCTTCCTTTTGAAAACCTGGTGGAATTCCTGGGTGAAAAACCTGCAAAAGGATGAGAAACCCTTATCTCTGTGGCCACCAGAGGCTTTACACTTTCATGCTACTCCACACTTAGCATTTAGCAATTAGGTAAAAATTTCTTGCTGAATATACTTATAGGATTATATCATGTTTGATGGTATCTGTAAATTATCCTAAAAATTCCTCCAGCATCTTATTTGTAGACAATCATATTAACAAATTAACTTTTTACATAATTATTATACTTTAATTGTGCTAAGACGAACTTGTTCTAGAAACTGTCCATTACTTTATGATTAAACATGGTCATAGGAATGAAGTAAAAATTGATTTTAATAAAAATTATCATATTTTTCTGTTTTAAAATGTGTGATACTTTAAAAATTTTTTGTTCTAATGATCATGAAAAGTGAATGATAAGGATACGAGTATGCGTATGAACTCAACTCTTTATATAAGTAGAAATACATATGTGATTCTCCTTTTAAAAATGGCATTGTATGGGATAGTAATGATACCTTTACCACACATTCCTCTCTGGAAACAATGGAACACACAAAAAAAAAGTGAAAAAAAAGAGAAAAAACACAAAAAAAAAAGTGAAAAAAAAGAGAAAAAACAATTAGCATTGAAAATAGGAAGTAACCACAAATGAGCCGACATCGGGAGGAAAACAAGCAATAGTGAATTAGTGATGTTAAAAGAAAACACCAAACCACATGTAATAACCTACAGTTTTTTGGTAAGGTGTAGAGCTTTGTAAAAATAGATGGGCCCTTCCAGAAACCTGTGACTTGATCCAATGCTGTGTGTGTGTGTTGGTTGGAGCAAGGGGGATGCAGTCCAGGGGACCATTCCTGACCTCATCCACTCTGAGACTAAGAGGGAAGTGACAGTGACACAGAAGACATCACAGGGACAAGCCCTGTTCCATGGATCAGATAACGGATGTGTCAGTTTCAAAAGAGAGCAACTCTATTTCTACTGACCCTGGAAAAGGAAACATGAAATCATGATTCCTAACCCCATGGCTTGCAAAGGCCTTTTAAAAATCTACAGATAGCCTGCTCAATGCAAAATCAAGGGATGTACAATGCTGAGGCAGACTGATCATTCAACAGACATTCACAGAGGGCCTTCAAGAGCTCAGGAAGCAAAGAAAAGGGACAAAGTGTCCTCATGGAACTTGAATTCTGTGGGGTAAAGGGAAGAGTAAACAAATAAACATGTGAGTATCTCTCATCAGCTCATGGGACATTCTCCAAGATTGACCATATCCTAGGACATAAAGCATGTCTTAAAAATTTTACAAAATAGAAATCATACCATGCATCTTCTCAGATCACAGTGGAATAAAAGTAATAATGAACCCTAATAGAAATTCTCATTCCTACTCAAAGTCATGGAAGCTAAACAACCTTCTCCTGAACAATTATTTTATAAATGAAGAAATCAAGACAGAAATCAAAAGATTCTTTGAATTAAACGACAAAGGAGTCACAACTTATCAAAATCTGTGGGACACAGCTAAAGCAGTCCTGAGAGGAAAATTCATTTCCATAAATGCCTATATCAAAAAAAAAGAAAACTTACAAATAGACAATCTAATGAATAGACTCAAAAAGCTGGAGAAGGAAGAACAGACCAACCCCAAACCCAGCAGAAGGAGAGAAATTATTAAGATCAAATCAGAACTGAATGAAAAGGACAACAAACAAACCATAAGGGAGATTAATAAAACAAAAAGTTGGTTCTTTGAAAAAATAAACAAAATTGACACACCTCTGGCTAGACTAACCAAGAGTAGAAAAGAAAAAACTCTAATTATCCTCCATAAAGAACATGAAATGATAAATCACGACCAATGCCACAGAGATACATGATATCATCTATGAATTCTACAAAAATCTTTATGCACACAAATTGGAAAATGAGGAGGAAATGGACAAATTTTTAGAAACACACAGCCTTCCCAGGCTCAACCAGGAAGAAACAGAATTCCTGAATAGACCAATATCTAGATCTGAAATCGAAACAGCAATAAAAAACCTTCCCAAAAAGAAAAGCCCTGGACCAGATGGGTTCACACCTGAATTTTACCACACCTACAAAGAAGAACTGGTGCCCATCTTACATAAACTATTCTTCAACATTGAGAAGGATGGAATTCTCCCCAACACATTTTACCAAGCCAACATAATTTTAATACCAAAACCAGGCAAGGATGCAACAAAAAAAGAAAACTACAGACCAATATCCCTTATGAATATAGATGCAAAAATTCTCAATAAAATCCTAGCAAATCAAATCCAAGTGCTTATCAAAAAAATAATCCATCACGACCAAGTGGGCTTCATCCCAGAGATGCAGGGATGGTTCAACATATGCAAATCTATAAATGTAATTCACCACATAAATAGAAGCAAAAAATAAAGATCATATGATCCTCTCAATAGATGCAGAAAAAGCATTTGACAAAATTCAACACCCTTTTATGATAAGAACACTTAACAAAATAGGCATAGACGGGGCCTATCTAAAAATGATACAAGCCATATATGACAAACCCACAGCCAACATCATACTGAATGGGGAAAAATTGAAAGCATTCCCACTCAGAAGGCTGCCCACTGTCCCCATTACTTTTCAACATAGTATTGGAAGTCCCTGGGAGAGCTATCAGGCAAGAGAGCAGAATCAAGGGAGTCCAGATAGGGAAAGAAGAGATCAAACTCTCACTCTTTGCTGATGATATGATGTTATATCTAGAAAACTCCAAGGATTCAACCAAGAGACTCCTGGAATTGATCAATGAATTCAGTAAAGTCTCAGGATACAAAATCAATACACACAAATCAGAGGCATTCATATATGCCAATAACAGTCAAACAGAGAACCAAATTAAGGACTCAATACCCTTCAAAATAGCAACAAAGAAAATAAAATACCTAAGAATATATTTAACTAAGGAGGTAAAGGACCTCTATAGGGAGAACTAGGAAACACTGAGGAAGGAAATTGCAGAGCATGTAAATAAGTGGAAAACCATACCATGCTCGTGGATCGGAAGAATCAACATTGTTAAAATGTCTATACTGCCCAAAGTTATCTACAGATTCAATGCAATCCCTATTAAATTACCAACATCATTTTTCACAGATATAGGAAGAATAATTTTACACTTTGTATGGAACCAGAGAAGACCCCGTTTAGCAAAAGCAATCTTAAGCAACAAAAACAAAATGGGAGGTATTAATTTGCCAGACTTCAAACAAAAGCTGTGATTATTAAAACTGCTTGGTATTGGCACAAGTGCAGGGACACAGACCAGTGGAGCAGAACAGAAAATCCAAATATAAAACCATCCTCATATAGCCATCTAATCTTTGACAAAGCAGACAAAAACATACTCTGGGGAAAAGATTCCTTATTTAATAAATGGTGCTGGGAAAACTGGATAGCCACATGTAGAAGACTAAAACAGGACCCACAGCTTTCAACTCTCACAAAAATCAAATCACAATGGATAACAGACTTAAACCTTAGGTGGGAAACTATTAGAATTCTAGAAGAAAATGTAGGAAAGACTCTTACAGACATTGGCCTAGGCAAAGAATTTATGAAGAAGACCCTAAGGCAATCACAGCAACAACAAAAATAAATAAATGGGACCTGATCAAATTAAAAAGCTTCTGCACAGCCAAAGAAACAGTCATGAGAGTAAACAGACAACCTACAGAATGGGAAAAAATTTTCGCATACTACACATCAGATAAAGGACTGATAACAAGAATATATTTAGAACTCAGGAAAATCAGTAAGAAAAAAATTGAACAACCCTATCAAAAAGTGGGCAAAGGACATGAACAGAAATTTTTCAAAAGAAGATATAAAAATGGCTAACAAACATATGAAAAAATGCTCAACATCCCTAATCATCAGGGAAATGCAAATCAAAACCACAATGAGATATCACTTAACTCCAGTGAGAATGGCCTTTATCAAAAAGTCCAAAAACAACACATGTTGTTGGTGTGGATGCGGAGAGACAGGAACACTCATACACTGTTGGTGGGACTGCAAACTAGTGCAACCCCTGTGGAAAGCATTATGGAGATACCTTAAACAGATTCAAGTACACCTACCATTCGATCCAGCAATCCCATTATTGGGCATCTACCCAGAAGAACAAAAGTCATTCTATAAAAAAGACACCTGCACCCGAATGTTTATAGCAGCACAATTCACAATTGCAAAGATGTGGAAATAACCCAAATGCCCATCAATTCACGAATGGATTAGTAAATTGTGGTATATGTATACCATGGAGTATTTCTCAGCTATAAAAAATAACGGTGATACGACATCTCTTTGGTTCTCCTGGAGAGAGTTGGAACCCATTATATTAAGTGAAGTATCCCAAGAATGGAAAAACAAGCATCACATGTACTCACCAGAAAATTGGTTTCCCTGATCATCAACTAAATGCACATTGGGGAATGATACCAACTGGATATCAGACTGAGGCGGGGGGTGGGGGGAGGGGATGGGTGCATGCCCACATGATGAGTGCATTGCACACTGTCTGGGGAATGGTCATGCTTGAAGGTGCTGACTCGGGGAGGTGGGGGGTGGGGGGAGGGGGTGGAGGTATGACTACATGGTGAGTGCCAGGCACACTGTCTGGGGAATGGACACACTTGAGGCTCTGACTCAGGGGGATGGGCGGTACATGGGCAATATATATAACCTGAGGTGTTGTACCCCCATAATAAGCTGAAATAAAAAAAATTATATATCAGCAATAAAGTTATATAATGTAATTTAAATATAATTTATGTTTAATTTAAATATATCATCCATGGCAACAGAAATACACATGTATCAAGAACTAAATCTAATAAAAGATTTGCCAAGACTTTACAGAAGAAATTTTTCATTGAAGGATATTCAAATAGAAGTAAATAAAACTTCATAACAACAAAAATTTTGTTTTCTTAACTGCTGTACTTTTAGGTACCCATGTTGAACTAAATAAATGAAGATGCATAATTATAGTCCAATCAAAATAAGAACAGTGTTTGCTGGGGAACTTTTCAAATTGATTCTACGATTTTATGGAAGCACAAAGACCCAAGACTAGCCAAGGCCTAGTCTTGGGAGAAGAATACCAAGACTGGACACTTCTCTACTTGTGACCAATGCTATTGTATTAGTTTTCTATTTCTGTTTAACAAATTACCACAAACATAGCAGTTTAAAACAAAACACGTTTGTCATCTAACAGTTTCTGAGAGTTGGGTATGACCTAAGTGGGTCCTTTGTTTAGGCTCTCTCAGGGCTGGGTGGAGGGGGAGGCTGAACTTCATTCTCATCTGGAGACGTAACTGGGAAGGAATCTACGTGCGAACACTGTCAGGCAGTCGGCAGAAGCCATGATGTGCAGACGCAGAGCTAGCAGTGGCTCCCTCCTGCAAGACCGGAGGGGACGCTTTCCCTTTGTGAAAGGCCCCTTCCTTCCAAGGTCTTTCACCTGATTACATCCAGGCCCAGCAGGACAGTCTTTCTTTGGATTAACTTGAAATCAACAGATTTGGGAGTTTAATTACATTTGCAAAATCTATTCACCTTCGCCATATAAAGTAACTCAAATCAAGGGAATGAGTGGCAGGTTATGTTCTATTGATTAAAACCAAAGGGTAAGCTTTGCCCACACTCAAGAGGAGGGAATTAGACAAATGTCTGACTAAGTGGGGATTGCTTTAGGGGGTGTTTGCCACTGTTCCAAGCAAGTGTGGTAAGTGTTTGGGTATCAGCCTGCACACACAGACTCATGTTCATTTATGTTTGTATGAACACTTGAATTAAGAGAGGTGGCCTCACAGATGACTGAGGGTGGCAATAAGTGATGTTACAACAATGAACCTTGGAATTTAAAAACATGATTTGGAGATGAATTAATTGCATATAAGAATAATTGGGGGCGGATGTGAGGGTGATCTGGCTGCAACATCTGTCACCCCATTGATCGCTAGGATTGATTTGGCTGATCTGGCTGGCTAGGCGGGTGTCCCCTTCCTCCCTCCCCGCTCCATGTGTGTCTCTCCGAAAGCTTTGTGCTCCGTCAAAGAGGACGACCTTCCCCAATAGAGGAGGACCGTTCTTCGGTCAAAGGTATATGAGTAGCTGCGCTCCCCTGCTAGAACCTCTAAACAAACTCTCAAGAATAACTGGGGGAAAAGCAAAACTTGTATAAAAAAACTTATGATCTTGGGTTAAGGGACAAATTCTCAAGGATGACACAAATAGTACCAACAATAAAATAAAAGGTTGATAAATTTAATTTTCCTAAAATTAAGAATTTGTTTTCGTGAATTGGTAGCATTAAAAAAAAAAGGCAAGCGGAGTCTTCCCAGGGCAAACTTGAAGAGTAAGATGGAGAAGATTAAGCTTTTGCTGTGCTGAGCATTGCTTGCTAGTTACAAAGCCTTGGCTGGTTTTAGGGGGAGTATTAAGCTTAGGCTGTTTTGAAAGATCAGGATGAGTCTGTCTCTAAGATGGAGAGAAAAGATGGCCATTAGGAGAGGAAATTCAGGGAAATAACAACAATATTTAAAGGAAATTCAGTGGATGTTTCTGGTGCCTGAGATGCAATAAAGAAATGAGGTAACCTACAACATGGAGTAAAAGATGATTTTGAAACAGTGCACTCTGGGAACAGGCTGGGTAAATTATGAATGATCTGGCTAGTCCTAGCACAGCTACCATGTTGAAAACATATCTATGAGCCTCCAGTCTTACCACTGAAATGGAATGGTAAATTCAGATGGAAACATCTCTGAGCTTACATATTAGAAATATATTACAAATCCCCATAAAGGCCTTTTCTTTTTTTAATTTTCTGAGAAGATCTCTATTCCTGAAACAGGGTTATACTTTTAGTGCATAAGATACTATTTGTTGGCAAATTTTGAAACAGAAACTAGGATTTTGAAATTGTGAATTTGCTTAGATATCTGTTATTTTATGGATGTGGCCCCAAAGGATATTGTCCAGCAACTGGTTCTCAGTTTTAGAAAAAAACCTACCTCTATCATCTTGATTTTTTTATCATAATTTATTATCTACTTACTGATTCATTAAGATGATGTTTTTACAAACATAAAATTTAGTAAAATGGGTCAGGGTTGGTGGCTCATGCCTATAATCCTAGCACTTTGGGAGGCCGAAGTGGAAAGACTGCTTGAGGCCAGGAGTTCAAGACCAGCTTGAGCAAAAGTGAGACTCTGTCTCTATGAAAAATAGAAAAATTAGCCAGGCATGGTTATGCGCATCTGTAGTCCCAGCTATTTGGAAGGCTGAGACAGGAGGATCACTTGAGCCCAAGAGTTTGAGGTTACAGTGAGCTGTGATGTCACCACTGCACTCTAGCCTGGGCAACAGAGTAAGACCCTGTTTTAGAAAAAAAAAAATAGTAAATGAAGAACAGGGTCTTTAAATGAACCATGTCCTTTGATTTAACAAGAAAGTAATTGCATGAAGTGTGAGTAAAGAATAATTCTACTTTCCCTGAGAAATATGTAAATATACTTCAATATAAATTTATCGTGCATTGTATACTTACTCCCTTGACACGTCTGTGCCAGATACCTCTGTTATCCCTGCCTTTCGGGGACTACTCCTCCCTCCATGACCAGCCTGGGAGCTTCTGTCTTCTTACAGGAATCTGCCCCATCTGAAGTTTTTTGTCCAAAATGGGAAGCTGAAGCCATCTTACCTAAGCGAATTATAATGGCCCACATCACTGGCTTTTTTCCAACCTGTCTGAAATTGACTGGATCAGAGTCCTATGCATATGAACCTGGAATCAGAGAAAGCAAATAAATGTATGTCAGTCTCTCCCTGTTGGTGGGAACTACCAGAATTTGCCAACTCTTAAATAAATACATAAATATATAGGAAGCCCTAACTAGCCCACTGTGCTGTTTCAAAATGTCAGGCTGGGGCAAATTATTGTTAATAGATTCAATGCTAAAAAACAATTATTGAGAATAGATTGCTGCCTAATAAAATAAATAAAGCAAATGTTTGGGAATAGAAACATCTAGTTTCAGGTCCTGACTTTCCTCTGAATTCTGTGTGCTGGAAGGAACCGTCTTCATGGGTCACTCTGAGGCCTCCCAGCTGTCACTGACAGCATCATGCACACCTCCAGTCACACACCCGACACTGGGACTTTGGTGATGCTGCTTTCTCCTTTGAAGCAGCCACTTCGGGAAAAGGCAGAGCCTCAGCAGGGCACCCAGGGGCCAGGAAAGCTACTAACCACAGGATGCCCAGATAAACGTCTGCGTTACGCAGAGGAGTAAGCTGAGCACAGGCATGGGGAGTCCCCTTGCCGCCCCGGGGAGGGAGAAAGCAGATGGATTGCTAGAATGAATTGCGTGTCTGCCCTGGGGTTGTCCTTCTGTTTATCTTGCTCAGTAACCTATAGCAGTGATAATTGAAGAAATTCATCAACGCTTTGCGTACTTTATTTGGGCCGTGTTCATAACTCCTAGAGTGATTTATTATGTTTTGTTTTTCTGTATGCTTGTTTTTCTGCTAGAGTTTTTTTTATAGCTTTTTATTTATTTATTTTTATTTCAGAATATTACGGGGGTACAAACGTTTTGGTTACATAAATTGCTATTGTACCATTTTAGTCCAAGTTACAAGTGCACCCATCCCCCAGAAAGTGTGCTTGTATGTGTTAGGTGGAAGAGTTTATTGAAATTTTATGCAAACATTAACAGGCATCAAGAATCACACATAATTCAAATAACATTTCCCCAGGAAATGATGCAACATTGGCATTCACATTACTTGGAACAATATTGTTGTGTTCCTTTATTGCTTCACATTAGTCATCCTGATTCCTTTGTGCTGACATGCTAACTTGCTTAAAATTTTAAATGTTTCTTAGAAAATGGCATCAGAGTTGATGTCTATCAATGCTCCTAAACGTTGCTAAAATACAATATTGCAACCTATAAAAAAAATTCTACTTTATTGAAAAGCATAGTTTTCATTTGGGCCCAATATACTCTCCCTGTCAATCTTTTAAGTAAAAATGGGACTTTAATGATGACCTTTTTATTTTATTTTTTGAGACAGAGTCTCACTTTGTTGCCTGGGCTAGAGTGAGTGCCGTGGCATCAGCCTAGCTCACAGCAACCTCAAACTCCTGGGCTTAAGTGATCCTACTGCCTCAGCCTCCCGCGTAGCTGGGACTACAGGCATGCGCCACCATGCCCGGCTAATTTTTTCTATATAGATTTTTAGCTGTCCAAATCATTTCTTTCTATTTTTGGCAGAGACGGGGTCTCACTCTTGCTCAGGCTGGTCTCGAACTCCTGACCTCGAGCGATCCACCCGCCTCGGCCTCCCAGAGTGCTTGGATTACAGGCGTGAGCCACCGCGCCCAGCCAATGATGACCTTTTTATTAAGCAAATACTAATTGATAGCTTATCATTAGGCAACATTGGCAAACAAGAGAGATATATGCCCTAATCCAACCAGTTTATTGGTTTGAAGACAGATATTATATTCATAATTATAGAAATGAGTTTATCACAATTGTTGGGGGCATTTCAGGGAAGACTTCCTGGGGAAGTTAGTAATTTCTAAGCTAACATTCAAGGATGAGAGAATAGGAACTATCCAGATGCAGGGAAAAGAAAAAAGAAGAGCATCCCAGCCAGAAGGCAAGGGATTCAGAGGCCTGTGGGGAAGGATTTTGGCAAGTTTGAGGACCTGGGCAGACCAGATGCCAAGAATATAGACAGTGGAGGACACAGGATGGTGTAGACCATGATATAAGTGTGACAATTGTGCAAGGGCAGCAAGATGTTGCTGAAGGATTATGAGGAGGAGGATATAATGATATTTGTGTTTTAGAAAGATCCTTTTGATGGCAGGACATAGTATTGTTAGGAGACAAGCTTGTGGTTGTGATGGTAGCTTGAACTAGGTGAGGAAAGGATTTGAGGTCCATGTAGCAGACAGAACCATGGAGAAGGGAACAGAAGGAGTCAGAGATGGCTTCCGGGTTTCCTCCTTGAGCATGTGAGAGAAAGACCTGGATGAAGAGGAGGGTTGGGTGACAGCTCAGTTCCAGACATGGTGAATTTCAGGTGCTGCAAGGAGGAGTGGAGGATTCACATGATGAGGGTGGGGAGAGACACAATCTCGGCAGGGAGATGCCCAGAAGAGAAATGGATAGAGATGCCTCAGGAATGAAATGTATGGTGCACCCTCTCTCAAACCCCCAGGGAATCTCACAGAATCTCTAGTAACAGCTACATCACCCCAAATTCTTTGTGGTGCAGCTCTGTCTGGTAGGAGGGAGCAGAATGTCATGAAGTGACTACTTCTGCTTGTTTCTGGGTTGGTACAGCATTGAGTGCTAAAGTTATGAGAAAATAAGATAAATATAAAAATATTAAATAAAACAAAGTACGAAGTTGATTAGCTAATGTTCATAATATGATAAAATAAAAATATAAAATGGTTACACAAGTTTATGTATATGATAGCTCTGTTATTATTGAAAAAAACATCCTTTAAAATGACCCTGGATCTGTTTGAGGATTGATTTTACCTGTTACCCTTGAATTTAAACATGCAACTTACAGAAGGACTCAAGCAATAATATTCATAGCTCATCAAGTCATGGCCTGTCATAGACTAGATCTGCATATCTGTCCCCTCTGTCAGTTGGTATGTTTGTTTTTGTGTTTTTTACAGTGACCAGTAAGATGCCCTGCACAGCCACGGATACTATAAACATTAAGAAAAGGATTTTGAGCCTTTTCCTGATTTGATCTTGTTGTAGTTGTACATTTTTATCCAAGTTATTCATCTCACAAAATAAATTGTAAATTATTTCCCTGAATTATTTATAACACATGAAAGTTGTCTTAATTTTGATAACATTTTATTACAGGTGATTATGTTGTCATGACTATATATTTCGAATTGAGTAGAAGAATGGGATACTTCACTATTCAGACATACATTCCTTGTATACTGACTGTGGTTTTATCCTGGGTGTCATTCTGGATCAAAAAAGATGCTACACCAGCAAGAACAGCGTTGGGTGAGTTTCAAAAAATCTCTCCTACCATTTGTGTAATTTTAATATAGAAGCATTCATAAAAATACCTTCAGTGAAAGAGACTTAGTTTAAATGTGAATGACCTAATTTGAGGGTTACTTAATCTATGCTTGGATTTTTTTTTTTAAGTAGCTGAGTTAGGTTGTTCTTTCTGACAATGGAATTCCATGTTGTGCTACTTAAATTAGGTTGGGGTTAGAGATTCATAATTATCGATTGTATCATCTGATACTGTAAGCTGATACAGTCACAAAAATATAGGCACATCTTGAAACCCGTCAACTCAAAATTCTCACATTAGTGGCAGGAAACAGAACTTGCCACACACCTGTGAGGACTGAAGACCCAATATCAGTAAAATAGCTTCTCAATAAAAGAAGCTCCGTTTGTCTATAGCAACTTAACCACTGAACAAGAAAATGATCGTTGTTTTCAGCTGTGATCCACACACTAAAACTCAGTCTTTTTATGAGTTTTTCTCTGTCCCCCAAAGTCCTCTTAATAAAAACTAAAGTTCAGTAGTTTTAAAACTGTGCAACATATTTTGTCAGTTTTTCTCTATGATAATAATTTTCCCTAACTTTCAATGTTTTGATTTTTTGAAGACAGGTAATATATAAGACTGAATATAGAGGTTGTTCCTCCCCAACAAATTTCTTCCAGACAAGAGGGAGCTGCATCAATTTCAAATCCTTGCATTGTCCTTCATATTTGTATTGTGATTTTTCTGTGTTTGTTTTTTTATTCTTTATTTGATTCTTCAACAACAAAGTACTATTTAACCGAGATAAATTAGCCTGTAATATCCTCCACCTGTACTAGTTTTGCATGATAATAGAAAACACATGATAGAATTGCTAAATCATGAGACAAAGATATTAACACAAATTAGCAACTACTCTTGGGGTTATGACCTTATAGTTACATATGTTAGTGCCATTGTATGCAAGACATTTAAAGATCAGCTTCCAAGCAATATAATATATAGTTATGTTTATACAACTTGAGACTATCAAAGTCCTACAGAGAATAGTTGTTGTGGGATAAAGAGCAGAGAGATATTAGAACTACACAGTGCTGTCAGATAGCAGATTTATACCCCAGAGAGTGGAGAAACATCATTAACACTAAGATGTTTAACTAAGACACCAGAAAGTCTGTGCCTAGAAATGAAGGAGTAGATCTCCTTTCATAAAGCTTAAACTAAGCAATGAAAAAAGATCAAGGACAACCACCAATAAATTAACTGTCTGTAATAAGAAAGAATTTGACAGGCTTTAAAAAAAAACAAAAAACATAGCCCAGACTCCTTACGATGTATGACTCACAATGTAGAGTGTACAATAATATTAGACATCCTAAGAAGCAAAAGAATCTGACCTATGATCAAGAAAAAAAAAAGACTTAATAGACAAAGACAACTCTAATGTTGAATCAGTAGACATGGGTTTTTAAAAACAGCTATTATAATAACGCCCAAGGACTTAAAGGAAAATATGATCTTAATGAGTGACTACATGGGTTATCATACCAGGAAAGTATATAAAAAAGAAATTCTAGAATGAAATATATAACGTCTCAATTGAAAAATTTATTAAATGTATATAAGATTAAAGATAGCAGAAGAAAAAGGTTATGTAAAAGGGAAGACCACCAAATAAAATTTATCTAATCTGAAAAACACAGGAATAAAAAGGTTAAAAGAATGAACAAAGCCTCAGTGTTCTGTGGTATAATATGAATACACATAACATAACAGCAACTGAGTTTCCAGAATAACAAGAAAAAAAGAATGAGGCAAAAAATTTTTGAAGAAATGTGGTTAAGAAATTCCGAAGTTTGGTGAAAAACACCAGCCTACAAATTGAAACAGCTTAGTGAGATAGAAGCAGGAGAAATACAAAGAAAACCACCATAGTCCAAATCTTGAAAACTGAAAATAAAATTTTTGAAAGCAGCTAAATTTAAAATGTCCTATTATATGTGGAAGAGCAAAAATATAACTAATGGTTCATCCTTCATGAGCAATAATGGAGGACAGAAGATAATTAATTGCCCTCTTTAAAGTACTGAAATTAAACAGAGAACCTAGCCAGTTGATATTCTATATCCAGAGAAAATATACTTCAAAAATCTTGTTGGAATGAAGACATTTGTAGATAAACAAAAGCTGTGACAGTTGTCACAGAAAATCTAAAACCACAATAAAAATACAAAAGCAAGATAATTAGGCTAATGAAAAAATAGAAAATTGGACTTATAAGAAGGAATGAAAAAGACCAGAAATGGTAAATATGTGATAAATATTAAAAACTACCTTTCTATTTTTATCCCCTTGATTAAAGTCAAAATGATATCATAAGATGGGGTTTCCAAAATAAAATGTAGGCCATAAATAGCAAGGAGGATAGGAAATATATGAAAATATATTCATAAAAGTGTTACAAAAATGAGTGAAGTGGTACAAAAATAATTCTAAGTAGACTGTGATATGTTAAGAATTCTTATTGTAATTTGTTGAAAAATTATGAAAACATAATTAAAAGCATATCTAAGAATTCAATGTAGGAATTAAATGTAATACAAAAATCCAATTACTTAATCAAAGAAAAAGAATGAAAAAAGAAATAAATGATTGAACAACCAAACAAAAAAGAAGGAAAAGAAGAAAAGAAAAATTGGAACATATAGAAAAATAGCAAGATGGCTTACTACTAAAAATTATATTACATGGGGATGGACTACCATATAATCTAATTAAAATGTAGATATTGTCAGAATGATTAAAAAGTTAAGATCTAACTATACATTGACCAAAAAGCACAAAAGGACATAGGCAGTTTGAAAGAAAATGGATAGAAAAACATCTACCATATGAACAGCAAAGAAGCTGGCGTACTGTGTTAAATGAGACAAAGTAAAATTAAGAAAAGGACTATTAGAGATAAATAAAAACATGTAATAATGATAAATGGATCAATTCAACAGAGTGAGAAAACATTCATAAATGTGTTCATGCCTAGTATCAGAACTTCGTATTAAAAGAAGCAAAAACTGAGAATAAAAAGATAAATTTAAAAATCTACAAGCAGAGTTGGAGATTTAAATATACTTCTATCAGCAGTATGCATAAACAGGCACACTTGTTTACTTATTTAGGTGATTAAACAAGTCAACAAAGAATCAGTAAAAGAATGGAGGATCCAAACAATACTATCAATGTCTTTGAGGTATTTGACATGATAGAACTCTGAACCTAATACTTGCATCATGCAAATGAACTTTAATTTCCACCTCCCATTATACACGAAAATTAATTTGAAATGGACTATAACTTAAATGGTAAAGCTAAAAATGCAAAATTTCTAGAAAAATAAAACTTAGAAATCTAATATTAGATTAAATAAAGATTTCTCAGACCAGAAGCAAAAAGCACAAATGAATCATAGATGAGGAAAACTAAAGCATTTCTGAAATAAAAACACACTTGAATAAATATTTCATGTTAATGGATAATATGCAACATCATGAAGATTTGTCGGTTATATACAATAAATATATCTTTTCCAATGTATAGCTGCTTTTTCTTTTTCTTTTTTATGCATTTGGTGTGCAGAAATTTTAATTTTATTTATTAATCCTTGTATTAATGTTTTGTGTTCTAAATATATTGTAAGTATGGCTACTTTAAGTAAGTTTGTAAGTAAGTAAGTATGGCTAGTTTACAAATTAGGACAAGTAAGAATAAAGAGGGGTTATCTGGGCAGAAAAGAAGTGTGAGACGTGGAGTAGCAGGTGATACACAGGACTACAATACATTGAAAGGTGTCCACTTGATTCAGGCATTTTAAGGTTATTGTGAAGACTATGATAAGAAATGTCATTGAAAGCTTGCTTACAAAATTGTATAGATAGGAAAGGTCAAAGTAAGATTACGTGGATTATGCGACGTCAAGAAGGATTCCCTAAAAGAAGAGCCATGTTGGAGTGGGGGGACATGGGTGATCCTGTCATTGTTCATGTTCCCTGTGGCATCCGTTTACAACTCGATGACTGTCCCCCGTGCAGGCATCACCACGGTGCTGACCATGACCACCCTAAGCACCATTGCCAGGACGTCCCTGCCGCGAGTGTCCTATGTGACCGCCATGGACCTCTTTGTGACCGTGTGTTTCCTCTTTGTCTTCGCGGCTCTGATGGAGTATGCCACCCTCAACTACTACTCAAGCTGCCGAAAACCAGCCGCCTCGAAGAAGACAACATCCGTGAGTTGCAGTGGCAAAGATTTTCCGGGAGGTAATGGGGAGATGGTTTGAGATAAATGTGTGCTTAAATACATGTATTCCTAAGAATCTTACAGAACATGATATAAGTACCTAATTCAACAAGACTCTAAGGAGCCAGACAGGGATTCTGAAGATGTGAATGTGACCCTCTAGCATCCTCCAGTGTTACGCACCAGTGACATGGGTGGTTTAACCATACTGTAATGATTGCTCTCAACTAGGGAGCTCTGGGATGCAAATGTTCATGGCAGTTTTCTAACGATTTTTCTTCTTTCCTTGTAGTTATTACCTCCAGACTCCTCCAGATGGATCCATGAGCGGATAAGCCTGCAAGGCCCCTCCGTATGTATAGCATCACAGGCGCCAGTATTCTGAGAACTTGTACTAAACTAGGATTGCATTTGAAAGCTCTGTGTCTGCTTATGCATGCATGTATTCAAGACCAATGAGTGATGCGTGCACTCCCTCCAAAAATGTGCTTACTGCTACTTAAAGACAATCCATCTTTGAAAATTTGGAAACTAGAGCCCAAAATTAATCATAATTCTTCTGCATGGGAAATAGTGTGTGGCATACATAGTTTTGAGTTTTTTTCTAGGCATTCAAATAATATATATTCATGCATTTAGAAAAACTGAATTATGATCTATATATCTATGTGTCTTGTACAAATATGTACAAAAGGGCTGTATTTGTAACTCAAAAATATGTACTTCAGTTTCCGTGCCACAAATATTATTTCCTAGGATCATTTTAATGATTGTACTGCAGGCTTCTGATTGATGCACAGGCAATCTTGGTTGGACACTGGGTTTATCCACACTTTTTAGCATGTACTCACATTCTTATCACTGCCATTTTGTATACACCTGTGATTATTTACTTGCTTATAAATTCCTAGAAGCAGAATGGCTGGCCAATGGCTGGCTGTGTTTGATAAATGGCATTCGACCAACTCCATCAGCAGTACCGGACACCCTCTCCCAGAACTCTCCCTACACTGTTTGATAGCCACACCTCTGCAAACTTTTCTCATTGGCATTTCTTTGATTATTGATAAAGTTTCATATTTTCACTTGTTTACTTTTGATTTGCATTTCTACTTTCGTGAATCGCTTTAGAATGTCTTTTAACTTTTATTAGTACTTTAAAGTAGATATCTGCCAGTTATGGATATATGTTATATATTATATATAGTATTTTATAGAATATATAATTTAGATAATCGCTTACAGAATATATTATAGATACTCAGTCATTCACCATGTAGTTTTTATTCCAGCTTTCATTGGCAACATTGTCATTGTCCTTTCTTGTACCTTTTTCTGCATGTATTATTTTAAGTTTCATGGTGTCAGATCTGTCAGTCTTTTCTTTTGTGGTCTCTGCTTCTTGTGTCCTGCTTCAGAAGGTCCCTTCCACCCTCAGAATGTCCTGACTGCACTCACTTTCTTTTGAGCACTTTGCTTGACAACATGTTCTCAACACTTTCATGTATCAACTCACTTTTATGCATACAACAACCCATTCTACAGATGAGGAAACTCAAGTATGGAGAAACTAAGCCTTGTAGATATTGACCAATGACTGACAATTTAAAAAGAAACTTGTTGCATTTAGTTATTATGCATCTGAATATTTAGTGTATAGTTTGAGGTAAGAATCTAGCTTTATTGAAAAATCGAGAAATGTATGTTTAAATCGCTGATGTGATCTACCACTTTTATCACGTAACAACTTATTTATATATAATTGTGACTTTTATTCCTTTATACATATCAATTCATTAATTACAACCAGGGACCACAGGGGGGTTTCTGTCAATCAGTACCTTACATTCAGTGCATTCTCAGCCCATGTTCATATGGAGACCCCGTAGTGATCTGTACCTCCGCAAGAGTGGATCACAGCAGTTCTCACAGAAGGCTGGGGGGACAAGCCACTTTCACAGCTGTGGGAAGCCACAGTGAACATACAGATTTTGCCAGCAAATGCTCTAAATAGCATCAGACTGAAACAGAGGGGAAGGGGGCACATTACCACACACAGCCAGAGGGCTGGTAGTTGATGGGAAGAAATATTGACACATTTGGTTTAGAAATGATACTGCCAAAAAAGGAGAAAAAAAATCCTTTAACACATGGAAAAAAGAAATTTCCACAAACCAGGAAAAAAAGTTTTTAAAAAGAAAAGGAGGGAAAGTTTAATGACCTTGAAGAAAGTACAAAGAAAATTAGCTCACAGACAGAGAAGGTGCCAGGCCAAGTGAGATGACACAATTAGAGAGATCTTCAGCAGGAGTTATACTATAGCCAAAGAAAAAGGAAGTTTTTCAGCTGTCAGATGAGAACTGTCAACATTACAATCTTTCACTCTATTGTGAAAGATCACAGCCTCATGCTAGTTAAGGAGCCACTGTTACCAACAAGAGAAAGCAGAAATGAGTATCCTCCAAGCAGCGAAGGACACAAACGATCACACATGTGGATTGAGGCAAATTGTGCTAACTTCTCTCTGCCTCAGTTTCCTGTCCTGTCAAATGCAAGGCTGATAAACTGTGCACGCACCCAGGAAGTCCAGTGCTCCAGGGAGGCCCTGGGGTTGCCTCAGACACACAGGCAAAGGAGGAGTGAGTCTGGGACCCAAGTTGGCCAAAGGTGACTTTGGGGAATTAATTAACATCTCTATCTTGGGCATAGTTTGAAATTTTCATGACAAATGAGAGGAGTGCATGGAAAGAAGTACTTAAGCAATACAAAGTGCAGCTATTCAAGGCTCTTAACATCCTAAGTTTCGTTTCAATCTTATAAAATGGAATTTGTTTCACTTCACAACAATAAGCTATAAAGACATAAATAGAACTCTCTTAAATACTGTATTGAGTCTCCAGGTGTTTCAGTGATAGTGGGTCTTTAGTCCTCTAAATGAAGAAATGGAGGTTTATCTTGCCCCAGAAACTCTGCTGCTTCTTTGCCTTTGGCCTCCCAAAGTCACCCTTTAGATCTCTGGTTAGCTGTCCCCACCCCTGCACAGCCTTGTGCTGCCCAGTCTGAGTCATCACCTTCCTATGGGGTTGCCCTGCCTTGTGATGGCTGGGTTTCTCCTCTGTGTCTCCTGTCACCCCCAGTTGCCCCACAGAGCAAGAGACTACACAGGTACACAGGTCAAAGAAACAAGTGGATGAGTATCTGGCTGAACACTGTCACAGCACACACGTAGGAACACCTTTCATGCAACTGTTATTTCATAAAGGCAGAATTTTCCAACTGGAGCTTGTCAAAAAGAGGCAGATTCCTCAAATGCAGAGGCAGGATCTGCCGTGTTTCGTGAGCAAACCCCGTGGTGATATTTACACCCACTCAGGGTTAAGAACATTAACCTAGAGAAGACGCCTCCACATTAGAGCCATAGGGACAGCAGGGCTTCCATTTCTGCCCATGCACCGGAATTGTGGGGGAGGGTGGACAGCTGCACGGTGAGGTCCCGCCGCCACCAGTACCGGAGGTGGGTGGCCACAGTGTGAGCGGTAAGCAATGCTCCGTGAGCACATCCTGCTGTAGGTCTGTCCTCACTCACAGATGCTTCCCATTTACAAGGACACACCAGAAGCCTACAAGTAATGACTCTGCGAGCCCCATACTCCCACCTCCTCTCCACACGACTGTGAACATATCCAATCAAACTGAGATCCAGAAGGGGTGCCGTGTCTCCTTATAATAGTATTTTTTGGTAAAAACATAAGAGGTTCTCATGATGCTTTCTAATGAATTCTGAATGGCCTCTTTCCCAGCACTGTGCAGAGGAGCCAGACAGCTGGCCGGCTAACAAATGGGCTTCTATCTCCATTTCTCCCATGACATCACACTCCACGGTTCCCACTGCCATGCCTGTCTCAGTTCAGCCAGCACAGACAAAACTAAAGCAGACAGGCAAATATGCTCTTTACTTCTCTTCCATTATTCAGTCAAATTTAGAACCGTATCCTCCTAACAGAATTCGCTGTAGCACACAGCTCATAGCTATTTGGAAGAGCTTAGCAACTATCTGAAGAACTGACAAGTCTATTTGCAGCCACTTCTCAAGGTTAGGAATGAGTCCTCTCATTTATGAGTGAATAGCAAGTCATCTCTCTCCTTTATCTGCCCCACTTTGACTTTTCCACGTCAAGAGGAGAGTGAGGAAGTAGAAAAGAAGTATTCCAACTGCACACATTTTTCATTATCCTCCTTGACATGACAAGCCCTGTCCAGCTGCCTCACACTGAAAGCCCACTTGTTACCTGAATTAACACGGCGCAAGGAGATTCATCATTCCTGTGCACCATACCTTTTACTGTTTACTAGTTAGAAAAAAAATACCATACTTATCTCTCCACACTTCAATATATGTACTGTTTACTGTTTAAGGTATAAATATAAGTACATATTGCTACAAATCAACAGAAAAGTAGGCAGAACGGGAATGGCTAATACGCGTTTGAAAATATGCTCAACCTCCCTCACCAATAATCTGGAAAACACAAGTTTTGGACCCACGATGCAGTCTTCCTTGCATTAGAATTGCAAAGGTTGGAAAGACAGTCTCCAGTGCTGGGGAAGCGTGGGGCATGGGCGTGCCCATCTGTCCCCCTTTATCTGGGAGACACCTACTGCTTGACACACCTCAGGCTGTGTCATGGCATTTCATGATGGCTGTTGTGTCGTTCTTGTCGCCTGCAGAACTATTCTCTCCTGGATATGAGGCCACCACCACCTGCGATGATCACCTTAAACAATTCTGTGTACTGGCAGGAATTTGAAGACACCTGCGTCTATGAGTGTCTGGATGGCAAAGACTGTCAGAGCTTCTTCTGCTGCTATGAAGAATGTAAATCAGGATCTTGGAGAAAAGGGCGTATTCACATAGACATCTTGGAGCTGGACTCGTACTCCCGGGTCTTTTTCCCTACGTCGTTCCTGCTCTTTAACCTGGTCTATTGGGTCGGATACCTGTATCTCTGAGTGCTGCTCCTAGTGTCACAGGAAGGGCATTTGGTTCACACTCTTGACCTTCCGTCACCCCAGTCCAGTAGTGACCCATCGGGAGTAGCAAGGAAGGACACTGCTCAGTTTATCTTAAGTTATAAATTACATTGCAGCCACACAGGAAGTATCTGGAAATATTTTCTATTATGTATTTCATACACACACACACACACACATACACACACACATCAATTGAGTTCTAAAGTGAAATTCTTGCTAATCCCTTACTGAATCTGTAGTTTGCTGATGTTTATGAATGACTTTTGGGTATTGGAAATAGCTGCTGATTATCCTTGCAAAGAAATCTGTAAAACATGCAAGCCAATAGCTGAGATGCTCTCTCGGGCCCCCGCCCCTTACATATCTTCCCCTCCCAGCCCTCGGCACAGGGCCCACGAGTCCTGCATCACCCCAGCCCAGGCCACACCTGCTGGCCTCCACCCCTGCCCACTGGGCACTCGGTGTGAACTGCAGTGAGTTTCCACCCCAGTTTCTTCTCTTCGTGGCCTCTTTTGCCCCAGTGCCACCATTGTTAGGCAGGACGCCTTCACCTAACAACCTCACCCCAGGCCTGGGAGTGCACATGCTTTGGCCACAAGTTTCCATTTGAGGATAAATATGATTTTCAAAATGCTCGTGTTGCTGAGGTCAAAGATGTTGATTATCTCTGAACATTAGAAGGTCATTACTTTATTCCAAACTACCGACAGTCAACAGTATTTGAACATTGGGTTCTTGGACTAGTTCAACGTGAGTTCAACAACATTTCACCTTAAGAGCTATGTTTTACTAGACCAAGGCTCAACCCAAGTACGTGTCTAGGTTATGTTATTTTGGGTTCAGTAATTGTCTTCATCTTGCAAAGAAAGGTATATAGCACACACAAGCCTTTGTCTTGGAAACATATTCCAGAGTGTGAAAGAAATGTAGATAAAATTTTAAAAACTCCTTAGTGAATATTAATTTTCAACTCAAACCAACTTTAGATGCAAAAAAAATGGGTGATGGCTTTCATCAATTATATATTTTGATGAACAAGAATTATTTTATACTTTGAAATACAATACATAGCAAGATCCCAAAGAAAAAAAATCCCCCTAAATCAATACTCTTTTGATATTTTTATAACACGAAACCAATTTGTTTCTTGATATTAGTTATTTGTTAGGACTGGATGCTAGTACGTACTTCATGACTCTTTTGAAGCTTCTCATCATCAATAGGGGGAGAAAAGTCCTACCAGTTAGTTAATAATGCTTGGGCATTATTAAAATTTTGGTACCAGAATCCCTGTGCTTCTCATCCTTCTCACACAGAAAACTGAATTAATTTTATTGGAAACCATAATTTTTAAAATTATCTACTGTACATACTAGTATTACTCAGAAAAAAGTAAATTATTATGGAGAGAAAGTATAAAAAAGTACTGATTTCCCACAATCTACTAGCTGGATACCAGACACAGAAAGGGATGAGAGTGGAAGGAGCCAAATACATTGAAATTTATGATACGTCTCTTTATTAACATTGTTGCATATCAAGTGAATGCAAAGATATAGATATATAATCACCCAATTTTCAAGGACTGAGTCTATATATTGTGAGACAGTTTGGTTTGATAGTTGCTACATAAACCACAAGCCAATTGACTTCGATCTAGCAAATTCAATTTAAAAAATAATGTTTGTGGAGGAATGGGTTGAAAAGAATGGTTTAAATGAAATTTCTCCTCTATTGGAGAATGTCACATACTAGGATCCCAGTTCTCTCTCTTGTATAAACAACCCTTCCCACCCTTGGCAGAGGTGCTTTGGAAGGACCCTGACCCAGGGAATCCCAGATCCCACCACAGCACTGAGGACAGACAGCAGGTGGCCCAAGGGCTGTCTTCTCCAAACACAACTTCCAACTTTATGAATTCATAGTTTCTACCAATACAAACTTTCAACCTGCTACATTTTAGAAAAAGTTCTGGAAAGAACTGAATTTTCTGGTAAAATTCTTCTTGGGAGGAAAATAACAACCTAAAAGAACTTTTATAACATAGATTTGGTCCAGTTTTACCTTAAAGACAATTTTACTGATGCCTCTTGTTTCGAAACCACTCAATATTTGGATATTGTTAGCAACTCTCATGAAATTGTACATGAAGCATCTATTTAATATACACCAATAACCCCAGTTTTCTGAATCCAGCCATTCTCTTCTCCCAAGCTCAGCAGTCCTGATCAAAACACAGTAGTTCATCATTTCCTTTTCATCTCAGGAGAATCTAATAGATGTTCACTAATAGAGCATAATATAGATTCCTGCATATATAGCAACCTACCCATTACAGGGTCTGAATAAAAAGAACTAAAGCATCCCCTAAGAGCACGCCAATGCCTCTTTCTCTGCAGGCTTACATAATTCAAATTTTCCATCTCAATCACAACTCCTGAGAGGCACCTTTTCAGCCCACGGTACAAGAGAGACATGTGCACCTCACTGAGCTGCAGAGCTCAGGAGTTTTAAAGCATGTATGTGTTTACTTTTTAGAGGAAGGAAGAGAAGCGGCCTGGGGAGAGAGTAAGGAAAATCCACCCCTCTTTAATTGAATGACTCTCCTTTGCTGGCATGCTTGATTAGGAAGGATACGTGTGGGCACGTGGGTGGGTGCAAGACTGTTCCGCACAGCTAAGCCTGGCTTGCTTTGCGTGGAGGATTGGGAAATATTTTTGGTGCGGGCTGTCTGAGTGATCTGCATTCCAAAGGTGCTACTGTGTCCCTCACCTTCAGAAATACTCTAAATCAAGGAGATGACAGCTCTGTATTTTGACAAGGGTTCCAAATTTCTGACCACTGTGGATCATACTGAAACTGTGACTGTCTCTCTTTTAAGCTGCATCCTGGGTGAGGGGGAAAGATAAGAAATGGTGTTTTACATTAATGGAATTAGAGCAAAATGCCTCCTCAGAGCCTGGCAAGTTTCAGCTTCTGCCAAGTCCCAACACCACCTACCAGAACAGAGACTCCTCCGACACTGAACAGAGAAGGACAATGTTAATATAATTTACTCTGGACCCAGCCCACACTGCCCCCACTTTACCCAAAATATGCCTTAAAATGAAACAAAAAGCTCAAATAATACACATCTTATAAGATTTTCCATTTCCTGCAGTCAGCTCTATTGCATGCCAAGTTTTATCTTTTATGAATAGATGGAAATAGGATTTCATTTCTCTTAAATGCCAAACGTCTTAATTTTACATCAAATCAGTTAAATTCAAAGTTTTTGCATATTCTTCAACTAAGGAAATGCTTGTCCTCAAGAGCAAGACATTTTCACACTCCATAAGGGAAAGTCGGGCCAGTCCAAAAGTCAGCGACAACAGGCCTAGTGTTGGAGGATCCCAGTGTCCACATGAAGCCCTCACACCAAATCGCCCTCCCTGGCGATGGCCGCTGCAGTGAAGGCAAGCTTGCAGGCATGTTGTTTCGCTGCTCTGCAAAATACTAGGCTCTGGAAGCAATGGGGGAGGGGCCAGTAACCCCATTTTTCACTGCCCAGTGCTGGCCACAGCTAGGAAGCAGGGGGCCACTCTTTTAATCTAAAGGGCTAGAACACAAAGCAAACAAAACCTCTTCTTCAATGATCATTTTTTTATCTCAGCTGCCAAACTGGAAATTTTCTGTGATTTCCTCTGAGACTTGAAGAATCATAACCAGTCTCCAGCCATTATACTTTGTATCAGTTCAATGCCCTCAAGGCACAAAGCATTTTGAAGTCATCCGTGATTTTGCAACTGTTTCTGAGTGCTTTTTCTGAGAGTTTTTAAACTGTACACCTATGAAATTTCACATCCCATTTCTGAAAAAAAAAGTAGTGAATGACTTGGGATAAACATAATCCAGCGTGAATATGCATTGAAATGTGTCCTCCATTTGTACTGAAATATTGTCCATCTTGGGCTTCAGAGCACTATCATTTAAAAATACTCAGAAAGGTGTCTGGAAATAAGGCGGAAAGAACCAGATTGTGAGTACATCCTAAATGTTAAATTTACAATTTTCTGCTGAGCCCTCTTCAAATTGTCCAAAATTGAGGAAGTGTGTAATCAGTGCATATTTTTTTTTCTCAAATTGGCCTGTAGGGAACATTCAAGTTCAAACAGTTTAACAGTACCTCTACATTTGTGTTCACCATATAATCACATTCAAAGGACCAAAAAATAACAGTTCAGGATAAATGAGAAGCCCCATCTCCAATCCATATCGACTTATCTTTTATTATAAAAAAATAGATCTCTACCATTATAGGGAGAAAACATGTATGTCTGGAGATGACAGGATAACAACTCAACCATTCATTATTTCTAGAAGAATAAAAACTTGGCTTTCTTTTTTCTTAACATCTGATAGTTTTAAAGACTAGTGATTGGGGCATTTCCACTCCTTTTAAAATTTCTTCTGATTACAGGCTAGCAATCCCAGGATACAAGCCTGGTCTAGTTCTACTAAGTCAAAAGGGAGGCAATTTCCTTTTATTTGTTTATTTTCCAAATGTCCTATAGTTGAATGATGCTTTGGTTTTTAACATTGTCAATAAAACCCCCTAAACCTCTTATTACTCTGGTTACATAAAAGCCAAATTCTAGACCAATTTAAATAAGTCAGTGCTAAAAAATTAGTTGAATGATCAGTCACTAACGAGTTTTCCATGTTTTGAGTTAATCAAGTGGTTTCTCAGATTATGTTATACAGGAACATGAGCTAGAAAATAATTAGGCAGACAAAACACATGGTCAAACACACACACAGCACACCCAAAACAAACACTTTGAATGTAGCAGTCAGGTCATTGAGGCAAATGTAAATTGCTTTGCTTGGACTATTCAGATAATCACCTACTTTCACCACTTCACTTTTCACATTCGTAAACACACACTGGGTTTTTCCAGCCCAGTGAGCAGGCTATACAATGTGAGGGCGGTAATGGTTCCTTCCGGGAAGGAAGATCCTCTAGATCAGCTAAACAGTTTAAATTGAACTGGTTGGAAAGAACATTGATTGCCAATAATGAAATTCCCCAGACTGAACAGATAAAAGCTATATTTTTCTCTTTTCTTGTCTAGTTATTCAAGGTTCCTTCTTTGTTTTTCCCAACAAAGTGATATTTACATTTCCTATGAAAGCCTTAGACCCAGATTTCTCCTGGTGGCCTCACACATTGATGTCCCATCCTAGTGAATGACATGTATGTACATAACACATCCAATATGTATTTTTCTTAAATATGCATTTCTTATGTATCTAAGAATATATAACCAAGCCTGCAGCATGGGTATTGCGGTCCCCAAGAGACCAGTCTTCTCAAAATGACAGCATTGCCACTAACCACTTTTTCACAAAAGGATTACAGTACTCATTTGCCATCAAACATTTCTCTAATACACAGAAATGTGTAAAGTGGACTCCCAAATCACCTGTGAGAAAGTAATCTGTGGATCCTGGGGCTAAGCTGTCACTTCATGGACATTTCAATAATCAAACTGAGTTTTCAACTGGGAAACCTGATGCCTGTGGCAGGGCAGGTACAGCTGTTCCTGGCAAGGGTGTGCCTGCCCAGGCGGTGGAGTTGTCTCTCCTTGACGAATTAGCTCATGTGCCTGGGAAGAGGAGCCCGTGCCAGCCCACAGCGCTTTCTGGGAAATAAAAGCTCATTCCCTAATCTAAGGAGATCTATTTGAGAAAACAGTATTTGACTTTGGATTTATAAAAGATTTATTGGAAATGTCTTAAATAAGTCCTAATCCACTGTCAGATTCTGATTTTCAGGAACAAATGATGAGTGCATTGATTTGGTTCATATTTATTACAATGGGTTTTTATCAAGTATTGTTCATGTTTACAACAGGAATTATTTTTTGGTCTATTTGGCCAATAAGTGAAAACCCCCCAATACCCAGAACAGTGCTTCAGTCTCTTGGACAGGAGACCTGAGCTCCCAATCCTCTAACTAGCCCTGACGGTCCCAGGAAGCCCTCGGTTAACCTGCCACATCCCCTTGTTCCATGCACTTCCAGAGTGGCCCTGGAAGCTACAGAGAAGGAAAATAGTAAAAAAAAATGCACTCTTAAATGACTTTTAGTATAATTTGAAAATAAATAATGTGGTAGAAAATGCACATAACTTGCTGACTACAATTTCAAATTGTCAGTCAGATATGACCAAAGGTTTTTAGATAAAATAAACCATGCTACATCACAATCCATCATCATCATCACTGCCATCCTCCTCCGTGTTCCACAATAGCCCTTAGCAATTGATTCAACACGAAGGTTTAATGTCTTTTCCAAACTATAACAAAATTAGAACTTATATTGAGGAAAAAAGGAAAACATTTTATTTGAGTTTAGATATTAAATATACAGATTACAATCCAAAATTTTACCTAAAACATTTCCAAAACTGCTCTTTGCCCCAAGCAGCCCTGTCTACCCTGCCTCAATCAGAATTTGAAATTACTCTTTAGGAGAACATTCCACCCAATTTTTGTTTGTTGGTTGCTTTCTTTTTTTCCTTTTTCCACTTTTACCTTAGTCAGCTATTTTATTCCTTTTCTTAAAGATAACATTTGAATTGTCGAAGAGCTATCTCTTTTCCCTCGAATGGACGCATCTTTGGAAACTGCAAATTTTGTGAGCCCCAAAGGACAAATGCTGCTTATCATATAATCTGGGTCTAGGCTTTGGTTCCCCCCAATTTATCTTGGCATTTTTACTTTGAATAGAAATAGACACAGACATAATGTGTTAGTGAAATTTATAGTGTTTACTATTATCTCTGTTTAGAATAGCTACCTTATTAAAACATTCTAAAAGACACTCTCAATCATTCCTGACATTTGAAGTGGCTAATTTTGTGGTAGTGAACAATGTTTACATGCTAATATGTTTGTACAACTACATGATGTGTTTTGCTTCATGAGCAGCTCCTGGACTGAGCAAAAGGTTCACTTTTTCAGGAGTGCTCTTTCCATGAAAGACTGTAGGTGAGTAGCGGTCTTCAGGGATGGGACCTGTATCTTGTTAGGAGCAAGGGGCCATCTTGTGTTTACATGCAGTGACGTGTGTATTTGTGTCTGTATGTACAGTGGTAAAACTGGAACTTATTCATGTGTGTATTACTCTACCCATCACCCCAAATTTAGCTGAAACAAGTAGAAGGAGCACAGTTTTCTAGTGATAGCATATTAGCTTACTAAGCCTCTGGTTAAGGTAAAAAGGAGCGAGGGAGGGGGAAAGAGGTAGAGGGAGAAAAGGGGAGAGAGAAAGAAAAATTGACAATCTTTGTATTTCCTAAAAACGTGGGATCTCGTTCTTTCTTTGGGAAAAAAAAAAAATCAAGCTTAAATACCTGATCAGAAGTGGGTCGGGAGTCCAAAAAAGCCTGCCTCCTCTTGAGAGCACTTGAGCATCAATCACTGTTTTTACTTGGGTGCACATCTGAGCAATCCCTTCATCATTTGTGCATCCTGGTCACGTTTTATCTGCTAAGCTAAAAGTACTTCTCAAGATTTCCATGGCAGACAGCCAACCCCACGCTAGTTTAGGAAGCCGCATTCAGATAACACAGAAAAGCACCAGGTCTGGCTTGAACCGTGCGACGTGTAGGAATCGGCCTTAATGCACAGCGGGTCCTCCCTGTGTTTGTGTGGAAAGTAAAAGCTTCAAGGGTCCCGCAAGGTGCCCCAGGCAGAAAGGGTGGCCGAGGGGTGCAGGTCCGCGGTGTTCCCCTTCCTGCCCGTGAAGCAGGTCGTCCGGGAGGAAGGCCGAGGGATTCCAGAAGCCGAGAGCGTGTGGCACTGTCACCGAGAGCCCCCGCTCACGCGCGTGCGCCCGCCCCTTCACAGGGACCCCGCCCTCACCAAGTGGCCTCCAATAGCCCCCATTTCCCTGTCGTCCCGCGAGGGCTTGGAGGCCCTGGCTCCGGGTGGCGGGGCAGTCTCGGGCGGTTCCGAGGTCCCGC
The DNA here is from genome assembly GCF_020740605.2 of Lemur catta. Classification (NCBI taxonomy): domain Eukaryota; kingdom Metazoa; phylum Chordata; class Mammalia; order Primates; family Lemuridae; genus Lemur; species Lemur catta. Next base: position 21,769,427 of record NC_059136.1, read on the forward strand.
CGTCCTCCTCCCTCTACAGAGGACGTGAGTCCCCGCTCTCTGTGCAGCTCGTGGTGTCCTAGTGAAATGAGGGCGCACCTGCGCCCGACGTGCCTTGGCGACACGGGCGGCGCCGCGCCCCGCTTCGTGCGTCCTGTCCCGGCCGCGCCCTCAGCTGGGCCTCGTGGCTGGGCCGCCCTCTGTATTTGTATTTGGATTCCTACGTTTGTACTTCTAATACAAATAAATGCACATGTTGTCAGAAATACTTGAGCTGGAAGTGGACATCTTTCTGGTTTGGGTGGCCGACCAGGACAGCACATGCCGGGGTGGAGGGCGCTGGTCCTGCACGGAGCCCGCCTGCCCAGGGGGTTGGACACACGGCCGCTGTCAGACGCCGTCCGTGTCGCCTCCCGGAGCCCGACCCAGGGGCAGACTCTGTAAAGGGGGTGCAGGGTGTCTTCCCTCTGGCAGAAAGTTTACAAGCAGCCAGTTTCCAGGGAAAGCTCCCTCCTCCGCTTGTGCTAAAGCCTGTGAACAGAGACCCTGAACCCACCCGTGGGGACCCGGAGGTCCCCGCTCCAGCCGAGCCAGGGTGGCACTCCAGGCCTCACCTGCAGCTCAGAAATAGAGAGAACAGAGGGGGAAGGGTTCCGAGTCCCCGCCACCAACACATGTGGAACTCAGGGCTGGCCACCCGGAGAAGGCACTTCAGCCCCACGTTAAAGGAAGGGCACACCTTCGCAAACACAAGCCGAAAATCGAGCGCAACCTCGACCATTGCAGACGGTAGACATTAGAGGATATTATGGACTGTACTTTGGTCTATTTGAATTGAACACATTTCACTAAAAACGAACAACTCCAGGTCCCCTAGCTCACCTATTATGACGTAAACACAAAAGTCCCGCCCCTCCTGGACAGGAGCTGCACTTATGGAATAGAGTTGGGGTGAGCGGTTTTGAGACATTTTTTTCCCACCTTTGCCTGCTTCCATGGGAGCCCTAAGCAATAACAAAGGCCTCTTCCAAGACGTTAGTAGATTTTCAAACCTTAGTTGGACCTCTCGGAAGTATCTATTTTGGTGTTCTCAGCAACTACTTCTTGGATTACTTTCGTCTGTGCTTGAACAACAGTGAGCATTTGATTTTCCTTAATCCCTTCCTCTTATTAGCATTGGCATATTTCCCCTGGTTTGTAATCAAAGCTGCATGCCCCTCCAGAGATCAATTATAGTAACACCTGACGTTAATTGTGGACTGTGTGCTAAGAACTTTGCACATATTGGAGCATTCAGTCCTGAAAGCACCTTATAAAGGAGGTACTAGTTTTGTCATCACTTTTTTATTTTATTTTATTTTATTTTATTTTATTTTATTTTATTTTTAAGTTGAGACTTGCCTAATATTGCAAACATAGCAAAATGCAGAAAAAGGTTTGAAGTGCTAGAAATATGACTTCAAACATTTTAAAACTCCTGGGTGTTTATCTGCTACACTCTGCCAGTCAGCATCTTAAAAACCTTGATGTTGTGGAATGTGGTGTGGAGAAAGTTCTTTCAATATGGTAGACATTCAGGTTTTAATTAATTTAAACCCACTTTCGTCTGGAAAAGAACTTCACTTTCAAAGAGATATCTTTAAAATGTGCTCAAATGGCACACTGAAGTCAGATGTGTTTGGAAGGGACCCACAAAATCAGTAAGCACTACTCTCAACTAAAAGAGTAACATATAGAATGTTCTCTTGCTTGGTTGCTTTATTAGGAACAGAGACCATCTCTTGCACAGAAGTAGAGACTGCAAACTGTGCCAGGGCCTGATTGTACTTATTGCCCAGCTGAAGTTACAGGTAAAGGAGAGACTTCAAAAAGTGGCAAGAAATGCGACCTTGAGACTTGGCTTGGCATGTCTGAACCTCCCACCCTGTAATAAACTAGTCTTCCTTTTTCAAAAAATCCTTCAGTAATGTTCCCTGGGGGCAGTAGCCTCCTAAGGGACACTAATCTCAAGAATGACACCATTCCCTTATGACATCAGGCCCAAAGCCAGTCACATCCAAGCACAGCCCAGAAGGAGCACCCCAAAGTCTGTTCCCTGGGGAGGCAGCAGGTATACTTAAGAGGTTGCTGGATCTCAAATATTTGTGTTGGCAAGAGCTGGGGAACATGCGTGGTAACTTGTTTTAAGGGTGTTAGAATCAGAAAGCACCAACTTTAAAGCTGCATTCCATTTTATTTTACTTTAACAGACCAGACCTAATGCGAAGCAGTGTTTGGCATTTTATTAATAAAAGCAAGATGCATAAAAGTTCAGATTACCTGGTAACAAAGTTAAATTTTAAAAGAGCTTAACTCCTACACATTTTTCCCACAGGGCAAAAATAACTGAATAAACCAAACAAGTGAGAAAATACAAGCCTGAGGGGAATAATTTTCCATAATAGCCCTTTTAAAAATGGAAAGTTTAAAAAGCCAGTCATCTCCAATCCATTTTTCCCCTTTCATTACAAAGCCATGTGTTTAATTCCTCATTTCCAAAACTTGGCCATTGATCAGCCTGATGCGTGGGGCTCCCACGAAAGGTAGGTTCTAAGTACCTGCTCAGAAGATCCTGATTTGTTAAGCTTGGGGTAGAACCCAAGAATATGCATTTGTGAAACATCTGTCTAAATTGGAAGGAAACGTAGAGGTGAAAACCCAAGGGAGATGTGATATCTGAGTGAACCACTTTAGACTCTCCCCTCAAAATGGCAGGAGGCTACAAATCCATCAGTTAAATGGGTATGTACTTGAGACCTAGAAGATTTTTGAAATTCGCTCAAAGTAACAAGTATTCTTTGTAAGCAAAATGGTCCCAGAATTAAGCAGTCTGGCCTTGGACACCGTATTTACCAAGGTAGGCTGGGTGTTCTCACCTCCAAGTGTTGTCACTTTGCAGCCCAGGGCTCATCAGCAGAAATCCAGTTCCGCCCACCATGTAGAGACTCAGGTTTCTTTTCCCTGTATCCAGTGGACAGGAAAGAGAGCATGGGAGGCTTTCCTATGGGCCAGGCTTGAAAATGGAACACTGTCCATTAGCCAGAACCAAGGAACCAGTGCTCACGGTCACTCCCGGCTGACTGCAGAGAAGGTTGGAAAATGATGACCTTTCACTGCCAACCCGGGGAGAAAAGAAGGTGGATCTTGCTGAGCAAGGTGAACAGAAATCCCCATAGATAATAAGTGCCCTCGTGGTCCTCCGGTAGCCCAGCAGCATCGGCAGTACCTGACAATTATTGGAAATGCAGACGTGGCTCATTCCAGATCTACTGAAATAAATCTGCGTTTGCAGGCGCATTAAAATCTGAGAGGCACCACACTTGTCAGTTCAAAATTGTCTCCAAATAGAAGGTCAATGGAAATAAAAAGACTCCAATTTAATTCAAATATGACAGACATTTCCACACATATCACCTCAAATTTAACAGCAATTAAAATAATTATTTTATATATGGCATGATGACACATTTCAAGTTCCGATTTGCTGATTCCTGTGTACTTTTAGAGTTCCAAGTCCTAAGAATTATATTTAAAATTCTGCAAGCACGCAAAGATCACATGAACATCAGAATTCATACAAGACAGCTCTGCTTATAGATATTTCAGACTGAGATCAAGTTCAGAACTTAAATCACTGGCACCAATAAGTTGAGAAGCCCAGGTGATAACTGTTCCATTGATGGCTGATTGGGTAGAAGGCCAGGGTCCCTGAGAGATTTAGCACTAGTGAGCATGGATGTAATTTGATTTCCACCCATATACCAAGTTCTATTAGGCGGCACTGACAGGATTGAAGATCCGAATTCTTTCTTTAGGGAAGACCCTTTCCATCTGTCTGACAATGACGAACTTGATGACAAACTCACTGCCACCAGTTCCACAAGACCCAGAATGGCTTGTGCTCCACGCAAGAGGCACAGGATAAAAATTACCCCAGAAGATAGCAGACGGGTATTTTGATACTTCAAATATGTTCCCCAAAGCAGATTGTTTTTGTTTTATTTTTAAAGTATACACCAAACATGTTCTCTACAAAAAAAAAAATTTCACTACCTTGGTTATTGTAATTCTCCCTTAAAAGCAAATGTGGTAGCAAGAAGTCCCACATAGGCAGTGTACAAGTAGGTGCAACAGGCAAGAAGCTTTTCCTGGCTTATTACCCATGTTGACATAACCATTTTATGATCTCAATGCCTCATTTCCTACTTACTTTATTTGTGAACCACCAGGAAAGTAAACACATAGGAGGAAAAGAAATGGAAATTTACATGAGCAGTCAAACCAGCAAGGGCTAATAACATACTCCCTGACCCAGGACCAGAGTGGGCAGGGCCTCAATAAAGCTGGGGGCTTAGATGTGGGTATCTCGAATATGTCTCTGAGCTCCCAAAAACTTGAGCAAAAATCCTAGTTCATTTAGAACATATCTGACCTGCATTATCGTGAGCCCAGACATGGGAGCTACACTGGCAATGAGAACTAGACTTGCTGATCTCAATCCAAACCTCACGGAAGCCACGGTACAAAGAGGCACCTAATTATGGGCCATTTACCCTTAAAACGAGGTTCAGTTTTATGTATCTGTGGGGGAGAGAGTGCCGGCAGGATGATTTCATGATAAATATCATACATTGGTGGAATTTGAGCTCTACTATGTACAAAGGAGAGATCAGGGTTTCTCTAGTAAATGAGAAGGCATAAAGATACATAGACATATAAAATTTAAGAGCAGAAAAGGATGCCACGGGCTGAGAGTTCCATATTTTTCAAACTGTGGGGTGGGGTGGAGGGGGCAGCAGGGAATTGCACCAGTGATCACCGCAGCCTGAGGAACTCGGAGAAGGATTGCAAAGGAAAGTCTGAGAACTGCTGATGCTGTTTTAGTCTGCCCCTGTGTCCCTCAGTCTACCCGTGTGGTGCATGGGGATGGTGATCGCAGGCTTCCTGGAGGAGATGAGGTAGGGCACATGGGGTCTGCAGGACAGGGCCTGTCACACTGAGCACGCCACGCACATAGGACACCCTCGTTGTTGCTGTTGTTGTTATTATTTCACAGGGTTGGGCAGCAATGTGAAAGAAAACATCTCCCCCGGAAGTACGGCTGTGAGAGGCATGTACCTGATGTCTTTGATACCACAGACTCTTAAAGTTTTTCTTTTTACTTTTCTCTCTAAATTTAAAGGTTGGCTGGAGCAAACTAAGACACTAGGTATAAAAAATATTAGACAGACAATTGGAAACACTAAATCCACTCACTGAAATGGTCTATGGAGTTGTCTTGTAAAAGAAAACATGCACAGACGAGCACACACATACACACGTGCACACACAACATGCTCGAGTCCATCCTCCAGCCTTAAGAAGAATGTTTTCTCTCTCTTTCCCTTCACCTTGATAACTCAGTGGTAGAATTCAAACCCTGATAAAACCTGAGGACTACGAAAGAATGCTGGACACACAATGGCTCCATCCAAACCTCTGCTCTAAGAAATCTGAGCAAACACTAGCAGGGCTTCTAGCAGTACGAGGCCATGCCCCTGGAGCGACTGCAGCCTCCTTTAAAACACATGTATGCAAAAACTCAACACTCCCAGGATTTACTGATCCCATCCAAATTTATGTATTTTTTTCCAGCCAAACCTGGTGATAGGCAGATCAGTCCCTGAAGCCCCTTGCAGAGCAGTTACTTTAGAAAGCTTGCAATTGTAAATCCTTTCTCTGCCCCTTTGAGAATGTAATCTTCCACCACCCAGCACTGTCTCTACAAGGGCCTGGGAGCCGTCACTTTGAAAGGCAAATATCTGGGGAGATGCCCTGGCTCTGGCTTTGCTCCCAGTCCCTGTGGGAGGGGAAGAGCCTAACTTGGGTGGGCCCCTTGCTCTAACCTGCACCACTGCCCTGTCATAAAGACACAAGAAGTTTGTTTCTCCTCCAGATAAGCACCAATTAGCACATCCAGGAGTCCTAGTCACAGGGACCCACCCCCTCAATGCCCCTCAGTGAATTTCCTGAGCACACCCCACCCTTTAAATAGTCCCCTGCCTTTTGTTTTGGTGAAGTTTAGCTCAGTTTGTGCTGGACTGTCTTCCCTGCTGCGACAGTTATTACTGAATACAGCCCATTCTTGCTGCTGTAACTAGTGTCCAGCTTTGTTTATCTTTGACAAACCTAGGCTGTAAAATCATCATAAATGTGGCATACTTCAACTTTTTGTTATAAACAACTTTTACATTTAAATGAATCTGCATTAGGTTCTTTAAAAGAAATAAAATGATTTTTAAAAATGGAAAACAATAAGTGATGTCAATTCCTTAAAAAAAGAACTGTGCCATTTACTTAACAGAAAAAAAGTTAATTTTAATGCTTGTGTGTCTAGCATTAACCATCCAATTATACATGACCAAGTTCCAGAATCTTCCCATTTGCCAGGAAAATAGTAACATGGAATTTTTATAATAATACAAATCAAAATTTAGGCAGATAAATTCGTTTAAAAACAAAAACCAAAAAAGCAAGTGATAAGCAACCTTTTAACAACAGTGTAAAACCTTTGGAACCTGGTGACTATATCCTCAGGCTTTCAGGAGTCTCTATGTCTCAAGGAACCATGTGGTGAAGATTAGGGGCTGAGAAGACCTGAGAGGGGGGCTCTGCGTGGGTGGGAGACTCACCACCCAGCCCGAGGTGGCCCCGGTGGGGAAGAGCCGACCAGGCCTGTGCAGCCTCGAGAGCGAGGGTGGGCAGCTGGGCAGAGCGGGCAGATGACCGCTGCTGTGGGAAGCGGGGCACAGGGCAGGCTGGCAACACCTGCCAGTTATGATAAAGCAGGAACTGGGACTCTCGGCAGGTGGCCCTTGACAGAAGTATGAGTGAGTCACTCAGCTTTGGTCATTCCCCCAGGACCCCTGCCTGAGACTCTCCCTTCGCTTTGCCTGACCTGCCAGGTCTGGAATTAAACCTCACATTCATACGGAAGCTCTGGCGACCATTCCTCATCACAGACACCCAGTTGGGGCTAAGTTCTCATTTTGAGTCCACAACACAGTGCCCCTTCCGTGGAAGCCTTTCACTCATAGTCATGCTGTACTGTTTATTTTCCCCCGCAAGACTGTGTTTTTGCTGTCACGTTGTTGGTGCTCTTGCCTGACTTAAAAATACGTGTGGAGTACAGAGAGTAGTTAATTAGTTCAGAAAGGAGTTGAAGCAACATATGAGTTACAGAAGAATGCTCTCTTGGCAAAATCAGTTAATAAGAGTGTGAAATAATAACAACCTGTTAGTAGTCTTTACTCTGGAAAATGCTTCCCTATGTACCCATGCTCATAGCAGCACTGCCCACAAGAGCCAAAAGCTGACCACCCCAGTGCCCATCAGTGAATGAACGGATAAACACAGCGTGGTCTATATGAACAGTGCAATACTCGCCAGACGTAAAAACGACAGAAACTCTGATACATGCTACAACATACATGGATGAACCTTGAAAACAATATGGCAAGTGAACTAAGCCAGGCAGAAAAGGACAAATAGTGTATCCCTCCACTTATAGGAGGTAGTTAGAGTCGTCAAATTTATGTAGACAGAAAGTAGAATGGTGGCTGCCAGGGGCTGGGGGAGAGGGACTAGGGGGTTAGCAGTTAGTGGTCACAGAGTTTCAGTTTTGCAAAATGAAGATTAATGGAGATGTTTGCACAACAATGTGAATGGGCCCCTCTTGAGATCTCTAAATGGGTCACCCTGAAGCCCCAGGTATGTCACCGAGCTGCCTGGAGAACCCCAGGAATAGTCACAGGCATCACTTGCCTCCTGCTCTGAGCCTCCTCCACCTTTCTCAGACAATTTAGGTAAGCAGAGAGGCTCGCTAATGACACAGGATGAAAAATCGCTATTATTTCTGATTTCTCTGAAAGTAGCAGACGCCACACCCAATTATGTCAAGCCATTTCTGTCCTAGATGCTGGGTCTGAACAATTGTCCTACCACAAAATACAGAACATCCACGTGCCCACAACTTCCCCAAAATATTTCACAGGGAAGGAAGCAAATGGCATTGCAGACTATTTCAACCATACCATATGCACACTATTATTACTACAAGTAACAAAGCCAATGGGTGTATGGAGCTTAATCTTTGCCCAGAAGTACTCATTTATTCATTCATCTAATCCACATGATGTACATTTAAGGAATGCTTACTGTGTACTAAACAATAAAGAACAAAGCAAGAACCTCTGCCTTTATGTAGTTACAGAGACAGATGGAAGATAAATCAGTGCTCCAAGCACCGTTGACATTAGCTTATTGAATCCTCACCTCAAAGCTGTGAGGTGATGTCTGTTATGCTCCCAATTCTAGATGATGAAACTGAGCCCCACACTGGTTAGACTTGCCCGAGGCCGCCTGGGTAGGCAGGATAGTAAAGGAGTCACTTCCTAAACATGAAGGACATAAAGGTGTTTTCTTAGCATGTGAAGGATGCTGTCAGCTGTCTGCACTACTGACAAATCATCATTTCATGGGGAATAATAACTAACTATAATATATCTGATTTTTAAAAATTAAACTTTATATCTGTTAGGAATTGCCTTCAGCTGTAAGTAACAGAGAACTACGTACAGCGGCTAAAGCAAATAGGTGTCTTATTTTTCACACGTGACAGAAAGTCTGGAGGTGGGGACTCCAAGGTTGCTACAGCAGCTTCAAAACATTCCTGGAGACCAGAGCTGCTTCCCTGGTGCCGCTGGGCTGCACTCTGTGGGTGGCTTTTATCCACTTGTGCTGGACCTTGTTCTCCGTGGCTTCACCTTCTCATTCCACGCAAGAGAAAAGAAAAGGAAAAAACTTTTGCCAACGGAATCTACCACATTGGAAGGAGTTTTCCCGGCAGCCTAAATAGTGACAAATGTTTACATCTCATCAGTCAGAACTATGTCTCCTGGTGGCCCCCTCTAGCTGGGCACATTGTCACCCAAGACAAAGCTGGGAGTCCTGTCAGTGGGAAGACAAAAAGAATGGGTATGTGGTCACAAAGCTTTCCCACCTTGCACCTCAGCATCACTTGGGTATCCTTGGCTCTTTGTGCCTTTGACTACAACTTAGTCAATTTCCACAAAAGAAAAATGCTAGGGTTTTTATTGTCATTGTATAGATCATATTGATCTCAGGGAGAACTGCTATCTTTACAATGTTCAATCATGTAGGCAATAAATGGTTTGCTACTATATTGAGAAACTTAATCTCTCTCAACACTCTTATAATTTCTGTATAGACAACCTAGGCATATTTTATTAGATATATTTCTAGCTATGTAAGATTTTTGGTGTTGCAGTAAATGGGATTAATTTCATTTTATAAGTATTTGTTGCCAGTACATGAAAATAAAGTTGACTTTTTTCTTGATCTTAAATCCAGTGATGTGGCTAAGTCAATTTAATTTTTCTGATACTTGGCTTAGACTCTTTTGGGTTTCTGCAGAAACCAGATGTCTTTGGTGAAAAATCATTTACAGGGCTGGGCAATCCAGGAATGAAGAGCCTATGTTGAACCATCTTTGTATATCCAAAATCACCTGGCCCAATTCCAGCTGTGTTCAATAAACAACCAAAATGTAGTAGACCCTATACCCATTCATGATACAAGTACATATTTAATATAGCAACCTCTGCTAATGTGTGCTTGAAAGCTATGATATGCTAAATATTACGTAAAACAAAGTGCTTGCTGCTTGGTGTGTGTTCACAGTAAATCATAAATTATATTTCCTCTTCTTCCTGCAAATTTTGTGCATTTTCACCTGCCTTGGGATAGTTCTCCATTGCTAAGTCCAATTTCCAGAGCCTCCCGGTCCACAGGCTTGTTGTTGAGGTGATGTTCTTAGCTGCAACGGCATGGGCAGGGGTGGGGAGCATCTTATTCCTTGGTTCATTTTGGCAGCCAGGGATGCTGGAGTTCAAATCCCTGCTTAGTGGCACTGTACTCTTCTCCCATCCCTCCTTCCTTTCACTGAAGTTCTGAGAGCAGGAGAGGGGAAAATGAAAAGCATCTCATCTCACCCAAGGAGACTGTGTCTGAAATCATAATAAAGACTCATTTTGTGCCTCAGCTTTCACATTATTTGTAGAAATATCTTTTGATCTCCTGCACAGTCTTCTTATTATCTGTTAATTTCTCATGGGAAGACCAGACTGGCAGGTCAGGGTTACAGACAAAATTGAGAATTTTTGCAGTAAATTTCTGGCTCACAAAACTGATTTTACCAGTGCCTAAAAATACAGATATGACTGAACCTGATTCACTCAGAGCACAGCCAGGAAACCTACGCCCAAGAACCCCACAACCTGGCACAGAGGAGCCAGAAGGGGCTGCTGCCACCTGCATGCACAGAGGGGTCTTGAAGAAGGGACCTAGGCTCACACCCAACTATGGCTCACAGAGAGATAATCTCAGATTCTTGCTTAACCCTTCCGAGTTCACTTTCCTCCTAGGAAACTGGAGAGATATGACAGAAAGGAGTTTCAGGGATCTAATCAGATTGTCCATGGGAAAGCAGAAAGCTCTGTTCTCCGCACCATATTAATATGGCATTGCCCTAATCTCTTCTGTCTTTATCAGGCATGGGCCCCCATCCCTTTGTCTCAGAGATCCCCCACCCAGCGCCCCAAGGATGGGATGAGTGGACGAAGGAACACGGGGGAGGAAGAGACTTCCATCCACCTTCCACGGGCCCCACAGTGCTCTAACGCGGCGCTGCGGCAGGCCGAGCTGCTCTGCAGACAGTGTGGCTGCCATGGTGCTGGGAGGACCCCCAGGTGTCCTCTTACGTGCATGGAGAGAAGCACATAGAACAATGCATGGGTGCTGGTACGTCCAAATTGAACTTTTAAGGTGAAAAACAAAGAACTAATCCAAAACACCCCAGAACTGAAATGATTCTCTTGTCAGCATGGTACCAACTACACCACTGTCCCCCTAAATCTCAGCAGTTGCCCAAGGTCAGGAAGAAGAATCTGGAGAGGGGGGCTTGTATTGAGTTCTTTCCAGTTGGCTAGGCCTTGTGCAAGCAGAGGTCTTCTGAATTCCACACTGAGGTAAGTACCACACTGAACAGTACACACATATTACTTTGAAAAGAAAACTACATTTTTATGAAGAGAAATTTAAGTTGAGCCACAGTTTCTGAGGCATGCTAGTAACTCAATAAATATTCATTAAATGAATAACACCTACATGCACCAAGCATCAGGAATACAAAAACCACAATAGAGCAGGGAACACAAAACTACCTATGAGGAAATGTTGACTAGATCTACTCCCTGGATGCTGCCTCTCTCAACCTCGGTGCGTTGACGTTTGCTTGTGGGGAGCAGTGCTGTGCACTGCAGGATGTTTGGCAGCATCTCTGTCTTCTACGCCTTGATGTTAGCAGCGGCCCCTCCCAATTGTGAGAACCACAGTTGTCTCCAGACGTTGCCAGATGTCTCTTGAGAAGGGAGGGTGGGCAAAACCACTCTTGGTGAGAACTACCACCCTGGGGTTGGGGACAGGGACCTAAAGCCAAGAACAATGAGGATTCACGTCTTCCACACCCTGAATCCAGACACACCCCATTCTTATTAATAATCTACTGCACTTTGGGAGGCTGAGGTGGGAGGATCGCTTTCGACCAGGAGTTTGAGGCCAGCCTGGGCAACATAGTGAGATCCCATCTCTATAAAAACTTTTCAAAAATTAGCTGGGCATGATGGTGTGCACCTGTAGTACTAGCTACTCAGGTGGCTGAACCTGGAGGATCACTTGAGCCCAGGAGTTCCAAGTTCTAGCCTAGGCAACAGAGCAACACCCTGTCTCAAGAAAAAAAATACTGGCCCTGCCTCCCTTGCTGTTGTCCCTATCCCTCCCTAGTCTATTTAAAAGAAGGATAAAAAGGAGAAAAAAAAGAAACTTTGTCAGCTGGGGAAGGTTGAAACCCAAGTCAAGCTTCTGCAAGGACGAGTCACCAAGAATGGCAAGGGAGGACCATCGCAGCCTCCGCCAGGTCAGAAAGAAACTTGCCAATCTCCCCCTACTCTCTGGTTCAAAAAATAAAAGGTAGAAGAACCCAGAAACAAAGGGAGGAAAGGCTTAAAGGCAGAAAGTCCCCTTCCCCTTCAAGTCCTTGGACTTCAGCCAGTTGGGAAAGCTTTTTATTTTAAGCCACCATGGAGGAACTTCTGCTTCAGACCAGGAAGGATTAGCAGGAACAAAATTTACTTCCCTGTGTGACACAAGAACCAGACAGAATATTTAAACAAGAGTCTTCAAGACCCTGGACATGAGACAGTAAAGGACAGTGGTCCCTGGCAGATGGGAAGCAGATGAGGCAAGCCCAGTTCAGTGCCTTGAGCGTTTCCAGGCAGCAGTGCACGGTGAGGGACCCGGGCAGAGCCACGTCGGTCCCTGGGTGGAAGGGACTCTGCCGACTCAGGATGGCTGGAGTCCAGAGCACAGAGCAGGGAGAGGTAAGTGGTATGAATATTCCAGATAAGGCAGGGATTGTCAGCATGCGTAAATAGCAAGATGCAACCACAGTTTGCTCCAAGAAACACACTTTAAATATTAAGACACAAATTGGACCAAAAGTAAAAAAGTGAGAAATGATATTCCACTCTAAAACTAATCAAAAGAAAGTTGGAGTGGGTCTATTATCATCAGATGAAGTAGATTTCAGGGCAAGGAATATTGCCATGAATAATTAAAGTCATTTTATCTTGATAAAGGAGTCAACTCATCAAGAGGACAAAACCATCTTAAATGTTTTTGCACCTACTAACATGGCTTCAAAATATATGAAGCAAAAGCTGATAGAACTATGAGCAGAAAAGGCAAACACTTCTGATAAGAAGGATAATGTTGGGTGACTCTCATTCCCCAATTTCAAGACTATTAAGCAATTAAAATGATTAACCATACCAAGTGTTTCCAAGGACGTGTAGGAAATGAAACTGTCACACACTTTTGGCAGAAATGTAAAACAATGGTTTAATTATTCGAGAAGTTTGGCAGTCTCTTAAAAATTTAAACATATACCTACTGTAGGTTTAGATATAGATCCATTTCACTCCTAGGTATTTATTTACCCAAGAGAACAGAAATCATATATTCATGCAAAGACTTTAGCAGCTGTATTTGTAATAATCTTAAACTGGAAACAACCTAAATGACCATTAACGGGAAAATGAGCAAACAAAGTGTGGTATGTTCATTCATTAAAAGAGAAGAATCTACTGATACAACAACAAGGTTGAATCTTTATCTAAGTGAAAGAAGTTAAAAACTAGTACATTCTATTTGGTTCCATTTCCATCAAACTCCAGAAAATGCAAACGAATCTATGGTGACAGAAAGCAGATCAGTTGTTGCCTGTTGACAAGTGCTTTGGGGATAGGAAGGAAGAAACTTCTGGGAATGATGGGTTCATTCTCTGTCTTGATTGTGGTGATGGTGTCTGTTTACATTTGTGAAAACATTAAAGTACACACGTTTTATTTTCAAAAGGAAAATAACATTAATCACTTGTAACATAAAGATATTACAACCGCATGTAGCAAAATCATGCTGCTAAGAAAACTATAAGAAGTTGGGCAAAACTCACTCTCACAACTATTATTCACACGTAACTACATTGCTTTGTTGGGTATTCTTTCCAACGTATATCTGTGGATGCAAACACACACGCACCCACTCACACACCCACAAACACACACTCATACACTGCCTTAGGCTCATCTGACATCATATTAGCAAAGCTCAGCATTTTTTCCATGTCGCTATTACAGATCTATGTCATTCTGTGAAGGAATGACTACCTCCAGTGTGAAGCGGAGGTTTGCACTGGAGAGATTTGATGGCCAGCAGAAACTGTTTTTCTACACCAGAGTAACGAATGAGCGTAGAGAAAACACTCCCGGCTTAGGCATACAGAAAAGTCTCCCTCACCACTGGCTCCATTGAACCCACTCCGCAGCAAGCCTGAACCTGTGTGTCTCACAGCCTCTGTTCTTACCACCTACTCTGAGGGCAGAGGTCATGCTTCCCACCCTTCACGCAACGAACGGAGCTCTGCAGAGAAGAGATGTTACACACAGGTGATTATCAGATGGTGATGTTGAGGACACAGCATCACCCTGGAGAAACTGGCTTTAGGTAAGTAATGATCCTTGTTGATAGTTCCAGAATTTCCATACCTGAACTGCCAACTCTGAGAAAGAGGTGTCTTCAGTTCCCAAGTCTTATTTCCTACTCTGCCAAATAATTCAGATCAGACAGCACAAGCTGCCTCTGATCTCCCCTCCTCTTCACCCGAGATGGGCAATATCTCGCGCTTGTTTTCATTTCCCCATCTTTGACACATCAAATGCTCCGCCTGGTTTGCAGTAATACACACATAAGCTTCTGCCAACAAAGACATTCCAGGGATATTTCAAGGTTCAAAGATTTCAGTCTCTGTCCAATTGCCCCCATCTTATGCATAAGGTCCCTCTCCTTCCCAACTATGGCTTCTGCTTTAACAAAAGGAACTGGTGTAACCTCTCTGCCTTGGGCCTGCTGCCTAAGGCATGGATCCTTTGTGGCCTGCATTATGATTTTTCATAATTCTTCTTCTGCCTTAAATCAGGTGTTCAATTCTTAAGCTTGCCCTTCATCAATAAGCTCTGGAACCATCAGCAGCAGGTGCCCCACAGCTCCAGCCCTCCATGGTCACCAGAGCCCCTGTGTGCCACCCTCCTCCAGCACCCACTGCATGCTGTGGACACCAGTGTCACCTTTCCCACAGCACAGAGGTCCTGTGACCACTCATCGAATGCGTGAACATCCCAATTCTGGAATCGCACTTGAGGGTCTGTTTCTGGGGCTACTTGTGGTTCCAATTACTGTATGAATCAGGATCCTGGCAACAAACAGGAATTTCTCACACACTCCAAGTGTCCCAATGCAGACATTAATAATTAGTTGGAAGAGCACTTTGTAGAGGCACAGCAGGGTGAATGCACCCACAGGGATGATAAGGTTGGGGGAATGCCCACGGATAGCAACAGTGGGAACAATGACCATCTTGGCTTAGAGGGATGAGGGGACCAAGTGCGGGGGGCTGGTGAGAGCTGGAGCCTTGGAGAACAGCTATCTGACAGCAGCGCTCAGCCTGACATCTCTCTCTTTCTCTGACAATCCTCAGTTTCCTGCCAGTGCCCATGGGCTGAATCCACTCTGAAGCCAGAGTGCAAGGACTCCTGGTGATGCAGTGTCAACGTCAGCCCCCTCCCACACAGCAGGGAACAAAAGGTACAGAATGGACCTCACGGGGAAGGAAAGAATAATCTGCACCTGTGTTAACAGAGAGAGTGAAAAGCAGTGGGGATTTTCATGGGCTATCCCTGAAACCGATGTGCATCCCTGTCCTGCATTCCATGGGTCGGAACTCAGCCAGGTCTCTCCTCAAGGGAAGCCCCGAGGTCCAGTCTCGTGTACCGGGCAGCAGAGACTCTAGGGAACAACTAGCCAGTCTCCACCACAGGTATTTTCTAATGTCTTTACTCTAGAGCTTGAGTGAAAAATAAAGAGGGGAGAAGATAAGGGTACAAAGGAAAGAGGGGTGCTCTACTGGAGTATTTGCTGGGCTTGTCGCACTTCTCCAGGCAGGCGAAAGGTATTGTCTCACCCTTCGTAGCATGATGATGACATCCTCGTCTGACAAAATCACATCGACGTGCGATCAAGACTGTTAACAGGGAAGAACTACATGCCCCACACAGCGTCAAATGTATATTTAATGAGAGAACTCTTAAGCTTCATGAAAAAAACAGGAGAGGCAAATCCCCAGAGTACACACAGCCAGGAAAACAAAAACCCCTTGCAAATCTCATGAAGAGGCTGTGTGTGGTCCAGGCTGAGTGTGAGAAAGAGACCTCGTGTCCTATTCCCTGGCTGAATTCCACAGCTCACCAGCATCCCGCAGGGGAGCAAGAGCAGAGGCTGCGGTTGGGGACCGTGGGCGGGTCCCTCTCACGGGGCATCGGGCTTTGCTTCAGGCTCATGGCCAGGCTCAGGCTAACCTCGTGGTACTTGTTTTATATCAGAATATTTATGAAGCCCTGTCTGTGAAATCTGATGTCAGACTAAGCAAGGCATCTGCTTGTCAAAATGTAAGTGATTTGATGCCAGGATTTTTAATGTCAGGCATAAGCACAGACATCATTCCACCCTCTCGCATATGCCCAGAGAATCTACCCAAAGGAAACGGAAACAATATTGGCTACAATACTGACTGTGGCAAGAAAATTTAATCAACAGAGGCATTTTGAGATTAAGAAAGTTGAGACTTCCCTGAGGCTGCTTCTCTTTGTAAACACGAGAACTCTGTGGACCCGTGACACAGTGGGAGGTGTCTGCATCCGACTGATGGGACGATGCCTTTGCTTTCCCTATAGGCTTTCCCAGCTCCCAGCAGTCTGGGGGGCACTTCTGAAAACAATGTGCATGTGTCACAGGAGCATCAGGGGGAGGCGAAACCTGGTGCCCAAGGGGCTGCTTTGGGTGATTAAGATATAGGATGATGCTAAGCAGGAGGAGGGAGAGGACGGAGCAAAGCTTGAGCTCTTGAGCATAGCTTGAACCTGAGGGTGAACATGTTTTCAGAGTCACTCTCTGTGGTGGCTTCCACTGGGCTTCCTGACTGTGCAGAGGGATGACACCTTGCCTCTATTGGGCAAAAGCTGAGCAGAAAGAGACCTGTCATATGCTAAGCCACCTGAAGATCCCTAAGGTCCATGTCTGGTTCCATGGGAGGTGGGAGGTGAGAGGTGAGGATTAAGGGTCACCAGGCGGAGGAGAGGCAGCAAGTCCACGGAGAAGCCTATGTGCAAACAGGAAGCAGGGGGAGAGCAAGGTGAAAGGTGTGCAGGAGAGTGAACAAGGAGGTGTGCTAGCGAGTATGAGGGGAGAGTCACCTGCAGGAGGAACAGTGATCTTTCCAACAACAAGGGCATCCAAGACGCACATGTCTCCAGGTGTGCAGTGGCAGCTGAAGGCTGCTGGGGGTATGTGGCCACTGGCACCCAGGCATGGGAGTAGTCGGTGTGTGAGTTTCATCACAGACAATGGTTGGGGGTTGCATAGTAGAAAAAAGCAAACAGTTTTCTCCTTTTACTATACTATCAACCTTCACTTCTGACCCGAGTTGATTGGGGGTTTCCCACACAGAGCAATGCTCTGATTCTCTGTGGACACAGCAACGAGATCATTCAGACTTTGCTGCTGATGCGGGCCAGCTGCATGTCCTGCAGTTTAACTCGGTTCTGACACTATCTGCCTGTGACAGCATCACACACTACAGGTTAAGGCTCAGTCCCACATGACTCCCTTCACTTCAGACACCCGCTGCAAGCAGTAGGTCCCCAGGGGACCCACAACTTCTGTCCAACTTGGCCACAAATTGGAGATCCCCACAACACCCACCTCATGTTGGAATAATTTGCTATAAAGGCTCACTGAAGTCAGGGCGACATTACATACCATGATCAGTTTGCTATGAAAGACATTACAAAGCATAAAAATGGACAGCTAGATGAAGAGATACATAGGGACAGGTTCAGAAGGACCTCAAGTGAGGGGTCCTCTAATCCCATGGAGCTGGGGTACCCCACCCTCCCAGCACTTGGATGTTTTCAGCAACCCAAAAGCTCCCAGAACCCCGTTGTTCAGGGATTTTTATGGAGGCTTCATCAGGTAGGCATGGTCGATCATCATTAACTCAATCTCCAGCCCCTTTCCCCTTCCCAGAGGATGGGGGAAGGTCGGACTGAAGGTTCCAAGCTTCCGATCATGGCTTGATGTTTCTGGTGACCAGCCCCTCCAGGAGGCCACAGATAACTGCTTTATTACAACAAAAGATGCTCCTGTCACCCAGGAAATTCCAAGGGATTTAGGAGATCTGTGCCAAGAACTGGGGACAGATATTTCTTATGATTTCACAGGGTTAGATGTTTATTTATAGTTGAGGAGAAATATCTATGGTTGGTGGTAGTAAACAAGGTGTTTAGAGTCCTCTGAGATGGGAAATGCCAGTTTAGTAGCCTATCCTGGCAGGGTGCAGTGGCTCATGCTTGTAATCCTAGCATTTTGGGAGGCTGAGGCAGGAGGATCACTTAAGGCCAGGAGTTTGAGAACAGCCTGGGCAACATAGTGAGACCCCATAACTACAAAAAATGAAAAATATTACCTGGGCATGGTGGCTCACATGTGTAGTCTCAGCTAGAGTGAAAGATCACTTGAGCCCAGGAGTTAGAGGCTGCAGTGAGATATTATCATGCACACTGCTCTCCAGCCTAGGCAATAGCGTGAGACACTGTCTCTAAGGGAAAAAAGCCTATGCTGTTTCATTACTGAAAACCCAAGTAATGCATTAAGCATAGAGCAAAGCACTAGATGGGTTCTAAATTGGTCTAAATGAGTATTAATGGCAGTTCCCTAACTTTTCCTTTCTTTCCATGAACTGGATAGTTGCATCCTTGGCTAGTTATCCGTACTCATGAGTTAAGCACCTAGATCTTTGTATCCTTTTTCTCTAAGGGTCATCTCCAAGGAGCAGAGCTGTTCATCTCCCTTTAGAGAATCCAGTTTAAGGGGTTCATACTGAAATCCCAGAGAACATCCTAGGAACTCTTAAATAGGTGCAACTGAACCCTTGTCCCAGGACTTACTGGGTTTGATGAATCTAATTCAAGATTGCGGTAAACATGTTTTCCCTAGTGGGCTGTTGTTGAAAATTGGAACAACTTCTCTAGACTTACCACAGTTAAAAAAATCCCCCTGTGGCTAAAGAAGTTTTAACTGGATTCACGCAGAAATCTCAAAATAGCCACTGCCGTGAATTGCATGTGCTAACATGCTTGCATGGCTAACGCTGGATTAGCAAGCAGACCCCTGCGGAGGCTGTGCCCAGTTGGCTGTGTAAGTTGAGTCAGAGGGGTTTGTATGGGCCGTTTCCATGACTGCAAGCAGACTTCCAAACAAAACAAACCAACCACAAAATGGACACTCCTGTCCAGAATTTGAAGCTTGAATTTTGTTAACACTCTCTCAGAAAAGTAATTTTCAGATGAAGAAAACCTGATGTGGATGTGACAACAGCATATTCCTTGAAAGTTATTCTCTGAAAAACATGTGAACTCCCAGTCACCCCACATGAATTTATCGCTGTTGTCGGCTACATCAGCAAAGCAGCTGAAGAATTCAAAGGAATGAGATGATATTAAGCCCGTGAGAATATTAGGGATTTGTATAATTTTCCAATCTAGGAAACTGTTGAGAAATGTGCCTAGATAAATTTGTCCACATTTAGAGACTCCAGCTGTACATATTCAATCCGTCATCAGAAAGAGCATCCTCATTATTAAATGACAAGTCCCTTCCCTGTTTGCTGGGTCTCCACTCTCTGGTTGACTGGACCCATAGAATCTCCACAGTAGGAGCCACACTGAGTCATTGTCATCTCTCCCTCTAAGAACCCACCACAGCACCTCAAACCGCCAGGGCGTTCTGCTTCTCAACTCACAGCCTTGTGTAGTGTCCAGCACACCGGCCAGGAGTAGCCTCTTAAAACACAACTCTCTCAGGGATGCCAGGAACAGGGCAAGATAAACAACAACAGCACAACAAAACCACCTAGTTTTTCTGTTTCGTTTTGTCTTGTTTGCTGGCTGGCCTTGCTCATCGTTTACTTTCTGGGAATCCTACTCCTACCTTCCTCCTCCAGCACTCTCAGCCCGCGCACTCCCCCACACGGAGATGAAATGCGTCAGGGTGACGATGCCACCCAGCCAGCCAGTGAATGCAAACGCAGGCCTTCGGGCAGCCCTGGGACTCCATTCCACCTGCTGGATGCAAGGAAGGACTTGTGTACCACACGCCTATACAGCAAAAATAAAAAAGAGTGGCAACACCAAACGCTGACGAGGACGCAGAGGAATGGGATCGTTCAAACATTGCTGGTGGAAGCGTAAAGTAGTACAAGCACTCTGGAAAATGGTTTGTTTAAAAAATAAATGTGTAATTATCATGAAGGATTGCCAACTGGTACGTTTTAGCAGATGTTAAAGTTAATTCAGAGCCTCTGTTGTAAAGGCACAAAAGCCAATCAGTGCCCTTTTATTGCTTTACTTGTATAAATTATTTTAGTAAATTTCAGATTCCCAGTTGAGCTAAATGGGACCTTTGTATCAATTTAATTTTTTTTTTTTTTTTTTTGGTCACAGCTTTCATCTTCTCTCTCCTTCTGATCACTCACAGTGAGGATCTTCTGAGTGGTTACTGGAAAGCTCAGGGCCCTGGTGGCCCACCTCTTCCTCTGGGAATTGTCAATCAATCTCCCTGGAGGGAGGTCCATACCCAGTAAGATTGTTTTGTCTGTGATGGGGTGGTAGCCATCAGTCCTCTGTGATCACAGGGTCAGCCCCTGGCATGCCGGGGGGCAGCAATGCGGAGCAAAGCCCGGGAGCACTGGCTACAGGTTCTGGGCCGGGAGAGCAGTTGACTACCTACCAGCCTTTGTTGTCATCAGTGCCTGGGCCATGGGCTGCCACGGATGTGCACCTCGAGACCTTTTAGGGTCAGGAGAACATGCACAACAGTAGGAAGGGATGCAGCAGGACAGAGGACAAGCAGGGTTGCTGCTCTTGCCTCATAACAGGCGGAGGGCCATGCTGAACTCTCTCCAGGGCGGTGGTCCCCATCTATCTGCAAACCTCAGCAAGGGCCCTCCCCAGGCCTGGGCTGGGGGTACACAATTACAACGTCCATATGTTGCTCCAAGACAACAGGGACAGTCAAGAGGCTGGATGCAGTGACCAGAGAGCTGTAGCCTGACTCTTGGTAAGGGGAGCTCAAGTACTGACCAGTTAGGGTCTTAGTCCATTCCACCTGCTATAACAAAATACCATAGACTGGGGGATTGTAAACAATAGGGATTTATTTCTCACAGTTCTGGACGGTGGAGGTCCACAATCAATGGGTTGACAGATTCAGTGTCTGGCGAGGGCCTGCTTCCTGGTTCACAGAATGGCACCTTCTCCCTGTGTCCTCACATGGTGGACAAGGTGAGGGAGCCGTCTGGAGTCCCTGGTATAAGGGCACTAATCCCTTCATGAGGGCTTCACCCGCATGAACTAATCACCTCCTGAACACCTCACTCTTAATTCCATCACCTTGGCAGTAGGATTTCAACACATGAACTTTGGGGGGACACAAACATTCAGTCCATGGCAAGTGTTATATTTTTGCCACCTTCACTGGTGGAAACTTCAGAAGACCGCATGCCGAACACAAGATGAGCCTGACAGCAGGTCACACTGGGATATCATCTATTCACAGCAATTCTAGCTATGGGGATGAAAGCATTTTAGGGTGGGAAAAGATAACACCTGACAGAGAGATAAAACAGGGCCACGTATGCCAGAGCACCAGCCCACCAGCAATCAGTGGACCCATCGCGGGTGGGCTTCACTGTATCACCAATCTGGTTGAATAGGAAGGACAAGTTAGTTAAAGCTAAGCAAGTGTCCTCAGTAGTGGTTGGGCCATCCCGTTCATCAAGCCAGTTATTTTGATCACCTCCTGTTTACCTTGTGAAGTGGGAGATTCCCACTCTAGCACTGTGGGGACGGCCAAACACAAGACACCCAACGCTGGGCAGGTGAGACAGATAGCAGTTTATCAGTCATATGTACTCACAGCCCAGGGGTTGGGGGACACTGCATGCCATGCACGGCAACAGGGGGACTGCACTCGGGAGCAGAGTGTACCACCAAGGCCATAGGAGGCAAACTTGTAGTAACAAGGGGGTGAGGTAACCCCAGCTTCCATGGGAGGATGTGATTGGCTTATTTGAATAATTCCATGGGTGGGCAGGGAACTGAAGCCCATTACTCAGGGATGAGCAACCTGGATGGAACTAGAGATCATTCTTCCAAGCAAAGTACCACAAGAATGGGCTGGAAAAACAAACGCCACATGTACTCACTATTAAATTGGAACTAATCCATCAACACCTATGTCCACATACAGTAGTAAAACTCAACGGAAACCAAGTAGGTGGGAGGGGCAAGGAGGAGACAGGTAAAATCACACCTAATAGGTACAATGCATGCTACCTTGGTGATGGGCACACTTACAACGTTGACTCAAACTTCACAAAAGAAAAACATGTAATCAAAACATTTGTAGCCCCATAATATTCTGAAATTAAAAAAACAAAAACAAAAACAAGCACACAAAGAGAAACCGAGAGGCTAAAGCCCAGGCTGGAGATGCAGCCGGCATGGACCATGAGTCAGTCAGTGTAGCTCCAAGCAGGACGTGGACTATAATTAGTGAAGATGTGGTCCATCGTAGGGACCAGCTGAAGCAGAGAAAGAAGAAAGTCACCTAAAAGCAAGAAGATGGGATGACCGGAAGCCACAGGGTGGGACAGGTTGTCTAAATTTGGTGCCTGGAAAACAGGGACAAATGCATGTACAGCTGAGAGGGCAAAGTGTGGGGCTTTGAGTAGGAGCTTGCAGAGGGCCTATATGTGTGCTGGATGTGCGAGAAATCTCGCCTTGGCGCTGAGTCAGGGCAGAACAGCAAGAGCTCTCCCCAGCACAGCAGGGCAACCCAGCTGAGAACTCCCGAGGCAGGAAGAAGACTTGCAAATGTTAAAAATATCCATAGCTTTATGTTTTCCTAAGCTCCATCTGACTCTTTATTGAAAGAACTGAACTATATCTATGGATTCTCTACTGTAAATCTGCACATTTAGGGAAAGCGTTTTCTGCTTCCCTGAGACACACCACACTAGTTCCCTGCCCCATCGGGCACAGGGCTGCCTCAAGCCCTGAGCTTTTACTTAAAGTTATAAAAATGCTACTTCTCATCAAATTATTCTATAAATTTAATATAATACTAATAATTATTCTATAAATTTAATATAACACTAATAATTATTCTATAAATTTAATATAATACTAATAATTATTCTATAAATTTAATACAATACCAATAAAGACTCCCAATTGGATTTCTTGAGAAACTGAAAACCCTTACACTAAAATTATGTGGAAGAATAAATACTCACAAAAAGCCAAGTAAACTTTGAAAATGAAATTACAACATGTGTATGTGAAATATTATAAAGTTAATTTCTTCAATATTAACTTCTGTTTCTGCTTTGAATTCTAGGTATATATTAGTATATGCATTTTGAAAAAAGATTCACTTGGGGTTCAGAAAGAAAGCTTTTGCATAAATATGGAGCATGCTCATGGCAGGGAGCATCCCAGATCCTCCTGAGAAGCGGGTTAACTTGTCTTCAGAAAAGGAGGTTTGTAGCTTTGAGTCCAGTGAACAAGTGGACTAAAAACACAATATTATAATTCTCAATGTGAATGGACAGGCAGCAACCACTCCCTCCACTTTATGTTCGATTTTGAAATGCCGCACAATTAGTCCTCACGAGGTGCCTTATTATACCTACTTATAAAGAAAGACGCAGAAGCAGGAGGTGCAGCTCAGGATTTCACAGAGACAGCTGGAGGCTATTTTCAGAGCCAGAGCTCTGAAACCAGAGAGTGGACAAAGGTTCTGTGGGCTAAGACCACACCTCCCTCCTCAGAGAATCAGCATCGAAACCACAAAAGGAACCCCATGGGTTTTCTGGCTTTGTACAGCAATTTTTAAAAATGCATGTACAAAATGAGTGCCACCATAGTGTGTGTGTGTGTGTGTGTGTGTGTGTGTGTGTGTGTGTGTGTGTGTGAATGGAGATTGTTCCTCTGTTACTGACCGGCCTCCATACCCAGTCTCAGGTACTCTGTTATTGCAACACTCCACGCACTAAGACAGGAGCCAAAGAAAGGGGGGCACAGGACCTACTCTGGATCCACTCAACCTCCTCTCTGAGTCCGAGCCACAGAGGGAAGCGAATCGACCCACCAATTGCAGGTCTTCCTTGAGAGCTTGCTACGTGTCACGCATAAGGGATACAAGTAAACATCAAACTTGGTTCCTCGTCTAGAGAGCTGGACCTTGTAAATAAAATTGTTACTTGCAACACCTGGCAAAAAAATGATGAATTCTCTACCTCATGGATCTTTAAAAGGCCCAAAGAGCATGATTTCATGGTAATGGTTCCAAATCTGGCTAAGTGTCATAACCATCAGAGATACCTTCCTAAAATTAGTGATTTCCAAGACCCAACAAAAAGCACTGAACCAGAAAATGTGTAATGGGGACTCCATAGTCTCATAACATAATACAGAACATCTGTCGATGTTTCATTTCAATTGAAAATCACTCATGATACTAAGAACCTTGAGGATCTCAAACTAAATGGCAAGAGACCATCGATTGATGCCAATGCTGAGATGTTAGAATTATCTGGTAGAGGAAAAAGGCAAGACCACAAAAATGTTTCAGTGAGCAATTACAAACATGCTCGAAACAAATGAAAATACAGAAAACCTCAGCAAAGAAAGAGAAAACATAAAGAGGAATCAAAGAGAAATTTTGGAACTGAAAAACACAACCACCAAAATAAGCAGCTTAGTGGATGTGGGTTCAACAGCAGGATGAAGGTAGCAGAGAAAAGAATCCATGAACTTGAAGACAGAGCCACAGAATTACCCAATGTGAACAACAGACAGAAAGTAGAACAATGAACAGAGCCCAGGGACCTGCGGAGGGGAGCACAGAGAAAGACCTAACATTAGGGTCCCTCGCTGCTGCAGGGTGGGTGGGAGCTGTGGCTCCCGCAGCCTCTTCCCTGGCACTCTGTGTATATGGGGGGGATGGCCATTTCCAGTGTCCTGGTCCCCTACATAGCCTTCTGTGACCATGGTGGGGGAGTTGGGGCATCTCGTTACAGCCTGTTGAAGGAGGGAGTCTAGGCTGCCACAAGGCTTTTGCTGGTGTGGACTGTGGTAGGGCCATCATTTGTCTGTGGTCTTTGGCTGGAGTGGATCACTTATTGTCTAAACATGTTCTTATTGTCTAAACCTCTTGCGAGGTTGCCCTTTTCCTGGTCCTCTGGCTAGAGATGGTAGACTCTTTTTGTCTCTGGTTTGGTTTGTTTGGTTTTTGTTTTTGCCTGTGCTCATGGGGGTTCTGGGCTGCTGGCTCCACCAGGATACAGCCTGGGATTGGAGAGGTAAGAAGAAAACCCAGGGAGCTTACTGCTACGGTGTTCAAGTTCCCTGGCTGTCTGTCTTCTTCTCCTCACCGTGCCATCTTCTTATGTTTGCTGTACTTAGCAGAAAGAATAGAGAAAAGGATTCTACTTCATTCAGGGGGAAGTGGAACTTAAAATACTTTTTAAAATTTCAGATCTCTTACTATAAACGTTAAAAATCGCATACTTCCCTGAAGTTTCTGATGGACTCTCCTCTGGTGGAATTATTTTTTCTCCCTCTTCCCATACCCCTTGAGAGTCTTGGCCAACTGCCAAGAACTCTTTATGGTTTTACATCATTTTACCTAAATCTGAACATGAGTGTCTTATTCTATTAGTGAAAGTGAGTTTTAAATCATGCACACGTTCCTGGAAATACTGTTACGTCCTTGGGGGTGGCTGGAGGTCATGCCTCTTTTCTACCCTTTGCAAACTCATTCTTAAGGGCTCCATTCCTTTCAAAATGCAAGGTAGTATTTTTTGGAACAAGCATGAATTGTCCTTCTCTTGCCATCACTAAGAGTAGAATCTTAATTCAAGAACAGAATTCTTGGGCTGCGAAAACCAACTAGGAGAAAACACTGTGTGATATTAATTGCCTTAGAACTTAAGCCAGTGCATCATTTGAGGGTGACTCATTTTTAATAATCGACCTTTTTCTGCCTCTTAGGTCTGACTTTATGATTTAAAGGATGTCACATACACTATGACCTCATCCAGGCTGGCCCAGTCAGGGTAGGTATTGTTACCATCCCACTGGATAGAGAATGTTATCAAATCTCAGAAAATGAAGCCATTTGACCTTATAGGAACAAGGGACTAATCGGGACTGGAACACACTTTTTCTGACAGTTCAGAGGTCTCCCAACCACTCTCAGCTCCCTATAGAGCTCCACATAGATGTGGATGCAGACTGAACCATCCTCCTTCCCAGGTGTCTAGGTACATCAGTGGTTCTCAGCTGGGGGCAGTTTTGCTCCCTAGGGCACATTTGGCAATGTCTGGAGACATTGTTGGCTGTCAAGCCTGGAGCTTGCTACTGGCAGCTAGGGGGTGGAGGACAGGGATATTGCTAAACATCCTACACTGCACTGAGCCACCCCCATCACAAAGAAATACCTGGCCCCAAATGGCAACAGTGTCAAGACTGGGGAGTTCTGATATACATAAATCTCCAGAAACTTCTTTATGAGAACTGCTCCCAGATACAGGATACGCATCAGCCAGCGGCATTTCTCAAGCTGATTTTTTTGTAACACTGGTTCTCAACAGCCTCCGAAAATGGGGGAGGGCACAGGCAAACAAATTTGGGGAACCCCCCAAAATATGTTCTTCTTTTGGAGATTTGCAATGCTCATGAGAGGCATATAAAAGTCCTCTAATCAAGAAACCTTTTTATTGGTTTAATGCATCAATTCCCAAAATAATGTGCACCTGAACTCTCTCCATCCCTGCCTTTAGTTCTATGTAACAAAAATTAGCATCCAAATGACCTTCAGGAAATGCTTCAACTAAAGATTTCGAAAAGGCGTGGCCATTAGCAATATTTCATTATTTTTTTAAAAATTTTCATTTTAACACCTTTAGGAATAAGTACTGCAATAAAAGATAAAATCATCAAATATGAAAAGTCTATTAACCTTAATTCAAAACTTCTATTAAAGTGCTATTATAGAGAAAGAAAACATTCACACCTCTGACATTATTCTCCATCATAAAAAAATGCTTTGAGCCCACAGTACTGTCCTAGGAAACGTATTATTTGTTTACATCACTGAGAGGAACCCAGACATCCCATTAGGAGCATGTCTTTCTTGGTTCCACTATAAACAGCACGCACCTAATAAAGCAACAGTATGAAAATCTCAAAGTAAAAATCGACTTACGTATTTACTTTAAAATATTTTTAATTGAATAATGGCCCAGCACAATCCAGAGAAATAAGAGAAGTTTAAAATTGTATACAACTGTAGCACCCAAAGGAATATGCTGTGTCCTTTTAGTGAGCATCTTCGTGTCCACCCACGCACATGGGACAAAAGCACTTTCACATTAATAGTATCTGATCATGTTTTGTATTCTAAGATCTACTTTTTAAAAAGCTAAACAATACATTGACAATATCTTTTTGGAGTTGAATAATTATGAATCTCTAATCACCATTTTTATGGCTACATAGTATTCTAACGGCAGTATAAGCTGTAATTACCCTTTTAATGTTTAATATTGTTGGTTCATGCTATTCACTATTGCAATGCTTCAGTTAATACCTTGTTTAATTCTTTTTTTTAATTTTAGCAATTACTTTCCTTAGCCAATTGCTTAGTGGCTCAGAATATGAACTTTTTATATTTTGATACATATTTTTACACAAATATTAGACACATTCACAATGCACCAACATGTACTAAAATATCTATTTCTTCACACTTTTGTCAATATCATTGCCAATGATATTTAAACTTTATCATTCTAACAAATAAAAACTAATAGCCAATTGTTTTGATTTGCTTTTAACTGATCATGAATAAGTGAATATTTTCATAGCAAGTGATTATTTAAAGTCTCTGAGGATTCATGAAATAGACTCTAGAAAAGGCAGCAGTAAATACATACCCAGTTCTTCCTAATTATTCAATATCTCATTCTAATTTTGCCACAGAGAAAAGAATAATGATAGGAATTTTTTTGATGACTGTTTCTTCAACGTGTAAGCTTCGGTTCAAGCAGAAACAGACAGAATTTTGGATGATATATTAATAAAATCATATACTCTTTTTTTTTTAACTTAAACCCACCAGGAGACAGATGAAGACAGTCACTTAGGCAGGCCCCATTACTCACCTAAGACACACAGTCAGCCACACAACCAGCTCTGTCCTCACCAGCCAACAGCTGCCCTCAGTGTGAGGGGCTCAGGTCTGCAGGAAGATCCCGCCTCACCTGCAAAGACTAAACCACACTTAATGACAACTCATTGGCTGCTGTGGATCACGTGAGCTGTGGGGGCCTATTTGTCAGTGCACTAAATCTTTATTTAGAGCCTATTCTCAATGGCCAGGTGTTAAAAATCAAATTTTCATGTGATTGTTTAAGCAGAGACACAGGGAATAAACTGTTTTTCTTTTTTCTAATCCTTCAGATGCAGAAATATTAATAGAACAAAATAGTTTTTTCAATGCTAGCCAAAGTGAGGCAAAAGAAAAAGAAAATTTGTAGCTATACAAATGAAATAACTGCTCTCTGCACCTCTAAATCGCCTTGAGTATCAATTGCTATTGAATTACTTAAAAAGCTCTAATGCAAACATAGAGACAATCTTTTATAACCAACATTGAACCTACATGGCACAATCTACTGGTACGTTTGTAACATGTCCAAAAAGGTATGCAGAAGTCATTAAGCCAACAAAAATGGACCTCAATTTAACAATAATTTTTTTAGTGCTGCAAGTGATTTATTAACTGAGGTCCATAAACAAGTTAACCTATGTTTACATCTTCCTATGCCTTTCTTTGTTTCATTTCCATGTAGAAAATTCTTATTTTTTCAGAGCTTACACAAAATCCATTTGCATAATTGCAGTTAAAATGGAATGTGTATTTCCACTGTGCTAGTGACAAAAAACTGTGAATGTATGGGTTTTCACATACTTCCTAAACTCACAAAAGTAGAATTCCTCTAGTTTCTGAAATTAAGTACCATAAAGGTATAAAATGTTTTTAAGACACCATAATTACAAAAAATAAATTGCTCCTAAATAATGAGCCTTGCTTTGACTAGTGATTAATGTGCCATTTTACTTCCTCAGCAGGAGCAAAATTACACCTGTAAGATATTTTATCATGACCCCGAGCAGCTGAGTCTGGAGTGGGGCAGCTGAAGAGAAGGAATGAGCAGGCAGAAAATGTAAATTGCAGATCTGTTTTAGAAACAGTTTAATTGAAGTTCTGTTTTAGAAACAATTTTCCCCTTCTCCTCCCTTCCCTAGCACTGCAAGTAGAACTGCTCATAATCAGTTTATACCCAGCAACCTCAAAGGGTTACACATTTTCATAAAAGGGAAAATAGAAATTTCATCTGCTAACAATAAAATGCCAATAGGAGTTTGTCATCTTGCTATGTGCTAGGGAAAAAAAATCATAAGCAATAAATTTATTTCTAAACCTACAAGGGACATTGAGCCCAGATTTATAGTACTCATGTGACACAAGAATTGCAAAATGACAAATTGGCATAAAAGCTGGGCCTTAATCAGTTGATCAATTACAGTCCTGGCAAAATCAAATCAAAGGCATTCTATAAAGAAACTTCCAAATTCAGGAAAAACAACTGCTGCCCCACCCAAAATGGTAACCACAAACCCCTCCAGGAAAGTAGCAAGAGAATTCACAGGCCCAGGAAGTGGAAGGATAGAACAATCTGTAGAAAATAATAAAGTGAGTTAGGTTAAAGTGGTTAAGGAGTGTTCCAGATCGAAGATGGGAGCATAAAGCAGTTTTTCTTTTTCGTTTTCAAGATATTGCTTAAACGCAATAAGGAGACCAAGAAGCAAAGTCACAAACTCTACCTTCGACGGAGGGGAAAACCTTGAAACCACAAAATCTGAGGACCAGCAGCCAGAAGCAAAGGTGCTTACACAGAGCATGCGCAGAGGGAGCCTCAGCCCGGCTGCGAGGTGCCTGCCTCGGTTAGGAGTTCGGACACCTAAACGCACGTCTGCCCGGCTGGGAGGGGAGCTCAGGCTGCCAGCAAGAACTCTCCTGCGCCTGCTTTTATTCCGGAAAACACAGGAGGGAAATCTAAATGGCGAAGCACAGAGAAAACCTCTCTGTAGCAGGGATTTGCAGTAGCAAAGAAGAGAGACCCTTACCAGTATCATAGCTGTCTAGTTCTATTGGCTGGGAGGAAATAAAGACGATACGAACTCACATCCACAAAGAAATCAACAATAACCCTAAGTAATAAGAATAATCCCTGAGAGCCTGGAACAGCTCTCCGTTTCCTCTCCTGCGTGTTGTTCCCTGGGAATAGCCAGCCCGGAAACATGGGCCTTCCTCAAATACCGGCAAGCACAGAGGGCCGAGAAATTATTTAGGCCTAATGAAAAAGAAAAGTGGTACGTGACAGAAAGATAAATTAAAAAAATGAGTTCCCTGAAAAATTAATAATATTGAAGAATCTGTAGCAGGGCTAATAAAAGGAACATGTTTATACTGAACACATCTAAAACAGGATTTTAAATTTTCAAAGGCCACTTCGAGTTCTGTTCTCAATCAGCAACACCACTTGCATCCTGTGCTCAGGCACTGGGGCTCCTCTGGGGGCTTCTCTTTCTCTCACAACCCACACACAATGCATGGGCACGTCCGGCAGCTCTAGATCCAACATACCTCTGAATCTAAATACTTTCTCCCACCTTTCCTGCCACCACCCTAAGCAAAAACCCTGTCACATATCACCTAAATCACTGCAAAGACGTCGAAACTGACCTGCCTCCTTCTACCGTGAGCTCCCTGTTCTTAAATTCTGCACAGAACATCCAGGATATTGTTTCTTCCTTTTTTAAAAAAAAAAATAATTTATTAACGTCCTTTTATTATTTTTTAAATTTTATTTTTTTTATTTCAGCATATTACGGGGATACAAATGTTTAGGTTACATATATTGCCTTTGCCACACCCGAGTCAGAGCTTCAAGAGTGTCCATCCCCCAGACAGCGCACACTGCACCCATTAAGTGTGAATATACCCATCCCCTCCTCCCCTCTCCATCTGCCTGACACCCAATGAATGTTATTACTATATGTGCACATAAATGCTGATTGGTTAATAATACCAATTTGATGGTGAGTACATATGGTGCTTGTTTTTCCATCCTTGTGATGCTTCACTTCGTAGAATGGGCTCCAGCTCTATCCAGGATAATACAAGAGGTGCTAGTTCACCATTGTTTTTTGTGGCTGAGTAGAACTCCATGGTATACATTTACCACGTTTTATTAATCCACTCATGTATTGATGGGCACTTGGGTTGTTTCCACATCTTTGCAATTGTGAATTGTGCTGCTATAAACATTCCAGTGCACATGTCTTTTTTATAGAATGTCTTTTTTTTTCTTGGGGTAGATGCCCAGTAATGGGATTGCTAGATCAAACGGTAGTTCTACTTTTAGCTCTTTGAGATATCTCCATATTGCTTTCCACAGAGGTTGCACTAGTTTGCAGTCCCACCAGCAGTGTATGAGTGTTCCTATCTCTCCATATCCAGGCCAACATTTGTTGTTTTGGGACTTTTTGATAAAGGCCATTCTCACTGGAGTTAAGTGATATCTCATTGTGGTTTTGATTTGCATTTCTCTGCTAATTAGAAATGTTGAACATTCTTTCATATGTTTGTTGACCATGAGTAAGTCTTCTTTTGAAAAGTTTCTGTTCATGTCCTTTGCCCACTTTTTAATGGGGTTGTTTGGTTTTCTTTCTTGCTGATTTTCCTGAGTTCTATATAGATTCTAGTTATCATCCCTTTTTTGGATGTGTAGCATACGAATATTTTCTCCCATTCTGTAGGTTGTTTGCTCTCGTGACAGTTTCTTTGGCTGTGCAGAAGCATTTTAATTTGATCAGGTCCCATTTGTTTATTTTTGTTGTTGCTGTGATTGCCTTTGGGGTCTTCTTCATAAATTCTTTCCCTAGGCCAATATCTATAAGATATTTTCCAACATTTTTTCTAGAATTCTTGTAGTTTCATGCCTTATTATATTCATCTTTCTTATCATGTTGTACAAACATCAACTCCAGGGGAGTTTAACACGCTTGCATCTGCCTTGACTGGCTTGTTATTCCTGCAACACAGCAAACTCTTTTCTATCTCAGCTTTTTCACACTTGCTGTTCTCTTCGTCTGGAATGCTTTCTCCCCAATATTGTTATGACTTGCTAATTTTCAGCTTTGTACTTAAAAAGGGAGCAAATCCCAGGGCACAGGCAGTCCAGGCTGAGGGGCAGGTGGACAGCAGGGTCTAGGCAGGTGACACTGAGGGCCAGGTGTCCACTGCTGATCCAGGTCTGGGTAAATGGCACATTAGTAGGGCCACAGCAAAGTCACAGCCTATTGGCAGGCTAAAGGACTGCATGATCTTGGGCACAGGAGGCGAGAGCACATGCATGTCTGAGCAGACGCCTCTTGCAGAGATGTAGCAGGAGCAGCAAGGATGCAAAAAACAGCATTGCACAGGGCCAAGGAGAGACAACTTTCCTCCCGCCAGGCCCCCAGTGCCTCTCATCCAAGCTTAGCTCACTTGTGCTCTCTAGAGAAGATAAAGGCTTCAGGGTGCAGGTCACATGGCAGGGAAGGAAAGGGTGACTTGGAGCCAAGAGGGGAGACTCTGATAGCTGGCACCTTAGTCCTGGATCTGCCAGTGAAAACAACAGGATGTGTCGTCTGAGGAGTCTGTCACCTCTGTCCCCTTAGGAGTCACTTCTTATGTTTGTTTTGGGGTCCCTCTCTCATGGCATCTGGTAATCCCTCAAATTTTGGGGCGAAGCTTTCTTCTAATTTTTTTTGGTCTTATTTTGACTGTTCATACTGGCTTGTTGGGGACTCTGTCAACACCACAGCAGGCAGATCCTGAAGGGGTTCCCCTGCTGGGCGAAGTGCCCGAGCAGGTGTCATTCCGTGAATGGGTTCCCTGCACCCCTGAGCTGCAGCCATGTATCAGGGACCCACTCTACCTGTCTTGGATTCAGTGGGGCCTCCCGAGGACTGCCAACAGCTTTGTTCCTGCTCCTTAAAATCCCAACTCTTCCTGTAGCCTGAGACCACTTTCTGCCTTGGGTCCCACCCTTTTAATTCCTACCTCTCTCTGGCTGCCACTTTGGCCTTTTTTACCTTCTATTTTTAAAAATATCTTCTTATGGAGAGCATTTCCTATAAACCAGAACCTGGGTTAAGTAAATTCTCAGTGTTCATTTCAATCAATATAACTCTTGTGTTTTCAATATCAAATCCATTTCAATTTTCTCACTTGAGCTCTTAATAGCCTTGATTGTACACACCTCAAGTTCATGCAATATTGAAGCAGTTAAACAGTATTTGCAGAACTTTTCAGCATTTTTCTTACAGCTTTAAAGGAGAATAGACTTGAGGCAACTGCTAATGTTTGAGGAGACGGGAAAGTGTGGACTCAAAGATGCGTCTGAGTTTTGAGTCTCAGGTATTGGGGGACAGCCATGGTGTGGCTAATGGAAGAGAGGAAGATAGACTATGTTGGGGACAGGGTGCGTGTGCTCAGTGTGAAGCTTCTCATTGTGTCATTTGTCTCAAATGTATATGGAATTTTTCATGTCATGTTTTAGTATTATTGAATTCTGGATAGTTATTTTCCTGAAGATTGAGCGAGAAATGGATTTTTCATTTGCCTTTTCCCAAGTACATAAATTTAATTGGTTTTGCCTTCTCACTAAGACTTTTGCTTTAATTAATGACCTCTTTTTATTTTTAAATCAAGGCCAAGGCCACAATATAAATTTGCATAATAAATGCAAGCAGTCTGAACTTGATCCCTGAATATGCAAGCTATCTGTGCATAGGAACCAGTTGAACTCCCAGCTGGAGTTTGTGGGATTAATTTGCTATGTTCAAGAAGTATTATGGCCTGTGTCTCTCTCTCTGCAGGAACAATTTTTATACCTTCAACAATTTCAAGATCTATGCTTTTCTTTTTCTTTTATTCTTTAGATCAATGGCCAGTTGCACACACAAAAAAAATGTAATTCCTTTGGGAGGAAAATCTGTGAGAAAAGGGAAATGGCTTCCAACCCTAATGCATCAAAGAGAGTCAACGACACCCCAGACGGACCCCCACCTGCCGTCCTCTGGGCCCATGCGCTGAGCGAAGCTTAAGGCAGCCGCCGGCACTCTCGAGATCCACTTCAGATGCTTAGTAAAGCAAGAGTGGAAACGTCCCTCTGAGCTTTTCATCTCATTATCCCTTAAAACTCCCATCTATATTTAGAAATGATTGCAAAGGGCTGAGGACCAAAAAAAAAAAAAAAATACAACCACGAATTGATCACCCAAAGGTAGGTTATTTGAAATCGGGTTAGCTACATATTATTCACTTATGAACATTTATCTAAACACTCTTGGCCTCTCAGCAAATATCTTGGTGCATATATGGCTGGTCTCATTCAACAAAATAATGCA
Source organism: Lemur catta (assembly GCF_020740605.2). Classification (NCBI taxonomy): domain Eukaryota; kingdom Metazoa; phylum Chordata; class Mammalia; order Primates; family Lemuridae; genus Lemur; species Lemur catta. The sequence continues at coordinate 21,803,884 of NC_059136.1, forward strand.
TTTTCCTTCTTGTTGTTAGTTCTTTGCAGTCTTCATGTCTGTCTGCGCCTAAAAACTTTCTCAATTAAACTGAAGGAAGAATCCTCCCGGCCGACTCGCCTGAGGACGCCATTAGAACATTTCATTGCATGGTGTGCATTCCCCCAAGCAATCCCATTAAGAGAATATTAGCTTTTTCTAATTTAGAATGTAGTCCTTCATGTGCAAATAAAAGCGGGAAACACTAATAAATAACTATTTTAAGATGATACTGTGAGGCACATCGCAGGTGCCGCAGAGCCTTTCATGAAACAGTAAAGTTCAGACGGCAACATAGTTCCGGCTCCCTCCGGTGATTTATTGAAGACAGAGGCTCTTAGCAAAACCACCCCTCTCCTGTGGCTGGTCCCACAGTCCTCCCATCCAGCCCTGTGGGCACAGCCCTGGCTTCAGGCTCGGCTGACGTGTACCTTCAGTGGCAGAATGAGGGTTAAGGCCACAGCACACATCTCTCGGCTGGGCACATCTTCCCATCAGGAGGCAGGGCCCATGATTTATACCCTTAATAATCTCTTATTAATACATTCATCCATGATACTTCACACTCCAAAGTGCTTCACTCTGTATCACCTCTTTGAAGTAGCAAAACTACCCTCCCAGATCACATGTTGTTGCTTCAATTTACACACGTAACATAAAAAGTTTTTCTGATATATTGACAGTCACAAAGATACGTGTGGAAGACTTCTGGCTAAAGACCTGGGACCTGAACCAAGGACTTCGTAGCCTTAATACTTGTTTACCCAAATATGCCCCTATTTATTCTAGTCTATTTTTTCCAGGTTAAGATTCAGTTTTTTTGTTTGTTTGTTTGTTTGTTGAGACAGAGTCTCACTCTGTTGCCCAGGCCAGAGTGCCATGGCGTCAGCCTAGCTCACAGCAACCTCAAACTCCTGGGCTCGAGCAATCCTTCTGCCTCAACCTTCCAAGTAGCTGGGACTACAGGCATGTGCCAACATGCCCGGCTAATTTTTTCTATATATTTTTAGTTGTCCAGCTAATTTCTTTCTATTTTTAGTAGAGGCAGGGTCTCACTCTTGCTCAGGCTGGTCTCGAACTCCTGAGCTCAAACGATCCACCCGCCTCGGCCTCCCAAAGTGCTAGGATTACAGGCGTGAGCCACTGCACCTGGCCGGGATTCAGTTTTTTAAAAGTCATCCCTAATAGAAACATAGCCAGATGGATTTTTGGGGTATTAGAAATAGGTCTTTGAGCAAGAAAAAAAAAAGCGTTTTGACATTTTTGACCTCCTCTTCCCCTTTAACTCTTACAAAACTAGACTTATTAATCCAATCAAAAAAGTTTTATTAAGCAGCCAGTGTCCAGAATGAACAAGATGCTTCAGAGCATGGTTCCTGTTCTCACAGACATGGCAGCCCTGAGAGTGGGGAAATGCCACCCCCAGGAATGTTCTGCACTTGCTGTGACTGCAGTGAAGGGATGAAGGTGAACAGTGGGTTTGGAGCCATCACTGTCACTTGGAGTCACACAAGCCATGGAGGGGCAGAGTATGCACTCTGTTCACGTGTGACTCCTGTGCTATTAGAGTCAAGGACCACGTCTTTAAAGAGGGAGATCTCGGGGAAAGAGGGGTTTGGGAGGCCCCAGGAGAGAGAGGGAGAGCCAGGCAGGGAGGGGGCGCGTAGCAAGTCAGGTCCTTGGAGGTGAGAGTCCTGCAGAGGACAGCGGGTCTTGGTAAATAGGGAAGAAAACAGTATGCTGAGCCCCCACCTGGGAAAAGGCCTCCACACTCCCTCCTTTAATACGGCACCTCCTTTAATACCGTTACTGGTCCTGTTTTATTGATGGGGAAACCGGTGTGAGTTGCTGGTACAATATGACCAGACCCAGAATCAAAGCCTCATCTCTGGCTTCTCTAACAGTGCGCTTGGCACACACCTGGAGCCCAGCAATCGTGGGGCTCTGGGAGGCGTGGAGGCACGAAGACCAAACTTGCACTTCTCTTGGGAAAAATGACATTCTACTTATTGGTCTAATTATTTCTTTCACTTTCTAAGATAATGTAAAAAGAAGAAACAAACTCTAGTCTCAAGTAGGTAATACACATTGCTTTATAAAATTGAATATTCATATTATTATTAAAATAGATTTTTTAAACAGAACTTCAATACCGAGGGCTCTAAAACCTGAAGCTCTCTGTCCTGCCTGTGGTGCAAGCATCACTGCTCTGGAGGGCGGGTCACTCGGGATCCACCCCCGAGGGGAGACAGACAGCTGAGGGGGCTAAAGAGCTGCAGATTCACACCAGCTGCTGTCTCTCTGGTAATCAGCATGACATTTTGATTGTCATTTCAAGAAAACAGAGTGTGTCAGCCACAAACACTCTGTTTATTTTTGGTGCTTTTATTTTTGGAATCATAAACCAGAAACAGCACATAGAATAAAACATAAATATCCGTGGCTTATTCTCCCAATTTTCTTTTTTTTTTTTTTTTTTGATAACTTACTGAATATGGACAAAATAATCCATAGAGCTCAAGTAATTTACTGGCAAACATTTCAAAACCAGTCAGTATTCATGACTGTCTCTTTAAAAACCTGAGATTAAAAAATAGACAATAAAGCTACCCAATTCCTGAATATAGGAATATTCTAATTACATATGCCATATTTTGAGCAGACATCTTTTTTTTATTAATCTAGCTAATATATCATGCATGCTTTGAATTCTGGATTAGAAATCTGCATCTATTCACAACATGCTAGTCAACTTAAAACGCTGGGATTCACAAGCCCATTTGGATTTGCTTTTAAAATTAATTATAGTATAGTCTCTTCCTAAGACTGCAATGAAATTGAAGACTGCAATGAAAAACCAGTATGTCATTGGTTTTAACTTTTTTAAAAAACCAAGACAGAAACATAATCTGAAATAGCTATAGAGGCTACTTCTTACACTTAACATCTCTTTGTGAAGTGGACTCTATGTTAACTCGCCCTCTGCTTACCTGTGGTTCTCTAGGCAAAGAACATCCCTGGAGTTTTAAATAATGCTTTAATAAACAATTAGAATCAAGACCTAACCCAGTAAGAGAATTTCAACTATTATTGAGAAACTTGCTTAAGATGCAAAGACTTTATCAAATTGTCTTCTCTAGTACTGCTAAGAGTATCTAGTCGCTAGGAAACAAGAAAGGATGATTAAAATAATATATTTTATAAATCAGTGAGATACCTCCTCACCCCATTAGTATGGATGCTATTGAATAAATAGAGAATAACAGCGTTAGTGAGGATGTGGAGAAATTAGAACTCTGTGCACTGTTGGTGGGATTGTAAAATGGTGCCACTGCCATGAAAAACAGTATGGAGGTTCCTCAAAAAATTAAAAATAGAATTACCATATGATCCAGCCATCCCACTTCTAGGTATATGTCCAAAGAAAATGAAAGCAGGGACACAAAGAATAATTTGTACATCTGTGTTCATATCAGCATTATTCACAATAGCCAAAAGGGAGAAGCAACCCAAGCATCCATCAGCAGATGAATGGATAAAGGAAGGACATTCTTCAACATGCTACAACATGGGTTAACCTTGAGGACATTATGCTAAGTGAAATAAGCCAGTCACAAAATGACAAATACCGTATGATTCCATTCATATGAGGTACCTAGAGCAGTCAAAGTCATAAAGATAGCAAGTACAATGGAGGTTGTTGGGGGCTGGAGGAGGGGGCATGGGGAGTTGTTATTTAACGGGTACAGAATTTCAGTTTAGGATGTTAAGAGTTCTGGAGATGGGTGGTCATGATGGTGGAACAACAGTGTGAATATACTTAATGCCACTGAACTGTACACTCACAAATGGTGAAGATGGTAAATTTTATGTGTATTTTATCACAATTTTAAAAAATGACATATTTTATCACATAAAATAAATTAATTGATAATAGTTTTTAATAAAGATAAATGACATATAGTAGTAATTGCTGAAATGATACAATATTTTCACAAATACCACATTATATGATAAACTATGTATGTATATTTAGGAACCACAAGCCACTGACCTTCAATGTTGTGTAACTTACAAATTATGTCAATCATCTTAATCTCGATAGATGATAACTGGTGTATAAGGAATAGTCTTTCGATTGGCTAATGGATACAAAAGTATGAAGGGATAGGAGGAATAAGTTCTATTGCTCTATAGCACTATAGGGTGACTATAATTAACAATAATTTGTTTTATATTTTCAAATAGCTAGAAGAGACTTGGAATATTCCCAACACAAAGGAATGACAAATGTTTGATGTGATGATATGCTAATTACTCTGATTTGATCATTACACTTTTTATGTATGTATTGAAATATCACATTGTACCTCATAAATATGTACAATTATTATGTGTCCATTAAAAATAATAAAAGCAAAAAAAGAAGAACTACCATATACCCATATGAATGTAATTTCATCAGGTTCCTTACTGAACACATTTTGGGGCCCTTACAGTGCAGTGCCTGGTAGAATCTTGCTCAGGGTAAATATCTGAATGAGTGGATCAGACACCATTAGATGTTATTCTTAAACATAAAACTTCTTGTGCTGGATATATTAAGATTGAGTTGGAAAGAAACCCATTTGTACATTCACTAAATTAAAAAATGCTAAAAGAAAAGAATACTACTTCAAATTCCAAACACAGGCAATAAATAATTTCAGAAAAAAATTAACAAAAATAATTCACTTCCTGGAATATATATTTTTTATAATTTCTTAATGTATTCAGTTTTCTTCTCTACATTGAAAATCCTTCTCAAATGCCACCTTCCTTAGACCCCACATGATGATAATTTTGGCCATTTCTCTTAGTTAATCCCCTCTTCTGGAGTTTTTAAGATAAAGAGAGCTTCCCAAAGTTCTTATAACTTATCAGCATATGTCTTGGTTATATTTTTCTTATTTTGCATTTATCTATTTCTTCTTGAAATCTCATTTATCTACATGAAATTTGAATAGATTCCTTTGTTTAACTTGGGCAGCCGTTTAATTTTTGGAGACGACAGCCTTGGCTATAATAGAACAAAGAGGGTGGGTGGGATCTGTGCCTTTATCTTGTACAGTTTTAAAACTCTAAGAGCATTAGTATACTCTTCTATTGCATAAACGAAACAGAAATTCTTAAGCATTTCTAGAGCCCTCCCCGTGTGGTGGATTTCAGGGATTGAGGAGCATGCAGGATTGCTAAGAGCCCAGAGGAGGAGGTAGCCTGCCTGGTGTTAGGTTTAACTTCACCACCTACTGTCTGTGTAACCTCAAACACGTTACTAAACCCCTTGTGCCTCAGGTGCCTCATGTGCAAAATGGAGATAATATTAATAAAAATACTTGCCTTCCAGGGTTGTTCTGAGGATAAAATGAGTTCTTGTACATTTTGTAGCACTTAGAATTAGTGCCTGACATGTAAGTGCTTGTAAGTTTATTAAGTAAAATTTCACGTGTGGAACAAACCCTAGCAGAAAAATTTCACATGTGATTACATTTTTAAAGGAAAAATAAAACAGATATAAGACCACTCTTTGGGAAAGCTTTATTGGGAAAAGATACAAATAAGATATTCTTGTTAGATTCAGTTTAAGTGGAAATTATCAGATGTAATAACTTACTTGAACATACCCTCAACATCAGATTGGGAAGGTTTTATCTCTTAAATGAATGAAAAGGATACCTTCATAGGAAGATGTTAGGTCACACACTATAAATGACTACATATTTTCACTCATCAAGTTGAAGACAAATTATCCTTCAAGAAATGTCCATTAATCCAGCATGGTTAGTTTTCACTTCTTCAAATTACCAAAGCCAAATACATTGGCATATTTAGTCATGTCACTTGCATATGAACACATTTTATTAATGACTTCTTCAGTATTTGTCTTTCCTTCCTCCCAAGATTTCAATGAACTGGTCCCAAGAATTTTATCGTGAAAATTTAAAAACTTTACTAAATTATAAAACTTTGCACATATGAATAACTGAATGAATGCAGCAAGCAGTGACTATGTTCATGGACAAAAAGAGGCAATACATGGGAAAGATATCATTTATCCCCAAACTAACCTGCAAAATCAATGCAATTGCAATTAAAATCCCTACAGGATCTTTAGTGGACATTGGTAAACTAATTCTAAAACATGTATGAACAGAATGTGGGCTACAACAATATTAAACATTAAAACAAAGATGCCTTTGCTGATTTTGTTGAAGATTGCTTTGGCTATTCAGGGTCTTTTATTGTTCCATACAAATTTTAGGATTTTTTTTCTGTGAAAAATGATTTTGTAATTTTGATAGGAATTGCATTGAATATTGAATCTGTAGATTGCTTTGGGTAATAATAAAGTACTTATTTTTTGATGCTATTATAAATGAGATTGTTAATTTCTTTTCTGGATAGTTTTCTTTTTAGTGTATAGAAATGCTACTTGTTTTTGTATGTTGATTTTGTAACCTGCAACTTTACTGAATTTGTTCATCAGTTCTAACTCTTTTTTGGTGGAGTCTTTAGGGTTTTCTATATATAAGACCATGTCATCTATGAACAACAACAATTTCACTTCCTCCTTTCCTTTTCTTGTATTTCTTTTTCTTGACTAATTGCTCTGGCTAGGACTTCCAGTACTATGTTGAATAGAAGTGGCAAGAATGGGCATCTTTGTCTTGCTCCTGATCCTAGAGGAAAAGCTTTCAAATTTTTACTGTTGAGCATAATGTGAGCTGTGGGCATGTCATATTGCCTTTATTGTGTTGAGGTAAATTCCTTCTGTATCTTTTTTTTTTGAGAGTTTTTAACACGAACAAACATTGAATTTTGTCAAATGCTTTTTCTGCATCTATTGAGAAAATAATGTGGTTCTCATTCTTAATTTTGTTAGTACAGTGTATCATATTTATTGATGTATACATGTTGAAACATTCTTGCATCCATGGAATAAATCCCATTTGATCATGGTGAATGGTCTTTTTAATGTGCTGTTGAATTTGGTTTGCTAGCATTTTCTTAAGGATTTTCACATCTGTGTTCATGAGGGATATTGGACTGGGTAGTATTCTTTTCTTACAGTGTCCTTGTCTGGATTTGGTATTAGGGTAATGTTAAAAAGGGAACTCTTGTACACTGTTGGTCGGAATTTAAATTAGTACAACCATTTTGGAAAATAATATGGAGGTTGCTCAAAAACATAAAAATTACCATATGATTTAGCAATCCCACTTCTAGGTATATAACCGAAGGAATTGAAACAGTATGTCAAAGAGATAGCTACATTCCCATATTCATTTCAGCATCATTCACAATAGCCAAGATATAAAAGCAACCTAACTGGTCATCAGTGGATGAACAGATACAGAAAATGTGGCATGTATACACAATGGAATACTCTACAGCCTTTAAAAAGAAGGAGATTCTGTCATTTGCAACAACATGGATGGAACTGGACGATGTTATACTTAGTGAAATAAGCCAAGCACAGAAAGAGTATAATCCCACTTACATGTGAAATCTAAAAAAGTTGATCGTGTAGAAATAATAAAAAGGTAGTTACTAGAGGCTGGGGAAGAGGGGCGGGATGAGGAAAATAAAGATGTTGATCAAAGGGTGCAAAGTTTCAGTTAGACTGGAGAAGTAACTTTTAGTCATCTATTGCACTGCATGGTGGCAACAGTTAAAAATAATGTATTATATATTTCAAAATTGCCAAAATAGATTTGTAACACTTTCACTACAAAAAAATTATAATTTTGTAAGGTAATGGATAAGTTAATTAGCTAGATTGAATTTTCCTATACTGTATACATAGATCCAAACAATACATTGTACTCTATAAATATACACAATTATTATTTGTCAATTAAAAGTTTAAAAATTTTAAACAAAGAAGGTGAACTTAACTTCCTGATATGGAAATCTCTTATAAAGCTATGGGAATCAAACAATATAGTATTGACACAGAATCAGCAGATCAGTGGAACAGGATAGCTAAAATATAGAATTATGATTAATTTGGGAATTTGATATAGGATATGATCGAGATGTCATTTAAAATCACAAAGAAAAGAGGGATTACTCAGTAAATAGTTAAATTGGCTACCCATTTGGAAAGAAAATGAAGTGAGATTCCTAACTCACATCATCTAGAAGAGTAAATCCCAGATGAATTGTGGAGTTATCTTGAAAATAAAAATGATGTAGAAGAAAAGATAAAAGACCATCTGTATAAATTTGGGAAAGGAAAGACCCTTATATTTAAGTAGCGCTAGTCTTAGGGGGGAAAGTCTGACTCCTCCAAAACTAAAAGCTGATGTATGAATACAGACACCAGCAATATATAGTAGTCAGATTAAATAAAGACCACCTAAATATAAACAAGAAAAATAAACCCCAATAGAAAGGTTTGCCAAAGGAGAGCCAGAAGCAAATTATAGGAGAGAAAATGCAAACGGCTGATAAACACACAGATATTTCTAGACTGTGAACTATTGATGGGATGCAATGAGAGAAGAAAAACATCTGGGCTGTACAGCCGGGGCACTCTCCTTCCAGCACTGCAGGAGCCAAGCCACGGGCTCCCCAGGCGAGAAGGGAGCCCAGGCGCACTCCTTGGCTCTGCCATTAGCAACAGCTACACAGCAATAAGCGCCTCAATGCTCTTCCTGGCTTGTTTTGACAAAACACAGGAGGTGTGAATATGTTTCTGCAATCCAGCATTCATACGGATGTGAATGTGAAGAGAAGAACTGGAAGGAGAAATAAAGGCACCAATATTTGTCTTCACTTTAATGGGGTGTGAGTAGGGAATGGTTAGCATTTGGGGGATAAAACATGGAGGTTTGTGTTTATGATTTAACCTCAATAACGACTGTCTAAAACTAGAACAGTTAGGAAAGTAGTGTTAGTGTAAACAAAACCATTTTATTTCGTACTGTAATGTCCTGTGTTCATAAAGCGGTGGCATAAACATCATATGAGAGTTGAGATTACCAGCAGGGACAGTAACACGTTCCACAGTGGCTGCCTCTGGGAGCAGGCCCGGGAGCAGGGCAGGGCAGTAAGAGCTCCCCTTCTCTGTTACCTCTACCTGGAGACCCTGTTATTCAGCTAAGCCAAATAAATGGATTTTTAAAAACAAAATGAAATAAAGTAAAACAAAATGAAGGACGATAAGCCAAAACTATGGCAAAATTCTCCAAAAAGGCAATTTCCAAAAAGGTTTTATTTTAACAGTTAGCTCTAAGATTCAAGTGGGTTTGCTTATATAGTGATATTTATTAGGACTCTCACTTTATTTCCTTCCAAAGTAGATGGCCGGTTTTGAGATGCTTTATGTCTGTTTTTGGAAGTAATTTCTGCATCACTGTAAATGAGAGGCCTAAATATATGGCAGACGCTATCCCCTTGACACCGATGGCCCACCTGGCAGGATTCCCTTCCCTTCATCACTTTGTCGTCAAAGGATGAGAGCACCAGAGGAACCCCAGACCTGGACGTCTACCCAGAAATCTCTGTCACCCTCTGTGCTTTCTTCACTTTATTCTTTTCTTCTGATTTTTATGTGGCTCTTAGTGTTAAATATGGAGAAAAAATAATGCATTTTAAAAATATTCTTGTTAAAGGAAATAAACAATGATATCTCTCTGGTGTTAAAAGGCGCTGTCAAGTTTATGTGGCATCAAGACAAAAATACTGATCTTGGTCTGGTAAATCCTGGAACCATCCAGGTAAGTGGGGTTCGGGCCAACCCAGGCCCAGAGATCTGACATCTGGTTTCACAGTTATTATCTAACAGTTATAGCGATAGGGACAGCTTAGAAGCCAACTTTACCACCAGAGGAGTAAACAAAATGACTCTGCAGTCAAGCACCAAGTAATCTGGGAAAGGAAGGAAGGGACGGAGGGAGGGAGGGAGAGAGAAGGAAGGAAGGAAGGGAGGGAGGAAGGGAGGAGGAAGGAAGGAAGGAAGGAAGGAAGGAAGGAAGGAAGGAAGGAAGGAAGGAAGGAAGGAAGTAAAAAAAAGAAAAGAAAGAGAAAAAACACATAATATTCTGTGTGTGTGTGTGTGTGTGTGTGTGTGTGTGTGTGTGTGTGTGTGAAAATAGAGAGAGAGAAAGGCAGGAGGGGAGAGAGAGAGAGAGAGAGAGAGAGAGTCAGTTTGGGGCAAGCACAGTGACCTACATTTAATCTCCATGCATCAGACAGGACCCCAGCTGTCTCTGTGTAAGCTACTGTCTGTTTAGGCAAACTCTGGGCAGGGGTACTTACACTGGGCCCCAGTCACATCCAAGTTTCTAAAGTTTCCTCTCACATCATAGGCACAAAGCACTCTTCTTAGGACAAGAAGTGAGATAATGCCAGTCATTAGTTGTCTGACCCACAAATGTATGAGTGCATTAGTCTGACTCTTTAAATGAAGCTATCCACACCGAAGACAGACCAGAATCATAATGGATTTATAAAGGAGCAGGGATGGGAACAGAGACTAAAAGTGATTCTGTATGCAGGTCTCAAAGGATTTATTTAAGCAACCCCCATCTCCTCTTGACAGACTTGGCTCAGTTAGTGAGAATTTAATTAGCCTATTAAGAATAAAATTATAGGTGCACTCTTTTTCCAAAATTAATAAACGTGGTCCCAACTTTGGATTTTACAGGAAACTACACTCATATCCAGCAAACCATGGTAGCAGTCACTGCTAAATTTTAACTAGTTTTTTCTTTATTGGATGCCCACTCAAGGGGGTTGATTCCCTGTTGAGCTAATGAAAACACAGGGGCACACACAGGAAGAAGGCTACTTGCTGTGCTACCTGCGTGGACGTGCAGCACTTCCAGATTGCAGAGCAGGGGACTCAACACGTTACAGTAGGCACTGAGATGGCCACTGGCCCCAAATAAGATTTAACCTGCAGAGCAATATCCCCCAGCATGGGTGGCCACAATAGCTCTTTCCAGACGGACAATATTTTGATTGAGGGTGCTTCTGACTCCCCACAGATGAGAGGCCACCTGAGGCTGCCTCTGCCTTCCTTACATTCTGCTCTTGTCCCCCCACCCCCTGTCTCAGAAGGGATGCGCCGGTGGCTACCTACATGTTGCCTTTCCTTCCCCCGTGGGGAATTTCCCTGCAGATTGCTTGACCTCCTTTCCTGTCAGCAGAATCTGTTCAGAACCACTTGGGATCCTCTCACAGGGTTCGCTAATTTTGATGCCCACAGAAGAGAACTGGACTCTCCTATGTAAGCCTTTTTCTTCAGAAGGCTCTGGGATCTTTTTGTCAATTTCCATCACTCGCCCCCTCCCCACTCACCCCATGTCAGGAAAAAAGACAACTCTTTCTAAGCCACTCAAAGCTTTAAGCGGGCACACGTGCACGAGCCTGTACACACACACACACACACACACACACACACACACACACACACACACACACACACACCGTGGTGTTTTGTCTCTGTCTAGGTGATTTTCTAACTTCTCTTGCTGGCATAGAAGGAACTGGCACAATTTTCAGTCCACCCTCAAAGGGCAGCAGCTACAAATCCATGTTATATTCCAGTGGTCCTACTCCCTCCTGTCCCCGGACTCAGTGATCTGCACAGGCTGGGGCTGGGCCGTGCTCACCTTTGTTCCCGCTGAATCCAGTGCATTACCTGGAACGAAGAAGGTGCTCGGTGAGAACCTGCTGACATAAACTAATGTAACTTCAATGGGAATCACATTTAAACTCTGTGAATATGATTAGTTCTCGACACATTTTTGTGTCCACAATCTGAGTTAAATCACTTGGATTTCTTCATTTTTACACAAATGTAGCAGCCTGATTTCACTGTGCTCTTCCTCATAGACTCATATGCAAAGGAACCTAGGGCCCATCTGATACAAATACTGCTTCTCCCTCTGATCTCCTTGGTCATCCACACTGTGCTGGCAGCATCTACAGCAGATAAAACACAAATTGCTTATTAGAAGTATACAACATGGTTTTTATTTGTCAATATTCCTACAACCTCTATATAACGCCATTATATTTAAATTCAACTTTTTGACGAAGTTCAACTTCTTAAAAAATCTAAATGGCTTCTTCTAAAAGACACAAATAAATAGAAAGATATCTCATGTTCATAGATTGGAAGAATTAATATTGTTAAATATTAATTTAACATACTACCCAAAGTGATCTACAGATTCAATGTAATCTTTATTAAAATTCTAATGATATTTTTACAGAAATAGAAAAAAACAATCCTAAAATTCATATGGAACAATAAAGACCCTGAGAAGCCAAAGCACTTTTGAGCAAAAAGCAAACTATAGTATAAAAGTATAGTAATCAAAACAGCATAGTACTGGCATTAAAACAGACACATAGACCAATGCAACAGATCAAAGAGCCCAGAAATAAATCCACACATTTATAGGCAATTAATTTTCAACAAAGCTGACAAAAACACACAAAGGGGGAAGGACAGTATCTTCAATAAATGATGCTGAGACAACAAATATCCACATGCACAAGAATGAAAGTAGACTCTTATCTCACACTATATACAAATCAAATAAAAATAGATGAAAGATATAAACATAAGACCTGAAGATCTAAAACGACTAGAAGAAAACATAAAGGAAAAGCTACACAACATTGGTCTGGACAATGATTTTTTTATTTTACCCCAAAAACACAGGCAACAAAACTGAAAATGGACAAATGAGGTTACATTAAACTAAAAATCTTCTGCACAAAGGAACAACATTGAAGAGACAACCTACAGAATGGAAGCAAATATTTGCAAACCATATCTGATAAGGGGTCAATATCCAAAATATGTAAGGAACTCAAACAACTCAATAGTAAGAAAACAACTTGATTAATAAATGAGCAAAGAATCTGAAAGCACATTTCTCAAAAGAAGGCATACAAATGACCAACAAGAATACAAAAAATGCTCAACATCACTAATCATCAGAGAAATGCAAATTAAAACCATAATGAGATATGATCTCACACCTGTTAGATTACTATTTTCAAAAAGATGGAAGGTAAAAAAATGTTGGTGAGGGTGTGGAAAAAAGGGAAACTTTGAACACTGTTGTAGGAACTTAAATTAGTAGAGCCATCATGGAAAACAGAATAAAGGTTTCTCAAAAATTAAAAATAGAACTACCATATTATCCAGCAATCCCATTACTGGCATATATCCAAAGGAAGTGAAATCAATATGCCAAAGAAATAGCCACATTCTCATGTTCATTACAGTATTATTCACACAACAGTCAAGATAGGGAATCAACCTAAATGTCCATCCGGATGAATGGATAAAGAAAATGTGATATGTATACTATATATACTAATAGTATTCCATTGTGTCTATATAGGGATATACACAATGGAAGGAAATCCTGTCATTTGAAACAACACAGACAGAACTGAAGGATATTATTAACATGGTAAGTGAAATGAGACAGGCACAGAAAGACAAATACCAGATGATCTCACTTACATATGGAATCTAAAAAGTTACTCATAGAACGAGAGAGAGTAGACCAGAGTTGGAGAGATGTTGGTTGAAGGATACAAAATTTCACTTAGGAGGAATAAATTTGAAAAATCTATTGTACAACATGGTGACTATAATTAATAACAATGTATTATATTCTTGAAAATTGCTAAGAGAGTAGATTTTGAGTGTTCTCACCACAAATAATAAGTACGTGAGGTATACATATGTTAATTAGTTTGATTTAACCATTCCACAATGTATACATATTTCAAAACATCATGTTGTACATGACAAACATATACAACAAAAAAGGAACAAAAAGTAAATCATAAATACATAAATCAATGGCCTTTTCTGATATAAGGGGGAAAAAGGAAGCCTCATTATTTAGTAATTATAACGTAAATTCTTTGAAAGCAATGATTGAGGCCTTTCTTTTCTTTTATAATTTCTCCAAGCATTTGGGACCTTGATTAATGCTTCTTTGAAGCAATTCTGGAATGATTTGTTGAGAAAAATTACTGAAAGCAGAAAAGTGGAGATCCTAGAGATTCTCAAATGTTTTCAATAAAATGGAAAACTTCAGCTACCTTAGAATGTCACATTTTAACTATTCTTCCAAACTCCTTCCTTCCGTTGCCATTTTCTGTCCAAAACCTGCATTCTTGCTTTTCTCCCAACCGAAGCTGGTGCTAATTAACAGGTGTGAGGAATCTTAAATGCTAGAGCGTGCACCATAGACACAGTAGCTTACATAGATAATGAGCAGCTAAATTAGAGGGTATGCACTTGACAAAAAACATTTTTAACCAAATTATTTAGGCTTGCAAACTGGCTTCTCTGAAGGAAATTCAGCAAAAAGCTATAGTAAAGTGTTTTTCAGTTGTGGGGTGCTAAATAATGCAACAGTGTATCCACCAGATATTAGGTCATTCATTTTGTTCATGAAGTTTGTTTATTCAAAAGAATGAGCAAATTCTTTCTTGTAAAAAATGAAAACTGTAGGCATCAATGAGCAGCTGGCCACATGCGCCTGGTTCTCATTTGTGGCTGGTGTGTTTTTGCTGAGTTTTTACTGATTCCTCCCTTGATCGGAGTGGATAAGAAAAAATAAATTTCTTGTGTGACTTTCCCCCATGCTATGCGGTAAAATTACTTAGTTCCAGGAACCAAATTATTCACCATAGAAAGATATATTTTATTTTAACAAATAGATTTATTTTAACATAACTTCATTTCGAAACTCATCACAATGTAGCTGCTGAGGTGTTGCTGACCAGAATGCATGCTGAGCTCAGTACCGAGTGAAATAATCAAATCATAAACTTGCTACAACTATAAGGTAGCATTACTTTAAACACAACAAAACAAATAAACTCCTTATCTGTGTGTGTGTGTGTGTGTGTGTATAATTTCCTCCCACATAAATGTCCTCCATGTGGTGAACAGATAGACTAATTAATTGTACGTAATGATTACTACTGCTATTTTTCCTAACTCTATATTTGAAGAGGGCTTTCGTTGTTTTTAGTTTCCTTCACTTGGACATTCTTTCAAAGTCTTCCTGTTTCCTCCGATGCAGCAGACGCTGTCAACAGTCTGAATGTCTGCTACTTAAAGACCCCTGGTATCAGAAGAATGTTTCTATTCTCTCAGCTCCCCCTTTCATCCAAGAGGGCATGGTAGTGAGGTTTCCCTCTGTTCTGCATCCCAGACACTCCCCTGTGGCTCATCCCGACTGGGTGACGAGAAGGCCCTGCTGACTTCCAGGTACGGGGCCAGAGTCAGACTTGCAAAGCACGGCAATGTTACAGGGGAGACCAGAGCCCTGAATAGTCCTACATATCTCAGGGAAATTGAAATCATACTCAAAAAAAAAAAAAAACCTTCCACAAAGAAATCTTTCTGGGACCAGGATAATTCCTCAGTGAATTCTACCAAATGTTTAAAGGAATAAATAATACCAATCTTACAAAACCCCTTCTAGGAATTAGAACAGGAAGAAATCACTTCCCAACTCATTTTATGGGGCCAGCATTACCTTAATACAGGAACATAAAAAAGACGTTAGTGGATAAACTGGTGAAATTCAAATAATATCTGGAGTATAGTTAATAATGTTGTGCCAATGTTAATTTCTTAGTTTTGATAAATGTACATGGTTACGTGAGATGTTAACATTAGAGGAAGCTGTGTGAAGGGCATACCAAAGCTCTCTGTACTTTCTTTGCAACTCTTCAAGTCTAAAAGTGCTTCAAAACAAAAAGCTTTTTAAAACACCTTATGGTGTAGGTATATTCATGATTGTTTTTCAGACATGGGAGCTAAATCTTAAAAGATTAAGTAATTCAAATAAGGCAGACCCAATATTTAATTCCCAGTGTGTCTGGCTCCTAAACCCATGCATGCAACTCTGCTGTTTTACTTCCCTGTAGCTGCCAAATATACCTTACATTTTACAGAGTTTAAAACATTTCACAAAGTCTATTGCATTTGATGATAGTGATTAACTTCATTGGTGCTTACTATCTGGCACATACACTACTGAAGTTCTGCTGTAGTCTTACAGCTTATCTGCTATTATGGTCTTAATTTTCAGAGAAGAACCCTCAAGGCCATGTAGAAAGAAATTGGGAGAGTTACTGAGGCTTAGAACTCCAGCCACTTGATTCCAGAGCTGAAGCTCACTTTTATCTATTATTCCAGGGGTTTGGATATTCTGATGGTTAATTTTATGTGTCAGCTTGACAAGGCCATGGGGCCCAGATGTTTGGTCAAACATCAGCCTAGATATTGCTGTGAAGATATTTTTTTTAGATGAGACTAACATTTAAATGAGTAGACTTTGAGTAAAGCAGATTCTCCTCTGTAATGTGGAAGGGCTTTGTCCAATCAGTTGAAGGCCTTAAGAGAAAACAGGCTAAGGTCCTCTGAGGAAAAAGAAAAAGGAAGTCTGAACTAGAATGGCAACATCGACTCTTCCCTGGGTCTCTGGCCTGCCAGCCTGCCCTGCAAAATTTGAACTTAACAGCCCCTATAATCACATGAACCAATTCCTTAAAATAAATCTATGTACACATACATACACACATATGTACATATGTATAAATATATATGTGTATATCAACATATGCATATGTGTGTAAATTCTGTATACAGATATACACATGCATAAATAGGTATACATTCATTTTAAGGAACTGATTCACAATTATGGAGGCTAAGTGTATTTACACATATATGTGTCTATGTCTATATATGTATATATACAGCCTATTGGTTCTGTTTTTCTGGAAAACCCTGACTAATACATATTTCCACACTAGCTATGACTGGTAAGAAAGTCAAATATTAATATTCCCACCTCTCCCGGTGAGGTCCTAACACCAACCAGCAAACAACCTTTGTCTCGGGCAAACAAGGTAGAACAGAGAGAAGGCAGGTGGCCTTCCAAGACAACGGAGAAACTTGAATGTGATCAGCTGTGGGTTCACAGGCGGGTGGTGTGTGAGGGGCTCGTGGTGGGGATGAGACTGCAGGGAAGCACGCTGGAAGGCGGTGTCGGGCTGAACCAAGTGCAGCGACTGCCTCGGGTGAAGTCAGAAAGAAGACTCTTACCTAAGGTGGGCTCAAGGCAGTGGAGCCAAGTAGTCTGAGAGAGTTAGGCCTAAATGGAAGGAATAAATCCAGTCGACACGTTTTGGGGTCTAATTCCCTCTTGTAAGCTCAAGACCTATATATCAATTCGTCCACTGCCCTCTCTATGAAGATGTCTTACAGACACCTTAAACCCAGACTTCACACAACTCTTCTTGTTTTCCTCTGCAAGGGTTAAAATCTCAGTAAATGGCACTAACACCAATGCATATCCAAAACCAGAGGGGTGGCACTCTTTAGTTTTCCTGAATTCTCAGGCCCTGTGGATGCTCCTTCATACATTTCTCTCACTACCAAGCACATTTTCCAGCTACCTCTGAGGACACCATCTAGTTTAAGCCTCCGTCTTGCTCACCCAGGACAGTCGGACACTGCTTGTTGTTGCTACAGTCAAAAGACAGGCCAGCCAAGAAACCAAAAATTATATGTGCCACAGAATTAATACACAATTATATATTAATCAATAAACATAATTAATATTGATTATTATATTAATATAGAATATTGATTCCCTCCATCTTGCCCTTCGGATAAATCTAATGTCTTTAGCCTGGCTCCAACGTGAAGGCTACTACACCCCTTTAGCTTTATCTCTTCCAGATCTTTCCTTTGTTCTGGACACAACACATGCCTTTGGCCCTAACCCTATCCCTAGGCCTTAACAAAAAGATTTATTCTAACAACATGTCTTTTCCCAGATTTTCAGCTAGCTACTTCCTACTCATCATCCAAGTTTTTTCTTTAGCATTTCATTTTCTGAGAGGCTTCATGGGCTCCCCTCTCTATTGACATGTACCTATAATCTGCTCTGGTAGGAAGTCACACTTCACTGTGACACTCATCTCATTTGTCATTACTGGATCACTGTCTATCTTCCCCACTTGTTTGTCATGTCTTTCAAACAGGAGACATGGCTGTTTCTTTCCAAACGGTAGCAACAGCAACCAGCACAGGGTCTCACACAGTGTAGACACTCAACAGACACGTATTCAAACAAAGTAAATTATTTAAACAGGTGAATTACATGACATTGGTGACTATTCAGTTATATACACTGGGTTTGCACATTCAAATTGAGTTAAAGAAAAGATAAGCAGTTGTAGCTTAAAGTTAATAAATAATAAATATTAACTGTAAGATCTAAGTCATATCTTTGTCCCGGCACTCTCGATAAGAAACAATTGGTAGGTGTTATGAATTTTCCTATCTGAAAAATGAGGAAAGTAGATACTAAAATAAGGATAGCAAGAACATGTTCATTACATTAGATCATGTGGATTAGAATTTTGCCTGACTTAATATTTTATACTAAGCATCTTCTTCCTGAACAGTAATGTAATTTAAGCAATAATAAAATCTTAACACATAGTTGTCAGTATTCATTGGAATTTAATTCATGATTGTATACAGTATAATCAACAGGTAATTAAAGAAGATATGATGAAAATAAAGATAGCATAACCCAAAGTCGGCACTGCAGATATGTTTTCACTCCAGCAAGGAGGACCCATATGCACAGATACTTTGACACTCTGACAGTATTTCTTTTAAGGTAAATAGATCATAAGCACTAAACACAATTTGTATTTCAATATGTGATTTGCTTGATTTTATGATTAAACATGTATCTCTCACTAGTCTCTATAAATTCTATAAAAGCAGGAACTCTATATATTCTCCTTACCACTGAGTCGCCAGGGCCTAGCACAGTGCCTGGCAATAATTGTAGGTGTAATAAATTATTTGTTTAATACATGAAGAATGGTTTTCAGATTTTGTGTGTGTTATATATATATATATTTTTTGAATGATTACACAATTTCACAATAAAACCCTGTTTCTCAAGACCTAATTGCCAACATTAGCAAAGCAAAAGGAGACATTTTGTAGAGAACTTGCAACTAGTGCTCATTCTCATGGAGCAAATAGCCTTAAAAAATTAATGGTGGCTTATTATATGCTAAGCCCCTTCCGGGTACTATCTCATTAAATAATCACAACACCCCTAAGAAGCGGTTATTATTATTCCCGTTTTATGGACGATGAAACTGAGGCAGTGAGAGGCGAGACACAGCAAGTGTAAAAGGATGACTCCGACAGCAGAGGCACCTGTCCGGTGATTTGGGGTTTCCTGCGTGCGCTGTGCCCGTCTGGGTAGGAGGGGCCCCCCGAGAAGCCGCGCTCGTGTGGGGAGAAGGAAAGGGCAGAGCCGGGCGGGCGCGGAGCCCCGGAGACAAGCCTTTCATCCCACTCCTCGGAACACAACTCACCTTTCCGGTGAGGGTCTTTCTTCTCTGGTTCTCTAACTGCGTGCAAAAGGCAAACGACAGGGCGAGATGACCGTGCAACCAGCGCCCAAACGGCAGCCCGGCTGCCCCACGCGGGCAGTCGGGGCGGGAGCGGCTCTGCGGCCGCGGAAACAGCGCCGCCTGTCGGGTCACCCGGGCGTCAAAGGCCAAAAGGCTCCAGGAGGCTTCGGGGTGTGAGCTGGGTCTGTTTTTCAAAACAAATGTTCCTTTCCGACATATGTCTTCAGATGACCTTTGGCTCATATTGTGATTGAGACGGGAGGAAAAGGAAGACTGTCGCTAAGCAAAACAAACACGGTTTGTCCCGGTTCATACTCTCCTCCCTCCCGCGAAACCGAGGAGCAGCATCAGCAGACGCGTGGGACACGCTCTCCGCAGCCTCAGCCCCGTCCCAGCGACGCTGTCGCACGCGAACGCGGCACCATACAGAGCAGGGACAGGGAACGGTTTGGCCACAGAACTGGCCCTGGACACATTTCTGTTGGAGTAGCAGGAATTTATGATAATTGTGCCACCAGGCTAATCTTTATCCTACAGGAATTGAACAGATCACCCTAATACTGTTACAGAAATGAATGGAGAAAAGCCTTTTTTTTTTTTTTAGTTCAAAATTCAGATTTTTTTAAGTTCAGAGCTAAGAGCTGAAAGAGACTAGTATGACTCAAGTCAGATCTCCTCCACGCACAAGCGCGGTCCTGGGCTGTTCTTTAAGGATGACACTGAATGCCAGGCGTCTGGTCCGTTTCTCTCAGAATGAAACGCTATTGAGAAGAAAGTGTTGTGGGTTTTCAGCACTTTCCTCTCCAGTTTGAGCCAAAGGTATATTTTTAATGGACACAACAAATACTTTAAAAGAGAGTTAATAATAAAAATGACTTGTAGGTGCCCTCACCACGCGACTCTCTGCCACCTGCTGCCCTTCCCACACCTCACCCGCAGGCACGCGGGGTGGGGCCCAGGGAAAGAGACCGCACAGCAGAGAGCAAACCGCATGCATTCACCCATAGTCCGGTGAGAAGTGCTTCTCTAGTGGCGTCTACTCAAAATCCATCTTTTTTCAGATCACCCATAATGAGTTCTTATTATGTCCCAGTGCTGTCCGGGACATGTGCACTTGCTCACACTGTGTCCTTGCCACAGCGCCCCTGACAGAGTCATTGCCACAGCCCCCCTGGGAGGGCCACCTCCTACCACCCACTTCACTGCTCCCTTTGAAATCGTTCATCTGCTTGTGCTTTTGGTTCTTAGTGATAATAACAATAGCTACTACTTATATTAACTTAATATATCCCTGAAAATGAACAGTTTGCGTGTGTCAGTTTTTAATCCTCTGAGCAACCCTTTTAGGTAGGCAATGGAGAGGCTGGATTTCCCCTGAGCCCTGCATTCCTGGGCAGGGTACTGGTTAAGAAGGCCCCCAGCCCAAACTCACCCTTTTGTTCCCCAGGACACAGCTTACTTCAAAGAACCACCCTTCCCCATGTGACGTAGAAAAGACTCTGGAATGCCCCTTTGTTTATCTGGGATACTACCAGGCACAGACCCTCATGAATGACTAGCTGAGCTTTGTCCCCACTCACCCATCTAGACAAAATGCCCAATAACTTGACCAAACTGTAGTCAGGACTCTCTCTCACCCCCAAATGTAGACCCACCTCCTTCGTGCCACCTGAGGACATTTCCTGCTCAACCGTGGGGTCATCACACCGGCTCCCCAATCTCCCCCACACCCGGCGCTCTCCAGCCGTGCCGACCCCTCCCTGTAAAAGAGAATCGCTTTCTGCTGGCCTTGGCGATGCCTGCAGGTCTGACGGCGGAAGTGTCCCCCATGGCAACTCCACCCTCCTCTACTGGCAACGATCCTTTTGGATACAGTGTCCCCTGACCTAAGTCTGGGCTCCTTGTTTACTGACAGTACAATTATTATCCATTTACAAGTGGATAAACTGAGGCACAGGGAGGGCCTGTAGCTTGCTGAGGTCCAGGACGTGCCTGCCGTGGCAGCAGCCCCTCAGAGCCCTCGTGCTGGCAGCTCTGTTCTCACACGGCGTATGTGCCAGCCGGCCTTTCAGTGCCGTCAGCCAAGAATTTCAGTCTGTCCTGCTTCATGTTCAAAGGGATTTCAAGCCTGAAACATGAATGTGAGGCAGAGAGGCTACATCACCGAGACCCAAGGGGTGGATCTGTTCCCGTTCAAATCATGAGAATTAAAATGAAATTTGGTTATCTGAAAAAGAGATCACAACAGGCCACCCCATCCAAAGTAAAACACTACCTTGAGTTAAATATGTCACAGGAGAGAATTTATATTCTTGGAAAACCTTCTGATCACTTGTTGGCAGGTGCTATGGTTTCAGTGATGGTGGTCCCCCCGGAACCCACGTTGAAACTTATTCCCACTGTGGGGGGTCTTAAGAGGTGGGGCCTTTTAGGGAAGTGATTAAGTCTTGAGGACTCTGCCAACACACATGCATTAACGCTTTACAAAAAGGCTAGAGGGAATTTGCTCAGGCTCTTTCTGCCCCTCTGCCTTCTGCCACACGAAGATCCCACTGAGAGAAGATGCCATTTGGGGAGTGGCCCTTGCCAGACACCAAACCTGCCAGCACCTTCATCGTGGACTTTCCAGACCCCAGAACTGTGAGACATGGAACATATTTCTGTTCTTATAAATTACCCAGTCTCGGGTATTTGGTTGTAGCAGCACTAACAGACTAAGACAGCAAGTAATACAATGCAGCCCACCTTCCTTATTTGCAGATTCCATATTTGCAAAATTCGCCTACTTGCAAAAATATATTTGTAGCACCAAAATCAATACTCACAGCACTTCCACAGTCTTTTGTGGACACACACAGAGTGGCAAAAGATTTGAATTGCCCAATGGGCGTGTTCCCAGCTGAGGCAAAACAAGGCAATGGTCTGCTTTCTTTCACACCACAAAGAACTGTCCTTTTCCTGCTCTATTTAGTGCCTGATTTTTGCACTTTCACGGTTTTGGGTGGTGATTTTGCTATTTAAAATGGCCCCCAGACATAGAGATGAAGTGCTCGCTAGAGCTCCCAAGCTCAAGGCTGGGATGTGCTTTATAGAAAAAATACATGTGTTAGACAAGCTTCCTTCAGGCACCAGTTATAGTGCTGTTGGCAGTGAGTTCAATGCTAATGAATCAACGATATATATTAGATATATTATAGATATAAATATGGTGTCTTTAAACAGAAACACATAAAACCAGGTTATGCATTGACTAGGTGAAGTGCTGTGATCAGAGGGTGGCAGGAACCTGATCCTGTTTTTCTCCTAGAAGCAACTGTTCAGTATTCACTAATGCAACCTTCGAGGTAACTTCCAGAACAAGCTGCCAGCAATAACAGGAATTGACTGCATGCTGCCCGGTCTTTCTTTTGTAAACTCTACCACCTCTGCTTTGTGCATTTCAAGGTAACTGCAGGTTTGTCACTTACCAGCTACTCAGCCAGCTACTTGTGTGAGGGAGAGGGAAGCTTTAGAATGAGGCAGTAAAAACTCTGAAGCCAGGGAGGTAAGAAATGTGCAAACCACTCCCAACTTACACAGCATCGTTCATTTTGATGCTCTGACATCTGTTCTGAGCAAGAACAGCAGGTGGATCCACTGAAGGAAAGAGACAAAAATCTCATTGCCGTGAGGCTTTCTTAATATATGAATGATATTCTTTTGTATCCCCAGTTTTTATTTTAAGGTGAATGCTGCATATTCATAGAAACTAAATTGCTTGTAAGAGATTCAGGTTAGAAATATAATCCACCCTGACCTCCTGTTTTTCCCAAGTGATTATTCATAGAAACTAAGTTACCTGCGAGAAACTCAGGTTCACAATAGAAGCCACCTCGTGTGCCTGCAAGGTGCTGGCTGAGGTGCTCTGCAATGCCCTGGCCCAGGCTGGCCGGCTGCACGAAGCGCCAGCACCGCTGCTCACTTCAGACACACTTGCAAAGCTCTCACTTGCACCCGACTTCTAGCCGTCTCTCTCCCGGTATTCACACTCTGTGCCATAAATGTGGTTTGCTCCTTGGCAGCAGCTTAGAAGCCAACACTGCCACCTCTCCCCATCCCCACCCAGCTGCCCACTGCTGCCTTTAGACACTGGGAAAGACCTTAATGCTTGGGACATAATGAATAAAGGCAACCTTGGGGTAACAGTTATGTGTTAGATCGATTTTCCGTACACATGCTTTATTAAACCCCATCCGTAAAATTTGATCCTGTCCTCAACAGACTAAATTATGCCCATAAGTGTGACCTCCACCTAAGTTTTTACAGCCCAGGCTTGAAAACATTGCTCTCCAACATCTTTTTAAGTTATTTGTGTTCATGTCTGATACTGTTGCGGTTAGCATTTGTTCCAAAGGAAATAGAGCCAGTCTATTTGCAGGTTTAAACACTGCAAATTCACTTCTGTTCTTGCTTGTAAAAAAATGGAAACAATTAATATTCTGTAGGCTGGAAAGAGAAATAGAAACTATGGATATTTACATTTGCAGAGATAGCAAAGGTAAAGATACCAATATTTATAGACTGTAATTAGAATGTTGAGTAGATACATATCCTACCCGCCATGGCCTGTCATTGTTTACGCTGTGGTCAGATTCAAGTGAATAATTCACACTGGAGGTTTATTGCTCGCATTATCTCAAGGACAAACTCACCCTTCAAGGTACTTTCAGACAATCTCCCATTAGTGGCATTCAGTCTTGGCTGAAAAGGAGACTCAGAAAGTGAAGCGTATGCGCTATTTTCCCCCAAGCTGACAAGTGGACTCAATAAATGTCTGGGAAATGCAATGGAAATTTCAAAGGAAAGGCAAGTGAAGGCCAAATCTGAAATTCCAATTTGAAATTACCTAGCTGTCAAACTTGGCAGACACCACTTTCTCACATCGACCTGCGACTCTCTATAAAAAATCCTTCATTCCAAGAGGAAAATAGCTGCCATCAAACCACAGGGCTCTTAAGGCCTTGTGCTGTTCTGCAGTGACACCTAAGACTGGTGCACAGTGGGGCAGCCACTCCAGGCGGCTTCTAGAGGCTTCCCTACACATGCCAAAGCGCTTTCAGATGGTGGTCGTAGTCATAAACTGTGAAACGCAAAGGGGTTACTTAGAAGCAGAGCTGGCACAGCCTCTAAGATGGTGGTGGGCTCAGAAAGGGATACCCCAAGACTGGCACTTTGACATGCAGAGAGGCCTTAGAAGCTGCTTCAGGATCAAAGTCCCTCTGATCTGCCTCCCCCAAAGCCCCCCCAGCACAGGGAGGAACTCCCCTGGGATTTCCTTAGCTAACCAAGAAAGCTTCTTTCCAAAACAATGCAGTCTTCTTAGGCCCCTTCCCAGGTGATTCATCAAATAAACAGAAAAGATCAACTACAACCACAGGAGAGGAGAAGACTGGGAGTGTTCACCAGCCCAGACAGACTTTTCATCTCTTCTCCCAAGGGCAGGTCCAAGAAGTGACCTGAGAGACAGTCTGCATTAAGACAGCCTTTGTCCCTGTGAGCCGCCGTCTGAGCTCTGGGCCTATCCATTGCCCCATTTCCCTGCCACTGGGAGCAAGTGCCTCGGAGCAGCTGGGCTACTGGGTACCCATCCTCCAGGACGCCGCACGCTAGACACGTTAAAATAAATTTTGTATGTCTTTTCTCCTATTCTGCCTTTTGTCAATTGATTCTCAGTGAGCCTTCAGAGGGCGGAGGGGATGTTTTCCCTCATCCCCTACAACAGATTTCCAGGACCTGGAGTGTGGCTGCAAGGGAGCCAGGCCTGCTGTCCACACGCCACCCACTCCGCTCTCCCTGGGAGGGAACCAGGGCGCGGAGCTGCTGGGCTTGCGTCTGACTCTCTTGCCCGTGGGCCAGTGATCGTGCCAAATGCTTTGAGCTTAAAACCAGTAAAGCAGAGCGATAGACATACCCACTCCACACGAATCAGGTTGAGCCAGATACCTCAGAGTGCGGGTGAGCCGGGCGTGACCTGGAGTGGTTAGAGTGGCTGGTGGTAGGTGGTGGGCACAGGGCAGCTGCAGGGGCTCGGGGGTGCACAGTGTGCCCAGCAAAGCCCCTCAATTGTCCCACCTGGCCAGTATCAAGGCCATGGGCCTCACCGACATCCCTGTTCTTTCCTTTGCTTTGATTTCATTTCTCCTTCACTATCACAGAAAAGGCACCTAAATCCTTATTGTGCGTAGCCAACTCTTCTACTTTATAGATGACCTGGGGCGATGGAGATAAGTAACAGTAATCTACCTAAGATCACATACTGGTCATACTTTCAAATACCATTTCAACCATTCTTCAGCCGCTCCCTCTTCTTCCTCCCTCTTTTCCACTCTCTCCAATTTCTGATTTATTTGAGAGTAAATCAGTTTTGCAATCCACTCCTCATATATATACATACACACACACACACACACACACACACACACACACACACACATATAGTCTGTTTGTTTGTTTGTTTTGCCTCCTCTGTTGCTGA
This sequence comes from Lemur catta, assembly GCF_020740605.2. Taxonomy (NCBI): domain Eukaryota; kingdom Metazoa; phylum Chordata; class Mammalia; order Primates; family Lemuridae; genus Lemur; species Lemur catta. The sequence continues at coordinate 21,829,922 of NC_059136.1, forward strand.
CCATTGCATCTCACCTGCATCCCACACATTGCCATGGTGTTTTCCTAAAACCAAAACCAAAAACCTTTCCTTCCCTAAGAGGGAATTGGGTCACATATGGGGAAAGCCCTTGAAAACCATTGGAAACACAAACAACTCAGAAACAATAATCCAATTTAGAAAGGAACGTAGAGCAATACATTAAAACAAATGCCTGAAAATTGACCATGGCCACACCTTGCCTCAAGGGGTTGTCATTTTCTCAGCTGATGAATGAAACGTTTTTGACCCCAGGGTTAAAAGGCAGAGAGCTGGCACTACCCCAACACATCCTACACAGTCCCCGCCACGTGGATGGATGAGAGTGTCATGGCACTGGGTGGACGCTGCCTGTGCCTTCCACCCAGTTCTCTCTAGGAGAGTCATAATGGTGTTTGGAAACAAATAAGAACCATGTAAAAATATTGTTTGGCTCATTCATGTGCGAGAGCTCTGCCCATATGCACACAATGCCTTTAGCTGGATAGAGGACATTTACAGAGTGTTTATTAGAACACAGATGAACATTGTGCAACAGGCATCTGCCACCAGTTTGGGTATTGATGCTTCAGAGGCCTGGACACAAGTTTGAATTATCTGGTTCTTCTGCCAAATATCCACAGTAAAACCCAGGCTCCCATCATGAAGCCTAAGGAGATGCACCATTTCTTGGCAGCACAAATGCAAATGGTCTATAATTAGCCCCAGGTTTTCACTTTGCTGCCAGCCAGTTGGTAGAAGAGCATTGAATCAAGTTTAATGGCTAACGAGCTTACCTTCTTAGAAGCCAAAGGAGGTACCTGAGCAGCGTATTTTGATAAAGGAGGGATGATCAAGGTACAAAAAGTGCCCCTTAATTAGCCTGGCCACGAGCTCCACCGTGAAGGCCCAAAAGACTTCTGCTGAAACATGAAAGTTCCCTTGAGCGAGAGTATCTTTGAGTTCTACACTTAAGGCTGGAAAAATTGTAATTAAAGTTTTCAACTGGGCGAATACACGCAGGAAATGAGCAGCCCGCTGAGTGTGCAGTGATCGGGTAACAGTCTGAAAGCCTGAATGTGTGCCCTCAGGGAAGGGTCTGGAGGAAATGAGAACAAGGGAAGGCAATCTGAGAGAAAAGTAGTGAATCACGCCGGGCTGGCGAAAGACTAGGTGGGAGTGGCTCAGTTACACAGGCACACGGACTGAGGCCCGGTTAGTCCGGAAGCTGAGCAGGAAGCCCGGCCCGAGAGGGGGTGGGCTGCCTGGGAGCAGGCTGTGGACCAGGCAGCCCCAGCTTGTGGGATCTGCTCTGCAAGCTTCTCCCGAGGGCAAATCCAGCCCTGTCTGTGGCCTACAGCCGAGGGCTAAGAAGGGTGTTCACATTTTCAAACAGTTGAAAAAACATCAAAAGAAGAATACTTCATGACACATGAAAATTACATGAAACTCAAATGTCAGTGTCAAACGAAGTTTTGCAGGAACACAACCACGCTCATTCACTGACAGCCATGAGTGCTTCCTCACCATGACAGCAGAGTCAAGTGGCCACCATGGGGACACCTGGGTCCCCAGAGCCTGAAATATTTGTTGTCTGGCCCTTCATAGAGAAAGCTTACCAATCCCTGCCCTAGACTCTCTCCCAAAAATCAATGCTATGGTTTGATTATTTGTCCCCTCCAAAACTCACACTGAAACTTAATCCCCAGCGTGGCCGCGCTGAGAGGTGGGGCCGTTAGGAGGTGGTCATGAGGGCTCTGCCCCATGAGTGGATCCATCCATTCATGGATTAATGAGCTGACAGATTAATGGGTTCTCGTGGGAGTGGGGCTGGTGGCTGTACAGGAAGAGGCAGAGAGACCTGAGCTAGCACATTAGCACACTCAGCCCCTCCCTATGTGATGTCCGGCACCTCCTCAGGACACTGCAGAGAGTCCCCAACAGCAAGAAGGCCCTCATCAGATGCAGCCCCCTTGGCCTCGGACTTGCAAGCCTCCAGAACCGTAAGAAATAAGTTTCTTTTCCTATAAATTACCCAGTTTCAGGCATTCTGTTATAAGCAACAGAAAATGAACTAAGACAACCGAGTTTTTACTTTTGTCTACAGCTGGTAATTATTCCGAGCTCTGAAGGAACACGCTGCTCACCTGCCAACAATCCATTTAAGAAGCTTTGCCATGACCGTCCTGTAGTGTTTGCGTGTTTGTAGGCACTTTTCCTTAATAGTTCATTCAAATTAGAGGGATACAAGGAAAAAGGAAAGGGCTGACACTCAGCCGTAGTTCTCATAAACATAATGACATGATAGCAGGCCACCTGCACAGGTCTACCAGATGCCTATGGGGCTGCAGCCAGGCTAGTGTCACAAAGGGTCTGCACTGAAGGTGTAGGCAGGGGCCCAAGTGGGGCCCGCAGAAACAAGGAGAGCCTCGGGGAGCCCTGGGCCAGAGGAAATCAGAAGGCACAGTGTTGAGTTTGCGGGGAAAATGTTTACTTTAACTGGAAACTGGAGCTTAAGCTTTCACTGAGGATTGCAAGCGACTGTGATTCCCGCATTGTTTGATTTGCTACTTGGGTTAATCCCAAACTCTTTTAGCCATTCAAACTTCACATTTTATAATTCTGCACCTTGTCTCGCTTTGAAGCTGCCTACAGGCTTAGTGGGCTTTGAAGTGGCCATTTGAAAAGAATATTCTGTCTTCCAGTCCAAGAGAAAGTAAAACAATAGATGTTCACTTAAAATAGTACAAGGATTTTATAGGAGAGGAAAATGAAATGCTTCAAGACCAATCTGTTCAAATGGGATTGTTTCTGCCCCACAATTGCCTTCAGAGTGTGGTTTTTCTTTTTTTATCTTTCTAAATGTTGAAAGAAATCCAGTAAGTAAATCATTGCTGCCATTTGGAAATGTCAGAATGTCTCCCACTTGGTCTCCCTGATCCCAGCAACCAGAAACAGCACACCACGCACCGCACACCACGCACCACGCACCACACACCACACACCACACACACATATACAGTACGTACCTACACACCCCCACACACCATACACCATAAACACACACACACACCACACAGCACACATATATATACAGTACATACATACCACACTCACATGCATATACACCACACTTACCACACCACATATACCACACATGTCACACATAAATATGCACTCACACCACACCACACCACACACCACACACATAGCCACATACCCTACCACACCCCATGTCTACACCACATCCATGCAAACACACTCACACTACACACACACAAATGCACACTATACAACACACAAGTACGTCCCCCACACACATACACCCCGCATACACATGTACCACATGCACACCCCCTGCACATGACTTACATACACTACACACACCCACAGGCCACTTTCCACAGCACACCACATACACACACTCTTCGGTTCCTATAAGACAAAAATGATGCTGAGAGCACATTTCTCCTGCAGACATAGAAAGAGGCACAACAGTGACCCAAGGTGACACACAGAGCAATTTCCAAGGAATAAGCTTTGGCTTGTCATTAGTGTTGATGGAGAGCACGTGCTACACCCTTTCCAAGGGCCCCAGCTTACATTCTCATGGCATTCAACACTTTTCTTGTGGGCTTCTGAGAAATACACTGTGCACAGAAGAGTCCCAAAGAGAGGGGTAAGGGCAGTGGTCAGGCATGGGAGACAGAGGCCAGAGCCACACGTTGGGGTGCCCAGAGATGACCATGCTGCCCAGAAAATGGGCTTACTTTTGAAGGCTGTCCTATCTATCCCCTGGGTCCCCACCCTGGGGACTCTTGAAGGTCTAAAACAAGGCGCCATCAGTTCTGACGGCCGGTCTTCCCGAGGGCTGCAGCTGACTGCCCTGCGCCTGGCCCCACACCCTGCAAAGCCCTGGCGGGGCCTCCTCTGCGCCCAGCCCAGCCCGGCTCTCCCCATAGCCCTACAGGGCCTTCTACTTCCTGTCTCATCCCGGTGCATGAAGGTTGCACCTGCCCCAACAACGAAGTACCGTGACCCTTGACAAGGGCCCCAGGCCTGGCCAGGCCCCCTCCAAGGTCACGGGCGTCAGGCGATCAGAGCACAGCGGGTCCCTGAGCAAGGGTGACACCCACACCCCACTGGGCGGTTTCCATCCCAGAGAAATAAAGGCAGGGTCACTAGGCACTGTGGAGTGAGTGAGAGGCCTTGGCAGAGTGTAAGTCACCATGAAGATGTCCTCACTGTCCTCCCCTTCTTCCCTCCCTGCTGTTTCCCATAAACACCCGGCACAATCTCTACCTGCTCATCATGTGTCGTGTCCTCCCATGGCAGAACACAAGCCCCATGAGGGCAGCATTTCAGCTTGTTCCTAGCTGTGCACCCAGAGCTGTGTTTGGTATTCAGTAGGCAGTTAGTAAATATTTGTTGAGAAAAAGAAAAGAGGGCATTATAATAAGAGAAAATATCTAGACGGAAAACACAGGCTGTGTGGAGGCTGAGCTTCCAGCCACCCCTGACCTCCGACCCCCACCCCTGCTAGGCCCCCACTGCCAGAGCAAGCTCCAGGCTCCGCACACAGGCCGGGAGAACCTGGGGTGCGCTGGCTGCCAAGGTGACGCCCCAGGCACAGGGCACTCCAGGCAGCTGACAACTCCTGGGGGCAAAGTAGCTACAAGCTTTGCCAAAGGACTGCAGGAAACTCTTCATGAAAAATCTCTGTACAAAAGAAATACCGAGAATTGCTTTGATTCTTTCTCGCCTTTGATTCTTTCTCGCCTTTGATATTATGCTATCTGTGTGATTTTTCCTGGTGCTTTAAAGATCTGCAGGCCGAGAGCTCAGCTGCATTGGCTAGTCTCTTCAAAAGCCCCAGACCGGCCATTTGTATGACACTCCCACCCCACGACAGAATTGACGTCTCTCCTGTAGGGGGTGAGGTTTGCAGTTCAGGGAGTCGTGCACGTGAGGAGCCTCTGTGTTTCAAAGGCCTGGAGAGCCGGGTGGCCTCAGGCACACCAGCATTTAAAGGCATCCTGTTCGCAGAGGGATGTGTCCAGAGGGCGGATATGTGCACTCCATGCCAAGGACAGGGCCAGGCAGTGAATGGGTGGGTTTCTGGGAAGGTCCTCAGGGAGAGAGGAGAAGTAGGATCACCCTCCACCTTTGGATCCATTGGCTTTCTTCTCCACACCGTTTAAGGTCATCTTCCGTTTCATTCTTCTTTTCCCCCCGTTCTTTCAGGATTTGCTGGGCACAACTTGAGGTGCTCAGACACAAAGAGGAGCCACTGGTTCTCATGCATCCCCGCCTGGCAGGCAGGGTCAGGGCAGGCGCAGAGGTCATTGCCAAGGACAGCCCTGTGTTTGGTCAGACACTCAATCCAAGGGCTTGAGGAAGGGTGTGTCCCAGGGAAGGGGCCTGCGCAGCCTCCTGAGGAGCAAGACGTGTGAGCCAAGTCTTGAAAGCAGAAGGGGACCTCACTGGACAGCCCAGGAGGAAGAATCCTTCAAGCAGGGGATGTTCCTGGCAGGGCTGGCTGTGTGGACGGGTCAAGGTACAGCCAAATTCCATCTTCAAGCTGGGTTCTGAGGGGCAGTCACATCCACACGGTGGCAATGTGTGTCCCAAGGGCTGAGAGTGCTCCGCAGGCGAGGTCAGCCGAGAAACGCAGAGGCAACCAGAATTCAGCAGGTTTCTTTCCAACAGGACTTCCTGGTACTCTCAGTATCACATGTCATTGGTCCTTCCCCTGGGGAGCTTCAGTCTTGCCCTGGAAGCAGGGCTGAGCTGCACCTAAGCCTGGGGTTCCGAGAGACGTCAGGTCATTGAGAACCAGCTGTGAGCATGCACGATCAGCAAACGCTGCAGTGGGGCAGGCGATGAGGCTGGGAGGTGAGTGGGGCTGGCCTCTGGAGCCCTCAGAGAATATTCTGGGTGGGGCCTCCTCCCGGGAGAGCATCCTCTTCCTCAGGTTCCTCCTCCCTCCAGATCCCGACCAGGGTGCAAGCAGGAGGGCCAGACCACAGCACTAACCACATGGCGGGGGAAGGGGATTTCTCATTTCACTGGGTCGCGAGGCCAGACTGAGGAATGGAGGTGCTGAGGGCAGATTCAGAGCAGGAGCCTGATTCAAACGCCAGCATCGCTGCTTTGCCGAGTAACTGACCCAGGCAGCTCTCACCTCTCTGAGCCTCAGTTTCTTCCTTCATGGAGTGGTGACGACAGGGCCTACCCCACTGGGCTTGGGAGAATTTTAAAGGAGGAGTGCAGATAGAGATCCCGCAGCCGGGAGGGAGAGGGGGTTCTCAACCAGCTTTGTTCTAACTGTGTAACCACACACAGGCAGCAGCATGACACCCTCTAAGGGAGGCCTAAAGCGAATGTTTGCAGAGACGTGCACCCCACCAGAAGCCCCAGGAATCAGCTGGGGCAGCTCTGCATCTCTGTCGCCTGTTTGCTCCCCTCTGGGTCCCCTCTCCCCACCTCCTCCGGGACAGGCCTGCCTTGAGCAGCCTCTGGGGGACCCTACGGCTCTTTGTGCAGGCCAGGGAGCTGGACACCGATCCCTGGGGCTCCCCTGCCAGCCATTACTAATGCTTAAATTTCAACTGCCCATGAGCACGTCCAAACTCCATTCTGTCAGGTGTGAAATCTCACAGGTCCCTTTAGGGAGTCATTAAGGCCAGAAGATGAACTAACTCCTTGTCCAACTAACTCTGACTCCTTGTCACCATTGTCTGCGTTTTCCTTGCCAACCACGTGAGAAACCCCAGTTCCCTGCAGCTGGTTGGGGGTGGGGGAACAGAGACGCCAATGCTGGCAACAGAGCAGGGTGCATTCCGCTTTATTAAGCTGGCACAGGGAGGGACTCCACAGAGAAGCAGGGCCTTTGCGGCTGCCCGTTGCCATGGCAACCCAACTTTCGCCAGCCGCAGGGTTAACACTCTTCAGCAGGTTGAAAGAACTGAGAAATCTACAGAAAACACAGGTTGTGTTGTAATCGCAGGCAGTGACAGCTAATCTGTGAGGATGGCCCGCTCACCTCCTGTACCCCCGGCCACCTGCTGAAGTTCATGAGTTACCTGGGTCGATTTTCATGGCAACCATGTTATGAAAACTCTTATTCTTTTTTTTTAATGATCTATTTCTCACCACTAAAATAAAATTAAATAAATAAATAAATAAAAGCCATGTCTGATGTCACTGCAATTTGTCAAAATTCTTTTCCTTCCTAAAAACTCCTGTACAGGTCTAGTGAAAGCAGAGTGACTATCTGGAAACTTAGATCCACACATATTACCTCTGATAACTAATTCAGAATAAGTTTTAAGTTAAACCATACATAGGAGCTATTTGTTAGCTGAAAGAATTTTCTTCAGTTATCCAAAACTTCCTTAAAGTTCACCCAACCTACATGAATACATACCCGTATAAATACCCACTCCACCTGAGAGAATGAATGAATGAATACTTTCAACTGCACTTGAAAGAGGTTCACCTTTATGTACCTGCTGGTAGGCTGCCGAGATCCTCTGGGTGTGAGTAACAAGACACAGCTGTAGGAAATGCATTGCTCCGGAGTTTCAGTTGGGAAGATGGAAAAGCTCTGGAGGTGGATGGTGGCGATGGTTGTGCAACATTATGAATATACCAGTCAATGCCACTGAACTTAAAAATGGTCAAGTTGGCCAGGCGCAGTGGCTCACGCCTATAATCCTAGCCCTCTGGGAGGCCGAGGCGGGTGGATCGCTCAAGGTCAGGAGTTCGAGACCAGCCTGAGCGAGACCCCGTCTCTACTAAGAATAGAGATAAAAATTATCTGGACAACTAGGAATATATATAGAAAAAATTAGCTGGGCATGGTGGCGCATGCCTGTAGTCCCAGCTACTCGGGAGGCTGAGGCAGGAGGATCGCTTAAGCCCAGGAGTTTGAGGTTGCTGTGAGCTAGGTTGACGCCACGGCACTCACTCTAGCCCGGGCAACAAAGTGAGACTCTGTCTTAAAAAAAAAAAAAAATGGTCAAGTTGGTAAACTTTATGTCATGTGTTGTAAAGGCAAAATAAAATCTCAGGACCCCCAAACTCATTATGCCGAAGGGAGAGCTAAGCCTGGGTACTGAGCCACGCAGCACTGCTGTCCTCTCCCCAGAGGAATAGCTATGACCTCACAACTCTTGTGTTCCCACCATGACAAAGGCCTTCTTCCTCTCCAGATAGCCACCCCCACAGATTGCTTACGAGGAAATTCCCTCTTTGCTCCTATACCTTTCAGGATACATAGCCCCCCACCCCCAAAACAAGCGCTTGCCTGTCGTAACCTTAGAACTGCAACCTAAGTAAATTCTTAAACCTGGGTTCTGTCAGGTCTCACGCTGACAGTGTCCACTGCAAGCTTCTCTGCACAGATGCAGAACGAGGACAGGACAGGATCTATCACTCTGCATCCCCTGAGGCAGCTACATAATTGGCTTCTCTTATGTGAAAGGTAGATTTACTGCACACTAATCAGGGCCTCATGAGAATGTAGCCACTTGCCTCATGCCCACCCCATCCTTTCTCTTCCCTGCACGGCCCCCCACCCACATACTCAGTTACCAAACCCCTCTTTGCAGAGCACAGACCACAGATGCTTCTATGGTTTGTGCTTTTCCCAGGTGCATCGTCAAACTGTGACTTAATAAGCCTCCATTGATTGTGACTCTCATCTCGGTCACTCATTAATATTTGAGTTAGTGTATTTTACCACAATTTAAAAAAAAAAGGAATAGAAAATATATTTCTTCTCAGAGTTCAGCACACTGAAGCCTGGAAGTTTTTCATTTACTTCTAAATTTGGAAACCAAGATTTCTGTCTGCTGTCTACACTTGGCAGACATCCTCCTGTCCCTAATTACTCTCAGTTGGACCCGACGCCAGTTGTTGCTTCTCTACATGTAACGTTTTCATTTGTGCAGCATTAAACTTGGGAAGAACAGCCAAAACTCCCGTCCTGCGGTGTTGCCCCACGTGGCATTTCTCTTGTCTCATTTTCTTTCTCAATCTAAGTTGACTGTCCTGCATTTCAATGTGACCAACTGAGGCCATAAGAGACAGAAGGTCACACAACAGTAGGGGTGGCTGGGTGCTCCCGGACCCCAGGGGCTGTCACCCTAGAGGTTCCAAGGTGCTCTGCTCCCCCTGTTTCCTGGGCTCCAAGACACTCATACTACCCTTCCAGGTGGCTGTCCACACCTTCCTCGTGAGGCAGGACACACGTGCAGAAAGTTCAAGGTCATCTCGGACAGCTCCATGCAGGCTCACAGACAACCCCCTGGCACCATGCCCCCACCCAGGTCAAGGGACAAATGCCATCCTTCCCGTCTGTCTTCTGACTCAAACAGCCTGGGCCAGCCTCACCTGTTTTCTTACTTTCTGTAAAAGGAACCACGCAGTAGGGGCTCTTGTGTCTGGAGTCTCATCCATGTTGGCGTGTGCTGTCATAGGTCGTTTACTCTCATTGCTCAGCACTATTCCATTGTGTGCATGTTGCACACAGTATTTAAGCATTCTACTGTTGGTGCACATCTGGGCAGTTTCCAGATGGGGCTATTATGTAAAACACTGCTTTGAACATCCTACACGTCTCTGGAGAATAGATACACAGGTTGCTGTTTATAATGTTGGTAGGTAATAGTTAAATCTCCTCCTCCCTTGTTTTTTATGAAAGCTCAGTGTAGATTTCATTTGGATTAGTTTCTTTAGTGCCCTAGACAGCTGTGCCCTGATTTTATCTTTCTTGGTTTCCAGCATTACCAAAAAAAACCAAAACTAAAACAAAACAAAAAACCAGTTTGCCTTGAAATAGCATTTCTATAAGTGTATTTCTAGCAGTTTAATATTATATCTAAATATAAATTTTTGAAGCATGGCAGTCCATTTCTAATTGAACAAATCATGACAAACCATTTGCCCACAGCATCTTGATCATGACACTGTTCCCAAACACTTGATGAGGTCATCCAGAGATGCCGTCCCTGAGTGGTGAATTAGTTAGTTAAAACCATCAGTCCATGCATTCCTCTGACCACCTCTGATTATCTGGCATTAGGGGACAGCCAGGGCAACACCAGGAGCTGCCAGAGCCCTGTCTGAGCGGATCTGGGTGACTGCCCAGTTCCATAGCCGGCTGCCAGGAGGGAAGGGTTAGGGCCAGCCGGAATAAACATGACCACTAAAATAAAGGATGTCCCCACATCAATCAGTAACTGTGACAGATGACCTTCATTACAGAAGAATGATTTTCAGATAAGCATGGGGTTAGATGGTATTTTGTATTCTTCCACTCAACTTTGAGAGTGAGAACTTGACATGTTCTGGGAATCAGAACAAGGGCTAGCACCTACATAATAAATGCTTAGGAAATGTTGAATGAATGAGTATTGGGTTATTACATGTGACAATTTATCCCTGGTTAGCTAAGCCTATGAGGCTCGCCAAAAGTAAGATGGAAACAATTGGGAAGCTCCTGCGGTAGTTTATGTACAGTGACGGGAAGGGAGGAGTTGAAGCCAATGTCACCGGTCACCCTCAGCAGTTGGCACACATTCTATTCATAATTGATACTGCACAATTAACGTTCCGGTTACTGTTGGGTTTTAATACATTAAATACTTACCTATGCTTTTTGTTAGTTGATCCTGGGAACTTCAGAAAGTTTTTGTTTTTACTTTACCTTCTTTAAAGAAATACCTGATCTCAAATCTATTTATTAAGAAATATATAATGTGCAATTTCAATACATCACATTATATAAGACACTACAGAAAACTCAAGAGGAAAATAAGTGAACAATATTATTTTAATGAGTAACATTAAAAATAGGATTATTTCACAGGAGAAAAAATAGTTTTTTGCAAGTAACGGCTGCACTTTGCTTTTAATGAGAGTTAAATATGACATCTGTACTACCTTCAAATAATAGAATTCTCTGTGTAAACTGGGCAGAAATTGAAGTATAATCAGTATATCCAAAGGACACGTATCACATTCAGCAACTATAAATTCAAATTGCATTAATCCCAAACAAACACGGTTTGGTTTATGTCCGTGTGGTATTCTCTCGTATTTCACACAGATCTGTAAATGGAAGTGATAACAATTTTATTTATTTGTAAAATGCTTATTGTCCTGCTTTAAACCCATAGAATTTTTTTTCCTAATAAAAAAGGTAATGTGTGTTTTTTAGAGAAAATATGGTGGAGGGAAAACAGCAACAAGAAGAAAATAAGGTCTCCTGCTCTCTAGAAACCCATAAAAATATCCAAGAGAGGAACTGTTAGCAAGCTGGTGTCTACGCAACCAATATTTTCCCTAAAATGGATATAGACACATTTACATATATATTACAAGATCTTTACTAAAATAATTTCACCAGCTCTTTCAACTTAATACTGTGTGGACTGTTGCCTATGTCATTAAATATACTTATTTGGCATAATTGTGTAGTCTTTAAATTTATGAATTGAATCGTTACTAAAATGTGGTAGGGACTCAAAAGTGTGTGTTGCTCAGTGGATGTTTGTGCTTCACCTGCTGTAACAACCTCTACTGTTGAACTCTGGGGTCACAAATCCCATTTTTCTATAGTGAATAAAGTGACCGTGAACACCCTAGCACATCAATCTTTGCAAATACCCACAGGCATTTGCTCAGAATAAATTCCTGGAATTGAACTGCTCAGTCAGAGATCACCTGCCAAGTGAGCACAGGTTACCAAAATGTCAGAAGGCCTTTTCTGTTCGCACACCTGGTGGCATTGTATGCACACCTCGATCCTGCACCCGCAGCTGCCATGGGCAATCTAATGCAACATAGTAGTGGCCATCGAATAGTTGCTGAAATTTCTTTCAGTATGTCATGGGCAACCCGCGGGATCCTGACGGTCATCTCAGCACCACATTTCCATCACCTTTTATCTCCTTAACCTGTTTTACATTTCTTCTTAGCCCTTTCCAGCAACTAAAATATTTACCTACGTCTGTTTCTCTCATGGTCTCTGCCCCTCTGCCCTGACCTTCAGTGAGCGGGGACTTTGTTTTTCATATCGTTTCCACCTTGCCTAGAGCAATGCCTGGTGCATAGTAGAGTGCAGTAAATATTTATTTAATGAATGGCTAACAAATGACACGTGTGTACCCAAATACGCATATGCCATGAACACAGCTGTGCTTGCTGGGATTTCCATGTGAAAAACACACTAGAGGCAGGCCAGAGATGGGTGCTCAGGCAGGAGCAAGATGGACACAGCCGACTTCCTGGGTAGCTTCCTCCTCCCATCCACATTTTCCTCTCCACCTCCACCCACCTTGAGGAGTTTGACATTCCCACCCCTCAAACTCCTTAGCCCAGGAATCTTGTCGCCATGACTAAACCGTTAGTCCAGTCCTGTCAACATTGCAGATGCAAAAGAATCTCACGAGGTGCTTGTTAACAGAATTCTGCGTTGCTTGACCTGGAAGGGACACCTCAGGCGTAGAATATGCAAAATCCCAGGCTTATAAGCAAAGCCACACCCTGTCCTCTCGCCACTCCCTTCTGCCCACACAATCTCCTCCTCGGGATGCCTTCTCTCCGGCACTTGCTCCCGCGTGGCAGCTGTGCTGTCTGCTGGCTCCCAGTCTTCATAGGGCCTGCATTTCCTGGGGCTGCTGTAACTAAGCACCGTAAATTGTGTGGCTTAGAGGAGCTCTGGGGGATGTCACAGCTAAAATCTGCAGGCAGAGCCAGCCAAAGGCTTTGCTGGGACCTTTCGCTGCCTTGGCAGGGATCATGCTTTAAACGTGCATGTATTAGTTTGCCAGAGCTGCATGACAAAGAGCCACGGGTTGGGAGGCTTTATTGGAGGCTGGAGGTCCCAGATGGAGGTGTGGGCAGGGTTGGCTCCTTCTGGGGCCGTGAGGAAGAGTCTGCTCCGGGCCTCACCCCTAGCTCTGGTGTCCTCAGGAGTTGCTGGTTCAACCTACGCTAATCTATAAATGTAATTCACCATATAAATAAAAGCAAGAACATATGATCCTCTCAATAGATGCAGAAAAAGCATTTGACAAAATTCAGCACACTTTTATGACAAAAACTCTTAACAAAATAAGCCTAGATGGGTCATACCTCAAAATTATTAAAGCCATATATGATAAACCCACAGCCAACATCATACTGAATAGGAAAAATTGAAAGCATTCCCACTTAGGACTAGAACCAGACAAGGTTTCCCACTATCTCCACTTCTATTCAACATAGCACTGGAAGTCCTTGCCAGAGCAATCAGGCAAAAGTGGGAAATCAAGGGTATCCAAATGGGAGCAGAAGAGGTCAAATTTTCACTCTTTCCTGACAATATGATATTATATCTAGAAAACCCCATGGATTCAATCAGGAGACTCTTGGAATTGATAAATAAATTCAGCAAAGTCTGAGGATACAAAATCAATGCACACAAATCAGTGTGCATTTCATACACACCAATAATAGTCAAGCCAAAAATCAATCAAAGATACAACACCTTTCACAATAGCATCAAAGAAAATTAAATATTTAGGAATATATTTAGCTAAAAAGCTGAAAGACCTATATAGAAAGAGACCTATTTATAGGGAGAACTACAAAACACTAAGAAAATAAATTGTAGAGGATGTAAACAGATGGAGAACTCTACCATGCTCATGGATTGGCATAATCAATATGGTTAAAATGTCTATACTACCTAAAGTTATCTACAGAATCAGTGCAATCCCTATCAAAATACCAACATCATTCTTCACAGATCTAGAAAAAATAATTCTACACTTCATATGGAACCAGAGAAGACCCTATATAGCATAAGCAATCTTAAGCAAAAAGAACAAATTGGGAGACATCAGTCTACCAGACTTCAAGCTATACTACAAGGCCATAGTAACCAAAACAGCATGGTACTGGCACAAGAACAGAGATATAGATCTTTGTAACAGGACTGAGAACCCAGATATAAAACCATCCTCATTTGTCATCTAATCTTTGACAAAGAGGACAAAAATAAAAACTGGGGAAAAGAATCCTTATTCAATAAATGGTGCTGGGAAAATTGGATAGTCACATGCAGAAGATTGAAACTGGATCTGCACCTCTCACCTCTCACAAAAATCAGCTCACTGTGGATAGCAGACTTAAACCTAAGATACGAAACCATAAGAATTCTAGAAGAAAATGTTAGGAAAACTCCTATAGACATAGGCCTAAGCAAAGAATTTATGAAGAAGACCCTCAAACCAATCACAGCAACAACAAAAATAAATAAATGGGACCTGGTCAAATTAAAAAGCTTCTGCACAGCCAAGGAAACAATCATTAGAGCAAACAGACAACCTAAAGAGTGGGAGAAAATATTTGCATGCTACACATCTGATAAAGGGCTGATAACTAGAATCTATATAGAACTTAAGAAAATCAACAAGAAAAAAATCAAACAACCCCAATAAAAATTGGGCAAAGGAAATGGACAGAAACTTTGCCAAAGAAGACAGAATAATGACCAGCAAACATAAAAAAGTGCTCAACATCTCTACTCATCAGGGAAATGCAAATCAAAACCACAATGAGATATCATCTAACTCCAGTGAGAATGGCTTTTATATAAAAGTCCCAAAACAACAAATGTTGACATGGATGTGGAGAGATAGGCACACTCTTACACTGCTGGTGGGACTGCAAATTAGTACAACCTCTATGGAAAGTAATATGGAGATATTTCAAAGAACTAAAAATAGAAATACTATTTGATCCAGCAATCCCACTTCTAGGCATCTACCCAAAGAGAAAAGTCATTTTATAATAAAGACATCTGCACTCGAATGTTTATGGCAGCACAATTCACAATAGCAAAGATGTGGAAACAACCCAAGTGCCCATCAATACATGAGTGGATTAATAAAATGTGCTATATGTATACCATGGAGTACTACTCAACCATAAAAAACTATGGTGAACTAGCACCTCTTGTATTATCCTGGTTGGAGCTGGATCCCATTCTTTGAAGTGAAGTATCACAAGAATGGAAAAACAAGAATCACATGTACTCACCATCAAATGGTACTAACTGATCAACATTTAGGTGCACCCATGGAAATAGCATTCACCAGGTGCCAGGCAGGTGGGAGCGGGTGGAGGGAATGGGTAAATTCATAACTAATGGGTATGGAGTGCACTGTCTGGGGCATGGGTATGTTTGTAACTCTGGCATGGGTGATGCAAAGGCAATATATCCAACCAAAATGTTTGTACCCCCATAATATTCTGAAATTTAAAAAAATAAAATTAATTAAAAACAAACAAACAAACAAAGATGCAGATGGGTGGGGACTCCCAGCAGGAGACTTCTCAACTGAAAACTAAGGAGAGAGACTAGAATCTCCTGCACTCAAGGAAGTGGTGACAGTGTGGAGGGTGGAAGAGAGAGCATGTGTGGGAGTGTGACCAGGAGGTGAGCCCCTCGGACAATCTGCCCTTTCTGATCCATGCTGTGCAGGTCTGTTTCTCCCTGATGACGTCAGGGTTGATCCGTGGTGGAACAGAACACAGTTTAGCTGGCACAGTCGGCTGTGGGCCCCTCGTGACACATACTACATAACAGGCATTCCTCTTCCCTCAGATGTTTCAGTAAACTAAAAGCTCATTCATGACTTTTAGAGATAATAACTTAACAAAAATAGGGTGTGAGAAAATAGTCACTTATTGCTTTGATTTTGTCCAACAGGAAGAACTCAATTTGATTGCCATTTATATTCTTAAATTGACCATACACAGCCTTCTTCATCTGTCCATTACAGAAAATTGGGGCAAAGGATAATTACAACTGTGTACCAAAAAGCATAAAAACAGAAAGAAAAAGTGCTCTTAGAGGCAGAACCCTGGTGGCCCCAAAATCCATTAGCACTCATCTCTCATCTGGTTGCTAATGCCTGTATTCTTTTGAATCGATCCAATTTGGTTGAAATATCATCAGCGTACCTAAAAAGTTTTTGGCTTATCTAGACTTTCAAAGACATGAGATATGGTTAAATTCATATGCTTGGATTTTTAACAGTTCTTCATATTTTCTTTTAAGTTGAATTTTTTTCCTCTGAAAATATAAGTAAGATTCCCATCATTCCTTCAATAAAAACTAGCAATGGCCCCACATTTCACAGCCCCCATGGTCTGCAGGCTTGCCCACCTCTGATCCATGTCCGCTGTTCCCCCATCCTGAACCACGCTGGTACCTCCTGAACATCAGGCTCTCAGAATGGCCACCCATTCCCCAGAATGCTCTTCCCTCAGCCAACCTGGCTCACGTCCTTTTGTCCTCAAGTTGTTCTTTCTTCCTAACAAGGCTGTTTACCATTTTGGTCAGCTGTACCCATCTGGACCACCCCAGGCCCTCCTGGAACTTCCCATAAACTGACACAGTTAGTGTGTAGATTACTGAGTCTGCCCCTGATAGAATGCAAGTCCAACCCCCAGAGAAGCGGTCTTCATGTTGCTTACTGTTGTGTCCTGAGCATCTATTATAAAACTGCTCAGCACATAGTAGATGTTCACTAAACATTTATTGAGTGATTTCTAATAAATTAATAATGAGGAACATCCATAAAATTGAATATCGCTGTTTTAAATCATCATTTTATGCATCTTTAATTTCACTTAAAGCATTAACATAAAATATCATTTAAAATACTACATATTAAAGTGAATTATTAAAATTATATATGAGAGGGGTAGAGCAAGATAGCAGAATAGGGTTCTCCAGTGATCATCCCCCTGCAGAAATATCAATTTGAACAATGATCCACATACAAAAATATCTTCAAAAGAGCTATAAAAGAGATTGCAACACCTACTTGAATCACAATAATAAGAAAAGACTCATTGAAAAGGGTAGAAAGGATGGTTTTACATTCCCCATGTTACCCCTCCCCAACCCCAGGCAGCACAGAGTGGAGAGAGATCCCATTACTTGGGGGAAGAGAGGAGAGTGAGCACAGAAATTTGCCTTGGAGCCCACACTGGGCTTGTCACAGTAAAATTTAGCACCAGGCATGCCTTCATGGCCCTAGACTCCAGACTGGTACCTGCAGACTGAGCCTCTAGACCCACCCAGGTACAGGCTTTAGGCTGTGAGGTAGGCTTGATCTCCAGCCCACCCTAGCACCAAGCTGGACTCAGTAGCCCTAGGCTTCAGATGCACCACAGCACTGTATTGGTCCCAGTGGCTATGGGCTTCAAAACCATATCTGAACAGGTTGACTGTTGAAGGGCTTTTCCAGATAAACGCAGTTTGTGAAAACTGGAATAAGTCCCTCCTCCTTTACATGTGCAGACATTGACACATGGACTCAAGCATCAAGAACAATCAGGGAAACATGACATCATCAAAGGGACAAAATAAAGTGCC
Organism: Lemur catta; assembly: GCF_020740605.2. Taxonomy (NCBI): domain Eukaryota; kingdom Metazoa; phylum Chordata; class Mammalia; order Primates; family Lemuridae; genus Lemur; species Lemur catta. The sequence continues at coordinate 21,847,365 of NC_059136.1, forward strand.
CGTGGCTGACCCCAAAGAAATGGAGATGTGTGAATTGCATGACAAACATTTTAAATTAACTGTATTAAGGAAGCTCAGAGAACTTTTAAAAAAATACAGAGAAACAATTCAATGAAATGAAGAAAACAATAAGTGACCAGAAATTTAACAGAAAGAATTTTTTAAAAATCAAACAGATACCCTAGAGATGAAAAATGCAATGAATGAAATGAAAGAAAATGCAATAGAGAGCATCAACAGCAAAACTGATCAAGCAGAAGAAAGAAACTGTGAACTTGGAGACAAGTTATTTAAAAATACATAGTCATAGGAGAATGATGAGAAAAGAATAAAAAGGAATAAAGATTTATGGGATAGCACCAAAAGAGAAAACATTTGAGTTACGGTAGTTAGAAATGAAAGATAAAAGGGTAGAAAGCATATTTAAAGAATTAATAACAGAAAACTTCCCAAACCTGGAGAAAGATGTAAATACGCAGGTACAGGAAGGTCAAAGTTCTACAATCAGATTCAATCCAAACAAGGTTATCCCCACGACATATTGTAATCAAACTATCAAAAATCAAAGACAAAAGAGAAGATCCTGAAAACAGCAATAGAAAAGAGGCAAATAACATATAAAGGGATTCTAATATGGCTAGCAGCATATTCCTCAGCAGAAATCTTACAGGCCAGGAGAGAGTGAGATAATATATTCAAAGTGCTGAAGGAAAAAACCTGCAAACCAGAAATTCTGTGCCCAGCAAAGCTCTCTTTCAGAAATGAAGGAGGGATAAACACTTTCCCAGACAAACAAAACCTAAGGGAGCTCAATACCATACTTATCTTACAAAAAAATGCTAAAGGGAGTTCTTCAAGCTGAAAGAAGAGGATGCTAATGAATAACACAAAAACATCTGAAAGTATAAAACTCACTGGTAAAAAGAATGGATGTTGAGTGTTCTTACCACAAAATTAACTATATGAGGTAATACATATGTTAATTATTAGGTTTAGTCAATCCATAATGTATATGTACTTCAAAACATGATATTGTACATGATAAATATGTTCAACTTTACCTTTAATTTAAAAAATAAAATTACTCAAAGAACTAAAAATAGAACTAACATTCGATCCAGCAATCCCACTACTGGGTACCTACCCAAAAGAGAATAAATCAATATATTAAAAAGATAAAAAATAAAATTATAAATTTGCATATATTGATAAAATATTACAATTATTATTTTAAAATTATATATCACAAATGCTAAATTTGCATTTTCAGAAGAATTTCCTTCTGCTTCTTGTGATAGCAGATTAAGTTATTCTGTTGCACTCTCCCTGGAAAATAATGTAAAAGTTGGACAAAATATTTTTGTTGAGAATGAACAAGGCAATGAACAAGAATTCAGGGTGTCCAAATCCCAAGAGAAGGAGGAGGCATGTAGGGGTGAGCCCAGGGCTTCATTGCACTTTTTCTGCAATTTATTTGTAGATTCTGAAATGGCATCTGAGAGGCAGGACCCAGAGCAGAAGGGAGTGGCAATGAGTCCAAGAAGCTAAGAGGAGTTTTCAGGGGTATCGTGGGGCTAGATACATAAAAAGCAGATCTATCCTGCTAAAAGCATTCTTATGTGAGAACTTGTTACACTACAGCTCCTAAATATCCCTGGTCATCTTCCAATTAACAAATCCCATTAGCATGTTTACAAAGAAGTCTGGTTAAAATAAAAAAATAATGGCCTCAAGTTCCCACAGAAACAGGAGCAAGTTTCCACCTGCTGTAAAATCCTCTCCAGAAGGAATTTCCTTATCTTTTGAACACATAAAAATTCACAGCCAATATCATATTTAACCATGAAATATCATAAGCTTTCTCCCTGAATTTGGGAATGAGACAGAGATGCCAGGGTCTGACCAGTGCAAAAATTCAAGAAATGGAATAAGGAAATAGGATTGGAAGGACAGAAATTTAAAATGCCATTACTCATGAATGGCATACTTATGTGTAATAGAAAATACAAGACTTCATTCAGATATATTATTGAAATTATTAATTAAATTTAACAAAGTTGCTAGAGAGTCAACATACAAAAAAATCAATGACTTTTCTTTATATAATATCAGTAATAATTAACTAGAAAATTTTAAAAGCATACCATTTATAATTGCCTCAAATAACACCAAATTATCAAGAATAAATCTAGTGAAATACATGCACAACCTGTCCATAGAAATCCTACACATCATTCCCCAGAGAAATTAAGGAAAGCCTAAATAAATAGAGGCATAAATAATGCTCCTGAGTTTGATTCTTCCCAAATTTATTAGTAGATGCAATGCAATTCCAAGCAAAATCATAGCAAGTATTCTTGTGGAAATTAATGAGCAACATCTAACATTTATGATATTTATTTATGAGAATCAAAAAGACAAATAGTCAAGGCAATCTTGAGAAAGAAGGACAAAGTTGGAAATCATATGTTAGCATATCTGGACACATTACAAAGCTACAGTGATTAAAACAGGGAGCTTTGGTTTGAGGATAGCAAAATAGGTCAATGGAACAGAATAGTTCAGAAATAGAAAGAAAAAAGACAGTCTTTTCCATAAAAAGTCAACCAAACACCTACATCCTCCCCCCATCAAAAGCTACCTTGACTCTTATTCACACCATACATTAAAAAATCAACACTAGGAGGATTGTAGACCCAAATATGAAAGGCAAAACAATGAAATTTCTAGAAGATATGATGGGAAATTATCATGTTTAGGGAGGTAAGCAAACATTCCTTACTTAGGACACAAAAGGCACTAGCCATAAGGAAAAAATATTCATTTATCAGACTGCCTTAAAATTAGAAACGTGTTATGTTCAAAAATGCCATTCAAAGAGTAACAAGGCAGTCGCTGAGGGGACAAGATAAGCCACACACCCAACACAGGACTCAGATGCAGAGTTCTTAAGGAACTCCTACAAATTAGTACAAAAAAGACAGCAGAATAGGAGAGTGGACAAAAGGCTTGAACAGACACTTTACAAAGGAGGATGTGGGCAACATTATCAGGCATCAGAAAAATGCAAATTAAAACCACAGTGAAGTACTGCTACACACCCATCAGAACGTCAAAATGTCTAAGAACAAAGCCCTAACAGCACCACATACTGTTGAAAGATCTTTCTTTTGCTGAAAATGATGATTTTAAGAAATACACATTGAAGACTTATGTAGGCTGTGGAAGATGTGCCTGTGCTTGGAAGTATGTGATGTGTTCATTTCACTAATACATACACAGTGTCTTCCAGGAAAAGGAGCACCGCACGGGTCTGAGGAGGATGGGAGGAGAGGACACATCTCCTGCCTTCTGCTTGAGTTTAAGCAGTGGAAGAGAGGTGAGGGCAGGGTGCTACCAAAGCAAAGAGAAAACAGAAAATGAAAGACACCGACCTCTCTGGCTGCAGACTGCTGGTTAAACATCCTTTTCCACGACCCTGAGGCACGAGGCTGACACATTGCAAAGCAGCTACGAAGCTGTGAAATGAAAAACATGCCCGGGACAAGGTCAGTCTCCAACCCTTTAGTCCAAAGGTCAGAGCAGCCCAGATTGACTGTGCATGTGCAAGGAGGCAGGGCCATGCAGGAAGGGGATAAGAGCCCACCCCAGGCCGGAGACTGACAGAAGGACATGAGCATGGTGATGGGGCTGAGCAGAGGAGATCTACACGCAATGGATGACAGCACTGGGCCATGTCACCTTTAAAGCTCTCTGGGCACTGTCTGCAAAGGGGGCTCAGAAAACACCAGGGGAGGATGAGCCCTGAGAGCAAAACAGGGGCAACAGCATGAACCCAGCCAGCTGTAATCTGCTTCGTCACTAAGAGAATCCCTTCAGGCATCTGAAACTCTCTTTATAAATATAATGGAATGTGAAATGCATTAGTCCCCAGGCATCTTTTCTAAGGGCTTGCCGAATGTGAGGCCCTCTCGGGGAGAGGAGGAGGAGGAGGAGGAAGAAAATGATGAACTATGGAATGCTTAGTGAAAGTCCCTGGAGGGCAAAGACTATCTCCTGTTTCTTCTGTACACACTTCGTGAAGCCATGTATTCGATTAGGCATTTAATTAGAAAGCTTGTTTTTAATTTATCCACAGCATAAAATGCCACCAGGGTAGACATTCTGAAAGGCCCCCTCAGCTGCCTCTGTCAGTCCTGTTTCTTCTGCTGCGGCGCACATCTCGCCTCTCAGCGCCGGCATGCCCGGGAAGGGCGTGCTCTGGCACCCTGGCACGTGGCGGCACCTTTATCAAAAAGTGTCTGCAGGGAAGCTGACGGCTCTGCCCGGCTAAGGCTGCTGCCCAGCGCAGGCACCTAATGCTGGCAAGAGGAAATCCGTATGGCTCATGTCCCAGTCTGCAAGGGCCACAAGTCTGCAAGGATTGCACTGCTGATGGCTGCAGAGACTAACAAGAGAGGGACGATATTCTGCCACACACCTGAGAAAGGGGTGGTGACAGGCCTTATTCCAGTCACTTTCAGGCTGCCGTAAGGAACATCAGCTATAATCCAATAAGATGACGTGCTTACCAAGGCTCCCTGCACCAGGGCAGAAAGCCTTCTGGAAGTCTTCAGTTGCAATTTCCACTTTCGTCCTCCTCTGTCTTCCCATGAAGCTTATTCCAGAGTAAGTGACAGCAATGTTTCAGGGACACCTAGGGACACACATCTGTTCGTGTCATACACGGTCTGTCTGTGTGCCAGGTCTAGAAACACTACAGGGGCCCAAAGAGGCCATGAATTGGTGAGTTCATGGTGAGATAAATGCCAACTATCTGTTGACACAAAAGCCAGACCCTGCAAAATATTTTAAAGAGATTTATTCTGAGCCAATATGTACAACCACAACCAGGGGAGACATATCCAAGAAGCCTTCAATAAGTGGTCCCAAGGTGGTTGGGTTGCAGTTTTGTTTTATACATTTCAGGGGGGCAGGAGTTTCAGGCAAAGACATAAATCAATACATTGGTTTGGCCCAACGAAACAGGATATCTTGAACCGGAGTTTATAGGTTATATTAATAGGTGGATTCAGAGATTCTATAATTTACAATTTGTTAAAGGAATAAGGCTTTGTCTAAAACCTGGAATCAGTGGAAAGGAATGTTTAAGATAAGGATGCTATGTTAGAGTCGGGTTGCAAGAGCAAGCCACAATTGACTGGGTCAAAATGACTTGTTTAGCCAGATTGATGGCCTGCCGGCATGACTTAATCCTTGCCTTGCATGGCCTTAGGTCCTGTTAATAATTTGGTATCTTATTGCTACAAAGAGTCTGTTTAGTCAGTTTTACAGTCCCTCTTTTAACATTAATACTGGTCAGTTGTGTCTAAACTCCAAAAAGGAGGGGGTATAATGAGGTGTGTCTGACCTCCCATCCTGTCAGTTTTTAAGGTTTCTCTGGGGTCCTGTTGGCCAAGATGGGGTCCATTCAGTTGGCAGGAGGCTTAGAATTTTATTTTTAGTTTATATGTCCATAGGCCAGGAGTTACATTATCAGCAAGTGGATTTCGATCAAAGCCCCTTGCTCTTAGGGCACAGATTATGTCTGGATAGCACCCGGTAAGTGAATTCCATTGGCCACCGTGGGGGAGGGAGGCTGACGGCTCTCAGCTCTCAGCAGCCTCCTTCAAGCCCGCACTCCCTGCAGCCGGTGCTGAGCACATGGCCTTTCCACCTTCACACCTGGCCACGTCTCTGCTTTTGATCTTTACCAGCTGCTTCCCTTTAGCAAATGCTTCCCTAAAATCCATTTTCCCCCATGTAAGCTCTCATTGATTTCCTACCACCGCAGGATCCATAAAAGAGTGTGAGAGGAGACTGAAGGGCAGCAAAGGCTGGTCCCCTGCAGCTGGCAGAGCCCACTCGTGCAGTGATGTCTGCACCTCATTGCAGTGTCTCCTCGTCCTGAACTCACGCTGGCAGAGGGGCCAAGACAATGAAAAGCAATGACTGAGAGCTGGGTGTTCGAGCCTCTCCCCACCCTCAGCCTGGGCATCTGAGATGGTTTGTATCACCGAGGATGGGGCCAGGGAGGGAGACAGTGTTCCTTTAATAAGCGGATGGATATATTAAGATAGGTGTGAAAAAGAGCTGCTGGATTTAAAGGAAAGGAAAGCAGGACTGTGGGAACTTGACATTGAGAATGAAGGTCAGCAGGATGAGGAAGTAAGAAAGAGGCTAAATTGAGGGGGGAGGTTGGGGCAGGAGAGGGAGAGACCCTAGGGCCAGGCCAGCATGGGGTGGAGGAAAAAGGATTTGCTTTTTGCAAGTTTTGCTGTGGGTTTTGCATTGGCTCTTTTTGTTTTTTCTTAAGATGTCAGTAAAGATTTACATTCCATTTTCAATTATTCTCAGTTGCTGGGTGAGTTTTATTTGACTGTTGCTCTGTTGAAATAGGATGACCTGAGGCCCAGCGTTTACGCAGCTAACAGGGCCAAACACAGACCCTTCAACCGCCTGCTGTTCAACTCTTAGTTTATTAGCTAAAATTGAAACTGTTCCTTGTGATTGATTAGCTAAGATCAGAACTCTTTGTCCTCCTGAAACTAATAACTACAAAGAAAAACATTCCTTGTTCAGGTAACTAACAGAGACTTCCCCTTCTGCAGAAAAAATCCTACTGTGAATCACCACCCTGCACTTTGATTACCCCTTCTATAAATTCCAAGGCGCAACACCTTCTGTGTCACTCTGCTCTCTGGGTCTGGGGTGTGTCTCCCTGTCCAGATAGCCCGTCTAGAGTCAGCCTCCTCACTCGCCCGACTGTCCTCTTTAACGCAGTGTGTTTCTAAGGACAGTGGATGTGCCCTTCTCCCTTCCACGTTCCCCATCACTTATCTAGTTTTGTCTTCAGTCAACAAAGACCCAGAGTGCGCTCCTTGGCCTGACCCTGCAGGATCAGACCCCGGATTCCCCTTGCTCATTCCAATCATGCCATACTGAGCCCTGGCTGTGACCATGCCACGCCCACTATGCTGTGCCTTGGGCCCCTCCTGAGTGTTCTGCTATGCGCTCTTGCTCCAGATACCTTCCTGCTTTGATCCCTGGCTTGTGTCTGTTCAGATGTTCCCTCCCAACCAACCCATGTAAATGGTGGACTGCATTTTTCCTCCCAGAATTCACCATTCCCAAATGTATTTACTTAATTTACTATCTCCTCCTCTTGAAGATAAACACCATCAGGCCGGGTGCCTAGAAAACCATCTGGCATAAGAGACAGCCTCAGTAAGTAGCCCTCCCCGCCCATTGCTAACTGAGCAGTGAGAAGGGGACCCCAGCCCTGCCTTGCACACCAGTGCAGGTGAGGCATGGCGGTGACAGTGACGTGGGGCCAAGGACCCCTGCTGGAGTGTAATGACCTGGGGAGAATTGTGATTATATAAAGCACAGCAACGTCCCACAGAAAAGGTAAACGTCAGAAACATGAGTAAGTGCTCAATTTATATTCCTTACTCTGGACAAAGCTAGTCTGTGGCAAGGTAGGAAGCTGCCAAATACTGACATCTTGATTTATAACAGCCGGGTCTCGGTGTGCTCAGCCAGAGGTTTTAAGACCCAGACTAAAATGCTACTGGCTTTAGATACTGGGGAACCAGTGTCAGGGTGACAATGGCCACGTGCAGGCCTGGTACTTACTAGGGGACCAGTGAGCTGTGTTCTCAGTGTGGGCGTCACCTGGCAGTCAGTTTTATGTAAATGACCCACACAGGAATAAATGGGGGGGTTACCTAAAACTTGTCTATAGATTTTACCTGTTTACCTAAAATGGATTTTCTCCCCCTTGAAATTAAAGAAATAAAGCCATGCTTATCTTAAACCTAACTTTGCCTTTTTTTTTTTAAAGACTATTCTGTTTTGATCACATGGATTCATTCTCAATAGAAAATGAGAATTTTGGTCTAGAAAGATGGCATTTCCAAAGAGACTTGTTTCTCCTTGTTTGTCCCCACTCAGTATAATTATGAGTCTTGGAAAAAACTGGAAGTGGAAAACAGAGAACTCCGAAAGGTGGATGAGGAGGGTGAACTGGTTTGGGACCCAGGGTGGGAGGAACAACAGAGTGATGGGGCATTCACACCCTCCACCCAACAAAAGGTGAGGACCCAAGCACAGTGTCTCCTGGCCTGGCCTAGCAACAGAAGACAGCCCATGGGGGCTCTCTCCTCCCATGGGTTGAACACAAGTTCTACCTACAGTACCAGGTGAGCCTGGAAGATCTAACTGGGGACATCAACCTGGATCCCCACTGACCATAAGTACTCACCTTCCTCACCAAGCCTGAAAAATCCCCTCCCCAGCCCAGAGACACTGAGGTCAGGGGGCACGTGTGAGGGGGATCCTGCCCCCAAATCACCTGGTCTGGGAAATGCTCATGGTTTGGAATGCCCCACAAGTAGGGAGGAGAACCCCAACAAGTGAGCAAGTCAGAACGTCCTTTCCTCCATCTGGAGTACCACGTAGCTTGGCCTGGGGATTTCCTTCCACATCCCCGAGCAGCTTCAGCAGAGCCCAGTGGGAACACCAACGCCACAAGATAAGGCAAGCAGACCAAAATAGCATGGCATCAGCTCCAAAAACTAGACTGTCATTGGAACCACATCTCATAGAAGTATACCAGGACCTTTGTGCCACGTCTAAAAATGGTAACTGCACGCTAAAATAAAAAGTTTAAATATGATACATAGCCTTCTAATAACCAAATTTTCCAGTATAATTGGAAATCATCTGTCATATGAGGAACCAGAAAATTAAAACCTAGATGAGAAAAGACAATCAACTGATGACAACACCGGGAGAATTCAGTTGTACAAAATTATATGACAAGTTTATCCTAAAGTTTATTTGTAAATACAGGCTTACAAAAGCAAAGACAAGCTTGACCAAGAGTTAAGTGAGAGAAATCACTCTATCTCCCTCTGACCCACAGACACATTCCTCTTTTCTCCACTAAAGCCATTTAGTGACTGACTGCACCTGGGTCAGCTGCCTCACAAGCTGATATGTATTTGCCTCAAGACTCATCCTCCAATATAGCTCTCATTTTCTCCAGGGCTCTTACAAGATACCAACTTATCCTGGTTAGAGAAGTAGAAAGTCTACTTCAAGATAAATTAACCTGTCTGTTGAAAAAGTTACAGAATTCACCACTCTGTTCGAGGAGCACATCAGGAATTAAAATTTAAGGATATTACATCATGCAGGATGAAATACAAGGCTTGAATGTGCCAGATTCATAGATGGGTGCACTTACCTGGAATTTGAGATTTAATGTGCTTGAGTACTTGGAAGAGGTGCTGTTAATAAGCACAGTTGGTTAATACTTGAATATAGAGAAAGGAGTCCAAAGGCTCAGACTGATTGTGGGCAACGTACTCAGCCATCCCTTCGCATTCCCTGCAAGAGAATCCAGTGGAAAATTTCCTCATCAAAGCATTAACAAATGTATTGTTGGTGGGGGTGGCATGAGTGTCTCCATGATATCTGTGCTTCGGAGACTGTTGGTGACAGTAGAAGAGGCAGGTATAGAATAAGGTTCTCTTTTCTCAATGGGAATAATGGCATCCCAAGGTGGTAGAGGCCAGGGATGTGCTTTACTGTCATAGGCAAGGTGGACACAATTACCAGCTAAGGTTCAGAGATCTATGCCCCAAGGCGAATGGATCATAGAGTTCACAGCAACGGATATGGGCAGCTTGACATATGAAGCTGGAAAGAATCGGGGTGTGGTGAGAGGAAACTTAAGTCACCATAGAAGGATTAATGACCTAAATGTGCTCCTGGCCTCAGAGGTCCCTGACGGAAGGGAGGCCGGGTGCCGTGGATGTATTTCGTGCTCTTCCCACACACCTTCCCCAGAGGAACCTGCGGCCATTCACCAAGCAACTTTCACATTCATGGACAGAAATACCTAGATGGTCCAGGTGTTAGCAGATACTGGTTCCAATTTTTTCCTGATCCTCAGAGACTTAAAATGTCCTCTGGTCCATGAGACAGAATAGAGGCTTATGCAGGTTGAGTGACAGGTGCATGCTTGGGCTAAATCCATACAACCGGTCCTGTGGAACAGCATGCCCATTCTGTGGTCATTCCCCCAGCTCCAGAACGAATGCTAAGAGAGATGTCAAATAACTGTCAGAATTCCCAAGTTTGTTGACTATGGTAGTAGGAAGTTGCCCCATCCCATGTCAAGAGAGTAACACAAAAGAAATATGACATCCTGATGGGACATTCTAGAGATTAGTGACTTAGAATTACCCTGCAAAGTGAGAGACAAATGGCACTAATCACCAAATAATAATAATACTACAATTATTGGTCCTCTTTTGATTTTATAGGCAACATAAAACATACTGGATTAGCTGCTCTGACCTATTAGCAGATAACCTCATGAGGCCACTAAGTGTGAGGGGACTACAGTGAGCAAAGGCCACTCAGCAGACCCAGGTGGTCACACAAGATGCTCTGCCACTTGGGCCTATGGAACAGCACATCTGGAGGCAACCTCAGTGTTGTGGCAGACACGGACGCCAAAGGGAGATGTTGGCAAGCCCTGACAGGAGAACCATGGTACAGACCTCAGGAACTGGGTAAAGTCCCTACCTTCCTGTTCTGGCTACTGCACTGGTCTCCACTTTAAAAGCAGCTCTTGGCTGCCACTGGGCCCTGGTACAGATTGAAGAATTGATGGTGGGGAACAGAGTGACTAAGTAACTTGAGCTGTGCATCATAAACCGAGTGCTGTCTGATCCACTGCACCTGCAGGCTGGATGTGCGCACTGCTCTGTTATTAATATGTTGCGTTTATGAGACTGGGCTGCACAGGTGTGCAAGGCACACACAAGTTGCAGGAGGCAGTGGCTCCGATTCCCGTGGTATCTGTGTGGCCGTGCGTCAAAGGTAATGAAGCACAGCTAGCAACGCCTCATTACTTTATTAGCTCAGAGAAAACAGCATCCTCTTCTGGAGCAGAAGGGCAAACACACTCTTCATCTGGATTTTCATGGTGAATTTAGACTACAAAAGTGTGTCCTTATAGCCAAGTGACCTCTAGGAGTTTAGGCACGAGGTGCTGGGGGAACTTTAGCTGGCTATAGCAGTGTAACATTCATAGCAAGACATGTTTTGTTCCCTCAATGTCTTTTTCTATCATCGTGAAACAGAATTTAATAAGCATGGGGTTGTTCACCTATGAATGCTGGAGACAGTGTCAGGAGGGAGTGTGGACAAGCTTGCATTGCCTCTTCATCGTAGCAAAACTGATGGCACTTTTGATGTCTCCTTCATGCAGAAGTAGTCTTGTCACCTGCTGAGGAGCAAAACTGGTGGACAGAACTAAGTATCTTCCATCTGTTCCTGCCCGGCCACTCCCATCCTCCTCTCCCTGCTCTCTGTGCAAACACGCTGACCTGTGTGGACAGCAGCAACAGTCCCTCTCACCCTCTAGCTCTGGCTGCTTCAGCCCCTGGGAAGGACAGGAGGAAACCACGGGGAGGAGAAGCCTAAACTTAAGGTGATTCAGTCCCTCCGTTCCCTCCTGCAAAGTGACTCACGCTGGCACAACCCTCAGGAGAAGCCCACGGCTCCCTGCTTCTCCAGGCCCCTTCCCTCACCCTTGGGGGCCACAGGTGACTCCTCTAACCATCCCTAAAGGACTGCACCATCCCTGGCTAAAGTCACTTCCTGCTTCCCAATTTGAGCAGCTGCTGGTTTCCAGCCAGGCAGTGGCAGGGGGTGGGGGGATAGCTGCCTGATGCTCAGGATCTTTATTTTAAAGTAAAACCAGCTGTCCCCATGGAATTATTTACCTCAGCAACATTCAGGGACAGAAAAGGTAGCACTGTGCCACTTTGTTGGTAGAGTTTTACATTTAAGAATAGAAATAGAAAACTGAGCTAGTAGGGAATTGACATGGGAAGTTAGCAGAAGGGAAGGGCCAATGAATCGGGGGTTTCAGCAGAGGGAAGGTTTATCTTGGACGTCACCTGGAGTAAATGACTGGAAGTGTAGGAGCACCAGAGACTGCTGAGATGAACAGCTTGAAGAGCAGTTCCTGGGGACCAAGTGTGGCGTGGCCTGGAGGTGGAGCACAGGCAGGTGGCTGGGCCAAAGAAATCACAACACACAAGGCCTGAACTTGAACATCAGGGAAGGCTGGGGGGGAGTGAGGGAGAGGGAGGAATGGCCCGGGGCTCGCCGGTTTCCAGACTGAGACGGAATGACTAAGGAGCTGAGGGAGGCACCAGCAAGGCGAGGCAGCAGGCGGGGAGATGGGGCTCGAGCGAACTGGAGGGAGGTGTGGAGGAAGGAAGGGTGGATGTGAGCTGAGCTGGACACAACAGCTGGGCACAAGGAAGACACCAAGGCCACCTGCAGGCATCGCAATGTGGGGAGGAGAGGATACCATGCCTTTTAGTGAAAGGGCTCAGGGGACACCTAGGATGCAGTGTGGCCAAGCAGAGAGGGGCCAGGCAGGAACGGCTGGGAGGCTCCTTCCCTGTGCAGCCCGGGCCACGGGCTCGCCTGAGTGTCCAGGCAGGTGCACGCAGGGGCACCTGTGTGAGGTTGTCCAAGACCAGAATTTAAAATAAAAATGGGGTTGCATGTCAGCTTTGCTGTCAAGGAATCCAAAGGGCATATTCTTCTAAACTCTCCCAACCTTTCAGGAAGGGAGCAGGTTGCCGTTGCACAAATTCAGACTCTGAACAGCAGAAAGGGCTCCCCCACCCTGAGGGTGCAGGTGACAGAAAGGGAGCAGAAAAGTCTCCTGATGTCTTACTGCCTTGAGCATCCTAAACCTTTTGAAGTCAGATGCTTTACACAATGATCCCTTCTGCACAGAGTCCCTGGCAAACATGTCCATCTCAAGGTATCACACACAGAAGACCGGAAACATTAGAAGAGGTTCCCAGGGCATCAGCAGGCACTGAGGGAGCACAGCGGGCGAGGCCTCGGCGGAAGCACGGGGCGCTTGCTCTCTGTTCTCACAACTCCTGCCCCACGTGGGATGCTCCCCAGAACTGCAATTATATAACATCGACTGAACCACCAGAGTCCCGCCGGGAAAGCGGAGCTGAGGGTATTGACTACACTTCTGTGTAATTGATGGAAATAGCATGCACCACTTGCAAAACAGAAAATCATTACTTTAGGCTGTTAAATATGTAAAATATTTAAAAGGCACCTATGATTTTTCTGCAAGTCAAATTCCTAGGCTTCTAATTAATAACTTAAAAACTCCAGACAAAAATATAAATGGATAAAATGCAATTTTACATAATGTAAACTATTAAAAATCTAAGAAACTAATAAATTCCAAAACCTTTTGTCAAGGAACAGTTTGTTTTTTTAATATATAAAATGTTTCCTTATGAGCAATGTATCTTTTCCCAGGAAGAGTCTATATTTAGAGGGCATACAATTTGAATGCTGATTATTTTAACATGAAAAGTGATTACATGAAGAAAAACTGCATATAGCCTCAGGAGGAGTGACAATTAAGCAGCACAAGCAATTATGGGTGGATTTGTGTCTTTTCCTACATAGAATAGCAAGAAGTGTTTTGAAATATACCGATTTTTCTGCAGGGGAATTTTGAGTAAGTTATCTTGTATTTCCTGTGTCTTGTCCTTGGGGAGAAAGGACACACCGCAGAGGCCATGATCTCCCAGCATCCACAGGAAGAGGAGTATGAGCACCAAAGTTCTCTTCCAGTGCATCTCCACTCCATGGCATCCCAGGGTAAGCACCATTTTTTCTCCAAAGAGTGGCGTCAGGGTAGTTTTCTGACTGATGTTTGTGATGGATCAAGTTTCCCTTAGTCTTCAAGCGATGGATGGGTATCTGTTAGTTCCATCCCACCACCACATGAGCAACAAGGAGATAACACATCCCGATGGTGCAGGACACAACCATCATTGGGAACCCCAGTCTGAAATACAAAGAGAGACGGGTTACGACATCTGGTGTCTGCTGAGAACTATGAGATATGGACTCGTTACCATAACATGTTATTCTAAAAGAACATGGCCTTAGGATCTTTATATATTCACAAAGTTCATTACCTTTTATTTCTAGAGATCAAAAAGTTAGTTTTAGCCTAGATTACGTGGGTGCATGCTTCTGTTGAGTGCAATTTCTAAAGGATGTTTGGAGCCTCAGTTTGTTCATTTACAACATGAGAGGCTGGTTCTTCACTCACACTGCCAGTGTTGTGTACTGGGCCACTATTTACATCTCTGTATGTTTCCTCCAACTGTGTCATGTTCTAATAATCCTTTCTGGAGATTTCCCAGAGAGGTCATATTCCCACAGACTCCTAAAGTCCCTTACACTCAAAGCTGAGGGGAGCTTGAGAAGTAGAGTTGGAAAATAGGGCCATCTCTTGTTAAAGAAGGTAAGAGAAAGAATAGGATTTTCTTCTGCATTGGTGAGGTGTGACGTGTGGACAGGTATGCACAAATACAAACACAGCCCTAGGAAGATGAAGCTTCCCTCATTGTGTGGCTCCACCAACATGCCCATGTTCCATGAATTCTTACCCTAACTTAACAAATGTTGATAGATTCCCACTGGGCATTTGGAATCCATGCTATGTAGCCATTGTTTAGTTCTGCTTTGTCACTAAGAAAAGTCCCTGCAAAGGTTACAGTTTTGGTTTCAAAAGGCTTAGAAATTCAGCAGCAAGAGCCCACTGTGGATAATTATAATATTAAAGATAATGGCTTTCTTCCTGCCCTGGCCGTGCACGTGGGAAGAAGCTCCTTGGAAACAGCCACAGCAAGCTTCTCCCTTCAAACCTATGATTTAACACAGGGGCTATATCCATGAGTGAAACAGCTCTTTAAATTCTAGAGCAGACTTGGCCATTTCAGGAAGGTAGTAGGATTTTCTTAGCTTCTCCTCTGAACACATTTTATTTTACCAAAAAAAAAAAACAACAACACATAACAGATTTCAGAAAAACAATTTCAATTTCTTAAGATTTATCAACTTTAGTTTTGAAAATAGCTAAACATGTTTGTAAAAGTCAGCCTTGATTATTGAATTCTGGAAAAATACAACCCACGACAGTGTCTGATCAACTCCAGGCATCACAAACATCATCACAAGCCTTCATAGAAACACAAGCCTTCGTTCCACAATAACAGATTGTATAAAATGAGTCAATCTCAGGTAAGATGCTGAATATCTCAACCTGGGCTCTCAGACACGTGTTCATGTTCTAGAAGCAAATCTGCCTTGCCAAGGTATGGACCTTGCTCTTGAGGAGCCCAAGAGTGGAAGAGTTTCCTTGTGGATGGTTTTGCTGTGCTCCCAAGTGAGAGCCACTGGTGTCTCAGGAAGGCCACCAGCCCTGAGAAGGTGCACCACCCAGGGATGGATGCAAGCATTCAGACTTCATCAGAAACACATTGTTCCCTCACAGTGTCTAGCCACTGTGAAGGGCAGAGAGGGACATTGCATATTGATAAAACATTCAACCCATCAAGAGATCAAAGTAACCTTAAATGTGTATTTGTCAAACTGAACTAAAAAATACATAAAACAACTAAAAAAAACTGGCAAGAGAAATTGGCAAATACATCTCAAGGCTCAGTTAGCCATAGTGGCTGGAGGCTACCATATTGGACAACAGCTCCAGGAAGGCCCATCTTCCAGCTGAAAGCATTTGAAAAGGCAAGCTCATAGCTATAAGCTGCGTGGGGAGTGCGGGCCCTGGACTGGAGCTTTCGGGGTAGATACCCATGGCTTGAGGCCACTGAGGCCACTGCAGAGGCCACTACAGAGAAAGCAAGTTGGAGACAGAAGCACTCCCAGCCTGCAGGGGTTCCACCACCACTCTGTGGGGGGCCCATCTCACAGGCAGCCTCTTATACATTTTGAAAGGCACACACACAAAAAAACTCCTCTAATATTAGTGAGAAAAGAAAAACAGCCCAGACTACAAACTGTATCAGGCCCAGGAAGACACGAGTGTGGGACTTCAATCAAGCCCTCTGAATCCATGCCTGGGGGCAATTGTTCCTGACTAGCTACCTCAGCCATCATCTTCATGTTCCTGGAATTTGTGATACAAGAACCACGTATAGTCAATCAATAGCTTATAATTCCTCTTTTTTTCTTAAAAACCCACTAGTTACAGGAGTGGGGAACCTGTACTGCAGACTGAAGGCCACATGGGGCCTTCTAGGTCCTTAAATGTGGCCTTTAGATTGAATCCAAATGTTTACAGAACAAATCCTTTTATTTTTATTAATACATTTTTATCTTTTATCTTTTTTACTTTTAAAATGAATGTATTTAAAACACCAACAAATATAATAAGTTTCAACAAAATAATCCTCCCAGATTGACAGGCACAATTAGAACATTAGTAAGCCATAGGGCTAAATTGGCGGCTGCTACACTCACGATTTAGTCCTAACTCCCCCGCCGACTGGCACCACTAGCATTCGAGGCTGGTTGGCGAAAGTTTATGAGGGTCAAGTACTGTTATCAGCTTTTGACAACAGTGCATTGTTTCTGTTTGAACTGGAACTTGTGAATAGTTGCATAGCTCAACAGTATTTTTTAATTCTGTCTGCTTGACAGCCCATCATGTCAAAGAAGACCAAGAGAACACTGAAGGAAGAAAACAGATTTTTTAATGAGGATTGAGACTTGCAATATTATCTTGTTTCTGCTAAAGATAAGAGGATTTACTTGCTTTGTGATATTACAATATCAACATTAAAGAAATTCGATGCTCATCAGCATTATAACACTCATGAGGACCACAAATATTTTAAATTAGAGAGACGTGAAATGTTGTATTGTAGAAATCAAAAGATGAAAAGTAAAAGCAAATACAGTTCTTTCCAGCAGCAATAAGACCTGGAAATAATGTCACTGAAGCAACATATAAAGTAGCTTATATACTCGGAAAAAAGGGGAAGCCATTCAGTGATGTAGAAATTGTGAAAGAACGCATTGTCAAAGTTGTAGGATGCTTAGACCTGGATAGCATTTCAAAGTACAAGCTACTGCCTCTTTCAGGGAGAACCATGACTGATCAGCAGCATGAATTAGCCTTCAACTTAACAGAACAATTTCATGCAATACTTCAAAAGGAAAGTATATATTATACAATTGCTTTGGATGAATCAACTGATACTACTGACTCAGCACAGATTTTCTACTTCATCCAGGTCATAATAGATTTTTTTTGCTACAAAGAGTTACTTGCTTTGGGCACTCTTGTGCACAGAACACGGGGAATAGATATCTTCAACATCTTTTAAGATAAATGTTGTTAAATTGGACTGAATTTGGTAAATTTAGTGAGAGTATGTACAAAGTATACAGATGGTGCACATTCCATGACAGGAAAACATGAAGGGTTTCTTTTACAGACAAAAAAAGTATTACCAGATCCAGATGCTCTCATTTCTTTTCATTGTATCTTGCATCAGCAAAATCTCTGTGCTAAAGCTACTATTTTAAGTGACACTTTGCAACAAGTTATAAGTATTGGTAACTACATTCCTGCAAATGCAACAAGGCATCATCAGTGTCGTAACATGCTAAAGCTGAATGATAAGGTATTCAGTGTGGATTTGCCCTATCATTCTAAAGTGTGTTGGCTATCACAGGGACAGGTGTTAGCCAAAATTTTATCTCTGCAAGAACAGATAGTTAAATTTTTTTTTATTTCAGCTTATTATGGGAGTACAAAAGTTTAGGTTATGTACATTGCCCATGCCGCCCCCCCCGCCTCTGCGTCAGAGCTTCAAGCGTGTCCATTCCCCAGACAGTGAGCATCGCACTCATTATGTAAATTTTATGAAGAACAGAATCAGCAATGTGAATTATCGAAAGAAGATTTCTATAGGAATGCAGCATTTCTGTGTGATATCATGTCAAATCAAAACAACTTGAATATTTCTTTGCAAGGTAAAACTAAGTCTATACATGATATAGGGCAAAAAATCTAAACATTTCAAAAAAAGCTATCTTTTTTCAAAACAACTGTTTTTTAAAAGGAAATTTCAGATGAACACTTTCCCCAGTTAGCAAAAGTCATTGACGAGCAGGATGATATATGTGAATCCTTTGAAGAATACACAGCTGTTATAGACCTATTAATTGGAGAATACAA
Source organism: Lemur catta (assembly GCF_020740605.2). Lineage (NCBI taxonomy): Eukaryota > Metazoa > Chordata > Mammalia > Primates > Lemuridae > Lemur > Lemur catta. Next base: position 21,865,543 of record NC_059136.1, read on the forward strand.
TGAAAGTTTCACTGACTTTGAGAATCAGACATCACACTCAAATTAGCATTTCAGCCTCACCTAGTTGATATCACCAAGGCACCTAAAGAACCACACATGGAATTGATTGAGCTCTCAGTAGATGAAATTTTCAAGTCATTGTTTGATGCTAAGAAAGATGGAATTGAAATATGGAAAAATGCAGTAGAATATCCACACCTGCAGCAACATGCCCAGAAAATGCTTTCTTGCTTTTCAACCACTTATTGCTGCAAATCTACATTCTCCCACCTAACCCAAATCAAGATGCCTTTAAGGTCACAAATGACTGATACCCATCTAGAGGATCAACTGAAACTGCGACCTCCATGATGCAACCAAATATTCAAATGCTTTCCCACAAAAAGGAGACGTAACAAAGTCGGTAAAAGGTTAGTTAAATTTAAAATTAACAAATAGTTTTCATTTATTAACTATACAGTGGTTCAATTTTTATAAAATAATGTACATTTTTAAGTATATCTAATTGAAGTTTCTTGAATGCGGCCTTAGTTGAGTACAGCTAAATTAATGCGGCTTCCAGCATGAAAATGTTCCCCACCCCTGCTAATCAGAGTGTACGTTCAGGGCCACTTGAATTCATGCTCCTGGGTGGCCATCCTCAAGCTTTGGCTCAAATAAACTGCATACTTAATCATATTTTCTGAATCTTGTTATTTAAAGTTGACATTTGCTGGAGTCAAGACAAGTGACAAAGTTGTTTATGGGACCCTGTGACAGCAACACTGCTACCAGCCAGCAGACAGCCCCAGTGTTTGAAGGGCGAAGGCAGCTCTTGGCCAGCAGGTAGCTCTTTCCATGGAACCTCAAAGGTTAGCGCGTCCCTGCTTGGGCTGAGCCCCGCTGCTTTCTTGGGCAGCCTGATTGCTGTTTCAACGCCCCACTCACTGCCCAGCCGAGAGCCTGCTGGAGGGAGATTTATTTGAAGAGAGGAAGTAATGACTTCCTGTCGCTGCCAGCAGGACTCCAGAGACACAGGACATGGATGCTCCAAGTTCACCAAGAGCCTTCCATGTCCCAGAAGATCCATTTGTCTTACTCCCTAAGCCTCTTTATAAAAGCAAAACCTTCACCAAAAGGCTTAGGAAAAGTGTATTTGCTCAACATCCAGCACCACGTTGTGCTTTCATTTCCCTCTGGGATTATTTTCATTCCCTTCTGGCTCAGTCATGGCGGTGTGTTACAGAAGACAAAAACATTTGAATGTCAAAGCACAAATCAAGATGCAAAATGTCAGAGGGATGTCCAGGCAGACCCTGCCTTACATGCATTTAGTTGCAAGTGAAAAACCTGCCTGTGCTGACAAGGAGCCCAGGTTCCCATTGCTGGAAACGAGGCAGGCCCAGAACTGTGCCCAGCGCATTTCCAGCGAAGCTTGGCACACCAAAAAGAGATCTGGTTTCCAAAAAGAAATGTTTGCTAATGAAGTCTCCTACTCGAGTTTTAGACTGAAACCATTCTTCCTGTTTGTTTTTGCTTCCCAAAAGGCTTTATAACAGACCATGACTATAGTCCCTAAACAAAAGGCATTTTGCTGTTGCCTTTCTACAAAGGTTCTGTGTGTTTCTTCTGAGCAAAAGCAAGAACAGCTCCTGCTTCCACAGCCCCGTGGGGCCAACCGCAAGTGCACGCAGCTCACGCAGACCGCCCCACTTTCTGCAGCCAGAGAACCCCTTGAAGTCCGCACTCTTCAGCCTTTTGGCCTGTCCTTGGGTCCCTCTGGGCCTCAGGACAGGGGTCACCTTCTCATCCTCAGTCTCCACTTGAACAGCCTCATACCTCATCTCCTGAGTCTCCTAGGGTGACAATTAGCTACTCCTCCTCATGAGGAGAGACTGGAGAAGACTCTGCCTTCTGGAAATAAAGCCCCATCACTGTGTTTCCCCCAGAAAGAGGAAGAGGGGTTCAGGGGGGCAGGAGGTGAGGCAAACCTGAAGGACCACAGAGGAGAAAAGGCGTGTTCAGAGGGGGGAGGGCCTTCACGGTGCCTGCAGAGCCTCCCCATGGCATTAGTGACCAGCTTAGCAGCAGAGGTCAAGGGTAAGGTCTGGAAGGATGACAGAGGAACAGCTACAGAAACCATGGCAGGGAGCAGCGCCTCGAGGGGAGGAGGCAACGCTTGTGAAGCAAAAGGTGCCTACGGATGAAATTCTATTAATATTTGCTTTTATTCCATCAGAAGAGACTCCAGTTTGGGTGGTTTCTTTTTCATGCATTCAACCTTATGCAATGTTATCTATCATCTTTAGCCAACAAATGAGAAAGAAACTGAGAACATTGCCTGCCGTGGTCTTTCTCTCTGCAAACGGGCTTTCTATCCTTTTTCACTGCACACTTTGTGCCTCTCAGCCCACTCCCTCTGCAAGGCCATGCTCAGGGCTAGCACTCTCCCCTCCCTCAGAGCCAAGCTCAGTGGGCCTCTCACTTCCTTAAACACCCTCCAGTGTTGGGGGAGCCCAGTTACCTGCTGAACATCCCCACTGAGCAGGGATGGAGCCGCCCAGCCTAGGAGACACTCGGCATCATGTGGAGGCACATGCTAGTTCTCTTCCATACCGCTGCTAGCATTTCCTAGCTTCCTCTCCCTTTCCCATCTTCCGAACATGACCTTCCTTCTTCCAACTTTTTGAAAAACATTAGGTGTATGCACCAAGCAAACTCTGTGTCCTTACCTTCCTTTCTTCTTCTTTGTGTGTTAAACTCAAATGCTGGGTTACACGTCCTTGGCCCTCCCCTAAGAACTGCTCCATCAAGTTCCCCTCATACCATTAATTCCTCCCTGCTGATTGGCGTCTGCCTTGATCACAGTAAACTGTCCTCTCCACTCCAATCCCACTGAAATCATTAGGGCCTTCACCATCTATGCAGGACTATGTGTAGGACAGTGTTTTGATGATGTAAACAGAAATAACACTTGGTCCCTGCCTGTGAGAAGCCCACAGTGAAAAAGGCAGATATGAAAACAACTTTGCTGCGCACTCCAGTGAGCGCTGCACAGAGGTGCGTCCTCGGTGTCTGCAGGGGGCACCAGAAGCAAGCTCCCCCTCTACTGGGAGGTGCTCCACTGGCAGATGTATGGGCTGAGCAGAGAAGGTTCATGAGAAAATGACTTTGAGATCGGTGTTAACAGTGAGTAGGGATTTAACAGGCAAAGAGAGAAGAATGGGCATGACAGGTCTCAAACAGAATATTCATTTGTTCCACAACTTTCTAAAAAAAATTTTTTTTTGAGATAGGGTCTTGCTATGTTGCCCAGGCTGGTGTGCAGTGACGTCATCATAGCTCACTACAACCTCAAACTCCTGGGCTCAAGTGATCCTCCTGCCTCAGCCTCCCAAGTAGCTGGAACTACAGGTACATGCCATCACACCTGGCTAATTTTTTCTATTTTTGGTGAAGATGGGGTCTCACTCTTGCTCAGGCTGGTATCAAACTCCTGGCCTCAAGTGACCCTCCCGCTTCAGCCCTCAAAGTGCTAGTATTACAGGAATGAGCCACTGTGCCTAGCCTCTAAAATAATTTTAGTTATTTACAGTTTTCAAAAAAATCCATTTATAAAAATTCTAATGTTTATGAGCACATATATGTAATAGTCTAACATAACACTAATCTTCTTTACCTTTGCTATTTGATATTTTTCCTTTGTTCATACATAATTTTGTTCAATATTGCTTTTCTATTCTTTTTCTTGAAAGCAGGTACACAAATTCATGTATACACATGTTCATAGCAACACTATTCACAACAGCAAAAAGCCAGAAACTGCCCAAATGTCCACCAATGCACGAATGGATAAATAGAATCTAGTACATCTATGCAATGAAATACTATTCTGCCATTTCTCCAAAGAAGATATGCAAATAGCCAATAGGCACATAAAAGATGTACAATATCACTAATCATTAGGGAAATGCAAATCAAAATCACAATGAGATACCACTTCACACCTATCACATTGGCTATTACTAAAAAAAATAGAAAAGAAGAGAAATAGAAAATCAGTATTAAAGAAGATGTGGAAAAATTTGAACCTTTCTGCATGCACCGCTAGGGGGAATATAATATTGCACAACCACTATAGAAAACTGTATGGCAGTTCCTCAAAAAACTAAGCATAGAAATATCATATGATCCAGCAATTCCGCTTCTGGGTATTGACAGCAGGCACCTGAACAGATATTTGTACACTCATGTTCATGGCAGCATTATTCACAATAGTCAAAAGGTGGAAGCGACTCAAGTGTCCACTGATGGATGAATGGATAACATATAATTGAATACTGTTCTGCCATAAAAAACGAATGAAGTACTGATGCGTGCTACAGTGTGAATGCACCTTGAAAGCACTATGCTAAGTGAAAGAAACCAAACACTAAAGGTCATATGTTGTATGATTCCATTTATTTGGAATGTGCAGAATAGGTAAATCCACAGAGACAGAATGCAGATTGGTGGTGTCCAGGGATGGGGAAAGGGGGAATGGGGATAAACTGATTAATAGGTATGAGGATTTATTTTGAGATGAAGCAAATACTGGGAGCTAGACAGAGGTGATGCTTGCACAACATCATGAAAGCACTTAATATCACTGACAATTTAAAATGGTTACTTTTAATTTTTCCTCAACTTAAAAAATATTTTATGCTCAAAAACACTCACAAGAGACAAATAAGAACATTATATAATTACAAAAGGGTCAATTCACCATGAAGACATAACAATTCTAAAAATATAGACACCTATCACAATACCCGAATACATGAAGCAAACAGTGCCAAATTGAAGGGAGAAATAAAAAGTAACACAATAAGAGCAGATTTCAACACCCTACTTTTAATAATGGATGAAACAACCTGACAGAACATCAATATGGACACAGAGGACTTGAACAAAACTATAAACCAACTGGACCTAATAGACATATATGGAACACTCCACTCAGCAACAGAATATACATTCTTCTCAAGTGCATATGGAACATTCTCAAGGATAGATCACATGTTAGATCACAAAACAAGTCTTAACAAATTTAAGAAGAGTGAAACCACACCAAGTATCTTTTATGGCAACAATGGAATCAAACTATTAATAGAAATCAATACCAAAAGGGAACCTGGAAAATTCACAATATGTAGAAAGTAAAAAACACATTTTGAACATCCAGTGGGTCAAAAAAGAAATTACAAGAGAAATTAGAAAATATCTTTATACAAAGGAAATAAAAAACACAACATATAGAAACTTATGGGATGCAGGAAAGCAGTACTAAGAATGACGTTTATAGTAGTAAATGCCTACATTCAACAAGGAGAAAGATCTCAAATCAACAGCCTAACTTTATACCCCTGGGAACTGGAGAAAGAAAAACAACTAAACCCAAAGTTAGCAGGAATAAAATAATAAACATCAGATAAAAATTAACAAAATGGAGAAGAGAAAACCAATAGAAAAAATTAACAAAACTAAGAATTTATTTTTTGAAGGATCAACAAAATTGACAAACCTAGACTAAGAAAACAAGAGAGAAGATACAAATAACAAAAATCAGAAATAAAAGAGGAGACATTACAACTGATGCCACAGAAATAAAAAGATCAGAACAGACTACTATCAACAATTATATTCCAACAAATTGGATCACCTAGAAGATGTTGATAACTTTCTAGAAACATACAACCTGCAAAGACAGTATCATGAAGAAACAGAAACTCTAAACAGATCTATAATTACTCAGGAGATTGAATCAGTAATCAAAAACCTCCCAACAAAGCAGATCCCAAGACCAGATGGCTTCACTGGAGCATTCTGCCAAACATTCAGAGAATTAAATAAAAAGAATTAAAATCAAGCCTTCTCACATTCTTCCAAAAAATTGAAAAGGAGGGAATACTTTCAAACTGACATTATGAGGTGAGCGTTACTCTAGTAGTAAAATCAGTCAAAGATACTACAAGAAAACAAAACTACAGACCAATAGCCCTGATGAATACTGATGCAAAAATCATCAACAAAATGCCAGCAAATTGAATTCAACAATATGTTAAAAGGATTACATACCATGACTAAGTGGGATTTATTCCTGGAATCCACAGATGGTTCAGCAATACAAAAAGCAATCAATGTAATATACCATATTAACAGAATGAAAGATAAAAAGAACATAATTATCTTAATTGATACAGAAAAAGGATCTGACAAAATTTTACACCCTTTCATGACAAAAACATTCATTAAACTAGGAATAGAAGGAAATAATCCCAAAATAAAGACCATATAGGAAATGTCCTAACATCATAGTCAATAGTAAAAACTGAAAACTTTCCTTCTAAGATAAGAAATAGTTAAAGGCTGCTCTTACTACATAGTACTAGAAGTTCTGGAAAGAGTAATTATACAAAAAAATAAAATAAAATAAAAGTCATCTAAATTTGAAAGGAAAAAATAAAATCATCTGTGTTCACAGATGACATGATCTTGTACGTAGAAAGCCCTAAAGACTCCATATATACACACATGCCAAAAGAAAAAAGAAAAAAAAACTGTTAAAACTAATAAATGAATTCAGTAAACTTGTAGATAAAAAATCAACTCACAGAAATCAGTTGCAGTTCTATACACTAACAAAAAACAATCTGCAAAGGAAATTAAGAAAACAATTTCACTTGCAATAGCATCAAAAAGAAGTTTAAAAAACGTAGGAGTATAATGTAACCAAGAAAGTTAAAGACTTGTACACTGAAAACCACATGACATTGCTGAAAGAAATTAAATAAGACCCAAATAATTGGAAGAGCAACCTGTGTTCCTGCATTAGAAGACTTAATATTGATAAAATGTCCATCCAAAGTGATATACAGATTTCAGTACAACCCTAACCAAAATCCCAACGGCATTTTTTGCAGACATAGAAAGAAACATCCTAAAAATCATATGGAATCTCAAACGATCACAAACAGCCAAAACACTCTTGAGAAAGATAAACAAAGCTGGAGGCCTCAAATGTCCTGATTTTAAAACATATCACAAACCTACAGTAATCAAAACAGTATGGATTAAACTGGGCATGACAGTATCTAAACAAAAGAAATTCCAAAAGTAGGAAGCAACAGCTGCTCCAGATGAGAAGGAATCAGCAAAAGAACTCTGGAAGCATGAAGAATCAAAGTCAAAGAACACCCCCAAAAGGGAACACCAGCTCGCTAGCAATGGATACCAACCCAAACCAGAACATTGAAACGGCAGGTGAAGAATTTCAAACATACATTGTAAGGAAGCTCAATGAAATGCAAGATAAAATGGAAACCCAACACAAAGAAACCACAAAAAGAATGCAGGAAATGAATGTAAAATTCACTAAAGAAATTGAAATATTAAAGAAAAATAAAGCAGAACTTCTAGAAATGAAAAATTTATTCAAGGAATTATAAAACACAGGCATGAGACCCCTTGTGGCATTTAGGGCAGATGACACAGGGCCACAGCTCCACTGCTGCAGTGGGGAGGCCCCTTGGGCACTCCCACCCCACACACCCCGCACTTGGGAAGATGGGAAGTAAACTCGGTGCAGGGAGGGGCCTGGCAGGGACGGGGCCTCACTCTCTCACAGGGGCTCAGCTGTGTCCCTTCCCTCCCCCTGCTCTGATAGCACTTTTCTTAGACAGGGCTTTCCAGTGGGGTGCTTGAGGGTAGGCAGGGGGGAATTATTAATAAATCAGCTGGGCTGGGCCCTCACTTCTGTTTCTGCCTCTTATTTGATCGTGTGCAGCTTATTCAAACTTTAATCTCAGTTTTCTGGCTCAGTTAAATACATATTCCTTGCACAGCTGCCTCCTAGGTGCCAAGCATGTCTCTGTGGGTTCGTGTGGTCATCCGCCCTGCAGGATTGAATGAGACAGCAAGGAAAGGCCTGGCCTCAGCTGTGGCCCCAGCAGGGCTGTGCTCTGAGCTGAGTGGATTACACAGACCATCCATTCAGAAAAAGAAAGGGAAAGCCTTAGTTCAAGCTTCCAGAAACATATATAATACTGCGTAGCACGTATCTGTCCCCAGAGTCTTTCTAAATACTGAGAAGGCAGATTAGAGCATCAGTGGTGTGTGCTTACTGCCTGTTATGGGACAGGCTTTCTGGCAGCGCTGGGTGGCCATGGGCAAGTGAGCTGGCAAGGCACTGGGGTATCCTGGCCCTGCGTGCCTTCCAAAGTCTGGTCTCACTAGCTCACTGTGGCCAGATAGTTCCTGGTCAAAGAACTCAAAAGTGGCTATGACTGAAGGTCAGTCAGACACACATAAACCAGGTGGGCCTGGGGGAGTCCTCCAAAGCCACATGAAAGTACTGCTTGTGTTGCTGGGTCGGGGTCAGGACTCTGCAGGTTTCCTACTGAAAATCTTTCCCAGAAAAGAAACATCTTTGCTTAGTAAGTCGGATCTTCAAAGAGCTTGCACACAGGAAGAGAAAGAAAAGCCGTGTTCACCAAAAGCTCTGAGAACTTGTGCGTTCCTGGATCCAGCAGCTCCGCATTGAACCCCTCTGAAAACCGAGGAGAACCCAGCGCCACCTCACCTTTCAGGGGTGTGGCCAGCAGCCGAGTGAGTCCGGAGGTGGACCCCAGGCCATGGCTGAGCACAGACAGCTGCAGGGGTGCAGCTCATGCCCCAAGAGGTGAGGACGGCATGCGTGGAGGCGGCGGCCACGGGGGACTTGCTGCACCCATTCCAGGGAAAGTGGGTTATGGAGCTGGAAATTTAGAGGCCAGATTTTTACACAAGGTCTTCCCCACTCTGTTTAGGCAACAACTTCAAATGAGTTGGGGGTATATCAATAAATAAGCAGGACCATAGAGATGCATATCTTGGGCATTAATTACTGCTGCTGGGCTGAAAGGCAAGGAGCCATGACTTAAGAAGTTTCCAGTAAATAAATGTATGCAAATGCTGAATAGCGCAACAGTATCACTCTATACATTAGATAAAAGGAAGCACGCTATAGAGCCAGGAATTTAAAAGGAAAATATGCATATGTACACATGGAAACAGACATCCTCACTTCTAAATGATGGTGTAGCGAATGCATGTATTAATGTAAATGACATGCCCTTAAGAGTCCCTTCTTATTGAAATTCCTACACCCTTCTTAATGCCAATTTTTACCTAGAAGTTCCATGTAAAAGGTCATATGTTAGAGGACCTATGAGTACATAAATGTGTTTTTCCTCCTCAGCACAAAGATAAAGCATACTTTAATACTTTTGTATTTTTAATATCTAATTCTTTTCAGATTATACAGCTAGAAAATAATTTTTCCAGTAATTCAGAAATCATATTGAGAAAGAGCGCAGAGCAGACCCTTCCTAGCCTGGGAAGCAGATGGGAAACATTACATAGCAGGATGATTCCCTGTTTGTTAATCCCCGAGTTGCTTACGTTCATTCCATTCTGGGGGGCACTGCACCTTTACCTTACTGCAAGACCCTATCACCTCCTCTTGGACTAACAGTGCCTGCAAAAACTCTTGTTCCAGGTGAAATGAGTTTAGATAAGCACTTTCCAAGCACCACTGAGCCCTTACTTTATTTAGGGTGTTATACACTTTACATAGATGCTGTCATTGTTCAGAGTTGACTGGGCCTTTTCACTATAACTATTTTGGACAAGTTTTTGTGTCTTTCTTTTTGGCTGAATTGTTAAGCCTTTGAAAGCTCCTCTTCAATCCCACCTCCCACCCAGAGCTGTTCTGTCTCAATAATGGCGCCACAGTGGACCCAGTTTCTCAACCTGTAAACTTCGGAGTTTCTGTGGACTCTGTCTTCTCCCCCCTCCCTTGCCCAACTCCCTGACTCCTCAGCATGCAGGTCGGCTCTGCATCAAAATGTGCTCCACAGTCTTGCCTCCCCCCTTCCACAGAGGCTCCTCTCCAGACCTGCATTAGCTCTTCAACAACCCTCTCTCTGCTTCTCCATGGCATTCAGGATCTTTCAAAAACATGACCAGTCAAGTTCCCAAGACCTGAGAGCAGGGGCAGCTATTGGAAGCAGCGCCCTAAGCTGCCCACCTGGCAGCATCACCCCACGGGGGAGAGCTGGCCGCTGCCTGTTCCACTGCCCATGTGGGTTCCAGGGTTTTGTTCGCCCATGGCCACTCTTAGCAGTGTGTCTCCGTCGACATATCTGTTTGTATGAGAGGAAGCAGCTTCACAAATTACAGGGCGATATTGTGTGAGCATGTTTCACTTGTAAAATTTGTAACTTAGTATCAATAGAATGTACTTAAATCACTTGAATTTGCTAATTTAAGAACAAAATCAATAGTTGTTCTAAAGTACACTCTTTTTGTGCCTGCTGTAGCATCTTAATTGAGTTCTTTAGTCTGATCACGGACTCCCAGGAGGGACTAAGGAGATGCTCCGGCCATCCACGGTGCCAGCAGGACCACAAGCTCTGCTGATTCACACACCTGCTCTCTGGGCTGAGGAACCGGCAGCCCTTGCTGTCCTATTTTATTGGAACACCACTAAGTCCTGGACATGCATGCTAATTTATTTTCCACTAAGACATGTGCTTTCAAGATATCTGTGAGAGAAGGCACAGTGCAATGGGAAAGGCTTGGGCATGGGGGCAAGAGAGCTGTGAAGACCCCAGCCCTGTCTCCTGCCACAGGAGGGGCTGTGTAAGCAAGTCCCTGTCCTCCGTGAGCACCAGTGCCCCCCCAACAATGGGCCAACACAGTGCCCAGGAGACCTGTAGAGAGTGGCACATGCTGGGCACTTAGTATAGTGCCGGGTAAGGCAGGTGCTCAGCCGGTGTCAGTTTCCCCCCAACATTTGTGACAGGGCTAAACACAGAGCCATGCCACACATATCACCTGTCACCATCCAGAGCAGCCCTCTCCCCAGCTCGGTCAGACTTTCCTGGCCCCACCTTGGAAGCATTAGTACCCCTGGAGCCAAAACTCTGCAGCCAGCAAAGGCTGGCGAGGTGGGCGGCCTCCCCGGCTTCCCTTTCCTCATCCAAGGTCTCCCCGACCCTCTGCTCCTGCGTGTCCGTCCCATTTCGGGCCCCAGGGCCTGGTACACACTACCAACCCTCTCTGAGAGTTGGGATTCTCCCGGTCTCACAGCAAGATCAAGGAGAATAACCCCCTTCACATTCAATAACAATGATTATTAGTTACAGTACCACTTCCCTTGAGCCATTCAACAAATACTCACTGAGAGCCACTGTGCTGCTGCTTTTTCTCTTTTCACATTGCCCTGATGAAGGATGTTACCTTCCCCCTAGCACCAGCACCACCAAAAGTAGCTGCAATTTGTGAGTAGATCCAAAGGGTGGCCTCCAAAGATGGAATTTCAGGCTTTAGTCAGTCCAGGTGGGTCAACAGGAATTCAGAACCACCGACACTGGGCATCAGAGTCCTCATGACTCCCTGAAATCACTTCATCTTCTGGCTGGTCCCCATGTGTACAGCAATCCCTGGAGGCAACGTAGTCTCGTTTTATAGAGCACAAACCCTAACACTCCAGACACAGAGAATAAACTTAGAATTGATGTTGGCTCTACTAGACCAGACCTTGAGGGAAGGAAAGGCAAGGTCTGCGAAACGGTTTACGGGAAAGGGAAGACCCCGCAGCTGTGTTCCAGTCCATGGGTACGAGGTGTGTTCAGAAACCCAAACCAGGCAGAGGCTCTGTTCCCTCTCAGGGAGAACATTATCAGCTCTTGGAAAGAATCACCCTGGATGATGACACTGTGGGTTATTGTCTAGAACAAAAACTAATGGTGCAAGTTTAATTTGTCACCTTTAGTTTGTAGACAGGTAGTATTTGGAATAAGACTAACCTGCAACTGCATAAAAATGTTTGTCGGAATAAGACAGAACCAGCTTCACTAAGACAGAGCTGATAAAGATCAGCTGATGAGAGAGACGAGGGACAGTAGTGACAAGACCGAGGAGTGATTAGAAAACAGAGGAGTCTGAGGTGGGGCCTATGTGTTTCCTAAGGAGCACTGGGAAGCTAGAGGTGGGTTCCCTATGGGCCCTCTAGCGTCCTTCCTGCACCCCTGGCCCGGGCCTGGCTGAAGTGGCGCTGTGCCGGGAGGCCAGCCAGGCGAGTGCGTCACCTGGAAACGTACCTGAGATGGGGCCCATGCCAGGACAAGGAGGGCACAGGGTGTGTGCAGGCAACGGGGCGCTCAGTGGAGAATGACGGGGCTACAAATGTCATGCCACTGCCAGGGCAAGCATTAAAAAGCAAAAATTAGACATTTTGGTTTAAATTATTGATTAGTCAGGTTGGGGAAAAAAAGATGCAAATGTCTGTCAAGACGGGAGGTGGGGTCAGAGAAGAGAGCTTGGAGGAAGATGAAGGGCCAGGCTGTGGCCAGCCATTTCCTCTCCTCGGCTCACGACAGGCTGACGCAGAGCTTGGTTCTGATGCCAACACCTATGTGAAATAATGAATTTTTGGCGATATTTTCTCCTCTAAGCTACAAAAAATTCTACAGTAGGAGTTTTTTAAAAATTGTAATACATCTTTCTTCTCTGTTTTTTATTTTAAAATTTCCTGCATAATTATGTCTTAAAAGAATCGTAACATTGTAGGAAGTCATGAACCAGAAAAAAGAACATCAGAAGACTGACATGTCCTTAGTGAAGGGAGAAAGGGCTGGGAAATGATCCTCTACCCTCTCCCTGGCTTCCTACCCTGATGGTCAGGAATTGTCTAAAGTTACAGAAGTCTTTCTGAACCTGTCTTACCAACTTGAATAAAAACTTTCTGTCATTAAACAAACACACAATAAATACCAGGCACATTGAAGATTATTATTAATAAATAATTCATTTAATTATTACACAAGCAGTCGATTTGGGGTTGGGATAACTTTCAAAATAACATCGACAGTCACAGAATTTTGTGCCCTTCTTAAAAACTTACAAGCCTTTGGATTTACAAAGCATTTAACAAAGTTAGAGTTGTAAGTAGAGTCACAATGTAGCTGTATTACCACTTGATTTAAAAAAGGCTGCAGCTTTAAAGAATTCCATTTAGAATATGATCTCCTTGAGAACAACCCAGATGGGCTGTTAAATAAAGAGAGAGACCAGCTGCACACATTGCCAGATCTGCATTACAATTGCATCTTAAGGAAACCAAACAATGTTTTTCATTAAATGAGAGAGCTCTTAATAAGCAGCTTTAAAAAACATGATTATTTTTCATTATTCTGTGAAATGGAAGCCACTTTCTTTGCAGTTGTCAGGAAAACTCTATGGGAAGGAAGAGGGGTGGCAGTGGCTTCTGCATTTGCAGAGAAGGACTGGGCTGACCTAAATTTTGAGCAGCCCTCAGGGCCCAGAGGACATCGTTCATTCCTTCATTCAATATACATTAAACACCTACTGGATGCAGGCACTGTTCCAGCCCCAGGCACATAGTGGGAGGAGAGAGACAACAAACAAATGCACATACACTATATGAGGTGGAAAGAAGTAATGAGGAAAATAGGAAGAAAACCAGTCCAGGGCTTCTGCTGTAATTAGTGTGGTCGGAATAGCCTCTCTGACAAAGTGACGTTGAGCAGAAACCCAAGAAAGTGAGTCATGTGCCTATGTGGTGGGCAAGAGTTCGATAGAGAGGCCATAGCCAGCTAAGACCCTGGAGCAGTAGTGTGCTTAGAAGGCTCAAAAAGCAATTCAAAGGCTAGAGTGAGGAAGGGCAGAATTGCAGGAGGTGGGGTCAGACAAGACAGGGCAGAGCATGAGAAGCCTCACAGGTTGGTATAATGATTCCAGTCATATGAAGTATATTATCTGGCCACATGGAATTAAATTAGATATTAACAACAGAAAAATCCTTGGACAATTCCCAGATATTTGGAAAGTAAATAACGCATTTCTAAATATCCTGTTAAACAAAGAAGAAACCAAAAGGGAAGTAGAAAGCACTGATTTCTGAACTGAAAAAAAATGAAAACACAATATATCAGAATTTGTAAGATAGCACCAAAGCACTCCCAAGGCGGAAATCTATAACACTAAATATATATATTAGAAAAGTATCAAATCAATGACTTTATCTTCCATCTTAAAAAACTATAAAGAGGAAGAGAAAAGGTAAAGCAAGCAGAATAAAAAAAATAAGATCAAAGCAGAAATCAATGAAATAAAAACCAGAAAAACAATGGAAAATCAATGAAATCAAAGGTAGTTTCTTTCAGAAGATCAATAAAATTGATAAATCTCTATCCAGATGGGTCAGGAAAAAAATAAAGACACAAATTATTAACATCAGGAATGAAAGAGGTGGCAGTACTACAGATTACATAGATATTAAAAGGATAACAAGAAAATAATATGAACTATTTCATGTGAGTAAATGTGACAGCACATAAAATGAACAAATTTCTTGAAGACACAAATCATCAAAGTTTACCCAAGAAGAAAGAGATAATAGGAATAGCCCTGCTACTATTTAAATATTGAAATCATAATGAAAAACCTTCCCATAAGGAAAACCTCAGACTCATAGGGATTTACTGGTGAATTATACCAAACACATAAGGATAAAATTATGGTAATTTTACACACAAACTCTTCCAAAAAATTGAATAAAAGAAAATACTTCTTAACTCATTCAATGAGAACATAATTATCCTAATATAAAAACCAAAGACATTAAAAAAGCAGGAAACTACATAACAATATCCCTTATAAACATAGATGTAAAATACCTTAGTGAAACTTCAGCAAATCTAAACAATATATTAAAAGGAAAATAATACATCATGACCAAGTAGAGTTTATCCAGGAATGCAAGGATGGTTTAATATTTGATAAGCAATCAATATCATCATTCACTACATTAACAAACTAAAAAAAATATCATTTTAATAGATGCAGAAAAAGCATGTGCAAAACTCAACATGCCTTAATAATTTTTAAAAACTCTCTGCAAACCAGAAGCAAAAGGGTAATTCCCCAAAATGACAAAGAACATCCAAAACACACACACACACACACACACACACACACATACACACACAGCTAACATCATACTTAATGGGGAAAGTCTTAATGCCTCTTGACTAACATCAGGAAAAAGTCAGAATACCCACTCTCCCCATTTCTATTCAACATTTGACTGGAGGTAAATAGCCAATGCATTTTACTGGAGGGTAGAAAGGTATAACCAACGCAATCAAGTGGGGAAAGAAATGGAAGAAAGAAAGGGAAGGAAGGAAGGAGGGAAGGGAGGGAAGGAGAGAGGGAAGAGAAAGGAAGAAAGGAGAGAAGAAAAGGCAAGCAGACTGAAAAGGATGAAGGCAAACTGTGTTTATTTAGCTATATGGTAAATTTGATGTAATCTAAAAGACTACTGGAACTAATAAGTTTATCAAGGATATAGGATATAAGATCAATATACATACATCTATTGTATTTCTATATAATACCAATGAATGATCAGAATTTTTAAAAATAGCATTTATGATACCATCAAAAATATAAAATACTTAGAAACAAATTTAACAAAGGTGTGAAAGACTTGTACACTGAAAACTATACAGTATTACTCAGAAAAATAAAAGAATAAAAAATAAATGGAGAGATATACGTTGTTCATGGTTAGAACACTTAATAATGTCAAGAAGTCAATTCCCCCCAAATTGTTCTATAGATTCAAAGCACTCCCAGTAAAAATCACAGCAGGCTATTTGTAGATGTTAACAAACTGATTCTAAAATTCATATAGAAATGCAAGGACCCTAAAACAGCCAAAAAAATGGAAGAATAGCACTGTCTGCTTTTAACAACCCTTATACAGCTAAAGTAATAAAACAATGTGGTATTGGTGTAAATATAGACAAATCAGAGTTTGGAAATAAACTCACACATACAGAAGACTGATTTTTTTTTTTTTTTTTTTTACAAAGAGGCAAAGGCAGTGAAGTGGCAAAGGACTCATTTTCAACAAATGCAGCTGGAACAATTGGACATCCATATGCAAAAAAAGTAAACTTAGATCCATCCATACCCCATAGCATATACAAAAAATTAACTCAAAGAGGATCATAGACCTAAATGTAAAATGCTCAAATGTATAAAAGAAAACATAGGAGAACATCTTTGTTACCCTGAGTTAAGCAAAGATTGCTTAGATACACCACTCAAACCATAATATATGAAAAAGCAAGTTGATTAATCGAACTTCATCAAAATTAAAAAAATTTTCCTTCTCGAAAGACATTGTTTAAAGAATGAATAGAAAAGCCACAGACTGGGAGAAGATACTTGCAAAGCATTTATTGCATAAAGGACTTGTATCTACAACATATAAAGAACTCTGAAAATTCAACAACAAGAAAACAGCACACAAAAATTGACAAAATATTTGAACAGACACTTTACCAAAGGAGAAAATACAAATGGAAAATACGCACATGAAAACATACCCAACAATCATTAGTCAGCAGGAAAACAAAAGTAAGTTAGAATCACCATGAGACTATATAATCCAGCAATCCCACTTCTGGGTATATACCCGAAAGAATTGCAAAGAGGGTCTCAAAGACACAGTTTTACACTCATGTTTAAAGGAGTATCATTTAAAATAGCCAAAAGGTGGAAGTAACCCAAGTATCCATCAACAGATGAATAAACAAAACAAATTGTGGTATATCTATACAGTAGAATATCATTCAGCCTTAAAAAGGAAGAACATTTTGACACATGCTACAACAGAGATGAAACTTGAGGACATTATGCTTAGTGAAATAAGCCAATCACAAAATTTCAGTTACATGAGGTATCTAGACTAGTCAAATTCATAAAAATGGTGAAAGTAAAATGGTGGTTGCCAGAGGGTAGGGGAGGGGAAATAAGGAGTTAGTGTTTAATGGGTATAGGGTTTCAGTTTTGCAAGATGAAAAGAGTTCTGGAGATGGATGGTGCTGATGGCTGCACAACAATATGAATATACTTAATGCCACTGAAATGTACAATTAAAAATGGCTAAAATGATGAATTTTATTTTATATGTATTTTACCACAATAAAAAGCACAGTGAGATATCATTCACACTCACTACAATGACTGCAATAGATAAGACAGACATTAACTCATGTTGGCAAAGAGATAGGGAAGTGGGAGTTTTCACATATTACTGGTGGAGATGAAAAATGTCATAACCAATTGCGAAATAGTTTGGCAATTCCTTAAAAATTTAAACACAAACTTACCATTTCATCCAATCATTCTGCTTCTAGGAGTCTTCCCAAAAGAACAGCTATGTCCACACAAAACTAGTACCTGATGCCCACAGCAGCTTTATTTGTAATAGCCAAATTCTGGAAACAACTCGAATGTCCATCAAGAGACGAATAAATAAATTATAGTAAATCCATGGAACGTAATACTATTCAGTAATACAAAGGAATAAACCATTGATACATGAAACAACATAGGTGAATTTCAAAATAATGATGCTTATGTAATAAATAAGACAACAGTATATACTGTATAATTCCATTTATATAAAACTCTAGAAAGTACAAACTCAGCTTCAGGAACAGAAAGCAGATTAGCAGTTGTTTGGGTACAGGGTGTGCAGGGCCAGGGGACATTACAAAGGGTCAGGAAGAATTCTCTTGGTAGAAATGTGATGGGTACATTAACTATGGGATTGTGGTGATGGTTTCACAGGAGTATATATGTCAAAACTTATCAAATTTTACACTTTAAATATTTGCAGTTTATTGTATGTCGTTTATACCTCAATAAGGCTGCTTTAAAAACAAAAGGAGAACATGGCAGAATATAGCAAAATGCTAAAAAACAACAACAAAAAACGTTTCCCGGTTCAGTCTGAAAACTCACTAACCCACAAATACAACTTTCACTCAGAAATTTTTAGAAGAAAACTATGACCCTCTACCTTTGCCTACTATAAAGTGTTTTAAAAATTGAACAATGATACTTTGCTCACTGTGAAAGTTGACACAAACAGCACTTAATCAACATTTATACACAAGGAAGGCAAAATTTACCATGTTTCAAATATTGAATTCCTTGTACTTAAATTGTCTCCTTGAAACTAAAGGAAAAAAGCTGCCCAGTGTGAGTTTGTGAAGTAGAAACTCAGAATGCCCCAGTTTCGTGTGGATGGAAATAGAATCATTTCTTAGGAGTACAAAAAAAGGAATTGCCCAAAGCATTTTCACGTAGAATGTTCTTTTTTATTTTCATTATTTACACTGCAATTTTATTTCCTATGGGGCTTTGACAAAAATAGAATCATAAAATGCTAGTACCACAAAGGACTTCAAAAACCATCTGGTTTCTCTTCTTTTTTGGGTGAGTAAACTAAAGCCCAGAGAATGGAAGATGCCTGGGAAAGACGCCAGGAGGAGGCTGGAAATGGGGACCCTGGGCTCCACTCCTCCCTCCCTTGGCCAAGAAAGAGCAAAACCCAGAGCCCTGGGAACCACCAGTGTCTCAGAGCCCAAGGTCACAATCATCAGTGCTGGGGTTAGGCCTGATCCTCAAGACAGTCATTCATTCACTCATTCAATACATATTTACTTAGCACTGGGCAGACACAAAGCTCTGTGTTGGGTTCTCCCCTGAAGATTATGACACAGAACCTCACTGAGCTTGCATTCTAGCAAGTTACACAGACATTAAACTAGCCGCACAATTAGTTATTTAATTGTACTTGTCATCAATGCCAACAAGAAGCACCTGGAAAGGAGGCCCTACTCTGGAGAGGGTGGTCAGGGTTGAGAAGAGTTAGCAGAGCAGGTGTGTGAGAGCCAGGCCGGGCAGCCCTGGGCCGAGGTGGCTGCATCAGGGAGACCCGGCAGCACCCACAGCTTGATTCAGCTTGCTGGACTGGTGTCGGTGGATTCTTGAGTGCTCACCCCCAATGCTAGTTCTCCAGGGGTGGGTGGAGGCCATCTTTGAGGTCTCCAGCCCAGAGACGCTGTAGCAGCAGTGATTTCGGGCAACACACCTCCCCCAGCCTGGGGACTTTTGTGTGGGGCACAGCAGACTCTGCCCTTGGCCGTGGGGAGAAGTGAGAAAGCCGCTTTCTCTGTATGGCTGCCATGAATCTGCAGGACTTTGGTGCTGAAAAACATTCAGCGGCCTGTTGATTCGGCTTCCCAACCAGTTTCAGCCATCTTATAAGGACATAACTCCAGGGCTTGCTCTCTGGGTCCAGGAGGCCGCCAGCATTGGGGTTTGTGGTCAGGGAAGAAAAAACCTGGCCAGAGACCTCAGCAATTGTACCAATTGACTCTTCCCACCAGGAGCAGCCCTCCAAGTGTGGTGAAAAAGCCCTAATAACATAACAGTAGTTCCCTCTAGCAGCAGGTCAAGCAACCATAGAAGCACACACACCCAGGCTTGTGCACACCAGCTGTGATCTATCTTGCCCCTACCCCCACCTTAAGGGGGAACAGGGTCCAAGCAACCCTTGGGAGCAGCAAGGCCCCTCCCAAAGATCAGGGCATTCCTATACCCCATGTGGGGGACTGGAGCCTACCACCGAGACCTCAGATTACCTCAATAATTAGCTCCTCCACACAAACTACAATCAATAACAGGGAGTGTAACCCCACAGCTTAACACAGGGCCTTCCACCTCAAGCTATTAGAGGGCAGTGGAGTCATACCCACAAGTGTAATCCACCAGCTTGGAGCTTAAGCTGGGGAACCAAACTCACTAGCCTCCATTGGCAAAAGGTGAAGAAAACAGGTCAGAGGTAACCCAACTTGCTAAAAAAAAAACCCTAAGGCAATATAGGACCAACAACAGCACACGCACCGCTCCCAAGCACTGTCAAGGAACGACCATTGGGGACTTGGAGATAGGGCTATAAACCAGTCTTAGCATCCTGATATTTGCATGCTACACATCCAATAAAGGGCTGATAACAAGAATCTATATAGAACTTAAGAAAATTAACAAGAAAAAATCAAACAACCCCATCAAAAAGTAGACAAAGGACATGAACCAAAACTTTTCAAAAGAAGACAGAATAATGGCCAGCAAACATATAAAAAAGTGCTCAACATCTCTAATCATCAGGGAAATGCAAATCAAAACCACAATGAGATATCACCTAACTCCAGTGAGAATGGCTTTTATCAAAAAGTCCCAAAATAACAAATGCTGGTGTGGATGTAGAGAGATAGGAACAGTCTTACATTGCTGGTGGGACTGAAAATTAGTACAACCTCTATGGAAAGTAATCTGGAGATATCTCAAAGAACTAAAAATAGAAATACCATTTGATCCAGCAATCCTACTACTAGGCATCTACCCAAAGGAAAAAAAAGACATTCTATAATAAAGACATCTGCACTCGAATGTTCACGGCAGCACAATTCACAATTGCAAAGATGTAGAAACAACCCAGTGCCCATCAATACATGAGAGGATTAATAAAATCTGGTATATGTATACCATGGAATACTACTCAACTACAAAAAACAATGGTGAACTAGTACCTCTTATATTATCCTGGATAGAGCCTGCATCCGTCCTTCGAAGTGAGGTAGCACAAGAAAGGAGAAACAAGCACCACATGTACTCGCCATCAAATTGGTACTAACTGAGCAACACTAAGGTGCTCACGTGGAAGTAATATTCGTCAGGTGCCGGTCAGGTGGGAGGCGGGTGGTGGGGGTGGGTAAATTCACAACTAATGGATGCAGAGTACACTGTATGGGGGAAGGGCATGCTTGCAGCTCTGGCTTGGGCGAGGTAAAGGCATTGTATGTAACCAAAATGTTTGTATCCCCATAATATTCTGAAAATAAAAAAATAAAAAGAAACATTATGTCCCAGCTGACACCCAGCCTGTGGTTCCCTGGTCCAAGCCACCAGCATTCCTAAGCCCAACAACTGGGTCATCCCTGACTGGCTTTTGGCCACCCCTGCACCCATCTACAGAGCAGCCAGAATGATGTTTACTAGGGAGAACGGATCACACCACTCCCACCCAAACTCTTCTAATGGCTTCCTGTAAAACCAAGAAACAAATTCAAACTCCTGCTGGGATTCAAAACCCTGCCTGGCCTGGCCTCCCCACCCCATGCTGCAGGGCCTTTCCCCTGGGGTCCCCCCACCCAGCGTCACTCCCCCAACATCCGCTGACTGGCCCTCACTTCGCTTAGACCAAGGAGCACCTTGCCGAGTCTCTGCTGACCACTCCTCAAAAAGAGCCCCAACCAGCCCCCCCCTCAGTGTGACCTGTGTTCCTCAGTGGCACTCATCACTCCCTGGAAATGCAGACGGGCCTGCACACGCACACACACACAGGCACACATGAAGCATGGAGTGCTAAGTGCCGTCAATCCCCAGGCAGTGGGGACTAAGAAGACACAGCCAGCCCTGCCCTCAGGGAGCTGACAGTTCAGCCTCCTGTGGACAGCAGGCAACTCCGGGCCCAAGGATAACCTTGCTTTATGTCTTCATACCCGGGTTATGTAACCAGATTAAAGAAACGTTTGAAAAACTTTGCTCTAGAGAGCCCTTCAGTAAGTTGGATGGCATGAGTGATTTTCTTTCTTGAGAATTTGTTCTTTTTTATGGGAGAGCAGGTTATTTTTAAAGTCCATTTTCTTCAGGAGAGTGAAAAAGGCCAAGCAATAAATCCACAGCCCTGCAACCTACTTCATAGTGAGTGTCCAATCTATAATTTGTTAGTGCCCCTTCAATCAAAAGGACTTGCTGAGACTCCACCTGCCCAAGTGAAGGGAGGCGCCGGCTGCCAGGGAACGGGAGGAAGACACCTCCGCAGGCCTGGGGATAAGAAGGCAGAGGCAACCGCTTAACCACTAGGGAGCTGCTTTCTGCCCATCTGTGCTGTGCTCTGAAGACAAGTGAAAGCAG
This sequence comes from Lemur catta, assembly GCF_020740605.2. Classification (NCBI taxonomy): domain Eukaryota; kingdom Metazoa; phylum Chordata; class Mammalia; order Primates; family Lemuridae; genus Lemur; species Lemur catta. Next base: position 21,887,470 of record NC_059136.1, read on the forward strand.
GGACACACTGGGTGAAGGGGAGAGGATATCCCATTCTCCACTCCATGTGGGAGCAAATGCAGAGCCCGGCTCCATGCATAGAGGGGGAGTAAAATGAGGGAGGAAATGGCTCCCTTCTGCTCTGCCATGCCCACATCTGACAGAGGAAATGAAGTAGATGGGCAAGGGTGCAACTGTCAGGAACAGTCCGAGGATCTGTCGGAGAAGTGAGGCTCATCTGGTCACGGGGCAGAAGTTACAGCATCCTTGCCTTGTGCTGAGCTAGGACCTGTGTGCTGGGGTGAGGGGAGCAGAGGAGACCAGGTGGCCAGGAGGCAGAACGCACTTCCTCTCCAGCCCTGAAGCTGTCTCAAGATAAAGCGGGCTTTCTTAGGGGCTGGAAGCCACGTAGCAGAAATTAGAAAACAACGCATGGGGTGGAGGGAGGTTGGGGAGCAGCCTGTACGTCTTAGTGCAGCACTGACACGCGGGACTCAGAGGTGTCTAGCCTGGATAGTTAGGAAACTTGCCAGGATTGACAGGAAAGGGGAGGGGAGTGAGCTGTGCATTGGGCACAATGGGGTGTCAAGGAGTGTGGGTCTTAGGAAAGCAGGTCTGGACATTGAGGAGGAAACTGGAGCGGGGGATGGTGAGTGGCAGTGGGGAGTCTAACCGGGGATGACCCCCAGCCCAGGCCAGCCTGTGCCCTGTCCCAGCATGACGGATGCCCAGACAACACCCCCACTGACTGGACGGCTTGGGACTGCAGGGAGCAGGCCACCACCTCCCTCCTCTGCACCTCTGTGTTCCCATCTCTCCATCCATCTCCCATTGTCACCCAGGGGAATCAGCCAGTCTCCTCCATGCCATTTGCTTGCTCCAGCCCCACGGGCTCCCCAGCTGCTCCTCCCTCTCTGCCATCTCTCCTGCCTCCGATGAACTTCCTCTCGCCCTGGCAGTCCTTCTTCCTACCTTGTTACTCCCTGGATTTCTTCTCTTTGTTGTGGTGATCCCATCTGGACAGTGCTGAATCTCACCATTCTGGGGCATATCGTTCACTTTGGGAACATTGGCTTTCTTTCCCCTTTCTTGCACTGCTTCCCATTATAGGAGAACTATTCTGATTCAAAAGGTATTCCGCTTTTGAAGCTAGGAAACTCAGATCTATTGATTTTTTTTTCAATTTATAAGTCAATCAAAAAAGAAAATGGCTTAGTGCTGTTTCAGAGCGCTAGAAATGCTGTGACAGGAGCTTGCTTTTTCTTCCTCTCTGTAGGGACAATGGGACACTGTGTCTGGAGTTGGTGACTTCACTTAGGTTTGCACTCACTCCCTACCATGGTCTGGCTTTGTCATTGTGACCAAGTCACGTAAATCATGTGGGCCTCGGCTTACTCACCTATAAAATGAAGCGAATAAGACCTGGACATTAGACACAGAGGTGACTGTGGGGACCAGGTAAGAAGGGGCATCCAGCGCCAGGCCCCACACCTGTGTGCAGGAGGCTCCCCGGGCACTGACCTTGTGGCCCAAGGACTTGATGGGGATTAAATGGGTCCAGGATCACTTCATTTTTATTTCAAACCACTTTTTAAAAAATGATCTTGAAGTTGGATTTGGGCATTCCATAAATAATTCTCAGAAAAAAGCTGAGTATCTGTACTAACCAACGTGGCATCTATAATGAAGTTCCTGACTCAATCACAAGATAAATGTTGGAGCAAAAACCCATCATCAGTCAGGCGACGTCTGGTATGACAGCTTTTATTTATCAAAATCCACAGCCCATAAAAATACCCACATTCTTTTTAATAACAAAATAAAGAAAAATACTTTCAGTCTTTGATTCTAAAATTATAAGTGGTTTCCAAAGAAAAAAACGTTCTGAGAGAAAATGCCTTCTCTCGTTGAGGCACAAAGAGGAGAATTGTGGCCCCCTTACCTCCTCACTTAAACTCTCCACCACAGAAATAACAGTGCTGGCACTTTTGCCTGGAAAGAAGTTCATGATGGGTTTTAATGTTGATAGGAAGAAAACTAAAACTTTGTTAAAAAGAATATTTCATTAAAAAAAGATTGATTTAAGACAATTATATGATAAACCACATTTTGAAATGATGGATTCCACTTTGTCCCCCGGGGCTGCCATTTGAGTTATGTTACTACTCATTCCAAGTTCAGGATCTAAAACATGGAGCTTGCTTTCCTATTTTTTAAAGCTTCCAATATTATCTAATTCCAAAAGGAACCAGAGAACCCTCTTTTGCTTAGAGGAAGAAATTTGTGATGTAAAGATTCCCTCGGTATGTCCCATCCCCGTTAAACAGACTTCTCTTACCATGACTTGAACTGTGATTGTTCCACTGACTAGAAGTAAAATACCTAAGGCTTTGCCAAAGTGCTTGGTTTTAGTCACCCCAGCCCAGCCAATCTGCAGCCGCTCTGTGCCTGAGACGTCCTCCTCTGCCATCAACATTCTTTTCTCCAAAACACCCACTGTAGACGTTCCAGAGACTCCTGGCTGCCTCTCCCCAGCAGGGTCCTGCACCGGTGCCCCTGCCCCCACCTACACGCAGAAGGAGAGCAAGAGAGCAGTGCAGGCTCCCAGGGTCAGAGAGGGGTGACGCGGAGAGGAGGACACTGTGCTTCTCTGGAGGGAGGAACAAAGAGGAAGAGGCTGGTACTGCAGGTCTTTGGGGCTAGCACCACCGCAGGAGTGTGGGAGAAGAGGGCAGAGTCCTGGCAGCTCCATGGCTGCCACCCCCACATCAGGATGAGAAATGGGACAGCGTCTCTCAGGGCCCACCCAGAGGGACCATCTCCCCCACTCGACCCTCCTGAGCTCAGCAGGAGGGGCTGACCCCTCCCATCCTCTTGTCCACTTGAATGGCCCCCACTCCACACACACACACACACACAAAACCCCACCCTAAGAAGAAAGAGTGGCCTTAGTCAGCTCAAGTGACACAGAAACTGGAGAAAGTGTTCTTCATCTTTCAGGTCCCAACAAACCTTTATTTTAAGAAAGGGAGGAGAGAATAAAAACCATGAGATATGAAAGGTCATTAAAGCTCATTAAAGGGAACTATTTCATCTTCATTCAAGGCTTTTCAGCTAGGAGGAAATATCTATCAGATCACTATGTCTGTAATTACAGCAGTGCCTTGAGGGACACTGAAATTCATGATGTAGAAGAAAGAGACATCACACACATAATTCACACTCAAAAGGCTGGAAATCACAAATCCAGTATATCTTTAGAAAGCACTGATCAAAGATAATAAAGATACCTCTTAAGGGCCGGTTTGATGGCTCATACCTATAATCCTAGCACTCTGGGAGGCCGAGGCAGGAGGATTGCTTGAGGTCAGGAGTTCGAGACCAGCCTGAGCAAGAGTGAGACCCCCAACTCTAATAAAAATAGAAAAATTAGCCAGGCATGGTTGTGGGCACCTGTAGTCCCAGCTACTCAGGAGGCTGAGGCAGGAGGATTGCTTGAGCCAGGAGTTTGAGGTTGCAGTGAGCTATAATGATGCCGCTGCACTCTAGCCAGGGTGACAGAGCGAGACTGTCTCAAAAAAAAAAAAAAAAAGATAGAAACCTCTTAAAACTAGAATCAAGAGGAAACAACATGTTGCATCTTTAAAAATCTATAGAGAAAAGATGAAGGTAGGAAAAAGTGGGTTTATTTTTTAAAATAAAAATAAAAAAGCAAGAAAACATAAGATTTTATAAGGAGAAAGAGAAGAATGTGTTAGTAAATGAGCATGAAAAATACTGAGTAAGACTGTAGGTTATAAATACATAAAATGTATAGCAGTAAATAAAAGATAAGATGTATTTAAGACATATAATGATGCCTATTGACAAAAGATAGATGAAGCTGATGTGGAACACTTGACATATTTAGAATAGTAAAAATTTACTGAAAGCCTTCTGTCAACTGAAGAATGACAAGGTTCATAAATTTGGAGAGGAAAGCTTTACTTCTCATAAAAGGCTGTAGCCTTCAGGGTGGCCATTCTGACAGGCTGGGAAGCAGAGTCTCCAGCCAGAAGCCAGAAGCAAGGACTTCCAGGGAAAGGAGTTTATGCTGACAGGGTGGCCAGATATACATATGCCATGAACTACAGGAGGAGCCAGGAATATTTATGACAGGGGAAACGTGCGCATGTGCAATTGAGCTTCACGGGATCCAGGTTCAGAAAATGGCAGGGTTATCCTGATCTGAGGGTGAGTTTTTGGCCCTCTGCTGTCAAACGGGGAAGCAGAGGACACGAAAATCCTCACTGCCCACTCTGTAGACTGGTCAGAGCCACTCCATGGTGGCCTCTTATCAGGAAAGAATGCTGGTCAGTTGTGCACAGACTGCAAAAAGGGAGAAGCAGCATTAGGTGGTGGATTGAAATCAGGGATGGGGCAACTCTTCCTCAAAGGGCTGGTTCTGTTTAACCCTTGGGGAAGAAAGCCTGATGGGGTTAACGAGAGAGGGGTGTGGTGAGGCGTCTGACCTCCCATCCCTTCATGGCTGGGAATTCAGTTTTAAGGTTTCTCTGGAGTCCTCTTGGCCAAGAGGAGGTCGGGCAAATCCCAATTAAATGCCACCCTACAAAATGCCTGACCGATGGACCTCAAAACTGTCAAGGTCATCTTTCCTCCATGAGGAAAGATGGAGAAGCTGTCACAGCCAAGAAGAAATTTGGGAGACATGATGACTAAATGTAAAGTGGTGTCCTGGATGGGTTCCTAGAACAAAAAAGGGCATCAGAGAAAAACTAAGGAAATCTAAAGTATGGACCTTAGTTAATTTAAAAAATTCAACACTTAATTCAAAAATGGCCTCACGTTAGGCCTATGAATTGAAAAAATAAATGGCTTAGATGTGTGAACAACAAACAGAAGAATAATTTCTCAGTGTTCTGATTATTCTTCCCAGTTACAGACATTAAGCAGCAACATCCCTTGGGATTAACTATCTACTGAAACATTTCAAGATGCTATAACATAAATAATCAAGATGGTATGTGAATATTTTGTCCTGGGGTTGCTAGATCAGGCAGCTCAAGAGAGAAACACACACTATTCTCTTTGGAGGGAGATGCAGGCTCTCTCCCTGCACAAGAAAGAAAATAATATTTTGAAACAGTGTCTCAAACGATTTATCTTTGCTATTCTGTAAAGTGCTATTTTTAAAATGCAAAATTCCTTTCAAAGGTCACAATTTCCAAACCCCATAACAATTTAGGAGAAGCAGCAGTTTTCATTTGTCTGTTTTGTGTTAGAGAGTTTATGCCCATTCTTAAGATGGTTATTTATTTTACCCAAAGTGAGCAAGAATAGTTTGTTTTCTGCTATTGTTCTTGCTGTCCGTGACATGCTAATTCAGACAAGTACTTGTACATATTAACAGAGAAATTTAACTGACAATCTTCGGTTGGAACAACACACACATACAACATACATACACAGTGTCACATGTATACCCACATAGATACACACATGAGCATGCATGCACATACACATACATGAGCACATTCACATGAAAACATGGATGCATGCAAGCAGGCACAACTATGCATATGAATGCACACTCACACAGGTGTACATGTGTGCACACAAAGCATAACTCACACATGTACACACACACACACATGCAGACATGTGGGCCACACATGTACATCCACAACCACATACATGCATATGTGCATACCTGCACACCAATGTGCACCCAGACACAGGTTCATGTACATAATACACATGCACACATGTATGCACAATACACATGCAAGCACACTCACACATGCATACATATATGCTTATGTGTGCATGCACATTTGTCTCTGTGCACTCACACAGAACACACATAAACATTCATATGCACATGCATCTATGTGCACATATGCACACCCAACACACCCACACACATGTTCACACACACACACTTATATATGCAGTACAATATCTCCTTGTCTGTGTCTCAACAAAACCTGTTTGCACATTTCGAAGTACTGTGGATCTAGCAACTTAACTTTCTATTACAGCATGAAAGTAACCATAGATGATGCATCACTGAGTAATCACAGCTGTGTCCCAAAAAAACTTTAGTTACAAAAACAGGGCCCAGCCCATGGACAGTCAATCCCTAGATAGAGTATGAATGCAAAAAAAGAAAAAGTGCACATATCATACATTCACATGAATGGATTACCAGAAAATGAGTAAGCTATAAAATATAACATTACCAGCACTCAGAGGCCCCTTGTGATTCTGCTAATCCTCGCGTTCCCCAAGAGGAATCCCTATCCTATCTCCTAACAGTACAAATTAGTTTTCCTATATTTGTACTGTATGTAACTGAAATCATATAATATATGCAATTTTGTATCTGACTTGTTTCACTCAACGTTACATTCTTTAGGATCTTCCCTACTGCTATATATTGTATATCTGAATTTTACTGCTGCTATGAACATTGTAGTACATTTTTACATGAAAATATAGTTGCATGTCTGTTAGGAATATACCTAAGAGTGAGACTGTGAGTCATAAGACATGCACATTTTCATAATTGACACTATTCAGCCATTTTCAAGTGATGGAGGCAATCTATTATACTTTTCCACTAGCAGTATACATGAGTTCCAGTTGTTTTATATCCTTACCAATATTTGCCACTTTTCGTCTTTTTCAATTTCATCATCCAGATGGGTGTGGTGTAACATGGCATTGTGGTTTTAATTTGAATTTTCTTGTGACTAAGGAAATTCAGCATCTTTTCATGTGATTACTATCTATTGGATATTCTCTTCTTCTGAAATGAGAGTCAACTATTTTGCTCATTTTTCTATTGGGTGGTTTGGGGTTTTTTTCAAATTGATTTGTAGGAGCTCTTTATCTCATCTTACTATAAAGCCTTTGTTGGATATATATACTATAAATATTTTCTCCCACTTTGTACTGCATCTTTTCATTCTCTTAATGATAACATTTGATGATCAAAAGGTTGTCAATATAGTCTTTTTTCTCTTTATGGTTAGTGCTTTATAAGTTCTGTTTATTAAATTTTGTCCCACTGCAAGTTTGCTAATGTCTTTTCTGTTTTCCTTTAAAAGATTTACATTTTACTTTTCACATTTAGATCTATAATTCATATAGAAATGATTTTTGTGTGTAAAAGAGGTAAGGACTAAGGTACATTTTCTTTCCATATAGATAGCCAATTCACATGGTACTATATAATAAAAATTATTCCTCTCATTACTGAATTGTAGTGTTACCTCTGTCATAAATCAGAGAGCCATACAGGTTTGAGTCTGTTTCTGGGCTCTCTATTCTTTTCCATTGGTAAGTTTTTTTTATCTTTGCACTAATACCACAGTGTCCTAATTATTAGAGTTTTATAACAGTTCTTGACATCTGCTAGTATAAGTCCTCAAGCATTGTTTATTTATGTGCTAATATAAAGAAAATAGGAAGGAAGAAAAGAAGGGAGGGAGAAAGGGAGGATTGGAAGACAGGTCATAGACTTGTCTGAATAAGTCATATACTGATCATAGTGATTATTTTATTTGCTATTATAATGACAGTTATTTAATTTTTCCACAAATAATAAATCTGTCATAGATAAAAGTTAATTTAAGGCCATGTTTACCTAATACTAAAACAAACAATTGACAAAGGGAACACTCTAACCATATAGCAAAAGAAAAAAAAATTTAACATTTAAAAAGGTTTTTTACCTTTTTAATCAGTCATTTTACCATCTTCTAGATGACATCTAAATGACTAATAAATATTACCAAGAAACAACTTTATTCAATTAGCAAAATTAGCACTCTTTTTCTCCCCAGAAAAATTCTAAATTCTACATTAGTTTATAGTACTGCTAAATATCTTTGAAACTTTCAATGAATTAGTTCTCTATAGCTACAAAAATGAAAATAAAATGTACTGTTGACTTATTTTCTAATCAAAATGCTCATTTAAAAAGCACATTGAAGCAACAAAATGATTTACATTGCAATAACTAGGGAGCTCAAAGTGTATACAAAGGTGAATGAGATAAGAAAATGAATGTCATCAGGAACTTTAGACTATGAATAATAACGTATGCACACTCCTTAAACTCCACAAGCTCAAAGAATAACGTAGCTGTTCTAGTAACAAAATACATCATGAAAAATTCTAATATTTTTAAATTTTGATGTGCTATAAAGAGTGCAGCCTTTGATGTGATTTACAAAATAAGGGACCAGGATCAGGGCCTTGCGTCTAAGGCAGTAAATGAAGACCTGCTGATGTGAAGGGAGGAAATAATTTAAAAAGAGTGGTACAGACTTGTGCAAAGTTACATTGTCAAAACCCAGTTGCACTGGGGCTGATCACACAACTACCCTCTGCCCGGCAGGTACCAAGTTCCAGACCCCAGAGGAAGGCAGGTTTCAGCACAGACCACGCTGTTTGTACAGACAGATCAGGCACAGCAGGCCACACTTATCACCTGGGGAACAGGGGAGCCCTTCTGAAATTCAGGTTCCCAGAAGCCCGCCCAGGGCCGACCCTGCAGCTGGCCTGTCTGAGGACACGGCTCAGGCCGGCTGTTAGCTCTGTTCCACACACAGCTCACTGCCTAGAAGGAAGCACACTTTCTCCATAGCCTTCTCCACCTTAGCCAGGTGCCTGTGGGAGGGTGCTGCTCGCTGCCTCTCTGCTGAAGGCAGGACCTCAAGGGACTGTCAACTGCATATCTGGCTTGAGGCCATGTTGTGAGTTCACCCACACACCCTGTTAGTCACAGGTGGCATGGCACAAAAATCTCTATCTGCGAAGATAATGCTTTTTCTCTCTACTCATGAGTGGCCCCATTGGGAATCAATTAGGAATTTAGCAGTTTTAATCAAAGGCTGATCTGTGATTTGAATAATCAGCGATCGTTACATTATCATTACATGACAAAACCATTACATTAGACAAAATTAAAAACCAACTCTAGATGATTCTCCTAATTGAGAAGTGATTGCTTGGTGAGTCTGTTCTCTGAGGATGGCCGGCCTCCTCCTGCCGCGTGGCCGGCACCAAGGAGAGCAGCTCCAGCTGTGCTCTGTGCACATCTCTTCCTCTCCCGCCCGAGACCTACCTCAGCCCAGCAGATGCCAGTGTGTGCCCCAGCACAAGTGCCAGAGGCAAACGTGGATATGGTTTCCATCTTAAAGGGAGAGACAGCAGAAAGGCTGGCCCCTGGCAAAGCATGAGGAGCTGTCAGTACCCAGGGCTTGTTGCAGGGAAGAGCCCGCACTCTCTTCAAGGCTGAGTAGAGTGAGGGAGGCTGGGAAGGGTCCAAGGGCTGGGAGTGAATGGGCAGGGGCTTCCAGGCAGACAGCACAGCCGCCTGGGGCCCAAGCTACCCCACTCGGAGGGAAGGCGGAGAGACAGAGCAGGTGGCAGGCTGCTGTGGCTGCCTGCCACAAGCAGAGCTCAGAGAGCCTGAGGGAGCTCACATAGGACTGCAGCCAACTAGGCACAAGGGGGCCACAGCCCTGGCCTCCATGTGGGCCCCCTCCAGAGCCAGCGTTGGCTGCCTGTGGTGCTCCCAGCCCCACCTCTGATCTCAGCTCGCTCCTGCTTCCTCCTCAGGGGCACCTCACAGCCCCTTGGGGACATGCCCAGCTCCAGCAGCAATTGCTCCTGCTCCCACACTGGTGGCTGGCCACGTCTGGGCCAGTCCCCAAGGAAGGCAGTCCGCCAGGACCGGGGAGATGAGGAGGAGAGCCTCTTTCCACTTCAGCTTCACAACACACAATGAGAATTTGTGCCATAGAGTTACCTTTTAAATTTTTATATATCCAGTTGAGGAAACAAAATAATTTTCAGTTTCTCAATTCCAGACTACCGACTAGCTGTGAGAATTGAGAAGATCGTCGAGAAATCCAGCCTGAACTAAGCATGTAAATACACAGAATCCAAGAAAGCCATCACTGGGAGCTTTTTTATATAGAACTGTGAGAATTTGTGCTAAAGTCCACCAAAAATGGTAACAATTCCCTACCTTTTGTACAGCAGTTTTCTGGGAGACAGCAGAAACTGTCCCCTAAGGTGCATTGTTGTATCAGGCAGTTTTATGAGAGTGCTTTTACCTAAATTAAAGAGTTACTGCATTTCATACTTGCAACAGCATGATGAGACAGCAGTTGATTATAGCCTCACTTTATAAAGCACAGAGAAGTCAAAGAACCTCCCCACGCATGGTAGGACCAGAGTTCAAGCCCAAAGGCAGGGCCCTCAACCACTGCTCTCCACAGCTAATAGCACCAGGTCAGGGATGAAGCTGGTGCTTGATGCAGGCTGGAACCCAGGCCTGGACTCTGCTCCCCTCTCCCCTCAGCCCCGCTCTGCCCAGCTGTCTCTGTTCTCAGCACATGGGACTCGCACGTGTGGACTCCTGCGTTCAAGCCTCCTGTGGCTGGAGCCAGAGTCCTCAGGCCCAGCTTCACATTCCTGGTAAAGGAACTCAGACGGGCCCACTGGCCCACACCCGCCGTGGATATTACCTTGCAAATGGGGGCAGCAAGGCCAGCGGGCAGACAAGCCCATCAAGATGAACCACCAGCGGCCTGACAGCTGTGGAAGCTCCCCACAGCACAGTGTCTGCCTGAAGACTGAGAGGCATGTTAGCATGGGACACACTCTGAGGTGCTCTGCATTAAGAAAGGATTTAGCCCTGTTTAACTGGACATTTCTCAAACTTACTTGAACACAAAACACTCATTTTTGTGGTTCTTCCATTAACATCTTACAGGGAAATTCAGCACCACTTCCCACTGGGAAGCCCCGTCTGACACGATTCCTGCCCCCACCCCACCCCCACCGTGACCTCCCCAAAAGACTGAGTTTAAAATAGTAGAAGCAAATTCAGAATGACAGCATCTTCCACAGGATGCTACAGAGCTGGGAAATACAATTAACACACCAGCAAAATCCAACGTGCAAGTAATTCTACTATTGGGTATTTAATGTATTACTTGTAGTTCTCATGAGTCATTTAAGGGAGGGAAAAAAACCACATTCAGTTGAGCAAAATACAAAGGAAACCATTATGATGCTGTGAATTTGCTACAAAATGTCCAGCTTATTGGAAGATAGAAACAAAACCATTTAAATTCTAGAAAGAAAGGATATATTATTTTCAGCTTAGTGGAAAACCAATGCAATATTAAAAGACTGTAAGAGAGCTGAATACGGAGAGATTTAAAATAAGCATAATCATATCGTTTTAATCATTAGGAAATTAAATCATCCTTAAAAATATAATCATTAGAACAAAATCTAAACCTAATTACAAGAAAAATTTTAGAAAATAAAAGCAAAAAAAGATCTACAGTATAACATAAATAGAGCAACTAAAATATAATATACATAAAAATATAATGAAAATATATGGCAAAAGTATGTCATACCAATAAATGTGAAAGGGCTAAACTCATCTATTAAAAGAAAAGGGCCGGGCACAGTGGCTCATACCTGTAATCCTAGCACTCTGGGAGGCTGAGGCAGGAAGATTGCTTGAGCTCAGGAGTTTGAGATCTGCTTGCAAGAGCAAGACCCTGTCTCTACTAAAAACAGAAAAATTAGTTGGGCATCATGGTGTGCACCTGTAGTCCCAGGTACCTGAGACATTGAGACAAGAGGATTGCTTGAGCCCAGGAGTTTGAGGTTGCAGTGAGCTATGATGATGCTACTATAGTCTAACCCGGCAAGAGAGTGTGACTCTGTCTCCAAAAAAGAAAAAAGAGAAGGATATTTTTATTTTGGTTCACAAAGTAAGTCCCAAAAATATACTGTATATCTGAGACATACCTAAGACAAAGTGATTTAGAAGAATGAAAGCTAAGAAAAGGGTTTGTGGTCCCAATATCAGACAAAGTAGAATTCAAGCCAAAGAGCACCAAGCATGACAAAGTGGGATATTTATTAGTGCTAAAAGCTTCCAACTCATAGTGGAGATTGGACAGTAATAAATATGTAGCCACCAAATGACATTGTAACTACCTTTCAAAAACAAACAGTAAGAGATTCAAGGAGAAATAAGTAGAAAGACACTCATAATGGGACACGTTCCACAAGCCTAACAGATGAAGTGGACAAGAACTAAAATAAGGATATAAACAACCTAGTGTAACTACTGGGTAGATTTTATAAACGTACGAGTTTACACAGTGACAACAGAGAATGCACCCTTTTCAAGCACACGTAAAACATGATAAAATTTGGTCACACAGAAACCAGAAATAACTTTTATTAAACTAGAAATTTATAACAAAACAAATAAAAAGGTTCTTCTACCTAGAAATGGAAAAATCTTCTATTAAACATCTAACATAGATGAAAGGCGAGTCATATCAAAAATACAGAAATTCTAAAAATAATAATGGGAAGCACTATGTATCACATCCACAGGACACATTTAAAGCAGTGGTCAGAGGGAAAAGCCCAGCCTTAAACATTTATGGCAAATAAAATAAAAGACTAAAAATGACTGAAATAAATTTGCAATGCAAAAAAACTAGAGCAAGAACAGCAAAGTAAACCAGAAGAAAGCACAAGGAAGCCAATAATAAAGATAAAAGCAGAAATTAATGAGGCAGAAAATAGAAAACTATACCTAATAAATAAATCAGAATCTTATTTTTTGAAAAATAAAACAGAACTAGACAGATCATATCAAGAGTAAGTCCACAGGTAAGAAATGACATGAGGGAAACAACCACTGAAACAGACAAAATTTTAAAATAATTATAAGAAACTATTTGCAGACCTCAATATCAATAATTTTATTACGGTTGCTTTAAATTCTTTGTATATTCCAATATTTCTGATCCTGATAAAATTGTAACCCAGTATGTTGTTTCCATCTTGAAGCAGTTCTGTACGGCTACAATAACCAAGACACTGTGGTACTGGGGAGGGACGGCCACACAGATCAACAGACCAAAACAGAGAACCCAGTAAGAGCCACAAAGACACGCTCAACTGATTGTGGATGAAGTTGCAAAAGCAACTCAACGGAGGAAGCATGGCCTTTTCACCAAATGATGCCAGAGCCATGCAATATACATAGCGGACAGAAAAAAAAAGAACATTGATCTAAACCTCACACCTTAAACAAAAATTAGCTCAAAATGCAACATGAACTTAAATGTAAAATATAAAAATTTTAGGGAGAAAAAAAAAAACAGGAAAATATCTTTGGTGCCTAGGGCTAGGCAAAGAGTTCTCAGGTTGTCATGCTTTTGGCACCAAAAACATGATACATAAAAGGAAAATTTGACACATTGGACCTCGTTAAGATTTAAAACTTTTGCTTTGTAAAAGAACCTGTTAAGTGGATGAATAGATAATCTACAGATTGGGAGAAAGTGCCATAGCAGCTTTATTCATAAAAACCCCAGAATTGGAAACAACTAAGATGCTCTTCAGTGCATGAATTATTAAATGAACTATGGTACATACATACCACGGAATGCATAAAAGGAATAAAATATTAATATGTGAACTAACTTGGATGCATCCCTAGGCAATGATGCCAAGTGAAAAAAGCCAACCCGAAAGGTCACATATTGTATGATTCCATTTATAGAGCATTCTTGCAATGACAAAATTTTAGCGATAGAAAATAGATCAGTTGGGGGGGAAGGTGGGAGGGAAATAGATGCGGCTATAAAAAGACGACATGAGGGATCCTTGCAGTGATGAAATTCTTTTGTGCCTTGACTGTATTGATTTCAAGATCCTGGTTGTGATACTGTACTATGGTTTTTCAAGAGTTTACTGTTGGGAGTATCTGGGCAAAGAAAGCGTTCGTGGGATTTCTCTGTCTTATGTCTTGCACACAATTATCTTCAAAGAAACAGTTCAATTTAAAAAAATTTTAATAAAACCAGAAAGAGTCTAGATAAAAATAGAGGTAACATGTATCAGTTTTGACTAGAGAATATCTAACAGCCCCTCTGCAAAATTTAAAATATAAAAATAAGCTAAAAAATAGTCACAACATATATATCAGAACTGATTTCTGTAGAAGCAAAGAGAGCTTCCAAAAAATAGGAAGAATTCATATCTCTCACGAGAAAGAAATAGGCAAAGAATATGAATAGAAAGTTTAAAAAATAAGAAATGCAAATATGCAATACTTATATGGAAAGAGTTTAATCTCAGTAGAATTAATTAAAACAAAACAGGAATCTACTGTTAGCCAGCCAGGTGAACCCTGAGCGTTTAACCGGCAGTGATGAGTTTCAGCAGTGAGGTTCAATGGCACAAGTGGAGAGCAGCATTTCTGGGTACCAGCTCACCAGTATTTACCTGGGTTTGTAAAACATCATTCATTTAGCCAATGTTGTAAGTCAGGAACTTCATCTTCAATTATCGGAAAGGAAACAAATTTTACTTGTGAAGGTATTTATCACACCGACGATTATGACAACAAAGAACGGGAAGCAACCTCGACGCCACAGGGTAAGATAAACAGGGATATATCTGCGTGTTGTAGGCATAAATATTCCATTTTGGAAGAATAATTGATGGCCTGCTAAAATGCTCACAATATATTATGAAGAATAAAAGGTAGGATACAGTGTGATTAAAAAGCTTCGTTAAAAAGTAAATATGTATCATACAGTAGGCAGGGAAATGTAAGAAAACACACCAAATTATGATCAGTGGTTATTTCTGGGTAGCAAAATTATAGGTTATTTTTATATTTTATTCTTTTATATAATTTCCATTAAATAAGTGTCTACATAATCAGAAAAATGATTACTTTTTAAAATATGGCAGAAAGTTAACATTTTGTACTGTGTATCATAGGAAACCACCTTTAGGGAAAGAAATTTTTTAATGAGCTAGATAAAAGTCAGATTTGTGCATTTGCAATTGCAAATTAAGCACTTCATGCAAATAAGGGCCCTACAACAATTAGATGACCATACCCTGGGAAAACTGCTCTGATTTTCACACGGCAAGGACCTTGCAAGAAGGATGGTCAGAGCTGGAAGAAGAACTGGAACCATGCCAAAATAAGGCACAGCTTTTACCGCTGACCACAGAGACATTCTCTCTCCATCCAAGAAGATGGATGTGATCCATAAGGCCAGGGGCTAACAAGCTTTTGAGGAGACAACCAGCAGTCTTGCCCAAGGTTTCTGAGGCCACCAAGTTCCTGAACGCCTCCTAGCAGTTCACCACTGTAACTGCATGCACGCTCGCACAGTGTTATACACACTGCATACCAAATGCAAGGCCTACGTGAAAAGTGCAGGGCACACAGGCATCACCCACGGGAGCTGAACCACAGGTACTTCACGTGTCCCGGGTGGTGTGGACAACAACCCTTTCAGCTGGGCTGATTCCTTGGTCATTATTCCAAAGTGATACTGGGGGAAAGATCAGACTTGGGTGTATTGTTACCCTAAGTTTTTTCATAATATTAATATCAGGCCTCCCATGCCTACCTGTGAGAGCAACCAGTGCTGCAACATGGCCATGAGGTTTTTCTGCTCTCTGAAATCCAGCCTATGGGTCCCCAGAAAATACAGGGGCCAGTGTTTCACAGGCTTGACCAAACGAAGAGATCAAAGGCATGTGAATGACAGACAGCCTTCCAGCTCTGCAGAAATTAGGGGCCTGGCCCAAATGAGAGGGTGCTGGAATTGTGGGGCCCAAGACTGTGTCTCCTGCTGCCACTTGTCTCCGCCCCCTTCCTTCGCTGTGCCCTGGGACTAGACCCTCACTGACTGCGGGGCAGTGTGAGGTGGGCCACCCTGCAAGGCCACCGCTACATTTGCTATAATGGTTGCTGTTCTCAATAAGAGAATTCTTGTTTAGGTGATGAAATTATTCTTTTTATACGCAGCAGAAGCAGATGAGAGTCTAACAGAAAGAAGTTGGTTGAGCACCAGATTTTGAACCTTGTGCCTTAGCAGCAGGGGCAGCAAAGTGCCCCGGGTCCTGCTGGGAGATGCATATTTAGCATCCTTCGTGGTTCCCTCACCATCCAAGTGCCTTTTCCCACATTCAAGCTGCCCAGGAGTATCATTCGAATTAATGTCTCAGCAAAATTACCAAGTATTACTACTTTCTTATGAACTATGGAAACAGCCAATAGAATAAGTCTGACAAAAGTCAAAATTCTATTATACACAGAAACTGCTATTGGTCCTCCCCTGGGTATGACGGCCAGGGTTCTGTTCCCAAGCCCAGCCCCAGGCAATCGTGCCCGAGGCAGGGATCACTGCCTCCACAGGTTGCAGGTCCCTCTGCCACTCAGCCAGCACTGAAGTTACAAATCTTTACCCAAGAATGGTTCTGAGAACCATCGCTGTGCAGGCACCAAGCTGTGAGTTTACAAAGAATTTCCACAGAAATCTTGCTCAACACCAAATGAATGAAGTTCATTTTGTTAGCACCATTTTACAGGGGCCACCGACTTTCATTCTGCCCACTCACCGGCTTGCAACGTGCAGTTGTGCCATGTAAACAGGGGCACGCAGGCAATCAGGACCCCAGAGTGGACCCAGCCCCCCAGAGCAGGGTCTCCTTTGCAGGCACCAGAAGCAGATGAGAGTCGAAACAGGAAGAAGTTCCCTGAGCATGCTTCCCCACCCTGGGCCCGCCTCTCCTGAGAGGTGCCCACGCAGGGAAACCTGGAACACCCACTCCCATGCCGCCCTCAGCATGACCTTCCCAGCTCTAGTGTGCAGTGTCTCTGGGTCCTTGCTAGCAGGGACTTTTTTCTGCTGTGCAGTCCAGTAGGGGGATGGCAGCCTCTTGTTATGTACCATCTTCATGGACAGGCAAGGCATAAGCCCCCATTGCAATTTTCAAAAACATAGCAACATGAAATACCTGGCAAGCCCACAACCTTTTCCTGACCTCATGACTCAACCTAAACCATCAAGAATGTCTGAATCATCGTCAGTGTTACATCTAATCTCAGCAATACATTTTTAATGTGGTTTTTTTTTTCTGTGCTAACCTTACCTATACCAAAGTCTCTCTAATTGCTAAAACATGATTATGCTCATATTTTAACAGTTTGCGTTTGGCACTGGTGTTTTTTTTTAATTAAGTAAGCTTAGGAACTGAATAAACAGAAATTTTAAATGCATTTCAAAAGTACCTGAAAAATTCCATGAAAGAGAATCCATATCCATGCTGCTCTGCTATCCCTGCACAAACGACGTTTGCTGAGGCTCCAATCAGTGTCCCATTACCTAAAATCAAAATTCAAAAAATAAAATCCCAGTGTATCTTGGTGGTAACCTTCTGTTCTCTTTTGTTCCGTAATATGTGGGTCATCGCACAGGCTTTGATTTGAGGATTACTTTACAGGCACTATCAAAGTGACTGCTTTACAAATATCTGGAAATACACACACACACACACACACACACACACACACACGGATGCACATGCAAGTGCACACACGCACAAACACACACACAACCAGAAAATAAACTCACTGCCTGTAAATACCATGATTCAGTTATGGATAAGACTGCGCTGATCTGTGTGACAGAGAAGAGATGAAATGCTAAAGAAAGTGGGCAAGACGATGTGGGATCAGGTGGCATGTATTCATTAGAGGAAAACACAAGCAGGGCCAACAGCGAAGGTGAGAACATGTGTCCCTCAGAGCAGTGGAATCAACTCTCAGATGAGAAACACCATCCTCCAGACTCCAGGCCTAGACACCCATCAGGCAACCCTTCCAGTGGATGAAAGGATGGATAAAAACAACCAGGCAAAACCACTTGACATGGCATTTTTCACCAAAGGCACTCACTCCTTCCCATAAAACGCTCCCTGGGTAAGCCTCTTTTGACCGTGCACACACGTACATGTGTGGTCCTTGTGGCCTGGGTGAGGAATGGGCCAGAGTCGGCGAATCAGGTCCCTAGATCTACCCCCCACACACTCTCACACACACCCAGGGAAGGGTAAATTCATGTGGCCAAGCCAACAATCCTCCTCCATCCCTCTGTGCCATGGTTGTCAGCGTTTGGGGACCATCACATGACCCAGGCTTGGTATAGCTCAGTCCTGACATCTGCAGGCAAACTGTTAAGGAAGAGTGTCTCTCTCCCTCTCTCTCTCTCTCTCTCTCTCTCCCCCCCCCCTCCTCTCGGCTTGGTAAACTGTGAGACACCACTCTGGAGCTGCCCACAGAGTGTCAACACAGGAGAAGGACCTAAATAACAGAGCAGGAGGACAACCATGTCTCCATGAAGAAATGACAGCACAGAGAGGCTGAGTGGCACGCCCAGGTGTCAGTGCCGGGAAGCGGCAAGCTCTGAACTTGAACGAGGGCTTGTGTTCTGAGTCCAGAGGAAGATCAGTGAGGGACAGGACTCACACCCCCACAAGAGAAAACACATCTCAGTGCCCAGACAGCATCCGCCCTGTAACCCCAAACACTGCAAACTCCAGGACTTCACAAGAGGAGCTCAACACCTGATCCAAGTGCACTTGCAGCAACCTATGTGACTCTAAAAATAAAAGGCAGCACTATTAAGGATTAATGATTGAAAAAATACCCTTTCTCCAGTTAAAATAATGATGACTTTGCAGGTAGGCACTGCCCAGCAGTGGGTATGAATCCTGATTCACGATGGGCCACGTGCCAAAGAATAGAAGGACCTTTCCATTTCCTTCCCCATGTTTTCGAGGTGAACCGGCCCAACAGGCTGTTTTGTTTCTGAGCACTTCTGGATTCAGGGAAGGGAATGGGGAGATGTTCTAGGAACTGAGGGCAGGGGTGGCAGCTTAGTCTCCTGGCCGCAGACCGACTCGGGCCTGCATGAGGAAGGCTGGCTGAGAACGGGGGCAGAATGAGGCCCCGCTCTTTCCTTGGAGAGGGAGATGGGACTGAGAAACTGGTGAGGACAGGGCTAGCTGTGCCACATGGGCAACTGCCCAGTCTCTATGCACTGCACTTCTACACACCTTTTCAGGACTGTAGCGGGGATGACATCGCAGGGGTTGCTCTCCTCCAGAAGTCCTCCTGCACCAGGACCTGTCCTTGTAGCCTGACCTCCCTCGTGCAGCCCCACCTCCTCAGCCATCCCCCTTGCCGGAGTCCTTCGGCCTCCTCACCGCCTCATAGTCTGGGAGGTAGGACATTAACGTGGTAGCCTCACTGAGCTCTGTCTCTTTTAAGAATGCTTTCTGTAGTGGGCAGCAGAAACTGGACTTCCAGCAGCTTAAACACACAGGGAGATAATCTCTCCCAGAGTGCCGGCGAGCCTCAGTCCTGTGTCTCCTAGTGCCAGGCAGGCCTCTCCCTCCTGTCACGGGATGGTTTCATGGCCACATCGAAGGCAGGAAGGTACAGAGGAGAATGGCACCAATGCGTTTTTATCATGAAGGCAAAAGCTACATCTAAAGGCTCCCAAATGGACGTTCTTGTGTCTTACTGATCAGCAAAGCGAGACACACAGAGCCGTGCACTACCAAAGCAGGCACAGGAGACAGAAGCAACTGAGAGTGGGAGGGGCTGGGCCAGCCCCTGCAGATCCTGCACAAACTTACTGGAAATAGAATTCACCCATCAGTGTGATGGAAAGAATGCTAGATTCGGATTCACAAAACCTCGGTTGAAGTTTCAAATCTTCTAAGCTTTGTAACGTGAGCAAATCTCTGATCATTTCTGTGATACTAAGATGTTTTTCCTTATAAGGAAAGGAAGATGTACAACAAGATGATGTCAGCAACAGGGACAGCTTATCTCCTGGGTGACAGGCAGTCAGTGGTGGAGCAAGTCCAGAGGCATCTGCCACAGGGCTCAGTGGTGCCATCAGGGCCAGTCACCTCCCACTTTGTGCTCCGCCACTGTCAATGGCAGGCAGAGCTGGCCCCACATGCAGGCATCACATCACCTCTCATCTGGACACAACAGTGTCATGTCCAAGGAAGGAGCAGTACCACCATCTCTCTCCTGAGGTTTGTTCTCAGGACCAGGAAAAATAACCACCAGAAGCCCCTCCCACCCCACAGATGCCCCTCCCAAAGTCTCCTTGACTCCACATGGCTCTGGCCTGCCTGCCCCCAGGCAAGCCCCTGGCACGGGCAGGGCTGCACCCGGCTGTCGTCAGCGGCAGGGAAGAGATGCGAGGGCAGCTCCTCTATGTTAAGTGAGGACCGTTGCCACCTTCCCTGGGCATCTCAGGGGTAGCTGTGGGGTTCACACAACATTAAGAGCGTGAGCCTACTGTGCAGATGTCAATGGTTGTTGCAGTAGTAAGATGCTAGCAGGGTTTGATGGAGCCCCATAGGGCATGGGGCTCCACATGGTAGGGAGAAAGCCAGGTATCACTACCCCAGCCCAAGCCTCCTTTCTGGGCTCCATTTACCGAGAAGCCCGTGGGGTTGGGTGTGCGTACGAACAGCTCTGCCTGTCTTGGCACGCCCATGTTATCCTGCCCAGAAAGATGACCGAGAGGCAGAACGAGAACAGTATATAAAACTATTCCTGTCTCTGTTTTTGGTGAGCACCATCCACAGAGAATCTCTTCTGTCTTCCTGCATCAGCCAGTGCAAGTTGGATTAACCAGGTCATGCTCTCAGACCAGTGATAATTTTCCACCTGGCAGAAAGCATAGAAATTAACTCTACACACTGGCATTCCCTGTGGTGAGCTGAAGAGCCACCGGTCCTTCAAGATAGGAATGTGACCTAAGGAAAGCAACAGGTTTTAACACAGCCGTGTGCTGCATGGATTGTCTACAACCTCCAGGCACCATGGCGAGGAAGCTGCCTTCCTCCTCATTTTCTCTGCGTTCACTGTACCGTCTCCCTTCCGTCTTTCTGCCCTCAGATTGCACCTACCAATAAAGCCTGAGCATGGAAACTTGCCTCAGCCTCTGCTTTCCAGAAAACTCAGACTAAGGCAGATTTTTCTGAAGACTTATTTGAATTATTCTCAGCTCTTAGTAAAAAGGGCAATCGAAATGTACTGGGGTCAGACCGGTAAAATAACTGTGTCATTTCAAACTATCCAGTGAATCACCCCCAGTTTATATATTATAGCAAATGACATTTCTAAAACTGGCTGAAAAATTTCTATTTAAAGTATTCTTCAAAATGCCAACGCTGGGGGAATGGAAAGTTATTGTTTCATAGGTCTGGAGTTTCAGTCTGGGAAGATAAAAAGTGGAGATGGATGGTGGTGGTGTTTACACAACAATGTGAATGTACCTAATGCCACAGAGATGTACACTTAAAACTGATTAAGATGGGAAATTTTATGTCATGCATATTTTGCCACATTTTTAAAAAATGCCAAACCATGAGTCAGTGAGAGAGCGGTCCCTCATGAAATAAGTGCAGAGGTAACACCCAGCACAACGGAGCATCTGCCATGTCAGGACCAAGTACCTTTCAATGACCAGAGCTACTAGGTTAAAAAGATCCCAAGAATAGGCCTGGTGCAGTGGCTCATGCCTGTAATCCCAGCACGTGGGGAGGCCACGGTGGGAAGATCACTTGAGACCAGGAGTTCGAGACTGCTGTCTCTACAAAAAATTTAAAAAATTAGCCAGGTGTCATGGCACATGCCTATAGTCTCAGTTGCTCAGGAGGCTGAGGCAGGAGGATGGCTTGAGCCCAGGGGTTCGAGGCTGCAGTGAGCCATGATTGCACCACTGCACTCCAGCCTGGGTGACAGAGTGAGACCCTGTCTCTAAAATAAAAAATAAAAATATTTTAAAAAGAGCTTAAGACTTTAAACCTTTATTATTAGCTATAGCTGTATCCCTGCTTCCAAAATGTGCTCAGTCGATAAGTGTTTAATCCTATTTTAGGTTTTAGCCTGTAAATGGTCCACATTAATGTCTCTCCTTGAGAAATCCCCTCCACATTCATCTGTCCTACATGTTTTGGGGGAATCGAAACTCGAACAAGAGGGATCTCACTTTTTAAGACCCTGCTCAAAACTTTTCTTCCTAGAGAACCTCCTCTGACGGTGCCTCCAGTCACTCCGTGGTGCTCCTGAGCACCTGGGTGCACGCCTGTTACAGGCAGTGCCCATCTATGCCGCAGCCCAGCACAGGGGACCTTCTTTCCCTCTCAAGAACAGTGATGCCCTCGTGGTCTAGCGCAATGTCAGCTTACAGCAGATACTCAGCAAGTTGGAATGAACAAAATCCCTCACGGGGGATGCATTTCCGGGTGTCCTTGGATTCTGTTTCTTACTGTTGATGTTAAGTGTAGCTCTGAATGGAGTTATTCCTGTTCCTAGGGCTGGTACTTAGATGGGAGCGATTTTAACAGTTCTACACTCTCATAAGAACTTGAGGCCTCAGTCCCTGAGTTGGATGAATTGGCTGCCTCCAGAAATCATAGAAACTTCACTGGATAACATTAATCCCCCTTCACAACCAAGGAGATAAACTAACCAGAAAGTTATTGATTCAATAGTCAGAGATCAATCAAAGAACAAAGAAAGCTGGATTATCTAAGCATGCCTGGATATAAGAATAAAAACTTAAAATCTATCTGCTGTGTCTATCTAACAAGATTCTTCACAATCCTCCTGTGTTCCCAGAGGGGATCAGGCTTCCTATGTGTGAGAAGGGCTCTAACTCAGCAGCCCCAAGACAATCACATCCCAAGCCCAGAGGCCAGTCTGGTCACCGGAAGTCAGTCTCTCTGGACACTCTCCCTAGTTCACTTTTCAGTTTCTCCACCACCAAAAAAGTTCTTTAATCTTTCTTCCCACTCTCAGGTTAGAGCTTCTACTTCTTAGCTCACCCATTCGTCCCTCTGTCACTTAAGGAAGGAGTAAGAGAGAAAGAGAAAGAAAGAGAAGTGCCACTGAGGATGGCTTCTGACTCAAAGTCTGTTTCCAGACATCAGCTGCAGTCCAGACGGCACAGGGTGGGAGCACATTAGCTCATCCTCAGGCTATGGGCTTGCAATGTCAGAGACACTTCCTGCAGAGAGTGGGAAGTGACAGGCTTCACAGCAGAACTGAGTGGCTCTGGCATTGCTCCAGGAAAAGCCGAAGATATGTTTCCACCCAGGGAATCGCCGGGCTCTCCTTAATTTGCTTTTAATAGAATGTGCACTAACTGTTGCTTCGGGCTCGACCCCAGTGTCCACGTGCCCTCCCGCTGCGCCCAGCTCCCCCTTACCTCCCAGGCAGGCGCCGAGGGCCAGCGCATACATGAGCGGCGGCGTGGGCAGGCTGACCTCAGGGTCCTGGCTCAGGTTCAGGAGCACGGGGATCTGTGGAGGAAAAGGACATGGATGCCACATCCACGGGAGCTCAGAGGAGAGGCCACACTGTGACCGACTTACAAAACCCAAAGCGATTTTTCAGCAGTCAAACTTTAAGGAACTTAAGACTCAAGAAAAGAAACCAAAGCAAATCTTGGAATCCACAAAACTTGAGTTCGAACTCATCTGTATGTCTCTGAGTCCAGCCACATGACCAACTGGTTCTCCTTGTCCTCAACTTCCCCCAGTTGCCACTGCGGGTTTTACATGGGGTGAAAGCATAGAGGCTAACACAGCGCCTGGGAATGCAATAATCCAAGCAGAGACATCAAACCCTGTGAGTCCTATGCTGACTATGTACACACCATCTTATTTAATCCTCAGATGTCCCACAAGTGTGTCTGCTACTCCTTTGATTGACAGATTAGGAGACAGAGACCCAGAGAGGAGCAGGAATGCAGATCTCGCTAGTGGTCAAGAGAACCCAAATGCAGCTCTCTGACTCTAAACTGCACGCAGGTGCACATGTGCTGAGCCGCTTCCCGCCACTGCTCACTGCCAGCCACCCCGTACCTGCTGACAATACAACTAGGGAGTATCACTAGCACGCCACGCCAGCGTCTGGTGCACCTTTCTGACAGAGATAAATTTCACATTATTGTCATCAATGAAACACGCATTGGCTGTGAAATTTCTGTAAGAAATTTGTGTTCAGAAAGCATGCCCCCTTGTGGCTTATGTTGCTAAAGAAGAACAGGGAAGGATGCAGCCATGGGCAGGCTGGAAGGCTTGACAAGATGCAGGTGCCTGTTGTCACTGCCTGGCATCTCAGGGCAGCCCCGGAAACGCAGCAGGAATCCCTGGACCTGCTGCTCGGGGCAGGTGCCTTGTGTCAGCCTCTCTAAGGAGCAGCAGAAGGAGGAGATCACCAATAGTAACACATCTGGGAAAGGTGACACAGAAATCACAAACAGGTGAACCCAATGTGGAGGAGATCCGTAAGTGACGTGTGACAGCACTTGATGTTGAGAACGAAGGGGCAAGAGTTCCCCTCTGCTGCGCGCTAGGTCTCCTGATGGCAGGACCAGGAGCCTCACTCCCTCATCTCTTTATCCCTGTAACGGAATTTCACACACGATGTTTTTTTAATAAGAACTCCAGGCTGATTTAGCACTTTACATGAATGTATAATTTGATTTAAAAGTAAACATTGAACTAAGCAGCTCAAAAAAATAAGTAAAATATACAGTATGTTAGGTGGTATTAAGTACTATGAAAAATAAAGCACAAAGGGAGACAGGAGGGCGGGAGTGCCAATTTAGCACCAGTAAGGTGCAATTTTACAAAACTAATAAAAGGTGAAGGAGCAGGACCACGCTCATAATGATCTGTGTGACGAGACTCTCGGGCAGAAGGAATAGGACGTGCAAAGGCTCTGAGGCAAGAGCTTTCTTTATGTGTCCAAGGAAATCCAAAGAGGCCAGTCTGGCTAGAGCACAGTCGGCAAAGAGAACGGTAGGAAGTGAGGTCAGAGAGGGGACGGCAGCTGGATCTGAGATGAGCAGGCCATGGCCAAGGCTTGGGACCTACCGAGAAAGGTGGGAAGCTTCTGTGCAGAACAGACTTGCGGGGGCGGGGGCGGGAGCGGGAGCGGAACCCAGGGAATGATTTGAGGTGACGACAACACACGGGCAGGAAACATCAGCAGGGATTCAGGGGACGGCGTGGAGACAGTGGGACTGGTCAGATTCAGAAGTGTTGAAGGCAGCTGGCCACGGGATGTCAGGGGACTCATGGCCTCTGAGGCCTGAACAACTGAGAGGATGGAGTCGGCACTATGGCAGGGAGGGAGACTGGGGAGAGAGGGGATCGGGATCTCAGCTTGGGGCACATTAGGTTTGCAATGCCCACCGTGCCCAGCAGAGAGCTGAGAGAGGCAGTGGATACCCCAGTTGAGGCCCTGGGATGAAGCCCAGGGGTGGGCAGGTGTGGGTGACACTCAGAGCATGAGTGTGGGTGCGACTCTCAGCCTGTGTCTCGGGAACAAAGGTCCAGAACTGGGTCCAGGATGAAGAGGGCCCATGGGAGGAGGCTAAGGAGGATGCTGAGATGGGAGAAAGAGAACCCCAAGGAGCCAAAGGGGGAAAAGCTTCTGAGGACAAGAGGGGTCCCCTCCACCTGTGTTGCTGGGCCAGGCTACCAGGGGACAGAGAACATGACTGGATCTCTCTCAAGATGCTGCACCAGCCATTAGTGATCTTGGAGAGAACTGTCTCCATGGGATGCAGTAGAGTCAAGAAAAAAGCGAAGAGGGTCACAGTGAGAACAGGGCAGTGAGGACAGACTAGCTTCCAGAGCATCTAGCTACTACGGGGGCAAAGGGAGGGAGGGTGACAAGGATGCCCGCAGGAAGGGCAGTATGTTTGGATCTTGCTGAGAATGATCGGTGCAGAGTGAAAAATAAACTGTGCAGGAGAGGACTGTGGCATCGGTGCCACACGAAGGGGCTGGCCTCAGCCAAGAGTAGGAAATCTCCCACACCCAGTGGAAGGCAGGTAGGATGCACCCAGGAGCCACGGCGCCCACTGCTTGTGGAAACTCCCACTCAGTTGTTTTATTTCATCACAGATGGGAAGCAAGGTCACCAACCTCGAGGACGAAAGGGTGTGTGGAGGTTTGAAGGGAGGAGAAGCCCACATGGCACACAGCGCCCAAACAGCAGGACCCACTGAGTACCCAGCCGGGACAGGTCACTTCAGCCACGTCCCAAAAGAAGTTTGAAAAAAAAGAAAATGTGACCTCCTCATACATTTTAAATTAATATGTAAATTTTGCCATCCTAATCTAAAATAGTTCCCAAGGATGTAATTGCTAGTATATATTAACATTCTTTTTTTAAAAAAAAAAAGCATTCCATCATTCTTTCAAATGCATACATTTAAATTTAAATGCCATAATACCATAATTCATTTGAAAATACATTTAAAGGTCCTGTTTAGCTGACTGAGAGCAGAAGGGCACAAGGTCCCTGCTGCCTGACCTCTGGCAGGGCTGGCCCCCGCAGGTCAGGAAGGAGAGGGCCCCCAAACTGGACACCCCACCTGGGGAGGGGCATAATTGCCCCAGAGCAAGCGATGCCCCAGCCACCCCCAGCAGTGTTTCCAGGTGGACAACTGCCCATGGCTCCCAGCCAGATTCCCCTGCACAGGGTTGTGGAAGTGCCTTGGGTAAGCACTGGGAAGTTGCACCTTCACGGGAGAGACTGCCAGCTCAGCAAATGCGACTGTGGTGAGGTGGGAAGGCAGATGTACAGCTGGTAGGGGCACAAACCCCGCAGATGGGGCTCTGCGTAAAGCAGCGCTTCACCAGTGCCAACGTGCAGACAGGTTACCCAGCATCTTGTCCAAATGCAGCCTCTGACTCAGGTCTGTGCAGCAGAGACCTCTGCATTTCTACAAGTGCCAGGTGCTGCTGGTGCCCAGATCCCATTTGAGGGCAAGGGGTTGTTTGTTCTCAATGTGATGCATTCGTTTTCTTCACCTGGGACTCCTGTTATTGCCACGCTGGATCTCACCTCCAATCTCTTACCCTTTTTCATGATTCTGTTTCTTTGCCCTTTTTTTGCTCTGTACTTGTCTGTATCTCTCTCTCGCTTGCTGCAAACCCAGTAACTCAGGCCTAACACTGACTTTTCTCTTCTTCAATTCATTATTCAATATTTTTAGTTGAAAATAATTATGGGTTTTAGTTCCAGAAACTATTTTTTGTGCTGTGCTTAAATCTCCCTGAGTGTTCTTATAATTTGTCATTTGTTATCCTTTGCCACTTGGGTTTTGTGGGGTGCCATGGAGCTAGGATCTGGCAGTAGAGTGGCCGGTCTGTGGGCCAGGGAAGGTGAAAGACCCTCACCCCTGGGCACTACAATGCCCCTCCAAGTCTTCTCTGCTCCTAAGGGGTCACCCCTGGGCACCCACCCGTGGGGCAGACTTGCAACTGAACAGCTCATTGGAACCGGGCTCAGCACCAAGCTAATGGAGGAAAACAGCATCTCCGCGCTACTCACGTCTCTGTTTCTCTAACTCCAGTACTTCCTTAGCTTGCACAAACCAGAATTGGGATTCAGGCCCAGATCCACCTTCTGCAGAACCTGAGCTGTTAATTCCTCCAAATGCTCATGTTATTAATTTGCAATCCACTGGGGCTGGTTCGATCCTCTGCATTATTTTGTTCCTGAACATTTGAGGAAAGGATGAGTAAAAACAAAAATGAGATTAAATAAAAACCAAAATGCTAAAGATCATGTGAAATGCTTTTGATTTCACCCTCTCTGAAAGAGTGCTTTCCCGTGCCAGGTGCCACAGCCAAGCATGTCTGTCCCAACATCTCCTGCAGGGCCTGCGGGAGGGGGCAGACACCAAAGAAACCTGAGGGAGAAGATGCACGAGAATGAGGCGGCCTTGAAAAAATGACTTCCACACAGAGGCTGAACGACAATACAGATAATGATGAGTATCCAAGACGTCAGTTAAAGGAAACCCACAAAATTATGTGCATAAATTACCATTCTTTGAATTCAACATCCAGGACAAGAATAATAACATTTTAACTTGAAAACTGCCTGAGAATTCTTCCTGTTCAAGCAAATGAGGTTGAAAAGATAAGGTTTAAATGGAGAAAGACTGTCAGGGAATTCTCAGTCATTACATGTTTTCTGAGATTTCCAACACAGTCTTTATGGCAAAGAAGCAGAAGCCTGAGGATGCTGCCCAGGGAGCAGGCAGGCTCAGGCTCCCCAGCTGCTGTGCACCTGAGCGAGTAGAGAGGAAGCAAGGAGAGGCAGGCGTATGTGAAAGGGATTTCCCTGTATGGAAATATTTGTTAAGATATTGAAATATCTCCACGCAGGTAGATGGAGAGCCACGGCCCTAGCCCCAGTGCCTCCCTCTGCCCCCAGCAAGTGAGGGACTGACACTGGCCCAGGGAAGATGGGAGGAGGGGGCTTCAAGCATCCTGCTTCAGTGCCCGCATCTGCTCTGATTGCACTAAATATTGATGAAGTATTGACATTACTATTTGAGTGATGGGTATACGAAAAGCCCAGCCTCACCACTGTACAATTCATCCATGTAACCAAAAACCACTGTACCCCTAAATCTATTGAAATTAAAAAAATGGTTTAATAGTATTAACTATTGTTTAATAGTGCCATTGTGAAAGGTCAAATGCAGGAAGGACCCAAGGCTGAGGGACAAAGTAAACTAAAAGAGCAAATCTAACCCCCGGAGCTGGAGCTAGAATGTTCACCGAAGCCCTTCTGGCCAACTTGGAGAGACAAACCCCATCTATGATCTTGTTCTTTCCACTTTGAACATTGCGAGATTAGCAAAAAGTCAATGGCATGATGGCATGCTCTCATCAGTTATAAACTAAGTCTTTGGAATTTCCCGAATTATTTGATGTTTTTCCCTGACCACTGGAAGAAGAGAAATATCACAAACAAATCTGAACAGAACTTCCTACCTGTTGCTCTCAGCATATAGCTGGCAACATGAATGTAGAGAAACAACCCCCAAGCTAAAGACACATGCTACAGTTTGGGTATTTGGCCCCTCCTCCCGGCATTGAGTGAGTTTGTTCCCAGGAGGAGATTGTTAAAAAGAGCCTGGCACCTCCTCCCCTCTGTCTCCCTCCCTTCCTCTCGCCATGCAAAGCTGCTCCTTCACCTTCTGCCATGAGTAGAAGCTCCTGAGGCCCTTGCCAGGAGCAGATGCTGGCACCAGGCTTCTTGTACAGCCTGCAGAACCATGAGCCAAATAAACCTCTTTTCTTTATAATCATCCAGCCTCAGGCACTCCTTTGTAGCAACACACAAACGGACTGAGACAACACACATTAGAGAGACAGCACCGCCAAAGACAAGACAGGCTTTGTCTCTTTAAACTCACTTCCCTAGAATAATGGAATAATGTTGCTCGCGCATGTTTCTAATAGAAGACCCTTCCATGGGGCCACACAGCCCCAGGGTCCCCCCACTCTCTCTGCTATAAGTTTGCCAGCATTTATAGTCACTGGAGATGACAACTGCACCTGCCAGCTCTCTGGCTTTTTTGTAAGTCCATTCATGTTAAAATCCCTACAGACAAGTGTCCTGTTGACCTGTCAAATGACCTTAGCCAGAAGTGCTAAGGTCACAGCTGACCAACACTGGCCAGAATGCAGGCAGCTCGGCTGGCAGCGTGGGAACCTGAGGTGCCGCTCCCTGTGTTCACACTGTGTGTCTGAAGGTTACAGGCAGGTGAACCTGTCTCTATTACTGTATTTCCAGGGGATGGTCTTTGGTCTCCTCGTTCATTCTCCAGCCAGACCCTGAGCAGGCCTCCCGAGTGTGTGCAGAGAAGACCAGGTACTCCGAGGGCTATTCCAGAGACAGTCCCAGACACTAGACCTTCTGGAGCAGAAGCTCAGATGCCTAAACTCTGTAGGTCCACGTGAGCCAGACCAGACCACAAAGGTTTCAGGACGGCAAGGATGAGGCGCTGCACTTCTATCCACTCCAGCAGAAGGTGCAGAGGGACACACATGACTGCAAAGGTCTCAGGTGTGAGCCAGACCCTCATTGCTGCCCACACGCTCTCCGAGTCAGGCTGAGTTCAGAGGGCTCCACAGCCACACAGAGTGAAGGTACTCCAAGTCAGAGGGGACACTCTGTAGGCAGGAAACCTAGATCACCTCCCAAAGATCATTCATATCCCTGCATCCATAAGAGGCCAGAACCAGTGGGAGATGACTCTATCCATAAGGAGAGGATTTATTATGAGGAGTTGCCCTGCATGACAGGGGTGGGGCTGAGCAGGACGCCCTATATCCACCCACAGGACAGGCAGGGAGGAAGGAAAGGTGACGAGCAGCTGGAACCCCATGGGCACTGCTCAGGCGTGTCACAGGGGTCAGGAAAGAAGGTCCTGGGGAAGAGAGCACCTGCAGACCCTGGCAGTGCCCCAGTGCTGAGGGACTCAGAACATCCACTCTATTTCCCAGCCTTTCCAAGTGCCCATCACGAGCCAGAGCACCCAGTGATTTCTCAGGTTGCAGATGAACAGATGAATCCACCTGCATCTCTGGACCTCCAGGCCAGCAGCGACTGTCAAACCCAGTGGCTGCCACAGGGAAGGCAGATCTGGAGAAAGGACCACCTCCCACTGGGGAACATAGAGGGCTGTGTGTTAATGAAACTGGCTCCCAGGGCAGAGAAGGACAGCTGAGGAGGACAGCTGTTACCAGCAGCAAAGAACAGTACAGACAAAGGCAGAAGAGCCCCCAGCATTGTGCTAAAGAGAGTGGCACCACATCCACTGAAGACGAGGGTATGTCTCAGATGGCAGGGAGGCCTGGCTGGAGGGACGTGCAGAGATGGTGTCTGCAGCTCTGAGGGAATGCAGTGAAGCACTGGGGTGTCCAGTTTCCTCAGTAATGGAGTGTAGCTGGAGGGTGGTAGGCTTGGGAGTAAGGTGAATGAAGAGTTACTTTGGGAAAATTAATCTACTGCAGTTAATTCACTCTTTCACTCATTTGCAAACATTTGCTAACTATCTTCTTTGTGCCAGGCAGGATGCTAGTGAAAGAGGATACACACACGAACAGATGGAGTTCCTAGACAGCTGCAGGCATCTCTTGACAATCAGTTTGATGAATAACTTGGTGGAGGTATGTGCAGAGTCCTACGGGACCCCAGAGGGTAAGCAAGGCTCTGCACAGGGAAGTCTAGAAACATTGAAGAGAAGGTGTTTAAGTATGCATAGCAGGAGGCTCTGCAGCCTCTCCCATGTTTGGGGAACTCTTGTTTGAGCTTTGGCTCCCCAAGGCAGAAGCAGGAAACTCACTTTCCCTACTTTTGCAGTTAGACAAGGCATGGGACATGGGCTCCTTCAATCAGACACATCTGCTCAAGAGGCCAGTTTGGAGAATTTGGAGGAAGGAAGTGACAAGGCCAATTCAAGGGCAGGGTGACAGAGAGGTCCTGCACTCAGTGGCCAGGATGAGGGGAGTGAGTCTGAGCACTCATGCTAAGCAGCAGAAGCTGGGGGCTTGATGGGGCAGCCCTAACCCACTCTCATGTGTCCTTGAGAAATTCTCAGAAATTCCAAGGAGTGTGTACTATCCCTAGATAAACTCCTTTTCTTCTTAAACTAACTAAAATGTGTTCTGTTGATTGCAACTGTTGATTGAAATGGTGATAGCACTCTGTGCTTTGCAAACAGAATGATCCCAACTAAAAGACTAGGAATAAAATCTGTACTTCCCAAACCAGTTGATGCAGGGGAGGTGGGATTTATCAATCCAAGAGAAGTCAGAAAATGGGAATAAAAGAATCAGCAATGAAAAAGTATAATAAATGGAAAGCCAAAATAAAATGGTGGTAATAAATTCAAGTTCATCAGGCATCACAATAAATGTAAACATGTTAAACTGTTCTCTTAAAAGACAGAGATCATCTGCTTGGAATTTTAAAAATCCATTTATTTTCATGCTGCTTAAAAAGTGCAAATGAAAAAAAAATATTTTTAAAAACTTTTTTTAAAAAAGACCAAAAAATAAAGAATTGGAAGAAGATAAACCAGGCAGAGGCTCAGAGCAGAGATGAAGAGATACTTTACATAAAGTAAAAGAAACCAACCACTAGGAAGTTATATAGATAATGAACCTTCAACACCTAATACAGTCACAAAGTAAACAATGCAAAAATGTTCTGAAGTACAAGGAGAAATAGATCAATCCCTAAAGTTATCTGCTCTATCAGAACAGATTGATTAGAAAAGTGATGAGTGAAGCTAGAGAAGATCTAATCATGCAATGGCATGCTTGCAGGTGTAGACACGTATAGATCTCTGTGCACATACACATGAGGAAATTTAAACATTTTATCCTCTTTGCCTCAGGAGTTCTTATTTATTGTTAAGAAATAAAATATTATAGACAAGTATGAAGTTCTCTGTTCCACCCCTAACCCTCTGGATCATTTCCACCCTCCCATCTCTTGAGGGTACTATGCTCATGAACTGGGTCAGTGGCACATTGAGGAAGGGGCTAAGGGAAGGATCTTGGTTCATGTGTGCCAGCATGGGCAGAAATCAAATACAGAGGGACTAAAGCAGTAATAATATATTAATACATACATTGACATGCAGCTTTTTAAAGCATATGGCTGGAGAAAAACCAGCCACTTGCTAGGTCAAAGGATGTTTCAGGATTTTCTAAGTATGAAATCCTATGGGCCAGATCCTCTGCCCACACACAACTGAAATCAAGATCTTGAAGAGATACTTGCACTCCCATGTTCACTGCCACATTATTCAGAATAACTGAGATATGGAATGTCAACGGAAAAGAAGCCAAACTCTGTAAAATAATTTTAAACAGATTTATTCTGAGCCAAATTTGAGGATCATGACCCAGAGCCACACCCAAGAAGCCTTGAGCAAGTGGACTTGCTGTAGCTGGGTTACAGTTTGGTTTTAAACATTTCAGGGAGTCAGGGATTACAGGTAAAGTCATAAACCAATACGTGGAAGGCGTACATTGGTTTGGCCTGAAAAGGTGGGCCATGTGGAAGGGGGGCGCTTACAGGTTATAGGGGAGTTTAAAGATTCTTTGACTTGTAATTGGTTAAAGACATGAAGCTTTGTCTAAAGGCTTGGAATGTTTTAAGATAAGGAGCTGTTAATCGGAGACAAGTCACCGGACATAGATTTACTGTATAAATTGAGGACCTGCAGGTCTGTCTTGCATCCCCTTATGCCTACTAATGGGTTACACAGGATGTCTCCGAGAAGGAAGGGGGGCATGATGAGGCATGTCTGACCTCCCTCCTCGTGGCAGGCAATTTAGTTTTAGGATATCCCCTTGGCCAAGAGGAAGTCCATTCAGTTAGCTGGTTGCAGGGAGCCTTAAGATTTTATTTTAGTTCACAAGAGTCAACCTAAGTATACATAGACAGATGTGTAAAGAAAAGGTTGTATATATACAATGGAATATTATTCAGCCTTAAAAAGGCAGAAATCCTGCTATTTGTGACAACATGGATATACCGAGAGGACATTATGCTAAGTGAGATAAGCCACTCACAGAAAGACAAATATTGTACCATTCCCCTTCCATGAGTTATCTAAAATAGTCAAACTCACAGAAGCAGAGAGCAGCACAGTACGTGCCAGGATCTAAGGGGCAGAGGAGACGGGCAGATGCTTGCCAATGGGTACAGAGTTTCAGTGATGCACAACGAGTAAGTTCTAGAGAACAACACAGTGTCTACGGTTAACAATACGGTAGTGTGCACTTTGAAGTATCTTAACAGGATAGATCTCATGTTTAGTGTTCTTACCATAAAACACACACAGACATAAGAACACCAGGAAATTTTTGGAGTTGATGATATGTTTAGTACCTTGATTGTGTTGATGGTATCACAGATGGATGCATATGTTCAAATTCATCAAAATGTATATGGTCAATATGTGCAGTTTTTTGAATATCAATTATACCTCAATGAAGCTAAAGAAAAGTGATGAAAAGACACTCAAAGGAAAGGAGGGAAGATGGGAGTGAGGGAAAGTGACAGGCACCTCAATGCTATGTGTTCACTGTCCACCCAAGGGCTATGGAGGTCACTTGGGTGCCGCTTCCAGACTAAGGCAGTAACCCCAAGTGGTTCTCCATGTCTCTCCTCTGACACAGCCACTGTGGACACCTTGTGCTGACATGGCACCGTCACTCATTATGATTCATGGGCTTTACAAAGCTATGTGTCAGTATATGCATAGGGTGCTGCTTTGGTCCCTCTGTATTTGGTTTCTGCCCACGCTGACACACACGGACCAAGATCCTTCCCGCAGCCCCTTCCACACTGAGCCACTGAATAAATGGATATGACCCAAATCCATGAGGATAGTGCCCTCAGGAGAAGGGAAGGTAGAAACAACCCTGGATTGAGGGGAGGAACAGAGAAATTCATGTTTACGTCAATGTTTTCTTTCTTAACAATACAACAAGAAACCTTGAGGCAAAGCGGAAAAAATGTTCAAATTTCCTCATTTTGGGTGGTGAACACATGAATGTTTGTAGTACTATCTTCTCTGATTCCTTTGATTTATTTTTTAAAGTCAAAATTTAAGTAGCCATTAAAATTTGGGAAACAAAAATGTGAAAAATGTCCAATTTTTAGAAAGTGGAGCAACCTAAATTCCCAGCACTAGGGCTCCTCCAATTCAGTCCCAGAAAGGATCTAGGTCCTGAACCCCTGACGCCTACCCAGAAGGTGGGGCTTTCAGCTGTGATCACGTGGGGCCAGAAAGAAGAGATCAAGGCTTGTGACTCAATCCCAGGTCCTGTGGCCTCGCTGAGTTCAGATGCACTAAGTCTCTGTGGACTCTGTTTCATCTGAGAACAGGATAAGTGCGCACACAAATCTTGCTGTCTCGGGAGCTGAGGACCCCCTTAAGGGCAGCTCTGACAGAGGCATCAGCCCGCCTGGGGCTCAGGGAGAGGTGGAGCCCACTGAGCCGAAACCAGGACATTTGACAACAGACACACAACTTCCCTACTTTGGGACTTCACACAGCCACAGAATTAGTTAAGGATTACCAAACCCCAACCTTGGAAGGAGAGCAATAGCCAGGCAACTAGAGGGTCACCCGGGGCAGGAACTGTGAACTCCGGCTGTTAGCGAGGGCTGCCGAGTCCCAGGTCCCCCAAGGTCTGTGCTGTGTGAGGGAAGTGCTGCAGAGCCGGCCCACCCCTGCCTCCCACAGCCAGTTCCACTGCTCCAGTCCTTCGCGTCCCATTGTTCTGACTGTGACACAGGGTGACGGAATGTCTTGGGAGCCCCCTCACATGGGCTGTTCTGTACGGGTAAGAGGGGGGCCTGCAGGGTCACAAGAACAGAGAACTCCTCTGTCTAGCATCCTGCCATGAGGAGTGTTCACTAGGCTCCTGTCCCCGTGCCCAGGACACCTGGGATCGCAGATGTTTTTAATAGGATCCAGCTTCTTGTATGCAAGCTGCTGCTCCTACCTTTACACTGCTACACCAGGGCTCACAGGTCCTGCCCTGAGCTGAGCAATCCCTGATGTCAGAAGCACACCAGGCATAGGGCTCATTGGGCCTATTAAAAGCCTGTCTTGTGTACTTCCCACTTGAGCTGAGGTTTAGGACCACACAGAGAATTAAAAATCCTACCCAGGCTAAGCATCAGAAACTGCACAGGCTGGTTAGAACAGCTTCTGCATTCATAGGGGAGGAAGGTGGAAGCCTCTGTCTTTGGTTGTCTCGTAATCTTCCAGGAGGAGTGGCAGCTTTCAGTGGGGACAACCCCTAAACAATCAGTGACCCCAGGACTGGCCGTCTACCGTAGCTGTAGACCCCTAGCTCCTGCCTGCCATCTGGGCTCTGCCCACATTTTGTCCTCTACACCTGTGAGCATGGCAAAAAGGCAGGTTTCATTCTCTGCTTCCTTACGAAGGAAGGGTAAGCCCTAGATTATATTCAAGATGAAGCTGAGCCCTCAACACAGGGCAACATGTGACTCACCATGGTAGCGGTGAACGGGATGTTGTCAATCAAGGACGAGGCCAAGGCTGAGACCCAGACCACCAGGATGATGGCAGCCGCAAGGCGCCGGTCCTCCGGGACCATCTGGAAAGAGCAGATAACAGCAGCTGCATTGTTGAATCACACGCACTTAGGATCCAATCCTACGACAGGTGAGACTCAGAGGGGTATCAGTCCTTCCTCTTGCACATGACAAGACCAAAGCAGACAAGGTGTGCAAAGTAGGGCCACACCCACGCCAGGAGCCTGAACTCCTGGGTTTCTGCAAGTGACTGCTGGGAGCAATTTCCAGCCACACCCAAGCCAACAAGCCTGTGAAAAGGGAGGCAGTGCGACCCCACCCCTCAACCACAGCTGGCAGCTGCCACACTGGTCACACCAGCCTCACAGCCCAGCAGAGTGTGGGATCAGGACATCTGCAGTGCTCATTTACTGAGACAGTGTCACCTGCTCTCCTTAGACTTTAACTAAAGGCTAAAAACAAAATAGCAGGCATCTGTAATTATATATTCTTTGAGAAAAAAGTTTCCCTTCATCTCTAGGCTACACAGGATAAAATAGGTTCCCTGCTGTACCTTTTTACATAATTAATGTGATCAGTTCTTCACAGATTTTTTTAAACAAAATTGAAGCACAGTGGCTGGAGCACATTCTATTACAGCATTTATTGTACCTTTATTAGCAAAGCAGTCTGTTCTCCGACATATTCTATTAAGTGGAGATGTGCCAATGCCTAGAAGAAAGGATGTATGGTGAGAATCAGTTTAAAACTGAGAAAATATGCAAGATTTTTTTAAAAATGTCTTTAAAATGAAAAGAAGTGAACATAAGGTAGGCCCAGACTCTTGCTTCTTATAAAAGATCAGACTCAAATACATAGTCTATAAATAATTTACTATCATACATGCACAAGGAAGATTCATGGAGAAAAAAGTCCAAAAGCAGAGACAGAAATTCCTCATTGATTTGAGGCAATGTCCATGTTAAATTTAAGTTTGAATGGAAAGCAATCTCTTTAAGATCTGTGTCTGAGGACCCTGCTCAATCGTACATAACGGGATGCCACACCATACAGGTCTTTCAAGTAAGTTGCACTTCCAATTTCTTCTTTAAAGTTAAACATCACAGTTAAAGAAGAATAAAAAGAAAATTCATGGTTTCTATAACCTTCAAAGAAAGGAAGGAAGGGTCTATTGAACTGGCGTGTAACTATTTTCACAGTAGTGGGCAGATTCAGAAAACTGTACCCAGGGAAAGGCAGGAAAGAAGATTAGAAGAAAGAAAATGGAAGCGCAGGAGCCACTGTGTTCGGCTGCCGCCGCGGCGTCTGCACAGGAGAGGCTGCTCTGAGACCCAGGCTGGCCCTGGGGGGAAGGCACTGGGGGAAGACGGGATGTGGCCATCCAGCGCCTGCCCAGTGTGTGGCCTTTCCACTGTGGTTTGATCATGCTGAAGAACTAACGATACATGTTGGAAACATCAGCTTGACCATGTTTAAATATAAGTTTAAGAATCCCAGTCCATCTGTATAGTTGTCAGTTGGTCTTCCTTTAAAAGCTATGGCTTTTATAGCAACTAAATCAAAAGGATAATCTATTCAGAGCAGCGTTCCTCATCCTCAGCACTGCTGACATTTGGAGCCGGATCCATCTTCGTTGGGGGTACTGACCTGTGGTCACAAAATATTGAGCAGCATCCCTGGCCTCTGCCCACCACATGCCAGGGGCGCTTCCCCTACCACTAAGGTGACAACCAAAAATGTCTCCAGACAAAAACAATGTCCCCTGGGGGGGTGGGTAAAATCACCCCCTGTTAACAACCACCAATTTATCAGAATTCAAATTTTATTAAAATAAATAAAATTTTAAACTTGAAAAAAATTAAAGGTTGCCACACCTTTAATTCTGTCAGATACTATCAATTGAAAGAAAAAAGAGGCCTAAACCAGATTACAACATTCTGCCAAATACCAAATAGAGCTCATTCTAGGTGTATATGCACCCCATACACACACACGAGTATTGTGTGTGCAGCTTGATGTGTACCTGTAGACAACTATATGTTTACATATTTAGTGTCATACAATTATCCCAAATATCACAGTCTATTATACATAGTGTAAGGAGACAAAAATAAAGTAAAATCTTCAAAATACTTGAACACTGCATCTAATAACTCAGCTCAAAACAACTGATCTCTTTAGAAAAGTCAAAAGAGGAAAACACAAATATCTTGTATTCTTATAAAATGACAAATGAAATAATTATGTAGCACCTCCATCAAGCCTAAAGTTGTAAATATATATAATATTACATATTTCACAAACTAAAGTTTATATATAAGCTGAAGATGATATACATCACTTGTCTCCTCCATCAATTTATACAGCAAAGAGACAGATGATTGTGTAGCATAAATCATGATATGGAAGAATATGACATCATTATTCTTCTGTCACAGAAATGCTGATTCAGCAATTATCTGACATTCTCGTCTCGTCCCATGGAAATAAATCAATACTATAAATCACTGCTACCACTTCTTTCAAAATGATGGACTAAGGGTCTCTTCTGCAGCCAAACAAATACACCGTGGATAAAACACACTTTTTAGAGCATCCTGGATTATCAAGACAGTGTCAAGTTTTCCAGGGAATCTCTCTCCCTGTGAAAATGTTTCCTACAGCTGGGGGACTTGGGTGGCAGAGAGGGATGGAGTCGCCTTGAATGTTGAGGCTGATCAAGCACCAAAGTGAGAGGAGGCGTGAGCATCAGTGAGGCTGTAGGCCCTGACAAGGTGTCTAACATTGAGATAAGATCCTCGAAATGCTCTGAAATTAACCCCTGGCATCTAGCAGAAGCAGACACAAGCAGTTTCTGGAAGAAAGTACCCAAATTCAGGCCTTGGGAGTCCCACAGATTGAGATGAAGTAACAAGATTATAGTCTAGGATCACCAAGAACACAGGAAGACATCAGGAATGAGAGCAGAAACAACCAAGACAGATTTAGACAGACCCCAAGACTGCATGAGGGAGAATTCACAGATACAGAATATGGAAGAATTTTGTTTAAATAAACTAATGGTTGAAGAGTGTAAAAGTACCAACTAACATTGGTCCTTGATGAGTTAAGGATAAAGGCTGTCATGTCTAGATGACACTAAACCACTAAAAGTATTAAGAGTATATTAACTGCCAGGAAAGGGAAAACAGAATTTTAAATAATTCTCAATCAAATCAAATAGTCAAGAAAGGAGAATGAAAATAAAAATATAAAAGGTAGAACTCATAAAAAAAAAGATGGTAGATTTAAACCCAAATGTATCAGTAATGTAACACAGGTAAATAGAATATATGTTTTACTTAAGAGATAAAGATTGTCAGACTGGATTAAAAATATAAAACTCAAATACATACAATTTTCCAAAGACATAAAGGATACAAAAATTTGAAAGTTTTAAAACTTTGTAATTCTTTTTGTTCATCAAAGAGTCCCAGGTAGTTGATTTTTGTGTTTTGTCCAGAGTTTTAGTGTATTCAGAGGGAGGTATGGACTTTAATAGGTTTACACCTCCATAGCAGAAATGGAACTCAACATTTTTTCTTACTATGAAACCCAGTTAAAACAGTCTTTTTCAGCCAATATCTAGACTTAAAAATAAATCAGATGTGATACTTTTCCTGTGCCAAATCCCCTAACTGATGTATATACCCTTAATCACCACCTAGGGACATGGTCAAGAACACAGGAAGGGCCTCATGCCCACCTTGGAGCCCTACCCAGGATGAGGGAGGTCAACCTACGTCATACAGCAACTCTGGATGAGGAGAAAAGGATGCTGGTCTGCCTGACTCCAGCCAGAATTTGAAAGGAAACTCTTAAAACTCTCCATGACCATCAGGTATACCAAGGTAGAGGCACAAGTATGCTGATATTCAAGAAATCAAGTAGACAGTCATGTGCTCTTTGGGGTTCCTCTTATCAGATGCCCTGTGCCCTGCCTTCCTTTGCTGATTTTTCCTCTGATGATGTCCTGTCTTATTTTAAAGTCATCTCCATCAAAATCTGACCTGAGCAAAATAAATTTGTTTTTTTTAAACCTCTAAAACATATTGAAAGTTCTTACATGTTTAACAGTTGATATATTTAGTTATTTTCACAAACATTTTGAATATATTATAATTTGAATATATTATTTTTGGAGAATGTCATAGCAAGGTTAGAAAGACTATCAAAATTGATAAAGAGCTCATTATAAGTCATCTTTGCTGCAAACATTTACAAATCAAAATGCCTGTGTGTCAATTTTCCTCCAGAATTATGCATGAATCTTCCCTATATCCTCACTAAACATCTTGTTTGCAAGACAGCATTTCCTTAGAGACTCAGATATAAGAGAAAGCTACAGTTAAATGACCCTGGTGTTCATGTGCCTGGCAGAAAAACTAGGTGAACATTCTCATTTTCTAACAATAAGCTTCTTGTTCTTTTGCTCCTTTACATTGGAATTAGAGATCCACTTAGAGTCATCCATAATTTAAAAACTAATCCTATCTATTTTTATATTCCATGTAAGAGAAACATCAAAAGTGACCTGAATAATTATTGGAAAACACTAAATTAAAGGAATAAAACAAAATTTATTTTTGTTGCGGTTTTCTTGGATAGTGTTTTTTGGTTTGTTTTGTTTTTGTGTTTTCATTTGTTTAGTTTTATTTTTTTAAGGGAGTGGTTTCTAGATTTGCTATTTTTCCCCCAAAGGCAAGAAGAATGAGCCATTGGTGTTTCTGAACTCATAAACTGAACTTATGGGTGCCCTTCAGGGCAAAGCACACACAGGCAACCGTGCTCTTTAACAGCACTCCCTGCAATTAATTTTTACAGTGAATGAACTTTCATTCACTCCTTCACATTATGTTATTTCTCAGACCTTAACATTTTCAAGACAGTTGAGAATATAAAAGCCACATGACTTTTATGTTATAAGCCCTAGGGTTTATGAGTAAAAATAACTAATACCAAAAAGTAACTTATATACAAGAAAATGACGGATAGCCAAGGAGAACTTGGAAGGCTGCAGGGGGGCCTGGTTTGGAATTTGGCATGAATTATTAACTAGCAACATGGAATTGTTATATTCAACCTATAAATTAGAGGTTTATCCTGCCTATTATTAGCACTATTATTACTTTCAAGGACAGAGCCTTGGTACAACTAAAGATGCACCACTGGCAGAGACACACATAAATCCAGACCCGTGTGACACCTTTCCACACTTCCTGGCCACCCAAAGGAGGAAATGAGCACAAAGCATGAACATGCCGGTATGGAGAATCCAATCACTTAGGAACCAAGAAATCACCAAAGCTTTCTAACACTGCCGAGAAATAACAAAATTATATTTTTCTTTCTTTTCAGCTTAAGATTCTGATAAATACATCCTCACAAGAAGCCTACTTAGATGAATCCATCTGGGAACCACTCTCCACACAAAACTTGTGAAAATCATTATGAATGATGGTCATACCTCTGGAAACACAGTTTGATTTATAAACATAAGTATTTCATAAATGTGCAATCCTCCTGATATATTGGTCAGTCTCATTCATTTCTGTATTTACTTGACAAATATTTATTGAGTGCTTACGATGTGGCAGGCACTGTTATGAGAACTGGGGATTCAACAGTGACCAAGACAGACATGTTTGCTGATCTCCTGGAGCTTATGTTCTGGTAAAAGGAGACACACAAAAAGCAATTTATATAATCATATATATGCATGCACATGTACACATGTATACACACACAGACATTCACATATACACAAGCATATATTATAGCATTATTACAATATATAATAGATAATAATCTGCTGGAAGGAAAGGAAAACAGAGTAATGAGCTAGCAGTGATGGGGAGAGCTCTTTCCACAGGGCCAAGGAAGGCTTCCTTGAAGGAGGATATTTCAGCAGACACTTGGAGGGGTGAATCAGCTGCCAGCATGTTCAGGAAGAGCATCCCGGGTAGAGGAGACAAGTACAAATGCATATTCACCTAGTAAGAAGTACATTGTGGCTGGGGTCCTGTGAGCAAAGGAACATGTGGCTGAAAATAATGCATAAGTGGCAGCTGCAGCCAAGTCACTCATGTCTTTACAATCTGTGGTTGAGGCTCTGGATTTTATTCCAAGTGCAACAAGGACAACACGCTGCAGTCAAAAGCACCAAATGCTATTGTTCTTGCCACAGATGCTAAGAAAATAAGTGGTATTTTCAGCAGTACAGAAAGATATCTGCTGTTCAAAAGTTTTCTCAAAAAGATCCAAGTGGCCGGGTGCGGTGGCTCACACCTGTAATCCTAGCACTCTAGGTGGCCAAGGTGTGAGGATTGTTTGAGCTCAGGAGTTTGAGACCAGCCTGAGCAAGAGCGAGACCCCGTCTCTACTAAAAATAAAAAGAAATTAGTTGGACAACTAAAAACATATAGAAAATATTAGCCGGGCATGGTGGCTTATGCCTGTAGTCCCAGCTACTCGGGAGGCTGAGGCAGGAGGATCACCTGAGCCCAGGAGTTTGAGGTTGCTCTGAGCGAGGCTGGTGCCACAGCACTTTAGCCCAGGTGACAGAGTGAGACTCTGTCTCAAAAAAAAAAAAAAAAATCCAAGTGGCACTTCAGGTCTAACTTTTCAATATTACAGAGCAAAAGAGAAAGCAGTATCTCATTCAAGCTTCTCAAAGGAAAACCTGCTGAGACGTCCATAAATCCACTTAATCTCTAGCAGAACCCTAAAACAACTGACAACTCTTGTTTGATTCCTAGGATTTACAGATAAAGACAGGTTTAAGTATATTTTTGTAAAATTTTTAAGCTAACAGGTAAAAGAATACAACTATTATCTATAACTTCAAAACACTGGAAAAAGAGATGCAAAGAAATTTTAACAATATACTACATCAGTACATGGGAAGAAGAAATTTCAAAGAAATATAACAATATATCAAATATATGGCATAACAAAGAATGTTTTACATTTAGATCCAATTATATGTTCTTTACTAGAAACAAACTAAAAACAAAGTGACAGAGATTAAAATAAGGGAATGGGCAACTTCAGGGGACTTCTAGTCCAGACAAAATGGTATAGGCTTATTTCTCCCTGTTCTTCCTGCCATGCATAACTATAAACCCTGGCAATAAAGCAAGAAGCAACTAAAAGAGAATTCTGAAAGGTGGTGAAAGGAGAGCAAATTTGTTTGGTGCCCCAGGACAGTAGGAGCAGCACATGTGCAGGTCAGGAAATACCGAAGCAGTATTTCCTGTCCAACCCACCCCCAATACAGCAAGAGAAGGCAGCTAGGTGGACTTGTTCTGCCTCTGGGTAGAACAACACCAGGGGCTCATGGCCCCCTGGCAAGGAAGATAATAGGAGACCTGCCAACAAAGGTGGCCATGGAAGGCTCTCCCCTCCCTGCTGAGAGATACCTGGTGAGCAGACAGAACCTGAAGACAGACCCCACCACAACACACACCTGGTGTCTCAGGCTTCTGACACCAGTCCTAAGACTTCCTTCCCTTGCCAAGAGACCCGCAGGGCAGTTGTGGGCACTGGTAGGGGTATTGTACCATAGCACATGGCTCAGAAAGTGTTCTGAGGCCCACACAGGAAGGGGAATCCCATCACAACAAACACTCAGCCATGGAAGCCTCTTCATTCCTGCGGACTTGAACCTCTCCTTCTCACATGAAGAGAAATCTGGGAAGTCCAGCCTGGGAAAACCCCTTCCACCCACTCAAGGAGCACCCAGCAGCATGAGAGAAACCAAACAGACCGAAGTAACACTGCTAATGTCTGAAAACCAAACTTTCACTTGAACCGTAGACCACAGAAGTAATCCATAACCTGCGTGCTCAACTTAAACAGGGTGACTGCCTGCTGAAATAAAGGATTTAGGTATTACTCAGTGTCTCCTAAAATAATAGATAAAATATCCAAGATACGATCAAAAGTCACCTGTCATATCAGAAACCAAGAAAATCACAACTTGAATGAGAAAAGACAGTCGACTGATGCCAACACTGAGATGAATCAGATGTTGGATTATCTAAAACAGATTTTGAAGCAGCCATCATAAAAATGTCTCAACATCAGTTACAAAATTCTCTTGAAACAAGTGAAAAAAAAAGTAAAGAAAGAGAAGTTACATAAAAAAGAACCAAATGGAAATTATAGAACTAAAAAATACAGTAACAGAAATTTTTTAAAAATCTCTTGATGTGCACTCAATAGTAGCACAGAGATAATAGAGGAAAGAATCAGTGAACTTGAGGAAAGAGCAATTGAATTCACCCAATTTAAACAACA
Source organism: Lemur catta (assembly GCF_020740605.2). Lineage (NCBI taxonomy): Eukaryota > Metazoa > Chordata > Mammalia > Primates > Lemuridae > Lemur > Lemur catta. The sequence continues at coordinate 21,931,685 of NC_059136.1, forward strand.
AAGAGAAAACTGGTTTTTTAAAAGTGGGGGGAATAGAGCCTCAGGGACCAGTGTGACTATTAAAAAAAAGATCTAATATTCACCTCATTGATGTTTTAGAAGAGAATTAGAATGAAGTTGAAAAAGTACTTTAAGGAATCAAAGCTTAAATTTTCTCAAATTTGGCAAAAGACACAAACCTGTAGAGTCAAGAAGCTGTGCAAACCCTGAGAACATGATAACAGGATAAACCCAAAGAAATCCATATCAAAACAAATCATAAACTTCTAAAAAATAAAGATAAAAAAATTTTTTTGAAAGCAGCAAAAGAGTACTATGAGTACTATGTACTACCTATAGGGGAACACAAATTCAAATGATAGCAAATTTTTTATATGAAACTATGAGGAATAGTAGAAAATGGTACCTCTTTTTTTAAGTGCTGAAAGGAAAAAGAAGTCAATCATACATTCTATATCCAGTGAAACTATCCTTTAGGAGAGAAGAGGAAATAAAGACACTGTCAAATGAAGGAAAATTAAGAAAATTTATTACTAGCAAACCTACCCTTAAGAAGTTCTTTCAACATAAAGAAAATTATAAGTAATAATTTTGGGGCATAAGAAATGAAAAAGAACAGAAAGTACATAAATATTTGTACATGTAATACACTATTTCTTCCCTCATGAATTTTATAAATCATATTTGATGATCAAAACAAAAATTATAATACTATCTGATACTCAAGAGAAAGTAAAGGAATCTCAGTAGAAGTGAGATTTCCGTACTTCACTCAAGTGGTAAATAAACTCTCATACCACATATGCATATTGTAGTCCTCTGAGCAACCTTTCCAAAAACTACACAAACTATACATTCAAAAATACTATAAATAAATTAAAATATAATCCTAAAGAAAGTTCAAGTAACACACAGGAAGTCAAGAAAAGAGAAACATAGGTATTAGAAATAGAGGAAACAAACAGAAAATAAAGACATTCAGTATTTGTGTTAGGCTGGTTCCAGGACCCTGTAGATACCAAAATAGATCATATTCTGAGTCATAAAACAAACCTCAACAAATGAACAATTGAAACCATCCAACTGTAATGAAATAAAACTAGAAATAAATAACAGAAAGACAATATCAAAATCTCTAACACATGGAAACCAAACAACAAATAATCCATGGGTCAAAAAAGAGGTCTCACAGTAAATTTTAAAACATATAGAACTCAATGTTAATGAAAATACAACATATCAAAATATATAAGATGCAACTGAAGCAGAACTGAGAGAAACTTTTATAGCACTAAATGCTAACATCAGAAAAGAGGGGAAATCTCAATTAATAAACTAACTTCCTACCTCCTTCAATAAAAAAATAGCAAAATAAAGAATAAAATACACCAAAAGCAAGTGAAAGGAAAGAAATAATAAGGATCATAGCAGAAATTAATAGAATTAAAATAAAAAATAATAAAGAAAAATCAGTGAGGAATAAAAGCTATTTCTTTAAGGAAAATCAATAAAACTGACAAACTTCTACCAAGACTAACAAAAATTCTAAAAGACATGCATAACCAACATCAAGAGCATTTGATCTCCTGATGTAAATATGTGTGTTGGGCAGGCAGCTGTCTTTGGGAAAGAGAGATGAGATATTAATATGATGTAAATATAATTGATCTACAATAATTATGAAGGCACTCATGATACCATCACCACAACCAAGGTGCTAAACATATCTGTCACCTCCAAAAATGTCCTTCTGTTCTTCTGTGTTGTGTTGTTTTGTAGTAAGAACAGTTAACTTGAGATCTATCCTCTTAACATATTTTAAAGTGCTCAATACTGTCCTGTTAAACTATGCAGGTATTGTGTCAACAGCAAATCTCCAGAACTTTTTCATCCTGCATAACTGGAACTTTATACCCATTGAGCTGTATGTCCCTCTCCTGAGCCCCTGGCAGCCACCATCCTTTCCTCCGCTTTCACGAGACTGACCATCTTAGACAATTCACCACCAGTGGATACACTCCACCCCTTCTTTACTTACAATGGTCCATCTGGGCCAGTGGGTCTCCACTGGTATCTCTCAGAATCACGTAGGACCTTCCAACCACCTCTCCCAAAAAATCTAGATGCCTTGAACCCTTGAATTATCAAACACAACCTCCCAGAAAGAGATCAGGATATATACATTTTGGAAAATCTCCCCAAGCAACTGTAATGTGCAACACTGATTAAGAACCACTGAATTTGAACTGATGGGTTCTGATTTCTAACTGCTCAGCATAATCCCATGTGGCTGGGGCTGCGGCCGGGAGGTCAAAAGGCTGATTGGCCAGAATTGGCACACCAGGCCTGTCTCCAGGCAAGGCCTGACCAGCTGTAGGGTGAAGGCCAGTGTTCAAAAGGACAAAGTACATGCCTCTAGGGCCAGATGTCCCCCAGAGGCAGAAGCCGGGTACCCTGTTGCCAGTATGTTAAGTGTGGAAGGCTGACGGAATGAGTTGGGAGGGCTCCGAAGAAACAGGTGGAGAAAGCAATGAGACCCGCATGTGGCAGTAGATGGGTCCCCAGTGAAAACCAGCTGCCCCACCCCAATCTGATTCAGCTGAGCATCTCAGAAAGACCAGGTAGCAGGGCGGGGCTCCCCCACACACACCCTTGCAGCATCCCGTCAACATGCACCCTTGTCTTTACAAGGCATTCCTTTTGGTTTCAGAGACTTAATTAATATTGATAAAGGCAGACAAAAAAAAAAAAAAGAAGAAGAAGTTTACAAGCCACAAAGAGAACTCAAGATTTTTTCTTAAAAAGCAATCAAATAAACAATTTTTTTTTTTTTTTTTTTGAGACAGAGTCTTACTCTGTTGCCCGGGCTAGAGTGCTGTGGCGTCAACCTTGCTCACAGCAACCTCAGACTCGTGGGCTCAGGCAATCCTCCTGCCTCTGCCTCCCGAGTAGCTGTGACTACAGGCATGCGCCACCATGCCTGGCTAATTTTTCTATATATATTTTTAGCTGTCCGTATAATTTCTTTCTATGTTTAGTAGAGACGGGGTCTCGCTCTTGCTCAGGCTGGTCTCGAACTCCTGAGCTCAAATGATCCACCCGCCTCGGCCTCTCAGAGTGCTAGGATTACAGGCGTGAGCCTCCGCGCCCGGCCCAAATAAACAATTTTATGAAAATATTTAGATGGCTGAGGTAAAAAGTTGGTTAACTTGAAATAGTCTAATCACTATCTCCATTATTTTGCACTTAGGGAATATGTGGAGAGACTTACAGACTTGGGCTTTTTTCATTCACTAAATAACACATAAAATACAAATATCAGGTAAAAGATCATAATGCAAAAGTTCCAAAATCCTACCTCCATCAGAACAAAGAGCGCTGCAAAGAATAGAAGGGTTGCCCATTCCACTCTGTGTAGAATTATCTCAAAATCATGAATATCAGCTAATATTAGCAACCAGATGGCACCCAGAATAGCAATCCATCCTGAAAAATAGGTAAAGGGACATATAGATATAGTTCAATTGTTAACATGCCAATTAATTTTTTATCTTCTGATTTCTTTTTTCTTTATTGAGGATAATTGACATACTGCAAACAGCATACATTTAAAAAGTACAATGTCCATTTGGGCTTATGTGTATACTCATGAAACCAACACTACAATCAAGATAATGAACTTACCATCACCCCAAGAAGTTTATTCATGCCCATGTTCTTGTATCCCTTCTGGCTCCTCTTGTCACCCCCATATACTCCCAGTGAACCATTCATCTCTTTTCTTTCACTATAGATTAGTTTACATTTTCTATATTTTCTATAAGTGCAGATTTTCTATAAATTATATAGATACAATTTTTGTCTGCTTCTCAATGGACAGATCATCCAGACAAAAAATCAATATTCAGCATAATCATTTTAAGATCCTTCAATGTTGATGTGTGGATCAATAGTTCATTCCCTTTTTCATTGTTTAACAGTATGCCACTGTATGGATATGTTACAACATATATACCATTCACCTATTAACAAATGTTTGGATTGTTTCAATTTTTTTGGTTATTTCAAATGAACATGCATGAACATTTTTTCATATACAATTATTTACATGTACATAAGCTTTTAGTTCCCTTGGGTAAATACTTAGGAATAGGATGGTTGGATTATATAAGTTAACATTACAGAATGTTATATGGAACATTTATGTTTTAAGAAACTTCAAAACTATTTTCCAAAATGGTTGTAGCATTTTACAATGCTACCAGCAGTGTGTGAGAATTCTAGTTCCTCCACATCTTCACCAAGACTTGGTCAGCTTTTTTGATTTTAGATATTCCAATGGGAGTGAAGTGGTACCTTATTGTGAATTCAAATTACATTTCCCTAGTGACTAATGATGTTGAACATCTATTCATGTACTTATTTGCCATCCATGTATCTTCTTTCACAAAGCTTTTGTTCAAATAATCTGTTTAATTTTTTTCTTACTGAGTAGAGCAAATGAAATCCAAAATAAGAAGAACACAAGTAATAAAAATTGGAGCAGGAACCCACGAAATAGAAAATGGAAAAGTATTAGAAAAAAGTAATGATACCAAAACCTTGTTCTTTGAGAAGACTGGTAAGATTGATAAACTTTTAGGACAAAATGTAAGAAGACAAAATTGCCAATATTAAGAATAATATCGGTGACATGAGTATAGATTCTATACGTATAAAAAGTATACAGTTTTCTATAGCTGCTATAACAAATTATCATAAACATAGTGGCTTAAAATAGCACCTATTTATTATATCACAGTTTTCATAGGTCAGAGTATGGTGGGTTCAAAGCAGGGTGTCGGATTAGAGTCTCATAAAGCCAAAGTCAAGGTATTCACAGGGCCATATTCCTTTTTGGAAGCTCTGGGAGAGAATCTGTTCCCTTGCTCACTCAGATTGTTGACATAACTCAATTCCTTGCAACTGTAAAACTGGAGTCCCTGTTTCCTTGCTGGTTGTCACCCAAAAGCTGTTCTCAGCTTCTAAAGGCCACCCACAGTCCTGGGGCTCATGCCCCCTTCCTCCACCTCCAAAGCCAGCAATGGTGACTTGAGTCCCTGTCACACTTCAAATCTCTCCTGCCTCTTCTTCTGCTACATCTCTCTAATGGACTCTTCTATCTTCCTCTTCCATTTTTAGGCCCATATTATTTCATTGGGTCTACCTGAATAATCCAGAAAAATTTCCCTGTATTAAGGTTTATAACCTAAATTCTATCTGTAAATTTCCTTTGCTATGTAACATATGCAGGCATTACCACCAGGAATTGGAGTGTGGGCACCTTTGGGTGGGTGGGGGGCAGTATATATGGATTAATTTGGGAAGAATTAGCATTTTAAAAATATATTATAAAATCTTTTAACCTATGAACACAACATATATGTATCTCCATTTATTACATCTTCTTTAGTTTTTGCTGAGAATGTTTTGTAGAACTCCAAGCAATCTTCTGTGCAGAAATTAACAAACTGGTTCTAAAATTCATATAAGAATGCAAAGGACTTAGAATAGCCTACATAACTTTGAAAAAAAAGAATAAAGTTGGAGAGTATACATCAGCTCACTTCAAGATTTATTATAAAGCAACAATAATAAAAACAGTATGGTACTACACCAAGATAAATTCATCAATGGAGAATCCAGAAATATACCCACACATTCTTGGCAATTGATTTTTGACAAAGGTTCAATAGCAGTTTAGTAAAGGAGTATAGACTTTTCCACATATGATGCTGGAAAAATTTGATATCCATATGCAAAGAAATTTTACTTTGATCTGTTGATTAATCATATATAAAATTTAATGCAAAAGGATCATAGGCCTAAATGTATTATAAAACATAACTATAAAACTTCTAGAACAAAATATAGGAAAAAATCTCTGTGATCTTGGGTTGTGCAAAGATTTCTTAGATACAACATTAAAAGCATGATCTATAAAAGGAAAAACTTGATATTAATTGTACTTGATCAAAATTATAAATTCCTGCTTTTCAAAAGGCACTGTTAAGTAAAAGCAGAGACAAGCCAAAAACTGGGAGAAAATATTTGCAAATCATCTATCTGATAAAAGACTCGTATCTAGAATATTTGTTTTAAAGATTCTCAAAATTGAACAATAAGTAAACAAACAACCCAATTAAAATGGGGAATATTTTGAACAGACATTAACAAAGAGCAAATGAGCACATGAAAACATGCTCAAACATCACTATTCATTAGAAAAATGCAAAGTAAAACCAAAATGACATTTCACAATATACCTTAGAATACATAAAATTAAAAACACTGACCAAACTAAGTGTTGACAAGGATATGAAGGAACCAGAACTTTCGTGCACTGCTGGTGGGATTGCAAACTGGTACAACCATTTTGGAAAACAGTTTGGTAGTTTTTAAAAACATTATCCATAAACCTACCATATGACCCAACCATTCTACTTTTAGGTATTTACCCAAGAGAAATTAAAGCACGTGATGATACAAAGAACCAAACACAATATTTATTGGTAGTTTTAGTTTTGATAGCCCAAACTGGACGCAATCCAAATATCCATCAATAGGTGAATGTGTACCAAAAAAATTGTATCATATTCAAACCATGAAATAATACTCAGCAATAAAAAGAAATGAACTATTGATGTACACTACCACATAGATAAATCTCATAATAATTATGCTAAATGAAAGAAGCCAAACCAAAAAATGTGACATATTAAATGATTCTTTTATATAAACCTCTAAAAGACGCAAATAGCAGGGTTTGACAAACTTCAGCCCATGGGTCAAAACTGCCCTTCCGCCAGTTTTAGTAAATAAAATTTTATTGAAACACATCTACAGCCATTGATTTACATATTTCCTATGACTCCCCTACCACTACAACAGTAGTGTTTAGTATTTGTGACAGAGCATGTACAGCCTACAAAGCCTCAAATACTTACTATCTGCCCCTTTACAAAAAAGCTTGCACTCTACAGTGGCAGAAAACAGATCAAAGATCGCCTGAGGACAGAGGTGCTGGAGGGTCAGGAGGAAGCCAGAACAAAGCTGCGCAAGGAGACTTCTCAGTGTGATGCCTGTGTGCTGCTCTTCTTCACTGGGAAAGGGGCAAACATGTCATCTCCAAACACTCTGGGTCTGATGCCAACTCTACAGTTCATTGAATTTATTAGAATATTTTTGCTCTCTCTAGTAAACATTTCATGCAAGATGGACTTAGAATACTAAAAGTTAAAAAAAAACTGGGGCATTATCAAATTCACTAGACAGGTTGCACAAACTTTATGCCTGCTTATATGTAAGTGTGTATCTGATAGATATTTATGTGTATGGCTTTCATTAAAATCATTACAAAGCCAGCCATCTCACACCCTCAAGAGTCAGAGGCTAAAGTCAGAGTTCATCAAAAAGATGGGGGAGTTCCCCAAGACCAAAGTAGATCAGGCAAGTTTGTAAGTGGGAAAAGCAAAAAACTATTCAGTTGTTTTTTTCAAGAAAAAATGCACTGAGATCTCAATTGTTTATGTATTTGAAGGAAAAAAATCTTTTAAATAATAAAAATTATTTGGGTGAATGAAGTATCTTGTTAACCAAAATTCTTGACAATTCTATACCTTGTGTTTTTAAAAACTTTTTAATAAAAAGTATATGTGCTGATTGTTTCAAATTATTTCTATTACCCTTACTCTACCTTTGAGGGCTTAAATATAGACTATTTTCTGGAAAACAATGACAGTTAATTGCATGTGATTTATAAAATTTAAAGATATATCCAGACCACCCCCATGTCTCCTACTATCCCTCTTTATTTCTGTTTTCCAAAGTATACCCACTTCTCCACTCTTGCAAGACCAATCTTCTCACAATGTCAGGAAGAATTCGAATCATCTGGTTCTCACTGAGCATCCCCTTAATCTGAACTGTTTTATATGCCACTTTTGGACACCTGCTCCATGCCAGCCTCTGAGCTTAAGAGATATGGATGGGAATGTAAGTAAGATGCCACTGTAAATTTCAAGGGGCTCACCATCCAGTGGAAAGCATGTACATGTAAGGAAAGTTATACGTGATGTAATAGAGTTGCACATGTCCACCCAGAAAGAGTAACAAGACATGGGGATTGAGAGAAGTTTCCACCAAAAGAATGGTATTCAAACAAGATCCTAGAAGATGAATATAATTTTTCAGGTGAAGAGGGAAGGAGGCATTCCAAGACAAAGGTAACAGCATATCCAAGAACAGAGCATAAAGAAGAAAGTGTCAGAGTGATATCAGCAACATGGTGGAATAGGCAGTTCTCAGCTCTTGTCCTCATAGAGAAACGAGGAGAAACTGTTAAAACCAACTTTGTCCAAATTCTTAAAAACAATGAAAGGTTTACAGCAACCAGGCAAACATCAGGTCAAGAAAAAGCCAACTTCAGATGGCAGGAAGGATTTGCTGCATTTTGCTTGCCCATGCCTCATGTCCTCCCCAGCACGTCAGGGGTCATGAAGTGGCGTAGCCTGCATTCCCAGTGCAGGACCCTGGTCCCTGGTTCAGAGAGAGCAGAGCAGACCTCATTCACAAATTATTGCATATGTCTGTTCTAATCTGATTGGAGCATAACTGAAGCACTAATGCAAGGGATTCATCTCTCTTTCATCCAAGACAGAACTCAGGCCAGAAAAATGGGAGGCATTGTTCAAAAACACTGCAAGCCAAACTAACAATCCACAGAGGCCTGAAGAAAAGATTATGGTTTAAAAATAGAATAGGCTACCTGAGGCACAGAAGCAAAAGACAGAGAGAGTTTCTTTGTGAAATCAGAGCATTCAAAAGCAGCCAATTATAGGAGGGAATATAGAAAGCCACATGCATGCACAGGGAAAGGCTCGTGCTCAGAAAAGCCAGAATTCCCCAGACTTTCACCTCAAGGCTGATGCCCAGTCTCAGCCAGGCCCATGTGCTAAAGGATTGTTCCAGCACAGAGCCAATCTGTAAAACTGGGAGAGATGTTTTTGTTGTAATTTGTTTGTTTTCAGCTTCTAGTATTCAAGAAAATCTCTATCAAAACACCAGCTGAACAAACTAAGCAGCCACTAAGGAACAGAGATTTCAGTGACCACATATGAAGAGGAATACTGTTTCAAAAACAGTTTGGAAAATTCACAAAACAAACAGACTATTACAGCCTTCAATGGTTAAAAAAAAAAAAAAAAAGGCCCCAGGGAAGGGAGAGAAAATGATTTCCAGGGTTACTACATTATAATATTCAAATGTCCAGTTTTCAACAACAACAATAATCACAAGGCACAGAAAGAAACAGGACAGTAGAATAGAATAGAGAGCCTAGAAATAAACACTTGTGTTTATGGTCAAATGATCTTTGACAAGAAGGCAAGATCTCAATGGGGAAGAGCAGTCTCTTCAACAAATGTTGTTGAGGATACTGAATATCCATATGCAAAAGAATGAAGTTGGACCCTTATCTTATACCACATATAAAAATTAATTCAAAATATATTAAAATCTAATCATAAAGCCTGAAACTATAAAACTCCTAAAAGAAAACAGAGGAAAAGATTCCTTATGTTGGACTCGGCAATGATTTCTTGGATATAACAACAAAAGCACAAGCAATGAAAGCAAAAATAGACTAATGTGACTACATCAAACTCCTACACCTCAACAACAACAAAAAAACAAATAATACAATTTTTAAAATGGACAAAAGAATGAAGAAGTAAAATTTTCTCTGTTAAAAAATGACACAATCCTACATATAGAGAATCTCAAAGAATTTGCAAAAAGCAAAAAATTCAAACAAATTTGCTAGGTATACTATGATCAACACACAAATATCAATTGTCTTTCTGTACACCTGCAATGAACAATCTGAAAAAGAAATTCAAGAAAGCAATTCTATTTATAATAGCATCTAAATGAATAAATTACCTGGGAATGAATAAAGCAAGAAGGCAGGATATTTTTATATACTGAAAACTATGAAACATTGTTGGTTGAAACTAACAAAGGTTTAAAAAACTGGAAACACATCCCAACATTTCTTAGATGTCAATACCATTCAAGGATAGCTATAGATCTAGTACAATTTCTAGGAAGAATCCACACTTCCCAATTTCAAAACTTATTACAAGGCTACAGTAACCAAAATAGTGTCGTGCTGGCATAAGGAGAAGTCAGGAAGTTTTCTAAGCAAAGGAGCTGGAGTGGCCTGATTTGGCCATCTGTGTTAGCTTTGTCTGCCTCACAGACTTTGTTACTTCTGCTTGAACTCTCCAGAATACCTTCCACAGTACAGAAGACAGACAGACACTTGTTTGCCTAATCCATCACCTCGGGTGGTTGATTCCTTGACTGCTCCCTAAAGATGGATCATCACTTCTCTTCTCTACATTCTTCATAAGAAAAAATTGCATCAATTCACTTTCCTTGGGTAATGTTTTTGACAGTCAGAAAAGGCATCCTCTTGTTTACTCTGCTGTATGGCAATAAGAACTTCTAAAAGTCAGTAAGAACACAAGATATTTTCCATGATCCTGAGAGAAATTTCAGTCATGACGGGAAGCCGGAAGCTCCTCAAATGCTCCTTTTATAGCTCTATTTTCCCTTATCATTTCTGGAGCCCTGAGTTTTCATCCAGCCACAACTCCTGCCATAGCACTTATCAATCCAACTTCAGAATAGGTTCTATTTGTCTTGTCAGAAAAATTCCCTGCAACAACCTACAACTGAATGAAGACCTACCTTGCTCTTGCAAAACTTCAATTTCTCCCTTAATTTTAATCTTGCTGTCTACAGAGCCAGCAGCACTAATCAAACTGCCTGTGCACAAGCATAACTGCTTGGTAATGCCTGGTCCCTTCACTAAGGAGTCAAAGTGGCACCTTATTTTTTTGTTTTTTGTTTGTTTGTTGTTTAAGAGAGAGGGTCTAACTCTGTTGCCCAGGCTGTAGTGCAGTGGCACCATCATAGCTCATTGCAGGCTCAAACTCCTGGGCTTGAATGACCCTCCTGCCTTAGCCTCCCAGGTATCTGGGACCACAGGCACATGTCACTTCACTTGGCAGAAGTGGCACCTTCTAAGACCCCCCACCACCACAAACACTCACTACAAGCAACATTCCTCTCTGTTCTCACTTAGAACTGGCTCCTCCGTGACATTGACAAAGGATGAAGTGATACGTTCTTTTATAGTGTGGGGGAAGAAAAAAATCACTGATGGGAACATCACAATTTCCAGGTTCACATTCTATTACAAATTCTAACAATGTGCTGTTGAGACTCTTTTTTCTAAAAATTAAAAGTTCAGTTGAGTGGAGACAAACAGGATAAACAGTATTGTTCACCTGAGTTGTCTTTATCCCCTGGTGCTTCTATCAAGCCTCTCCTTGAATGGGCATCTATCCCTCACCAAGAGCTTCGCCATGCCTTAAAGCAAAATCTGTGGGAAGTGGCTCTGAACTTTCATTTGTATCTCCAACAGAGTCAAGTTTCCATGCAGAACAAAGAGCTAAATGAGCCTCTTTTCTCCCCATTGCTGAAGCCCTGAGCAACACAATTCAAATGAATGTAGGACAAGGGCTTCCAGCATTGACCGGGCAGCCTCCCGGGCACAGACACCTGCCAGTCATCTCTCAGCACCCCAGCCCGTGAGGAAACTGAGGCTCCTAAAGATTAACCGGTTTTCTTCAGGCTACATAGCTTACTGGGGGCAAAGCCAGGATCCAATCTCCAGTCTGAGAGAATTCCTTTCCATGCCACTACGTTGGATTCCTCTCGTGTGTTCAGTCTTTGGATGGAATGCTTTCACTACTTATGAATAAGTCTGGTTTATTTATCTGAAATCTCTCCCACAATGTGGTTAGTTTAATATATTGAGAAATGTAACTTAATAATCTTTTATAAAGAAGACATTGTACATGTTCCTTGCTCTGGATGTTTTGCAGCTGCCTTTGACCAAAAGCAGTGCTGTCCTGATGAATCTATTCCCTACAGTTAAGATGAACTAACCTACACGTCTTGAGGCCCACAGGATGCATCTCCAGAGAATATCTCAACAGTTACTCACCACACACTCACCCTTCCACCCAGGAAAACTCATGAATGGGCTGCACGTACTATAGATAGTACACCACCATGCCTGCCTTCCTGTAGTAAGTTATCTCCCGACTATTGGCCTTCAACTGACTAAAATAGGCCAAGCAAGATTCATCCCAAATAGTCTAGGACTTCCAGTTGCACAGCTACACTGTGGTTGTCTGTGGGGTAGTCCTAGAGCTCTCCTTTACCCAGACATTGAGCCTCCAGTGTGCAAGTGCAGTGCCTCCTCCTGGGGAGCCCCAGCCCGCAGCTGGGTGGTTGAGTAGGACAGGCAACATGGGGTGATCTGGCTTAGGAGGTCAGAATGAGGGTTATATTCTACTATAGCACTATTCATAGGGCAGTTTCCATAAGACCAAAAGGAGGGAGCATCTAACCATGTATGCAATGGTTTTATGGACTGTGCAGGTTTTCCATCATGAGAAAATGTCTATTCTTTCCAGTGGCCTTTTAAAATCCAGCAAAAGCAATATCATTTTTCATCATCCTTGTATTTTTCTGGGCTGCTTAACAATCAGCCTGAACTCTCCATTCACATCTCTCATAGTTGTGCATCCAGCACTGCTTCTAAGGTCTCTGTGTATATGAAGTTATTCAATCCTCACAGCAACCTTGTGGGTGTACCAAGGCACAGAGTAGGTGCCCACCGTGGAAAAGCACACTGAGTACTGAAGCTAGGCTTAGAGCTAGGAAGATCTAGCTCCAGATCTGCCATCTCCTCGCTAGATCCAGGGAAGCAGCTGTGAACTGTCCAAGGTTCCAGCTGTGGCTACAGCATCAAAGCTTGGAATGAAGCTAACGGCTTCCTTTCAACACATGGAAGCTTCTGCGTGGTTTCCAGTCAGGCTTAGGAAATGCCATGATTACTTCAGGTGAGTAGTTTAAAAGAGCTGAAGTTGGAAAGAATAAAGGTGACTGAAACCTAAGTGATCCTATTTCTAAGCATTTTGCCTGAGATAAGATTTTCCACCAGTATTGACAGGCCAGTGTAGGTGCGTGGGGCCTTGCTGAGCTGTCCCTCCTCTTGATTCTCCACCACCCCCACCCATCCTCACCCAGAGGCTGACTGATATGGACCACATCAAAAGGTTCTCCTCCCCCAGGACTGCAGCTGGGCTCTGCCCTTTACCCAAGAGAGCAGATTTGCCTGTTTGTGAGTTCTTTAAAAATGGAATCTTATCATATGTACTCTTTTCTGCCAGACTTTTCTTTTGCTCAACATGTTTGTGAGATTCAGTCTTGTTGTTACAGTTGCAGAAATAAATTCATTTTTTATTTCTGTATAATATTACACTGTATAATTATCCCACAATTTATCCCTTCTAGGGGTTGATAGATATTTAAGTTGTTTCCAGTTGGAGCTATTATAAACAGTGCTGCTATGAGCATTTTCAGACATGTATTTTTGTGTGCATATGTACATATTTCTGTTGGGCATACAACTGAAAACAAAATTTCTGGGCAGTAGAAATGCATTGTCCTAGACTTTAGTAGATGCTGCCATTTTCAAAAGTCACTGTACATAGATGCAATCTTATCAGTAATGTATGACACTCCCATTGCTCTGCATTCTTGCAATACTGGGTATTGTCAATCTTTAATTTTAGCCATTTAGGTATAGATATAATGATATCCCACTGTGGTCAAAACTCACATTTTACTGATGACTTACAAGGTTGAGCACCTTTTCATATGCTTAATAATAATTTCAGTAATTTCAATATCCTTTTTCGTAAAGTGTCTATTCAGGATTCCTGCCCATTTTTCTATCGGGTGTTCTTACTGATCTATATAGGTGTTATTTTTATATTTTAGATATAATTTCCAAATGTAACAATGAGTATATTTTGCATGCATCTTTTTTTACTCTATGGCCTCTTTTTCCCTCATTTAATAGTTTCTTTTGAGGTTCCTAACTTTAAAGTAGTCAAAGTTATCCTTTACCATTAGCACTTTTTACATCCAATTTAAGAAGTTGAGTCACATGGCAATGTCTTTGATGACCCAGTATGATCAATAAAGATAGCCAGACAGATCCCTATTGTACAGAAGAGGCCACCAAACCTTGGAGAGATTGGGCCTTCTTATACCAAATATGCGACTTGGGGAGGGAAGTGTATGAAACTGTAATGTAGGAAGAAGCAGACACACACTTGCCTGAACTGACGTGCCACCTGAGCCCTGCTGAAGGTCAGGGTGGTAGCCAAATACCCTTTCCATCTTAAGGGGGAGCATCCCCAACTCCTGCACAGAGGACCATTGCTTGCCAGAACAAGTGGGCTGGTCCCAGCTTATCTTCAGTAAAAGTGGAAAAATTATCATTTTGCTCTGTATCCATCCCAATTTACCTCTAAAAATGAAATGGAGAAGATTGTGGTGGCAGTGGGGGCAGTGGGTTGTACAGCACTACAAATATGCAATTAAAAGGCCACAACTAAAACTTTCAAGACATTCAAGGGCTAGTGTGTGTGGACGGTAGCAGGTTTCTCCAAATACTAGCACCTCTGATGAAAATATACATACACAGAGGCAGGATCTTTGTCTTTGATACACACAAGTACCAATTATCCAGGCTGTACCCTGAATGCCAGCTCACTCACATTGGCGGAGAAAAATGGTGGCAGGATAAACTTCTGGGTTGGACTGAGAGACAGCGGCAGCAATTACATGCACTGAGTGCACTCAGGTACGGGTCCCTGCGGCCTTGGGAATGATAAACTGGACACAAGCTCTGCCCCGAGGACTGCAGAGTCTCATGGAAAAGATAGCCCACGTACAACCACTGTGACGTACTGCATGACAGCTATGCTAGCATCAGACACTAGGTGCCACAGGGTCTCTGAGGTAAATCCACACACTCTGCTGAGGGCATGGGTGAACCAACCAGAGCTTAACTCAACATCGTTCTGTATACTCAAGCATATTTGAAGGATGGTGAAAATCAAACAGCCTCTAAGGATCTTGACTGTCAAAACTGACATGAACTAGAACTTCAATGACAAACTCATGAGAATGTCAGCAAGAAAGGAAAGAGCTATAACTAATGTTTTCTTTACTGACTTCTATTTTTTCAAGTCCCAATGTCAAATGATTTTCCAACCTCTACTTTAAAAAAATTAATTGAAGTGTTCCTGGTAAGTATTATTCACCACTCAAAACAAGACTCTGCTAACGTTTGTACTGAACTTGTACCCTCAAGACCTAGGAATACAACGATATTAAAAATATGATTATGCCCTCTAGATATTATGAAGGAGTAGAACTAAAATTGTGAATGATTAAAATGAATAAATCCTTACACAAGAATAACTAAGCATAAGAAAGAATGCTAAATGCAGTTTAAGAATTCTCATTTTGCATTTGTGTATTTTGGCTTTGTTAAAGAAGTCTGGCTCGGCCGACCAGGCGCTGCGGCTCACACCTGTAATCTTAGCACTCTGGGAGGCCGAGACTGGAGAATCGTTCAAGGTCAGGAGTTCGAGACCAGCCTGAGCAAGAGCGAGACCCCATCTCAACTAAAAAAAATAGAAAGAAATTAGCTGGACAACTAAAAATACATAGAAAAAATTAGCTGGGCAGGGTAGCTCATGCCTGTAGTCCCAGCTACTCAGGAGGCTGAGGCAGTAGGATTGCTTGAGCCCAGGAGTTTGAGGTTGCTGTGAGCTAGACTGATGCCATGGCACTGTAGCCTGGGCAACAGAGTGAGACTTTGTCTCAAAAAAAAAAAAAAAAAAAAGAAGTCTGGCTCATTAAGACAGAGTCCAGCCAGGGCTGCAGGGGCATTGGGCACTGTTAGGAATCGTGCCTTATTCTCTGGTGTCCCTAGTGCCCCTCACAGTGATTAGTGGAAGAAACACACACTCAAAAATATTACATTAAGAAATGAATGAACAAGCAGCTAAAGTATCTGCATTAAACAAGGAATGTAAATTCTCAAAATGCCATATGACTTGAGCTTTCTTGGAGAAGGTAACATTCGATCCTCAGTGCAGGTTTTCCTTTGGTCCCCGGGAAGGGCTGCTGCCTGGAACCACAGGGATCACTCACCATACAATGGCAGGGAGCTGCATTCCACAGGAGCAGAGCCCTGGGAGTTGGGCAACAGAGCAGGCTATCCCTGAGAAATGCACCCAGATGTCCCTAGAGATCATAGAGCCTTGCCACTGGCACTGACCCATCACTTCTCAGGTTCCTTGAAATTCAGAGAATGCAAGTTGGGAGGGGGACTTAAAAAAAAAGAAATTAAGAGAATACATTTTTCATTTTGTCCATAACCACCAACATTCAGGCAGATTCTAGTCACTCCTCCTGGTTGGCCACTATGTAATATTCTAACGCAAAAGACAAGTCATCATAACATGTATAACCCTAAAAAAAATCTTTTAGAATGTGTTTTGGGTAGTGGTTTGCTAATGGATTGTCAGAGCTCCTCACACCTGTCACTCTTCTCCCTGCTGTACTCCAGGAAGGTCTCCCAGCACCAGAGGTAGGTGGAGCTGCAAGGCCAACAGGCCACTGGGCTGTGAGTAAATGAGAAACACCTTCCCAGTGTGGCATTTAAAGGCAGCTGTCAGCTCTCCACTGTCTCTTCCTTGCCAAGGTGACCCTGAAAACTGTGTGTTGATATGATGGCATCACAAAACGCTGGTGCCTCTGTCCAGCAGGGATCCCCACTGACAAACTAGACATGTTTGAAGCAAAAAAAACCCTTTGTTATGTCAAACCGCTGAGATGCCAGGGCCAGTGTTTTACACAGCTTAGCCCAGCCCATCCTGATACATCTGAACATCAAATGCACAGGGTGTAAGTAAAACGACGTGTTTGTGTTTGCAAATGTTGAAAGAAGAACTAGGTCAGTGATGTTTTCAGTTGTTAAGTTTTGTTCCAATTAACTATCATTCACTAACTGAAACACCTAATTTCCAAAAATGAGCTTTTGGAAAACTGGTGGGTTTTTTTTATAAGTTCCAGAAATGAATTGCCACAGCATTAATCTTTCAGAATTTACTTAAATTCTTGTTAAAATGATTAATGTTGAGGAGTTGAAACATGACCACAGCATTGCTTCAGAAAAGCCAAGTGAAAATTTTGATATAACTTACTCTTCCTAGCATTATGACTCCAAAGTTAGAGATTTCCAGAGTCCTGAAAAGGTTATTTCTAATAACCTTGTAGTTATGGTTTCTCTAAATTTTGTTTTCCATAGTAAATATGAATATTTTCTTTCTTATTAATGCTAGAGGAAATATAATTTATATAACAAACAAAGTTAATATATATTGAGACAACTTAGAATGTTAAGGTTAATGACCAATGAAAAAAGCGTAGGTAGTAATCATGTGATATGAGAGTTTTAACAATTCTCTTGACGAAATGCATAGCTAACACCTTACTCTCCCACTAATAACTCTCAGGTATTTTTACTTAAATGGACCACTAACATTTCTGAAAATTTCATTGGTTTAAAAGCTAATGTGGTTCTCTGTCAAAATCATCGAACCTTTTAAAAACCTCAGCAATCCTACCGATATGTGCAGACCTAGGTGATACAAGCCAACTGGAATGAAAAATGAAGGGAGAAGCAGTCGTTAAGTTTGCTCTATCCCCGATTCATTAACCTGTGTGTACTCAACGGAGGATACTGGCTGCATTATTCAAAGTATACTTGGCCTAATAAAAGGAGAAGACCACAATGAAAAACAAAAACTCATGTTTGGAGAATCAGAGCCAAGACACAACCAACCTTATGAAATGCTTCAGTAAGGTCCTATCAAGGCTGTTATTTTAAGCAACTGGAAGAGAGGAGCTAGCCTTTTTCACCTGCATATCTCATCGTGTCTGCATGGGGCTTGAGAAGTGCAGTTCAGTCAAATTGATAAAATGCTCCAGAGTCAGTGACAAATTACTTTTACAGCAAAGAAAAAAAATCAGGTTGTTGTTACTGTATGTCACAGTTAAAACTGCCAAATAGATGAGAAAACAAGTTCACATGTTATTTAGTAAAAGAGCATTTCTGAACAGCAGAAGCTTGGGGATGCAGCTGTCAGCAGAGGGAACAGGGGGATTTTGAAGATGATGGAGGGTGCAGGAGGGTCCTCTGCACTCTCTGAAGAGCCACACCTAAGTGACTGGGAAGTGTCCTATACGCAGCTTCAGGAGGGTATCCCAACCCCCACTCTAGTCAGGCCAGCCTCTCATCTCCACTGAAAGGAGGAATTAGGTTATAAACTCATGCATTACATACTTAAGTTACTCTTACTCTCTTGGCCTTTTTCTAAGACCAATATTCCCCAGATAGTCAGGGTTCTCAACAGCTTCAAGGAGAGATGTCACTGGTCACCAATGATCAATGGACAAAAATCATATGCCTCAGGAAGGGAAATAGTCTTTGTTGATAATGATGCAACAAATATTTATAATTACAGCCCCTTCAAAGCTCAGCCATGGAATGATGTCTGTAGAAATAACAAAGTAAAGACTCCAAAAATCTACTCCTCCATGAAAGCAATGACAGCACTGGCAAAAGCAGTCAAAATGAACTGTTCTGGAGCTCTGTAAATTAACCAAAACCATGCAACAATACAAGGAGTATTTATTCAATGAAAAAAACAGCTGAATATTGATAATCAAGTCTTGTGGCATTTTAACTTGCCTGATTCTCATCCCTCTCTCCTCAGTGCTAAGGTAGCTTTGAAAACAAACAGTCCCAAATTATGGTGAAAACCAGCAGCCTAGCAGCCATTGAAAGGGACAGAACAGAGCTAGAGTTCTCCAAAAGCCCAATCCCCAGAAAAATGTCACTATTTGACTTGCCTGAAGTTCTCTGAAAACTCCCACTCCCAGGGCTTTACTTTATTTAACCTAAGAGCTCACTTACTGTGAACAGCTTCTCCCAAGACATTTGCTGAAAAAATCAGCAGTAATTGTTTACTATCTCAGCTATCTGAGGCAGCGATAACAGTTGGAGCTGTGAAGAAATAACCAAAAAACTTAAAAGGAATGCTGGAGAATGAGATGTCCACAGGGAACTTTGAAAAGCTTCCATGTATTCCTGGAAATCTGGAAGGCCACACACACTTGTAGTTTTGTGCACATGCCCAGGAAAAACCTGAGAAGACCAGCCCTTAGATGTATTCAACAAAAACTTTAAATCTATTATTTTAAATATGTTCAGAGAAATAAAAGAAACCACCTCTAAAGAACTAAAGGAAAGTATGAGAATGTTGTCTACTAAATAAAGAATTACAATATCACCATCAAATTGGTTTTAACTGATCGACACTTAAGTGCACATATAGTAATAACATTCATCGGGTGTCAGGCAGATGGGAGCGGGGAGGAGGGGATGGGTATATACATATGTAATGGAAGCAGTGTGTACCGTCTGGGGGATGGAAATGCTTGAAGCCCTGACTCAGATGTGGCAAAGGCAATACACATAACCTAAACATTTGTACCCCCATAATATGCTGAAATAAAATTTAAAAATTTAAAAAAAAAGAATTACAATAAAGAAACAGAAATTACCAAAAAAGAAACAATAGAAATTCTGGAGTTGAAAAGGCTAACTGAAATTAAAAATTTACTAGTGAGTCTCAACAGCATATTTGAGCCAACAGAAGAAATAATCAGTAAACTTGAAGATAAGTTAATTGAGATTTTCTAGTCTAAGAAAAAGAGTGGGAAAAAAATAATGAAGAAATATGAACAGAGCCTCAGAAACCTGTAGGACACCATACAGAATAAGAACATATGCATAATAGGGGCCCCAGAAGGAAGGGAGTAAGGGAGAGGGGACAAAAGAATATTTGAGAAAATAATGGCCCAAAACTTCCCAAATGTGATTTAAAAAAAACAAACAAAAAAACCTAAATCTCAACATCCAAGAATCTCAACGAAGCCCAAACAGGATAAACTCAAAGAAATCCCCACCTAGACACATCAAAATCAAACTGTTGAAAGACAAAGAGAGAATCTTAGAGCAATGAGAGAGCAATGACTCATCATGTATAAGAGGTCCTCAATAAGATTAAAGATGATTTCTAATCAGAAACCATAAAGGCTAGATGGCACTAGGATGACATAGCAAAGTGCTAAGAAATAGGACTGTCAACCAAGAATTCCATATCCAGTCAAACTATCCTCCAAAAATAAAGAAATAAAGAGATTCCCAGATAAACAAAAACTAAGAAAATTCATTTCAAGCACCCCTTTCATACAAGAAATACTAAAAGAAGTTTTTAAGGCTAAAATGAAAGAACTCTGTAACTCAAATCTACATGAAGAAATAAAGAGCACTGAAAAAGGTATTTATATAAATAAATATAAAAAGCAAAATAAATGTAATTTTTGTCTGTAACTGTTATATGATTTAAAAAATGACAACATAAAGTAATAATTATAAAAGCGTGTTGATGAACATAAAAGGTATAAAGATAAACATGTATGACAATAATGACAAAAAACAAAGAGCTATATAAAAGAAAAGTTCTTTTATGCATTCAAACTAAGCTGGTACTAATCTAAACTGGATTGGTTTTTGTTTGTTTTGTACTGTTTTGCTTTGCTTTACTTTTCTGAGATAGGGTCTCACTCTGTTGCCCAGGCTGGAGTGCAGTGGCATGATCATATGGTTCACTGTAGCCTTGAACTCCTGGGTTCAAGCAATCCTCCCACCTTGGCCTCCGAAAGTGCTGAGATTACAGGTGTGAGCCACTGCACCAGCCAGAACTAGATTGTTGTAAATTAAAATGTTCATTGTAATCCCCAAGGCAACCACTAAGAAAACAACTCAAAAAATAAAGTAATAGGGAATTAAAATGGTACACTACAAAATACCTATGTAATGCAAAAGAAGGGAGTAATTGAGGAATAGAAGGACAAAAAGATGTTAGGCACATAGAAAATAAATAGATCTTATTGTCTAATTAACTATGTACTCCTTGCTGCAACAAATGTGACTCCCTGTGCAGAATACATATAGATCCATCTCCCTCTTACTAAAAGAAGACCTAAGAGAACAGGGACTGGGTTTTTATGTTCACTACTCTATCCCCAACCCCTAGATCACTGCCTGCATTTGTTGTACAAATGCATGAATAAGTGAATGGACGGATAAATTAATGATTTAATTGAAATGAATTAATTGCTAGAAACTAGGGTGACTAGAAAATATATTAGGAAGTTTGGGGAATCTGTCTAGCTCATAATGACATCCATCCACTAAGAACTATACCTCAGCCACCCCAGGCCATATTTTACCTTATACCCTGCCCTCCTGGTCATAATTTTCTGTGCTAGGAAAGAAAGGTAACCAACCTGGGCCAATCAGACTCTTCATCTGGGAGTTTGGGATTCAGAATAGTTTTTTCTGTGTGTGTGGCTGAAACTGAGGTCCTATAAACTGGGAAATTAATGGGGTAACTACTATTCCGCTGTGAACAGAAAAAAAGATGAGATAACAGGGTCATGGAGAAGCATGAGGTCAGAGAGAGCACTGAGGATGCTTGGGCAGTGGGGTGCCCTTTGTCTGAATGCCTGTCCTCTTCAGAGCCTGCCCCCCTGCAGGCCCCATTGTCCCTTGGAGTCTGTCAGCCCATTATCATTCTAATAATCCTCTATTTTGTTTAAGACAGACCAAGTAGATTGCTTTATTTGTAACTAAAAATACTTTCACAAAGACAACAATAAAATTGCTCAACAATAGGAACACCAAGAACACTGAAGAGACCAGCAATATCAAAACCATAATCATGGAAATAATTACAGGAAATTTTCCAGAATTGAAATCTAATCAAATATATCCTGAGAGAATCTGGAAGTACATTCTGAACTAATTATCAAAGGAGCAGACCTAGGAAATGCTAATCAAGGTTATAAATTTTAAGGCCAAGATAAAATTTTAAATCTTGCCTCACTGATTCTTGTATAGTTTCATAATCAGTTATCCACGATCCCAAAGTATGGAAAAGTAGAATTTTTAAATAAATTGTATGTCAAAATTCAACAAAACCTGACTTGAACTGAAATGAGGCTATTTGTGGTCTTTATTTATTATACTTTGTATAAATATTCATGCTTCACTGCAGAAATATTAATGCTTGGATGACAGGGTGCTGGCCCTGAACCTCCCAGGGGTGTTACATTACATATAATTCAGTATGTGTACTGAATTGCCTTTCTAAAATACAAATAAAAGTATCTGAATTTTGAAAGATATCTGACACCAGAAAGTTCATATAAGAACTGTGGATCTCTATGGATCAACTGACCAATCCTGAGTTAGTTCTAGTGTATTGCAAAGTGAAGGCCCTTGCACATTGGAGAACTATGTCTTTGCCAGATGGATGTGATTGTGACCATGGCCCTTATTTGCTTTTCTTCACTGTTGTGCCACCTCTTGCATGTCTTTGGGTCGCTTAGGGCTGTCGTCTTACACAAAGCCAGCTCTGTGTGGACCCCCCATCCTCACATAGGTGTGCTCTGGCAGGGTCTGCCCGGAGCCCACACACTGATACCTTCTTGCCACCAGGGGCTTTTCCATCGGTGCTGCCACATGGCCCTTGGCATGTGCCAGCCAGACACAGTGCAAGTCGGCATTACACAGGGAGGAACTCTGACCAAGGGGCCATGGGAGCCAGCGGGTAAGTGGTCCTGCTGTCGCCCACTCAACCCCACAGACAGTCCCGAGATGCAGTTCATACTCCTTCTCAGACAATCCTATGGGATGTACAACCAGTGCCTCATGTGGTGGCCAGCACGCTGATGCAGCCTGGTTTGGCTTCACCTCTTCACTGGCTGCCTCCACATCACTCACTTTTCTTCCCCAGGAAATGTAAAATTATAATAAATTTTGTTTGGGGCATAAATATTTAAACATAAATAAATAAATAAATAAAATGAAAGTTTCATAGTAATCAATTTTTTTTAAAGTCCAATATAGTTAAAGATGTGACTTTAAATTTTAAAAGTATCATTCTTAATACAAAGACCATTGCCAAATGCTGCCAAAATTGCACATAAGCTCTCATATATTTCCAGTTTTTAAAATGACCGCTATGTTCTTTTAAAGTAGAATCTCAAATAAAATTAGAAACAAAATAATCTGTCAACACCCAAAAGACTTCTCTAACAGAGGCCTTTGCCCATAAAACACCAGTTTTATTGTATTTGTTTAATTACCAGTGGTGACCACCTAACATTTTGTAGTTCACAATGTTAAAATTACATTACGTCTGAGTTATAATCAAAAATAATTACACTGCAATAATTTCTAGATGTAATCCACCAAATGCAACTGAAATTCATAACATTGTTACCACTCCAGCTTTGGCATCCTTCATTGCTTCATACAGATTCTAAGTGGATCAGCTCTCAGGTGTGGATAAATAACACCTGCCAGTGCAGAACCAAGCCCAGGCCTCCTGGCAAGTTGGATTTCAGATTCTTTAGGGAAAAAAATTCCAGAGGCTGTGAACACATAACATAAAGCTGGACATCCAGTCAAAAGCATGTACCTCATGTACTATTTTTGAGATTCCAGAAATGTAGCTTCTTTACATAAGACAGAAAAGGGAAATGGGAAGAAAAGGGTTTCTGACAGCATCTGGGCACCCAAGAAATGATGTGATGTGAATAATGAAGCTGGCCACATTATCCATCTATCTTACAAAGTTAAGAGTCTTTGCTTTCTGCAGCAGTTAATATTTCTCAAATTTTGCAGTAAAACAAGTTTTTATAAAAATTAAGATAAAATAAGACATTTTAAGCATCTTATCGGGCTCACTTTTGAAGAAAAACTATGGGTAAAGCTTTGGTTAAAGAGAAGACTCCCTGACATCACCTCAAATGAACCTTTCTCATACACCTATGCTTTCATGTGGGGTGGGCTTTGAAAGAGGTTTTGCTTTGTTTTATTTTGTTTAATTTTTTATTGTTTTATCTATTATTTTTTTTCCAGAATATTACAGGGGTACAAATGTTTAGGTTACATATATTGCCTTTTCCCTACCTGACCCACAAGTGTGTCCATCCCCCAGACAGTGTGCACCGCACCCATTAGGTGTGAATATACGCATTGCCTCCTCCCCTCTCCCACCCGCCTGATACCCAATGAATGTTACTACCATATATGCACATAAGTGTTGATAAATTAGTACCAGCTTGACAGCAAGTACATGTAGTACTTGTTTTTCCATTCTTGTGATACTTCACTTATGAGAATGGACTCCAGCTCCATCCAGGATAATACAAGAGGTGCTAGATCACCATTGTTTTTTTGTGGCTGAGTAGTACTCCATGGTATACATATATCACAGTTTATTAATCCACTCATGTATTGATAGGCACTTGAGTTGTTTCCACATCTTTGCAATTGTGAATTGTGCTGCTATGAACATTCTAGTGCAGGTGTCTTTTTTATAGAATGTCTTTTGTTCTTTTAGATAGATGCTCAGTAATGGGATTTCCGGATCAAATGGTAGTTCTACTTGTAGCTCTTTGAGGTATTTCCATACTACTTTCCACAGAGGTTGTACTAGTTTGCAGTCCCACCAGCAGTGTATGAGTGTTCCCATCTCTCTGCATCCATGCCAACATTTGTTGTTTTCGGACTTTTTTTGATAAAAGCCATTCTCACTGGAGTTAACTAATATCTCATTGTGGTTTTGATTTGCATTTCCCTGATGATTAGAGATGTGGAGCATTTTTTCATATGTTTGTTGGCCATTAGTCTATCCTCTTTTGAAAAGTTTCTGTCCATGTCTTTTGCCTACTTTTTAATGGAGTTGTTTCATATTTTCTTGTTGATTTTCTTGAGTTCTATATATATTATAGTTATCAGCTGTGATAACTAGATGTGTAGCATGTTAATATTTTCTCCTAATCCGTAGGTTTTCTATTCTGATGATAGTTTCCTTGGCTGTGCAGTTTCCTTTTTAATTTGACGAGGTCCCATTTATTTTTTGTTGTTGTTGCTGTGATTGCCTTTGGGGTCTTCTTCATAAATTCTTTCCCTAGGCCTATATCTATAAGAGTTTTTCCAACATTTTCTTCTAGAATTTTTATAGCTTCATTCCTTAGGTTTAAGTCTGTTATCCATCGTGAGTTGATTTTTGTGAGGAGTGAGAGGTATGGATCCTGTTTCAGACTTCTACATGTGGCAATCCAATTTTCCCAGCACCATTTATTGAATAAGGATTATTTTTCTGGGAACATTATAAAGATGTTGGACCCTGGAGGTGCTGAGAACCCATGGCACTGAGTCAGCAGGGGCTAGAGACACACACATCTCTCTCTCTCTCTCTCTCTCTCTCTCTCTCTCTCTCTCTCTCTCTCTCTCTCTCTCTCTCTCAAAGGAAACAAAAAGCAAATCCTTGCTTCTTTCCACCTGCTGCAGTGGCTATCCTCCATCTTGGCCCTCTCTGGCCTCCTCACCATCACAGCTGTTCGTGGGTGATAACAGTGTCTGGGAACACGCTCTGAAACCTACCTATCCAGACCATGATATCAATTGCAAAGCCTATCAACAAAAGCTAACAAAAAAATTAGACTCACCAAGATCCAAATGAATGCCAGGGACAAATGAATTGAGAAAGAAGGTGAAGATAACAAATCCCAACACCATCAGGCATTTGGCAAGCAGAATCCTGTCTGATATCCTGTGCTGTCAGAGAGAAGAACACAACTCATTTACTCAGTACAACCTTCTGACTCCAGCAACGTGTCCACAATCCTACGTGCTCGAATCACTACACTTCTTATGATGAAAAATATAACATCTCAAACTTGAAGGAAGATAAGAAGGTAATGTGTTACAAGGAAAACTGTATAGCTTCAGGATTACAACATTCAGAATCTTTATGAAAAATAAACACAAATGATGTAAAATGCAGTACAGCTTTTTTACACAACACCTGACTAAACAGCTTTTCAATAGAATGTGGAGATTGTCGAGCTGCTCCCAACCCTGCCCCAGTGTTAGGTGAGATGGCATGTGCATTTCCACAGGTGCCTGAGTGGTCGCAGCACTTTAAGTTCAGCTTCCCTTCCCTATTATGCAAAGCCAGGCTCATGGTGGCAATGAGGTTCGAACATTCTCGCAACACCATGACCCCTGCAAAAGGCCATGCTTTTTCATGCAGTGCTCACAAGGACCTTGGAATGCAGGTGGTGCCCCCCATAGCTGGGATGACACCCGTGATTCCCAGTCACTAGGGCAGGGAGTAGCACTGAAGGCACACCATCCTCTGCAGCGCCTCCATGACCCTCGGAGGGGGCACAGGGCAAGAGGGGGCACTTTCCCCCTGAGTCCTTGAAGCACACAGTGTTCCACAGCCATGGCATGTCTGGCCAGGGCAGGGGAGCATGCACAGATGGGCTAACAGGCTCCCTGTGGGAATCAACCACATGGTGTGAACTGACAACTTAAGTGTGGTCCCACCAGCACATATGTCTAACCTCTCTGTCTATCTAGGTTTAGATAAGTATATATCTCTATGATTACAGGTATCTATAGATTTATAGTAAATACATCTATATATAATCATAGATCACTATATCTATCTAGACTTAGATAGACATGGACACATAGATACATAGAAGTAGAGTACAGCCAGAGATAGATTTTCTCTCTTGGTTCCTCTGGTCACACAGTTAAAGCTGCTGCCACCAAAAATACAAGCATACCCCTGAATGTCGCTCAGCCACCCCGTGGGACTGCCTGCTGGGCATCTGCCCTCCTTCCTGCCCCCTGCGAAGGCTCCTGGCTCATCTTCCCCTGCCCACCTCCAAGGAAAGCCAAGTTTGCTACATGATTCTGTGCCAGAGAATTAGGAGCAAAGGGTCATGGCCAGAAAAAAACAAGCACTCAGGAAAGAGTGATGTGGGTTCTCACCAGGTGCCAGGGGAGGTGCCACAAACCTTCCCTGAGGGCACACGAGCCCTAGAAAGCGGGTCCTGCCACAGCCAGCTCAAAGACTGGAGATGGAGGAGCAGGCAGGTGAGGAGTGTGCCAGCATCACTCAGCTGGTGCACGTGGAGGTTTCTTTTGGGTGTCTGTCAGATTTGCTCCTTTTGGCTACCTGGGGTCATTTCAGTAGTAATTCTTAGACACGATAAAGGGATACTTCCAAGCCCTTGCCTCTGCCTTTCATCTCTCCCCAGTCCTCGCCCACCAGGTGCAAAGAGTAGTTCAGTCTCTTCTCCAGCTCCTGGTTAAAACAACGCAGTCCAGCACGGCAAGCAGGGTCTGTATAGAAGTGGTGCCCACGAGGGTGTCCTAGCTATGCCCTTCTTCTCTAACCCTGACCATCTGTATGGGACCGAGCATGTGAACAGAGCCCACAAGCCTAAGGCCCTTAAAGAACATATTACCCACTGGGACCCCAACACCTAAATCTCCTTTGGCAAAGGTCAAAATATTTCTATCATAGAGAGTGGACGTTCAATCTCTCCCTAGAAAATAAACTACACAGATTTGAAATTTCACTGAGATGCAAATGGCTCCTAGCACATCTTGAGCAGAGCTCTCCCGGCTGGGAGAGGGGCCCTCTGCATCCACAGGTGGGCTGAGAAAGTCTGCCATGGTAAGAAAATGAACAAAAAAAACCAAAATGAGCTCTGCCCCGGGAAGTCAGAGCCATCAGCAGAACACACACACGTCCTGTGTCTGTCCCCAAAGCTGTTCGGTTGCATGCAGCATGCCTCACAGGTCTCAGCTGCCATCTCCTCTCTGCAAGATGAGAATCTGGAGACCTGCCTTTCAGGGACAGGAGGGGGCTGGGGCGTCACAGGCACCAGCACAGAGGGCGGGCCCTACGTGTCTCTCTGGGGCATGCGTGAAGGGCATCTCAAAGGTCATATTAAAAGTTAACTTCAATTTCCTGACAGAATAAGCCTACCATGCCTGCAAAACATTTCCCCCACTCCCCGCCCCATTAACTCATAGAAATAAACAACGTCTTGTGCATGATGACAGGAATACAAAGAGAAACGGTTTTCAGTCATCATTTCACGTGAGGTACAGCAAAGGAGTCAATGCTGTCTCCTTCAAGAGGGAGTCAGAAATTGCTGAGAAAAGAAACCGCCATACCTTTTTTTGTAGTTCCTGGATATTGGTCTCCCAATTTTTATCTTCCTGTGAGATCTGTCTAAAAAAAAAGGACAGGCTCATTATTTCCCCGACGCAGCCACGGCAGGGGCAGACTTGTCATGGGAGTGAGGTGGGGCTCGGCGTGCTGACTGGGAAAGATGCTCACTCTGTATTTCCAGAGAAAAACGATACATAAAATGATGCAAATGTGGAAAGATGTGTGAGGATGTGCATGTGAGAGCCTGACTTTAGGACACGTCATGAAGAACCTGTGCCAACATACGAACAGGGCATGTCTCTCTGACTTTTCTCTTTACATATACTTTCTACTTCCCTGAACTTCTTTGTTTCCAACGAGGGCATTATACCTTCACATTTACAACTAACTTTTACAACTAACTAAAGCAAAAAACAGTAGAAGAAATGCCATTTGCTTTAAAATTGATCAATTCTGAGGACATTTTATGTCCGCATACTCCCCGCCTGCCACCCCTGTTTCAGGCCCTTCACTCGCTCCCACTTGCCCATCCTTTCCAACCTTTCCAACTCAGCCCAGCCCTTCTGGCTTATTTTCTCCCATGGCAATCAGGGAAAAGAAAGCGCACAGTGGTTTCAGTGAGTGTCACAGGAAACTGGCCACGCAGCCTGTACAGGCCCTAAAGGAAATCACAGCAGCCCAGGCGAATGATTCTGAGGACAATCCTTAAAAAGAGAATGGAAGAACAGGACCTGCACAGCTAGAACATACCTTAGGTTGCCTTCATTCTAATCTGCTCCTTAGCAACTATATGGCCTTGGGAAGCCACCATCTTCCCCAGGCCTCAGTTTCCCCATCTGTGACCAACAAAAGATGAGCTGAGGGGAACTTGGTGAATCTCAGAACCCATGTGTGTCTTCAGTTTGTAGCCCTGAGATACACTGAGTGTATATTTCACACCCAATGCCAGAATGATCTACTCCCACATCTTTAATTTATGAAGTGTCTCCTTCAAGACCTACACCTGCTGTTGAAGTTGGTCATTCCTTCCCCAGCGTACAGCCTGAGGACACAGGTGCTGCCTCTCCAGCTGTCACTGGGTGGAGCTGGGTCCCAGGCTGGGGACGAGGCTGATGGCTGCTGCACCCCTGGATTGTGTGCATCTCTGTGTGACAGCCTGTGCCCTTCTCCCCCATCTAACAGACCAGACCTTGAGACAGTCATGCAGCGTGACCCCTCAGGGGTCGGCTGGTTTAAGCAAACTGCAACATGCAAGACCACTCTCAATTTTGATCACAGGGGTCCATAGTGCCCTTGCCCTGATGGACTTCTCTTCTCCACCCACTTCCCAGCTTAGTTGTAGGAAAGCTTCAACACCCCTCAGGGGTTGACATTCTCCTGATTTTCTTGTCAGAGCTTCCAGAGTGAAGATAAGTTGGAACTCAGCACCTTGTCATAGCCAGGAGGAAAAACTCACCAATTCATGGTTACCCTGTATGTCTCAGCTTTGATTAAAAATAAATGCCAGGCTGAGGCAGGAGGATCAACTGAGCCCAAGAGTTTGGGGTTGCAGTGAGTTATGATGACACCAGTGCACATTAGCCAGGGTGACATAGTGAGACTCTGTCTCAAAGGAAAAAAAAATGAATGTCAGGAAATGGACTGAGTAGGACTTTAATATTCTTGGGGGTGCCTGAAAATCAACTCCTAGGAGAATATTTTGCCAGATTAGTTTGCTACCTTAATTGTTTTTTATCTTTGTTATGCAATAATTGCAAGGTGGGGCAATGTGGCAGCCCAGCAGCCGAGAGTGTGAGCTCAGTCCCCAGGGTCACTCTTTCTGAGCTTCAGAACCTGGGCAAGCTGCTCAAACTCTCTAAGTCTCTGTTTTTTGTCCTTAAATTCGTCTAATACCAGCATACACCCAGCAGAGCTAAGTGAGAGTTAGCTAAAACGCACCAGAAGAGGCTTAGCCCAGTCTGTGACACCTGAAAATAACTCATTAGTATGCAGCTAGTGTCACTATTTTGCAGTGCCATGGGATGCTTTGAAAAGCAGCAATTTTAACTCACTTCATTTGTACACTGTGTGACATTTGGACATCACTGGGGTGGTAGTGGAATAGGTTGTTCATGCAATCCCACCAGTAAGCACAACCACTAAAGATGAGAACCGCTGCTGGGAATCGAATACGGTCTGAGCCGGACCCCACTTGGTACCTGTGGAAGGTGCGCAGCCTTCGGTCGAGCAGGTGTTCCAGCGCCAGCACCTTCCCCAGCAGCAGGCCACGCACGGCTGTCTCCTCGCGACTGGCAGGGCTGATGCGCTGAGCAGTCAAGCGCCAGACATGGATCTCGTGCTTCAGCTCTACAGAGAAAGGAAGGTGACGCTTGAGTCTCCCATGACCTCAGACATCAGTGACAGCCCCCTCTGTTCACCACACACACCCAACATGGCAGACACACACCCTTGATGTGCAAGTAGCCCACGGCCACCCACAGCCATGGTGCATGAGTGATTGTAATGGAACCAAATAACAAAGCTGACACTTAAAAATTACCATGGAAGCAAAGTAACACAATTTCAACTCTTTGAGTGAAGAATAAATTCATTTCTTGAACAAACACATCAAAGCTAGCACCCCAAAACCATCCCCCCACTTGTAGGAAGTAGTTCAGTTCCACCTTCAGTCAAAATCCAGGCATTCCCCAATCTCTGAGGAATTTCAGAGCAGATCTAGTGAAAATCAGAAATATAAGCAAGGAGGTGGTGTTCAGGGCTCTTCAGTAGGGCATTTGGTAAGAGGCCGGAGACGGAGGAGCCCTCCCTTCCAACCACACCACGCTGAGCTCCAGTCTACAACACAGGAGAAAGAGAGACAGGTAGACCAAAAGTCCCCAACCTTTTTGGCACCAGTAACCAGTTTCATGGAAGACAATTTTTCCACAGACCAGGGTTGCGGAAGTTGGAGGGGCGGGGGAGCAGGGATGGTTTCAGGATGATTCGAGCACATTACATTTATTACGCACTTTGTTTCTATTACATTGTAATATATAATTAAATAATTATACAACTCACCATAATGCAGAATCAGTGAGAGCCCTGAGCTTGTTTTCCTGCAAGTAGACAGTCCCATTTGGGGGTGATGGGAGACAGTGATGCCCAAAGTGTGTTGCTTATGTCCAGTCTATTCTGTAATCTCATTTTGATTGCTGTCACTGCAGAAAACCCTGCTTCACAAACACAGGATGTTGGAAATGGAAGCAGGCTTTTCAGTGCTTTTGTGGCAATCTGAGGATATTCCTCCTCAACTTTAATCCAGAATGTATGGAGATTTGAAGTTATCTCAAACATACCTTTGAGGCCACCATCATTTGTGATCTCAAGCATTTCGGTGAGATTTTCTATCACGGACAAAGTCGATTCACCTGGCTTATTCACAAATGGGTTGAGGATCCATTTCTTCCCAGTTTGGGAGTCTTTTGTGGTTGGGAAGTAAGTAATGCTCAAATTCTTTTGAAAGCTGAGATAGGTGATCAGGCACCAGCTGGGAGAAAGAAGGCCCTGGCTCAGTCTCTTTCAAAATCTCTGCTAATGTTTGAAACATATCAAAAATCCCAGTGTTCACTCATAGCCCCCATAATTCCAGTTTGGCTTTGAATGCAGCCACTTTATCTGCTGACTTGAACACAGTTGCTCTCCCCTGAAGTGACAGGTTGAGTTTGTTGAGCAGGTTGAATATGTCATACAAGTAAGCAAATTTTGCAACCCATTCTGTGTCACTGAAATGTGCTGCCAGTGGTGACTGTTTTTCTAAAAGAAATCTCTGGAGTGGCTCTCATAACTCAAAAACTCTGGCCAGTGATCTACCTTAGAAAGCCACCTCACTTCTGCGTATGACAGAAGACATGTGTGCTCAGTGTCCATCTCCTCACAGAACTGCGCAAACAGACATGAGTTAAGGGCATGTACTTTAATGTGGTTGATAATTTTAATCACATCCTGCAAAATGCTGTTTTGTTCAGGTGATGTTTTTAGGGTAGCCAGCATTTCTCTATGGATTACACAGTGCGTAGACTCACATTCAGAAGTGACCTCCTTGACCCAAGTAGTGAAACAAGAAAGCTGTCCAGTCATGGCAGCCACTCTGTCCATGAATATACTGACACAAAATGGCCAATTCAGTTTTCCTGATATGTGTCATTCAAGGACTTGTATAGTTCTGCAGCTGTGGTATTGATTGGCAACAAAAGTGCACATAACACATCCTCATGCACATCCCCGCGAAAAATATATCACACAAAAACAAGCACTGTTGCCTTGCTGTCAACATTGGTAGACTTATCAACCTGGAGTCTGTACCACAGTGACTCATTAATCTTCTCTAACAATTGTGCCTCAATATCCTCTGCTATTTCATCAATTCATCTAGTTATGGTGCTAGCCAAAAGAGGAACAAGTCACCTTCTGAACTGCAGCCTCTCCTAAAAGTTCATGGCAGATGTCCTTAGCAGCAGGCAGGATCAACTCTTCACCAATAGTAAAGGGCTTCTTAGCTTTAGCAATGCAGTTAGCTACTAAGAATGGTGCTCTCAGTGCAGACACATTTGATGAAGTGGTGGCCTTCGACAATTGCTTCTGTTCTTGGTGTTCACATTTTTTCCTTTTGAAAAACTCCAAAGACTTGACTTTCAATGCAGGGTGCTTGGTCTCCATGTGGCAAAGCAGTTTTGAAGCTTTCATGGCTTTGTTGGATAGCCAGTCGCCACATATACAAAGTGGGCTTGGAGAATGTGAATCCCCTGTTGCAACGAACCCGTAATTTATGTAGGACTCTTGATATTTTCTTTTAAATGCAGCTTTCAATTTATTGGCAGTCTTACGATCTTCAGCCGTCTCATCATTGGGCCTTTCCCCCTTTTCAAAGAAGCTCTCCAGTGACGTTTGTTTACTCTTTTTTCTAGGGTTAGCGTGTGGGCTTACCAAAACTGTGACTGAGACAAGTGTGTATTGTGGGGAAAAGGTGCAGACAGAAGTGGTAAATAAAATAATGGACACAGCACATGCGGACTAAAATAAGTGTCAGATTCTGACTTAAAGCCTGCCATCAGATGCAGCTGTACAATTGAAGTACATCAACTCACTTGCCACTATAGAGCCTGCCACCAGATGCAACTTAATTGTCACTTACTACTCACTGATAGGGCTTTGATATGACTCTGCAAGCAACTGATTTATTATGGTCTCTGTGCAGTCAAACCTCTCTGCTAATCATAATTTGTATTTGCAGCCACTCCCCAGCGCTAGCATCACCACCTCGGCATCATCAGGCATTAGGTTCTCAGAAGGAGCGCGCAACCTAGATCCCTCACATGCGCAGTTTACAGTAGGGTTTGCGCTTCTGTGAGAATCTAATGCCGCTGCTGATCTGACAGGAGGTGAGGGCCACAGAGGTAGACACCTGATGAAATGCTGAAATCAACAGGATGAGCAGAATTTCCACCTATCAGACACCTTCTAATAGAGAAGAATAGAGAGAAATGATGTGTCAATGTATTGCCTCTTGATATTAAAATATTTCATAAAAGCTTACATTTAACCTCCATTTTACCATTAAAAACACCATATAAGTGTCTCAAAATGTCCATTAAAAGAATACAAGAAGGCATAAAATTTTCATAAACCACCCTTTATGTGCCACGCACCACACTACATGTCACAACAATTAAAGAGGGAATTAAAAGACCAAAGCCGTTCAAGCAGGGGCCAGTGCACTTGACAAGCAGCCCAGGCCAGAGGCCAGGCATGGCAGTTACCCAAAGACCTGGGAGGCAGCATGAACATCGTGGGGCCGTGAAAAGGGAAAACACCACCTTTTAAGGCCCCTCTAATCACCCACGGAGTTGCAGACCCACTGCGACAGCAAGGCTGAGCCAAGCAGAGATGCAGGCTGTAAGTGAAGCCTGCCAGGGCTCAGGACAGAGGGAACAGGCAGAGTACAGGAGCGCTAAATCTGTTTCAGTTAGCATGTGGTTTTCTCTAAAGCTTCAGCCTTAGGAAGATGAAAACCCTTCAGAACTAGGATTCATAATAGGTCTTCGTTCAGTACATATCGATACTTTGTAGCTCACTATTAATAAAATAAAAGGAACTTGGGTAGAACCCAAAGGCCTCTTCAGAGAAACAGATTCATAATTTCCCTTTGAAAAGTCTCACACCTCATTAAACCACCTATGAGGTCACCATAACATAAAAAGAAGGGGGAAGAGGAGGAGGAAGAGGGGAAGAAAACCCGATGAACTCGCTCTCTGAAACTTTGAACACAAAAGCACCGTGTCAGGACGAGAAACAGTGCTAGCTTTGATGTGTCTGCTCAGGTGGAACAGCTTCAGTGTTAAGGTCAGACAGGGCCAGTATTTCATCCAATGCTCTAAACCTCATTACATAAAAGATATCGTTAAAAACCCATCCATAAACTAACAGAGACCTTCCATCCATTCTTTAAAGACATAACAGTGGAGGGCCACTTTCCAAAGTAGCTGATCAGCTTTAAAGAGTTTAAAGAGGTTCAGCTCCAGTGCCAGCCCACAGGTGCAGGCTGGGACTCTCTCCACGTCTTTGTGTTTGGAAGAGACTGGAAACCAACACCGTACTGGTGAGGCTGACCTTCCAGGTCCCTGGGCTCCTTTCTGCAGGTGTGTCCTCTCCAGAGGCAACCTCAGCCACCTTCAAGCACGTCTAGAGCCTGCCTACCTTCTAACCCATCAAATCAAGAAGGAAGAGCTGCTCTGCTCAGCTCAACCCGTGCATTAATGCTCAGGTAGTGCACTTTTATTTTCCTAGTTGTGGAATGAAATATATGAATTATGAAGGAATTTTATTGGAAGGGGCTTTTCCCAGAAGGGAGCTCACTTCCTTCACCCAGAGCTCAGTTTGCCCAAACATGCTCACCCATCAGTTCCCCGGCTTCCTCCACACCTCCTCTGTCATTTCCCACCCTGCCTGCTCTGCCAAGCTGTAAGACCACAGTTCCAACTGGCTACTCAATAGTTCCCTCTGAACCCTGTGCTGCAACTGCACACCTGAACACTTTAGCTCCATCCCACAAAGCTCTCTGCCCGTGCTTTCTTAGTCTTATATGACATCATTGCTCCTCCAGGTACATGAGATTGAAATGTCACTGTGGTCTCATCAATGTCATTCTCTCTACATTTCGACATTTACATTATTGGGCATGTAATAGGTGTCAGATACCATGCTAGAGGCCACAGGAGAAAAATTTTTTGGCAAGTTACAGTTCAGGCCTCCAAGAAGCTAGAAAGAGATATAAGATGTAGGATACATCATAAACAAACAAAGCTGGGGCAGTGTGAGCCACAGGTGCAGGTCAGGATATGCTGGCACAGTTCTTACCTTGCCTGCTTGTTCCTGTCCTAGGTCACCAGCTTGTCCAGGCCTCATCCCCTCACATTTGCTCCTTAATAACCTTTAACAGAGTCACTTCCTACCAATCCACCCCTAGTTAATCACCAAACACTGCTTGTTCTATCTATTTATCTATCTATCCATCTATCATCTTCTTAGATCTAACATTTCCTAGATAAGATATAGGTAGCTATGTAGGTAGAGAGATAGATAGATAAATTCCTTCTTTCAAACATCCAGTGGTTCCCTATGGCCTGAAGAATAAAAGCAAAGATCTCAAAGACCTTCAGGGAAGACCCAATATCCTCAAATGACCAACACCATTGTGAGTTCTGATCCTGCCATATAAATTTCAACTCTGTGCTTTTGCCACTCTGGCCTCTGACCAGGTGACATCATCAGATATCTCATTTTTCACCTCTCCATCAGCCCCTATCTTCCTCAGCATCTCAATCAACCTCCAACAGTATTACCTGGGGTTGCCATATACGTATTTCAAATAGGCAAAGACAGTGCCATGTGGGATATGCTCTCTCACAGGAGGTAGTGGCTGCCGGGGAAGCTTAGAGGAGTTAGCTCAGAGTTAGGAATCTCAGGGAAGAAGTCCAGGCCAGGAGGAAAGAAGTGGAATTATACTTTAGTGTTAAGTTTTTACACTATGTGTTATGTGGTGTAATATCACTCACAGTTAGTGGTATAATCATCACTAAAATCTAAAAACAGAATTACAGCCAAAAAAATTACACCCAAAAGAAAATATAGAATATACTTAAATACTCAATTAATTCAAAAGAAGGCATAAAATGAAGGAAAGGGGAATAAAACGAGAAGGCACAAATATAAAACAATAACATGATGACACACTTAAATTCAACCACATCACTAATTACATTAAACATAAACAGTCTAAACACAACAACTAAGAGATTATCAGACTGGATAAAAAAGCAAAACTCAACTATATGTGACTGTGTACCTTAAATATAAAGACACAAATTGGTTAAAAGTAAAATGATGGAAAAAACTATACCACTAACTCTAGTCAAGAAAGCTGGAATTGCTATATTAACAACAAAATAAATTTCAGAGCAAAGAATATCACCAGGGATAGAAAAGACCTGTTTTGTAATAATAAAGATCTTAATTTATCAAGATGAAATAATAATACTAAATGTTTATGTGCCCTCATAACAGAATTTCAAAGTATATAAAGCAAAAACAATAGAATTACAAAGAGAAACAGACAAATCCACAATCACAGTCAGAGACTTCTATATCCATGTCTCAATAATTGCTAGAACAAGTAGGCATAAAATCAGCAAGAATATAGAATACTTGAATAGCATTACCAGCCAACCTGACTTAATCTACCATAACTGACATAATTGAACACTCCACCCAATAGCAGATACATATTCTTTTCTAGTGGCACAGAATGTTTACAAAGATAGACCACATTCTATAGCCATAAAATAAATCTCAATAAATTTAAAAGGATTCAAGATTTATAAAGTATATTCTCTTACCACAGTGGAATTAAATTAGGTAACTGCAAAATCCCCAAATATTTGGAGAGTAAATAACACATCTAAATTATCCAAGGATCAAAAAAGAAATCAAAAGAGAAATTATATCATAAAATATTATATAAATAATTATATAATAAAACATACAAAAATTGTTGAAAGGCTAGTAAAGTAACCTTAGCCTCCAGTTTAAGAGACCAGTAAAAGAAAAATAAATAAGCCCAAAGTAAGCAGAGGAAAATAAATACAGATATTTTAAAATTTATTTATTTTTGAGACAGAGTCTCACTCTGTCACCCTCAGTAGAGTACAGTGGCATCACTGTAGCTCATAGCAACCTCAAATGCCTAGGCTCAAACAATCTTCTTGCCTCAGCCTCCCAAATAGCTGTGAATACAGGTGTGTGCCATGATGCCTGGCTAATTTTTCTATTTTTAGTAGAGACGGGGTCTAGCTCTTGCTCAGGCTGGTCTTGAAGTCCTGACCTCAAGCAATCCTCCCACCTCAGCCTCCCAGAATGATAGGATTACAGGCATGAGCCACCATGCTCAGCCAATTTTATTAAAAGAGGAGAAAAACTATGTAGAAAAACCATATAAGCAAAAGCTATTAATAGTTCTTTGAGATCAATAAAATTGATAAACCTCTAGTTAGACTAATTAAAAAAAAGATGCAAACTATCAATATCAGGAATGAGAGAGGTGATATTATCAAAAATTTCAGATCCATTAAAAGGGTAATGAAAGAATATTATGAACAACTTTATAATAATACATTCAACAACTTAGATTAAATAAACAAATGTCTTGAAAGACATAAATTGCCAGTAATCACTCAAGGAGAAAGAGATAACCTGAATATATACACACACGAAGGAACTTGAATTTGTAGTTAAAAACATTCCCACAAAAATATCCAGGCCTTTAAATGCCCTAGAAAACATTTAAGGAAAAAGTAATAGCAATTCTATATAAACTCTTCCAAAAAATTAAAGATGAGGAAATATTAATACTGCTGCACTTATCCTATGAAGACAAGAAAAAACGACATTACAAGAAAGGAAACTACACAACAATATCCCTAATGTACATAGATATAAACATTCTATACAAAGTATTAGCAAGAAGCACTATTAGCTGACTATTTGGTGACTAGAGGGGCAGACTCCGGAGGTTATTTGTGTTTTTCACCAAATGAGACATGTTCTGTCCCATTCTGAGCACTAGCAGCCTGGCCCATCCTGGCCCCTTGCAACTGGGCAGGGCCTGCCTGTGTCACTTGATGGCAGAGTGAACCTGCCCTATCCTCTGCCTTGGCAACCAGCAGCTCAGGGCTCTGAGAATGGCTGATGATCAGGGCCCCTGCCAGCCCACAATGGGCACGAAGCCAACATGAGAAAGAAAACATGGTTTTTAAGTCACTGAGATTTCAGGGTTACTTTTTCAATGTAGCAGGACCAAGCCTGTTCTGACAATGCTCTGTACAATGCTATAGACCTGCTAAACCCAAATCTCTGGGCTAGAGCTTGGGAATCTAGTTTTACCAAGCATCCCAAACTTGAGACCCCAATGCCCAACAGCAGCCCAGAGCGGTCACCTGACTCCACATAGCCCGTTCTGGGTTGATTCATAGCCTGTCTTGGCATTGCAATAAGGTTCCAGCATCACCAGGCTCGTCCACTCCCAGCCCCCCTTCTCTACTTCCCTCTAAGCTTTCCTCTGTTCCTTCTCAGTAACAGTGAGGAATAGAGTATACGGATTTATTTATTTTCTGTACTTCTAAATCCGTGTATCACAAATTCATCTCCAGATAAGACTCTCCAGGAGAGCTTACTAACAACACAGAATTCCTGGGGAGAGGCCTGGTGGTATGCATATATGACAACTGTGCCCGGTCATTCTGATCACCAGGAGGCTGGGGAGGGGATGGCATCATTGCACAGAGTAACTGTTAAGCTCCCCACTGAGGCACAGCTGTGCACACGCAGCCTGAAAGGACAGAATGAGCATCCACCATGGTGACATTCTCCTGCACGCGCCACTGCTTCCATCCTTCCCACTAGTAAGCTAAGCCCATGTGTTAGTTTATCTTACTTTACATACACTACTTGATCATAAAACATTCTGGACACCTCTCACTGGTTGTTATGGATTGAATTGTGCCTCCTCCCCCCAAAAAATTCCTATGTTGAAGCCCTAACCCCCAACACTTCACAATGTGACTAGAATTGGAGAAGGAGTCTTTAAAAAGGTAATTTAAAAGGGTAATTAAAACGGCCCTTAGGGTGGGCCCTCAACCTATATGACTGGTGTCCTTATAAAAAAGGGAAATTTAAGGCCGGGCATGATGGTTCACACCTGTCATCCCAGCTCCTCAGGAGATTGAGGCAGGAGGATCACTTGAGCCCAGGAGTTTGAGGTTGCAGTGAGCTACAATGATGCCACTGCACTCTAGCCCAGGCAACAGAGGGAAACTCTGCTCAGAAAAAAAAAACAAAAAGGAGGGGTGACGGAATTTAGACACAGACACACAGACAGGGAGAATGCCACGTGAACACGAATACAGCCATCTGCAAGCCAAGGAAAGCAGCCTGGTGCAGATCCTTCCCTCACAGCCCTGAGAAGGAACCAACCCTGCTGACACCTCGATCTCAGACTTCCAGCCTCCAGAACTGTGAGGAAATCACAGTTGTTTAAGTCCCCCAGTTTGTGGTACCGTGTTACAGCAGCCCTAGCAAACTAATATACTGGCCAATGATAAAAACGGATCAAGCCATCTTATTGCCAGAAATATCTAACTATTATTCTTTAAAAAGGCAAAATTGATTAAATTTTTCTTCAAAACAGGGAAGGAATGAGACCACTTGTAACTGTCCCCTCCGTTATAAAGTAGCAAGAGGGCAGCAGGATCTGGGACTCTTACTTTCTCAAGAAAGGCACAATCCCTGCTTAGTAGATCACCAGGCATGAGGGATTATCAATGCTACCTGGCTGGCCCTGTCCTAGCAGGAAGCTTTCAGGGCCCTGCTGCCAGGGCTGTTCCATTCAGCCCCCAGCCCCTACAGCTTCGCCCGGCTTCCTGCCAGCCACCCACAATGGCTCCTTGGTGGGGCAATGCCGGTGCCCGCTCACTCCCCTGGGAACTGCTGCTAATAGGAAGCTTGGTGTTTGTCCTGCACTTGCAGCACCCTCACTGGGGGCTTGGTCCCGGGGCCAGCCAGGAATGTGTCGCCTGACTGTGCTTTAAGTACCATTTCTATATCCATAAGGTCACTCCAATTTTTGTGCATCTGCTCATTAAAATGCTGCCTAAAGTATTTAATAGCAGTTTCTGCTTATCATCTCATTTCCCTGGTAAGGTGACTAGATTTTCCCAAGAATAAGCTTGTTTTAACAGATGAATCTTGAGAAGGTGTGCAAGACAATGGTTTCCTATCAAGAACAAAAATACTCAAATTCTGAATCATAGGAAAGTCACACATGAAAGGAAGGCGGATGTGCCCTGGACGGTCACCATCCAAGGAAATGGAGTGCCCGCAAGACCAAGCCCAGACCTCCAGCTGTTCACATGGAAAGTGGGTCTGGTTATCTTACTAAGGACAAAGAAACTGAGGTCCTGTAACACATAGGCCAGGAGAACAATACAAGGTGAGAGAGAAATGCACAAATCTAAGAGCTCTGAGGACACGAGCAAACCATGTCTCCAAAATCCCCCAGGAAGAGAAGCGCCGTCATCAGCCGGCCTGATGCCTCTGTTACCCTGGCAACCTGCACAGCATCCACATTCTGGACCTCACCACAGAGAGGCTGGCTGTTTCCCAAATTATTTTTTGTTCCTAATATATTCAAATAAGTAACCTTTTCAGTAAAACATCTCCTAAAATTTTTAAGGAAGGAAAACACAAAGCGCTAAGATGCCACAGTCCCCCTTCCAGGTAGCAGGTGCCTCACGGACATGGCACCCCATCCCCTGTGCTGGATCACACTGCCACATCTGCAATCACACTTAACACTCGAACTAGGATTTACTATTGAGCACCAACTCTAGATGCATACGTGTGGCTTTAGGGTATCATGACATGTGAGTTGTATGTGGCAGCCATTACTTCTAACATTTTACCACATTACCCTTTACAGAAAACTACAGAGGCACAGCTCATGAATTTTAAACCCCTATGAAGACACACCGTGTACAAGAGGAAGATGTGGACAGTCACTGACGCTGAGCATGCGACATCCCAATGACACACACTTTTCTTTATGTGATAACACCTACCACCTGTTTGTAGGAACTTCCCCTGAGAAAAAATATATGGTAATGAAATCTAAGGCTATATAAGAAGGTACCTGCACTCACCAACAATGTCACTGGGCTCCTTGTTATAGAGCTTTTTGTTCCAGTAAAGGAGTCTGAGGAGAGGAAAGGAGACCAGAAGGACAAGGCCAATCCCCAGGAACATGTGTGCCGTGAATCCTGCAAAATCCAGGCCCTGGAAGAAGAAAAGGGGAAACAGAATGAGACAGACCTCTCCTCTGCACTGGCGGCAGCTCCCCAAGTCAGCATCCGGGGCAGGCCAGCCCAGCAGGGGTGGGGCACATCAGGGCTTGTGGGGACCTCAGGTGGAGGTCCCAGAGCCCAGCATGAAGTGCAAGGAAGAACGTGGGCTTCATGATCAACATTATGATTGTAAAAAAGTTTAAGACTTATTTCGTGTCAAACCACCAATTCTCACAAGAATGACAAGACGTGTTAGGAGGAAACAAAAACAGGCTATCACATCTGATTCCAGCCTTGGCTGGGTCTACCCTCACCACTGGACTGACCCGTTTCTCCGCGATCAGGAGACAAAAGACTAAGGGGTCAAAACATTAAACTGTGTGACAATATCCACCTATTTAAAGGTAAATTGGGTTTTTTAAACACTTAAGTCCCTGACATCCTAAAAGTGCATCCTCACAGCTGGAGAGCACAGTCCTGTGCAAGGCACCCAGTGGCCATCATGACTGTGACCCCCCCCCCCCCCAGAGTGTCAAGACCAGCTGCAGGGACCCAGGCAGGAGCTCACTCCTCCCCCACATGTTTCCTGTGCCTGCTGTGGTGCCATGTGCCAAGGTCAGCTGCAGAGGGTGTCTTTATTGTTGAGCCAAATCCTCACGAAGTTAATCTGTCCAGGAATAAGTCAGAAGCATCATTAGGTGGTTTGGTTCTTTCATTTACTTTGTGCTTTTGTGCCTTCAGCAAATATATGCAGCACCTCCTGAGCTCCCAGCAGGACAGACAAGGTCCCTCTCCTCATGAAGCTGGCCATCAGTGAGAACTCAAGGTCTTTTTTGTAGTGTTTATAAAACACTGGTGCCACAAAGCAGGCTCAGACGCACAGTGATAATGCACAACCATAGGGGGCCCTGGGTGGAAGGGAAGGACCACAGACATGAGGTGGTATGATCTCACAGCATGGGCAGTCCAGGTCTGCCTCAGGGAAGCTCTTATACAAGTAGAGGGGTAACAGGTACCACAAAACATACAGAGGACCCCAAGAAGGTTGGAAGGAGTGATTTAAACTATATTAATTGTTGCTTACTAAAATTGGTTTCTTTGTCCCTCTTCTATAAAAGATCTAAAACCACTTACAACATTGGTAAAGACACAACACAACAAGAAGCCATTATCAATAAATACATGTCAAAGTTTAGGGCTTGCCAATGTACAATAATCTGAAATTGTTAATCGCTTGCAGTTATCTACACATTCAATGGTTGTCCTTGAAAATAGCCTTTTAAACAACAGATGGAGCTATGTAACTTCATTCATAAACAGATGGCAGGGAAACCTACAAAGAGGTGGGGCTAATGAAATGCTTTGAATGGCCATATATTAGAATTCACCATTTTTCAGCCAGTTCTTCAATAAGGATATTACCCTGAACTTTGTGTTTATCTATAGAATTCATACCCCAGATATGTGTCAGAAAAAGCTCCACAATACTTTCAGGGTCTTATGAAAATGTTTTAATTTCCTCTAAAATCAGAAGAAAAAAAAACAACTTTGGGGTCAAAGAAAAGGGTTTAAAATATAGTATTAATATATTTGTCTGTGTACCAACTGGGTCATGAAATGTAATTGTCAA
Organism: Lemur catta; assembly: GCF_020740605.2. Lineage (NCBI taxonomy): Eukaryota > Metazoa > Chordata > Mammalia > Primates > Lemuridae > Lemur > Lemur catta. Next base: position 21,974,980 of record NC_059136.1, read on the forward strand.
TATTTCTTAGAGGAAATGGCCCACAAAGGCAGAAGTGTCTGTATCCTGAGGAATTCTGAGTCCCATTGGAACATACAGTTTTGCTCCATTAGAAATGGTGAGGCAATTTAAGAAGAAAGTGATGAGCAGATTAAAAAAAAAAAAAGGACTAAGAAGGTTCTGGAGTGCATCCACAGTAAAACAACACAGCACTGAGTGGAAGTATTTGGTTGCTATTAGAGTTGTAACAGGTGGATTTATTAAATAAGAACAGTGCAGCCTGGAAAAATACAAAGTGATTTTAAGAAAAAATACAGGCAGATGCAGTGTACAGTAGAATGCAAATGTTTTCACTAAGCTTATTAGGTTCATGTATTTGGGCCCCCCTGCTGCTTTTACGTGTCTCTATAATTTCCTAGACTCATCTCTTTAATGTTCTCAGTAATAAAACCACCCACTATCCCACTTGCATCAAAACAGTGCTTAAAAGCAGCCTTTTCTTCTTGTAGGGAGCTGCTTCTATTTTGACCCTCTAAGGCTTTCTTATTTTTTTTTTTTTTTTTTGAGACAGGGTCTTGCTCTGTCACCCAGGGTGGAGTACAGTGGCACAATCATTGCTCACAGCAGCCTCTAAGTCTTGCTTTGTATTGTGTTGGTTTGGGGTCCACTCTGCCACTGTCTTCTTAATTTTCCACAATGTCCTCATTTGAGAGATTAAGTGGTCAAATGTTGAGGCATGTAAAACAACCAAAAGAGGGCCTCCCCATCAGATTGGAAGATTCCTAGCTTCATAAACTACATATATTTATGAGGCGGATGTAGCTGAGGAACTCCTGGCCCACCAATATCATTTTCTAGGAACAACACTTTCAGCCTAGCTCTGTGACAAGTCAAAATAGTCCATTAGGTTGTAAGGGGATGGTTCTAGCCAAAATGGTTTCTTGAATTCTTCTAAGTGAAAAACTCAAATTCTTATGAAGTGTTTAGCTGAATTTATTGAATGTTTTAGTAAAATATACATGCTGTGATTTGAAAATAGACTCCTGTCTAGACACCCCGTAAGGAGAGGACCTCAGCAGGAATGGGTTTGATGTCAGGCAGGAAGGAGGGGCGTCCTCAACCTTTTTGGCACCAGGGACCATTTTCATGGAAGGCAATTTTTCAATGGACGGGAAGGGGGATGGTTTTGGGATGATTCAACTGCATTATATTTATTGTGCACTTTATTTCTATTATTATTACATTGTATTATATAAGGAAATATACAACTCACCACAGGTTGTGGACGCCTGGGTTATACTGTAAAAGGGGGCCGTCAAGCATGCTGTGGAGGGGTCCTGGCACATATAGATTTGAGGGAGTTAAAAGCCTCTGGCAGAGACACAGAAGTGGGAGATCCCAGCATGCAGGACTCGAGCAAGCCATGGCGGGGAAGAGCTCTATTAGAGAATGCCCACCAAGAGGAAAAGGGGCCAAAAACAAAGAAGGCTGAGGCTACGGATGTTGAATAGATGGGCGGAAGCAGAAAACCTGCAAAGGAGACTTAAGACTGGTTTTAGAGAGGCAGAACGGGAACCCGAAGCCAGTGCGACCGTCAAAGTTGTCAGCCGATGGAATGGAGAAAAATGGTGGCAGACAAGTAGCCAACCTATGTCCCAGCATGCACAGCATGACCGGAAAGCGTAAAGAACGACCCAGCACGCACAGCGGGAAAGCGTGAAGAACATCCCAGTGAGCACAGCACTGGGTAGGGGAAGCATGAAGAATGTCCCAGCACCCACAGCACACGGGCATGATGGGAAAAGCACATGAAGAGCCACCAATGGCACGATGCACGGCACATGATGGAAAAGATGATTCTGAGCTGTAAGGTGCTACTCAGAAGCACAGGACACGCTCCCCTCAAGAGACTTTTCAAGTGTTTAAAAGATGAATAGTTTGCTCACCACTGAGAGTCTCTCCAGAACAGGCAGAAAGGACCAAATGGAGGACTATCTCCTCGTCTGCCTGTTGGGGATGAAGGCAGTGGAATGTCGCACGTGGGGTCCAACAGCTATGCGGACTCATGCTCACCCCAGGGACGCCTGGTGGGTGGAGAGTAAGTCGTTGTCCACGTGGTGGATGGTGGAGGTCTTCCCCACCAACCTATGAGTCATCCCAAGAGACCTGGGAGAAGGGAGGATGGTGTGGTAATGGCAGGTGGAAAGAACTTTCCTCACAACTTCCTGTAATTTCTGCCTAATCCTCATAGAATGTGGATAATTTTTCAGATGACTTTTTACTGTTCCAAACTCTAGTACTGATTTATTATTCCTGAGTTATATATTAATTTTCTTTGTGAATATTTTAAAGATTTTCAGACTTAAATTTTATTTCATGTTTCTTCCCATTTGAGTTCATTGACAAACAACCAAATAATGCAGAATAAATGTGTCCATCATGTGATGCAAATGCATGGCTATGCTGTCATTACTGATAATGCAGCTTTATCAATTAATATCTGCAGAAGACACTGCCCCTGGAACTATGAGTTCATTTTTGCCTTCATATGGAGAAGTATCCCCTTATCTCCAAACTACTATAAAATGAATTAAAAGCCACTTTTGATTATCCACATAAGGCCATTCATTAGATACCTTTTCTGAAAGATACAGTTTAACCCAGAAATTCAGGGAAAGTCATTAAGTGGAAGACAAGGAATGACATCCTTGGTAAAGTAAGTTTGGAGTTAAGACCATGTCCCCAGAAGATGTCACTTTGGCACAAAGCTGTGTGACAAGTCTTAGTTGAGCCTCAGCACAACCAGAGATGGCACTCACCTCCAGGGCTCTCTGAGTATTTTTGCAAAAACCTCACCTACCATCACATTTAAAATCTGGATAGCTTATAACAGCATGTCTGAATGCCACGTAGGACTGTGGGAATGGTCTAACAGACCTGCTCTTGGCCTTCAGCTTTCTACATGGCTTGACAGAGATCCAGGGCCTGTCTTGGATCACATCCCACTTCAGTTCAGAGCACTCAGAACTAGGACTGTAAGGGCAGGCTTAAAATGATGCAGAGTTAATTCAATTTGTATCCAAGAAAGATATCATGCCTAGGCTTTCACATTAATACTAAAATGGTGCCAGTCAGGGGCAGTTAAGCTTTGCAGCATTCATTAAATGTTGTCATAAAAAGAAGAAAAAAGAAGAGAAAAATAACAGAATTTGAAAGCCAAGTTCTAAAACCAGTTTAATGAAATAAAATAGCCACACCCTCACTTGAACTATTTACCTATTCTACTGCAACTTGTGTTTTCCATTAAAAATTTAAAGTTTTAGGTTTTACATTTAAGTCTATGATCCAGTTTGAGTCCATTTTGGATATAGTGAGAGATGTGGATATCCATTTGTTTGAGGACCATTTGTGGAAAACACTATCCTTTCTCCACTGAACTGGCTTTGCACCTGTGTCAAAAATCAGTTGTTTATGTCTGTGGGGTTCTACATGTGCACTCCCTACTTTGTTCCATTTATCTATTTGTCTATCTTGATGCCAGTACCACACTGCCTTGTTTATTGTAGCTTTATAATAAATCTTGGTGTCAGGTCATCATACCTCTTTCAGTTTGTTTGGTGTTGGCCATTCTGGACACTGAATTTCTATATAAATTTTAGAATCAGCTTGTCAATTTCTACCAAAAAAAACCTTTATTGTTTTGATGGGGATTGCATGAATTTATAAATTTTTAGAGAACTGGTATCTTAACAATATTGTATCTTCTGACCTATGAACATGGTATATCTCTCAATTTTGGGGGGTCTTCTTTAATTACTCTCTGCAATATTTTATAATTTTCAGTATGTTTGGTCATATTTACCCAAAATTATTTTATATATTGATACTATCTATATGACATTTTTATTTCCATTTCTAAATATAGATAACCACTGATTTTTGTATATTGATCTTATATCCTGCAACCTTGCCAAATTTACTATTTTTACCAGCTCTTTTATAAATTGCATCAGAGTTTCTACATAGGGAATTGTGTCATTTGCAAATAAGACTTTTAATTCTTCCTTACCAATATCAATGCCTTTTATTTCTTTTCTTGCATTATTGCACAAGCTACAGCCCACAGGAAAATGTTGAATAGATGTGGTGAGAACAGACACCCTGGCCTTGGTTCTAATCTTCGGGGTAAATCACTCAGTTTTTCACAATTAGGTATTATGCTAGCTATAGGTTTTTCATAAATGTTCTTTATCAGCTTGATGAAGTTCTCTTCCTAGTTTACTAAGAGATTTTATCAGTAATAGATATTGTATTTTTCCAAATATCTTTTTCTGCATCTATTGGGATGATCATATGGTTTTCTCATTTAGTTTGTTAGTATAGTAAATTACATTGATATTTCAAATATTATACCAGTCTTCCATTCCTAGATCAATTCTTCTTCATTATAATGTATTACCTATTTTACATGCTGTTAAATTGGATTTGCTAATTTTTTTTTAAAAAATTAAACCTATGTTCATAAGAAATATCTGTAGTTTCCTTTTCTTATACTGGTTTTGTCTGGTTTAGATATCAGAGCCTCTTAGAATAAGTTGGAATGTATTCTCTCTAATTTACTACAAAGCTCTGTATAGAATTGGTACTATGGCATTATTTGTTCCTTAAATACTTGGTGGAATTCACCAAAGAAGCTGTCTTAGCTGAGTTTTTTGTTTGTTTTGTTCTGTTCTTTGTGGGAAGGTTTTTACTTACAAATTTGATTTCTTTAATAGACATAGGACTATTTAGGTTATCTAGTTTTTCCTGAGTGAAGATTAATAGAGTGTGTCTCTCAAGAAAATTGTCCATTTTATCTAAGTTGTCAAATTTATTAATGGAGTTGTTCATAATATTCCCTAAGAATGTTTTTAATGTTCGTATGCTCTGTAGTAATGGAAGCACTCTTCTTGATATTGGTAATTTGTATCTTCTCTCTTATTTTCATCAGCTTGGCCAGAGGTTTATCAGTATTACTGACCTTGTCAAGGAACCAACTTTCACTTTCATTGATTTTCTCTGTTGTTCTGTTCACCACTCTGGTCTGTATAATTTTCTCTCTTCTGCTTACTTTTAATTTAATTTACTCTTCTCTTTCTAATTCCCTAGGATGGAAGCTGAGATCATGGATTTGAGATATTTCTTTTCTAATATAGGTGTTTAGGGACACAGTATAAATTTCCCTTTAAATACTGCTTTTTAGAGCAGGGACCAGCAAACTGCCACTTGCAGGCTGGAATACAGCCAATGTCCATTCATTTATGTGTTGTCTGTGGCTGTTTTCACAATATAGTGGTAGAGCTGTGTACTTGCAACAGAGACCATATGGCCCACATGCCTATAAAATTAACTATATGGCCTTTTAAGAAGCTTGATGACTCCTGCTTTAGAGGAATCCCACAAATTTTGGTATATTCTGTTTTCACCACAATTCAGTTTAAAATTTCTCTGAACTGAATCCTGTCCCCCAAAATTCTTCTGTTGAAGCCCTACCCCACAGTGAGATAGTATTTGGAGATGGGGTCTTTGGGAGGTGATTGGGTTTAGATGAGGCCATGAGGGTGGGGTCCTCATGCTGGGATTAATGCCCTTATAGGAAGAGACACCAGAGAGCTTCCTCTCTTCTTCCTCTCTGCTCCCTGCCAGATGAGGACATAGTGAGAGGGTGGCCACCTGCACGCCTGGAAGAGGGCCTCACCAAAGAATGAAATCAACTGGTACCTTGATCTTGGACTTCCCACCCTCCAGAACTATAAGAAATAAATTGCTATTGTTTAAGCCACACAGTCTATTGTATTTTGTTATGGCAGCCCAAGCTGATTAATATAAAAATACTTTATAATTTCATTTCACTTTCTTCCTGACCCTTGGATTATTTAGAAGTGTGTTGTTTAAGTTGCCAGTTATTTCAAGATTTTCCAAATATCTTGGTTATTAATTTCTAATTTAATTCAACTGTGGTCAGAGAAAATAGTTTGTATTACTTGAATCGTTTTAAATTTACTGAGATTTTTCTTGTAGCCTAAAATCATTTTAGTCAATGCTTTGTGTGCACTTAGAAAAACTATACATTCTTCCATTGCTAGGTAGAATTTTCTATCAATGTCAATTAGGTCATGTTAGTTGATAATGTTTTCTATATCTTTGCTGATTTTCTGTCTACTTGTTCTATCAATATTGTGAGAAGTGTACAAAACTCTCCAACTATAATTAAGGATTTATCTATTGCTCAGTACTATCAGTTTAAGTTCCATTCATTTTTGAAGCTCTGTCATTAGTTGCATAAATGTTACTGTTATGTCCTCTTTATGAATTTATACCTTTACCATTATGAAATGTTCTTTAATCCTGGTAATATTCTTTACTCTGCAGTCTACTTTGTCAGACATTAATATAGCCACTCTAGCTTTCTTCTGATGAGTCTCTGGCCATTCCTTTACTTTTAACCTATTTGTGTCTTTATATTTTAAGTGTATGTCTTGTAAGAACCATATATAGACAGTCCTCAACTTACAATGCTACAACTTAACAATTTTTCAACTTCACAATGGTGCAAAACTGTCATAACTTTGACATAATGTATAGTATTCAATAAATTACATGAGGTTTTTAACACTTGACTATAAAATAGGTTTTGTGTTAGATGATTTTGCCTAACTTTAGGTTAATTTAAGTGTTCTGAGCACATTTAAGGTAGGCTAAGCTAAGCTGTGATGTTCAGTAGGTTAGGTATATTAAACACATTTTTGACTTAAGATATTTTCAACTGATGATGGGTTTATCTGGATGTACCCCCATTGTAAGTCAAGGAGCATCTGTAGTTGAATGAGGCTTGTTAGTTCAATCTGACAATCCTTGCTTTTTAATTGGGATATACATCCTATTTATATGTTATAAACCCTTAATACAGTATTATTTTGTTTAAACAATTATCTCTTAAAGTGATTTAAATGATAAGAAGAAGATTATGTGAACTTACTTGTAGTCACCCTTTCTAGTACTCTTTGTTCCTTTGGGAAGATCCATGCTTCCACGTGATGTCATTTTTCTTTTACCTCAAGGACTTCCTTTAGTATGTCTTGCTCTGTGCATCTGTTATTAATTCTTTTAGCTTTTATATATCAGGAAAAGTCTATTTTTGTATATAAGGAAAAGATATTTTCACTGGGTGTAGTATCCTGAGTTGACAGGTTTTTTTTCAGTACTTTAAAGATGTTGCTCCATTATCTTCACACTTGCATTGTTTCTGAAGAGAAATATATTGTCATCCTTATCTTTGTTCCCTTGCATGTAACACGTCTTTTCTTTGACAGTTTTAAGATTTTTTTTCTGTTTATAATTGCTCTGAAACAATTTGATTATGACGTGACTTAGCATAGTGTTCTTCATGTTTCTTGTGCTCTGGTTTTATTGAACTTCTTAAATCTGTGGGTTTATACCACTCATAAAATTTGGAATTTAAGGCCATTTTTTTTTCAGCTGGCTTTTTCTGTTCCCCCCCTCCTTCAAAGACTAGAATTGCAATTATATTAGGCCACTTGAAGTTTTCCCACAGCTCACTAATGCTTTTCATTCTTTTTTATTATCTTTTCACTCCATTTCATTTTAGATCTATATCTTCAAGTTCACTAATCTTTTCCCTCTGTGATATCTAATCTACCATTAATCCCAATAAGTATATTTCTATTTCAGATCTCAGACATTATAGTTTTCATCTCTAGAAGTTTGATATGGACCTTTTAAAATATTTGTAATGTAGTTACTTAACTTAATGAATATCTGTAATGCAGTAATGGTTTTTTTGGGGGGTTTTTTTTGTTTTTTTTTTTTTTGAGACAGAGTGTCGCTTTGTTGCCCTGGCTAGAGTGAGTGCCGTGGCATCAGCCTAGCTCACAGCAACCTCAAACTCCTGGGCTTAAGTGATCCTACTGCCTCAGCCTCCTGAGTAGCTGGGACTATAGGCATGCGCCACCACGCCCGGCTAATTTTTTCTGTATATATTTTTAGTTGTCCAGATAATTTCTTTCTATTTTTAGTAGAGACGAGGTCTCGCTCTTGCTGGTCTCGAACTCCTGACCTCGAGCGATCCACCAGCCTCGGCCTCCCAGAGTGCTAGGATTACAGGCATGAGCCACCGCGCCCGGCCTGCAGTAATGGTTTTAATGTCCTAGTCTAATTATAACACCTATGTCTGTTCTAGGTTGGTTTCCAGTAGTTCATATTATCCTGTCATAGATTATATTTTTTGCTTCTTTATATGCCTGGCAATTGTTGATCAGATACCAGACTTTGCAAATTTTACCTTGTGTGTTGCTGAATATTTTTGTATTCCTACAAATATTGTTGAGGTTTGTTCTGGGATGCAGTTAGAAATGGTTTGATTCCTTGGGGTCTCTTGATTTTAAGATTAAGATCAGGAACAGTGTTCAGTCCAGAGCTAATCACCCCTCTCCTCACTACTGAGATAAGACCCTTCTGAGTACTCTATCCAATGCCCATGAATTAAGAAGTTCCAGTCTGCCTGGCAGGAACAGCCGTTATTCCTGTCCCTGTGCATTCTTCCTGGTAGTCTTTTTGGGTTGTTTTTCCTCTTGTCTCAGGTAGTTTCCTCACATGCATGCTCTGATCTGAACACTCTGTTGAATACTTGAAGGGGAACCCCTGAAGATTTCTGTAGTTCTCTCTTTGGTCAGCTGTGTCCTCTCTGGCACTGTCTTGCAAACTCTAGCTGCCTTGGCCTCCCCAGACTCTCAGCTCCTTCTCCTCAACTCAGGGAGTCCAGTGAGCTCCATCTGGATTGTTCTCTCTGCACCACATCCTAAAACTCCCTCAAGGCAGTAAGCTAGAGCAATCATAGTGCTTACCTCATTTGTTTCCCATCTTGTAGGGATCACCCTCCTTTTTGCCTAGTGACCACTGTCTTGATTACTATTGTTCCATGTATTTTGTCTGGTTTTGGTTTGGTTTTTTTTTTTTTTTTTTTTGGTTTCGTTTGTTTGTTTGTTTGGCTGTCCCCAGGCAAATCCAGGCTCTGTCACCCCATCTGGGCCAGAAGCATAAGCTGTGCTATCTTTTTCATTCATACATACCTGCGTGGAAACATTTTGGTATACTATTTGCACCAAAATATTAAGAAGATTTGTCTCTGGTTGGTGGAATTATAATACTTTTTAGTGTGTGTGTGTGTGTGTGTGTGTGTTTGTGTGTGTGTATGTATGAAATTTATGGGTTCTATGATAAATGTATTACTGTGGAATAAAAATAATAATAGAAATTTTTACTAAAAATAGTTCTTTCCTATGCATGAGGTCTATCCTGGGTGATGGGTGTCCTAGAATAGATCACGAGGCCCTGTTACCGTCTAATATGCTCCAGGGTGATAAGATCGTGGCTGCACAACTCAGCTCACTCAGCAAGACTAGTGAGGTGCTGCCTGGCGGCTTCCCAGAGTAACCAGGGAGTGTCAAGTTTCAACAATCTCACCAAAGCATCCATGTTACACCCAGAATCTCTAGAACATGGTGGTTCCATGAAGGGGCCATCAATACCAGATAGCCATGAATTTTCAAAGGTTTAAGTATTTTCATGAAAGACAGCATTCCCACTAAACACGCTGACATACTTCAGACATACACACACAGAAACATATGACCTACAATAAATAACACCAATTTGGAAGCATTTTTTAAGGAAACCTCAGAAAAGAGAGATTGAGAAAATTCTAATGACCAAAGAATGGTAAATGAAAATTAACGATATAGTTCTAATTTTATGTAAAATAGCATTTGCACTCTCTAACACTTTGTCTTCATTATAGTGTACAAATGAATTTTATATTAATTAATTTTATATTAATATTTATAGGAACTTTCAAAGAATTTCTAAAAACATTCATTTTCTGACCCTTAAAAAATAAATTTTCAATTCATCATCAGTAAATTTATCTACCACAGCTGAGAAGGGAATCCTCTTTCTCCAGGGCAAGGGGATAGGTCATTTTGTCCTTAATGTTAGTTGAAAGAAACCTCAGTTCTTATTAATATAATTAATGTAATATGCTATGACTAAATATATTGTGTTATCCAATCATTGCTTTAAAAATTTATCAGAATGAGAATGAAGTCACTCCAAGCCAGCTAACTCTAGGTTGGAGGATCAAAACCTACCATCCCACTCTTGGATGACCAATAGCACTTACTGTGAAGAGGCAGCACAGAGGACCTTGATTTCTAGTAGAGGTGTCCACATTGGACAGAGTGCTAAGTACACTGAGTCTGCATTCACTGGAAGCAACCCCAGTACCCTGGCACATACCATCTTCCTCAACTCCTGGTTGGAAACAATAATGACATTTGGTGGGTCTCCGATGGCAGTGGCAGCTCCTCCAATGTTAGTGAAGATCACTTCTGCAATCAGGACTTGTCTTGGATCAAGGTTGAGCACCTCACATAATCTGTCACAAATGGAGGAAAATCAAAGTCGTCTCACTATTCCCATGGTGAAAGGCCCATGTGCAAACCAAATGTTTTCAAAGCACTTGCTGCTACAAGGGAGGCACATGCATGTGAGCGCACACACACACACACACCCGCCATGAAAAAGGCAGTGCCGCGGGGATGAGCAACTGCAACAGCACACTCAGGCCACAGCTGACTCTGGGAGTTACATTTCCTCTGAAAGTTAACCCACCAGCCTCTGAACCACCTATGTGGTAAGTACCCTTTCCCCAGTCCCAGGTCTGGAGGAGCAGTCTTGTGTGTGCAGGCCCTCACACGGGTGAATAGGTGCTGCCACCAGACCCCTCCACGTCAGGGTGGGGCAGTGCAGAGAGCACTGGTGGCTCACATGGAGCCGCTGACTTAGTCTTTATCCACCTTCCCTTTCTCAGATGCCAAAGCCCTAAGCTCTGCCCTCCCCCCTGCCCTTTTACTACTATTAATAACAACTGACTTCTCCCTTGGAGAAGGAGCACACTCTGCAGCCATGGTTCTCCACATGGCTACACACTAGATTTGTCTCGGAATCTTGGAGAGTACTATAGCCTGGCCCACCGCACACCACTCCCAGGGGTGGGCCTGGGCAGCAGCATTCTACAACCCCCTACAGGTGGGTCCAGTGCAGAAAGTGCAGAGAGCACATCACGGCATCCTCCACCCCGGCCCACTCCCATACAGGGGTCGGGCCCTGCTGTACTCAGCAGCCATCCCACCACCTCCTGGCCCTCAGCTCACAGCACAGCCTTCCCCTCCACTGGTGGGAGGAGCAGACAGCCCCACAGACTCGTGAGGAAGCTGAGGTAGAAGTGTGTCTGGGGACCAGGAGTAGGAGTGACTCCACACATGAGCATCAGTCCCCTGGCGGCAGCGCTCAGCTGAAGAGGCCCCAGGATCTGCTTCCAGCAGGAAGATAATTTGTACGCGCCAGTCAACACCACCAGACAAGGCACAGCAGCTCCAATCTCATGGGCCTAGGATTTTAACTGTGAGGATAAAAGCTACTCAGATCAGACACAGGCAGAAGAATGTGATCAACACATACAAAGTCATGAAGAATATGGTCATAGAAATAGTGGATCTTAGCACCCCAGCACTTGAACCTTGAAAGATTTAATTTTTTGACTAATAAATAGAACCGCTGCTCTAACAACATTACAAAGCCAGTTCCTGAGCAGTGACAATATAAACAAATTCTGGTAAGGCTGAGACAACCCTTGGCTGTGGGATGTACAGGGGTGCTGGGAACAAAGTACCCGCCACACCTCAGCCCTGGAATCCCATTCTCACCAGCTGCTGAGGGAGAGCGTGGCGACAGCTGGGATCTGGGGCATGTGGGTGGCACCACTATTCTCAAACCAGGCCAGCCACAAGTCATGATGGTTAGAAGAGGGTGGGGGACCTGCCTCTTGTCCCCTGTCATGCCCAAGAGATTTAGTCCCATTAGTAGCACATGTTACAGTCTACAGCACCCCTCGAACATGTCCGCTTCATCCCTCATTGACCCTCAGCCCTGCAGAGAAAGGCTGAGAGTCCAGCACCCTCTGTGCCCCACAAGTCCCTGTCTGCACAGGGGTAGTGACAATGTGGCCAAGCCTGCAGGAGCCTGGGTACAAGCCTGAGTCTCCACACTGAGGCAAGAGCCGGCCTCAGATACTGCAGCCACATCCATGGGGGTGCTGGCTGCTCTCTGCTCCTCTCTCCCCTCCTCGCACCCCAACTCACACCTCTAGGAGCCACCCCCAGAATTAATCCTGACCCCAGGAAGCAGCATCTTGCTGGTGCCTTTGAACTTGCTCTGCCTCCTGCCTGTGTCCAGGCGGGTCCCTCGTCTCACAGAGCCCTCAGCACACTCGCTCAGGTTCAGCCCTTTGCTGATACAACCCAGATCAGTGCAGCTGAAGTGACTTGTTCAAAGGCCTACTACCAAGCAGGACCCGGTAAGCCCTTGGGGGCAGCTTTCTCACCTCCGTATCCCCAGGCCCAGCCAAGCACCAGCTGGTGTTGGGCCCAAGCAGGAGAGGACCCAGGTTTGGGAGCCTGAGGCTGATATGCTGGGGAACCATGTTTAAAACACAGAACATAAAGTATGGAAACACACGGGTCCATGTCTTCACACAGGGCCTGTGCAAGGACCCAGACTGAAGCTCAAGCTTCAGAAGATTCTGGACAAACAGCCTGTGGCATTCAGTAAGTGTAGGATGACTTAAGTGGATGGAATTAAAAGAAATGGAATCATATCAGACTAAATTTCCCTTTCCCAGATTTACCCTGCGAAGCCTGGCCAGGCCGAGCCCTGATTCTGGGGAGCCCAGTTACTCCTGTGACCCTCGAGCCTCTAAGGGGAAGCTCTCACACTGGCATGGGTGTCCCTGCCAAGCCAGCCAGGTGGCAGATGAAGATGGGGAGGATGTGTACAAGGACTCCTGGCACCTAATGGTAAGGGACAAGGTTCTCACCCACATCCCCAAGCCCACAGGAGCATAACCTCCAGAAAAGCAGGGCCTGTGTCTTCCCACTCCCTGCAGCATCTGTGTCACCTGGCTACTGCTACACTGCCACTGTGGAGCACCCCGCAGTCACACAAAGCAGATGCTGGCTCACTGGAGGGCTGTGAGTGTGGGCACTACCAGCCACCTCCTCCCAGGCATGAGAGCAGAGAACCTATGCCTGCCCCAAGCCTGGTCGTGATACCCTTGGCAGACATACCCTGCATACCTTATGGTCACAGGAGTGAAGAGGAGCATCGTGGTGACATTGTCCAAGAAGGCAGAGAGCACAGCAGCAATGAGACACAGCATGATGATCATGGCCCACACTCTTCCCCGGGACAGTCGGTATGCCTGGGGCACGCACACAGAGGGAACAAGCCAGAATCAGCGGGTTCGTAGAACAAATGCTACTTTTCATCAGTGATACTAAGGAACAGGGATCTAAACAAACACGGCACGTGGGTGCAGACTTAGACACACAGAGTCCTAGGTCTGCTGAGATGAGAGAGTGATGGCTGTGCTGGGCACCATGGTCCTAGACACCCAAATCTGCCGTGGTCCACACCGATTCTCCTTCTTCATAGTGCCCCCGTCTCGAGGTGACAGCCCCCGTTCCCTTTAACATCATCTAGTGTTTTGGTTAGACAGCCTGGCTGTGGCATCTGCAACCCATGTGACCCTAGTGTCTGCTGATCTTTAGGGACCTAAGAGATACTTTTAGTACCAAGGGATGGGAGGAAGAGGCCAGAATATACAAGACGGTGTGTGAAGATGACAAAAACCACAGTTCAGGTCTATTGTTTAGAGTTTGTAAAGGGCTTTGTTGGATAATTTTAAAAAGAACTTTTCAGTTCCAAAAAAAGTGCCAAGCACAGCACTAGCCCTGCATTAGCAGGGCCTGGCAAGACCTCCTCTTGCAGCAACATTCTGGGGGCCAGAACCTGCTGCTGCATCCCCCCAGGGGTCCAGTTAAAAAGTGAAATGGATGGAATTTTACAATATTTGCATTAAATGACAGTTTAGTTTCCTAAACATATAATGTCAATAAAATAAATATATCAATTAATTACTTCAAAACTATTAACATCACACCTACCTTTACAGCACAATAATCAAAAAACCCGGTTTCTGAAAATATGGCTACTAAGATCATCTGTGGGGAAAAGAGAAAAGGAGACGAGAATCTTAGCAGAGCACCACACTGAAACGGCGTGAGCATGATCAGCGCAAAGGTGAGCTCCAGCCCCCGACAGCGACCACATCACCAACTGGTTTATGACTCAGGTCCCACACCAGCCCACTTGTGCTTTGAAAGTCTTCTACAAGCTACCAGTGACATTCCTCACTGCACACAGCACAGGGCGGCCACTGGACAATATGATAAGCGGGCACACACCCAAACTATTACTTAGGGATAATATCTTCCTTTATCCATACAATTAAAGGTATTTTTCAATCACTGAGACTCTTACATGATTCAATTATTTGGGATAGTCCATTGTTTTATTTTAAGGGCAGTAATGCAAAACAATTGCTAACTTTTGTAAGTGGCAATGCTATTTCATTGTCAGGCCTCAGACTGACGTTCTCCAGCTAACTAACCAGCACCAGTCGTTCCATTTCTCCGCAGGAGGAATTAGCTAGACCTGTACTCACGTGTCCCATTCAAGCCCTAATCATCACACGGCACAGTGTCTTTAATATAATCAAGGATTATCCGCAGTGGCGGCAAAAGAGAAGGACCCAGGCTGCAGCGGGCTCAGAGCCCATCCCGCCAGGAGGGCTGTAATTACCATGCCAAACAGCAGGGCCAGGGTCTCAAAATCAATCCACTCCACCACGTGGGTCAGGCTGGGTCTCTGCAATCAAAGCACAAATTTTCCAATTAATCCTGTGCATCCCCTCCCAGTAATAAGCTCGATAAATAGGCTGCCTTTTATTGCAAACCCACTCACTGGGCCAGAGTTGGAAATCACACCGTCCACTTGCCTTTGAAATTGGATTACATTGTTGCTGAAAAACACTCACGACCCAAGGCATCTGTGATGTCAAACCTATGCATTTAGTAATTTAAAAAATTGTTTTTTAACCCTGTCCCCGGCCACCTATGAAGAACTGCAGCCTGGATGGCAGGATTGGCCCTTGAGGGTACACTCTTAGCGGAGTCCATGGGTGCCTTCCTCAGCATCGTGGCCTGAGGCCAGGTGACAGTGAGCAGGATGACCGTCTGTGCTGCTCTCCATCTGCCCCAAAATCTTACAGGGAAAATGAGGGGACAGCTCTGCAGGGTCTGGCTATTGGGAAGGGCTGCACAATGGGTGGTCCAGGGGCCTTCCCACAGCACGTGCCTGCTACGTGCCACATGAGCGATCTGCAAAATGAAATCGACTGCTACTCCACTGCTCCTCAACCATTGATAAAAACAACAGCGGTTTTATGTCTAAGTTTTAAGGTTCTGGGATGTTTTACCTTTAGGATTAGCATTCGTTTATACCAAATCTAGCCAAGAAAAAAAGTTCAAATTCTTACTACTGCTTTCAGGCTGGGCCTACATTCAAATTTTAAATTAAAAAAAAAAAAAAAAAAACCATAATAAATGGCTGACTCAGCATACATACCCCACATAGTTTTCTAAACTAGTTATTATTCTTTGGTTGATTGAATGGCCTCTAGTAGTTTTCAGAATAATCCCACTGAATTCCATAGAGGTGTTTCCAAATCCAGCTCTGTGTGTGGTCACCTCTGGATGAGCCCTTAATTCAGTTCCAGCATCATCCCTCAAACAACTCTGGGCCCCCATCTGCAGGGGGCACCCGGTCTCTGTTGCTTCCCTACATTTATTCCCCACGTCTCTGCTAGATGGGCCATGCTCAGACCCTGCCAGGGCACCGTCACCCCCATACATGCATTACCAGGGGCCTCCTGATGTCTGCAGGACAGAACCCGACTCCCAACTCCCAGCTTTGCTCCAGCTAGGATGGGCCCCTCTCGTTCCCCAGGGCTGACAACACCCAGATCTAGCCCAACCCTACTCTACTACACAGCCCTGGGCAGATGCATGACCACAAGGAGCCTTTCCTCAGCCAAAAGGGAGAACACCATCACTGGGCTTGTGTGTGATACAATCAAATGAAAAATACCCATCAGTGCTGTAGCTTGTTGGTTCCTGGGCAAAAACACGGAAGTGGCATCTAAAATATTGAAAAACACCAGCTAAAGCCTAAATCCTGAAATGTCTTTGAGTCTGACATTCTATCAAGTGGCAAGCCAGGGACTGGGAACATTACAACTCACGTCTCCGATGACAGCCAGGGCTGCTAACGCTGCAAGGGAACCCAGCATGGCTGCCAGAGTTCTGTGAACAATCTGGAAAGAAACACAAGAAATTACTGCATTCCAGTCCCCCAGGGATTTCCCACACACGGAAGCCTGTGTTGACATGAGTATGTGTCTACATCTGCCACTGTATGCCACATCTACCAAAATGATAAATAACTCACAGGTCTTGATACTTCAGGGTCTGGACACCCCACAGACATATACAACCACCACCGGCCAATGAAGCTGCTTTCGTTCTTTCATTTCCTGAATAACTACATGACCCTGGTAAGACGGTAGAGGGCTGGACACAGTGTGCTGCACGAGGACACCCGCAGCAATGTGTCATGAATTATCTGCCACATGCTCCCCAGACAACTGGACCATCAGTTCGACAACATAAATCAGTTATTCCCAATTACTGAAACTGTTATCAAGCCAAAAGTACACAGTTAAATGCAACATGGGACAGAGGGACCAGACACACGCCCTGCAAGATGCTGCGGAAACCTTCCTAGGAGACCAAAGGAGGGTGGAAAGGGCAGAGAGAGCCCCACAGGCAGTGCAGCAAGTGATAATGTCAGAAGTGCTCGAAGCAAGCACAGATCCAGGCCTCGCACAGGCCGGCAGGGCACTGTCCTTCCCAGGAGTGAGGCAGGACACTGGCCTGAAGGCTGGCCAGGTCCCGCCAGGACACGGAGGTCCAGGACGGCATAGCCAGGCACCCGTGTTCATGCCCCGCGCACACTGCCGCGCTGGTGTTTCACGACAGAGGATGTGCTGGTAGATGAGGGCAAGGAAGCATGGAATCCACAAAGCCTGAATTCTCCCTACCTCACCACAGCGGCTGGCAAGACACAACTGGCAAGTGGGCCCTCTGCTCACTGTGGCGCGAGTGCCAAATGCTGGCTGAGCGCAGGGAGTACTGTGTGACCTCAGCGCCCACGAGTGCTCCATGTACACACTCTTCGGGGCTTCTTAGAAGCACAGGGCCTCAGGGTCAGCAGACATCTGAAGATCCGCTCTCTCACCTGCTCTCGTCCTCACTCCAGTGCTCCCTGGGCACAGGCACTGTCCCAGAAACAAGCCCCACACCCCGAGCTGCCCTTGCCCCACTGCCCCAGCCTCTTTCAGCCCACTCCCCCAGCTCAAGCTCAGAGAGGTGGCTTGAGAGTGATGCAGAACCACGATCTCAAGCTGTCCTTCCCCAGCCCAGCGGCACCCACGTTGCCTCCGGCATGGGTGGGTCCCAGGTACCCGCAGAGCATGGGTATAGCCCCAGTAGCATGAGCCCCATGGGTATACAGAGACCCCGGTCTTTCTCCTATGGATCTCCTTGCAATTCATTGACCCTTCCACTGACCAGAGTAGCCCCAGGAAGAACATTAGTCAATCGTCATATTTTCAATGTGTAAAACCAACCTACACCATCCAAAGACTTGAGCAAACTAGATCCTACAAATGGGGACCCTACCGACCTGTGAAGGCCCATCTGTGAGCCCTGCGGCCGACTGTGGGCTCTTGCAGCTCCTGTCCCCACCTGGTATGGACACAGGGCCCCGGCCCTACAGGAGAGGGGCAAGCTGTGCTGTCCTGGCGAACGCCTGCCTGGGGCCACCAGTCTACACCCTGGGAGGTCTCGGGTGCAGGAGAGCATATAAGCCAGTTCTCAGCCCCAGTGTGATGTGGCTGAGCCGTGTTAGGCCCTAACTTTGCCTGAGGGGGGTCCCGTGGGGTGCAGAGTCCTGCCCACCCCCACACTGCCCCGTCTCCTGGAGGAGGTCGGTGGGGGTGGGGCACAGCCTGGATCCCAGCACCCGCCCTGCTCCCGGGAGCAATGACACTCTGGGAACCAACTCTCCAACCGCAGGGGGCAGGTGACAAGTCAGATGCCCTCTGCCTCTGAGCAGCGAGGGCGCAGAGGGTGAGCCAGCCACTGGGACTTGAGAGAGCGCCCGGCCATCTCACCTCACTCGCACACACACACTCAGCTACACCCTCAGGCCTCACACACTCACACTAACGCACACTTGCACACACACAGTCTCACACCCTCACATACTAATTTGCACACGCACACTCATACACAGATACACAGTCTCCCACACACAGACACAACACATAGTCACACACATTCTCACATTCGGTCACACGCTGTCACACAGAGACACATGGTCTCACATACCCTTACTCTGACACTCAGAGTCCCACATAAACACATGCACATGTCATGTCACATATACTGACTCTTACACACTCACACACACATACCCCAGATGTCCTTCCATGAGCTCACACAGCCAGATCTTCCGATTACAAACAAGGCCCTGACCAATCGTCCAACCCATCCACCCCTCTGAACCTTGGATTTCCTCTTGCACATAAAAGAGAAGTCACCCTGCCTCGCAATGCGGCTGTGAAGGTAAACTGCGTGTGCGCCTCACTGTGCACTGCCCATGTGAGCGGGATGACATGTCAGGGTGTGGAGAAAGTAGGCAGGCTCGGGCGCCTCCTCTCAGCTGTGCCCGGCAGCTCAGAGGCCACACATGTCCTTGGGCCTCTCCACCTCCCCTCCCCAGGAGGGGACCGGTGCCACAGAAAGAGCTTGGATATGGCATGACCCTGAGTTCATTCCTGTCTCTCCCACCCACCAAGGTGCGATTCCTCCCACGCCCATTTCTCCACCCCGTAAACAGGAGTGTCACACCTCTCGCCGGGGGCCTTTGACTTGGTTTGCTAGGACTGCTTTCACACACTGCCACATGCCCCTCTCTTGCAGTTCTGGAGGTCAGAAGTCCAGCAAGGGTGTTGGTGGGCCACAACTGCAGTGTCAGCAGGGCAGCGTTCCTTCTGCAGGCTCTAGGGCAGAATCGGGGTCCTCACCTTCCCATAGAGGCCACCCAGATTCCACAGCCAGGACCCCTCTTTTCTACCTTCAAAGCCATCAACAGTAGAACAAGTCCTCACACCACACTTCTATGACCCTATTCCATAGTCACATCTCCCTCTGACCACAGCTGGGAAGGTTTTTCCACTTGTAGGGACCTACTGGGCCAGACAATCCCACATCTCAAGGTCAGGTCCTTAACTTAATCACTCTGTAAAGTCCCTTTTGCCATGTAAGGTCACATATGCAAACAGCCTGGGGATAAGGATGTAGACATCTTAGGGGGTCATTATTCAGCTACTGCAGTTTTTCAGAATTAAATGACATGACATACGCAAGCACAAAGCCAGACCAGGGCAGGAGCATAACAGACATCCCTTAACCTTCGCAGCCTTCCGGGCTCTGGCTGTAGACATGTCCCAGCTCCTGGAGAAGCGCCACAGCCTGGTGAGAAGCCTGGGCTCCAAAGGCAGCCACTGGGCAGCAAACCCTCACTCCACTTTTCCCAGCTCAGGGACTTTGGGCAAGTGATCTGACTTCTCTGTGTTTGGATGTCCTCATCTATAAAATGGAGCTGATGATAAAGCCTGCCTTGTGGGGTTGTCTACTAACACACACAGAATTCTCAGAACAGGGCTTGCCCCTCCACATGTTACCTCTTCTGGGTGTCAACATTGTCATCATTGTCTTTACCTCAAAGCCCTCAAGTCTCACTGTGGCCCTTCTTCATGCACTGGCTTCCCTTTCCCCCCAACCCTCACCCACCCACCTGCTATTTGATCTGGCTGCAAACAACAGGGTGCTCCAGCTCACTGCCTGCCTATGCAGGAATAGCTAAGGACCTGCATGAGAGAACCACCCAGGACTGTGGCCCTGGAAAGGTTCTGCTTCCTTCAAGACCAGTCTGCAAAACATTTGCCATTTTTCTAAGCAATGATGTGGCTGCCCACTTTGAGAAGCCTTGAAATATTGGACTGTGAGTGTGTCAGAAGAAACTGCAGGCAGCATGGCCCAGTGGTCACAGACCTGGGTCCCATCTTGACTCCTTCAACTGCAAAAGTGTCTTTGCAATTCAGTGTATATGTCTGTTAAGCAAAGGGTGTGTGTTACATAATCCACCAGTTTTCCTGCAGTTCTGAAGGAGTCCTTCTTAAAGAATAGTCCTTTTCAAGGGAGAAAAGGAAAGGTATCTCTGGAAAGAGGTAACGAAACAAGTTTGTAGATGCTACAGAAAGCTGTATGCTCCATGAATCAGCAGTAAAGAGAGGCTCGCAGACAGAAGGAAATGAATTAGGGAGGCACAGCCATTGGCCACAGCTGTAATTTAAATTTCAGTCTTGCAAAATATAATAAGAACAGAAATTAGGAAAACCTAACTTAGAGGTTCCCACCAAAAAACAGCATTGTGGCATGTGCACTGCATTCTGAAATGCAGCATCTTCCCTCTCTCCAAATATGCTTCCCACTTCTGTAAATTACAGGGGTGAGACTCCCTGGAAGACTAAAGGTATTCTCTATTTAGCTTTCTTGAATTTAATTTCAGAATTAATTGTTAAACCAAACACTACATGAACTCCTGAATTAGATATGAAAGTACCCAGAGCAATGAAACGATCTTACACAAAGCCTGCATCATTTTGCTTCAATTAGATAAAGTGGGTAAAGGGAAAGAAATGGCCTCTGTGTTTCCAGCAGAAAGGAGCCCATGGTGGCAATCCTTCTTAAAACATAATTCCAGGGGTTGAGTGAAGGACACATGGGGATAAAGTATTATCTCCTTTATGTTATGAAATATTTTTCACTAAGGCTGTGTCAGAACACTTTTAATATAATTTTATGTGGAATAAGGACATAGAAGCCTTAGCTGTGATAATCAAATTTTTAGAATGCTGCACTGGGACATCTCTTGGAGCCCCATTATAGCTGCAAAGTGCAAGAGTTAGGAGGATCGTTCCAACTTAGCTCTTTGGGGCTTTCAACAGAACTACTTTACAAGGATGAGAGATACAGCCCCAAATCCTTAGGCCAGAAAGTGCCAATCAGGATTATCTGCAGGACCAGAAATACAAATAAGCCAAGGTATTTCTTGAAATAGTTTCATCCCCTCAAGCTATTAAAAGACCTAAGGGAACCCAGGCTGGCCTTTTGTTCCTGCTCAGTCACTCATGGATCACAAAGTGAGGGGTGGACCAAGACCCCCACCCAGGAGCCAGGTTAGACCAGACCCAGAGGACCTCAGCACCTGTCTCAAATATCCGAAGATGCTCTGGAAGCATTTTGTTTGATATTTACTGAGCTCTTGCTCTGTGCCAGGCACTGTCCAAGGCGCTGGAATCAACCCTGAAGAAAAGCAG
This sequence comes from Lemur catta, assembly GCF_020740605.2. NCBI lineage: Eukaryota > Metazoa > Chordata > Mammalia > Primates > Lemuridae > Lemur > Lemur catta. The sequence continues at coordinate 21,996,542 of NC_059136.1, forward strand.
AAGACAACATACATAGTAAGTGAGACAGAGCACCTATGACACAGCAGGTGATGAGGGAAGAGGCCACAGCCTGAGGCAGAAGCAGCTGGCAGCAGCAGATAGGGGGCTGAAGGGGTGTGTGGGTGGGTCTGCAGGCTGCCCCAAAACACACTCCCCTGAGTGGAGTGGGGTGCAGATGGCAGTGGCACAGCAAGAGTCTAGAGACCTCAAGTTCTGGAGAAACAGCTCTGCCTCAAGACAAAACAATGTTGAGTCCTCACCCAATGTAAAGTCTACCCCTAGAGTAGATTCTAAAAACACTGCAATGCTCACTCCGCTTCTGGAGAGCCCATAGGACTAGTGATTGCATCCAGCCCTCCCCTCATAATGTGGACCCTCCAAGGGGTGGGGGGCCCTCGGGAGTTCTGGAAGCACAGAAGTTACAGAAACACAAGGTAGAACATACTATTCTCCAAACACCTCTGAAAACCTCCACCTTCTATATCAACTCACAGGCAAAACCAAAGGATGGTGTTGGGGTTTCAATTTGTTGCTTGGCCTAATTATATAGAATTTCTATTTGCAAATTACACTGGTATTATAAAACAGTGAAAAATCACGTTACTTTAAGCTCACAGAACATTCACCAAGATAGACCACAAACCTGGCCATAAAAAAAAATCAACAAATTTAAAGAATTGAATATAGAGTAAGATCTCTGATTATAAGTGAATTAAACTATAATTCAGTAACAGAAGAACAACAGGAAAATCTCTAATATTTAAAAATTAAGCAGCACACTTCTAAATAATCTATGGATCAAAGAAGAAGTCTCAAGGGAAATAAAAAATAGGAAGAACTAAATGAAATTGAAAACATAACAGATCCAAATCTGCAGGATGCAGCTAAAGCAGTGCTGAAAGGAAAAACTATAGTAATAAATACTTACATTAGAAAAGAGGGATTTGTTCCAGGTATATAAGTCTGACCCCATATTCTATAATAAATGCAACCCAACATATCAAATAGCTAATGAAAAAAATTATATGATCGTGTCAATTGACAAATAAAAGGAATTGACAAAATTCAATGCCTAATTATGGTTAAAAATTAAAAAAAAACTCTCAGTACACTAGAATAAGAAAGGAATATCCTCAATCTCATAAAAACCATCCACAAAAAACTTACAGGGAATATTGTACTTAATGATGAAAGATTGGATGTTTTCCTTTTAAGACTGGGAACAAGGCAAAGATATTCACACTCACCATTCTCATTCTAGCCACTACAATAAGGCAAGAAAAATAAATTAAAGGCATACAGATTGGAAAAGAAGAAATAAAACTGTCCTCATGGCAAATGACCCAATTGTCTACATAGATAATCTCAAGGGTTCTATTAAAAAGAAAACTCCAAGAACTAATAAGCAAGTTCAATAAAATAACAAGATACAAGATTGACACACAAAAAAAATTGCATTTATAATTACTGACAATGGACAAGTGGATACCAAAATAAAAACTCAATACCATTCATAATTGCTCCAAACAAAAGGAAATACTTAGGTATAAATTTAACAAAAGATGTATAGGATCAAGGCGACGAAAATTATAAGAGAAACCAAGATCAAAATAAATGGCACAACATATCATGTTCATAGATTGGAAGGTCATTCTAAAATGTATATGGAAAGAGAAAAGCCACAGAATAACCAAAACAATTTTGGGAAAAAAAATAAGTGGGAAGAATCATTCTTCCCAGTGTGAAGGCTTACAATATACCTGCAGTAATCAAGATAGCATGCCACTAGTGGAGGAAAAACACATAATCAATGGAACAGAATAGAAACCCAGAAATATATCCCACAAATATGCCCAATTAATGTTTAACAAAGAAGCAAAAGCAATTCAATCTAGGAGGGATAGCCTTTTCAGTAAACAGTGCTGGAGCAATTGGATATCCATAGGTTTAAAAATGAACTTCCACTTAAAACTCACACAGATACAAAAACTAACTCAAAATGGATCCTGGACTTAAGTGTAAAAAGTAAAACTAAAAATATTTCAGAGAAAAAAATGTCTTTGGGATCTAGGACTAAACTGTAAGTTCTTAGACTTGACACAAAAAGCATGATTTATACAAGGAAAAATTTATAAACTAGACTGAGGGAAAATATTTGCAAACCACATATCCAACATAGCCTTTATATCTAAAATATATAAAGAACATTCAAAACTCAACATTAAAAAAACAAACAATTAAATTAGAAAATAAGCAAACGGCATATACAGACGGCAAATAAACACATGAAAAGATGTCCAACATTATCATCATTACAGAAATGCAACTCATTGAAACCACAATGAGTTATTACTACACACCAACAGAATGATCCCTGTCATAGGCAGGTACACACGGTAGCTATGACAGAGGGGCCTTGGATACACAGAGCGAGCAGTGCGGGGAAACCTGCCAGCGGATTTCCAGGAAATGGATGGGCTGCATGGGGAAGAGGCTCTGGGAGATGTCTGGCTGCCACACTTCATGCAGCAGGATCTTCCCTCCAAGGCCTTAGGTCAGCCACTGCCCACCCCTAGACCCTGTAGTACACCCTTCTGTGTGTAGCTTGCATCTGCGTAATTCCTGCCTCTCTGCTTTTTGTTTCTGCAAGGGTAGAAGCCATGTTGAATTAGCCTCTTTACAAGACTTTGAAAATCTCAACAGGGTTGTTGGGAGAGAGGGAAAGGTTTTATGTGAATAGCTATTAATAATGACCATTAATTAATGACTGATACATCTTTACAAATTATGTAATTTTCCAAGGCTGTACAATTATACAAAAAAGATAAACAAACCTCAGAATAACAGAGAAGCCTTTTAAAAAATAAATTGGCATTGGGCTGTATCTTTTTTAATTAATAATGACTAATTAAGGCACATTGAATTTATGAAATCTAGAAGTTCAAAATAATACTCAGAAAACAGGAAAACAGAAACTAAATCAACTCAGGGTCATGACTGAAAGTTGCTAAGGCAACAACTCATTACTATGAAAATTGATAATTAAAGAAAAATAACTTATCTTGTGTTTCTGGCATGAACTGTTGCACATTAACAAAACTGGGTGGAAGAAAGTCCTTCAATACAGAATGACTAATTTATGGACGCAGATGGAATGAGAGAAAGTTTATTGTAAATGCTAATGAAATAACGGAATCAGGCAATGGTCCCTGGTGGATATTAAAACCATCAGGAGAATAGGTGACAGAGGAGCCAGGCAGTCCCCGCCTAAACTCCCTGAGCATCTCAGTATCCCTGAAAGACATCCAGACACATGCTCCTCCTCACTGTAATTCAGACTCCCTGACACCTATGAAGTACGAGGGCCCCAAAACTGAACCCGCATGCTTCAGATCTAAATTGTAGTCTGTACTAAATAGAGGAGATAGAATAATAAATTAATTCCCTAAGCAACCCCTGAACCCAATCTGGGGTGTAGAATATTCTACAGAACAAAAGAATAGGATTTTTCAACTAGATAATGGTGCATAAAAGCCTTAACCTGACCCAAGGACGTCACTTTTAGAAGGCCTGCTCTGAGATTGGCCTTTGCTGGCTCTGGGCACTCAGCTTTCGGAATATTCCTTATGCTGCCGACTGATAAGGTTGTTCTGTGGGCCTGGGCAGTGCACTCTGCTGTACCAGACACCTGGACTGCATGAAAATGTGATTTATGATGAACGCCTGCTTTCCTTCTGGGAGCCTGGGATTGTGGTAGGCTGAGAGTGCCTATCTGACCAGCCCCAACAAAAACTCCGAGTCCTAAGTAGGCTGCCCTGTGCAGAAACCCTGTGCACATGTTACTGTCTTTGCTACTGGAGGGAGGGCTGTGTTCTGTGTGGCCCATCTCAGAAGCCTGTTCCTGGATTTTTCCAGACTCAGCAGATTTCCACTGCTGGTCACAGTAATAAACGACAGCACAGGGCACAGGTGCCTCTGAGTGTGTTCATCCTTGTAGCAAATCACAGAGTGGTCATGGGAACCCCAAAACAACAAAACTGACTAAAAAGAAAATAGATAAGGGATGGAGGGAGCAAAGCTGTTCTAGAATAAGAGACATTAAGAGATATAACAACTAAAGCCATGAGTGGACCTTGTTAGACAATTCAGGGGCTTGACTTACTAGAGCCAACATTCCTCCCCCAGCAGACTAGGCAACCACAGGCAAAGTTCTAGAACTTTCCTGGCCACTCCTCCTGCTGGCCATCTCCTGGGCAATTCCAAGGAATTTCTCATACCTACCCTAAGCTCACTAAGAAGCACCTCTTCAGACCCACATCATCCATTCACCCTCCGGGCTCACTTACTGAGCCAAAATTCATAGCAACATGTTGAGGTGAAGTTTGGTTTCACAGGTAAATCAACAATGGACCTGCTCAGCCCAGGAAGTGTTTGCACATTGCTTCACGCTATTGAAGGTATTGCCACGTTTGTAATTTACCAGAAATATTAAATTGACAGGACTTAAGATCATTTGTGGAAATGCCCATTAGCCAAGTTGATAAACAGACAATAATTCTTCTCCCACACATACCCCAAGGGCTTCCACATCATCCCCTGCGCACACACACGGTCTTGCAAAGCAGGTGTACCCATCACACAGATGAAGACTCTGAGTTTCAAAGGGGTTCAAAACTGGTCCTCTCAAGGTCACCCCTCAAGGTCATGCCTCAAGTGAACGGTAGAGAGAGGGTAGGAAGCCATGTACATATTCTGTTTCCTCGGGTACACTTTCACTCTCCTCCAGAACTCTTCGTGCTCGTGTCAGTTATTCAATTCAGCAAATATTCCTGTACCATTTTCTACCTATAGTGAGAGACATGCTAATTTTTAGGAATGATGACACTAAGCCAATCTATTTAAGTAGTCAGGACTGGGCCCATCCAGAGTGTCTAAAATATCCTGACTGTAGGCACAGACAGATCAAGGGGAGCAGGCATGAAAGTCACCTCAAATATAATCAGTGCATAGACACCCGCCAGGATGGCCGCAGCGATGGTCACTTGTGCTTCTACACTTGCAGGCAGGTACTGATGAGCCATCAGGAGAGGAACAGCCTGGGTCTGCTGGAGGGAGGCCCGAATGCTGATGGACACAGCCTCTCTGCAGGAGGAAGCAAAGACCTCAGGGTTGGCAAGGGAAACAAATCCTGGATCAGCAACTGGGGTCCCTCACTGCGAGTCAGCCATGGCTGTAATCAGAGCCCTCTGCCTGATCTCACAGACAGAAGCACATTGAGCACCAGTCAGAGAGAGATGCAGGACGCAGCCTCCCTGTGGCCAGGCCCAGCCAGTCGACACAGGCCCCTCCCTGCAGGCATCACTCCAGCAGCTAAGGAGGAGCAGGGGCCTGCACGGTTGACGTGAGCCATTTAACTGCCTCTCTCTTTTTTTTTTTATTTCAGCATATTATGAGGATACAAATGTTTAGGTTATGTACATTGCCCTTACCCCCCCTCCCCGAGTCAGAGCTTCAAGCGTGTCCATCCCCCAGACAGTGTGCCCCATACCCATTAGGTGTGAATATACCCATCCCCTCCTCCCCTCTCCCATCTGCCCGACACCCGATGAATGTTATTACTATATGTGCACTTAAGTGTTGATCGGTTAAAACCAATTTGATGGTGAGTACAAGTGGTGTTTGTGTTTCCATTCTTGGGATACTTCACTTAGTAGAATGGGCTCCAGCTCTATCCAGGATAATATAAGAGGTGCTAGATCAGCATTGTTTTTTGTGGCTGAGTAGAACTCCATGGTATACATATACCACATTTTATTAATACACTCATGTATTGATGGGCACTTGGGTTGTTTCCACATCTTTGCAATTGTGAATTGTGCTGCTATATTTTAACTGCCTCTCTTCCTCCTCGCCCACACACCTGCTTTGCTTGCTTACAAACCGCAAAGCTAACTCCCGAAACTGCACTCCCTGACAGTAAGGAAAGGCACCACACACAAGAAGCCCGCGAATAACCCAGAGTTTGTGGCACGCTGAAACTGAAGCCTTTTTTTTTCAAGTTTAGTAAGCAATTTTTATGGGCTGTGTTCCCCTCACAAAAAAAAAAAAAAAATCCATATGTTCAAGTCCTAACCCCTAGTACCTCAGAATGTGACTGTATTTAGAGGAAGGTCTTCAAACAGGTAATAAAGGTTAAATGAGGTCATTAGGGTGACTCCTACTCCAACAGGACTGGTGTCCTTATAAGAAGAGATCAGGGCCCGGCCGCACACAGAGAGAAGACCATCTGTAAGCCGAGGAGAGGGGCTCAGGAGAACCAACCCTGTCAACACCTCAGTCTTGAGCTTCCAGCCTCTAGAATTGTGAGAATTGTGAGAAAATAAAGTGTTGCCAGAGCTGACTAATGCAGTAACGAAGAGTATAGATGGAACAGGAAGTGGCATTAAAAAAAAAAGAATCCTTAAATTTCCTAGAATTCCCCAATGTACAGCTTCATATTAATGAAATTAGAACACAGACTAAAAAATACTATTTGCTTCAAAGTGGATCCTGCCATCAACCCTCTTCCGTACCGACAGGCACGGCTCCGACACCCTCCCACAGCCTCTGAGCCCAGTCTATGCAGCACAAGCACCTTGAACAAGCACATAACTGACCCGTCGCTAGCTGTGCCGAAACTCGGTGTGCTATAGGTCAGACATCTCTAGGGGAGTATCTCCCAGAGATTCAGCCCCAAGACCTCATTCACCTGAAACCTACCTGCTCAGTACCTCAAAGGTCCTGCTCACCACCGAGCGCTCGTTTCTTCTTGGATTTAAAAATATTGTCCAATTGTAAGTGACCTGTAAAAGCCGAAGTGTAAAATCATGGTAAGGCTTTTCACCTGAGACATCATCTGGGCTCTGGCACTGTTCAGTTGAGGTATCGGTTTAGAATAAGAAAAGGAGAAAGAGAGGAGCAGCAGCGTGTTTTTATTTGGCTTAGTCCAGGTTGTCTGGAACCGGAAATTTCCACAATTCAGGGGGCTATGTTCAAAAGAAAACATTCAAGAGAAGAAAATACAGAATTAGTATACAAAAGTATGAAAGGTATAGAAGTAAATATTGATTTATTAAGAGAGACTTGGAGAAGTCCTCTGAGCCCCCTGAGTCGTGAGAATGCTTCCTGCTCATAAGCTGGAGGTGACAGACCCCCCCCAGAAAACCATTTACTCCCGGGTTCAAAGGAGCCCCTGCAAGGCAGGGCCCCAAGATGAAGCTTCATTTGCTACAGGCAAAGCTGCCCTGTACTTTTCCGTCCTTGTCCCAAATACGTGGAGAACCACCAGCCGAGAGGGGCCGGCCAGAGCAGAGGGGCTGACAGAGCTGATGGCAGCCTGTGGGGGGACAGGGAACTTTCCATGGGAGGACCCCAGGCTCCCCTACAAATTACAAAGGACATGGAAAACAGGAACTCTGAAATTGGTCAAAGCAGAGAAGTGCATGAATGGAGAGAACAGCAGTTCCCTTAAAACACTTTGGTGTTTGGAAAGAACATGTTTGAAAAAAATCCTTTAGTAAAGATCTCTTGTGTTCTTTGCATTTCAAGAGCTAGGCTTGCATGTGGGCAGGTCGGGTATATCAACATGTCACAAAGGGCCTTCCCCGGAGAGCAGGGAAGCCCAATATAGCTCATTTAATCTGGGCCGTAAACATGCACATGCTGAGAAAGCAGCTAGACAGCAGCTGCGCAAGGTCTCGCCTGCCCCATGCAAGGTTCTGGGACACAGGGCAGAGAGAGGTGTCCTCGCCTCTCTTATCACCAAGGAACCCCTTGCACACACGGGAACCAAGTTTACGTCCTAAGACCATGGCCAAGGCAACCAGATTAGAACACTGGTGTTGCACCTTGCGACTGCCCGGGAAACTGCATTCTCACTAATAATGAGACCTTTGCTCTGTGGGCCATGCTCTACAAGGCAGGAAAATGTGAGCGATGCGTTAATTCATCAGATGCTCCATTTTACATGGCAGAGCCTTGTGCACAAGCAGGGTTTTCTTCTACTGGTTATAACAGAGAAAAAGTCCATGAACTAGGGATATGACTTCCATGTGGAAGTCACCATGATAATCCAGGAGAGTCACCAAGGCCAGTACTCGGGGGATGGGTCAGGCTGTATGAAGCGGAGCTGTGCCTTTGGTGTCAAGGCTCTGGGCCATCTTGATAGCCACCTCTGCTGGCCCTCCTTGCTGTGTGCGGGCTGCCTTTGCAGGACGTGAACTGGAGGCCTTGGCTCTGAGACAAGGCTGAGCACAGGGCCTGTCAACATAGATGCAGAAGCCGGGGGAATCTATGCCCAGTCTCAGCAAGTGTCCCCCAGCACAAGGTGACTGTAGTGTGGGAGTGTCTTCTGTACCATGAGGTAAGGCCTAGAGTTAATTATACTTTAACAACAAAAGGAAAAACCTAGTTTCAAATATACAATGTTTCCCTGAATGGCCTAGTAAAATGGTTCTGAATAAAGAACTTGCAAGCCTGATTTTACTGAAATGGCAAGAGTTTTATAAATGATTCAGAGAAAAGTAGAAAAGAGAGTTTCAAAGACAAAGCAAAAGATAAGAGCCAATGGCTTGACTAATAATGGTGTCCTTGCCTTATGGCTCCCCATCAAACCTATTCAAGAGGAAACTCAATTTATAATGAGATGAAATGAGATTTTACAATTCCTTTCAAATAAATTATAAGTGTAACCTGCTGTGGCCGCCGCCGCCTGGAGCCCGGAACGTCTGCCTGGGTCACCTCCACCACCACGTGCTCTTCTCTCCCAGGACGACTCGGCCCGCCGGCCACCAGGGCCCCCGCCAGGTCCACCTGCAGCAGCGTGGAGTCTATGTGGCTGCTGAGGTTCACAGCTGGGGGTGGGTCAAAGTGAACCACAAAGCAAGGAGACACCTGATGTCCCAGCTACCCTCCAGATGCACACCCTCCTCAGACAGTGCACTAAGAAACACACATCTGGGCATTTCCTCTGACTGCCCGATACCCTTGGCCATTCTTATCCCTTCAGCTCCTCAGCCCGTACACATGCCGTTGGTTTTGCATTGTTTACTCATGTTTGGCATCCTCTGGCTTAAGATCTAAGTGGTGTCTCTCCAGTCCTACCAACTACCACCTCTGCTTCCACTTTTTACAGCCCTCGTAAAACGCATTCCCAAGTTCCTGGGCCCACGGTGAACAGTAGGCAGGAATGAACCTAAGGTATCCAGGCCCTGTTTGTAAAGTGAGAAATCACAAAAAGAATTGACAATAAGAATTCTGAAATTAGCTAAATCAGTAACGTCCACTGCAGTCAAGGAACAGAAATTCCTGCAACACACATTAGAGGGCTCTTGATCAGGGAAGAGCTATCAGGAAGAGAGGCTCCTCCTGCCTCAAAATGCTACCCCCTCCCACGAGGTACTTACCCCCCAGCAGCCCTTCCCCTTAGCTCCCACATCCCACCTTTGTGGGCTGTGCTCTGACTTACCCACTCTGCTGGGGGCCACTCCTTCAGGGCCTCCCACCTCAACAGCAAGACCCTGAGAGCCAAAGGTGTCTAACACTGATGTGGCTAGCTCCGCCATTTTCATCCAGAAGAGAAAACTGTTGTGAGTGGAATAGTAAATTTCACAATTGTTTGTGCTTGATACCGGATCTCAAGTCTTTTGATAGCAGCTCACTGGTTTTAGGATGATTCTGTAACTAATTCCTTTATTCTTCCTTAAATCCCTAAAAGAAGCAAGTGGCTTATGGCACAGACTTGGGGGAGGCAGAGTATCTGCGGGGGTTAATGGATGGGTACTCCTTTTTTGTTGTTTCATTTTTTCCTCTGGCAGAAAGTACAAAAACATCCAGGTAAAGAAAGTGTTTAATCAGGCCATTGTCTCTAGGAGAGCCCAGAGCAGGCAGTCGCCCCCAGCACGAGGCTAGATAGCACCTCCACACACCTGTGCTGCTATGCAGGTCCCCAAAAGGACAAATGGAAAATGGAAGTCACACATGAGGCAGATTATACAAAGAAAAAAGCCCCAAAGAGACACTGCTGCTTCTGCCTCGCCTGAAATTATTCCTGTGCTGGTCCCTACCCAGGACAGACTCGGCACCTGGGGTGGTGAGAAGTATTTTAGCACACGACGCATTAAGACACCTTGCTAACACCAGGAGGTGGGACAGCGCCACCTGGAGGCACCCATCAGAAGGGCAGCGGGGAGGTGACCAGGGAACAAAACACGGTGCAGTTAACCATCCAAATGGAGTGTACACCAAGTCCAAGGGACCGCACACACTGCCACCCCACCTTTTCTCTCACCCTTCCAGACGCCCACCGCATGCTTAGGGTTCAAAGTCCACCCCGATGTTCTGGTGTCAGCAGTCACTTTCAGACCCCAGCAAACAGGAGCCTTGGAATCGCACCATCCCTGCAGCCAGCTTTGCTCCTTGCCTCCCAGCCCCAATGCCCTGCCCCGCCTCCCTCTGGACTGGTACCTTGGCCTCCAGCACTCCCCACACCTGGACAAGCCCTATTATACCTCTTTGGAGATGTCACTGGTGCTCTGCTCTCCTCAAGCCTTTCCTTGTGCCCCACATTTGGACCCGAGGGGACCCTCTCACTCCTTCCTGAATTCTGCTGTGGACTGTGAGTACTCTGTTACTAAAGGGTTCATTCATTCCGTACTGCAGTTTGTTTCAGATTTTTCTCCCCAACTAGTCTAGCTCCTCAAGGGAAGGAACTACATCTTATTCATTTTTCTACTTCTCTGGAGACTAATGTAGTTCTCACTGTTAGGCAAGTAGCCTTCACCAGACCCCTAGGGAGACAAAGGAATGGCATGCAAAGAAGGAGCTCGAATTCCTTTCCCTGCCCCCCAGAGGGATGAAGTTTTATCCCTCCCTCTCTCCTGATAAGGACGATGCCGGAGCTGAAGGATGCATGTGACTGGGGCAGGGGTCCTAGGAGCTGGTTGTTTGAAAAAGAATTTATTACAAGCAGCTGTTCTGGCCCACTTACTACTCCCAGAAAAACCCTCTATAAAACCCACCACTCTTCCTGGGATAGACGCTTTTTTCAGCCTCCACCCATCTGCACCCAGATGCCCAAAATAAACAGCATTTTGCTACACATGAGGCTTCATGTGTGTCTCTCTCAGCTCTGGACCTAACACTCACCACATTAGATGTCTCTAATAAATATGTGTTTAACTAATAGATATTTGTTTCCAGCATCATCCTTGAAGTCCTCCAAACCTAGACCAGAGTCCTGGGCAGGCAGCAAAGGTGTGGAGGAGAGAGCCATCGCCTCCCTTCCCCGGCTGCATCAACCACGGCCTTCCTGCCTTTCCCTTTACCCAAATCTAGGCCATCGTTCAAGACCTAACTCCCCTGAAGCAGGTCGTAAGACTCTCACGTGGAAGGTGCCTCATACACCGAGGAAATGCACATCCTTATCTCTGAAGGTGGAGGGAGGCCAAGGGCATCTAATCACTCAGGCCCTACGTCCTAATGACTGCCCTGAGCTCACACCCTTTGGGCCTATTACATTTTCCATAATGCACCATCAAACCTAGTATAAAACACTCAGCCTCGACTACTTCTTTGGGTCTTCGTTTTCTTATGAAGTCTCCCATGTCAGATAAAATGCATATTAAATAAACATGTATGTTTTTCTCTTATTCATCTGTCTTTTGTGAGTCTAATTTATAGGAATCCAGTTGGAGAACCCAGCAGAGTAGGGAGAAAAGATTTAGTTCCCTTCTCAACACTTTGCATAATGTTATCTCTGTATTCTCTGAGAGCCCAGGCTATGGTGCTCAGTGGGATGAAAAATGGACCATAAAGAGAGGGAGGGAGGGGAGAGAGAGAGAGAGAGAGAGAGAAGGAGACGTTAAAGAAGACAACGAAGGAAGAGAGCGAAGGAGGAAGATGAGAAAGGAAAGAAGGAGGGAGGAAGGGAAGGTGCGCCTAATTACCTGCACGTAAGGTTTGCTGGCCTCTGTTCATCTGCCCAGTGACCTAGGAGCCTTTGACAGGCCTCGAGCATAATAAGCACAGACAATTCAGGGACAAAGAAATTTAGGTTGTCTGCAATTACAGGTTTCTAAAATAAACCCTTCAATTACTCAGCTGACACAGCCTGCCTGTTGCAAGAAGACACGGAAGTTCACAGGAGAAAGGCAGCTTTGTTACTCCCCAGCTAAAGGACAGCGGTGCTTTCTCCAAAAGCCCTTCCAGTCACAACAGACAGCCCTGGCGTCCCTCCTCCAGGCCCCAGCCAGAGGCCAGGGAGGGAGGGTGCAGAGCTCTTTGCTCAGGGCTGCTGTTGTTGGCTTTTCAAAACCAGCGCTGAATCCATCCTGCCTCAGGCCTGCACTTCACACCGTTTCTCTGAGAATCCCCTTCAAAGGCCCAGCACCCCCTTAGATCCCAGCAGCTTTCACAAACCCTCAGGGCAGATTCTTAGCCCAGGATCTTGGGAGAGGGCCTGTGAGCTTCCAGAAATCCGTGGGAAATCCCTGGGAACATTACATTTTTTTCAAGAAGCTTGGGGGAAACTCGAGTCAGCCCTCACAGAGGCTGCTGATCCACAGAGCTGGAGGGACCACTCCACACATCCCTGACTCCTCCCCTGGCTCCTCCATCTCTCCACCCAAACTCGCTGGCCACTCAGAGAGCAGGAGAGCAAGCTCCCCTGCCATCCCTGCTGCCAGGAACGATTTATAAAATGCTTGAGAATAAAAACATACACTGGGTTGTCAGTGGGATGAACAAAGGGCTTTTATCTGCTAATGATGTAACCTCAGCATCCTAACCTGCTACACTCACCTGGTATTTCTCCTGATGGTAAGGGTGTTGGTGTCCACCCAGGTGGGCAGAGCACTGAATGTTCCAGTCACCAGCCTCGCCCAATATTCTCCCTCCCTGTCCGAGTCTCACTGAAGACTCTTCTGGACAGGATCCAGCGCCTCCCTTCAGGCTTGTGGGTCCCCCCCCCCCACCCGCAGCAGGTCACAATCACCTGCACAAGGGGAGGGCAGCACCTCCCTCCCTGGGGGCCCTCATGAAGCTCTGAGAAGGCCCTGGGGGAGCCAGGGAAGTGGGGGACATCTGAGCTTTCTTCTACCCATGGAGGTGACAGAAGTAAAGACACAGAATGAGAAGCAAAGTTTGTCAAAATCACACAGCTCTTCAGTTCTCTCACAGGGACATACTTCTTTGACGCAAGCTCAGACAGTGTTAAGGGGGTGAAGAAAATACAAAGGCTTGCATGAGCACTCAGTTCATGTGGCAGCCGCCCCGTCCTGAGGGTAGTGTGACCAGCACCTCTGTCCACCGGGATGGAGGAAGGCGCGTGGACCCTGACCAGGGCGCCTCCCAGGCACAGGCAAGGCCCTGGTGCACCAGGCCTTTCCAGAAGGTGCCTGTGTGGGGAGGGTGTCCCAGGGAAGGGGGGGGACTCCCAGAAGGGCTCAGGAAAATGAGACTGCGCAACAGATTACAGGTGGCTGCAAGGAAAATGACCCAATTTCCTAAAATGTCAGCTCACCAAGATTACCAACCGAAGATACTAAAGAAAAAAATCTTGCCATTTAGCTCTCTAAGTGAATTAATTCCTTTTCAAAAGATAGTCATCTGAAATATCTGGCCTGGCCAGAGCTGCCTCCCCCCTCCCCAACTTGCCTCTCCCAGGACCCTCCACTGCCACCTGCCACCCTGGCCACTGCCGGGCGTCTCAGGGGCTTCCACACTCAGATGTCTTAATCCTGACAGAGGCTGTGGACTCCCATTCTCAGCTGGGATACATGGAGAGCTGGGAAGGCACCACTCCCAACCCTGCAACCAGAAAAGGCTAAATAAACATGCCAGTGACTCACACCTTTCCAGAACGAGGATGCAGGGCAAACAGCTCCCCTGAAACCCAGAGTGAGACAGGTGAGGTGGCTGCAGAGAGAAACAGCTTCCCTGGAACAGGTGCCACTGCCATGCTCTAGAAGCGGGTCAGTTTCAACCAGAAAACTTAAAACTTGCTCAAGCTCAAGTGTGGGCTTGCACGAGAGTGGGAAGCCCCTGGGAGTCACAAGCAGGGGTGTTCCCACCTTCCTGCAGGGTTTTCCTCCAGGGCCCCCAGCAGGTGCTCCCAGGGAAGGCAGGAAGGCTGGGGAAAGGGTCCCCAACAGTGCCACCTGGGGAAGAGTCACTGCCACCCTGCACCCACTCCCACTGCCTCCATCTCCCCTAAGGAGTAAAGGCCTCGATTTGCGTGGGAAGGGCATCAAATCTGGTCGCCAGAGGGCGCAGCTGGAAACCCCACAGCTGAGGGAAGTCAAGCGGCAAGAGCAGCTCTCACCCCAGCAGGGGTGGGCACAGAGCCAGGTCCCGCAGACACAGCAATTCCACGTGGCTGGTGCACCCGAGGTTGTCAAGGCAACTGCAACCCTCAACACAGCCAACTTCTCGCTAGATTTATACGAACACCCCAACCTGTGCCTGCAAACATCAAGCTTAAAAACCACTGACCTCGGCATATACCGTCCTATAGGATGTGTCTGGCTTTCTGACCCAGATGACCCAGCCAGGGCAGGGCCAGTGAACTTGAAGGCAAGTCTGTAGGAACCACCCAAGCTGGGAACAGGGGTGGGAAGGAGCAGAGTATCCCAGAGACACAGGAAGCCAGGCGGTAACTGGAGCATGCCACTGCTATCACCCCTCCTAGGGGCTTCACCAACAACTGCCCATCACTGACTCCCAGGGACTCCCTCCCCTCTGTCCTGGAGAAACAGAATAGAGCGGTCAGGAATGGGGAGGGCCCACGCTGAGACCTTCAGCGACAGCCGCAATAGTTCCTGAGTGACCCTTTGCTTTCTGAATCTCATTCCTGCGTATTTTGGATACAGTAGCTTTCCAGCGGTGACACAGCCAACAGCTGCCAGAACTTTCCTTGATCTGGATACAGGCTGAATAAAATCTGTAAAAACCAGAAATAGTTCATGATAGATTTTTGGTACAAAAGCAATAAGATTTAAATAATTTTGATAACAGTTGAAAATAGGAATACAATGTAGTGCTGGTTTATGTATCCAAAACTCACCAGCTTACTCTGAACAGCTTTTTCTTGGATATTAAAATATTCTGATTCATTATACTATGTTCAGCTACAGTGGGCCTCGATTATTGATATCTGCCAATTTTAAGGATTAAATTGTCAAAGGTGGATAAAACGTGGTTTTCCCATATTAAAGAGTAAAGGAATACAACCTTGTGATGGTTGTAGCATGTGTTTGTGGAATTTGCAAAGTACCCTATACACCATCAAGAAGTAAATTAAAGTGATGATAAAATGACAGATTATAGACATTCATGTCAAATTCCTCAAACTCTATTTTGGATGTGCCTACAAATCACTGAAACTCCATCTCCCAGTAGGCTGAAGACTAGACACAGAGCTCAAGTCAGCTCTTGGGGACCAGGGGACACCTGACCCACCCTTATGCCCTCCTTTGAAGTCCCAGTGCACCCACTAGCTCCTGCTGAGCAGTGGGGCTTCAGAACCACACAGTCGTGTGAGTAGGAAGTGGACAGGTGAATTGGTAGCCAAGGTCTTGCACATCGTGTCCAACCACCACACCCTCACCCCACCTTGCTCACATCCCATACCCTGCCACGGCAGCAGCACCCCCACCCACTGTGGTCTCCCAACAACACACCATGTTATGCCAACACTAAAAAGTGGCACTCACCCAAATGACTCCCCAAGCACAGACACAACCCCATAGTGTAGTGCCACCCTGCACGCACTCCCACCACCACAGACCACAAATGACCCACAGGTCTCACACACAGACACCAGCCTGTATTCTGGGTGCCTACCATGTGACTCGGGCTACATCAAGCCACAAAGCACACAAACGCTGGCAGTGTGCTGTCACCCCAGACATGTGACCTGTCACCCCAGAGGACATACTCAGGTCCCCCTGCAGCTCTGACTGCCTGGCCCCCCTGCCAGGTTCCAGCCACCCACAGCTCTTCCTTGGCCGGCAGGGTCCCATTTGCCCCGCACCTGCCAGTGTCCTCCCAGTGAAGAACAGACACCACTCCACCACCTGGGGTCACCAGGAGGGCCCCACCTCCCCCTCATCCCCATGAGTGCACCTGATGTTGATTTGGCTCCAGGATGAGTCTTATCATGAATGTTAACATGTTTGAAAGGACAGGAATGTAGGAGTAAGTAAAATCAGAGGCACCTCCGTGGTGCGGAGCTTCACTCCCTCCCACACAGGGTAGCCCAGCTGGGTGGAGGCCCAGGACACCATCTCAAAGGGGCACTGAGACAGTCCCAGGGCCACCCATAATTGCTGGATATTCCCAACACCGGGGAAGAGTATGACTGTACATGGTTGAAAAGGGAATTTGGCAAGCCACTTGAGGGGGAGGAGAGACCCAGGGCAAGCTATCCTGCCTTCCACAGAGCAACACCAGGTTGCCCAGGCTTCTACTGTGCAACTGGGAGCACAGCCGAGGAGCACTCCCAAGGCCAGGCCTCCCTCGACCCCCCTAAACCCGCCACCCCATGCACCTCGGCATCTCCTCCAAGGAAAGAAGGGTCAGCGAATCAGGCAAAGGGGGCCAAACAGTGGGCTCCACAGCTCAGTCACCCTGCTATCCAGCCCAGGGCACTGGGGGGCTGTGCCTGCCCACCAAGGCCCCCAGGGCTTACACTGACCCAACAGCATTGCTGGGGGCGGCCCCGGTACTCACGGAGCACAGCACCACAAAGACAAATAGGCCCGTGATTCTCAGCCACTGCACACAGCGCCTGCAAAAGAAAAGGTCAGTCCTAAGTCACAAGGGCCGGCAGTCGTGTTTGCATGTGTCCAGGCTTGACCGCCTCAGACACCTCTCTGAAGCCTTATATAAACTCCATCCCAAAGCACACATTTTGAATTTTCCATAACATGATATGAAAGAGGACACTGCTGACCAGTGAACATACTGCCCCATCCAAAGGAGCTTGGTGGAGGTTCCAGAGAGGAACAAAGTTAACCACAGACATTTGCACACAGCTTCTTGCTGAGGAAGCTAGAGTTTAAGATTTGGGGCACCCTCTAGCCTTTTAAAACCTCCAGTTTCCTAGGGAAAAAAATGAATTCAATGTCTTATCTTGGCTCTCCAGTTCATATTTATCAGTTATTTTCCCCTAAGTTTTCTGGAAAGTTGGAATACAGATTCAATCGTCAAATACAAAAACACAATAATTTAAGAAGAAAATTACAGTGCTGTGTGACTGGTTGTACTAGCAGAGTCTCTCAAGAATTCCTTATAAGATCACTTAATAGACAACCATGCCATGCACTCAGCCCCCACTGAGGACTTCTGAAGGCATTCTGGCCCAGTCACCATTGCCCACTCCTTAAACATGGCCCCCAGGCCCTACATGAACCTGGGCCTGGCCCACCCCCAGCCCTTCCAGTTGCACTAGCATCCTTGCTGCTTACAGACTGGACCACCAGGCCTTTGCCCCACCAGGGTGCTCCCTGGCTGCAGTCCTCCCATCATGCCCATCTCTGCCCACTTAGCAGCCAGATCCCATCTCCTAATGACATGGTCACCAGCCACTCCCGGGATGTGATCTTCCCCCTGCCTTCTCTGAGAGAGCAGGCACTGGGGTATTTTTGCTCTGTCCTCACACATGGAAGGGTGCTGGTACCTGGCTTGTGTTTGATGCATGTTTGTACAATGAAGCAAGAAACTCTGTGTTCGGGCATCTATTTAATACTCTCATCACTTAGTAAAGTTCCATCCATCTTTGAAAACTTTCTTTCTGATCTTTTGAAAATGGCAAAGTCTTGTTTTCCAATCTCTTCTATTTAATGAATTTGATAAATAATCATTTCATGCTTCCAAATTATGATTCAAGAGCTCCTTCTTAAATAGGAATCAAAATGGCATTTCTTTTTAAAGCATGAAGCATTAATTGAGCTATTCTAAATACAAATGTCTTTCTACATAACTGGCACCTGCAGCAGAGCTGACAATCCAAAATACAAGATTCTTTTACGAGTTTATTCACTGATCATGCATGGTACTTTCCGGACATGTTATAAGGAATGGAACTACTAAAGTCCTTTAGTTCCGTGACAAACTCAAGGCAAATATTCCAGGAATCATAGAAGATAAAACCACTGAATGTAAAGTCTCAAATGTACCTTGATTCTATTTTTCCATGTTGTGGGACAGTTGAGGACACAGCATCTTCTGGGGAAAGACATTAACAGTGTCAAGGTCTATCACTTGATGACCCATGGCACCAGGTCCCCATTCACATAATTTCATAGCAGATTCATCAGCCAAATATTTGTTGCACCTACGAGGGTGCTGAGACCAGTCATTGTGAAGAAGCTGCAGATGGTTGGGAGTCAGAGTGGGAGGAGACAGCTCCATGGTCAAGCAGCAGTGGAGCATTTGGGGTCAAATCCCTGACCCTTGGCTCATAAGCTGTGCCCTGGGCACAACACTTACCCTCCTTGAGGTGCTCTCCATCCACCTCCCAGGACTGCTGGCAGGGTCAACAGGGTACCTGGGCAATGGTCCCAGCACACAGCAGGCAGGGCTTTGAAGGTGGGCCTCTCTGGGGTAGGTAGGTAGGTACGACTGTGACAGACGGGTACACTGCCAATCAACCCGTCAAGTATTTCAGAAAAGACTGGTCCCTAAACATAGTGATATGGTAACACCAATATTTGATAGTTCCATAGTGTTTTTTCACACATCTACAGCTTCTGCACGTATCACCTCAGTGCAGTGTATGCCCACGGGAAGCCACGGACCAAGGGGAACATCGGGCAACAGAGGGTTGCACGTCATGCCAGGCTCTGCCACCGCCACCGTCGCCCAGCTACCTCAGGGCAGGTCCTGGCTTCCAGCCCTTGTTCTGTTCCTGGAGACGCTGCTTTCGAGCACATTGCTCTCAAAGGACTCCTTCCTCCAAATAAATGTATGCAAGAAAGGAAGCCCAGCCAATAAATCTGGTAAAATGAGAGCGCTCCTGCCCAGCCCAGCAACGAGCATCAGCATACGAGCACCAGCATACAGCTCCGGCTCTCCCATGCGCATGCGTAGCCTCAGGCTTCCGGTTCCCACAGCGGGAAAATACCGCCTCCCTCTGGCTGCGCAATGCACTGGCCCCAATTCATCAATAATCACAAAGATAGCATCAAAGGGGTCCCCTGAATCCAGTAGCTTCTATTTGCAAACCTAATGGCCATGAAGACGCCCCAACCACACAAGCACGAAGGAGAGGAATACAGGATGGGAGCCATTTATGTTTGTAATCGGTTTCCATTTGCAGGGCTACCATAAATGTCTTCCTAGGCCTGGGGCAAAGATAGATAATCTTGAAGTGTTAGGTAGATAGCTAGGATCTCCACCTGTTCTAGAGACAAGAGTGCCCTGCTTTGGTTCTGCCTCTAGCAGGTGCCCCACCTGGGAAGAAGGATAAGGGCAGGCATCTGTCTTGGTGATTGCCCCACCCTTAATCCTATCCCTAGCAACTGCTACACCTGGGGAAGGAAGGAAGGTGTTATCAATCTGTGAATTCCCCAGCCTAGGCATAATAGGATTTGGAAAGTGATTTAGAGTAACCTAAGGCTCATTAGTCATTAGTTTAAATCTACATTATTGTTCACCCCTTCCCCTACCCCAAGGTAGGGCTTTCAGAGAAGCAGCTTGGGTACGAAGATACAACCTTGAGAATACCTGGTAATCATTTGGTAACATCCTACACCTCCTGAAAGCCCTTCCCTAGACCAGGCCAACAAAAGGAAACAACTAGAGAATTCACAGAGTCAGTTAGCCTGTCAAGCCACAGCCCCTGGCCGGTGCAGGCCCTCCAAGTCCACCTACCTCAGCTTCGGAAGATGCACGCGGACGTGAGTGCTGTCCACAAGTTCCCCCTTCTCTGAGGAGGCCGATGTCCCTGAACTAGCCACCTCTCTGCTCAACAGGTATCTCTGCTCCCACTCAGCTGAGCTGTTTTCCCAAGATTCTTCTGCAGCGATGAACTCTGGATGGTATCCAGGTATGCACCGTGACCTGGAAAGCAAGAGCTTTGTGGTTATCTTTCCTGAAATAATGGCATCTCCAAAACAAGATTTCCTCTCATTCACAACAAGTGAAATGTCATAAAATCAATCCTGGTCTTCAAAAGAATGACAGTGTAGTCTTGCTCTGTCACACTGGCGACATCACAGAATACTTGGCTCAAAGCAAATCTCCTGGGGTCACTCAAGTCTTCAAAGTGAATTGTGGGCCTTCAATAAACATCAGCCCTTTCTGAGTTTGGGACTTTCAATGAAGCTGTTTCTGGCTGGTTCCCACTCATTTCCATATTTGCTTTCTCTCTTTTTTTCAAACGAAATAACTAAGCATCTACTTGGAAAGGTGTGAATAAAGTTAACCATAAGCTAAAAAAATACATAGTTCTTAGAAAATACAACCCAAAATTCCTGTTGCCTGAGTTTTGTCATTTACACCTCTTAAAGGGGGTTGTCCATGTGACTTCTTCTCTAAGCTCTGGCAAAACAGCACCTCCTATATTCGGTCACTCACAAGTTCCTGAGGCAGAAGACTTCATCTTTTCTTCTCCACATCCACAAGTGTGCAGGTTACCTCTGAGCAACGAATTTTCATTTTGCCACCTGTCTTCTGTTCTTGGCTTGTAATGCTGATTTGTGACTCTCACGCACAGGGGCAGACACACACATTGTGAGGTGTTTGGCTGCCTACGCTCATTTTCTCTGCAGCCATAAAGGACAAATGGACACTTTTTTCTTCTATTTTGCTTGATGATTTTTGAGTACTTTTGACAGATTCCTAATTCCCCTGTAACACAAGACACTTCGTCATCATTGAGGTTTGATACCGGTGGGTTTTATCAGTCTCTTTTCTGATTTGTTCAGGTTTTTCTTTAAATCGTTCACCGGCAGTGCTGGCAGAGCCGCATCCTCCACCTTCACGTGCCAGGCCTCTGCATCTTGCTCCTCCAGGGACCCGCATACCTGCTGTTCCATCTCTTCCCACGCAGCAGGCTCAGCAGACAGCGGTACAGCTAGAACATAGCTGGGTGCGCTGGGTGCAGGGCCCTCAGCACCCAGTGACTCTGATAAGCAGAGTTCCTGGAAGCTCTTCCCACGCCTACAGGACTTACAACAGGACAGAGATCTATTTGCTTTCTCTTTGAGTGTGCTAGAGTGGGCAATGCCTAGATCTGTTATACATTTCCTGAAGCAAACTAAGTAGTGTAAGCTTTCCTCCTCTGTATAGGTGTAATGGGGCTGTAGGGATGAATAGGGAACATCAGTACCTCACTTAAATAGGCCAAAGAATGGGCCTATATCTGGAAGGATGAATCAAGGGGAATAACAAACTTTTCAGAATTACATGTGGACATGTCCATTTACTTTTGGTTGAATTATTGGGCTTCTGAGCAATTCCCTCAGTATAGATGCACTTAACTCTAGCAAGGTTGTACCAAAAGCTAGAATTTTTATGTATTGCATGGAATACTCATGGGATCACAATATTGACATTAACAACAGCTGTGATCTGTTACTTGTTAGCAACAAATGATGACAGCTGGGCAGAGTAGCTCACACTTGTAATTCCAGCACTTTGGGAGGCTGAAGTGGGAGGATCACTTGAGTCCAGGTGTTTGAGATCAGCCTGGGCAACATAGCTAGACCCTGTCTCTACAAAAAATTTTCTTAAAATTAGCTGGACATGGTGGTGTGCACCTGTAATTTCAGTGACTTGGGAGGCTGAGGTGGGAGGATCACTTCAGCCCAGGAGTTGGAGGCTGCAGTGAGCTATGATAGGGCCACTGTACTCCAGCCTGGGAAACAGAGCAAGACCCCATCTCTAAAAAAGAGAAGGAAGAATGAAGAAAAGAAAGAAAAACAAATGATGTCACTCAAACCCCAGCTAGCATGACAGGGCATTGGGATTCTCCTGAACACTTATCATTGCTTTAGAACTGATTCACAAGAAAAAAGTATTATAAGAATCCCAGAGATGTAGAACAGGCTGTGTAAAACCAATACGTAACGAAATGACTTTGAAATTAGTCATATTTTCTATCAATTTTGTGACTGAAAATGCTCAGGTATGCGAGCATCACCTTCCTCCTAAATGCTAGAAAAACCCACAAACATAGCAAAATTGGAACTAAGGAAACTGTTTTCTTATAAGTAGAAAGACGAAAGCAAGTTAATGTCAGTGCTTTCTAGAGCAGGGCTGTGCAACAGAATTTTCTGTGGTGATGGACATGTCCTCTGCCCCTGTCCAGTATGGTAACCACCTGTGCTACTGACCACTTGAAATCTGGCTAGTGTGACTGAAGCACTGAATTTTTAATTTTCATTCATTTAAATTTGAATAATGTGAAGCATGGCTACCAGTTGGTCAGTGCAGAGGCAGAACATGCTCTGACCCCTGTACCATACATTCCTGCCCTCAACACCCTGGAAAGTGCACTTTCTCTTCTGAAATTATCTAAATCAATGGATGTTCTCCAATAAGCCATTTGATCAAATTAAAACTGCAACAGAATTAAGTTGATAAAAGTAAAGCATCAAGAAGACCCTCCTACCACCAATACCTTAGTTAGCTTCATGCAAAAAAAAAAAAAAAAAAGCATTTTGTAATCAAAGCTGCTGTGAAGTGGTTTTGTGACAGGAGGCTCAGCTCGGCCTCCCAGGGCACGTCTCTGTGCTCCACATGCCCAGGACAAACGCTTCCACGTTACTGGTTTTCCAATGAATTGCAAGTTCTAAAATGTCTTAGGCCTTAACAGTTTATCAAGTAATTAAAGAAAAAGCATTAAGGAAGTAGATGTGCCAAGTGTTTGTTTTCACAGTTATTGATTAGGAGATGTGAAAGAGAATTAAGTCATCCCCCACTAGAGAAACTTTAAGCAGCTGGGTCAGTGGAAATGCCTCAGCTTGCACCCCTCACCCACCCAGGCTCTGAGGGGCTGGGGGGAGGGGGCATGCTGGGCACAGGGACATAGGATAGAGAGGGCACAGGCTGGCAAACATCACAAGGGCAAGTTTAGAAGGAAGGGCATGAATGTGGTGTTTGAGAGCACAGGAGAAGCAGCATTACTCTTGGGGGAGGTGGAGAGGTACTAAAGTTTCTCAAAGGAAGTGACATTGGAGTGCCCTGGAGAGCTGGAGAGGGAAGCAGGTTTCTCTAGTCAAAGAGCTTGGTGGGAACATTCACAAAGAGACACAGCTTGTCATCAGGAATCTCCTGGAGGGAGCCAGGCAGATCATCCCTGTACTGAGAGGTGATAAATCCAGATTCTCACACTCTATCCAAATCCTGAACCTGAGTGTTGGAGGGTGAGGCCAGGAGTCCACCTGGCATGCAAGTGCCCCTAAAGTGTGAGACCCCACTCCTTGCCCTGGCTGCAGACAGCACTAGGAAGAGGGTGGGCAACTCAGAGGCTCACAGGAAGTGAAGGAGACACAAGAGTCACCTGTCGATGCAAGTGCACAGGGTCAGTGGCCAGGAAAGGGAGGCTCCGTGATGATGTCTCCATGTTGTAATTGACCTTGTAAGATGGCCCCTTCCCTAAGTTATTTTTTGTTCTCTCCCCAATACCTCAAACTTTCAGACCAATAAAGCCTAACAAGAACAGCTTAAGCCATGGGGCTTCCTGGCAACTCACCATCCATCACCAAAGCTGACCCTTGAATCAGACCACCTGCAGACCCCATGATTCAAGCCCCATGCAACCCAACCTGCATTCTACAACCCACTATAAAAGTCTTTGCCTTATTTGTTTGGGGAGACTGATTTGAGAACTATCTCCCATCTCCCAGCTGACATTAATTTGCAATAAAACCTTTTCTTCCCTGGCAATATTGTTGTCTCAGTAATTGGCTTTTTGTGCGGTAAGCAACTAGACCTAGGCCAAATACCTTTTGGGTATGGTAACAATGCGTGTGATGTTTGGGGAACCAGGAGACACCAAGCAGGTGGCTCTGGCTTCTGGAAGTTTGCAGAAGAAGAGATGAGGCTGAAGGCCTGGGCTATAGCCTTTTATCCTGGGCAGAAGCGTCTATAAATTATCCTCCAGATCACCTCTGCTCAGGCAATTCCAGAACCACCCAGATTTGTGCCAAAAAGAGCCTTCAGCCTTGCAGGAAATGGAGTTTTCTTGTGAATGATACACACAGAGTTTCTCACCTTCATCACTATTGACATTTGGGCTGGATAATTCTTTGCCATGGGGACTGTCCCATGCATTGCAGAATGTTTAGCAGCATCCCTGGCCTCTACTGTTAGACACCAGTAGCGCTTCAGACCCCAGCGTGACAACCAAAATGTCTACAGACTGTGTCAGCCTCAACCCTGGCTGAGAAACCCCAGCCAGGTGACACATGCTCGCATGGCTGAGCCCAGGTGCTGTGTGATCATTACAGGGTTACGCCCAAGGCCATCTGCAAATTCATAAGTCAGAATATAACCACTAGAATGGTGAACGCCTACCACAATGAATTGTCAAGGATCTGGCAGATGTCTGGCAAAAATTCATTATCTCAGGAAGAAATTCCCTAGCAAAGTGCCAAAGACCATGCTCAGAAATTTCTTAGTTTCATAATAAGGGAAAAAAACTCACCCTTTCTCCTGTGAGGAATTCCTTAGCAAAGGTGTGTTCTCCGTAAAGCAGAGGTCTTTAGACCTGGAGCTGAAGCTCTGGGGCACAGGAGAGTGAGGCCTGTAAGAAGGAAGGAAACAGAGTCACCAACATACAAACTGACGAATGTGCTCCCAGCAATTGGGCACTAGAT
Source organism: Lemur catta (assembly GCF_020740605.2). Classification (NCBI taxonomy): domain Eukaryota; kingdom Metazoa; phylum Chordata; class Mammalia; order Primates; family Lemuridae; genus Lemur; species Lemur catta. Next base: position 22,021,405 of record NC_059136.1, read on the forward strand.
TCAAGAATGTGCCCACAATTCAGTGATAAATTTTACATGGAAATTTGACTAAAGGTCTATCTGAATTGTAAAAAGCTAGAGTTTCAGGAGAGACCATTAGAAACAACTCTCCCCAACTAGATTGAAAATGCAAATCAGAAACTCACACAGGAGACCAGATGCCGTGGGATGATACCCTTAGGGTCAGTTTGGCATTAATAGGAGATTCAGACCTTTGCCATTTCCTACAGAGCTTCCCATTAAGAAAAGCATTCAGAGTCTGATAGGCCATTTTATATGCAGAAAATTCTATTATTATTTTTCTTAAGATCACAAGGTATTTACATTTAAAATATTCTAATAGAAGACCAAGCTGCAGAAGTCAGAGCCAAGGGGTCCTAATGACATGACAACCGGAACAGCAAAGAGGAGGCTCTCCAGAGTACGCAGTCACAACTGAAGCAAAGCCAAGGTCCACACGGGGCAGGAAGGCCCTTTGCTACACTGGCCTGTTCCCTGAAGGAAGGGCCACCATAAACGTATGATCCAAATCAGAAGCTTTTCGAGAGGAAATAATCGCACAGGCACAGCAGGGTCCACCAACATATATGGTCGCCCTGTTAAAGGACACATGATGTTTAAAAGCAACCAGTTTTTCATGAGAAGTTACAGAAATCATTTTCATTCCTAATCCCTGGGAATATGTCATTTTACACACTGTCATTTTATATATTGCCTTCCTTAAAGGAGCCTGGTCATGCAGAGATGCTGTGGATGCCCTGAAACACTCACCTGGTAAAAGAGCAGTAATCTTTCCAATTGTAGATACACAACAGGGGATGAATTTTAAGAAAAATATTTCCACTTGCTTCTCTTTCTCATTCAAGCATTCACCTGTGTCCACCCAAAAGAAGTGACTGAGGCAAAAATCTCAGTGGAAGTTCATCAAGCCAAAGTTGAGGGCATGCCTGAGAAAAACATGAACCACAGCCAAAACTGTGGCTGTTTTTCCAAAGGAGAATTTGGAAGTTTCAGCATTCAAAGGCATATAGAAAAAAAAAAGTCAGAATATAGGAGTAGTGAGACAAAATGGTTACATTCTTGTGAAACCCAGGAAAATCTCCATTTTACATAAAATAAGGTGAACATTAGAAGAGAAAAGGGGAGTGAAGGAAGCATCAATTATGTAGATGTCCTCAAGTAGGTGGAAGAATGTCTGATCCTGTCTTGTCTCTGTTCTGCTTCCTGTGAAGATAAACTTGTAACAGACTTTAGTTTTAGGAGCTAGAGCCTGGGACCTAAAGTTACAATCTGCATGTCCTTGCTCAGGGGAGGTTAGCAAGGAATTTCCTTAATGAATGATCTGTGGGGCAAGTTCTTCCCAGATGCCCAAGGCCTTTGCCTTTCTTTTGCATAAGGAATTGGGAAGGGGCCTGAGATTTTTATTTCCTTTTCACACTTGTGACATATACAATAAAGCTTGGGTCTTGTGGACAAGTAAAACCTGGGCCCCTGAGCTATGTCTAACAACACCCATCATGTCTGGGGGGAGTCAGAAAAGAAATCTGTCTGGGGCCAGTTATTGCCCACAGGCGCCATCTTTGGGCAGCCCTGGGCCCCTTCTTATGGAGAACGCATCTCATCATACCCCCTGCCTGTTGGAGTTTAGACACAACTGACGAGCATTAATGTTAAAATAGAGATCATAAGACTGACAAGGCCAGGTGCAGTAGCTCACACCTGTAATCTTAGCACTTTGAGAGGCCAAGGCAAGAGGACTGCCTGAGGCCAGGAGTTTGAGACCAGCCTGGGCAACTTATTGAGACCTTGTCTCTATAAAAAATAAAAAATAAATAAAAATAGCCAGGAGTGGTGGAACACATCTGTACTCTCAGCTACTCGGGAGACTGAGGCAGGAAGACCACCTGAGCCCAGGAATTTGAGGTTGCAGTGAGCTAAGATGATGCTATTGCACTCTAGCCTAGGCAACAGAATGAGATCTTGCCTCAAAAATAAAAAATAAATAAATGAGCCTGACAAAAGAGACTCTTTGTGACAGTAAGATACTAAATTACTAACAGGATCCAAGGCCATGCAGAGCAAAGGTTAAATCATTTGCAGCCCATCAATTAGCTTAACAGGTCACTTGAGTCCAATATTGTGGTTCATCTGATTAACAAACTTCCTTATCTTAACTTAAAATATTCCAAGCCTTTAGACAAAGTTTCATTTCTTTAACCAATTACAAATCAAAAAATCTTTGAGCCTACCTTTAACCTGTAAGCTCCCTGCTTTGAGATGTCCTAACGTTTTGGGTCAAACCAATGTATGCCTTCCATGTAATGATTTATGATTTTATTCAGAACCCCTGTCTCCTTAAAATGCATAAATCCAAACTGTTACCTTACCACCTTGCTACCACTTGCTCAAGACTTTGTGGGTGTGGCTCCCCAGCCTATGGTCACACATATTTGGCTCAGAATAAACCTCTTTAAACTATTTTACAGAGTTTAGGTCTTCTTCCAGTTACATAACATTACTAGGAGAGCTGACTGTTACAGTGACCTCCCTCAATTATTTAGCCACCCTGCACTTCCACTTTCTCAGCCATGTAATGTAAATTAAAAGAAACAAAAACCCTGGTTTCGTTGCATTAAATAGGATGTAAATGGAAGCACAGAGTTTGGCTACTGATTCCATTACGTTCATTAGACTGTGAGCTCATTATGAACAGTTGCCATGGTGCTTTCATCTTGTTTTACCTGATACCATAAGGAGGTATCCAGTTCAATGTAGGTTCTTAATAAATACTTAATAATGAATGGGTTAAACCCCAGTAATCATAGCTTATTTGCATGAGATTGGCTTTTTGACTCACATAAATGATTTCTACATCATTAAATCAATAACGTTCTTGGAATCACCGCTGTAAAGAGCGGACAACATTCAAGAGAGCTGCGGCTCTGCTGCTTCTCGGGAAGTATGACCCGTGGGCTCTCACAACAGCTCACGGCAGCACCACGTTGCACAATGCAGAGGATTTTCCCTTCTTGCCACTAAGAAGGAAAATCAGAAGTGGAGAAAAGTCAGAAGTCCAGTTTATTAATATCTTCTCTGTGGTGGCCACATCTGGCTGACTGCATCATTGTTTAACATTTTTGTTGTACTTTGTGTATACAAAGGATTTTATAGTTGTAGTTAAGCATATAGGGAATCCTTTCTCAGCTTTTTTATATAGTTATATTTCTAAAGAGCCAAAAATAAAATGAGTTTCACCAGGAAATTTCCCAAAGAGACTTCAGGCCATTCCAATTTACCATCCAAATACTGTTTTCCACTGTTCCAAATCCTTTCCTCTCTGCAAAGACAGAAGCACAGAGAAGGCCTCTGGGCCCTATTGCTCGACAGGATAGCTGGCCTGTGTCCCAGAGAACTTGAAGGCCACACATAGAGAAGATGCAGGTCACCCAAAAAGCACACATTCCAGAAGCTGGCAATAAAAGTGGCAGTCCACAGAACCGAGAGCCTGGCTTTTTCCCTCTGACTTAATTAGGGTAGAAAATGTGGATGAGATCTATATTATTCCTGACTTTTTCTCTTCTCTTCAAAGAAATCCAACTGACATTTTTCTGACTTCACTTTTAAGCCTGGGAACTGTCTAGTTTCCCAAATTTCAGCATTACTGATTTCCCCCATGTCCCAACAAACTCTGTATATACATTTGCAAAATGCATAGGTACCTATAAATTTATAAGCAGGCAACACCTGTTTTGAATAACTTAGAAATTACAGAAGATAATAAATAAAACAAGTGTACATAATTCTATAATTCAGAGATACACAATGTTAACACTCAGAGAACTTCCTCTCAGTCTTTATTTCCTATTTATAAATGAATATTTTTAAGTCAGGTTCAAACATCTACGTGTAGACACACGTTCATATTTATCAATACAAATTGCTTTGTCCCTTAATTGTTCAACTCAGCCACCCCATTAGCATGTCCCATGTGATTAAATATTCTTCTGCAAGGCGGTTTTAATGTCAGCCATCATATTGCATACACACATTACCACATTAAGTTTGGCCGTCGATCTGATGAAAATTTAGGGGATTTCTGAGTTTTTACTAAGGTAAGTAACAAACACTACGAGAGTAGATAAGTCTTTGTATATGTCTTTGAAGTGGAGCCACTGGGTCAAGAAGTTCCTCGGAGCCCACAGGCCTCTTGCTGGAGAAGAGCCCACCCCCATCACTATGCCTTTCAGTTACAGGTGGGAGCAAGTCCCTATTCTCACTAGTCCTGGGAGTTAGCCATGTTTTAAATGCTCAAGCAGTAAGTTTTAAACAGCCAGGACTGGTGGATGTGATGCAGGTCCTGCTGCTATGATCATCATCAAGACAGGGTCACGCCAGACTGTGGGATGGATGCACTTTGGTGCCCACACCTCTGCCTCCTCCACCCTCATCTTCAACAATCTCCTCATCTCCAGACCTCCTCGTTCTTTCTAGATCCAAAGCTGAAGGATACAAAATCAACAGGCAATGGTATAGTCACACAATGGAATTTGCACAACAGTGGAAATGAATGAACCACAGCTAAACAAAACAATGTGGAGAAATCTTAGAAACATAATGTTGAGGGAGGAAAGGAATTAATAGAAGAATATCCACATGATGCAATTTTTTATAAGGCTTAAAACCAAGCAACTCTAAACAATGCATTGTTTAGGATTAATTTATATGGTTTTAGACAAATAGCTAGCTAAATAGAGAGATGAGAGACATAGATGGACAGATAGATAGGAGGTGAATGGGTGGCTAGATAGAAGAGAGGTGCATATGTGCATGTGCAAACACACACAAAGGAATCGCAGAGTAGTCTCCACCTTAGGAAGCAAAGGGATAGGGTAGAAAAGGAGCCAATCAGCTGGTAAACACACAGGGGTTTGCAAAACCTAAGGTTCATAATTTATTCATATGTTACATATATTATTTTGTCTGTGTTAAATATTATATGCTAGAAATTTGTAAAGGAAGAATGAACTTATCACATTGAACACAAGGGAAATTTGCATAGTAAAGAAATGCTACAGAGATGATTAGATAGAAAATGGGAATAAGAGAAAGGATGGGACAGAAAACTGTACTGAAATCCCTAAATACAGGATTAAAACTAATTATTTCTACTTATCATTTCTAGTTTAGGAAGTAAAGAAGCTCTCATTTTTAAAAAGCCTCCTAAAAATTAAGGGACTAGGAGAGAAAATGGATATTAACAGGAATACTGAATGAATTGCCAAACCAAGATGCCCTGTGCATTACATTGAAATAGAAAAAAAATAAATTAAAAGAATGTATTCTTTACATTACAAATGAATAATCTTTTCACTTCTTCTGTTTGCAAACATGATAAAAATCTTATTCATTTATACTCCACTAATCTTGAAAGCGTCCCCTAATTGAAAAATATGTTGGGGTTGACGTTAACCTTTGCTTAAACAGCCAGTTTTGTTACAAATGATGCAAATTTATATTTTGTGAAGAATGTCTAGAGACTTAAAAATGCCCCGGGAGGATTTGTAAGGACAGTTAACACAGGATTTGTTGAATATGAATGGATATTACTAATCACCAAAGGGTATAATCATGTACCCCAAAGCCTGGGGAGGTCTTTACAGAGAAATATTTATAAAAGCAATTTTAGGAATTACTTGAATGTAAGAACATCAAGTGTATTTAGGGCCTAATTTGAATTGTTCTTTCCCCTAAGGAAAATAGTTTAAACATCTAGTGACCTAGCGGTATGATTTTTGAAGTTTATAATTCAACGGAGAAGGGAAAAGACAGTTTAGGGCAGGAGGGAATTGACTGAGCCCAGTGGGACACAAGAAGTAGACACACGGGTAACAAAGCCAGGCACGCGTGGCTGTTCTTAGCCAGCTTGCTGCAGATGCTGGTGATTACTGCTCAATAAATGTCCAAAACTCACAATAAAAAAGATTGGTGGGCACTTTTTCCAAGGCTTACACACAGGTAGTAAGACAGAACAGTCCATCCTTAGTCTTAAGTAATTCCTCAGGCATAACGGTGCAATCCTTCCTTTTCAAAGCAAAAGGACAGATGGCAAAACTCCAGTTTGGAGGATCACTGCCGTGTAATAAACAAGTTTTCAACCCTCAACCCAATGAGACACGAAATCGGTATTGGAAAGGTTGTTTTCAGTCAGAAAAAATCTGAGGAAAGAAATCAGATGAACATTCACTCCAGTTAGCTGGAAAGCCCAAAAAACTCATCATTACCATTAGATGGGCTCATGACTTTGTACAATTAAAATGATTTATCTCTTCAATAAATCATTTTAATTGCACAAAAAACAAAAGTATACTCCTTCCAAAACAAATCAAATGGGCTGTGTGTTTTCAAGAAAGATAATATAAGATTCCTCACATTAATGCATGATGTGCAGGCCTTGGATAAAAAGCTGTATCTTTTTCTATTGGTCATCCTTCCACAGAGGGACCAAAGAATGCTTCAGTTCCAGGGTAGAAAACGTTTAGCATTGTCACTAGGAATACAGATGGGACTGAAAGTGCCTCAATGTGTTACTGTATGAAACCCAAGATCCTTATATTTTGCCTGAGTAGACAGCTCTCTGAAAGACCATTCTACAACTTTTGTTAACATTTTTCATAGGATATATGTATATGCAAACCATTTGCTCAGCAGCAATACCCCGTGTTTCAAAAGGGAAGTATACTTTTTAAAAATTATTCTAGCCAATGACTAATTTCAAATGAACTAAACATTCAAGGACATTGTCTGAAAGAGAATAACAATCGATGACAAAGCATGCATGAAGCTGATGGCAGATTTAGTCCCCACATCATCATGTTCCTAGGTAGACCCTGCCAGGAAGCTCTTCCTGGAGAGAGGAGACATTTGTCCCAGTGGCCTGGCGTGACCTGATGCACACAAGGATTCGGGACTCACCGCAGAGAATGACAGACAGCACCAAATGTCTCTAAGGGTCACAGTTCTCTCTGCCAGGTGCTACAGGCATTTGAACAAGTCAAGGCTTTAAAGGATTTTCTTTCTACTTGTTCTATTAATGTCAATTAATAAGAGAGGGTATTGAAATCTCCAGCTATGATTTCTCTCAGTTTTTGCTTCATGTGTTTTGAAGCTCTGTTATTAAGTCAATAAACATTGAGAATCGTGTCCTTTTGATAAATTGATGCTTTACCATTGTATTATTACATGGCCTTCTTCATCCCTAGCAACAGTCTTTGCTCTGTAACCTACTCTTTCTGATATTAATACAGCCAAGCCACGTTTCTTTGTACAGTATCAGTTCTAGCATTGTATGTCTTTCTTTCATCTTTTTATTTTTAACCTATCTATGTTTTTATATTTAAAGTGTGTTCCTTTATACGTACCATATAGTTGAATTTTGCTTTTATTCCCAATATGACAGTGTTTACTTTTTAATCAGAATATTCAGTCCATTCACATAAAATGTGATTATTGATATATTTAGGTTTAAATCTTCCATCTTGCTACTTGTTTTCTCTTTGTCTATCTGTTCCTTGTTCCCTTTTTCCTCTCTTTCTGCCTTATTTTGCATTAATTATTTTGTATGATTCCATTTTATCTTTTTGTTGGCTTATTAGCTACAATTCTTTTTTGTTATGTTAGTTGTTGCTTTACAGGTTACAGTAACACATCTTTAACTTCTAACAGTCTAACTTAAAATGATGTTATCCCCCTTCCTACATAGCACACAATAGTGACAGACACACACATGTGCAGGATCTAACCATGCACCACTACGGCACACAACGCCCCACTTACAACAGTACGCTCCAGTTTCTGCCTCCCCAACCTTGGTGCTGCTGCTCTCATACCTTTATACATGATATAAAACCACATTACATTTTTGTTATTCTTGTTTAAATGGTCAATTATCTTTTAACAACAAGAAGAAAAGCATATATTCAGAAACCCTTAGTGTTTCTAGTGCTGCTTGTTCACTTGTGCAGATCCGTCTTCCTCTGAAGGGCTGAAGCTCACACTTCTCTGCCGGGCTGTACCTCACACTCACCTTCATTGTCATATTTAACTCAACTCTTCAGGGCTACTTGTTTCTGCATCTGCCTCCTCCTCAACTCGACAGTGAGCCCACAGCCCACAGAGCACCTGGCACATAGCACAGAAATTCCAGAGCTACTTGAATCCGGGCTTCCAGAATTTCTCTCCAACAAACACATCTCAGGGCAGTCACAGTTTCCTTGTGTCGCACTACCATCACTCTTAAGAGACTTAAAGTGTCCAAGTGGGAGCAAGGTAAGTGACATTGCATATTCAAACCTAGACCACCTGGTCTTGAGAACTGCAGGGTGGGGTCACTGCTATGAAACGGCTGCCTGGTCAGGGGCCACATACCCCGCCCCTTCCATTTCAGGGGGACCCCAGCACCAAGTTCCAGACCTGGTCGGGAAGGACTGCACTGTGCGGCATGCCAGGCTCTGTCCTCCTCCGCGTCACCCACCCTCTCTCTTCTCCCACACACCGCCTGGACGCTCCAAGCAGTGCCGTCACAGAAGCCGTTCTGCCATCAGAATACCAGAAGGAAACAGGCAGCTCACTAAATCAGAATTATCCAAGGAGGATTTAAAGAGGGAAAATTTGCAGATGTAGGGGCAGAGTGTAGGGAAAACACGCACAGTACAAGGGGATTAGGAATGGCAGACCTTGTCACCACCCCGACCTGAAGGGGATAAGGGGAGAAAGGCAGTTGCTAGAACCCACAAGGAAAGAGTCTTACAGAAGGGCCAGTCTGAGACAAATGGCAGTCTCTGGCCAAGGGACACATCAGCCACAGGGGTCTTTCCAGGAGGGTGGGAAAGGGACAGCTAAAGAAGTAAGTACCCCAATCTCATGCTCCGTCTCCTGCCATGTTCTCATGGGCTGAACCCAGCCAGAAGCCAGACCAGGGAGCTCTAAGAAATCCACTGAGGTCAGTCTCCCAGGGCAGAGGGCAGGGGGAGAAGGGGGCAACCTACAGTGTGCTTGAGACGACAGGACCAGTATCATCCTGTGTGCTGAATAACTCCCACGCACACACTGCTATCACCACCGCCAAGTGGACTTCACACAAGCAAGAAACAAACTGCTATTGTGTTTGGGAGTTTGGGGTTATTCATTTTACAGTGGCCTGTAGCACTTTATATGACCACACATCTGACTCGAGGAAAACATTCCACAAACATTCCTTCAGTGATTTAACAGATGTGCATTGAGTGCCAACGTTTAGACAGTGCCCGATGGAGTGGGGTGAGGTGCACGTGGAAGTCAAGGGAGGGCTGGTCTGTGTTCACGGCAAGCTTCAGACATAGGGATGAGATAAAACAACACAGCCTAATATAATAAAGGCCAGAAAAGGCCATCAATCATGCAGTTGTGAGAGGAGACAGCAAGGAGCTAACGTATTTTAGCATCCCCCATGAGCCAGGCACAACAGACAGGGCACTGTGATCTCCCCACACAGGGTTGGCAGCTGCAAGCCTGGCTTTATTCTCACTTGAAATCAACATGCCTAAAAATGAATCAACGCTTTCCTAAAAGTCACCGGCTCAAGATTCATCATTGTACTTAAAAGTTCTAGCCAGAGTAATCACACCAAAATAAAAGGAACAAAAGACATCGAGACTGGAAAGGAAGAAGTAAAATTATCTCCATTTGCAGATGACAAGATCCCATGATCCTGTATGTGGAAAATCCCAAAGAATCCACAAGAAAGCTACCAGAGCTAATAAATGAATGCAGCAAATTGCAAGTACAATATCAGCACACACACACACACAAAAAAAACGTCTTTTAAAGCTCTGAGGCCCTGGAATTATCAGGAACAACCCCAGATCTGGAACAACCATGAGAGCATTAGATTGCCCCTCCCAAGTCTGCCAGCACAGCCCCTCCTGCCTCGCCATGCACCTCCCACCTTGCTCAAGCTCTGGCACCACCCCCTGCCTGTATTCCAGGCCATCCCAAACACCTTTCTCTTCTCATTCTTTCCTGCCAGGGCCTACAGCAGTGGTTTCCAGAAGCAAGCACACAGCCAAAGCACCTGAGGAGTTTACTTCAAAGACTATTTCCCAAATCCTCCCCCAGAGATTCTGATTCAGGAGACTACATGGCTTGGCTCAGGGAGTTATATTTTTTAACACAACACCCAGGAGATTTTGATATGGTACCACATTGTGAGAAACACTGGCACAGAGGATGAATTCTGGACTCTCCAGCTGGCACTAGTGTCTGCTCGTAGCACCACTCTTTGAACATTTCCAACCTCATCTCTATCAGCTCTACGGGCAGACTCCAGGAACAATGTGTTCTAGGCCACTATCCCCTTATGGGGACCCAGAAATAAATGTAACCAAGGAGGTAAAAACTGCAAAACATAGCTGAAAGAAATTGAAAATCTAAATAAATGAAAATACACCCCATGTTCATGGGTTTGTTAAAATGTCAATACTATACAAAGTGATCTACAGATTCAACGCAATCCTTATCAAAATTCCAGTGGCATGTTTTTTAGAAATGGAAAATCTGGTCCTCAAATTCATATGGAATTTCAAGGGGCTCTGAATAGCCAAAACAATGTTGACAAAGAACAAGTTTCCAGGATGTACACTTTTGAATTTCAAAACCTTCTACAAAGCTACAGTAATTAAAGTAGTGGGGTACTGGCATAAGGACAGACATATAAACCAATGGAATAAAATTAAGACTCCAGATATAAACCTATACATCTATGGCCAATTGATGTTACCACAAGGATGCAAAGATTACTTAACAGGGAATAAATAATCTTTTCAACAAATGGTGCTGGGATAACTGGATTTCTACATGCTAAAGAATAAAGTTGGACCTCTACTTCATACTATGTAAGAACAATTAACTCTAAATGGATCGTATGTTTAAAAGATAGAACCATATAAGTTTTAGAAGGAAACAAATCATGACCCTGGATTTAGCAATAGATTCTTTCTTTTATCATCATTATTTTGTTTTTTTTTAGAAATAGGGTCTCACTCTGTCACCCAGGCTGGACTGCAGTGGCACGATCATAGCTCACTGTAACCTCAAACTTCTGGGCTTAAGCAATCCTTCCACCTCAGCCTCCCAAGTAGCTGGGACTACAAGCACACACATACAGCTAATTTTTTTTATTTTTTTGTAGAGACTGGGTCTGGCTATGTTGCCTAGGCTGGTCTTAAGCTCCAGGCCTCAAGCCTTCATCCTGCCTCAGCATCCCACAGTGCTGAGATTACAGGCATGAGCCACTGTGCCTGGCCTGCAATAGATTTTTAGATATGACACCAAAAGCACAAGCAACAACAGAAAAAATAGATAAATTGGACTTACTAAAATTAAAATCCTTTGTGTGGGCCGGGCGCGGTGGCTCACGCCTGTAATCCTAGCCCTCTGGGAGGCCGAGGCGGGTGGATCGCTCGAGGTCAGGAGTTCGAGACCAGCCTGAGCGAGACCCCATCTCTACTAAAAATAGAAAGAAATTATCTGGCCAACTAAAAATATATAGAGAAAAAAAAGAATTAGCCGGGCATGGTGGTACATGCCTGTAGTCCCAGTTACTTGGGAGGCTGAGGCAGTAGGATCGCTTGAGCCCAGGAGTTTGAGGTTGCTGTGAGCTAGGCTGACGCCACGGCACTCACTCTAGCCCGGGCAACAAAGTGAGACTCTGTCTCAAAAAAAAAGAAAAGAAAAAAAAGAAAATAAAATCCTTTGTGTGTCAAAGTATATTATCAAGAAAGTGAAAAGACAACCTATAGAATGGAAGAACTGTTTGCAAATCATATGTCTGATAAGGGTCTAGCATCCAGGATATGTAATGAACTCCTACAATTCAACAAAAAGGCAACACAATTTTAAAATGGGCAACACTTAAATATACTGTTCTCCAAAGATCTACAAATGGCTAATAAGTACATGAAAAGATGCTCAACATCATTAGTCAATATAGAAATGTAAATCAAAACTGCTATGAGATAGTACTTCATACCCACTAGGGATGGCTAGAATTTAAAAAAAAAAAAACAACAGGAATATGAACATGGGCAAGTATATGGAGAAATTGAAACTCTCATGCATTGCTGCTAGTAAGGTAATGTGTGGAAAACTCTGTGAAAAACATTTGGCAGGTCCTCAAAAAGTTAAACAGAGCTACCATAGGATCCAGCAATTCCACTCCTAGGTATATTGTACCCAAAATAATTGAAAAACAGGACTCAAACAGATTCTTGTGCACCAATATTCATAGCATCATTATTCACAACAGACAAAATGTGGAAACAGCCCAAGTGTCCATCAATAGATGAGTGGATAAACAAAATGTGATATATATACACAATGGAATATTATTTATGCATAATAGGAATGACATCCTGACACATGCTACAACATGATGAACCTTGAAAACATTATGCTGAGTAAATAAGCCAGGAACAAAAGGACAAATACTGCATGATTTCCCTTACATGAAATATCTACAATAGGAAAATTCGTAGAGACAAAAAGTAGATTCGAGGTTACCGGGGGCTGGGAGCAGGGGGAAATGGGGAGTTATTGCTTAATGAATACAGAGTTCCTGTTTGGCCAGACAAAAATGTTTTAGAATTAGATAGTAGTGACAGTTGTACGACATTATGAATGTAACTAATGCCACCAAACTGTACACTCAAAAATGACTAAAATGGCAAATTTTATGATATATATTTTTCCACAACAAAACAACTGAAAAAATTGTTTAAACATTATATAACTTATGAGCTGGCATATTTATACCCATTTCCTAGGTGAGCAAACAGAGGCCAGAGAAGTTAAGTAGCTTGCCAAAGACTGAGTAGCTAAAAGGTGAGCAAGCTGATATTTCTGAGCTGAGGACTAAGATCCACACCTAACACTCAAATGTGTCACATGCAGGGGAAACACGTGGCCCTAGGAAGAAAGGGGGACTCTTACATTTTGGGGGGCGAAACGCAACCGGCGCCCGCGCCATCCCGCCCCCATCCAGCCCCCTCCCCCTCCGGTCCCGCCCGGTCCCGCCCTGCAGCACCCAGCACAGCACCCTGCCCTGCAGCACCCCGCCCTGCAGCACACAGCACAACACCGGCAGGGGGCGTGCACGCGCCACCCATGTAGGGCTTGGTGACCTGGGCTGCTGCTGCCTCTGCAGCCGCCCCGAGGCCGGGCCATCCCGAGGGGAGGACAGTGCTGGTCTGCGCGCCCACGCGGATTCTCCCGCAGGGGACACGTTGAGGTGATGGGACAAGTGTTCTCGCACTTAGAGGATGTCTGGCGGGCGCTGACTGGGAGAGGACGTTGTAGCGCACGGGCTCCTGGCGCCACTATGCTGTCCACTATGCTACGCTTCCTGTACGCAAGTAAGTACAGTTGGAAAATCTACAGACATTTGACCATGTATTTTTTTCAAATGTAAACAACTGATGAAGAAGTATCCACTTGTATCCTTTTTTTCTTCATCATCTTTAATAGAGATGGGTCTCTAAGTTGCCCAGGCAGTGGCTATTCACAGGCCGTTCACAGCGCACTGCAGCCTTGAACTCCTGGCCTCAAGCGACCCTGGGATTACAGGTGCATCACTGTGCCTGGCTCACTGTTTTTAATTCGGATGAGGCAGTGTGTTCCAGGACTTTCCCTGGAGGGAGAGAGCTCAGCCCCCAGGAGTAGACTCTGCAGGGTGCACAGGCTGGGGTCCTGGGGTGCACCCACGGAGAGCAAACTGGACAAGTTCGCGTGAGGACTGCATGGGCTTTGGTCCTAACCTGACCAGGTGTCTACTGACATGCCCTGTGATTCCTCTCCCACAGCCCTGTGCCTTCTAGCACACTATTCTGCAGATGACACAGACACTGTGACAAGAAAGCCAGCATTTCACAGCTATCTAAACCCCTGTCTGCTTCACTGAGAGCACGGGATCCTCTTACCAGATGCTGGGCATGGCCGGGTGACCCGCTGCACAGTGAGCACTCTCCAACACCACACCCCCGGGGCTGGCCAGGGTGGGGAAGGGCCCTGACTACCAGGCTGGAATCCTGCAACTCTGCCTCCCAGAGCACGTTTCCTGCAAAGCCCTTGCTCAGCTCAGCCCCACTCTCCCTGCATTTCACTACACCCTTCTTGGAGCTCTGGCACCAAAACTCCCTCTTGTGAATCAAGAGTCCTAGTTTACCGCAGGCTTATAAAATCAGAAATATTAGCGATACTGTGAATTATATACTAGATGGACCCAATTAACTCCCCCACTAATGTGATTGGGGAAGGAAATAGCTCATCAGAATCTTGTAAACTACCAACTCTCACAGCTGTGTTCTAATTACTGTACAGTCACAGATAAAATAATCACGCTGAGGCTGTTCACGACCCTTCTGAACCTGGAATCAACGGCGACCAACTTCAGTCTAACTGTGAGCACCGCTGGCCTCAGGGCTAATCAAACCAAATGCAAGTCTGCAAGCTCTGAAGGGAAACCAGTAAGAGTTGATTGGGAAACATGAAAATAAATCCATAAACCCCAAAAATAATTCCACCCTATCATATACTCTGTAAACTGTGAATAGACACAAAGCAAATAACATCATAATAATACCATATAATACTTTGTATTTTTCACAAAGATCTAATGCCCCATATTAAGAAAGCCCATGGGCATAGACAAAATTCCAAACTGAGAAATGTTACATTTTGCAAATCAGTATTTCCTAAGAGTGCATTGCTGTACTACCTCAGTGGGTATGAGCACAAGGCACTGTTCCAGGAAGGGGCTGATGGGCAGGCGGGTCACCTGCTCTCAACCATTTGGGCAAGCAGGTGGCTGTTCCTGCAGCACCCACCCCAGCCTCTTCTAAATTCTCAATGGTCCAGGCTAACAGAAAATAGAAATCATTGTGTGTGTGTATGCATGTGTGTAAATATTGCATGTATATATGTGTATGTGCATGCATACATGTATAGATATGTATATATATGTGGGTGTACATGTGTGTCTGTATAGACTCACATAACTGTGCATATATGTGTATGTGTATGTTAAGTGCATGTGTATGCATGTACATAGATATGCACGCGTGTGTGCTGGCCCTCCAGAGGGGGCCAAATGGCTGTGGCCAGAAGGAGGCCCCCCAGTGGGTTTTCAGATCCCAGCAGCACCCTCCACACCCATCTTGACCAGCCCCTCAAGAGTGTGCTGAAGGTGCGTGCTGACCCTCAGGGCAGACTCCTGCCCATGCCCTGTCCTTCATCACCGATCGCCATTGATCCCACCACAGAGCCCGCCTTAGAGCCTCAGAGGGACCGCTGGTCCTACCTCTGGCCCCAGGGCTGCCTGGGTGGCAGGGGAGGGGGTGCAAGCATGAGAGGTGTGTCACTGGGGAGCCCCTACCCTGCACACGTGTGATCAACATGGAATCACACAGAGTTACCTTACACACCCAAGCATGCTCAGTAGTGGGCAAGCTGGCCCGGCTCATGTGGTTGTCACCCAATACAGCATCTTCCTATGATGAGGGCAGCTTCTACCACCAATGAAGCATGTGTACTGTTGTGAAAACATCTCTCACCCAAACCTTACATGATCCCTGAGCAGAATCAGTGGAGAGTGCCCTTCCCAGGAGGGAGTGCTCTCAACATAACAGCAGGCCCTCTCTGTGGAGCCTGACCCTTGAGGAGCTTCCCATGTCCTAGTCAGAACAACTGTGCCTCCTGAGACATCCTAGGACAGTGGGCCTTTTGGCCTGCCCATCTGCTGTCACTGCTGCAGTCTGCTCTTGGAAAGACAAAGCCCCAAGCTCCTGCACTCTCAGAGCATCTGCTCCCCATCAGGAAATGGCCCTGCTACACACACACACACACACACACACACACACACACACACACACACACACACACACACAAAATACTGGCCTGAAAATATGTATAAGCTACAATTGCATTCAATTATTTATTAATATTGAGCACCCACTCAGCCAGCGGCAGACACAAATAAGACATGCTCCCTGCTCTTGGACAGCAAACCCTTGCTGGGCATCAGCTGTCTGAGAACGAGACAGGTAAGTGTTTGCTGCCGCGTGGGCACAGGTGGAAATGACAACCATCCTCACTAAGACAGGAGCAGGATTTGTTCTCAGAAAACTTGGAGGTAAAGTAGGAAGGAAGAGTAGACTGTCCAGCAAGACTGACCCCTCCCCAGACAAACCAAACAAAACCTCCAGGGTGGGCCCTGACCTCTGAATCTGTAAACAGCCTCCGCATGCTGAAAGGAAGCCTGCCTGGTCCCGGCGTGGCAGGGAGTGAGGCATGAGGACACAAGGGCTGGGTCCTGACCCACGGGAGTGCCGCTTGGTGCCCTGCAGGCTGCCAGACTTTCTCCTGGGGCCCAAGCTGGAGGGTCCACCCATCAAAGGAATAAGAGATACTGGGGAAATGCTATCCACACACGCAGCCACATGGATGTTGAAGGCAAACCTGCAGTAGCAGGTGCTCTGCCTCGTCCACAGGTGAGGGGCCAGCTCTGGGGCTTGTTCCCGAGGGCCCGCTGGGAGGCAGGGAGGGCAGGACCACAGCAGGGGGTGGCACACACCACACTTGCATGCATTTCTGTAGTGCTCTGCTTTGTCAAAGGCTAGAGAGACCATCAGTACTGCATGGGTCAGGGTTCTGGTTGAGCAACACCGTGAGCAAGATGTATCACCTGTGAGGAAAAGGTGCCCGGATCTGCAGAGTAATCAATATGCCCGGACTGAGGCAGCCATAGACACTTGCACATACAGAGCTGCTTTCCTCATTACAAGGACATGTGTGAACTGTAAATCATGAATATGGGGTGTGAGCATTGACACATAAAATCTATTCATTGTTTTTATATCAGTTAATATTTAAAGATTTGTTGAAAATTTTTCTTAATTATGTAAATCCTTATTTTTTCTGACATGAAAAGCAATATTCAGTTAATTCACTTTTATAGAAATAAAGCATGTTCTAAGATATATGTATCAGCTTTCTAAAATTATGGAATACTTTGACTACCTTAAATAATATGCTAAATACTAAGTCTTCATGCCATAAACTCTTGTTTCTATTTTTATTATCTTTTGGAGCTAAGTTATCATATTTTAGAAATATCATTCAACCAGAACAGGCCAGGAGAGTGATCTAATGCTGGAAAGATTCTTGCAAAATTTCTGGAAATTTTTCCCACAGCAAATGTGGGGGAACTGTGCTCATGGAAACCCAATATTTGTGAATTCCACATTTATAAGATAAAGCTATTTTAAACTCACCTTCCCTTCATGAAAAATGAGCCAAAATCCTGTCTTGCAGGAGCCCAGCAGCTCTGCTCTGCAGCTCCGCTGGGACAGGGGCTCGAAGGGTCTGCTCCACCAGCTCCCTGCAGAGGCCTGCACTTGCTGGCCGCTGGTCCCTCGGGCCCTGGTCCTCCAGGGCCTGCACAAGTCCCAGCAGACGTCTGATGCAGCTCCACCTCCAGTGTGCCGGACACCACCCTGCCATCTCTGCTCTCTAGATGCATGTTCTGCTGTCAATCTTCTCTCTAGGATCAGACAGAAAGAAACCACTGTTGAGGAAAAGCAAACCGGGAACATAGTTTGCACTTTGGGAAATCTATACTATACCGATAGTACAATAGGAAGGCCACTTATCACGAGGTCCTTCCAGTGGTCCAGCATTCTAATATCACATGGGAAACAGTGTGTACTCCTCTCCATGGATGAACATTTCAGAACATTTAGCATGAGCAAGGACCTAAGTATTTAGCACAAAGCATTTGGTTAAGTAACTGATGATAAGTGCACAGTGCTGCACAACCATAAAAATGATCTAGAGGGATATAAGCTGATACTGGGAAATGTTAAGGATATGGAGAGGAAAATTGAGACACTGTGATGTTTTTATTGAAATAAATATGCATAAATTATATGTATAGGACAGAAGACCAAAAAGACACACCCTCCAAACCACGGGTTCCTCTGGACAGTGAAGGTAGAGATGGCAGCGTCTTTTTCCTTCCTTGTCTATGCTATGGTTTTTATGTTTTTTCATCTAGCAAATTAATACTTTTGTAATGAGAAAATAATAATACCTATTATAAAAATGAGAAAAATTACTACACTTGTAAGGTTACGGGGTCCTGCTTCTTGGACTATATTCAAACCATTTACCATTTTATCTTTTTATATTTTTCTAGCATCCCACAACCCCAGCGACAACCTTGGCTTTGCAGCAGCCTGGTGATTTGCTTTGAATGTGTCCCCCAAAGTTCATGTGTTAGAAACTTAATCCCCAATGCAACAGTGTTGAGAGGTGGGACCTTTAAGAGGTGACGAGGTTACAAGGGCTCTGCCTTCCGAAGGGATTAATGCTGCTACTGAGGGAGTTATCAGAAGCCACCATCACCTCCCACCTGCTTCCTGCAGCCCCTTGCCATGTGGGCTTCCCCAATACATCTGTTCACTTCATCAAGCAACAAGGAGAGTCTCTAGAGTAAGTCTACTAGCAAGGCAGAATGTCGTATAATGTGACATAATCAGGGGAGTGACATCCATCACTTGGCCATATTCTGTTGGTTGGAGGTCAGTCGTGGGTCCTGCCTACACTCAAGGGGAGGGGATCACACCAGGGTGTCAGCAGTGGGAGGTGGGGATGATGGGGCCCCTGGAGTCAGTCTGTTACCTATGGCCAGTTCCCAACCCTGCTTGCCCACTCTGTGCCAGCACCAAAGCGGCTGAACATGTCCATAGAAAAGCCTCTGTGCTGCTGATGATTGCAATGTGGCATCCGTGCGCGGGATCCCCAGGTGGGCCCTGGCACTGCCCTGCAATCCTACCATGTTTCCCGAGGCATCACAGACTCCTCTGCCTTCCCCCTCACAATCCCACATGCCCACCCCCCTTCCCAATCCCAGCTGTTCACTCTGCCTCTTCCTGCCTTCACTGACTGAATTTGCCACGGTCCAAGAAGGAACTAGAAGCTTCTCTGAGTGCTTCACCCCAGAAACTGGTTACACAGTGGGTAGACATGCTGAGAAGCTAACCAGAGCAAAGAGATTAGTAGCAGCCAGAAACCTCCACCACCCTGTGGCTGTGAGGCAGAGGGAGAAGGTGAGAACAGAAACCATGGAGGGTCTTTCTAGAAGGAGCTGGAGGCCCGAAGAGCTGTCCCAAAGCAGAGTGGAATGGGGAGAAGTACCAGCTTCTCCCTTCTGCCTCCTCCCGTCTCCCAGCAGAGACTCCTGTTGGCTGAACCCAGGAGGAAGCTACTGACCCTGGAACCCAGCCAGAGTCAGACCCTGAGATTCAGAGCAGAGGCAGGCAAGAGCGAAGAATGTCTGAGGGAGCAAAAAGTTCCAGGATTGCCACATTGACAAAACTAGAGACAGTGAGAATAAAATGCCCAGTCTTCCAAGGACACACCTGTCTGCAGCCCTGCCTGGCACACTGGAGCCCACCTGCTCCTACCTGCTCAGACTGTGTTGCTGCAATTCTCCCCACTCCTGAATCACTCAGGCCAGTGTGCAAACACACCATCATATCCACCAACACTAAGAAAAAATACATCTCAGGACTTGTGCTTTCAGGAAGATAGAGTAGAACTACTTTTCTCTATTCCTCCTGCAACATACAACTAAAACACTGACATTTTGGCCAGGTGCAGTGGCTCATGCCTATAATCCCGGCACTTTGGGAGGCCGAGGTAGGAGGATCACTTGAGTCTAAGAGTTTGAGACTAGACTGGGGAACAAAGAGAGACCCCATCTCTACAAAAAAAAAAAAAAAAAAATTAAAAATTAGCCAGGTGTGGTGGCACCTTGTAGTCCCAGCTACTCAGGAGACTGAAGCAGGAGGATTGCTTGAGCCCAGGAGTTCAAGGCTGCAATGAGCTATGATTGCGCCACTGCACTCCAGCCTAGGCAAGAGTGTGAGGCCCTGTCTTTCAAAAATAAAAAATAAAAAACTGAGATTTTGTATAAAACAACCGTAAGAAGACCCTGAGGGATGAAGAGAAGAAGGCAAACTGGTAGGGACCTAAGAAATACCACAGTAGTGAGGTCCTTGCGTTTTCATTTTGCCTCATATACTCTAGACAGGGAGCTAAAGGAGCTGGCAAACTGGAAACACCAACAGGTACAAAACAAAAAGTCCCAAAAGAAGCCTGTTCCCAAGCCAAAGGACCAGTAAAGGGGTGGGCTAGCAAGACAGAAAGCTTTTAGACAATAACTGCTCTACTGCAGCCAAATACTACAGACTCAAATCCACTCTGGATGGCAAAGGCTAAGCGGGCAGCCCGAAAGGCTGTAATGCCATGCCCCCTCCCTCTCCCCACTGGGATGCTGTCAGAGAAGGCTGAGTAGGGAGCTTGGACATTCACTTCTGCTGAATGTTGGGGAGTCCCACTTCCTCCCTACATACCCCTTCCCACCCTGTGTAAGTGGAGACCACCATGCCGGGGGCCTGGACTTCATCCTCACCCTGCAGTAACAGGGACCACTCTCCCTCCCTGCTCAGGTGGCATAAGAGGAGGCCAAGTGAGAATCAGGGCATTCACCCCTGCTTAGCAGTAATGAGTCCACCCCCTTAATAGTGTCACTGGATGCCACATAAGGAGCAGTAATGAGGCACCCCACCCCCTCCCAGCCAGGGTGATATCACAGAACAGATTAGTGTTTGTGTTGGGTTGAGTAGAAGCTATCATTCCACCCCACTTCCTGCCTCTTCTCAGGGACACCAAGAGCACGGCTCACCCAGAGGTCCCTCTCTCTCTCATACATTCCTCATCCAATTTCTCCAAACATATCCTAAACCCTCCTATTCCCACCTGGTCATCACCTCTCACGCAGGTGATTGGAGCACCCCTGTCCCACAGCCTGTCCTCTGGGAGATCCCAATGCCCTAGCACCTAGCTCCTCCTCTGGGGGACCCTCTCATCACCCCAGTTCATGGCTTCACTACCCCCAGAACCACAGCCTCAGACTGGCTTTGCCCCATTGGATCCCATGTGCCTGACCCATAGAGGGACGTCTCATGTTCCCTGCTGAGGATCCCACAGAGGAGAACCTAGCCCTGCACTGGGGCTGGGCCCACTTGGGGCTGAGCCCCATCTGGTCCAGACACTTTCAGGCAGCTGGAAAGGGACCCTAGGGCGGCTGTGTCCCCAGTGGGCCAGGGGTAGAGTATGGACAGATCCTACACCACCGCCTGGGGCGACTGCACCCAGGCCCCTCCTTCAGAGCAAGACTCACACCAAAATGACCAAGTTGTCACCAAATTTTAGGAAAAAAATAATAGATGGTTGTGGCTTATTTTTAAGAAAAAAAAAATAGATGGTTCAACCCAGTGGAATCTTCCAGTCTTCACAGCCAACCCTCTGGCCGCTGCCCGCCCTTCCTCGGGCTCTGCTTTCTTCCCCACTAGACTTGTAGAAGCACCCCCACCTCCCTCCCGGTCCTGCAAGGTCTCTGGCCCTGGGCCCCTCCTGCTGCTCCTTCTGTCCCCATGGTCTCTCAGACGTCCTGGAGCCCCTGCCCTCGCCTGGTGCTCACCCACCTTGCTCCAGGCCCCAGATGCTCCTCCCTCAGACGTGCCCAGGACAGGTGCTGGACGACACCACTGGGTGTGAGCATGGCCAGAGGCCAGGTGCAGCGCGCAGGGCAGGGCACTGGGCGTGGCCCTGACACCTGCCCCTGCCCCGGAGAGGACCAGTTTCTACCTCTGAGCCTTCTCCACTTGGTCCAGCAGCCACTGGCAGCGGCTCTGCCCAAGAAAAAGACCCAACAATCTGGTGTGAAAAGGGAGGATAGGATGGCTGAGAGCGGTGCTCCCAGATACTCCGACTAGGCCTGGACACCCCCAGCCCATCCTGATGGCTCTGACACGCCCATGGAGATTTGGCTGGGGTGCTCCGGCTCTGATGGGCTTTGGTGGCACCTATGGAACAGAGCCCGGCGCACATGAGCTAGGGGGGGCACAAGGGACAGGAAGCAGGAGGGCGCAGAGGGGTCTGAGCACCCTGCCCTCGTGCCCACAGCCCAGCAAGGCCGCACCTGAAAGATCAGCTCCCCCCATGCTGGGGCGGCGGGTCCCCAGCTCCACCCCTGCGTGTGGCGCCAGGTAGACGAACTGAACCCCGGAGGGCAAGGCCCACCTGGCGATTTTACAGTCGCAGCAATATACACCATGTGGAAAATAGTTTCTTCGTAAATCTTAAGAACACTTATCTTCAAGTTTTTTAATCATTTGACATAATACAGTAACGAAAAGAGAGGAAAGAACAAGTTCACCAACTGCTGTGAAAATTTTGCTGTTAAAGAGAATCCCTCCACAGCCGACCCTCTCCTCTGGCGGACAGTATGTAAAGTCCTGCGAAAACAGCCGGATTACTGAACCTCTGGCCACGTACCGCACTGCTCAGTCCCCGAGCCACTCTCAGAGCGCATTGTCCGGGGGTCCTGGCTGGTCCCGGGGGCGTGGCTTGCCGGGGGCGTGGCTGTGTCCACGGGGACGAAGCGCTGTCAATTGCGTTTCCTGCTCTCTTTCTAGTTCGCAAAGCCAGGAGGGGCCGGGGGCCGGCGGAGCCCCGGGGCCAAGCAGGCCTGAGATCCGCCCTGGGCAGAGACAGATGTGTCCTGCCAAGGGCAGTGCAGGGAGGGCTGTGACACTGCCCCACTTCAGACCTGGACACAGACGCCCAGTCTGACCGTATATTCCTTCAGATGGGTTTTCCAACATGTGAACTTGGTTAAAAGCTTCTAGAACAGTAAATCAAACATCACAGCTTTTAATCTCTTTTATGTTCTTTAAAGAGTACGACTCCTTCAAGGCTGAGAAGAGAGCGGCGGCCCCGGGATTTGACCGACCCCCTCGTGCCTCGGAGGGTCGCCGGGTGGGCTCTGCTCGGGGGAGCGCTCACAAGACTCCAGGGACAGTGGCAGCCCCGCCGCAGGACGAGCGCACAAACGCTCAGCCAGGGACGCGGCCCGCACCGCAGCCCGGGCGGCCGAGCCCCTTTCTCCGCCGGTCCTGCCCTCGCTCCGTCCGCGGCAGGTGGCCGGGCAGAAACCCCAGGCGCGTCGCGCTGCAGCTCCCCGCGGCCGCGGGTCGGACTTTATCCTCACCGCCGAGCGGCCCGACAGCCCGCGGAGGCCGGCCCCACCCCGCGCTCGGCGGGAGCCGCTCGGGACGCGCGGGTCCCAGACGAGCAGGCTCTCCGAGGGTGGCGGATGGGACGGCGCCTCCTGAGGCACCGGACCCGCCTCCGCGCGCCCCGCTAGGCAGGACAGTTGGAGGCAATGCCAGAGCCTGTAATCAAAACTGGGAAAGCCAACTACCAGCGAGCGAGGTGGTGCAGCCAGCGGCCCAAAGGCGCTAACAGAGTTTTGATCTGCGGACTCTCTGCTGATATTTCTAGTATATGGGGAATAGGCACATTGGATCGTCCCCTCCTTCAGCTGTTAAAAGACCCCTTTTCTCTCTCCTCTCCCCAGAGGCCTCATCCTCACCTGTGGACAGGTGATCTCCAAGCTCTCCTCTGCAGCCCAGACCACTGTGTCCAGCTACCTTCTTGTCTTCCTGTACTCAAAGGTGCCCAAAAGCCCCCAGAGTGCGGAAGCCACTCCTGGCCCTTCCATGGGGCCTGTGTGACTGATCCTACCAGCTATCCAAGGTGCTTTCATCACCAAGTGGGAGTCCCCCCACCCATGACTCACCCTCACCCTGCAGAGCCATCACCTGTGAAGTGGCTCCAGCCTTGGCCAGGCAGCCACCTCTCAGCAAGCAGGACTTGGCAGTGGCTTTCTTGAGCCCCCAGCTGCTCCCCACCACCCAGCCACATGGCCTCTAGCTTAAAACCTTTCCCTGCCACCTGCACTCCAGCACAGAAACCCAGGTGTCACAGGGTTTCAAAAGGCAGCAAGGACCTCACTTTTTTCAGTATTCCTGCTGTCCTCAGACTTCAGCTAACCCTGGGGATAGGTGGGGCATTGCTTTCACACAAAACAAGAACAGTATTAGCACTTTTTAAAAGAGATGGCCACTATGCTGCCCAGCCTGGTCTCGAACTGAGCCTCCCAGTGGCTCACGCCACTGTGCCTGGCTGGTATCAGGATTTGCTTTTCATCATTGTAATAAAACTTTAGGAACTTATGCTCCTAAATCACCCTTACTTTACACCAATGTGAACAACAGCACTCAAGTTTTTGTAAACTAAATTTGCAATGACAAGCAGTTTTTGTGCAAGCCTTTACAGCCTACCCAGAGCTTTCGTCTCTGCTTCCAGATTTAATCATTCATTAGCTCCTATGTGAGAGCTGGTATGGCCAGATGCATTCAGATGCCCAGGCCTGGCAGACCCTGCCCCAGGAACCTGGAGGTAGACCCCATGTCGCCCCCTCCCCAAGCTCGGGCCACCCAGCAAGCAAACCTCCCGGAATGCCTAGGTGGTTTAGGTAGACAGCACCTGTCCACAAGAGCTAACAGCCTCCTGTCTTCTTTTCCTCAGGATCACTTACCCTAAAACTACCCACTGTAGAACTGTCACACTGGTCTAAGTCAGTGCCTCTCAAAGCGCATGTGAGAGTCACCTGGGGAGCTTTACAGTCAGGCCGGGGCACTGATTCGCCCTGTGGGGTGGGAGCGTTTGTCCTGAGCCCCTGGCCCCTGCCTGGGTCTGTGAACCCAGAATGTCCACACACCCTGTCGCTTATGCTCAACATCCACGTCCTTAAAAAGAGCTGGCTACATTAAAGCCACATTTATTTCACTGTGTGTGACCACAGTAAAGAGCAGCGGCTTTGAGGGATTTAATGTTCTCACCCCAGTGCATTCCATCCCAGAGAAGCGCCTGACCGCCGCGCTCACGGCTACGAGGCCCAGCCGCAGCGCAGATGCCGCCCAGGAGCTCAAGTGGAACGAACGTTCACTGAACGCCTGAAGCTCCCCTCCCGAAGCCACTGCCCACCGGGGGCAGCTTTGTCCCGGGCGCCCGACCCCCAGCGAGCCGGAGGCTCAGAGAGCAGGCGCCACTCGGCTCAGCCCGCCCGGGCTCGCACCTTCTCCCTTGGGGAAACCTGCCTTGCTCCATAAACGCTCAGCGCAGCTTGTCTGAGTCCTGCCTGCTCCCGGCGCGGGCGAGCTCAGCGCCTCCGCTCTCCCGACCCGCGAAGCGCTTTCACTGTACCTGAGGACGCGCTGACCCCCAGGAGGGGAAGGTCCAGGTCGGCACCGAGGGCTCCGAGAGGTGAGTGGAGACAGCCTCGGCGGGAGTCCGCGCGCGCCCGCCACGCCCCCAGCGAGCACCCCCCCGCCCCGCCCCCGCCCGGCGGCCCCGCCCCCAGCGAGCGCCCTCCGAGCCGCCCCCGCCCCGACCCCGCCCGGCGGCCCCGCCCCCAGCGAGCGCGCTCCGGGCCGCCGACCCTCCGCAGACCACCCGCGCCCGCGCTCTGGAGCCCCGCGGCGCATCGCAGCTGCAAGCTCTGCTTCGTAGATGGTGGCCAAGGACTTGGGACAAACTTTTCCCTAAGAACAAGAATTGGGAAAATGGAGTGAATATTCTTTTTTTTTTTTTGAGACAGAGTCTCGCTCTGTTTCCCGGGCTAGAGTGAGTGCCGTGGCATCAGCCTAGCTCACAGCAACCTCAAACTCCTGGATTTAAGCAATCCTTCTGCCTCAGCCTCCCGAGTAGCTGGGACTACAGGCATGCGCCACCATGCCCGGCTAATTTTTTCTATATATTTTTAGCTGTCCATATAATTTCTTTCTATTTTTAGTAGAGATGGGGTCTCGCTCATGCTCAGGCTGGTCTCGAACTCCTGAGCTCCAGCGATCCGCCCGCCTCGGCCTCCCAGAGTGCTAGGATTACAGGCGTGAGCCACTGCGCCCGGCCAAAATGGAGTGAATATTCTCTTCTGCATTGTGAGAGTTCACCACTAGAGCTGATAAATTGACCAGCTTTCCTCTTATTTTCTCGTGGCTCTGCTCCTCCTCCAGCCCAGGACTCTAGCCACAGTTACACCTGTGGAAAGCTCTTTCTCGTACGACACGGACACACAGAGACATGAACACACACAGAGAAACACCCAGAGACACCCAAAGAGGCTCACCAACTACAGACACTTGCACACACACAGTAACACAGACACAGAGAGGCGCACACACACACCACAGACACCACACACAGACACAAACTACACACCGACCCCCACACACAGAAATACAGACGCATAAACTACACACACATACACCAGCAATGGGCCAGGCACTGTGTGGAGATTGGCAGGAAGTCAGAGGTTCTCAGCTCTGCGCACCATGGAACAGCAGAACCCAAAAAGGTCTCTTTACCAGAGGTGCCTCCACAGACCTCACTGGAGACCCTTATTCCTGCGGCGGCTGCTGGTAGGAATTTGGAAGGCACAGAACTTACAACAAAGTGACAGAGTGTACCCAGGGGCCGGGCAGAAGGAGAGCTGGAGCTCATATCCAGTGTCACATTTGTAGATACCTTGCTTCAGACAGCCATGTGTGCATCGTGTGTGGACACGGGTCTCAAGCACCGTGCATGGTGACCCCAATCTCATGGGTCCAGGCACCGAGGCACCTATGACCACTGAAGCACCAGTTCCCGTTCCAAAAATGGCAGCTCATCCGCACTCATCACTGCACCTGAAGGTCCTCCTCCAATGCCTCAAGCGGAAAGTGGCAGAGCATGAATGCGGAGACACCTGAGGGGACAGAAGGTTCTGGGCTGCCACCACCCTTACAGGGCAGTATGCACTCGAGGGAGCCTTGGTGTGCAGGTGAGTCTGTGGAAAAGAGAGTTGTGGAATAACAGCAGGGCAAGTGTGGCCAGGCATGTATTAATAGCTCTATATGCCTCTCAGGTAACTGTTCTTTCCATAGCTGCTAAATGTTTGCAGCTACCCCAGCTCCAGGGATGGGCCCTGTGTGGCCACAAGTAGGGTGGAAACCCCACCTCCCCACCAGGGACTGGCTCAGATAACCAAATCTGTGTGTCCCAATCCTCTTGGGATTGGGTCAGGGTTGGGACCCCTGGGGGAAGCTGTGGGGGTGATGAAGCCTCCCTGAGCAGGACAGTGTCTCCAAGACCAGGCATTCACACCAGGGCCAAACCACAGGCCAAGCACTCTCTGTCTCTGGACTACTTAGATGCCGCCAATCAATCCTCTTGGTTGTTGAAGCCAGGTCCAGATGGGGTTTCCCTTCCTGGTGGCTGAGAGTGAGCACTGACTGCAGATGGCATCGTTGGAAGCCTGCTTGTAACTCAGGGGTGGCCGAATGTGCTTTTAAGGGGGACTGGATTTCTGCAGTCAGAAGTGATGAGGGCCAGTCTCAGAAATGCCATGTTTTCCCTGGAGCTGGGCAGGAAGATTTGGGTCCGAAACAAGATGTGATCATAGAGTTATATCTTTGTTGGATGGCCAGGAAATTCTTGAAGCCCAAAATAAGGGCTCCCTAAATGTTCTTGGCAAACAGCAGCATTACTGGAATCAGACATAAAGGTCAAAGGTGACTATTTTGCAGCACAGAGTACTTGAATATATAAATTCCAGCATGTCCATAACAGAGTCCCTTTGCTTAACGTTTTGTGCAGTGGTGGGTTGTGTGTAGATGTGTGCACATAATTTATGTATTTATGGGTGACCCCTCGCCTCTTGCCCTCAACAGACAGGTGTGACACAGAGGACAAGGGTCCAGGAAGGTCAAAGGGTCTCAGATTTGGGCAGGCTTGAGCAGGGCCCAGGGAAAAGCTGCCTCCCCTGTCTGTGGCGGCCAAGGAAAAGAAGAGAAAGCCATTCCTGTCCGAGCCCTCCAGGCCCCACTTCACGTGGAAATCGGTCTGCAGCTCCCCTTTAGGAATCCCTGCCCAGGGATCCCTGTGGCCACCTGCTGTGCAGGGCCCTGCAGTCCCCAGCCTTTTCCTGCCCCTACCCTACAGCCCACAAATCCTGTGCACCCACTTCTGCCCACGGGGGCATGGCTCAGCCCAGCCTGTGCACTGACCCCAAGATATGAGGGAGAAGAGGAAGAGCTCTGCAGATGGCCAGGGTCCTTCTGCCTCTTAGCTCAGGTCAGAGAGTGAACTTAATGTTCAACCAAAGGTCCTGAGAAAGAGGAAAAATCAAACCACACAGGTTCTTTTTATCTACTGCTGTGTAACAAACTACTCAAAGTTTAATGGCCAAAATAGCATTTCCTCATGCTCCCAAATTCTGTGGGTCTGGAATTCAGAAAGGCACAGTGAAAACAGCTCTTCTGTGCCCTGCGACAGCCAGGGCAGGGCAAAGGTAGGAGGCAGCTTAAGTCTGGAAGCATCTGGAGATGCACTTGCTCACCCCGGGGTGGGTCTGCGGGCTCCACCATGTGGCTTCTGCACCGACTCTTGGAATTCCTTACAGCAAGGTGGCTGGGGCCCAAGAGACAGGAAATGGAAGCCACCATTTCCTTAAAGCCTGCGCTCAGGACTGGCAGGTGTCATTTCTGCAACGTTCCACTAGCCAAGCAGTTACAGAGCCCAGGTTTAAGGGGAAGGACACAGGCACCAGTTCTTAATGGGAGGAATGTCAAAGGACATTGGGGTCATGTTTTAAAATCACCACAGACTGACTACACCCTAGCCAAGGATGCAGGACTGAACGATGAAGGCTTGATGCTACCAATGGGGCGGAGAGGGGATTCTGGACTTAGGTTCTGCACTTTAATGGCTTTTTAAAATGTAACGAGCTGTGGAGCAACAGGAACTCTCATTCTTGGTGGGAATGCAAGATGGTACAGCCACTTTGGAAGACAGTGTGGCAGTTTCTGAAAAAACTAAACACTTACAATACAACCCTGCAATCATGTTCCTTGGTATTTACTTAAATGAGTTGAAAACTTATTTTCATACCAACACCTGCACACGATGTCTATAACAGCTTTATGAGTAATTGCCAAAACTTACGCACGACAACGATGTCTTTCAGCAATTGAACAGATAAACAAACTTAGGCCAACACCCTAAAGTCTACTCCTTGTCTTCCTACAAGGTATTCAGGAAAGTTCTCTGGGATCCCAGAGGCCTTTGTGGGGAGAGTTGTGGTGTGTGTGTGTGCTGGGAGGGGTGGGGTTGGGGTTGGGTGACCAGAGGCTGGGGACAAGCACAAGGATGGTCACCTGTGAATCCAGGACCCTACTGGTTCCTTCTGCTCACACACTGGGTTGACTGTGTGTGTGTGTGTGTCTCTGTTTCTATTCAGATCCCGGGGTAACTGAAGGCTGGCAGCTGTGGGAGTGGCTGCATAGTGCACCTTGCTCACAGCCCTCCTGGTCAGAGAAAGCCACCATGGGACACTCAGCCCCACTTGGGGTAAATGCCTCCCACCCTTGAAGCAAGTATCCTGACAGGATGGAATCTTGGACTCTTTAACCTTTTTTCCACTGATCAGACTGGCTGCCAGTGCACCTGGCTAGTTCCTGATGTCATCGGCCACCATGGCATGCTCCTGACAGTGACCAGATGTTCTGGGGCCCAGACCTCTTGCTGCAGGTCAGGATCCCAGGGCAGGCCCAGCCCTTCCGAGCCTGCCCACCGTCCTGGCTCCCTGCGGCGTGTGTGTACGTGCGCGTGCTGCCCCTCACACCCCTAACCAAAGAGTTTGTACCCAAGGCCACTGGGTCGGAGGGAGCCAGAAGGACCAAGTGTCCCCCTCCGCGCTTGCTCCTCCGCTGGGACTTGAGCGCCACCCACAGGTTTCTGGGTGCCCGCACCGAGCCTGGGCCAGCTCTACCCTACCCGGACACCATCGTCCCAGAGGGCTCTTTCCATCACTCTAACCAAGGGAGGTGAGGAGATGACCGGGCACCGACGCCACGTTGGCTTTCGCAGAGCCACAGCAGCACCGCACGGGGACCTTCTTAGGGACGACGGTGACATGACATGCCTGAGGCCACCACGACGAGCTGGCAAAAACCAACCACGGGCCTGGTGGCAGAGCTTACGGTGCATGGCACGTGTCGCCACAGCAGAGCCCTGTCGTGCGCCAGGAAGTGTCGGAGCCGGCCCTGCACTTCCGAGTGGGCAGAAGTCCCCAGCACCCTGTGCTGCTGGTGTCAGCCCGCACGGGACGGACAGGGACTCTGTGCTCCAGCCCTGAGCCCAGGCCCAGCCGACAGAAGCACCAGGGGACCCTCCGCGTCCCATTTCCTGAGGCGCACCCGGGACCAGCGCCTGCAGCCCGGGAGTCACACCCTTCCACTGCCCTGCTCTTGGTGCCTACCTAACTGGTAGGATCCAAGCGACAAGAGATAGGTCCTAGCAGAAGCCCTTGCTGTGAAATATTTTCCTACGAAAAAGAAAAAAGTGATTAATCAGGCTTACGTTAATGCTAAAACATGAGCTCTAGGAGAATGAGAACTGGAAGAATCACAAGACCTGGGCCACAGAGCAGATTTAAACTCCGAGGAATCTCACACCCACGCATCGCCCTGGCTGCTCTGGTGGGTTAATCGGAGCAGGGAGAGCCCCAGTCCCAGGTGACACTGCAGCCGACATGTGAACAGCGCAGAGTGCCGGCCCAGGGAGCCTTTCGCTCCACTAGCTTCACTCAGAGCACTCTAAGGGGATTTCACAATGAACTTGCACATTTCAAAAAGGAATGTCATACCTCAGACCTCTCCCTTCTCTTCCCAAAATGGAAGTGAGTATCCTTTTCTTTTTATTTTTGCCAGTGAAGTCTGCTGTCTCCAGTATTCCCAGGTTTCTAGTTAAACCTGAGGGTGACCCCGTAAACACGGCAGCAACCAGTGGTCACCACGATGTTGGGCAGTATTTCTTGCTGACGAAAATGAAAATGATATTGGCGAGCACACCCAGCCAGGTACTGCCGCCACATTCTTCCTTGCTCAGACTGCCCCTCAGGCAGTGGCACATGCCTGTAGTAGTGCAGCTGTTTGCAAATGTCCAGGCGGTTTCCTGAAGCAAGCCTGCCAAACTTGGGCCCAGCCCAGGCCCAGCGAGAAGTGCCTTCTGAGGTCCTGGGTGCAGCCTCGGAGCAGGGGCTGGCCCACACTGATCCCATACTCCTCCACATGGACCGGGCCAGGGCTAGGCCACACTCGAGGAAGCCCAGCTTAGCTTGTGGAGTTTGCATTTGGGCCTGGAAACACAGATAAGCAGCTTATGATGCAGATAAACTGCAGAGCCGGACTGCAGGCCGCGGCCACGTGGGCTGTGCAGAGACTTGCCCTGTGACTCTGCTGGGGGTGGGCAGGGAGAAGCAGAAGGCACAGCTGGCCTGACACCAAGTCCTGGAGGGTAGGGAGGGCTCTCTTCCTCTCTGAGGCAAGGTTGGGGACTGTCCATGCACAGGAAACTAGAGGTTTTTGTTGGGACTCTAAGGGTGAACAGTGCCAAACACCATGTGAAGTTCTTGTAAATCTAAGCAGAACATAGCGTCACACACATTATAAGCACACATCCACTATCACTTTTATCCGCAGAAAAACAAACGTGATGCCTGCCACCACGTAAATTAATCCGTAATTCAAAATGTTGGTGGACTGTCCAAGTGAAGAGTCCACTCCTAGCACAGATGGGCCTGTGTTTCCTAGTTTCCTATCTAATGGGTTCTGCTGCACCAATTTTGATCTGTCAAAGTGAACTATAACTTTAGGCTTCAGCTATAACTTTAGGCTTCATAAATTGAATGAGTAAAAAGTTTAACTGAAAATGACACATAACTGTCCATCCTCTTGGGCAAAAAAGAAGCTATTTCTATGAAAATCAAAGCCCCTCCTTGTTTATTTTTAGAAGGAGTAAAGTGGTATAAGAGAAGAAAATAGATAATTCGTAGTATTCATGAAGCTAAAATAAAAAGAACTCTCAGGCAATTGCTTCTGATAGCACAAAGAGAGCAGAGACAGCCAGCGCAGCGGTGTGGCCGTCCCACACAGCGTCCCTGGGCCTCGCCTCTGGTGGCTTTGCGTGTCCTCTCTGGGGCAGCAATTTTGGTCCGAGGACCCTTTTATACTCTTTAAAGCTCTCCAGGATTCTCACTAATTTTTATCTGGGTTATATATATCCTCTCTATCATGTTGGAAATTAAAACTGGAAAAATTGTAAATAAGTAATACATTTAAAATAAAAACCTATTATTTGTTAACATGGATACTATTTTGAAAAATTACTTTCCAAAACAAAACACCGTAGTGAGAGGAATAGCACTGATGTTTTCCTTAGTCTCTTTACAACCTGGCTTTAACAGGAGACAGCTGGATTCTCCCTCCTGCTTCTGCAGTCCCAGATCGCCCTATGTTTTGGTGGAAGGATAGGAAGAAAATCTGGCCTCATAAAGATACATAGTTGCAGGGAGAACCTCATGGAAGACCTGAAAGGGCCTCAGGAACCCCGGGGGGCCTCAGAGGAGACTTTGAGAACCACTGTGCTACAGGCAAAATCCACTGGCCAGCCCACTGATTCTGGGCTTGGCCACATGGCTGGCTTTGGCCAGTGGAATGTGGGTGGAGGGGACGGTGCAGTTCTGAGACCTCTTGCACCTGTGTCATCACTGTGCTGAGCAGGCCCGGGTCCAGGAGAGGCGCATGAAGCATGGCCCTACCCAGCCCACACTCCGGGGGCATCGGCTAGGGTCAGCCAAGCCAGGGGCATGAGTGAGATGCAAACGCTGCTTCTTGGGCACCACTGACTTTGGGGCAATTCTGCCATGCGACAAAAGCTGACTGACAACAAAAGGGATGGTGATTAAAAAAATAACCACACAGCTTACAGAAATTTTGAGCCAAGCTGAAAATAGGACTAATCCTGGCATTCACCAATTCAGTCATGGATAAGCTCCCAGGAAAAATCTTTTCCTCTTTGGCTCTTCTCTGTTGGTGCTAAATATTCTTTCCCTATTGGGAGGCCGAGGCGGGAGGATCATTTGAGGCCAGGAGTTTGAGACTATCCAGGGCAACAGCAAGACTCTGTCTCTATTAAAATAAGAAAAAGTTAGCTGGGCATGGTGACACATGCCTAGAGTCCCAGCTACTCAAGAGGCTGAGGCAGGAGGATCATTTGAACCCAGGTGTTTGAGGTTGCAGCGAGTTGTGATGATACCACTGCACTCCAGCCCAGGTGACAGACTGAGACTCTGTCACATAAAAAAATAAAGAATTCTGTCCCTGAATAAAGAAACTGTCTCTGAACATGAAAGTATGTATGAAATATACATTCTATTGCTTTGATCTGGTACCACTCACCCCAAGTTCTCATGCACTAGACCTGTGAGCCGTTTTTCCTACCCTGTTCTCAGTCCTTCCCTTTGCAGAGTACTTGCCACACACAGCAGCTCAAATCCTACCCCCTGGCTGACTGGACCCCTGACTCCAGGCCAGTGGGACAGGAAGCAAGACTGTGCAGACAGACGGGGCTGGCATGGGAGTCAGAGTGGACCCCGAGGGTTCCTGGGCCCCTTGGCCCAAACACCAGCTGTTCCCCTTGGAGCCTTCCATTCTCCTAATGATCACTTCTAGTTTTTGTAACCAAAAAAGTCTAAACTAGACTGGAATGGCTTGACTACCAATGTATCAAATATCAATTTATTTTTTGGTTATACATATCCACCAGTGCTAGTCTAGCTGGTTAAGAAAGCTCAGCCTACAATTTTGTGACAGATGTTTTATTACAGGGAATTAAAATTTAGGCATATACATGACACAAACATTATATATGGTACACTTTCCATGGTAGGAGTTATGATACTACTCACAGAAAGGCCTCAATTCAAACTACATAATGCATATGCTAAAATAGTACACCTGGGGACAAGAGGGAGAACCAAATGGCCTTTTGGTTTTGGTTTAAATAACCTCTGGATGCATTCAAGTAATACTGATCATTTCATGTTCAAAAAGCTTTTAATAAACAAATTCAGAGTAAAATTAATTGAAATATTTATAATACGATTTAATTGTTACACAGTATGTCCCATATACAATCAAAAAACTCACGACACTTGAAGAAAAAAGAAAAAAAAATCTATTGCACCCACAAGTAAAAAGGCTTTATTCATTTTTGGGATGCTGCAATTCAGTATTTATATAAACATTTACACACTTTAGTAAACACAGAGTCCTACATGTAATGCAGCATTACGGGTGAGAAGACCTCTTTAAGTCTCAAAAATAAATGCCAAGTGTCCACACAGAGTCCACGTGCCCAGGCTAATTTCCCCATCATTATTCTCTTCATTATTCCAGTCTTGAGCAGTCTCTCCACCTCCCTCCCGCACATTTTGAGGACTGATGTTTCTCACCAGACACCTCGGACATTCTGCAATCTCAACAGCAGCGCTCTGTCTCCTTGCTCAGTCTCTTGCTGTGTCTCCATCTTAGTGTCCTGTTAAATAATCCTGTGTAGAGTCTGAAGCAAACGAATCCACATCCTCATTATCCGAGTCATCGCTGCTGTCATCGGCAGCTGGCTCTCCCGTAAGGGCTATGCGAGCATAATCGTCCGTGTCTATGGATTTGCAAAAGTGGATGGCGTATTTCAACTTCTCCTCCAGCACCTGTTTACAGGAATACCTGGGCAACTTCAGCAAAAAGAAACAGGTGTAGGATTCGGGAAGGAAGTGGTCAGGAGGGTTGTATTTATCCAATACCTGTTGATGAAAAATATTAAATAATCAGGGACTATGTACAGGATAGCTAAAACTGCAAATCTATTTTATTGTGTTCATTAGACTCTTAACTCACAAAAATCATATTTTTTGCTAAGAATAAAATATCAGAAAATATAATCTAGCCACTTTGAAAAATAAAAAGGAACAACTTATTCCTAGAACTTGTAGTAAAAAATAGCAATTAGTTATCATGATAATTACTTTCTCCTAATCATCCCATGAAGAGGGCCCAGTGGCTCCACCCACCCCTGTCCACACAGGTGAGCCCCCAGCCTGGCAGGTAGGGGGCCTGGGAGGGGCAGGGCAGTGGGCTTAGGCCTGGCACTTGACTGACCACACAGGGAAATGCTTCATGAGTCCATCAGCCCACTTTTGGCCACTACAAATTAAAATACTAGGAAGCAGCAAGAGTTATGGACAAACCTACCTTTTTAAGGGAAAAATAATACATGCTCTCAAAGATCTCCCTGAAAAACGGATACTATTCTAACCCTGGCCAGAGATGAGAGTCAGGATGCGCTTGGAAAGGAGCCATCCTCCACCTGGTCCATCCCCCCAGCGTACTGACTGCCACCAGGGTATCAGGGGAGAGACGGTCATTCCACCTCAGTGCCAGGCGGGTAAATCAAGCTTGTTTCTGACCAGGGAACCAGAGTTAGAACCCAAAGCAAAACTCTTATTCTTGATCTGATGAGTGGTCTGATTTTTCTCTGTATGTAGCATATTACTTAGTGATTCACCTAATTCAACCAGAGAATCAAACAAATACCTTACATAATGTGTGTTTCGATAACAATATTCTAGTGATGGTCAGATAAATTTTTTAAAAATAGGCAATGGTACCCCAAGACCTATAATCACAGAATTTTCAGCCCTGAAATCACAGAAGTTGGGCATTTTCCATTTTCATTTCCATGAAGACACAATAGACCCATATTTCAATCTGCTGCGAGATCATGTGTGAGAAGCATATCACCATCAGCCAACAGCCCAGGGCCCAATGAACCCAGCAGGGAACCTACCTGGATGACAAAGTCTCTGCCCCGGAAGTCAGCAATTGTCCTGGGCAGTCTTGTCCGGCCCCACACAAAGCGAAGAAAGAGGGAGCGCTCTGTGTTGGAGAAGGACTCCATCACCTCCCAGAACCACTGGATCAGGGATGCGGAAGGCTCGATCCCTTTATATGTCGCCACCGACTTTAGAAGATGCAGAGGGATGTCAGGGCTGCCGCACACCTACAAAAGG
The DNA here is from genome assembly GCF_020740605.2 of Lemur catta. NCBI lineage: Eukaryota > Metazoa > Chordata > Mammalia > Primates > Lemuridae > Lemur > Lemur catta. The sequence goes on from NC_059136.1 coordinate 22,057,412, forward strand.
ACACTCTGTCAGGGCCACCTGATACTTTGATGCCTTTCATTTCAGAAAGACTTGATCACTCTTTCTCTCTACTAAGGCCTGTTTGGGGGCAGGGAAAGTCCTGGGGACCCAAGGTAGACATGCACAAAACCCTTAGCCCCAGCCTCCCATGGGATCAGGTGAAGGGGTCACATATTTAAAGTATGTTTTTACTTCAACACTCATGGACATATGTTAGATTTCCAAATGTAAGGTTTTAACTATTAATAAAAAGTTAACTAGTGACAGTTCCAGGGTAGCACAACTTGGGAGTCGGCATACCATCGTCTCCAATTCGTATCCAGTGAACAGAGAAAGAAGGGGGACGGGGACAACTCGGGCCATCCCTTCCCGAACAGCAGCCACCTGCTCATCAAATTCATGGAGTCTGAAAGAAAAAACTCACTTCACATTTCCATCGCTGGAGGCACTGACTTTATTCTGCTAGTACCAAGCCTGGCCCCAGGGCACCGTGGCCACACTCTTCCGACCTGCCAGGACCGAGGGGAGTGACTTCAGATGGCAGAGGAGGGTACCCTGCAGCCCTGCTAGCGCAGCGCCCCTCACAACACAGAGTCCACCTAGACTGCAGACAGACTACAACCTCATGGCTAACTGCAGCCACAACCACTCTGAGACAATTCTCAACATGACGGAGCACCCGGGAGGAGCCAGAATCAGAGAGAGTAAAGAGCACACCCATCTGCCCGGGACAGCCGCCGAATCAGTGCAGAGTCTGGCTCCACAGCAGACAGGACTCGGGGTCGGGGGGCAGCACAGCCCAGGATGCCTGCTGGGACTACCCCCAGCAAGCAAAGCCCACCTGCTGTTCAGGGCCTGTCCAGATACCTCGCGAGTGCTTCTGGAGGACCCAGGGTACCAGGCCGACAGCAGGGACAAGCAGTGAAAGCTGGGGAGGGTTGTGGGGTGCTGACCTGCCACGCCCAAGCCACAGCACCTGAGGGCCTGCACATACTCAGACCTGGCAAAGGCTGCTCTGTGTCATGCACGTGGCCACGTGGGGCTGAGACAGCCCGACACAGCCCTGTCCCAGGAGAACTGACAGAGAAAGCACAGAGGGGTGCACCCAGTGCCTTAAATAGGTATTCTAGTTAGAGCCAGGAATTTCAGACTACAACAATAAATACTCTAACCCTGATCACAAAATAAGCTTAATAACCACAGATCGGCAATAGTTGGAGCCAAATCCATCAGCATTTATTGTACATGATAGTTCTCAACAAACACAGATGTCCAACCATTTTCTGCTGCTTTTGCTATTTATCAAGTCAAAGCAACTGAGGACATGACCACAAACCTGTAGTTTATCGCCAGCCGGACGTACTCCGCACGGTTGTCCAGGGTGATGTGTGTGTACTTGGAGCTCAGCTGGATGTCCTGGCCGCTGGCGCTTGGCACCGTGAAGGGCAGGCTCATGGCCTCAAACTCCTCCGAGGTGGCTTCGTTGTCACGGATGTACATGAGCCCAGGAATAAAATCTTTATCGACCTTTTCAGGAGAAAAAGAGAGTCCACGTGTTGAATCAAGGCTGCTCCCCTGTCCCAGGGCCCAGCCCACCCCAAGCACACTCAGTCCAGCGGGGGCCTTGGTCTGCCTCAGGGTGTGCGGTGAGGCTGTGTGTCACAGGTACCGAGAAATAAAAGAAAGGAGCAACAAGAAAGTACTTCATCCATGGAGCTGGAGAATGAATTCCTAATTCAACCAAGTTCTTAAAATTAACCACTGAGAAAGTAAAGCAGCTTGCAGGGACCGTTTCCTCTGCACAGCCACAGCATGGAGGCAATTGGCTGTGGTCACCGGCTCAGCACTCCCCCGCCCCTCCCACCGCCAGCTTTCTCATCTGACAAGAATGTATAAGTCGCAAAGCAACACAAAAATGAATGGATCTCCCAAGTTCCAGAAGCAAATTGGCCTCATATCTGCAGACCTTCTTTGCTACTCATAGGTGACCACAGCCAGCAGCCCCTGCATCACGTGGGACTGACCGTGAGTCAGGTAGGACCTCAGAGCCTGCCAGAACCCCAACAGACTATGCCTCTCAAGCCCCAGGGGACCCCGTTAGCACCAGGGCGAGTTACCTCACTGAGGTCTGCGATGGTGAGGCTCATCCCAGCCAGCTGCTTCCACACGGGCTCAGCCAGGCTGAGGCTCAGGGGACTCCCGGTCCGGATGGCGATGCCCAGTAACACACCTGACCATTCAAAACACAGGCACAGAAGACACTTGGATTTGATGACAAAACTCCTAGTTCACTCATGTGCCACAGGGCATTAACTCTATGCTGAGGCCACAGTGCTCTCTAAACTAACAATACAAGTCCAAAGATCTAGGTCCTTCCTTAAAACAATGTGTCCTATTCTAAATTCATCATTTCTTTTTGTTCTCTAAGTTTCTAACTCTTCATATTCTTGCCACACACAGGTTTAAGCACACAGAAGCCAATTCTTATTCCTCTCATGGCAAAGCAAAGAGCTGGGGTTTCTCCAAGGTGGTGCCCTGCCAGGGAGCAACAGCCCCCTGAGGAGGGCAGGCAGTGGCGGGACCCTATAGCTGGGAGGGCTCCACAGACCCCTAATGGAGCAGCAGGGAGGGACTGGCTGCCTGCCAAGACCCTGCCCCATCTGATCCTGAGTTTCAGATACATTTTAAATGCAGAAACATGGTATTTCACCCTCTGAGTCCCAAAGGCATCTTCTGGTCCTCAGCACATGGCCGGGACTGCCGGCTGTGTAAGTCGCTGTGGCTGGGCATGGATGGGCCACCACTACTGAGCCCTCAGTGCCAGACAGGGGAGTCAACAACAGCACCCTGTGCACTGCCACAGCGCCAGTGAAACATACACATTAGAAGTAATTTTGATCGGTATGAGCCTCAAAAACTAAAAGCAGATGTTCAAAATATCTACTGTCACCCCCCAAACAGAGCAGACATCAAGCTAACAGAAGGGCGGGCACAAGCCTCGCCAACGCAGGATGGCGAGCGGCGGGAAGGGAAAGCTCACCCAAGAAGCGGAACATGCTGCTGTGCACTGGCGCCCGGGCGGCCGGGTTGAACAGGTAGCAGTCTCGATTGGCCCCGGACTCGTCCCTCCCGTTGGGTGTCACAATCAGCAGGGGCGTGAGTCCGTTCTGCAGCTCCTCACAGATCTCGGCTATGGACTCGCTGTAGCCGCCCCCGCAGTCATCCACGGATTCACCTAGAGGGGAAGAGCAGCAGCCGCTCGCAGCCACCCTGACAGCCCCTGTATGGCTCTGCCTGCGCTCCCTGCAGGCACAGGACACTGCCTCTCGGGGCCACAGGTTCCCCAGCGCATGGAGGTTCTCACCCACAAACTTGACTTTCCAGACACGGTGAGGAAGGAGGAGGCTGTCAGGATTGAATGAGCTCATCTTGGCACACATCTGCCCAAAGACGGACTTGGTGCCATCAGGGCCGGCCAGCCCCCCTTTGCTCCTGGAGCGCTTGACCTGGAGAGGAGGAAAGGAAGTGTGAGAGCACATGGTCTGGGACACGCCAAGGGAACCTGCACCCCAGGGCCACTGCAAGCTCAGCTGTGAAATGCCTGTGGAAGCGAGAGAGGGCTCTGGAAACAGCCCTGAGCTCACGCCTCCTGAGCCCTCTCCGCAGGCCCACTACCAACCAGACCCCCTCGTCTTCTGCAGCCCAAGCCCTTGGAGGGCTCTGGGCCCGCCCTCTGTGGCCCCTTGCCCCAGCGCCGGTGAGTGCATGGGGGGTGCTGCACGCACGGCTTCCCCCCTGCTTGTGCACAGACCCCACTGTCCAGGGTGCTCCACTCTGAACACCTGAATTCACCGTCCCCCATCCCACTCTCTGCACATCATCAGTGACCTGCACGGTGACCTGCACAGCAGCCTCCAGGACTGGTGGTGTCTGAACAAACACATCTTCAAAAAACAACCCAAGTCATCATCACTGTTCAGGTGGGGCAGGTGGCAGCATGTTGCCAACAGATGCAACCTGGCAACACTACACTGATTCCCTTCACGCTTTATAACCTTATCTACTGCCCACTACTTTACCACATGGACGTGGCCATATGGAGCAAGACACCAGGAACTCCAGCAGCAGCCCACCTAGCAGACTAGGACGGAGTCTCAGTGCTCAGAGATTCCTATCAAATGGCTCTAAGATGCACAGATGCACGACCTGACCAGAAAGACACCTTCTGCCCCTCATCTACTCAGCTGCACTGACCCCATTTCCAACCCTCAGGGTCCCCGAGTCTCCCCGACAAGTGCAATCACGTTTCACACCCACAGTTCTCATCCTAGGTAATATTTTTGAAGAGATCAGACTAGGGGCCTTGAGGCCTCCCGCCAGTGTGGACTTGGCTCAGCCTACAGCCGGCGGCCTAGGCCGTGCTTCAGTCACCCGGAAGCTCAGTCTGAAGTGATGTCAAAATGAACAGTTAAAGGAAAAATGGTCATGAGAATTTATTTTTATGTTGACTTCTCAAGCAAAGCTCTCATCATTTTTAACTCATTTTAAGTGAATTCTAGGTTGAGTCTAAACAGCTAATTCTCCTCACAGCACAAATTTCCACAGCCAAGACTAAAAATGTCAGAATGACAATAAAAACATTTCCCTGTAGAATGAACTTCTGTGTGCCACACGCTCGCCTAGAGGCTCACAGACGCCAGTTCCTTAACCCTCACGGCAGCACTTTGAGCTCTGTCCCCTGCAGGAGACTGGGCTATGGAAGGAAAAGGAGCAAAAGGCGTGCACAGTGCCACAGCCGCCATGCGAGCGGAGGGACGGACACCCAGCCTCCCACCTCCCCCTGCACTGCCCTCCCACAGCAGTGCCAACTAGCAGCGGCTGTCTGTCCTCAGTTTCCTTAGACGATGGCCACGTGAATAGTCACGACACTGAAAGGAGAGGAGCCCATGCGGAATGGTGCTTTTTCTGGTCAGTAGTAACACAGTCTTTAATTAATAGTCTTTAATCTAAATTTTCTAAATTTTCAGAAATGAGCATGCATTAATTCTGTAATAAATTGTAACGTAATTAAAAATGTTTTTCTTTACTGACTTTCAGATCTTGTTATAAAAATAAGTCAAATTCACAACAAACAAAAGACTTCCAGGAAAATGATCTATGTTTTGGTGTCTCTGGAACTTTCCACACACAGGTGTCTCCACAGGAGGGGGCTGATATTGAGCACGTTGCTGCAGCCTGGGTAGCTGGGCAGAGGAGCCCACGAAGGCTTTCTGGCTCAGTGCTGGTATCCTGTGCTCACCTTGGATTCAGCAAATGTTTTTTCCCCCTGCTCCATTCTGGTCAGAAAAACACTTCAATTTCCACATTTGTGGAGAACTTCCTGGCTTCAGGAGGCAGCACGATACCCTGAACTGAAGGGAACCTGGCTCTGGAGCAGCCCCCAGACAGCAATCACATCACACACTGGGCTGAAGGTGTTTATCTGATTCTTGAAAAAGCCTAATATAAATTTTTTTGTCATCTACCCAGTTTGCTCTTTGAAACGAGTATTGCACACTTTAGTAACACAAGGCTGGGGATATAAAGATGAGTAGGAAAAGAGGTATTCGGTGTGTAATGACTTCTTAACAATCTGAGATGAGAGAAAGACCAGCAAGGGTGCCTAACCTGGGCCTCACTGATGCCCAGAGCCCCCAGGCTTGGACACCCAGGCTGAGCGCCCCTGGCCCCGAGGAGCCTGCATGCAGTTCTGGGGCAGGTATACTATCCGGGAATGCTCAATCATTCGTGTCAGATGATGCAGAAGCCTTCAGCTCTCCTTACTGACAAACTTTAGTATTTATGACCTAATGTTGCAGAGCAAATCAAAATGATCATCCAAGGTGGGAAAATAAAAGCTTTTTTATGAAACTAATTAAACAGCCCATTTATTTGTGGAAGTGGCTGACTGGCCTACAGCTTCGCATTCAATCCTCTGACGTCCGTGAGGAGACCAGTTCCATCAGTGTGGTCACATGTGCTGTCCAACAAAGGACAAGAGTTTCATGTCTCAATTCAAAATGCCCCCAAGTACAACTCTGAAAAATTTCCAGTCATGTAATCAACATGAGGGTAAAAATCATGTGTTAATACAAAGGTACAGGAACAAAGAATTTGTTCTTCACGGCTCTCTGTTTCGGGTCCAGAGGCAAGCGAGGCCCGTTTCCATCGAGCATTAAATGTCAAGTGCCGCACGCTATCAGCATCAATGGCCAGGGGCGTCTTTTTTTTAATTAATTTTTTTTAACTCTGAGTTTATGTACAGTGGCCAGCAGTATACATTCAGAAATGGTATAACTTTTCAGTTTTTTGATTGCTACCATGAGACAGTATAAGAAAACCACTAGAGCCGGGGAGGGTGTGAGGACGGTGGGAGCGTGAACTGTCAGAGCCCATAACTGGATGTGATACCAGGTTATGACTGGGCCTCTGACCCTCTCCACTTCTTGGAACTTAACCTAGAGGGTGGCTGAAGACGCCCGTAGACGACCTTGCCTGTGTCAGAGAAAAGTGGGCACAGCTTTCCAGCCCCCAGCAGAGGAGTCTGACAGAGCAAACCCGGACGCAACCGACAAGAGCAGAGCAGGCAGCTGTCGCGCACAAACGACCCACAGAATCCTGCTCCAAGGCATGGAGGAGCTTAAGATGCATTAAGTGGAAAATAGCCAGTTACAAAATAGAGCGATCCAGTTTTGGTTGTAACAAATACACACACACTCCACAAAGGTAACAGCAGTAGTTATCACTGTGTGGTGGAAATATGCCTGATATTTATTTTACCCTTTTTGGCTTATCTGTACTTGTGCTTTTGGATTATCTGAAATAAATCTTTCTTACTTCCATTATAAAGAAGCACATTCACTTTCCTGGAAGCCTCAGCATCACAGGACACCACAAGCATGAAGTGCCGAAAAAGGAAGGTGGCGCCTGCTCTTTAAAGTAGGGGCACACAGGAAGGCCGCTACGAGTGCTCTCCACCCACCTCAGGCTGCGGGGACACCACTTGCTCCCATGAAAGCATCACTTCTAAGACTGTCAGACTCAGAACAATCTCCACGTGTTACCTGAATTCGGTTCAACTCCACAACAGGCCCGTGTTGGCGATCTCGCACCATAGTTGCTTGTACCACTTTTCGGAAAGCTGCCTCCTAAAACGTGTCAAACAGACAAAATTTAGACTCCAATACAGAAAGCATCACCCATAGAGAAATCACGCAACAGTTGTGTTTAGAATCTTCTGCTTTGAAAGTCAGACTTTAACAATAGAAAACTGCCATCCCTTTCTCAAACTGTGAGGCCACAGGGAAGTGGCCTGGCACTGACATGCATGGGGGTGGACAGAAGAGCAAGTAATGCCAGCGGCTGGGCACACAGGCAGGGTGCCCCTCAGGAAAGGAGGCTAGAGGAGCCCACCACAAGCTGGGCACAGAGCAGGGAGGGCCGTGCCCCAGCAAACACCTGCTCTGACTCAGGCCTAGAACGCCAAGGGGTTCCCTGCCAAACCATAAGTCCACCAGCGGCAGGGAGTGAAATTAAACCACTAACTGTGCCACAAAGCAGTGGCAGGGTCAGGGAGCCCCATGGAGCCAGCGAGGCCTGGGGCGGAAATAGGGAAGTCAGACCAGGGAGGGAAACCCAAACACACAAAGTCCAGGCTGTGAGCACACACTGAAAGAAACCTGGAGTGCCAGGGCAAAGGTGGCTAAGACAGGGAGTCGGGTTAAGCCTGAGCATGGGCACCACAGTGAGGACTCAGGCAGCACCCAGGAGGGAGGGAGGCTGGCACGCCCAGAGGGGTGGGGCGTGGGGCACAGGGCACAGCTGTGCCAATGGAAAGAGGGTTGGGGACTTGAGGGACACTCAAAGGAGGCAGGATCAACAGGCGTCCCAGCCCTCTCTGCCCAGCAGGTGATCACACAGCCCCACCTCCACCCTGCTCTGCTGCACTCAGCCCAGACATAAAAGCAGCTCTTCCTCCACAGGAGCACTCCCCTTCTCTGAATTACCCACTGGCCCAACCAGCCCTCCTGTAGCACTCTCTCTGGCGTTCTGAATAGGAGGTGACACCCGCTCCCCAAACCTCCCCAGCAGAGGCAGACACTTGCCCACACCCAGGAGCAGAACAGAGGCTGCCTGCACAGTCCCTGCTGCTGGTGCCTTTCATACGCCCTCAGCGCTCCCCTGCTCTCCTACAGCCTCAGCATAGGAGCCGGATGGGCTGCCCACCCCCAACCCCACACACCCCATGTGCTGGCTCACACCTACCCACTGTGCCCCAAGTCCACGCACCCTCAGCTCACAGCCCGCATCACACTCACAGTGCCACGTGGGATGTATATTGCCTCTCACTTTTTTTCTCCCTACAAAGAAAGGCTTTCTTCTCTCTCCCTGTCTACTATCACCTCCATTTTGAAGGATTAAAAAATGAAGGTTAAAGTAACTAAGTTTACTGTTTTTTATTATTGAAAATGGTTGAAATTAAGTTTCATATCAATTTAACCTGCCCCCAGTTTCTTCCTGCTCCCATCATCAGAGAGATAATCTTTCCATTAAATACCACTCGGCACCCTCAGGCACACATAAAAGTAAATGCATGGATGGCTCAGCGGGTGTCCTCATGCTACTTCCCCACAGGCTTCACGTGAGAAAATAACAGGTGTAGGCCTGGGCAGGCAATTTATAGACTTTTTTTTTTTTTTTTTTTTTTTTTCTGAGACAGAGTCTCGCTCTGTTGCCCGGGCTAGAGTGAGTGCCATGGCGTCAGCCTAGCTCACAGCAACCTCAAACTCCTGGGCTTAAGCGATCCTACTGCCTCAGCCTCCTGGGTAGCTGGGACTACAGGCATGCACCACCATGCTCGGCTAATTTTTTCTATATATATTTTTAGTTGGCCAGATAATTTCTTTCTATTTTTAGTAGAGACAGGGTCTCGCTCTTGCTCAGGCTGGTCTTGAACTCCTGATTTCGAGCGATCCACCCACCTCGGCCTCCCAGAGTGCTAGGATTACAGGCGTGAGCCACCGCGCCCGGCCAATTTATAGACTTCTGTATTCAAATAAGGTGTTCTGAATACACATTCTGATTGCATTGGATTGTATGTCCTGATTGGATAAGAGATACCCCATAGACCAACTCTGATTGGTCAATCTGCACCAAATTTCTGCCCAGTCCTGCACCAGCCATTTTCATTGTTGGAGCTTATCCTGAGGACTTCTCCATCTGCTCCCATGGCCTGTGTCTTGCACATTGCAGATCTGCGTGGCTGGATTCATCATGACAAGCGCTGCCTCAACCCACTGCGCATGGAACTTTGCATCCTGCAGTGAACGGAAGGCAGGGAAAGAGTCAGCTGGCATAAGGGAGGGACCTAGAGCTGAGTGGTGGGGTGCAGTGAGTGGCAGCAGGGGCTCCTTACTGGACTCAGCCCCAGTGGATGGACAAGAAGCTGCTGGCTATGCTGGCCACCCACACCATTTGCTTCCAATGCCAGCCAGTGGTGACCCCAGTCTCTCGATCTTCTGGCTGAAGAACTGCAAGAAGTTCCAAGGAAAGCATCGGGAGCATCACATCAGGACATCAAGGATTCATGCTGTTCTCAAGTATGTACATGGTGATTCACTTGTTCAGCATCAGAAGCAACTCCAGCACAATCACAGCACCAGCTTCTCCCCAAGAACCTCCCCAGAGAAAAGGAACACCTAGACTATCCTGCCGCTGATCATCCCCGGGCAACCAATGAGGAGGAGTACTTGAATTTTTTTTTTTAAGAGAGGGGCAGTCTCGCCATGTTGCCCAGGCTGAAGTGCAGTGGCCATTCACGGGTGTGATCATGGCGCACTACAGCCTCCAACTCTTGTACTGAACTGATCCTCCCACCTCAGCTTCCCAAGTAGCTGGGACCACAGCATAAGCTATAACCATGACTGAAGTAGGCTCTGCACCTGAAGTGAAGGAGGACTCTGACCAGTTAGGAGCAGATGTAACCAAGGAGCAACCTAAAGAAGTAGCAGCAAACCAGCAGAATCAGTCATCTGATGCAGAGGAGGGGAAAGGTTCCCAGCCTTCTCCTGTAGCTGAAAGCCAAGTAGTGTACGCTGCCAGAAGAGACAGAAGGCACGATCTGTGAGAAGGGGTATTGCTTGATTTATACCCCCATGGCTTAAAAAACTTAAGTCACATACCTTATTAGTGGCCAAAGATGGAGGAGATAAAAAAGAGACTACCCATGCTGTTATGGAAGAACAGGTCTTGGATAAAGAGGAATCTTTTCCATAAGAAGAGAGACAGGCCAAGGGTGATGCTGAAGAAGTGGCTCAGAGGAAGCAACTGGAGATTAAGGTTGAAATCAAGGAAGAAAAACCTTCTGTGAGCAGAGCTGAGACACAGCCTGCTGAATTAGTAAGTAAGGAGAGAGAAGAGGATAAGGTAAAAGAAATACAGGAAGATAAATCAGAAGGAGCAGTAGCAAAAAGAGAGATCAAGTACAAAACAATGAGCTAAAAGCAGAGAAGGCCTCTCAAAAAGCCACCGGAAAGACCAAAACTGTCTAGTGTAAAATGGTCTTCTTAGATGGCACCGAATACAGCTGTGACCTGGAGAAACATGCTAAGGGACAAGTGTTATTTGATAAAGTGTGTGAACACCTCAATCTCTTAGAGAAGGACTATTTTGGACTTCAGGAAAACCCTGAGAAGAAAAACTGGCTAGATCCCGCACAAAAAATAGAGACAACTGCAAAATCTCCCCTAGCTGTTCACTTTTAACGTGAAGTTTTATCCTTGTTATCATTTTCAATTGACTGAAGATATCACCAGAAACTTGTTGTGCCTTCAGCTCCGGCAGGACATCGCCTCTGGCCGCCTACCCTGCTCCATTGTGTTTCATGCCCTCCTGGGACCCTACACACTGCAAGCTGAACTTGAAGACTATGACCCAGAAGTTCTTCACAGTTGACCTCAGTGAATACCAGTTTGCCCCCACACAGACTAAGGAGCTGGAAGAGGAGGTGGCAGAGCTGTACAAAACCCACAGAGGCTTGTCTCCAGTGCAAGCTGATTATCGGTTCATAGACGATGCAAGGAGACTCCCCATGTATGGTGTTGACCTACATGATGCCAAGGACTCAGGAGGGGTGGACTTCAAGCTGGGCATGTGTGCTGACAGCCTCCTCATTTACAAAGACAGGCTGAGCCTCTATCATTTGGCTTGGCCAAAAATCTTGAAAATTTCCTATATGCTCCGTAACTTCTATATTAGAGTTAGGCCTCCTGAGATGGAACAGTTTGAGAGAACCATTAGATTCAAACTGCCAAATAACCAGGCAGTGAGAAGGTTATAGAAAGTGTTCGGGGAGTATTACACTTTCCACAGACTTCAACAGCCACCAAAGGCCAAGTTCCTGATCTTGAGGTCCAAATTCCGCCACAATGGCTACACCCAAGCACAGACCCTCCAGACAAACACCCTCATAGATAGGCCAGCACCACACTTTGAGCACACTTCTAGTAAACGGGTCTCCAGGAGTCTTGATGGAGCTCTACTTGGCATTGTGGACCATGGTCTTACGAAGGATTGTCCTGTCTGTCCTGGGGAGATTTCAGCACATGGCCCTGAAGTTGTCAGCACTGCTATGGTACAAGATGGGGACGATACGAGGGAAGTGAGAAGCCCAACTAAAGCCCCACATTTGCAACTCATTGAAGGAAAGGCACCAGTGGTAAAAACAGAGATGGTAACAATTTCTGATGCCTCATAAAGGACTGAAATCTCCACCAAGGAAGTCCCCATTGTCCAAACTGAGACCAAAACCATCACATTTGAGTCTCCACAGATTGATGGTGAGGCTGGTAGTGATTCGGGCACATTACCAACCACACAAACCATCATACCTGAGTCTGTGTGGACAACAACCACCACACACATCACCAGGACTGAAAAAGGTGGCATGTGTGAGACAAGAGCTGACAAATGCATCACAGTCACAGGAGATGCAGATATTGGTCATGACCAGATAAAGAAGGTACTGGCTCGAGTGATCAGAGAGACCAGAGAGCTGCAGCCTGGCACAGTGATCAGAAGTATGGTGGTGTTCAATGAAAAGGAGGAGAAAGAGGAAGACTAAAGTAAGAAAGTCACTTTAAAATAACATTCAACTTTGTGAACCTGAAGAATTGTGACCATTCTGAGTCTTAATGCCACATGCTACGACTGGTAATAATGACCAGAAGCCTGAAGAATTAAAATGCCAACACCAAACCTCACCTTAACAGTTCTGGTCTACATTGTTCTCGCCCATTTCAGTATATTGTTATGTTTTATAGAACTTTTAAATGTTCTTAGTTCTTTCTTTTGGTTAATGAAGGGGCTTTGTTTTTGTTTCCTGTTTACTTTGTGTAACTACCTGCTTTTTATGGCTCATTTTGATTAAAGGACAGTGAACGAGGCCAGCCACGCTGGTAGGTGCTGCTCACTTGAACAGGTGCTGTTGTGCAGAAAGGAAACTCTGTGACTAATTTAGGTAGTGCCTTTCCTTCTTCCAGATTCTTTCCGTGGAATTCTTACAGTAAACATTTAGGGAGTTTTCCAATGTCAGTAAACATACTGTATGAGAAAATATTAATACAGATTAAAAGCATTTCTTACATTTTGAAAATTTTCTAAGATGTTTTAGAATTTCACTGGGGATATTTTTCATATTGGACCCTTTTGACCTTCCAGTCCTGTAACTTATTAACTATATTGAACATTTTTCCCTTGATCCTATGTGTAGTTATGATGCCAAAATAGATTTATAGCAGCTTCAAGTTGTATTAAATGATATTTTGCTTTCTGTAATACTGTTATAAAATAAATTTTGTTTATTCTTGAAAAAATAAAATGAAATAAAAATAAAATGCATGCACTTGCCTTATTCAACAGAAATTGTTCTAGCCAACCAGAAACAAGTGAATCCTAAAAAAATTAACCTCTTTGGGCAGGACTCCAAAATATCTAAATTTTATTATCTCACTTAGACCATAATATTTGGTAATAAAATATGTCACAGAACCACACTTAAAGCGTTCCTCATTCCAGTTCTACACTTTTTTTCCTAAACAAAGACCCTCCCTACCATACAGTAACAAGTCCCTTCTAGATGATCTTGTAAAGCTGCTTGCCAGAAACTAACTCCCTAACTTCTGAATCAGGCCTTCCACTTATATTACAGAAAACTCTAATTATTAAAAATACCTAAGGGTCAAAACCTGTCTGGTGACTTTCAGATGCTCTCATTCACAACTATATTCACCACCTGTCAAATTATCATTCCAGTAAGAATCTATTCTCTACCTTACACATCCTAGGACAGAACTTCTAAGCCATCTGCAACTCTTGGCACCCTCTGCTGGTCATCCCTGGGAGAAGTTTGTTTTTCCTTCCCGTGTCAGTGGAGATTTGCCGTAATGCCTCAAGGTCAAGCAAACAGAATCAATGGATGAACAAAGGCTTAGTTTGGGGAATCTCCCTAACCCATCCTTTTGGAAAGGTAGGAGGCAGAGATTACAAGGGAAAGATGCAGTACCATACTATTACTTTTTAATATAAACTCCAAAAAGGCAGAGACTTTTGTCTGTTTTTTCACTGATATATTCTAAGTACCCACAACAGAGCCTGGCACACAGCAGATGCCTAGTGGACATTTGCTGAACGAGCTGTATTCTACATATATATTACTATTAATAGTATAGGAATTTTTGCCGGATTAGAATTTGCTGAAGATACCAGTTTCACCTACAGCAAAGACTGCTGCTAGAGTACCTTTCCCTGAGATATCAGAATTCCTCGTAGAGTGTCGAATCCAACTGAAGGCCCGAGGCCAGTTTCGTCAAGAGAGCCCTCCAGGTCAAACATGGGGATGCAGGGGCAGAAGAGCTCCGAGATGTGATGCAGCAGCAGCAGCCGGTTCCTCAGTGCCAGGATGGGGATCTCCTGCAGGTGATTGTACTCCATGGGGACCTGAGACATTGGAACCACGGAAGTCAACACAGGGATCAAACGCACAGATAAGCCACAGTTTGAAATCCACTTAGGGTTCTGAAAATAATCTTTTCAAAAACAGAAGAGCATTACAATTTCTGAGTTTGGTTTTGCAAATCCTCACATGTTACTTTTAGAATAATAATCTGGCCAGTCTGTTTGAGGCAAGTAATGTGAACCAAGGAAAATGCTAAAAAAAATCACCCTACAGAAACATATTTACTAAGAAACATGTGAGCCGTGTACTATTAGAACAGTTTTGTGTAGTTTATAAGATATGGAATAGATGGTGACATAGTGATACACATAAATGTTGGTTGGCATGAATATTAAGATTCTTAAAAGCACTGTTTTATAACATTATAAACTGGAATTATTTTCACTGAGACAGCTCTGTAAATATGCAATGAAAGAATGAAGCATGTGGGGGGGGGGGGTTATGCCCACTTCGACACATGGGCAGTGACTGTCACACCTTGCCCACCTCCTCACCCACCTGGCCCACCTAGCACTCACCTGTGCGGGAAGCTTGCCAGCACTGGCGGGCTTGCTGGTCGACCAGGCAAGGGTATGTGCTGAGCCGCAGGCCACACGGTTGACCTTCTTACCCTGAAGAGCAGCTACCAACCGAGGCCTCTGGATAGCATTTGTTGTTCCATCTCCTAGTTGTCCCTCATCATTGTCACCCCACGTGTAAACTTCACCTGAATAAAGTAAATTTAGAATAAGAGCTTGTATACCAGGACCAAGGAATGCATAAATGCCAATGTCTTCCCATTACAAACACTATCAATATTCACTGCCCTTTGGGTATTGGCAGTCACCTCTCTGAAGGTCAACTTCACCTGTGACCAACATATGAATATACTCTAATCACACATCCAAAGGGGCGAGCTTATTTCCTGAGTCTCTCCACAGCCCCTAGTCTCAAAAATCCAACAGTATTAGTTCACAGGACTAGGCACATAACTGCAGCAGTTCTCAATCAGAACAAATAATATTAAAACAGATGGTAATATCCCAACAACACAAATTGTTCCTGCATGATAAAGGGAGGAGGAAAAGTCGGTTTTTAGATAAACAAAAATTCATGTTTTTAAAGGAACATGTAGCTCTTCCTATTCATATCCTAAACATAAGATTAACCATTCACAAGAATCATCACACATTCCAGTGTGCCATGCTGAGCCCCCTCCATGAAATACCACCATAGGCCAGGTATAGTGGCTCATACCTGCAATTCCAGCACTTTGGGAGACCAAGGTGGGAGGACTGCTTGAGACCAGGTGTTTGAGACTAGCCTAGGCAACACAGTGAGATCCCATCTCTATACAGAGTAAAAAAATTATCTGCGTGTGGTGGCATGCACCTGTATTCCCAGCTACTCGGGACGCTGAGGCAAGAGGATGGCTTGAGCCCAGGAGTTGGAGGCCACAGTGAGCTGTGATCACACCACTGCACTCCAGAGCCTGGGTGACAAGAGTGAGACTCTGTTGCTAAACAAAAAAGAAATACGACCATAAAAATTTTAAGGGTTAGGTCACTGGTGACTAAGAGAGAATGAGTTTTATGTTCACTGGAGACATTGTTAGCCTTGTCAAATCCAGAAGGTTCCTTGGGGTGTCATGCAGCCAGCAGGCACTACTCTGGGAAGAAGATGCCTAGATACGCAAGGGCAGGGTATGGTCTCCTGCCCTGTCCTGCTCTTAACAATTCAGTCCTAAGCCACGGGGTGGGTGTCAGAGCACAAGCAAGGTGAGGCAGACATCGCCACAAGGCAAAGCTGGATGCAGTGACTCAGAGTCAGAGGGTGAGGACGCTTCCGCACACGCTGGCCCAGCAGGGGAGTCAGCCAGCACGTCCACGAGTGGAGCAGCCCTGAGTGAGGTGCAGACCCACGCAGGGGAGAGGGCAAAGGGAGCAACAGGACACTGGGCACATACAAGAGGAGTGGCCAAATCACTACATTAGGGATAAAGGGATCCAGGTTTATCACCAAAAGAGACAGCAGCTATAGTGTGAAATGAACCCTATGGTATTCAAGTGGACTAGGGGTACTGGTGTGAACTCATAATTTTCAACATATACATTTAAACACAGAAATAAACAAAAAATGTAAATTTGTGTATTGTTTGCATACATATTCCCTAGCTCTGTCCACTGAGGAGGCTTGGGGAGCAGTGACACCCCAATAGCAATGAGCATAACTATCACCCAGATCGTATCTTCTAAATGTCATTTTCCTCTGAAGACACCATGGCTCCTCGGGGAAACGGCCAATTCTAAGCACGGGGCATAAAGAGGACAAGATGAGCCTCGACCATCTTCATGTGCCAGAGCAAGGAAGTACCAAAGAATGACATGGACACGTTAGAAGGAGATGAAGTCAGGCACAAGGGCAAAATTTCAGCATCAAAATAAACGGTAACATATTATACATAACCCATTGAATAAAGCAGGAAACCATGATTCCCACACATATATAAACACATCGATGAATAAATAAAAAGTTGGATTAGAGAGAGATATTTAAATAGATTGAGATTTCCCTACTAAATACTTACTAATTAAAAAGAATGTTTGCAGTGGAAAAGCCTGGCAGGCACAACTAAACCAAACGATTGAAGTTAACAGCAACGGAACAAAGAGAAATTGCACGTCACCTGCAAGGATGAATTAAGAAGATCAAAGATGCACAACCTGAATCTACTAAGGAAACATCAAAAATCCTAAATTGAAGAATATGCTACAAAATAACCAGCCTTCAAAGTATCAAGGTCCAAAAAGCCCAGGAAGACTGAGAAATTGTTACAGGATGATGTCAGGGAAGTCTGAGGAAGTGTGACACAATGTCACCCAAGGAAGACTGAGGAAGTATCACACAATGACACCCAGGGAAGACTGAGAAAGTGTCACACAATGACACCCAGGAAAGAATGAGGAAGTGTCACACGATGACACCCAGGGAAGACTGAGGAAGTGTCACACAATGACACCCAGGAAAGACTGAGGAAGTGTCACTGGATAGAGGAGATGAGAAGGTGACAGCTGTGACCTGTGTGGTGCACCGTGAATGGGAGTAAGGATGAGTGTGAATTTTTGTCTGGATGGCTGTGCTGTCACCCTGCAGCAGTGCCCCTGTTTGTAGAAATATACTCTACTATTCAGGGTACGGGCATCAGGACAGCAACTAACTCGCATGGATCAGATAAAGGTCTTGTAAGGTACTTCCAACTGTTTTGCTTCCAATTGTGATTTGCTTCAAAAATTAAAAGAATATTAACCAAATAAAAAGTGTGTTGTAAGTTCTTGATCAAGAACTACAATGTGTTTCCATCACAGGCCATAAAAGTTCCTTATTCATACATGAAACTCTTTCATCAATGAATGATTAAAGGGTACAAGTTTATATAATTTTCCAAAGGCTTTAAAACGGAGCAAAATTTTGGGAATGGATGTTTTAATGCAAGATGGCACATACATTTATTATCTTTCAGTTCTGTAGGTCAGAACTCCCACATGGGTCTCGCTTCCTGCGGGGGGTCTCACTTCCTCGCTCATTAGGCCGCTGGCAGGATTCACTTCTTTGCAGGACTTAGGTCCAGCTTCCTTGCTGGCTGTCAGCTATTCCCAGTTCCAGAGGCCACCCCATGCCCTGGCTCCACGCCATCTCAAAAGCCAGTGGTAGAGGGCAGAGAGTCTCTCACACTTTGAAAATCTCTCCCATGGCCTCTTCAGTCACATCTCTGACTGACTCTTCTGCCTTGTTTTCTGAGACTGAAGGATCTCTGTGACACACTGAGCACATCCAGTAATACAGAATAATTTCCACATCGTAAAGTCAGCTCACTAGCAACCTTAATTCCACCACAATGTCCCTTTCACCATTCTGTCAGGGTCCCGAAGACTACCCCCAGGCTCTTAAAAATAAATTTTATGTAATATATATTTACCACAATAAAAAAGTAAAAGAAAATACCAATGAGAGGTAATCTATGAAAACATTATTAGTAACTCAAGCATTCGAGACTCAAACTACATCAAATAGTAACATGTGTCAGGGTCTCCAAGACCACCCCAGGCTCTGTGATCCACTAAGGAGGACTCAGCATACAGTCACACTCACAGCTACGATTTATTACAGCAAAAGGACACAAAACAAAACCAGCACAGGGAAAGGGAACCTGGGGTGAAGTCTGGGGGAAACCAGGCTCAAGCTTCCAGAGTTCTCCCAGTGGAGTCACACAGGACACACTTAATTTCCCAGCACCGAGTTGTGGTGACACCTGTGAAGTGCTATCCACCAGGGAAGCTGGTTAGAGACTCAATGCCCAGGGATTTCACTGAGGCTGATCACACAGCCACCCTCTGCCTGGCAGGTAACAAATTCCAGACCCCAGAGGGAGGCAGGTTTCAACACAGACCACGCTGCTTGTACAGACAGATCAGGCACAGCGGGCCACACTTATAACCTAAGGAACAAAGGAGCCCTCCTGAAATCCAGGTTCCCAAACATCCACCAAGAGCCGACCCTGCAGCTGGCCTGTCTGAGGACACAGCTCAGGCCGGCTGTTAGCTCTGTTCTGCACATAGATAGCTCCATAACAAAACATATTCACAGGAGTAACAGCAGGGGCTGAAGACGACAGGACCAAAACCCTACCGACTGAAGATACACTCTGAGGACACAGCCTAAGCCCCAGCACCTGACCCCTTTTTACAGCTGCACATGTTATCATAGAGCAGCCCTCTTAGAGTCCCAGGCCTTGGTCCTACAGCACGAGCCCCGCCCCCAGCCCACCTACCGTCCTCTGTGCAGCACACGCAGTGCAGGGAGCCAGTGGCAATGGCGATGACTTTCTTCCCCTGCAGCCCTTGAACCTGCCGAGGTCTTCGAACATGGTCATCAGATCCATGGCCCAGCCTGTGATAATCACCTTTGCCCCTGCACACAAAGGAAAGATAGAGCTTCAAGGTAAGGTCATCTCATTTAACACCCTGCCCACCCTCTTCACGATGCAACCGCAGCCTGCCATGGAAGCTACGTTCCAATCTATGAAAAGGCAGTTACACAACTCCAATTAAAAATCTGATTTTGGTGGGATTAAACAAACAGAATCTTGCATACCATGTATAAACAGCTCCAGATTTAGTAAGAGCCACTGAAAACTGGGATCCACATTCCACTTTAACCACTCCCAGGCCTGTAAGAGAATCAATCTAGAAGGGGAAAAGGTTCAATTAGATGGACTCCATCAAGGCACTGCAGACCGAGATTTAATAAGAATTCTGAAACCCATACCCATGTTGAATAGTTAACACAACTTAAAATGATACTCCACTTAATCTCAGTGCTCCCAGGAGGCAAGCAGGACCATGACGGTGGGCACACCTGCTGACACGCCATGGCATGGAGGGACCCAGCACATGGCACTGGAAACCGGGTGCTGTGCAGGTGAGGTCTGCAAGCCTTTCTCCTCAGAATGGACTCTCCCGATTTTATCTCTCTGCACAGCAGCTCCATTCTCCAGCGACACCTGGGCCTCCCCTCCCCTGCCCCAGCCCCCTTTCAGGCCTGAGGCCTACAGGGAAGGAGCAGCAGGCAGCAGGGGAGGGATAGCCAGGGACACTGGGCCTGCCCATTGTCTGGATGATCTGATCCCATGTGCCCTCATTGTGCCAGTCCTGTAACCCACCTCCAGGTCCTGCTGGGCTCACTTACAAACCCTGCTCCTTACAGACACTGTGACTGTTCTCATGATTAAGTTCTCATGTTCAATTTGAAACTTCAATTAACTAATAATTCATTCTCTTCATGAGTTGTCACCTGGCCTCCGGCCCTACCACAATGGCATTGGTAATGTGTTCCTACAGCCCCTTCCAACACCCAGCATTCTGCTCCTCGAAGGTGCAAACCCTTAGTATAAAGCCTTCCTTAGCTTAAGAAAATCTGCAGCAGATCATTTTTCATAAACATGAGAAGGAACCCTTTGTAACCTATAACATGTTTAAAATACAAGGAGGAGGCCACAGCCATAGCTGTGGGCACAGGGAGATGCAGTGAGCCCTCCAAGTGACGTCTTCCCCCCCAGCCCGTATGTGGCCAACAGCTGCTATAATGGGCAACACAGCTCCAGGAAGAAAAGATGCATGGTTGGGCCCAGGCTCTTTCCCCATCTGAGGAGCTTCTGGGGGTCAGAGTCAGTCCCACGGGCACCTACATGACACTCAGCTCTCTATCCCACACCTGCAATCCCAGAGACCAGCAAGAGAGGATGCTGAGCAGAGACAGGTTCCAGTTTCCTTTCACAGCACCCCGGCTCCCAAGTCCATGGCAGACTACCTCAGCTGTACAACACTGCAGCGTCCACACTGAGCTCCAAGTACGAGGTCTAAACACACTGATTCACCTAACCTCTACCAAACACCCACTTACAAGGGCAAAAGACAGTCTGGCAAAGTTCAGAAACTGCCCAGAGTCCCTGCACTCATGTGGAGCAAAGAACCAACCCCCCTGAAGGTCTGCCGGAGTCAGGGTACCTCGTAGCCTCTTCCCAGCTCCTCTCAGGATGCCCACCTGAGGCAGTCTCAGGCTGACCCAGATGCAGTCCTTTCAGCAAGTTCTACTTGTCCCATAGCTTGTGACATGGCATCTGTGTACCTCTATATACTGAAAAAGGCATGAACAATGTGTGATCCTCTTCCTCCGAGGTCTACATACTAAATAAAGCTGCAGGCTCTACAGCGCCCTGCTGCGCCACATGCATCTCCCAGGAGAGCATAACAGCACTTCAAATACCTTAATGTCTTTGGGTCCTTCACTTACTTTTTACTCAATTACCCATTATATTTTCTGGAAAGAAGGTAAAGATGAGGTTAAAATGCTTCTGAGAAGCGCACAGAGAGGGACAGTAACAGTGGCTCTGAGAGCCCTTAGGGGCCCTCAGGGACCAGCACCTGGAGCAACCTGACAACCAATCCGGGAGAGCGGTAGGCAAGGTGCAAATAGGAAATACCTTCATCGGCACTTTGCAGCCATCACTGCCTCCTCTGCCGAGCTTGCCATAGTCCCCGTCCCCCCAGGACCAGACAGTGTCGTCATCCGTGAGGCAGAGGGTCTGGGCGTCACCACTGCCACAGGCAATGTCAACCACACGGTGGCCCTGCAGTGCCTCCACCTTCAGAGAAAGGGACATGGGTCAGCTGAGTGCAACACAAAGGAGGCTTACCCAACAAGCAGCTTTACAATTCATTTTTCTTTTATGGGGGTGCCTGTTTCAAGCCTTTATAAAGAAGAACTAATTTTAAGGATCCTGTAAGACAAAAGAGAAAACACCTTCCTCTATTTGAACTACAAACATCTAAACTGCAGGAGGCAGGTATCAGCATCTCTGAAGAGCCAGTCCTATGACACTATGAAGGCTGTTTATTCATTCCTTTGTGTCATCCAAAACATGGTGGGCCTTCTAGGAGCCAAAGCATTTTGCTAGATGCTAAGCAATATTTACGATTATAAATAAAACGGATGTTTCAAGTACTATCCTGTTTAAAAGACCCATGGAAGGTGTATGTACAAAGATGGTTTTTATTTCCACCAAAAAGAAAACCTGATTGTAACTAATGAGCTTATGACCATCAACTCTAAAACTAAAAAGAATCTGGAACAGGAAATACTTTGACTTATTAAAATCGTAATCACAATGGCAAACTGCCACATCCCATTTCAACAGTAAGGAGTGAGCAGCCTCTGGGGCCCCTAAACACGGCGCCTTCTCACCAGCTTTGGCTTTAACTGGTCCTCACTGTCACTGTGCCCCAGGCGGCCATACCGGCCCTTGCCCCACGTGTACAGGTCCCCAGCTGCTGTAACGCAAGCGCTGTGGGCTCCGCCGGCAGCAACGTCCACCACTTCAATTCCTCTCAGGGACTCGATGACACGAGGGCGGTCACATGGACTGCAAAAAAGTCACCAAATATAACTAAAATACATTTTTATTCTTAAATATTCTTAAGCTTATTAAATAAATACTAGGTTTTTGCTGCTCATTTATTCAACATACACCTCTCAATCTACATCCTCCCAATTAATTAATTGTTAAATCAATCAAGGAGACTCATTCAGACTTGAACTAAAAATTCCACCATTTTCTACCTATCTCCCTTTACACCAGGTACCCAGATGCCAGAGGGTAAGGCTTTCATAACTCTAAATCAGGGGCTAGAAAAAGACCACCTACATTGGGCCAAGTCCAACCCATGGCCTGTTTTTCAAAGGCCTATGAGCCTGAGAATGGGTTTAACATTTTTAAAGGGTTGTTAAAAGAAAAAAGTTCAAAGCATCAAATCATATGTAATTCCTAAAATATTTACTATATGGCCCTTTACAGAAATGGTCTGCCTGCTCCCCCATAAATCAACAATTCACTTAAGAAGTTTTAACATATGAATGTCACTAGCCTACAATGTGGCAAGCACTGATGACAAACTTGTTTGTTTTCTTATTATTGAGTTTTGAAAGCTCTTTATATATTTTGGATATCAGACTTTAGTCAGATCATATGATTGTGAATATCCTTCCCCAGTCTGTGGTATGTCTTCTCAATCTCTTCTTAGTGTCTGTCAAAGAACATTCATACTTTTTAGGAAGTCCAATTTATCATATTTTGCTTTAATGGTTCATGCTTTCGGAGTTCTATCTAGAAATCTGTCTGACCTAAGGTGACAAAAGTTTTCTCATGTTTTGTTCCAGAAGTTTTTAGTTTTAGGTTTTATATTTATGGCTATAATTCATTTTGAATTAATGTTTGGATATGGTTCAAGGTATGAATTTAAGTTCATTTCTTACCATATGGTTATCCAATTATTCAAAACCATTTGTTGAAAAGATTTTTCTCCAATGAATTCTCTTGCATTTTTATAAATTATGCATTGAAATTTGTGAACAGTTTCCCTTTTTCCACACTTGTCACTATCTGTGGGTCTATTCCTGGACTCCCTATTCTGCTCCATTGATGTATCTCTCTCTTGATGCCAACACTACACTATCTTGATTATGCAGTTCCGAAATGAGGCTGGAAGTCAGGTAGTAACACATTTTCCAACTTTGTTCTTTACTTTCAAAGTTTGCTTTTCCATATGAATTTTATAATAAGCTTGTCAATTTCTATAAAAATCTTGATTGGGAAAGTTTTGAATCTAGATTAATTTGGGGATAACTGACAAATTAGTAAGTCTTCCAATCCATGAACACAGTATGCCCTCCATGATTTTAGGTCTTTTAAAAATTCTCTGTTTTTTGTCTACAGGTCATCCACATTTTTTGGTCAGATTTATCCCTTGGTATTTCAATTTTAGGAAGAGGGTATTGTAAATAGTATTTTAAAATTTCACTTTCTGATTACATATATGTATATGTATACAGACAGATGACTTATTTATTGATCATCTATCCTGAAACACTGCTAACCTCACTTACTAGTTCTAGTAGCTTTTTTGTAGATACCAGCAGATTCTCTGCATAAATAATGTTATCTGCAAGTAAAGATGGCTTTAATTTTCTTTCTAATTTGGACGCCTTTTATTTCTTTGTATGGCTGTATTGCACTCGCTAAACCTGCAGCCCAATATTGAATAGAAGTGTTGCTAGCAGACATCCTTATCTTGATCCTGAACTTAGAGGGAAAGCTTTCAGTCTGTCACAATTAAGTACAATGTAAACTCTAGGTTTAACAGAGACGCCCTTTACCAGGTTAAAGAAGTGATCATTTATTCCTAGACTGCTAAAAGTTTTTATCAGAAATGGATATTGGAGTTTGCCAAATGCTTTTCTCCTCCTTCATCTACTAAGATGATCATATGGTTTTCTTTTTTATATCGATTCACTTTCTAATGTTAGACCAAACTTGCAATTTCTGGCATAAATATCCCACTTGGCGACACTGTATTATCCTTTTACATATTGCTGAATTCAATTTACTAAAACATTAAGAATTTTTACATCTGTGTTCATGAAGAATATTGGCTTGCATTTTTGTAATAATATCTGAGTCTGGTTTTGATATAACAGTAAAGCTATCATCAAAAAATGAGTTGGTGTGAATTCCCTCCTCTTCTGTTTTCTGAAAAAGTTGTGAAGGATTGGTATCATCTATTAGTTACATGTCTGTTAGAAATCAGTCATCTGGTCCTAGAGGTTTGCTTGTAGAAAATTTAATTTCTTAGATACATGGCGATTCACCTAGGTCATCTATATCTTCTTGAGTGGACTTTGAAAAGAGTATATGACTTTTGAAGAATTTGTCTACTTCATCTAAAAACTCAAATTTGTTGGCATAAAGTTGCTCATTATATTTCATTATCTTTTGATATCTGTATACTCTGCGGTGATGAAAAATCCCCCATTCCTAATATTCCTATAATTTGTAATCTTCTTTTTTCTCGATCAGTCTACATAGCAGTTTGATTGACTATACTGACCTTCTCAAAGAACCAATTTTTGTTTCCTTTGATTTTCTCTATTGTTGTTCTCTTTTCTATGTTATGGATTCCTGTTCTGATCTTTCCTATTCTCTTTCTTCAGCTTACTTTGGGTTGTATATTTATCCTTTCTAGAGAAGTTTCTTAAGATAGATGCTCAGGTTATGGTTTTGAGACCAATTTTCTTTTTTAAAAGATACATTTCAGTTGGGTGTGGTGGCTCATGCCTGTAATCCTAGCACTTTGGGAGACCCAGGCAGGAGGATTGCTTGAGGCCAGGAGTTTGAGACCAGCCTGAGCAACATAGTGAGACCCCATCTCTACAAAACAATAGAAAACTTAGCTGGGCGTGGTGGTATGCACCTGTAGTCCCAGCTACTTCGGAGGCTGGGGCAGGAGGATCACTTGAGCCCCCGAGTTTGAGGCTGCAGTGAGCTATGATCATGCAACTGCCTTCATGCCCAGGTAACAGTTAAGCAAGACTCTGTCTCAAAAAAAAAAAAAAAAAAAAAAATCAAAAACATTTCATGCTATAAATTTCTTTCTAAGTACTGCTTTTTTTGTATCCCACATTTTGATATTGATAGGTTGTTTGCATTTTCACTCTGTTCAAAATTATTTCTAATTTACCTTCTGATTCATTCTTTGACCTATCAGTTATTTAGAAATGTTTTACTTTACAAATATTGGGGAGATTTTCCAGAGATCTGTTTGTTATTGATCTCTAACTTAATTCCATTGTGGACAGAGAACATATTTTGTATAACTTGAATCACTTTGGTGTATAAGATTTGTTTCATGGTCCAATTCATGGTCTATATTGGTAGATGTTCCAGGTGTACTTGAAAAGAATGTATCTATTTGTCGAGTAAAGTGTTCTAAAAATGTCAATTAGGTCAAGTTAGTTGATACAGTTGTTCAAATCTTCTATCCCTTATAGATTTTTTACCTACTTGTTCTATCAATTATTGAGGGAGGGCCATTAAAATCTCCGACTATAACTGTGGATTTGTCTATCTCTCCTTGCATTTCTATCACTTTTTAATGTCATGTATCTGGAAGACCTATGATTAGGTATGTAAATGTTTAGGGTTATTAACTGACTGCTTCATCATTATGAAACTACCCTTTTTATCCCTGTCAATATTCTTTGCTGTGAAATCTACTTGAATGACATTAATACAGGCATTCTAACTCTTTTTTGGTTAGTATTGGCATGGTATATATTTCCCCATCCTTTTGCTTTTAGCCCATTCTTGTGTCTGTATTTAAAGTGGGATCCCTGCAGGCAGCATACTCGTCTTGTTTGTTTCCCATTTCTCAGGGAACACTGTACTTTGTTGCCTGATATCCAATGTCTTTAGGGCTCTTATTTCATACATTTTGTCTGGTGTTTTAGTTATTTCTAGGATAAGGAAGGTCCCAGTTACTAAAATTTGGCTGGTAATTCCTATTAATTTTTAAAAACTTGTAGGTTTCGTTCCTTTCTTTAAAGAATACTGTCACTGGTGTGCCCTTTTCTCCTCACTCCTGCCATTTCCTCTGTATTTACAGTTTTAGTATCATGCATGTTACATAAAATACCAAATGTGATTCAGTGCTGATGTGGGGGAGAAAGACAAAAAGAAGCTTCATACTTGTAAATCAAAACTCAAAACTGATTTTTTTCCTCCCAATAGAAGAGTCATATAGGTATAAGCCCACATATTGGCACATGAAACTATTTCTGCCAAATGAGTCATTAACATTATTTAATTTGAGCAGATTATTGTAAATATTGTTCTGACAAACAAAGTGCCAATACACTGTACCAGCATTAAAACAAACAAACAAAAGCAAAGGAAAACATAACATTGAAAATGATGTTTTCATGTAATACCTTCTGTTGCCATGCCCCAACTTCCCATCTTCTGCCTCACCCCAAGAGTAAACTTCTCCTTCTGAAGAGAGGGCAAGGCAGTGTTTTCCTCCTGAGTTCACAGCTACTTTCTTAATAAACACATGCTGAATGGATTCAAGCAATGTTGGGGTAGATACCGACTCTGTCCCTCCAATTCCTAGTCTGCCACCTGCACCATACCCAGTGGCATACAGCTAAGACAAGAAAAAGCAATAGCAACATCAGGTTTGTGTTTAAATATCCCCTGTATTTAGTAATAAATAAACCAAATCAGTGCTCTAGACATTTTACAACAGAGAAATGAAATTTAAAACTAATCATAAGAATACTTGAGGCCGGGTGCGGTGGCTCACGCCTGTAATCCTAGCACTCTGGGAGGCCGAGGCGGGCGGCTCGCTGGAGCTCAGGAGTTCGAGACCAGCCTGAGCAAGAGCAAGACCCCGTCTCTACTAAAAATAGAAAGAAATTATCTGGCCAACTAAAAATATATATAGAAAAAATTAGCTGGGCATGGTGGCGCATGCCTGTAGTTCCAGCTACTCAGGAGGCTGAGGCAGTAGGATCGCTCAAGCCCAGGAGTTTGAGGTTGCTGTGAGCTAGGCTGATGCCACGGCACTCACTCTAGCCCGGGCAACAGAGCGAGACTCTGTCTCAAAAAAAAAAAAAAAAAAAAAAGAATACTTAAGACTTTATACATGCTATGTCAAAGCTCTGAAAATGAAAGAAAAACTTATTACTAGAAATCCAAAATTCACAAAATGTATCTTCAAAATAAGGTCTTCTCTCTGAAAGCATCTCCATTTTTGTCTAGAATACCAACTACAATTAATATCAAGAAAAACAAAACAAATTAATTATCTACTATATGTAAATCCCTGACAATACCCACAAAAACATACCCGTAGAAAAATTATAAATATATTTTCATGTTTCAGCAAGGCAGCATATAAATCACACAGTCGAAAACATTTTTTTTTCACTTTAAGTAGGTAATTGTTTGGGGATACAAAAATATCCTATTCATTTAAAAAGAAAAAAGGTCAGGCCGGGCGCGGTGGCTCACGCTTGTAATCCTAGCCCTTTGGGAGGCCGAGACGGGTGGATCGCTCGAGGTCAGGAGTTCGAGACCAGCCTGAGCGAGACCTCGTCTCTACTAAAAATAGAAATTAAAAAAAAAATTATCTGGACAACTAAAAATATATATAGAAAAAATCAGCCGGGCATGGTGGCGCATGCCTGTAGTCCCAGCTACTCGGGAGGCTGAGGCAGTAGGATGGCTTAAGCCCAGGAGTTTGAGGTTGCTGTGAGCTGGGCTGACGCCAAGGCACTCACTCTAGCCCGGGCAATGAGACTCTGTCTCAAAAAAAAAAAAGAAAAAAGTTCAGGCCGCCATTTCTAAATACACGGCAAATATCTCTCCTGATAAAAACTTATCACGGTGTTTCATATTGTTTTAAACATTTACAAACTTGCTGCTGTGCTGACACAATAGTAAGGAAACCATAAGGGCTAAAACAGGAAGTGAAACCAAAACTCAGGTGGATAAACAGGCCCCCAAGCCAGCTTTTCCTGGGAGGGTGTTGAAGATCTCCAGCACACAGTGTGAGGTTAAGGCACCAAGCCTCAAAGGAGACTCTCTGTAGAAAGGTAAGGCTCCAAAGGACAGCCCTCTCTGTGTGACTGTAAATGAGAAGTGAGAATAACAAAGATGCCTTTCTCAATCTTAGCACTGAGGGGAAGACTCTCCTCTGAGAATCTGTAACTACAAAAGCTGCTCTTCAAGTTGGTTTTCACTCTGAATTTATGCTACCTATGGACTAAAATCCTTAGGCTGGTAATGTCCCAAGTTTATAAATTCTCTTTAGATAAGTGATTTCAAACCAGGTCTCGGGTCAGGCGTGGTGGCTCATGCCTGTAATCCTAACACTTTGGGAGGCAGAGGGAGGAAGATCACTTGAGCTCAGGAGT
The DNA here is from genome assembly GCF_020740605.2 of Lemur catta. Lineage (NCBI taxonomy): Eukaryota > Metazoa > Chordata > Mammalia > Primates > Lemuridae > Lemur > Lemur catta. The sequence goes on from NC_059136.1 coordinate 22,085,811, forward strand.
TCAAGACCAGCCTGAACAAGAGCGAGACCTCGTCTCTACTAAAAACAGAAAAATTAGCTGGGTGTAGTGGCACGTGCCTGTACTGCCAGCTTCTTGCGAGGCTGAGGCAGGAGGATCACTTGAGTCCAGGAGTTTGAGGTTACAGTGAGTTACAATGACACCACTGCACTCTAGCTGGTGAAACAGAGCAAGACTCTGTCTCAAAAAAAAAAAAACAAACAAATAAACAAACAAAAAACCCACAAAAAAACTAGGCTTCAAAGAATTTCTATATAAAATTTTCTAAGGCAAATAGTCAGCTCATAGTTTTAAAAATTCACATCATAGAAAAGTAAAGAAGGCACCATGAGTGACAGCAAACAGACTAATAGTCTGCTATTATGTTTAAAGAAATCCAAGCTTGAAAGTATGCCCAAGGAATAAGAAGATTATAAAATAACCAAAAGCAGAATTTCTAGAAATTACAAAAAAAAAATTGAAATTCAAAATTCAGATGTATTAAAACACAGCAGATTATACACAAGTGAACAAAAATTAGAGAACCAGAAGGTTGCTCTGAAGAAATTATCTAGTGTATGGCACAGAAAAAGAGAAAAGGAAATATGACAGAAGGATTAACAGATACAAAGGAAAGAGCTTCTCACTCCAGCATCAGAGTTTTAACTAGAGATCATACAGAGAATATGGAAGAAGAAATAATAGATAAAAAATGTCTAGGAATTTACCACAATCATCGAAAGACCAATTCTCAAAGCCAGGACCCCATCCCACTCTTCAATCCCTCACCTGCTGGCAAACAAAACAAAACAAAACAAAAAAATAAACAAAAAAGGCAAGAAAAGTTAAGAGAAATTGACATCTAAATGTACCATAGTGAAATTGTCACCAAAAAAAGATCTTAAAAGCAGCTACAGAGAAAAGATTTATCATCTTTTTTTGGGTAGAAGTTAGTCTGACTGCTAACATCCCATTAGTATCCCAATTAGATAATGAAAGCCAAAAACCAGAAGAATAAAACATTTAATAGAGTGACTGAAAATAATTCTGAACAGGAGTTGGTAAATTACAACCCACAGGCCAAACTGGGCCCGTCACCTGTTTTTTAAAATAAAGTTTTATTGGAACACAGCACACGCACTCATTTACATTATGCCCATGGCTGCTTTGTAGTTGCAAAAGAAACAAAATGGCCCATAAAGCCAAAAATACTACTGCACCCTTTATAGAAAATGTTTGCCAGCCCCTACCCTAGAAAAAGGGCAAAATAAAGATATATTTAAAGAAACCAACAAAAATAATTGGAGAATTAACCAACAAAAGAACCTCACAAAAGGAAATTGAAAGAGATATGCTCAAAGTAGAAGGAAAATGATTGCAGATACAGGTCTGAGATATAAGAAATAATGGTGAGCAAAGATGATTCACAGGAGAAAGTCAAAATATCCCCATTAATAAGAGTTCGGAAGAAGTTGATTCCACCCTCATGGACGATTTTGAGAGGTTCAAAAGACTTCAGTGGAGGAAGTTACTGCAGATGTGGTAAAAAAGAGCAAGAAAACTATTAATAGACTTAGATGGGGAACCCAAAGGTGTGCCTGAATTGTTGCAATCTCACGATGAACAAATGAGGAATTGTTTCTCATGGATGAGCAAAGAAAGTGGTTTCTTAAGATGGAATCTACTCCTTCCCAGTGTTACTGAGGACACTGTTGAAATGACAACAAAGGATTTAGAATATTCTATAAACTTAGTTGAGCAAGCAGCAGCAAGGTTTGAGGATTGACCCCAATTTTGAAAGAAGTTCTGTTATGGGTAAAATGCTATCAAGCAGGATCGCATGCTACAGAGAAACTTTTATGAAAAGAAGAGTCAAATCTATGTGGCAAACTTCACTGTTGTCTTATTTTAAGAAATTGTCACAGCCACCCCAGGCTTCAGCAACCACCACCCTGGATCACTCAGGAGCCATCAACGTTGAGGCAAGACCCTCCACCAGCAAAAAGATTATGACTCTCTGAAGGTTCAGATGACCATTAGCATTTTTTAGCAATAAAGTAATTTTTAATTAAGGTATGTACATTGTTTTCTTAGATGTAATGCTATTGCACACTTAATATAATATTGATTATAGCATGGTATAAACATAACTTTTATATGTATTGAAAAACCAAAAGATTCATGTGACATGCTTTATTGTGGTATTCACTTTATTTCAGTGTTCTGGAATCAAACCCTAAGGTAGCCTCTAATCCCCTTTCCTTGAATGTGGGCTGGACAACAGTGATGAAACATCACTTCAGTTACACAGGACCACAACTTCTGTCCCGCTACCCCATCTCTCTCTCTCTTGCTCCCTCCTGCCCCTCCCTTATCTCACTGATGCTGCCAGCTGCCACACTGTGAGATGCCCTGTGGACACACGGCAAAGAACTGAGCAAGGGCAGCCTCTGCAACGGTTCATGAAGGCCTGAGGCCTCAGCCCAACAGTCCATAAGGAACTGAATCCTTCCTCGTACACCCTCACAACTGTAGCCCAGTGAGAGATTCTGAGCTGGAGGACTGAGCTACAGCCACCTCCAGAGGTCCTGACCCAGAGAAATTGAGAGATGACAAGTGTGTATTGTCTTCAGATAAACAGATAGCTAATTCAGTACCAAAATGAGACAAAGAGTGTGTAAGACAGAAACATTACACGATGGTGTCTCCTTCATGAACTTGTATCTCCCAAAATCTAAACAAAATAATTGCAAACATAAACCAAAAATATATAAAACATACCCTGACCACATTGGGTTTTTCCAAAGAATGCAAGCTTATTTAATGTGGGAAAACCAACTAATCCAATTCACTATATTAATCCACTAAAGAAGAAAACATCTATAAAAGAACATTTCAAAAAATACAGTATTTAACAAAAATCAACATCCATTCATGGATAGAAACAGAAGGAAATGCCCTTAATCTGATAAAGGGCTTCTACCAAACCCCCAGTGGTATGTGAAACGTTCCATGAGTGCTTGCCCCAGTCTGGATCCAGACAGGCGCACGCCCACTATCCCCACTCCTAAACACTCTGACACTGCAACACCCACGCAGCATGATTTGCTCCTGTTCTCCCACACAGAAGGAAGAAAATAAAAGAGGTAAACTGGAAAAGAAAGAACAAAATTCACTTGCACATTACAGCTCTCTATAAAGATACCAAAAATCTTCAGATACGTTAGAAAGAAAAGAGTAGAGTCACCAGATATAAAGTCAACATAGAAACATCAAATATTTCTATATATCAGCAAAAATTAATTTTTTTAAAGACAGCATTTACAAAAATGAAATAAGAAAGGAATACATCTAACAAATGATATGCAAACAAAAATTTTAATAATTTTATATATATGATGCATTTCAAAATAAAAAAAATTTAAAGTTATAGAACATACCTGAAGATCATACAAAAATATCTTATAACTCTAACTGGTTCCAGCATACCATAAATACTACTAATCTTGAGACAAGATTTCAGTACAGATCCATCCTCACAGGTGCCAAGAACCACAAAAGACATCTAGCCACAGCTGCCTCAGTCTTAAAGACAGTGTGACACCAATATGCACCCTTACCTTCCCATCAGCCGTCACAGCAAAGAGAGTCTGTTCTCCTCCAATTAACTGCACTGGTCTAAGTGTTGCAAGGGCTTCACATGGAGTGGGAACTTTGACTTTTGCACCTTCGATGCCCCCAAGCTGCCCCCGATGATTATGTCCCCATCCATAAATCGTTCCACTGCCACCAGCAGAAAGAGTCCAGTCATCTGGTCGCCTGCAACAAACATTAAGGGATCATTTGACATGGGAAAGAATAGCACATGTAACCTCCTTCTCTCACATATCACATTATTTCTTGTTTCTGATATAATAACCTGTTCATCCACTGCACGAGTTGTTCATCTTGTTCTCTTTTAAAAATGTCATGGCTCTCATGGAGAACATCCATGTTTTCGCTGTCTGCCATTAATTCACGAATTTTCTTAGCCACCTAGACAACATTATTATTATGAGATTATAAGTCACATACTCATCTCAAGAATAAAACAAATAAATATTAAGGTAAGAAAATAGGAGAAATCCCTGCCTGGGAATATGAGGAAATATCAACATTGCAATTTTAAGGTAAATAAGCAATACCAATGATTACATCAAGTCTATGATATTAACAGTGTCTAGACAGTATCATTCTATCTTTACTTTACTTTATTAAAAATGAACCTCAACTGAAATTCATGGCATCAGTTTATTTTCACCTATGTGCTATTTTCTTTATGGTATTCCTTGCCAAGAGACATTTTTCTGTCTCATAAAATTGGTATCTTTTTACACTATAGTTAAATAAAGAAAATGTCTCTGCATTCCAAAAGTGATTCCAAAATAACGCGCAATACCTCATCAAGAAACAGACGGGGCAATGGTGTTCTTTTGTCCAGGGCCACAGCGACTCGGGAGGCCATGCAGTATCTCCGGAACCAAGCCCACTTGTGCGTCTCCGCACAGCAAGGGAGAGTGTCTAGTTCCAGGTCACAAGCAAGAGCTACTAGCACCTGAAGCCACCAAAAATTAAAAACACAGGGATGCTTAGAAGTGCAGTGAACATTGCACTTTGCCAACACGAGTGCTAAAGATGAGCCAACTGCCACTAGCCACCGTCCCACTCCTTATTCCAGGCTGCCTGCCATGGCCCAGCAAGTATTTCAACAACACCCGTGAAACAGGGATCCCTAACAGTTCCTAGCGATGCACCCAATACTCCAGACCTCAGATCAGACAAGTGCCACAGCACTTGTTGCCTGCATCGACTGCAGAGACAACCCCTGCATCTTAAAATGTGTTACTACTTAGGTAAAGGCTTAAGGTATAAGTGCTTACATCACATAATCATTACTTGAGACTTTTCATACTCAACTTCAGCAATACCTATGGCTGCCCTCAAAGGGGCCTAAAACATGGCACACTGCACATAATAGCTTTCAGTGGCTTTCTCAGCCAAATGGCTCTGCCATCATTTTAACAAATAAGTCAAATATTACCTTAAAGAATGGGCTGTGGAGCAGCTGTTTGCCACCTCTCACAATAGGATCTTCATACTCAAACTGCCTTTGCAAAGCTTCTGGAAGGCCTTTCACCAAAGCAGCAAGAGCACTGCCTGTAAAACTCTATGAAAACAACAAAATAATAATCTATTGCAGGAATCCAAAATACAGGGGAGGTTGACAGTTTGTTTTGTTTCTGAGTCAAATGTTTTATTATGTTGGTACTATTCCCTCTTAAAAAACGTTTACTGAAATTCTAAGTAGGAAAAAAGGTAAAAGAACATGAAAACCAAAATAAAAAGAGGAGTTTGAAGATTCATCTCAGAATCTTTGGTCTCGATTTCAGTATAGCCACATCCAGGGAAACAGTCCCTCTCGTTCTACAACTCCTGCCCGTCTCCTCATATGGTCAGGAGTGAAAGGGACTATCTTACCCCACAAGATAAAAATGGTCAGTTGGACTCACTGTGAAGGTCAATACACACCATCCCATGTCCACAGCTAGTGACCTATACATTTTTTTAAAAACCAAAGTCTAGCTTGAACCCTGTATACATAGCAATATAAGGAAAAGTCTGCCTATGACAAAGCCCTCCCTATTTATTTGAAATTCCCCAACTATTCTTGATGATTTAGAGGTTTAAGTTACTAAAGCTACATATCATTCCCAAAGGGTCACATGTCTAGAAATTGTACTATAATGCTCCATACCAAAGCTCTTGTTTCCCCATCATTTTCTCCAAGCAACCTGTTTATGTTAATTGATTGCCCAAATTCAGTTGTAAGCAGCTTCCTCAGTCTTTGAAGGGCCCACATTCTGTGACTGGCAGCTGAAATGAGCACAGAGAAAATTATCAGAAGCCTGACCATTTCTTCCAACTGGTTACATAGACACGACTGTAAAGGCGCCATTTACCTAATGCACTCAACTGTGCACACGCTGCCAGCGAGGCCGCCAGGCGAGGGACGATGCTTCTGTTGGAGGCGAGATTAAGTCGGAAGTCTAACAGACATGTCACCAAGTCCATGGATGGACAGGAGAGGACGCAGCGATCAGAAAGGAGGTCTTTAGGACCTGTGAATGAGCACTGTGAACATCCCTGTGTTTGACAAGGTGGAAACTACTCCATAAGGAGACACATACAAATCCAACAAGGGTCAGCCCTGCCCACTGGGAACGCAGCAGTTAAAGGTGTGAAGGTGGCACTGAGTCACATAAGCCATGCTCTTTACATTGACATTTCAACTGTAAATCAAAAGGCTTAAGAACTGCAACCATGAGGACAGAGTGCAACACAGCAGGAGAAGACAGACTGTCAAGTTTCTAAATGAAAAGCATGATGTCCATATTGCTCCAGTAACAATCCATAGCTGGCCATCAAATCTTGGTGGCCATGAACCCTACTTACCTGCGGCTGGCATGATGGGATAGACTGTGAAGCGCCAGCCCCATCCATTCACAGACCCATCGCTGATGAACTTCCACTTTAACTCATCCCCAGGGATGCGCAATTCGCTGGACCAGTCAGACCACTCTCGGCCTGGAAGAGAGAAGAACAGCCTGGGGTTCGGTTCACTCCATCATCTGATCAACACAAACTTCTTCAGACATTACATACAAGGCAAAATCATGCTACATCTGAAGAACAACGAGCTCCTCCAATCTAAATTCTCCCAAGTTCACAGTGACACACCACTCTTGGGAATCACATTTCAATATATAACACTCACTCACTCAACTCCTGTACCAACTCCTGTACTGGGGAAACTGAGGGCAGGTGAGCACTGCCCTGATGGAAGGCACCATGTGATGGGAAATGATCACACACACAACTAGGGTGCAGTGAGAGGCCTGCCAGGCCAGCCGGCCCACACCCAGCTCTGATACAACTGGGTAGCCAGGCAACAGGAGAAGGAGCCCTCGCTTCCCCCACAAAGGGTCCCTGTGTGCAATCCAGCCTGGCCAGGAAAAGGCTGCCCTCTAGGGAGGAGTGGAACGGCCTGGCCAGCGTAGAGGGCCTGGGTTCTGTGGAGAGGAGTGGTGGTGTGTTAAGGCATCTTGGAAGAGCCAGAAAGACCCCAACCAGATTTCTGCTTTAGAAAGATCATCTGTATTTCCAAACAAGGTCAAAAAAATTTAAAAAATTAAAAAAAAAAAAAAAAAAAAAAAAAAAACAAGAAGGACCATCTGGCAGCAGGGATGGCCAGCAGGGGTTTTCTGCTAGAAGAAGAGAAACTGTCACATTTAACAACACTACTGAAAACTACGCTGACAGACTTGTCAAGGTGCCAGAAAAACCCATCTCACCACTTCATCCAAAGCTTTAGACCAGAGATTTAAACAAGCAACGCTGTGTGAGGTAAGTTTTACTGGGACACAGCCACACCCATTCACAAATGTCTGGTCTGTGCGTTAGTTATAACAGAGGCCACACGTGGTCCACAAGGCCTCAAATGTTTACTACTTGGTTCTCTGCAGGAAAAGTTTGCTGCCCCTTGCTCGGGAAGAAAGATAAAGAGGCCTTAGAAGGCACACACATGCACCCCTGCACTGGCAATTCTAAAATGCCCTGTAAGAGAGCGTCGAACAAGCCCCACAGGCAGAGTGGTATGCCCCATTGGCCTCACAGAGCACAGTGGCAGAGCACAGACAGGGCAGGATGCCAGGCTTCCTGCCCACTTCAGTGCTCTGCCTGCCACACATACAGAACTCACTCTACATGTGGCCAAGTCCTCACTGCACTCAATGAAAAACAAATCCCTCTAAGGAGCTCTGTAGTATGTCAACCTTCACCTCGCACCAGCCCTGGCACTTCACACGTCCCCAGCACCTTCTCTAGCTGTTTGGGCAAGCCTGGGCATGTCCCAACAAGGGCCTACTCTTGCACTGGTCACCCATCAGTGGGGTGGTGTGCACATCACATGGATAGTTATCTCATCTAAAGTATGGGGAAGAGACAAACAAAACCTACTGTGTTTCTACTGTCCCTCCTTAAGGCTCCCAAAAGAGTGAAGCAGTACACTGCATTCTGTCCCCAAATGTTAAGGGCTCTGTCTACAGTGCAGAAGGCAGGCAGACCAAGTCCTGCTTGACCCCCGTCCTCACCTGACCGCACGGAGACAATCCTGTTAACGCCATCCATGACTGTGAGAGGGTCATGGCGCCTCTCAGTGGAGCACTGCCGGTCAAACTCTACCCTGAGTCCTTCTGCACCTGGAGGACAAGTGAGCACAAAGCACAGTGACCACTCCAACCAGCACGCCAAAGGCCCAGCACCCTGACAAGAAACAGTAAGACTAAAAACCATGTTTAACAACTAATGAAATGCAGAAAGTCTGAAAAACCAGCCTCAAAAACAAGAACCTTAGACTGACCACCCCTTTGCCCCCGCACCACCCCCACAGAAGATTATGCTGTGGACCAAAAGGCCAGCAAACACTTCTGCTTGGCCAATTCGTTTGGTGCTCTTGCCTCTGGGCAAACTTTCATGTTCAACACCAGCACCCACACCAAGCTTTTTAAATTATCAAACATGATGAGGGGGGTTGTGAGAACCCCCAATTTGTAGCCAAGTCAGTCAGAACTTATAGGTAACTTGGGGACCCCTTACTTACAATTGGCATTTGAAGTGGGGAGAGTCCTGTGGGACTGAACCCTTAATCTTTAAGGTCTGCACTAACTTGAGTAGTTACATCAAAATTGAATTGAATTGTAGGACACTCAGTTGGCATCTACAGAGAATAGGAGAATTGCTTGGTGTGGAAAACCCACATGTTTGTTGTCAGAAGTGTGTGAGTAGAGGAATAAGAGTTTTCCTTTAGGCTGGAACATTTTTAAGGACTAGCAGAGGATAACATGGTCAGGCCAGGAAAGAAGCATGGTGGGGAGGGAGAAGGAAGGATGTTTAGCTTCCACTTCAGGGTTACAGGGATGTATGGGTGGTTTCACACAGAGGACTGACAGGCTCTGACTGGTTTTAAGAGAAGGTCTCTGGGTGTGGTATGTGTGGGGCTGGCTCTGGGAAGATGCAGGTGGTGGGAGCAGGAACACAGGCAGACGCTAGAATAAGACAGTAGCATAAAAAATTGGGCGAAACATGACAGCAGTCTGGCCCCAAATGGTCTGGAGTTGGTGAGAAATGGTTGGATTTGGAATATATTTTGAAAGCAGAAAAAACAGGATTTGCTGTTGAACTGGATATAAAGTGAGAAAGGAACAGAAAAGAGAAAGAGGCCGTAAGACAAAATATCTTTTGTTTTATTAATTTCTATCATGAAAAAGTAATAGCTTAAAGTTTAAAAACAGCTTTTCTAAACCTCACCTCATTCTAAAAGTTTAAGAAAACTAATTTCACATAAAAATGAGCAAGATAAAAGTGTCAAGGTCAAATCCAATAAAAAGTTACTGTTAGAAAAGAGAATAAGGAACAGAATAACGTCCCTGTGGATGATGAAAGCAGGCCAAAAAGATGGGCCCACAAGAGACACCAAAACTGTAATGTATCATTTCAGAACAAATTAAAGGAAATTAGGAAAATGATACCCAATATGAAAGAGTAACACATATCAGAATTAAGAAAACAAAAAAATTAAATGATAAAAATAAAGAAAAAATTACAACTAAAAAAACATTCCAAAGTGAAGACTAAAATAGAGTGTAAAATCAAATAAACACAAGAGATAATACCTGAAAACAAATAGGAGAAAGGAAGAAATTTTAAAACAAAGAAAGAGGTAAAAAGCATTTGAGAGAGAAAATAGCCAACAATAAACCTAACAGGTATCCAACATGTGGATAATTACCACATGTCCCTGGAAAAGAGAACTAAGTAAGAACACTACAAACAGTAATTCAAGAAAATGTCCTGAAAGAAGAGATTTGGAATTACATATTAAAGGAGCAGCATACTCCTCATCTGAGAATATCACTTAGAATGACCAACATGAACACATATTCTATTAATAGTAAAATTACTGAAGAAAAGTATATGACTTATAAAGGGAAAAAAAAGATCATCACACTTTGACAGAGGAAGAATATGTGATCCGAGGATTTAACATCTAGAAAAGCTACCTTTCAACTTCAAAGGGAAAAGTCTGATCTCAGGGACAGCTGAGGAATTTACTAGAGTGCACTTCAGACACCGCAATAACTAAAGAGACAAAAGAATGGGGAGAGAGCATTAAATGTAGTAAGATGAAAATTAAACGAACATTAAAAGGAAGAAAGTATAGTATGTAATAGTTATTATGCTCTGGTAAATATGGTATGATCATTTTAATAAATTTGGGAGAATGAAGAGGGCATATCCCCAAAATTTTTTAAACATTTTTTGGTAATTAGATTGATATTAACAGTATTACAATTGTGTCCTGTTTGTTGCATATGTAATGGGTGAGAAAGCAAATGAAAAATTATGAGATATTCTATCATACCCTGTGTTGGAACCAGGATTTAGCATGGAAAAAAAGAGATGCAGATGTAACAAAAGAATTAGAAATCTTCTATTTTGAATTGGAATTGAAAGTATGAACTCAAAAAAAACCAGGACAGATCCCAGGTGGAGGGCAGAAACCTACAAGAAAAGCCTAAAATATCTCGTCATACCACACTGCTTGGAAGTTACCAACAGACCACCAAAATCATTTCAGAAGCCAAACTGAAGAGGCCACCACTGTCTATAGAGATGAGATAATTTCACCTTTAATGAGGATAATAATCACAATAGATTAAAACTCATCGTATACATTTCAGTCCATGAATTCATAATGATATTTTAAAATCAATAACAGGTCACCTTCGAAGGATGATAGGGAACCAATTCGTCCTCTGGTAAATAGAAAGACTAGAAAAACTGGCCAACAGAAGGAAAGAATCAAGCTTTTACTCGCCTTTGTTATGCAAACAGCCTTCTGGGTGACCAACTAAAGGATGAGAAGTGTTTTTTATAAAGAAGTATTCCAGCTAATAAGTAGGAAAGAAATGATTCGATTAGAATTGCACCACTTTGTAGCCCCCAGTGGACCAATGGCTTCAGGTGCTAAGCCTCAGCAGCTGCTGACAGCACCAAGGAGAGATAAGAAAATGGGAGGGGCTTCCTCAGGCTGGAGCACAATCACCAACGAGCTCACCAAAGGGGCCTCTGAATTAGGTGTCAACTTGCAGAAAGATGGGACTAGGGAACACGCTGAACTGCAGTAGGAGTGTGCGATCAAGGGTGAATTGTCAAAAAAAAAAAAAAGAAAAAGAATATAAAGATGCACACTTGGTAACAGAAGCTGTCCAGAAATGCAAGTTGGTGATGGCTCAACATCAAGACTGCGTCCACTTTAGGGGAACGTGCCAACAGCTTCTGGGGACTGGCACAGGTTACGTCTAGACCTGGGTCGTGGTGACTGGGGTATCCACCCAATCGTGAAGCTAAACATTTTCTTTGCGTGGCTCTCTGTAGCATGTTTTATTTTGCAAAAGAAGTTTTTAGAAAAGGGAAGGTGATTCTAAAGCAATTCTGTAACTTCTTTTCTATAAAAATGAGATGAGCGTTTCTATGGAAGCAATTACAGAATCAAGCATTCTAGAGGCAGAGAACTCCGCTGCCCCTCCTGCAGGGCTGGCCCGAGTACCTGGTATCTTCACCGTGCCACTGGTGGAAGTGTCGTCAGTGTAGGGATGGCTACTCTCCACCACCACAGGCTGAGAGGAAAGACGGCCACTCTGCGAGTCTGTGGCTACGTCCTCCAACTCGGTGACACAGAGCTCCAACAACATATCTGCCACCTGGAGAGGAAGCAGGGACACAAATGAGAAGGCCAACTGGCTCCACACCTGGGTCGTTGGATACTACCCTACTGGGCCTGCTCCAGATCTCTGCATTGACAGGGCGGCAGAGTGGAGGACTTAGAGTTTGAGAAATTGAGGTCAAATCAGGGTTTGGCTTCCTCATCCATGAAAATCAAGACGACACAGAGCTTGCGATTGTGCTGTGAAACTTAGCGACATCTATTATATAGATGTCGGAAGGCGCCCAACACACTCAGTATGTGCCAACTGATAAAATAAAATGCCTGTGGTGACAACAGTTGCAGTTTACACCAAGACAAGATTGCTTCCTAGTGAGGAAAGTCTGCCTCAGGAACAAAAATATCAAGGCTAGGAGCAGAAAGTTGATAAAAAAAGACCAAAATCCTGGAAGGCACTGGCATCAGGTAGGAAGGGGGAGGAATCAAGAACGATCAGGTCATCAGGGCCAAACAGCAGCAGAGTAATGAAAAGAGGAAGCAGCACGTACGAACACAACCAGGGGCGTCTCAACCCAGGACACTAACGGTCAGCTCATACCATATTCTCTCAATCCATAATGTCTTTTAAAAAAAATTTAGTGATGATTCACACCATTTAAGTGGTTAATACTGATGATTATAAACTATTATTTTTAAAAACAAATAACAGCAATAATATATTAAAATTCCCCCCTTTTTTTTTTGAAACAGGGTCTTGCTCTGTCACCCAGGCTGGAGTGCAGTGGCATCATCATAGCTCACTGCAACCTCAAACTCCTGGGCCCAAGTGATCCTCCTGCCTCAGCCTCCTGAGTAACTTGGACTACAGTTGTAAGCTACCACATCCATTAATTTTTAAATTTTTTATAGAGATGGGGTTTCACTATATTGCTCAGGCTGGTCTCAAACTCCTGGCCACGAGTGATCCTCTCACCTCATCCTGGGATTAGAGGCATGAGACACTGTGCCTGGCCCAACCCCAAAATTTTTAATTCAGAAAAAATAAAGTTCTTCTCTTTACAATGCCCATTCTGTACTTTTTAGAAATATATTATTCTTTTTCTTTATTTTTCCTCATATTTAGATAACAAATGGCTTAGTTATATCATTGTCCTATATAGGCATGATTATTTTAAATCCAAATGTGTCTTTTTTTTTTTTCTTTAAGAGTCACAAATATCAGGTCAGGACAGGACATAGGAACAGCCATCTTGCCAAAGTGGAGAGGACAGTTTGAATACAATTGTATCCTTATTTCTGTCCTTGAGTTACTAAAAAGTAGATGTTGGCACCATCAAACGCCTAGGCACAGAGTCCACCAAGGGGTGCTGGCCTTCAGAATGTTCCTCTGCAAAGTCCATCAGTCCCGCAGAGGAAAGGCCAGCAAACTTCTCAGGAAGAGATCACAGAGGGGCCATGATGTGGCTCTGGCATCAGAGTGCTTGAGGTTCCAACCCCATCTTCCTACCTACCAGCAAAGTTAGTGTCCTCAAGCCAGTAACAACCTCTCCAAGCCTCAGTCCCCTCACCTGTATATAAAGGTAACCCTTACCTTCTCTACTGCGAGAATGCACCAGAACCAGGCCTGGCAGAGGCCAGGCATTATTTTAAATCAAAGTTCTCATTCACATCCTTTCTTCTCACAAACGCAATACACTTATGAAAAAAAAATAATACTCTGCTTACAACAATTCACCTGGATTTAATCTCTTAGAATTATGCCAAGTAACTTGTCTTGGGAAACTAGAAAGGAAACCTGTAACTTTTTAGTGCTTCTCGAACAGCAGAGTAAGAAATAACAAACCCCTAAAATATCCACCAAACCATTTATCATTTTGGTGGTCACAATATAGGGCCCCAAGAAACAGATGAAGTATCTGCAACCAGGAACATGGCATTAGACGCTGGCATGGTGGAGCAAGGCTGCTGATAAATGAGAGCCCTTGAGGAAGTCCAAGGACTTTAGGACTGATCAATCCTATTTCTAAGATAATACTGATATGATATTGGCTTTATATGCTAGACTTATAGTCTAGACTAATTAAATAGCCACTAGCCACATGTGCCTATTCAAATTTAAATAAAATAAGATTTTTTACAAACTTCAGTTCTTCAGGTCTACTAGCTGTATTTCAAGTGCTCAATAGCCACATATGGTTGGTGGCTACAGCCCTGGACAGCTCAGATACAGGATATTTCACAATGACAGAAAGTCCTACTGGGCCCAATGCTACCAAATAGTAAAGCATATTTTAAAGCTGTAATAGTTAAAACACTGTGGTATTAGAGCCTAAAAAGTTTTATCAATGAAACAGAAAAGAGTCTATAAGCAGACCCAAATACATATAGGAATTTAATGGTTTTCAAATCACTGGGGAAAAGACAGATTATTCAATAAATGATGTTAAAGCAACTACTTTCCTATCAAAGAAAAACTAAAGTTGGATCTCTATTTCATTTGTTACATCAAGATAAATCCCATACGGCTCAAAGATGTAAACATAATAAATGAAATCATAAAAACAATTGGAACAAAACTTGGGAGAATTTCTTCAATAATGTTATATAAGCATTCTTCCAGCATGATACAAAACTCAGAAGCCATAATTGAAAAAAGCTGGCAGATATGATCACATAAAAATTAAAAACTTCTACATGGCCAAAAATATCAAACTAATGTCAAAAGGTAAACTGGAGGAAAAACTGCAAAATATATAATAGAAAGGGCACTTACTTAAAGAACTCTAACAAGTCAGTAAGAAAAAGATACACAAACCAGTTCTACAACAGGAAAAGGATATCACCTGGGGAATAATTAAAAGTTTTATTTTAAAAGATTGTTTCCAAACTGCAGTCTACGAGGACACAATCCAATACAAGATCATGTGACCAACAGCGGCATGTCCGTCAGAGAGAAGCTCAGCCCAGCACAGAGAACGGAGATGGGGCAGGATGGCCCCAGCCCCATGACTTACCTGCGGGTAGGCGGTGCCCATGCCAGACAGCACAGCCGACAGCACGTCCCTGCCCCTGTCCCCAGCCCGGCCACACACCGACAGCTTGAGCAGGTCCACCACCACACGGGTGTCGTCAGCGATCAGCAGACTGGTGAACTCATCCAAGGACTGAGGCTCTGGGCCTGACGCTTTATTTTGGCTTTCAACATCCTAAATTAAATGACATCCAACAATTGACATGAGGAATGATAACAGATAGAGTCACCAGTTTACCCATAAACTCAAAGGAAACATGACCACCAATGAGTAAAGGACTTTGAGGTGTTTAAGACCATGGAAAAAACAGATTAAGAAATGACAAGTCCCTAATATCTCCACCAAGCTATGTACTATGTTTTCAAGAGCAATCAACTTTTTAAAAAAATTACCAACAGCATCTATCTAAAAGAGATGCTTTAAACCATAAAGAAACGATAACTTACTACTGTGACCGAGTTTGTATCACAGGCAGACATTGACAGGAGGAGCCTTGGAATGAAGTCACACCATGTAAAATCTACTCATTACCCATAAGGTATACCTGGAAATTTTCTATCAACTAAATCTGTGCCCTATATTTTTACCTATTTTGTCTAGATCCTCTCCATATTTCCTTCCTAGAATCTTATTTAAAGCAACTCATTGGCATGTAACACATTATCCATAATTTCTTGCTCCTTAGGTTCTTTGGAAACGATAATCCATAAACTAAAGTCTTGCTATTACTCGTTTGCTTCCCATTCCCACTATGTCAGCCAAGCATACCACTCTGTGATATTCACATTCTCTCCTTTTTCACAGAGGAAGGAGCCTGCTTGCCTGCTCTAAGCCAGTAACCCAGCATCACCGTACCCCCAGCTCTCACCTGGCTTGTCCAGCATGAGAGCCTCCTGGAGGTCAGCACAGGAGCTAAACTCCGGGAGAGGAGAAAAGAGGCCATCAGCGCTGGGGAATTCCACAGCTTCTGACCTAGGAGTGGGAATTGCTGTGACCCTGTGCACAACAGAGGGTGCCAAGCCTTTCACGTCCCCAAGGCAGAGTCTGGTTCACCAGAGGAAGAACAAGAGCCACAGAAACACCTCTTCTCTTCTGTCCTGCTTTCTGGACCTCAGCAAACCCAATGCAGCTCCTTTCACAAACAGAAATGAGCCAGTGGAGGCACAACCCCGCTTACGGGAACAGGATCCATCCAGTGTGCCCTGGAAACCACTTCTCTCTGAGCTGGGAACAAGTGTCTCCATTTAGAGAAACAGACCTTGCTCATGCCTCTGCATTAAGACTCAGTAAGTGAAATCCATTAGAAATGATGACATTCCAGAACATGACTCACTGAAGGACAGCAAAAGCATTCAGTGAAATGTATCAATGAGATATAATATCCATGGTCCTGAAATTTAAATGGACCTAACATTTTTTTTGGTAGGGGTGTTAAAAAAAAAAAAAAACCAGAAAATATGTCTAGAGGAATTGCTAAAGAAGAAAATCAGCAGCAGCATATCCTTAAATATGAATTATAGCTTAATACTAACATTAAAATTACTTTGCCTTAATAATATGAGTCAAACCAAAACTGAAATGATAGGAATTTAGGTATATAACCTGGATAATGCCTACATGTCATCAACAAATTAGTGGAGAAGAAGTCATATCACCCTTCTTCTACCTAAAAGCAAAACTTTTGCCTCCTTCAGAATAATTTCTGAATTAAATCCTCATGCCAGGAGACTGCCCCAAATCAGAAGCTGAGTCTAGACACCTAATTTATAAATAGTGACTTTCTTATTATCACAGATGGTTATAAATAATTTCCACAGGACATATTTTCTGCCAGCAGTAACAGCATAATAAATCAAGGCTCCCAAATGTAATTAAAAAGAATGCATATTTGTCCCCAAGGCGGGCAGGCTGGCAAGGGAGAAAGCGTAAGCAGGGAGAAGCGGCCTGGCGCTGGGAGCTCCTGAGTGGGCTGGGAAGGGCATCTGCACATGGGGGTGGCTGGCGAGACAGAGCCAGAGCAAGTGAGGAAGGCGCCCATGCTTTGGGCCAGTCAGCACGGAGGTAGGGCAGGGCCACAGGTCAGGCAGGGTGAAGAGGTCACCCTCATGGCAGGCAGACCATTTTGACTGTCAGAGGCCGTGCAGAGGAAGAAGGGCACCCATTAGCGGGTGGTTGGCGGCCAAGATGGGGGGACTGAACTATAAGTAAATAGCCTGTTGATGACGGGAGCCTGATTTTTCACTTTCAAAGAAGAGAGTTATAAATTCAAAAAGAGTGAAAACTAGAATGAATTCTAGTTGGATTAGAATCATATTGCTATGAACTGGTCATTTTTCATAAATGTAGATATATAACAACATACATATTGATATAGGTAACACACACACACTCTCACACACATATATATTTACTCCCTAGCTCTGTCACCCAAATAGCAACAAGCATGGGAAGGGCCCAAATCTTGACTTCTAAATACCATTCGCCACTAAAAAGAATCAGGACTTCTTAAAGAAACAGCTGATTCCTGTGTTGGAGCATAAAACACCTTTGTTGAGCCTGGAATTTTGTGTTGTGCCAGAAAGCAAGGAAACACTGAAAGAATGATGGGACTATGCCATTAGAACACATAAAATTCTACCGAATATTTAAAGAATTAACACCAATTCTTTACAAACTCTTATAAAACATAGAAGAGGAAGGAATACTTTCCAACTCAATCTATGAAGCCAATATTACTCTAATACCCAAACCAGAGAAAGACATCACAAGATGACTACAGATTGGTATCCCTTATAAATACAGATGGAAAAATCCCCAAGAAAATAGTAGCAAATCAAATCCAGCAACATATGAAAGGATTACACACCCAGTAGCAATCAGTTTCCCAAGCACCCAGATCTTGGTTTCCAAATCCTATAATCCATTAAAAGGAACTTTTTTCTCCTTGGAGAAAGGCAGGGGTAGGTAGGTGAAAGATGAGTCTGGAACACACTACTGTGCCAGAAAGTAAGGAAGTGCTCTAAGAATTACGGGGACACGTCAGAAAGATAAAGGAACCAGCCCAAGGGCTCCCAATGGCCAAGTTTGGGACAATTTGGGTGTCAAATAATGACAGTAACAAATGTCACTATTTGAATAAAATAGGCACCCATGAATCTATAAAATATAAACCAACAGGCAGACAGTTAAACAGAAGACAAACAGACAGACAGATGAGCAGGGAACACTCTCCCTTACAGGAGAATTGCAACAATTACATGCCAGATGTAGTGATAAAATTTGAAAAAAGACTGTGTGACAGCCACCACAGTAACAATGGATTCACCCAGAATCATTAATAGATACTAAAAACTGGTAGGTATGATGAGGAGTAAGATATTTACATAGTTTCAAGGTATTTGCCTAAGAGTACTTATTAACTTCCAGTGGAGAAGCTTGGCAGACACCCTTAACCAAGCGGTAAGAGTTACACCACTGGTGATGCAACAAATCAACAAGGCATGAATCCCAGCTAAAAAGAACTCTGCATCATTCTTGTGGTGTTTCTGTCAAAATGAAGGACTGAAGAAATGTTCCACACTGAAGACTAAAGAGACAACGCACAATCCTAGGCTGGGTACTAAACCTGTAAGGATACTATAGGGACAACGAACAAAATCTGAATAGGTCTGTGGATCAGAAAGTAATCCTGGGTCAATGCTAATGCCCTGATACTCAGGGAATACATACTGAGGCCCTGAGCAGTGACAGGGACTGTATCCTGCAGCTTTCCCACAAATGAACAGGATAGGTAATATACTGTGTTCTATTTCTAAGAAGTTTTGTGTACATTTAAGATTATTACAAAACAAAAAGTTAACAAAGAACATCTCTTGACCTCTTTGGTTTTGGTCATGGTTTCTGCAATGATGCTGGCAGCTCCTGGGTCATCTGTCACTGGGATAAATGGCCGAGAAGAGGCAGAGGGAGCAGATGGAGTCACTGCAGAGGGGGTCACAGCATCCTCAGAGGAGACAATCTAATTGGAGAGTACAAAGCAGGAGAAGTTTAAGTGGAAAAGTTTGGCAAAATGGCACACTTCTTATACATGTCCAAAATGATTCATCTAAAATCACTTGGGCTATTTGAAATGTTCCAGATTTTACAGAGATTAACACAGTGCTTATATTACATATCACCTAGCACCCCTAGTGGGGCCTGGGGCAGTCTTGCAAAATTAAGCACATTCGTATTTCCAAGAAAACCTATTAATATTCACAGCAGGTCTCATGAATTAGACTAAAATGAGCTCACATATCTTCAAGTTGGATCTTTCACCAAGTTACTAAAATCTGTGACTATCAGAGCTTTAAGGTTTCCAAATTGCAGATAAAGGACTGTGAACTTGCATTTAATGACTTTTTTTATAAGAATAAACCTAATTCCACTTAAACACTAAAAATTCTCCTGTAAATATTTTTCTAAGTCAAGCCAAAAATCAAAGTAATGCACAAAAGCAGCCTAAACTAAGGGACAGAGTGACTGAGACTTTCCTAGACACAAATTAGCCACCTTTTCCTTTCTGATCTAATAAAGCATTATGGTTCACTTTTACCTCTCTCTTCTCTTGCCATGGATTTGGACTCAGTCTGTCTTCAATATCAATAGCCAGCATGCATTCCTCTCCATTCATGGGACTAGCCATGGCAGACACATCAGAAGCAGGTGCCGAGGAGAAGGACGGACACTCCACTGGGGCAATCATGCCAGCTGGCATCAGGGCCCCCACCACCGCATCTCTGTCAGAACAGAAAGCCAGGCCTGCGGTGAGCTCCCTTTCACCACTGCACGACAGGACACGCGAGGCAGGACAAGCACTCACTGAGGAATTTCCTCATTTTTATAGGACACATGTAAAAGAGTTTTAGAAAAACACCAAACATTAATACCATGCATCTATTGGCTAAAAGCTGAAATGTTTACTCTGGATCTTATTTATTTGAATAACCACAGTGATGATAGGTGAAAAACTGCCAAATCTAAAAACCAAACCAGAATAAGCCTCCATCTCTCCCTGAGAAACCCTCTTGGGCTGGTACAGCCTGAGGAACATGAAGCATATTAGTATTTAGAACTGAACATCGGGCATACCTGTATTTACTGAAAATGTGCCATATGTTTAGAACTGAACATCGGGCATACCTGTGTTTACTGAAAGTGTGCCACATGCCAGCAGCAAGGACTAAATGTCCTCTCAACGATGGACTCAGGCTTTGTTCAGAAACTAATGCTCCTATGTAAAGTGTACCTGTTGGGTCCACACCCATGATATGTTAATAGATGAGCAACTCACTTAGGCTGTGAGAAAGCAGCAGCAAAATACTGCAAAAGACTGTACTATCAAAGTGTGCCTTATCCAGGCAGTATTAGTACCAAATAATTCTTCCTCTCTTCCCCAAATATTAATGTTTACAGTTTGATGACCAAAAAGAATAACGAAAATGTTCAACTTGGTTTACTGATTCATATTTCAATGCCCATTAAAACAAGCACAAAGATACCATCAAATCACTATCAAAGGATATGTGACTTACAAAACACAGCATTTAAAGACAGTAACACAATATTCTTGTAGACATTTGATCAACCAAAAAATTACAAAAAACCCAAAGCTTACATAATTTCAGAATTTCAAAACTCAGCACACCAGCCTACCTGGCATACATAATTTGCAGTGCTGTAAGGATATGCGATAAGGCCTGCTGTTTGGCCAGATTTCCATCCAACGACAGGAGAATCTTGGCAAGAGAAGGGCGATTTGGCTTAGAATTACTTGTACCACTTATTTTATTACTAGCAGAAGAAGAATCAGAATCTGAAGGCACGCCTAAAACAGGAAAATAAAATTTGGAATCTGTTTTTAAGATCATAGTTTGCCCTATTTCTGTAAAGTTTGGCCTATTAGGTCAGTTTCAAAACATACTGCAATCTGCATTTTGCTATTTCACAGAGTATATATTAGGCTCATTAATGGTCTTTCAAAGTTTTTTAAAAAACCCACTTATCTATACTTCTATATAGAAGCTATTTTCTGCAAAGTTTCACTGTAACTACAAAAAGATATAGATACTTTCACCAAATGCAATTACAATTTATGTTACATACATATAAGCTGTGAAAATGCTACAATAGCTACTGTATTTACTTACCCCTGGGAGGCAAGACAAAAAAGAATCCAAAACAACAGAGAGAGAAGATGTACACCAACAAAGTGTGACCAGCCCCACATCCCAGATCACTGCCCAGAGAGTTCCCAGGCCTCAGCAGAGGGAGGGAGCTGGGCAGAGCTACAACGTGTGTCCATGTCAACTCACCCAAACTGATAAGCAAATTTAACATAATTTCTATCTGTTCAACAAGAATTTTTATAGATATCAACAAGATTATTCTAAAATTTACATGTAACTATATAAATTTTAAGCAAAGGAACTAGAATAGAAATAGAAAAATAAGAACGGGGGAGGAAAGAGTCCACCCAATTTCAAAAATTATAATGTTAGCATAATCAAGACTGTATGGTACTGGCATAAAAATTGATGGAATAAAACAGAGAACCTGGAAATAGAACCACTCAAATATGCCCAAGTGATTTTTGACAAATGTGCAAAAGCCATTCGGTAGAGGAAGGACAGCCTTTCACCAGTGGTACTGGGATAACCAGACACCTGTAGGCAAAAACACCAAACCTCAACCCAAATCTCTCACCTGATAACAAAATTAAATAAAAATGGATCATGACTTAAGTATAAAACACAAAACTATAAATCTTCTGGTAAAAAACATAGGAGATAATCCTTAGGATCTAAGACTAGGTAAAAGTATCCTCATACTTGACATCAAAAATACAATCCATAAAAGAAAAAACTGATAAATTAGACTTTATCAAAATTTTAAAACTTTGTTCTGTGAAAGAGGATGAAAAGACAAGCTACAGAGAAGAAGAAAACATTTGCACCACACTTATCTGACAGAGGACTAGAAGCATCTAGAATATATAAAGAACTCTAGAAGCTTAACAGTTAAAAAAAGCCCACTTAGAAAATGTTTTATCAAAGAGGAGATATGGGTGGTAAATAACCATATAAAAAGATGTTTAACACAATTAGCCATAAGGAAAATACAAATTAAAACCACACGAGATATCTCATGACACATCTATCAAAATGGCTAAAATAAAACACAGCAGTGAGGATAAGGGAAAATCTGGATCACTCACCCACTGCTGACAGAATGTAAAATGGCTCAGCCACTCTGGAAAATAGCTTAGCAAGTTCCCATAAAACAAAGGACCCAGCAATCACTCTTGGGCATTTATGGCAGAGAAATAAACTTATTTAACATAAAAACCTATATTTGAATGACATGGCAAGTTTATTTATAACAGCCAAAAACTAGAAATAATCTAAATATCCTTCAATGGGCAAACAGTTAAATGATGGAATACTACTTGGTAATAAAAAGGAACAACTTGGATGAATCCCTAGAGGATTACACTGAGTGGAAAAAGTCAAACTCTAAAGGTTATATATATAATGTGACATCAAAAGACCTATACACAGACTGAGAAATTTAGACTGAAGTGGAGAAGACAGGAGTCAAAGTTGATCAAAATGTACACTTTAAATAGGTGCAGTTTATCGTTTGTCAGTTATATCTGAAGAAAGCTATTAAAAAATACAAAGTAGCCCAGCACAGTACCTATATCTCTCAAGTACTTATTATTAGGAAACTTTCGTTTGCACTGTCAGAGTTTACCTGATCTTAAATACAACAATCAACAACATACTTTCTTCTAAAATTTTCATTCCAACATGTATAAATTACACGAGAGCACACCATAATTCTTCTGTGTCTCTAAATTGATAATGCAGTTAACACACCATGTCCAATCTGCTGGCACTACTAAACAAATCTATTATGTTGCTATAATCTACAGAAGGATTACAGAGAAGATATAAATCTGCATTACCTAAATAGGAAGCACCTAAAGGGTCTCTTGCAGTCTGGAAGAGGACAGGCTCATGGACAGAGGGCGTGGCCACATCGACAGTTGTCCATGCTACACTGTGCGACGACCCACAAGCTACTCTCGTGATCTTCTGGCCTTCTAAGCCTTGTACGAGTGTGGGCTTTCTATTAACGGTGGTTGTGCCATTGCCCTGCTGGCCATGGTCATTGTCACCCCAAGCATACACCTGTTTGGGAGAAAAAAAAAAAAAAACTTAACAGTTTTCCAATATTTCAGGACATTTTCTTTAAATTTACTTCAAAATGCTTAAAGTATATGCTGTGGTACTTGGAAGAATTGAGCTCTTAAAGATGTAAACAAACCATTTCACAATCTTATAGAATGGCATCAGTGTATTTACAATTTTGAAGAAAATTTAACCACGAAAATGTGTACTGAAAGGTGGCCTTCCCAATAACCTACCTAACAGAGGAAAATAAACTATCAAACAGAAAGCAAAAGAAATAAACTCACAGCACAACTGCCCTTTGTTTTGTTTAATTAAACACCTGTGGCCTAACTTGTTATCTCTAATAGTTCTTTCTCAGCCTTGAAGAGCCCCAAGTGTACAGTAGGGGTATGAACTCCCCATTCCCACTCTCTGCCTCAGTTCCTGCCAAAAAACAGATTTCAAGGACTCAGGTAAGCTGGTCTCACAAAGACAGAAAATAAAGAACACCTGCAACAACTTTGCCACTGCTTCTCTTATCAGCCTGCTGAAGCAGAGGAAAAAAAAGCCATTTTTACTCTTTAAAACTCCCAACAGCTTTTCCCTCAGCTGCTCAGCACTTTCTCCCTTCCTCTGTGTGCCATGGCCTTTTCCTCCTTCTCTTTCTTTCTCAGGAAAATAAATAAACTTTGTACTTCTGTATATCCTAAACCTTGTCTGACAAATCCTTCTCCACCTGCTGGGAGCACCTAGCAAATTTCCACCCTTTCACTTAATTCATCTATTCTGTTTTGTTACAGGATGCAAGGACGGTCCCCTCTTCAACTAAGCACAATATTTTTTTCCCTTTATTTTGCAAAGAAAAATGATTAAAACACTTTTCAAGTAATTTGCTTCTTTGCTTTATAGAATTATACAGTATAATTCATTTTGATTAAAAAGCAATATGCTGATTTTGTTTTTGTAAATAAATTTAAAAAATAACACCCATGAGCCAGTCCTGGTATATGTCTCTCAAAGCAAAAGAATGAGTAATATTTGTCAAGCATTAACTTTACGTCTAAAATGAAGTATGTATCACTCCCCACCAGCTATCAAATCTCTAAAGTAAAATCTTGCTAGTATCTCAGCAGTAGGAGCACCTGCAACGATAAAAATCTTTTCACATTTCCATGTGGACTTTAGAGTGGGCACAACTCGTCTCCAAGGGCAGATACACCAGTGAACAAAACAAACACCGTCCAGCCATCGTGGTTCTTCAAGTAGTAAGACTCGTTTCTTCAAGAGTCACAATTTCAACAAGACAAGGGCTGTGTGGTGACCAGCACTTCAGGATGGTGCCACTCCCAGGCCACCGGCAGCCTTACCTGCCCCGAGTCCGTGACTGCCAGGCAGTGAAGGGCCCCTACAGCCACGTGCACGATCTTCTTCCCTCTCAGCCCTTCCACCACCTGTGGCTTCCGCACGTGCACATCAGAGCCATGGCCCAGCCTGAAGTAATCGCCCTTCCCCCTGAGAGGAGGTCAACAGTGCAAGTGTTACTCATTATGGTTATGGTCTGGCAATGCTACACAAGAAAACACTGTCTCACATCTTTTAGAGCCAGCTCAATGATAGCATCATACACAGCACCCAAGGTCTTCAAACTTACATTCTAAAATGGTTCACCATTAATTCAAATTAACTCATTAATTCTGTAAGCAAAATGTTTAATACTGTAATATGTGTTTTACAATATTTAAGTTACTGTTGTAGGTTTTCATGTAAAAAGACTGAAAACAAGACACACAACCACAAACACCCCTCCGAAGCCCCATCTGGTGTGTATGTCTTTCCCAGGCTGCCTATGGTCATGATACTGGCACAAAGCCCTGACATGCTGTCCAAGGTCAGTCTGGGCACTCACTCCTTTGCATTTTAATAAAATAAGCTTTTACAAGAAATATACATGAACTTTTCCAGGATCAAAGGATTCAGAAATCTATTTTGCTCTCATTTTATCCTTATGCTTCTGGAATACTAAGAAAGTGGAAAAAGCCCTTTACAAAAACCTCACCCAAACAGGAAAGGCAGGTGGGCTAAAATTTCTCTAGTATTCTAAAATGACCCAATGAGACATTTCTTCTTGTAATAGTATCACTAATCTCAACTCAACATAAATAAAAGGACAAAGCGGGCTAGGAGTAAGAATATGACAGTTTATAATCATATTGTAAGCAGATGGTGAGGCTGAGGCTCCCTGCCCACTCCTATACAAGCACAGATTTGCAGTGACACTCAGGAAGTTGACGTACCATGTCCACACCACTCCCGACTTGGTGAGAGCCAGGGAGAACTGAGCTCCACACTCAATCTGGCATACTCCCTGTCCATTTAGTCTCTCAATGTTCTGGGGAATGTTACAGCCTTCACTTCCTCCCCGGCCCAATTTTCCAAAGTCACCATCACCCCAGGAAAATACCAAACCTAGGTTTAAAAAATACATACTTCAGGCCAGCACTTCATAACATTCCCACCCACCCAGAAACTTAGAATCATAACGGGCTTACCTTCATCAGTCAGAGCCAGGGTCTGTGCATCTCTACTTCCACACGCAACCTGGATTACTCTATGACCAAGAAGGACTTTCACCTACTCAATTACAAATTTAAAAACAAAATCAAGCACAGGCACTGAGAAAGCAAACGAAATTTTTTCCACAGACTGAAAGCCAATAATGCATGTCTTTTATGAACTTTCCTAGATTCAAAACTTATCTTCTCTTGAAATCATCAGATGTTAAGCTTTCTGCAAGCAACAAAAATGTGTATAATCACCATTTTAGGCTTCAGCTGTGTCGTGTTATCCCCATGTCCCAAGCGGCCGTACTCTCCTAGGCCCCAGGTGTACAGTTCACCACTGGACGTGAGAGCCGCGCTATGTGAGCTCCCACAGGCGATATCCCGGATACGCTTGGTTTTCAGGGCCTCTATCAGCCTTGGTTTGTCACAGTTCCTAAAACAAGATGAATGCAACTCCCTATACTCAATCCATCCTTTTTAAAAGATGAGGTTTAAAAAAAAGGCATCTACACTGATCCACATGGAATTAACACAAGATCTATAGATCAATTTCACAATCAAACCTTGAAGGAGAATATGTGAGGCCAAATCACATAATCCATACTTTTTTAAAAAATTTTTTAAATCTATTTCCATAAATAATCTATCCTATTTTAATTTTCTGCAAAATAACTATCAAAAGGCATTTGCTATTATTATCAGTAACAGTTTCTTATTAGCAAATAAGACTGAAGAAAATATCCTTACATTCTGCTGAAGTGTCCAAGTTTTCCATCATCACCTTCACCCCACGAAAACACTTTCCCATCGACAGTTAAAGCTGTAGCATGCCGGCCACCTGCAACATTCACACAGACTTGGGCTGCCAAAGGGCGGTGTACAAAAAGTCTACAGCATAACTACTTATTCTGCCTGACCTGTAGCATACACTCAATGAGTATGTGTTGGATATATGAGTACGTGGGATCAACATTTCAGTTACTAGGAAAGCTTTCTAGGTGACATACTATGCCAAATAAGTGAACTTTCATCCAACTACAAATTTAACTCTAGAAAGAATTTGCAAAGAAGAGGCAAAATAATGCTGATTATTAATGGGGTACCTGTTATTACTAAATACATAAAATATCAAAATTTAGATGGAAAAAGTAAAAATAATTTGTGATTAGGCAAATTGTAAATATAATGCAAGATTTTGAGAAATGCACTCCAATAGTGGAATTATTTAATCATTTGCAATTAATGTGTTATGCTTAACTCTTCCCAAAACACACCAGCTCATGCTCTTTCCCACTATGGAATATCCTCCCAGTCCATACAGCCTACCTCAGGATTAAAGGCATGCCCTCTCATATACCCGAGTCCCTGCTGGCTCCTGGGCTCTGAGAATAGTGTAGCAGACCGGGCTCCTAGTCCCCCTAACATTCACCCTCCCCTCTTTCTTTCCAACAGAGCTCCTATGTTATCAGGGGCACCAATGTGCTCGGGTAAAAAACACACTTCCCAGCCTCCCCTGCACACAGGAGATGGCAACTTAGATGTGACATAAGTGAGCAGGACTTCAGAAGGCTCTGGAAAGAGGATGTGTGGGTGCTGCAGGGCATGCGTCTGGGGCTTACCTCTCCCTCCAGTCCTGGGCCTGGGGCCTGAGGGCTAGAACTATAGGGCCAGCTTCCCACAAAGGTGCACAGAAAAAGCTAGCACTCCTCATGGACACAGAGCTGCCTGATGGGCCCTGACCACCACCCCACCCCACACTTTTACATAGGAGAAAAGTAAAATTCTATCTGGCTTAAGCCACTATCATTTGGATTCCCTGTCATGCGGGGTTACATCTAACACCATTCAGTACAGGCATAAATTGAACTTTGTATGTATTTCAGTTCCATTCCTCAGAGGCCTAGCACACTGCTTCAAAATAACACTCAATTAAGGTTCCCTGAATTGAAGGAGTGTGTTTTCTTTTAAAGGTTCTTTCTCATTACTGGGGTTCACAAATACTTTTCAAAATCTGATGAAAGTTACAGACTCCTCTCCAGAAAAACAACACCTATTTAAGCACAGAACTTTATGATTTCACAGATACTACGGACCTGAAACCATGGCTCCAAGACTAAAAACTCCATCTTTTGAGGGGTACACCCATATGCCTGAAATGCTGATTGCTATTCTCCAAAAATCTCACTTAGTAGTGACAAATTCTAGACCATCCAGAGATTTATATTATCCAATTTTTATTCCTATTAATTAAGGAAAAACTTTAAAAAGAATGCAAGAACATCTTAGGGAAAATTATTTAAGGGCCCTAGTTATTTATAGAGTAGGAGTGACATAGTTCTTTGCACATGACTGCTGACACTAGATGTGTACCTGAGTGGACAGCCACTTTCTTGACCACGTAGCTGCTGAGTGCTGTGATCTGCCGTGGGATGGGCACTGTCCCGCTGGAGAGGCCCAGCCCCAACCGGCCGTTTGTGGCTTCTCCACAGGCGTATACCTTCCCTTCCACAGTCACTGCAAAGGAGAGCCAGGAGAGGACTGACTTTTTACAACATAAAAACTTTTTGTTTAAGTATAATTTAAAAATTTTTAAATATTAATCATACCTGCAAACAAACTTTTAGAACCACCAGCCACCTGTACCACATTCAAAGCAGACAGAGTCTCAGAGAATGAAGGAACCTTTATCTAGAATAGGATTTAATTACAAAGAAAAAAATTACATTTGTACTCTTAAAATTATAAGTAACCTTATTAGATTATACAAGGAATTACAGTCATACACTGCATAATGATGTTATGGTCAATGATGGACCACATATATGATGCAGTACCATAAGATTACAATGGAGCTGTGAAATTCCTATCACCTAGTCACGTCCTAGCCATCACAATGTCACAGTGCAACCCATTCCTCAAGTGTCTGTGATGATGCTGGTGTAAACAAACCTACTGGGCTGCCAGTCATATAAAAGTCTAGCACACATAGTTATGTATGACATATAAAACTTGATAATAAATGCCTGTATTACTGGGTTATGTATTTCCTATGTTACACTTTTAATTATTCTTTTAAAGTGTATGTCTTGTACTTATATAAAAAAAAGTTAACTGTAAAACAGCCTCAGGCAGGTCCTTCAGGAGGTATTCCACAAGAAGGCATGGTTATCATAGGAGATGACAGCTCCATGTATGTTATTGTCCCTGAAGACCTTCCAATGGGCTAAGATGTAGAGGTGGAAGACAGTGATACTGATGATCCTGACCCTGTGTAGGCCTAGGGCATTGTGTGCATTTGTGTCTTCATTTTTAACAAAAAAGTTTAAAAAATAAAAAAAAAATTAAAAATAGAAAAAAGTTTATAGTAAGGATATAAAGAAAAAACATTTTTGTAGAGCAGTACGATGTTTTTATGTTTTAAGCTAAATGTTATCATAAGAGTCAAAAAGTTTTTTAAAAAGTAAAAAGTTTATAAAGTAAAAAATTTATAGTAAGCTAAGCTTAATTTATTATTGAAGAAAGAAAAACATTTTTTATAAATTTAGTGTACCTTAAGCACACAGTAATATCCTAGGCCTTCACTCACCACTCATTCATTGACTCACCCAGAGCAACTTCCAGTCCTACAAGCTCCATTCATGGTAAACGCCCTATAGAGGTGTACCATTTTTTATCTTTTATACTGTATTTTCACTGTACCTTTTCTATGTTTATATATGCTTAGATACATAAATAGTTACCGCTGTGTTATAGTTGTCTACAGTATTCAGTACAGTAACATGCTGTACAGGTTTGTAGCTTAGGAGCCATAGGCTATATCATATAGCTTAGGTGTAGTAGGCTGTACCATCTAGGTTTGTGTGAGCACACTCTTATGATGTTCCCATAACATATTGCCTAATGACACATTTCTCAGAATTTATCCCTGTCGTTAAGCAATGCATGACTGTACTGTTAATCTGTATGGTTATATTAACCAAAGGAGTTTCTACCTATTAGAGATACATACTAAAGTATTTTAAGGATGAAATGATATACTGAGATTTACTTTATAATAAACCAGGATTGGGGGGCGGAGAAAATAAAGAGAAAAAAACCTAGACAGCTGTTGGTAACTTTTGAAGCTGGTACCAGGGACATGAGGGCTCATGATCTTATTCATTTTACTTGGGTATGTTTGAACATTTCCATAAAAGAAGGTCAAAAATAAAACACAGTCAGCTCTCCATAACATGGGTTCCATATCTGTGGATTTAACCAACGGTGGATGGAAAATATTTTTTTTAAAAATTGCATCTCAGCTGGGCGAGGTGGCTCAAGCCTGTAATCCTAGCACTTTGGGAGGACAAGGCAGGAGCATTGCTCGAGGCCAGGAATTCGAGACCAGCCTGGGCAACAGAGCAAGACTTTGTTTCAACAACAACAACAAAAAAAAAATTACATCTATACCAAACATGTACAGACTTTTTTCCTTGCCATTATTCCCTAAACAATACAACATAACAACTATTTACATAGCATTTATTATATTCAGTATTGTAAGTAATGTAGAGATATTATTATCATAAAGTATTTGAGAGAATGTGGTTAGGTTATATGCAAATACTGCACCATTTTGTATCAGGAACTTGAGCATCTGTGGACTCTGGTATCCACAGGAGGTCCTGGAACAATCCCCCATGGATACCGAGGAACAACTATATGCATAGTGTAAAGATCAAAGCAAACATCTGGTAAACTATGTTTTATTTCAAGTCATGCCATGCTCATTCTCTTTGATTCTGACTCTGACATCTCTAAGAATTATGTGCTTAAATTTCACGTAGATGGGTATAATTTAATTTCAAATTCTTAGGGCCCTTTGTCTAAGAAATCCTTTGTGATTCTTTGTGTCAGAAATTATCAGGCTATAACTACTGCAGTGGAAGAAAGCATTTTCATCACAATAGTGGAGCACTGACTATCCTTCATGTGAAAACTCTATGTTAGACAGTGAGCACGGTCATGGGCTCTGAGCAAGGTCATGGGCTCCTAGCAAGGGCCCATACCTCAGAGACTCTGGACACCCTGCACTGTCCCAGTTTACTGCCCACTGCTCACTTCCAAATGGAGCTCAGATGCCTCAAAACACAAATGTAATTCAAGGCCATTCAAATAAAATGTGTGTGTGTGTGTGTGTATGCATGCATGTTTGTGTTATGCTCACTTCTCTGTGCTCTCTCTCTACAGAAGCTGTTTCACACAAGTACCTCAGGCTCCAAGTCCTAGAGGGCAAAAATCACATCTTTCTCATCTCTGTATCACTATGGCATTTTTACACATTACTTTGTTCACGGTAAGCAAACATATTTCTTGTATTAAAGGCAGGATAAGTATATTTATAGTCTACAATTTTCATCTATGCATTTGTCAAATCTTTTCAGAAGTTTATTTTCTAGTTTATAAGACAGCAATAATACAACTCTATCTAAAGTGCACTATTTTCCAAGGACAGAGGCTCTCCTCAGAAACTAACTTTGATAATGTCTATTGGTTCATGTTAAGAATTACTTCAACAAGTTAATTTTAAAAACAATATATAGAAGGTAAAACAATTATAAAAACTTCAAAAAGGTGTGGCTGTCTGGAGCCTGTTATGGGCAGAGGCACCAGCAAGCCTCCCCACATACCTTGGAGCCTTTCAGCCCGCCCAGCTGGTCCTTGTCGTTCAGTCCCCACACAAACACTTTGGTTCTTATCGTAGCTGCCGATTCCAGCCCTGCAGCCTTCTTTCTGATAAGGCTAGCCAAAGGAAAAACAAAGATGAAAATAGAGGTTATTCAGCATAAAACATTTAAAAACTAAAAAGAAAAGCAAGCTCAAGCACTCGAT
The DNA here is from genome assembly GCF_020740605.2 of Lemur catta. NCBI lineage: Eukaryota > Metazoa > Chordata > Mammalia > Primates > Lemuridae > Lemur > Lemur catta. Next base: position 22,117,312 of record NC_059136.1, read on the forward strand.
GTTTGCTGGGCTCTTTCAGAAACACTCAACTAAAATTTACCAATTATTCTTGTGGACATAAAACTACTTTCATCATGAGATATACTCTAATTAAATATTTGCTGCTGAAAGTGAGGACTTTGAAGTAAGGCAGAATACAACTAAGCACCAATAACAAACAGCTCTTACCTTCCACTGTTGCCTTTATCATCTTCTTCCTCCTCATTATCTGAAGCTAGGAAAGGGACTGCGGCCAAATCCTCCTCCTCTGCACGGATCCGTCCCAGCAGGATGAGGCCATGGATTTTACAATCGATCCCTGAGCTCCTGCACTGCTTTATGGCAATTTCAATATACCTGTGATACTAGATGCAAAAACAATGAGCTACAGGTTTTTTAGAATCAAACACATTAAATACTTTAACTGGAGAGTAGGACATTTGAGACATGGAAATGTGTGGAAAGTCAGAGCTTCTAAAGTTTTGGAAATATCAACTGAGTTAATCAAAGATAATGCAGCTACATCTGGGTAAAGTTTGCCTTCAAATGTGTCTACTCTGAGGCTAAGGTTAAATGTCAGGTATTTACAGAGCTTCATAATTTTTAAAATATATAAAGTATGTGAATATACATAAATTAATGAAGAGTAGTACAAAGAACTCCAAGACCCCATCACCCAGTTCAACCATTATCAGCATAGGACCAATCTTGCTCATACATGGATTACCATAAGAAAATTCCAAGCATTGTGTTGTTTCAAAACTTTAGCATCTATTACTGAATTCAGGAGTTTTTGAAAACATATCCACATTATTATTATCATAGCTCAAACAATAATTCCTATGTCATCTAATATGATACAGTGATCATATTCTGATCTACTTTTCTAATAATCTCACAAACGTAATTTTATTGTTGGCTCGTTCAAATAAGGACACTAACAAGATCCAACGGTTACCCTTTTTCCACTCATTTGTTGTAAATCAGTCTATTTGTCCTGTGAATACACTCCACCCTGTTATGTAGCAGACTGTATTTGTCATGGCATTTACAATATTCTTCTATCCCTGTATTTCATGTGAACAAAAACTGATGCAGCAGGAAGCACACAACACTAACGATTACTTTTTGTTGTCTAAACTGGACCTGATCAAACCTCAAGATTACCTATTTCATAAGAAATACAAACTGAACACCATCATGGGGATGTAAACACCAAGTTGAGAATATGAAGAATGGTACAGGAAAACATTACCCAGTTTTTTTCTTAGCAAAGAAAAACCAAGAGAATTAAGATAAATGAAGTACAAAGTGCACATATGATTTGAATCATGATTCAACCAACTGCAAAAGAACATTTATGGGATAATTGGGAAAATTTCAACACTGGATATTATATGATATTAAAGAATAATTACTAGATGTGATAATGGTATTGGGGTTATATAATTTTTAAAGTCCTGTTAGAAATGACTAATGATGTAAGTGCTATTGAGATAAGATCATGTCTAGGACTCGCTGAGGAGGGAAATGAGGTGCAAGAGAGGGAGTCAAGCCCAGGCGCAATGGCTCATGCCTGTAATCCTAGCACTCAGGGAGGCCAAGGCGGGTGGATTGTTTGAGCTCAGGAGTTCAAGACCAGCCTGAGAAAGAGTGAGACCCCGTTTCTACTAAAAATAGAAAGAAATTCACTGAACAACTAAAACTATATAGAAAAAATTAGCCAGGCATGGTGGTGCATGCCTGTAATCCCAGCTACTCAGGAGGCTGAGGGAGAAGGATTGCCTGAGTCCAGGAGTTTGAGGTTGCTGTGAGCTAGGCTGACGCCACAGCACTCTAGCCTGGGCAACAGAGTGAGACTCTGCCTCAGAAAAAAAAAAGAGAGAGATGGAGTCAAAATGCAAAAAGTTGAGAAATGTTGAAGCTGGGTGACAGGTTCATGGGGTTTCAGGATACTTTGTATTTTTTGTTATATGTTAGAGAATTCCCATAACAAGCCATTGTATACGAAAGACCATGCTAAAGATCCCTGTAGCACCACAAGAATGAGATTCTCCAGTTCTTCAGTTGGTTGGGGGGATGTTGGTTAGGTCACGAGCATTCTGTTTGCTCACAATGGTTCATATTTCTCACAGACAAAATATGCTATTTTGTACTTATTGAATATTACAGAATAAATTGTTTTGAATTGAAAATTTCTCAAAGATATCTTTTATAATTGATAATCTTAGTCATTGATTTAATTAATGATGTGCTTATTGATTTGATTTAAATACAAAAATACTCTGGGCTATAACTAACACATGCTACAAGCTGTATTCAGTTACCCAGCAATAGGTTAACAGTAAAATGCACTAAAATTCATTATTGTCTTTTCTCAGAAAAACTCAGTATTATCTTTCTTTTTTATAATTTGCCAATTTATTCATTTATTACCATTGGCATTATTAATTAATCAGTATATCACAAAATAGTTCAATGGCATGCCAGAATAAATGGTGACTATACTGAATAATAATGTACTGTATATTTCAAAACAGTTAAAAGCAAGAATTTTAAATGTTCTCACCAAAAAGAAATGATATTGAGGTGTTAGATATGTTTTTAGCATGATTTGATCATTCCACAAAGTATACATGTAACAAAACATCACATTTTACCCCCATTTTACCCCCAAAATATAGTTACTATTTTTCAATTAAAAATAAAATAAAACTTTAAAAAAAGAATGGTAAACTGCATTTAGTAATTTAAAAACACCTCATCTGTACTACACTTTAGATGAATAAAAAAAATCAAACACTTGATATTTTTATTTATCATCATTGTACCAGTTAAACTAGTCCTCACAAGACAAAAGGATAGGTAGTACAGAAAACTATCTTAATTAGTCTTATTTTAAATATATTTAATGTATTAAAATAGTGCTGACATCCTGTATGGAAAGATTTACTGAAAGATTTGAGAAAGACAGTCTCACTGATCTGTAGTGTGTGGGTACTATTTCAAAGAACCCTTACTGACTCTCTCAGAATTTTCAAGAGAAACAATATATTTGGATTCATTTTGAAAGTTACCTTATTACCAAAAAACTGCCACTTCATGAGAAGTTTAGCCCTTGATGCCAACGTGTGACAACAAAAAAGCAATTTCAGTATCACACATATGATCAGAAAAACCACCAGAAACTAAAAGATATTTAATGACAACAAAAATGTGTGGATGCAAACAGCAACCTGAAAGGGCTGACAATGGTTTTTGCTAGGAGCACTTACCAAGTGTATCTTTGCTACCAAGAAAGTGAGAATAAAATTTATTTTGTTTCCTTTTCAAGCTGATCTGATAAGCAACAAATTCAAGTTCCATAAAATGCTTGTTTTAAAATTTAAAAATACAATCAATTTTGATTAAGGCGGAAAAACTGGGCTCAATTCTTGTACAGAAATAGCCAAGTCACTTCCCTTGTCATTTGCAAATCATCCCAAAGTACACTACCATAGCTACTTACCTCTGTGCAGTCATTTAAAAGGGGCACTGTGGTGTCAGTAGGGTTAATATTGATTGTCTTTAGTTCAATTAGATTATTCAGGGAATTTCCACCTAGGGAAAAAAAAGGATAAAGGAATCAAATGAAGGAGTTTTTATTATATGACAGAAGATACTTCTTTTTGAGTAAACTAATTCAATTACCTGACACTACAACCAAGGAAGGCATGTAGCTGCTGTCAGCAGGATCTACTATCATTTTTAATCTATGAACAAGAACATCTGGGAAAATTTCCAAACGAATCCAATGCTTAAAAAAAAAAAAACACACACACATTTTTAGTTAGCAAAATTCAGCTATATTTTAGCTACTACAATAGTATCACTGAAGCTTGACTCTACATGAGATTTTTTTAAATACAAAATATGGCATGAAAGAGAGAGAATTTTCCCTAACCCTGGCAGAAACAAGAATATTCTACCCCACTATATTTGCTCAATAGAGGACAGGCTCACTATAAGCCCCAGAAACAATGTATTTATACACTCCTAACCTAGGGTGGTCCCTTTAAACCCATCAAGGAGTAGGTGGTGGAAAACACTAGAGTTGAGACAGAATAAAGCCCCCTGTCTCCGAGTCTGACCTGTGTGCCCACATGAGGAACACCCATGAGTCAGTGCAATCACAACAGCAGTCCAAAGCTCAACAACGTATTTGTTGGGCTACGTTAGGAAATCTTCTAACCAGAAGCAAAATCTGAATTCATACATTTTATGCAGGACAGAAAAAAAAAAAAAAACAAATAAAAACCACTACATCTTCTATCAATTGGTCAGTTAGATAAAATCTGTTACTCATATTGTTTAAAATCTCTTGACAATAAAAACCAGGGCAGGTGAGGCAGCTCGCACGTGTAATCCTAACACTCTGGGAGGCTAAGGCAGGAGGATCACTTGAGCCCAGAAGCTGGAGGCTGCAGTGAGCTATGATGAGGCCACTGCACTCTGGCCTGGGTGACAGAGCAAGACCCTATCTCAAAGAAAAAAACAAAAAGAAACAATAAACAAAAAAACCTGGATGGCATATAACTCTGTAACTTTGAAATAACCTATGAACTAAAATATATAATGAGTACTAACAGGTGTCAACAGTAAAACTTTGCAGGTTTTTCAAAGTTCATTTTGAAAATCTAAAATGCAAACCTATCTGAATAAAAGTGCTTCCTGATGTGTCCCTACTGCACACTACCTTTCCTTGCGACCCAGACGACTGCCAGCAGGGCTCGCTGCCATCAATCAGACGAGACGCCTGGTTCACCGAGGATGACACGTTCAGGCTCTTTACCATGCGGGACCAGCTGTCCAGCAGCATTCCGGGCTGACTGCTATGACAACGCTTCAGCTGTTTTCCAGAACGGCCACAAAATACTGCTGACTGTCCTATTTTACATCGTCAAAAAGAGAGTTAATACTTGCTGAACTGGGGCAGAAGCTTCATGATTAGGAAATCAAGAATATTACACAGTGATGAGCTACTTCAAGGAAAACAAAGTTTTCAAATTAAAAGGAGCTAATAAATGCCAAAAATGGCTTTAAAAATCTAGTCAAGATATTTTACACCAATTCATGAGATGAAGTCCATATAATGCTATGACATGTTCCACTAAAATCTCTCGGGTAACAGCAGATTAATGTATTTTCAAACAAAAAGGATCCAAACAAGTTGTGGGAAAAGTTCACTAACAGTGCTCACAGAAAATATTCTTATTAAAGGGCCAGGCGCGGTGGCTCACGCCTGTAATCCTAGCACTCTGGGAGGCAGAGGCGGGTGGATCGCTCGAGAGCAGGAGTTCGAGACTAGCCTGAGCAAGAGGGAGACCCCGTCTCTACTAAAAATAGAAACAAATTAGCTGGCCAACTAAAAATATATATAGAAAAAAATTAGCCGGGCATGGTGGTGCATGCCTGTAGTCCCAGCTACTCGGGAGGCTGAGGCAGTAGGATTCCTTAAGCCCAGGAGTTTGAGGTTGCTGTGAGCTAGGCTGATGCCACAGCACTCACTCTAGCCTGGGCAACAGGGCAAGACTTTGTCTAAAAAAAAAAAAAAAAAAAATGCTTTAATAAATAGGCCAGGTGCGGTGGCTCATGCCTGTAATCCTAACACTTTGGGAGGCTGAGGCTGGAGGATCGCTTGAGGCCAGGAGGTCAAGACCAGCCTGAGCAAAGCGAGACCCCACGCTCTACAAAAAACAGAAAAATTAGCTCGGCATGGTGGTGCTTGCCTATAGTCCCAGCTACTCAGGAGGCTGAGGCAGGAGGATTGCTTGAGCCAGGGAGAGGTTGCAGTAAGCTACACAACTGCACTCTAGCCCAGGCAACAGAGCAAGACTCTGTCTCAAAAGAAAATTATTAATAATTTTTTTAAAAAGCTGTTATACATACAAAGCAAGAAACAAATTTGTAAACTATTTCCACTTTCATTAATGGCAAATCTAGAAATTCAACTAGCCTTCCCCATTGAAGATAAGAAGAGCCAAACAAAACATTCAAAAATGAATAAATCCTCTTGAAAGTATCAGAATTTAATGAGATAGTAATAAATTACAAAACCAGAATCTAAAAAAGGTTGGAGATGAACAGAACTGAGAGCCCAGAAATAAATCCTTATTTCTATGGTCAATTGATTTTCAACAAGGGAGCCAAGACCATTCAATAAAGAAAGGACAGTCTTTTCAACAAATAGTGCTGGGAAAACTGGACATGCACATGTAAAAGAATGAAGTTGGACCCTTAGGTTATACCATATTTTAAAAAGTTACTCAAAGTGGAATAAGGAGCTAAATTTAAGAGCTAAAACCATAAAACTCTTAGAAAGAAATATAGGGGCTAATATTCAAGACCTTGGGTTTGGCAGTGATTATGTAAAATGACAATAAACTCAAAGAAAAAGCCAAATGCACAGGTAATAAAAGAAAAAAGTACATAAATTGGACTTCATTAATATTAAAAACTTTCATGCATCACAGGACCCTATCAAGAGAATGAAACAACTTATGGAATGGAATAAAATATTTGCAAATCATATCAAATAAGAGTTTAATATCTAAAATGTATAAATAACTCATACAACTCAACATCAAAAATATTTAAATGGGCAAAGGACTTTAAAAGATATTTTCCTCAAAGAAGGCATACAAAGGACCAAAAAGCACATGTAAAGAGGCTCAACATCATACACATTAGGGAAATTCCAATCAAAATCACAAAAAGATACCACTTCTCACCTACTAGGACAGCCATATTAAAAAAACGGAACATATAAGTGCTAGTGAGGATGTAAAAAATTGGAACACTCATACACTGCTGGTGGGAATGTAAGATGGTACAGCCACTCTTGAAAACATTTTGGCAGTTACTCAAAAAGTTAAACAAAGAACTACCATATAACCCTGCAATTCCACTCCTAGGGACATACCCAACAGTTTTGAAAACCAGGACTCAAACAGATATCAATGTTCACAACACTATTCACGATAACGAAAAGGTGGAAACAACCCAAATGTCCATTAATAGATACATGGATAAATAAAATATGGTATACACATACAGTGGAATATTATTCAGCCACTAAAATGAATGAAGTTCTGACATATGTAGATGAACCTTGAAGACATTATTCTAAGTGAAATAAGCCAGACACAAAAGGATAAATATTGTATGGTTCCATTTAGATGAGGTACCTGGAGTAGTCAAATTCATGGAGACCAAAGGTAGATTCAAGGTTACCAAAGAATGAGAAAGGGGGACGTGGGGAAGTCAAATTGCTTAATGAGTACAGAGTTTCTGTTTGGGGTGGTGGACAAGTTTTGGAAATAGATAGTGGTGATGGTTGTGTGGCACTGTACTAAATGTACTTAATACCCCAAGTTGTAAACTCGTAAACTGATTAAAATGGCTAATTTTAAGTTATATGTATTTTGCCACAATAAAAAATATAATAAAAGGCATACAAAAAAAAAAGACTCACTCTCCATCTAACCAATTCCATACTCCATGCAATTAAACACTAATTAGTTTCTTGAGACTCTTTTAAAGTTTCTTTATGGAAATACAAGCAAACATACCTATTCTAATTCCTCCCCCTTTCTGAAAAAACAGATGGCCAGTCATCAGTGGGTAAGACCATCCCTTCTGCCTCACTGTATTCACTCTACAGTGCTCACTATATACACATGAACCTTAAAAGAGCAAATTCCAATACATTTGTGTCCACAATAATTACCTCATTAATATTTGGTGGAAGAAAGAACATAGCCATTCTGTCATACCTGGTTCATTTATTCTGCCAAATGTATGCCTGGTGTTGTGTTTTTTCGTCTTGAAACATGTTTCACAAAAATCAAAGTCATCACAGTTTCTGCATTTGAATCTGGATCCATTGATAGGAAACATCTGACAGCCATCACATCTATTTTTAAAATAGCCATTGAATAGATAAGAAAAACTTAGTTATTAAACTTAATTCAAAAGAAAACCATTCCTCCCCAAACAAATCTAGCAATCATAAAAATAAAAACTCACGTAACCCCAGGATGAACACTAGGCACCAACTCCATTTCTGATAACAATCCGGTCCAGTGAGACTGCTGAGGAAAGTCGACAATGATATCTTTTCCATTGGCACTGAAAGCTAGGACAGAACAGAAATCACCTGAAACATCTTCATTATCACCAATAAAATCCTAAAATTAAAATTAAAACTGTACCTAGCCATGTGATATTATACTGTAGTTATTTATGTTTTACAAAGAGTAATTATCTTTTAGAATATGTACTAAGATACTTATGAATGAAATAACACAATGTCAAGGACTAGTTTCAGAATAATCAAGGGAGGAGATTATGGATGAAAAACTTCTGGCCATGAGGTGACAACTGTTGAAGCAGGGTAATGGGCACACGGAGGTTTATTAGACAAGCAGTCCCCAGGTTATGAACAAGTTATGTTCCTGAGAATGTCTTTAGGTCAGAGTTCCATGTAACTCACATCTCTGATGAATAGCACATGTGTGATAATAATAACAATACTATGATGGCTCATGTGGTCATAATAATAAAGGATAATACTGTAATAATAATACCCCTTTACTATAATAATAAGTTACACAAACTATTGTGCTCTATTAATTCAAACAGAACATAAAGTCAAACTCATACAAAAAGTTTGGATAGGAGAAATTTTAAAAAAATTATTAAAGGTTAACACTTACCTAATGTTGCATCAACACAAGGCTAATAGGAATGTTACATTTATTTTGATCTTCTAAACAAATCAATAATAACTTTTACATTTCAATATAATCTAGTACACTGCTTAGTAACTGATGCTTTCATTGGAGCACTGCCTTTCACATGTTCCATTATTCTCACTTTATCTTTTATAATTGTTCTGACAGTTGAGCAACTGAACCCTAGTGCTTTCCCAATGAATGATGGCATCTGGCATTTCTCCAAATGCTTAATTATTTCTATTTTCATTTCCACTGTAACAACCTTTCTCCTCACTGCAGGCTCATCTGGACTTGCAGTGGACTTTTTGCTTTGGAGGCATGGTCACAAGGGTAAACATAGACTCACAAAATCAAATTAAAAAGTTAAGATGAAAGAGATGCTGCACATAAGCGACCATATAAACAATGAGACTAGCCATTAGCGTAAAGATGCTGCACCAACAAACTGCTTACACCGTGAGGATTTGCTTACATGCAGAAGAAACTAGTCCCCAAATTATTAATTTAATTATTTAATTATCAGTAATCCTTGAGAGCCTCGGGAGCCTGTTCCTCAGTACGGAACACTGTAAGTTGGGTCATCCATAACCCAGAGACTGCCTGTACTATATTCTTTACTTTTGTATACGTTTAAAATTTTCCACAATAAGAAATTTTGTTTGTTTTTAATTACAGAGTCAAAAATTCCATTTAGTACCTTCAGTATCTTAGGGAATAAAAACCACATCAATAATGTTAAAACTCCTGTCCTTTCATAAGAGCAATGTGCCACTCAAAACACGAACCTAGAAACCAAATTCTTGTTTATAAAATTTGTCTTTTTTTCGATTTGTAAATCTCTTAAGAATTTCTTAAACAAAAATGCTAAAGTAAAATATTAAATAGGCCATTTGTTCTTATGTAACCTAAGAAACTCTAACAACACTCCCATCCACTGGGGAAGCACTGTCAACTGTCGCTGTTTTCTAAGCAATTTGACAGAAAGAGCTCTCTACAACATAGTTCGTTAAAAACAAAAAAGCATCTCTTTATGGTATCAAAAGAGTTTAAAGATAAAATAAGATCATGTGTATATTTAATTATTTCTCATGTAATTGTTAGGATGGATATAACATACCTTTCCAAAGTGTGCCAGGGGTATGATTTGGAATCTCAATAATATCACAATACAACCTGAGAATTTTGTGTTTCCAGTTCCTAATTCCCATCATTAGTACATTACCATTTTGTAAATTCAGTCCTAAATTTTTACATAGTGTGAAAAAGAAATGTGGTCCCTGACAGCCAGGAGCTGGCCTGTCACACAGGTTAGGCTATCATGTAGAACTGACAGAACAAGTTTATAGAATACCAACATCAGACAAGGCCACTCTGTGACTGCTGGACCAAAGCAAAACCAAAATGCCTCCTTAATCATGTATGATCAAGGTCAAATCTAATCCAAACCACAAACACGACCACACATTCCCCTACCCTGGTGGTGTGAATGACTGTTTCCTTACCAAACATAACTTTAGCCTGGCTCCATTCTTTCTGCTTGCTAGGTAAGATTTATTAAGACACTCAGTTCTAGAACTATTGCCCCACTCCTGCTTCCTCAAACCCTCCCCCAAATACCCACCACAAGCCTGATTAATCCTTGCTCACACCCTCTGATGGAGACACCCCATTCCCCAAGGTATGTGTCCTCCTGAATTGCAATGAATCAATATAATAAATCTGACTTGGTTCAACTGCAGGTATATCCTTTGTGGCCTTTGGCCAGAAGGCACTGACAAGCCAAAGAACACTATATATCATAAGGCCTTCTTCACACTTGTTTTTCTTGCCCTTGAATAAAAAAAAAAAATACTAAATTCACATTAGTTAATGAAAAGTTAACATTTGGAACTTTGTTGCCTGGATATTACCTTTCACAACCCCTACACTTTGATGAGTCACAGATCCCCATTTGTATTTTGGTGTGGTAACAGAGGCTTTGACCCGTACTTTATCACCAATCTTGATGTGAGAAGAAGAACTTGGTGGAGGATAGCCTAGAGATAAATGCACTATAATTAGCATTCATTTCTGGGAACTGTGTCTCTAATTAAGAAAAAGCAAAAGAACATAATCAAGAATGTGCTCACCTATAAGTTCCACGTGAATGTACCTAACCCAGTAGGTGCCCCCTTTCTGCTGCCAGTCACACTGCACATTGAGGTCGTGCAATCCATCCCTATCCAGCTTGATGACTTTGCCCACATCGCCTTCACACACTTCTTCATATGTTCGACAGCATCTAACCATCATTCCTACCTAAAATTGAAATGAAATTGAACATCCAGTCCAGTGTACACAGACGAAATGAACTATAAGTAACACTCTATTCTTAAGAAGGAATTTTGTCTAACATCCAGAGTGTGCTCTAAGTAACATTTTATGCTAAATGGAACCAGGGCTCTTTAGAAAACTGGCTGGCTCTGTGTCTCAGGCAGGAAATGGACAAGATGAGCCACTTGTGCCACAAAGCAAAGGAGCCATCAGTGAGTACTGGGTTCACTCAAAAAGACACTCTCATCATCAAAAGGAATAATAGCTGAAACACATCGAATCCCAAAAGCCAATGAATTTATCACCATGGTAATAAGCAAACAAAGCATCTTGGTCACTTTTATAAGCAGCAGAGCACCAATGAATCATCCTGAAAATTGATAAACCTCTCTGTGTTATAAAGAGCAACCAGGGTTGATGAAGTTTTCTTTGCAGGAGAGAACTCCAGCTAAATTCAAAAACAATAACAAAGTTAGAAAATCACTATCAGGAAGTCTCTGATAATGAGTCTAGGTGCTGACACCAGTGCCTACTGGAGCTACAAGGTGAACAATGAAGTTCATCAGGAAGGAGCAGGCTGACAAGACCTAACCCACTTGTTGTCTGCCGACACAAAGCAGGAGGGAGCTCTCACTTTTGAAGCCTTTCTGCCTAAGATTCGGCCTGGGCCCACTCACCTCTAGCCCTAGTTTCTCCTATTTTATTGGAGAAACAGGGACAGAGGAAGATGGAAGCCACCACCAAATCCAGAATATAAGACATTTAAAGGACACAGTTTCAGCCACAAATAAATAGTATGACAAGGGCAATAGCGGGGGGAGGGGGAGAGGGTGAGAAGAGGGCTGTTATAGACCAAGTGTTTGTGTCCCCACCAAATTCACGTGTTGAATAAAGCCCTAACCTCCATATTAGGAGACAGGGCCTCTATGGAAGTTACAAGGTTAAATGAGGTCATAAGGGTGGGGCCCTGATCCAACAGAGTTAGTGTCTTCACAGGAAGAGACATCAGAGTGCCCTCGCTGGCTCCAGCTCCCCCGACCCCAGCTCTGCCTTCATTTGAGGACACAGAGAGAAGGTGGCCATCTACAAGCCAGGAGGGGCCCTCACCAGAAACCAGCCAAGCTGGGACCTTGATCCAGCCTCCAGAACCATGAGAAATGTCTGCTGTTCATGTTACCCAGTCTATGGTATTTTGTCATAGCAGCCTGAGCTGATTAAGACAAGGGGGAACCATTCTAGGTTAAAAGAGACTTCAAAGACATACTACCCAAATATAAATAAGGTATATGATCTTGTTTGTATCAAAATTCAAAACTAACCATAAAAAGCCATTTTAAAGAACACTAGGAAAACCTGAGCAAGCACTGGATATGGGATGCTAATACGGTATTACCATTTATTTTGTTAGGTAATATTGCATAACAGAAATGTCATTATGTTAAAATTAAAATCCTTTACCTACTGGGGATACATACTGACATATTTACAGGTAAAATGAGATGAAATATACTAAAACAAGAGAATGAGAAGAAGAAAAGAAAGAAGTTAAGCTGGATAAAGAACTACATAAAACATCACTAGATTTTAAAAATTAGATGGCAGTGAGTGATTTAAGAAAAACAAGCAAAAAATATATAAAAAGAGTCACAAATGGGGTTAACAGAGAAAAGGCTGTCTCTGCACCACATCCACTATGGACAGCCCCCCCATGCCCATCTTCTGCCCCTCTGTCCTCTGGTCACTCTGAGCTGGGTGCCCACCCTGTTGAGCTGCCCTCCACACCCTCACACCTCCTCAACTCAGCCCCTCAATCCCAAGCCCCTGAGTCTGCGCTCCCATTCCAGGGCACGCAGCTCCTTCTCACTTAGCTGAGAGCGTACTGCCCGGGTTAGACTGTCTTCCACCACCGGCATGCAGGCTTCCTGAGGGCAGGGCCTCCGTCCACTGATGCCTGGCATACAGGAGACAGTGATCCAGCCCAAGACAATTACTCACCTGAATATTTTCTCTCACATACACAGCATAATCATCATTACTCAAAAAATCAGCTCGTTTTTTATAGGTCTGGCTCTCCGTTACAACAGCACCAGTAGACTACAAAAGATAAACACATTTTTTAAAAAAAGAGAGAACTAGATCAATCTACTTAAAGAAAAAAGTAAAGTATGAAATACTATACCTATACTTTAAAAATACTATATATTTCATATTACAAAAATCTTCATTTTAAAAACACTAATGTTAGTAGCATAGTAAGCAGAAATGAATCTCAAAAGCTGCAAGCACAGATTGCCAAGGCATTTTCAAATTAATCCTATGAGATAATTTACTCAGGTCAGAAATCAATGTGTCAAACAAAACATGATATTTTAATAAAGTATCTTCTTTTTTTTCTTTTTTGAGACAGAGTCACACTCTGTCATCCAGGCTACAGTGCAGTGGCATCATCATAGCTCACTGCAACCTCAAACTCCTAGGCTCAAGCAATGCTCCTACCTCAGCCTCCCAAGTAGGCAGGACTATAGGCGCATGCCACCATGCATGGCTAATTTTTCTGCTTTTTGTAGAGATGCTTTTTGTCTTGCTCTTGCTCAGACTGGTCTTGAACTCCTAAGCTAAAGCAATCCTCCCGCCTCAGCCTCCCAGAGTGCTTGGATTATAGGTGTGAGCCACCACACCTGGCCTGATAAAGAATCTTCTAATGGCTACCCAGCATCATTAGATATTTGAACAAGGGTCTATTTTAAATCTAATAGCAATTTTGATATAGAAAACCCAATTATCACTTCAGTGTCAAAACAGACAGCTTTGTCCTGTGCCCAGATGAACTGCAGGTAAGTCTCGTGGAGCGGTCCACAGTAGCTATGGCTAGTTTTCTCAAGGGACAGAGGAAACTAGCATACAAGATAGAGCACAAGACAGACGCCGGCCAGGGTGTAGGCGAGTCACGCAGAGGGCACTGACCACAGAGTAGGCTGCGTCATCCACATCCTCCACCACCTCCTCGTCTGAATACTCGTCAGACACTGTGTCTGCATCCGAGAGCTCTGTGACCTGCACATCGGAGTGGTCCAGCAGCCACCCAACCAAGGCTTCCACCCCTAAAAGCAAGCATACACAGCACACCACGGGCAACTATGAGGACCAATAGCACTGAAATGTGGACCCACACACAAACGAGCACCGACAAGGAAACACAGTACCAGGCAAGCCAGACGCATTCCCAGAAGCGCCAGTGAGTGACTTCAGTGCAAACTCTATGTTCCTTCGGGGAAATCCCATTTCCATGAGCTGCACCACAATAGGCAGAGCAGGAACAGGCGACTGCTTGCGCCTCTTCACCCTGGCAGGGCGGATGTGCTGCACGGTGACAGGCGTGGTGGCCTCGCTGGAGCTGCAGTCTTCAAAGCCTGGGCTCGAAGGGTGAGTGGACTCCACAGCCAAACACTGGCATACAGCGAGGGCAGCAGCCTGAGCAGACAAGAAGAGGGTTCCAAGAGGTTTGTGAAAATGCCCTCAGCCAGCTTACAGTCTACATAGGGATGACTATGAACTGTAATATAGATGTATAGAAAGCCCAGATTTGCATACATTTTTAAGTGAGTTGCTAAAACATGTTAGAAAATGACAAAGCCAAGTTTGACAGTTTAATGAAAAGGAAAGATATTGTGGTCAAATAACTTCCCTGTTTTAATACACAAACAGCCTAGAAAATTAGCCAAATATCAATGTTTATTAAAGAAAACTTCACAACAGCCCAGAGCTCTGACCAAGCGAGCACAGTGAGATGGGGTAGGGAGAAAGCTGTCCCCCTGCCATAATCAAGCACCTGCTCTTACCTGTGTAACAGGCCAGAAATGACACCAGATTCTTACGTACCAATAAATCAACCCTCAGCTATTCAAGGGTCAAATACCCACTTTGGGGGTTAAACGTGGTATTAAAAAATAAGGGAAATAAAGAATAATTAGTTGGGAGACACATTGCAATGAATCAGTGAACATCTGCACCGCAGTGTCGGCAGCTGGGAACTCCCTAATTACAGTGCATCCACACCTCTCCCCTGATCTACTTACAACTTCTCTGTTCCTCATTCCCAGCTGCTCTCACAGCACTGAAGACTTGCTATTTTGTTAAGCTGAGCATGTGAAGAAGGAATTAGGAAGAAACTGAGGATACTGCAGAGCCTCCCAGTGCTTAGGAAGTGTCAAAAGCCTAGGGCTTTGCAGTGAAGTCTGAGTAAGATAGAAGTGACAGGTTTCACCCTAAAAGTTTACAATCCAGAAACAGCTTGAGCTAAGAGTTCTGGTTCTGGTAATAAGGAGTTAGGGCGTAGTAGACTAATCCTCTGCTGATAATAATTACGAACCCTGGGGAAAATATTTTCAAAAACTGCTGGAGGGCACTGGAGAACAGCTGAAGCAATCGAAACTTGAGTGAGTGCAACCCTTGACACAAGGAAAGCCAGCAGGCAAGATGCACACTTAACCACAGACAGTGGCAGTGTCACTAGACTACAGTCGGAGGCTGGCCTTTGCGCCTCAAGAGCATGATGACCCCCTCAGAGAGAAAGCACAGAGGGAAAAGCCACCGAATGTGTGTACAGACTACCCTCAAATCCTTGGCTGATGCCGTTACAGAGCACATACATAAGACTCTGAAGAGCCCAGCTCTTCACAAAGGCACTGCTGCAAGGCCAGAGGGGCTTCTACAGCTGCCCAGGGCGGGACCAGTATTTGAGGTTCAAGTCCACCTGAATATATGTTAGGGGGAAAGGGTATTGAGGCTTCCACTGAGACCCCAGAAGACAGTCTAAATCCCCAAGAATTAAGGACCAGGAACCAGAACGAAGGGCAAAAACAAAATAAACAATCAAAAAAGCCTAGCACCAAGGCCCTCAGGATCAAGGAGGACTGCTAGGTATGTAACTGCCTATGAAAAGAAAATTCCACATTCTCCAGAGATGCTGACAGAACCCAGAGCCAACATAATGTAATATCCAAGGCATCCAGAATACAATAAAAAATTGCTAGATATGTGAAGAACAATGACCAATAACTGACCATAATCAAGAGAAAAAACTGCCAAGAGTAGTAGACCAATAGGTGGCCCACAAGTTAGAATCAGTGAACAAGAAATGTAACACAACTATCAGAAATATGTTTTAAAACATACAGTAAAAGATAGATATAAGGGATCATCAAGAGAGCTGTCAGGAGAGGGATAAAACTATAAAATGAGAGCCAAATGGAAATAAGAAAAATATAAAATAAAGCATCTCTTGGATGAGCATAACAGTAGATTAGACCCAACAAAGCAAAGCATCCTGACCTTGAAAATAGATCAATACAAATTAACCAAACTGATTAACAAAGACAAAAAAAGATTTTGAAAATAATGAAAACAAACTAGCAGTCTAACATGTGTAATGGTAGTCTCAGAAAAAAACAAAAACAGAGTAGGACAAGGGACAAGAAAAAAAAAAATAGTCAAAAAGTTTCCAAATTTGGTAGGAAAAAATAAATCACTCCAGAGATGCAAGTAACTTAAGCAAATCCCAAAGAAGATGGAAGAAAAAAACATGCACATATAGGCACATCTTAGTCAAACTGCAGAAGACCAAAAAAAAAAGAAAAGAAAATATTAAGAGTAGCCAGAGAAAAAAGACATTTCCCGCAGAAGAACGAAGATAAGAATGATGGCCAACTTGCCATCAGAATCGATGGAGATGAAATGACAGAAGGACTCACTTTGGTAGACAGCTCTTCCCACTCCTAAATGACAACTCCACATTCCCTTCTACGTCTTAACATGCAGCATCCACACAGCGTGAATACAGGCTATGCTCCACCCAACACACTCTGAAATTGCCTAGCATCCTGGCCCTTTAGACTGAAACTTCACCAGAGGTTTTCAGACCTAAGAGGGAGCTGGAGTTCAGACCAGTTCAGAAAAGGCATGGCCACCTCCTCCCTCCTCACCCCATGCCCCCATTTCTTGCTGTCTCCCCTTGTGCCCCCTCATTTTTCCAGCTCACTCTGGACTGAGGGGAGCCCTCCCACGGGCCCCAAAACAGCTGCCACCTCACTCTGGAGCCTTGTTCCCCATACGGCCTTGGTCTCTTAGGATTTCCATTAGGATAATTTCCGCCTGCCAAACTGAGCACTGAAGGTTTTGCTTTTGTCTTTTGACAGTCTATCCAGAATTTTTTTGTATTACACAGCAAGAGGATTTTAAGTAACATCTAGTCCTCTATGCTGCCAGCTACAAAAGCTCCCATCACTCTTAGCCTTGGTCACATTGCCTGTTCCATGGGAATGTCCAGCAGCCCAGAATGTGCATGCTCTACTGCACGGGAGGGCTAGAGGTTGGCAGCAACAGGGCACACCCAGAGGCCTCTGAGTGAAGGAAACAAACAAGAGAGCCCAACAGTCCTAAGTCTAATGCCTCTTCCAATAACAATACTTCCTGGAAAAAGACCCCTCCATAAATATATGAGCATTTAACCCATGCTGCATCTAGTCAAACAATTTACACAAATACAAAATAAGGTTAAACTTCAACCTTCTCACTCTTTACTGTTACAACGTTCTGCTAACTATGCCCAAACATGGTAAAGCCTGAGAGTCATAAGAATTATTTGGATACCATCATTTAAAATTCAGAATATATCCTTAAGAAAATACACATCTAAAAAAATTGTTTACAATTGAGTACATTAAAGTAAAAACCGTCAGGCATACACAACAATACCTCCAGTTCCTGTTTATCGAATATGGCCTTCACGGGGGACGGCTGGGTGGCCGCGGCCAGCAACTGCTGCAAGAGGATCATGGGAGGCTGCGGCCCTTCAGGGGACAGGTCCCCAAGGTCAGGGGATGCAGCTGCTCCGTCATCTGAATGTAAAAACAAAATATGTACAACATTCTATTTTCAACTGCAAACATCTCTATCATTAAAGAGAATGTAATTGAGCATCTTAAGCCAGATATGATTTCTTCCTCATTAAGCGACAGACAACCAAAATCTTCATGGCTCAGACATCAAACAAAACTACACTCTAAATAACTTTCCACTCCCTGCTTTTTGGTCTCTGTCCTTCATTAGTTCACCTGTCTCTTAGAGCCAACAAATGCTACTTCTCAGATTTCTGCCCTTGGTCCAATGCTTACATCTTCTCTTTCTTGTTCACTCATTGCTTCAGCAACCCCTGCAATGGACACATCCCAAGTTTATATTTCTACTGTGGCTTTTCCCACTAAGCCTTCTTCAAATCATTTAGTGACACCAATTTCAAATGTGTCATGCGGTCAGGGTGATGACATTTTGTCTGTTTTGAGTGGGCTTTAGGTGAGGCCTTTGCTACAGCCTGGATATCCACTGCCCAGGCCTATTTCACACAATTCACCCACTAGACCAGGGGTTGGAAATCTTTCTCTTAAAGGGCCAGACAGTAAATAGTTTAGGCTTACAGGCTATATGGTCTGTGTCACAACTACTCAATTCTGCCATTATAGAGCAAAAGCAGCCAAAGATGACGTGTCAACAAGCGGTATGCCTGCCCTCCCATAAAATTTTATTTACAAAAACAGATGTCACGGTAGTTTGCCCATCCTTGCTTTAGACAGCTCCATCTGGAGCCCCTGCTCTGCACAGACTTGATAACCTTGAGTCAGCTCTGTCATAACTGCTCATCAGGGTAGCACAGAACAGCTGGCCCAATTCCCAGGCTCCAGTTTCCCAATCTCTGCAATTATGAATTATCTTCAATGTCCCTACTACCTCTAATATGAATGAATTTGCACTTTCAATTTCTCTCACACTCAGCAGGTTTAAAATTAATTTTATAATATCCTCTGTCTTAAGATTAAGAAACAAACTCAAATACTCCACATTCCACTGGACTCCCTTATTTTCTTTTCAAACACACTACTCACTGTTCTCCCCCCAACTCTGAACATCAGCCCAAACTGGAAACATTAGCCATCTTTGACTTTTTACTGCTATCATCTAAATACTACACCATCACAGTGTCTACTAGAACCTTCTTTCCACTTTTCACGCCTTCCCCTGGAAGACACCCCCTCAACTTGACACAAGAGCAATTCTCCATCTCCATGATCTCCCACTTCAAACACTCCTATACCTGCCTAGCAGATTTATCATCGCCCTGAGTATCAACCCATCCTTATCACATGGCCCCTGCCACAGCTTTCCAAATCAACCTTAATTCCAACCTGGTGTAACAGGATGTCAACGGCCCTCTCCAGCTTTAGCCCTGGACTCACCAGAGCTAAATCTCCAAGCACAGCAAAGCTGCTCAGCACTCTCCCAAAGACTCGCTGCTTTCATTTGTGCTCCTTCTGTCTCCTCCACCAATGTGGAGAGTCCTTGTCACTTGGCACCTGTCTGCCATGCCTTTCAAAGACTGCCTACACCAGCCCTCAGCTGCCAGTGTCCCCCCATGCCTTGGAACTGTGCTCACACACTTCACAGCATACCGGCCCCATGTAATAGAGCCATCTGCATTCATTTTCTCTCCTCCTCCCAAACCTAGAAAGTAATGATCATGAACAATGACTATCTTTTCCCCCATAATGCTTAGCACAATGTCTTTCAACAGATGATCAAAAAACATTTCATAGCTTCGGTTTTTTCCTATTAAAAGTGATACGAGCTCTTTCTAGAAAATTGAATACAGAGAAGTATAAAGAAAATAAAATCAGCCGAAATTCTACCAAAGATTACTGTCACTATTTTGCTAAATAGGTGAACGTATGGCATATCTATAAACAGATAAACACAGCAATGTGCTTTTTTGTTTACTTATCATTTCCATGTTTCTATGGCAATAAACATATACAATTGGCTCTCCATATCCATGGGTTCTGCATCCACAGATTCAACCAACCACAGATTAAAATACTTGGAAAAATTTTAAAAATAAAAAATAACACTATAACAATACAATAATAAAAAATACAAATTTTTTAAAACTACAGTATAATAATTATTTACATTCATTTACATTTTTGAAGTATACAGGAGGATATACATAGATTATATGCAAACATTATGCCATTTTATAGAAGGGACTTGAGCATCAAAGAATTTTGGTGTTCTTGAGGAATCATGAAACCAATACCCCATGAACACTGAGCAATGTCTGTATATGTACCATCATTTTGAACGGCACCATGGTATTCCAATGCAGGGATATTCCACATAATAATGGGCATTTTAGTGTCTTCAATTTTTCAACATAAAAACAATACCAAAATAGAAGCCATGATGACACTGGTAAACATATTATCTTTACATGCCTTTTTATGCAATAAATTCCCACAAGATGACTTGCTAGGTCAAAGTATACAAATACACATATATCTGCATTTTTAAGTCTGACGTGCTTCTTCAAATGCCCACTTAGATGGTTGTACCAACTTAAATTCCCACTAGCAATGTGTTCATGGAGTGATGTTTTATGTCCATATGAAGAACCACCATAGGGTTGTCTTGTAAAAATACAAGTTCTGATTTCTTTGGTCTGGGGCAGAGCGGGAGTTTGCACTTCCAACACTTTCCTAAGTGCCATCAATGCTGCTGGCCCCCACAACACACTTTAAACAGCAAGGCATAAGGGTACTGTTTTCCCTCCTCACCCACCAGATCCTCCCAGTCTTGTCCGTCTTGTGAGACGACGACAACTTCATTCACAGTTGGTGACCGCGGGTCAGACCCCGTTATTTTTCCTGTAACTTATAAGCCATCTAATGTGACCCCTTTAATGAACTGCTTGTTCACATGCTTTGCTTACTTTTCTACTGGAGTATCTGCCTTTCTTACAAATCTGCAAGAACTTTTTTTTAACAGATACCTGTATGAACAGTTCCCGTCTCCTGAACAGCTGGCTGAGACAAGATCTGCCTCAGTTTATCTTGGTGGGACAGCAGTGCTCGGCCTGCTTTCAGTATGTACAGCTTTAACTGCTGGCACCGCAGCAGGTCCAGGTCCACTTGTCCTGTGGAGGAAAAGAGCTCAGTGAGAGGTGCATGCTCTGCTTGGTCTCTCCTCACCATCAGTGAACCTCTGCAACAAAAAAATAAACAATGCCCTGCCCTTTGGGAATTTACTAACCACACACAAATACTGTCAATGATGAAGGGCTCGTCTTTCCCAGTATTACAACTGGTGCTTCTGGGTTAGTGTCCTCCAACCCCCAGGGTCTTCACCCTTCCCTGCTCTCCAGGTACCTACTTCAATGGGTTGGAGTGAAGATTAAAAGGTTTACCATGGTTAGAACCATATCAGCTATTATTATATGATCAACTGCTTCCGAAATTGCTGAAATTTCATCCATATACCTAGGTTACAAACAAGATACTTTCATCTTTTCTTCCAAGGCTCCTCGGAGAAAATTTTATCAGATACACTAGTTCTTTAATTGAAGAAGATTATGGCAATCCCCCTAGAGTCTTATCTAATCCGATGATGGCCAGAGATGCCACAGGCCAATGAAGGAGCAGAATAAAGAAGCCATCAGGGCCCCAGAGGCCTGAACTACAGGCCTGGTAGCAGCATTCCAAAAATAGGATGGGCTGGAGGCCAAGAAAGTACATGGGTAACATGGGGTGTGAGGGACAGGAAGACAAAACAGGTGCCTCCTGGCCACTGAGCTTGACCAACTGGCAGACAGCTTTATCTACCATGATGGGAAACAGTGGCTACTGGAGAAAGGTGGGTGAATTTTGGACACGCTGTGGTGTACATGCACTGGACCTCCAGACAGAGATGTGAACTGGAGATTCAGAGCTGAAGGTGGTTACCATCATAAATGCTAGAGTAGCAATCACAGGTATGAGCAGGAAATGAGTAAGAAAACTCAAGAAGAGTGGACACAATGAGCAGAAGTTACAGGTGAAACCACAAGGATTTCAAGAGTATAAATAATAGGCAGAGAAAAGAACTCTCTAAGAACAAGCAAGGGGCAATGCAAGGAAAATCATGAGAGTATTCTAGACCCAAAGGAAGAGTTTAAGCAAGAGTGGCCACAGTTTTAGCCCACCTTGCACATCACAAAGCAAGGTGGATCTGAATACAAAGGCCCCTATTTCTGGCAGTGAGGAGGCCCTGAGTAAAGCTCCAAATGGCAACTGGGCCACAGGGCCATGGGGTGGAGCGTTGATGGGGAGGAAGAGAACAGACTCCTTTTCCAAAAGCTTGTTCAGAATAAATAGTGAGCAAGAGGGGATGAGCCATGGGGGTTCTTCAGCTGTGGCTCTAAACACAATGTTGAAGGCTGACCCCAAAACACTCTAATCTCCACACACAAGGTTACATTCCCAACTGTAACTCAACAAATAGTAAATCCATATGAGAGACTTCAGCAGTCATATGAACTCGCTCTGATAAAAGAATATTATCCAAACAAGACTAGTTAAGACTGCAGCTTTTTCATCAAGAAGTACCACGTACTGACCTGCAAAGGCCTGTTTAGGTGATTTCTTTATTTTGTGCTTTTCCAATTTGCTTCCAGCGAGGTTCACCAGCTGAGCCCAGACAGAGAGCATGGGCTCTGTGAAAGGCAGGTTGTTCACACTGAACGCCACAGCAGGGAGCTGAGGAGAGAGCACAGAAGCCTTCGACGTGTGGCCAAGGAAATGAACAAATAAAATATTCTGAAAGTTATAACCATGAGTCTTACTTCTGAAACACCACATATACCCAGTAAGTCTTTTTCCATCTGAGAATAATTTCAAACTATGCCATTAAAGGCAATATAAAGACTTATACATATAATAAATATAACCTATTAATATATTAATTTTTCTCTACCAACTTGTCAACAATAATTATATCAGGGTGGTGGTTATTATCTTCGTAGGTATTTTCTATACATTTCAAATTTTCTACAACATATATTCCTAAAATAATCAAAACAGTATTTTACAGAAAAATATAGTTAGATTGTACTTGGGTTACATTAAAATAATGTAAATCACCACCTTCCTTATACATCCCTAATTCACAGGTTTAAGATGACAACAGCTGCTATATTAAGTCATGTCACCCAACACAAGCAAGCCCTTTCTACATGGAAAAAGGTTGCGAACCACTGTTCTACAATGCCCCATAAGACAGGCCCTGCTTATATCAGGAATCCAAACTAATAGAGGCAAAAAGGAAGTGGTTTTCCTGAAGTCACATTATCTTCCTCAAAGGAAAATGTGAAGTTCGAGAATCAAGTTCCTCAAGTTCTAATGTCAGAATCCAGTTTAGTACAAACCTATTTTCCTTATCATACAGTAACTGAGCACAGTTCACCTACTGGTTTCAGCTGATTCAATGGGCAAACGCGACACATCCGCATGTCAGAGAACTGCACAGTGATTTTGCCTTTCGGGGTGATACGAGTCACGGTGCCTTCTCCAAATTCATCATGCATGACTTGGCCCCCCAGGCGCAGGCGACTGTCAATCCCTCCGATCACAGCCAGGACAGCCATTAGGCCTCCCACTTCTGGGTTCTCAGAGTCAGGGAAGTAGTCCTCTAGCAGGGCCTAGTGTAGACGGCAGACAGCAAGATTGGCTAGGGAAGCACACTGAGCTGCCCGTTCCTCACAAATCTACAATGAAACTAGATTAATTATGACAAGCAGAACCCACCCCCTCCGACGGCTTTCCTGAGCAGCTGTGGGTGACCAGGCGAAGCTGGGAGTTGATGTACTTGTTGATGAGTCCGTTCCACTGGGTCAGGGAGTGCAGCGTGCGGAGCAGAGCCACCACCTCTTCTGCCAGAGTACTGCTGTGGGTGGCGGTCAGCGAGGCCTGTGGGCGGGCCCTGCGCCTCCTCAGCGTGGACTCTGAGGAAGAAGCACAGAGAGAAGCTCACTGTGCACTGTTCTTAAACCAGGACACAAGCAGGGGAGAGAGCTGCCCACCTCTGAGTAACGGCACATCAGAAGAACAGGTAGTGAGCAAACTGCCCAAGAAGCCAAACAACTTTTCCACAAGGCACTTCATGTCCCCCGCCCTTTCTGTCTTGTCCCACGATGGGAGTACTGCTTGCAGTAAGTGCACAGCCAAGATCTGATAAAAGATAATTCACAATGACAAGCATGGAAAAAGAAATTATCTGATAGATTAAGAAATTACATATTGTTGTTTTCTCTTTCCTTTTTGTTCCTATAGTGCAATTTACCAAGTGAAAATTTTGATATACATTATTTTACAGCCAGATAATTACACCCTAGTTGATTAATGGTAAGGATCATCAGGGGTTAAAAGACATTAAAGATGCATGTATTTGTTTCTTCAGTAAAAAATAATTCTTTTTCTTTTAATCCTTCTTAAAACAGTAACACTACTACAACCCCTGTGAAGCAGATGAGAGCAGTTGCAGAATTTATCACTTAACAGAAAAATAAGTAAACTAAAGTTTAGTAACTTACCCAACTGAAAATAATCAAGAACTTCACTCCTTGCATCTAGAAAATCTACCCTGTGTCACTTCTAGTTCTTTTCTGCACTCATCACTGAATAAAGGCACTCGACTTGGAGGGTTGGGAGCAGCGGCATGTGGATGCCTCTCTCAGGGGCTGGGGGTTGCCCAGCAGCACATTACCTGCCTCTGTAGCGAGGCGGCGGTGAAAGGCGCGTGCCCTTCCACGACCTTCATGAGCAGAGTGATCCACTGTGGGGAGCTGAGGGCACCGCACACCTGCGGTGTGAGTGCGATGCTCCGCACAAACCCGAGTGTGCACCAGCTCCGGTGCTGCTCTCTGTACACCAGCCTGTTTGGAGAAGCTGCCAGGAGGGAAAACAAACTTACTTGGCAACAAATCCCTGGAAACAACTCAGGAGTGCAATCCTTATTTTTAATTAACCTATTATTTTATTTTCAACAATAAGCTACTTTACAAATATGCTGCACTTTGACTAATTCAAAGTGAGGAATGGGAGAAGGGTTTTAAGTTAGCTCAAGGAACATTTCATGGCACTTTTTTTTCAGGTGGGTCTCACTATTGCCCAGGCTGGACTCAAACTCCTGGGCTCAAGCAATCCTCCCACCTATGCCTCCCAAGTAGCTGGGACTGCAGGCATGAGCCACTATGCTCAGCCTTTATGGCATTTTTAAAACCTTTAAAGTATGTGTAATAACTCAAACTATCTAATGAATTTTATATACATACCATTTCTAAGCAATAGGAAAATGATCTATAATTCAAATAGCAGTAATTTGCAACAATGCATCTATTATATTTTTAAAAATCTCATGTGTTTTAAATATCCCCATGATCTTATTTATATTTAATCTGTACCATAAATTTCCAATCCAAGTTTAAGGAGTCTGCATTAACAGAATGAGAATGAGAAGTTTTCACTAAGTTTACACAATTCCATTCTGCAATGACTGGGACTACCTCTGCCCAGGTCTCCACTCTCCCCTGAGCTGAGGCTGAGGCTCCGGCTCCGAGGCTGAATCTTCCTGGGGCCTCTCCTAGTGCCCCATACGACCAACCTGCCCTCCCCACCCTCTCATCTACCCTCCTGCTTGCCAGGCTTACAGGGATACCTGCATTCTCTCAGCACGAGACACCCTGCCTCACCCACAATCACACACACCCACTCTGACGCTTACACACTCACCTTCACTCACACCCTCATATGCATTCCCACACTCACGTGTACCCACACCCACACAACTACACGCTCTCTCCCACAGTCCCTCACGTACACACCCACCATCAGACTCTCACATATGCTCACACCACTACCGAAATCACTAACACATAACAATCCCACAAGCTGTCACACATACGCACGCAGGACCTAAGATGCCAGCCCACACTCACACTCACTCATACGTACTCTCACATTTACTTACCCCCACCCTCATGCACAAACTCACACACACACTCACAATTACTGAGACATACTCACGAACACTCATGAACACCCAGTTATACACAAGCTCATATTGAAACCCACACACTCACATATATTCATGCCATACTCACACCCATATTGTCACATACACACAGCCTCCCACTGACAATCAAAACGCTGACATTCACTCACACAAGTCACTCATGCTCATACTGAAACAACACACACACATGTGCACACACTCAAACACTTGCACTCACGCCCTTTCACCATCAAACACTTAAGCACTCATCCCACTCCCACCCTCTCACACTCACATGCACTGGGCCTCATACATGCCTACTGACTCAGTTTCTCATTCACATACCCCATAATACCCTCACACACACATTCATGCACACCCAAACACACTTCACACACGCTCACACTCAAGCTACTCACACACAGTCACACATACTAACTCAAACACCCATGCTAATGCACACGCACTCATGTCCTCACTCCTACTTCACTCACATGTAGTCCCCCACCCACACCCACATGTCCTCATGGACATTTGCACACACTCACATGCATACACTCACACATATAACCGCACAATCACACTGACACTCTCAAACACACACCTTCATGCTTCCAACACAAACTCTCACCCACACACGCATCAATCACTAAGTCACTCTCACACTCATATTCACTCACACACACAATATATCCTGACACTCAAGCACACACCAAACTCACACTCTCACAGTACTCTGAAACACACTCATTATATTCACACCCACACATTTGCTCACAGTCAACACACTTGCTCAACTCACACTCCCACATTTACACTCACATTCACACACGAACACATTATGAATTAAACTGTACCCCCCACAACCCCCGGAACGACAAAATATGATCTTATTTGGAGACAAGGTCTCTTGCAGAAATCATTAAGGTAAGAATTTAGATGACATATTGGATTAGAGTGAACCTAAATCCAATGAAAGAGTCCTTGTAAGAAACAGAAAGGACATACAGAGACACGGGGAGGAGGCTATGATATGAAGACAGAAGCAGAGACTGGAGTGATGCGGCCACAAGCCAAAGAAACCTGGAGCCACCAGAAGCTGGACACAGCAGGAAGGCTCCTCCCCTAGAGTCTGCAGAGGGAACACGGCCCTGCTGACACCTGGATTTGGGACTTCTGATCTCCAGAACTGAGAATAAATTTGTTGTTTTAAGCCAATGTTATGGGTTGAATAGTGTCCCCTCAAAATTCATATGTGGAAGTCCTAAGCCCTATAGTTCCTCAGATTATGACCTTATTTGTAAATAGATTATTTACAAACAATACTACAAATAGTTTAGATGAGGTTAAATGGTGTCCATATAAAAAGGGAAATTTGGACACAGACACACAGAGGCAGAATGCCACGTGAACAAGAAGGCAGAAATTAGGGTGATGCTTCAACAAGCCAAGACACACCAAAGATCACCAGCAAACCACAAGGAGTAGGGGAAGGCCTGGAGCAGACTCCCCTCATGGCCCTCAGACCGAACCAACCCTGCCCACACCTGGATCTTGGACTTCCAGCCTCCGGAACTGTGAAGACAATAAACTCCTGCTGTTTATGGCACCCAGTCTGTGGTATTTCCTTATGGCAGCCATGGGAAACTCATACACACACTCATTCACACACACACTCGCCCACATCCACACAAACGTGGCCAATTTGCAGCCCCCAGCACTGACTCCCGGGCCCACGACCATTCATTCCATACGTGTCTTGTCCGTCGTTCCGCTTTCCACTAACATTCGCAGCAGGCCACACAGAGTCTTGGTGGCTTCACTCTGCATGACTTCAGCGTGCACTCCAGCAGAGAGACAAAGAGTCTGCAGTAAGTTAATCGTGCTGGTAAGCATCATTGCTGTGGGGTGAATGTTCCTTTCAATTTGTTCAGCTTCTGAAAAAAATAATCAGAACAAGAAACTATATTCCCAAATAAAATTGGAAGATGGCCATGTATGTAATTTAAAGGATTTAATATCACATTCTTTTTTTTTTATTTTGGAAGACTTTGATTTTTAGAGCAGTTTTAGGTTCACAGCAAAATTAAGAGGAAGGTACAGAGATTTCACATTCATCATTTTCACTTTGGAAAAGGAAACAGATTTTCACAAGAAGAAAAGATGGAACTGAGGATACGCCAAACACCCATGGTGATCATTTCACACCTTGCTCAAAGAAAATGTGCCTTGTAAATAATAGCTAATCTTTTTTAAACAACATCAGCATGCATATAACTCAGAAACACTGAAATGATTCTAAGGTTTCACTTCTTTAGAAAGACTGTTTATCAAATATCAACACCCAGTTCTGATGAGCTAGCCATGACCTACATGACAACAAAATATCTGTACTCTGGAGCAGGGAGGCCAGTCACACGTACAGCCTGGCTGGCTCTGGAACGAGGAGGCATGTGGCCACAGAAGCCACCCTCTGTCACATGGCCACCCCTGCCCAGGCTCTGACACCCCTGTGAGGAAAGCCCGTAGGCAGACAGCCAGGCCTGCCTCCCACCTGTCAAGGTGGGCAGAGGAAGGGCTGACCCCTGGTCTGGAGCAGCAGGCTGTGCGTAAGATACAGTGGTAACACAGCCAGCATGCACCACCAGGGCATGGGGACTCCATATGCATCACTCCTAACAGCCCCACACAGCAGGCATCATCTCTGTTCACATCTGGGGAACTGGGCCCCAGAAGTGACATGTCCAGAGAGGTGGAATCAAGATGTGAGCCTGTGTGCTCCGAGCCCACGCTGTGCTCTGGGACACAGCCTCCCCACACCCCTACACCACCTGTTCTTTACTAAGCACAGCCTCCAGGTCTCTGCTCACTCTAACAGCGGGCCTGGGTGATGGCACCACATACACAGTGGCCACTGGAGCCCTGTGAGGTAGGGCTGGTCTCTCAGACGGTCTTACCAAGACCAGCCATGTGACGTTTCCTTCACTTGTCCCAAGGTCTTTTGGACATAGCTGAAAAATGTCACGAAATTAGATAGGATCTAATTTTCTGGGTCCATCCTCACACTCTCACCCCTGCTTTCCTGAAAGCAATAAGGTACTGACTAAATCCATGTGATAGGTTCTGAATCAAGGGCTGCAGAGGAAAGGTAAAGCCAGGAGGCAGGTGGGACCGGACCATGCTCTGGTGGGGATGGTGGCTGGAGAAGGAGGCAGACAGACAGAGCACTGCAGGGCAATGCCCTCCACCAGGCCCCGGCTCACTCCCTCTGACTCAAGCTCAGTGCCAAGCATACACGACCCATTAGAGGTGAGGCCGCACCCTGTCTCGCCATCACACTCTCAAAGGGGGAGCAGGAACAGGAAGAGAGGGAAAATGCAGGAAGTTAGTTCCAGCAGGGTTGCTGCAGCCCAGAGCCTCTTTGTACACCTGCATCGATCAGTGTCACCTGCAGGCTCAGAGGGCTAAGCACTGTCTGCAGATGAGCCCTGACACACTGTTTTGGACAATCCATCAGGCTGCCTTGGACTAAATGCCTCCATGAATCACCCACCTGAGTCGTCTTCTGTGTCCGAGTCCTCCGCTGATGGCTGTGCAGAGGCCGGCAGCTCTGCCAGCTTGAGGTCATACTTTCCTTCTTTCCCCATCCTGTACGAGTTGGTGCTGCCCGTGTCCCACTGGACCCTTATCCACCCGTCCTCTCCCAGCTCACCAATCACTCGGCCCAGGCCTGGAGGAGGCCCATCCTGAGAAAGCCAAAATAAAGATGCATTAAGAGAGTGTGTGTCCTTCCCTGGTCCCTCCATCATCCCCACCAGAGACCTGCTACACAAATGACTCCATCTGCCCCCTCCCTGCAAAGGGGGCCATGTCACTGTACACAGATTTCATGTTAACAGACGGGTCCCAAACCTACCTGAGAAATGTACAATTCACATTATTTTAAATTGAATGCCATGAAATAACGTTCTTATGCTCCTTTACCAAAGAAATTAGTGGGAGGAAGTATTATCTCAGTGAGGATCCTTCTCTGAGCAAATGCCAGACAGGCCTTCCCAGTGTGGTCCTGGCAGGCTCATCCTTGCCTCTCAAGCCCTCACAGGGCTTCACAACAGCACAAACCTGAGACAAGCACCAGCACACCCACATCCCTGCTTGTTTGCCCCCCTGGACCCCAGAGTGGAAGCTCCATCTCTCCTTTTTACCGGAGAAAGCAGTTTATAGGATGCTGCTCCCTGTCCCTAGACACTTTCATTTCTAAGAGGGCTATAACAAAGCCCATGCTTAACAGTGTGGCTGAGAAAACCAGACACAGCCATGGGAAGGTGAACACTGCCTTAACTTAGCTAGGGCTATGGTAAGCAACTCCACCAGGGAGCACCCAGCACAGATTTGGAGGCAGCATGCTATGAGGAAAATGGAGAGATGGCCACCAACCCAACTGGTATACACAGAACTGCTGGATAAACTGCACGCCCGTGGCCAACAGCTTACAGTGGCAGCATCTGGGCCTCTGGCCTCAGAGCTTTCACAGTGCTATCGTTCAGAATGAGATTTACTCTCTCTTGCTCACTCTCACTCTTGTTCCACCTGCACTTCAAACTGAGCCTCATACCAACGAGTTGTCTGAAAACAGCTGCTAACTCTCAGCAGATCTGATTCTGCTCCTGGTCCCCCACAGCAGGCTGCCATTACTCTCTGTTGGTTTTGACTCTATTCAGCAGCTCAGGAATCAACAACTATGTCATCTATCGATGGCATATGTCCTTAGTTAAGGCAGTTAGTTATTCCAATTTCCACCCCCCAATACCACATCAATTAGATGTGCAGAAGGTGACCAATATGTTCAAATCAAATCTCTGAGTACCTGATCGCCCCATTTCCAGTCCACACCTCTCATGACCCTGGTCCCAATCTTCATCATGGCAGCCAGTTCTGGCCCTGAGACAGGGAGCTGCACAGGAGTCGTTTCCTTCCTTGTTTCTTCCAAAACTGTGGCAGAGGCTCCTCGCACAGAAGCATTCATATCTTCCTCAACATTGTCACAACTGGGACCTGTCAGTACAGCAAAAACAACAGCTGAGCCCATAAGTAGCTACAATGTCCTATTCTTTAATGCACATACAAAAAAATCAATAGGTACTGATAACGATAGTAATTTTAAAGAACCCATCCTGTATTTTTTAATTAATTAATACAATAAATACTGAAAATTTTAGTGATTAGATCTAGGATACAAACAGGTAAGGGGAAGGACAAAATATATAAATATGCTCAGAAGATATAAAAGTGCTCAGAAAAGGTATTTGCTCTATTTCTAAGAAGTATTCCCTCTGAAAGAACAAAATGAGTAAGTCAGGAAGATACTCATCACATTTTTTATAATAGAAAAACAAAGATAACCACAGGAAATGTCTAACAATGGGAAATTAACAAACATTAATTATGGTTCTGTGCAGAACAGAGCTAGCCTGAGACATGTCCTCCAATAGACCAGCTGCAGGGTCGGCCCTTGGCGGGCATCTGGGAACCTAGACTTCAGGAGGGATTCCTTGTTCCCTAGGTCTGTGGTCCCCAAACCCCAGGCCGAGGACAGGTACTGGTCTGTGGCCTGTTAGGAACTGGGCTGCACAGCAGAAGGTGACCGCTGGGTGAGCAAGTGAAGCTTCAACCGTATTTACAGCTGTTCCTCATTGCTCACGTCACCGTCTGAGCTCCACCTCCTATCAGATCAGCAGTGACACTGGATTCTCATAGGAGTGGGAACCCTACTATATACTGCATGTGAGGGATCTAGGTTGAGCACTCCTTGTGAGAATCTAATGCCCGATAATCTGAGGCAGAGCTGAGGTGGTGATGCTAGCTCTGGGGAACGGCTGCAAATAGATTGTCATTAGCAGAGAGGTCTGACTGCACAATAAATATAAAGCACTTGAATCATCCCAAACCATCCCCCACCCCCGGTCCCTGGAAAAATTGTCTTCCATGAAACTGGTCCCTGCCAAAAAGGTTGGAGACTGCTACCCCAGGTGAGAAGTGTGGCCTGCTGTGCCTGATCTGTCTGTACAAACAGCGTGGTTTGTGCTGAAACCTGCCTTCCTCTGGGGTCTGCAACTTGGTACGTGCCAGGCGGAGGGTAGCTGTTTGATCAGCCCCAGTGAAAACCCTGGGTGTCAAGTCTCTAACCAGCTTCCCCAGCAGATGGCACTTCACAGGTGTTGCCACAACTAAGTGCTGAAGAATTAAATGTGTGCTGTGTGACTCCTCTGGGAGGACTCTAGAAGCCTGCACCTGATTTCCTCTGGACTTTGCCCATGTGCCTTTTTCCTTTGATGATTTTGCTCTGTATCTGTTCACCGTAATAAATCACAGCCCTGAGTACAACTATATGCTGAGTCTTATGCGTTTTCCAGGCAAATCATCAATCCTGGGGGTGGTCTTGGAGAACCCTGACACAGGTGGGGCAGCAGGGTTCTGTAGAACAACCCCTAACTCCCTGAAACACTGCAAAATCACTGTCTGGAAAAAGGAAGAATGAAGGGGAGGGGCAGGAATATTTGGTTCTGGGTGGTTACGGAGTCATCATAGCATGAAATAAGCTGAGCTGCTGTCAATGGAGAGAAATAAAATTTACCTGTGGATTCGAAAATAGTAGACCTAACCCCAGCAGAGTGGGCATGTGGATCCCTGGCTGCTGTCCTGCAGTTTGGCCTTGCTAGCTATACTGAGGGGGAGAAAGTCCATGTACATTTTTGCTTTCTCCTCCAGGTAGTAGGAAAAAGGGCCCAAACAGTCCCAAAAATGGGCTTGAGTGGGCCAAAAATGTAAAATGTTCCTGTCTCTTCTAAGAGTGAATAAAAAAGGTTAATCCATTCCCAGGGCTGGAGGAAAGCTTAGATAAACTGTGGGGTGGGGGGGAACGACGACCTTTTCTTTAGCCCAGCTGCTGCCTTGGCCAAGGGCCCCCAGGAGGGGACAGGGCTGTGTTCCAGCTGGGATCTCCAGGGCAGCTGTACTATTAACCCCATAAAAGCTAAATTTATTGTTAGGGGCTTGAATAAATTTGCAACCAAAAAAAAGAAGTAAATTTTTTGGTAGCTTTACATTTTGTAGCTATTGTATTAGGATGTATATACAAAATTAATATTATATTCTTTTAATTTCTTAAATGATAAATCATCCTTATCAGGAAAAGTTGCAAATATAGATAGATATTCATGACACAGAACTCCCTTGCTTTTTGTAGCCAGTGAGTCAACTGGAATTTAAACTTGTGAGTACTATTAACAGAATAAGCCCCCATAATTAATGATTTGTGCTGAGACTTTTACCTATTAGAGCCTCTAGAAAAAAAAGGAAGACAACATAAAAAGAAAGGCAATTTCTAGATGGAGATATACTTTTGTAATTTTTTTAAAAAGAGACGAAGTCTCACTCTGTCATAGTTCACTGCAACCTCGAACTACTGGGCTCAAGCAATCCTCCTATCTCAGCCTTCCAAGCAGTTGGGACTACAGGCATGCACCACCACACCCAGCTAATTTTTCTTTTATTTTTTTTAGATTTGGGGTCTTACTATGTCATGTGGGCTGGTCTCAAACTCCTGGGCTCAAGGGATCCTCCAACCTCAGTCTCCTGAGTAGCTAGAATTACAGGTGTGAGCCATTGTGCCTGGCTCACTTTTGTAAATTTTTCTTTTTTTCCTTTTTAGAAGCAGGGTCTTGCTCTGTCACTCAGGCTGGAGTGCAATGGCGTCACCATAGCTCACTGCAACTTCGAATTCCTGGGCTCAAGCTATCCTCTCACCTTAGCCTCCTGAGTAGCTGGGACTACATGCACACACCAGCACACCTGGCTTTTTTTTGTTTTTTGTAGAGATGAGGTCTTGTCATGTTAACCAGGCTGGTCTTGAACTCTTGGCCTCAAGTGATCCTCCCACCTTGGCCTCCCAAAATGTGGAATTACAGGCATGAGCCACCATGCCCTGCTGCACCTTTGTAATTTTTAAAAGCAATTTTTAGTTGCTAATGTGGTCTTAAGAAATCAGGTGTATGTGTATGTGTATGACTCTTAGAGGTTGATTGTTTCCCAACCTGATGCATGCTTTTGAACAAATCAATGTGGGCTCTAAGACTGGTGGATAAAAAGACCTCGCTTTTTCACTTGAACTTTCACCACCAGCCCTGCAGCATCTCAGATTTTCAGGCAAAGAACAGCACTATAAACCAATTAGATTTATCAAACATAAATAGAACACTCCACCCAAAAAGAGGAGAATACACATTCTTCTCAAGGATACCCAGAACATTCATTCTCCAAGACAGACCATATCATATGTTAGGCTACAAAATAAGTATTAAACTTAAACAGACTACAAATTACCTTCTCCAGCCAAAATGGAAGAGAAATTAAAAACAAAATTAAAACTGGAAAATTCATAAGTATGTGGAAATTAACACACAATAGACCAGTGGGTCAAAGAAATCACAAGAGAAATCAGAAAATACTTTGAGACAAATGAAAACATAACATACCAAAAGTTATATAGTACAGCAAAAGCAGTGGCAAAAGAGACATTTATACCTATAAACACATGCAGAACTAGAAAAATAAGAATAAAATAAAATCAAAGTTAGCAGAAAGAAGGAAATTAAATAAAGATTAGAGCAGACATAAATGAAATAGAGAATAGAAAAACAACGGAATCAACAAAACCAAAAGCTGGTTTTTGAAAAGATCAGCAAAATTGACAAAACTTTAGGTAGATAAACTAAGAAAAAAGAGAGAAGATGCAAATAACTAAAATCAGAAAAGTAAGTAGGAACACTACTACCAAAATAAAAAGGATTATAAAAGAATACTATGAACAACTATATGTCAACAACTGAGATAGCCTAGATAAAATGGACAAATTCCTAGAAACACACAAAATTACCTGAACTAACTCAAGAAGAAATAGAAAATCTGAATACACCTATAACAAGTAAATATTAAATCAATAATCAAAAACTTCTCCACAAAGAAAAGATCAGGACCAGATGGCTCAACTAATGAATTCTATCAAACATCTAAAGAAGAATTAATACCAATTCTCAAACTATTCTACAACCAGAACATTAGGGAACACTTCTTAACTCATTCTGTGAGGCCATTATTATCCTGATAACTGTAAAGCTATAAAATATTGCTGAAAGAAATTAAAGACCTAAATAAATGCAAAGATACCCCAAGTTCATAGAAAGGAAGTTAATATTAACATGGCAATATTCCCCAAAGCAATCTACAGATCTAACACAATCCCTAACAAAATCCCAATGGCCTTTTTTGCAGATATGGAAAAGCCAGCTTTGAAATTCATATGGAAATGCAAGTGACTCAGAATAGCCAAAAGAACCTTGAAAAAAAACGAAAACAAAATTGGAAGACACTTCTCAATTTTAAAACTTACCAAAAAGCTACAGTGTTCAAAACAGCATGGCACTGGCATCATGACAGACATACGTAACAACAGAACAGAATTGAGAGTTCAGAAATAAACCTAAATAAATATCTCTAGCCAACTGATTTTTGCCAGGGATACTAATATACCTTGGGGGAAAGAACAGCCTTCAACAAATGGCATTAGGACAACCAGATAACCAAAAGAAAAAAGTTGAACTCTCATATCACACCATGTAAAAAAATTACCTAAAAATGGACCAAAGATCTAAATATGTAAGAGCTAAAGCTATAAAACTTAGAGAAGAAAACATAGTAGATTTGGAAATGGTTTCTTAAATATGACACCAAAAGTTCAAACAAAAGAAAAATAGTTAAACTGAACTTTATCAAAATTAAAAACTCCTGTCCATCAAGAAAAAATATAACTCACTGAATAGGAGAAAACATCCTCAATCATAGATCTGATAAAGATCTACAGATCTGTAAAGGTCTAATATCCCAAGGTAGTTCTGAAAGAATTTGAGGATTGGTGTTAATTCTTCTTTAAATGTTTGGTACATTTACTGGTACTCCTATAACTCAACAACAAAAAGATAATTTAAAAATGGACAAAGAACTTGAATAGAATTTCTCTAAAGAAGATATACAAATGGCCAAAAACCACATGTAAAGATGCTCAATGTCATTCATCATTTCTGAAATGCTAATCAAAACCACAATGAGAAATCACTTCATACCCACTAGGATAGCCTTAACCAAAACAACAAATAACTAGTGATAAGGACATAGAGAAACTGGAACCCTTGTCCACTCATGGCAGGAATGTCAAATGGTACAGCACTCCAGAAAAGTTTGGTAGTTTCTCAGCAAGTTACACATAGGGTTATCATATGACCCTGCAATTCCACTCCTAGGTATGTAATCAAAAAAACTGGAAACTGGTGTTCAAACAAAAATTTGTATGTAAATAACCCTAGCAGCACTACTCACAAAAGCCAAAAGGTAGAAACAACCCAAATGTCCATGAACGGATACACAAACTGTTGTATATTCATATAATGAAATATTTTTCAGATTTAAAAAAGAGTAAAGTACCAATATATACTAAATGAAATAAGCTAGACACAAAGGCCACAAATTGTATGATTCCATTTATGTAATATATCCAGAATATGCAAATCCAGAAAGAGAGAAAGTTGTGGTTGCCAGGAACTGTAGATTAGGGGAAATGAGGAGTGATTGCTAAATGGGGTGTATCTGGGGTGAGGAAACTTCTAGAACTAGACAGCAGTGATAGTTCCACAAAATTATGAATGTGTTTAATACCACGGAATTATAAACTTAAAATGGTACATTTTTCATTATTTGTACTTTGACACAATTTTTTTTAAAGTTTTTTAAGAAAAGAGAGGAGGCAAATCTTGACATTTTCGTAAGGCCCTAAAGCCGGCGCCGACCTACCAATCAGCCGCAGTGCCGTCTGCGTGAGGGCAAGTGTGCCGGAGTTGAGCAGAAGGTCAAGGTTGTTTGCTCCATGCTGCAGGGTAAGCATGCTGAGCATCACCAGGAGGAAGCGTGCTTGCGGGATCGTCCCCAGGCTCGGTCCTGATGGGTTCTCGTTGGTAATGGTTTGCAGGGGAACAGGCTGGATACCTAATAAGCATTGGCACCCACTTAAATTTCTTGTGCATGGATACAAGAATACACATGATGCAGAAAGCACTGGAGATTACTTTAAACTTCTATTTTTCGGTGGGTTTCCATAGAATGTGGACATCGGGTAGCTCTGTCATGCTTTGTTTGCAATGGTTCTACAACCTGAACTCCAAGCACGGCTCTCTCCATCTGTCTGTAAGACTTAGCATGCTGCTCTCTAAATATCCCTCGGTGCCCCATTCCATTCCTTTGGTTTCAAATGTAACAGTTAGGTTTCACTCTTCTTCCACAAAACTAATCCTAGCACTTCCCTATGGATGCTCAAACTACCCAGAAATAAATATTAATATAGGACAAAGACACTCTGAGGTATACGGTATGATACACACAAAAATGTAAAAAATATAAAAGCTTTTTATTAGAGTACTTCAAGATTGTATCGTCTAAATTTTTACAGTTTTGTTTAGAATCTTAGAACACTAAGAGCAGCACAGATTATCAATCTGATGTACAAAGTTATTAGTCTTCCCAAAAGTGAAAACTGACATTTTCAAGTTTTGACAACATATAACTAAGGCCAAGCTATGAAATAATGGTGATGCAATCACTGACATTACTACAATGTCAATTTTAATAGTCTTTTAACCATCAGGTTTTAAAAAAAAAAAAAAAAAAACTCACCAAGCTCTTTAAATTTGGCATTTGCATCCATCAAAACATTTCGAATATTCTGAACAGCCCAAGCATACAGCTTGCCAAAAGTTACTTCCAGCAGCATTCGATTAAAAGGTGGGATCAAATCAACATCCTTTAAACAATCTGTAAGGGGTTCCCTTTCAAACAAAAGATAAAAAA
The DNA here is from genome assembly GCF_020740605.2 of Lemur catta. Taxonomy (NCBI): domain Eukaryota; kingdom Metazoa; phylum Chordata; class Mammalia; order Primates; family Lemuridae; genus Lemur; species Lemur catta. The sequence continues at coordinate 22,155,243 of NC_059136.1, forward strand.
ATTTTACTTGGGACACTGGCAGACTTTTAACTTTAATAGAACAATGTTTTGTTGCTACAGCTTCCTTAATTAAGAAAAAAACATTATAAAGTTTTACCCTGTATCAATTCCCTCAGGAATAAGTCTTTGCCATCCACAAAACATAGCATATTGCACAGATGGAAGTAAGAAATTTTTGCTTGCCAGTTTTAAAATTGTATCTATCCCTTCCAGGCGAACCTCTGCTCTTTCCAACTGCAAAATATTAATGCACACAGTTAAATGTTATACATATTACCCAAGGAAAAGAAGCATGTTCTCATCAAATTTTACCTGTTTTAGTAGGCACTTTCTCATTTTTTCCACATCCACTGGCTCTTCTTTAAGGGCAAATTCAGCAATTGTAGTGAGGAGTGCAGACTGCGGATAAAGGCCCTGAACATTCTGCTTCAACCATTTGTATTTGTGAACACCTGTAACTGTACTCAACAGCGGCTGCCATTTATCCTAACAAAGGAAAACAATTTTCACAATTAGCCTACCCTATTAATATTAACCTGTACTCTGAAACAGTTATTCAAATATAAATATAAATAAATAACACCACTAGGTTTAAATTGGTAAAATACGTTAAACTTAGTAACTAATATATGGTTTAAAAAACTATGCTATAGATATGCTTATAACTGAATTCATAATTTCTATGCAAATACACTTTCAATCAAGTTAACTGGCATACAAAGTTATGCTTCACATTAATAGCTTCCGTGACTAGCAGAGTTTCTGCAACAAAGGATACATTCAATGAATGAATGGTGAATAAATAATGATACAATGTAGTACCAAAAATAAAAAGAAACACTTCTCCAACTATGGCTGTGACCAAGGCACCGTAAGTCAAGTTCATCAAAGATCATTGGGGCCTCCCTTTAATAATAACCAACTACACTCACTACCCTAGAGATGTGCAGGTACAAAGGTACAACACTCGTGGACTCCTTTGCTATGTGCTGTGTTTCCAGTCACTCAATCTCAGACTCAAAGAAAATACTGCACCTTGGGTGATTTAATTGTAATGGGTCTTTTGTCCACATTTATTGTACTATGAGGCAAAATGCAAGCTTCTTCTAAATCACTCTCTTCATTTTCAACTTTTTCTTCATCATCAGTAGATTCTGGCTTCTTAGGAGCTATGTTTAAAAACATCATTCATTATAAAAATCATTTACTTAAATATATTTTTAAAATAAGAAATACTTATATTTGCATGAAAGATGAAAATTTTATTCAAAGAAATGTGAACAACATTGTAAATTCCAATGCTCAAACAATGAAAATAAAAACTATCAAAATTGGTCTCACACCACAGGTAATAATAACTTTGTCACCCTGGCAGGAACAGGCAGAAGGAGACTGCTGCAATGGGGAGAAGCCCTCAGGAGGGGCAGTCCAGGAGTCAGCAAGCTTTTCCTGAAAGTGCCAAAGAGTGAACATTTGAGTCTTTGCAGGTCATCCAGTCTGTTGCAAATACTCAACTCTGCTGTTGTAGCACAAAAAGTAGCTACAGATGATACCTAAATTAATTAGGATGGCTGTGTTCCAATAAAACTTTATTTATGGATGCTGCAATTTAAACTTCATGTAATTTTTATATGTCAAAAATATTGTTCTTGGCCGGGCGTCGTGGCTCACGCCTGTAATCCTAGCCCTCTGGGAGGCCGAGGCGGGTGGATTGCTCGAGGTCAGGAGTTCAAGACCAGCCTGAGCGAGACCTCGTTTCTACTAAAAATAGAAATAAAAATTACCTGGACAACTAAAAATATATATAGAAAAAATTAGCCGGGCATGGTGGCACAAGCCTGTAGTTCCAGCTACTCGGGAGGCTGAGGCAGAAGGATCGCTTAAGCCCAGGAGTTTGAGGTTGCTGTGAGCTAGGCTGATGCCACGGCACTCACTCTAGCCCAGGCAACAAAGTGAGACTCTGTCTCAAAAAAAAAAAAATATTGTTCTTCTTTTAATTTTTTAAAACCATTTGACACTGCAAAAACTATTCTTAGCCCATGAGCAACACAAAGCAAGCAACAGGGTTTCATGCAGCCCACAGTTACTGGCTTGCTTGTCCACTCGGCTATAGCCTAGTAGTTCTCTGTCAGTGCATAAGAGAATCAAATGGATGCCTTTTCTGTTAGCCTCTTCAATTAGGGAAGTTTCTATTAAATCTGCAATGTGATATGTGGTCTTTCTTCCCTATTTCTTTTTTTTTTTTTTTTTTTTTTTTGAGACAGAATCTCGTTCTGTTGCCCGGGCTATAGGGTCGTGGTGTCAGCCTAGCTCACAGCAACCTCAAACTCCCGGGCTCAAGCGATCCTCCTGCCTCAGCCTCCCAAGTAGCTGGGACTATAGTTATGCACCACCATGCCCAGCTAATTTTTTCTATATATATATTTTTTTTAGCTGTCCACATCATTTCTTTCCATTTTTAGTAGAGACGGGGTCTCACTCTTGCTCAGGCTGGTCTCGAACTCCTGACCTTGAGCGATCCTCCCACCTCGGCCTCCCAGAGTGCTAGGATTACGGGCGTGAGCCACCGCACCCGGCCCCCTATTTCTTTTTATCCTTTTAAAAATAATTGACCTAAATCTCCTCAGAATATAATATAAAAAATAAACAACATGATAAGAAACCTGTGCAGTAAAGGGCTAACAGAGCAGGCCTGGGTTGCTCAAACCCTGCAAATTTCTAAGAAAGGTCTATCCCTTCGGGACTGGTCCTTTTCCTAGAAACTGAGCTCTGTGCCCTTGCAATATCCTGCCTGATAAGTGCTTTGGTATACCTGAGGCCGAGGACCATGTGGCACCAGTCTGACTAGATGGTTTATGATAACAATGTGACTCACAGAGTTTTTTGCTTTGGGGCACTGGAATCTAAGTAATTGAGGTCAGTCACATAGGCACTGCACACCCATGTGACTGACCCCCAATAAAAACCTTGGACACCAAGGGTTGGATGAGCTGCCCTGGTTGACACATCTTCACATGTTGTCACTCATTGCTGCTGAGAGACCTAAGCATGTCCCCATGTGACTCCACTAGGAAGAGACACTGAAACTTGGGCCTAGTTTCTTTTAAACTTTCCTCCATGCACCCTTCCCTTTGCTAATTTTAATCTGTATCCTGCTTGCAGTAATAAACTATAACTGTGAGTATAATAGCTCTTCTGAGTCCTGCCTGTGGAGTCCTTTTAGTGAATCATCAAGCCTGAGAGAGGGCTTGGGGACCCCAGACATAGCACCAGGAAAACTAATCACTTATACTTTATAAGTTATTTAATTTCTGGGAAAAAAAAAAACTAGCTTCAAACATCACACAATAAATCTACAAATCCAAAACAAGAAACTCAAATGTGACAGTGTGGGCTCAAATCCATTGACATGGGGTGGATGGATGGTAGAGGGAGAGTGACTCCCTCACACTGGGACAGGCCAGGCTCCAGGGCCTGTGATTTGGCCAAGTTTCCTGGATGCCTGCGTTAAAGGAATCTCGGAAGTGTTACTGCTGTGACTTCCTGATCCAGAGCACTTCTAGGATTCAGATAAGTTATTGTAGGTTAAAGGTTTGTTCAGAAACAATCAATTTGGGGTATCTTTTACGACATGACTGTTCCAAATACCCATCAAAAACTCAGTAATTAATATTGTTTATAAGCTGGTAGAATAAATTGGTAGAATTCATAAGAATATAATCATAAATTTCTGTAGTTTATTTATAATCACAAGTGACCAAACTCTAAAGTATTTTATATATTTTTACTTAAATTTGGACTACTTAATGCAAAAAGTGTTTTCTATACCCTTACACAGTTACTTACATGAAGACATCAGTAACTGTTTAAGTTTTCTTTTATAATAATTCTCCACATATCAGAATACTCAGTATTTCCAAACAAAAACATTTCTTTACTTTGGGGCTGGGTGTACTGGCCCACCCCTATAATCCTAGCACTTTGGGAGGCCAAGGTGGGAACATCACTTGAGGTCAGGAGTTAGAGACTAGCCTGAGCAACAGCAAGACTCTGTCTCTACAAAAAATTAAAAATTTAGCTGGGTGAAGTGGCAAATGCCTATAGTCCCAACTACTCAAGAGGCTTAGCCAGAAGGATCACTTGAGCCCAGGAGTGTGAAGCTGTAGTGAGCTATAATGATGTCACTGCACTCTAACTTGGGCAATAGAGTGAGACCCTATTTCAAAAAAAAAAATAAAAGGCAAGATTAAATTTTAAGTTGAAATGTTCCCATGTATCTCATTACCAGGACAACTTATTTTTAAAAGAAACTTCCTTTTCCCCAAGAATTTAGTAAGGTTTACCTTTTTTAGCATCAATTTACTAGTTACTAAATCATAACACATTCAATTCCAAAGTCACTTCACTATCTGATCTATTGAAAAATAAACAAGATTTCTGTATTTAATCATAAATACACAAAAAAATTATGACAGTAGGTAGAAGTGACACATGTAATGAATAGTAGCAAAACTCCACTCTGAAATCACAGATCAACTATATGGGGCTAAGCACACACTTTATTTTCTATTCTTTTACATTCTTACCTCTCTTTTTCCTTCGTTCTCGAATTATTTTCTGAGCTATTCTCCTCCAACGCGGCAAAGAACTTAACAGTTTAAACTTAGACATTATAGAAAGGTCATTGCAAACGGCAGGTCTCAATTCGTTGAAGAGGAATCTCAAACGTTCGATGACAGGAGCACACACCTCCTTGTAAGAACGGCCCTGTTCTTGATGAGTCTGCAAAGTTAAATAGAAAAAGACAACTTAGCAACAAATATCTTAGAAACTGCACAGCCCAGAAGAAAAAGAATTAAAATCTACTCACCTTAATGAGTGAGCATTTTGCTTGGTAGACAACTCTACATACATCCACCACTGACTTAGGCAATGTTCTGTGCTTTACTTGCTCAATACCAAGAGTACCTGCGTGAACTAAAGATAATGCCACATGACCTGTAAAAAGACATTAAAGAAGGGCAGGGTGGGAATGAATATGTATGGCATGTCAGTCAAAGGATCTACAGTATGGCTAAAACACACAGGTATCAAACACCATACCTAAATCTTCATGTTTTAAGAGGCAACATAACAGCAAGCGGCCAACCTCTTCTACAGGATGCTCGGGAGGAAATGTGATTGGCGTGGTCAAGTGGCACTGCCTACAGTACCTTTCAATTTGACACAGAAAGTCCTGCAACAGAAATGGCTGGAGGTAACTTCAGAGCCATCCAGTGCATCTTCCTGAATCCTAAACGTGCCACAGCTTCTGATACACTTGCAATTAGCAATGCTTCTAAAGCCTCACTGGCAAGTTGAACAGAACCAGCTTCTCATCTCAAAACCAACCCTCCCAACAACATGTGAAACAAAGTCTGTGCTATGTTAATAAAAGTGCATGTAAGTATTCCCATGTCAAACTCCTCAGCTAGACAGAATGAGTCAGTAGTGGGGGGAGATCTAGCTCACCTTCACATTGTGATCCTGGATGTTATTGTCAGCGATGGCCTGCAGGAATGCCTGGGAATGGTCACCCAGGGCCCGTCTGTGGGAGCAGAGTCGAGATTTGCTGGCAGGTGTACCCCCAGGAGAGCTGCAGTGGTCCTCGTCTTTCTCTTCGTTGTAGCTGTAATGGATCTGGCTGGTCTGCAGGCCTCCAGAGAAGATGGACGACTGAAGCCACTCTGGAAAATGCATACGCAAACACTAAAGAGAAACTCGGGTGAACTACTCAGGAACAAATACAGAAAAAATGATGCTCAACTGAATACTTATTTGCAAGGTGAAATGCAGCATCATTGACATGAAAGAGTTACATCTAATATTTACACAGACTGACTTACAATTCCACTATCTATGTTAACACAGGTAACACTTTCTGGTTATTCAACACACCTTAAGCATGGTATCAGAACTCAGGACAGTTCCAGTCCAACATTTACGGGATCCCTGCACTCTGCATGGAGCTGCCTGGTTCCACAGATGCTGTCTGAAGACTGGGATTCCCATTCTAACAGGGAAAGCAACAGTACACCACCACTCCCACAATCACTCAATTTCAACTGTCAGACTATGCAACAGAGGGCTACCAGGAGCATAAGAGCAAGCGGCAGAAAGACCACCACTATTCTGAAAGTCAGTAAACCACTTGTCGTGGAGGCGACAACTGAGCTGAGATCCGGAATAAGAAAAAAAGACTGAGCATCCAGGCAGGGAACAGCACACCTGAAGCGTTTCTACAAAGAAAAACATCCTCAGGGTAGGCTATATATTCCTAGAGCACTTATAAAGTTACAAGAATCAGAGAATACTTAACGACACACAATCTTTATTAAAGGATAGATCCTTAGAGGTGGGCGATCTAACAGGCTGGAAAGGAGATTTCTGTGTGGTATAGGCTCAGTCAGGTCTGGCAAGAATATGCCATCCATCAGGGCAGATGGGAATGTTATTTATAACTGCGTAGGGTAACTGAAGGAAAGGCACCAAAAAATAATCAGTGTGTACATCACTACAGATTTTTATTAGTGACTTGTGGTATCAAAATATTGCTCCAAAACCCAAGCAATCATATCTGGAATATACTCAGAGTTCTTTTACTGGACATTTAGACTTTAGAGCACTCAGGAGCATTCCCTCAACTACCACATTAATTCTTCTAAAACACAGATCTGATTCGACCCTCCCTGGCTCTCTCCATTTAAATCACAGGAGAGCCCCTCCTTATCGCTCAAAGACAAGCTTCTGATCCTTCCATGGATCAGGCCCCACTCAGCAGGGCCCAAGTACCTTCTGCTCCCTCTACCCTGGAGCTTCCCAGTGCCACCTTCCTTGCCCATCTCAGTGAAGTCCATCTTCCCCAGGTACGGCAAGTCTCAAGGAGGAAGGCAGGGCAGCAGCCCCCTCAGAGGACTCAGAAGCCAGTGCAGCGCCCAGCATGTGCCCAAGGGTCTGGAGCACAGGGGGTCGTGCCGGTACTCATGCCATGCTTACCCACTAACCTGCCCTTGGAAACCCCTGCTCCTCTCAGCAGTGCCCCTCACACGGCTGTGTTTCTGCTGAGAATGCTCTCACACCCAGTTCCAGGGCGGTTGCCACTGTGAAGTCTTTCTTCCCCCAAAACCACTTATGAGCGTCCCCATTTCTCATTTACCACCCTGTATCCTGATCTGCTTAGAACGCCGGCCCATCATCAAACCAGCAGCAGCTGAAGGCAGAGGCACGCCCTACCCGTCTCTGCGTTCCTAAACCCCTAGCATGGTAACTAGCACAAGCAACAACTCAACAGATGCTTGTTGGATAGATGGATGAACAGACAGATGAGAAATGTATAGCTACATGAAGAAAAATTTAAATCCATTGTATGGGATATAGAGAAACTTCATTATTTTAGGTGATTACAAAGGCTGTCATTCCAAAATATATCTGACTTGCATTTGTCCTCAAACAGAATGCTGTTCCTATTGCTGTTCCCCAATAATAACAGCCAATCAACATTCTGTGCAACTTCTGGGCACACAGGAAGATGACAGCCATGCTGGGCCCATCTGTTAGAGCAGAGGTCCCCACCCTGTGGTGAGTCGTATAATTATTTCATTATATATTACAATATAATAATAACAGAAATAAAGGGCACAATAAATGTAATGCACTCGAATCATCCTGAAACCATCCCCCAGCCCCTCTGGTCCACGGAAAAATTGTCTTCCATGAAAACAGTCCCTGGTGCCAAAAAGGCTGGGGACCGCTGTGTTAGAGGATGCAATAAGTGAGACTAGTCATTCTAGAGACAGTCCCACACACTCTTTAGCTTCCTCTGCAGCCTAGACCATGAAAGCAAATGAAAGCCACTCACAGCTATTTCTAACTAACTAGCTGAGTCTCACTATCCTCACTTTTTGTCATAAGCAACTTCATTGATTCCTCTTCCTCTCTTACTCTTAATGGCACTTTATGGTTCAACTAAAATAATCTGCTAATCGATTAGCAGAAAATAAGGTTTTTCTTACTGGCACATTCGACCTCGACAGGAGATAGCGGCGTGCTCACTGCTAAGTAGGAAGCATGTAACCCAAGAAGCAGGCCCAGATTCCTCTCTGTGTCTATCAAAGGTGAAGAGAGACTTCCCAGATCCGGTATAGTAACAACTTCTTGGTCAGGCTAGAAAAAAAATTTCATCATCAGTCTGAGAAAATGGGGTTAATTAAAACATAAAACTAAAAGGAACAGCTTATGTCCTTAAAATGTACTACCATGATCAAGATAAGTGGGTGCTCTAAGTACCATGTTCCTCTACCTGTAATAATGAGTTTGTAGTGCTATGCCCAAGTTAAGAGTAGATACCACAGAAACCCCACCCACCCTATAGAGCAGACAATAAATGCACAGCTCTACTAGTAGAAACCAAAGCACAGATAAATGACTTGGATAGAACATTTCTTAGAAAATCAGTTTGCAAAGTGATTGTACACAATGCTTCAGAAAATATAATGAACTGTTACATGCATAAACAATTCAATGATAAACAAAAATATGACATGCCAAGTATTAGTTGACAAGTATTAAAGAACCATGACGACACATGTGGAGAAAAATTATTCTAACAAAAAGCAAACTCACTAAACAAAGAAAGTAAGAGTTCAAATGAAAATACACTTAAACTTTTCCGGTCACACCAGACAATTTACAAGCAAAGTTAATTTTCCCCATGGTATTTCATGAATTTTATTACTTCTGGATACCTGAATACCTGGAAAGCCAATCTCGATATATAAACCCCAATGCTCATATATAAGGAAGGACATACTTCTATTGTAAAGAATGACACTTCTATATAGTTCTTCCCAAAAAAATATACCTCAAGATAGTAAGCCATTCCAAATTTCTACACAAGCTTATAAGAAAATTGTAAAGATCAAAGTTTAACCTCTTTTTGGTGTGGAAATGTCTATATTTCTTACAAATTAATAATTTTTTCTTTTTGAGACAGTCTCACTCTGTTGCCCGGGCTAGAGTGCTGTGACATAAGCCTAGCTCACAGCAACCTCAAACTCCTGGGCTCAAGCGATCCTTCTGCCTCAGCCTCCCGAGTAGCTGGGACTACAGGCATGCGCCACCATGCCCGGCTAATTTTTTTCTATATATATTTTTAGCTGTCCAGATCATTTCTTTCTATTTTTAGTAGAGACGGGGTCTCACTTCTCGAACTCCTGACCTCGAACGATCCTCCCACCTTGGCCACCCCGAGTGCTAGGATTACAGGCATGAGCCACTGTGCCCGGCCCAAATTAATAATTTTTAAAATAATTTTTTAAGACCAGAACATCATGAGTCTTAAGAATAAATGTAAATTCACTTATGAAACAACTTCTAAAGGATTTTTATGTTTATCGCTAAATGCCCCACAAAGGTCCCAAATATCAGTACTTTAGGGTCAAAATCATCCTATCACAAACATACAAAGAGGGTCTCCCCTGATGTCCCAGTGCACTCAGGGCACACAGCCTCACCTCCAAATACTGTCCAACACAAAATGCATGCATCGAATCCCGTGTGTCTTCAAACTGCAAAGCAGCTTCCAAAGCTACCACTGGGTCTTCCCCTGCAAACTGAGCTGAAACAAAAAGGGAAAAAGCAACATGACTTCTATACAATTTGCCTAGACAGCCATAGCAGAAATGGCAAATAGGAAATAAGTTAGGCAGGTTAACTCATGAGCAAGGGTTACCAGAGTATAATGATCTTTCACCCTCTCCCAGGGTTGTCTGGGCCAACTCAGAACTTGGAACAAGTTCCAACAAGTATTGGAACAAAAAATACATAATGATGAGAAATTCTTCAAATATGCCTGAATTTGTTGCTAAGACAGACACTAAAGTCAACAGATACATTAAAATGTGTCAGGACTGGAGCAGAATTAAAGAGATCGTTTATCATAAGCCAAATGCTCTGCTTAAAATGACACATGTTGCAACTTTTAACCATGGAGTAAAAAAATGCAGCCTTACCAAGAATACTATTTCCCGTTAAGGACTGTGTCTGGAAGTCCTTTATGTCATACACTTTCCCATCAATCACAGTCCAGAAGCCTCCATCTTTATTGTGGTTCTCCAAATCAGCTTTGCGTATAAGCGTCACTTCCTCATTATTTCTACAGTTTTGACCTGTAAAAAATGACTCTGTATATAGAGAAACCAAAATCAATCAATCAATTAGATAAAATGAAAACAACAAACTGTGTGAAAGAACTACAAGGAGAAACAGATAAATCCACAATCACAATGAGAGAGTAACATACGTATCTCTGTAACTAACACCACAAACAAAAAAACAAAAATTCTATTAATTATAGAATGATTTTTGTAAAAAAAACACTTACACAACATGACTATCAAATCTGATCATATGCTAGGCCATAGAACAAATCTCAATAGATTTCAAAGAAATTAAGTTACAGAGCTTATGCAATGCAGTTAAACTAGAAATAGGTAACAAAATACACTTAAAAGTAACCCAAAGTTCCAAAAAAAAATGACAATGGAAATTAGAAAATCCACTGAAATAAATGATGAAAATACTGCAAATCAAAACTGGTGACAAACAGCTAAATATATGCTTGAGGGCATTTATACCTTTGAAGGTATATACTGGGAGGAAAAGGTAGAAAGTAAATAAGTTACTAAACATCAAATCAGTAAAATCTTAGTTCATACTAATACTCAAAAGACGAAAACCTGGTTGAGCACCTTTGGAAGTATTAGGACACCAACCCAATATTATGAAAAGCAGTTAAAAGGGAGTAGGGGGGACACCACACTTGGATCATGTCCTTCCCATACAAATTGTACCTCATGCTAACCAGACAGCAGAGGGCAAGGCTGGTAGGGAATTTTATAGAGAACAAACAATACATGAACAGAACTAAAGGTGGGGACACAGCATCACAGGCCTCCTGAGCCAATAGAAAGCATACAGCATGACTTCAATCACAACTTGGACCCAATAAAATTGAATCCAAAGACAATCAAACCTCTAGATCTAACCAGCAGATCAGAGAAAATATAACTGATAGAAGAACATGTTGGACTAGATGAAGAGAATTCAATCAACGAAGTTCAAAAAACGCGAAATTCAAAATCAAATACTTTCGTGCATCTAAGGACACTATCACGAGTGAAAAGACAACCCACAGAATGTGAGAAGATATCTGCAAATCTTATATATACAGAATATATATAGAATCCGTATAACTCAACAACAATAAAAGAACCATCCAATTCAAAAATGGGCAAAGGGTCTGTAATCTTAGCACTCTGGGAAGCCGAGGCGGGTGGATCGCTCAAGGTCAGGAGTTCGAGACCAACCTGAGAAAGAGTGAGACCCCGTCTCTACTAAAAATAGAAAGAAATTATATGGACAGCTAAAAATATATATAGAAAAATTAGCTGGGCATGGTGGCACATGCCTGCAGTCCCAGCTACTTGGGAGGCTGAGGCAGTTGGATTGCTTGAGCCCAGGAGTTTGAGGTTGCTGTGAGCTAGGCTGACGCCACGGCACTCACTCTAGCCTGGGAAACAGAGTGAAACTCTGTCTCAAAAAAAAAAAAAAAAAGGGCAAAGGATTTGAATAGACATTTCTCCAAAGACAGTGTACAAATAGCTAATAAGCACATGAAAAGATGCTCAACATCACTAATCATTAGGGACACACAAAACAAAACCACGAAATACCACCGCATATCCATTAGGATGGCTACCATAACAAAAAACAGAATGTAAGTGTTGGTAAGGGTATGAACAAATTGGAACCCTTGTGCATTGCTGGTGGCAATGTAAAATGGTGTAGCTGCTATAGAAAACAGTATGGTGGTTCCCCAAAAAATTAAACATAAAAGTACCACATAATCTACCAGTTTTACTTTTGGCTATGTACTCAATAGAAGTAAAGTAGGGACTCGAACAGATATTTTTGCACACCCATGTTCACAGCAGCATTATTCACAGCAGCCAAAAGGTAGAAACAGCCCAAGTGTCCACTGACAGATGAATGGATAAACAAAATGCGATATATACATATAATAAATAGAATATCATTTAGCCTTAAAAGAAGGAAATTTGGACACATCCTACAACATGAATGAACCTTGAAGACATGCTAATTGAAATAAGCCAATCACAAAAGGACAAATACTTTATGAGTCCACATATATGAGGTGCCTAGAGTAGTCAAATTCATAGAGACAGAAAGCAGAATGGTGGTTGCCAGGGGTTTGGTGTAGGGAAGAATGGGGAATTATTGTTTAATGTTGCCATCCCCAACCCCCAGGCCGTGGCCCGTTACCAGTCAGTGGAACCACACATCACTGCCTGAGCTCCGCACCACAGCCCCCAACCACCCAGGACAACCCACCCCCCAATCCCCAGTCCGTGGAAAACCTGTCTTCCACGAAACCGGCCCCTGGTGGCAAAAAAAAAAAAAAAAACTGATGGTTTAATAGGCACAGAGTTTCAGTTGGGCAATATGAAACAGTTCTAGAGATGAATGCTGGTGGTGATGGTTGCACAACGTGAATGTATTTAATGCCCCTGAACTGTACACTTAAACATGGTTAAAATCATAAATTTTGTTAAGTATATTTTACCACAATTTTTTTTAAAAGTTGGGTTCCCACTCTACCCCACCCCTATCCACCAGATTGCTCACAAAGAAAACTACAGGCCACCAGCCTGAGCAAGAGCAAGACACTGTCTCTACTAAAAAAATAGAAAGAAATTATCTGGACAACTAAAAAATACATAGAAAAAATTAGCCAGGCATGGTGGCCCATGCCTATAGTCCCAGCTACTCAGGAGGCTGAGGCAGTAGGATTGCTTGAGCCCAGGAGTTTGAGGTTGCTATAAGCTAGGCTGATGCCATAGCACTCTAGCCCAGGCAACAGAGGGAGACTCTGTTACATACATACATACATAAATAAATAAAAACATTCCTATGAATCACTAAAAAAGAAAAAAGATAACCCAATAGAAAAATGGGTATAAGACTTGAACTGGCATTTCACAAAAGAGAGTAGCCAACTGCCTTAACACACATATGAAAAGTATTTAAACCTCACTAATAATCAAGAAAATGCTCACTGAAACCATGCTGAGATACCAGTGTACATCCACTAGAATGGCTAAAACAGGAAGTACCAATAATGCTGGGTCTTGGTGTGGACCAGTGAGAATTCTCACACTTTGTCGTGGAGATGAAAGATGAACATGAGCACACTCATTGTGGAAAACTGGCATTCTGTATTAAAGCATCCTTTAATTGTAGCTCCATTGCTACAAAGGAGCAATTCCACCAAGAAACAGACATAAGAATGTTTAAAGCCATGTATTTACTCTAAAGCTGGAAACAACCTATATTTCCACCAAAAGCAGAATGAATAAATTACGGTATATTCAAACAGTGATTACTACATTCATGGCAACAAAAGTGAAAGAACTCAGTAACAAGGATGACCCTCAGAAACCTAATGTTGAGGGGAAGAAGCCAGACACTAATCACCAATGGGTACATATTGCATAATTTCACTTATATGGTTGTTTAGAGACACTCGTTTAGTATAACATGACCAAGAGAAGCAAGGGGGTGACAACCACACAGTCTGAAGAGGGACACCTTTCAAGGAGATAAAGGCAGTGTTTTGCGAGGGTCCTGCCAAGATCCATTTCTTAGTCTGGATGGAGAACCTGGTTTTCTTTGTGATCAATCACAAAGACGCATTGGGTACTTCTGTGTATGTGTTATATTTCACAATTTAAAAAGGACTTTAGTAAACTGCTAATCCAATTAATGCCCTCAACCATACGTAGTATAGAGACAAAAATAATAAATAACCATTTAAGTTCATTCCTGAACAAAAAGATAAGAATGGTGCCAAAGTATTAACTACTAAAAAATTTTAAACTATGTTAAATATCCTAAGACTATTTTCCTCAGCACAACTGCTACCTCTTGTTTTAAGCTTCCATGTTATGATGACGATGGTCTAAAATGGGAGAAGAAGAAAAACCCCACCTAGCTAAAGTTTTCATATAAAATAAAAGTTCAACCACTACTTTGATTAATTCTGAGTCCAGAAAACCAGAATCATACATGATGGTGACTTAGATTCAAAAATGCCCAGCCTCAAAATTTTGAGAAGACAAGTTTCATTTCAATTTGGTAAGCATTACAGACAGTGCCTACAGGGAAGTGCTCAGCTGACTCCAGGAATTCCCTATCTCATTAACATCAAATAACAAAGATGACTTTGGAAAGTCTTCCCATATCAATTTCTGCCTCCTGAGCTGACTATATATAAAAGCACCTCAATAGTACCTTCTGAAGGCACCTCCCAGGAAAGGGTTTTCCAGAACTTTCTAAAATGTGCATTTCAGGATTTAACAATTACTAAAGGAAAAATCTTCCTTAAACATAACCCAAATATCTCCTGAACTGGATTATCTTCATTTTCCACTTATACTACCATCAGTGGAAATGGCAAATAATTGGTCTTCCTTTGTAAAATATTCTTTCAAATGGAAAGGCAAGAATACGTTAGACAAGGACAAAACTTTCCTCAGTAAAAGTCCTTTAAGTTAAGATGCCATACCCATTATACCAGGCCAGGCTAACTCTTCATGATCATCCCGTTCCTTTCCTGGTGCAAGGTGGTTGAACCGGTCCAGATGTTCTAACAGGCCACCCAGCAGAGGAACAGCTCCAGCTTCTTGCATAAGACCAGCATTTTTACTGAGCAGAAGCACTATAGAAACTACTAGTTCTGGAAGGAGAACACCTACATTTAAAAAGAAAAAAAACAAGATTTAAATAAAAGTGTTTATCCTATGAAAGCAATTTATAACTTTCCTCTATGTTTAAATTCTGATAAGTTACAAAATAAGGAATGCTTGTCCATTAGTATATCTCTAGAGGATTATTTTCTTTTATTCTGAAAGAGACAGGTATAGCTATCAAACAAAGCCCTTTTGAGTTACAAAAATAGTTTCCAAAAACACTATGTTTCAAAAACAGAACTATAAACTTGCAGTCTTTTATTCAGAAAACTAAATGTCTACTGTAATGTTTATCATCAGAAAAAAGCACTCAAAAATAATTCTCTAACCTCAAAAAATTAACTTTAAAAAATATTAGGTAACATTGGAATTTATTAAGGTCTTGAAAGGGGCAACTAATTTTTATGCCATCAAAATAAAATTAGAAAATTACCCTTGCCCTCATTATTGAAGTATTAATAATGGAGGTACAAATCTAAATCACCAATTATATTTACAGTGATATGAGTCCCATACCAAATGATATACAGAATTGCTAGTAACTAACAAAACCAAAGGAGAAAAGCAGGAGGACTAAAAAAATTATACAGTAAATGCAGGCAGTTTTATTAGGAAAGGATACATTTCAGCTTTAATCAATCTCCTGAAGTAAACATAAGCCCACAGGTAGGAAACAAGAAAGGTACCCGTGAAGTCCCCTTCCAAGATGCAGGCCACCTCTGCAAAGTGCCGCCAGCTGGTAGAAGCGACGCTAGCTGCCACAGGCAGTATATCACCAATGTGTGTGCACAGAAGGGCTGTGTACTTCTTCAGCAAGGAGCCAACACCCATTAGCTCAGGGCCTTAAAGAAGGATTGTAGAAAATTTCATTTTCACTATTCAAAATTTATTCTGTAAACAAACTAACCACTCCACTATTCCCCACTCCTCTCTCTACACACCTTTTCCCTATAATAATTTCTACAAATAGGAGCCTATTAACCCTTAGTCTGTGGCTCTTATAGCCCATAACTTGAAAAACAGTGAATTTGATTGCGTCATATTTTATAACCAGAACTATATACGTAGTACCTAGAAACTTTGGGTGTATAAATACAAAAGTTATAATTTACAGGTTTGTTATATATATATATATATTTTTTTTTTTTTAGAGATGGGGTCTTGCTATGCTGCCCAGGTTAGACTGGAACTCGTGGGCTCAAGAGATCTTCCTGCCTCCTAAGTAGTTAGGACTACAGGCATGCACCACCATAGCTGGCTCTAAATTTTTAAAACTTTATATCCAGTATACGAATGTTTGTTTTCTTCAAGTTTATAAATTATTCCCAAACAAAGGTAAGCATTTTTCAGTCTCATAAAATCTTCAATTTTTTTGCCTACGTGGTTCTTTTTTTTTTTTTTTTTTTTTGAGACAGAGTCTCGCTTTGTTGCCCAGGCTAGAATGAGTGCTGTGGCGTCAGCCTAGCTCACAGCAACCTCAGACTCCTTGGCTTAAGCAATCCTACTGCCTCAGCCTCCCGAGTAGCTGGGACTACAGGCATGCGCCACTATGTCCGGCTAATTTTTTCTATACAGATTTTTAGTTGGCCAGATAATTTCTTTCTATTTTTAGTAGAGACGGAGTCTCGCTCTTGCTCAGGCTGGTCTCGAACTCTTGACCTCAAGCAATCCACCTGCCTCAGCCTCCCAGAGTGCTAGGATTACAGGTATGAGCCACCGCGCCCGGCCAATGGTTCTTATTAATAATAGCTTTTCAGTCCTTCTGACTTTAGTCTTCAAAATGGTCACCTCTTCCAAACTATAAATTCACCTATTTACATCTGAAAGTTTCCATCATTGACAAGTGCCTAACTCTTCTCAGGAGGTAATTAAGTTACTTTAGGAAAAACTAGCTACAAAAATATTAACAAAGGCAGCAGACCATCCCATCTTTGGCAGAGAAAGCTCCCTCATGGAGAGCCAGCCACTGCCGTGGTGCTTGTGGAAAGGCACCACTCCCTCTACGGTGCATGCACACTGACCACTTACACACTGCCCTATTGTGATCCTCACAGGCATCTCTCAGGGGTTATCTCAATTCTACAGGTGAGACATCTTGACCCCGGGAGACTTAATCCAATGTCTAACAGCTATTAACTGGACCTATAACCAAAACCCAGTCTTCCTTTGATGATGACAAACCTTCCCACTATACCCAGCTGGCTCCCCAGTGTGACATATGAAGTCTCTCACTATCTGGTTCCCACATCATGTTAGTCTCTAACATTCCATAACTAACACATGGAGCAAATCTGACAAATCCTCTGTAACACCAAACTGAATGTATAGCATTCCATTTCTGATGTCTAAAGAATTTAAATGTTAAGACAATGAAATTAAAAATACTGATGAGTCTAAGATAGAAATATTTGACCAAAAAAATATATGCAAAATGAGGCCCCCAATTTAATGCATTTAACAGTATAAGAACTATACATCCAGGCATACAGAACAGACACATCAAAAATCTTATTAGGTTGATGCAAAAGTAATTGCGGTTTTAGCACTGTTGACATTTGCCATTTGATACTGGAATACATTCTTAAACAAATGTGGTTGTGTTATACATCATTTTAAGGTATAGTTCTCACTTTATGTTTTTATGCTAATGACTTGCTGTTTATATTTATTTTAGACTATGGAAAAATGATGTTAGACTAAAGCAGCAGAGACAACTCACAGCATCAACAACGCATTTGGCCCAGGAACTGCTAACAAATGTACAGTGCAGTGGTGGTTCAAGAAGTTTTGCAAAGGAGACGAGAGCCTTAAAGATGAGCAGTGTAGTGGCTGGCCATTGGAAGTTGACAACGAGCAGTTAAGAGCAATCATCAAAGCTGAGCCTCTTACAACTTACACAAGAAGTTGTCAAAGAACTACTCAACGTCGACTATTCTATGGTCCTTTGGCATTTGAAGCAAATTGGAAAGGTGAAAAAGCTTGATAAGTGGGTGCCTCATAAGCTGACCGAAAATCAAAAAATCATCATTTTGAAGGGTCATCTTCTCTTCTTGTACCAAACAACAAACCATTTCTTGATCAGATTGTGACATACAATGAAAAGTGGATTTTATATGGCAACAGGCGATGACCAGCTCAGTGGCTGGACCAAGAAGAAGCTCCAAAGCACTTACCAAAGCCAAACTTGCACCAAAAAAAGGTTATGGTCACTGTTTGGTGGTCTGCTGCCGGTCTGATCCACTACGGTCTTCTGAATCCCAGTGAAATCATTACATCTGAGAAGTATACTCAGCAAATCAATGAGATGCACCAAAAACTGCAATTCCTACAACCAGCACTGGTCAACAGAAAAGGCCCAATTCTTCTCCACAACAATGCCCAACCGCATGTTGCACAACCAACACTTCAGAAGTTGAACGAATTGGGCTATGAAGTTTTGACTCATCCGCCACATTCATTTGACCTCTTGTCAACCAACTACCATTTCTCTTCAAGCATCTCAACAACTTTTTGCAGGGAAAATGCTTCCACAACGAGCAGGATGCAGAAAATGCTTTCCAAGAGTTCGTTGAATCTCAAAGCACGGATTTTTACACTACAGGAATAAACAAACTTATTTCACATTGGCAAAAATGTGTTGATTGTAATGGTTCCTACTTTGATTAATAAAGATGTGTTTTAGCCTAGTTATGATTTAAAATTCATGGTCCAAAACCACAATTACTTTTGCACCAAACTAATAAATCAAAAAGCCCAAATACATAGACAACACACATTTTAAGCAACTTACTAGAAATATCTGAAGTCTGAGCAATACTTTCTCCTGGATAAAGTTTACTGATAAGTAAACGCTGAAAACGCAGTAACAAATCCAATGAAGCAGATCTTTCACGACTGTGTTGCTCAAAGTCCAGACACGATGAAATCCGACGAGCAATGTCTTTCAATCTGGCTACAGTCTGAGAAGCAATGTTTCTATGTAGGAAAAAGATGATTGCAAAATTAAACAAGTTATTTCTATTAAAAAGAAAAAGAGCAGAGGGTAAATTGTAACATAAACTAGTATCACAGGTCGCACATGCAGGTGACCTGCAGCTGACTTCCCTCCCGCAATGTGTGTCAGGTGTTTCTGCAACAAGCACAGCCTCAGTCAAAATCGCACGAGGAACACAGAAGATACCCCTGTGCTTTATAAATGTGCTCTTATGAAGCTGTGTGGAATGGTCCAAAATGATAGAGGATCTTAAAAGAAATACTTCTGTACAAACCTCTAAAAGGAAAAACAATTACGTCACTATTTTCTGTCCAAAGCTGCATTTCAAATATAAACATGACACTATTCTTAAAGACAAGACTTGCCTGTGTTGCTGCATCTGCCTTACAAGTCTGCCTTGAGCACTTACTTTAGGGCAGCACTGGGGTGGGCCACTCAGGAGGTACCCCAGGCTTAGGGAGTACAGGAAGGAAGACCAAGGTATGTACAAACAGCCCCAGGTCAGGATAACTATGTCCAAAGAACATGGCAGCCAAGAAAAGAGTACAGGCTTCAACTCCAACTGTGCGATGTGATTTGAGCCAATCCCTTTCACTTTGTTTCTTTGCTCTTTTGAATGACCTTTTATAACAGTGTCTCTGGCCTTTGCCAAGGTCAGCCTCTGATATATTCTTACCTCCTCCTGATTTGGTCTTCCAAAATAACATTCACCATTCCTTCATTTTCTTTAGTCTTTAAATTAAAAATTGTCTTCAAAAGTAATATATATAAATCTATAACATATATTAATACAATGAGATCATAATACAACTGGTTTAAAAAAAAATCATCTTACCACAATGATTTTTCACTTCCATCTACCTGTTTATTAATGAGAATGAGAATCTTTTTATAGGCTCATTGCACACTCCAATTCTTCAATTTCTCTTCCAGGAAAATCTTTAGAATCTCCTCACACATGCCAACCTCTCCACTGACCTATATTTTTAAAAGTCTGCTCTTTACCCTAAACCCTATCCTGAGTAATTCTCAAAATATTTCTTCAACAGCCAAATACATATGTGAGACCCTCCGGCTAGATTTCACTATCTTAATATGAAAACCAATAATTAACTATTAAAATTTAATACCACTAATACTATTTACCTAAGAAGCTGCTGTATGAGCTGAACCAGAGGTAAACACTGTTTACCAGAAGATTCATAGATCCCAGTATTAATAAGGTCTTTATCCAATGGAGTCCTACTTCTATGAAATGTTGAGGCATTTGCTTCCTGTTCATCAATTTCTTTTTCCTTCTGTGCTTCTTTTTTGGCTTCAATATCCTGTAATTCATAAGACAGAAACTGGTTACCAGAGATCTCATCAGCAAGTGTGCAGGCTCACTGGGTTGGGCCTAGCTGTCCTAGCCTCGTGTGCTGACCACACACCTACCCACCGACACTGGCCCCCACCCTCCATTGGAAACCCCACTGCTCAGAGGCTCAGTTTTTAAACAGATTATTCTTCCTTTGGATCCAATGACCAGTCTCCTTCTGTAAAGTCCCTAAAATCTTTATCCCTGCTACTGACTCTCACAAACACCCAATGTGATCTGTCTCCGACACACGGAGGCTATCACTCTGGTGATAGAACACACACTGGTTCACATGTAAACAGCAAAGCCACTCTGAGAAACTGTAAACACACACTACCCCTAGGACCCAGCAAATTTAACTACAAAATATTTACCCAAAGGGAAAGTATATGTTCACTAAAGGACTTGTACATAACATGATCCTAGCAGCCTATATAGTCAAAACCAGA
Organism: Lemur catta; assembly: GCF_020740605.2. Taxonomy (NCBI): domain Eukaryota; kingdom Metazoa; phylum Chordata; class Mammalia; order Primates; family Lemuridae; genus Lemur; species Lemur catta. The sequence continues at coordinate 22,175,910 of NC_059136.1, forward strand.
AACAATCAAATGTGCTTCAATAGGAGAATGGAAAAACAAATAGTGCTATAACCACACAATGAAATACTTCTCAACAATAAAAACAAAGTCACAATACATGCAACAACATAAATGAATCTGAAAATCATTATCTGAGGCAAAAGAAAAGCAGACTTGAAAGAGTATATCCTATATGGTTCCATTTATGTGACATTTAGAGTGGGCAAAATTACTCTAATCTGAGGGGGCTAAGAGCATGAGGATCTTTCTGGGTGATGGGAATGATCTATATGATGAAAAAGACATCTGTCAAATTCACTGAAACAGATACTTTCAAGTGGAAGCTTTTTATCACACTTAAATAATACCTCAATGACTTTTATAAACTAGGACAAAATAGTTTTAATTTAAAAAAAAACAATTATGTGACTAAAAGTTTTGTGTTTCAGTTTTTTCAGTAATTCTGGCAATAGGTTATTCCTTTGTGTGTGAGTATGGTGTTTTCAATCTCAGCTCACTGCCAGGTAGCAACACCATGTCGGCTCCTATGAGCTCCTAGGGCCATACCTGGATTTCTGCAGTAATGGCTGCATTTAAGGCCGACTCTAACCCTCCATCAGCCATCAAGCTGCCCACCAGAAGATCAATCATGAATCGACGACCTGGACTTATGTTCACCTCATTGCCTGAAACTGGAAAAGGAAAAGTGTTTTTGCCAATTTCAGTGAAGCGCCATCCCCTCCTGGGACCCCCACCTGTGCCCACTCCCCACCCAAGCCCACCTGCGCAGGGCAGGAGAGCAGAGAGCGCCCGGGCCCGTTCCTCAGCAGTGGGCAGCAACACAGACCAGCCGCTCTGCAGCACGGCCTGAGCAGCTGACTGCACGGTGCTCAGCACACCCGCGCTGCTGGCCAGGGTCACCACGGTCTGCTTCAGGCTGTTCAGGAGGACGCTGCCCAGACCTAAACCAAGGAATTCCGGGTCAACCTGGTGACTAATGGCAGCATGCAACTGAAAGGAGAAAAACAATTTTTACTTAGAACCTCTAACAATGAATGCATTTCAAAATCTTATTAAAGACTGAATAAAACTCAATTTGAAGTATTTTTTAAATAAACAAAATAATTTGTCAGTATATGTATTTTTAAAAATTGGACTAAAAAAATCTTACCCACAGTTGCTGAGAATCCATTTTAAGGTATTTTATAAGAGGAATTTTTTTTTTAACCCAGCTATGAATGCATACATGGAAAAGCTCAAGATCAAGAGAGAGGGCTAAACGATGCAGAAGCAGCAACCTCTACCCCACCCCTGTGCTTTCTAGAAGCCAAAGCCAAAAAGAGGAGGGGATGAAAAAGGGACGTGATGTGTTACACAGAAATTATTGTGAAATAAAAGGGAAAAATTATTTTGTCCAGAAAAACTGTGTTGTCATAAAATTATAGGATTTTATTACAAATAAAAATATAATGACCAAAGATTTCAGTGATAGCTTTACCAGGGGGAGAGAGGGAGGAAGATTTCTGTAGCTTTTATCTTGATGCTTAACCCGAACCTCCACTGTGAGGCAGTGAAGGTCCTGCTGCAGGGAGCTGAGCTTACTGAACAGAGTTTTCATAGTCTAGAGGAGAGACAGGCTAGTGCTGGTCTCTCAGCTGAGCTCTGTCTCTCTCTCAATCATTTGCTGTCTCATCCAGTCATTTCGCCATACACAACAATAGTAAATCCAAGACTGCCTGCCCCAGTGAATGCCAACAAGCTGAAATAACAATAGAAATAACACAATCCACACACTCTCACCTGCGTACAGAGACCGACTTCCAGGATAAACAAAATAACCGGATTGAGATTTTTAAGCCTCATACACATTACTCCAACATAATCTTACTTTAAAATACTTTAGTTTTTCATTAGCAGTTTACCTAACAGGTTAGAACCCATACCTTCATTATGCATAAACATTCTTACAAATCCCTAAGACACTTATATAAGGAGCAGGAAGAAGGGAAATCAACATCACCTGAAGACGTAGAAGATTCAGCGTGGCCACGGCCATGCACTCTTTCTCCTGGGGTGGCGGCCAGTCAGCGGTGCCATCCATTCCTTCACTCACTTGCCGCAGCAGGAGATCCAGCTGTTCAAAAGTCATTGAGCAGATGTCCACCACAAAAGGGACACGGAGGCCAATGGACCACTCGGAACAAGATGACCAAGCAAAACTCTGCAGAGGAAACAAAAGAACCTACAATGAACCTCCAAATTCAGCTGTTGATCCACAGGAGAGATTCATCAGTATGTATGATGAACATGCCTTAAATTATTACTTATCCTCCCTCTAATTGCCCAAGTGCATTGTACTTCCATGATTGTCTAGCTCACATTCTCATACAAATCAGCTTTCAATTTCCTCTCCCATTTCACTAGCCCCATTTCATTTTGCCACACCTAAAAAATTAAAAAGGGTTTTAAAAGTCTTTTCACTGTCAAAATTATGAATTGCACATTAATTGATAGTAGTGAGGATCTTGATCCACTTGAAGTGGTACAGTAGTAATTCTAAGTAGACAATGAAATGTTAGATATTAATAAACACACACTACCTTCCTTGTAAGAGAGAGAACAAGTAATCAGCAAGGATCTAAAAGAACTATACAATACCATCAATAAGCTGGATTTAACTGACATTTATAGAACATTTTCACCCAACAACAACAAAATGCATACTTTTTAAGCACACTGAGAATGTTCACTAAGATAGAACACATGCTGAGACATAAAACCAATCTAAACAAACTTAAAAGTAATAAAATCATGCAGTTTCTTCTCTGACCACAAAGAAATTAAACCAGAAATCAGTAACAAAATAATAACAGAACAATCTCCAAACACTTGGAAATTAAATAACATACTTAAATAATCCATGAGCAATCCTCAAGAGAAATCAGAAAATATTTTGAAGTGAACAAAAATGAAAATATAGGTGTCGTTAAAACACTGCATAGAAAATTTATAGCATCAAATACTTATATGTTATGAAAGAAAAAAGCCTAAAATCAACAATCTAAGCTTCCACCTTAAGAAACTAGAAAAAGATCAAAGCAAACCCAAATCCAAAGCAAGCTGAAGGGAAAAACAATAACAAGAGGAGAAATCAATGAAATAAAAAGCAAAAAAAAAAAAGGAAAATTAATGAAACTAAAGAGTGATTCTTTGAAAAGACCAACAAAATTGATAAATGTCTAGCAAAACTGACAAAGAAAAAAACAGAAAAGATACAAATTATCAGTATCAGGAATGAAAGAAGAAACATCATTGCAGACTACACAGACTTCAAAAGGTAAGAAAATACTAAGGACAGCTTCACACACAAAAATTGGGACAACTTAGATGAAATTGAGCAATTCCTGAGTGCCACAAACCAGTAAAACCCACCCACGAAGAAATGGATAACCTAAATAGTTCTATATCTATTAAAGAAATTGAATTTGTAGTTAAAAATCTTTTAAGAAAGAAATCTCCAGGCTCAGATCAATTCACAAACATTTAAACAAGAAATAACACTAATTCTACACAATCCCTTCTAGAAAACAGAAGAGGAGGGAAAACATGCCAATATTTTGTATGAGGCCAGCTTTACCCTGATATAAAGTCAGACAAAGAAAGAAAACCACAAACCAACATCCCTGATGAGCATGGACAGAAAAATCCTCAACAAAGTAAAATCAAATTCAGCAATATGTAAACAGAATAATGCACCATGGCCAAGTGAAGTCTAACCCAGTAATGCAAGACATGGTTCATATATAAAAATCAATTGATGTATTCCACCATACTAACAGACTAAGGAAGGAAAACTACATGACCATCTCATTGGAAAAGAAACAGCATTTGGCAAATGTCAACATTCATTCAGGATTTAAAAAAAAACTTCCAAAAATTAAGAATTAAAGCAAACTGATAATAAGGCATCTGCAAAAAAACCACACAGCTACCACAGTTGATGGTGAAAGACTTAACTGCCTTCCCCCTACGGTCAGGGACAAGGTAGGGGTGCCCACTCTCACCCCTCCTGTTCAACATTACATTGGCAGCAATGGCCAGGGCAATAAAGCAAAGACAAAACATAAAAGGCATAGAGATTAGAAAGGAAGAAATACAACTGTCCCTATATAGACAGTATAATTGTCTATGAAGAAAATGCCAAGAAAACTACAATGAAGCTCAAAGAATAGTGAGTTTAGTACAACTGCAGGATATAAGGGCAACAACAACAAAAAAAAAAAAAACCATGATTTTTCTATACACTAACAGTGAACAAGTAGAAACCAAAATTCTACAAAATACCAAAGCAAGCTCTATATTCAGTACCTGGGCAGGACCACAGGCAATTCCCACTATGTGTTTGGTATCCAGTCCTGGCAGTGCAGCAGGTTCCGGCTTGGTCACACGCAAGGTGTCAAAGTGCTGACACTGGTCATTGCTCCCCCAGCTATGGACCTCGCTGTCCTCGGTCAGAGCCAGGCAGTGGGTGGAGCCCGCAGCCACATCAATCACCTTCTTCCCTACAAGGGAAGAGGGATGCAGATGCAGCTTCAAGCCTATGAATTCTGTTGTAAGAAAGATATTTGCACCTGGCCATTCAGGTCAGAGGCATTGTTGAGGGTAATTTGTTGCTTTAATATTAAGCACAATTCATTTGCTTCAAGCATGTGATTAAAACTCCTGCGCTTTGTCAACTACAATTTGTGAAGACCCACAACCTACAAATAGAATAATGCTAGGGTATGAAAAGGATCTGTTATTTTTTCTCCTCCTTACTCAGATTTTCATTCAGAAAGAAATAAGTATATTTTTAATTAACTATTAGATCATATTCTCCTGACCCTGGTATAACCATGCAAAGCACACTTTTCATTGAGAAAGGTTTCTTAAAAAGAAATCTGTTTTTCTCTCAGTTATATGATATAAATGTTAAAAAAAACATTTTTTTCTATTTAAATAGTGTTAGCAAAGTGTCATATTTTTCCTCATTAGTAAATCTAACATGACCAACACAAGGGATGTTTCTCAGAAATGTCAACATATAAAACAATTCAGCTGAAAATCTCTACAGTACAGTAAGGGAACAATTATACCTTAAGAGCCTACCATAAGTTAACAACAGCAACCAAAAAAGATTTTATCAACAATAATTTAAATGCCCTCATACTAAGCTATTTCAGCCTCTAATAAATTGATTTCCTTTCTAATAAAGTTGATTTCCTTTACTAATGGAAGGAAATACAAACAAGAAGGCAAATGAAATTCAAATACACTTCCATGACATACAGTAAACTATATTACTCTACAACTTATCTCAGAAGCTTGAAAAATAATAAATACCATATAAGCACAGAAAACTCCTAGTCATCAAGGTATTAACATGCTTTAAAATAAAACTGATGCAGAAAGTAACTGGCATATCCCACTTAAAAGTCCCACTTCCAAAACCCCTGGATATAGAAGCAAAAACATAAACAAAGAACGTACTATAGTGCAAGGATCCCACAGGCTATGGGCTTCACATAAAATGCAGCCCAAAGCCTGTATTTGTGAATAAACTTGTGCTGGAACACAGCCAGGCCCACCCCTAAAACAGAGAAAACACTACAGACCCCACCTGGTGCACTCTCACTGACTTCTCCCTTCCTCCCTGCCTTCTTGTCAACTCACCTATACTCATCGCCTCTCTACTAGGATGGAAAGCATCTAACCAACTACTAGGCCAAGTAGTGTGGAAAAATTCAGTTTTCCCCTTTAAAAAGTCCCTCCTACAGCCCAAACTTCATGGTTTTGATGGCCCTCCCACTTCCTGCAGTATGACCTCTCCAGTAGGAGTACATTAAGAGCATTCCTGGGCCTTCTCCCAGATGCTCCCACCCTCTCTGCCTGCACTGGTGGCCCACACTGTGCCAGTGCCTACACTTACACCTACAAGCCTGGGCTTCCATCCGTTCCCTCCAGCAATGATGCATGCTGGACACCTTTCCAACCAATCAAACAGGATTCATCCACCAAGGAAAAGTTCAACTGAGAGCACCCCAGGTGGACCCAATCCCACATCCCAGTGTGGCCCACTGCACAGGCATACCCATGGTCTCAGCAGTATCTACTCTACAAGTACACACAACTTCTGTCACCAACAGAAGTTACCCTCACTGAGTCCAGCTTGCTGAGTGATGAATGGGTCCCTGCCACAGAAGAGCTTTCCAATATTAGTAAAACTGAATGGGTTTCAAATTAAATTAGGTGAGAATAAATCTAGACCACTTTTTAATACAGACAAACCACTTTCCAATTATTATCTATCACTACCAAGATGCTAGTAAAAGTTTCTAATGATGGTCCATTCATGGAATGTCAGGTTAAGAAAAAAAATCCTGCAAACTTTAAAAGATTACTAAAGAAACTGTTCCCAAAGGGTTTTAAAAGTTTATGTATCTCCACTTACCTTGCAAGCCTTCCAAGAGTTTGGGATAACGAACATGTTCCTCTGTTCCGTGCCCAAGTCTCTGGTTGTCACCTTTTCCCCATGAATAAACTTGGCCATCTTTCGTCAAAGCAATCGAAAACTGACTTCCACAGCGGACTTTGACAACATCCAAGTCTTGAAGCTTTTCAATCAGCTTTGGTGTTTTGCAGCCATCACTACCACCTCTGCCCAATTTCCCATAGTCACCATCTCCCCAAGACCACACTTGCCCTAAAAAATACAAATGCATCTAGGTAAAAATAACTATGCATTTTAATGAAAAATTTTAAATGGCTGAAAATAATAGAGCCAATAATGCACACAAATCTAGACCATCGATGTACACAGTTACACTACACAAGCGGTTACTGACCAAATGAAATCCAGTTTACACTTCCGAGTTGATATAGAAGCAATTAAGAAAGGGAAAGCTGGGTTTTCTTTTCGTTTTAATTACATGAAAAACGGAGTCTGACTATTACTAGGTTGGGTTCAATGATACTACTTCAACTAAATGCTGAACACAGAACAAAACTCCCCATTGCCTCCAAAAAGCACTGTTACTGAGGCCCACGGTACACTGTAACTCACTGATCACTCTCCTGTGTGGCTATGTGCTTCTGTTCTAACCATGCTGACCACTGGTCAACTATACTACTGTATTTTTTTCCCAACTGTCAGTGCAATTATATAATTTGGTTAAATAGTACATAAAGGGACAAAAGGCAACTGCAAAAGTAAATAATTTTTTAACACAGAAAACTAAGCTGAATACTTTGCAAAAACTCAAAAAAAGTGAATTGCTAAAAAACAAAATTGTTAAGTTAGGTATAAGGGAAACCTGTAAAAGATGAGAAAAAAATCAGAAGGAAGAAATCAGATTGCTCCGTAAGTGACCATGTTACCATCCTATTTTAAATAATCTATACCAAAGAGTTGCAAACTTTCTCTTCAAAGATCAAATGGTAAGTATTTTTAGCCTCTATGGGCAATACAGTCTCTGTTACAAGTAGTCAGCTGTGTCACTGTCCCACAAAAGCATCCACAGACAATACATAAACTGGCAGGGCTGCATCCCAATACAACTCTATTTGGAAAAACAGGCCAACCCCTGATCTAAACTGAAAACTGTAGATGACACAGTATTAGGTGGCCAATAAAGGAAACACAGCAGACTCGTACACAAAGATCAGAGAGTGTGTGTACATTTACATGCTTTGGTTAAAATTCTGTTGTTCACATAGCCCACCTGGTGATTCCCCACTTTCACCAGAATGTTTTCGGTGAACTCATCACCCCAGGCCAGAATGCACAACGGAAGATGCTTCCACCACGACAGTCATTTCAGAAAACAATAGTACAGCAAGGATATTTTCCTATAAGATTTGCACCAAAGAAACACCAGTGTAGAGGTAGACAATGTCCACAGCCCCATACAAGGAAATATAGTCACCATATCACCACAAAATTTACTAACATAGCAACTTCACACAAAGAATGCAAGGATAATAACCTATTGCATTCTTTTAACCAGAAAATACTTCCTAATTAAAAGTTTTATAAAGTCTATCACTCGCTCAATAATGGATATTTTAAAGTAAGATGTCAAATTGAAATCTTCATGACAGAAGGGACCTTTCAGATGACAGATAGACCATCTTTGCTCTAGGACTCACAGTAGCAGAAGTAAGATGGCTCTGACAATGTCTACCCTGTCAGTGCCAAAGGGAATTATAATATATGTATATGAACATGTCTGAATGACTTTTGGTCTTTCACCAAAGAAACTCCCAGAAGTAAGTCAATTCGCAATCTGCCATTCAACCTCTGTGGGAAAAAGAAGGTAGAGAGGTTCCCCAGCTGATTCCGACAGATCACACAATGCCAACAACAGAGCAGATGTCAAGGACAGATCACTGTAAGATTGACAGATAAGCACAGCTTTTTAAAAAATCAGTATGATTTTAACCACCAAATCTGATAAAACATACCCTCAAAAAAAGAAAATTAGCATAATCTCACTATTGAACACAAACACAAAACTAAAATTAAAAACATGCAAACCTGGCAGGACACAATGGCTCACACCTATAATCCCAGCACTTTGGGAGGCTGAGGTAGGAGGATCACTCCAGCCCAGGAGTTTAAGACTAGCCTGGGCAACATAGCAAGACCCCATCTCTATAAAAAATTTTAAAAAGTAGCCAGGCGTGGTAATGTGTGCCTGTAATCCCAGCTACTTGGGAGGCTCAGGCAGAAGGATCACTTGATCCCAGGAGTTTGAGGTTACAGTGGGCTATATGGACTGCACAACAGAGACCCTGCCTCAATCAATCAATCAATCAATAACAAGCAAAAAACGTAGCATCTGACTGTTGAATACACAAAGACTAAGTAGGATTTATCCAGGGAATCAAGAGTCTGAACATTAAGAAATGTAATAATAATAATAACCAGAGACAACTTAGAATGTCAATTATTTCACTTTAACTCTCATTTTTAGTTAAAAAATAAAATGCCCACATAGGAAGGGTGGTAGCTGCTAACCAGCTGTCTGGCTCTGGGCAAGCCCAAGCCCTGTAAGTTCCTAGGCCTCTTCACTGAGGCTACTGAGACCCACACCCACTTAAAGGTGGATGACAGGGCAGGTGGCCTCTGAGGTTCACCCCAGGGAAGCTGCCAGCCACGTCCTCGAGGGCCTGCCCAGGGCAGCAAGAGCTCTACTTACCATTCTCAGTCACAGCCAAGGTTTGCGCGTCCCCACTCCCACACGCCACGTCGATGACCTTCAGTCCTTTAAGCCCAGCTACCAACATTGGAATGGCCTCATCCTCACTGGAGCCTTCAAATAGATAAAACTTTCGTTACTCAAGTCCTCTCAGAAGAGGCAACCTCCCAGCACATGCCTGTGCTCTCGAAGAGCACACGTACCGTGGCCCAGCCGGCCGTAGTTGCCGCGGCCCCAGGTGTACAGCTCTCCCTCAGCAGTGATAGCTGCACTGTACGTGCTCCCACATGCAATGTGCACCACGTGCTTCCCGGCCTGCTTTCCAGAGAAAGCAGAGATCACCTTAGGCTCCTCCAGGGGCCTGTGGGGAGAAAGGAAACAAACGTGAATGCCCTTCTAGGCATTTTTTATTAGCGTTAGCAAAGGAAATTCACTATCAGGAATAGACCATCAAGGCATCAGGACATGTTCATCCTTCAGGTACTTTACGAAATAATTAGGGAAGAGGAGACTCAAACACCTAACACCTCCATGGCTTTTTGCTAAGGCGGAATCCAACACCAAACATGGTACCCAGCAGGAGTATCAAAACAGTGTCTGTTAAAGACTTGTTCAATAAAACTCACAATAGCTTTATTCACAATGGCCCAAAATTGTGGTCCATCTGCTACAGAAAGGAATAAACTACTGATATGCCCAACAACACAACTGGATCTCAAAACACCACATGAAAGAAGCCAGAAACAAAATACTATATGCTATATGACTTTGTTTATACTACATTCTGGAAAACACAAAATAATTTTGACAGTGGGCGGATCAGAGGTTGCCAGAAGCAGGAGATGGGAGGCAGGGAATGACTGAAAGAGAGCCCCAGAAGCAATGGAAATGCAACATGTCCTCATTGTGGGGGCTACCCAACTGTGTGCATTTGCCAGAACCCACCCAAGTATACACTTCAAACAGATTCATTTGATTCTAAGTAAACCTCGTAAAGCTGACTGACTGGGGTCATTCCAACCCCTGCTCCTGCCCACTGCCCCTGCTCAGGGCTCTGACCTGCATGAAGTGGGCTTGCTAGGTGTATGCGCATCTTTAGCTTCAACCCAATAACAACGTTTTTCCCACCAGGTTCCACTCTCGACAGCGAAGTATAAGAAGGTTCCCATCACTCCAAGGAAACTATCAGACCTCTCAATTTTTACAACCTGGCATTTATAACAACCATTTTCTGTTTTATTTCTGTTCTCTTACAGTACTCAAAAGATTCCACCAAATAAGATAACATTAAGAAACCGTTGATTTTTGTACCTGTGAAAATGATATTATGGCTCAAGGAAAGGGGGACCTAATCTGTTAAAAAGGGCCAAGTGTGTGTGAATGAAGGGACAACAGTGTAGGATATACTTTAGAAAACTCCACAGCTGGGGTGGGGGGGGCTGAATAGATAAAATAGGAGGAGCAAAAAGCTGGGTGCAGCTGCACCTGGGGGAGAAGAGCAGGAAGGTCAATTCCCGTCGCCCTCCACTCATGGGCAGGGCTCCCAAACAGTCACCAAGGAGTAGGCACACTGTGGTATCTCTCCCCATCCTGGCCCTCCATGTCAGGGCAGCTGGAAAACACCCAGACACACTTCTATGTTCCATCCTGTTTGGGACATAGCAACGTAAAAGGACAGCATGTCAATTATAGGAACACGCCACACATACACTGTGTCCCCATGGCCCAGCCGTCCGCCGTCCCCACAGCCCCACGAGTACACCTCTCCAGTGGCCGCCAAAGCCAGGTAATGGTGACCGTCAGAATGAGCAGCAATTTTTATAATGTTTCTGGAGGCAAGACCCTGGACCAGCTGAGGGGCCTAAAAGGGTAAAAATAGGAATAAAATTAGTCATCAGTCCAAGAATACTGAAAACAGCAAAATTCTCCTCAATCATGTAGCCCTCTTGAACAAACCCTGCTTAATTGAAAAGGCATGAGCTTCTGGAAGCTGCCAACAGGTTCCCCAGCCCACCCACCCAGCACCAACAGAATGGCGGCTCCAAGTACTCGGTGCTGACTGGGGCTGTGCAAGCTGCACTGTGTGATGGGAGACATGAAGCCAACAGGAGGGGCCCCCTTTTTGTAAAGGAAACATGTGCATCCCAATGTACCTCCATCCCCACAAGGCCCAACTCCCTCATTTGTTACCTCTCTGGGCCCAAAGTCAAATGAGTTTACATGTGGAAGGTTGCTTTACAATGGGAATCATGATTAGCAATCAGTTTCACTGTCCGGAGTTCTTGATCTTAGCAACCCAAACTCTTGACAATAACAATTACAGCTAAGATTATTAAACATGACTAATAACATACAATGAACAGATGCTCATCAATCCTCAGAAATCAAACAACCAATAGCTATAGTAGAGACCCTGCCCAACAAGGGAACCATGCAGACAAAGCACCCAGAACACCCACCAGTGTATCACTGTTGTAGGCCTGCGTGTACACGCGGCCATTGCGAGACAGGATCAGAAAGCGCTTCTCTGCACAGGCGATCTGCGTGACTCCCAGGTTGGCGAGACCTTCACACTGGATTGGACCAATCACATTGGCATAGTATTTCCATCCTATTAACCCCCAACCTATGACCTCCTGCAATGATCCCTGTAAAATAAGAAAGTAAACATTTTCTCTACAGCAGCAAGAAAAGGTCTAGGAGTAACACTGAGACACGATAAGCTAAAAACAATGCAAGTAAAAGAAAGAAAGGAGCTGATTCAAAACATCAGAACAACCCATAACATTCCATATTGGCTGGTCGTGGTGGCTCAAACCTGTAATCTTAGCACTTTGGGAGGCCCAGGTGGGAAGATCGCTTGAGGTCAGGTTGTTTAAGACCAGCCTCAGCAAAAGCGAGACCCCATCTCTACTAAAAATAGAAAGAAATTAGCCAGGCAGCTAAAAATAGAAAAAAAAAAAATTAGCCAGGCGTGGTGGTGCACACCTGTAGTCCCAGCTACTCGGGAGGCTGAGGCAGCAGGATCACTTGAGCCCACGAGTTTGAGGTTGCTGTGAGCTAGGCTGACGTAGCCCGGGCAACAGAGCAAGACTCTGTCTCAAAAAAAAAAAAAAAAAATTTCATACTAACTCAGTTAATAGGTAAGATAAGGTGACTAAAGATACCTTTCCCTAACATTTCATTTTAACATAGCCCACTAAAAAGTAGTACAAATGGCCCTTAAATATATTTTAAAATGCTCAAACTATACCAGGTTACCCTTGTGCACCACAACTGGCAAAAACCCAAAAGCCCAACTACAAGGGTGGGAGACGAGCGCCCCTGTGGGTGGGGTGAGAGGGAGCCAGCTACCTGGGGATAACCAGCCCACACAGGGTCCACCCACACAGGAGTGCGCACACAGGCACACACGTCTGCATACACAGAGGAACACATGTACGTCAGTCACCACAGCACTGTATGTGTAGCAAAATTTTGACAATAACCCAAGTGTCCACCTATGAGAGACACATTAAAAAAAAAGATACATCCACAGATGGAATATTAAACTGCTCTAAAAAAATAAAAAAGGTCTCTTCATTGATACAGAAAGCTCTCTAATATTTATGTTTAATGAGCAAAACAAGCTACAGAAGTAATGCCACATGCCACTGCTAATATATTCATTCCAGATAATAACAATGCATTACAGAAAAGACTAGGAAGTGAGAACAAGCAGTAGGGAAACTTGCGGAAGAAGTGACAGTGTGTCTCTGCCTATAATTCTGATTTTTGAACCATGGTACTCTATCACTTATTTGAAAAAAATATGACTATTAAACAAAATAAATACTCTTTATATTAAAAATAAAAACCTAGCCAGGCAAGGTGGCTCATGCCAGTAGTCCCAGCATTTTGGGAGGCCAAGGTGGAAAGACTGCTTGAGGCCAGGAGTTCCAGACTTGCCTGAACAATAGTGATACCCTGTCTACAAAAAATAAAAAAAAGTGCTGAGTGTGGTGGCACGTGCCTGTAGTCCCAGCTACTTGGGAAGCTGAGGTGGGAGGATCACCTGAGCCCAGGAGTTTGAGGATGCAATGCAGTGAGCTACAATCACATCACTGCACTCCAGCCTGGGCGATGCAGTACGATCCTGTCTCAAAAAAAGAAAAAAAAACAGAGGGGAATGAAGAGAATAAATTAATTAATCAATTAAAAGTTAGAGAACCATGAATTCAAAAACAGGATTATTCAGTATGACCACAGCAAAGTCCACTACCATTTCAAACTGCAGTTTTCTCATTGACACAATGATCAGACACCACAGCATGTGTGAGGTCCTTGGTGGGTCTTCACTCTGAAGGCTCTCCACCCACACAGACCACTACTATTACTATCACTATTATATAATACATATAAAATACATGAATATAGCATCAGTACCATAACCAGCATTACACGCTAAGACAGCCCATGTTCAGAGTACAAAAGAGGCTCTGGACCTCCCTGCAGAAGGTGGGATGGCCTATGGCTCTATGGATAAGGGTGAGCTCTCTGGGGATGTGCCTCCTGAATCTGGAACCTGGGACCTAGACTGGCTCCTTGGGGCCTGTGCACCTCAGGTTACTCACTGCTGGCAACACCTTAAACTTGCAAACATGTTTAAAAACTTTAAACCAGGCTGGGCACGGTGGCTCACACCTGTAATCCTAACACTCTGGGAGGCCAAGGCAGGAGGACAGCTCAAGGTCAGGAGTTCAAGACCAACCTGAGCAAGAGCGAGACCCCATCTCTACTAAAAAAAAATAGAAAGAAATTGCCTGGACAACTAAAAATATACAGAAAAAATTAGCCGGGCATGGTGGCGCATGCCTGTAGTCCCAGCTACTCGGGAGGCTGAGGCAGGAGGATTGCTTGAGCCCAGGAGTTTGAGGTTGCTGTGAGCTAGGCTGACGCCACGGCACTCTAGCCAGGGCAAAAGAGCGAGATTCCGTCTCAAAAAAAAAAAAAAACTTTAAACCAGATAACACCATCAACACCAGTAAGTCTCCACACATGCAGAGAATGGGAATCTAGGCGTGGTACTAACTACAGAACACATGAAGAACACTGTTCTCCCACATACCTTATGCGACGTCGGAGAGCTACACAGAGGAGGCATACAGGGTGTAGCCAGGCGGTCTAAATGGGCCATGACAACAACAGCCGTTTGCCGCAAATCAATGGCGAGCTCATTGTCTTGAGGAAGAGTAAGGTACCGCAGGAAACTCTCATTGGGGCTCAGGGGGCCAGACAAAAGCTAGACAAGAAAAGTAAACAAAAATATTCAGAAATGGTGGGAAAAACTAAAGTAACAGTTTTTCTAAAGTAACAGTAAAGGTTAAATTAGCCTTTAACCACTCTTTATGTATTTGGGTATTTGTAGTTATGCATTATCTGACTTGCTGTACATCTATTACATCACATGCGAGTTGAATCCTGTGTGCAGACTTCACATGGGCCACTAATAGAGCCAAACTACCCACGGGCACGGTGCCCCCAGGACCCCTGGAGGAACACAGAACAAGCTCCAAGGGAACACAGTACAGCACCTTAACCTGGCCTTGAAAACTAAAAACAAAACCCCTTATTTTAAACTAAATGTTGTCCACTCTGGAAAAAACTTAACTTCATTTGCAAATTAAGTCATAGTTGTAATTCTTCTAAAGGCAGAAGAGCCTTATTATCATTAGTTTAAAGACTGCCAAATAACAGAAATGAGGTTGCAGCATGATAATGGAATGCCCATGTCTTTCCAGAAAAGATCAGCAAAATCCACCCTGTACTTGTACAGAGCAGCAGTCCTAGAGGTTCAAGCCCAGGGCCCAACACCCTGCTCCTCCCCCAGCTCGGCATCCTTGCCTGTAAAGGGCCTGGTCGGTACCAAACACAGTGACGACTCAGGTGACATGCCTCCACACTGACTGGAAGGAAGGGCAACAAAGTGAGCCACTACTTTCCTTGTTTTTTTCTGATACGTACTTAAAAGTGTGTGTTCCAGGCTTGGTTCTGTGCTGACAACAAAGCTTGTGCTCACTGCTCCATAAACAGCAGGTCAGAGGAGACCAGGGACAGAGACCCACCTGGCTTTGCCAGGGAGAAGCTAACAGGGACAGTGAGATGACTCCAAGTGTGGATTATTCCAACATGTACTGGGTGAGATTCCCTGCTTGAACTGGCTCCTTCCCACACCACCCTGAGCCTAGGCCCTCACCACTACCTCCAACACTGTCACTGTAAGTGCTCAGAGTGACCAACTTCTCCTAGTTTGCACTTGAAATAGCAGCAGGATGTTTACCCCTCTTCATTCCTCTACTAACTCCTTCCTTCATGGAAGTGAACATGCCCTCTTTATACCTCCCATGGCATCTAAAACTCATTCCCCTTCACAGCCAAAGCACAACACGGGCAGCTGCTGGGAACACACAAGCACTAGCCACGTACACCAAGGGCGCAGTGGCTCCAGTTCAGTAGAAAGAAAGCTGCACTATGAACAAGGCAGTAGACAGGTCTCTCGAAAAATACGTTGATCATGTCAAGACATAAATTTCTCCTATTAAATATGCACAATCCAAACAAAACACAGAGCCCAAGGCCTACACATCAGAGCTGGCTCTGACCACTCACTGCCACATCAAAGAATCCTAATGGGCTCATGTGATGTCCTACCCCATCAACATAACTCACACCATGGCCGCCCACACTTGTCTTCTCTGACTCACTGCTGATGTCACCACTCACCCCAGAGACAACCACCGCCATGCCATGGACATGCACTCTCGTCCAATTCTTTAAAACACCTAAAATAAAGAGTGCTGCCTACACACAAAATTCCATTGTGATACTTACATGTGTGTCCCCCTCTGCGTGAGGCGTGTCTTTACTACAGATGATGCTCTGGAACCTTTGCAGCAAAGGTAAAAGCGGGGCACTGGTGCCCTGGGCAGACCGCTCATTGTCAGTCTCCTGTGCCCCACTGTCCCACAGCTGGAGCAGCAGCAAAATAGAAGACAACATTTGGCTGAAGGAGAAAAGATACATATTCCTAGTAAAAACATTAATTTTTTTCCCCATGGTCCACCAAAAATAAAAGCAAATAGCTAAATAATAGTGAAGAAATACTTTGGATATGAAATGAAACTAAAATAATGACATGGAAACAATTCTTGGCAATAAAATCACTGAACTGACGCCAAGATTTTAGCATAGGACGTTTGCCCTCTGTTGATAGGAAATATAAGCCTAGTTAAGATGTTCAAATAGCACTTGCTATAGGAAATTTCTAGGACATAAATTAATGGAATACAAATAATTTTTTGAGGGAAACTAGAAGAAAAAAAGAGAACAGTTCCTAGACAACTAGAAAACTGAGCATAAAAAGGAAGTAAGAAGAATATAAAGAACAGAGGGCCCTGGGACATGGTTCTCTGATTACAGAACACCACGTACCCTTGCTGCAGTCACAAACAATTCAATGAAATGCCACAAAACCCAACAAACATTTGGGTACAGAGATGCTTCCCAGAAGCATCCCCAGCCTATGGCACCCCTCACCTCAGTGTGCCCCTCTGCACAGCCAGCTCTAACAGGATGGCCAAGGCCAAGTGTTGGTCCTGCAGGGGGATGCTTCCCGGCCCTTTGGTACCAGGCGTTCCATGAACATCCCTGAAATGAAAAGTGTATACAGGAATAAAGCAATGTCAGAGAAAGACAGCATGCTTACAATCACACTAACATGCCAATTATATTCTCTCCCTCATAGAAAGGTATATTTTTTAAATTTAGAATCAAGTTTCTGAGACTTGCTACTCAAATTTATTCAGAGATTTTAAAGTATACAATTAACTTGTAAAGACATTTTATTATAAGCGTTAATTCAGATACTGTATTACATTAGGACATATTCCAAGTTTCTGAAGCATAAAATAACTTATATCATTATTTAATACATAAGTACAAGAATATTTAGTTATTTTTCCATTTTCAATGAAGTATAAGACTATAAGAATATTGCTGGGCATGGTATAATCCCAGCTACTCAGGAGGCTGAGGCCAAAGGATCACTTGAGCCCAGGAGCTTGAGATCAGCCTGGACCACACAGCAAGATCCTGTCTCCAAATAAAGGAAAAAAAAAATTAACCAGGTGTGGTGGCGCATGCCTGTAATCCCAGCTACTGGGGAGGCTGAGGCAGGATCATCACTAAGCCCAGGAGTTCGAGGTTACAATGAGCTATGATAGTGCCACTGCACTCCAGCCTGGGTGACAGAATGAGACCACGTCTCTTAAAAAAAAAACACATAATAATTACAAGAGTATCACCATTCCGCTATAGAATTAGAGAAGAATCAATTTATAAAACCACCTGAGAATCTACAGGCAAAATGTCTATTCTTATTTTTATCTCTGATCAAAGAATATTTTTAGCTTTTCTTTGTTACCCAATAATAAACAATGAATTTTCTTAACCCAAGGTTGGGGAAGGAAAATCTTATGACATCAACATTACAATTGAACTTTTTTTTTTTTAATTTTTAAAAATTATTTTTCCTTTCTTCTTCTCTGCTTCCTTTTTTTTTTTTTTTTTCCTTTAGACTCCTGGCTTGACTGAAAGTTGAACTTTTCAAGTTAAGTCCAAGCCTATTTTCAGGGGCCCCAGCCTTAAAATTCTGTGGTGAAGTCTTCACCAGCACTCCTATGAAACAGACTAACAGCCGGGGGGCATGGACACCACGGGCATCCCTGATGGCAGGAAGAAGGCACAGTGGTGACCTCTGGCAAGGAGAGTGAGAAGGGGACTCAGTCTTCCCCTACATCTGTCACTGCTGTTGAGTTTTATAGAGTATATACATTTTTTAATATAAAAGCCAAAACAGAAACACACAGCACTCATTACCAGAGTTCATGTTTTTCCTTACAGACAAATGATTCACATCCAAATTTTTTTTACAGTAAAAAGACTACCTATAGGTTTAAACATTTTGATCTTGAGTAGTTTACTCCCATGTTATCTATGAAGACTTTAAACAGAGCACCACCCATCACACCCAGCAGTGGCTCCTATCAGAGAGGCACACAAGTGATCACTTTATAACCGATTCATCACCAAGTCATAACACAGCTAAAAAATAGGTAAATCACAAAAGCATCTTTTATTTTCTATTTCATTGAATGTGACAGCTTTCTGGGTCAAATCAGAGTGTTATAATTCAAACCATGTGAAAAGCTGAGAGCGAAGACCTGGAATCACAGAGCTGAGGGTGTGCTGGAAATACAGGTGAGAAACAACTTACTAAGTTTCTCAGCTCTGAAGAGGGATGAAAGGATGAGACTGAAGCACATTGGAACCCTTCACATAGGAAGGCATGAAAGGAAAGAACTCACCCTGTCACGACAGACCTGAGGAACTTGGTTGCTCTCTCCACCACCTCCAGCCACACGGAGGACACGGTGCTCTCGTCAAAGAGCGAGGCCTCGGGAAGAGCTCGCAGGGCATCCAGGGACTCCTGCAACAGCTCACTGCAGAGGTCTGCGTCCTCACCTGTGCACACACACGTCAGAGGAGGCCACCCACTGCCCTTCACTCTCCCACTGGGCCTCCCACCCCTCAACATGAGAAGATGCCACTTTCACCTTTTCAATCCCTCACTCAACAGACCAAAATCTAACATGGCTGTCTCAAACTCAATTCTGTATTTTGTGGCTCTCACATGAACAATACTAACATCTTGTTTCACAAATAAATTAGGACTGAGGCATTCCATGGTAGTGGTTTGCCGGGGCGGGGCTGGGGGGGGTGTAGGTCATGCACTCTTTTTTCTTTTTTGTCAGCATAGACCTGAAAAGTCAGACTCTGCAGCTTCTCACTTAACAAACAAGAAAAGTGAGACACAGAGGAACACATGGGATCAGCCCAAGGGCATACGGTGGCAGATGGAGCACAGAACCCAAATCTCCTGATGTATCAGGGAAACAGAACAACATGCCGGGTACACATACCTGACCGCCACGCCCTGCGTAAGAACGCAAAAGCAAAAGAGAGAGCGGCTCGGGATCCAACTCTGGCAAGTCCTTCCACCCCTTTACCGGTGGGCCGGGAACTGCGGACAACACACATGGGGGTGGTGATAACTGGTCAGCCAGAGAAATATGCAAATACTAAAATGAAATACATAATATGGAAGGATTTACACCACGATGTGATCAATGGTTTTCTTTAGATGGCAGGATCACAAGTGATTTTTAGTCTCATTTTTGTAAAAACATTTATCAAATGTCCTTTGTAAAGGAAAAGTTTTTTCTTTAAACAAAAAAAAAGACATTTATAACAAACTTTAAATGACTTGGAAAAGTGCTCACAAAATAATGCCAGGGAGCTGATATTCTAGAGGGGGGGTGAAGGTGGACAATAAACATAAATACGTAATTTCTACAGGAGGTAAACCTCCTGTAGGAAACACAAGGCAGGTGAAATGAAAGAAAAGTGCACAAAGAATGACACAATGGACACTTGGACTCCACCCCCGAGTTGGACGGCATTCACTTGGGTCATTCACACACCAGACCTGTGTGCTGGGCAGCGTGAAGGGCCAGTGTGCTCCACCTGTCCCCTTCCAGCCCACCCTGTGGAGTGACGCCCCCAAGTCTAGTGCTTATCATCCTCACATTTTTTATGCTTTTTACCACTTATATATGTTAATTAATAAGTCACAGTTTTATTCTGTATGTGATAAAAAGCTATACAAATAGTATACCCTAAAACTCCTGCAAAAAAAAGAAAAAAAAACTGGAATACAAAAATGCATATATAATATAAACTCAAGAATGGCACAACAAGTAATTTTATTTTCTACTTTATATTATATAGCACACATACACACACACAGTATAGTGAAGTATTTCTACTATAGACTATATTCCCCAAATTTAGTATAATTTGCTTTCATAATCAGGAGAAATGCTATTAAAAACAGGTAATGCTATGGATGATCTCCCCAAGATAGAACATCTCAATTAGAAGCAAGACCGTGGAGACCCCTGGGGCAGCTGGATGCACTTAGCTGCAAATGCTTAAATAATGCATGGGGAGCTCTAAGAGGAAACAAAAAACTGTAGTTACAGTCTGCCTCTGAGGGCACTGGGTGTCTGGGAGACAGGAATCTTTGTTTCTGAATGACAAATATAAACATTCCAAATATAGAAGTATAACAAGACCTATAGACCTTAAAACAGAAAGCACATGTGCTAAGTCTGTTCGGAGGAGGTGGGAAGACCACCCAACATGTGCCCTTACAGAAAGCTGTTCCGGGTAAGCATGAAGGTGGGCTCCCCTCGGGCAGTCAGAATCTTGTCCCTGGAGAAACTGCCCCACAGCCCTAGTCTGTATGGTCTAAGAAGTGCTATGCCTTCAATAAGTGGCTCTCTATTCTCCAGATATTCAAGAAAAAAATGGAAATACCTTGGACTCTCTCCCATCAACACCAGTCACCTACCCAAGCTAGTTCCACAAGAAAGGTAAAACACACCACTACCCAGTAAGTTGAGAAATGAGGAAAAGAAATCTACAAAAATTTAGGAGATATCACTACACACCTATCAGAATGGCTAAAGTAAAAACGTGACAAGACTAAATGCTAAAACTCATACATGGCTGGTGAGAATGTAAAGTGGTACTTCAATTCTAGAAAAAAAGTATGGCAATTTCTTACATTAGTGTTCCTTACATTTGTGTTTAAACCTAATCAGAAGATCCAGCAACTGCACTCTTGGGCATGAATCCCAGAGAAATGAAACTTATATTCATACAAAAACCTGTACATTACAGAGTAAAATTACCTAATTTTTTTAGAAAGTCTGTACATGAATATTCATAGTAGCTTTATTTGTCATTCTGTAACACAGTAGTAGCCCCTCCTCCCATAGATATGGAAGCATAAAATTGAGAGTGGGGAATATGTAACAAAGCGAATGGCCTGAAAAAAAACAAACAAAAAAAAAACCCAGCAAAAATTTTCTGTCTCTTTAAAACTTCCCCCACTCTTTGAGAGGTGCAGCCTGGCCTGCATCCCTGAGGCGGTTAACTCCTTTGTTAAAAGAGACAACTCAGCCATCCCAGGCAGCTGCCAACCCCCCAGCGAGCCCCCCAGGTGAGCGGCTGGAAGAGTTCCTGGCCTTTATCTTTGGCAGAGATGGGAAGATTAGAATAGTTAACAACAAAAGCCTAGAACTGAGGGGCCCTCTCTTTAAAAGCTCTGTTTCTGTTTATGCTCAGGAAATTTGGATTTTGAGATAAGAAGGTCTACCATTTTTCCTCCTTTGCCAGCAAACTAATAAAACTTCTCTTTCCACCTCCCCAAACCACTTGTTTTCCTTCGTTCTTATGCAGCCTCAAGGACAATTGCCAAGCTTTCGGTAACAGATTTCTGTGTAACAATACCCCAAAATTCGAAATAACTAAGACAAAGTGTGGTAGGTACATTCATACCATGGAATACTACTCAGGAATAATGATACATGCAACTACTTGGAAAAATCTCAAGGGAATTACACTGAGAGAAAAAAGCCAATCTCAAAAACTTACATAATAGACGAAGAGAACAGATTAATGATTGCTAGGTAAGGTGGGAGGAGGGAGAAAGAGATGGGTGTAGATATTAGAAGGGACTTTTGTCCATGTACCCTGCCTGCAGTGGTGGTCTCACACAAATCCACACATGTGGTCAAACTGCAAAGAAACAGACACACAACTGAGGGTATGTAAAACTGGAGAAATCAGAATACGATAGGCAGACTGTATCAAAGTGAATATCCTAGTTGTGATAATTGTGTTACAGTTTTATAAGCGTCTACCACTAGGGGAAACTGGGTGAAAAGTATAAGGAATCTTTGTACTATTTCTTACAAATGCATGTGAATCCACAATTACCTCAAAATAAAAAGTTTGTTTCCTTTTTTACTTTAAGAATTCTTCCACTTAGGCCAGGCATGGTGGCTCAGACCTGCAATCCTGGCACTCTGGGAGTCTGAGGCGGGAGGATTGCTTGAGCTCAGGAGTTGGAGACCAGCCTGAGCAAGAGCAAAACCCCATCTCTACTAAAAATAGATAAATTGGCTCGTGTGGTGGTCCGCTCCTGTAGTCCCAACTACTTGGGAGGCTGAGGCAGGAGGAGCACTTGAGCCCAGGAGTTTGACATTGCAGTGATGACAACACTGCACTAGCCAGGGCGACAGAGTAAGGCTCTATCTCAAAAAAAAAAATAAATTCTTCCACTTAATGAAAGACATATTCCAATTAATCCATCAACCCTTAAAGTCACTACAAAGAACACACAGAAAAATCAGCTGGGCTCTCAAACACTTCTGCATCTGAGGGACATCAGTTTGATTCAACAAAAATACAAGAGTGCTTACAGAATCTTAGCATCTACTGCCCGCCTACACAGAACCCTCTGCTGACCATCATGGCTGGTCAGAAAGGAAAGAGAGAACCATGCCACTGGCTATTATCAAATGGACAGGAATCTCGTCTGTCACTTAGTTTCATTTATTCTAAAATCATAGTGAAAAATATGACATGTTGGCCGGGCACAGTGGCTCACGCCTGTAATCCTAGCACTCTGGGAGGCCGAGGCGGGTGGATCGCTCGAGGTCAGGAGTTCGAGACCAGCCTGAGCAAGAGCGAGACCGTCTCTACTAAAAATAGAAACAAATTAGCTGGCCAACTAAAATATATATAGAAAAAATTAGCTGGGCATGGTGGCGCATGCCTGTAGTCCCAGCTACTCGGGAGGCTGAGGCAGTAGGATCGCTTAAGCCCAGGAGTTTGAGGTTGCTGTGAGCTAGGCTGACGCCACGGCACTCACTCTAGCCAGGGCAACAAAGTGACACTCTGTCTCAAAAAAAAATAATAATAATGACGTGTATACTCATCCCTCGTTATCTGCAGCAAATTGGTTCCAGAACCTCCCCCATACCAAAACCCAAGGATGCTCAAGTCCCTGATATAAAATAGCATAGTATTTGTATATAACCTACACACATCCTCCCATATACTTTAAATCATCTCTAGATTACTTATAATACTTAATATAATATAAATGCTATATAAATAGCTATTATGTTATATTGTTTTTTATTTGTAATATTTTTTGTTGTTGTGTTATTTTTTATTGGGTCTTTTGTTAAGAGTATGTTCAATCTGCAATTGGTTTAAACCATGGATGCAGAACCTGTAGATACAGAGGACCGACCATAATGTGATTTCAACTAGATTTAAACATAAAAAAAACAAGCAAACAGGTGACAAGGAGCATGCCTGTCTCCAGGGAGCAAGATGATTAGGGTTCTTTGCCTGCTTCTTTCTGCCTCCTGTACTGTCTATGTGCTCTCCAGGGAGTCAAAGTCACTAGTACAGTCAAATAAAGCCAACTCTCTTAACTACCTAAAATGAGTTCCATCTGGCATTCTAGTCGTTTAGCCTTCCAAGAACAAAAGTCTGGTAGACAGCTATATTTACGAAAAAATACAATTTTACACAAGCCTTAAACATTCTAGTGGCTGTTAGTAAATACCTCAGAGGAAGTCTGATGTATTAACAGACATCAACAAATTAAAACTCACATGCCCAGAAGCATCTCTTATAATAAAAGAATAAGAAAATCACATTAGGAAGAAATAAAATGAAGCATCTAAACTAGTTAGCACTAAACATTACAATCTGACTATTCCCTATCCAGTAGCAAAACAAAACAAAACAGAAAGAATACAACGTTTAGAACTCATTTTCAAAACTAGACTTTAGTTGATCTAAACCTCTGGCTGGCTTCTAAAAGGGTCTTTAAAACAATAACACAGATTACACAGCCATGCCCTGTTACTATATGAGCAAATTGGCAAATCCATTCTCCAGATTATACAAAACATACAAAAAGAGAAAGTAAAGAATAAAATTTCACAAGGTGAAGAAAGAGACTGCATGGAAAACTTTAAACTTTCCTAAACAAAACAGTCTGAATTTTATATTTAACTGACATCAGGATTCTTTCTTCATTTTATCATTACCTTTTTTTGTCCACAGGAGGCAGAGAAATGCTGCTGCTTTTCCACTTAACTTTGACATTCTCCTGAAAAACACTCCTATTCAAGGCAATGAAGTAGCGTTCCAAGATCACCAGCCTTTGCTTGAGTCTCAGGGCCGAGAGGGTGGTGGTGGCCGACTGGACGGCCAGAGCTTGCTGCTCTTTAACCAGCACAGAAAGACATTCCTTCAGTTCATTCACATCTAGAAAACAAGGCAAGAAAACATCTCACCTGTCAATATGTTGGCAACGGTTTGTTGTAATGTTGAGAAAATGGATAATGATGATAGGGAATACTTGAGTGCAGGAGATGTGCCACAAATGGTCTTGAACACGTTACACAAATTAGGAAATCCTCACACCCACCAGAGTAGTGCTGTCCATCCATTTTATGGATGAGGAAACTGAGGCACAGAATGGTTAAGTAACTGGCCCAAGGTCACACATAGGAGTACAGCACGTGACACAGACTACTCTTAGCCACCATAATATACTGCCTCTCTGTGAACATCATATAAAAGTTGTTAAGACAAAACTATAATGTCAATACTTACCAGTGGCACACTTCCTAGACAGAAAAACTCTAGTCATTATTTTCGTATTATAAAACCAAATCCAAAATAAAATCAGGCTGGGCGTAGTGGCTCACATCTGTAATCCTAGCACTCTGGAAGGCTGAAGTGAGAGGATCCCTTGAGGTCAGGAGTTCGAAATGAGCCTGAGCAACAGTGAGACCCTGTCTCCACTAAAAATAGAAAAAATTAGCTAGGCGTGGTGGTATGCACCTGTAGTCCCAGATACTTCGGGAGGCTGAAGTAGGAGGATTGCTTGAGCCCAGGCATTTGAGGTTGCTGTGAGCTAGGCTGATGCCACAGCACTCTAGCCCAGGCAACAGAATAAGACTGTCTCCAAAAAAAAAAAAAAAAAAAAAAAAATCAAGAGAAAAAAGGGGTCAAATTCATCAAAATGACATAAAAATCCTAACAGTGCACACACGTCATAACAATTTTAAAATACATGACAAAAAACTGCAGACTGAAAGCAAAAATCCACAATTAACACAAGAGATTTCAATACTCCTAGGAAGAGGAAGGAGCTAAGCTGCTAGACCGCTCTGCAATTCTCCCCATCACAATGAAGATACTCCATGGAAAGAAAGGAGACCAGTGACTGGATCTGATACCTCTGGAATGTTGAGACAGGCTTCTTGGTAAAAAAAACTACTAGCATTTGCTAGGAGAGGAGTCCTTACCTATGAAATGTTTTTAGGAAGATGTCGTTAGATTGCTTTTGGTAAATTTACCTAAAATCCATGGATTTATGGGACATGGCTCCCTGGAAAAGGTTCTGTAAGGTCTGTAACTATCTGGCTATAAAATGGAAACACCACATATCCTAAACGCTCCTTGCTATACACACCTCACTGAGAACCCTCATGTCTTAAGCTGGGCCAGAGAGAGGTAATCCAACACAAAGAGGACAGACCTGGGGAGCTGCACTGACTGTCCCTTATCTGTCCCTGCTTTGCCTGTGCATACAAGTATGGATATTACTATATCCTTAAAGTTACTAAGTAACTAGGTAAGATCTCTGATTCATGTCACCCTGACATGATATTCCAATCTTGTATGTTAGTTCAACTCCTCTCCCAATAGTGAACAGTACAAGTTGGCAGAAAATTATTGCAAGTCAAGAATACTTAAACAACACTATCAACTAACTTGACCTCACAAAGATTCACAGAGCAGAAAAATACACATTCTTTTCAAGTACACATGAAACATTCAACAGAACAGATTATACCCTGGCCATAAGACAAGTCTCAACACATTTTTAAAAACTGAAATCCCATAGTATGTTTTCTGACTGCAACTAAATTAAATTATAAATCATTAACAGGACACATTTGAAAACCCACAAATATTTGGAAATTAAATAATATATTTCCAAAATATAAATGAGTCAAAGAAGAAATTACAAGGTAAATTAGAAAATATTTTCAACTGAATGAAGATGAAAATGAATAAAGATCTCCAAATTTGTGAAATACAGCTCAACAATGCTTAGAGGGAAATTTATAGCTTCGAACACATATTAAAAAAGACGAAAGAACCAAAATCAATGATCTAAGCTTCTAACCTTAAGAAAGTAAGAGAGAGAGCAGCAGATAGAACCCAAAAAAAGCAGAATAAGTGAAATAATAAAGATTAAAGCAGAAATCAATAAAAAACAAAAACAACAGAAAAAAAAATCAATGAAATCAACTGGCTCTTTGGAAAAAATTAAATTGATAACTTCCACAAGACTGATCAAAATAAAAAAAAAATACAAGACACATTCCAACAAATTTCTAAATAACAGCTAACACTTGATAGCACATACTGCATGCAAGATACTAATAACAGCAAAAGCACTTTGCCTGACTTATTCTACTGATCCTATGAGGTAGATACTATTATTAACCCCAAATACAAATTATTTATATATATATATACACATATATGATGTGTGTATATATATATATATATACACATACATACATAATGTGTATATATATACACACATTTAAATGTATGTTCATGCAAAGAAAAAAAGTCTGAAATGCACACCAAACTGCTAATAGCAGCTAACTCTCAGAAGAAAACTTCAATTGGGTTGGGCAGTCAAGAGGAATTTCTACTTTACAAATCTTTATAAGAAAATATTCATTCATTTCATGTATATTTTAAAAATTAGAACAAAAATACATCAGGCATTTAAAAAACTAAATTACAAGATAAAGAAGCAAAGAATAAAAATACTGAGTTTTATTTGCATAGATAAAAGAAATAGATAATTATAAAAGTCCATCCACAATAAAGAATTCCTACAACTCAAAAACAAAAATAAAAACAAAAAACCCAATCCAATTCAAAAACAGGCAAAAGAC
The DNA here is from genome assembly GCF_020740605.2 of Lemur catta. Taxonomy (NCBI): domain Eukaryota; kingdom Metazoa; phylum Chordata; class Mammalia; order Primates; family Lemuridae; genus Lemur; species Lemur catta. Next base: position 22,203,154 of record NC_059136.1, read on the forward strand.
TTGAATAGACATTTCTCCAAAGAACATATACAAATGGCCAATAAGCACATGAAAAGATGCTGAAAATTACTAATCATTAGGGAAATACAAATCAAAACAATGAGATATTGTACCACCTCACACCCATTAGGAGTATTATCAAAAAAGAAAAAGGAAAACAAGTGTCATTGAAGGCGTAGAGAAAATGCAACCCTTACACATTGCTGGAAAAATGTAAAATGGTACAGCCACTGTGGAAAACAGTTTGACAGTTCTTCAAAAAGTTAAACATAGAATTACCATATTATCCAGCAATTCTACTCCTAGATAGAGATATATATATCCATATAGATACGGATATAGATATACACACACACACACAAAAATTAAAAACAGGAAATCAAGGTCAGGAGTGGTGGCTCACACCTGTAATCCCCACACTTTGGGAGGCTGTGGCAGGAGGATCCCTTGAAGCTAGGAGTTCAAGACCAGCCTGGTCAACACAGCAAGACCTCATATCCACAAAAAAAAAAATTAGCTGGGCTTGGTAGCGCATGCCTGTAGTCCCAGCTATTTGGGAGGCTGACAAAGGAGGATTGCTTGAGCCCAAGAGTTCAAGGTTGCAGAGACCTATGATTACACCACTGCACTCCAGACTAGATGACAGAGCAAAACCCTGTCATGGGGGAAAAAAAGAAAGGCAGGGACTCAGACACTTGTACACTCATGTTCATAGCAGCATTATTCACAATAGCCAAAAGGTGGAAGCAACCCAAGTGCCCATCACCTAATGAATGGATAAACAAAATGTGGTGTGTGTGTGTACATATATACATACAAAAAAAAATACGCTGGACTCTTATTCAGCCTTAAAAACGAAAGGAATTCTAACATACGATACAACCCTGAAAACATGCTAAGAGAAATAAGCCAGTCACAAAAGGACAAATACTGTATGGTTCCACTTACATGAGATAACTTGAGTAGTCAAATTCATAGAAACAAAAGTAGAATGGTGGTTGCTTGGGAGTAAGAGGGGAGTTACTATTTAGTGGGTATAGAGTTTCAGAGAAAATGAGCCAGGTGCAGTGGCTCACACCTGTAGTCCCAGCTACTAGGGAAGCTGAGGCAGGAGGATCACTTGAGCGCAGGAGTTCGAGGTTGCAATGAGCTATAATTATGCCACTGCATTCCAGCCTGAGCGACAGAGCGAGACTCTGTCTCAAAAAAAGAGAGAAAATGGAAAAAGTTCTAGAGATGGATGGTGGTGATGGCTGGGCAACAATGTGAATGTATGTAATGCCACTGAACTGTACACTTAAAAATTAATAAAATGGTAAGTTTTATATGTATTTTACCACAATGTAAAAAAATTTAAAATTAAGTTTTAGAAAATTTTATGGAAAAAAAAAAAAGTCCATCTAAGGTATTTAGAAAAGGAGTGGGAGTGTCAGATCAAGCTTTCCAAGGCACCAAAACTCAAATTACCTGGCTGCTTGCCCCATACCCAGCTCTCCAGGATTGATTTGGCCCTGTAAGCAGGTGCAGGAGCATCTTCTTCATCCTTTTTCTCTTTGTCATTCAGATCTTCTTTCTTTGATCCACTTTGAGCATCAACACCATCATCTGGAGAATTAAAAATTTTTAAATCTGTAATTGCTTTTCAAAATGCAACAGCCACTTGTCAGTTTCTTTGCAAATGTCCCCCCCCAAGAAATGAAAAATTACAACACACATCATTAACTGAATGTTTGATGATTTTAAAAATATAAGATATGAATCATAACTATAAGAGATCCAGTGTGATTTATTTGGTAGTCAATGACCCTTTTAATAAAGAAACCAATATATCACTCAAATTCTTTAAAGCATGAGTCTTCCAAAATGATATTCCATTAATTTCCTACTAGATTTCACAACTGAGAAATTTGGTCTTTGATATTTACCCACTTGAATTTCACACTAATTGCTTTTATCCAATGAAGCTCAATTGCTTGTACGTCCACAGGAAAAGGGGAGGACATGGAATGGGGGTAAGATTCAAAAATCATTGTTTAACTGTGTGCAATGTCCTACTCCACTGCCAAATGAGAACTACTCTACACAAGGCCATTACCACTGACAGTATAACTCAGGAGCATCGACAGAAAGGAAAAGTTAAGAAAAATGACTTTAGGCCATTAACAATTTAAAGTTTCAGTCAAGAACAACAGCCATAAAACTCCTTACATAGCAAGTGAAGAGGAAAGAACTAACCTTAAACTTGAAGTACAAACACATCCTATGATTAGTAAATAATTGCCTAAATGACATAATTTAAAATATATATACATAAAAATCTGTGAAAGAAATTACATCCCATTCAGATTATAAACAATAAGGAGTATCTAACAATCTCTAAGGAAACTATTCCTCTACTCACAACACTTCTCACACCAAATGTATGGATTTTCACATGAAGCAATTCTCCAGTTCTCTGCAACAACTATGTGCCAACAAATTCAATTCAATTCTGACACTAACCACCTAGAATCAGCCCAGACCCCACAGGTTAAGGGCTCAGTCCCATAAGACTGTCCCTACTTTAAAGCCAATCACAAGTAAGGTATACCTGTACTTGTATCTTGCACTTCACAGATGATTGTGGTTTTTATACATTCAAGGTTTGTGGCAACCTTGTGTCGAACAAGTCTATCAGCCTCATTTGCCCGCTGATGCTTATTTCACAGTGAAATAATCACACAGGTGTTTATTTTGTGTCTCTGTGTCACATTTTGGTAATTCTCACAATACATCAAACTTTTATTATTATTATTATTGTATCTGTTATGGTAATCTGTGATCAATGATCTTTGATGTTACTACTGAAATTGTTTTGGAGCACCACGAACCATGCCCATAGAATACAGTGAACTTAATCAATAAATGTCATGTGTGTTCTGACTACTCCACCAACTGGCCATTTCCCCATCTCTCTCCCTCTCCTTGGGCCTCCCTATTACCTAAGACACAACAACATTGAAATTAGGCCAATAAATAACCCTTAAGTGGCCTCTAAGTGTTCAAATGAAAGGAAGAGTCACATATTGCTCAAAAGCTAGAAATGATTAAGCTTAGTGACGAAGGCCTGTCGAAAGCCCAGATAGGCTGAAAGCCGAGGCCTCCTACACCAAACAGTCAGCCAAGTACTGAATGCAAACGAAAAGTTCTTGAAGGAAATTAAAAGTGCTACTCCAGTGAACACATGAATGATAAGAAATCAAAACAGCCTTACTGGTGATATGGAGTAAGTCTGAGTAGTCTATATAGAAGATCAAACCAGCCACAACATTCCCTCTTAAACTAAAACCTAATCCGAAGAAAAGCCCGAACTCTCTTCAATTCCATAAAGGCTGAGAGAGGTGAGAAAGCTGTAGGAGGAAAGTTTAAAGCTTCCAGAGATTGGCTTAAGAGGTTTAAGAAAAGAAGCTATCTCTGTAACATAAAAGTACAAGGGGAAGCAGCAAGTACTGATGCAGAAGCTGCAGCAAGTTATCCAGAAGATCTAAGACCATTAAAATTGAAGGTGACTACACAAAACAAGATTTTCAATGTAGATGAAACAGACTTCTACTGGAAAAAGATGCCATCTAGGCTTTCATAGCTAGAGAGAAGTCAATGCCTGGTTTCAAAGCTACAAAGGACAGGCTGACTCTTTTTGTTAGGGCTATTGTAGCTGGTAACTTGAAATTGAAGCCAATGCTCCTTTACTATTCCAAAAATCCTAGAACCCTTGAGAATGATGCTACATCTACTCGGCCTGTGCTCTATAAATAGAACAAAGCCTAAATGACAGCACATCTGTTTACAGCATGGTTTACTGAATATTTTAACCCCACTGTTGAGACCTACCACTCAGAAAAAAAGATTCCTTTCGAAGTATTACTGTTCATTGACAACGTGCTCTTGGTGACCATCACCCAAGAGCTCTGATGGAAATGTACAAATAGATTAATGTTGTTTTCATGCCTGTTAACGCAACATCCATTCTGTAGCCCAGGGAGGAAGGAGTCATTTTGATTTTCAAGTCTTATTGTTTAAGAAATATATTTCATAAGGGTATAAACTGCCATAAGTAATGATTCCTCTGAGAGATCTGGGCAAATTAAATTGAAAACCTTCTGTAAAAGATTCACCATTCTAGATGCCACTGACAGCATTCATGATTCATGAGAGGATCTCAAAATATAAGCATTAAGGAGTATGGAAGAAGTTGATTCCAGTGGATGACTTTGAGGGGTTCAAGACTTCAGCGGAGGAAGTAACTGCAGATGTGGTGGAAATAGCAAGAGAACTTGAATTAGGAGTGGAGTCTGAAGATGTATCTGAATTGCTACAATCTCATAATAAAACTCGAATCAATTAAGAGTTGTTTCTTCTTATAGATGAGCAAAAAGTGGTTTCTTGAGATGGAATCTACTCTTGGTGAAGCTGCAGTGAAAACTTGAAATGACAACAAAGGATTTAGAATATTCCATAAACTTAGCTGAGAAAATAGCAGCAGGGTTTGAGAGGACTGTCTACAATTTTGAAAGAAGTTCTACTATGGGTAAAATACTATCAAAAAGCATCACATGCTACAGAGCAATCTTTCATGAAATGAAGAGTCCATCACTGTCGAAGAGACAACTTCTGCATTATGAAAGGAAGAGTAGATTTCACCACTGTCTGTGAAAAGAAAATCAAAGTCTCAGGGCCACCCCTTTAATGCCTTATGCAAAAGAGAATGTAAAAGCCTCAGGCCCCTGTGAAGAACTGGCCCCACAGATCATTCATTAAGGAAATTCCTTGCCAACTTCCTATAAGCAAGGACATACAAATTATACCTAGCACCTAAAACTAAAGCCTGTTGGATTCCACACTAATAATGAATTATAAGCTTATCTTACAAGTAACAGAACTATAGACAAGACAAAAATCAGACATTATTCCACCTACCCAGAGACATCTACATAATTGATACTTCCTTCACTCCCTTATTTTATGTAAAATGTTGATTTCTTGGGCCTCACAAGAATGTAAACATTACCTCATCAACCCCTCCTCCCCACTGCCTTTTTCCTTCTCCGTGTGCCTTTTTAAAACACTGAAGGTTCTAACTTCGCCTTCAGACAAACAGCCACAGCTTGTCTGCAGTTCATATTTTTCCCAGGCACATCCTCAAAATCTTGGCTTAATAAACCTACACGGATTGAGATTGATGCCTCACTCATTTATTTGAGTCAACATGTCTTATCTGTAACTGCCACAGCCACCCCAACCTTCAGGGACTGCCACCCTGATCACTCACCAGCCATCAACCTCAAAGTGAGCTCCCCCCACCAGCAAAAAAGTGACAACTCCGTGAGGGCTCAGATGATTGTTAGCATTTTTTAGCAATAAAGTATTTAATTAAGGTATGTACATTGATTTTTAGACATAATGCTACTGTACACTTAAGAGATTACACAGTATAATGTAAACATAACTTTTATATGCACCAGGAAACCAAAAAATTTGTATGACTCACTTTATTGCGATACTTGTTTTGTTGTGATATTTGCTTTACTCCAGTGGTCTGGAACTGAGCCCACAATATCTCTGAGGTACATCTGTAGTAAGTAGGTCCCGAGGTAACTCACAGCTTCTGTCTGACGTGGCTACAAATGGGAAGTTCCCACAACTCCCTTCTCAGGGTCCTCAAGTTCTAATATAATTTGCTGTAATGGCTAACTCAGGGAAACACTCTGCTCTTATCAGTTTATTAGAAAGGATATTATAAAGGATACAAATAAACAGCCAGATGAAGGGCTACACGGACAAGGTTTGGAGGGGTCCCAAGCACAGGCGCTTCTGTCCCTGTGGAGTTCAGGTGTGCCATCATCCCAGCATGTGCAAGCGTTCACCAATCTGGAGGTTCCCAGAACTCATCATTTAGGGTTTTTATGGAACCTTCATTATGTGGGCATGATTGATTTAATCATTAGTCATTGGTGATTGGCTCAACTTCCAGCCCCTCTCTCATCCCGAGGTCTGGGGCGGGGCTAGACGTCACAACCCTCTAACCATGCCTTGGTCTTTCAGGTGACCACCCCCCACCATGAAGCCATCTAGGGACTCCAGCCACCAGACATCACTTTGGGGATTCCAAGGGTTTTAGAATCCCTCATGTTAGGCAGGGGATTACAATCGAATGTAACAAAAGATGCTCCTATCACCCGAACACTCAGGAAATTATGAGCATTTCTGGAGCCCTGTGTCACAAACCAGGGACAGAGACCAAGTGTATATTATCACAATATCTAAAACCAACAAGAGACAAACATTCAAGAAACTCCTACAATCTATCAGAAAAATATCAAACATCTGATAGAAAAGCAGGGAAATCACTAGTGAGGAACTCAAATGGCTAATGCTATGAAGAAATACTCAAAGTCATGTTTAGAAAAACATAAAACAATGAATTATTACCTTATACTCACCAAACTGGCAAATATTAGAGTGCCAGAATATAAACTCTAAGATAGGATTTTGTTTTGCTTTTTCATCTGGTTTTGTTTTCTGATATATCCAAAGTGCCTAGTACAACGTGTGCCAGGTAACGGCACTCAGTGATCTGTTCAATGACTAAATAATGCCACATATGGTAGAAACATGGGGCTAGAGGCACATACCTTCAGGCACTGCTACAGGAGGGCAGATCCTGATGTGCAAATGAGTTATAGGGAAGGCCCCCCCCAGTCCCCTCAGGGTCTACTTCCCCCCTTAGCTCTTGCCCAGGCCCAGGAGGCACCTGTGCGGGTGGTTCACGACTAATAAGATGTGGAGGACAGAAACCATGCAGCAGTCCAAGGAACCATGGGTACAACGGAAAAACAGTGCTGGGCCAGGCACAGTGACTCATGCTTGTAATTCCATCACTTTGGGAGGCCCAAGTGAGAGGATCACTTGAGGCCAGGAGTTTGAGACCAGCCTGAGCAACACAGCGAGACCCTGTGTGGAAATCTGCCTTATGTTTGCCTTTTCTTTTCTCTGTCCTCTTGCTCCAGGCCCATAAAATCCATTATGGTGGGAGGCAAGGGAGGCCAGGGAATCTTCAGGAACTGAAACTTAGAAGGGAATTGTCTTCTCCAGTTGGTGAGCTAAGTCCTTCGTTATTGGTTTTCTCTTTCTCTGTGCTACCACCACAGAGGCCCAGACATAGAAAACTGACAAAAAAGGTGGTTATGGGCAGAGGACCAAAACCAGAAGGCCCAAGGAACCAGAGGACCAAAACCAGGGAGACAGCTGAGAAAGAGGAACTCCAGAAACTGACCCAATCAAGTTGTTTATCAGCTACTGGGTTTCCCTCAGTCTGGACATGCTTAGATGTGATCCTAACCAACATACCAAAGAAGCTGAGGGCTGAGCTAGCAGATGGCCCTCTGCCCAGTCCCACACTTCATGCATACTGGGATAGAGCCAACTCACACTCTAGGGACAAGAGGACAGAGCTGGCATCAGGACCACAGCCCACAGATGTAGGGCTACAGCCTGTGACCTAAATATAACCAGGTCGATTGCTGCTATAGGAGTCAAACAAGGTCCAGTCTCAGAACCTAATCATTAAAATAACCAGGAAACAATACAATATAGGAAGAACCAGTCAACCTCAACTTGCATGGGAAAAGACAATCAACCGATAAGGGTGAAATGACAGATGCTGAAATTTTTTGACAAAGGTTTTTTTTTTTTTTTTAGACAGAGTCTCACTCTGTTGCCCAGGCTAGAGTGAGTGCCGTGGCGTCAGCCTTGCTCACAGCAACCTCAAACTCCTGGGCTCAAGCAATCCTCCTGCCTCAGCCTCCCGAGTAGCTGGGACTACAGGCATGCGCCACCATGCCCAGCTAATTTTTTCTATATATATTTTAGTTGGCCAGCTAATTTGTTTCTATTTTTAGTAGAGACGGTCTCGCTCTTGCTCAGGCTGGTCTCGAACTCCTGAGCTCAAACGATCTGCCCGCCTCGGCCTCCCATAGTGCTGGGATTACAGGCGTGAGCCACCGCGCCCGGCCCTTGACAAAGGTTTTAAGCTACCTATTATAAAATTATTCAGTCAAATGTAAACATTCTTGAAATAATAGGAAAATAGAAAGTCACAGCAAAGATACAAAAGATATATAAAGAAGAATCAAATGGAAATTTTAGAACAGAAAAATACAGTAACAAAAACCTTAATGACTCGCTAGACTCAATAACAGAATGGAGATGACAGAGAAAGGAGCCAGTGAGCTTGAAGAACTGAACAACAGAGAGAAGAGACTGAAAATGAAAACAGTCTCGGGGCACTGGGAAAAAGTAACAAAAGAAGAGAGAAAAGGTATGATGCTGAAAAAAAATATTTGAAGAACTATTAGCTGAAAACTTCCTAAGTTTGGCAAAAGATATAAACCTGAAAAATCTGGGCAAACCTCAAACAAGATAAATCCAAAGAAAGCCATGCTCAGATACATCATAATCAAACTGCTAAAAACTAAAGACAAAAAAATCTTAAAAAGTGCCAGAAAAAGAAAGACAGGAGAATATAGTGTGTGGCCTAAAATTAAGGCTTAATATTATTATGCTGCCTGGTAAAATCAAGAGGGCCTCAGCTGGGCACAGTGGCTCATGCCTGCAATCCTAGCACTCTGGGAGGCCAAGGCAGGAGAATCACTTGAGGTCAGGAGTTCGAGACCAGCCTGAGTAAGAACAAGACCCCATCTCTACTAAAAATAGAAAAAATTAGCTGGGTAACTAAAAATAGAAACAAAAAATTAACCGAGTGTGGTGGTGAGTGCCTGCTGAGAGGCTGAGACAGGAGGATCACTTAAGCTCAGGCATTTTAGGTTGCTATGAGCTAGGCTGAAGCCACAGCACTCTAGCCCAGGCAACAGAACACGACTCCGTCTCAAAAAAAAAAAAAAGAGGGCCTCGAATGGCCTAGCCACAAGTTCTACCCACTCTGCTCCCATGGATAAGGTTCTGAAAGCAAACAACCCTCCTCAACAGGGACAAGGTACATCCCTGAGTAGGGGGCTTCAGGACTCTGCCAGGCCACAGAGTTATCCAAATAAGCCAATCACATCTTCCCATAGGAGCCAGCGTCACCTCACCCTCCTGTTCCTACACAGTTTGCCTCTATGGTCCCTGGTGGTACACTCTGCTCCCAAGTCCAGCCCTTATATGGCTCTGTGGCATTTGGTGCCCTCTACCCACCAGGCTATGAGTACATATGACTAATAAGCTGCTATCTCATCTGTCCAGCACCAGGTGTCACATGTTCAGCCAACCTCATGACCCTAGCACAGGAATCCCCTAGGGTTATACACAGAACAGAGCTTTAACTAACTTCTCCTTGGCTATTTAACTAGTTCCATGATACAGCTTTTTCTGTGCAAAAGATTTAAACAGAAACGTCACCGCAGAGGATACAAGGGTGGCAAACAAGAACATGAAAAGATATTCAACATCATTAGCCATTAAGGAAATGCAAATTAAAACCACAGTAAGATCCCACTGCAGATTTATTAGAACGACAAAAATAAAAAATACTGATAATACCAAGTGCTGACAAAGATATAGGACAGAAACTGTCATACATTAATGGTGGGAATGCAAAATAATAAAGCCACTCTGGAAAATAGTTTGACAATTTCCTATAAAGTGAAACATACACTTATCACGTGACCCAGCAATCACACTACTAGGTATTTATCCTAGGAAAATGGAAACTATATCCACATAAAACCTGTACAGTAACATTCATAGCAGGATTATTGTAACTGCCAAAAAATAGAAACAACCAATGGCCTTCAATAGGTGAATGGATAAACACTCTGTAGTACACTCAAATGATGGAATACTATTCAGCAATAAAAAGAATTACTAATACACAAAACAACATGGATGAATCTCAAAGATATAATTTGTGAGTAAATGAAGCCAGATTCAAAATGTTACATAATGTATGATTCCACTTATACGGCATTCTCAAAAAGAAAAAACTAAACTGAGAGAGAACAGATCAGTGTTTGGCAGGGGCTAGAGTCAGGGAATATGTGATTCAAAGGTGCAACATAAGGGAGTTTTTTGAGGTGATGAAACTGTTTCCAGTCTTGATTATGGTGGAGCTTACATAAATCTATACATGTGTTAAAATTTATTAAACTGGTCATCGGAAAGGAACGAAGTTTACTATATGATAATTTTTAAATAAAAAAATTTTAAACGGTTCTCATTAAAATTACACTCCAGTTTCAATGAAAATCAACAAATATATATTTATTATAACATCCAGCACACTCAGAGCACTTTTATACAAAAGTAAGAAGGTATCGTCTATGACTCTGAGACACTTTAGAAAAAAACCTATCGCACACATCTAACTAATCAATACAAATCAGCCTTTGGAAAGAGAAATATGCAGGTCCAGGGAGGACAGCTGGAAGATAGTCTAGAGGAATCGTGTCACAGCAGGGATCAGGGTCCCAAGGGCTGAAGTGGGGCATGGCCTGCATCCAGGAAGGGACTGGGAAATGCATCCTAAGTGAAGCAAGGGCAGGGTCCTGTTCTGCAGCAGATGAGCATTTATCCTGATCTGAGAAACTAAATATAAGCTTAAATAAGTCTCATTTAGCCTATTTCAATTTAATAACATGGGAAGTGTGAGAACAAAGTAGAATTCAGAAGTTTGAGAAATGAAATACATTTAATTCATAATCATACACAAAAAAGTAGGACATTAGTAGGAAAAAAAAAGGAGGCAGCTAATGGAAAGTAAAAATAAGCTAACATGTACTAGGCAAAGCCTCTGGCCCGGCAACTGTACATTATCCTTTCATATCTTTACAAATGGCTTTGCAAGGAGGCAGGCCTTTGTCGTCTCCAGCTTACCAAGGTAGAAACTGTAGCTCATAGAGTAGGTTCTGGCCAAGAACACAGACTCAGGTGACAACACAAGTGTTGACTCTAAATGTTAGACTCTGCCCTACACGTAGCCCAGGGGCCAAATCCAGCCCGCAGCCTATTCATGTATGGTCCAAAAGCAAAGAAAGGATTTTACCTTTTTAAATGACTAAAAAATAATCAGAAGAAAAATAATATTTCATGACTTGTAAACATGTGAACTTCACATTTTGGTGTCCATAAATAAAGTTTTATTGGCATATAGCCACGCCCTTGCTTTAATATTGTCTGAAGCTACTTTCACACTACAACTATAACAGGGTCCCATGGTTATGAGTGAGACCATATGGTCCACAAAGCCCAAAATATTTACTATGCAGCCATTTATAGAAAGTTTGCATGCTAAAAATTTTACAAATATAAAAAGAAAGCAAAAACATTTTTTTTCTTTTTTTTTTCCAGACAGGCCATCACCCAGGCCAGAGTACAATGGTATCATTATAGTTCACTGCAGCCTCAAACTCCTGGGCTCAAGCAATCCTCCTGCCTCAGTCACCCTCCCGAGTAGCTGGGACTACAGGCGCACTCCACCATGCCTGTTAATTTTTTTTATTTTTTTTATAGAGACAAGGTCTCCTATGTTGCCCAAGCTGGTCCTGAACTCCTGGCCTCAAGCAATCCTTCTGCCTCGGCCTCTCAAAGTGTTAGGATTACTGGCATGAGCCACAGCACCCAACCCAAAATTCTTAATTTTAAACTCAATATACTGGGAACACTGGTCATATAATCTCCTCTTCAGGATGAAAAGCTTCTTCAACAGTCTCTAGGAAGTAGACAAGAAGCATCGATAAGTACACCTCAAGTTTTATTCTCAGAAGCATAAATTAAAACACCTTACAACAAAATGCAGGATGAAGTCACTGGAGGCCATGAAAACAACCAAGAATAATTAGCACCACCAGCTGAAAGATAGCATGCACATTAGCTTCTGTGTTTGTCTGCTCTCCTTTTCACCACTGCAGGGTTCCAAGTTTACAGAGAGAAAACAGAACACAAACTGCCCAAGCACACTGCAAATTATGGCATGCCTGGGAGAAGGGAAGGCCGGGGTGGGCAGCAATATCCTGAAGGGCCGCTGAGGGCAGAAGCAGGGGAGCAGATTCTGGATGTTAATAAGAAATGTTAACTTGAAAAAGAAAAAGACTATAATCCATCCTAGCCTAGGGCTGGTCTTTTGTGGTACATGACCCCAAAGGGGGACACAAAAGCTTGCTACCTGGGAGGGAGTTTTCTTTCCTTACCAGTAGGCCCAGGAGGTTCTAAATGTGATTGCAAATGAAAGTAAGGATAGTTTATCCCAGGGGAAAGTGCAAGTTATTAGAAGCCACTATTTCTCAGAAACAAACTATGAAGTAATCCACCTTGACAACAGTAAGAACCCACACAAGGGTGCCTGAATGTGAAAGAAAGTATTAAGCAAACTAAAAGAAAACTTCAAAGAAATGAAAACTGTGCATTTAAGGAACATCTACTCTAATCTGTATTTTCCTCACAGTTAGCTACAATACAACTGACGTTAATATATACATATCTAAAAAATTGAATTTGATATATATAAATCTATCTGTAAATATGTTCTGATAATAAAAAGCACATATGCCACACTAAAAATAGAAACTTTTACTTAATGCCAAAAAATGTCCCCCAAAATCCCATTCAGTTGCGATCTACATAAAGAACAATTACGCTTTGCTTTGTTAACCACATGATTTTTAAAAGAACAAAAGACAAAAAAAGTCATCAAATGTAATGAATAAAATATATACTCTGGATTTTTCTATGTAATTAGCTTTTCTTAGAGCATCTTTTAGAGCTAGTGCTTCATGGAAAACACTTTGGGAAATATTGTTTTAATTTATTCTACTGGAGAGCTAAAAGGAAGTATAAAACTTTTTAAAATATACAGAATGAACTACTGATACACGCAAAAAAAAGAAAATCAAAAGCATTATGCAGAGTGAAAGAAGCCAGACATAAAAAAGCACACATGATTGCATGATTCCATTCACATGAAGTTCTAGAACAATCAAAACTAATCACTGGTGGAGAAAGATCAGATCAGCGATTGTCTCTGGACAGTGGGGGCAGCCACGGACCCAGAAAGGGCATGAGAGAGTAATATTAAAGGTTTAGGTTACACAGGTTCCCTTTCTCAACACTTACGGGATGGTAAACTTAAAATATATACATTGCATCATACATAAATTTTACGTGAAAGACAAAAAACTAAACCCAAGTTAATGATATGCATGAAACACCCAAGAGAGCCGGGTGAGACACACGCATGGATGGACTGATGGAAGGACGTGAAGCCAGGAGTCTATGATAAATGAGGGCGGTCAAAGGCTGGCAGCAGGACCGGGGTGGGTGTACAGTGGGTCACTGTTTACCAATTCAGTTATTCTGTGTGTGTGTGGAAATTTTCAAATAAACATCAGAAAAAACAGGGATAACTGCTAGATGTTGTAGCTGAAAAGATACACTAATACTTTTTCCCATATATTTTCAAGTGGACACTATCTCAATTCATTCCACAAAGAGAAGAAGAAATACTTTCTAAAGTAGCTTTATCCATCTTGATGACTTTTAAGTAGGGGGAGCAACAAACTTCAGCAATGGGTCTCAACCCGGGCTCTGCAGAGCCGCCAAGTTTGGGGTAGGTACAGGCATCTATTTCTTTGTAAAGCCTCAATGGTAATTCTGATACATAACCAAAGTCAAGAACAACCAAATGATAAGAGTCTTATTGAGTTTTCATAACCATAGACCTAAACAAGATTGCCCACTGCCATTTCTTTGTGGGCCAAAGGCTTCTAAAGATTGTTTTATACACTCCCAAAGGAGAGTCACACAGGAAAAATTTTAGGAATAATTATTTTCACTCAATCTTGTCATAATCAATATTTATAGTAAGCCAAGGTAACACCTGTTCAAAACTTACAGAAAGAAATATCACCCAGTTCCTATAAGCCACAAACTAAACGCTAGAAAAGAGCACTACAAATACAGCCAGGTGGTTTTACAACAAAAATGCCTTTAATTCACATAAAACAATAAAATCCAAGTAGTTTATAATATTAACTATCATTTTAGGCAACAGTCATTAAAGTGAAAAACAAAACTTCAAAGGGTTATGTTCAAAAGCTCCTGCTCCTGTAGCACATTAAAAATTTTCTCTAAAATACAATTTATAATGGTCCTTACAAAATGAAAAATACTAGTTAAAGGCCCTTACCTTTTCTAGAAGGGAGTTCTCCATTCTGTATTAATTCTGTCCCAGTATATACAATTTCTCCATCTTTAACCATTTCATTCCACAGACCACAGAGCCCATCTCTTGCGAATGCAAGCTGGCGATGATAAACAAGATAAACTTACAGAGTGTTCATATTCACAGTTCAAGTCTTAATGATACAGGGAAAAACATCTCATTTACCCTCATTTATTCAACCATTCAATAATAAATCAATGATTTATTTATTCAATAATAAATTTAATGAAAATCATCCAAGTATAGTTAAGGGAAATAGGCACAGTGCATAAGACTATACATATGCTCACTTTGTGTGAGATACAAGAGAAAGGACACATACATGTGCATGTGTGTAATCTGAAAAGATAAACCAAAAGATTACCAATGATTACCTGTGGGGAGACAGGGAGGGGACGTGGTGAAGACAGCAGGGAACAGTGAAGGCAAAATTGTGAGTACACTTTATAGATCTTTACTTTTAAAACATATATATGCTTTCATCTTCAGAAATTAAAATTAGTTCATAAAAAAATAAAACCTACAACTGGTAACAAGCAAATTAACCTATGTAAATAAAAAGAAATATATTTCCCAACTACTCAGGAGGCTGAGGCAGGAGAATGACTTGAGCCCAGAAGTTTGAGTATGGCCTGGGCAACATAGCAAAACCCTGTTTCAAAAAAAATGTATTTCAACTTCAAGGGACTTTTGAAGTATACATCAATAGTGGAATATACTCTAAGGGAAAAAAAATCTTAAACTTTATTCATTGGTCTTATTGAGATCCTAATTTTGACATTATTATTTTAAAACTATTTCATGTATGCTATATAATAAAAGTGTTAATATTACCAGAAACTAAGGTTTTAAGTGTAAAAGATAAAAATCAAAGAAATTTTTAAAAACAATTTGAATTAGAAATCTCACTATGTACTTTATTTTTTAATATATTTGCTTGCTCTGCCTCTGGACAGGACCTAGAATCAATAGCACTCTGACAGCAAGTAGCCAGATACTGGTCTCTAAGCAGCATTTCCCACTAAAAGAAACCAGGGCTCTTCAGGGAAAAAGGGCCAGGTAGGACAAGGTGAGCCAGGAATATCTTGTTTCCTCCAAAAAAATTGCTCAAAGACTGATGGGGACTCCTGGCCAAAGAACAATTTTGAGTATCAAAATACATAGCTAAATGGACTACAAAATTAAATAAAAACATGAGTCCATAGTAATGTTTAAAGAAAAAACAAAAACACCCTTGCATGTCGGTATTTGTGAGTCAGAAAAGTTTTCCCAGAGCTAGCAAAAAGCACAGAGCAGGGAAAGGAGAGTTTCAAACACCCAGGTAAGGTAGTCCTTCTGAAAACTGCAAATGCAACAGAAGCCCTCTTCTGTGACACAAAACACATTTTAAATTAAAAGAGACATATCTGTTTGACCATCTTTTAATGGAAAACCAGAGTCTTGTCTTTGTGCATAAGTCTACTACCTCATTCCTTGTCACCATTCCACTATGAAGCACCCACTATTTCCACTGTGAGTTTCTTTAAAATGGAGCAAGAATTGAAGGACACTTTGTAAGCAATCTCAGAACAGAATTCTAGACCTTTAAGACTTTTTCTCCAAGCCGGCTGTGGTGGCTCACGCCTGTAATCCTAACACTCTAGGAGGCCAAGGGGGGAGGATCATTTGAGGTCAGGAGTTCGAGACCAGCCTCAGCAAGAGCGAGATCCCCGTCTCTACTAAAAATAGAAAGAAATTAGCCAGGCAACAAAAAATAGAAAAAAATTATCTAAGCACAGGTCTGTAAACCCAGCCACTCAGGACGCTGAGGCAGGAGGATCACTTGAGCCCAGGAGTTTGAGGTTGCTGTTAGCTAGGCTGACACCACGGCACTCTAGCCTGGGCAACAGAGCAAGACTCTGTCTCAAACAAACAAATAAAAAAGACTTTTTCTCCAATTGCTTACAGTTTTATTCCACCTATCTGTATAAGTAAATTTTTAGCATCTCACTTTTATCCAGATTATCTATAGTAGGCAAAACCCTAAGATGATGCCCCCCCCACCACAAGATTCTGGCCCCCAGGTATACATACACATCTCCCTGAGTATGGAGAGGACCTGTGGCTAGAACAGGATGTCACACCTGTGATGAGGTTTTGTTTGTTCTATGACAAAGGTGAAAGGATTCTGCCCATGTAATTTAGGTTCCAAGTCAGTTGCTTTCTAGTTAATTAAAAGGAAGATTAAGGTGGGCATGGTGGCATGTGCCTGTAGTCCCAGCTACTGGAGAGGCTGAGGCGGGAGGATTGCTTGAGCTCAAAAGTTCAACTCCAGCCTGGGCAACATAGCGAGATAGTCTTTTGGGGGGAAAAAAAAAAAAAGGAGGATTATTCTGGGGGCCTACTGAATCAGATGAAAGCCCTCTAAAGAGGGACTTTGCCATTCTGAAGAGATGCTCTCCATGGGTCTTGAAGAAGCAAGCAATCAGATTGTGAACTGCCTATGGAGAGGAGCAGCCTCTAAGAGTCTAGGGCTTTAGTCTCACAATGAACTGCAATGAACTCAATTCTGCCAACAGGACCGAGCTCCAGATGAGAGAGTGGCTTGGCCAACACCTTGACTACAGCCTTGTGATACCCACAGCAGAGGACTGAGCTAAGCCTCGGCCAGACTCCTGGCTCACAGAAACTATAAGAGTATAAATGTGCGTTGTGTTACGTTGCTAACTTTGTGGTTAGTGACTTGTTTCACAGCAATAAAAAACTAAGCATCCTACTTAAGTTTTTTGTAGCAGCAACAGCTTTCCCTCAGCACTGTTATTTCATCTGTCACATCACTAACAAGACAACTCCCATAAACATACTTGGAACCAAAACATAGGACTCTTGGCAAAAGTACCAGATAGCAGGGGGAGAGGTAAACTCCTTAAAAACTGAGCTGTGGGCATTCGGGGCCCTGAGGCTTATCAAGGGACTGGAAAGGCTTGGCTCATCTGCTCATTGGCTAAGAGGAGGGCAACTAAGACCTATTACAGAGGTGCAGTCCAGTCCCCTACAGTGCACACAAGGTTGACCTCGGCCTCAGGTGTGCCAAGCTCCAGGAGTTACACACCATCTTTAGGCACTTGAGGGAACAGGTCATTTGACATGCTCCTTAAAGTAATAATTCAGTATCAATGCAACGGATGAAGACAAAGGAGGACAGAGCTCACATCACATCACACCATCCCTATCTATCTCGCTTGCCAACTGGACTGCAGGCACCTTCTGAGTAGGATCTGTTTTAAATCCTCATCTCCCTGGTGCTTATCTCATTGACAGGGTACGTTTTCAAGAAATGTTTACAGAATTAACTAATTAGTCCATTTTTAAATGATATTATTCAAAACTGATTTTTTAACCTTTTAAAGCACAAAGATGGAGGTTGTAAAGGAAAAGTACAATATATAAGAAAATTATTTGCATGTTCGAGCGGACTATTCATTATTTTACTATGAAGGTACTCCTAAAAACTACTAAAGTTATATCATTCTAAATTGGAAAACATCAATATTTTACAGTAATTTCAGTTATGGTATTCTAAATAGCCTTGTGATAAAAGTTATACAAAAGTATATACTGCTTTTCTTTTCATTCCTATTCAAGTTCTCCATCAAAGAAAAGTTTGGTGCTGAAAATGACCTTGGCTGGACAGACATAAGCATTACTAAAAAGGCACAATGAGACATTGAGTCTTTTGGGGTTTTTCCCCTTAAAACAAAACAGTAGAGTCAAGTTGTCATTTGAGGATTTTGTTTAACATCAGCACAGGGACATCTAAATGAACAATGCTGCATGTTTTGAATTACTCTGACAAAATGTCATATAAAGGATTACCAAATTCTCTTTTTTATCATGGAATCTTGTAAACAAAAATCTTTCTATTGAGGAAGCTGCATGTGGATGCTGGAGGCAAAGAGCACCTTTTAGAATCTAGTTCTAAAAACACCAAGTAAGTTACCTATATTTACAAAATTCTTTTATTTCTACATGTCATCATCTATCAAGTGCTTTATTAGTCAGAAAACTTGAGAATAGAATTTACCAAGATGTTTACAATTACACTTTTTAATATACTAATATTTCTAAGCATAAAGTGATAATATTTATATTCAATAAATTGAAGTTTAATTTTAAAAGCTTATTTTATGTTTAATCATTTTAAATTGATGATTAGAAGAAGAGACAATCGCTTCTCAGCCTTTTGGATAAGATCGAGTGTAGAAGAGATTAATAAATGGTTCCAGTTTAAGTACAATCAAATGCTCTGATGGACCACAAGGGCATTATGCTAAGTGAACAAGCCAATCTCAAAAAGTCACACACAATAGAATAATCTCACAATAACAAAATTACAGAGATGGAGAACAGATCAGCGGTTGGTTGCCAGGAATTAGAGACAGTGGTGGAAGGAGGGTGGGTGTGACTATAGCAGGTAGCAGGAGGGAGACCTTTGTAGTGATGAAACAGTTCTATATCCTAATTGTAGCTGTTACATGAACAGACACATCTGATGCAATGGCCCAGAACTACACACATACACACACACTGTACCAGGGAAACTTCTGAGTTTTGATAATGGATCATAGTTACATGAGATGTAACCACTGGGTAAAGAGTACATGGTGACCTCTCTACTTTCTTTACAACTTCCTGTGAGTCTATTATTATTTCAAAATAAAAAGTTAAAAAAAAATTGCTTCATACATATCTAATTTCATGTGCCACTTCAAAGAACCCAAAAATAGAAACTGTAGGAAATTCATCTGAGTGCAGCTTATGCAAGAAAGGGCAGGATAATTCCCATTCTGGACCCATGCTCAAAGACATGCCCTTAGCCTTACATCAAGACAGGCAAATAAATATTCACGGCTCAAGAATCAAAAGCTTTTAAGGCGTAGTGTTTTATTATTTTTTATAGTTCTTAATACTTAGTTGACTTTTTGGTTCACTGAAAATCTACCAATCACATCAGATAGAAGGACTTTTCCCATAAAAATAAAAAATGATGTGGCTAACACTTCTTAGCTCTGTATTTTATTGCCTCTTCAAGAAAGTAGTGAAGGAAAACAGGGTGATTCAAGTAACTCAACATAACAGTCAGAAGAAAAGTGTTGAAAACTTAAGTGCTATATAAGTAAAAGCCAGATATGTGCCTGGTATATAATGGGTCTTCCATTAGAAGCTGAGGGTTGCAGGGTCCCAGACCTGACTCATCTAAAGGTCTACTAATACAACCGAAAAGTCAAGGACCAATGTTCTCTATAATACACACACATTAAAAGTTATCACACTTCATGCGCACCGTCTAGGGGATGGACACGCTTGAAGCTCTGATGGGGGGCAGGGAGGACAAGGGCAATACACATAACCTAAATTTTTATATCCCCATAATATGCTGAAATTTTAAAAAAAAAAAAGAAATGTTAAAAAAAAAAAAAAGTTATCACACTCCAAAAACTTTTCCTCTCTAAAGTTACTAAAAATTTCAAGGCCATTTCCAACCAAAAATAGCTATAGAAAATATATTTGCTAAATCCTATAGCTAAGAAACATCCTTCTACCCCGCACATTATTCATTAACCAGGTGTCAATTCTGTTTCCAATACAAAAGCCCTAGGTAAGGAATGGGGTGCTTCCCACTCCAGGTGGGAGAGCCATCCGCAAAATAAGGGTATAGCCTGTCAGCACAAGGTTCCATCTGTAATGTGTGCCTGCAGAGAGGTCCCAAAGAATAACTATGTCTAACTGCTTAGGGTAAAACAACAACATACATTCCTCACATTTAATAAGCAATGCTGGAGAAACCATATAAAACAAAAGTCATTAATTACTTTTTTCACACTATTTAAATAGCACCAATACCCGTAACACATTTTTCCTCTATCCAAACTCTAGTCTCTTCATTTACTCCTAGGAATAGTTTGAGAAGACTTTCTAATAATATTTGAAATGTGTGTATTACACTGAATAAATCAAAAGTTGGCTGGGCACAGCGGCTCACACATATAATTCCAGCACTTTGGGAGGCCAAGGCCAGAGGATCGCTTAAGGCCAGAAGTTCAAGACCAGCCTGGGCAACAAAGCAAGACCCCATGTCAACAAAATATTTTTAAAAAGTCGGGCATTGTGGCACACACCTACAATCCCAGCTACTCACAAGGCCAAGGAGGGAGGATCCTTTGAGCCCAGGAGTTCAAGGCTGTAGTGAACTATGATCACACCACCGTACTCTACCCCAAGAGACAGAGCAAGACCCTGTCTCTTAAAACAAATAAATAAGTAAAAATTTAAAAATAAATAAAAATCAAAATAACAAGCACTTTAAAACATAAATGGTGCTTCAATGTATGTACATCTGCCTAACTCATCATAGGAACAATTCAGCATTAAACTGATTTTAGATCAAGACACTAAAATTCACATTTAGCAGTTAATCAATTACGATTACTAAGAAAAAAACTTCATTATGCAAGGTTCTTTACTTCAACAAGTTTCTCAAATTACATAAACACTAATATAAAAACAATTCTTAAAACAAGTTTGCCTGAATCTAGATTTCAGAAATATTAAATTACTTATCTCTCACCTCTCCCACCCACTTAAAAAAAAAGACAAAGAAAAACAGACCATGATAGCCAAATAACATTTAAACAAACCAAAAGAGTATACCAATTCTTGACCCAATTCTTTGTGCTCTCTCTTATCTAACATTACACCATTAATAACAATCCCATCATCCACAACATAGTTCTAAACACTTGGCTCCCATATTTACCAGCATTCAACACTTATTTAAAAAGAAAAAAAAGCCTGGCCAGGTGGCTCACGCCTGTAATCCTAGCACTTTGGGAGGCTAAGGCAGGAGGACAGCTTGAGGCCAGGAGTTCAAGACCAGCCTGGGCAAGAGCAAGACCCCTTCTCTAAAAAAAAAGAAAAAAATAGAAAAAATTATCCGAGTTGATGGCTCACATCTACAGTCCCAGCTACTCAGGAGGCTGAGGCAGGAGGATCACCCAGGAGTTTGAGGTTGCAGCGATCTATGATGATGCCACTGCACTCTAGCCCGGGCAACAGAGTGAGACCCTGCCTCAAAAAAAAAAAAAGGAAAATAGAAAAAAACAGTAAGGGCAATAACACTTCCCTACAAGTACCGATGATCAACTACTGCTTACAGACTATATGACTTGATGAACAGTCAAGTGCTATATAAGATTTTATTACAAGATTACTTGAGAAACACTTGAAATGGTTAGCCTCAGGGAAGAGGAAAAAACACATATATACTATAAAATATTCTAGACACTTCATTTTGCTGGTGATATGAAGTTCCAAAAGTAGTTTTTTTGAAACCATTTGCAAACAAAACTAGTAGCCTGGGGTTAAAGAATCATCTACAAAAATATCACTTTGATTATTTATTTAACAATTTCCTGACAAGTTTGTAATTATCTTGTTAAACCAAAACAACAGAGTGTAAGGCCAACATTCTGTTTCCTCATGTTCCTAATATGAAAGTCCAAGCACTCTAAATGAGACCTGTTACAAATATAAAACAAACAGCTCAAATGAACTCTCAACTCTCCAGAAACACAAATACAAAATCCCACAAAACAAAGGAGTTTCTCCAGGCCATGATAAATCTACATGTCACCTCTCCAATTTGCCCCCACACAGTTTAGTGAACATCTCAAAAACTATCAGTTACAAACAACAGTCACCAAAATATGGTTAGGAATCATATGGGCTTCTCAAACAATAATAAAAAAGAAAAAAATTTGTATAACTAGGTTTCAAGTTTCTTGCATTTAAAAATAACTAATTAAAGTGCAGTCATACACAATCTACAAAAATAGTCACAAAAACTATTACATCTTAAGTTGCAGGAAATAAATCTTCTCTAATACAAGAAGATCCAACTGACATCTCTTTAAAAGATCCAACTGACATATCCTAAAAAAAAAGCCTTACACCAGAAATTTAAATACGGAGGCAAGAACACACCAGGAAAAAGGCACGTCAAACCCCACCTGTATATCTGTTTTCAACCATTTGGAGTCAAGTCGAGCCTGGGCAACCAAACAGAAAGATTCAGAGGGCATCTTTCCTCCAGCTTCTTCCCAGTTGCCAGGCCTGCAAGTAAAACAGAAATATTGAACACCTAAAGCATTTTATTTAAAAAAAATTTTACAAAGACCCCTCCCACAAGGTTTAATGTGGCAAAAAAAAGAAAAAAGAAAAAGAAAAATGAAAAACAGAAAAAGGAGAGAGGAGAAGACTTGGGGGAGGGGAGTGAGAGGAGGAGAGAGGGAAAGGAGAGAGGGAGGAAGGAAAAGCCTACTTTCAATATAGGTAGGGTTCGCCCAGTTTCTGTACCACGTTAGCGAGACCTTGAGAATAGACAGTCATTGGAAACCAAATCACAATGTCATCCCCTTTCCCTTAAATCCAAAAGGTCTACACACAAACAGAAGACAGGAAGCCCATCATTTCAACGACAAATGACACCAGCATGCACCTGCCGCTTTACCCTAGACCAGTGCGCGGTGCGTGAAACAAATTAATCAAAAGTCACGTCAGCAGAAAACCCCACAACAATAATCACTTAGAAATGGAAAGACAGCCGGAGATCGCGCCGCGGGCGGTCCGCGCAGGCCCAGGTCCGGCCGCCGCGCCAACACCCGCCGCCCCGGCTCGGCCGCCCCCCGGCCTCAGGCTCACACCGCCCCGTCGCCGGCCACCCTTGCACCCCGGGACGAGGACCTGAGGCGCAGCAGCCCAGCCGCCTCGCCCTGCCGGCTTGCGGGCACAGCGTCCCGGCCACCGCTGGCTCAGCCGGCGCTCGCGATCCCGGCGCCTCTCGCGACCCGAGAGGCGGGCCGACGCGGGCCTGCCGCCCCCCGGAGCCCAGCCAATCGCAGCGAGGCAGCTCCGCAGTCACAGCCAATGAGGAAGAGGAGCCCCTTTGTCGCCCCTCTCGACTCTCCAGCTTCCTGCAATCCCGTCTTCTTCCTCCTTGGAGCTCCCTGATGCAGCCGGAGCCAACCGCAGGCGCCGGGAGGAGGGACTTCCGCCGCACGCACGCACCCTCGCGCGCACTCCTGTCCGAGACTTCGCCGAGTCCCTTAGCGCTCATGGTAGTGCCCTCCGAATGGGGAGGATGTGGGGTTACGCGGGTCAGGTGGCGAGACTGACACCTCCGCCCCAGGCTAAGGACACACCTTGGGGAGTCAGCTCCGGCCTGCAAGAGCTTACCCCTGTCTGTCCCGCTGAATGCAGCAAAAATCTTGGGCAGAATACATGGAGCAGTTATATGAGGACAAGGAAATCAGCCCTCGTCTGAACCAGTGGTCATAAAACAGAATTTAAGAAATGTGAAACAGTTGAAATCATACGAAGAATGTTCGTTCTCTAATCATAAGGGAATTAAACTATAAATCAATAAATATCAGGACAGTTTCCAAACACTTGTAAATTAAACACTGCACATCTAAATAATCTATAGGTCAGAGAAGAAATCTCAAAGGAAATAAAAAATAATTGAATAAAAATTAAAATGAAACATATCAAAATTTGTGAGATGCAACTAAGGCAGTGATTAAAGTCAAATTTTGTCAAGTATGGAGTAAAGTGATTAAATCCCATCTTGGGATCTAACACACTGTGAAGATAATGGCTTGAAGCTGTAAGTGCACATACTCAGCACCCAGAGCTTTAAAAGTCAACAAACAGAGGGACCAAGGCCTAATTGTGGTAGGAATTGTTGCCCATACTCAGAACCTAGAAATCTGGAATGTGAAAAATGGAATGGGCAAGGCCTTGTTGTCCTGGGAGTGGTTCTGTTTATTCACATCCTTTGAGTGAGAGAGCAGTGAGAAAAAGGCCACGATTATTAGAAGTAGTTGCCCATTCTCACAATATAGGTATATTTGTTTTCTACCAACCAGAGGATTTAATGTCTGGTATCCAGGGTGTAGATGCCCATCCTCAAAATCTGGACATTCTGGATCCAATACAAAGAGGACACGAGAATTTCTTGCTTAAGAGATACTTGCCCAGAATTGGATCCTACACACCAGAGGTTCACAAACAGAACAAAAGGGGTGCCCTGGATGTTATTGCCTATGTTTAGAACCTAGGGAACTTGCATCCAAGAAGCAAATGGCAAAAGGCCATGATGCTCATGTAGGAGTTGCTCTTCCTCACAACTTGGAAACATTGGGTCCAATGAAAAGGGGAGACCAGGCCTTGTTGTCCAGGGAAGAATTGCTCATACTGGAATCCTGTATAGTAAATCTTTAACAAGCAGAGGAGGCAAAATTTATTATTCTGGAAATAGTTGCTGATACTCTGAACCTACAACTTGGGATTCAACACATAAAGGACACAGGTGTTTTGCCCTGGAAGTAATTACCGTTACTCAAAATCTAGAGAATTGAAATAGCACAATCAGAGGACATATGGCTTTCTTGCCCAAAGAGTAGTTACCCATACTCTGAACCTAGAAACTTTGATTCTGATAAGTACAGGAATCAAGGCCTTCTTGCTCTATAGTAATTGCCCTTACTTGGAACCTAGAGACTTGGGGTCCAAAAAGTAGAAGAGACAAGGTTATAATCCCCTATGAGTAGTTGCTTTTTTTTAAAGACAGAGCCTTGCTCTGTTGCCCAGGTTGGAGTACCATGGTGTGATCATAGCTCACTGCAGCCTCCCACTCTGGGACTCAAGCAGTCCTCCCGCCTTGGCCTCCCAGAGTGCTAGGATTACAGGCGTGAGCCACTGTGCCCAGCCTGGGAGTAGTTGCTTTTATTTGCAACCTAGACACCTGGATCCAACAAGCTAAGGAGAAAAGGTTTGGGACCTATATAAGATTAAGAAGTGTAATCTCAATCTTGTTCA
Organism: Lemur catta; assembly: GCF_020740605.2. Taxonomy (NCBI): domain Eukaryota; kingdom Metazoa; phylum Chordata; class Mammalia; order Primates; family Lemuridae; genus Lemur; species Lemur catta. Next base: position 22,228,322 of record NC_059136.1, read on the forward strand.
GACAGCCCTTTTCACATGTACATATGAAGCCAGAATCCTTGTAGAGATTTGAGAATTTGTAGACCAGAAAAATTCTACCTACTGAAGAAAAATAACAAAAAAATTGTTTTAGCACTGAATGAAAACAAAGTTTAAAACCTCCTCTCAGAATGTTTAAACACAGAACTACATCTTTTTGAGGTTTGAAAATGACTCTACCAAGCTGGGCGTGGTGGCTTATGCCTGTAATCCTAGCACTCTGGGAGGCTGAGGCGGGCGGATCGTTTGAGCTCAGGAGTTCAAGACCAGCCTGACCAAGAGCGAGACCCCATCTCTACTAAAAAAATAGAAAGAAATTAGCCAGGCAACGAAAAATATATAGAAAAAATTAGCCGGGCATGGTGGCACATGCCTGTAGTCCCAGCTACTCAGGAGGCTGAGGCAGGAGGATTGCTTGAGCCCAGGAGTTTGAGGTTGCTGTGAGCTAGGCTGATGCCACGGCACTCTAGCCTGGCAACAGAGCGAGACTCTGTCTCAAAAAAAAAAAAAAAAGCAAGAAAGAAAGAAAATGACTCTACCATTCTCATGGCCCTGAAAACTAACAGCCAAGCAGTTGTCCCATATTGGCAGCATACTGGGGCACCTGGTAGAGTCAAACCCCAGTCCTTTCTGAAGGAAAACACACTTTCAATCCATTACCCTCTGTATTCCTACGGGTCACATCAGCCAAATGTGAACTATACATTTTGTATGAATTATAAAATATACAAGGAAAATAACTACCATGCATGATTGTCAATAGATAAACTAAGTGCTGATTCTGACCACCAAGGACTTTGGATATTAAATTGATCTGATAAAAATATAAAGAAATATATTTAATATATTTGGATAAATAAAAGATAGAATTTAAAGTCCTGAGAAAACAAGAGAGTAAAAAGAAAAGAAAGAAAGAAACCCCAAGCAAATATAAAAAAGGAACAGTAGAACTTCTCACAATAAAAAATGAAATCATCACGCCCAGGCTGGGGCGGCTGGGGCTTGTCCCCACACTTCTCAGCTTCTCACCTGGGCAGCTTAAATAAAAAAGAAAAAAAAAATGAAATCGTCGAAATATGAAGCTCAAATAATGGTTTAAACCAGGGACCAGCAACCTATGTTCTATGGGATGGCTGCCTATTTCCGCAAAAAAACACTTTATTAGAACATAGCTACACTTATTTATTTTTGTATTTTTTCTGGCTTCCTAACTACAATTGGAGTTGGGTAGTTGCAACCTTTTCTGTATGTCTGACAGCTTAAAATAATTATTATCTGGCTCTTTTTAAAAAGTTTGCTGCCAGATGTGGTGACATGGAAAATCTAGAAGGCCACTTGCATGTGCAGGGTTCTGTGCATGCTCTGGAAATACCTGAGCAGGACCTAAGATCTCACCTCTGATTGATGAGAAGACTATCAAAGCAGGAAGAGAAGGCTAAGGCAGAACTTTAAACTGCCTGAGTGTTGAAGGCATGCAACAACACACACACACACACAGAGGAAGAGTTTTGGGCTCCAGACATTTAAGGAAATCCCTAATCATTAACTAAATATTAAGTCAACAGAACAGAGACTTCAGTGGCTACACATGACAAAGAATATGGCCTTTATAGAATTAGTTTAGAAAAATCACTGAACAAACAATAACAATAACAAGGAGCAACAACAACAAACCCTAGGGAGGAGAGAGAAGTCAACTTAAAGAGTTGCCTCTTATTTAGAATTTTCAGTTTTCAATGAAAAATTATGAAACATGTAAAGGAAAAAGAAAATATGGGCCATACATAGGAGGAAAAATCAGTCAACAGAAGCTGTTCCTGAGAAAGCCCAGATGTTGGATTTATTAATATGAGACAAAGATTTTTTTTTGAGACAAAGTCTCACTGTGTAGCCTGCTTAGAGTGCAGTGGCATCATCATAGCTCACTGTAACCTTGAACTTCTGGGCTCAAGTGATCCTCCTGTCCCAGCCTCCTGAATCACAGGGCCTGTAGGTGCATGCCACCATGCGTGACTAAATTTTTGGCAGAGACAATGTCTCACCAGTTCAGGCTGGTCTTGAACTCCTGGCCTCAAGCAATCCTCCTGCCTTGCCCTCTCCAAATGCTAGGATTACAGGTATGAACCACTGCACCCTGCCCAAAACAAAGATTTAAATCAACTATTTTAATATTATTGAAAGAACTAAAGGAGACCATGTCTAAAGAACTAAAGGAAACTTTGAGAATGATGTCTCACCCAACAGAATATCAATAAAGAGATAGAAACCATAAAAATAAACCAAGTAGGAATTCTAGTGTTGAAAACTACAATATGGGCAATAGAACAAGACCCTGTCTAAATAAATAAATAAGTAAAGGATAAATTAAGGCATTCCCAGATAAACTTAGAAAATGAGAGAAGTCTTTGCTAGCAGATCTGTTTTATAAGAAGTACTAATGGTGGGAGTTCTTCAGGTTCAAATAAAAACAGCAGACAGTAACTTGAATCAACATGAAGAAATAAAGAGCACTCATAAAGGTAATTGCATAAGTAAATATTTTAAAAGTATAAATGCATTTTTTAAATTCTGTGTTCTTAATTTAATTTAATTTAATTTAATTTTTTTAAATGAAGGGGTAGGGGTTTGCCTGGGAGGTGTTCAGTTGCCTTGTTTTTTTTTGTTGAGACAGAGTCTCACTCGGTGTCCCTGGGTAGAGTGCAGTGATGTCATGGTAGCTCACCGCAAGCTCCAACTCCTGGGCTGTAAACGATCCTTCTACCTCAGCCTCACGAGTAGCTGGGACTACAGGCGCACGCCTCAACACTTGGCTGGGTTTTGTTGTTTTGTGTATTTTCTTCTTTTTGTTTTTCTTTTCTCTTTGATAGAGATGGAGTCTCACTGTTGCTGAGGCTGGTGTCAAACTCCTGAGCTCAAGCTATCCTCCCACCTCGGCCTCTGTGTTCTTTATTTAAAGGCAGAGGAAGAGTTCAGAAAAGAAGCCATTGTCACAAATGATGATTTATGAAATAGAAGTTGGGATTCTCTTTCCATTTTCTTACACTACTAATTTTCTTCACCAGAAAGTATAGTTGGACCAAACTACAATAAGGTTCACCAAAGTTATAGGTTCAGTTTTCACTTTTCCAGGCTGAAAATTTGCTCCTTGGGAGTCTTCAAACTTTACCCGACAGACATTATACACCTTCGTCCCAGGCTCCTCAGTCTCTAACATCTCCATTAATACCCTAGCAAACAACAAAATATAGTCACTCATCACAGTTAAGTTCCACTTGAGCATCTATAGCCACTATCTTGATATACTTATGCTCTGAAAGCAGACTGAGTGTCCAACAGCAGCAAAGATCCTCATTAGGATAGACGTGTTGGCACCAATAATATCAAAGTTTGTTTTTTAACTGCAGTTTTTGTCAGTTTGGCTGGGAACATCTGGGCAGCTGGAAGTCAGCTTCTCCATCACTTTCTGTTTCTTTCTTTGTATCAGTTTTCTACCTGTGAAGCTCAACACTTCACCACCAGTGCAGCCGCAATTTCTGCCACTTTGAAGCTTTTGAGGAAGCCATCAGGATACCCCCTACACTCCTCCAATGAAGTCACCTGCCACATGCAGAGTTGCCAGCTTGTATTTTGCAGCCTTCCTCAAGTCTTTGGTACCCTTGTCAACATTCACAGCTGTACTGTTGACATGGTCTGCAATACTGTCAATCTGCTGAGAATTCAGTAGGAGAGAGAAATCAATGATTGGTTGGCTAAGTTCAGTTAAGTCCTTTTCTAAGGTATTCCACAATTCTGCAGCATTTTGATCTTAAGGCATTTCAGGCAATGCATATATCTGACTCAACCTCTGAGAACGAGCTTCAGCTTTAGTGGTGTGAAATGCTCCACCAACAGTCATGGATCTGATCAAAGAAGGCTGCAAAAGAATTTCTTCACCATTAAATTAAGTTTTTCTACAGATTTCAAATGTAGTTGGAGAAATTCTTTTGTTGCTGCTGATGTTTCTTTTTTAACAGAAGCATCATTTATCATTCTCTTCAGAAGTACTAGGTCATCCCTTCAGAATTTCAAATAAAGCTTCCCTATTTCTCAGCTATTGGAGCAGAGTTGCAGAATTGTACATCCTGCACTAATATGTGCTCTTCATAAAACTTGTCCCAGATTCTGCACCTTTGAGACTTCTCAATATTAATCTGATGTTTTGTTAACCTCTCTGGATCTGTTGGGATTATTGTCTTAATGAATTTCTGGGTAGCTGGTTTAAGACAGCATAATTTCACCTTATCTTCAGACATCCTAAAAAATGTTGTGTCACTTCCACTTGCAAGAACTGCCTTCACCACTCATATAGAAAAACCTCTGCCAGGGCACTTGAATCCAGTCGATGGCTATATTTTTTGTTTGTATGTCTTTTTCTCCCTATTTGATTTAAAAGACAATCCCATAAGGTGGTAATTATAAATCTATATTGATGCGCACACAATGTATAAGAATGTAATTCATATGACAACAACAGCATAAAACAAAGGAGGAATGGAGCTACAACAGTCCCCCTCATCCACAGTTTTGCTTTCTGTGGTTTCAGATATCCATGATAAGCCACAGTCCAAAAATATGAAATGGAAAATTCTAAAAGTAAACAACTCATAAGTTTTAAATTGCATGCCATTCTGAGTAGCATGATGACGTCTCATGCTATTCTACTCTGTCCTGCCCTAGACCTGAATCATCCCTTTGTCCATCATATCCCCGCTGTATACAATATCTGCCTGTTAGTCACTTAGTAGCTGTCTTGGTTATCAGATTATCAAGTGTAGTGTAAAGCATACAATACACCAGGGGGCACTTGTGTTCAACTAACTCTTATTTTACCTAATAATGACCCTAAAGTACAACAGTAGAGATGCTGGCATATTCTTATGATTGTTCTATTTTATTATTTGCTGTTGTTAATCTCTTACTGTGCCTAATTTATAAATTAAGATATCATAGGGGACCAGGCGAGGTGGCTCACGCCTGTAATCCTAGCACTCTGGGAGGCTGAGGTGGGCAGATTGTTTCAGCTCAGGAGTTTGAGACCAGCCTGAGCAAGAGCACTGCTGGCTAAGTTTGCCCTTGGCTGACATTCCCAGATGGGGATTTCGAGAGCCTGCTCACCATTCCCTATCTGATAAGAGTGGCTCACTATGTATAAATAATATGGTTTATGCTGCCTTCCTCTAGGATGTCTGAAATTTTGGTGTGTGACTGACCACTGATAACAATCTCTGGGCTCCTAGACCCAGGGATGCTTCCCTGGTACACAACATTTCACACCTGGTGTTATAAATCATTGCTGGAGGAATTAAGCACATGCTGCATGATCACTGGGAAAGGACTATTGGAAGTTCGCTCCTGGTGTTCTCCAGACTTTGCCCCCCATGGACCTTTTTCCTTTGCTAATTTGGCTTTGTTTCCTTTCATTGTAATAAATCATAGCTATGAGTATAACTACCTGCTGAGTACTGTGAGTCCTCCTGGTGAATCATCAAACCTCACAGTTGTCTTGAAGACCCCAACTCGGATGCTTTGTAAGAAAATAAATAAGAAGAATACAAAGATTGGATGATAAGACAACAGATTAGATGAAAAAAATAAAAACCTGCAGAGCTAAAGAAACAAACAGAACATCACCTTCATTCTATTACTGGTTACAGACACAGAGAATAAACATTGAGATACTTAATAAAAAGATAACAGATATAGAAAATGCAACATAAAGATAACTGGTGTCCATGAAATAGGCAATTCGTTTGATGGGACCAAAAAAAGCAGGGTGGTAGTTTGGGGATATTCAAAGACACAGTAGTAGAAAACTGCTTGAAAGAAAGGAAAAACAATCATACACACACACACACACACACACACACACATACACACACCTTAGTGTGCTAGGAAAAATGATACAGATTAGTCAATACTGAGACATATCTGATTGAGTTATTGAGTTTCAAGGATAAAAAACTAAACCTGTCAGCATTAGGCAGAAGAAAGAGGTGGAATAAAAAAACAATCTCCAGTATTACCTATTTCCTTAAAAAACTGAAGTAAATATGGCAAAATATTGGGATTAGATATATTTCGGGGGATGGATACATGGTTATTTTTCAAGATTATCCTCTGCTGTTTTACATGTGTTTGAAATATTTTATAATTAAGAAAAATTAAAATAAACAAATTCTTCAAGGATCGCTTGAGCCCAGGAGTTTGAGGTTGCTGTGAGCTAGGCTGACACCACAGCACTCTAGACCGGGCAACAAAGTGAGACTCTGTCTCAAAAAAAAAAAAAAAAAAACAAATTCTTCAATTTTTCTCATTTGTATTTACACTATTCTCAAGTCTATAAATAAATATATATATATATTTTTATAAGGCACCAGCAGATAATGGAATAAAGAAATATTTTTAAAAATCAGGCTGGCTTCAGAGTTAAAAAACAACAATAACAAACCACATATGCCTTTATTATGGATGTTTTTAAACACACAGAGAGAAAAGCATGCAATTCACATATACTTTGTATCTATTACCCAAGTTAATCTATTAGCAACTTCTTGCTTTTTTTTCCTTTTCTTTTTTGTAGACAGTGTCTTGCTTTGTTGCCCAGGCATGATCATAGCTCACTGCAACCTCCAACTCCTGGGCTCAAGTGTTCCTTCTGCCCCAGCCTCCCAAGCAGCTGGGACTATAGATGGGCACCACCAAGCCCAGCTAATTTTTCTTTTTTTTTGGAGAGATGAGGTCTATAGGCTGGTCTTGAACTCTGGCCGCAAGCAATCCTCCAGCCTCTGCCTCCCAAAATGCTAGGATTACGGGCCTGAGCCCCCATGCCTAGCCAGCTTTTCTTTTAATTTTTAAAACTTGTTGAGAAAGGCAGTCACATGCATGTAGTCTGTTGACCGCTGCTTGGCAGCAATACAATGGACCTTGTTTCCTTACCAAGAGATAAAGAGCCTTTGCAACCTGGGCTGGCCTTACAGCCTTGTGTGGGAATACCTTCCTGTTTCAGACTCAATGCCGTCTCCTTTGTTCTGCTTAAGCATGTGCATCATATGGTACTTGGCCAGCCTCACTACTATATCTATTCCTGGTGGGAGGGAAACGACATCCTTTGCCTACAGCACATATAGACCCAGAAATGTTTGTGTATGACTGATCACTGATAAAAAACCCCTTCCTTGGCTGGAGGTCACCCTGCCTTGGCTGGAGGTCAGACTGAAAGCCATGGGGGACTAATGTCCACTATTGGAGCTGATCTTGCTCTGTCTCTTCTCTGTGTGAGTAAAGTGTTGTTCTACCCAGTGCCTATGTGAGTTATGTCTTTCTTGGTAACCCTGACATCTGCAAGCTATGGAGTGGGTTGACATCCTGGGACTGCTGCTCCTATGCTCTGTGTGGCAGGCGTTGTTAAGCTATTTTTTTTTTTTTTTTTTTTACAGATGAGGTCTCACTATGTTGCTCAGGCTGGAGTGCAGTGGCTATTAACAGGCATGATCAAAGCACACTACACCCTTGAATTCCTGGTCTCAAGCAATCCTCTTGCTTCAGCCTCCTGAGTAGCTAGGACTATAGGAGTGCTCCACCGTGCCTGGCTGTCATGCTATTTGCTGTCCTTCTCGTGGTGGGACTTCTTCTCCGGGGGTGGTAACGTGTCATCTGTTGAGAAATCTATTTCCACACTTGCTCACATGCTCACTTTTTTCCTTGTGAAATTTTAAAAAGCAAATCCCCAACATTATCATTTTACCTGTAAATACTTCAGTAGTTGTCTGTAATAGATAAAGATATTAAAATAACCAAAATTTTATTACCATACCCAACACAATTAACAATCATTCCTTAATATTATTTATATGCTGTTTGTGTTCACTTATCCCTGATTGTGGCCTCAGACTTTTTTTTGTAAATAATATTTAATGCCAGAGGACAATGGGACAATACCTGCAATGTTTTAGGGAAAGAAAGTATGGCCTCAAAATATTAAATTTGTCCATTTTGGAGTTCAGGTAAACACTCTATATAATAAAGAGCTCAAAGATTGTAGCACTCATGGTTGTTTATTTTAAAATATTACACTACTTATTGAAAAATTTCCAGCAAATTGAAAGATGAATGGGAAAACTTGGTAAAGGTGGTGTGAACAATGAACTCAAATATTTAGGATCAAACAAATACAGAATTATGACTAAATCGTCTCCAGATGCTATATGTCTTGACAAAGTAAAAAGACAAGACAAAAAATTACAAGGAACTGGAAAGTTTACTGATTTCCTCATTTCTCATTGCAAGGAGTCAATTGACACTGTTTAAAATTAAAACAGAGTTAAGAGAAACACAACTCCCACCTCTTAATGTTTTTCACTAACTTTAATTTTAGATGTATCTTTTGTTAAGTGATATCTCATAATAAAATAGTGTTTATCTCAACTTCAGTAGTTACTTTAATTTCAGTTTTTCTTCCATTAAATTCAAGTAAAATATAGTTTTATCTTTTTAATTAAAATACCATTTGTGTCTCTCCATTTGATAAAATGTCTGTCTATCCTTTTACCTATATACTCATATGGAAAAATGTCTGGAGTAGAGTTCTCAATGATAATGACAGTTATTTTGGGGTCATGGAATTTGGGCTGATGTTCTATATTCTTTGGCATTTATTGTATTTATTGAGTTTTTGAAAAATAATGAGCATGCAGCTTTTTGCCAAAAGCACTGAAGTCATTTTTTTGTTATGCTGGCAGTATTAGCTAAATGAATAATTGTATTATGTTGGCACTGCTGTTGCTGTGGCTTTCACGTGATGCTTCTGCTGAGATTTATGATAGAAGTTTTTGCTTATTTCAGGAAACATCATTGATGTTCAGAAATATATTTAAAAAGCAAAAACAATCACTTCATATGGCAAAAAAAATAATAATTGGAAAATAACAAGTGTTGGTAAGAATGTGGAGAAAGTGGAACCCTCTGCATTGCTGGCAGGAATGTAAAATGATGTAGCCGCTATGGAGAGTTTGGCAGTTCCTCAAAAAGTTAAATATAGAATTATCATATGACTCAGCAATTCCACTGCTAGGTATGTACCCAAAAGAATTTAAATCAGGGACCCATACAGATACTTTCATGCCAATATTCATTGCAACATTATTCACAACAGCCAAAAGGTAGAAACAACTCAAGTCCATTGATAGATGAATGGATAAACAAATATATATACATACTTAAAACGGAATATTACTCAGCTATAAAAAGGAATGAAGTTCTCACATATGCTACAACATGGATGAACCTTGAAACCATCATGCTAAGTGAAATAAGCTGCTAAGTGAAATAAAGGCAAACATTGTATAATTCCATTTATATGAAACATCTAGAATAGGCAACCTCATAGAGACAAAGCAGATTAGTTTCCAGGGACTGGGGAGTGACTGTCTAATGGGTACAGAATTTTTGTTTGGGGTAAGAGAGAAGTTTTGGAAACAGTGGTGATGGTTGCAGATTGTGAATGTAATTAATGCCACTGAATTGTACATTTAAAAATGGCTGAAATGGGCCGGGTACAGTGGCTCACACCTGTGATCCCAGAACTTTAGGAGGCTGAGGTGGGAAGACTGCTTGAGGCCAGGAGTTTGAGACCAGCCTGGGCAACATAGCTAGACTTCATCTCTACAAAAAATAAAAAAATTAGCTGGGTGTGGTGGTGCACGCCTGTAGTCTCCGCTATTCGGGAGGCTGAGGTGAGAGGATCCCTTTAGTTCAAGAGTTCGAGTTTACAGTGAGCTATGATCACACCACTACACTCCAGCCTGGGTGACACAGTGAGACCTTATCTCAGGAAAAAAAAAAGCATAAAATGGTAAATTTTCTGTTATTTAGATGATATCACAATAAAAAAGCAGCAGGAATGGATAGATTCACTCAGCATTAAAGTTTTCATACAAAAATAGTATCATTCTATATTGCTTCACCAAATAATAATGCCGTATACAAAGATGCAAAAGGTTTATACTGTTTATCCGAGTATTTTCAAAATTTATGAAGATGTTCATTATAGCATCATTTATAATAGAAAAAAACTGGTAGTAACCTAGCAAGCAACAACAGCTGAATGAAACAAATTATGGTAATTAACTTTATGGAAATGATACTGTCAGAATAATCATAATTATGTAGCAAGATGGAAATTGATTAGATAAATAAAAACGAAATTTCATATATTGTAACTGGAAACATGTAAAAGTATTACATTTAGGTGGGAAAAGAGGTTGTGGGATTGAGTAACTTTTAAATAACTTTTTCCTATTTTCCAGGCTTTCTGTAATTTTTGTATATTTTATTAAAAATTAAAATGTGGAAATTAGTACGATCACGAGCTCACTGTTCCAGTGTTGAAGCAGTAGACTTCACAGGGCGAAGAAAGGCCAAGGAAAGAATTGGTCACTTTTGAAGGTCCCATTTGAGTTTCCCGGTCTTAGGCTCCAGGCGAGGCTCCCTATCGGCTTCCTTGGAATAGACGCTTCGAGGGGACAGCTGTCACAGCGAGGGCTGCGTCCTGCCGGCGCTCTTCCAGCCCCAGAAACTGCATGAGACATACGCTAAAAAATTATTCGTTGTTTATCCGAGATGAAAACTTAACTGGGAGTCCTGTATTTTTATTTGTTGAATCTGGGAACCCTACCTACCCACCTACGCACCGCCTTACTTCCTTCTTCACCTACCGCCCCCTCCTCACTAGCACCCCCTCCCACCCGGTCTCATTCTACCCGAGTCCCTGTGCCCTCGCCCTCTCCCCGAGCCCCGCGTCCCTCCGGCCCCCTTACCGTCCCGGCAGATCCCAGGTCCCCCACCCGCTGGGCCCCGCGGATCTCGGGTCAACCCCCCGCCCCGCAACTCCGCTGTCCCGCCCCGCGGATCCCGGGTCCCCACCCCCGCCTGCCCGGCGAATCCAGGGTTCCCCCCCCCACCCCCGCCCCGTTGAGCGTGGCGCGCAGGCGCAGGCGCGGAGGGCGGGCGCGGGCGGAATGGGGACTGCAGCTGCGGCAGCGGCGACGGCGGCGGCCGGGGAGGGGGCGCGCAGCCCGAGCCCCGCCGCCGTGTCGCTCGGCCTGGGCGTGGCCGTCGTCTCGAGCCTGGTGAATGGGTCCACGTTCGTGCTGCAGAAGAAGGGCATCGTGCGCGCCAAGCGGCGAGGTAGGGCGGGCCACGGCCGCGCTCGGGGGAGGAGGAGGAGGGGAGCGCCGGGGCGGGGCGGGGGCTGGGGGAGGCGGCCGCAGGTGGGGGCGTTCGGGTCGTGGCTCAGAGCGGGCACCTGGGGGCTCAAACCCTGGAGACCCCGCACCCAGCCCGAGCACGAGTACGACTCGGCCCTGCTCGCCGGGCGGCACCTGGGAGCGCTCTCCGCGGCCGGCGCGTCGCGGTCCTCCGGCAGCTCCAGAAGTGGCCCGGGAATCGCAGGTGCGTCCTGAGCCTTGGTCGCTTTGTCGCAGCCACAATATTTCTCCCCAGCGGCTGGAGAGGCCTTGTTTTATAGGGTTTCTTCAGCTGACTTCTTTCCTCGTTCCCAGACCTCCCACCCCGTCTGTATCCCCGCAGCCCACTGACCTGTGTCCTGCTTGGAGCCCAAGCTCCTCAGGGGCCCGCACCCACCCGCTGCCGAGGAGACCTTCCTCTTTCTTGAAGTGGTTGGAGGCCAGTGCCTGCCCAGAAAGGGCGACAGGCCTCCTGCCTTCGCCGTGGCCCGCGGCGGCGGTGCGCTTGAGAGAGCGAGACCTGCCGGTTTCGAGCTCCCTGCAGTGGCCGCGCCCGTGCAGAAGTGAGAATTGTGCCGGGCCAGGAAGGCACTCACTCCGCGGGGTCTGTGCTCCCTGTGGCTTCTGTTCCTGGGCTCCTTGATGGAGCCTTCTCAGGTTTAGACTGGAACCACGGGAATTCAAGTGATCTTCAGCGGAAAACACCAAACACCACTCCTTACCGATGTGGGAAGCGAGAGGGTAGCAGAGTTCTTTGCCGGTGTCTTCTGTGTTGAGAGGCCTGGGACAGTTTACTGAAGGCAGGATGTAGCTTTGATTTGCAAAGTAAACATTGCGTTTGGAGGGATGGAGAAAGTCTTTAGCCATATTCTCATAAGAATAGTATTAAGTGCTTTCTGAGAATGATGTGCCCAGGTCATGGGTTGTGAGAGGAAGTAAACTCATTTAGAAAACTAAGATTCCAGAATGCAGGTGAAACTTTCTCTGTGTGCCCTGGACCCTGAGCCAGGACTACCTTCAGAAAAGAGTTAAAGGGCCCAACAATCTTGAGTGAAAATATAAAATCTTGGGTATTTGTTTAAAGAATTCAGCTTAGAAGTGAAAGCGTTGCAGTCTTCACGCAAAATCTAAATAAAACCAAGGATGATTTCTCAAGGGTGCAGATGTGTCTGTCTCTCAGGTACAAACACACATCTGGCAGCTACACTGTCTTCAGGGAGCGCCTGTCAGTTTGATAGGCCTCAGGGCTGCCGAGGTGTTTGCTGTGACTCAAAGATAGACAACACATGTGCTCTTGGTAGGATGGCATGAGAAAGCACTTCCCCTCTGTGGTCATCCTCCCAAATACCAGACCCAGGTGTGACCATGAGAAAAACATCACACAAAATACAAACCTGAATTGAGGAGCATCTTACAAAATATCTGACCAGTCCTCTGATCAAGGTCATGAAATCTGAGAGACTGTCACACCCAGGAAGAGCCTGGACACATGACCACCAAATGTAAGACATTAGGGAAAAACTAAGGAAATCTGAACATAGGCTTTAGTTCTTTAAAAATTGAGTAAAACTAAGTGTGTTATTTCATCCCAGCTTATGTGTGCACAGGAACTGGTGAATAAGAAAATAAATAGTTCCGTGCAGTGGCTCATGCCTGTAGGCCCAGCTACTCAGAAGGCTGAGGTGTGAGGATTGCTTGAGGCCAGTTGGGGCAACATAGTGAGACCCTGTCTCAAAAAAGGAAAAAAAAAAGAAAAGCAGATCATCCTTTTAAGAAAACATGATGGGTGCTATTATTTATACCTACATACTATGCCTTTAAATTAATAAAAGTGAAACAGTGATATTTATTAGTTTCATACTTCCCCAGTTACCACCACTGCCACTGATTCAAGCTAGCTGGGTTACTCATGGTGGTAGGAGACAGATACATAGTCTTGTTTCAATAAGTCTGCTTTGAGTTGTTTAACAGATATTTATGCAGCTCTTATTATGTGCCAGGCACTGTTGTAAGTGTTGAGGGTATAGCAGCTTTAGAATCTATTCCCCATAAAATCTTTTTTCCACATCTGCTAACAAGCAGCAGAGTTGACCATTATGCAGTGACTAAAACGGAGGAGGAAGGTGGAAAGAGGAGGTAGACAAGAGCCAGAGAGTCAAGTTCCTGTGTTAAAGGAGAACCTGACCTGATGGTTCGTTATGCTGTAAAAAACTGTGTCTTACTGAAAGTTTATGCTTTAAATGAATTGCCAAGCGGCAGCATTTCCAGAGAGTCTCATCTTTGGGGGAGTCAAGTTCTGGCCACAGTCCATCTATTGGGAGGTTTGGGGTATGGCTTCCTCTTTCATTTGTAAAGGACCTTCCCAGTGAATCAGCCAAATACATGCAGCACAACTCCTGGTAGGCCAGGGAGTGCGCTGCACAGCATAGGCTCAGGGTGGGACTGCCTGGCTTTTCCACCGTACCTTTGGATGACAGTCTAGGGGAAGTTGACAAGGGGACACATGGGTCCAGGTCATCCATAGTATGTCTAGTGTTAGAGCCCCAGTGAAGCAGGGTGTATGTAAGAGAAGCAATCACAGGGTGTGAAGGCATTTGTGGAAAGCCAGTTCTGACATTAGGATAATGGTACCATGCATGGCCCAGGCAGTGCAGCGGAGGCTGGGTGCTCATGGGAAAGGATGGGCCAGGAGTCGGGCTGCACAGCAGGGCTGGTCATTGAGGGGGCGGTGTGGCTGCCCTGGGAAGAGCTTCTTGGAGGCAGTCTCAGGAAAGATGTGTCCTCGGGAATTTGCTGGAGGCTTTGAAGAACTAAATGGATAGGCTGGTCCTAGTGCAGTGGTGTTTATAACTATTTGATCACAACCAGTTACAGATTTCTTTGTTCCTTCTCTACTCTCACTGCATCACTTGACTAGCCTTAAAAAAAAAAAAAAAGAGTTCGATGGCTAATTAACTCCATGTACGATGCCCTAGACCAAGATCAACCAGCTGATCTTTAAAAAGTCCTTTTCCTCAGAAACACAATGAAATACTACCGCACATCCCATTAGAAAGGCTATTGTCAAAAAGACATAAAACAAAAGCAGTGGCTGGGATGTGGAGAAATTGGAAGCCTTGTGCATTGCTGGTGAGGATGTAAAATGGTACAGTTGCTTTTATAATGGCCTTTCCTAAAAAAATTAAATATAGAATTACCATTTGATCCAGCAGTCCCATTTCTGGGATTTTTCTAAAGGAAGTGAAAGCAGGGACTTGAAGAGATATTTGTATCCATGTTCACGGCAGCACTATTCACAGTAGCCAAGGGATGGAAACAACCCAAATGTTGTCAGCTGATGGATGGATAAGCAAAATGTGGTCTGTACATAAAATGGAATATTATTCAGCCTTAAAAGGGAGAGAAATGCTGACACAAGCTACAATAGGAATGAACCTTGAGGGCATTATGCTGAGTGAAATAAGCCAGTCACAAAAGGACAAATACTGTATGATTCCACTTATAGGAGGTACCCAGAGTAATCAAGTTCAAAGAGACAGAAAGTGGAATGGAGGGGGGCTAGGGTGGGGGTGGGGAGTTGTTTTATGGGTGCAGAGTTTCAGTTTGGGGTGATGAAAAGCATCCTAGAGATGGATGGTGGTGATGGTTATAAAACAGTGTGAATGTACTTGATACCACTGAACTGTACACTAAACAATGGTTAAGATGGTAAATTTTATGTATATTTTTCCAAAATAAAAAAAAAGTCCTTTTCAGGACTGGGCGAGGTAGCTCATGCCTATAATCCTAGCACTCTGGGAGGCCGAGGTAGGAGGATTACTTGAGCTCAGGAGTTCAAGACCAGCCTGAGCAGTAGTGAGACCCTGTCTCTACTAAAAATAGAAAAAATTAGCCGGGCATGGTGGTGTGTACCTGTAGTCCCAGCTACTCGGGAGGCTGAGGTAGGAGGATCGCTTGAGCCCAGGAGTTTGAGGTTCCTGTGAGCTAGGCTGATGCCATGGTACTCTTCTCAGGGCAACAGAGTGAGACTCTGTCTCAAAAACTAAAAATAAAAACACTGTAAAAAATTTTTCAGAGTTCATAGTGTCCTCCCTGAGAAGAGTACCACCTACAGTGTCATCATACTGTTGAGATGCTCAGGAGGTAAGGGGGTTGTCTTGTGAGTGGAAACTGAGACCAGGCACCCCCTCCCTTCTAGTCCCCAGGCCTTCCACACTTGTGGTTTCTGAAGGGTGTGAGCTCCCTGGCTCTGGGATGGACACAGGTGTTTTCATGCCCTTCCTGCCATTCCCATACACCTGACATCCCAGCACACACTGGGCACACTTGGCCCCCTCCCCATCCCACCCCGAGATGGAGACAGAGACAGTGGTCCACTACTTCTGTGAGCCCTCTGGCCCCTGAAACCTGTGGGGTGATGGTCTGTTCACCTGTTTTCATTCCCCCCAGATCTCGGCCCTTCAAAGGCAGGGCACACGTCCTGTCCATTGGGAGGCATGTAGTGGACACTCCATAACAGTGTCTAAGTAGCCGTGAGTAACTGTGGATTGGGGAAGGTGAAACTGACCCTTGTATTTTATGAAAGGATTTCTGAGCTGTCTAGAAGTTCGTCAGAGCTGACCTCAATTTATTACACCTGTAGCCTCTACTAAATAAAAGAATCCAGAGTTACTGCCAGGTCTGAAAATCTGAACCCTCTCTGATCCTTATCTAGCCCCAAGGGGAGATTGCTGATGAAGAGTAGGGTGAAAGTTTAAAGAGTTCGAGTGGCTCTGCAGCCTGTGCTTGGCTTACTTGATACTATTTCCATTAAGAAAAGAAGATGGAGGAGGCTGCTACTTACGAAAGCCCCATGGTGTCCCAGACTCGTGTGTCTGTGTCATGGTTCTGTGTGTTGACTGGGCTCAGCCTGCGTGGCTCTCACTTGTTCTTTTGAGCAGTTGTAGTCGGATGAGGGCTGGGGCTGGAGTCCTTCCAGTGCGTGACTGGACTGGCTGTGCAGATGGCTTCTTCACTCTCAAGTCTGGGACAGCTGAAATGGCTGGGGGCTTTCTGCTCACGTCTCTCCCTCTCTCTCTGCCCCTCCCTCTGTCCATGCAGCTTTGTCATACCTGGATGCCTTGGGCTTCCTTACAGCACGGTGGTCTCAGGGAAGTCAGACCCCTTCTATGGTGGATAGCCTCCCCTGGACCAAGCCTCCTGAGGACCACCATGGAAGCTGCGTGTATCCTAGGAATGCCTCTTCTGCCGCATCTGCTGGCTGGCTTGGGGCCAGCTCAGGTTCAGTGTGGGAGGGGATGTAAACAGATATGAAACCCAGGAGGCATGATGCAAAAGAGGAAATTAAGGTTTGGAAAGATCATAACATGTGCCTGATCACGGGACTGGGGGTTGGGGTGGGGGTGGGGTGCAGGATTTGAACCCAGCTAGGGCTGATTTTGAAGTAGTTCTCTCTCACTCTCCCCCCTGTTGGAATGGTGGGGGGGATGATGGATAAATTCACCCACAGAGAAGGCTTTTCTGGGGAGGGGCTTCTTGACAGTTCATTTGGAAAAAGCTGGTACTCTGTTACTGGGTCATTACTAGTATAGATGATACCCAAATATACATTAAGGCAAATAAGAATTTATTCCCATTTTCATATGGTAGAAGCAGGAAGAGATCACCAATGTCATTAAATTTCTACATGAAATCAATACCCCTTGGTCTTAGTGAATTGCTATTGGACAGAGTATATTTTGTCCTCAAAAAAGATTTATAGGCATAGTATAAATATAATGTAATTTATATTTTCAGTCCTTTAATTAAGACCTTAATGAGTAACCAGCTCTTTTTTTTGTTTTGTTTTAACCATGAAGGACTAGAAAAGATCACTTTTCACAAAGGAAATGTTCAAACCCATGCTGCCTCATACTTCCAGGCCAGGAGCCCATGAATGTAAACGGGCCCTCTTTTAGATGTTGCCAAGACAAGTCTGAGGAGGCAGTGCCCTTGACCCACACTGAAACAGGGCTTGCCTGGCTTGTTCATGCTGTCAGAGCTCTTTGGTGTAATAGAATTATTCAGCAGAGTATATCCCGAATTCTCAGAACCTGAGCATAGTCCTGTTTGTAAAAAGCATTTCTTCCTGATTATAGACTACGTGGTCATGATTTAAAATCTGGAAAGTATAGAAAACTGTGAATAGGAAAATGAAAATTATTCATCTCCCTGCTTGAGGTGGCTGCTGTTTAAATTGGGGTACATTTCTGGCTGGGCGCAGTGGTTCACGCCTGTAATCCTGGCACTCTGGGAGGCAGAGGTGGGAGGATCGTTTGAGCTCAGGAGTTTGAGACCAGCCTGAGCAAAAGCGAGAGACCCCCCCCCATCTCTACTAAAAATAGAAAGAAATTATATGGACAGCTAAAAATACCTACAGAAAAAATTAGCTGGGCATGGTGGCACATGCCTGTAGTCCCAGCTACTTGGGAGGCTGAGGCAGGAGGATGGCTTGAGCCCAGGAGTTTGAGGTTGCTGTGAGCTAGGCTGACGCCACTACAGTCTAGCCTGGGCAACAGAGTGAGACTCTGTCTCAAAATAAATAAATAAATAAATTGGGGTACATTTCTTTCTAGCCACATTTAATTCTTATATTTCAAAACTGAATCTTAATGAAAAAATCCCATGCACAAAGTATGTATAACAAATAGGCAGTATATAGAGAATAATGAAATAAACACTATCTATCAGACATTGTAAGAAATATCTATGCTCAAAATATTTTTAAAAAATTTTATTATGGAAATTTTCAAACACATACAAAGTAGAGGAAGTAGTGTGATGAACACCATGAAGGTGTCACCCTGCTTCAGCAATCATCGTTCTTGGCCACTTTTGCCTCATCTATTCCCCAGCGCCAGCCCCACCTGCACTGCTGTAGAATTGTTTTGAAATAAATCCCAGGCAGATTACTATTTCATCTATATATTTCAGTGAGTATCTCTTTATTAAAAATAACCATAATACCTTTATTGTACCTAAAAATTAACAGTAATTCCTTAATAGTCTCACATGTCTGGTCAGTGTTTAAATTTATGTGATTATTTCATAAGTTTTTCCCCAGTTTGTCTTTTAGAATCAAGATCCACTTGAGACCCATACATTGTAATTAGGTGGTACACCTCCTAATCATGTACTCTAACAAATGAGGCAGGACACATGGAACCCATCCCGTGTGTGCTGGTGTATGTCCTGCAGGTGTGTTCAGTCTGTCATGAGCTTATCCCCCTGTTCAATGTTCTTTGAAAACATTCAGAGCTGCATGAATATTATCATTCTACTTTTTTGGGGCATGGATATGTCCAATTTCTTTGCTATTATAAATAATGAATATCCATGTGTATAAATGTTTAAATGTTGATTATTTCTTTTGGATAGCTCCCTGGAAATAGAATTTTAAAAGTGATGATGTTTTTATAAAATATAGATATATATTGCCATGTTGATTTCCAGGAATATTATATTTATTTTCATTCCCACTAGAAGTGCTTGAGAGACACATGCTCACATTTAAGTGTAGTGGAAATATAAACATGTATTCAAAATATTTTTTCCATCATTTTGGGGTTTCTCTACTACAGTTTTTTCTAGTAGACATCTGAGAGCTCACTAACTTAGATTTCTCTGTTCACATCAATGGAGCATAATAGTACAGGTATAACACCTGACATCTGCCTGTCATGGAAGCAGGAATCTGCCACCTTGGCTTCTCTGCCCTTAGGGTGAGTGGGGGCAGCCTCATCTCTGTGACAGGGAAAGGGGAAGAGAAAGCTCCTTTGTGGAAAAAAAAAAAAAAGAAAAGAAAATAGGAAAAAACAAAAAGCATGCCTGGTTCATGCCTATAGTCCCAGTTACTTGGGAGGCTGAGGTGTTAGGGTCATTTGAGCCCAGCCTGGGCAACATAGCAATAAAAAGAAAAAAAAAAAAAGCTTCCCTGTGGTTAAGGCAAAGAGGAAGAGGACTCTGTGAGGGCAGATAGTATGTCTTGTATTTTTAAGTCTTCATATCCACTAAGAACTGTGTATGCTGATGGTTCTCAGTAAATATTTGGTAGGTGATAGAGTAAAGAAACAATATAGTTATTGCAGTAAGCTTCCCTAGAGGGAATAGGAAGGAGAATGTTTGTATATACTGGACTCTTATTTTCCATTTGAAACGCAAATGACATTTCTCATACAAACTGTGGGTAACTTTATTACAGTGCTTAGTTCTATTATGGTCAGCATTGTGTGGGCTAACCCTGAAATGTAACTTTTTTATTAAAGTTGTTTTTAAATTACCATTTTATTGAGGTACTTTTGACATAAAAAAGCTGTACATATTTAAGGTACATCTCCATGAGTGTGGGGATAAGTGTATACGTATGAAACCATCACCACCATCAAGAAATTTATTATTTATCAATTATTTCTTATTTTTTTAATATTGGGATATAATTACATAGAGCAAGCTGCATGGATTTTAAAAGTACAGTTTGATGAATTTTAACAAACAAATGTGCCTGTGTGACCAACACCCTAGTGAAGAAATTGGTCATTGCCGTCGCACTGGAAAGTCTCCTCAAGTCCTTTTCCATCCTGTTCTCTCCCCACCAAGGCACTCACTCTTCTGATAGCCATCTGCATACATTGAATTGATTTTGCCTCTTCTTGAACGTCATATAAATGAAATCACACAGTATGTATTTTCTTATGTCTTTTTTGCTGAGCGTGGTTTGAAGATTGATCGTGATGTGTGTATCAGTAGTACATCCTTATTATTGCTGGGTAGTGTTGCATCGTTTGAATATACCACAGTTTGCATGTCTCCTGCTGACGAACATTTTGGTTGTTTCCCAGTATTTGCTATTTGAATAAAGCTGCAGTGAACATTGTTGCACGTATAGTTTTGAACTTAATTTTTAAATTTCTCCTGGGTGAATACCTGGCGTAGCAATGCTGGATCATGGGATAGATGTATAACTAAATTTCAGGAAACTGCAAAGCATTTCCCCACTTTAGCGTACATTTTACACTCCCATCAGCAATGTATGACAGTTCCAGTTGTTGCACATTCTAACATTTGGTGTCATCATCTGTTTAATTTTAGCTATTCTTGTGCATCTATAGTGGTATCTCATTGTTATTTTAATTTGTATTTCCCTGATACCTACTGATATTGAGCATCTTTTAAAGAGTTTATTGTTTATTTGTATATGCTCTTTTGTGAGATATCTTTTCAAGACTCTTGCCTGTATTATATTGGGTTCTACCTTTTTCTTATTGTCTGGTAGGAGATATCTATAATCTATATTATGTATATATAATCTAAGAACAACTAGTTTATCAAACATAGAGATTACAAGTATTTTTTCTGTGGCTTACTTTTTCATTTTCTTAATCGTGCCTTTTGAAGAGCAGAAATGTTTAGTTTCAATGAAGTCTAATTTGCCGGGCACGGTGGCTCATGCCTGTAATCCTAGCACTCTGGGAGGCCGAGGCGGGTGGATCGCTCGAGGTCAGGAGTTCGAGACCAGCCTGAGCAAGAACGAGACCCCGTCTCTACTAAAAATAGAAATAAATTATCTGGCCAACTAAAATATATATAGAAAAAATTAGCCGGGCATGGTGGCACATGCCTGTAGTCCCAGCTACTCGGGAGGCTGAGGCAGTAGGATTGCTTAAGCCCAGGAGTTTGAGGTTGCTGTGAGCTAGGCTGACGCCACGGCACTCACTCTAGCCCCGGGCAACAAAGTGACACTCTGTCTCAAAAAAAAAAAAAAAAAAAGAAGTCTAATTTATCTTTTTTTTTTCCTATGTTGTTGGTGCTTTTGATTTCTGCCTAAGAAATCTTTGTCTCTCCTCAGATCACTAGGGCATCCTCTTGTGTTTTCTTATCAGAGCTTCATAGCTTTAGTGTTTATCTTTAGGTCTCTGAGCCATCTTGAGTTAATTTTTAGGTGTGGTCTGAGGCATGAATCCAAGGCTCAGTATTTTCCCCACCAACATCCAGTTGTTCTAGCACCATTTGTTGAAGAGACTTTCCCCATGGAATTGTACTGAGGCTTCAGTCTGTGCTCTGACTGAACATCTGTATATCTGTTTCTGATTCTCTTCTGTTTCATTGTATGTGTCTGTCCTTAAGCCCGTACCACACTATCTTGATTATATAGTTTTATAATAAATCTTAAAATCAGATAGTGTAAGTGCTATAACTATTTTTTTTTACAATTACCAGACTATTTCTTTAGGAAAATAAATTCTGCATGCAAAAGAGTTTCAAGTATTAAATCCATTAGGAAGTTGGTGAATACCAGTGCTCAGACTCATTGTAGTTAATGCCTTCATCTAGCTGTGCTTGTGTCAGGAAAGCATATTTCTTGATTTTTAGTCTTTTTGAAAGAACTCTGTAAAAACTATGTAGCATCTTTTTGTACATTCTTAGAGTCAAGTCATGAATTTACAAATAACTAGTGATCCATTCTCACTTTGCTTTTAGCAGCAACTTCTACTGTTGCTCTTAGGAGGACACATGAGTGGAAGTAATTTTTCCGTGGAATAATCAGAAGGTAAATAAAGTAGATGATTGTCTGTATTTTTATCCTGGAAAGCTGTATTTTAAGGACATTTCTGATACACATTTGTAACTAAGTGTAAGGTCTTAAAAGCTATACATCCATGGTTGAACAGTATCACTGCCAATTGATATTATCTTCACGAATGAATCTCTCTTGTATTTGCACTAACACATCTTTGTCTTATGGTTTAGCTGTTACAAAAAACCATGCAGCTCTCAATTAGCACCCAAAGTTTTCAATGTGAGGGGAAGACCCTGGAACTTAGTTACCATTACCTCTGTAGCCCACATGCAGGAGTGGGGCAGAGGAGGCATGAGTGTGGTAAAACAAACAGAAACTTCTCAGTGTTCTGCGGCGCTCCCTGTTCGTGCTGAGGCCAGAAGACCTGCAGAGCCAGCAGACCCCGACCTTTTTGGCACCAGGTTTCATGGAAGACAACTTTTTCACCGATGGTGTGGGGGTGGAGCTCAGGTGGTGAGGCAGGTTCTGGGCACGGCTGCTATGAAGAGCAATAGAGGAAGGCACCGGCTAAGAAGAGGAGGAGCTTGGGCACAGGCACCTCCTGAAGGTGCTGCTGAGTGACTTTAGGGATGGTCATGCTTGTGGGTAAAACTGTGAAGAAGCCCAATTGTTTTAGGACATAACAGAAAAATATTTATGACAGGGTGTGAGGACTAATGAGGAATATGGGGTCCCAGGAGCTCCTGGCTGAAGGAGGAGGAAGGAATCTGGGGCAGCCCGCTCAGTGAGGACGCTGGGCACAGGTGCATGGGCACACAGAGCTGTGCATGTCCTTTAGGGCGGAGCACCCCATGTGGGCTGAAACCCTCAGGGACCATGTGCATGGGCTTCACTTTGATCTGCAGCTAGGGTTGTGGGGTAGGTACCTACACAGAGAAAAATCTGACTTGTCTAGTATCCTTGGTTGCAGAAAAATTTTGCCTAATATTAGCTTAAAAGGTGAGGGTGACCTGTCCTTTATAGCAACCTTTTTTGTTCGTTTGTTTCCAATCTAGCATCATGTGTTGTGTTTAGTTATCATGTCTCTTTGGTTTTCTTTAATCTACAACAGATCTTCAGCTTTCCTTCGTCTTCCATGACCTTGCTGTTTTTAACGAGTGCAGGCCAGCTAATTCCTAGGCTGTCCCACAATTTGGGTTTGTCTCATGTTTCCTCATGATTCATTTCAGGCTTTGCATTTGGCAGGAATGTTACAGATGTTTTTTAGTATCTTCCTCAGTGCATCCCTGCAGGAGGCACGTGATGCCATCCGTCCTGTTGCTGATGTCTTCCAGGCTTCTCTGCACAGATAACTTTTCCTCTTTGTAATTAATAAAAAAAAAACCTTTGGAGGGGATTCATTGAGACTGTGCAACAATCTTGTTCCTCGATAAACTGTCATCCATTTGTTTTAGTATCCATTGATGATTCTTGCCTAAATCAGTTTTATGGTGGTATTGTCAAATGGTGATATTCTAACTCTACCATTCCTACTCCATTATTACTTATTACTTATTGACCCATTTCATTTTTTTAAGTACTTATTGTAATACCTGTAGCTCTGATCCTCCAGTAAGCAGGCTGGCTTCCTATGTTCCTTATACCAAATTATTATGGTTTTATTACTGAGAATTAAAACATCAAATTAGAATTAGGTACTTTAATCTGCAGTAAAAAAAAAATCCCTCTCAGATTAGGAGCATTTTGACATATCTGAATGATAGATGTGTGTCTTAAAGGTTTGGAGACCTCCCCTCTGTAAGCACCTGTCCCAGAGGGCAGGAAGAGGGACAGATGGGACGGGGAGGCCTGGGCAGCGCCTAAAGTTCCACCTGTCCTGCACTGGGCTGGTGGGGATAACCTGAGAGAATGCAAGGGAAGCCTCATGTGAAATATCAAAACATTGAGTGAGTGTGAGGATCTGGTGCGCAAATGGTTGAAAGCAGAGCCGTATCAGAAGGCATATATTAATAAATTATGAAAATTGAGTAACTCTTTTAAGCAGGAAGTCATCGGAACTCTATGATAATAAAATTATCATATAAATGGGTTATAGTAAATGCATGAGAGAGTTGGACTTTAAAGACTCAATCTCATTTGAGATCCACGTAAAACTCCATTCCAGAGTATATCTGTGTCTCTGTAGTGGCTTATTGAGGCAAAAAACCCAATTTATAAAGATCTCATTTGCTTATTTAGGTCAGCCTGTGTTGGTGGCAAAAAATATCTTGACTTTGCACTTTTAGTGGCTTCTTATGCTGCTATTTATAGACTAAAGGTTCTTTATCGGGTGAATAAACAGTATGGCACTCACTCTTTTCAATTTTAGTTTTTACATAAAAATTTCTCTTTTAGGTATGTCGCTTGTAAACCTCTTCCTTCCTGACATCTGTACCTTGTAAACCTTCTTTCCTGACTTTTTTTTAATTTCATTCTTCCATAGGTACCTCCTATCTAACAGACATTGTGTGGTGGGCCGGCACCATTGCAAGTAAGTAGCCTGTGTGGTGAAGAGTCTGGTCTTTTTCTTTCTTTCTTAAGATGAGCCATTCATCTGGGCAGCGCTGCAGGGGCTGGGATGAGCTGGGCTCCACTTCACGTCTTCCCCAGCTCTAACGCCTCCCAGACCCACTTTCCTTGCTTTCCCTCCTCTGCTTTTCCTTCGCATATTGGGAAAGAGAGGATGGGCAAGCGCAGAACAAGATCAGGGACACAGATGGTGGAGGCTCCTGCTGCCCACAGGTAGCCCTGAATTTATTCCCGTCCTGGGCCTAAAGAATTTATAACAGCCCCTTCTTACTCTTGTGTAGTTGGGCTCTTGGCATTTGGTGAAATTCTGCCTCGTTTTGCTCAACTCAGTTGGTTTAATAAAGGAAAGTTTCTTGACTCAATTTAAAGACCAGATCAAAGGTTGTGTGCTATAACGTAAAAGCAAATGATAAAATTAAAGTTCAGAGCTCTAAATATGTAAAGGGAAATTGTAGTAGAAATTTCAGAAATATTATGTGGTTTATTTGTCATATATCATCTTTTAGGCAAGACATTACCTAGCCAACACTGATTCCATTCATTGGAAGAGCTCCTCTTCAAGCTCCATCTGGGCGTAGCCCCTGGAGCAGTCCTGTGCAGGCAGCAGTGTTTTCACTCGGTGTGTCAGCATCGTGTCACTGTAATCAGCTGCCTACACCGGAGTAGATCCCAGGCCACCTGAAGGTGCATAGGAAGCTCTGCCCGACTTAAAACAAGGATGTGTTAAGACAGTGGGCACACACTCAGTGCTGTGTGTACCGTCAGGCACTGCTGGTTAGGGCACTTCCATGGAGGGCTGAAACTACTCACCCAACTAACTGGACCAGTGAGGCTATGGGGCCTGCTTCCTGCCAACATGACCCTTAAACATGCAAATGACATCCCAGATTGATTCCTCACAAGTAACAGGAAAGAAGCAGCCTGTTTAGAGCACAACCTTGCAGAATTCCACTATGTGATCAGTGCTAAAAGAGAGCTCTGTGACTGCAAGTGGTATGTATCCCTGTGATTCTCTTGACAGTGGCTGTTGGCCAGATTGGAAACTTCCTGGCTTACACGGCAGTCCCCACGGTCCTGGTGACTCCCCTGGGTGCCCTTGGAGTGCCATTCGGGTGAGAGCTAAGATTCCGTGTTTTGGTATTTAATGTGTAGTTTAGATATAACAAAAATTTTCATTTTAAATGTTTCTGTTAAAACAGTAAAAGTAAAATTGTAACTGAAGATCAGTAGTATTCCACTCTGTATCACTTAGTTTTATCCCTTCAAATATAGTTCTCTGTGTTATTAACCATTCTTTTAGAAATTTGCTTTAGTGTATTTCAGATTCTAACTCATTCATGCATATCAATGAATCTGATGCTCTCATTCTCCTGGTCTTTGCCCTGGAAAACTTCTTAGAGACTAGAGTCTTTCCCAACACCTTGGCAAGTTACTCTGAGGAATCATTAAATGAAAGGAGTCAGTTGGTGTTTTATTTGGTGCTCAGTGTCTGTCTGTTGCTGGATGCTAGGTGGTCTCCTACCTCTCCCCAGGAAATGATGGGGGATGGAATGAATGACACATGGGCACCAGTGGTTGTGAAATAGGTTTATGACTCACACAATCAATAGCACATGGGTTCCCTAAGGGGGTCCTGAGTGAGATAGAGTGAGGGGAGCATTAGGTTTTTATTGTACTTACGAGGTGAACAGTGGAGGTTCACATGGTTACACTGGGGTTTGTGTGGTTTGAAATTTCTGCCTGCACCAAGGGACCAAGGACTCCAGGGGCCAAGACTTTCTGGTCTGCTTACCCAGATATGGAGGAGTGGGGAGTGAAGGCTGTCAGCTGTCAAACATCACAAACAGAGTCTCTCTTTCTTAATGTGGCTTACTACAAAAATGATTTTATGAGACATTTATTAAATAGTTCAACATCTATCTTCTCATCAACCTATTTATATTGTTTTATCTTTGAAGAAATCATTAATACACAGAGATAGGATAGAAGAGAAATGAAATGCCAGTTTCTAACTCATGGATACATTGGTTTTTTGCTGTATTCCAGGCAGACTCCCAAATCATTGCAGAAGAGTGTGCCTGTGATGGGTATATTCAAGTCTGCACCTTAGAGTCACTTAGGCTTTAAGGTTCTGTGGCCTAAAAACCATGTTGTTTTATACGCAAAGCTTTGAAAATGTGTTTGTAGCACATTGTTCTTACACAGACATATGCCTGCTATCAAGTGTGGCTTGGTGTCCCTTTGCGTTTTGGATGGCCCCAAAGAGCTGGGACAGTGGGCAATCAATCCTCCAGCTTCCCCGACCTATTCCTGGAGAGACAATCAGGCAGATAAACAACCCAACACTGTGATCTTTGCATGGGGCACATTTAATGTACGCTTACTAAAATGCCTTGCCTAGTTAATTTCCTAAGAACTGTTCTCGTGCACTTTGATAATTGTCACCTCATCAGAAATGTTCGATGCTCCATCTTCAGGAGGTATTAATCACCCAAGAAACCATGTGAAATGGTATTTGGGATAAAAAGCTTGTGTTCAAGTCAGGATTCCAATGAAAAAAAAAAATTTTTTTTTTTTTTTTTTTTTGATACAGAGTGTCTATTGCCTGGGCTAGAGTGCCGTGGCGTCAGCCTAGCTCACAGCAACCTCAAACTCCCGGGCTCAGGCAATCTTATTGCCTCAGCCTCCCAAGTAGCTGGGACTATAGGCATGCGCCACCATGCCTGGCTAATTTTTTTTCTATATATTTTTAGTTGTCCAGCTAATTGTTTCTATTGTTTTAGTAGAGATGGGGTCTCGCTCTTGCTCAGGCTGATCTTGAACTCCTGAGCTCAGACAATCCACCTGCCTCGGCCTCCCAGAGTGCTGGGATTACAGGCATGAGCCACCATGCCCAGCCCATTTTTTTTAAAAAGAAAAAAAACTAAAATTAATTTGGAAAAAGCAATCAAAAGATATCAAAGTGTGCATATATATGCATGTATATGTGTATATATATTTAGAAGAAATTCTATTCTTGATAATGGAATGAAGTTGCTAGAATTAAATAGAACCAAACATGTGGTACTAGAAAAAAATAAGTCTGTATAGCCTTGAATAGAATAGAGAGCCCTAGAATAGGTCCACTTTTCTCTGCAATGGTTTTATGTATGATAAAGTAATCAGCCAAACACTATTTTGAAAATGAGGTTTAAATATACAACTATTATATACCCATAATAATTAAAAATAAAAAATGAAAAAAAGTTTAAAAACCTGTTTTATTTGAGAAAAATTTCCAAATTACAGAAAAGTTACAAGCTTAAGAATAATGAAGGCCAGGCGCAGTGGCTTACACCTGTAATCCTAGCACTCTGGGAGGCTGAGGCAGGTGGATTGCTCGAGGTCAGGAGTTCGAGACCAGCCTCAGCAAGAGCAAGACCCTGTCTCTACTAAAAAAAAAATAGAAATTATCTGGCCAACTAAAATATATATATAGAAAAAATTAGCCGGGCATGGTGGCACATGCCTGTAGTCCCAGCTACTAGGGAGGCTGAGGCAGTAGGATAGCTTAAGCCCAGGAGTTTGAGGTTGCTGTGAGCTAGGCTGACGCCACGGCACTCACTCTAGCCCGGGCAACAGAGCGAGACTCTGTCTCAAAAAAAAAAAAGAATAATGAAAGCACCCATCTACCCCTTACTGCAACACCCCTCTTATTGACATTTACTCCACTTGCTCTGTCATTTGCTTTCTCCATATCAGGGTTTCTCAGCCCCAGCTCTGTTGACATTTGAGGCCACATAATTCTTTGTTGTGGGGGGCTGTCCTGTGCTTTGTAAGCAGTATAGCATCCCTAGCTTCCACCCACCAGATGCCAGTAGCACCCAACCTCCCCAAAAATGTATCCAGACATCAGCAAATGTCCCCTGCGGGGCAAATCATCCCCAGTTGAGAACCACTGTTCTATATGAATATGATGGGTTTTTATTATATTTGTTTTTAGGTTTATTTTATCCATTTGAAAGTAGGTTATATATACCATTATCCTTTACCCCTAAACACATCAATTTATATTTCCTAAGACTAGAGATATTCTCTTAACTGCAATATAATTATCAATTTTGATAAATTTAACCTTGTTATGATACGTGTATCTAATCTGCTTCCATATTCCAATTTTGTCAATTGACCCATTATACTATCATTTTATGCCATTATTTTTTCTTTCTAGTACAAGATCTAGTCTAGGATTCAGAGCTGCATTTAGTGGTCATATCTCTAATCTAAAAGAAAGGGTCTTTCCTTCTTTAATAAATAGTGTTGGGGGCCAGGTGTAGTGGCTCATACCTGTAATCCCAGCACTTTGGGAGGATGAGGTGGGTGGATTGTTTGAGTTCAGGAGTTCGAGACCAGCCTGAGCAAGAGCAAGACCCCGTCTCTACTAAAAAATAGAAAGAAATTATCTGGACAACTAAAAATATATAGAAAAAAATTAGCCCGGCATGGTAGCGCATGCCTGTAGTCCCAGCTACTCGGGAGGCTGAGGCAGAAGGATTGCTTAATCCCAGGAGTTTGAGGTTGCCATGAGCTAGGCTGACGCCACGGGACTCTAGCCAAGGTAAAAGAGCAAGACTCTGTCTCCAAAAAAAAAAAAAAAGAAGAAGAAGAACAAAGTTGTAACAAACACAATTCCCTATTTCAAAACTTACTACAAAACTACAGTAATCAAAATGGTGTGGTACTGGGATAAGGATAGACATGCAAATCAATAGACTAGAGATTCCAGAAATAAACCCTTACATTTACAGTCAATTGATTTTTGTCAGGGGTGCCAAGACAATTCAGCAGGGAAAGAATAGTCTTTTTAACAAATGATGCTGAGCCAACTAGATGTTCACATGCAAATGGGAATTGTACTCCTGCCTCATGCTGTGTACAAAAAGCAACTCAAAATGAATCAAAGACTTAAATGTAAGAGCTAAAACTATAAAAATCTTAGAAGAAAACATAGGTATAAAATCTTTATGACCTTGGATTAGGCAATAGTTTCTTAGTTATGATACCTAAAGCACAAAAGCATAGTAACAAAAGAAAAGTAGATAAGTTGGATATCATCAAAATCAAAAACCTCTGTGCTTCAAAGATACCACCAAGAAACTGAAAAGAAAACTCACAGAATGAAAGAAAATTTTCAAAGTTTACACCTGTTGTGGGATTTGGATTTAGAATATATAAAAACTCTCACAACTCATCAATAAAAAGACAAACAACGCAATTAAAAGGCAGGCACTATACTCTGGTATTTTACCATGGCATAAGAGATGATCTGGCCTCTAGTCCAGGCTCTCTGCTTTCATGCATGGTGACCCCTCCCCACCTTGTCATAGTCCAACAATCCCAGGCCCACCTCTTGCTCTGGGAGCCTCCCATCTCTCTGGTGTCCGCTTTTCTGGACAAATACGCAGTGGAGTCCCTCAATTTAACGTCCAGCCATGTATTCTAGATCTTTTATTGGTACTTTCAGTGATCTTGCTTATTTCCCCAGCTACACTGCTGGGGGTTCCTTGAGGACAAGGCTATCTAGGCACAGGGATACAAAGCGGCAGAAGGGAAGAGATGCGAGTTTGGCTTTATGGGTGTGTCATGACCATGGTTTTCTCTCTGGTTAGCTTTGTGGTCTTAGGCTCAGTGTGGATCCTTTCTGAGGCTCAGTTTCCTTATCTGTAAGATGAGGACTGAAGGAAATTATCCAGTATATACCTGGGCCTGGTGTGCCCTCCTCCTGGTGTTCATGGTCCCTGCGTGTCTCCAGTATAGACACCAGCAAAGTGAGAACGACCAGTCCCATGACTCACCAAATTGGGCTTCAGTTTCCCAATTCAGATTGTGTGCTGATATTATACAGGGAGTAAGAGAAGCCTATTATAAGCCTGAAGATGGTCGATGTTTTATGAAGAATACATTTTTTTTGCATTGAAAGAGTATTGTGACCTCGCTTTAAAAATTTTTAAGATTAGAGAAAAATAATCATCCAGATTTTTCCTACCATACTGCAATTACTATTAGCATTTCTATTTTTTCTTCCGTTTGTACATTTTTTCACTTAATTTAAGTGTTTTTATCATGCATTACTTACAATTATTTTTGACAATTGTTGTGCTCTACTTTCCCATTTAGCATAGTTTTTTTGATCGTTTGGTTTTATAAATAAAGAAGCAGTATTTTTATTTTTGGTCAATCATAAAACTTTTTCTACTCTGGTGTATTTTCTATCTACTGAAATAATAATAATAATTTAGTGGTATGAGTTAAGAGTGTCATTAACTACGTAGTGATCATGCATGGAATTGGTATGAAAATCCTATTTGCGTTGAAATAACAAGTTCAATAAATTCCTAATCTTTTCTGTTCTTAAAAACTAAATTTAAAATAACGGCTGTTAAGAAAATGTGATTTTTCTAGATAAAATATTTGCAGTGAGTAGAAAGAGGTCAGCTCATTTAGATTTAAACTCTAATGATAGTGCTTGTTTTTAATTGAAGGTCCATTTTAGCTTCTTACCTTCTGAAGGAAAAGCTCAATATCTTGGGCAAGCTGGGGTGTCTGCTAAGCTGCGCAGGTTCTGT
The DNA here is from genome assembly GCF_020740605.2 of Lemur catta. NCBI lineage: Eukaryota > Metazoa > Chordata > Mammalia > Primates > Lemuridae > Lemur > Lemur catta. Next base: position 22,259,350 of record NC_059136.1, read on the forward strand.
TGTGCTGATTATCCACTCCCCGAAGTCTGAGAGCGTGACGACACAGGCAGAGCTGGAGGAGAAACTGACCAATCCAGGCAAGTGCTTTCTAGCAGGGCCAGGAGAGAGCTTGCTTGGAGTCCTGACCTTTGCATCCAGGTCTTGAGTCTGACACTTGTTGGCAGCGCAGTGAAGCCATGTGCACCCCAATCTGGTACTGCAGGTCTGCATTCTGCTCTGCTTGGCCTTTCCTCCCAGCCCTGCTAACCCTCACACCCTGCCTCGTCCCTGCCTCCTTCCCCACGAATTCCTTCCTGCTGCCCTTGCTGAGCTCTGCCCCTCTGCCCAGTGCCACTGGGCACTTCCCTCCTTCCTATGTGAAGCTGAGAGCAGAGCCCCGGTGTCTCTTATCCTTAGATTCCCCACAGACCCCTGTATGTATATTTTTTTGACATAATTTCTTTTTCTTTTTTTTACAAATGCAATAAAAAATATTACTTAATTACATCACACTTAAAGTATAGATTTCACTTCCAGTAGACCACCCTGTGTTGCTCACCAACAATTCTAGGCAGGTGCTGGCACAACAATATCTGTACAGCCACAAAAGGTGGCTTCCTTTGCAGTGATGGACACAGCAATAGAAACATCTGTAAAACTTGAAAAAGGGATTCATAGTGAAATTAGCCAAGACTGTATCTCCTTGTAGTGTTTTATCCCTAAACACTTAGCACTGTGATACTCATTTTCTCCCATAAAAGCCAAAGTATTTCCAATACTGTGAGAAATGAAAGTACAAAGTCATGGGGAAAAAGGATCAGAGAAGAAGATATGAGTGTCCTGAAGGATTTACTTGATGTAATTTCCAGAAGGACATATCCAAGTGCTACTTACTTTTTGATAAATATGTATGATACCAACATATTCAGGTCCTAACTTGTGCCAAAAAAAGTTGCCAATTTGAATATTACCGTACAAATTAGGTATGCTATGAACACATAACGATGGCAAAAAGATTTTTCTTTTTAACATCAAAAACTGTTTTTTTTAACCTGGCATATAAAATGGTATTATTCTGGCCACTTAATTTATTAGATGTTTTTCTTATTTTTTTCTATAGGTAAAAACACCAGAATGAATTTTTGTCAACTACCTCAGAAGAAATTTAAAATCAGTACTTGTTTATATTTCTGAAATGCCTGATACATGATCTCTGATATTTAAAGGGGGGAAGGAAAGGGAACGTTGTGGAAAAGTTCTCTAAAGACATATGTTCTTTAGATATCACCCCCGGAGAGCAAAAATTAGTCCTTGAGGGTGAAAAAATCTCATACTCTTTTTCTTTTTCTTTTTTTTTTTTAAGACACAGGGTCTCATTCTGTTGCCCAGGCTGGAGTGCAGTGGTGTGGTCATAGCTCACTGCAGCTTCCTGAGCAGCTGGGACTACAGGTGCACACTACCATACTTAGCTAATTTTTCTTATTTTTATTGTAGAGACGGGGTCTCACTATGTTGCCCAGCCTGGTCTTGGACTCCTGGCCTCAAGTGATCTTCCTGTCCTGGCTTCCCAGAGTGCTGGGATTACAAGAATGAGCCACTGTGCCCAACCCCTCATACTCTTTTAATGTATAAAGCATAGATATAAATACAGTATATAAACAGATATCCATATATCAGTGATATTAAAATTCATGGGGTACCAGGCATGGTGGCTCACACCTGTAATCCTAGTACTCTGGGAGGCTGAGGTGAGAGAATCGCTTGAGGCCAGGAGTTCAAGACGAGCCTGAGCAACATAGTGTGACCTCATCTCTACAAAAAATAGAAAAATTAGCTGGGTGTGGTGATGCATGCCTGTAGTCCCAGCTACTCAGGAGGCTGAGACAGGAGGATCGGTTGAGCCCAGGGGTTTGAGGCTGCAGTGAACTATGATGACACCACCACTGCACTTTAGCCTGGGCGACAAGAGCGAGACCCTGTCTCAAAAAAAAAAAAAAAAAAGTCATGGGGATGAGTAGAGGGAAAGGTGTAAAATAGTTCCTTAAGGGAGTGATAATGAAAAAAGGGTTGAAAGACACTGATGTAAGAACCACAAAACACAGGGGCATCTGGCTGCCTGCTCTAAAGATAAATAAGTATTTAAGGTTGATCATGTGAAAATAGAGAGGTTTTCTTGGATGTGGGTTAGTCTCTCCAAGCTGCCCAGTTCTCACACACAGGTGCTGAGGCATGTCAGAGCTCTCCTCTGGCTGCTGTGCCCACTCCTGTCTCCTGTCTGCCCACAAGGCCACGGCCCACCTTTTCTTCCTGCCCCTTGGCACTGCCACTTTGGGGTGAGACCTCTTATTGCCTACCTGCTCCCTCCCACCCCTACCCTCGCCATCTTGACACCGGGACCCTTCTGAAATGTAGTCAGATATGTCCCTTCCTGGTTTCAAAGGGAGGGAGCCCATGAGAGAGGGCTCAAACCGCCCCACATTCAGGCTCTGCTGCTCTTCCTGTACTAAGCCTGCAGTTGCATGCAGGCTGCTTCTGTTTCTCTGCCGAAGCCCCAAACATACCTGTATGGCAGTATTTTGTGCTCACCCATGTGGACCTCTCTGCCCTCAGTGCCTTTCCCCAGTTTGTAGGTCAGGCTCCCAGGCAGCTTTTACCTGCCCTTCTTCCAGAACCTCCCCAAGAGCAGGGCTCCATAGTTGCTGCTTCTTACTTTTGAAGGGTGGGGTCCCCCCGTCTGCTTGCTCATTTGCACGTCCACACTTAATCGTTTGTGTGTCTACACTTACTGATTTATGTGTCCACACTTAATGGTTTTGTGTGTCCACACCTGCTGGTTTATGTGTCCACACCTGCTGATTTACATATCTACACTTAATGGTTTGTGTGTTCATTCTTGCTTTTGCTGGTGTGCATGGCCAGGCAAGTTCCCAGCAGTGCCCTCAGGTCCATTTTTGATCTAGGAATGGAATTCATGGAGAATACAACCTCCATGTACACATAACTTAAAAGCAATCAATATAATGCGCTATTATATAAAGGAGAAGTAGGATGGTACTTCATAATAAAACACGGATTTCAATATGTAAATGCTCAGGTACAACTACAGGAGAAGACATACTGAAGCCGGCAGATCCCACACCCTGCGTGGAGCTGCTGAGAATCTGGCAGCTGCATGTAGACTGACGTGGGGGTGTTATATTACTACTAACTGAGACACCCAGGGGGTCTTGCCATCAACAATATGATCCTCTGAGATGGAGAATAACTCTTAGTGAAGTTCCTGATCAAAGAAAGAACAGTCCTCCCTATATTGACATAAAAGTTGCATTTCTGAAAAATATAGTGAATGTTGAATCCATGCAAAAATTACTTTGTTTTATACAAAAAATGGGTTTTAGGCTCTGATTATTATAAACATATTTTTCGCTTACAAGTCCAAGGAGACATTAAGAAGCTGTGAGGAGGAGAGTTGGGTAATTTGTGATGGCGTGGGCCATCTGCACATACTCTGCCTGTGGTCGGTAGCCCCCAGTCACTGCCAGAGCCACAAATACCCCAACAGCTTAAGATTCCCCCACTGCAACCCCTGTCCCTGGGTTCCCAGCGCTGTGCCCTGTGATGGGTGTTCAGTGAAGGTTTGTTGATTTGATTCTAAAGTAAGAAAACCCATTTTATAAATGGCTTTTTTCCCTTAACCTCAGAGTATCTACAGTTGACTTGTTATAAAAATGGTACTAGTAGAGAGAGGGCCGTGCAAACACTTAGGAGCTGTGAGTGTTGTGGTGGTGAAAACAGTGGTGGGAATTATTTTTGTGATGAAAGTAGATCTGGTAAACTCAAACCAGAGCCCTAGGGTGCCCACCTGCCCCACCCTTGGCTGTGCCCCCAGGGTTGCAGGCCAGCAGGCGACTGCAGGTCAGCGTGTGCCATCTGTTTTCCAGTGTTCGTGGGCTACCTGTGCATTGTCCTGCTCATGCTGCTGCTGCTCATCTTCTGGATTGCGCCGGCCCATGGGCCCACCAACATCATGGTCTACATCAGCATCTGCTCCTTGCTGGGCAGCTTCACCGTGCCTTCCACCAAGGGCATCGGGCTGGCGGCCCAAGACATCTTGCACAACAACCCATCCAGTCAGAGAGCCCTGTGCCTGTGCCTGGTGCTCCTGGCTGTGCTTGGCTGCAGCATCATCGTCCAGTTCAGGTACATCAACAAGGCGCTGGAGTGCTTCGACTCCTCAGTATTTGGGGCCATCTACTATGTCGTGTTCACCACACTGGTCCTGCTGGCCTCAGCCATCCTCTTCCGGGAGTGGAGCAATGTGGGCCTGGTGGACTTCTTGGGGATGGCCTGTGGATTCACAACTGTCTCCGTGGGGATTGTCCTCATACAGGTGTTCAAAGAGTTCAATTTCAACCTTGGGGAGATGAACAAATCTAACATGAAAACAGACTAGGATGCAACAGGAGGTTGGGTGGCTCGAGGAATGGACATTGGAGGTGGTTTCTGATCCTGCCTGGAAGTGAAGTAGAAGAGACCCTCGATCACTAATATTAGAGTTGCCTGTATACTAACAAGTGGGCCAGTGGACAAGGGGGAGCGTGGCTTGGCACCAGAGCAGGGGCCTAGCCCTCTGCAGCCCGAAGTCCCCCAATGTTGCCTGGGCACCATCTCTCTCTGATGAGACGAATCTCATTTTCATTTCCATTAATCTGGAAGCTTTCGTGACTATTCTTTTAAAACATTTTCACATTATTTAAACAGAAAAAGATGGGCTCTTTCTGGTTAGTCTTTGCAGGAAAGCAGACATTCTTACTTAGAAGATTACTTTGGAAATGAAGAAATTGTCTTGAAATCTGGCTCTGCACAACAGTGAATGTGTCTGTAGTTGTGTTAGTTTGCATTAAGCATGTATAACATTCAAGTAAGTTGTCTAAATAAGAAGTATATACATTGAATTGTTTTTAATCCTCTAACAAGTTGAATCTCCCACCCTCCCACTCCAAGACATTTTAATAGCAAATAGAGAGAGAAGAGTTGATGCAGTATACCATTGGCAGGATGACTTTTCAATAGCTCAAATCAATTTCAGTGCCTTTATCACTTAAATTGTTCACTTAATTTGACTATTACTATGTGTATGTTCTCTTAGATTAGAATAATGTAACTTCCTTGATTATATTTTAATATTTCAATATTCAGATTATAAATGCATAAAGCAGTTAGAAGTAATAGTACAGTTATGCGTCACTTAACAACAGGGGTACATTCTGAGAAATATGTGTCATTAGGTGATTTTGTCATTGTACGAACATCAGAGTGTACTTAACACAAACCTGGATTTTGTAGCCTACTGTATGTACATCTAGGGTATATGCTATAGCCTATTGTTCCTAGGCTACACACCTGTACAGCATGTTACTGTACTGAATACTGTAGGCAATTACAACACATCAGTAAGCATTTGTGTATCTTAGCATATCTAAACATAGAAAAAGTACACTAAAAATATGCTATTATAGTTTTATGGGACCACCTCATATATGTGGTTTGTCCTTGACCCAATGTTGTTATGTGGCGCATGACTGTATATTCATTGGAAAATAGTGAAGACTAAAGACACATTAAAGCAAACTGTCCCGTTTAGCATGTAGTTTTTATCCATTTAAAGATAATTGATTTAAGTAGCATGAGATATTTTATTTGTGTTCAATCTATGTAACTGGGATCCAGTATCAAATATGTCCACATTTCTCTTTCAGCAAGTATTTGTTGCCATTCAGAAGAAATAAATTATTTAACTTGATAATAAGACTGTTAGATGAGACTGTTTCATAGCACATATATTGAATGCCCTATAAGGACACACTGAAGTTTAGGCTAGTTTCTACAAACTGGAATACTTAATTCTCAAAACAGTTAATTTAGCGATATCCTTGTTTTTTGAAATGGCCGAGTGTCCTAGAGTTTCTTACCCAACCTCTTATTGTATGTCCTAAATGCAAAATACCCATTAATTATGCCAGTATTTGGCTCAAAAAGATTATTATTCTGTCCATAGTCACCTTCTGTGTGTATTAAATTGTGGCAAAGCATGAAGTGATGCAAATATTTCATCATGGTATCATGTACTTCATGTGCAATGTTTTATCTAAATAGGGAACAACACCAGGGTGAAAGATGGGATAGGGTAAAGTAGGTTAGGTGAAGTAGAACATGAAATTTAATAATATCCAATTAACCTTACTCACTAAGAAAAAAACTGTTTTTCCAGGCAAAAAAGAACATTTCTAAGGTAAAGTCTCAAAGAATAATTCCCTAAAGTATTGAACAAAGAGGCTAAATAAAATGAGACTAGTTTAACATAGAATGAAAAATGCCTTTATAAATTAAAAGTACATGTGATGATCATGGGTTGTCAGCGATTTGTAAACTAGAAGCAGCAACAGGATTATTCAAACATTTAAAAGATCTTATATTACCTGATAGTTAATGCTCCAAAAGCCCGTTACTCTTTTATCAGTTCTTGAAGGTTTGTTTTTTATCATCAGTATTTTTAGGAATACAGGCCTTAATTTATTGAACTGAACTTCCTGAAAATATAATGTAGCAGTATCAAATACTTTTAAGCATAAATATAGTTTCCTAGGTAAGGAGTTTGAGATATTCAAAGAAAACATGTAAGTATACAAGTATAATGAGAAAGTACATATATCATATGGAAATTATCATGTTTATTTTGCTACAACTTACATGTGAAGCTTACTTTAAATGCATCCATTGGTGTACCTTATTATATTTTAATCCACAATTATACCATTGATCCTCAGAGGTGGTGGATGATCTTTCCTATGATTTTTTTAGTGTAAAACAAAATCTGAAAGTATTAATAGCTCATCTCCTCTTGAAGGTGATTGGTCCTGGGACAGGTAGAATCTCCCAGGTTTATTCTTGTTCAGCAGATCCTTCTGTAGGTTACATAGCTTTTCTTCCAGTGGAACAAAGTTCATATCATCCATTGTTTTTCAAGTGTGTGACACTAGCCTCAAAGCAAATGAAATGACCAGTGATTTAATGATCTAATTGTCAAGTTCAACATAGAGCATTTAACTCCTGATTTAATAGCATTTGTTTTATAAATTCATATTTTCATAATTCATTTGCAAATGCAAAGGAAAAAAAGCCCCGGGTGAGAGCTTTGGGCAGAGGGTCTGGAAGGGGGACGGGTCTTTCGTTGGTCTTTCCAAAAGTAAATGCACATGAAACATTTTCATTATTACACTATTCTTTGAGGAAAAAAACCCTACTGTATACTTGTTTTCAAGTCTTCTCTAAAATCAAAGGTTGTAGATCACGATCTGGAGGTATACTCTTGATAGATACTTAAATAGACCATTTCTTTCCTCTCCTCCTTGGACAATGCCTTGTTTTCTCATCTGAATCTTTGCATTTGAAAAGATTGCTTCCTGTCGATAAATTGTAGGGCGGATTAAGGATTCTAACCCAAACCTAGCACCAAGGGACCACCCTGGAATGTTTTTTGCTGGTCTGCAAGACCACTCTGTCTTTGGGGAGAAGCTTCTGGAAAGGGGACGTCAGGCTGCTCTCTGACACACATGGAGTGAGGCACTGCCCTTGCAGGGAATTTCTGGAGGAATCTTGTTTTCTAGTCGCCTTCATCATCACTCAGATTCTCATTCCAATCTTTTCATATTATTAGAATGTTAGGGGAACGGCCGGGCGCGGTGGCTCACGCCTGTAATCCTAGCTCTGGGAGGCCGAGGCAGGTGGATTGCTCAAGGTCAGGAGTTCGAGACCAGCCTGCAAGAGTGAGACCCCGTCTCTACTAAAGATAGAAAGAAATTATCTGGCCAACTAAAAATATATATACAAAAAATTAGCCGGGCATGGTGGCTCATGCCTGTAGTCCCAGCTACTCGGGAGGCTGAGGCAGTAGGATCGCTTAAGCCCAGGAGTCCGAGGTTGCTGTGAGCCAGGCTGATGCCACAGCACTCACTCTAGCCAGGGCAACAGAGCGAGACTCTGTCTCAAAAAAAAAAAAAAAAAAAGAATGTTAGGGGAATAAATATACTTCATTGCTCTTTGTTCGGCAATAAGAAAAATTCTTTTGATTCCTCCTTTTCAAGCCAATTTGTTACAAGCCAAATTGTATTTCCAGAATTTCATCCCTGCAGTAATGCGTTGGTCTTTGTTCTTCTTTGGGTTTCACGTCTGTTTTCTGATAGAAGAAAGCACTGCTCAAATGTACAGTCACCTCTCATCTTCCTTCTTCCTAAATAGCTCAGTTCTTTGTAAGTACTGTGCTTGACTTCTAGAGGCCAGTTCCTAGACTTCTGCCAAGCCCTGGAGATACAGCATTTCCCAGGTGCAGACAGACGCTCAGTCCATGGAAATAGGCACAGGCCACTGGCTTGCAGCATAATTCTTGCTGGGAGATGATACCTCTTTTCCAAGCTGCTCAACTAATCTATTAAATAGAAGATTATGATCTAGAGAATGCTGTGATGGTTCACAGAGCCATGCCTATTGCTCTTCTCTGATGCCACTTGATCCTGACTTAGGCTTCCTGTGACCAAGCAGGAAACTAGAAGAACATTCTGGTTTGAGGTCTGTTCACGACTATATGGATTGGCATTCCATGTTTGAAGGAGTTGTCTTTCTCAGTGCATCTGACACCAAGGAGGTTGTTCACCCATCAAGCCGGATTAGATGGAATCTTGGTGTTCTGCCTTCTCAGGGACCAAAAATGTATCATTAACTCCTTAGCATTGACCTTCCTCCTATGCATGTTTATTTTTTGTATGTTTTACTCATATTCATAGCTAGATTCTGTTAACTTGAGTTGGAAAGAAAAGACCAATTTGCACACCAGTCACACCACAAGACAGTTTATCATATAAAATACCTCAGTTTTTTTGTATTCCTCACTTCCACCTCACAGTTGTACTGGTGATTAATTTTAAGAGTCTGTCCTTTAGCTTACAGGTGATTTTTCATATCTGGCCAGATTCTTATACCTCCATTGTATACTTGAAAAGATTAAGAATTATAGGAACAGGAATGAGAATTTGGCCCAGTACCACTACTCATTTATTTTCATACACATTTCTCACATGCAACAAAAGAATTATATTTTAAGAAAATGTAACTTTGTTATGTCAAAAAATGTTGTCTAGTAAAAAGTTGTTATTCAGTAAAACAAGGATCATGTAAATAAACATCTGTTTCAAATGTACCCAAAGCAATTAAAAAGCAGAGTCTAGGCCCAGAGCATGAGCCAGAGAGAAGGATTTATTTCTTCTTTTCTCTATCTTTCCTTGAATTGTGCAAATATAGGTGAGTTACCTAACCTTTTTGTGCCTCAGTTTTTCTACCTCTAAAGGGGTGGGATGGTTCTCCGAATTGATCGTGCTGGCACTTTTAGCAGTGTTCCAGTGGCCTCCAGCGAGAGCAGCAAGTTCAGGGTGCTCTGGAGTGACACGGGGGGAACTTGACTGGCACGAGCTGGCCGAGGACTCTGCTCATGATTGCGCTGCAGAACACGCAGCTTCGAACACTGAGAGAGCAGAAGAGGGGCTGGGAGTGAAGTTTGCATGATTCCATGAAGCTTTAATTTTCCTTTTTTTTGTTTTAAAAGGAAAGGTTTTATATATCCTATTGTAAAATAATGGAAATTAAACAGGGACTTTATAAAGCTGCACTGAAAGATCACATTCTGATGGTGTGATGAGCTCTGCTGGCATTCTGCCTAGGTCTGTGTTCTGCAGAAGATTTAATGGCCTGTGAAACCCATGGATTCTGTGGCATTGGATTTGTAATGTTTGACGCTGAACTTCATGCTTACAAGCAGCTCAACCCTAATGATGAACTATCTGACACCAGGCGAATGTTAGGAGCTCCCAAACCACTAGTGCCAAAGGGTAATGTTGAAAAGTTCAGAATATTTCCTTTATTTGTCAGAATATAATAATTGGCCCCCCACCCTGTCAGTGTTTTTGCACTTTACAAAAATAATTTAAGGGTTTTGTTTTTCAGTAGCATTCCTGAGTGTTTTTGCCTTTCTAAAGGATAACTATTAGTTTCTTATAAAATGGGGAATATAATCATGAAAGAGAGGAAGAAAACTAGATCAAAAATGTCAAACATTGATTGGTTGCATAAAAATTTTTCATGTAAATGTATCAGGGGAGCTTCCAATTAGCATACATACATTTGTCAATGGCTAAGACTTGCGTATATTTTGCTTTATAGAAGTAGTCATGGCATGTTGTAATTGCCTTATGTTAATAAAAAGGCTATTTATTAAGTTTTCCAGTAATATTTATTAATATGTATGTGTTTTAAAATAAAATAACTTATTTCTAGCTGAGTACTTGTTGATTTTTTTTTCCTTTACTTGAAATGCTTGTGTAGTCTCAGGTTCCAGATCATCCCAGTTCCTCAACTTTTTCCTATTTTCTTTGTAGAAATGAATAGCCTAGGTCTCCATAACTGTAGAAAATTTCTACCTATCCATCTGTCTTGGGGGCAAGCCAAACATGGAGGCTATTGAATGCGAGTGCTGCGCTGGATGGTCCCTGTCCTCCAAGGACCTTGTCATAGAGTTTCTCTGTTGCTTAGTCACACCCCTGTTTGATGACCCTTAGATGTGACACTGTTGGCATATTTGTCGTAATGCTAGCCACACTTACTTGTACACCATTATTTTGAACCTCACATGGTAGTTTCAGAATGGTTTTTAGTTGGAGAGGTGAGGCACAGTCAAGAAAATATTTAGGTATCTATCTGTATTAGCATTTTAGAGAAAAGAAGGATTAATTCCAGCACTGGTCACTAGAAAGACTGGGAAATAGAACTCGACTGTGGTGAGCAAGGTAGGTGTAATGTCAAGGAAGTGACAAACACAGTGAGTCTGTAGAGTAACTGAAATGAGGGGCCAGAGGATGGAGGAAAGGTCAAACTATTAATAGCCTGGCCCATCTATAAAACTACATCTTTTTTATTTTTGGTGAAGACATTTGGGGGATCTCAGTATCTTCTCATTCCCTTCATTTGGCATACTTACTCACTATATCAGTTTTCTACTGCTGCTCTAATGAGTTACAACACACACTGTGGTGTATGAAGACAGATTTATTATCTTATAGTTCTGGAGGTCAGAAGTCCAACGCAGGTTTTACTGGGCTAAAATCAAGGTGTCCGCAGGATGACATTTTCGTGGAGGCTCTAGGGGAGAGTTCATTCCCTACCTTTGCAGATTCTAGAGGCTGCCCTCACACCTGTAGTTTTGGCTCCTTCCTCCATCTTTAAAGCCAGCAATGTCACATCGCTCTGACCATTCTTGTCATCACAGCTCATTCTCTGACTCTGACACGCCTCTCTCCCTCCCATAAGGACCTGTATGATTATCTTGGACCCCCACAACAATCCAGGATCATCTCCCCATGGCAAGATCCCCAATTTCTGCATAGTCCCTTTTGCCATGTAAGGTACAGCTTTTGAGGATTAAGATGAGCACACTTTGAGTTATTCCTGTAAGGTTTTTGGATGGTCAGCGCCAGAGAAAGAAAGACGAGCAGAGTGGAAAGGGGCAAGCAACGAGGCTTTATTTGAGCGCTCCAGGACGAGGGTAACGGGTCCCAAGAGAGGGGCCTGGGCGAGGTTCATGGGTGCCGGGAGAGAGGGGCCCAAGAAGTCGTGCCGCCCAGGAGAGTTGAGTAGGCTTATATATGTTTTTAAAGTTGGGGGATGGGGGTTTTTTGGCACAAAGAGTTTGGGCTCGAAGAGGTAGGAATTTTCTGTTAGGGTTTTAGGGTGGGTATTGAGAACTAGGAGGGGCTGATGGTATGTATGGATTCCAGGAACCGAAACTTCTCTTATCTGGATGTGGTTATTCTTTAACTTAGCTGGGCCCAGCAGTTAGTTTTGGCAGGTCTTGTGGACTTCTTTTTCTTTAGGGAGGGAAGGGGTGCCCACCTTACAATTCCCATCTATTTCAGAGAGTTTTCCCCTACCCTAACAACAAATGTTTTAGAAAATGCCCTACTACATTTATAGGTCATCTATGGCCTTGAATAAAGTAAATAATATTAACTGAAAAGCATTAATCTAATACTAATGTTTTAAAATGCCAGAGAATGCCACTCTTCACCTTGGAGGGGCAAAAGGCAAATTTATCCAGTGATGGGGAGTTGAGCCAAAGAAAAAGTGATCATCTGCTATGCAGTCTTATGCTTTGGTAGTAACAAAGCCAAAACATATGAGAGTAATTGGGGAACTAATTATACTTAAGAAAACTATACGATTTCCTAATACAAAAAAAGGATTTCCTAATATATGATTTTTAAAAAAATTGTTTAATAAGTCTTGCCTGTTTGTGTAACAATGACAAAGAAGATTTCAACAGCTTTATTAAGGTATAATTTACATATGATAAACTGTACATATATAAAATGTATAGTTTTATAAGTTTTGACATATGTCATATGATGAAAGTGTCATCATGAGCAAAATAGTGGATATATCCATCATCCCAGAGTTCCTTAGGACCCACCTGTAATCCCTCCACCCTCCCTGCCCCCTCCAGTCCCAGGCAACCATTCATCTGCTTTCATTCACTGTATATTAACTTCCATTTCCTAGACTTTTATATAAATGTAATCATTTAGTATATACTCTGATTTTTTGGTATGATTTCTTCCCCTTACATAATTATTTTGAGACTCAGCCATGTTATAGCATGTATCAATAGTTCATTCCCTTTTATCACAGAGTACTGTTCTATTATAGGGTATGCCACAGTTTGTTTATCCATTCACTAGTTGATGGACATTTGGGTTGTTTCCAGTTTTTTTAACTATTACAAATAAAGTTGTTATGGAATGTTCATTTACAAGTCTTTTTATGGATATATGCTTTCATTTCCTTGGGTAAATACATAGGCATAGAACTGCCAGGTCATACGGTTGGTGTACATTTAACTTTTTAAGAAACTGTCAATCTGTTTTCCAAGGAAGTAGTACCATTTTACAGTTCCACCAGCAGTGTATAAGAAGGAATTAGAGTTTTAAAACTTTAAAAACATCTCATGATGACTGCTTGAACACTCAGTATATAAGATGTACATCATGTGTTGGAGAAGTGATGTGGGCATTTAAGGAGCCTGTTTCATATTAGCAAGTACATTTATACACTTATAAAGACAACACACTGCATAATGTGACATTAAGTGTCGGTGGGGCCGGGCGCAGTGGCTCACGCCTGTAATCCTAGCACTCTGGGAGGCCAAGGCGGGTGGATCGCTCAAGGTCAGGAGTTCGAGACCAGCCTGAGCAAGAGTGAGACCTCGTCTCTAATAAAAATAGAAATTATCTGGCCAACTAAAATATATATAGAAAAAATTAGCCGGGCATGGTGGCACATGTCTGTAGTCCCAGCTACCCGGGAGGCTGAGGCAGTAGGATTGCTTGAGCCCAGGAGTCTGAGGTTGCTGTGAGCTAGGCTGATGCCACGGCACTCACTGTAGCCCGGGCAACAAAGCGAGACTCTGTCTCAAAAAAAAAAAATAAAAAAAAATAAGTGTCAGTGGGAGGTCCAGATAATGTGTGAGGAGTCTTTGGCCTACTGTGATGACAGAAAGCTGATTAGATGAGGCACAGGGCTCTCTGTGGGATGATTTAACACTGGCAGAAAAGAGCTACAAGCAAATTCATTTGTTAGGTTAAATGAACATACTGATGTCCAAGCACTCCTATCCATATGAACCACCCACTCTTTATTACTCATCTGCTTCCTAGAGGTATCTATCGGCATTTTTATCAGTTAGTTATTACTATATAACAATCCACCCCAAAATGAGTGGCTTAGACAACAATAATTTATTCTTCCTCACGTGTCTATGGGTCAATGGGGTAGTTTTGCTGACTTTGACCAACTTAGCTCAATCGCTGGTCTCAATCATGGGTCAGCCATGAGCTTAGCTGGGCGGCTTTGCCACTCACCGTACTCCATGTGGTCCCCTCCTCCAGCAAGCTGGTCCAGGCTTCTCACCATGATTTAGGCTGGGAACTGCTACATTTTGTTGGCCAAAGCCAGTCTCAAGCCCAGTGCAGATTCAGGGGACAGAGTGGAGCTGCAAAGTCACTGCAAAATGCGCAGGCGAATGGATGGGTGGATAATCAGTCATTTTTCATCAATCCAACACGTCATCAGATACCATCTTGGCAACCATCTTTCAGTATTCAGTGTAATTACTTACCTGACCATGTTATTTAGCTAGAAACTGGCTGAGACCAAAAACGTAATAGGTCCTCTGAGCCAATTCTAAGTTGCATGGGTGTCTGGTTGCCAACCTCAACAGCTGAAAGGCTTTCAAATTAGAAGCTGCATAGTGACCTATACCAATACCTAGTGGTCAGGGGCTGTGTATACAGTCTAGAACACAATAGTCCAATAGGATTAGAGTCTGAAAAGGGCAAATAGTATTTGGCGTTTTGTTTCAATAAACATATAATGCATTTTATAAAGATTCTCACCCCAAATAATCTAAGTTTCACATAATAGTGTTTTTGTGTCTAGTCACACCTGGAACAACATCCCCAAGGGACTCTTACACGTACCTGTAGCCAGGAATCATTGATTTATTGGCAGACCTCACTCTCGATCTAGCTAGTTGCTCCTCCACGGTTCTTATGAATGAACCATGTCTTTGTCTTCTTTGGGGGAAACCAAGATGGTGGGTCCCACAAAACTTCTCCATTCCAGGAGGAGCCAAGGAAGGATAGCCTAACAGGGGGTTTCCTATGTATCTCCTGAAAACTAAATCTCCACTTCAAGTGTTTCGAGAAGGGCTTTCACTAAACCACAAACTCGCATCTATTTAGGAATTTGGTCAATTAGCATCTGGGAGGAAAGCGCTCAAAGGCGAAGAAGTCGCCCCGGCTTCTTCCGCCGGCCCCGAGCCCCGCCCCTCGTCCTTTCGTGCCCTAGGGCATCGCCCAGGACAGCGCTCAAAATACAGTTTCACATGCTGACCGCCCCTGTGGAATTCGAATTTTAAATAAGCGCCGCACGGAACTTTGATTTTGATCACTCAGTCAGGAAACATCACCTGGAAAATACTATAGTGCCTACCGTCCCCTTCCCGCTTCGGCCCGTCCTGTGCCCCGCCCAAGATCCGCCCCCGTGCTCCACGCTCCGCCCTCTGCGCTCAGCTGACCGGGGCCTTGTGAAGAAACCGGAACCCGGCGCTAGAGGGCACCGGGGGCGGGGCCTTGCACGGGCACAACTGCGCGCGTGCGCGCGCGGGCTCTTGCGTCATTCGGCCGCGCCCAAGCTTTCCGCGACAGTGGCCCCGGGTCGCGGTGGCGGTGGAGGCGGGGTCGTAGGTCGTCCGGGGCAGGTTCCCCTCGGCGCTTCCTCATGGAGGAGGCGGTGTGCACGGTTGCAGCCCCGAATGCTTGCAATTCTCTCTGGACAGCGACGAAGGCGGTGGCCTCGCGAGCGCAGGAGGGGGCGGCCTGTGCGGGGGTGTGAGCTGAGGTGCCCGGGGCCAGATTGCCTAGGAGAAGCGGCTCGGCCGGCCTGCTGACTGGTGTGAGGTCGCCACTCCTTCCTTTCAGGCAAGCTCGAAGGGGCTGACTTGCAGGCGAGCCTGCCCATTTTGGGTCGGGGAAGGGCCTTTCAGGGGCAATTTTCCTTTCCAGGTGTTTTGAGTTAAGGAAGCTGATTTCCTATTCGCAGTTACGAAGCCCAGCGTGAATCGGATTGCCATTCAAATCCCACGGAAACCTGGCTCTTTGGTTGGCCCTGCCAGGGGCTCACGTTCATTAAGTTCATTGAAATGGTTTTATTTGTCTTGGTGAGTTTTATAACTGACAGTTGAACAAACCTTAGAAGTGTGCTGTAACGTTTTGAAAAGGCTGTTTTAATTCCCTCTTATGAAAGTGCGGAATCCTGTTTCCCTCTCCACGCGATTGCACAAAACTGTGTATGTTTAGTTTTGTGTTTGTTCCTCTCCAATTCGTTTTCTAGATTGTCAATTCATTTAGTACAGGACTACATCTTAAGTTCTTTTTCTAGAAATCTTGTATATACCATGTGCCCAGTTAGTACTTTTTTTTTGAGTTATAAGAGGAAATATGAGAGAGTTAGAGATCTTTCATTCCAGTAAGCTGTCTGTTGAAGCAGTATGTTATGCTCGATTGAGTAGGTTTCATGTTAATTGGTTAGTTAAATTAAGTTTGGAGGCTAGTAACCAAATTTTAAAAAGTACTTGGTAACCATTCAGTCCTTTTGCCTACTTCTGTATTTTCTTCTTTCCAGGCTGGAGCTACTCTGCCAGGATTTAAAACTTTAAATCGGAATAAAGGGTAGTATTTACCAGGAAATGAGAGTGAATAAATCATCTCTAACCTCTTCCAACCTTTTTTTTCATAATAGAGACCATACTAAATTTTCATGTAAGTTAATATTTTAATTTATAACTAATGTTATATTTTAATGCTAAATTAGGGCTGGAAATTTAGATTCTGTAGTATTTGTAAGTACAGTACTGCTTTTAAGAATAATTAGTCAAATGAGAGGTTGGAAAAAAATTAAAGCTGACTTTAGATAGCAGTGAAAACCAAGCAGAAGTAGACTGAGAACTCTGAAGTTTTATTATGATGTGGCAGCAGCCAATTGCAGAAGTAGAGTCCACTTACTTGTCTGTGTGACCTCTGCATTTGATTTTACCTCTGGGAGGTTTGGTTTCTTTAGCTGTAAAGTGGGGATAATGAATGATACCATTTTCTCATTATTGTGTAGAATAGAAATGATGGATATAAATCACTGGAACAGGACCTAGGTAGGGGCTCAATAACTGGTAGCTGTTATTGTTAGGGAGAGAGAATAATAAAAAAGAATTTCACTTGCTTTCAGGATATGAGGTCTGTCTGAAAAGTATTCAGCCATTGTTAATACAACGAGAATGGTTTGCACAATATCGATGTAACCTGGCAGCCAAGGAGTGGACTGTAGCATATATGTGAACAATGATGACTTCACCGTACTAGTCAGTGGGGTGCTAGATGCTGTTGGGTGAGAAGTCTGTGTATTCTGTGGCTGTTGCATTCAAAATGACTGAGCAAGTAGAGCAATGAATCTGCATCAAATTTTGCGTTAAGCTTGAACATTCCTCCAAGGAAACTATTCGGATGATTCAAAAGGCTTTTGGGGATGATGCAATGAGTGCAGTGCAAATAAAAGTGTGGCACAAATGCTTCAAATATAGTTGAGAATCTGTTAAAAGTGATCCATTTTCTGGAAGGCCTGAAACAAGCAGAACACTTGAGAATGTTGAACATGTACAGGCTGTAGTCAATAAAGATCAGCCACTGACAGTGGGAGAACTAGAAGCTGATCTGGGGGTTCCAAAAACTACTGTGTCCAAGATTTTGATGCAGGATCTTGGCATGAAATGTGTAGTGGCAAAATGCGTTTCGTGGCTTCTGCTACCGAAGCAGATGGAACATCGTGTTGCATTTGCTAATGACTTGCTTTAAACCACTACCAGTTAACCAGATATTCTCAAGGAGGTCATAACCAGAGATGAATCCAGAAACCAAGGCCCAGTTGTCCCAATGGAAGTCACCTGGTTCTCCACACCCAAGAAAGTGTGGCAAAGTGCAGCAAGATAAAGACCATATTAAGTGTGTTTTTTGGTTCAGAAGCTGTTGTCCATCATGAGTATGCTCTTCTGGGCCAAACAATTAATGAGTGCTACCTCAATGTTCTTCGTCAGTTGAGAGATGCAATGTGACGAAAAGGATAACAGCTGTGGGCAACTGGTGATTGGCAGCTTCCTCATGAGAACGTGCCTGCCCGTGTATCACCTGTGGTCTCATGCAGAGTGTTTTTGGGAAACATCAAATCA
This sequence comes from Lemur catta, assembly GCF_020740605.2. Lineage (NCBI taxonomy): Eukaryota > Metazoa > Chordata > Mammalia > Primates > Lemuridae > Lemur > Lemur catta. The sequence goes on from NC_059136.1 coordinate 22,277,261, forward strand.
CCCAGATGACTAAGCCCCCCCTACAGCCCAGATTTGGCGCCCTGTGACTTCTGGCTTTCCCCAAAACTAAAATCACCTTTGAAAGTGAAGAGATTTCACACCATCAGTGAGATTCAGGGAAATACGATGAGGCAGCTGATGGCACTTCCAACAAAGGATTTCACAGAGTGTTTTGAACAGTGGAAGAGATGCTGGGAAAAATGTTTGAGGTCCCAAGGTGCCTACTTTGAAGGGGACTGAGGCGTCATTTTCCTGTTTACAGCATATCTTGTATCTTCTTCAATAAATGTCTGCATTTTTCATATTACATGGCTGGATACTTTCTGGACAGACCTCATATTTTAATGTATAAACTAGTTCACTCGTATTTAAAACACACGACTTTAAATACATTTTTTCCCTCGGAGAAGGTATAAACTTCATCTAAACTCTGATTTGTTTGATTGGTATATATTGTGATATTGAGCAGAAAGACTTCTCTGTGGAGCATAAAGCAGTTGTTACTGGGGGGTGAAGGTAGGGGAGGAATGGGAGATGTAGATCAAAGGTACAAAGTAGCAGATACAGAGGATGAACAAGTCTGGGGATGGAGTGTATAACGTGAGGACTATAGGTAATAACATTGTACTAGGGGTTTTTGAGTAGATTTTGGCTGCTTTTGTCACAAAAATGTAACTATATGAGGTGATAGTTATGTTAATTCCCTTCATTCTGGTAACCATTTCACTGTATGTATCCCATAGCATCATATTGTAAACCTCAAATATACACAAATTTATTTAAAAAATAAATAGAAGCTGCTATTTGATAACAAACTAAAAAAGAGGACCTGTGTTCTAGAACCAAGAGCACCCCTCAGACAAGAGCATGCTCAGCATTAAACATTTCTGTATATCTGACTATATTTGTTGTACGTAAATAAACCTGAAATAGAACAACTGTCTAAAGTTCTATAATGGTTCCAGAGGAAAATAAATTATGACCTTGCAAAAGGATTACATATCTGTTCCATGTCTTTTGGATTTGCATGTAGACTGTAGGGCCCCACATGATCTGACGCTCACCATTTTACTCTGCCGTGATATCTCACCGACCCTCACTCACTCAGGGTAAGCCACAGCGCCCTTTCTTTTCCTAGAAAACTGTACACGTGCATTTACCGCAGAGCCTCTGGACTTTCTTTTCTCTCTCTGCTTTGTTCTTTTCCTATCTCTTTGAAGCTTTTGCTCAATATTACTTCCTCAGCAAATCCTCCTAACCACCCTAATTAAAATACAACTCCCCAGTGAGCTTAACAGGCTTTATTTTCACTATAGCACTTAACCACTTTCCACTATAATGTCTTTATTTTTGTTGTTGTTGTTTATTGTTTCACCCTGCGTCCAACAGAAGGTAAACTCTGTGAGGTTAGGGTTTTGGTTTTATTCACTGTTGTACCCCTATTCCTAGAGTGTAGTATGTACTCAGTAAATCTTTGTTGGTTAAGTAAATGATAGAGGCAAACCACCTGTTCACAGGGAGCCACAGTGAAGGTGATACGGGTTATGTACATAAGTAACTGAAATACAGACTAGAAGAGTAGTGTCCAAAGAGGTGTAGGTTAAAGGCTAGGGAATTCAGGAAATTTTGTGATGACTCTGGCTTGTGGAATTCAAGCAGGGCTTCCTTGCAGAGGTGCTTTTTGAACTCAGAGGGTAGTGTAGACAAAAATACGGAGGAGGAAAAGTAGGAATAGGTTAGCATGGCAACAGTGTGCTGATGTGGGTAGAACACACGGTGTGTGAAATAGTATTGGGGGATAAGATTTGAAAGGTATATTTGGAACCAATGGTAAAGGGTCTTAGTTACTAGGTTACAAAATTTGGACTTCTTGCTGTCAACAGCTGGTAGTCATTCTAAATTTTTAAGCAAAATAGTGAGACTAGCAGAGGTGTGTTTTATAGAGCAGCACGGCAGCATCATGCGTTTAAGCTGGACCAGGGTTGGGAGATACACGAAGGTGCAGGGTCTGGTCAGCAGAGCAGGCGCAAGACCGCGTTTCAGAAGTAGAAGCCATCTGGCACTCTTGTCACTTGTGTCCACTCTGGGTGATGAGGATGGTGAAGCCATTGTCAGAGTGCAGGGAGGAGCAGATGGGGCAGAGAAGACCACCTGCACTGAGAGCCTAGTCTGAGCTGCAACTTGCTTGTGTTCTGCCTCTGGGACTAAAAGGAGACTCCAGTGGGAAAGACAGAAGGCTGGGGAACCTGTGCTAACCCCAGCTGGGTAACAAGTTACTTAGCATCTCTGTGTCACATCATCATTGGCCCTTACCACATATCTTTTCAAGCCTTTGTGAAAGTGAAATGTCAGAAGTACTGTGATGAGTGCAAAGCTGTCTATGTACTTCAGTTGGTATAATTTTTAAAGTTTGCTGACTTTGGCGATTGTGTTGCTTACTGTTAGTCATTTTGCAAAGCAAATCTTAATTTAGGTTTTCCTCATTAGAATACTAGTACATTCTTTTCTTTCTTCTTTTCCCCCTCGCCTCCCTTCCCTTCCCTTCCCTTCCCTTCCCTTCCCCTTCCCCTTCCCCTTCCCCTTCCCTTCCCTCCCTTTCTCCCTCTAAAGAGATGGGGTCTCACTGTTATCCAGGCTGGATGGAGTGCAGTGGCACTATCATAGCTCACTGCAGCCTCTCATTCCTGGACTCAAGAAGTCTGCCTCATTCTCCCAAGCAGTCAGACTACAGGCACACACTACCATGACTGGCTAATTTTTTTTTAATTTTTTGACAGATAGGATCTCCCTATCCCTATGTTGCCCAGGCTAGTCACAAACTCCTGAGCTCAAGTGATCTTGTCTTGGGCTCCCAAAATGCTGGGATTACAGGCGTGAGCCACTGTGATTGGCCACTAGACCATTTTATCCTGTTCCTTAAATTACCTGTTCTCCACATTATTTAAGAAGGTGGACCAATTTCATTTTATTTTCTTTCAGATGTATTTATTCTTTTTCAGTATGCTTTCATTTAATGAAAGTTTACATTATAAGTATTCATAAATATCAGTATAATCAGTTGTGAAAATCAAGTTTGTTAAAATTTAGAGCAAGCTGAAAATTCTAAGAGTCTTTAAAAGTGTGTTTAAAATTTCAATAGGTTATTTTTAGAATGTTTAAACTCTGTGGAGTCCTTGAGGATGGGACCTTTGATCTTCATTATAACTTCGGTGTCTGGGACATAGTACCTGTTCAATATGTGTATTGAACAAATGGCCACATGTAAATAAACCTAGTAGGGTTTACTCCACCTGCGCCCATCTAAGTAGCAAGGTGGGCAGGTTACCAACTGGCATCTCAGGTTTGGGAACCTAGTTGAAGTGAAATTTAGCAAAGTTTTGTTTAGCTGTTTTTAAGCCTGCCCGTGTCTCATGGCTAATCCTTAAGAATAAAAATCTCTCTGTTGCAGGCTCTCCCAGCTGTGATTGACCTTCGGTTACAGAGGGTGGGAGCAGAGTGTCACCAAGTCTGAGAGTAACGAAGCAACATATTCCTTTTGGGACATTCACACTGTTGTCCTGTTTTCAAACTGTAAGTCAAAATGAGATAATTCATTTTTTTATTTTAGTGACTAAAGACTACTTTATAATTTGAAGGCTTGCAAATTTTATGTTGCTTTCCATCTGCACATATATACACACAGGTATAGTTCCATGAGTGAACAAATAACCAAATAGCCTTAATTCTAGGAAGGCTTATAAATCAAATTTGCCATCATACATGAGTGCCTTTTGTGGGGAAACTACTGCAAAGAACCAAAGTAATTGTCTTTAAGGAACTTAAAGCATTTATCTTCGAAGATAGAACTTGAGAATTTAATTTTATGAGGCTGACCATAAATAAAATTCTCATTACCTTGGGGAGGGCACCAAGCCATTTGTGAGGAATCTAACCCCATGACCCAAATCTCGCCCACCAGGCCGCACTTCCAATATTGGAACTCAAATTTCAACATGAAATTTGGAGAGGACAGACATCCAAACTGTATCAAATACAGTGAACCCTTGTTTAGCCATCACCCAGCTTTAATAGGGATCTCTATTTTCTGTAGATAATTTTTGGTTTTTTAAAAACCAGAGTGGAAATTTTATACTTAGCATAATAAACGTATTCATGTATATGTTAGCTATCTCAGTGGCATATGGGAATAAGCATTTATGATCATACAGTTTTGTGGGTCAGCTGGGATAATTCTTTTCTGTGCGTTTCACTCTGTTGTGATCAGTGGGCTACCCAGGATATGCTCTTCACAAGGTGATGGCAGTGTGCAAAGGTTCAAGCTGAAGTATGAGGGACCTCTTTAGGTCTGGACTGGAAACTGGCACTGTGTCACTTATACCTGCCTCCCATTGGGCAAAGCATGCTTGATGGCCAAGCCTCAAATCAGTGAGGTGAGGAAGAATAGTCTTCTCATTGCAGTGTACAGGAACCATAATGTTCCTCAGCAGGCAAATAAAAAACACTTGTGTTTGGATTGATATCAACTCAGTGTAATAATACTGTGTTTATTATTAATATGTTACCACCCCCTACTTAACTGTCTCTTATCTATCTCCCTAATGACCCTTAAGACTAAAGCTATTAATCATTAAGCATTAAGATTAAAAGCAATCACCATTTTATCCAGAGAGCTTAGAATAATGCTTAGCACTTAGAGCATCGTATATCCGGTAAATACCATTAGGGAGGGCGGATAAAGTAATTGAGGGGCTAGGTGCACAGGAGTTTAAGTTGCTTTGGTTACATGCCAGGGTCTGTAACTTGATGAATGAAAAAACTTGGCTAGTTAGCAAGGATCTTGAATGAATTGCAGATTAGTTCTGGGACTCAGTAATTAAATTGTGGGACTAAAAATCCTAAGACATACTAGAAAGTTGGACCAAATTGTGGGACTAAAAATCCCAAGACATACTGGAAAGTTGGACTGGCAGTTAATTATAACCAGTTGTAAGCCTTGTTGCTAAGTACTGTTTTTTTCTCTGCTATCCATGCTTTGCTTTAGTTCATTGGTCAGCTGAGTTCACGCATTGGCTATTTGGAAAACAAATTTGCAGGTGGTTTTGTGTATTGAACCATCTAGGTCCTCATGTTCTGTAAAGGCCACCAGTACTACGTTACACACCCTAGGAGTCATCCTCTGTTATCAAGATAATGTGAAATCTGCTTTCTCTCAACACATCCCCAGATAGGCTAAATAAATTACCTTATGCTTATATCCACATATATTTCTAAGAAGAAAATGTATGGGTGGAAAATTTTGAGTTTCTCTGTGTAGATTATTCAAAAGGATACATTTGTGAAATTGATAAATGTATTGATAAACTGGATTTGTATATTGTTAGGCCTGATTTTTATTTTTATTTTTATTTATTTATTTTTTTTTGAGACAGAGTCTCACTCTGTTGCCCGGGCTAGAGTGCCGTGGCGTCAACCTAGCTCACAGCAACCTCAAACTCCTGGGCTCAAGCAATCCTTCTGCCTCAGCCTCCCAAGTAGTTGGGACTACAGGTATGCACCACCATGTAATTTTTTCTATATATTTTTAGTTGTCCAGATAATTTCTTTCTATGTTTTTGGTAGAGACGGGTCTTGCTCTTGCTCAGGTTGGTCTCGAACTCCTGAGCTCAAACGATCCACCTGCCTCGGCCTTCCAGAGTGTTAGGATTACAGGCGTGAGCCACCGCGCCCAGCCAGGCCTGATTTTTTATTCTGTAGAATTTTTTTTTTCCCTCATTCCCAAAGTTTGATTACAATGGACCATTGGATAAGACTGGAAACTTTTTTTTAAATATAGAATCAGAGTTGATAAAATCAATTTAAACTTGGTTTTGTATCATGATCCCATCTTTTGCCATAATTGGAAGAATTGGTGCTAAATTTAAATAATATATTTATTATCAATGTTAGTAATGAAGAAAACATTTTTCCTTCATGAGAAGAGAAATGGAGTAAAATTTTGAATTGCATGTGAACTGTCATGATCATTCTATGAAAATCTCATTTCATTTTGTATTGTTTAGATTTGGAGACTGCATCATCCTGCCTCTAGTACCAGCAGTTTCTCTGTTCTGTGATCAATGTGCTTCACAGGAACCTCTTAAGTAACAAACGAAATGAGCCAGGAGCGTGGAAAATATGACTTTTATATTGGTCTGGGATTGGCAATGAGCTCCAGCATTTTCATTGGAGGAAGTTTCATTTTGAAAAAAAAAGGTCTTCTGCGACTTGCTAGAAAAGGCTCTATGAGAGCAGGTATGTTATGCCCTATGTGACTTTGAAATGGTATCAGTGTGTACTTACATACTCATGTTCTTTGTGGAAGACCACTTCTTCATTCCTAGTAAGTATATTTGAAACTTTTGGCTGTTCAAGAGTTGTAAATGTTTATAGAGAATCAAACATCAGTTTTGTCATAAAAAAATAAAAAGTGAAAAGATGTCAAAATTAGTTAACTCTTGCAGTTGTTATCAAAGTGGAAACAGGGACCAATGGCAAATTAACATCCAGCCTTTTCTTTAAGTTTCAATATGTCTTAAGAGAAGGAAGTAAGGGTCCACGATTTGAATCAGAACTTAGTGAAGGCTGGGGTCTTTTGTTCATGATAGTAAAAGTTCTGACTTTTGCCTTAGACACTTTTTCTGATGATCTCAAATTGGCAGGAAGGAAAGAGAGCTTCTCTGGCTTGAAGGACCCAGTTCAGTGAATTTCTGTTGTAGGTTGTTTCCCCAGGAATTGCTGACAAGTCACAAGACGTTGAGGGATAGTCAGTGTGATTGTCCCCACTGACACCTCTGTCTGAGGCATTCATGACAGCTCTCAGTGTTATGTGGCATTATGGCCACATCCCATTGTTCTGCCTCTGCTTCAATTCTAGACCTGATTGGACGTCATGAATATACCTGCTTTGGCAGTAAATATTACCTCACTCTCTTCTCTGTCCCATCTCCATAGCTAAACCTAATTCAGCAGTCTTAAAACATAAAACAGTGGCCTCTACTGGGTTTTAGTGAACAGAGGAGAAAGTATGGCATCTACTGCTTATTCCCTGTCTCTCATTTTTTGTCCTAAGACAGGTACTCTCATTGTCCATGCTGGATATGCTTGTAAAGGATTCATTCACCTTGGCTTTTTTCTTTTGGACAGTGGCTTAAGTACTGATTGCTTTCTGACTAGTTTGATCAAGAGGAAAGCCAAGGAAAAAGCAAGATGTGCATCCTGGCAGCCCCAGACTATGAGAGGTGCCTGCTCTTTACATCTGGTCAGCACAGGACCACTGTCTCCAAGGTTACTGCCTCATAAGTGGGCTTACCCACACCCAAAAAGCTTATCCACTTTCAGAGTAACTGATTTGAAGTTGGGCTCTTCTTATTGGTTCAATTTTTTTACTTTGTTCAAGCTGAGTTCACAAAACAAAAGAAGGAAGTATGAGCTGAATATAAGGATTGATTTAGGTCTTTCACTCAAGTGCAGGGTCACTTAATGTTTAGTATAAACCTAAACATTTTTCTAACATTCTCATGATCCTCACATCCCCTTTTCCAAGATAATCATAAAATTATTATCTGAGAAATCCCCTTAAACAGTTATGCAGAAACCTTTAAAGTAGTAATAGGCCAGGAGAGGTGGCTCACACCTGTAATCCCAACACTGTGGGAGGCCAAGGTGAGAGAATTGCTTGAGGCCAGGAGTTCAAGACCAGCCTGAGCAAGAGTGAGACCTCATCTCTAACACAAAATAGAAAAATTAGCCAGGTGTGGTGGCACATGCCTGTAGTCCAGCTATTTGGGAGGCTGAGGCAGAAGGATTATTTGAGTCTAGGAGTTTGAGGTTGCTGTGAGCTGTGATGACACTACTGTGGTCTAGCCTGGGCAACGGAGTGAGACCCTGTCTCAAAAAAACAAAAAACAACAAAAATAAAGTAATAATCAACTGAGATGTTTTTAAATCTATTATTACTAGTAGTTGCCATAATTTATACAAGAGTCTGATAATCTTCCAAAGATGTGAAATATTTCTTCATTCACAGGTCAAGGTGGCCATGCATATCTTAAAGAATGGTTGTGGTGGGCTGGACTGCTGTCAAGTATGTATAGACAACATTTAAAGAAAATATTATAGTTATATGTTAAAATACTGTTATAACCTCATATTAGCAAATATAAAAACTTTAAATAAATCTTGTTTTTTAATTTAACAAAACTAAAATGTATGATATTTAAGCCTGTGAAAGTCATTCAGCAGTTTAATAGCATATTTAATTTGAATCTAAGACTTTTTTCTCCATCTGATTAAAACATATTTGATACATCTATGTATTTTTTAAGATTCTGCTCAATTTAAGAAGGCAAATTTGAAAGTGAAAGGTTTTAGAAAAATCCTGTTTTTAGTTTTTCTTCCTCTGTTCTCCTTCCAGTAGAAAAGGAAGTATGCATTTGGTAAGACTATCCATGCTTATTTTGATGATTACCTTTAAAAAGGTACATGGAAAAAATTATCCTTAAAACTCTGAGCCTTGACTGTTCTACAGTATTTATTGATCATCTCTAATATGCCAGGTGTTGTTCTAGGTGCTGGAGTACATTAGTGAAAGAAAAACACAAAAATCCCTGTCCACATGAAGCTGACATTCTCAATGGGAGACAAGCAATAAACAAGATAAATAAGTTAAAATGTTTGTGCACATGTGTGGCCATAAATGCTAAGGAGGAGGAGTAGAGTCAGAAAGGGGCATGTAAAATGGAGGATAGATAGGTTTAAAATGTTAGATGGGGGCCAGATCAAGCCTCACCAAGGAGATATTTGCATAAAAGACGTAAGGGAAGTGAAGGATCTGCCCATATGGATGTTTGGGGAAAAATAATTTGAAGCAGGAGGAAACAGTAAGTGTGAATGCCAAGAAGCGGGACAGTGCCTGGCCAATTAAGGTGTGATAGGTAGATGGCCCCGGTAACTTTCACCTGGTATGTGTACCTTTGCTTAATCTCCTTTCACAATGAGTTATTGCTGGCCCAGTGTGATCAAAGAATACCATTGGAAGTGATGATGTATGACTTCTGAAGCTAAGTCATAAAAGGCATTGTAGCTTTTTCCTTGATTGCTTGGATTGCTCGCTCTGGGGGAACCCAGCTACTGTGTTTTGTAAGGGTACTTAAGCAGCCTGTAAAGAAGTCCCTGGGCTCTCACTGAGACAGTACCTACCTGGCCACCTATATGAGTGAGCCACCTTGGATGTGGGTCCTCCAGCTCCAGTCCAGCCTTCAGATGACTGCAGCCTCAGTTTAAATCTTTTTTTTTTTTTTTTTTTAATGAGACAGAGTCTCACTCTGTTCCCCGGGCTAGAGTGCCGTGGCATCAGCCTAGCTCCCAGCAACCTCAAACTCCTGGGCTCAAGCGATCCTCCTGCCTCAGCCTCCCGAGTAGCTGGGACTACAGGCATGCGCCACCATGCCTGGCTAATTTTTTGTATATATTTTAGTTTTTTGGCTAATTTCTTTCTATTTTTAGTAGAGACGGGGTCTCACTCTTGCTCAGGCTGGTCTCAAACTCCTGAGCTCAGACGATCCACACGCCTCGGCCTCCCAGAGTGCTAGGATTACAGGCATGAGCCACCACGCCCGGCCCTCAGTTTAAATCTTGACTGTAACCTGTGGAAAGATCCTGAGTGAGACCTCCTTACGGACCCCTTTCTTAAGTCTTGACCAACAGAAACCATGAGAGTAAATGGTTGTTTTAAACTGCCAAATTTTAGGGTGCTTGTTTTGCAACACTGGATTACTAAAAACCTCAGGAAACATTAAAGAGGCAAAAGTAGCAGTAAGTGAATGAATGTGGGGAGAAGTAGCAGGAGGTAAGTTCAGAGAAGTTGTGCGGGTCCAGATCATGTGGGGCTTTGTAGGTCGTGCAAAGGACTTTGACTTTTATGTTAGATGGGAAGTCATTGGAGACTTTTGAGCAGAGGAGTAACATGATCTGACTTGGGTTTTAATAGAATCTCTCTGGCTGCTGTGTTGAGGCATAGAATGCATAGGGGCAGAAGCAGAGAAACCAGGTAGGAGGCTATTACAATAATCAAGCAAGAGGTGATGATTGACCAGAACAGTAGCAGTGAGTACAGTAAGAAGCCATACAATTCTGGGTATGTTTTAAAGGTAGAACTGACAAGATTTGTTCACTGACCAAAATGTAGGGTGTGAAAGGGAAGAGTTGAGGATGACATGATGGTTTTTGGTCATAGTAACTAGAAGAATTGAGTTGGTGTTGGCCGGGCATGGTGGCTCACGCCTGTAATCCTAGTACTCTGGGAGGCCAAGGCAGGAAGATTGCTTAAGCTCAGGAGTTCAACACCTTCCTAAAAAAGAGTAAGACCCCATCTCTACCACAAAGAAAAAGAAAAAAATAACACAAAACAACAAAACCCAGCTGGGCGTTGTGGTGTGCGCCTGTAGTCCCAGATACCAGGGAGGCTGAGGTAGAAGGATCACTTACAGCCCAGGAGTTGGAGCTTACAGTGAGCTATAGTGACATTTGTGCACTCTATCCAGTGACACACAGTGAGACTCTGTCTCAACAAAAAACAAGGCTAAGAACTGAGTTGGTGTTTACCTGATGGCAAGACTACAGGAAGGACCTAGGCTGATGGGATGGGGTGATACCAGGAGTTTGGTCTGGATATGTTCAAGTTTGAAATGCTTATAACATACTGAAGTAGATATGTCAAGTTAGTAATTAGACAAGCAGGTCTACAATTCTGCAAAGTGGTCCAGGCTGGAGATAAAAAGTTTGGGAGTCATCTTTGCTATTTAAAGTCACAAGACTGGATGAAATTGTGTAGGAACTGAGAATAGATAGGAAAAAGAGCCCAAGATCAGAGACCTGAGAGCAGTCTGGGTCCATTTAGAGCTCAGGAGGAGGAGTGGGAAGAGGCTGAAAAGGAACAGTGAGAGTGGTAGGAGGAGACCAAGTGAGCCTAGTGTCATGGGAGCCAAGTGAAGAAAGTATTTTGGGGGCAGAGTGCTCGCTGGGGTCAGATGGTGCTCATGTGGAATAGGTACGATGAGAATCGAAAAGTGACTGAGTTTAGCAATATGGAAGTCCTTGGTGACCTTGAGAATAACATTTTATGTAAAACTTTTGAACAGCAAAAACAATATAGTGTTTATGGTAATGGTGGACCAGGTAATTGAATCAACATTCCTGGTGAAAACAAGTTAAAAAGCTGGACAGAATATAAAAATCATCCTTTTAAAAGTATCAAAGAGCTAACATGACAGTGAAGAATTAATTACCTGGCCAAGATCAGGGAAAGGATTAGAGCTCAGAAGGATAAGCTGGAGATACTTATGCACTAGAGGTAACTGCAGACTCTAGAGGACTCAGCTGACAGATAGAGTGAACCTTTGAACTGGACTAACAGGGGTCAGAGTCTGGTGCTGCCAAGAATAGAAAATAACCACCTGCTCTGGGCTGGTACTCTGGGAAGGCTATACCTTGGGAGTGAAGCAAGGAGTGTACACCATCTGATCATTTGTACTGCATAACTCTAGTCTTGGTCCTGAACTGCTAGGTGCTGCAAGGTGCCAAAAAGCACCTTACAGAAGAAGGTAAAAATTCTCTCTTGAAGATATAATCTCCACCTTATATTGTTTGTTTTTGTTTTGAGACAGGGTGTCTTTCTGTTACCCACGCTAGAGTGCAGTTGTCTGATCATAGTTTGCTATAACTTTGAACTCCTGGGCTCAAACAATCCTCCTGCCTCAGCCTACTGAGTAGCCAGGACTATAGGCATGTGCCACCACGCCTGGCTAATTTTTTATTTTTCATAGGGACAGGGTCTTGCTATGTTGCCCAGGCTGGTCTGGAACTCCTGGCTTCACGCAAACCTCCTGCCTTGGCCTTCCAAAGTGCTGAGATTATAGGCATGAACTGCCACACCTGGCCAGTTTTATTAAGTAATTAAAGAAAAGGTATATAAAAAAAGGCAGGAGGGGAATCACTTGAGGCCGGGAGTTTGAGAACAGCCTGAGCAACATAGTGAGAATCTGTCTCTACAAAAAATAGAAAAATTAGCTGGGCATGGTGGTGTGCACCTGTGGTCCCAGCTACTCAGAAGGCTGAGGCAGGAGTATCGCTTGAGCCCAGGCATTTGAGGCTGCATTGAGCTATGATAACACCACTGTACTCTATCCCAGACAGTAGAGTGAGACGCTGTCTCAAAAAATAAATAAACAAACAAACAAATAAATAAATAAGTGCATATGAGATTAAGAAAATTTAGCAAAAACAGAGAGAAACTTGGCCCATAGGATCTATAGATACTGGAAGTGTATGACCATAAAACAACTGTGCTTTTACTAGAAGGAACAGTAGTTTTAACAATAAACTAGACTATACTAACATTATAGATTTGGAGAAGAACTAAAAAGACGTTATAGAATTAAAAAATGCAGTAATGAAAATTGAATGAATTGCCTTAACTATAGGTTTGGTAAGGCTGAGGAGAGACTTAGTAAACTGGAGGTAGTTTGGAAGAAACTATCTAGAATGAAGTAAGCATAGACAAAAGGATGGAAAATACAGGTAAGAGGCTATGGAACTTAGAGGATTCAGTGAATAATTGGAGTTTTAGAATAAGAAGGGACAAAGAGAATGGAGGAGAAGCAGTTTTTGAATTGCTGAGAATTTTCCAAAACTGACCAGTTATGAAACCACAGATTCAAGAAGCACCAGAAAACCAATGCAGAATCTGTGAAAGGAAAACTGGACCTAAACACATAGTAAAACTGATGGAAAACCAAAGACAGAATATCTTAAATGCAGTCAGGAAAAAAATGTTGGATTGACAGCTTAGTTTTCAGCAACACTGGAAGTAGATAAACAAGTTGGAAATACAGCTTCAAAGTGCGAAAAATGTAGCTGGCAGTAGAATTCTCTACTCAGTGAAAATATCCTTCAAGATTAAAACTAGACAAATTGATAATGTAAGTGTACTAAAGCAAATTTAAAAGGGTATTTAGTTAGCAGAAAGAAATTGATTTAGGTGGAAGTTTAGAGATACAGGAAGGGAAGATTGGTAAGTATGTGAGTACATCCAAGTGAGTGCTGATGAAAAAAATTAGTAAAAAATGGCTGCTGGACTTAAAATATCCATAGGTAAAATTTTAACAGCATTCAGTGTTACACAATAAAACAACTGTGCTTACTACAAGGAACTGTAGTTCTAACAATAGACTGGACTATAGCAACATTGCAGATTTGCAAAAGAAAAGATTACAGATTTGCAACAAATAAATTGGAAGGGAGAAAATAAAGGGCTCTAAGGTTCTGGCAATATCTGGAAGGAGAGCAAAGCTAAACATTAACATTATAGACTTGGCAGGCTAAGGATACATGTTGTATTTTCTAGGGTGGTGCTCCCCAACATTTTTGGCACCAAGGACTGGTTTCATGGAAGACAGTTTTTCACGGACGGGGGCATGGTGGAAGGGTGGTTTTGGGATGATTCAAGTGTATTACATTTACTGTGCAGTCAAACCTCTCTGCTAACTATAATCTGTGTTTGCAGCCACTCCCCAGTGCTAGGCATCACTGCCTCAGCTCCACCTCAAATCATGAGGCATTAGAGTCTCATAAAGAGTGTGCAACCTAGGCCGGGCGCGGTGGCTCACGCCTGTAATCCTAGCACTCTGGGAGGCCGAGGCGGGTGGATTGCTCGAGGTCAGGAGTTTGAGACCAGCCTGAGCGAGACCCCGTCTCTACTAAAAATAGAAATAAATTATCTGGACAACTAAAAATCTGTATAGAAAAAAATTAGCCGGGCATGGTGGCGCATGCCTGTAGTCCCAGCTGCTCGGGAGGCTGAGGCAATAGGATCGCTTGAGCCCAGGAGTTTGAGGTTGCTGTGAGCTAGGCTGACGCCACGGCACTCACTCTAGCCCGGGCAACAAAGTGAGACTCTGTCTCAAAAAAAAAAAAAAAAAAAGAGTGTGCAACCTAGATCTTTCACATGCACAATTTACAGTAGGGTTCGCACTCCTATAAGAATTTAATGCCACCGCTGATCTGACAGGAGGTGGAGCTTATGTGGTGATGCAAGTGATGGGGAGTGGCTGTAAATACAGGTGAAGCTTTACTGGTTCACTGCCTGCTGTGCAGCCCTAGGTTTCTCAGCGGGGTTTGGGGACTGCAATTTGCTGGTTTTCAGTCAAAAGATAGAGCAAGTGTGTAATTCCTAATGAATGGAGGAAAGAATGGAATGATAAATTAGTTTTTAAAGCAATAAAGATGAGAAAGAAGAATATAGACGAGGCAGAACAGATAGCACATAGGAAATGGAAGCAGACAGACTAAATCCAGAAAGTGAGACTTTATCCAAGTTTTTTTTTTTTTCCTTAAAGAAATCAATGTCATGGATAAATAGGGATGGCAGAGTATCCTGGGTAAAAAGATATTTGAGACATTGCCTCGGCCTCCCAAAGTGCTGGGATTACAGGCATGAGCCACCATGCCCAGCCTTTTCATAGCACTTTTAGCTTCTTGACACATGTTTGGTTTGTGTGTCTGTCTTCCCTTATTAAAGGGATCATGCTCATAAAACTTTTGCTCCCTGCTGTATTTCCTGATTCTAGAACAGTACCTGGCATATAATGAGTTGAGTTTTTAAAAGAGGAGCCATTGAAAAAGACTTTACATCAGCGTTGGCTTCTTTTAAGTGATTTTTATTTGTTGTCCTAGGATATAAATATCTCTTTAAAATTATAGATATGGGCTGTTTCTAATTGACCTAGACTCTGTTCTGTTAGAAATTTACAGACCCTTGACCCTATTTAATAGGAGAAAATGTGGAAGTTACTAAATACAGTTGAAATAACATATAGATGTTGCATAAAATGCAAGTATTTCCAAGGTAATACATATATTCCTATCTGGGAGCTTTTGTTTTGTTTTCTCTTCAAGTGGGAGCTGGCGAGGTGGCCAACTTCGCTGCATACGCATTTGCACCAGCCACGCTCGTGACTCCACTAGGAGCTCTCAGCGTCCTAGTGAGGTAAGGAGACACTACATTTTACATGCAGAAACAGATGTCAGCACTACCTAGTTACAAGTGTTAAACATAATTTACATTTCAACGACCTCAAGGACTTTGTTTTTTACACTATGTATTAATGTGCTTTTAAAAAGTTACCTTGTGTGCGTGGCCAAGCTGTTGATTTGTGGGAGAAAGTGCTTTGTCTTGGTTGTATTCAGAGCCAGCACTAATTCTACTTTGATTTCAGTTTTTTACGATTCCAAATTACACTTGTCCCAACATTTATTAGGACATTCAGTGTACACACACTTTGGTAGGGCATGGTTGGTGATGAGTACATTTCTCCACCTGGCCTGGGGTGCTCATTTTGAAGTAGTGGTCTAAGACTTGTCCTGTTTGTGTTATTTTAATGATTAACCCAAGCAACCAATCCCATATTGAAGTATGGACTTTGGTTACTAGTCCTAACATTGATTGATAGATATTTTTATCCTTTTTTTTTTTTTTCCAAGAAACTCTGTGTAAAATAGAGTTATGGTACAAGTCATTACTCTTTACCTTTAATTTTCTTTATATTGTACTGTTACTATATTTATGAGTTTATAGTATGTTTTCTTTTTAGGTTTGGCTAAAACTAACTATATGTTATTAAACTTGATAATTAATAGGCAAATTGTATATAAATGAATGAACACATAAGACGGCTGTATCAGCCAGTAGGAATAAATTAAAGCAGAGCAAATTTTAAGCATTGGATTGGATACAGATTTTTTTTTTTTTTTTTTTTTTTAACAGAGTCTCATTTACACCCAAGCTGGAGTGCGGTGGTATAATTGTAGGTCACCAGCCTTGAACTCCTGGGCTCCAGCGATCCTCTTCCCTTAGCCTCCTGAATAGCTGGGACTACAGGTGCATGCCACCATGGCTGGCTAATTTTTTTATTTTTAAATTTTTTTGTAGAGACTGGGTCTTACTATGTTGCCCAGGCTGGTCTCGAACTCCTAGGCTCAAGTGATCCTCCTGCCTTGGCCTCCCAAAGTGCTAGGATTACAGGCTTGAGCCACCATGCCTGGCCAGTTATAGATTCTTAATTAGGACATAAATTTGTACAAACTAGTTCTTTATTGTAAACTTCATATTGACTTCTTGTAGTAGAAAAATGGTAGTAGTGTTTAATGAAACAGATGATTTCCTAGAAACTTTGATTTTATGATTGAATGTGCATTTTCTTTACCTTGATTGAAAGCCAGCCAGAATCTTCATAAGCTCACAGTGTTTGAGTTCAATAGTTTAAATTCCAAGTTGTGTTGATACTTGAAAATGAGAAAAGTAGCTGATTATTTTTAAAGTTCTTGATCTTTTTTTCTTCCTGTTTTAGTGCCATTCTTTCTTCGTACTTTCTAAGTGAAAGACTTAATCTTCATGGGAAAATTGGGTGTTTGCTAAGTATTCTAGGATCCACAGTTATGGTCATTCATGCTCCCAAAGAAGAGGAGATTGAGACTTTAAATGAAATGTCTCATAAGCTGGGTGATCCAGGTAAGAAGAAAGAAGAGCTTTATTGTTGTTACTGTGTTTTACTTCTTAGTTTTTACTTGAATCAAAATATAATGTGCACATAAAGAGAAAAATTGTTCTATATGGCTGATTATGAGAAATAGTAGTCATGTTTCCCACTCCCTCCCATCCCTAACCCTGTGTTTCTTTTTTACTCTCAGTAATTTCAAACACATGAGGTACTTTTAGTTTCATTTCTTCTAGAAACGTTTCTTCCAGTGCCTCTGTCCGGCCTCAGTCAAGGCTGTCTCAAGACTGCCAGCAGTTATATTTTCCTTCATCAGTATCCTGGGGATTCCCTTGCCTATTTGCTTTTTCCTGGATCCCTTCTTTCCTGAATCCTGGATTTACTCCTTAATCTTGGTGGTGCTGCTATAGTAGTAGAAGAGAAAAGGCACAAAGGAGATGAGAGTTTTTGAGACCTGGTATATCTCAAAATGTCTTTAACCTGCCATGTTGCTGTTGAGAAATCAAAGGGTGATTCTTTATCTTTTATATCTGACCAGTTATTTTGTCTTTGGAAGCATGTTGGATGTTCTCTTTGTCCTTGGTGTCTGGAATTTCCCCCTGACATGCCTAGATGAGGGTCCATTTTTGTCCATTGTGCTAGGTATCTGATGGGTCTTTTTTTTTTTTTTTTTTTTTTGAGGCAGAGTCTTATTCTTTCACCCAGGCTGGAGTGCAGGGGCATCATCACAGCTCCTGGGCTCAAGACAAGCTGAGCTCCTGTCTCAGCCTCTCAAGTAGCTGCAACTACAGGCACACGCCACCACACCCAGCTAATTTTTTTTGTAGAGATGGTCTCGCTTTTGCTCAGGCTGGTCTTGAACACCTGACCTCAAGCACTCCTCCTGCCTTGGCCTCCCAGAATGCTAGGATTACAAGTGTGAGCCACCACACCTGGCCCTGATGGGTCTTTTTAATTTGAAAATTTATGTCTTATTCTGGGGAACTGAATTGAATTACTTCTTTGCTATTCTTTACTGTTTGCTCTTCCTTGAATTATTATTCATCTGTTAATTGGAACTCATGAACTAGACCATTAGTTTTCTTATTTTTTTCCCCTCATTTTCACTGTATTGCCTTTTTGCTCTGCTTTCTGGGAGATCTCAGTTTTATCTTCCAGCCCTTCTTTTGCGTTTTTTTTCCTGCTGTTAAATTTTTAAGTTTGTTTTGTTCTTTGATTCTTAGTTATTTTAAAGTCTTTGCTAATGTCAGGATTACTTGTGGCCTTGTTTTCTATGGTTTATTTTTTCTTTTGGCTTTTAGACATTTAGTTTTGTCCTTTGTCATTTTTGATTAAACGCTAGACATAGGATATTAAAAAGTGCAAAGGTTCTGAGTGATGTGTTTTTCTTCAGAGAGAACTTAAATTTCTTCTGGCAGGCGGGTAAGAGTACAGCAGATCACCTTCACCCTGAAGGTGTTTTAAAGCTTTGTTGGGTCTGGTTTCTTTCCAGTTTGCCTTTGTTTTTGTTCATAGCCCTCTGCCTCTCAACTGATAGCTTTGGGTCTTGACTTGAGCCCTATTACCTGGGGAGCTGTGAGCTCTAGTAGCTGCTCCTCAGTAAGACAAGACCACCAAAATCCCCACTCAGCCCTGCAGCCTGTTGGCCAGGCTTTCCATTTGGCTCCTCTGACTTTGGCTGTGCAGGTTATGTGCCCACAAAAGCCATAAGGGGAAACGTACACAGAAATTTGGGCTCCCTACTCTGGATCTTGGCCCATTAAGTCCCAGCTGCTAATAAGGCTCCCAAATTCCAACTTATTCCAACTTATTTTTACCTAGTCCACTGAAAATTCCACAAGTTTTGACTGGCCTTTATGCCTATCCTTACCCCTTGTGTTGGCTGTTGCCCTGAGGGAAAAAGCAGAAGTAAAGATTGGGCTGATATTTCTCTTTTTTCTGAATTTTGGCCCCTTAAGTCCTGGCTGCTTTGATTGCTCTTTAGTGCCCTCAAATAAATGTTTCTTTGTTTGGGGTTTTTTTTGTTGTGTTTTGTTTTTGTAGTTCCTCATTTTCTGTAGTTGTTTTGTATGCACAATTACTCTGTATTTCATTATTGTCTCTCTGAGGATATTAATGGTAGTTTTCTTGTTTTTTGGGAGATGGTTTATTTATCTTGAATTGTGTGTTTATTTTACAGTTTTCTTCTGCCTGCATGGAAGAAACAAAGGCTTTGCATTTTTCTGTTTATTTTGGCTTCTCTCCTGGTAGTCTTTGCCTCCTTTAATTAACAGTTTGGCTGGTCAGATCTCCAGCAGAAAAGCTTATAGTTTCCTGCCTGGCCACAGGCATCCAGGGAGTGGAGTGGGGAGGAGGCGTTAATGCCCAGATGTACATCTTACCCTGGCTGGGCGTTCTCCAGTGCAAGACACTGTCTGCTGGGGGAGGAGAGGGACAGTCTCCCATACCTGGACATGAGTCTCATTGTTTCTCGAATGGACGTTGCAGCTAGGCCTCGTTCTCAGTCTTGCTTTCACCCCCACTTCAGAGGTACTTTGTACCTTTTAGCATTCTGTGCTGGAAACTGAGTCACTTTTTAATCTCTGATCACTGCTAATATAGGATTCAGCTTTCTTAGATCTGCTATTAATGTATCAGTTATTAGTTGTCTTCTGCTTTCTGACTTAGAAAATTACTATATCTCCTTTCCTATTATTGTTTTGTATATTTGCTTCTTTAGAAATCCTGGTATTGTTTGTTAGTGGAATTTGAGGAAGGAACAGAGTAAATGCATATCACTGCTCTGTGCAGCAGTTTCCTCATTTTTTTTTTTTTTTGTGAGACAGAGTCTCACTCTTGCCCGGGCTAGAGTGCCGTGGCATCAGCCTAGCTCACAGCAACCTCAAACTCCTGAGCTGAAGCAATCCTTCTGCCTCAGCCTCCCAAGTAGCTGGGACTACAGGCATGCACCACCATGCCTGGCTAATTTTTTCTATATATTTTTAGTTGTCCAGATAATTTCTTTTTTTTTTTGGTAGAGACGGGGTCTCGCACTTGCTCAGGCTGGTCTTGAACTTCTGAGCTCAAACGATCCACCCACCTCGGCCTCCCAAAGTGCTAGGATTACAGGCATGAGCCACCGCACCCGGCCAGTTTCCTCGTCTTAACATGCAAGTGTTAGTATCTGTGTTTTAGGGTAGTTTAGTACAAATTGCTGAGAAAAGTACCTGGCCCATAGTGCTGCACAGTTGTTGGCTTTTATCATGCTGGCTTCAATTATCCATGTTCAACCAGAATGCCCCACAGTATTTTTCAAGTTCTCTAATTGATTGCTATTTACTTCAGCAGTTGTCCCTAAATATTAAAAAATTTTATCCCTTTTCTGAAAAACTCTTCTGTTTGTTTTCAGCATCTGTAAATTGTTGGGCACTCAAGGCCACCTCATGATTACTCCCCCTCTAGTTTCTGTCCCTGTTCTGATCCCACCCATCCCCCATGCCTTGTTAGAGCACTTAAGTAGGCATTAGATGCTACTTAAGAAATGTCAGTGGAATAACAGTTTGTGAATATGAAGCATGTTTTAATCTTCCAGCGTGTACAACTAACTAAATTCTTGGGATACTTTTGCTGGGGTAGCAAAAATAAAGCAGATTTGTGTTTTCAGGCCATGCCTTTTCTCCTTCTGCTAAGAGTTTATTGTATTTTGTTTTGGATTTTCTATGTTTAAGAACATCTGACTGAATATTTGATTAAATGTAACTTTTCTTTGCCTCCCCCAGGTTTTGTAGTCTTTGCAACACTTGTGGTCATCGTGGCCTTGATACTAATCTTCGTGGTGGGTCCTCGCCATGGACAGACAAACATCCTTGTGTACATAACAATCTGCTCTGTAATTGGGGCATTTTCCGTGTCCTGTGTGAAGGGCCTGGGCATCGCCATCAAGGAGCTATTTGCTGGGAAGCCTGTGCTGCAGCGCCCCCTGGCCTGGCTGCTGGTGCTGAGCCTGGTGGTCTGCGTGAGCACCCAGATCAACTACCTGAACAAGGCCCTGGACATATTCAACACATCCCTCGTGACGCCAATATATTACGTGTTCTTCACAACATCAGTTTTAACTTGTTCAGCTATTCTTTTTAAGGAGTGGCAAGATATGCCTGTTGACGATGTCATTGGTACTTTGAGTGGCTTCTTTACAATCATTGTGGGGATATTCTTGTTGCATGCCTTTAAAGACGTCAGCTTTGGTCTCGCAAATCTGCCTGTGTCTTTTCGGAAAGACGAAAAAGCAATGAATGGCAATCTGTCTAATATGTATGAAGTTCTTAATAATAATGAAGAAAGCTTAACCTGTGGAATTGAACAACACAATGGTGAAAATATTTCTCGAAGAAATGGAAATATGGCAGCTTTTTAAGAAAGACGTAATTAAAAGGTCAGTCTATAGTTCTGTTTAAAGTGAATTTGAATATCAGAATGTGTCTGAAAAAGCATTGTCCTCAAATAATGTTCTTTAAAGACAATCTTTTTTAAGGTTTAACTATGAATAATTTGGACCAAGAAATTACTTTTGTTATATTTTAAATGATGGTAGCTCACTAAAATGACCTCAAGTACATGACCAGTTTTTATTAACATTGTATTATTGTAGAGGTATTTTACATTTTGATTCCGCCTCCAAAATTCAAATGCACTAATGATAGTCTTAAGTCTATAAAAAATGCTTTATTTTTTCATTGGTGACGAAAGTCTGAAATGTACATTTGTCGTCCCCACTCCATCAATCCCTGACCATACAATTATGGCTTTTTTAAGAAAGAACAAAATTATCTCAGTACATGATCCCGTGATTTACCTTACCTATGAAAAGGACTCCTGTCTGATGAAGAGTTTAATTTTGAAATGTTAGTTTAAGGGGAAACTAAGTTACTGAATGAAGTAAACTCTTACAAAACAAAAAAAAGGTAGGCAATCATCCCAAGAAAGTATTTCTCAGGCTGTGACTTGTCACCCCAAATCCGGTTTCCTGTGTGTATTCGATGGCCTTCTGAGACAGCACCTTATTGAATCAGGGCACCCTGTGTCTGTTGGGCTGGGCTCTGCTTTGCAGCCTAGCTGGGTTTATTCTTTAGTTTCCCTAATCCCGTGATGCTGGGAACCTTGATTACCATTTTACATCAACTCTTGTACTTTTGAGTATATTTTCATAATAGTTATATTGTCATTTAGACCTAACAACTCTGGGAAATAAAGTCAGAAGAGTAAGGTTATTTCTTAAGTTTAGCTCATGTTATAATAAAAAGATAAGTTGAAACAATATTCTTTTCCAAGTCTGAATGCTTAAAACAAACTTTAAGCGTTTGTAAAATATGGTCTCTACCAAACATTTTAGTTTGCTTAAGAGTTTGTTGGGACCATTATAAATTTTGCTCTTTAGAAAATGCTTATGGAAAAAATGCTTATGGAAAATTTCAAAGAACATATGCAAAAAAGGTAGAATAAAAAAGGTATAAGGAACTCTAGCCAGCTTTAAACCTCTCCACCCCTAACCATTGATTGGCTCTTTAAAAAACTGGTGTTGATAGAATTAATTTCTGCCTGGCTGGTGGGAAGGACATGGGCTCAGGCATATCCCAGTCTGCTGGTCCTGCCTGGTTACACAGTGACGATTCAGCACTGAGCCACCCTCGGCACTGCCAGGGCTCCCTTGCCCATGGTGCTGACATCCCATGCAGCCCTCCGTTGGCTGCACCATGGGCAGAGGAGCCCAGGAGCTATTTTAGATACTTTTTCCTGCCTCTTTCCCATGTAACTTCTTTGTTTTTGGTAGAGACAAGGTCTTGCTATGTTGCCCAGGCTGGTCTTAAACTCCTAACCTCAAGCAATCCTCCTGCCTTGACCTCCCAAAGTACTGGGTTACAGGTGCGAGCCACTGCACCCAGTCAACCCCCATGTAATTTTAATAACAGATATACTGTATATTTTATGTATTGTATCTGTGCTTTGTACATAAAACAACCAATTTTCACCCCCAGGGCCCTCATTGAGAATACGTAGGTTAATTAAAACTAATAAACTCTTATTAACATTTTATAGTACTTTAAATTATCTTGTAGGTAAGTATTCATTTTATTTGGTACATAATTATCTTATAAAACTTGGTAATATAAACTAGTTATTAATTACAGTAACTTTTCATTATATTCTGTACATTATATTCTATCTGTGAGCACAGATACCACCTCTTACTCTGTAGCAAAATGCTGGCCTGAGGGTTATTAATTCACATTACCAAAAGCAACATATTTAGGTAACTTTATAAATAGTTCTGTTAAACTTCATGTAACTCAGGATCAGCAGTACAACAGACTAATTCATATGCTTTCTCTGCCATGCTTGATGCTCCTGGACTTTGGTGTTAGGTTTCCAAAGGCATATGAAAGTACTACTTTTTATGGCAATATGGCATCCATAGAAAATTTTAGCATTGCTGAATTTTGTGACACTCTAAAATGACTGCTAGGTGTCTTGTATTTGTCTGTATTATTTACTTAAAATAGACAAACATTTTTTTTTCCATTAGATTAGGATTTTCAGAAACTCGTTGCCTTAATACTTTAAATTTGGCTTTATTTTCTCAATTCTTATCCATTTCTATGACTCTAGTTGTATAGTAGACTCTGATTATCTTTCATTTTGACAGATCACATGAACTAACTCCAGCCACACGAAGCAATTCAATTCACACAGCAGTTGGGAAGGCCAGCTGAGGGCTGTTAGGGATGGGACTCGAATTCTCCTGTGTCCCTTTTGTGCATCACCCACTGTCCCAGGTCAGTCTCCTTCTCCCAAGCTGCCAGCCTCTCCAGGTCATGGATGCTTGTAATGTAGAGGCACTTAGAGCTCTCCTGCACTGGAGTTGCCAGCACAAGTGCTGTTTTACATCTCATTTGCCTGTGGAAACCTAACTATAAAGCTAACCATGTGTGCTGGCAAGAAAAGCCGTGTGCCGAATGGTGTCACAATTTTTGTCCGACCTGGGCCCAGCCTGTGAGCTCAGATAATTAGAGTACCTTGCTCAAGCCAAGCTGCACAGGGTTGTAGTAAAGGAATGAACACAAATAAATTTCATTAGTTTTATTTCTATAACCTTTAAGTCATACCTCACAAATTAGATTTTGTCACAACTGGATTTAGTAGAAGCAGATAAATCAAGTTCACTATTTTCTGAAACACTGACACAAAAAAGGGAGGGGAACAATGACTTAGAAAAGATTGTTCATAAAAGACCATCAGAAAAATTCCTAAACAAAAGCTAAATAGTTAATTATTAATGGTAATTGGTAAAGAATTTTAATACATTAGCTGGTATTAAGTTTTGTAAGAAGGGATAAATGAATGCACTCAGCAGCATTTTATGATAGCTGCTAAAACATTCCATAGAAAAACTGAGAATAATTTTGTAAGAACACAGTGGCAACAACCAGCAGCCAGTATTCTCAGACTTCCTAGTTACCAAAAGCATATACAATCTTAGTCTAGAAAAATAAGTCAATTTTATAAAATTAAGCTTTTAAATTGAGAAGCACCCCCTTTAACAGGTACAGAGATACTGAAAAATAGTCCCTAAAAATCTCACTAAATAGTTTACAGAACGAAAAACATGCCATTAGAGTTACCAGATGCCCTCAGCCCAGGCAGGTGCCCTCAGCTGCTAGCCAGAGACTGGTGGATGGGTGGCTGGAAGCAGCGTACGTGCTCCACGGGCGTGCTCTCCCCATCCCCTGACTTCAGGTACTTGTCCAGGATGGTGATGATCTCATCATTGAGAATCTGGAACTTGCGAATTCTCTCCACCATCTTCTTCAAAGGCTACAACAATGAAAGTCAAGAGGTTTTACTATTAATACTTGTACAGTCACTCTTCATGTTCAAAATGTCAGGATTTTCATATTTTCTCAGAAAAACTACAGCAAATGGTAATGACATATACTATCTCTTTAAAGCAACTATTGGAACAATGAATATATTTTGAACTTAAACATTTCTCTTGTTGGTTTCATGCTGCTAACTGTGGATTCACTCGTTTGTACAACTTAACAAGCCTATGCATTCAACAATCAGCAATGAAAAACCTACTGCCTGCTAAAAGCTGGGAAAAGATGATGATATGGTGAGTGGAGAAAGACCAGTAAACTAATATAATACAAGTTTTAGACTTTCAGTTTGGTAATATTGTGCAGAGGATGCTTTGACAGACCCTCCTTCTATAACAGACCTGGATAAGGAATACACACAAAGGGAAAACTCGTGAAAGCACTGCTGGTTCTGCTTGTGCAGGTGGGAAAGCACGAGCTGGAGCTTCCTCAGGCACAGACACTAACAGCAGCAGCAGAGCGAGGAGACAGCTGGGCTACACCTGGGGATGGTGAAGCCAGGACCCTCTGATTAGGTTAACGTGACCCAGGCTGGTGACAGCCCCTGGAGAAGAGCAGCAGCAAATGCAGCTCTTCAGAGGAAAGCAATCTAATTAAGCTCGATCAAATAAGAGCTCCCAAATAAAAAAATCCAATACACAACGAAATGTTTCAAGATACTGAATATAAATTACATGAAATGTATAAAAAAATAAGAGATGGAAAAAAATTCAGTTAAGATAAAATGATCAATGTAAAGAACCAAAATGAACTTTAAAAAATTAATAATTTTTGAAAGTAAAAACCCAGCAGATCAGACACAGCTGAAGTGAATCAATTACCTGAGCTACCTGAAGAAAGCACTCTGGATACAGCCCTGACAGCCAAGGACATGGGGGCGTGCGAGGCAGAACAGCCCCTCAGACGTCCCCGCCCCACCCTGGTACCTGTGAGTGTGCTGCCTTATGTGGCAAAGGGGCCCTGCTGGTGAGGCTAAGGTTATGGAGCAATCCCTGGGTCGTCCAGGTGGACCCAGTCTAATCACATGCACACAGAACATTCTCTAGCTGGAGGCAGAAGAGATGTGGCAGAAGTGAACGCCAGAAGATTTGAAGTGGAGACTGCTCGAGCCGCTGTTGCTGGAGGGGCCACATGTAAAGCATGAGAGGGGATGGGGACCTAAGTCCTGCCACTTCAAGGAATTGAATTCAGCCAACTACCTGAATGAGCCTGGAAGCAGATTCATCCCCAGAGGCTCCAGGGGGAACACACCCCCACTGACACGCTGATTTGGGCTTTGTGAGACTGTAAGTGGAGGACACAGCTGGGCCATGCTGTGCCCAGACTTCTGACCTAGAGAACTGTGAGATAATAAATGGTGTTTAAACCACTAAGCCTGTGGTGACTTGTTACAGGAGGAAGAGAAAATTAATACAACAGGGTAAGGGACGTGGAGAACAGTATAAGAAGGTCTAACATATGTAACTGAAGTCCTGAAAGAGAAGAGTAGAGAGAATGGAAGAAAGGTTAAAATATTTGAAAAGATAATGGCTAAGTATTTTCTAGAATTCAGTTACAAGGAATCCATAAAGTGATAGACAAAAGATCTTAACAGTCAAAAAAGCATACTTTGACTTGTAGGGAGCCAGAAGACTAGAATAACATGCCAATATTCAGAAAACAGATCCTATATTCTATAAGGTGAGATAGGAAGTAGATGTAAGTACCGAGGAAATGGAGCAGTTAGTATTTTATCTGCCAGACTGCTTTACTTGACAATTATATTTAGATTCATTCTGGAAATGAAAAGAAAGCTTCAGGTGGTGGTACCTTATGTACTAGGATGAAAAATATTCCCAGAAACAAGAACTTAACATAAATAGAAAGTACACTTTTGCAAAAGGTCTGCATATGGTGGAAGATTTTTTTCCACATACCACATTTTTGATAATCTCATCTTTGCCATCATGTTTCTGAACTTTAAGTAGATGGTAGCAGAAATCCAGTACAGCAAAACGCCGCTGTTGCCCGAGAAGTACAATGATCATACAGCCAGCCCAGTGCAGCCCGTCTCCAAAGCACTGCCTGGAAACAAAAAGCGATAAATAGAATGAGATGAACGAGAAATTGCAAAGTCTTTCTTGAGTCTGTCTGCACACATCACTGGCCAAGCCATCTACGTTACTGTCTTTGCCCACACGGTCAATTTCCACAGCTGGGAGAATGCTGAGAAGCAGGTAACTGACTGTTACTTATTTTTGGTAAATACCTTTTTTCGGTTCGTCTGGTATGCTCTTTCCTGACCTTTTTTAGATCATAGCCCCTCTGTGAAGAATGACTTTATGAAACTCCCACCTAGAAAAATGCACACCCAGTTTGCACACAGCTGCAGTGGGCTCAGAGACTTCTGCATACTAGAGCCCTGAGTCGGCTCCCGGCATCAAGAAAGAAGCCCCACTTAGGCTTAAAGCAGCGCAGCAAGTTTCTGGCCCATATCCCCAGCAGCGCAGTCCCTGTGTTAGCCTAAAACCTGCCTCTGCTTCCCGACCTGCCTCCAGCAGCTCCTTCCCCCTCCCGTGAACTCTGCCCTGCCCCCAAGTGTCCCATGGAGCACTCACTCGACTGTGAACTCGTGCGTCCCCACAGGGATGCAGTACACAAACTGCATGGCACTCCACAGTCTGTGAAACTCAACGCACTCGTCCACATGCATGACCCCATTGCTGGGCAGAGGCCCGCGCCAGATGGGGTCATCCAGGAAGGTCCGAATCCGCGTCAAGATGACTTCAAACATAGACAGGCCACAGCAGAGACGTTCCTTTGTCAGCAAGTCCCCCTCTCTGGCGATGGCAATTTGCTACAGAAAGGACAAGCAGTGGAATTTATGGGCCACAGCAGGAAGCAGGAATACTCTGACATCACACTACCCTAGTTCTGTTACGTCTTAATGGAAAACCATCTTACCTACAGAAGAGGATTTTAGAAGCATCAACAAAATAATTGTGTCAGCCATTACGTATGTGTCTTATAAGATTAAATATATTTTACAGTCAAAGGGAGTTGAATACAGCTATTCTTAACTGGGAGTGGTCTTCTCCAGGAGACACTTGGCAATGTTCAGAGTCATTTTTTGCTGTTACAACTTGGGATAGGTCTACTGGCATCTGGTGGATAGAGGCCAGTGATACTGCTAAACATCCCACAATGCACAGGACACAATGCACACGTTCCACAATGCACAGGAAAGCTCCCACCACAAAGAATTATCTGGGCCAAAACAGCAACAGTGCCGAGGTTGAGAACCCTGACACAGTATGAGCTGGTAGATAACCGTAGAACTCTACCCTGACACCTGCCTCCTGCCCCTATTTCTGCTGTTCTTAAAAACTACGAAAAAGCTTTCTTCATTAAGGGATGGACAGTGACAGCAGCAAGTGACATTTATTGTTTGTGTCTTACATGTCAGGTCATGTGGTAGGCCCCATCCACGTGTTAGCTCATTTAAACTTCACACCTACCCCATGACACTGAGGCCCAAGGGGCTGAGCAGCCCACTGGACCTCCGGTGCCTTCCCTTCTGTGTCCAACCTGGCCATATGGACGCCCAGCTTGCCACAGCCACAGCTGTCACAGCACCTTTACCTGAGGGGTCCCAAGCCTTTCAATCAGAGGAACAAGATGCAGTGGGGCGTACTTTGATTCGAGTCTTTTCATTTTGGCATCAAGTCTCTCCCCCTCTGCAGTAGAAAAAATATTTTATTATATTCTGCTCCTTTGTATAAAAGAATAATTGTAAAAGTTTAAATTTATTTTAAAAAAAACTCAAGATTTTTAAGTTAACATTATGTATACAGATTCTCTTTGAAAATTCTTTTACAGAACTTGCTAGCTCATTTGATCTTTTAATTCAAACTGTCAGGACTGATTTTCTGCTCAATATTCACTTTTTAAAAAACTTATTGAAAATTGCAAATGTCATCGAAAGCAGAATGGTACAGTGAACCTCTGTACCCATTATCCACTCTAAAGGTTATCAACTCATGGCCACTCTCATTTCATATATACCCAATTCCCCCTGCCCATGCTATTTTGAAGCAAATCTAAATGTATCACTTCAGCCATCAATATTTCAGGTCCTCAAAATTCACTTTACTAGGTTCTACACTCTCTCCCGGGTGGCCCTGGTGATGACTGAACAGGCAGCAAACTCACGATCCGCAGGGCCTATGGCTCTGGCCACACCTGCACAGGGCAGTCTGGACACCCTGGTTGGGGGATACACAGGCTCACCTTTCACATGGACTCTTGGCAAGATGTTCTGGAAAGGAGCTGCGTGCAACAGGTCACACACTTCTTCTAAAGACTAGAGAAAAAAGAGAGAGAACGTCACATTAGGAAGTATACCTCACTGCGAAGACAGAGAAACCTGGTGCTGAAAACAAGGTTCATCTCTGCCTTTTAGTGTAAAATAGACTCTAAGTGGCCTATCAGTAGAACGTTCTGGGATGACGAAAGTGTCCCGTATCTGTGCCGTCTACCACAGTACCCACCAGCCACATGTGGCTGTTAAGTACTTGGAATGTGGCCAGTGTGCCTGAGGAACTGCATTTTGAAATTTAGTTAGTTTTAATTAATTTAAATGTAGACACAGGTCAGTAGTAGCACTGAACTCTGTTTTCCAGCACTTACCAGCTGGCAGAGCCCCTACCCCTCCCTACTAATTTGACACCAGCCTCTTATTATAACAAGACTCCACTGCATGCACTCACAGAACGGGCACATCTGCAAACAGTGTGGGAGGCGAGAGGAATGGGAAGCATCACCCTGGTCCCCAGGATTGGCTCACTGCCCACAGAACCCGGACTGTTGCGAGCCGGCACCCTAAACCTGCTCTTGCATCACAAACTCCTCTGCAGAGGTAACAGCCCTACACGAGATCCATTCTTCAGAACAATGCATGTGGAGAGAGGTTGCAGAGCCCCCCAGCACCCACCACAGACCTCAACAGTCAACACAGCGCAAGCTCTGCCTGCCCACCTACAGGCGTGAGAGCTCTCAGACCGCAGGAAGGGCCTCTCCAGACTGGAGAATCACACCGCAGGGCAGGCCGAGGACAGCAAGGAGCTTTCAGCGCCTTCTATTCGACACTCATCCTGAAATCCCAGAATCCCATAGGAATGAAGTCAACGACTGAACAAAGAAATGGCTATCAGAAAGTCCAGAAAGCCAAGGCATACACCACTAATGAGATTCTACCTCCTCAGATCTCCCCAAACACCAAGAAGAGAAGACTTTTCTGTACTCATTAAGCAATGTCCCATTGCCACTTATAAACCTAGTGCCAGCTGCCAGTTAGCCACCATCTGCCACTAAGACACTCAGAAAGTGGACTCAGCATCCCACACGCACCTTCCATCCCAAAGACCAGCACCCGAGTGGCCGCCCTGAGCTCTTCATTGGGACATGCATCCCAGGAGCCAAACTGGAGCTGATCCAGGGGAGGAGCACACAACTAAGACAGAGGGAGAGGAGGAGGGACCAGATAGTGACGGCACACTGCACACACAGCCGGCCGAGGGTGACACGGGGGAGCACTGAGTGGCTACAAGAAGGACAAGCGTCCTACCATCTGACATGCAGTGTCTGCAGGACATGCTTCCACCAAGTGGGAAAAGCAGAGCAGGGAGGGGCAACGGGCCCACCTGTGGGTAACTCAGCCAGTGATGGAGGATGGGATGTTGGGCGGGAGTGGGGGCTTGGTGGGCCATGTAGGCGCCACCACCACTGAACTCAAACTTCTGCTCCCAAACCAAACCAGAAAAAGTGAGAATAGCTTTAAAAACCAACACTGAAAGCAAACGAGCAGTCTAAAACCATTCTAAAACAAAAACTTGATCAAACACCACACACACACACACACACACACCACACACACACACACACACACACAAAAAACTGTATTTCAGGTTGGGTTTAGGGAGTAGGATTTAAAAAGCAGAATGAAACAATACAGAAAGCTGGAAGATGAATCTACCCAATGTACAGATTCAAAACAAGATCAACAACTTTTGTTCTAAAATAAAACCAAATCCTGGTGCTAGTCCTGGCCATCACAGCCTCAGGGAACGGGCCCCGGGGCAGCTGCCTCACCATGGGTGTCGCCCACCTCATGCTGGGGCTCTCAGGCCAAGGAGAGCAGTGCAGGGCTCCCTGCCACTACCCGAATCTATTCTGCAAGGCTGTGCCCTCAGGAAGGCTCAGCCTTCCCTGCCCCCACCCAAGGCCAGCACCTGCGGGCCTGGACACACATGGAGGCTGCAGCTTGGACGTGGTTTGTTCTCACCCACTCAAGTGCAAGGTTAATTGCCAACGTAGTGGTGCCAGGAGCTGGTGCCTTCGAGAGGTGGTGAGGTTAGTTCCTCCACAGCAGGTGCTCGCACATGAGGCTGCCCTCGTGTTTACGCTCTGTGCACTGCCCGCCGCCCCTTCCACGTGACCCTCACGGACCTGCTTGATCGGGGGCTTCCCAGCCTGCAGAATCGTGAACCACCAACGCTTCTTACGACTCCCCCAGTCGCAGGTATTGTTACAGCAGCACACAACAGACCAACACACAGACCAGAGAGAGATCGCACTTCACACTGTGTTGTGAAAAAGCTGCCCATGAGGGGGACTTCCTATATTAAATATTTAAAATTTAAGATGAGAGATTATTATTTAAAGGAATTTGTCCTAGCTTATCTGGCTTTTAGAAATTCATATTTATTTGGTGAACATGTTTTTAGAGTGAGGCCACCCTGGACATCAGCCTCTTGCTGACCCATGACTCAGGGTTGTCTGTCTCACGCCATTGCTGCCACTGTGGGGAGGGTGGCATGAGGGGCTGCTCACTTGGGGTCTCCGCTGAGCTCACAGGTGGCTGGGACCATGAGGGTCTGGGCTGCTGCAGAACAGGTCTCCTGGGTGTGCAGGGACAGAGGGGAGCTGAAGGACCCGGGTCCGACAAAGGCTGTCAGCTCCCAGATGTGTCCACGCCTGACCTTGGACTCCCCTGACATGTGAGCCAACACATTCTTTTTCCACATACGCTAGAGTATGACAGCTGGTCCCACGGCTCAGTCCCTAGAGGCCTGGCAGTCTGATTGCCACACCCCGAACTGTGTACAGGGCGCCCTGCACTGCCCTCCCAAAGCACGACTCTGCTTCCACAAAGTCCCCAGGGACCTGGAGATAAGAGGCTGCTTTAAGAAGCGACATATGGCCGGGCGCGGTGGCTCACGCCTGTAGTCCTAGCTCTGGGAGGCCGAGGCGGGTGGATCGCTCGAGGTCAGGAGTTCGAGACCAGCCTGAGCAAGAGTGAGACCCCGTCTCTACTAAAAATAGAAAGAAATTATCTGGCCAACTAAAAATATATATACAAAAAAATTAGCCGGGCATGGTGGCTCATGCCTGTAGTCCCAGCTACTCGGGAGGCTGAGGCAGTAGGATCGCTTAAGCCCAGGAGTCTGAGGTTGCTGTGAGCTAGGCTGACGCCACGGCACTCACTCTAGCCCGGGCAACAGAGCGAGACTCTGTCCCAAAAAAAAAAAAAAAAAAAAAAGAAGCGACATAGCAAAGGTCTCCCAGACAGGTCTAGAGAAGCGCTGACGTTCCCATGGGCAAGCCAACATGTCTCTTCAATACACCTGGCAAACCGCCTCTAAAACTCACAGGCCAGAGCAAAGATCTGTGAAGTGGCTACGTCCTTGTGAAGAGGAAAAAGGCAAGGAGACGTGGCTGTCAGGTACCAAGAATTACGAGAGGGCTGCAATGAGTAAAACAACATGCTACTATGCCTGAGACAGATGCTCGGACCGGTGGGATGTGGCAGAAACCCAGGGGACAGACCGGTGCAGCCATGGGATGCTGCAAACAGCATGTGACAGCCTGATCAGCAGAGGAAGGAGGAGCCCTTTGGCCATGGGGATGAGGGACAACTGGTTATTCCACAAGGGAAAAGAAAAGCTTTATCCACATCTCACTTTACACACAAAACCCATTTCCAGGAGCATCACAGATTTTAAAGCACAAGGCAAAACTTAAACCCTTAGATGAGAATGTAAGAGAATGACCTCATGACTTGTAGGTAGGGAAAAATGTCTTTAAAAAGATACAAAAGGCTGGGCGCGGTGGCTCACGCCTGTAATCCTAGCCCTCTGGGAGGCCGAGGTGGGTGGATCGCTCGAGGTCAGGAGTTCGAGACCAGCCTGAGCGAGACCCCGTCTCTACTAAAAATAGAAATAAATTATTTGGACAACTAAAAAAAATATATATAGAAAAAATTAGCCGGGCATAGTGGCGCATGCCTGTAGTCCCAGCTACTCGGGAGGCTGAGGCAGTAGGATGGCTTGGGCCCAGGAGTTTGAGGTTGCTGTGAGCTAGGCTGACGCCACGGCACTCACTCTAGCCCAGGCAACAGAGTGAGACTCTGTCTCAAAAAAAAAAAAAAAAAAGATACAAAAAAAGGCTAATCATAAGAAACAAAGCCTACATTCAAATTAAGAGGATTTTAGACAAAATCACCACTGTCAGAGTGAAAAGATAAGCCACAAGCAGAAGTATCTGCAATGCGTGTAACACATAAAGGACAGGCAACGAACTTCTATAAGTGAGCTGTAGAAAAACAGGGATAAGAACCAAAAGGGGCATTTGACAGAAAAAGAAATAAGAGCCAATAAAGACACGGAGATGCCCCCTGGTAGTCACGAGGAAAAGGCAGAAGAGATTCCATTTCACACGGGGTTTCCCATTCAGGCGGTTACAAACCACCAGCTGACGGGATGTGCAGGGGACAGAGGAACAGGCTAAATGACACCCTGGGGGGACAATCAGTCAATTCAACATGTCCACTGTGCCGTGTCCTGAGTGGTGGTGGGCTCCCAGGTGTCACCCTATTACACCGTCCACTTGTGCTGTCCACCACGGCAGCCACAGGGCACATGCAGCATTTAAATTATTAAATCAGTTTAAAAAATTCAGTGAAATTTAAACATCAGTTGCTCAGTCGCACGGAGCCACACTTCAGTTGCTGAACAGCCTCACAATGCAGAGCGTGCTCCTGAGCAGCAAGGCTTTATGCCTTTAAGGTACGTCAGCTATGTTAGCACAGATGTCACAAATATCAGATCATACAACATTTTCACGATGTTCACCTAGGAAAACACTCTTGAAACAACTTACTCCATTATACTTTTGTCTTTCAACTGTAAGGAACAAATTCAAAGTCTCAATAGTCATGAAAAAAGAATGGTGCTTTTACAACTGTGGTCCCCAACCCCGGGTCCCCAGAGCTCTGCAGCACCCTCCCCCCTACAGCCCCAGTCCATGGAAAAATTATCTTCCATGAAATTTAGGAAGGGGGGCCGCACAGCAGGAGGAGAGCGGCGGGCGAGGGAGCGAAGCTTCGTCTGTATTTACAGCTGCTCCCCATCGCTTGCCACCCCCACACCACCCCAGTCTATGGAAAAATTGTCTTCCATGAAACTGGTCCCAGTCCCTGACGCCAAAAAGGTTGGGGACCACTGCTTTACAACACCGCCCCTCAACACCACTAAAGAACTCCCAGTAAAAAAACCTTCCTCTGTTGTTGGCGGTGAGCACCCTGGGGCAGGCTGGGGCCGGGCACTCACCAGGCTCTGCTCGATGAGCAGGCAGAAGAGGATGGCATTCCCCACCTCCCGCAGGTTCTGGAAGCACACCGTCTTCAGCTCCGCATACTCCACGATGTCCTTCAGCTGGTGGTGGAAGAACTCCAGGATGCCTGCAGTGGCAGAAACAAATGGCTGGGTTGGGGGAGGCTATGATGATGGGAATGTCACCACGTCACAAGAATAAGGGGGAGAGACCACATCATCATCCTCAGTGGAGCCAGACAAGGTATGCGGTAAAATTTAGTATCTCTTCACGGCACAGAAGGGAAAGCACCTAATCTGATACAGGGCGCCTGCAAACCTGCGGCTACCACCACACCCAGCGGGGAAGCCTACACACTCCCTCCCACGCTCCAGAGCCAGACAGGTGTCGCACGGATGTCCCGGTCAGGCGATGAGGCACAGACAGGCACAAGGCATACACCCCAAGAGCTGATGCTCCCTGACCTGACCTGTAGATTCAATGCTAACCTGTCTCCAAAGTGTGGTACGCAGAAGACCTAGGTGAGCTGAAGCTACCCTGGGAAGAACGAAGCTGGAGACGCCACAGACCGCAAAGCCCTCCTTCCAACAGGACCTGCCCGTGTGGCCACCTGAGACGGCCCCTTCCTCGCCACAGCCACGCCCGGTTCCCCCACCTCGTTGTCACCGTGGCATGAATTCAGATGTGTACCCAGGGCAGCCCCCGACAAGCAGGCAGGAGGGGAGCCAAGAGCAGCCGCCTGCACACGTGACTTTCCCACACTGAATTTGGCCTAAAAATTCCCATCTCTAGTCAGGACATGAGCATTAGTTGTATTATCCCAACATTCCTCATCTACCTTCTGACGATAAATTAAAACTAGATTCTCCTAAGCAAGGGCCACACTGATGGTTATTTCCCTTCATGCGGCCAAGGGGGACCTGTCACCGTCTCCTCAAACACCGGCCAGAGTGCGGGCACCAGGCGGCATCTGGGAGCTCGGCCATGCCAATGGCCCATCAGGACGGTCTCTCATCGGTCACCCGTGTGGGATCAAGTAACTTAACAAGACAAGGCCAATGTGCAACTGTCTGGCTTTCAAGAAAGTATCACCAGATGAGAGACAAAAGGTGATTTTGTTACGTGACAAAGGTTTCTGTAGTCCAATTTATCATGAAGCAATACCCTTTGAGATTAAAGCATTCTATTTCGATAGCCCCAAACCAGCCCACGAGCCACACAAGCCTGGCCCCTGAACAGCACATCTGCCCGAGGGCCCCACAGCCTGTAAGCAGGACAGGACTGAGCCAGAGGGCATGTCTGCCAGACAAACAGACAGATGGGACTGTCTGGAGGGAGAGGGGAGAAGGACCCTCTACGGCCTTCTCTGAGGCTCAGTCCCCCATAAGCCCAGCAGGATGCCGCAGTGGAGCTCTCCACACTGGCCTGGGGGGGCGATTCTTCTGCAGGAGAGCTGGGGGAGGGCAGTGCCCAGAGCCCCGTCACCTCTCACTATTTGACCCTCCCTGGCTGGTCTCATGGGGCCCTCAGGTTCCTCACCTGCAAACGGTGACCCCAACATACCTGCCACACACCTGCTTCCTGGCAGTAAGATTCATTTGTTCTATCGTAGGCAATTGGACTCTGTCTGGGCATCGCTACTCCTCCCACATGGGGAAGGTAAACCTAATCCTTTTCAATAATCTCCGACCTGAATTCCTTTACTGTGTTCTAAGGGCTGGGCTTTCCCTCCTCTCCAGGGACACGACCACAAGCTCCGAGCACACCAGGGGGCACCCTCATGCCCAGCCCAGGGCCTGCGCTTACCAGGAGAGCCATACTCGTGCCGGGGCAGGCGACAGATCTTGGGCATCACCTCCATCAGCGTCTTCACGTACTGCAGGATCGTGCCTTGCAGCTGCGGGAGAGACAGGCTGCGTCAGCCACTGGCCTCCACTCTCGGGGAGGCTGTGCCTGGTCAGCAAAGTGACCAGGACTGCAGAATCACTTTGGCTGGGCATGGAGAGAGAGAGAGAGAGCGCGGCCTTCGCCAGGTGTCTTAACTTGACTAAATTCACGTTCTAAACCATGACTCCGCTTTTCAGGGGCAAGTGACCCTGAGGAGTGACAGCAGAAGGGCGAGAGTTCAAGTGCCACATGTTCCCTACGGGATGCATCATCAACCTCGCAGCGCCGCAGTTCTCACAGGACAGCCTCTGCTCCCCTGACAGGCTCAGTGCAGCATCAAGACCGGCCCGAGTCACCTGCATGCTCCACCGTGGTGTGGCCAGTAACCCCACACCTTCCAAGTTACCGCATGTGTTGGGGCAGAGTCCCCACCTGGGAGTCCTGGCAAGGCCTGAGTTGGTCTCAGGTCACAGCTGTGCCAAATGACCAAGCTCTTCTATATTCCAGTTAATTTTTGATCCTGACCTACATGGCCATGGATCTGCCAATGTCTTAGAATTCCATCAGCCTCTGCTCAGGGGTCAGGACCATCTCCTGACCAACTGCTGGAGCAGTGGCCATAAATTCAGCTTCAAGCTTTCTCTTGGCTAGTGTGTAAAACATGGGAAACTCTAGAAAGTCTGTCCTTGGCAATAAAGAAGCTTAATGAAATGGGCTCAGTTGTAGGAAGATTACTAAAATATAAAAAGATTAAAGATTTTTAAAAGTTCTTCTCAGTGAATGACAGAAATTACATATAGAAAACTAAATCCCTTATAGCCTACAAGTGACATCACTCTCTTTCCTCCTAAAAGACTTGATGACTCTGAGGCCCCTAGGCCAATGGTGGCAAGGACACAATCCCGGCCTCAGTCCAGAGTCAGATACGTACGCGTCTGAATCCTTTGCTCACGTTCCTAATGCCACCCGCCTCACACAAGGGAATTAACCGCTGCGCTCACTTCCACGTGCCAGGAGCCTTTGCAGGGAGGCGGCGTGGGAGGTGCTGGCACACCATCGCCTCAAGGCGGAGCCCTCCCGCGGCCCTCGCCCCTCGCCCCCGCCCCCACACTCACCAGGCTCTTGACGACCTTCAGCAGCTCCTCCATGACCACGGCGATGCCCTGATAGCCCAGCAGCCTGCAGATGACTTGAAAGTGCGGAGGCCCCACGAAGTTCCGGTAGCTGCCGTAAATGCTGGAGTAGGCCAGGTTCAAAGCCTGGGGAACAGGGGACGGGGTTTGCAACATGGTCCCTACGCACACATGCAGATGAAGAATCGCTACGTGAAGATCTTTCAACACACACAACACACACCTTCCGGTGAAGACATCCAGTGAATTTACTTATAAAGTATACAGCCCTCACTGGGGTTAGGATCATGAAACCTGTTCAACCTGTTATGAAAAGCAAACTTGCTAAAATAGAAAAAGAAAACAAAACCATTTGGTATTTCAACACTTGCTGAATTGCCAATTTGACAGAAGCCGTCTTGAGGTCTGGGATGAGAAATGAACACATCTCTGAGTGTCACCCTGCCTCCCAGGGGCGATGCCCGAGGACAGACCCTGACGGGACCGTGGGAGCTGCCGTCTCAGGGATGCACAGGGTGCTCCAGGAGCTGGGAGAGCAGCCCCCACAGGATGGAAGAGTGAGAAAGGTGGTCAGGGTGGTTCCTGCAGAACTACACCCCTAAGCTCATCTAAGGATGTGACAACGGGAAGTCTCCCTAATGTGAGTGTCCGATGCTATAAATCTCCCTCTCAGCACTTCCTTAGCTGCACCCACAAATTTTGATACACTGTATATTTGCATTTCATTCAGGTCAGTTTCCCTTGCAACTTCCTCTTTGCCCCATAAATTATTTAGAAGCGTGCTAATTTCTAAGTGTTTGGAGATTTTCTTGTCCCCATTTTGTTACTGATTTCTAGGGTGAGTTCACTGTGGTCAGAGAACACCCTCTGCATGATTTCAATTCTTTTAATTTTGCTGAGGTCTGTTTTATGGCCCAGGATATGGTCTGTGGTGGTGAATGTCCCATGGGCATTTGAAGAGTCTGTATCCTGCTCTTGTGGAGCAGAGTGTTCTACACGTCAATCAGATCCTGTTGGCTGACGGTGTCATTCAGTCCTCTGCCGTTGCTGACTTGTGTCTAGTCGTTCTACCAATTACTGAGAAAGAGTGTTGAAGTCCCCAACTCTAACTGTCGAGGTGTTCACTTTTCCTTTCACTTATATCAGTTTTTGCTTCTAGGGTAGAAGCTCTGTTGTTTCATCACAGGAGTCCCCAAATAGAGTCTAAACTGACCATGATATACTCCATTGACCAAGTCAAACAACATTAAAGCACAGAAACCCTGCCAGGTGCCTGTCCTCTACCCAAGCCCCACGACCCCTGTCAGACTTAACGATATATAGGTCATTGGCTCAGACACCCCACACCCTCTGCTCCAAGCTCCACCACTGTGGTTTTCAACACTGGGATTTTGTGTAAGATTTTTGCTTGACAATAGGTTCAGTGCTTGAAAAGAAAAACATGAAAATCATCAGTGAAATCTAATAAGCTCGTGTTACAGGAGAGGAAATTCATTCCCAGAGCTGCCCTGATTGGCTCAGGCACAGCTGTGAGAGGAGACGTCACTCAGCAAGCACATGGCCCTGGCCTGCTGCCCGGCTGCCCTGTGGACCA
This sequence comes from Lemur catta, assembly GCF_020740605.2. Taxonomy (NCBI): domain Eukaryota; kingdom Metazoa; phylum Chordata; class Mammalia; order Primates; family Lemuridae; genus Lemur; species Lemur catta. The sequence goes on from NC_059136.1 coordinate 22,316,028, forward strand.
GGCTCACCCCAACGATGGCACATCCCAGGGACAGCACAGCCAGAGTAACAAACAACAGATGTGACCTAACTACTCAGGAGGGGGCGGTTACAAATACCACGCCGTGGAGTACTTAAACTTAGCAGAGGAAGCGCTGTGCTCAGGTTGGGGAAAGACTCTGCTGCCGTGCCTGATGCAGAGACCCCTGCTGTGTCTGACAGCGGGGGGTGGGGGAGGGCAGCCACCCAGACCTAGCCGGCTCTGGACTCACCAGCCATGCAACCTGGGTTCTCTAGCTTTGACGACACCCTGTGTCGTTGTGAGTAAGGGATAATCTTACTTATCTTACAGGAAAAAGAATTCCAGGAATGTGCTCAAGAGAGTGTTTTACTGAAAGCAGGCATTCCCAAAGTGGTGACGTTACCAAGAACCAAAAAGATAGGCCAGGCAAGGTGGCTCATGCCTGTAATCCTAGCACTCTGGGAGGCCAAGGCAGGAGGATTGCTTGAGCTCAGGAGTTCAAGACCAGCCTGAGCAAGAGTGAGACCCTGTCTCTATTAAAAATAGAAAAAAATTAGCCAGGTGTGGTGACGAGCACCTATAGTCCCAGCTACTCAGGAGGCTGAGGCAGGAGGATCGCTTGAGCCCAGGAGTTTGAGGTTGCTGTGAGCTAGGCTGATGCCACGGCACTCTAGCCTGGGTGACAGAGCGAGACTCTGTCTCAAAAAAAATAAATAAATAAATAACGCTGTCATAAACAGGTCACAAAACTTCATCAATTTTATTCCCTCAAGACACTAGCCCTCGTTCATTGTTCATAAAGAAAGAACTAATCAGTTTTTGAACTGGGTTCCTGGGTATTCCATAATCACACAGACACAAACACTATAAATGACACTACAGCAGAATAAACGGAGTCTGACGTGCCTGAGTGCTCATGAGTAGAAAGGCTGTTTTGAACACACAACTCTGACATTGTGTTTTGGCATCTGGCCTTTTTTGGGGGAGCAAGGAGGGTTCTTAGAAAAGCGTCATATAATGTGCATAAGATGAGCAATCAATGTCAGTGTCATGTGTATAAAAGATCCAAACAATCTATTAATAACAAAAAATCACTAACTTAGGTTGTAAGAATAAAAATGACACAAACATAATTTCTCAAACTGAGGCTGCGATCTGTTACAGTGACAAACTCGGGCCTGGAACTCCTGGCACTGCAGGCTCACGTCTGCGTCTTACTGGGAGCAGACAAAATGTCACCTCCCTGCATTTCTGAGGAATAAAACTGTGTCTCAAGGGCCTTTAACACCGTGATGGACGCAAAGATGTGCTTTGGACCGTAAGAACAGGCACAGCAGTGCTGTCCTGGGATGGCAAAAACCACCCGCACAGGTCTCTCCCCGGCTGCCATCCACACAGCCCGATGCCGGCAGAGCCTCACGGCCCGGCTCCTCCTCCCCACAAACTCTTCTCTCCTCATCAGCACGTAACAGAAACTTATTTTGTGGTCACACCTCAAAGAGGGATCAAAAATTTCAATGTCAAGCCAAGCCCACAGCAAATCTTTTAGTTCACAGAGACCCAAAAAGTTTTTATCTTACTCGCCAAACTTTCTAGTCTTATCTTGTAAAATTGCACAAAAGTTACTTTAGTTCTAAGGGAGTAAAACACCCCATTTGACTTCCAGAAAGGAGGCATCAGAGCACTTATTCTAATCCTTTTTAAGAATATCCTTTTGATTTGCATATAACATTATGTCATAAAAGTCAGCCTCAACCCTTCCTAGGACCGTATGAGTTAGGTGTTGGGTGGGGTGGAGCTGAGTCCTCCAACCACCCACAGGGTTTCAGGAGGTGAGGAGCAGCGTCCCAGCAGCTGTACCGCACACCCTGCCCAGGTGAGGCTGGGTCGCTGCGTTCTTGGCACCCGGCTACCTGTCCAGACGGTCTCCTGGAGGCGTCAACGCAGTTGCAAGAAGCCCAAAACGACACAAAGCCACTCACATCCTATGGGCTTTGGGAAGTGCCATAGGATGGAGGGTTTGAGAGGCAGCACATCTTTGACAGGCTGGTCTCGGGAATGGACAATATCACTGTCCCAGTGTCCTCCAGGCATCAGCAACCCCTGGGACCATGTGTTGGCAAGGCTCCCAGCCCCAACACTTCTTTCTCTGTCCCTGCCCCCACGGCCCCCACAGAGAGGCAAGGCTGCCCCCTGCCAGCCTTTAATCTCAAATTTGTAAAAGAACCCACTACCTTCAAACATCGGCACCCTTGTGGAGTGGCTTAAGTGCATTATATTTTTAATTGCCATCGTAGAGTTGCTAAAAGGAAATCAACCTCTAGAAAACTAAAGAGAACATAATTTTTCAAGACCATAATCTTTGCAGTGTCACCCTCACCCCACCTGGGCCCCTTTCCCCAAGAGGAGTCTCATGCCCCCTTCGTCACATCCCTGCCCACGGTTCGCACACATCGAAAAGAGGCCCCCTCTCCTGCTCAGGGACACTTTGGTCACAATGAGAAGACCACCTGCAGCCCGCCACTCACTCTCACCAAAGGGTGGAGGGCATGGGCAGTGCGTGCCGATATCTGTCGCTCCACAAAACCAGCACCCTGACTGGGGTGTCTGCCCCATTCTAAGGTACAAACGCCCCCACCTCGGCCAAGATCAAGCCACTCCTGCAGGGAGAGGAAGGCAGGCAGGAGAAGCTAGCTCTCTCTGAAGAACAGAGGGCCAGAAAGGAATGCGTTAGAAACATCTCTTCCGCTCCTCCGACCCAGCTGGTGCTCTGAAGTGCCCAGTGCCCAGGTGCGGGCCTCGTGGGGCAGCAGGGCCCAGGCCCTCCCTGTCGTGGCTGCGGCATCCGGCCGAAGGGAAAGAGGACATCCCACGATCGATCGCCCTGAGACATCTTGCTCGCTTTGCACTTGTCTCACTCCCTTAAGTGTTCGGCTCCCCACCAGCAAGGACACTGACATGCTGGTGAGTGCTGGCCGCCTGCCCCCAGGATTGCAGATCCAGGACACTCCTGCCAGCAGCAAGGACGGCTGTGTCACCCTTCACAGAAGCAGCTGCGTGCTTTAACCTACTCCTGTCTGATGGGCAAGACAATTCTTACCCTGTCGTTATTTCACACAGTCACGGCCGAGGCCGAATATCTACTTTTATTTTTTACTGTGTTTCTGTGGAGTGTCTGCTCATTTCATCCATCTTGTTTTTTGCTACAGGCTGATATCTTTCCCTTATTGAATCATAAGAGTGTTTAAATATTGAGACAACTAACCCTTGATGACACTCAGACCTGTCAATCCATCCTTCCCTCCTGTGGGTGTCTGTCCTATCCACAGAGCCCAGACACAGCGTTCCGGGGTGTCACTCACAGCTGACATCTAGCTCTGCTGCTGCCGGCTGTCAGGTCTCCTTGTCCTCCTGCACCCACCTTGTCCCTCAGCACCTGCCTTCGGGCATCGCTCCTGGACAGCTGTTCTGGCCCCACCTCAGGGATACGCTTGAGCCTCTTCCACACGCCTTCCTGCCTCAATGTTTTAAAACTTTTAAATCTTCCAATGATCTCATTTATTTTAGAGCCAGGATGAAGCCAGACCCGGCCAGATCCCTGCCATGAGGCAAGAGTTACCTACAAGCTAATTCTAGAGATGGTTTTGGAGGGTTGGTTGATTAGTTTCTGTTTTAAATTACAGCTACTTTTCAGGAAGATGATAATGGAATGGAAGGAAAAACATAACATTTTATACATGGCAGGATACATTTAAGTCATTGCAACTAAACGGATTTAAATTAAACTAAAAATGTGTTTCACGGTGAACTTAAAAAATCGTAACACAAACAAAAGAGAACCTACCTTGGATCCGTGCAAATACTGAGGCTGTGCATTAGGCTGCTTATCTCTTTGAAATTCCTGAGAAAATGGTAACACTGTCCGAACAAACCTAAACAAGAAAGGTTTTTTAAAAAGAAGAAAGAAAGAAAAAACCCAAATTTAATGGTAGTTCTTTAAAATTCAGAGCTTTCTGATGACCTATCTATTAAAGCTTCCTCCCAGTCAAGGATATAATGAAATTCTAACAAATCAAAAACCACAGAATGAATTAGATATATATTCTCAAAAATATGATAAATATACCCAAAGCTCAAGAGCCACAGCGGGAACACCTGTTATCCTTCAACCTGTAAAACAGAGTTTTCACACTCGCTGAAGGAGCCTGGTCTGTTGATACCAGAACTGTCTCAAACCTAACCCAATCCGTGGATAACTGGTAACAACTGGGCTTTGCTGCTCCCCTCAGACACAGCGATGACAGTGGGGACTCTAGCCTGCTCGGAGAACAGTGACTTCCCTGTTACTCAGATCACTGGTTGGGGGTACCATGGCGGAACAAACTGAAGTATTTATGACCATACTTGTCTGGTCCAGAGACTGTGTCTTGATAATGGATTAGGCGCCATTTAAAATCAAATGCTTAAGTTTTCAAGCAGAAACAACAAACATGGCTAACACTTTCAAATTGGAAGGTTTTTTTTAAAAACATATAAAACTTTTGCAAAGAATTATAATATAGAAAAACACAAGGATCTGCTAATTATTTAACTCTAAGAACTCGATCAACTCATAATTGCACTTTAGGAAATAAAAAACGATGCATTTGTCCAAATACTGCTGTCACACAAAATGTGCACGTCTGAGGGGAGCCCAGCAGGCCACACGGCAGAAGCACTAACGCAGACAGGCCGCTTCCCACCCACCGCAGCACTGCTGCTGTACCCATCAACTGCAGGCCTCAAAATCACCTAACTTAGTACCCCCATAGAAAATCACAGGTTCCCTCCTTGTGTGTGCTGTTTTTCAAAAGAATCCCAGATTACTGTGCGGTCAGTCAACTAGTATCCCCGGCATCCCACAACCCTCGGTGTTGGAGGGGTGTGTGTCTGTGTGTACCCGTGTCTGTCTCTGCGTGTCTATTTGTGTGTACATCTGCCTGTGTATATGTCTGAAAATGTGTTATCTGTGTGTGTCTGCGTGTGCGTGCACCTGTGTGCCCACACCCGCTCCAGGAAGGGCATTCCATCAAGAGGCACCAATGTCGGGGTGATGCTCAGAACAGGGAACCCCGTTCCCCAGAGGCTCCCAGGCACCGGTCCTGCTGGGGGACTCGCCTGCGAGCATCACACCTGCAATGCTGCACCCACAAGTCGGCTTCCGTCCACTTCTGACGGGACGGGGGCAGGAAAAGGCAGCAAATTGGAAATCCCAGCACAAATCAACCGAAGGGAGCTAAGCACCAAAGTGAGACACATTACCTACCTGCCCAAAGTTTTTCTATGTCTGCTTAGAGCACAATATGTTTTCCCAAAGTAAGAATGTTTAAAATGCCTTTTAAATTTTAAAAGCAGGCCTTACTTTTGTCTATAGGTGAGATATAAAACTTTTAAAGTAATATAATTACTCCCTATGTTACTGAAAATTTTAATCAATATACATGTATACATGTATTTATTCTATATTTCTCAACAATACACTTCCACAACTTTTTCTTGGTTTATCAAATTTAGGTATTTATTGATTCCTGGGAAGAAGAATTTGGCTGGGCTTTGACCCCAGTCCTGGGAGGCACCCTCTAAACCCCTGGAATGTCTGCACGACAAGAGTGACTGTTATTTATGGAGGGGCCCTGGGACCACACCTGAGTTTATACCACCCATGTGACTAGAGGGCTGGGCTGTCAGCCTGGTGCACTTGGCAGGGAGGGGCTGGAGGCTGAGCTCCGTCACGCGGCCCATGGTTCAGTCAACCCTGCCTATGTAACGAAGCCCAAATAAAAACTCCGGACACCAAAGCTGAAGTGAGCCCCAGGTTGCAGTGCTCTTCAAGCATTGTCTGTCAGTGCTGGGAGGGAGACACATCCCTGAGGACAGGGGAAGCTGGCATGTGGCGCCCTCCCAGAGTGCACCCCGGGCATCCTTCTAGTGTATATCCTTTTGCTACAATTAACCATAATGGTAAGAAACAGTGTGTTCGGCAAGTGCTGGGAGTCTCCCATCTGTGGGGTTGGAGGAGGGCAGTCCCCGTATCTGTAACCAGCTGGTCAAAAGTGAGGTTGGCCCTGGGGACCCCAAATTTGTGGCTGATGTCTGCAGTGAAAGCAGACTTTGCAGTTTGGCAAGCTTACTGCAATCCTCTAACGGGAAAACTAAAGTTCGGCACCTACATACTAAGTCCCCGCTCCACACTTCTCAGCTAATTCGAGACTCAAGTTTCACTTTATTATGACCCTGATCAGTGCTGGGTCCACGAGTGACCTTCTTTTGTGTTTATCCTGCTTGAAGTTCACTGAGCTTCTTATATACGTAGGTTTATAGTTTTCATCAAACTTGGAAATTTTAAGCCATTAATTTTCAAATATCCTTTCTGCCCACCCGTAACCTCTTAGCAGGGTTTCAATTACAAGCACGTCAGAACACCTGATATTGTCCTGCAGTTCAGAGGCTCGTTTCATTTTTTTCATCTTTTTTCCTCTCTGTGCTTCAGTTATTTTCTACTGTTATAATTTCAAATTCACTGAACTTTTGCAAAGTTTAATCTGATATTCAGCCCAAGTGAATATTTCATTTCAGATACTGCATTTTTCAGTTTTTTTATTTTTTATTCATAACAAGTAGTTTTTTTTTGTTTTGTTTTGTTTTTTTTTGAAACAGAGTCTCACTGTGTTGCCCGGGCTAGAGTGAGTGCCGTGGCGTCAGCCTAGCTCACAGCAACCTCAAACTCCTGGGCTCAAGCGATCCTACTGCCTCAGCCTCCCGAGTAGCTGGGACTACAGGCATGCGCCACCATGCCCGGCTAATTTTTTCTACATATATATTTTAGTTGGCCAGATAATTTCTTTCTATTTTTAGTAGAGACGGGGTCTTGCTCTTGCTGAGGCTGGTCTCGAACTCCTGACCTCGAGCGATCCACCAGCCTCGGCCTCCCAGAGTGCTAGGATTACAGGCATGAGCCACCGAGCCCGGCCCATTTTTCAGCTTTAATCCTTTTTGTTCTTTTATGTAACATCCATTTATCTCTGCCTTGTGTTGGTTTTCCTTTGACTCCTGAAGCATACTTACAATTGCTGTCTCAACAGCCTTGTCTGCTAATTCCATCATCGCTGTCATTTCTGTTTTCTACTGATTGATTTTTCTCCTGGTTATGGGTCACATTTCCCTGGTTCTGGCATATCTAGTAACTCTTGATTGGGTGCTGGGCATGGTAATGTCACGTTGTTGAGTGTCTTGACTTTATTACTGTCTTTTTAGAGTACTGAGGTCTTTTGCAGGGGCAGGCAATTAAGTTACTTGTGAATCAGATGGATTCTTTCACGAGTTGTTTTTGGCATGTCTGGGGTAGGTAAAATATTCAATACCCTAGAGCTGGTTTAGCCCTACTACTATGGCAAGACCCTTCTGGCACCTCTAATCGCAGGCCTGGGTGTTCAGTGAGGTTTTTCTATTCTTGCTGGTCGGAACCCAGATGACTCCTGGCCCTCTGTGAGCTCTGGGAATTACTCAGCTTACAGCTGCCAGCACGGGTACAACTGAGGGTCGCCTATGGTCTATGTTGGTGTCAGGAGCTGTTTTTCTGCGAAGCTCCTTCCTCTCCCATACTCCACCCTGCAAATTCCAGTTGTCTCAGCTTCCCCAAATTCCAATCTGTTTCCTCTACTACACAAGACCTCTACAGTTGTACATGGACTGCCTCTGTACTTGGTCCAGAAAGTAATTCCATGCAGAAAGCCAGGGAGATCACAGGGCTCATCTGATTCCTTTGTCCAGTGCTCAAAAACAGTTGATTCATCTATTTTGTCCAGTTTTTCACTTGTTCAAGAAAGAATAAATCCAGACCCTGTTACTCCATCATGCCAAATAACTTTTAAACACAATATTTTGACTATATACTCTCAGTCTAAAGACAAAAAAATTGAAAACAAATACTGAACCGTAGTTGACAGGTTTATGTTTCACAGTGGTATGGATGAGCAATTCTGAAACTACTTTTGTGTTTTCTAGAAAATGAGAAAACTGTAAACAGTTTAGCAAATGAATAAATATACTAATAATAATGAAAACAAGGATTCTCAGTGCTTAAGGAAGTTGGAAAAATGGAAAGAGAGAAGACTAGAATGAACTCTGCAGTGATGAACCTGAACTGGAGATAGTATCAACTCATGGTTTTAACATACAAATAGCAATACAGAAATACACACACACACACACACACACACACACACGCACGCACGCACGCACGCACGCTATGTTTGAACAGTGTCTCCAAAAAAGATATGCGGAAGTCCTCACCCCTGGTACCTCAGAATGTGAATTTATATGGAAATAGGGTCATTGTGGCTATAATTTGCTGAGGTCACACTGGAGTAGTAGGATAGGCCCTTAACCCAGTATGACTGGTGTCCTTACAAGAAGAAGAGACACAGGGTCAGATACACAGGGAGATCAAGCGAAGACAGAGACAGAGACTGGAGCGATGCAGCTGCAAGCCAGGCAACACCAGGGGCTCATGGCTACCTCCAGGAGCTAGGAAGAAGCAAGAAAGAATGTACCGAGAGCCTCAAAGGGGGCATGGCCTGCTGACACCTTGATCTCAGACTTCTGGCCTCCAGAACTGTACAAGAATAAACTTCTGTTGTTTTAAGCCACCCAGTGTGTCGTGCTTTGCTACAGCTGCCCCAGGAAACCAATCCAGTATAGGGCAAGTATTTCCTAGCTCTGACCACCAAAAGGGTCTAGAAACAGCGACACCTCAGTGGCAATGAGCACACCGATGCCCAGACTTAGTTCTTAAATATCACTGTCTTCTAAAGGGAATCCCTGGAGAAATGACAGATCCCAAGGATCAAGGGGAGGAATGCAAGATGGGCCTGGAACATCTCATGGTGCAGAAGTCAGGGCGGTGCAGAAAGAATGATGGCAACGGGCCAAAGGAGACAGGACCCCACCCGGGGGTGCCCCTGCCCCAGCTGGGCTGATCTGAGCCTCAAAAGTTAACTAACGATAGTAACAGATTATAGCCCTGAGTTAGAATCCCTGAGTCCTTACTGATAATAAACAAACAAGCAAATAATAAATAAATGCTAACATGTCCAGTGGAATGCCAACTAACATCTGTAGAGGGAAGGAAGGAATTGTAAACCACCACTGTAACACCGATCTGGGTAAGAATCAACAGATGCTAAAACAAATGGGCCAAATTTGAAAGAGGAACAGTTTATTTACATAATCTCAAATTACCTCCCTACAAATTACTGATAAATTTCAAACAGAAAAACAGTCACTCGGCAGTGGAGACACCTGGCAGCCAGCACATTAACCCAGGGACAGAGTCACCGTGAGCAGTGATGAGATGAGGTGCAGCCCCTAGCTCCATGCTCCTCACAGCTCGGACTTGCACCCCTGCCTGTGGTCTTTTGTCAGAGGGGCCCAACTGGTGCCGAGGAAATTCCATTCGCCGGCTTCTTTCCACAGCTACAGCACTGTCACACATTTATCAGCTGCACAGGTTAAATTCCAGTCATGGACCACCCAGAGCCACCAGGGAAACTTTAATCGGAAATAAGGAGCTAGGCCAAGTGACAAGCAAAGTTCTGGCCTGTCTCAGGCAGCTCTCAGAAAATGTTCAGGCATGGAATTAAAATCCTGGGTGGCATGATTTTGTGTGTCTTCTCAGGTTTCAACGTGTAGTTTGTTTACACAAAATCCTGCTTTAAAATGCCCTTTCCAGACACTGAACCTTTAACGTTTCCACTGGAAGACTTGTGAAAAATACGATGTAATGGCTTGTACCAATACAATGGAAGGTGGAGGTCGCCAGGGTAAACCAGAGCTCTTCTGGAGGGGGGAATGCCCCTTGACAAGCTAGGACACCTCAGGTGTCCCCAGGCCACCAGGAGGCTCAGGTCACTGCACACTGGCCCCTGCCCAAGAGGTGTGCCCTGAGACAGCAACTCTGGGTCTCCTGGAGAGTGACACGCGTGAAACTGTGTTCCGGGTAAGACCAAGGCAGCCTGCATGGGGAGCACCAATGTGTCCAGGAGCCTCCTGCTGCCCAAGGTGGGGGCGGGTGCAGCCGTCCAGGCATGAGGCTCCAGCACACGGGGCCCTGGGAGCAGCCACCAGGAGCATCGTGCCAGTCTGTGAACAGGAGCACTCACCACACCTTGTGGGGCTGTGGGGAAACACGCAGTCACGGAAAGAAGTGCCTTGCTGTCCCTCCCTTCAGCTGTGATGTAAGTGCAGACTCAGGATGGAGAGCCAGGTGCTGCCTGATGCTCGATAAAGAGGCGAGTGACAGGGCCCGGGGATCCGTGATCTGAGTACAGGAGCAGCAGGAGAGGCAGGCTGAGGGCTTGTCCTGGCAGCTAGTTCCAGTGCGGCAGGGCGGGGCAGGGCGGCACGGTGTCCCTCTCCACGCCTCACCTCACTGTGGGCAGGGCTCTCAACCCGGGAGACCCTGGCACCGTCTGGAGAGCGTCACAACTGGGCTGCAGGGAGGTGCCTCTGGCCGAGAGCAGTGGGCAGTGCCTCGCTGGGACTGCAGGGAGGGGCGGCGAAGGCTGTCGAGAGGCTTTCTGCGAGCAGAGCACATGATGTGCAGCTCTGTCTCTAGGAAAGCCCGAGTCACACCAGGGGCCTACAACCTGCCCCTGAAAGAAATGGGGAGAGGAAACCCTTCGCAGCTTCCTCCAGTGATGACACACGGAGCTGTGTCTCCACTGCTGGGGACAAAGGAGGGTGTCAGCTGCCTGGCTGGTGACCACACACAACTCTAGCGCACCAGCCACCTTTGTTGTCAAGGTTGTTTTCAATGTTCCAGTACGGGAGCCACTTGCACCAGGCCAGGCAGAGGAGTCCCACACCCATGTGGTGCTCGGACAGCTGGACTGAGCTGCAGCGAGGGGCAGCAGCACAGCACAGCCAGGCTGCATGTGTCCCCGACACCTCCAGAGACAGCCTTGTCATCCCTTCTGGAGAACACACACGAGCACAGTCACCATGAGAAATGAGACTGAAGTAATGACACACCATTACGGGCTGGATGGTGTCCACCCTGCCACACGACACCACAGCTCCATCCAATGCCCGAAGCTGCACATGGCATCAGGCAACACCCTGGGAGGAAGGTGCCTGGCGCAGACACCAGCTCATGGGTGCTGGGGGGCAATTCAGGCAGGAGCTGCCACCCCATGAAGTAGCCCTTACTAACACCCCGGTGGCTGTGGACCCCGGATGACCCACGGACGTGCAGAGAAAAGCACGGCTGGGAAAAGTCCCTTCTTCACCTGAGGGAGAGAAAGGCAGTCGACACTATGTGACCAGACACCCTCAGAGAGTAGCACAGGTTGTTTTTGAGCCCAGTTCTCCCAGAAGGTGTCAGTGACATCAGGAATATCATGCTATGGCAGTCCACCCGCGCAGGTGGCTCTCATGTGGGTGATCGTTCTGTCCCTTGGGAACCATCACCATCAACCCAAACAAAGAGGATCCTGCGAATGAACACTGGGCATGACGCGAAGGCATTTCCAGAAAGCAGCCCAGGCAAGTGTGTATCCCTACTAGCACAGAACTACCCTCATGACGGAACACGAGCAAAGAGAACGTGCGCACCAGCACGCCTGTTAACCTAATTTTTGCAAAACACAAAAAGCCTACGTGTATTTGACTGCATGGCAAGAACTCTAGAAGGCAGATACATTTTTATAAGGGAAACTTCTAGGGCTTTCACTAATTCTTTCCTCATCTATATATCTATGACTTCCAATTTTCCTACAATTATGATGCATTATTTGTGTGATAAAAATATTTTTTTGAATTAATTCAGAAAAAGATATATTAAAGATGAGTTAGACAGGGATGAACAGTTTTTAAAGTCTGGTTTCTGTGGACCACGCCCAGCCAGTCCCAGGAGGCCACCTGAGTCGGGGAAGCCGACCTGGGCCCCTCCGCCCGCAGCCTGGAGCCCACGGCTGCGTCCCAGCCGCCCCTGCCCAAGGAAAGGCATCAGCCGCTGGGCCGCCAGAAGAGCTGCCTGGCAGATGACATCGGCAGCCCCACACACCCGTGGACACGCACCCACGGGAAATGCAGCCCCAACACCCTGAACAGACCAGGCAGCAACATCAGGCCACAGGACGGTCCCTTCTCTCCTCAGCTGCGGGAGCTCGGCACTCCCACCTCTCATGACACAAACTCTGCCTGAAAGTCAGCAGCAATTCAGCCCATACACAGCGGGCTGTTAAGATCCAGTAGCAAAGCAAAAGCACAGACTTTTAACAGCACTCCTAACACACACACAAGCTCCTCCTCCACCTTCAGAGGGGCTCAGTAGGCCAGGCACTTGTTTGGAGCCCCCTTCACCCCTGGGCTGTTGGTGTGTGGGGGAAGGCCTGGTGTGCAACACGCATGCAGACACTGTGCGGGAGCCGAGCTCAAGCGCAGAGATCACGAACCTCAGCCAGACAGGCCCGGTGTGCGGAGGCCCAGGCAGGGCGGTGCTGGGACTCAGGCTGTAGCACGAAGCTGAACCACATGGTACCACTGGTATCAGCCCTTTCACCCGCCACAGTAGTAGGATGGGAGGTAGATGGAAGGGTGGCTCTCACACACCCCAACATCCCAGCATGGAAACATGAGGAGCAGAGTCACCACCCCCACTCCAACACAGGCAGACCTAGAATCAGTGGGTGCAGCACCAGCAGCCACCCCCACGTGCACAAGATTCTGTGCTGAGCCACAGCAAGTGCCCTGCGTAGGAACTGTGGCTCTCCCGCCCTGGCCCAGTCACTCCATCTCCACGTGCAGGGCCATGACTGCCTGCCCGAGGGCTGGCCTGGGGCTGCACCTGCTAACAAAGAGACCGAGGGGCCCTGAGTACTCTCCACGTGGGAAATAATGGGGAGCTGGAAGAGGTGGGGGACAATGATCCAGCAGGCCGGTGGCAGCCTGAGGAAGCGGGTCACCGGGCCCCTCCTGCACAGATGCTCCTTGGCAGGGACACCCAGAAACACCTGTGGGGCGGGCATGCTCACCGGTTGGTGGAGCCGTTGTAGCAGTAGTTGGGCAGGAAGTCATAGTTGAGCTCCCAGAAGACGTGGAGCGTGATTCTCCCGTAGGGCGCGGACACGTTGTGGTTGGCCTCCCGGAACATGGCATCAAAGCTGTCCAGCGTCAGGTACCGGCTCAGCAGCTTATGGGTCATGCGGTTGATTTCCAAGAGGCCGTCCAGCTCCTACGGGGCCACAAAGACAGGGTGTGGGGACAGAGCTGGGCTAGGCAGGAAGGAGTACCGACACCCAATCCCCACCCAGGCCTCGCGGTCCTGGTAGGGCTGCCCTGAGGTGGCCGGGAGGGAGGGTGAGCTCTGGGCAGGCGATGTGAGCTTGCCTCCCATTATGCCTTCCGCACTGTCCCCAAAGTGCTCACTGGGCCACTGTCCTTTCTCTACTGCAGTCACCTCCAGCCCCCCCACAGGGCAGAGTCCATAGGTCGCCTCCTAGCACAGCTGGCAGCTAAGCTTCCTCAGGTGTCAGGCCGGGTCAGCTTTCCCGGGATTTATTTAAAAGCACATTCTTGGTCAGGCAGGTGACTCACGCCTGTAATGCTAGCACTCTGGGAGGCCGAGGCAGGAGGATCACTCAAGGTCAGGAGTTCGAGACCAGCCTGAGGAAGAGCGAGACCCCACCTCTACTTAAAGAAAAAAGATAGAAATTATCTGGACAACTAAAAATATATAGAAAAAATTAGCCAGGCATGGTGGCGCATGCCTATAATCCCAGCTACTTGGGAGGCTGAGGCAGAAGGATTGCTTGAGCTCAGGACAGGAGTCTAAGGTTGCTGTGAGCTAGGCTGACACCACAGCACTCTAGCTTGGGCAACAGAGTGAGACTCTGTCTCCAAAAATAAATAAAATAAAAAATAAAAGCACATTCTCACGGGCCTTGCAAACCCTCACACTGCCTGACCACGAAACTTGCCCCATCTGCACTGTCCAAGGAGGCGGCCGATGCTGGGAATGGGGCTGCTCGCCTGAGACGTGCCGAGTGTGGCACACGCCAGACCTCCAACTCAGCATGAGAGACAGCGCCTCAAATCTCTCTAAATAACACTGCCATAGGGATAACACATTGAACTGGTAATTTGGGAATATATGTGGTTATTAAAATATATTACTACTAATAAAAATAATTCTACCTGATTCTTTTTCCTATTCTAATATGACCATGAGTAAATTTCAAATTATGGATCTATCTGGCTTGCATTACATTGCTACTGAACAGCACCGGTCTCAGTCAGAGCCTCAACCAAGGGTTTTAATTAAAATCATATTTGGCCAGTAACAGTCAAAACACCAAGGCCCTGTACCAAACCAGGCTTGTGAAGAAAGGCAGCCCTGTGTCTCTGACGCCCAGCCTGTTTGCTTCTGGGGAAGAACTTGAAGAGCCCCGATCCCCCCGCCAGAGAGGTGTTTCCAAGGCCAGCACTACCCCCACCCATGCCCGACGCCCACCCTAACTTCTGGATGAAGCTTATTCTCCAGTAAAGAACAATCTTCCCTGAGTCCTTGCACGTTCATTACCACCTGTGTTCAGCCTTTATTCTCAGATCAATTTGGCTGCTACAAAATCCTTGCTCACACTTCCTTTCCTCTGCTCTGGCAAAGGGCTAAGGAAACTGGATCTTCTTTTCCTGACTGCTGTGCTCAGACAGCCAAAGGAATTTTTCTTCTCCTTGAAGTCCAATCCTTTTACTGCAATATTTCTTGGTGTTGGCCAGTTTGGGTCAATTTTCCTAGGGTAGATGATACATGCTTCTAATATACACTTTTAAGTTTTATTTTATCAATGTTTTCTTGAAAAACAAATTTTAATCTTTGTTCCATTCAGTTAGTTGCCTTGGTTTTCTCCTTCAGGGGCCTCTAGGATATGCATGTTGGATCTTTGTTTTCTATCTTCCCTATCAACTTCTCTCAAGTCCTCTTTCTCTGTCTTTTAAAATCTGTTGATTTTAAAAATTTTCCTCATTTCTCTTAAAGTCATCATCCATTATGTTCTTTCTGGTGTAGTCTTCACTTTTGAAACAAATTTTTCTTTAGTTTTTAATTCATCAGTTCCATCATCTCTCTTTTCAAAGCTTCCTTTTCTGCCATCATCGTATTTCTAGATTTTTAAAAATTCTGAGTTATGTTATTCTTTCACAGCAACTACCACTTTCTTAATTTCTTTTAGCTCACTTTGAAAGATTAGGTGATGGTTTTCCTAAGTTTTCCAGACATCTTTCTGTCGTTCGCTGCAGGGACACTATTGTGCATTTACGGTCTCTTTTTTGCATAACACATCTGAAGGAGACTGGACCATGATCCTCATCTGTGCTCAACTGCCAAGTGAAAAAAGCTCTCTCACGCTTTGGGGGCGGCAGGGGCTGGCCAGGGCCAGTAACAACAAGTAAAGCTCCTGCTTTCTGGGATGTCTCTCCTGCCCCCCTCCCTTAACTCTGCCTGCACTCTTCTTCGCCCCGAAAGCCCTAACCATCACCAGCCTGCGTGGCAGCCCCAGCAGCTTTTCCCACATGCACCTCTCTCTCAGAAGGGGATTTTGATTCATTCGAATCTGGAGTTTGCAGGGCGAACCGTTCTAGCCCCATCAAACCTTCTCTCATCTCAGCATCCTTGAGGAGCTCTGTGGAAGTTATTCTCCGCAGGTCATGAACGACAGGACCTGGAGCCATCAACCCAGGCTCCCAGAATTCAATGGGGCGAAATTGTGGGCAGCACAGCCAAAGTGTGTTCAAATGGCTTCACCCACAGAGATCCTGGTATTGGCTAATGGATCATGGTATCCCCAGGGCTGGAACGACAATGAGCCTTCGAAAGTCTTATTTGATCTGGACAAAGGAGACAACAATCTCTAGGTCGACTGAACAAATGCGTGACTTGAATCATCACGAAGGAAATCTCTGCTCCTCAACCAGTTCCCAGCCTCAGAGCTCCATGGATGAAGGGGAGGAAGGCTCTTCTGACGCTAACAAAAACGCATAATGTAAATCCTCCTCCTACACTCCCCCCAATGGAAATGGACACACAGCCACTTATCGCAGTGACTGACCAGTCCGTTCAGGACTACTGGACATTGGCTCTGAATTGACATCAATTCCTGAAGATGCAAAGATATTGCAGTCCAGAGCCAGCGGAGGCCCAGGGATCAGCGGAGCTGGGGGAAAGCAATTGTGGTTTTAGCATTGTTGAAATTTGCCATTTGATGTTGGAATACATTCTTAAATAAACATGGTTATGTCATACATCATTTTAATGCAAGTTCTTGCTTTATGTTTTTTGCTAATGACGTAGTACTTGCTGTTTATTTTATATTTATTTTAGACTATGGAAATGATGTTAGACAAAAAGCAAATTTGAGCAATTTTTTATTCAAGTTCAAAATGGGTCATAAAGCAGCAGAGACAACTCGCAACATCAACAACACATTTGGCCCAGGAACTGCTAACGAACGTACAGTGCAGTGTTGGTTCAAAAAGTTCTGCAAAGGAGAAGAGAGCCTTGAAGATAAGGAGCGCAGTGGCCATCGGAAGTTGACAACAACCAACTGAAAGCAATCATCAGAACTGATCCTCTTACAACTACACAAGAAATTGCCAAACAACTGAAGGTTGACCATTCTATCATTGGGCATTTGAAGCAAATTGGAAAGGTGAAAAAGCTTGATAAGTGGGTGCCTCATGTGCTGACCAAAAATAAAAAAAAAAAATCATTGTTTTGAAGTGTCATCTTCTCTTCTTGTACGAAACAACAAACCATTTCTTGATTGGATTGTGAGGTGTGATGAAAAGTGGATTTTATACAACCAATGACCAGCTCAGTGGTTGGACCAAGCAGCAGCTCCAAAGCACTTCCCAAAGCCAAACTGGCACCAAAAAAAGGTCATGGTCACTGTTTGGCGGTCTGCTGCCGGTCTGATCCACTACGGCCTTCTGAATCCAGGAGAAACCATTATGTCTGAGAAGTCTGCCCAGCAAATCGATGAGATGCTTATTCCTACTTTACTCATCACCCTTCATTTGTATGGAGGTTGCAGATTTCTTTGTAAAAATTTTATCCTGTTATGTTCATTTCCAAAAATGTACATCTTTTTGAGATTATTGTGATAAAAAGTTAAAAATTTTTATCTATTACCTTATTACTACTAAAATGTAAGCATGTTAAGTACTCTGCTATCTTTTGCTATAGTTAGGTATAATTTATTCAAGACTGGTATTATTATTTGTTCTCTGAAGTCAATTTAGAATTGTGAATACTAAGAATAGATGCTAAAGAAGAGACTCAGAATAAGCCAAGTTCAATTAGTGCACATCTTTTATTATCTATACAAGAATTAGACCTACCATTAGTTCAATTTATCAATAAGGACAAGTAAAATTAGTTCCAGTACTTACAACTATTGATGTCAAGTCTTCACTTTCGAACCGTCCAATGGCCAGTTCCAGGGACTTATACATGGCTGCTGAGACCCGCTGAGTGATCAGACGATTGAGGTCTATCGACCTGCCCAGGAGCTGGGGGGAGGCAAGAGGGAGGGACAGCAGGGAAAGAGTGAACTCAAAATGTATGAACAACAAAAGCCAAATGAACAAGCAAAAAAATAAAAAACATTAAAAAAAAAACAAACCCCAGAATCCTATTTCAACAGACAAAATTTATTTGTAGAAAGATGAAAGAGTGTGTGTGTGTGTGTGTGTGTGTGTGTGTGTGTGTGTGTGTGTGTGTGTGTGTATGGGGAGGCAAGAGGGAGGGACAGCAGGGAAAGAGTGAACTCAAAATGTATGAACAACAAAAGCCAAATGAACAAGCAAAAAAATAAAAAACATTAAAAAAAAAAAAAAACCCAGAATCCTATTTCAACAGACAAAATTTATTTGTAGAAAGATGAAAGGCGCGGTGGCTCACGCCTGTAATCCTAGCACTCTGGGAGGCCGAGGCGGGTGGATCGCTCGAGGTCAGGAGTTCGAGGCCAGCCTGAGCGAGACCCCGTCTCTACTAAAAATAGAAATAAATTATTGGACAACTAAAAATATATATAGAAAAAATTAGCCGGGCATGGTGGCACATGCCTGTAGTCCCAGCTACTCGGGAGGCTGAGGCAGTAGGATCACTTAAGCCCAGGAGTTTGAGGTTGCTGTGAGCTAGGCTGACGCCACGGCACTCACTCTAGCCCGGGCAACAGAGTGAGACTCTGTCTCAAAAAAAAAAAAAAAAAGAAAGATGAAAGAGAGTGAGTGAGTGAGTGAGTGTGTGTGTGTGTGTGTGTGTGTGTGAAATAACTCTCCTTAAGTATTTACCCTGCTCTCCTGGAGCTGAAATTCTATAAGTCAAAGCCATAAAGCACTTTGGCAGTGTCATCTGCATTGAATTTGCACTTAAATCATGGGCTGAAACCCTGGAGAATCTGGGTCTGTTAACAATGACACCCTTTATAACAGTGTCCAGGACCAGCCACCCACCACACAGGGTGGCCTGGGTGGGTCTGATTTTGCACATGTGTTACAATGACAAATAAAACTACTCCATCTCTACTTCAGAGTCCTGAGAACACATGTATACCTATCATTTCAACAACATAAAAATATTGCAAAGCCCTTGTGAGAAAAGTCCCCCAAAATGTGCATGGTGGTTATCTGTAGATAGGGAGTAGAATTAAATGAAACTTTCTCTACAGTTTTCCATATTTTCCCTCTTTGTTTTTTTTTTTTTGGCAATTATGTATCATTTTTAAAAATACCACAAAAAATGAGCATTGTGTATCTTTAAATTCTTCACACTGGCCAGGAGAAAGCCCATCCCTGACACTCCGAGCCGAGGAGTACTGCTCACCTTCATTCTTTCTAAGCTCCAGCTTCTGGGCTCCCGGAGAAGGGCCGACCCCTCTGGGCCACACCTGCCCCAGGAGCCCGGGCAGGGCAGGTGCAGAGTGCTCAAGGTCTCCCTGTGTGTGTTTGAGGTTATCAGATAGAAACTGTTTATCTTTAAAAGCTTAATACTTTTATAAGGACACTCACACAGTCACTTAACATACTGATACCTGTTAAAACCTACTCAGCCATAAGAAAATCCCAACATTTTCGAGGCGTGCTCCATGTGTAGCACACCTGGGAGGGCCCGACGCACCGACGCACCTGCACGTGTCTCTGCTTCAGCAGCGTCTCGTAGCGGTTGGAGGGTGGGAGGTGGATCGTGGCTCCCTGATTCTTGCATTCCGATCGTAACCGTTTATCGAGAAGCAAACTAGTACAGAAGGAAGACAGGACGTTTTTCAACATCAGATTGAATTATCCAACATTTTGTTTCAAAATCACACACAGACACTCATACTCACCTTCCTGCCATAACCTTATAATATGCAAATATCTGGTCTGCTAGCTTGTAAACAAACTGGTCAAAACATAGATTCACCTGAAGACAAAGAAAATACACGTTGGAGATTGTGTCCCTAAACCAAGATTAAATAACACAACTTGAAAAACACAATCTTTTGCTAAGGCAGCTAACTGAGGCTCTTACGAGAAAAAAGAAACTAGAAACTATCTTACTGTCCGACAATAGCACAGTAAGTTACAGTGTGGCCAGGAGTGACCACGACACAGCCATTGAAAATTATGCCAGAACCATTCTTAATGAAGGGGAAAAATGTTCCTACTCCTTTAAATTCAAGGGACTATGAAAAGGTCTCCCCTCACCATGTGCTCCAGGTGGCTAACGTGCACTGCATCTGGGTCCCCACCAAGGGGCAGCTCCTGCCACCAGCTGTGCCTCCCAGGCTTCCCCTGGAGCAGGGCAGGCTGTTCTGGGTGCTCTGGGTACAAGGTCGGTCAGCAGACACCCCTGAAACCCAGACTCCTGCTTGCAGATGGGGCTGGCATGTCAGCCCCCCATAAGGACACCTGTGTCCAGAGGCAGGCAGGACCCGGGACCCAGGGGCCTGGCAGACAGAGACAGGAGGGATGTCTCTGCCTCCACCCACCCTGTATTGTCAGGGACCGATGAGACCTCCCTGAGGAACTTCTTTTGGGGGGGTCTTCATGAGGGGATGGAGGTGGCCCAGATGCATGAAGCAATTTGTTGAGGTTAAATTCTCTTGTATCCTAAACTAGAGAATACGATTTCTCTCCTTGGCTATGTGTACACTGACCTAAGAATTCCATTTGTGGGAATTTGGCCTCAAGAAATAATCCAATGCAAATAAAAAATGATGTGTTAGGAAGAACATCAAGGTACTATTTATAATAACCAAAACCAAAAAACTAGAGACATAATGGGTTGGTTCAGTGCAAAGGTCATGTTCATAACAGAAAATAGGTGAAGATGCAGAAAAAGCTTATGACAGCTGTCATGTGAAGAGGCACATCTGGCAGTTGTGGGGGGGTTGTAGTGACAGAGGGGAGTGCAGGTGGGGGGGGGTGGCCTCACACCAAAACGCTGCTTCGCATTTACACTGCCTTGTATTCTAAAGAAAAGGTAATTCCTTTAAATACTCAGAGGAAAAAGAAATTAAAAAGGAAATTGAATTAAAGGCCTGGGCCCTCACCTCTGCCTCGATTTCGTCGTAGAGGAACTGCTTGTTGAACCTGGTGAGCGCGTAGTGGGCGCTGTCATTGTACAGGTCCAGGGAGTAGAGGACGTACCTGCGGAGGGTGGCAGCAGTCACCACCCGGCTCCCACTCCGCGGACTCCCGGCTCTAATAGCCTCCGACGCCACAAGAAATTTAACTCTCGTTTTTCTCTCTCATGAAAGGATAATCTATTTTTACTTCAAACACCAAACTCTCCTGCCCAGAGCCCCTGCTGGCTGCACCCGAGGCCACCACTGCACCAGACAGGCTGGGGGGACGAGGGAGGACCCCAGGGGAGGGACAAGCTCACTCAAAGGCCACGCACAGACGAGGGCCTCCATCTACCTGCCTTGTCACTTACCGCACTTTAAAATACTTCACCACAAGTACGTGGTGTTTTTTTTTTTTTAAACAACAAAACTGAGTTATTTTCTTATTTTAAAAATAAACTGTCTGATTTAAACAGCTGAGCACAAGCACCTCCGGTGTTGGGCCTGTGTCTGAAAGCCCAACTCCCCCAGCTCACGTCTGGACAAAACGCAGTGGCCAGAGGCCTCAAGGCTGACAGCGACGGCAGCGCAGCGGGAGAAGCTGTGTGAGCAGGCAGGGGCCCGGTGGCAGGAAGCCCCCCCACCCCCACCCCCCCCAACCGCTCCCCGCCCCCAGGAGGAGCCGGACTGCCTCCAGCTCCTCACACAGGCCTTCCACACAGTGGAAGGAGATTGTCCTGTTTGTTCCCTGGGTGCTACAAGGGACCCATGAGGACTGATGCACACAGAACACAGGTGCTTCCCATTTGTTGTGCTGGGAAGGACCACTGGGTTGCCCCCAAATTGTTCCCCACAAGATACCCCTGTTTTAATTGCTTTCTCTTCCACGGATTTCATGTTTTGGATAACTGACCCCTGCACCCCGGCTCAGAGTCCCGACCCTCCAAAACAAAGCTGCTCAGTCAGTACTTGCTTTCCCAGTTCCATCGGGGTCAGAGGCTGTGCCACACAAGAGGGCTCCTCCCCTGTAGCCCCAGTGCCCTGGGCATGGCCACACCTCCCGGGGCCTGCGCTGCAAAGGCCTGGAGAAGGCCCAGACCTGTCCGGTCTCCCTGATCCAGGCTGGTCCCAGGGCCCTGCCCAGCACCCAGGCAGAACAGGAACTTGACCAGCTCTAGTACCTGAGCTCCTCATTTCAGTCTGAAGCCAAGAAACTGGTTCCTTGTATCACTCTCCGAAGCTCAACCCAAGAAACATGATTTTAGAGGAAATGCTGGAAACAGTCTAGGCTCCCTCCTCCACCTCCCTGGAGAAGCCCCAGCCACCGCGAACACAGGGCCCACGGGACACTCACTCCATCATCGATGCCTCCTTGGTCTCCAGGATGTGATCCGTCAGGATCCAGGGCATTGACATCTCGATGGGGAACTGGATCCTCCTGCCCATGGTCAGCTCCAGGAAGAACTCTCGGAACCACAACTGCGAAAGGTCACAGCACTGCTGCAGCGTTTCTTGGAGGATTCAAACAATACCAGGTTACCTTCCGCAAGCAGAAAAAGATACAGCAGAGACGACACAAGAGGGGATGCGTGCTGGGTGCCGGCTCCTCCTCTCTCAGCCCCAAACCATGCGGTGTGACTCCAGGGCCACTCCAGGGACAAGACCAGCTAGGTGTGGCTGCAGGTGAAGCCACCTGGACCTTGCGCATTCTGAGCACTCAGCGTCTGCCCGCCAACAGGGGCCTCGTCAGCCCTGTGAGCCCGTTGGCAGGCTTGGGGGTAAATGTCCTTTTTGAAAGGAGAAATGAAAACAGGATGGCTCTACTTTTACTTGGGTAAAAACCAACATCCAGGAGGCAGCATTACATGCACACTCAAGGGATGTCTAGCTGATGCAAAAATAGAGACAGATTAAAAAACAAAATCTCCATCCTTTCACAGCATTAACAGCAAAAGCATCGCTGTTTACTCCGATGCCTGTAGCAGCCAGCCGGGGCGGGGAGGCTTCTGCTCTGAGCTACAGGTGGGCACAACGGCAGGTGTGGATTTTCGAGGAGGACACAGGCAGACACACGGAGGGCAGAAAGTGCACCTGCCGGGGCCCAGACCCCACCCAGGAAGCGGCTCACCTGCTCGAGGCACCTGCTACCTTCCCCCACATCACCACCCACAGGGCGGTTTCTGATATTTATCAACGCCTGGGTCTCAATCCAGGCAACACATCACATTTCCTTGTGTTTCTGAGCCCATAGAGGTTGGCAAGACTGTGTTTATTTGCAGGGTCTGCTCCAGCCCCTCGGCCTTAGACCTTCTAAGGGCCACACCCTGTGGGGGGAGCTGAGGCCAGGGACAGCGAGGCCACAGCAGCGGGACACATCACCCTCTGGGTGCACCAGGGATGGGGGCAGGGGACGGTCAGGCAGGCAGAAGCATTCTAGGTGGTGTTAGTGGTGTTAGGACATGCTGGGCCGGGCGCTGGTCAGCAGTATCTCTTACCACTGAAATTTATCAAGTGGGTGTAGAAGAATGACTCTCGATGAAATTTTTCTATGTCCAATATGGTGGGCCCCTCAAGGCTACTTCTCAAGGTTTTCTTGGAACCACTTTTGTCTGCAATGAGGGACTCTAGCATGGTTCTCACCATGTAAAGCTGGATTATCCAAGGAAACATTTGTGGGGGAGAAAATATACACGGTGCATTAGTTACGCCAAACTCAGGAAAACAGTAAGAGAAGGACTGCTCCGCTATGCCCTGGCCAGAGCCAGGCCTCGGCCCACGCCGTGCGGGCCCCGAGATCTGGCACCCATCTAAGTGGCCATGTTGCTGCTGTTTGGGGGAAAGAACAACTTGTGTAGCGGAGCAGTTCACCTCCGTGCCGTAAACGTCAACAAGAAAAACAAACGATGTCTTACCACCAAAGGTTAAGAGAGGTGGGTAGGTGTACGACTGCCTCAGAAACGCGTTTACCACATGCAAGAGCCTTTCCATGCCCAGAGACTTGAGCTGCCTCAGCAGCTCGGCAGAGCTCAAGGACTCGGCCATGGTGCGCACCAGGTAGAGCTAGACACAGACAGACGGGGGAGAGGTGGGGAAGAGCCGTTAGTCACAGGACACACACGCCCGGTGGGGGACACGGTGACACACGCATGAACGGAGGCAGGGAGGTGGCAAGTATCCCCCACAGGCCCAGGGGGGCCATCCTCTGCAGAGAGGCCAGAGCCTCACTCCCAGACTTTGGAGAGGTTTCCTACAGAGCCAGCAACGTGCTTTGCTGGTGACTGTCTGTAAGACTGGAGGAGAGATTACAAAGCCCCCAACAGAGCGATGAGTAAGAAGCACCAGGTGCCGGGTCGGGAGGAGACAAGCAGCCGAAGTATTAAATCAGGCATGAGAGTCAGTGCAGGGCACTCAGGGGAGGCCTGAACATACCAGGAGAGAGAACAGTGGTGGCAGCTTAAGACCAGGACACACAAAAGCAACATTTGACAATTTCCCTGCGTTTTATCTTTGGGAATGATCATTTGCAGACCCAACATAAAAATTAGAAGCACACATTTAAAGGCCCATCAAGAAATGCAGTACATGAAGACTTTCACCCATATTTTTGGGACAGGAGTTGAAATGGAGTCAGATGCACTTCCGAATGCAAATGAACACATCAGAGAATCAAGGGACGCCTTGGCTAATGTTCCAGATGCACTTGGGCGGGGAACAGGAGTAGCAGAAAAGCCACAGGCGATACTTCACCTTGCCCAAGCAGACAGGGTGACATCATTTCATGCCCTCCCCGCTTCAGGCCAGGCCCACCCCAGGAACAAAGCCAGGGCAGGGTGCGGGGACGAGAACCTGTGTGCTGGAGGGTCCCACGGCGCGCCGCGGCACTTTGATGTCAAAGCCGCTCTTGGGGTCCTTCTCACCCCGCAGTGCCGGGTCATTGAAGGGTTCATGCCCTGTCTCCCAGTCACACACGGTCTTCCTGATGGCCTGCAGGACACTGAATGGCCCGTCCAGTTATCAGCGAGGCAGGGGGCTGAGACCCTGGGAACTTGTACAGTCATAGCATCCCCTACCTAACAGGCTCTCCGAACAGCTGACACACACATACAAATTCTCTGGGGGCGGTGGAGAGACAGGAAATTTTAAGACAGATTGTTTCCTTGAGAATATCGCTAGTCTCAGAAGTGACTGAGCTGCAGTTTGCATCAGTTAGCCTGAAGGGATGTTTTATTTCCTGAACCCTTTCTGCAGCAAGGTAGCCCCGAGTCCCGCTGCGGGCAGGGAGGGGACTGACCACCACACCCACCCAGAGCAGAGCAGAGCTCCACTTGCCTGCACACGGGGCGTCCCCGTGAAACCGTGACCGAACAGGAATGGGAAGCTGCCCACATGACCAAGGACACTGAGCATGTATCTCGACTCCTTTGTAACGTGACCCCATCACCAACTGGGCTGCACCGTGCAGAGACCCCCACGGGTGCCACACATAGTCCATGGGCATTCTGGTCCCATCCTGATCACCTTGGGAGAAGGTTCTGGCTAAAATCCGAATAACTCTGAGACTACACTACACAATCCATGGGCTTTGTGGCTGGAGCTCTGTTTCTTGTTAAAGTCAAGAGCTTTTTTTCGATACCGGTGTACCTCAAACAAATCCTATCCGAGAATACCCCTCCCAAGTCAGGCAAGACCCCTGTGCACATATACGGACACTGCAGGGCACATGACGGGCCCCCATGTGGGCAAGCATGCGCACGGCAGGCAAGACTCGAGAACAAAAACCCCGACTAAGCCCTCAAGGTGACAGAAATTAAACTGGAAAGCATCACAGTATAAATGTTAGTAATGCTAAAAAGTCATACCATGCCGGGTGAACAATACATCAACTAGAAAGCAGGAAAATAAAGTCCATACATTTGTGAACACCCGTAAGCTTCAATTTACACAGATGTCCTTGAAAGACAACTTGATCTAAAAGAATCAACATTAAGAGAAAATAAGCTTAAGATTGCTACTGGATTTCTGCAATATCTATGCCAATTTTGATAGATCTGTAGGATGAGCCAGAAGAAATGAAAGCAAAATTACTGAAGAGGACACACTGTGGGAGGGGACAGAGTGTGGGGCTTTGGTCCCTAGAGGTCTGGTGATCAGAACCACAGGCGGATTTTGATACACTGTCTCCAGGCTCCTTAGGCACTCTGTAATTGATGCACCTTGGTTGTTCTGGCTAATAACTGGACCCACTGTATTAACATGTGGAGCAAAGTCACCAAAAGGGTGCTGGAGGTTGAAGATAAACGAAATGGACCTATTTACAAAACTGTAACGCTCTTGTCGTTTGAACCCACATTCACCCCAGGCCTTTAGGACCTGGCAGGCACAGGGCGTGTGCAGAAGGCTGACCTCTGGATGACATTCTTCTTCTTCTTGATGGCCTGCCGCAGCGGCTCCCTAAGGGTCACCTGCGCAAAGTCCTGCAGTGCGGCGTAGACAGTGTGCCGGATGGCATGATTGAACACGCTCTCCATCCTGCCCATCAACACCTGCAAGCCCTTGATCATGGCAATCACCTGCAGGGGACATGGCACAGTGGACAGCCTTCTCAGGGGTGGCACAGACACATGCACTGCCCCTCCCCGGCAGCTGCCCCGAGGCCTTGCTCCCCAGGGCAGACTCTGAGCACCTGGAGGGCAGGGGCGCATCTGTCTCAAAACACACTCACACCTGCATCCTCATGGGCACAGAGTCCATGATGGAATCCAAAGGGAAAAGAAGAAAAAAGATTCAGGAAAGCAAATATATTAACTAGAAAATAAAAAAGAAGTCATGAGAGTTTGTAGCCCAAATCCCATTTGTTAAACAATAATAGCACACTGAATTAATATGCATAGGAAAAGCTCAGAAGATTTTGTTTGAACATAAATACACAACAAAGAGCTTCCAGAGTAATTCATGTGACAGAAAAATGGTGCCATTGGCTCATTACTTTCCTATTTCCAGCCAGTAATTTTGTTAATTACACTGTACTTTATTACTTTCTGAATAAACTGAAGGGCATGAACCAAAAGTGACAGTTACTACACATGAGTTTTCTTATTGCTTTTGCAGTTTATAAACATTTCTGTAGCCAACTTCACTACAGCTGTGTGAGATGCACAATCTCTTTGAAAAGTGAAACAGAGCAAGACGAATTTATCACAAATCCACTTGCTGTTCAGTAACTGATTTATAGAACACAGGAGCAAAACATTTAATAGCACCAGTAAGATATAATTCCGTGGCATCTTTTGTTTTCTTCTTTTTTTTTTTTTTTAGAGATAGGGTCTTGCTCTGTCACCCAGGTTCAAGAGCAGTGGTGTGATCACAGCTCACTGCAGCCTCCAACTTTTGGGCTCAAGTGATCCTCCTGCCTCAGCCTCCCAAGTCGCTGGGACTACAGGTGCGTGCCACTACTCCTGGCTTATTTTTTCTATGTTTTATAGAGACAGGGTCTTGCTCTTGCTTAGGCTGGTCTCGAACTCCTGACTTCAAGCAATCCTGCCACCTCGGCCTTCCAGAGTGCTAGGATTACAGGTGTGAGCCACCATGCCTGGCCTCTGAGAGTCTACTCTCACTCATTAACTTTGATGCAAAAATTCTAAGCAAAATATTAGCAAACTATATCCAGCAATATATAAAGAGGATAATATAGCATAATCAAGATGCATTTATTCCAGGAACGCAAGGCTAGCTTAATAACTCAATTTTTAAAAAAAAGGGAAAATAAAAAAGTCAATCAGTGTAAATTCACATTAATGGAATAAAAAAGCCATAGGAGTATTTCAATGGATGCAAAGTACTTAGTAAAATGAATATCTATTCATGCTAAAATCTCTTTGCAAACTAGGAATAGAAGGCAACTTCCTAAACCTGATGAAGGTTGGCTGAGATAAACATACAGCAAATGCATCACGTGGTAAAATCTTGAAAGGTTTCCCTCTGAGATGAGAAGCAACACGGGATGTCTGGTACCTCTCTTCTGTTTAACAACTACAGATCCTACCCACGTGATTTAAAAAAAAAAAAAGAACAGAAGGATAGAAGAAATAAAGCCATCATCATTTGCAGATGATATGATTATATAAGTAGGAAACCTAAAAGAATCTATGAATAACTTATCATAATTAATAAGTTTAGGTAAGTTGGTAAATGAAAAGAAAAATACTTTTAAAAATTTGAACTTTAGGCCGGGCGCGGTGGCTCACACCTATAATCCTAGCACTCTGGGAGACCAAGGCAGGAGGATCGATCAAGGTCAAGAGTTCAAGACCAGCCTGAGCAAGAGCGAGACCCCGTCTCTACTAAAAAAAAAAAAAAAAAAAAAAAAAATTGAAGGAAATTAGCTGGACAACTAAAAACATATAGAAAAAATTAGCCGGGCATGGTGGTGCGTGCCTGTAGTCCCAGCTACTCGGGAGGCTGAGGCAGGAGGATTGCTTGAGCCCAGGAATTTGAGGTTGCTGTGAGCTAGGCTGATGCCACGGCACTCTAGCCCAGGCAACAGAGCAAGACTCTGTCTCAAAAAAAAAAATTTACACTTTAAATATCAGTGACTAACATTTAGAAAAATTTTTAAATATACAATCTATGATATCCAATACCTATAAATAAAGCTAACAAAAGATGTCAAAGATTTCTCCACAGATTATAAAAGAGAAATTAAAGAGAATCTGAACAAATGAAGGGATATATCATACTCAAAAAAGACTTAGGACCAGTAAGGTGACTAGATAATATTAATCAACTATACGTTTCAAAATAGCTAGAAGAGAATAATTAAAATGTTCCCAAAGAAAAGATAAATATTTAAGTTAATGGATATCCCAATTACCCTGATTTGATTATACAAATGTAACAAATTATCACATGTACCTCCAAAATATATACATCTAATATGCTTTTTGTATCAATAAAAAATAGACCAAATACAGTTGCCTCTTGATATCTGCAGGGGATTGGTTCCAGGACCTCCTGCAGATAACGAAATCTGCAGATGCTCAAATCTGATATAAAGTGGCATAGTATTTGCATATAACCAACGTACATCTTCCTGTGTACTTTTACTTGTATAGTAATACCTAACAAAATATAAATAGTTGTTATACTGTATTTTCTTTATTTTTGTTTATTGTTGTATTGCTACTTTTTCCCCCCCTAAAATATTTTGAACCCAAGATTGGTTGACTCCCCACATGTGGAACCCAAGGATACAGAGGGCCAGCTGGGTTAGAAGTCTTTCAGTTTTCCCTAATATGATCCATAGGTTTATTCATATCCTGATAAAAAAATCCCAAAAGGTTTCACAGTAGAATATGAAAAGCTGATTCTAAAATGCACATGAATACAAAGGGCAAGAATAGCCACGGAACTCTTGAAGACAGAAATATGTGCTTTACTAGACATGATAAGTTATTATGAAGCTACAGAGTGGTGCTTTGACAAGGACAAACTGAGGCAAGGATTAGAATAGAGCAGAAACACACCCACACACGCATCTGTTACATTTGATCTACTCCAGAGGTGGCAAGGCCAGGGCTGTGGAGGGAAGGGGCAAAAGCATTTAAAAAACAAACCGTGGATGAATTTCAGATCTCCATGTGAAAAGAATAGTAAAATATCCAGAAGGCAATATAGGAGAATTATTTCTATGACCTGAGAATATACAAACATTTCTTAAACAAGACAGAAAAAGCACAACTATGAAAGAAACTGGCTGACAGTGGAGTTAAGAACTTCTGTCCACCGTGAGGAGAGTGCAAGTGCCACGCTGCACACAAGTGAGAACAAACAGCGGGTGGCTGCCCCAGGAGGAAGCTGCCAGGGGCCCTTCTCTGTCTCTCAGGTGGCAGGGATGAGCCCCATCTGGTATCCCGGCACCCGGGAAACTGCTCTCCACGCACAGACGCTCGTCAGTGAGGGATGATCGGCACCCAGAGAGCTGCCAGCACAGACCCAGGCACCCACCAGCACTATTTCTCTAACCTATTTCGTTCTGTTTCGATTACTCTGACAGACACAAAGGGTGCCCTACAGAGAAGCAACAACGTAAGCTAGGCAGTTTTTACTTAGCCATAAAAAAGAATGAAACAATGTCTTTTGCAGGAACGTGGATGAAACTGGAGGCCATTATCCTAAGTGAAGTGACTGGGGAACAGAAAATCAAATACCACATGTTGTCAATTTTAAGTGGGAGCTACGCTATGAGCACACATGGCCATGCAGAGTAGAATGAGTCACTGGAGGCTTCAAAGGTGGGAGGGCAGGAGGGGGGTGTGGGATGAAAACTTACCTAATGGGTACAAGGCACACTAGTCAGCTGATGGGTACACTAAAAGCCCAGGCTTCACCACTGTACAACACATCGTGTAACAAAACTGCACTTGTACCTCCTAAATCTATTGAAATAAAAAAAACTTAGGCAGTTTTGTTCATGGTTTTGCTTTTGCTTTTGAAAGGGAAGCCAGAGCCACACAAGGAAGAAAAAGCAGACAAATGTCCTCACCTCCACCAAGGCAAACTTCTCCTCGCTGGTGTAGTTGTAGCGTGTGGCACGCTCATACTCCTCGGCATTGTCGGGGCAGTCCTTGTTGGAGTACTTGTCAGTGGGGTGCACGAGTTTCCACGAATACTGGTCAGAGAGAGCACAGATATTCCATATGCATGCAAAATGCCCAACTTCTGGTCTGACTCACATGACAATGGTCAAAGTCAAAAGGTCAGATTTCTAATATTTACCGCAATCTGAAAGTCACACACACACATACACACTGACCATCTCCATAAAAGGGTAAAACCCCAGGCCACGAGACTTCAGGTTTAAGAAACACACCAGGTGAACTGGCCTGGCTCCTGTGTGTTGAGCATCTAAGACTACAAGCTTTTCATCACCATTTAAGAAAAGAATTTGCTTTTCAAATCATCATGTTCTCTTTCCAATTTGATAACTTTTGCTGATCAAAATAAACCACAGAAAGGAAAATCTTTTATCACTTATAGGTATCGAAATCTTTATGTGGCACCAGAAACAATTTTACTAATATTCAACAAAAGATACGGACAGCTTGAGCTCCAAAGAGAAAATGTTGTTCAAAAATGAGAATTAAGACCATCATAATGGTAGAAATTTAATTCTATCAATATGTTTTAAAAGGTGAGGCCCTTTGTTAACACATAAATGAAATGAACTTTCAGTCACCTTAGAAACATTTATACTGATACATATTCTTCTTTCTAGGGTGGAAGATAAAAAGCGGATTCCTCCTCAACCCAAAGAGCAAAGTTCATGCAGAAAAAATATCATTTAGTCAATGTCATGACAAGTTTAGGAAGAAAATCACTTCTCACCAACCGGGGGTGGCAACCTTTCAGCCCCTGGAGTTCCCACACCGCCTGAGCTCGGCACCTACCACTTCCATCACGTGCGCGCTCCACTGCGACAACAGCTGCAGGCCCTGCAGGGCCAGGTCGAAGAGCTTGCGGTACTCCGAGTCCGTCTTCTGGGCCTCCTGGCGGCCCGACCCTGTGACCACCTGTAGCCAGGCAGGCACAGCACCGTCAGAAAAGCCACAGATGCATTTTCCCTCCAGCCCACCTTAGGAATCTATCCCAAAGCCACATGCACAAAAATACTAAATGATGTGGGCACAAGGCCCTCCCCAAAGCTAGCAGTGAGCAGAGAGCCTTAACAATGGGCACCCAGGGGTACCCCCAGGAAGGGGAGAGGGCGCTGCCCACGGCCTGGGGGATCTCCAGGACATGGTGTGGACTCATGAGACTAGACCAGAAAATGCCACTTAACTAATGATCTCTTCCCCATCCTTTCTTTTGGGAACCCTATTATATTCTTCTGAAAAAAAGATGATGCTTTTTGTAGAGCTGAACAGAAACTGGCAATGCTAATTTCACTGCCTCGTCGATTACAATGGGTGCTAAGTACAGTCATGCACTACATGACGACATTTTGGGCCATGACATACCGCATACACGACAGTGGTCCTGTAACAGTATAATACCATATTTTTACTGTATTTTTTCTATGTTTAGATACACAGATACTCACCACTGTGTACAACTGCCTACAGCATTCAGCACAGTACCATGCTGAGCAGGTTTGTAGCCCAGGAGCAACAGGCTTTCCCATGCAGCCTAGGCATGTAGTACCCTATACCAGCTAGGTGTGTAAGGACACTATGATGTTCACACAATGATGGAATTGCCGAACAACGCACTTCACAGAACGTGTCCCTGTTGTTAAGTGATGCATGACTGTATTTGGTACTAAACTACATTCTTCAAAGCAATTAAAGTTAATCTTGGGGTGCAAAACAATACAAGCAACACTCGGGTCCCGCACAGTGGCGGTGGTGCACGCACCTCGCTGTTGCTATAGCGCGCCAGCTCAGAGATGAAGCGCATGTGGTCCTCGCGGATCTGGATCATCTGCTCGCAGATGTTGTACTGCGGGCTGCTGCTCGAGGACGTGCACATCCATCTGGCGGTGGAGGGAAAAGGCCTGCGTTGCCTGACAAGGCACCAGCATAAAGCTCACGCATTGCAGAGGCTGGGGAAGCCAGGGATGTCTGGTATGGTGCCAGTCACACGCAATGGGTTTTACATTTTTAAAGGGTTGTTTAAAAAGGAAAACAAAGAAGAATTTGTAGCTGAGACCCCCTGTGGCCTGGAAAGCCTACAGTGTTTTCTTTCTGGCCTTCACAGAAAAAATTTGCTGACCCAAGACTGAGATGCAAGTTCGTTTGTCAAAATCATGGTTGAATGGCAACTGCAGGTTGGTCATGGGTACAAGAGCTCAGCGAAAGTCAATGAGAGCATCCTATGATACTCAACTGGCTGTGTGGAATCTTCCACAGAGAGTACTGGGTATTTATCATGAGTTGTCATTGTGAGCTACAGATGCTTTGTAGTGGGGTTGGTCAACTTTCTCTGTTCAGGGCCAGATAGTGAACATTTTAGGATTTGTGGGCCATACTGTCTCTGCTACATAGTCATCCTCTTCTTCTTTTTTTTTTTTTTTTTTTTTGAGACAACCTTCCTTTTAAAACTTGAAGACTATTCTCAGCTCTAGGGGATCCTACAAAAACAGGCCTGGGCTGATAAGGCCTTCAGGTGACAGTTCTGTAAAATTGTTGCTACACATGCCAGGACCGGTGTTAGGCATCTGCCAGCACACCACCGGGCCTAGAGAACTCTTACACGTCTACATTCTTGACCAACACCATCCAACAGAAATCCCTGTTGGAAATGTTCTCTATCTGTGCTAACATGGCAGCCACTAACTACTGGACTAAGGAAATTAAATTTTTAATTGTATTTTTCAATGAATTCAAATATAAATAGCCACATGTATCAAGGGCTACCACACTGGACATTCAGTTCCAGCCTGTCGAGAATGTTAAAAGTGTGACCACTAGATAAATAAGTAGAGTGTCATAAAACTACACAATAAGGACACTGCAAAAAGCTCAAACTGGGCAGGTTTTTTCTCCTCCTACCGAGATTTATTTTCCTCATAGTGGGCGCTGGTCTTGATGTATCTTGCCAGTTCTATTTGCATGTCCCCGAACAACGGAACCACCTGGAGCTGCTGTATTTAAAGAGCAAAAAGACAGGGTCATTATGTATGTTTAGTCACCAAATACCCAAGCACAAGGAAAATGACTAATGCTAATAATTACTATGGGTCGAATGCTACTTCTGCAAATCATTTACTACAAAAAAATTGTAAATAACTTCTACATTCACTTTGAAAGGAACAAAACACAATTTAAGAACCAATATATATAAAAACTAGTCAAATGTTAAAATTAACCTACCATGTTGCTATATCCACAGTTATAAAAAACCAACTGCATTCCTACACACTAACAATTAGAAAACAAAAATTTAAAGAGAAACAATTTGCAATAACATCCAAAACAATAAAAATTAAAAATATGCATGAATTAATGTAATAAGAAATATACAAGACCTCTAAACAAAAATACTACCCCCAAAATTCTACAGAAAGTTCTCAATGAATGGACAGATAGATCATGTTTGTGTATAAGGAAGCTTGGTATGTTTAAATGTCTATTCTCCCTAAACTGATCTATACATTCAATGGAATCCAAATCAATATTCCAGGAGGAAAAATAATTTTTTTAGGGATTACATGTATAAATCAGCAAACCAATCCTAAAACACATTTCAAAAGGTGAAGAGATAATACAGCCAAGAGTATCTTGAAGAACAAGACTGAAAGATGCACATTTCCAGGTTAGCAAATCTGTTAGAAAGCTCCAGCAATTAAGGCACTGTGGCCCTGGAGCAGGGATGTCAGGGGCAGGACAGAGAACCTGGACAGAGCCACAGACAGACACTTGACGTATGACCTGGGTAACACTGCAGAGCAATGGGGGGGAAACATCTTTGCAATAAATGAGCAAGGCCACTGGATATCCACCTGGGGAAAAACCCAACCATGTCAACTGCTACCTCACACCATACACAGAAGCCAGTTCCAGGGGGATTATAGATCCAGACATAAAAGAAAACAGAAAGCTTCTAGAAGCTAACAATAGAAAATTCTCCTGAACCCGCTGTCTACAAAGATTTCTTAAAGTAGCCATTGATGAAGAGATTGATATATTGGAATACACTAAAATAAGAACTTCTGTTCATCAAATCACACCATTAAGAAAGTGAAAAGGTGGCATGGGGTGGCCGGGGGAGAAGATGTTAGTACAAAGCCTCAATTATGCAGAAGAAATAATTTCTGGAGACCTAATATACAACATAGTGACTATAGGTAACAATACTGTATTGCATAGTTGAAATTTGCTAAAAAAGCAGGTCTTAAGTGTTCTCACCATAAAAGAATGATCAGTATGTGAGGTGATGGCTATGTTAATTAGCTTGATTTAATCATTTCGCAATGTATGCATATATCAAAACACCATGTTGTATACCATAAATATACATTTTTATTTGTCAAATATACCTCAATAAAACTGGAGGAAAAAGTGAAAAGGTGAGCCATACAGGGGAGAAGCCATG
This sequence comes from Lemur catta, assembly GCF_020740605.2. Lineage (NCBI taxonomy): Eukaryota > Metazoa > Chordata > Mammalia > Primates > Lemuridae > Lemur > Lemur catta. The sequence goes on from NC_059136.1 coordinate 22,350,767, forward strand.
TATTTTAAAGCACATGTACCCAACAAAGAACATGTCTCCAGAATACATAAAGAACTATACATCAATAGGGGAAGGAAGAGCAGAAGTCTCAAAGCGGCACTTCACAAAGGGAACACACGAAAGGCTAATTACGTGGAAAGCCATCAGGGAAACGTCAACTAAACTACAAAGAAAGACTAGCCAATAAAATCACTATGACAAATACACTTCTGTTGTTTATAAACCATCCAGATTACGGTATTTTTGTTATAGCAGCCCACACTAAGATAGGAATATTATGAATAAAATTACTATGAACGTTCAAATATAAGTCTTTGTATGAAGATGTTTTTCATTTCTTTTGGGGAGAAGTGAAGTGGCTGGGTCCAAAAGTAAGTGTATATTTAACTTTTAAGAAACTACCATAGTATCAAATAGTTCTACCATTTTACATTTTCACCAGCAGTGAATAAGCTCCATGCAGGTTTGCATTAACATTATCTAGTTTAGGAAGTAACATGTTAACAATATTCAGTTTTCTATAAAGACAAATGCTATACATCTTTAGTTATTAAAATGTTTCATATCACCCAGTGAAGTTTTATTTCATCTTATAGGGGTTGCTCATCTCCTATTAGGGTTAGCCCTAGGTATTTCATGTTTCTATTATGAAAGGGAACCCTTTTTAGTGTATGTTTTAATTGTTTACAATTGTCTTTCTTAAAAAAATACCTTATTTTTTAGAATAATTTCATTCATTTTTTTCCAAGTTCAAGGCATAGGTAGATTCAGTTACTGGCGAAGGCCCACTTCCTGTCTGTCTTCTGTTTGTTACTTCGCCTGGCAGGAGGGGCAGAGGAACTCCCTGAACCCTTTTCTATAAGGACACTACTCTTATTCCTGAGGGTTCCACCCTCATGTTCTAATTATATCCCAAAGGCCTCACCTCCAAACACCATCATAGTGGGGATTAGTTTTCAACATATGAACTTTGAGGAGACACAAACATCCTGTCCATAGCAATCTCAAAACTGGGGGGAACAACACAAATATTCATCAGTAGATCAAAGGATAAACAAAATGTTATTCATACTGATGGAATAATACACAAGAACAAAAAAAGAGGAATAAACTACTAATTCATGCAACAGTGTGGTTGAACCTCAAAGTCATCTGAGTGAAAGAAGCCAGAAACATCATATGATTCCACACATACAAAACTCTAGAAAATGCAAACTAATATATACAGACAGAGAACAAATCAGTGGTTGCCTGGGGCCAAGGGCACAAGGGGCGTTATATGCAAAGTGGCTCAGGAAACATTTACAAGTGATAGAAAAGTTCCATATATTGACTATAGTAAAAGTTGTACAGGGATGATACATCTGTCAAATCTCATCATTTTACCTTGCAAATGGAAGCAACAATTGTATATAAGCTATACCTTAATAACTCAATAAGGTTTTTTAAAAATCTAAAAAAAGAAAAAAAAAAATCACAGTGACAAATACAGCCTTCAGGATGTCCCTTCCCCCAAAAAAGACAGTGCCAAGTCCTGGCGAGGATGTGGAACATCCGAAACGCTCGCTCACTGCTGGTGGGAATGCAAATCAGGACACCGAGTGGGAAAGTCTTAGGCCGTAACCACCAGCACTGCTCGCAAGCCGAAACCAGGAGCAACCGAGCGCCCAACAACAACAGAACACACAAGTAAGCTACGAATAGCCATGAAATGGAATGCTGCACCGCAGTGAAGACCTAAGCACAGGCTCCCGCAGGGATGCAGCTCACCAACAGGAGGCTGAGTGTGAGCAGCCAGAGGCAAGACGGTACAAATGGCACAGTTCCATTTACATAAACCCAACCCAGGCACAGGCAGCATGGGGAGGAGAGAGTGCGCACAGTCACCCTTGCAGATGAGAAAACGAGCAGGCTCCCAAGCCCCCTCCTGCCTCGGTATTTTTCCTGAGAGGGATCGCGGTCACACCGGGCTTTACTTCCTAAAAATCCAAACTACACATGTCAATAAAGAGTTTACGTAAAAAAATATAACTCACCTTGAAGTACTTGTCAATTTTGGATAAGTTTATTCTTTTCTTGGCGTCCAGTTTATAGATGTTGCTGACGCTCCCATCCATCAGGTAGAGACCAAATCCCATGACCTGAAAAGCCACACATGGTGCAACAACGCTCAGATTTGAAAATTTAATTACCTGTAGGACATACACTGTCACATTTGACAACTTCGAAATCACAAATTCAAAATATGTCACAAAGATATATTTTTAGGCTGCTTCTCTGGTGCTTCGAACACATTTTTTGTTCCTCACTGGAATAGTGTTACAAAGGGTGGTTGGGCTTCCAGGCCAGCTGCTGAAAGCTGAAAAAGCAAATCCTCTACTAGCCTAACCCGAACAGCAGGGCTACGCTAGAACTGCACCGTCCAACATTCAGCCACACACAACTATTTAAGTTTCAAAGTACGTAAACTAAAAATTCTTAACGTGGTACAACCATGTGCACACTCTAGTGCTCCACAGGGGCTCATGGCCAGGGTTCCTGTGCCACCCAGTGCAGACACATTTCCACCGTCACAAGGGGCTCCATGGAAAGTGCCACCTCAGCCCTGACCGCCTACCGGGTCCCCAGAACCACTCTGCGTGAAGGTAGAGAGCACAGCAAAGGGAATGGCATTACTGCCTTCTCATCTTCCCACGAGAAATGCAGATGAAAACTTCCCCAATTTGGAGCAGAATGATAAAGAATATGACGAACAAAAGTCTACTTTAATTATGGTGACACGACATATTTAATTCCTGGGAATCACATCCTTAACAAGCAGAATCTTCCGTAACTTCTGTTAAAAGCAGCTTAATGTTGAGAGAATCCTTGACCCAGGACCTCCTGGCCAAGGAGCACCTTCTGCTGGGGTGGGTGTGTCCAGAACCTGCAGCGCAGGCTGCGTGTGGGGTGGGACGCTGTCCACACACATGGCAGCATGAGAACACGACAAAGCTGGCAAAAGGACTCTAGACAAGGTGCAGCCTGTCAACCACAGCAAGGCTGTGCTCGTGCACACGTACTTTGAGAAGCATGTGTTTCTCACTTGGCGTCAAGTACATCCTATTCTCGTAGTAATCCACACACAGATTCACGATGTCTGCCAGGAGCTCTTCATAGCCAGAAATCACTTCGAGCTGCTGCTGTAGAGACTGAAATACAGAGCGAGAGACCCGTGTCGTGGTGCAGCACCAGCTGGCAGCACAGCCTGTCACCTGAGCCCGAGGACACGAGCCTTACTTGTGTGATCTTGTTATGGTTGGCCAGGAACATGGACAGATTCTGCGATTCCTGGATGGACTGCGGATCCGCCATTTTACGTAAAAACTGGGCAGCCCTTTGAAAGCAAAAAGAGTTAATCCCAAAGTGCACCGATGTGCTGCTTAAAATTAACTAAGAAGCCCCTGGGAAGATCAGGATTCCCTTCCTCTCTCTGCAGTTATCTGTAGAAATGGGGGTCTCAGAAACTGATTGTGATTCCAGCCTCCTGGAACAGCGGTCCCCAACCTTTTTGGCACCAAGGACTGGTTTCGTGGAAGACAATTTTTCCATGGACCGGGGTTGGGTGGGGATGGGGGATGGTTCGGGGATGATTCAATCATATGACATTTATTGTGCAGTCAAACCTCTCTGCTAATGATAATCTGTATTTGCAGCCACTCCCCAGAGCTAGCATCACCGCCTCAGCTCTATCTCAGATCACCAGGCCTTAGAGTCTCACAAGAAGCACACAATCTAGACCCCTTGCATGCACAGTTTACAGTACGGGTGGCGCTCCTACGAGAATCTAATGCTGCTGCTGATCTGACAGGAGGTGGAGCTTACATGGAGTGATGCCAGCAATGCGGAGCGGCTGTAAATACAGATGAAGCTTCACTGGCTCACTTGCCACTCATCTCCTGCTGTGAGCCCCGCTTTTAACAGGCCGTAGACCTACCAGTCTGCGGCCCTGAAGCTGAGGACCACAATCCTGGAGTGCTCCAGCCCTGGACTCCGGGTCAGTCTTTTGCCAACTTCGATGTGTCTTACACAGCTCCATTCAGCTCACCACCTGCTGGCCACAGCTGATGAACTTCCTCGAGAGGTCCCTGCACACTGGCCTCTCCCCTGCTCTGGTAGACGCCTACCTCGTCCACAGACACAGGGCTTCAGGTCCCCAAGTCTGAGAAGGGCCACTGCCTCCTTTGTGATTCCCACAGCCCTATGATGAAGACGGCCAACAATGCTAAGGCTGTTTGTTGGGAGCCGTCTGGGTGACACCTTCCAAGGAGTTGGTGTCCCAGGAGCAGGTGTCCCTGGCCACACTGCCGCAGGGACCACTGGTGCCCAAAGTCCTAAGACGGAGTCTTGGCTCTACCACCACTTCGCAGTTAGCTACACAATTTGACATGTGTGAAAGGACCTGTACACTGAGGGCCAACAGTACTGCAAGGCACATGCTGAGTGTGAAGGTAGGCTGAGGACTCTGCACATCTAGGGCTATCCCCCAAGAAAGTTCAATGGAAAATGACCACAAAAGGATACGTCTCTGCAACCTAGAATCTTGTGGGTTTAATTAAAGAAAAGTTTCCACAGCAAGGACTGATAACCTACATCAACGTCCATTTCTTCCTCTTCTTTCTAAGGAAGCCCCAAATTTCCATGGAGCTGCAATGTACCTTGCCTCCCTTGCAGCTAGCTGTGGCTATGTGACCAAGGGTTGGGCTATGAGATATAATGCAAAACACTGAAAAGCACTTGAAAGTTTGCTTATAAGGAGAGAGCCCTTCTTTTTTCCTCTCTCCCTGCTGACTGGAATGCATAAATGACTAGAATGCATAAATGACAGCTGGAGCTCAAGCAGCCATCTTGGACCAGGAGGCAACACCCAAAGACAGCAAAACAGTAAGACAACACAAGCCCTCGGTCCTGAACACTGTAGAGCCCCCTAATCAGCTGCAGGCCACCTAATTCAGGACTTTTCAGGCAAGCGAGAAATAAACTGCAATCTTTTTTAAGCCACTGTTATTGTTGTGGGTTTTTTAAATTATACACAATTAAAGCTTATATGGTTGCCTTTTTAAACATGTTCACTTTCCTGATTTGAGTAGTTGTTGGGGTAGGGATGTGGAGACTTGAGTCAACTCCAGAGATTCTTCTCTGGTTCTGAAAATCTAGGCTTCTGTGCAGAGCTGATTTCAGGTGGTGAATGCAACATTGTGTTTATTTCACATGAATAAGGCTTAAAATTCTGGGGGACCAAGCTCAACTCCCGCTGCTGCCTCATCCTCAAATCACTGTTTGGTGTAGCATTCCAAGTTAATTTTATCATAAAGATATAGCAACAGTTGTATGATTTAAGATGCAACATAACTAGGGCATACTCAGATACAAAGTCTCTTCTAATTTAATTTTAGAGCTAAGATTTCTCACTTAGCAGAGGAGAAAGAAGTTAGCATCTCATTCCAGCAAAACACATCTTCAACAGCATGGAGCACAGACAGTAAAGAAAGCCTGTTAGAAGACAGCTTGTTCTATCACCCACTGCCTGCCTCTGGCTGGCCACCGCCCACCCCCACAGTGTTCCACAGGCACACACTGAGCCACGCCCGCCTTTTCCAGTCGTCCTGCCAGCCTTTTCTCCAGAAATTCTCCACATTCAAAAAGAAAACTGCCATGGAGGAGAGCCACCTGAAAGCTCAATGTGACCCTGAGACACCCCGTGATGGTTCAAGGGCCGTGTGTGCACACAGCTGCGTTGGTGCTCATGTACCAGGGACCCCCATGAGCCAGTGATCAGCACTGACAACTGCAGCCCCAATGCCCGAGTGCCCCCTTGGGCTGCAGAGCCCACCTGCCCCTTTGCCAAGACGCTCCCTAAGCTGGGCCTGCATGTTGTGCATGTCTGTCTTCTCAAGGGCACCCAGAGGGCCTCCATAAACATTTGAGCGTGACCAGGACGCCCAGAGCCTGCTCTAGCTTTGTGAAACCACAAAATACATGTAATCTGCCAGCCACCCCTGCACTTTACACCTAGGAGCATGTACTCACACAGCCTTGAGACTGACAAGATGCTGCCAACCAGGAGTGATGATTTCAGCACACACCGGCCGCGTACCTGCTCCACGCAAGGCATGCCGCTGGGCCAGGCACTCTCTGTGCAGGCCCACGGCGTGCACAAAGTTGGAGCTTACCTCTTGTATGCTGAGTGGTCGTTCTTCACACTGCACTTCATGTTTTTCAGCTCATCTAGCACAGCAAACATGTTGATGAATTTGCCCAGCGTGATCAGATAGGCTTCCGACACAAAGTCCTTCCTCCTCTCAGCGTGACACAGGCGTCTCACCTCCCCACAGAAACGCTCGATGGCATTTCTCTGGGCGGAGGAATGGGGAAGGCAGAAAAACCACTGGTCAGCAAGGGGTCAATTCCATGTCCTGCCTTCAGGCACAGTATCTGGATTCACTGTCACTTCTTGGTAAAATATCCACCTAATGAGGGCAAGTCTTTACAACTCAGGTAAAGGGTCTGCTTTCTATAAAGGAATTCCCACATGCCTTTGCTCTATAGCAATCACTACTTATTTTGCACTTTACCAACTATGTCCCTAAAGTAAAAAAATTTTGCTGATTATTCCAGCAAAGTTACTGAGCAAAATGCTCCAATAAAACATCAGTCAAATTTAGATGTTATAACTTTCAGAAGTAAAAAAAAAAGGAGAGTAGGATTTTCCTGCTGGTAACTTCCAAGATAAAATGAAAATTCATCTCCTTGTCAGTTCTATCTTCTGCCTGTGCTAAAGAAAACTACAATGAAAAAATCTTCAGACTTTTCCAAAGTATTTCTTTAAAAAGCCAGAAAGTCCCTTCTATGTGGCCACTCTTTGCCTAACCAAAGGGCCAGGGAGCCAAGGCCAGGGCGGGGACCACCAGGAATGGGCCATCAGGACCAGGCCGAGAGAAAGAAAATACCTGAAAAACTGGATGAATCGAAAGTACAAATTGGCAGAAAGTAAAAAACGTACTTGGAACTGACAGAAAGCAGGCTTCGTGAAAGAAATAGGAATTCACTCTCAAATAGAGAAGAGAAGTGAAACACAAAAGGAGTATTTATTCTGAAAGGCAGCAAAGTTTTAGACATCAAAGGCTGTAGTTCCCTTTGTCTCACAAACTGTTGTGGCTGCTGTAATTTACATGCGCTCTGTTCAGTGAGTCCCTGGTGATGGGTGGGTGGGAGCATGTCAGCAGCCCACTCCTCAGAGTATTTTGCTGTCTTACCTGGAAATACATAAAATTCATCAGTTTTGTGACCTCAGGCTCAAGGACCTCCACAGTTTTCTCATAAATTTCCACTCTATTAGGCTGCTCGTTACATTTCACCTAGGAATAAAGCAACAAGTATGACATAAAGAGGCTTCAATCCAGCTGGAAGCAGCTGCTGGACTGCTAGAGCTGGGCATCCCAGGCAGCTGGCGTGGGACTCACTGGGGGAGGAGAGGGGCGTGGCCTTGAGGGATGGGGCGTGGCCTGGCAGGCATGGGGGTGGGGCTGGTGGGGTGGACGTGGCCTGACGGGATGGATCCGGGCAGGCAGGTGTGGTACCTGAGGAATGGCCCGGGAGCAGCTCCTCCAGGTGTACAGCATGACAGCGTACTCTTGGCCTTCCTCCAGCATCTCATTCTGCACCAAAACACAGGGCAAGTCAAAGGCAGGCAGGGGAACAAGGATGAAAAAGGGGTGTCAAATTGCTAAGGTGTAGACAAAACTCCGTAAACTCTCCTCTCTTCGATGTACAGACAAGCACTGAGATCTGCATGCCAAGAGGCAGCTGCTAAGAAGCTAGTGACCAGGTGCAGCAGTGGGGCCACAAAGACCACCAGAAACACTGCATGGCTTCTGCAGGCTGGAGGGGGTATCAGTGACATGCAGGCATCTCTGAGAGGCTGCTGCACACGCTACATCTCGGCTCCACCCAGCCCTGAAGAACCTGCTGGCAATGACACCTGAAACTGGGGACTCAGGGGCAGGGCTCAAGACAGACGCCCCAGTGCAGTGCGAGCACCCACAGGGTCCTCAATGGTCTCTTCACAGGGTCAAACCAGGCTTCCTGGTTGCCAGAGAAGACTCAGAGGCAGGGCTGCCAGCCTTGCGTGTCTCAGGAGGAAAAGCTAGAAGCATTCCCATAGCACTTAAAATCTAGTGAGAGTATTCACGGGATAAGGACTGTCACCATTTTTTATAAAACTGCTTTTGTGTTGCTTCCTTTGGTAAAAATAGTAAAAATGACATAAATGCTCTTTAAAATGTCAACTACAATCTGACAATGCTTTTAAGATGCTTTAAAATGCCCACAACCTTTGACCCTTTAACTTCACTTCTTCAAATCTAGCCAATATTTAGAAAGAGGTTCATCACAACATTTTTTTATTAGACAAAAGACGAAACTAAGTAAATGTGCAAAAATAAATTGTGGACATTTACAAAATGGATTATACAGCCATTAAAGATTACTTTCTCTAGCACATTTTCATGACATAATAAAATGTTCATGAAATCACTAAGATATGTAATTGTAACAACAGTGCAATTCATTTATAAAATCTAAATCCCATGTGGGTGTATACAGGTGTGTGTAAGTGCAGATCTGGAGAGGGAGTGAGCCCTAACAAGGCAGGGGTGACCTCCAAACAATGACAAAGGTTTTCTCTGGGCCACCGATGCTAAATCTTCAGAAAGCATGTTATTGTTTTTATAACAATAAAAACAAAGACTTTCTTAAAAATGTAAGGCATTTCATTTTCTTCTCTTCTTCCTCACTGCACAGTCTATCAGGATACAACAAAAAAGTGTGCACTTGCCACTCAAACGTGCCACTCCCCCAGAGAGAAACAAAGACGCGCAGATGGCATTACCATGCTAGAATGGACGGTTGCTTGTTCAATGTATCTTGCGATGCCAGTGACAAATGCATTTCTGTCTTCAAAGTTAGTGTTGAAATTTGGCTGAAAGGAAGAGAAAAAACATCACGGAGAGGTCAGAGCCCTGGCTGTGCCCCCCGTGGCCACTGGGGCACCCACCTGGTAGAGCAGCGAGGATGGCGGGGGCTCGATGCAGGGCTGCTGGTCGGGCAAGGGCAGCTCCTCCAGGAGGTCGACATTGGACAGTGCATCCTCCAGTGTCACCTGGGCCGCCATCTTGGACTAGAACAAAACACAAAGCCACCTGTTCTCTGAGGAAACGGATGAGGGGTACCTGAAAAGCCTTCCAAGGTGGCTTCAGGCCCTGGGTACTGGGAATGGCTGATGTGGGCACAGCCAGGCTCCTGGAGTGTGGCATGTCTCCCAGGGCACACGGGCCAGAGTCCCTGTGCAGCCTCTCCTTCCTCTACACTCTCTGGGGACAGGCTCTCCTGGCCTCCAGGTACATCACAGTGCAGGGGACCTGGGCCACCACATATGCTGTCTCTTCCTGTCACCTTTTCTACCTTGGTGGCCACAAGCCCTAGCTGCTGGTGCTAAGGGCTCTCTGGGAGGGCTTGACAACCCTGTCACAGTGCCTCTCCAACACCACATCTGCCCACCACAGCCTCGGAGGGGCGCAGCAATGCCTCCCTGAACGCAGCTGCCTCCCAGGCGGTTCCTCCAAACACACTAGCGACCGAGATGGAAAAGACAGAACCCTCCCCCACCCCCACCCCCGCACCAGCTGTCCAGCTGCACAGACAGGTGGAGATTACAAGGACTATGGGAAGCCTGCAGGGACCACCATCAGAGAGGCACGATGCACCAGGAGGTGGCTGTTAGCAAGGGACAGAAAGCATGACGCCGCAGCTGGTGGAGACGCACAGAAATGAAGGCAGGCAACGTCTGAACCTGACTTCTGTGCCAGCTCCAGGGGTGGTGTTGGCACACCCCGCCTGCATCCTGCTCAATCTGCTGTGACCCTGGATGGGGGCTCTGACCCCATGTGGGGCGTAGGGGCAGCTGAGTGGCATTCTAAAAAGGAAAGAGCAGCAGGTGGGCTGGATGAGACACCGAACAGAAGCCCCAAATCAGTCCTCCCAGCACTGGGCACCAGTGTGCAATGGGACAGCTTATGTGCTGGCTGCAGAACAAGAAAGGGAAGCCCCCAGGGACCCAAGAAGTCCCAGGGGCAGTGTGGAGAGGAGGAAGCTCAGAAGAGCGAGCCCAAAAAAATCTCTCCTAAGCTTTGAGCCCAAGCTCAAAGGTATGGACTGATCCTCTTCATACCCCAAACTCAAACCCTGAGACCACAGCCAGGTCCCAGACGGCCATCAGCGGCACACAGTGGGGCAGATCCAAAAGGCACGGCCATTAGCGGCACACAGCGGGGCAGATCCAAAAGGCACTGCAGAGGCTGTGAAAATGGAATTGACACTGAGCCACAACCCACAGAAGGCAAGACAGAACCAGGTTGTTTGCCTGCTAAAATAAAAATATCAATATCTTCAAAGGACTTAAACAAGACTCAGCATCTCACACCATAATTTCCAAAATGTCCAGTTACAACCAAATTACTCAGCACACAAAGAACTAGGACTATCTCAGCCGCTATGGGAAAAAAAAATCTAAGGATGCCAATGCCAAAATGACACAGCAGTTGCAACTGTCTACCTGACTTTAAAGCAATTACTGTACTATGAAAATGCTCTTAACAATCATAGCACTCCCAAACTGAACGATAAAAATCGAAAGTCAGCAAAACACAAACAGACAAACAAAGTGTAAAGAAGAACCAAATGGAAATTTTAAAACTAAAAGATATAGCACTGAAATTGTTAAAACTGCCTACAGGAGCTCAAGAGCAGAGTAAAGATTCCATGAACCTGAAGACAGAGCAATGTAAGTTATCTAATCTGAATGCTAGAGAGAAAAAAGACTGAAAAAAATAAAAAGCCTTGGGGACCTTCAGGACCAGAGAAAAGGTCTAACATTTGCATTATCAGAGTGCAAGGAGGAAAGGAGAAAGCAAGCCCTGGTGGAAAAAAGCTGAAAAAAATGACTAAAAACTTCCCAAATTTGGAGAGACTTTTGTCTACAGACCCAAGAAGCTCTATGGATCCCAAACAAGATAAACCCAAAGAAATCCACACCCAGACATGCCACAGTCAAACTGCTGAACACTAAAGATAAAGGAAAAATATCTCAAAAACAACCAGAGAAGAGTGACATATGACAGAGAGGGAACAACAGCTGGAATCCCCATGGTGGGCCAGCACTTTCTGAATCTGAAAGAAAAGCTCAAATTCAGGACCCACAACCCTACATCGAGGCATGAATATGCCCTCCAGGAGCGGAAGTGAAATGAGGACATTCTTCAATGAAGGAAAATTAAGAGGATGCAGAGACACAGGCTAAAGGAAGTTCCTCAGACCAAATGGAAGATGCAGAAGCTCGGGCCATGAACCATGAAGCAAAAGCAAGAGAGGGGTAGACACCAAGTGAACAGACAGAATCTTTCCCCTGCAACACTTTAAGAATTGTCTGGTGGTTGAAAGCAAAAATTATAATAATGTCTGATGGGGTTTTCAGTGAATATAAATGTAAATTATGTAAGTATATGATATTTATAATTATAAATATTTATAAGCCATGAAAAGAAATGAATTAATGTCTTTTGCAGCAATTTGGATGGAAGTGGAGACCATTATCCTAAGTGAAGTAGCTCAAGAATGGAAAAACAAACACCACATGTATTCTCTAATAAACTGGAACTAACCAATGGGCACACAAGTGCACAGAGGGAAGGAAATAAAAAGTCACTGGAACTCAAGAAGGGAGAGGGGGAGGAGGGAAGGAGCAAAAACCTAACAAGCTTTGTTTTTTTTTTTTTTTTTTTTTTTTTTTTTAGAAAGAGTCTGGCTCTGTCTCCCAGGCTAGAATGCTGCGGGGTCAGCCCAGCTCACAGCAACCTCAAACTCCTGGGCCCAAGCAATCCTCCTGCCTCAGCCTCCCAAGTAATTGGGACTATAAGTACTTGCCACCACACCCAGCTAATTTTTTCTATTTTTAGTAGAGACCGGGTCTTGCTCTTGCTCTTTTGAACTCCTGGCCTCAAGTGATCCTCCCGCCTCTGCCTCCCAGCGTGCTGGGATTACAGGCATGAGCCACCACTCCTGGCCCCTAGCAAGTATTGATACAATGAACAATATTCAGGTAAGGGGCACACTAACAGCCCTGACCTAAGCATTATAAAAGGTACCCATGTAACAAAAACATTTGTACCCCCCAAATATTTTGAAATTTTAAGAAAGAAAAAATAATATAGATAGATATTAGGTTGGTACAAAAGTAATCGCAGTATTAGCATTGTTGAAATTTGCCGTTTGATATTGGAATACATTCTTAAATGAATGTGGTTATGTTATACATCATTTTAATGCATATTTCTCACTTTACGGTTTTTCGCTAATGACTTTTTACTTGCTGTTTATTTTATATTTATTTTAGACTATGGAAATGATGTTAGACAAAAAGCAAATTCGAGCAATTTTCTTATTCGAGTTCAAAATGGGTCATAAAGCAGCAGAGACAACTCACAACATCAACAACACATTTGGCCCAGGAACTGCTACAAACATATAGTACAGTGGTGGTTCAAGAAGTTTTGCAAAGGATACGAGAGCCTTAAAGAGGAGGAGCGCAGTGGCCGGCCATCAGAAGTTGACAACGATCAATTGAAAGCAATCGTCGAAGCTGATTCTCTTACAACTACATAAGAAGTTGCCAAAGAACTCAATGTTGATCATTCTACGGTCATTGGGCATTTGAAGCAAATTGGAAAGGTGAAAAAGCTTGGTAAGTGGGTGCCTCATGCACTGACTGAAAATCAAAAAAATCATCATTTTGAAGTATCATCTTCTCTTAGTGTACACAACAACAATGAACCATTTCTCGATCAGATTGTGATGTGTGACAAAAAGTGGATTTTATAGGGCAACCGGCAATGACCAGCTCCGTGGTTGGATCAAGAAGCAGCTCCAAAGCACTTCCCAAAGCCAAACTTGCCCCCCAAAAAGGTCATGGTCACTGTTTGGTGGTCTGCTACTGGTTTGATCCACTACGCCTTTCCGAATCCTGGCGAAACCATTGCATCTGAGAAGTATGCCCAGCAAATCAATGAGATGCACCGAAAACTGCAACAGCTGCATCTGGCATTGGTCAACAGAAAGGGCCCAATTCTTCTCCACGACAAGGCCGGACTGCACATCACACAGCCAAGGCTTCAGAAGTTGAACGAATTGGGTTATGAAGTTGTGCCTTATCTGCCATATTCACCTGATCTCTTGCCAACCAACCGACTACCACTTCTTCAAGCATCTTGACAGCTTTTTGCAGGGAAAACACTTCTATAACCAGCAGTATGCACAAAATGCTTTCCAAGAGTTTGTTGAATCCTGAAGCATGGATTTTTACACTATAGGAATAAACAAACTTATTTCTCGTTGGCAAAAATGTATTGACTGTAATGGTTCCTATTTTGATTAATAAAGATGTGTTTGAGCCTAGTTATGATTTAAAATTCATGGTCAAAACCGCAATTACTTCTGCACCAACCTAATATATACAAGTGTATAAATTACGTAGATATAAAACAACTATAACATGAAAGGGGAAGGCAAACCTGCATGGTGGTAAGATTTCTACTTTCCACTAGAAGTAGTGAAAAGCAGACTGATTCTGGGAAGACTGTGAAAAGTTAATAAGCATGTCCTACTTTATTATTATTGTTAATTTGTGTCTAATTTATATATTAAACTTTATCAAAAGTATGTATGCATAGGGAAAAAAACATATATGTAGGGTTCAGTATGGGGGGAGGTGTCAGGCATCCACTGGGGGTCCTGGAAGGCACGCCCACAGACGGGGGCTACTGTAGGCAAATCCACAGTGGCAGTCTGAGATGGCAACAATGCTCTCAGTAACTGGCAGGAAATCGGCAAGAACGCAGAGGCACTCAACACTGGGCCAGCCAGCCAGATGGACCTCACTGACATTTACAGCACCCGCCTCCCACCAACAGCAGAAGGTTGTTCTGCATGTTTCTAACTATGAACTTAAAATGTAGCAGAAACTCTTCAAAACAAGGAAGATGGCTTTTCTCCTTCCATCATTAACTTCCCTCTATCATCACAACTTTCTGTTCCACATATATAAGAAAGGAGAAGCGCAGAACAGCGGGAGCACAAAGCAGCCCTCAGCCACTACCCTGCACAGCCAGCATGAGCAGCCCTGGCCTCGGTGTACCTGCAGGCACCTCAAAGCTGTCACCACCTGCCAGGGGGCCAGGCTACCCAGGACAGGCCTCCGCCCCACAGGGGCTGCCTGGTGTCCCGTGGCTCCAGCCCAGAGTCCCACTGTCTGCCCTTTCTGTGGCCTAAGCCAGGCTCTGCGTTGGTCAAGCACCCCGGGGAGCCACACAGCCCACGTGACCAATAGCTCCACCTTCCACACAGCACCCACGGGGACCCACCTTCTCCCCCACCCCACCCCACCCCCACCCAGGAGCGGCCAAGATGACCAGTGGCATGGGGGTGGGGGTGGGGGTGGAAGGGCACCACAGATGGGCACAGAACTGCTGCGTATCAGCTGTGATTCATGTGGATGACACACGGGGTCACGCCCAAGGAAAAATGCCAAATGCTCAGCTTATTCCCAATCAGGGTTTACAGACTTCTTTGTATAAAAATAGCCATATTTATGTGGTCTATCCATACAATGGAATATTAGCCTTAAAAAGGAAGTAAATTCTGGAACATTATGCTGAGGGGAATAAGCCAGTCACAAAAAGACAAATTCTACATGATTCCACTTACATGAGGTTCGTAAGTGTGAAATTCATAGAGACAGAAAGTGGCACAGCGGTTACCAGGGCCTGAGGAGGGGAGTCGGGAGTCAGCGTCGGACGGGCGCAGAGTTTCAGCGCGGGACGGTGGGAGAGCTCCGACATGGATGGTGGCGATGGCTGCACAACAGCGTGACTGTGCTCAAAGCCACTGAACCACACACGTATGTGACTAAGATGGGGTCAATTTTATGTTATGGCTATTTTACCACAATAAAAAAAATTGAGAGCAAAAACCCAGCAATATTTATTACAGATAAATAAGAAAATATGGAAAAGGAAAAAGACAAATTATCATCCGTAAGCCCGCCATCCCCTACAAAAACAAGACACTGTGATACAAACTGTTCCGTCAGCTGCAGACGGCTCCAGCTCCGTACAACCTGTCGAGTGGCTCCGCATTCTTTCTCAGCATCTCGTCATCCCGCGAGGCGACATGGCACTGCTGGCCAAGTCACGCACCTGCCATGGCAAACTGCTGTTCTTTCCCATTCTTTGAATTTTCGTTTCAAGTTTTTCAGTCACAAAAGCTGCTCCAACACACACCTTGGCGTGTGACAGCGAGTGGCTGTCACGCGCACGCACACAGCTCGGGCCCTGCTGGCTTCCGAGGCCTCTCCATCTGCACATCTTCCTCACGTGCACGTCGCGGCCTCTGCCTCGGCCCTGTTAAGTGAACTTGGAATAATCAGCTCTGAATCCAAGTCTCCGCGTTTCTGTCACATCTTGCCCTCCGACACCCCACAGTTCCACCTCCAGAATTTCTTTGAAGTCCGTTTACTCTGTTCCGTCCATAACTGCTGCCAGCACACCCTGCCCTGGCTGTCGGCACCCCACTGCTGGGGAATACAGTCTACACGCACTGTGCCCGCCTCCAGCCATCCCCAACTCAGATCTTTTCGGCCCCTCCTCCTGCCCCGAGTCCTCCCATGTATGCCATGGCACCCACCGGGATCCACCTGGCATCAGGTCTCCCCCGTCCTCTGCTCATGCCACACCAGCCCCACCACGAAGTCCAAGTTCCCAGGCAGGGGCACCTTGTCTGGCCTGGTCACCTCACAGCTGGTGTCCGCAACCCCTGGGCAGGGCCTCCACTGTATCTGAAGTTTGTAACGACACTTGAACCGCCCTACTGGCGCTACCAACTAGAGTTTAACAACAGGATCACGCTTCTGTCTCCACTGGCTCAGCTCACACGGACATGTACATAGATGTCTAGCACTTGGCTCCTGGTCAGAGGGGGGCAATGCGTGGGCAGGCACAGAGCAAAGACACAGAGAGAAGGAGCCATCCACAAGCCAAGGACAGAGGCCTCAGGAGAAACCAACCCTGCCGGCACTGTGATCTCAGACGTCCAGCCTCCAGCACTGTGAGAAAACAAATTTCTGCCCCATCTGTGGGGTGCTGTTACACCAGCCCTAGCAGACTATGGAGAGCCAAGGACAGGCTGAGCAGAGTCGCCCAGGCAGGGTCTGGATGCCTTCGTGCTGCCTGGCTGCTAAAACCCAACACAGGCTGGGAGATTTTGCTGATCATGAAAACAATACATGCTCAATGCAGAAAAAGCAAACTGCTGGAGCAAAACAAAAGCCAGCTGCTAGCGTTTGACACTTTCAGTCTGCACTTGACCCCAGCCTCCCCAGACGGTGAATATACCTGAAAATAACATGCTCACCCTCAGTTTATGTCCTTTAACAACGTGAAGAGATGTTTTTTTCTTCCTTAACTGATGTGCTATCAGCAGCAGCTCCCAACCCTCAAGTTTATTTACAAATCCTATAGCTTGTCAAGTCATAAAAACGAATTTAAATATGTTAGGGGAACTGCTGTTTTGACAAGACATCAATTCATTTATTTTGTGAATTTAAGAGTTCTTAAAAATAAAGATTTCAAAGGCAGACATACTGGTCTCACTTTGCTGCTCTTCAAGTGATGTTTCAAGTGTCCCTGAGTCAATCTCGCCGTATCTCCTTGGCGGGGCTACCTCTGCTCTGGGCAGCTGCGCGGTGGTTTGCACAAAGTGAGCTATAACACTCGTCGGTGAAAGGCCATCTGAGTCAGTAAGTCTGTCATACCATGCTCACGCCTCACTCTGCCTGATGGGGACCCCAGGAGGGTGGCAGGGGACCCCAGTGGGCAGGAGGCCGAGGTTCCTGTGCCGGGCGGAGTGTCTCACAATCATGCACTGGGAGACAGTGCCCACAGGGCATGCTGGACGTGCCACAGCTCCGACCTCCCTCCTTCGTTCCATATGTCACCGACCACCCCACAGTGTCACCCAGACATATTCTCAGAAAGATGTACCCCCAGCCATCTTGAGGTGGGGGTCATCCTGACACACTGGCAAACGATCAGAGCGCGGCTCAGCGAGGTCACCAGCTCCCCCAGGGCCCACAGCCACAGAGCAAGGAGGAGAGCCACCCTGACCCAGCACTGAACACTGCGTGTCCACTCGAGGGAGGTCAAGGCTGAACAGGCAGAGAGGTCAATAAGGTGACTCTTACAAGGGCCCATGCAGGTGCTGGGAGACCACCTCGGGCCTGAGGGGCAGGAGGGAGGCAGCAGAGCTGGAACCACAGGCAGAGCACCTGGGCACAGATGGGCAGGTGGCTGGGGATGGGCGACAGGTGACAAGGGCCTTGCCCATGCCCTGCTGCCCCTGGCCGAGCCATGAGGATGCTGGAGGGCAGTAGGGAAGCGCAGGTGGGTGGTGGGTGGGTGGAGTGGACTCCCAAGAAAAACTTGGCCAAGTGCAACAAAGGACAAGTGAGAGTGCTTACACCAAACTAGAAAACACAGCCCCGGTGGCTCCCCCCAGTCCACATGCCAAGGCCAGCCCTCAGAGAGTGCAGCACTGCACAGTCCCTCCCCAAGGGGCTGGAGCGGCGGCATGTGCATGCCCTGGACTGCCCCTCAGGGAGCCCACCACCTAAGGGGCCATACCCACACTTCTCCATACAGTGAGCATCCAAGGAAAAGGAAGATGATTTCTGCAAAACCTAATGGTCATCACATGCTTCCAAACAAAGAACAGTGAATAACAGAACTTTTTTTAAAAAATCACTATGATTCTATCATTTTCCCCCATCTCTGGGCAGCACGAGGGAAAAAGGAGAAGCCTCTCACGTTCAGATGGCAGTTAAGGGGTAATAACATCTGTCCCGGCACAACTCAGCACAGTCTTGAAAAAGAAAAGAGAACACTGAGGCTGCAAAAACAAATGAAAACTAAAGCGGCGAGACTGACTTGTAACCCAGTAGCAGGGGTGGTGCCAAGAGATAAATGGGAAAGAGGAAAAAAGAGTTTGTGTGTTTGAGAGTGTGAGTGTGCAAGTGTGTCTTCACTAAGCCAGCACCCCTGGGAGAACACGGGCTTTCCCACCGGAAAGCCAGACAGAACAAAGGGGCCAAACGAGACAGGCGCCTTCAGACACGGGTATGTCAGGGGAGGTGCAGGGAAAGGTGGTCGGGAAGGAGGCCCTGGTGAACAAGGGGCATGAGCGGGCCACACCACCCAGAAGGCCCCACTGTGGCCCCCGGAGAGTGCAGTGTGGACACATCTGCTTCCACTGAGCCCTGGCCTGGTTCAGGCTGATGAGGCCTTGGTGCCCCACACCCATGAGGTCTGGCCAGCGAGCGCACAGTGGAGCGGTGGCCGCACACACAGGGACAGCCTGCACTGGCCACTCCAGCCAGCCCTTAGCCACCGAGGGGCTGTATTTTACCAGATTAACGTACACATTTTTGAGACATATTTCTTTTCCCACCCAAAGTCAAAGAGAGAGCTTTTCACAGGGCCTGAAAGGAGTAGTCTCTGTAGCTATTAAAATAGAAACTGCCAAGGCAGCTCGACACCAAGGTTGCAAAACATGGTGAAGCCACAGTCCTGCAAATGCAGAACCGAAGGCGCTGGTGCCCATGCAGGAGCCAGCGCCCATGGCAGACACCAAGTCGGCCTGTGCGTCGGAGGCGAACTACGAGTCAGCGTGGCCGGGGCGGAGAGGGATGCTTTGCTAGAAAGTGGGTCTTTCCAGCATTTTCAAACGAGTCACTGTTTCATTTTACAACCTGAAAGTATTTCACTTGCCCAACTATACAACGTAAACAGAGATAAACTATGAAATGTTTCTGTGAACATGTGCAAGAAGTGAGCTGATTTTCTTCCTCTTCTATATGCAAATAACAGCACTTCCCAGAAAAGTAGAAACTTCCAATACTTTTGGGCAATCTGCTCACAAGTAAAATAAACCATCTCAGGAAGAAATGCATATTCTATTGAATTGTTCCTTTCTCTCCCACTTGCTGAAAGAATGTGCTCATCCGTGTCGCCAAGCAGGCGACAGCGACAGCGCCAGCATGGACGCCAGCTGGTTTTCCCCAGATTAAGCAGGGCTGACGGCGGGGCGCAGCGTGGAGATGGGCTGCTGTGACCAGCTAGGCAAAAAATGCATACTTAAAGCCCAAAATAACATTTTCTAGCCCAGCTTTACTACTGAAGAAATTCAGTATTTTTAATGCATAAAAATTTCAAGTTCCATTCTCACTCGAAAGCAGCCACTCAAAACCAATTCAGAAGAACTACCTGATCAACAGGGAAACAAAACCAAGTTTGAAAATCACGACAGTGAGGTGTTAGAGTCTGAAATGGAGCATGCCAAGGGATCCTGAGTGTTCAAGAGTAAACGTCCACGTGCCACACAGACTCTGCCCCTCACCTTGGTCTGCAGTCCCTGCAGCTGAGGTCTGGCTGCCTCTGGCGGGGCTCCCCAGGCTGAGTGGTCTCACAGCCTCCAGAGTGTCCCCCTCCCCTGGCTTCCTGCCACTGCCTCATGCAGCTGACTGCCCCTGACCAATCTGGACCCCCCCCCGCCCCCACCCCGCACACACCTCTGCTACTCTTCATATCTCTGTCCTGCTACATCATCACTGGCTTTCTCTACCTACAGCTATGGTTTTCAAACCATGCTCCACGGAACCCCGGGGTGCCTCACAACAGCAAAGAAGAGCAGTTCTGCTTTCATCTATTTTATATACTGGGACCCTTCCCTGGATTTGCATGAAAAAATTATTCTGATGCTAAAATAAAAAAAAATCAATAAAAGGTAGAGAACGGGGGTCCAGTATTCCACAGAATAAAGTCTCAATCCCTCATGTAACCGCCAACGGCCTCCCTAGGCTCCCATGAGCCTAGGCCCAGGCGGGTCCCTCCAGAAAATGAAAATGCCAAACTCGGCCCCCTCGCTGAACTTGCTAGGCAATCAGTAAACAAACGCCAGAGAATCTGACCTGCTGCCCCACGTGACAAACACCTGGATTTGATGGGATTCTCATTGATGGCAGGGGCTGTTTTTCTCCAAGATCAGGAATCCAAACAGACAGCATGATTTACTCATTACAGAATGTTTCTCGGTGATTGTGACATCCCTTCATCTTTCACACAAGATCCAGTGCACGTTTAAGAGACATAAAAGGAAAACAATGGTATTTCTGACTCAATTTATTCTTTCTGATAGAACAGACCTACCACGGTGGTGTCTGGGAGGGCAGTTACACCTGAGGGGGCACAACCAACCTCCAGACTAGACTGTGGGTGCTTCCCCATTCACAGACGCAGAAGCTGAGCCTGGCAGGGCAGCACAGGGTCCCCCGCAGCCACGGCGCAGTGGCCCAAGCAGTCCCACCAGGACAGAACAACACAGTGACTGCTCCACTCAGGAGGCCACGCGTTCAGTTGTGTGCCAGGCACTACCTCAGGCACTTGGCAGAGTAACTCCACTGCCAGTCATTTTGGCTGGAGGTTCTCAACCTTCTTCAATTCCTGCTGCTTGAAAGGGAAGGAGCTGCCTGACACCCACCTTGTCCCCACCTTATTACACATCCCTGATAGACCGTGGACCTGCTAGATCCTGCGGAGAGCAGCTGAGGGACAGCCCCTGGGCAATCGAGTCCCTGGAGCCTGCCTCTCCCTGCCAGCCTCTTGGGCTCTCCAGGGGAAGCTGCAAGACAGTGATCAAAGGCTACATCATGGCCAACAGATCTGTCTTCTCCTGATACCACACACCACCAGAGGTACCCTTTCTTCTCTCCTTGTCCTTCTCTTCACCTAGTAAGGACCTGGTTCCCTGGATCGCCATCTAGCTGGTCTAGGCATGGCCTGGTGCAGCCCAGCCCTCTGCGTGCTCCAAGTGCACCCACAAAGGCCTCAGACCATCCTTGGTTCTGGGCCAGACTCCAACCAGTGTTGTCCAAGCTCCTCCACTGCATCCAGCCCAAGGTTAAGCCCATGACCTTGGCCACCATCCACACTCCTCCCCAGTCTCTACACCAAGGGCCCCACTGCCAAGCTGGAAACATCAGCACCAGCCTCAGCAGCTTCCTCCACATGTGCCAAGAGACCTCACGGTTCCCACAGAGCAGAACAGAGTGGCCTGTGCCTGGCCTGCCCCATCTCGGCTGACCTGTGCTCTCAGGTGTCCCTAAGACCTCACAGAAGTCTTCCCTGCAAAGGTACCAACTGTGTAAGTAGGAGGCACCACAGCAAATCCCCCCAATGATGGTGAACCAAGAGGATGGGACTTATAGGAGGAGGCCTTCTCAGGTAAACCAGGATCCTGATCTTACACCCAGTTCCTGCGCATCGTCACAAGAACTGTAGGAAAAGATGTCCCAGGCCATTTAGTTGTCCATCGAGCAACAGAAGCAGAGAGCTGTTCTTTCACTGAGGTCACAAGAATCTTCTCCACCATTACAGCGCCTGCACGTCCAGAACACCTAAAGAAGGAAACGCCACCAGCCCAGGGCCCGTGGCAGCCAACTTTAGGGTGGCCTGCACTAGAGAAAAGACCACCACTACCATCTCTGGGCAGGAAAGTTCAGTGTGTGCTTTTAGACGACTGTCCTAGCAGTGCATCCCAGGAGGTTTCTTTAGGTCCTACAACTGTCTTTTTAAAGCTGCAGGTGGATTCAGGCCAGGTGTCCTCCTGCCTGGCAGGGCAGCACAGGGTCCCCCGCAGCCACGGCACAGTGGCTTTATTGTCATTGATATTAAACATACATCTATACAGTAACCAGTTTGTTATTCTTCTTTTGTGACTTGCCATCTTGGGTTGTTTTCCTGTTTTATTTTTTTTAATCCTGTGAAATCTTATTTTCTCTATCAATTTACATATGCACTTACTATGCTAATGAATTAAAGATACTAAAACTTTGTGAAAGTTGCTTCAAAACTTTTTTTTCCAGGTCACACTACTTGTCTTTTCATTTCACTTACTATTTTCTTTGAAACCTAAGTTTTAACTCTTTACCATATCAAACTTTTCAGCCTTTCCCTTTGGAATTTCCTCTTTCACTTCTAAATTTACCAAGTAGGAAGAACTCTGCTGCCTCAGGCCCAGGGAAGCAAGAGGTTTCTAATCTTAGTTCCAGTTTCTGCAAATTGCTGTCGCTACTATCAGAAGCCAAAATATATTGTTTAAGGCAACAAGTGATCTCAGAGAATTTAAAAGTAATATTGAGATCAGTAAAAAGTTCAATAAATTGATTGATGGTAGGAACTTTTAATTGGACCTCAGGTACATAATAATTCTTAGACCCTAACCCACTCTCAACTTAATTAGTTGTTTAATGATGTCATGTGCAATACATTCGCTAGGGCAGGGCTCAGCAAACTTTTTCAAAAAAGGACCATAGCTACTTGGGAGGCTGAGGCAGGAGGACCACTTATGCCCAGGAGTTCAACATTATAGTGAGCTATGATCACACCACTGCACTCTAGCCTGGGTGACAGAGTGAGAGCCTATCTTTTAAAAAAAAATTTAAAAATAAAAAATAAAAAAAGATGGAAGCTGATAACTGTCCTCTGGCATGTAAGAGAGTATCCTTATTCTTAGGAGATATACACTGAGGTGTTTAGAGATAAAGGGCCTCTAATTGATGAAGAAACCTTTTGATTATGTGTGTGTTCTTTGTATGAATTTTATTTTTATTTTTGCAATGTTTTGTAAGTTTTAAATTATTTATTTATGGTTTTTTTTTGAGACAGAGTCTCGCTCTGTGGCCCTGGGTAGAATGCAGTGGCAGCATCGTAGCTCACGGCAGGCAACCTTAAACTTCTGGGCTCAAGGGATCCTCCTGCCACAGCCTTCTGAGTAGCTGGGACAACAGGCATGTGCCATCAGCCTGGCTAATTTTCCTATTTTTAATAGATACGGGGTCTCTTGCTCAAGTAGGTCTCAAACTCCTGAGCTCAAGCAATCCTCTCACCTCAGCCTCCCAGAGTGCCAGGATTACAGGCGTGAGCCACTGCACCTGGCCAAAGTTTGAAATTATTTAAAAGGAGTGAAAATGGAATATGCCTCTGAAAACTTTTTGTGAACAGAAGAGAAAAGGAATTTAAAATGTTCAAAACAGATTTGCCATAATTCCTCGAACTAAAGAGTGTTTTAGTTGACCCTCATGGCAGGCTGGATGGCGGCATCCACCACAGGGTAAAACGCATCTTACCAACCAACACACCTGCCCTGAAAATCCCATCTGCCCTGAGGAAGGTTTTGCCTGGCTGGAGTCCTGAGCTCCTGGGAGGAAAGCTTCCAACACTCCAGTAGTGAGAGAGGCCCAGGGAACATGGATTCATGGAGACGGCTTATAGGAGGGCCTTCCAGCGCGGTCTACCCCATGAGTAAACCTTTTAGTGTTACAATCAGAATGCTCAGACCAGTGCAAAAGAACTGGTTTTTGTCTGTTTGTTGTGAATGGGCCAAACTTATTTATTCTGAGACAGAAACTATCAATGAGCAATTTTTTAACATTTAAAAAAATTAAGGTATAGTTGACATAAAAATATTTATTTACTACATACAATGTGATATTGTGATATATGTATATCTTGTGAAATGGTTAAACCAAGCTAATCTACCATCCCACATACTTATCTTTTATTGGTGGTGAGAACACGTAAAATCTCCTCTCTTAGCAATTTCCAAGCATATAATACACAATTATTAACCACAGTCACCATGTTGTACAAAACATCTCCTGAACCTATTCCTTCTAACTGAAATTCTATACCTTTGACTCACCTCTCCCCAGTCCAGCCTCCCCCAACCCCAGCAACCACCACTGTACTCTCTGCTTCTACGAGTTCGAATTTTTTAGATTCCACATGAGAAATGAGATCATGCAATATTTGTCTTTCCGTGGCTGGCTCATTTCATTTGCTATGTCTTCTGGGTTATCCATGTTGTCACAAATGACAGAATTTCCTTCTTTCTGAAGGCTGAATAATATTTCATTTTAAGTGTATGTGTGTGTATAATATATTAATAAATATATATAGATAGATATAGATACCACACAAGTGTTGGGTTTTGTTTTAAAAATATACCCCAAATTTTTATCTTCAATTACTTAATAATTTTACACATCCAGATCTTTAGTATTTCAAGGAAACCAGGTATGGAAAATAATGAAAGATCTTTAAGAAGCAAAACCATTTCCACTTCCATTAAAAAACCTGCAAAACTCTTAACACCCTTTATGTTTTTAAAAGAACTCTCTCTCTTAGTGATGCATCCTGAAGTATCTGTGAACCAGATGAAATGCTTTTCCTGGGATCTGCTTCACTACAGTGCAGCAGTGTGCAGGGAGGTTATGGATGAAACGAAATCACTGTTTAGGGTTCCCTGCACTTTTGTCCGTGCCTCCGTACATTCTGGAATTTCCCACAACTAACAGCCTACTATACATACATGTCACAGCCCAGGTTTCAGGCTGAGCCTGAATGTGCAGACACTCCTTCGCCCTGAGGTGGGGCCGCAGCTGGTGGCTCTACCTACAAACCTGAGGGTCCCTGAGGTCAGGCAGACTCTTAAATCTTTTCTTGGCTAGTCTTTTGTCCAATGGCAATTAAAAAGTCTTCAAGAGGTCAGAGTTTTTCGCAAACAAATGTTTTCAGGCTACTACAAAGCTAGTAAATTGAGTACGTTATTCAGAGGACCATAAAATCCTGAGTCAGGAGACCTCACACAGGGCTCCTCCTGGGCTGCCCCGTGGGGGAAGGCCAGGCTGATGGTGACCTGGATAGAGACACCTTCCTGCTCGGCACCCCCAGTTCTGATTCATGGGTCCCCAGGGAGCTGGGATAGGCACTGGCTTCCACTAAGCATAGCCGAAAATCACCAAGTGGCTTGGTGCAAATGCTGATTCCTGGACTCATCCCTAATGGGTGGAGGGGATGCGCTGTGCACCAGCATTTTTAACACCCTCCCACTCGTTGTGGTAAAGTAGGAGTCTCTGGGTCGCACTTCGAGAAACTGTTAGGGCAGTGGTCTCCAATGTGGGGTGCACCATATACAATGACCCTTGAACAACACGCATTTGAACTGCAACAGTCCACTTACACTTGGATTTTTTTCAGCCAAACTCAGAACAAAAATACAATATGCGTGGGATGTGCAAACGAGTATGTGGAGGGCCAAGTGTTCGAATACATGGGTTTTGCAGGGCTGACTTTAGGACTTAAGCATGCCTGGATTTTGATATATGCAGGAGGTTGGAACCAATCCATGCAGTATACTGAGGGTCGACTGCATAGCTATGCACCACATAATGACATTTCAATCAACAGACCACATATACAACGGTCCCATAAGCTTGTTATGGAGCTGCCCTATACAACTGTGCCATTTCTTTTTATCTTTTATATTGCATTTTTACTGCACCTTTCTATGTTTAGAGATGCTGAGATACATACATACTCACCATTGCGTTAGTATTCAGTACAGTACCATGCAGTGCAGGTTTGTAGCCTTAGGTGTGTGATAGGCTGTACCATCCAGGTGCATGTAAGTACACTCTATGATGTTAACACAATGACAAAATCACCTAGTGAGGCATTTCTCAGAATGTATCCCCGTTAAGCAATGTATGACTATAATCCCTTGGAATGAGAGAAGAAAACAGTGGAGCATCTGTACTTTCACCTGACAAGGATGAAGAATTAAGCTTCCTAGTAGCCAACACGTCTAGCCTCAGCTTCCTCCCGAGGTCCTGGCGTCTTCAGGGAGCAGCAGGAACCCACAGCCCCAAGGGTTGTAAGGGTCTGGCCCAGGGGATCACAGTCATAATGACAAGACTGAGTTCTAGCTAAGCAAACTGTTCCGGGCTGAATTGTGTCCCTTCAAAACCCACGTGTTGCGGCCCTGACGCCAGTACCTCATAATGGAGATAGGCTCTTTACAGAGGTAACTCAGTTAAAATAAGGCCCTTAGGGTAGGCTGGAATCCAGTATGAACCAGTCCTTATAAGGGGAGATTAGGACACAGACACACACGGAGAGGAAGACCATGTGAAGACAGGAAGAAGACGGCCACCTACAAGTCAAAAAGAGAGGCCTCAGAAGGAACCAACCCTGTTGACGGCATGATCTTGGACCACTGGCCTCCAGAAACGTGAGAAAATACATTTCTGTGGTTTAAGCCACCTAGTCTCTGGTACCTGGTTCAGACAGTCCTAGCACACTAATATACTAGGCCCCCAAGGGACTGTTCCTGCTGGGGATGAAGGAGGACACAGGCTCTGGCAGCCCCAGCCAGCCCCAGGACCCTGGAAAATCACCTGAAGATTTCTCCACTAAGGATCTGCACACGGCAGGGCGCGGTGGCTCACGCCTGTAATCCTAGCACTCTGGGAGGCCGAGGCGGGTGGATCGCTCGAGGTCAGGAGATATCAAGACCAGCCTCAGCAAGAGCGAGACCCCGTCTCTACTAAAAAAATAGAAAGAAATTATCTGGCTAACTAAAATATATATAGAAAAAATTAGCCGGGTATGGTGGCGCATGCCTGTAGTCCCAGCTACTCGGGAGGCTGAGGCAGGAGGATCGCTGAAGCCCAGGAGTTTGAGGTTGCTGTGAGCTAGGCTGACGCCACGGCACTCACTCTAGCCCGGGCAACAAAGTGAGACTCTGTCTCAAAAAAAAAAAAAAAAGATCTGCACACACTACAGTTAGTCTCAGACGTCACTCTAAGTGTGTGGGGGGTTCTCATAACAGCCAGTACAAGACAACCACAACAGGCAAATAGAGCTTGTTATGTGGCCTCCCAATCTTGATGGCATCCATTTTAAAACTATTATCTATTGCACACCCTTTCTGATACACCCCGCATGCTAGAACACTCTTTCCACTTAAAACAGACCGCAGCACATGCTCAGAGACGCTGAGGTGAGGCCAGCCCCAGGAAATGACTGGGAGGTAAAATGCTGCTTCTCAAAATCACCTCCACTTTTCTTTTTTGTGGGGAAAAGATGAAAGGGGAAGTACCAAATAAGTAGATATAATTTATTTAAACTTTTCCAAACAACCTGAGGTACTTGGAAGCATTGGCTCTGGTACATGGCTGGGGTCTCAGGACAAGGGAAGAGATTTATAAATCTTGGAGAGCCTTACCCAAGAGTGAAAACGGCCTGACAGACCCCGGCTGAGCCCTACAGGCTGAGGGGCTTAGGATGGGTGACTTGGCTCAGGTGTGCATGTCCTCCTGCAGCTAAGGCAATGGTGGCATCCCCTGCAAGAGCTGGCAGGGGCTGTGCGCTGGGAGTGCACTCTGGGACCTCTCTAATCACAAAGCCCCTGATGCACAGGGTTCTAAGCACACTTTCAAATACACAGTCTTGGCTAACTTTGCAGGAATGTACCTGATACACGTGAAAAGGAAGAACTCAAGCACGCTTGCACTTGCACGCAGAGTGTGCAGGGAAGATGTGCACCAGGCTGCATCTTGACACACTCTGCCAGAGGCCCACAGGGCCACCCACCACCCCAGCCTGCCGGGACCCAGCTAAGCCACAGCCCAGAGGCGACCAGGCAGCACATCTGCCCTCCTGCCTGGACTGCGATAGAATCAGGGCAACTGGGAGCTCCATTCGCTTCTCAAATGCCCGTCACAGGACCACGACCCATTCCACATGACCTGTGAGGTAAGCCTGAAATGTGTGACTGAAATGTAAGTGGTACACCTTGGACTCTCGCACAACTATCTGCCAGCATGGCACAGAAGTGCAGGCCAAAAAGTGCTGGGCAGAAAGTCACATCCCCTGCAGCAGCTGCCTCCAACCTCAGCTGTCATACAGAGGCATCCTTGAGAGGGCCACCCAGCTCTGTCCACCTCTGGTGGACGTGTGGCCTCTCACAGCTTGTGTGCAAGGTCTGACAGAGGCACCGGTGACCAAGGTGTGTCCTGGAGGAGGGCAGGCCGGCAGGGTTAGTTCTCTTGGGTCAGCAGGCAGTCCCAAAGGCCAGGAACCCCACCTTCTACCCTCTGCACAGGGCTTACTGCACAGTGCGCATTCAGCTAATCTTTGGAGGAGGAGGTAATGCTCTAAAACGCAAATTATTAAAATACAAAATAAAAATTACTCCCTGTGGTAGCTGCTTTTATGTGTCAACTCGGCTAGGCCATGGCACCTGGTTTTTGGTCAAACGCCAGTTTAGGTGTTGCTGTGAAGGTATTTTTCTGATGGGAGTAACATTTACGCCAGGAGACTGAATGAAGCAGATTACTCTCCATAGTCTGGATGGGCCTCACCCAATCAGCTAAAGGCTGTGAGGAAGGAAAGATGGACCTCCCTGAAGAAAGAGGGAGTGCTGCTTCCAGATCACCTTCGGACTCAAGCTGCAACATCAGCTCTTGCCGAGTCTCCTGCCTGCTGGCCTGCCCTGCAAATTTCAGATATGCTGGCTTCCACAACTGTGTGAGTCAATTCCTTAAAATAAACCTCTCTCTCTCTATGTATATACATACACACACACCCTATTGGTTCTGCTTCTCTGGAGAGCCCTGACTAATACACCACCGCTACCACCCCCATGCCCTGCCATCAAAACAAACCAGGAAACACGAGTGGTGTGTACAAAACCTTATCGGTGTGGTCTCCAGCACAGAACAAGGCTGGCTCCAGGGCCTGTGAAAGTCTCATGCACACGCACAAGGCTGCTCAATTTAACACACTTAGTTACCCAATAACCTCTGGGGGCAGCCAACCCCAGTGAGTCAAGAGTCCAGGTGAGTTTAAAATTCAATGATTTAGTGGAGACTGGTCCTCCTACGAATGGTTTGAGAAAGTTGAGCTTTGGGCAGGGATTCATATATAATGTAGATCCTCCCCACCACTTCTGACTGGGGGCTGTGTGGGGGCAAAGCACACCTCCTTCTGTGAGCATCTTCAAGGATACATCAACACGCATCCCCACCGTCCTGGTCAGGACAACCTGAGTAGCAGGAGTGACCACACAGGCTCTAAGCACAAAATTCTGGCTCTGGAATCAGGTTCCAAGATGGAACCCACTGTTTTCTGGGTGTCAGTTTTTCTCCTCTGTGAAGCAGACTCCCTCCATGTGCTGGGGGAAAGCAAAGATCGGGGCATGACAAAGTTTGGCTGATGGAGTACCTAGCACATAAATACACATCACAAATATGCTGGTTTCAAGGTCACAGTAGCTATCACTGCACATCTGTCCTATTCGCAACTAAAAACTCTGGAAGCCACAGTTCAATGCCCATCATTCCTGTTCCCACAGTCATGCACAGAGGAGAGGCATCCATGACAAAGTAGGACGGGAGAGCAACCAGGAAATGAATGCTCTGTGAGTTTCTGCTGAACAACACAAATGCAAATGCACACCAGGCTTAAAACTAATATAGAGGTAAAAAACACACCCCTATTTTCTTGAGACCATGTTCTAAGAGGCCTTTAATGCAAAAAATCCATACACATGCAAATCTTGTCCCTGGAATGCTTTAAAATCCTATTAATCTGAAATTGGCCAGAGCTTCTGTTTTAAGTCCCACACTGTGGCTACCCATCCCCCAGATAAAAGACATAACAAGAAAAAATAACAACAAAGAAGAACAACAAAGTTGGAATTTTCACACTTTCTGATTTCAAAACTTACCATAAAGCTATAGTAATCAAAATTGTATGGCACTGGCATAAAAAGAGACATACTGACCAATAAAATAGAATAAAGAGCCACGTAATGAACCCTCAAATATATGGTCAAATGATTTTCAACAATGGTTTCAAGACCATTCAATGGGAAAAAAAAAAATCCATTTTTTCAACAAATAATATTGTTAAAACTGGATATACACATACAAAAGAATTAAGTTGCATCATATCATATACAAAAGTTAACTTAATATCGTTCAATCTAAACATAAAAGCTAAAACTATAAAACTCTTAGAAGAAAAATAGGATAAAAGCTTCATGACGTTGCATTTGGCAACGATTTCTTGGATATGACCCCCAAAACACTGGTAACAAAAGACATAATAAATACTACCCAAAGCAATGTACAGATTCAGCATAATCACTATCAAAATATCCATGACATTCTTCACAGAAATAGAAAAAACAATCTTAAAATTTGCATGGAACCACAAAGGACCCTGAATAGCCAAAACTATCTTCAGCAAAAAGAGCAAAGCTGGAGATACCACACTACCTGATTTCAAAATATACTACAAAGCTCTCGGTTAATACAATAACCAAAACAGCAAGTACTGGCATAAGAACAGACCCATAGACCAATGGAACAGTACAAAGAATCCAGAAATGAACGCATGCATTTACAACCAACCGATTTTCGACAAAAGTGCCAAGAACACGCAATGGGGACACGACAGTCTCTTCAATAAATGGTGTTGGGAAAACTGGGTATCAGCATACAGAAGAGAAAATCAGATCCTTATCTCTCAACATACACAAAAATCAACTCAAGACAGATTAAAGACTTAAATATATGCCTGTAATCCTAGCACTCTGGGAGGCCAACACGGGAGGATTGCTTGAGCTCAGGAGTTCGAGACCAGCCTGAGCAAGAGCAAGACCCCATCTCTACTAAAAATAGAAAAATTGGCCAGCCATGGTGGCCCGCTCCTGTAGTCCCAACTACTTGGGAGGCTGAGGCAGGAAGAGCACTTGAGCCCAGGAGTTTGACATTGCAGTGAGCTACGATGACACCACTGCACTAGCCAGGGCGACAGAGTAAGGCTCTATCTCAAAAAAAGAAGAAAAGAAAAGAAAAAAGAAAAGAAAAAAGTCAAGCAGGGTGATTCCCCCAATTCATTTTTGTTTTAAACATTTTTTTATAGCTATTCTAGTTTATTCTCCCTTTCACATAAATTTTAAAATCAGCTTGTCTTTTATCTATAAAAATATTCAGCTGAGGTTTCTTTAAAAACTTAAACATAAATTTATCTTATGACCCAGCAATAACACTTAGATTTCTACCCAAGATACATTGAAGGCCGGGAGCAGTGGCTTACGCCTGTAATCCTAGCACTCTGGGAGGCCAAGGCGGGAGGATTGCTCGAGGTCAGTAGTTCGAGACCAGCCTGAGCAAGAGGGAGACCCCCGTCTCTATTAAAAAATAGAAAGAAATTATATGGACAACTAAAAATATGTAGAAAAAATTAGCCTGGCATGGTGGCTCATGCCTGTAGTCCCAGCTACTCGGGAGGCTGAGGCAGAAGGATTGCTTAAGCCCAGGAGTTTGAGGTTGCTGTGAGCTAGGCTGATGCCATGGCACTCTAGCCCGGGCAACAGAGTAAGACTCTGTCAAATAAATAAATAAATAAATAAATAAATAAATAAATAAATAAATAAATAAATAAATAAAGACTTGCATGTGAGTCTTCACAGCAGCATTATTCATAATAGGCAAAAAGTGGAAACAACTAATAGTTCGTCAACTGATGGATGGACAAACAAAATGTTGTAGGTCCCTACAATGGAATACAATTTAGCCACAAAAAGGAATGGAATACTAATGCCTGCTATAACACCAATGGATTTAAATAACATGCTAAATGAAAGAAACCACACAAAGACCACATACTGTATAATTTATGTTAAATACCCAGAAAAGGCAGATCTGTAAGAGACAGAAAGTAAATCGGTGATTACCCGGGACACAGGAATGGGGATTAATTATAAATGGGCATGAGGAATGCTTATTAGACTGATGAACATGTTCTAAAACTGGAGTACTGCTGCACAACTGTAAATCTTCTAAATATATTGTACAATTGACCCTCCCAAACAACACAGGTTTGAACTGCGAGGGTCCACTTATATGCAGAGTTTTTTCAATAAAAGTTACACCGTGTGTGCCTGCCTCTCCTGCCCACCTGTCACCTCCTCCACCTCTTCTGCCTCTGCCACACCAGGCAGCAAGACCAACCCTCCCCTTCCTCCTCAACGTGAAGATGACAAGGATGAAGACCTTTATGATAATCCACTTTCACTTAATGTACAGTAAATATATTTTCTCTCCCTTATGATTTTCTTAAAAACATTTTCTTTTCTCTAGCTTACTTTATTGTATGAACACAGTACACAATTCACATAACATACAAGATGTGTTAATCAGCTGATTATGTTATTGGTAAGGCTTCCAGTCAACAGTGGGCTATTAGTAGTTAAGTCTGGGGAAGTCAAAAGTTACACACAGATTTTTCAACCGTGCTGGGGGGAGGGTCGGTGCCCCAACCCCCACATCATTCAAGGGTCAACTGTATACTTTAGGTGAATTTTATAAAGTAGGTGCATTATACCTCAATAAAGTTGTTTAAAATTTTTGTTTTTAAATCATGCTGGAATTTTAAAATTGCAATTGTGTTAAATCTATAGATCAATTTGAATAGAACTTTGACATCTTTATTATGCTGAGTGTTCCTACCTGTGACCATGGTACGTCTCCTCATTTATTTAAATGATCTTTCTTTCATCATCTTGTAGTTTTCAGCATACAGATCCTGTATATGTTTTATTCAATTATATCTAAGTATCTGACTTTTTTTTAAGTATTTCTAAAAATTTTACTTTCTATTATAATTGTACATTGCTAGTTCAGTAGTCCCCCCTTATCTGTCATTTTGTTATCCACAGTTTCTCTTTCTGCTGTTTCAGTTACCCACAGTCAACTATCCTCTGAAAATAGGTGAGCACAGTACAATTTTATTTATTTTTTTTTTTTGAGACAGAGTCTCACTTTGTTGCCCGGGCTAGAGTGAGTGCTGTGGCGTCAGGCTAGCTCACAGCAACCTCAAACTCCTGGGTTCAAGCAATCCTCCTGCCTGAGCCTCCCGAGTAGCTGGGACTACAGGCATGCGCCAATATATTTTAGTTGGCCAGATAATTTCTTTCTATTTTTAGTACAGATGGGGTCTCGCTCTTGCTCAGGCTGGTCTCGAACTCCTAAGCTCAAGCAATCCACCCGCCTCGGCCTCCCAGAGTGCTAGGATTACAGGCGTGAGCCACCACACCCGGCCCAAGATAATTTTGAAAGTTATATTCACATAGCTTTTACTGCAGTATATTGTTATAATTGTTCTATTTTATTATTATTGTGTTCATTTCTTATGGTGCCTAATTTATAAATTAAACTTTATCAAAGGTATATATGCATAGGAAAAAAAACATAGTATATGTAGGGTTGGGTACTATCCAAGTTTTCAGGCATTCACTGGGGGTCTTGGAATATATCCCCCAAGGATAAGGGGGGACCACTGTATATAGAAATAAGATCAATTTTTGTGTTTTGACATTGTATTTTATAACCTTGCTAACCTCATTTGTTAGTTCTAGTAGTTTTTTTTTCATAGAATCCTTGGGTTATCTATGTAGATAATCATGTTGTCTGCAAATAGGGATAGTTCTATTTTCCCTTTCCAATCTGTATGCCTTTCATTTCTTTTTCCAATCTTATTGCACTGGCTAAAATAAAGTTTTTAAATTATGCCAATATAATTAATCTATGCTCCACCTGTGGCCTCCTTGGGCCAACTAAATTTCAGTAGCAAAAACAGGGGCATATTAGTTAAAACTTCACACTTATAAAGTATGGTTTTCAAATATAAAATCTTTAGAAGACATAGCACAAACACTAACTGTCCCCTATATGGTAGTTCTCCTGTATTATCTCATTTGCTCTTCATAACAATTTAATAGGTTCCACATTACTGAAGAAGGAAAATGGGCCCATCCTAGGCCAAGCAATTTGCCCACCTGGGCTCAGGTGATCACTATTGGAGCAGACATCAACAGAAGTCAAACTTGCCAGGACCAACTTGATCTCCCCTGCTGGAGAAGTCTCTGTCCTTCTTCCCACTGGCCAGCTGGGCAGCCCCAGGCACTGCCTGAGCTGACCTCTCTATAAGCAAATCAAAAGCCAGGATACAGTTGGGCACACGATGAGAAGGGCTGAGAGAACACTGGTCCACCTGGGCCTTTACAGGAAAAGTAACTCTGGCTTAGGAATGATGCCCAGAGCATAATAAAAATGCTCATGAATCACAGGACAGGTGCCTATAAAAATAAATAATAAAAAAAGAAATACTCATGAAATGTTAGCTATTATTTAAACCGAAATTCACCTTTAGAATGTTAAACAGGTATGTGCACAAAGGTACAGACACAAGCATTGACAACAGTGGTGGAAAATGGTAAATAACAATGTCAATTAACAGGAGGCTGATTAAATAAATGACACATCCACACTAGGGTATATTATACAGTTATTTAAAAGATTGAGGGAAATCTGTGTATACTTACTGTACACATCAACATGTAAAGATTTCTAAGATCTTTAAGTAATCAAAGATCACTAAGTGAAAATGTATAATATGTGCAATATAATCTCACTATGTTACCAAGAAAAAAAAAAAACTACGTATGCACAGAAAAGACTAAATACTACTGTAGAAGTGAGGAAGGAATTTCACTTTTTGTATACATAGTCCCATACTGTTTACATTTTTTAATCAACTGAAGTTTTACAACTTTTCTCATCACTTAAAAATATTATTTTAGTCTCTCAGGTTGTATCCTAGAGCTACACTTTTCAAACCCTTGTATCTATACTCCTCAGGGACAAACTAGAGCATGGTTGAATCTCGGATGCATTATGCTAAGTGAACAAGCCAGACTCAAAGCCCACATATGACATCCTGGAAAAATCAAAACAGTAGGAGCGGAAAACAGATCAGTGGCTACCGGAAGCTGAGGATGGGGAGACAGGGGGACAACAAGGGGCAGCATGAGGGAATTGTGGAGGTGATGGAACTGTTCTGTATCTTGATTGTGGTGGTGGTCACACGACTCTACGCATTTGTCAAAACTCATTGAACTGTAGAGCAAAAAGTGAATTTTACCATATGCAAATTCAAAAATAAATTTAAACACACACACACTCTTCAGGGATACATTTTCTTTGACTGACTTATCAGCACACAAACGCCTGTGTTAACACAGGAAATGTTCTCCGCAGCTCTGCGTTGGCCTCTGTCACAGCGAGGACGCTGCTGCGGGAGGAGGGCAGCAGGGAATCCCACAGCATCGCACAGTCTTCCTACTGAATGCCCACAAACGCACACCTGCCATGGCCCACGTTTACTTGAAGTGCGATTAGCTCTTCCAGGCCCTGTGCCTGTGGATCCAGGCTTTCCATGGAAAACCATTACCCACCCGCAGGGGTAAGGGCCAGCACGCGTGGGACCCTCCCTGGCCCGTCAGCAACTGCAGCGCAGGCGGAGGAACCTGGCCAGGACTCCGTAGCGCCAGCCCCACGTCGGCAAGCCCAGCAACCCGAGCCACCGCTCCGGGGATCACCGCAGCTTCAGTCACGCATCGTTTGAGGAACCGTGTTAGAAGACGGCCAAGAAACACCACTGGGCTTACGACGCAGCGAAAAACTGTCCGATGTGGCACACGGTACCCTCCGCTACAGAAAACACACATTCCAAAGTCTCCGGCGCCCACGCGAGCGCAGATCCGGTGCTGGGTGGACCGCAGTCGCTACTCACACCGTTCAGACCTGCAGCAGAGCCGCCACCGTCCGGACGCCTCTCACAGCTTAAAAACGCTCCTTACATCCCATTTCCTAAATATTCTTCCACCCTTTCTCCTCACACCCCCAACGGGCTGCAAATGAAGCTGAAGCATTTCAGGCTTAAAATACACAATTCAGATGGCTATAAGGAACAGCTCTGCCCACGTAACAATCGGGTCTCCTAACAAAGCCCAAAACTCATCTCCAAAAATCTGCCGAATGGTTTCGCTTGACCACGATATCCCTCCTCTTCTCGGAGTGGGGCACGAAACAAAAACGGGTTCAGGTGTGGTCGCACGATCTTAAAGCAAGGCTAACAATCCGCCTGCTCCTTACTTTCCAACAATAACATGCAAAACAGCGATGCATTCCTTCCCCTATGGAGTTCTGCCACGTGCCGGGGACGCGGGACCCAGGATGCGGGACCAGGGGCCGCGGGGCGCGCGGGGACGGGGCGAGCGGGATCAGAGGCCAGGGGCGAGGGGGACTAGGGTGTGTGGGACCGGGAGGCCCGGGGCCGCGGGGGCCAGGAGCTAGGGGACGCGAGGCCCAGGGCGACCCCGGGAAGCTGCGCCGCCTGGAAGGCCGCGCCACCGAGGGCCAGGTCCCAGCCGTTCGTGGGGCCCTGTCCCGCCCCGCCGCCGCCCTGACCGGCCCACGTTCCGAGGGCGGCCTGGACCCCACGGAGGCTGCAGGGCGGGAGCAGGAGCAGCGACGTTGCTCACCTGGGTCCGCGGCAGCGGCGGCGGCTCGGGGGTCCCGGGCGGGCCCTGGGAGTTTCCTGCCCGAGTGAGTCACTCGGGCGGGCCGGGAATGCGCCAGGAAACACTCGGCCTCCTCCCCTTCCTCCCAGGGCGGGGGCTCTCCCGGCTCGGCCTCTTCCTCCTGGCGCTCCTCCCTCCGGGCCGCGGCCCTGTCCGCTCCCTCCTCCCGGCGGGGCGTCTCCCGCCCCTTCCTCGCCGCCCGGAGCCGCGGCCGCGCACGGTCGGCGGGAAGGAGTCGTCCGGCCGCCCTGGCCTCGCCCGCCGCCCGCCGCCGAAGGTGTTCGCCCAGGCGGAGAGCCCCGAGGGTCACCTGCCGGCCCAGACGACCTCAGTCTGCGCGGGACGGGGGCGAAGCAGGTGTGGGGTCCTCCCGCGGGAGCCGCCCGGCTCACGGCGCAGAGGGAACGGGGGTCCCCCCCAGTCCCGCGGCTCCGCGGGGCAGGGCGCGCCGGGCGCGGGCGCCAGGGAGGAAACTCGCACACCTGCGCTCGGCGGGCGGGCGCGGGGTAGGCAGCCCGGGGCAGGTGCGGCAGGTTCGCGCCGTCGGAGCCTACTGGGAGAAAATGACCCCGACGCGGCGCAGCAGTGATCACATCTCTACGACCCCCACCTGCCCTCTGAGCCATGGGCACGTGAGTGCGCAGACTTGTGGGAATGGCTGGCAGAAGAAAACCTGATTAGAACTAGTCCCAAAAAACAATCTTGAGAGAGGCCGGGTAACACACCTCATATGGAAACGCTGAATGGAGTGAGCTTGTCACAAGCATGCTTTGAAAAATTGCCCTAAACTACCCAAGCCAACCCCCCGTACCTCACTCCCTCTTCACTCCCGACCCGGGTTCTTACAGAAAACAATAATGATGAGCAATAGGTATTCTAGTATAGCCTCTAGATTTTGAAAACCACAAGAGGGTCAATTACCCCCGGCTGTGCTCTGGATAAGGCGAAAAGGTAACAGCAAATGAATCCTGGTCAGCGGATTGAGACGATCTACCAGCTGACTCAATATTCAGAGATCACTTTCTCTGGAATCTCCTGGAGGTTCCTCACACTCCTACACAAAACAGGAGTTTTGAATAACATTCTGGTTCCCAGCCCACACATTTTCAATCGGTAGATTGCTGCTTTTCTTTGCCCAGGGCTCAGTTAAATTCTAAAGATTTTTTACACTATAGGTGAAATGATAGAACACAAATTCAAGGTGTATTGTGATAATTTTAAAATATTGTAATCCCTAGAGCAATGAATTAAAAAAGTATAGCTAAAAAAAATTCAAGAGGAGATAAAGTAGAATACTCAAATATACTTAATCCAGAGGAAAGCAGGAAAGAGGGAACAAAAAGCACATAAGACAAACAGAAACAAAGAGCAAGCTGTTAGACTTAAATCTAACCCTATTAGTAGTTAAATTAAATGTAAATGGACTAAATACAGAATCCATTTACTAAATGTAAATGTACACTATATGTAAATGAATTAAAACACAGAAATTATCACATTGGATAGAAACAAGACCCAAATACATGCTGTTTAAAAAGGACTTAATTTAAATATAAGGACACAGACTGAAATTAAAAAGATGCAAAATGATTTATACACAAACTAATCATCAGAAAGTTGGGGTGACTATATTAATATCAAAGTAGACTTCAAGTCAAGGAGCACCACCAGCAATAAAAAAGGACATTTAATAAAGATAAATGAGCTAATTCATTAAGAAAAAATAAATTTTAGGGCCGGGCGCGGTGGCTCACGCCTGTAATCCTAGCCCTCTGGGAGGCCCAGGCGGGTGGATCGCTCGAGGTCAGGAGTTCGAGACCAGCCTGAGCGAGACCCCGTCTCTACTAAAAATAGAAATAAAAATTATCTGGACAACTAAAAATATATATAGAAAAATTAGCCGGGCATGGTGGCGCATGCCTGTAGTCCCAGCTACTCGGGAGGCTGAGGCAGGAGGATTGCCTGAGCCCAGGAGTCTGAGGTTGCTGTGAGCAAGGTTGAAGCCACGGCACTCTAGCCCGGGCAACAGAGTGAGACTCTGCCTCAAAAAAAAAAAAACAATAATAAAATAAAACTATTATAGCAGTATACTACATTAGTCTTTAATTTATAAATTAGGCACAGTATGAGAGTAACAACAATTATAACAGTATAATAAAAGTTATATTTTGCTTTCCATAGTTTCAGTTACCCGAGGTTTGGAAATAGGTGAGTACAGTCCAGTAGTTATTTAGAAACAACCATTTAAAGCCGCTGGAAATGGGCGTAAGGGCAAACAACCATCAAAGAAACATCTGTAGAAATGGGAGCACTGTAGAGCAATGGAACAGAGTAGCAAACAATAAGTACACATATGGTCAACTGATTTTCAGTTAAGATGCTAAAGGAATTCCATGGTGATATAATAACTACATAACATTGTGGGAAAAAACTGAACCTTGACCCCTTACCCCACACCATACACAAAAATTAACTGGATGTGGATCATAGACCTTAATTTGAAAGCTAAATATACATAGTTTCTAGAAGAAAACGTAAGAGAATAATTTCATAACCTTGGGGTAGAGGTAGGCAAAGATTTCCTGGAACAGAAAAGGTACTAACCAAAAGGGTTAGAAAAAAATGATTAATTGACTTGATCAAAATTTTAAAACTTTTCATCAAAAGATAATGTTAAGAGAGTAAAAACCCAAGCCACAGACAATATTGCAAGACAATATTGTAATACATAAAACTGACAAAGGACTTGTATCCAGAATATATAAAGAACCCCTACAAATAAAAAAATGACAACCTAAGAAAAATAGGGCAAAAGATTTTAACCAACACATCAGAAAGAAATCACTTTGGAAGTCTTTTATAAAATCAAACATATATATATCCTATGACAAAGTAATTCTACTCCTAAGTATTTAATAGAAATAAAAATTAATATTTGCACAAAAACTTGTACATAAATATTCTTACTAGCTTATTCATAATAGCAAAAAGCTAGAAACAACCCAAAGTGCAGAAATAGGAAAATGGATAAACAAATAGCATTCATATAATGGAATATTACTCAGCAATAGAAAGGAAAGAACAAACCCCAGTGAGATACCACCTCACACCCATCAGGATGGCTACTGTCAAAAAACCAGAAAAGAACAAATGTTGGTAAGGATGTGAAGAAATTGAAACCTTGTTGCCCTGTTGGTGGGAATATAGAATGGTGCCACTGTGGAAAACAGTATGATGTTTCCTAAAAAAATAAATAATTGAATTACCATGTGATGCAGCAATTCCAATTCTTGGGTATATACCCAGAAGAATTGAAATCAGTGTCCTGAAGAGGTATTTGTATACCCACATTCATAGTAACAGCATTCATGGTAGCTAAAATGTGGAAGCAACCCAAGCGTCCATTGACAGATGAAGGGATAAACAAAAGGAAGTATATCCATACAATGTAATATTATTCAGTCTTTAAAAGGAAGGAAACTCTGTCACATGCTACCACATGGATGAACCTTGAGGACACTACGCTAAATGAAATGAGCCAGTCACAAGACAAACACTATGATTCCACTCATACGAGGTACCTAAATAGTTAAATTCATAGAGACAGAAAGAAAGAACAGTGGTTGCCAGGGGCTGGGTAGGGGGAAATGGGGGAGTGTTTAATGGGTATAGAATTTCAGTTTTGCAAGATGAAAAGGGTTCTGGATGATGATTAAGCACAATGTGAATGTGCTTAACACTGCTACACTGTACACATAAAAATGGTTGATAGCAAATTTTATGTTATGTGTATTTTACCACAATTAAAAATAAAATGTTAAATATTCAAAAAGAACTTTTGGGCCAGGCGAGGTAGCTCATGTCTATAATTCCAGCATTTTGGGAGGCTGAGGCAGGAGGATCAATTGAGGCCAGCAGTTCATGAGACCAGCCTGGGCAATATAGTCAGACTCCATCTCTACAGAAAATTAAAGAATTAGCCAGGCATGGTGGTGCACATCTGTAGTCCTAGCTACTGGGGAGGCTGAGGTGGGAGGATCTCTTGAGCCCAGGAGTTCAAGGCTGCAGTGAGCTATGATTGTGCCACTACATTCCAGCCTGGGTGACAAAGCGAGATCCTGTCTCTTAAAAACAAAAACAAAAACTTTTTAAAAAAGGAAAGAACAACTGATATAAGTAGTATCACAAAATAGATAAACTTCAAAATTACTATGTAATTTCCAGACACACAAAATAACATACTATACAATTCCATGTTTTCATCTAGGAGTTTTATGAGTTTAGCTCTTACATTTAGATCATTGATCTGTGTTAATTGTTTATGTGGCATGAGTTAGGGGGTCTAACTTCATTCTTTACATGTAAATATCCAGTTGTTCCAGCACTACTTGTTGACCATTTCTTTGACCATTGAATGACCTTAGCACCTTGTTGGAAACCAATTGGCCATAATATATGGGTATATTTCTGGACTCTCAATTTTATTCCATTGGTCTATATGTCTGTCATTATGCCAGTATCACAATGTTTTGATTCTGTAGCTTTGTAGTAAGTTTTGAAATCAGGATATGTGAGTCTTGCAATTTTATTCTTTTTCAAAATTGTTTTGGCTATTTGGAACCCCTTGCAATTATATATAAATTTGAAGATAAACTTTTCCATTTCCACAAAAAGGCCACTGGAATTTTGATAGGGATCTCTATTGAATCTATAGATTGCTTTGAGGAATATTACCATCTTAACAATATTTTCTTCCAATCTATGAATGTGAGATTTCTTTACATTTACTTAGATTTAATTTCTTTTAGCAATGTTTCATACCTTTCAATGTACAAATCTTGCACCTCCTTGATTAAATTTATTCTTAAATTTTTAGTTTTTTGGATGCTATTTCAAATGTTCTCTTATTTTTCAAATTGTTCATTGCTAGTGTATGGAAATACAACTGATTTTTATGTGTTGATCTAGTACCCTGAAACTTTGGTGAATTCATTTTATTAAACTCTGGTAGTTTTTGTGGGTTTCTTTGTGGAATCTTTGGGATTTTCTGTATATAAGATCATGTCATCTGTTAATATAGTTTTACTTCCTCCTTTCCTTTTCAGATGCCTTTTATTTCTTTTTCTTGCCTAATTGCTCTTGATGGAACTTACAGTATAATGTGAGTAGAAGTGGTAGAAGTGGGTATTCTTACCTTCTTCTTGACCTTAGAGAAAATGCTTTTAGTCTTTTACAATTGAGTATAATGTTTGGTGTGTGTTTTTCATAAATGACCTTTATTATGTCAAGAAAATTCCCTTCTATTTGTTTTGTTGAGTGTTTTTATTGTGAAAGGGTGTTGAATTTTGTCAAATGCTTTTTCTGTGCCAGTGGATATGATTCTGGGGTTTTTATCATTCATTCTATTCATGTGTTGAACTTCACTGGTTTTTCTTATGTTAAACCACTCTTCCATTTTTTTGATAAATCCCACTTGGTCATGGCATAAAATCCTTTTAATATTTTGTTAGATTTGGTTTGCTAGTATTAATATTTTGTTGAGGATTGTTGCATTTATATTCCTAAGTGATATTGGACTGCAGTTTTCTTTTAATGTGATCTTTTTGTCTGGCTTTGGCATCTCGGCAATGCTGACCTCATAGAATAAGTTAGGAAGTGTTTTCTCTTCTTTGTCTAGTAAGTTCAATGCCTTACTTCCTCAGGATCATTTCCTGTTAATTTCTTCTGGCCATACTTTCTTTTTTCTTTGCATGCTTCATAATTTTTCATTGAAAATGGAACATTTTGAATATTGTAATGTGGTAATATGAAAGTCAGATTCTTCCCCCTCATCAGGGTTAGTTTCCGTTGCTTGCCTGTAGCTGTTTGTTTAGTGACTATGTTTGCAAAGTCTGTATTCTTTGTCATGTATGGTCTTTGAAGTCTATATTTCTTTAGCTCGTGTTTGGCTAGTGTTTTTGACAAAGATTTTCTTACATGAAGAGAGGGAAAAAGAGAGGCAGAGGAGGAGGAGGAGGCTGGAGGAAGAGGGAGGAGGAGTGAAGAAAGGAGGAGGAGGAGAAGGAGAGGGAAGAGGAGAGGAAAACAAAGAAAAACCTCTCCCAGTCTTTTCAGAATGGCTCTGTGCTGCGGTGCTCCTTCAACACTTAGGCTGTTTACAACTCTGCCTTAGCCTTTACTTCCTCCTTGCACTGAGCCTAGAGATCAGCCAGAAGTGAAAGTTTAAAGTCTTCCCATGTCATTTCTAAATATGTTTGCATGTTCGTGACTTTCTAAATTCCCCAGCATACACAAGTGTTTTTGAATGCTCAAATTTCCTCAAGAAATTCTCCCTAGCTTTTCCTCCCAGGCTTTCAGTACTCTATTATATGCCTCAACCATAATCTTTTGTCCCATGTAGCTGTGGGTTACTTTGTTTTGTTTTGCCTTACAATGCTTTTGAGGAATTCCCATTGCTTTTCTGCCCTGGTGAAGTGGTGGGGGGTTCTAGGTTCAGCCAAACAAAGGCAAGCACCTTGCATAGTCCTTTAGGTGTACCCTGACAAGTTAAAACAGAAAAATGTAATTCTTTGTGCATAAAGTGTGCTCTGCTCCCTCTGGAGCCAGGGACCAGGGTCCTGCACTGGGAATGTGGGCTCCTGTCTTCAAGCCCAGTGCCAA
This sequence comes from Lemur catta, assembly GCF_020740605.2. Classification (NCBI taxonomy): domain Eukaryota; kingdom Metazoa; phylum Chordata; class Mammalia; order Primates; family Lemuridae; genus Lemur; species Lemur catta. The sequence continues at coordinate 22,393,961 of NC_059136.1, forward strand.
GCCGGGGAGGGAGGGGGACAAAGGCAAATAAAAGTGCACAAAGCTTTTCCACAGTTTTGAAGTTGCCTTTTTCTTGATTTGGTTGTGCTTGATTGCAGTAAATCTTGGATGATTACAGAGCTCTGAGAAAGTTGATTGTGACCGTTTTTGATTGACTTTTTCATGTTTTTGTGACAGGCAGGCCCTTGGAGATCCCTATTCCATTTTTGCGCTGAGAATCAGTTTTGAAAACAATACCAATCCAAACCAAAACAAAGGGTAAAGTGTGGTGCTGATCATTTCTCTCTTGCTCTTACTGTAGTAGAAACTGTTAGTGGTCCACCAACATCTGCTTCCCCTTCTTCCTTGTTAGTGGATGCATTACCACCACCACCACCAACTTTGCCTTTTTAGCTAGGTACACGTTTCTCTACAATCAGGTGTAGATACAAAATTCCTGCCAATGGGATCTAAGCAGAAATGGAGTGTTCAGCTTCTGGAAGGTGTCTTTATTTTTTTTATTTTTTATTTTTTGAGACAGAGTCTCGCTTTGTTGCCCGGGCTAGAATGAGTGCTGTGGCGTCAGCCTAGCTCACAGCAACCTCAAACTCCTGGGCTTAAGCGATCCTATTGCCTCAGCCTCCCGAGTAGCTGGGACTACAGGCATGCACCACCATGCCCTGCTAATTTTTTTTTTATATATATATATTTTAGTTGGCCAGATAATTTCTTTCTATTTTTAGTAGAGACGGGGTCTCGCTCTTGCTCAGGCTGGTCTGGAAGTTGTCTTTAAAGGAGATGTCAGTCTCCAGCATTTCCTTTTTCCTGTGGCTGGAATGCAGATGTTAAAGCAACTCTCATGAAACTTGGAATGACAGCTTTGTGCTAAGGAAAGGGGGCCACAAAGTTAGAAGCCTAGGACCTTGTCCCTGGAACCTGAGCTGAACTAATTCCAGACTTTATTTTTTTACACGAGAGAGAAACTTCTACCTTCTTTATGGCCTTCGTATTTTGGGGTTTTTATCATTGCAGCTGATCCTAATCTTGATACATTCCTCATTTGGCACAGGAGAAAGTCCCCACACCTTAGCCTGAATGTAGCAGGAATGTTTTAAGTTATAGGTTATTTCACTTCAGTGTATTTTCTAACTTATTGGTATATTTCTATTACTGGTATATAAGAAAGCATTCTAACTAGTTTTACAGCATTATCTTTTGTTCTTTTGAGGGGGTGGTCATTCTAGGAAGACAATTATATTATCTTCAAATAATTATAACTTAGTCTTATTTCCAGCATCAATACTTTTTAACACCTTATTGTATTAACCAAGAGGACCCTTAATTCCTTCTTAGCTGATCCCCTGCCCCCACTTCCACAGTAATAGGATCTCAGCAGCTGTGTTTGTATAATGTGGTCTCATATTTCTTGCTACATTTTATTAAACCTGGGGTGGACACCTGACCCAAGTTTACTGAATGTGCAAACCTTGGTTGGGAGTTTAGAATTGGAACTTTCTCAGTCATGGAACAGTCTCCTGTCTGCAGGGCCTGTGTTTCATTTGGAGCGGGGCTGTATGGACTCTAACCAAAACCCCAACTGCACCGCTCCTCAGGACCCCACCTGGACATCTCACTCCTGCCCTGGGGCTTCCCTGTCAACAAAGAGGCACCACAGCCTTTGGAACTCACACATGGACAGTGTGGATGTGCAGAGGACATCACATCCCCTGAGGCCAACCTTTGACTACTGTGAGAGGGAGCTGGCAGGTAAATTCTTGTCTTCCTGACACAGTCCACATGGTTTCTTGGGCACCTCTGAGAGACAGGCCGGGCGCACTCAGCTGTGGCCAGCTCGCTGGCGCACCCCACACCTGCTGGCCCTTCACTGACTCTTTTCTGACTCCTGCTACTGGCACCGCGCTCCCTCAGAGTGGAAGCATATGCATCTTTGTCTCCGGTTGTGTTTCTGGGGAACCCAGGCCAAGACAGGAACCAAGAGCTAGTCATGCATTTGGGAGCTATGAGCAATCATCCTCCGGCCACCACAGGAAAAGTGCAGCAGAGAAAGATATTCTCCTAAGAAAAAAAATAAAGCTAATAAGCTTGGAGAAGTAGAAACCAGAGACAGAGCGAGAGAGAGCATTCCGTGTGTATGAAACACTCGTCCATTTCTGGATTCAAAATCTGACATTCCTGCCCTTGGAATTATAGGAGGATTTTCCTTGACAATAAATTATCCTTTCTTAACTTAAGGGTAGCTCCAACTGTTGTGGAGGCTTTGTAATGTGTTGAGTTGGCTAAGCTGACCTACGTTTACCAGAATTGTCTTTCCTGTATGTTCTCAAGAGAGACTTGGTGTTGCATCTACTTTTTCTCTCCTGAGGTCGGTAGTCAAGGAATGAATGATTACTCAAAACTATGACATAGTGTTTAGAGAGAAGAGGAGAGACTAAAACTTAAAGGAGAAAATAGCCTCCTCGGCTAAGTTCCTCCCCGTATTTATTTCCAAGGACATGTGCAAAGGGTCAGGGCCCTTTGTTAATTTCTTTAACAACTTTCATACAGGTCAGCTGAAAACAGCTTTGCACTCAGCAAACAAACAACTTTGGGCAGGCATTTTCACCTGACCCTCACGTTCTTTCCATCCATCCATCCTTTCTTTCCATACAGGTCAGCTGTTTTCAGGTGACCTTTGCACTCAGCAAACAAGCAGCTCGGGCAGGCGTTTTCACCTGACCCTTCATTCACCTTGCTCACATTCTTTCCAGCCATCGTTTCTTCTAGGCCCAGCCCCTACAACTTAGGGGGAGTAGGGAAACAGCAGCTGTCTTGTAGCTCGCACATGTTGCTGTGTATCTCGTGGTTCACTTTGTTAACACAAGACAGTGGCCAGGCCTGCAACACCGCCTTCCTCTGGATCCTCTGACTCCTGCATCAGGCGTGTGACTTAGCTTCATGAAGAAAGGCCCCAGCTTTTGTAGCACATCCACACCACCAAGGTCAGAAGCAGCAAGAACTAGATGGGGCCTGGTCCATCCGCATGGGGTTCCGGCACGTAATTGCAGATGCCAGCTTGTTCTTTCTCTTTCTCAACTGCCTGTTCTGTGGCCACTGAGCTTCAGCATCAGATGCAGACAATAAATGGCCCTGTGGAGAATGATTAATCAGTTTACACTATTAAATGTGTAAGATCAAATCCGTGTAGCAGAATCCCCATGAGTCCATGATTATCTACATATACAGGATATTTATCTATCTATCTAGATATATATTTTAGTGGTTCTGCTTCTTGCTTCTTGGACTGAACCTTGACTGATAGAGAATTTGGTCCAGAAGGGGGTGCTTCTGTAGCAAAACCTAGAATGTGGGCGTGGCTTTGCCACTGGGGCATGAGGAGAGTGAGTGTTGCTGACACTTGAAGTGTCTTGAACACACTATTCACAGTTTTGGGCTTTGCAGAAGAGGGCTTAGAAGAAAGTGAGAAAAATGTTATCAGAAATAGAAGGAAGAAGATCCTTGTTAAGTAACAGCAGAAAGTTTAGCAATGCTGTTGCCTGCAATTTACCTGGAAAGGACAAATTATACCTAATGAACTAACTGATCTAGCTAATGAGATTTTTTTAAGCAAAGTATTAAAGATGCTGCCCGGTTTTTTCTTGCTGATTATAGTAAGATGTGAGAGGAGAAGCAATAATCTGAGAGAACGATTTAATGGTTTAAATAAAAAGGAGACAGAATTAATGGTTTTGAAATTTCTCAGCCTAAGTGGCGAATGATGCTAAAATAAAAAATGACTGTCGAGCAAAGATCAAATACATGGCACTGCCAAGAAAACATGGTCTAAAGATGGAGCTCAAGATGTGACTATAGAATCTTTTCTTAAGACATCATAAAAATAAAAAATTGTGCCTCAGAGTATCATTCAGTGACACAAAAGGCTCTGTAAATAGATTAAGAATGTGTCTCACAGATCCTCTCAAACAATAGGGTCTTTAGGAAACTCAGGAAGGTTGCTACTCAGGAGGAATCCAAGGCAGAGAGGGGTTTATGTCACAGAAATTTATGGTTATGGTTTTGTCTAACAGAGTGAACCTGAAAAGATTCACAGGAGACCCACAGAGTTTTTAATAGTATTATGTCACCAGAAAAACTGCTGGCTTGGACTGAAAGAAACAGATCTTACGACTGAGGAAAGGCTTTTGGACTTCCAGGAGTCTATTGTCAGGAAGAGGCAGAGAAAACAATTCTGCTGAAAATGTGAAACCTTTTAGGAAAAGGGAAAGATGACTGAATGCAGAACCAAGACACCAGAGGGCAGGACTAGGAGCTATGGAGAGTCATTCAGACCTCGCTGAGGAACGTCAGCATTCATTCAGCGGGATTACCACCTCACATTCCACCTCTCCACCACCTTTGAACAGGAATGTCTGTAGTAATTATCCCATGCTTGTCCCACCATTGCCTATCAGCGTGTGGGGGAGATCACTTGTCTCTCTAGTGTCACATATGTTCAGATTTGAAGGCAATGAGCGAGGAGTTGTATTTAAGGAACTATGCTGAGATGCCCCATCAGCACCTGAACTTGGTCTGGATGGTGCTGTTCTGAACTCTGAACTGATGCTGCAATGGGATGACTTTTGGGAGTCCTGGAAAGGGAGTGCCTGTACTTTGATGTTTCAAGTAACATGAATGATTGGGAGGCCAGAGGGCAGACTGTGGTAGCCTCTAAGGGGTACCCATTCCATATGTAAGCCCTTCTCCTTGAATGTGGGCTGGATTTAGAGATTCACTTACAAATAGAATACATAGCAGAAGTGAGAGGATGTCATTCCAGTAAAAGGCTGTAAAGAGACCATGGCTTACATCTTGGGTCTCTCAGCCAGCGCTCTGAGGGAGGCTGGCTCCCGTGCTGTGAGCAGCCCTGTGGAGAGGCCCGCATGGTGAGGAACTGATGTCTCTGGACAACTGCCAGCGAGGACCTGAGTCTGGGAAGCAGATTCTCTTTCGAGCGCTGGAATCACTGCAGCCCTGATGGACACTTTGCTTTTTTTTTTTCTTTTTTTTGAGACAGAGTCTCACTCTGTCGCCTGGGCTAGAGTGCAGTGGCATCATCATAGCTCACTGCAACCTCAAACTCCTACCTCAGCCTCCCAAGTAGCTGGGAACACAGGCAAACCACTATGCCTGGCTAATTTTTTCTATTTTTTTTAGAAAGGGGTGGGGGATGTCTCGCTCTTGCTCAGGCTGGCCTCAGGCGATCCTCCTGCCTCAACCTCCCAAAGTGCTAAGATTATGGGCGTGACCCACCATGCCCGGCCCTGACTGACACTCTGATTAAGCCAGCAGCACCCAGTTAAGCTATACCCAAACCCCTGACTCAAAGAAACTGTGAGACAACAAGTGTTATTTAAAACACTAAGTTTGGGGTAATCTGTTGTGTAGCAATGGATACTACTGTTGATTTCTGTTACTTGCAGCCTAAAAGGTCATAACTGACACATTTAATGGTACCCAAAGCCCTCTACAATTTAATGCAATCAATCTTTCCAACTTTCTTTCCCACCACTCTTCATGAACTCTCCATGAGACCCAGACTGTGCTCAAGCACATTCACTGTTTCACTTTTATACTAGCCATTCCCAAAGCAGATGACCTTGCCCTCCTGAGCCTAGTTCAGTTATCGATAGCCACTCAAAGCTTTTTTGATCAGCTCTTCTGACTTGATCCCTTTCTCCTCTGACACTTAGAAGCCCTTGTCTTTTTATTCCACAGGACAGTGGTTGTCCAACTGTGACCCCTGGACCGGCAGAAACAGCACCATCTGAGAGCTGCAAATTCTTGGCCTCCACCCCAGACCTATTAGGTCAGAAATTTTGGGGGTGGAGACCAGCAACCTGTGTTTTAACAAGACCTCCAGGTGGTTCTGGTGCTCACTCACATTGGAGAACCATGACATTTGGATATTAAATCAAGGCTGTCTTTTCATAAATAAATGTCAGATCTCCTTATCTAAATTATGACCTCTTAGAGGGCAGAAACCATGACATGTTCCTTTGTATGTCACGGCACACTGAGTGCTTTGCATGTCTAAGGTATTTCCATGTTTGGAAATACTGCAAGAGGGGTCACACTCCTGCAAACTGCAAACTGGAGCCCTCCTGGCCTTTGGCATCCCTCAGAAGTCATTTAAAAAATATCTTTTATTACAGTGATAGCAAATATGGGTACAAGTCCCAATATTAGCCACACAATACCAGTGCCATGCAAGGCAATTTTTTTTTTTTTTTTTGAGACAGAGTCTCACTTTGTTGCCCAGGCTAGAGTGAATGCTGTGGCGTCAGCCTAGCTCACAGCAACCTCACACTCCTGGGCTTAAGCGATCCTACTGCCTCAGCCTCCCGAGTAGCTGGGACTACAGGCATGTGCCACCATGCCCGGCTAATTTTTTTTTGCTATATATATTTTTAGTTGGCCAGATAATTTCTTTCTATTTTTAGTAGAGACGGGGTCTCACTCAGGCTGGTCTCGAACTCCTGACCTCGAGCGATCCACCCGCCTCGGCCTCCCAGAGTGCTAGGATTACAGGCGTGAGCCACCGCGCCCGGCCAAATTTTTAAGTTTCATTTTAGTTTCACATCTCAGCTAAAATAAACAAGGGAAACAGAGGAAAGAGAGGGGTTCGGGTGATTAAATTGCCATTTAGGATGTATTCCAATGAACATGGAATTCCTACCTCTGTTGGTGAAAATGACAGGTGTGATTAATTTACTGAAGGTAGATATGTCCTTCATCAGAATTGTGTATTTGTTTATTATTTGGTCGTCCTCCTCACCACGGAGTGAGATCCTTGGGATCAGGCCTGTGTCTGACTTGGCCACCATGTTATGCTCAGTGTCTGGCATGAGGCAAGGTACACAGTAGGTGCTCAATACTTGTTGCGTGGGTGAGTACTTAGCACACTGAAACACAGGGGTTATCCATGTCATGAACCTACGTGTCTTCACATACATATTATATTTTAGCATATGAGACAAAGTGCAATTGTGCTGTTTTATTACAAATCTGGTCAGATTCTTTCCATTGAATTAGAATGCTATATTGAACTTTAGTTTGAAATGTTTTCTATTTAATACTAGTTTATAAAATGACTTTCTTCTTTAAAAGTCAAGTCTATTGAGGTATAATTTTGTCAGTACCACACTATGTTGATTACTGTAGCTTTACAGAAAGTCCTAAGATCAGGTAATGTAAATCTTCTAACATTGTTCCTATCTTTCAAGACTCCTTTGGTTATTCTAGGTCCTTTGTATATTCATTTTACAATCAGCATGTCAATTTCTACAAAATGCCTGTTGGAATTAACTTGAATTGGGCTGATTCTATAGACCAGCTAGGGAGAACTGATATCTTAACCATATTAATCTTCTAATTCATAAACAGAGTTTCTTTTTATTTTGGTCTTACTCTCTCTAAGCAATCTTTTATGGTTTTCAATGTAAAGGAATTATATATATTGCATTAAATGCATTCCTAGAAAATTGGTATTTTCCTTCTTTTTTTTTTTTTTGAGGTGGAATCTCACTCTGTTGCCCAGGCCAGATCATAGCTCACTGCAGCCTCAAACTCATGGGCTTAAGTGATCTTCTGGCCTTAGCTTTCCAAGTAGCTGGGATTACAAGCATGTGCCACCATGCCTGTCTTTATTTTATAAAACGTTTTTTGTAGAGATGGGGTCTCGCTATGATGCTTAGGGTAGTCCTGAACTCCTAGGCTTAAGCAATCCTCCTGCCTCAGCCTCCCAAAATGCTGGGATTACAGGCATGAACCATTGTGCCTGGCCGAAAACTTCAATGCCGTTATATGATATTGTTTCTTCCAACATATTATCAAAAATTCTAAACATAGAGGAAGGTTGAAAGAACTTTATAGTGGACACCCATGTACCCATCACCCCCATTCTAATAAATACTACTTTACTATACTGCTTAGTGACCTCAATTTTCTGATGGCTATAAGAAGAGTTAATTTTTGGTTTTGGTTTTTTTCTTGTATGGTTGGGAGTGATGACTTACAGGCTCCTTAAATGCCTGACTGGAAAAACGCTTCTGGTTAAAAAAAAAAAAACCTCATAAAAGTCCCAACAGAATAATAAGAAAAATTAAGTAAAAAAAGATCCAAGCCATTTCACACCTAAGATAGGGCACTGTACATCACAGCGTTAGCTTTTCCACACAAACGAGCTAAGAGCAGGTCTTACTTAGATTTAGCGTAAAAATACCTTTTTATTCAGAAAACTCAATCATTTGATGCATGTAGCTGATATGATGATGTCATGCCCAGATCCTTCTCCAAGAAGGAATTGTCACTCTCTCTCCTGAGAGTGCTGTCTGCAGAGAGCCTCACCTGCAGCTGCTTCTGGGGTTGTCTCCGCTGCAGAGGTCGTGCTCTTCCCAGCGACCCCCCACCAGTGACTGATCGAGGTGGGGTATAAAGGCATGGCTATCTTCCCCAACACAGGACAACCTGACAGGCCACTTCCACTAACCTGCACTGCAGACCTTTCCTCTCTGGCCAGTTGGGCTCCCTCTCCCTTCTGTCTACAGGGCAGTTTCACATCTAATTTCACCTCAGAAGCTGCTTCTCAAAGTAACCAATTGGTGACAGTTTGTAAAGTCTGCTCTTCCCCCAACGTAAACTTGCTAATCTTCACTGGAAAACTCTAAAGTCTCAAAAAAAGGGCAAATATAGATACAGAATAAAATCTTAGTTTAAGTGACAACAAATTCCAAATACTAATTTTCTGAAGTAAAAATATTTCCTTTCATAAATATTTACCTTCTGGCTGGGCATGGTGGCTCATGTCTATAATCTTAGCACTCTGGGAGGCCACAGCGGGAGGACTGCTTGAGGCCAGGAGCTTGAGACTAGCCTGCGCAAGAGCAAAGATCCTGTCTCTACAAAAAATAAAAAAATTAGCTAGACATAATGGCACATACCTGTAGTCCCAGCTACTCTGGAGGCTGAGGCAGGAGGTTGCAGCAAGCTATGATCACAACACTGTACCACTGCCCAGGTGACAAAGAAGACTTTGTCTCAAAAAAACAAAATAAAAACAACCCCCCCCAAACGTATCCTCTAATCCCAGGTTTAGAAACACTGGTAACTCAGTTTAGCAAGAGTGTGTTTTAGTATATCTGATGTGATGATTTTTTGTTAAGTATAAAGAACTTTACCAAAAAAGCCAGGCCACCTCTATTTAAATGATGGCCCCTTCATCACGACAGCCTTACAGGAGCAGACCACAAGCAACTTCACATACCTTACAGTTGCTGGGCTATGCAATGGTATTTTCTTGAGACCTGGAAGGAGCTGTTCATCCCCTGGAGTTTGAAGCCCTCCTCAGTGAATTTCTTCTGAGGCTCAGGAGTAAAGTCCAGAACTTGAGTAGGCTTGTCTCCAGGCTTTGCCTTCTGCATATGGGAAATGATGCTTCAAGATGGTCAAGATTATTTCTAAAAGGAAGGGTGTGCTGGTGCTTGGCTCTGAGGGCTATTTGGAGCTCAGTGGTTGCTTTTAAAAAAGAAATAATAGCAAATATAGTACTGAGTCCTAAGTATTAGAAACATGCTATGATGGTTAATTTTATGTGTCATTTGACTGGGCTAAGGGATGCCCAAATGAATCACGAAACATTATTTGGGGCCCTGGCTTTGAGAGTGTTTAGCATTTGAATTGTTGGATTGAACAAAGATCCCTCACCAATAAGGGTGAGCATCATCCAATCTGCTCAAGTCCTGGATAGAACAAAAAGGCAGAAAAAGGGCAGATCTGCTCTCTGTTTGGGTTGAGACATCCCTCTCTTCTCCTGCCCTCCAACACTGGTGCTCCTGGTTCTCGAGCACTTGAAGTCGGATTGGGACACCACTGGCTTCCCTGGTCCCCAGGTCTTTGGATTTGGACAAGAACTACACCACTGGCTGTCCCAGGCCTCCCTTGCGGATGGCAGATCATGGGCCTTCTTAGCCCATCACTGCATGAGCCAATACTTCATAGTAAATCTCTTCTTTATCTCTCTCTCTCTATCCCACTGGTTCCGTTTCTCTGGAGAATGCTGACTAATACACATGCTAAGAAGCATACCAAGAAAATGTGGAAAAATTAAACAGTAAGTATAATTTATTTGAGATATAACTGGTTAGCTCATAAAAATTGCTCAGAAATGCCAGACAACAGTATGTAGCAATAGTTGGCCCTAAGTGAGGTTGGCTTTTTACATTCATTGATATTGGCTGAAGCTATTTTCAATTTTGGAACTTCCCAGGCACATAAAAAAATATAAACACTTCTAGGATAGGCAAATCTAGGACAACTTTTAGGGAAGACAACATGTAACACTCAATATAAAAAACTTCTGTGACTGAAGTACAGCAGCAAAAGGAGTATAAAGGAATTTTAAGTGTTTTATTTTTAATACCAATAATTACATTTTCAAACATGATATAATTTATATTTAAAGGTATCAATACCATAAATCTGTATCTTACAGTAAGAAATGTAAGAGTAAATAGCCTATATATACTTGCATTATTTACACAATTTTACATACATAACCCTATACACTACCCAATAATTTTCAGAGAAAATATCTATAATCCATTTACCTAGGTTGTGGATAAGTTTTTAAAATGAACCAAAATAAAAAGATTCCCACTTTTCAGCTGCATATGGTGGAATGAGTGAAGATGAAGTCTGAGATATTTATTCTACTGAAGACATTCGACTTTGTTCCATGCCAGCCATGAGTGACAGTGCTAGAGATTCCACTGTGGGAAGAATAAAACTAAGGTTAAAAAATAAGGTCTAAATATTCTTAAAATGTTTAAATAAGGCTTTAGTAAATTCAAAATTCTATTTAAACATATGTTCTATTTTTAATTAAAAAACTGATTATTTTAAACATATAATAAAAATGACTACCTTCATTTCTTAAATATAAGTGGAAAAAACACAATTTATTCTATTTCAAATAATTTTAATTTTGAAAACAAAAAAATCTAGGCATTTCACTGAACAAATCAATCACACCTGTCCCATAAGTCATGAAATCAGGAGTCACTTCATAACAAAGTGCCACGTTCTAACCTATGAATGGAAACCTCTTGCATAATACCCAATGCAAAAATGGACAAATGCATTAATGACTCCCCTAACACTATTCTAACAGTATTTTTTAAATGTTCAGCTATGCTTAATAAGTGTATTACAATTTGAATATGCAGAAATGGGAGAGATTAACGGTATACCTTACCAAAAAAAGTCAGGCAAAAAGATACTACTTTGCTCTTTATTTCTGCAGATTACATGGCTGTCTTCTCCCCATGTCCCCCCAGACCTCTCTGCCTACTTCACACACTGAGTTCTGAACCGTCAGGTACACATTTCCTTGTGACAAGAGGCAGCCTTGGGAGTTTTAAAATTGCTAAAAATGGAAAACAGAAACAAACCTATCTTTTGAAAAGCAATAGTTACAAAAATTACATGATAGTAAAGTGTGACAGAAATCTATTCTGTCATCTGCCTTACTTAATATTAGTTTTAGAAATATACTGATGTAACCAATGGTATATTAGAAAGTAAGATCTTTAATTTTAGTGCTTTACATTTGATATTCACTCACCTCACTGTAATTCTGAAAAAGTAATTCAAAGCGTGGCACAACTGCTAAGGAACTTTTCAGTTTTGAAAATGGTGAGAAATTCTAATTCTTCTTCATGCAATCAGTAACAATGACACACAGACTAAGCTACAAGAAAATATACAAGTAGTAATATTCTAACATGATATACTCACAATGGGGAAAAGATCCTCTACAGACGGCTTTGTTTAAAATCGTTACAAGAAACATATGGCAGTTTTTAAAATCAGACTCCATTTTCTCTATAGATTCCATCCTAGGAAAAAAAGTAAATTCCAATTTAAGTAAGTGCACAGGAGGTTAGTATCAGGTTATTAAGTATGAAATGTCCAGTCCCCTTAAATACTAAGTTTGACAGTTGACATCTGTGACACTTCACTTTGACACTTCTTGTTTTATTTTTATTGTAAAGGTACATACTCATTCTTTCAAACGCACGTTTAGACTTGTGATTATCTTCCAAGTGTTTTCTTGGAAAAATTTTTGTACAACCATAGATAAGTCAAAAGTTATACACTTCCAAATATGAGTTCTGTCATCAATACAACACAGCTCAAAATATCAACAAAGAGTTTATAAAAGATGTGGCTAATGAACACACAGTACATTGATGGTTTTAAAAGTTCCATTCTGGTGATTTTAATCTTAAAAATGAGCCACGTGGATGACTTGAGACCAAGGTGTATAATGATAAACTAAAAACTGTAGTGGAAGCGAATCCATCTCAACCTACAAGGTTTGAGATTACTCTTCCAATAATATTAGACCATTTAAAACAAATCGACAAGGTAAAGAAGCTGGATAGATGGGTAGTACATAAACAAATATCAAAAGAAAAAGCTTCTCTTTCTTTGTTGTCATGACATAAAGGCAATCCATTTCTATACCATATTGTTACGTGTGATAAAAAATATTCTTTTTGACAATCACAAGTGTTCTGTACAATGACTGGATAAAGTGCTGAAACACAGTCCAAAACCAAATATCCATTGAAAAAAGCTAATGATGTCTGTTTTGTGGTCCAGCGCTGGTATTATCCACTACAGCTTTGTGAAACCTTGTCAATATTACAGTGGCCGTCTACTGTAACCAGTTGGACAAAATAATGAGGATGCTTGTGATTAAACAGCCGAGATTAGTCAACAGAGACAGGCCAATCCTCTTACAAGACAATGCTCATCCACGTGTCGCACAAACAATGCTACTCAAACAAAAAGCCCTAAAATTTGAAATTATTTAATAAAATTCCCTTTTTTTAAAGAAAAGGGAAATGTCAAACACATGCAAGACAGAACTTCATAGTAGGCTTCCACGGCCCAGCACCAAGTCTTCACCAGCACCCATGCCAGGTACCAGGCTTACACCTCCACAGCCCCACCCCAGTATTTAGAAACAAATTTGAGACGTCAGAGCATTTCAGTTATAAATATTTCATAAGTATAAATGTATACTTTAAATATAAAGGCTCCTTTCAAAACAAGCCACAATACCATTTACTTAAAAATAATGCTTTTTTAATGTCATCAAATAATCAATTGGTATTCAAGCAAATTTCACATTGCTTCCACAATTTTTCACTTTTCTGCCTTTGTTGTTTGCTGTGTTGTTTTTTTTTTTTGTTTTTTTTTTGAGACAGAGTCTTACTCTGTTGTCTGGGCTACAGTACCATGGCATCAGCCTAGCTCTCAGCAATCTCAGACTCCTGGGCTCAAGCAATCCTCCTGCCTCAGCCTCCCGAGTAGCTGGGACTACAGGTGTGTGCTACCACGGCCAGCTAATTTTTTCTATTTTTAGTTGTCCAGTTAATTTCTTTCTATTTTTAGTAGAGATGGGGTCTTGTTCTTGCTGAGGCTGGTCTCGAACTCCTGACCTCAAGTGATCCTCCTGCCTCGGCCTCCCAGAGTGCTAGGATTACAGGTGTGAGCCACCACGCCCGCCCCACTTTTCTGCTTTAAGTCTGAATCAGGATCAATGAACTTTCATAAACTACGGTGCTTGATATTCTTCTTAAGTCCCCTCACACCCTGCTTTTTCCTCACAATTTATTTGTAGAAGAAATTGAAAGAGTTCAATTTTAGCAAAGCATATGTGCAGTGTTATTTTTTCCTCCACTCCATAGTGACACAGAAAGCAAAATTATTTTACACGCTTTGAGACACCAACAACCACACAAGTAAGACTTCTACTTCCACCCTTACAATCATTTTTACCTACTGTCTTAGTTTGTTCATTTAGAGTATAGACAGAGGTTAAGACTTTGAATTACACTAGCACCATAATGAACTCTCACCTCTTCACCAATACGAACTAAGTACAAACTATCCTAACAGCCTGGTCAACCAGACATGTACTTTTATTCAGGAAAGTAACAGCAGAATTATCATTGCATTCATTTTATAACAGGACAGGGACAAAATATTGAACTGTACATTCGTTTTAACAGTAGAGGATGGTCCTTGCTGGAAGGAAGAGCTCCTGGGTCCTCAACTGTCCCTTGGCTTCAGGGCATTTGCCTTTCTATTAATATATGACACATGTGAATAACAAACACTCTAAGTTATACAATATCTTTTAGGGCTTATCCAAGATACAACTTTGGATTACAATCTAGCATGATGTTCAGAATTTGCTTTAAAATAATTCAGCAAATGTGAGTGGGGGTGGGTGGCAGACATGACACAGCTGGCCCTCACTGATACTGCTGAAGCAGGGTGATGGGTGCATAGGGTTTGCTATGCTGTTCTCCCCACTTCTGTAGATGCCTGAAGGTGTCCATAATAAAAATTTAACAAAACTTATACAACAAAACATGAATATAGTCTAAGAATATTTGTTTGTCCTAAGTAAAAGACCAGATTTTTATTATTATTTTACCTCTCATAAAAGAATTATGCAATTTTTTTTTGAGATGGAATCTTGCTATGTTGCCCAGGCTGGTCTCAAACTCCTGGCCTCAAGTGACACTCCTGCCTTAGCCTCCCAAGGACCTGGGACCACAAGTGGGCACCACTTTGCCGAGCTAAGAAATACATAAAACTTGATGCTGTCTAGTTTTAGTGAACAAAGTCAATTCTTCTTAAATATAGTGGTTATGATGTATTGCCAGATGACAAAAGCCTCCTTGAATGAAGGCAGTTAAAAGAGAAGCTAAAATGGTCACCACACAGACGCTTCTTAAGCTACATACTTACCGCCAAGCCCCCAGGCCCGCGTGCCAACCGTCTGCAAACATGAGAGCCAAGTTCAACACTTTCATGATAGCTTCTTTCACAAAGCTGACCTGGAGACCAAAGTCAGACAGAACACAGACTCTGTAACTAGGTTTGGACACTGACACCAACATTTTTACCTAATTTAAATGAGTGTCACAGAAAAAGTGCATCCACACAGCGACTACCTTCTATATGTATAAGGAAGGATGCTAGGCTCTGAACCAAGCCCACTTGGGTTTGGGTCCATGTATTTACTATGCACACAATACAGGTGGCATTAGCAGTAGAGCCAAACCAACACAGCAAGTTACCAGTTTCCTGGGATGGCCATTTAAATTCACCAATGAAACTGGGACAAGTAATTCCAATGGTTGCAATATTACATAATTGCATATATTCACACTAAGCTGAATACACGATTACTCCACAACTGCAGACAGTTTTCCAAATGAATTCAAGTACAACACAGGTCAACTGTCGAAACACAGCTCTCATGTTTCTCTTAGATGTAATTTCCAGTAACAGGGAGCTCGTTTGCAACCTCATTTGATCTCGTCCTTCCTTAAAGAATATTCTGCAGGACAGAAGCTTTGTAATCACAAAATCCCAAAGCAGACAGACATCCCTACATGCCCAGCTTCCCTCCTGCTTTCATGGCCACATTTACAGGAGAAATCTCACATACCTTTTCTCTCAGCAGACATCGATCATGGATGGTTGACAAATACCTATAGTGAATTTTAATCAATTGATCTAAATCCTTAGCTTCCTCAACTTGATGTTGAAACTCCAGCCCTGTACTGTGCAGAATCTTGGAAGAGAAACATGAAAAGCTTCAATCAGCAGACTTCTTTGAGGACTCCTGTGCTGCACACAGAACTTTTTACCAACCTCTTCTGCTCCTCTCAAATTCTTCCTTCAATAATCATATCTGTAAAGTTTCATGAAGTACCATTCTTTACAGGCTGACTGGATGTGTTCTGATCCTAAGAGGACGGTGGGGCCAGTCTCGTAGGACACCTACTTGCACAGGGAATTGAATGCCCAACTCTGGACTAACAGATTTTCTGAGGGATGGGGCAAGTACATCAAACTGTATAGAAGATGCACTGATTTAAAAAAAATTATGAGGTAAATGTGTTATAAATGTAAGTATTATTTTTATAATACAAATAATTACAATACACTTACATGTTTTTACAAGTTCCATTTTTCATATATTGGTCTTTCTCTAAAAGGAGCACAGACATACTTCAAATAAAAAACCAAAAAACTAGGAAGAAACTTAAACTCCTACCATTTACTCTTAAGAACTAAGGGTGTAGGGCCAGCCCCGTGAAGGCCAGTAATACAGTCCGGAGGAGCACAGAGCACATCTGCCGTGCCCTTCCTGCCTAACACACACGCCTCAGGGGTCACTTCATCCAAACAAGAAGGGTCTTAGAACTCATACACCAGAATGGGTATGAATGAGGGGGTTTCTAAATTTTAAACCACAAATCAGTACTGTCCACTAATAATACTGCTCTTGCTCAAATATCTGAACTCCTCTTTCAGAATTTCCTCTAGAAGTGGTTTTAAGATGTATAAGAAAAGCAGTTTCATTTACTTTGTAGTGACTTCTTGTTTTTAAGAAAAAAGTATATGATCTGGCTGCATCTTCTTCCTTCATACCACACTAGCCTGAGAATTTGGGCTGTTATTAAATAGTGAAGACATTTTCTAGGGACAGTTGTCACCACTGATGAAATTTAAAGGACTATGCAGCAAGTTCTGAAGACAATTTCAAAAGGGGAGCTGCAGCTGCACCAAGGGGCCACTGGAGAGGAGGGACAACAGTCTCTGAGTACACATATTCTGGTATGTTTTAAAAAAACATTTTCCCCACTGCCATGTTATTTTATGATCAAATTTGTTATATGCTCCATTTTCACAATCAGTAAGGATTTTGTGGACTCTACTGTATAAATAAGGTGACAGAACTGAGGTAGACGGGTAGACACAAACCCTGGTCATGATGTAGTTGTGTAAGCTGTTCACAAAATGCATGAGCTTCACTCTTAAGAGGAACATCCGATGAATCTGCTGTCTTACTGGTTCTTTTTGTGGTCCAAACTGAGCAGCTATGTCTTGTTCATGCAGAAGGCCTTCTTTAAGTTGTGGTTGTTCAGCAGTACTAACCAGCTCTAAAAAAGATTGAAAGAACAAACTGGGTGGGAAGAGCAGCGACGGCACCATCACACGGGGTGGGAACTCTGAGGGGCGCAGCAGCCCTGCAGAGAGCACCCTGGCACAGGCACAGCAGGGACCGGACTTCAGTGCCTTTGGAAGGCAAAGTGTGAAAAGTTCCCTGTATCACTCTTGTTTATCACTCTTGTTTATCACTGTCATGAAATAGGTAAAAGTCCCATTAACTTCTCACTAGAAATTTTTGCATAACCCAAGAAGAATATTTATTCTGGCTACATTCCTAATCAAGTTGTTGCATTTTGGATCAAATGTACATACAACTTCCTGATAGTTTATTCAGATACTTGATGTTTGTAACACTGTTGCTATGATACTCTTCATTTTGGCATTTGCTTACACAGAAAAAACAATCAAAGACCAACAACCTCTTTTTCCCAGGGCTAAAATTAAATTACAATTTATGTGCTGAAAGCAAATCTTACCACCAAATAGCAAAACATCCAGACTATATTTTGCCCACTTTATTTGCAATAAGAGAAGGAACACTTGATTGTAAATTTTTTGACATTCTGAACTTATGACAATGTCCACAGGCCATGGGACCTATAAAAACAAAAACAGAAAATTAGAATAAAAAGTAACCGATTACTTGAATGTGTTAATTTTAACAGAAAACAATGTTTGTACAAAGAATATGAGTATATACCTTGTAGCTCAGGGTCAGACCATCTAAGATATGAACAGGTAGTTTCTTCTTAGCTGTGTCAACATTTTCAAAAGATATAGATAGACTAAATAAAAGAAGTTTCAGTTTTAGTTTGTGGAAGTACTATCGCATATAGAAATATCTTTTAAAATAATAAGTATTTTAACATTTATTTACATAACATTCAGAAAAAGATACTGCATTTCATAAAAGGAACACAAATTTCCAACAAATGTGTATTTTCTAACATATACTCTGGAACAGAAAATTGGTTTTAGAAATAAGGGGAGGAGGAAAGCTTCTAAATAATGAGTTTAGTTATAAAAGAGATACTTAACAATGGTAATAAGTTAACTGGAAAAAAAGACCAAAGTTGGGGAAGAAAATATAATGGTAATAGGCCGGGAGCTTAATTCTGGTAAAATTTAGGCAACAGGCTCAGAAGATGAAGCCTCTGCTCAGGACAGGGGTTGGGGGAGGATGAGAATATCCTGTGAGGTAAGCCACGCTTGTGAGCTTTGCACCTTCTCGAGCCCCACTGGGATGAGA
Organism: Lemur catta; assembly: GCF_020740605.2. Taxonomy (NCBI): domain Eukaryota; kingdom Metazoa; phylum Chordata; class Mammalia; order Primates; family Lemuridae; genus Lemur; species Lemur catta. The sequence goes on from NC_059136.1 coordinate 22,412,292, forward strand.
TGCCACCTCCTACAGCAAAGGTGTCAGGACTGCTTTATCCATGGGTTCCTGAGATGGGCTGAATGACTCTCAGGTGAAAGAAAGCAACTAACACATACATGGAAATGTCCATGTGCCAGGCACTGAAAATGTCCTTGTCTCAGTTAATCCTCACAACAGTCCCATTGGTGGTTACTGAGAAATGAGCCAACTCTTCCAGTCACAGAGGTACTAAGAGATGACACCTGGATGCACACTACGGAGGGTGTAAAGTGAGGGGTTAACCTTAAGCCAGAGCTGTAAAGGGCAGTGTGTGATTATGAATTAGCTGATTTGTTCCAAGACAGAGTCAGAATTTTTTTTTAGCTCTTAACAGTCTGATACATTTGCATTCACTCAGTGCTCAAGAGGCATCTGCTAAATACTTTGTCAGATGCTGAGCTAAGTAGGCGATAGAGAGCTTATCTCTCCTCCCTTCTGGGGCTCCCAGCACAGTGTAGACACGTGAAGACGCAGAGCGTGCAGACCACTGCCAGACCTGGGAACAGGAGAGCATGTCATTGGGGGGGCAGGGGGGCAGAACAGCACTTGGGGAACCCAGAAATATTTCCAAGTCCCTAAAGTACAAAGTGTGGCAGGAGAGAGGATGGTGTGCATGTGTGTAAGACACAAGGATGGGAAAATGGAGCCAGACAGTAAAAAGCTCTCTCTTTCCTGAGACAAAGCTCAGCCCATCTATTAGGAGGCACCCATGAGGAGCCTGAGCATGTGTGGTGGAGGTCGGTGCCGGTGTTCTGTAGTCACTCAGGTGAGGCTCAAGTCCCTTCTGGTGGGAGGGAGCAAGGCTGAGAGCCACAGGCCATCAGGAGAGCTCTGAGCCAGCCCTGAGAGCGCAGGGGATGGTCCCTGGGTGGCAGGACTGATGAACTTGGCAGCCAGTGATGTGTGGGAGCTGAGAGAGGAAGCACAGGCTCCAAGCCCATGGGGGAGGCCACTGGACCCTGCAGGCTGCACGGTCCTACCTCGTCTTCTCTCACTTACTGGGAGTCACTTAGCTACCCACTGCCTCAATTTTCCAATATGAAAAATAATATTAGTAAGATGCATAGGGATAGTGTGAGGATGAAATAATATATGTATTTCATTGAAGACTTCCTGGTAATGGTTTGTTTTATACTAATTTTAAAAAAGGTGCCTTCCATATTTTACCGTGAACTATCTTCAGGATAACGCTGTCCTACTGCTTCTTGGAGTTGGACATTAAGAAAAGACACATTCTGCCAGGTTTCCTTTTCTCTTATTTTATCAAAAATTGATGTGTAGAAGTCATACATGGTGTCTCCACCTTCCATTAAGAAAAAATTCCTCATGGCCTGCAAGTACTCTACCAACCTGAATGGAGAGAAAATAAGCAACAGGAAGATCTTTGACATTCATAAGGCAGGATTCTGGAACAATGCCAGGTGTTACACCCTGACATTTTTAGTAAAACAAGTTTATAGTCTACATTTACTAAAATTAGAAATATTAACCCCTCTTAAAGACTTTTTTTCAATAATAAAAATAGCACATTTTTCTTAAATAATCAGAAAGAAATGTTATCTTTCTGTATCATTATAGAAAACAGAAAACTGGGCCAGGCACGGTGGCTCATGCCTATAATTCCAGCACTTTGGAAGGCTGAGGCAGGAGGGTCGCCTGAGATCAGGAGTTCAAGAACAGCCTGAGAAAGAGCGAGATCCCCATTTCTACCAAAAATAGGAAAATTAACCGGGCATGGTGGTACATGCCTGAAGCCCCAGCTACTCAAGAAGCTTAGCCAAGAGGATCATTTGAGCCCAGGAATTTGAGGTTGCAGTGAGCTATGATGACACCACCACACTATTCCGGGAAATAGAGCAAGACTCTATCTCAAAAAAAAAAAAAAAAAAAAAAAAAGAAAAGAAAAGAAAATAGGAAACTGGGCAGTCAGAAAAATGTAACAAAAAGAAAATTTATCCAAATCCCACCATGCATGAATTTCTACAGTTAATATTTGGAGTATTTCTTTCCAGTATTTTTTTATGCATTTAAAAAAATATAGTTCTACCATATTATATATTCTACTATTTAATCAACATAATTTTTATGAACTTTACAAAATTCATACATGGATACAGATATGCCACAGTTTAAAGAACTAATATCTATTACTAAGTAATTTCATGTTTTTCATTCTAATAGAAAACTTTGTGATGGGTATTTTTGTGTAATAAGCTTTTTTTGTATTTCTTTTGGGATAGATTCTCAGAAATAAACAAAATTAAATTTCACAACATAGTTATGAAAATACTGATGGTCAATTGATCCTTTCAAAAAAATCATTCACTGCATATCCATTTCCCACTCTAATAAAAACTGACTTAAATACAGGTTTTAAAATAATCTCAACTGTTCTTAAACTACAATCAGCTATTGACTACTTCCAAAACTAAATTACTCCTTTTCACCTGTAATCTTTTTTTAGAGTTTGCATGAGATTTCCACAGCAATCTAGATACTGCTTATCAATATGAGGATAAAGGCAAGATCTCAGTGTTAATTCAAAAGTCTGGCATGTCACAGATTCCGACGATCTATCCACACATACATCTCCACCAGCAAACTTCTCGTGAAAGTCACTCTGCTCCAAATACAACCTTCAAGAAAAAAATAAGAGTCTTCTTTTTATGAATTCAACAGAATTTAAGTCAAAACCCCAGAGTCCCATTTTTACCTTTGGTCCTAAAATTGCCAACTATTACAGAAAGAGAAAAACCCTTCTCCTCAAAATATCCTTTGAGTAAACCAGTCTTTCAGAGTCGCTGCTGCGTCAGGTCAGGTACTGGAGGAGGTCATCCTAGTTATTAGGGCTGCACACAGCGAATGCTGGCCATCAGAAAGTCAGCACTGTGTGGGCATTAACGACTTATTCCACTAGTCTAAGTGCCTAAAAGCATCTGAAGCCCAAGACACGTTTAACATCAAGGGAGACCCTGACACAAGGTGTGCCTGACACTCGCCTGTGACCTGGACTTTCAGCAGCATCTCTGGGGCGAGTGACGGCACCCCCGGGGCCTGAGGGGACAGAGGCAAGATGGCAGGGCTGAGCATGTGGACTTTCACAAACAACACAGAGGCCACACTATACATCTGAAATAAGGGAACAGAACATCCTCTTGTACTCTGTTCATCAGAATAGGCTACAAGAGCTTTTACGTTTAAGGCTAGAAAGTTCTACTGGCAAAACAAACAGTTATAAACATTGCACAGATTCTGCCATTTCAATCACTGAAAATCCTGCAGGTGTGCATCACCTTGCAAAGTTAATGGCAAGCAGGGGATCATGAATATCATCCAGTTCAAGATGCCTTTCAGCAATGGACTGCATCTTGATTAGGTTCTCTTTGGTTGCCTGCTGCTCAGTAAGAACCTGTGGAGTGGAATCTTCTCCATGTCGAAGCCGGGACTGTACAGATTCCAGAAAGAGGGTGTACAAGCTTTTTCTTTCTGCATCTGAAACAAAGAAATATGTAAAGTGAACTATGTTCTGGTGAACAATATTAAGTAACATTAAGAAATAGTAAGTAATGTCATCCTAAGACAGCCTGTTATTATTTTTCCTGTGGCCTATGAAGGTCCACCCTATTTCTTTACCTTTACCTTTACAGTGTAGCAAAACTAAACATTTTTATACCCTCTGTTAAAAAACTGCAAAGCTCATTATTAAATATCACATTACATAAGCTACTTTTTTCCGGAACAGAGTAATACCTTAAGCAGGACGCTTTAAAGTTAAGTTCCTACCGTACTGCATAACTATAACACTAAGAGAAGTCACAATTTCATTGGAAAAAACACTTCCAACAGTGGCCTGGAAAGCTCATTACGTTTTACCAGTCAGTTGAAAATGAAATAATCTACAAAGTGAAAATATTATTTCAAGTAGAAACAGTAATGTAAAATAATTAATTCAACACTGAGATGATTCACAAGTCAAATAAAAAAAGACCAGAAATTATATGATTTTCTCAATATCTATGATCAAGTCTGAACTGCTCATCAACAAATTCCTACCTGCCAGGGTTCATGGTTTTCAAGAGCTAAACACTTCGAGACCAGCTTGAGCAAGAGCAAGACCCCATCTCTACTAAAAAAATAGAAAAAAAATTAGCTGGACAACTAAAAATAGAAAAAATTATCTGGGCATGGTGGTATGTGCCTGTAGTCCCAGCTACTTGGGAGGCTGAGGCAGGAAGATTGCCTGAGCTCAGGAGTTTGAGGTTGCAGTAAGCTACGATGATGCCACTGCACTCCAGCCCAGGCAACAGAGTGAGACCCCCGTCTCAAAAAAAAAAAAGAAAGAAAGAATGAAAGAAACTCCTCATCTGTAAAGTCACACACAGACTGAAAGTGAAGGGACAGAAAAAGATATTCCATGCAAACAGAAACCAAAAGCAGGCAGGAGTAGCTAAACTTATAGCAGACAAAACAAACTTCAAGTCAAAAGCTATAAAAAGAAACAAAGAAAGACATTACATAAAAACAAAGGAATCAATTCAGAAAAAGAATATAACGTAAATATATTCACACCCAACATTGGAGCACCCAGACATAAAAAGCAAATATTATTAGATCTAAAAGGAGAGATGGACTCCAATACAATAATAGTTGAGGAATTCAACAACCCACTCTCAGCCATAGACAGATCATCTAGACAGAAAATCAACAAAGAAACATCGAATTTAAACTGCACCACAGACTAGATGGACCTAAACAGATACTTACAGAGACATTTCACCTAACAGCTGCAGAATACATATTCTTTTCATCAGCATATGGAACATTTTACAGGACTGACCATATATTAGGACACAAATGTTCAAAAATATTTTTAAAAATTGATATATCAAGTATCTTATCTGACCACAACGGAATAAAACTAGACATCAATAACAAGAAGAACATTTGAAACTATATAAATACATGGAAATTAAACAAGTTCCTGAATGACCAATGGGTGAAGGAAAAAAATCAAGAATGAAATTAAATAATTTGAGCTCAGTGGCTCAATAATCCCAGTTACTTGGGAGCCTGAGGTGAAAATATTACTTAATTCCAGGAGTTCAAGACCAGCCTGGGCAACAAGGTGAGACTTGGCTGTCAAAAATAAAAATAAATAAATAAATAAATAATTTCTTGAAACAAATGAAAATACAAACACAACATATAAAAACCTATGGGGGGCCGGGCGCGGTGGCTCACGCCTGTAATCCTAGCACTCTGGAAGGCCGAGGCGAGTGGATCGCTCGAGGTCAGGAGTTTGAGACCAGCCTGAGGAAGAGCGAGACCCCGTCTCTACTAAAAATAGAAAGAAATTAGCTGGACAGCTAAAAATATATACAGAAAAAAATTTGCTGGGCATGGTGGCGCATGCCTGTAGTCCCAGCTACTCGGGAGGCTGAGGCAGGAGGATCACTTGAGCCCAGGAGTCTGAGGTTGCTGTGAGTGAGGCTGACACCACGGCACTCTAGCCCATGCTGTCTCAAAAAAAAAAAAAGAAAAAAACACCTATGGGACACAGCAAAAACAGTATTAAGAGGCAAGTTTAAAGTAATAAATGCCTACATCAAAAAACTACAAACATTTCAAATAAACAATCTAACACATCTAGAAAAGTAAGAACAAACCAAACCCAAAATTAATAGAAGAAAATTAAGATCAGAGCAGAAATAAAAAAAATTCAGGGCCGGGCGCAGTGGCTCACACCTGTAATCCTAGCATTCTGGGAGGCCGAGGCAGGTGGATCGCTTGAGCTCAGGAGTTCGAGACCAGCCTGAGCAAGAGCGAGACCCCGTCTCTACTAAAAATAGAAAAATTATCTGGCCAACTAAAATATATATATATAAAAAAATTAGCCGGGTATGGTGGAGCATGCCTGTAGTCCCAGCTACTCGGGAGGCTGAGGCAGTAGGATCGTTTAAGCCCAGGAGTTTGAGGTTGCTGTGAGCTAGGCTGACGCCACGGCACTCACTCTAGCCCGGGCAACAAAGTGAGACTCTGTCTCAAAAAAAAAAAAAAAAAAAAATTCAGACTAAAAAAAAATTACAAAAGGTCAATTAAAGAAAAAGTTGGTTTTCTGAAAAGATAAACAAAATTGACAAGCCTTTAACTGGACTAAGAATAAAAGAGAGAAGACCCAAGTAAAACAAATTAGAAACAAAAAGGAGACATCACAATGGATATTACAGAAATACAAAGGATCATTAGAGACTATGAACAACTATACACTAATAAATTTGAAAACCTAGAGGAAATGGATACATTTCTGGACATATACAACCTACCAAAATCAAACCAAGAAAAAATAGAAAACCTGAGAAGATCAATAAAAGTAAGAGATTGAATCAGTAATAAAAAGTATACCAACAAAGAAAAGTTGGGACTGGGATGGCTTCACTGCTGAATTCTACAAAACCTTTAAAGAAGAGTTAATACCAATTCTTCTCACAAACTATCCAAAAAAAATTAAAGCAGAGAAAATTCTTCCAAAGTCATCCTATGAGGCCAGTATAACCCTGATACCATAACTGGACAAGGTACCCCCCCAAAAAACCCCCAAAAAACAAAAAACAAAAAAACTACAAGCCAATGTCCTTGATAAACATAGACACAAAAATCCTCAACAAAATACTAGCAAACCAAATCTGATAGGGCATCAAGAAGGCAATACACCATGATCAAGTGGGATTTATCCCAGGAATGCAAGAATGGTCCAACATACCCAAATCAATAAATGTTAAACATCATACTAACGGAATGAAGGACAAAAACCATATAATTTCAACACACAGAGAAAAAGCATTTGATAAAATTCAACATCTCTTCATGATAAAAACTCTTAATAAGTTAGACATAAAAGGAAAGTACAGCAACATCATAAAGGCCACATATGATAAATCCACAGCTAACATAATACTGAGCTGAGAAAAGCTGAAAGCTTTTCCTTCAAAAACTGGGACAAGATAAGGCTGCCACTCTGACCATTTTTATTCAACATAGTACTAGATGTCCCAGCCAGAGTAATTTGGCAAGAGAAAAATATTAATATAAAGGACATTCAAACTGGAGAGGAGGAGGTCAGATTATCCCTGTTTGCAGACTACATGATCTTATATATAGAAAAACCTAAAGACTCTACCAAAAAGCTTTTAGAACTGATAAATTAATTCAACTGATAAATTAATTTAACTGACAAATTAAAGTTGTAGGATACAAAATCAACATTTAAAAATCAGTAGTGTTTCTATACATGCACGATGAGCTAGTGAAAAAGAAATCAAGGAAGCAATCCCAATATATAATACCTGGAAAAAAAAAACTACAAATAAATTTAACCAAGGAGGTGAAAGACCTCTACAAGAAAACTACAAAACACTGATTAAAGTAAATGAAGAAGATACAAACGGAAACACATCCCATGCTCATGGATCAGAAGAATTAATATTGCTAAAATGACCATTCTATCCAAAGCAATCTACAAATTCAATGCAATCCCTATTAAAATACCAAGGTCATTCTTCACAGAAATAGAAAAAAAAATCCTAAAATTTGTATGGAATCACAAAAGACCCTGAATAGCCAAAGGCATCTGAGCAGAAAGAACAAAACTGGAGGCATTATACCACCAGACTTCAAAACATACTACAAAGCTGTAGTTACCAAAATTGCATGGTACTGGCATAAAAACAGACACATAGACTAATGGAACAGAATAGAGAACCCAGAAATTAATCCATGTATGTATAGCCAACTGATTTTTGATGAAGGTGCCAGGAACACTCACTGTGGAAAGGATAGACTCTTCAATAAATGGTGCTGAGAAAACTAGATATCCATACGCAGAGAAATAAAACTAGATCCTTACCTTTCACACTATAGAAAAATCAACTCAAAATGGATCAAAGACCCAAATGTAAGACCCAAAACTATAAAATGACTAGAAGAAAACATAGGGGAAACACTTCAGGACATTGGTCTGGGAAAGAGCTTAGGAATAAAACTTCAAAAGCACAGGCAACAAAAGAAAAAATAAACAAATGGGACTAAACCAAACTAAAAAGCTTCTGAACAGCAAAGGAAACAATCAAGAGAGGGAAAAGACAACCTACAGAATGGGAGAAATTATTTGCAAACTATTAATCCAACAGTGAGTTAATATCTAAAATATACAAGAAATTTAAACTTCTCAGTAACAACAAAAATCTGATTTAAAAAAAGGCAAATGATCTGAACAGACTTTTCTCCAAAGAAGTCATACAAATGACTAACAAATACATGAAAAAATGTCCAGCATCACTAATCATTGGGAAAATGCAAATCAAAACCACAATGAGGTATCATTTCACCCTAGTTAAGATGGCTATTATCAAAAAGACAAAAAATAACTAATGCTGGTGAGGACGTTGAGAAAAGGGAACTCATATACTGTTGGTGGGAATGTGAACTAGTACAGACACTATGGAGAACATTATGGAGGTCCCTCAAAAAAAAAAACCACAAATAGAACTATCATGTGATCCAGCAATACCACTACTGGGCATTTACCCAAAGGAAAGGAGATCAGTATGTTGAAGTGACATCTGCACCTCTATGTTTATTGCAGCACTAATCACAATAGCCAAGATACAGAATCAACTTCAGTGCCCAACAACAAATGAATGGATAAAGAAAATGTGGTTATATATACACAAGAGACATTTTATTCAGACATAAAAATGAATGAAATCCTGCCTTTTGTGGCCACACCAATGGAACTGGAGGACATTATGCTAAGTGAAATAAGCCAGGAACAGAAGTTAACCACATGTTCCCACTCGTGTGTGGAAGCTAGAAAATGTTGATCTTATAGAAGTTAAAAGTAAAACAAAGGATACTAGGGGCTGGGAAGGGTAGGGGAAAAGGAGGGATAAGGGAGGTTTGTTAAAGGATACAAAATTATAGCTAGATAGGAGGAAAAAGTTCGACTATTCTACATTATTATAGGATGACTATTGACAACAATATTTTATAGTTTTGAATAGCTAGAAGGAGGATATTGAATGTTCCCAACACAAAGAGATGATAAATATCTGAGATGATGAATATGCTAATTACTATGATCTGATTACTATACGTTCATTACATGAATTGCAGCATCACTATGTACCCCATAAATAAGTACAATTGATATGTGCCAATTAAATAATAATAAAGTAAAAAAAAAAGAAAAATGCCAGAGAATTATTATTATTATTATTTTTTTTTTTTTTGAGGCAGAGTCCTGCTCTGTCACCCTGGCTAGAGTGCCATGGCATCAGCCTAGCTCACAGCAACCTCAAACTCCTGGGCTTAAGCAATTCTTGTGCCTCAGCCTTCCCGTGTAGCTGGGACTATAGGCATGTACCACCATGCCCGGCTAATTTTTTTCTATATGTATTTTTAGCTGTCCAAATCATTTCTTTCTATTTTTAGTAGAGACGGGGTCTCACTCTTGCTCAGGCTGGTCTCGAACTCCTGACCTCAAGCAATCCTCCCGCTTTGGCCTCCCAAGTGCTAGGATTACAGGCGTGAGCCACCACGCCAGGCCCAGAGAATTATTTTTTAAAGCACCAGTCCTAAGGAATCAAAAGGACAATGCATGTGGAACTTATTGTCACTGCTTTTTCAAACACAGTGTTAAAAGTTTCCAATGATGAAAATCTTTTGTTCAATCAAGAGCAGCATGATTATTAATTCAATCATGGCAATAATTTCCACTAAAATAAGAGGGTTTGATGACTTTCAAACTAAAAAATAGTAGATACCTCAGGATGACAAGAGCGAACAGGGAGAAGTTGTCCTGACACTGAGGGAGACACATGAAAAAGGGACAGGCTACCTCTGGCCGCTGCCTGGCAGATGGTGCTCTCTGCGCACTGCAGGTTCTTCAGCAGCTGCATTGACTTGCCAGCCATTATGATCTGCTTCAGGACAGGTTTGAGGAAGGACACCATGGTGTGCTGTCTGCTGGAGGGCCCCTGGTCACTGCCAGAACTCGCACTAGCGTTATCACTCATTTTTTCTTCATTTTCTGTCTTTTCCGATACACTATATAATGTGTAAGTTGCATACCAGAAGTCTCTGTGATTTACCGGAACATTTTTGTTTCTAAAGAGAGTCAAAAGAATTTTAAACTTTAACCTCTCTTCCTAAAAAACAACACTATACCTATTCTAGTTAAGGTATGTTGTCCAGACATTCCAAAACGAATGCAATCTTCAGGCAAAATGAGGCAGTTTTAATCTGGACTCAGTTTAGCACAGAAAAGCAGATAAATACTCTGAATAATATCGGTAAAATTTAAGTACAGTTTCCTAAATTGGAATTAAACAAAATAAGACTAATTTGGTCCTCTTTAAAAGTACAATAAAATTTACCCATTTACCATCTCTTGTTAAAAAAATTTGCAGACTTCTCTACCTTTTTTCCCTAGAAAGATTCTTCACTGGACTGCTTCTAACAATGAAATTATGGTCACTCATCACCTTAGAAGAATAGTCAGAATCCCATTTTCACAAAAATTCTCATGTGAGACTGATGAAACAGGACATAGTGACAGACATGAGACTTAGCTGAAGGAAGGCCAGTTCATTTATATACGAGCCCTGTGTAAACAGTGTTACCCTTCCAGAACACTAAGGACTTAAAGTTATCCTTCCTAATGAGTTCAAGGGATAGCTATCAATAGAAATCATACATTTAAACAGACTTCAGGCCGGGCGCGGTGGCTCACGCCTGTAATCCTAGCACTCTGGGAGGCCGAGGCGGGTGGATTGCTCGAGGTCAGGAGTTCGAGACCAGCCTCAGCAAGAGCGAGACCCTGTCTCTACTAAAAATAGAAACAAATTATCTGGCCAACTAAAATATATATATAGAAAAAATTAGCCGGGCATGGTGGCACATGCCTGTAGTCCCAGCTACTCGGGAGGCTGAGGCAGTAGGATCGCTTAAGCCCAGGAGTTTGAGGTTGCTGTGAGCAAGGCTGACGCCACGGCACTCACTCTAGCCCGGGCAACACAGCGAGACTCTGTCTCAAAAAAAAAATAAATAAATAAAAAAATAAACAGACTTCAAATTTAAAACTGAGTTAAAAGAGTACAAGTAGTCCTACATTGCAGTTTATATGATTCTATTCAGAATAATCAATTAACTGAAGGGAAATCATCATAAATGGATTGACATTTTCCTTAATTGTTTTATTAAATATTATACTGAGATGGTTAAAAAATTCTGAGAAATAACTATATTAGAGGCATACATTTGACATTTTCATAGCTTTTAATGTACTGATAATTTACAATGGGAATAACTGAAGCCATCTGATATCACCTAAATTCATTTTATGTGAAGCAGTGTGCACTTTAGCATACCAGTCACCTATGAATCATCCAAAAATATAATTTGCTAAAGAAAAGCTATGAACTGACATAAAATTCGGACAAAGATATTTTTAATTGGCTGGTACTGACATCTACAAAAATGACACAGAACTTGCCTATGGTGACAACACAGCTCCGTCATTCGAACTGTGCTTTCTCAGTACTATCTGAAACTAACAAAAGCATTTGATTTTCAGGTGGGAGCAAATTAATGAAATCAGCACTCCCATGTGTCCTGAGTTCCCAGCTGCAACATCTGCCTCACCTCTGGATGATGAACTCCCTGGCGCCGTCCCACAGGTGCCCGTGCACAATCCACTCGTCCACTGTCTGCAGGTAGGGCCGTACTGTCTCCACCCAGAGAGAGAACAGGAGGGAGACCTGAGGTCGAGAGTGCACACAAGTCAACTCTCAGAGCGGCCTGATCACTAGGTAAAATGAGGTTCAAACAGTTCTGAAATGCCTTTTAAAAAGTAATCAGATTTCTGTGTTTTTTGGACACAAAGAAATTAAAAATCCAAAAACGTACACTATAAAATCCTTATGAAAAATATCACCTAAATATGAGATAACCATATTGTTTTAGTACATACAGGGACCCTCTTAAGAGTGAGAATTACACAGGGAAGCAGGTTTGGTTGCAAACAGGTATGGTTTCCTGATCTAAATATTACTACCAGCACAGTATCTACTACGACTGAGATTACTTCACTCTCCTACAGTTCTCAAAAAAGGACAAAAATGAGAGAAATTAACTGCCTTTCTATTGAAATGTAATACCAAATGGTGAGAAGATAAAGTTATACCAACAAATTAGAAAGTATGCACCCAAACAAGCCTGCAGCTTTCTAGATTAGTCTCTAGATTTGTATTTTTAAAAAATCGTGGTAAAAAAGTATAACATAAGATTTACCATCTCAACCATTTTTAAGTTCAGTGGTTTCAAGTACATTCACACTGTTGTGACAGATCTCCAGAACTTTTTCTTGTAAAACTGAAACACTGTACCCAATAAACAACTCCCTATTCCCTGGCCCTGGTAACCACCATTCCACTTTCTATGAATATGGCTACTTTAGGGACCTCACATAACAGATTTGTGTTCTCATATGGGAAAGGGTTATTGCAAATGTCTCTATAAATCAGCTAGGTATTTTTCACAGCTTGCTTCTTTGTTCTTGCCTCATCCTTCTGTTGATCTTGGCAATTAGAGCTGAAAAGCCAGTTTCCTGTAGCCTTGAATTTGGAAGCTAATTTTAAAACGCTGAACAACTATCTGACAAGCCACGACATTAGCATAATTTAACAAACAACTGTGATGGCTATCCACCACTCTTTTGCTGTGTGGGATGGAGTGACACACTTTAGACTAGGCAGAGGTCCCACATACAGTTTGCTCAGAGGCTTCTCCAACACTGTCGTATTCAAGAATGGCCTTGTACAGGGTGTTGAGCAGGTGAGAAGCCCGGACGACATTCCGAGTGTCAGGTGGAACTTCTGCTACTCCAGTACTAAACACTTTGTGCAGAACCTTGAGCTGAGCCAACCGAGATGACAACTTATCCACCACTATTGCAAGAGTTATTGTAGTATCTGCAAATATCAATAAATGAAAGTCAACAGCAAGGAAAAGTATCAGCATACAATATGTGACATAAATGCTCAGCTACTTATTAGGCTTATGGAAAGGCATGACAAAACAGAGGATGGTGGGTTTTAATCTCACATCACAAGGAACTAATTCCCCTAAGGAAGAAAGAACTGCAAGTTAGGGAGAAAGAGACAACGCAGCAGAAAAATAATGTATAAAGGAACTGACAGTTCACAGAAAAGCAGAGACAAGTTATTCTTAGACATAAAGAGAGTCATTCAACCTCACTTACAATAAAAGAATGAAAATTAAAATGATACCAGGTAAAACAAAAACATCCACAATGGGAGGATGTGGTGACAACAAAGGGCTACACAAGCAAGTTCCTGTGGAGTGATGGCACAGCGCAGTACCCTCAATGTAGAAGTGGTTATGCAGATTTATACATGTGATAAAACGGCACAGAACTATGCACAAAGATATCACTTCTCCTGCTGCCAGCCACTCAAATCAAGTACCTGTAACAGTGTTGAAACCCACGTCAGGTCTGCAGTCTGGCAAATGTGCTGTGCCAGTGTCAGCTTCCCAGTCTTGAGCATATACTAGAATTACGTAACGTTTCCCCACTGAAGGAAGCAAGGTGATAGGAACATGGGAACTTTCTGTACTATTTTTTGTGGTAATTGAAAATAAAAGTGAAGGGAGAAAAAAACTATACTGGGCTACCATTTTACACCTGCCACATTGGTGAAGACCAAAAAGTTTGATAACACACTGTTGGCAAGAGTTTGAGGAAACAGGTATTCATACATATTGCTGGCAAGAGTATAAATTTATTTTCCTGTACCTCCCTGGAAAGCAACGTGGCAAAACCTAGCATAATCACACATGCCATTACATATCACTGAACCCAGCAATTCCATTTTTAAGAACTTACCCTACAGATAACTTGCTCCATGTGTATGATTACGGATATGTCTAAGTGGTTATCACTGCAGCACTGCTGGTAACAGCAAACAATTGGAAACAAGTTAAATGTCCATCAAGGAGGATTGGACTATGATACAACCATACGGTGAAACACTCAATTTGTAAAAAGGAAAAAGGAGGCTCTTTATATAGTTGTACAGTACAATCCTCAAAATCTAAATTAGAAAACAACTTAAAGAGTAGTATAACGACTATGGGTTTGTGTACATGCATATGCCTCACTTGTGTATGTCTAAACTACTTCTGGAAGGACGTACAAGACACTGAGGACCTGGTTGTCTCTGGGGAGGGGAAATGACTGGCTCAGGAACTAGAGCAGGAAGAATGTTTCACTCTAAATCCTTCTGTAGTTTTTTGATTTTTAAAGATACGAATAGCTTAAAAATATAAATTTTAAACTTTAAAAATGAACGCATTCATGAGATTACTTGTTTGTTATGCAACTTTCAAACCTTACATCAATGAATAACCTAAATGGCATTCAAAATATGAACTATTCAAACTAAACAGGACTTCAAACAAAAAAAATGAATTGTGTGTCTTATGAGTATAAGTGAAGAACATTTAAATACCATTATTGATGATGCACTTCTCAATTTCTGTAAGTTCCTCTTTGAAACTAATGAAATATTTGTATAGGGCCCACATGAAAGCCTGATAGGTTCTAAAGGGAGCTTCAGTCGACTTCTTAGGAACAGAACCACTTCCAGGTGGCAAGCTTTCAGAACTGTGTCCCATGACTTCATCGATGAACTCCTGGAGTCGAAATACAACCTGGCCATATGCTGCTATTTGTTCCAGCACAGATCGTAAACAGCTCTATGACAGAAGCAAACTATAATTATTTAAAGTTGGTCTTCTGTAAACATTCAAATTCATTTTCCCCTCACAGTAAAATATTTATTTTGTGATTGTTTTAAACAGTATGTTTAGTAGAACACAAAGTAATAAAATTATGAATATTTAGTTTTATATTCAAAGAAAAAAGAGTACTAATTTCAATAGAATACAGAATTGTGGCTTATATTTTTTAAAAACACATATAAGGTAAATGTACTGTAGGCAAAAAACATATAGATATTACAGCTTTCCCAATACAGAATGACAGAAATAAAAGGCAGAAAATGCAAATCAAAATCAAATACATCAAAAACAATATTAAAGAATTCTCTAAGTATGTAAAGATGCACAACTTAACTTTCTTTTTGGATCTTAAATGTATTTAATAGTTATTTTAAATACTATAAAATGTCCTAAAATTATATTGCCACAGTTTAAATACTATCATTTAATTCTTGAATTACAATAAATACAAATAACTTACATGTGTCAAATGAGTTACTATGATATTGTTTCTCACTGTTACCTTCCCATCTATCAACTGAAATATAAAGAGCTTTTTCACTCCTGAAAGTAACCTGAAATGAAATTAAAAATCGATGAATGTACTTTAAGTCTAGAAAATGTTCACTATAGTATGCCCAGGAAATTTTTATTAAAAATTCAGAATTGGGGGGCAAAAATAAGAATAATTGGAAATTATTAGATAACAAGAAAATGGAAGGCATTGATCTTTTTATCTGATTACCTTAAGACTCAAGATATTTCAATGTCACCTTACAGAGAAGTCTAAAACAGTGTTGCCAAAGTATCTCTCTCACATACTTGATGACCCAAAAAGATCCTCCCATTTCTACAAATGTCAATATCATACTTTATGGTGAGAGCACCAGGACCTGGAATTTCTGTAGTGATAGCACCACATATTGCATTAGATTCCTGGGTTTCAAGTATGGGCACAGGCTTTCATTGATATACTCTGCCTATTAAAGACAGTCAGCAGCAAACTTTGCTTTGAATTCATATTAAAAAAAAAAATGATGGACTAATCTAATTAAGTCATATATTAAATTATTTAACCTGGGAAAGAAGTAAATATAACAAAATCTCACAATCTCCATAGTCAAATCTGAAATCTAAACTTCATACCTAATGGCCTATTTCTAGTTTACTTGTGAAAAACCCCAGAACACTTTCCTTTAAAGCCTTTCAGACTATTAATTAGGTTAACAGATCTTACCATAGGGTTTCCCGAATAACCTGTGTCTCGGTAACAAAGACTCTGTCATCTGGAACATACAACGGATCGCTGCTGTACAAGTGTTGGTCCCTGTTAGCAAATATCAAATGCCAATGGAAAGGTTTGTAACTAAGTAAAATAACTTGTCTCAAAGGATACATGCAATTTAGTGCTAACTTAAATAATAATAATCAATTAAGCAAATAAACATAATAAACACCTAAATGCCTCCCGTATTTATTTTCACAAATCAACTGAAATACTCTGAGAAGCACTTTCAGAGCAATTCCAACTGTTATGTTAACTGCTGATTTAGGCAAATGTTTAAAACTATGCAATGTTGTTTTCTAGAAAACAGTAAGTACATTTTTGTAATAAGTGTACTAAAACAGAAATCAAATAATGGCCTAATATGTACCAATACATTCACATTGAAATTACCAACAAAAAATCAAACCACAGATTAAAATTAAATACTATAATTTCATTATTTTCACTAATAATAAAATAATTAAAAACTGTTCAATTACAATTGTTAAAAACAACTAACAAGTTTAAATTTCAGGGAAGTACTTGATTTAAATCACAAATCAAAGCCAAATGTTTAAACATCAAAGTTTCTTCTATCATTACATTAAAACAAAAATGTAGCTTCTTACCAGATAGCAGCTAAATTGGAGTGCAAATGTAAACTATGAGGAAACCGTGAGGGCCTCACCATCCAGTACTGATGAACTACGTGCTGTTCTAGCCAGCTTCGGTCATCTGGTTCATCTGCTGGAAATAAATGCAATAAGTTTTAGTTATAATAGCTAACAAAAAAAAAAATACTGGGTCAATTCTGCCACAATATCTGGACTCATGACTCCACTCAAACATACACTTGAAAATAGTTCTTCAACTATAACAGCTATTTGAAATTATTTATATACACATGACCACTTATTTAAAATACACATACAAAATTGAATTAAATGTCATTGGTTAAAAAGTAAAAAAAAAAAACTCTCCATTTTAAAATATAAATGATATAGTTGAATAGTTCAATAACCATTAAGGAAGTTGAAATGTTAACTAAAGACCTTCCCAATCACCTCTAAAGCCTCAGAACTGGCACTGAATGTTCAAGGATTAAATTCATGAGTGGATAAAGACAATGTGGTATATATATGCCATGGAATAACAGCCATAAAAGAAATAAAATAATGTTATTTATAGCAACTTGGAGGGAACCAGAGACCATTATCCTAAGTTAAACATCTCAGGAATGGAAAACCAAACACCATATGTTCTCACTAGTAAGTGGGAGCTAAACAATGGGTACACATGGGCACAAAGCGATATAAAAGGACATGAGAAACAAAGAAAGGGGGAAGGTGGGAGGAGGGTGAGGGATAAAAACTTACCTTTTGGGTACAACGAACACTAGTCTGGTGACGGACACATCAAAAGCTCGGACTTAAACATTATACAAGGTATCCATGCAACAAAAATACTTATACCCCACAATTAATATTTTGAAATAAAAATAAATACATAAATAAATTTTCAAGGATTAGATAATCTCTATGTTACATAGGTTATTTCAAAAAGTAGAAAAAGAGAAAGCTTCTAACATTTTATGAGGCCAATATAACCATGTTATTAAAATCAGATAACGATACAAGAAAGGCAATTCATCAAAGAATAAAGATGAAAAATCCGACATTAAAAAATAACTAGTCTAGGCTGGGCACAGTGGCTCACGCCTGTAATCCTAGCACTCTTGGAGGCCGAGGCGGGTGGATGGCTCAAGGTCAGGAGTTTGAGACCAGCCTGAGCAAGAGTGAGACCTCGTCTCTACTAAAAATAGAAAGAAATTATCTGGCCAACTAAAAATATATATACATAAAAAAAAAAAAAAAAAAAATGAGCCGGGCATGGTGGCGCATGCCTGTAGTCCCAGCTACTCGGGAGGCTGAGGCAGGAGGATCGCTTAAGCCCAGGAGTTTGAGGTTGCTGTGAGCTAGGCTGACGCCACGGCACTCACTCTAGCCTGGGCAACAAAGCTAGACTCTGTCTCAAAAAAAATAAAAAATAAAAAAAATAAATAACTAGTCTAATCCAACAATATACTAAAAAATAAAATGATCAAGGATACTGCTCAGAAATTCAAAGAAAATCTATCAATGTGGTAATAGGATAAAAGAGAAAAATTGTGAGATTATCTCACAGATAAAGAATACCATTTGATAAAATTCAACATTTATTGATGATTTAAGGCTCCTACAAAGAAAGGGAATAGAAGGAAATCATCTTAATTTGATAAAGGCATACTCAGAACTGAACCAAACACCCATCATACTTTTTTTTTTTTTTGAGACAGTCTCGCTCTGTTGCCCTGGCTAGAGTGAGTGCCGTGGCGTCAGCCTAGCTCACAGCAACCTCAAACTCCTGGGCTCAAGCAATCCTTCTGCCTCAGCCTCCCGAGTAGCTGGGACTACAGGCATGCACCACCATGCCTGGCTAATTTTTTCTATATATATATTTTTAGTTGGCCAGATAATTTCTTTCAATTTTTTTTTTTAGTAGAGATGCGGTCTTGCTCTTGCTCAGGCTGGTCTCGAACTCCTGAGCTCAAACGATCCGCCCACTTCAGCCTCCCAAAGTGCTAGGATTACAGGAGCCACCACACCCAGCCAGATGATCTACTCTTTAAGGTTGCTTCCAGCTCTTTCTAGAGTCTATCAATTCATAACACCTCCCCTAAAAACTAAAAAAGCAGACTTTCAAATTGGAAAATAAGTTGTATAGATCTTTTCCTTTTCTTTAGTTACCAATGTCAGCAAAGTTAATCCTTCTCCAACAAAAAATAAATGGAAATATTTAGGACTAACAAAGTTCTCAGAACTATAAAAAAGAAAAGAAGAACAAAACTGTATTCTAAATGCATTAATTCAACATTAATTACACTGCTACTACTTAGGCATTATATAAAAAAGATCTACTAATGGTTTTAAAAGATTTGTTTTATAAGGATGGCAGATCTTACCCATCACATGGAACTGATCTCAAAGCTTGCCTTTCCCTCTAGGGAATTCCTCTATCAGAAAAGTCAGCAACCAACAACACACAATACCTTTCCAGCTGACACAAGGACCCAGGTTTCTGTTTTCATCTTGTTCTTCTAATGGCGTCCTGTCTACCTGAATTCCAGAGTCCTCTCTGCTTAAGGGTTGTTGATCATCTTCGTCTTCACTTTCTTCAGACCAGATCTGATTTAAAAAGAAAATATGCTTACCCTTACAGAGTGTAACACAGCAATTTAGGTTAAAAGATTAAGAAAACTTTGGAAGAAAAGCAAAAACATTGAAGTAACATGGACAGAAAAACAAAAACTAAATGAAATTTTTTAAAAATCCCTTGAAAGTGGCTATGATAGGGATGGAATTATTATTATTTTTCTCTTTTTCTATAATGATGTTGCCACCATAATGAATGGAATTAATTTTGGTGGCAAAAAATACAGGGAAATGTTTTTGTTGAGAAAAATTTGAAGATCCAAATACTGACCCATATAAAAAATACACAGGTTTGAGTACAATATAAAAAAATCATGGGCCGGGCGCGGTGGCTCACACCTGTAATCCTAGCACTCTTGGGAGGCCGAGGCGGGTGGATTGCTTGAGGTCAGGAGTTCGAGATCAGCCTCAGCAAGAGCGAGACCCCGTCTCTACTAAAAAAATAGAAAGAAATTATCTGGCCAACTAAAATATATATATAGAAAAGATTAGCTAGGTATGGTGGTACATGCCTGTAGTCCCAGCTACTGGGGAGGCTGAGGCAGTAGGATTGCTTAAGCCCAGGAGTTTGAGGTTGCTGTGAGCTAGGCTGACGCCACGGCACCCACTCTAGCTCGGGCAACACAGCGAGACTGTGTCTCAAAAAAAAAAAAAAAATCATGGATTCTGTTTGAAGGATATCATGAAAAAATGTTAACACTCAGGTGACTGACTAGAAGATATCTGCAATATCTAAAATCTAGGAATGAAAGATCACAGGTCCTTAAGGGATACTAGTATTCATTCCTTTTAATTTCTTAGTAGTAATGATTTAGCTCAAAATTCTAATAAGTAGAGGCCTCAGCCTCTCGAGTAGCTGGGACTACAGGCATGCATCACCATGCCCGGCTACTTTTTCTACATATTTTTAGCTGTCCATAAAATTTCTTTCTGTTTTTAGTAGAGACGGGGTCTCGCTCTTGCTCAGGCTGGTCTTGAACTCCTGACCTCGAGCGATCTTCCAGCCTCGGCCTCCCAGAGTGCTAGGATTACAGGCATGAGCCACCATGCCCGACCATAAGTAGAGTTATTAATAATAACTACTCTGGCTTAGTGAAGAGTGTTCCTGTTTTCACTAAGTTGATCCAGGGCAGAAGGACCCATTAACATCATCTATATCACTTGGCATGTATTTATATTTTCAATAGCAAAACTTTTGCCACTTACTGGTGTGTCCACGTTTGGACCAAGGTCAATTTCTTCACCTTCCATCAAGTATTTTCCCCAGTCAAAATCATCTTTTTTTTCTAAAATGTAACAGAAGAAGTTCTTCAGCATTATCATAAATAACTGAAAAAAAACCCCAAACTATAGCAAAAAAAGGGCAATAAAACTCAAAATAAAATATACTCAGGAAATGAAAGTATAAAAATATTAAAACAATTAATAAATTGATATTCTAATACATTTTACACTTTCACTCGTAAAGGTGAATTTTCTCTTTAAATAATTGAAGATAGTTTAACTTACAAAGTTAAGAACTTAAATAGTCATCCCTCAGTATCTGAGGGGAATTGGTTCTAGGACCCCCACACCTGCTAATACAAAATTCCAGGGATGCTCAAGTCCCTTATATGAAGTGGCAGGTATACGCATATAACCTCTGCACATCCTCCCGTATACTTTAAATCATCTCTAGAGTACTTATATTACTTAATACCATATAAATAGTTGTTATATTGTATTTTTAAAAATTTGTATTTTTAATTGCCGTATTGTTACTTATTTACTTATTTTGAATATTTCTGATCTGCAGTTGGTTGAATCTATGGATTTGGAACCTGCAGATACAGAGGCTGACTGCATTTTAAATGAAATTTTGCAATTGCATCCAAAGCAACAGAAATATTTGCAGATTTTTACAACTTTTAATAAAATCTCAATGTCTAGCAATTAAGTAATAAAATCAATTTCTCTTTTATTTCTTATGTGTTAAACCATCCATCTGGTAACATACCCACTTCTTTATCTCTTCGTGTTTCCACATAATTGCTGTTCGAAGGAGAATCAGACAGACACAGAAGAAGTGACAGTATGGAATAATGTGCATCTGTCTTTAAAACAAAAAATGAAGAACATGAATCACTGAGGTTGGTAAACACTTTCTAAACTAGATTTGAGGAAATGAAACTCCATGATAGTTATGTCTCTAATTCTTTTCCTGGTTTGAGAAAACATGAGTTATACCAAAATAAATTCTAATCTCTAAACTTTTTTCATAGTTCAAGTATGTACACATAAGGAACCTCAAAGCTATCTGAGGTCTGAGTTCTACATTCCTTTTTTTTTGAGACAGGGTATCACTATGTTACCCAGCCTGGAGTGCAGTGGTACGATCTTAGCTCAGTGCAGCCTGGAATTCCTGGTCTCAAGCGATTCTCCTGCCTCAACCTCCCAAGTTACTGGGACTACAGGTGCATGCCACCATACCTGGCTAATTTTTAAAAAATGTTTTTTTAGAGACGAGGTCTTGATATGACACCCAGCCTCGTCCTGAATTCCTGGTCTCAAGTGATCCTCCTGTCCTAGCCTCCCAAGTATCTGGGATTATAGGTGCAAGTCACCGCACCTGGCTTGAGTCCTGTATTTTTAACAAGTATAAGACTTCTGATAGGACATCTGAAAAACTGAAAACCTTTTCTCTAAGATCTGGAACATGACAAGGATGCCCACTTTCACCACTGTTTCAATACAATTCTAGAAGTTCTAGCTAGAGCAATCAGACAACAGAAAGAAATAAAGGGCATCCAAATTGGAAAGGAAGTCCTTGTTTGCAGACGATATGATCTTACATCTAGCGAAACCTAACGATTCTACAAAAAACTATTAGAATTGATAAATTCAGTCAAGTTGCAGGATACAAAATTAACATACAAAAATAAGTAGCATTTTCATATAAAATGGAAAAAAAATCTGAAAAGGAAACCAAGAAAGCAATCCCATTTACAATAGCTACAAATAAAATAGAACATCTAGGAATAAATTTAACCAAAGAAGTGAAAGATCTCTGTAATGAAAACTATAAAACATTGATGAAAGAAATTGAAAAAATGGACACACAAAAAATGGAAAGATACTCCATTCTCATGGATTGGAAGAATCAATATTGTTAAAATGTCCATACTACTTGAAGCAATCTACAGAGTCAATGCAAGCCCCATCAAAATACCAAGGACACTCTTCACAGAAATAGAAAAAATAATCCTAAAATTCATATGGAACCACAAAAGACTCAGAATAGCAAAAGCCATCCTGACCAAAAAGAACAAAACTGGAGGAATTAGATTACCTGACTTCAAATTATACTACAGAGCTCTAGTAACCAAAACAGCATGGTACTGGCATAAAAACAGACACATAGACCAATAGAACAGAATAGGCAATCCAGAAATAAATACATACATCTGTAGTGAACTTAGCTTCAACAAAGTTGCCAAGAACATACAGTGGAGAAAGGACAGTCTCTTCAATAAATGGTATTGGGAAAACTGGATAACCATACGCAGAAAAATCAAACTAGACCTTTATCTCTTACCAAAAATCAAATCAAAATGAAGTCCAAAAATATATCCTTATATTTACGGTAAATTTGTTTTTGACAAAGTTGCCAAGACAATTTGATAGGTAAAGGATAACCTTTTCAACAAACAGTGCTCAGACAGTTGTATATCTGTAAGTAGAAAAAAAATTAACTTAGACCCTTCCTGCACAACACATACAACAATTAAGTCAAAATGGATCACAGACCTAAATGCAAGTGTTAAAGCTATTATATAAAATTTCTAGAAGAAAACAGAAGAAACATCTTCATAGCGTTGGGTTAGGCAAAGAGTTCTTATACGTGACACCAAAAGCATGAGCCATAAAAGAAAGAAATCGATAAAATGGACTTCATTAAAATAAAAAACTTTTGAGCTTTAAAAAACACTAAGAAAATGAGAACCCAGAGATTGGAGGAAAATATTTCTAAACCATTTTTCTGATAAAGAACTTGTGTGAAAAATAACTTGATAACTCAATAAGAAGAAAAATAACTCAATTGAAAAGATGCTTAACCGTCATTAGCTATTACGGAAACATAAATCAAAACCACAATGAGATATTACTACATACTATCTAGGATATCTATAATCAAAATGACAGGCAATAACAAGTGTTGGTAAGGATGTGGAGAAACTAGAACCCTTATACATTGCTAGTAGAAATATAAAATGATGCAGTCACGTTGGGAAACAATTTAGTAGTTTCTTAAAAGGTTAAACCTAAGCCTACCATATAAACCAGCGATTCCACTCCTAGAAATCTACCAATGAGGAATGAAGACATATGACCATACAAAGCTTGTACAAGCATGTTCATAGCAGTTCACTATTCATCATAACCCAAACCTGGCAACAATCTAAATGTCATCCACTGTGAATAAACAAAACGTAGCACAGCCATACAAAAGAATACTATTCAGCAATGAAAAGGAATAGATTACAGACACATGCTACAACATGTATGAACCTCAAAAACTTTATGGTAAGTGAAAGAAGCCAGACACAAAAGACTGCATATTGTATGATGTCATTTATACAAAATGTCCAGAAAAGGCAAATTTATAAATACAGCAAGCAGATCAGAAGTTGTCTGGGGTTAGGGTAGGAGTGGGCACTGATGGCAAAGGGGCTTGCGGAAAATTTTTGGGTACTGGAAATGTTCTAAAACTGGATTGTCGTGATGGTTGCATAACTATACATTATTAAAAATCAGGGAATTGTATATTAACAATGGATGAATTTTATGGTATGGAAGTTATATATCAATAAAGCTGGAAAAAAGTGTTACACTGTAACAGATGTGTCTAAGATGCCACATGGAAAGACAGAAAAGGGTAACCATCCCCTTCTTCGTGTAAGTGGGGTGGAAACCTCTGACAGAGAGGTGGATAGCGAAGCAGATAGGACTGCACAGATTTATTCATTCCTTTAACAAATATGTGTTGTCAACTGTGTCTAGGCGCCTCAGAACAAATCAATCATAGAGCCTTGCACTTGTAAAACTTGCATGTTACAGGGGGAGACAGTCAACAAACGATTACAAACACAATAAAGAAGTGAAATACATAGTATGCATCGAGACAATACTTGAGTTTAATATTAAAGGCTGAGCTTCCTCAGTCAGGAGAAAGGGGAAGAACAATGCAGTGAGGCCTAGGATGTGCCTCAGCAGAGCGAGGGATTGTGGTCCTACCATGTGTCGGGAGCCCATAGCTGAGAGTGTACAGAAAAATGACCTGAGATGGCAATGGAAGGTCAAAGCAGGAATCAGAAGTTACACGCACTGTCTCACTTAAATGTACTGCATAACACAGTTATTTTAATTGGTACAAATTAAACTGAGAGTAAGTCGTTTGCCTTGCCAAAACAGAGATAGTAATATAATAGTACCTAGTGAATATGGTGAATACTATCTCATGAGTATGAGATAGTAATATAATAATACCTAGTGAATACAGTCTTTATGGGTCCTAAAAATGCTTGCCATTATTAATATTTAGGTGTGACAGGGTCTAAATATTCACTTCTACAGTCTACCCGGAAAGCTATATGAAATCAATCAAGAAAATATCTAAAAAAGATCTGCCTTGGCTGGGCGCAGTGGCTCACGCCTGTAATCCTAGCACTTGGGAGGCCGAGGCAGGAGGATCATTTGAGCTCAGGAGTTCCAGACCAGCCTGAGCAAGAGCGAGACCCCGTCTCTACTAAAAATAGAAAGAAATTTTATGGACAACTAAAAATATATAGAAAAAATTAGCCAGGCATGGTGGAGCATGCCTGTAGTCCCAGCTACTTGGGAGGCTGAGGCAGGAGGATTGCTTGAGCCCAGGAGTTTGAGGTTGCTGTGAGCTAGGCTGATGCCACGGCACTCTAGCCGGGGCAACAGAGTGAGACTCTGTCTCAAAAAAAAAAAAAAAAAAAATCTGCCTCCTTGCCCCAAATGGTCCTTGCAGGGTATGAATTCAGAACACTACAGCTCTCTCTCATTCTTCCAGAAATACCTTTATAGACCTTTCCTTAAATAGATGAACAATTTTAAAAAACTGTCTAAAGCTCTCTTCCTGAAGACACCAATTCCCACAGTTGATAAAGAGAAAGCCAGTCAATAACAGGATATTCTTCAAAGGTCATTGTGAAGATTAAATGAGTGATACATGTGTGCAATAAAGGGTTAACTCAGTAGCTTGTGTGGCCCAAACCCTGACATCCCAGAGGTCTTTAGGAATGATCCTTGATGGGCTCTTGAGATAATTTATGAGCCCCTGGGATATCCTGCTGAGAAGGGTGTTTCTGCATGCCAAAGGCCTGGGGCCACACTGTATCAGTTTGACCAGACAGTTTACCTTAACAACATAACTTATGGTGAATGCCTGTTGTCATATGCCAGAGACCCTCGGTATGACCTCCAGAGGGCTGGACATTGAGTAGCTAAGGTCAGTGACGCAGGCACTGTCTGCCTATGTGACCAACCCCCAATAAAAACCCTGGACACCAAGGCTCAGGTGAGCTGCCCTGCTTGGCAACACTTTGCATGTGTTGTCACACACCTTCACTGGGAGAATTAAATGCATCCCCAGGTAACTCTACCGGGAAGGGACATCTGGAAACTTGGGCCTAGTTTCTCCCAGACTTTGTTCTATGCACCTGTTCCCTTTGCAGATTTTAATCTGTATCCTTTCACTGTAATAAACCATAACAGTGAAAATAACAGCTTTTTTTGAGTTATGTGAATCCTTCTGGTGAATCATTGCACCTAAGGGCGGTCTTGGGGACCCCCAGCACAATATGAAAGTGCACCTGGCATTAATAAGTGTCTATAGGCAGTTATTTCCAAGCTCTGGGAAGCCATTTGAAAGTTTTAAGATATCCGAACAGTGCTATTATTTGTGCCCATCTCTGATCTCTATTTCCACAGTAGGTTTGAGGCAAGAAGATGATTAAACAAGAACAAGCTCTTTCATCACAAGCTGACACACACTTGGTTTGATGGCAATACTGAAGTCAATTTCTAGGAGATCCTGTTCTAGCCAGTGACAATACTAAAATAGAACACATGTTCAAACAGTAACGGTAACAAGTTGACAATAATCAGACAAAAAACAGTGTACACAATAGAGATCTTATAATTGAAGGCATACCTTTATTTCCTTTATGCTAGGAAGTGATGCATTTAGAAATTCCTCAGTTAATCTCTTCCAACTAGCAGCTTTGCTGAGATCAGAATGAATGATGAATTTTTCATAAATTCTAAAATATAAAAAAATCAACTATTATAAAGCTCTATTAACAAAAAGATCTAAAAGAAAATACATGTATTTCTGAATATATATATATGAGAATAAAATTGACTTACCCTTCTATTGTCTTTTCTATTTTATGGCTGTTGACATCCAAGAAACGGTGAAATCTAATAAAGACAAAATGTAATTCTTATGCCAATTTTGTCCTATAGCTAAGTAAACTTGTCTCACAGTCCTTCACATCCCCCATACACTCTGAACTCAGCTGTACACTTCCAGAATGGAGTGTACCTCATCTTCCATTACCTCCACCACCAGGCAGGCAAATAATCACAGTGTCTCAGAGACTGCTCAAGCATCCTTTCCTCAGGACACAGATGCATCCTGACCCTCCAACCTTATCCTCTGGCTCCTTTACCTTCCCATAAAGCCCTGTGTCTAACTCCAGCAGAGCACATTCTACATCATGCGTTCCTAATTGTTTTTATGCCAGAGTGAAGCCCAGTGAAGCCTAAGGACGCTTTCTCTGAATAATGTTTTTATTTTTATTTTTTTTTTTGAGACAGAGTTTTGCTCTGTTGCCCGGCTAGAGTGCCGTGATGTCAGCCTAGCTCACAGCAACCTCAAACTCCTGGGCTTAAGCGATCCTACTGCCTCCGCCTCCCAAGTAGCTGGGACTACAGGCATGTGCCACCATGCCCAGCTAATTTTTTTCTATATATATCTTTAGTTGTCCATAAAATTTCTTTCTATTTTTAGTAGAGACGGGGTCTCGCTCTTGCTCAGGCTGGTCTCGAACTCCTGAGCTCAAGAGATCCACCCACCTTGGCCTCCCAGAGTGCTAGGATTACAGGCATGAGCCATTGCGCCCGGCCATGAATAATGTTTTTAAATGCATAAAATAAAATACAAAGGAAACCAAGTATACTGAAATACAGTTGTCAAATATTTCAAAAAGTTTATGATATAGTAAGAGATATAGTTCTTTGCGAAAACATTCAATAACAAGATCTAGCAGTGGGTCAAATAACCACCATTAAAGTAACAGTAAATAATACTTAGAAATGTCTACAACTCTTAACATGACCTGAAAATAGTATGTGATTTCTACTGGTGCCAAAGTCATAGGTAGGCTAACACTACTGTGGTTTGTTGCCTTCATTCATAATGGAAGGAGATGCTACTTTTCAGTCAGAGGTTAGTATAATTTTTTCCTCATCCAAATTTATAAACACCTAAATTATACCTTTGGACCCTCAGGTTAAGAACCCCTATTATACATCACACTGTAATTGATTTTTGTCTCTTTCTTAAGGACAGAGGCTGTATCTTACCCATCTCTGAATTTCTAGGTCCTAGAACATGGCCACAATTTTCAAAAATACAAACGTGAACTATTCATTTTTCTGCTGGATTAAAGCATCATAAAATTACAGCATAGCTTATTCAACTCTTGTTTTCTGTGTTTTAGTACCAAAGCCAGCAATGTGTACTTAAAAGAAGCAAATTACACTACTTAATAATACATCTAATTCTATCCAAGTAAATGGCTGAGCAGAACACCACTTTACCTACTATAATTTAGTTCCTCAATCTGTAAAAGGAGATAGTAACTTCTAATGTCTCTCTCGACTCTAAAATCATGACCATCTGCCTACTGCCATTTATAAAGATAAAGAGAAAAATCATTTGGGATACAACATTTCTGTATTATATGACCTATTTCACACATGGCTATTTTTATAAGTTGCATTTAAGCACTAAGTTTATTATTTCAGAAACTTGGCATGCTTTCAAAGAATCTGAACGCTCTCTATTCCTATTATAAACTAACTGCACTTTATGGCTACGATCATTAAGGTAATCAAGATTACATATTCTGGAAAACTGTTCACTACTCAAGATTTAATTTACAGAAATTAAACAGGTAGAATATTAACAATGACTAACATTCTTTTGGTAATATTAATAATTTTTATGGGTAATGACCAAAAAATTATTGTTTAATTTACATCACCCATAAAGAAAAACAGGAGATCTGACTCCACCTAAATATCTAAACTGTATAAATCTTCAAAAATTAATTACAAGAGACTCTGCATTAGAAATTGTATTACATGACTCAAGTGTACTATGTGCCAGGAACTGTTCTAGGTGCTGGGATACAACTTACATTGTAGCTAGAGGTCGAAGTGGAGGAGACACAGTAAACACTAAATAAAATTATTCAGTGTGTTATGACTTGCATTTTGGAAAAACTTAGCAAAATCTGCAGTGGCCTGGGTAGGGAGAGGGAGTCGGTGAGAACACAATTTCAGAGCGTGACCATACTTTTGCTCTAAAAATTCACTTGCCCATTCACTGAAAAAATGCTTTCCGACGTGCCATGCACTGCGCTAAGCGCAGTAGGCACAGCAGGGAACAGGGCAGACACGGACGCGCTGTCTGGCGGCGCAGCGCTGCGGGGTGCTGACGCTCCACCACCCACAGTGGGGGCCGGGGACACCGCCTGTGAAGGCCTCCCCGAGGCTGTCAAGCCCACTCCCCCACCCAGGATCCCGCGGCCCGGCTGCGCGCCCCGCCCCCCCGCTCCGGGCTCCGGGCTCCGGGCTCCGACGGGCGGCGGGAACCCGAGCGCTGGACCCGGGTGCTGCGGCCAGGAACCGGCCCGCGCGCCGCGCCCACACCTGAAATTAGACCAGGCGAAGTTTAGGGCGAGCTGGAAGTTGGGGTCCGCCTCGTCCTGGAGTGCAGTGACGCGCCGGACGAGCTCGCGCACATCGCGCTCCTGCTCCCTGTCCAGCCGGCTCCAGGACGGCCCGGGCCGGGACATGCCTCCGCGCTCCACCAAAGCCGCGCGTCCCCGAGCTGGCGGATATGGTCGCGAGAGTTGGGGACTCCCGCGGCTCTGCGCTGCGCTTCCGCGAGGTTTCGGCCATCCTCGCGAGAATTTGTGTTCCTTCCGTGTTGGGTCTTGGCGCCCTTTCTTACTGGCGGCGGGGGTGTGCGATTTTTGTCGAGCGACAGTAAATTTCACAGTGTCCTCAGAGTTAGCTGTTGTTTCAGATTAATAACGGTCTCTGGGTATCTTGGTTGACAATTTAAGTTCTGATGATTTTGAGAGCAACCAGTTAATTCTCCCGTTCAGTGTGTCAGTTCGCACCTGCATTTCCAGGTACCGTGACCTGGTTAGTTCATCCTTCTCCAAGGTTCAGTGTCTGCTAGTGCTGGTCTCCACTGATCTCTCAGTGCCCCTCCAGCCACACAGGCAACTGCACGCAGCGGGTGTTGGCAAAGCGGGTTGTCCTGGCACACAGCCTGAGTGCTGAAGCCTCGCTCCTGCTCTCATCGCTCTACGCAGTGACCAGAGGTGGGCATCATAACCCTAGCTGGCCAAAAGTGGAGGGAGAATCGTCTTTGTTGTTTGTAACTAAAACTGTACCTCTTAACTAATAATTTCTGTTAACTATTGCTCATAACAAACCATTCCAAAATCCTCTAACATATACCTCTTTTAATTTCATTTTTCTTTTAGGAACTTACTAGGTTTTCATGTTTTTATTGCATTGCATTACTGTACTAATAGTTGATACCACCTAAAACATCGACTGCACAGGATTGCCCAAATCTCGTAAGGAGAAAATCATAGCAGTGGAAATGATTCCACAGAAAATAATTTATATTCTCTCCCTGGGCAACCTTTTCTACGCCACTTTCAACTGTCATCTGTATGCTGTTAATTCTCAAATCTGTATGTGCAGCTCATATTTTTCTTGACACCCCAAACTCATAATGTAACTGCTGCTTATACATCTCCAAGAATCAAAGTGAGTATATATATGCATAGAAGTATATTTGTTTATTGTCTGTTTCATTCACTGGGGTATTGGCTCCATGAAAGTCTTGCTTTTTGACTGGCACATGTAATAATACCTGGATCATAGCTGAGACTCAATAAATAACTAATGAAGGAATAAATGAATATCTACTTGGATGGCACAAACACTCAACCAAATTCGTTCTCTTGCTTCTTTGTCGGGCTCTCTTTCCCAGTTTCTTACCATACCCGACATCATCCAGCCAGCAACCTGGTAGTTACACTGGACTCCTCTTTCTGCTCTCTCTCCCTTACTCTTTCTTTCCTCTCAGTAATAAAGAACACCGATTTGACTTCTGAATATTCTCTGAAGTCTTCCCTCTCTCCCTTGCTGCCTTACTTCAGACCCCAGACACCTGGGAGGCCTCCTCACTTGGGTCTCTGATTTCAGTCCCTTATCACTCCAGTTCAACCATCTCCACACAAAGCTATAACATCACTCCCCATTGTCCACAGCAGGATTTCTTGACCTAGGCATTATTGACATTTGGGGCTGGATAATTCTTTGTTGTGAAGGGCTGTCTTGTGCACTATCAGATGTTTAGCAGCTCCCTGGCCTCTAGCCACTAGATTCCAAGAGCAACTCTCCCCAGCTCCAGATGTGACAACCAGAATGTCTCCAAACATTGCCAAATGTCTTCTGGGGGCGCAAAATCACCCCCAATTAAGAACCACTGGCCTACAGGATAAATGTTTAATTCCTGAACAATAGTGTTCAGGGATTTTCCTGACCTTGCCTTCTAATTTGCTTCATCTTTTTCTATATGCTTCTATAATGCAGAGCTATAGAGAGTTCATTTTCAGGGGCAAGAAGACTCAATATCATAAAAATGGCAATGCTCTTCTAATTAATCAATGCAGCCTCACTCAATCTGCAAAATGGGTGCTAGATGACCTCGCTTCCTGATATCCCTCAGCCTCATGTCCTATAGTTTTCTCCTTCAGGCACTTGGAGAGACTGTACAGGGAGGAGGAAATGTCAGAGAAAAGATCAGTGTCACTGGGACAAGCCTAAGTCCTTGCTCTTTAGAGGCCACTTCTAGGCCCCAAGTGGTACTGAGGCTGGAATTGTTGTACTCCTTGGGCCTCCCTGTTAACCTGCATCAGCCCCCTACTCCAAAGTAGAAAAGTGCCTCCCACAAACATTTCTCAATCTCCCTCCAGGTGCTGGAAGGCCTGGGGATCAGGGTCTGGGTCCTGCTACTGTCCCATGTAAGGCCATGGTCTTTGGAAAACCTACCAAGTGTTCCAAAGTCCACTCTGTGGGCAGGAACTGTCCTAGGGCAGAGTGGGAGGCATGGGAGGGTGAAGTGGACATAGCCATGGCCTTCCAAAAGCCCTGACCATCAGTGTGCCTCCCAAAAACATTTTCAAGTCCCCCTCAAAGGGAGGGGGCACAGCTGTGGTTCTGCCAGAAAGGCTTGGGGAGAGCACTAAGGGTCAGGCCTTGTCCCAGCATGGGCCTGGTCATCAGATGCGGCTCAAAAAAACATTTCCAAGTTTCCCTCTGGAGGAGGTAGGCACATGCCCCGGGCCAGGGAGGGCTGCCCAGGGAGAGTGCCAGGCCTGTCTATGGCCCTTCGTGAGGTCTAGTTTTTCGTGTGTCCCCAGAAGCTTTTTCCATGCCTCCCTCTGGAGGCAAGGACCAGCCTGAGACAGACATAGAGACCCCAGCAAGGCACCTGGTCCTGCTTATGGTTGCCAGATGTGCCTTGAAAATGGACACTAGTCCAGGCCCACCAGAGAGGCCTGAGCAGAGTGCCTATGGGCCAGGCCAGGCTTTATGTGGGACCTGGTCTTAGGAGGTACCCCCAAAACATTCCTAAGTTCCACTCCTATGACAGAGAACCAGTGAGAACCAAGCAGTGGTCCTGTGTGGGCTTGGTCATCCCATGCAACCCCCAAAATATTTCCATGTCCCTTGCCAGAAAAGAGAGCACTGCAGGTAAGCCAGGCCCACCCTGAAACTGCACCCCAGTTCGTCTGGTCCCATGTAGGGGCAAGTCATCTGAGGCAACGCCCAGTAACTTTCCTAAGCTCCCGTTAATAGCAGAGATTGGCCTGGAATGGCCCAGGAGCACTGTGGAAGTCTCTTGACCCAAGCAGGGTCAGGCATAAGCCCTGGTCATCTGATTCACCTGCAGAAGATGTTTCTGCTGTGTGGGTGGCACTGGGTAGGGACGCCATGGGGTGGTGCCCCAGGCCTGAACATAGTCCTACATGGGACCTGGTCACTGGACGTGCCTCTGGAAATTTTTATTTAAGTCCCCCTCTGGAAGCAGGGACTGGCTGGGGATGGACAGGGAGGCCCACTAAAGGCACCACCCTGGCTGTCCCAGGTGTGGCTCAATCACCAGATGTGCCTCTGAAGTATTTTTCCATGTTTATGGAGGAGGTGCCTGAGGTGGGTGTCGGTGCCCCAGCCATGGTCCTTCCTTGGTCTAGAAATAAGCTTCATAGTAGACAAGAATTATAGGATACACTTAGAACTTTTGCACAGGGAGTCAAATCAGATATACAATTTCTATATGCCTTACAGGTTAATAGTAGTAAATGAATTAGCACAAATCTCAGGAAACAACAAATAATTCTAAGGTTAATGATACATTAATAGCTAGAGTTCAGCATAATCAAGACATCTCCAACTCATCATAGGGGTCAGTAACAGCAGTATGGAGAAAACATATCCCAGTATAAATACCAGCTTCATTCAAACTGAAGAATGGAATACTATAGAAGAAGCCATTAATGTGTCTCAACAATATGGAATACTGTTATTAGCTTATGATGAAACAGAACTTTGTAGAACACCAGGAGAAATTCCCACTGAAAATGACATTAAGAAAGCTATATAGCAGGTGGTCCACCAGCTAAAAGATTAGTACTATTTGGTTATATAATTCATGCTAGAACTATAGCAGAGTTGATGGAACAATTTAAAACTAGTCAACCTAGAAAAGAAGCAATTGTCTTTGGCAGCACAATTTACCCAAAATTTATTTATTTATTTTTTATTTTTATTTTTTTTTGAGACAGAGTCTCACTTTGTTGCCCGGGCTAGAGTGAGTGCGGTGGCATCAGCCTAGCTCACAGCAACCTCAAACTCCTGGGCCCAAGCGATCCCACGGCCTCAGCCTCCCGAGTAGCTGGGACTACAGGCATGCACCACCGTGCCCGGCTAATTTTCTCCATATATACCTTTAGTTGTCCAGACAATCTTTATTTCTATTTTTAGTAGAGACGGGGTCTCGCTCAGGCTGGTCTCGAACTCCCGACCTCGAGCGATCCACCCACCTGGGCCTCCTAGAGGGCTAGGATTACAGGCGTGAACCACCGCGCCCAGCCCCAAAATATATTAAAAGCTAAAAATCCCAAATACCCCTAGCACTCTGGGAGGCCGAGGCAGGCGGATTGTTTGAGCTCAGGAGATCGAGACCAGCCTGAGCAAGAGTGAGACCCTGTCTCTACTAAAAATAGAAGAAATTATCTGGCCAACTAAAAATATATAGAGAAAAAATTAGCCAGGCATGGTGGCGCATGCCTGTAGTCCCAGCTACTTGGGAGGCTGAGGCAGAAAGATTGCTTGAGCCCAGGAGTTTGAGCTAGATGCCACGGCACTCTAACCTGGGCAACAGAGTGAGACTTTGTCTCAAAAATAAATAAATAAATAAAATAAAATAAAAATAAAATGAATTACCTGGTCTCAGGTATTTTGTCATAGCAACATAAACAGACTAAGACAAATACAAAATTGATATGCGATGAACTATATGACTTGTCGAATTAAAAGTACAGTTGAGCCTTGAGCAATGTGGAGATGAGGGGTGCCAATGCACAGTTGAAGATCCACATATAACTTTTGACTCCCCCAAAACTTTATTAATAGCCTTCCATGTACTGATTTATGACTTTATGTGTAATTTCTGTCTCCCTGAAATGTATAAAACCAAACTGTAACCCAACCATGGTGAGATCACTTGCCCAAGGCTTCTTGCTGTCAGTCATGGTCACACATACTTAGCTCATAATAAACCTCTTTACATCATTTTACAGAGTTTGGGTTCTTTTCCTTTGACGTGAAGCATACTCTGAAGGAAAGAAAATGTATAGAAGACAGCAGAGAAATCAGAAGAGGCTGCTTAAGACTAGACTCAAACACAGGCTTTTGTTCCACAGCCCCACTCTCCATCCTAAGGATTAGTACTTCAGCTCACCATAACCTATTCCTGGCTAACGTGTGTGTGGCACACATGTTCCAAAGCTTTGGAGAGTGGGGACTGTATTTTGGGCAGAGTAAAAAAACAGGATCAAGACAAATTATGGAAGATGTAAAGAAAATGAGGAACTATTTAAGCCTTGTATTTAAAAATAATGAATTAGTTTGTCAAGTGTGTGCATGTGTGTGTGCGCGTGTGTGTTTGTGTATTACAGCAAGTTCCATAAGTCTTTGTGCAATCTTTATAACTCAGAAATGTTACTAACTAAAAAAATAATAATTTGGAAGTTTAATCATTTGTCTTTTTATTATACTTACTTAGTTTTGTTAATTTTTTTTTTTTTTTTTTGAGACCGAGTCTTACTCTGTTGCCCATGCTAGAATGAGTGCCGTGGCGTCAGCCTAGCTCACAGCAACCTCAAACTCCTGGGCTTTAGCGATCCTACTGCCTCAGCCTTCCGAGTAGCTGGGACTACAGACATGTGCCACCATGCTCGGCTAATTTTTTTCTATATATAATTTTAGTTGGCCAGATTATTTCTTTCTATTTTTAGTAGAGACGGGGGTCTCGCTCTTGCTCAGGCTGGGCTCGAACTCCTGACCTCAAGCGATCCACCCGCCTCGGCCTCCCAGAGTGCTAGGATTACAGGCGTGAGCCACTGCTCCCGGCCTAGTTTTGTGAATTTTAACTAATAAATCATTAGGTTGAATTTTTGTGTCAGATCATGAGTGAAGATAGCAAAGATTAATATAAACAATAATAACTAAAATATTCAAATTTCACAAAATTAAATAAGTATAAACTAAAATTAAGTTCTAATTCTGAATTGATGAAAATAGAAAACTTATGTGGGAAAATTATGAGAGAGGAGATTTTGAGAGTAAAAATCCCTAGAATATAAGCACAATTCTGGGGAGAATTTCAGACTTTCAAAGGCTATGAAATTGGCAGGCTCAAGCCAGCATCTCCAAGGGCATAAAAGGAACCAGGTAATACCTGAGTTCCAGGGGGAAAGAAAAGAAAATTGACTGAGGTCCATCTCTGACAGGTAGAGCAGGTGGAGTGGGAAAGAGGGATCTGGAAGCCCAGAGGGTGGAGGGATCTGCAGGGCTGGGTGGTGGGGAGGGGTGGGGTTCAGCCTCCTCCTCTCATCACCCTTCCCCCACTCTCAGAAGCCCTTTGTGACAAGGAGGCCACAGCCCTGTGATGTAGGCCTGGGCCCTAGTCAATAGGCCCAAAGGACACGCCCAGGGGTCAGTTGCCTCAGGGCAGCAATGCGATTCAGAAGATGGAGAACCATCTCTGTCTTCTGAAAAGCATTAGCACCACATGGCTGAGCTCCAGCTCCACTGCCTGGGTGACGGATATTATCCTGGGCCTTCTGTGTGGACTGGGGCTCTTCCTCCTCTTGCTCCCCTGCCTCCAGAGTGATCCACCCTCACCACCACCTGGACAGAAAAGAAACATCAGGAAGGTAAGGAACCCTCTGCCCAGACCCAGCAGAGAATGATTCTCTTATCTCTAATTATTTCCACTTTTCCAAATCAAGTACAAAGTCCTGAGATGGGAACCTCCTGATCCTTCTAGGCCCAGAGGCCGGGCGGGGGGCTGGTGGTGTTTAGAGTGGCATGGGATTTCTATCCAAAGCTCTCAGACTACCTATGTGGGTGCATAGGAGGCTTCAAGGCTAATCAAATGCTGGGGCTCAGGGGCTGAGGACGGGGTTATGACAGAGTTGAGTTCTCTGTGGGAGGATGGCCCTGAGCCCTGGTTCATCAGTCAACAGTCGCATTTCTGTGGCCCAGCCTTTCCTCTGTGTTGGGTGATCTGAGGGCTGCGAGGAGCCCCTGAGAGCTTCCCATGGGTAGGGAGTGGTCTCTGGCCTCCTCGGGAAGCAGAATCCTGCCTGACAGCTTAGAGGTGCCTGTAGGTCTGAGTCAGCTTCTCCAGCAAAGTGGTTTTTTTGGTTTTTTTTTTTTTTTTTTTTTTTTGAGACAGAGTCTCACTCTGTTGCCCAGGCTAGAGTGCCGTGGCATCAGCTTAGCTCACAGCAGCCTCAAACTCCCGGGCTCAAGCAATCCTCCTGCTTTAGCCTCCCGAGTAGCTGGGACTACAGGCATGTGTCACCATGCCTGGCTAGTTTTTTCTATATATTTTTTTAGTTGTCCATACAATTTGTTTCTTTTCTTTTCTTTCTTTTTTTTTTTTTAGTAGAGACAAGGGTCTCGCTCTTGCTCAGGCTGGTCTCCAACTCCTGAGCTCAAACGAGCCGCCCACCTCGGCCTCTCAAGTGCTAGGATTACAGGCATGAGTCACCACGCTGGCCAGGCTTGGAGTGTTTTAAGTTAAAATAAGTCTGTTAATTGGAGATAAGCCACAGGACATATACTGGACTCAAGTGATCTGTTAAGTAAATTGATGGCCTGCAGGTGTGGTTTAAACTTTGTCTTGCATAGCCTTAGGTCCTGCTAATGATCTATTATCTTATTGTTACAATGAGTAACTCCAAAAGGGAGGGGCATGACTAGGCCAGTCTGACCTCCTTTTCATGGCGTGTCAACTCAGTTTTAAGGTTTCTCTGGGGTCCCCATGGCCAAGAGGGGGTCTTATCAATCAACTGGGGAGCTTAGGATTTTACTTTAGTTCACCAGATGAACAGTTATGGAAGACACCCATGGTGGATCTCTCATAAAAAAATCCTTCTTTGCATTTTTCAAAGAAGGAAAACAGAAAATGGTTTTATCCACTTTAAAAATGAGTAAAAGGTAAGAAAAAAGACATAGGTTCATTAGCTAGATGCAGAAGGTCACGTCCTCCATGAGCACTGAATGTGTGCAGCTTGTCTAGGGGGAGGCAAGTGAGGACTGGACCCAGCCTCTCATTCTTTCTTGTCTCTCAGCATCCAGTAGGGAAGAGGGGGAGGCCCAGGAGCAGGAAGAACTGCTGCGCTCTGAAAGGTAAGGCTCTGCCACTCCGCGCGGAGCCTCCGGGGGGACTTAGCCTCACTGTTCCTGAGGGACAAGTCTCCCAGGAAGTCAGCTGCAGAGGCTGAGGGGGGCTCCTGGGAAGGAAATCAGAGCCCAGGAGTCGTCTCAGAATCTGTGCTGGGTATGAAACCAGGCAATTGTAGACAGCTGCTTAGCCTGGCTAAGGCTGGTTCCTCTTTGAGGCGACCCCTGTCTTCTCCCCAAAAAAGGAGGTGTGAGGACCCTGGTGGATGGATGTGGAAGCATTGTGTACATGATGAAGTCCTGCCCAAAGAGCTTCTTGCTGTCACTGCTGGGGTCATGTGGCCTTGACCATCGATTTATGGGCTCCAGGGTCTAATCCCCCATGGTCTGTCCTAGATGGACACTCAGGCTCCTGCAAGATTCCCAGGTCCCTCCCTTCCCCATAACCTGGCTCCTGATTTCTAGCTTGTAGAGATTGCCTAAGGGAACTGGAGGGGGCTCGAGACCTGGCTTCACTTCTGCAGAGGTAAGGGACTCTCCCCTTCTCTCATATCCTCCTTCCTACCAGGGCCTGGGGCTGACCTGGGAGGGGGAGACCACAGAAGGGGATAGGATGCAACTAGAGCCCTGGGGCCTGGGAGGGGCAGAGTTCTGAGAAGTCAGAGTGGGGGCAGTGGAGGGGCCATGGGCAGCAAGTGCCACCCTTGCCCCACCCCCAGGTCCCACCTGCCCCTGCTGCAGCTTGTGCTCCTTGTCTCCTGCAGCCACCTGGGGAAGCTCCCTGACAGTGGGGGCTTTCAACAGCTCTCATGTCCAGACCCCCTGGGGGAAGTGTGTACATCAGCACCCGCCAGAGCCCACCGGCCTCATGGGGAGCATGTGGAAGATGCTTCTCCCACCTCATCCCCATTGGCTTCCCCAGCTCCCATGGCCAAGCACCCTCTGCCTCTGGCCTCCACCCTGTCAGTAGAACCTCAAGGAGACCAGTCTGACTTGAAGAGTGTCCCCCTGGGCACTGTCCCAGACAGCTCACCTCCAGGTTACTCTCGTTTGGCACCTGCTGTTTTGGCCACTTCAGGCCTTGAATGCATCATTTTGTTCCTCTCCTGGTGGTGGGTGACTGCCAAGGCCCTGTTCCTTGCCATCTCATACAACAGAAAATCCCAGCAGGAGCCACTTTTTCACCACCCACCAGAGGCTTCATTCTGCGGAGACCCCACACTCAGGCAGGTGGAGGCTGGTGGCCCTCCTTTCCTCCACCCAAACGTCAGGAAGCTCCTGGAGATGCTCATCACCAAGAGAGCAGAGCTGAAGCTGTGGAAGGAGAAAGAAAAGGAAGGGTTATTTCTGAAACACATGAGCCCAGACTACCCCCAGGGTTCTCTGGGGAATATGTTAAAATCACCAAGTGGGGAGCAGGACACCACAACCCCACACCCCTTCTGGAACATGAGAGACAAAGCAGAGCAGCTACCTGGTCCTCAGCAGCTCCCCCATCCCAAGGCCATGGGGGACAATTTACAGCAGAAATGCAACCAGCTGTTCTGGGGCCTCCCCTCTCTGCACAGTGAGTCCCTGGTGGCTGCTGCCTGGGTCTCTAGGACGTCTTCTTCAAAAGCACATCTATCTGTTTCATTCAATTCAGTTCGCCCTTGGGCTGAAGCACCTTCACAGGCTCCCCAGGTCCAGCCCTGGCCCCACCACGTGGCCCAGCCTCAGCCCTGGCCCCACCATGTGGCCCAGCCCCAGACTTTGACTCAAACCTTGCCCCAGCCCCAGCCCCAGCCCCCACTTCTGGATGAGGTCCATGCCCAGGCCCGTCTCCCATACTCTCCCCCAGACATGCCATACTTCTCTCCACCCCATGGTAAAGGGGATCTTACAGGAGGCTATAGAACAACATGCCCTACATCCCAGAGGACGGCAGAATTCCTCATCCCAACCGAAAGTGAACATCTGGAATGGCCCTTGCAGAAGCGACTGAAATGGAAGAAGATTTTACCCTCTCTGATCAAAAATGCTCAGGAAGTCTTTAGCCAACCCACTTCTGACCTTCCCCAGGACAGCCAGGCCTCCCAGAGCCACAAGTCAGCCTCCACCCTTCCTGGGGCTTTCATCAGCCCTGAGCACCAGGAGCAGCAGGAGCAATATACTCAGAGGAGTTTCATTCCAGGTGAACACCAGTCGGGCCCTCCTTGGAGAGCCCAAGCACCTGGGGAACTGATGCAACCTCAGGGTGAATTCCCAGGGAGGGGTCGCTTCCAGCCTCCTGTGTTTGCAGTAGGTAAAAGCAGCAAGAATGTACAGAAGATGGGGTCCAGGTGGTCTGAAAGATTCCCTTGGAAGGACCCCAGGAGGGTCAAAGACAAGCACCCAAGTGAGGACATAAGGCAAGATCTGGAGAGAGGCCCAGAAGATCCATGCACAGGTTCAAGAAACACCTCAGTGAAGGTTCTAGAGGACAATGAGGAGTCAGGTAGTGACTGGATTAGGCTCCAGAAGTATAAATCAGGAAATTACCTACTCAGGGGCCAAGAGAAGCAGCATGTTGAAAAATTCCTGAATCTCCATTTAGTCCGAAAGCTGGGGGAGATCAATTCGGGCATGATCCCTGTGCAAGCACGTCAGTCTTGGCGTATTGCCAGCCTTGCTATTCCCGAGTCTGACACCCACAAAAAGCCCAGAAATCTAGCATCCTGGAAGGATCAGAAATGTCCTGTGAACACCTCCCAGGAGCTTTTCTTCCTTGATCCATGCACTCAACAGATGCTAGAAGCACATATTAATAGGTTTCAGGTGAGGCACAGGTGGGGTTCAAGCCTCCAGTGCCTGGAGCCCATAAATCTCAAGGCTCAACCCCCACCTTTTGCACACTCCACCCTTCCCTTCTGGGAGACTAGTGAATTTGGGGATGACTCCATTGCTGAGGTTGCAAATTTCCTGGGAGAACATCGCTGGAAAGGCCTAGGAGAGGTGATAACAAAAAAAAAGTCAGTCCTTACCCTGACTAGTTTTCTCTCTGCCCCCTTACCTGTGAGTAAGGACATCCAGAGGGA
The DNA here is from genome assembly GCF_020740605.2 of Lemur catta. Lineage (NCBI taxonomy): Eukaryota > Metazoa > Chordata > Mammalia > Primates > Lemuridae > Lemur > Lemur catta. The sequence continues at coordinate 22,453,112 of NC_059136.1, forward strand.
CCTGAGTGGGACCCAGTCTGGGGAAAACCGTGAGCACTCAGAGGCCCCTCTGACTGTACAGGAGGGCAAGTGGCCTCAGTCCCTGACATGCAGCCTCGAGAGCAGAACCTGGCAGAGCACTACTGTCCTGGGGGCCAGAAGAAGCCGCCCAGAGCTTAGTCCAAGTCCAGCAACGGCCACGCATGAGCCATGGGAGGAGAAGGAGAGCATGGCCTCAGGAGACCCCTGCAGTAGCACAGCAATGCTGGAGCCCAGAAGAGAGTCCCTGTCTTCAGGGGCCGAGGAAACCATGGAGCCAGTGGAGGCTGAGGAAGAGAAGACCCCTGCTTGGCAAGTCACCTTTGGAGCCAGTATGGTGGCAAACTCCCAAAGTAATGTGAATCTCAGTTCAGGGTTTCTGAGTACAAGTAAAATCTCCCCATTCTCTAGAATTTCTGGTACCCAGGATCCAGGAAAGCTATACCTGAAAACAAAGGTTATGAGTAAATTTGAGTTCAAAGTGGAGGTAGAGACCAAGAAAGAGCTTCAAGACCCTGCCACTGGCATCCTCCTCCAAGACTGTGCCACCCGCCTTTACTTTCGAGGCCGTAACACGAATATTCTCCCTCCCACAGACATGTTGTCTTCCGAGGCCCCTCTGTCCGATTCCCAGGCCTCTCTCTCCAATTCCCAGGCTTCTCTGTCCGAATCCCAGGCCCTTCTGTCCGATTCCCAGGCCCCTCTGTCTGGTTCCCAGAGAGGGTCCACTAAGGACACATCAGCTTCTCAGGGGCTATGTGACCCTACATGGAAGAAAGACAGCAGCCAGAGGCAGCAGGAACCCAGGAGCCCAAAAGGAGAGGTCCTGTGGAAGAGTCAGAGCAAGATGCTTGGCCCTACCGACAGAGAGCTCTGTAGGATGCCTAAACCAAGGGAGCAGAAACAAAGCTCTGCAGGACCAAGGACCTTCCAAGCCAGTGGGATGAGCCAGTCTGCCCAGGTCAGGGAAATAGGAAAAACCCTTGGGAGCAAATACTCTCAGTTCCTGGGACGGGCACCTGGGGAAAGCCGCCCCAGGAAAATGATCAGTCATAGCCTACAGTGTCTTGACCCCAGTGAAAAAGGCAGAGGACAGGAAGATCCCCAGCAGAAAGGCAAGCCTGCATCTGCTGTAGCCCGGAGCCTGGGGCCAGCCCCAAGAAGTCTGTCCAGCAGCGCTCCTGAAGTCCGAGCAATCGTTAAACTTGTTGGAGAGATTCTAGTGGACAAATTGGGGCTTCGGAAAGGATGTGGTCCCTCTGGGTTCAATTACCCCAAAAAGGATCTCCAGGCCCCAGTGGATGGGCGTTCCTGCTGCCCCAGGGGCCCCTCCCACCCAGAAGAAGAGAAATGACAGCTAAGCCTTGCAGTCACCATGCTACCCCCACATGCCACAGGCATCCTGTCAAGAACAAGTGGGTCCAAGACAGGGACAGCAGGGCCTCCCAGCCCAGGGAGGCTTTGGCTTCAGCCAGTCCCTGCCAGCATAGGCCAAGGGTGGCAAGAGCATCAGACCACTTTCATTATTAGCCAACACACTTTTCTGGTCGACCAGATCATGTTTCTTGTGCCTTCCCTGGTGGGAAAAGTTTTCTCTTAGAAAAAAGTGGGACATGCTGAGAAAACCTGTTTTGTCTCACATTAGCACATCCCCTATATGCTAATGGCTTCTTCCTACCAAGACATGCAGTGCTTCCTAATAGATGTGTTTTTCCTCATCAGAGGTGGTGACTTCTGTCTGTGGGGTGCTGGGGCACAGGGAAGGGGTCAGCATCTGTTCTCCCTGTGTGCGGCTTCTGGAAGGGACTGGCATGGGGGAGGCTGACAGGGGCTTTCAGATGCACCTTCACCCCGGGTTCCCTCACTACAGCTTGTTTTCACAAACTGGTCATTACAGAGAGATTTCAGGACTGTCAGGACTGGCAAACCCTATGGAGACCGCACCCAGGGACCTGGCTCACTCTGTCTTTCCTGCTTTCCCTCTGCCCTGAACTTTGTGCCCAGGTGAGGGATGGCTTTACAGAGACCTCTTAGGGCAGAAATTCCCCTCGGGCTCCAGGAATGTGGGAGCCAAGCACCCTTACTCCCTAGAAGTTGGCCTGGAAGGCCTGGGGGTGGAGGTGCTGGCCCTGGGTTCAGGGGCAGAGAAATCTGGACCCCCTGGCTCATGGTGGGGAACAGACCACCCTGCCCAAGCCCCCTCCCTGCCTGCTGAAGGCTGGGGTGGAGATGGGCCCTGCTGGCCCCTCTGGGCTCAGCCTTGGTGACAGGAGCCTCTCCCTCCTGGCCTCCACTTTCCCCTTTGCCATGACCATGATCAAACACATCAGCCATTTGACCGTCGCACATGGAGGAAGAGGGTGGGGTGAGCAAGAAGAAGAATCAGCAGTGAGAAAGGCAGCAGAGTGCAGGGGGCTGCTAAGAGGACCACCCTGTGCCCAGCACCCCCGCTGGCCTAGGGGGATGGGTTGTGGCCCCCATGTGGATGGCAGGACCAGGTAACACAAAGCCCTCATGCAGTAAGGTGGCTTTCCCCACAGTGTAGGTGAAGAGGATACTATGCATATTTAAGCATGAATGGGTTAGCTTTTGTCATTAATGTTCATGCTTTCATCAAAGACTATATGGGAAAGTTGTTGAACTAACTTGAACAGGTCATTGAACCAGATGGATCAGACAGTGTGTGAGCAGATGAGGAAGGAGAGCAGCGAGATGTGGAAGAAGAGACCTGTATGTGGAAAGAGGACAGGGAATCCTCATTCATCCTTCAAGACCCAACTCAGGGATAATCCCCTGAGAGCCTTCCTGCTTAGGAACTGCTCTGTGCTGCCCCTCTCATGCCATGCGTCACACTGCACTATGACCAAGGGCTCCCCCTCCAGCCTCACCCACCCTACAGAAGCTCTTTGGAGGCAGAGGCTCTGCCCTTTGTCTTTGTTATCCAAGAACCAAGCACAATTCCTGACCATGGAAGAGTAGATGAATCACAATATTAATAATAAGAGCTATAATAGATTTTTTTAATAAAAGGGCAGAGCATTGAAGGGGAAGTGATATTTAGGCTGGGGCTCTAAGGAAACATAAATTCACCAGAAGGCTCAGCCAGAGGGAGTTGGACAGAGGCCTTCCAGGTAGTCAGAGCAATGAATGTGGATTCCAGGAGGGGGGATAGACATGGAATCTTTGAAAATGTGTCAGAACGTCTGTGGGGTTGGAGAGGAGGGTGAATGTCCAGAAGGGGCAGAAGTTGAGGGTGGAGAGGTGGGCTTGGGCTGGGCCACACAGGGCCTTGTGAACCATTGTAAAGAGTGTGGGTTGATCTACCAGGCAGTGGGGCCCCTGCAGGTTCTAAGTATCACAGCAAAAATTCCAGCCCTGTATTGGGAACAGACCAAGTAGCCTGCAGAGCTGGGGAGAGGAAGGAGGTATGGAGGTGAGTTCCATGACTGTTGGAATAGTCCAGAAAGGAGAAGAGAAGGAGAAGTACTTCACGTGGTCTGGGTCTCTGACTCCATGGCCTTCATCAGCCTTTCATGGGAAAAGTATGGATATGACATGACAGGGACTTTTAAAATTTTTTGTTTTGAAATAATTTTAAAGTTACAGAAAAAGTTGCAAAAATAGTAGCGTGTCCCATATAATATTCAGTCAGCTTTCCCTGAAGTAAACATCTTCTGTATCCATAGGACAGTTATCAAAACCAGGAAATTTGTGTTGCTAAAACACCACTAACCACTCTACAATGCCTCATTAGAGCAGCTCCCCTCATCCCAGTGCAAAGTTGGCCTGTGACTGTCCCCACTTCGGTCTCATTGGTAGTTAGAGACAAACATGAGCATTCAACAGTAAAAAAAAAAGACAGTAAGATATGAAAGACCAATGATATCAAACTGACAAGTCACCTCCTTCTCTATTCAAGGGAATCCATTGTCCCAACAGTCCCCCCCTTCAGACAATGAAGAATATTTGTTAAAAAATTCTAATTAGGGGCCGGGTGCGGTGGCTCACGCCTGTAATCCTAGCACTCTGGGAGGCCGAGGTGGGTGGATCGTTTGAGCTCAGGAGTTCGAGACCAGCCTGAGCAAGAGCGAAACCCTGTCTCTACTAAAAATTGAAAGAAATTATCTGGCCAACTAAAATATATATAGAAAAAATTAGCCGGGCATGGTGGCACATGCCTGTAGTCCCAGCTATTCGGGAGGCTGAGGCAGTAGGATCGCTTAAGCCCAGGAGTTTGAGGTTGCTGTGAGCTAGACAGATGCCACGAAACTCACTGTAGCCCAGGCCACAAAGCGAGACTCTGTCTCAAAAAAAAAAAGAAAAAAAATTCTAATTAGGATCCTCAGAAAATTATAAGATATTGCATCCATAGAAAGTAACATAATCTATTAAGAAAGGAAAATTTAGAGATCACAAAAGATGGTTTGAAATTCTCTTAAAATATATAACTGTCAAAATAAAAAATTAGAAGACAGAATTTAAGAAATATCCCTCAAAGTATATACAATTTAAAAAAATAAAATAAAACATAAGAAAAAAGATATGTGGGCCAGGCGTGGTGGCTCAGGCCTGTAATCCTACCACCCTGGGAGGCTGAGGCGGGAGGATTGTTTGAGGTCAGGAGTTTGAGACCAGCCTCAGCAAGAGCAAGACCCCATCTCTACTAAAAATAGAAAGAAACTAGTCAGACAACTAAAAATGGAAAAAAAAAAAAAAAAAAAAACTAGCCAGGCATGGTGGCACACTCCCAAGTCCCAGCTACTTGGGAGGCTGAGGCAGGACGATCGCTTGAGCCCAGGAGTTTGAGGTTGCTGTGAGCTAGGCTGACACCATGGCACTTTATCCCAGGCAACAGAGAGAGACTCTGTCTCAAAGAAAAAAAAGAAAAAAGATATGTGAAAGGATGGTTGGTATTTTTCTTGCACTGTTTTTCTTACTGTTCCTTTAATAAATAGTAAGCTCTTTGGGAGATTGGTCCAGGAATTCCAACATCCAAATAACATTTGTGCTCTAAAGAGAGAACAGAGAACATGGAGGGAGGAACTTACCAAAGAAATTATCTAAGACATTATCAAAGACTATTACGAAAGTGTCCAGAGCTTAAAGGAGATCTTGTTCCTTACATTCAAAGCCTTAATGGCAAGATAAATTAAAAAGACCCATACCTAGGACTATTACTGTGAAATTTCAAAACACCAAGACCAAAACCAAAAAAAAAAAAAAAAAACCTAAAAGCTCCAAAGCTCCAAGAAAGGAAAAATAGGTTATCTGCAAAGGAACAAACATCAGAATGACATCTGGCTTAATGACATTGAATACTACAAAACAATAATACACTGTCTTCAAATTTCTGAGGGAAAAAGTACATTCAACTCAGAATTCTGGCCAGGCATAGTGGCTCACTCCTGTAATCCTAGCACTCTGGGAGGCCGAGGTGGGCGGATTGTTTGAGCTCACGAGTGCGAGACCAGTCTGAGCAAGAGCGAGACCCCCGTCTCTACTAAAAATAGAAAGAAATTATATGGACAGCTAAAAATATATATAGAAAAATTAGCCGGGCATGGTGACGCATGCCTGTAGTCCCAGTGACTCGGGAGGCTGAGGCAGGAGGATTGCTTGAGCCCAGGAGTTTGAGGTTGCTGTGAGCTAGACTGATGCCAGGGCACTCTAGCCCGGGCAACAGAATGAGATTCTGTCTCAAAAAAAAAAAACAACAACTCAGAATTCCATCCCTGCCAAATTGTTAATCAAATGTGAGGGCAGATTAGAGACATCTTTAGAATATGTAAGGACTGAGAAAATTTTTCACACAGGTACTGTTTGTTGCAAAGTTATTGAAGACATTGAAGATATTCTCTAACAAGGAAGTTAATGATGGCAGCACCCAGGTCTAGGGAAGTGTCACCTGGATGAGAACACAAAAAGGAGTCCCAGCAGTGAGTTTTCAGATGAGATGCTTGAAATTCTGGACAATGTTAAGGATGTGATACAAGCCAAGAATGTAAGAAAAAAAAAGGCAATTAGAAACTCCAAGAAACAAAAAGCTAAAGAAAAAAAGACATATACCTACAGAATACTAAGAAATGTAGGTGAATTCATAGTGCCATATCCTCTCTACATGGTGCAAGTCACAAGATTCTGCTGTATTAGACAAAATGTATATCTAAATACATATTTTTAGGGGAAGGGGAAGTGACATACATCTGGTGTAATGGCAGAGTGGTGGGGCTCCAGGTGATGTTTGCAGACAGAAAAAGTAAACTGTCAAGGAATTCAGACCATTGAGTACTTGTTATTTCGACCAATTTAAGGAATCTTAAAAATAAAATAAATACATACATACATATTTTTTAAAGGTACTTATAGCTACAACGATAACTAATAAAGAAACTAAAATAATGATATTTCTACCATGGGCTGAGGGTGGAGACTGCTGGGGAATCTAGAAGCTCAGCCCTCCTCTGTTGCACCAGGTGTTAACAGGTGAGTTAGGTGGACTGATGTAGGGGGAGGGGGACAGCTGTTTTCTTTCAATTTAACTCTTTCCTAGCCTTTTTTGTTTCAGTCATGTGCATATATTAATATATATTTTTTTCAAAATAAAATGAGAAATAATCTGGGATGTTTGTGGGAAGAGTCTCTGTTCCAGCTACACTGGTTCTAGGTCTAATCAAACACGATGGATTCAGGCAGAAAATCCTGACCCTACCCCCATATTCCCCCCTCTCAAACAAGACCCAAGTAGTTGCAGTGTCTGGTGCAGAAACGCAGTCTGTCCAAAGTAGACCCACATGTAGGGCTGGGATCACCAAAGATGGCAATGGACACAGACACAGTGGCATCTTCAGGGTGGATCATGAAGTCCAGCCCATGACCATGGACCAGCTGCCCAGTGTGAAAGGAAGCTTCCAGTGCAAGGAACATCAGCCATGATTCAGGGGGGGCAGCCTGATAGGGATACAGCATGTCGCTGCCTGCCGGCAGCCAGAAGCAGAAACCAGTATCATGGCTGGGGCCCCTCCTAGTACATCTTGGCACCCTGCAGAGACCTAGGAGACATGCTGAACACTCACCCTTGGTGGGCAGAGGCTCCCTCAGGCCAGAGCAGCAGAGCCTGGGAGAAGACTTCAAACCCGTTCAAGAATGTGGGTTCCCATCTCAACTCAGCCACTGGAGGCCCAGCACATCACTAATCACACTGCCTTCACCATTCTCCCTGGCCCCTAGACACACTTAATAAAGACTATTAACTGGAAACCTAAAATACATTACCAGTTTCTTTACAGTGACCTTCAGAGAAGTATTGTTCTTCAGTACTGAAAACAGAAAATGATTAGCAAGAGCCTAACAGCTGAGTGAATAAATAAGTTGATTTTTTAAAGTAATATTAGGCAACAGTTGATAATAACTTAAATAATTAATATTCCAAGAATGCTCACTGTGTCTCAATGATGCTCCCAGGCTTTGGTAACCATCCCCGCCTCCTAATTTTCACAATAACCCCCATGGTGGGTCTATCACCATCCCCATTGCACAGGTGAGAGGTCACAGGAACCTGCCCAGGGTCACACACCAGGGCAGAGCTGGGCTTGGATATGAGCCAGGCGCAGGAGGTGTCAAGAGAGAGGCTGATGTTGAAGAGCAGAAGTGCACATGATGTGATGGTCCGACGTGGGCCAGCCCCATGGACCCAGCCCCGTGGCTGACTAGCATGCACTTTTCCTATCCTTACATCAGGTTTGTGCCTTACCATAGGAGTGAGAATGTTCAAACAGCATGGGTACACAGTAAGAACTCGAGAGATGGTGGCTATTGCTAACTCAGTGAAGTGCAAAATAAACAAAATACTAGAAACAGACAAAACGTGATAGCTTTCTTTAGGTGGTTGGTCTTTAGGTGGTAGGTCTATATGTTTTTCCTTCTAAATCTATTCCCCCCATTCTCCAAAATAGACATGAATTCAGCTATTGAGTCGGGCTTCTCCCCTTCCCCCACCCCAGTCCTCAATGTGGGCTCCTTGCTGGTGGCTTCCCCCACCCTGGGGTCTGACTTAGTCCTAGGGTCAGGGCCCTGGCATCTCCATGTCCACTGTACACCCTGGTCTCCACCCAAGGAGGGAGGGGAACTTAACAGGTGAGATGGTCCCATGGCCCATGGGGATATCTTGGGGCTACTGAGCATGAACTATCCAGACAGAATAGGATTCAGGGGGACATTTTTCTCGGGGGAGTTCTCTTGTTCAGGAGGGGCAAACGATGCCAAGTCCATAAAAAACAGATGGACCTAGAGTTGGCAAATTTATCAAAAGTAATGAAGAAAGTAGATGCAAGCTTTTCAGCTTTTGCAGAAAAACTTGCAAGTTGTAAAAGCAGCCTGTAAAGCAACCAAGAAGAGTAATTTAAAAATTTTTGTGAGGAAGTGGCTCTGCTATAAGAATGCCTAAAGAAAATCAAAGGTTGTTTAAAAATCCTCTTGAGGTCACAGGATTTAAAGAACGTATCAGAAAGCCAGATCTCTCTGGACACATTACAAAATAACATGGAGAATTATTTTTTATTTATTTTTTAATTTATTTATTTTATTTTTTTTTTTGTGGCTTTTGAGACAGTCTCACTCTGTCCTCCTGGCTAGAGTGCAGTGGAGTCCTGGAGAATTATTTAATATGAACAAGTTTTCAAGGGAAATTGAGCTCTGCCAGGTTAAGGAAGTGCTTGACATTAGAGGTTATGGAGGGATTACAAACAACGGTGTTAGCGAGACATAGCTCTGGGAACTGAGCCTGACTCTATAACCCTAAACCCTAACCTTAACCTAATTCCTAACCTTTAGGCCATCATCCCTAACCCCTAATCTCTAATACTAACCACACCACTGACCCAAAACTAACTCTAACCCTAGCCCAACCCTCTTACCCTAAAATCTCACCTTCACCTTTTTTTGTTTTTGAGACAGAGTCTTGCTCTGTTGTCCGGGCTAGAGTGAGTGCCGTGGCGTCAGCCTAGCTCACAGCAACCTCAAACTCCTGGGCTTAAGCGATCCTACTGCCTCAGCCTCCCGAGTAGCTGGGACTACAGGCATGCGCCACCATGCCCGGCTAATTTTTTCTATATATATTTTTAGTTGGCCACATAATTTCTTTCTATTTTTAGTAGAGACAGGGTCTCACTCTTGCTCAGGCTGGTCTCGAACTCCTGATCTCGAGCGATCCACCCGCCTCGGCCTCCAAGAGTGCTAGGATTACAGGCGTGAGCCACCACGCCTGGCCGCACCTTCACCTTTTAACCCTCCTTCTCATCCTCTAAGACACCCTAAACCCTCACTCTCACCATAACTAACCCTCTCCATCACCCTCACCCTAACCCAAACCCAATCTGATCCTCAAGTCAATCTTGGGCCCTTAGGCTGGATGGACCAAGAAATAAGTGGTTATAACTGGGCCCAGGAGGGAGCCCCTGGAGGGATGCAGAACCACGGAGACACCACCAAAGGAAAAAAGGAAGATCTGCCCTGGTGTCTCCTTTACTCAGGCCCTCTAAACTAGAAATAGATCCGAGGGCAAAGGGTCAAGTTGCCAATGGGGGCTGGGGTTGGGAGAAGGAAGGAGGTAACTATCAGATCCAAAGGAAGACTGTCCTAGTTCAATCATCCAAAGTTCAGAAGGGACAAACCTGTAGTCCAACAGTTTATAAGCTCATTCTGACAGGGGAGAATGCACACTAGATCTATGAGACATCTCATCAGAGAGATAGGGTTATTATAGGATTTAGTAAAAGGGTGTTTAGGTGAAATCTAAATGCAAGTGTTTTGATAGGCACATAGCAAAACAGGGCTGTGTATCGGGGTCAAGATCGGGTCCAAACTGTGAAGTGAACCAGGCTTCTATTTCCTTGGAAACTACAAAAGTAAGTTAGTGTGGAATGTAGTGTTCCACATCCTCTGTTTGAAGATCTACATCTGAGTTTTAAATGAAGGTATCTTCTTGAGATCAGGATGTTTCCTTCCTATGGATTTCTAACAGCAAAATGTCTTAAGATTTTAATAAACAAGGATTCTCAGTAAGACACTCAAATAAAGGGGTCATTATGATACTTTACATCTGTGTGGTGACTATGGGAGAAAAAACTGCTTCCTGCTAACGCCCCAGCTTTATCTGAACCTGTTACCTTGGCCTGATGAATGACAAGGCAGAGTTACTTTCCTAGAAACCAGTCATGCTAAGATCTGGAGGAAGAGCAATCTGGGCAAAAGGGACAGCAAGTTTGAAGACCTTGAGACAGAATTAAGTCTGGTTACTTCAGGAGCAGAGGGAGACCACATCACAGGGGCCCTCTGGTGCATAGACATGTGCAGGCCTATGTAGGACCTTGTCCATCAGCCTTCATGTTGTATCCTAGACACAATGAAGTCCCTGGATCAGGAGAATGTGATCCGGCACGCATGAAGGGTCACTTGGGCTGCAGTGAACAGACAGGAGGTGAAAGAGGGAGTAAGGGAGACTAACATTAGGATGTTAACAGAAAGCAGGTAAGAGAGGCCAGCCAGAATCAGAATGACCAGCAGTGAAGATCATGAAAATATAAAACATTTGAGGTTTATTTTGAGGACAGAGTGGACATACCAGCTAAAGTATTGAACATCCATGTTGGAGAAAGGGGGCAATTGAGGATGATACAGGTTTGTTACCTAACGAACTAGGTGGGTGATAGTTCCATTCGCTGAAAAGCAGAAAATGAAGAGAGATTCAGGGCCTCATCAGGTGTTTTGGACATGTTAAGTTTGAAATACCTATGAAACACCCATATGGAGATGGCAGTTGGGCTCCAGGTACCTATTGAGTCTGGAATGCAAGTCTGGGAGACAAAAGTACTAAGGAGGATTAGATCACCTGAAGATCCCAACTCAGTGGAGCCAAGGGCCTGTGATTGATGCCTGGAGCCACCAACATTTAGACAGTTGGTCCGCTGAGGCACGATCCAGGTCTCTAGCCAGGACAGTTAGAGCAAGACCTCCCTGTTCTCAAGAACAGAGGCTGGCCTGGTGGGATCCACAATGGTTCCCTGAGAATGACACCTGCTCAGAAACAAAGGCAATGGACAAAGGACCAAGCACTGGGGTGAGAGCCTGGACCCAGCAGTGTCACATTCCTCCTTCATCTGTACTCCCTGTAAACAGACAGCACACTCTTTCATTCATTATCCATTTTTATCAAAAATAGAGATTAAGGCAATGTGATATAATAGGATGAACCACTAAACCATTTGATAAGGCATCCTTCAAAAGTGAGCACAGTGTACAATTGCATAGTTACCCGACTAATCCTTGCTACCAACCTAATCCTTGCTACTAACAATATCCTTTCAATAACACACTGAGCATGCACTTCAATTTGGTGTAGAAGATTTTCTAAATGTACCTCTGCCTCTCTTCTGGCAGGAGCAGCATTTCATCAGAAAACCTACAAATGGGGTCCTGTGCCTATTGGACGGTCCCATACCTGATCAACAGCCCCAGATCCTTGGACCACCCAGGGACAGAACAACCTCATATGTGTCAACAGAGAATTCCTGGAAAAGTTCTGCACTCAAGATAAACCCCACATTATCCCTGAGGAGGGGGACTGTGCCAGGATTGGAGAGAGGCTAAAAGAAATTGAACCTAAACTCTTCATCAGGAGTGTCCACAGTGGCCTTGGCTCTCCCTACAGGGCGAGGCCTGCAGACTCTTCGGCTCTTCTTTCTGGTGGTCTCATCTACGGGCTGTACCCGGGCTGAATGGGCAGCTGTCATGGAGAGGGAAGCAGACAGTGTCACAATTGAATAATAACAGCTAACATTACCTGTACAATTATGATTGCCCATACAACCGTAACCCCTTTGTACTAAAATAACTAATGTAGTAAAATTGTAAGGTAGATATTATTATCACCCCCTATTTAGAGTCACACCCAGATTCAGTAACTTGCCTAAGTTGTTAATGCTATTAAGTAGTAGACCCAGGATTTGAACCTAGGTCGTCTGGCTCCAGGAATTGCACTCAAACTGCTATGGGATCTGGCTTTACGGCCAGCAGAGAAAGCCAAGGCACAGATAGGTGAGTCGGCTTTCCCCAACCCAGGAGCAAGACCAGCACAGGACCAGACTCTTTCCCCTCTTCCCAGGTCCAGGCCCTAGTTCTGTGTTCTGGAGAAGTTCAGGCCTTCTCTCCCTGTTCCCTCAAGCTTCCCTGAACCTGTCTCTTTTCTCCACCAACTTTTTTGCTTTAGAACTTCTTCCTTTCATTCCCTGAGTACTGCTTCCCTACCCCCTTGAACTAGGCCTTCTTGAATTAACCAGTTCCCAGATACTCACCAGCCCTGAGAACCCGCAGAGCTTCATGCCACTCAGCTTCCATCTGAGCCCTGTAGTCCCCAAACAAGGAGCGCATCAGCTGCCTCTTCCGGGGCAGAGGGGTTCTTTTACTGCACAGAGTTCGGATTGCCCCAATAGCCTGCTCTTCTGGAGATACAAAGAAAGGACTAGTGATCTCCTCTGTACTCACTCCCTATCATAGTACCCTAAAGGCAACAACTCAATCCCCTGCCAGGACCTGCAAACCGTGGTGCTGTGACTCTCCACAACCCCCATCTCTACAAAAAGGCCCCTTACTCTGTTTCGGGGTGGGTTTCTGCATCTTGAGGCCCAGCTCTAGCTGCTCCACACACCAGGCCAGTTCCTGGGCCAGCTGTTTCGCCTGTGATAGATTGGGAAAAGTGACTGTAAGAGGGCACCTGGGTCCCACCGTTCTGGGCCCCATCCCGCATGGATCCAAACCCCAATCTCATTCCCTTCCCCGCCTTAACTCCGCAGATCCCAGATGACACCTGCCCGTGGACTCGCACCCGGAATGCACCCACGGATTCCACTCTGCCCAACTAAAGCCCGCCCTTGCCTGGGCCTCAGCGCTCAAGGGTGCTTCCTCAGGGGCGAGGTTTTCTGAGGACTTCTCGCCTCCATTCGCCACAGAGGCCCTGTTCCGGGTTTTCTTCTTATTCTTTTGCTTCTTCAAGGATGTGTCATCGCCTATGGGGTGCGCTCTGCAGGCGGCGTCACTGCACGTGGGTTGCCCTGAGCAGAGACAGACAGTGGGAGGATTCCGGGAGCCAGGAACCGGGCCAAGGACCCGGGGTCTGCGGGGCGTGCGGGCGGTACCCGGGCCTGGGGCCGCCGGTGCCTCCCGAGAAGGATGTCCTCGAGCCTGGAGAAAATGGGGCAGCACGAGGGTCACAGGGGGGCGGCCGACGGCCGAAGGCCCCCCCACCCGCGCGCCTCCTCCACACTCAGCTCACCTCCATGCGCCGCAGTCGCCGCCGTCGCCTACGTAGGGCCTCGGTTCCGACGCCGAAATTCCTCCTCCAGAAACACGTCCGGGACGCTAGGTTCCGCAGGGCGCGGCGCGGCGCGGGGAGGACGGGGCGGGGCCTGAGGGGCTCCGGGAAGAGGCTGGAGCGTTTCAGAAGGACCCTATTGTACAAATGCTCGCGGAGCAGTATATTCTGGGCTCCGTTCTGGAGGAAAGGACAAAGCTCTAAACAAGGGCGTGTCCTCTCAGAGCTCGCCTTCTAGTGGGGAGGGAAAAGCAAGTAAACAGAACATAAAAAGCTGTCGTACAGAGCGGCTGTGTGGACGGGGGCTGCGGTGCACGTGGTCGGGTAACAGTGGAGGCCGGTGTGTGGCAGGAGTGAGCATGGGTGAGGGAGGGACCAGGTCACAGGTTTGCTTAAATCAGAAGAGTGATATGATCTTACTCCGACGTTGTTTTCCAGATTACTATGCTTTTGTGTGATGAATGGGTCAATTAAGGTGGAGAGACATGGAAGAGTTTCAGAAACAGATGGGGAGTGCCCACAGCACTTGCTGGTGGACTGAAAGTGGGAGGCTGGGGCTGTGGGAGAGCCCCATCCTATGATATACCTAAAACATCTGCAAAAAACCTACCACCAACATACTTAATGGTGAGAAGATGGATGATTTTCTGCTAAGATCAGGAACAAGGCAAGTATACCCACTCTCACCACTACAGTCCAACATTTCATTGGAAATCCTAGCTAATGAAATAAGACCAGAACAGATTGGGAAGGAAGAAATAAAACTATCTTTGTTCACAGATGACATGACTATGTAGAAAATCCCAAAAATCCACAACAGCAACAAAACTACTGGAACTAATAAGTGGTTATAGCAAGGTTGCAGGATACAAGGTTAATATACAAAAGTCAAATGATTTCTTATATACCAGAAATGAACAATTGGAATTTGAAATACAAAACATAGTACTATTTACATTAGCACCAGAAAAAGAAAAACTTAGGTATAAATGTAACAAAGTATATAAAAGATCTATATGAAGAAAACTACAAAACTCTGATGAAAGAAACCAAATAAGATCTTAAAATTTGGAGAGATGTTCCATATACCTGGATAAGAAGACTCAGTGTTGTGGAGATGTCAGTTCTTGCCAACTTGATCTGTAGATTCAACACAATCCCAAGCAAAATCTCAGCAAGTTATTTGGTAGATATCAACCAACCAATGCTCAAGTTTATATGGAAAGGCAAAAGACCTGGAATAGCCAACACAATACTGAAGAAGAAGAACAAAGTTGGAAGACTGACACTACTAAATTTCAAAACTTACTATAAAGCTACACTAATCAAAACAGATGGGGCCGGGCGCACTGGCTCATGCCTGTAATCCTAGCACTCTGGGAGGCCGAGGTGGGCGGATCATTTGAGCTCAGGAGTTCAAGACCAGCCTGAGCAGGAGTGAGACCCCGTCTCTACTAAAAACATAGAAAGAAATTATCTGGACAACTAAAAATATAGAAAAAATTAGCTGGGCATGGTGGCGCATGCCTGTAGTCCCAGCTACTTGGGAGGCTGAGGCAGAAGGATTGCTTGAGCCCAGGAGTTTGAGGTTGCTGTGAGCTAGGCTGACGCCACGGCACTCTAGCCTGGGCAACAGAGTGAGACTCTGTCTCAAAAAAAACCAAAAAACAAAAACCAAACAAAACAAAAAAACAAAACCAGATGGGATTGGCAAAAGAATAGACAATTAAACCAACGGAGCAGAATAGAGAGCCCAAAAAATGCACCCCCACAATAACAGTCAGCTGATCTTTGACAAGGGAGCAAAGGCACCTCAGTGGAGAAAGGATATTCTTTTTAACAAAGTGTTGGAGCAACTGGACATCCACATGCAAAACAAAAGCAAAGGCAAAACCAAAAACTACACAGAGCTTGTACCTTTCACAAAAATTAAGTCAAACCAGATTATAGACCTAAACGTAAAACTATAACACTCATAGAAGATAGCATAGAACATCTAGGTGACCTTGGGTTTGGAGATGACTTCTTAGACATAACACCAAAAGCATGATCCATGAAAGAAAAAGATTGATAAGCTGGATTCACTAAAATTAAAAACTGCTCCTCTGCAAAAGACACCATTAAAAGAATGAAAAGACAAGCTACAGAAAATATTTTTGAAACATTTATCTGATAAAGAACTAGTGTCCAAAATATACAAAGAATTCTTAAAAGTCAACAGTAAGAAAAAACAATCCACTTACAAAATGGGCAAAGGGTATGAACCTCACAAAATCCACCTCACAGAAAAGATATACAGATGGCAAATAAGCATATGAAAAGATGCCCCACATCATATGTCATCAGGAAGATACAAATTAAAACAATAATGAGATACCCCTACAACCTATTGGAATGACTAAAACCCAAAACACTGACAACACCAAATGCTGGCAAGGATATGAAGCAATAGGAACTCTCATTCATTGCTGGTGGGAATGCAAAGTAGTACAGCCAATTTGGAAAACAGTTTGGCAATTGCTTACAAAACTAAACATATGCTTACTATGTGATCCAGAAACAGTGCTCTTGCTATTTACCCAAAACAGCTGAAAACATGTGTACAAAAAAATCTTTACACAAATGTTTATAGCAACTTTATTCATAATTGCTGAAATTTGAAAGCAACTAAGATGTCCTTCAATAGGTGCATGGATAAACTGTGGTACATCCTTACAAGGAAATATTATTCAGCAATAAAAAGAAATGAGCTATCAAACCAAGAAAAGACATGGAGTTACCTTAAATGCATATTGCTAAGTCAAAGAAGCTAATCTGAAAAGGTTGTATACTGTATGATTCCAACTACATATATGACATTCCAGAAAAGGCAAAACTATGGTGACAGTAAAATGAAAACAAAAACAAACAAACAAACAAACAAAAAAAACAGTGCTTTCCAGGAGTCTGAGGGGAAGGAGGAATAGATAGAGCACAGAGTATTTTTAGGGTAGTGAAACTATTCTGTATACTACAATGGAGGATACATATCATTGTACATTTGTCAAAACCAATGCAATGCACAACACCAAGAGTGAATTCTAATGTAAACCATGGACCATGGGTGATAATGATGTGTCAATGTTGGTTCTTTGTAACAAATGTACCCTGGTGGTATAGGAAGTTGATGGAAGAGGCTTTGGGGAGGGTACAAGGGAAGTCTGTACTTCCCACTCAGTTCTGTAAACCTAAAACTACTCTAAAAAATAAAGTGTATAAAAATTTTCTAAAATAAACAAAACTTGACAAAACAACTGAGATCACCCAGGGAGAGAGTGTTGCTTAAAAAATAATAATAATAAGGTGGCCTAAGTGAGCCTTGGAGGTCAGGGAGATAAGGAATGAGCAAAGCAGTCTGAAAACAAGTGCCCAGAGGTAGGAAGAAAGCCAAGAGACAAGTAAGGTCCCAGATGCCAAAAGTGAAGTGCTGCAAGGAGAGACTAATCAATAGTGCCAAACACTGTGAACAGGTCAGAGAAGATGGAGCCTGAGAAGTGATCTATGGATCAAATCTCTGCCTTTCCAATGATTCCCTCTAACATCATTTAGAATATTTAATCATCTCTTAATTAAAATACAAAACAAAAAAATCCTTTCCTTTTTAAAAAAAATTATCATAATCCTCGGTTCATGGCATACTCTTTCAAGCCCACACCCATCTCGAGCTGCAGTCCTACTTTCACTCCCTTTTTATGGCCAAACATATAATAATAGTTGCTGCGCTCACTGACCCTTCCCTACACATATCCCACAGCCCTTTGTAGTCTGACTTCAGTCTCCAAGACTCACTGACATGCCTCTCAGCAAAGTCTCGGGCAGCCTTAGCCTTGACTTTCCCCTCAGCGCCCTGAGCACACACTTACTGTGGGCCACACCTCCTTGGGGCAGCTCTCCCCAGGCTTTGCACATCTCTTCTCTTGGCATGGAATACTCTGCCTCTCTTTCCTCATTCTCTGAGGGGCTGGCTCCTACTCATCCTCTGCTCCCAGTTTATAAGTCCTTTCTACCTTTGCCACCTCCTTTATCCTGCTTAGATGCCCTTTCTATGAGTTCCCCTCATGCTTACAGTGGCTGTTTATCCTAGACACTAAATACCACTTTACTAGGCTGTAGGATCCTGAGGACAGGCCTGTGCTTTGTTCACCATTGTGCTCCATACCTACTGAGGTGCCTGACCATACCTTCTGTGTTGCTCCCTCCTTATAGACACACAATAAATGTATTGATCAAATACATCTGCCAAGAGATTAATGCCTTAGGGAAGAAGTAAAAACATTTTTTATGACTGCCCCTGGAAATGGGAGGGAGGAACAGAGCCCTGAGGCAGACTTGCCTGGCAGCAGTGAAATTTCTGAGATAAAAGTGGTGTAAAAGTGGGGCACCAGGCCCCATGGCTGCATTTTTCTCCCTAAAGCTCAGCAGCTTTGGGAAAAATCTGAGATAGAAAACAGGGAGATAGGGCTAGAGTTGGGGTTTTGCTAGGTGGATGGGCTTTGCTAGGTAGAGTCGGGGTTTTACTCCTAAGAGTAAGGAACCTGATTGTTGAAAAGAAAATGTTTAAAAGTGTTGGTGCTTCTGATAGAAGCTGGATGGAGAAGGGACTGAAAGCAGGAAGGTCCTGACAAGTGACAAGTCTGGGGGGCCATGGCAAAAGAACAGGTAGGATGGGCATGGCAATGCTGGAAGGTACTCAACTATGGGCAAGGGGGCAACTTTAATATGTGCATCTTTTCAGTTTCAAAGTGGAGACTGAAGGAAATTAGAAATATTTTACCCCAAATATATTTCTTTGACATATGTTGGGAAGACTACCATGGGTCTCACAGCCAAGAAAAGAGTCCTCCCCAGACACCACCCTCCTGGCACCTTGACCCAGGGAACCTGCAGCCTCAAGGCCACATGTGGCCCTCCAGATCCCCAAGTGCTGGCCTTTAAAGGATTTGTTCTGTCAAATTTGGGTTTAGTCAAAAGGCTGCACTCAGTGATCCAGAGGACCACATGTGGTTCCCAAGGCCACAGGCTCCCCACCCCCAACTGTGAGAAAATAAATTTCTGCTGTTTAACCCACCCAGTCTGCAGTATTTTGTTATGGCAGCCCAAACAAACTGGTTGAGGGACAACCAGTAGGCACTGCACATCTACCTAAAGATTTTGGAAAAACACCCCAAGAGAAAGTAACACAGTAAATATAAAAGCAGGAAACAACATCAGAAAATATAAGAGGCATGTATTAATTTGCTAGCCCTGTCATAACAAAGTACCACATACTGGGTGTCTTAAACAACAGAAATTTATTTTCTCAGAGTTGTGGAGGTTAGATGTCTGAAATCAAGGTTTTGGCAGTTTGGGTTTCTTCCGAGGTCTCTCTCGTTTGTTGTGTCCTCCCATGACCTTTTCTTGTTCTGCACACTGGGACAGATAGAGAGCTCTGGTTATCAGATGAGGGCCCTACCATTATAACCTCATTTAACCTTAGTTGCCTCCTTAAAGTCCTCCAAATACATTGGGAGTGATCGTTTCAACACATTAATTTTTGGGGGACACAATTCAGCCTGTAACACTTACTTTCTATCCTCCCTTTCCATTTCAGAAATGGCATTTTAGCTGTGTACTTGCCCATACAGGCAAAAATGACACTTCCAAGCTGCACTGTAGTGAGATGTGGCCTGTGGGGTGTGGGCAGAAGGAATGAATGTATGCACCTTCTTGGTATGTCCTCAATGTCTTGCCTTTCCCCACTGGCTGAAATGGGATATGGCAGTGTGCCATCTTCTTTACACAGATGACTGCTGGGCTCTGGGAAGGTGGGGTGGAAAGTAGAATGGACCTATGCCCCAGCAGCTTCAGGAAGACAGCCACCTCACCCACCTCACCTGCTACAGGAGGTAAAAAAATAGCCCTCTGCTTTGGTGGGGACAATGTTGAGTCTCTTCACATCAGAACTTTATTGTAACTAATTCAGAACTTGGTATGTGGAAGTACAGTGGTGTCAAAACAGAACATGTGGAGTTTTGCTTTCGTGACTAGACAGCAAAGGCAGAGATGGTACAGCTTGGAAAGCTGGTGACCTTTGCTTTCCTGTTATATCTTAGGAGGCAGACGACATGTGACTAAAACGACAGCCCTAAGGGAAATGGCTGAAAATAATTAGGAATGGCGCTGAGTGTTGGCTCCTTCTTGCCACTTTCAGCAAACCCTCACAGAGAGACTGGGACTAGAGGAAAGTAGACAGAGACACGGGTGAAGAGACCAAAGCGGGACTAGAGGGGTTCCCTCTGCCTGTGGCCTGTGATCTGCACTAGCCAAGAGTCTGGTAACTGGGCCCCATGAGGCAGAAAAAGCCAGCTTCTTCTGGACCCCACATGAGGCTCTGAGAAGGTGGGGTATGCTGTGAAGACGAAGCCTAAACAGCAGTTAAGTCTGTGCCCACGTTCCTGCCAAATACTTCTCGGCTAATGGGTGTCTGTCCAGCACAAAACCAAGCGTAGGGCCCTTCTGAGCTCACAGCCCTGTGCGACTGCACAGATCAAATGCCATGAAGACCACCCTGCCCACAGTGGCCCGTGTCTTCTTGCTGGAACATCATCCTGTAAATACATCCTGGGCAAGTGGCCAGAGTCAGGCACTGCCTTCCCACTGAGCCTGGCAGTTCAGGTGGCCTCAATATAGCCACCTTTAGGTGGAGAGAGGAGGACAAGGAGCACAGAGACCAGTAAATCAGACAGGAGTCCTCAGGTTTAAAGCCGACTCTAGATGGGGTCTTTGCATGTGGAGCTGATGGAAGGAGATAGACGAGAAGCTGCCCCACTCTTAGAGTGAATTATATTATAGTCTAGAGAAACCACAAGTCTGGCCTGAGACCCGCCAGGCCCCAAACTGCCACATCTGCAGAGCTGTGCAGCCCCAGCCAGGACAGGTGCTCACACCCCTTCACAGGTGTGCATGGAGGATCAGGACAAGGAACCCCTCCTGAAGGGTCGGGTCAGGTGTGCTGAGTCATGGGCACCAGGGAGCTGTCCGGGGCTCCCTGCTCTGTCAGGGACAGGGTCTCCAGCATTCCCGTGGAGGTGCTCATGGAAGGATGCTGCAGACCCTGCACGGAGATAGCTGCCAAGTTACCATATACCGTGTAGAAACTCTGCATTCAAAGTAACTAGGCAGCGTGCACAATAACTACACGTCGGAGCTGTCCTTGGACACCGCAGGCAGGGCCTGAATGCTGCTGCGTGTTGCCCGCTGTCCCCCTTCACGTTGCGTGCTGGGTGGTAGAGGGCAGGCGACTTGCCCTTTAGCTGTAGGACCTGGTGGAGAGGCTGTGCCTTGTCCAGAGGGACTGGACTGAGCTGCGTTAGGGGCTGGATGGGATGTTGGATAACTCCTCTTGGGCAGGGACTGCATCCAGGCGCAGCAGGTGACCTGGTGGGAAGACGGTGGCAGAAGCAGCCTGTTATCCCTACTGCCTGTTCTCCTCTCAATCTCCAAGTCAGCAAGCAGAACATCCTGACAGGGGCACCTGGGTCCCTGATGACTTCTGGGGGAAGCTGCCCTGCAAACTTGTAGTTTTACAGGAGAGAAACCAAATTGTACCCCAAGTGCTCACACTGGCATTATCCAGGTTCCTAACTTGCCAGTGCAGGGGTGTGAAGTGACATCTCATTGTCCAATTTGTGTTTCTCTGAGACCTAACTAGCAGAGCATCTCTTCCATCTCAGGGTCACAGAAATATTTGCTGCTTTTTTTCCCTACTAACCCATTGTTTACAGTGCATATTCAGGTCTTCAGTGCATTTGTAGAGTTCTGTCGTTTGCTTTGTTGGAAGGGGTCTGATTCTGTTCTCTGATGAGCTGGTTTCTCAACACCTCTGTGTTGTGGGCCTACTTCCCTTGTCTATTAAAATGCCGTTTGTACAGAGTTTGACACTGATCTCTTGGTTGTGCTGCTTTTGCTATTTGTTGATTCTTGAGCTGATGTTGACAGCACGTCCTCCCTCTTTTCCTTTTTTGTTTTTAGACAAGAGTCTTGCTCTGTTGCCCAGGCTGAGTACAGTGGTGTCATCATAGCTCAGTGTAGCCTCAAACTCCTGAGTTCAAAGGATCCTCCTGCCTTAGCCTCCCGAGTAGCTGGGACTAGAGGTGCCACCACACCCAGTCCCCCTTTCCTTTTTAAGGTTGATTCAGATATTCATTGACTTTTAGTTTTCCATACACATTTTGAATTTTCTTCTAAAAATCCAAGTAGAACTTTGATTGTATTGCAGCAAATTTATAGGTTAAATTGGGGGTAATTTATATCTTCAAAATATGAAGTTGGTCTATCCAAGAGCAAGAAATATATCTCCATTGATTGAGACAATCTTCTGTGTCCTTTACTGTAAAGAATTTCAAAGTGTTCACAGATGTCTTGAATGCTTTTTGTTATTTTAATTCCCAAATATCCTATAGTTTTTGCTGATATTGTGGAGGATATTTTATTTTTTGTTACAATATTTGGTTTTTTATTGCTGGTACAGAGAAATGCTATTGATCCTTTTTTCTAATTTCTTAAGATAAATGCTTTTATCTTCTTTAATAACAAGAAAGTATTTGAGGCTATACATTTTTCTCTGAGTACAATTTATACTTTGTCCCATAGTTTTGGGGATGAAGTATCTACTTTTCAGTGCTTTATAAATAATCTGTAATTTTCCAGCTAATATCATTTTTGATTTAAAGGTTATCTAGCTGGGCATGGTGGCTCACGCCTGTAATCCTAGCATTCTGGGAGGCTGAGGTGAGAGGATCACTTGAGCCCAGGAGTTTGAGACTAGCCTGAGCAAAAGCAAGACCCTGTCTCTACTAAAAATAGAAAAAAATTGGCCAGGCATGGTGCCATGTGCCTATACTCCCAGCTACTTGGGAGGCTGAGGCAGGAGGATCACATCTTTTCATACAAGTCAGCAGCAGGAGTATCTTGGGCAGTGGAGCAGGTCTGGCAGGTTTTGTGGCAAAGGTTAACCCAGCTCAGTCATGCTGCCTGGAGAGTCAGAACCGCATAAACTAGAATCAGAGACAGGTACTTCAGTCCCAAAGATCTTGCGATTCCCCAGTGATACAAAGTGTCTCCCACTCCTACATGGAAATGGGCAATAATGGAACCCACCCATTGATTTTTAATGCTTGTGAATATACATAGACAACCTGAGTTAACCTTAAGAACTGGTGGGGAAAATGAAATATCAACCTAACATGACAAACCAGTAGGACTGGCAGCACAGGACTATAAGCAACAACTTAATACACACTAAGGCAGAGCATCTTTTACAGGAGAAAGACCAAATCTCAGTCCCTGACTCATATCTTCAGTTCTGGGTTAAGACCTAGTGATGGAAGTCAAAGTCAAGGGTCAACCTAAGGAGTTCACAACACCAAAGCATCAGTGGAAGTGCCACAAAACAGACAGACACAGAGGAAAAAGTACAAGGACTGTTGTGGCCATCAGCACCTGCCTCGACTGCCTGGGGCATCCGTTTTCCTTACAGCTAAGGCTGCCCAACATCTCTGGGATTTTTACTTAATAACCTCATACTCTGGCAATAGTCAGACACCAGAATTAACTAGTGTAAATATTCTACTCCTGACTCCCACACATGGGCCAGATCCTGGCTGTGCCATGGCACACCACCTCATCTGCTGTGACGGCTGCCTGCCAGTCCTTGGGCAGCCCCTGGAGTCCAAGTTTCAAGACAGATCAGGGCCCTTCTCAACAACCCCTCTGCATATCTCTGGTCCCCAAGTCCAGTCAGGCTACAAATGTAGTTCAGGAAGAGCAGACCATCCAAATTGCTGTGAATGCTACTGGTTCAATGAGTAGCAAATAATGTCTACACCCTAAAGTATGAACCACCAAAGTTCTATCACAATCCACATAGCCTGTTGTGAAAACCGCTGATACATAAGCTGAGGTAGGAGACTTCAATTACTCACCACATAGCACAGGTGAAAGGTAATTACGAGGAAACACCTGTTGCCTCACTACCTTCCAGGGTGACCTGCAAATACTCCACTTATTTTTTCCTTGTGAGGACAGTGAGCATGACTAGACACAGCTGCCATCTCTAGGAAGAGCAGGAACAAGGGAGTCTTCAAAACAGGTTACAAGATGGGTACAATGTCTACCAAGCAGAGCTCAGATCCCTGGATTTCACAACTGTCCTGACCAATGTTAGTCTCCTTGTTTCTAGAGTTTCAGGTCACACCTCTGTCACCAGTATGGGCCACAGTGGGATTTTTGTACCTCTGCTGACACTGGCATAAAACTCCTCCAAAAATGGTTTCTTTCCACCAAATGGGAAAACTAAAATGCCTTCCTCTCAATTCTAGCTAATTTGCTTGGTTAACACATTGACTGCCACACTAGAAAATATTTTTTTCCTTGAGGCCACAGTGTTTTATTATGAAAATAGAATAAAAACTTCGAAAACAAAATGGTCCTTTCTAATTTAACGAAAAATTTGTTATTTTTTGTTTTCTGTGTGTCAGTTAAATGCAACCTGAAAAATACTTCACACAGCTCTTGAGGTGAAGAGACGTGAGTTACATACAGTTCACGAGACCCCAGGATCAAAACTAGCATGAGTTAAATACAACTCACAGGGCAGTTAATGTGTTAAGAAGCCAGGAGGTACCAAGTGGATGACTGCTCTGTGTCAATTATCAAAGACAGCACATGGAGGCTTTGCACCACCAGGAGACAGCTTGGCTTCCAACAAGTATTAATGCCATCACCAAGCTAAGTAAGAAAGTGGGTAACAGAAATTTATGACTGGAATCAAGAGCATTAACAACATGACAAATAAAATTTGGCAGAATCTGGATGAAATATTTTGTGGAAAACAAAAAATATAATCCAAACAGATCATAAGGTTAGTCACAAAGATGTTTTAGCCATACAATGTGAAACAGAGGTTGGGAATGAATACTGAGGTTCTTAAGCAAACACCTCCATTGTATGTAAACAGGGACTAAAAAAGAAAAAGTCATATACCTGACTGACTTGGTTCTCTAATCATGGTCCTCTGAGGAAGATAGTGCCACAGCTTCCTAATACTGTTGTCTCTTGAGGAGACCTCAAAGAAGAGATCTTTGGGACAAAAATAGTGAATTTCTTTTTCTTCCTTCCTAAAAGCCCTTTTTCTAGAAGCAGAAATTGTAACTGGATAAAAAGCTCCAAGGCCCTGACTCAGAATGCAGCAGGAAAGCCAGGTGAGTTGGAACTGAGCTTTTACTCAACTCCAGGAGATCAAGGGCTCGTCACCTCAGGAATGGACAGGCACTCCACTCTTGTGGGTATAACATGGAAATCTGTGATGGACATGTGAAGTCATAAGCCACAGGCTCTCACCTTGGGCCTTTTTCTCACTTTCCTTCACTGAAACCATATCTAGAAGACCCATCTACCAAACCTTGTTTAAGTAAAATGTGCAATTTCTCATTTGATTTAGTCAGATGGATGTATGGGGCCAGCCATGGGGCTGCGCTTCCTCCTGGCAGCATCTGAACTCCTGGAAACCTAGAGGGGCAGGAGAGTGTGGCCATGGCAGGTGCTCATGAAGCATTCCAGCTGGTGCCCAAGAATACAGGCTTTGGGGCCACGCAGCCCAGCTCTGCCACTAGCAGCCTCTCTGTAACTAAGCCTTATCTGTAAAATGAGTTAATTACACTACTTACTTCCCTGAGCTGATGTGAGGATTAAATGGGAAAACTCATTTATCACAGTCCCTGGCACATGGCTAGGTAAAAAGGTAAATGTTGTTGACAAAATCAGAATTTTTGTTCAGCACATAAATAATATCACAATAAATTAATTCCAGTTTTTTTGTAAGCCAAAACTATTTGTGGTAAAGTGTGCTAAGGGAGGAGTATCACCTTAAGAGTCTGAATTTACAATCAGTGTTTCAAAATTCTAAAACTAGTTAAGACTACCACTGCTACTTTGTGGACAACAGACCGGAAAATAAGGCCTGAGCCACTGGCCAAGTCAATGCAAGGAGAAAAGACTAGTGAATTCCTAAGAGATAATTTAAATAAACAGGGAAACTGGAATACTTTTATTAGTAAATAGGATGCTATAAACCAATGGAATGTCCAATTCTTAAATAATTCATTACTCTTACCTTTTCTTTCACTTCTTTCTTGCCCTGATTTTTATATAAAAAGTACCATTCTGTTACAGCTTATCTCAAACGATAACTGGCCATTCCCTTCTGAGTGTTTGCATATATGGACTCCAGCTTATTAATCAGAGTCCACAGCCACTTTCAGCTACCAGATTTCATTTTCTAGAACTGTCTCATACAGACTGCTTTTGCTGAATTTCTAATATTTATAATCCCATTTCAGCCCATTTTGATCCTAACCTTCATTCCTCCATTAAAAAAGTAGAAGAAAGTTTCTGTAGAAAGGGAGTTCTGAGGGTAATGAAGTGAACACAATGAATGACTTATGGGCAGATATGGCCGGACAAGGGGCAGCAACTGACAACTGTTCCTTGGAAAAGAGCTCCTGTAATATCAATCGTCTCAAGCATATGGTGAGAGAGCCAGAGGACAGACTGAGACCCGAGCTCAACACTGCTCCAGAGAGGGATGACAGACACCTTCAAACCATGTAGACAAGGAGTTACAGACTGAGAAGGAATCTCCACGATTCCAACAGATCGCCCTACTAAAAGCTGCTTATTGCCATGACTCCCCACAAGCAGAAGGATCTGCCCCTCCTACACCAGAGTTGGCCTGATAAGAGGAAATCTGGAGGCTGGTGTGGGCAGCTACTGTTACTAACTTCCTCTTCCTTACAAATTGATGTTAAACAGACTGACCTTGGTTTTAAGAGCAAAATCCAGGCCAGGCGTGGTGGCTCACACCTGTAATCCTAGCACTATGGGAGGCTGAGGTGGGCGGATTGTTTGAGCTCAGGAGTTTGAGACCAGCCTGAGCAAGAGTGAGACGCCATTTCTACTAAAAATAGAAAGAAATTGTATGGACAGCTAAAAATATATATAGAAAAATTAGCCGGGCATGGTGGCACATCCCTGTAGTCCCAGCTACTTGGAAGACTGAGGCAGTAGGATTGCTTGAGCCCAGGAGTCTGAGGTTCCTGTGAGCTAGGCTGATGCCACAGCACTCTAGCCTGAGCAACAGAGTGAGACTCTGTCTCAAAAAAAAAAAAAAAAGATCAAAATCCACAGGTTGGATCCATGCTACCATGTGTCTACTTTATACCCATTATCCTCCCAACTCACAGGGTTTTTTTTTTTTCTAAGTTACCTTTTAGAAAAACACATTTTACATGTGTTATTTGATTTCCTAGCAGGGTCTCAACAGTTTGAATTTACACAAACAAGTCTCACTTTATTCCTTAACAAACTTTTGCTTGCAATCATAAGGTTTCTTTCCTGTGTGGATTATCTGATGTTGAGAAAGAGTGATACTTGCTAAGTTAAAGGTACCACATTCCTCACAATAGAACACAAACATTCTGAAGAGGTCCATACAAATAGGCAAGAAAACCCCAACCTGGATTCACCACACTTGAAAGTGTAAGGATCCCAAGTAATTGTCTTGAAGCTGAAGTAAATGATTAAGAGGAAGGCAAAGAAAAGCAAGTGATCAAATGCAATACCTAACTGCACCTTAAGATCTGGTGCTATAAAACAAATTTAAGTAATTACATTGACACTTCATTTGTTTAAATTAGCCCTGCAGGGGGCCACCCTCTGAATGTGAGGGAAGGAAAGGCTGCCTTGGGATTGCTGCTGTGTACCTCAGCAGCCTGCCTTTAGTTAATGGTTCACTGGGAAACTTAAATCCCCTAAAAGCTGAATCTCTAAAATGAAAATCAAAAAGTGACTGTTTTTTCACCAGTATGACTCTTCTAACATAAAATAGTGAAGAATTTATCAACAAATCAGTCACTCCCCACTGTGAACTGCACAATGTTCAGTGAAGGCTGACTGGGAAGCAGAGAGCTCCCCACACCTACTACATTTATAAGCTTGCTCTCTAACATGAGGTTTATGGACTTTCTCATGACTAGTAAAAATTATTCTTTGATTGAAGGTCTTTCCACATTGGTTACATGTATAACATCTCTCTTCACTGTGAATTCTCTGATGTCGAATAAGGTGAGAGCTTTGTCGGAAGGATTTCCCACATTCAGCACATTCATAGGGTTTCTCTCCAGTGTGAATTCTCTTGTGTTGGATAAGAGACAAGCGTGCACTGAAGGATTTCTCACATTCATTGCACATGTAGGGTTTCTCTCCAGTGTGAATTCTCTGATGCTGAATAAACTGTGAATGCTGACTAAAGGCCTTGCCACACTCACTACATTCATAAGGCTTCTCCCCAGTATGAATTCTGTGATGTTGAATGAGAGAGGAGCGAACATTGAAGGCCTTCCCACAGTCACTACACTCGTAAGGATTCTCTCCAGTGTGAATTCTCCGATGGCGGATAAGGTGAGCACTCTGGCTGAAGGCCTTCCCACAGTCACCACACTCATAGGGCTTCTCACCATTGTGTGTTCTCTCATGCTTAATCAGGGTGGATATCTGTCCAAAAGTTTTCCCACACTCAGTACACTCATAGGGTTTCTCGCCTGTGTGACTCCTCTGGTGCTGAATAAGATGTGAGCCTTGGCTAAAGGCCTTCCTGCATTTGTGACACTCATAGGGTTTCTCTCCATTATGTACTCTCTGATGTTGAACAAGGGAAGAAAGCACACTGAAGGCTTTATCACATTCGTTACATTCATAGGGCTTCTCACCATTGTGTGTTCTCTGATGGTGAATAAGATTAAAACTCTGGCTGAAGGCTTTTCCACACTCATTACATTCATAGGGTTTCTCTCCAGTGTGAATTCGCTGATGCTGAATAAGATGTCCCTTTTGACTGAAGGTTTTCCCACACTCACTACATCCATAAGGCTTCTCACCAGTGTGAATTCTCTGATGTTGGATAAGGGATAGGCGAGCACTGAATGATTTTCCACACTCATTGCAGACATAAGGCTTCTCCCCAGTGTGAATTCTCTTATGTTGAATAACTTGTGAGCGCTGACTGAAGGATTTTCCACACTCATTACACCTATATGGTTTCTCTCCAGTGTGAATTCTCTGATGGACAATAAGGGTTCGGTTCAGGCTAAAGGATTTTCCACATTCATTACACTCATAGGGTTTTTCTCCTGTATGAATCCTCTGATGTTGAATGAGAGATAATTGTGCACTGAAGGCTTTGCCACACTCACTACAGTCATAAGGTTTCTCTCCAGAATGAATTCTCTGATGCTGAACAAGGTGTGACTGCCTGCTAAAGGCTTTCCCACATTCTTCACACTTGTAAGGTTTCTCTCCACTATGAATTCTCTGATGATGAATCAGATTAGAGCTATGACTAAAGGCTTTCCCACACTGATTACATTCATGAGGTTTCTCTCCTGTATGAATTTTTAGATGTTGAATATAGGACGAACGTGTACTAAAGGCTTTCCCACATTCAGTACACTCATAGGGTTTTTCTCCAGTGTGAATTTTACAGTGCTGAATAAAGTATGGGTGAGCACTGAAAATTTTACCACATTTCTCACATGTGTAGGGTTTCTCACCAGTGTGAATTCTCTGATGTTTGCTGAGTACAGAGTGCCGACTGAAAGCTTTTCCACATTCACTACACTCATAGGGCTTTTCAACAATATGAATTCTTTGGTGCTGACAGAGAGCTCTGCTCTGCCTGAAAGTTTTTCCACACTGAGTACACTCAAATGGTTTCTCTGGATTGTTAATCCTCTGATTATCACTAAGAACTGAACTCTGTCTAGCTACTTGCATAAACACATCTGTCTGACAGGCTCTTCTTCCTAAATGGAAACTCTGGAGGTTAATGATGTTCTTATATTGCTGAAACTGTTTGACACATGACACACTCTGGTGGAGACTTGCCTCTCTAGCTACTCTAACATGTCTGGAAGGATTTGAGTCTGTAGAGCAGTTTTCCCCAACAACAATGAACTTCTGACATTTCTCTGCAGTGGGGGTTTTCACATGATTCATGGTTTCTGTTTGGAAATTGCTCTTCTGGGAGGATTTCTTATGTCCTTCTCCTACAGGTTTTCTCCAGCAATCTCCTAATTGTCCCTCAGTTTTACTCATCTCTTCAGGTTCCTTGGAAATATTCCTTACATGTTCTTCTGATTTTGGTCTCTGGTATTCCATTTGTTCAGAAATGTCCTGCTTTGGAGTCAATTCCTTTTTTTCAATTCTAGAATCATAACCTAAAAGAACGAAAAACAATGAGTCACTCATGTTTTACTATGAGAGAAACAATTAGAGCATAAGCAGGAAAATTTAATACAAAACAAATATCTCCTAAGATGATACTGGATATCCAGAATGAAAAAAAACAGAAACAAACAAAAAATGACCTCACTGGGAAGAGGAGAGGAAAGAGTAGAGAAGAAGCTTGCTATCAAAGCAGCAGAAACTGGCATGGGAAGGAAGGAAAGGAAGTAAGAAGGAAGGAAAAAAGCCCAAGGTCAAAGGTTTACAACTGCAAACAGGCCAACCAGGAACAGATGGAGTAGGACAGCAAGGCATGACCTCAGAGAGGTGAGGAGGGTGATCAGGAAGAAGGCAGTGGAGGTTTGGAGTTTGCCATCTTTGCTGTTCATGTCATTGCTGCATACTTTGTAAACAAGGTATATTCTTACGGCTTACACATACAGGTATTCAAATATTTGTCGAAAAATAAACAAATGACAAATGACTCAATGAATGAGCTGTACAACAGAGTAACAGATTATGAGCAAACCTATTTGATCTGGACAACCTGGTTTCAAAGAAGCAAATCAGGAAAAACAGAAAAAAATGAAGCAATCTACTCATTCAAATAGCAGGGGCAGCACAAGGTAAAAAGACCAAAATGCAGTCCCACACCACACATTTCTAGTGAACAAATGCCTAAAAATTTGTGAAAACTGTGATACAACTGAATTCTGGATCCAAATAAAGGAAGTTTATTTTTTAAAAAAAAAAACAAAACAAAAAGAAACCACTGAGTCACATGAATACAGACTGCAACCAAGGTCAGAACAGTAAGAGGGTAGCCCTGTGCTGAGATACCATGAGAGCATGATGGAGTCCCCCTTTTGTCAAGGGCAGTTATTATGAGCTATAACAGAATGCTACTGGGGACTGCACAGCCCGAACAGAAGACTGAGCTGAAAGTGATCACTGCACCAGGTCTAAAATTGCTAAGTAGTCTTAGATTTCAGTGAACTACTCCAAGTACTTTAGAGGGATTGATTTTTACTACTCAATGTATGAAAGGGAAAAAGCAAACTTCACAATTTACTCTGGAAACCCATGAGCAATGTTTTGGATGATAA
Source organism: Lemur catta (assembly GCF_020740605.2). Classification (NCBI taxonomy): domain Eukaryota; kingdom Metazoa; phylum Chordata; class Mammalia; order Primates; family Lemuridae; genus Lemur; species Lemur catta. Next base: position 22,483,955 of record NC_059136.1, read on the forward strand.
ACATCCTGAATTTCTAGAGTAAAAACTTCTGGGGTATCTGAGGAGTTCAGAGCCCTTAAGATCACAGGACTAAAGTCTAAAAAGGTGACTCTAATCAAGAAGTGTTGTTTCACCAGGTAGGAAACAGAATGAATGTGAACAAAATGAAAAACCACAGGACAGAGTCATCTGTGAGTCAAGAAACATCTCACATTAAAGTTCATATTACCATTTCCCTCAGATACCCAGTGCTCCCCTTGGTTGTCTGTCTGTACTTTTAAATGAGGCAATAAAAAGATGCTTGGGAACTCTGTGTATGAGTGGTACTTGTCAATGAACAGGCATTTGAGTGAGGTGATTATAAGGCCAGAGCACCCCCAAATGCTAAAAACTGGAAGTCTTAGATGCAGGGCTGTTTAGTTTCTTTTGAGGCAATAACCTGGTTTTTGCCAGAGTTAGAAGATGCCCTGTTGTTGGGTATTCTTAATGCAAGGTAGGATGTGGTAGTACCAGCCATTCCTGTTTTTAGACATTTTAGTTGATACCTCAGGTTTCAGGTTAAATTTTTGGTTTTTGGACAATAAACAAAAAACCTTCATAAAGGGTATAATAGTTTTTTATCAGGAGGTATAAAATGTCTGACTGTATCTCTCTCTGTGATGTTAGCAGCCATTAATGATCATTATCTGGATTCACTTTTAAATTTGGGATTGTGAAATATTGATAATGTAATTGTCATTCCTTCATTTTTTAGCTGAAACCTCTATGAAGAGAAGTTAAACTTCTATTCATCAATTGTTTGGTTATCCTGGGGTACAACACATCTATTATAGGCAGAATAAATACTTGATTCTTCTATTTACCAGTTTTCAGAATTCCTAAAATTCCTCAGAATTCCTCAAAGGTGACCAATGAGTAGTGATTTTTTTTTCTGAGTATCAGACCAGCCTTAACAAAGCCTAAGACCACTGTGAAAAGATAAGGTGATTCAATGACAAATTCTCTCTATAGCTTTTTTTTTTTGAGACAGAGTTTCACTCTGTTCCCCGGGCTAGAGTGAGTGCCGTGGCATCAGCCTAGCTCACAGCAACCTCAAACTCCTGGGCTCAAGCAATCCTCCTGCCTCAGCCTCCCGAGTAGCTGCGATTACAGGCATGTGCCACCAGGCCTGCCTAATTTTTTCTATATATATTTTTAGCTGTCCATATAATTTCTTTCTATTTTTAGTAGAGACGGGGTCTCAGTCTTGCTCAGGCTGGTCTCGAACTCCTGAGCTCAAACGATCTGCCCGCCTCGGCCTCCGAGAGTGCTAGGATTACAGGCATGAGCCGCCACGTCCGGCCTCTATAGCTTTTTATCTATAATAATTGACACTCAATCAAATATCAGAAAGCATGTGGAGAAAAAAAAGAAAGGGCAAATGACAAGAAACCAAGACAGAAAATACATGATAAAAACAAACCCAAAAGGGCTGGGTGTGGTGGTTCACACCAGTAATCCTAGCACTTTGGGAGGCCAAGGTGGGAGGATCGCATGAGCCCAAGAGTTTGACACAAGCCAAGAAAACACAGCAAGACCTTGTCTCTTAAGAAAATTAAAAAAAAAAGGCCAGGCGCAGTGGCTCATGCCTGTAATCCTAGAACTCTGGGAGGCTGAGGCAGGAGGATCGCTTGAGCTCAGGAATTCAAGACCAGCCTGAGCAAGAGCGAGACCCCATCTCTACTAAAAAATAGAAAAAATTAGCCATGCAACTAAAAATAGAAAAAAATTAGCTGGGCATGATGGCACACGCCTGCAGTGCCAGCTACTCAGGAGGCTGAGGCAGGAAGATAGCCTGAGTACAGGAGTTTGAGGTTGCTGTGAGCTAGGTGACGCCATGGCACTCTAGCTTGGGAGACAGAGTGCAACTGTCTCAAAAATAAAATAAAATAAAGTAAAATAAAATTCTAAAAAAAAATTAGCGAGGCATAGTGGTGCACACCTGTAGTACCAGCTACTTGGAAGGCTCAGGTAGGAGGATTGCCTGAGCCCAGGAGTTCAAGGCTGCAGTGGGCTATGATTGTGCCACTGCACTCTAGCCTGGGCAACAGAGCAAGACCCTGTCTCTGAAAATAAAACCACAGTGAGACACCACTACACACCTATCAGAATGGATAAAATTAAAAAGACTGACCACACCAAGTGCTGGTGAGAATGTGGAAGAACTGGAACTCTCATATACTACTAGTGGGAATAAAAATAGTACAATTACTTTAGAAAACATTCTGGCAGTTTTTTAAAATGTTAAATCTATACCTACCATGTAATCCAGCCATTCCACTTCTAGGTATTTGCCCAAGAGAAAAGGAAACGTATGGCCACACAAAGATTTGTAGACAAAGGTTCACAGTAGCTTTATTTGTATTAACCAAAAACTGGAAACAACTCAAATGTCCATTAACAGAGAATGGATAAATAAGTTGTAGTATATTCATGTAATACGATTCAGAAATAAAAAGGATTATTGATATACAACATAAATGAATCCCAAAATAATTATGTTGAGTAATAGAAGCAAGACAAAAAAGAATACACTCTCCATTATTCCATTTATATAAAACTGTAGAAAATGTAACCTCTAGTAACAGAAAGCAAGTCAGTAATTGTTTCATAATAGAGGTGGGAGGCAGTGAGAGAGCCGTGAGAAAATTTTGGGGGGTGATGGATATGTTTGCTGTCTTGATTGCAGTGATAGTTTCCCATGTATATACATATGTCAAAATATATTTAAAAAAAAAAATCACAGACTTTAAACACCTGTAACATATTGTATGCTAATTATATCTCAATAAAGCTGTTTCTTTAAAGAAAATAAATAAATAAGAGTACTGGGTCTAGACCAGTCTGTCAGGGATTCAACCCTGCCCTGTCCCTGGGCAGCTGTGTGATCTTGGGCCAGCAACTTAACCTCTCTGTGCCTCAGTCTCCTGAGCACCAACTCTGCAGGGATGGTAGCGGATTGGATAAATTCATTACACCAGCACAGTACCAGGCATGCTCTAAGCACAAATGACCAGCCAATGTTAGCTGCATGGCAGGACTCTGCTCTGCTTACTGTTTATATGACCAGGTCCCTACTACACAGGAAGAAACCCTTTCTAACTCTGTTTGCCCAAGGCCGAAAATCTGCCTGACGTGTTCTGAGTGAATATGAGTAGAAGTGAGAGACTCAGCAGGAGGCGGTCTCTCCAAGTGATGTTCCCAAGTAGCCATTGCAGAGCTGGTCAGCAAGGCCTGAGAAGGAGTGGGTGACATGGATGTGAGAGGACTGGGAGCCAGCTGCCAGGGAAAAACACCTGAGTTCTTTTCTGGGGTTGAAAGAGCATTTGCTAGGGTAAGGAAAACATAAATCCGTTTATGGACAGATAACAAGAGCTAGTAACAGCAAGAAAAGAGGAGAGAAAGAAAATGGAGAAGGGGCTGGGCGCGGTGGCTCACGCCTGTAATCCTAGCACTCTGGGAGGCCAAGGCGGGAGGATGGCTCGAGGTCAGGAGTTCGAGACCAGCCTGAGCAAGAGCGAGACCCCGTCTCTACTAAACATAGAAAGGAATTAGCTGGACAACTAAAAATCTATATACAAAAAATTAGCTGGGCATGGTGGCGCATGTCTGTAGTCCCAGCTACTCGGGAGGCTGAGGCAGAAGGATTGCTTTAGCCCGGGAGTTTGAAGGTGCTGTGAGCTGGGCTGACACCATAGCATTCTAGCCCAGGCAACAGAGCAAGACTCTGTCTCAAAGAAAAGAAAATGGAGAAGGAAAGCAAAGCCCTGGGGGTGACAAGAGATTTGGTCTGGAGCTTACAGAAGGACCCAATGATGCCACAGCACCTGTTGGCAAAAGCAGGACAGAGTGGGGAGCAGACTCACCTTCACTCTTGTGCCTCCAGCTCCCTGCAATTCTTGGCGAATGTGGGGTCCATGGCTCTTCCCCCTGCTCCAGCCTGGAAATGACATCAGGTTTGGAACCCCGAAGTCCTGCTCCAGAAAAAGGAAGGAAAACCTGACAATTTATCCCAGGTCCAGGGCAGGATGGAACTGTGGTCTGGGCCTGCATTCTGGTTGTGACGTCCCCTGCTACCTGGCTTCTAAACCTAGGAGACGGACACAGGCCTCTCCCCACGCTGAAGAAAGGTCAAATCCAGCTCTTCTGGGGGCCACAGACAGGACAGAGTTGGGGCCTGAACACATTACAGTAGCAGACTTATAGTAGGCAGTGTTGATGCCCAGCAGAAGGGCTACAGGGAAGCAGCACATTCTAGTACAAGGCAAGCAGTGCTCTGAAATCAAATGAATTCAAATCCCAGATCTGCCACCAACAGGTTGCATAAACTTAAGAAAGTGACAGTATTTGTCAGCCTCAGGTTCATCTATAAACTGTGTATCCTACCACCAGCCTTCAAGATGCCTGAAGACTGGCCACATGTTGTAGCTCACGCCTGTAATCCTAGCACTCTAGGAGTCCGAGGCAGGAGGATTGCTTGAGGTCAGAAGTTCAAGACCAGCCTCAGCAAGAGTAAGACCCCATCTCTACTAAAAATAGAAAGAAATTAGCCAAACAACTAAAAATAAAAAAAAAAATTAGCCGGGAATGGTGGCGCACGCCTGTAGTCCCAGCTACTCGGGAGGCTGAGGCAGGAGGATCGCTTGAGTCCAGGAGTTTGAGGTTGCTGTGAGCTATGCTGACACCATGGCACTCTAGCCCAGGTGACAGAGCGAGACTCTGTCTCAAAAAAAAAAAAAAAAAACCAACAAGATACCTGAAGATTCATTTGGGGATATGAATGATATTCTCCTTCCAAAGAAATTGGGGAGGGTCTCAGTAGCACCCATCCCACCTCTATGCAGACCAGGCTTGCACCAGACTAGGGTCAAAATGCCCAGTCTTTAACCCAGGAGGTGAGGAGCCTCTAAGCCCCAAACTCAGTCCTCAAGGTTATTCATGGAGCAGGATGCCCAGGAGCTGAGTCCCAGGGAGGGAACTTACCTAATGAGACCAGGTTCCCATAGGTCTCCAGCATCACATCCCTGTACAGGCCCCTCTGAGTGGGCCCCAGATGGCCCCACTCCTCCTGGGAGAGGAACACAGCCACATCTTCAAAGGAAACCAAGACCTGGAATGAAAAGATCTTGCTGCAACTCCAGGGTCAGGCCCATGCTGAACCCTAGGGGAGGAGGTCCTAGGCTCAGGACTAGTAAATTCCTCTGAGTACATGCACCTGTCTTTCCCACTAGAGTGAGCTGGCAGGCACCACACTAGCTTGTCTTGGTGCTCCTGACCCTTTCCTCTACTGTGCCTGGGAAGACACAGTGGGGACCACATTTCAGGAACTTGAACTCAGGGGCTAAGGACATTGGTGCAAATAAGGAGCTGTCTACCCTCGAGGACCAGCCCCTCATAGAGAAAACTGTGGAAAGACTCCCACCAAGAAAGGGCTGAGGCCACAGGGAGAGTCTCCATGGGACCACTCACCTGGAGCCCGCCAGGAAGGAGTTTCCTGACAGCCATCACTAGGTCTCTGAGCTTGTCCCGAGAAGGCGGGCAGTGCTGCAGGGAAAGGGAAAAGTTGCCTCTGAGACTATATCCTCTCCCTAATTCCCCACCCCACCCCTCCAGAGTGAGGCCTCTCTGAAGCCCCCAGTATGACAACATCCCAAGGCTACCACAGTGCACTTGGCCAGGGGAGACAAGAAGATGCATCTCAGGCCCACCTATGAGGTCCTGGGCAGAGGACAAACAGCTGAGGACAACAGACCAGGCTCCTGCGCTAAGGCAGTGCACAAGTGAAATGAATGGGAAAGTTGACACATATATGTGATACAGACACAATGCCTATGTCAGGTGATGACAAAGGATAGATAGAACAGAAGGCTGCCATTGGTGGCAGGCATTTTACACAGGACAGCAAAGGAAGATGCTTCTGACAAAGCAGTACCAAATCAGAGATCTGGATGGGGTGAAGATGGGTACCAGGTGGACCTCAGCGAGGTACACCCCAGGCAGGGGGAGGTACAAGTGCAAAGGTCTTGAGGTACAAGCCCACTTGTGTTCACAGAAGGACAAGGAAGCCAAAGGGGCTGAAGCAGAGTGGGGACAGTGAGAGAGGAGGATAGGTACCTTCTAGGAAAATCTGGAGAGAGTGGTATGACCTGAACTGTGGCCTCTCCAGCCACTGCTTTGAGAACAGACTGGGGGCAGCAGGGGAGAGGACCGGGGGGAGGGAAGAGAAACAGGAAAAACAGGTGGAAGCTTCTAGGAATAATCTAGCTAGGATGACAGTGCCTTAGACCAGACTGGTGGTGACAGAGATGAAAAGAAGTTGGCCGGGCGCGGTGGCTCACGCCTGTAATCCTAGCACTCTGGGAGGCCGAGGCGGGTGGATCGCTCAAGGTCAGGAGTTCGAGACCAGCCTGAGCGAGACCCCGTCTCTACTAAAAATAGAAATAAACTATCTGGACAACTAAAAATATATATAGAAAAAATTAGCCGGGCATGGTGGCACATGCCTGTAGTCCCAGCTACTCGGGAGGCTGAGGCAGTAGGATCGCTTAAGCCCAGGAGTTTGAGGTTGCTGTGAGCGAGGCTGACGCCACGGCACTCACTCTAGCCTGGGCAACAAAGTGACACTCTGTCTCAAAAAAAAAAAAAAAAAAAAAAAAAAAGAAGTGATCAGAGTTTGGATGCATTTCAAAGTCAACAGGATTTGCCGATGAATTACATACACGATGAGACACCAAGATTTTTGGCCTGAGCAACTGAAATGATGAAATTTCTATTTACTCAGATGAGTAAGACTGCAGGAGGGTCTGAAGGGTAAAATTTTAAAGTTGTTTTGTACACGTTATGTTTAAGATACCTATTAGACTTACAAGTGGAGAATCAGGGCATTTGGATATACAAGTCCAAAATTCAGGAGAGAAGCTGAGACTGGCTAGGTATCCGCTGTGAACTGTCAGTGTACGGATGACATTTAAAAAGACTGATCTGGTTTTATTTCCGTGCTGACAAGTGACATGAGGTGTCACTCCCAGAAAAATCTTCCCAACTGGCCTCTACATACACAGCCAGTCACCTCCCCACAGCACCCTCCATGAAAACAGACCCCTTAGTTTAGCCAAGGAACAAATGTGTCCTTTTCCCCTGGCCCTAGGTGACTGCAAGGCCCAATTCTGGTCAATAAGATGTTAAAGGAAGTTTGCCAAGAGCCTTCTAGGAAGGACTTTTCCTCACTCATGACAAAAAGGAAAACAAGAAGAAACACCTCGGTCTGGAGCGAACAGGAAGGAAAGCCAAGAGAACCTTGAAGACATATTCTAGGGCCCTGATGTCCCATCTTCATCACTTAAGCCTCTGTTGGATGGACATTCTCTGACTGGCAGCTGACCTCAAGCCTACTGAGGCACAGTCCACCAGAATCATCACTCCAGCATCTTCACAGACTCTCCAGCTGGACACACCTGGGTCTAAGGAAGCCTCCCAGTTCTCAAACAGGGCTTTCCTTTGACTGGCCCCCTCCTGCTCACACCCTTTGTGTATCACAAGTGGTCCTTCTTAATGTACTCTGCCTTTCCACCCAGACTCATTTGGGGGGCATGTAACACCGCTGCTAGGAGTGTAGGCTCTGAACATCCAAGATTGCGTTCCAATCTTGAATACACCACCTAGTAATGCAGAAGTCTCAGGTACGTGACTTGAGTTGCTCCACATACCATAAAAGGCGACCAACATTACCCCTTAAGTGACTATTTTGAGAAATAAGTAAGAAAGTAGAAAGTACTGAGTAGAAAGTACTCAGCATAGTGCTTGCAAACCGAAAACAAAAAAGACTAACTCTTAATTATTATCAATAAGTCAATGTTTATTGAGTGCCTACTGAACGAATGCTGGGCTTGTTCTAGGGGATGTGTTAGATGTCATCCTGCCTTTTCCCTTCCCTCTGCTCCTCCTGCCGCAACCGAGACCCCTTCACTGCACAGCTCTACCCTTTCACTCAATCTATTCCTGCTAAGTGAAATGTATTTTTCTCTCTCCTGGGGAAAAAAAGCACAATTTGGCTCATCCTCCTGACGATCTCCAAACTCCTTTCCTCTGTAAGACCATTTTATCCATCCGGCTGCCCTGTCTCAGTGTTCCCCGGGAGCGTGGACCACCATGAGAGCGCGGGGACCTGCACGCCTCACCGTCTCCGCACGGGCCTCACATTGCCCGCGCCCTGCCCGTCCCTCAACCAACACAAAGTGGCGCTCGACGCTCCAATGCCGCCGTCGGCGCGTCCTCCCCGGTTCACCGAGGCTGCGGAGCACGTCCTTTGGCCCCTCCGAGCCCCGGCACCATCCCCGCCCGCCCCAGCGCCGCTCCGGCACCTCCGTGCCAGGCGCCCCGGCCCAGGACTCACTCTGCTGGGCCACGGACGCGATGGAGAGAGAGCGCCAGTGCCCGAACGGCGGAGAGCCAAACCCACCCGACCGGAAACGGCTGGTCTGCAATTCCGCCCTGCCCTTCAGCGCACCAGCCAATCGAATCCCAGGGTTCTGTAGGTCTGCTCTAGGCAGCTTGGAGTACTCTATGTTCTGGCGGCTCAGCTCTTTGGTGCCTATATCAGCTCTCCGGCTGGACCCGCGGGCGAGAGAACGCAGACGTTCCGCAGAGAGAATGTGGCAGGGGAAGGGGAGAGTGGACTCTCCCGGGCCCGGGGCTCCCCTCTGAGGCTCTGGACCTCGCCCTTCCTGTCCTAGGACGTATCGCCGCCCAATATCCTCTCTCGGGCGCCTTTTCCTCCAGCTCCGAGTAGTAATGAAGCTAAGAATTCAGCTCGCGTCTGTGTGCGTGGCACTCATCGTATCCTCACGTATTAAGCTTCTCATGTATTAAATCACTTAACTTACTGAAGGAACCCCCACGAGAGGGCTTCTGTCCTCACTATAAATCAGGAAAAACGAGACACAGAGAAGTTCAATACCTACTCTGGTGGAGCTGGAGTTCGAAAACTAACCACCTGCTGCTGAGATGCATTTGCAGGAAGGCAGGGCAGTGTCGGATAGGCCAGGGGTGTGATGAGATGAGGAGAAGTCAGATGAGACTCAGGCATGTGTAAAAGAATATCAAAAATCTCAGGGGCAGTGCCCCCAACTCGTTATGCAAAGGAAAAGGTAAAGGCTTAAGGCACCGTGAAGAACAGGCCCCACAGATCATTCATTAAGGAAATTCCTTGCTGACCTCCCATAACCAAGGACATGCAGACTGTAATTATGTATAACACCGAAAACCAAAGCCTGTTGTGATACACACTAATAATGAATTACTAGTTTATCGTTACAGAACTGGAGACAAGACAAAATCAGAGATTCTTTCAGCTACCCAGGGACATCTACATAATTGATTCTTCCTTCACTCCCTTTTTCTAACATTCCCCTTATTTTATGTAAAATGCAAATTCCCTGGGCCTCACAAGAATGTAACCTTTGCTTCATCAGCGCCCCCTACCCTTTTCCTTTCTCTCTGTATGCCTTTAAATGCTGAAATTCTCAAATTCCCCTTCAGAAAAACAGCCACAGGTCTGCCTGTGGTTTGTATTTCCCCTGTGCGTCCTCAATTTGGCTTAATAAACCTCCATTGATTGAGATTTTTGCCTCAGTCACTTATTTGGGTCAACATCGGTAAGGAATGTGGGCCAGGTGAAGGCTGGCCCACTGAGAGAATGGTAGGATTAGGAGACAAGTCAAACAAGAAACAGAGGGAGGGAGGACCCACAGCAAGAATGGAAAGGAAACCAGGTAGCTTGTCTTCAGCTGGACAGTGGTGTTAATTTAAAGAAAAAAGAAAAAAACCTGAGGTTTATATTTTTTAAAAAATGAAAGCTTTATTTCTTGTGAAGGGGTCTTAACCTGCAGCAGTCATTATGACAAGCAGGGAAACGCTACTTTGTTCACAAGCCAGGAGCATATGTTTCTAGGGGGTGGCAAAAAGGAACAGGATTTTATACTGAGTGGTGTTACAGCTCAACTGAGTCCCTTGCCCACCAGCCAGTGAAGGCCAATATAATGAGACAGCAGGGGTTGCAGCAGAAAAAATTTTATTTTGCAAGGCACCAAGCAAGGAGATGGGAGTAATTTCTCAAATCCATATCCTCCAGAATTTGGGGGCTAAGACATGGAAAGGTGGTTTGACAAACAAAGAGCTGGGCAATTGGGTCTGCTGATTGGCGGGAGATGAACTCGTAGGGTTGGAATGCAGAAATTATCTTCTTAGTTGGGAGGTTTCCTGGGTAGGGGATTGCAGGGCTGTTAGATCTCTTCCCACACCTGTCCATGGGTCTGGTTGGCGTCAGTAGGTCCCCAGAATACAGAGTCTGTAAAACACCTCAAAAACCAGTCTTAAGATTTACAACAGCAATGTTATCCATAGAATCACAAGTATTGGGATTTACAACTGCAGTGTTTTCTATACAAGTAGTGGGGGTGATACCGGCAAGTGATTGTCCTCAGTCCTTGTATTTGGACACAAAGAATGGAAACCAAACACCAAAGCAGCAAAGGAAAGTGAAAGAACTTTATTTAGCAAGTATACCTCCAGATTTGAAGGCAAGTATCAAGAAAGATTAGCAAGCAATATTACGCTCCAGAAGGGGGCAGGAGTGGGCACGTGTCCAAGCAGACAGTAGCACTGGGGTCTCTTCGGGTCTTTTTCTTGCTTCTGACTTCCTCATTCTTGTGCTGCTGTCCCACTGGCCAATGAAAATTTTGTCTCCTCCTATCCATCAGGCGGGGGAGTTTTTACTTTATTTGTTCAGACCCATATGTGTCATGGCTCCCAAAACCCACTGGGGGGCAATCTGCAATGCTAATTTATGATAATGATGGTATCATAAGGTCAGAGTCACTTGAGGACACTGCTGTCCTCTATCTGTGCAGGTGCCTCCTGTACCTTGAGTAGGGGAACAACTCTTAGCAACAGAAGTTTTCTAACCATATTAAATAATCAATTTAGACATATCAAGAGTATAGTATTAAGTTATATTGGAGGAAAACGTTTTTTAAAAAACCTTTAAGATAAAACATTCTAGTATCAGGCCACACATAACACCAGAAGGGAAAAAATAGTACAAGAGCCAATGAAAAGTTGAAGGTGAGAGTTACCATCCCAGCTTTTTAAGGGGAGAAAAAGCTGAAATCAGTAAGACATGGAAGAAGTTGAACTTTTAAGGTATGAGTTTGAAAATTATTTTTTAATTAAAAAAGAAACAGGTTATAGAAATAAAATTAATATGTAATTTCATTAAGAGCAAATTAATATTTTAAGAAAATTTTCTTGTTTTTATCCAAAAATTTCCCTTTTAATTATAGCCAACTTGGGCCAGGCACAGTGGCTCAGGCTGTAATTCTAGAACTTTGGGAGGCTGAGGTGGGAGGATCACTTGAGCCCAAGAATTCAAGACCAGCCTGAGCAAGAGTGAGACCCCCTCTCTACAAAAAAACAGAAAAATTAGCTGGACGTGGTGGCATGTGCCTGCAGTTCCAGCTACTTGGGAGGCTGAGGCAGGAGGATCACTGGAGCCCAGGAGTTTGAGGTTGCTGTGAGCTGTGATGAAGCCACTGCACTCCAGCTTGGGAAACAGAGTGAGACCCTAGCTCTCTGACTTTCAAACCTGCACCCCAACTGCCTACAAATATACCCACTTAGATGTTTCAAAGTCATCTCCAAACCAACATGTCAAAAAGTTGATCCATGATCTTCCTGTGCAACCCTGCTCTCCTCCAGTGCCCCGATACCACATCCCAGACATCCTTTTCTGGAAACTAGAAACCTACAAATCTGCAACCTTCCCTCTCCATCACCCTGATCTCCAGTCCATTATGAAATCCTGAGCAAGGGGAACGTGGAAGGACAAAACTTATCCCTGAGTGTGCCCCCTGGACTACAGACTCTGTGAGAGCAGGGGCCACATTCGTCTTCAAGGCCAAGTCTACAATAAATACTTGTGAAAGTGATGAGTAAACAGCTTGTTCATGTGGCGGGACTGGGCTGAGCACCCCTCTCTTCCAATGAGTGCATCATAGAAGTTGCCAGAATAGAAGGTGGCAGGGGAGGGGACAAGAGTACGGACAGTGGGATTAGGCCTAGTGACTCATGGGGCGCCATGAAAGAGACAGATAGAAGCAGCCTGGAGCGACAGCCGGCATCACGTCTCAGTAAGGGGGACTGTGCCCTGGCAGGCAGCAGTCAGATCTCCATGTGGAGTGACCCTACACCGAGCCTGGACTACATGGTCTGCTGTGGTCAAAAGGTGGCTGGGGAAAGACATGACCAGAAAGTTGTAGGTCATTCCATAACCTGGGCTTGGGGTCATGGGTCAGAGAACAAGAGTTATCTTCCAAAGCTTAGGAATAGTCATGAGTCAGACCTTGGACAGGGGTGACCAGTACCAAGCTGGGCAGTGTGACAACCAAAAGGCACTTCCTGTTGGCTTGCTGAGGGGTCTTCACCTTGGGGCTGGGTGGGGGGATGCCAGCAACTCCTGGGATCTCTTCACAGCCACTGCTATCCCCTTGGAGAGTCCCAATGCTGCCCAGACCTGGGAACAGCGGGGCACAAAGCGGGTAAGGATGGGCAGTGGACAGCAAGAACCAGGCACAGGACACAGCTGGGAGGGTCTCTACCTCCCCTGGGGTTCCAGGGCTGGAAGCAGGGCTGGTCTCAGCCTCTGCATGGATTTCTCCCTCTGGGTTTCCTCAGGGTAAGAACCTTATCAGTGCAGAAGGTCCTGCCCAGGCCCTGGCCAACCCTGGGCAGATGAGCTCACTCAGAATCGGGGACTGGTTGCCAGGATGGTGTGGCTCCTACTCACTGGTACTAGTTAAAATGGAACAGCAAGTTAAACGTGAGGTTACATATCCAAATGTGCAACAGAGCCACGTCAGGGTTGAAACTAGAGACGAAAAGGCCTAAGATGTGTTCCTAGGAAACAAGTTTCAACATAACGTTGAAAAGCATAAATGGAAAGAATCCTCAGTGGGGAAACTGACTGATGATGAATTCTGCTAAGGATGTGACTCTCCTGGCATTGGATCCTCATGGTCAGGCCTTCTCTGGAACTCTGTAGGACTTAACTGTGGGCTGGTCATGCCGTCCCAGGCCCCCACTCTGCTCTTTCCCTGGCAGCCCACCCACATCAGGACCTACACGGAGCCAGCAGCATGCTGGACACTAGCCTCTTTCTGACCTTCTGAACCCAGGCTATGACTCCTTCACCCTGGCAGATGCTTCAGCCAGGCACCCAGGGGACATTGCCCCAGACCCTGCCCTCCTCCCCACATCCAGTCAGTCCAGGTGCTCTACTCCCAAAGCTCTTTCCAGCATCCATTGCTCCCTCTTCCACTCCTAGTGCCCCTGCCTGAGTGCAGGCTCCTCTCGGTTCTCATCTACATTTTAAAAATCTGTCCATGTGTATTCATTCACTTCTACCAACATATATTTTTAAAATTTTGAAATAGTTTCAAGCTGAGACAAGAGCAGAGGAGGTATGGAACGGGCCGTGTAAGCAAATGGGATACTGAGTAAGAAAACTCACTGCAAGATGAGGGTTGCCATAAGTATCATAGAATGTTAGCGTAAGCAAAGTGAGAAAAACATGAGCAGAGAAAATATGAAAATAAGCAATGTAAACGAATGGGACGCTGAGTAAGAGAACGTACTGTAACCATAACAAGGGTAACCACAACTATCACAAGAAACAGCAGAAACAACACAGGGCACATTAAACATTACAGTACCCGCCATGGGCTTTGGACACCACAACACATCCCAGCCTAACCATATAAGGTCAAAAACTGGCCCCACCCAACAGCAGGGAGACAACATCCCCATTGTTCAAGAAAAAAGAAAAGAAGCGACGTCATGAAGGAGGAGAGGCCAGCCAAGAGAAAAAGGGAGGACGCAGAGACCCCAGTGCCACTGTCCGCTGGGGCGTGTGCCGCTCCTACCCGACTGTGGAGTGTCTATGTTTCCTGATCTTTCCTGGCAGTCCGCCTCCATGTCTGGAGGTGCACTTGCTTAATAAACTTTGCTGCTTGCTGCTTCAAAACTGTCTCTTACTTTCATCCTTCCATTGTGGGAAGACAAGAACCAAGGAGTTCATCAGCCAATAACACATTTGGTGCTGTGACTCAGATCTCAAGACTTAAGGTATGGTTTCCCTTTGATTTTCTGCTCTCACCTTGACTTTGTTTCCTGTAACATTTGCTGCTATTGGAGCATATGTTTTTGCCCTTGTCCAGAGAGTCCTTGTTGTTCCTGCATGGAGAAGGCCCAGCCTTCTGGCATAAGCGATGCCATGCAGGACCCTGGGATTCCGGATTTGTGCTTTGTCTCCTACTTAGTAATAACGCTTGTGAATGCTAGGTGAATATCACCCCTGGGAGAGGTATCCGGGAACATCCATGGTTCTTCTGGGTAGTACGGGTTGAGACTCTGCAGAGGGTCGAAGAGGAAGTCTGGAGGGGTTTGGGACAACCACCTGCCCTGCTACTTGTAAGCGTCATGGTCCTGTTAAAGGAGGCACTGCAAGAGGAGAGGCTAAACCAACACCAGACCATAAATCTGGCAGAAGCCCGTACAGAACATGGGCACATGGGGACTGAGGGGGTAATTCTGGAAATCACCCATGAAGCAGGGAAAAGGGGAGGCCGTGGTAAGGCATGCTAGCCCACGTTTCAGGTTGGCCCACGATGGGCCAGGGTCCATGACAGGCCAAGGTAGTGCCTGTGTGAGGAGGGACACCTCCTCCCAGGGCATCAGGACAGATAGGGGGATGCCAACAATCCTGTGCCCTTTTCTCAAAAGGGGAATCAAGCAACTCAGCACTCCCAGGCATCACCTCTTGGGTGTAGTCTCCAACATTACTCAGTCCCTGCAAAACAAACAGCTACCCTTTCCCATAACATTGTCTGCCACAGACTAGGGAAATGGTCTGAGGTGCCTCACGTACAGGCCTTCATGGCACTAAGGGACAACAGGGATTTGGGTAAGAATTATACATTAGACCCAGTGTATACAGGAAGCTCAGTGTATAAAGAAAGGGATAATGAAGTGCATAGTTAAGCCAGTGGCCTATACAGTAAGGGGAACAACCCAGGAGGCCACAGAACACCTACCCTGTTCTCTTCCATGAATGGCTGGTAGACAGAGTCAGGAAGTTTATGAACATGGACCCTTAGTCCCCAGAAGGGCAGGTATTCCTGGGAACACATTTCATTAACCAGCCAGCCCCTCTACAGGAGCCTGACATTGAAGGAAGCTTCAGAAATTGGCTATGGGACTCCAACCCCAACCATTCAGCTCACAGAGAAGGCAAATGAGATGTTTAACAACCAGGAACATGAGAGAGAGGAAAGAGCATGAAAGAGAGAAACACAGAGACAGGAAACAGGCCCAACAGATTTTGGCCATGGCCCCAGCTTTCCAGCCCCCTCCAGGTTGCCCAAAGGGAAAACCCACTGGAGCAGGTCACCATTGTGGAGAGATGGGACATTAGAAGGCCAAGTATCCCAACTCGACTGGCAAAGAAACTCCACAAAGGACCCCAGAACACCTTGCCCAGCCTGTGGAGAGCTTGGACACTGGAAGAAGGACTGTCCCCAGGCCTGAAGGGGACCGGGATCAGAGCTCTCCCCTCTGATGTCCTTGGACTGAAGGGGCCCTCTGCTTTGGCTGGCCTCCCCAAGGACAATCAACATCAGGGGGCTGGAGCCTGAGGCAACCCTGGACATGGCAGGTAAGATTGTCAGTTTTCTTGTGGACACAAGGGTCACCTACTCTGTGTTGACCTCTCTCTCCCATTTTCTGTTGGGTTATTGGAACGACAGGTGAGACCAAACAAAAACCTTTTATACCTCCACTGTGCTGTTTGTGGGGTGACCTTCTTTTCACCCATCAGTTTTTGGTAATGCCTGAATGCCCTACTCTCTTACTGGATGGGATCTCCTTTCAAAATGGGGTGGAAAGATCTGTCTAGGTGGCCAAACCTCCTTCCCTATCCTAGTTCTCAAGGAGAGAAAGTTGGAACAACAATTAGATCTTCAGTTTCTTCAACTAGTTGATCCTGTGGTATGGGCTGGGGAAGTCCCAGGACAAGCCAAAAATGCTCAGCCTGTTAAGATTCAACTTAAAGACACTATAAATAATTTTGTCTAATTCAAAAGTTATTTATAAGCTGATTCAAAATAGAGAATTAAAGCAAGAAAGAGCCAGTAAGTAGGAGAGAGAGATGTGAAAAAAGTTAAGATTATGAAGATGTATTTTTGATAAAGTAAAAAGAGAATAATTTTGCATGAGAAAAGATCTTATATAGTAAATTTTTGTCCTAAAACAATCTGACTGGTTATTTAAGAAAGGAAAATTTAGTACAAAACATCATAAAGTCCAAAAATGTTGTAGACGGTCTGTGTAGGTTGTGATAAGGTTTGTGAAAGAGAATTTAGAAAGAAAATTTGTATGTGATCAAGTTGGCTATAACTGGAAAGAAATTTTTAGTTAAAACAACAAGGAAAAAGTCCCAGCTAATCATTTGTCCCCATTGTGAGAAGGTCCCCTATAATATAATAAGCCCCTAAATGCTTTAGATTTAACCACACAGCATGTACGAATACAGGCCCCAACCTTGACTCTTCTGACAGGCAGCAAGGATTATGGGACCCAGACCCAATTTTGTCCCCATCTAGCAGGAAGTAGTTACAGACAAGGAATCAATGCCCATAACCCCTGAAAGAATTCAGGGGCCCAAATCCTTGAGGGGGGAATGTTAGCGTGGTAGGAAATGAGACATGAGCAAAGGAGGTACAGAACAGGCTGTGTAAATAAATGGGATGCTGAGTAAGAAAAGGATAAGGGTGGATGCAGAGACCCCAGTGCCACTATCCGCTGGGGCACGTGCTGCTCCTATCCGCCTCTGGAGCGTACTATCGTGTGCTAATCTTTCCTGGCAGTCCGTGTCAACGTCTGAAGGTACACTTGCTTAATAAACTTTGCTGCTTTGCTGCTTCCAAACTGTCTCTTGCTTTCATCCTTCAATTGCGAGAAGACAGGAACTGAGGAGTTCAACAGCTGGTAACACTAAGAAGCACATGCAGGGGTAAAGGTGCATCATGTCTGCAACTTAGTCTTAGGGGAAAATGTCTGTATATCTCTAGAAAGGGAGGAAGAGAAGAAAACGATAAGGCAAATATGGCAAAATGTTAACCGAGGAATCTGACTGAAGAGGGATGGATGTTCTCTGTGGTATTATTACTACTTTTCTGTGTGAAATTATTTCCGAATCAAAAAAAAATTACAAAGATGTAGATTATAGCATAGCAGACATCTGTCATTTACGATGATTCAAAATCTCTTAAAACCTCCTCCACATTTTGGAAACTCTCTACAAGCTTTATCCAACACAGAAGCCACAATCTACACTTCCAGGCCCCCCTTGCTGTACTGGAGAACAAGAGTTGGTTCTGATGCTCAGCTGTATCTGCAGAAGACACTCAGTCAAAACAAAGTTAATCAACAACTGCCTGCTGGCCTGGGTCACAGCAGAGCAGTAGGATTCCCAAGTGCACAGTAGCTGCCTTGGCAGGGCAGATCCACAGAATGGTTCTGGAATCTTTCCTGGAAGCTTGGCCCCCAGCCTATTTCTTCAGTTGTGGAGATTCTGTGAGATACTTATTTTCTGTTAATAATACCTAACACAGGTTGCCAAGGACTAGGCACAATTTAAAGTACTTTGCACACAGCAGCTCATTTAATTCCTGTGTCTCTCAAGGATCTGCGTGTTAC
Organism: Lemur catta; assembly: GCF_020740605.2. NCBI lineage: Eukaryota > Metazoa > Chordata > Mammalia > Primates > Lemuridae > Lemur > Lemur catta. The sequence continues at coordinate 22,501,781 of NC_059136.1, forward strand.
ACTAGAGGTAAGGAGGGATGGATCCTCTGTGGCTATGGAAACTGCCCAGGAACCACTCACCTGTACACAGGCAATCACTCCACAGCACAGAATAGTCCCCTGGTCACAAAATGCACCTTAACTCCTGTGAGAGCTCTGATCCCCTGGGTAAATCCAGCCCCTGACAGCCACCTGAGATCACAGGGTAGTGTCTGAAAGCAGAGTCAACAAACTTTCCTATAAAGGGCCAGAAAGTAAATACTCTGGCTTTTTGAGCCATATGGTTTCTAACACAGCTACTCAATTCTGTTGTCATCTGTAAACAAATTGGCATGGCTGTGTCGGCAGTGGGCCAGCTTTGGCCTGCAGGCTATAGCTCACAGAACTGTGCCCTGCAACACGCCCCAGACTTTCTAGCTGGTGTCAAAGGGCCTTCCTGGTGACAGACATGTTACATCTGGGCTGAGTTCTCCCTGTTCAGGGAACAGGGGCACAGTTCTGGGAAACCGAGGACAATGGGTGGGTGAGCTGGCCAACCAGAGCAGGATACCTAATAAGGTGTTCCATAAACGTCTGGTGATGAATGCCTCTGGGAAAAGACTGAGCCTGGAACCCTGTGGGTAAAGAGACGAGGTGCACAGAGAGCTCCCTCTGTGGCAGAGACTGGAAGCTAGGAAGCAGCCACATGTAACTCTGCAGCAGCCCCAGGGGGGTCATGGGGATCAGAGACACAGCAGAGCAGAGAGGAGAAAGCTAATCTCAGACTGCAGATATACATAAAGGAATTCGAGGCAGTGGGGGGAGTCTTGGGTCCAAGTTACGGAATGGGAGGAACCAGGAAGGGTAGGGAATTGGTGGTAGTGAGTATGTACCACTTGGAAGGATGACTGAGCCATTGGATCTGAAAAACTCAACTTGATTTTATGTAAAAAAAGTATCAGTTAAAGCCATTGACAATGAACTCACCCCTTATGACTAATTACCAAACAAAACAACTACTGGTTATCTCAAACCAAATGTCACTTTACTTTTTTGGTAATTTTTGGTTACAATAATAAACTCTATTCATGAATATTCAGCTTCAATAATCTTTTCCCTCCTATATATGTGCTGTCTGCTCACAAACTGTAAACACAAAACAAAACAAAACCCAAGAGGTCACATGAGGCAGAAGCAACAGCTGTGGGAAGGGAGCCTGTAAAGGATGATTCAAAGGAGGATCCCAGGCTTTGTGGCCATGAGATGTCGGGCAGAGGGTCAGGGAGGGAGCCCAAGCTTCAGGTCTGGGAAGTGGGAGGCTGAGACAATGGCCAGAGAGGGGTCAGAGAGGAAATCATACTTGATTTCCCTCCTACCAGCCCAACAGGCTACTCCCTGGTGTGAATCAACTGGTGTTTAATCAATTTTGACCGCTGGCTGAAGGCTTTCCCACAGGCAGTGCAGTCATAGGGCTTCACCCCAGTGTGGATCCTCTGGTGCTGGATGAGGACTGACCGCTGACTGAAGGCTTTCCCACACTCACTGCACTTGTAGGGCCGCTCGCCAGTGTGGATTATTTGGTGCTGAATAAGGTGTGAACTCTGACTGAAGCCCTTACCGCATTCAACACATGTGTAGGGCTTCTCCCCAGTATGAACTTTCTGGTGGTGAATGAGATTTGAGCTTCGGTTGAAGGCTTTACCACACTGGTTACATTCGTGGGGCTTCAACCCATTATGAATCCTCTGATGCTGAATGAGAGTTGAGCTCTGGCTGAAGGTTTTTCCACATTCAGTACATTCATACGGTTTCTCTCCAGTGTGGACTCGCTGGTGAAGGATAAGGTTGGAGCTACGACCGAAGGTCTTCCCGCATTCGCGGCACTCATAGGGCTTGTCGCCAGTGTGCACGCCCTGGTGCTGAATGAGAGCTGAGCTGTGGCTGAAGGCCTTCCCACAGATGCTGCATCTGTATGGCTTCTCTCCCGTGTGGATTATCTGGTGCTTTCTGAGCACCGAGCTGTAACTAAAGGCTTTTCCACACACGTTACACACGTGAGGCTTCTCCCCAGTGTGAATTCTCCGATGCTGAATAAGGCTGGAGCTCTGACTAAACGCTTTCCCACAGTCACTACACTTATAGGGTTTCTCTCCAGTGTGAACCCGGTGGTGCTTAATGAGGTTGGAGACCCGACTGAATGGCTTGCCACAGTCACTACACTCGTAAGGCTTCTCTCCAGTGTGAACTCTCTGGTGCTTCCTCAAGTGGGCACTCTGGCTAAAGGCTTTCCCACACTCACCGCACTCGAAAGGCTTCTCACCTGTGTGAGTCCTGTGGTGTTTGATGAGGTTTGAGCTCCGCCTGAAGGCCTTCCCACACTCGCTGCACACATACGGTTTCTCCCCAGAATGGATTCTTTGATGCTGGATGAGGTTTGAGCTCCGCCTAAAAGCCTTCCCACACTCATTGCACTCATAGGGCTTCTCACTCATGTGAGACTTCTGGTGCTTTTTAAGGCTTGAGTTCTGGCTGAAGGCTTTTCCACATTCACCGCACACATAAGGTCTTTCACCACTGTGGGGACCCTGGTGCCCAGCAAGACCTGAGTGCCCATGGAAGGCTTTCTTACTCACTTGAGATCGATGATGGTTTTTAAGAACTGAGTTCTGGCTGACGGATTTCCCACATTCATTACACATAAACGACATCTCTCCAGTGTGGACTATCTGATGCTGAATAAGATCAGGGTTTCCTTGGAAGGTTTTTCCACACTCGCTACATATGAGTGGGCTTTCGGTTGTGGGAACCTCCTCATGGTCAGTTAGGTCCATGCTATGCTGGAAGCTCTGGCCACACATGTCATAGGGCTGTGGCATCTCTTCTGTAGGGATTCCCTGACAAGCCATCAGGTTTGGGCTCAGACTGAAGCTTCTCTCAAAACCACTACAGTCCAGATCTTTCTCCTCTAAGGGGCTCCTAAGGGACACTGTTGCTGGTGTGAAGTCCCCCTTCTGGGAGAAGGACTGCACCAGTCTCTCACCTTTAGGGACTTCCCAATCTCTTTCTGATACATCATCACAGAGATCTCCAAGCTCAGGTGTCTGGGAAATACCACCAGCATAGTTTTCTGATATTTCTGCCTGTGATTCCAAATCCTCAGGAATGTTTTCCTTCTGAAGAAACTCCTTGTCCTCAGTCCTGGTGTCACAATCTGAAACAAGAAATATAAATTCACTTGGAAGGAACTGCTACAGCAGAAGCAGGAAAACAGATGGCAAGTCTACAGAGCCACCAGCCCCCTCTGTGGAGGAGGTGAGGGGAGCAGGGGACCCACTGGGGGCAACAGTCCAGATCCGAGGGGACCAGAGAGGCGCTGGAGGGGCGTCTGGGGGGAAAGGCTACACAGGAGCTGTAGCTGAGAAAGAGGCGCTTGGTAGACCTTCGACTCTCCCTCCCCAGGGTGCCACATCTCAGGAAACACTCCCGCAGTCTGCCTTCCTGCTCAGGCCAAAACCTGGGTGCTCCCAATACACCCACAGCAGGCCACTGGCAAGTCCTGCCAGCTATACCTCAGAATGTATCCCAAATCCAGGTGCTTCTGACCTCTCCCACTTATACCAGGAAGACATCCCACACTTTGCACTCCACTGTTACACATTTTACCCCTTTTTCTTCTTCACTGCCAGGGGTGAGCCTCTCAGGCTTGTCTGGTTCTCTCAGACACTCTCCATGGCACTCAGGCTAGTCCTAGGAGTCACTAGCGTGGAAAGTGGCCCTGCTGCAGGCAGAGGAGCCAAGTGGCACGATGGTGTGCTGGGCCAAGAAGCTCATGGATGCATCAAAGACTCCCCCTCATGACAGGGACCTGGGTGGAACGTCAGGTGCTGTCCCACTCAACAGAGACTCCTCTGGTCTGTCAAAGCCACGTTTACCCCCTAAAACCTGCAATTCTGATTGGAGTTTGCTGGACAACTTCTAGCCCTGGTAACAATGTGCAAGCAGTTGTGCCCATCTTTCTGAATGCAGAAACATGGATAAGGCTCCCTGTCACACCAGAAAATAGGCTTTGGCATCTCCCTCCCCTTTCTTCACACTTGAAGAACAAACAACTCCTCATGCCCCTGGATCCCTCACTCAAATGATGATCCTGAGTCTCTCACTCAAATTGACAATCTAGGCCACATGGCCTCTGGATGTTGCATAGCTTCCCTGGTCTTCCCAACGCTGCCTCCTGTCTACAGACAGCCTGGCGACATCAGACACGGCACCACCACACACTCAAACACCCTCCCAAGTGCCTCCAGGCCTGTGTGACCCAGGCCCTACCAGACCTCACCACGCCTCTCCCCACCTCTGTCCTGCTGTTCCCTCAGCAGAGCAATATACCCACCTTAGGGTCTTCCCTGCCTGGAACACCTTCCACATGGCCCTTGCACTCCCTCCTTCCCTTCCAACCAGACTCTGCTCAAATACCCTTCCCTGACCATCATCCATAAATCCCAGCTCCCTCACTCTCCTTGTCCCTTCCCTCTGTCTCCTACATTGCCCAGATCACTCCCAGACACAGTACTATGTCCCCAGGACTGGAAGAACCTCTTGTCTAGCTAGCTGTAGTCAGTAATGGTGGGTGGGTGGTGAAAGACATCCCCAGCCCCCTACCCTCCTCCTTGGGACCACTGCCCCTCGGTCCTGCTCCCTCACTGCCTCTTCCTGTCTGGACTTCCAGAATCTGCCATAACAGTGCTCTGCCTCTAGTCTGGACACATCTGTTCCTGGGGTGCCACCAGTGGTGTCAATGCAGATCCTACATGGCCACAGACACGGCTCTCACCTGAATCCTGACAGGACCTTCCCCTCTGCCTGCCGCACCCCCAATCTCTTGGTGATATTTCATGCTCAGGTTACCTGACACCTGTGGCCCAGACACATTGCACTGTGGTATCTCCAGCTGGAACACCCCCTATAGCTCCCTGTATCCCAGAGGTTGGCACCAGGCCTCTCTTCTCCTGCAGGACTGCCCTGCATGCCTTTCTTTACCTTCCTACTGCCCCTCAGCAGGCTTCTTACCACATGCTCCACACGGGCCACGGGAGCCCTCTCCACGTTCCCCACAAGCCTCAGCTCCCCAAGTTTGAAGCCCCAGCCCTGGTTCCAGGGGGTGTCTAAGAAATGTGGCATCCATGTGTTGCTGGGCTCTCAGGAGTTATGGAGGGAAGTGTGGGCTGCTGGGACAGGCAAGGTCTGGACAAGAAGCCTCAACCCTGCCAGGGGCAGCCTGGGGCTCACTGTGCCCCAACTCACCCCTAAGACCCTGACTCAGGAGCCCCTTGCCCTCTTCTGGCTGTGTGGAGAAGAGGCCAAACTGGGAAGGACAAAGAAGGCTGTGGCAACTACACAGTAAAGCTTTCTGTGAAGTTGTCAGAGAGGACCCATTAGGTGTTGTGGCTATATGGTCTCTGTCATATGGTCTTCTTCATATGAACACCCTGAGAAAAATCTCAAAACCAATCTTAGGTTGCAGGTGATATAAACAGCCCACTAGCTGGATTTGGTGACTCCTGATTGAGATGAGATGTAACTGGTATGGAGATCAGGAGATGGCGGCAATGGGGAATTGGTGTTTTAGCCTGAGTTTTCTAAAAGACTCTTTTAGAAAAAATAGGCTTTTATTGAGACATGAATGAAAAATGAATTCTGTAGGTGAGAATGATGGGAGATCACTTTTTGGACTTACTAAATTTGATGTAATTCTTCTCTGCAATATAAGAACTGTGGAAAAAATGAGGAAAGTTCCTCTTAAGAAAGTAAGTATAAAATAAAAAATATGATTTCCCTTTAAGAAAATCTTTAAATTAAAGTCAGAAAAATTTGAATTAAAGATGAAAAAAAGATCTGAAAGCAAATACAATTGCTTGCACTATACTCTGACACCCAACTGGAGAAGGGTGAGGACTCTGAGCCCTTCTAGAACAAAATAAACCAGTGAGACACAGCTTAGATAATGACCCAAGTCATAACACCACGCTCATGTGAATGCCATGTGTGACTGTGATCCATTAGCTGTTGTTGGTGCCTCAGCCAGGCTGTCTGCTATATAGACACCAAGAGGAACCTCACACTCAGGGGGCTCCCTAGTCCTCCATCTCCCACAGCAACTTGTCTTCAGTTTATTTAATAATTTATTGAGGTGAAATTCACATAATATAAAACTACCCATTCTAAAGTGAACAATTCATTGGTATTTAGTACATCAAATGTTGTGCTTCCAAAACATTTCCACCTATCCGAAGTCAAACCCCTTACTCATGAAGCAGCTTATCCCCATCTCCCCCTCCCTCCAGCCCCTGACAATCATCAATCCGTATCTGCCTCTATTGATTTATCTATTCTCGATATTTCATATAAACGGAACCATACTGTAGGTGACCTTTTGTGTCTGGCTTCTTTCACTCCATAATGTTTTGGAGGTTCGGTCATCCGCACTGTAGCATGGATCAGTACTTACTTTCTTTTCATGGCTGAATCATATTTCATTATATGTGTACACCACAATTTGTCCATCCGTCCATTGAAGGACCTTTGGGCTGTTTGCACCTTTTGGTTACTGTGAATAATGTGGCTCTCGGCCGGGTGCGGTGGCTCCCGCCTGTAATCCTAGCACTCTGGGAGGCCGAGGCAGGTGGATCGTTCGAGGTCAGGAGTTCGAGACCAGCCTGAGCAAGAGTGAGACTCTGTCTCTACTAAAAATAGAAAGAAATTATCTGGCCAACTAAAAATATATATAGAAAAAATCAGCCGGGCATGGTGGCGCATGTCTGTAGTCCCAGCTACTCAGGAGGCTGAGGCAGGAGGATGGCTTGAGCCCAGGAGTTTGAGGTTGCTGTGAGCTAGGCTGACGCCACGGCACTCACTCTAGCCCGGGCAACAAAGCGAGACTCTGTCTCAAAAAAAATAAAAAATAAAAAAAATATATATATAATGTGGCTCTGAACATGATATATATGCACTTGGCTTGAGTACCTGTCTTTAATTCTTCTTGGTATATATCTAGAAGTGGAATTGTTGGTTCATACAGTAATGCTATATTCAAACTTTTGAGGAACCACCAAGTTAGCTCCCATAGTAGCTGTACCATTTTACAGTCCCATCAGCAATGTATGAGGATTCCAATTTCTCTATATCCTCGAGATGTTATTTTTTGTTTTTAATATTATAGACATCCTAGTGGGTGGGAAATGGTAATCTCATTGTGTTGAGGTTTTTTATTTGTTTTTTTTTTTTTTTGCTGTTGTTCTTGTTTTTAAGACAGAGTCTCGGCCGGGCACGGTGGCTCACGCCTGTAATCCTAGCACTCTGGGAGGCCAAGGTAGGAGGATCACTTGAGCTCAGGAGTTCAAGACAAGTCCGAGCAAGAATGAGACCCCATCTCTACTTAAAAAAATAAAAATAAGACAGAGTCTCACTTTGTTGCCTGGGTGACAGTGCAGTGATGTCATCATAGCTCACTGCAAACTCAAACTGCAAACCATCACCACTACCACCATTATGAAACAGATGCCTCCTAGGCATAAGTGCAGGGTGGCATGGACATCATCTCTTCAGAATAAGGGCATCAGTGGAGAACAATTCTAGTACCTGGCTGCTGATGGTGAGGGTGGACAGCTTCCAGCTTAGCATCACCAGAGCAGAGGAGACCACAGACTGCAGATCCAGGGTGCGTCACAGTAGGAGCATCACTCACACAGGCCTGGGCTGCAGGGGTCCAAGGGGATGGTCCTGGAGCTGAGAGTTCCATCTCTGCATCCTCATGGCGACCTCTGAGGCTGGGCATGGCTGAAACCTGAAAACCAGCAAGGACACAGGTGAGTGTGCAGAAGGGCTAGTTCCAGGGATCCATCCTCCTATCATGGAGGGGTCTCTTCCTCTCTTCTTCTTCCTCCATTGCAGCCAGAGACCTGAAGAGGTCCCGGTGCTGCCAGATCCCAGGGATTGATGCTATGTACCCTGATCTGTAACCCATGGGGAGGGAGAGTCAGTCAGGGGGACACAGACTCATGAGCCAGGGCTGTAGGTACAAAGGGGTAAGATGCTGACCCCCAAGGCAAAGTGAGCCCACAATGCCCAGCAGGCACCCCTGCCTCCTGAAGGGCCCAGGCCCATCATCATAGGCGGAGAGCAGCCCCCAGAGATTGCACCATGCTGTGGGTCCACTCCTCTCACTTCTTGTTCCTAATACTTACAATGCTCTAAGGCTGTGCACACCAGACCCACCTAAGGTTAAGCAACCAGGAGCAGCCTGTGCTGGAGATACATGTGGTCACCATATGCCAATGTCCACAAATCCTACTGGTCAATTCTGAGTTACACCCTCCTGGCAGCATCTACAGTGGGTGTCCCCATCTCTGTCCACCTGGAATGTCCTCCCACTGCACCAGCTGCTCCCTCCCAGCCTCCCATCTCCCTTTTCGTGTTGGCACCCCAGGGTTTACTTCCGTATCTACACCAACTTCCTTGGTGATTTTTGTCCAGTCCTAAGGTGTCAACACTCCTTATCCTGTGAAGATTTGCAAACTTGGGCTCATCTCCAGTCTTAATTGCTCCCTCTAAGCAGGAGGACATTCCCACCTGGTGGCATGATGAGTCGTGATTCCCCCTCAACCCCCACCTCCTCACTGCCCCCTCTGTGTAAATGCACCACATCCTGCCCAGAGGCCCACCTGAAAGCCTTCACACTACACTACAACTCACTCCTCTGCCCTTCACTCATGAGGACAAGGCAGGAAATACTGGCACAAACCCACAGTGGAAAATGCCTGCCAACCTACAGACTGGATTTCTCCTCTTAGATACACATATTTCAGTGTTTCCTGAACACTCACTGCATGCTAGGGTCTGTTCTAAGGGACATGGCAGTAGACTGTTGCCCTCATGGAACTCCCTGGGGAGTCAGATCATAGCAAATGATCTATCAGTGAGGTGAGGCAAGTGCTCTGGGCAGAGGTAGCAGGAACGGGCAGAGGTAGCAGGGAAGGGGCAGAGGTAGCAGGGAAGGGGAAGAGGCCTGGGGCAGGGGAGCATTTTAACTAGGAGATGCTGGGAGGTCTCACTGAGAAGTGACCTGAAGGTGGGAGGGAAAGAGCCATGCAGACACTGGGGAGAGGCAGTCCCCAGGCAAAGGCTGGGGAAGGGAGGGTCACGCAGGGCAGGTTCCACAAACAGTGGGGCAGCCAGTGTGGATGGGGAAACGAGGGAGCAGAGTCACACCCAAGAGGCACTGTGTCAGGTCCCACAGGCCCTGCAGTGAGGGTACAGTCTGAAATGGAGGTTCCGCAGCAGAGGCTTAGAAGGCAGCTGGGTGTGGCCTCCCATCCCCCCAGGGGGGGGGCACAAACTCTGTCCAGATGCAGTGTCCTCAGCAAGTGGACTCTCCTGTTCCCTTCTACCTTGCCTGGGAGGAGGGATGGTTTGCTCCACTTGGATTGAGCTACAGTTGAGGAGAGCTGTCAGAAGGAGGTGGCAGTGTCACCTGCTGAGAGTGAGGGTGTGGTCAAGGGGATACGGAAAGGGAACTGACATGTGCCTTCTCTGAAGGGTGGCAGGAGGATGGTACAGGAAGTCAAGGTGATGGCAGGTGTCACTCACAGTGTGTCCAGGAAGGAAGAAGGGCTGAGCAGAGCTGCTGGACAGAGATCATCATCACCGAGGAATGCATAAATGGTGGGTAGAGTAAGAAGGCCAGAGGACAAGTGTAAGGACGAGGCTTGGGGAAGAAGGCAAGGAGGTATGGACAAAGCTCACAGGGATGGTCACTACAGACAGATTATAAGAGGCCATGGCCGCTCCGTAAGGCACCAGCCACATTTCTGTATCAGGAGACAAAACTAACAAAACATTTCAAGATTGACCTCACAGGGTGCTCACAGGGACAGTGTGAGATGAGAGTCAAAGCAGGAAGAACAGGGAGTGAGGTGCCCACCCATGCAGCAGGAGAACAGAGTAGGAGACATGGGGGATGGGATCAGAAGACCCTAAGTGACTGTGCCTGCCTGCCCTGAGAAAACCTTCACTCTCCCCAATCCAAGGGAAGACACAATCTTTATTTAGTTTATTGCAGTATTTATTTAGTTCATTTTATTTTAGAATACTTGGAATTCTCGTTATTACTAAATATGGGCACACTCACATGGCTCAAAATTTTTAAACTAAAAAAGGATTTATAGTGAAAAATCTCCAAGCCAGCCACTCAGTTTCCCTTCCGTTTCTAGTATACTCTTCCAGATTATTCTAGGCTTATACAAGCAAATACGCATTTTTTTTGCCGACTTATTATAAATTATACCAAACTATGCTTTTGTTTTACACCTTGTTTTTCTCACCTCATTATATGCAAGATCTTGCCAACAAGGACATAGAATTAATCTGTGGTAGACAGAACACCCCTTTCCCCCACGTCCATGTTCTAATCCCTGGAACCTGTGGATAAGTTACCCTACACAGTAAAAGGGACTTTGCAGAGGGACTTAAAGTTATAGACATGATTATTACGCTGGTGGACCTGCAGGTGCTAAGGGTCGCTCAGGCCGGCATGCAGCAAGGAAACGTGGACCTCTGTGCAACAACCGCAAGGAAACAGATGCTGCCAACAGCTTGAACGAGCTCGGAGGCAGATTTTCCCAGATAAAGGCTAAACCTGTTGCCGAGAAGACAGACAACCGAAGATCCAGAAGCCACCCTCCAACAACAGGCAGCCAATCCCTCAGCCCCCTACTCCCTTGGGAGAGGAGTCCAAACTCTTTCCCTCCCCCGAGTCTCCTTCCCAATGAGTGAATCCACCTCTAATGTAGTCTTCCAGGCAGGACACTTGGCGCCAAGCGAAACCCCCTTTTCTGCCCCGGCTCTATGGATCTCCGAAGAGGCATCGAATTCCTGGAACTTCTTCCACCACCCCAACCCCCTGAGCGCCCGGGAACACCATTCAATGGCACATCTGCCCCGTCGCTCCGCCCGAGCTCCTGTGGTGGCCTCGCCACGCGACAACGCTGCCAGCCTCCCGGGCAGAGTCGCGGCTCGGCCTACCGCGGCGCACCGTGCCACAGGGCGCTCCCCACGACTCCCTCCCGGGAGGCCGCCCTCCGAGGCTCCGACCCCCCAACCCAAGCCGAGCAGCCCCCGCCCAGCCCGTCCGGCGCTCCCACAACCCCCCGCGCGGCTCCGCCCCCGCCCCGCTCGAGCCCGGAGAGGCCCCGAGTCACCGCCACCACGAAGGGGGCTCGGGAACACCTGGACGCACAGTCGCAAACTTGAAGCATTCGTACAATTCACTCACCTCCTCAACGGGTCGCGCACTGCAGGGAACGCAGCGCCGGGGCACCAAAGTATCTCGGCCCAGAAACCGACTGACACCCGGAAGCCCCGCCCGATTTCCGGCTGGTGGACCAGTCCGGTCTGGGACGTGGTTGCCACTCTAGACGGCGGAGGTCGGGGCGACTCTGTGGTTCAGCTCCCGAGCTGGGTATCCCGAACCCCGATCCCAGAGTCCCTCTTGATCCTGGGGGTCAGGGTGGACCCGTGCACTGAACAAGGTGGCAACAAAATAAAAGGAGACAGTATTAGAAATGCAGAGAGAACTAGATATACTGCTGTAGTGATAGATTTTAATGCACAGGTCCTCAGTCCTTACAGATTGTAGCTTGATAAAACGTAAGGACGCACTGGGAAGAACTGAATCAATCAATAAGTGATTTGGCAGATAAATGGAAAAATTCAAATTCTTTCAGTAGATAATATATTTTCATGAGGTTCTGCATGAATCATTTACAAAAATTAACTATACACTTGGACATAAAGAATGAATATTTTAAAATCTTGCACGCAGATTAAACTATCAAAATAAGAAATACATAATTCAAAATTCACAAAAAAACTAATATTGGAATTTAAGAAACATTGTAGATAACCTTTAAATTCCAAAGGCCATTAGCTAGAAAATTACAGACTATAAAGTAATGAAAAGTAAACACTTTATTCTTAAATCTATGAGACCCAGTGTAAAGTGTACTAAGAGAAAAATATACAGCCTTAAATAAGTCTTTGTTATGAAAGAAGATAAAAGCATTTATTCTAAGGGAGTTAGAAAAAAAGGACATGGTGGGGTGGCTCGCACCCGTAGTCCCAGCACTTTGGGAGGCCTAGGCAGGAGGATGGCTTGAGGCCAGGATTTTGAGACCAGCCTTAGCAACATAGGGAGACCTGTCTCTACAAAAAATAAAATTTAAAAAATTATCCAGGTGTGGTGGCTCACCTGTAGGTTGAGGCAGGAGGATCTCTTGAGCCTAGGAGTTGGAGGCTGAAGTGAGATATGATCGTTTCACTGCACTCCAGCCTGGGCCACAAAGCAAGGCCCTGTCCTAAAAAAAAAAGAAGAACAAGAAGAAGAAGAAGAAGAAGAAGAAGAGAAGTTAGGAAAAAGGATCAATAGCATTTCTGTGCACCAGCAATAACCAACCAGATAATGTAACAAAAAATAAAATATCCTCCACAATATCAACAAAAACTATAGGATATTTGGGAATTAAAATAACAAAAAGCATTCAAGACGTTTGTGAACACTTTGAAATTCTGTTATAATAAAGGACACAGAAGATTGTCTCAATCAATGGAGATATATTTCTTGCTCTTGGATAGACCAACTTAATATTTTGAAGATTTAATTTCCCCTAATTTAACCTATAAATTCACTGCAATACAATCAAAGTTCTACTTGGATTTTTAGAAGGAAACTCAAAATGTGTATGGAAAACTAAGTCAATGAATATCTGAATCAACCTTAAAAAGGAAAGGGGGACTGGGTGTGGTGCATGCCTGTAGTCCCAGCTACTCAGGAGGCTGAGGCAGAAGGGTTGCTTAAGTCCAGGAGTTTGAGGTTGCTGTGAGCTAGGCTGACACCACAGCAGTCTAGCCCGGGTAAGAGAGTGAGACTCTGTCTCAAAAAAAAAAAAAGATTGCTGGCCAAGACTGCACTCTCACAGGTGTGAACGTCACTGCTCCTGCCCACAGGGCCCAGGTGCACAACCACTGAGGTCCTCAGTTCCTACAGCCAAGTATTCTCAGAAACAGGGCTCTGGGGAGGGTCCCATGGGAGGGAGGAGGGAGAGCTCGGACTCTCTGCTGCCCCTGATCTGCCCTCCAGGACATGGCCCTAGGACACTGAGAGACCCGGTTGGGAGAACTGTTGGATCTTGGAAGCAAGATGTTTCGGTCCTGACTTTGGACACATTGTTACGGTCTCTAAATTACAGGGTCCTCCTGTGAGAGAGCACATGGCCTCCCCACAGGATATGGTGCTGTGGCAGTCACCTGGACAGGTGGGGTGGCTCCGGGTAAAGGACACAGCACTGCCCCTGCTAAGCTTCACTGTTATGGTCACTGACCTTGAGGCCTGAATATGAGTTCCTGAGGCTCTCAGGGTCTAATTTTGAAGTACGCAAGGAACCATTCTACTCCACCTCCAACAGGACCCTTTGCTCCTACCTTCAGCCACTACACACCGGGCTCCCACTTCCAGCTCGGAGAGTCACCTGAGAGACCCCACCATGTTAATGGACCAACTCTTGCTTGAAAAAAGGCCATTCATTCATCTCTTCCCTTCTTCCAGGTAACCCCCTCCTCTTTTCCCATGAACTCCAGGGCCCTGGGCAGCATGGGGTGGACCGGGAGAGAAGCCCAGGGCACTGGCTGACAGGACTGTGGGATAGGGATGGAGATGCACCGGAGGCCAGGGATGTGGGGATCGTGACCCTCGTTAAACACCCCACCCCTAGCTGATTGAATGGATCCCCTCTAGGCCAAGGGCACCCCAGAAATACCCTAAAGCTGAGCTGCTGGGCCATGACAAGGAAGGTCGGACACGCCTTGCCATGCTCCCTCCTTTCTTAGAGATGTCCTTTGTAACTCATTACCAGGCAGAAGGCTATGCAAGGCAGAGCTTAAACCACACCTGCAGGTCCTCAACTTACTTAACTGATCACTTGAGTCTGGTATATGTCCAGTGGCTTTTCCTTGATTAACAACATCCTTATCTTAACTTAAAACATTCCAAGCTTTTAGACAAAGCTTCATTTCTTTAACCAATCACAAATCAAAGAATCTTTAAACCACCTATAACCTGTAAGCCCCCTCCTTCAACATGTTCCGCCTTTTCCGACCAAACCAATGTACACCTTCCATGTATTGATTTATGACTTTATGTGTAATTCCTGTCTCCTGGAAATGTATAAAACCAAACTGCAACCTAAACACCATGAGTCCACTTGCTCAAGGCTTCTTGGGCATGGCTCTGGGCCATGGTCCTCATACTTGGCTGAGAATAAACCTCTCTGAATTATTTTACAGCGTTTGGGTTCTTTTCTGTTAACACTTCCATATTTACTCTGTGCATTGCCTGCTGTCCCCATTCACAAGTAAGGTCCAAGAGGCCATGCATTTGTTACGAGTGTTGCTTTTTGTTCACTGATGTAGGCCCAGCACTTGGAACAGTGCCTAGTACACAATGGGCACTCAATAAACAGTGTTTGTTGAAATGAAGAGAGACAAAGAAAAGGTGGCAGAGCTACACACAAAAGAGATGTGCTAGGGAGGATGCTAGCTGTTCGATCTAGGTGAAGGGCATACAGGTATTCATTGTATTATTCTTTCAACCTTTATGAATATATGAACATTTACAAAGTAAAAAGTTGTGGAGGAGAAAAAGAAAATAGGATACGATGAGATGAAGGCCCTGGGAGCTTAAACTTTCTGTTGGGACCAAGGTTGCCAGGACAAAGCTTGATCCCTGTCAACTGGCAAAACAATCCAGGATGATCCAATGATAGGGCCGAACTCCAGTCCTGAGCTTCACAGCCCCTTAGGCAGAGCAGACCCTGTAACAGTGGAAGGGAGGGTTACCACAACTAGCTCCATTTCGCTTCTCACTCCCTTTGGTAGTATCCTTTAGGTTAAAATCCGCTAACCCCTGCACATAGGCCAGCTGATTATAGAAAGAATTTAGTTTGTAGTTCAACTCTAGAAGATAATGATCCCTTTCCCAAAAGTAACTCCTGGGCAGATAAGGAAAGTATGCACAGAAATAACAAGATTTATAGGAACATCGGGACCTTCCTTACCTAAAAACTTTTACAACCTCCTCGGACCCTCGCTGAAGTCCTCAGTTACCCCTTGCAACTCCTCCCCACCTCTGTCCCTTCCCCTTTCCCGTAACATAAAAAGGAGCCTAAAGCTCATACTAACTTAAGATAGTTCTTTAGGAATCAATCTGCCATCTTCTCAGTTTGCTGGCTCTCCAAATAAAAGTTGCTTTCCTTGCCCCAACACCTTGTCTCTGGACTTATTGGTTCTCTTGTGGTGAATGGGATGAACTTGGACTCGTTCCAACCCTGTTACACTTGGGTGTGTGTGTTCCATTGTGGCCAGGTCTATGCAAATCTACTCCCAAAGTCTGAGGAAGCTGAGGACCAAAGAAAGAGGCTGACTATCCAGCGTTTTTCAGAAAGAAACATTTAATAGGGACTTATTTAAGGGCAGAAGGCATGTCCCAGGCAACCATTAAATGGTGTATCCCGCACCATTACTCCCCCAGACCTAGGACTTACACACCATAGGGAAGGGTTGTATAGGACAATTGAAGCCGACTCCTTGGGGAAAGGCAAGAATGCTATGTGAATCTGCCCAAGGGCAGGATTATGGTCATGGTCATTTTGACCTATGGGCAGGATTTACAGTAACAATAGATAAAGTAGAAATCTTAGTTGCATTAATGAGAAGTCAACGTGGCAGATTAGCATCTGAGATGAAGTTACTTTAGCCTCCACAGTGTGGGTGATGGAGGGAAGCTGATCTCCACTCCATAGAGTGGGAACTCCTTCCCCTAATTGCTGTTAAGACTCGTGGAAGCACCAGCACAGGGCTTGGCACTTACCTGGTGCATGGTAATTAGAGAATTGTCACCACATCCTCCAGTCTCCCTGCTCAGACATAGGCTCTCCAACACCAGTCACAGCACCCAGGCTCAAGCCCACACACCTTCCCCTGTTGCCTCCAGCCCAGGCCTAACTCTCCCTGAGATCTTCTGAGCTCCAGGCCACACGTGCCAGATGGACAGTACACTGACCTGCGGTTTCACGATGTGGGGGGGGGGGAGACTGTAAAATATCAGAAACTAGACAAGATAAGCCGACTTTCTCCCCGCCCCCATCCCTACTGCAAATCAGCCCTAACCTTCCTCATTTGGGCATTCTGGTCCTTGGCTGTGCCTGAAGCCTCTTCTTGTAGTGCGGATGCGTCTGCCTCCCTGTGACTCTTCCCTGGGTGCATGGTTTAAACACAACCAAAAAGCCCGCAGACACCAGTGCAGAATGGACGACGGAGGCAGCCATTGCTTATAAACTGACAACCACCTACCGGGGCCATGCTGGGTCCCAGGGTACAGCAAAGAGCGAGAAACCGAGCCTCTGCCCTTGCAGCGCTCACCATCCTAAGAAAGCGGAAACAACCATACACAAGTAACCAAACACGATCATTTCAGAGTGTTCTGATAACGGAAAGCGGCCTCTGAGATAACAGTTGAGGTGAAGCTACGGCAGGGACCAGCTAGGCGGGGGTCAGGGGAAGATCGTTCCTGGCAGCGAGGACAGCAAAGACAAAAGTTCGGAGACGGAAACGAGCTCTAGGACAGCCAAAATCAGGCGCCAGTTGAGAAGCGGCGGCGGGGCGGGCAAGGATGGTCCTCCGCTTCCGCCGATGCGTCCGGAAGTGCGGCTGGGGACGCGCAGGCTGGCCTACTCCAGAGCCCAGTGTGGCCCCTCTAGGATCCGCGGAGGCCTAGGCTCTTGGTGGCTTCGGAGAGCTGCCCAGCAGTCGGTCACCGCAAAAGCCTTCTGGCAGGAGAGGCGGGGCCGACAACCTTCGCTGGCGGGCGTCGCGCTCCAGGATTGGTGGCCCGAGCGGTGGGGGCGGGGACTTAGGGGCAGGGCCCCCAGGGATTGGCGATTGCGCAGACGGGGCGGGGCGGCCCCTTTGTCTGAGGCGCAGCAGGCTGTCGCCCCTTCACGCGCGAGCCGGCTGCGTGGACGGTGAGTGGGGTGCGTGTCGGCGCCAGGCTGGCCGGGACCCTCTCCCCTCACGGACACCACCGGGGCGAGCGCGTCCTCCACACCGATAGGACGCTTCCCCGCGGGCACGCGCTGCCGGCTTCGCTAGCGCTGGTCCCTTACTCTCACGGACACGCAGCGGCCTCCTCCCCTCGGCCGAGGCCGCGCCCTCTGGCCCGCTCGGGGTCCCCACCCTTTCCCTTCGCCACGCCCCGTACCCCCTCGGGCCCTCGTGCGCCCCTATCCCCCTCCGACCCTCCCGCGCGTCCTCCCCGGTCCTGCCCCCCAAACCCTCCCGCGCCTCCTCCCCGCGCGGACCCCCGAAGACCCTTCCTCGCCCCCTCGTCCTCCTCCCGGCGCGGTGGATCGTCTGGAGTCCGAGGCGTGTGGGCTGGGTCCCCCAGGCCGCCCTTTAGGCCGCGCTCGGCGGGGTCTGGAGGGAGAGGATGGGGCGCCATGGCCCCTGGCGGGGGGACTTCCTCAAAATGTGAAAACGGAGGTTTTTCTGCTACATGCACAACCTCTGGGGCCCCACAAGGACCCGGAGCGCCTCTATTTAGCAATAAAAACGTTTTCCCGCGTCAAAAGAAGGCTAGCTGCTCTCGTCTCAGCAGTTGTCGGCCGATAAATTTCTTATCCACTTCCATCATTCCACTGGTGCTTTTTCCTATTACTTTGTAAGAACTCTATTTTAATCAATGAGACCGTCCAACGTTTTGGCAACATAGCATATATTTTCCTTATCGTTGGCTTTTTAATTTTTTGTTTGTTTGAGACAGAGCCTCGCTCTGTCGCCGGGGCTAGAGTGCCGTGGCGTCATCCTAGCTCACAGCAACCTCAAACTGCTGGGCTCAAGCAATCCTCCTGCCTCAGCCTCCCGGGTAGCTGGGACTACAGGCGAGCACCACCAAGCCCAGTTAATTTTTTCTATTTTTAGTAGAGACGGGGGTCTCGCTCTTGCTCAGGCCTCGAACTACTGAGCTCGAGCGATCCTCCCGCCTCGGCCTCCCAGAGTGCTAGGATTACAGGCATGAGCCACCTCGCCCAGCTCAGTTTTTAATATTTAAATAGAAAATAATATGCAATAGTTCTTTTAATGCAAGAATGTCAGAAAAATCTAGAAGTCACTCTCCAGCAACACCCTGCCAGTGTACGCAGAGGTAAGCACTGTGGACAGTTCTGTATGAACCTTTTCCGAATTTTTCTGTGCAATTTACAGCTCTGCACGCGCGCACACCGATTTTTCTGTTATTAACGTAAAAGGTGAGCTCTTGGAACAGCAGGGGGCGCTGGACTTGCCCCCTGCCGGGTCGATACTTGCAGATTTTTCAGTTCCCAGTTCCCAGTTCCCTTCCCTGTTCCCTGGGCAAGCCACCGGTTTCTCTGTCGGGTAAACACTGAGAAGTGGCATGAGGGTAGGAGGTTCGGGCGTTGCCATCGACCTCTCCGCCCGGTATGGGCTAGAGTACCTGCGGTCTTGCCAGGTCGACGTCTTAATTTCCGTTCTCGATTATTGGTGAGGTTGAAATCTCTTCGTTTGTGTTTTAGCCATTTGCATTTCTTTGTGACTTGCCAGCCTGTATTCTTTTCCATATATGTTAAAAACATACTTCTCAGTTTATCCATTTGACTCCAATTTGTTGTTTTGCCCTATTTTTTTTTAAATAAAAGATTTTAAGTTTTTAATGGTCAAAAAATTTCTCTAAAGACTTTTGAGCTTTGTGCTGTGTTTTAAAGGGCTTTCCTCACTCTAGGATTATTTTTAAAATAAACTCTTGTTTTTCTCTGGTACTTGTAAAATGTTGGATACATCTGGAATTTATTTTGGTGTGGGGTAAGTTTGGAATCTAGCTTCATTTTTTTCTCTAAATCATAGCCATTTCTAACACCATCTATTGAATAATTCTTCTCTCCATTGATTTGAAAAACTATTTCATATACTCGATTCTTACATGTCTTTAGGTCCATTTCTGGAGTTTGTGGTGGCTTTGATGTGCATAAAGCTGCAGATCTGTGGGTCTCTGTCCCCAAGATTTCTGCTTTTAGTATTTTGCTTAGAAAGGCCCTTCCCACATAAAATAATACAAATTTACCTGTATTTTTTCAAATTCTTTCTTTATTGACACATAGTAATTGTACATATTTACAGAGTAAACAAGCCATATTTTGATACATGCATACACTGTGTAATGATCAAATGGGATAATTGGGACATCCATCACCACAAACATTTATCATTTCTTTGTGTTGGGAACATTTCAAATCTTCTATTTTGAAATATACAATAAATTATAATCGAACTCTAGAATTTATTCCTTCTGTCTATGTTTGTATCCATTACCAACCTCTCTTCATCCCCCACCTCCACCCTTCTCATCCTTTGGTAACCATCATTCTACTCTCTACCTCCAAGAAATCAACTTTTTAGTTCCCACATGTGCGTGAGAACATGTGATATTTGCCTTTCTGTACCTGGCTTATTTCACTTAACATAATGACCTCAAGTTCCATCCATGTTGCTGCAAATGACAGGATTCCTTCTTTTTTATGGCTGGATAGTATTCCATTGTGCATATATATATATACCGTATTTTCTTTATCCACTTATCCATTGATGGACACTTAGGTTGATTCCATATCTTGGCTATTGTGAATAGTGCTGCAATAAACATGGGCGAACAGATATCTCTTTGATATACTCTGATTTCCTCTTTTCAGTATATACCCAGCAGTGGGATTGCTGGATCATACAGTGGATCTATTAAATATTTTTAATTTTTTAGAAACCTCCATACTGTTTCCCATACTATTACAGTTGTACTATTATAGTTTACGTTCCTGCCAGGAGTGTACTAGCATTCCCCTTTGTCCATATCCTCACCAGCATTTTGTTATGTTTTGTCTTTTTGATAATAGCCATTTTAACTGGAGGGAGATGATATCTCATTGTGGTTTTCATATGCATTGCCCATGATTAGTGATGTTGAGCATTTTACATATTCCTGTATGACTTCTTTTGAGGAAATATCTATTTGGATCATTTGCCTGTTTTTAAACAAGATTATTTGTTGAGTTGTTTGAGTTTCTTGTACATTCCTTGTCGGATGGATAGTTTCTAAGCATTTTCCCCCATTCTGTAGGTTGTTTCTTCACTGTGTTGATTGTTTCCTTTGCTGTGCAGAAGCTTTTTGCTTGATGTAATTCCATTTGTGTATTTTTGCTTTTGTTGCCTATGTTTCTTAGGTCTTACTCAAAAATTTGTTTCCCAGACCAATGTCCTGAAGTGTTTCCCTGATGTTTTCTAGTTTTCTTCATAGGGATCCTGAGCATTTCTGAAGTTTAAGTTTGTTTCTTGATGTTACTTGTGAGTAGAATCTTTTTTTCCCTTCATATTTTCTGACTGTTGTTGGTGGACAGGAAGGCTATCAATTTGGATAACTATTTCTGATCACTTACTCTGGGGAGGTTTCAGGTGGTCAGGTTTAACAGTGTTTTGCTTTGCACTCACAGGTGGCTCAGAAGCTGCCTCTTTTAGAGGTGCTTCCTCCCTGGAGGGCAAGGGCTTCATGGCAGAGCCGGGCTTCTTAGCAGGAAGTTGAAGGAGCGAGGAGGAAGAGACAGCAGTGGCTCTGGGGGAGATCCTGGCAGCTCATCCTAGACCAGGAGACTCAGAATTTGCCTGTCCCAGTGTGTCACCATGTGCAGGGTCCTCTGGAAGGACAGGCAGGGTTGCTTTGTCGCATCAAGACTGTCAGGAATTCCAAAAACAGCTATAGGTTTCTAATGGTTAGCTTACAAAACAAAAAATTAATAAATGGTAAATTCTAAGCTCTTTATGTAATTGTGGTCCCTTTTTAGTTCCTGACCCTGTGATCCTGCCTCACAGTGATCAAGAGAGCCAGACTCCTGCTTGGCAGAGAGTGTCTCACTGCAATGCAGCTTCTTTCCAGTTTTCTTTAAGTGACCTTGCTGCCGAGAACATTGATCTATTCTTGTTTTTGTTTTGGGTTATTCCCTATGGAGATTGATTGCCAAAAACCGAAATTCCTGAGTCTGAAGAAGAATCTTCAGTTTGATGCCTTTGTCACCTGTGGGTGGGTGGGGTCATTGCTCAGCCATGGCCCTGGGTGGGTGCTCTTTGTATTTGCCCAAGTGTTAGGGGGTGGCCTGCCTTCATGAGAGGGCTCCTCAAACTCCATTTCTGGTACTATGTGGTGGTGATTCCTGGCTTGTCCCAGCCCCTGGCCCTGGGGCCCAGCATCTGTATAGGACTTATTATGATCCAGTCTTTAATTTTTAAAAACTGTCCACACCATTCTCCTTTCCTGCCTGAACTCCTATGTTCCTCTCATGGAGCAAAGCCTGGAAGTGGGCCTCAGAATTCTGGGAGCTTGGGGGGAGAGGTTAAAAGCCAGTTTCTGGTGCCCCAAATAGCTCTGCTTTCCTGCCTTATGAGTGTGCAAGGTTTAAGTTGAGGCCCATAATGTTTGCATATGTTTGCATCCTTGTCACAGGCTTGTTCTAGGAGACCCAGACCTTTATCTGCCAAAGTGCATGTAAAGAGAAATTTATCTGTACCAAAGGTGTGAGATGAAAAAAGTAAAACAAATACAAAAAGAAAAATTTAAAACTAGTCAGTGCCACTTTTTATTTATCTTGTTCATTGTTCATACAACCATATTTTGAGATATACTTTTTTCACTTGGCAATACGCGAAGGTCATCCCTAGGTAAAGACCCGATGCCAGCTTTTGTTTTTATGTATTTCTAAGATTCACCCCAGGTGGCAGTCTTTCTCTTTCTCTGCCTTCTTGCCACACATATTGACAACCTGATATTGTCCTTTGGAGTTTTTCCTGTGTGTTAATATAATCAAATCAGATAACACCACCTTATCCAGCTACAGCTGACTCTGAGCCAGGCCTATTCTGAGCACTCTCCTCTCATTAACCATGTCATCTTTGAGCCCCTCAGGGGAATGTGGAATGTGTCATCTCCCAGATTTACAGGTTGGTCCTTAGTGCAGCTGGCCCAGGATAAAGCAGGCAGACCAGTCCCAGGTCCCTACGACACAAATACCCTTTGAGGGCTTGGGGTTATAGTTTACAAAGTGAGAGCATCATCCACACACTGACCCCATTCCAGATTTTCACTCACCCGTCTGGCAGCCTAGCATGGTGTAAGTCTTTCCCTTCAGCAGGTGCATGACCTGTATGTGGAAGGACCAAGGTGGCATTTGCCAAGGCACCATCCTTAAGTCTGCCCTTACCTGCATTCATCCCTGCAGGATGCCCACTGTCCCAATGGCATATCTGATTCACCTAAATACTGCCAGGTGGCCTTCCTGAGAATGAGTATGAGAAACTCCACTTTCTCATCCCTGCCAGTGGCACATGTTGATTCCTTACATGTTGCTGTTCCAAAAGGTATAAAGTGTGATCTCATTGCTCCTTTGATTTCATTCATTTATTTAACAAACAGGGCCGGGCGCGGTGGCTCACGCCTGTAATCCTAGCCCTCTGGGAGGCCGAGGCGGGTGGATCGCTCAAGGTCAGGAGTTTGAGACCAGCCTGAGCGAGACCCCATCTCTACTAAAAATAGAAAGAAATTATCTGGCCAACTAAAAATATATATAGAAAAAAAAAATTAGCTGGGCATGGTGGCGCATGCCTGTAGTCCCAGCTACTCGGGAGGCTGAGGCAGTAGGATCGCTTAAGCCCAGGAGTTTGAAGTTGCTGTGAGCTAGGCTGACGCCACGGCACTCACTCTAGCCTGGGCAACAAAGTGAGACTCTGTCTCAAAAAAAAAAAAAAAAGAAAAAACAGTTAACCACTGGCTGCTCTGTTGGCCCTGGTTTTTGGCTTGCTGGTGCAGCAGGAAGGGATAGAGTGAGAGCTGGGTGGGGACACAGGCCTAGGGGTAAGGGGCTACAGGGCTCTGAGGAAGATCACAAACATCAGGTCAGCCTTGCCGGAGCTGGTGGGGGTCTGGAGGGACCGTGAAGCAGAGGACAGTCACTGTGTTCCAGTGAGACGGCAGATGGGGGGGACGGGCAGACAGCTCAGGAATGTGCCAAGGGCCACCGAACAGCTAGGGGCAGTGGCCACAGGGCAGGGGAGTGTGATGTGGGCAACACGGTCAGGTTCTGGATGTGCTTGGAAGGTGGATTAGAAGTGGGGTGTGAGAGTGAGGAGGAAAGGAAGCTTATGTGCAGGTTTGCAGACTGAGCTGAGGGCAGAAATGATGGTGGTGGCAGTACTCGGTTTTGGATGTTAAGTGTCTGAGATGCTACAAGACTTGCATATGGAGATGTTGAGTCAGAGGGAAGGGGATTGCCAGCTCAAGGGCACCAAAAAGGAGCCTCTTGGGCTCAAGTGAATATTCAGACTCATAGGAGGACCACACCTGGTGCTGGGCTCATGGAAAAGCTGGCTTTGCCCTGCAGGCATCCAGGAGTACTTGGGTGCATGGACACAAGATGCAGACAGGAGCAGGAACCATCCTGGACAAAAACCTCTTGGTCACACAAGCCAACACCTCCTGTGCTAGCAGCATGGAGTGCAAGACCTGCTCAGGAGGCCCTGAATATGATTCCTGTGGGTGTTCACCATTGGGTTCCAGCCCAGGTGTGATGGGGGCTATAGTGTGAATGACTGTCCACCTCTGCCAGGTTTCCAGGAGACCAGAGCTACATTCACCAAAGTCAAGTTCAAATGCAGGCGAGGATGGAAGGGTTGCCTAGCCATGTGGATGAGGAGGGGAATGGTAGAGGAAGGCACACTGAGAAAACCCCACAGAGAGAGAGCAGTGCTCAGGGGACCAACTGTGTCTGTGTCTCCACTGCTGACAGTAACAAGGACTGAGGATTAACATTGGATTTGGCCACATGGAGATCAGAGGAGACCCTGACCCAGGGCTGCTTCCTGGCTGAGAGAGGGTGACATCCTGTGAACATGTTACACCCTGCAGAGGAGAGGAAGGGAGAGTTCTCCCACAGGGAGATAGCTGGACAAAGTGTGGTCCCCAGGAGAGTGACCAGATGATGTGAGAGATGGCAGGTCTGTGTGCTGGTGGGTGATGCATACAGAGGGGTATGGTGTGGCAGTAGAGAAGGCTCTGCTGCACCTCCAGGGTGGGCAGGTGTGGGATACAGGAACCGGGAGGGCAGGAGGCAGAGAACGTGAGGCCACTGTTACCGTTCACACTTAATCTTTACTTAATTAAGAATTGGTTATTGCATATCCCATCTGGATACACACTAGTTGCTAAATGAATGATTGGTTTCCCACTGAACTGACATTTATAGCTTTTGACATCTTTTAATTTCCCACATATATCTCTCTGGCCTCATCTGTTCTTCTCTTGACAGCTTGCTGGTTTGATTACAGCGGCTTCCTTACTGTCTTTGGTTCTGATACCAGGCGGTCCCCACTCTGTTCTTTCAAATTTCATTCTGGTCTCTTCTCCAGCATCCCTTGTTCATGTGAGTTCTAAGGTAGTTTTATTTACTCCTTTAAAAGACTTCCCCTGGAATTCTAATTAGAATTGCACTGCACTTACACATGGAAATGTGCATACACACATTTGGGGGGAATAGACATTTTTGGAGAACAACAGGACAGGGAGGTTGGGAGTCAGCCTCTCTCCAAACCCAGTCTCCCTCTCTGCAGGAGGCCCAGGGATCCCTGAGGCTCCCCCAGGAAGTCAGGGTCTGCCGGGGGCAAGGCCAGGCCCTTCATGTGTCCCCTTCTCTTCCTCAGCTCCACAGGCTCCTCCGATTTCCGTGGTCCTCAGAGGCCCCAGGAGACCGGGTAATGGCAGCAGCTAGGCTCCTGCCGCGGTCGGCAGGACCCCAGGTGAGCTGTCCCCAAGGTCTTTGCAGTGCCCCAACCAGAGCCCCTGTGGCTTCTCCCACACCCAGGGCTCCCAGCAGCAGCCTGAGCATTGCTGCATCTCCTGAGCTCTGTGGCCCTTTCCCATTGCCCTCTCAGTTCACAGGGCCCCCCATTCCCAACTGCCCATGTTGCACATGCCCACTCCCCTTCACAGACATGGAGGTTCAGTCTTACCAGCAGCCCCTGTCATTCCAGGCTAAGGTAACCTTCGAGGATGTGGCCGTGCTCCTCTCCCAGGAGGAGTGGAACCGCCTGGGCCCTGCTCAGAGGGGCCTCTACCGAAATGTGATGATGGAGACCTATGGAAACGTGGTCTCGCTGGGTAAGCCCCTCTGCAGGCCTCATCCGTGTATCTCTGAGTTGGACTGGGGTGGGGCTTCCCAGGGGAGGGGCTTCTCTCCCAGGTGGGGGCCTGGGGCAGCCTGGTCCTAGAGGCTCGCTCATTACTCCCTGGGTGCTCAGCTCCAGTAGGATGTCGGTCCTGTCTATCTTCATGTCCCTGTAGGCGGCATGAACAGGGGTACAGGGGCTTGGTAAACATTGTATAAACAAAAGACTTCCCTCCCCACGAGCAGGACTTCCAGGATCCAAGCCCGAAGTGATCTGCCAGCTGGAGCGAGGGGAAGAGCCATGGGTCCTGGACAGAAAGGGAGCTAAGAAAAGCCAGGGCCTGGGGAGTGGTCGCTCAGGTGAGTGAGGGGAGCTGGCCCCTCCTTCACTGAGGGCTGAGCAGGTTCTGAGCACAGCTGTGGGCCTAGTTCAGACTGAACCACTGATGGGGAGTAGCTTCCACCTGGGTTGAGACTGGTAAGGCCTCACCTGGCGAAGGAATCCGTGGGCTGGGGTTTCTCAGTTGGGCAGCGGTCCATGGCAGGAAGTGAGTGTAGCAGTGAATCTCAACAGGCAGATGTGCAGAGCCATGCAGAGGTAAAACTGGGGCACAACTGTAGATTTTGTCCCTGACCAGAGGGACAAAGTCTGGTTAGCCAGGCTCGGTCCTAGTGGGATGTTCAGATTACCTGAGGGTTACCCAATTAATTTAGAAAACAAGAACAAAGCCTCCTAAATGTAGAAGGGAAGTTTCTCAACCTGATACTCAAGGTGAAGGGCTAAAAACTCACTGTTTAGATCAAGAACAAGACAAAGGACCCCAACGTCCTCACATCCATCTAACATTGTACTGGGGGTACCATGTGTGAAATAAGGAAAAATAAACGAAGCAACGAAACTAGAGCTATCAGAATTGGAAAGGAAAAAGACAAGTGTTGTTTGCAGTTCATGTGATTGTCAACTTAAAAAAAGATTGATTAGAATTCACAAGAGAGGCTGGGTGTGTGGCTCACATCTATAATCCCAGCACTTTGGGAGGCGGAGGCAGGAGGATCACTTGAGGCTAGGAGTTGGAGACCAGCCTGGGTAACATACAAGATGCCATCTCTACAAAAAAAAAAAAAAATTAGCCAGGCTTGGTGGCATGCAAGGTAGAAGTTGCAGCTACCTGGTAGTTGCAACTACTCAGGGAGGCCGAGGCAGGAGGATTGCTTGCACCCAGGATTTTGAGGCTGCAGTAAGCTTGGTCATGCCGTTGCACGCCAGTCTTGGTGACAGAGTGAGGGCCTGTCTCTTAAAAAAAAATTTGCAAGCGAAATTACCAGTGTTGCCAGATACAAAATCGGTCATATTTCCATTTCTCAGCATCAAGCAAAGGTGTAATTTTTAAAAAGATAACTAATAGCATCAGGAATATAAAGCATCCAGGAATTAATCTAACAAAAGATGGGTAAGACCTTTACAGAGAAAATTATATTTAATAAAAGGGAAGGTGGCATAGGTACACATGGATCCAACCCTAAAGGCTGTGCTCACAGTTGCTTTAGGCAAAGAACCTCTGACTTCAGGAAGGTGACCTCAGTCAGCCTGCCCAGCCAGGACGTACCCCCCACCCCGAGGTGGGTGGGAATGGCACTGGCAACACCTTCACTGGCTGATTGGCTTCAGCATCTCAGATGTGATTGTTTTCTCCTTGAACGCTCTCCTTGTTTCTAGAGAAATAGAAACAAAGGCAACAGGTGTTAATCAGATATCCTGAGAGGAACAATGGCTGTACTAGCCTCAGATGAATTTAATTTTCCAGTGGCCATGAACAAGAAGACACAACATCATGTTGTGGAAATCTCGCACAGTACTTCTGTTTGCTGACTGCAGCCACAGGAGGCAAGAAAACACGGAGGGTGTTTTGCAGCCTCTGCCAAACCAGACCTGGGCTCCCTGGTGGCCAGCTGTGCACTCAGTCTGATGGAGAGCTTAAATTCCCTTTAAGTGCCTTAGAATTTGATGCCAAACAGACTGTGAACTTCTCTGAGAGCATGGTGGGTTGGAGATGAGAAGTTTTCGCACAGAAGCACCTGGTCACCCCACCTCCAGTACAGGCCACCGAGAAAGATGAGACTGAGTGAGCTTTAGATTAGTGATGTGAATTGGAAGCAGAAGCCTCCTGCCTCACCACTGCTGACATCAGAGCCATCCAGGAGCAGAGTGTGCCAGGTCATTGTCCTGGCAGTTCCTCAGGATAGATAACTGTCTGCACCAGCCCCACCCCTGCTGTTTTTAACTCAAGTGAATTGCACTTACGTGTTGTAACAGTAGTGTGAAAGGATTTTTCTTCTCTCAAGGGGTGTTTTGTTGTCACTTCAATTCTCTGTTCCTCTTACAGACAACCTCAAATGTGAGCGAACTACAGCCTGCATGCAACAAGACAGTTTATCTGGTCCATGGGGTAAGTGTATGTCTGATCTTTTAAATTTAGAACAATCCCTGAAGGTGTAAATGCTCATGTTTCCCCAGAATGTAGAGATTCCCCAGGGTGCTATGAAGCTTGTTATGTAACTCACACAATCCCTAGAAAACACTAAGGAGGGTTTTTGTTTTTAATTAAAAAATTATTTCAATGAAATCATTTTTTCTCCCTTTATTTATTTTGTCACACTTAAAACATACTTCCCTACTCTATACTCAAAATAGCAACTGAAGCCATCATTCTAAAAGCAAGTGGCTCCTGGCTCAAGCCCAGCTTCTGTACAGCATGGATGCAAGGTGCAGGCAGGTATGGCCTGCCGCCAGCCTTCACAGCAGCTTGAGTCTATCTTGCAAACAGTCACATGATGCTTTTGTGCCATGGATGATTGAGTAGCCTCCTGTACAGTTAATTTATTTTTTACTGTTAAAGTCATCTTGTCCATCTTGTTACTCTGGCTTCAGGTCAGAAGCCACCCATTCCAGAAACTTCAAACAATAGAAATTGTACTTTTCAATGCAAATGAGTAATGCTTTCTTTAGCCTTACAGGCCTTTTTTTCTATGAAGATGAGGCTTATAAGTAAAAAATAAAAAAGAAAAGAAAGAAAACTCGTTTCTATCAGTTTGGGTTTTTTTTGCTTTGAGACAGAGTCTTGCTCTGTCACCTGGGCTAGACTGCAGTGGTGCCATCGTAGCTCATGCAACCTCAAACATCTGGGCTCAAGTGATCCTCCTGCCTCAGCCTCCTGAGTAGCTGGGACTACAGGCATGCACCACTGTGCCTGGCTAATTTTCCTATTTTTTTGTAGAGATGGGGGGTCTCGCACTTGCTCAGGCTGGTCTCAAACTCTTGACTTCAAGTAATCCTCCTGCCTTGGCCTCCCAGAGTGCTAGGGTTACAGGCCTGAGCCACCACACCTGGCCTGTTCTTATCAATTTCAAAAACATGTAGAATAACTTTCTAATGTGATATATGTTAAAAATCTTATTAAACAGATGACAATGAATTCAGATTTTTAAAAATGATCCTGTTAAATCTTTACCGTTTCAATTTATCAATACATTTAATAAATAAATTTCTCTGAAGAGAATAAAAAGATGTCTCACTATGTTACCCAGGCTGGTCTTGAACTCCTGGCCTCAAGCAATCCTCCCACCCAATATGAAATGTAGGCACGAAACTTGAACAAGTTTCTAATGGAAGAGGAAAACCAAAGGGCCAGTAAACAAGAGAGCATGCTCAGCCTCATTATTCATCAGTAAAATGGAAATCAAAACCACTGTGATAGATCATGTTATACCTTCAGGATGGAAAAAATGGAAAGATCTGAAAATATCAAGTCTGGGTAAGGATGTAGAGCAGGTAATGGGGATATAAATTCACACAGCCATTTTGGAAAACAGTTTGGCATTATCTAATGAAATTGAAAATATGAATTTGTGTGTTCAACTACTTCCACTTGTACATGCATAAAATAGAGCATTTGTGTGTAAGCACCAGGAAACATACAAGAATCTTTGTAGAAGCATGCTTCAGATGGAAAACCTGCAAATAACCCAGGTGTCCATCAACAGTAGAATATATGGATAAATAAATTTTTTTTAAGAAACTGGGTCTTGCTCTGTCACCAAGGCTGGAGTAAAGTAGCATGATCATAGCTAACTACAGCCTTGAATTCCTGGGCTGAAGTGATCCTCCTATCTCAGCTTCCCTTGGTAGCTGGGACTACAGGCACACACCAGCGCACCCAGCTAATTTTTAAAATTTTTTGTAGAGATAGAGTCTCGCTGTGTTACCTGGTCTCAAACTCCTGGCTTTAAGCAATCCTCCCACCTACGCCTCCCAAAGTGCTAGGATTATAGGTGTGAGCCATAGCACCCAGCCAGCATTTTAATATAATGGAATATACTACAGTGAAAATGACTGAATAGCTGCTACAAAACAACATGATGGATCTCAGAAACGTAATGCTGAGAGAGGAAAGCAAGTTGCAGAAGATTATACGCCATGGAATTATAGAAAACTCAGAAACATGCATAAGTAAAATTATTTAGAGATACAAACTTTAAGATAAAGCTATTTTTTGAAAAAAGAGCATCCACTTCCAGTGAAGATGGAGCATCAGGGACCAGAGTAACCCTGCCTCTTGAAACAACTGAAAAACCGGGCAAGATATAGGAAACCACATCTCTCTACATGTTGGCCGTCACTCCCATTAGAAATCAGTCAACAAAAGAAAGAGATCCCTGAGAGACAGAAAACAAAGTGAGCCCTACAATGGTCTCAACTCATGGCTTGAAGAAATTTGAGGTACAGGGAGGGGGAACCCTGGCAGAGCTTATTGGTCTTCCCTGAGTTGAAGAGACAACTTGGAGTCACATGAAGGAAGAATCAGTTTCACAAAGAGAATTCTGGAGATTGGCAGAGTCTCCCTCAAATATTCAGTTGAGTACTGATTAGCACATGCATGTCAGGAAACTATCCAAGGACAAGAAAGAGCCACCAGGCCAGGCGCAGTGGCTCACGCCTATAATCCCAGCACTCAGGGAGGCCAAGGTGCGAGGATTCCTAGAGGCCAGGAGTTTGAGACCAGCCTGAGCAACACAGTGAGACTCCATCTCTACAATAAATAAATAAATAAATTAGCTGAGCATGTTGATGCACACCTATAGTCCCAGCCACTTGGAAGGCTAAGGCAAGAGGATCGCTTGAGCGGAGGAGTTCAAGGCTGCAATGAGCCGTGACTGTGCCACTGCACTCCATCCTGGCCAATAGAGCAAGACCCTTCTCTAAAAAAAAAGGAGAGTTCTTTAAATCTGAGTCTAAAGGTCAGAGACAGGAGTGAGAAGTTCGAAACATCAGAAGGATTTGATGCACCATTGCTACCTTGAAGATAGAAGGGGATATGTGGCAAGAAATGCAGGCAGCATTTAGAAGCTGAGAGTGGCCCAGCTGACATCCAGCAGCAAGGAAACAGTCACCCTGGTCTTACAGCTATAAGAAGCTAAATTTTGCCAAAAGTAAGAATGAGCTTAGAGTTGGATTTATCCCCTGAGCCTCCACATAAGAACTGAGACTGGCAAATGCTTTATTTCAGCTCCATGAAACCCTGAGCAGAGAACTCAGTCATGCCATGCTGAATTCTGGCCTACAGAACTATGAGCTAAAAAATGGATGTTGTTTTAAGCTGCTAAATTTGTGGTAATTTGTAACACAGCAATAACAAACTAATACAGTGCCCTGAGCTCACACAAGCCTGGTAATACTGTCTGTTCCTAACAGCCAGAGTGGAAAACCTCATAATTCACAAGGCATTAGAGTACTGAGAAGGGTCTTGCCTCAGTAGTAGGGAAAAATAGCCCCCAAAACTCTCTGCTCCCACTTAACACAGCTTATAAAACAAGACCCAAAAGAATCATACTACTGCCAAGTAACTTAACCACATATTAGAATGAGCTCAAGAATATTTATAGGAATACAAAAAATACCAAGCAAGATAAAATCTACAATGTCAGGTATCTAATAAAAAAATGATAAGGCATGCAAAGAAGCAAGAAAATACAACCATAATGAGAAGAGAAACTAGTCAAGTGAAATTGACAGGAAATGGAACAAATGGTAGAATTAGAAGACAAAGACATTGAAAGAGAATAAATTTACCCCTATGTTCAAGGAGCTAAAGGAAACATTGAACATATTAAGTAGAGACTTGGAAGATACTTTAAAAGAGCCAAATCTAATTTTTAGAGATGAAAAAGACAATGAGATGAAAAATTCACTGGACAGAATTAATGGCAGGTTAGAATTGTATAAGAAAAGATTAGTGAACTTGAAGACAAAGCAACAGGAACTATTGAAAAGGAAACAGAAGAAAGACTGAAAAAGACTAAAGAGACCAATGAGCTATGGAACAACATGAAGTGGCCTAATAACAGTTGACCCTTGAACAACACAGGTTTGAACTACATGGGTCCACTTGTGTGCCTCTTCTGCCTCTGCCACCCCTGGGACAGGAAGACTAACTCCTCCACTTTCTTCTCCTCCTTAGCCTACTCAACATAAGATGACAAGGATAAAGACCTTTATGAAGATCACTTTCACTTAATGAATAGTAAATGTATTTTCTCTTCCTTATGATTATCTTAACATTTCCTTTTTCCTAGCTTATTTTATTGTAAGAATACAGTATATAATACATACAATATACAAAATATGTGTAAATAAACTATGTTATCAGTAAGGCTTCCAGTCAACAGTAGGCTATTGGTAGTTAAGTCTTTGGGGAGTCAAAATTTATGTGCAGATTTTTGACTGTGTGGGGGTCATCCCCCTAAACCCCTGCATTGTTCAAGGGTCAACTATATGTAATTGGAGCCAACAAAAGCAGGGGCATGAGGATCAAGAACAAATTGGAGGAAATAATGGTTGAAAATTTTCCAAATTTGAGAAAAACTATAAACCCACAGACCCAAGAAGCTCAGTGGACCCTGTGCATAATATACATGAAGAAAACCACACTAAACCATTTTATAATCAAATTGCTCAAAACCAGTAACAAAGAGAAAATGTTTAAAGCAGCCAGAGAAAAACATGTTGCATACAGAGGAACAAGGGATGACAGCGATTTCTTGTCAGAAATAATACAAATAAGAAGATAGTGGGACATCTTTAAATTACTGAAGGGAAAAACATTTATCAACTGGAATTTTATTCCCAGTGAAAATATCTCTCAAAAGTAAAGGCAAAATACACTTTTTTAGACATACAAAGGGTAAAAGAATTCATCACCAGAAGAGCTGGACTACCTGAAATGTTAAAGTCCTTCAGGCAGAAGGGAATTCTTATGAGGCAGAAATATGGATCTAGGCTGGGCACGATGGCTCACGCCTGTAATCCTAGCACTCTGGGAGGCTGAGGTGGGTGGATCGTTTGAGCTCAGGAGTTCGAGACCAGCCTGAGCAAGAGCGAGACCCCGTCTCCACTAAAAAGAGAAGGAAATTAGCTGGACAACTAAAAATATCTAGAAAAAATTAACTGGGCATGGTGGCACATGCCTGTAGTCCCAGCAACTCGGGAGGCTGAAGCAGTAGGATTCCTTGAGCCCAGTAGTTTGAGGTTGCTGTGAGCTAGGCTGATGCCACGGCACTCTAGCCTGGATGACAGAGTGAGATTCTGTCTCAAAAAAAAAAAAAAAAAAGAAATTTGGATCTACACAAAGGAATGAAGAGCCCCAGAAATAATAACCACATGGGTAAAAAGATTTTTTTTTAAAGTTAAATCCCTTTCAAAGTTAAGTGACTGTTTAAACAAAAACAATGATAATGTGTTTTGGGATTTATAACACATGTGGAAATAAAATGTATGATACCATGTAACCACCGCACAATGTAATGCACTTGAGTCATCCCAAAACCACCCCACCACCACCACCCCAGTCGGTGGAAAAATTGTCTTCCATGAAACCAGTCCCTGGTGCCAAAAAGGTTGGGGACTACTGATCTACAAAATATGTACACTTAATATCACAGTTAATGGTAAAATATTGAATGCTTTCTCCCTAAAATTGGAAATAAGGCAAGGATGTGTGTATGCTCTTCTCACTGCTGTTCAGCATTGTACTGGAAGTTTTACCCAGTGCAATGAGGCAAGGAAAAAAATTAAAGGGATCCAGTTTTATAAAAGATGAAATAAAATTCTCTTTATTTGCAAAGGTGTTGATCATCTACATGGAAAATTCTATGGAATCTACCAAGAAAACTACTAGAATAAGTGAGTGTAGCAAATTTGTAGGATATAAGATCAATATACAAAACTTAACTGTCTTTCTATATACCAGCAATGAACAATCAGAACTTGAAATGTATAACAACAGTATCATTTATAATACTATCAAAGAGTAGAAAATACTTAGAAATAAATCTGACAAAAGGTATGGGAAACCTATACGGTAAAAATCACAAAGCACTGCTAAGAGAAATTAAGAAACTTAATAAATTTTAAAATACACCATGTTCATGGATCAAAAGACTCACTATTGTTAAGATACTATCCCCAGATTCATCTCTAGATTCAGGGCAATTCCAGTCAAAATTTCAGCAGGCTTTTATATAGAAATTGACAAGCTGATTCTGAAATTCACATGGACATGCAAAGGACTTAGAACAGTCAAACAACTTAGAAAAAAGTTTGGGGGATGCATAGTACCTAACCTCAAAATTTGTTACAAAGCCACACCAATCAAGACAGTATGGTATTGACATCAAAATAGAACATTTTAGCAATGGAACAGAATAGAGAGTTCAGAAATAGACTCGTACATAGTCAAAAATTGATTTTTGACAAAGGTTGAAAGGCAATTCAGAGGAAAAAGGATATTCTTTTCACCAGATCCTACTGGACATCCATATGCCAAAAAAATGCATTTTGATTTATACCTTGTATATAAAAGAACTCAAAATGCTTCATAAACTTAAGTATAAAACCTAGAACAGTAACACTTTTAGAAGAAACTATAGGAGAAAAATGTTTGTGATTTTGGGTTAGGCAAAGATTTCATAAGTAAGACACCAAAAGCACAATACATTTTAAAAATTGATAAATTGAACATTTTAAAAATTAAGAAGTTCTATACTTTGAAAAACTTAATAGAGTGAAAAGACAAGACACATTATGGAAGACAATATTATAAAAGCAAAGAATGGATAAAATTGGGATAGCTGTTGTCTCTGAGGGTCAGGGAATAAGGTTTGGGATACAGAGGGGCACAGGATATCCAAGGTAATAATAGTAACATTCTTTGCGTTAAACTGGATTATGTGTACATGAGTATTCATTCTATCATTATATCTTTTTAAAACTGAAAAATAAGGAAAATAAAACTGCTTAAGATGTATTTACATACCATATACTTCACCCATTTAAAGTGTACCATTAAGTGGTTTCTAGTATATTCAGAGTTGTACAGCCATCACTACAATCAATTTTAGAACATCTTAGCTGTGCATGGTGGCTCATACCTGTAGTCCCAGCACTTGGGAGGTTGAGGCAAGAGGATTGCTTGAGGCCAGGAGTTCCAGCACAGCCTGGGCAACATAGTGAGACCTCATCTCTACAAAATAAATAAATAAATACATTTTTAGAACATTTTCATCACCCCTAAGAGAAACTTAAAAGTCATTAACATCCTCTCCCTTATCCCTAGGCAACCACTATAATCTGCTTTCTGTCTCTATAGATTTACCTATTCTGGACATTTCCTATAAATAAAATCAAACAATATGTGGTCTTTTGTGACTGGCTTCTTTCACTTAACATGCTGTTTTCAAGGTTCATCCATGCTGTAGCATTTATAAGTCCTTTGTGTAATAATGTTCCATTGTATGGCTCCACATTTTATTTATCCATTCATAAGATGGTGGACATTGGGTTGTTTGCATATTTCTTATATCTTCCATGTATTTTGTAAATGGTTTTTTATACCCACTTAAAACCAAAATGCCATAAAAATGATACGAGCAAAATATTCTGGGGTTACCAAGAAGCTTCCCCTCAAGTCTGGCAGACAGCAGCAGGGAGGGCTGCATGGAGAGGTGGCATTTGCAATATGGATGGGTGCAGCGTTCAAGGTGGACTTGGAGGGTGTGAAGTTGGGTGATGGCCAGGCTAGGTGAAAGGTATGAGCCATGTGGGGATGAAGGATAAAAGGAAGATGACCCAGCTCAGATGTAGAGGTCCAGGCAGGAGATCAGGAGAGGTAACAAAAGCAAACACTGCTTGTTTGTGCTACCACTTTCTGCCACAATCAGGTAGGCAGCCCCACTAGGCCCTCCCCTCACCCACAGATTTGGTGCCAGCCACTTGGAAAGAGCACATTTTAATTTTAAAGCCCTTGGTTTTCCATGACCTGCTTTACGTTTCAAGGTCCAGGAGGAGACTGGTAGATATGAGACCAAATGCCTCCTCCAGCCTTAGCCAAGTCCCTGAGCCTTTCAGCTCCAGTCTCATCTCTAAAACAGGTAATAACGCGTTCCTTATAGGAGTGTTGTCAGGGTTGGCAGTAATGTACAGAACACATGTGATCAGTACAGTACATGGCACCCTGTGAACACTTAGGAGGCGAGGAGGCTGCTGCTATTGTTGCAGTCACCGTCATCTATGAGTATACTTTCTGCTGGCTCAGGGAGACTGAGCTTGTCCCAGGGCCTGTTACCTCACAGTCCCTGCTCTCAGACTTTAAAACCTGCCATCTGAAAGCCCAAAGAGATTTACTAGCTATAATAAATCTGTAAGGATTAGGTCCAGGCAGTGTGTAGAAACTAATGAGTATAGGCCGGGCGCGGTGGCTCATGCCTGTAATCCTAGCACTCTGGGAGGCCGAGGCGGGTGGATTGTTTGAGCTCAGGAGTTCAAGACCAGCCTCAGCAAGAGCGAGACCCCGTCTCTACTAAAAATAGAAAGAAATTATCTGGCCAACTAAAAAATATATATAGAAAAAAATTAGCTGGGCATGGTGGCGCATGCCTGTAGTCCCAGCTACTTGGGAGGCTGAGGCAGTAGGATTGCTTAAGCCCAGGAGTTTGAGGTTGCTGTGAGCTAGGCTGACGCCACGGCACTCACTCTAGCCCAGGCAACACAGCGAGACTCTGTCTCAAAAAAAAAGAAAAGAAACTAATGAGTATTACACCTTGACTGAAATTTTAATATGTGATTAAGCTGTTCACTTTGAATGTAATCATTGATACCTTTGGATTAAAATCTGTTGTCTTGTTAGTTTTCTGATGGTTCCATCTGCTCTTTGTTTTTTGTCCTACCTTTCTGCTTGCTTTTGGATTATTTTTATGATTATTATTTGAGTGCTTTTAGATTCACTATTGGCTTCTCATTTATACTTCTTTTTTTTCTTTTTTTCTTCTTTATTATTTTTTTAGAGGACCATGGCCTGGAGCCACGCCCAAGAAACCTTGAACAAGTGGACTCCTATGCCCTTTTTTTAAAAAATGTTTAGGACAGGTGTAGTGGCTCACACCTGTAATCCTAGCACTCTGGGAGGCTGAGGAGGGAAGATCACTTGAGCTCAGGAGTTTGAGACCAGCCTGAGCATGAGCGAGACCTTGTCTCTACTAAAAGTAGAAAATTAGCCAGGTGTGGTGGTGTGTGCCTACAGTCCCAGCTACTCGGGAGGCTGAGGCAGGAGGATTGCTTGAGCCCAGGAGTTTGAGGTTGCTGTGAGCTAAGCTGATGCCACAGCACTCTAGCCTGGGTGACAGAGTAAGACTCAGTCTCAGAAGAAAAAAAAAAATGTTTAGTGGCTACTCTAGGGTTTACAATATATGTCCCTAACTATAGTCTATCTTCAAACAATATTTACCACTCCATATACAGTGTAAGAATCTTACAACAATATATATTTCTGTCTTAGTCTACTCAGGCTGCCATAACAAAATACCATAGGCTGGGTGACTTACACATCAGAAATTTTTTTCTCACAATTCTAGAGGCTGACAAGATCAAGAAGCCAGTCAGTTCAGCTGTTTCTGAACTGGGCTTTCTTCCTGGCTAGCAGAGAGCCACCTTCTTTCTTGCTGTGTGTTCACATGACCTCTTATTTGTATGTACCTGGGGCAAGGGGAAGAGAGAGAATAAAACTCTCTGGTGTCTGGCACTAATTTCATCATGAAGGCCCCACCCCTATGACCTCATCTAACCCTAATAACCTCCCAAAGGCCCCATGTCAATATACCATCACAATAGCGTGAAGGCTTCAACATATGAATTTTGGAGGAACACAAACATTCAGTCCATAACAACTTACTTATTCCTCCACCCCAAATTGCTGTGATATTTCATGTTTTATTCCACATATGCTATAAATGCACAACACATTACTATTTTTGCTTTAGACATTTATCTTTTAGAGTAATTTAGAACATTTTCTCATAGTCTTCTATTTACCTATATTTATCATTTTAACCATTTCCAAAGATCTTTATTTCTTTGTGTAAATCCAAGTTTCTATCAGCTATCATATTTTTTCTGTCTGAGGAACCCCCTTTGTTGTAGTATGGACTTCTGGTTGTGAATCCTCTCCATTGTTTGTATTAAGTTATTTAATTATCTTTCTTTTTGGATATTTATTTTCACTGGGTGTAGAGTTGTAAGTTGACAAGTTTTTTCTCCCTTTCATCACTCTAGGGATGTCAATACATTGTCTTCTGACTTGATAGTTTCTGATGATGATCTGCCATAATGCTTTTTATTTGTTCCTTTGTATATCATGTGCCTTTTTCCCTCTGGTTGCCTGTAAGATTGTCTTTCTCTTTCATTTTTAGCAGCTTGAATATGATGTATCTAGCTGGTATTTTATTTTTTAATTTTTTTTGAGACAGAATCTCACTCTGTTGCCTGGACTATAGTGCCATGGCGTCAGCTTAGCTCACAGCAACCTCAAACTCCTGGGCTCAAGCAATCCTCCTGCCTCAGCCTCCCGAGTAGCTGGGACTATAGGCATGTGCCACCATGCCCAGCTAATTTTCTCTGTATATTTTTAGTTGTCCAGCTAATTTCTTTCTATTTTTTAGTAGAGATGGGGTCTCGCTCTTGCTCAGGCTGGTCTTGAACTCCTGAGCTCAAACGACCCACCCGCCTTGGCCTCCCAGAGTGCTAGGATTACAGGTGTGAGCCAGTGTGCCCGGCCTGTAGCTGGTATTTTAAAAGCATGTTTTGTGTTCTCAAATCTTGGATGTGTGTCTTAATGCCTTCTGTTATTTTTGGGAAAGTCTCAGCCATTATCTCTTCCAATGTTTGCTTCCTTGTTCTCTCTCTCTTCTGGGATTCTAATTACATGCATGTCAATCTGTTTGATATTGATGCACAGTTCTTGGATGCTCTTCAGTTTTATTTTTGTTTTTCATTCATTTTTCCCTTTGTGTTTCAGTTTGAGTAATTCTTATTGACCTGTTTTCAAGTTCACTGATCCTTTCCTCAGCTGATTTGAGTCTACTGATGAGCATATCAAAAGAATTTTTATCTCGTTACTGTATTTTTTCAGAAACAGTTCTCACTCTGTCACCCAGGCTGGAGTGCAGTGGTGCAATCATAGCTCACTACAGTCTCCAACTCCTGGGCTCAGGCAATCTTCCTGACTCAGCCTCCTGAGTAGCTGGGACTATAGGCACGCACCACCATGCCCAGCTAATTTTTTATTTTTTAATTTTTTTGTAGACATGGGGTCTTCATGATGTTGCCCAGGCTGGTCTTGAACTCCTGGCCTCAAGTAATCCTCCCACCTTAGCCTCCCAAAATTCTGGGATTATAGGCATGAGCCGCTGTCACTGTGTTGTTTATGTCTAGCATTTCCATTTGACTCTTATAGTTTCTATCTCTCTGCTGAAATTCCCTATCAGATCATACATGTTGTTCTAACATATGGGTTACCTCTTAGTCTGGTTCTGTTATCCCAACAGTTGGTTTTTGTGCTCTTTTTTCTTTCTCTTTTGGGTATCTCGTAAGTTTAGATTGAATGCCAATCATCATTCATAGGATGGTAGAGATGGAGTATGTGTGTCTAGAAACGTAGCCTCTTCTGCTAGGCTATTAATGTGTAAACCTGAGTCAGTCTAGTCAGGAGTTGGGCTGGGTTTGGATTTTGCTGTTACCATGGTTACTTCAGGTGCCCAACCAGCTTCAAATTTCTGTAGCATTTCTTTGTGCTTAGGGTGTGGCTCTCAGTCTTCCATGTGTGCCTGTCAGAGTCTCCCTCCTGCTCTTGCCTCTACCCTACTAGGATGCTGCTGTTGCTTGGTATTGAGTGCTCGCCAGTCTCGGGGGCAGGGAGCAGGCAAGAGGATGCTGTTTTCCTGGTCCATCCTCAGTCCAGGCAGGTGCTATGTCCCAGGGTCTCAGTGATTCTGCCTTCTCCCTAGATGTTGGAAACTTCTAATTGTCTGCGCCTTGATCCTTCCCTGCCCCTCCATCATCTTTTCTCTTTCACCTGTGCCTTAGGGATGACAAGTCTGCTTTCCTTCCTCCAGTGACTTATGACTTTTGTTCCATTGAGGAGAAGGGTCCAGGCAGGTGTTTGTCCTCCCTTCTTTCAGACCTGAGCCACCAGGGAGGCTTTCTTTGGTTCTGTCCCTAGTCTTTCTCAGGAGTGGCCATAGGAGGTCCTTGGAGGGAGCCCTTGTGTCTGTGGCTCCCAGGAATTCTTTAGCAATTTATTAAGGGATTCTAATTACCCACGTATGTGATGGCCCATCTTCCTTCTTCAGCCATGGGTAAGTCAGTGCTCTTGTGTCAGTTCATCTCTCCATGGAGGCACCTTTCATTAGGTTTCAGGTTAGACAGTTGCCATGTAGCCTTAGCTCTGTGATGGGTTCAAGAAAAGTAAGGATTTTGTAGATTATCTGGCTTTCTCTTATTGTTGGGATCGGAGTGATACACTTTCCAGCTTTCCACCTCCTGAGGGAAGCAGGTTAATATATAATTATTATTAATAATAACATTATTTTACATAATATGTAATAATAAAAGGGATACAGGATATGCAAGTGAATTGTTCAATGCAGCCACATGGTGTTGCACACCAAGATGGGGTTTGTGTGCTTCTGTTGGTCGTGGTGAGGAGCCATTCAATGCCTGTGACTGACCAGGTAATGTTGAGGATGAGAATAATATTGACTGGATTGACAACAGTATGCTGTAGGGTGGTGGTCTGGTGACAGAAACAAGGGCTTGGATGCTGGTTTGGGAAAAGAGGGAGATAAGGAGTCTGAAGAGAGAGGCAAATTCTGAAGGCCCACCAGCTACAGGAGGAGGGGCTTGTTATAGGAGAAGGGAAGAGGTTCCTTCCAGATGGAGAGGTCTGGCAGAGCACAGAGGACCCTGAGCCCTGGAGAGCAATGGGGTGTTTCCATGTTGAGAGGAAAGCTGAAGCTTGCAGTGGGTGTGGTGAAGTAGGTTAATCAGGCCTGTAATGGGACCCCAGCCTTGTCACCACCACCATGGGAGCCCCTTGCCCTCAGTATTATTTCTGGACAGTATTCTTGAGGAAGTCTCCTCACCCCCACACCTGCTTTCCTGGATAAACCTTCACTGAGGGCTTGCAGCAGTCTGTGGCACTTCCATCCTTTTGCAAGAAGTGTTAGCATTTGCTATGTCCTAGTCTCTCCAAGGTAACCATTCCTTGGATGTCAAAAGACATCACAGATCAAATCAAGCACGTGTTTTATTTGTTAGCCACCTTTGCTCAAATCTTTCTCCAAACACTTCGGTCATAAAACACTTCATGGATGTTCCTGTCCATTTTAGAAGGTCCCTTGTCATTTTGGATGGACCTCTTAGATTCTGAGTCTCTTATTTTTCAAGTGTGTTATTCGAGTTTGAGGAGGCCCATTATACACCACCCATCTTCCCAAAGCAAGTTCCAAACCAATTAAAAAGTAAAGCTTAATGGCCGGGCGCAGTGGCTCACGCCTGTAATCCTAGCACTCTGGGAGGCCGAGGCGGGTGGATCTTCTGAGCTCAGGCGTTTGAGACCAGCCTGAGCAAGAGTGAGACCCTGTCTCTACTAAAGAATAGAAAGAAATTATCTGGCCAACTAAAATATATTGAAAAAAATTAGCCGGGCATGGTGGCGCATGCCTGTAGTCCCAGCTACTCGGGAGGCTGAGGCAGTAGGATCGCTTAAGCCCAGGAGTTTGAGGTTGCTGTGAGCTAGGCTGATGCCATGGCACTCACTCTAGCCCAGGTAACAAAGCGAGACTCTGTCTCAAAAAAAAAAAAAAAAAGTAAAGCTTATATCTCAGTAAAGCTGTTACCAAACACATACACACAAAGGCTGATGGGACATGAAAATATCATTTACAGATTAATCACAACTGGAAAATGTGATTTATCGCCACTCAAATGTGCTTCCCAATACAGAACCCCAGAATAAGACAGACTCACCAACAGGTTCAAGCAGTGAGGGACTACCATATACTCCTCCATATTGGGAGCCTGCCTCTCTAGGTCTTTGAACATGGGGGAGCAGATCAGAATGTAGGCTCACAAGAGCCAGGCTAGTCCCCTGAAGTGGCTGAGCTATGACTGCTCAGTTCTTACCCAAACTAACCAAATAAGTTAGTCCACCTCCCCTGGAGATAGGAAATGGGAAAGAAATGATTCCCCCCCCCCCCACACACACACGCATGCTTTGATGCTGTCGTAGCCAATGATCCCTTATTGTCTCTGAGCCAGAGTTTGCTAAATCTGTACTCTCCCACAGGGGTTGTTGACTCTACTGGCACCTGCCACAGACCCCAGGTATATCCTTCCACAAGAGAAAAGAATTCCCTTCTTGGATCTTTCTCTGCCACGGGGCTTCTCATACTGGAATGTTACTTGAGTATGACAGTTCATTCAGGGAAGTCCCCAGCAGAGGCTTCAGAGGCGAAGCATTGAGGGTAGGGCTGGTGTCCTGAGCCCCAGGGCTGAGATTGGGCCCCACAAGAGGCCACTGTGCACTCTGGACCCTGTGGCACTGGAGGTCTGGCTGTCAGCCTCTGCTATAGGAGAGGCCTATGGCCCTTTTGCCCTCAGGAAACAGAGGGGCCTAACACATCCTATTGCCATGTGGGTTCAGCCTCTTCCTCCTCTGCCCTGAGATGGGACCAGGTCCACATATTGAGTGTCCTTGATTGAGTGAGCTCCCTAAGCATAGCCTGTCCTCTCGAAACAGCACCTGTCCCCATGTGAAGTCTTGATCTGAGTGGCATTTTGTCATTTCAGTGGCTCAGTCTACAAGATTTAAAACTATAGTCTTTCCCCACTCACACAGACCCCTTGACTTAATCCAGAAACATCTCCACCCCCACCTTTCCCACCATCTGTGCTCCCATCTCCACAGGCCTCATCTCTGGCCTAAACCCGGCAGCAGATTCCCATCACATTCCCCTGTGCCCCCAGTGTTGCCCTTCCCACCCTGTCCCAGCTAGTGCATTCTCCACTAGATATTATCTTCCACAAAGAGGTCACAGCACCCCACCATGTACAAGTCTATTAGCCCCTGGACAGCACCCCCCAAACTGTTCACAGAGCTCGTCCCTGCCTGCCCATGTGCTGCTGTCTGCCCTGCAGGGCTCCCACAGTCACAGTGTGGTCCTCACTTATTCCTTCTCTGCGTGGCCTCTGGATGCTCAGACCACATGAGGACTCTGAGGAGGGCAGGGCTAAGGCAGCACTGAGCTGTCTCCCTGCTGCTGTATGCACTCCATGCAGGGGTATGACCTCAGACTGGATTTACACCTTTCTATTAAACCTCGCTATTAGCCTTGGCATGTTCCTGTCTGGAAACATGTCTTCTGAGTCCTAGTTGTTTGACATGGTTGTGGCGGTTCGATCCCTTTCTAGCTCACACGGCCATATATGATCAGGGACTGTGCCTTCATCAGCAAAGCCAGTTTCAGGGTTGCACTTGCTCTTCAGTTTTGAGTAGTGTTAACCTTTTCATTTTGGATTTCTTATTTCAGAATATGAAACCAAGGGAGAAAAGCATAATGCAGACTTGAGTCTGAAGCCATTAATTTCAGAGGAAATAACAGTGATTCTGGGGAAAACACCCTTGGGGAGGATTGATCAAGAAAATAATGAAACAGAGCAAAACTGTCTGAATTCAAACCCTGCTTGCCACGCTGACGTTCAGGCCTTAAGCCAGACCGTGCCACTCACTCAGCATCAGGCAGTTCCTAGTGGAGAGAGACCCTACATGTGCATCGAGTGTGGGAAGTGCTTTGGTCGGAGCTCCCATCTCCTTCAGCATCAGCGTATCCACACTGGAGAGAAGCCCTACGTGTGCGGTGTATGCGGGAAGGCATTTAGCCAGAGCTCAGTCCTTAGTAAACACAGGAGAATTCACACAGGTGAGAAGCCCTACGAGTGTAACGAGTGCGGAAAAGCCTTCAGAGTGAGCTCAGATCTTGCTCAGCATCACAAGATACACACGGGAGAGAAGCCTCACGAATGTCTCGAGTGTCGGAAAGCCTTCACTCAGCTCTCTCACCTCATTCAGCACCAGCGGATCCACACGGGAGAAAGGCCGTACGTGTGTCCTTTGTGCGGGAAAGCCTTCAACCACAGCACGGTCCTGCGGAGCCATCAGAGGGTGCACACGGGGGAGAAGCCTCACGGGTGCACCGAGTGTGGAAAAACCTTCAGTGTGAAGAGGACGCTTCTGCAGCACCAGAGGGTCCACACCGGGGAGAAGCCCTATGCGTGCAGCGAGTGTGGGAAGGCCTTCAGCGACCGCTCAGTCCTCATCCAGCACCACAACGTGCACACCGGGGAGAAGCCCTACGAGTGCGGCGAGTGCGGGAAGACCTTCAGCCACCGCTCCACCCTGATGAACCACGAGCGGATCCACACGGAGGAGAAGCCGTATGCATGCTACGAGTGTGGGAAGGCCTTCGTTCAGCACTCGCACCTGATCCAGCACCAGAGGGTCCACACTGGGGAGAAGCCCTACGTGTGCAGCGAGTGTGGGCACGCCTTCAGCGCGCGCCGGTCTCTGATCCAGCACGAGAGAATCCACACGGGTGAGAAGCCCTTCCAGTGCACGGAGTGTGGCAAAGCCTTCAGCCTGAAAGCGACTCTGATTGTGCACCTGAGGACCCACACAGGCGAGAAGCCCTACGAGTGCAACAGCTGT
This sequence comes from Lemur catta, assembly GCF_020740605.2. Classification (NCBI taxonomy): domain Eukaryota; kingdom Metazoa; phylum Chordata; class Mammalia; order Primates; family Lemuridae; genus Lemur; species Lemur catta. The sequence goes on from NC_059136.1 coordinate 22,546,254, forward strand.
GGGAAGGCCTTCAGCCAGTACTCGGTGCTCATCCAGCACCAGCGGATCCACACGGGCGAGAAGCCCTACGAGTGTGGGGAGTGCGGACGCGCCTTCAACCAGCACGGGCACCTGATCCAGCACCAGAAAGTGCACAGGAAGCTGTGACCCGCGACCGACACAGAATCCACCCTCTCAGAAACTGCACATGGAACCACAGGCAGCCTCCAGCCCAGGGGAAGCGCCTTTGACCTCTGCAGGAGGCCCTTCTGTGATGAGTCACTGTCACCAAGTAACTGAGAAGAGAAGCACTGGGAATGTTCTTCCCACGGAAAAACTTCAGAGAATGCCTGTTTGATTTGACTCAACATCTTGAGGTTATATTGGAGAACAATCATACAATTACAGTGAATTTTGGTAAAGACAGCCATATTTCTTTAACATTACATAGTTTATTTGAAGTAACTAAGGGAAGTTAAGGCATAAGAACTAGTGTCCCAATAAAACTTTCTTATATTTGAGATAAAAATTCTTTTTCCTAGGACACTACATGCCTTTCCTAAATACAATTAATTATTCTACTTATTGCACTTAGAAGGTTGACTGTTTTCAGTATTCTATTAAAACACAAAAGTGCTATGTGGATGAAGTGATATAAAAAGAGATTGTCATCAAGTATCATGTAAAATGGCTGGAAATCCTAAGTATGTGGAAACACCAGTTTTGTATGAAGTAAAGGAAGAAGTCTAAAGATATGTTAGTGAGAAATGATGTAAATTTAGAAAGCTTTTTTTTTTTTTTCCTTTCTTTTGAGACAGAGGCTCAATCTGTTGCCCTGGCTACAGTACAGTGGCGTCATCATAGCTCACTGCAACCTCAAACTCCTGGGCTTAAAGGATCCTCCTGCCTCAATCTCCCGAGTGCACACCACCACACCTAGCTAATTTTTTCTATTTTTAGCAGAGATGGGGTCTCGCTCTTGCTCAGGCTGGTCTCGAACTCCTGACCTCAAGTGATCCTCCTGCCTCAGTCTCCCAGAGTGCTAGGATAACAGATGTGAGCCACCACACCCAGCCTAGAAACCCCTTTGCTGCTTTAACTTTATTGAAGATCAGAAAGAGTGTCCTAACTAGTAAAAATTCAACTTAAAAATGAATATTTTACTGAAAACCTGCCCTTAAAACCTACAGACCGTGTGCCCCAGAGACTGTAGGATGTCTCAGACTGATAGGTCCCACACAGGCCTAGGAGGGAAGCTCCACACTCAGAGCAGACCTCATAGCTGCTACACACAACTGGGTGCCTCTTTACACCTATGATTTTTTTTTTTCAATTTCTACTCACCATATTTGTTAAAGGTATTTTTTTTTAATTACCAAAAATACTTCTTTGGTGCTTTTTTTTTTTTTTTCGTGTGTGGGAGGTGCTGGGGAGACAAATTCTTGCTCTGTCACCCAGGCCAGAGCGCAGTGGTGGGATTCAAACGATCCTCCCACCATGGCCTCCCAAAGTGCTGGGATTACAGGTGTGAGGCACTATGCCTGGCCTTGTGCGTATTTTTACAACAGAAAGTTCTCAAATTAAGATACCTCTTTTTGACTGTCTCTAATATTTCTTTCCCTATATTTGAGGGTTTTTTTTTTTTTCGTTTTTTTTTTTACTCCTGGTTCAAGAGAATCTAATATCAATTGCATATTACTGTGATGAATCTGGTTTATTCATAATTAAAAATTTGTATTTAACTTGTTCAAAATTATTTGTTCTAAGGATACAGTTCTTGAAGGTGAATTTGTAGCAGAGCCATATCTAGTAGCATCCAGTTGCAAAGGAAACATGTTGTATGAGATTCAAGCCACTTCAAATCCTCCTAAACATGTTACGTGTCTGAGAGAAAGGAGAGTTCTCTCCACCCACCCCATCCTAGTGTCTATCGACTTCTTGGGGAAAAAGAGACACTAAGGCATTGATCCTTAAGTCCACAGCAATACACCATGATGCAGATAAAAGCATCTCCCCGTTTTACACTGGTCCAAGGAATTGATAACACTAATGTATTAACTTCAGAGAAGAACTTGTCACTGATGTGTTGAGAAAGGAGCTGGGATAACTGCTGTTTTATTAAATACTTCACAGCAGCTGAAACGACTGAAGTGAAACTCCAGAAGAACTAGTATCACTGAAGTGTTAATTCAGAAAGAAAATGAGACAATTGTGGTGTTACTTCAGAAAATCTGAGGTGTTCCATCAGAGAGGAGACAAGATCACTGGGCGTTACTTCTAAAAAGGGACTGACATCACTAAAGTGTACTTCAGAGTAGCTATGACCACTGAGGTTTACTTCAGAGGAGCTGAAATAACCAAAGTGGGATCACCAAGCTGTCACTAGAGATTAGATCACTGAGGTCATTCTTCAGAGAGAGGTTGAGATTATTGAGCCTGATACTTTAGAGAGGTTGCTTTAGAGAGGAGCTGTGATCACTGAGATATTACTTCAAGATGGAGCTGACGTCACTTAGGTGAATGTTCAGAGAGGAGCTGAGGTCACTGAGGTGATACTTCAGAGAAGTTGAGGTCACTGAAGTGAAAGTCCAAAAAGCTGAGATCACTGGGATGTTACTTCAGAGAGGAAATGAGACTACTGTAGTGTTATCTCATAAATTCCCCGTTAAGGGAAGCTACCAACTCTTGCCAGTTGAGTCCACAGCTGACTCAGTGGCATCTGCTCAGAGCCCACTACTACTCAGCCCACAGTTTCTAATCATGTTTGAAAATTAGAGACAAAGTCATGTTCCAATCAAGGTGAGAATAAGAATTCAATTAAATTCAATATACAAGAATATTTGTTTAGAAAGATTATATGTTTCACAACATATGTTACACAGTGCAAGTTGTTCTGGATTGCTAAATCCTCCAGTAACCTAAGATTTTCAAGGAAATCTTTCCAAAATGTGTAGTTTGCTTTCCTGCTTTCTTTAAATGCCTGTTCTTGCTGTGTAAGGCTGCCATGGATTTACTGATGGGCATGCAGGCCCAGGTGGTCCTGGAGCCAGAAAGTAGGCGTCAATGCCCCTCTTCCTGGAGAGGATTCCTGGGCTATGTATTCTTGCCACTCACTTCCTTCTCTCCAAGGAGCAGGAGGCAGCACATGACCTACTGGAACAAGTGAGCTGCCTGCCTTTTTGGGACATGACATCAGAGGCCAAAATGACCTTTGGGGTCCCCTTCATGCTGATAATAGCCTTCTCAGCCATTAGTACCTGCCTCTGACTTGTCAACAGCATTCCACATTTATTTTGGATTTTTAATTTTATTCAGAAGTCTCTATATTTATCTATTTAAAGATTTCTCTTTATATTATTTCTCCTAACAGCTACTAAGAATTTGAAACTTAGTTCTCTTCAAATTTTCTATTATTTTAGAAAACACTTAATTCAAACTGGAATTTATTTCTGTGTACTGTATATAATCTGACATTTTCCAATAAAGGCAGTAACTGGAACAAATGTTTGGAGTGAAGGAAGATCAGTAACTTTGGCATAAACATCTCCTACAAATCAGTGACTATAGGACATGAGCTGGCAATTCCCAATAAGAGAAAATACAACCATAGAAGCCAGGAAAAGGCTCAAATATGCCAATTCTAAAACAAACAAAGCCACGCCATCCCCTAATCAATTAGAAAAGATTATCCTGCAGTGGCCAGGGCTGTGAGGGTATTGAAAAATGGGTGCTTTCATGCATTGCTGATGACTGTCAATTAATACAATCTTTTTCCTCATGTAACATGCAAACTTTACCAAACTAAAGTAGAAAGCTCTAGCTACACATAACTTTCCCCTGGAATTTCTCTGGGCCAGAAAGTGGTTTTTTTGTGCCTAGCCTGTGTCAGGTGTGAGGAGTCAGTGGTGGGACCCATCCCATCCCTGGAGGAAGATGACAGCACACCAGGACTTGGCTTGGCAGGTGCAGGTTTTTCCATGCAAAAGCCATTGACTTTTCCTGCACCTAACACAACAACTCAACAGGACTATTATACAAGGACACCAGAGACTATGCATAGCAATCCACACTTAATAGCATCAAAGTGAATTATAGATTGAAAAAAACATGATAACTATTTAACAAAACCAGAACACTTATTTGTATATTATTTTATTAATTGTATTATTTTCCCCCTTTTTGTACCCATATTTATTAGAGCCTTTTTCGTGAAAAGGAATTTTGGCTAGAGCTGATTGTAAATGGTTTTAGAGAAGAATTTAAAATAACTGGAAGACAAAAATTTAGAATAGTCATGGTTAAAGTTTGATAAAAGTTCCCAATTGATGAGGCATTTTGGTTATTTCTATTACATATAGTATTTTAAGATAATAACCAAAATCATGGCCGGGCATGGTGGCTCACACCTGTAATCCTAGCACTCTGGGAGGCCGAGGTGGGTGGATCGTTTGAGCTCAGGAGTTTGAGACCAGCCTGAGCAAGAGTGAGACCCCATCTCTACTAAAAATAGAAAGAAATTATATGGACAGCTAAAAATATATATAGAAAAATTAGCTGGGCATGGTGGCGCATGCCTGTAGTCCCAGCTACTCGGGAGACTGAGGCAGTAGGATTGCTTGAGCCCAAGAGTTTGAGGTTGCTGTGAGCTAGGCTGACGCCACGGCACTCTAGTCCAGGCAACAGAGTAAGACTCTGTCTCAAAAAAAAAAAAAAAAAAAAAAAAATCATGATGGACCATATTATATCAGCATCATCAGACTTTTATAAATTTCATATATTTAGAATACTCACATTAATAACATTCATACAACTATAACTTTAGAAAATATTTAATATAATCACAATTAGACTGATAACATATCAGATTTTAATGAATTTATATAATTTTTAGAACATTTATATTAATAACATACCCATAAAAGTAACCGAAAGAAAATCTAGTATAATTTATTATTTGATAAAACTTCCCCATATAATTTACCAAATAAGCTTAATCATTTAATCTGAAAAGACTTAATTTAGGATTGTGATCCTGGGGTGTTCCACAGGTGTGAAGATATATGCAAACCTGAAGAAGGTGAGAGACTGAAGAGAAGAAAGAAGCTGACAGATCCTGTTTCTCAGAAAGAAACATTTAATAGGGACTTACGAACAGAAGCCATGTCCTGAGTGGCTACAAGACAAGATGATGGATCCCTGCGCCATTACCTCCCAGACCCAGGGTTTATATACCATGGGGAAGGGTTGTGTAGTACAACTCATGTCAATCCCTCAGGGAAAGGCAAGAATACTATGTGAATCTGCCCAAGGGCAGGGTTTATAGTCAAGGTTGTTTTGACCAAAGGGCAAGATTTATAGTAACAGTAGATAAAGTAGAAAACTTAGAGACATTCTCAGAACAGGGATTAATCAGAAGTCAACAGGGCAGATAAGCATCCAAGATGGAGTTGCTTTATTCTCCACATGGGGAAACCTGCCATAGATGTCAAAATGGCTGGATGGTGGCTCACGCCTGTAATCCTAGCACTGTGGGAGGCTGAGGGCAGGGGGATCACTTGAGGCCAAGAGTTTGAAACCAGCCTAAGCAACAAGTGAGATCCCATCTCTCATCTACAAAAAACAGAAAAAATTAGGCAGCTGTGGTGGTGTGTGCATCTGTAGTCCCAGCTACTTGGGAGACTGAGGCAGGAGGATCACTTGAGCCCAGGAATTTGAGGTTGCAGTGAGCTATAATGGTGCCATGCCACTGCATTCTAGCCTGGGTGTCTAAATTAAAAAAAAAGGTCAAATGTTTAAAACATTTGATTAAAACAGAATCACAGGTCACTGAAAAATAATAGTTATTCAGTTAACCAGAGTGATAAATAAAAGACTTTAACAGTAATATAAAAAGTTAAACCTTAACCTTTTAAAGCTCAGTTTCCTAAGTAATGAAAAACCTAATACAGGCAATACAGAAAATTATGTTGATAAAACAAAATTCTTGGCCGGGTGCAGCGGCTCACACCTGTAATCCTAGTACTCTGGTAGGCCAAGGTGGGAGTATAACTTGAGGTCAGGAGTTCAAAACCAGCCTGAGCAATATAGTGAGACCCTGTCTCTACAAAAGAGACAAAAATTAGCCGGGCATGGGTGGCACACACCCATAGTCCCAGCTACTTAGGAGGCTGAGGCAGCAGGATCACTTGAGCCCAGGAGTTTGAAGGTTGCAGTGAGCTATGATGACACCACTATACTCTAGCTGGGGTGACAGAGGGAGACTCTGTCTCAAAAAAACAAAATAAAAAACCCATGAAATTCTTATTTCTTAGGCCAGTTATCAAAAAGGTAAAGAAAAACCTGCAATATGACTGTTTCATCATAACATAATTTTTCTTAATTGGAAATGACCCAGACATTCAATGAGTATTATTTAATTTTACATGACTTTTAAGATTTCAAAAATACATTAAAAGTTTATTTATAAGCATTTATCCCATTACATTTACCTAATTTATTTTTAAGAGTTTATCTAGACTACCTATGAGAACTGAGATCTATGAGGACTGAGATATTAGACAAAGCTTGTCATCATTTTGACTTATTTCCTCATTAACCAATTTTATATTATGGATATCAGGTGTTTACCTAAGTAAGACCCTTAAAGTTAAAAACACAGGTATTTTACCAATATCTCAGAAGATACAGCTGTTTTCATTAAGCCAACAATATTAAATTAGTCTTATCAAAAATTACACAAAGATCATTCTGTTTTACGCAGAATTCATAGTTTTATAACCTTCATTCCAAACCCTGAGAGCTTAAAATATTTGTAGATATTTTAAGACAAGATTAGAGACAGCAGAGACAAATATAAAAATATCTGACCAGTAAACCCAAGCAAAAATGTATGCTGACAATTCTGAAGACATTTATATTTTTATTTGACTAATAATTTGAAAGCCAGCTTATTTATTAAAGATTTACTTAGGTCATGTGAACACAGAAAATATTTGTGCTTACTAATTTATGAGTGCTCATTTATTTATAAGTCAGTTTGGCACCATGTAGACACAACATATAACATACTACATGTACACACACATAAATACATTTAAACACAAATACACAAAGATCTTATAGCTTTCGTTTTAGAATTTTAGTCTTGAGATAGTAATACAAACTCACCAGTTTATAAAAGGCAGTTGGATCCAAATTATATTTCTGACAAAATTGGGACCTGTTTATATGACTAAACGTTATTTGTCCTGATGGGTAATCTAATGAAGACTATGGATCAAAATTATGAATAAAACTGTTTCCATAGCAGTTTGATTTTTAAGAAAACACCCTTTTATCCTTCTAAATGTTGATATTTTAGCTAGAACTGGCTAAATTATATAAGAAAAACACAATCTCCAAGTATCCTTGTATTAGCAATACCATAGATAAAACTCAACACCAGTAAAAAAAAGTCAGCAAATTTAAAGTAGGCAGAGAGAAAAAAATATAGAAAGATAGAAAACTTAGAAGACTCTGCATGTTAATTCCATAGTTGCAGGTTGACTATTTGAGTTCTGAATTTTCCTTAATGTAATTTGTCCATCAATTTTTAAATATGCACAAAAACAGGCCATAATTATCTAGCAAGCTGGAGTCCCAGAAAACTTGGCATGCCTTAATGTTTGAGAATCCCATATTTGTCCATTTTAATATTAAATCTCCTTTAGTAAACCCCTCCCATCTAGGGAGATACTTTCAAGTAGGCTTTATATGTTACACACGAGGGCTGCCAGAGTGCTGACTGGAGGTTGGTTGTTCACTGCCCTGTTGTTTCAGTTTTGGACAATTTATTTCTCATTGTAAGAGACCAGCAAAACAAGAATGCTAGTGAGAAATGTAGTGGGTCACACGTACTGCTTTGAATGTTCCCAATGGCTGTCACTCTTCTCACGTTTCTCCCTTTGGTTGCCTAAAGCAATTTCAGGGGCTCAGGGCACTGGGAGACTTACCCTCACGTGTACATCTCCTGATGAGCCAATTGTTAATTACTCATGACAAGGAGTTTCCTATGGGATGGCAGCATGTCAGGAAGATTGTACCTCTGACACGTCCACTGGATCTCAGGCACCTGGAGATGCCAAATCAGATTCAGGTGGAAGAGTGAGTGCCCCTTGTCTTTGGAGTTGACACAGGTCAAACCCTCACAGATTTTTTTGTTTCTGTCCTGCTGAGCCTTGTTTATAGAGTCAAATTGAAAGGGAAAGCACAACCTAGCCAATCAGACAGCCTCACGTATCCATTTCTTCCTAATATCTTTCAACTAGGAGAATCCCCCTTCCTGAGGAACAAAAAGTTTCAAAGAAGAACGTTTCACTTTTTGCCAGGTGCAGTGGCATGTGCCTGTAATCCCAGCTACTCGGGAGGCTGAGGCAGGAGGATCACTTGACCCCAGGAATTTGACACCAGCCTGGGCAACATGGTGAGACCTTATCTCAAAAAAAAAAAAATTTTTTTTTAAACTGTAATTGGCCAGGTGCAGTGACTCATGCCTGTAATCCTAACACTCTGGGAGGCCAAGGCTGGAGGATTGCTTGAGATCAGGAGTTCAAGACCAGCCTGAGCAAAAGTGAGACCCCCCCCTCCCCAATCTCTACTGAAAATAGAAAAAATTAGCCAGGCAAATAAATTAAGAAACAAAAAATTAGCTGGGCATGGTGGCAAGCACCTGTGGTCCCAGCTACTCAAGAGGCTGAGGTAGGAGGATCACTTGAGCCCAGGAGTTTGAGGTTTCTGTGAGTTAGGCTGACGCCACGGCACTCTAGCCTAGGCAACAGAAAAAGACTGTCTCAAAAATAAAATAGAAAAGAAAAGACAAGAAAACTGTAATTAAAGAACTTACCCTTTTGTCAAGGAGTGAAAGCAACTAGCTCAATAAAACTCAGGACCGTCAACCAAGTGGGAGGTCTGAGACTCAGGAGAGACTCACCCAGTCACCTGCAGCCAGGGAGGGGCCAGAGGGGCTCAAAGGGCCAGTGCTTACTGAGGTGCCAGGTCCCTCCAATGATCCAGACAATCCTGGGCAATCTACTGTGTCCTTTTGCCACTTTGTCAACTGAAGAAAAAAAAAAAAACAAGCTTTTAAAGAATTAAAGGTAGTTTTATTTAAAAGTCTGACTGAGGACCATAGACTGAGGACTACAGTCCAGGAGGAATCTTCCAGAGAGGTTCTGTCAGACGGCTCTGACATAGTATTTTAGTTTGCAGCCTATATACATGTGTTGGGGGTTCAGTATGTGCAAAATCACATCAAAGTGCGGGTGCAAGAATAAGTCTGGTTATAGATTACAGAAGGATAATCATTAACCCTGTCAGACGTCATCTTATGTGTAAGAAAACACAAGGACTAGAGTCTTTTATCTTTTAAGGAATATAGTGACTCAGGCAAGAGACATGGGGGCCATATGCTCTGTCCTGTTTTGTCTTCAGTGCATTTTTCTGGAGAGCTATACATCATCACAGAGTTAGGGGCTTTATGAAGTTATCCTGACAAGCAGAAATGAGCAAACATGGCTTCTGATGTTAACTACTTTGTCTCACACCCCGATGTCCCACAAGAGTGATGCAGTATGGCCCAGGAGGATGTTGGGCTTGCAGTGGGTAAGTAGAAAACTGAGGAATGCTGAGTTTGGGGAATCTACCTCTTTTATAGCCAGCAGTAAGCCAGCCTCCTCTTTGTCCCTGAGGAAGACATTACCTCAAGATTGTTGGCTGCAAACACACCATGAGAAATGTCCCAGATAAAGAGTGGTCTTGGCATTATTGGCATACCCAGTGAGAATGTGCAGAGACACTCAGGGCCATGGCAGATCACATCTCCCATACTGGACACTGCACCCACAGCTCAGCCATACACCTCACTTCTATTGTACCCTGCAATGATGGGAAAAGACTGCTCCTGTCTGGTTCTGGACCCTCTATCTTCATTGCTTGGACCCATTACTGGGCAAGCATGCTCTGGTGCTTACTTATTAACGCCCTGCTCTTAGTAAAAAGTGTTCCTCATCCTTCCCTGGATTAATCTAGGGAAGAGAAGGTGATGCTAAGGGTAGACAGGCAAACCATCTTGCCCTCATGAGCTGTGGAAGGCACAGCAGTGGGCAGGCACAAAGATGAATCCACCGTGGCTGGCATCCAGGGAGGGTTCTCAGGCAGAGGGCATGGTGGGTGCAGAAGTTCAGGGTACAAAACCGTGTGGAGATCTTGGGACAGCTTTCAGATTCTTGTTACTGAAAGTTTAAGTACCCAGTGGGAGTGCTGGACACCGGAGGCTCCACCACATTGGACAGGGCCCAGACCTAAAGCCTTGGTCATATATGGGCCTCACCCTGGAGGCCTTGGGAGTCAGGCAGGTTGGAGAGAGGCAGGGCCATATTTTGTTCAGGAAGATGCCCTGACTGCAGGGTGAGGGCTGGCAGCTCAGAGGCATCCCCAGCTGCTGCCCCAGGCTGTGTGTGGACCTCCCAGGAGTCAGGCAAGGGTGAGCCATAGTAGGGGCAGGGAGGGGGGAAGTGAGGAGGGGGGAGCAGGGGAGTGGATAGGCAGTGAGGGGAAAGAGGGAGGGGAGGGAGAAAGAGGAGGTAGGTAAGGAGGAGATGGGGAGGGGAGAGAAATAAGGATGAAATTAGAAACAGGCCGGGCGCGGTGGCTCACGCCTGTAATCCTAGCTCTGGGAGGCCGAGGCGGGTGGATCGCTCGAGGTCAGGAGTTCGAGACCAGCCTGAGCAAGAGTGAGACCCCCGTCTCTACTAAAAATAGAAAGAAATTATCTGGCCAACTAAAAAATATATATACAAAAAAATTAGCCGGGCATGGTGGCTCATGCCTGTAGTCCCAGCTACTAGGGAGGCTGAGGCAGTAGGATCGCTTAAGCCCAGGAGTTTGAGGTTGCTGTGAGCTAGGCTGATGCCACGGCACTCACTCTAGCCCGGGCAACAAAGTGACACTCTGTCTCAAAAAAAAAAAAAAAAAAAAAAGAAATTAGAAACAAAACAATAAACAGTAGTGTTAACCACTGAATCAAATACATGGTTTTATGAAAACAAAATACAAAATCTTACCAAGAATAAGAAACATACATCACAAAGGGTCTTTTAAAATTTATTAGATAATGCACACTACCAGACTCTTCAGAGGATCTGCCTTGGTTATAAAGCACCAGCCACAAAGACCAAGGACATGGGCACAAAACCCATGCATGCCCTTCAGTGGCGGGTGCCATTACCTCTATTTTTGCCTCACCAATGCTAACCGCAGGCTGATGACTCTGCTTCTGATCTTATGAGCTGAGGGACACTAGGACAGCTGCAAGGAGTTAGCTCACAAGGTACCACGAGTGACTGCTCAAGATGGCCCAGAGGAAACATCTAGAACCAGTGGGGCCCTTTGCCCTGTGCTCCCTTTCTGCCTCTCTTCCTCCCATCCCTAGGTGGGTGCTAAGGTTTGAATGTTTATGTCTTCTCCAAAATTCACATCAAAAGGAAATCCCCAATGCAACAGTATAAGAGGTGAGTCCTTTAGGAGGTGATTAGTCAAGAAGGCTCTACTTTAATGGATGGGACTAATGCCTTATAAAAAGGGCTTGAGGGAGCTGCTTCATCTCTTCCATCTTTTCGTCTATGTGAGTTCACCTAGACGGTGCCATCTATGAGGGACAGGCCCTTACCAGACACCAAATCAACTGGCACATTAATCTTGGATATTCTAGCCTCTAGAACTATGAGAAATAAATTCCTGTTGTTTATAAATTACCCAGCCTATATTTTGTTACAGCAGCAAGAACAGACTAAGACAATGAGATAAATACTTGACACCTGTGGGAGCGTGCCACCAACTCATGCTACCATGAGCCCTCTTGAGCCAAACCCAAACAGCCAAGAAAACTTTGTCAACCATATGTTCTATAGTCTGCATTATAAAAACCAACATATTTTTCTTTTCCATCTATACTATACCACTAAATATGCTTCCTCATATTTCATGGCCCCAGCACCCCTTCCCCGCCTTTCCAGCCTTCCTGTCCAAGGTTTTTAGGACTCCCTTTAAGAAGGCCACAGATCCTTGGGGTGCCACCAGCTCAGGGGACCTCCATCCTGACAGGATGAAGGGAATCCCTAAGAGCCAGGGTTCTTATCAAACAACCCAGTGAAGGAGCATCTGGGCCACAAGTGGTGAGGGTGAAGGACATGAAGGGAAAGGTGGCTCCCACTGAAACCAACACAGAGAAATGTGAGATTCCTGAAGAATCAGATAGTAAAATGCACCATCAGTCACGGAGGCATGCCTATTCAATTATCAAGCAGAGGTTAAAATTACAGTGTCCAGTTCCAGGAAGCTGGGAGGCAATCAGAATGTCCACACCTCTCCATTCAATTTTGCTTCCTGGCAGGCAGGTAGGTAAATAGCTTTTCAATGAATCAGTGCTTGTAACATAATATGGTACAACCACTCTAGAAAGCATTTGTGTGTGTGTGTGTGTGTGTGTGTGTGTGTATCAATGTCCCATTCCTAGGAATGTATCCTATGGACATAATTTAAAATAATAAGTGGCTGAGCATAGTGGCTCACACCTATTATCCTAGCACTTTGGGAGGCTGAGGTGGGAGGACTGCTTGAGGCCAGGGGTTCAAAACCAACGTTAGCAATATAGCAAGACCCTGTCTCTACAAAAGATATAAAAATTAGCCGGGCATGAGGGTACACACCCATAGTCCCGGCTACTCAGGAGGCTGAGGCAGGAGGATAGCTTAAGCCCAGGAATTTGAGGTTGCAGTGAGCTATGATGATGCCACCACACTTTAGCCTGGGTGACAGAGTGAGACCCTGTCTCAAAAAGAATAAAAACAAAAATTAATTAAAGCCCTGAAATTAGTCACTTGGAATAATATATATCTAGCTAATATGTCTTATATACAAAAATATGCCAATCAGATAGAAAGTGTATTGCTATTATAAAGGAAATTATCAGGGAGTGATGTCATGGAAAATGACAGAGTAGAAAGCCCATGAATCTGTCCCTCCACCTAAACAGCTATTAAGCTCCACCTAAACAGCTATTAACTTATTTGGAATTCTTGGGTCCAGTCAAACATTTGCAGCATCTAGGGGAAAACTTGATGAAGAGGGTGGTAAATTCCAGTAAATTTCAGTGAACTTCAACATTCATCATAGCAGCTACTATGCCCCATTCCCTAGTCCCATGGTATGCAGCTATATGCAAGGTGGCCTGCATTCTTGCTACAGCTTGCTGGTGCCAGAGTGGGCAATAAGGATCTTGTCCTTCAAATACTAGAGTTGTATTTGTCTTTTTTTGAGACAAGGTCTCACTCTGTTGCCCAGGCTGGAGTGACATGATCATAGCTCACTACAGCCTTGAACTCCCTGGCTCAAATGATCCTTCTGCCCTAGCCTCCCAAACAGCTGGTGCATGCTACCATGCCAGGCTAATTTTTCTTAGAAGTTTTAGAGATGGGGTCTTGCTATGTTGTCCAGGCTGCTCTCAAACTCTTGGCCTCAAGCAATCCTCCCACCTCAGCCTCCCAAGTTGCTGGGATTACTGGTGGGAACCACCACACCCGGCTTGGGGTTGTGTGTTTTGATGGTTGATTGTTGCTTTTGATCACTGAAGGGCTGGCATAGATGCTGGCTGTCATTTTAATCCCAGTGGGTTGAAGCAATTTCCATGGAAAATAAAGAGACAATATTTGTTGTTATTGTTGTCTCCCCTTTTGGAAGCCAAACATTTAAGAAAATCTTTCTCAGGTACTGGCTGGCCACATCAAAACATACATACTTTGAGTCAAATCATTGCCTTGGCTGGGCGCACACGTGCAGCCTGGTGTGCCCTCTCTTTGCACTCTCATTCCCTGCCATGCTGTGTGTAAGATGGCCCACAAACACATCTACTACTTGGACAAGTGCTTTGACAAGCACTGTGAGTACTACCATGCCATGTTAACCTGAGAACTTTCCAAACAAGTACACAAAACCCATCTGATAATCTGAAGAGGAGTGGAGAAGACTTGGTGTCCAACAGAGTCTAGGCTGGGTTCATTATATGACTGATGAGCCAGAACCACGTATTTTTTTCCTTTAAATTAACTCTTCCAAAAGATCAATAAAAATGAAGTATATCTGGGGATTGTCAATGAAATCTTTTTAAAATTTAATGTATATGTGTATGTAAGGTAGTATTCAGTGAATACTTGAAAAATTTACAAATCATTCATCCATACCTATAAATGAGCTGTATTTTTTACAGCAACAGAGCTCAGTTAAATGCAACTGCAAATAGGTTACTGTCAGGTGTTTAAAATTTCTTCTAGTCAGTTGTTCCCGTTTGACTTTACCTGTTACTTTTGTTAGATAAAGTTTGTATGTTGCATTAAAAATATACACTTTGCAAAAATAGTTTGGAAAAGTCACAGACAGAACCATCCCTCAACAAGCAAGAATCAGCAATCCCTGAGGAATGGGAAACTTAGCATACCAGAGTTATCACAACATAATACTCAAAGTATCCAATTTCCAACAAAAAATTACAAAATATATTAATACAAAGAGACAGGAAAGTACAACACATTCACAGGCAAAAAAGAATGTGGTAAAAGCCATTCATGAAGAAGTCCAGACATTGGAATTATTAGTCAAAGATGTTAAGTAAACTGTCTTAAACATGTTCAGTGAGCTAAAAGAAACCATGGACAGACAACTAAAAGAAATCAAGAAAACTATATATGAACAAAATATCAACAAGGAGATAGAACTTATAAAAAGTAATCAAACAGAAATTCTGGAGATGTCCCAACATACACATTATAGGATTCAAAGAAGAAAAGGGGTCAGAAAAGATACTTGAAGGAATTAAAATCCCAAAACTTCTGAAATTTAAGAGAAGACGTGAATATACACTTCCAAGGAACTAAACAAACTCCAAACAAGATAAACTGAAAGAGATCCACACTGAGATGCAATCTAGTCAAACTGTTAAAACCCAAAGACAGGAAATTTTGAAAGCAGCAACAGAAAAGCAATGTGTCACATATAAGAGATCCTCAATAAGACTAACAGCAGATTTCTTCTTAGAAACTACGGAAGCCAGAAGGTAGTGGGATGGCATATTTACAGGCTTAAAAGGGGAAAAAACCTTTCAAATAAGAGTTTCTTATCCAGCAAAACTATCCTTCAATAATGAATTAGAAATTAAGACATGTCCCAATAAAAAGCTGAGAGTTCATTACCACTCAGCTTCTATTCACATGTAGACCTGTTCTACATGAAATACTGATGGAAGTCCTTCATGCTCAAATGAAAGGACATTAAACAGTAACTCAAAATCGTAAGAAAAAAATAAAGAACACTGGTAAAGATAACTACATAGATAAACATAAAAGCCAGTATTACTGTACTTTTGGTATGGTTGTAACTTCTCTTTTTCCTATATGATTTAGTAAGTGCATAAAACAATAACCATAAATCTATGCTAATGGGATATAATGTACAAAGATGTGGTCTGTGACAATAGCAATAAAAAGGAGAAGGAATAGGGATATATAGGA
Organism: Lemur catta; assembly: GCF_020740605.2. Taxonomy (NCBI): domain Eukaryota; kingdom Metazoa; phylum Chordata; class Mammalia; order Primates; family Lemuridae; genus Lemur; species Lemur catta. The sequence continues at coordinate 22,561,829 of NC_059136.1, forward strand.
GCAGATTGTTTACACTTTTAAAATTAAGCTGAGATTATTCAAACTAGGTTGTTATAGGTTTAAGATGTTATTTGTAATCCTCAAGGTAACTACAGAGAAAAATAACTAAAAAATATACAGAAAATGAAAGAAGGGAGTTAAAATGGTACACTATAAGAAAAATTGACTAAATACCCCAAAAAGGCAGTAATGGACAAATTGATGACCAAAAAATAAATAGGACATAAAGAAAACAAATAGATTAAAATGGCAGAAGTAAATCCTTTACCAGTAATCACAAAATATGCAAATGGATTAAACTATTCTATTAAAAAGCAGATATTGGCACACTGGATTAAAAAATCATGATCCAATTATGTGCTGTTGATGAGAGACACACTTTAGATATAAGGACAAGGAGGTTGAAAATAAAAGGATGGAAAAATATATTCCATGCATATGTAATCAAAAGAGTGGCTATATTATTATCAGACATAATAGATATTAAAACAAAAAAAGGGTACAAGAGACAAAGAAGGATATTATGTGTTGACAAAAGGTCCAATTCAGAAGAAGATATAACAATTATAAACATATACAGCCCTAACAACAAAGCCTCAAAATATACAAAGCAAAAATGATAGATTTAAAGAGAGAAATGGACAGTTCTACAATAATGGTCAGAGCCGATTAGACTTAGATATATACAGACCACTCCACCCAACAATAGCAAAATAGACATAAAGTATACATGCAACATTCTCCAGATTAAACCATATGTTAGGCCACAAAACAACTCTTATTAAATTTTAAAAGATTTAAATCAAAGTATCTTTTCTGATCATAATGGAATAAAACTAGAAATTAATAACAGAAGGAAAACTGGAAAATTAAAACAAGACACTCTTAACTAAGCAATGGATCAAAGAAGAAATCACAAGGGAATGCAGAAAATACCTAGTGACAAATGAAAATGAAAACACAACATAACAAAACTTACAGGATGCAATGAAAGCAATGATTAGAGGAACATTTATAGCTGCAAACACATACATTAAAATAGAAGAAAGTCTTAAAATCACTAACTGTATACTTTAAGCAACTAGAAAAAGAAAACCAACTAAACCCAAAGAAATCAGAAGGAAATAATAAAGGTTAAAGTAGGGATACATGAAATTAAAAAACAGAGAAAACTGACAAAACCAAAAGTTAGTTTTTTGAAAACATCAACAAAATTGACAAACCTTTAGCTAGATAACTAAGAACAAAAGAGAAGATTCAAATTACTGAAATCAGAAATGAAAATGGGAACATTAATACCAACATTACAGAAATAAAAAAGATTACAAGAGAATACTATAAATACTTGTACAATAACAAACTAGATGACCTAGATAAATGGAAAAATTCCTAAAAAAACACAAATCTATCAAAACTGAATCATGAAGAAATACAAAATACCTGCATTGGTTCTGTGCCTACAAAAAAAAAAAGAAAGAAAGAAAGAAAGAAAAAGAGACATTGGGGACATTGGGGGAGGGGTGATAAAGAAAAAAATTAATTTAAAAAGAAGAGTAATAGAAAATATGAATAGATATCATTAGTAAGGAGAGTCTATCACTAATCAAAAACCTCCCAACAAAGACAAGCCCTGGACCAGACGATTTCATTGGTGAATTCTACCAACAATTAAAAAAGGACACTAATCCTTCTAAAACTCTTCCAAAAAATTAAAGAGGAGAGAACACTTTGTAACTCATTCTATGAGACCAGCATTACCAATACCAAAGAGAAACAAAGACACCACAAGAAAAGTACAGACCAATATCCCTTATGAATACTGATGTAACCCCCCCCAAAAAAATACTAGCAAAATGAATTCAAAAGCATATTAACAGGATCACAGACCATGACCAGGTGGGATTTATTCCTGGAATACAAGTATGGTCAACATATGAAAATCAGTGTAACACATCACATTAACAGAATAAAGAAAAAACTCACTTCATCTCAATTAATGCCAAAAAAGCATTTGACAAAATTTAACACTGTACCATGATTTTAAAAAATTCAATAAACTAGTACTGGAAGAAAACTTCCTCAACAGGATAAAGGCTATATATGAAAAAGCTAACATCATACATAATGGGAAAAGACTGAAAGCTTTAAAATCAGGAACAAGGATGCCCACTTTTGCTACATCTATTCAGCACAGTAATGGAAGGTTCTAGCCAGAACAGTTAGGCAAGAAAAAGAAATACAAGGCATCCAAATTGAAATAGAAGAAATAAACTTAACTTGGCTCACAGATGGCATGATCTTATATGTAGAAAACCCTAAAGACTGCACCAAAAAACTGTAAGAACAAATGAATTCAGCCAAGTTGCAGTATACAAAATGAAGATACAAAAATCATTTGTATCACTATACATTACTAATGAACACTCCAAAAAGAAAATAATTCCATTCATAATAACATTAAAATGAATAGAATACTTAAGAATAAATTTAACCAAGAGGCAAAAGCCTCGTACGCTGAAAACTATAAAAGATTGCTGAAAGAAGTTAAAGAACACATAAATAAATGGAAATACACCCCATGTTCATAGATTGGAAGATGTAATACTGTTACAGTGACAATACTACCCAAAGTGATCTACAGATTCAATGCAATACTGAGGCAGAGGGACCCAATGGTATTTCTGTAGATATATAAAAACCCACCCTAAACTTCATATAGAATCTCAAGTGACCTCAAATAGCCAGAACAATCTTGCAAAGGAAAAAAGTTGGAGGACTCACAGTTCCTGAGTTCAAAACTTACTACAAAGCTACAATAATTAGAACAATGTGGTGCTGGCATAAGGACAGGCAAATAGAATGGAATACAATAGTCTAAAAATAAACCACTAAAGAGAGATCAGCAAAATTGCCAAGATCATTTGTTATGGACTGAATGTTTGTCTCCCACCAAAATTTGTATGTTGAAGCCCAAACTCCCAAAGTGACTACATCTGGATAGCACCTACGAGGAGGTGACAGAAGGTTAAATGAGGACATAAGGGTGGAATGCTTATAAGAGGATGAGACAACAGAGATCTCCCTCTCCACCATGTGAGGAAAAAACAAGAAGGTAGCCATCCGCAAGCCAGGAAGAGAACCCTCACCAGGAACCAAATAGGCTGGTATCTTACCTTGGACTTTCCAGCCTCTGGAACTGTGAAAAATAAATTTCTGGGTGGGCTTGGTGGCCCACACCTATAATCCCAGCACTTTGGGAGGCCAAGGCAGGAAGACTGCTTGAGGCCAGGAGTTTGAGACCAGCCTGGGCAACATAGCAAGATCCCATCCCTAAAAAAAAAAAAAAAATCCTAGCTACTCAGGAGGCTGAGGCAGGAGGATCACTTGAGCCCAGTTCAAAGCTGCAGTGAACTATGAGCATGCCACTGCACTCCAGCCTGGGCAACAGTGAAAAGAAGGAAAGGAGAAAGGAAGGGAGAGGGGAAGGAAAGAAGGGAAGGGAAGAAAGGAAGAAAGGAAGAAAAGAAAAATTTCTGTTGTTTAAGCCACCCAGTGTGCAGTATTTTGTTATGGCAGCCCAAGCTCACTAATACACTATTCAACTGGAAAAGGAAAGCCTATTCAATAGATATTGCTGGGTAAACTGGATATCTACATGCAAAGAATGAAGTTGGACCCATACCTTAAACCTTACATAAAAAGTAGTTCTAAATGGATCAAAGACCAAAATGTAAGACTTAAAACTATAAAACCCTTTGAAGAAAATATAATCAAAAAGCTTCATGACTTTGGACTTAGCAATGATTTCTTGCATATGACACCCAATACAAAGGCAACAAAGAAAAAGATAAATTATATACTTCATCAAAATTGAAAATTTTTTCCATCAAAGAACACTATCATCAGAGTAAAAAGACAAGCCACAGAATGGCAGAAAATATTTGCAAATCATATATCTGAAAAGGAATTAACATCCAAAATATATAAAGAACTCCTACAACTCAACAACAAAAACCAAAGAACCCAATTAAAAAATGGGCAAAGGACTTGAATAGAAATTTCTCCAAAGAATATATACAAATGGTCAATAAGCACCTGAAAAGATGCTCAACATCCATACTCATTAGGAAAATGCAGATCAAAACCATAAAACAATACCACTGCACACCCACTAGAATGGCTATCAAAAAACCAGAAATTAAGTGTTGACAAGGATGCAGAAAAATTAGAATCTTGTGCGCTGCTGGTGGGGATGTGACATAGTGCAGCTGCTGTGGAAAACAGTTTGACCATTCCTCAAAAAGTATAATCACCGTATGATCCAACAATTTCACTCCTAGGTACAGACCCAAAAGCACTTAAAAGTAGGGATTCAAACATATTTTTACACCATTGTTCATACCAGCATCATTCACAATGGGCAAAAGGCAGAAACACCCAAGTGTCCGACAACAAAAGAATGGATAAACAAAATGTGGTATATACATACAATGGACTATTATTTAGTCATAAAAAGGGATGGAGTTCTGATACAGGATACAACATGGACAATCCTTGAAAACATTATGCTAAGTGAATTAAGCCAGACATAAAAGGATACATATCATATGAGTCCACTCACATATGAAGTTCCTTGAATAGGCAAATTCAGACACAGAAAATAGAATTGAGGTAACCAACAGTAGGGAGAAGGGAGGGTTAAAAGTTATTGTTTAATGGGTACAGAATTTCTGTTTGGCGTAATATAACTGTTCTGGAAATAAACAGTGGTGATCGTCATACAACATTGTGAATGTACTTAATGCCACTGAGTTCTACACTTAAAAATGGTTAAAATGGTAAATTTTATGCTATGTATATTTTACCACAATAAAAAAGGCAACTTCAACCCTATTAAGTGACACAGAAAAGAATGATGTTAATTTTTTTATTTACAGTATGTAAAAATATGCCAAGATGTGTGATTTTCTCCAGTGTGAATTTTCTAGTACTGAAGAAACAGGAAAGGTGAAGAACCTAAGTGATACAATGACAAACATAATTTTCTTTTAAAAATGCTCTCCAATGTGTTTGAAAGGAAACATTCTAAATCAGCAGCAAATGAATCCTTTGTCTAAGTGGGAGAGATTACAGGAGGTTCCTTTTTCCTCACTTTTCTCTCAACTTCTCTAATGTGTGCATACACTGCTTTTGGTTTAAGAAAAGAGGTTTCTTTAATTAGACACAAATGCCTTTCACCCTGTGAAAACACTGTGTGGACAATAAATAGAGGGAAGGAGTGGGGCGCTGGAGGCACATGGAGGAAGTGCACAAAAGGACTCTGTCCTCACAGACCCTCCTCCACCATCACATGGGGAAGTCTTCCCGGAGGTGAATCCTCTGATGCTGACACATGTTGGAACTGTGCCGGAAAGCCTTCCCACATTCGCTGCACTTGTAGGGCTTCTCCCCAGTGTGGATCCTCCGGTGCTGAATCAGGTAAGTACTCTGGCTGAAGGCTTTCTTGCAATCATTGCATTTGTAAGGCTTCTCTCCATGGTGTGATCTTTGGTGGTGAATGAGTCTGGAACTGTTGTGGAAGGCCTTCCCACACTCACTGCATTTGTAGGGCTTCTCCCCCGTGTGTATTCTCTGATGCTGGATGAGGTGAGTACTCTGGCTGAAAACTTTGCCACAGTCATTACATTCATAGGGCTTCTCTCCAGTGTGGCTTCTCTGATGTTCAACAAGTTTGGTTTTTTGGATGAAAGCTTTCTCACATTCGTTACATTTATAGGGTTTCTCTCCAGTGTGAATTCTCTGATGTTGGATAAGATTAGAACTTTGGGTAAAGCCTTTGCCACATTCCTTACACTCAAATGGCTTCTCTCCAGTATGAGTCCGACGATGACGGATAAGGATTGAGCCATCACTGAAGGCTTTCCCACAGTCATTACATTTATAGGGTTTCTCTCCAGTGTGGATTCTCTGGTGATAAATAAGGGAAGAATAAGCGCTAAAGTGTTTCCCACACTCACTACACTTGTAGGGTTTCTCCCCAGTGTGAATCCTTTGATGCTTCATGAGGTTGGGTCTCCGATTAAATGTCTTCCCACACTCATCACACCGGTAGGGGATCTCCCCAGAATGCATCCTTCGGTGATTGATGAACTCACAGCTCTGGCTGAAGGCTTTTCCACACTCATCACACTTGTAGGGCTTCTCTTCACTATGAAGCCGCTGATGCTTGACAAGGTTGGCACTGTACCTGAATGTTTTCCCACAGTAACCACAATAATGCAATTTTTTCCCAGTAAGAATTTTCTGATCTTCCTTAACAATTAAGTTTGCATTGAAGATTTCCCCAGAATCATGAACTATGTTTGAGTTTTTTGACCTATGTACACGTTTATGGTTGTTGAGGTATGATCTCTGCTCAAAACTTTGCTCACATATATCGCATTTGTGAGGTCTCTGATTAGGGACAGGGCTTGACCCCAACCTGAGGCTTCCCCCAGACTCCCAGCTGCTCTCCCCGCTGGTCAGTGTGACTGGCCTGGAGCCTCTGTGTTCCACTGGCTTGTCCAGGCTCCCCTCCAACTCTCTGACATGGTCATGGGCTTCTCCTGGCTCAGGAGCCTGGGGAAAAGTCCCCCTGAGTTGGTCCAGTTCTTCCCCATCAAATGTCTCCCCTGAAGTCAACTCCTTGTACTCAGTCCTGGTCTCACGAGCTGAAACAACAAACATAAGATCTAAGGACCTCCTGTTCTGACTTTGGAAGGAAGACATGAAGATGCTGTTGACCACTTGCAGGGTACCAATTCAATCATCTCCAATGTCACAACAGCCTTGCAGAGATGAGAACCTGGAGCTCAGAGGCTTAAAGACCATAACCAGGGCCACAGAGAGAGCATTTAAACATAGGCCCAACAAACTCTAACAACCACACACTTCCTGCCTGCCTGAGTAAGCCTGTAGGATACCTGTCCTCACTATTGCCGAAGGGACAAAAGACAGAGGCTTCCTATCGCTATGAAAACCAGAGAAAGGAGGGACCCCAAAAGTCAAGGAGGACAGTGACAAAGAAACTAAGACCAGCAAGTCTAAGCCACCCCAAAACCCATGGCTGGAAAACCAGCTGCCTTCCTCAGAGGGCAGAGGGCCAAATTCACGTCAACTCTGTAGGAAGAAAGTGAAGCACACACAGGCTGGGCACCCTGGTTCTGCCTAGCAGGACACATCTACTCCCAGGGTTCTCCCTGGGGGCCTGAGGGACCACCTGGGTGAGCCATCAGCAATTTAAACTCAGGACACCTAGGTGGAATGCTTCTTGATGCCTTTAAATATCCATTCTTCCTTCGTTCTTGCCTTTAAACACCAAGGTCTCCTGGGTGGCCACTCCGCAAGACTGAGTGGGCAGTGACAAGTACTCAAGTGGGGTCTTGCCATGTGGCCCCTCAGCGACTGACACCAGCAGCCATACACAAAACTGATCAATCCTGGCCCCCATTTGCCAGTTGAGTGACCTGAGGCAAATTACCTACCCTTCTGAGCCTGAGTTTCCCCATCTGAAAAACAGGGGTATGGCACTGGCATAAGAATGAAACAGTTAAACAACAGACTGATCATGAAGCAGTCAGCCCAGCACCCAGCACAATGAGTCTCAGATGCAAACAGCTCGTGATGTCCACTTTCATCACTGCTCTCTTCCCTCTCTACCACAGGTGCTCAATACCAGTGTCTCCCAAGATATGCAGCAAACGGTGCTAGCTCACTGAAGAGGAAGTGTATGCCTGACCCGCTGCTTTGGAAGACGGTTTGGCAGCACAGTCTAAAGCTGATCTATGAACATCCTATGATCCAGTGACTCCACTCCCCAGTACACACCCACCAGAAATGCATTCTGTATGCCAGAGAGATACGTTCATGAGGATGTCCACAGCAGTTCCTGCACAACAACTGCAAACTGGGGACAACTGAATGTCCTCCACAAGTAAAAGGGAAAATAAACTGTGTTCACAAAATAGAACAGTGTCTGGCAAACTGCTATTCCCTCAAACATGAGCAATTCTTACAACGTTCAGCAAAAGATGCCCTGCAAGAGTCCAGAAAGAAAAAATCCAAAGGGGCCAAACAGCCTCTTATGATAGGAGTCAAAAAGAAGGCCCCTGTGGGGAGCAGTGGGAAATGACAGAAGAGGCCCAGGCGGCTGGCTCCTGGGGAGCCAAAAATTCTGTATTTTGATCGGGAGGATGGTTTATCACAGAAATTCACTAACCTGTAAACCTAGGGTTTGGCCCATTTCTTTAAGTATTTATATCCAAATAAGCAAATTTACGAAACAAAAATTAAGTCCTTAGAGCCAGAAATTCCCTCCTACGACCCCATCGGACACATACAAAAAGATGACTATCAGAGCTGTCCATGCAGTGACATTAGAGAACAACCTTTTGGTTAGCACTTCTACTGAAAGCATGATCAAGATTCATGTGCACAGAATTGGAAACACATTCAGTGAAAAGTGGGTGGCATGGCAGAGCACAAGGATCATTCCTGAGAAGCAGTAGTATCCATATAGGGGTACAGAAAGGACAGCGGTAGAAAAGGAACGCAGGGAACATACCAGAATACAACTGTGTCTGGGCGGGTGATGCATGTTTTCTGACTTTCCCATAATAGGTTAATTTAGAAGAAGGGGGGAATGAAGTGATATCTCCATCACTATGGCCTCATCCTCTGACCCTCCTGGTAGGGCCTAAGCTCTGGAGGGCAGGGCTCTTTGGAGTCCTGCAGGCCCTAACCATCTCTCACAGCACTTCTGGTCTGCACCTACTCACCCCCTCTACACCAGCCCCGCCTGGAATGACCTTCCCTAGTCTCCTCTGTAACACTGCCCCCACCTACCTTTCTAGAAGATTCTGCTTAAGAATCTCCCCACCAAGGTGCCCAGGCTGATAGAGGTGACCCAGGCTTCAAGAGAGGCTACTCCCAGGCCTCCCAAGCTAGTCCTGATGCGTCTTCTCCCCAAAATCCTGAGTCATTAACCAGACATCTTGGAACCCAACAAATGCTCACTCAGCGACTGAGTTGGGGGAGCAGATCCCCGCACGAACCTGAGCTGTTGAGTCTCAGGCGCCCTCTCCCTGAGGTGCCCTGCACGTCCAGGACCCATGGCTCGTCCCCTCGCTCCAACTGCGAGATCACCCCAGGCTTGGGACCTGCAGGTCCTGTTCCTGGGAAGGAGAAAACGCCTCGGGTTGGTACCAAAGACACAAAGCTGCACCCAGGCTGTCTTGCCCTGGGGCTGTAGAGGGAGGGGAAAGGCAGAGGGGTAATGGAAGTCTGGACTCCCTCTGGAGGGGGCTGATACTGGGCTGGGCATGGCCATGAAGATGAAGGTCTGAGCACAGGGAACAAGAGCTCAAGGGCTTCCTCTGCCAGGAGGTATGGAACTCCCCCTGGGAATCGTTCTGACTTAGACCTGGGGGTGGGGCGAGGCCTGTCTCCTCTGGGAGCTCAGAGGAGAAAAGGGTTGACTGAGGAGGGTCCCCTCCTCTTCTCAGACCCGGTGCCTGCCAGGGAAAAGGGTCAGCACTGCCCATCTCTGGGCCCAGGGAGTGAAGCCCCCAGCCCAGTCTCTGCTGAGCCCTCAGTCTCTGGGAGGGACTGTTCCCAGAGTCCTGGCAAGGGGCCTTACCCAGTGAGACTAGGTTTCCATAGGTCTCCAGCATCACATCCCTGTAGAGGCCCCTCTGAGCAGGGCCCAGACGGCCCCACTCCTCCCGGGAGAGGAGCACGGCCACGTCCTCGAAGGTCACCTCGGCCTAGAACAACAGGAGCTACTGCAGCCCAGGTATGGCCCAGGGTGGGCATTGGGGGACAGAAGGCAGCAAAAGGACGACAAGGGCAGCAGCACAGGGGGTGGCTGCAGGGGGCTCCCAAAGTCACCCCTCCTCTAATGTCAGCACCCCATACCAAAGACATCTGACAGTGTTTGCCAAGAAAAGCCTTGGGTAGAGAACTCACACTTCCCAGGACACTCACCTGGGGCGGGACAGACAGGAACAAGGCTGCCATTGCCTGTGCCCTTGGCTTTCTGGGGGCAGTGGGCAGGAGCTGGTCACTCAGGTGCTAAGGGAACAGAAAGGAGCATGTGGAAGTCCAGCCTGGTCCCTTCCTCCACAATTTGAGTCACTTGATGCTGCCATAAACAGTCCTGCCTGTCATACCCTCACTGGCCCTGCCCCACCCACCTCAACCAGGGCATTGCTGGCTTCCCAAATACAGACTCCATTCCCTGCCTGGGGCTGCCCTCTCCAGTCCCACCCCCACTGCCCATTGCCCTCAGTCATCTATGCTGCCCCTCCTCCCTGGCATAATTAAGTCGTCTCATTTAGGAGGAAAATGACAATAATCACTCACTTTGTATGTTAGAAAAGACAAAATGTTAAGGGTTAAGGAAGAAAAGGAGATTAAAAACAATGGAAGGCATATAGCAAAGACAATGTATAGAATATAAAACCCACAAAATTAGCTGAAATAAGCCCCAATAAATGAGTAAGAGTAGACTCACCTGCTAGAAGCACATGCCTCATTAGATACACATGATGTACATATGTGGCCTAAAATAAAATAACACACAAAGGCTGAATATAATAAAGACAGACCAGACAAACACTAATTAAAGCTATTGTGGCTATATACCTTTCTGTAACTTTAAAGCCTGGCTTCTTCCCCTCAGTGTGGTGTTTGTGAGCTTCATACATATTGCTGCATGTGGTTCAGCTACATTTATACCAATCAAAATAGAATTAAAAGCAAAAATCACTAATAGGAACAAAAAACAACAATGTATATTAATAAAAGGAAAAGTCCAGCAAAACCTTGTAATAATTGTAAGTACATGTGTGTATCTACCAAAGAGAAACTGTCAAATCCTCCTCTTTAAAAAAATGAATGTTTTTTTTTTTCTAGACAGGGTCTCGCTCTGTCACCCAGGGTGGGATGCAATGGCATGATAATAGCTCACTGTTACCTTGAATCCCTGGACTCAACCCAGCCTCCTGCTTCAGCCTCCCAAGTAGCTAGAACTACAAGTGCACACCACCACGCCCAGCTAACTTTGTTTTCCTTTTTCTTTTTGTAGAGATGGAGTTTCACTATGTTGTGGAGGCTGGTCTTGAACTCCTGGCCTCAAGCAATCCTCTGCACCCAACCAAGAGAATCTTGTACTTAAAACATACAGCATACACATTTTTCAACATACCCACTGAATATTACAAAAAACACACCAGGCCTGACGTGGTGGCTCATACCTATAATCCTAGCACTCTGGGAGGCCAAGACGGGAGGATTGCTTGAGCTCAGGAGTTTGAGACCAGCCTGAGCAAAGTGAGACCCTCATCTCTACTAAAAATAGAAAAATTAGCCAGGCGTGGTGGTGCGTGCCTGTAGTCCCAGCTACTCAGAGGCTGAGACAGGAGATCACTTGAGCTCAGGAGTTTGAGGTTGCAGTGAGCTACAATGATGCCACTGCACTCTACCCAGGGCAACAGAGTAAGACTCTGTCTCAAAAAAACAAACAAAAACACCACATACCAGGCAACAAAGAAAGTTTCAACAAATCCAAAAGGCTGATGCCATTTGGCAAAACAATCTCTGACCACACTGTTGTTATATTAGAAATATGTGATAAAGCATGGTGGTGTGCATCTATAGTCCCAGCTATGTGGGAGGCTGAGGCAGGAGGTTTGCTTGAACCCAGGAATTTGAGGCTACAGTGAGCTAAGATCTCACCACCGTACTACAGCCTCGGCAACAGAGTGAGACCTCATCCCTACTCCCCACAAAAAAGAAAGAAAAAGACATATATGATAAAAACATACACTCCAAAAATACCTAGAAATGGAAACTAAAGCGAAAGTAGAACCAAGGCTACCTAAAGAAAAATGTGCATCCTTAATGCACTTAAATTTTAACACAAGAGAGACTGAAATAAATGATCTAAGCATTCAACAAGAAATCAGATATAGAATAAGAAAGTAATTCTGGAAAGAACATTAAACAAAATAAAGGCCAGGTGCAGTGGCTCACGCCTGTAATCCTAGCACTCTGGGAGGCCGAGGCGGGTAGATCCCTCGAGGTCAGGAGTTCGAGACCAGCCTGAGCAAGAGCCAGACCCCGTCTCTACTAAAAATAGAAAGAAATTATCTGGACAACTAAAAATGTATGTAGAAAAAATTAGCCGGGCATGGTGGCGCATGCCTGTAGTCCCAGCTATTTGGGAGGCTGAGGCAGTAGGATCGCTTAAGCCCAGGAGTTTGAGGTTGCTGTGAGCTAGGCTGACACCACGGCACTCATTCTAGCCCGGGCAACAGAGCGAGACTCTGTCTCAAAAAAAAAAAAAAAGAAAAGAAAATATAAAGTAACAGAAAACAATCTCAACTTCAATTCTTTGAGTATGCTAATAAAATATACAAACATCTGGCAAATACAATCAAGGCAAGAAAAAGAGATGGCAAAGGAAATACTATTAAGAACAAGAAAGGGCCAGGCTCTGTGGCTCATGCCTATAACCTAGCACTCTGGGAGGCCGACGCAGGAGGATTGCCTGAGGCCACGAGCTCAAGGCCAGCCTGAGCAAGAGCAAGACCCTGTCTCTACAAAAAATAGAAAAATTAGCCGGGAGTCATGGCGCATGCTAGGTAGTTCCAGCTCATTAGCTGAGTAGTCCCAGCTACTCAGGAGGCTAAGGCAGGAGGATAGCTTGAGCCAGGAGTTTGAGGCTGCCGTGAGGTGTGATGACAGCACTACACTCTCACCTGGATGACAGAGCAAGACTCTGTCTCAAAAAAAAAAAGAACAAAAAACAAAAAAGGAGACATGAAGTTGATACCATACAGCAGTGGTTCTCACAGTGTGGCCCTGGGGTTCCATGCACGCAAGTCTGTGTTCATAAAAACACTAAAATGACATATTAGAAGCACCTGTAGTTGAGGTAGTGACAAGATGGGGACGTTCCCTCTCCCTGCTACTGAACATTCCAGTCAATGCATTAAGTCACAGAAAAAAGAAATACACGCTACATAAAATTGCCATTATTTGAGAATGATAAAATTATCTACATAAAAAATCTAGGAGTATCAATCCACTGTTGGGATAAGAGTTCAACAGCATTGCCATATACAAGGTCAATAAAGACTAACAAATACCACTTCTGTATATTAGCAATCAGCAACTAAAAACTGACATTCACAACAGCTACAAAAACTATACAGTACCTAAAAAGTTTAACAACAAATATGTACTTTCTGGACAAAATTATAAAACTTTATTGAAGGACCTTATGGAGAATCAGACAACATGCACATTATAGGAGAACTCAGTACCATAAAGATATCAATTCTTCCCACATTAATCTATTCTGTACAATTATAATAAAAATTTCAACAGGACATATAAAATCTGACCAAATGACTCCAAATATCACTTGAAGAGTAACGATCTAAGATGAACCAAAGCAATGTCAAAAAAGAACCAAAGGAGCCAAGGGTGTGCCCTACCAGATATTAAGACTTAAGCTTGGGCCGGGCGTGGTGGCTCATGCCTGTAATCCTAGCACTCTGGGAGGCCAAGGCGGGAGAATTGTTTGAGCTCAGGAGTTCGAGACCGGCCTGAGCAAGAGCGAGACCCCATCTCTACTAAAAATAGAAAGAAATTAACCAGATAACTAAAAATATATACAGAAAAAACTAGCCAGGCATGGTGGTGCATGCCTTGTAGTCCCAACTACTTGGGAGGCTGAGGCAGGAGGATTGCTTGAGCCCAGGAGTTTGAGGTTGCTGTGAGCTAGGCTGACGCCACAGCACTCTAGCCTGGGCAACAGAGTGAGACTCTGTCTCAAAAAAAAAAAAAAAAGACTTAAGCTTGGTAATAAAAATCAAGGTGTAAACATAGAAAAGAAGATAGCGGAAGATATCCATGCATATGTTAACGACATATTGCAATGTTAATCACAATGGACAAGGACGTACTATTCAAAAAATGGTGTTGCCGGTACTGGTTTTCCATAGGAAAATAAAATTAGATCCCTGCTTTCTATGGTACACAAATACATATTTCAGGCCAGTTGAGACCTAAATGTTAAAAAAAAAAAAAAAAAGGTCTATCAAAAAAAAGACTTTTAGTTTGACTCCATCAAAAAGTAAAAACCTTGGCTGGACACAGTGGCTCAAGCATATAATCCTAGCACTTTGGGAGGGTGAGGTGGGAGGATTGCTTGAGGTCAGGAGTTGGAGACTGCTGTGAGCTATGATTGTGCCACTGCACTCCAGCCTAGGTGCCAGAGTGAGACTCTGTCAAAAAAAGAAAGGAAAGAAAGGAAGAGAGGAAGAAAAGAAAGGAAGGAAGAAAAGAAAAAGGAAGGAAGGAAAGAAAAGGAAGAAAGGGAAGGAAGAGGGAAGAGGGAAGAAAGGGAAGAAAAGAAAGAAAAGAAAACCTTCTGTATAAGACACCCCAAAGTTAAAAGACACATTGCAAAATGAAAAGATATTTGCAAACATATGTAACAAAATATGAATATACAAAATATATTTAAACAAACTTTCAAAGTAAGAAAAAATCCACTGGAATTTTTTTAAAAGGCTGCTCGCTTTTTAAAAAAATGAACACAGGACATGACCAGGTAAATCAGATAAAAAAATAAAACTTGTTCAATAAACATTTGAAAAGACTTCCAATGTCATTAAGAACTGGGGAAATGCAAGGTAAAATAAGACTTCTCTTCACATAGATTTGCAAAAATGTAAAATGCTGTATATCAAATGTTGAGGACATGAGGAAACAAGTCCAGTAGAACCGTCAACTGCCACAGGCACTCCGAAAACGTCTGGCACTACCTGGTAGAGCTGAAACCCTGTAAAACCTCTTAGACAACAAGAAATCTAATTCTAAGTATGTGCCCCATGGAAACTCTTGTTAATGCACACAAGAAGAAACACAAGAATGTTATGACGTGCCTGTGTATGAGGAAAAAACCTTAATGTCCATCAATCAGCAAGGTCACCGTAGTTGAAATGAATATACATCAATGTCAAGCAAACAGAGCACAAAGTTATAGGGTTGAGTAAAATTGTCAGGCATAGAATATCCAGGGTATAACATGTATATTGATTATTAACACACAGAAACAATATTGGCTGTGCAGGGATATAAGAAAACGAGCTAAAAAGATGTTGGTCAGATACTGGTCAGAATAAGGGTGCTTCTGAGGAAGCGAATTACTTTAACAGTAATGTTTTATTTCTTAAAAAAAATACAAAAAAGTGAAACCACTGCGGCAAAATGAGAACTGGCAATCGCTTGCTTTCGTTAACCTATTTTCTGACTTTCTTTAAAAATATATATTAAAAAGCGCAGGACAATAGGGAAGTAAGGCTTCAAACCTTGAAAAATAAGAAACAAAAATTTGGCTGCTTGGCTGCGGGGAGAAAAGCCTTGGAGTGCTACAAGCAACGAAGAGTGGGGTGGAAAGATGGTGGTACATCCAGTGGGATGAGCATTTGGGGAATTCTGCTTGCTAAAGGCAAAGAGAGGGGTAGTATGTGCAGGGGGGTGGGGGAAAATGGAAAGGAATAGTGACAGAGAAGCGAGCCCAGCTTCTTAAAAGTTGACAGGAAAGAGGGGAGTGGGAGACTGGGAACGGGAGGGCCTCAGCTCACCAGAAGAAACGGGTCCGGAACGTCCAGAACTCAGAAGCTACCCAGTGGGGCAGAGGACCGGCATGGGACGTGTGAGGGGGAACTCTAGAGCAGGGGAGAAGCCGGGTAAGAAACGACCCCGGCCCAGGGGGAGGTGGACGGAGATGGGGGTAAACTGACGTGTCGGGGCGGAAAGACCAGTCAGGGCTTGGGGCCTGTGGGGACCCCAGCGCGGGAGGTGTCTTTCATGGCGGGGCGAATCCCGAACTGGAGCTTCGCCGTAGGGCCGGGCGTTGGGGCAAATCGTGGGGAATGGTCTGCGCTCCAAACCCGGAGGCTCTGCAGCCGCTGCCACCTACACCCCAGTCGGGACCACTCACCTCAGCGCAGCAGACGAACAGCCACCTGACCAAGACCCGTCCGCCTGCTGGCCCAGCCAATCGAGCCCGAGCAGGAAGTGACGTCAGGCAGACCCCCTGCGTCCGGCCCCCGCAGCTCCGTTCGGGCCGCTCTGGGAAGCGAGGACAGTGCGTCTCTGTTGTCCGCCTCCCTGGCGCGAGGTAGCTCTCGGGGAACTCGGCGACATTGCAAACCGGCAACGCCGCCACTAGGTGGCAGTCTGAAGCCGACCCCCGGGGACCTCAGAACCCAGGCAACCAATCGAAGATTAACGAATTACCGTATTTCCCCTTTTCTGAGAAATTCTCTCCTTAATGAGCCACAAAAGGCTTCACAACCAAGAAAGGATCTGGCCCTTTACAGAGAAAGGCAGCGGGAACCTCATCCTTTCTCAGGGCCAAAAGCATGCTAACTAGTCCAAGAAACCTGTTTTAGGAATTAACCCATTCCCCCCCACCCCAACCTCTGTAAAATGGGGCCCAGTGTCCACTCTAGAGAGAGGGTCTTCTCAGGTGCCTGAGCAGCTTCTGGAGCAAGCCCTCCTTGATGGCCTGTCCCTAGACCAAGGCCTGAACCCACTTCGCCCAGAAGGGAGCAGATAAACAGTGGCAGCTTATGGCAGAGACAACCACGTCTCGTGCCATCCCAACACCTTCTTTGTAGATACCCCACCATCCTTCAGGAGGAAATGCTGCTGTCCTGCTCCACCTGTTACCTGGGACCCTGGGCCAGCTCTGCAAACGACAGAGGATCAAAACCAGGTCTCTGCCCTGCTGGGTCACTGCCTAGCTGTGGTGGGTACCCAAGGACAGGTAGGGCCCACACTAGCAGGATCAGGAAAGTAAGACCAAGAACTAGGGGTAAAAATGGCTGTGGAGCATGAGAGCAAGGAGCCACCCAGCAGCCAGTGAGGCCTCATAGTGACTCCACCTACAGCCACACAGCTTTAGTTAATGGGTTTTCACCTGCCAGGCACTCTTCAACCAGTGCCCCCCAGCCAGTCTTCAAGGAGGAAGCACCCCACTTTCAGCCTGCCTGCTCCAGTCCTGCCATCCACCCCTGTGTAACAAACACTGTCCCCACAGCTCACAGGACCAGTGTGTTAGGGACTGGACTTCAGCTCCTGCTTTGCCAGTGGAAGTGAACTTCTCAGTCTGAAAGCACTGGTAAGGCTCATATCTGATGCTGCTTGGAGAGCATGCAGCCTGTTGTCCTTGAAGGACAAGAACCCACAGACAATGGCCACACAGGAAGCCCACTCATGGCTTGTTCTCCCATAGCTTCCCTTGTTTCTAACCTGTGGTTTCTAAGGAATCTGACTGACAGCAGGGAAAGGTCATGACCCTCTCACCTACTTTCTCCAAGTGCTCAAAACTAGTTAATGAATAAAAGTTTGAGGCCTCTGATCCTGGTGGGTTGCTCTACCCCAGTGCAAGGAGAGCCATGTGCTATATGGTGTGGGATTCAGGGATTCTGGGGGTCAAAAAGTGGATTGATCTAGTGGAAGGGATAAGTGCCAGCTTCCTGAAATCCAATGTGGGGCTCTAGGTAGGTGGATGGACTTACAGGTGGTCTGGGACCCCCCATACATATACTGCATTTGTCTATTCCTTTGTTCAGCAAAGTCAGCCATTCGGATGTGTACTGGGACCAGGGAGCCCACACCCATTATTACTAGCCTCAGCCTCACTTGTCACTACCAGGCTAGAGAAAGAGGGAAAGGTAACCAGAACCCTTCACTCTGGCAGTGACCACTCACTCCCCACCATAGGTGGGGGAGATACACATGTGGCCTGTTCCCAGGGACCAGGCCAGACACAGCTTTCCTGGGCTGGACAGGGTGTCTTGTCCCACTTTCCTCCACGCCCCACCTGCAAGCTCTCCACACAAAGTAGGCTGACTGACCCTCCCGCAACATTGGCACCTGCAAGCCAAGCACCCTAGACAGTGACTTTACAAGACCACATTGACTTAGGGGCTGTATCCTATTTCAAGAGAGGAAGGGAGTTGCCTGCAGACCCTGAACAAAAGATGGCATCAGGAGCTGGGCAGATTAGCAGTGAGCCTGGCAAGAGTTACCTGGTGTGAGTCTCCTTACCGAGGCAGAATAAAGTTGAGTCCAGAGAACCAGGGTTTGGTGCTAATCTATTTCCCATTCTTCAGTTTCCTCATCTGAAATGGACTCTTACATCAAGCTCTGCAGGTAGACCTGAGTCACCCACCTAAATGCCACATCTAAGATGTCAACTTCTTGGTCCCCTCCATGGGAAAGCAAGGCCCTGGCCCAGGGCACTTGCACCTTCTTCTCCAACCACGGACTTTCCCTTCAGAGCTTCCATTACTCGCTGGTGGTCTACTGCATCTTCCTCTTCCCTGTAACAACCCTGGTAGTCTTCCCAGCAGAGACCCCATCTCTGAAACCATGGAGCACACAGCCTAGTGGTATAAGGACAAGCTTTATTGAGCCCCTCCACCCTAGTTCTCTTTCTCCTGAACGGTCTTGGTTCCCCGGAGACGTCCAGTCCGGCGGGCAGCAATAAGACCCACTTTTCGCCCAGCAGGGGCATCTCTGCGGATGGTGGAGGGCTTGCCAATGTGCTGGTGGTTACCACCTCCAAAGGGATGCTCCACGGGCTGCAGGCAGAGGAGGATGCAGTTAGAATGGGAATGCCTCCACCTGTTTCAGGAGGGCTGGAGCAAAATCAATAGCCCCAAGACTAGAGATACCTCTATTGTAGAGGAAAGGGACACCCCTGGAAGGGACTTGTCTACCCAGATGTGTGGCCATTGTACCTTTAACACCTCACCCCACATTTCTAAGGTACTTACATTCATGGCTACACCCCGCACGCGTGGCCAGCAGTTCCTCTTTGCTTTATATTTGTGGTAAGCACGGCCAGCCTTCAGGATGGGTTTGTCAATTCGGCCACCTCCAGCCACCACACCTGTAGAGATTCAGGTACCTCAGGGATGTGCATCACACACTATCCCCAGCACTGTAAGGCCCTCCTGTGAGACCACTATCACTTCCCATCTTTGCCAGCTACCCACCCCCTGTGCTAATCACCCATTTTCCAGTCATATAGTGTCAACAACTACCAATCAAAAAACCCACCATCCTCTACCATAAGAGAAGCCCCTTGCACCCTGTGAGCTGACATTCAGCTTCAAGTTCCAGTGGGCAGACAAACCAAGGCTCTACCCCACATCATCCCTTCACCGTGTCTGAGACACCAAGCAGGTCATTCAACCTCCGAACGCCACCCCCCCTCCCACCCCAGAACAACTGACCCAACTTACCACATCTCAACTTTGCTTATTCTGTGAACACAAACTTCAGGAGTCTCCCTTGTGTAAGGCTGGTTTGGCACAGGGATTCCAAAGATGTTGCCAAACAGCAAAAAGAACTAACCTGGATTTGAATCCTTTTTCACTCACTGACTAAGTATTTTTGAGAAAATCACAAATTTCTGACCCTGTCTTCTCTGAAATGGCTGTTAACTAACTGGATGCCAAAAGCCTAGGTTATGCTAGAGCTGCAGTCCCCCAATGCCCATCTGTGGCCTGTTAGGATGTCAGCTACATAGGAGTAGGTGAGCCAGTGAGGCTTCATCTGTATTTACAGCAGCTCCCCATCACTTAGATCACCACATAAGCTCCGCCTCCTGTCAGATCAGCAGCAGCACTAGATTCTCACAGGAGTGAGAACCCTACTATAAACTGCATGTGGGAGGAACCTGGGTTGTGCACTCCTTACGAGAATGTAATGTCCGATAATCTGAGATGGAGCTGAGGCGGTGATGCTAATGCTGGGGAGCGGCTGCAAACAGATCATTAACAAAGAGATTTGACTGCACAATAAATGTAATGCGCTTGAATCATCCCAAACCCATGCCCCCCACACCCTCACGGAAAAATTGTCTTGCACAAAACCCATCCCTGGTGCCAAAAAGGTTGGGGACCCCTGTACTAGAGTACAGACAGTTCACCCAACAAATCCTGGGTGAGTTAATCATAATCTCTCGCAACTCCACAACAGCATCGGAGTAAGGACTATTGTACCCACTTTACATCTATGACAACTAAAACTACAAGACAAGCTCAAACTTCAGAGAAATAGACAATCAGATTCTAGAGACCAGGTCTAGCTGCTGGCTAGTCACAGCCTGCCCACCCACAGCCCTGAGCATTCAACTGATGCCTGGCACTCACCAACAACTGCCCTGTTAGCTGAAGAGATGACTTTCTTGGAACCAGAGGGCAGCTTCACACGGGTCTTCTTAGTCTCCGGATTATGAGAGATAACAGTGGCATAGTTCCCTGACGCCCGAGCCAGCTTGCCACGGTCCCCAGGCTTCTCTTCCAGGCAGCACACGATTGTACCCTCAGGCATGGTGCCCACAGGGAGAACATTGCCAATGTTGAGCTGGGCTGCAAGGGGATGTAGCACCGGGTGATCAGTGCAGCCAAAGGCAAAGAGAACCCACTCGCTCCAGGCAGCTCCCAACGTGGGGAGCGCTGCTGCCTCTTACATTTCTCCAGACACCCACTGGGTAACTCGTCTGACCAGGCGTATCTCCCCATGCGCGCCTTCTGCCTGAGATGCTCCTGCCCCGACTTGGGTGAGCATCTCAGGCAGCCCTCCAGCCCCTCTCCAACTCGACCTTCCCAGTTTCAAGACTAACCTTTCTTGCCACAGTACACGAACTGGCCCGTATGAATGCCCTCGGCAGCGATGAAGAGCTCCGTCCGCTTCTTAAACCGGTATGGATCACGGAAGACTACCTTTGCGAGGGGCGCGCCGCGGCCTGGGTCGTGGATGATATCCTGCGGACCGGGGCGGCGTGAGCGTGGGGTCCCGGAAGGATGCCCGGTCCCCTCCACCCGCCCTGGTTGGCGCCCCGCACCTTCACGATGCCCTTGATGTAGCCGTGCCGCTCCGCGAAGTCCACGGCGCGCAGTCGCGCGGCGCCCTTGCGGTGCTTCACGTGTGCGCGGAAGACAGAGCCGGCGCCCTTCCTCTGTCCACGGATCACGCGGCCCATGGCGACGGGTCTAAGGGGGACTCACGGTCAGCGCCGTGGCAGCCAGACACCCCCTGGCCAGGATTCCTGGAACTCCGCCCCCGAGGCCGCGCGCGCTCCCCCACCCTCGACTTTTTTGGTGGTCGCGCGCGCCAGCGTACTCTCAGGAGCGTCGGCCGGGGACCCCGGCGAGCCCCAGGGTCGCGGATGGCTGCGGATGATGCAGAGGCCACAGAGCCAAAAGAACAACCTACCTGTGGACTAACGCGGCCAAAAGAGGAAACACGCGCCCGCGAGCCGCCTTATCTTCCGGGGCGGGGCCCAGAGCCACACCAGCTTCCGATTGTGCCGCGGCCGGTCGAGCGCGGTGCACGCTGGGGCTCGTAGTCCACCTGGAGGAGAGGCGCTGCCCTGGCGTTTGGGCCTCCGCGCAGGCGCACTGGGTAGGGTGTTGCGCTCGGGATAGTCGCGGGCGCGGGCCAGAGAGAGGCTGGAGGGAGTTGGAGAGGTTGCAGATTCTCGCAGAGGTCTCCCAGGGCTCGGTTTTCGCCCTTTGAGCTGCCGAGGTCTCTGCTTGGAAGCACCAGGGAGGGCAGTGATGGGCGTCGAGGTGGTAGCTGCGGTGTGGGAGTGAGTCCCTGCTAGGATAGGGTCACCCTACCCAGGGAGGAGGAGAGAATCCCCACTTCCCCCAGGCTTCGCGGAGCGCGGGAGGGGCAGCCGGCCCAGGAAATAGGGAGGGCCTAGCTGTGGGTCTCAGGGGCGAGGAAGGAGGAGGTCGGATGGGCAAGATCGCGCCCTGCTGAGAGCGTGAATGAAGGGATACGAGACTGGACCCTGACTGTAAAGAACCCTTTCCTGGAGAGATGGCCTCTCCAGCCACCGTGCCCCTCAAGCTTGGGGGTCGCCGCACGCAGCCCCGGCCCTCAGCGGCTCTCGCGATAGCCCGCCCCAAGAGCCCGAGAGCGCCGAGACTACGGGGCGCCACCGAGGTGCTTGGTCCTCCTAGCCTCTCAGAGCGGCGTCGCGGCCCGTTTCCGGGGGCGGGCCAGAATCTGGAGAGCTGTGCGCCTGCCGCCCTGCGTTCCCCTTGTTGCTATCCCGGGCGGCTGGCCAGGGTGAGTCGGCCCCGGCCGCGGGGGCGGGGACTGTAGAGGGGCTCGGTCCTCCGATCCCGGCTGGGCTGAGGCTGTGGCCGGTGCAGAGGCCGCGCTGAGCACGGCGGGGAGCTGACTCGCAGCCGGCGCCGCCACCTCACTTCTCCTTTGGTCCAGAGGTCCTTGGGGAGTCTCCGGACAGGCGAAGGGCCCGGGGTCCCAGTTCCTCTCGGCTGCGATGGGAGGCGTGCGGGGCGGCCCCCTGCACCCGGCATCCCGGAGTTAGGGTGTTTGCGCTGAGCTGAGGCTGCAGGGTAGGGAGGCCTTGCGAGGTAGGGGCTTCTCCTGGGAGAACCAAGCTCTGTCACAATTTGCACCTCCCTCGGACTCAAGCCTGCAGGCGTCCGAGCGAACCAGCTCCGGAGCGACAGGCGCTGGCTGGAGGATTTTCCCACCTCCCCTGTGCACCTTCTCCCCCGCACACTTTTTTCCCGCGGTCACCCTTTTCCTCCCCCACTTTACCCTGTGCAGCTTTTCCTACTCCCAGGGTTAAGGCATCGGCTGGGCAACAGTCATTTTGTGAATAGTTATTGAGTGCTTACTGTGTCCAGAGGATTCTTCTAGTGCTGGGGACACCGCAGTGAACAAGCAACGTCCCCCATCTCATGGAGCATGTATTGCAATAGAAGTGAAGCATTAATGTAATAGAGACAATAAACAAGCAAATAATTTTTATTCGTGACAAGGGCTACGCAGAAAATAAACCAAAGAGATAAAATTGTGAGAGATGAGGGATTTAGGGTAGGCATGGTAGCCAGGGAAGGCCTCTCTAAAGAGTTAACATTTGAACTGAAACCTGATGGGTAGAGGGAGCAACCTTGCCTATCCCTAAGGAGAAACTTCCAGGCGGAGGGTACAGAGGCCTTGGCTGGTTTGAGTGACAGAGAAGGCTCCAGGGCTGCAGTGTAGTGAGCAAGGAGCAAGGTGCCCTGGGCCTCTGAGGAACAGGGTTTTATTCTAGGGTTGGAGGGAGGTGATCATTCCTGGTCTTCCAGACTCCAAATGTTATTTCCCCCAAGAAGCCCTCCCTGATCCTCCATCTAAATTAGCACTCCTCCCGCCTTGATATTTTCTTTGTTAGCACAATGAGTAAGAACTTGACCTATTTTGTCATCATATCTCTGCTCCATTCTTTTTAACCCCAGCACTGTTTAATCTGATTAAAGGCTTGTTCCCTGATTCCAAAGGTAGAACTAAAAGTAGATTTTTTTCCCTCTAACCAGGTGGCCCCTCCCTGAGGACATGCACTCCCCAGACAGGAGCAAACAAAAACCAGCAGTGGTAACTTATCCCCCTCCTAGCCCTGGATTACAGTTCTCTCCACAGTGGAGGGTGGTATGTGTTGAAGGGTAGGGTGGCTCATGTCTTTTGGCAGCCTTGTCCCCTGAGATATGCTGGTTGCCTTGTTTGGGTGAGGAGGACAACAGATCTGGCAATAGCAATCAATGGTCCTGGTGGGTCCTGCCCACAGATTGCCCGGGACAGATAGCTGATTGGGAGCTGGATGGGGGTGGGGTGGCTCTGCTCTTCCATGCATTTGCAGTCTGTGCTGTCCAGGCACAGGTGACTCACAAGCCTGTCCAATCTTCCCCTATAGCCCTTCATACTAACATGTCAAAAAGGCTCTGCTGCCAAATGTTACCTCACAGCATTGTAACCAAGCAACCAGCCTGCTTCTACCCATATGCTTTTTATTAACTGATGCCTGAAAGGGCACATCTCCTTACAAAGTGGCAGCTACTTAGGGGACTCAAGCCCCACAGAAAAGGATAGCCCCGGAGACCTCCACCCAAACACAAGAGCTCAAGTGTCTGTTGAAGGGAAGAGTGAGGAGAGCAAGGCCTCATGCCTAATGTGTGTATATCTTATCAGAGCAGAATTGTATTTACTGTTTTTTAAATAATTTTTCCCTTGAGTCAGGGCTATAAAAATGAAAAAATAAAACCGACAGAAAAGAGCTAATAAATAAATAAATAACTTTTCCACAACCACAAAGGTAAAACATGTTGGTACATAAATAAATAAGTCTTGAAGAAATTAGAAAAACAGAAGAGAAACAACTACCCATAATTCTATGACCCAGAAAGAACTAGGGTTAATCTGCTGGGGTTTATGCTGCCAGGTTTATTTTTCTGCTTGTGTCATGTGGTATTATAGCAATAATGTTTTCTGGTGTTCCACAACATGGTTTTACTGGTCGCAGAGTCACCCATGTCAGGGATCCCTTTGTTCATTTCATAAATCCTTACCGAGCGTTTGCTGTGTGCCAGGCCCTGGAGTTAGAGACCAGAGGCCTTGTCTCATGGGGCAAGGCAGATAAGAAGCAAGTAAGTTAACTTGTTTTATGTCAGATGACAGAGAGCTGTAGAGAAAAATAAACCAAAGAATAAGGAATTCTGGTGGAAGGGGAGGCAGCAGTTTTAAATAATATCATGGAAGCCCTCCCTGAGAAGGTGACATTCAGCAAACAGTGGAAGGAGTGAGCAACATGGGTGAGCAGGTCTTGGATGCAGCTTCTCCTTGGGATGTGAGGGAAGTGGCTAATGTGTTTGCCTCAGCATCTCACCATTTCCTGCTCTCTTCTGGATCTGAGGGGGTCTTTCTTGGCGTGTGGGGCCTCCAGCCTGGGCTCCTTCCACTCATGGCTGTGTGTTCCCCCAGCACGCACCATCTCTAGCACCTGCTCCACTCCCACTGGATACCCTGGAATGGTGATGCCACGCCCAATGCCTGGACCCCAGGTAAGCATTCCTTCTGGGCCTTTCTGCTGCCCCAGGATTCTGCCTTTGCCCCCAGCCTTAGCCCTTCAGCCCTGAGCATCTTCCCAGGGAGCCTCAGGCCCACACACATCATAGAATGGAGTCTGCAAGCTGAGGGCAGCCTCCTCCCTCTATGGCCAAGCCTCACACAAGGTTCTGTAGACTCCTTCCTGATGCTTTGGGCACAAGTGGGCTGCCTGGGGCCCCCTGTAGCCCCTGAACATCTGTCTAGGGTCAGCTAGCACCTATTGTTCCCCAGCGCCTGCCTTCCTCCTGGTGTGAATGGCCAGCCCCACTCTCCTGACGCTGACTTCACTGCTGGTGTTGGAAACTAAGACCCAGAGGGCAGAACACTCACCCCTAGTGTGGAGGCTCAGCCACTAGTATCTCTGGGGTGCTCCTTCCCCAAATCCCTGATAGCCCATTGAAGAGGGATGAAGCCAAGGCTGAGATCCCCTTCCTAGCAGAATCTCTCTCCCTTCCCCAGTTTCACTTTCCCCCTCTTACCTTCTGGGGTTCCTGCTGAGGAGGAGGAGGCTACTCCCTTGGGGAATGTTGGGGTGCTCCCTCTGTGCTGGGCCCTGGGGATATAGCAGTGACTAGCGAGGACAGAAGCCTCAATCCCCAGAGCCGGACAGATCATCCACATGTTCCTAATGTGGCTCCCCATCTCCTGGGTCCTCGCCGAGGCTTCAACTGGCCAGGACAGCAGGGTGTGTGGTTGCAGGAGACCATTGTGTTCGAGGATGTGGCTGTGTACTTCACGAGGATAGAGTGGAGTTGCCTGGCCCCTGATCAGCGGGCACTCTACAGGGACGTGATGCTGGAGAACTATGGGAACCTGGCCTCGCTGGGTGAGGGCTTCTCCCTTCGGTCCTGGGGCTGGGAGGTGTTTCTGCGTTAGGCTCAGAGATGACCCTGCCTCGTCCACCAGGCCCTGGGGAGTTGGTTCCTTTCTGAATGCGAAATCTGACATGTTTGGAGGGGAAGCTGGAGGCTCCCCAAGGAGTCCCTTCCTGCTTCCCATTGGGCATCCACTGCCCAGCCTTGGCCTGCCTGGGGCTTCTCTCCTGGGGCAGCCCCTCTCCCCTCAGTCACCCAGCCGTCCCTCCTGGGATGGTGTGTTTTCCTGAGCCTCCCAGCAGTCCATGCTCCTGAGGCCTCCAGCAGGCAGCTGGGCATCCTTCCTTTCCCTGCACCCAGTCACGTGCTGCTTTTCCTCCCTGTGCTCAGGCTTTCTTATCACCAAACCAGCACTGATCTCCCTCTTGGAGCAAGGGGAGGAGCCAGGGGCCTTGATTCTGCAGGTGGCTGAGGAGAGAGGAACCAAGGCCAGCCTGTGCACAGGTGAGTGCGAGGCGCAGGGAAGCCAGGGCTGCTGGAGCACCGCAGGGCATGTCATGCAGCCCCCCGCCTGGCCTGGGCTTTGTGCAGCTCCATGCAGGCCGCTTCCTGCACAGTGGGAGGTGTGCATGTTTAGCTCCTCACAAGGGGCCAAAGTCCTCTGGAACGCTGTGGTTGTAGGTCTAAGGTTACCTAAGACTAACTTACACAGGAAGGCCCAGTGCATGAGTTCTTTGTCTTGGTGTCCCCACGGTATCAGGGGCCAGGTCTGTGGGTGCAGTGGACACTACCCTTGGGTTCCTTTGATTTTTCCCAGTTCTCATGTCCTATGTGCCAAGGACTGAGCTCAGGACAGCAGAGGCTACAGAGAGGATCTTGAGATGGGAAGGAAGCCCCTAGTCCTGGAGTTCTATAGAGGCAGAGCCCCCGACAAGTTTGCTGAGTGAATGGACTGTGTGTGATCCCTCTGCAGGAGAGAGGAGCAAAGAACAGGGCTGTGGGGCAAGAGGGGTGCCCTGTGCCTAACATCCGGCTCTTCCTGCCAGGCCTTGGGCCTCCCTGTGTGCTCCCCACCTAAGCCAGCCTCCCATGGCACTTAAGCCTTTCTTAGTCCCCCTTTTTGTTCCCCTTTCTCACCTGAACCATGATTTTAAAACCTCTTACAAGAATTTCTCAAACCTCCCTGTACCTTTGACATAAAGGTTCTATCTTCACTTGATTGTATTAATCATTTCACAATGTAGATGTATATTATACACCTTAAATATATATAATTTTAGTCATTTGTACTTCAGTAAAGCTGGGGGGAAAAGACTTGGAAAAAGAAAAGATTCTGTCTTCAAATCAGTAAGTTCCTTTTGTGAGTGTAGCGGTTAGATCATCCTTGTGTTTTCTGTTTATTCCCTCAGATTCCAGGATGGAGTCTGGGATGGCAGAGTCTCCTCCAAAGAGGGAGATCTCTAGGCAGGCCAGACTGTCAGGCATGGTTTGGGGATGCCTCCCCAGGAGGGACCCCAAGCTATCTGACCTCAATGGCAGTCCTGAGGACAGATCAGATAAACAACGCCTCCTCCCCTGGGCTCAGGCTGAGGAGTTAAGCATCTCCCCAGGGGTTCTGCGAAGAGAAGAACTGGGCAGCCGGCCTACAAGGAGCTCAGCCAGCGGGCAGAGAGGCTATAGGTGCGAGTGCGGCAAGGTGTTCAAGTACAACTCGCTGCTGCTCAGGCACCAGATCATCCACACAGGGGCCAAGCCCTACCAGTGCACCGAGTGTGGGAAGGCCTTCAAGCAGAGCTCCATCCTGCTGCGGCACCAGCTGATCCATACTGAAGAGAAGCCCTTCCAGTGCAGCGAGTGTGGGAAGGCCTTTCGGCAGAGCACGCAGCTGGTGTCCCACCACCGGGTCCACACCCGGGAGCGGCCCTATGAGTGTGGTGAGTGTGGCAAGACCTTTACCCGCAGCTCCCGGCTCCTGCAGCACCAGAAATTCCACACAGGGGAGAAGGCCTACGAGTGTAGTGAGTGTGGCAAGGCCTTCTGCCGCCGGTTCACCCTCAACGAGCACTGCCGCATCCACAGTGGGGAAAGGCCTTACAGCTGCCTACGGTGTGGGCAGCGCTTCATCCGAGGGTCGTCGCTCTTGAAACACCACAGGCTGCATGCTGAGGAGAGCCCCCAGGACAACGGTGGAGGTCAGAACCCCTTGCTTGGTGTGGCACAGAAGGCCCATGCGGGGGACAAGTTCTATGAGTGTTCAGTGTGCCAGAAGCCCTTCAGACACAACTCTTTGCTCCTTCTGCACCAGCGGCTCCACACGGGCGAGAAGCCGTTTGAATGCTCGGAATGTGGCAAGGCCTTCAGTCGCAAGTCCAACCTCACTCTGCACCAGAAGATCCACACCAAGGAGAAGCCCTTCACATGCACAGAGTGTGGCAAGGCTTTCCGCAGGAGCTACACACTGAACGAGCACTACCGGCTCCACAGTGGCGAGAGGCCATACAGGTGCCAGGCCTGCGGGAGGGCCTGTAGCCAGCTGTCCACCCTCATCCAGCACCAGAAGATCCATGGCCGAGAGCATCGGCAGGGTGGAGGTGGCAGGCGGGTTCCCCGCTGGACGCCCCGTTGATGGTTAAAACAGGCAGAAGATCTACCCACTCCAGAGGGGCCCCAGCACAGAAAGCTGTAAACCCACGTCCTGAGGGTGCAGCAAAGGAAGGGGCCAGGGAGGATCTATCCCAAGGTCGAGCATAAGGAACACAAGAGGGAGATGAGCAGGACAGGGAGGAGGGTGTGCCTAGAGGGAGTCCCCACTGGCCCTCAGCCAGAGAGTGGTGAGGCTGCATGTGGGTGTGCCAGGACAGCAGCTTTCTGAGCCCAGATAAGTCTGTCCTGATGCACACACAGGCTCCAACAAACCAAATGGAGATTGTGGGTGGGGTATTTTTCTTTTTCTTTCTCCCATCCGAGTACTAACCAGGCCCGACCCTGCTTAGCTTCTGAGATCAGACAAGACTGGGCACGTTCAGGGTGGTATGGCTGTAGACTCTTTTTCTGTCTTTTTTGAGACAGTCTCACTCATTGACCCCAGCTAGAGTTGTAGTGACGTCATCATAGCTCACTGCAACCTCAAACTTATGGGCTCAAGTGATCCTCCTGCCTTAGCCTCCCAAGTAGCTGGGCGTGTGGCATTGCACCCAGCTAATTTTTCTATTTTTAGTAGAGGTGGGGTCTCACTGTTTCTCAGGCTAGTCTCAACTCCTGAGCTCAAGAGATCCTTCCACTTTAGCCACCCAGCATGCTAGGATTACAGGCATGAGCTGCTCGGCCCGGCCAATCTTTTTGCATTTGTTTATTTTCTAAATATTGACTTGTGATCAGAAAAAAGGGGGGGGAGGGTAATGTTGGTTTGGCCATTCACTTATTAAGATTGGCCCAGGAAGATCAGAGGCTACTTGAAGGGGCAGGGACATGGGGACATTTGTAAGTCACAGGGGGACTGAGGGTACAGATGTACCAGGGGCAGAGGCCAGGAGCTGAGGTGGGGCCTGCAAGCTCCCTCTGGCCTTAGGAGCCCCTGGGCAGGCTGTGACCACTGGGACCTGCCTTCAATGGGCCTGTCCACAGAAGGATCTCACTGGAGAAGCCTCTGAGGGCCTGCTGGCAGGTGAGCAAGTCTTGGTGACCAAGTCTTGGTGACTCCTCCTCCCCATTAGTTCCCCAGCCCCAAGAATGCAGACGGCTTCCTGAGTACCTTACAAACATGTGCCAGAAAGGAAGCTGCCAGCCCAGAGCCCGGCTAAGGGCCTGACCTGTGACTGTGTATTTTCTAATTAACATGGTTTTTTCTAAATATAAAATCATTAGAGAACATTTTGAAAATGTAAAAATTTATTTGTAAAAAATTGCTCTTTATCTGATTCTCTGGAGATAGCTACTATTAATGTTTTGGTGTGTTTTCATAGTCGCTAGTGCATATGTACAGATATTTATTTTACAGAATTTGGTCAATTTTGCGTAGAATTTTGTCTCTCATTGGATAACAGCGCCTCTGTACCGCTGCTACTTTGTGTGGACCTTGGTTTACTTAGCAGTTACCTTATTGCCAGATCTTTCTTTACACATTTTCACTATAATAGCTGAGCACACAGTGAACATGTACAAGTTTGCACATGTCCTTGGTGACTTCATTGGAGTTGGAGGTGGACATTTTAGGTCCACAGTGTTGGGGGTGGAGACGGACTGTCGTTTAAGCATTTCATTAATCATGAAAAGTATCACTCTTGATTTAATTTGCATTCTTTTGGCCTTTTGATGGGTGAATTCCCTGTAAACTCTTGCACCCATTTTTCTTGGGTTTTAAAGACCTCTATGTGTTAGGGTTCAAATCCCTTTTCCTTGATATCTGTTTCCTCAATTGTGATACAAACCACCAGCTGTTGAGTTTCTTGCCTTTTGGCAAGGAGTAGGTGGATGGGAGGCAAAGTGCATCTTAGATTTGAGGAAATGATACATTATAAATATTTCCTCAATTCTTTGCTTTTAATTATGAGGTGTTTGATATAAAAAAATGCATTTCCCTGGGCCGAGTGCAACGGCTTACGCCTGTAATCCTAGCACTCTGGGAGGCTGAGGTGAGAGGACTGCTTGAGCTCAGGAGTTTGAGATCAGCCTAAGCAAGTGCAAGACCCCGTCTCTACTAAAAATAGAAAAATTAGCCGGCGTCGTGGTGTGCACCTATAGTCCCAGGTACTTGGGAGGCTGAGGTGGGAGGATTGCTTGAGCCCAGGAGTTTGAGTTTGCTGTGAGCTAGGCTGATGCCACTATACTCTAGCCTGGGTGACAGAGCGCTCTGTCTCAAAAAAAAAAAAAAGCATTTCCCCTGTGTCAAAACTATCTGTTCTGAATGATTAGAAAGGCCTTCTCTACTCCAAGATTTTATAAAACATTTTCTTGTACTTTGGTAAAGTCACTGAAGTAATATTTATAGTAAAAACAAGAAAACAATAAAACTTCAATATTGACATAGGAAGTAAAAGCCCCTTCTCCCTTCTCCTTACCCCACACTCCCCCTTATTCCCATACATACCCCTGTTCACAGTTTGGGGTGGGTCATTCCAGATCTTTTTCTCTGCATTTCAAACGCATTTGATGTGTGCCAAGAGGGCACATGCGTTTACAAACGGGATTACCATATATGTGCTTGTGATGGCTTTTGATATATCCACTTGCTGGGCTAAACTGCAGCCTTCAGAATCCCCTTTCAGGGATGATTCCGGTGAGGCAGACTACAAAGGGGTCTTCCCTGGGAGAGATGGAGGAAGGAAGGGAGGCAGCTGATGGTTTGTGGTTTGCACACACCTCAAGGTTGTTCAAACACTAACCTAGGTGCAGCTGTGCAGAGATTTTGCAGATGTGATTAAGGTACCTAATCGACTTTAATCAAAGGGAGATTATCCTGGCAGGCTTGACGTGATAGTTGGAAGGCCTTGAAAAGCTCAGGCCTCCCTGAGACTCTTGCTTGTGGATGAGCTTTAGCTCGTGCCCCACGTCCCAGCCTGCTGGTGGCCTTCTCTCCTGATTGCCTGCTCTGGGAACTTTGGGCTTGCTCAGCAGTCCCCACAATTTCACGCTACTTGTCTCTTATTAGTTCTGCTTCTCAGGTGGACCCCTGACTGATGGGACAACTTTTTGTAACTTGGCTTTTCCTAACCAGCACTTGATTGCGTCCTTCCACACAGGTACATGTAGAACTACCTTGTTCTCTGCACACCATGTGCCATTGGTGATTATTCGTCCCCTGTGATGCACGATGCATTGCTGCCCATCCCACATGCACACAATGCTGCAGTGAAATCCTTTACATAAACAATGGCTGTCAACATTTCCCATAAGTTTCAGAGCCACATCCCAAAGCTTTAGGCACTGGTGCTCTCACAGAACTAGAGGTTTTGCTTCTATATCCAGATAATCCCAGATCCCTGGCCTCTCTCCTTTCCCTCCAGTCTCCTGCTAGGGCTGCCCATTGGCCAAATCACCTGGAAGCCAAAGGTCGTGAAAATCCACTGGCTGGGTGGACATAGGAGACCCAGGCAGGGACCAGAGGCAGAGGTGGGGAGGGTTGGCCTTGCCTGACCAGGGTGTTCTTCCTCACGCTTGCTGCCAGCAGTCACCCCGCAACGTGAAAGTCAATCCTTGGCCCATCGGCTGTCCTTCAGCCAAGAGCTCAGACAAAACCTTAAGAAAAGAGAAGTCTGGTTTTTTGGGTGCCATATTGTTAGGTCTATCTCAGTGTTCCCTGGTCCTCAGTTCCCAGTGTCAAAAGTGAGTACTGGCACCAACTTAAGCTGATGATGCAGTGATCACAAATACAAAGCAATCCCACACAATTTATTACAGAAAAGAAAGAAACTATGCAAAGTGAAAGGAAGGAAGGAAGCTACCCAAAGTGAAAATACGTTCCAGAGAAAGGAACAGGTCAGTCTCCACCAGTGGAGAAAGAGGTTGAGGACTCCCAGGTGGTTTCCTTTTACTGGCCTGGTCCAGGGCAGGGCTTACAGGAGGTGTGGGACATTACCAAATGATTGTCAGGTGTTCTGCGGTTTCCTGCTTTCCCTTCCCCTGATTGGTCCCTGGCTTCTCCACTTCTAGGAGCCACCCTCCAGGCCTACACCCACCACCTGCAGATTTGGTTGCTACCTAACAATATGAAAGATCGCTTAGGCTATCTGATGTTCTCCTGTGTCCCCCAGGTTCCTGCACTCCACAGGGACCTGAGTGGGACCCCTGCTGGTGGGAGGTGGGACATGCGCAGCCGAGTGATTTCCTGAGTCTAACACCCCTTGCTTCTCACACCTTCAGTCAGGCTGCTGAGGTCACTCACACACGACATAATGTGGGGCCTGGACTTGTCACTGCCTCATACCCAGGCTGCTCTTTTCACATAGCTCGTGTGTGTGGGCCTTGTGAATATCAGATCCTGCTCCCCCGCCCCATGTACAGTTTCTCCAGTGCACTTGGCTGTTCTTGTCCTGAGGTCTGTGCTGCTGCTGCGTCCTCTTGGAATGCCCTTTTCACCCTGTCTGAGTGGCAAACACTCCCTCTTACAAGACTTCACTCCAGTGCTCTGGCTGCATCTTGACAGAATGGACCACAGCCTTCTGTGCCCTCCCTATACTCAGTACAGACCTCTTTCCAGGCATCCTGTGCACCAAATCGTCCTTATTTATTGATACTTCCATCTCTCCCACTAGAACGTGAGCCCACGCCACATCTCTAGGGCACAGCACACTCACTCCCTCAGCAGACAGGCCCTCAGGAAGTTGCTGATGGGTGGATGGGCAGGTGCTAATAGTAACAAGACAACGGCAGCAACAGGACCAGGCAATGTGCCGGGCTCCAGGCTAAGCATGTTCCCTGTGCTCTCACTGAACACGCAACAGAACTCCACGTGGGCTGTTACCACCCAATTTACAGGTGGAGAGACTGGAGCCAGGGTGGAGGCTCCAGAACTGCCTGTTCACCCCCTGCCCCAAGCAGTAATCTCCTTGCCCCTCTGTCAGGCTCCAGGTCCTTCTCTCTTCCCACCTGACAGGTCACTGCCCAGAGAGGCCAGGCTGGGAGAAAAGTTGGCGATGGCTCTGGGAACCAGCGCTGGGCCCTCAGCTTGTCAGCAAGTAGCAGGAAAGACCTGAGGACTCCACCGTCCCAGGTGGCTCCGGGCACAGGGACATCTGATCAGCACCAGCACTGGGATGCTGTTTCCAACAGAGGAGGTCTGTTGGAGGAGGTCAAACCCGGGCTCTGCCACTTGTGAGCTGTGTGAGGCCCCGGGTGAGACATCCCAGCTCTGTGAGCCTCAGTCTCATTTGTAAAATGGCAGTGATACCAGACCCACCTCCAGAGCCAGCGTATATGCGAAGGAGACAATGTGTGACAAGTGCCTGGCTTGTGTTTAATAGATGGTGGCAGTGACTCTTAGCAGAGTCTTTGGGCGCAGCTGCCATCAGCACCATCTAACTCTGGGAGCTCCGCCCCTGGCCGGCAGGAGGGGGGAAGAGCCGGATTCAGGCCCTGTGCTGGCCTTTACGGTGAGATCGGGTGGACGGCACGTCGCATCCTCCTGGTTACTGTATTGGGCAGAAGGCCCGGTTTCCTTTCCTCAGTTCCCGCTGGAAGTCGGTCTGAACCCTGTGGGTGAATACGAGTGCATGGGGGGTACGAGTATACACGTGTGTGAGCCCTGGGGACGTGTGTCTGTGTGTGTCTGTGCTAGGCAAACGCGTCTAGTCTTCCATCAGTTTGGAACACTAATGCACACGTACGCGTGTGTTTGTACAGACCTGCTTATGTGTAAGACCTTGCCCCAGGTACCCACCCCAACGCCTCCCTGACAGCTTGGACTATGTCTGCCTCAGTCACTGCTATGTCCCCAGGGCCTGGCACAACGTAGGTGCTCGATAAATATAAGTGCAATGAAAGAGTCTACACACACACACCCCCCTCTGCTGTTTCCATGTGTTCCATTTTGTGTTAAAAAATACTTAATTTGGCAATTCAGAGATGAATCTCATACCGTTTTTGATGTTCTGTCTGTCTCAACTTCACCCACAGACAAGATGCGACGCTGGCTTGGCCGCTGGTGGAGGAAGAGGAGGAGCCCTGCCCCCAAGTCTGCCAGGCCTGAGCCTGGCTTGCCCACATACTGTCTGTGTGACACTGGCCAGACGCCTCACCTCTCTGATCTCCTAATGAGAGGATCGAATAAGCCTGGGCAGGGGAGAGCCCAGCACAGAGCCTGAAAGGGTGGGCAAATCTGGATAGAGAGTTGTCTGTTCAGCTAACTTTCACCTGAGAGTCCCTACAGGTGCCAGTGGGATTCTAAATCCCCCAGGTGAACTCGGGCTCTGGGCTGTCACACTCACTGTCTCCTTGGGGCTCTCAGCTCACACTCTGAGGAGGGAACCCCACAAGAAAACGAGATCAGAAACAATGTCAGGGGACTTATATTTTTCAAGTCACAGAGTGGTGACCAGAGATTCAGATCTGGCTGAAACAGTGTTTAAAATTTACTATTCTAGTAAGATTTCTCAAAGAACTAAAAATAGAACAACCATTCGGATCCATCCATCCCACCACTGAGTATCTACCCAAAGGAAAAGAAATGATTGTATCAAAACAATAAACCTGCACTCACTCGTGTGTTTGTTACAGCCCTAGTCACAATAGCAAAGATTTGGAATCACCTAATTGTCCATCAATGGAAGATTGGTAAAGAAAATGTGGTGCGTATACACCATGGAATACTACTCAGCCAGAAAAAGGAATGAAATCCTGTCTGCGGCAACATGGATAGAACTAGAGGTCATTATCTTTTTGTTTGTTTGTTTTTATTTTTTATTTTATTTTTTTAAAGGCATTCACATTTTTTTTTCAATTTTTTTTTTTTTTTTTTTTTTTGAGACAGAGTCTGGCTCTGTTGCCTGGGCTAGAGTGCTGTGGCATCAGCCTCGCTCACAGCAACCTCAAACTCCTGGGCTTAAGCGATCCTACTGCCTCAGCCTCCCGAGTAGCTGGGACTACAGGCATGTGCCACCATGCCTGGCTAATTTTTTCTATGTATAATTTTAGTTGTCCAAATAATTTTTTTCTTTCTATTTTTAGTAGAGACAGGGTCTCGCTTTTGCTCAGGCTGGTCTCAAACTCCTGACCTTGAGCGATCCTCCCGCCTCAGCCTCCCAGAGTGCTGGGATTACAAGTGTGAGCCACCACGCCAGGCCTGTTTTTTTTTATTTTTTATTTTTTGAGACAGAGTGTCACTCTGTTACCCAGGCTAGAGTGCCGTGGCGTCAGCCTAGCTCACAGCAACCTCAAACTCTCGGGCTCAAGCAATCCTTCTGCCTCAGCCTCCCAAACAGCTGGGATTACAGGCATGCACCATCATGCCCAGCTAATTTTTTCTAAATATTTTTAGTTGTTCAGCTAATTTCTTTCTATTTTCAGTAGAGACGGGGTCTCACTCTTGCTCAGGCTGGTCTCAAACTCCTGAGCTCAAACGATCCATCCACCTCGGCCTCCCAGAGTGCTAGGATTACAGGCGTGAGCCACTGCGCCTGGCCAGGAGGCCCTTATCTTAAGTGAAACAACTCAACTCAGAAACAGTCAAATACTGCATGTTCTCACGTATAAGTGGGAGCTAGATAATGGGGACACAGAGCGTGCGACAATAGATACTGGGGACTCAGAAGGGCAGGAGGGGGAGGGGGTTAGGGGTGAGAAATTACTTAATGGGTACAGTGCAAGCTGTTTGGGTGATGGCCACACTAACAGCCCAGACTTCATCACTACACAACACATCTATGTAATGACACTGGACTTGTGCCCCATAAATCTATATTAAAAAGAATTTACTCTTTGAACCAATCCCAGTATTTAGAAACTGAGGGATTTCATGCAAAAGTCGGGTTTTCTGGCTCTTCTGGGGAGGGCAGCCTCTCTGGGCCACATGCTAGCAGGACAGTGACGGCTGGAGCCAGGTGAGGCTGTCCCTTCTAGACCCATGAGCAGTCCCCATTCCCACCTGTATGCCCACCTGTGGGTGCTCCAGTCTGCAGCCCCTGCTCTGGTGTCTGGTGCTGTGACCCGCAAAGCCCAGGTGGGCCCCCCTTTGAGGAGACAAATCTCCCAGGCCTGGCTGGGCTTCCTCCCCTCTCCCTGCCCTTCACCCGATCCCAAAATATAACCCAGGAATTCTGGAGAGAGAAGGCCACGCTTGTCCCGCAGAGAAATCAAGGGTGAGAAGATCCAATCAGACTCTGGACAAAGTTCGACTTGGGGCCCTGCTGCCCTGCTCCAGGGTCCCTTTCCAATTTCCCTGGCCTACAGTTCTCAGGGACTGGAGCAGCCAGCACCCAGGGGGCACCCCTCTCATTTGAAGAGGGCTTAATAAAGGGGCACTTTAGAAAGGTGTGGGCAGGAGCAGGGAAACCTCAAAGGATGGTGCAGCTCCCCACAGCAAGCAAAAGCAGCGATTCCTTCATTAACGCCCTAGTCCTGAAAGGCGTGGGAAGATCATTTTGTGGCTCAGGATATGGTCTTAGTGAATGATCCACGGGCACTTGAAAAAACAAGTGTATTCTGTTGTTGGGTGAAGTGTTCTACGTGTGCCAGATCTGAAAAGTACTGAAAGTTCTGAACTGGAAGAAACCATAATTGCTAAGAAATTCCCACCAGAGAGAAGCTGTACAGAAATATACCAAAGACACAGGCACCATTGTGATAAACAAACAAGGCCACAGAGTGTTAGGGCCATGGGAGTAGCAGATGGAAAGGCTCTTATTTTAGCAAAAGAACTGGCAGAGAAAAAAAAAGGAAAAAAAAAAACAGAAAAAGTTTCTAAGAGGCCCTAAGTTGAGGTTTTGCGTCATGTAACTTCTTAGAACAATCACTCTTTCTAATAAACAATTTCTAAGGACTAATGGTATCCAGGTACTTTGCTAACAGAAAGATATTTTCTAACTACAGGTACCCACAAATGTGACCTTAAGTTCACATACAGCCTCTGATAAAGTCTGTAAAGGTTTTGAACTTTGAATAATCAGTTTGCACACTTTGAGAGTGGTTTCCCTCCTCCTTTATGTAATAAAACCAGAAAGCATATCTTCTTATGTCTGTATTACATTTGAGAGTCTAACAGCCCCCCAGGTACACTGCGAAATTGGCAGGATCTGGCCTTGGGACCCCACTTTATCAAGGAAGACTTGGCCAAAGTGGAGGAGCCACCCAGAGGCAGAGTAAGATCTAGCCTTCAGCTCCCTGCCAGAGGCTTGCTTTTACACTGCAGGCCTGCCCCACGGGTTCATGCCCCAGCCCCACAGGTGACATGCTGCAGAAGGGTCTGATCTGTGCCAGGAGAGCAGTTCTCCGTGTGTGTGACCCCACTAGTGGGCATGAAATCAGTGATGAGTTTTGAACACTATTTTTGTTCTAATGAAACAAAATAGAAAATATCAGAGTATGTGTCTTTGTGTAAACACATAGGCAAGTGTATGTGTGAACTAGGTTGCACCATATGTTTTTTAATGATGGTTTTGCTCTCACAATGCAGATGGAACACACAGGACAAAACGCTAGTCCGCATCTGTGGGTACCTGTACTTAGAAGAAAGTGTCTTTCTATAACAGGGCATCTGTCCCACAATCAGATGCCAGAACAACTGACAACAGTAAATTTCTGCCAGTGAATTTAGCTTCCCAGAATGGCAGACGCTAGGACTGGCTTGCAACAAAATTCTTCCCTTTATTTAGTAAAGGTCTTTCACCTTCCTTAGGAGGCCTTAAACTGAGCTGATTTTCTTTGGGTTATTTGAAGAGACCATTTGAGCGTTAGGGCAGGGCCTCGGGAACAGCAGATGGAAAGGCTCTTGTTTCAGCAAAAGAACTGTAATAAGAGGGGGAAAAAAACAGAAAAAAGTTTCTGTCTTGTTTATCTTAAATCCTACGTGTCTGAGAAGGCATCTCTGCCTTGATCCCCCTCTGGGCTTAAATAAGGGCGGTCTGTTTTGTTTGGGTGGAGCCCCCTGGGAGGTCGCCTCCCCATTCACGTTAAGTTTTGTTTGGGGGAGGAGGAAACAGTAAGCGGCACTCAGGCCCTGAATCTCCCAAGTCTATGCAACACGGCTTTACCAGTCACCCAGCGAGTAGGGGGCAGGCTCACGGGGTAGGGGACCCCGGGCCCGGCCCGCTGGGCGCACCGACAGCAGCGGGCGGCAGAGAGCTTCGGGGTCCGCCCGGCCCCGTCCCAGTCGCCTCGCGGTAAACCGGGGCGCTCTGAGCACCCACAGCTCTCTGTCTCAGCCCCGCTCACCCCAGCGGCGGCTGAGAACAGAAAAGCGGAGACCGAGGGGACTCCACCTTCCACGGCCACGGAGGCAGCGGCAGGGTCCGGAAGTGCGTCACGGATACTCGTCGTCTGCCGGCTAGAGCGGCCCGGCGCACCGAGGCACCTCCGGGGGGCGCTCTAGGAGCCCAGAGGCCGCCCACTGCGGGCCGCCCGGGCTTCCAGGCTTCCGATCAGGCGCCGGCGGAGGAACCAGTGAGCCGGGCTCCCCTCGTGTACTACATCCTCACAGGCCCAGGTCGGGCCGATCATGGCTGCAGCCCGCGGGGCCGCGCCCAGGCCTCGGCCTCCCGCAGCCGGCCCCGGGCCACTCCCGGTAAGTTACTGAACCGGGATGCAGGCTTAAGTCTGTGGGCCAAAGCCCCCGCTGTCCCTGTGTCAGCGGTCATAGGTCCCCGGATCGCACCGTGCCTGGCAAGGAGCTGGGGCTGCGGGCAAGGCTGTGCAAGGGTCTTTTAGTTCCGGTAAGACGAGGCCCATGAAATTACAATCATTGTTCCTGAAGGGAAGCAGTTCATTCTATAACAGATTAGTAGAAAACTGCAAGTTGCATTGACATACTCAATAATTCCCAGGGCAAAATCAATGAGCTCTCAGGAAATAGGCATAAAGTATGTGGTTGATAATTTTAATTTTTATCATTTTTCTCTTCTCAGACTGCTTCCCATGTCTGCAACCATGGTTGATGTAGTGTCACACTACCAGCCCATCCCGCAGTCCCACCCAGACCTCTGTCCCTCCTGGATTGCTTGATGCCAGGCCCCAAACCAGCACCCACCTCTCCAGCACGCAGAGACCCCGTCCCGGTAGGCCCTTTCCTAGCTTTCCCAGGCCCTGACACTAGAATCTGCCTATGTCCCAGGTGACTGCAGGCCCAGGATTTGTGTTTGGTTAGGATTTATGCCCTAACAGATGGCACTGTCTGTCCTACAGGAAGTTCACAAAGGTTTGAGGGAATCTTTTTTTTTTTTCTTTTTCAGATATTCTCACTCTGTTGCCCCAGCTAGAGTGCCATGGTGTCAGCCTAACTCACAGCAACCTCAAACTCCCAGGCTCAAGAAATCCTTCTGCCTCAGCCTCCCGAGTAGCTGGGACTATAGGCATGCACAACCATGCCCGGCTAATTTTTTTTCTATATATATTTTTAGTTGTCCAGATAATTTCTTTCTATTTTTAGTAGAGATGGGGTCTCGCTCTTGCTCAGGCAGGTCTTGAACTCCTGACCTCTAGGATCCTCCCACCTCTGCCATCCAGAGTGCTAGGATTACAGGTGTGAGCCACCGCGCCCAGCCTGAGGGAATCTTTAAATCCCAGGCAGCAGGAGACCACAGTGTCTCCAAATGCCCAAATCAAGTGACCTTCAGTTTTGCCTCAGCCCTTCCCCATACCTTACACCATGCCAAATACCATGGGCAGGAGGGCAAGGGAGGGGTGCTGGGGAGTGCCCCCACCCTTCCTTTCCTTCCCACGCCATATCCAGGCGTTTATCCCCTTGACCTAGGAGCCCTTCCTCCAGAGTACCCCGAGCCACCTGGCCTCCACACATTGCCAAGGAGAAAGAACATCCTAGAGCACAGCTTGGAGCCACCTGGCCGCAGGAAGTGTCTTCAATTAAAGAGCTTGAGCTCTGCATAAAACATACCTCACACTGGGTCCCCTAAGCCTCTGGTTCCCACAGAATCAACTCCCCCCATATAAAGTGGGCCCAAATAAGTATGTACAGAGCCACTGTGTGGGCCAGGAAACCACTTCTGCTCTCGCGGACCCCACAGTCACTCAGGAGGAGGTATCCCTCCCAAGGAACCCTGTCCTCCAGCTGAGTGACCACAAGTGGGGGAGACCACCTGAGGTAAGGAAGTGGTACTGAGTGTCTCCCAGAAGCCCTTCTGCAGTTCTGGCCTACAGTCCCAGGCAGGTAACCCACAGTCAAGGGAGCTGTAGGCAGTCAGCTCAGGGGGGTGGGTACCCAGGCTTCCTTCCTTCCCAGTGTGGTGGGGGTACTCAGGATTGAGGAGCACGGTGAGGAGCCACCAGTGTCTTTGCACTCAGCCATAAAGCAGCTGTGCCCGCTCCCAGCCCAGCAAAGTTCTGTGGCACAGCCACCCAACACCCCCACCCTGTCTCCAGCACCCAGGGAGAGCAGCTGTGCCTTTCCCTCCATTAGTCTGTGGGTCCTTTCCCCCCCAATTTTCTTGGTGGAGTCTGAGTCAGCTCTACCTCCTGTATCCACTGCCCGGTTACCCTGGGGTCCCTGGTCAGGTATTGAGGACTCAGTCTCCATTCTAACCCACTGTACACAACTATGTCATTGCTGTGAAGACAGCCCAGACAATGGACCTCACGGGGTAGGTTGCAGGGATTCTCACACAACACAAGCCTCAGAAGTCTACCCTACAGGCCTGCACCTGTCCTGAGCCTGAGAACTCAGCCCTGTCCCTTGACTTCATGAACTGATGCTGTGGAGACACCAAACTGAGCAGGAGGTGAGCAAGGCTGAGCAATGAGTGTCCAGATGAGGTCCCATCTACCCAGACTTTCTGGTGTTGATTAGCTTTGGGCCCTGGCTGTAGGCTTTCCCTTTCTCGGGGGCTTCTCTCC
This sequence comes from Lemur catta, assembly GCF_020740605.2. NCBI lineage: Eukaryota > Metazoa > Chordata > Mammalia > Primates > Lemuridae > Lemur > Lemur catta. The sequence goes on from NC_059136.1 coordinate 22,603,180, forward strand.
AGTGTGAATCCTCTGATGCCATCTGAGTTCTGAGTTCAGATGAAAAGCTTTTGTGCAGCAATCACACCTGTAGGGCTTCTCACCAGTATGAACTTTCTGATGTCAAAGAGGTTTGACTTCCAGCAATGCCGGAAGCTGCTGCCACATGTACTACATGTGCACAGAGGCTGTCCTATAGTTTTAGTCAAACACGTGGCACAGTTAGCTTTAAGACCCAACCTGTTCTCATTTTCATGACATTTTTCAGGTTTTTCTCCTTGGGGGGTTAGCTTATTCATGATAGCCAGTTCCCCTTTGTTCTGAGGAAGGCGTTCTGAACTCCCACCCCGTGGCTGGCTCTACCTTCCTTCAGATGCAGAAGTTTCTGCACAGAGGCACTCCTCTGGGGCACACCCAGGAGTCTCTTGGAGGTCATACCAGCTGACCCACTACTTGAGGATAACTCTTCTTTTTCATGTCAGTTTCCTTTCATATATGATCTCAAAATCTAGCAAAAACAGTCTATGTTTTTATTTATGCTGAGAGAAAGAAAACTAGCAAATAGGACATAAAATTAATATTTAGCTGGGAGAAAATATCTGCAACATGTAAGACTAAAGATTAATATCCCAAATGTGAAAAGAATGTCTAAAAAACAAAAAAAGGCCCAATGCAGTGGCTCTTGCCTGTCTGTAATTCCAGTGCTTTGGGAGGCCAAGACAGGAAGATCACTTAAGGCCAGGAGTTCGAGGTTACAGTGAGCTATAATTGAGTCGCTGTACTCTAGCCTGGGCAACAGAGTGAGACCCTGTCTCTAAATTTAAAAAAAAAAAAAAAAGATGCACATATAATCTGTCACAGCATTAGAAAAAAAGAAAAAGATAATTACTACAACTAACAGATCAAAAGATGCTCAGCCATGCTAGCAAGCATAGAAATTCAAATGAAACCTGTGATGGAATGTTTAGACCATCAGTTCAGCAAAGATTAATAGTATCAAATACTAACAGCTGCAGGAAAGAGAAAACTTGAGTGGTGGGGAGTGGTGTGTAGACAGGTACATTTCTCTCTAACAGCACACATTCTTTGACCCAGGAATTGTACATCTAGAAACTTCTCCTACAGAAATGCTTGCACAAGTACACAAAGAAAGATGTTTAAGGCATTTCACTGCACCAGTATTTGCAATTGGAGGGAGAAATGTAATGCACTGCCTGTCAATAGGGGAATGTTAGTAAATGATGAAACACCCCATACTGTAGACAACGCCATATGGTTGCTGCTGAACTGAAAAGAACAAGATGTGCCCGTGTAAAGGCAGAGAATGCCTGTGTCAGTGATGTGAAATCAAAAGAGAATGAAGCAAAGCCGTGTTCCTGCATTCAGTCTTTCATTTGGTTGTTCCTCCTTCGTTATGTTTCATGTACACAGGGCCAGGAAGGCCAGGGTGGAGAGGAAGGGAGGAGAATGGGAGACAGTAATGGCCTTATTTGAGCAGACATAGGAAGGAAGGCGAGGAGCTGCAGGTGCCCATTTTGGACAAGGTCTTCATGGTGAGGAAACAGCACGTGCAAAGGCCCGAGACTGACAGGATACCCCACTCAGGAGCCCTCCCTCAGCCCTCCCCAGCACACTCACAGGGGCCTCTCAGGTTGCTGTCCTTCCTGGCTGCTACCTATCCACAACCCACAGCTCCTCTCCTGAAACAGAAAACCTTGTTCCTCGGGGTACCTTCACCTGGCTCGTAAAGGGGCCTCACTCCCAGACTCCAAGCAGTTGGAACCTCATTCCCAGCCAGGAAGCCCCAGTAACCCAGGGTGGTAGATGGTCAGAGGAGGAACTTCACTCACCCAGGCAGTGCACTCATAGCTCGCCACCAACATGTCCCTTTGCAGGTGCCTCTGATGGGGATTCACAGCCACCACCCCAAGCGTCACAGACTCCTGAAACACATCCCACTGGCCCAGGGTGTCTTCCAGCCTGGGGACTGGCCACACCTACACAGTGAGCCGACCTAGGCCCAGGTTTAGGAAATATGAGAAGGCTGACCCCAGGACGCTGGAGGGCTTCCAAACATCCCTGTGCTCCCTGAGAGGTATAAGTCCACAGTCCCTCAGCCACAATTCCAAAATCTCCAAGCCAAGAGCTGCTTTCAATTGTTTTGGTGGCAACACTGGTAGTGAAGCCACATGAGGCTGCCCAGTCCTTTTTACAGACTGGGAGGAGACTGATGCCTTTCTCCACCCAAGGGGAGCCATCAACAAACCCAGACTGCAGGACAAGCCCCAGGAAAAAGAGCACAGTTTCCTCAGATAAGTTGCAAGGAGGAAGAGAAAGGACAGAGGAGAACTGGCAGATGAAGAGACTTGATCTATACCAGCCACTCTCATGTGGTCCCATTTGGAGAGTGGTCTGTGCACAGGTGATAAAACTGAACCAAGCAAGACACTTGCTGGTATTTTCGAGAGACGACTAGAATACTGACTGAATATTTGAGCATGTTAAGGACTTACAGCATTTTTTTTTTTTTTTTTTTGAGACAGAGTCTCTCTGTCGCCCCAGCTGGAGTGCAGTGGCGTCATCCAAACCCACTGCAACCTCAAACTCCTGGCCTCAAGTGATCCTACTGCTTCAGCCTCCTGGGTAGCTGGGACTACTGGCGTGCACCACCATGCCTGGCTAATTTTTCTATTTTTAGTAGAGATGGGGTCTCACTCTTGCTTAGGCTAGTCTTGAACTCCTGAGCTCAAGTGATCCTCCTGCCTCAGCCTCCCAGAGTACTAGGATAACAGGCATGAGCCACCCTTACTGCTTTTTTTTTTTTTTTTTAAATAGAGTCCTTTCTTTCAGAGATTTGTGCTGCACTATTTGTAGGTGGAGTTATGTGACGACTGGGATCTTTATCCGAGGGATCAGGAGGCGGTAACACCAGGCCGAGGCAGGGTTCATGGAGTCTGCCTCAGCATAAGGGCAGGCCAACTGAGAGGTTCTCCCCTCCTCCCCTGCCCATCCCTGGACTGGAGGGGCCTTCTCTGGGCACACAGTGTCACCTCCAGCCCCTCTTCCCATCGGGACAGCTTTGTAATGCGTCTGCATAGGAGGATGTTAAATAACATTTGCTTCCTATTCCAGAGAGGCCCAGAAGAGGGTACAGGGTGCTTTGGAGTCCTTTCTGCCTGGAAAGGGGACTCTGAGGTGGGGTCATTCCCTGGGTGACCCAATTGCAGCACAAGCCTCCAGCCTCCCTTGATTTGGCTACTAGAGAAAAGCCAATTTTGCTTGTGGTTATCACGATGGAGCCCCAAACAACACATCACTACAGGGAGAAGAGGTGTCCTCTGTGCTTTGGCTGTGGTGAGGCGTGGGGTAAGCGTAGGATTGACTGTCCTGAAGGCCCAGGGCACCTTCCTGGGCATTGGGATGTTCTGGGTTCCCATGGCACCTGCAGTGCCCCCCACCTGAAGCTCACCTCATCTCTTTCTGCAACAGCCCAGACCTCTGCCTGGCTGGCCCCCTCCTCCCCAGTGCACTGGCAGGCACTGCTCCTCCCTCGACTGTCCTCCCCTTTGCATGGAGGCTTGTACCTGGCAGTGGGTTAAGTAAAACCTGACTCCACTAAGACATTTTCAAGTCAGGCACCAGGCAGTTGTGTGGACTGCAGAGCCTCATGTGCCGTGCTTCACTCCTGCTCTCCAGGGTCGTGCTACCAATTGGAGCCTTAATCTTGGAGAGGCTGCCCCTTCCAGGGCTAGCTAATTCCTAGAGATAGCAAACAACTCCCCTTCCAGTGCATCTTTGAGACACAAACCAACCAAACCAGAGCCCAGCTATCTCCTTTATCAAATTCTCACTCACCAAGCCAGGATTTTCCCTGCCCTAAATCACCTAGGGCCAGGTGCCAGTCAACAAAGGACAACCCCTGTAGCCCAGAGCTCACCAAAATTGTTTAAACCATCCAATCCTAAACTTACTCAGGACACCCACCTCGCCTCACCCATTCCTTCCAGAGAAACTCCCAAGAAAGGCTCTGGGTCACACTCTGCCCTCTCCCTCTTTGCTCCTCCTGACTCTCTAGTCCTTCCATGTTGCCTGGCGGGCCCTGCCCTGTCTCCTCATGACAGTCGCCTTGAGACTTGTGTCTGCAGATGGTGACAGCCCTGTGTAGGGGCTCTGTCTGCTCCAGCTTCTTGGCAGCACCATCGCTTGGGGCTCTACTAGGATCTGTCGACTAGAATGCTCTAGGAATCGCAGCATCTCCCTGAAAGTGATGTTTAGTTGGGATTTTTTTCCTGGAAACATTTACAGCTTGGAACTGTTCTCTCTGGTCAAATCTGAGGCTGGAGTCATCCCAAAAGCAGCAGCAGGGGAGTTCCCACAAGAAGCTGGCCCAAACAGTCCCAAGATGGAAGTCCAAAGAGGCATCAGATACCAGTGCAATCAATCGAAAGCATTTATTTGGGGAACTTACATACAGGCTTCAGCTTTCTCAAGAAAAATATTGAGAGGAGGTGTTCTACCTAGGCACGAATGCAACAAGAGGGTAGGGCTATCGTGTTTACATAAGGGTTTAAGTGATTTGGCTCAGAGTGGGGCCCAGTTTCTATGTGTTTAGCATCAGGGTTAATCTCTCAGTGTTTTCAAGCAACAACCTAAACAACTTTATCAGTGCCTGGGAATGTTGAACACCCTGGATTGGGTTCAAGCCTGCAGGGGAAAACATACAGCTGGATGGGTCACAAAGTGGTCAAGGCACTCTGTATTTCTCAGTCAGGACAGAAAGAGACTGGGAGACCCTATGAAACTCAATCCCAGACTGGGACTAGCTGGGAAGCAATCCAGGCTGGCCCAGAGAAGGGGCACTGTGACCAAATGAGGGACTGAGCAGGTGCCTCGCTATGAAAGGTCAGTTCACTCAGTGGACCCTAGGCTCAGTGAGGCAGCGGATACAGAGGATGGGGGCAGTCCCCTCCCCCTAGACAGGACCCTCAGGGCCTCTGCATCCTGGACACTGGGCAGGAGCCCACCAGGTGAATGCTCTGGGCCAGGCTCTCTGTAGACCCAGGTGTCAGCTGCCCTGCTGCCTGTGTTATCCTGGGGGTGCCATCCTCAACTGGCGCGGGCCAGGATGTGGTGCAGCGTTGCCAGGCTCCTACCAGCTCTGGAGCGTGCGGTGTGAGGCTCCTCTACCAGGAAGGTGGGTGGCACTGGTGTGCCCAGCATTCCTGAGCTTCTTCTTGGACGTGCCTGGTTGAGTTTTAGGACGTGTGGGGACCTAGACAGTGGCTGGGGAAGCGAGACCTCCTGTTTGTTTTCCACCTAGGACTCCGTGCTGGGTGGGGGGGAGCTGACTGAGCCCAATCACTTCACTATGGCTCTGTCAGGGCCTTCAGGGTTTGGTCAGGTGTGAGTCCAGCTTTATGCCCTTCCTGCTGCCCCGCTGTCCACTGGCTCGTCGCTGCAATGACGGTAGCACAGGGAGGTTTAGGCAGCCAGAGACGCGGGCAGCGCCCTCACCGAGGCTGCAGGGAGCTGGGGCCACCTCAGGGAGCCGTAGTGGCCAAGGGGGAGGCACGTTCTGCCAGAGCAAGAGTGGACCTGCTTCTCCCCGGCCTCGGGCAGCTGCCCCATCCTAGGAAGCGGGCTGGGGTCGGGGGTGGGGGCAGCAGCCGGGGGAGCGAGCCCCCACAGGCAGGGCAGAGCGTGGATCAGGGGGCGCCGTGGAGAACACGCAGCACAGATGGCCCAGGGGTTCAAGTGAAGCTGGGAGGGGTCAGCGTGCAGCGATGAGACGCTGGGCCTGACCTGGGGCGCAGTCAGTGGAGAGAGCAGGGGCGCTCCCTTCCGCCTCGGGCTCACGCCCTGCCTGGTTTTTCCGCAAGTTCCGGGCGCGTCCCGGCCCCCGCCGCTGCTGTGCATCGGAGTCCAACCTCCTGTTGCCCCAACCCGCGCCGTCCCCCGACGGCCTCGAGCTGGCCACCGTCCACGCCCTCCTAGGGACCGGCGCCTGGTACGTGCCCCACAGATACTTTCTGCTGTGGAAACGCTGATGGGCTGTGCCGAGAAGGAGCTGGGGCCAGGGCCAGTGTTGGGATCCAGCCTCAGAGACTGGTGACCAGACACCCAGAATCGCCGCCTAGCACCTGCCTGCAGGGCCAGCACCTGGTGCGCCGCGCAACATGGGCCCGCCCCTCCTCTGGACGCTAGCCACGCCCCCATACCCGGGCCCTGCCTTCCTCTAGCTCTGGCCTCTCGCTCTGGCTCCCGGCCCCGCCGCTTCCTCAGAGTCGGGAGGCGGGGCTGGGGTGCCATCGAGGTGGCCGAGCCTCCGAGCCGTCCAGAACGGCCGGAAGTCAGCGGGGAGGGGTGGGCGCGGGCGTCCGAAACCCGTTTCCGGCGGCATCGCGCGTTTACTAGTCTCCGGCTGTCCTCAGGGAGGGTGAGTCGGCCTGGGGGGCGCGGACTCTGGTGGTTCTGGGGCGGAGTGGCCCCCGGCAGGGCATCGTGTACCCCCACATTCGGCGCGGTAGTCCCCGGGCTTGTCCTCGGGGAGGCCCGGATGGCGCGGGCGGCTCAGCGAGGCTGTAAGCCTCTGGCGGGGGAGGTGGTTGATCAGCGGCAGCTCTGACCAACGTCGGCGTGAGGCGGGAGTCGTTTGGCGGAGTCCCGCAGCTCCTTGCAGGCTCGGCCGCCTGGCAGCCTCGCCGCCCGCGAGTGATGATGTCAGAGGCCCGAGTAAGGCGACCTCTAGTTGTGGCCTTCACTCCAGGCCCAGGCCTGCTCCTGAGGACTCCTTTATTTCCTTGCATGATCATCTCCTTCTAGGGCCCCCGTTTTTCCCTCATTTACCGCCCCTGGGAGGCCTAGCATTAGAGACAGTGGCAAAAAGGGCAGTGCGTTGAGTGGGGTAGGCTGTTTGTCTTCTCTGAATTCTGGATGCCACTGAGGGCCTGCCCTCCTCTACAGAGAACCCAGCAATCGGCATTGGCAGCTGTATCCTGTCCAGGCACCTGGTGGGGGACCCTTCTCCAGTGTTCACTGCTGCTTGAGTCAGCCTCTTCCGGTGGCCTGGGGCTTCCACTCACAAACCACTTTCTGGGCGAGATGCTTCCCTAGGAAGCCCACTTCTTTCCACTCTGACCTCCCAGGGGATGCTTGGAGTCATTGGTTCAGTTGAGGTACATCAACTTACATTCTTGGGTTGGTGCCATGCTGGTGACAGAGGTGAGCTGTGGCTGGCGACAGGAGTTTATGTACTTGGGATCCGGGTTCCACTCCTGTCTTCCCTACAGTCCGTCGTTCTGGTTCCTGTCTGCACCAACCTCCAGTCACTCCCTGCTTTCCCTTGCTGCCTTTGGTCCACCTGCACCGGTTCATTCAACCCCATCCCCTTCTGCCTCAGGCAGTTTTGGCATTTTGTTCCTGCTGCCTGGAGTGTTCTCCCCACCTCCATCACCTTGATCTAGGTCCCTGGGGAAGTGACCCATTAGACTAAGTCAGTTTTCTAGTTTAAATGCTTTCATACTGTTTTTCAGCACTATCATGGTTGTAATTTTGTGCTTATTTGTGTGGTTATTTAATTCTTCCCTCTACTAGACTGCTCTATGAAGGGAGGGTCCTTATGTATTCACTGCTACATCTCATTACTTAATGCCTGGCATGTGGAAGCCACTCCTTAAGTGTTTATGGAGTGATTCCACACGTGCTACACAAGCATGCTGAAAGAACGAGGCTTCAGGGCACCTCGTTCGCTCAGTCCATCCCTGTGTGTCTGCTAGAGAATATCTGGGGTTGGAGGTAAAGTAACAGGGAACACAATACTGCCCCCTGTTAGCTTGGAAGTGAAGGGGCTTCCAGCACCCTGATCTCTGACCTTTTCATAATTGCCAACAGGTCTCTCAGCCAGGACGTGTGGATGCCCATTCACCAAGTCTCATGGTAGGAAGTCACTGCCTCCTTTCCCTCACTTGTCTTGTGAAGCCTCCACCTCCTACTCTGTGCATCTACCCTGCCCGCTGGCCCTGGGCCCAGACCCTGCCATGGCCCTTGCTGTGGCCCTCGACAGGCTCAGGCAGGGCCCTTTGCTCCCATCCTGAAGGTAGTAAGCAAACCCCTGCCCAAACCAGGGCCTGACTGAGGCTCTTGAGGGGGGAGGGTTGTACAGGTATCATAGACTGCGGGTCCCTCCTCCTCCCCCAAACTGCCCCTCCCCAGGATTTTAGAGCCAGAGGAGCCCTGGTGACTATCTCACCCAACCCCGTGGTACACCTGCCAGAGACATGTCATGGGGTGGCGAGAGAATGGGGCTGGCACCCAGGGATCCCTGGGGTGCTGGTGTGTGTCCTTTCAGGAGGTGGTGACGTTTGGCGATGTGGCTGTGCACTTCTCTCGGGAGGAGTGGCAGTGTCTGGACCCTGGCCAGAGGGCCCTCTACAGGGAGGTGATGCTGGAGAACCACAGCAGTGTGGCTGGACTAGGTGAGGCTGCACCTTGATACCTCCCTCCCCTGCATCATCAGTCAGTACCCACCCAATCAGGCCTCTAGCAGAGGCTGGGGATATGGGGGTCAGGCCCCTGTGGGATAAATGGGCCTTGGACCTGGGAGTGTGCCAGGCTCATTCCTGGCTTTGCATATGTCATGTGGTTCAGCCCCCATGGGGTAGGTGGAATTCTGGGAGTGAATAAAGCCTCTTTTTCCTAAGCTAGTAAATTAACTTGTGAGAAATAGAATCCAAATTTGAAATAGCTTAGATAAAAGAGAAATTATTGGCTTGGGAAAGCCAAGGAAATGGTCGTACAACCAGAGCAAAGGGTGGCAGCAGTGCCCTCAGGGCCGCTGTGTGGATGCTGTCAGGGTGTCCCCTCACCCCTCCTATCCTGCCATCAGTTTTCCTCTCCCATCCTTATCACCACCTCAGGCAGCTACTCCAGCACTCTTCATGTCTGACTTTGAGTTTGTGTTCTCACACGATGTGTCCTGTTGTTGGATTGGGACTTTGCGAAGGGGGTGTGTGTCTAACATGCTCCTCGCTGTGCTCCTCGCTTGTTACCAAACTCTCTGCTGGTTGGCCCCATGCTGTCTCCAGCCCTACATGAGCATGCACCATTGCACGTATCTCTAGCGCATGAGCATCCTGGACCCTTGAGAGTGTGTGGGGCAGGAGTAGGGTAAGTGAAGGTGTAGTTGGTTGGCCAGGTGTTTAGTGGGGTGCTGAACCTGGCCCACATCCTTCTGTCCTGGCTAGTCTGGCAGAGTACAGCTCTCTGATATTTTGCCAGTCAAATAAATGTACAGTGAGAGTTGACTGTGGTCTGTTGTCATTTTTCTGATTTCTGCTGAGCTCAAGCATCTTTCACACTCTCATTCCTCTGCTAGGTTCTTCAGTAAAGTGTCTGTTCAGAGGCTTTGCCCAGTTTCTACTGGAGTTGCTGTGCCTTACTGATTTGAAGGTGTTTGTTATTTCTTGTATTAGATTTCATCAAATCTGAGGTGCTATACATTGTAAAACACATGATTATTTTATGTACTTGGCTTTATTTTAAGAAAGGTAGAATGCTGCTCATTATACAACACATTTTTTTCTTATCACTTCAATTTATTTTATAAGGAGCTCTTAGAATTGTTTAAACCTGGCTTACCGTGTATTAATGAAATAGAAAGGAAAAGATGCATAGAATGAATTGGCTAGGGTACTCCTAATGTTTTTCATGACTTATAGTGAATCACTCTCTGGATCGATATCTGTGTTTGTGCTTCCCACATGATGGTAACTTGTGAGCTTGGCCATCAAGGGGTGATGCAGCTTATTGTAAATATTGTCAGGGTTTTCTCCCATCCAGTGAGGCTGATGGTTGGGCTTTCTTACCTGGCATATAGCAGCCATTCTTTCTGTGTGGCTCTCAGTGACAAACCAGATAGCTTCATTGGCTGTGCATAAAGAGCGTTAAAGACAGCGTAAAGAGCAGTTAAACTAAGCATATATTTTAAGATGGTGCTGAGGACTCAACTGCAGCAGTGAGGATCTGAACAGCTGTGGTCAAGTTCATTTGTGCACAGGTAGTGATGGTATGTCACAGCTGCGACCTGGTTGGTGACATCAGTTCCAAGATGTGTCTCATTTAGAGGTGTGAAAGTGTTTTATAAAAAGTCTATCTTGGAATACGTCAAATATGATAATGCCAGGTAGGTTTTGTACATTGTGAATATCTTTTCCCCTTCTCTTGTGTTTGTTAACTTTGTTAGGTCATATTTTAATGTAATTAAATTCTTCAGTTTTTTCCTGTGGACTGTGCCTCTGAGGTTTTATTTAGGCTGGGAGCGGTGGCTCACGCCTGTAATCCTAGCACTCTGGGAGGCTGAGGCAGGTGGATCGCTTGAGGTCAGGAGTTCGAGACCAGCCTAAGCAGGAGTGAGACCCCATCTCTACCAAAAATAGAAAGAAATGATTTGGACAGCTAAAAGTCTATATAGAAAAAATTAGCTGGGCATGGTGGCGCATGCCTGTAGTCCCAGCTACTCGGGAGGCTGAGGCAGTAGGATCGCTTAAGCCCAGGAGTTTGAGGTTGCTGTGAGCTAGGCTGATGCCACGGCACTCACTCTAGCCCGGGCAACAAAGCGAGACTCTGTCTCAAAAAAAAAAAAAAAAAGTTTTCCCTGGCCAGGAACGGTGGCTCATGCCTGCAATCCCAGCACTTTGGGAGGCCAAAGCAGGAGGACCGTTTGAGGCCAGGAGTTTGAGATCAGCCTGGGAAACATAGCAAGACCCTGTCTCTACAAAAAAAAAAATTAGCTGTGTGTATTGGTATGTACCTGTAGTTCAATCTGCTTGGGAGGCTGAGGCAGAAGGATTGCTTTGCTTGAGCCCAGGAGTTTGAGGTTTGTTTTGGCAAAATCCCTGGACAATATAGAAAAACCACCTCCCAAACTGAGAGGGAATCAAGAGACCGAAGAATGTTCTGACTAGTCCAGCTTGATGAGTTAGATGAGTTTCTTAGAGGTTACCAGGGTGCTTGCTCCTGGGCAGCAGCTTCTTGCAGGCAAAATCTACACCTGCCCACCCTGTGGTGTTGCCTTAAGTCTCTTCCTGGTAAATGACACAGAGCTTTTTTTTTTTGAGACAGAGTCTCGCTTTTGTTGCCTGGGCTAGAGTGAGTGCCGTAGCGTCAGCCTAGCTCACGGCAACCTCAAACTCCTGGGCTTCAGCGATCCTACTGCCTCAGCCTCCCGGGTAGCTGGGACTACAGGCATGTGCCACCATGCCCGGCTAATTTTTTCTATATATATTTTAGTTGGCCAGATTATTTCTTTCTATTTTTTTAGTAGAGATGGGGTCTCGCTCTTGCTCAGGCTGGTCTCGAACTCCTGACCTTGAATGATCCACCCGCCTTGGCCTCCCAGAATGCTAGGATTACAGGGCGTGAGCCACCGCGCCCGGCCGACACAGAGCTTTTATATTGTATCTTTGCTTGTTCACAGTGAGGCAAATCACGCATGCCCAGTACCCTCATCGTGACCTGTCATACAATCCATGTTATTAATGGTATTAATTCTCCACTAGGTGGGGATTTTAGTATTACAATACAATTAGTTGATGGGCGCTGTAGGACAGCCAAAGTAGCTCTAAAGCAGTCAGGGCCCAGTCTCAGCCAGCGGCTTCAAGGCAGGAAGGTGCTGAGACACTTTCCCCTCTCCCTCCCCAGTAGTTTTCTTGCTTGATCTACTTTGTAGCAATTTTGTTGCTGAGCATTCCGAGCTAGTACAGCACAATGTTTCTGTTATTGTCTCTTTAAAAAAAAAAAAGTTCAGCTCTACTCCAAGGTCATTGAGATGGCCTACATTTTCTCCTGTGCACTTTATAGTTCATCTTTTCCATTTATACCACAGCTTCACATTTCTGTTGGAATATAAGTAAAAATCCTGTTTTATTTTTGTCAGAATGTTAAACTATTTCCCCAACATCATTTACAAAACAATTCTTTTCTTGTTGATATGTGGAACCACCGTTTTCATGTATGAAATGGTGTGTTTCTGAGCCCTGTTCTCTTCCCTGAATCCCTCTTGTGGGCTAGCTCACTGCTTTTTGTTTATTTGGCTTTGTTTTTGGTTTGTTTGTTTTTTTTTTTTTGGTTGGTTGGTTTTGCTTTGGTTTTCTAGTACGTCTTAATACCTGATAGTATAACTCACCCTTTTTATTCTTTTTCTTTTTATTTTTTGAGACAGAGTCTTGCTCTGTCACCTAGGCTGGAGTGCAGTGGCATCATCGCAGCTCACTGTAGTTTCCAACCTCTGGGCTCAAGTGATCCTTCTGCATTTGCCTCCGGAGTAGCTGGGACTACAGGCCCACACCACTGTGCCTGGCTAATTTTTTCTATTTTTAGTAGAGATGGGGTCTCACTTTGCTCAGGCTGGTCTCAAACTCCTGACCTCAAGTGATCTTCCTGCCTTGGCCCCCCAGAGTGCTAGGATTATAGATGTGAGTCACTGTGCCTGGCCCCTTGTCATTCTTTTTAAAGGTTCATATACCTACTCTTTGGTAATAGAATAATTTTTTCATATAAATTTCAGAATAAGTTTAGTTCCTCAAAAGGGCCACTAGAATTTTATCTGGGAGTGCTTTGAATTTGTAGCTAGTATAAAGAGAATTAACATCTTTCTGATAGCAAATGTTCCTGTCCAAGACCATGGAATGTGTCTGCCTTTTTTCTACTTATCTTCTGTGTCTTTATTAGTGGGTTTTTTTTTTCCTGTCCCATCTTGAAGGCAAACTTTATTAGTGTTTTGAAACAGAGGGTCTCGTGTCATTCTAGAAGGTTTGGTTTTTGTTGCTTTGTGAGTGTATGTTACTGTTTTTAGCTGATTGCTGCTGTACAGAAATGCTGTTGGTTTTGGAAGCTGATCTTATATTTGGCAACTCTGTGGTGCTTCCTTGCTAGTTCAGTATTGGTCAGTGCTAGTTCAGTGATTCTGTTTTGTTTTCCTGGAGCAGGGTGTGTGCAGATAAGTTGAGTATTTTCTCTCTCAGCCCTCTCTGTTCACATTTCTCTGCCTTAGCAGGGGCCAGCCCAGTGTTAAACAGGACCCCTGCAGGCATGCATGTTGTGTTCCTGATTTTAAAAGGAATGCAGCTACATAAACAGAGGAAAAGTTGGCTAAGGAGTTTTGTTTTTAATCATAAATAAGTATTGAATTTCAAATTCTTTGTATCAATTGAGATACTGATTTTTTTTCTTTATTAGTGAAGGAAATTACATTGATATATTTTCTTATGTTCCTGGAAAAACCCTCTTTAAATCGTGATATTTATATATAAATTTTGATACCCCTTTCGACTCAGCCAATATTGTTTTTGAATTTTTGTATTCCTGTTCATAAGCACAATGGACTTATGTATTTCTTTGTGTGTATTGTCCTTACATAATTTTGGCATTTGGCATACAAGTAGAACTCATCTATAAAACCTGGGCCTTGGGCTTTTGGAGAAGGAAGGTGTTGGACTAGCATTTACGTGTCCTTAATGGTCTCCGCAACCTTTTGAATTTCCACTTGTACTAATTTTGTCATTTTTAGTTTTTCTACAAATCAATCCATTCATTTAGATTTTCAAATTTTTTGTATGTTTTAGTTTTTCTTTCCTTTCATTTTTAATCTGTTTGTAGTTGTTTCCCTTATTTATTTTTTGGCAGCATCTTCTCACTATGTTGACCTGATCAGTTTTGCCATGAGACTGTCATATTAATCTTTTTAAAGAACTGGGTTTTGGCTTTGCTGATCTTTTTTTGAAGGTGGGTAGGAGTCAAGGATGTTGTTGTTATGTGTCTTTGTTCTATATTTCATTGAATCCTGCCTAACCTTCATTATTTGCTTCCTTTTTTATTTATTTGGGTTTGTTGTATATTGATCCTAATATTTACCTCATTTGTGTTTTACAATTGTGGTTTCTAGTAGACATTTAAAAATAGAAAATTTTGCCAGGCATAGTGAGACCCTGCCTCTAAATAAATAAAATAGTAATTCATTATTTAGTTTCTAAGTAGCTAATAGTTTCTAAGCTATCTTTTTGTGGTTAATTTCATTATGATGCATTTGGTTGGTGCATGTTCTGCAGTATTGTTCTTTGGTACATCCATGACTCCCTTCATGGCCTGACCTAAGGATGTTTCTCTGTTCCACTGTGCTTGGAGAGAACACGTGTTTCCTGTTGAGTATAGAGTCCTGCCTGCCTCTGAGGACTTGAGCTTATTGGCTGTAGACCTTTAGAATTTGTTTGCCTGCTTTTTTCCTCCTTGTAGAGGGAAACCTCTAGCTGGAGTAGTTGGCTGGCCCTTAGATTCCTGTACTGACCGGTATTGGAGGGGATGTGGGGCTGCACCACAGCGTGGGGATGGCGACTGGTGGCCCTGCGAAGGCAGAGTGCCAGGTGGGAACCCCACAGGTCTCCAACACTTCCTAGTCTGCCAAGAGGAAGCAGGCTCTGAGGGGTCCTTTGTACAGGGACTCAAGGCTGGGAGGCCACCAGGTGAAGATTGGACTTTGGAGCTTTCTGATTTAGAATTTGCTTCATTTGTTTATTTTTGTTGTTCTTAATCTTGTGTCTTAACTACCCCTACCTCTTGGAGCATCTCTGCTTTCTGAACTGAGAGACAGCCCAGCTCTGCTGAGTGAAGTGCTGGCTTGTGTTTGAGTTTCTCTTTCCCTCTCCCCTGAGTTCCAGGGGTAGGGCTAGCCCCCGTTCTTTGTAGACTCTTTGGCAGAGTCCCCTGGAGATCATGGGAGTCCAGGTGTCTCTTGCTGTCCAGCCTCAGGAACTCGACAGATCTGGACAGCAAGGGCTGCTATATGCCCAGATCCTTACCCACCCCACCCCTGCTCCCACAGAGGCTCTGCCTGTCCCCTCGTAGCCCCCTGTCCCTTTATGCCTGGAAACCAGGGGTGGCTGAGCCCTGTGCCATGCTCCCACCACACCGACACTGTCTCCTTCTCTGCCGCATACACAGCAGGATTCCTGGTCTTCAAGCCTGAGCTCATCTCCCGGCTGGAGCAGGGACAGGAGCCGTGGGTCCTCGACCTGCAGGGAGTGGAGGGGACAGAGGCATCAAGGACCTCTCAGACAGGTGAGGCTCAGGCCTTGTTGCAGAGAAGCTCTTTAAGGAGAAACCTCAGGTGGAGGCTGGGGGTGGGTCCCAATGGCCATGCTGGGCTACCTGACAGCACCACTGGGTAACTGGGGGCCGGCCTGTAGGAGGAAGCATATAGAGCAATTGTGGGGCTGCCTTGAGAGAGACCAAACCATAGAAAAGCCACAGAATATCTCATTTCAGAAAAAAGGGAGTTTTTGAAATCATATCACATTTTGTTCAATTTCTATTTTACCAATACTGTTGTTAAGCAAAAGTACAAACCTATGGATCCAAGTGAAGCATTAAACTTGGCTCTTGACAGTCTCTCCTCGGGTGAACATGTTGTCTGATGCAGCTCCCTCCAGAACTTCTCAGAGCCCAGGTGGCCCCAGCCTCTCAGATCAGGCTTCAGGGTGCATAGGTCTCCTGGGACTGCCACAACAACACACCACACACTGGGAGGCTTAAAACAACAGAAATTTATTGTCTGACAGCTATGGAGGCCAGAAGTCTGAAATCAAAGTGTCGGCAGGGTCATGTTCCCTGAGAAGGCTCTAGGGAAAGATACTTTCTTGCTTCTTCCAGCATCTAGTGGTTTTCTGGCAACTCTTGGCCTCATTGGGTTTTGGCTGCATTCCTCTAATTCTGCCTCCATCTTCACATGATCCACTTCTCCCTGTGTCTCTAGTTTTACATGGCTATCTCCTTATAAGGACACCAGTCATGGATTAGGGGCCACCGTATTGACCTCAGTGTAACTAATTACATCTGCAATGACCCTGTTTTTAAGTAAGGTCACCAATCTGAGTGTGAGCAAGACCCCCATCTCTACTAAAAATAGAAAAAAATCAGCTGGGCGTGGTGGTGCACACCTGTAGTCCCAGCTACTCTGGAGGCTGAGGCAGGAGAATCCCCTGAGCCCAGGAGTTGAAGGTTACAGTGAGCTATGATGACACCACTGCATTCTAGCTGGGGCAACAGAGTGAGACTCTGTCTCAAAAACAAAACAAAAACAAAAACAAAACAACTCCAGCCCCTTGTTAAAATATTTCCAAGGTGGAGGGGAAATTTTTAAAGAGGGCGCCATGGCAAAAAAGCCAGCTACAGTTGGCAGAATTAGGTAGTTCAGTGGGTTTATATATAACAAGTGGTCCTTATTGTGATGAAGAAACATTAAAAAGTGTCACCTTCATTGAGGTGAGAGCCACTGTTGATGTATCCTAGCACTTGCTTGCAAACCTGAGCGTAGGGCAGGAATGCAGCCTCTGAGATTAAAATATTCAGTAGCACAAAACCAGAATGTGTTAATGAGTAAAGTGGAAATGCCCAGACATGTAATTTGCTCCAGCTGGTGCAGCGAGTATCTGATATCCAAGGATACTGGCCCAGAATGTGAGAGAGAAGGCAGGGCCTCAGCTGTGACCTCCCCACACTCTTGCCCACCAGCATATTCCCTGGTGGGTGATTCCTGGCACCCCTTGGAGGCCTGTCAGCCTAGCCCCTGCTTAGCCTCTGCTCCTTGGCAAGACATGCCCACCCCTCTCTGAGGGACAACCACTTCGAGAGTGAGGTTTCATTTTTTTATAAGTGCTTGCATTTTCTCAGCAGTTATCCAAAGCTTGCTGGAAGGTGAGAGAACCTTTGACTTCAGTTGCAGGTCCCTGGGTCCCTGGGGGGCTGCCACGGGGGAAGCTGTCAGTGGTAGGTAGGGACAGAAAAAAATAGGCCATGCAAGCCAAGGCCACACAGGAGGCCAAGGCTGCCTGGAGCCAGGTGGCTGTGGACTGCCAGGTAGCCAGAGGCGGCTGAGGCTAGTGCTGCAGCAGGCTGGGTGGTGCCCTGCTATCATGCAGGGAGGTGAGAACTTTAAAATGCAACCCAAGCTTCTTATAGATCTAGTCACAGGGAAGCAGAGGGAAGGAAAATCGAGTGTAGTTGGGTGGGTTTGTAATGTCCTCATCCTTAGGTCTTTGGTGCTCTTGGTCACAAACTGCTTAACCATATAGAGGTTTTATTCTCATGCAGCAGGAGGCCCTGGGCAATACCTGTCTCAGCAGTGCCAGGGGCTGCACCATGCTCTCTCCCAGCTCTCCTCAGGGGCCTCCACATCACAGGCAGGGGTAGAGGAGGAGCAGTGCTTGCTGCATATCTCTGCCCTGCTTTCCCATCCTCGTGGTAGAGGAAGGCTTGGGAAGAAGGCTGAGCAAGCCCTGTGGAGGGAACTGTTGCCAAGGTTGTGTGATGTATGGGGGACAGAGAAGTGGGTCAGGATCAGGCATGTAGGTGTCCTGTGTCTTCACAGCACTCAATGCATACTCCTGCCGCACCGCAGGTTGAAAGGGCTGAGTTGGGCGCATAGACCTGAGCCTGTTCCTGATTCTCTAGCTGTGTGGCCTTGCACAAGCTGCTTGACCTCTGAGCCAGTCTCCTTGTCTGAGGTACAGGGATTCCACTGACCTCATTGGGTTGTTGAAGATTAATTAAAGAATGAGCAGGAATTATTCCTCGTACACAGAAGAGGCTCATTTGGTGGTAGCCCTTGGCTCACTGCAGGACTGACTGGAAGACCTTCACAGATTCCTGGAAGCTGGTGAATTGCCACCAATGGCAATAGGTGTGGGCAGAAACCGAGAGGTTGAAGCCTTGTAACTGGGCTATGGATTCACCGTGGGGTAGACTCAGACTGGTTATGGCTATGGCCATACAACTGTGGTTGTGGTCATGGACATCAGGGAGACATCTGACCTCATCAGGGTGATGGCACAGTGAGAATGAAGCCTACGTGTATTTGGAGAGTCAAGAAGGAAAGCAGATGTCAGGAAGGCCTCCTGGGGGGAAGGTGTGGATAAGTGCACTCCTCCAGAAACTTGCAACCCTAGGAAAGGAGAATTCAGTATAGGCTAGTGGGGCTGGCCACTTAGGGCTGAGGGACTGGCAAGGGATGTGGTCAGGTACAAGTTGATGAGAGAGGCTTGGAGGCAGCTAGAGGAAGCAGAGGGCTCTAGAGTCCTGCTCAGAGAAGCCCACCCCAGTGAAGAGCCATGAACAGCTTGAGTACCCAGCTCCCCTCTGGGTTCACCCAGGTAAGCCCCTCGGCAGGTCTTTGGCCTCTGTCTTTCTGACCCCTGCCCATCCCCTCTGTTCACAGTTCAGACTCCATCTGTACTCCTCCCTCAACAGGGAGGATGCTGGGAGCCTGTGGTCCCCTCTTGTTAAGTGTCCCATCCTCTCAGGCTTGGTTTGTCTAGTCTCACTCTGTCGCTTCACAGACTTTGCCTCACACCAGTTCCCCATAGGATGGACTTCGTTGCTCATGTACCCATTTAGGGCGTAGCTCTCAGCACTCTGTCTAGTACATAATGAGCACTTCATTGTTGAATGAATGAACAAAACAAAAAGTATAAATGAAACCAAAATTTGAGAACTGCCCGAGGCATTTTACCTCCTAGTGTTTTCCACTTGGGGTGTATGGTAGTGCTCAATGCAGTCTGTCCTGGGAAATGATGACCCCTGACCCCCATACCCGGTAGTCTTTGTCCTTTCTCTGAGCGCAGGACATAAGAGCTCTTTATTTCCTGTTTATTTCAGATTATATAATTAGGACTGGCAGTGAACAGGCCTGTGAGGACATGGACATTCTAAAATCAGAATCTCCCAGGAAGATGGTCAAACCCCCCCCCCAGGATTTTCCTCAGAGTCTTGGCTTTGGAGACATTTCTGATTCTGAGTTCTGGTCAGAGAGTCATCTGAGCAGTCCTGGGGTGAGAGTGATGGGCTCTGTCTTCCAGAGAAACTGTTTGAATGAGCAGACTGTAGCTCATAAGACCCTCACCAAGGACAGTGTCCCGGGACATAAGGAGCTGGGGGCCAGTGGCCTGGATTGCCAGTCTGAAAAAAGTCAGAGAGAGAGAACAGAAGGGACTCTCCAGAGATGTGAGGTTTGTGGCAAAGGTTTCAAGTCCACTTCAGATACGACTCTACATTGGGAAATTAATACTCAGAAGAAACGTAACAGATGTCACGAATGCCAAAAAAGATTACCTGACTGCTTGAGTCCAAGTAACTGCCATGGAGAAAAGCCGTATGAATGTGTGGAGTGTGGGAAGGTCTTCAGGCTATGCTCACAGCTTAATCAGCATCAGAGAATCCACACTGGAGAGAAGCCATTTAAATGCATTGAGTGTGGAAAAGCCTTCCGCCTGAGCTCAAAACTTATTCAACATCAAAGAATTCATACTGGAGAGAAGCCATACAGATGTGAGGAGTGTGGGAAAGCTTTTGGTCAGAGCTCAAGCCTCATCCACCATCAGAGAATCCATACAGGAGAGAGGCCCTATGGTTGTCGTGAGTGTGGGAAAGCTTTCAGTCAGCAGTCACAGCTGGTCAGACACCAGAGAACTCACACTGGAGAGAGGCCCTACTCGTGCAAAGAATGTGGGAAGGCCTTCAGCCAGAGTTCAACTCTCGCTCAGCATCAGAGGATGCACGCTGGGGAGAAATCTCAAATCCTCCGAGCCTCAGATAGCTCAAGCCTTGTTGCACATCAGAGAATTCATGCTGTAGAGAAACCATTTAAGTGTGATGAGTGTGGGAAAGCTTTTAGGTGGATCTCTCGTCTTAGTCAGCATCAGCTAATTCACACTGGGGAAAAACCCTATAAATGCAACAAGTGTACAAAAGCTTTTGGGTGTAGCTCCCGGCTTATTCGCCATCAGAGAACTCACACTGGAGAGAAACCATTTAAATGTGATGAGTGTGGAAAAGGCTTTGTTCAAGGCTCACACCTTATTCAGCATCAGCGAATTCATACTGGAGAGAAACCTTACGTGTGTAATGACTGTGGAAAAGCCTTTAGCCAGAGCTCCAGCCTTATTTACCATCAGAGAATTCATAAGGGAGAGAAGCCCTATGAATGCCTCCAGTGTGGAAAAGCTTTCAGTATGAGCACACAACTTACAATACACCAAAGGGTGCACACTGGAGAGAGGCCCTACAAATGTAATGAATGTGGGAAAGCCTTCAGCCAAAACTCCACCCTTTTCCAACACCAGATAATTCATGCAGGTGTGAAGCCCTATGAGTGTAATGAATGTGGAAAAGCCTTTAGTCGGAGCTCATATCTTATTGAACACCAGCGTATACACACTAGAGCCCAGTGGTATTATGAATATGGGAATACTCTGGAAGGTTCCAACTTTGTGAGCCGGAAAAAAGTTAATACTATAAAGAAACTGCATCAATGTGATGACTGTGAGAAAATATTCAGGTGGCGCTCACATCTAATTATACATCAGAGAATTCACACTGGAGAGAAGCCTTATAAATGTAATGACTGTGGCAAAGCTTTTAATCGGAGCTCTAGGCTTACTCAGCATCAGAAAATCCACATGGGATAGACCATTTACCTGTATAAATGTGAATAAACCTATAGCCTTAACTTATTTTATATGTGTTCATTTATACTGACAAAAATTTACAATATTGAGTGGGAATGATTCAGAATTCCTCTCTTAAGAAAGAGTATCCAAATTCATACAAAATGTGTTTATTTGCTGGAATGTGAGACCTTAACCTGTTTAATAAAGCCTGTGTCCCTTGCACTCAGGGTGTAATGTGCAGAGTTTTCAGTTCACAGAGGGGACACCCCAGGTCTCTGTGGATGTGGAAGAGCCACAAGGAAGGCCCTATGGGCTCTGTCAGGCTGAGTAAGTTAGAAGTTATCCAAAATGTTTTCCCTCAATGATCAGCTGCTCACACTGTCTTCAACAATAAGGAGATGTATTAGCTCATGTTAGAGGAAGACCAAAAGAGGAGTGCCTAGAATTCCCTTCTAACTTCTTCACCTAACTCCTTTTCTTAAAACTCATCAACCCGGACCAAAGGGTCCCAGACCCATTCTCTTCAGAGAGGTAGGCCAGGTGAGCAAATGCATGCCATCATTGTTGGTATGTTTGGTGTTCCCTGTGCACAGATCAGTGCTAGGCACAGAAACCATTCTGGTGTCATGGCAAGGATTTTGAAGTCATACCTGGGTCTTGCTATGTTGCTCAAGGATATCATTGCCCTCTCTGGAACTCAAAGCCTATTTGCTTATCTGAAAATATGCACTGTTAAAGGGTAGTGATGAGAATTAAACAATATACAGGAATGCTTCTTTAAGTGTGTCTGGCAGAGAATGATCACTTGAATGAATTCAAACACCCCCCAGTCTGCACCAGCATCTCCAGCCACACCCCAGCACAGGGACCCAGACCTTCAGGCTGGATGGCTGTCTTATTGGTCTAGTCACCCCACTATACAGGGGAAGCCACCCAGAGAGGTCAGGATGTGTATTGTTTATGCTCTATAACAAATTTCTCCAAAATTCTTAAGCCTAGAACACAAGCTGCCAAGAACTATGAGGGTCTGAGATTTTATCCTTTCTACAGGCTAATAAAATCCTGTTGTTTCATCTGGCAGGAGATGGCTGATGTGTTACTCACAGTGGTGGTCAGGGCCACATTCACTCCCCTCACCTGCAACGTCCCACTGGGTGGTGCAGAGAGCCCCAGTAGGTACATTTACAGAGTGTGTGTCAGTGGAGAAACTCGAAGGTTGTGAGTAAACCTGCTCTGTTGGGAGCTAAGGGCCATTGCCTCATCCCTTGGATTTTCTGCTGCCAACACAGCCTTGAGAAATGGCCCAGGTGAAGCATCGTAAGGCCTTCATGTTGCACACAGTAAGAACATGTAGGGAAGCCTGGCTGACGGCACATCGCTTCTCTCAGTGATCTGCTCAAGGCCTAATGCTTTTGTTGGCTAAAATTGAATTCTGGCACAAATCTGCCACTCCATCGGCCACACCTTTCACCTAAGAGCAGCTGGGACTACTATATCCATTTGATCCTCTCACAGAGCATCTAATTAAAGCCACTATCCACAAGCCCCATGCAGCAGCAAGACGCCAAGAGCAGTGCTGACCTCGGCCCTACCCCCAACATCCTGGTCATTCAGCTGTCAGCCAGTTGCAAGGTGACTGGTAGGCCTTATTTCAGACAGCCTGCCACCTGTTATGACTCATAAGACCTGCTGATCTTTGGTGTCTGCCAATAAATACAGAGAAATATTTGGGCCTGAAAGACCCCATTCCTTAACAGACACTTTGTGGCCCCATTCTCCCATAAACAAATGTGTAGCCCAGAGTGACACAGGTCATGTTGCTAGGTTAAACACCATGGCAAGAAGGCCAGATGCGGTGGCTCACATCTGTAATCCTAGCACTCTGGGAGGCCAAGGTGGGTGGATTGTTTGAGCTCAGGAGTTCGAGACCAGCCTGAGCAAGAGCGAGACCCCCGTCTCTACTAAAAAAAATAGAAATCATATGGACAACTAAAAATATATATATAAAAATAAGCTGGGCATGGTGGTGCATGCCTGTAGTCCCAGCTACTCAGGAGGCTGAGGCAGTAGGATCACTTAAGCGCAGGAGTTTGAGGTTGCTGTGAGCTAGGCTGATACCACGGGACTCTAGCCTGGGCAACAGAGTGAGACTCTGTCTCAAAAAACAAACAAACAAAAAAACACCATGGCAGGGCCACTGAGAAGCCATGGCCTTAATCACTATGCGTGGCATTACCCAAGAGCAACTTATAAATTTGTATCAGATTGAAGCAGGTTATTCTGGTCCATGTGTTTGCAGGTTTGGGGGCTTTCGTTGTTGGCAGGGGGCACAGCAGAGTCCAGGATGGTTGTGTCCACATGAGTTTCTGTCTTTACAGCCTGTAGATGGGGGTCTGAGTGATCACCAGCCGCTACTGCTGAACTTGGGCATGCCACGAGTGTGTGCACAGGCTGCAGTGTTGGTCCCAGGGGTAAAACTCGTTGTCCCCTTACCTACACCTGCACCGTTGGGGGTTGCTCCCAGTGTGCCAGGATGGTGGCTCTCCATGGGCAGAAAGTCAGCATCCACTTCAGTTGCTGTGACTGTGCCCCTTCCCTAGCTGCCTTCTGCTTGCACACTGTGGAGTACATACCTGATGTCCCTGCCTTGGCCTGTGGGCTACTGCCGAGGTTCCTGGCAGATAATGCACTCAGGTCACTCACCTTCATATCTAACACAAGATTCGGCAGAGTTTTTCGGTAATGGACTGTAAGAGTTTAAGGCTTTGTGGGCCAGCCAGTAACGGGACAAGAGTCAAGGTACCAGTGAACGTGACACAATCCCCACTACCCGCAACACCTGGTACTGGCCTCTCCAAAATGCTGCTCATTAAAAATCTGACTCTATCTCCCTGGCCTCTTCTCGGTCCTTTGTGAGGCAACTTCCTGGTTCATGATCAGTACAAAAGTGGCAGAAGGTTATTTGGGAAGTTCTGAAAATTCCAGATTGTGCCCTAAGCATAATGCTTGTTTCTTTCCTTTACGATCAGGTAGCCAAAAAGGGGCAGGAGATTCAAACTTCATTCTGCTTTCAGCACCTGGATTCTCTCTTTGGACTGACATGGTTTCTGGAGGTTTGTTCACCATGTTGACTTCTGATTAATCCCTGTTCAGGAATGCCTCTGAGATTTCTACTTATCTACTCTTACTGTAAATCCTGCCCCCAAACAACCTTGACCATAATTCTGCCCTTGGGCAGACTCACGTAGCATTATTGCCTTTCCCTAAGATGTTGACTTCAATTGTCATACGTAACCCCTCCTATGGGTGTTAAGTCCTGGCTCTGGGTGGGTGGTGGTGTGCATCTACCATCTCACGGAGGCCCCTCACACGGCCTCTGTCCATAAGTCCCTATTAAATGTTTCTTTCTGAGAAACTGGATAAGCCAGCCATGTTCTTCAGCTTCTCAGCTTCCTCAGACTTGGGGGCAGGTTTGCATAGACCTGCCCATAGAGGAACATGGTCGTAGATCAAAGTCCGGCAAACTAGGGCTTTGCCGCCTGCTTTCTATGGTCTAAGAGCTAAGAGTGGTTTTTACATTTCTAACTGGTTGGGAAGGACTGTTAAGGTAGGATGGTGAAGCACCAAGAAGAGTCAGACCTAGGCTTTTCAAGCTGTGAGACTTTGGACAAATCCCTCCTTGTCTCTGGATTTTAGCTCCTAATGGGTAAATTAAAGGGGTTGGATATGATAATCTCTAATGTCCTTTCCAACTCTAAAAGGCAAAAACTTCCTTTAAATAAGTGTTCCCCAAACTGTTCCAAGAATACAGTTAGTAGGCCAGGCACGATGACTCACGCCTGTGATCCCAGCACTTTGGGAGGCTGAGGAGGGAGGATCATTTGAGCCCAGGGGTTGGAGACCAGCCTGGGCAACACAGCAAGACCTCGTCTCTACAAAAAGTTTTAAAAATTAGCTGAGTGTGGTGGTACACACCTGTAGTCCCAACTACTGAGGAGGCTGGGGCAGGAGGATCACTTGAGCCTAGGAGCTTGAGGTTGCAGTGAGCTATGATCGTGCCACTGCACTGCAGCCTGGCAGCTGAGCAAGAACCTGTCATTCATTCATTCATACATATAAATAAATAAACAAACAAAAGAAGACTATTTTGTGACATTTGAAAATTACATTAAAACCTACTTTCAGTGGGCAAAGTGTCTCTGGGACCCGGCCATGCCCATTCTGCATCAGCAACATGTCTCACACTAGCTAACTCCCTGCTGTGGCCTGGGCTCTCTGTCCAGGGATTTGGGAACAGCGTATTTAAAGGAGAAGGCTATATGAAAAGAAAGGAGATGGGGGGTGGGTAGGCAGTATGGCAAATAATTACATACTTGTGAAGCTCTAATTAGTGCTCAGTAAATCTATATTTTACGTAAGTTGAACGTTCAAAAAGGGAGTAGGGAAAAGTCAATTATGTTGTCTGCTTCAGAGCAGGCAGAGGAGTGGCCAATCTCATCTGTTCTTGACTCACATCTGTGGAGAAACTGGCAATTGACATTGTCAGTGTGAAACTTAACAGAATTCAGGTCCAAGGATTTATTTGGGTTGTAGCTCCAAGTTTATAATTGGCACGTGCATGTTTTATAGGGGCCATATACCCTAAAAAATTTAGGACTAACTAGGCAACTCCCTGTACTCAATCTGTGAAGAGCCATCTGGAAAGGCAAAGGACTTTTGTTGTGGGAAACTGGCTTACGTGTAAAACACTATTTCTTTTGGGGTGGGGACGGCAGTGCTGCATGATTCAATTCTCAGGCTCAGTATCCCTTTTGACATGAGTTTTGGGGGATCCAAGATTTTATTCTTCCTCCGTAAGGATGAGGAGTCTTTTTTTAGCCTCATCATGTGAAAAAGACACATGATAGTTGTGGTCCTGCCCTAAGGCAAGGGTGTTTGAGTACACGTTAAATTGAAGCTACTGTTTGGATTTGAGATCTAAGACATGGAAAACATTCACCCCCACCTGGCTGGCATGTGGGCTGGTGGTTCTTTGGCTGAGAGGGAAAGAAGGGCAAGACCCGTAGAGGGCAGCTCATGGGGTAGTGACGGTGTTGAAATATTCTTTTATTCTTTCAAGGTATGTATCCCAGTTTGGCCTAACAGTAAACCCATTTTAAGAATTTCTAGAACTGTATTTCAGAATAGATTAAAAAACACTTTGGATTTCTATTTTGGAGACAGCTAATAAATTAAAATAAACCCATAAGTTTGACCTGGAATTGCTTTTTATATCAATTATCAGAGTAATCTTTGATTTATGACATTGAATTGGAACTCCTGAGCTTTCTGAAAGCTTCAAAAACAAAATGGGGCAGAGTGAGGGGCAAGGCCCAGTCAGGTCACAAATCCCTTGTCCCAGTCAGTACAGGTGGCTCCCGCCCAGAGGCCAGGAATGTTTGTTGCATTTGGGGGAGCATCTGGGTTTCAAGCTCAGGACATTAGAGACCCATGGAAGAGGAAATCCACCAGGAAAGTGTTTCCACGGAAAACTAAATAAGGCCAACAAAACCAAAGGACTGATTTCCCAGACGCAGACATCTGTTCTCTGTCCAAGGCCTTGTACAGGCCCTGGGGCAAAGGTGGACAGTGCCAGGAGTGCAGGCCTGGTGGTGGAGACTGACCTCAGATGAGAATGGACAGTTGCTCTGTATGGGGGAGTCTTGCAGGCTCACAGGCTTAGCCTCACCCCCACCTGGCAATAGCTGGGCTGAGGGAGGCACAGCAGAGCCACCACCCACCTGCCGCCTGCTTTTGTTCAGACCTGGAGCTAAGAATGGTTTTTAAATGGTTGGAAAACCCTTTATTTGAACATAGCCACACCCATTCATTTTATTGTCTGGCTGCTTTTGAGCCATGGTGGAGTTGACAGAATCTTTACAGCCTATAGAGCCTAAAATATTTACTCTCTGGCCCTTTGCAGGAAGTTTGCTGACCCCTGAGAGGAAGTGGGTGAGAAGGGCCACCAAGCTGGTCTTCAAGTCTCCACTTTCTGGTCACACTGGCCAGATTTTGATGCAATAGTCCTGCACAACAGAAGCTTCCCAGTCTTGGTAGTTTTCATCCCTAAATGTGTTGTTCCTGGTTAGAGGCCTGTGGGCAGGTTTCAACTTTGGCTTGGCTCCCATGTCTTCTCTCTCAGGGCTTGAGGCCTCCCCTGATGATGGCACATTCCACGGTCTTAAGACACGGGCCATGAACCAAGTAAGTGGGACAGAAGACATCAGCCCACAGGGAAGCCCTGCCCAGGTGAGGCAGGAAGATGAACACTAACACCAGCTCTCCCATCAGCTGTGTGATGTTGGGTAGGCTCCCTCTGCTTCATCTGTGAAGGAGGAACCTCTCACCTTACTGGGAGTTAGTGGGCTGACATTCACAAAGTGCTTAGACTAGTGCCCAGCATTAGCTTGTCTCTGTTTAAACCTGTAACTTGTTTGTGCTCAGAGCAGCACTGCCAGGGGCTGGCCCATAGGAGGCACTGGAAAAATACCTACTGAGGCACGAAAGCTTAGCAACACAGGTTTTAAAATGTTCACACTACCTCCCTTGTTCCTACTTTTTTTTTTTTCTTTTTTGAGACAGTCTCGCTTTGTTGCCCGGGCTAGAGTGAGTGCTGTGGCATCAGCCTAGCTCACAGCAACCTCAAACTCCTGGGCTTAAGTGATCCTACTGCCTCAGCCTCCTGAGTAGCTGGGACTACAGGCATGCGCCACCATGCCCGGCTAATTTTTCCTATATATATTTTTAGTTGGCCAGATAATTTCTTTCTATTTTTAGTAGAGACGGGGTCTCGCTCTTGCTCAGGCTGGTCTCAAACTCCTGACCTCAAGTGATCCACCCGCCTCGGCCTTCCAGAGTGCTAGGATTACAGGCATGAGCCACGGCGCCCAGCCTGCCCCTGTTCCTACTGTATTTAACTTTTTTTTGGGGGGGACCAGTTCTTGCGGTAGTGCCCAGGTGGGAGTCCAGTGGCATGATCATACCTCACTGCAGTCTTGAACTCCTGAGATCAAGCGATCCTCCTGCTTCAGCCTCCCCAGTAGCTGGGACCACAGGTGTGTGCCATCACACCCCGTTAAGTTTTTTTATTTCTTGTAGAAACGGGGTCTCACGATGTTGCCCAGGCTGGTCTCGAACTCTTGAGCTCGAGCAATCCTCCTGCCTTGGCTCCATGAGTACTTGGGACTACAGGCATGTGCCACCACACTCAGCTGTTTCTACTTTAAAGAGTTTTAATATAGAGCATGC
Organism: Lemur catta; assembly: GCF_020740605.2. NCBI lineage: Eukaryota > Metazoa > Chordata > Mammalia > Primates > Lemuridae > Lemur > Lemur catta. Next base: position 22,630,938 of record NC_059136.1, read on the forward strand.
TTTGACCAGTTACATTACTCTGATTTTTACTAGAAAAAAATAGAAGCCCACTAATAAAGGAATGACTAAATATGGCACACCCACCAGGATGTATGTTTTGCAACCATGAAACATGACTGTCATACACAAGAAAAGTTAAATGAACAGAGCTGTGTTAACACATGAAGACAGACATATAGTGTAAGTATAAAGACTGGAAAGACATACATCAAGATGTTTCACAGCTGTCTATGGGCAAAGATATTTTTTAATTTTTACAAAAACTTTTTAGTTTTTTGGGTTTTCCCAATTGTGTATAATGAGTTCGAAATTCCTGAATATCCTGAAGGTTGCGAACTGAAGTATGTAACGTAGAGAGCTCCCTCATGGCACACACTTTACTTGTGCACATCCTTTTTTCAGATCTGTCTCCTTACTCCCTCTTGGGTGGGTTCAGGGACAGCTTGGATGGCCCAGTCCAGCTTCTGTTGTCCAGGAAGCAGGGCCTGAGGACTCTGGCTAGGCTGAAGGAGGCTTGGCCATGCCTGGGCCCCACCCTTGGGCCCAGTGTCTGAGCCCTGCAGTGGCATCCCTGGGCAGCTCTCCTCCTTGTATTCAGGAATTGAAGGGCAGACTCCTCCTTTCCCTGCCCATGGCCACACCTCAATTGCCATGGCCCTCATTTAGAGGGAAAAAGCCTTAATTGAGATGGTGGGAGCCCAAGCATTCTGTAAACAACCTGGGCAGGCAACGGCCTGGCCCGGAGGCCAGAGGTGGGAAAGGGTGGGGTTCCAAGATAGACAGGGCAGGCGCCAAACCTCATTAACTGTTTTCAGAGGAAGTTCCTGCAGCTCAGGACTACTTACTTCCTTGAGATTCATGACCTGGTTTCCCAGCAGAGAGCAGACCACAAGTGGACCAGAGAAATGCTCCATGGAGGCAGGGATACTGCCAAAGGGAACACAGCACTCGGCACACAGCTCTGCAGGGAGCAAAACCCCTAGGCCCCTACCAGGAGCACAGTTATACTGGAGACTGCAGAGCTGGTCATGGTCCCTGGCACTCAACAACTCCACCCTGGCAACAGCCTCTACCCTGGGCTCCCAACCTGCTCCTGTGCCCCTACATGCTGTTCTCAACACAGCAGCTGCTGTTATCCTTGTTTTGTTTGTTTTCATGGAAACAGTCTCACTCTGTCACCCTGGCTGGAGTGCAGTGGCATCATCGTAGCTAACTGCAACTTCAAACGCCAGGGCTCAACCAATCTTCCTGCCTCAGCCTCCTGAGTAGCTGGGACTATAGGAGGGCACCACCATGCCTGGCTAATTTGTTCTATTTTGGGTAGAGACAGGGTCTCGCTCTTGCTCAGGCTGGTTTCAAACTCCTGACTTCAAGCGATCCTCTTGCCTCAGCCTCCCAGAGTGCTATAATTACAGGCGTGAGCTACCGCACCCGGCAACCAGTGTTATCCTTTTAAACAATCACCAGATCATGTCTATTCTCTGCTGAAAACTCTCAAAGGGCTCCCCATTTCACTGAGAATAGAGCCGAAGCCCTTACAAAGGTCCTCAGGCCCTGACCCTCTCCAATTTCACCTCCCTCCAAGGACTTCCTTCTACTTGGCTGCGGCCAGTTGGCCTTCCACGTCAGCCCTCCCTCCACTGGTAGCCTGTATGTTAGCCATCCTCTGCCTGACCTACCCTCCTTTGCCTCCTTGGAGTCTTTGTTTGCTCAGATGTCATACCTTCAAGGAAGGCCACTCCATCACCTAGAGTCTCTTCTGTTTACAGCATTGCCCACCATCCTCTGACAAGCTATACTAGGTTTTTATTATGCATTTTGTAATACTAATATGTAAAAATAAATATTCCCTACCCCCACCAGAATGTCAGCTCCATGAGAGCAAGGAGAATGAATGAAAATGCCCACCCTAAAACAGGATTCACAAAAACAAATGAGCAGAAAAGCTCAAATGCTACAAGGGGCCAGGCTGAGAAACTTCATGGTGTCCACAAAGGGCCTTGACCTGGACCCCAGACCTTGACCTGGCCACTCAGGACCACACCCAGCAACAAAGACCAATGGCCAGGGGATGGTGTGCAGTTTAAAACTCACCTAGAGACACATGTTTTTTATACTTGCTTTACTTCCCAAAAATGAAAGGCACAGCTGTCTTTTTCAATTAAACAGAAAATTACATAATTACATTCAAACACTCTGACTGAGAAGTCTGCCTCATAGGAAGGGCAGGGCTGTGCTGGGAAGAGCCAGCTGCACTTTGGCACCATCTGAGGCACCTGTCCAAGCCTGTCCTCCCCAGCTGACCTGAATGGGACTGGCCAAGTGAGGGTTCAGTCCTGTAGTTTGCGCTCACACCTCTTCTCCAGATCCGCCATCTCTTTCAGAACCAGGGCCACACTGTACCGTAGCTCCTGGAACTTGGCTGTGGGGACTTCAAAGCGGTGTGCAGACCCATCTGAAAGCTTCAGCTGCATGAGGACACTTGGCTGCAGGGAGCGAGCTAGGGTGCTGGTGGAGATTGCCACATCTACCCTCCACCGAAAGTCAGCCATGTGGGGCAGCCAGGTCCCCTGCTGCTGGGCCACAAAGTCAAGGAGGGGCCGCTGGCTCCCAAATACCACGCTGGTCAACTCCCCAACCAGGTCTTGGGGGATAGAGAGCTCCTGGAGCTGATCCTTGAAGGCTTCAGGCTTCAAGCTGGCAGGGGGCAGCCGGAGGGCTTGCTGGAGCAGAGTGTGCATACCCGCAAGCAGGGTGCTCAGCCGCTCCTCTGGCAGGTTGGCACTGGCCCCAAGACTCTGTACTGCCTCCCGGCAGTCCTCCCCCTGCAGACTGCTGACCACAAGCTTCAGCAGCTTTTTGAACGTGCTCCTGTCCAGGTCCTCCAGGAGCCGTGCCATTGCTGCCACCACTGGAGGGAGCTGGGCCCCCAGAAAATTCACTTGGCCACTGTGACTGTCACCAAGATGATGCAGGTAGGACGCTGCAACCCCCACGGCAGACATTGCTACTTCCTCCTCCTTGATCAGTCAGCCCAGAAAGGAGGTCCAAAATGCAGATGCCTGGGGGTGGGGAGAGAAGACCAGTGACTCTCATGTCCTTTGGGTCAATGAATGAGCATTGATGTGGTCTCTGTCCTTAGGATGCTAACAGTGTGAACTATCGATGGTAGTCAATGTTATGGGTGCTAGGAAAGTGTCCCTGAGAGCAGGTGGCAGAGAGGGCCATGTCATTCCCAATAAGAAGGGAGGCCTCCCATAGGAAGTGATATCTGAGACACGAAGGACAAGCAGGAGTTGGCAGAGTAGGGGAACAGGGGAGGATGACAAGGAAACAGAAGCATGTAAGTTCTCCAAATAAATAACAGATGAAAAAATGAACTAGGAGAAAGCTCCAGGGAGCAGAGAGACACAGCAGCTGCCCCCACTGACCACACTGAGACCACTTAGCCACTCAACCTTGAATTCTCACAATAGCTCTGCAAGAACCAATTATTATTCACACCTCACAGATGAGGAAATCAAGACTCTACACACAACTGCCAAAGTCAAGGACTAGAACCTGGCCAGACCTGTCTATTCAGAAGGCCCCACCACAGAATTGGGATCCACACACAGCCCTACCCCCTTGGCAAGAGGGGCTGAGCAAGGAGTGGCAACAGAAGTATGTGCAGCGTCTAAAGAAGAGGGTTGTGACATTACCTGAACGAACATTTTGGGTACCTGCTTATACGGGAGGAGAGTGCACCTGCTCACCTCAATGCCACCAGGTGCTAGAGCAGAGATCAACAGAGCACAGCTCCTGTCCCCAAGGCACTTGTCACGCCCAGAATACCCATAGCACAGCGGGACTGGGGCGTGTGGAGCGCTGATGGAGCCATGGAAGCACAGAGAGCTCTCCACGGGCTTCCCTGCCCCCTGTTCTGCCGGGAAGGCTGGGCTCCTTTACCCTGGCAGTTAAGGACCATCCACTGCCAACTCCTTCACTGCCTCGCCAGTATCAGGTGTCCTGTTGCTCCAGCCCTGTTCGTGGAAGGCCTGGCCTCCCACGAAAACGGCCTTCGCGCTGCCCGTATTCCGGTCACACGGCGGCCTGGAGGCAGGCTGGGCTCGCATCCAGACGCCGTCCCCTCGGCTCTAAAAGGGTTGCGGCACCACCGTTCTGGGGCGTCGGGGCACCGGCGCAAGGGAGTCGAGGTCTGCGCTCAGCAGCCGTTCGCCCCCGCCCGCAACTCAGGTCAATCTTCCCGCACGCGCTCCGCCCGCGGTAAAGCTCGGCATTCTCCAGAGCTCCCTGGACGTGGTGGCGAAGGGGCCGAGTCCTGTTCCGCCATCCCCCGCCCCGCTCCACGCCAACACAACACCGCCGCAGGTAACCGCCCACTCACCTGGTGAAAGCGGTCAGGAACAGCACCAGAGAAAAGCAGCTACGCGGCGCCCGCTGGAAACTGTGCCTAGTCCCCGGAAGCGCCCCAGAGTCACTTCCGGGACGCTCTAGGCGCCGGGAGGGCACGCCCGCCTGCCCCTCCGTGGTCCGCGAGCCAGAGTGGCTGAGCGGAGGCGGCGCCGAGCGCAGCCCTGGAGCTCCCTGACACCGCCCGGCCTCGGTCCCGCCCTTCAGGCCCCGCCCTGACCAGGCTGCTTGCACCTTGGGAACCTGGCAGCCGCAGCAGGTCCCAGGCTCTGCTTAGGGTTTGTCCTGCCGCCTGGTTCCCTGGCCCTTTTTCGTTTCTATTTAGATTTGACTTCCAACTGAAGTTTTCTCCAAATTCATTACATTGCCAGTCACTCTCGTAGGTCAGCATTTCCTCCTGGCATATGGTCATTTCACTAAAACCTTTCTCCCAAGTTAGAGACTTCCTCAAAGCATTTTCCTGATGGTTGTCTGACATCCTCATTGGCCTCAGATCTTGGTGGGAAATCCTGAAGTAGTGTTTCTAATATTCCATGTGTGGCTATGTCAGAAATCTTTTTTAAAGAATTGTTCAGGCCGGGCGCGGTGGCTCACGCCTGTAATCCTAGCACTCTGGGAGGCCAAGGCGGGTGGATCGCTCGAGGTCAGGAGTTCGAGACCAGCCTGAGCGAGACCCCGTTTCTACTAAAAATAGAAAGAAATTAACTGGCCAACTAAAAATATATATAGAAAAAAAAAAAATTAGCCGGGCATGGTGGCGCATGCCTGTAGTCCCAGCTACTCGGGAGGCTGAGGCAGTAGGATCGCTCAAGCCCAGGAGTTTGAGGTTGCTGTGAGCTAGGCTGATGCCACGGCACTCACTCTAGCCAGGGCAACAAAGTGACGCTCTGTCTCAAAAAAAAAAAAAAAAAAAAATTGTTCATTCTCTCTACCCCCCACTAAGGAATCTGGAAGGAAAAAAAAGGAAAAGAAAATGTAAACATGACCACCCACTGTGCAGGCATTGGACAAGGACCATCACATAACAGTAATATTTAAGCAGCAAAAATGATTTCTGATCTCCAGAGAGGATGATAGGGAGAAGTAGTGATTAAGGGGGAGATACTAATATGCCAAGAAGAAAAGGCATGGGAATGGGTGGAGGGGCAGGATTTAACTAAGAGAAGTGGTAGAGACAAGCTGAAGTTCTCAGAACTAAAAGTAAAAGAGACAGGGAAATGGGAGAGAAAAGAAGAGTGAAGGTTGTGAGGGCCTGAGAAAGGATCAAGTAGAATAAAGTGTGGAAGAGTGGTTCAGAGGTTCCCATTGGGCCCCCCCCAGTGACTCAGAAAACACAAAGCACCTACCTCCCCTTCCAGCTCCTGGGCAGGCCCTCCCCATCGAGCACTCACTTGCAGGCCGTGGCCTGGCCATTGTCAGAACACTTCCCAGCTCCCACCCTGCCCTCTCAAAGGCACAGTACTGGCTTCTCAGGGACATCCTTTGTGTTCTGTGTAGGCCCCACCCTTGGGACCCTGATTTCCTCCCTTCCCTTGTTCTCTCCCATCTGTTGGTCCTCACAGTGCTCTATTCTTTCAGATGATGCCTTCTAATGTATCCCCAGCTCTGCCTTCCTCTCCAGAACTGGCTTCCAAACATTGATTGGTACAAAATCATTAGGGAACTCAGAAAGAGGGGCTGCCTCAGGCCCAGCCTCGTTCGTTTCTGTAGAGCTTGGGCCTATTACCTGGAGAAAGGATCCTGTTTCTAGGTCTAGAAAGCATATGGAATCTCCACAGCTCTGAACAACCCAAGCACCCTGAAAGCCCAGAGGTGTGTGTGTGGGGGAATGGTACCTACCCAGCCACATCAAGTTCCCATAATTCACATCCTTGTCCGGATCTCTTTGATGAAGAGCTAGACACATCCATTCCTTCTTGTGTAACACATGGCCACATGTTCAAATGTCATTAACCCCTGAAAAAATACGTCCCTGCTGCCCTAAGGACCCTCTGTTTGATGGCAGCCAAGAGCCACCAGCATTCCAGTTGTCTTGGAAGTGGATAAGGAGGGAGTTCTGTCCAGCTGTGGATGCGTCAGCACTAAAGGAGGTGGTCAGAGGGCATATGGACTAAAGATGACCGCAGGAAAGGGTGCTGGCTCCCCTAGACAGTTCTCTTACAAGGACTAACACAGCTGTGACACCTCCAAAGGATGGGAATGGTTACTCTGTGACACTGTTAAAAGGCAGGTCCTGAACTGTAAAATTAAAAGGCACTGCTCAAGGTCAATTTAAGTAAAAAAAAAAAAAAGAACTACGTTATGTACCAAAGAAATAAACCTACGGAATTCATTGCCCTCAATAAGTGGTAGGAGTTTAAAATGTAACTCAGGTCAAGATGAGTAATGAGAATCATTGAGGGCAGACACAGTCACAGCTTTAGTGCTGACATTCTACACCTACCTTGACCGCCTCCAAATCCCAGATAGAAGAACAAAACTGCTGTTCTCTGACTACACCACCCAAGCCAGGTTAATTCACCCCCAGCTGTGATGGACTGACCAGATTACCCAACCCCGTAACACCCCAAACCACGGGGAAAGCAAACCAAGTTTCAGGTCCTATTGACTGGACAGGTGTCCATGAGGCCTCCTATGTAAACCTGGAACTTGAGAAGAGGCCTGGGAGCAACGGACTAAACCCAGAGTCCCCTGTCCCAGCTCGCAGATGGAAGGCCAGCCGATGGGAATGCCTTTTTCTAGAGAAAACCCTCAGGCTTCTTCCTGCCATTTCTGAGGTAATGGTTTTTGACCATTCCTCTGGAATGCCAGGTATCAAACCACCACTGCTGCAGCAGCTCAGGCCTGGCTGGCCTTCTGGCCCCTCTGGTGCAGTGCAGTTGACCTCTGCAGAGTTCACCCTGCTTCCTACCACTTTTTTTCCCCCCAACTTTTTATTAAGAATAACTTTCAATGCAGAGAAAAATTGAAAGAATAGTAAAAACCACTTATCCACCTGGATTCAACAACTGCTAATATTTTGTCCTATTCTCTGAAATGCTCTCTATATACACTTATTTTGGCTGAATCATTTGAAAGTAACTTACAGCTGTCACGTCACATCTCCCTAAATACCAAAATGGGCATCTCTTAAGAATAAGACTGGCTGGGCGCGGTGGCTCACGCCTGTAATCCTAGCTCTGGGAGGCCGAGGCGGGTGGATCGCTCGAGGTCAGGAGTTCGAGACCAGCCTGAGCAAGAGTGAGACCCCGTCTCTACTAAAAATAGAAAGAAATTATCTGGCCAACTAAAAATATATATACAAAAAAATTAGCCGGGCATGGTGGCTCATGCCTGTAGTCCCAGCTACTTGGGAGGCTGAGGCAGTAGGATCGCTTAAGCCCAGGAGTCTGAGGTTGCTGTGAGCTAGGCTGATGCCACGGCACTCACTCTAGCCCGGGCAACAAAGTGAGACTCTGTCTCAAAAAAAAAAAAAAAAAAAAAAGAATAAGACCATCACCTCATATAACCACATCTGAAAAAATTAATGGTAATTCTGTAACCTCTTTTAGTAGTCAGCCCTAATTCAAAATTCCCCAGTGTCCCGAAAAAAATCTAGTAAAGTTTTTTTTTCAGGCTAGGATCGACAACCATAATCCATGCATCGTCTGGTTGTTCTAAAACTTTTTAATCTGAAACAGACCTCCCTCACTTTTTGATAATTTCTATTTCTATGATACTGTCTATAAAAAGCCACCAAGTGGTCAGTTCTGCATGTATCTGAGGATTCCTCACAGAACAGTTTATTTGTCCCCTATAGTTTTATCCTTAGGATACAGGCTACTATGCATGCATAGTCGGGGCACTGTGTTAAAAAGTTAGTTGAAACAATTCTTTTTGTCTGTATGGTTATCAACTTTATATATAGTTAAGCTCATTTATTTCTATGTGTTCAATTTTAGGATTTGCTTTCCCTCCTTTATTTGATTTGACTTTTCAACCTCTAATTCCTGACCTCAAGTGATCCCCCTGCCTCAGCCTCCCGAGTAGCTGGGACTACAGGCTCACGTCACAACACCCAGCTAATTAAAAAAATTTTTTTTTGTAGAGACAGGGTCTCACTGTGTTGCCCAGACTGGTTTTGAACTTCTGGGTGCAAGGGATCCTCCAACTCAGCTTCCACAGTGCTGGGATTACAGGTGTGAGCCACTGCACCTGGTCAAAACCTTCTTTCTAATTGGCTTACATACCCACATATACAATTAAGGACATACCATACGTATGACTTTGCATTCTATGTATCACATTCTATTGCATAAGCATTACCCTCTGCCAACAAAATTTCTTCAAAAACCGTACGTTGGCTGGGCACGGTGGCTCGTGCCTGAAATTCTAGCACTCTGGAGGCCCAGGCAGGAGGATTGCTTGAGCTCAGGAGTTTGAGACCAGCCTGAGCAAGAGCGAGACCCCGTTTCTACTTAAAATAGAAAAATTACCTGGGCATTGTGGAGTGGGCCTGTAGTCCCAGCTAATCAGGAGGTTGAGGCAGGATTGCTTGATCCCAGGAGTTTGACATCGCTGTGAGCTAGGCTGATGCCACAGTAATCTAGCCCAGGGAAGAGTGAGACTCTGTCTCAAATAGAAAAAAACAAAAACAAAAACAAAAAAACCCCACATACAATGGCTGTACAACTGTCAACTGACGGTACAAAAGAAAATTGACTTATCGATTCCTCTACTGTAGAAAAGTATTTCCCAAGTTTCCCCCTCTATAAATAAATATTTTCCAAATTCTCCCCATTATTAAAAAGGAAAAAACTCTTGGGCTGGGATGCACGCCTATAGTCCCAGCTATTTGGGAGGCTGAGGCAGGAGGATTGCTCCAGCCCTGGAGTTGGAGGCTGCAGTGAGCTATGATGACACCAGTGCACTCCAGCCTGGGCAACAGAGCAAGACCCTGTCTCTAAAGAACAAAACAAAACAAAACAAAACAACTGAGATGGTCACCCTCGTATATAACTTTTGTTATTTTCTTGGGGTTGATTCCTAGATTACTTTATGTGTTCAAGTGATCTTTATATACAGCTTGAGTGATTTTCAAGATTGTACTAATCACACTCTCACCATCTTCTCCCCAGCGCTGAATATTAATGATGTATGGCAGCTTTTTAATCATGTGTTGAGTTTGCATGGTGCTTATTTTAGACTTTTAGATAGTCTCCATCTTCACTACCTTAAGCTTAGACCTAAAATTTGAGGCTTGATTCTCGCAGTCTACAGCATATGGGAGAAAATCTCCCTTAGCTTCGTTCCCTTATTCGACCACCCCCGACGCTGCCTCTGCCTCATAAACCTTACCAAGTGCTATTTTAAAAATCACGCTCTACTAAAACATCTTCATGTGCAACTTTTTTGCTGTTATGATGAAGAGGAATATATATGATGTGTGGCGGACAGACTGGACAGAGGCTTGAGCCCAGTGAGAGGCGTGCAGGAAGCTTGGACTGTGGACGCCATGGCCTGACCTTCCCTCCCCCACCCTCTGTCCTTCCCCTCCTCCCTCCTTCACTCCCCCTTCCCCACCCTTTCCCCTCCTCATTCCCTCCCTCCCCTCCCACCCCAGCCCCTTCTCCCCCCACCCAGTTCTTTCTTTCTTCCTCTTTCTCTTCCCTCCTCCTCCCCTCCTCCTTCCCTCTCCTCCTCCCCACCTTGTGTCCGCAACCCCACCTTCCCCCCTCCCCGCCCGTTTTCCTCTCCTCCTTCCCTTCCTTCCCCCTACTCGCCCCCAACCCTGACCCGCTCTCCCTCTCTTCCCCACCCCTCCTCCCTGCCGGCCTTCCCTCCCCTCCTCACCCGCTGCCCAGCCCTCCCTCCATCCCACCCTTCCGTTCTCCCTCCTTCTCTTCCTCCCCGACTCCCATCCTCCACTCCTCGGCCCTCCCTCCCCTCCTCACCCTTCTTCCCTCCTCACCCTTCTTCCCTCCTCACCCTTCTCCCCACTTCCCATCTCGTGTTGCCCAGCCGCCACAATTCGCCGACCATACACAGTGTGGCCTCCCGCTATCCTAGAGCAGCCCCGGAAGCGTGGGGGCGGTGCCTCAGCCCGTTTCCGGCGACGGTCCTGGAGGGCGACACGCCGGCGCAGGCTGGGGCACCCGCCCCGCCCCTTTACGCCTAGGCTCGTCAGCTGTGGCCCGGCCGGGTACTGTGGAGCTGGTGGCCTACGGGCTCGGCTCAGCCTGGCTGCGAAGTGCTTGCAGAGCTCTCCCTGTCGGTAGGCCCGGGACCGCAGGCGAGGCTCCCCGCGGCTCCGCCTGCAGCCCGGGTCGGCTGTGGGCGGCCGGGGCCGGAACGTGCAGGTGGGATGGCGTCTGACCGTAGACGTCCAGGGCCGAGAGGGCGGGTTTGGTGGGCGGGCAGGGGAGGGGCCCGCACGCAGGTGGGTCACCGCAGGGAACCTTGGGGAGCCTTCTGCTCAGGTCACTGGGTCATGTCGGGGGCACTGGAGGAAGGGGCAACCGTGCAAAAGTGCCCGGGGCGCGGGGAGGCTGGCGGCCCTGTCCAGGAGGGGCTTTAGTCCTCGGTGCCTTGGGGAGCCACCGACCAACTGGAGAGGCCGGGAGGAGGCTGTTGGGAGAATGCGGAGGTAGGTGATCACAGCTTAGGCCGACCTAAGAGGCTGAGAGGACAGACTGAGAATGACAGCAGGTTTCTGGCTTCACCTAGAGCCAGGGACCCTCAGTAGCTCACCCCACCTGCCGCCCTCCCTCATCCCCAGCCCCATTGGGTGGGGGCTGCACAACCTTCTACCTTCATGTCGCTGTTTGCCACAGGTTGGTCCAGGAAGCTAGAACGGCCCTGTTCCCTAATTCCAGGGCCCTCAGCTGGTGTGGACCACTGAAGCTGCCAGGTTTCACTCCTTAGTAGGGAGTCACTGGACCTCACTGGGGCTCTGGCTCCCGCAGTTCCAGGATTTCGGGAGTAGCTGGGCAATACGGCACATGTTGGCTCCTGTTCTGTAATGACCTGCCTCTTACAACTTATACAAGTAACTTTTTTCACCACCAGGCAGGCCACACTAGGAATCAATTTCTACTTCCTGGCCACCCCTCCACATCCCTTGCTGATTGGGGCTGATTCTGGTTTCCCCTCCCTGCAGAGGATAAGTTGTGGGGGGACCTCAGGCCAGGGCAGCCTCTTATCTTCCTTCAGATCCCACAGTGGCCAATGTGCCCAAGATGGCAGCTTCTAGGGCCTCAGGTGAGTTAAGCTTCCTGCCTACCCTCCCCCTCCAACATCTTCATCCCATCCCCCAGTCAGAAGCTGCTCTTCTCTGGAGCTGTAAGCTCAGCAGCTGGTAAAGCCAGGTAGTCTAGTACCCCCAAGGAAAGGGTTCTGAGGTGTAGACTCACAGCCTCCCCCAGGGAGAGGAGCTCTGAGTTCAGCTGGGTCCTCATGGCTGAAGTCAGCTAGTCCTTGGCTCTCTTCAGGGACCTGCTAGTACAAGGTTCATACCGACTGCAGCAGGGCTCTGGGTGGTGAGGCTCCACTAGGCCAAGGCCCCTGTAGCACAGGGCAGTGACGATGTGTTGTTCCAGGAGCAGATGCCGCTGACCTTCCAGGATGTGGCCGTGTACTTCTCTCAGGCGGAGGGGCAGCAGCTGGGCCCCCAGCAGCGGGCGCTGTACAGGGATGTGATGCTGGAGAACTACGGGAATGTGGTCTCCCTGGGTGAGGCTCTCTGTGCCTGGCCTCCTTGGTTTGCAGTGGGGGGCCTCTAAGGAGCTTGGGAGGCTGCTTTGGATCCCAAAGAAGAGGGTCTTGCCCCTTGTCCCCAGGCACCAGTCTCATCTCTGCAGAAGGAACATTCCCCATGGGAGGTTCTGCCTTGCTCCCTAATTCTAGGGACTTCATTCCTGTTGCTAGTAGCCCCATTGGTGTCTCCAGGGGCAGGAGAAGTAATGAGTGGATTCTCCTTCACTCACTTTCAGCACATGGGCTCCCCTGACCAACACACACACACAGGGCACATCTTTACTCACCTGGCCTAGAGGCCACATTGGCTCACCCAGTGTCCTCACTCTTAACAGGATTCCCTGTCCCTAAGCCGGAGCTGATCTCCCAGCTGGAGCAAGGGGAGGAGCTATGGGTCGTGGATCTTTTGGGAGCTAAGGAACCAGAGGTCTTGAGAAACTGCCAGAAAGGTGAGAGTGGACGGGTGGCCAGTTCTAGGCATGCTGTCCCCATCCTGCCTTCAGAGGCTCCGAATGAGGGGCCACCTGGGTGATGGTATGCACGTCCATGGCCTCCACCTGGGGCAGTCTCAGACAGACACAGCCCCCATACCCATGTGAGCACATGTACATACTTGAAAAGTTTTTGTCTTGCTGATCTGTTTGCTTTGCTTTAAAAACATGTATAGTTCTTCCAATCAGATCATATTTTTGTTTTAGCAATTACCTTTATAACACCTTCATTCCTTTGTTTATATAATACATTTCTTTCCCTCTTTTTTTTGATAATAGTTATTGGTTCCCTGCCATGTCCTTTTCTCCTTTATCCCATTCTTTCTTCCATCCCCCAATTTTAGTCAATAGTATTGTTTTTTATTTAATTTTTTTTTTTTTTTAAGACAGAGTCTTGCTCTGTCACCCTGGGCTAGAGTGCAGTGGCATCATCATAGTTCCCTGCAACCTCAAACTCCTGGGTTCAAGTGATCTTCCTGCTTTAGCCTCTCAAGTAGCTGGGACTATAGGCGAGTGCCACAATGCCTGGCTGATTTTTCTATTTTCAGTAGAGATGGGGTCTCGCTCTTGCTCAGGCTGGTCTTGAACTCCTAAGCTCAAGCAGTCCTCTCGCCTTGGCCTCCCAGAGTGCTAGGGTTAGAGGTGTGAGCCACCTCACCTGGCCAGTATTCTTTTTTAAATGTTTACCTTTGATTCGTTAAATATACTTCTGCCACTTGATTTATCAGCTCCAAGTATTATCTTTGACTCCTAGCTACTATCAGTAGGCTTGTTCTACTTTTCTACCTTTTCCTCCTCATTCTTCTCCCATTTTTTTGTTGATTATATTGTTTCTACACTGTCAAAACATATAATACTTCATCACTCATGTCACCACCTTTGTTATTGTCTTATATATGCAGTTAAGTGTATTAATTATTTACTCCAGTCCTTTTACCAAGAATTTCTTTATCATTTCTTGGTTGGCAGAAGCTTGTCTTCTAGTAGTTTTTTCAGAAAAGCTCTTGTAAATAATATACCCCAAATGTGTGTAGATTCAAAATTGGTTGTATAGGCCGGGCGTGGTGGCTCACGCCTGTAATCCTAGCCCTCTGGGAGGCCGAGGCGGGTGGATCGCTCAAGGTCAGGAGTTCGAGACCAGCCTGAGCGAGACCCCGTCTCTACTAAAAATAGAAATAAATTATCTGGCCAACTAAAAATATATATAGAAAAAATTAGCCGGGCATGGTGGCTCATGCCTGTAGTCCCAGCTACTCGGGAGGCTGAGGCAGTAGGATGGCTTAAGCCCAGGAGTTTGAGGTTGCTGTGAGCTAGGCTGACGCCACGGCACTCACTCTAGCCCGGGCAACAAAGTGAGACTCTGTCTCAAAAAAAAAAAACAAACAAAATTGGTTGTATGAAGCCTTTCGTTTCTAAAGGTAGATGAGGCACAGGATACTTACTCATTATCAAGATGTCACCACATAGCTAGGCGTGGTGGTGCACACCTGTAGTCCCAACTACTCGAGAGGCTGAGGCAGGAGGATCACTTGAGCCTGGGAGTTGAAGGTTGCAGTGAGCTGTGATGATGCCGCTGCACTCTAGCTGGGGCGACAGAGTGAGACTCTGTCTCAAAAACCAAACAAAAAACAAAAACCCTGATAGAACTGCAAGGAGAAATAGATGAATCTACTATTATAGTTGGAGATTCCAACATTTCTCTATCATAAATATATCCAAAAGGCAGAGAGTCAGGAAGGACATAATGGAACTCAATATCACCATCAATTAACTGGAGGTAATTGACAGCTATAGACTACTTTATTCAACCACGGCGGAATATCCATTCTTCTTGAGTTCACATGGAACATTCACCAAGATATACCACATTCTGGGCCATCAAACACACTTTAACATATTTAAAAGATTAGAAATCATATATAGTGTTTGCTCTCAGACCACAATGACGTTAAATTAGAAATCAATAACAGAAAGATAGCTGGAAAATTCCAAAATATTTGGTCAGTAAACAACATACTTGTAAATATCACGTGAGTCTTCAGACGAAATCTGAAGAGAAATCTTAAAATATTTTGAATTAATTGAAAATATAACTTATCAAAATTTGCAGGATGTGGTGAAAACAGTAATTAGGAATTCATAGCATTACATATATTAGAAAAGGGGAAAGATCTAAAATCAATAATCTACACTCCATATCGGGAAACTAGAAAAGAAGAACAAATTAAACCTGGAGTTTAATTTGCACAAGAAAAGAAATAATAAAAATTAGAGCAGAAGTCAATGAAGTTGAAAGTAGGAAATCAACAGAGAAAATCAACAAAACCAAAAGATGGTTGTTTTAAGAGATCAATAAAATTGATAAGTGTCTAGCTAAACTGAGAAAAGAGAGGACACAGATAACTAATATCAGAAATGAAAGAGGGTACATCACTACACAGATGTCCCATGGACATTTAAAGGATAATAAATAATATTATGAACAACTCTGTGCCCAGAAATTTGATAACTTAGATGAAATGAACCAATTGCTTGAATTGCACAATCTCTCAAACACAAGAAGAAATAGGCAATCTGAATAGGTCTATATCTGTTAACAAAATTGAATCAGTAGTTAATAACCTTTGAAAACAATCCACCAAGCTCAAGTGGGTTCACTTACTAATTCTACCAAACATTGAAAGAAGAAATTACACCATTTCTCTATGATCTCTTCTAGAAGATACAAACAAAGGGAATACTTTCTGATTTCATTGTATGGAGCCAATATTACCCAAACACCAAAACCAAAGACATTACAAGTAAAGAAAACTTTAGACAATTATCTCTTATGAACATAGATGCAGAAATCCTCGATACAATATTAGCAAATCAAATCCAACAGTGCATACACAGAATTATACAGCATGATCAAGTAAAATCTATCCCAGGTATGCACGAATGGTTCAACGTCAGAAAATCAATGTAATCCATCACATCAACAGACTAAAGAAGAAAAATCACATGATCATATCAAGAGATACACAAAAAGCATATGACAAAACCCAACATCCATTCATGATAAAAACTCAACAAACTAGGAGTAGAGGGGAACTTAGTCAACCTTTTATAAAGCACCTACAAAATCTGTAGCTAACAACATATTAGATCATTAAATATGAAATGTCTAATTTTGAATCAAAACTTTAGCTTATTATACCTCAAACAAGAAGCAGTACAATTAATCAAAGTATGTGCCTAAGCTAGCGACACAGTTTTGCCATCTTAATGGTATCTTGTTTATGCCGTTAACAAAGGCCTGGGCCAGGTGCGGTGGCTCACGCCTGTAATCCTAGCACTCTGGGAGGCTGAGGCGGGTGGATCACTCGAGGTCAGGAGTTAGAGACCAGCCTGAGCAAGAACGAGACCCCGTCTCTACTAAAAATAGAAATAAATTATCTGGACAACTAAAATATATATATATATATAGAAAAAATTAGCCGGGCATGGTGGCACATGCCTGTAGTCCCAGCTACTTGGGAGGCTGAGGCAGTAGGATCGCTTAAGCCCAGGAGTTTGAGGTTGCTGTGAGCTAGGCTGACGCTCCGGCCCTCACTCTAGCTCGAGCAACAGAGCGAGACTCTGTCTAAAAAACAAAAAACAAAGAGGTCTGGAGAGCAAGTAGTGATGAAATCACAAAAGGCGTTTTCCAGAGCTTGTTGAGAATTGAATATTTTTCCTTGCAAGAAGTGGTCCAAAGCCTGGAAAAAGTGGTAGTCGGTTGATGCATGGTCTGGTGAATATGGTGGATGACGAGAGTTTCCAAGTCCAGCTTCTGTAGTTTGAGCAGTGTTGTTTGTGGGACATGTGGTTGAGCTTGAGAGGATTGGCCTGTCTCTTATTGATCAATCTCGTCTGCTTAATAGCAAGCATCCTTATAATTTTGTCCAATTGGTTACAGTAAACATCTGTAATCGATTGGCCGGCTTTTATGAAGCCATAGTGGATGATACCAGCGCTGGACCACCAGACACTATTAGCTTTTTCTGAAGAATATTCGGTTTTGGACTTTGTTTTGACATTTCACCTTAATCCAACCATTGTGCCAAACACTTGCCATTGTCAAAATGAATCCATTTTTCATCACATGTAACAATACAGTATAGAAAAGGTTCTCCTTTATGGTATAACAGCAGCAAAAGGCAAGCTTTGTGGCAGTTTCTCTTCTGACATTAATTCATGTGGAACCCATCTATCCAGCTTCTTTATTTTGCCAATGTGTTTCAGATGGTCCAGTATTGTTGGAATAGTAACACCAAACCTTGTTGCTAATTCACGTGAAAGTTGAGATGGATTCACTTCCACTATAGTTTTCAGCTCATCATTATCTACCTTGGTCTCAGGTTGCCCACCAGGCTCATTCTCAAGATTAAAAATCACCAGAATGGAACTTCTCAAACCGTTGTTGTACTGTGCGTTCATTAGCCACATCCTTCCAAAGTGCTTCATTGATATTTCGAGCTGTCTGTGCTGCATTGGTTTTATGACGGAACTTGTATTAAAAAATAACACCAATTTTTGACTTATCCTTGGTTTCACAAAAATTGCTTTAAAAAAATGTGAAAGATAATCACAAGCCAAAATGTGCATTTAAAAGACTGAGGATGTACCTTCACAATAAAAATAAAACAAGTGTTGAAGTGAAATATCAGAGATACCAACTGTCAAACTTAGTACTTAAGGAAATTGGACATTTCATACTTAATAACCTAATAATTAACAGTAAGAAACTTGAAGCTTTCCTTCCAAGATTAGGAACAAGGTAAGAATGTGCCCTCTCACCACTGCTTTGTACTAGAGGTCCTAGCTGATGCAGTAAGACACAAAAAGGAAATAAAAGGTATAGATATTGAGAAGGAAGAAGTAAAACTGTCTTTGTTCATAGACGACATGATCATCTATGTGGAAATCTGAATGAATCAACAAAAAGACTCCTGGAACTAGGTCTTGAACTCCTGGCCTCAAGCAATCCTCCCGCCTCAGCCTTCCAAAGTGCTAGGATTACAGGTGTGAGCCACAGCGCCCAGCCTAATAAGTGATTTTAGCAAGGTTGCAGGATATAAGGTTAATATACAAAAGTCAGTCACTGTCCTTATACCAGCAATGAACATGTGGAATTTGAAATAAAAAATATATTGTAGTTTACATTAGCACCAGCAAAAACAAAATAGGTATAAATCTAACAAAATATATAATCTATATGAGGAAAAATACAAAACTGATGAAAAGCTATCAAAGGAGGACTCAAGAAATGAAGAGATTGTGTGTTCATGGATAAGAAGAGTCAATATTTGGAATTCAACTGCTATGGTAGCAAAAAAAATTATTTTATTTTATTTTAAAAAAAAGACGGGGTCTCACTCTTGCTCAGGTCTCTGACTCCTGAGCTCAAATGATCCGCCCACCTCAGCCTCCCAGAGTGCTAGGATTACAGGCGTGAGCCACCGCGCCCGGCCAACAAAAAAAATTAAAAGAGTCAATATTGTCAGTTTTCAAATTGATATGTAGATTCAACACAATCGCGATCAATATCTCAACAGGTTATTTTGTAGGTATTGACAGGATGCTTAAACAACAAATATTCATTTTCTCACAGTTCTTGAAGCGGGAAGCCTGAGATCAGGGTGCCAGGATGGTCAGTTTCTGGTGAGGGCTTTCTTCCTGGTGTAAAGCTGATGGCTGCCTTCTCACTGTGTCCTTCCTCACATGGTGGAGAGAGAGCAAGTTAGTTGTCTGGTAATCTATCTCTTTTCTTTTCTTTTCTCTTTTCTTTTCTTTTTCTCTTTTCCTTTCCTTTCTTCGTTTCCTTCTTTCTTTTCTTGAGACAGGATCTCGCTCTGTCACTGAGGCTGGAGTGCAGTGGCACAATCAGAGCTCACTGCAACCTCCAGCTCCTAGGCTGAAGCAATCCTACTGCCTCAGCCTCTTAAATAGCTGGGACTATGGTCATGTGCCACCATGCCTGCTGATTTTTTAATTTTTTTTTTTAGAGATTGGGTCTTGCCGTGTTGCTCAGGCTGGTCTCACACTCCTGAGTCTCAAGCAATGCTCCTGCTCAGCCTCCCAAAGTGCTGGGATTACAGGCATGAGCCACTGCACCCAGCCTGATATCTCTTCTTAATAAGAACACTAATCCCATCATGAGGGCCCCACCCTCATGACCTCATCTAACCCTAATTGCCTCTCAAAGGCCCCATCTCCAAATACCATTACATTGGGGGTTAAGGCTTCAATATATGAACAGGAGGTTGAGGGGGAACACAATTTTGTCTATAGCAAAATGGATCATAAACCTAAATGTAAAAATATAAAACTCTGAGATAGGAGAAAATCTAGGTGACCTTGGGTTTTATAATCAATTTAGATACAACACGAAAGGCATGATCCATGAAAGAAATAGTTGACAAGCTGGCCTTCATTAAAATAAAAATCTTCTGTTCTGCAAAAGACAACATTAAGAGAATGAGAAGATAGTCCATAGATTAGGAGAAAATATCTGCAAAAAGCACATCTGATAAATGACTGTTACCCAAAATATAATATTAAGAAAAGAAACCCCTTAAAACTCAACAGTATGAAAGTGATCAACCCTGTTAAAAAATGGTAAAAGACCTGAGCAGACACCTAACCAAAAAAGATATACAGGTGACAAGTGGGCATATGAAAAGTTGTTCAGTGTCATATGTCATTAAGGAATTGCAAATTAAAACAATATGATGCCATCACACACCTGTTAGAATGGCCAAAACCCACAACACCTAGTGGGCCAGGATGTGGAGTGACATGAACTCTGACTCATTGCTGGTGGGAATGCCAAATGGTATTGCCATTTTGGAAGACAGTTTGACCATCTTACCAAACCAAACATACCCTTACCATACAGTCCAGCAGTTGTGTCCCTTGGTATTTATCCAAATGAATTGAAAATTTGTGTGTGCACACAAACCTGCACATAGGTGTATGTAGCAGCTTTTTTCATAATTGCCAAATCTTAGAAACACACAAGATGTTCATCAGTAGATGAATGGATAAATAAAACTGTGGTACATCCAGACAATGGAATATTGATTCAGGACTAAAAAAATGAGCTACCAGGCCATAAAAAGACATGGAGGAATCTGAAATGCATATCACTGAGTGAAAGAAGCCAACCTGAAAAGGCTATGCTGTTGACCCTTGAGCAACATGGGTTGAACTGTGAGGGTCCACTTATACTTGGATTTTTTGCAACCAAACAGACTGAAAATACAGTATTATTATTGGGATGTGAAACTCATGTATACAGAGGACTGACTTTTCATATAAGCACATTCCATGGGGCTGACTGCAAGACTTGTGTATGCTTGGATCTGGGTACGTGTGGGGGGATCCTGGAACCAATCCTCCACATATACCAAGGGATGACTGTATAATTCCAACTGTATGACATCCTGGGAAAGGCAAAACTGGGGAAGGCACAAAGATCAGTGGTTGCCAGGGAATAGGGAAGGGAGAAGGGATGAGCAGTGGAGCACAGAGGACTTTAGGGCAGTGAAACCACACTGTGATACTACTGTGGTAGACACGTGTCAGGTAGATTTGTCAAAACCTGTGGAACGTACAGAACGAAGAATGAGCTATAACGTGAACTCTCAGACTGTGGCTGATGGCACCATGTCAGCGGAGGCCCTGCTGTTGCACCGCTCTGGGTGGAAGTAGGTAGTGGGGAGGTTGTGCATATGTGGGGATGGGGTAAGTGGGAACTCCCTCTCTTTTTTGCTCAATATTGCTGTGAACCTAGAACTTCTTTAAAAAATAAAGTTTAATTTTTAAAGTCTTTTGTCTTTCCCCAGTACTTTCATCTCCACTGCTGTTGTTCCTTGCTCATGTCCTGCGTTTCCACCTGGTGTCACTTCCCGTCAGCCTGAAGAACTTTTACTATGCTTGTGCTGCAGTCTGCTGTACCAGTTCTCTTAGTTTTCTTTCACTTGAAAGTACCTTTATTTTTCTTTCTTTTCTTTCTTTTTTTTATTCAGCCTTTAAAGATGTTTCACCATTTTCTGGCCTCCATAATTTGTGATGAGGACTCAGCAATTAACTGGACCATTGGTTCCCTAGGCAACGGGTTGTTCTCCTGCCCTGTGGGTTTGATTCCCAGTGCTTTGACCAAGATGCACCTCAGCATGGGCTTCCTTGTGTGTGTTCTGCTTGGTGTTCCTTTTATGTCTTTATCCTGCAGATTTTTGTCCTTCATCAAATTGGGAAAATTTTTGGCCATTATGTCTTCAAATTTCTTTCTGTACCATTCTCTCTCTGGTCTCCTGAGATTCCACTTGTAAGTGACCATGTGAATCATCTAATAGATCTCCAAGGTTCTGTTCATTCTTAAAATCTCATTATCTCTATTCTTCACTTCGGATGATTTCTATGCCTCTAGATTCAAGTTTACTTACTCTTTCCTTTGTTGTGTTCATTCAGCTGTTAAGTCCATGAATGAATTTTTTATTTTAGAAATTGTGGTTTTTAGTTCCAGAATGTCCATTTTGCTCTCTTCTATTATTTCTGTTTATCTGCTGAAACTTCCCACCTCCCTGAGATTTTCATGTTTGGTTTACTTCACTCGGGAAAACTAAAATAGCTGTTTTTAAATCCTCGTCTGTTAGTTATAACTTCTAGTTCATTGCAGATGATTGATTTTTCTCATGAAAATGCACTGCCTTTTCTTGGTTCTTTGTATGTTTCCTAATTTTGGCATGGAGATTCTAGATTCTATATGTGTGTATCTGTGCATCTTTGTAGTTGTATATGTATATGTTTATATGTGTATATATTTGTGTGTGTGTATATATATGTGCATGAGAGTGTGTATATGTGAGTGTTTGTGTGTGAGTGTGTGTATCAGCATGTGCAGTTGGTCAGGTGCACGTGCTTTTACAAGTTATATTTGGCTGGCATTCTGAGACTTGTGTGTCGGCACCTTCTAGGGGTCTGCCGTTGTGAACATTGGTCCTGCTCACAGATGTTCTTTCCCAGGCTGGTGCCAGCTCCTTATGGATGGGAATATTTGCTGGACCCTTTTGAGAGCCTCAGTTTTCTTGTGTCATCTTCACAACTTTTGGGAACAGTTTTTCCTTTTGGCATTGCCTTTGCCAGCACGTCCACAGAACTGAGTTTCCAGAGACTATTACCTCCTGTTTTCACTGAAAATGTAGTTTTTTTTTCCAGAAACTTTATTTTCTTTGTATTCTATTCTTGTTGTGGTATCCTGAAGATGTGAGAAGATTCAGAACAAAAATTTGTTCCCACTGGGACAAGATAGTAAAATTCCAATTTATGATTTTATGTTTCCTTCTAAGTTGGGGTGAGGAGAGGGATCTACATGCCTTTCTCCACAATTTCCCTTTCTTCTAGGGTTTTTTCTTTTTCTTTTTTTTTCTCCTATGGAGAATAGTAATCAGAAGAGATACAAGATAGAAAATATTTTGTTACAGAACCTGGGGTACGTGGTATACTTGAAGGCCATGGAAATCGGTCTGCATGAGGAAAGGGGACAGAGGGTGAGGTGCTTACCTTTATGTGACCTGGGCAGTGGGTACATGAAAGGTTGGGGGGAGGGGGGTTCTGTCCCAACCAATTTGATGTGCATTTTATGAGAGAAAATACAGGAAAAATTCTAGCTAAAGCACAAATTATGGTTTGAAACCCCATGTCAAGCCATTTCCCCATGTGAAAGGGTCTGGCCATGAGAAAAGTGTGGGTATTCCTGAAGTTGGGAATGCAGTTGACTACATGGGTCTTATTAAACAACTGGATGTCTTGAGATGTATGTTGGAGATAGTCCTGTGCTGGGCAGAGTTTTTAATACACGTGCAACAGGAGGTGCCTCAGATGACACAGACCCCTCCTCTAGGCAGTCACCATCTGAGCCATCTGAGCTGGAAATCTAGGGGCTTTGCGTCAGAGCACTGTGTACGTTTTGGACATGTGTGAGTGGCAGATAGGTGGATGTAAGCCTGAATTTACTTGTTGTGGAATGCTAATCATTTTCCTACCAGTCCTGAGGCTAAGGCTGTGCCCAGTGTGATGGGTAGGAGTATAGTGCCTTTGTTCTGATATTTAGGGGTGTGGCAGAGGGGAGGGTAGAAATCACAATGTAGTCGCAGACCAGGGGACACCAGTGTGCATTTCCTGGGATAGCGGGGACATGAAGAGGGCTAGGAAAACAAAGTGATTTACCTGTGGATGTTCCCATGGGGGTAGGTCTGCTGTGCTTCCCTGCTGTGTTTTGGGAAATGTCAGCCAAGTGGTGAGTGGGTAAAGTGATGGGGCCATGTGAGTCCATGTGTGTTTACCCCAGGGCAAATGTGTAATATGTCATGTCCTCTGATGCAGTTGGGATAGTGAACTACATAAATTATGCAAAAATTGCCCAGATGGCTGCAGTTGAGTTGTAGGGACAGGAGAGAGTAGGCCTGGAAGACACCCTTATGTAGTTGGTAGGAACAAGCTGAGAGAGGCCTTTAGATGCAAGGAGGAAGCAGAACTAGTGTTGCCTGATCCACAGCTCTAGCCCCAGCCTCTGCCCACTTAATAAAAATGTTATTTCTATTTATGAATTGGCCATGGTTGGTAGGGGATATGGTGAAGGACATGGTGAGGTAATTAGGGTGATTCCCCTCTGGTGGTAGAGGCAACATGGGTGGGTGTAGGATGGTTTGTGGTTGGAAGTGTGAAGGGAGAAGCCCCCCAGGAAACTACTACTAGCTGAGGGTTTTAAGTGGGCTGCACAGGATGGGGAGTGAAGGGCAGGGGTACAGTGTGCACTCTAGCAGGACATCGTGGAGAGGGAGGTATTCTTGTGCATTGTTCAAGTTGCTGGTGTGGGTAGGTGTAATTTTGTGCTGCCACACAGATGGCAGGGAATATACTCAACAGTTGGCAACATTTTTTTTACAAGTGTGGTTCGTATGTCAAGCAATAGGCTACTTCAGCAAAATAAAATTCAGTAGGGTTCCTGGGGTCTGTATTTTGTAGACAGCCCTGTAGGTTGGAGTCTAAGTCCAAGTCCATAGTTAGGGTAGAGGCAATTATTGTTTTTTTCTTCTTCTTCTTCTTCTTCTTTTTTTTTTTTTTTTTAAATAGAGACAGGGTCTTAGTCTGTTGCCCTGGCTGGTCTCCAGTGCCTGGGCTCCGGTGATCCTCCCCCCTCAGCATCCCCAGTAGCTGGGACTACAGGCGTGCATCACCACGCCCAGCCAGAGGCAATTCTTTTAATCCTAGGTTAGGTGCATGGAATAGTCACTGGAGTCTGGGGGGAATCTGTGTCCTTCGTGATGATTTTGATGAAGTTGGGCAATGCCATCTCCCACAAGATGGGAGTCATCTGGGTGGAGGATGTTCTTCCCAGTGGGCTGTCCCCATCAGGAAGGCTTTGCAATTCACCAGGAGCCTCTTCTACACATTTCTGATGCTGTTTGATATATTAATAATTGCCCTGCATTTATTGGCCAAACTGTTGGTCATGCATAGATCTAGGGGCTGCTGTGGAGTCCACTGGGACACAGTTAGTGAAGGATTGGGGAGTTTCCATATCTGTGCCATTTGAGTAGTTTACTCATAAGTATACCACCTTTGGGCACAAGAGTGACCTTAGTTTAAGATGGCTATCTAAATTTCCCTGCAATCTGGGCTTTTCCCTGTGAAGATGCATGTTGGGTCATTAGCACGAAGGGCACTCAGCCACCCTGGCTTTATAGCTGGGCATCCCACAGGCCATCTTCCTGTTGTTACGCTGTCTTTAATCATGCAGGGATGATACTGAGACTGGTTTATTATGCAGTGAGTGGGGAGCATCCAGGCCCACTGCAAGCTCCTGTACCCCACCCTGGGGTGCAGTTTCAGACCATTTCAGTGCGGTTCCAGCAGGAATCAGGTTATTAAGCCCTGTGAATCCAACATTAGCAGGTAAGCAACAAATAAGCGCCAATCATTTAGAACAACAGCACCTTACAATACTGGTGGTTTCTCTCCAGGGGATGCCTTGTGGATGTTGGTTTGTGGTTAGGTTGCCTTCCTTGTGATCAGGCCTCCCGTTCTTGTTGGATCGCTTCCTCAAGAGTTGTCTCTGGACCTCCAAAGCCCTGGGTTGTCTACCTGGATGAATCATCTCCAAATGTGGCTGGCATCTGTCAGGCTTCCTGTCCCCTACACCATGCTATGAGTAGGTCCTGGGCAATTATTTCCACCTTCTGGGGTGATTTAGAAGAGGATTTTTTTTTTTTTTTTTTGGAGACAGAATCTTACTCTGTCGCCCAGGCTGGGGTGTAATGGTGTCATCATTGCTTACTGCAACCTCAAACTCCTGGGCTCAAGTGATCCTCCTGCCTCAGCCTCCTGAGTAGCTAGGACTACAGGTACCACCAGGCCCGGCTAATTTTTCTATTTTTTTGTAGAGAAGGAGTCTTGTTCTTGCTCAGGCTGGTCTCGAACTCCTGGCCTCAAGTGATCCTCCTGTCTCAGCCTCCCAGAGTGCTAGGATTACAGGCGAGAGAGGATTCTAATAGCCAGCCTTTGTATTCTGAATATGAGCACTGGTGGTGAGTCAGCCTCAGGCCCCGTGCAGTCGGAGTAAGCCTGGCCTTGCCACAGTGTAGTGGGTGTGTGGTCACATACCCCTATTATTAATGGATCACATTTTACAGTCCATCCCCGATCAGGTTGCCAATGTGAAGCAATTGGCAAGATGATCACAAAGTCATAACAGAAGGGAGAGCATTGGTCTAGGGACCTAATGGGAATGGTATCCCCTCAGATGTGAAAGGAAGTGGGGTGACTGCAGACTACCAGTGACAGCAACACTGGGACTCTAGTTGGGGCCTGGAGGAATAAACTCCGGAAGATCTGGACTTGAGCAACATTAATACCTGTGGAAGGAACTTTGTCCATTTGGGGGACCATTTGTCTTCTAATAATTTATAGAGACATTGTTTTAAAAGGCCATTGTATCTGATAACGAGGCCAACCACTTGTGGGTAGTATGTGTTGTGGAAGTTCCACAGGATGTCTTGAGAGAGAGTTCATTCTAGTGAGGTTGAGAGGTAAAACGTGAGCCTTGATCTGAGTCAGTGCTACGTCCGCAGCACAAGGGAGCAAGGCCGTGTGTGGTGAGGAGCCATGCTACCTGCTCTGCCGAGGCCGTTCTGGCAGGAGCTGCCGGAGGTCAATGCAGGTCTCTGTTGTCCTTACCATACACCTAGTGGCACCCAAGGAAGGGGTAGGGGACCAGCAAAACCAATCTGCCTATCTCCCCTGGGCACAGGGCACGGGCCCCCCTGGGCATTTTCCACTTTCGCATTTTAGCACAGGAAGTACAGTTTTGTATTACTGTCTTAGCCATATTAGGAGTTCAGGGAATGCCTGTCTGTGAGCCCTAGCATTGAACTAGGGCTGTGGCACCCCCATGTCCTCAAATGTGCCCTTTCTCCAGAGGACAGGAGAACTCAGGAACATCTGTGTCTTTAGCGGAGAGTGCCCCACTGTGGTATGCATGTTTGCAGGCGTCTGCAGTGTCATAGCACTAGATTCCTCTAAGTGAATATCGGTGTGTGGGGAAGTGTGGTCACTCACAGACTGGGGGGCAGTCTGAGGAGACAAGTTTTTTCTGAACAGGGGCTCCCTGTAAGGGTTTGCCTTGAGTGAGAAGCCATCTAGTTTCCATTTGCCTGACCATTTGGCCAGACCCCTGGCCACGGCCTAGGAGACTGTAAATCTGTGGACCAACAGCAGTTTGGACTTCAGGCATGTTGCAGTGATAGGTGAATGCTGCCAGCTCAGCCAGTTCCTCTAACCCTGTGGGCAAGGGACCAGGCATGGGGGAAGCCACATCCTCCTGGAGTTTGGAAAGACCCCCTGTGTCAGGTTGAAGGCCTGGTCCTGGAGGTGACATTTCTGTTTACTGTTCTGAGCCTCTGCTGGGCTGGCTTGTGCCTGTGGCCTGGCAGGGACCTGAGTCCTTGGGAGCTCTCGTTCTGATCCTGTGAGGGGCCGTCAGTCTCTAGTAGCACCCAATAGGCGGATAGGATTTGCTCTTCTGGAGGGTACATCCAGCTGCTGTCTGGGGCAGACGTTTAGTCCAAAACCCAATGGACCATGTTTGGTCCATAGGGTCTGTGAAACATAGTGGAGTGTCACCAGAGCTTCCCTATGACAGGGACACCAGGGGTGAGGCTCAGCAGACTGCATGTTGGGCTGGGTGAAGGGCTGTATTTTGAGCCTCGCCCAATGAAAGGTGGGCGCTTTATGGGTTATGGCGTAAATAGGTCCGAGTATTCGAGTAAAGTGTGGAGTGTTGTCTCCAAAACATGAAGGATTCACGTGAATGTTGCGCCTAAGAGCTGTGGGTGGTGTCAGTGTCAGTAGTTTATGTTTCACACTGAATGGGCTCTCCTGCCCCCTGACAGACCAGAGAGTGCCTGTGAATTTTACTGAAAGCACTGGCCCCTGTCCTTTGTGTGGGGTGATTGCCTAACCCTTATTTTGAGGATAGGCCATGATGATATGTAAATGTGAATGGCTTCTTCAGAGGAACCTTTAACAAGAGATCACTGATAGAATGCTATAAATGGCCATGTGTAAGAGATGGCCATACACCTCATCTAGGGTTTGTCTGCAGAGATTGTGGGCGGTGGCTGGGCTACTCAGGTACCCCCTTGGAAGCCAAATGAAGGTGTATTGTGTTGCTTTGAAAGTGAAGGCAAACTGTAGTTGAGATGTCTCAGCAGTGGGTATAGAGTAAAACACATTGGCTATATTGGCCAAATTGAGGACTGCAAAGTGGGTGCCTAGGGCCATTTGAATATCTTCAGTCATTTCTATTATATTAGGTATAGGGGCCTTTATTGGAGAAACTTGGGCATTTAAGTCTCCATAATCAATGGTAAAGTGCCACTCTTTGGCACTTTGGTAGTGAGTTTGAGTACAGGCCAGACTGGGCTGTGAAAGGGGGAGATAGTTTTATAACCTTGGGCTTTAGCAAGTCTTTAGTTACTAGGCAAAGACCAGCGGTACCTTAAGTGATATTGAGAGGTGCTCACCATCTATACTGGAAGTGGCAGGTGGATGGGTTCCCAGTGGGCTGCTCCAACCAGAAGAGCACACCACCACACCTGGCTAATTTGTTCTATTTTTAGTAGAGGCAGGATCTCGCTCCTGCTCAGGCTAGTCTTGAACTCCTGAACTCAAGAGATCCTCCTGCTTCGGCCTCCCAGAGTGCTAGGATTATAGGCATGAGCCACCATGCCCGGCCCTACATTATAGTTTAAACATAACTTTTATATGTACTGGGAAACCAAAAAATTTGCATGACTTGCTTTATTGTGATTATTATTGACTTTATTATAGTGGTTTGGAACCAAATCCACAATGTCTTTGAAGTGTGCCTGCATTTATTACCTAAGTTTTGAAATAGTCTTAATATTTCTGAATCATTCAAGAATGACAGAAAAAATAACTACATTACTAGCAAAATATAGTGTAAAATTAACATTAAATTCCTCAGAAGCTGTAATGTTTAAAAAATTAACATTAAAAATCCTTAGAGAGACATTAATTTTTAAAAATTATATAAATCTTTAAATTGTACTCAGAAAGACTACATAGACAATGTTTATATGTCTACAGAATTTTACAGTATTGTTGGGATTTCTTTGTAATAAGAATCCGTGTATAAAAGGCACCATTTTTTTAAAGATTTTATCGCATTTTAGTAGTAACTCATGTTCATGTTGCATATTCATTCATTAAATCCCAGTTTAGATAAGGGTCACTTTATTATTAAATCCAATTTAAGAAATTGGCCGGGTGTGGTGGCTCATGCCTATAATCCTAGCACTCTGGGAGGCCGAGGCGGGTGGATCAATCGAGGACAGGAGTTCGAGACCAGCCTGAGCAAGAGCAAGACCCCGTCTCTACTAAAAATAGAAAGAAATTATCTGGCCAACTAAAACATATATAGAAAAAAAAATTAGCCGGGCATGGTGGCGCATGCCTGTAGTCCCAGCTACTGGGGAGGCTGAGGCAGTAGGATCGCTTAAGCCCAGGAGTTTGAGGTTGCTGTGAGCTAGGCTGACGCCATGGCACTCACTCTAGCCAGGGCAACAAAGTGACACTCTGTTTCAAAAAAAAAAAGAAAAAAAAAAAAAGAAATATGAGCAGCTTTAGCTGTTTGGTGTGAAAAGGCCAGGTCTACCCATGCATTAAAATGTGCCGTACCTATATTTCACATATCTATTGTCTAGATTGTCTAGTAACAGTTCCATTAGCATGGACTAGAAAAACATAGTCACTTTTAAGTGTACTTAAATTTCCATGGAGATTTTCTTTATTTCAATCTGGTGTTTCAGATAATGACATTTTCAAACTAAGAAATGTAAATTTTTTCATCTTCTTTTGCTGTACTTTTTATTATCTAATATCAAAAATTTCATATCTTATTTACATAAAAATCTTCAAGAAAACTATTATCACCCATTCCCAGAAAAGTCTGGCTTAAAGTGGATAAAAATTTGCCCAGCTCCAACTTTGGAGTCCTCGGGGGTTTTTTTGTTTTTTTTTTTTTGAGACAGAGTCTCACTCTGTTGCCCGAGCTAGAGTGCCATGGCGTCAGCCTGGCTCACAGCAACCTCAAACTCCTGGGCTTAAGTGATCCTTCTGCCTCAGCCTCCCGAGTAGATGGGACTACAGGCATGCGCCACCATGCCCGGCTAATTTTTTTTCTATATATATTTTTAGCTGTCCAAATCATTTATTTCTATTTTTTTAGTAGAGATGGGGTCTCACTCTTGCTCAGGCTGGTCTCGAACTCCTGACCTCGAGCAATCCTCCTGCCTCGGCCTCCCAGACTGCTAGGATTACAGGCGTGAGCCACTGTGCCCAGCCGAGTCCTCGTTTTTAACCAGCCACACTACACCCTCTTGTAGGAGAACATGGGTGTCCTGACCCAGCATGGCCAGGCCTCCCTGTGAACTTGAGGGTAGAACCCCAAGGGGTCACTCTGTTTAGCCAGTCCTGGAGAGGGGAGTCAAGACCCCTGGTCTGTGAAGAGAGGAGGGTCCACATTTTCTTTTTCAGGCACATACATATCCCACGTGCATGGATACAAACACACACACACTTGTATATAATTTCTCTCCCATTGTCTATTTGTGCTTGGTCACTGTCTGCAATGGGGTAGGTTTATAAGTCTTGGTATGCAATAGAGCAAGTCACCCCACCTTGCTGTCTGTCTTCAGTGGTGTCTTGCCTCTTTTTGACCTTTTGCATTTCCATATTAGTTTAGAAGAAGAAAAAATCTGGGATTTTGATTGGAGTTGCATTAAATCAATTTGAGGAGTAGTGGATATCTTTACAATCTGAATATTTTAGTCATGAACATGCTATATCCCTTCATTTTTTTAGGTCTGAATTTCACTCAATAATGTGTTATAATTTTATGCAAAAGAGGTCTTTTATCTCTTTGGTTAGATTTATTCCTAGGTGTTTGGTATTTTTTTGATGCTAATCTTAGATGGTCTTTTTGTCCTTATTTTTCCAGTAAATTATTTTTATTTATCCTTCATATTATAGCCAGGGCATTATGTTAATTTTTTCTTTAAAAATACTTTTTATTGAAATATACATACATAAAAGTATACCAATTGTATCACTTACTGAATGTTCACAAGTCAGACCCAGCCATGTAACCAGCACCGATTAAGAAACAAAACATCATCTGCACCAAGAAGCGGGACTGCCCCAAGGGTAACCACTGAGTTCACTTGGTTTTGAACTTTTTGTAGGTGGGATTGTGTGGCATATACTCTTTCACGTCTGGGTTCTTTTTTTTTTTTTTTTTGAGACAGAGGCTTGCTGTGAGTGCCGTGGCGTCAGCCTAGCTCACAGCAGCCTCAAACTCCTGGGCTTAAGCGATCCTCCTGCCTCAGCCTCCGGAGTAGCTGGGACTACAGGCATGCGCCACCATGCCCGGCTAATTTTTTTCTATATATATTTTAGTTGTCCAGATAATTTCTTTCTATTTTTAGTAGAGACGGGGTCTCGCTCAGGCTGGTCTCGAACTCCTGACCTCGAGCAATCCACCTGCCTCGGCCTCCCAGAGTGCTAGGATTACAGGCATGAGCCACCACACCCGGCCTCGTCTGGGTTCTTTTACTCAGAATTATGTTTATGAGATTTATCCATGCTGCTAAGTGTAGTTGTGGCTCATGCATTGCTGTAGAATCTTCTTGGATGTAGCTATAGCATGATTTATTCATTCATTCTGCTGTTAATGAGCATTTGGGGAGTTTGCTGTTTGGGTTTATATAATACCTTTTTAAATTGTATTTTCTAGCTATTTCTAACTACGTTTTATACATAGAAATATAACTAATACTTGGATTTGATATTTGGCAAACTTGATAAACTCTTAATTCTAATAATTTACCTATAGATTATTTTCTGTGAAAGATGATTTTATTTCTTCCTTTCTAAACTTTATATGCTGTTTTTATTTTTGTTGTCTTTTACTGTCTTTTAAGCTCAGTGTAGTGTTGATTGGAGCAGTGATGATGGGAAGACCCACCCTCCAGCAGGGCTTTGCACACTCACCCCTTCCTTGGAGTGTCATGTTTGTCATTAACATTTTGTAGATACCAATCTCATATTAAGGAAGTTTCCTCCTGGTCCTAGTTCTCTAAGAGTTTTTGTTTGTTTCTTTTAAGCAGAAATGGTTGTTGAATTTTTGTCAAAAGGTTTTTCTGCATTTCTTGAGATGATCAAAAATTTTTTCTCCTATTTTCTCTAGGAGTGGTGAGTTATACTGATTGATTTGCCTAATGCTGTACTAAACTTGCATTCCTGGAATAAACCCAACTTGTTTATGATGTGTTATCCTTGTTATAAATTACTGGATTTGGCTTGTTAATGTTTTATTTGGGGTCTTTTTTTTACATCCATAATTGTGAATGAAATTGGCCTTAAATTTTCTTTTCTCATACTGTTGTTGTCAAGTTTTGGTATCAGAGTTTAATTAACCTCACAACAGGAGTTGGGGGATGTATCATCTCATTTTATTTTCTGAATGTAACTGATCAAGAATAAAAGAGAATGAACAAATAACCAAAATGAAAGAGGAGCCATCAACACAGATACTAAAAAGATACTTTGGACACATTTATGCCAATAACTTTGGACATTGGGATAAAATGTATAAATATCTTAGAAAAATATGATTTATCAAAATTGACACAAGAAAAGGTTAATACATATTTCATTAAGTATTAAAGAAATTGACTTGTGGCCAGGCGCAGTGGCTCACGCCTGTAATCCTAGCACTCTGGGAGGCCAAGGCAGGAAGATCACTCAAGATCAGGAGTTCGAGACCAGCCTCAGCAAGAGTGAGACACATCTCTACTAAAAAAAAAAATAGAAAGAAATTAGCTGGACAACTAAAAATATATAGAAAAAATTAGCTGGGCATGGTGGCGCATGCCTGTAGTCCCAGCTACTTGAGAGGCTGAGGCAGAAAGATTGCTTAAGCCCAGAGGTTTGAGGTTGCTGTGAGCTATGCTGATGCCATGGCACTCTAGGCCAGGCAACAGAGCGAGACTCTGTCTGCAAAAAAAAAAAAAGTAATAATAATAATAAAGAAAGAAAGAAATTGACTTGTGATTTAAAATCCTTCTTTAAAGAAAATGCGAAGCCCAGATGGCTTCACCAACTTGCACCAAACATTTAATGAAGAAATAGCAGCTATCTTACCTACACTTGCAATGGAAGTTGGTTTATGCTGTACATATGATTTTAAAACCCGATTTTTTACTTTATAATATATCATAGACTGTTCATTTAATTAATATATATCCTTCTGTTATATAATTATAATGGCAGAATGGTATTCCTTTATGTGAGTATTCTATAATTGGTTTAAACTACCCCTTATTTTTGGACATTTGTGTTCTTTGTTTCCCCACAAATTATAAGGAGCTCTTCATCTGCTCATAGTAGTCATTTCTTTGTACATTTGACTATCCACTTAGGGTAAATTCCTAGAAGAATAATTTTAGAAACAGTGTGTAATGTATCAATTTTTTTGGTACATATTGCCAAGTTTCCCTTTTATTTTTTTATTTTTAGTTTTCTAACCCTGTACCCCTCATCTTTGCCTTTTAAAAGTCATATTTATTTATAGTTCCACCAACAGTATATGGAGGTGATTGTTTCTTCAGTTCTCTTCAGTGCTGGGTATTATTATTTTTTTTTTAAGTCCTTAGCATAAAGTCCAAACTTCACTTTTACAGTGCCTTCCATGTCTGTTCCCTGGCTCCTGCTGCCCCACTCTCCCCCTCACACTTCTTGCTTGAGCCATCATGAGGCTTTTTAGCTCTTGAATGTGATTATTTTGCCTGCCCCGGCTAACTTGTCCTTGTTAGGCTTCAGCTTGAACTTCATTTCCTCCTGGAATCTTCTCTGACCATATAGACTAGGTTGGAGGCCATGATGCATTTCTACACATTTCTAAATAGTTTCCATGTCACATGGTTTATCATTCTTAAAAATTTATTTGCTTAATTATCACCTGAATGGAACATAAGCTTCATGAAATCAGACATTATTTGTTTTCCTATTATATTCCTTACCTAGAACATGGCCAGCCTTCTAAATATTTGTTGAATGAATGAATTTGGCAATTTTATAGGTGAAAAATTAGAATTTGTTTTAATTTCCATTTCTTTGGTAACCAATGGACTTGAATATTTTTATTCTGTTGATTGGCCATCTTTAGTTCTGGATTCTACCTGTCACGTATTTTTCTTTTCTTTTCTTTTTTTTTTTTTTTCTGAGACAGAGTCTCACTTTGTTGCCCAGGCTAGAGTGAGTGCCATGGCGTCAGCCTAGCTCACAGCAACCTCAAACTCCTGGGCTTAAGCGATCCTACTGCCTCAGCCTCTGGAGTAGCTGGGACGACAGGCATGCGCCACCATGCCTGGCTAATTTTTTCTATATATATTTTTTAGTTGGCCAGATAATTTCTTTCTATTTTTAGTAGAGACGGGGTCTCGCTCAGGCTGGTCTCGAACTCCTGACCTCGAGCAATCCACCCGCCTCGGCCTCCCAGAGTGCTAGGATTATAGGCATGAGCCACCACGCCCGGCCTAGATTCTACCTGTCACATATTTTTCTATTGGAGTATCTACTTTTTGCATAATGATTTATAGGAGCTTTTAACACATTATGGATATAATCCCTGATGGATGGTTTTCTCTAGTAATTCATTTATGTTTTTATGTAACAGATTCTGAGATTGGGACTGAGAAGGAACTGTCCATTCTAAACCAGAAATGTTCTGAAGAAGTAAAAACCCCAAAATTTATACCAAGAAGATTCTTAAGGGGTAATCCACAGGCACCGGATTTTCAGGAAGCTTGGGACCAGGAGCATAAACTAGAAGAGCACCTGGCAAATGCTGTTGGGCAGAGTTTGAAGAAACCCCATCTTTACAAAAGAGTTTTTATAAAAGAAGCTGTCGTGGATAGGGAAAGCTCTCCAGGAAAAAAAAACCAGGAGTATAGTGCATTTGATAGAAATTTGAATCTGAACCAAAGTGTTGTTAGACATCAAAGAAATAAAAGAGGAGAGAGAATCTTTAAATGTGATATATGCAACAAAATCTTCAAATACAATTCAGACCTAAATAGGCATCAGAGAAGTCACACTGGGGAAAAGCCTTATGAATGTGGCCGGTGTGGCCGAGCCTTTACTCACACCTCAAGCCTTATTCTGCACCATCGAGTTCACACTGGAAATAAACCATTTAAATGTGATGAATGTGGGAAGACTTTTGGGCTCAATTCCCACCTCCTTCTCCATCAGAGAATTCACACTGGAGAGAAACCTTTTGGGTGTAGTGAATGTGGGAAGGCCTTCAGTCGAAGCTCAACCCTTACTCAACATCGTATAATTCACACAGGAGAGAAACCTTATAAATGCAATGAATGTGGGAAAGCCTTCACCCAGAGCCCCCAGTTAACTCAGCATCAGAGAATTCACACTGGAGAGAGGCCCCATGAGTGCAATCAATGTGGGAAGGCCTTTAGTCGGAGTTCAAGCCTTATTCAGCATCAGAGAATTCATACTGGAGAGAAGCCCCATAAATGCAATCAATGTGGGAAAGCCTTCAGTCAAAGC
The DNA here is from genome assembly GCF_020740605.2 of Lemur catta. NCBI lineage: Eukaryota > Metazoa > Chordata > Mammalia > Primates > Lemuridae > Lemur > Lemur catta. The sequence continues at coordinate 22,665,815 of NC_059136.1, forward strand.
TCAAGCCTTTTTCTCCATCATAGGGTTCATACTGGAGAGAAACCCTATGTATGTAATGAATGTGGCAGAGCCTTTGGTTTTAACTCTCACCTTACGGAACATGTAAGGATTCACACTGGAGAAAAACCCTATGTTTGTAATGAGTGTGGCAAAGCCTTTAGTCGGAGTTCTACTCTTGTTCAGCATCGAAGAGTTCACACCGGGGAGAAACCTTATCAGTGTGTTGCATGTGGGAAGGCCTTCAGCCAGAGCTCCCAGCTCACCCTACACCAGCGAGTTCACACTGGAGAGAAACCCTACAAATGTGGTGACTGTGGGAAGGCCTTTAGCCGGAGGTCAACCCTCACTCAGCATGAGAGAATTCACAATGGAGAGAACCCTCGTAAATGCAGAAAATGTGGTCCAGCTTTTGTTCATGGCTCCGGCCTTATACCAGATGGACAGATTCTCCCTGGAGAGAAATGTGGCAGAGCCTTCAACCATCGTCCAAACCTTGTTCTGCACTGGATAATTCACACTGGTGAGAAATCCTTTGGATGTAAAGAATATGGAAAAACTTTCAGTCCCACCTCACAACCCATTGAAGATCAGAAAATCCAGGCTGAGGAAAAACCCTACAAATATCAAGAATGTGGAAAAGCCTTTGGTGGGGGTTCTACCCTTATTCAACATCAGGTAACTCATACTGGTGAGAAATCTTATCGCCCTGTGTGTAGGAAAGCCTTCATCCAGAGTTTGCAACTCACACCAAATCAGCAGACTCATGTTGAAGGGAAACCTCCTTTAAATGATGGATCTGAAAAATACTTTATTCATATCAAAAAGATTTTTTAAGAATCACATTTTTGATATGATAAATGTGGGAAACAATTTAGCAATTGTTCATTTTATGTTGGATAGGATGGCATAATGAAAGTTAAATGAGGTCTAAATATTACTGGCAAAGCAAAATAAACATTTCAGATGACTATTAAAGTCATTATGTTTGAAAGTAAACATGAGAGAATTCATTCTGGAAAATAAGGCTGTCTGTGTTAAGGTTGCTGTTGTGCTCAGGAGGTGAGCCATGTAGTGCTACATTCAAATATGAGTGTAGGGCGTGAAAAGCGACTCCACCTAATTCTGAGTGTACCCTACCTGATTCCCTCCAATCTTATCTCTTCTTTCCCATATAAGCCCAGGCTTGTAGCTGAGTATATCCAGTTTCAGTCCTGCACACCTGCCTCCAGGTGCAGAGAACTTCGGCAGGTCGGGCAGACTGAAGTGTTATTCCATCAGGATGGTCTGGCCCATCTCCCCCACAAACCTACAGAGTAACTGCAGGTGGAGTTCCTTCCTCACTTGGAGCCCCAGTTTTTGCTTTTGTAAAATGAAAGTTGTTTTGTTTTTTAGTTTTAAGGAATTGTCCAGTTCATCAGAGGAGGGACCTCATGGGCCAGTAAAACAGGGGGCTGCCAAGTAGCTCCACTTTTGAAAACTTAATTACTGATAAGATTTTTTTAAAGGTAGGTTTATTGTTGTATAATTTGTATATAATAAGTTCACTCTTTTTAGTGTATAGTTCTATGGGTTGTGTAGCAACCACCCCAATCAAGACAGAACATTCCTGTCACAACCCAGAATTCCTTTTGTGTGTGCCTGTGATCAGCCGTTCCTCACCCCTAGTCCCTGGAAACCACTGGTTTTCTGTCCTATAACCTCACCGTTTCCAGAATCATACGGTGTGTAGCCTTTAGAATCTGTCTTCTTTCACTTAACATAATGCATTGGAGACTCTTCTATTTTTTTGTGTATATCAGTAGTTCATTCTTTGTTATTGCTGAGTAGCATTCCATTGTATGGACGGAGCAGTTTGTTTATCCATTCACCCATTAAAAGATATTTGGGTATTTTCAGTAAGGGACAACTATGAATAAATTAGCTATAACATTTAACTACACGCTGTTTGTGAACCTGACTTTTCAGTTTTCTTGGGAAAATAGCAAGGAGTGGGATTGGTGGGTCACATGGCCAGCTTATGTTTAACTTGTTAAGAAACTATTTTCCAAAGTCAGTTATACATTCCCACTGACAATGTATGAGAATTTTGTTGCTTTGAATCCTCACCAGATCTGGTATTGTCAGGTTTTTTTCTTCCAGCCATTTCAGTGGTGATGTAGTGGGATCCCTGGTTTTACTTTGCTTTCCGTATTGACTATAGTTTGATCAGTATGCATCTATTTAAAGGATTTCACCAGGAAGTTTGAAAAACACTGGAGTAGTTAATCTTTAAGGGCTGATATCACTACCTCTGGAATCCTGATTTTCAATTCTGAGACCCCACCTGGAAGAATCTTTCCAATCCACTTTTGATTCCCTCTCAGCCCAATATTAGCCCCTTTAAGGAGCCTTTCTTAGTTAATCTCTCCTTCCATTTTCACTGTGTTTTCTTAGAGAATTTGGGGTCGCTTTTGCATCTGGTCTGACCTTCATCCTGTGACTTGCTGCACTTATTCCCGCATTCATGTTTTATCTCCCCTGCTACATTATTGAAATTCTTATACACAGAACCCCTTCTGAGTGTGGGAAATGTCAGCCCTATGTGGTCCATGTGGATGGGTCTGCATGTGCACAGAAGAGGGAGTGGTGAGCACAGGTTCATGGAGAGGGTGCTGCCCACCTCTGACATGGATTCATTCTGACCTCAGGGAAAGAATCAGATCTTCCTGGGTCTCTTTTTCCCCATCTCTAAAGTGGGGATAAAAATCCTTGCCCCACTTAGAGTGTATCCTTCAGAAAAAGAATAACTCCTATTGTTGTATCCCACAGCACAACATCATATCCTCACCATATCCACTCATTTTATTTTACTCTTTCTTTCTTTTCTTATTTTTCTTGGGATGGTATCTGGCCCTGCCTCCCAGGCTGGAGTGTAGTGTTACAGTCACAGCTCCTTGCAGCTTCGAGCTCCTGGGCTCAAGTGATCCTCCTGCCTCAGTCTCCCAAGTAGTTGGGACTACAGGCGTGCACCAGCATGCCTGGGTTGGGATGGGATGTTTTTGTTCTTAGTTTTGAAAGATCTGTCTAGATGTTTTTAATATCTCCATGTGCTTGTTTGAGGATATTTACTTTAGTTTTGGGTGTTACAGTTTTCTTCTGTTCCCTTGGCTTCCTAGGACTCTCAGCTCCATCTCTTAAATTTATGGACACTACTGAGCATCTCTTTGTGCAGCTGGTGGGTTTTTTTCCTAGTCTGCCATCAAACAGGGGCTACAGCCCTTTGGGGCTTCAGCTTTTGACAGGGGCGGAGGTTCCAGCTACTGTGGAGTTACCCAGGGCACTCCAGCCTGTGTAACAGAGTAAGATTCCATCTCAAAAAAGAAAGAAAGAAAGAAAAAGAAAAGAAAAGGAAGGAAGGAAGGGAAAAGAAAAGAAAAAAGAAAGGAAAGGAAAGATGGAAGGAAGGAAGGAAAGAAACGAAAGGAAGGAAGGAAAGAAAGAAAAAGGGAAGGAAGGAAGGAAAGAAAAGAAAGAAGGAAAGGGAAAGAAAGAAAAAGAAAAGGAAGGAAGGAAAGAGAGAAAGAAGAAAGAGAGGGAAGGAAAGAAGGAAAGGAGGGAGGGAGGGAAAGAAAAGAAAGAAAAGTGTCCCATCCCATCCTGCCTCCCAAGAAAAAACAGGAAGAAATGCAGGGAGAGATGGAACATACGAAGGAAATTACAGATGAAACTACCCTTTCAAGCCATATATTCAACCTACTTCAAAATGGTTCAAGAAAAAATGAAAGAGAAATGGTAAAATAAATGTATCAAAAATTACGAATTGGTGAGTCTGAGTTAAGGTTATTTGGGAGTTCTCTGCATTATTGCAACTTTTAAGTTTGAAATTATTTCAAAATAAAAAGTTTAGGGAGATGTCAGTCAAAGGATACAAAATTTCAGTTAGGAGGCATAAGTTCAAGAGATCTATTGTACAACATGGTGACTATAGTTAATGTATTATATTCTTGAAAATTGCTAAGAGAGTAGATTTTAAGTGTCCTCACCACAAAAAAAGATATGTGAGATAATGCATATGTTAATTAGCTCAGCTTAGCCATTCCACAGTATATACATATTTCAAAACATGTTATACAGGGTAGGTACAATTATTATCAATTTTAAAAAATTAATAACGATTTTAAAATAGTTTAAATAAAACTTTAAACAAAAACAAGTATCCTCTCTAAGTCTATGTGATCTAAAAGTAAGAGGCTGGGTGAAGTGGTTCATGCATGTAATCCCAGCACTTTGAGAGGCTGAGGTGGGAGGACCACTTGAGCTCAGGAGTTTGAGGCAGCCTGGGCAATGTAGTGAGACCCTGTCTCTATTAAAAAAAAATTTTTTTTAATTAGCTGGGCATGGTGGTGCATGCCTGTAGTCCCAGCTATTATATTTGGGAGACGGAGGGAGGAGGATCCCTTGAGTCCAGGAGTTCAAGGTTACAGTGAGCTTTGACTGTGCCACTGCACTCCAGCCTGGGTGAAAGAGTGAGACCCCATCTCTAAAATATAATAAGAATTATAAATCAAGAATTAATATGTTAAAAAGTTGAATGTTCAATTTAAGCTAGACAAAGAATATTAGAGTAATCTAAAGAAAGTAGAAATAAATAATAAAGGACATGGCCATGTGTGGAGGCTCACACCTGTAATCCCAGCACTTTGAGAGGCTGAGGCAGGAGGATTGCTTGAGGCCAGGAGTTCAAGACCAGTCTGCACAACATAGTGAGATCCTGACTCTACAAAAAATAAAAATTAACAATAAAGGAGAGAAAATGAAAGTTTTAAAAATGGAAATAATAAAGTGGATAAATAAAAAGCAGATCCTTTGAAAAATACACCAAAAGCACAAGTGACAAAATAACAATATTGACCACATCAAAACTAAGAGCTTCTGTGCTACAGCTGATACCATCAAGAAAGTGAAAAGACAACCTACAGCAGGGTGCTGAGGGATCTGTATCCAGAATATAGAAATAACTATTACAACTCAAATAACTCAATTTTAAAATGGGCAAAGGATTTGAATAGACATTTCTGCAAAGAAGACATAGAATGACCATTAAGCATGTGAAATGATGCTCAACATTGTTAGTCAGCAGGGAAATGCCAAGCAGAACCACAATGAGATACCACTTTGCACCAATAGGATGGCTATGATCAAAACCACAGATAATGACAGGTGTTTCAAGGATGTGGAGAAATTCGAGCCCTCTTGTATTGCTGTTTGTATAATTGGATGCAGAATGGAAATGTGAAATGGGGCAGCTGCTTTGGAAAACAGTTTGGCCCTTCCTCAAAAAAGTGAAACCTAGAGTCGTAGTCTGCTTGGATTGCTATAAAGGAATACCCGAGGCTGGCTAATTTATAAAGAAAAGAGGTTTATTTGGCTCACAGTTCTGCAGGCCGTACAAGCAGCATGGCACTGGCATCTGCATCTGGTGAGGGCCTCAAGCTGTTCCACTCATGGCAGAAGGGGAGGGAGTGCTATTATGTGCAGAGATCACGTGATGAGAGAGGAGGCAAGAGAGAGAGAGAAGGGAGGGAGGTGCCAGTCTTGTTTAATAACTAGCTCTCACAGAAACTGGAGAACTCATTACTGGGAGGACCGCATCAAGCCATTCATGAGGGGTCCGCCCGCATGACCCAAACACCTCCCATTAGGCCCCAATGCCAACACTGGGGATCAAGTTTCAACATATTTGGAGGGGTCAAATATCCAAACCATAGCACCTAGAGAAACAGGATTCTCAAATCAATCTGAGGCTTTCTTTTGGGACTTCTCGGGACCATGCATATTGTGGGCAGATGCTGCTGCTCTACCATCTCTTTCAGGCCCTTAGCCATCTTCATGCACCCAGCTCTTCAGCACCTTCCTTGCTTGGTCAGAGGGCTGCAGAGGTAGAAAGCTTCTGGCTGGAGACACAGGGAAGGGCCCTCAGGCTCGGCTGTGCCGATTAAGGGGACGAGGCCGGCCTCTCCCCAGAAAGTGCAGGCTTCCGGGCACGGCCCTTCCACACGCGGGCACCACCGCACCCACCGCCATTTCTGGACGGGCCGCAGATGCAGGCCCCTGGGGCTGTGTTGGAAGGCAACACTTGGCCGGCAGCGGGGCTAATCTTGAGACCTCCAAGAGCCCCAGGCAGTTCGCGCTTTCCGCAGGGCCGCAGGAAGGCAGGACCTGGAGGGCGCCGGGGCAGGCTGGACTTGGATCTGCGGGCGCGCGCTCGAGTCACTCTAGGATGGGTGGATGACCGCCCACTGGGTGGTTCCCCTACCTGACAGGTGCGGCTGCGCAAGGGGAGTGAGGCCACTGGGCGTGCCCGCGGCCATTCCTCTTTTCAAACCTTGCTTCAAGAATTTATGGAGAGGCTGGCCGGAGCGGTGGCTCATGCCTGTAATCCTAGCTCTCTGGGAGGCTGAGGTGGGTGGATCGCTCGAGGTCAGGAATTCGAGACCAGCCTGAGCGAGACCCCATCTCTACTAAAAATAGAAATAAATTATCTGGACAACTAAAAACTATATACAGAATAAATTAGCCAGGCATAGTGGCGCCTGCCTGTAGTCCCAGCTACTAGGGAGGTTGAGGCAGGAGGATTGCTTGAGCCCAGGAGTTTGAGGTTGCTGTGAGCTAGGCTGATGCCACGGCACTCACTCTATCCTGGGCAACAAAAAAAAAAAAAAAAAAGAATTTACGGAGAGGCTTTTCTTTGCCAGGCCCATTGGAATGGGATGGTTGTGCAGGGTCACCCTAGTAAGGCTTTCAGCCTCGTTGTGGGCCAGAGATGCGGCTTGTTGAGGCAGCAGCTGTGGGGGCCGGCCTGCGGGATGCACGTGCTTGTGGGAAGGCCGGTGCGGTAACAGAATGGGGTTTGGTTTCCAGAAGCTCACTGTGTCCTCTGTGCTAGGGGCGGGGCCGCGGGGCGGCGGGACAGGGTGGCTGTGGTACAGGAGGGCAGCAGGGCGGCGAGTCCATGGCAAAGGTCCCAGCGAGGCGGAAAGGCAGCTGCCAGATGGAGCAGAGGAGATGCAAAGTGGGAGGATGATGGAGATGCTGACGGGCAGCAGGGGTAGGACTCGGCTATTGGTTGCTGAGGCGGGAGACAAAAGTCAGGTAAGTCTTCAGATGTTCTCACCTAACAACTTGGGCCTGATGGTTCTGAGGAAGAGCTCTGGGCCTGGCGTCGGTGCAGAAGGGAGGAGAGTTCAGTTCTGTGTGAAATTCCCGTGGAACATCCCTGGTGAAGACAGGACCTACAGGAGGCAGGAGAGTCTGGGCTGTGGATACAAATTTGGGCATACTGATGGTTGCAGATACCAGTGGAGAACATGAGGTCACCTGAAGAGATGGATGAGGTGCCCCTGCAGTAGTGGAAGAGGAAAGAGGCACCCTGAGGTATGAGGACCGCCAGGCTGGTCTTGGTGATGAGGACTGCAAGAGGCCTGAGGGGCTGGGTTATTTGGGGTCCCGATGTTGCAGAGCACTGTTGGGGTTCATGAGAACGAGAACCAAGGAATGAAGGTAGGAAAAAGAACCTTACTTCTCTGTAGGAAAAGTAGATATCTTCAAAGTACTTCTAGGTAGGCTGTAGTTAATGATAATATCTGCTGCATGAGCCCAGAAGCAATGTGTTAAAACCTGGGTCTTGTCACCAATTTAAGGAAACATTTATCTCCTAAACACTAAGAATCCTCAAAGATAACGTTGCCCTTTGAGCATTAACCTGGCAAACCCCACTGTGATGGTGATGGTGGCTACTGTTCATTGGGCATCTGCTATGTGCCAGGTTGTGCCAAGTGCCCTACATGTGACAGGTGGATATTAACATCACCATTTTACAAGTAAGAAAACTGAGGTTGAAGGATTAAACAAATTGTCCATGATCACATAAAATGTGAATCCAGATCTGTTTGTCCCACCCTAAAACCCATGTTGTTTTTACTCCACCCCCAGACTCTCAAATGGTTGAACATCCATGGGGACAGAACAAGAGACTGTAAATATGTTGCTGAATAGTTGGGAGTCACTCTAAACTTCCATGAACCTTAAACTTACTGCCTGAAAGAGCAAGAGAATGGGATTTGAATTTTGTGAGCAGAAACCTAATCATTCATTGGAGAAAGACTGAGGAAACTGACATTCAGCTTAGACTCTAAGCCTTAGAGGAGAGAAAACAGAAACAAAGACCCAGAAATTTGCAGATACTGGCCAGGCATAGTGGCTCACACCTATAATCCTAGCACTCTTGGAGGCTGAGGCTGGAGGATCACTTGAGGTCAGGAGTTCAAGACCAGCCTAAGCAAAAGCAAAACCCCATCTCTACAAAAAATAGAAAAATTAGCCGGGCATGCTGGCGCATGCCTGTAGTCCCAGCTACTCAGGAGGCTGAGGCACGAGGACGACTTGGGCACAGGAGTTTGAGGTTGCAGTGAGTGATGATGAACACCACTGCACTCTAGCCAGAGTAAAAGAACAATATTCTGTCTAAAAAAAAGTCAGAATTAAGAGGTCAAATCAAATCAAAATTTTTACTTACTAAGAATAAAAACAAAATAAGAGGTCAAGCTCCATGACTCAATCTCCAAAGCTAACCTTCCTTGGGCCTAACAACTTCTAGAAGCCCGAAATAGACCATCCATTTTCTTTCACATGTGAATGTGTTCCAAGTGAGGACCACAGAATTGTGGACAAGACCGAGAAATTTGCCCTCCCCTCCCTTCATTTTAACATGTGTGAGGCAACAGCTTGCTCCTTTCGCCCAGGCCTAGGTGTGGGGCCCTCATCTGCACTTCAGGCCCTGAAGATAGAGGGTGATGCTTGGCTCAGTTTGTGCACCTGTTTGGTGGGAAGGAGATCAGGACAGGTGCATCTCACAGCACTTTGTTCTCCACACTTTTCCTCCTTCCCTTTGGATTATACCTAGAGGGTAAATCTAAGTGGAAACTTTGCAACAGCGATTTTGTATAAACAACCAACTGTTCAGTTATATGTATGGTTTGAAGTTCACAAAATCAATTGTTCTTGCCCTCAATGGCTTTATAATCCTTTATTTTCTATTTCTACTTTAATGACCTTATTTTATATATCATTATTTTAATCGAAATCATTTTGGGGAGGTATGAACTAGAAATAAACCATCTTTAACACACCCTTGATTTATAGAATGAAGCTTTCAGTACAACCAGTAACCCCACTGGATCACTTTCTGATGAAAAACATGAACGTATATATCAGGGGGTAGGGACTGACACCATCCTACATACTTTCAGGCTTAAAAAATTTAGTACAGAGGTGAAGGAAGCTATTTCAGCTATTCTCTGTTTGGTTTCATGAAGACCTTGAGTCACCACTCATTACAGTTCAGGATAAAAAAGCAGCTCCAGGGCTGACACAAACTCTAGCAGTTTTGCATTTTTCTGTGCATTCATTTTGGGGACTCATTTATCTGCTTCTCTCTGGGTTTGGCCACATCATAGATCACTGGCCTCCCCTGGCATTCCCAGCCAGGAATAAGGTTGTCTTTGTCTCCATCTCACAACCCCAGTGTAAAGCAACAGATTGCCTACAGAGCCTGACCACCATGGGTGAGAAATGACAGGGACAGTTTGGCAACAGCAGGGACCCAGAGTTCCACCTTCTGCCCAATGCACCAAACCTTTTACATCCATTACATCCCGTATGAATCATCTCATTATGAATAATGTGTGAGCCCCTACTAAGTGCTTTTTCAACATTGACTACATCCACAGGTGGTCTTTCTAGTAGGAACTCTCTGACATTGTATGATGAGCCACAACGAAAGGTTTTCTACCTTTGTTGCATTCTTGGATGCTTTTCCTTCCTGTATGAATTGAAGAGTCCCTCTCCAGTAGTATTTGTGAAATGGTGACCGAGAGGCTAGCTCACACTGAAAGCCTGCCCACGTTCGTTTAACTCATATGCACCCTCCATAGTGTGGATAACCTGATGTCTAATAAGGGTTGAGCTCTGGCTGAAGCATTTCCCACATTCACTACATTCATGGGGCTTCTCTCCGGAATGTGTTCTGTGGTGGTGAATCAAGTGTGACATCTGAATAAAGCCTCTCTTGCACACAATGCACACATAAGGTTTCTCTCCAGTGTGTATTCTTTGATGATCAACCAGGTGTGATGTCTGACTGAAGCCTTTTCCACACTCATTGCATTTGTAGGGCTTCTCTCCAGAATGCATCCTTTGGTGGTGAATCAAATGTGATGGCTGACTGAAGCTTTTCCCACACTCTTTGCATTCAAAAGGTTTCTCTCCTGTATGAATTCTCTGATGTTTAATGAGATTTGCTTTCTGATTAAAGGCTTTTCCACACTCATGACAATTATAGGGCTTCTCTCCAGTATGTATCAGTTGGTGTTTAGTAAGATTTGAATTCCCACTAAAGGCTTTGCCACACTCATTACACCTATATGGTTTTTCTCCAGTGTGAATTCTTTGATGTTTAGCAAGCTTCGATGTCTCCCTAAAGCCCTTGCCACATTCATTGCACACATAGGGTTTCTCTCCACGGTGAACTTTCTCATGTTGTAAAAGGATTGAGTTGTGATTAAATTTTTTCCCACATTCCACACATACATAAGGCTTCTCTCTAGTATGAATTTTCTGATGTCGAATCAGGTGAGAGTTCTTGCTGAAAGACTTCCCACACACATGACATCCCGGGGTCTTCAACCCATTGGGACCTGTCTGGGGTCCACTGAAGCCTGCCTGACATGGAAAGCCTTGGCCACCCAACCTCCACCCACTGGCTTTCTCTCCTGGCCTGTCCCTCTGAGGTACAACAGGCTTTGTGCCCAGAGACAAGCTTTTCTCCAGTTTGTTACATTCCTGGTATTTCTCTACTGCATTGGTATTAAGCAGGGAGTTGACCACTTGCCCCAAAGCTCTCTTTTGGGGAAAGAACTTCTTCCTGGCCTTTATTGTGAATTTTTTCCATGAATGTTCTGCTCCTTTCTCAGTCCCACAAGCTTGTTGAAACTCAAATGCTTCTGGATTGCCTCTTGGGAAAATTTCCTGAGTTATTCCTTGTAATTCTTCTTCAGAAGATGTTTCCTTGGGACTTGATAGTTTGTGCTTTGTCTTGACCTGAGAATCTGAAAAAAAGAACAGAAATTTGAAGTTTCCCTCTAAAGGAGAAAGGAAGTATTCACTTTTATGATTGAGCCAAAGCAAATTTCCGTGCAGCTTGTATGTCTCCTCTGTTAACAACTTTATTCTATTTTGTCTTGTATCATGGTTAGTTATATGTGTCCATCTCTCTCTGTACTGTGAGATTCTGAGGGCGAAGGCTTTCTCACATTAGTTCTTACAGCATCTTGGTAGCAGTGTGCACAGAGCAGGAACTGACAACTCAAAAAATGTTCATTTCAACAATGTTTCCTGGGCGCCTCCTCCATCTGCCAGGCACTGCTCTAGGTGCCAGAGATTTGGTGATGAATGAAGTCCCTGCCCCCTGGAGTCAACATTCTAATGTGGTGACCAACAATATGATTGGACATGGGGCAGGATAGAGAATTTCCTCTCCAAACTAGAATATTCTTCCCAAACCAAAATGCAAACTCAATGGACTTGGTTTTGCTTACTCTTAACTGCAGACCCTCGATGAATGCCACACAAAATACGAGCTTGTGAGATGAATGGCTGAAAGGCAGGAAGGGATACTACTGCTGGGGGTGTGTTCCAGCATGACCACAATGTGAAATTCTATTAATACTTTTTTTTTTTTTTTGAGACAGAGTCTTGCTCTGCCACCCAGGCTGCAGTACAGTGGCAAGATCACACCTCACTGCAGCTTCAAACTCCTGGACTCAAATGATCCTCCTGCCTCAGCCTCCCAAGTAGCTGGGACTACAGGCACATGCCACCACACCTGGCTAGGTTTTCCTTCTTTTTTTTCTTTTCCTAGATGGGGTTTTTCTACGTTGCCCAGGCTGGTCTCGAACTCCTGGCCTGAAGTGATCCTCCCACCTTGGCCTCCCAAGGATTACAGGCATGAGCCACTGCAGCCAGCCCTGTTTATACTTTAATACATAGTGCTAATCAGTTCATCAGGTGGGAGCCTGGTCATCAGTGGAAAATGACTTCCACCTGAGTAGTGGCACACAGCACATCACAGTGGGCTTGCACTTCCCCTTAGAGGGAAGAGTGGGGGCTAGTAGGAAGGGAGCTAGTAAAGGACAATCAGGTGTCCCCCACCACTCCATGCCACATGCCTACTCAGCATCCTTACAGCCCCTGCACACATTACAGCCTCTCAGACACACCTACCTTGTTGCTCACCTGAATGGGGGAGCGCTGGCAGGGCCACAACCCATGGCATCTCCCCCTGCTCTAGCTGGGAGATAATCCTGGGTCTGGACACTAGAAAACCTGTTCATCAAGAAGGCAATGGTCAGTGCTGGACAATCAGAGCTGTCCCTGGCCAAGGGCCACAGAAGCTGAGAGAAGAACAGGGCTCCAGAGGAGGTTCAGGGAGAAAAAGGAATGGGGGATGAGACCACTGGGCACTCCCTGCTGGGACAAGGGCACCTCACATGGACTTGGGATATTTGGTCTATTGGATATCAAGAGAGCCCAGGGGACCAGTCACTTGTGGTGGGGAGCAGGGGCCTGAGGCCCCACCAGGGGATGCTCACCCAGAGCCTTCAGGGTGTGGTAGTTCTCCAGCATCACATCATGGTAGAGCGCTCTCTGATGTGGGCCCAGGTGCTGCCCCTCCTCCTGAGTGAAGTACACGGCCACCTCCTCAAAAGTCACAATGTCCTGGAACCACAAGTATTCACTGCCCAGGGACCCTCACCCCTGCCTGAGGGGCAGGTGCACCTTGAAGCTTGGAGTGCAGTTCCAGCAAAAGGCTTGGCATGCATCTCCCACCTTTCTACGCACATGTTTAGGGAAAGGGCTGGGGTGCAGGGTGGGTGGGGAAAGGGTGACTATGGAAGTGCAGAGCCCTCAAAACTGTGGGCTCTCCCTCAAAGCCCTGCACCTGCTCAGCTGGTGAGAGGGGGCAGCCAGCAAGGCCGGCAGGAACAGGCCTTGCAGGCTGCTCCCACCACAACGCTGTTCTTAGAGCCCCTGGGGTCTGCTGGGCAAGAGCTCCAGGCTGAGGACGAGGGGCCCTGGACAGCACCTGCTCCCTGACGCCAGCTCACCTGGGGCTTGACTGCCATCACAGGCTCCTACTGGGAAGGACAGATGGGGGTGTCAGCAGGAAGGCCGATTTGTTCTGTAAACTTTGGATTCAGTCAAAAGCCTGCACTCAAGGATCCAAAGGGTCACCATGTGGCCCCAAGGCTGCAGGCTCCCCACCCCTGCACCTTCTCTCCTGAGCCCAGCGCCACTACAGGAGCCCCCATGCAAGGAACAGTGATACTGCAGCTGCCCTAGCTTGGATTTTGAGGATGTGACATCACCACCCTCCACTGCCGGCCACCGTGCCTCTCCAACCCACCTGGTCCTGAGCCCTTGGCCACTGCCACCACCACTGCCCTCACTAGGGTCAGCGGCCAGGCCTGCTCTCTGCTCCAAATAAGTGCCTTGAGTGGGCGAGGGATGCCCACGGTGTCTGAGACAGGGTCTGTAGAACAACGGTGTTTCCTCAGCCAGTCATTTCCCCTCTCTGAGCCACATCTCCCCGCCTGGCATGAGGACCCTGCGTGTCCCTGCGGTGTGAGGCGGGGCCTGGAGGCACCTTCTCCAGAGCAGTGCATGTGCTGCAGCAGCCCCCCCACCCCCAGCCCTGTGCTCCCGGCCCTCCCGCCTGTTGTTGGTCTCCTCTTCTTCCTCGAACTCCCTCACAGCCAACCCTGTCCAACCTCAGGTCTCGGCTCCAGACCATCCCTGCTAAGAAGCAGGGAGCCCAGCGCCAGGGAGGCGAGGAGGGCAGAGAGCCCGGAGGGGAGTGGGAGATGGTGGGGGTGGGGGTGGAGGGGAGGCGAGGGGTCAGCGGGGACACAGTCAGGCCAGGTGGGCAGCCGGGCAAATGTGCAAGAGGGCCTGGGGCAGGGGACAGGCAAGGGCGAAGCGGGTGGGCCACTCAGCCTGACACTAGCCACTCACCTCCGGATGGCTCTCTTCTGCGCCTTGGTCATGCCTGCGTGACCCCTCAGGGTGGGGCTTCTTCACCCTCTGTGCTGTGCCTCCTGCCTATAATCACCATGTTTGGGCTTGTCTCAGGATTGCTATCTGGAGCCAGTGTCTGGCTAGCAAGCTCCAGACATTGTGTCCCGTTGCCCCTTGGACACTTGAAGCTGGCCTCCAGGCCTGCCCAGGGTCCCCTCCTCAGCATCTTATAGCAGCACCACTGACTTGGGGATAGGATCCTTGCTCCCCATCTGCCCCTCCAAACCTTCCACCATGGATGGAAGGCACAGTCCAGTGGGGCAGAGAGACATCAACGAAATCAACACACAAATAAATGTAAATTTCAACTGTGAGAGACACATGGAGTAGCAGGGCCCAATGAGAGGAGACTGGACCTGGATAGGAAGGGAGGTGAACAGGTCAGGAGGTGAAGGTTAGGCTGATATGTGGAGTAAGAGTGAGAAATAACCAGGTGGAAAGCTTGTAGGAGGAAAAGCCCTTCCAAAGGCCCAGGGGCTGCGGGAGCAGGAGGAAAGCCCTGTGTGGAGGCTAGCCATCAGCTTGGGCAGGCCCTGGGCTGTGCAAAGGATTGTGCTTGTCATTCTAAGAGCAATGGGGGGTGACAGTTACATTTAGGCTTTGCAAAGATCTCCCTGGTCTTTAAGCGATGCCTCCTATTTGCAAAGGAGAAAAAATATGCCTTTAAAATGGCCACAGTTGGTTGGTCATCACCTCAACCACCTCTGCCTAATGGACAGTAGAGACCACATCTCCACTCCTCAGGTGTGAAGGGCTCCAGATCACAACTGGAAGTGGGGCATACCACAGACAGATGGCCACATGTGGCCACAAGTCAGTGTCATAAAGAGAATCAAAAAACAGGGAGGCTGTTCCAGATCAAAAAGGCCTAAAGGGACACAATCAAATGCAACTTGGGGCCTTGATTAGCAATGGAATTAGGAAAAAAACAGCTATAAAAGACATTTTAGAGACAATTGAAGATATATGAGCTATATGACCATGGAACTGTTAAGTTTCTCAGGTGTGGCATGGTATTGCAGTCATTTAAGAGAATGTCCTCACTTTTAGGAAATAGGCCAAGGTACTTAAGGGGGTGTTACGATGTCTATAAATCACAATTGACCCTTGAACAATACGGGTTTGAACCATGTGGGTCCACTTATATGTGGGTTTTCTTCCACCTCTGCCACCCCTGAGACACCAAGACCAACCCTCTCCTCCTCCTCAGCCTACTCAACATAAAGATGATGAGGATGAAAACCTTTATGATGATCTACTTCCACTTCTGAATAGTAAAAATATATTTTCTCTTCCTTATGATTATCTTAATAATATTTTATTTGGCTTACTTTATTTTAAGCCATATAAAATATGTGGTAATCAACTGTTTATGTTATTGGTAAGGCTTCCAAGTCAACAGTAGATATTAGTATTAATAGTTTAGTTTGGGGGAGCCAAAAGTTATATGAGGATTTTCAGCTGTGGGTTGGTGCTCCTAACCCTCACATTGTTCAAGGGTCAACTGTACTTTCAAGTTACTCTTTCTGCAACAAAAAGTAAAATATGCAAAGATATAGCCAGTGTGGCAAATGTCAACAATTGCTGGATGCAGGTGAGGGTGTATGATGTTCGTTGTATTAAACACTATTCTTTCAATTTTCTGTGGGTTTAAACATTTTCAAAACTAAAAGCTAGGAGCAATAGAAAAGATGGCCTTGGCTGCCTGCAGAGAGCAGTTTGGAGCCAGGAGAGGCTAAAGGGCCCGTCTCAATGCTCCACGTCTGCAACTCAAAGGCACCTCCTGTCATCACCACCCCGTGGCACAAGTGAGGCCACCGATGCTGAGAGCAGGGTCCTGCCAAGGCCAGAGCCCGGCTCTGCCCCCATTTCCCTCTTAGCACCTCTCCCTGGCCCTACCACCCCAGCTCTCGGACCCAGGATTGGTATGGGGTGGGGAGAGCAGGGCGGCTCCCAGAGATCTTGGGTGAAGGCATCACCCGTAGGGGATTGGATGTGAGACGAGGGGCCGAGGGAGGAGGACCCCTACGTGGAATGAATGAATGAATGATTTTCTCTCACCTCTTATTCACTTAGTGTTGGGAAGTGGTCCCAGAAAGACTCCAAAGTGACTGGCACTACTGAGATTTCTGTAGGTGAATGTGGGGGAAAGGCAGGGCCGAAGATGAAGCCAGCAGTGGAGGTCTCGTCTGTCCCTGGACCTTCGCCTCCCATCATCCACTGCTGACAGGTCGGCAGACCCAGCCCCGCGACCGTGCGACCACGCCCCTCACCCTTCATACACACTGCACCACAGCCAGGCCCCCACGCCCTCACAGACCCGCCCAGTGACCCCGCCCTCTCTCCCCACCTTCACATCCTCGAGACCACGCCTCGTGACCCCACCCCAATCTTCCGGAGACCACGCCCCGTGACTCCCACACCCTTGTGACCACGCCCCATGATCCCCACAGGTCCCCCCCGCCCGTGACCACGACCACAACCCCGCCTTGTGACCACGCCCCACACCTTTCGTAGGCCCCGCCCTGTGACCCTGTCCACCCACACCCACATCCACCCACACACACCCTTCGTAGACCCCCCGCGTCGCTGGCCCTTCCCGGAAGCACACTGTGATCATGCCCCTCAACAGGACCCGTTCCGCGATCTTGCCCTTCCCGCGTCGCTCGTGGGCCTCCACCTGCGTTGGCTCGCGCCGGCGTCCATAAGGAAGCCGGTACCAGGAGCTGCTAATCCGTCAGACTCACCCTCCCACCAGCTGTGCGCGGACCTGTCCGCGGGACACATGCCGGAAGTGAGGCTCTCCCGGCCGCTCTAGGAATCCGGAAGACTGAGGTCTCGGTGGTTGTTCTCTTCCCCAAGTCCCCCAACTGGCTCGCGGGGAAAAGGAGCGAATGGAGGGGAGGTTGGACACCCACGCTCTTACCTTTCTTCTTTTCTAGCCCAACGGTCTTTCCTAGGTCCTAGTGTGACCTAGGGTATCTTTAGGAGTGGAGGCTTTGAGATGGGTGATGTCCGGGACTCATGAGAATCTGGAAAATTGGCGCCTTCCGTAGAAAAACGATGAGGTACTCGACAGGGCAGAGGGAAACTGGCCCCTGTGGATGCGGCTGCTGAGGCTTATAAGTAAATGGTCCCCCATTACTCACTGAATGTTTTTTACTCCTGTATTGTGAAAAGTGGCCCCGTTGGGCTCCCATATTGTAAATCATCCTGGGAGGAAAAGGATGAGATTAATCAAGAAAGAATTCTTGCCAGACGCGGTGGCTCACGCCTATAATCCTAGCACTCTGGGAGGCTGAGGCAGGAGAATCGCTTGAGCTCAGGAGTTTGAGGTTGCTGCGAGCTAGGCTGACGCACTCGCCTGGGCAACAGAGTGAGACTCTATCTCCAAAAAAAAAAAAAAAAAAAGGAAGAAAGAAAAAAAGAAAGAATTCTGACTTCATTCTCTCTGGGCAAAGCACGCTTCTTCCTGGACGAAAGTGGGTCCAACAAGTTGGGACGTGGTTCACCACAGTGAAGAAACATGACTTTTAGCCTGAAGAAAATACACCAAGACTGGGAGAAGGTGATATGGTGGATACAGGGAGCCTTAATGGATTTTATTGTGAGGCGTCTCCTTTCCTCCCCAACACCTTGTCCATTGTGGAAAT
This sequence comes from Lemur catta, assembly GCF_020740605.2. Classification (NCBI taxonomy): domain Eukaryota; kingdom Metazoa; phylum Chordata; class Mammalia; order Primates; family Lemuridae; genus Lemur; species Lemur catta. Next base: position 22,683,640 of record NC_059136.1, read on the forward strand.
AAAAGTTAACTTCCGAACTGATCCAGCTCCCCAGGCCCCTCCAGCATCCTCCCAGCCCTCCAGTCCAGTCAGCCCCCCAAGCCCCTCCAGCATCCCCTCAGCCCCCCAAGCCCCTCCAGCATCCCCCCAGCCCCACCAGCCACCTCCAGCGTCCTCCCAGCCCCCTCCAGCCCTCCCAGTCCCCACTCCCTTCCATCCCCCCCTAGCTCCTCCAGGGTTCCCCCAGCCCCTTCTGGCAACCCCACTGCCCCTCCAGGGGGCTGAGAAGCGGGGACTCTTATGTCTCTCCTGGGAGACACTGAGGTGTTGCCGAGAGCAATGAGAAGCCCTTCTGGACTCTGCCTTTGAGCGGAAAGCTCTGGGCCTCTCCAGAGAGAAGCACGCAGGGTCTTCAGGCCGCCAGGTGGGACGGACACTCCGTGTGTACTCACACGGGACTCCCAAGGGAGGGGTGGGCCTTCTCCTTGTACAGATAAGGGTAGAAAAGGCTTTCCAGGCTTTAGAGAAGAAGCTTCGAAGCTTCATCGCTTCTTTCCACTCCTCCCTGCCTCCACAAGGGTCCGCTCCTTGCCACCCAGACTGACATGGAGATGCCCCTGACCCACTCATGTCCAGGGGCACCAGTGGAAACTGCCTTCCTCCTGTCAGTGCAGGAAAGCAAAAGCTAAAAAAACATAGACGGAACAGACACATTCCTAGCAAAATACTAAAACTGAGCCAAACAAATTAGAAAACTTGAATTGACCATTGCCAAAGGTCAGAGAGGTGATTAAAAAGCTACCATTAAGAAAAGCTCCAGGTGTCTTCACAGCTGAGCTCTCACTAACCATTAGAGATCAAATAATTTGAAAGTTATTAACAATATTCCAGGCCACAGAAAAAAAATTAAAACCTCAATTCATTTTATGAAGCCAGAATAAGCTTAACACTCCAAAATGATAAAGACAGCTCAAAGAATCTATAGACCCAGATCTCTATGTATAATATTGGAGAACAAATTATAAATAAGTCATTAGCAAATAGAATCAAGTAGTATGTCAAAAGAATAATATGCCATGACCAAATATGGTTTATTTCAGGAATGCAAGCATGGCTCCATACCATTGTAATTCATTAGCTTGACAAATTAAAAGGGAAAAAAGAAGTTAATTGATATATGGTAAATAATGTTAAATAAAATTCCAGAGCCATTCTGAGTAAAATTTCAAAGGAAATGGGAATAAATGAAAATGACTTAAATATGCTAAAAACTATTATTAAAAAAAAAAAGCAAGAGCAAGTATCATGTGTATAGTAAAATGCTAAATCCATTTCCTTTAAAATCGGGAATAAGATCAGGACACCAGCTTACCCTATTTTTGCTCAACATTTGCTATGGACAGAATTATGTTTCCCCAGAATTCATATTTGAGGCTCTAACCCCCCATATGACTGTATTGGAGATAGGGCTTTTGTCTTAGTCAGTTTGGGCTGCCATAACAAAATATTAATACCACAGGCTGAGTGGCTTAAACAACAGAAATTTATTTTGTTAACAGTTATGGAGGCTGGAAGTTTGAGATCAGAGTGCCAGCATGGACAGCTGCCTTCTCACTGTGTCCTCATGTGGCAGGGGCTGGGGTAGGAGATCTGGTGTCTTCTTATAAGGGCACTAATCCCACCATGAGGGCTCCACCCTCATGACATGTAATTCTAATTACCTCCCAAAGACCCCATCTCCAAATACCATTAAATTTGGAGTTAGGGCTTCAACATAGGAATTTGGCGGGGGAGACACAAACATTCAGACCATAACAACCTTTAAGGAGGTGATGAAGGTTAAATGAGGTCATAAGGGTGCAGACCTGGTATGGTAGAACTGGTGCCCTAATAAGAGGAAGAGACATCAGGGTGCTTGCTCTGTTTCTCCCTCTCCCTCTCTCTTTCTCTCTCTCCTCTCTGTCTCTCTGACATGTGAGGACACTGAGAAACTGGCCATCTACAAGCCAGGAAGAGGGCCCTCACCAGGAACCAAATCAGCTGACACCTTTATCTGGGACTTTTAGCTTCCAAAACTGAGAAAATAAATTCTGTTGTTTAAGCCGCTCAGTCTATGGTATTTTGTCATGGCAGCCCAAGAAGACAAATAAATACAACATTGTTTTGGTAATTCTTACAGAACAAAAAAAAATGTAATTAGTACATATACTGATGAAGAAAATACATTGATCTTTTTTTGGTGACAATATGATTGCACAGAAAACACTACTAGAATTAACATGGGTTTTGTTAAAGTTGCAAAATACGAGGTAAGTATGTACAACTGAATAGCTTTCCTCAGTAGTAATAATAACCAACTGGAAATGGAAACAAGAAAATAGGACATTCATAGTAGCAACAAAGACTATAAAATATTTAGTGTATTATAAAATAAGGTATAATAAGCTATAAAGTATAAAATCATATTAGAGGACATAAAACAAGGTCCAAAAAAATAAAAAGATGTCCACAAGTCTTGGATAGGAAGATTTACTACAGTAAAAAGTAAATTCTTCCCAAATATATATAAAATATGTATACAATTAATATAATTTCTAAGTTGACTTCCAATGGTTGTGTCTTTTAAGGGATGCATTAGACTAAAGTGTATATGGAAGAATAAATTTCAAGACTAGCCAGGAAAACTATGAAGAATTAGGAGGGGAATTAGCCTTCCAGATTAAATTATCCCCTAAATCCTGTGAAAACAAAGCCCTGTGGAATTTGCCTAGAAATAGACAAAATGATCAGAGGGCTAAAATGGAGAGTCTAGAAATAGATCCCAAAACAGAGGAGAATTTACTATTTCACAAAGGCAGCATTTTAATTCCGTGAGATAAGGAACATTAATGTATTTGGAAGAAATTAAAGTTGTACTCTATCTCATAACATATATAGAAATATTTCTAGAGGAATTAAAGCCTCAAGTGAAAACAGAGCAGGCCAGGCTTGGTGGCTCATGCCTGTAATCTCAGCACATTGGGAGACCAAGGTGGGAGGATTGGTTCAAGTTAGGAGTTCAAGACCAGCCTGGGCAACATAGTGTCTCTACAAAAAATAAAATTACCCAGGCATTGTGGTGTGTACCTATAGTGTCTCAGCCACTCAGGAGGCTGAGGTGGAAGAATTGCTTGAGCCCAGGAATTTGAGGTTGCTGTGAGCTATGATCTTGCCACTGCACTCTAGCTCAGGCAACAGAGTAAGATCCTGTCTCAAAAAAAAAAAAAAAAAAAAAAAAAGAATGGATGATAGTAAAATCCAAATGGCCAACAAATGTGAAAAGATGTTCAACCTCCAAGCTGTTGGGAAAATTAAAATTAAAGTGTGAATAATGAGCTATAATTTCTCATGCATCACGTCGGCAAGCATTTAAAAACCAATAGTGCTAGGGCTTGGTGCTAACCCCTAGGTTGTAGGGCTAGGTAGGTTGTACTTTGTTGCAATGATTCCTGCCTGCAATATCCCTGCCCACCCATGAGATCTGCAGTCCCCCTCCCTGTGGTAGGAGAAGACTCCCTGTTCTGATGATGTTGCTTTGGCCAATGAAACGTGAGCAAGAGGGGAAACCTGCTACCTCCCTGAAGGAACCTTAAATGTCATCATGAGATTCCAGCATTGCTTTTGCTGCTCTGCCTTTAGAACAGCCTGTCCCAGACAGGTGCTCTTTTTTAGCACTGATGCCAGGATGAAGATCTTACAGGAGCTGGTACATAATATGAGTAAGAAATAAACCTCTGATGACAAAAACCACAGAGATTTGGGAGTTGTTTGTTATTGCCACACAACTCAGAGGAAGCTGACTAATCCAGCAGGGGCAAGTGCGTTGATGTGTACTACTGCAGGTGGCAAGGTGAATTTTCACAGGTATCATGAAGCAATCTTGGTGTATCTATGAAATTTACAAATGCACACGTCCTTGGGCCCAGCAATTCCAATCTGGGGTATCCATAAAAACAAAAGCCCCCAGTGTATACGGACAGGTGTGCAGGGATGAACGTTGTAGCAGGGGAAAATGGAAACGTAGACTGGCCTCTTACTTTGGCCCTTGCTCCTGCTCCAACCCCTCCTGCCCCATGCAGTCTATTCCACACAAAGACCAGAATGTTTCCTTTAAAATTCCGGTCCAGTCATTGCACCCCTCTACTCACTCAGAGTAAATGCCATGGTCCACAAGACTCTCACCACCCCTTCCCTCTCCTCTCTGACCATGGAGGCTGCTCTTTTCCTTCCTACTCCCTCACAGTGGCCTCTAGGCAAGTTCCTGCCTCAGGGCCTTTGCACACCTTTGTCCTCTGCCCCTAGATGCTTGCCCAGCACCTCCCTCCAGTCTACAAATAACCTCTCGGTGGCTCTCCCTGCCTTCCTTCCTCCTCTGCTTTACTTGGCTCCACATAACATGACTGGATTATGGGCTTTATTTATTTACTTAACTTTTTTTTCTTTTTTTCAAAAGCCAATCAAAGTTAGCAGTGGGGTGTTGAATATCAACTTTAGTGACACTAATGTTAGTAAGTTCTGATAACCCACTACCATCAGACCAGCCATGGGCTTATGTATTTATTGTCTGCCCCATCACCAACATACCCTACATGTAAACCCTTAGAGGGCAAGGACTTTGTTTCTCAGTATACTGCTGTACCCCTGGTGCTTAAACCAGTGTGTGCTCAGTAAGTATTTGTTGAATGATTAGAATAAGAAAAAAAGCTACTTTCATTGGGAAACAATTATTTCAAAGAATTTCACAATACACATTTCTTCTCTCTCTCCAGTATTGTTTTTATGATGGTATTAGTAGCTCCATATGTTTGGGCTGGCTTATGGTGGCCTACATATACACATATACTAGATCCCTACCTTTTAGTGACATATATGCATATACATATACATATACACATGAGGTCACCAAAGGAGTGAGTGTAGCTAGAAAAGAAACAAGTTCCAAGTGCTGAGCCCTGGCACCATTTAACATCGAGAAATTGGGAAGATGAGGAAGAATCAGAAAAGAAGATTAAACAAATAAAGTGAAGCTATGAGAACTGGAAATTGACCATTAGATTCAAAAGACAATACTCTCATTAGTCTGCCTTACTAACCTTTTAAAAAAATCAGTTTTTGTTTTGCTGATATTTTATATTTTGTTGTTGTTCTTTATTTTACTGATTTATACCCTAAGCTTTATTATTTCATTCCTTCTTATTTATTTGGGATTGCCCTGTTTCTCCTTTTCTGATTCTGGAGTTGAACACTTAGGTCAAATTTTTCCAAATGTTTCTTTATCCTGAAAACCTTATTTAAGATATCCTCAACTATTGCTTTAACTTTGTCCTAGAAATTTTGGTGTTTTTAAAAATTATTCTTTGGTCCTAATTATTTAAAAATTTTTATTATTTCCTCTCTAACTGAAGGGTTATTTAGTGTTTTATTGGGAGGGGTTATTTCATGACATATAGGATGTGTTTTTTATTGTAATTGGTTTCAACGTTTATTCTATTTTGACTAGTGTTTATGGTCTGAATGTTGTTCATTCTCTGGAATTTGTTGAGTCTTCCATAGTACCATGGCCAATTTATGTGAATGCTCCATATGTATCTTTTCAGCTTCATAGTTATAAAGTTATTTCTATACCTATTAGTTTAAGTTTGCTAACCATGTCATTCAAGTATTCTATATTTTGGCCATGTTTCTGCCTGATTTATCAGAGATATGTTAAATTCTCTATCCACAATTGTTGATTTGTGTATTTCCCCTTAGATCTGTTTTATATATATTGAGGTATACTGTTAATGCATGTATTAATATATATTAATTATTTGTAGCCTTTTGCATAACCAAATATAATTTCCCTTTTTGTCCTTTTGCATTTGAATTCTATTTTTTCTGATATTAAAATTGCTACCTTGGTTTTATTTTGGGTAATATCACCCTAATATATCTTTTCCATACTACAATTTTCCATTAAATAAACACTCAATGGAAATGAAAAGCATTCTCCACTACTAGGTCTATACCTTTTTCAAAGGAAAACTTCACCCACCTTCTCAGTGAATCCTTAGTTTACACTTACATAGAACAATGAGGGGCAAAGGGTGGTCTTTGGCTATCCACTAGGAACCCCTGAATATATGTGTTTGGCACCTTTCTAGACTGCATGGACATGTAACTCCAGTGATCCTCTTCCCAAACTCTGACATCCTGCTGTGTTACATGCAGATGACACACAAAATCATCCTCTCAGAGCCTGGGACCTGCACATCCTGTGTGTCCATCCACAAAGGCAACTCCAACTCAAGGAATTGGATGTTTCTGACAGGGTACATAGATGACAAGAAAGAATGCACTGGACTCCGCACAAGTGACCTAAAGCAGAATGTTTTCCATGGAATTTGTGGACAAAGAGAGGATCAGAAATAAAACAAGGTAATGTTAAGATGCAGGCAAGTTTTTTGTTTTTCTTTTTTGATATGGGGTCTTGCTCTGTGACCCAGACTGGAGTACAATGGCACAATCATAGTGCAGCGGCTCAAGCGATCCTCCTCCTTCAGTCTCCTGAGTAGCTGGGACTACAAGTACGCACCACTGCCCAGCTGCAGTGCAGGCAAGTTTTTTGAGAATAGCCACCACACCAGGGGAATCGGAGATTAAAGGAGGCCTTATCTTTTTATAACAAACCATGCTGGAATGTGTTTGTATGCTCACAGAAATTATTAAATAGAGATGGACAAACTGATGATGCAGGAGACAGGAATGGGTTCCAGTTCACCAGGAGAGACTGCCTTCAAGAGTTGCTGAGAAACACTGTTTACACACTTCTGGAGGGAAGGTGGAAGGCAGAGAGAGGCTGGATGTGGGTAGGTCTGTCGATTTGGTGATAAGTATTTTGGTCTCATCTAGGAGGCTTACCTAGAGGGGGCTGAGAAGTCACCTGAGGTCACTTTGGAAAGTGGGAGACACCCTTCTGGAGAAAAGTACAAGATTGCTTAGGAGTGTGAAGTGCCAATTTTAAGTTTGTGGTCAAGGGTTTAAAGTGAAGCTAGTCAGCCTGGTTGTGTGACATTTTTCCAGTAGTCATGGACAAAGAGAATGGTTGGGTTCATCCAGATTGGTGTTCTCAGGGGAATACAATGGAGAGGGAGCTGGAGACAAGAAAGTAGAAAGCACTTGTTCTTGTGTACCAGAGCGAAGTGTGAGGATGGACCAGAAGAGAAGTGCCAAGTGGGGAGACAGTCCAGATGGGAGTCTCGAGGAGGTGGGGGCATTACAGCAGCGAGTGCTCTGGAGTACTAAGAGTGAGCTGCAGGGTAGGAATTGGAGCCCAACTGAGGCCTAGAAATTGCACATTCAGCCCTTTGCAGTTTCTCGTGATGACGGAACCCAGGGTATGGCCACGGACTAAATGGTGTGCTGTGGGAGAATTTCAGGCTGTTTGGTCTCTATTTCTCTAGAAATGCAAGTCAAATACAACTTCTAGAAATGAATATAGCAGTAGTAGTAACATGACAACCAGGCTGAACGCAGATCTGAAAATACTGAAGGGAGCACTGGTCAAGATGCAGCTAAGTAAATTACCAAGAGTAAAAATGACAGAGATCAAAAGATGAAAATAATCAGGAGAAGTTAAGATACATGGAGGATACGAGTCCATTACAAGAAAGACTATAAGAATAGAGAAGACCAATATTTCTTTCTTTCTTTCTTTTTTTTTTCAGAGTCTCGTTTTGTTGCCTGGGCTAGAGTGAGTGCCGTGGCGTCAGCCTAGCTCACAGCAACCTCAAACTCCTGGGCTTAAGCGATCCTCCTGCCTCAGCCTCCCGGGTAGCTGGGACTACAGGCATGTGCCACCATGCCCGGCTAATTTTTTCTATATATATTTTTAGTTGGCCAGCTAATTTGTTTCTATTTTTAGTAGAGACGGGTCTCGCTCTTGCTCAGGCTGGTCTCGAACTCCTGACCTCGAGCGATCCACCCGCCTCGGCCTCCCAGAGTGCTAGGATTACAGGCGTGAGCCATCGCGCCCGGCCAGGACACCAATATTTCAAGAGACGATGGTTACATCTCCAGTTGAAGAAACGCAAAATGTCAGAGTCAGGAAGCCCAACATGGTTTCAGTGGGTAAAATTACACCAAATCCACACTGAGACGTACCAGACGCTAGCGCCAAAGTAAACTGGAACACCTCGTGCGCGCCGGCCAGGAGTGGGGAGTGCAGGTGGGCCGCTCTGGGTTACCAGCATGCCGCGCGCACCCTCCGCAAGACTGCGGCTCCCGGCATGCCGCGCGCCGGCGCATGCACACCGCGGCCGCGCGGGGCGGCGCCCTCTGGCGGCGGGCGTGGCCGGCGCGGGGGCGGAGCCGGAGGCGGGGGGTTGCGCTTGGTGACGGGAGGACGCGCGGCCGCCGCGCACTGGGCTCGCGGCGGCGGCGGCGGCTGCGGCTGAGGCGGCGGCTGCGGCTGAGGCGGCGGCGAGAGAGGGACCGGCGGCTCACGCGCGGCGCGCGGGCCAGGATGAGGGGCTGTGGCCGTGCGGCCTGCGCGCAGCCGGCCGGTGAGAGCGCGGGCGGTGGGCGGCGCGGGCTGGGAAGATGGCGGAGAGGCGGGTGCTGCGGCCCCCGCGGCGCTGGCCCGGCCTCGCTAGAGGCCCCCGGCCGGGCTGCACGAGGAATTCGGGCCCTCGGTGACCGAAGCGGCGGGAGGGGCCGAGGCCGGGCCGCGGAGAGGGTGGGGCGTAAGTGTGCAGGGCCGGCTGGGCTGGGGGCGCAGCGCGCTGGGGGCCAAGGCCGCGTGAGGGCTGGGTGCGCGCCGAGGGGCCAGGCTGAGGGTGTGAGTGGGTGTGAGTGCTCGCGAGCGTGCCCTGCCCCAGGGTGGGTGTGAGTGTGCCCAGCGCAAGGGTGGGCGTGTGTACCTAGCCTGAATGTGATTTCGAGTGTGCCCAGCCCGAGGGTGGGTGTGAGTGCGAGTGTGTTCGGCCTGGGGGTAAGCGTGAGTGCGACTGTGCCCAGACCAAGGGTGGGTATGAGTGCGACTGTGCCCGACCCGGGGTGGGTATGAGTGCGAGTGTGCCCGGCCCGGGGTGGGTATGAGTGCGAGTGTGCCCGACCCGGGTGTAGGTGTGGGTGTGAGTGTGCCCGGCTGAACTCTGGGTCGCCGGCCCGATTCCAGGGCGCAGTTGGCGTGGGGAGGAGGTGGGTGCCCGCTGGGCCGGAGGTTTTTGCTGAGTCCTGAAGGGCGGCCGGGATGCGGGCGGGCAGTGCGGGCCGGACGTCCACTGCCCTGCGGCCCCCGGCTTTGTCCCCAGGGAGTGGCGATGGGCGTCTCCAAGTCAGATCGTGGCTGCCTGCGGGTTGGTGCGGTCGCCAGTGGGCTCTGTGGCTTGGCCTCTGCCGCAGGCACGGGCTGGTCGCGCCGGAGGCTGGGGCGCTCAGCGCCTTCCCTTCCCGTTCGCCCCCTGAAGCTGGGATCCTCTCGGTTGCTTCCAGGGTGCAGGAGAGGTGTGGGTGGAGGCAGCTTTCTGTGCTGAGGGCCGCGAGCGAGGCAGGCTGTGCATCTTAGGGCTTGGACGTCTTTTCTTTTAAAACGTGCAGCCTGCTCCGAGGCCGCGGCAGCTGTGGGTGTGTTCCATGCTGCTTCCCACCAGCAGCTGCTGTGGGCGCTGCACAGCCTTCAAAAATGCAGCAAGGCCCCCTCCCCCTTTAGTGTTCTACGGGTTTGACCAAACCTCCAGTGACCTCTGCTGAAAAACCTACAGTTGCAAGGCTTCGCGTGCTTCCCATGGTACAGACAATATGGAGATTTGTCTTTTGAAGCCAGTGAGGGGAACTGAACGCTGCGTCCTGGGTGCAGTCTGTAAATAGCAGGTGGTTCCGTCAGCGGCTCTCCTTTCATAATGAACAAGGTGTGTTTCTCTGCCCCCGGGGGAGGGGAAGGAGATTTGATAGGAGGTGTAAAGCGAGGAGACTCCTTCCATAGACCGTCCTGGGCACAGACTCGGTGACCCTCAGTGCTGGCAAGTGAATGAGTAGAGGAGGCACCTCCCTCCCTGCACTTTGTCTAACCAGCTGTCTTGCCGGGAGTCACTGAGCAGAGTGGAAAAGTGGAAAAGAGGGTGGGTTCTGGAGCCAGACTGCCTGCCCTTGAGTCGTGACTCTTCTGTTTACTGGCTTTGTGGTCTTAGGCAAGGTCTCTGTGCCTTTGGTTCATCTGTAAAATGGGAACACTAATAATATTGGCCTCATAGGGTTGTTGTGAGGACTCAGTGAATTGACTTGTAAAACACTTTGTTCCTGGCACATTGTGTTTGTAAAAGTTAGAAATTGTTACTGCAGCCAAGATTTGGTGCTGCTAGGGTTAAGGTTAGGTTTGGTGCTGCCAGAGTTAGGGTTAGGATTAGGGTTGGTGCTGCCAGGGTGTATATGCTGGGTCACTGGTTCTTTAGTTGTTCCGTAGCACTGCCGACTTAGTTTTTCATTAACTTGAAGTCTGTGGCTCTCGTTTTTTCGCACAAGCAAGCTGAGGTCATATTTGGAGAAACAAATTTTTATAAAGATAAAAGAGGAACAAATCTCATGTACTTAGATAAATTATTATATAGAACTGTTTTAAGAAATATTTTGAGAGAAAAAAAGCTTAGTACTTATTGCCATGGGGTTAGGTAGGATTGTTGTTGACAGAAATGAGATTTAAAGCAGTTCCTGGGTAATGTTTTCTGAATTAAACTGCCAAAGCCATTGTTGTTATACTTCACAGTGTTATCCTTGTAATAGAAAAGATAGTTTATTAAAATGAACTTTAAGTGAATTTGGCATTACCAGAACTGTAACATTTTGCCTTGCTAAACTGTTGAAAGAAGTAAGACTTAACTTGCTTTAGAACAAAGTGGGAAAATTCCTTATGTTTCTCAAAGACATGATTGATTCTCCTCAGATCTAGTCGTTTCTTCCTTCTGTCTCCTAGATTTACCCTAGAAACTATATCTCATCTCCTTTATACCATGTGACACAAAGACTAGGGAAAACCCTTCCACCTTAAGTAGAGTCTTTTTTGAGATTTGTGACATTTAAGGTGAGAATGTTTAATGTTTAGAAGTGGTAATGAGGGCGTGGTGGCACACCCTATTCCTACTCCACTGGCAGCAACTCCACTCAGGAGGCTGAGGTGGGAGGATCACTTGAACCCAGGAGTTCAAGGCTGTAGTGAGCTATGATCATGCCACTGTACCACTGCACTCCAGCTCTGACTCAAAAAAAAAAAAAAAAAGGTATGGAAACAGCTTCTGTGAGCAAGTCTTAAAATAAAGATAGATTTTAAAATGTCCATCCTAGCCTTTTCTCCTGGATGTGTGCTAGGATGGAAAGCTGTGGGTTAGAAGGTGCATACCACATGGAGACTCAGCATGTCCTTGAGAAATTTAATTTAATAACAGTACAGTGAATGCAGCTTCTTGTTAGGCTTATGCTTGGTTCTTTGACACTACTGAAAAAAATGTCCATGAAATATGTTCTTATAATGAGATACCTAGCAAAGCCCCTCTGCTGTGCCTGTTCACTGCCTCATGGTTCTGTGTCATGGATCTTATGTGTTTTCTCTCACAGTTGGCTTTGTGGGTGTCCCCTAAAGATGCTACAAGGCATCGTGCAGAAGAGCAGACTCCGGAGTGCAGCCTGTCATGTACAGGGCTGGGGCCAGGAGACTCCTTTGCAGAGATGGACTGGGTTGTCTGGCCTGTCTCTGGTCCCTTCTTCTGTTAGCTGTGTTTTCCTGCCTTGCTGTGTCTTTCATTTACCTCTTAGACTTGCCCCCAACTTTATCTGGCAGGCCTTCTCTGTGCCCAGAGATTGAGTCTGACCCTGGCTTCTGTCCTTTGGCTACACTCTTTCTACCTGTGGTGGTGACATACCTCCACACCTGGGCCTACTCCACTGCCACTTCTGCTGAGCTTTGTAGTACAGACCCCTGTGATTGACATTTTGCAGGGTTTTCTTCCCTAAAACTTGTGTTGATCGGCTGTACCCACCATCCTGTGCAATCCCCTAAAATGTGATGGTGGCATGTATTGTGATCATATTTTTGAGAATTTTAATAACATGAAATAGCATCCTCCTCCATTCATAATGTTGCTGTGAAACTCATGCCAGTCATTGATACAGTTTGTGTGTTGTGAAAAGAGCTTAGTGGCCACTATTATGCTCTATTGGGTGGAATTTTTCTTGGTTCAACATTTGGTGCATGCAGCTTTTCCTTACTTTTGAGTTTTTGGAATTCTGTAGGGAAACAATAATCAGCATTAGGAGTATTTTTTCAATATTCTATTCTATACGAGTGTTTCCCAGTATTGTTTATTCGGCACTTTTAAAATTGAACATCTAATCTATGCTCAATTAGTTGTGGAAATATTGTAGTGCCACAGACATGCAGCACACTATTCTTTCAGGTAGCTTGGAAGAAAAAAGTCTACTAAGGATATGAGCCCTTCTCTGATTAAGGGCCAAACCAGTGTTCTGGCCAGGGATCAGTAAGCTACAGCCCATCTGCAGATCTTCCTTGCCTGTTTTTATAAATAAAATTTTATTGAAACAACCACACTTATTTATTTTTGTGTTGTCTATGGCTGCTTTGGCAGACTTGACTAGTTGTGACAGAGGCTATATGGCCCACAAAGCCTAAACTATATGCTATCTGACCCATTTACAGAACTTTGCTCTAGAAGTTCAGAGGGGAAATGATTGCAGGAGGCTACAGCAGTGAGGGAAGTCTTGAAGGAAGAGGTGGTCTTTGAGCTGAACCTTAGTCAGTGGGGAGTGAATAGGGGAAAGAAATAGGTGTCGTAGCACCACAGACAGAAGGTGTTTCAAGTTTTGGGAGCAGGCCGGGCCCAGTGGCTCGTGCCTGTATTCCTAGCACTCTGGGAGGCCGAGGCGGGTGGATCGTTTGAGTTCAGGAGTTCGAGACCAGCCTGAGCAAGAGCAAGACCCCATCTCTACTAAAAAAATAGAAAGAAATTAGCTGGACAAGTAAAAATATATATACAAAAAATTAGCCGGGCATGGTGGCGCATGCCTGTAGTCTCAGCTACTCAGGAGGCTGAGGCAGTAGGATTGCTTGAGCCCAGGAGTTTGAGGTTGCTGTGAGCTAGGCTGACGCCACAGCACTCTAGCCTGGGCAACAGAGTGAGACTGTCTCAAAAAAGAAAAAAAAAAAAGTTTTGGGAGCAAAGGTAAGAAAGCTGGTTATTTGTGAGTTCTGGGGGTTTTAAAGGTTACGAAAGGCATAATGGGAAATAAGGGTCATAATGGGAAGGTCTTTGAATTCAGGCTAAGGACTTTGCATTTTAATTCTCTAGCTAATAGGGAGCTACTGTAGGTTTGTGAGCAAGGTATGTCCTGATAAAATGGTTAGGGAGATTTTTTACTATTTATTTTCTTTTTTTCGGAGACAAGATTGTGCTCTGTCACCTGTACAGTGGCCTGATTATAGCTCACTGCAGTCTTGAATTCCTGGGCTTAAGCAGTCTTACCTCAGCCCACCGAGTTGGTGGGAGTACAGGTGTGTGCCACCACACCTGGCTAATTTAAAAGATTTTTTCGTAGTGATTGGTCTTGCTATGTTGCCCAGGCCGGTCCCAAACTCCTGGCCTCACCGTGCCTGGCCATGGTTAGGGAGATTTAATCGACAATGTCACATAGGAGGGATTGGAGAAGGAAGAAATCAGGGGTTGGGTGCGGTGGCTCACACCTGTAATCCCAGCACTCTGGGAGGCCGAGCAGGGAGGATTGCTTGAGCCCAGGAGTGTGAGGTTGCTGTGAGCTATGATGACACCACTGCTCTCTATCCCAGGCAACAAAGTGAGACAGCCATCTCAAAAAAAAAAAAAAGAAACAAAGAAAGAAATCCAAATCAGGGAATTTATTGCACTGCTTTCTCTAAGGAAGACTCCAGTAACAAATAACCCCAGTATTTCAGAGGCTTCCAACAATGACAACAGAGGTTTATTTCTTGTTCACATTTCATTTGCTTGTGACTCTTCCAAGAGTCTTCATTTCTAGACCCACGACCAGCCCATATTTGGGACATGCTCTTTTTATGGCAAGAGAGTGACAGAAACTCAAGTGTCTTTTCAAGCTTTGTTTTAGACTGGCAGCTCAGGTTCCATGGGCCAGAGCAGGGCAGGATGTATAGCCCTCTTATAGGGAAGGGGTAAGCGAATACTTGAAGACAGAGACAATACTACAATCCCCCAAAAGAGTAAACAAGCCTGCTTCTTGCTTCCTGGGTGATCTCACTGTGGGGTAAACGTGCATCTGGATGTCTACCCTCAGCTGCGGACACTGGACACCTGGAGCTGCTGTATGTGGGAGCTCCTAAGGCATTGAAGGCTGAGTACTCCCCTTCCCTTCTGGCCTCAGCCCTTTTGTGCTTTGAGGCCATCATATGCTTGGTTACTACCTAGAAGCTTGGCATCCTGGGTCCTCCCCCCAGCCATCAAATCCTATGGCTCCAGGTCCTGCTAATTGTACCTCCTGAATAGGGATAAGATCCATCCTTCCTGTGTTCCCAGGACCACTGCCCATGTAGGGCCTCTGTCATGTCCTTTCTAGACGTGGCTATGTGTCAGCCTTGAACCTCACCCCTCTCTCTTCCATGTAGCTGCTTAGGTGATGTATGCAGAGCAGTGGCCTCACCTGGGGTGATTTTGGCCCTCTCCCTGAAATTTGGCAACATCTGGAGACATTCTTGGTTGTCCCAGCTGGGAGGGGGTGACCAGGGATGTTGTTGAACTCCACAGTGCACAGGATGGTGCCCACACTCAGAGCACGTCTGTCTGTTGTTCCACTGCCTGGCACCTTCCTTGGCTCCCCAGTGCCCCCTGGACTGTGCGCCACAGGCTTGTGTGTCCCAGCCCACTCTGTTCTGCAATAACACCACAGTGTGGCCATTGGGCCAAGCCTTGCTTGGTGTCACCTCCTCCTCCAGAGAATAAGCTAAGCTCATGTGGCTCCTTCAGTTCCTTTGATCCGGGCTCAGGCCACCTCAGCAGGAGCCCTTCCTGGACCTCCTTCCTTAGCCCATCAAGGGCTTCTCCTACTGCCCATGGCACTCTGGGCAGCGCTTTGGGTCATTGCATAGCCACACATTGTCTCCCCTCTGGACTGGGAGGTCCTTGAGAACAACAGACACATTTGTATTAATGTCTTATTGCACATTGCAACATTTTCTTTGAGCATTAACTTCTGTAAAATGGTTGGATTTAGGATGGGGAGTTGCCCACAAAGAGAATGGTTGACATAACAGTGGGAGTGACTCCTTTGTTCATTTCCTCTGTGTTGGTTGCTTCCAACTACCCAGGGCCTGTCATAGCTTGTTTTCCTAAGTATAAATTTTTTGATTCTCATAGATTCTTTATTATTTTTTTGGTTTCCTAAAAAGTCTTAATTTATTTAGTTTTGAACAGATAATATATTCAGGTGGTTCAAAAGTACAAAGGGTACACAGTGAAGTCTCCCGCTAGGAACCTGGTTCCCCTGGAGGCTCTGCTATGACCAGCTTCTTGTATCTGCTGGAGATACTTTGTAACTGTGCAAGCAAGTGTGTGTATGTACTCTTTTTTTCCACCCTTTTCTTTTTAAAAAGCTTCTGAACTTTGCCTTTTTCAATTATATTTGAGAAGTCATTCCATATTAGTGCATTTTCCAGTATATTCTTTTGGATGATTGCATCAGTTCCATATTATGGAGATGCTATAATTTTTGTGCAGTTACAAACAAGGTGGTCGGTATAGTGTTTTGCAAATGTGCCTGTAGGTCCCATCTCTAGAAATAGCACCTTTTTATTTCTTTCTTTTTGTTTTTAAATTTTTTAATTAGCAATAATTGCGCCTTGGATAAACCTCATTGGCTATGATACTGCCATTGCACAAAGCTAAAATAGCATCTTTTTCTTCAGTCACTATTCTATCACATCAGGTTTTGCTTTTGTCTCTTATTGTCTTTAACTCTCCAGATCCTTTGGTCATTTATTTCTCCTAATTATCTATATATTTTAAATAATATAGTAGGTTGGATTAAAGAGTTTCTCAGTTGGAAATTGGTTCACCTTTTGTGTGTTCTTATGGTTCAGAGTGACTAGGAACACACACATCCACACAGAAACTTGTCCATGAGTGTTCATAGCAGCAGTGTTCATAGTGGCTGAAAAGTAGAAACAACCCAGATGTTCATCAGCTGATGAATGGTCAAACAAAATGTGGTCTGTCCATACAATGGAATATTATTTGGCAATAAAAAGGAGTGAGTTACTCATTCATTCTATAACACGGATGAACTTTTAAATATATTATACTGAGTGAAAGAAGCCAGGCACATACTGTAAGATTCCATTTATATGAAATGTCCAGAATAGGCAAATCTATAGAGACAGAAAGTAGAGGAATGGTTCCCATGGGCCGGGAGATGACAGCCAAAATGTATGGAGTTTCATGAGAGTAATGAAAATATCCTAAAATTGACTGTGGTGAAGGTTGCACGTATCTGTCAATGTACTAAAAATAGTCTAAAGTTGTACACTTAAAATGGGTGAATTGTATGGTATGTGGATTATATCTCAATGAAGCCATTAAAAACAAGAGTGACTAGGATTTTTCAGAAGGGAACATTCCAGGGTGGGGGTTGGAAGGCTTGGTATCCACAGAGAGCCTTGGTGTAGATGCATTTCTGGGGGTTGTGGGAGGTGATAAGTCCCTGATCAGTTTCTGAGATGTCAGGCTGTAGCAGGTGAACACTGTTCTTGGTGCAGAAGACTTGAGTTAAACTTGGACTCAAGCACAGACTAGTTGTGTGATTGATCCCAGGTAAGTCACTTTACCATGTAAGCCTTGACTGTCCTCTGCAGATTAGATATTTTTCTGTTCATTGCTCGGGGTTATCGTGAAACTAAAGCATGACTGAATTTTACCAGATTCTCTAAATTACTGAGTGTTATATGTGTATAAGATTTTTAAAAATTAATTTCAACAGTAAGAGGCTGATGAGCCAACAGAGTTCTCTTCTGTTCTCTTGCAGGCTGGTCTAAGACAAGACAAACACTGAGTGTAGTCAATGGCAGTGTAGACTGAAGTGAGGTGTGGGCCTCACAACTGTCCAGCCAAGGTGCTGGGACACAGACATGAGAGCCCCTGTATGGCCAGCAGTATTCGAGTCTATTTTCCTTTCTTGCCATGCTCTTTTCATCTTTTCTGCTTTTTCTCTTGGTCATCTCTTTAAGCTGCTAGAGGTTCCAGCATCAATCAGACATAGTGCCTGATGCTTCCTTCATGGGCTGAGATTTGTGGCAGCATTTGCCCCAAGATACTGCTAATGGTTTTCTATTAACCTTTCTCTGGGATTTCTGTGGGGGTCAGCATGGTCTTCCTAGCAGTCAAGGTTGTACTGTAGCCTATGGAATATAAGTTTCTCCAACTCACAGATCTCGCATTATTTATGCATCAGATTGTATGCTGCATGTGTTACTAATAAAGGTGAGCTGCTTCTGAAACTCTCTATTGTTTTTCTGTTTAATTGTCACAGTGTTGATCTTTTATTTTGTATTCAGAATTCAGCTGTGCTATGAAAATTCCTACTTCTCTTGACCATAAGTACCAGAAGTAACTTCTGCTTCCTAAAAGCTGAGAGGGGGTAATGCTGTGGGGTCCTAGGGACCCTCATTCAGGCATGTGCAGGAAGCACAGATGGCGTCCAGGAACAGCGTGGGACTTTCTGCTCAAGGCCACTGGGGCACAGGATGGGCCTCACTCAGGCAGAGCCCTTCTCCATTGGTCTGGCAGGGCTCTCAAGCCTGGTTCTGTGTTTGCCAGGCCCACTCAACACTCATCCTGCTCCCAGACTTTCCTGTCATCTGGTATGTGCCAGCCAATTGCCAGTCAGCTTTCCTGAGATGAAGGAGACAGGCGAGGCCTCTGATGGGGGTGGTGGATTGTGCTGACATCCCATGGACATCAGTGGTGGCAGTATGCCTGGGATCTTTGGGAGACCCCTAGGTTAGGTAGCCTGGAGGATTGCAGGTGTATATAGGCTTTTCAGAGAAGGAGTGTCTCGTCTAAAAAAGAGGTATTGGCAGCTGAGGCTGTTGCCCAGGCTTAGGAGGAGCACACCTCAGGTGGAAAGGGCACAGGAGGCTAGAACCAGCAGGTGTCAGCAGCTACCGGCAGCTCTTTGTGATTGGAACATCCAGTGTGAGGCAGGGATGAACAGGCACCTGGGTGTCAGCAAGCGAATGGGAGGGTGTTGTTTGCAGTGTGTAGAGCTTGGACTGTGTCCTGAAGGAGGCACTTCTCAGCTCAAGCCCCACCTGCGGAGTTAGTATGCAGTTAGGAAGAGCTGAGGGGTTTTGCAAGAGTCTCTTTCTAGCTCCAGCTTTATCCATTCATTTCCTTTATGGAAAACTTCAGAACTTACACGAAATCTACCCATGATTCATTCTAATGTATTTTAAATGGATTATTTATCTCTTATCACTGAAGTATGTGATCTTTATATATTCTGGATACAAGTCCCTTATCAAATATATGTGATTTACAAATGTGTTCTCCCATTCTGTGGTCTTTTTTTTCACTTATTTATTTATTTGGTGACAGGGCCTCACTCTGTTGCCCAGGCTAGAGTGCAGTAGCGTTATCACAGTTCACTGCAACCTCAAACTCCTGGGCTCAACCTCCCAAGTAGTGGGGACTATAGGTACGTGCCACCACACCCCGCTAATTTTTTTATTTTTTGTAGAGACAGGGTCTTGCTGTGTTGTCCAGGCTGATCTCAAACTCCTAGGCTCAAGTGATCCTCCTACCTGGGCCTCCCAAAATGCTGGGATTACACATGTGAGCCACTGCGCCCAGCCTGCTTAGTCATTTAGTAGGCTCCTGCTGACTGCTGTCTTGAGAACAGACTGGGGCGAGGGAGGGAGTAAGGAGACAGGTTAGGAGGTGACATAGTAGCCCAGGCTCCACCCAGGTGGTAATGATGAGGTCAAAGGATGTTGGAATCTGTAAATAGCTGTTATTTTTATTTTTTTCCTCATTTGTTTTAATCTTCTTTATTGAGTTTTTTTAGACATATTTTGAAGTTAACCAGTAAGATTTTCTGGTGGAAGTGCGGTGGACTGCCTTGAGTGGGAGCCCAGGAGTTGAGCTGGGTGTGCTGTGTTGAGAGCCTCTGAGACACCAGGGGCAATTGGGACCCAGGAGAGGGAGTGGGTGGAAGCATCAGCTGGAGAGTCACAGGCATCGGGATGGAGTGCAGCCATGGGCCCAGAGGTCTCCAGATGATGGGTCCAGGTGCAGAAGAGGGGCCAGGACTGGGCATGGGGCCTCCTGCAGTGAGATGCCCAGGAGCAGGAAGGAGGCCTTAGCCCAGTGGCAAGTGGGGAAGGCTGATAGAGAGGACAGAGTGGTCTAGGCCGATAATGGGCAGGGAGTGGTCTGATCCACGGTGAGGGCAAGGAAGCAGATGGGGAGCTGCCACTGGGCTCACTGTTGAGGTCTTTGGTGATCTGAAGAGCAGATTTGGAGGTGGGTGAGTAAAAGCACAATTAGAGTGGGTTTAGAGAAAATGAGACAGAAGCAGTTAAAGGCATGGCGGCAGGGACAGATACCTCCTTACTGGATGTTTGCAGCAAAGGGGCATAGAAGTTCCTTGTTCACAAATTTTGAAAGATGCAAGAAATGATAAGCCAGTGTCATGCTGCTGGAACTGACCTGAAGGAGGGAAGAAATGGCAGCATGGAGGGACCTGCATGTCAGCAGGGGCAGGCAGGTCAAGGAGTGTGTGGTGGTCCCTGAGGCTCTGTAGAAGTTCTCTTCTGATGCTTTTCTCAGAGGAGGAAGAAACAGGTTCTTAGTCGATGATAAGGATGAGGAAGAGGGAGGAGATGCTGGAGGCTGCAGACAGAGAAGGTGTGGCATGGGCTGGGGAGGCTGTTAGGTAGCCACGTGGGCCCCAGGCCACGTGCTGATATGGGGCCTGGAGGGGAGGCTGGTCAGTGTGTTTTCCTCAAGGTGTGTTGAGCTGCCTCCGAGAACTGGGGGGAGCACTGGGTTACCCATGGGAGTTGGTTTGCTAAGTAAGCGTGGGCCCGGGATTTGAAAGTATCATGGGAGTGAGGCTGTTATTCCTCGTTAGAAAGAAAGAATCTGAGGCCAGGAGGCAGGTGATGTGAGGAAGAGTTGGGGAGAAGGAGGGATTTCACTTGCAGAGCTTGATCTGATGGACACTGTGAACATGTGTGCGGGGGTCCATGGTGGTCCAGGAGTGAGTGTTGAGGGCAGGACCCCGTGTTTAGGCTGCATGCATCGTGAAGGGGGTGCTGAGAGGCTGATGTACGTGTGGATGGGCCAATGTCACCCCAGGGGCCTTTCTGGGGTCTTTGTGCAGGGACAACAGTGTCTCTCAGAGGAGTGGAGAATCCTGCTCCAGTGATGGTGCTGGCAAGAAGAGCCACAGGATCTTGGACTCCAGGTGGATTGTCCAATCTATGTGTGTGACTGGGAGGGGACTTTGAGCACTGCTGTAGCTAGAAACACAAGAGCACTGGTTGAATGTGGAACCTGAAATGCAATTGGTGCCTCACTCTGGAGCCAGTGCGATCTCAGTGTTTCACAAAAAGGAACTGAATCATGACACATCCTCACAATGGGACATGGTGCTCTGAAGGTTAAGGTGGCTGTGTCTGTGTGGCCAAATGTAAAGTGATAGAAGAAAAATATAAAAAAAAAAGAAAGAAAAGAAACATACCAGTTCTTAGTATTTGTAGGAGGACCTATTTTTTGTAAATTGAAAAGAAGAACATGTAGTTCTTCATATGCTGATATATATATATATATATATATATATATATATATATATATATATATATATAGAATTTTTTCTCAAAGTAAACATGAGACAGTTAACAATGGTATCTTTGTTGGGTTCCTCAGACATGTTGTAACTTTTATTTTTTTTAAATGATGTCTGAAGACTTACCTGTTCTGTGAGATGATGGGCTGTTTCTGTTTTCTTCTTTTTCTTTCCAAGTGAATGAACTCTAAGAGATGTGTGAATTACTGAGAATGGGAGTGGGACGGGAAAGGGAAGAACTGCCCTTCAGAGGAGGCCTGGGAGCGCAAGGTATGGCAGCACTCGAGTGAGAAGGTGAAAGGCCTGGGACCAGCCCCGCCAGTGGGGCCAGCGGAAGTGCCAGCGAGTTGGGTGCTGCTTAGAGGCTGCTTGTCAGACTCTCGGTGATGTGCATGTTTCTCATCTAGCTGAGGTTTGCTGAGGCCTGTACTGGGCGTGGCAGGTGAGTTACGGGGCTGGCCAGAACTAGAGCTGAGAGGCCAGAGCCCAGCGTCTGGGCTTGAATGAGAGGGCACTTCACTGCAGAGATCAGAGTCTGCTGTGGACAGCGCTTCGTGTCCTGTATCACCACATCAAGTTCCTATTGGCCATGGGGTCCTGGGCATTCTGGTTCTGTCCAGTCGCTGGTTCTCATATCAGACCGTGTGTCATCTTCTAATTCAAATAGTATCATGTTGCTCCCCTGCTTAAAATCCTTAATGGCTTTTGTACTAAGGACAAAATTAAAAATCTTCTTGTGTTCTCTGAGCCTTCCGAGTCCTGGGATCAGACTGTGGGCCTCCTCCTTCCTCTCCCTAGAGTGGCTGGCTGATCCTTTCCTCCCTCAGTCCCCTGAAGACATCTCCCTTTTTAAGGGGACTGGCTTCTTTCTCCTCTTTGAGGTCTTGGCTTAGAGAGGAGATCTTTTCTCACATAATTTAATGTAGATCTTTCCTGCTTTTCTTCCTCATAGAGCTTTATTCTTTAATAGATGTTACCAGAATTTATAGTTATATATTTACTTTTTACTTGTTTCTTGTTTTTCTCCTTTACAGCGTAAGGGCAGGGACTGTATCACCTTTGTTCATTGTCTGCTCAGGGCCTGGTATAATAATGACACATAAGCACAAAATAGATAATTTTTGAATGAATGTGTAAATAGAAAAATAGAATAATTAATGAGCTCTATAAGGAATGCAAGAGATACCACCAGCTACTGCTATGCATAATTAAAATTTATTTGAATGATGGAAGTAAGTATTAAATGGCAGTTCAGAGGGGAGGGGCCCATTTGGTGTGGGTGACCCCTAAGTACCGTGTCTTTGAAAGAAAGGCAAGGAGAGAGTATACCGGGGAACAAGTGTCCAGGTGGGGGTTGGCCTGGCAAGTGTGAGGCATGACTCAGGGCAGCTGGCAAAATGTTTTCATTGGAGCAGAGCAGAAGTGAGAAGCAAGGTCACGAAGTGGGTGTGTTCCAGAGCCTGCCGTGCCACCTGTGGCTGCCGGGCACTGAATCGTGACTCGCAAGACTGGGGTGTTAAGTGTTATTTAATTTTAATTAATTTAAGTAGCCATAGTGACAAGTGACTATTAAACAGTGTAGTTCTAGAAGTTACTAGTACAAGAATTGTCCCTTTATTTTGGGGGGCACCATTGACTGTTTATCATGATGAAAGTGACATGATGTTGGGTGGTCTTTTGGGAGATTCTTGAATATGGTAGTAGTAGTGAGATGGGGTTGGGTGAGGGAAGGCCAAAGCATGGCAAGTCTTCTGTTATTTAACCAGAGGCCAGCAAAAGGGAAATAGGTCTTGAATGTGCAAGAGGCCATTGAGGCTTGTGGGAACAGGTGGCTGCAAAGCTGATGCTGAGGTGCCCATGACGGAATGGCCAGTGGTGGGGACCTGGGGCCCAGAGGAGACCCAAGAGCACCTACACCTGTGAGCCTGGGGGCAGTGCAGTGTGTGCCATGGACAGAAATCGATGCACGATATAAGGGCGTGCAGTGGTTGAGAACAGTTATTTGGGGAGGAGAGTACCACTGAGATACATGTGAGGGAACACCATCTAGAGAATGTCCACCTTGCATTCATAAAGTGAGGTGAACCTGGCATTTGGGAGCGAGGTGGTCAGCATAGAGATTTGAGACTCACAGAGGTTACAGCAGAAACTAGGAACAGAATGAAAAGTTCAGAGGATAGAGTATAGAGGAAAAAGAGCCTTGGGGTATCCCACAGTTGAAGGGGGCATGAACAAGTGGACCCCTTGAAGCAGCCAGGGGAGGGGGATGAGGGAAGTAATGGTTAGCTCAGCTTGGGAGGGAGCATGGGCCAGAGAGTATGGCGGCATGGTGGGGCATCAAGGCCAGGGAAGGAGCAAGGCCAGAGGATTTGGCAAAAGATTGTTTAGGGTCGGGCGCGGTGGCTCACGCCTGTAATCCTAGCACTCTGGGAGGCCGAGGCAGGTGGATTGTTTGAGCTCAGGAGTTCGAGACCAGCCTGAGCAAGAGTGAGACCCCGTCTCTACTAAAAATAGAAAGAAATTATATGGACAGCTAAAAATATATATAGAAAAAATTAGCTGGGCATAATGGTGCTTGCCTGTAGTCCCAGCTACTCGGGAGGCTGAGGCAGGAGGATTGCTTGAGCCCAGGAGTTTGAGGTTGCTGTGAGCTAGGCTGATGCCATGGCACTCTAGCCTGGGCAACAGAGTGAGACTCTGTCTCAAAAAAAAAAAAAAGAAAAAAGATTGTTTAGAATACTCTGATCTGTTTGCCCTCATGAGCTATTCTAGAACATGTCTTCCAGTTAGGCTTAAACTTGGAATGTAGACTTAGTGATAATGCTTGTCTCTCTGCTCTTAGGTGAGAGGGCCAGTGTGATTGAAAAGGGAGCGCTCCTCAGCCTCAGAGATGTCTTGTGATCAAGACAGGATTCAGTGGAAATAAAAGGTTGAACTACATGAAACTTCAGTTTTTGTAGGTCAAAAACTGTTGAAAATGGCAACTTCCTATGATTATATCTGATTGTACAAAGTAGCATTCTTCAAATGAGCAACCTCCCAGCACATGTAGGGAGTTAGCATGTGTTTTCCTCAATGCCTTCACAGTGTAAACGAGGAGTTGATAGTACTTTCACTGCTCTGTCAGCATGGAGCTGTTTGTCTAGCTGTCTGCCATTTTGAGTGCACTAATTGTGTCCTTTACAAATGTGCACATTATTAATTACTGTTTATGTTGGGTTCCATGGGAGGCAGACTCTGAGATAGAGATTTGTGTTTAGGAAGTTTACTGGGGAGTGCTTTTGGGATCACACCTGTGGATAGAGTGAAGGGAGCAGGACTGGATAGGACAGTGGAGCTGATGTCCTGTCACTGCTGTGCCATCCCATCATGAACCTAGTACACCTCACCATGAATTCAGTCCTTTGAAATGTCTTTCATCAGTACTTTGAAGTACTTAGTGTACATATTTTGCCAAATTTACCCCTAATATTGATTAAATATTAATATTTACGCCAATATTAAACATTAATGTTTAATGTTTTTGATTTTTTACACATATAATCATTTTGTCTGTGAATAAAGATAGTTTTATTTATTTTCCAATCCTGTTTTATTTTTCTTGCCTTATTGCACTGGCGAGGACCTCCAGTAAAGTATCATACAAAAGTGATGAGAGGAAAGCATTCAGTTTTTCCCCGTTTAGTGTGACACAGTCATACTTTGGTATCTGAGGGGCACTGGTTCCAGGACCCCCTCAGATACCAAAATCCATGGGTGCTTAAGTCCCTGATACATTACTAAAATGGTGTAGTATTTGCATGTAACCTGTGCACATCCTTCCATATGCTTCAAATCATCTCTAGATTACTAATACCTAATACAATGTAAATGCCGTGTAAATAGTTGTTATACTGTATTTTAAAATTTGTATTACTTTTTATTGTTGTATCATTATTTTTTATTGTTCTTTTCCCAAATATTTCAGTCCGTGTTTGGTTGAACTCATGGATATGGAGGGCTGACTGTATATAGCTATCGGTTTTATACATATACTCTTACCCTTTATCAGGTTGAGGAAGTTTCCTTCTATTTGCTTAGAGTTTTTATTAAGAATGGCCTGGCCCAGTGCCTCATGTCTGTAATCCCATTAATTTGGGTCACTGAGGCAGGAGGATTACTTGAGCCCAGGAGTTTGAGACCAGCCTGGGCAACATAGCCAGACCTTGTCTCTATAAAAAGTTAAAAACTAGCCGGGCATGGTGGCACATATCTGTAGTCCTAGCCACCTAGCTACTTGGGAGGCCAAGGTAGGAAGATCGCTTGAGTCCAGGAATTCAAGGCTCTGTGAGGTATGATGATACTACTGCACTTCAGCCTGTGAGTGCTAGGATTACAGGCGTGAGCCACCGCGCCTGGCCGGAAGAAGCATTTCTTAACTCGTTTTATGAAACCAATATTATACTGCTCTCAACACCAGACAAAGACATTACAAAAAGAACTACAGACCAGTATCCTTCATGACTTTTGATACAAACATCCTTAAAATTTAAAAATTTTAGTCAACTAAATACAGCAATAACGGGTAACACATCATACCCAAGTAGAGCTTATCCCAGGATTGCAAGGTTTAACATTCAAAACCCAATCAGTGAAATTCACCATACTAGCAGACTAAAAAAGAAAAGTAGATGATCTTCACAATAGAGGCAGAAAAAGCAGTTGACAAAATCCACCATTCATTTTTTTTTTGGAGACAGGGTCTCACTCTGTTGCCCAGGCTAGAGTGCCATGGCGTCAGCCTAGCTCACAGCAACCTCAAACTCCTGGGCTCAAGCAATCCTCCTGCCTCAGCCTCCCTAGTAGCTGGGACTACAGACATGCATCACCATGCCCAGCTAATTTTTTCTGTATATATTTTTAGTTTTCCATATAATTTCTTTCTATTTTTAGTAGAGGCTGGGTCTCATTCTTGCTCGGGCTGATCTCGAACTCCTGAGCTCAAACAACCCACCCGCCTCGGCCTCCCAGAGTGCTAGGATTACAGGTGTGAGGCACCATGGCCGGCCTCATTTTTCTTAAATATTTAGTGGAATTCACTAGTGAAATCGTCTTGGCCTGGAGTTTTCTTTGTGGGATGGTTTTTACCTGTAAATTTGATTTTTTAAATAGATAACATTGGCTATTCAAGTTATCTGTTTCTTCATGAGTGATCTTTGGTAGTTTGTGTTCAAAGAATTTTTCCATTTCATCTAATTTTTAATTCATTTTATAAATGTCAGTTAAAGTGTATTGATAGACAGTACCAGTCTTACATATCCTTAGACTAACTTTTGAATTTGTCTCTTACCTCTTTCACTTTCATACTGTGTTTCCTATGTTTTGAAGCTCTGTTATTAGATGCATATGTATTTAGGATTTTTGCATATTCCTGATGAATTGACCCTCTTAATCATGTAAAGAAATTTTAAAATGAGAAAAAAATGTTTGTTCTCATTCTTATTTGCCATTTCTGGTACTTTATAACATTTTGCTTATTCAGGTTTTTATCTGGTATTATCTTTCTCCTTGAAGAAATTTATTTAATATTAATATTGCTTTTAGTATAAGTCTGTTGGCAACTAATGCTCTTACTTTTGTTTCTCAGGAAGAAAAGAATCTTTATTTTTGGCTTCATTTTTAAAGGATATTTTAACTGAACATGGAATTCTACATTGATAGTTTTGTTTTATTTTATTTAGCGTTTTAAAGATGCTATTTATTTTTTCCTGTTGTGCATTGCTTCTGATGAGAAGTCTGCTTCTGATGAGAGGTTTTATCTCACTGGTTTTTAGCAGTTTTTATGGTTTTTTCCTGCTTGGCATTCATTAGGCTTCTCATACCTATAGTTTTCATCAGATTTGGAAAAATTTTGACCAGTATCTTTTCAACTACTTTTACCATCTTCTCTGTTTATTTTGGGAAGGGGTATTCTAGTTATTTATATATATTTGTATATAAATCCACACACACACATAGATGTATGTTAGGTTGCTTGGTATCGTCCTGTAGGTCACTGAGCTTCGTTCATTTTTCTAGTCCTTTTTCTCTGTGCTGCGGTTTGGATAGTTTCGTTTACTGTCTTCAGATTCACTGTTCTTTTTCTTACTACAGTGTGTCAGTCACTTCCAGTGACTGACTCTTCTCAGCTCAGAGTTGTCCTACCTGGGACACCCTGTCCTTGACCTTGGTCTGTAGAGCCTCCAGGCAGCAGCCGGGAGGTGGGAGCTCACTTGTCTCCCTGTCCTGGGGATTTACCACCGTCCTGTGCTGCCTGTTGTTCAGTGTCTGACACTAGTTTTTTCACATACTTGTACGATTGCTAGTCTTTACAGCAGGAGGACAAGTCTAGTCCCAGTCCTGACTGGAGCTCTGGCTCTCAACCCAACATAAGGGTGGCCCTTACTGAGGGGGTCAAGTGTCGGGTTTTCCAGAGTGTAGAGTGGTCAGTATTTGTGGGGATTTCTAGTGCAGGCGAGTGTCTCACATTGGGGTGGTGGAGGAGCTCGTGCTTCCCTTGAAGGGGCCTCCTTTCCCGTCATTTCAGCAACATGTTCCTGAGCAGGTAGCTGTCAGGCATGGTGTTGTGTGTGGTTAGGACTGTTCCTTTTACTATTTGTAATTTCTGTGGTTTCCTGTTAATGCTTTTTGCCTTAATTTCTATTTTATCTGTCAGTGGTTGTCTACTTTAGCTACACATTAAAATCACCTTGAAAACTTAAGAAACTGGACCCTACCCTCAACCACTTTTAAAAAATTTAATTAATTTATTAATTTGGTTTCTTTTTTTTCTTTTCTTTTTTTTTTTAAGAGACCAGTTCTCACTCTGTTGCCCAGGCTGGAGTGCAGTGGTGAGATCATAGCTTGCCTAGCCTTGAACTCCTGGCCTCAAGAGATCCTCCTGCTTCAGCCTCCCAAAGTGCTGGGATTACAGCTCAGCTACTTTTAAAAACTAATTTTTTAGAGTTTCCCAGGCGATTTAATGTGCAGCCAGGATTGAAAATTGCTCTTTTATATTCATATTCTACATTTGCCTCCTCCCTATGATAGCCATTCACTGACTGTCCCTCCTAGGTAGTCTCTATTATTATTGTGGAGTGAAGCTTGTTCCACCTTTTGGTACAAAAAAGCTTTTAAACAGTCAGTAACTGAGTTTACCAATATCTTCTATTTTCACTGCTTAGCATTGTTTCCTTCCAGGCTATTTTCTTTCTGAAATGAATCCTTTAATAGTTTTTATAGTGAGGATCTGTGAGTGCTAAAATCTGATACAACCTCAATTGTTATTTTTGTAAGGGATGGCTCCAGTTACTACTGCTGTGTAACAAATTGCCTCAAAATCTAGGGGCGTAGAACAATTGTGTATTATCATCTCTTATGGTTTCTGTGGATCAGAAATTCAGGAGCAGCTTGGCATGGTGTCTCCTGAGGCTGCAGTCAAGATGGGATTTGGGAATGCGTCACTTCTCTCACATGTGTGGTGCTTGGGCTGGGGAGGCCGTAGCAGCTGGAGGCCCAGAGGAGCATGGGGGCCAGAGGAGCTGCTGGTGCTCACCGTCTCCTTGTGGACATTCCAGCATGGTGGCCTCAGGGTCATCTGTACCACCTTTTCCAGCCTGGCCTCTGAGGTGAAAAGTCACTTCTCTCACATTGTGTTTACCAAGCTTGAGTTATTAAGGCTGGCCATGCTCAAGAAAGGGGAATTTACAGAAATAGTGTCCAGGAATTATAACCATCACAGTCTTTTGTCTCTGGTTGCTTTTAGGACATTAAGTCCTTTATGGCAGTGAGTCTAGATATGGACTTATTTTTATATACCCTAACCTGGTACGTGGGTTGTACTTTTGCTCTGGAACATTGTTCTCAGCTGTTCCTTCTGTTTTCTTCTCCTGGGGTACACTTGGACATGTGGCAGCTTCCAGCCCACCCTCCCTGGCATGACGTCTTGCTTTTATTTCTCTGTGTATCCTACATGAATTTCCAGTACTATCCTCAGTCTTTGGAGTAGTCGTTCTTTGCCTCATCCACCAAAGTTCCTAACTTGATGCAGTTTCTTTTTTTTTTTCTTTTCTTTTCTTTTTTTTCTTTTTTTTTTAAAGACAAGGTCTTGCTCTGTCAGCCAGGCAGGCTGGAGTGCTGTGTTGCAATCACAGCTTACAACAACATCTAGTACTTGGGCTCAAGTGATCCTCCCATCTCAGCCTCCCAAGTGGTTGGTGCCTGGCTAATTTTTAAAACTTTTTGTAGAGATGGATTCTCGGTATCTTGCTTAGGCTGGTCTCAAACACCTGGCCTCAAGTGATCCTTCTGCCCTGGCCTGCCAAAGTGTTAGGATTACAGAGAGCCACCGCAGCCGGCCATGATATGGTTTCAACTTGTTTTCAGATTATTATTTTGTTTTCATTTTTCTCAGGAATACCTAGAGTCCATTTTCATGTGAGGACAGCACAGTGCACAGGGCAGCTTCAGGGCAGCAGCGTGGGCGACTGTTGGCCGTGGAGAGCCTTTTTCTTATGGGAACACCCTTGGTTCAGTGGACATTGTGAGCACAGTGCTCAAGCCCATGGCACCTGTGGGGACATCCCTGGGGGCTCTGCAGCAGCAAGAATGAGGACAGGGGATGGTGTTTGGTATGCTGCCACCCCAGACATGGTAGTCATGGGGGTTTAACATAAGGACAGATTGTGTGTCCCTCCCTTGCCTGTAGTGATGCATATCCTTGAGTTTTAAGAAGGATTGGAGGATCAGAACAAATGCTCCCAAACTGTGCTCCATCAAAGAGGGAAACAGATGGAAAATGCCGTCCAGAGGGTGGTGGAGTGTTCTGAGCACATCTAGTCCTGGTGCCGCATCTGCGGTGACCATGACACACGGGGGCCCAGGGCCTTGTTTCCTCCCACATGGTGTTGGGGCCATGGCCGCGTCCATACTCTGAGGTCAGGGCTGGCTGCTCCAAGTTCTTATGCCCTTGACTCATTTAGGTGTTTTGTTCTTAGAGTCAAAGTTTTCAAATAGGTTTTTCAAAAGACACTAATTTTAATTTTTAATCAAAGTAATACAGGCACATAGTTATGTCAGACCTCCCTTCCCTTCATGGCCAGCAACTTAGTTTTAGGATTTTCTGGGGTCCCTTTGGCAAAGAGAGGGTCTTTTCTGTTAGTGAGGGCTTAGGATTTTATTTTTAGTTTGCAGCTCCCATCAGTAAAAACACAAACCAACCCAGGCAATCTGATTGTGAATTTACATTTTCCCACTATTAATTGCTAATCATTCACTAAAATTAACTAGGTATTGAGTAGAAAATACAAAGTTTTTCCTCTGCTCTCACCCCATAACAATCAACACAGAAGACTCCTGTGACCTCTGGTCATCAAGAAGTGTGTGAGGGTTTCTCCCCTCCAGGAACTAATCGGTTCTGCAGCAGACACCAGCTGGGTGTCTTCTAATTCAGTTCCAGTACTGTCTACCTGGAGGTAGCATCAGATACCACAAGTTGAGGTCTCAGTCCCATAAGATTGTCCCCCATTTTCCATGCCAATCACAAGCCCCAGGTTTTTTTCACTTTGCTGTGACTGACTAGCTATGAATTGGGGCTCCTATGACCCTCTCCTCCGGTTAAACTAATTTTCTAGAGCAGCTCACAGAACTCAGGGAAACACTTGAGATTACTGGTTTCTTGTAAAGGACATTACAGTGGGTACAGATAACAGCCAGATGGAAGAGATGCAGAGAGGAAGTTATGTGGGAAGGGGTGCTGAGGTTCATGCCCTCTCTGGGCACACCAACCTCCAGGAACCTCCATGTGTTCAGTTATCCAGAAGTTCTCTGAACCATGTCCTTTTGGGTTTTTATGGAGGCTTCACTGCATAGTCATCACTGATTAAACTGTTGGTCATTGGTGATCAACTTAACCTCAGACCCTCTCTCCTCCCAGGAGGTGGGGGGTGTGGCTGACAGTCCTAGATCTCTAATCCTGCCTTGGTCTTTCCGGGGACTAGCCCCATCCTGATGCTGCCTAGGAGCTGCCAGCTGCCAGTCAACTCATCAGCATAGAAAAGGACATCACTTTGCAGATTCCAAGCATATTAGGAGTTGTATGCCAGGAAACTGGGAGGAAGACAATACA
This sequence comes from Lemur catta, assembly GCF_020740605.2. NCBI lineage: Eukaryota > Metazoa > Chordata > Mammalia > Primates > Lemuridae > Lemur > Lemur catta. The sequence continues at coordinate 22,714,676 of NC_059136.1, forward strand.
TATATTTCACAACTCACAAGAATAGCAGTTGGGAGTTGATATGGTGTGGGAAGGCAAAGAGAAGGAACTTCAGGTTTTGGTAGGCACTAGATATTAGGAGAAGTGGAAGAGAGGAATCAAGGGCGGTGCTGTGGATATAAAATAGATATGGGGTAAAGGAGTGTCGGTGCACTGGGGAGACAGTGGGGCTGGATTTCTGGAAGAAGCTGGGAGTACTTGGCGTTTTTCTGCAGACTGGCCACCTTTAAAATGGGACACTGGAAAGCTTAGCTAAAACTTAGCAATGTGAATCTGGCAGCCTCTTCTTATGTTTGCTGTTTCAGGAGAGCTGTCTGATTGCAGTAGTTGAGTTTGGCCAGCTTTCATGATATATAATGTAGAAGCTTTGTTGTTTTTCTTTGACTGCTTAAGATTTTCTCTGCATTTGGTTTTCAACTGTTTATTGCAATTTGTTCCTAGGTATGGGCTTTTTGCCTTTGTTCTCTTTGGGAGTCATAGCACTTCATGAATCTGGCTTGATGTTACCTTGTTGGTTTTAGAAGATTGTTGGCTGTCCTTTTTTCAGATGTTGCTTCTACCCCTTGTCAGTCATCTCATTTGGGGCCTGTGTGATCTGTATGTTAGGCCTTTGCCCTGGGTCCTATATGTCTATTTCTTTTAAAATAATTTTTTCCCTTTGTCCCCCTTTTTTTTTATCCCTTCTATACTGCTCACCTTAGCCCTGTTAACAGAAAAAAAACAAACCAAACTCTGTTAACCGTGCACTAGATTCTTTTTATGTGGTGACAACCCCTGAGCTTGCGTCAGTTGAGGCAGAGAAAACTGTGTTTGCAGTGGGGTGTTGGCAGTATTGCAGACGTAATGATCTGCACTCCTCAATCTCCAGATGGCCCCACACAGGTGGGACTGTGGCTGGGATGGTGGTTCCTTGCTTGGCGATTTGCCTCCTCTGAGTGTGGACCATGTGTCTAGGATGTGGGGTCAGAGAGGGGCAGGCCAAGGGGCCTGTGATGGGATCCCAGCTCTGCAGATGTGTGGGCACCCAGTGCCCAGTCACTCTCTCCATCTCCCTAATGAGGTTCTACGAATTCACCTTTGTGTGGGAACATGCTCTGCCTGTGTAATCTGTGTTAATGCAGCCCTGGTGGAGGAGCCCACACCCCTTTCGTGCTCTTCCCATGTCATGAGGCTGTCCAGTCCCAGTGAGGTCTGCTCTCTGAGCCTGTGTCTTGGGCTGGGAAGATGCATGGCACAGCTGAACTGGTTCAGCACCGTTGTATAAAACAAGCAGGAAGGAAGCCATGGCTATGAGCCTCTGAGGGTGGGCTGTGTATCACTGCAGCCTAGCTTACCTGAAGTCCTGTGAGATGTATTCACCACCTGGTCTGTGCAGTCTGTGTGGACTCCTGCCCTTTTTTTCTTATGCCAGAGTGAAGTGGGTGGCTCAGGGTGCTTCGTGACAATAGCAGTGGCAGTGGCTGCCTGTCACAGTTCCCTGCAGGAGGAACAGTCTAGTCCATGCATTTCAGATACACACTTTTATGATTAATACAATTTAAATGCTTCAAATTTTGAATTATTCTACTAGCAAACACTACCAGTAGTTGAACCCTGGCAGTTATTACATCATCCAGAATAAGCTGTTTTTTAACAACCAGCTAACCTCACCTGTCCCAGTGTTCAAATGACTCCAAACAATGCAGTCAGGTCTCACCTCCCAGCACTTCTTCTATGACTGTGAAGTTTACTGATATCCCAGATGATGTCTGGGGAGCCCTGCTAAGCTTCTTGGGGTCACAGCCTCCCAGTGGGGTTCTCTGTGTTGCCCATACAGTATTGTCGTCAACAGTGGCATTGTTTTTGCGTGTTAGGATTCATCATGCGTTCAGAGGTGGACAAGACTGTGTGCGTTTGAGAGGGCCCATGGGAGAGGTTGACCCTGAGTTAGCTCCACAGGATGGGCAGGTTTTATAGGGTGGGGGCTCCTGATCCTTGAGTTTAGGGCCTTGTGCTTAGAGTTAAGACTGTGGGTGCAAATAGATGACATTCACTGGCCACCAGGGATTTACTTGGCTCTGCTGGTCCCCCACAGCAGCAGTTGGAGATGTTGAGGCTGAAGGGGCTCCATGGTTGGTACATACAGGGCTGTGCTGATGGCCACTGTTCACCTTGAGGCTGTGCTCACCCTGCTGTGCCAGGTGCTGGGAAGGTTAATTTGGTACCACAGTTGGACAAATTGGAGTCTATGTAGAAGGTTAGACTTAAACAGGCAGCCATTATAAGGTTTCAGGAAGCTGTGTAATGAAGTTGAGCTTTAAAGGGTAAATTTATCATTGAAATTTAAAGTGGGCAAAGAGATGGTGCCAGAGGCCACTAAAAGTTCTATTGACTTCATGCCTGCCTGCATATGATTATTCAAAGAGAAGGAAGGAAAGAAAAATGATGCTAAGACTTGAGGTTAGCATTCCAAATGCTGGTGGCTTTCAGGATAGACAAAGGGGGAGCAGGTGGGACAGCTCTGTGACCCTCTGATGACTGGCTTGCTTGTATGCGTCCCTGTGGTAGTGGGTACAGCTGGGGAGAGCCCAGCTCTGGGAGCTTGAAGGAGTCAGCAGGGCCAGGATGGGTTGGAATATGAGGAAGGATGAGCTCATAAGGTCACAGAGTGGGCAGAGGGTGGGTGGGGTCCCGGGCCCATGCCAATGCCAGGCATCAAGGCAGTGGGAGGAGCTATGGGAAGGGACTGGGCACCCCGAGGAGGTTGGAGTACTGAGCAGTATGCAGAGTGGCAGCACCAAGCAAAGAGTGGTCAGGAAGCTGCAGTATTCTATTAGGAGGATGAGCTTGAAGTGACCGTTGCCTTGACTAGTGGATATTCTTGATGATCAAACCACTGTCACGGAGCAGTGGGGACATCTTTAAAAGGCTACACCTGAGCACAAGTCCTCTGGTTAGGCTTGACTTCGTGAGCATGAAGGGCTTGGCTCAGTCTGAAGACATCTTTGTATTTGGTTTCTCTTTTCCTTTAATTGTATGAGAAGTTGTATTTTCCCCTCTCTGAGTGTTTCTTCCCTCAGAATCATCTTGTTAAAACTGAGGTATGCAGTACTTTTGTTCATTTATCTTTTTTATTTCATGTAGAGAGGCAGCTTTTCCTGCTGTATGCTGATTCCAGATTGAATTTAGGACTCAATGATCCAAAATTTTTTTGTTCTCATGGCCTATGTTATGAAGGAGTACTTTAACCAAAGTATGATTTGAAAGTGAACTTGATGAAATTCATAATTACAAAGCATTTGCTTCACATTAGAAGTAACTGGTCTTTGAAATGCTGGGCTTTTCCTGAGTTGGATACATAGTTCACCTCTTCATTGAAAAATAAGTAAAACATCATGATTGTGAAACATGCTTGATGGAGTATTATCTTCCCTCATTTTTGTCTTTGATACCATTTCTAATGCTTGGGCCTAGATTTGTGAGAAATACACCCAAGAGCTATGAAAGTATCTGTGGCCCTTTCCCCATGCACCTGGGCATGGCTTGAGTCCCTACCTTGCTGTCCAGGCTTGTGTGGCCTTCCCTATGTCCTTACCCCCCACATAGGGGCCCATCTGAGGAGATGGTACTTTTGAGGGTGTGATTTGCCAGTTGGTGGCAGCTCTGTTGACCTGTCTGGGTGGGACAGAAGCACCTGCCCACCGGAGTGCACAGTGCAGGGCGTGGCTGATGGGCCCAGGTATAGGCTGGGCTCTGCCACGTGGCTTGGCTCTCCATGGGCCTCGATTCCCTGGTTCTAAGAGGACAAGCCACACACTCATTGGCACTTGTAGCCCCTGTGCACACTCAGGCTGCCAGAGGCTCAGAGAAGATGTGTAATCCAGGGTCAGGGGGCAACAGTGATAACAGGTGGCTCTAGCGCAGCTGAAGAGTCCCAAGCCAGGGGCCAAATGGGGCTGTGGGCAAGTGAAGGAAAGTGGGCACCATGGTCTCTTCTGCAGTGCTGGTGACGCACACTCTATAATCTTACAGGAATGCTTGAATTGTGCACTTACAGTGGGTGGATTTTAAGGTATGCAATTTATACTTCAGTAAAGCTGTTTTGGAAAGAGAAGCTAACTAGCATGTGACCAGGTGGAGGAGAGGAGAGTGGGGAGAAAACAATGTCAGCACTTTGGAGGTCACAGGTTCCAGGGGAGGCAGCGAGTCTTGGCAGACCCAGGAGGGCATACTCTTTCTGGAGGCTGAGAGAGGACGAGGACCAGGCCTTGGCACACTGTGGAATCACCAAGGGCTCAGAATATTCTTCAGCTTCCCCAAAAGTGGTGGCAAAAATACAGAGGGTTGGTTGTAGGCTGTTTGAAAAGCAGTTGGATCCTTAGACCCTCTCCCTCACTCCTTGGCATTGGGCTCTGGCCCAGGTGAGGCTTGAGGTCCCATGCCCAGAACTTTGGTAGCCAGGCCTTTCCCTCCGCAGCTTCTTGGGAGAGGAATCCAGTCATCCCAGAAAGAACCACAGATGCTTTCACCAGGGACCTGTGCAGGTGGCCCAGCTACAGTGCACCACCCAGGCCCTATCCATCCACCTATACAGATTCAGTCAGAATTGAGCTTCTTTTTTTTTTTTTTTTTTTTTTTGAGACAGAGTCTCACTCTGTTGCCTGGGCTATAGTGCTAGAGTGCCACGGTGTCAGCCTAGCTCACAGCAACCTCAAACTTCTGGGCACAAGCAATCCTCCTGCCTCAGCCTCCCAAGTAGCTGGGACTACAGGCATGCATCACCATGCCCGGCTAATTTTTTCTATAAATTTTTAGTTGTTCGGCTAATTTCTTTCTATTTTTATTAGGGATGGGGTCTCACTCTTGCTCAGGCTGGTCTGGAACTCCTGACCTTGAGCAATCCTCCTGCTTCAGCCTCCCAGAGTGGTAGGATTACAGACGTGAGCCACCAAACTCAGCCCAGAGTCGAGCTTCTGATAGGAAAGACACAGACCAACACACAGGAAATATAGACTGTTCCGGGAGAAGAACATCAAATATCACGAATGTCTTCAGGAATGAGAAAATATTACACCTGTGAAACAAGACAGGCTGTTATAAAGGGATATTCAGAGGACAGAAAAAAATGCTTAGCAATTAAAGATTTGATGTTGGGAATGAAACTCAAGAGGGCTAGAAGACAAGTAGAGGGGCGCAGCCTTCCCAGAAGAAGGGCAAAAAGGTAGAGGTGGGAAATGTGTCCTAGTCCATTCCAGTTACTATAACAAAATGCCACAGATTGGGTAATGTATAGATCATAGAAACTTATTTCTCACAGTTCTGAAGACTGGAAGTCCAAGATCAAGGCAGATTTGGTGTCTGGTGAGAGCTGGCTCCTTGTATGGCACCTTCCCACTGTGTCCTCACCTAATGGAAGAGTTGAAGGGCTAAACCCTCAAGACCTAATCACCTCTTTAAGGGCCCCACCTCGTAATACCAGCACATTGGGTTTAAGGTTCCAACGTATGAGTTAGGGAGGGACACATACATTCTAACTACAGCAAACAGGAAATGAAAAAAAAGCAGACTCTAGGAGCTCAGCATCCCAGTCACTGGAGTTCTAGAAACATGACAGAGAAGACAGAGGGCCCATCATTCAGGTCACTGGGAGATGTCTGAGTCAGCACAGTGGTCCTCTTGGGGGCTACAGAGGCTGCAGTTGAGGGGCTAGGGTCTTCTCAGCAGCCACACAGCAGGAGAACTAGGAAGCACTTTCAAAATTCTGACAAAATGATCCCCAGCCAAGCCAAATAGTCCATCCCCTATCAAGATAGCATAAGGATATTTTCAGATAGGCATGGTTTCAAAAATTTACCTCCTGGCTGGGCGCGGTGGCTCACGCCTGTAATCCTAGCACTCTGGGAGGCTGAGGCGGGAGGATCGCTTGAGGTCAGGAGTTGGAGACCAGCCTGAGCAAGATCGAGACCCCGTCTCTACTAAAAATAGAAAGAAATGATTTGGACAGCTAAAAAAAATATATATAGAAAAAATTAGCTGGGTGTGGTGGCGCATGCCTGTAGTCCCAGCTACTCGGGAGGCTGAGGATCACTTGAGCCCAGGAGTTTGAGGTTGCTGTGAGCTAGGCTGACGCCATGGCACTCTAGCCTGGGCAACAGAGCGAGACTCTGTCTAAAAAAAAAAAAAAAAAAAAATTACCTCCCGTCTACCTTTTTTCAGGAAAAAGGAAGAAGAAATGAGAGCCAGAAAGAAGTCCTCTCAGAAGTGGGGACCTCAAGCCTCACCTGGGCCAGAGACCAATGCCAAGGAGTGAGGGAGAGGGTCTAAGGATCCAACTGCTTTTCAAACAGCCTACAACCAACTCTCTGTATTTTGGCCACCACTTTCAGGGAAGCTGGACTGTCCAGGACCACAGACACATCCTGGGAAGGAACAGTCCATCTGGGCTGGAGCGTCTCTCCTGGGGCTGCCCACTGTGACCCCAGCCCCACAGAACTTGGCACAGGTCATGCGAACTCGGGTGGGAGATGCAGAGTGGCCGTGGCCTCCTGACTTCCCACTGCAGCCCTGCCCATGCCCCAAACTGGGCAGCCTCTCCCAGGACTCCACGTTGCCTGGTCCACTGGCTTGTGTAGCCCTGCCACACCCTCAGGGACACTGAAGCCAGGCCATGGCCCAGAGACCGTTCAATTTGTATATTAATCACCTTCCATGTTTATTTGCAGTTAAACATTCTGTAGTTAGGCCACCCCACACTTGCCTGTCTGATTTCTCCCAGAGTGCTCATCCTGTACGGGCTGCTGTGCCCTCCCTTTGTGAAGGCAGATGCCAGGGACTCCTACGGCCATGTCTCTGAGAGGTGGCACCAGCATGTGATGCTGAGTGAGTGAGTCCTGATGGAGAGGAAGGGGTGGCAGGGCCAAGTAGGAATGGAGTCAGGGCTGGGAGCACTGGGCCATAGTTGTTGGTGAGACCCTCAGCTCCAGCCTGCATTCTCCATGGACAAGCTGTTTTGTCCAGGCTTTCGGCATGTTGGTGGGAAGCCCATGGGATTGACACCTGGGCTCTCCCAGAGCGATGCCAGAGTGTTGCCAGGGGCCTGGCCTGCTGGGGCTGGAACTTGACCTCACCAGGAGGAAGTGTCTGGCCACCATATTTTGGAGCCTTTCAGCTGAAGTCAGCCCCCATTCCCCCATCATACATCCTCCCACCCACCTGTGTCCATGTTGTACCTGGCCTCACGGCTGAGTGGTTTGAGCAGCCATGTCCTTTACCGTGCCTCAGGACGAGCCCCAGCATGTCCCTGCTGCACTTCCCATGGTGCCATCCTCTTACCACACAGGAGCTGTTATTTTCATAGCCTAAAAACAAATAGTAGCTTTTGGTTCCCCAGCTGCCACCCATGCCCCCTTCCCTCAGTGGCCTTCTCTGGGAGCTTGGCCCTGGTACCTTCAGTCCCTCCTGGCTCTCTGGCACCTGCCCTTGTCCCAGCCAGGGTCTTTGCCTCCCCCCCGCCCCCAATCTCTTGTTGCCTGGAGCATCTCGGCCAGTACAGGTGTCACCCTGGGATGCTGAGCAGATTCAGCACTGTCTTCTGGGGAAGCACACAAAGCTGCTGTTTTTGGTGGTTAAGAAAAGTGAAAATTCATAGGGTTCAACCTGTTGCTCACAAATTTGCGTCCAAGACTTGTACCTCTTCCCTAATCACAGACCCCTGTGTCTGATCAGCTGCTGGACACTTGTGTGTGGGTAGCACATGTCACCTGCTCCTCGAGGTCTTCCCCAACCTGCTGTAGCTCTGCCTCTACCTGAGGTGGCCCCTGCTCAGTAGCAGGGTGAAATGGCAGATTCTTTATAGAAGACACCAAGAAGAGAAGAGGCTGCCTCGAACTGAGGGTGTTTGTAATTCACATAGCAGATGATATGCATGTTCTGGGCACATTCTGAATTTACAGAACAAGAAATATCAGTAGAGAATGAGCCGACACCTGGAAGGGGAAACTGAGGCACTGCTAGCAAGCACATGGCAGGTGCTGGGCGGTAGTCATGGGGAGATGCAAATTGAAATCACCTGTGTCCCATCCAGCAGCAACAATGATGTGGTTTAATGATGGACAGTATTGACAGGTTGTAGGGAAGTGTATTCTTAGATGCCAGCGACGGGGGTTGAGCTCAGTACAGATACTGAGAAGAGAATTTGGCAACCTGAAGCAGCTCATTGACTGTAGGTTATTAAGAAGGTGGATCCTCTGTTTGCTGGAGTCAAGGAGGCCAGGTTTGCTTATTGGTTGTTCACCATCAGTGTTCTTCTAGATCACTGATTTTTTTTTTGGGGGGGGGGTCTGCTCATTCTATCAGTTATTGAAAGAGATGATATTAAATCTCCCACTGTGATTATGGATTTCTCTGTTTCTCCTTTCACTTCTGCCAGCTTTTGCTTTCTATGCTGAGAGACCTGTTATTCCATCTTACATGTTTGGGTTGCTGTCTCCACCCACCTGCCCCATGTTCACTCTGGAATGTCCCTCTCTGTAGCTGGCTCTTATCTGGTATTGGGGCTGCTATGCCAGCTCTGTCCTTTCTCTGTGGTGGTTTAGTTTCAGCCCACCTTGTAGCCTGAGGTCTTGCACATGTCTCCTGCATTGATTGTCAGGTTTGTTTCACTTGGAAAACATTTACTGATCACCATCACACCACACATGCTTGAGGGGCCAACACCTGGCTTGTACTGTGACCATGGGGATACTCCGTGCTCCCTCTTTGAGGACTCCGTCTCTTTGTGGATGAGAGAGGACAGCCAGGCGAGTCCCTGGGATCTGTCTTACACAGGAAAAAGCACAGCGGCTCCTGCAGGATGAGTGCTTCGTGGCTTATGTAAAGATGACCCAAGTGAGAGCCTGTGTTTTGAGCACTGAAGGTGGGAGGTGGTGACTGCTGTACCTGTTGTCAGCCGTGCTCTCTCAGTGCGTCCAGGACCAGCAGCGTCAGCCTCCCTGAGAACTCGGGCCCAGTGAATCAGACCACCTGCAGCTGGGCCCAGCATCTGAGTTCTAACAGCCCTCCTGGAGTTCTGGTGCAGGGTGAGGCTCCTTTGCTGGCAGCACTGAGAGTCGGTGTCTAATCACCTGGGATTAGGGATCAGGGTGGTCCTGCAGAAGGGGGAGAGGTCTGGGTATGGTTTGGGCCTCTGTGAGCCGACCCATGTTGTGGGCTGGTGAAGCAGCAGCTGCTTTTGGAGGTAGTGGTGACCCCTCCTTACTTTTGTGTGTTGCAGCCTCAAATGTCTGGCTACTGAGGTGAAGGCTTGGAGAAGGGGTTGCACTGGAAATTCTCCCCTGCCATCCCCTTCCTTCCCCCAAGGGTGGCAGATACTGAGTAAAACAGGACCCAGAGGGGCCTGAACAACACAGACCAGCTACAGCCCAGCACCAACCCTCCTCCATGAGGAGCTTCCAGGATGGCTGTGTCCAGGTGTCAGCTGGTCCTTCTTCTTTTCCTCGTTTTTCATTGTTGCTTCCTTGTGTTTCTTTAGGAATCCTCTCCCCAATGGGGACAAATGTGACCCAACAGCTGCAAGCCCAGGCCTTATCCCAGCAGGAGGGCTGTTCTGCAGCTTTAGGGGGTGTCTTAGGGGGCCTGTAGTCCCACCTCAGTGCTGCCTCCTTGCTGTGCCCATCCCATGGCCACATGTTTGTAGGGGCCCCCACTTAGCACCAGGGAAAGGGGGGTCTCATATAGGAGAAGATGTGGGAAGCACAGCAGAAACAGCTCGAGCTTCCGAGCTGGATAGCAGACATGAGTCTGTCTAGGTGGGGCTGGGGGCTCAGCTTCATCAGTGGTGATGTCAGGGCTCTACAAAGAGGGGATGTTTGTAAAACTCTTGCTGAGCATCAGACAGTATGTGGTAGGTGCTCAGTAAATGAAGCAGCCAGAGTAGGGGCTGGTTGTGGCTTTGCTTGTGCGGCTGAGTCAATGTGGATGCTTAGGGTAGAGACAGTTCTGTGGAGCAGGTGAGTCTTCACTGGTGTTTAGAAGGAGATTAGGGTGTGATCTGGGAGCAGTGATACTTCCCGTCTCAGTCAGAGGCCCAGAAGTTGTCAATTCCACGCTTCCTCGTCTTTTCTTCTCTGTTCATGTAAAATTAGTTATTGGGTGATTACTATTTTATACAGAGAAAGTTATTTCTTATTTATTCTTTTGTCCAAGGCATATCATGTACTATACATTTAGTATAAGACAGTCTCATCATAATTGTTGATATATAACTGAGTCACTGAAGTTAGTTTGTCTAACACAATGTTGTTAATAGATGCACATTGGTTTGGTTTATTGTGGTGACTTTGTATGGTTCCTGCATTTATTTAGAAATGAGTGGAAGGTATTAGCTTCTCTCTGGGAGCGCTGCGTGGCCAATGGAGTCTGGGGTCCATCTGAGCCGGCAGCTGTCGGTGATGGGAGGTTGGGCCTGTGGTAAGGTGGTGGCCCATTTGTTGCATGAGGTCCCTTTTTCGCCAGCTCTCCAGCCCTTGGTACCTGTAAGCGTACCTGGAAGTGCTACATTACTTCTCAGCTGGGACTCCCAAGGCACTGTATCTGCCCTGTGACTGCTGATAGCTTTTTGAACACAGGCCTGTTCCTTTTTTTTTTTTTTTTTTTTTCACTTGGCATACTGTTTTCATGTCAGCAAAGGACTGATTCTCACTTACTGTCACTTACTTGGTTGGGCGGCTCCTTGTCCTGTCTGCCTACTTGCCCACTTTACTCTTGTCCGTGATTCTGGCGAGGTTCACTGGGGCAGAGACTGTGCCTGGGTGGTGCCCGTCCTTTGACATTTGTTGAGAACTTGCTTTATGCTCTGGTATGTGGTCAGTTTCAGAAATGTTCCATGGATGGTGATGAAAGAATCAGTGTTCTCTGTTTCCTGGGTGCAGTGTTCTGCATGCCCACGCGATACAGCCTGGCTTGGCCTGTTGTCGCCTCTGTCCTTACAGATGTTCGACCCCTCCTGATCCTCCTCGTCCATCTGTCTGTCCTGCTTTATATGCTGAGAGGCTGTGCCCCAGGCCTAGAGTCACCTCATCGTGTGTCGTGGGAGACCTGTTTCTACAGTGCCTTTTGCCAGCACTGATGGAGCTGTGCCAGCTTTGTCTTTTCCATTCTTCACTTTCAGAATTTCATGTCCTTATGTTTCAGATGTGTCTGTTATGAAAACATATATCTGGATCTTTAAAAAAAATTTTGTCTGATAATCCTTGTCTTAACTAGACCATCAGTCCGTTTACATTTTTGTTGTTATATTTGAATTTATTTTTACCGTCTTACTTTGTATTCTCTCTTTCCTGTTGTTTAGGGAACAGGTTGCTTTTCTTCTTCTTTTATTGACTTCTTTTGGATTGATTAGTTTCTTATTTCTCTACTAGATTAGAATTTATTCACTCAGTTTCCATAGTAGCTGCCTTCAATATTTTAACATGCAGAATTCATTTATCAAAATCTAAAATTAATCAGTAATTTTGCCCTCCTGCAAATAATCCAAAGATCTTAGAACATTTGATTCTGAATACTTCCATCCCACTCGCAGGCTTCTCCCTTCCTCCCTTTCCCTTCTCCTCCTTCTCTTCCTCCTCCTCCCTCCTTCCTCCTTTTTCTTGTGGTGGTTGATTATTTTCATGATCAACCTTAGCGTTGTTTCATACATTAACTACCAGTCTTCCTAACCAAGCTGTGGTTACTCAGCACTCCTGAGGAAGACACGAGCATGCAGCGCCGCTCCTTGAAACCACCCCATCTTGGTTTGCCTAAAACTAGTTTTATCCTTTATGAAAACACTAAAATGAGCTTTTAGCGTGTGGTCAGCTATATTCACCATCTTTCTCTGGTCCCCCAGGCCCTGCCCCCAGGCCCCTCTCTCCTCCTTGCCCAGAGCACTCTTCTCTGAGGGGTACCTTGTCTCCATACACCCACCATGTTGATGGGAAGCCACAGAGCCTCTTCTTTGGGCTTATTCAGTTGCATGGGTTTATCTGCTCCTGGGAATTGGCAGACTGCATTTGAGAAATGTCTGTTTGCCTATAGGCCTTGGGGGCCGTGGAGTACTTGTGCAATTTCTGATCTAGCAGCCTGATGCTGGCTGCCCCCTTGGAGGGCTGCTGAGAGGTTGCTCCAACCTGCCCCACAGGGGGTGCAGTCTGGAAGCAGGGAGGGCTTGTGGGAGTTTGTTGTGAGTGTGTAGTGTGGACAGGGCAGGTAGCTACAGGCAAGTGGCTCTGGGGCCACCCTGTGGTGGAGCCACCCGCCGGAACCTGGGAAATGCATCAGCTCCCCCGACTGTGTGCCTGTCATAAAGCAGGCCTTGACTGCTTGGTGATGCCAGGGCTTCCTTGGGATGGGCCTGCCCCTGCATTTCAGGATATCCCAGTTCCTTCTGAGCCCACCTACCCCCACGTTGAGGGCTTAGTGGCCGCCTCAGTGGATGTGGCCGCAGAAATTCCCGCTGGTCATCATCACGGCCCCTTTCCTATCCTTACAGTCTCTGTCTATCCCAGAATCTATCCTGGAGAGGTAGGCAACTGGTGTGGGTGCAGGTAGTGCCTGGGGCAGCCCAGTGTGTCCAGGCTCAGGGACGACAACCTGGACCTGGGTCTGAGCCCAGGGCTCTCATGAGAGGCACATAGCTCATCAGATGGTAGGTGGCTCCACATGGTTGCTGTGCACTCACAGGCACACATAAAAAGATCTACCGGCCCTGGAGAAGGGCTGGGAGTTGCCCCAGTTTGGTGAGTGGGTAGGGGGGTGGCACACTGAAGACCTGGACACCCTGGTCTGTGTGAGGGTGTTGCCGACACCAGGAGCAGATTGTTGTTTCTGGTCTCTGAACAGACCCCATCAGGAGCTGGCACAGAGCATCCTCTGTTCAGAACTCCGCGTAGGAAGCTGGAATCAAGAGCCTCGCGCCCACTCATGACTGGAACTTTCCAGCAATGTGGGACAGGAGGAGGTGGAGGCGCAGTCCAGGGGCTGGGGGTAGCAGGAGGCCCTTCTGAAGCCATGGGGGTAGCCGGCCCCCTGTGTATCTTGGGCCTCTGAGTGTGCTGTGGTCAAGCTCACTGTTCCAGGCATGGGAAATGGGCTAGCCTAGGTTGTAGCCGAGACCCACCTGGAGAGGTCCTGGCTCTGGGTTCCAGGTAGTGTCCTGGGCCTCCCCTCCCGCACCCTTGAGTGTCTGCAGAGACTCCTGGCCCTGGCCAGCCTCTTTGCTCATCCATAGGACAAGGACTGAATAGGACCTGCCTTGTAGAGTTGTGGGAAGGACCGGGTGAGGCCATTTGCACATGATAAAGATTCGTAAAAGAGGGAGTCATTGCCCCTGTGTACTTGTGCTCAGCAAAAGAGCAGTTTTTGTCATGCTGGGGTGAACCACTGCTACCTATTTATTGCCCCTCCTGTGTGCAGGGACTCTTCAAACAAGGAGGAAGGAGACAAAGTCACTACCTTCTCGCTGGCATCTGCTGGGGCTGGAGAAGCACTAGTGAGTGCTGGACATAATATGCTAGCACTGGGGGTGAGATGTCCCAGGCTGGTCACATGCAGAGCTCAGCACTCTCTGAGGAAGTGCTGGGCACCCAGGAGCAGGATACCAGGTCCATGCCACTGCCTTCCAGTGGGCAGTCATGTCACCAGGGTGTCTCTGACCTCTTCAGGGCATCTGCCTCCCAGCTGAGCAAAGGGCAGCATCAGTAGAGGGAAGGGAAAACGGCTGTGGCCAGGCCCCACTATGTGCTGATAGTTGCTGGGCCCAGGTGGCCTGAGCTTGTGCTAAAGATAAATGCTGGCTGTGACTTCCTGTCTCCCTTGAAGTGTCAAAGCAAAGTAGCTCACCATGCCAAGGTATGCCCATGGTGACTTTGCAGGTAACAGATCCATCTTTGAGGGAGGGATCTGGCTGGTGCATTTTGGTAGGCGTCAGTCAGGACCAGGTCTGTGAGGACTTCCAGTAGGACATGGCACAGCCCCGGGGTCAGGAGTTTCCTTTCCCACCTCCCATTAAATTCCATGAAAACTGGCAAAAAGCAAAAAATCCATATCACTAAATTGTGTAGATTTTTTTTTTTTTTTTTTTGAAACAGGATCTCACTCTGTCACCCAGGCTGGAGCATTGTGGCGTCGTCATAGCTCACTACAGCCTCACACTCCTGGGCTCAAATAACCCTCCTGCCTCAGCCTCCTGCTTAGACTACTGGTGTGGGCCACCACACCCAGATAATTTTATTTGTTTTTTGAAGAGACGGTTGTCTTGCTATGTTGCCCAGGCTGGTCTTGAAAATATTACTCTTAATTAGTGGATTTTTAAACAATCATGTTGTAAAGAGATTTAAGTAATAAGTTAAGTACCCTGCCAGGTGTGGTGGCTCATGCCTGTAGTCCCAGCTATTTGGGAAGCTGAGACAGGAAGATCCCTTGAGCCCAGGAGTTCGAGGCTGCAGTGAGCTGTGATTGCACCTGTGAACAGCCACAGCACTCCAGCCTGGGCAACAGAGTGAAACTCTGTCTCAGAAAATAAAAAGAGTTCAGTAAATGTTTGTTGAATTGGATTCCATAAAAAAAAAAGAAAAGAAAAATACCCTTTACTGAGTGGTACTGCTTGAGGCTCTTCTTCATTCATAGGACCTATGTCTCCTGTGGTGCCATGTGCTGGTACCTTAGCCCACTGTGCTGTCTCCAGACCCTCCTCCAGGTGCTGCTCCTCTGGTCCCTCGGCCCCTCCCTTGCTGAAGCCCTGGAGTCATCACATTGGGATGTTCCTCCTGCCCTGGGCTGCCCGGGGTGGGTGAGGCAGCTCAGTGACACAGAATCCACCGTCACAGAGTCAGCAGAAAGGACACAGCCTTACACCCCCCCGCCCCAAGGCTGCTTGGGGCCGGCTCAGCCTGGAGGAGGCCAGGAGAGTGGCTGGCGTTCTCCCATCTGGCTGCGTCCCAGGACACAATTCTTTGTGGGCAAGGCAAGCTCTGAGAAGAGGTCAGATTCTTGTAGTGCCTGAGCTGCTGTTTCCTGCGTTTACAAAGCCCTTCTACACCTCTTGTTTCTCTCTCTCAAAGCCTAGGGCAGTCCACAGCCATGCTAGTTCAGACTCTGTGAACAAGCCAGGACTCTTTTGTGGGGGGTGGTCACCAGCCAGGCTTCTCTGTTCCAACCACTGGCATGTGTGAGCCAGGAAGGGGCTGTGTCCTGACTGTCCATCTCGGACCTTGTCACTCACAAGCAGAAGCTGGGTGCACGATGCTGGCACTGTGACCAGACAGTGGCTTTTCAAGTGTTTGAACAACACCACCACAGTAAGAGATTCTTCCATTGCAACGAAGTAGCTCCAGACAACACTGTCCTTCCTATGTGGGATGTGGTCTGATGTCCTCCTCTTCCTCTTCCCAGAAAAGTTTAAAACACTAATCCTTATCTACTGAGTTGATTCCATGACTTGCTGATGGGTTGGAGCACAGATTTAAACACAGCAATGTGGCCTGTCCTTGCAGAGGGGAGGAGTTGGTGAGGACAGCTGCTAAAGGGGCAGTGAATGCCGGAAATGCCCATCTTGTTTGCCGGGGCCATGTCTGTACCCAGACTGGCCCAGGCACTGGGTGGAGAGAATGGGGCATTGTCTCTCCAGCTTACAGTCGAGCTTTCAGAACATGAAACTGAGGTCATTGTTCAGAACTTGGAAAACTTCTTTTAAAAAGCATTGAGGATGGAACTCAGACCTTCTGGAAATGATGGCTGAGTAAAGACTTGTTTATTCTACTTTCCTCCTTGAAACTCACTGAAATGAGCAAAGTGAATGAAAAATAAGGCACAAGATTTAATCTACCATGAATCTGAAGAGTGGCCCTAGCAGTGAAGGGTGAGCTGCCTCTGCTGGTAAATGGTTAGAGACCGATTGGCTCACCCAGGAGGACCCTTTCCACCTCTCCTGGTTTGTTGTGTCTCATGGATCCTCCCTTGCAGTACCAGGCTAGGGTGCAGAGGCCGCGGTGGCCGTATGGAAACCTGCACAAGGCTTTCCTGCTAGAACTGCGAGGGAAGACCCTTCGTGGTGTGGGCAGGAGTGCTGCTGCATGGCAGACTTTGAGTCTTCAGCTACCAACAGCACACACAGCCTGCCTGAAAGCGCAGCCGTCCTGAGTGAGCCCTGGGGCATGTTTGAGGTCAGACAGCATGTCAGATGGGGCTGCAAACCTCTTTCTTTAGTTTGAATCGAGTTTCTGCCTCATGCAAACAAACATGCTAATTCCAGAAACATCCAAAGCAGAGCCTGATTTGAGGCTGTCCTAGCTCAGTCCTGTGTCTGTCCTGGTCTGAAGGTGGCTGTAGTCAGCAAGGACCCTGCATGATGCTGAACAAAAGGGGAAGAGCACAGTTCAAAGAGCTGATGAAGAAGATACCTAGAAGAATCAACTCAGGTAACAGAAGGAAGTCTTAGATGGAACCTTGTCTGTACACTAAAAAGTATAGAATTCAAAATGTATAAATAAAGAGGGAGAAAGGAGCTCAAAGACAAGCTCCCAGGAGGAGACAAAGTGGGTGGCAGAGCTGAGAGAAGTGGACAGTACAACCCTTACGCATGTGAGACCCCATTAGCCACAGCAGGAAACAGGGTGGAGATGATGGAGAAAGAATTAGCCACCCAGAGGACAGTCTGCTTGAAAACAATGCTGTGTAGTGGAAAGTAAAAAGTTGTGAAGAGAAGATGCTACAGCAGAAGGGCTAGCAGGGGACCAGTACATGGCCGGTGGTTCCTGTCCAAGTACAGAGAAGAAACAGTACTAAAAGGTGTGAGGGAAAACCAAAGAAAGCAAAACCTCTGTGGATAAAGGAAGGCTTGAGTTTGCATACTGAGAGGACACATCATATTCCTGGAGGAACTGGATACAAAATGACTAGCACCAGAGGTGACCTGGTAAATTCACTGAGTGTTAAGAAGGAATCCTTTGTGCTAACCCAGCCATCGCACTCATAGTAACTGACGCTCTGTTCCAGGAGGCAGTAGAGCAAAGCCGGCAAGTTTCTGAAAGGGGATGAGAAAAGTGTTATCCAAGAATTCATACGGAGCCAAGTTGCCCTCTGAGTACGGGTGACAGTAAAACATTTGTGGACACACAGCCTCAGAATGGGCACTCAGAAGCCTGTGTCGAAACTTCACTATGAGATCCAGCAATCACGATGGCTGAAGAAGACCCAGATGCGTAAAGACAGTGAACACTGAATTGAGGCTGAGCAGCTCTGAAAGCTGTGGTTACAGAAGAGAATGGAATAATTTAAGACACTGATAATATAAATTTAATAAGGAAGAAAATTGGCTTTAGAAATGGAAGCATAAATCCACTGCCATCATCTTTCAAGGCCACACATCAGTAGATAAATGTCTAAAGTGATTAAAGTGAAGAAAAATTAAAAGGCTAGGCTTTAATCATTTTGACTAAAATTGGGAACAAAACAAAAATGCTTACTATCATGATTTTGGTATCATTCTGAACACTTTTGTCAGACAGTTAGGTATAAAACAGAAATAACAGTTATAAATGTTGGAGAAGTTTCTTGGCACAGGACAATATGGTTGTCATAAAAGTAATAAGTAGCAACAAGTAGCCATGTGTGGTGGTTCACACCTGTAATCCCAGTACTTTGGGAGGCCGAGGCAGGAGGATTGCTTGAGCCCATGAGTTCAAAACTGGCCTGGGCAACATAATGAGACCCCCATCTATTAAAAAAAAAAAAAGCCAAGTGTCATGTCACACGCCTGTAGTCCCAGCTACTCGGGAAGCTGAGATAGGAGCATCACTTGAGCCCCAGAGTTCAAGGCTGCAGTGAGCTATCATGACACCACTGCACTCCAGCCTGGGTGAAAGAAGACCCTGCCTGGAAAAAAAAAAAAAAAAGTAACTGTAAAATCCTGTTTACAATTATAGAAACAAAAAATGAGGAATAACCTTTAAAATGTATGGGTTATATATGGAATAGTGGCCAGGTATTTTGTAGAATGTCCCTTAATTGGGATTTATTTGATGTTTTTCTCATGATTAGGCTGGAGTTACAAGTTTGTGGAAGAAAGCTACAGAGGTGAAATGCCATTTTTGTTATATTGAAGGTACATATTTTCAACAAGACTTACTGCCATTGACATTGACTGTGATTATCTGGCTGAGGCTGTGCTTGTCAGGTTCCTCACTCTAAGGTTACTTTCCCGCCCCCCTTTCCACTGTGCTCTTTGAAAGGACGTCACTATGGTGTGTGGAGTGTGGAGTTATGCTCCCCATCTTTGAGGACAGAGTATCTACATAGATTTGGTCATTTATTTATATCAGTATGGATTTATGGATAGTTTATACTTTGGGTTATAATCCAACATGATTTTATCTTTTTGCTCAAATTGCTCCAGCTTTAGTCATTCAGTTGGTGCTTTCAGTTGGCTCCTGTGTCCCTTTGACATACTCTACCATTATGAGATTTTTTTTTTCTCTTTTGAGACAGTCTCACTCTGTTGTCTGGCTAGAGTTCAGTGGTGTCATCATAGCTCACTGAAGCCTCAAACTCCTGGGCTCACATGATCCTCCTGCCTCAGCCACCCGAGTAGCTGGGACTACAGGCACGAGCCACCATGTTCAGCTGATTTTTTCTATTTTTAGTAGAAATGGGGTCTTGCTTTTGCCCAGGTTGGTCTCAAGCTCCTGACCTCTAGCAATCCTCCTGGCTGGGCCTCCGAGAGTACTAGGATTACTACAGGTGTGAGCCACTGCGCCTGGCTGCCATTGTGGGATTTTTGTTTTTGTTTTAGCTCTTTCTTACTTTCTACCTCTGCCAGTTACACCAAGTTCATATATTTTCTGCCCCAGTCATTTTAGTCATTTCTCTAAGAATTTCTGGTTCCTTTTATTGTGGAATGGTGTTATTACCAAGATCTGGGCACTAGGTGTGTTTATTCCTATGGGCTATTACTGCTTTTAGACCTATGCAGCCAACAGAGCAAAGACATATATTTGTGTGTACTAATCTATATTTATACATGTATCTCTAAATATTTCTATATGTAACCTTCTGTATCTGTGTTATGCTAAACATGAGTTTGTACTCACATCTCCAACTCTAATCCATTACCACATGGATCATTCTAGATAGACTCTGCCCCTTCCTTGTCTTCTACTCTAGCAGTGAGAAACTTGGCTTCCACCATCTGGCATTCATTTAATTGTTCAGTTCCAGTATGCATACATAACAATATCAGACTAGTTAACCAATAGTCCCATGGGAGATAACTTTATCAACTAGAGTACATTGCTTATGTGCAGCTTCTTTTGCTTTTGGTCTTATGGACTCACTTGTTTCCAGAGTTACTTAGGCCAGCACCTTTTTCTCTCACTCCCTTCAGTGAGGTTGTTCTGTATCCACACACACACAGCAGTCCCCAACCTTTTTGGTGCCAGGGACTGGTTTCATGGAAGACAATTTTTCCATGGGTAGGGGAGAGGAGGTGGATGTCAGGTGGTGATGTGAGCAATGGGGAGCAGCTGTAAATACAGGTGAAGCTTGCTCACTTGCCCACTGCTCACCCTTGATTGCTTCTTTGTTGCTAGTCTCATGTCTAAATTTAAAGCATAACTCAGTGGTCCCCAACCTGTATGGCACCAGGGAATGGTTTCATGGAAGATAATTTTTCCATGGAAGGGGGGAGGAAAAGCTCTGCGACCTGGTTCCTAATAGGCCATGGACTGGTACTGGTCTGCACCCCATGGGGGTTGGGGACTGCAGTGTACATATGTGTTTGTGTGTGTATATATATTTTTTGGTGACACAGGGTCTCACTCTGTCACCCAAGCTGCAGTGCAGTGGCGTGCATGATCATAGCTCACATGCAACCTCCAACTCCCAGACTCAAACAGTCCTCCTGCCTCAGCCTCCCAAGTAGCTGGGACTACAGGTGCAAGCCACCATGCCTGTCTGATTTTTCTATTTTTTTGTAGAGACGGAGTCTCTTGCTCATGCTGGTCTCAAACTCCTGACTTCAAGCAATCCTCTCACCTCAGCCTCCCAAAGTGCTAGGATTACAGGTGTGAGCCACCACGCCTGCCCTATTTTTTTTAAATTTGGTTTACATGGAGGTTCATTTTTTGTGTTGTAAAGTTCTGTAGGTTTTGAGCAATGTATAGTGTCAATTACCCACAATTATATTATTGTACATATTTTACCACCCTTGATAATCCCATGTTTCATCTATTTAACCCTCTCTCCCTCCTCTGAATCACTGGCAGCCGTGGTCTTTCTTACCATTAACATCATTTTGCCTTTTCCAGAATATCATATACTTGGAACCATATGTCATATAATTCAGAATAATTATTTTAAGTCCTTAGTTATCCAGTATACCTAAATAGATTCTATGTGGATTATGGAGTTTATTTATTTAGTAAATGTTTGATTGTTTACTCTTTGTCAAGGATGTAGTGGTTAACAAAACAGATATCATCTCTGTCCTCATGGTGCTTATCCTCTGGTTGGGGAGACAAATTAAATATTACAGTTCTAATGATATATTTGTGTAATTATATAATACTAAACAAACATACTGGGACTTCCACTCATGGGCAAAATAGAGTAATGGATTAGATTTACCCTCCCACCTGAAAAATTGAAAAGCTGGACAAAATATAATGAAACCATGGTTTTCTAAACTTTGGGCATGAGGTGACAAAATAATAGTGGTTTCTGTGAGATGAGAATCAAATAAGCTCGATGATTTCCCCAGATTACCACATTAGGAAAGTTTCTAGGTTGTGTTTCCAGGGCGGAACCTGGAAAACTCCCTGAGTTTGGGAAATGGATCTCAGAGCCCAGAGTGGCCAAGGGACTGGAGTTTGCAAGGAAGAGTACCAGAGAGTGAAGAGCTACAGGGAGAGCCCAGAGATGTACCAAGGATTCTCCTTGGTTTTTAGCAGAATACTGACCAGTGCACACATATGAGGAAACTGCCACAGGCCAGGGAAAGAACCACCCTGAAGATTAGAACGAACACTACTCAGAGCTCCCAAAACATTGTGACAACTGCCTGATGCCATCAAGCAGACAGAAAAACATCATCATGTAGGGGTGGGGAACCTGTGGCCTGAAGGCCGCATGTGGCCTTCCAAATGCCCAAGTGTGGCCCTTCAACTGAACCCAAACTTCACAGAACAAATCTCTTTATTCAAAGGATTTGTTCTGTAACATTTGGATTTAGTCAAAAGCTCACACTCAAGGATCCAAAATTAGCCCTAGAATAAGTGCTGCTCTGCTGCCATATAACAAATCTTAGAAGCAAGAAGCAAAATTTGCACACTGTTTCCAAGTAACTGTATCCCAAAACAATGCTCATTTTTTAGCTAGGAATAAAAAAATGTAAAGCCTTCAAAGGAGTAAAATTCACAATGTCTGGCACCAACCAAAAATTATCAGGCATGGAAAGAAACAGGAAAATACAACCCATACTGGAGTGAAAAATCAATAAAAACTTATGCAAAACTGACATAGATGTTATATTTAGCAAACAGGTTATTAAAAGTTATTATGACTATGTTCCATAATTCAGAGAGCTAAAGGAAAGCTTGACACGTTCAGTAGAAACATGAGAGGTATTTTTAAAGATCCAAATTAAACTAGAGTTGAAACTAAAATGTCCAAATGCAAAATACACTGGATAGGATTAATGGTAGATTAGACATTGCCGAAGAAAAGATTGGTGAATCTAAAGACAAAGCAGTTTCCTTTTCTGAAACAGGAAGAGGGAAAGTACTTTAAAATACATAAAAACAGCTAGGTGCGGTGGCTCACACCTGTAATCCTAGCATTTTGGGAGGCTGAGGAGGGAAGATCGCTTGAGCCCAGGAGTTCCAGAGCAGTCTGGGCAACACAGTGATACTTCATCTGCACAAAAAATTAAAAAATAATTTAGCCAGGTGTGGTGGTATGCACCTGTAGTCCCACCTACTTGAGAGGCTGTGTCAGGAAGATTGCTTGAACCCAGGAGTGTGAGGTTGCAGTGAGCTGTGATGATGCCATTGCAATCCAGCCTGGACAACTGAATGAGACCCTGTTTTTCTAAAAAATAAGATAAAAAAACAAAAACAAAAACAAGAGCATCATTGAGCTGTGGGACAACTTTCAGGGCCCTAACTATTGTGTGGTTGGAGTTCCTAAAGGGGAAGGGAGGGACAAAAGGACTATTTGAAGAAATGATACCTGAAAAGCTTTCCAACTTGATGAGAACTATAAACCTAGAGTTGATCATTTTAACGAACTCTAAACACAAGAAATATGAAGAAAATTATACCAGGCACATCATAATCAAGTTGCTCATAACCAGTTACAAAAAGATAAATCTAAAAGGCCACCAGAAAAAAAAAAATGTTTAGCCCAGAATTCTATACCCAGTTAAATATCTTTTTAAAATGAAAGTGAAATAAAGATGTTTTCAAACATGTAACAGCTGAAATAGTTCAAGTCCAGGAGAGACGAAATGGTAAACCTACATATTTGAAGTGGTATAATTTCACTTGAAGGCAGAGTATGACAAATTACACCTGTATACTTTAAACCCAAAAGCATTTATTAAAATAGCAAAATAATGAATTTCAGCTGACAGTTCAACAGTGGAGATAAAGTTGAAACCACATAAAATACTTAATCCAAAAGAAGACAGAAAATGAGGAAAGGGGAACAAAGACCAGATGGGACAAATTGAAAACAAAGAGCTAGATGTTAGGCTTAATCCTAACTATGTCAACAATCACAAATGCAGATGGCTTAAATACCCGAATTAAAAGTTAGAGATTGTCAGATTGCATAAAAAAGTTAATACCCAAATATGCACTGGCTATAATAAGCCTACTTTAAATTTAATGTCCTAAATAGGTTAAAAGTAAAAGAAGGATAAAAGATACAATTCTAACACCGATAAGAGGCAAGCTGGAGTTGCTATAATATCAAATATTCCAGAGCAAATAAAAGTACCAGGATAAACATACTGCACAATGATAAAGGGGTTAATTAATCAAGAACACACCAAAAATGTTTATGTACCTAAAAACAGAGCTATCAAATACATGAAGCAAAAACTGTTAATAAAAGACATGCAAGGAGAAATAGACAAATCCACAATTGCAGTTGTAACTTTCAATACTCCTCTCTCAGTGATTGATAGAACAAGTAGACAGGAAACTGGTATCAGCACTATCACCAGTTTGACCTGGTTGACTGTACAAAGGACTCCATCCAACACATTCCCTCCTAGTGCATATGGAATATTTACCAAGATAGACCATTTTGGGGGGGGGGGGGCGCATAAAAAGTCTTAATAAACTTTAACACATTCAAGTCATACAAAATAAGTTCTTTGACAAAAATGGAATTAAATTAGAAACCAGTAAAAATAACCAGAAAATGACTAGTTGTTGGGTAGCATGCTTCTGTGTAACCCGTGAGTCAAAGAAGAAACCGAAAGAGAGATTAGAAAGCTTTTTCAACTGGATGAAAATGAAAATGCAGTATATCAAAATTTGTGAGCTGTCATGAAAACTGTATTTAGATAGAAATTTTATAACACTGGACACCTAAATTGTTTTTTTTTGGTGGGGGGGCAGGTGTGGGATACAGGATCTCACTCTGTTGTTTGTGCTGGAGTGCGGTGGTGTCATCATAGCTCAATGTAATCTTGATTTCCTGGACTTAAGTGATCCTTCTGCCTCAGCCTCCCGAGTAGTTGGGACTACAGGAGTGCACCATCACACCCAGGTAATTTTTTTATTGTAGAGATGAGGTCTCACTGTGTTACTCAGGCTGGTCTCAAACTCCTGGGCTCAAGCAGTCCTCCGACTTTGGCCTCCCAAAGTGCTAAGATTACAGGTATGAGTCACTGCACCCAGCCCTCAATTGGGTTTTTTTTTAAAGATGTGCAAATCACTGAACTCTACCTTAGGAAACTAGAAAAAGGAGAGCAAATTAAGTCCAAGAGAAGCAAAGGAAACGAAATAATAGGGATTAAAGTGGAAATGAAACACAGCAGAAAAAAGTAGAAAAAATTCATTAAGCCAAAGCTGTGTTTTTGAGAAGATAATAAAATTGACAAACTTCTAGCCATATTAATTAGGAAAAAAGAGGAAAAACATTAATTACCAATATTAAGAATGAAAGATGTGGCATCATTACAGTCTTTTGATACTAAAAGGATATAAATAAATAACTTTATGCCAGTAAGTTAGATAATTTACAGGAAATGGGCAAGTTCCTTGAAAGACAGAAACAACCATTATAGCTCACTCAAAAAAATTTAAAACCTCCTTAGCTCTATATTTATTAAATAAAATCAGTTTGTAATTAAAAGCTTTCCCACAAAGAAAACTACATGCCTAGATGGCTTCTTTGCTGTACTTTACCAAACATGTAAGGAAGAAATAATAGCAATTCTATACAAACTCTCCCAGAAAACTGAGAGGAGAGAATACTTCTCTACTCATTTTATTATGGCAGTATTACCATGATACCAAAACTAGACAAAGGCATTAGAAGAAGAAAAAAGTACAGCCCAATCTCCCACATGAGCATAGATGCAAAAACTCTTAACAAAATTTTAGCAGGTCAAATCTGAGAATATATAAAAAGGATGCTACATCAAGACCAATTGAGGATTACATAAGGAATACATGATTGGTTTAAATTAGAAAAATTAATTGATGGAATCCAACTATATCAACTAAAAAAGAAAAACCATGTGATCATCTTAATAGACACAGTAAAAAAAGTAACTTTGCAAACTAGGAATACAAGGAAACTTCCTCAATCTGACAAAAGGCATTTATGAAAAACTTGTAGCCCATGTTATATTTGATGATGAAAGACTACATGCTTTCCCCTAAGATTAGGAGCAAGGCTTGTATATCCACTCATACTGATTATATTCAGTGTTATACTGGTGGTTCTTGCCAGTGCAATAAGGCAAGAAAAAGAAAGAAAAGGATCTAAAGGATCTAGATTGGAAAGGAAGAAATAAAACTGTTTTTGTTCACTGTTGAAATGATCATCTATGTAGAAAACCTAATGAATCTGCACGTCCCCTCCCCCCCCAAAACAAAGCAATTAGAACTAAAAACTGAGTTTAGCAAGGTTACAGGTACAAGATCAAATTGTAAAAACAAACAATATTTGTCTTTACCAGCAACAAACAATTGGAAATTTTAAATATTTTGTTAGTATTAAAAATACAAAATGCTTAGGGATACATTTAACTAAATAAATAAACATGTGCAAGATTTGTACACTGAAAACTATAAAACATCGTTAGAAGGAAGTAGACCTGACTGGATGGAGAGATATATTGCATTCATGAATCAGAAGATTCAATATTGTTAAGGTGTTAGTTTTCCTCATATAGATCTATAGATTCAACACAATTGCAGTCAATATACCAGTAGGCTATTTTGTAGAAATTGAGAAGCTAATGCTTTTTTTTTTTTTTTTTTTGAGACAGAGTCTCACTTTGTTGCCTGGGCTAGAGTGAGTACCATGGCGTCAGCCTAGCTCACAGCAACCTCAAACTCCTGGGCTGAAGCGATCCTACTGCCTCAGCCTCCCGAGTAGCTGGGACTACAGGCATGTGCCACCATGCCTGGCTAATTTTTTCTATATATATTTTTTTAGTTGTCCAGATAATTTATTTCTATTTTTAGTAGAGACGGGGTCTCGCTCAGGCTGGTCTCGAACTCCCGACCTCGAGTGATCCACCCGCCTCGGCCTCCCAGAGGTCTAGGATTACAGGCGTGAGACACCACGCCCGGCCGAGAAGCTAATTCTTAAATTCCTAATAGAAGTGCAAAGACCTAGAATAATTAAAATGACATCAAAAATAAAAAGCCAAGTTTGAGCACTACCCGATTTCAGACCCAGGGCATTTGGGCTCACCAAGACATGTGTCTCAATTTGGAGGAAGCTTCTGGAGATGAAGGGTGAGTCTGAAAACATGAGGTGGGTCAGTCAGACGTGTGGGAGGTCCTGGTCTTTGCTGACTGCTGCGTCTTCTGTTCTGGACTAGCCTTGAGGACAAGATGAGGCCTGAAAGGAGGTGTGCAAGTGAAGTGGTCTGTTCGAGTTGCTCTCAGGTCATGGTAGATACTTCTTAGTTTTGCAGAATTTTACTAACACTGCTGTTTTACTTTTTTAAAATGTTGAAGCAATACAGAGGGTCACCTGTTTCCTCTCAGACATACAAGAAATTAGAAATATTTGAGTTTCAATTTGAAAAATAACATCCCTAGTAGTCCTTAGCATTTAAATAACTACTTGTATGGATGTGTACAAGGCAGAAAGAAGGCGGCTTAGAGCATTTCCTCCAAGGAGGGAGTTCTCCAACTTGTGAATTGAATGAATTTAGGTTGGATTTTGGCCCCATAATCTATCTGGAACTTGGACAGAGTTTCTGATTGGCCTGCATGTGTCTCTTTCCCTTGATTTCCAGGGCTAGCTCTGCCTTATTGCTCTCAGTCTGTTTTTATTTCCTCTTGAATTAGCATAGTTGCTGTCTATGGAATGGCCCCGTTCTGGGAGGGTCTTGTCATGATAGCAGCTGGGGTGGTCAAGGAGGAAGGAGATGCAGCCCACCCCAGTGATGCCCGTTCCTCCTTTCTGCAGATCTTACCAAAGTGAGGCTTGGGCACAGTGCATGATGCAGCACTGTGGGCTATTATAAACCAGCCATGGTAAGAGGGGTGCCAAGGCTGGAAACAGTGGAGCAGTCGGTTCTGATTTCTAACAGCAGAGGCTGCTTTTGCTTGATTTTGAACTTTATGAAAGGGAACCATAGTGTGTGTATTCAGTTGTGTCTGGGTTTTCGCCTTTGGGAGATTGAGAGAAAGGCCAGACACAACTGAATACACACACTATGGTTCCTGCGTGTACTTTGTGTGCCTGTCCTCCTGTGGGTATGTGGTAGCTTCTGGTTTGGGCTGTCGTAAACAGTGCTGCTGGGAGCGCTGTGTGCAGTCTTGGTGCATGGTGCATGTGTGTGCACTTCCGCTGGTCTCCAACGCTGGAAGCCCTGAATCCCAGGATGGGGTGTGTGTGCAGCTTTAGGAAATATTAGGTCATTAAATACGAAATGTCTGATTTCAAATCAAAAGTTTAGTTTATTATATCTCAAACAAGAAGCAGTATGCACCTAAACTATCTACACAGTTTTGTCATCTTCAGGGTAGCTTGTTTATGCCAGCAGCGAAGAAACCTGGAGAGCGAGTAACAATGAAATCGTGAAAGGTGTTTTCCACAGCTTCTTGAGAATTGAATATTTTTCCATGTAAGAAGTGGTCCAAAGCCTGGAAGAAGTGGTAGTCAGTTGGTACAAGGACTAGTGAATGTGGTGGATGACAGAGAGTCTCCAACTCCAGCCTCTGTAATTTGAGCAGTGTTGTTTGTGCAACACGTGGTCTAGTGTTGTCTTTTGAGAGGATTGGCCTGTCTCTATGGAACAGTCTCAGCTGCTTAATCACAAGCATCCTTATCATTTCATCCAGCTGGTTGCAGTAGAAATTGCTGTAATCGATTGACTGGGTTTCATGAAACTGGTAGATAACACCAGCGCTGGACCACCAGACACCGTTAGATTTTTTTGATGAATATTCAGTTTTGGACTGTGTTTCAGCAATTCATCTTTATCCAGCCATTGTAGCGAACACTTGTGAGTGTCAAAAAGAATCGACTTTTCATCACTGGTAACAATACACATTTAGAAATGGTTGACCTTTATGTTGTGATAGCAAAGAAAGGCAAGCTGTGAGACAATTTCTCTTCTGACGCTTGTTTAATTCATGTGGAACCCATCTATCCAGCTTCTTTACCTTGCCAATTTGTTTCAAATGGTCCAATATTGTTGGAATGGTAACGTCAAAGCTTGCTGCTAATTCACACATAGGTTGAGATGGATTCATTTCCACTACAGCTTTCAGCTCATCATTATCCACCTGGGTCTCAGGTCATCCACGTGGCTTATTTTCAAGATTAGCATCACCAGAGTAGAACTTCTTAAACCATTGACGTTCATCAGCCACATCCTTCCCAAACACTTTGTTGATATTTCGGGCTGTCTGTGCTGCATTGGTTCCACAACAGAACTCATACTCAAAAATAACACGAATTTTTGACTTATCCATGGTTTGACAAAAAAAATATCCATGCATTTGAAAAAATAAGGATCTACCTTCACAATAAACATAAAACAAGAAGTGTCAAAATGAATGTCAGAGATATCAACTGTCAAACTTAGTACTTAAGGAAGTTGGACATTTCATACTTAATAACATAATAGTGCCAAGCCGAGGGCTAGAGTGGGTTAACCTGTTTAGATCCCTCCAGCAGTATCCAAGCTGTCTTCTTGCTCTTCATCCTTGCCAGCACTTGATAGATTTTGTCTTTCCCATTTTAGCTGTTTTGTTGTATGTACTAGTTTTATTTAATAATTAGCATTTCCCTGATGACAGTGAAATTGAGCACATTTTCTTTCATGTTTTTATTAGCCATTTAGATATTCTCTTTTGTAATTGGATATTCTCTCTTGTAAAGTATGAATTCAAGTCTTTTGTCCATTTTTCTATTGGGTTATCTGCCTTTTTCATATTTGTAAGAATTTTTATATATTCTGGACATGGTCCCTTGTCAGATTGTGAACACTCATATATGGTGTGTTATACATATTGTGCATAGCAAATATTTCCCATTTTGGACTTGCCTTTTTTGTTCTCAATGATTTCTTGATAAAGAGATGTTATTAATTTTATTACAGTCCAATTTATTCATTCTTCTTTTGTGTACTATTTTTTTGTGTGTCTGCTTAAGATATGGCCTACTGTAGGCCACATAGATGATCTTCACTTTTTATGAAAGCTTTATATTGTTTTAGTTTTACTATTTAGATCTACAATTTATCTAGCATTAAGTTTTGTGTATTGGATGAAGTACAGGTCAAGCTTCATTTATTTTTCATACATACAGTTGATCCTTGAACAACTTGGGGGTTAGGGGTGCCAACACCCCCCTCAGTCAAAAATCCACATATAACTTTTTTTTTTTGAGACAGAGTCTCACTTTGTTGCCAGGACTAGAGTGAGTGCCGTGGCGTCAGCCTAGCTCACAGCAACCTCAAACTCCTGGGCTGAAGCGATCCTACTACCTCAGCCTCCCGAGTAGCTGGGACTACAGGCATGAGCCACCATGCCCGGCTAATTTTTTCTATACATATTTTTAGTTGTCCAGATAATTTATTTCTATTTTTAGTAGAGACGGGGTCTCGCTCAGGCTGGTCTCAAACTCCTGACCTCGAGCGATCCACCCACCTTGGCCTCCCAGAGGGCTAGGATTACAGGCGTGAGCCACACATATAACTTTTGACTCCGCCAAAACTTAACTAATAGCCTCCTGTTGACCACAAGCCTTATTGATAACATAAACATTCAGTTAACACATATTTTGTATGTTATATGTATTACATACTCTATTCTTACAATAAAGTAAACTAGAGAAAAGCTTAACTGTTAAGAAAATCATAAGTAAGAGAAAATATTTACT
The DNA here is from genome assembly GCF_020740605.2 of Lemur catta. Lineage (NCBI taxonomy): Eukaryota > Metazoa > Chordata > Mammalia > Primates > Lemuridae > Lemur > Lemur catta. Next base: position 22,744,295 of record NC_059136.1, read on the forward strand.
ATTCACTAAGTGTAAGTGAATCATCATAAAGGTCTTCATTCTCATCATCTTCACATTTTTGAATAGGCTGAGGAAGAAGAAGGGTGGGTATTGCTGTCTCGGGGGTGGCAGAGATGGAAGAAAATCTATGTATAAATGGACCTGCACAGGTCAAACCCATGTTGTTCAAGGGTCAGCTATATATCTGGTCAACACAACACTGTTTTTGAAAGGCTGTTCTTCCTCATAAATCAGGTGATCTGTATGTGCACAGATTGTTTTTGAGCACCATCCTGTGTGGGGTCTGTGTCGTGTGCTTCACGCATGTTGTCCTATTTCATTCCCCAGCAACTGCTGGTTGCGTGTGGTCTGTTCACAGCTGAGGACACTGAATCTCAGGTGTCAGGCTGAGTGTGAGGGCAGAACGGGTCCCATGTCCTCCCATGCACCCTCCCAGTCCTCAAGTGCTACGGCCCCTCCAGGTTCAGCATGTGCCCACCTGGCCATATGTGTGTGGTTGTCTTGGGCTGGACCTGGCTGGCAAGCAGCTTCTCCCTGCTGCCCAGGAGGCCTGGCTGGCCTTGCAGCTATGCAGGGGCTGGGCACAAGGAGCAGTCTGGGACGCTCGGCTGCCTGGGGGCCTCACAGGGGCTGAGGCGTCTGCTACTCATTCTGGCCAGCCACTTGGTGGTGACAGGCTGGGCTGGGTTGATTGTAATAAGGTATTTTCCAAATTGGAGCTTAGACACTTCTCCTGTCTCACAGTGCAGCACCTTCCCATCTGATGCTGGAGTTGTCCTGATGATCTGCTGACGTCTGTCCCCTTGGCTCTGAGGAAACAGATGGCAATGTCACAGGCGCAGGATTACGAATGCAGGAGTCATAATGCCGACGTGCAGGAGTCGAGGATTTCGGGATCAAGCACTAGGTAAGGCGGTGCCATCCTCATCCACTGAGTTGCCCAGCGCTCAGGGAGGTGGGAAGGAGTGACCCCTCCTTTAGAAAAGGACTGTGGAAGCAGGGAGCTTAGTAGAATTGTGCTTGTGCACCTCATCCTGTGTGTGCGACGCCCCTTGCACACAGTACCGCTTGGGCTTTGGCCAGTTATTGGTGCTTCTGAACTTGAAAGTCCCGTACCCTCCTTCAGATGCCCGTCCTGGGCACGGCCTCGCCTCTGTCCCCTCCGTGCAGTGTCTGCCTGCTGTCAGGTGGACCTTGCAGCCTGGGCATGACATGCTACACCCTGGGTGGCTGACTCCAACTGCTCAGACCCCCTCTGGGCATTGATCCACGCAGATGCCGGTAGCCATAGGTCATTATTTTTATTTGTGTAATTTTTAACTTCTTATTTGGAAATAATGCTTACAGAAAAGTTACAAGAGTGAAAGCAGTCCTGGGAGCACTTGTGTGCCTGTGCCCAGAGGCACCTGTTGCTGGCATTGCTTGCCCGCTGCTTTTTTCTGAACCCTCTGGCCGGGGGCACAACACTCAAGTGTGTGCCCCTCAGGGTGTAGCCCCTGACACTCTGCATCTCTGGTGAGCCTGGCAGTGGCTCAAGGCTTTGGTCTGCTCTGCTGCCTGCCAGCTGTGCCAGCTGGTCCCCTGCTGTCCTTGCTCAAGTCTCCCCTCCCTGCCCAGGGCAGGGTTCCTCTGGATCAAGTTTGCCTTGGCTGCTATCTTCTTAGCCGTTTTTAATCTGGAGGACTTCCACAGCCTTTCTGTGCCTTTGCAACATTGACATTTCTAGAGGTAACAGTTACCCTTTTTTAAATAGAGCTTTCCTGGGCTTGAGTTTGTATGGCAATTTCTTAGCAGGATGCCACGTGGGTCATATCAGTCCCTGTGTGATCCCAGGTCTGCAGACATGTGCTGTCTGTGTCCCTCATTTGGTGATTCTCCTTCTGATCACCTGGTGGGGGCCTTACCTGGTCTTGCTGTGGTGTGATTCCTTCCTCCCCAGCAACCTCTGAGCATTCTGGGGTCTGTGCTCTTCAGTTTTGACGTTTCTGTTGTTTCTAATGTGAGCCGATCTTTCCTGGGCTGCTTGCTACAGAGCGCTGGCTCCAGCTCCCATGCTCCCTCCACACTGTGGCTGGCACTCGACATTCCACCTGAGCAGGAGCCTCCTCTCCCATTGTTTGTTTGGTGTGGACTTATGAGCTCCTTTTTGTTTTACATGGTTTGTATCATTCCTGCACTGAATTACTTTGGTGCTCACTCTGTCCCAGATTGTCCAGTGAGACTCCTTCATACTGGCTCCCGTGTCCTGATGTCCCCATCATTCTTTTGAGTACTTCTTTCTGGCACAACTGCCCTGCTCAGCCCTGGGATCAGCTGTTTCCCTGAGGAGCCTGGTTCCTTCAGGGAAGACTGGCCTCAAAGAACAAGGTCTGGTTTTCAGCATGCGTATGGCTTCTGAGTGTATTTGCTTTTTGGCCAATTAAGTATACAGAACTAGAAAATTTGTACATGTGTATGCACATGTGTGCACACATGTATACAAATGCACATGCACCCGATGTGCACACACATGCACCCCCAGTTCCAGTCATGTCCCATACAGAGTTGCTTTGGTCTCCTAGTCCATCACGTCTCTTCCTCCTTGGTGACAGCCGTGGCTCCCAAGAACACCAATGCATTTACACATTTATTCATCTGTATGTATGAAATTGTTTCAGAATTGCTTCACCCATTCCACTTAAAAAATGTAAATACTAAAAAAGTTGGTATTCATTTGCATTCCCCACGTGTACACTTCAGCCAAGAATGAGGAACACAATCTAATCCTGTGTTCATAAATTACTTGGATTAGTTCTCTCTTTTTTGCACTTCCTTGTGGTTATGACATTCATTGAAATATAATTGGGTTCATTTGTTTCAGTTAGTTTTGTTTTTCTCCCTTCCTATTCTTACTGATGTAATTTTTTTTTAAATCTGTAGATCATTCAAATGCTTCCGTAAGTCAAAACTCTATGAAAGGTATATTCAGTAAGGGCCCATATCCTTTCCTGTGCCCCCACCTACCTGTTGCAGGTAGGAAATTTCTTGTTTTATGGTTTATCTCTTGTGTTTCCATTTGTGTTTCCAGATGTTGTGGGTTTTTTTTTTAATTTTCCCTTCATTCTTACACAAAAGGTATCATGATTTATGTGTTCTTTGTGCATTTTGCTTGTTCCACTTAACAGCATCCCTGGAAATCACTGCCTCTCAGAATATCAAGGTCATCCCCCTCCTTTTTTGAAGCTTCCTGGGTCTCTGTTGTGTGTACACCACAGTCTTACGTTGGATGTGTAGGTCGTTTCCAATATTCTGCAGTTATAAGTAATGCTGCAATTAATAGCCTGTGCTTGTGTAGTTTTGTGTTTTTGGAGGCATATCTTCAGGTAAATTCCAGATGAGAGATTGCAGGATCGAAGGGTAACTGCACTCAGTACCATTGCCACGTGCCCTGCACAGGGTCCTATACGCTGTGCCCACCCTGCACCATCTGTCCACTGCCTCCAGTGAAGGGTGCTCAAGTGTGGGTATGGGGGTCTCAGTGCAGCCTGGGCTTTGGGCTCTGATGATGGGTAAAGCAGGCATCTTCCATGGGTTACCATTACCTTTGTGAAATTCCTGTTTTTACCTTTTGCCTATTTTTCTATGGTATTTTTTATTGTTTGATGCTCAAATTTGTATCCGAAGAACATGAGCCCTTTATCTGTAATTTATATTGCAGATGTTTCCACTAATAGTGTCCAAAAAAGCCAAAATCTTTTTTACTTTTCTTATTGTGGGTTTTGCCATGTAAGTTTTTGAATTTTTTGTTTTTTGTAGAGACAAGGTCTCACTCCTGCACTCAGGCTGGAATGAAGTGGCGAAATCATAGCTCACTGTAGCCTCCAACTCCTGGGCTCAAGGAATCCTCCTGCCTCAGCCTCCCAAAATGCTGGGATTATAGGTGTGAGCCACCATGCCTGGCCTGAATTTTATATAGTCAAATTTATCAGTCTTTTCTTTTAGTACATCTGGATTTTTAGTCACTTTCACCCAGGTTACAGGAGAATGTGCTATATTTTTTCATGGTGCTGACATAGTTTTGTTTTTGCCTTTAGATCTCAGATTGACTTGGAGTTTATTTTTGTGTGTGGTGTGACAGGTGGTTCTGACTTGTTTGTTTTCCATGACCCTTTGGTTGTTAGCACCATTTATTAAAGGCTGCCCCTGCCCTGGTCTGAGACATTAGGTCCCCCTGGTCATGTCCTGTGGTTCATACATCATCCTGTGGCACATCAGTATGGGGCAGAGTACAGGCAGTGAGCTTGCCCTCCACTAGCACCCACCTGGGCTGGGTTCCTGGTTTCCCTCTTACACACAGTGCTGCAGAGGGCCCTGCAGGTGGACGGTGCCATAGAGAGAGGGCCCTGCCATTGTCTAGCCTGTGAGGTGGTGCCAGGTGCCTTCTGGAGTCCCCCTGCCTGGTCCTTCCCTGACACAGTGCCCTGGTGCTGGCTGGAGTTTCCATCTTGGCCAGCAGGACGGGCTCCAGGGTTTAGCATCTGCCCTCCCAGGTCTCCATATGTTCTTGGTCTCTCAGTTTTCTTCCTTTGGGAATTACCTCTGGTCCTTGTTTTCTCTTACCCTTTCTGGTGTGTAGACTTTTCTGGTTATTCTGGGTAACAGTCACTTATTGATGCATACATGGAATATTGGTTTCTGTCGGTACTCACATCTCTATGTTGGTTTTGGGGGTTTTTGGATGAACAAACATGTTAAGTTCCAGTGTCCTCTGTCTCACCTGCCTTTTCTCTGTGGTTTTGTGTCCTAATTAAGAAGCGCTTTCCTGACGGAGATCCTGAAGTACCTCATGTATTTTCTTCTTAAAGTTTTAAGGTTACCTTTCCAACTTAGTTAGCCTGTTTCTACATGGGCAGTCAGCAGCCCCAGCCCTGCTGGTGGGATTCTTGCCTCATAGTTTGTGATGCCCTCTGTCCCCTCAAGTGCAGATCTGCAAGGTGCTCTCTGTCCACCCATCCACATGTGGGGTCCCAGCCTGGACACATACCTTACTCTCACCTTACTTGACTTCCTGTCCACATGTGGGGTCCCAGCCTGGACACAAGACTTATTCGTGCCTTACTCGACTTCCTGGCGGGTCTTGTCTGGTTTCCCAAGTCCCCCCACCCACTGCTCCCTAGTACTTCTTTTCAGAACTGTCTCAGCTCTTCTTTTATTTGCTTTTCATAGAATTAGTCTGCCCCTTGCCCAAAACAGATATATTATTGGGATTTTGACAGGAGCTGTGTTGAAGTACAGCTTGCTTTGGGGAGACCAACTGGGGCATGGCAGTGTGAGTCCCCTGCGCCCCACTGAGGCATCTTCCCCACTTCAGGCTCCACCATTTGCTCCATGAGGATCGTGTGTCTCCTGCTGGTTGGGCATGCGGCTGTGTTTGTTCGCCGTGTGCTCCCTCCACACCCATTCCTAAGGCCTTTAACGTCCCCACCATCTTCCCATGATCTGCACACTCAGAGCTGATGCCGCCAGGCCTCCTCTGTCTCCTCCAGGGCATCAGCATATCAGGGATGGTGAGGCCCGGGCGTGAGAAGCTGTAGCCTCCCCCTCATGGTGGCTTTTGGCATCACCAGGCTGTGCCTGGACTGTGCAAACACAGTTCTGGGGTGTGTGTGGGTCAGCTGGGCTGGGGTCTGAAGGAAGAAGCGAATCAGGGAGGGAGGGGCTGGCTGGCAAGAGCCTGCACGCTCCCTGTCCTTGCCTGGTACGGGTAGCCATGCAGACGGGGCTGGATCTGCAGGTCCAGAAGAGCAGTTTGGATGTGGCGGTCAATCCAGCAGTACTGCCAAGACTCTTGGCAGTGCTGATTGTTTTCTCTGTCTGTGCTTCATTTCTTTTTTCTTTTTTTTTAATTTTTTAATTTTTTTTGTTTGTGTGTTTGAGACAGAGTCTCACTCTGTTGCCTGGGCTAGAGTGCTGTGGCATCAGCCTAGCTCACAGCAACCTCAAACTCCTGGGCTCAAGCAATCTTCCTGCCTCAGCCTCCCAAGTAGTTGGGACTACAGGCATGTACCACCACTCCCGGCTAATTTTTTCTATTTTTAGTTGCCTAGCTAATTTCTTTGTATTTTTAGTAGAGATGGGGTCTCACTCTTGCTCAGGCTGGTCTCGAACTCCTGACCTCAGGCAATCCTCCCAACTTGGCCTCCCAGAGTGCTAGGATTTCAGGTGTGAGCTACTATGCCTGGCCTGTGTTTCATTTCTGATCTTTCGTGATGGGCTGGTTCTCAGTAGGCACAAGCTTCCCGTATTCTAGAAGGTAGAGATGCCCACTGTGCTCAGAGCAGAGCCTGGCAGGTGGCAGGGGAGGCCCTGAACTGCTGTCACCTCCCAGGTGGTGCCCACTGCTCCAAACGGCCCCACAAAGCCCTCATGGCCAATCTGGGTTCATCGTTTTTGTATTTCTTTACTTACTTATTTGTCCCACTAGTGAATAAGTTTGTTGAGTGCCCACTCAGTACCAGGCCCTGAATTAGGGGGTAAGCACAATGCCCCTACAAGCCCTGATTTAGGGAGCGAAGAGGCTTTAAGTAGGGTTGACAGGAGCAAAGAGACCTGACGGGAGCAGTGTGTGGACACTGAGGACAGTGTGGCTGGCTGGAGCCAGTGAGAAGGCGCCAGGGGCCACAGACAGCGCTGGGGTGTCAGGACTCAGTTGCCCTCCTGTTTGCTGGGACCTTTTGGACTCTGACCACGTGGCTTTACTCCTAGGTTGTTGTCTGTCTCCATTTGTATATTTTGTGCAGCTGCGAGCAGCCTTCTTGGCGAGGAGTGGGTTTGGTGTATGCCGCTTGGCCTGGGTGTTCTCCATGGGGCATCCCTAGGCAGCTGGGCACCGCTGGGCACACCTGCTGCTGTACAGAGCCTGTAAGGACAGAAAGGGCAGCAGCCTCACGAGGACAACGTTGCCAGAGAGCAGAGGCAGATCAGAGGAGTGGCGGGAAGACAGACTCCTACTGTGAGAACATAAAGGATGGTGAGGGGGCCACCAAGGCTGTGCAACCAGGAGCTGTGGTAGGGGCTGCAGCCATGGGGAGGGGCTACTGGCCCCAGAAACGGGGTCTGCTGGGGGCCAGCTGGGGGTTGGAGCCAGCACTGGCTGATGCCATGGAGCCACTGCGGTTGTTGCAGACCTCAGATAGCGCCAGAGGTCATTTTGCTGCTCCGTCTAGATGGCACTGTTTCTAACAGCTCCACCCCTACCTCCCTTACATGTTCCTGGACACCCCACCTGCCTTTCAGGGGCATCTTGGCTGAAGGTGGGCTGTACAGTGGGGCTTACTGCTCCCAGAGTCTCTTCGCTGGTGTCCCTTGGCAAGACCCGGCCAGCTGCCTCTCACTTTCTGGACTCCCTCTAATGGCAATTTTTCTTATTATGGAAATATAATTCACATACCGTAAAATTCACTCTTTAAAGTGTACTAAAAACTCAGTGGTTTTTAGTATATTCAGAGTTGTGCAGTTATCACCATTGTCCACGTCCAGGAGCATGTCCACGTCCCACAGAGATGCCCTGGGCCCATCAGCAGTCCCTTCCCTGCCCCAAGCCCTGGCACCGTTAACCTGCTTTCTGTCTCGATGGATTTGTCTACTCTGGACAATTTAAATAAATGGAATCGTACAGTAAGTGGTCTTCGTGCCTGGCTTCATTCACTCACCACGATGTCCTCGAGGTTTCTCCGTGTTGTAGCATGTGTCAGTGTTCATTCCCTTCATTACTAAATGATATTCCTGTGTGTGGATAGACCACATTTTGTTTATTTGTGTATCAGTTGAAGGATAGTTGGTTTGTTTCCACTTTGGGGCTATTATGAATAATTCTGCTATGAACATTTGTGTACAAGTTTCTGGGTGAACACACGTTTTTGGTTATCTTGGGTATTTACCTAGTTGTGTAAATGCTGGGTCATATGGTAACTCTGTACTTAAACTTTTTTTTTTTAGGTATATGCATTGCATGTTTATACTTTTTATTTTGATTTATAACATGTAATTCTGTTTCCTTTTGTTGTTGTTGTTGTTGTTGTTGTTGAGACAGAGTCTTGCTCTGTCACCCTTGCTAGAGTACAGTGGCATCATTGTAGCTCACTGCAATCTCCAACTCCTGGGCTCAGAAGATCCTGCTGCCTCAGCCTCCTGAGTAGCTGGGACTACAGACATGCATCACAACGCCCAGCTAATTTTTCTCTATTTTTAATAGAGACGGGGTCTCACTCTTGCTCAGGCTGGTTTCAAACTCCTGAGCTCAAGCTATCCTCCAGCATTGGCCTCCCAAAGTGCTAGGATTACACGCGTGAGCTATGCACCCAGCCTGTGCTTAACTTTGTGAGGAATCTCCAAACGCTTCCACAGTAGCTGTACCATTTTACATTCTCACCAGCACTGTATAAAGATTCCAATTTCTCCACATCCTCAACAGCATTTGTAATCGTGCTTAGATTATTGTCATTGCCATTCTAGTGAGTTTGAAATGGTATCTCATTGTGGTTTTGATTTTCATTTTCTTAAAGGCTAATGATGTTGAGTTTTTTTTTTTTATGTGTATTGGCTATTTGTCTATATTCTTTGGAGAAGCGTCTGTTCAGATCTTTTGCCCATTTTTAAATTGGATTATCTCTCATTTTGTTATTGAATTTTAAGTTTTCTTTGTATATTCTGGATTTAAGTCATCTGTCAGATAAATGATTTGTGAATGTTTTCTCTCATTCTACGGTTGTGTTTTCACTCCTCTTTTTTTTTGTTTTAGAAACAGGGTCTTGTTCTGTCTCCCAGGCTGGCACAATCATAGCTCACTATAGCCTTGAACTCCTGGGCTCAAGCAATCCTCCTTCCTCAGCCTCCCGAGTAGCTGGGACTACAGGCACCACCACGCCTTGCTCATTTTTCTCTTCTTTTCTTTTCTTTTCTTTTCTTTTTTTTTCTTTTTTTGTTGAGATGGGATCTCGCTATGTTGTCTGGGCTGTTCTCAAACTCCTGGGCTCATGTAATCCTCCCGCCTCAGCCTCCCAAAGTGCTGGGATAACAGGTGTGAGCCACCGTGTCCAGCCCTGTTTTCACTCATGATGTTATTGTTTACCACACAAAAGTTTTAATTTTGATGAAGTCCAATTACCTATTCTCTTCTGCTTTTGGTGTCATATCTAAAGAATCCATTGCCAAATCTAAGGTCATGCAGATTCACCCCTATTCTTTTAAGAGTTTTATAATTTTAGCTCTTATGTTTAGGTCTTTGATCTGTTTTGAATTTTTGTGTATGGCATGAGGTAGGAGCCCCCTTCATTCTTGTGCAGGTGGATGTCCATTTGTCTCAGTGTCATTTGTTGAAAAGACTGTCTTTTCCTCATTGATCTTGACACCCCCATTGTAGGGATCTGCAGGGTAGGGAATGTGCTTTTCACTCTTGCGTCCTTTTTACCTGTCAAATTGCTCAATGTGTACTTGGCACTCATTATCTTCATTTGGGAAGTACTTACTTGGACAGATTATTGGCTATCTCCAAGACATCTCCAAGAAACAGGAGCTACAGGAAGGTTGTGTCTATGCTGATATCAGCGCTCTGGGAATTTCTGGGAGGAGGCCTGTGTTCCCTGTCACCTTCATTCTCAACCTTGGGATCATAGACATATTTCCTCCTTCCACCTTTGTCACCAAATAGCTTATTATTCCCTTCCTAATTCATTTTAAATACTGTTGCCAAAAAAGTCTTCCTCAAACACAGCTCTGATCATGTGAGCAAGATGCAGCTAAACCTCAGTAACTTCCTGTTGCCTGCAGGATCGAGTCTCTACTCCTGGCAGTGAAGCCCCCTATGGGCAATCCCCAAACTGCCAATTTTACTCTGCACACAGACCTAGCTTAGCAGTTTGCCCCTCACACACCTAGCGTCCTGTGCCACCCTTTGGCCTGGGGGATTCAGCTGGATCAGGCACTGACCCCAGCGGACAAGGTGCATGTTCTCCAATCCATATGGTGTTCACCCTTCCCACCTTGCCTGACAAGGAGCTGATCAACTGGCCACAGTGCTGCCACCTGCATGCAGCCACCAGGTGTGTTCTCCTCCTTGTCCTCAAGGTCCAGACCTGGCCAGAGTCTATCGGACACCCCAGACTGGACCACCCCTCTGTGTTCTGAAGCCCTCGCGGTGGACATCTGCCAAGTGTCACCTGTTGCTTGCTCTGGGCAGTGGCTCCCTGAGAGCCAGTGTCCTCTGTGCCATTGTCTATCCTCTGATTTCCTGAGCATCTTGGTTCAATGCTGTCTCCCGGGAGGTGCCCAGAACATTCTTAAAAAGCTGGTGTCCTGCCCACACTTACACAAGAGTGCACTAAGAAGGGAACAAAACACTATGTTTTGTTGAGAGAATTATCCCATTACATTCATTTGAAAGTGCATTTTATTTTATTTTATTTTATTTTTTATTTATTTATTTTTTTGAGACAGAGTCTCACTCTGTTGCCCGGGCTAGAGTGCCGTGGCATCAGCCTAGCTCACAGCAACCTCAAACTCCTGGGCTCAAGTGATCCTCCTGCCTCAGCCTCCTGAGTAGCTGGGACTACAGGCATGCGCCACCATGCCCGGCTAATTTTTTCTGTATATAGTTTTATTTTTCTATGTATATTTTTAGCTGTCCATATAATTTCTTTCTATTTTTAGTAGAGACAGGGTCTTGCTGTTCCTCAGGCTGGTCTCGAACTCTTGAGCTCAAACGATCCATCCGCCTCGGCCTCCCAGAGTGCTAGGATTACAGGCGTGAACCACCGCGCCCAGCCTGAAAGTGCATTTTAAACAAAAATAACAAGGGTTATTGCTTCTTTTAGGGCATAGAATGTTTAATTCTGTGCTTTCTGGGCTTCCTTGTGCTCATAAAAATTATATTGGACGTATCTCAACTTTGTTCTGGTAAAACTTAATCTAAAATCTAAAGTTTAACGAGATAGGAGAGAACATGAGAGCACCAGGGCCCAGGAGTGGTGAGGTGATGCCACCTCAGGGGGAAGCTGCCTGCCTGGTGCCTGGGTTCGGCTTGTCCTAAGGGCTAGGGGCTCCTGGTTCCTTGTGCCCCACTGTCCACGGCCCCATTGTCATGTGCACCCCTGAGCTCTGATGCAGACCCTCCCTGTCCTGCCACTTCCAGGGACTCAGACCGAAATCTTACCCCATCCTGCTCCCTGGAAAGCAGCCAGGAGGGTCTCTTCACCCTTGTCAGGTTGGGTCAGCCCCAGCCTCAAGCCTTTCACAGTGGCCCTGCTGCCTCAGTGTCCCAGGCACCCGAGACAAGCTTCCTTCTGGGCTCTGCTTACAGGCGCCTTCCTGGGGTCTCCCATGGCTGCCCCCAAAGCCCCGTGGTATTGCTGCCCTCTGCATCATCACTTTTAGCAAATGCATCTTCAGAGCCCCAGCAGGTCCCTCTCATGTCCATCATCACTGCCCTGCTGGGGTCTGTGCTGATGGGGCATAGGGCAGCCACGCACTAGGGTCTAGTCTCTGGTGGGGAGGCATCTGGTAGGTGACCATTAGCCCCTGGCCGTTGTCAAGTGCTGCAGGAGGCCGAGGAAGCTAACGTGATAGACACTGCAAGGCGGAAGAGGGAGAGCACGGGAGTCGTGAACTTTGGTGGGAGTTTGCTCCACCCTAAGCTTAGCATGAGTGTGGAGGGCATTTGTGTAAAGTGACCAGGTCCCTGTTTTGAGTGTTTCCTCCATCTTTAGTGAGGAGAGTGGACTGGATGGGGCAGTGCAGGGGTGAGGGCCAGGCTGCAGGGGGCTGGCAGCATAGCCCCATTCCACACAATGCTGAGAAGCAGGGCAGGGTCTCCAGAGCTGGTGAGGACCCCACAGGTGCATGTGGACATGTCGCAGGACAACTGCTTCTCCTGAAAATGGCCTTGGGGTCACTAGTAGTCAGAAATCATGATCACCAGAGATGGCCACTCCTCAGTGGTACTGTTGCTGGCATCTTCTGTCAGGCTTTGTCCTTGCAGTCCCAGGGAGTCCTCTCCCGGCCCCTCTGTCCTCACGAGGTGTAGTGTCCCCAGATGCCAGCCTAGCTCTGCTCTTTGGCCTGCAGGGTGGCTGGCCAGAGCCACATGATGGCCTCGCTTTATAGTTGGGAGCATTAGGGGCAGCACTCGTCACCAGGCCTCCAGTCAAGGTTGACACTGGGCAGTCAGTTGCAGGGGCTAGCCCTGAGGCGGGAGTGACAGTCTTTTTCTCCCATGCACGCAGACCCCGAGAGTCTTGGCCTCTGTCTGCAGCCCTTGTCCCTCTTGCAGTCCCAGAGCTTTTGGAGGAGCTGGGGCCTCGACTTGAGCCTCCACCTGGCAGGCACTTGGACTGCGCGGGGCTGCTGAGTCCCACTGGAGTATACCAACGGCTCGGAGTCGTCCTGGATGTCACTGCCACGGCCACAGAGATGGGCACAGCGTTAGGTCAGTGAGGCAAGCAGCTGCAGGCTCCGTGTGCAGGTGTGTGTACTGCTGCCCACCCTGCGCTCCACCCCTCCCAGGACCTGGTTGTCCTTGATCTGGTCTGGAGTCACTGTCCGTTGGTTCTGGTCCCTGGAGCCGGAGGACCTGGTGTGGGGAGGTGGTGGGTGAGTTCTCCCACGTCCTGCCAAAGCTCCTCATGGCCACTGCATCAGTGGCCTCAGGAGGGGGTACCAGGTGGCTTCGCAACCATCCTCCCCTGACCCCCACCCCCCGCCATTAGTGTCTCCCAGGAGAGGCTTCCTCTGCCCATCCTGGACCCCCTGTAGCCCCTGAGCCCCAGCCTGCCGTGGCATCAAGGAGCAGCTGCTGGCTGTGAAATGAGGCAGATTGTCCAGAGTGTAAAAGTAACATTTTAAAATATGGAGACTCCTTACTTTTTTTAAAAATAAACTTTTTATTTTAGAACAGCTTTAGATTTATATGGAAATTGCAGCTAGCACAGAGAGTTCCTTCATCCCTTGCACCTGGTCCCCCAACTCTTGGCATCTTCATTAGGTGGTACCTTTTTACAGTTAATGAACCAATATTTCTACGTTGTTTGCTGAAGTGCATACTTGATTCAGACTTCCTTTAATTTTCCCCTAATGTCCTTTTTCTGTCCCAGGATCGTATATCACATTTACTTAGCACATCTCTGTTGGCTCCTCTGGGCTGTGACAGTTTCTTAGACTTTCCTAGTTTTTGATGACCTCGATGGTTTTGAGGAGGACTAGTCAGGTATTCTGGATTAGTCTGATGTTTTTCTCATGATTGGCTGGGAGGAAGACCACAGAGACCAAGTGCTATTCCCATCACCATCAAGGCGCAACTGTCGGAGCGACTCCTTGCTGTTGGTATTGATGGTGATTGTCTGGCTGAGGTCATGAAGGTCCAGCTCTGTGGGTCCTACCTGCCCCTTCTCCTGTCACTGGACGTGGTCCTCCTGCCATGCTTGGTGAGGACTCCTCCTCCTCCTGCCTCCCTGCTCTCGGCCTGGGGTCCTCCCCGTTCTTCCATCCCTGCTCCACGCCGCTGCTTCTCTTGGCGGCCAAGGGAGGCTCAGGGATGCCTGCCCTGGAGGGTGCAGCACACTGCTCAGTTTTCCCTTGCACAGGTCAGCTGACACATGTAAATGCAAAGTGACATACCCCACCAGTGGCATCACTGGTTGTTTGTTCATTTCCAAACCTCATGTGGAGTGTTGGTGACACATCCACGTGTAGCTCACTGCTGGGTGTGGGCTCCCATCATGCAGGGTGCACATCTGGGTGGCTCCTGTTTTATCTCTGGGTTTGCACACATTCTCGCTTCTGCCAGGTTTTCAGCTTCAGAATTGGGCAGCAGAGCCTGCGGCTCTGGCTGCACCAGTCAACACCACACCAGCCATGCCTGAGCAGGCTCGTCCTTGCCAACATGTGGTGTCATCAGCTCTTTTTACTTTAACTGTTCTCCTGGTGTTTAGAACATCCCTTTCTGGTTTTGGCTTGCATTTCCCTGAGCTCTGTGTTTCCCTGACGATAGTTAGCACCTTTTACCTTGAGAGACAATTTGTGAAGTGCTGATCTGCCCAGCTTGCAATTTGTGGTGGTTCTGAAAAGTTGTCAGCCAATGTTTTCAAAAACACTTCTTCTGCCCCTTCCATCTCTCCTCTTCCGGCTGCATTAGGCCTTGTCACTGTGCCCCCTCCTCTTCTCCTATGCTGCCCGGTGCCCTGTCAGCTCTTCCTTCTGGGTTAGTTTGCTCATATTTAGGTCATTAAATATGAAATGTCTGATTTTGAATCAAAACTTTAGTTTATTATATCTCAAACAAGAAGCAGTGCAATTAATCAAAGTATGTGCCTAAGCTATTGACACAGTTTTGCCATCTTAAGGGTAGCTTGTTTATGCCAGCAGCAAAGAAGCATGGAGAGCGAGTGGGGATGAAATCCCAAAAGGCATTTTCCACAAATTGTTGAGAATTGAATATTTTTCCTTGCAAGAAGTGGTCCAAACCCTGGAAGAAGTGGTAGTCAGTTGGTGCAGGTCTGGTGAATACGATGGATGACAGAGTTTCCATGTCCAGCCTCTGTAGTTTGAGCGGTGTTGTTTGTGTGACATGTAGTCAAGCGCTGTCTTACAAGAGGATTGGCTTGTTTCTATTGACCAATCTCAGCTGCTTAGTTGCAAGCATCCTCGTCATTTCGTCCAGTTGGTTGCAGTAGACATCACTGTAATCTATTTCATATTTCTTGAAACCATAGTAAATAATACCAATGCTGGGCCACCAAACAGACACCATTAGCTTTTTTTTTGATGAATATTCAGTTTTGGACTGTGTTTCGGCTCTTCATTTTTTTTTTTTTTTTTGCAAATGGCAAGATTTCATTCTTTATTATGGCTAAGTAGTATTCCACTGTGTGTGTGTGTGTGTGTGTGTGTGTGTGTGTGTGTGTATGTATATATATATATATATATATATATCACATTTTCTTTTTTTTTTAATTTCAGGATATTATGGGGGTACAAACATTTTGGTTACATGTTATGACTTTGCCTCACCCAAACCATGATTTGAGGCGTGCTCTTCCCCCCCCCCACAATGCTCATTGCATCTATTAGTTGTGAGTTTACCCACCCCCAAACCCCCAACCCCCAAAGAATATTACTGTGTGAGCACCTTAGTGTTGATCAGTTAGTGCCAATTTGATGGTGAGTACATGTGGTACCTATTCTTCCATTCTTGTGATACAAGCCCTCATTTCAGAGGATGGGCTCAAGCTCTATCCAGGAAAATATAAGAGGTGCTAGATCACCGTCGTTTTTTATAATTGAGTAGTATTCCATTGTATACATATACCATATTTTATTGATCCACTCATGGATTGACAGGCACTTGGGTTGTTTCCACATCCTTGCAATTGTGAATTGTGCTGCCATAAACATTCGGGTGCAAATGTCTTTATTATAGAATGTCTTTTGTTCCTTTGGGTAGATGCCCAATAGTGCTATTGCTGGGATCAAATGGTATTTCTATTTTTAGCTCTTTGAGGTATCTGCAAATTCTTTTCCACAGCGGTTGCACTATCGGCGCTTCATCTTTATCCAACCATGGTGCTGAATGCTTGTGATTGTCAAAAAGAATCTATTTTTCATCACACATAACAATATGGGGTAGAAATGGTTCACCTTTATGTTGTGATAGCAAAGAAAGGCAAGCTTCAAGATGATTTCTCTTCTGATGCTCATTTAATTGGTGTGGTACCCATCTGTCCAGCTTCTTTGCTGCTTAGTTTCAAGTGGTCCAATATTGTTGGAATAGTAATGTCAAAGCTTGCTGCTAATTCACACGTAGGTTGAGATGGATTCACTTCTACTACAGCTTTCAGCTCATCATTATCCGCCTAGTCTCAGGTGACCCACATGGCTCACTTTCAAAATTAAAATCACCACAACAGAACTTCTCAAACCATCAACTTACTGTGCGATCATTAGCCACATCCTTCCCAAACAAACACTTTTATGATATTTCAAGCTGTCAGCTCTGCATTGGTTCCATGATGGAACTCATATTCAAAAATAACACAGATTTTTTACTTATCCATGGTTTCACAAAAATTGCTTTAAAAAAGAACGTGAAAGATAAGCACAAGCCAAAACGTGTTTGAAAGACTGAAGCTATACCTTCACAATAGGAAATACAAACAAGAAGCATCAAAGTGAAATGTCTGTCAGAGCTACCAACTGTCAATCTTAGTGCTTAAGTAAATTGGACATTTTTTTTTTTTTTTTTGAGACAGAGTCTCACTCTGTTGCCCGGGCTAGAGTGAGTGCCATGGCATCAGCCTTGCTCACAGCAACCTCAAACTCCTGGGCTCAAGCGATCCTCCTGCCTCAGCCTCCCGAGTAGCTGGGATTACAGGCATGAGCCACCATGCCTGGCTAATTTTTTCTATATATATTTTTAGCTGTCCAAATCATTTCTTTCTATTTTTAGTAGAGACGGGGTCTCGCTCTTGCTCAGGCTGGTCTCGAACTCCTGCGCTCAAACGATCCGCCCGCCTCGGCCTCCCATAGTGCTGGGATTACAGGCCTGAGCCACTGCGCCCGGCCGGACATTTCTTAATGACCTAATAACATGTTAATTTCAATGATTTGTTTTTAAGTTTTAGATTTTCCACTTAATTCTTTTATGCTTTTCCTTTCTTTGTAGAAGTTCATCTGGTGTGATTTCTTAACATTCATCACAATTTAAATTCAGTGTGTGCCGACTCCTAAATCTAGATCACCTGTGGTCTATTTCTGTGATTCCTGTTCTTTGTTCTTACCTCTTGGTTTGTTGTTGTTGTTGTTTGTTTGTTTTTATTTTGTTTTGTTTTTGAGCTAGGGTCTGTTTCCCAGGCTGGAGTGCAGTGGTGTCATCACAGCTCACAGCAACCTCAAACTCCTGGGCTCAAGTGATCCCCCTGCCTCAGCCTCCTAAGTAGCTGGGACTACAGGCGCTTGCCACCACAGCCAGCTAATTTTTCTTATATTTTGTGGAGACAGGATCTCACTGTGTTGCTCAGGCATGTATCAAACTCCTGGCCTCAAGCAATCCTCCTGCCTCCATCCTCCAAAGTGCTGGGATTATAGGCATGAACCACCGTGCCCAGTCCCCTCTTGGTTTTTGGTTATTTCTTACCTTTGGCATGCCTGATCATCATTTTGTGTTTGATGCCCGGCCTTGTATATGAAATGAGTGTAGAGATAAGTAGAGGTCCTGGCTGCTGTCTTCCTGCAGAGCAGCTCACAGTTGCTCTTGGCTGGCTGTGTCCTCCAGAGGCTGATGTGCAACTGGGCCTTGGGATGGACCGTCTGTTCCTGCTTATTCTTGTTCCTTGGTTGTATCCAGGCCCTTTTCCCATGACAGGCTCTGAACTGTGTTCCTCCTGGCCCCATGTGTTCGGATAATGCCCAGCCTGTGGGCAGAGCTCAGTGTAAGTGGGTCTGTGCCACCCAGGGTGTCAGCATCCACATCAGTGAGACTTTTTGGCCACTGCTACATTGAAGCCCAGTGTCTATGAGGGAGTAATGCTCCAGGGCCTGCAAAGCTCCCTGTCTTCTCTGTCCTGGGGTGAGGTCCCACAGCCTCAAGTCTGGGAGGAGCACCCCAAGGCCACCCTCAGCTCTGTCACCCAGGGGCCAGAGCAGGGCTTGGACCACCACATGGAGTCTGGGCTCCTGGGGAGAGCATCATCCCCCCATACCACGGCCATGGAAGGGGTAACGCTGGGAGACATGCAGGGTAGGGGCATCCCAGGAGTTCCCTGTGTAGCGGAGGAAGGTGGAGCCCGTCACCCTGGGTATTACCGGGAGCTGGGAATGATTGTGGGCAGAGAGAGCAGGGCCAATCTGAGTTTTCAGCATTGTTGGAAGCATTGTGGAGGGTAGGGGTGGGGGAGGAAGACCCACATCCTGCTGTGGCCACTGAGGAATCTGCCCTGGGGTCAGGGTGACAAGAGTGGAGAGCCCAGCTGGGCCCTAGGGGGTACAGGGACACCCCACCTCAGCTGTCTCTCAGGCTCCAGGGAGGAGGAGGGTGCCCACCACTCCTCTCAGGCCTTGACATGGGTATCATTTTCGTTTGTTGGTGTGACTCATGGATTCTTTTCCCATTTAGACTGTGGGCTGTGTAGAGATTAAGAACTGAGATTAAGGAGCAGGATGTGTACGTGGGACTAGCACAACCAAAGATACGCTCAGCAGGAAGCCTGGGCTTTGGCATCATAGCACAGCTGAGTGTGAGGTCCTGGCCATGCCAAGCCTCAGTCCCTCCCTCCCTGAAGTGCTGAGCTGCAGAGGGGCTCAAGGAATGGCGTGTTGGTGTCCCTGTATTTTTAACGACAGGAGAGACACATTTTTTATCATGGGTGGAGGTCAAGAGTCTCCAGGGAGAGTCCCCTGGACTGGGTGGTTGGGCACAGAGCCCAGACTGAGAGCACTGCACCTCTCACTGTGGATTGAGGGATGGATTCATTCAGCCTGATTACGTTGAGTACCTTTCTTGTGCCAGGTACCAGGATGCTGCCCTCACAGAGCTGGAATTCAGGGGAACAGACAAATGAGTAGTGATTCTCTGAAAAGGGAGGGGCCCTGGAAGTCTGAGGCAGGGGCACCTACCCAGTCTCCTAGGGTCTGAAAGTTTCCTTTACTCAAGCATGGCAGAGGGTGGGAGAGGGTGGGAGAGCGCAGGAAGCTGGTGTCTGTCTAGTGGTTAATTGGGACATTCACGGAGAGACAGAGAGGTGAAGCACTTGGAGAGATGGCAGTGGCAAGAGTTTTGCATTATATTTGGAAAGCAGATCCTACAGTGGCACCAGCCCTCCCTGTGGCAGGGTTTCTCCCACAAGTGCTTCATAGTTCTGCTGTGGGAGCAGAGAGGGACACAGAGTTAATCCAGGGCTGGGCATTAAGCACACAAGGAAACAGACCTGTGAAGATGCCAGTATCAGGATTCTCAAATGCAGAATAGCTGTGTCTAAGGAAAGGTGGGAAGCTTGCAAGCGTCGTTAGAGGACAGGGTACCTTAAAGCAATTTCTTGACCAGCAGACTTATTCACGCCCTTCAGAGACCTGGAAGACTGGTGCGTGGTTCTGGGTGGAAGAACAGAGTACCACAAAGATGTCTCTGTTCTTGAACCAATCGACAGACTCAGAGCAGATACAACTGAGATGCCAACAGGGCTCTTATGGAAGTTGATGAGCTGATTCTAAATTTTATAGAGAAGAACAAAAAGGTCAGGCATAGCCAAGATATGCCTGAAGAAGAGGAAGTGGCTGGCTTTGGAAATGACTTTACAAAGCTGTCATAATTAAGACTCTGTGGAGTTGGGCAGATAGATTGACCAACAAAGCCAGTAGGGAGCTCAGACCAGACTTATAAAAGCTGCTTATAAAAATTTGATTTAAGGCAGGGCTGCCATTGTCCATCATTGAGAAAATGATAGTATGTAACAAAACTTCCTGAGATCCCTTAATTATCCATGTGGGAAAAATGAAATTTCACACAGTAAATAAAAATCAATCTAGACAGATTGATGACTTCAATATGGAAGGCAATTTATAAGAGAATATTCATGACTTAGAAGTATGGAAGTTTTCTTAAACAAAATAGCATCTGGGGCCCAGTGGCTCATACCTGTGGTCCTAGCACTTGGGGAGACTGAGGCGGGAGGATTCTTTGAGACCAGGAGTTGGAGGGTGCAGTGAGCTGTGACACCACTGCACTCCAGCCTGGACGACAGAGTGAGACCCTGTCTCAGTTAAAACAAAACAAAACAAAAGGTAGAAACAGGAGAAATCATGAAAGAAAGAAAAATTTATGAATTCAACTATCTTAAAGTAAAAAACTTTTCATCAAAAGTCAAAAGGTAGGCCAGGCACAGTGGCTCACACCTGTAATCCTAGCACTTGGGAGGCCAAGGCGGGAGGATCGCTTGAGCTCAGGAGTTCGAGACCAGCCTAAGCAAGAGTGAGACCTCCATCTCTACTAAAAATAGAAAGAAATTGCCTGGACAACTAAAAATAGATATAGAAAAAAAATTAGCCGGGCATGGTGGCACATGCCTGTAATCCCAGATACTTGGGATGCTGAGGCAGAAGGATTGCTTGAGCCCAGGAGTTTGAGGTTGTTGTGAGCTAGGCTGACACCATGGCACTCTAGCCAGGGTGACAGAGTGAGACTCTGCCTCAAAAAAAAAAAAAAAAAAAAAGACAAAAGGTACTGTAAAGACAGTGAAAAGATAAGCCACAAAATAGGAGAGATCTTTGTAACACAAATGACTAAGAAGGAATTACTATTTAGAACATATATTTTTTAAAAATACTACTACTGCAAATAAATGAGAAAGAAAAAATTCTAATGGATAAAAGTCATGTGAATCTAGTGAAGAATATAGATGGCTCATGAATATGAGAGAAATGCTGGACCGCATTAATAATCAGGAAAAATTAAAAACCACATATGTGGGAATTCATTATACTAATCTCTGGATTTTCAAATATGTTTCAAGTTTTCCATTATATATTTTGAAAAAAAAAATAAGTAAAAAGGGAGAAAAAGGTAAAAATTGCACCAAATTCCGTTACTCCTAGATAACCCCTTTTAATACTTACTTGGTTTTACAGGTCAGTGATTTCCTACACAAATATATACATATAAACACACATGTGGCTTTCAAAAATAAAGCTATATAACTTTAATTATAAATTGTGATAAACTTTCCCTGTCATGAAGTTTGCATTTGAATTAAAACACACCCTTGTAGGGATATACCGTTTATCACACACCCGTCACGGGGATACAATTTATCACTTGCTCGAGCGATGTGCTGTGTAGGCCAACATGAGGGTGCAGGTACTTCATGGAAACATTGCCCACTAAATCTTTAAAACTTTAAAGTTTGACACTTTGAAAGTTTTATTGCGTGTCATAGTTGAAATGGGCATTATTTTTTTAGAAAGATAATAATGTTTCTTCTAATTTTTTTCCAGTGACAAAAGTAATCTTCTGAACATTTTGGAACCCTGGGAAAATACGAATAAAAAAGATACCACCCTAACCCACCACCACCCACAACAGAACTGCTAACATGACAAATTCTTTATTATACAGCATTTGTACTAGAATTTCAACTAGTAAATGTACAAAGAGTGATAGAAATAGATAATTAGCATTTGCCCAACATACAGTAAGGATTGTTCAGGCAAGAATCATCAATGGGTGCTAAAAGTGGTAAAAGTATGATGAGAAACAGGGTATTTATGTGGCTTTATAGTGTCCCCACAAGACACTTATTAGTCACAGAGGGAACAGAGCTGTTACAGTGGGTGCCCCCTTGACCAAATAATTAACGTGACCGTCCTGGGCCGTGTGGCAGAGCCCCACCCACCCTAATATGCTGGGCACAGTCATCTCCTCCGTGACATGTGGGGACTGTGAATAAAACCTGTTTTTTGAAATTTTTTGTAAATACAAAATTGTTTCAAAACAAAAACTTAACATTTTAAAAATAAAAGCAAGAGGGCATGATTAGTTGATCAGTGGCATCCAGAGTGGCACAGTTCCCTTGAGACAGAAAGGTGCTGCCTGGATTTGGCTGTTAGGAGTGAGCAAGGCCCCATTGCTAGGTGGACTACACTGCGGGCTGGGAGGTCAGGTGCAGGGATGGCCTGCTGTTGCTGGTGCCTTGTGAGATGCTGGATTGAGAAGGGTGAGGACATCTGGACAAGAGCCAGGGGTGGCCCCATGCTCTGTGGTTTGCTGGACGGTGGAGTCAGTCTGTAGGCCAGGGCATGGAGAGACAAGCACATTGACAGGGCCCTCAGGCAGGAACGTGGGTCTGAGCCAAGCAAGCCAAGGCATTTATTTGGGGTCAGGAGGGTTGTTGGCAAATGTGTTTAAGATCAGCAAAGAAATGGGCTCCCCCCAATCAGACACTTTCCATGGAGATGATGACCCTCCTCCTCTGGTCTTCAGGACTCCTTCATTGGGGTATCCCTAGGGTGCTCCTTCACCTTCTCCCCCATCCTTCCTTGTCTCCTGACTTCTGAATGCACCACTGCTGCATCTCCATTCAGGCTGAGCCCTCCAACCCCTTGGTCCTCTCCCCCGGTTGGACACCTGAGCCAGCCCCATGCAAGTCCCTGCCTGGAGCACTCCGGTCCCATGGCTCCACATGGGCTGTCCCTCGTTCACTTCTCCTCTCTCAGCAGGTAGCATGTGGGATCCTCTGCCTGCGGTGCCCTGACACAGAGGAACGAGGGACAGTGCCTGAAGAACAGGCATATAGCCTGTTTTTCAGTTTTCTGCATCAGCAAGAAACAGGGACCCAGAGCCTACAGGGCTACAATTGGGGGTGCTGCCTCTACACAGGGGAGGGGCCAGGCTGGGCAGGTATGAGAGGCAAGGACAGCCAGCAGGGTGATGACAACCAGTCTTCCTGCTAGCCTCTCATGGCATGGCCTTTGCTCCTCCCCATGGAGTGGTCACGGTGGGGTGGGGCACAGTCCACCTGTAGCCATTGGTGCCCCTTATGAGGGCATCTGTGAGTGCACATCACAGACTGTTCTCAGGGCAGCAGTGCCCCTGGCCTGGTTTCAAAGGGTAGGACTGAGGTCTTTAAAAGGTGTGTGTGATGAAGGTTGTCCCCTCAGCCAGTCAGTGCCTGCCTACCCAGGGAGAGCTAGGGAAGCAGCCAGCATCTCTTTCTCTCACCGTCCTGGTGGAGCTATAAGTGAAACCACCACACACCCACCAAGCCCAGGTCTGCCTGCCTACCCAGTGTCTACTGGCCTCCCTGCCCTCCCCACACACCTCCCCTTTTCTCCTGGGCCCTTGGAATTAGTACCCTTTTCCTGGAAACAAGACCTCTAACCAGCCCAGTTATGGTAAGAATCAGGCATACTGCAGAATTACAAGACAGCAGATGGATTGACAGATGGTCAGCAGAGAGTGTCCACATTGAGGAGCACTCTCAGCCTTTAAAGGACTTTTATGGCTGGGCAAGGTGACTCACGCCTGTAATCGTAGCACTCTGGGAGGCCGAGGTGGGAGGATCACTCAAGGTCAGGAGTTCGAGACCAGCTTGAACAAGAGTGAGACCCAGTCTCTACTAAAAAATAGAAATTAACCAGACAACTAAAAATATATATAAAAAATTAGCCAAGTGTGGTGGCGCGTGCCTATAGTCCCAGCTACTCGGGAGGCTGAGGCAGTAGGACTGCTTGAGCCCAAGAGTTTGAGGTTGCTGTGAGCTAGGCTGATGCCACGGCACTCACTCTAGCCTGGGCAACAGAGTGAGACTCTGTCTCAAAATAAAATAAAATAAAGGATTTTTATGTCTGTGTAGAAACTTAGAAGCTGCCTTAAAAAAATGCCAGATGTCACCTGCACCACACCCTGATATCAAACAAATCAGCATTAAAATAGTCTTGTTCTTAATGGCTTTAATTTACATTGTTTTCTAAGTTGTCTTTTTTTTTTTTTTTTTTTTTTGAGACAGAGTCTCGCTTTGTTGCCCGGGCTAGAGTGAGTGCCATGGCGTCAGCCTAGCTCACAGCAACCTCAAACTCCTGGGCTTAAGCGATCCTACTGCCTCAGCCTCCCGAGTAGCTGAGACTACAGGCATGCGCCACCATGCCTGGCTAATTTTTTCTATATATATTTTTAGTTGGGCAGATAATTTCTTTCTATTTTAGTAGAGACGGGGTCTCACTCTTGCTGGTCTCGAACTCCTGAACTCGAGCGATCCCCCCACCTTGGCCTCCCAGAGTGCTAGGATTACAGGCGTGAGCCACCGCGCCCGGCCGTCCAAGTTGTCTTTTTAATTTAAAAACATTAGAAGGTTGGAGGCAGTGGCACCCAGGGAAGGGTCTGAGGGCTATCTGGGTTCTGGGCCCTCCTACTCTGGGGGCCCTGGGAGAAAGCATCTCAGAAGCCCAGCAGCAGTTTCTAGCTGGGCCTGAGGCCTCTCTGGAGCCCTGACACAGTGTGCAGGTGGTGGTGTTCCTGCTTTGGCGGAAGGGCTATTTCAGCAGGTACTTGGTGGTCAGAGGGACCCAGGCCACAGGCAAGCACTGGGGGCAGGATGGGGCCTGCATGGGGTAGTGTGCAGTCAGAGTGTCGCCTGGGTCCCTCTGAGAACAGGAAGCTGCAGCCAAGCGGGCATGTCCCCACTCCCTGGAGACTCCCAGAGGGCTGTCACGTCCACCCTCAGCACTGGCCTCTCCAGGGGTTCCCCACCTGGGACTGGGGTGCTCATGAGCATGTAATAGTCAGGATCGGGACTCAGGTTTGGGTCTGTTTGATTTTTGTGTGACAGGATTTCCTGCTTTTGAAGCTGGCACATTTGAGCAAAGGTCTGCAGATGGCCAGCTCCAGTGGACTGCAGGGTGGGGGCAACAGGGAAGGCGCCTTTTGCCATCAGGGGAGCTGGGATGGGGTTGTGGTAGGGGACGGCCGGGGGGGGGGGGGGGGGTGGCGGGTGCTGGGAGAGGCACGGGAGGCCTGGGGTTAGGGAGCTGGGTGCGGGGAGGGAGGGTCTGGGTCAGAGGCGGGCTGGGGTGGGAGCAGCTGGTCCTCCCGCACCCTAACGCCCTCGCCCCCGCCCCTCTTGCAGGCTGGAGTGGGTGGAGATCATTGAGCCGCGCACCCGGGAGCGCATGTACGCCAACCTGGTCACGGGGGAATGCGTGTGGGACCCTCCGGCCGGAGTCCGCATCAAGCGCACCAGCGAGAACCAGTGGTGGGAGCTCTTCGACCCCAACACGTCGCGCTTCTACTACTACAACGCCAGCACGCAGCGCACCGTGTGGCACCGGCCGCAGGGCTGCGACATCATCCCACTGGCCAAGCTGCAGACCCTGAAGCAGAACACCGAGTCCCCGCGCGCCTCTGCCGAGAACAGCCCAGGGCGCGGCAGCAGCGTTAGCCGTGAGGGCAGCACCAGCTCATCCCTGGAGCCCGAGCCAGACGGAGAGAAGGCACAGGAGCTGCCTGGGAGGGTGGGGCGGCCAGCGGCCTTCGTGAGGGAGGAGAGCGGCAGGTGAGGGGCAGGGCAGGTGTGGGCAGGGGAAGGGGAGGGCGTATAGGGGGGAGGAGTGGGGCAGGTGTGGGCAGGTGTGGGGCTGGTGGACCAGGGGAGGTGGGCGAGACCAGGGCTCCACTCCTGGAGCCTGAATGTCATCTCAGCAGTTGGCTGTGTCAGCTGCCACCACTGTCCCCAACAAGCATTTCCTTGGTTCTGGTTTGGCAAAAGAGATTGGTTGTTCAGTAATAGTTTTCCCATCTCTCCACCGTCCTCCCATCTCTTGCCAAGATCTGTGTTCACTGCTGGGCTCCCCTGACAGGTGGTGGGGAGGGCCACACCAGGCCCTCCAGGACTTGGAGCCAGGCTGGCACACTCCCTCCCTCTCTGCTGGGACCTTCTAATGGTGATGAGAACATCAATCACCTGGGTCTCCAGGGCTCAGGAGCTAATGAGGTGAGCAGAGCCAGTGAGGAAGAAGAGGGGGAGGACAAGCCAAGGAGAAGTCTAGGACTGTTGGAGCCTTGATCCGCTGTCCTTTCCCAAGATCAGCAGCACCTTGAGTGGAGGTTTTCTGGCCAATATCTGTGGGGTCGTGTTTTTGGTGCTTTTTTGGTTCTCCCTGCTTGAGGGAAATGCAGATGTGGCCTAAGACACTCCAGAGATGCCACCCTGATGGTTCGTGGGACAGAAGGGGTGCCTTCCCTTGGCAAAGCCCACCCTAGGCACAGGGCCTGGTCCCTGCAGGTAATGACAACCCCAGCATGATGCCTGTGCTTGAGCTGGACTGATCTTCTTGGTATCCCCAGGAGGGAGGTACTGCTGTTCTCAGGCCACAGATGAAGACACTGAGGCTTAGGCTGAGCAACTTGTCCACGGCAGGCAGGAGCGGCAGACAGGCATCATTCTCGGAACACCCACTGTCTGTTCAGTCACACGAATGTCTTTGCTGTGTGTTCAGAGGGTGGCACCGTTACCCTTATTTGTCCCTGTGAAACACGAGGCTATGACCCACACCTTGCTGTGGCCTGAACATATTTGGATGCCTCTCCAGGACGTCCACAAAGACAAACCTTGATCTTCCTGCTGTGGCATCTGTGGCCCCATGAGTGTGAGGACACCATGTTGGGGTGGGCAATGGCTAGTGAAAATCAAACAGGCCCCTAGATGGGAAGTTCCTGAAAGAAGCCAGGGAAAATCTAAGGACACAACGTTGAGCTGGGCCTGGAGCCACATGGAGCCATCCAGGGGCAACAAGTCTTCCAAGGAGAGGCCCCTGTGTCTTAGGGGACAGCGAGGGGACCAGAATGGTGAGGACAGGGCAGGAGGGGTCAGGGCAGGTTGGAGGGCAGTGGAGACCCTGCCACAGGGCAGTGGAGACCATGAGAGTGATTGGAACCTAATTGAGACTTTGGGTTTATTTTGCCCCTGGTGCGAATGACAAGCAATGAGTCTGGAAACAGACTCATCAGGCAGCCATTGCAAGAGTTGGAAGTGGCTGTTCTGTGCAGTGCCGTGGAGTGGGGTCAGGCAGATCCAGGTCCATATGGAGTATAGACAGCTGGCCGTGGGGCTCCTGCATAAGACAGAGGATAGGTCAATGTGGATACTGGACACAGCATGAGAGGTCTGAACAGGCTTGGGGCGATCTTTTGGAGTCATCTGCAGACAGCAGAGCTTGTCTTGGTGGGAGCCAAGGAGACCCCTGCTCTCAGCAGTGGGAAGAGGTCAGGGTTCAGGGACAGGGTCTGAGAGGAGCTGAACCAGGTGAGTGAGACAAAGGCAGATGGATGTTGCGGTCATGGCTCATGGCAAGGGGTGCAAGAGGTGCTCTGGGATCTGGCAGGATGGTGGGAGAGCAAGGGCAAGACAGATGCCAATGCAGGAACAGATGGACATTGCGGGCTGGTCAGGTAGCAGGGCCTTCACGGAGCTCAGGACTTGGTCCCTGTGCAGACTGAAGCCTGGCCCCAGGGGAGGACTGGGGACTGAGAGGAGAAACTGAACCCCAGGGAGAGGGGGTAGGCGATTGGTGCTCCCCATACCAGAGTTTAGGTGCTGAGGGTGTGAGGCCATCGCTTTCTGCAGAGGTGGAAAGGAGGCTGGGGAAGAGGGATCCAGACTGAAGCGGTGAGCTCAGAGAGGCCCTTCTTAGAGTTTGCTGCCCAGTGCAGGCTGGAGGAGGCAGGGCAGGCTGGCAGGCTGTGAGTTGCCTGGGCAGGGTGGGGGCTAGTGAGGGATGGAGCTGGTCAGAGCTGGAGGAAATAGGGTGGAGGGGCACCCCCAAGTTGCAGAGTTAGCACTGGTGGCTTGGGTGCTGCTCGGTGGTGGAGGGGGCAGCAGGAGGAGGACAAACTTTCCCAGAGGCTGCTCCCACCTCCCCTCCAGCTCCTCTACTTCCTCCCCAACAACGACTTTTTCGGTTTCTTTTGGCTATTCTGGTGATTGGGAAGTAGTGTCTCATTGTGGTTTGGGTTTACGTTTCTTTAATGACTAATGACTTTGAGCCTCTTTTTGTTTGCTTATTGGCCATTTGTGTGTCTTCTCTAGAGAAATATCTGTTCAGATCCTTATCTATTTTATTAGTGAGTTACATGTTCTTTATATTCTGGGGACAAGTCCTTTGTCAATATATGATTTGCAAGTATATTCTCCCATTTTGTGGTTGTCTTCACTTTTTGATGGTATCATTTGCAGTACAGAAATTTTTAATTTTGATGACATGTTATTTGTCTACTTTTTCTTTTATTTGCTCATGCCTTTGGTGCCATGTCTAAGCATCTGTTACCAAATCCAGGTCATGCAAATTTACCCCATTGTTTTCTTGTAAGAATTTATTTTATCTATTAAATTTAGATGTTTCATCCATTTCGACTTAAATTTTACATATGGTGTGAGGTAGGGGTCCAGCCTTCCTCTGTATGTGGCTGTCCACCTGTCCCAGCACCATATTCTTTCCCCATTGAATGGTCTTGGCACCCTTGTCAAAAATCAGTCAGCCATAGATTTGGGTTTATTTCTGATCTCTCAATTCTATTCCATTGATCTGTCTCATGCCAGTACCACACAGTTTTGATTACTGTAGCTTTGTGATAAGTTTTAAAACTGGAAAGTGTGAGTCCTCCAGCTTTGTTCTTCTCTTTCAAGGTTGTTATGGCTATTTGGGGCCCCTTGCAATTCCATATAAATTTGAGGATTGGCTTTTCCATTTCTGAAAAAAAGAAAAAGGCTGTTGGAATTTTGAAAGGGATTGTGTTGACTCTATAGATGGCTTTAGATAGTATTGTCATCTTAACAATATTAAGTCTTATGGTCCATGAACATAAGGTGTATTTCCATTTGTTTATATCATCTTTGATTTTTTTTCAGCAGTGTATAATTCTCACAACTCCCTGGTAAAATTTAATCCTAGATATTTTATTCTCTTAGATGCTATTATAAATGGAATTTTTTTCTTAACTTCCTTTTGGATTGTTCATTGCTGGTATATGGAAACAACTGATTTTGTGTGTTGATCTTGTACTCTGTAACTTTACTGATTTTGTGTATTAGCTCTAGTAGCCTTCTCATATATTCTCTAGGATTTTCTATGTGTAGGGCCATGGCTGTATGTACAAACAGAGATCGTCTTATATCTTCCTTTCCAATTTGGGTGCCTTTTCTTTCTTTTCCTTAGCTGATTGCTCTGGCTGGAACCTCCAGGACAATGTTGAATGGCAATGGTGCAAGTGGGTGTCCTTGTCCTGTTCCTGATCCTAGGGAGAAAGAGTTCAGTCTTTCTCTTTCTCTATTCAGCAAGATGTTAGCTGTGGGTTTTTCATAAATATCCTTTACAAGTTGAGAAAGTTCTCTTATATTCCTTGTTTTCTGGGTGTTTTTTTTTATCATGAAAGGGTGTTGGATTTTGTCAAATGCCTTTTCTGCACTGTTGAGATGATCTTGTGTTTTTTTCTCCTTTCAGTCTACAATGTGATGTGTTATGATAATTGGTCTTATATTAAACCATCCTGGAGTGTGTATTTTAATCAAAACAGCCATAGCTGGCCGGGCGCGGTGGCTCATGCCTGTAATCCTAGCACTCTGGGAGGCCGAGGTGGGTGGATCGCTCAAGGTCAGGAGTTTGAGACCAGCCTGAGCAAGAGTGAGACCCCATCTTTACTAAAAATAGAAAGAAATGATCTGGCCAACTAAAATATATATAGAAAAAATTAGCCGGGCATGGTGGCACATGCCTGTAGTCCCAGCTATTCGGGAGGCTGAGGCAGTAGGATGGCTTAAGCCCAGGAGTTTGAGGTTGCTGTGAGCTAGGCTGATGCCATGGCACTCACTCTAGCCCGGGCAACAGAGTGAGACTCTGTCTCAAAAAACAAAACAAAACAAAAAAAACAGCCATAGCTGTGTGCAATTGAAACATAGAAGAACCTCCCTGTGGGCTGGGCTTATGGTTTCATGAAACCCATGAACAATCTCATGCCCCCGTGTCAAACACTCACCCTAGGGCAGGCCAAGAGTCTTTGGCCCTGCAATGGAAATTTCCAAAGGAGATGATACTGAAAAGACACAGAATGTAGGCTTTTGTAGAGGTTAAGGACTAAGGGAAGTTTATGACATATAGGTGGAGCTCTGTGGAAATGTTACTGCAGCATCTAGTTTATGGTTTAAATGAAGGAATTGAAAAACAAATATATTGGTTTGCTACAAATGTATGAGTTAAATCCAGATGGCCCCTCAGGGTGGCAGGGGCTGATCATGTTCAAGTCAAAGCCAGATTTTGAGAATCGTGAATCATCTTAAGAAAGAAATGAACGAGCAGGCTTGGAGTTAACATTTTAAGAATAGCTCTCCTGGCCAGGCTTGGTGGCACCTGCCTGTGGTCCCAGTGCTTTGGGAGGCTGAGGTGGGAGGGTCGCTTAAGGCCAGGAATCCAACGCTGCAGTGAGCTATGATCATGCCACTGCACTCCAGCCTGGGTGACAGAGCGAGACCCTGTCTCAGAAAAAGAAAAAAGTTTCCTCATAAGACCCCTTGCTGTGCCACAGCGCATAAAATCCACTTCTTGTGGAA
Organism: Lemur catta; assembly: GCF_020740605.2. Classification (NCBI taxonomy): domain Eukaryota; kingdom Metazoa; phylum Chordata; class Mammalia; order Primates; family Lemuridae; genus Lemur; species Lemur catta. The sequence continues at coordinate 22,774,405 of NC_059136.1, forward strand.
TAGCTCTCACAGCTCTGGGCTGCACACAGCTTCTCATTTTTATTGGATTGTACTGGTTTTGAATTCTTTGTTGGTTTTGACTCATCTTTGTAATTAGGTGATGAAATTGATTTCTTTTTATCATTTTATTTTCAGCATGTGTCTGTCTCCCCACAGAGACTCTGGGTCTGGCCTCAGCTCTGCCCTATTTTCCATAGCCCTGAGCCCAGGGCCCCTCTCTAGGGATTGGAGTGTCCTTCTCTTTTCAAAAGTGTCTTGGGAGTTCTGTGGTGATGTGGGGTTATTGGGATCAGGATTTCTATGAGAAGCCGTGTTGGGATTTTTGACAAGAATTGTGTTGAATTATTGATTATTTTGGGAAGATAGACATTTTTATTATACAATCATGTGTATGATGTACAGTATTTATAAAGTCTACAGTAGTGTACAGTAGTGTCCTAGGCCTTCCTTCCCATTCATTCACCACTCACTCACTGACTCATCTGAGCGACTTTCAGTCTTGCAAGCTCCATTCTTGATAAATGTCCTAAACAGGTGCACCATTTTTTGTCTTTTATACTACATTTTTACTGTACCTTTTCTATGTTTAGATATGATTGGCTACACAAACACTTACCATTGTGTTACAGTTGCCCACAGTATTCAGTACAGTAACATGCTGTACAGGTTTGTAGCCTAGGAGCTCCACATGTAGTGGCTATACAATCTAGGTTTGTGAAGTAAACCCCATGATGTTGGAAAAATGATGAAATCACCTAAGAACGCATTTCTTAGAACATGTCCCTAATGTTAAGTGACACACAACTGTGTAAAGTATTCCACATGTATGAAGATGGTGTATTTTCCAATAAAGTTTTATATTTTTCTCCACAAAGGACTTGTATAGTTTTTAAGGTGTATTTCCAAGTATTTTATCAATGTTATAGCTCTAGTTTTTATACGTTATATCTTTTTCAAAAGTCATACTTTCTGATTGTACATACTTTTGATAGTACATAAAAATCGATTTTTATATATCAGTCTTGTTTTTTTACACCTTTGCTGAGCTCTCATTAAACCTAAAGAGTCATTGTCCAGGCCGGGTGTGGTGGCTCACGCCTATAATCCTAGCCCTTTGGGAGGCCGAGGTGGGTGGATCGCTCGAGGTCAGGAGTTCGAGACCAGTCTGAGCGAGACCCCGTCTCTACTAAAAATAGAAATAAAATATCTGGACAACTAAAAATATATATAGAAAAAATTAGCCGGGCATGGTGGTGCATGCCTGTAGTCCCAGATACTCGGGAGGCTGAGGCAGTAGGATGGCTTAAGCCCAGGAGTTTGAGGTTGCTATGAGCTAGGCTGATGCCACAGCACTCACTCTAGCCAGGGCAACAAAGCGACACGCTGTCTCAAAAAAAAAAAAAAGAGTCATTGTCCATCTTCAGGATCTCCTGTGATGCTGGCAGGTCTTTGAGAATGAGGCTGAGTGAAACCAGGGAGGGCCAGCACCCCATCCCAGCAGTCCAGCCTGCGCCCTGCTGTCTCTGTGATATGGTGACACCCTTTTTCAGGCTTGGGATGCTTTCTTCCATTTCTAGACTTTTTAATTGTGAATGGATGTAGGATTTTATCAACTGTGTTTTCTGAAACTTTAACATTGGTGTCATGTGTCAAATTTTGTATCCTCAAAAAGATATGAAGTTCTGGCTAGGCGCAGTGGCTCACACCTGTAATCCCAGCGCTTTTGGAAGCTGAAGTAGGGGGATCACTTGAGCCCAGGAGTTCAAGGATATGGTGAGCTCTGATGACATCACTGAACTGCATGACCCTGTCTCAAAAAAAAAAAAAAAAAAAAAAAAGATATCAAAAGAGAAGGAAAGAAGAAAAAAAGATATGAAGTCATAATCTCCAGTTCCTGTGAATGTGACCTTATCTGGAAATAAGGTCTTTATAGGTAAAATTTGTTGAGGTGAGGTCCTACTGCAGTAGGGTGGGTCTTTAATCCAATATGACTGGTGTCCTTCTGAGAAAACAGCCATGTGAAGATAGAGACACGCAGGGAGAAGGCAGCTCTGTGACCATGGAGGCAGGGATTGGAATGATGCATCTCCATGCCATGGGATGCCAAGGATTGCCAGCAGACACCAGAAGCTCAGAGACAAGCATGGGACAGCTTCTCTTGAAAAGCCCTCAGAAGGAACCAACCCTGCTGCCACACCTGGATTTCAGACTTCTGGCCTCCAGAGGTGTGAGAGAATGAATTGCTGTTGTTCTAAGGCACCCTATCTGTGGTGCTTTTTTATAGCAACCCCAGGAAATTACAACTGGCAGTTTTTTTTATTCTATATTTCTTACATTCCTGAGATACTCCGTCCATGTGGTTTGTTGTTGTTTTTTTTTTTTTTTCCTGAGACAGGATCTTGCTCTGTCACTGGGTTAGAGTGCAGTGGTGTCATCGTAGCTCACTGCAACCTCAAACTCCTGGGCTCAAGGGATCTTCCTGCCTCGGCCTCCTGAGTAGCGGAGACTACAGGTGTAGGCCACCACACCTGGCTAATTTTTCTATTTCTTGCTCAGGCTGGTCTTGAACTCCTGGCCTCAAGCAGTCCTCCTGCCTCGGCCCCCCAAAGTGCTAGGATTACAGGCGTGCATCACAGTGCCTTTCCCCATATAGTTTTTTAATAGATTTAGGTTGCTATCATTTTATTTAGGATTTTTTTTTCTCATGTTGTTAAGTAAAGATGGCCTATACTTTCCTTCTCATTCTGTGTTTGACTTGGTTTCGTATCAGCATTGGGAACATTTCCTCTTTCTTCCGTCCTTTGAGACATAGTCTGTTCTGGGGGTGTATGACAAATGAATGCACTTGGATGCCATCCAGGCCTGCTGGTTTTGTGTGAATAGATTTTTAACTACTGATTCAATTTCTTTAAGCTTGAAGGAATATTCAGGTTTTTCTGTACCTTCAATCAAAGTTAATAAAATGTTTTTCTATTAAATGGTCCATCTTATCTAAGTTTACAAATATATTGGCATGAAACTATTCATAGTGTTCTTTCTATTTTGAAGTTTTCTCCTTCTGTGTAACCACACTGTTTCATTCCTGACGTGGTTTGTGCTTGCTCTCTCTCTCATTTAGTTTTGTGAGGGATTTTCTATTTTATTAGTCTTTTTAAAGAACCAACTTTTGGCTTTATTGAGCTGTCTTTTGTATCTTTGCTCTTATCTTTATTTCCTTCCTCCTACCTTGTTTGAGATTATTTCTTATTCTTCTTCTGGCTTCCTGCTTTGGAAGCTGAGCTCATTCATTTTCACTGTTTCTTCTAAAGTGAATATTTGAGGCCATACATTTTCCTCAACATATCCCTTTAGTTTTATTACACAATTTTTGGTATGTAGAATTTAAATTGTTCAATTTCAAATATTTTCTGATTTTAATTATACTTTATTCTTTGACTCATTTGTACTAATGGTTTAGAAACATCTTAATTCCCAAAACTGTAGTTTATTTTTGATTCTTCTTCTTGATTGCCAAATTAATTTCTTTTTGATCAGAAAGCATGATTTTTTTTTTTTTTTGTGAGACTTGCTTTGTGGGCTAACCCGTGGATTTTTGTAAATGATTTTATGACTTCTTCAGAAATAATTTGTATTCTCTTTTTGTTGGGCCCAGGGTTCTATGTATGTTCATTAGATCAAATCTGTTAATTGTGTTGATCAAGTTTCATACTAATTTTTTGTCTACCTGATCTTTCAATTCTGAGAGGTAAAGAAAAGGATGACAGATTTCTTGTCTGAAATAATGCAAGCCATAGACAATAGAGTGGCAAAAAGAAAAAATCCTGTCAATCTAGAATTCTAGACCCAGCAAAAATAATCTTTCAAAAATGAAGGCGAAACCAGGTTTAATAACTTAATATCTTTCTCTACTAATTCCATCATTTGTGTCAATTCTGGATCAGATTCAATTGATTAAGTTGTCTTATTACAGTTCATTTTGAGCAGGAACTTGAATCCTGTGAGGACAAGTTGCATCAGATACCAGGGGAAGTTGTCCCAGCAGAGGAAGCACCAGGTGCCACATCCCGCTGAGGGAGAACACAGTGCTCAGGGAACAGCAGGAGGCCAGTACTGCTCTGAGGAGCCAAGGGAGCTGGCATTCCCAGACATCAGATTAATTGCAGATGTTCATCTCTTGTAATTTGTGTTGACATTTTACAAAGGTACTGCTGAATATGGACATCAATGAGCAAATTATTTTAATTGAGCATATTCATTACTTGGAAGGTATTTATCAAATTCTGTTAGATTTTTTTCTGTTGATATTTGTCTTTTAGCATGTCATTTCATTGCAGATTAACCACTTCTAACTGAAAGTTAGGGAACAGCTCCTCAATTGCACAGTTAAATGGATTTAAACAAATTTCCTTTGCCCTTGCACTTAAATGAAGGGATGAAAAGCTGTGCTGGATATGTATTTTGGGGTCAGAAAATATATCTGCTACAAATTTGTGTGGGAAAGGAGATCTCACTTCTTGTTTTAATTTGACAGCATGAGAAGTAGATAAAGCACCTTGACATTACTTATGATTCAGACATTAGTTGTCATTGAAATGACTTTACTACAGTGTATGTTTCGCATTTAAGCACTGTGTACCTTGTAATTTTACGTTGAATTAATTAAGAAACGTTATCAAGTCTGCAACAAAAATTAATTTCCAAAACCATTCAGTGTTTAATGGTAGCTGAACAAGTTTTTCTCATTCAGAAAATTTTAATCTTGGCCCTGAGTAAAAAAAAAAAAAAAATAACAAGAAAACTTTACCACTGCTAAACTGTTGAACTGCTGTGTGGTAGGGCAAGTCAGGTTATTCAGTTTCTATTCCTGACAAAAAACTCATGGAACTGTTGATGGCAAAGCCCATGACAGTGAATGAAGTTCACTGTTGACACTGCCATTTCAATAACTCATGATAGATTCCAGTATGTTTCACAAAGTACTTACTAATGAATAATACAATAAATAACTATAGGCTTATATTTTCATATAACCTTAGATTTTCACAAGCTTTGTAAATTTGTCTACTTAAGCCTTTTCCTTATCCACACATATTCTAAACATGATCAGTCATAAAAATCTTAGCAGATTGTACTTCAGGGTTGTACTGAATTAGTATTTTCCCAACTTATTTGAAAATATCCTCTGCTGTAGTTGTTCTACACAGACAATTCGTAGAGGCTAATTCTTCAGTCACTTCAAACTCAACGTTGACTCTTTTAATAAACAATGACTTAGCAGTATCCATAGCGTCTGTCAGCTCATCAAGACTCAAGGAGGACCACTGGGCCACGGGACTGCTACATTGCTCTCACTGTCTCAGTTCTTCAGGCAGCTAATGCTGTCAAAAGGCTAATGGTCTTAAGCAAATTTATTTTCTTTAGACACATAGTTTGGCTGCTGAAATCAACAGAATTTAATTAGCTCACCATTGGAGAATAGCTTTCCCTGCTTGGGTAACAAATGAGCCACTTTCAAACATACTTTAGGCCAGGCGCAATGAATGGCTCATGCCTGTAATCCTAACATTCTGGGAGGCCAAGGTGGGAGGATTGCTTGAGGTCAAGAGTTCAAGACCAGCCTGAGCAAGGGCAAGACCCCGTTTCTACCAAAAATAGAAAACATTAGCTGGGCATGGTGCTGGTGCTGGAAGCTAAGCTGATGCCACGGCACTGTAGCCTGGGTAATAGAGCAAGACTCTGTCTCAAAAAAAAAGCATACTTTCGCGTAAGGATCATTTTCATTTTTGTGAAGTAATTCTGCTGTGATATTCCATTTTTTTTTTTTATAATTTTTAAAAAAAAAATAGAGACGGGGTCTCACTGTGCTCATGCTGGTGTCAAACTCTGAGCTGCAGCTATCCTCCCGCCTTGGCCTTCTGGGAAGCTAGGACTATAGGTGTGAGCCACCACGCCCGGCTGAGATATTCCATTTTAGAGTTTCTCTTTCTTTTTTTTTTCTCTTTCTTTTGCATGTAAAGAAATGGAAGTGGATAGAGTTTCTCTTTCTGTTTAAAATTTCTCTGACCATTCTGTAAGTTGGGCATATTATGATGAGTACTTGCTCTAATAATGTTGACATAATGTTCTTTTAGCACAGCTATAGTATCACTGCATAATGAACATGATCTCCATCTAATTCAATAGCTCAATAACCCACACTCCTCTGGTCCTTCAAAGCATGACATTCAAGGTCCACTTTTCTTTTCTTGTTTTGACATATGGGTAATAAAAACAGAATAGGCCGGGCGAGGTGGCTCACGCCTGTAATCCCAGCACTTTGGGAGGCTGAGGCAGGAGAAGCACTTGAGGCCAGGAGTTTGAGTTGCAGAAAGCTATGATGACGACACTGCACTCTAGCAGCCCAGACAACAGAGAGAGACCCTGTCTAAAAAAATAATAAAACGTCATAGTATGGTGCTGAACACTGTCAAGTTATAGGTGTGTCTTTGTGATTTTCAGGGTCCCCAGCAGCAGTGTGAGCCTTGAGCACACCTCCTCTGGTCTCTGTTGTGATGACTCAGTGTCCCTATTGTGGTGCAAAAGCAGCCACAGATGATACAAGAGCAAATCTGCCTATATTCCAATAAAATGCTACTAATGGACTCTGAAATTTGAATCTCATGTAATTTTCCCATTACAAAATAATATTCAATATATTTTTTTCCACCATTAAAAATATAAAAACCATTTTTAGCTTACAGACTGTGCAAAAACAGGTAGTGGGCTAAAGTTGGCTGTGGTTTGCTGACCCCTGACTTAAAGTGAACTGCAGCCTTTTCATTGTGGCTGATCTGGAGGGCCCTATGGTCAGGTCCCTCTGCACCCTAGCCCAGCTCACTGCCTCAGCACAGGGGCCTCCTTTCTGCCCCTTGGCCTTTCCCCTTGGTTCCTTCTACCTGGTCCCCTGTCTCCTCCACTCCCTCCCCAAGAGTTGTTCCTGTCTCCCTAGTGGCACTCCCTGTTTTAGTCCCACAGCCACCTGAGGTTTTGGATTGTTCCTTGGCAAACGCCCTGGGACAGGAGCTCCATGGGAGTAGGAGTGTTTCTGCCACACACCTCACGTTCCTGCCCAGGCCCAGCACATCTGCACAGGTCTGGGGCAAAGGTGACAGGGCCCAGACACAGCCCTGGGTGCTGGTGGCTGGAGGCGGGACTGGAGAGGGAGCTTCAGCATGCTGGGGACTCTGGAAGCTGTGATGCCATCTGAGTCCAGCAGGAGAAGGAACCTCTGGTGTCTTAGAGTCCACGGTGCTTCCAGGATATTGAGGTGAAGGTGGCAGCTAGATGGAAAGCAGCTTCTCATATGTCCCCCAGGAGGTGATATGTCCCCAGCTTGTGAGAAGGAGCCCTGACCAGGCATAGGCAAAGCTGCAGTGAGCACAGGGAGCCTGCAGGGTGGTTGATGGCTACAACTGTGGACGATGCCAGATCTCCTTGGCTCTCACACAGGGCCTCAGCTGTCTTTTGGTGACCAGTCAGAAACAGCAGGAGGGATGCAGCACTGATGACGTAGACGTAGGTGTCTTATAGATGTGCTTGCATATGTCGTTTTTCATATTTCCAGCTTTTTGTTCCATAGCATAATTATGTGTTTGAGGATATTGACCGCCAATCAGTGTGACATTTGCCATTCATTTATTCAACTTTTTTAAAAAAACAATGACATTAGACATTTTTATTAGAGAAGCAATCACATTAGTCATAGGAAATACATATAATTTCATAGAAGAAAATAAATACCTCACTACTTAGTGCCATCTACTATAGGCTGAACATATCTAGTCCAAACTCCAAAATGCTCCAAAATCTGAAAATTTTTGAGCCCTAACTTGACATCACAAGCAGAAAATTCCACACCTGTCCTCATGTGATGAGTCACAGTCAAAATGATGTTTTATGCACAAAATTATTTAAAATATTATATAAAATTACCTTCAGGTTATGTGTGTAAGATGTATCAGAAACATGAATGAATTTTGTGTTTAGACTTGGGTCCCATCCCCAAGATAGCTTATTATATATGCACAAATATTTCAAACTCTGAAAAAACCTGAAATCTGAAACACTTCTGATCCCAAGCATTTTCAGTAAGGGATACTCAACCTGTATTAATTTTGTGGCAAATGCCTTTGCAGTTTTTAAAAATATTCTACGACATTCCAGCAACTGCATTGTATTTCTTAGTATGAACAGTGTCCTCACCTGGTGCCTGTGGTTAGACACATGATTTGTCTCCAGTCTTCTTGCTTTGTACAAAGTTTTTAATTCTTATCTACTAACTTCTTATATATATATTTGGGTCAATATTTGGGCTTTTTGTTGTATTCCAGGATCTACTCCTCTACCACTACCACATTGTTTTAATTATGTTGCTTTGTATTACTGTTTATATCAAGTGATACAAATGATCTCATCTCCCATTATCCTTTCTCAATTTTTCACAGCAATTTTTACATAGTTTTTTTTGGGGGGGGTGAGCTTTCTAAATGTAAATTTTTATTAGAATTATGTTCAATTTATTAACTAATTTAGAAATAAATTATATCATTATTGTTTTGCCATCTACCATTATGTATTTCTCTGTTATATATTCAAGTCTTCCTTTATGTATCTCAATAAAACTTTATAGTTTTATTCATATTGATCCAACATATTTCTTGTTAATTTATGCCTAGGACTTTTTTTCATCTTTGTTATTGTTGCCATTTGAAGGTGAACTTGGGTTCCGAGTAGAGTAGTGGCTGCTGATACACAGAAAGCCTGTTGATGTCTTGGTTGTAAGTGAAGATGACACTTCCCCAGTCTCCCCTAGTACTGATAGTAGTTTTTCAGTTGATTCTTTTAGTTTTTCTAAGCTGACAGCTAATGATAATTTTTTAATCTTTTTTTGAGATATTTAAATCTCTTGCTTTTTTTTCTTGTCCTATTGCATTGACTAGCACTTCTAAAACTGTATTACATAATGGTGGTGAGAATAAATCTCACACCAACCTTAATGAATATGCTTTCAGCCTTCTGCTACTATTATGAAGGTCTTGAGTTTAATATGGATATTCTTGATGGGGTTAAGTAAATTTATTCTACTTCTGAACTACTGAGTTTTTAAAATCATGAATACATATTGATTTGATGTACATGCCTTTTGAATATCTGTCAAGATAATCGCCCACTCAGTTGTTCATTTCACAGATTTTGTTGAGTGTCTGTGGTGTTCCAAGCCCTAATGTCAGAAGCTGCAGTCTCCATAAGGGTATTTCTGACCAGGCTTCCTTCTCAGGTCATCTCTCACATCTGGTTGAAGCTGTGATTCTCACTGACCCCATCGCTGTGCCCTTTGAACAGTAGCCCTAGGTCCAATGGTTCAAGCTCCAGAATTCCAGGATAGGGCGGTTGCTGTCCCAGCCTGTCTCACAGCCTTTGGATGGGCCACAGTGGGACCGTCCCTGCTGAAAGGAGGCAGGCTGAGGCCAAAAGAAATACCCATTTGGACTGATGAAAGGACAGCTTTGTGTGCTGGAGCCAGGATTGGGTCATTACTAGGAAACTGAAGCAGCAACACCAACATTCTTATGTCAGGGGAAGGCCAGTTATTTTAATTGTTCCATATTTTTAAAATTATTGCATTTATGTTCATGTTTTTTTCATTTTGCTGTATTTCAGTTCTTCACCACCAGGAGTTTTCCTTGAGAAGGACTATGAAATTTACCGGGATTACAGTGCAGACGGCCAGCTTCTTCACTACAGGTACAACCTGCTGTCTCAGGCATGGCCCGTCTGCTGATATGAGGGTGGCTTCCTTGATGCGTTGGGTATGGGTTAACTGGAGACCAGTCTGGCTCAGCAGGAAGCAGCTAGTGTGGGGGGGCCAGCACAGCCGCCTCCACCGGAGTGCTCGGAAAGTCTGGAAGCTGTAAGCTTCTGGGGCCTGGGTAGAGGCCACTGAGAACTGTCCCCGGACCCACAGGCACATCCTATCTTGGAAGAACCTTGCCACTTCCTAGTTTAGGCAGCTGTGGAGCCCATGGCACTTCCCTCAGCCCCTGGTAGAGGACCAAGGTCCTGGAGGATCCTCAACGTGTGGTCCTCCCCAGGCAGCACTTTCCAGGCCCAGTCTGGAGGATCAGTGTTAGTTGTAGGGAAGAGGGGGTGGCCTTTAGCCTCTCTCAGCCCTGGGTCAGCCTTGCAGAGCATTGGACTGTTCCAGAGACCACCCTCAGGACCCTGGCACCTTCACACTGGGTGGGTGGGGTCCTCCCTTGGCCTCCTGATGCAGCTGAGCAGTCGCCTAGACTTTTCCTTCCTTGCCTTAGTGACTAGTTTCCTATGGGGGACACAGGGCTCAGGGCAGAGTGTGGTTTGTTTGTTTGTTTGTTTTTCGAGACAGGGTCTTACTGTGTTGCCCAGGCTGGTCACGAACACCTGGGCTCAAGCTATCCTTCCACCTCAGCTTCCCGAGTAGGTAGGACTACAGGTGCTCATCACTGCAGCTGGCTTAGGGCACTATTTCTATGGGTGGCCTGGGTGTCCCCAGTGTGGGCCACCCAGGAGCAGCGTCATGACTGAGGAGAAATTAGAAGACCTGAGCAGGCTTTGGCAGTTTGCCCAGTTGAACAAGTGAAGTATGGCAGTGTAACTAGGTTTGTTTGAGTTTGTATTTGCTAAACACCAGGCTGTGGAAGGAATTTGAGACCACCCTGGTCCCAGCAGTGTGGCTATCTGATCATGGCCACATTTCAGAGCCTTCCTGTTCTTCCAAGTCCCCATCGGTGAGACAGGCCAGGGCAGCAGCTGACTCGGTGGTTCCTGTGAACTGACCAAGTCTGTGGAGGAGCCATCCTCACTGCAGATCAGGTTGCGGCTTTGGTCACCAGACTTTTGTTTCCCTGTGGACTGAGCAGGACTCTAGCAGACCGAGGTAGCTGCACCCTTTATGGTGCATATGTCCACCTGGTTTTTGGTGGACAACAATGCCACCCCCAGAGTGTCATTGCCCCCCAAAGCCAAGGTTCACTGGGGATATCTCTGACATCCTCTACAGGCTTCGGGGAAGCAGGTGTACCATGCCACTGCAGCTGTCAGGTGGGGTGAAGAGGATCTTCTGGGCCTTCCTGGGGGTGGGTAGCAGGTCCAGAGCTGAGCCCACCCCAGTGTCCTGCCCCTCTCACCCCTCCCAGGCCACTCTGCTAGCTCAGCCTCCTTTGGCCCCATGGAGCCACCTACAGCCACACAAGCTGACTCACTGGGTCCTGGTCTCACCAAGGTCCAAGAATCTTCTTTGAGGTCCCTGGGCCCCTCTTCCACCCAGTGGCTGTACTTGCTACAGCTGCTGCCTTGTGTGTTCTGCCCCTCTGAGCACTCACTGCCTTGCACCTTGCTGATGATTCCACTTGAGGATCCCATTGGGACCACTGGTGTATCAGTCTGTTGACAGTGTGAGCAGCTGCGTTTCTGGGTTGTCAGTTAAGGATTGGAGACGGAGACCACACGTCCACACTGAGCTCTGTGGGATCTCTATATCCTGGGACTTGGCGGCAGAATACATGCCACCTTGTCAGCTAGCCCAGCGTGTCTGCTGTGAGCACCACCCCAGCCTGAGGGATGCTTCCTGCCTTCGGCCAGTGTGGTCTGTTCTAGTCCAGTGACTTGGTTGGGGGCTACTCTGTGCCAGGCAGCTCAGCTACCCTCCAACCCCTCTACCCACTGCTGTTGTCCTCATCACCAAGACCATGGGACCAAGGTCCGGGGATGTCTGGAGGAAGAGGCTAGGTCCGGAGGAGGGGTGCCAGCTAGGGTGCAAGAGCAAGGCACTCACCTCAATGGGGTTTCTGCATCCTGTGCTGACACGTGTATTTTTAACAGGGAGGGTGGAGCAAGTGAGGGAAGTACATGGTCAGACCCCGTCCTGATTCGTTCTCAGTCCTTTTTGCTGAGAATCTATAACATCCATGTGTTCTCATGGTGAACAGAGGTGGGACTTGCACTCACCAGATCATCAATTGCTTGAAAGCAGGCCTGTGTGTGCCCAACTGAATCTGCCAAGCAAGTTCTTATCATCCAAGTCTCATGATCTATGGCTTCTGGAAAGGGAAGTATTTTTTCCCTGGGAGGTTTTAGTGAGAGGGCCCACTGCATAGCTTGGGCAGAGCCAAGCACAGTTACAGAAGGTGACGACATCCCTGGGGCAGAGTGCTGTGTGTGCCAGGGTCCCGTGCAGAGCTCCTCCTGAGGGAGCATCTGGCTGGACTCCCACCAGGGGCTGTAAGGGTATGAGCTGCCACTACCTTCCAAGTGCTTCCAAAAAGTGAGGGAGGGAACTGGTACCCAGCCCCACACCTGTCCCACTGGCTTGCAGGAAGGGACCAGAGCCAGCCAAGGCTTGCTGGGCTCTGGAGGCCTGGACGGCCACTCTGTGCCCCAGGCATGCCTGGCACTTCCTTTCACAAGCCATCCTCAGTGTAGAAGATCAGCATGATGTCATGTGGGGTGGCAGGAAATAAAGCCCCTGTGAGATCAATTGTAAAAGAAAGCCAGGAGCGGATGCAGTCCGGGGATGCAGCGAAGGCCGCCCCAGCCAGTCAAGCAAATGGCTTCTAGTACTCTCTGCTCATTGGGATAAAAAAATAAGTACCAGCTTGATACCAGCACTCAAGAATTCAAATGAAGAGATTACATCCAGATCAGCAGCTGAAAATGGAGTTGCTGAGCTCACTCTCCCTGCGATTCTCCAGGACCTTCCCAGGTCATAGTCGCCACCCTGGTGTTTTCACATCTTGCAAGGTGGACGCACATGGGCTTTGGGTTTCTTGTGGTGGAGAGCGGAAGTTCCAGATGTAGAGCTCCAGTAGTGACATCTCATGCCCCGAGTAGGGGCAGCTCTGGGGATAGGGGTCAGTGGGTTTGAGAAATATTTAGAAGGTGATGTTGGCAGGATGTGGGGACAGTGTGAGGGAGACAAGCAGGCCAAAACGCAGTGCTCTAGCCAGAGTGTCCATGGGGTCCCACCCAGGAGCGAGGGCAGACCTGCTTGCCAGGACGTCAGCAGCACGTCGTAGCTTTAAGAGTGGGTGTGCTAACCCAGCCTGGGCAGGACTCACAGGGGAAGCTGACCTCCACAGACAAACCTAAGGATGGGGTCTTCGGGGAGGAGGGGATGCAGGAGGAAGCCTGTCCAGGAGCTGCCATGCCCCAATGACTGCTGGAGACCCCTGGGCAGGGACAGCAGTGAGGACACCCCCAGCATCAGTGGTTGTGAGGGCTCAGGGTGACCCAAGCACTAAAGAGGGAAATTGTTTTTCAAACATAATTTCAGACGTATGGCTACTTCTGGTTCTGTGTGAGCATAACCATGTCTGCACTTACCAATTTTGGTGCAGAGGTTTTCTTCTGAAACCTGCGATCTGTTCCCCTTGTTCTTAGGCATCCCCACACACGGCCACAGAGAGGCACTCTGGCTTTGGTGTTGTTCTCGTTTTGGTTTTGTGCAGTGTACTCAATTCTTCCTTTGCAAATAGGCCCTGGGAGACATGGCCTGCAGAGCGCTGAGCTGAATCAAGCCGTTGTCCCTGCCCTGCCTGCCTGACTTCTAGCATCTCCAGGTTTTCCAGCTTCCCTTGTGGTTTGAAAATGTCCACTGAACACCCTGTATTGGGGGTGGCTGATTCCATTTCATTTAGAGATGGGGGGAAGGTTTCTTGCCCTGGTGCCTCCACCCTGCAGAGCTCTGGTACAGGAGTTAGGGAAGGAGTGAGGAGGAGAAGTTCGGGTTTGGGGAATGTGAGGAGAGAGAGCTCTGAGGTCCTGCCTGCCCCTGGAGAGATGGGATGACCTGTGCTCAGGAGGAGGGCCTGGGAGGCCAGCTGGGGAGGCTGGGCTGGGTGGAGCGGGCGGACACATCCCAGGAGGAACCCTGGCAGGCAGCTGAAGGCACAGAGCCATTGAGGCTGCCCAGGGGCCCCAGGGGTGAGGGGCGGCAAGCTCAGCCAATGGACTAAAATGACAGTGGGCGGGGCAGTGGGGTCGGGGGAACACAGGTGTGGGGCTGCAGAAAGATCTGGCAGGGCTCGGGAGCTGCCCTGCCTGGACTGTGGAAGGGCGAGTGAGGCAGGGTGTGGTCTCAGGGCCTCTTAGTGCATCCATCTGTGACATGGAGCCTATGACTCAGGGGCCTTGCATGGGCCTTGGGCATACTTTGAGCAGGTGCTCGGCACACGGACTTGCAGCCAAGCGGTCTCCCCTCCCCATGGTCTGCATGGCCCATTTCCTCCCTCTTCTGCCCTGACTGGGCCAACCACTCTCAGTTCCCCGAATAGAGTGTGTTATCTGACCAGCAAGCCTTTCGGTGACACTCACCCTCGCCCTCCTTGCAACCCGTGGCTTCTTGTCCTATTTCAGGGACCCCAGCTGACAGCTGGGGAGGTGCCTCCTCAGGCCACAGCCCAGCACCTGTGTGGTGAGTGTTGGCTGCGCCCTATACTCCGCCTAGCATGGAGGCTAAGGCAGTATCTGTAGAGTGGTAAATGGAGGCACAGATGTGCAAAAATAAAGGTTCACATTTACTGAGTGTTTTCTGTGTGTCCTCAACTAAGGACTTTATTATACACACATCGTGTTATTGAATCTTCATAATAACTGATGAGGAAACTGAGACAGAAAGATGTTGAATGAAACCTAAGCCTGCGGCAGGGAGTGACAGGTGGTGTTCAGTTCTGGATCTCTTGGGCTTCGCAGCCTTTCACACCATATCTCCCCAGACAGTGGGGGTTGACGCTGCAGCCAGCCCTCAGGGAACTGGCTCTACTGTCCCCTCCACCTGGCTGGCCCCTGGTGGCAGATAGGAGCAGCCTCCAGCAGCCAAGAGGAGAAATCCCAGGAACGAGCACCCTGGCCATGCCTCCCCCATCACCCAGGTGATGAGAAGTTGTAGCCAGAGAGACCCAGCATCAGTCAGGGACAGAAGCAGCAGGACCAGACTGCCCATCTGGCTTGTTGAGATGGTCAGGATTTCCAGTGGATGGACTTATCGGAGACCAACCTCCACACTCAGAAACAGCTGGGCAAGCTAAACAGAACATACAGTCACTCTGAAGTCCTCAGAGGTCTTGCATGACCTGGAGATTGGTGGCCCTGGCACATGTGTGGTGCTGCCCCTCAGGATGATCCGAGAGGCTGAGCAGCTGAGCGGGCCTTGGGGGATTCCTCCAGGCTGGAAGGCCAAACATCCAGTGTTTAGGAACCACCAAAAAGCTGCCTCAGCTCACGGTCTGTGCTTATATTCCTGAAGGGCTACACCTAAAAATAGGGTGAACCATAATTAGACCAGCCCTCAAGGCATGAGCACGGCATCCAGTCACCTCAGCCTCAGACAGGGTTTGGGTGATCTGCCCTTACTCTAACTGCCCACCAGAAACAAGTAAATGCAAAGCCCAAATTATCTCTATAATTTTTCATACATAATGACCAAAATTGTAGTCTAAATTTATCAGGATTTATTAAAAATAGAAACAGACCCACAGATCCACATTTTGGAGTTATCAGACACAGACTGTAATTAATATGATTTATATACATAAAATATTAAGTGGCAATTAAAAATAATCAAATTGATACTTAAAACTGAAAAATACAACAAAAATTAAGAAATCAATAGATGGGTACTATGGTCTGAATGTTTGTGTCCCCCCGCCCACTGCAAATTCATATGCTGAAATTCCAACCACCAAGCCGATGGCATTAGAGGGTAGAGCCTTTGGGGGATGATTAGGTCATGAGGACAGATTGAGGGATTAATGAATGGGATTAGCGTCCTTATAAAAGGCAGCACAAGAGACCCCTCACCCCTTCTACCATGTGAGGACACAGCATCAAGGGACCATCTATGAACCAGAAAACAAGCCTTCACCAGACACCAGATCTGCTGGCACCTGGATCTAGGACTTCCCAGCCTCTAGAACTGTGAGAAATAAATTCCTATCGTTTTTAAGCTACCTAGTTTATGGTATTTTGTTATAGCAGCCTGAACAGACTAAACCAATGGATTTAAGAGCAGATTAAACACAGCTGAATAGAAAATTGGTAAATTGGAAAATAGATCAGAAGAAAATACTTATTCTTAAGTATGGAGAGGCCAAGGGATGGGAAGTACAGCATGAAAACCACATGGCATAGAGTGAGAAGGACTGTAATTGGATTCCCAGAAGAGAGGAGAGAGGAAATAGGGTAAATTAACAATTGAAAAGATAATAGCTAAAAGTTTTCCAGAAATCACAGAAGATGTCAAGCCACAGATTTAAGAAGTGCTGTGAACCCCAAGTGAGAACCACACCTGAGTAGGCTGGGGGAGGGGGCCTGCTCATCTCTTCCTGGACAGTGTCCTGGGTGCAGGACCAGTGAGTGGTGCACATGTGGGCGTCCTGTCCACTTCCTGCCCAGCAGTGTGGCCCAGGGGAGTGTTGCCCATGTAATCAATGAGCCAGTGAGGCTCAAAAGAGGCCCAACAACTAGCGCAACTCCCATTGGGTAGAGGGTCCAGCATTTGGACAGTGCGGCCCTCAGGGATTGTGGGTGTTGGTGGGAGCTGGAGGGACAATGTTGTCTGGGTCCAGGTGAAAGTGGTAACTTGGGACAGTGTCAGGAGAAAATGGTCAGTCATCTTGGAGCTCACAGGAGCCTCTGGCTGAAAAATGGAGCCCTGAGATGCTGGTGCTGTGCCCTGCTGGGCTCAGCTAGACTCCTGGGGCCATTGGCAGTTGACCCCACTGCTGATAGAAGCACAGGCAGGCTTTAGGCCCAGGAGTGAAGCCTGTAGCAGGGCTCAGTGTATGGTTCAGGAAAGATGCACGTGGAATCCAGAGGCAAGAGATCCCTGGGAGGTCCTCAGTTACAGAAGCAGCTGTGTGCCTGGTGCTGGGCTGGAGACAGGAATGGGCAGCAGCCATTATGGAGAGCCCTGGAGGGGAGGGCTATGGGCTGGGCAGTGCATGGACCAAGAAATGGCGCACAGATAGTTTCCAGGGAGGCAGGGTGGGGAGAATGCTGTGGGCCCAGGCTCCCCCACTTTCCCTGAGTAACCATGCCCGTCCACTCCCCACACAGGACCTCCTCGCTCCGGTGGAACTCAGGCACGAAGGAGCGTGTGCTCATCAAGGTGGCTGACCGTGAGCCCAGCTTCCTTGCCCCCCAGGGCAATGGCTGCCCCCCAGACAGTCAACCCGGGGGCCGCTCCCGCAGACCCTCTGGCAGCCAGCACTCGCCCAGCTTACAGACCTTCTCTCCAGAGGCTGACGGCACCGTCTTCTTCCCAGAGAGGAGGCCATCCCCCTTCCTAAAGAGGGCTGAGCTCCCCGGCAGCTGTTCCCCGCTGCTGGCCCAGCCCCGAAAACCCTCCAGTGACTCACAGCCCTCCTCCCCACGCTACGGCTATGAGCCACCCCTCTACGAAGAGCCCCCAGTGGAATACCAGGCTCCCATCTATGATGAGCCCCCAATGGATGTGCAGTATGAGGCCAGTGGGAGCTTCCAGGCCAGTTCACCCCAGAGGTCGCCGGGACGCAAGCCCCGTGCCTTCCTGCCATCGTCCAAGCAGACGCCCCCCTCACCCTGCCAGCAGCTAGTGCTCACCAAACAGAAGTGCCCAGAGCGCTTCATGAGCCTGGAATACAGCCCCGCAGGCAAGGAGTATGTGCGGCAGCTGGTGTACGTGGAGCAGGCGGGCTCCAGCCCCAAGCTGCGTGCTGGCCCCCGGCACAAGTACACACCCAACCCTGGGGGTGGCTCCTACTCCCTGCAGCCCAGCCCCTGCCTGCTGAGGGACCAGCGACTGGGTGTCAAGTCCGGAGACTACAGCACCATGGAGGGGCCCGAGCTGCGGCCTGGCCCAGTGCACACACCACTGCTGCAGGCCCAGGAGGACACCATGTCCTGGTCCAGCCAGCAGGACACCATGTCGTCCACTGGCTACTCCCCGGGCACGCGCAAGAGGAAGAGCAGAAAGCCCTCTCTGTGCCAGGCCCCTAACACCCCTACCACCGACGGCCCAGGGGACCTGCTCTGCGACCAGCCCCTGGCAGAGGAACGGCCCCCCTGCGGGCCCAGCCTTGCCCCAATGAAGCGCACAGAGGATGAGGTGGATGGGGTGCGGGGCACTGCTGAACCCTTCCTGGCACAGGCTCGGCTGGCCTGGGAGGCACAGCAGGTCCACTTCCACATGAAGCAGAGGAGCAGCTGGGATTCCCAGCAGGACGGCTCGGGCTATGAGAGCGACGGCGCCTTGCCACTGCCCATGCCCGGGCCCGTGGTGCGCGCCTTCAGCGAGGATGAGGCCCTGGCCCAGCAGGAGGGCAGGCACTGGAAGAGGAGCACCTTCGAGAAGCTCGGCTTCCCCCAGATCCTGCTCGAGAAGAGCATCTCCGTGCAGACCAATCTGGCCTCGCCGGAGCCTTACCTCCACCCCTCACAGGTGAGGGGTACTGTGGTGAGGTCAGGAGTCCCCAGGCCCCCAGGCCGGCCCGAGAGCTTGGGGACAGCATGTGGGGCGGGTGGGTGAGCAGCAGGCCAGGCTCAGGTGTTTCTGGCGCCCACGATGTTAGTGTGGCACGTAGTGGTCCTTGTGCCTGGCATCTCGAGGCCCTAAGCACAACAGTGGGCTGTGAGGACACAGCTGGCGAGCTCACCCTGAGGCTTCCACAGAGGGTGACTTGGGGCTCTGAGACAGGCTCTTCGGGTCACTTGGAGCTGAGGCCATGCCCTGACTCCAGGCTGCAGAAGCACACAGAGGCCCACAGGGCAGCCTCCCGACACTGTGCCTGGGCCCTGAGGAAAGCGGCAGCTGGGGTATCAGGCACTCTATGGTGGTTCTCAGATCCAGTCCCCAGGTGGTGGCTCCCCAGGCAGGAAGAGCTGCTAACGAGGCCGGCCTGGGGTGTCGTAGCCACAGCTGGAGCCAGAGCAGAGACCCAGCCTGGCATGCTCCCCAGTGGTGCCAGGAGCAGGTGTGGTGCAACCCCCTCAGAGCCCACATGTGGCTCTGTCCAGCAGCTCAGTGCCTGAGCTTCAGTGTCGAAGATCCTCCCTCCTGGAGACCTCCAGGCCCCCAGGACTCCATGTGTTCTGATGCCCTTGTTTTCACTTCCTGACCCTCACTGATCACACCAGGCTGCTGCAGACACAGGAAGCCGAGGCTGAGGGCAGGCCTGGTGTCTCCTGGGTCTGGCTAGTGGCCTGAGAGCCAGGGAGGGTGAAGTAAGAATCCAAAGGGCCTCCTAGAGTGGAGATGGCCTGCCTCAAGAGTTGCCATGTGGCCTTACTGACCCTCCAGGCTGCATAGCTCACAGCAGCTTCCAGTCAGTGTGTCCACCCACTGCTTGTGATATGGAAAGAGGACAGGGCAGAAAGGCTTGGGCCACACAGGTCAAGGTTCCCTGAGAGCAACACAGGGAGGGAGGGTCCTCCTGGAGGACCAGCTCCCAGGGTAAAGGTGGAAAGAAGGGCCTCGGGGTCACATGGATGCCAGGAGAAGTGAGATTGGGATCTAGACACTGGCCTTACTCAGTGTGAGTTGCTGCTTTCTGCCCCTAAAGGAGGACGCTAGCACTTCCTTAGGAGGCAACAGCATGAGATCAGCCCCAGCCTGGGGATGGATCCTGATGCCTTCCTTCCCCCCTGCCATCAGCTGGGTCAGCATGGCTGTTCTGGCTGCTCTGCCTCACCGGGCCCCTCCTGGACCTCCCGCCTCAGGCAGCCTTGTGGTGAGCAGGGCAGCCTCTCACCTGGCTGGGTCAGGGGGGCCCCCAGCACATACTTCTGGGGCTGTGGTCAAGGTGGGTCAGCTGCCTGGCCCACTCCCAGCCGCTAACAGCTCAGCCGCATTTGTCCTTCTCAGTCTGAGGACCTCGGTGCCTGTGCCCAGTTTGAGAGCAGCCGGCAGAGCCGCAGTGTGATGCCCAGCTCCAGCTGCGTCTTCCCTACCTTCACACTGCGCAAGCCCTCCTCAGAGACAGACATTGAGAACTGGGCCTCCAAGCACTTCAACAAGCACACCCAGGGCCTCTTCCGGCGGAAAGTGTCCATCGCCAACATGCTGGCCTGGAGCAGTGAGTCCATCAAGAAGCCCATGATCGTGACCAGCGACCGGCACGTGAAAAAGGAGGCCTGTGAGCTCTTCAAGCTGATCCAGATGTACATGGGCGACCGGCGGGCCAAGGCGGACCCACTGCATGTGGCCCTGGAGGTTGTCACCAAGGGCTGGAGCGTGCAGGGCCTCCGGGATGAGCTCTACATCCAGCTGTGCCGGCAGACCACTGAGAACTTCCGCCTCGAGAGCCTGGCCCGTGGGTGGGAGCTCATGGCCATTTGCCTGGCCTTCTTCCCACCCACACCCAAGTTCCACTCCTACCTGGAGGGCTACATCTACCGGCACATGGATCCCGTCAACGACACCAAAGGTAAGGCCCAGTGTGCAGGACCCTCGGCACCTCCAGGCTCTGCTGCTAGCTCAGGTAAGGGCTGTGGAAGTCTCCTGATCTGTGTCAGGCAGCACCTGGATAGGTCCCGGCAGCCCCAACAGGGCCTGTCACACAGGAGTGCCACCTCTGAGAGGATGCACATGTCTCCTGAAAAACCCCACACCTGGGTTTCTGCTGGGACTTGGGGATTCTCAGGGGCCCTGAGAAGAGCCCCAGGCCATCCTGGCAGAAACAAGGACATGTGGCCTCAGTGTCTCGGCCAGCCAGTGTTCACTCTACTCCAAGTCCACCCTCCCTGACGTGGACAGGGCAGCAGTGGTCAGGCCCCTGCGTGCTTGCTTTCTGCTCCTGCAGCCTAGGGGTGGTGACCACCCTAGTGAGACTCAGGCCGTATGGGTCTGGATGAGGCATCCTCGCAGAAAGCTCCTGTGAGCAGGTCAAGTGTGATGATGGGCTTGTCGTGTTCAGGGCTAGGGAGACCTGAGTTGCCCCAGGGGTCAGAAGTTGGGGCCAGCACAGGTAGCCACTTGCTTATAGCTGCCTGGGGCCATGCAGGAGGCCAGATTGTGCCTAGGGCTCCCGTAGCTGATGTTCTGGGTCCGTCTGGGCCTGGGCTTGGGCCATGGTCCTGTCAGCCAGGCAGCTCCTATGTGGCTAACCTAGTAGCCAGACTGAGTCCCTGGCTGGTCAGAGTGAGCACAGGGCAGACCCATAGGCAGCTCCGTGTCTGTGGCAGGCCATCCATGCCAATGTTGTGGGCATCTACAGGGCACAGCCAGGGAGCCAACACCCAGACAAACGTGCACACATGCACACACACATGCATGCCCTCAGGTCAGACATGCACAGACTGATCTGCTGCAATGAGAGTCTACCCTTGCCAGGCCTTTGCCTCTGAAGAGATTGGGCCCCAGCCCAGATGTTGGGGGAAGTGGCCGCCCCACTGCTGAGGGGCCAGGGTGTGGGCTCACAAAGGCGGGGTGGAGGCTACAGGACTGTGGCAGGTCCTAGAGACAGTGCGTCAGGCATACCCACCATCCAGCACACCAGCTGCTTGTGGGAGATTTTGGAAGGCATGCATTTGTACCCTAGGCATGCGCATTTCGACACAAGATCACAGCAGAGGCAGTGTCTGGCTATGGAGGACCTGCGTGGAGTAGCAGAGCCAGGTGCTGAGCATCCTGCGTCTGGCCCTGTGGGCTATAGTGGGGTCTTGGTGAACTCCAGGCCTTGGTCTTCTTGGGCCTTTCTAGAAGCAGGTGGGGTCCTGGGGCTGTGTTCCTGTTGGCATCATAGTTCACCTTCTCAGCCTCTTCCAGAGGGGCCTTGAAATGTTGCACTTTGAGGTGGAGGCCGTGGAAATGTGTCTCCACTGTTCAGCACAGCACTCAGCCCAAAGTGGGAACCCTGAGAGTAAGCAAGTGAGTAGTTAGGGCTGCTGACCAGCAGATGTGTGGCTGGACCGTACCTGCTGGCTGGGGCTTCTTAGGGGAGTTTGTGTTCCAGGCCGCATTCGGGGGGGCCCCAGGACATTGCCCTTTACACAGAGGTTTGTGTGCCTTTGTCCTGATATCTTATGGGGTCCTGGCTGGCGTGTATAGGGGAATCAGGCCTCTGCCTTGGCAGCCATGGCTTCAAAGACCCCCCCCCCGCCATAAGGCACATGAGATCTCAAAGTACCATATGCGCCAGGGCCTCAGGGTCTGGGGTTCTGTTTGGTCCCACCAGCAAGTGGCCTGCATCCAGGCTGCCACATTAGGGTACCCTCACAGCTAGAATCCAGTCTGCAGCCACAAGATCTGCTCCTAGGTTCATCTGTGAGAGGCCCTGCTTGGCCCTGAGTCCAGATGAGAGGCTTCTACGTACAAGGTGATCGTCCCTTCTCAGATGGGCCTCACGCTCCCTCCAACCAGCCCCCTGTCCCTGGGAGGCGCCACTTTTCACATGCAGGTAACATTGGTCAGAAAGACAGGCCCCATCAGCACAGGAAGATGTAGCCTGTGCCTTGGAGGCCTTAGAAAAAGAAAACTGCAACCCACAGGGACAGGATACCTGTCTGCGGGCACATGTTCAGGGGCAGAACTGAGCCTGGCTCCCATGCCTGGTGCATTGCCCTCAACCACCTGCTTGCCTCAGCCTCAGGAACCCCTGATTGACTCATCCACCAGCATCTGTGTGACCTCCACTATGTGGTCACCACCCCCAGGGACCAAGGCACCGTGAAGTGAGCCCCAGCTCAGCCTGTCCCATGTGTGGCTGTACCTTTTTGCCAGGCACCAGCTGGGAGTCTCCTGGTTTGTGCCCAGGACCTCCCTCAACAGGCCCTCGACAGAGACATTGAGGCACACTTGGTGGATACAACAGACTTCACTCTCCCACCTGTTCCACAAAGGTAGTACCTGTTCCACTACTATATGAGCACTTTGGAAGGCTGCAGACCCTGAGGGCTTTTACCCACTGCTCAGCTGCATGCATTCAACAAGACTTCCTGGAATCTGGTTCATGATGACAAATTGCACATTTGCTTTGACTCTGCCTTGAACTCTTGCCAAAAAAAAAAAAAAACTGAAGATTTAGAACAAAGGAAGGTGAATATAAATAAACATTAAAAAAAAAACAATAGTGAAGGAATCTTTAGAACGCTAAAAAAACCCACAAAGGAATGTCAGATGGTGCAGCCGCTATGGAACATAGTATGGTGATTCCTCAAATAATTAAAAATAGAGGCCAAGTGTGGTGGCTCACGCCTGTAATCCCAGCACTATGAGAGGCTGAGGTGGGAAGATCACTTGAGCTCAGGAGTTCAAGACCAGCCTGAACAAGAACGAGACGCTGTTTCTACTAAAAATAGAAAAAATTAGATGGGCATGGTGGCAAGTGCCTGTAGTCCCAGCTACTCGAGAGCCTGAGGCAAGGGGATTGCTTAAGCCCAGGGGTTTGAGGTTGCTATGAGCTAGGCTGATGCCACTGCACTCTAGCCCGGGCAACAAAGCAAGACTCTGTCTCAAAAAAAAAAAAAAAAAGAATTACCATGTGACCCAGCAATTCTACTTCTGGGTCTGTACCCAAAAGAAATGAAAGCAAGGATTCTAGTAGATATTTGTACACCCATGTTCATAACACATTATTCACAGTAGCTAAAAGGTGGAAATAACCCATGTGTCCATCAGCAGATGAATGGATAAACAAAAGGTATATACCAAGTGGTATATACATAAAGTGGAAAATTATTCAGCCTTAAAAAGGAAATTCTGACACATGCTACAACATGGATAAACCTTGAGAATATTATGCTGGTGAAAGAAGCCAGTCACTGAAAGACAAAGGCTATGATTCCACTTCTGTGAGGTGCCCGGGGTAGTCGAATTCACAGGTACAGAAAGTAGAAAGGTGGATGCCAGGGACTGAGTGTAGGGAGAAATGGGGAGTTAGTGTTTAACGGGTACAGAGGTTTAGTTTGGGATGATGACAGAGTTCTGGAGATAGATGGTGGTGATGGTTTGCACAACCATGTGAATGTACTTAATGCCACTGAACTATATACTTAAAAATGATTAAAATGGTAAATTCTATGTTATGTATATTTTACCACTATTTAAAAAACCCATAAAGACAAAATGGGAAAGGAAGAATAACTGTTTTGGAAGCTGGAAGCATATGGACAAGTGGCAGGAAACTGACATGGCAGACCAAGACAGTAGGAAATCTGAGAAACTGAAGCAGGTAGCAAACCCTTAAAAGCTCAAAAGTAGGTAGAGCCAGATGGTTCTAGCAATGGGGGAAGGGAGGTCCCTGAAGTTAAAAACAAAAGGATTGGTGAAAGTTTGTTTAAGAAACAAAACAGCTACAGTGGGTAAGAACATATATTCTGAGTCCAGACTGGACTCAAATCCCAGCTACACTATCAAAATAGGCCATAATCAGGGACATGAAACAAGTTACAGTAAATGTTAAGGAATGTAAATCATAGAAAGTGTGTTCTGCAGCCACAATAGAATTAAATTAGGCATCAGTAACACAAAGATACCTGGAAAATCCCCAAGTATTTAGAAACTAAAGAACATATTACTGAATAACCGATTTGTCAAATAAAAATCAAAAGGGAAATTAGTATTTTGAAGTAAAAGGAAATGAAAACAAAACATAGTAAAATTTGTAGGATGCAGCCAAAGCAGTTCTTAGAGGGAACCTTATAGCATAGCACCTAAATGGCTGTATTAGAAAAGAAGATCTCAAATTAATGACCTCAGCTGCTGCTTTAAGAAACTTTTTTAAAAAAGTAAATTATACCAAAAGTAAGCAGAAGAAAGAAAATAATGAAGATAGTGGTAGAAATCAAATGAAAAGGAAAAAAAAGACAATAGAGAAAATCAGTGAAATAAAAAGCTGATTCTTGCAGAAGATTGATAAAATTGATAAACCTCAGCCAGACTGATCATGACAAAAAGAGTGAAGACATAAATTACCATCAAGAATGAACCTGGTGCAGTGTTATGCACCTGTGGTCTCAGCTACTCTGGAGGCTGAGGTGGAAGGATTGCTTGAGCCCAGGAGTTCATGACCAGCCTGGACAATATAGCAAGACCCCAACTCAAAAAACAAACAAACAAAAGGAATGAGAGCTTATATCACTACAGATTCTACAGATGTTAAAAGGATAATAAGGACATATTATGAACTTTATGCCAGTAAATTTGTAAATTTAGAGGAAATGGAAAAATTCCTTGAAAGATATAAGCTACCAAGCATCATTTAATAAGAAATGATCTAAAATAATGTAAAAAGTCATATATACATAAAAAATTGAATTGGTACTTAAAAACCTTCCTACAAAGAAAATTCCAGGCCCAAATGGCTTCACTGGTGAATTCTACCAAACATTTAATTGTTTGTATAGCAATTCTACATAATCTTTCAGAAAATTGAAGCAGAATATTTCTTAATTCATTCTATACTAAAATCAGAAAAGAATATTAGAAAAAAGGAAGTATCCCTCATGAACATAAATGCAGAAATTCCTAACAATATTTTAGCAAGTTGAACCCAGAAATATATAAAAGGGATAATGCATCTTGACTAAGTAGAGTTTATCCAAGGAATGAATGGTTGGTATAATGTTAAAAAATCCATCAATATAAATCACCATATCAACAAAGTAAAAAACATATCATCTCAATAGGTGTAGAAAAAGCATTTGACAAAATTGAACAGTCCATTCTTTTTCTTTTTTTTTAAGATACAGTGTCTCATTATGTTGCCCAGGTTAGACTCAAACTCCTGGGATCAAGTGATTCTCTCACCCCAGCCTCCACAGTAGTAGACTACAGGCATGTGTGCCACTATGCCTGGCTAATATTCCATTCTTGATAAAAACAAACTAAGAATAGAAAGGAACCAGCCAGGTGCGGTGGCTCACACCTGTAATCCTAGCACTCTGGGAGACCAAGTCAGGAGGATCAATTGAGCTTGAGAGTTCGAGACCAGCCTGAGCAAGAGCGAGACCCTGTCTCTACTAAAAACAGAAAAATTAGCCAGGCATGGTGGCAAGCGCCTGTATCCCAGCTACTCAGAAGGCTGAGTCAGAAGTATTGCCTGAGCCCAGGAGTTTGAGGTTGCTGTGAGCTAGGCTGATGCCATGGCACTCTAGCCCGGGCAACAGAGCAAGTCTCTGTCTCAAAAAAATAAATAAAAATAAAAAATAAAATAGAAGGGAACCTCTTCACCTTGGTAAAGGGAATATATAAAATACCTGTAGTACTCAAAAAGAACTGAAAACAGGTGCTCAAACAGATCAAACAGATACTTGTATACCAGTGTCCACAGCAGCACTATTCACAATAGCAAAAAGGTGGAAACAGCCCAAGCATCCATCACAGATGAATGGATAAACAAATGTGGTTTATCCATACAATGAAATTTTATTCAGCCATTAAAAGAACGAAATTCTTACAGGCTACAACATGGATGAACCTTGAAAACGTTGTGCTAAGTGAAAGAAGCCATACATAAAAGGACAAATATTGTATGATTCCACTTACATGAAATATTTAGAATAAGCAAATTCATAGAGACAGATGGTATGCTTGGGGGTGGGGTGGGAACAGGGAGTTATTGCTTCATGGGTACAGAGTTTTCTTTGGGAAGATAAGAGGGCTGGAGAGGCAGATAGTGATGATAGTTGTACAACATTATGAATGTAGTTAATGCCACTGAACTGTACTTTAAAAATCATTAAATGGCTAGTTTAGGCTTATATTTTACCGCAGTTAACAATATATAGCCAGCATCATACTTAACGGTCAAAGACTGAGTGCTTTCCCCCAACATCAGCACTAAGGTAGGGACCTCCAGTCTCACCACGTATACTCAACACCATCTGGAGGACTTAGCTGGTGCACTAAGTCATGAAGAAGAAAGAAAAGGTATCCACACTGGAAAGGAAGTGTACGCTTGTCTTTATTCACAGATAACATGATCCTCTATATAGAATAACCTGTGGAATCTACAAAAATACTACTACAACTAATAAGTGAGTTTAGCAAGGTTGCAGGCTACAAGTCCAATATATAAAAATTAATCATATTTCTATATACTAGCAACAAGCTATTAGAAATTGATATTTTTAAAATGCCATTTGAAATAGCATTTAAAAATATAATATACTTAGAGATAAATCTGACAAAAGATGTGTAAAACCTCTATAGCAAAAAGTACAAAATGCTGTTGATCATTAAGCCTAAATAAATGAAGAGGTTACTGTGTTCATGAATCAGAAGAGAGGTGGTGAGGAGAGATTGTTCGTTATCTCCCAGCACGTCTTCCTCTGCTTCCCTAACAAAATAATTTTTAGCTGGGGGGGCAGGGGAGAGACTCAATATTGTTAACATATCTACCCAAATTGATCTATAGATTAAATCCTAATAAAAATTTTAAGTTTTTTTTTAATTTTGGAACTTGACAGGCTAATTCTGAAATTCATAGAAAATACAGAGGACCTAGAATAGCTAAAAAACTCCTTTGAAAAAGAACAAAACTGGAGGACTTACACCACCTGACTTGCTGTAAAGCCACAGTAATCAAGAGAGTGTGGTATTGACATAAAGGCAGACAGTGGGTGAGTGGAGCAGAGTGGTGAGTTCAGGAATAGACCCCATATGTATGGATCATTTTTCCCAGCAGTGCAAAGTCAATATAGTGAAGAAAGGATAGTCTTTTCTCAAATGGTGCTGGAAGAACTGGATATCCAAATGCAAAAAAAGATGAATTTCCACCTATACTTTGCTCTATACACAAAAATTAACTGAAAATTGATCATAAACCAAAATATAAAACCTAGAAGTATAAATCTTTTAGAACAAAACATTGAAAATCTTTGTTTTCCTGAGTTAGGCAAAGATTTTTATATAAACATTGATAAATTGGACTTAATCAAAATCAAATCTCCTACAAAGACATTGTTAAGAGAATGAGAGGATAAGCCAGTTACGACTGGTCCATGTGGTGATGGATTAGGGTTGGAAGCATCAGTGTGAACCCATGTTTGCAGAATATGGATACAAATGGCTGCATATGGAAGCCTTTGTGGCCGCATGTGTACACAGGTCAGTACACACACATTTCCTCAGTGTGTCAGCTGAGAAAGCCTGGAAAATGACACCCCAGCAGCAATGAGCACATCTAATACCAGATCTTGGTTTCTAGAGATCTAGAATCATTGGCTGATTCCAGGCCTGGTGCAGGGAATATACTAGATGTAGTGTCAAAAGTAAGGAGGTGGTGGGAGAGGATGGGGCTATCCTAGGGACACTGGAGCCAACAGACAGAGCTCTCAATGGCCAGGGCAGGAGCAATTTGAGCAACAAAATAAAGTCACATTGGATTGTCACCCAAAGTATAAAATAAATATCTGTAATCCATACTGATATAAATAAATGATAGATAGGAATAGACACATCTATGAAGAATAATTACAAATAATTTATGTAGATACTCCACCCTTTTCATCCAAAGAGGATGGTGTGGAAGGGGAAACAGTGACACTACAGTGCAGAAACCTGACAGGCATGACCTTAGCCAGGTGACCAGAGTTGACAGCAACAAGTCCTGTTGTGCAGAGTGGGAGACATGGCCAGGTTTGCCTGAGGGGAGCCCAGCCCCCTCCTCTCGCTCTCTTCTCTCAGCAGTGCCCGGCATGAGACCAGCCACCTTTGCTGCTTTGTTTCCATTGGTTTCCTGGCTGGCAGGTGGGCTGAGTGCCTCCTCGCCAGCTCAGGAGCCCATGCCGGTGGGTGGCTGCCCCAGCCTTGCTGTCAGCCAGAAAGCCAGGAGCTGACTACACCCCGCCCCACTGAACAGGAGCTTCCCTGCTCCTTCCACCCACTCCAGCATGGCAAGGGCCAACTTCCCGGTCCTTGCACTGTGTGCCACACACCCCCAGAAACGCTCAGTCCCCAGTTGGATGGGGTCATTCCCATAGGCCCAGGGGCCTCCTCACCAACCAGGCACGGGAACTGTGTGGGCATTTGTGTTCTGTGGTCCTCACGGTTCTCTTTGCTCCCCAGTGACACAGCACATAAAAGCGCTCCTGGAAAGAAACACTAAGAAGAAGTCCAAACTGAGAAAGAAACCCAAGCCTTATGTTGAAGAGCCGGATGGTAGGGCCTCCTGCAGCCCCCGTGTGCTGCATCTGCACAGCTCTGCTCTCCAGCCATGGCCGCCTGGCCTTCTCTTCTCTAACCGCTTCTGGGCTGGGGATTGGGGCCACTAACCTCAGGCCTGGGACCTCCTGAGTGAGCTGGAGAGACTTGCCACATCTTGGTGGTGCTCAGAGCAGTTTCCACCTTGCTTGGTGGGTTCTTGGTGGGGCGGGCTGTGAAGACTAGCTGGCCAGGGCCTACCGGAGTTGCCCCCCCAGGTGAGTGATTGGGCCTGGCCGGCATTCAGAAGTCAGCAGGGAACCTCCCCTCTTTGATGGTGGGCTCCCAGGCCTCCCCCGCCAGAGTCCTCCCCACCCATGTACTCCCCTGCCCACCTCCTGGCCCTTCCCTGGGCCCTGGCTCAGGACTACCCCACCTGGCCAGAGCCCCAGGAAAGCCCTGTAAACTCAGGAAACCCAGGGCTGTGCCCTCCCTGCAGGCCAGGTCAGCTCCTTCCTGCACCAGGGCCGCTGGGACTGCCCCACCAAGCCCTGCCTCAGGCTTGCTCAGCTGTCTGGAACCTCTGCCACCTTCTCTCTGTTCCATTCCCTCTAGGAAGCCCTCTCTGACCACATGTGGCCCATGGGGCCCCAGCGCAGGGCCAGGGGGCTTTCTGTAGATGAGGCCTGCTTAGGGCAAACTCAGGGGCCAGCAGGAGGATGCAGGGTTGAGAGAGACCCTCATGGGCAATGCCAGGATGTCACATGCGGGGTTGGGTACTTGTCCTCACCCTGTGGCCTCCCAGGCTGCCCTTAGCAGGTCTGTGCCAGGGCCTACCTGCCCAGCCTCACCCAGCTGCAGGCCAGGGACAGTATGGAAGGAGCTCTGAGCTCCTGCCTGAGCCGGTGGCTGGCAGCCTAGAAGCTGGACAGACACTGGCTGACCGTGAGTCTTGTTGCTGCAGCCAGGTGGGGCAGGGAACAGGCTCTTGTGGACCTAGGGGTAGCCAAGCAGGACACTGCAGCCCAAGGTGGATCAGGAGCAGGACCCATCCTGGACCCAGCATGGCCCTGGCCACACCCTGCAGCCTTTGAGGCCTGTGACCTAGGCACTGAGGCCCCCAGGGTAGGCCTGGGCCCCAGGCACAGCAGCACATCCCTAGGAGAGTTACTTCTGTTGATTCCTTTGTGGGCAGCCATCTCACCTGTAAAACTGGGCTTGACTGCAGCCAGGTGAATGGAGCTGAGGGCTGAGGTCCAGACAAGGCTAGCTGGGGCAGTGGACTTTGAGCAGAGCACCCCATAGGGTGAGGGCCTCCCTGTGCTGGTCGTGGGCACTGCCCATTCGCCCACCTCAGATACTTAGCAGGGCCCCTTAGTGCCTGGCCCTGTGCCCAAGGCAGCATAAGCAGAGGTTAGCCTAATCCCCTAGACCTTGGTGTAGCCTCTGCCTCAGCACTGGTCCACACCCCCATCTGCTGAGCACTCACTGGTACGAGGCTCTAGGCCCAGCCCTTCACAGGCACCCACGAGACAGGTGTCCTCATCCTGCAAGGAGGAAACTGAGACACAAAGAGGTCATCATGCCCACTTTCACCAGCTAAGAGGTGGTGGACCCAGGATCTCCCAGACCACAGCATGCTGTGGGGATGACCTGGTCCCAAGCAGACTTAGGCTGAAGGCCTGGGTGTTTGTCCCACCAGGGGCCATCTGGGACAGGAGGTCAGGGCCTGTCTTCCCACAGGGACAGTAATCAGGCATCTCAGCCACTGAGCTCTGGGCCTGGGCCTGGGCTTCTGCCACCTGCTGTCTTCCTCTTCACCTGCTCAGGCTCTGAACTGTCAGAGTACAGCCTGGGTCCTACTTGTTTAAGCACCACCCATCCTTGCAAAACAAGGGAGCCTCAGAGCCTGCCCAGAAGGGCCAGATTGGCCTGTGGTAGAAGGTTCCAAAGGTTCCACACTGTCCCCTACTGGCTGAGGCGGGAACCAGGGCCTGTGAGTCACAGGAACCTGGGACAGGTTTTCCAGGACTTAAACGTCTATGAAAAAATTTTGTTTCATTTTGGTTACTCTGAAATAGAATCCCCTTAATTTCATGATAATTACAAATGAATAGATTTTCATGTGTTTTTGGAAGTGGGGTCCAAGGACCCCTATGTCCTCAGCTGTCCACAAGAAACTGCTTCCTTTCAAAGAAGACAAAGGTGTTCCGATTGGAGAGCCCAGATCCAGAGGCCTCCCTCATCCTGGTTGTTGGCAGAGCCAACGGGGCGGGTGGGGCTCCAGAGGAGGGGCATGCCCCAAGCCCAGAAGCACAGGGTCCTGTCCATTTGTGGCAGCCTGGCCTGGGCTGGTTTCTCTTGGTGTGTCCTCTCCTGCTCCCCTTCCCAGCCTAGGCCAGGGAGCTGCCAGGCACATTCAAGACCTGCCCTTGGCAGGGGTTACCTCCTTGCCTCTCTTCTCCTCTCCCCTCCTCTCACACCTTGCCCACAGATGCCCACTCAGGTGATGCTGCCCCACCCCATCCCTCCAGAACTATCAGCTAGAACTTCTGATGCCTGGAGCTGAGCTTTAGAAAGCCCCTCAATTGAGAAAGACCGGGCCCTCCTTATAGAACTCAGTGGCCCCTCCTCCCCCGGCACTGGCCCAAGTTGCTGGGTGTCTCCAGGCCTGCTCAGCAGAGGCCAGAGGCCAGGGAAGGCCTAAAGCAGAGAAGAGCTCCCCAGGGCCCAGGTCCTGCCCTGTTCTAACTGTGACTCTTTGCAGGGAACAAGCCTCCTCCCCAGCCTGCCCCTCCTGTTCCTGGGTGGCCACGGGAGGGCTGGGAGAGCTGGTAGAGGGGTTTCTCCCCCAGCCGGGACCCTCTGGAGGTAGGGAAGTGCCCCTTGGGGCTCTGCTCTAAAGGACATTGCCTGGGAGAGCATGAGGACTCATGGTGCTGGGCAGGGGATAGCCGGGGCCTGGTCAGCCCAGACCCCAAGGGCCCTTGAAGGAGCTGCCTCTGCTCACCCCTCTCTTGGCCCTGTACCCACACGTCCACACCAGGCTGACCAGCACCCATTCTTTTCCAGGGGTGGCGATAAGCACATATGCCAAGTACTGTTACCACAAGCTGCAGAAGGCAGCCCTGACGGGGGCCAAGAAGGTACTGGCGCTTCTCGAGGAACTGGCAGGGTTGGGCAGGCAGGGGCCCTTGGGTGGGCACAGTTTGTGGGGAGCCATGGCTAGCCATGTAGAGGGTGTTGTGGGGAGCCCCAGGGAGCTGCTGCTTGGCTGCACCCACCCTGAGAATCCCCAGCCTCCACTCAGGCCAAGAGACCACCCCTCTGGAAGTGCCTTGGCAGGCTGTCCCTGGGCCCAGGGGAGGCCCATGCTTAGGCTGCAGTGCAAGCCCTGGAGACCATCTGCTAGGCCCAGCAGCCCCCAGAGCCCAGGCCCCCCGCTAGGCTCTCTACCCCAAGGCCAGGCAAGCCAGTCCGGACCCCAGACACAGTTGGCCCCTCCACCCTGCGTCCCACAGGCCTTCATCCTCCCTGCCCTGAGCTGTCCCTGCTCACCACCCCCACCAGTTCTGTCTTCAGTCCTCTAGAGGATGCCGAGCCTTCAGTCGCCACACAGTGGGACCTTGCTCCCTGACCTGAACATGCTCTCCTGTCTTTCTAGGCCAGGTGTGCGTCTGTACCCCATTCTCCCTGCAACCCTGCCCCACTCAGGAAGTCCCCGTGGTCCCCTGTGCCTATCCCAGAGCCTGGCCTCTCCCACTTCCTCTCCCCTCTGATGCAGAAGCACCCCCAGATCTGCCAACCTGGCTTCCACCATGGTTCCTGGCAGCCCAGACTGGCCATGCAGGAGTCACTCCCCTTCCTACATGACACTCCTGCTGCTATAAATGGCCCAGCAGGAGGCCCTTGGTGACTCAGGGGACAGGGTTCTGGGGCTTCCTGGGGCTGGGGCTGCTCTGGTTCAGCAGAAGCCTGGAGTGCATAGGGATGAGAGGAGAGGAGGCTGAGCCAGGGACAGCCCTGGGAGGGGTGCAGGGAGAGGAGGGCTGGAAGCAGAGAGGCCAGGCCAGACAGGGACGTGAGAGCCGGGCTGTCTTCACAGGGGCTAAAGAAGCCCAACGTGGAAGAGATCCGGCACGCCAAGAATGCTGTGTTCAGCCCGTCCATGTTCGGCAGTGCGCTGCAGGAGGTCATGAGCATGCAGAAGGAGCGCTACCCTGACCGGCAGCTGCCCTGGGTACAGACTCGGCTCTCTGAGGAGGTGCTGGCGCTCAACGGTGACCAGACAGAGGGCATCTTCAGGTGCTGCAGCAACCCTGGGCCCTGGGTGTGGGAGCCACAGCTGTGTGTCCACTGGGTCTCCAGCAGGCAGGGGCTATTAAGCCTCAGGCCCACCAGGCCTGCTTCTGTGCCCCCACCTAGGAGCAGACAGAAGGGCATGGCTGCTGTGCAGAAGCTGCCACCGAGGGCCAGGAGAGGCAGGGCAGGCCCCGTGCTTAGGAGGCAGGTCAGCTGGGTCTTCCCCGAGAATGGCAGCACAGCCAGCCAGGGATGGTGCCCTGCAGAAATGGTCCCCAGGGGTCCAGAGGGTGCTTGGACACCAGCCACAGGTGGTGCCCAAGACATGAGCCTCAGAGAGGACATGTGGCTGGCAGAGCAGAGCCTGCAGCCAGGCAGCTCACTGTCCTCACTTCGAGCAGAGAACAGACAGCCCCTGCCCTGTGGGGAGTTGCAGGAGGCTGTGCAGTCACCTGTTGTCATGACTGACCTGTCAGGACTAGGGGTGCCTAGGCCCCAGAAGGACAGCTGGGGAAGCTGAGGCATGCGGGTTTGAGCCTTCATGGCCCGGCAGAGGGAGATGTCTACATGGGGAGTCAGCAGAGGGTCTAGGAAGGTCCAGGTGGGCTGGGGAGAGGTGTGGGGCAGGAGCCTAGAAGAGGGCAAAGGGGCCCTGAGCCACACTGCCCACCGTGGTGGGACAGAGGCCACTCAGGGCCACAAGAGGCCTTGAGGCTCTGCCCCCTTCCCCCATCAGCAGGGGCCATCAGGAGGGAAGTGTC
Source organism: Lemur catta (assembly GCF_020740605.2). Lineage (NCBI taxonomy): Eukaryota > Metazoa > Chordata > Mammalia > Primates > Lemuridae > Lemur > Lemur catta. Next base: position 22,808,602 of record NC_059136.1, read on the forward strand.
CAGGCTGAGGCATGAAGCCCCCGGGCAGGCTGAGCTGCTCCAGTCAGACCTGCCCTGTGCTCCACAGGGTCCCTGGGGACATTGATGAGGTGAATGCCCTGAAGCTGCAGGTGGACCAGTGGAAGGTGCCTGTGGGCCTGGAGGACCCCCACGTCCCTGGTGAGCCCTCAACACAGCAGCAAGGCAGGCCTAGCTCAGGCAGTGGGGTCTCAAGGGGTCCCCTGGGCCCCTGGTCCACATCCACAGTCCAGAGGGTAGACAGCCATTCAGGCCAAGACCTCCATCCACTCTCCCTTCCTGGGGTCACCCACAGCCTTGCCCCTCTGTGCATACTGGCACTGTGGCCACACCTCAGGACCCTCCTTCTCCACCTCTGGGCCCACCCTGTTTCTCCTCCCCTAAGTGCTACAACAGTTCCCCAGCCCACCTCCAGCACAGACACCCTCCTGCCCATTGGACAGTTTCCCTGGGTGTCCTAGGGGTATCCCAAGTTCGGCCTGTACAGGGCATCCCAGCCACTCCCTGTCTGCTGCTATCTGTCCTGGCGCCTTCCTCCAGCCCTGCCTGCTGTCTCACCAACCCCTCCTCACAGCAGCTGCAGGTCCTTTTGAGAAATCATATTTTGCACATCACTCCAGCGTAATCCCCCATGCCTCCAGGATGGAGTCCAGGCCCTTAGTATCCCAGAGACCTTGGCCAGTTGACCCTTTCCAGACTAGGCCAACCAGTGAGCCAATTCTGCCGCCCCTCAATGTGTCCCCCACTGGACCCCACTCGGCTCAGGAGTACCTGCCCAGAGCAGGCCCACTGAGCCAGCCCCTCAATGTGTCCCTCAGCGTCACTGCTGAAGCTCTGGTACCGAGAACTGGAGGAGCCCCTGATCCCACATGAGTTCTATGAGCAGTGCATTGTGCACTGTGACAGCCCGGAGGCTGCCGTGGCCGTTGTGCACGCGCTGCCCCGCATCAACCGCATGGTGCTGTGCTACCTCATACGCTTTCTCCAGGTAGGTCACAGGGGGACCTGCCCAGGCCCATCCCCTCCCCCACCCCTTGCCCCACACCCCACCCACCCTCTGCTCCGTGCAGGTGTTCGTGCAGCCTGCCAATGTTGCCATCACCAAGATGGACATCAGCAACCTGGCCATGGTGATGGCACCCAACTGCCTGCGCTGCCAATCTGATGACCCCCGTGTCATCTTCGAGAACACCCGCAAGGAGATGTCCTTCCTGCGAGTGCTCATCCAGCACCTGGACACCAGCTTCATGGAGGGTGTGCTGTAGCAAGTGGGCAACCGAGGACCAGTGGGCTGGGGCAGAGTGGTGCTCAGTGCACCTGGGCAGGTGGGGAGCACGAGGGTGGGGGGTAATGTCCCAGCTGGGAGGTAGCATGCCAGTCTTCGCCCTATGCCCACCTGGACCACCGCCCCTGACCCCAACAGAATCCCGTACTTGCCTCTCTAAGCAAAGGGGCCAGAATCCCTGGCCCCAGCCTTGGAACCCCCCTACTCTCCCCAACCCAGGCCCTTGGCCCCAGGCACTCCCCACATCTCCTTCCTGGTCTGAGGGTGCAGCCAGGGCAGAGGAGCTGTGGGAAGGGTGCCCCCAGCCCCCACCTCATGGCCAGTTCCCACAGGCACCGCCTCCCCCACTGCTGGCCATAGGTCAGCCCCGAGAAAAGTGCCTTCTGTTTCTTGGAGCCGAGCGACACTGCCCCTCCCAGCCCAGCCTCAGAGCACACACCACCCTCCCTTGGGGCTGGCTGCCTCCCTGGGCCACCTGCGCTCAGCCTGGCACTGGCCTGGGCCCTGCCTAGCTGCCCACTCTCTCCTTCCCTCCCTTGTTCCCTTGGTCTCCTGGCCTGCAGCTTTCCCTTGCCCTTGCCCTCTCCTGGGGGAGCTTCCTGACCTGTCCCCTTCCTCCTCCCCCCCTGCTGGTGACTGCACAGGAGTTTGGGGGTTCCGGGGCACTGGACTGTCCCCCATCAGAACAGGGCCCAGCTGGACCAGAGCCCAACAGGCTCTCTGTGGGTGGGAAGAGGCCCCCAAACCAAAGTCCTCTGGGGTAGGGGGCCTGGCTGGGCAGGCATTCTTGCGGCAGGGTGGGGGAGGGGTGAGAGTATTTTTTCTTCCTGAAACTGTAAATCCAGAATCTATCCTGCACCCCAGACCACCTGTGTATAGAGATATAAATAGAGCAAAAGATATAAGAACTAAATTTGCTAATGACATAGTTTTAACCCAAATGCTATTTATCTCTGAGCCATCCTCTGTGCAGAGCAAGTTGGTATCATTCCTTGTTTTTTTTCTCCAACCTTTCTTGGCTTCTGACCAAAAACCAAGCCCTACTCCATCCGATCCCGGACCTGCAGCAGACGTGAGGGAAGGAGCCTGGGTGGGACTGCCCTTACTCGAGGCCAGGGCTGCTGGGGGGCGGGGATCTAGAGTCTCAGTTTGTACATTTTCCATTTTGGAAGTTTGAGTTCCAATTGTTGTAAAACATAATTTGTCCCCAGTTTTTATATATATATATTTTTAGAGTTGAGTTTTTATTTATTATTAAAAACAAAAAAGCCCAGCCCTGCCGAGGCCCGGTGTCCCCTGGGGGAGCAGCCTTCGCGGTCCCTAAGGCGCGGACTTGAGAGGCGACTTGGTGTGAATAAAGTACACGTGGACACTTCGGGCCTGGTCCTCGCCTCGGTTCTTGGGCAGGGACGGGGCGGTGGGAGGCTGGGGGCACCTCCGGGCAGCTGGTCCCCCAGGCCTGCAGGCGGCGTCCGCGTTCTTGGGGCCGGGTGAGACGCGGTGCTCGGACGCCGGCGCGGGCGGCCAAAGGCCACGGGAGGGCGCGGGCGCCGCCGAAAAGCGGGGCGTGAGGTCGCAGCCGCTGAGGCGCGCGCCTTCACACAACACCGCCCCCCGCAAGTGCTGCCGGCTGCTTCCGGCTGGGGTGCGAATGTGGCCGCCGTGCCGGGCACTCCGGGCTCAGGCCCTGGTCCTGGCGCGGTCGCAGGGAGCCCGCGCCTGCGGCGGGGACGGAGGCGTCTCTTACACGCAGGGCCAGAGCCCCGAACCCCGGACACGCGAGTACTTCTACTACTTGGACCATCAGGGCCAGGTAAACCGGGGGGGGGGGGGTCCTGTGAGGGGAGCGCCGGGGAGGGTCTGTGCGGGGCGCTCGCAGGGGAGGGGCCCCCGTGGGAGGGGTGGGGCCTGAAAGGTAGTCGGATCCAACTTGGAAGAGCGACGGTGTCGCGCTGAGAGACGGAAGCATCTGGCTCAATTCGGGCCTCGGCGTCAGCCTCCCACACAGACCGTGTCCCCGCTGCGCTCTGCAGCTCTGGATCCCATCCTGCTGGCGCCCAGCTCCGGCGCTGAATTCTTGCTACTGCCCCGGAGACACCCGGGCCATACCCCCTGCTTTGGGGGCCCTGTCGAGGGCATCGGCATGTCCGGGAGGAGGCAGGCAAGGCAGGCGCCACGAAGGAGGTGACACAGCTGATTAGAAACTTGAGGGGAAAGGTGCGCGAAAGGCTTACCAGCCCGGGGAACCTATGTGCCGGGGAGCACGGCCCGGGGTACAACAGGTGGACGTGGGGAAGTCGGCAAGGCCCCGGGTTTATCTTCCACGCGCCTGCTTGCACACACGATGTGCACAGACAAGGAAAGCGGACGCGGGCCGGAGCTCAGGACCGCCGGAGCTTCTCTGCCCCTACCTGCGCGCTGGGACTCACGGCCATGGCCTTTCTGTCTGCAGCTTTTCCTGGATGATTCCAAAATGAAGAATTTCATCACCTGCTTCAAAGGTACTGCCGCGCCGCCCTCTCGCGCCCCTTCCTTCTCCCTAGGTGGGCTCCACTCCCCACCCTATGGGTAGCCCGCCCGCACCAAAGGAGTGGCTGTCCTGCACCCAAGAGCCCGGCTGAGGGTGACCCGCCGGCGCCAGCCCCAGCCCCAGCCCCTGGTCCGGCCCAGGACCTAGAGGCCTTGGGCACCCGTCATGGTGAGCAGCCATTCCCTTCACCTCCCCAGACCTGCAGTTCCTGGTCACCTTCTTCTCCCGCCTGAGACCCAACCGCACCGGGCGCTACGAGACCTCCTTCCCCTTCCTTTCGCCCTGTGGCAGAGAGCGCAACTTCCTGCGCTGTGAGGACCGGCCTGTGGTCTTCACGCACCTGCTGGCCGCGGGCAGCGGGCCCCAGCGCCTCTCTTACTGCGGCGGCGGCGAGACCCTAGCAGTGCCCTTCGAGCCGGCGCGCCTTCTACCCCTGGCCGCCAACGGGCGCCTGTACCACCCGGCGCCTGAGCGCGCGGGCGGCGTGGGCCTGGTGCGCTCAGCCCTGGCCTTCGAGCTGAGCGCCTGCTTCGAGTACGGACCCGGCGCGCCCTCGCTGCCCTCGCACGTGCGCTGGCAGGGCCGCCGCCTCGCTCTCACCATGGACCTGGCCCCGCTGCTGCTCTCGGCTCAGCCTCCCTAAACCGCGGGCAGGGACGGGTCGGGAGACAGCCGGCGCGCCCAGCATCCCCCTCTGCTCGCCGCGTACTCCCGGGCATTCCTAGTGCACCGCCCCCTCCCGCCCCGCTTCCCCGCGGCGCCTGCTTTCGCGCCGGCCGAGTGCGCGTGCGCGCAGAAGCCGCCTCGCCTCGCCCTGCCCTGCGCTATCCATGGTGCTGCCGCGGCCCCGCCGTCCTGGACCCTCTGCTCTCCCGGCGCACCCGGCTCTGGGCGTCCTCCGGATTGGCCCGCGCTCGCGACGTCAGGCCCAGGCGGCGAGCGCAGGAGGTGCGGGGTTCTGGTGCGCGTGCGCGAGCGTCCCTTGCCCCGCCGCTGCTTGGGCCTGGGCTGCCGCGGGCACGGTGGGGGAGCCGCTCGCCGTGGGAGCGCCAGGTGAGGAGCGCCCGGCCCAAGGTCAGCGGGCCTGGGGGCGGGATCGGGAACCGTCCTGGCGGGGGTTGGGGGACGCAGAGGCCACGCCCTCCCTGAGCCCGGGCAGGGGCTGACCCGCGCTGGAGAGGGCGGGCAGGGGAGGTGGTGGGGAATCCAGGCAGCAGGTCGCAAGGGCAGTTCCGGCAGCAGCGCTGCAGAGGTGGGCAAAGGCCGCCCAGAGACCCCGGCTCGGGCCTCATACTGCAGCGGGGGTCAGGGGCGCACACAGAGCTGTCCTACCGCCCCTGCACTTTCGGGGCTCAGGAGACAGTGACAGCCCCCGCGGAATCCTGGACGCCCCGCCCCCTGCCCAGCCGGATTAGGAGGTTTTCCTCTGGTAAAAGGATTTCTGGGCTCCTCCGGCCTGGGCCCTTCTACACTGATCTGCATCTGGTGGGTCCGTGTGAACAGCAGTGCCCTGAGTTCTGAGGAAGAGGAGGCCAAGCACCCTCTCTGCTGGAGGAGCCTTGCTGCTGGAGGCTGGGTGGGCCAGGCCTGGAGCCCTGGGCCAGCCCTTTGTGCTCAGAGAAAAGGATCCTAGGGGCCTGGAGAATGCCCTCAGCTCCCTGGGTTCACACACATCCTGAGACATCTTCTGCTGCCTGGGCCAAAGCTATTCCATTAAAACTTCATTGCTGTGCTTACCTCATCTGTAGTGACTTTAAATAATCACGTGGGTTACAATTTAGGGCAAGATTTAAACAAACACCAGGGCCACTTGGTACTTTTCCACATGACTTACAGTGAGCAGTGAGACCTGGTGAACAGGCAGGTGTTCAGAGGAGACCATGCTAGGTGAGGCTGGGGGACAGTACACCCTCGGCCCCATATTCCTGGCTCCAGATGGACTGGCTTCTCAGCCCAAGTCCCCACCTTTAAAATTGGGCTCATTGTGCCTAGAACCAGACTGCAGCCTTCCCATCAGTTTGGGGCCACAGTTGCATGCATATATCCCCATCAAACTCCTTCAGTCTCAAAGGTCATTGCTCCTAGAGCCAACTTGGGAAACTACACTGGTAACCCAGTTGATGGCCCAAGGCCCCTCTCACACCCCAACTTTTCCAGGGTCCCACCTACCCCCAAGGATAGCACCTTTCTGGGAGCCAGCATGGGGAGCACAGGTCCATGGCTTCTGAGTGGACTTAATGTTTTGCCCTATCCCCCAGTTCTCTAGAAAGTTGTCTGAGAAAAGCCACAATTCTAGCTGATCCAGGCAGGTACGAGCAAGGGCTGTACAAAGCTGTGCCTCAGTTTCCTTGTGGTTAGTGGCTCCTCTGAGACCACTTCTGCCCATGGCCCCATCAAGTCATGACCTGAGCCCCAGGGCAGGGGAACACAGCTTGAGGTCTAGAGACAAAAGGACTTTTGGTTAAGGACCTGGGCTAAGGTCAAGTGGTGCCCTAGACTTTGTCCAGGGGGTACAAAAAGGACCTCTGCTTTGTGCTGTCTCCAGGAGGTCTTATGCCAGTTCCTACAGAGTAAGGACAAGGGAACATGTCTGTCCAGAGCCTGTTCTTCCCCTTGTAGGCCATGCTCAGGTAACTGGATCCTGGACTTTGCCACCCAAGCAAAGTTCCTAGGCCCATTCCATGCATCAGCCTCTTGCACCCTAGAAACAAGGGGTGGCCCATTGCCGGGTCATCAAGAGCCATCTGTCCACATGCATGGGCAGAAAGCCCATCATGGTGGTAGCCCTGCAGGGGTGGGATAAGAAGCGAAGGGGACGAGTTTCCCCCACGTCTACACCCTGTTAAGAGACTGAAGACACCAGGAATTCTAAATTTGAACGTGATGCCCAGATTTTTTTAAAAGACTGTCAGTCACCCAACCTGGAATGCAGTGATGCATAGCTCACTAATCCTGTGATGCCCAGGTCTTTATGAAGGTGTTTTGTCAAGGCAGGAAAATAGAACTTTTTATTTATCAGTTTCTTGAGCACACATAACATTTTAAAAGGCAGACAAAAGGTGTGGGCCTCACTTTGTGCTCCTGCACTGGCTCTTGAATGTTAGGACTAGCCTGCCAACCTGTGTTTCAGGAGGCACATCCTATCCGGGCCAGACCTTGGGGAGGCTGGTCTCTTGGGACATGGCCCCGGGGACTCCCGCGTTGCTGCTGCTGCTGCTACTGCCGCCGCTGCTGCTCTGGTTTCCGCCCTGCGCCGCCACCTGCCCAGCCGCCTGTCGCTGCTACAGCGCCACGGTGGAGTGCGGCGCCTTGAGGCTGCACGTCGTCCCGCCGGGAATCCCGCCCGGGACGCAGGTGGGCACCAAGTGGAGGCGCCGGGCTGCGGGAGGGCTGTGTGAGCGTCCTGGTAGGTAAACCGGGGACCCCAGGGGAAAGGGAGACCCCGGCGGCGGGATAAGTGCCCCCACATCCCCCGGCCCGCAGACGCTGTTCCTGCAGGACAACAACATCTCCCGCCTGGAGCCTGGCACCCTGGCTCCGCTTGCCGCTCTTCGTCGTCTCTACCTGCACAACAACAGCCTGCGCGCCCTGGAGACCGGCGCTTTCCGTGCGCAGCCGCGCCTGCTCGAGCTGGCACTCACCGGAAACCGGCTACGCGGCTTGCATGGCGGCGCCTTCGCGGGCCTGACCCAGCTGCGCATACTCTACCTGGCCGGCAACCAGCTGGTGCAACTACTGGATTTCACCTTCTCACACCTGCCGGTGAGCATCAGAGGACAAAAAGGGCGGGGTCCTCTTGTACCGTCACTAGCCTTGCCTGGCTGGAATAGTTAGGGGGAGCAGAGTCAACTTAGGCTTGGTAAGGGGGACCTGCCCCTCCCAGTGCACTTTTTCCTTACGATCTGCTGTCCCTACTTCAGCGACTGCAGGAGCTGCACCTGCAAGAAAACAACATTGAGCTGCTGGAGGACCAGGCTCTGGCTGGGCTGTCCTCTCTGGCACTGCTGGACCTCAGCAGGAACCAGCTAGGCACCATCAGCCAAGAGGCCTTGCAGCCCCTGGCCAGCCTGCAAGTCCTGCGCCTCACAGGTACCTCTTCCTCCAGCAAGGGTCTGCCTTGGCCACAGAGGTGGCAGTAGGCAGCAGGCCGAAGTGTGGAAGGGGCTCGCTCTAACAGCCAGCAATTGGGAACATGCTGGAAGACCACACAACTACCTGGAGCCATGGTGGAAGGCTGCCGGGAATGGGGTGCTGGTGGGGGTACAGCTCAGGCACTCTGCCTAAGAAAAACAGAAAAGATAGGAGATCCACAGGTTGACTTAACACAGTTGACAGTTTTGCACAATTTGGGGCTATAAGAGGGCAGGCAGACAAAAACCACAAAGAATAGACAGCTGACCAGGATTGGGGGCATTTCCAGGAGAGGGCACCTGCAGACAAGGCTTACATTTCCATGGTTTTAGTGCTGGTGAGGTGTCTATGTGGACACAGAAGTGCCCCAAACAGTGGAACTTGTTTGGGGACACTCCAGAGGAGCAGGTGCTTTCTCAAAGACCAGTGGAGAAGTGACCTGTGAGATCATCAGGTGTGAAGGGCCTGCCTCCACCCCAAAGAGCTTGGAGTCAGATATGGGGTGGCAGGGATCCTAGACTCGTGTGAAGAGGCTGTGGGAGGTGGGCAAGAGGCTCATGCCCTGGTCAGCAGAATATCAAGGGCACAGGCTGTTGTGGGGCCAACCCCAAGCCACCTGTTGCCTCCCACTCTTCCACAGAGAACCCATGGCGCTGTGACTGTGCCCTGCACTGGCTGGGCACGTGGATCAAGCAGGGTGGCCAGAGGTTGCTCAGCTCCAGGGACAAGAAGATCATGTGTGCAGAGCCCCCCCGCCTGGCACTTCAGAGTCTCCTGGACATATCCCGCAGTAGCCTCATCTGCATTCCGCCTTCTGTACACGTGCAGCCGCTGGAGGTCACAGCCAACCTGGGTGAGGACCTGAGGGTTGCCTGTCAGGCCTCCGGTTACCCGCAGCCCCTGGTGACCTGGAGAAAGGTGTCCCAGCCTCGCGAGGGCTGGCCACAGGACCAGGCCCGGCTAGAAGGCGGTGCACCCGGCATGGGCGGGCAAGCAGCCTCCGACATGGGCAGCGGCATGCTCTTCCTCACCAACATCACGCTGGCGCACGCGGGCAAGTACGAGTGCGAGGCCTCCAACGCCGGCGGCGCCGCCCGCGTGCCCTTCCGCCTCCTAGTCAATGCGTCCCGGCAGCAGCCACAGCAGCCGGCGCCCCCGCCGGCCCCCGCCGCCCGCGAGCCCAGGCACGAGGCGGGTAGCATGGCCTTCCGCGCCCTGGGCTTGGCCACGCAGACAGCCGTCGCGGCGGCCATCACGCTGCTGGCGCTCACGGCGCTGCTGCTAGCCGCCATGATCTGTCGCCGGCGCCGAAGGCGGAAAAAGGCGCGGGGGCCTCCGGCTGAGGGCGCGCTCTTCGTCAACGACTACTCGGACGGGCCCTGCACCTTCGCGCAGCTCGAGGAGCTCCGCGACGAGCGCGGCCACGAGATGTTCGTCATCGACCGCTCCAAGCCGCTCTTCGCTGAGGGGCCGGCGGAGGCGACTGCGGATCGGAGCCTAGGAGAGGGGGCGGTGCCCGGGCTCCGCGTCCCGCCGCCTGTCGCCTACGACCTCCGCGGCTGAGGCCGGGCGCGCGCCGATGACGCGGGCGCCGGGGATTGGCCGGCACGGCTCGCGCATACTCCGTCAGTAAACGTGGAAGCCGCGCACTGTGCGCTGAACCGTGTGTGCGGCGCCGGGGACGGGGACGGGGTGCCAGGGCGGGCCCACGCCCAAAGCACTGCACGCAGGCTCCTGGGGCACCGGTGGACGGTGGCCAGGGAGGCCCCAACACCCCCCACGAGGCTCTCTGGGGGAAGGACCCCCCAAAGATGCCCCAACCTCCAGCTCTACAGGGCCCCTTGGTGGCCCTGGCCAGCCCGCTGTAGGATTTCAGGCCTCCCTAAGGTGGCCCAGACTGAAGAGCAAGGACTGGCCAGTGACGACGGTGGGGATGCCCAGCGAAGAGGGTGAGGACAACAGGCTGGATGACAGTTGTTGCCCAGTGGCCAGGGTGGAGGTGATAGCAGAGATGGAGACAAATCATGAATCAATTAAAACTGAAAAAACAGCCACAAATTCAAGTTCCAGATACACTGCACGTTAGTACCTTGATGACACCCTCCAGCCCCAAAGCCCAGCACGAATGGCTGGGTGCCAGGGCAGGGCACACCACAAGTGGCCCCAGAGTGCATGGGGACCTAAGCTTCCCTGAAGCAGGCCCCTGCCCAACTTCAACCCCACAACACTAGGCTCTCAGCAAGGGGAGGGAAGGACCCAAAGAGACCATCTCTCTCAGCTCACATCTGGGGTGCAGAAAGGACCAACACCCTAGAGGGCAGCCAAACTGAGCAAGGCAGTGTAGGCCTGAAATCCAGCCCTGGGGCCCACAGTCAGCTAGTTAGGGAGTAGGTGCAATGCAAACAGCACAGAGGACTGCAAAAAGCAGGGGAGACTCAAAGTACACCCAGGAGCAAGGCAGACCCTGCAGGAAACCGGAAAACCAGTGCTTTTGTCAGGCCTCCAGCAAGGTCCCAGCAAAAGCCCTGCCTACACAGGAGACCCCAGGATAGCCTGTGTCTCACCCAAGGCCTGGCAATCATAGACTGAAGTAGTCTGCAGCCAGCCGCCCGTAGATGTCTGTGGTCCAGAGCACATGTGCACGGCCTGAGGCCAAAAGGAGCTGGTGCAACTCAGCTTCCACACGGGCAAACTTCTCCTCGTTGATGGAGGCCTCCAGCAGGACAGAGGCAGGTGGTGGCCAGGGCAGGCCCTCATAACAGTCCACAGGGAAGGGGTGTACAACTGTACGCAGCTCAGCTTGAGCCGCAGAGTCCCGTAGCAATTCCTTGAGGCCTGCCATGGACAGTGGGTTGCCATAGAGGCCGAGGTAGCGGAGACTGGCACAGCGAGTCAGGATGGGTAGTGTGGCCAACAGCTGGGTATCAGCAAGCTGGCACTCAGTCAGCTCAAGGTGCAGTAGTGTGGCTGCTGCCGCCTGCAACAGACCCTGGAAGGGCACAAGCTGGCTGCCAGACAGGTCATTGCCACTCAGGTCCAACTTCTTGAGGTGGGCAGCATGGGAGCTCCGTGCCAGAAAGCGCAGGTCCTCAGGCAGCAGAGCACAGAAGGCCAGCTCCAGGCTCTCCAGGGGGCTCTGTAGAGTGCTGCAGGGGATACAGGGGTTACAGAGAGGTCACAGACAGGCAGGGCCAGGGGTGGGTCCCCACACAAGGGAAAGGTAGGGCAGTGATGGGACCAGCTCACCTGAGCAGCTGGTCCAGCCTCCCTGAAAGGAGAGAGGAGCCCATGCTGAGCTCCCGCAGACAGGTGAAGCGACCCATTTGGGCCAGGAAGTAGCGGAAGTTGTCCTCGCCATCCACGGAGGGTTGCCTTGAGTCCCCGTGTACATAGTGCAGCCTCAGGCTAGCCAGGTGCTGGAAGCGAGCCACATGCGGGATAATGACGGACAGGCCACGCAGGCCCAGGTTATTGAAGCGTAGGTCCACACGACGCAGGCAGCCTGCATCCAGAAGCTGTAGCAGAGCCACGGTGTTGCGCATGGGCAGATCCTCAGCTCGCAGGTCCCGACAGCAGAGCCGCAGGGGGCTGCCCACACTGCTTCGGAGCGCCTCTCGAAGGAATGCATAGGAGGCCCGGTTCACCCGCAGGTCCACACGCACTTCCACGGGAACAGTGGCCAGCCCTGGCTCTGCAGCCTGGCCCTGCTGCTGGGCAATGCATGTGCGGGCCACAGCTGCTGTGCAGTCCCACATGCTCATGGTGCCGGGGTCCTGCTCCACACCATCATCCAGGAGGCCTGTCATGTCCAACACCCGCAGCGTGTGCTTCCTGGGAGCAAGGATGGCCTGAGGCGGGGGATCAGAGGGCAGAGCCCACACCTCCTCCCATCTATCTTGGGACAGGAGCAACATGCCTGCTCCTGCACTAAGCTCCTACTAACTGCAGGACCCAGCCTCGAACCTCCTCAGGGGACCCTCTTTGCACCCCCACAGGCCTGAGGGCCCCTTGGGTGAGTCCATACCTGCAGAGGGGCTGCGTGCTGGCCCCGGCCTCTGGGGCATGGAGCCGGGCAGTAAGCCCCAGGATCACTGCCTGCATGCTCTCCGTGCTGGGCCGCTCCTGCAGAAGGGCCCGGCTGCAGTGGGCACATTCCTGCAGTAGCTGCTGGAAGCTGAGCAGTGGGAAGGGCCACGTGTGCACCAGCTCACGCAGTACGACTGTCTTCTTGTCCATGAAGGCCACCTTGAACAGCAGGGGGAAAAGCTCGCGAGGCAGCAAGGGCAGGGCCTGGCAGGCAGCTGGCTGGCACTGGAGCACCTGCCGAGTGCTCAAGAACACAAGCGTGTGCATGGCGCTGGGCCAGGCAGATGGCCACCTGCAGGAGAGTGACCTTCAGCATGGAGAGACCCCAGGCCACTACCAGGCCACACCCCTCTCCAAACACTGGTGGTAGGAAAGCCCAACACAGTGCCTGGCACAGAGTTGGTGGTTAGTAGAGGACAGAGGCACAGAGGAGCACCTGTTAGGTGGCTAGCACTGGGCTGGGCAGAGTGGACTGAGGGCCAAGGCCCTCCAGAAGGGCCTCTTTAGGGAAACAAAGCCTTAAGCAGTACATAAACAGTGTGACACCATTGATAACCTATTCACTTGTGTGTGCTTTTGACAGATGATTGTTGCCCTGCAAGGCCCCCCACAGATACTTCAGGCCTCCCAAATTATAAAACCACATCAGAAACCCTTCTTCAAAAGTAGAATAAGTGCAACAAGCAATCCAAAAAAAGAAAAGAAAAAAGGAAAAGTAGAATAAAGCCCGGGCCCCTGCCAACTTTTATCAGCACTAGAGGAGGTACATGGCCAGCATCCACATCACAGTTCCTTCCCTACCCTCCTCACAGAGGCTCCAAAGGGCTACCCTTGGATTACACAAAGCATAGCAAGGAGAGACTAGAACAGACAAAGCTTAATGAACACAGAACAAGCAGAAAGATCCGGGACCCAGGGAACATTGAATCCAGACAGCATGGCCAATGAAATCCAAGCCCTCAACATGAGCTCCAGAAATAACTACTGTTGTCCAGGGTATCACCACGCATGGAGACCCCTGAGAGAAAGTAGCCCTCACCTTTGGTGATCCTTACCACTGGTCTAAACTTCTCCCTCTTTCCTGGGGAACCAATGTGGAGAGAATGAGTCTTAAATCCATGGGATTCAGAAGATGCCAGACTAGGGATTGTTCGGATGAGGCAAAGACAGCTGCCAAGATGGCATCTAAACTAAGATACACACAAGACTCCTGAAGCCACAGGGTACCTGTGACACAGGGTGTCAGCCCTGCTTTTAGCAGCAGCATGTTAGCAGAATTACTGTGTGCCAGGCACCTCATCCTCAAAACTATATCATGGCGATCCTCCCGTGACAAATTAGAAAACTAAGGCCTAGGCTTCACCCAAGGTCACAGTCCCAGGGACGAGCCTGGGGAAGACGGTGGGGAGGGCAGTCTGGCCCCAGGGATCCTGCTCTTGCTGACTTCTCCACGCACAAATAAGTCCTTACGGCACGGGCGTCCGAGACACCCCAGACACCAACCCTAGGCCTCACTATGGCTGTAAACAAATCTCGCCGGGACGATTCATAATTCGCTCTGACAAGGTACACCAACCAAGCATCTGTCACGAGGGGAAACGAAAGCAGCATGCCTGGCCACCGAAGCAGGCGCTGCCCCTCCCGCCGGCAGCAGGGGGACGGCTTGATCCCCGGGTGCCTGCTTTTCGCGAAGACGCCCCCGCCCACCTCCTCCGGTCCAAGTTCAACCCGACGCCCCTATGCTTCCAGTGCGGGGCCTCCTCTTGCAGTCTGGCTGCGTCGCTCGCCAGGGTCCCGAAGCCGCTCCGCCAGCGCGGAAAGCTCCTGGCTCTTTCCCCGCCCGCAGCGGCACCGTCCGGGCTCCCAGCCCCAGCCCAGAGCTCCCAAGCGCCAGCCCTCCCCTCCCCCGGCCCGGCCGCCCCGGCCGCCCCGAACGCCCGGTGCCCCGCCCCTTACGGCCAGGCAGGCTGGGGCTCGCGCCGCCCCGTTCTGACCCCGGCCCGGGCCCCACACTCACCAGCCCCGCAGCCGCCGCCACTGCCGCCGGCCCCGCCTCTGCCGTCCGCCGCGCCCCGCCCTGCGCCGCGGCGCGCCGCGATGACGCAACGCCTCCCATTGGCCGTCCTCCCCAGGGCGCGAGGATTGGCTGTCGTGCGCAGCGGCCCGGCCCCCAGCCCCGCCGCGCGCCCCCATTGGCTGGCGGCCGAACGACGTGCTCGCCGCGGGAGATTTGGGGGGCGCGGGGAGCCGAGCGGAGCGAGCGCCATGGAGCGGCTGCGGGACGTGCGGGGGCGGCTGCTGGAGTGGGAGCGCGCGTTCGGGCGGCGGCACGGGCGGCGGCCGGGCCAGGTGCGGGCTGCCCGGGACTCCGGGGACTGAGGGCGTGGCCATATAGCTGACACGCTCCCTCCACAGGACGACGTGGAGGCGGCACCCGAGGAGACCCGCGGTGAGCGTGCGGCCCTGGGCGGCGGGGGCGCCTAGGAGACGGTAGGGTCGGTGGGGGCCGGCGGAGGACCCACGCCCCGTCCTGACCCCGACTCCCGCCCGCCCACGCAGCGCTTTACCGGGAGTACAGCGCCCTGAAGCGAGTACTGGGCCAGGCCGGCGACGGGCCCCGCAGCCCCGAGCAATCGCTCCCCGCGGCGGCCGAGGAGGTACCCGGGCCCCGTCACCCCGGTGTCCTGTGTGGCGGAGTAGCGGAGCTAAGAGGAGTCGGGGCCAGGCCCACTACGTGGGGCACAGAACTTGGGAGAAGGACTGGGCGACTGGGCAGAGCAAAGGGCCAGGCTTTGCTCCATGTCTAGGGGAAGGGGGGCGGGTGGAGGCACCTCTGCCCCCACACCAGCCTTTCTCTGGTCTGGGCCCTACTGTCTCCCGTAGGCCCCGGAGCACAGCTGCTGGGGACCCCACCTGAATAGGGCTGCCACCAAGAGTCCACACCCTGCTCCAGAGCATAGCTCTGGAGGGTCTGTGCAAGACTATGGGAAGAGGCTTAAGGCCAACCTGAAAGGCACCCTGCAGGTAAGGGGTGAGGGGTGGGCAGGCAGTGCATCCCTTGGTTCACAAGCCTCCCCTTCTTACCAAGCCTCCCCACATATACAGATAGGTGTAGGCTCCTAGAGCATGACTCTTTTGAGAGATTCTCAGGGCTAGCCTCTGCTCTCAGCTTCTTTTCTGTCCCAGTGTCTTCTTACCCTGCCCTACCATTGAGTGTGGAGACCCAAGCAGGTTTCAAAGTCTGTAGCAGCCCAGGGACCTGAGTTCCTGCCTGCTGTTCTCTTCTCACCCTCCCAGGCTGGGCCAGCCCTGGTCCGCATATCCTGGCCTCCACGAAGACCCTCATCCAAGATAACCACCCCAAAGCCCTCAGGCACGGGGGCTGAACCCACCCCTCCAAATGAAGTCAGTGATGTGCCCCCCAAGCCTCCTGAGCCCCAGCCAAGGCCAGGCCGGCTCCAGCAGCTACGGTCATCTCTGAGCCTGCGGCTGGGCTCCCTAGATCCAGGGTGGCTGCAGCGGTGTCACAATGGGGCCTCAGATTTTCTGGGAGCCCCCAAGGCCTGCAGGCCTGGCCTGGACTCGGAGGAGTCACAAACTCCAACCTTAGGTAAGTTGCCTGTCCTTGATCCTGGCACTGGCTCTGAGGCACTTTCACAGAGCCTAGAGCCTCCAGCCCTACAGGCAGCCCAAGCTGGTGCAGGGAGCCCTCCACCCAGCAACAGTCGAAGCAAGAAGCCAAGATGGAGTGAGGAGCCATGGGCAAGTCCTACACAGGTCCAGCGGGACAGTGGCCAAGCAGGAGCCCCATCTGAAGGGGCTGGAGCCATAGCACTTGAGGAAGACCCTGTGGGGGAATCTGTACAGGCACAGCGACCTGAGCCCTGCAGTAGTCCCTCGACCCCCAGGTACCACAGCTTTAACCCCTTGAGTCAAGCTATGGCAGGGAAGGCTGAGGGCATGTCCCATCTGCACATCTCCCCTAGGCCAGCCGTCCAGGACAGGGGTAATTACATACGCCTCAACATGAAGCAGAAACGCTACTCACAGGGCAGGGTCCTTCGAGTCAGGCTTCTCCGCAAGCAGGTGAGATAGCGACAGGATAGGATGGGCAGTCCCCTCACCCTTTCTCTGTTTCTTGCTTATGTGACTCTCCTTTGTGCCTCCCCAGGCGTGGAAGCAGAAGTGGCAGAAAAAAGGAGAGTGTTTTGGGGGTGGTGGACCCAGAGCCACAGTCAAGGCTGGTCTGTCATGTGGGCAACTTGGTCACTGGGCACCACAGTGTCCCCAGCCAGGTGAGACAGCTACCCTGGGGAGTGGGTCACACTAACACCATGTGGAGAGGACACTGCGTTCTGGGGGACAGTCCTGGCCCCTCAGAGGAGGGTGGCGAGGATGAGGATGACTCAGTCCTTTCCCACTGTGGAAGTAGTGGAGAGGACAGACACTGCCTTCTGCCCAGTTCCTGGTGGGGCTGGGCGGGGAGGGGTGACTGTGGCCAGTGACTATCTTGCTAGAATGATCTCAGCCCTTCCTGGAGCTCTCACACCACCTTTCTCCTGTCTGCCCTCAGTAGGTGAGGAGGACACAGGGCCTGCTGGGCCTGAGCCCAAGGTGCCCCACCTGGCCCCTGCTGTGCTGCCCCTCTACCCGCTAGGGCCCTCAGGGCAGGTGGCAGGTAAGCAGACCCCTACTGGCTCAGAGCCTGTGCTGAGGGACTGGAGTGAGTCAGGTTGGCTCAACTCTTGGTTGTCAACACCTGTATCTGCAGAGACACCAACTGAGGTCTTCCAGGCCCTAGAGCAGCTAGGACACCAAGCCTTCCGCCCCAGGCAGGAGCACACGATCATGCGAATCCTATCTGGTGAGTGTGGCTGCCAGAGGATGAGGTAGGGCTGAGGCCAGGACACAGAGCCTCACTGCTGACTCCCATCCTACTCAGGCCTTTCCACGCTGCTGGTGCTGCCAACAGGTGCCGGCAAGTCCCTGTGCTACCAGCTCCCAGCGCTGCTCTACTCCCGGCGCAGCCCCTGCCTCACACTGGTCATCTCTCCACTCCTTTCACTCATGGATGACCAGGTGGGCAGACAGAGTCCTTGGCACATGTGGGTGGTCAAGAATTGGTGCTTGTGATTCCCTTGTGCTGCTGCTGCTTGTTCCCAAATCCTCCCTGACCCCAGGAAGTTGCAAGGTGCCCAACCCTAGCATCATCCTGAGGGAAGCTCGGCTCAATAGGGCCACCTCAGGGGAGCCATCCCCTCTAGACCCATCTGCTCTAGGGCTCCCAGGCCAAGGCCCACAGATGGCTCTAAATCTTTAGTCTCAGGACCCAGGGCCTGGTTCTTCTCTCCCCAGAGGGCCTGGAGGGGACACAGCAGCACCTATTGAGTTGGGCAACTTTGGGAGGATTTAGGGAAGGGCCAGGGCTCACCTGGCCTGTGATGGCCATTTCTCTTGTATCTGCAGGTGTCAGGCCTGCCCCCATGCCTCAAGGGAGCTTGCATCCACTCAGGCATGACCAGGAAGAAGCAGGAGTCTGTCCTGCGGAAGGTAGGGGGCCTCATGGGCCTGGAGAGGGGAGGCAGTGGGCAGGCACACAGGCCATGCACCTGACCCTGCTGCCTTCAGGTACAGGCAGCCCAGGTACACGTGCTGATGCTATCACCTGAGGCGCTAGTGGGGGCAGGGGGCCATACCATCCTCACCCAACTCCCTCCGGTGGCCTTTGTCTGTGTCGATGAGGCCCACTGCCTCTCTCAGTGGTCCCACAACTTCCGGCCCTGTTACCTGCGCATCTGTAAGGTGAGCCACTTGTGGGTCGGGGCCGATGGGCCAGGGCCCAAGTGGGCTAGGTGGCCTCACTACCCACCCCTCCCCTCTGGCGCAGATGCTTCGTGAGCGCATGGGTGTGCAGTGCTTCCTGGGTCTCACAGCCACGGCCACACGCAGCACTGCCCGTGACGTGGCCCAGCACCTGGGTGTCGTGGAAGAGCTGGGCCTCTGTGGGCCAGCCCCTATTCCGGCCAACCTGCACCTCTCTGTGTCCATAGACAGGGACCCAGACCAGGTGGGTGTGCATTTTCTGTGTGGCAGAGGCCCCGGCTCCCAACTGCCCGTACTGATCTCTGCTTCGTATCAGGCTCTGGTGACACTGCTGCAGGGGGGTCGTTTTCGTGCCCTGGATTCCATCATTGTTTACTGCAACCGCCGTGAGGACACAGAGCGGGTTGCTGCACTCCTCCGGACCTGTCTGTTTGCAGTCCAGGGTCCGGGCCCTGGAGGTGAGGCCTAGGGTGGGGCTGGAGCCCCCATGGGCCCACTGCATGCCCCAGCCCACTGACCATATTTGTCTTCCCCAAAGATCGTGCCCCCGAAGCTGTGGCTGAGGCCTACCACGCTGGCATGTGCAGCCGGGAGCGGCAGCGGGTGCAGCGCGCCTTCATGCAGGGCCACTTGCGGGTGGTGGTGGCCACGGTAGCCTTCGGTATGGGACTGCACCGGCCGGATGTGCGCGCTGTGCTGCACCTTGGGCTGCCCCCGAGCTTCGAGAGCTACGTGCAGGCCATAGGCCGGGCTGGTCGTGATGGGCAGCCTGCCCACTGCCACCTTTTCCTGCGGCCCCAGGTTGGCACCCCCCGCCTCAGTGCCTAAGCCCTCAGTGCTTCGGCCCATCCTCACTCTTGTCCTGCTGCAGGGCGAGGACCTGCAGGAGCTGCGTAGACATGTGCATGCCAACAGCATCGACTTCCTTGCTGTGAAGAAGCTGGTGCAGCATATATTCCCACCCTGCATCTGCGCCCAGCCACCCCCAGAGGAGCAAGGAGGTGTGGGTGGGGAGAGGCCTGTGACCAAGTCCCTCATTCAAAAGGCCAAGTATCACAGCAGCCCCCAAGTAGCCCCAGGGCCCAGGAGGGCCTGCCCAGGCCACAAGCTGGCACTCCCAGTGCAGCCAACGGTGCAGGCCCTGGACCTGCCGGAGGAGGGTGAGGGACCTGGGGAAGGGGGTGGGGCGTGTGGAGGGGCTGTCCCTGCATCCTCTGAGGCCTGCTCTGCCCCCAGCCATTGAGACACTGCTGTGCTACCTGGAGCTGCACCCACGGCGCTGGCTGGAGCTACTGCCCCCCACCTATACCCGTTGCCGTCTGCGCTGCCCTGGGGGCCCCACCCAGCTCCAGGCTCTGGCCCACAGGTGAGCATACACTACCATAGGTTGGGGATGAGGACAGAGGGCCAGGGTTGCTGGTCATGTGTTCCTTCCCCCTGGGCACAGGTGTCCCCCTTTGGCTGTGTACTTGGCTCGGCAGCCACCTGAAGACACAAGGCAGGATAGCAGGTCCATGGAGTTTGACATGGTAGAGCTGGCGGACTTGATGGGCTGGGAGCTGGCCTCTGTGCGGCGAGCTCTCCGCCAGCTGCGGTGGGACCAAAAACCCAGAACAGGTGTGCCCATCCCCACCCCACCCTGGACCCTGCTTGCCTGCCCGCCTTTGTCTGACGTGCTCTCTGACAGGTGTGCCTCAGAGCACGGGGGTGCTTGTGGAGTTCCAGGAGCTGGCCTTCCACCTTCACAGCCCTGGGGACCTAACAGCCGAGGAGAGGGACGAGATCTGTGACTTCCTGTATGGCCGCGTGCAGGCCCGGGAGAGTCAGGCCTTGACCCATCTACACCGAAACTTCCAGGCCTTTCACAGGTGGGGAGGAGGTGGGCAGGGCCTGGGGACATTCACCCTGCCCTCACAGGAGGGATTGACAAGCTTGTCCCACCCTCAGCATGGCCTTCCCCAGCTGTGGGCCCTGTCTGGAGCAGCCCAGCGAGGAGCAGAGCACCAAGCTCAAGGCCCTGCTTGGCCGCTACTTTGAAGAGGTAGAGGAGGCACAGGGACTGGAGGCTGTGGGGAATGAGCAGGGCCCAGAGCTGGGGCAAGCTATGGTGAGTACCAGGCCCTTCTAGGGGCTGTTCCTTCAGACTAGGACACACACACCTCACTCCACAGAGGTGGGCTCCTCCCCACCTGGCACCAGGTCTCCTGGGCTGCCCAGGGCTGGGTTATGTGAACTCAGGGACACAGAGACCCAACATGCCATCCACCCACAGTTCCAGAACTGGGAGGGCCAGATCCGCCGAGACATCCGCCAGCTCCTGTCCCTGTGGCCAGAGGAGAAGTTCTCAGGCAGGGCTGTGGCCCGAATCTTCCACGGCATTGGTGAGGGCCCAGGTGGCTCAGCCTGATGCAGGTAGGAGTCAGGGCAGAACCAGGGAGAGTTCTCATGGCTGGTGGGTTTGCTCCACTGTAGGAAGCCCCTGCTACCCAGCCCAGGTGTATGGGCGGGACCGTCGTTTCTGGAGAAAGTACCTGCACCTGAACTTCCACACCCTGATGTGCCTGGCCACAGAGGAGCTCCTGCTGGTGGGCCGCTGACTGCCTGGCACCAACACAGAGGGCGCTGGCCCCCAACAGGGGGCATGGGGTTGGGGACTCTGTGCCCACAATGTAGGGAGTGTCAGGTGTGACAGCTCATCCAGCAAAGGGGGTTGTCAGTGGCCAGGACAGTGATGACCCTGGGCAAAACTTGCCAGTAGGGGTGTGGTGACAAGGAGACTCCAAAATGCCAAATAAATAGTGCTCAAGTTGTTCCTATAGCTCCTCCTTTCTGTGAGGCAGTCCCGGCAGTGTGGGGACAACTGTTTGTCACACGTCTCAGACACAGACATCAGGCCACAGGCACACTCGGCTTTATTGACCAGCCTGGTCACCCAGCTCAGGCCAGGCTGCTGGGTGCCAGGCTCAGGCACAGGAGGGGCAGGACTGAGAGGGTGAGGAGGAGGGAGAAACAGGGACGCAGCCCTAGGCTGTCGGCCAGGGCTCCGGCCAGGGCACCCAGCAGCAGCTTCCCCAGCAGCTCCAGCGTGGCCAGGAGGCTGTAGTGCGTGGCCTGGGAATGGGGACCGGGTGGGAGTCAGGGCCCATGCAGCACTCCAGCCCCACAGTCCCTCCTCGTCCTGGCCATGGTTGTTACCTGCAGGGCACTGGGTGCCAGCTGGCTGCAGCGCATCATCACAGTGAAAGTGGTCGTGGTGACCAGGCCCCCCAGGAAGTGCTGCAGACACAGGCTCAGCAAGGCTGCTCCTGGGAGAATAAAGGTCAGCAATAGTGCCCAGGACTCCTGTCCCCACCCCCCAAGGCTAGCCCCTCACCTCTCAAGACTGTGCTAGGGCCCAGACTGGCCCCTGGGATGTCCAGGTGGAAGAGCAGGGCAGTCTGGCAGACCAGGCCCCCAAGCCGGAGCTGCAGCACTAACTTCAACAAGGGTAACAGCTGCCTGGGGTGGGGGTGGGGAGATTGGGCAGTTCAGGGAATTCAGAGCAGGTTGGAGGGCAAGTGAGTAGGCAGGGCGGGCTGGGGAGCACGCACCAGTGCCTGGCCAGCAGGGCCCCAGCCAGAGAGGAGCCAGCGATGGAGCAGGCCACAGCACCCACGCCATTCCACAGCCCCAGCTCCGGGGCAGAAGCACCATGGTCCAGCAGGACAAGAGGAAACAGGCTGCTGGCACCCTGCTCACCTAGGGGGAGATTGTGGGCAGGGAGGTCCCCTGTCTGCCCTACCTCCCTTCTCCCCACCTGGAGCCTCAGTCCTGCTCTGTCCAGCTAGGCCCCTGCCCTGCCTCTGTCTGCCTGGGCCACAAGCGCTGGGGGAGAAATGGGTTCTGGCCAAGCCCAGTGTCAGCATGATGCAACCCTAGAGAGACCCAAGGCCACAGAACTAGAACTGGGGAACGACAGAGGCAAAGCCCAGCTACAGGTCCCTGGACATTGGGGCCAGGCTAGACTAGCCTTCATATCACATCTCAAAAAGAGAATGGCCCCATAATCGGTTTCAAGTTCCTGGGGCCCCACCCCTGCTGTTGCCTGACTCACCCAGCTTGTAGGTGAGCACAAAGCCTGCCGTCCACGGGGTCCCTGGCACGGCCAGCACATCCTGCAGAAGGTGTAGGGTGTAGTGGGGATGCTCTGAGGGCTTAGGCCGTGGAGGCTGGCGCAGGGCAGGCGCAGTCCAAGCCAGGGCTGCGGCCAGCCAGTAGGTGGTAGCCAGGAGCAGAAAGAGCCTTGGCCAAGAGAGGGTGGGCAAGAGGGCCAGCAGCCCACCCCCTGCCAGCGCTGCCCCCAGCTTGTACGCCACCACCTGCACCGTGTTGCCAGGCCCCAGCTCAGCAGGCTCCAGTAGCTGCACGGCCAGCGTGTCCAGGGCCACATCCTGCACAGCCGCACCCAGGTTCAGCAACAGCAGCAGCGCGGCCGCGACGGGCAACCCGGCCTGGCCCGCTTCAGCAGGAGGTAGTGCGGCCAGCAGCCCACACACCAAGCCCAGGGCCGCCGTGCTGCGCGTCAGCCAGGCCCTCGCGGAGCCCCGCGCGTCCACCAGCGGGGCCCACACCAGCTTGAACAGCCACGGGGCGTACAGCGCCTTGGCCAGTCCCACCCGCGTCAGGGAGAGCCCGCGAGCCCGCAGCAGCGTGGGCAGCAGGCCGGACTGGAGCCCGTAGGGCAAGCCCTGCACCAGGTACAGGCTGGCCAGCGGCAGCAGTTTCCCGCGCATGCTGGCGCTCGGGCGGGGTGCGGGGCCAGGTCTCCGTCGCCCAGGGTTGGCTTCAAGGCTGGGAGATCGCCGCGGGTGACGTCTGACGAGGTAAGGTCCCAACGCATGGGCTCAGAGGTCACACCCCCGGCATGGCTTTGGGACAGGACCCAGGTGGGGTCAGAGTTGGACACCTGGGGGAGGGGGCGGCACCCTAGAAGAACAGAAGCCGGGTCCAAACTGGGGAACGAACAGCCTGTCCCGGGAGCGGCGGGCGCGCCACACACTGTCGGCCCGCGACTCCCAGCAAGCTCTGCGCGGCCGCGAGTAATGAGCCGGGGGGCGGGGCTGGATCTACTGGAGGGGCGGGGCCTTCCTGGCGGGCCTCTAAGCGGCGTCTCGGTCCTCCGGAACCACCGAGCGGAGCGCGGGCTGGGCGCTGCGCGGATATGGCGTCGCTGGAGCCCCGTGGCCACCCGCTTCAGGGCTGGAAGGTCGCGTGGGCCACGGAGACGCCGAGGGGCCAGAGCGTCGGCTCCCGGGCGCCCCTGGTGGTCAACCCCCGCCACCAATACACGCACCCGCCCCGGTCCTTCGCGGATGGGAGAGGCTCAGAGAGCGAAGCTCCAGAGCTGGGGCCAGCGTCAAAGTAGGAATCGGCCTGTGCCCCAACCACTCCTCCTACTTGTCACCAGCCCTGGTCCCTCCCAGGGTTCTCCGATCCGCTCCAGAAGTGCTTCTTGGTGTCTGGCCTACAGCCTGGTTGCTACAGTGCCCAGCCCTCGTTTCTCCAGCAGCCCCCATGGAGGATTTAACCTCTTAACGGTTCCCCTGTCTACTACTGGATACTTATGCCACTGGACCACTCCCCTGCTGTGCTGTGGCTTCAGCCGCCTCCCCAAGGCAGGGGCCACAGAGGGAGAGCCATAGAAGGGAGGGGGTTTGTGTGAAAGGTCAGGGCCCAAGCTTGGCCAGAAGGACACAGCCAGACACTGCCCTCCAGTGTCGAGTGACAAGGCTAGGAGACCTCTGCCTAACTAGAGCTGTTCCTGCCAAGGGAAGGGCGCACATGTGGTCTCTCCTGCCCAGAGCTGTGCCCTCTGGGGCTCCCAACGCCCAGATGAGGCTGTGAAGTGTGGCCTCTGGTTAAGAACTATCTCCAGGCTGGCTGCGGTGGCTCACACCTGTAATTCTATCCCTCTGGGAGGCCGAGGTGGGTGGATCGCTCGAGGTCAGGAGTTCCAGACCAGCCTGAGCGAGAGACACTGTCTCTACTAAAAATAGAAATAAATTATCTGGACAACTAAAAATATATATAGAAAAAAATTAGCCGGGCATGGTGGCGCATGCCTGTAGTCCCAGCTACTCGGGAGGCTGAGGCAGTAGGATCACTTGAGCCCAGGAGTTTGAGGTTGCTGTGAGCTAGGCAGACGCCACGGCACTCACTCTAGCCCGGGCAACAGAGTGAGACTCTGTCTCAAAAAAAAAAAAAAAAAACTATCTCCAGAATGGACAAAACTGGGTGCCTTGGCCAGTCCTGTCTTCAAGTCTGAATCCCTAAAGCCAGCCCAACCGTGGAGAGCCAGCTCAAAGGCACTTGAGCCAACACATTTCTTCAGCTGAAGAAGCCACTTTGAGTGGGTTTCCTGTCACTTCAAAATATTCTTGGGGGTTCAAGTTTCCTTGTCTATAAAATGGGAACTACCATGCCTACCTTAGAGGGCCATTTGTGCAGATTGAGTAACCCACAGCAGTGTCCCCACACAGCAGGCACTCATCCTCCTGTTCCCAGGGGAAAGGACACAGGGCTGCCCACTCCACCCCTGCTTCCTCCAGCCCCGGCCCTCCCTTGGAAAATCAAGACCTCCTTGAGCTTTCAGTTGTCACCCTGTCCAGCCAACTCCATCCTATGGTTTACTATTAATATATTCCCTGTGCCACCAGGGAAGAGGTAGACAACACAGGAAAGCAAGCCAGGACGAGGGACACAGCTTTCTGCAACTTCCTCAAGAAAGGCTACTTTTTGTCATGTGGCCACCCTGGGATGTCCTGCTGTGGTTCTCCATCACCCAGCCTGAGTGCAGTGGTGCAATGACAGCTCACTGCAGCCTCGATCTCCTGGGCTCAAGTGATCCTCCTGACTCAGCATCTGGAGTCATCCTGTGATTCTTTGTCAAGCCCCATCCCCACTCCTAACAAACAGCCCTGGGATCTCCCTGCAAGGAGGTGCAGGGGGCCCTTTGCCTTTCTTCACACTTTACACTCTTCTTATTTTTTTTTTTGTGAGGCAGTCTTGCTCCCTTGCCCAGGGTAGAGTGCCGTGGCATCAGCCTAGCTCACAGCAACCTCAAACTCCTGGGCTCAAGCGATTCTCCTGCTTCAGCTTCCAGAGTAGATGGGACTACAGGCGCTACCACCATGCCCAGCTATTTTTTTCTGTTTTTAGTAGAGACGGGGTCTCACTCTTGCTCAGGCGGGTCTCAAACTCCTGAGCTCAAGTGATCCTCCTGCCTCTGCCTCCCCAGAGTGTTAGGATTACAGGCGTGAGCCACTGTGCCCAGCCCATGCTCTACATTCGTACCACTATCTAATTTCTAAGTGAGTTTTTTCATCTCTGCCAGAAGATCAGAGGCCACGGTGGAGACCCAGCCCACAGTAGGTGAGATGTCTGTAGGAGGAACAAGTAAACCAGGCCGGAAGAACATCTCCTCTGCCTCCTCAACCATTCCTCCTGAAATTAGGACAAGTGTCCACTCAGGGCTGGATCCCCAGACCTGCATGAATGCAGTCAGGGTGGACAAAGGTAGGGACCATTCATACAGCTGCCTCCAAGGAGTCAGACCATCACAGCTTTATTAGGGACCTGCACAGATGCAGGGGCCCAGCCTCCCAGGCAGCAGAACCAAGTCCAGAGGGCTCCAGAACCCCCCAGGGCCCTGAGCAGTCAGTCCAGGGGCAGCCCACCCCAGCCCCAGCTAGGGTACTCAGGAGTACTCGCGGGTGAACTTGGCGTGAAACCCGCTCAGCTTCTCCAGCAGCGGCCGCAACTTCTCCATGGGGGGCAGAATGGTCATCCTGAAAGGAATGGACCGTAAGCAGAAGGGGAGGCTTTCAGGGAGGGGCCGTGAGGACCCGGCCTCACCGGAAGTGGTAGGTGCCTTCCTGCTGTCCGAAGCCGCTCCCAGGCACTACGCAGATGCCAGTTTCCTCCAAGAGCCGCAGGCAGAAGAACATGTCAGGGGCCAGGCCCAGCTCCTGGGAGCGCGGCAGGCGGGTCAGGGAGGGACGACTCGGCCCCCACCCCCTTCGCGGCCCCGCTCCCGCCAGCCCCGCCTGACCTGAGCGCGCTGCACCGCACGCGGCGGCAGCTGCACGCGCGGGAAGGAGTACATGGCGCCTTGCACCGGGTTGCAGCGGATGCCGGGAGCCTCGTTGAAGACCTGCTCGGTGAGCTTGGCCTTCGCCGCCAGCTCCGCCAACACAGCCTGCTTTTCCTGCAGCCGTGGAGGGCGTGTCAATCAGGGCTGGCCGGGAGGCGCGGGGGCGCGGGACCTCAGCCCCCGCCCTCACCCTTGTGGCCCGGACCCGCTCGGCCCGCCCTCGCTCACCGCTTGGAACTGCGCAAAGGAGGGGTCGGAGGGTGCGGGTGGGCTGACCACCAAGTCGAGCAGGGCCTGACCCGGCACTGGCGGGCACAGCCGCACGCTCATCAGCTTCACCATCTGCTGCTGCACCGCAGCGTCCATGTTCACCACCTCCACGTAGCCGGCGCGGAACCCGCACCTGCGAAGCGAAAGTGGGCGTCCAGGCCCAGCCGGGCAAGGCAAGCCAGGCCGTGGCAGCTGGAGTCCGCGAGCCCCCACCCGCCCGGCCCGCACGCACTCGCCCATGTAGCCCTTGGAGGCAGAGTGGAAGGAGGCGAGCTCCTGCTGCCTGGCGTAGGGAGGCCCCATCTCCGTGAGCACCTTCTTGAACGAGTGGAACTGCGAACCCTCAGCGTACACGTTGTCCTGGTACACCTGGAGGGGCGGTGGGGCGTCACGGGGAGCCGGCGGCTGCCCTGCTTCCCACTCCCACACGCGGCCCTGCCCACACCTCATCAGCCAGCAGAAAGAGGCGCTCTTCGAAGGCGAAACGGATCACAGCTTCAATGCACTCGCGAGTCTGCACCTGCCCTGGGGCGCGGGGGATGTAGCGCAGCCGGCGTCAGCCGAGGGCGCGCACTGCTTTCCTCCGGGCAGCGGGGGCGGGCTGGCCCGGGCAGAATGGACCCGGGACGCGCTTCCGGGCTGGGCGGGAGGAGGGGGCCGGGAAGGAGGGGCGGGCGGCGCACCGGTGGGGTTGCCAGGGTTGATAACGCAGAGCGCGCGCGGGCGGCAGTGGTCACGTGCCTGACGCACTGCACGCCGCAGCTCGGCCACGTCGAGCGCCCAGATGCGCTCCTCGTCCAGGTAGTAGTCCACCTGCACCGCGTCGAGCTCGGCCAGCGCGGCGGAGTAGAGCGGGTACTGGGGGATGGGAATGAGCACACCTGTGCGCGTGCGGCCCTCGCCTGCCACCAGCAGCTTCAGCACTGTCTGCGGGTGGGAGGGGTTTGGGTGAGGTTGGCAGGGCCTGAAGCTACACCCGTCCCCCACCCCGGCAACCCGTTGCCGTGCCAGAACAAGCCAGGTCGGCCAGGCCGCACACAAAGGGCCACTGTGTCTTCCTGCCCAGGCCCGGCCTACCACGATGGCGTCGCTGGCCCCCGTAGACAGGAAGATGTTGTTAGAGTCCGCGGGGATGCCTCCATCGCGCCTCTCGATGTACCGAGCCACGTCCTCGCGGATCAGCTGGATGCCAGAGCTGATGCTGTAGGCCCCTGGACCCCAGGGGAGGGGCGCACATGAGGGTGACCAAGTCCCCCTGCAGCCCTTCCGAAGGGACCTACCCCTTGAGCAGGCAGGTCTACCCCTCTTTGCTTCTCCCTGGGGCTGCACTGGGTCTGGAACTAGCACTTACCCAGGCTGCGGCCCCCGCACACCTGCAAGATGCGCTCCGCCCTTTTCTTGGCATCATCAGGGAAGTTGGGGCTGCTCAGGAGATCCGGGTTTACGCAGAGCGCCAGGACCTAGGAGGACCAAGTACTGAAGCCAGGCACATTGGCTAGGGTGAGGGGGCATGCCACGGGCTGTGCAGGAGCCTCACCTGGCGCAGGAAGGTGATGGGCTTCTGCCCCATGGCCTGTGCGTCCCCGATATTGGCACGGATGACCTCCGTGAAGGGCTTCTTCACACCCTGGGAGGGAAGGGGAGCTGGCAGTGAGATGGGACCCCATTAACCCCTCAGCCCTTGTCCCATGTGCCACTGGAGCTGGGGGTTACTCAGCTGCCTAGGTGCAACCTGGAAGTCAGCAGTGGGGGCCCGGGGCCATACCTGGCGCAGTTCCTGCTCCAGCTCCAAGGCGCGAAGCACTATGGGGCCTCGCACGGCATACTCCACCCTCTGCACGCACGGGTTCATGGTGTCCAGTGTCAGCACCTTCTCCTTCAGCCCATTCCGTGTAGCCTGGCTCTGGTTACCTGCCCTCAAGGCCATGGCTCTGCTCAGACCAGGCAGGAAGGCAGCTCAGACAGCAGGACCCCAAAGTGGGGATGGGGGCAGGTGGGTCCAGGCTCAGTGGACCAGGGCTGGGAGAGGGGAGCCTGGATTGTGGAGACTCAAGGTAAGAGGGCACCCTCTTCGCTGCAGCCCGCTGATCCCACTGAAAGGGACAAAAAGGGCTGAAGGAGCTGGGGACGGCTGGGCCCCGCCCCACCCGTCTGGGCACAGTTCTGCCCCAGGGAGCCAGAGGGAGTGGGTGAGGCGGCAGGCGGAGCTTGGGGCGAGGCCCAGTGCCCGCCCAGTGTCCCCATGACAAGAGAGCAGGAGACCCAGATGGGGGCAGATACAGAAGTCTAGGCAACTGGGAGGGACTAAGTGTCATGGGAGGGGAGGGGCTAAGCCTGGGCCCAGCAACTCTGGGGGTTGGCAGAGCTGGATAAGGGTAACCCCCCCCAAGATGAGAATGGAGCCCAGGGCCCGCTGGAGATTTACCCCAGCAGGGCTCAGCTGAGGCCTAGCCCTCTCAGTGCCCCCATCTTTGCCGGGGCCAGTGGACCTGTCTCCTAGGTAACTGAGCCAGGCCTCAGGAATCTGGGCGGGGGACTGGGGGGGGTGCGCTGGGGGAGGGGAGTGAGAAGTTCAGCCTCTGGGTTCCATTCAGCCCCTTCTGGGCTGGTGGCCATGGCCTAGAGGCTGCAAGGGCGCTATGGTTGGACCTTGGTCCCTGATCAGCACTGCAGGGGGTCAGGGATGTTAAGCAAGGGGGCTGGAGACAGGCCAGCCCTGGGCCCAGGGACACCTCACACCTCAGCTGTCCAGGCTGTAGTCATGCCCTTTCACCAGGCACCAGCTGGGGGTTGCCCCTGAAACACACTCCAGGCCAGGGGTGACCTACGCTCCCCTTCACTTTTGCTCCTGGTTGGTGGAGAGAGTGGGAAGGGAGCCGTGATAGGCCCTCAGAGCCCCACCTCCACAGGCCCTGCAAGGAGCCGACAGGCCGTGCCCAGGGTTGGCCTACCCCAGCAGCCAGCATCTAAACTTGAACTGAGGGTCAGAAGCCAGCCCTCTGAGCTGAGCTGTAGGCAGCTGGTCAGGCCCAAGGCAAGGGGAGGGTCTTTGCTCCTCTGACCCTGCTAGTTAAGACAGAAGCCATCAGGGAGCCCCGACTGGCCACCCCCTCACCTCACACCTCTCAGCTCCACTGCCACAACAGCCTCCCAACACAAGTAGGCCTGCCCCACTAACCCCCAGGCCTGAGCACAGGTTATTAAGAGTTTGGTCCTAGGCAGGGCCAGCCCCTGCCCACCCCCTGGCAGCAGGACCCAAGTGGCAGCTGGACCTTGGGCAGCTGCCCTACCTCACACACTAAATTTAACCGGCAGCCAGCCCCTGGCCCTCCCCCAGCCCTGCTAAGGACACTCCTACAGCCACGGATGCTAGGGGAAGGGCAGGCTGGAGGGACAGTGGACTGACCCAGCTGGTGCCAAGCCAGTAGGGAGGGTAGCCTGCACCCATATCCCCAGTACTGGTGGCTGTATGAAGCTGTCTGCCATAGATGAACTGGTAGTGCCCTCAGCCCTCCTGCTTGAAGCCCCTTAGGGGCCCCTCTTACCCTGACACGTTGTGCCCAGCCAGCTCAGAGCACAAGAGGCCAACTGGTTGTCCTCTATGCCAGCCCAGGCAGAAGCTGGCAGCCAGGCCCCAGGATCAGGGCTGCCTGCCAGTAACTGCGGCCTCACACCCGCCCCCACCCCACCCCACCCCAGGGGAGCTTCTGACGCCAGCCTTGTACCCATTTTACCCCTCTAGCTCTGGCCCAAGAGTCTGATAGGAAACACCTCCCTTTCCAGGCCACAGTCCCTGCCCCTCTGGCACAGACACCTTCAATCCTGGCCCCCAAGGAATCGCCTTCCAGAGCACCCTGCTCCTCTCAAGAAGGCAGAGTTACAGAGGAGCCTCCAGGAAGCTATAAGGGTGGGTCTGGGTGAGGGCCAGGCTTCTTGCCCAGTGGCCATGGGCCTCGCTCTCACACATGGGCTGGGGCTGCCACAAGCCCCAGCATGCACCTACAGGCCTCAGGTGCTCATGGGAATGGGCAGCTCTCCAGTCAAGCAGCACAACCTGCTCACCACAGTGGGGACGGTGGCTCAACTGAGACACACACAAGGCTCGGTGGCAAAACAGCCCTTTACCAGGAATCATGGGATAAAAACAGTCTTTGCAGCCAGCTGCCCCCCATGCATGTCTTCTGCCACAGGTCCATCCCTGAGAGAAGACATCCTGGCCAGTGAAAGTCAGGCTCCACGCTGTCCACCTACAGTAGCAGGACACACTGTGGGGTGGGACTGCAGGGCAGGGGCCATGCCACCTGGAGCCCACAGCCTCTCACATGAGCAGGCAGCAAGGCCTCTTCTCCACGGGAGCCTCCTCCGACGGGGCTGTGAGCTTGAGCAAGGGTGGGTCCACTGCCACCCCAAAGCCACAATCAGGCTGAGGGCTCCCGGTATCAGCAGGCAGAACAGACTCAGGAGCCTCAGGTCCCTCAGGGGCAGGTCTCTGCAGTTTGGCAGCAGCTCGCTGGCGCTTGAGCTCTGCCAGGGTGTGGTGGGCCTTGTCTCGGACAAGGGCGTGGGGGTCAGTGCTCTCCAGGGAGCTCAGCTGATAGGAGACACACCGGTCCAATCGCTTGGAGTACAGGTGCCGGCCCGGGGGGCCCCCTACTTGGCCATTGTGTGGGCTGGCCGCCTCAGGGCTGTCCTCCTGTGGACAGAATGAAGGCCCCAGAGGCATCAGGAGGTGCCCCCTTCCATCTTCCCCAGCCTTGGCCTCCAGGTTGTATGGTCATGGAGGGACAGAAAAAAGGGAGTGGGAGGCAGCAGCTGACCCCTGTGGGGCACCCACCCCACTGCCTCCAGAGGGGGCCAGTGTAGAGGGAGAACCGAGGCACCCAAGTAAGGTCAGAAGCCTTACTTGGGCCCAGCAGGGGCGGGGCACACACCTCGATGGGCGGTGGCCCAAGCTCAGTATCTGTCTGGCCGTCCTCATCATCCTCAGGCGGCTCTGGGCTAAGGGGTGGTGGCTGTTGCCACACGATGGCCTCTTGGGCATGCTCCTTGCGGTACAGGTTGGTGCGCTGGGTTAGACTCACCCGCCTCACCACCTTCCTGGGGTGGAGAAAGTGAGAGGAGGACACTGCCTGCCCCGTGGACTCTGCCCCAGAGCTCAGAGTTCCAGCTGGCACCTCCACCAGGCGGCTGACATCAGCAGGGGCTTTGTCCGGGTGGGCAGGAGGCAGGGCCTGTGAGAGGGCAGGGGCTGGGGGCTGGGCAGATGGCTCACCCTCTGCTGCCTGCACTGGAGGTGCGGCGGCGCAACAGGGAGTGCTGGCGGCCCTGGGCGCGTAAGAGCACATCGTGCTTGTGCTTCAGCTCCAGCAACTTGGCCCGCACCTCCTCGTCCCCACACACATCTGGGGAGAAGTGGGCACAGGCATCAGGGGCACCCTCCCTGCCTCCCCTCCACAAGGTAGAAATGGGCACCCCCTGAGCTCACCAAGAGGCGTCTCGTCCATCAGGGACTTTCCGTTTAGGTTGGCCCCATGTGCCACGAGCAGCTCCACCAGGTGCACCTGAGGGCCAGCAAGCCACGGCTGCAGAAGGCTCTGAAGCCATGGAGCCCACCCCCACCCACCTGCTCCCAACCCTGCACTCACCTGGCCCCAGTAAGCTGCTGCGTGCAGCGGTTCCCAGCCGTCCTGGTCCTTGGCGCTCAGGCTGGCTTGGTGCTCCAGCAGCAGGGCGGCTGCCTCGCTGAACCCATTGGCAGCAGCAATGTGCAGCTGCAGGCAAGCAGCCCAGTCTGAATTCCAGCCCTGTGCCCCTCCAGTAGCGACTCCCCCCAGCTCCCCCACACTTCTCACCAGCGTGGCCCCGTGGTCCAGGGGGGCATCGAGGTCTGCCCCAGCCTGAAGCAGGCCCCGGATATCCTCCAGCATGCACAGCTCTGGCACAGCTCGGGCCCCCTCTATGCTGTCCTGGGTGATGCCTGTGAGGCAGCAGGCTTAGAGTGAGCACACCAGGGGCCCATCCCCCTCCAGCAGGCATAGCCATACTCACCGCTGTTGGCCATGGCGGTCTCCAGGCAGTCCAGCGTCTGCTCATCTTCACACAGGTCATAGGGCATGTTCCCATCAGTGTTGACCGCCAGGAGATTGGCGCCACTGCAGGTAGGATGGATGGGGAGCACTAACCACAGGACCAGGCTCCTCAAAGAGGTCCCCAGCATGTCCTCCCTTTGCAGAGCCCAGGGCTGCCCCTCAGGAAGTACAGGGAAGACATGGAAGACTTGGCCCAGGCCCCACCTACTTGGGGCTTGCCTCTAGGCCCCTCAACCCTGGATCCTGTGTTTAAACCAGATAAACCATCCTGCAGTCTCTACTGACTGGGGCTCCAAGTTCCTGGCAACTGTCTGCCCCCATAAACATGCACAATGGGCTCACCTGCTGGAGGCAGCTGGACTCTAGGGGACCCAGAGGCAGAAGGTGGTGGGGAGGAACACGGCCAGGCAGAGGCTCTGCTCGAAAGCCCTGCAGGGCTGTGGGAGCTCTGGGGGCCTGCCTGTGTGTCCCCTCTGTAGTTCCAGCACACCCCACCAGACTCTGTGGCACCTGTGTTTGACAGGGACTGCCACTCACCCACACAGCCACTGACCTCGCCTAGACTGCTCCAAGGGTGGCCTGACCCGACCCTCCCTCTATCCTACTGGAGGGGCGTGGAGTTAAGGAGGAAAGGGAGGGAGGAGGCTCCTGATGAAGCCACCACCCTCCCTGCTCTGAGGCAGCTGTTCAGGGGCCTTCCTTGTTAAAGGTAAAGGCCCCACCTATGCCCAGGTACTGCCCATCCCAGGCCCACCTGGCTTCTTCACCAGCCTTCCCTCCTTATATTCAACCCTCGTCACTCTGACCAAAATGGCATTTCTCTGTGCAGACCCTGGGGAGCCCCCTCAGGTCAGAGCTGGAGGTCCTGCCCTCTTGGCAGGAGAATGCATGCCAGGCAGGCCAAAGACCATGCTGCCCTGAGCACATGTCTGTCCCCCTGGGACCCCAGGCCCTCCTCTCAAGCTAGGACACAGGCAGGGTGGGTCAGCAACAGGTAGAACACAGGAGACCAAGGGCCAGGGATACTTCACCAAGAGCAGCCACCTAAGCTGCCCTCTGAAGAAGCCCCTCCCTGACAAAGACACCCAGTGAGCCCTACCGGGCAATGAGCAGCTCTACCAGATGCAGGTGGCCACAGGTGGCCGCAGCATGCAGAGGCGTCCAGCACTCACTGTCACAGGCGTTGACATTGGCCCCAGCCTCCAGGAGCTGCTGCACCATCTCTCGGAAGTCATCAATACAACACTGCAAACCAGGCAACCTGAGTGGCCAGGGACAGGAACCAGCCCCTCTGCCCCGCCCACCCCAAATACAGGCTGACCTGGTGCAGAGCCGTCAGGCCATCCTCGTTGGCCAGGTCAGGGCTGACCCCACTCCCGAGGAACTGGCGGACTGTAAGACAGGGAAGACAAGGTTGGGGTGGGGTCCTGTGTGGCCTGCTGCCCCTGGTCAGGCCCCTGGGCCAACTGTGCTGTGGCCCAGGAATTGGGGAGGGGCAGAGAAGAAGCCAGTGGCACAGACAGCAGGATGCACAGGGCCAGGGGAGGGGGCTCAGGAGCAGCAGTGTCTGTCCACCCCAAGCAGCCCACACCCCCAGAAGCCTTCTGTGAATGCCTGCAGGCCCTGCATCCCGGAGCTCCAACCCCAGACCCCCAAAACAGGCCCTCCTGTGTGAGAGCAGCCTTCTAACAATCCCAGCTCCCTGCCTGCCCTGAAGTTACTGCAGCCTGGAAGCACCACCTGCCTCCCCAGTCGCAGTAACCAGGGGGCCTTGCCCACCCCCAGCCCTGTGTTCACTCTCTGCTGGGTCCTCTACTAACTAACACTGAGGCCCCCTCCCTCACCCTGCAGAACTCATCCCTCCCCTCAGAGATCCCATTTCAGGCCCCAGCTCTCGCCAGGGTCACCAGAGTCCTCCCTGGCCGTGCCTGGTGTGCAGCAGGAGGACACACCTGCCTTCCCACAGCTCCCTATGGTACACCCGCAGCACCCTCTTTCCTCATCCCCTGCCTCCGGGCCTCTTCCCCCTAGATGCCAGGATACCAGAAATGGAACTCGCACACAGCTGGGGCTGGAAGCATGGGGCACAGGGAGGAACAGGAGCCTACTGAGAACCCAGGCCTGTCACTGAGCTCTGGTCAGTGTGGGCTCTGGGTCTACCCCAGGCCTGGCTGGCCTTGCCTTCTGGCAGTACCATCCTACTCTACGGAGACGGAGACCAGGACTCTCCTGAGCATCCCAGCACTCCGGCAAGAGGCAGTGCAGGCTGTCAGCCACCCCACATCCAGCTGGGCCAGGCACTGGGTGCTTCTGTAGGTTCCTGTGGGCCTGCCCCATGGCCCACCACTGGCAACTCAGCTCACCTCACATCAGGACCCCCCTGCACACAGCCCCCATCTGAAGGACAGCTGTCCCAGCATGGGCTGGCCTCAGGGTTGCCTACTGCTTAGGGCTTGCCTGATGGGAGGACCCAAGGCTGCCTAGGCTGAGGTGGCCTGGCCAGACCTAGGGTCTAAAGCCCAGGAGCTACAGACAGGCCCCAGCCCTGAGCCCTGACACGAGATGGCACCCAGATGGCCAGGGTGAGGGCCGTCCACTGTGCAGAGAGCTCAACCGCACTCACCTTCCTCCAGGTCATTGCGGGAAGCAGCCTCCAGCAAGGCAACATTGGGCGGGAAGAGAACCTGCTTCTGGGGCCCTCGCCCGGATGCCTCCTTACGTGACCGCTCCCCATGAACCTTCTTACCCTGGGCCTCCTTCTCAGCCTGGGCCCACATCTTCACCTGCTGGGCACGCCGCTTCTGGGCATGCTTCAGCCGCTCCTGCGTGCTCATCCTGCACACCAGGGGCATCTCTGCCAGCAGCTCCAGGTGTTCGGCCATGGTGGGTGCTACCAGCCCACAGGGCTGCTCGGGGCACCAGAGCGGGGGACTTGGGTGCCAAGCCAGGCCTGAGGGGCAGGGCAGCTGGCTGGACTGGCACCCTTGGGTGCATCCCCTTCCCAGGGCTGTGCCCTTTGCCCTGGCTCAGCTGGGTCAGGAGGACCCACACGGTGCTCAGGCCGCCCTGTGGGGCATGGACCACAGGCAACGAGGGCAACGTGGAAAGGTAGCCACAGCCCACTCCCTAGGCAGGCCTGGCCTCGAGCTGCTCAACAGGCAGGGCCTCTGTGTGGGCAGCCTTGCCTTCCTCTTGAGGTCAGGGTGCACAGCCTGTGGGACCTGGCCGGCCTCAAGTCCAGGGTCTGAAGCTAATTATCCAGATAACAAAGCTCCAGCTTCCTGGCACCTTCCTGAGGGGGAAGGGAGGGCAGATCCAATCAGCTAGGAGCCCCTGAGAGCCCTCAGTTCACCTTCCAGGCCTCAGGAGCCTGGGGGGGGCCTGGGAGCAGGCATGGCCCAACCTAGACCCTCCCAGTTGTCCCCACAGTCAGTGCATCAGTGCTAATGAGGAGGTGCAGCCGCAGAGGCTGGGGCAGGGCGTGTGGTCAGAGTCCTGGGGTCCCAGTGGCCAGTGCCCAGGGACTCTCTAGGCAGCCAGGGCACGAGGGCACAGGTGGGCCTGTTGACAGTGTCTTCAGGACAGCCTCCCCTTCCGGAGCCACGCACACCTGAGGAGCAACAAGGAAGCACATCCAGGCAGGTGCCAAAGCAGGCTCCAGGGAGCCCCGTGCTGGGCCTCAGGTGAGACCAGGCTCCCTGCCATCTCTGGGTCCACCTGTGTGAGCCCCTCTGCCCAAAGAAAGCACTGCCAGCAGCAGTCCTGAGATAAGTTTCTCTGTCCTACACACTCAGGAAGGGCAGGGGAGGGTTGTCCCAGGCTCTTCCCACCGGCCTTTTTCAGAAAGAGCTGCTGAAAGCCAGGGGAACAGCCCACACACAGCAGGGCCTTCCCCAGGGGCTGCCCCACCAGGGCCAGGCACTGCCCTGAGGGCCCTACATGGGCACCCGCTCTCCTGACCAACACCCAGTTCTCACTGCCTGGGACCTAGACCTCTTCCTTGCTGGGCTCCCTGGCCCAGGCCAGTCAATGCTTCAGCTGCAAGAAAAGCCAAGGTTGTGTGAACAGAGGCTTAAAGGGACCACCTGGCTTGGGGTCTGTCGAGGCAGACACACACACAGCTTCAGCTGGGGCACAGGCCTGCCCAAGTCCTGCCCAGCACACTAAGTGTGGCCCCTGGGCTGATCACAGGCCATTCCTCAGAAGGCACTGGCCATGCTCTGCCCAGAGGATGTCCACTAGGTGTCCCATTTTCCACTCAGCCAGACCTCGTGGCCATCTAGATACTGATCCAACCTTTCTTTGGCCAGACTTGCATGCAGAGGTCTCAATGAATGCCCCCTTCTTCCAGGAAAGGAATGTCACCTACTACCCCCATCATTTTATAAAAGAAAAGGTATGCTGACACTCGTATCCTACAGAAGAGGAAACAACCTGAGAGAACAAATGGAACACAGCAGGTCCAAAGGCTCTAGGAAGAAAGGCTGCCTCCTGCTGTCCTGAATCTTGGCTGCCCAGCTGAACCTTAGCAAGCCTGGGCTCCTGCTTCCAGCCATGAGAGGAGCAGGAACACCCTGCCAGAGCCTGGAAGATGCGCCCCTAGCCTGAGCTACACAGGCTTGGTGGTCAGCTCGGCAGAGTCCCACCAAATGGCTAAATGGCCACAATATCCCACCCAGGGCAAGAGGGGGCTGGGCAGGGTGGCTCCCCCGACTCCACGAACTCTCCCCCAAGTCTTCTTGAAATGTCAAACAGAAATAATCTGATTGACATATCCCAGTCCTCAGCTCAAAGCCCAGGAGAGTGGGAGTGTGGGACCCAGGTAGGAGGAGCACCCTAGAAGAACATGGGCCACTGCCCCCCACCCCCACCCTGCCATCTCCTCAGCCTGCACACCACGGGGCAGTTGGCCTTCAGGGTGGAAGGCCCAGCACACCCAGACCCTAGCCCAGACTCCTAGCAGCTCCAATGAGGACAGACCCACGCCTGCCTGAGTGCCCAGGCCCCAGGCCTGAGTGCCCCAGCACCACCCACACTGCTGTAGCCCTCCGCAGGTGGGCACTGCCAACATCCTATTTTTCACCTGGGGAGACCAAGGCACACCTGAATCAAGAGCCCCCATTAACCACTCCATCGTTGTGCCTCCCGTTCCCACCTCTCAGCATCCATGGTGCAGCCAGAGCCCAGAGGGGCAGAAAGTGTTTGCTTTATTCACCCTGAGACGGGGACGAGGGGTAGGGAGAGGCTGTGCACTATTCGAGACATGGAAGAAGAGAGGGAGGGGCAGGGGCAGGAGAAGGCCAGGAAGTAGCAGGCAGTGACTGGGCAGCAAGAGGGCCAGCCCAGCACCACCCA
The DNA here is from genome assembly GCF_020740605.2 of Lemur catta. Lineage (NCBI taxonomy): Eukaryota > Metazoa > Chordata > Mammalia > Primates > Lemuridae > Lemur > Lemur catta. The sequence goes on from NC_059136.1 coordinate 22,846,320, forward strand.
CCCCCTGCCTGCCCTCGCTGGAGAGAGGCTTTATGTCTCTCTTGTGCTTAGGCTTGTTGGAGTTGGTTCTTGTCACTCCCAACCAAAAGAGTTTTATTTGTAGCAATATCTATAAGAGCAAAAACTGGGAAACTTATTTGCCCATCATTTTGGGAAAAGTAAATTATGTCTAGTCATTCTGTGGAATAAAATCTATGCACAAGTATCTCTTAACAAGATGAGGTGGATCTAACCGTCACCAGACAGTGGCTACACTATGTTGACCACAGTGCAGAGGCTGACTCCACCCTGATTAAAGGTGCTATGTATATACAGATTTGTTTATGTGTACAAGCAAAGGGGACGTCTAGGGGACAGGAACTGCAGGGATAGACTCTCAGTGGGGCCGCTGAAAACACTGAGGGTGCATGCAAGGGCTCTAGGTACAAGCCCTATTCAGCCACTGGCAGCCAGGGACTCTGGAGACATGTGTTCCATACACAACTGACCCCCAGCACTGGATGTCCCCCAGCACTGGAGGAGTGGGCGGTGTTCATGGAGGAAGAGCACCAGGGAGAGACCAGGGCCAGGAAGCCCAGGAGAGAGTGTCCAGGAAGGCATGGCCAGCCAGCGCACAGACAGGAGCCTAGAACATCCTGTAGGAAAGCTGGGACAGTGGCAGGGTGGGGCTCCATGCAGGGCCAATGGGCGCAGACCTCTCGGTATGGGGTGCTGGACAGTGAGTGACCGCCTGGAACAACAGGGCAGGAATCCACCTCACTCCTCACACCAGAACAGACCCAGACATATCACAGACATACCTTAAGGAAAAAATAAAACCACAACAGTACAAGAAGGAATCCCAGCAAAGGAGAAAGCTTCCTAAAGTTGACACAAACCCCAGAAACAGAAAAGAAAAACTGATAAATCTGATTGCACTAAATTTTCAAAATGGGCCTGGCGTGGTGACTCACCCTTGTAATCCCAGCACTTTGGGAGGCCGAGGCAGAAGAATTGCTTGAGCCCAGGAGTTCCACACCAGCCTGGGCAACACAGCAAGACCCTGTCTCTACAAAAAAAAGAAAAAAAAAAAAGTTAGGTGGGTGTGCTGATGTGCACCTGCAGTCCCAGCTACTCAGTAGGCTGAGGCAGAAGGAGGATCGCTTGAGCCCAGGAGTTTGAGGTTGCTGTGAGCTATGGATCGAGCCACTGCACTCCAGCCTGGGTGACAGAACAAGACCCTGCTCCAAAAAAGAAAACAAATTTTCCAAATTTCTGCATTTGTATGTGTTATGATCTAGGCATTATAAATTTTTAAAAAATGTCTACATTGTTAAAACAAATCAAAACCAAACCTACAAAATCATAGGACAGATGACCAAGTGGGCAAAAACATTTACAATAAATGAGACAAAGTCGTCCTCGGGTCAATCCACAAAGGAGCCACACCCAAGTGGGCAAAGGACTGACAGTTCATGGAAGGACACAAATCCCACTATAGACACCAGACAGAAGATGGACCCTCAATTCCCTCATCACTGACACCTGCAAAATAAAAGCAGGATCCACCTCTGGACCATGGGCTTAGGCAGCACATGTGGTGACCTTGAGTCAGACCTGACTTGTCCATGCCCATAGACACACCTGCCATGTGCACTTGTGATCTTTTTTAAAGAATGACAAACCTTTTTATCTTTTTTAAGAAAAGATTTGGAGATCCCTGCCGCCCAAGGGGGAACGAGCAGTGGGGAAGGATCCGGGTGGAAGGTGTCACCCCTACAAGGGGGAACCCTCCTGAGAACTTTGGCTGAGATGGGAGAGAGGCAGAGGTGAGTAGTAACCAGAGAAGCAGGACAGAGGAGGGGCTTCTGACCCAGGCTCTCCACACCCTCATCTTGAAGCCCTCCCTGGCATCCTCCCTGCTGAGGGAACCTGGCTCTTTCTGAGCTGCTCCCTCCCTGGCAGCCCTGTCTGGGGGCCTGGAGGGGAAGCACCCTCCCCCTTGCTTCTCACTTAGGCCTGCACCGCCTGCCCCCAAGAGTCCTAGCTGGGATGCAGTCACCACCCAGCACCCGCCCTTGCTGCCGGCACCACCCCTCACCCATCACTGTCAGAACTCCTGTGGCCTCAACATCCTCTTGGATGATCCTTCAACAGCCTTGACCTCTTCTTTGAGACAATGTCCTATACCCTCAACTCATCACCACCAGTGACTGCCCCCACCCCATCAGCTCAATTCTACACCCCGTTCTCTGCCATCGCTTCTCGGCCATTGTTCTCTGCCCATCACCCCTTTGCCCAGCTCACTCCTGCAAGCCCTGCCTTCACATCTCCAGTGCTCCCCACAGGCTGTCCTGACCCCATGCCCACACCCTCAGCTGCCACCCCCCAGCTCCACTGGGCTTGGGTGAGGAATCACAGCCCCAGTTACTCCAAACACATCAGCAGAGGCCCTGCCTGAAGACCAGGCATAGCCACTCCCCAGGACAGCTCCAAGGCCTGCAGAAATCTTCCAGATAGAAACATGTTACCTGAGAAGACCAAAGCTATCAGAAGTGGATGTACACCTCCTATTTTTTTTTTTTTTTTTTTTGAGACAGGGTCTCACTCTATTGCCCAGGCTAGAGTGCCATGGCGTCAGCCTAGCTCACAGCAACCTCAAACTCCTGGGCTCAGGCGATCCTCCTGCCTCAGCCTCCCAAGTAGCTGGGACTACAGGCATGCACCACCATGCACGGCTAATTTTTTTTTCTATATATTTTAAGTTGTCCAGCTAATTTCTTTCTGTTTTTTCAGTAGAGATGGGGTCTCACTCTTGCTCAGGCTGGTCTCGAACTCCTGAGCTCAAAACAATCCTCCCGCCTCAGCCTCCCAGAGTGCTAGGATTACAGACGTGAGCCACCGTGCCCAGCCATCTCCTATTTATAACAGAATAATAGAATAGTATCCAAAAGCATCAATGCCTAGGAATAAATCTAACAAAAGATGTGTACAGAAAACCACAAAACATTATGAAAAGATATGAGAGTAGACTTAAACAAATGGAGGGAGACACCATGCCTTTGGGTTGAAAGACTCAGAACTGTAAAGATGTCATTTCTCCCCAAATTCACCTAAGATTTAGTGCAGTCCCAATCAAAATCATGCAAAACTCACAAGCTAATTCTCCATTTTAAATAGAAATGCAAAAGGCCAAGAACAGAAGGGCCAATCCTGAAAAAGAACAAATTTGAAGTACTTACAGTATTAGATATCAAGATTTATTATACAGTTTGGTAAATAAGACCCTGACGTATTTGCTTAGGGATAGAGAAATAAACCAACAGAACAAAATAGAGTCTGGAAATAAACCCACACACTTGTAGACTCTCTATTTATGACAATGCAGAGCAGTAGGAAAAGCCTTTTCAAATAAATGGTATTGGGTCAACTGGATATACATACGTAAAAAAAGTCTGCCTCTACCCTGCATGAACTGCACATCTAAATGTAAAAGGTGAAGCAATAAAACTTCTACAAAGAGTTAACACCAAAAGCACATTCCATAAAATAAAATACTGATAAACTGGACCTCACCAAAATTAAAAGCTTTTGCTCTGCTAAAGGCCTTGTGGCTGGAAACAGTGGCTGGTGCCTGTGGTCCCAGCTATTCAGAAGGCCAACGTAGGAGGATTGCTTGAGCCCTGGAGTTCGAGGCTGAAGTGAACTGTGATCTCACCACTGCATTCCAGTCTGGGCGACAGAGCAAGACCCTGTCTCAAAAAAGAAAAAAAAAAGAGACCTGTGAAGAGAGAGGAGAAAAGACAGCTACTGAATGAGAAAATATCTGCAAACCACACTCCGAACGAAGGACTTCGGTCAAGAGCACAAGAATCTCAAAGAAACAATCCAATTAAAAAATAGGATAAGTTTTGGGGTAGTTATGAATTTAAAAAATGGGCAACAGATGTGGACAGACAGTTCACTGAAGAGGAGGTACAGAGGGGTGGATAAGCATCCCTCACCACCAGGGAAATGCAAACCAAAAGCACAGTAAGATACTGTTACATACATATAGAAGAGCAAGGTGTGAAGAAAAGGGTCTCACACATGGCTAGTGAAAACATGAAATGGAACAGCTATTTTGGAAAATATGTTGGAAATTTCTTAAAACAGAACAAAACAGCTAACATGCAAGTACTGTATAACCCAGCAGCTGCACTCATGGGCATTTATCCCACGGAAATGAAAATTTAAGTGACACAAAAAATTGCACATGTTCATAGTAATTTTATTCATAACAGCCAAAAACTAAAAAACACCAAGTGTCCTACAAATGAATGGTTAAACAGGCGGTGGTCCATTCACACCATGGAAGACTCCTCAGCAGTCAAAAGGAAAAGACTAGTGATGTACACAACTTGGATGGGCCTCAGGACATCATGCTAATCTCCAAGGTCACACCCTGTAGGATTCCATTTATCAGAACATTCTTGAAATGATAAAATCATGGAAATGGAAAACAGAAGATGGTTCCCAGGGGTTAGGGAAGTGGCTGTAGCTATAAAGGAGCAGCTGGGGAGGTCTCTGAGATGTGCTGTGCTGGGTCCTGACTGTGTGATGGTCACACACATTCTGCAGTGACATCACTGCACAGAACACACACACACACATATGCATACACAAGCCCATGCAAAGCTGTGAACAAGGTCCATGGCATGTATAGATGTCAACGTTCCCTTGAAACATTATGCTATATAGTTAGGCATGATATTACCTAACATTGGTAGAATGTGGGAAGTCTGCAAGGGATCTAGCTGAGCCATTTCCTACAACTGTATGTGAACCTGACATCATCTTAAAATAAAAAGTTTAAAAATGAAAAGAATGGACAAGCAAGCCACAGACTGGGAAATGATATTTGCAATACATAACCAACAACTAGTATAAAAAGAACCACTAAATAACAAAAAGAAAACCACCACCTAATAGAAAAATAAGCCAAAGACATAAACAGATACTTCACGAGATGATGAACAAGTGATCAATAAACACAAAATCTCCAAGCACAGCTGCATTTTAGAAAATGAAAAAAAGAAACAGAAAGGTGCTCCAGTTCATTAATGGTCACGGAAATGCACATTAAAACCCCAGCTCATACTGTACATGTCCATCAGAACAGATAGAATGAAAAAGACCACAGAGACCATGTGCTGGGGAGGGTACGAACACCTGGGAGCACCTCATTCTACCACAGGGTGTCCAAGAGATAGTAGCCGTTAGACACCCCCACCAGCCATCCACCCCAGGCACTGCCTCCAACAGAAATGCAACATGATCCTGCACGTCTAGGGGACAGCATTCCCAGGACATTGGCCAACGGGGACCTGGGCTAAACCACATCAAGTCCCCTGAGGCCAAGAGCTGGGCCTGGCCCCAGAAAAGAGCATGGCAGGTTGCTCACTTCCGAAGGGACACCCTGTGGTAGAATGAGGTGCTCCCAGGTGTTCGCACCCTCCCCAGCACATGGTCTCTGTGGTCTTTTTCATTCTGTCTGTTCTGATGGACATGCACAGTATGAGCTGGGGTTTTAATGTACATTTCCCTGACCATTAATGAACTGGTGCACCTTTCTGTTTCTTTTTTTCATTTTCTAAAATGCAGCTGTGCTTGGAGAAGCTTGAAAACGCAACATTATTACAGATCCTACAAAGCATTTTCTTTTCTTTTTTTTTTTTTTTGAGACAGAGTCTTGCTCTGTCGCCTGTGCTAGAGTGCCATGGTGTCAGCCTAGCTCACAGCAACCTCAAACTCCTGGGCTCAGTTGATCCTACCTCAGCCTCCCAAGTAGCTGGGACTACAGGCCTGCGCCACCACGACTGGTTAATTTTTTCTATTTTTAGTTGTCTGGATAATTTCTTTCTATTTTTAGTAGAGATGGTGTCTCGCTCTTGCTCAGGCTGCTCTCAGACTACTGACCTCACAGGATCTGCCTCGGCCTCCCAGAGTGCTAGGATTACAGGCCTGAGCCACCATGCCCAGCCAAAAGCATTTTTTTTTAAAGAGAAGGAGTCTTGCTCTGTCTCCAAGGCTAGAGTGCAGTGGCACAATCATAGCTCTCACTGCAGCCTCAAGTGATCCTCCCGCCTCAGCCTTGAAGTCACTGGGACTACAGGTGTGCGCCACCACACCCGGCCTATAAAGCATTAAAAGGACAAAAATGGGCCGGGCGCGGTGGCTCACGCCTGTAATCCTAGCTCTGGGAGGCCGAGGCGGGTGGATCGCTCGAGGTCAGGAGTTCGAGACCAGCCTGAGCAAGAGTGAGACCCCCGTCTCTACTAAAAATAGAAAGAAATTATCTGGCCAACTAAAAATATATATACAAAAAAATTAGCCGTGCATGGTGGCTCATGCCTGTAGTCCCAGCTACTTGGGAGGCTGAGGCAGTAGGATCGCTTAAGCCCAGGAGTCTGAGGTTGCTGTGAGCTAGGCTGATGCCACGGCACTCACTCTAGCCGGGGCAACAAAGTGAGACTCTGTCTCAAAAAAAAAAAAAAAAAGGACAAAAATGGGAATATTTTGAAAAAGTTATGATGATAAGCTCAACAATTTAGGTTGGGAATTCACAAACTAACCAGTAGGCCATACCTGGCCTATTATCTGATTTTATAGATATTGTACTATTAGAACACAGCAATGCTCATTTGTTTATGTATTGTCTACATGGCTGTTTTGTGCTACATCAGAGTTGAATAGCTGCAACAGAGACCATAAAGCCTAAAATAGTTACTGTTTGGCCCTTTATAGAAAGAAAAAATTGCCACTTAGATAAATGGACAAATTGCTTGACTTAAACAAATGGACAAATTCCCTGAATGAAATAAATTATCAAAATGGGTTCACTAAGAAATAGAAAACTTGAATATTTCTATGTCTATTAAAGAAATTAAATTTGTAATTAAAAACTTTCCCATAAAGAAAACTCCAGAGGGCTTCATTGCTAAACTATATCAAATATTTAATGAAGAAATAATACCAAGACTACAAAACACTTTTCTGAAAATAGAAGAGTAACAAACACATCCCAACTCATTTTATGAAGATGGCATTACCCTGATCCCAAAACCAGACAGACATGACAAGTGAAGAAAACTACAGGCCAATTTCCTCATAAACAGTTGCAAAAATCCCTTTAAAATATTACCAATTTGAAACCGAGCACAGTAGCTCAAGCCTGTGTGATCCCAGCAGTTTGGGAGGCTGAGGCAGGAGCATCACTTGAGCCCAGGAGTTTGAGGTTGCAGTGAGCTATGATGACACCACTGCACTCTAGACCTGCACTCCAGCCTGGGTGACAGAGGGAGACTCTGTCTCAAAAAAAAAAAAAAAGTGTCTAATCCCCTTCCCCTCAGGTATAGGTGGGACCTAGTTATTCACTTCTAACAAATAAGAAGGAAAAAAAAAAGCAAAAATGATGGTGTATACCTTCAGAGATGAGTAAGTCACAAAAGGCTTCTTTTTTTTTTTGAGACAGAGTCTCACTTTGTTGCCCAGGCTAGAGTGAGTGCCATGGCGTCAAGCCTAGCTCACAGCAACCTCAAACTCGTGGGCTTAAACGATCCTACTGCCTCAGCCTCCCGAGTAGCTGGGACTACAGGCATGTGCTACCATGCCCGGCTAATTTTTTCTATATATATATTTTTTAGTTGGCCAGATAATTTCTTTCTATTTTTAGTAGAGACGGGGTCTCATTCTTGCTCAGGCTGGTCTCGAACTCCTGAGCTCAAGCAATCCACCCGCCTCGGCCTCCCAGAGTGCTAGGATTACAGGCGTGAGCCACCGCGCCTGGCCTAAAAGGCTTCTTGCTTGCTCTCTTTGATGGCTCCCCCTAAAGAAAATCAGCTGCCATGATGTAAAACACTCAAGCAGCCTATGGAGAGGCCTGTGTATGAGAAACAGGGGCCTCCTGCCAACAGCCATGTGAGGGAGCCACCTTGTGAGGGATCCTCCAGCCAGTGTCAAGACCTCAGAGGACTGTGGATTCTCCTAACTGCCACCACATGAGACCTGGAGCCAGAACCACCCACCTGAACCGTTTCTGAATTCCTGACCCATAGCAACTGTGAGATAATAAATGTCTATTGCTTTAAGCCCCTATATTCCAAGAAAATTTATTACACAGCAATAGATATTTATAATACGGAGCCCTAAATAAGTGAAGAAATACGCCATGCTGTATATTGTTAAAACATCAACGAATATATCTCTCCAAATATATCTATAGCTTCAACACAATTCCAATCAAAATCCCAAGAAGACTTTTTGTAGAAATTGACAAGCTAATTCTAAAATTTATACAGAACTGCATAATTCCTTGAAGAGTCAGAATGATTTGGAAAAAAAGAAGCCAACTTGGAGAATTACACTACTTGATTTCAAGACTTATCCTAAAGCTACAATAATCAAATTTATGGGATATTAGCATAAAATCAATGAATAAAGAATCCAGAAATTGATCCACACATATACTGTAGATTGATTTTCAACAAAACTACAAAGGAGAAAGGTAAGGTAATACAATGGGGAGAGGACAATGTTCAAAAAATGACGATGAAACAATTGGATAGCCACATGGAAAACAATGAACCTTGATCCCTACCTGCCCTTTAAACGAAAGCAAAAGGAGAAAGAGAAAAAACGTGATACACTGAACTTCTTAAAAATTAGAAGCAACTGTTCTTCAAGACACTGTTAAGAAAATTAAAAGGCAATTCACAGACTAAGAGAATGTATTTGCAATACACATATCAAGCAAACAACTTGAAAATACAAAAGGACCCTGAAGATACAAAGAACATTTAAAATTTGAAACAACAAACGACCCATTTTTTCTTTTTTCTCAACTCCATGTTCCCCCATTCACAATACAGACTAGGCACAGGGCCTGGGCTGGGGTGTACATGGGGTAGCTTTACTCTGTCTCCTCTTTCTATACAGGCAGTGTAAAAACACAACCTGTGGTAAGCACTGAGAGGCCAAACGACCCATTTTGTAAGGGCAAAAGATTTGGACACTTCACAAAAGAAGATACACAAACACAACCAATAAAATAAGCCCATGAAAAGATGCTCAACACCATTCAAAATTAAGGAAATGAAAACTAAAAGCACAATGAGCTACCATTACACACACATCCATGAAAATGATAAAGTTTAAAACGATAATATCAAGTTAAAGAAGATGTGGAACAATTGGGAATATAAAATGATACAACTATTTAGGGAATAGTTTGGCACTTCCTTATAAACACATACTTGAATCCATTTCTATCTCTAGGTATTAATCCAAGAGAAATAAAAACATGTTCATGCAAAGACTTGTATACATGAAACGTTCACAGCTGTTCTACTTATAATAGCCAAAAACTGAAAAGAACTGAAATGTCCACCAACAGGTATATGTATAGAAAAAACGAGGAGTCTCTCTGCACCTATTCTAGTTCAGGGGGCTGCCCACCCAATAAAAAAAATGCTGGGGATGATGGCTCACACCTGTAATCTTAGCACTTTAGGAGGCTGAGGTGGGAGGATCACTTGAGGCCAAGAGTTTGAGACCAGCCTGGGCAACACAGCAAGACCCATCTCTACCAAAAATAAGAAAAATTAGTCATGTGTGGTGGCACACACCTGCAGTTCCAGCTAGTTGGGAGTATCCCTTGAGCCCAGGAGTTCAAGGCTGCAGTGAACCATGATCTGGCCACTGCACTCCAGCCTGAGCAACAGAGCAAAACCCTTTTCCCTAAAAATAAATAAATAAATAGATAGATAGGTACACAGATAGGTAAAATTCTGTTTTAAAAAATGGTGGTAGGCCGGGTGCGGTGGCTCACGCCTGTAATCCTAGCCCTCTGGGAGGCCGAGGCGGGTGGATCGCTGGAGGTCAGGAGTTCGAGACCAGCCTGAGTGAGACCCCGTCTCTACTAAAAATAGAAATAAAAATTATCTGGACAACTAAAAATATATATAGGAAAAATTAGCCGGGCATGGTGGCGCATACCTGTAGTCCCAGCTACTAGGGAGGCTGAGGCAGTAGGATCGCTTTAAGCCCAGGAGTCTGAGGTTGCTGTGAGCTAGGCTGATGCCACGGCACTCACTCTAGCCCGGGCAACAAAGTGAGACTCTGTCTCAAAAAAAATAAAAAAAATAAAAATAAAATAAAAAATGGTGGTATATCTATACAAAGGAATACCAAACTACTTAGCAAAAAAAAAGGGAATGAATTACTGACCTGAATATAACAACCTGAATCTCCAAAACATTGTCTGGCAAAAGAAGTCAGACACAAAAGTGTTCATTACATATGAGTCCATTGATGTGAAATTCTAAAAAAGGGACATTTAATCTATAGTAATAGAAAGCAGATCAGTGGTTGCCTGGGGCTAGGTGGAGGGGTCAACTGACCACAGAGGGGAAGGGGGGAACTTTTTCGGGTGACGGAAATGTTCTATGTTCTGGATGATGGTTGTAATCATAATATACCAAACTGTACACTTAAAATAGGTATATTTTACTATATGTAAATTATACCTCAATAGAGTTTGATGTAAAAAATTCAAGTACACAATCCAAAAGTTCTACCCCAGCCTCTATACCCTGCAAGGCCTGGCCCTACTTGCCCTGTTCTCTCTCAGCACAGCCACACTGGCCTGTTTTCTGACTTCAGGAGCCCGGGCCAATGTGTCCTATTGGGAACTTGGCTCTGGAGCCAGACTCTAGGATTGAAGCAGCAGTGAGCTGCAGGGCTTGGTAAAGTTTCTTGACTTTCTTTGCCTTAGTTTCCTCATCTGTAAATGCAATGCTAACAGTACCTTCTTCATAAGGTTCTTGTGAGGATTCAATGAGTTAATACACATAGCATTTTTGGCATCTGGCATGGGGGTTAGCAAACTTCAGTCTGCAGTCTGTTTTTATATGGCACATAAGCTGAGAATGGCTTTTACATTTTTAAATGATTGAGAAAAAATTAAAAGAACAGTACTTTGACACATTTTAGTGTTCACAGATAAAAGTTTTGTTGAAACACAGCTCCTTCACTTATGTATTGTATGTGGCTGCTTTTTACAAAATGGCAGAGTTGGAGAGTTTTGAAAGAAACCACATGGACAGGAAAACCTAAAATATTTACTATCTAGCCCTTCAATGAAAAAGTTTTCTAACCCCTAGTCTATCACATTTATTTGGTACTATCATCTCCATCATCACCTCTATCTTGCATTTACTGTTCCATTTACCTGTAAAGTTCTTCCACCAGATCACCAGATCTAGGATAGGGCTTGCTCCTTCTTGTAACTCAGACCACATCTTAAATGTGACCTCCTCAAAGGTCCTCTGTGTTTACCTTGTCGCTCTCTTATCTCATCACCCTGCTGTTTCAATTTTTTTTTTTTCTTTTTGAGACAGGTTCACCCAAACTAGAATGCAGTGATATCATCATAGCAAACAGCAACCTCAAACTCCTGGGCTCAAAAATCCTCCTGCCTCAGCCTCCCAAGCCACTGGTACTACAGACACATGTCACCAAGCCCGGCTAATTTTTTTTGTTTTTTTTTTGTAGAGATGAGGTCTCAATATTGCCCAGGCTGGTCTCAAACTCCTGGCCTCAAGTGATCCTTCCACCTCAGCCTCCCAAAATTCTAGGATTATAGGTGTGAGCCACTGCACCAGGCCTTTGTTCTAATTCTTGACATGCCATTTGCTGTTTCCCTGCTGTATCCTCAGAACTTATCTAGTGCATGACTCACAGGAAGCACTCAATAACTGGATGAATGAATGAACAGGTAAACAGCTATTGAATATACGGCACTGGGGGTATGAACAGAATGTGACATAGACTCTGGGCTCATGGCTGAGCTAGTTTGATGGAAAGGCCTTCACTTAGGTGTGTGTGCAGATGTGCCAAGGACATATTGGAGAAAGGTCCAGGAGAACCTAGACATGAGGGAAAAGCCTGGAGCTGCCACCCAGATGTCTCATGTTGGCCAACAGGTGGGTGTGACACAGGTGCTAGGAATGCACCTGGGGCAGAGAGGTGTGGGGCTGGGGGCTGCTATGGTCTGTGGGCTCACCTGAGACTGAGGTTCCTAAGCTGCATGTAGTGGAGTGCTGTATCAACCGGCTATTGATACAGACCAGAGACTTAGGAATCCCTAGGACATATACCCCAAACTGAAATCCAAAGATAGGAAAGTCCCCTTGCTAGGTGCCTGCCAGCCCAGAAAACTCTCTGGGGAAACCAGAGTCCAAGCATGTCCCAAGCAGGTTAGGGATGAGGCCAATACAGGCCAGTCAAGTGATAGCCAATAGTGAGGAAATCCAGCTGGGCATTAGCAGAAGAAAGGAACCACCAAAGCCTCCCCCATTCCAGCTCTGAACAAGACTGGGGGACTTGGGGCAGGGGCAGGCAGCTGGCCCCTCAGAGCTCTGAACATCCACCATAGTTACCAGCATGGAGCCAATGTCTGTGCAAGATCCACCAGGCAGCCACCAACTCCTCAGGCAACTCAGCCCCATGTTGGAGCTCCCCTTAGCCAGTGGCAGCTCTGGGTACCTGAAGTGAACTAGGCAGCACAGCCAGAGGCCCCTTTAGGAGACCCAGGGCACTGCAAGCAAGACATTGCTCCCAGGGAAACCCCAATCCTGCCAGAAAGCAACTGGTGAGCAAAGATGTCCAGGAGGGCTTACAGCTGCGCTAGGCACGGTTTGAGAAAGGAGGTGTGATACCTCCACCTCCACTTCCACCCTCAAGTATGGATCCAGGAAGAAAAGGAAGGCCCAGAGCTTTGGGGAGGGCTACCTTTGCTCTGGCTCCTCTAAGGCTGGAAAGATTCCAGACACATTTCCCCTCTCTGCACCCATGGAAATTAATCCCACGTGCCCTGAGCCTCTGCTCTGGTACAGCCCAGGGCCCAAACCAGTCCTGTATACTCCCTCCCAGGCTGGGGCACTAGCTCTGCCCAGCACAGATGAGTTAGTACTGCTTGCCCTGACCCCAATTCATGAGGCAGTCCAGGGACATCCCACACTACAAGTGAGGTCACTTGAATCCCTGAAAGTTTAAAGAACTTGCCCCAGAGAGGCTCCAGTTTTAACACCAAAGCCTACACAAAACCTGGGCAAGTCACTTTCTGCGGCCTTTATTTACTGAGCTGAAAATGAAGATAATTCCAGTGCTATCTACCTAATCAACAGGTTGCAAAAATTCACACAACTTCCTATGCGAAATGCCCTACTGGTGGCCTTCACAGGCTGCCACATTTAGAAGCCTTTCCTGACCCTTAGCACTTGTTGCCCTGGGCCTTGGCCACCAACGCCCAAGTGGGGCCTGGTGAGACTGCTGCCCTGAGCCGCTCCCTGAGCTGGCCGGATCCGTCTCCGACCACTCCCTCACCCGGGCCCCGGCTTTCTCCTCCCTCAGCCGGCCTCCTCATCCTCCCCTGACCTATTCGTTCTCCCTTTCTCTCTCTCATCTCAACTCCTCCTTCTTGGGCCTGGCCTCCTTTCTCGGGTCGGCGCCGGCTCCCTTCCTTCCTGGGCCGGCCCCCTGCCCTCGGCCCGGACCCCTCTCCCTCGCTCCGCTCCCGCCGCGGGTCTCAGAAGTCCGCAACTCACCTTCTGCGTCGCGCAGGCCACAACCGCACAGTAGGTCTGCTCCACTCAGCCGGACGGTCAACTCGCGCTACTCCAGGCGCTGCGGGGGCGGGCCCCGTCCCCGGCCCTCGCCATGGCAACGCTACACTTCCGACCCGCGCAGCCCAGGGCCGGAAGCCGCAGTGCCCCGTGGGAGGCGGGGGCTGGGCCGAACTGCCGGGGGCGGGGCCTGAGGATCGCTCGCAGAGGGCGGGGCCTGCCGAGGACTACTGGTGGAGGGTTTCCCACCGTACCGTGTGATTCCCTCCGTGGCAGGGGCTTTCTCGGGACCTGGGTGGGACGGGAAGGGCAAGTAGCCATCTGTTTACGCTGGACAGAACAGACATCATGGGTGGGCGGAGGGAACAGCACGTGCAAAGGCAGAAGGACCTGGGACTGGTGCACGAGCCGAACGGGCAGCAGCTCAGGTGATGGTTTGGGGAACCGGGGAGAGTGTGGCCAGAGATTAGCAGTCAGGACGCCAGACCAAGGAACCGGGCTTTATCCTGGAAGTAAGGAAGGACCAGTGGAGAGCGGGTGCCTTAAGACTTGTGGGAGAGAACCATGTCTTTGCTGACTGAGTGGGGCTAAGAGGCCATAGATATTAGCCTGGTGAGACACAAAAACCCCTCAATTAGAGTCCTGGGAAGGGAAAGGAAGAGAGGGTCCTAAAGGATGTTGAGGTGACAGGAGTTCAAAGGAGGCCAGGTGAGGTCTGAAAGGAGAGTCTGAGGTGGTGGGAGGAGCACAGCCCTGCCAGGTACCCCACATACACCATCCGCCTCAGCCCCAGGCTTCCTCCTCCAGTGTACTCATTGCTCCCTCCCCTCGCACTTCAAGGTGTGCTGGACACCCACCGTATGCTGCAGATTTTAAACCCTTTAAGGGAATACTGGCAAGGGGCTGCACAGGAAAAGCAAGATCCTCATTCAAGTGCATAAAGTGCACCCTTGTGCTCCCGGGGGTCTAGGGTACCAGCACCAACCACCACTGCTAGTGCCCTGGCCCTGCTATACTCGTGGGCAAACTTGCCCAGCGTGAGGGAAGGGAACCTAGGCTTTGGGGCAGGGTACAGAGCACAGGCCTTGACTGATTTGAGGGGCAGAGCTGCAGATCAGAAGGCCAGGGAGAAGGGGTGGGGTTTGCCTGGGCTCCTGAAGCACACTCCTGGGAAAACCACTTGAGTCAACTGCATCCCTCTTTTATTCCTGGGATGGGGACTTTGTGGTCTTTTCCTCCAGGATGCCCCAACTGATCAGGTGCTGGGTGGTGTCCAGCCACTGTAGCCCAGGTCCTACTAGCTGCTCAGTCTTGAACTTCAGGGGACCCCCCCCAACTCCTTGGCAGCTTGGCATGGGCAAATTACTTACCCATCTGTTAAATGGGATCCTGGGTCCTGGCCAAGGCAAACCAGATAAAGTAATCATGGGTCATGGGCTCTTCAAAGGGGTGCCCAGACACCCAAAGGCAACTCAGGAGTGGGGACTGAGGACTCAGGAGGTCAACCAAAGGCCCCACTGGAATCCTCCCTGCCCCTCCCTTCCAGATTAACCAAAACCTGCTAATTGTGGCAGCCTCTGCATGCTCCCCTCCCCCACCACCTCTTCCTCCCTTCCCTCCCCTCCCCTCCCCCTTCCATCCGAATGATAAAGGGTCTGGCCGCCAGCTCAGCCCAGCCTTAGCCCCTGGCCCTGCCTCCACACTGCCACACTGCCCCACTGCCCCGAGCCCTCAACCAGGCCAGGCCTCTGCCCACGCTGTCTACCTTCCCTGCATGGGGCCCTGCAGCGATTCCTGCCTGGGGCCCCTGGAGGCAGAGTCGCCCTCCCAGCCCCCCAAGAGAAGGAAGAAGAGATACCTGCGGCATGACAAGGCCCCCTACACCTACTTGGCCATGATCGCCTTGGTGATTCAAGCCTCACCCTCCCGCAGGCTGAAGCTGGCCCAGGTGAGAGGGTCCCCACTCTCCCTCCCACTCCGTGGCCCAACCTTTCCCCAGACCCATTCCCCACCTACTTTCAGGCTCAGACTCTGGCCTCCACCTCCACTTGGCCCCACCCAGCTATGCTCGTGGGACCAGTGCTGAGGGCTTAGGGGCTCAGGCACTACCCTTCTCCCCCCATAAGTGTTCTTCTGTGAGGGTGGGGCAGGTGGGCCCATGCCAGTGCACCCCTGAGCCTGGCTGTGGGGGAGGGGTGCTGTGGGGTGCTACCCTCTCCCCGCGTCGGCTCACAGCACCGGCCGGCTGCCCGGTGGTTTCAGATCATCCATCAGGTCCAGGCGGTGTTCCCCTTCTTCAGGGATGACTACGAAGGCTGGAAAGACTCCATTCGCCACAACCTCTCCTCCAACCGATGCTTCCGCAAGGTGGGGTAGGGTGAGGGTCGGAGGCTGGGGGACCGGGCGTCCTGAGCACCCCGGGGTCGGACGGCCCCACTCAAGTCTGCCCCCACCCCAGGTGCCCAAGGACCCTGCGAAGCCCCAAGCCAAGGGCAACTTCTGGGCGGTCGATGTGAGCCTAATCCCGGCAGAGGCGCTGCGGCTGCAGAACACGGCCCTGTGCAGGCGCTGGCAGAACCAGGGTGCTCGGGGAGCCTTCGCCAAGGACCTGGGCCCCTACGTGCTGCATGGCCAGCCCTACCGGCCGCCCAGTCCCCCACCACCGGCCTGCGAGGGCTTCAGCATCAAGTCCCTCCTAGGGGACCCTGGGGAGGGGGCATCCCCCTGGCCCAGGCTGGCACCACAGAGCAGCCCAACTCTGGCTGGCACAGGGAATAGTGGGGAAGAGGCAGTGCCTACTCCACCCTTGCTCTCCTCTGAAAGACCTCTGTGGCCCCTCTGCCCCTTCCCTGGGCCCATGAAAGCAGAGGGGGAGACTTCCCAGGGGGGAGCCATTGGGCCCACAACCCTCTCCCCAGAGCCCAGAGCTTGGCCCCTCCATTTAATGCAAGATACCCCAGGCCCCAGAGGGCTGTCCAGTGGGGGACACAGGGCCCCCATTTGGGGGCAGCTGCCCACCTCCTACTTGCCCATCTATGCCCCCAATGTGGTCCTGCCCTTGGCACCACCACCCAGCTCCTGTCCCAGGTGTCCACCTTCCACCAGCCCAGCCTGCTGGGGGGGGGCCCTTGAAACCCGAGGGCCCTCGAGGTTGCTCTGGGATCTAGACGCCTTCTTCCAGGGGGTGCCCCCCAACAAAAGTATCTATGACGTGTGGGTCAGCCATCCTCGGGACCTGGCTGCCCCTGCCCCAGGCTGGCTGCTCTCCTGGCACAGCCTGTAAGGCTCCTGCAGCAGGGCCACTGCTCCCTCCCACCCTGCCAGCTTGTTGATGAGAACCAAGGCCACGAAGGTGTCTGCAGCTGTAGCAGCCTCAAGACACGGGCACCAGCCTTGCTGGGAGTCCACGATGTTTATTGGACTACTCCACAAGTGGTGTGGCCCAGCAGGGCATAACCCTCCCCTGCCAGTCACACCTCTGCCTCCCCACACAAGGCAAGGCTAGAGAAGTAGGGCTCAGCCTGGAACAGCCCTTCCTGGCCCCACCTTCTCAGGCCATCGCCCATCCATCTCTCCCCATCTGTTACCTCCCCTCCCTGGCTCCAGGCTGGGGGAGGGAAAGCCTAACAGGGGTCCAGCCTGAAGTCCTGCCCTCTCAACTGTCTGGGAAGGAGGTAGCACCTTTTTGGGGAAACAGGTTAGGAATAAAGACATGGTCTTGGGTGGGGGGAAGATAACAGTAAAGGAATTTACAACATTTTAATGCCATGCCTCCTGATTCTGAGGTCAGAGGTGGTGACTTGGGTAACCACTTGGCTGAGATCTGGCCCCCCTGGCTCTGGGATTCCCTGCTGTGTGCTGTGATAACAGCAAATGGTGATAAGGAGCAAGCTGAGAGCCCTGTAGCCTTATTGGGAGGTGGGGATAATTTCTCCAGGCATAACACTGGCTGGTGAGGTGGAGGGGCAACTCTGGGAGTTTCGGGGCAGTGGGCCCCTGGAAGTCAAGGGTGTTGTGCCCTGGGATGTGGGGTATAGGGACTTTTCTACTGCCTCTGCCAGCAGAGGTGTGTCCTCAACCCCCTAGACCAGGGCTAAGGCCCAGGACTACCGGGGCAAACCCTCTGGGGGCACGAGGGCAGAGCCGGAGCCACTGTCTGGACTGGGGCTTGGAGGACTGCCGGGGGACGGCGTAGGGGTGCAGGGGGTCCCAGTGAGCGGGGTGTCTGTACTGAGGGAGGAGGGCGTCCCGGAGGAGCGCGGGACCCTGCGGCGCCGGGCTGGCCCCAGCTCCACTTGGCCCACTCGCTCGGCGAACTTGAGTGAGCAGACAGTCTCCCCAAGATCCTCTGGCCGCGTGGAGATCTGCAGGGGGAGCGGTGCTGGTGGGCGGGCCCCGACTGGGCGGCGCCTGGCATGCAAACGACCTTCCCGGGGCCCCGTGCCCGTGCCTGCCGGGGCGCCCACCTGCAGCAACAGCACCGCAGTGTTGCCGGGGCCGAGCGCCGGCTGCAGCAGGCGCGTGAGCTGCGAGTCGCGGAAGGGTACGTGCGGCCGGTGGGCCCTCAGTGCAGCCATCACGCCTCCTAACGCCAGCAGCGAGCGGTTGATAGTCTGGGCCTCCCGCAGACGCCGGGCACCGTCCCGGTCTCCCCGGGGCGCGCTGGTCTCCCCTGCCTTCCGTGCGCGCTCGGATCCTGCCAGGTCCACCAGGTGCAGCGTCCCTAGAGAGGTGAGCGAGCCCACCGTGGAGGCAGGCCGGGCCTCGGCTGCGCTGGGGACCCCGCAGGGCTCAGACACTGGCTGTGGTACCTGTGGTGCCCGGAGCGCACGGTGGAGACGCTGCACGCAGCGTCAGCGTGACCAAGGCATGCGAGCGGGAGCTGTGCTGGTTCATGGCGGTGGCAGCAGTGGCCCGGTTGCTCCTCCCTAGGCTCAACATCTGCAGGACAGAGCAATAGCGCTGGTCTGGTGCAGGATCCTCACCCCCAGGTGGAGTATAGGGTGGCAGGGCCTTGGAGTGCTGGGCCATCCACTAGGCAGCCTTACCTGATGCAATGTCTCCAAGTTGGGTATGTCCCAGTGGGTAAGGCCAGCCACCTGGATACCCCCCTGGCCTTCTGGGCCCTGCCTCACAGCCAGGCGCTCAGGAGGCCCTGGGGCCAGAAGGTCTCTAGTAAGAAAAAGGGAGGGCTTCATTTGGGGTTGCAGCAGCCCTGGGCCAGAAGCAGGTAGGAGGTCTGGAGACATGACCCTGACCTGACAGCCTCATTGTAGATCTCCACCATGCTGAGGGTCACACGGTGCTGCCCTCTGGCTCCCATCTCTCGGAACAGTGACTGAAGTGCTCTAGGAGCTATGCCAGGGTCCTCAGGTGGCCCCTGAGGATGGCATGGGGTGCCACATTGGGCTCACATCCAACCCCTGGCCCTAGGAGCCACCCAGAATCCCTAGCACCTCTCCCCCCACGGTGTGGGCTCCACCCACCTCCATGCTGTAGGTCTTCCCCGTCCCTGTCTGACCGTAAGTGAAGATGCAGACGCTGTAGCCATGGAGGCAGGACAGCACAGCTGGCTCCAGCTCCCTGAAGACCTAGGGGTAGGGGAGAAGTGTCTTGAGCTCCACCCATGTTCCCCAATTTAGGATTTATTTGGTGGGTTTGGGAGTGCAGTGAACAGAGCTTAATTCCCCTGGGAGGATGACTCTAGGGGCCCATAGGGGGAGTGTGGATCTTCAAACAGGGACCCTGTGTCTCCCCAGAGAAGGTGCTTGCAAGAATTTGCCAGGCAAAAAAAGGAAGAGACATGACAAGAAGAGAGAACAGCCTGTGCAGAGGATTTGGAGTCCTGAAAACCACTTAAGAGGCCCTGGGGAGCTTGGTCAAGAGCCCAGATGCTGGGGCTTGACTGCCCAGTTCCTTCCTGTGCCTAGGTTTCCCCTTGGTGAGGTAAGGGCTACAGTAGCACCTACTGTGTACCTAGAGTGCCAGAGTAGTACTTGACACACAAAGGCTGAGCCCAGGAAGAGCCTGGTGGGTATGGAGGATCATGGCCAACCAGGATGCCTAGAGCCCAGGCACTAAGAGGGTGCAGAGAGGCAGCTGGGGGGGAAGATGGGACTGGAGTGTTCACCCCATTGACCACTGAACACTAACAGCAACTTTCTGAGCAATGACATGACTGGCTTTCATGCCCACAGAAGGTTGCTGATAACCAGGTGGGCGGTCAACTCAACTGTCAGTTGACAGCTGACAGCCATGAGGACAGAATCCAGAATTCTGGGTTCTATGTGATCACTAAGATTCCATGAAGGAGGCACTAGGGGTGACATTCAGTGGGCAGACTGTGGCACTACTGCAGAAATGGGGAACACTCATGAGGGGCTTGGTGACAGATGCCTTTGGTTCAGACACATTGAATCGGAAGGCCCCGTCTAAGAGGGCTGCCCAGAGGACAGTAGACAGGGGTGAGGGGTGGGGGGCTGAGGTCAAAGGGATGTGAGAATAGAAAAGTAGGTAGAAAAGGAGGTGGGGTGGTCTCTGGCCACATGCCAGGCAATTATCACCCCATCCGTTTGAGACTGGCAGGCAGCCCATCTGAGTTGCGGCCACTCTGTCCCTTACCTACTCCCCCCTGGCTCTTAGCCTCCATGTCCTCAGCTATGAGAGCTCTAGTAGCAAAGTTTGTGTACAGATGAAGATGGTGTGTGAGAAGCAAGTTGGGGGTGGGCTGGGACTGCAGCTCCCACTTTTCCACTGGTGTCTGGCAGGAAAAGAGGGGATTGGGGAGGAGAGTTGGACCTGGGCAGGGCAGCAAGAGAGCACCAAGGCTGAAAGCTCCCTGCTCCCCCGCCCACCTGTCTTGGGGGCCACAAAGCGAGGAGGGGTCCCTGCTCTCACAGTTGGGCATACCCTAGACCCCGAGGAAGGGGAATAGGCAGCTGATGAAGCCAGGGAGAAGGGGGCACCAAGCCATTGCCTGTGGGGTCAGGACACTGTTCACCACTGCAGCACCCCAGGCACGCCCTGCTGTCAGTTGTACAAGAGTAGTAACTGTCACCTGAAACAGGTTAATTTTCATTAGCTTCCTGTTAAAAGACTGTTTTTGAAGATGTTAACCTTCCTGTCTAAACCAGGTCTGTTTCCTTGAGGCCTGCAGAGCTTGGTGGGGGGACTGGAGAGGGCAAACCCTGGAAGGGAAGAAGGCACCCAGCTGGTTTGCCAGTCCTGCCTTCCCTTCCCAGCTAAAGCCCAGCTACCCTCCCCACTCCAGGTGGCCAGACAGACAGGGAAGGGGAAACTGGAACCTCTTCTGCTCTTCAAGGACTCTGAGAAAGAGTGAGGACAGGTGCAAAGGCAGGCTGTCACCTCCTCCTGGCTGGCATCTGGAGGGAAGACCCAGTCCAGGCGAAAGCGACGATGGCGTCCTCGATAGTGGGTGGTGACGGTGCCCCCTGGGCCGGGCTCCACGCTCACCAGGCTGGAGGGTGTCCCTGGCCTCAGCCGACATAGCACACGGATATTTCCTGTGGTGGAGAGCAGTTAGCAGTTGGCAGAATGCCTCCCAGGTGCTGAAGTACAGAGGCTCCACTTCCTCCAGCCTGCCCTCCCCACTCCCTCCACTCCCCAGGTCGGCCATACCCTTGAGCTCTGGCAGCCGCCCGGGGCATCCGGCTGGGGGCCCCTGCTGCCCTGCAGGGAGCTGAGTGCCAGCCCCTCCTGCTGACAGTGCCCCCAGGGCCCAGGATACCTGAGGGAACAGGGGTGTGAGGAAGACAGCGAAGGAGGAGCTACGAGTGGGATGGGGTGCTGAGAGCAAGAGGGTGCATCTCGTAACCATCTGGTGATGATCCACAACTTTCAGTGGCCTTGGGCTCCTAGAGGCATCATTCGGTGGGCCTGGGATAAAACCCAGGAATCACAGGCAAGGACATCATACCAGCTATCTTCTCTGTGCTTCCTGGCAACCCTTTGAGGGATTTACTGTCAACCAAGCTTCCACAGGACAGAAACAAGGCCCAGAAATGAGATCACACCCAGGATCACACAAAAGCTATTCTGGTTTCAGAGCCTATGACTGGATTATTAGCCCAAACAATTTCCCTAGGCTGGAAAGACAGAAAAGTCAGGGCTCCCCCATGGGAAAATAGTAAGTAGGCTGCCCAGAGAGTAGAGAATAGATAGGAAAAAGTTCCTGACCTGGCCCCGGGCCTCACTCAGTGAGCCCTGACAGCTCTGGGTGAAGGTGCTGACCAGTCCTCGGAGGTCCCCACAACCCTGACGCAGGCTGGCCATCCGTGCCCGAAGTCCTAGAGAGGGGAAGTCTTTTGGAAGGAAAGCCCAGATCTCAGGGCCTTCCCTGAGCCCCCACCTCCAGCCCTTACCTGCCAGCTGCCCGTGCATCTGTTGCAGCTCCCGTCTGCAGTTCTGCTCTGCCTCCTGCTGGAGCTGCTGAAGGGCCCCTTGAAGGCCCTGCAGCTGCATCTCCTGTGCCCCCAGCTGCCCGCCCAACCCCACCTCTGTCACTGAGGAAACAGGCAATGACCAGGCCTTGCCTCAGCACCCCCAACCCTAGTGCCCCAGCCCTCCTCACCCTGGGCCCCGTGCCCACCTGGACTCGGAGGGCTTCTGTGGTGTCCTGGGCCTCCTGAAGCCGGCCCTGGAGCTCCACCAGTGCCTCCGCCTCCTCCTGCAGGAGGTGGCAGTCAGGTGGGCTACAGAGCCAGGAGGGGACTCAGGAAGGGGCATTCTGTGGTATCATTTCACAGATGGGAAAATCAAGAGTGGTGGACAGAGCTAGCCGTGGACAGGTGCCTCCCAATCCATGCAGAGTTCCTTTCCCAGTTCCTCTGCTCTCCTGGGATCAGTCACTCAGAGAGATAGGACTGCTCCGCACAGACCATCCCAGGGCTTGTGCAGTCACAGACCCCCAGCAGGGCCTGCTGCTGGAGGCCTGGTGTGCAGAAGCCCCATGCTGCAGGGACCATTGCAGCTACGAAGCAGCTTACCTGTGGGGCCCTGGGCAGGGGGCCTGGGGCCCAGTGCAGCAAAAGGTCCCGAGTGAGGCTCAGGCTCTGCTTTAGGGCTTCGTTCTCCAGAGTTAGATGCTGCACCCTTTTCTCTGAGTCTGTTGCCCCCTGGCAGAGAGAGAAGCCCTCAGTGTTCACCTGCAAGCCCCGTCCCTCCCTGCACGCCACCCCCAGCAGCCTTACCACTCCCAGGCGCAGTCGGCCCAGCTCCTCCTCCTGCTGCTCCAGCTGTTGCTTCAGCTCTTCCAGCTGGGGAGAAATGAGGCACACAGGGTGGAGCTCCTTTCTCCAGTACCCCACCCCCTAGTCCCTGCCCGCTTCTGAGCCTCTCACCTGTCCAAGGATGAGCTGCTCCAGACGCTGCCAAGCTCTCTGGTCCTCATCTTCCGATGCCTCCCCCAGGACTTCAGAGAGGTGGGAAGAGCTTTCTTCTGAAGATGGGGATCCTGAAGTGGGTGGGCCCAGTTAGAACTGAGAAGGTCTCTGGTCTGGATCCTCTGGAGCAGGGCTGGGCTTGGAACCCTGGACTCCAGACCTCCCAGATTCTGACGGGCTTCGCTCCCTACACAGAGTCCTTTTTCAACTCATTAACTCTTACGCACCATCTGGAGTGGGGTGCTGCACCCGAGAGGCTGGCTGAGTTCCCTGGAGCAGGGCCTGCCTCCCCCTGGGGCTCCGAATCCATGCCAGAAGAGCCAGGAGCTGACTGGTCACTGTCAACAGTGGGGGAACCTCACCGGGCTGTAGAGGACATGAGAATCAGAGCAGAGACTGGACGGAGAGCAGGGTTGTGAGCTCCAGAAAGACTGGGGAGAGATGACAGGTTACTGGAGACAGTCCCGCAGCCCTGCTCACCTTGCCCAGGTCGGGAGAACTCCCGCAGCTCTCTTCCGCCCCCAGCTGGACAGAGAGGAACTCAGCAAGGCGCAGGAGAGCCTCTTCCAGGGACACCTCCGCCGGGCGGCCTTCGGCTCCCCCTTCCGTCCCATGCTCAGGCTCCGAGCAGCCTGCAAGGCCAGGCAGTGGGAGCGGGGGGCATTTCGGGTCACGTGTTGGAGGCTGGGCCTTCTCTCCCTCCCAATGGGGTCACGGGTACCCCTCCCTCTCTGGGAGGGCGGGGCTCCCTCCTGGCCCTAGCGCAGCGGTCCCGGCCGCACCTACCGGCCAGGCTGGTTAGCTCTGTCCACAATTCTGGCGTGGGCTGGTCGGGGCGACGGCGACCCCTAGGCTTGCAGCGGGCTCTCTAGGGAGGGAGCAGGGGCCGCCCTTGAGGAGGGGGCAGGCAGCCCGTGGGGCTCCTTCCCTCCGGGAACTGGGCCAGAGGGGTTGGGGCCGAAGTCTACGCTTCCAACACCTGAACCGAGACGAGGGTTCTCAGCACGGCCCGCTCCCCAGCGTCGGCGACCTGAGGACGTGAGCCACGCGGGCCTGCCGCGACCCAATCTGGGGGTGGGGGTGGAGGGCTGGTAGGCCGACGGTGCAGGCCCACCCCCGCTCACCTGGGCGGGGTCCCCGGGGTCCGCGGCCGCCGCTGCTCCGCCATCCCTGCGGAAGAGGCTGTAAAAGATATAGATGAGCAACGAATAGAAGGCGTACATGGGAGCGCGGGGCGGCAGAGAGCCCCGCTTCGCGCCGCCCCGCGTCCCCGCGCCCCGACTCCGCACCCGCCCGCCGCAGTGCCGGTGCGCATGCTCGCGACGGCCGCCCCCACGGCCCGGCTCCCACGGGCGGAGGGCGCGCGCCGAGGAGCCGGCGCAGGACAAGGATGCCAGAAACAGGTGTCCCCGCGGCCGCACCCGGAGGGCCCGCCCCTTCCCACGGCTCCGCCCCCAACCCCAACACCGCGGAGACCCGGGGCCGGTAGCGCCCATAGCTCTCGCACCCCCTCCTCACGGAATCCCGCACACTGCGTGCAACTCCCCCGCCCGGGCCCCCTCCCCGCGCAGCCCCACCCGGGCTCTACTGATCAAGGATCCTTCCGAACGACTGTGCCCACACACCCACCCACCCACCCAAACAGGACGCTTTCTCCAGGTCCCCCGTTCCTCCCTTCCGACCCCACCCCCTCCCAAGGCTTCCTACCGGCCCCGCCCCGGCCGCTCTAGCCGCCGCTCCTCTCGCTGGTGGCGGCTCAGGGCCGCGCTAGCCCGGGCCACCTAGGGCCGGCGGGGGAGGCGGGGCCGGCGGCGGCGGGCAGCCTTCGGCCTCGGCTGGCTGCCGCGCTGCGGACGCGAACTCAGGCACTGCGCACCGCAGGCTGCCCAGAGACCTACGCCGCCGCTCCCCTGGGCCGGGGCTCCCAGGACAGCGCCTCCCCGAGCGGAGGGGCCAGGCCGAGGCCCCGCGTGGGCCTGCATGCCTCGCCGCTCCCCCTCCCCCAGGCCCTGCGCCCTCTCTCATCCAGCCTAGATTTCCAGCCGCCTTGCCCCCTTTCCCGGCTGAATTAGGTTCTTCTTCCCACAGGTGTGCCCTGTGGCCTCAGAGGTCCAGAAAGTTTAGGACTGAACCTACCCAACGTCTAGTAATGAGGCCCTGGAACCTGGGAGTTCTGGAAAGCCGTCCTTAGGGCTCCAGGTCGCCGGCTTCTGCGCTTTCTTTCTCTCGAAAGTTGAAGAGTTTCCTGTCTTCTCAAACTTACTACTGCCGAGGTGCCATGGCCCCCAAGCCGGGGAGTGAGTGGAGCACGGCCTTATCCCACTTGGCGCTGGGGGCGGTGTCTCTGCACGCAGCAGTGAGCACTGCCCAGGTGAGTACCCTGGGGCCGGGCAGGAACATACCCCACTCCTCCCAAACCCCAAGGAGTTAGTTTCCTGATTCAGGGAGAGGGTGGTGGGAGGTGAGTCTAGGACCAGGTTTCCATGAGAGCCCCAAACTCTTTCCTGTTTAAAGAAGTGGCCCCTGGCCTCTTTTCCCTATGTTGACAGGTGAGTCGAGGGGCTGCTGCTGGCTTCCTGCTCCAGGTCTTGGCTGCCACCACCATGCTGGCTCCAGGACTGGGCACACATGAAGACTGTCTTGCTGGAGCCTGGGTGGCCACTGTCATCGGCCTGCCCCTTCTGGCCTTTGATTTCCACTGGGTGAACGGGGATCGATCTTCTGCCAACCTGCTCCTGGGAGGAGGCATGGTGCTAGCAGTGGCTGGTGACCACCTCGGCCCTGAGGGCCGCTCTGTGGCTGGTCAGGCAATGCTGTTGGTGGTCGCAGTGACCATCCTCATTGTGGCCGTTTTCACAGCCAACACTTATGGGATGTGGGGGGGGGTGATGCTGGCTGTGGCAGGTCTCCTGAGCCGGTTGGAGGAGGACAGGCTGCTATTGCTGCCGAAGGAGGATGTCTGTCGCTGGGCCCTGGCTGCGGGCAGTTGGGCCTACTGCCGGGCCCTGCACACACAGTGCCTGCAGTGGGAATGACGACGCAGCAAAGCAGGGCTTCTACTCTGCCAACTGCTTTCCCTCCCACCAGCCTGCTCCAGGGTCCTTCTGGCATAGGGATAGACTCTCCTTCCCAAAATGGGTTTGCTGCAGGTTAACTGGTCGGAGTCAGAGTCTGGGTGCTGTCCCTTGTCTGGCCACATGTGGGGACTTGCCTAGACCAGAGTGAAGGGAATGGGGTCCCAGGCACATTTTGGTGCCTGATTTTGGGCTGGACATGGTTGTGGGTCCAGAGAGAAGCCTGGTTTCCAATAAACGTTAGAAATTTCACAGGAATATGGAATCTGCCCATTCATGAGAAGGAGTGTGGGATCGTTAAGTGAGTTCCCTAACGCCCCCAGGGCAGCAACTGGTTTCCCTGGACAAAGGAAGGGGATATGCCAAAAGTAGCTTGGGGCCTCACCCAACCTGGCCTCCTGCTGGCACTTTTGTCAGGAAAGCCCCAGGGCTAAGAAGACATAGTCCTGGGCCCTCCATCCCCTGGGACATGGTAGAGTTCCAAATATCCTTCTGGCCTGGCAGGTGGTCCTCTGGGGCAGTGACCTTCACGGACTGATGAATGGGGTGGAAGCAGGGGAGGGCTGTACCACAGCACTTCCCAGAAGCGCACATCCCTTTCCAGGGCTGACTCGACTTCTACCTGTTTGCCCTCGGCCTAGTCCTGTTCCCTAAAGACTCTCACTTTCTTCCATGGACCCCTTCAGCCTCCAACCACAGGGTTAGGAAACGGGGTTTGGCAGAGCAGTGGGTTAGATTCCGGTAGATTAGAGGTCCAGAGTTCCCCCTTCCTGATAAGTCCGCTTGCGTCCCACGGTCCTGCACAAGACAGGGGAGCTTTTCGTTCGTGCCCTGCCCCTCAGGCTAGGGAGGCGAGAGCCCTGCGCACACTGAGTCTTGGGGGACAAAGAGGCAGGCACACCCCCACCTAGAGGTTTGGGGGGTTCTCTCCAGCCGGCAGGTTGTGGGGGCTGCCCTGATGGCACTTCTCGCGTTGGCTTCCCCGCCCCCAGGTGCGCGCCCCACAGCGATTCGCACTGAGTCCAGCCCCCTTTCTGCCTACCTTCTGCAGGGAGCGGGTCCTCGCGCGCCCATTGGCTCTGGTCGGCGCGCCGTCGTGCTCCAAGCGGCGCTCCCATTGGCCCCGTGGGAAGCTCACGTGACCGGGAGGAGGAGGGGGCGGTGGCGGCGGCCGCGGTGGGGGGCAGCGCACAGCGAAAACAAAGATGGCGGCCTCGCCGGGATCGGCGGCAGCGGCTGCTGCGGGGCGACGCGCGGGTCGGACCCTCTGAGGCCGCGGCGCAGGGAGCGGGGCTACGGGGTCGCGGCGGCGGCGGCGAGAGGACAGCAGGAGCGCGCGGCGTGCTTGACTTCTAGCCGCGGGAGCGTGCCGGCACCCGCCGCCGGGCCGGCCGGCCGCGATGTCCGGCGCGGAGGAGGCCGGCGGGGGCGGCCCGGCCGCGGGGCCAGCCGGTGCATTGCCGGCCGGGGTCGGGGTCGGAGCTGGGTCCGGGGCGGCAGCGGGGCCGGCGGCGGCTTTGGGCGAGGCGGCGGGGCCTGGGCTCCCGGACGAAGCAGGCCTGGCCGGCGCCCGGCAGCTGCAGCTGCAGGAGGCGGCGGGCGACCCTGACGCACCGCCCAAGAAGCGGCTGCGGGCGGCCGAGGCGGCCGAGGCGGCGGCGGCGGCGGCCGGCAGCGGGAAGCTGGAGGAGCGGCTCTACTCGGTGCTGTGCTGCACCGTGTGCCTGGACCTGCCCAAGGCCTCCGTGTACCAGGTAGGGCCGCCGGCCGACCCCGACCCGGCCCAGCCCGGGGCTCCAGCCCCTCCTGCGGGGCCCCCAGCCTCCGGAGCTCCCAGGAGGCCAAGCCCGGAGGCCGGGGATGCCCGGCGCCCGAGAACCCTCTCCGGTTCTCACATACGCCTTTCTCGCCCGGCGATACTCCAGCGCCTGCTCCGAAGCTTCTCGTCTTCCACTCAGGAGTTTATTTCCTGTTTTGAAAACCCCCCTTTTCCTTGTCCTGAGCAACCTTATTTGCGGTTCTGCTTACCTTCCTTTTCTCTCTTCCAGATTCCTCCGCGTCCCCTCTTCAACCTCCCCCCCCCAGCCTCTCAAGCTGACCCTTCCCTCACCACAGTGGCTGCTCCCCTCATTCCCAAGCTCCCTGGGCTCAGTCCTCTGAGCTCAAGAGCTCCTTCCCTGTTCTTCTGGCAGCCACACCCCCAACTTGTCCTTCCACTCTCTGAGCTCCTGTGTACATCTCCTTTTCTATGTTCATCAACGGAAGAATCTTTTCACTTTGTCAATTTCATTCTGAAGCACAGGAAGAAGAAAGGGGATTGCCTGTTGTGTCCCCCTCAACCTCCCCATCTCTGGTCTGGATGAGCCACCTGCAACAAGCCCCACAATCTGGTTATCTTCTCCAGCCCCAGCCTAACCCAGTGTCCTCTGAATGTGCCATGCCCCAGGCTGCTCGCCTATGCCAGGCCTGGCTTCCTAGGCTACCAGTGCTTCTAGGAGATCTATGCATCCTCTTCCCCCACCTGGAGACCCAGCCCTAACCAGCTCAGTGCTGTTGGAGAGGGTATTTGGATCAGGTGCGTCTAATATGCCCCTTGCCAAGTAGCAACAGGGGCAGACTTCTGGTCAGTGCTCAGTGTCCTGTCTTCCCCTTTGTCTCTTTCCACCTCCGCTTCCCAGTCTTTTTGAGAAGTGAAGTAGGTTGCTTGTCTATTTTCTTTGCACTTGATATAAAAGCTGGAAGTGGCCAATGGGGCCCTGTTTACCTGTTTATATATTTAAACTGGGCATCTGGGTGAGGGGGCCATTTTTGTAGTAGGCAGTCTAGGGCTAGTCTGGGTTGCAATTTCTCCAATCTCTGGATCCCCAAGTCCTTTCTGCTCTGACTTGAGGTTGCTTGGGAGGACCCCTGTGTGCCTGGGTGGGGAGAAGGCACTGGCTTCCACCCTGTGTTATCCGGTGCTGGTGCCAGCTGGGTGAGAGTTTTTCACAGCTGGCTCCTAGAGCCAGCACTTGCCCCTTGGCTTTCAAGACTTGCCCACTCTCAGCCCCTTTTGCCCACAACCTTTTGATCCTCCCAAGTGAAAGAGCTCTCCCTTTCTTTCTTGGATCTCGAGTGAAAGTCCAGCGAGCCAAGTCAATAGTGGGAGGTCCCAGGGGAATTCAGGGATCTCTTTGTCTCACCTCCTGTGGATAGGCTGGAGCTGGGCCTGGCATGGTGATGGGCCACATGGTACTGGTCCCTGGTCCACTCCATCTCTGAGCTGGGCTGGCCCAGCAGAGACAGCTGTGGTCCTGCTTCTGGCCAGAGCTGCTGGTAACCAGGCCTCTGAGCCTGGTTGGCTCAAACTGGCCTGCACTGTGCTAAATAGCTGGAACCAGGGAGCTGAGCAGCTGTAGTGGAGAGTGAAGGCGCGGGGCTGCCCTGACCGGTGGCCCTACCTGGCCCAGGATCTGCTCAGTGGCTGCCCTGGGAACAGACCACATGAGCGAGGAGAGCCATGAGTGCTGACTGAGCTGTGGGTTCTTCCCAAGTGACAGCTGGGCTTCAGCAGCAGAGGTGTTTCTGGAGGCCTGGAGAAGGTATTAGATTCTGGAATGTGTGATTTGTGGGAGAGCCCTTGGGTCAATTTTGGAACTTACTCTGGCTGCTCACAAACCTGCTGTGTGACGTGGGGGAAGAAGGAAAGCTCTCTTGGTACCTCTGAATGCTGTTGAGGACGCCTCCTGTAGTGGTTCCCTGCTGTGTGCAGTGACCCTGGAAGCCCACTATTGTGTCCCCACTGAGGCACTGTGGGCTGAAACAGGCCTGGAGACCTGGGCTCTCGCCAGGTCTGCTCCCCGGGGGGTCTGGGCACAGATGGCGTGGGTGCCATGCACACTGCCTTCTGTGTCTCCCTGGTTGGGGCCTGCTACTGGCCACCACCTTGGCCTCAGCTTGGCCCTTCCAACTTCCACTAGCCTTCTTTGGTGAGCTGTGTTGATTGCCTGTCTCTACTTTCTCCAATGTCAGGCATGTGGCATGTTCATGCTCTGTTCCTGATGGAACATTTTGCCTGATCCCAGCAGAACACATGGCTCAGGATGGGCACCAGCGATGCTGTGCATCTTGGGAGCTGGCTCAGGTGGTGCCCAGTTTTGGGGTGAGGAGAAGAGAGGGTGGCCGTGCTGAGCCTTGTGTGCTGTCTCTGGCACTGGGGCTGTGGGGGACAGCTCCATGGGCCTCTGGAGTTGGCTGGGCACTTGGTAACTCGAGAGCTTCTCGTCCAGCCACTAGATGCTGCTGTGCTGCCAGGGAAGCCTTGAATGGCAACGAGAGCAGATGTGGGCCACACGTGGGCTCATCTACCTGCTCCTGAGTCTGAGCCCTTGGGCCTGCAGAACAGGCTTCCCCATGAGCCTGTGCCCACGTGCCATACTTCGAAGGCTGGGAAACTTGCTTGGGTGTGAGACCAAGGCCCTTGTGCAAATGGCTCGCTGCTGTGCTGTAGCCTGTGTCACATTCAGGTTCAGGCTGCAGCTTGTACAGCAAATGCTGGCTTTGATGTTCTCTGTGTGGGTGGTAGGTGTGTCCTGGGTGACTGGCCTGACAAGGTGTGTGGGCACCCAGAGGGGTAGCAGGGTGACTGAGGGGACAACAGGGACACCTCTGGAGGAGTTTCTGGACAGTCCAGGCTGAGTAGGTAGACTGGCCACTCATGTTGGTGCCCTGCTATGGGGACAGCCCTGTGGCCTGAAGACATATCACCTGTTGGCATCTCTGCCCATGGGAGCACCTTCTCTGTGGAAGATATGGCCTCAATGGTGCCAGATCCCCTGGTTCTCTTGGCACAGCCCTGCACACGAGGCTCCATGTGGTCTTCCGTGGTCTACCATGAGGTAGACCAGCCCTGAACTCATGATGTCAGCCTGGCCCTGAGCATTGGTGCTGGCATCTGGAAGAAGGGACCGCATGTTGTTCCCGCCCCTCCCAGGGCATTCTTGAACTTAGAACAAGTGCTCGGGCAGAAGGGTCAGTCGGGGGCCTGTGTCACAAATGTGTCCAGCCTACATCTGGGGTGGCCCCAGCTGCTCCCTCTCACTTTGGCCTTGCAGCCGGGTCCCTGCTGTCAATCTGGCACCCTTGTGCCTGAGCTATCTTCTCCCCATTCCTGCCCACCTCTGCTCTTTCTCTTGGGCCCGACTGAGGCAATGCCCTAGTTCGAAGCTATCCTTTCTCCCTGCTATGAGGATGCCCAGCCCTCCCTTGTGTGCTCCTCCCCATCTGACAAGGACACTCCCACCGTTGCTCCTACAGGAGAGTCAGTGTCCTGCTCTCCCTCCCTAAGTTCTCTTGTCTATATACCAGTCTCGGCTCCCAACTGGTTACCTGATGGTCTCATTGATAGAAGGCCCAGGAAGCAGGGATGGCTCCATCTCTGCCCGAGTGCTCTCTGAGAGTATGCCTGCCATCCAGGGGGGCCACCCACCTCTTCCCCAGCTCCCTGGGCAGCAGCACAGGGCTGTAGCTGATTGGTTCTTTGAGGTGAGAAAAATAGCAGAAAAGAGCTTTGAAAACGTGTCTGCTCAGATTCACAACTCACAGGACAGAGCAAGGAGGGAGTTTCTGGAATCTCTGGCTAGGTGAGAAGTGTTTTTCTCTGATGGTGGTTTGTCATTTTGAGTTACTTTTAGATCAGCATTTACGTCGTGAATGGGAGCTCAACTCTAGAGGGTTGACTGGGCCCTGCCCAAGTCCTAACAGGAAGAGGGAGGCAGCTGGCTCAGGACTTCAGATCCTGCCTGGATCGAAGGTTTAGGTCCTGCTGTCATGTCACCCTTAACAGCTCTGTGGCCTTGGATAATGCCTGGCCCCTCTCTGGCCCATATTTGATTAAGAAGACTGAGGGCCGAGTATGCTGAGTATTGGGTGTGCCCTGAGGTGCTGCTGGGCCCCATGGGGAGGAGGGGGGATCTCCAGCTGGCTGGGCAGTGCTTTGGGATTTGTGCCACCGGGAAGCCTCTCAGCTGCATTAGCTCTGATGGCCACTGCCAAGGGAGGTCCTTGACCCCCTGGGCAGGGGCTGTAGTGGGAAAGAGTAGGTCCCCAGGGTTTGTTTTTGTTTCTTTGGGGATTTTTTTGTTTGTTTGTTTTGTTGTTGTTGTTGTTTGGTGTTTTTGGTTTGGTATGGTTTGGTTTTGTCTTTGTTTTGTTTTTTGGTTTTTTTTTTTTTTTTTGAGACAGGGTCTTTCACTGTTGCCCAGGCTGGAGTGCAGTGGTGTCACCCTCTGTAGCCTCTAACTCCTGAGCTCGGGGGATCCTCCTGCCTCAGCCTCCTGAGTAGTTGGGACCACAGGTGCACCACCACACTGGGCTAAGTTCTTTTTTTATTTGTGGTAGAGACGGGGGATCTTACTGTTGCTCAGGCTGGTCTCGAACTCCTGACCTCAAGTGATCCTTCTGCCTTGGCCTCCCAGAGTGCTGGGATTACAGGCATGAGCCACCGCACCCAGCCGGTCCTCAGGGTTTGAGGGGACCATGTGTCCAGGCTTGAAAGAAGTCCTAAAAGGATAGCTGACTATATGGAGCTTGAGAACACCAGCAGTGGGGGAGGGAGGCATTTCCTAAGACCTGCTTATGGCCCAAGGCCGGGGGACAGGGCTGCTTCTCAAGCCTGAGTAGTCTGTCCAGCTCCCCGTTAACCCAGAAGGAGAAGCCAGGTCAGGTGGAGGCCCCAGGTCTGCAAAGGCTGGGTGCATTTGAGCTGCCTGTGGCCACACTGAGGGAAGGGTTTGGTGCTGTTTTGTGAGGGCAGGTGCAGATGGCTGTTTCTGGACTACTTGCACATAGAGGAGTCTAGAGCCTTGGCTTCTCCTGGGAATGGGTCCCCCAGAGGCTCTGCCATGGGTGACTACGGTGGTGGTGTTTGCTCTGCGCCTGGTGTGTGCTGGATACAGAGCAATACTGCCAGGCGCCCTGTCCCATCCTGCCTTGTCAGTGTCACCATACTCATCATCTTGTGTACTTGAGGAAACTGAGACCCAGAGAGGGATGATGTAAGCCCAAGGTCGTACTGCTGGTGACCTGTGGGCTGGGGTCTGAGCCCAGCACTATGTCTCCAAGCCAGCATCTGTCCTAGGAGGGCCTGAGAGGCCCTATGATGTCATCCTGGGTTGTGACCCACCACCAGGGTCTTCCTGGCTAGTGGTGGGGTGGTAGCCTGGCCTGCGTGCCACAGGAGATGTCTGGGCTTTGGGGCCTGGCCCTGGCACATTGAATGGGGCAATTTGGCCTGGCCTGGCCTGTCCACTGGAGGCATGCAGCCAGTACTGTATGGAGTCCTCCTGGGCCCAGCTTCTGGTTGGGCAATGGGCACAAGTCACCACTGCCAAGGCTGACCCATGTGTGGAGTCAAGGTCTTACTCAGGAGGCTGAGGGGACTTGGATGGCAGGGAAGAGTCCGAAGCATGGTGACCATCCTGCTGTGGACACACCACCTAGGCTGGGTGTTGGTTTGGCCTGGGCCAGCCCCCTAGAGTCCACCTGGAGAGCATCCCCTGAACAGCTGGTGGATGTGGGCTTGTCCCTTGGCTGGGCCAGTATTCTCCAGGACATCTTGGGGCTTGCTGTATTCTGCCTCAGAGATGAGCCATCAGGGCTGAAGAGGCAGTGGCCCCACTTCTCCCCAGAGCTTGCAGGCCCCCCAGGGGGCCCAGAGGGGGAAAGAGAGCAAGGTCCCCACCACCTCCCCCATTGTGGACTTGGTTGGGCCTGTGTTGGGTCTGGAAGCCCTGGAGGAATGAGGCCTGTGGCTAGGGGCTGACACAGGAGTTGGGGCAGCATTCAGGGTGAGCAGTGGGTGGTGCTAGGAGGTAAGGGTTGATGTTCTTGGTGGCCCCAGCACCTCCTTAGGAGGGCCCAGGACTCCATCCTGCTGGCCGAGCAATCTAGAGCCAGGAGGAGAGGCCAAGGGGGCTTGGATCAGCAGGGCCCCTGCAGAATGAATGTTGTGGCTGCTCCACTTAGGCCAGCAGACCTAGGAGGCAGCTGCAGAGCTGGTCCCAGAGCCTCATCCAAGGCCCAGGCAGCCTCACCAGTAGGTGCCTAGAGCTGGCCACAGGCAGAGGCATGGGGATACAAAGCCCTGGGGTGGTCTTGGTGCTGGCGTCCTATTGGGCTTCCTCATGCGGGAATGTTACAGTGTGCTG
The DNA here is from genome assembly GCF_020740605.2 of Lemur catta. Taxonomy (NCBI): domain Eukaryota; kingdom Metazoa; phylum Chordata; class Mammalia; order Primates; family Lemuridae; genus Lemur; species Lemur catta. The sequence continues at coordinate 22,880,624 of NC_059136.1, forward strand.
TGTGGTCTCACTTCTGAGCTGGCACTGTGAGGTTTTCTCCCTTGAACAAATGGCTAGTTGGTGCTGTGCTGCTTCTCTCCTGTCTGCCAGAAACAGCAACAGTCCTCAGCCCAGGGCCTGCCTGGCATGGCAGAGCTGGGCATCTGAAGCCCCCAGGCAGCCTCAGGTGTGGCCGGGGAGTAGGGGTGTGAGAAGACACAACCTGGGCCCTCGGTCCTTGCCTCCCCCAGGGCAGCTGCTGCAGCAGCATCTGTGCTTGCCCCTACCCAGTTCACTCACCGCTGACCCCTGGGTTTGGATGGGATGGACCAATTTCTCCACCCTGTTCCTGCTGTGGGCAGCCTTAGCTTGTCCTGAGCCTACCAGTGACCAGCCTCATTCCCTACCCCAGGCCATGTGTCCACAGTTGGGGCGGGATAGTCCCCACTGGGCCCTGATTCTCCAAGCTGAGCCCCACCAGCACGTTCCCCTTCCTCATCATGCACATTCTAATTTTTAATCGAACATAGAACTTGACATTTGAACGCAGATAGTCTGTGGTGTTTGTGTGGATGTGGATTCTGTGAATGAGGCCTTTATCCCCGCTGTTGGTTCTCAACACTCACTAGACCTCACAGGTGCTGAGAGAACTGGCCAGCCTTCTACAGCTCCTCAGCTCAGAGTGCTCGGACCCCTGAAGCAATAGGATGGCAGCTAGGGCCTATTAAGGACCCCACACGTGCAGGTGTGGCCTGTGAGCATTCCCCTCCCTCACTGTGCAGAGAGGCTGCAGCACAGGTGGGTCTTTGCTGCATTGCATCCCATTCTCAAAGAGTCCTGGACCCCAAAGGAAGCCTGTAGCCCAGGCCCACCAGTGGAGAGGCTGTGGAAGCACAGTCTGGACGGGGGCCACTCTGCTTCCTGCCCACTTGTCCTCAGGCAGCTGGGAGAGAGTCTATCTTAATGGAAAGTATGTCCCTGTCGCTCCCCACTGGCCTTTGGTGTGCCCTCAACCGTCAGAATGAAGCTAAGCCCAAGGCCCTCACATTCCACCCCAGTGTTCCTGGGCCTGCCCCACAGCCCAGGGTCGCTGTCTCCACCTAGCTTCAAGTCTTTGCTCTTGTACCTCTTGGTTCTGGTCTGGGCCTCACCTCCTCCCACTCTGTGAGCCCCTCAAGGGCTGAACCCATAGCCCCCCATATGTCAAATGAGTGAGAGACCCAAAATGGGAGCAGTGCTCAGCATGCTGGCATCCAGCTGTCCACATGAGCAAGGACGCCCATGGGAAGAGGCATGGCTCCTGCCGACCCAGCTTATACCAGCCCAACTCAGCACCATGTCCTGCCTGTAGCCCCTGTTCCCAGCTACCCCGGGCATGCCCTGTGTGCCCACCTGCCCTTGTCTTGAGCCAGCTTGGCCTCCTGTGTGCCACGGCTTCACACCACCAACTCTCAGGATGGCTCCTATAGGTAGCCAACCTCCCTGGGCAGATGGCAGCTGCCTTCTCTCAGTTGTGCTCACCAGGGAGGGCCAGAGTGGAAGGGCCAGGCTGGGGGTCAGTCTGAGCCAGGTCCCCAACCCTCAGTATGAATAGCCAAGTGGGCCATGCCTGCCTCAGTGTGGGGAAGCAGCATCTGCTCCCCCATAGGATGGCGACCGGCTGAGTGCTTCTGCTGTGCCAGGCCAAGAGCCAGGTGTTCCTGTAGAGTTTCAAAGTCTGGGCCTGTGGGGGACTCTGGATAGTCCCTGGACTCTAGGACAGGAAGAAGCCAGGCTCCAAGCCCCAGTGTGGCCAAACCAATCACTGCCAGTCCAGCCTGCATCGGGGAAGAGCTGTAACCTAATCTCCATGAGCTGATGAGGGCTCACTCTTGAGATTCTAGATCTCTGCAAGAGCCCAAGCTGGCTGTGTCAGGAACAGACATGTGCTCCTGTTCTCATCAGCTGGAGTTCCCCAGGATAGCTGGCCTGGCCCTGGCTGGAGCTGGCAAACATGGGCGGGTATGTGCATGTGCACGAGTCCCGCAGGTCTGTGAGCTTCATCTCCCTTTCCTTCTTCGCAGTGTACTAACGGTCACTTGATGTGCGCTGGCTGTTTTATCCACCTACTAGCAGATGCCCGGCTGAAGGAGGAGCAGGCCACGTGCCCCAACTGTCGTTGTGAGATCAGTAAGAGCCTCTGCTGCCGGAACCTGGCCGTGGAGAAAGCCGTGAGTGAGCTGCCCTCAGAGTGTGGCTTCTGCCTGCGCCAGTTTCCCCGCTCCCTCCTGGAGAGGCACCAGAAGGAGGAATGCCAGGACAGGTAGTGCTGGGGTCAGGGACTCAGCCTGTGTGTAGGCCAGGCCCCCATGTGGGGTGATCTGATTGTTGTTTCCTGGGCCTTGGGTACCACACATGCAGCCCAGTGACGACCCTGCAGGCCCTGGGGAGGTGTAGGTGGTACTACACAGGACAGGGGCAGTGGGATCAGCACCCAGTTTGCTATCTGAACATGACCCTGGTCCTCCAGGGCTGTCTATGGCTGTGGAATAGCCCCTCGGAGGGCCCAGTACAGTGTGGCCAGCTTAGGAGCTCTGGCTGCTGGGTGCAAGGCTGTGCTGACGGGCAGACATGGCTGCTCAGCTTGTGAGGCCCAGCTATCACACCTCTTCAGGGGGAAGGCTGTGCAGGGTCCAGAATGTTGGTCAGTGGCCACTTACTCCAAGCAGAGGAGACACCAGAGCAGTGGGTCCAGGAGGCAAGTGTGTGCTGCAGGAAAACATTAATGGCTGAGCAGGATTGGGGCAGAGGCCATGACTGCTGTGCTCATCTCTCCCCAGGGTGACCCAGTGCAAATACAAGCGCATTGGCTGTCCATGGCACGGCCCCTTCCATGAGTTGACAGTACATGAGGCTGCGTGTGCCCACCCCACCAAGACTGGCAATGAGCTGATGGAGATCCTGGACGAGATGGACCAGAGCCACCGCAAGGAGATGCAGCTCTACAACAGCATCTTCAGCCTGCTCAGCTTTGAGAAGATCGGCTACACAGGTGAGGCACCTTGCCGCCTGCTGCATGCCGAACAGCTATGGGCTTTGGGGGGTGGGGGCCAGGAGCCTGGCGGGCAGCAGGCTCTGGGCAGTGGTCATAGGCTGCGCCGGATGGCCAGGCTCTGGAGAAGCTCCCAGTGGATACAAGGACACTTCGGGGAAGAAGAAAGGCCAGATATAGAGTAGAGGGAGGGGTTGGGCAGGACCCCAGGGTGCATCTGTGTGGCTCTCATGGCAGCCTCGCCCCCACCTCCCCACCCTGGCCCCACCACCCCAGCAAGGTGGTGTCCTCACTGTGTGGGGCTCCATAACCTTGGGACAGTCTACGTGGGGCTCCAGAACCTTGGGACAGTCCATGTGGGACTCCACAGCCTTGGGATCTCACCAGCAAGTGGAGCATGTCTCAGGGAGGCCTGGGGGCTGGGGGCCTGCTCCTTGGAGCCCAGGGCATGAAGAGCACTCCATCAAGTCAGGTCTGACTGCGGGCAGTCACTGCAGTGGCCATGGGGCTTCCCAAGGCTGGCACGAAGCCATTCAGGGACAGGGCACCCAGCACAAACTGTAGAACTGTGAGTGGACGCCCATGGACACACAGGCTGGACTGGGCCCAGGCCCACTGGATCTCATGGCTCTCCAGGCCACTGCCACCGCCTTCGAATGTGGCTCCACCGGGAAGCAGGAGCCAGGCCAGAGCATGGGCCAGACAACAGCAAGAAACACCTGCTGATGCTGGAGCCACTCAGGAAGGCTCCGTCTCTCTTCTGCTCTTCCCACACCAGGCAGCCAGCTCAGAGTGGCCGGGGTGGTCATAGGCAGTTGGTCACACCATGCCGCCTGGACTGGGCCTGGCTAGGTATGGGCCTAAGCAGGCGGGACAAGCCAGGAGCCCAGGGGCCTCTGCAGAAGGCTGTGGCTGCTGTTGGCAACAGCCTTAGCTGTCCTCACAGGCATCAGGGCATGTGGGCCAGGCCTCATGGCTGAGGCCATGGGGAGCCCCATTTGTGCAAGAAGGACTGGCTGCCTGGGAGCCCATGCCTCCATGGAGGGACTTGCCAGCTACAGGTTGCGGGCTGCACAAGAGGACTGTGAAGGCAGGGCCGCCTGCTGACTGGTGGCTCCTGCAGACCACTGGGCAGAGCCTGCATCACAGCCTGATGCCCATGGACCTGGCACTCCCCTTGGGCAGGGCTGGGTGCCACACACTTGTCCACCGGCTTTTCTGGCAGCTCTGTATCGGAACCAATAAAGTGTACTTGTTCTCAGAACTGCATCCTGTCTGTGTGTCTGCTTCCCCCACCCCTGTGGGGGCACTGGGGCTCAGGGAAAGGAGGGAGGCTGATGTGGGTCGGGTATGCCTGGAGTGTGGCCTGGCCACTCGCAGCCGCTGGACTCACTCTAGCTAATTCGTGTGAATTCTCTTTGTGGTTGTTCCCCCAAAGCTTGTGTGCACCTCCATTTGCCATAATTGCGTTTGATTTGCCTTTGTGACAAGTAGAGCACGCTGTGTCTGGTAAGTTGCCTTCCTCCCTGGCTGAGCCTGTCCTCGGCCCGGTCGGGGAAGGTGCTGCCACACGGCCTGGCCTGCACTAACAGCCGGCTCTTTCCGGCCCTGTCTGTCTCTGCAGAGGTCCAGTTCCGGCCGTACCGCACGGACGACTTCATCACGCGCCTGTACTATGAGACACCAAGGTTCACGGTGCTGAACCAGACGTGGGTCCTGAAGGCTCGTGTGAACGACTCAGAGCGCAACCCCAACCTGTCGTGCAAGCGCACACTCTCCTTCCAGCTTCTCCTCAAGAGCAAGGTCACAGCGCCCCTGGAGTGCTCTTTCCTGCTGCTCAAGGGCCCCTACGACGACGTGAGGATCAGTCCCGTGATCTACCACTTTGTCTTCACCAACGAGAGCAACGAGACGGACTACGTGCCTCTGCCCATCATCGACTCCGTGGAGTGCAACAAGCTGCTGGCTGCTAAGAATATCAACCTGCGGCTCTTCCTATTCCAGATACAGAAGTAGGGTGGGGCCCTAGGACGCCCAAGAAGCAGACGGGCCACCCTAGCTCAGCAGCACTTCACACGACTATCTGATCATTTCAGCAGAGGAGAACGGACAAACCAAACACACTGGGAAAGTCTGCATGCGTGTGTGACGGGGTCCCCGCCTCCGGCTCACCTTCTCTACCCCTGCCTTCCCTCCTCCTGAGGGCAGCCAGAGGCTGGGCTGATCCCCAGAGGAGACAGAGCACTGGGCACCCTGAGGTTCAGAGACGATGGCGGTGAGGAGGGCAAGCAGCGCAGCAACCCCTGCCCCCAGCTCTCTTATGCACAGCTAGGCAGTGCTGCCTGCTCTGGTTCTGTGCTCGGTTCCCGGCCGGGCTCTGGGGGCCTCGCTAACTTCAGACAGCATATTTGATTGCAATTAAAGAGGCAGCCTTGTTTCCTACTTTCTGTTTTGTTGGAGGGGAAGGCGTGGCTGTGAATGGACAGCGTGGGAGCTTTGGTTTGGCCGGGGGTCAGAGCCCGCCCTGTCCCTGTCATTGCACCTACATGCATCCCCCCGGGAGAGACTCAGAGACACTGCCTCCCAAACACTGTCACGGGGTCTCAGGACTGCAGCACAGGCAGAGAGAGCCAGGCAGGGTCGGGGCTCTCCTGGCCAACTGGCCACTCCCGGGGAGGCAGAACTTGGCCACCAGAGCTCAGCAGACGTTTTCGGAATGCAGGGTGAAATTCTTTCTCTTCCCAGGAAAAAAAATTAAACTCTTTACAGGCTCTTCTATAAGTTATGCAATTTTAGCGAGAAAGAATCTATTTACTATATTCAGCCTTGAGGACCCAGTGTCCCTAGGCTGTGAAAAAAGCTCTGGGGGCCATGGCTATGAGTCTGGCTGGGTGAGATTCCAAGTGGGTGGCTCCCTTCACTGCTTTTGGGGACTGGCTGCAGTGTCTGGAAGCTGGGCAGTTTGACTCCCTGCCTGGAGAGGTGAGCCCTTCCCACCTCACTGGCTGCCCTCTGACACCCCTGCAGGGCTGAGTAGGGCCAGGGCTTGAGCCTCTGTGGGAAGAAGCCCCACCTGCAGAAGCTGGGTCCTGTCCTTTCTTCCCCAGGGGCCCTCAGAGCTACTGGGAAGGGTACAGCTTGACCCCCCACTACCTTTGCTTAGGAGATGTGGCTCTTCTGTGATAGCTTTTTGTTGCTTCAATACCAAAGAATTGGTTCCTCTGCCCCAGCGCTGACAACATGCCTCAGAGCAGCTCCACCCTGCCCCGGCAGCCCGCCTGGGCCTGGCCCCCATCACCCTGTGCTGCCTGCCCTGCCATACGGGTGCAGAGCCTCAGGCCTGGCCCTTGCAGATGGTGGTGGGCTGAGTAGCAGAAAGAAGGTGCTGCCAGGGAGTGCCCATCCACATGACCGAGCATGGCTGGGGCCCGGGGCCCGGTGTGGCCCTCTCAATCAGTTCTCCCCTCCAGAACAGCCATTCTGCCCCCTCACAGGCCTAGCATTTCTGGGAGCTCTGAGAATCCTGCTTGGGTTCCCATTCCCAGCCTGGGGCATTGGACTCTCAGGAGTGTCTCGCAGCCGGAGCCTTTTCTCCTGCAAAGCTAATGTGGCCTGGCCACGGAGGGCATGGGAAGGCCCCAGGTTTGGTTTTCTGCCTTCTACAAAGAAAGATCCCACCGCAGCTCCCAGCACATCCTTGGGAGCAGCTGCCTCTGACTCAGATACAACCAGGGTAAATCCTGCTGCCCTCAGGGGTTGCCCCCTTGCCTGGCCTGGCAGGCACAGAAGGCTGGGAGGGCGTGGGCTGTGGTGCTGCATCTCAGCACCATGGGAGGTCAGACACTCTTTCGGGTAGTGTTCCTGGGTTCCAGGGTGGTGGTGTGGGGGGTGCCGGAGGGGGTAGGCTTGCTCCATCAACCTGTATTTGTGTGTGTGTGAGAGATTGATTCAGCTGAGGGCAAGCCCTGGGAATTCCTGGCGGAAGAGCAGGGTGGGAGGCTTGTTCCCCATGGGCACAGCCAGGCTGGGATGCCAGCCCTGGGGGGGCACTGTACTCCTCTAGGGGCCAGGGGCAGCAGATCTCTGTGTGCAGGTGAATGTATGTATGGCAGGCTGGGGGCCACAGGACAAGGAGACCCAGGTCTGGCTGAGCTCCTGCAGCCCTGCTGCCTCAGTCCTGGGGTAGGCAACCCTGTGTGTGGGGTGGGGAAGAGGAGGCAGCCCAAGGCATACACAGGGCCTAAGCAAGGCCCTCCCTAGGGGTGTGGTGTGTGTCTGGGGACATCCCCGAGGACTACTGATACATCCCAGCTTCCCTGCAACCATCACACACAGCAGCTGAGCCCTGCAAGCTGGGGGAACCAGGCACCTGGGGAGACTAGTGTGTCTGCAGCTGCTGACACACTAGCCATAGTGCACAGACCTTGTGGCATTGTCACTGTGGGCCATATGTTACTGGGGGTACCACAACAGTGGTTGGTCTCCAGGATCCTGTGTCATCTCGGTGTCCCAACCTGGTCCTTTGTTTGCCGTCTCTGAGGATGAGGGGTGGGAGTCCAGCCTCAGCAAATGTAGGGGAGGCCTGGGGGTATATAGCTCAAGCCGGGCCCTACCCTTCTTTCCCATCTCACCCTCAGCCCCTGTGAGTACCACATCCCTCAGTTGCCCAAAGTGAGACATTTACAAAAATAATAAAAATAATTTTTAAAGAGCAGAGTGAGAAGTGTTTTTACCACTGTCTGAAATGACTTACGTATCACTTTTGTGGTCTGTGTTCTCTTTGGATATTTTCTGTATGTAACTGTAGTTAAAAAAAATATTCCAAACCATGTTTTGTCTGTGTTTCCTTACCAAAAGACAGCCTCTGGGTGGGACTTCTGGGCTCTGCTAGTTTCCCCTGCCACGCTAGCCTGTGGCCACTGCCCACCCCAAGCCTCTAGCCCTGTGCAGCTCCTACCTCATGTACCATGTGCATACCCTGTCCGGTCAGTGGGGAGACAGGCATAGAGAAATCAGATTGTCTCTGAAGGGGAATTTGGCTTCCAGGAGGTGGGCTGTCCTGTGAATGCTAGGGTTAAAGAGGGTAGTTATGGTCTTCCCGGCAGCTCAGGGGCCTCCCTCTTCTGAGCCACCCTGTCTTCAGCACCATCCCTCATCCCTCATGCCCTCACCTCACCAGCCTGCTCTCCATGCAGCTGCCTTGGTTTCAGAGCCATGCTTTGTGTGACAAGGGATTGGTGGTACAGGCCTCCAAGTCCTGTCCGTCCATGCCCTCCTGCTTTGCTCGTGACTGCCCCTAAGGGCTCCACAGGCTTGGCTTGGCCCTGCCCCTGCAGCCGTGGAGGCAGCAAGGCCCAGACCTGCCCAGTCCCAGGGCCATAGAGGGAAGCCAGCACTCTGCTACAGGCAGCCTTTCCTGGACTCAGGGACTCATCTGCCCTCCACAGACCTTGCCAGCTGAGAGTTTTACCCCACTGGTCTGTTTTAATAATAATAGAAAATATAAACTCATCTCTCTCCCACTCCCTATGGGCCTCCTCTGGGACCTTCAGGACACCAGCCATTGCACCAGAAGTCAGTGCTCGGTGTGCTATGTAGCCAGGAGTGAGAACCCCAAGGCATGGCAGGCGTTTGGTCCTCAAGGTAATGGGGGACAGCACAGGTATTTGGGGGTCTGGGGCCTGTATGCCCCAAGTCACAAGATTCCAGACATCCCTCAGACCCTCATGTGGGTGAGAAATCTTGGTTACAATGCTCTGAGCCTAGATCCTAACTCCTTTTTACCTATCAACACAAAATAGTTTTGCAGTTTTAACATACGTTCACTTAATTTTACAGGAATACAACTGGCATACACGTTGAGGAAACAGTACTTTTTGCTCTGTTCATTTTGGACAACATATTTCTCCCTCCCCCGTAACGGCCCTGGAGGTTTGAGTCCCCAAATGTGACTCAGCTCTGTCGGTAGCAAAGAGGAGAGCGTCTGACGCCTCAACTACGTCTCCATATCCACTCAAGTGCATTTCACTATAAATCACTCTTATTTTCTCTTATGGTTATTAGTTTGTTTTCAAAGTTGCGTGTGTGAGTAAATTTTGTGTATTTTACTTTCAACAGGCACCAGGGGCGGCGTCAGGAACGTCTGTAGCGAAAAGGGCAGGTGGGCTCCAGCGGCGCGGGCGCGCTCCGCACAGCCCCAGAGCCCACGTGGGCTGATGCCCGGCCTGCCTAGAGCCCTGCATTCCCTGCTAGGAGGAACGGAGTCTCTGCCAGGCACTCCCCCACCTTCTCCGGCCCACCCCTTCTCCGCCGCGTCCCTGCCCCTGCGCCAGCCGGACTACGACTCCCAGGAGACTTCGGGGTGAGTGGACTACACTCCCCAGAATGCCCTACGCCGAGGTGCGGTACTGCGCCTGCATGCGGGCCCAGGGGCGGGGCGCGTGGGGCGCCACGGTGGGGCGGGGCCTCGGCGGGCACGCCTAGCGGCGAAGGGGCGGAGTCGCGGGCGCAGCGCGGGAAGTCCGGATGCTGAGCACCGGTGGCTGCCAGAGCATGAGTTTAGAACGCGAGCTTCGCCGTGAGTGCCTCGGGACCGCGGGTGCCGGGAGCGCGGAGGCCGGGAGAGGACTCCGCTCGGCTCAGCCTTCCGCGTTTCTTCCTTTCGGCAGAGCTGAGCAAGGCCAAAGCCAAGGCCCAGAGCGGCGGGCAGCTGCTCGAGGAGGCCGCCTGCTGCCACCAGCTGGGGGAGCTCCTAGCCAGCCATGGTGAGTGCGGCTCCGCGCCGGGCTGGGGCTGGGCTGGCGGGAGGTGAGCGGACTCTTCCAGAACAGGCGCCGCCCGGCACCCCTCGCACCTTGGGCAGGCTGTGTGTGCCCTTGCTCGCCTAGGCCGCTACGCAGAGGCCCTGGAGGAGCATCGGCAGGAGCTGCAGCTCCTGGAGAGCGCTGGCGACCCCCTGGGTTGCGCCGTGGCCCACCGCAAGATTGGAGAGCGTCTGGCAGAGATGGAGGACTACTCAGCTGCCTTGCAGGTGTGGGGCATCACTGGCCACACCCCAGCCTGCGTCGGCCTCTACGTCTTGGGGTCCCTTTCCAAGGAGGAAGGGAGAGTCTTCACTGTCAGGCATGTGGCCTGACACAGCCTCACCTTCAGGGTCCCATACTAGGGGACAATAGCCTGATCCTGGGGTGGGGACACCACAGCCTTTCCTGGAACTGGGGTGGGAGTAGGTTTCCTGGCACCAGAAACCATCAATAGAACACATTGTTTCAGCTGTGTTTGCAGAGGCAGGGGATCAGGACCCACTGTCCACACAGCATTCCCTGGCTGCTGGGGCCAGGCTGCAGCACCCCCACTAACTCCCAGTCATACCCCGACCACAGTGTGGCCAGTAGTGGTGTGGAGCAGCTGGGGCCACAGCCAGCCTTTGGCATAGAGAAGGGGCGTGTGTGGCCTGACCCTGGCCTGCTCTGTGGGGGTTAAGAGGATCGCCCAGAGTCTGGATGTCGGGGGTTCACTTGAGGTGGGTCAGCTCACGGTGGTGATTCCTCTCCACACTCAGCACCAGCACCAATACCTGGAGCTGGCCCGTTCCCTGTCCAACCACACTGAGCTGCAGAGGGCCTGGGCCACTATTGGGCGTACCCACCTGGACATCTATGACCACTGCCAGCTGAGGGACGCCTTGCTGCAGGCGCAGGCTGCCTTTGAGAAGAGCTTGGCTATTGTGGATGAGAAGCTGGAGGGTAAGTGCCTTCCCCACTTTCTGCCTCCTGAACTGCAGGCTGGGGAACACCGGCCCCAGCGCCTGCCCAGCCTGCTCAGTAAGTCCCACCTTCGCAGGCCCTCCCTTTTCCAGACTCCTGGGTGACAGAGTGCAGGGCCCAACCTCGCTGCTACCTTGGGTCTGGAAATCACCTGCTCCTTGTCTGTCTGCACTTTCGGCAGCAGCACCCCAGCACCCACAGTGGGAGGTGGGAGGTAGGTCTGGATGGGCCTGAACAGGGCCTGAAATTGGAAACCTCACATTGGGGGAGGCAGCCAAGTGTTTGGAGGGGGTGTCTTCCAGGGACATTGGCCCAGAGGGAACTGAACGAGATGAGGACCCGGCTCTACCTCAACCTGGGCCTCACCTTTGAGAGCCTACAGCAGACAGCCCTGTGCAATGACTACTTGAGGAAGAGCATCTTTCTTGCTGAGTAAGGCCCAAGCCCTGCCTTACAAGGGAGTAGAATGCCATGTTCCTCAAGGAAGAAGCTGGGAGAGGGTCTCTCCCAGGATCCTCCTGAGAGGACAGCCTGGCTGGGCCTCACCCCCCACCCCTGTCGACTCTCCATTGGCAGAGAGGCCTCTCACGTCTGTGTTGTGTACTGGGGGAGGAGCAGGCTTGGTTTGATCTCTGAGACTGCAGTATGACAGGGCTGGGATCCATGAGGCATCAGCAGCTATTGCTGGCTGAATATTCCCTGCACATCGATGGCCATCCTGAGCACATTGGTACCTGCTGTCCACTTTTCCAGAGCCGGAGGGTGCTGGGCACTCTGAGCACCTATTGCCCCATGTTCCCTGCAGGCAGAACCACCTCTATGAGGATCTGTTCCGTGCCCGCTACAATCTGGGCACCATCCACTGGCGCGGAGGACAGCACTCCCAGGCCATGCGCTGCCTGGAGGGGGCCCGGGAATGTGCACGCAGCATGAGGAAGTGGTTTTTGGAGAGCGAGTGTTGTGTGGTGATCTCGCAGGTACCTGCTCCACAGCTCTGGGTTCAGCTCCCAGTGGGCGCAGGCCTTGGGGAGTCTGCAAGCTTTGCTTTCTTTTTCTTCCCAGGTCCTCCAAGATCTAGGGGACTTTTTGGCTGCTAAAAGAGCCCTAAAGAAGGCCTACAGGCTGGGCTCCCAGAAGCCTTTGCAGAGGGTGACTGTCTGCCAGAGCCTCAAGTATGGTGAGCCTGGAAGAGGGCTGAGGGGCCGAACCCCCAGTAGGGGGAATGGGGGGAGTCTGCTCCCTGGGCCCTCAGCATATGTCCTTGGGGAGGTGACGACGTCAGCTTCCAGCAAGAGGGGCAGGTCTTCTGACTTCCCCTGTTTTTCTCTGAGCTCACAGCACAGTTTGTCAGAGACCACTGTGGGGTGTCAACTGGCTGGGCCTTTGCTCATGAGCCACTATCTTTGTTAAACTGGAGACAACAGTTCCCCCAAACTCCATGGTATGGGAGAGCAGGTGGCATGTGTGTGGCCTGGAAGTTCTGACGGCAGTGACCGTCATCAGCACACCTTGTCTCTAGTTGTTAACCTTGTTAGTTTTTCTGATCCTGGAGATAAGCCCATGAGGTAGACCCTTCTGTTACCTTCTTTGCCAAGGGGCAGGTGGAGGCATAGAAAGGGCAGGTGGGCCACCTAAGGGCACACAGCTGACAGGCGGTAGAGCTGGGGTCAGGGCCTGCTGTGGCACCTCCTGGCGCGAGCCTCTTCCTGCAGTGCTGGCAGTGGTCCAGCTGCAGCAACAGCTGGAGGAGGCCGAGGGCAGTGACCCTCAGGGTGCTATGGCCATCTGTGAGCAGCTTGGGGACCTGTTCTCCAAGGCGGGCGACTTCCCCAAGGCAGTTGAGGCCTACCAGCAGCAGGTATGTGTACCCTGGCCAGCAGGAGGGAAGGGCTAGTGTGCAGTGTGTGGTAACCTATCCAAGAGCAGCCCACGCCTCACCGGCACTGGTTCCCCAGCTGCATCTTGCCAAGTTGCTGAACAGACCAGGGGCTGAGCTGGCCGTCATCCACGTGTCTCTGGCTACCACACTGGGAGACATGAAGGACCACCGCCAGGCCGTGCACCACTATGAGGAGGAACTGAGGCTGCGAAACGGCAATGCCCTGGAGGTGACACGCCCCTGCTCCCCACTCTGCGGGTTTGTCCCCACAGCTCTGCTGCAGAACTGCCATTCTTGCGCAGTGGGCTTGGAGAGGCAGCTCCTTCCGAGGACAGTCAGCCTCCAGCAGTCGGGAGATGGAGCCTGGAGCCCAGGCAGACATATCTGTGTCATGTGGGCAGCAAGTAGAAGCCAGGCCATGTTGTGGCCGGCTGCGTATGGTGAGCAGTAGCCTTATCTTTATTATTCTTGCTCCAGGAGGCCAAGACCTGGTTCAACATTGCACTGTCCCGTGAGGAGGCTGGCGATGCCTATGAGCTACTGGCACCATGCTTCCAGAAGGCCCTCAGCTGCGCCCGGCAGGCCCAGCGACCCCAGCTGCAGGTGCAAAAGCCCTCCCCACGCACACCAGACCCCTGACAAGCTCAGCTTCCTTGCGGCCTTCCTGTCTTCCTCGCCCACATCCCCATCTCTCTCTGCACCCACTGCCCCCAGCCCTGCTTGTTCCACCCCCAGGCCTGAGCTGGATGTCCCCTCTGCTCCTTAGAGGCAGGTCCTGCAGCATCTCCACACTGTGCAGCTGAGGCTGCAGCCCCAAGAGGCTCCTGGCACTGAAACCAGACTGCGGGAGCTGAGTGTGGCTGAGGACGAGGAGGAGGAAGAAGAGGAAGAGGAGGAGGCAGTGGCCAGTGAGGCCCTGGAGGCCAGCGAGGTGGAGCTCTCAGAGAGCGGTGAGGACCAGACGCTACCTTGGGTGCTGGGTCAGCTGCCCCTGGCATTTTCTTCCTGGACCTGCTCTGAGCTGGGCTGAGGAGAGATAGTTCTGTGCTCTGCTCAGGGCTCATGTTGGGCAGGCAGGGTGGCCAGTGCTTCTGTGGAAGTGGATGGAGGAGAGTGGTGGCATGCAGTTAGCCAAGCAAGGGCAGGCTGAAACTTTGTGGAGGCAGCCAGGGGAGGTGGAACAGAGTCAGAGCCTGGGCAGACGCGCCCAGTAGAGGTGCATGTGCCATTGGGGAGGTAGGACAGGGTGCGTCGTGGAGGACCTCTGCTGCCCCAGGCAAGAGCTGAGCACATTCCTAAAACCCTCCGGAGCCAGCCTGGGTTTCTTCCAGAGGCTGGCGTGGTCAGCGGCACGGAGGAGGGTGGGCATGAGGGACTGGCTGAGCAGGGCTTAGACTGAAGCTCTCTCATGCGGGCAGGGAGGGAGGGCTGATGCCAAGATCTTGGTTGGTGGGCTGCTGTGGCCTTGTGGTGGGTGTAGGGGCCTGTATGTGAGGCCTGGGGGTGGGTTCCAGGATAGGGTGTGACTTCAGGTTTGAACTTGAGGGGACTCCAGAACCTTGAGGTTAGTGGCCTGGCTGTCACAGGAAGTTGGGGCTGCACCTTAGAGAAGGGGTCTGGTCAGATGTCACTGGTGTGTAGGTGCAGGTGGTGGGGGGTGGACCAAGGACCAGCACGCCAGGGAGTGCTGCTCAGTCAACAGGTGGGTGCAGCTGGGGGCTGGGGAAGGAGCTGGTTTGGGAAGGACCAGGACAGCCAGGGACAGAGAGTGTGGCAAGGAGGGGTCTGGTGAGATGCACCAGCAGTGTGATAGAGGTGGGGTATGTCTGCTACCTAGGCAGAGCGTGAGTGGGCAGGGTGCCTGGCTTGAGGAGGCATCGTGGCCTGGCAAGGGTATGGCCTGGGCAAGAAGGGTGGGTCTGGGTGCAGGATGAGAGGCCCATGCACTAATGGACATGGCATCAGGTGGGCAGCACCCCTAAGTGAGGGGCAGAAAAGTTGGGGGCATATCACCTGTGAGTGATGGGTGGATATGAGCTCTTGGAAGGCTTTGGAGGGCCAGGAGTCAGTGTAGAGACCACTGCTCTCAGCTTTGCCTACCTGGCCAAGGGCCCCCAGAGCTCTGCCTCTGGCTGTTGCTGTGGGGGAGGTTGCAATGGGGCAGGGGCACTAATGCTCACCTCCTGCGGGCTCACCTGGGGTGGTGGCCTCGGCTGTGTTCCAGAGGATGACACTGAGGGCCTGTCCCAGCTGCCGGAGGAGGATGAGGAGCTGCAGGTCCACCGGGGCCGGCGGAAGGTGAACAAGGTGAAGCAGCACCCTGCCTCCACCCTGTCCCAGGGCTCAGCAGTGCTGCCTGGCCCCTTACACCTCTGCCCCATCCTGGGGTGGCTGTGTCCACAGTGGAACCGGCGCAATGATGTAGGAGAGACCCTGCTGCACCGAGCCTGTATCGAGGGCCAGCTGCGCTGCGTTCAGGACCTTGTGGCACAGGTGGGCAGCCATGCCGGGACAAGAAGTTTCATGAAGAAGCTGTGGGTTTGGGCAGGACCTCCCTGATGTTTCTTAGTTTCCTCATCTTTGAAAGGGAGTCTGAGGAGCCCAGCATGTGATACGTCATCTGTGCTGTTGCTGGGTTGGCTGGCCTGACCAGGATTGGGGACTAGACCACAGGCTGAGACCCTGATACCCTCTCTCCTGGCCCAGGCCCTCAGGGGGAGCAGCCAGCCTGGGGCCCTCAACCTGGACACACTATCTCCGCACAAGAGGACAGGGCAGGAGGCTTGAAGGCTGAAGGATGCACTGTACTCAGCCTGTCTCCAGGGGAATTGTCTCCTTTACTCTGCTGAGACCTAGGCCAGAGGAGGGGATGGGAGGGCCAGGCCAAGGGATGGGCCCATGGGGCCCACTCTGGACCAAGGCCCTGCACCCACCTCAAGCTTCAAAGCCCCTGGGTTGGAGGCCAGCCTGCAGAGCATGCAGGGCCAAGCTCCCTCCTGTCCTTGGTCACAGGGCCACCCCCTGAACCCTCGGGACTATTGTGGCTGGACGCCACTGCATGAGGCATGCAACTACGGGCATCTGGGTGAGTGAGGGGCAGGCGGGGTCTGGCATGCTGCAGGGGGGCACGTGGGGCAAGGAGTGGGTCCGAGCAGGGCACTGGGAGCTGGGCTCACATCCTCTGGCCCACAGAGATCGTCCGCTTCCTGCTGGACCATGGGGCCGCGGTGGATGACCCAGGCGGCCAGGGGTGCGAGGGTATCACCCCCCTGCACGATGCTCTCAACTGTGGCCACTTCGAGGTGGCCGAGCTGCTCATTGAACGGGGGGCATCCGTCACCCTGCGAACCAAGAAGGTGAGCCTGGTGGGGCATGGTGGGTGAGGGCTCTGCGGTGCTGGGGGCTGCCCTGCTGTGCTCAGCTGGGTGCCACACAGGGCTACAGCCCTCGGGAGACGCTGCAGCAGTGGGTGAAGCTATACCGCGGGGACCTGGACCTCGAGACGCGGCAGAAGGCGAGTGCCATGGAAAGGCTGCTCCAGGCAGCATCCTCAGGCCAAGGCAAGCAAGGTATCCTCTGCTTGGGGACATCGTGCCCTGCCTGAGAGCCCCTGGGCCCTGATTCCCAGGAGACGCTTTAGCGTGGGTTGTGGAGAGGAGGTGCCGGCCCCTGTCTCATGATGGATTCTTCCTCCCACAGAGCCCCACAGTTCCCAGGGCCCCTGGACCATCCCACGTAATCATCTTTTTGACCCTGAGACCTCTCCTCCCCTGAGCCCCTGCCCAGAACCCCTCTCTCATACCCCTAAACCCCCAGAGGCCTCTCAGGCCCGTGTCAGGGTCTCCCCAGGGCAGGTGGCGCCAGCTGTGGCCAGGCCTCGGAAAAACAGGCGTGGGCCATCCAGCAGCAGCAGCTCAGAGGACGAGGACAGCATGGGCCCCCCTTGGCCATCCCAGAAGAGGCCTCGGTGCTCTGCCCCGGCACAGCAGGCTGAGGCCTGGATGCCTGGCTCTGCCAGCAGCAGGGAGGCAGCTGAGGTGGGCACCGGGCCGGCAGCCTACCAGGCAGCCATCCGAGGTGTAGGCAGTGCCCAGAGCCGCCACCTGGGGCCTGGCCCACCTTGGGGCCAGAAGGAAGCCCCTACCCCCCAGACAGCACTCATCCCTGAGGAAGAGTACCTGGCTGGGGACTGGCTGGAGCTCGACGTGCCCCTGACCCACAGCCACCAGGGCAGCCGCCGGCCCCGCCACCAGGGCAGCGGGGAGAGCAGCAGGTCCAGGACCTCAGGGTCAGACGTTGAGGAGCGCCCCATCAGGCCCCGAGCCTGGGCCAAGCAGACCCGCCTGACCTGTCTCGAGAGTCGGAGTGCACCTGTCCAGGCAGGGGACAGCAACTTGGCTGCAGAGTGCCCAGAGAGCTCTAGTGTCCCCAGGGACATGGGGCCTGGTGGGGACAGTCCTGCAGTAGGCCAGCCCTCGGTAGGTGTGCAAGCCCAGAGTAGGGCCAGCTTCCCAGCTCGGGGCAGGTTGGGGTGGGGCCTCTATCTCCCTGACTTAACCCATTCCCTACCCCTGCCTGCCAGGGTTCTGTCCTACCCCCTCCTATCCGGGTTCGAGTTCAAGTTCAAGATAATCTCTTCCTCATTCCTGTCCCACATAGGTAAGGCATCACCTGCTCACTCCCAGCCCCGGCCCCCTCTGCCCACCTGCGCAGTGCCAGGACTGCTATGGCAGAGACCTGGGCACCTTTGTGTGTGCATGTCAGGGTTGGGGCATGTGGCAAGGGTCCCATTTGATGTGGTGCCCCACCACTGAGCCCCAGGCTGCCTGGCAGCTGGGGTGAGGCTCAGGTGAAGGTGCCCCACACAAGCACGGCAGGGGTCCCTGGAGTGCTCCAGCAGGCCCTGTAGCTCCCAGGAATGGTCAAAGGGGTCGGTGGTGTGCTGGGCTCCAGGGATAGGACAGAGCCGGCTGTCCAGGGGAGGAGGGAGCTGCAGATGGTAGGACCAAGGGGCATCA
Source organism: Lemur catta (assembly GCF_020740605.2). Lineage (NCBI taxonomy): Eukaryota > Metazoa > Chordata > Mammalia > Primates > Lemuridae > Lemur > Lemur catta. The sequence continues at coordinate 22,898,297 of NC_059136.1, forward strand.
CCGAGGCTGCATGCAAGGGCCTGGCCAGGGACCAGGGTTCAGCACGCTGTCCACCCCCACAGCAGCGAGCCCCACTCCGTGGCCTGGCTGGCCGAGCAGGCAGCCCAGCGCTACTGCCAGACCTGTGGGTTGCTGCCACGGCTCACCCTACGGAAGGAGGGGGCCCTGCTGGCCCCACAGGACCCCATCCCAGACGTATTGCAGAGCAACGATGAGGTGAGCAACGGGACCCAGCACTCCAGGCTCTAGGTGCCCCAGAACCCCTGACCACGGGTGCTTTTCAGGTGTTGGCTGAAGTAACCTCTTGGGACCTACCCCCGCTGGCTGATCGCTACTGCAGGGCCTGCCAGAGCCTGGGACAAGGTGAGGCCCCATGAGGACCATGGCTGCTGGGTGAGGCTGCGCGAGGAGGCCGGGGCAGAGGGACTCCACTGCCCTTTTCATGCCTGGGTCTGGGCTGTGAGAAGTAGGGGTGCCCCACCTGGTCCCGGTGAGCACCTTGTCCTGCACTTACATATGTGGATGGCGGGTGGGGGAAGACAGTTCTGAGCTTGCAGCCTGTTGGGCAGGATGGCATAAAGTGACCAGAGCCACGGCAGCCAGGCCCCAGGGGACAGTCTAATGTGGGCTGGGAGCTGCCAGGGAAGCTCGTCTCGGGGACTGTGAGATGTGGGGACTGGCGGAGGTCAGGTCCCCACAGACCCACCTTGGTCCACAGGTTTGTGAGAGTAGGCTCTGTAGGGCCTCTGCTTGGCATCCCCTGGACTAGTGAGAAGGGGCCCCTTAGTTTACCCCCCAGGATTCAGAGGGCAGAAAGGGTAGGCTCTGGCCCCATGACACCATGTCCCTCCCACTCAGGGGAGCACCCGCAGGTGCTACAGGCTATGGAGCGCCAGGGCTCAGGCCCCACGTTCAGTGCCTGCTCCCTGGCCCTGCGTCAGGCCCAGCTCACACCTTTGCTGCGGGCCCTCAAGCTACACACAACACTCCGGGAGCTGCGCCTGGCAGGGAACCGGCTGGGGGATGGATGTGCCGCTGAGCTGCTGGCCACCCTGGGCACCATGCCCAGCCTAGTCCTCCTCGACCTCTCCTCCAACCACCTGGGTCCCGAAGGCCTGCGCCAGCTTGCCATGGGCCTCCCGGGCCAGGCCACCTTGCAGGTACAGGCATAGGGAACAGTGGGGCATCAGCCAGGGTGCACCAGTTTTCCCATTCAGCCAGTCCCTAGGCAGGCTGGAGAGGTTGAGAGCTGGCCAATGCCTGGCTCTGAATAGCCCTATGTCGGGGGCCAAGGTGGGAGGGGCCCCTACCTTGGCCCTGGCATAGCCAGCCTCTGAGGGGGAGCTGGGCCCTGGGGATGCTGGGGGTTCAGTGCATGGCCCATGTCTTCCATAGAACTTAGAGGAGCTGGACTTAAGCATGAACCCCCTGGGGGACAGCTGTGGCCAGGCCCTGGCCTCCCTTCTGCTGGCCTGCCCCTTGCTCAGCACCCTGCGCCTGCAGGCCTGCGCCTTTGGCCCCAGCTTCTTCCTGAACCACCAGGCAGCTCTGAGTAGCGCCTTCCAAGGTGAGCTGACCAACTACTCCCTGGTCTACTCCCTAACCTCAGTGTGTTGAGGGACTCGGAGGACCTTAAGCAAAAGGGGCCTGAGATGCTAGGTCTCACTGTGTAGGAGGAACCAGCTTCTGAGAGCACACAGATGCACATATGTATCTGGGTCTGCCAGGATTGACGGGCATCTGGTGCCTACCCTGCCTGGGCTGTCCTCCAGGACACACGTCAGGGCATGTGCTCCCCCAGCCCCTTGCTCACCGGCTCCAAGTGTTTTGTGGGAGCAGCAGCCAGGCAGCAGCACCCCCTCGCCTCCTACCATACAGGCACCCTGGCCAGGACCATCTGGGGTGGGTGGGAGTGGACAGGGACCCAGAAATGGTAGGGAGGAGTTGGGCTCAGGAGTCCAGCTCTGCCCCTTCCCTGCTGGGAGAACTTGGGTGACAGCCTTTGCCCCTGTACCTCTTGCCCCACCCATAAAAACTTAGGGATAATGGTTTCCCCAAAAGGATCCTATGGGTCTGGGCCCAGAACTATGGTTGAAGACAGGGGTTGGTCGCCACGTGGGGCTGACAGGTTCTGGCCTGGTACAGATGCTAAGCACCTGAAGACCCTGTCCCTGTCCTACAATGCCCTGGGGGCCCCCGCCCTGGCCCGGGCCCTGCAGAGCCTGCCTGCCTGTGCCCTCCTACACCTGGAGCTCAGTTCCGTGGCAGCTGGCAAGAGCGACTCAGGCCTTGTGGAGCCCGTGATCAGATACTTGACCAAGGTACGCGGTCAGGGAGGGGCCACCAAGCCAGAACACTGAGCCTCAGGGGCCAAAGGTCCCCAAGTAGAGGCCCTGTGGGGGCTGGGAGGGAGGGTGGGGATTTAGAAAGGGAAGCTGTGGGGGATGCTTTCTGTACAGCTGCGTGCCTCAGGCTATGTCCTGGCCTAAGGGGCACACCGGCCCTGCCCTCACACCTAGTGCCTTCTCCTGGGGGTTCTTGCAGACAGGGCTGGATCCCTGTGGTTTTCACATCACAACATGCGAAATGTGACTTACACCCAGGAGAAGAGGTGTTTCCTTCTGATCTCCAAATTACTGGGACGCTGCTCCCTTCTGGCCCCTTGGGTACCTGGCCTCCTTTGTGTGGGTGCCTCTCTGGGAAGCAGGGAGGGCAGGTGCCCCACTTGGCTTGGCCCCCTTGGGCCTCTACTTATGTCCAGGAAGGCTGTGCTCTGGCCCACCTGACCCTGTCTGCAAACCATCTGGGTGACAAGGCTGTGAGAGACCTGAGCAGGTAACGTCCCCACCCTGCTGCCCACTGTCGGCGTGGAGAGGGGTCTGCTCTCAAGGCCTGGGACTCCAGGGGAACTGGGTTAGGTGGGAAGGGCCACAGAAGTGGTGCCAACTCCTCTGTGACAGGGTGTCCCAAGACTTGGCTCCATCTGACTTCCACCAGCCTCCAGGGCTGCCCTGCCAGGCTCACCACCCTCCTTTAGTTCTCACCACACGCCTGTAGCTCTCGAACACCTTCCCTCTGGTGTGTACTTTCTTGTTAACCTTGTGCATCAACCCACACAAAGACTACTGCTCTCATGGCCCTGGACCCTTGGCCAGCTGTCAGGGATGCCAACAGGGGCCCAAGCCAGGCCAGGCAGACCTAGAGCTGACCACCATGGGCCTGGCTTGTGGCTCTGAGCTGTTAGTTTGCCTGCAGCAGCTTTCCCTAGTGACAGGGTAAGCATGCCCTCTCTGGAAGTTAACCCTTGCACTTTCCGTGTTGTCTCAGATGTCTCCCTCACTGCCCCTCACTCATCTCGCTGGACCTGTCTGCCAACCCTGAGATCAGCTGCGCCAGCCTGGAGGAGCTCCTGTCCACCCTCCAGAAGCAGCTCCGAGGCCTTAGCTTCCTTGGCCTGTCAGGTAAGGGCTGGGTGTGGCAGCCACCCCCGCCATGCCTGGCCAGCCATGGAGTTCCATTATCAGGGACCTGCCTGAGGCCCAGGTGCCTCCTCCTAAGGTGCTATCACTGCCACCAGCCAGGCAGCCAGGCTGGGCTGGGCTCCCTAAGGCTAGTACCTGGGGGGCAGTGTGCAACATGACAGGAAAGGGGTATGAGCCCAGCTTCTAAAACAGTGGGGCAGAGGGGGGGGTGTCTCTGCCTCTGGCCTGTCCAGCCTGACCCTCAGAGCAGACCATGGCAGGTAAGACCTTCTTCCACAGGGACTTCCTCATTCTCTGTGGCAGGAAGGGAGAGCTCAAGGTCAGGGTGTTGAAAGCTGCCAAGGGACCCTCCCACTTCCTGGTGGGGGCTGCTCTGACCCTACCCTTACCTGGCCTGTGGCCCAGGCTGTGACCTGATTTAGCTTGTTCTCACTCCAGCCACACCAGGGCAGTCCCCTACCTAAGCTGTCTGGAGGACAACCCCAGGAGAGGTACATTGATGAATTGGCCAGCCAGGAGCCTGGCATGCCCAGCTGAGGTCTGGGAGGAGAACACCAGGTTCTGCTCTCCAGGGGACAAGGGCTGGAAGTAGGTGTGTGTGAGGGGAGCCCCTGGGTTCTTCTTGTGCCTCCCCCTTCACCCCATGGGTCTAGGCTGCCTCCTCCAGGAAGGCAGGTTGGTGGAGACGTGTACCCAGCTGGGGTCTGCTCCCCAGGCTCCTGGGCTCCTGGCATCTGTACTCTCTCACCCAGCCCCCAAGTTCCAGAGCCTACAGGAGCTTAGTGTCCTCCTGAGCCACGCAGGCCCAAGATGTACAGATTTGCAAGAAGCGCTATTATGTCCGTTTTATGGATGGGGAGACTGAGGTGTAGTCATAGACTCGGAGGTCAGGGCACTGGGAGATGGGAACACAGCAGTATTTGAGCTACCTTCCTCCTGCCTGGCCACTGGCTGCACAGAGGAGCCCACTCTCCTTCCTTGAGTGTGTGATGGAGCCTTTGCTGGGGTGTGCCCACAGCACCCAGCTCTAGCCCCAAGGACCTCAGAGGAAGTGTGTTGTTTCCCAAGGGCCATGCTAATAAAACGTAGGCTTTGGAGTCCCATGGGCCTGCCGTTGGCACCGGACCGTCACTACCTCCTGTAGGGCTGAGACCTGCCCTCTGCCCCTGTGCAGGCTGCGCCCTCCAGGGCCCCCTGGGCCTGGGGCTCTGGGACAAGACCACCGTGCAGCTGCAGGAGCTGCAGCTCTGCAGCAGACGCCTCTGCGCCGAGGATCGGGACACCTTGCGCCAGCTGCTGCCCAGCCCCGGCGTGTGCACGCTGGACCGAGGCTCCAAACTTTTCTTCCGGCGCCTCTGACACGGCGCCACCGTTCTCTGCCCACCTACCCCCCAAGCCCTTAATAAATGAAACTGTTGCCTCCATCTTTGTGGCTGCCTGGACGGCGGGTGGGCATGTCGGGCAGGACCACGGGGTGGGGGCGGTGACGGCCAGGCTCACGACTGCGGGCTGAGCGCCGAGTTGTCGATTGGAGCCGGTCACGGAGCGCGCAGGCGCAGACGCGGGGGTAGCGGGCGCCGAGCCCTCGATCGGCAGCGCCCCGCCCTCGGCGCCATCTCCCCGACCGGCCGCGCCGCCCAGGTACTCGGGGGGCGGGCGGGGTCCAGTGGGGAGCGGCGGCACTGGCCAGGCCGGGGCTCGGCGTTCGTCGCAAAGGGCCTCGGGCCGGCTGCCGCCCACCGAGGCAAAGGCCCCCGTGCTGCTCGTCGCGCCGGGCCTGACCAGGGCGGGCATGGCGGAGTCGCAGTGGGGCGTTCTGTAGGCGCTTGCTTCTCGCTCCCTGTGCGCTTTGTGAGATTTATTTGCATTATTTGTTGGTAGCCACCGGACGCTCGTTTTCGCCTTTGAATAGAACCGCGCTGTGTGGTTACAGACAGTTCCTTTCTCCCAGTCCCCTGTCGGCCCACTACCTCCCTGTCCGTGAAAGCTGCTGGAAAGTCGTGTCCCCGCCCAGTGAGTCCTCATCGCATCAGCCCTCGGGAGAACGTGGCTCAGGCGCTGCTCCTCCCTACCTGAGACTCCTTGCTGTCTTTTTTTTTTTTTTGAGACAGAGTCTCACTCTGTTGCCCGGGCTAGAGTGCCATGGCGTCAGCGTAGCTCACAGCAACCTCAAACTCCTGCCTCAGCCTTGGAGTACCTGGGACTACAGGTGTACGCCACCAACCACACCTGGCTAATTTTTTCTTTCTTTTTTTTTTTTTTTTTTTCCAGTAGAGACGGGTCTCACACTTGCTCAGGCTGGTCTCGTACTCCTGAGCTCAAGCGATCCTCCCGCCTTGGCCTCCCAGAGTGCTAGGATTACAGGTGTGAGCCACCCGGCCTGGCCAGCAATGTCATTCTTAACTCCTTTTGTTATCTTAACCCTATCTCAAATCCTTTAGCGGATCTGGTGTTTCCACTTTCAAAGAATATCCAGAACTGGCCCCAGCCACTGGTGCCAACTTTATTTCCAGGCAGGACCCTCCTGTGGTACTCTGCTTTGTTCTTTTTCCACAGCTCACTGCCCAACTAGGAGTCCCAACCAGCTTGTCTTCAACCCTCTAGTAGCTCCCACTGCATCAAAATAAGCTGCAGTGGCTCACACCTGTAATCTCAGTATTTTGGGAGGCCAAGACAAGAGGATCACTTGAGGCTTGAGCCTGAGCAACCTAGTGAGACCCCATCTCTACAAAAAAATTGAAAAAAAAAATTGGCATGGCGGAACACACCTGTAGTGCCAGCTACTCAGGAGGCTGAGGCAGGAGGATCACTTGAGCCCACCACGGAGCCATGATTAATACTACAGTGAGCTATGACTGGGTCACTGCACTCCAGCCTGGGTGACAAAGACCCTGTCTCTTAAGAAAAAGGAAAAATGTTATGCTTATTCCCTAGGACACCCTCTCCCCCAGAAAGCTCCAGCCACTCAGCTTGTCTGTTCTTCCAAGTTCATTTCTACTTAAAGCCTTCTCATTAAATATGCTGTCCCCTGTGCCCAGAACACTCTTCCCCAGTTTGTCCAATAGCTGCCGCCTCTTCACCTGCCTCAGTGTCCAGTTTTGCTGTGCTCCAAGGCAGTCCACCCTGACTCCCTTGCTCTACTGTCCCAAGGGTGCACATCACCACCTCACTCCCTCCTGCCAGCCCTTGTGATACCCTGTGTTTCCTTGCTCTTGAGGGCAAGGAAGCTTTTCATGAGGCCTGAGCCTCCGGGGTCAGCACTTAGCGGTTTCCAGAGTCACCAATGAGCCGCTGCTGGCTGTGCTCCCCAGGTCCCAGTGCCGTGGCCGCCAGAGCCTGCAGGATGTTTCATGGGATCCCAGCCACTCCGGGCATGGGAGGTGAGTGTGGCCTAAGCCGGACCCGGGACTGACAGGATGACATGATGGGGGGTGGGGGTGTCTCTAAATCTCCTGCCCCCACCCTGCTTTCATACGGTCTTGGTGGGTGGCCAGGGTGCAGTTTATCACAGCAGCACTGAGAGCCCAGAGACCTCCTACAGGCAGGGCCCTGCTGTGCACAGAGACCTTAGGGGTCCTGGGCATCTCTATGTCACCAAGGCCAGAGGAAAGGCAATAAAATGTGTGACAAGCCTTGTTTACACTATGTCATGGCACTGTGAGCAAGGTGTAGCTACCTTGCTGTACAGGTGATGTAGCCAAGGAGCAGCAATGGAACAGGGGAGCCTGGCCTGGCATCCAGCGTCCCTAGCCCCCCAAAGCAGTGTCCTGCCCAGGCCCTCCCACAGACTGAGGGGTGTGAGGTTAGAACCCTCTCTTCCACCTCCCTCTGGGCTCTGGGATGTACGTAGCACAGAGAGACCTTGGGGAAGGAACTGAAGAGGAGGCTGGGCCCAGGGCCTGCTCTGGGGTCAGCTTGGTGGCTAGCCTACCAGCTTTTTGCTTGCTCTGTTGCAGCCCCCGGGAACAAGCCGGAGCTGTATGAGGTGAGTGGCAGATGCCCACCTGGCTGGCATTGGCCAATAGTAAACACCCATGTGACTCGCACCAGGGCTCTGCAGCCAACATACTGCTCACTCTCTCCTACAGGAAGTGAAGTTGTACAAGAATGCTCGGGAGCGGGAGAAGTAAGTCCAAACCCCCGGCTGCCCCCAACCCATATGCCCACACCCATCTAGCCTCCCCAGAGCAGCCACACCAAGGGTCAGGGTGGACATGGGGTCCGCCTGGGAACAGGTCCTGAGAGGCGTCTGCCCAGGATGTGTAAGAGAGGCAGGCTAACTCAGAGTCTCACCACAGCTGTGCCTCCAGGGCAAGGGCGCTGGCATGTGGGCTCTGAGCCTCAGTGTCCCTGCCTCAGGGCATTGTCTGATGGACAGGTTGTCCTCAGGTACGACAACATGGCGGAGCTGTTTGCAGTGGTGAAGACGATGCAGGCCCTGGAGAAAGCGTACATCAAGGACTGCGTCACCCCCAATGAGTGAGGGAGTCTGTTGTCCTCAGAGCCTGTCCCTGCCCTCTGGGGCATGAGTACTCAGTGGGCAGTAGGAGGAGGGGTCTGGGGTTCTAGCCAGGGTAGACCAAGCTGTAAGGTGCCCACCTGTGGGCCCCAGTATTACTAGGGTGCTTCTGGGTCTCAGCCGGGAAGTCCTGGAGGGATGGTGAAGGATGGTGTGCAAATCACCTGGCTCCTGGGGTGTGGTCATCCTCCCCCCGCCCGACCCCCTGCACAGACAGCCTCAATAATGGAAGGAACTTAGAAGAGGAGCAGGGGACTCGGGGACGTCCAGTCTGTGAGCATTGCTGGCCAGGCCCAGCACCCGGGATGCATTCAGGGCTTTGATCGGTGAGGTTACAAGTCCCTCACAGGCCCACCCCACAGGACTGAGCTGTTGGTGGGGTCATCGTGGAGGCCTGGCCACTATGGTCCAGAAGGTGGGCTGGGGTTGGGTGACCAGGCCTTTGCCCAGTACTGACCTCCAGGTCAACCCACATGGCCCGGGCCTCACCCCCGTGGCAGCCATGTCTTGGCCTCTCCTCTTGTTCTTGTCCAGAGCTCTGCTCTGTGCGAACTCAACGGGAAGCCTCAGTCCTCAAGGGCCTGTCTCTACACAGTTGCCCAGCCCTCCATGAGAGCTGCTCTGTGTCTGGCTGTACTGAGGGAGAGCAGGCGTGCTGGGCGCGGCAGCTGGTGCTCTCCCCAGGTACACTGCAGCCTGCTCTCGGCTCCTGGTGCAGTACAAAGCTGCCTTCCGACAGGTTCAGGGCTCAGAAATCAGCTCCATTGACGAATTCTGCCGCAAGTTCCGCGTAAGTGAGTCAGTTCCTTACAGGATGGGTGCCGTGAGGCACAGGTGTGGGTGCCATTGGGATGGAGCCCAGCGAGGCCTAACGTCCACATCTGTCCCCTGCAGCTGGACTGCCCACTGGCCATGGAGAGGATCAAAGAGGACCGGCCCATCACCATCAAGGACGACAAGGGCAACCTCAACCGCTGCATTGCTGACGTTGTCTCGGTGCGGAAGGCTGAGGCTGCCACATCCAGTCACATGTGTGCATGGTCCCCAGGGCCTCCAGAGCTGAGAGCACACTAACTTGTTGGGTGGAGGGTGCCCCTTCATCTGGGAATGGCAGGGGTAGCATCTAGGCAGGCTCCCTGAGGTCCCTGGGCAGCCTGCAGACTCTTGGGAGGGGCCTGCGCCTGGTCTACTCAGGTAGGATGCTGGCCAGGGGGAGGGGTTGTGTGTGGGCACCCCCAGTTCCTGCACAGCTCTCAAGGCAGCCAGCACCCACACACACCTTTGCCCCAGGAGGGCCTCAGGCAGGGCCATGAATGCAGTAGCCCCATGCAGGGTGCAGTACCCAGGACTCGGAAATGGGGTGCAGCAAGGAGGCCCAAGCAGCCAAACCACTGTGGCCGAGGAGGGGGCGGGGGGCCCAGGCCTGGCCCTGCAGAGCCAGCTGTGAGCTGCGAGGCCAGTCCCTGCCCCTGGTGGACCTGAGAGGCCTCACGCACGCACTCGTCCCCAGCTCTTCATCACAGTCATGGACAAGCTGCGCCTGGAGATCCGTGCCATGGATGAGGTACAGGGATCAGCAGGAAGGGGGCCGTAGGTGGAAGGGGGCAGCATGGGGTGTAGGGTACCAGTGCTGTGTGCTTATGTCTGCAGATCCAGCCCGACCTTCGGGAGCTGATGGAGACTATGCACCGCATGAGCCACCTGCCCCCCGACTTCGAGGGCCGCCAGACGGTCAGCCAGTGGTGAGTGTCCCACCTGGCCAGGTAGAGCCACCTGTGGCACCACTGAGGCCCTTCCACACACCCCCACCCCTGTGGTGCTGTGCTCCCCCAGGCTGCAGACCCTGAGTGGCATGTCAGCATCCGATGAGCTGGACGACTCGCAGGTGCGCCAGATGCTCTTCGACCTGGAGTCTGCCTACAATGCCTTCAACCGCTTCCTGCACGCCTGAGCCTGCAGTGCTGGCCCATGGCGGGGAGGAGGGGACAATAGTCATAGGTGATGATTCCTGGTTCCTTCGTCCTCCGCACTCACCCTGAACATCTGTGCAAGTCCCTATTTGCAGCAGCTCTCTCTGTGTGTCTGTGGTGTCAGGACTTTGGGGTCCCCTTCTCACAATAAAGCTGTTGTCTGACTCTCCTGCTGTGGGCAGCCCCTCTGGGCCTCTCTTGTTCTGTCTGCCCTCTTGGCCTTTTGGTAGGGCCCTGCCCTCCTGGGGGCAGGCTCAGCACAGAGCCCCTGCAGCCTGTGTAGCAGCCTGGCTCCATCCCTGCCACATATCCCTTGCACAGCCTGTTGCACTCAGGGGCAGCAGCCTCCTTGCTGGGTGCTGCCTGGGCAAGCAGCGGGTGTGCAGGGGTGAGCCTCCACAGCACCTAGGCCTAGGGAAGAGATCCTTCACCTGGGACGGGTGTGCCCCCCACACGCACCCCTCACCTGGGAGCTTTAGGCTGCTTGAGGGCTCTGTGGAATAGTGTCAGACCCCAGTGGGCCCCCCCAATAGTCCTCACTGGCTGGGTGCAGAGGCTGCTGCCCCCACAGCTCCTACTCTAGGGACACCACACACCAGCCCAAGACTTCAGACTCACGTGCAGCCCCAGCAGATAACTCGTTGGGGGAGTTTGTCATGCCTGCCACCCAAGGGGGCCTGGAAGCACCTCAGCAAAGCCCCTGAGTCCCTTGCCCAGGAGCCCTGGGACTGGCCATGCCTGAAGTGCAGTGAGGGCTGCACCTGCTGCTGTCAGAGGCTGTCCTCAGGGGACAGCAGCAAACCACACGGCCACATCTGTGTGCTCCAAGAGGTGCATTATTTCACATTTTACCAACTGTGGCATCAGAATAAAGGGCATGCTGGAGTTTAACTAGCATATTCTTGGTGGCTGGAAGAACAACAGGATTTCTTTTTTTTATAAGTATTTTATCATATGCTGCTGCCAGTACGTATAAAACAATTACCCTTGTGAAATAGAAGTTCACGAAAATTCAGAGAGGTAGTTAAGTACTGACAAATGTAGAAGTTTATATGTTATGGCACATTTGTTATAAGGGTAAGCTTTGTACAGGCTTCAAATTTAGCTCTTTTTTGAATATTCATTGGTTCATGAGAAGTGATTTGGGAAACCTTTGAAAGATTCATTTTACTACACTAAGGAGCAGACTTTCTGGGTTCTGAAGGGATTTGTACTCGACGGTATCCAGTCAGCAGAGGACCATGTTAAGCATTCTGCAGACAGAATTGTTTCAAGTCTGCAGATGCCTGGGAAACTTTAACGCAGTTGAGCCCGACCTCCAGCCTGCTGTTAAACCACTTTCTTCAAAGCAGTGCACACGAAAGCCAGGCCTATTCATGGGTCGGTGCCTCGTGGGTTGGCAGGGCCACATGGCTGGGCCAACAGGACTTCTTGATACCTATGGCATCTAACACCAATGGAATGAGGCATGTGGTGTTTCAGATGTTGAGAACCAAAGTGGAGGTGCCATTGTGTGTGGGCTGGTTGGGGATGTGGAACAGGATGTGGAGGAAGCAGGTAGGGATCTCTGTGCACAGGCTGAGCTGGAGCTGCCTCAGGTGGTCAAGGGCAGCCGTTAAGTGGGTGAGTTAAGTGGGTGACTGGACATGGGAGGCTGGGGTTCAGGGGAAGGTTGTGGAGGCCCCAGGCTCGGTGTCTCCAGGGCACAACAGGAATTCTAGCAGGAGACCAGAGGACAGGTGGGGTCAGAGGCATGGCACTGGGAGGTGGGGCTGGAGACCGGCAAAGGAGGCGAGGACATGGGGCGGGAGCAGCAGAGTCCAGGGTAGACTGAGTAAAACCAAGAAAGGTACTCCTGGGGTCTGGCTATGGGGCTCTCGGTGACCTTGACAAGCACGTGTGGGTGAGGGGGGACTTTAGGAGTGCCAGAGGCCTCACAAATAGTGTTGAGAGAGCCAGAGGGAGGCAGATAGCCAGGGAGGGTGGTTTTGATCTATTTTAATTTTTTTATTATGATGAAATATAAAATTTTCCATTTTATTTTATTTACTTATTTTGAGACAGAGTCTCACTCTGTTGCCCAGGCTAGAGTGCTGTGGCATCAGCCTAGCTCACAGCAACCTCAAACTCCTGGGCTTAGGCAATCCTCCTGCCTCAGCCTCCCGAGTAGCTGGGACTAAAGGCATGTGCCACCACGCCCAGCTAATTTTTTCTATATATATTTTTAGTTGTCCATATAATTTCTTTCTATTTTTAGTAGAGACGGGGTCTCACTCTTGCTCAGGCTGGTCTCAAACTCCTGAGCTCAAGCAATCTACCCACCTCGGCCTCCTGGAGTGCTAGGATTACAGGCGTGAGCCACCTCGCCTGGCCAAATTTGCCATTTTAACCACTTTTAAGTGTACAATTCAGTGGCATTAACTGCATTTACAGTGCTGTGTAACCATCAGCACTGTCTACCTCCAGAACTTGTCCTTGTTCCCAAACTGTATCCATTAAACACTAACTCCCCATTCCTCCTCCGTGGGCCCTTGGCAACCACTGTTTACTTTCTGTCTCTGTGAATTTGACTACTCTAAGCACCTCATATAAATGGAATCATACAGTATTTGTCTTTTTTTTTTCCAGTGACAGAGTCTCATACTGTCACCCAGACGGGTGTGCAGTGGCTGGATCATAGCTCATGGGCGCAGCCTCGAGCTCCCCTATGGACACATGCCACCACACCCAGCCCACGTTTGTGACTGGCTTATTTCACTCAGCATGACATCCTCCAGGTTCATCCCTGTTGTAGCATGTGTCAAATTTTCCTTCCTTTTTTAGGCTGAGAGACCACATTTATTTATCCATTCAGCCATCAATGGATATTTAGGCTGCTTCCAACTTTTAGCTATTGTGATAATGCTGCTGTGAACATGGGTTTATGTTTTTGCCCTTTTTTTTTTTTTGAAGCTATTCAATGTGATCTTTTTAGGATAGGAGCAATTGCAGTGAGCTTGCTGGGTGACAAAAGATGTTTCAGTGGGGGCTGGGAATGCAGAGGAGGGTACGGTACAGGGGACTGGCCTCACCAGGGAGCTGGCACCAGGCTGCCAGGCAGGCAGACATTCAGGAAGCCGGTGATGTTCTCAGCAGCTAGAAAGGAGGGCATCGGCTGGGAGAAGTGGGGGTCCAGGAGTGGGGAGAGTGCAGTGGCCCAGCACTGAGGTCCAATGGAGGCCAGCCGTGTACATACCTTCCAGGGCTCAGGCAGGTCTAACCCTGGACCCAGAGACATGGGAGGGCTGCAACATCCAGGCCTAGGCCAAGACCTCAGCCCAGAAGCTAACAGCTCCTGAGTAGTGGGTGGCCAGGGGCCAAGGATAGAGGTGCCTGGCCTGGTCCTGGCCTCCAGCCAGCCCTGTGGTCCTGGGGCTGTGGGGAGAGGGAAAAAGCCAGCTTGGGTTCACTGCGTCTTCGGAGCTGTCTTCCTCATTGTCCCAGGAGCCCAAGGATCATTTGCACTCCCAGGTGAGCTCCCCCTGTCCCTTCCCTGCCCCAGCTCCGCCTTAGGGCCAGGCAAGTGGATGCCACACTGCAGGTGTTCCCAGCCAGGAGGGCATCATGTTACCCAGCACCAGCACACAGGTGAGGCAGACGGGAGGAGCACCTAACCCCAGCCTGATGCCCTCCCTGCCCAGGCTCACCCCACCCATGGCAAGAAAGAGGGGCAGAGTCCTCAGGCTCCCAGCTCCCCCACCCCAACCACACCCCATGGGTCAGGTTGGCTGAACCCTGCAGGAGGAGGCACCCACACTCGGCCTCCAGTCTCCTGGGTGTTGGCTCCCTGGGGTCTGCCCCTTCCCCCAGACTGCCACCTAGGTAGAGATAAGGCTTAGAGTTCAAAGGTCAGAGTGGGAGCTTGCAGGGAGGGGTAGTGCCGGGAACCACAGCTTCCCCCACCCTCGCTGGGCCCAGAGTTCAGGATCCTGCCTCAACCTCTTCCTGACCTCAAGAGCCCAAGGCCAGGTGGTGGCCAGGACCAAGGTCCCAGTCTTCTGGTTCCCTTCCTGTTTGTCTGTGCTGGAGCTTTGGCCGTTTCCTGGGGATTTTCCCTGGTGGGCCGAGGAGGGAACATGACTCAGCACACGCCTTTCGGTTCCCTCAGACTCCAGCCCGTCAGTCCCCAGAGAAAACACAGGCCAGGACTCGGGAGAAGAGAGCAGTAGGTCCCCAGCCCCGAGAGGCAGCAGGGAAGAGGCAGAGTATGGGCCTGGAAGGCCATGTGTGGCTGTGGAGGCATCCCTGCAACTCTGCCCCAGGTCCCCAGAGAGAGGGTCACAGGAGAGAACGCCTCAGGCCCTGGGGGAACAGAGGGGTGGCAGGCAGGGGAGCAGGTGCCCAGGCTGCCCACCCAGGGGAAGGGGGTAGAAGCCCAGTCCTCGCCCCCCACAGGCAATGGCTCTACACTGTCAGGGAGGATCTGCCGCTGGAATGGTTAACCCGGGCACCTCCAGCAGCCAATCACAGAGCCCTGCAGGAAATACCTGGGAGAGGTCCTCCTGCTGGGGCGGGCAGGTCAAGCCCAGCCCCGTCTGGCCCCAGGCCACCTGAGCGGCCCTCAGCTGGCCCAGACTCACACGGCTTCCCCACAGCAACACGGAGCCCTTTGGGGCCTGAGCATGGCAGTCCTGGTGCAGTTCAAGCCACGGCTGCTGCTGACCATGCTGGTGGTGACAGTGACAGCAGCCCAGCCTGGCCGTCTATGGAGTCTACTCACCTCGGACCAGGGCACTCTGGATCTCGAGGCGCTGGGTGGCCTGTTAAATACGCTTGCGGCCCGTGTGCACTGTGCCGACGGGCCGTGTGGAAAGGTAAGGGCCCCACCCGATGGGCCCCCCAGCCCCAGCCCCTTCCCGCCTGCTCCACCCTGCCACTCGGCAGCAAAGGGCCTGGGCAAACTCCAGGAGGCGGGCCGAGGACGGTGGCAGAGCGCCCTGGCCCTGCCCGCAGGCCAGAGCCCACCGGCCTCTGCTCAGGACTCAGACAAGCCTGCCCTCTCCAGGGACACACAGCTCCACTTCTCCCCAGGACCCCTGGAACACCTCTCTCCCTCTGCTGGCCCCAAAATCGTCAAATTGGCAGTGGCTCCAGGAAGAAACCACACAGGGATGGGAGACCCTTGCAGTGGACCCCTCTGTGGGCACCCCTCTAGTGGGGCACACAGGAGGGCAGGGTGTGGGGGCATGGGAGGGGATGGCGCAGGGGCGTTGAATGTGAGAAGGAGAGGAGTATAGAGGTGGCCTCTGGGGGCAAGCGGCAGCTCCCTGCACATAGCTCAGCCTGGGCCTGCCTCCTCCTGCCTGGTGGGCCCAGCTCTGCCCTGTCCACCTGTCTCTGCCCACAGTGCCTGTCTGTAGAGGACGCCCTGACCCTGAGCAGCCCTGAGGAGCCAGGTTTCCCCCCAGGGCCAGTTCTAACATCTAGCTACATCGCTCGCCTCAGCGCCGCCGCTGTCCTCTACCTCAGCAACCCAGAGGGCACTTGCAAGGACATCCAGGCTGGCCGCTGGGCCTCTCATGCAGACCATCTCCTGGCCATGCTCGAGAGCCCTGAGGCCCTGACCCCAGGCCTGAGCCAGCTGCTCCAGAGGATCCAGGCCCAGACTGCCAGTCGGGCCACTGTGGAGGAGGTGAGGACCCAGGCCGGCTGGCTTGAGGGTCAGGGAGGGGAGCTGTTGGGAGGTGGAGGGCTGGGCCTGGCTGCATTGGGTGGAACTTTTCCCCTGCAGAGCTTTCTGGGCACCTGGGGCCACACTCAGGAGGCTGGAGTGGGCTGGGATCCACAAATGGGTGTGCACTACTGAGCAGGGCAGGTGCTGCAGGAGCCCAGGGAGGGGCCCTCCCCAGGGGATGGGGGCCAAGATGGCTTTGGGGCCCAGTGAGAAGTCCAGAGGGCAGGGTGGGAGCCTGGACCAGCTGGGCCAGGGCAGGGATGGGCTGTGGCCCCAGGGAGGGGCTGAGGCAGAGCCCAGGTCTTAGGTGAGCTAGAAGAGGTGGTGCCAAGTCCAGAAGTGCTCTGAGGAGGCTGGTGGAGGCAGATCCTGGGGTTAGTGGGAGATGGCAGAGCTATAGGCCAGGTCACACTGGGGGCAGCAGCTGAAGCCTGTCTCCTCCCCCAGACCTGTGTAGACATCGCTCAGCTGCTGGAGGAGGCAGCAGGGGCAGGGGCTCCCGGCAGCCCAGGCCAGGTCCTAGCTGTCCTGCTGGACCATGTCAGAAGTGGGTCCTGCCTCCGTGCCCTGCCAAGCCCCCAATACTTTGTGGACTTTGTGTTCCAGCAGCACAGTGGCGAAGCCCCCAACATCACACTAGCCGGTGAGGCCTGGGCTGGAACACACAGGGGGGAGTGCCCTAAGCCCCCCAGCCTCCATGTCGGGGGTGGGGGCAGGGCTAAAGCCCACAAAAACATTGTGCACTGACTCTGTCCTCCCTGCCAGAGCTGGCAGCTTTGATGCAGCACCTGGGGGTGGGCAGAGAGTCCCAGGGTGACCACAGTGACCACAGTCGTCTGGGCAGGGGGACCAACCACCAGGATCCTGTGCCCTTTGCCATCCCTGACAATAGCTCCAGCATGTGGGACACGGTGAGCAGCCCGTGGGCCAGGGTCTTGGCTGAGATGGGGCCTCATAGTCCCTCAGGCCCTGACCCTGTCGTGCCACCCCCAGGTGTGCCTCAGTGCAAGGGACGTGATGGCTGTGTATGGGTTGTCGGAGCAGGCTGGGGTATCCCCTGAGGCCTGGGTCCAACTGAGCCCCGCCCTGCTCCAGCAGCAGCTGAGTGGGGCCTGCAGCCTCCAGACCAGTACCCCCACCCAGGACCAGCTCAGCCAGGCAGAGAGTGAGTGCCCACTCCATAGTTGTGCGGCTGGCAGCTAGTGGGGGGAGGGGCAGTGCATGGGAGGAGGGAGCCACTGAGAATGAGGGAGGGGCTGGAGAGAGCTGGGCAGGGGCTGCAGGTAGAAAGAGGAGGTGGCACAGGGAAAGGTGGGGACCTGGGAGTTAGGAGGGTCAGCGTGAGCAGAGGCCTGGCGCACACTGACCACCTACAGCCCTGGTGAGCTCCTGCTCACTCTTGGGCCCCACTTGGGCACCCCCTGGGAAGCAGAGGCTGGGGCAGCAGTGAGAAGGGGGCTCTCATGGTGCTGCCCCTGCCCCCAGAGTATCTGTATGGCTCCCTGGCCACGCTGCTCATCTGCCTCTCTGCGGTTTTTGGCCTCCTGCTGCTGACATGTGCTGGCTGCAGTGGGGTCACCCACTATGTCATGCAGACCTTTCTCAGCATGGCGGTGGGTGCTCTCACGGGTGATGCCCTCCTGCACCTGATACCCAAGGTCTGCCTCACCTACCAGGACCCCCCATTCCCCACCACGGGACTTCCAGGGAATGCCCTCCTTGGGATCTTCTCCATCCCCAACCCCTCTCCCCTTGTCTGGGGCGCAGGGGGCCCTAAGGCCCCCAACCCCGTGCCTCCTCCTCCCTAGGTGCTGGGGCTGCACACGCACAGTGGGGAGCACAGCGGGGAGGGCCTCAGCCCACAGCCCACCTGGCGCCTCCTGGCCGTGCTAGGGGGTCTCTACGCTTTCTTCCTGTTCGAGAACCTCTTCAACCTCCTGCTTCCCAGGGACCCAGAGGTCAGGCTCGTTGGACTGGACTCACTGGGTGGGTGGGGTGGAAGTTGGCAGGCCCTGACCAGCTATCCCCACAGGACCCGGAGAAGGATGGGCACTGCAGCCACGGCGGCCACAGCCACGGCGTGCCCCTGCAACTGGCGCCCAGGGAGCTCAGGCAGCCCAAGCAGCCCCATGAGGGCTCCCGCGCAGATCTGGTGAGTGGGCGCCCGATGCCCCCATCCCACGCAGAGCCTCCTCCACCAGGACATCTTCCCACGCCTCCACTCCCAGCCCCACAAGGCCTATCCGCCCCCCGCCCCCTCCTGGCAGGAGCTCATCCCTGTTCCTCCCAGGTGGCTGAGGAGAGCCCGGAGCTGCTGAACCCGGAGGCCCGGAGACCGAGGCCAGGTGAGCCCTGAGGGAGGCCGGGGAAGGGCTGGGGGGCCCGGGGACGCGGAGGAGGGGGCCTGGCCCATGCGGACCTACTGCCGCCGCGCCCGCAGAGCTGAGGCTGCTGCCCTATCTGATCACGCTGGGCGACGCCGTGCACAACTTCGCCGACGGGCTGGCGGTGGGCGCCGCCTTCGCGTCCTCCTGGAAGACCGGGCTGGCCACCTCGCTGGCGGTGTTCTGCCACGAAGTCCCGCACGAACTCGGTGAGCTGGACGGGGCCGGGGCGGGGCTGGGGCCGCCTGGCGGGCGGAGCTATTGACGCGGCTCCGCCCCCAGGGGACTTCGCAGCCCTACTGCACGCGGGGCTGTCCGTGCGCCGCGCGCTGCTGCTGAACGGGGCCTCAGCGCTCACGGCCTTCGCCGGCCTCTACTTGGCGCTCGCAGTCGGAGTCGGCGAGGAGAGTGAGGCCTGGATCCTGGCGGTAGCCATCGGCCTCTTCCTCTACGTGGCGCTCTGTGACATGGTCAGGGCGGCGGGGCGGGGGCTGCCCTGGGTGGGGGGCTGAGCTGGGCGCTGACCCCGGCGCTGACCCGGTGCCTTCCTGCTCCTCAGCTCCCGGCCATGCTGAACTTGAGGGACCGGCGGCCCTGGCTCCTCTTTCTGCTGCACAACGTGGGCCTGCTCGGTGGCTGGACCGTCCTGCTGCTGCTGTCGCTGTATGAGGACAACATCACCCTCTAATATCCCTGGCCCAGTCTTGGGCCTTCGACGCTGACTGCCAGCCCTGGGCTATCTCAGCCCCTAGACCCGCCCAGCACACCCAGACCTACAACCCAGTAACCAGAGAGCCCCAGGCCTTTGGGAGTCCTCAGATCCAACTCCAATAAAGACGCTCTTGTCCTTGGAGCCCAGCCATGCTCTCTGCTGAGAAAGGCCACCGAAAAGGGCATTACCTCCTTCCCATAGCGATGCCTGGCCCTGAGGGCAGCCAAGATGGCTGCCCTCAGGCCCCTCCCCTGTGCTGCCAGACCCTGCCTGGGGAATGGGGCCAGAGAAATTCTCCAGGGTGTGTGGGCAGCAAGTGGGACCCTGTCCCCAATCAGTAATCAAACTTGTTTACTCAGAGCAGAAAAAACAAAATAACCAACTGTGCTTACACGGAGGAGGACTTATTTTTCTTTCTCATGGAAAACAAGCCTGGAGACTGTGAGGCCAGAGTGTGTGCAGGCTATGGTTGGGGGGTCCCACTATCCTTGGCAGAGGCATTAATTCTAAGAGTTCCCTTGTAGTCTCTAGGGATGCCACAACACAGCCCCCCACAAACTGAGTGCCTTAAAACCAGAAATTTATTCTCTCACAGTCCTGGAGGCTAGAAGCTTGAAACCAAGGTGTGAGCAAGGCTGTGCTCCCTCTGAAGTCTCCAGGGAAGAGTCTGTACCATGAGCCTTTCCTGGCTTCTGGTGGCCACAGGTGTTCCTTGGCCTGTGGTCAGCATAACTCCAGTCTCTGCCTCCGTCTTCACATGACCTGCTTTCAGGTCTTTCAGGTGTGTCTGTCTCTTCTCTCTCTCTCTCTCTTTTTTTTTTTTTTGAGACAGAGTCTCACTCTGTTGCCCGGGTTAGAGTGCTGTGGCGTCAGCCTAGCTCACAGCAACTTCAAACTTCTGGGCTCAAGCAATCCTCCTGCCTCAGCCTCCCGAGTAGCTGGGACTACATGCATGCACCACCATGCCTGGCTAATTTATTCTATTTTTTTAGTTGCCCAGCTAATTTTTTTTTTTTTTTGAGAGAAAGTCTCACTTTGTTGCCTGGGCTAGAGTGCCATGGCGTCAGCCTAGCTCACAGCAACCTCAAACTCCTGAGCTCAAGCAATCCTTCTGCCTCAGCCTCCCAAGTAGCTGGAACTACAGGCATGTGCCACCGTGCCTGGCTAATGTTTTCTATATATTTTTAGTTGTCCACCTATTTTCTTTCTATTTTTTTAGTAGAGACAGGGTCTCACCCTTGCTCAGGCTGGTCTCGAACTCCAGAGCTCAAACGATCCACCTGCCTCGGGCTCCCAGAGTGCTAGGATTACAGGCGTGAGCCACCTTGCCTGGTTGCAGCTAATATTTTTTCCTATTTTTTTTTTTTTTTTAGTAGAGATGGGGTCTCACTCTTGCCCAGGCTGGTCTGGCACTCCTGCATTCAAGAATCCTCCCACCTTGGCCACTCAGAGTGCTAGGATTACAGGTGTGAGCCACTGCACCCGGCCCCTAACTTACTGTTGATTATAGTCACTTTGTTGTGCTATCAAATATTGTTAATGCTATCTAACTATATTTTTACACCCATTAACCCAGTATGACCTCATCTGAAAGTCACATTCTGAAGTTCTAGGGGTTAGGGTGTCATATCTTTTTGGTGGACACAATTCAATCCATAACACATCAAGGTCCAAAATGGCTGCTAGAGCTCTAGCTATCACATGCATTCTCTGGGTAGCAGAAAGGAGATAAGAGGAAAGAATAAAAGGGATAAGGAGCCCAGGGGACATCAGATGGAGTCTGCCATTCACTCAATACCACAGGCACCTGAGCAAAACAACAGAGGTCTACCCTGTGTCATGCTCTCCAGGCCTACCTGTGCTGGAAGGAGGTAGGCACCGCATGCAGGGATCTAAGGCAAAATGGGAAGGGCCATGTTTGAGAGCTTCTTGGCCTGACACAGGTCCCCAGACTGGTGGGGCATGGGAAAGCCATATGCTCCAGCCAACTCCCAAGGGACACTGATTCTTCAAGAACCTTCACCAACCTCAGAGAAGGCCAGGAGCATGGGGCAGGGGCAGGGGGAGGAAGGCATAGAAAACCACCAGCTGCCAGCACAGTGCCTGCCCCCCAGGGAACATCAGAAGTGTGGTCTGGACAGCAGTGTCCACTAGCCATAGGGCCCATGCTACAGGGGCCAAAGGAGAACTCAGCTGGCTTTTGGAGGGCAAGGGCCTCTGAATGGTGGAGCAAAGAGCCCTGAACTTGTGGGGGCTTGTGCTGGTGGCTCCAGGCCCCTCCACCAGCCCATGACCATCCAGATGCTCCTTTCTATGTGCCTCAGTCTATTGTTCAATCCGTCACAGCCCTCCCCAATGCCTCCAAGCCCTCACCTCTCCTGACAGCCTCACTTCACTTCCTATTGAAGAAGCCGACAGGAAAGGCTGCGTCTGCCTTCCCCTTGAGCCCCTCTGCCCACACTCTTTCTTCTCTCTGACAGACAAGGCAGGATCTTGGGCCGCATCCTTCCTGCTGCCGCATCCTTCCTTCCTGCTCCCTAGGACTCTGCTACTCCGTCGTCTCTGGCTCTTTCCACACTGACCATCCCTCCCCGACAGATGGGTTCTCATTCATTTGTAAGGGTATTTGCTGAGCACCAGGTTCCTCTGAGGGTTCTGTGGGCACTGCCTTATTTAATCAAAACAGATGCCCTGTGATGCAGGAGCCAGAGTTGTGTCCATGTGTCCTGGGGGACAGTTTATTTTAAGACTTTTAAAAGGGTTCGGTGTGGCTCAAGGTTAGCACAGCTGCCTGAGTATCCAAGTGGTTCACTTGTCCACTGCTCAGTGAGTGAGCAGATTTGGATGTGACACAAACACATATTTCCAAGCCGTTTTCTTGAGTGTGACTATGTATATACATATTTTTTCGAGATAGGGGTCTCACTACATTGCCCAGGCTCGTCTTGAACAGGATCTTGGGCTTGCGATCCTCCTGCCTCCGGAGTAGCTGGGACTACAGACCTGCGCCACCGGCTGGTTATGACTATGCTCTCTTGTTTATTTCTTATGATTCCCTTTATAAGTCTCAGGCCCGTGCCTGGGCCCCGCTCCAAGGTCCTCTGGAGTGGGCGCACGCTGGGCTTTCAGGCGGGAGACGTCCAGCGAGAGCAGAGCCGCGAGACCACCCCGGGCCACCAGGGGCCGCTGTCGCCCTCACAGCCGCTCCCGCGCGGCGGCGCTGCGCAGGCGCGGCAGCCCGGAACCTTGGCGCTAAGCTTCCCATCCTGGCCGGGACTGGTTCGCTGCCCTCCCGGTCCCCCTTGATCCTGCTCCAACTGCCAGGTGGGCGGGTGGCCGGGAGCGGTGCGGCAGCACGAGGCGAGGGAGGGGCGCCGGGCCGGGTCTGGGGCTCTTGCGCGGGCGGCCCCCTCATCTTGTACCCTCCGGTCCCGCGCAGCCCAGGGTTGGCGCCATGTACGCCGTGTACAAACAGGCGCATCCGCCCACGGGCATCGAGTTCTCTATGTACTGCAACTTCTTTAACAACAGTGAGCGCAACCTCGTGGTGGCCGGGACCTCGCAGCTCTACGTGTACCGCCTCAACCGCGACGCCGAGGTAGGCCCAGGCCCTTTTAACCCTCCGCGTTTCTCTGTGAGGTGGGCACTCCAAGGCCCAGAAAAATTCAGTGATCTGTTTAAGGTTTCTCAGCCGGAGGAGCCAGGATTTGATCCTTGATCTGTTGTCTGCGGAGCCTGTACCCTTAACTTTTACGTTATTCTCCCTCTCTTCTTACTCTGGTGGGAATGGCGCACTGCCCTGGCGCGTCTTACCTGGTTTTTCTTTTTTTCAGAAAATTGATGCGAATGCCTGCTCTATTGCTAGATAGGAGGAATACAGTGGTGAACCAAACCTACAAACACTTCGGGAAGGGATTATCCAGTGAATACACATTTAAACGCATTTGTAGGCTGCAAGAAGTGGTGATGAGAGGATAAAGGAGGGAATTAAGGAGGCGTGTATTTCCAGTCAGATGATGAGGAGAGCCTTCTTGAGGCAGAGCAGGAATTTGTCAGGGGAAGAGCATTCCTAGTAAAAGGAACAAGGCTGGAGACAAGACTGTTGGCAGGAGTTGTAGTAATGTGGACAAGCCCGTGAGAAAATACAGGGGTGCTTTAGTTGCCAGAGGGCTGAGAGTTGGTCCAGGAAGGCTTCTTGCAAGAGGTGGCTTCTTAGCTGTTCTTCTCCAACGTCCAGGATTCCAGTTGCACATTAGACCATTTGGTTATGTCCACGTTTCTTAAAATTCTTTTAAATTTTCATTCTCTGTTTCTTTTGTGTATACAGTAGTGCAGTTGCTCCCTGTATTGACCTTGTACCTGGTAGGGGAAAGCAGTTGTTCTTGGCTAGTCTTGGTCACAGAGGAAGAGTGAACGTTGTACTCCAAGTGCAACATTGCTGTAGATTTTTAGTAGATACCTTTTATTTGATTAGGGAAGTTCCCTTGTATTCTTGCTTTACTGAGAATTTTTATCATGTATAGGTCTAGAGTTTTATCAGATTCTTTTTTATATCCATTGAAACAATATATGATTTCTCTCCTGAATTTTTTTTTTTTTTTTTGAGACAGAGTCTCACTCTGTTGCCCAGGCTAGAGTGCTGTGGTGTCAGCCTAGCTCACAGCAACCTCAAACATCTGGGCTCAAGCGATCCTCCTGCCTCAGCCTCCTGAGTAGCTGGGACTGCAGGCATGCGCCACCATGCCCAGCTAATTTTTTCTATCTGTATTTTTAGTTGTCCATATAATTTCTTTCTATTTTTAGTAGAGACAGGGTCTCGCTCTTGCTCAGGCTGGTCTCGAACTCCTGAGCTCAAACAATCCACCCGCCTCGGCCTCCCAGAGTGCTAGGATTACAGGCGTGAGCCACCACGCCCAGCCTCTCTCCTGGATTTTGATAGTAAATTATCGTGATAGATGCTCTTGGAATAACTCCACTTAGTTGTGTTACATATATATAGTTCCCTTTCTGCATGTCACTGGGCTCATTTGCAGATGTTTTGAGGAGTTTGGTGTGACTTCCTGTCCCACCTGCCTGTGGCTGTTGGTGTTGGGATTGCCTGAGCTTCCTGGGGCACCATCCGCCTGGCAGCAGTGGGTTTTTTGTTTTGTTTCTTAAGTTTGTCATTATTTCTGAAACCTTTGGTAGAATTTGCTGTCAAAGCCCTGAAGTTTCGTTTGTTATTGTGAAATAGGTTGGATTCATAAATGCCTCTTCTGTATCTATTGAATTGACTGTGTCGCTTTTCTCAAGCAGTCTTTTTCAGGATACTCTCCCCATAGCACAAATGTATTATGAAAAATGACGTTTTCTTACTCATTGTTAAAATGTTTCCTTTGCCTTGAGGTGATGGTAGCTAAATGTGTTTGTTAGTTTGTTTATTTTATTTATTTATTTTATTTATTTATTTTTGAGACAGAGTCTCACTCTGTTGCCCAGGTTAGAGTGCCGTGGAGTCAGCCTAGCTCACAGCAACCTTAGACTCCTGGGCTCAAGCAATCCTCCTGCCTCAGCCTCCCGAGCAGCTGGCACTACAGGCATGCGCCACCATGCCCGGCTAATTTTTTCTATATATATTTTTAACTGTCCATATAATTTCTTTCTATTTTTAGTAGAGACGGGGTCTCGCCCTTGCTCAGGCTGGTCTCGAACTCCTGATCTCAAACAGTCCTCCCACCTCGGCCTCCCAGAGTACTAGGATTACAGGCATGAGCCACCGCGCCCAGCCTGTTAGTTTGTTTTCAAGAGCTACAAAGTAGCAGAGAAGAAATAGCTTATTATCACAAAAATGTAATGGAACTTGTTTTTTTATAAAAGAAAAATTAGTATCTTCATAGCTAGGTGCAGGAGGTGGGCACTTCCTTTACCTACTGCAGTGTGGACACTGTGGGCCTCAGGAGAACAACTCAAGGACACGGACTTGGTGAAGGCAGCTCTGTGTGGGGTGACTCTGAGATGTCAGAAGAACTTAGGGCTTCTTTGGGCTTCTTTATTCCTAACAGTCATGCATGTCAGTAGCTACTGGCTCTCCTTGGCCTGACAGTACTGCCCTGAGCTGGGCCCAGGGGCTGTAGCTGTGCTGCTTGGGGCTCAGATGCATAGCCAGGCCATGTGCACCCTGGCCGTGAGTGCTTACTGCTCGGCAATAGGCAGCTGGTGAGCTGTGGGGTGGAGGCCTCTTGTAGGGGAGCCCTGTGTCAGGGCTGGGATGTGGATGTGTGATTGATAGTTGGCCCTGGTGAGCGGGGGTGCATTCTTCCCACCGGAGAGAGGGTTTTTGGGCAGGGCTCCGCAGTGGTAGGGGCTGGCTCTGGATGGTCTTTTCCTGTGTCTCTCTCCTCTGGATGCAGTAAGGCTGCCAGGTGTGTGCCCTTCACTGCCCTCTTTTTTTCCCTCTTTCAGGCTCTCACCAAAAATGACAGGAGCACAGGTGAGCGCAGTGCAACTACCCTGGGCCCCACCCTGGGGGTGTGTGGGTACCAGGGTGTGTGGCAGAGACCTTAGCCTGCTGGCCTCTCCCCTAGAAGGGAAGGCCCACCGGGAGAAGCTGGAGCTGGCAGCCTCCTTCTCCTTCTTCGGCAATGTCATGTCCATGGCCAGTGTGCAGCTGGCAGGTGCCAAGCGGGATGCTTTGCTCCTAAGTTTCAAGGATGCCAAGGTGAGTGGGGGCCTTGAGGGAGGTGGGCATGGCCATGGTGTTGGGCACAGCGCTGTGGGGGAGTCCAGTGCTAGGCAGTTGGCACCATCAGTGCTGGCAGCAGGCAGAGTACAGTTCTGACCTTCACCTCCCAGCTGTCGGTGGTGGAATATGACCCAGGCACCCATGATCTGAAGACCCTGTCTCTGCACTACTTTGAGGAGCCTGAGCTTCGGGTAGGGCCAGACCCAGACCAGGCCCAGCATCTCTCCCTCCCCCACCAGCCCCATTCTGCTGCCCCACGTGCACCCTTTGGGGCCTCCTGTCCTGGGCCTGTCTTATTCCCCTCTGCTCCCAGGACGGGTTTGTGCAGAATGTGCACACGCCACGAGTGCGGGTGGACCCTGACGGGCGCTGCGCGGCCATGCTTGTCTATGGCACGAGGCTGGTGGTGCTACCCTTTCGCCGGGAGAGTCTGGCCGAGGAGCACGAGGGGCTTGTGGGTGAGGGGTAAGTGCCAGGCGGGTCGGCCCATGGTTCTGGGGGTGCTGGAGCCCAAGCTCCTCTCCCTCCTGTCCTGCTGAAGCCCCTGGCCCCCCAGGCAGAGGTCCAGCTTCCTGCCCAGCTATATCATTGATGTTCGGGCCCTGGATGAGAAGCTGCTCAACATCGTTGACCTGCAGTTCCTGCACGGCTACTACGAGCCCACCCTGCTTATCCTGTTTGAGCCCAACCAGACCTGGCCTGGGTGAGGCACCCAAGGAGGCCCCCTGTGCTGTGGGCTCTAAGCCACCTCTGCCTGGGCTGTGGCTGGATGAGGCTTTGGGGGTGAGGGGCTTGCTCAAGGGTAGGGGAGGTGCTGGGCCTTTCTGACCTGCCTGCTGTCCCAGGCGGGTAGCTGTGAGACAGGACACATGCTCCATTGTGGCCATCTCGCTGAACATCACACAGAAGGTCCACCCTGTCATCTGGTCCCTCACCAGCCTGCCCTTTGACTGCACCCAGGCTCTGGCTGTGCCCAAGCCCATAGGTGAGGACCCTGGAGTGGGGACTGTGGGAGTATGGGGGGGACCCTGTGCCTGTACTACCCACAAGCCTGTGCCCTCCAGGTGGGGTGGTGATCTTTGCTGTCAACTCGCTGCTGTACCTGAACCAGAGTGTGCCCCCCTATGGCGTCGCCCTCAACAGCCTCACCACAGGCACCACTGCCTTCCCCCTGCGTGAGTGTGGGTGGGGCCAGGGTGGGCACGGATGGGCGGGCTTGCCCAGTCGGCCTAACTGCCTGCCCCACAGGCACCCAGGAGGGCGTGCGGATCACCCTGGACTGCGCACATGCTGCCTTCATCTCTTACGACAAAATGGTCATCTCCCTCAAGGGCGGTGAGATGTGAGTGCCCCACCCCACCCTGAGCCTTGCCCCCATTCAGCCTGGTGCCCCTGTCCACACTAAAGACGCTCCTCCCCCCAGCTATGTGCTGACGCTCATCACTGATGGCATGCGCAGCGTCCGAGCATTCCACTTTGACAAGGCAGCTGCCAGTGTCCTCACCACCAGCGTGAGTTGGGACGGGGGGGGGGGGGTTTGCCTGGGTCCAGGTGGGACCTCGACTTCACTCACCTGCCCTCCCTCAGATGGTCACCATGGAGCCTGGGTACCTGTTCCTGGGCTCTCGCCTGGGCAACTCCCTCCTCCTCAAGTACACAGAGAAGCTGCAGGAGCCCCCGGCCAGTGCTGTCCGCGAGTCTGCAGACAAGGTGGGTATCGACAGGGTGGGTGCTCTGGGCCTGTCAGTCCACTGCCTCCAGTGTGGGGACAGCCTTGGAGAGCCACTCACTGCCCGCTCCTGCCTCACAGGAAGAGCCTCCCTCAAAGAAGAAGAGAGTGGACGCCACAGTGGGCTGGTCAGGTGAGGAGCTGGGCCAGGGCTGGTCAGTGAGGGGCCAGTGACCCAAGCCAGGCTCAGGTGGGCACTCCCTGTGTTGCAGGGGGCAAGTCAGTGCCGCAGGATGAGGTGGATGAGATTGAGGTGTATGGCAGCGAGGCCCAGTCGGGTACGCAGCTGGCCACCTACTCCTTTGAGGTGAGGCTGAGGGTAGCAGGGTCCCTCCCTCTGGCTGGCCCCTACTCTGGCCAGCCCTTGACTACTGCTGTGCCTGCAGGTGTGTGACAGCATCCTCAACATCGGACCCTGTGCCAACGCCGCCATGGGCGAGCCCGCTTTCCTCTCTGAAGAGGTGCTTGAAGGGGCTGGGGCAGGGACTGGGGTGTGTGTAGGGGGCAGGAGTCATGATCCTTAACTCCTCCACCCTGTGCAGTTTCAGAACAGCCCTGAGCCAGACCTGGAGATTGTGGTTTGCTCTGGCTACGGGAAGAACGGGGCCCTGTCGGTGCTGCAGGTGTGTGGGGACAGGTAGGGGTGGGTGCCTCCTGGCAGGACCTGAGTGGGCTGATACCCCCATCCCATTGTCACTCCAGAAGAGTATCCGGCCCCAGGTGGTGACTACATTTGAGCTTCCTGGCTGCTACGATATGTGGACGGTCATTGCTCCTGTGCGTAAGGAGGAGGTAGGTGTGTGCCCTGGCAGGTGGGGAGGCCCTAAGGCCATGGGACGGGCACTGCCTTCCTGTGGGCTGCATGTGTGGCAGCCTGGAGCAGTGGGAACCCAGGTAGTCACAGCCACATGCTTGCCCTGACTGGACATGGCTTTCGGCTCCTCCAGCCCTCACAGGAGGAGACCTCCAAGGGGGAGGGCACAGAGCAGGAGCCTGGTGCCCTTGAAGCAGAAGAGGATGGGCGCAGACATGGGTTCCTTATTCTGAGCCGGGAAGACTCGACCATGGTGAGGGGCAGGCCTGGGGCCTGGCTAGGGCAGGGGTTCCTAGGGAGGGGCCGACCTCACCACTGTTTCCCTCAGATCCTGCAGACGGGGCAGGAGATCATGGAGCTAGACACCAGTGGCTTTGCCACACAGGGCCCCACAGTCTTTGCTGGAAACATTGGGGACAATCGCTACATCGTCCAAGTGTCACCGCTGGGCATCCGCCTGCTGGAAGGAGGTGGGTGGTGGGACTAAGCGGGCAGGCGGATGATGGAGAGGCGAGGGCTGACTGCTCTGTGCCCATAGTGAACCAGCTGCACTTCATCCCTGTGGACCTGGGTGCACCTATTGTGCAGTGTGCTGTGGCAGACCCCTACGTGGTCATCATGAGCGCCGAGGGCCATGTCACCATGTTCCTGCTCAAGAGTGACTCCTACAGTGGCCGCCACCACCGCCTGGCGCTGCACAAGCCCCCGCTGCACCATGTAGGCCCCCATCCCTGGTGCCTGCCCCTCTACCCCCCCACCTCCCCACCACTGAGCCCTGCCCCTCTCCCCGTAGCAGTCCAAGGTGATCACGCTGTGCCTGTACCGAGACCTCAGTGGCATGTTCACCACCGAGAGCCGCCTGGGCGGGGCCCGTGATGAGCTGGGGGGCCGCAGTGGCTCAGAGATGGAGGGCCTGGGCACGGAGACCAGGTGCGTGGGAGCCTGGGCACTGGTGGGGGCCTGGGTCCCTGTGGCAGACAGGATGCCTGTGACACCTCTGCTGGCCCCCAGCCCCACGGTGGATGACGAGGAGGAGATGCTGTACGGGGACTCGGGCTCCCTCTTCAGCCCCAGCAAGGAGGAAGCCCGAAGGAGCAGCCAGCCCCCCGCCGACCGGGACCCTGCACCCTTCCGGGCAGAGCCCACGCACTGGTGCCTGCTGGTGCGGGAGAACGGAACCATGGAGGTGGGTGGTAGCCCACGCTGTGGCACAGCCCATCCTGCCCCACTGACTGCTGCCCCCACTGACTGCTGCTCCCCTCCAGATCTACCAGCTCCCTGACTGGCGACTGGTGTTCCTGGTGAAGAACTTCCCTGTGGGGCAGCGGGTCCTGGTGGACAGCTCTTTCGGACAGCCGACCACGCAGGGCGAGGCTCGCAAGGAGGAAGCCACACGCCAGGGGGAACTGCCCCTGGTCAAGGAGGTCCTACTGGTTGCACTGGGGAGCCGCCAGAGCAGGCCTTACCTGCTGGTGAGCATGGGCCAGGCCACCCCTCCACCCCACAGCCTCACCCCATTGCCTGGCCCCACGCCATCCCCCATGGCCCCTCCCTGCTCCCCTAGGTGCACGTAGACCAGGAGCTGCTTATCTACGAGGCCTTCCCCCATGACTCTCAGCTCGGCCAGGGCAATCTCAAAGTCCGATTCAAGAAGGTGCTGGTGGCTGGGAGGGAGGGTGTGTGGTGTAGGGTGGAGTGGGGATCCAGGCCAGCAGCATCTGGAGGACCTGACCTTCATGGTGCCCCCCAGGTCCCACACAACATCAACTTCCGTGAAAAAAAGCCAAAGCCGTCCAAGAAGAAAGCAGAAGGTGGCAACACTGAGGAGGGGGCTGGGGCCCGGGGCCGCGTGGCACGTTTCCGATACTTTGAAGACATTTACGGCTATTCAGGGGTAAGCATGTGGCTTTGTGGGGGCCCAAGGGTGGGAGGGAGGCATGGCCTTGTCCACGGCACCCCCATGGCGCCTGTTCCAGGTATTCATCTGCGGCCCTTCACCCCACTGGCTCCTGGTGACCGGCCGGGGGGCTCTGCGGCTGCACCCCATGGGCATCGATGGCCCCATCGACTCCTTCGCTCCATTCCACAACATTAACTGCCCCCGTGGCTTTCTGTACTTCAACAGACAGGTAGGAAGGCCAGCCTCGTTCCTGACAACAGTCACTGATGCTGCCCAGGCCCCAGAAATGAGGTCCTGGAGGCAGATGGTGGGAACAGGAGGGAGCATCCAGAGGGTGGGGGGGCTGAGGCTTGATGCTGGGAAGGTCTGGTGGATGGGCTGTGGGGGTGGAAGGTGCAGCAGACAAGGGTCCTGTTACTGTACTGCCAGCCTAGCCCTTCCTCAGGAGCCAGATGGAGCTGGCATGGACCCCAGCTCTGCCCCTTAGTTGCTGTGTGACTTTGGGGAGGCACACACCCTCTCTGAACTTGTTTACTCATCTGTGCTGCCAAGATGATAGCACCAACAACCTGGATTCTGACAAGTGTTTCCCAGGTTACTGACAGACTCAGGACTGTTGGTGAAGTAGGGTCTGGGGCTCTTTCTGCCTGTTTTTACAGTCCTTGGTTTGGCTGGTCTGGGCTGCCCTTTGCCTGCAGCCTCCATTGCTCTCTGGGCCTGGCCCTCCCTTCTGGGTCCAGCATCCCCAGCCTGGGAGAGTGGATAGGAACTCGCTGACAGAAGCCCAAGAAGCCTGGATGCCAGTGCTGTGGCCCCTTCCAGGCCCTTGACCCCTGCTCTGGGCAGAGCCCTGGAGGCCTGGGTCTGTCCACCCCACCCCATCCAGCCCCTGCCTTGCTGACCCTGCTGCCCTTACCCCAGGGTGAGCTGAGGATCAGCGTCTTGCCTGCCTACTTGTCCTATGATGCCCCATGGCCCGTCAGGAAGATCCCACTGCGCTGCACGGCCCACTACGTGGCTTACCATGTGGAGTCCAAGGTCTGCCCTGCCCTATCAACCCCCCCCCCGCCCCCTGCCCCCCATCCCCCACCAGGGACCGCTGGGCCTAGCCTTTGATGTATGACACTCTCCCACTCCCAGGTGTACGCTGTCGCCACCAGCACCAACACACCATGCACCCGCATCCCACGCATGACTGGTGAGGAAAAGGAGTTCGAGACCATTGAGAGAGGTACGTGACGCCAGTGCCACACTCCCGTCCTGGGCTTTGACTCAGGGCAGCCCTGCCTTGACTGTTGTCCTTGGTCCCTGCAGATGACCGGTACATCCACCCCCAGCAGGAGGCTTTCTCCATCCAGCTCATCTCCCCGGTCAGCTGGGAGGCCATTCCCAATGCCAGGTGAGGCTGGTCTTGGGCGGGGGCTGCCTATGGCTGGCAGGGGTGACACCCTGACATCCCTGCCCTGTGCAGGATCGAGCTGGAAGAGTGGGAGCATGTGACCTGCATGAAGACGGTCTCGCTGCGCAGCGAGGAGACTGTGTCAGGCCTCAAGGGCTATGTGGCCGCCGGGACCTGCCTCATGCAGGGGGAGGAAGTCACGTGCCGTGGGCGGGTAAGGGTCAGGCGGGTGGGGGTCAGATGGCAGGTGAAAGACAGGCAGCCCCTGGCAGCCTTTCTGCCACCGGACGCATCCCATGCCCTGCCAGATCCTGATCATGGACGTGATCGAGGTGGTGCCTGAGCCTGGCCAGCCCTTGACCAAGAACAAGTTCAAGGTCCTTTATGAGAAGGAGCAGAAGGGGCCTGTGACCGCCCTGTGTCACTGCAACGGCCACCTGGTATCAGCCATTGGACAGAAGGTATGCCACCCCATTACCTGCGTCCTGCTCCCCGCCCCCTGCCCCCGTGTCTGCCCTGGCTCATCCTCCTCCTGCCCCCCAGATCTTTCTGTGGAGCCTGCGGGCCAGTGAGCTGACAGGGATGGCCTTCATCGACACACAGCTCTACATCCATCAGATGATCAGTGTCAAGAACTTCATCTTGGCTGCAGATGTCATGAAGAGCATCTCGTTGCTGCGCTACCAGGAGGAGAGCAAGACGCTGAGCCTCGTGTCTCGGGTACCTGTGGGGCCTGGGTACCTCGTCTGGGCGGGCACAGGCCCAAGGCCGATCCTGACACACTGCCCCTCCCGGTCCCAGGACGCCAAGCCCCTGGAGGTGTACAGTGTGGACTTTATGGTGGACAATGCTCAGCTGGGCTTCCTGGGTGAGCATGCAGGGCCTTGGGGGGAGGCTGAGACTTTGGGGTAGCCAGG
Source organism: Lemur catta (assembly GCF_020740605.2). Taxonomy (NCBI): domain Eukaryota; kingdom Metazoa; phylum Chordata; class Mammalia; order Primates; family Lemuridae; genus Lemur; species Lemur catta. The sequence goes on from NC_059136.1 coordinate 22,930,557, forward strand.
GCTGACTGGGCCTCTGCTCCCCAGTGTCTGATCGAGACCGCAACCTCATGGTGTACATGTACCTGCCGGAAGGTGAGTGGCTTCTCCCATCCAACCTCTGCCCAGGCTGGGGGCTGGGCAGGCAGTGACCCAAGGTCCTTCTGGTCTAGCCAAGGAGAGTTTTGGGGGCATGCGCCTGCTGCGCCGGGCAGATTTCCATGTGGGTGCCCACGTGAACACATTCTGGAGGACCCCATGCCGGGGGGCCACTGAGGGGCCCAGCAAAAAGTCAGTCGTGTGGGAGAATAAGCACATCACGTGGTTTGGTGAGTGCCTTGGCGGGTGTGCTGGGTGTGAGGGCACAGGGGCGTGGGGGTGTGGCCTTGCTCACACTGTACCCTGCAGCCACTCTGGACGGCGGCATCGGGCTCCTGCTGCCCATGCAGGAGAAGACCTATCGCCGGCTGCTCATGCTGCAGAACGCGCTAACCACCATGCTGCCCCACCATGCCGGCCTCAACCCTCGTGCCTTCCGGTGAGCCCCACACCGTCCTCCCCTGCCCCACCTGCTCTCCTGGGTTTGCCCTGACTCCTGCACTTGCACACGCCCCAGGATGCTGCACGTGGACCGGCGTGTCCTACAGAATGCTGTGCGGAACGTGCTGGATGGGGAACTGCTCAACCGCTACCTCTACCTCAGCACCATGGAGCGTGGCGAGCTGGCCAAGAAGATAGGCACCACGCCTGACATTGTGAGTGGGCTCTGGCCCCAGCCCACCCTGGCCACCCTGCCTGCCTATGGGCCTCACCTTCCCCTCCCCTGCAGATCCTGGACGACCTGTTGGAGACAGACCGAGTCACCGCCCACTTCTAGCTCTGGATGCTGCTGCTGCTCCTGCACTACCTCCCACCCCCACTTTTTGTACAAAACACAAGGAGAAAGATTTGTTTAAGATGAACGTGTAGTCATTGCATGGCTGCCTGGCCTAGCTGTGGTCACAGCCCCACAGTGTGTCCCCATGTCCGCACTGCCAGCCCTGGCCAGATTGGTCAGGCCTGTGGCTGGGTGAGCCCTGCTGGGTCTGGGCAGCTCCAAGTAGTAGTCCTGGCCTCAGGGCTCCCTAGGTCTCCAGGTACTGGTAGAGCTCCTCAGCCTGGGGCACAAGGCCCAAGTGGGCCAGAACACGAACCAGGAGGGCGGTGAGCCGCATGACCAGGATTTCCAGCCTGGGGAGGGTGAGGTGAGGTCACAGGTTGGTGGGGAGCAGACCCTGGCCATGCCCCACCAGCTGCACTCATCCACTCACCTCAGGGCCACTTCAAATTTGAGCATCTCCCAGATGACCTTGATGTGGCGCAGGAGGCTGATGCTGTAGATGCCCTGGTACGCTGCACCCACCAGGCGGCTCCAGCCCCTGACAGCCCTGCACAGACCTACAGGTCAGCCCCAGCCTGCCTCTGGCCCCCGCCCCTGCCCCCCCCCTCAGGGCACCCCCTCAGTCACCAACCTCTTGGCCATGAGGAAGTAGCGGTCGACGGGGCTGCCCAGGGCCGTGTTGATGGCGCGCACAGTGTTGATGTTACGCAGTACGAGCAGCATGGACCGTGGCAGGGCCTTGAGCACTGCCATGATGCCTTCGAAGTGCTCTTGGGCCATGTCCTGCATGTAGGCCACCTCCTCTCGGCTTAGCAGGTGGGAGCCCCACAGCTGCCCCAGGCGCACAGGCCGCTGCATGAGCATCTCAGAGAACAGCAAGTAGTCTAGGGAGGCAGATGGGCCTGAACCAGGGCTCTGCGCCTAGCACCTGCTGCCCCCGCCCCCCAGCAGCCCCCTATGTACCTGCCTCACCTTGTACCCCGAGTGCAGCTGCATGCTCCTTCATCGCAGCGTCGTCCCTCAGGATGATGGCCCGCCAGAGCTGGCACAGGGCCGACCGGTCCCTGTGGAAGGGCCCAGCCCAGCCATCAGCCCAGAGCCCCAGGGCAGGAAGGTCTGGGCCCAAGGGAGAGGCCCAGCTGACCCCACCCCAGGGCTTACTTTTCATCCAGAAACTGGTAGAGCCCATGGTCCAGCAGCACCAGCTCCGCCTTCCCATCTGGGCCTTTCCGCACCAGAACTAGGGACACAGCATGTTGGTTCCTGCTACCCAACCAGAGTCCCCCGCCCCCAGGAGATTTCCTACCATTGCCCGGGTGGGGGTCAGCATGGATGAAGCCTGTGTAAAATATCTGCTCGGCAAAAGCCTGGATCAGCTTCGCTGCCACCTGGGGAGAGAGTGGAACATGCAGTGGGCGTGGATAGCACCCCGCCACCCCTGCCCCGAGAATGGCACTCACGTCCTGCACCGCCAGCCCCTGGCTCGTGATGGCCTCAATGTCGGTGACCTTGCAGCCCTCACAGAAGTCGGCAGTCAGCACACGCTGGGAGAGAGCAAGAGGCTGCACTCAGCAGGCCTGCACCGCCCCCACCCGAGAGGTGCCTGGCATAGCGCACCTTGCTTGACTTGTCCCAGTGCACACGGGGAACCACAAGGTAGCGGAAGTGCCCCAGCTCCTGTGCACAGCGCTCAGCATTGCGACCCTCGTTCTTGAAGTCCAGCTCCTGGGCCAGGGTGCCCTTCAGGTCCTGGGGGCCACACACAGGCAGTCAGAGTCAGGGACCTGCCCTCCCTCCTGGCACATGAATGGTGCAGCTTGCTCCAGCCTGCCCAAGCTGGTCATTACCTGCAGGACCCAGCTGAAGCCAAAGCTGGGGTGCATGAACTCGATGAGCTGTAGCAGGAGCTCCAGGGTGTGGATGTCTCCATCAAAGCGGTCCTGCAGGTCGATGTACTGCACCTGCACCAGGCAAACGCACAGCAAGGGCCTGGGTCCCACAACAAGCCTCAGAGCCCACCATGGCACAAGGCAGACCCCCACGCACCTTCACAGCCACAGCAGTGCCATCGTGCAGCGTGGCTCGGTGCACCTGGGCCAGGCTGGCAGTGGCCACTGGCTGGTAGTCAAACTTCTGGAAGAGCTCATGGGGCAGGGCCTGGAAATCCTCAAGGAACAACTCATCCACCTGGCAGGAACAGGTGTTTGGAGCAGCTGAGGGGCTGCTGCTGGAGCCCCTACTGCCCGCCCTCTGCCCCTGGAGGCAGGGCTCACCTCCCGGAAGCCACGTGTGAGAGCTCTGTCCTCCAGCACGCGCAGGGTCCTGATATACTCCGGGGGTAGCAAGTGGTTGAAGGAGCACAGCCCTTGGCCAAGCTTCACGTAGAGGCCCCCATTGCAGATGGCTCCCGCCACCAGGGCATCGGCTGCCCGCTGGTGACATGCAGATAGCACCTCCAAGTACCCCGGGCTGTTCTGACCATAGGCATGGAGGAGAGCTGACCACCTCCCTAGGCCCACCCAGTGCCTGCCACCTCCAGTGTACCCCCGCCATGTGCCCAGTGCACAGGTACAAACCTCTTCCACCCCTCGTAGGATGATGTTTGTGCACCACCAGTAGTCTAGGGAGATCTGCAGGCCGATCCTCAGAGACCTGTGGGCAGAGGTGGCCCTTAGCCCTGATAGGCAGGCTCTGGGTACTCCTGCACATGGTCCCTCTTGTGTTTTCAGAGCCCTCTTGTGGTCTGATCTCACCCTGTCAGCCCCTTGGGTCCTTGTGAGCACATGGGGAACTGCTGAGCCCATGGGGTATCCTTTGGTCTCTCTACTGACAGTTCCTGCAGGTCAGTCTCCCGATCTGCGGATGGGCAGCCTATGTCCACGCCACCCTCACTCCCTGCCTGGGTACCCACAGGCACCCAGGAAAGATGGGACAGGGAACAGTAGGTGGATGGAAACCCCAGAAGAGTCGGGACTCTGACACAGCCTGTTAAAGAGGAAGGGCTGGGTCCAGGCACAGGAAGGCAGGGGGTCCAAGGATGGATGGCAGGTGTGGCTGGGGCTGCAGAGGTCACAGGAGGGTGCCTGAGGTCCACCAAGGAGGCAGGGAGGCCCAGGGAAGCAAGGTCTGCAGGGAAAGGGCTCCAGTTAGGGGGGGAAATGGGGGGCACCCTGGGTGTGCTCACCAGGTACTGGGCTCCCCAGGGGAGGTTTAGGCAAGGAGGATGCATGGAGAAGGACGCTGGAAATGGGCTCCCCGGATCCCCAGACCTGCCTCAGGAGCATCTTGGGGTAGGGCACACAGTGGCCAGCCCACATAGGCCAGAGGCCCCACCCCACACCCCTGCACGGCTCACGCCCTGCCTGGGAAGGGCTCTGGCTACCCAGGTGGGCTCTGTGCCCCCAGCACTCCAGGGAGGTCCCCAGAGCAGGCCCCACTCTGGGCTCCCACAGAGCACCTGCAGTACATGCTAAGGGTGGGGGTAGGGATTCTCAAATGTGCCCCGAGCCCTGAGGCTTAAAGGCCACTCTGAGGTAGGGATGCCTTATGGGAAGAGCCAACCTACAACCAGAGCACATTGTACACGAGATTCTCATGAACTTTCGTAGGGGGCTGAGTGCTTGTAGAAAGGTGCAGGGATGCAATCCAGTGGTCAGTGAGGGGAAGCAGGGCATCCGTCACCTCTGTCCATGACAGGCCTGGCTGGATGGAGCTGATGCCAAAAACACTCAACAAATCAACTGGCAATAGAGTTTCCAGTAGATGCTGACGTTCCACAGCGATTGGCCAGGAAGGCGGGGGTGGAGGACAGCGGCCTTGCTGCAAACCACCTGGCTGGCCTTGAGGGCTGCCCTGGCCACTCAGCCCATCTTTTTTGGGGAAGGGGGAGCTAAGGCCACCCCTACACGCACACACACACACAGATGTGTGCACACACGTGAACACAAGACCCCAGCAGCATCCTGGGGGCTCAAGTACACTCCTATAGGGCTGGGTCCCGAAATTAATGCCTGTTTGCACTTCAGCCAAACATGAATGAATTCTATCACCTAGAACTGAAGAGAGTCTAACAACACAGCAAGCAAGTGTGACACAGTCAAGAAAAGTTACATCAAAAATGGCTAAAATTCTCAACCTCAAGGTACTAAAGAAGCCCACGTAAACGTGGCCTGGGGACTACAGGGGCGTGGGTGGGTCAGAGGCCAGCGTGGAGAGGCAGGGACTGAGCCTGGCAGCACCGTGATTTTTTTTTATCTGTTTTCTAGAGACAGGAGCTTGCTCTGTGGTCCCACTGGAGAACAGAGGTGCAATCATAGCTCACTGCAGCCTGGAACTCCTGGGCTCAAGCCATCCTCCTGCCTTGGCCTCCTAAAGTGTTAGGAGTACAGGTGTAAGTCGCCATACCTGGCCCTACATTTTTGTTTTGAAATAATTTTTTTCTTTTCTTTTTTTTTTTTGAGATAGAGTCTTGCTCTGTTACTCAGGCTAGAGTGCCGTGGCCTCAACCTAGCTCACAGCAACCTCAAACTCCTGGGCTCAAGAGATCCTCCTGTCTCAGTCTCCTGAGTAGCTGGGACTACAGGCATGCGCCACCATGCCCGGCTAACTTTTTCTATTTTCAGTTGTCTGGCTAATTTCTTTCTATTTTTAGTAGAGACGGGGTCTCACTCTTGCTGAGGTTGGTCTCAAACCCCTGACATCAAGTGATCCTCCCACCTTGGCCTCCCAGGGTGCTAGGATTACAGGTGTCAGACACTATGCCTGGCCCTTGAAATAATTTCAAATGTCCAGAAAAGTTGCAAGAATAAACCCAAAAAAGTTTTTCTTTTTGAAATATTTGAGAATAAGTTGTCATAACCCCGAACCCTTTAGAGTGTATTTCCTATAAACAAGGACACTGTCCCACATAACCACAATCAGGAGACTACTGTCTCACAACCCTCTAACCTGCAGACCTTTTTGTGTGTCACCAGGTGCTCCAGTGACATCCTTTTTAGCAAAAGGATTTAGGTCCAGGGTCACATGTGGCAATTAGTTATCATCTCTGATCTATTTCAGTCCCAACAGCCCTCAGCCCTTGCTTGGCATTCGTGATTGCCTGGAGTTGGCCAAAGTCAAGGTGAAGGGTGTGGTCTTCCAGGCTGCCATGTCCGCCTAGGACTTCTGATACCAGCTGCAGGTGTGTGGGTCCCCAGGACCACCCTCACTTCAGATTAGCTGGCGACAAGTCTGGCAGTACCCAAAGACTCCCTCACTTTCAACAACTCTCTAGAGTGACACAGAACTCAGGAAAGTGCTATACTTGGGGTTAGGTTTTATGTTAGCAAAGGACAAATCCAAAATATTCCGAGGAAGAGATGCACAGGGTGAGGACTGGAGGGTCCCAAATTCAGAGCTTCCGTGTCCTCAAAGACTTACTCTGTGTGACCAGGAAGCTCATCTGGGCATGAGTGTCTGAAGTTTTTATTGGGGTGTCAGAGGGAGGCATGTGGATTGGCTCGGCCCCATGACTGAGCTCAGCTTCCAGCCCTGCCCCTCCCTCGTTAGCCTCAACTGTGAAGGCCACCACGGCAGGCAGAAACACTCCTGCCACTTGGCAAACTCCAAGGACTCAGAGGCCATGTCTAGAACCAAGGACAAAGACCAGACCTCTCTGGGTAAAGTTAATTCTTCACTGCACACAATTTGACACATTTGAAGATTACAGTCTAGTAGTTACACTGTACAGCTCGAGGGTTAGGGTTTGCTCTTGTGCTGCCTGGGGCTGCTGCCACTGCAGAGTTGCGTGGCTGCAGCAGAGACCATGTGGCCACAGGGCCTATGGTATGTCTAACCTTTCATAGAACTTCACCAGCCCTGTCTCCTCTACTGGCGCTTGTCTGCCTCGTTCCCGGTCAGTCAGCTGACCCACTTTCGGCAGGGATGCCGCAGAGGCGAGTTGGTGCTCTGCTCCTGCATCCCGTCCATGTCACTGTCTGGTTTCCGTGTCATTAGGTGTTCATTGAGGGGTTCTGAGGTCACATTGGCGTCTGCTCTCCCCGTCCTCCTAAGGATGAGCTTAGCACTCACTGATCCGCCTCAGGTGAATTAATGATCAGCATGATGGTGGATTTTCCAGTCCAATCGTTCCTGCGGCACATGCCGGCTAGCTGTAAGAGAAAGCCTCTCTGCCCCCATTTAGCACCTGTCACTTCATTCCTGTCATGCTACACTGTGGGCTTCTGTCAATATTATTAGTGTTTATTCCCAGGACTGTCCTAGACTTGGCTTTGGCGGCCTCCTTGTGCTTTTCTCATCTCCAACATTTTACCATGAAAAAACTCAAACATACAGCAGAATTGAAAATCCGTTTGTGATAATCCAAGTTTACCCATCCCTAGATTTTCCACTGACAGTTCCTTATCCTTTGATGAGGCTCCATCTTCTGAGCACTTCATTCCTTGTTGGCAGCGCCAGGCGCTCCGGGCTCACCCTGGCCTCTCCCTGCCCAGCTGGAACCGGCCTTTCTCCAGGCAGCTGGTGCCTCGGGGTAGACAACGGCCTCAGCGGCCACACTGTGGATGCTGGAGCGCTGGTGCTCCCAGGCCCTTTAGTGAACCAGAGCTGCGAGGTGTCTCTGTGACCGTGTGTACACGCTACACATGTTTACACGCTCATTGTGTGTCTAGCTTTAGACAGCACAAACCATGGGTCCGCACATAGCTCCCACTGCAACACGGAGGTCACTCTGGCTTTCTCCCTTTTGTGTTTCTGACTTTCTTCTGCAGCTGTCCCCAGCACAGTGACTCATCCCATCAGTTGCCCTGAATGTAGCCACTGCCCTCAGTGTGGACAGCCCCCTCCCCTAAGGACCCCGTGCTGGACCTTGTTTGGTGCCACCAAATGGCTCTCAGACGGAATTATTCAGGAAGGAGGGAAGCCTCCCTCGTGTCTTGGGGAGCTCAGAGCATCCCACATCCTCACTACCTCCACATAGACGGCTGCAAGCACAGGTTCCCATTTTGTCTTCTGTGTTAGGCTGGGACAAGTAGGAAGATGCAGTTTGTGCAGGACAGTCTGGCAGAAGCAGGGCATGGCCTGACCTCCTGATTACTTCTGTGACAATGGGGACATGCACCCTGGCAAGGGCAGGAAACCCTCCAGAATCTTAGCAGCCTTTTCCTTCCCATGGCCAGCTCAGGTCAGACACTGCCTTTTTGTTCTGGCCCTTCCTGAGGTGAAGGTGGCCAGGAAGGGGTCTTCAGAAGGAACTGCTGGCCTCACGGAGCTTCTCGTGCCTTGAGGAACAGAGCCTAGGTTCCTCGCTCACCAGAGCCTGGGGCAATGGAAATGAGTGAAGCCTCCCACCAACACCCAGAGAGCCTGGCCCTCTCAGTGCCCGCTGAGTCCTACCCCATGGGGCTCCTGTCCCAGAGGTCCAGCAAGGCTGATGGTTGGCAGGGGATAGACAAGCTGGGAGGGAAGGCGCAGCCTCGGACAGGAAGAGCCCGGGGGTTCTTTGTCATGTCTCAGATGGATTTTATGAAGAGTGTGCATTACTTTTGCAGTTATAAAAGTAAAAGAACGAAAAGGCCTTCCCTGGTGCAGGCCCCTGCACCGGCCTGTCCTCATGCCTTCTGCGCTGCACCTTGGTGGACAAGCCTCCTCCCCGGCGTATTCGAGCTGCAGACGTGCCCTTGGAGCCACATTTTCAAAAATTAAATTCCTTCTTTCCCAAGCAGAAATCTATGGAATTTTTTCACATCTTTACTACAAAAGTATTGTTGACCATAAAAAAATATGATAGTCAAGAGCTTAGAAATGTTGAAAACTCCCCTTAACCCTACCCCAAGGGTGAAAATTCTTGAAGTTTGTCAGTGCATCAGCCCATACAGTGTACAAATATAACTTAACAATCGAAGTATAGAGCCAGGTGCAGCGGCTCATGCCTGTAATCCCTGCAAAGTGGGAGGATCGCTTGAGCCCAGATGATATTTAAAAGTGAAATTTAAATGAAGAGTGGGAAGGATAGGGGCTTAAAGACCAGGGCTCTGAGACAAAGAGAAACATTATCTCAAACCTTCCGCCACCGGCCACCCAGATAGTCCCTGAGCAGGTGGGCCTTTCTGACCTCTGCCCCCTTCTCTCATGGTGGGCTGGCCCCAACGACTCCCTGCCCTGGCTCTTTCCTGGGCTCCTGTGTGGATGCTGCCCTGTTACTTGGGTCATGTGTCCCCGAGTCACCCTGTGCCCCACTAGGAATGCTCCATAGGCACGACTGTCCTGGCAACTAACGATCAGGGCTTAGAGTTGAGAAAAGAATGTACAAACTGTTGGGAAAGTGAACAGTCCTGGCCCCCTCCCTGCAACCCCAGCTTGGCTCCTGCAAGCAAGCTGTGAAAATGCATCTTCCCACTAAGTACACAGAAGGCAGGTGTGCAGAGCCTGTGGCTGGGCGTCTGGACACCGGGAAACAGTAGTTGTGAGATAGTGCGAGACGAAACCAGGCTTGCCCAGAATGCACTTGAGACCAGACTCTGTATGGACAGTCACCAGGAGCCCTGTGAGGTCACTGCACATACCATAGTGGAGGGTCACAAAAGAAAAGATATAGAGGACCTCAGGCTGTGGACACAGAGGACACTACTGAGAACCTGCCAACAGGGAAGACCAGGAACTCCAGGCAAAACTAAACGCCAGGGAGACAGACTGTCTCTTCCTGGTGGCTGAAACTCTTCAAGCACCCACCCATCTCATGCCTATGGTCCTGCTGGAGCGAATCCCAGTGGAGCCTCCGGTAGAGGCTGAAGGCCTTGGGGATCCCAAGCTTCCCTGAGAAACTGATCCAGGCCTGGGGAAGCAGCAGGTGCTCAGAGCTGGGCAGAACAGGACCCCAGCTCCCTCCCCAACCCCACCCTGTCCAAAGGGGCTCTGTGTGAGCTGAGGTTTCTCTCAATGCCAAGAGCCAGCCCCCACGAGGCCCAGGCTGGGCAGGGCTCTGTGGCTGCAGGAACTCCTGGGTCTAACCAAAAGCAGGAATGCCTGCCCGAGGGCTCCAACAGGAAACATCCCCCTACCCTCCCTCTAAGTTCTGCACCAGGGGATGAAGGAGACTAAGAAGGGCCTTTGGTGTCAGGTACCCTGACAGTGACCACCTGGTGTTGTGGCCTCTAGGAGCAGAGACAGGTGGCCTTTCCTCTAGGCCCAAGCCTCTCTGCCCAGATGCCAACTCTCCTTGGGGTGGGTGGGAGCAGAGGGGAAGGAAGAGTGGGAGCAGAGGGGTGGAGGCTGCTCTGTGGGAGCCAGAAAGCCCGGGAGAGGAGGCACCAACCAGGGCCACCCCCAGGCCAAGGTTGACTGGGGAAAGGTCTGTAGAGACCTTGTTAAGTGTCAGGGACCCACATCTGATGGCCCCACCAGTTAGCACCTTCCCACATAACAAAGGATGCCTGGAAGGCAACTGTAAAGTCCCCAGCAAAACCCACGGCCCCCCAGCCCCGGCCCCCATGTGTGAGGTCAGTCAGGGGAGAAGACCGCCCCACCCCACCCCTGGCCAGCGGCCCTCCTACCTGCCAAAGCGCCCGATGCTGTCCACCATGAGCCGCATCCTCCTCTTCTCTTGCGCCTCTGCTGTGAAATAGCGGACTCCCAGGAGCAGGGGCACTCCCACCACTGTGGCAGACAGCGCCTTCTTCCACAGGGGCGCGGGTCTCGAGGACCTGAAGGAGACAGAGGCCCGTGAGTGGAGGTGCTGCCCTCCCCATGGGCTAGGCTCCACAGGTCTCTGCTCCCTCCCTCCTCTGCCCGCCAGCTGCTCTCAGTGCTGTGTGCACAGTGCACAGCCACTCAGACCACTGTGACACTCAGGTCACCAGAGAACACCCACGGCAGCACCACGCCAGACGGACCCAGGGCAGATCTCCTCTGGGTCTGTCTGGAGGCCCAGCCATGGGGCTAGTGGAGGTAGAAATGGCTCCTCAGCTCGCCTGGAAGGGATCAGTGACAGGTCTGTGCCCCTCATGGTGCTAGGACCAGCCACACTGCACAAAATTACAATCACCATCCACCTCACCGAGGTCCAGCTGGATCCTGTTAGGACAACAGAGGCTGGGTGGGACGCTGAGGTCAGCACACACTGAACTACTCCAGACCTCAAAACAGGGACTAGAGTAATCGATGAACACAGGAGGGGCTCCACATGCTTGTGCAGCAGGAGCTCGAGCACCTGTTTCTACACCCAGTTGCGCACGTGTCCTAGGGTCTTCTGTGCACAGAGCGCTGGGAGTGAGGTGCCCTCCACCAGGTTCACCGAGCCACGAGCTGCTCAGGCTGCCCATGGCAATCCAGCTTCACTGGCCTCCGGGGCCCTATCTGGCCTTTCCTCTCTCAGAGCCCTCTTCTTGAAGCTTTCTCCTCTCGTCTGGCACCCTCATAACCCACTCTCCTCCGTCTCCAACTATCACCATTTGTTCTCTTCGGAGCAAGTGGCTCTGTCTTCCTGACTTGCCAGCCACTCGCGCAAAACCTTGTTGTCAGGGAGCAGCCCTGCACTGTGTGCCCTGTCCTGAGTCCGGGCTTGGGGTCTTGGGCCCAGTGCACTGCACTGAGCAGCGAATGCAGCCTGACTTGGTGGGGGGCATGGAAGGGGCCCGGCCACCAGCCCTGCCTGGCGACAGGTGGTGCGCTGGCTGTGGACGACTCTTACCTCAAAGGCAGGACCCTGAGGTTTCTCCTGAAGAGCACTGCAGGGGGCGGCCAAGGCTTCTGCCCACTCTGCAGCAGAGCAGAGTGGAAGTGGCAAAGCTGCAACTGCAGATGAAACAGCACAGTCAGACGAGGCAGGGACGCACCCTTCAGCTCTGTCACCACCCAGCGTCTACATGGGCTGGAGCCCGAGGGGGGAAAGATGCGCTCCTGAACTCACCACTCAAACACGTCACCTGAGATGGTCAGCGCTTCCTGCCAGGCTTCCTCGTTTGACTCGGGAGTAAAAAGACAACCCTCCCTCTTGGAGCAGGGCTGAGAGTCAGTGTGTTGCAGGAGGGAGGCTAAACGCAGAGAAACCCAGGGACTGCCACCTCAAACAGTGACAGGCTACTGAAAACTCCCATCTGTGACATCCCCTCAGTTGCTACAGAAAGAGATGGCACAGCAACCTGCTTGGCTGTGACGGACTCCCACACTCCTGCCCTGACACTCTCTGGTGGCACCCTGACCACCACGTACCACCTCCTATTGCTGAGCACACCGACCAGTGGCACAGGAAGGCAGTCCACGTCTTAGAGGAGCGTCCACAACGCTCAGCCACATTGTCAGAAATAAGATACCCGACTCTACAGCGGAAGCCTGGACAGGAGAAATGGCCCTTGTGAAGGCCACTGTCCCAGAGCAAACAAAGGTGCAGGAACATACAGCTGGCTGAAGACTCAGAGGCAGGACCTGGGGAGCTTCTGCATGGAAGAGGGCAGGGCGGCCAGAGCAGAAGCTGTGCTGTGGCCAGCAGGACACACTTAAAGGCGCCAGGGCCATAGAGATGCTATAGGATGTGCTGCCTTATTTTTGTGACATGAAAACACCAGTTCTCACACACTCACTGGCAGCCTTGGATTCCCAACCACACTTGAATTATGAGGTCTTAAAACTTCCACAAATTCCCCAACTGCGAATTCTCCCAACAAGTGGGAGTTAGGGGGAGAAGAGGCTGTAAGCAGCAAGCCACACCCACGGCACAGGCATCACCATCATCCTGAGCACGGGGCCAAGCAAGGACCTGACTTTCCAATCGCCTTCTGGCCATAGCACAAAGCCCTGCAGAAAATTTCAAGGGCTACAAACAACACAGAAGTCAAAGGAGAAGGTCCATGAACTATTGTCCCACCAGAGAGCAAGAGCTGATGGAAATCTCTGCTCACAAGGCCACACACAACAAGTGCTAATTCTCAAGGAAAAGCCCAGAGGCAGACAGGCGTGAGGGCTGGCAGTGTACGGAGATTGACGGGCACACCGTCCACCCTACAGCCTGCCCAGCTTGCCCCTCCTGGCCTCGGCCACCTCTGGTGCCAGGACACACACAGCAGGAGGCCAAGACCACAGGCCACTGTGCCCACAGGCTATGAAGAGAAGCTGAGAACAGCGGCTGGCAGGATCCCAGCCCCCACCCACCTCACCCCGCAGACAAAGGTTTCACAGGTGGCCAGGAGCGGAAAACCTTGGCCTCCGCAACACAACTCTGCCCTGCCTGTTCTCCCCCCTGCAAAAGAGTCCTGCCAGTGAGGAGCAGGTGACAACAGGCCACGCCCAACAGGGGCCACACAGCTGCAAGGCAGGCTGGACAGCACAGGGAGAGAGGGTCCTGAGACCTGGGGCAGTGCAGACTCTACCTGCACATGGGGGACGTCTCCCAGGCAGAGGACAACATCCTCAACGTTGCTGAGGAATGGAAGACAGGCCCATGTGGTTGGAAAATACAACACATGCTCAGAGGTTGGAAGGCTGCCCCCAGAGGAGGAGGTGAGCTGGGGCCAGGGAGGCGCCCGCCCAGGCCAGACATCCTGCAGGGAGGAGGTGAAAGCAGGTCTGGGAAACCCGCCTTGGCGGGGGGTGACATACCAGGAGGTCAGCCCAGAAGAGACAGGGCAGGCATCCAGTCAGAGGTGGCCAGACCCTGAGACAGAGCCTCGGCCTAGGAAGAGGGTACTCGGTAAGGGAGCCGTATAGACTCAGGGTGAGATGGCCCGACCCACACCTGGAGCCAGGGTGCACTCTGCGTCACCCAGAGTTGCCCGCACCTCTGGCTCTAGGGCTGTCAAGATTCTCATCTGCGCAAGCCCACAAGGCCATGCAGAACAGCTAGTATCAGCCGCCAACCAGTGGCTGGGGCCCCAGAGCTCAACACACATTATCAGTGACCTGAAACCCGCCCAAGGAGCAGATCTAAGTGTGGGGTTTGTCCAGCAACAGCCTGGATCCCTCAGACACCACGATTCGTGGTGAGATCTGTGACGCTGGCACCAGCACTTGGTAGTTCTTTCTACTTCTGTAAATACTAGCAATTTCTCACAAGAAGTAAAAAGCCACAGGAAAGAAGTGGGAAGACTGTTGTAGACTGGGAGTCTAGACAGACATGAATGCTGACCAGATCCGAACTCAGAAAAAAATACTGAAAAAGATGTTTCTAGGACAATAGGCAAATCTGCACATGGAATAGCTAACAGACATTAGAACTGTTAGTATTTAGGAATGAAAAGTTACCACAGTTATATTAGAGCATGTCCTTGTTTAGGGGATGCATACTGAAGTGTTCAGAGATTATGTGTTGAAATGTCTATGTGACTTACTTTCAAATGGTCCAATGACAACAGAAATGTATATTTTCAAACAGAAATGTATATTTTCAAACAGAAATAGAAAACAACTAGGGCAAAATATTGACAATGGGTAGAGCTAAGCAGTAGGTATCTGGCTAAGTCACCATATGTACCACTCTAACAACTAAGATAAACGTTTTCATGACCAAAAGTTACAAACATCTGCTGTAACACGAAGTCCCAGCCAAGAGGTGGCGTTTCAGAGATGAGGCAGCTGGTGTGGGGCAGGGGTCCTCGCCTGGGGTTCCCTCCTCGGTTCCCCTGTCCACAAACCAGGGATGACTGCACCATTAAAGCTGCAGTCAACTGAACTGACATTTGCAAAGCCCTTGGGCAGTGCCCAACACACCAGGCACTGCCTCAGCGTGCAGGCACAGGCAAATGAGCATGGGGGTCATGCTGGGGTCATGAGCCCCAACACAACGTGGCTGGAGCCACTGGTCTCTTCAGGCCCTCTGTGCCAAGCTGCCGCTGGCCCCAACAGCCTCACCCTCCTCTCACCAGCCCTGCTCTGGCCCAGCCCATCTAACGCAAAGGAGACTCCCTGGGCTGAGCTGAATTATGTGCATTAAAAGTGTCAGCTTTCACGAGATGGGTTTAGAGAGAATGAAGGAGGCTTTAGCCAACCAGAGCCAAAGAGCATCCACAGAGTGGAAGGGCAGGAAAAGGGGTTTGCTGCAAAGTTTCAGAAGGGGTCATAAATTCAGAAGGTGGGACAGGGGAACTGAGGCACAGAGTGAGGAAGTAACTTATCCAAGACTGCATGGCCAGTGAGTGCTGGAGCCAGTATTCCTGCCCCCAAGGCCAGTCCAGAGTCTGCCCCAGCGTGAGGTATCTGCCTGGATAGGGCATCCTGCGTGCTGTGCGGTGTTGGGACAGACCTGCCCCCAAACCACTGCCGAAGCCAGCATCACAACAGTGCCATAAGGGCTGAGCAAGAGCAGGACGCAGGCCAGACGCGGTGGCTCACGCCTGTAATCCTAGCTCTCTGGGAGGCCAAGGCGGGTGGATCATTTGAGCTCAGGAGTTCAAGACCAGCCTGAGCAAGAGCGAGACCCTGTCTCTACTAAAAAAATAGAAAGAAATTAGCTGGACAACTAAAAATATATAGAAAAAATTAGCTGGGCATGGTAGCGCATGTCTATAGTCCCAGCTACTCGGGAGGCTGAGGCAGGAGGATCGCTTGAGCCCAGGAGTTTGAGGTTGCTGTGAGCTAGGCTGATGCCACGGCACTCTAGCCTGGGCAACAGAGTGAGACTGTCTCAAAAAAAAGTCGGCCGAGGGAGGGTCACCCTCCACGCCCCGCCTAGAGAGGGAGCCGCCAGGACCACAGCAGCACACGGTGAGGGCTCATCTCCAAAGGAGAATCACGTGCAGCCCCAGCCAGGCACCTAGGTGGGTGATCCTCCAGGGTTTCTGGAGGCCCCGGTGGAACGGCGCAGAACCTACAGGTGGCGCCTAACACAAAGCGCCCTGGTGCTGAAGGGGTGCCTCAGTGGGGGTGGGCAGAACCCACTGAAGATGCCTTCCATCAGTGAAAAGGAGGTGGTGGCACCTTGCAAGGCTGGAGAGGTGAGTCTCCCAGGGGCTTTCACATATATTTTCTCACGTGATCCACAGCTAAAACTCCTGGCAAAACTGGGAGTGGAACCAAGTTTACCTGCTTCCTTAGCCCTACCCTTTCCAAGGGGAAAACTGGCCTCAGCATTCCGCAGTGACGTCTCTCGCCACGTGGGGGGCCTGACAGTACCAGCAGAGCACATTGCCCCAGAGGTGTGGGAGAAAAAGTCAATTCCCTAACTAATAACTTGAACACCATTTTCATACAAAAACACACAGTTCTCTCACAGAAAAGAATGCCAAATTTGAATTATTGTTTAAAAGCCTGAAGCTGTGGCCACACCCCTTGGTGCCTCCTTCATCCCCTGCAGCTGTCCTCACATGCTCCTGCGACTATTTAGCTTGCAGTGTCTGTCCCAAGGCTGAGCAGGGCCACCTCTCCAGCATCTTTGTACCACAGGTACTCGACAAAGGCTTGCCGAATGAGATCAGTATGGTGAAGCACAGGATAAACAGAACCTATGACCCAGCCAGGACCTCGCCAAGCAACAGGCAGAAAGTCACAGTCAAGTAAGAAATGGTGGTGGCCACTGTGGTAATCTGGCCCTGGACGGGACTCCAAGTGGACAAGGCCTCGAGCTGACAACTCCAGAGCCTGCCCCCTCAGGACCCATGGGCCATGCAAGTGCCTGGCTCCTCCTAATGGGGGGTGCCCAGCACTCCCCAAACTATTCTCTCTGAAATTCCTCATTGAACACAGTAGCGGTCCTGTGGGGAGAGCTAGCAGCCAGACCTCCCGGAGACCCTGCCAGAACCCCACCACGGCAATACCCACCATAGCACACATCACCCAAACTGCATCCAGAATGTGACCACCAAACCACTGGCACAGGCACACCCTCTAAACTGCGAGTCCCACACACCAGGTCCTTCTCACTGGGAAGATCACACACTTGGGCCTACTTGGGCCAGGCCTGGCCAACGCTTGGCCCAGCAGCTCTCCTCACTCTTGAAGCCTCCAAGTTGGACAAGACAAGAGGGGGCCTCTCTGCCCAGCATCTCACACTTTCTTACAGGGAGTGTAGTATGTGCATGGTCTGCCTGCAGAAACAAAAATGCCTCACTTTTCCAGAGAGTTATTTTCCAGAGCTCATCTGGAACACACCTGACTACCTACAGGACAGCAAAAAAGAGTTCTGAGTGGTAATATGCGAAGAGATACTAGCAAGTTCACAACCCAAAGCACGTGTGCTCACATTTTAGGCACAGGCTGGGCTGCCAGGTTTTCCAGCATCCTGCAAGCTAGACGCAGATGATCAGAAGGAAGAGGAAAGGCTGCCACAGACAAGCCAGCCATGCAGTGAGAAGCAACCGCTGAGTCTCAGGGTGATGCCTGATGCAAAAAACTACAAAGAGGTGACCAGAACGCGGGCAGCTTAACATGAGAGTCAGCAGAACTGTGTACCTCAACAGCAGAGGAAACTAAGGCACACAACTGTCCCCAAGGCTAGCAAGTGACAGATGGGGAACCTGGGCCAGGGGAGGTGGGCCTGGTGACCATGAACACCCTGTGCTGCTCCAGGGGTGTGGGGCCTCTTGGCACCGGCCGCACTCAGAAGCCTGCTGGACCCAGCACCACTTACTGGTTACAAGCAGCTCCAAGGCAGGGCTAAGACCTGCCCTGTCCACCCCCAAAGGCCGTCTGGAAGATTGAGTGAGCTGGACACATGAAGAAGTTTTATAAACCGTAAGGTGCTGTGCCAGAGGCCAGCCTGCCGCCCAAAGTAACCCTACTTCACCATCTCAGCTGGCGCTCCCACGCAGCAGTGCCCTCGGGGCACAAGTCAGTGGAAATTCATTTGTACTGGTTAGGCCTATTCAAAAAATACAAGCTCTCCAGAAAATTTCAAGTACAAAAAGAACAGTGCAGAGGAGCCCCCTCCACCTCCTCAGCCATAAACCATCTCAGGAAAGGACCACATTCCTGCGGAGGGGTGCGGAGAAGTGGGTCAAGGGCTCTGGCGCCTGGCTGGAAAGAAGTAACTCTGGGTCTCTAGGGGTGGGGGTCTGGGCCCTGCAGGGACGCGGGTCTCTGAGGATGGGGGTCTGGGCCCTGCAGGGGCTCGGGTCTCTGGGGATGCGGGTCTGGGCCCTGCAGGGGCTCGGGTCTCTGGGGATGCGGGTCTGGGCCCTGCAGGGGCTCGGGTCTCTGGGGATGGGGGTCTGGGCCCTGCAGGGGCTCGGGTCTCTGGGGATGCGGGTCTGGGCCCTGCAGGGGCTCGGGTCTCTGGGGATGGGGGTCTGGGCCCTGCAGGGGCTCGGGTCTCTGGGGTTGGGGGTCTGGGCCCTGCAGGGGCTCGGGTCTGTGGGTGTAGGGGTCTGGGCCCTGCAGGGACTCGGGTCTCTGGGGGTAGGGGGCTGGGCCCTACAGGGATTCCGGTCTTTAGGGGTGGGGGTCTGGGCCCTGCAGGGACTCGGGTCTCTGAGGATGGGGGTCTGGGCACTGCAGGGGCTCGGGTCTCTGGGGATGCGGGTCTGGGCCCTGCAGGGGCTCGGGTCTCTGGGGATGCGGGTCTGGGCCCTGCAGGGGCTCGGGTCTCTGGGGATGGGGGTCTGGGCCCTGCAGGGGCTCGGGTCTTTGGGGATGCGGGTCTGGGCCCTGCAGGGGCTCGGGTCTCTGGGGATGCGGGTCTGGGCCCTGCAGGGGCTCGGGTCTCTGGGGTTGGGAGTCTGGGCCCTGCAGGGGCTCGGGTCTGTGGGTGTAGGGGTCTGGGCCCTGCAGGGACTCAGGTCTCTGGGGGTAGGGGGCTGGGCCCTACAGGGATTCCGGTCTTTAGGGGTGGGAATCTGGGCCCTGCAGGGACTCGGGTCTCTGGAGGTAGGGTCTGGGGAACATGCAGGATCTTGGGACTCTCAGGGGCCCTGAGGGACGGGCAGGGGATCTCTGGGCTCTCGGGCCCGGCGGATGCTCACCGGTCGCCACATCTCCCCGGCGCCGCTCTGCTTCGCTCCGGCCCCGCGCCGCCTCGTATTTCAGCCCAGCAGTCCCTGCGGGAGGGAACGCAGTGCGCACGCGCGCGCTACCGCCCACAAGCCCCCGCCCCGGCAGCGGTGGGCAGGGACTGGAGGTCACGCCCCGGCCTGCCCTCTGCAGCGGAGCAGCGTCCCCTGGCGGCCAGCGGCAACTTAGCGTCTGGCGCCGGGCCCGCGCCCGCCAAGAGCCACGGATTCGAGTCTTGCACTCGCCACGGGGCACTGTGCCCTTCCCGGACCAGTCACAGGTAGTCTGGGTGCAGCGAGAAGCAGAGGGTTGAGGCGTGGGAGGCTAGGGCTCCCCGAGGTCTTCTCGGCCCCGTGCTGTGTGATTGAGGAGGATCTCTTTAACTTGCTCAGGACCGGCTTTCCTCGTCACTCACAAGCTTAGATACGGTCGTGGTCAGGTGCAGCTTGGGTTGACTCCAGCGTTGCCGTGGGCACTGCTGGGTGCCAGGCGCCTCCAGGCCTCTCCTTCTGGCAGCCAGGACCCTCGTGTAGCCTGGCCGCCCTGCCGCGGCCCCGAGTTCCTGGATTCTCCACACTCGCTTAGCCTACTCACACTGACCGCTTGGGAAAGCGCCTGGCCCCCGGGCAGCTCTTACATCAGGGAAGCAAGCCCAGGCTAGGGGCCAGGAGGGCCATGCAGGAGGGGGGTTAGGCGAAGACCCTCGGGCCAGGGCGCAGCGCCTGCCAGGGTACCAGGGAGCCAGAGGGCAGCAGGGCCCCCCATGCCACCTCCTCCTGCCCACCTGAGAGGGCTGCTCCTCTGGGCCCTGCACCTAGCCAGGCCCTAGACAAAGGGTGGAGCTGGGATGTCTGGGTTGGGGGCTGTAAGAGCAGGTGGGTGTGCAGTGGGCAGGGCAGAGGATTCAAGGTGCCCTGACCTCAAGATGGGGATGGGAGGCATGGGGCATTCAGGACTGAAGCCATTCCACTGTAGTGCCCACTGGAGTGTGGACCCCAGAGGGACAGCCCATGGGGAAGATGACTGTTAGGTCCTTGCCCCTACGAGGCTAAGCCTGTACCATGGCACAGGCCAGCAAGAGGCCTCAGGCAGTCTGGCAGGGGCCCGTGTGGATGGGACTCAGGGTCCACCTGAAGGTCTTGGGCCATGGAAGCCTCTCAAGGCGCTGGGACACCTGTACAGGCCCAAGAGGGCTGTGAGCACCCCGAACACAGAAATTGAAATTTCCCAGCAAGCAGTGTGGCTTCCGGCCGATGGGGCTGATTCAGAAAGTTACTACCACGTAGCATTGCTGGTGCCAGATGTCAGGATTCATACGTGAGTCCGTGCAGTCACATCAGTAGCTCAGACTCAGGAGAAATGGGGGTGGGGGTGGGGAGGTGTTGGCTTTGCAAAGCAGATGACACGGGCTCCACAGAGCAGCAGAGAGCCATGCTTCAGGAGGTGAGTGGATGGGATTTGGAGATGGGTGGATATGGCATGGAGAGAGAAGAAAGTAGCTGTCTGGAGAGCCCAGGACCTGGCTGGAGGCAACAGGGTGCAAGGGGTGGTATGCCCCAGGCCCAGAAGGCAAGGACAACCCTCATGCCTGGGCTCCTCCCCTTCCTCCCCCTCCCCACACCTCCTCCTTACCATCCTCCTCCTTCCACCTCCTCCACTATACTCTTCCTCCCCACAACTCCTCCCATATCTCCTCCTCTCCCCCCACACCTCCTCCTCCCCTCTCCTCTTCCCCCCCCACACCTCCTCCTCCCCTCTCCTCCTCCTCTAACTCCTCCTCCCCTTTCCCACTCCTCCTCCTCCTCTACCCCTTCTTCCTCCTCCTATCCCTTTTCCTCCTCCCCACACCTCTCCTACTCTTCTCACATGGCTCAAACCAAGGGCATCTCTTCCATTGGGTGGTCCCTGGCCCTGGCAGAGCCAGCACCTCAGTCCCTCTCTCACGCCACTGGCTGCTGTTTGCCTACCTCACATGCAAAATACCCGTCATCCCCAAGGTAATGCATTCTGGGCTCCCTATGCTGGCTGAACACAGGCAGCTGTCCTCAGTGATCCTTTGTCCCCTTAGGGCAGTATGTGGTCCAGTCTTTACTCCCTCATCCCCAAAGTCCAGGCTGGCTTGGCCAAGTAGACCTGGAGCCCCTCACAGAGCCAGGCTTTCTGGAGTGTACTCAGTTGCACACATTTGACCTCCTGCATCACCCTACACTGATTAATGGACCAGGGCAGTGCATCCGTGTGGGCTGACACGTAATGCTCCAGGCATCTGTGAAGTGATGATGTAGGCAAGGTGTGAGCTGCACAGCAGGATAAGCTGTCCCTTGCCCTGTCCCGGCCTGCAGGGCTTTATTCTGGATAGACAGCATATGCCCTGGACTGAATGTGGGCACCATGCCCCAGGTGGTGCTGTGGGGAGTGAGCATCCCAAAACTGGGGCCGCTGGGCCCAGGGGGCACCAAGAAAAACCTTCCCCTGTCCCAAATGACCTTGTCTCCTGCTCCCTCACCCTCAGCAACACTCCAGATCCCAGGCCTCCGCTCTCAGCCCATCTCCCCCATTTCCCAGCACCCCCATGTCCCCCAAACATGGTGTTCCCAGTCCCCTTGGGCTACAAAACTACTATGAGAGCAGAAAGAGTGTAAATAGGCATGAGGAAGCATGACTTTCACACAGGTATAAAATGAGCATGTGTGTAGTGGCTGGAACAGTGTCCCCCAAGAAGGACTCACTCCAAGTCCTAGCTCCAGAGCCTGCACAGGAGATGTTATTTGGAAATAGTACCTTCACAGACATAACCAAGTCGAGGATCTCTAGAAGAAATCATTGTACATTAGGTTGGACCCCAAATCCAATCACTGGAGTCCTTACTGAGAAAGGAGAGAAAAATGAGGACACTGAAAGAAAGGCCACGAGACAATGGAGAAAGGATTGGAGTGAAAGGACCCAGGCCAAGGAGCCTGGATGGCACCAAAGCGGGAGGAGACCCAGAGGGTTCTTCCCAGAGCCTCAGGAGGAACCAGCCCTGTGGACACCTTGATTTCAGCCTTTTGGTTTTTAAAACTGTGAGAGAATAAATTTCTGACATTTTAAGCCACCAGGTTTGTAGTAATTTGTTCTGGCAGCACTTTGACAACAAGGACAGTGTGTCAAAGGTTTATTTAAATCATTAACTAATGGGCCAGATGTGGCTCACACCTGTAATCCTAGCACTCTGGGAGGCAGAGGAAGGAGGATCACTTGAGGTCAGGAGTTCGAGACCAGCCTGAACAAGAGTGAGACCCCGTCTACTAAAACTAGAAAAAATTAGCCAGGCGTGGTAGTGCACACCTACAGTCCCAGCTACTCAGGAGGCTGAGGCAGGAGGGTCGCTTGAGACCAGGAGTTTGAGGTTGCTGTGAGCTATGATGACACCATGGCACTCTAGCCCAGGCAACAGAGTGAGACAAAAAAAAAAAAAAGGCTAAATCATTAACTAATGAAAAAACAGTTCAAAGAAGTTCAAGAACCATGAATTTATATGAAGTAAAGGAATACTAAAATGGACTTAAAAATAGATGTAAGACCAGCTTTTTCCACAGGAAAAACAATGGAACCTCCATTGGACCGAAATTACTCACATGTCTACAAAAAGGAATTGTTGGCAATGCTATCAATTATCTGTAATTTACATATTTGTAAAATAGATAAAGACAGTGAGAGGCAGGAACCTGGTAGAGTCAAAATCAGATAACCTGGAAAGGTGTGCTCTAAAAATGGGTACTTTTCCACTGGAAATGCCGGCAATGTATCTTTCTTGCTTATTCCATAGTTTAAAGTTTTCATTACTGACTCCCCATCTTCACTTTTTCTTTTTCTTTTTTGAGACAGGGTCTCACTCTGTCACCCAGGCTGGCGTACTTGCTTGAGCCTAGGAAGTGAGCTGTGATCTTGCCACTGCACTCCAGCCTTGGTGACAGAGTAAGAACCTGTCTCAAAAAAAAAAAAAAAATACAGTTATCATATTGCACAGCAATTCCATTCCTGGGTGAAATGAAAACACATCCATACAAAAATCTAATCTATTCTACATGAATGTTCATAGCAGCATTCTTTATAATAGCCAGTGGAAACAACCAAAATATCTATCAATTAATAAATGGCTAAATAAAATGCAATACATCCATACAGTAAAATATTAGTCAGCAACAAAAAGGAATAAAGTACTGACACATGCTACTGCAGGGATGAGCCTTAAAAACATGTTAAGTGGAAGAAGTCAGTCATGAAAGTCCACATATGTATGATTCCATACATATGTGTGAAGTGCATAAGGGCACAGAGACAGGAGATAGAATAGCAGCTGCCTGGGGCCAGGGACAATGGAAAGGTAGTGAGGGACTGGCTAAAGGGTATGTGAATGTCTTAAAGTTAGATGGTAGTAAAATTGCACAACTCTGCTAATATATTAAAAACCAGTGGGTCGTGCCTAGGCATGGAATTGCTGGGTGGTATAGCAGCTCTATGTTTGACATGTTGAGGGACTCCAGACTATTTTCCAGTTAGATCTTTTCTTTTATTTATTTGCCATTTGTATATCTTCTTTGGAGAAATGTCTATTCAATCTTTTGCCCAATTTTTAATTAGGTTATTTACCTTTTTTATCACAGAGTTGTGAGACTTCATTATATATTTTAGATACAAGTTCTAATCAGATAGATGATTTGCAAATATTTTATTCACTTTCTTGAGAGTCTTTTTTCTTTCTAAAACTTTATTTCTCTTATTTTTTATTTTTTGCCCAGCTGATACCTTGATTTCATTTTCTTAAAAATTGATTTTAGGCTGGGTGCGGTGGCTCACACCTGTAATCCTAGCACTCTGGGAGGCCAAGGCGGGTGGATCATTTGAGCTCAGGAGTTCAAAACCAGCCTGAGCAAGAGCGAGACCCTGTCACTACTAAAAAATACAAAGAAATTAGCTGGACAACTAAAAATATGTAGAAAAAATTAACCAGGCATGGGGGCGCATGCGTGTAGTCCCAGCTACTTGGGAAGCTGAGGCAGGAGGATTGCTTGAGCCCAGGAATTTGAGGTGGCTCCCTGCCCAAGGTGATGTCATGGGGCCTGGCTCCAGGGCTCTCAGCGTGGAGGGCAGCACACTTCTTTATTTTTCTGAATTAAGAGCCACCATCCCCTTCCCCACCCTACCCACTAAGCCAGCAGTCAGCCAAACTCAGCCACCAGAGGGCCTGCCCCTCCCCACTGCAGTGCTGGAACCCTGTGGTTCCAGGCTGGTCAGATGGGGTGGTCTGTTCTTCCATTCTTGAGAGTTAACACCAGGGCTGGTGCTGAAGCAAACCGCGGGAGTTGAGTTGGGGGTCTGAAGGCTGGGAAATTTGGGTAACCGGAGAAGTCAAGGCTTGGGATGCCGGCTAGGTACTGGAGTAATTGGAGACGAGGATCTGGGGGTCTGGGACTGAGAAAAATGGGTAACCGTAGAAAGCAGGCTGGGCAGATTGGGAAGACTGGGGATCCTGGGGCTCCAAGTCCATGGGGGTGTGGCTTTAGGCACAGCTGGATCCAGGTGATCCCAGGATGTTTTCAGGGTTCTGCCTCTCTCCACCTCTTGCCCCTGCCTGCCTTCAATCTCAGGTGGGCTCCCTGAATATCTGAGTAGTCTTTACAGCTCTCAAAGCAACTCATGCCCCTCAGACAGATCGCACCGTGTCCTCTGACTTATTTATTGCACAGATGGGTGGGAGGACTGGCACTGTGCCTGGAGGATAGGTCACACACCCAGCCACAGGGTGGCTGGGACTGGGCAGGGGGTGCTGTGATCACTCCCCTGGAATCTGCAGTGAGGATCAGGCCAGTTCTCAGACTAAAGGAAGCCCAAGTAGCCCCACATGGGTGGGCAGCAAGTTCCCCAGAGGGGGTAGGGGTGGCCAGAGAGCCTTAAAAGACCATTATCCCATGTCCCTGCATCAGGCAATCGGGTCTCTGAGAAGACCCAAATCAAAGGGCATGACTGTCCCTTCACCCAAGTGTCACCTGCAGTTGCATCAGAACCCACACCTGTCTCGGGACTCCACTGAGCTGACACCCACAGGACTGCAGGAAGGTCAAGGCTCTACCTTCAGTCTTCAGTCAAAGCCAGGTGAGCCTTGTCCTAGCACTCACGGGTCAGCTCAGGTGAGACGGCCACACACCTGGGACAGGTCTGGTTTCGAGGAACCAAAGGGACTTCTCCTTGTGGTGGGACAAGGAACAGTGAGCCTTGTGGTTCAGACTTTGCTACTGCTCAGGGGACAGCCCTCTCTGCGAGGACAGCCAGGTGCCTTAGGCCCTGCCTCAGCTGCTGCCTTCCCTATGCAGTCTCCTCCAAACTCTCCCAGCACCAGGACTGAGGGAGCCCCTTGGGCTGGGTTGTGAGCCTTGGAGCCTCTGGCTAGCTGCTGTCCAGCTGGAGGTGGAGGGAGCCCTGACCTGGGCAGGCCAGCAGGCAGGGCCATCCTGCCTCCTGAGGGACGCCCCTGGGCTCAGTCATGGGAAACCATGAGTGAGTGGCTCTCAAGGACTTGTCCCTAGCATCTTCCTATTACTTTGACGCCTGCCCCATTTCCTACAAGGCATCCACAGGAAGCCCTTGGAAACTTCAAAGGGCAGTGGTTTCCTCAGACCATCCACCTGCAGCCCCTGCCCCTGGGCTCAGGGCCACCTGCCCCCTTCTCTCTGGGTCATGCATGTCCCCCCCAGGGTCAGGCAGAGCCAGACTCCTGTGTGACCCTAGTGACTGGTACACCCTGCACAAACACACACATGGGCAGAGTTCCATGAATGTCTCTGATCACTGCCCAGTGGGAGGGAAGACAGGAAGGAGCTGGGAGTGGTTCCACCAGCTCCCAGCCCAGAGTGGACAGGAAAGGGCAGGCCCCCAGCACCTCAGGACCGGTGCCAAGAGGGTTGAGACCCAGGCCTGCTGCCAACCCCAATGCCTCAGCCTCCCCTCTCAATCTCTCCCTGCTCTCCCAGCAACATCTGAGGCTCACACCCAACCTGCCAGTCCCCAACCCCTAGAGCCCTTCGGTGCCTGCCCACCTGAAAGTGGAGCAGCCTTGTCCAGCCACCCCTACCCTGGCCTCCTCAGGCAGTCAGCCAGCACTCTAGGAGGCCAGGGCCAAGCCTGGGGCTCTGGCCCCTCCCCAATCCAGAGGCTCTGTTCTTCCCGCCACAGCCCTCTTGCTCAGATGGCCCTGCCAAGATGGGAAGCAGGGCTGAAGGGGGAGGAAGAGTAGGCCCTTCAAAGGCCGACGTGCAGGACTAGTCAAGGACAGGAGGCTTCTGAAGTTTAGAAAGGACATCCGGAGAGTGGAACAATCAGGGGTGGAGGGCAGCCAGCAGGCGCAGGAGCCAGTCCCAAGTGCCTGCACCCCCACTACTCATAGCTGCAGGAACCCTGTGTCTGTGAGGATGGAGCTGTGATGCCAGGACAGTCACACCGATCACAGCTCGATGTCCTGCCTCCCTGGGAGGCTGAGTTCCCCATGGACCACTCCTTTCCACAGGCCTACAAGGTGGGGGGCATGCAACGCAGGCCCAGGCTCCTGCCCTGGCAAAGCCTCCTCAATACCTTGTTCTGGATCCTTGCCGCCCTTTTGCCTGGTTCAGGTGCTCTTTCTGATTCATTTCCACACAGCTCCAGCCCCTTGTGCAAGAGCCCAAGAACTGCCCAGCCTGGGATATGCTGGTCAGTGGCAAGGCCATGCTCCCTGCAGATGCCTACAAGCACGGCCCAGACTGCTCAGGACAGGGCTATCCGCCAGCAGCGCAGGGAAGAGGCAGCTGCAGCCGGGTCTGCCTGAATAGTGGGTGTGGGGCCTTTGGGGATCCAACTGCAGGAGGAGCTAAAACCTATAGAAGCTGGTGGCTGGGGTAGGGGGTGCTCTTAGGCCGAAGGCTGAGACAGGCTAGAACCTCACACCCCATCTCTTCCAAGTCCCTCTCACAGAGCCCCTTCTGTACCTGGAACTCGCACTGAACCCCTGGTGTCAATCCCCTGGCAGGATGCTCCCAGAAAGCCAGTGGGCAGCAGTCATTCCAGGTCCCAGGGGTAGACTTCAGTGTGTCACAGCCCAACCAGCCTGGCCTTCATGCCCTTGTGATGCTGCAGGGAAGAGAGCCTGCTGCTTCTCGGCAACCATACTGCCTCTGACCACCACAGCCCGCAGCCTGTGTGAGCCTGGAGCTAGCCTGCGCCCTCACTCAGGGCGGGTCCAAGAAGCACCAGGGAGAGCAGTGGGGTGGGAGAGGGGTGTGTCTGGGCTCAGAAGGCGTGACACCAGGATCTGTGAGACTCACCTGCCCAGAAAAGCTGTGCCAGGACCCTGGCAAGGGACAGCTCTAGTTCTCAGAGGCGTCTGCACAGGAGATGCTCACAAGACTAAGAACTCCTACTCTCTGAGTAAGAATGTTTTACTGTCCAAATTCCATGTAGGTTCCCAGCCCAGGGGCTTAGCCCACAGCCCCAACCCAGCCCTGGCTCCAGTCCTGGTCTTTGTTCTCGGTGCCTGAAGTGCCAGGGTCTCCTGTGGAGTGTGCAGGTGTCTCTGAGTGTGCCATGTGGGGGGCCTCTCTGGGCCACAGGCACTCAGGCCTGTGGCAGCCTCAAAGTGAAGACAGGAGTGGAGTGAGGACCCCTCCTGCCCAGGCTCAGGGGCCACAGGGGTCCACACAATCCTTTCCGCTGTGGAACACGTGGTAGATGCTGGTGGGAGGGAACATAGCGACAGCGCCGAGCAGAGAGCCCACCTGGATGGCCACACCAGCTGCCAGCAATGCTCGCTGGCCCCCACCGTGCAACAGGGAGCTGACTGCCACCTTCACATATGAGAACACGCCCAGACACAGCACCCACGACAGCACCTGAGAGGGGACACAGCAGCAGGCTGACCATGAGAAGCCCCTGCTCCAGGGCAAACCTGCCTCCCATTTCATGTCCCTGCTGTACTCACCACAAGGACCACCCCTGCAGACGTGCCCACTAGGGGTGGACAGGGGCTCAGGACTGCCAGTGCCATCAGGTAGGCTCCAAAGAGCATGCCCAGTAGAGAGAGACCGTTTAACCCTCCCAGGGACCTGCCAGGGATGAGCAGAGACTCAGGGCTGGCTGTGCCAGGACTTGGTCTTCATCCCTTGGTCACTTCCACCCGCCAAGGGATTTGGGGCCCCTTGCGTACCTGCATAGCACACCCATGGCCAGGAAGCAGGCGACGGGGTTGGCGGCACTGCCCAGCACCACAGCCAGGTGATAGGCCAGGCGCCCGTAGGGCAAAGAGGAAAAGCTCTGTACTGCAGGCAGCACGCCATTGGTCAGTGCATTGGTGACAGCCAGCAGGCCCAGCAGGCAGGCACTGCGGGCCGAGAGCAGCCGATAGGCCTCAGGGTCTGGGCCAGGGGTGGTGCCTGCCACCTGGCTTGGTGGCTCCTGCAACAGCGAGACCTCTTTCTCCTCCTCCTCCTCTGCTCCTGGGGCTCCCACCTGCAGGCCAGGCCCTGGGCCCCCTGTGGGTGCAGATGGTGGTGACGGCAATAGCAGAAGGAGACCCTGGAAGGCGGCAGCTGAAGTGACCAGAAGGGCAGTAAGTGCCCAGAAGAAGGTGCTGGCAGAAAAATGCTCAGGGAAGTTCAGTGGGGGACCAGGGGTACCATTGGTGGGGGCTGGTGGGCATTCGAGGCGGCCCACACCCTGCACTAGGGCCAGCACACAGGGCAGCAGGGCGCTGAGACCCTGACCCAGGAAGAAAGACCGGAGGAAGGGAGGTGGCAGGTGGCTCAAGAAGGGCAGGAAAGTGACATTAGAGGCACAGGAAGCCATCGCCAGCACGAAGGCCAATGCTAGGAAGGCCACGGAGTGGAGCTGCCCTGCTACTGGGGCTACCTGGCGCCACAGAGGGGCCAACAGGGCTGTGCCCACCATGCTTAGCGCCTGCACCACCTGTATGGGGACCCGCTCGCCCTTGTCCAGGGTCAGCCGCCTCCACAGGGTCACCACCAGCAGACCCAGGTTCCCCAGCGCAACACACACAGAGAGGTATGCGGGGAGGCTCCAACCTGTAGGGAAGGGGATTGGCCGTGTCAGCGGCACGACAAAGAGCAGCCTCAGCCCACCTTCCTGGGCACACCTGCTTTGGCTTCCCTGCACCTCCCTCCCACTCACCCTCCGGAAGGTCTTTTACCACCACAGGCAGCTCCACCCAGATCCCGTTGACCGCAGCCCACGAGCCCATGCCGAAGAGAGCCACCAGCAGGTGGGTCAGTGCCAGACGACCTAGCGTGGGTGCTGCCATTCAGCCCAAGGCTGGGCCCTCCAGGACAGGGCAAAGATCACAGCCAACTCTTTCCCCACCCAGGTCCAGAGACGTTTTGGCTCTTCTGAGAACTGAAGATCTCTTCCAGCTTGAGGGAAACAGACAGGCGTGCGGGACGGATTGGAATCGGAATCGACTCCCAGGACCAGAGGAACTGGAGGGAGCGCCGGAGGCGGGACCGGGGGCGGGGCTGGGCGCGGCTGAAACTACCGATGCCGGCAGGGAGAGAAGTCAGCCCAGGGCGCCGCGGACCCCGGGAAGGGAGCTGATCCTCCTACCCACGGAGGACCAGGGCTCCGAGTTGCCAGAACCACCAACATCACCCTCACCTGCCAACGGACCCCGGGACAAGGCGCCGCTCGGGTGGCACGCACGCCCCAGGGCTTGTGCAGTACCCAGGACTGCAGGAGCCAAGTCAGACTCCCGGCGGGGCCGCGCGCGCTCTGCCCAGGGGCCGCCCCCTCGCCGCATTAGGTGGGCGCCCTGGAAGCCACCCCGTGCGCCGGGGGCCCAGCACATCGCGCGCTACCCGACTGGCAGTCGGCTTTCCCGCCACGCGGGGGCGCCGCCCCAACCCGGAGCCCGCAGGGCTGGGGTTCAGCAGGGCAGGGCGGAAGCCGGTACCTGCAACTCACCAGCCGGGCCTCCGGGACTCCGCTAGCAGGCCCGCCCCCACCACGTGGCCCAGGCCGGAAGCCCCGCCCCGAAATCGCGTGCCGGAGAGCTGGGCATCTTGCTAGCCTGAGGGGCGGGGAATGGGTCGGAGTGCCCCGCCCCTTCCGCGCACGGCCGCGCCCCTTCCGTTCAACTTGGGTGGGCCCTGGAGCGGCGTCGGCGGCCATGGCTACTCGGGCCGCCCGGCAGGCCTGGCGCAGAGGTCGTGTTACGCCGCTGGCCGGCGCGCGGGTCCGCTCGGCTGAGGACTGGTGGTGGGATCGGCTGGCGCCGAGTGGCTCCGGGTGCCACCTGCTGCAGTCGGACAGCATGTTGCTGGTGCTGCCCGGCCCAGGGCCCGCCCGCGCCCGCACGAAAAGGCGAGCCGCCCGCCGCGCTCAGCGGCAGCCGCACCCGGGCCCTCGCGCCGCAGCTGCGAAGCCCAGAGCCACGTCCCGGCCGGAGCCGGCGGCCGCGCCCGAGCAGGGGCCCGACGCTGGCTGGGGAGACCGCATTCCCTTGGAAATCCTGGTGCAGATTTTCGGGCTGCTGGTGGCAGCCGATGGGCCCATGCCCTTCCTGGGCAGGTAACACTGCACCCACAGCCCCGGCCTGTCGAGCGCAGCGGCTTGGACCGCAAGTGGTCCGAGCGGGTGGCCAGGGCGGGGGCAGAGAGCGAACGCGTCTGAGCGCGGATACACTGGTGCTCAGACGTCTATCCGGGAGCTCAGTCTTTCTGGGGGTCCATTTGGAGCCCCAGGAGCCGGGCTTTGAGCTGAGGTGTCCACCACGCTGCGAGTTGCGGGGCAGGTACCCTCTTAGGAAGCCTATGGTGGCAGCCGGTAGGGGCTTCGCCCTCGAAAGACCCGGCACCCTCAACAGAGCTGTCCTCCCAGGGCCGCGCGCGTGTGCCGCCGCTGGCAGGAGGCCGCCTCCCAACCCGCGCTCTGGCGCACCGTGACCCTGTCGCCCCCGCTGGCTAGCCGCCCTGCCAAGGGTGGAGTCAAGGCGGAGAAGAAGCTCCTTGCTTCCCTGGAGTGGCTTATGCCCAATCGGTGAGGGGTTCCCTCTTTTCTTTATCCCCTCGCTCCATCTCTGTGGTGTGTGGCAAGCCCTAGGCCCCTTCTGTCTTCCTGCACCAAGGTGTTGGGTGGGGAGGACTCCAACAGGAGGGGCAACGTGGGGATACTAGTGCAGTTCTGCCTCTGCTGTCGGCCCAGGTTCTCACAGCTCCAGAGGCTGACCCTCATCCACTGGAAGTCTCAGGTACACCCCGTGTTAAAGGTGAGAGCTCCAGGATACCTTACACACCAGCCATGACCCACTGGGGTTGTCCAGTACTCTAGGAAGTAGGTCAGGCACCTTAGGGCCCAACGCTACCCCATGGGAATGCCTGCCTGCTTTTCCTCTTGTCTCCTCCAGCAGGGAGGTCTTGGAGGTAGGAGCACCCAGGTAGGCCTGGCATGGGCAGAACAGAGGTCATAGCTGAGGCTGTTGAGTGGGGTGGTACCATCCACCAGTTTCTTTCCCCTGTGAACCTTAGCCTGCCCTCCCCCAACTCCAGTTGGCCCTCTGTCTTCCCAAAGCTGGTAGGTGATTCCTGTCCTCGGCTCACTTTCCTCAAGCTTTCAGACTGCCATGGTGTGACCACTGATGCTCTGGTCATGCTAGCCAAAGCCTGCCGTCAGCTCCACAGCCTGGACCTACAGCACTCCATGGTAAGCCCTGTGTGTCAAGGAGCCCTGACAAAGACTGGGCTGAAATGACAGGTTTCTTGTGCTGGGTACCCAGGTGGAGTCCACAGCAGTGGTGAGTTTTTTGGAGGAAGCAGGGCCCCGAATGCGCAAGCTATGGCTGACCTACAGCTCCCAGACAACAGCCATCTTGGGCGCGCTGCTGGTAGGTTGGCGATGGGCAGGAGCAGAACCAGATGCTGAGCTGGGGACTGCCAGGATGCTGACTCTGGTGTCCCCCCCGCCCCTGCAGAGCAGCTGCTGCCCTCAGCTCCAAGTCCTGGAGGTGAGCACTGGCATCAACCACAATAGCACTCCCCTCCAGCTGCCTGTTGAAGCACTGCAGAAAGGCTGCCCCCAGCTGCAGGTACTTGATGCCCCACTCCTCCCACCTGTCATCTCCCCCCCGGTCTGCAGCCTAGGCCTCACCCCCAGGTGCTGCGGCTGCTGAACCTCACGTGGCTGCCCAAGCCTTCCGGGAGAGGGGTGGCTCTCGGACCAGGCTTCCCCAGCCTTGAGGAGCTCTGCCTCGCCAGCTCCACCTGCAACTTTGTGAGCAATGAGGTCCTGGACCGCCTGCTCCACGGTTCCCCCAACCTGCGCCTGCTGGATCTTCGAGGCTGTGCCCGTATCACGCCTGCTGGCCTGCACAATCTCCCATGTCAGGGTCAGCTGTGCCTGGGTGGTGGCTGGGCAGATGAAATGTGGGGACTCTTGCCTGCCCTGCTGCTCATGCTCACTCCTCTCACCTTAGAGCTGGAGCAGCTTCACCTGGGCCTGTATGGCATGTCAGACCGGCTGACTCTAGCCAAGGAGGGCAGTCCCCTGTTGACCCAGAAGTGGTACCACACCCTGCGGGAACTGGACTTGAGTGGCCAGGGATTCAGTGAGAAGGACTTGGAGCAGGCCCTCGCTGCCTTCTCAGGCACCTCTGGGGGCTCACACCCAGCCCTGTGTTCCCTTAACCTCAGGGGTACCCGGGTCACACCAAGCACGGTCAGGTCAGCACCCCCTCCCCTGGTCCCTTAGAGCCACTACACTTATCTCCCTGTCTGCCTGGGGCCCAAAAGTGCTGTCCTTTCTGGCTTGTGGCCTCCAGGGGTCTGAGAGAGGAGCGCATGCCCTGCGTGGCCACCCAGGGGTACTGGGATTGGCCTTGATGGCTGTGGGTGGCAGAGGCAGGTGTGCAGCAGAAGCAGACAGGGCTTCCTAGCCTGGCCCAGCCCTTCTGTGGCCTGGATCTTCTGGGCAGCAGCTCAGCTCCCCTGGCCTGCTCTGCCTCCACAGCTCTGTGGTCAGCAGCTGCCGAGGCCTGCTGTACCTCAACCTGGAGTCCTGCCGCTGCCTTCCCAGGGGCCTGAAGCGGGCCTACCGGGGCCTTGCGGAAGTCCAGTGGTGTCTGGAGCAGCTGCTCACCACCCCTCCCTCCCCGCACTAAGCAGCTACACACCTCAGAGGCCTCAGCCAGCCTGCCCCACCCTGTGTGCTTCCCCAGTTTTGAATATTCGAGCATTTTGTTACAATAAAACATTTTTTAGGAACTCTGCCTGGTCTTTGGGGTAGGGTTGAGGAGCCGGGGGTTATAGCTGATGGAGCCACTGGGGGCTACAGCTGGCCCAGAGGCTATGTGTTGTGGCGGTGGGGGTGGGGTGGTCCCCAGCGGGCTCTCAAGCCTACCCTGGCCACCTTTTGCCTGCTCACTGCTGGGCTTGAATCTTGGGCTGAGAGGAGTTGTCCATGGTTGGAGGGGGCAGAGGTTCCCATGGAGAGGTGGGGCCCTGCTCAGCATGGGGATTGGTGAGGACTGCCTGCCTGCAGATTTGTCTGCAGCTTAGACGTGGCATGTCCAGCCATCCACCCTTCAGATGAAGACCAAACCGGGCTGCACAGCGTGTCTCCAGTGGGGCAGAATCTGACCGGGAAGCGCACGTCCACCGCAGGGCCTGGACTGGGACTCCCCAAAGGAGTGGTCAACAGAACGGCTCCTTCTAGAACCTGCTTCCTGGAACTTCTAGAACCCGTGCGCCGCCCAGCCTGGACCACTGCCTGGCCTCACTGCCCTGCCCGTCGCTTGCGAGATCCTGCTCCTTCCTGAACCGCAGCCCTGGAGAATTTGATCTCCCAGGTGGGAGCATGACTGTGGGCAGTGGGTGGTGGTAGCGGGTGAAGCCGCCAGGCTGACGCTTCTGCCTGACCCAGACCCCTAAGGGCCGGGCCAGCAGCCTGCCCACTACCTCTGGCGGCAAGCACTTCCAGCTCTGGGCCCTAGGACTCTTCTGCACCGAGCGCCACCTGGCCAGTCGTCTCAAGCACAACAGTTTCTTCCCGTTCACGCAGCAGCAGCCAGACGGTGCGCGCGGGCGGGGCGGGGCGAGACTCCGGGGAGGAGGGGGCCGGGCCGGAGGCCTGAATAGGGCGAGGCCAGGTAGGCAGGGCCAGAGCCCTGGGCGGGACCGGCCGGTGCCCTCGGGGGCCCAGACACCGCAGGCGGGATAATGCCGCTGCCCGGAGCCCTGAGCTGGCGGGCTCTTGCTGGCAAAGCCCTAGCACCGCCACCCCCGGCTGCGGGCATGGGTCAGCAGTCCTCACGCGCCGTCACACGCCGCCCCCAGTCTTTGTCCTCGAGTACTACCTGGACACTTTGTGGAAGGGGACGCTGCTCTTCGTCGTCTGCGTGATCCTGGT
The DNA here is from genome assembly GCF_020740605.2 of Lemur catta. NCBI lineage: Eukaryota > Metazoa > Chordata > Mammalia > Primates > Lemuridae > Lemur > Lemur catta. Next base: position 22,964,737 of record NC_059136.1, read on the forward strand.
CAGCTTCAGCTCCCTAAGACAGGTTGGAGGTCCTGGGCCCTACCCCACGCCCTTCCTCCCCTGAGGGCTGGACCGGACGCTCCGCACCAGCTCCGGAAGTACCCCTGCCCCGCCCCCCGAGCGCCCGCCTCCGCCCGCGCAGCTCAGACGGTTCCCGCGGCGCCCGCAGGTGCAGGAGCAGGAGACTTGGGGCTTCCCTATGTACGGCATGGGCGTGGGCCTGTGGCTCATCGTCTCGTCGCTGCCGCGGCGCCGCCTGGTGCTCAACCACACGCGCGGCATGTACCACTTCTCCATACAGGGCCGCACCGTGTGCCAGGGCCCCATGCACCTGGTCTACGTGCGCCTGGCGCTCAGCTCCGACGGTGACGCCCGGGACAGGCGGACGGGGGAGGCTGTGTCAGGGAGAGGGAGGCTGCTGGGGAGCGGGAGGGGCGGACAGGCCAGCCCGCTGCCCCGCCCCCGTCCCAGAGGCCCCCGGCTGAGTCCGCGCCCCTCCCCAGCCCACGGGAGGTGCTTCTTTCAGCTGGTCCTTGGCGGCCACAGGCTGGAGCCGCTGGTGCTGGTGCAGCTGTCGGAGCGCTACGAGGTGAGTCCCGCGCCTGACATGACCCCTCCTCAGGACGGAATGACACCGACCACTGTTTAGTTTCTTTGGATGGGGCCATTTCCCACGCAAAGGGTAAATACAGTGCGGTCCTCCGCGCTGGGAGCCGGCGGAGCGGGCGCTGGGCTGCAGGCGGGGCCGGGAAGGCGGCTGGTCAGGGGAGGGAAAGCCTAGAGGGCGCGGCGGCGGGGCCAGTCCTGTCCCGGTCAGAGCGGACAGCCACCCGCTCCGACAGCAAATGGAATACCTGGGCCGTTACATCGCTGGGAAACTCAACATTAACTACTTCGACTACCTGGCCACGTCCTACCGGCACGTGGTCCGCCACTGGCCGCTGGGGACTGCCTTCAGCCCAGGCATCGTGTTGCGCAAGGACCGCGTCTACAACAGGCCGAGTCTCTCTCCGTCTGACCTGGAGGTGTGACTCTGAAGCCTGTACTCCCCCTCTTCCCCACCCCAAGGACTGTGCTCTCCATTGCCCTGTAGCCTCCCATCCCTACTCGGGCGGAGCGAATGTCAGGTCCACCCACTGGCCTTCCTCTCAATAAAGCTGCCTCAGTTTTCAGACCTCGTTGGGAGGCGGGAAGGCGCTCCTGTTCCCGGGCCTTCCACCAGTCCACACTGCCCAGGGCCTCAGGGAGCCCCTTTAACCAACAGAAGCAAACCCCAGATGGGAGGTGGAGCAAGGGTGGCTGCAGGCAGGCCTCTAAGAGTGGAGCAGGTAGGCTCAGGACTTGCTGCCCTTCTTGGCCAGCACACTTCACTGTCCCTACCTGACTTCAGAGGTGCTGGCCAATGAGTGGAATCCAGGAGTCCAAATCTGACTGGTCCAGTCTGGGTCAGGTGCCTGCCTCTTCCTAGTCCAGCCAGCAGTGGGATGGGGTAGGGCCAGAGAACAAGTCCTGTGCCTGGGGGTGCATCCTGGACTAAATATCCCTCAAAGTTGTTACTGCATACCTCCTAGGCCAGGGCATGAGGCCTCTGGGGGGGTACGCCTGTAGTGACCACGGCACTTGCTCCATGTGCCTGCTGGAGCTCCAGTCCCATGTTCCCTGTCCAGTAGAACCCCCAGCTCTCACTCCAACACCTGAGGCCTCCTGGGCTCTGGAGGCTGCCATCAGAGCAGAGAAAGCAGTGGGCCATGGGGTTCTAGGAAGAGCAGTGCCAGGCACTGTCCATCTGGCTGTCCTGGTCAGCCTGCTGCTGGCCTAGGTCTTTGGGCATTGTGTCAGCTAAGTGTCCTTGGAACCAGGAATGGCTACGTAATATGCAGGGCTCCACGCCAAATGAAAACTTGGAGCCCCTTGTTAGAAAGTTATTAAGAAAGTAAGCACAGTGGTGTACATCTGTAATCCCAGCTACTTGAGAGGATAAGGCTGGAGGATCACTTGATGCCATAAGTTCGAGGCCTGCCTGGACAACATGCCAAGACTCTGTCTATAAAAAATAAAAATAAAGTTGTGAGGAATTTCAAGATGGAGACAGGAGAGTATTAAACCAAGCACAGGGCCCTGAGCTTGGTGTCCTGTCATACACCCATGAATCCAACCCTGCCTGGAACCATGACTCGGAGTCACTGGGTCAACCTCTAACCCCAAGGCTGGCCAGACCCAGTGGGCACATGGGCACCCCCACCCATTGCTGGGGCATGGTCTGGGGGCTGTTGGAGTTGCTTTAGGTAGTCCCTGGAAGAATTGTTAGTAATGACACAAGAGCAAGGACCCCCTTACCCCCAGAATATGGGGCCTAAGATGTCCCCAGAGTGGCAGTACTCAACTTTTACCAGGGTTTGGGTTAGGGACTTAGTTTAACTCAGGCAAAATCCCTTCTTTTCTGGAGCTGATGAACTAAGGGGGACCCAGAATGCAGAGCTAACTTCTACGCATCCAAGGTGGCTGGAGGAGGGGTAGGGTCCCTCTAGCTAGGGGCTCAGGAAAGGCCTTTCCTGGGAGTGGCCTTTGAGTTGATACAAGCTGTAGGGGAGAGCATTCTGGACAGAAGGGACAAGAAGCATAAAGGGTGTGACACAGGACTGAGCAGCATGTGCTCAAGAAGCTGCAAGGAGACTAAGCCAGTCACAGGGGAGAGGACTTGGGGAAGGAGGCCCAAGATGATCTGGAAAGAGCAGGCAGAGTTTTTAGTCCTCCTTGCAATGGGAAACTGCTGGAGAGTTGTAAGAAGAGATGCACTATGCTCCAGGGAAGGAGTGATGGAAAAGGGCCCCGAGGTTGCAGGAATTGTGTAATGACAGAAGGGGCCAGGCAGCAAGAGGAGCAGAGGAGCAGGGATCACCAGCAGGTATGAGCTACAACTGGAAGGCAAGTGGGCAGGACTTGCTGGTAGGCTGGGCATGGGCTGCAGAGAAGAGCAATTCCAGGTGAGTCTGGGTTTCTGGTTGGGTGCTGGGGCTAGGGGGTGTGGGGGAGGGCTGGCAGCCAGGAGTTCTGAGTTATAGCAGGTGTGTGGGACTTTGTCAAGGGAATTTGGAAAGGCAGAAAGGCCACAGAGAGAAGAGGAAGGGGGAAGCACAAACCTGAACTATTGTCCCCCCTGAGGTCCCTACAGCCAAAGCCCTGGTTGAGAAGTTGCTGGCAATACACAAGTGCCTGGCTTCAGAGAAAAAGGGCAGAGGAGAGGCCCACCTAGGAAGGGCTAGAAAACCAGAGAGGAAGGGAGAGGGGACCCAAGTCCAGCAAGATGGGGGCTCACCAGGAGTGGCACTGCTCCTTCAGGAACAGCCTCAGAGAAGGGGACTCAGCAGCACTGTAGAAGTGGCGGGGAGTAGGGGGCAGTGGCAAGAGGAAAGTAAAGATCACACAGGAAGTTTCACTGTCAAGGGCAGAGAAACAAGGTGGCAGCTTGCAGGAGGAGGAAGGTCTTGCTTGTTCACTTTAAAAGGCATATTAGTGCTGGGCACGGTGGCTCACACCTGTAATCCTAGCACTCTGGGAGGCCAAGGTGGGAGGATCGCTTGAGCTCAGGAGTTCGAGACCAGCCTGAGCAAGAGTGAGACCCTGTCTGTACTAAAAGTAGAAAGAAATTATTTGGACAACTAAAAATGTATATAGAAAAAATTAGCCAGGCATGGTGGCGCATACCTGTAGTCCCAGCTACTCGGGAGGCTGAGGCAAGAGGATCATTGGAGCCCAGGAGTTTGAGGTTGCTGTGAGCTAGGCTGACGCCACGGCACTCTAACCTGGGCAACAGAGTAAGACTCTGTCTCAAAAATAAATAAATAAAAATAAAATAAATAAAAGGCATATTAGTGTGCAGGTGGGAATAACCCAATATAGATTTATTATGAAGCAGGTCCAGGGGCCATTTGCCAGAACACAGTTCTTGGCTGGGCAGAAAAGGAGAGGGTTAGGAACACAATTGGGATTGGAAGCAGGGTCTTTTTGTCCCTCTTTCACTTACTCCTTCCTCCTTAAAAAGGCACCCCCATATTTAGCTAGGCATATGGTCACACAGAATAAAGACTACAATTCCCAGCCTCTGTTGTAGATTGGTACAGGTGGTTATGAGATGAATTCTTGGCCAATGCAATATAAGAATTGGTGCTTGTAATTTCCAAAAGTGTTCTTAAAGGAGTTTGCTTGTCTTTGCCATTTTTTTCTTTTTTGTGGGCTGGAATGTATTCATGATGACTGGAGCTCAGCAGCCATTTTGGACCATGAGGTAGAATGCATGTGCTGAGGATGGCAGAGCAACAGGATAAAATTGCAGAGCTTGGTGATTGTGGAGTTGCCCTATCAATCCTGGATGGCTTACATTAGAGTCTTTTTATGTGAAAGAGAAAAAATATATATAGTTTAAGCTATTGTTACTTGGAGTTTTCTAACACTTGCTGCAAGCCTGAGCCTAAATAATAAGAAGGTTGTTAGCTTTGAAAGGGATTAAGAGGTTTTAAGGAAAAGGGGAAGGTATGAAATAGTCCTTTCAGGGAATGGGAGAGTAATTGGATGAGGAAAGTATAGTAAGATTGTATAGCAGTGTGTAGTGCTTAGTTGAGATGTGTGTCATAAAATGTGAAGGGCCAGTGAGTGTGGTTTTATATTTTTCTCTAGCAAAGTGTTGCTGCTTAGATGCAGGTGTTGAGCAGGTGACACTTTGGTCTAACAAAGTTAGCTCTTTAACCAGGACAATAGGATAAGAGTGTGGGGCCAAGGGAGTGATTATGATTCTGAATCATGGAACCTGAGCTGGGAAGGCAGTGTGAGGGCAAGGAGCTTCGGTTCCATATTGCCATGTACCCCACCACCCTAAACTGAAGGGCTCAAAACAGCAATGATGTTACTCTTTCTCATGATTTTGTGGGCTGGCTGGGCTCAGCTGGGTGGTTCCACTCCACAGGGGTATTTGGGATCACTCATGTGGGTACATCAGCCAGAAGCTTAGCTGAGGCCAGAATGTTCAAGATGCCCTCTCATCCTTCAGAGCCTCTCTCCAAGTGGAATCTCACCATTCAGCAGGCTATCTGGGCTCCTGGCTCCAGGGGGAGTGTTATAAGAGGATAGACCCCAGTGAGCACCTGTCTTATCAGGCATCTGTGTGCCTCACTCACTGGCATCCCATTGGCCAAGCCAAGTGTCAGTATGGAGGGGACTAGATGAGGGGTGAGCCCCAGGAGGCAAGGGTTGGTGGGGCCATGGATGTAAGCAGGCTGCTGCGGTTTCCCCTCTGGCCCCTCCCACATACGAAATGCACTCACCCCCTCCCAAGACCCCTAATATCTCACCACTTTACAGCATCCAGCTCAGGCTTGAAGTCCAGGATCTTGGCATCTAAGGCAGGTCCAGGTGCAGATGAACTTTCACAGGTGCAGCCTACGTGTGTGGGTCTTCAGGTACAGAGACCTAGGAGCTAAAACACAAGGACCTTCCCCTACACATGCTGTGTACATTAATGAAACAGAGATTGTATATCTTTGACACTTCTGCTAAAAAGTGGGAGGAGCCTTGAGTATGTGCTGAACGTTGTAACCAGCTTCCAAAGAACAGAGCATACAAAAGGACAAACAGGTCAGGCATGGTGGCTCACGCCTGTAATCCCAGCATTCTAGGAGACTGAGGCGGGAGGATTGCTTGAAGTCAGGAGTTCAAGACCAGGCTGAGCAAGAATGAGACCCCGTCTCTACGAAAAATAGGAAAATTAGCTGGGCATGGTGGTGCACATATGTAGTCCCAGCTATTCAGGAGGCTGAGGCAGCAGGATTGCTTGAGCCCAGGAGTTTGAGGTTGCAGTGAGCTATGATGATGATGCCACTTCACTCTAGCCCAGGTGACAGAGGAAGACTCTGTCTCAGAAAAAAAGAAAACAGGAAAGAAATGTGGTTGGGTTCAAATCCACCATCTTGCTGTTTGTTTCCTATTTGCTCCATCTGTTCTGTTTCCCTCTTTCTCTTTTTCTGCCTTCTTTTGCATTCATTGAGAATTTTTCATGATTTATTTTCCTTGTCAGCCTATTGTTTATGGTGCATATCTGCAGTTTGTCACAGCCAGCTTCCAGCAACATCGTAGCACTTCAGACGTATGCTGAGACTCTCACCATAGTGCGTTTCCATTTCCCTTCTCCTGGCCACTGGCTATTTTATTATACATTTTCTTTCCACATATATTGTAAATCCTATAGGCATTGCTATTGTTTTATATTTAATAACTTGATTGTCTTTTAAATACTAAAAAGCAAAGTCTTCACACATACCCACCCAGCTACAATTTCCAAGCTTTTCACTCCTTGGTGGAGAGCTAGATTTCCATCTGGCATCATTTCTTCTCCCTGAATGATTTCCTTTAAGATATCTTACAGTGTAGATCAGCTGGTGATGAATTCTTTCAGTTTTTGTATGTTTGGAAAGCCTACTTAGCCTTCTGTTTTGAAAGCTATTTTCACTGGGTGTAGAATTTTAGGTTGACAGGCTTGTTTTTGTCTTTCAATACTTTAAAGATGTTGCTCCACCATCTTCGAGCTTTTTGGGTTTTTCTCCATGAGAAATCTGCTGTCTTCCTTATCTTTCTCCTCTGTCCATAAAATGTGGGTTTTTTTCCACTCCCTCCCTCTGGCTACTTTTAACATCTTCTCTGTATCACTTGGTTTTAAGCAATTTTATTACGATATGCCTTGGTGTATATAGTTTTCTTCCTATTTTATGTGCTTGGGGCTTGTTGAACTTCTTAGATTTGGGGGTTTATAATCTTCATGAAATTTGGAAAAATTTGACCCTCGTTTCTATAATCCTTTTTTCCCCCAATCCATCCCCACTCTTAGGAACTCCAATGACATGTATATTAGGTTCCTTGAAGTTGTGCTAGAGCTCACTGATATTGTGTTCATTTTTCCTCCAGTCTTTTTTTCCTCTGTGTTTACCTTTGGATCATTTATTTCTATTGCTGTGTCTTCGAGTTCACTAATATTTGCAATGTCTAATCTGTTGTCAATCCCATCCTGTGTATTTTTTTTTAATCTCAGGCATTGTAGTTTTCATCTCTAGAAGTCTAGTTGTGCTTTTAAGCTTTGTTAGGTGTGCCCAGGACAGTGTTTAGTCTAATGTTAGTTTTCCTGATTATTGAGGAAAAGACTTCTAAGTGTTTGACCTGATGCCTTGTGAGGTTTTCCACTCTGGCTGTTGGGATCAATCATTATTCCTGGCCCTGTGTGTGCTCCAGGGCTTGTTCCTTCTCATCCTTTCAGGTGGGTCTTTTCCTAGACTCTGGTATTTGCCTCACACATGCACTATTTTCTCTGCTGAACACTTGAGGGCCCTCAGCAGACTTCTGGGCTGTGCTCCTCTCTCTGGTTCTCTGCCACATGGACTCTGGCTCCTCTGGCCGCCCCCAGACACCAGCTCCGACTCCTACACTGAGGGAGTCCGTCTGGGTTGCCCACCGGTACTCTTTCCAGACAGTGACCTGGGGAGTCACAGGGTTCATGTTTGTCCCCCACCTCTCAAGGATCACTGTCCTTCACTGCCCATGTCCAATGTCCGCAGAACCATTGTTCCATAGATTTTCTCCGGTTTTTCCGTTGTTTCAGGCAGGAAGACACATCTGATTTCTGCAACTACCGCTCTGGGCTGGAAGTGAACATGGGTCTGGGATTCTTTGGAGCTCAGCTACTCTGATGGTGGAGTTGTGGGTCTGACCTCGGCTCTCTGCCTCTGGCTGTAGAAATTAGAGCCTGCCTCAGTGTGCACCCCCTGGGGCCCTCTGCCTTCCCACCTTGGCCTTCAGTGCCAGTTAGTGGTATTCTCAGGCTTTCATTATTCCTCCTTTGAATCCTTTTTTTTTTTTTTTTTTTTTTGAGAGAGAGAGAGTCTTGCTCTGTTTCCCAGGCTAGAGTGCTGTGATATCAGCCTAGCTCACAGCAACCTCAAACTCCTGGGCTTAAGCGATCCTCCTGCCTCAGCCTCCTGAGTAGCTGGGACTACAGGTGCAAACCACCTGGCTACCACACCTGGCTCATTTTTTCTATTTTTAGTAGAGACAGGGTCTCGCTCTTGCCCAGGCTGGCCTCAAACTCCTGACTTCAAAAGATTCTCCTGCCTCAGCCGCCCAGAGTCCTTGGATTACAGGTGTGAGCCACTGCACCCGGACTTCCTTTGAATCTTTAATGGAGCCGAGCAGTGGCCACCCCACCACCCCTACCATGATTATTCCCCTAGACTTTTCAAACACCTGGTACAGTGCACCAGCTGGTGCCTTCCCTGCTGCCTTGTGACCACTGCTAGATGACAGTGAAAGTTCTAACAACTGGATGTCATCTGCTATGGTCTGAGTGTCAGTGTCTTCCCAGAATTCATAGGTTGAAACCTAATTGCCAATGTGATGGTATTGGGAGGTGGGCCTTTGAGAGGTGATTAGGTCATTGGAGGTCTCCCTGCTCCCCCGCTTTCTTTCTGTGTCCTGATGGAAAATCACAGAGTGCCTTGACCACTCTGTGACCGCAGGCAACTGCAGGTTTGCCTAGCAGGCTTGAACCAAAACTGGGGCCTTGAACATTCCCAGGCACCGATAATGTTATCTAGGTTTACTAGAAAGAAACTGGCCCCGGCCCTGAGCCAGATTCCTTAAACCCTCATGTAAACTCCATACTCTGAAGCCCTGGCTGTGGAAGTACCTGGGGAGAATACCCTATTTTCTCACTGTCCATCGTGTGAGGTTGCTGCAGCCTCTGTATATAAGTTCCCTTAGTAAATGATGTCGACTGAGCACCCTGGTGTTCAGTGCTCTCTTTGGAATCCCAACTGGCCCCATCTTGGGAAGGTTTGTAGCTCTCCCTTGTGGAAACTCCCCTGCTGCTGCTTTTGGGGCAAACTCATCCATGGAATGAAACAGTCATAGGATGGAACCTTCATGAACGGGATCAGTGCCCTTATAAAGGAGGACCCAGAGAGCTCCTTTGCCCCTTCCACCATGTGAGGACACAGGGAGAAGTCTCCATTTATGAGGAAGTGAGCCCTCACCAGACACTGAATTGGGCAGTGCCTTGATTTTGGGTTTCCCAACCTCCAGAACTGTGAGAAGTAAATTTCTGTTGTAGGACATGCACAGTGGCTCAAACGTATAATCCTAGCACTTTGGGAGGCCAAGGTGGAAGGATCACCTGAGGCCAGGAATTCAAGACCACCCTGGGCATCATAGCAAGACTCCACATGTACAAAAAATGGAAAAATTAGCCAGTCATGGTGGTGCATGCCTGTAGTCCCAGTTACTTGGGATGCTGAAGCAGGAGGATTACTTGAGCCCAGGAGTTTGAGGCTACAGTGAGCTATGGGTGCACCACTGTACTCCAGCCTGGGTGACAAAGCAGACCTTGTCTCAAAAGAAAAAATGTTTCTGTTGTTTATAAGATACCCAGTTAGTGGTATTTTGTTATAGCAGTCCAAGTAGACTCACACTTGGGCTGCTATAACACTGGCCTTGTACCCTGGATCTCTGTGTTCCACCTCCAGCAGTGATAGGCCTGCAGTCAGCAATCTTCACCCTTATCACCCCCCAATCCAACTGCCTGCCTTCGTTGACCACTGCTGATCCCAACTCCCACAGCTTGGGTCCTCGGAGTGTACTCTCTGCAATGGGCTTTGGTGTGCAGTATAAGTCATTGTGATTAACCCTGTGGAGGGAAGAGGGGACATAGGGTGCCAAGGCCAGCCCCAGCCACCCCAGTGGGAGCTCTGGGGTCAGAGGTATCCTGTGTGGAGCCAAATGGCTAGGCCTTTTGCTCCCATATTGCCCAGTTGCTAGAGGCAGGCCACCCCTAGAAGGCTGTGACCTTGGCCAAGTGCTGTCAGCAGCTGAGGCAGCCCTAGAGCATCTGACAGTGGAAGGTGTCCACTCCAAGTACTGTTAGCAGTTGGGCTGAAGTCTTTCCTTGAAGGGTGATACATGTGATGTGTCACATGTCCACCACTAAGAAAAGTAGCAATGGGTGAAGGGAAGGAAACCACCTAGAGTCCAGGTGACACCAGCTGCCCTCAGTGAGGGGTGTGGTCATCAGGGGGCCAGGTTCCCCTGAGAGGGAGAAGGTGGGCACAGTCAGAGAGCAGGGGGACCTTTCTCAGGGGTGGAGCTGGGGGTACACAAGTGTGAGGGTAGAAGGGAGAGGAAGGGAATGCTTTGAGGCCATGGCAGAGACAGGGCTCCAGAGCAAATGCTGAAAGTGCACACGTTCAGTAGGGAGGTTGAGGGAGGTAGGGGTGGGAAGGTCCACGCTGGGTTAGGAATAACGAGGTGGCCAGGCCATCCATGCCAAGCTTCCATGGAGTGCAGACAGGTCAGTGGCCCACTGTCCCCTGCCAGAACCTTCCTGGCTGAAGCAGACCTGGCTGACCTCTGTTGTGAGTCCTCCCCTCCCCCAGCCCTCGCTCTACCACTCCTGCATCCTTCTCTCAGTGTCTCCTTCACCACTGCCACAAAGGACTGTCTCACAGGGGTGGGAATGTTACAAGAACATATGCATTTTTACAGCTGATGGAACTCTACATTTAAGGTATTTTACTGCATGTAAATTGCATTTCTGGCTTAGAAATTAAGTGACACTTGCCTCAGGCCCAGGGTCTGAGCAGGTCAGGCAGTTGGACTCCTCGCAAGAAGATGATTACCTGGACTGCTTTGGGGCTGCTGGCATCTCTGCTATCCAGCGAGAGATCCGGGACACAGGAGGCTGTGGGTTCACCTTACTGGAATCAAGAAGGGGGCAGGGTCCAGTTGTACCTCTGCATACCCCCCATTTCTAGCTGGGCTGACCCAGAGCTGAAGGCTGAGGACCACCCTCATGTCCACTCTCCAGGCCCATGTGCACTTCTTGTCTCTCCATTTATTAACAGAAAAATGGCATTTTGTGATATGATGTCTGAGATTTGCTTCAAAATGACAGAGAGAGGCCGGGCGCTTGAGCCAGCCTCCAGTGAAGGGACCCTCACTCCACTTTTGTGCACATTTGATATTTTCTATAATAAAACAAGAAAAAATCCTGAACTTTGTATTTTGTCATTTAATTTGCATGCCTTTGGTTCTTAATAGGGACTCTATTTCTTGTGTAGTCAATCACCTGTTAACCCCTTTGGGGTCTCAGCATCTTGGTTCTATAAAACGTCAATTTATACCAATTATTTCTTTCTATAACCAGAATGTTAACCGGTTGTTATATTTAGTGCAAATATTTTTTACTACTTTGATATTTGCTCTTTGTTTTTGCTTGTCTTTTTCACGTGCACTTTTGTGTTGTGGTCCAATCTCTCTCTTTAGCCTTCAGTTTGCCTCTGGGCCTGTCTGGCCACTCCTCATGCCCTTGTCCCCATAGGCCCTTCCTGGCACATAAAACTGTTTTGGAATAAAGACCCCTCATCCTGAAGCCCTCCCTGGCATCCTCGCTGCTGAGGGAACCTGGCTCCTTCCATGCTGCTCCCTTCCTGGCAGCCCTGTTTGGGGGCCTGGAGGGGAGGCACCTTCCCCCTTGCTCCTCACTGAGCCCTGCAGCCCCTGCCCCCAAGAGTCCTAGCTGGGACGCAGTCACCACCCAGCACCTGCCCTTGCTGTCAGCACCACTCCCCACCCATCGCTGTCTGAACTCCTGTGCTCTCAACATCCTCCTGGACGATCCTTCAACAGCCTTGACCTATAGACAATGTCCTATACCCTCAACTGCCCCCCCCATCAGCTCAATTCTATACCCTGTTCTCTGCCATCGCTTCTCTGCCCAGCAGGAGGAGTGGACCCTCCAGGCCAGGCTGTCCACTGATTTTCTGGGCTTGTGCCCCACTAGGGCAGAGGGGGTGAGAACCTGACCACAGCGTGGGCACAGCAGGGGCTCTGGCTTTGTTGAGGGTGGGGGTGCTGGGAAAACAGTAGTGGGATAACCTCCCTCAAGCCCGACCTTTCCAAAACATGGGACTTGAGGAGGGCAAAGAGAGGGGCAGCCAGAAGCAGAGGGAGGCAGGTGGTCACAGAACCAACACTGTACACCTCCAACCCCAAAGAGAGGGGCTGGGCAGAGCTGTAACTTGAATCAGGACAGCTGGAAGAGACCTCAGCACAGAGAGGTTCTGCCGTGTGGCCTGGAGCTTCCACCAGGGGCTGGGGCTGGGGGCCGTGGCCTCACATGGGAACCCTGCAAGTCTCCCAAGGCCCAACATCTCAGTGAGAAATTCAGGGTGGCCTTCAGTGGAGCAGAGCTAAAACTTCCCAAGTGCATGGGAATAGTCAACCGGATCCTGGGGCCAAAGCTCCACAGTGACCCCGGGTGCTGGGAGCGAGGGGAGCGGCAGGTCAGGATGTTAGAAGGAAAGCAGGGAAGAAGGCCTAAGTAATTGTGCCCGGGCCACATGTGTGCTCAGCACCCGGGGCGGGGCGCAGTGATGGCCAAGGCCTGGACACAGCTGCCCCTCCCCGCCGGGCGCCCCAGGGGCTGCGGGCTCCACCGAGGGGTACAAGAGCTGCCCAATGGTCCCCTCGGGAGCGCCTGGCCGCCGGACACATGTGTCCCGCTCTGACGCGTCGTCCGTCAAGGGGACTGGGGGCCAAGGGGGCGGGGAGATTGACAGAGAGAGGCAGGTAAGCGGACAGGGAGGTGGGGGGCGGGGGGGGGGAGAAAGGAGGAATGAATGAGGGCAACAGAGAAACAGGACGCCGAAGAGAAATGAAGTTGAAGTGAGCAGAGGACAGAGATGGGCGATGGGGTGGAGGAATGAAAGGACGAGAGAAGGGGATGGAGAGCTGGGAGCCCGAGAGATCAAAGTATGGGGACAGAGCGACAGGATCCCTGGGACGAGTGGAACGGGACACGGAAGGAATCGGAAGGACACAGTTGGGAGCGGGGAGAGAGCGGCCGGGAGGAGGCAGTGAGCACCGAGTGAGGGGATCGCGCCTGGCACGTCCCGCGGCGCCCTGAGGGTCCACGCGGTAATTAGGCCTCGGTCCAGATGGGCCCCCAGTCCCGCAATCAAAATGTTAATTGGCCTGCGCCTCCGGCTGTGCCTCGGCCGGGCCCCCTGGGAGGAAACCTGGACTGCCGGCGCGGCCGAGGGGGATCCCTGCCCCGCCCCCACCACGAGCAGCGCCGGCTGCTGCTCGGCGATAAGGGGGAGGCCGAGCCCCGCCCCCGCCCCTCGGGAGCGCCTGCCACGCAAGATGAATGTCCCGCCGCTGCCGGGGCCGCTGGCACAAAGCTGGTCCGCGGTTTCCGCCGCGCCCCGCGCCCGGCCAGTTCGGTCACACCCACTCTGGCTGGGCGCGGGGCCGGGGACGACCGAGGCAGCCGGTCGGCGGACGGACGGGGGAGGGGCGCTGAGCTCAGCATTTCAGGCGCGCCTCCGTGCGCGCGCCCCGCGCGCCTGTCCCCTGCAGGGCCCGCCCGCCGCGCGCTCCCGGCCACTGTCTGCGGGCCCGCTGCGCCTCCTCACAAGGTCACCGCGGAGCAATGAGCGCGCGGGCCCCCACCTCGTGCGCGCTCCCAGCTCAGCGGCGCCACGACACTCCCCAGAGCCGCCCCCGCAACCTTGGTGCCTAACGACAGCAGGCCGCACGGGGGCGCGCTTGGAGCGTGGAGACCCGAACAATCGCGCGGGGGCGGGTGAGGGACAATGGCGTCGCCGGGCCCTAATTGGGGACATATGTACACGCGCGCGGCCATTGTGCGGCCCGGAGCCCCGGAACCCCAGCGCCCCGGCGCCCAGCCATTGGCAGCTGAGCCTGACGTCATGGGGGCTGCAAACTCCGGGCGGGCGGCCGCAGGAATGGTTATCCGCCTGGTTGCGGGGCTGCTGGGGGGGGAGCTGCAGCCGCGCGGAAGGGCGGAAAACCACCAATGACGCCGAATTTCAGGAGCAGGGTCATGGTAGCCCCTCTCCTCCTCCACACCCCGCTCGCTGCAACGCCTCTGCGTTCTACATTCGCCCGTGGGAGAGAGGCGTGGGGCGGGGAGGCCTTTCCAGCGGGCACGGGGTCAGCCCGGGTGACCGAGTGGCAGAAGACATTGCGGCACAGGGCGCACGCAGCGCTGCCACACTGCGCTTTCGCTGCCTCAGCATTCGCTCCCTCGTCTTCCGCCGCCCCCACCAGCCCCTGCAGATCCCGCGCCTTCAGGCCTCGAGCGGGGCGGGCCGGACTCGGCTGGAATCCGCCCTGCGTTCCTTCCCACAGGACCCAAAGTCCGGGGCGCATGGGTCCCAGGCCTGTTTTCATCTCTTCCCACACGCCTGACAATGCCACCGACCGCTGGGCCGCAGTTCCCTGAGCCGCGCAGGGGAATTCCCCACACATGGAGGCCGAGGCATCCCCAGGACCCCTCCCAGGAGACCCTGGTCGGGGCTCAGCCCAGCACAGCCATTTCCGCCGGCCTCTCCCGCCTCCCCTCCGTCCCCCTCCCCCAGCTCCTGGTCTTTAAAAGCCGGAGGCTGAGCCTAGGCGCTGGCAGAGGCGGCTGCGGGCTCAGGAGCCCGGCCCAGGAGCTGTCCGAGCGCCGAGCCCCGCCCCCGGAGCCCCTGTCCCTGCCTCCCTCCCTCCCTTGGCCCGCCCTCCCTGCGCACCCCTCCCCCCCAGGACCCCCGCCCCCCGCCCGCCGCCGCCGCCGCCGCCGCCGCCGCCGCCGCCACTGCTCGCTCCGGCTGCAGAACAATAAAGCAAGCCTCCCAGAGACCCCCGCCGAGGACCCCCGCCCGGCGGTTGATCCCCCGCGGACCGCCCCTCTCCGCCCTTGCCGGCTGAGCGCGCCCAGGCGCTGGCCGCGGTGCTGCCCAGTCCGGCGCTGGCCGCGGTGCTGAAGCTGCGGACGCTGCCGCTGCTGCCGCCTCGTTCTCCAGGCCCCGCGCCGCCGCCCCCGGTGGCATGGGGGGCCGCTGACTGAGGCTCCGCCGCGGCGGCGGGGGGGAGGGGAAGGGGGCCGCGGAGCCGGGCCAGCCCTGCACCCACTCGCAGCCTCCGGGCCCGGGACGGAGCCGCTCCCCCCTCTCCGCCCCCCAGCCTCCTCCCCCGCCTGTCCAGGGGCGGCACTGCGGGCTGGGAAGCCGGGACCAGAGGAGGGAAGGAAGGAAGGAAGAAGAGAGGAGAGGAAAGGAGAGCAGAGGAGAGGAAGAAGACGACGAAGAGGGACCCGGAGGGACAGAGGAGCAGACGCAGGGCAGCCAGGAGGAGGAGAGAGGACGGCACTCTCGTGGCAGCATCCAAAGGCCAGAGTGGGGACCTGCTCTGCCTACGCTGCTCCTCGGATGGTGACGGGGCCCCGCCGCGGCCGCAGTCCCCCTGAGCCCCGGCTCCACAGGCCCGCAGCGCCGGAGTCCCACAGGAATCATGCCCAGGTCCTTCTTGGTCAAGAAGGTCAAACTTGACACATTTTCTTCGGCAGACCTGGAGAGCTCCTACGGGCGCGCCCGCAGCGACCTCGGCGTGCGACTGCACGATAAAGGTGAGAGCTGGGCTGAAGCGGGGCCCAGGGGCCCAGGGCCTTGCTGGAAGGGGTTGAGGGCCAGAGTGTGAGGGTGGGGGAGGAAGAACCCGGGAAATAGACTGGGGTACACAGAATGGGCAAGAGGCTGTGGCTGGAGCGGGACTGCAGAGGTTGGGGAAAGGGGAACGCAAAGGCAGGCCAAACCTGGGCAAGGCTGGAGAGACATTGGGGAAGAAGGGCCAAGAAGAGGTGGCACCTGAAGGCACACACTGACCCGCATCTTGACCCATGCGGGGACAAACAGCTGTATGGATGCCTGTCAAATGACAGGACCCAGCCTGCTGGGCACATGCAGACCCACACCCAGAAACCTGGGCCCACGTCACTACCCTCTTTTCTTCATCGGTTACACCACCAGAATGCCTGCTGGAGCTAGCTGGGGAATGCTGGGAGTGTCAGGGAGTAGGCATGGGGCCCAGCGGGGCCGCCCACCTGTCAGGGCAAAGGGTGCAGCTTTCCTGGAACCAGGGTCAGGGAGCAGGATGTGGAGGTGGGCTGTGGGCAACGGAGGCCCAAGGTGCTGGAGGCAGGGAGAGGCTCTTTGTGTAAGGGTGCCCAAGTTCAAGGACAACTGTTAGCATGCAGGAGATGGGGACGGGAGTGCCAGGCAGCGTCGGATGGCAGAGCAAGTGTGACCTGCAGTAGCGAGAGCCTGTATGGATCCATGTGACTACATGTGGCCATGTGACCGTGTGCGCTTGTGTGACCCTGTGTGAGTGTGTGCTTGCCTGTGTGCCACTACATGGGACCATGTGACTCTGAGTCTGCTGTGCACCATGTGACTGAGAGTGTGTCCAGGGTGGCAGCATGTGTGACCCTGCATGAGTAGGTGGTGAGTTTGGGAGGTCAGCGTACAGCCTACCCTATGAGGGGACTCTAGGGCTGATGGTGGCAGGGAGATTCGGTGTAACGCTGAAAGAGCCAGAGCCTGCATCATGAGGGGTGTGCATTTGTGACTTCGAGGTTGTGAGATCCATCTTGTGCCTTGGGAACAGCCACAGTTACCAGCATAAATGATGCTGCTCTCCTGCAGCTTGTCCCTGTGAAGGTGTCCCCTGGTGGACACCCTGGCATTCTCTTCACCACAGCTCTCCCTAGTTGCCTGTTGAGGAGCTTGGAAAGGACCCCAAAAGGGGAGTGTGGGCAGAAGAGGGCAATGTTGAACAGGGTAGGACCCAAGAGTTCATGATAACTGGAGAGAGTGAGGGAGAACCAGAGTGGACTTGGACAGAGGGGAGTGAGGCTTGAGCCACAAGGGTAGGGGCCAAGTTCAGTGAGTGGTGGGAGAGGGAGATGAGAGGGAGGTGCTGGTGAGGGCTGGAACTGGGGGAGGTATAAATCTCTAGGGCTGGTTGGGGGGGGGCCTCAGGGGCCAGAGAGGAGCAACATCAAAATGGAGCACGGATCTGGGGGCCCAGGCAAGAGCCAGTGAGGACCCCGGAAAGGCAGGACCCACGGGGTCCCTGGGCCAGCGGCCCTGGCTTTGTGCGCGGCGGGTCTGCAGTGTGTTGCATAATCAGGGAAAACTGCTGAAGTGGGGAGAACCCGAGGGGGAGGGGAAGGAAGAGTGGGGGGAGGAGGGAGAGGGAAGCGCCACCCCTCCCCCCTGACCTTGAGGCTCGGGGGAAGGGGGGCAGCCGCGCCCGAAGATGCGCCTCTCTCCTCCCCCCACGAGGGTGGGGCGCTCAGGCGGCGGGGGCGGAGCCTGGCCCAGCCCTGTCTCATCCTCTTCTCTCCTCTCTTCCCCTCCTTGTCGTCTCCATCCTCCCGGCCCCGCGGTCCCTCGCCCCTTTCTCCTTTGTCCTTCTCGATGTTTGCCTCTTTCCCGGTACTTGGCATCTCCCGGCCTGTGTCCGTTCTGTCTCCCGCCGACCCCCGCCATGTGCGTCTTGCCCGCTGCCCCATTCCCTTCCCGCTCTCTGTCTGTCCACCTCGGCCCGCAGGATACCTCAGCGACTACGTGGGGCCCTCGTCCGTCTACGATGGCGACGCCGAGGCGGCGTTGCTCAAAGGGCCGTCCCCAGAGCCCATGTACGCTGCAGCCGTGCGGGGAGAGCTGGGTCCTGCGGCCGCTGGCTCGGCGCCGCCGCCCACCCCGCGCCCGGAGCTGGCCACAGCTGCGGGCGGCTACATCAACGGCGACGCTGCAGTCAGCGAGGGCTACGCGGCCGACGCCTTCTTCATCACCGACGGGCGCTCGCGCCGTAAGGCTGCCAATGCCAATGCTGCTGCCGCTCCCTCTACGGCCTCAGCGGCGGCCCCAGATGGGGACGTCGGAGTCGGGGGCGGGGCGGGCGCGCGCAGCTCGGGATCCGGGGCCGGGGGCCGGGGCGGCACGCGTGCGGGGGCAGGCACCGAGGCGCGCGCGGGGCCAGGGGTGGCAGGCACTGGTGGCCGGCACGCGTGCGGCGAGTGCGGCAAAACGTACGCCACGTCGTCGAACCTGAGCCGGCACAAGCAGACGCACCGCAGCCTGGACAGCCAACTGGCGCGGCGGTGCCCGACGTGTGGCAAGGTGTACGTGTCCATGCCGGCCATGGCCATGCACCTGCTCACGCACGACCTGCGCCACAAGTGCGGCGTGTGCGGCAAAGCCTTCTCTCGACCCTGGCTACTGCAGGGCCACATGCGCTCGCACACCGGCGAGAAACCCTTCGGCTGCGCGCACTGCGGCAAGGCCTTCGCCGACCGCTCCAACCTGCGCGCACACATGCAGACGCACTCGGCCTTCAAGCACTTCCAGTGCAAGCGCTGCAAGAAGAGCTTCGCGCTCAAGTCTTATCTCAACAAGCACTACGAGTCGGCCTGCTTCAAGGGCGGCGCTGGCAGCGGCGGCCCCGCGGCCCCTGCGCCGCCACAGCTCAGCCCTGTGCAGGCCTAGGGCGGGGGGGCCTCCGCCAGCCAGGTCGGCTCTCAGCAATACGGGCCCCCAGGGAAGTCCCTGCCGGCGTCCAGGAGGAGGGGCCGGAGGGCGGGCCCCTCCTCACAGCAATAGGGGGAGGGGGGGCCCGGTCCTACCCCGCCCCGCCCGCCAGGGGCCTTGCCGGCCTTTTCAAGCAATAGGGTCCTGAGGGGAGACCCACCCCAAGCCCCTTCCCCTCCCCTCCAGGGTGCCCCAGGCTTTTTCCCAGCAATAGGGTCGAGGAGACCCAGAACCGAACCTCATCTCTGAGTTGGGTCTCTGAAGACGGCATGGGGTGAGGTAGGGAGCGCCCTCTTTCTCCCTCCTCTGCACCCCTGGATCGCGTCGCAGAGACTCAGGTCTTCCCTACCCTTCCCAAGCCTTCAAGGGCCCGGCCTGCGGCCCAGACGTCCAGGGAGCCGGTCCCTCCCCGGCAGCAGGCCAGGGGAGGAGCAGGAGAGGGGCGGGCCTGCAGAGGCCTTCCTGCCCCCCACCCCCGCGCAGTCTTCGCAGAACTCCCGGGAGTGTTAGACGCGTTGGGATCGGGGAGGGGAGCGGACGGCGGCACCCCTCTCCTTCGGGTTGCTTCTGGGGCCTCAGTCCGAGCCGCCCCCCCGACCCTCGCCTCGCATCCTCTGCCAAATCTGAATTCTTCCAGCCCAGCTTCCCGGGCGCTGTCCTCCATAACGAATAATAATGACACATATCGAATCGCATGGACTTATCCGACCTCCTCAGACCCCGCTCCCGCCCTGCCCCGGGGCTCCCTCCCTCGTACCCCGGGCATTCGGTGTTGGAGGACGGATTCCCGGGGCCCAGCAGGCAGGCCTGGGTGCTGCCCTCTGCACATCTTTCTGTATTCGCTTTGCGGGTAAAGCCCCCTGGGGGGGTTGCGGACGCGTCGGGTTTCTTTCTGTATTTGTACGTTTAATTTATGAACGGATTGCACTCGGGTCAGGGAGGGGGCGCTGAACCCCCCCATCCTTCCCGCCGACGCCCGGGCCTTGGGATGTCCAGGATTACTTTCCCCGCCCCTGAGGCCTGCTCCTAGCTGGGCACCTCTAGGGAGCCTCAGGCCCCGCCTCTCAGAGGCCGGTCCCTCCCCTGAGACCCAGGCCCCGCCCCCACTCGGTTGCCAACTTTCGCCCGTCTATGCCAAAGCCTCGGCGGCGACCCCCGCCCCAAGGGCCCGCCCCATTGGCCGCCGCCTTTGTGACGTCACTGCATGCAGCCCCACCCCTCCTCCCGACCCTACCCGGGGCTGCCCGCTCCCTCTCCCTTTTAGGTAGTCCGATGCCGACTATAGAGCAATAATGCGCACTGCATGCGAAGCTGCCGCCGCCTCTAGAGTTACTGAGAATCAGGTATCCCCTCGCCCCATCCACCCCATAGGCCCCTAGATCAGGGACGCTGCGCGGGGCCGGCCGCGCAGACTTTCTTCCTCCCCCTTCCCTGCCCCCCCACGGCAGAGCCCGGCGGGTGTACTGGTTCTGGGGGCGGGGGTGGGGTGGCTGGACCCACGATCCCTCCTTCAGTCATCCATTATTCTCCGACCGTTCATTAGGCACCTAATATGTGCCAGGCCCATTGCTGAGTCCGCCAGGGATGCGGTGACCTTCGGGGAGGTGCGTGTGCAAGACAGGTGGCAACAGGTTTGGGTGGGCCAGGGAAGGATGCCCATGCAGACAGACCAGGTCCCTAGGCTCAGACGGTCCCCTCCTACTCCTCTCCACCTCAGCCCGGTCCTTGCTGGGCGCAGTTGGGGTCTACCTTTGACTTGGGCCTTTTGGTCTTAGCTGAGGTGACAGAACCAGGGCCCCAGGGCCCAGCGCCAGCCACCAGAGCTGCCCATACAGGGGTCCAGTCTTCTGATCCCCTGGAAACGCGGCTCTGCTGTGTCCGGCCAGGGGCAGGGCCCTGGCAAGAGAAAAAGGAGCAAGCTTGAATATGTGATGTGGCCAGCCTCATCCCCAGCACCCAGCTTGGCTGCCCCGACAGGGGGACACCGTGGGCCCACATCCAAACCCCTACACAACCAGGCGTGGTGCCCACACAGCTCCCAAGTTGGGCCCTGCCCACCTGTGCTGCATGCACACACACATACACACACACACACAGGCGCCCCCACCCCACCCCACTCCACTCTCCCGTCTACCTACCTAGGGAGAAGGCCTGAGGGCCATGGGCCCACCAGGGTCTCCCACTTCCCCTCACATCTCGCCGCCGTGGAAAGCCATGGGCCCTTTCCCGCCCCCATAACTAAGCAGCACAATAACCGACTTAGCGAATTCAGGTAGAAGGAACGTTTAGGTAGCACCTATTTTGTACTGATTCTACAAGTAGGGCCCGAGGTACGGGGGCCCTCGGGTGGGGGCTGTGGCCGCCGGCCTGCCCCGCCCCCACCCCCGCCTGCGCCCCGCCGCCTTGTACATATTCCCACCCGGAACTGGCCGGGATTTTTACTCGGGCCGCGCCCCTGTTCCGCCCCCGTTTGGGGCCGGGCCGGCCAGACAGACGGACGGACGGACAGACCTCCTTCCTAAGCACAATAGCACCAGCTCCCCGGAGCGCCGCACCTCCACGAGGAGAATAAATGCCACTCTTGATAGAATTTGGATTGTTGGGCTGATGTGTCCTGGGCTGGGCTGCACTGCTGGGGGGCCTGTGGGCATCTTCCCAGTCCTGCCACAGTACAGAGGCTGGCAGCTTGCAGGCGTCAATGTGGCAGCTTTTCCAAAGAAGGCTCTCTTCTTCCACTGGGGAGCAAAGCAGTTGGCATTTCCCCAGGAGCAGGTGAATCTGCTCTGTTCCAAGAATTGGTCACTAAGGGTCTCCAGTCTCCAGTCCAAAGTCAGGCTCAGCTCAAGGGTAATCTAGAATGGCCAGAGTAGGTATAGCAGGGGCTGCAGCCCCCTAGCCTGGGGTGCCTCCACTCTACACCACCCTCCATGTAGGGGCTTTTGCTGCCCTGGCAGGCCTGACAGCCACAAGTGAGCTCTCTGAGATGCTGTTCTAAGAAATGGGGATGGCAGAGGATTAGAGCTCTGGCTCCTCCCTGTGGTCTGATACCCACATTCTGACCCCCAGGCTTCCAGGTTATGGGCGCCCACTGTCTGAGGGGGCCTGCATGGACAGCTGGGCTGGACCAGTTCCAGGGAGGAGGTGCCCAGAGGGCACATAGGCTTCTGTAGCCACCCATAGCCCAAGGGCTCCAGACAGGAAGAATAGAGTTGAGATGAGAGGTGGGGCTGTGCTGAGAGAGCAGAGGGGCAGGAACTAGCAATGGCCCCTGGTAACCAGGGTGAGCTGAGAGGCCCAAAGTTTTGGGGCACATATGGTCAAACCAGGTCAGCTTTAAGCCCAGGGCCAGCACAGCTGCCCACACCCTGTGGACAGGTCTGCCCAGACTCCATTGGGGTGGAGAGCAGGGGAGCCAGTTCTGCAGCAGGTTATAGCCTGTGGGCCTGCTGTTTGGAGGGGGCTCTGATGGGGTGAATGCCCCCTTCTGGAGAGCACTGCCAGCGATAACAATGGCAGGTGTGAAGGCATGCCTGGTACCGGTAGGGGTCGGTGGCCAAAGCCTCCTGCAGAGGCACTCTTCACTTTCACTGTCTGTGGGCTGGGGAGGCATCATAGCCCTACTTGGAGATGAGGAATCTGAGCCTCTGGGAGACAAACAGCTTGTCTAAGGCTAAAGGATCCCAGGGCTGCCTTTGACATAAGCTCTGCCCCCAAATTCTACCCACCTTGGCAGGTGGCAGTGGCAGGGAGGAAGGCTCCTAACCGCTCACTCCTTTCTGAAGGACTCCACAGCAACTGTTTTTTTCTGCTTCTCCAGAATTTTGATGGGTGTTGGGGGTGGAAGGGTGGACGCGGCCTCCCTGAGACCTGGGATGAGCTCAACCCCCCATTCCTCTCATCCGTGGACGCAACTTTCTATCCTAGAGAATGGGTGGCACAGGCTGCTGACCATCACTGCCCATGAACTCTCCCTGCTGGCCGTGTCCCTCACAGGCCTCCTTGGCCCACCCACGGCCCCTCTGCCCTAGGGTAAGCCCAAGATCCCTTCTAAACCCCAACCCCCTCCCAGCCCTTTATCCCACCAGGTCTGCAAGTCTCCTCGCCCCAGCCTCTGCCCGCTCATTTGTTGCAGCGCCCAGCCGGGAGATCCTCACCGTGCTTTCCAGACCCACCCCACCACGCACACCTTCGTTCCCAGCCAATCTCATCTACCCCGACCTTTCGCCTCTTCCCTGGATTCCTAGGCTGCACCTCACCCTGGATCCCGGGGTACTGGGGCTGTGCCAGGCGTCACTCTCCTCTTAGCCTGCCCGGGCCCCGCCTCTCGGCTGCAGGTCCCGCCCCCGCCGTTGCCGTCAGTACCGACGCTCTCGCTCATTGGTGTGATTAGAGCCGGTGCCTTCCCATTGGCTCGCGGCCCTGCTCTTCCCGCTCAGCCCGACCCATCCTCCCTGGTGGCCCGGGTCCACTCTCTGGCCGCCTCACTGCCCCGGCCACTTGCCGGCTGACCGGTTTGAAGCGGGACGGGGTCGCAGGCAGCCGTCTCCAACGCGACCCTTCACTTCTCATTGGCCTGTGGGCTCGGTCTCTCTGGGCTTACTGGCAGGCTGAACCGTCAATCTTTTCCTCCGCCCATCGGTGTGACAGCCTGCGATGGTCCTCTGGTTCTAGGTTCTGTATTGAAGGGTGGTATGGCCAAAGCGCGCAAGGGGACACGTGGGCGCGCGTCGGAAGGAGGCTCGCACTCGCTGCCTGGGAGAAGGTGTGGAAGAGGGGATGGCAGAGCCCTTATGGCTCACCCCTATGCTCTAGGCTTCCAAAGGGACACTCTTCTGCCTGGTCTCCTTTTGGGGTCAGTACATTCTCAGAAAGGCATAGCCCAGCCTGCCCCAGGCCTAGCCACAGAGCACGTTCTGCCAGCGACTGCAATGCACAGACAAACGTTTTGGGAGACTGGGTAGAAGACTGGACTGGTCTTGATCCACCCAGGCCCATGCGTGAGGCCAGGAGCTCTCCGGCCCACTCAGAACGGCCCCCCTTAGCAGGCTACACGAAGACACCTTTCTGGTAGCCCCAGCTTGCCTGATGCCCTGGCTGGCATCAACTCAAGATGGTTATGTCAGGAGGAATGTGTCACCAGGGGGGTGGGCAGCCCTACCGGCCACCTGTTGGTGAAGGTGGTGGAAAGAGGCTGAGCTCAGCGGGAAGGCTGTGACAGGTCCACAGGAGAAGCTGCAGACCTCAGGCTGAGTCCCTCAGTTTGCTTCCAGAGAGGCGCCTCTTGGCCTGCTCACCCCAGAGGAATCGAGGTGTTTCTGGGTAAACCAGGTCTTAGTCCCCAGTGAACTTCAGCATCTGAGGCCCAGAATGTCCGCACTCCACGCCCTGTTAAGACGTATGCCAGGCAAAGGTGGGAGACAGACTTGCGTCTCCTGAGCTCCACCATGTTGCTGTTACGGTTGATTAGTTGCTTCATTGAACAACAGGGCGATTGTACAGGCCGTGCAATTTCACAGAAGCCTTGGCGTCCCGGGAGATCTGGCACCCCAGGCTCCTGACATCTTGGAGAGGCTGGCTCGAGTTGGAAGCTTGGAGGCCCTGCAAATTGGCGGACTACTCCCTGTGAAGGGGCCGGCATCCTTGTCCTATGCACGACAGGCCCCATAGGCAGAGAGGTGGAGAGCCCGGAGGCGGCACGCAGGGCGGGTGTCCCAGTGACGCCGGGCCTGGGGCACTTTTCCCACTTGAATCTCTCACTTGGCCCTTGTCTGAAGGCCCCCTAAGTCGAAGAAAAGCAGATTCCTGCCCTGGTAGCTAGAGGGTTCACAGAGCATCACCACTCCAGGGGCGGCAGTTACTGCAAGGTGCACGCGCGGAAACCATCGCGCTGGGTGGCGGTGACGCGAGCTGCTGCGGACAGCGGCCCCGAACAGCTGGACAGTAGCGCAAGAGGCGTTTCATAAATAATCAACATCTCCAAACGACTCGCCTGGGCTGAGGAACAACGAAACCCTGTGTTTACAGAAGTGGGACAACGGGCAGGCTAGAGGTCAGGTGAAGCGCGCAGCTGCCAGGAAGCCTGGGGCCGGCGCAGACCCTCAGGCTATCCGCCCGGCTCCGTGGAGCCGGGCAAAACCTTGGACGTGTTTCGCAAAGACCGTAGGACGACGCAGGGAGCAGATCCACTATCCGGCCGCGTACAAGCTGCCCGCAGCCCCGGCCCACGCGAACAACTACGGCTCCCAAGGTGCTCTGCGCCGGCCCGCCAGCGGCGACTACGGCTCCCAGGGTGCTCTGCGGCGACACGCCCGCGGCGACTACGGCTCCCAGGTTGCGCCGCGCGTCCTTCCCCCCGCCCCAGGCCCCGCCTCAGGTCGGCCTGTGGACTACAAATGGACACACACGGCTGTCGTCCGCCAGTTAGCGGCTCCGGTGCGAAGCGTCTTTGGTTCCTCAGGCGTGCGGGCGTAACGCGGGCGGGCTTGGAGGGCCGGAGGAACGGGCGCGTGGGCTACGGCGGCCGGCGTGGGGCGGCGGCAGCCGTTGCTTAGGGTTGGGAAGCGGGGTCGCGGGCCTCTGGCACTGCAAGCCCGGCGGGCCACGAGTTGGCCGCGGCAGGGTGCGGGCTGAGGCCATGGGCGACCGCAGCGGCGCAGGCGGCTCCCGGCGCCGGAGGACGGAGTCGCGGCCCTCGAGCCACGGCAGCGGCGGGCCTGCGGCGGTGGAAGAGGAGGCGCGGGACGCGGCGGCGGGCCCTGACGTGGGCGCTGGGGGGGACGCCCCGGCCCCGGACAAGGACGGAGTCACCAATGTGGGCAGCAGCCAATTGGAGCTGAGGTAGCGGAGCACCTGACCCCTAACCTCTGACCCTGTGACCCTGAACCCCGCGACTCTTTCCTGGTTCCCCGGGAGTGGCCGAAGCAGCGCGAGCTCTGAGTCCGAGAACCTGGGGTCCGTACTAAGTGGGGACCTGTGTGCCCTTTGGGCACTGCGGGGAAACTGAGGCTTGGAGGGGAGGATCACCTGCCAAGGTCACCGAGGTGGAGGTGTGGAGCTGGCCAGGCAGAGAGAGGGGAGCCGGCAGCTGCCCTGCTTCCAGACGCATTTGGGTCTCTGCATCCTCCCTCAGGTGGGTCCTGAGGTCCTTTCCGAGGGGTGAGCTGGAAGCCTGGGCACTCGGAGGGCTAGTCCGGGTCCGGTCCTGGGCCTGGACGGTGTCCTTTTCTTTGGAAGGAGTTAGATGGGATCCGGGCAGTTTGTGATGAAAGGTCTCTTCTGAGGGCTATGAGGGGTGCCTTGAGGGTAGGGACAGCTCCCAGAGGACAGTAGCCCAGGTCTTTTTGAGGACAGGGGAAGGGGCAATGTAAGAGGCTTTTTTGCTTGCAGGCCCTTCCAAGGGTGGCTACATGGCTCATTCATCCCCCATTGAGTCGTTAGGCTGGCCTGCTTGTGTTGCCAGAACAAGTGCTTGCTGTAGGAACGGAAAGTTGGGTCTTGTATTAGGACATTTATCCCCTGTCTGGGGTATTCAGGAGGAGGGGTTTGAGGTGGACCCACCTGCAGGTGGGTGCCCTGTTTAGCTGAATGACTGACAGGAATGGGTGGGGGGAATGAACCATGCTGATGGGGAGGGCTTGGCCTGCCTGGACATTGGCCCTTCCTCCAAGCTGGCCCAGAGCAATCCATTTGCCTCCCTCCAGCCCTTCTTTCTGGCTTTCACCCTGGTCCAGGGGCTCTCAGGGCCTTTGGCTGAGGGAGCAGCTGAAGGGCCAGAGGTTATCAAGGAAGAAGTAGGCAATTGGTCATTTGGTTGGTGTGGATTTGCTCTCTCAGTAAACAAGAACAGAGGCTTTCTTCACTGGGCACTGTGGGGAGGGATTAGGGGAGGGCAGCTGGGGTGCAGGCACTTTCACGGTTCTCAGGGTGCTCACAGTTCACCTGGGAGATAAGATAACCTCGGCATGATGCAGGCGTGGAACAGTATGGACAAAGGTCGGGCAAGGAGGCTATGAAGGTGCCACTGGGGAGGAGGGTGGCCCTCCTGAGAGGGTGCTTGCTTGCTGGGGGCCTGGGGTGGTGCTGAGCGAGGTTGGTCCAGGCACCTCCTGCCTGAAAAGGAGTTGCCCTCTCTCTAGGAGGTAGGGGATGGCTAGCATGGCCTCAGGAGGGTGGGATCAAGGTCCTTTTGTGTGAGATGGGGGTTTCCACATCTGGGTGAAGCTGCCACTCTGGGATAGGCAGGAGAGAGCAGTCACTTTCTTCCTTTTCACTGACCAGTAAGCCTTTTCTGTGCTTCTGGGGGTGTGGGGCTGGGTACAAGGCTTGTGAGAGAGGCTGGGTGAGTCCCTGTCCCTGCTGTTGGGATCTGAGATAGCCAAGGTAGGGCCTTCCTGGGACTGGAGGGTGAGCCAGCTGATCTATCTGCTTCTGGGTCATGCAGACTCTAGCTCACTCCCTTGTCACCCTCCTGCCTCCCTTCTTACAACTGCTTGTTGCTGCTCTTGGCCTAGCCCAGCCTTTCCTCTCCCCATTCCTCGTTACTCTTTGAGCTCCAGGCCTCTTCCCCTCCCTGACTCTTCCTGCTCACCTTAGCCTGGGCTCTGGGTGTGAGCTCATTTCTTCTGGTCCTATGGCAAGGTGAGGCTGTGAGGCAGGAAGCAGAGGGCTCCTCTTCCTGTTCTGCCTGACCCATCTGTTCCAAACTGTTTGCACACTTTTGCTGGCTCTCAGTTCACAGGCCCTCCCTTCTGGTTTCCAGCTTTTCCCAACGTATTTGTTCCTAG
Source organism: Lemur catta (assembly GCF_020740605.2). NCBI lineage: Eukaryota > Metazoa > Chordata > Mammalia > Primates > Lemuridae > Lemur > Lemur catta. Next base: position 22,991,990 of record NC_059136.1, read on the forward strand.
GGTGTCCTCTTTCTGTCTGTCTCTCCATCAGGGTCTGTGAGGTCTGGGGAGCCTGCCCCAACCACCTTACACCCTAGGACTCAGCCCAGAGGTCAACACAGAGAAAGTAGGGAGGAGGTGGCAGCTGGGAAGGGAGCTGGCACTCTGTCCTCTTCCTCTCTCTGATTGGCCCTGGTGCTGGACTGTGTGGTCCCCAGGTGTGGCCCACACTTGGGGGCTGTGCCTTTGGGCTTACTTTGAACCTTGGCATAGGAGCATGGGGATAGGCATGTGCCTACCTCCTAGTGCTGATGTGAGGTTGAGTGAGAGGATCCTACTAGCTGGGTGGACCTGGGGGCTGCATGAGGGAGGGAGGGTGGGCTGCTCTATGTCCTCTCAGCCTGGGGAGGGGGTCTAGGACAGCTGGAAGGCACAGAGGCACGAGCAGGTCCTCTAGTAGGTGAGAGGGTGACAAAAGCATTCTAGGCATGGCTGGCCAGATCCTGCCTCCCTGTGTGGGTCAGTTGCTGGCCTGCCCTCTAGCTCACTTGCTGCTGGCCTTGCTGGCAAGCCTGGAGCTCTTCGGGCATTGGCAGATGGGGATCTCCTCCCCTGGGTCAGGGGCCTCTGACCTGTTGGGGGAGGGGCAGCATGGGCTGAGGCTGTGCAGTGGTGGTGCTGCCTGGGGTTGGGGCAGGTCAGGAGGCCTGTGGAGGACCTGAGGCTGGATGTGGGTAGGTTGAGGAAAGCCTTGGGAATCCATCAGAAGGGACCTAGAAAAGCTTTTAGCTTTGGAAAGCAGTACCGTTTCCCTACTCTTGTTTCCATCTTGAAGATGGGCACTAAGAAAGCCAGCATGGTCTCCTTAGTGGCCTGAAAGGGTCAGAGGTGCCACTGTTGTGGAACAGCATGGTGATGTGAAGACAGTTGATAGGTCATGGTACAGAGAGGCCAACCAGGAGGCTTTGAGATAGTTCTTTTGAAAGCAAATGGGCTTGAACTTGGGGGAGGGCAGTGGGGAGGCCTGGTCTGTTCTCTCTAGGAAGCTGTGCCTCATACCCTTGCTTGCCTCAGGGTACTGGGGCTCTGAGGGGCATGTATACCCAGCCTCCTGGGGAAGTGGGGCAGGTGTAGTCTGGGGAGATGCACCAAGGGCAGTGGTCAGTCAGAAAGATGGGTGCAGACTCAGGGAGGGGAGGGCTTAGATGGAGACCACAGCCTCACCTTGTGGTCCAGGCTAGACCTGGTGGGTAGATGCAGAAAGCTCAGTCTTGCAGCTGGGAGAGGCAATTGGACAATGGCAGGGGCTGGGGTTGGGGTAGAGCTGCCCTGTCCTGATGCTCCAGCCTAGATGGGTAGGACAGGTGCAACCATCCTTCTACCAGCTTGGCGGTGCTGTGGGCTAGTGTGGCCGGGTCCAGGAGCTATGTAGGTATAGATGGGACAAGTGCTGTGCAGACCTTGGTCTGGAGGACAAAGGTCAGGCCTGTTGGCATTGCTCTTCAGTCTCCTTGGCCCCTTGCTTCCTAGGCGGGGCCATCTGACTGCTGACTCCAACCTTAGCCAGCTTGCATCTGGGAACTGAGGCAGGGACAATCCTGAGTGGACGTCTGTGTCACAGGGCTCCTGCCATTGCTCCCAGGCTCATTCCCTCTGCCCACGGCTCTGAGGCAGAGATGTACATGCATGGGAGGGAAGGGGGCCCTGGGTCTTTCCTCTTACAAAATTGAGGCCTTGCTCAATGCTACGTGTGGCTTCCTGGTGGCACAGCAGCTGGAGGTGAAGTGGGGCTCCAGTTGGTTTGAGTGAGCCAGTGCTGGTTCCTGGGCTGTGTGGTCTGGTCTTGCTCTTGCTGTCCTTGTCCTTGCAGCTCCTCCACTGGGCCAGGTGCCCTTTTCCACCTCTGCCTTTCCCTGAGGATAAGCACGGTCTGCTCGCCTCCCCACTGCCCCACACTGGGTGGGAGATCACAGAGGGTGCCTGTCTCTGCTGGAGGCCCCAGTGGACTCCTCTCAACCCCCTCAGCCCAGGCAGCACTTACCTGTGGTTGAACTGGGACAGGCTATCACTTTTTTTTTTTTTTTTGAGACAGAGTCTCGCTCTGTTGCCCAGGCTAGAGTGCCGTGGCGTCAAGCTCACAGCAACCTCAAACTCCTGGGCTTAAGCAATCCTTCTGCCTCAGCCTGCCAAGTAGCTAGGACTACAGGCATGTGCCACCATGCCCAGCTAATTTTTTTCTCTATATATTTTCAGCTGTCCAGATCATTTCTTTCTATTTTTAGTAGAGATGGGGTCTCGCTCTTGCTTAGGCTGGTCTCAAACTCCTGACCTGGAGTGATCCTCCCACCTCGGCCTCCCAGAGTGCTAGGATTATAGGCATGAGCCACCGTGCCCAGCCTATCACTTTTTAAAAACAAGTGGAGGCCACACAAGCACATGAAGGCCAAGTCCCTGTACCCAGGAAGGTGCCCGTCAGGCTGGATGCTTGGCTGCCCTTTGGCCTGGGTTTCTTTGCCCACTTGGGCCTGTGTGGTCAAGTGTGGGGAGGAGGCTCTTTGGGCTGTGTTGGGGACCCTCTGGCTCTCTGGGTGGCGGGATGGCAACCAAGCTGGGGGACTCGCCCCTCACCCTTCTGTCTCAGCTGTGCTTGGTGGGGCCTGGTGGGCCCACAGATCCCTGGGCCAGGTTGGGCTCCTGGCCTGGGGTATGCAAGTCCAGGCCTGGGCTAGGCAGGGCAGGGCTAGCCAGGCTCCTGCCTGTGACATGCCCTTTCCTGCTGCCTGGAGGGGCAGACTCTGGGGAGTCCTGAGAGCTTTGCCAGCCTCTGGTATGGCCCTGCCTAGCTCCTCCTCCTGCTTGTAAATGGGGCATGGGGTGTGTGGGCAGAAGAGAAGGTTGGGGTGGGAGCGTGGATCACAGCTCTGGCCCAGAGTGAGGGGCTGGGGCATCTGCTCACCAGGGTGCTTGTGTCCTGCACTGCCAGGTGCCATCGCCTGCAGGATTCTTTGTTCAGCTCCGACAGTGGCTTCAGTAACTACCGTGGCATCCTGAATTGGTGTGTGGTGATGCTGGTGAGTAGGATGGTGTCTGGGAGCAGGTCTACCTGTGGCTAGGTGGGGCTCTACCTCAAGTTGGCCTTCACTTGGGAACAGGCTCTGTCCCCCAGGGTGCTGGGGCTGGAGTCCACATGGGCTGGGGGACACGGAGCATGCTGCAGCTGCCTCAAGAAGGCTGCGTCTCCATGTGGCCTTGCACTGGGCTGCTGGGAGGAGATGTGGTGGCGCTCCCTGCAGTGGTCACATACTTGATGCTCCCTGCTGGATCCCAGGAGAGCCCTGCAGATGGTAGTGTGAGGGCCTGAGGCCTGTGTGCTGTGAGCTGTGCTGGGGGGCACAGGCCCCATGGGAGGGCAGGGAGGAGGAGGTGAGGCTCGCCCTGGGTGGTGGGGCTGTGGAGGGAACACTGTGGGTACGAGGCTTCCCTGCCAGGGTATGTAAGAAGAGTTTTCTTGTGCTATTCCATATGGCCCTAGTGGATGCAGAGCCCTGGCAGGCCTGGCCACTGCTCTGCAGGTCTGCTGGCCCCTCTCCTTCAGCCCTGGGTCCTAGGAGCCCTCCAGGAAGGCAGCTGGATTGAGTCCTGTGCCATGTCCAAGGCCTGCTGCCTCTGGGGCCTGGTTCCCACTGGCACTTTGTGGGGATGGGCCTGGGAGCCCCACCCCAGAAGCAGTTGGAGTCTAGGGCTCAAAGGGGCAGCCTGTGGGGAGGTTGGGGGCAAGGGCTTGTCTGGGCCCAGCCTATGGCCTGAGGCCTTTGACCCTCACCCAGACGTGGTCTCTGTTGGGTGTGGTGCCTGTGTGGTACTGGCTCCATGTATACCCATGCCCCCAGCCTGTGGTCCTGGGAGGTTCCCAGGGGGTGTCTGGGGCTCCCAGCATCCTTGGCCTGGAGAGGGCCTTGGGCTTTGGCCAGCTGTGGGGGGCCATGAGACCTGGTGGGTGAGAAGCTGGCTGGGCAAGAGGACAGTGGGCCTGGTGCTAGCCTATCCCTCAGGAGATGTGTTCTGTTCCTGGCCCAGGCTGGGTCTTGGCAAGCCAGGCAGCACTGTCCATTCTCTTAGAACCTGTTGGGGCTGCTTGGCCCTTTGGCACAGCTGTGAAGCCTTTCCCTACTTCTGGCTCTGGGCTCCAGGCTCCTTGCTATGTTTCCTCTATGGCCTAGGCCTGCAGGGGCCACTGCCCATCAGCAGCTCTGGCTCCTGCCTGCTGTGGGCTCTCAGGAGAGGCCACACTGTGCAGTGGATGATGTGGGTCCACATGTGTCTGGGGAGGAGGCCCACTCGTTAGCCTTGCAGCTGGGAGAGGTGGGGCAGTGGCCCCTGTGTCTCTGAAGTAGTCTCCTCCTCCATGAAGCCTTCCCTGACCACCTAGGCAAGAACCAGTGTTCCCTTGGTGGCACTGCTTTTCCATGGCACTTGTCACCACCATGTTCATGGAGGTGTTGGTGATGCTTGTGAAATAGGTGAGGAACTCCTTGTCCTGGCAGGAGGCTGAGGGCCCAGCCCCAGGCTGGAGCCAGGACCCTGTCTTGATGGGGGCTCAGTCCATGGAGAGCTGCCGTGAAGCAAGCCTGGAGTTTAGGGGGTGCAGGAGGCAGCCAAGGCTGGGCAGGGCATGTGCCCAGGGGGTGCTCCAGGCCCAACCACCTCCTACCCCACAGCCTTGCCTACACTTTCGTGCTATAACCTCTTGCCACACAGCTGAGCACTGCCAAGACTGGCCTGGCTGGCAGGGTGGTGCACTGGGCAAGGGTGGGCAACTCCCCTTCAGCCTGGGCCACCTAGAGGGCCTGATTCCCTGGGGCTTGGCTGTGGACAGTCCTCCCTGGGCTGGCTTGGGCTTTGGGGCTGTTACCATGGTGGTGGCTGGCTGTAGGGTGAGCCTCAGGTTCCTCACTGACTTGCTTAGTGAGGACAAGCACTGCTGCATAGCAGGTCTATTTTTGCTGTTGGAGATGCAGGCGTTGGAGGTGCCTGGTAGTAAGGTTGGTTCCCTCCATGCAGGCCCTTCTAGGGGTGTGATGGGGCCAAGGAAGACCTTCCCCTTGCCCCTGCACCGGTGTGGCGTGAGGTGTGTGGTGAGTCTGGGAGCTTGGCATAAAGACCAGACAGAGCTGGGTGTAGGTTGGGGGCTCCTGTCCCCAGTGGTGCTGAGGTGGGGTGCCTTGTAGTCAGGACTAATGGGGCTGTGCTCTCCTGTCTTGTGTAGATCTTGAGCAATGCGCGGTTATTTTTGGAGAACCTCATCAAGTGAGTACCTTCTCCATGTCCTGGTCCCACCCCAGTCACCACCTGTTCAGGTCCTGTCCCCAGGCCCCGCCCAATTCAGGCCTTCATGCCTCCACTCCTAGGTATGGCATCCTGGTGGACCCCATCCAGGTGGTGTCTCTGTTCCTGAAGGACCCCTATAGTTGGCCTGCCCTGTGCCTAGTTATTGGTGAGCTGGGCTCTGAGGAGGGCCTTGGGTGGGGACCAGACTCGCTTGGCCTTGAACCTGCCCTCTGGTGCTTCTGTTCTCAGTGGCCAACGTCTTTGCTGTGGCTGCGTTCCAGGTTGAGAAGCGCCTGTCGGTGGTAAGCACCATCCTGCCACAGCCCTTGGGGACCTGCCAGTCAGCTCTCCTCACTGCTGCTGCCTTCCTGGGAGGAGCTGCTTCCCAGGTGGCCCTCACCCAGGGAGTGGGGGCCCTGGTTGAGTACTCTGGCTCCCTGCCCCGACTCCCACAGGGTGCCCTGACGGAGCAGGCGGGGCTGCTGCTGCACATAGCCAACCTGGCCACTGTTCTCAGCTTCCCGGCGGCCGTGGCCTTGCTGGTTGAATCTATTACTCCAGGTGTGCCCCTTTCCCACCCCATCCCATCTGCCCTGGGCCAGCCACAGGTGCGGTGTCTGGCCGTGGACCCTGTGGAGACCTGAGCCCTCCTCTCCTGCAGTGGGCTCCGTGCTGGCGCTGATGGTGCACACCATTCTCTTCCTCAAGCTCTACTCCTACCGCGACGTCAACCTGTGGTGCCGCAGTGCCAAAGCCAAGGCTGGTGAGGGGCTGGCTGCCCAGGGGCTAGGGCTGCTTGTGACGCCAGGCTGGGCAGTAGCACAATTCCATCCCTTCCCTCCTTTCTGCTCTGCTCCTAGCCCCCTCAGGAAAGAAGGCTGGCGGGGCTGCTGCCCAGCACATTGTGAGCTACCCGGACAACCTGACCTACCGTGGTGAGGACCTTGTGGTGGGTGGGGCTGGGGGCCAGCCTGGCCTGTGTTGGTGCCAGCTCCTTCCCTCCCATTCCAGATCTCTACTACTTCCTCTTTGCCCCTACTTTGTGTTATGAGCTCAACTTTCCCCGCTCCCCCCGCATTCGGAAGCGCTTTCTGTTGCGACGACTCCTTGAGATGGTGAGGCTGGGGGCTGGGGGGGCCACTGGGGACTGAGGGGCCTTCGGGGCCATCTGGGGACTCAGCCATCTGCTCTGGTTCCTCGCCTAGCTGTTCTTCACCCAGCTCCAGGTGGGGCTCATCCAGCAGGTAAGGGGGATGGGGCAGGTGGCACGGCGTGGGGTAGGGTGGCGTGGTACAGGTGGGAGCTGATGCTGCACCCTCCTTTGCAGTGGATGGTCCCTACCATCCAGAACTCCATGAAACCCTTCAAGGTGAGTGGCCCAGGCCTTCCTGTGGCTGGGGTGGGCGGGCAGAGGCTGTGGCCGGCTGAGGGAGCCTGTCTCCATAGGACATGGACTATTCACGCATCATTGAGCGTCTCCTGAAGCTGGCGGTAAGTGTGCTGGGCAGGGGGAGGGGGATGGGGGAGCAGTGGCAGGGTGTTCTGGAACCTGGAGTCCCTTCCCCACAGGTCCCCAACCATTTCATCTGGCTCATCTTCTTCTACTGGCTCTTCCACTCCTGCCTGAACGCCGTGGCTGAGCTCATGCAGTTTGGAGACCGGGAGTTCTACCGAGACTGGTGGTGGATAGCCTTGAGGGTGCCCCTGGGAGCTGGGGTGGGCCATGGTGTGCTCTGATAACCCTGTCGTCTCTCTACTCCCAGGAACTCCGAGTCCGTCACCTACTTCTGGCAGAACTGGAACATCCCCGTGCACAAGTGGTGCCTCAGGTGGGTGGTGTATGTGCGTGTGTGTGGGAGGTGGGGTGGAGCTGTGGGCCTGGGCCCCTTCCCACGGCCCCCTTCCTCTGCAGACACTTCTATAAGCCCATGCTCCGACGGGGCAGCAGCAAGTGGATGGCTAGGACAGGGGTGTTCCTGGCCTCGGCCTTCTTCCACGAGGTCAGTGCTCTGCAGGGTATCCTGCCTCATCTCTGGGCAGGGGTGTGGCCCACATGGGGCACAGCTGACACCCCCTCTCCCTCCTGCCCCAGTACCTGGTGAGCATCCCCCTGCGAATGTTCCGCCTCTGGGCCTTCACGGGCATGATGGCTCAGGTGAGCAACCCACACGTGGCCGCCAACCCGCCTGCTTCCCACTGCCTGAGCCCTGGGGCCCAAGAGCAGCCCTCCCTGTGGTCACCGTGGCCAACTGACCTTGGTCCCACATGTCCCCAGATCCCACTGGCCTGGATTGTAGGCCGCTTCTTCCGGGGCAACTATGGCAACGCGGCTGTGTGGCTGACACTTATCATCGGGCAGCCAGTGGCTGTGCTCATGTATGTCCATGACTACTACGTGCTCAACTACGAGGCCCCAACAGCAGTGGCCTGACCCACTCCTCGCTGCCCATGGCCAGAGTCAGCCCACCTTCCCCTGGGCCTCCAGTGCTGCAGCTAGGGGCCTGGCTGTGTGGCATCATCCTCCTGCCCTGGGAGGCCTCTCTGCCCCTGTGGGGCTCCTTCCTGTACCCCTTAGGGATGGTGGCAGCAGACCAGGCAGATGCTGGCTGGGAGTCTGTGCTGACCCTGCCCCAGGGGCTGAGGGTATCAATAAAGTGCTGTCCAGTGACCTCCCTTAGTCTGCCAGGGGTTTGGAGGGCTCGTGGGAAGAATGGTCACACCCATTGGGGGGGGGGTCAGTGTCAGAGCTGTGGGGACAGCTGCTCCAGGAGGTGCTAGAAGACCCTTTTGTTCCCCAGACTGCCTGGCCCTGGTGCTCTTGGAGGAGGGTTGGGGTCCATTGGCCTCTCCATACCACCCTGGCCCAGCTGGGTGCTGCCCTGTGTGCCCACGAGCTGAGCTGCCTAATACCTGCTGGGATGGGTGGGAGAGGCTGCTCTGCTGTGGCGGGGCAGGGCACAGCCAACGGAGCATTGCATGGCTGGGGACATGGCCAGGTAGGTCCCAGTGCCCCACATAAGCCCACTGCTCAGAAAAGCTCAGCTCAGGTCAGACTTTGGTGCTAGTGCTGTGCCTGCTGGGGGGGGGGGGGTGCCCAGTGTCCTGTGGCTCCCAGTGGGGCATGAGCCTGCTTGGCCAAATTGGGCCCATCCTCAGCTTGGGCAGGGCATGTTCAGGGTTTGCTAGAAGTGGGCCTTGCCTGGGGCAGCCTCCAGGGCCCTTCTGACTTTGGTCTGGGGGGCCAGGAGGCTGCAGAGGTCACGATGGCTGTGTCCATTTGCAGCTCATCTGGGGATGGGCTTGGGGCAGGGCCCTGGGATCACATCCCCAGGGTTAGGGGACTCTGAACCCCTTGGGCTCAGATAGGGACTCCTTCCCTCAGGACGCCACCCTGTGCACTGACTGTGCCTTCTGAGGCCAGGCTGCCCCTTCACCTGGCACAGAGGGCCTGGAGAGTAGGGGGCCCTGGGCCCAGTGGCTCCAGGCTGTCCTCCCCCAGGGCTGGGCCTGCCTTTGGCCTTGGGGCTCTTCTCCCCCCACCTCTTCTGGCACTGAGCTTGGCAGTCCAGACACAGCCCTGACTATGGCCATTAAAAGGACACTTCATTCCCAGGCCCTGCAACCCATTGAACTGGACAGAGGAAATCATCTTGGTAGCAGAGGTGGGGGCAGTCCCAGGTCCCTCTTCCCAGCTTATCTTGGTGGGCTGTCTGTTTGATTGGGATCCCCTGGGCTGTACCAGGCAAAGTGTGCCCCCAGACCTGCAACTGTGGCCCAATATGGCAGGTGTCTGAGGAGCCCGCAGTGCAGGTCTAGGCTGCACTGTCCTGCCCACCACCAATCTGCCGGACCACAGACTTGCCACGGTGCTGCCATGGGAGGGCAGGCTACTGGTACTCTGGGAGGGGTGGGCCTGCCTTCCCACTACTCCTGTGAAGGCAGCACCTCCCTGGCCCCTCCCACCCTCTGCCAGTGGCATTCCAGAACAAGCTGTCACTGCCAGAGTAAGAAGCTGCTAAAATGAGAACAGTGGCCAAGGCTGACCCAGAGACAGGGTTTGCTCCACCAGCCACATCAGACCATCTGGGCACCTTCCCCTTCTTCCACTAGGCCCTGTGGAACCCCTGAAGCAATAGGAGGCGGCTCCTGCACTGATGCACTCAGGGTGTTGGCTCTGTGGGAAGATGCAGCCCCCTGTCCCTGAGTGAAAATACTTTGTGAAGGGGGTCCTGGTGGCTCAGCTGACAACTAGGGACTCCCTGGCCCCTCAATAAAGGGCTGTGGGCACACTCTTGCCCTGGGGAGTCAGGTGAACACAGGGTGCTGTGGGCATCTGCCCCCCTCCAAGGCGGCCACCTCAGCCAAGACCTTCTGTGACTTGTGCCTTGCCCTGCTCATCACACACCCCTTTGTCCCTTGGACAGGAGAAACACACAGGAGGCCACAGTGTAGAGCCTGTCTGTTTATAGATCTCTGCCTGTCTCGTCCATCCATCTGTCCACCTGTGTGTATATATCTGTATATCTCTATGGAAAGGGAAAGGGGGCTCTTGTGTAAAAATCCAAAATACAATTCTGACTATGAACAACCTGCAGGGTCAGTCCAAGTGTGGCTGTGAAGAAGGCAGATGGGCAGGCCCGTGGGACTCTCACTCCTGACCACAGGCACTGCCCAGCCCCAAGCCCCTCTTTCTGCCCACACTGGGGCTATGGTGCTGAACTGTGGTGCCCCAGGGCTACAAGCCTGCCCTGCCTCCCCAGGACCAGCCCTGCACTGGGAGGTGGGGGTTGGGCAAGCCACAGCCGGCTGGCCCCCTCCTGGAGCCTCTAGGACACAGTGGGGTCCTTGGCTTTGGGAGGCTCAGACCCCATCAGCAGGGAGATGGTGGGGTCATCTGCATAGTCGTCCCCCTCGGAGAAGTAGGAGCCTTCTCCAAGCTCAAAGAGCACCGGCAGGTCTCCACTCCCAGTGTCCACAGAGCCGGGGTCCAAGAGGAACAGGGGCTGCGCCGTGTAGTGCACCAGCTGCTTCCCTGCAGGGTGTGGTGGGGTCAGGGCGGTGGGCTGGGGAGGAGGTGGGGGTATGGGTGGGGAGCGGGATGTGGGGTGTGGCTCACCTGAGTCAGAGCTGCTGTTCTCGGCTTGGAGAGGCCTGGGGGGTTCCTGGGGAGACAGGAGCTCCTGGATCTACAGGGTGGAGGGGGTATATACTGTGGAGTAAGAGCTCCCACAGGTTATCCCCCCACCATCCCCTGCCCCCGCCTGCCTACGCACGCTGGCCAGGCTGCTGTCAAGGTCAGGCAAGCTCATGTCGGGCACAGTCACTGAGGGGCTGAACAGCTGTCGAAGGAGGAAGGGCAGTCAGTGTCATGCCTGTGAGCAGGGAAGGGTTGGGGCAGGGGCGGACTCACATCCAGCAGGGCGCTGGTGTCCACGCTGAAGCCGTGGCTGGTCAGCATGGTCTGTAGGTTGTCCAGGTTGGAGTCCATGGCATCCAAGTGTTCACTGAGCTCGTTCCTGGCCCAGGATGAGTGGGCAGGTGAACCAGTGCCCGAGGCTCCCCCACCCAGATGCCCTCCCACTGGAAAAGGGCTCCCCATGGCTGTAATCTCTCCCTGGGGGTGGGGTCCCTCTGGATGCCTAGCATGGGCTAGAGGGGGACAGTGTATGTGTGGATGGCCCAGAAGGCAGTGGTGAGCTCTGTGCTCTCCAACCATGGCAAGCAGGTGTGGGCCTGTGAGGCGATTCAGCTCTAGAAATAGGATGTCAGGTACAGTTCTTCAGGCCTGATGAGGTTTGCTGTTGCATTAGAAGACCAAGTGAGGAGGCGGGCAGGGAGCTGTGCTTTGTGTGGGTCAGTCAGCCCCTCCCCTGGTGCTACTGTGGGGGCGAGACCCAGGGTCTGGTGGCCGTGACCGGGAAGGTCCTGGGCCACCAGGTGCACCTGGGCTGTGGGACAGGAAGCCAGGAGGCTCCTGGAGATGCTGCAGGGCCACCACTCACTGAGAGGAAGGTCAGTCAGCACAGCAGCCCAGATCCTGCCTGCTGCAGTGGCCAAGACTGGGGCCTGTCCTTGTCACAATGACCTGGGCCAATAGCCTGTGCCCAGGTTGTCAGTGAGGGCCTGGCACCTGGTGGCCCTCCCCAGACGCAGAGGGGCCTGGGATGCTGTTCATCAGGCAGGGCCCAGGGCTCATGTCCAGGCTGGGGTCTGGTCCGTGGCTGTGGGAGGGGCCCGAGCTCTGGCAGAGCCCTCCTCCCTCCCCAGTGGGGTCAGCGCTAACCCTGGCTGGACTCGGCCATGCAGAGAGGAAGAGGAGGGGCAAGGGAAGAGGCGGGCGACCCCTGACATCTGTGGAGTGCGAGCCAAACTGCAAGATACAAAGACAAAAGCCCCCCCCATTGCAGGCGGGGGCTGGGCAGGCTTTGTGCCCGTCCTCGCTCGCTCAGCCTCTAGGCAAGGCCTGAGGGGTTGGGCCTGCTCACCATCTCCTGCACCCATCTGGGCGGCATGACAGTTGCAAGGACCCTGTCACAAGAAAGGGTGATAGCAGCAGCAAGGGCAGCTGAGAGAGCAGGTATTCCCAGGACACCTGGGCAGGTGCCACCAGCCTGCCCTGCCACGCACCTTGGTCCCTGTGGCATTTGGGGATGTGGGGTGACCTGGTTGGTAGCCATCTCCCTCCCGAGCCCCAAGCTCTGAGGTCAAGGTTGGGGGCCAGGTCTGCCCCTCCTCGCCCCAGCAACCCCTGAGCCCGAAGGCCCGGGGTTCAGGGTGGGGGTCCTGCCTTGCTGGCCACCTTGTATGCAGCCCCCCAGGATGGTCTGAGCTAGAGCCCAGGGCTGGGGTGGGCAGCACTCACTTGTCCAGGCAGGCTACGCTGAGGCACTTCTCAGGGGTGGAGGTGGGCGGGGGTGAGGGGGAATGGCCCCTGGCGTCTGTGTGGCCTCCAGTGTCGGCATCTGTGAGGGCTGTGGCCGAGGCGGGGGTGGGCTCGCTCTCCCGCAAGATGGAGTCAATGAGGGCAGTCGGGGACAAGGGGGTATCCACAGAGGACGGGTGTCCGGGACTCGCCTCCTCCACCTGGGGGCTCCGAGGCGGGCTGGGGGGCTCCTCCTTGACACGCACCAGGGGGCTGCCGGACAGGGGCCTGGACAGGGGCGGGGTGGGGACATGTCAGCAGGAGCCCCGGCTGGCCCCACCCCACTCCCAACTCCGCCCTGGGCCCACAGGGGCTCGCCTAGTGGGGGGACGAGAGGGCTGGGGGTGACGTGGCCCCCACCTCTCGTCTACACTCCCGCCTGGGGAGGCCACAGGGCTGGCGGGGGCCAGCTCGGTGATGTCGGAGATTATGGGTCCGGAGCTGGCAACAGCTTCTGGGGGGTAGAGGCTGGAGCCACTGTAGGCCGAGGATGGAGCCTGCAATTAAAGGCAGGAGGCCAAATGCGGCTTATGCTGTGGCCACACCACCCCGCTGGCCACCGTCCCACAGCGCCTGGTGCTCACCGTGTACGGGCCTGAGCCGTGGACATGCTCCAGGGAGTACTGGCGACCATACTTGGGCACGGAATGTGCCGAGCTGCTGTCGTTCAACATCAGGGGGCTGCAGGGAAGGGTGGGGTTAGCTGCCTCTCCTGGCCTCAGCAGTACCTGACAGAGGACAGGGACCCCCTGGGTCCTGTGCAGAGGATGCAGGCATCCCCAGAGCCTCACATCTTTCTCTTCACTCCCAGGATCCGGTTCGACTGCACCAGTGAGATCAGGAACTGAATGAGCTGTGGGTAGAGAGGATATAGTCATCCAGGCCCATGGGGGGTCCCTGTTGGCCTGCCGGCCCTGCCTCTACCTTGTTGACGACTTTCTGCTGTTGGGCGTGCTTCTGCCGCAGGCTGGCCACCTCCCGCCACAGGGCCTCGTTCTCGCTGAAACAGACCAGGATGGGTCAATGGGGCTGCAACCAGGAGCACTGGGCAGGGCTGGCCTGGCCCTCCCCGGGATGAGGACTGCCATGTGAAGGGGCTGGGGAGGCCAAGGCTTGCTGGCACCACTGCCCTTCCTAGTGTGGCTGTACTCCAGAGTCACACAAAGGTACCCAGTGGGGTGGCTGCGGCAGAGGCAGGACCCCAGGCAGGTGGCAGACCCTTGAGCTCTGCCTCCCACCCCAGCATCTCTGCCCCATGGAGGCCCAAGGAGCTGGGTTCAAGGAGGACACTGGCAGCCCAGCTCTACAGGCTGCAGAGCAATACACGTGGGTATCCTGTGCCTTGCAGGATGCTCGGGACCTCCACCAGGCTCAGATGTGGCTCACAGGTGGCCCCGTGGAGTAGGGAAGAGTGGCCCCAGCACCGTCTCCCCGACCGGGTAAGCAGGCCACGAGTGCACTCCCACCGCTCTGCTGATGGCCCAGCCATGCCCCTACATATCTTCCTGACACAGAATCATCCTTCTTGGCCTCACCCCAAGAGGCACAAGTGTTCTGGGCCGAGGACAGCCGCCCTGGGGTTGGTATTCCTGAGCCCCCAGGGCCCCAAAGTGGGTGGAAGGAGATGGAAGCCTGACTTCCTGGGTGGCCTTGCCTCAGTTTCCCAAGTGCCACCCATGTGCTAGTCCCCTGCTAAGAGCTTCCCCAGGGTCCTGGCTGAAGGGGGGGCTGTAGGGTGGGTTATGAGTGCCCAGACACGTGCCAGGGGCAGAGGTTGCAGAAACAATGCTCCAGAAACCTGAAGTGCTTCCCACTCCCAGGCCTGAGGTGCAGGTAGGTGGGATAGGGACACCCTGCACAGCATAACGCCAGGGGCAGCAGGAGTCATCGGGAGGGTGGGGAGGGCAGCAGGGAGGCTTGGTCACAAGGTCTGCTGTGGCCAGTCCCTGCCACTCCTGGCCTCTGGGTGTGGGGCCTGCAGGGCAGCACCTGTGCGCTCAAAAGCAGGCTGGCTGGTCCTGCTGAGCTTGGAGCCCAGCTGCCTAAGGCTGTGGGAGCCCAGCAGCGGCTGGGAATCGAGGACTGCCAGGAGGGGCACAGGGTGGGTGCCAAGCAGGGGCCCTTCCCAGTCTGATTCTGTATTTAGAGAACGGCAAGCCCAAGGGCTGTCCTAGAAGCTACAGAAAGCAGGCTCTGCACAGAGGCGGTGAAGGTGGGGGCTGCAAACCCTGAGCCTCAGGATAGGGCTGCCTCCCCCCATAGCATGCACAGCCTCATGGTGGGTTCCCAGACAGGGCACTGCCCACCCTCCCTGGCCCAGGACCTACTGCTTCATGGCCAGGAGCTTGGAGTCCATGCACTCCTGCCTGCCCTTCATCAGCTGCACATCCGTCAGCAGCTTGGCAACGCTGTCCTGGCGGATCTTCATGTCCTCGCTCTTCAGGGTGGACACCTGGATCCCGAGGGGGGAAAGAATCACTGAAGTGGCCCAGAGCCTGGCAGGCTCTCTGGCTGCAGCCTGGCCCAGGGAGGGGGCAGGGCCTGGGACACAGCCGGAAAAGTCATGAAGGGTGTGGCCAGGACAGCTGCAGGGAGGTCTGGGGGAGGAGGCTGGACAGAGGCTGGCAACTCACACTGGTCACTTTCCTCTTAATATTCTCCAGGAGCTGCTCCTGGCCACGCAGGAAACAAGGGTGCTGGAACTCAGTGTCGTCCCTCTCAGGCTTGACCAGGCCGCCCTGCTCAATGTGGACCACTTTCCGGAAGCCATCTGTACATAACGGATGGATGCAGCTCTGCCTAAGACCTAGGGACCAGACCCCCCTGCGACAGCCTGGCCACTAACCCCATGGCAAGCAACGAGCAGTTCCTGAAGGGCTACACTGGCGTGGCCCTGGTTAGACCCCATGCTGCCCACTCAGAGCTTGTGCCTGGGTGGTCTTAGTCTCAGGGAGACCCCATGTCCCCACGTCTCCCTTCCTCAATGCATGTGGGAGTGTGGCTAGGGCTTCACAGCTCTTCCCTGGGGACCTTAGGCTCACACCCACAAAAACCTTTCCCTCAAGGACGAAGTGCCCGCCCCAGGCCCCCAGCTTTGAGGGCTCCACGCCATGCCCTTGGCCACTGCAGAGGGTTCTGTCCTTCACCCTCAGGGTAGGTCAGCTTCCCCACACACCCCAGGCTGGCTGCCCAGTCCCTCTGAGCAGGGGACCCTCATCCCCCACAAGCCCAGGGCGGGGCAGGCACACTCACACATGTTGAGCTGCCGCACGAAGCTGGCCATGTTGTTGTGCTTGAAGTACTTGGGTAGCACCTCCTTGGCGAACTGGCCCTGGTCGAACACGTGAAAGCTGTTCCCGCTCTGCCAGGAGACACATGGATGCGTCATGTGTGGTGGCAAGGCACAGAGGTATCTGTGGCCTGAGGGGACCCCTCCCCATGAGTTGGGTAGGGCACATTCCTAACCCTACGGGGCTGGTTGGGGGGTCCCTCGGCCTGTATCTGCATTCAGGTGCAGGACTGGGTGGTGGCCAGATGCTCAGTTTACATTCATGAGACACTCACAGCACTTGGAGCCCATTCTCTAGGGGATCAGTATTTAGTTTTAATCGGCAAGTTTTCCTTAAGAACAGCTAAGACCCCAAATTGAGGCAGCCAAAGAAACGGGAATCTAATTTCTGTTACATTAAAGGAAAACACAGTTATGTTCAGAAATGCAAACTTCATTCCTCTTTTGGCATGTGAGACAAGAAATAGCGACTGTCAGAAATTGCATATGCCGTCAGGAGGAGCTGACCAGGCAGGAGTCTTTGCTGGCCTCAGTCATGGTGGCTCAGAGAAGGCGCCAAGATGGAAAGATGGAGAGGCCCAGAGCAGAGCCAGAGAAGAGCGTGCAGGGCATCTGCACAGGAGTTGGGGCGACTGACCCAGTGAATGAACCAGTTAAAGACAGAGCAGGCCCTGCTGGAGAAGGGAGTTACAGCTGCGGACAGGGGAAAGCCAAAAGGCCCCTTTGGTGTTGGACTGGAACTGGAATACTGCTCTTCAATATAGAAAAACAGGAGAATAAACATGGGCACAAACATGTGAGGCGAGTGGGAACAGCACAGGAAGGGGGTCCAAAGCAGCAAGAGGAAAGCTGGTAAAAATGTTAGTCAACTTTTCCAGAATGCTGAACATTAATGGGAGAATTGCAGCAGTACAGGGAGTGTTTACTCAAGA
The DNA here is from genome assembly GCF_020740605.2 of Lemur catta. Classification (NCBI taxonomy): domain Eukaryota; kingdom Metazoa; phylum Chordata; class Mammalia; order Primates; family Lemuridae; genus Lemur; species Lemur catta. The sequence goes on from NC_059136.1 coordinate 23,008,440, forward strand.
AAAGCAGTTGGATCTCAATAAGAAAAGTGAGCACTGTGGCATTTTACCCTGCCCTGTTCCTGCTCTATCTCAGCTGCAATCACTGTGGAACCAGTGACCTGGCAGCCCCTAGGGGAGGAGGGCCCGGAGCTCCTTCAGGCCCCTTGTGGCAGCTACCTGGGAGCTCCCACTTCTCAGGCTGTCTTGGATTTGACTTGAAGTTCTTCCAATGTAGAAAAGCTTTTTCCTAGGAGTCCTTGTTGAAACAGCTGGAGACAATTTTTAATTACTCTGGCTGCCTAAGGCAGTGCGTAACAGTTCGGGACAAGAGACTAATTAGAACACTTAAAAGAAAAAGCTGGAGAATGAAGTATCACTAAAGGCTCTGAAAAATCCTCAGGAACCCAGAAGCCATGTGCATGAGCAGAGCTGTGCCCTTGTTGAGGAAAGACCTGAGCTGTCCCCTCTGGCTGACCTTGAGGCTCTGCGTAAGCATCAAGGGAAGGATAAAAGGTCAACCATCTGGCTGAGTACTGAAGGTGTGCCCCAACATACAGAGTCCCCCAGCAAAGACTGGGAGACTCATTGCCTCCAGGCTCTTAAGGAAATTTCTGCCCCATCACTACCTAACCAAACAAGAGACTGAAGTGGCCATGAACAACAGAGAACACAGACTTTATAGCACCAGTCCAGAAAAGCTACCAAAGTACAATTGCAGCAAACTACAACAGCAATGAATCCTGGGAAATGGGAGAATCTGAGCTCCATAGTTGCCACATTATATTAATTAGAAATCTAGTTTTCAACAAAAATTATGAGATCTGCAAAGAAAGAAGGTATGGCCCATACACAGGAAAAAAAAAAAGCAATCAAGAGAAACTGTCCTGGAAGAAGCCCAGACTTACTAGACAAAGATTTTTAGGTCAACTATTTTAAATATGTTCAAAGAACTAAAGTAAACCACATCTAAAGAACTGAAGTCTGAGAATGATACCTCACCAAATAGAGAATATCAATAAAGAGACAAAAATTATAAAAAAGCACTAAATTGAAATTCTGGAGTTGAAAAGTACAATAACTCAGATTAAAAATTCTCCAGAGGGGCTCAAGTGCAGATGTGAGCAGGGAGAAGAAGGAATCAGCAAACATGAAGATAGGCCAATCGAGATCATCCAGTCTGGGGAAAAGAAAAAAAAAAGAATGAATAAAAATGAACAGAGCCTCAGAGACCTGCAAGACATCATCAAATGTACAACATATACATAATGGGAGTCTCAGAAAAATGAAAGGGACATAAAAATACATGAAGAAAAAATGCCCAAAATCTCCACAAATTTGATGAAAAACATCTAGGAAGCTAAACTCCAAGTAGGATAAACTCAAAGAGATTCCCACCTAGACACTTCATAATCAAACTGGCAAAAGCAAAAGGCAAAGGAAGACTCTTGGAAAGGCCGGGCACGGTGGCTCACGCCTGTAATCCTAGCCCTCCAGGAGGCTGAGGCAGGGGGATCGCTTGAGGTCAGGAGTCCGAGACCAGCCTGAGCAAGAGCGAGACCCCATCTCTACTAAAACTAGAAAGAAATTATCTGGCCAACTAAAAATATATATAGAAAAAATTAGCCAGGCATGGTGGCGCATGCCTATAGTCCCAGCTACTCGGGAGGCTTTGACAGTAGGATTGCTTAAGCCCAGGAGTTTGAGGTTGCTGTGAGCTAGGCTAATGCCACAGCACTCACTCTAGCCTGGGCAACAAAGCGAGACGCTGTCTCAAAAAAAAAAAAAAAAAAAAAAAAAAAGACTCTTGGAAGAAGCAAGAGAAAATAGACTCATTGTAAACAAGGAATCCTTAATAAGATTAACAGCCAATTTCTCATCAGAAACCATGAAAGCCAGAGGCAGTGAGATGACATATTAAAAGTGTAAAAGAAAAAACCCTGTCAGTCAAGAATTCTATATCCAACAAAACTATCCTTTGAAAATGAAGGAGAGACTTCTACTTCTGGGATGGCAGTGTCAGGAGCTTTGTGGAAGCAATTCCCAGTGAAACAAGCAAAACTTATGTAAGTCTCTGGAAATTGTCCTAAAAGCATATGACAAATAACAAAAACATTTACTCAATAAAATCTGTTGAAACTTGGTAAGTACAGTGAGACTTTGTGGTATTTGAGCTACAACCCCCTCTCTCCCAGCTCACCATGGTGGACACTACACTCTGGGAGGGTGGGGCCAAGATGGGGATCCCTCAATTCCCAGTCCAAGCTTACTGTATCTCACTTGGATGGGCAGACAACCATAATTTCTCATCCTCTCCAACTCCAAGTTGAAGAGACTAAACTCCTACTGAGTGTGACCAAGTAGTCAGAGGTTCTCTTCCTCCACCTTGCCCCTACCCACAGAATGCAGACTCTGTCCCAGACACAGCAGGCTGAGAATACTGGGACTCTGATCACCTCCCCCCAGTTTGCATGCAGGGGAGAGTATGCATGTTGACAGAGTCACGCTGAGAAGGCCAGTGGCCACTGCCCTGCCCTGTGCCCAGAGTAGTGGCTCAGAGAAATTTGCCCAGAAAGAGGAAGTCCATAAGGAAAGAGCTCTGAAGGTTTCCCCAAGGAAACTCACTTTATTTCAAAGTGCAAGCCCAAAAGTGCTCTTAAAAACAGTAACTCCTCTAAATTAAGAGCAACAAGTTAGACTACAGCCTCAAAAACTACCACGGCTCAGAAAACCCCACAGAACCCCCCCTCCCACAACAATCCCACAATACCACTCCGAAAAATCCCAAAACAAACAATAAAATCCTACCACTACTCAAATTTAATTGGATCAGAATGCTGAAAAATTTGTGCCCCAGACCACTGTCAAAAACAATAGAGCAATTAGGCAATAATTAATGGAACTTAAAGGTTGGATGTAATACTATATGAGGCAGTAGAGAGAGAGAGATCAAGGACAAATAGACTTCACAAAAATAGCCCAAGTCACAAATAACAACAACAAAAGCAGCACCAGAGGGAGGGAAGAACAATCATTCAGAGGTATTAAAATATATTAACTAAAACATATAGTGTTTCAACAACAAAATACAAGATATATAAAGAAAAAGGAAAGCGAGAATCCACATGGGAGTAAAAGCAAGCAACAAAAATTGTGAGAGGGACAAGATGTCAGATTTAATAAAGACTTCAAAAAAGTCATTATAAATGTATTCAAATAACCCAAGGAAATTATGCTTAAAGAAGTACAGGAAGGTAAGGCCAGGTGTGGTGCCTGACGCCTGTAATCTAACACTCTGGGAGGCCAAAGCAGGAGGACCACTTGAGGTCAGGAGTTTGAAACCAATCTTAGCAAGAGTAAGACCCTGTCTCTACTAAAAATAGAAAAATTAGCCCAGTGTTGTGGCGCACACCTGTAGTCTCAGCTACTCAGGAGGCTGAGGCAGGAGCTTTGTTTGAGCCCATGAGTTTGAAGTTGCAGTGAGCTGTGATGACACCACCGCACTCTAGCTGTAGGGACAGAGCAAGACTCTAACTCAAAAAAAAAAAAAAGTGGGACACCTTTAATTTCACCAGCATACGTGTAATAGGAGTACCATAAGGAAAGGAGAACCACAAAAAGTGTTCAAACAAATAAGGCCTGAAAACTCCCAAAATTTACTAAAAAAATCCATGAATATGGTATGTCTCTACTTACTCCAGTCAACTCTGATTTCTTTCATTGTTTTACAATTTTATGGTTTTTGCATACAGATATGTGCAAGTTTTATTAGGTTTATACTTAAGTGATTTTTTTTTTTGAGACGGTCTCACTCTGTTGCCCAGGCTGGAGTGTAGAGGCACCATCACAGTTCACAGCGACCTCAAACTTCTGGGCTCAAGTGATCCTCCTGCCTCAGCCTCTGGAGTAGCTGGAATAACAGTCACTTGCCATCATACCCGGTTTATTTTCCTATTCTTTTTTTGTAATGACAGGGTCTTGCTCTTGCTCAGTATGGTCTCGAACTCTTGGCTTCAAGCAATCCTTCCATCTTGGCCTCCCAAAGTGCTAAGACTACAGGTGTCAAGTGATTTTTTTTTTTTGAGCAATTGTAAACGGGATTTAAAAAAATCCATTTCCTACCGTTCATTGCTGATATGCAGAAGATAGATAGATTTGTGTATTGACCTTCTATCTAGTAACCTTGCAACTCATTCATTAGTTCCAGGAGTATTTCTGTAGATTTCTTGGGATTTTCTATGTGGACAATCATGTTATTTGTGAATAAGGATAGTTTTATTTCTTCCTCTCCAATATGTATTCCTTTTATTTCTTTTTTTTATTGTACTGGATAGGACTGCTAGTAGTACAATGCTGAATAGGACTGCTAAAAATAGGCTTCATGGCTTATTCCTGATTTTTAGGGAGAAAGCATTCAGTCTTTTATCATTACACTGTTAGGTACAGATTCTTTAGACACTTTTGTATCAGGTAAAGGAAGTTCCCTGTTATTCCTAGTTTTCTGAGGGTTTTTATTTTTTAAATGTCATGAATGTTAAACTTTGTAAAATTTTTTTGATAAATAATATGATCATGTAGTTTTTCTTCTGTAGACTGCTGATATAGTGGATGATATTTTTATTTTATTTATTTTTCACTTTTTAAAAAATTTCAGCATATTATGGGTGTACAAATGTTTAGGTTACGTACATTGCCTTTGCCCCACCTGAGTCAGAGCTTCAAGCATGTCCATCCCTCAGATGGTGCGCACCGCACCCATTAGGTGCGAATATACCCATCCTCTCCTCCCTGATTTTTAAATGCTGAGCAGCCTTGCATTCTTGGGAAAAACCCCAATTGCTGTGACATTAATTTTTATATAAAAAAGAGTATATTTAGAAATATATTACTATTATTCTTTATAATGCTGAATTGATTTGCTAAAATTTTATAGAAGATGTTATAAAAGAGACTGGTTTGTGGTTTTCTTGGACTAATTTTTTGCTTAATACTGGCCTCATAAAATGAATTGTAAAGTGTTTCCTCCTCTGCTAACTTCTGGAAAAGATTGTATAAAATTGGTGTTATCTCTTCTGCAAGTGTTTGAATTTGCCAGTGAAATAATTCGGGCTTAGAGATTTCTTTTTTTGAAGGTTTACAACTAGGAATTCATTTCTTTAATAGTTTTTGGACTATTAATGTTTATCTCTCATCTAGTATGAGTTTTTGGTAGTTGGTAGTTTTCAAGGAATTGGTCCATTTCATCTAAGTTGCCAAATCTACATTCACAGAGTTGTTTATAGAATTTCCTTGTCTGCGGGTCAGTGGTGATGTGTCTTCTTTCCTTCTTGATTTTGATAATTTACATCTTTTCTTCTTTTTTCTTTTGTTATTCATGCTACAAGCTCATCGATTTTTGAAAATCTTTTCAAAGTATCAGGTTTTGGGTTCATTTATCATATTGTTTTACTGTTTTCTATTTCACTTATTTCTTCTGCTGCCTTTTACTTCCTTCCTTCTGCTTGTTTTGGGTTTACTTTGCTCTCCTCCTCAACCCCACTTTATTAAGGTAGAGGCTTAGAAAGCCATTCTTTTTGTCTATTACACCAATAGTCACTTATTGGTATAATTTCATTTATCATTATCATGTATTAGGTACATGTATATATTATACTTTTACACAATGGGAAGCACAATAGGCTTGTTTACACCAGCGTCACTACAAACACATGGGTAATGCATTGTGCTATGACATCAGGAGATAAACATTTTCCAGTGCCATTATAATCTTAAGGGCCTATTGTTGTATATGTGGTTCGTCACTGAGTGAGATGTTATACGGCACATGGCTGTATATCTTTCTTTCATCCTTTTATTTTTAACCTAATTGTATTGTTACATTTGATGTGAATTTGAGACAGCCTTTAGTTGAGTCATTAAATAAAAATCCATACTGTCTTTTAGTTGGTGTGTTTAAATGAGGGGTAGACAAACTTTTTGTTAAAAAAAAAAGATAGTAAATATTTTAATCTTGGGCCATATGGTCTCTGTTGCAACTACTCAACCCTGCTGCTGTAGCACAAAAGTAGCCATAGAAAAATCTTAATAAAATGGATGTGGCTGTTTCAATAAAACTTTACTTACCAAAAACAGTCAATTCATGGGTTTCCTGACTCCTTATGTTGTGGCTGTGTTATATATTACATCTACATACATTGAAAATTCCATCAGACGATGCCATTATACACTGGTTTTAACTATCACACACATTTTAAAGAAGTAAAGAAGACTAGTTTCAATTTATATATAGTTAATTCTATATAAATAGAGTCACTATTCCTGTTGATTTTCCTTCATTTCTGATGTTCCAAGTTTCCATCTGGTGTCATCAGCCTTCTGTTTGAAGAATTTCCTTTAGTAATTCTTTTAGAGTAGGTTTTCTAGCAACATTTTTTATAGTTTTCTCTTATTCAAGGATGCCTTAACCTCACCTTTTTAACACTGAAAGATACTTTCCCTGGAATACAGAATTCCGAGTTGACAGTTCTTTTCACTCACTCTATCTCCTTCTGGCTTCCATGGTTTCATTGCTGCTTTATCAATAATGTGTTGTTTTTCTGTGGATGTTTTCAGAATTTTAAGTTTGTCTTACTTTTCAGAAGTTTGATTATGATGCAATGCATCTTGGTGTGAATTTCTTTGGGCTTATCCTTTTTGAGGTTTGCTGAACTTCTTGAATTTATCAGTTTATATCATTTGCATAATATGTAAGTTTTCAGCCATTATTTCTTCAAATGTTTTTTTCTTCTGCATTTCTACTCTCCTTTTGGGACTCTGATGACACAAATGTCAGACCTTTAGGTACTGTCCCAGTGGTGTCTGAAATTCTGTTCACTTTTTCTACCAAACTTTTTTCTTTCTGCTGTTTAGATTATTTTCTACTGCTCTATTGTCAAGTTCATTGACTTTCCTCTGTCATCTCCATTTTGTTATTCACCCCATCTATAATTCCTTATTTTGGTTATTGTAATTTTTAGTTCTAAAGTTTCAATATGGTTCTTTTCTTTTCTTTTTTTTTTTTTTTTGAGACAGTCTCACTCTGTTGCCTGGGCTAGAGTGCCATGGCATCAGCCGAGCTCACAACAACCTCAAACTCCTGGGCTTAAGCAAGCCTTCTGCCTCAGCCTCCCAAGTAGTTGGGACTACAGGTATGTACCATCACTCGTGGCTAATTTTTTCTATTTTTAGTTGCCTGGCTAATTTCTTTCTATTTTTAGTAGAGATGGGATCTCACTCTTGCTCAGGCTGGTCTTGAACTCCTGACCTTGAGCGATCCTCCCACCCCGGCCTCCCAGAGTGCTAGGATTACAGGCGTGAGCCACTGCGCCTGGCCTCGATATGGTTCTTATTTGTAAGTTGTATTTCCTTGCTAAGCTCTTCTTTATGTTCATGGCAAGAGCATCTACCCTTACTTTGTGTGATATTTTTATAATAGCTGCTTTGAAGTTGTTGTCAGACAATTCCACTATCTGTGCCATCTTAGCCATTGACATCTTTTTGTCTCTTTTCCCATGTGAATTGAGATTTTCCTGGTGTGTATGTATGCTGAATAATAGGTTATATCTTGGTGTTAAGTGTTGAATTATGTACCCTCTACCATATGCACAAAAGATATGTTCAAGTCTGAACCCACAGTACCTTGGAAAGTAACTGCATTTGGAAATAGGGGTGTTGCGGATGTAAACAGTTAATATAAGGTCACACTGAAGAAGAGTGGGCCCCTAATTTAATAGGGCTGACGTCCTCTAAGAAGACAGCCATGTGAGATACACAGGAAGACTGTCAACTGACAACAAAGGCAGAGACTGGGCTGTGTGGCTATAGGCCAAAGACTGACAGAAACCAGCACAAGCTGGGACAGGCAAGGAAGGGTCCCCTAATACAGGTTTCAGAGGGAGCATGCCATGGATATGAGACTTCTGGTATCTAAAACTGTGAGACTAAAATTTCTGTTGTTTTCAGAAACCCAGTTTGTGGTTTTTTGTTATGGCACGCATATGAAACTAATACCTGGGCATTGTGAATGTTTTGTCAGCAGTTAGGGTCTTGTTTAACTCCTACAGAGAATGTTGATATTTCTGTTTTAGTGGGCAATCAACCTGGTTGGGCACAAGTCCATATTTTGCGGGCTGAGTCAGTTCCCTTTTCAAAGCCTCTGGGACACTATCAAGATCCGCCCCGTGTGCACCACCTAGTGGCCAGTCTGGCATCTGGGCAGTGTTGTGTCCTGGAGTTCAAAGTACCAGGAATGTTTGGGATCAGCTAACGTACACACACGGTACAGCCCCGGGTGAGCCCAGGAGGTTCATACACAGCCCTATGGGATCACCTTCCCGAGCTACTCCGCTGCAATTTCCACAGTACTTTCAAGTTCCCTGGGGCTCCATTTTTTAGTTCGCTGGTCAAAGATCTAGGGTTTAATTTTGTCCACTCTGCTGTACACCTCTTGAGAATGCTTTTGTCTGGGTCTCATGGAGAGGGGAGATGACAAAGGGAGAAATCAATGGGTGTCCACCTCAGCCTCTTGGGAATACAACTCCTCTGTTCAGAGAGGAAGGAACCTCTCTCTCAAGAGTTTTAGGCACTGGTGGGCCTGCACTGTCACTACTGTCGCTACCATTTTCTGTAGCTGGGGTGTGAGAAAATGGAGGGGAGAAAATACAGAGAAAAAGGGGAGGAATTACTTCATTCTCTGAGCATGTGGAGACCCTTTTCTACTTCTCTAGCTATGGCTAGAGGGTACTTCCTAGAGCTTTCTCTCTCCGTGCCAATACCCAGTTTGGGGCTTAGGGTATATTAAATCCAGGCCAGGGTATTGAAAGGAACAAAAATAGCAATCTCACCATCAGTTTGGTGGCTCTTCAAATTCTGGTATTCCTTGCCAAACTATATGCTACTATTTACTTTTTGAAATCCTCAAATCGTTTCTGTATCCTGTCAAAGTGTTATGGTTGCATCCAGTGAGAGAGACAGGATGTAGGGTGCTTACTCCATCTTACCTGCAACAAGCGCATCCTTTCCCTCCTCTGAATGAAGAGTTAGCAAATGTTTTTTTGATAAAACATCAGCTAGTAAATATTTCTGTCATTGTAGGCCATGTGGTATCTGTTTCTCTGTACTGAACTCTGCTGTTATATATAGCACAAAACTTTATTTACAAAATGGGCAGTGGCTAAATTTGGGTCATAGGCGGACATAAGTTGACACCTGCCTTCAATCATAAGTTGCTGAACTTGTGTTGCTTTGAGAAGCCCAAAGCTATTTGATTCCTAATTCTTTGTATGAGAACTGTTCCCCTCCCAACCCCTGAAAAATGTTGGGACAATAATGACCTTCCCTTTGTCCCCAGGAATCTGAGATTTCACATTTCACAATGATGAGCTTTGTGATGGGTCTTCTTTTGTATTTATTGGTCTAGAGAGCTAGGAGGCTCTTAACTCAGACTGCTCAGTTCTAGGGAATTTTCCTGATTTTCTCCTTTTGTAATAGTTCTGTTACATTTATTTTTCTTTCTAGGACTTCTATTAGGTAGATATAATAGCTTTTGAACCAATCTTCTAATTATCTTAAATATTTGCTTGTTTTCCATATTTTTTTGTTCTAGTATCTGGATTATTTTCCCAACCTTATTTTAACCATTTTAATAAATTTTCCATTTTTGCCACTGTATTTTTAATTAAGAATTTTGTTTTCTGAATGGTCTTGTTTCACTGATATGATGTTTTCTTCTGACAATTTTTTTTTGTTTTAGCCTCACTTTTGTTAGAAGCTTTCCCATAAGTGTGACACCTTGTGTGAAATGAAACCCTAAGCCCCAACCACCAACTGAATGGACCCCCTCTTGGTCAATGGGACCCCAGAAAACCCTAAAGCTGAGTTGCTGGCCATAATAGGCGAGGTTAGACATGCCTCTTAATGCCCCCTCCATTTTTGGAGGTATGCTTTGTAACAGTGAGATGCTAAATCATTAACAGGCCTAAGGCTATATACAAGACAAAGCTTAAACCACACTTGTAGACAAAGCTTCATTTCTTTAACCAATTACAAATCAAAGAATCTTTAAACTCACCTATAGCCTGTAAGCCCCCACCCCTCTTGAGATGTCCCACCTTTTCAGGCCAAACCAATGTATGCCCTCTACATACTTACTTAGGGTCTTCATGAATGTATCAGACCATTTTCTCAGGACCTCTTGAGACCATCTGCTCTGGGTTGGTCACACACATTTGGCTTAGAATAAACCTCTTTAAATTATTTTACAGAGTTTGGGCTTTTTTCCATTAACACTTGCTTGTTCATTCATATTACAGAGTAAGAGGCTGGGCACTTGCTTTATTGGAGGGTGATCTGCTTGGTTGGTTCACAGCTATAAGTATCTGAAGGTCTTGTTGCCTGAGCTAGTAACTTTCTTTCCTCCAAGATGAATTCTATAACCTCCTGCCTGAAGAGCATAATCCTAGTTGTCAGCAGTTGTTCAGTGCCAAGTGTGGGAAGAGGGTTAGGAGAAGGGCTTCCTTCATCATGAAAACAGTTACCAAGTCCCTTCACCTTCTGTCCTGTACCCTGGCCCTTGCCTGGCCTGGGTGTGCCCAAGTCCAGCATCCAGCAGGCCAAAGCTTCCATTATCCTGCTAGGGTAGAGGAGGTTCAGGTTTGCAAAACCCATGTCTGTGTCTTGAAAAGTAGCTGGCACCTCTAATCCCAAGTATTTAGGGGCTCTGTGAATGAATCATCTGATTTGAGGTGTGTCCCAGGCTGCCTGCTTGCTTAGCTTGCTTCTTTCTCTGGTCTGCTAAGTGGTTTTATCTTCCAGAATAGCTTCTGCCATTTCTATCCCTGTCCTCCCAGTCTTTGTGATACTAGGCTCCCCGCTTTTTTTTTTTTTTTTTTTGAGACAGGCTCTTGCTCTGTCACGCAGGCTGGAGTGCAATGACATGATCATAGTTCACCGCAACCTTGAATTCCTGGGCTCAAGCCATCTTCCTGCTTTAGCCTCCTAAGTAGTTGAGACTACAGGCACTCACTACCATGCCTAGCTAATTTTTAAAAACTTTTTTCATAGAGATGGGGTCTTGCTATGTTGCCCAGGCTGGTCTCAAACTCCTGGCCTCAAGAGATCCTTCTGCCTTGGCCTCCCAAAACACTGAGATTACAGGCAAGAGCCACCGTGCCTGGCCTATGCTCCCCACTTTTAAAATTTAAACTCTATATTCTACTTTAGTAAGCTTTAACCAGAAATCCTAGGTACTCCATAAATGTTACCTCATTTAATCCTCATAAGCAACTGACTTCAGAGAAGAGTAAGGCTCTGAGGAGATGGGAAGAGGCTTGCTCAGGTCCCCCATTCAGCCGCACAGCCAGGACCCAAGCCCGTGGGCAGCCTGTGGAGAAAGACCATATCCTTTCCGCTCTACCCAAAACTCGAGACAGGCCCACATTTTAGGGGTGGGAAGAGGAACCAGAGGAGACTAAAAAGAAACCATGAGGGGAATTAGAGGTTAATCAGGAAAGGCATAAGGACTTGTCAAGGAGCAAAAGGAGTCACCAGATCACTCTTCCAGAGCTTTGTGGCTGTGTGGGGAAGCAGCAGCAGGTGGTGGCAGTTCACACTGAGGCAGGGGCAGACACACAGGAAGGTTTAAGTGACAAGACAGGTGCTTGGTGGGCTGCTGGGGAATGTGCCTAGCATAGCAGCTGGAGAAATGGGGGAAGAAAGGACCGGCCCTCTGGGACTCTATCCTCTCCCGATGCCTTACACGGGGTGCTCCCCAGGGGGTGTCCATCACCCACCAATGACTTAAACCTCATGCTGCCTCCACCCCCAGGCTGGACTCTCTGCTGAGTGCTAGCTACACCTGCTTCCTGGGCATCTCCGCACGGCTGACCATCAAAGACCCCCCTCCCCCACATTTCTAAAAAAGGAAGATATAATTCATAGAGAGTAAAATCTATCATTTTAAGGACACAGCTTGATCAACTTTCCACATACAGTTGATTAACCCCCATTACAAGCAAGGAACAAAACACATTTCTATCATCCCAAAAAGTACCCTATCCCTTTGCAGTCAATCCCCTCCCTTCATCCCCAGTGAACCACCGATCTCAATTTTGTTCCTACAGCTTCGCTTTTTCCAGAGCGTCATATAAATGGAATCATATAGCATATGGCCATTTTTTTTTTTTTTTTTTTTTTTTGAGACAGGGTTTCACTCTGTTGTTGCCCAGGCTGGAGTGTAGTGGCGTCATCACAGCTCACTATAACCTCAAACTCCTGGGCTCAAGCAATCCTCCTGCCTCACCTTCCCAAGTAGCTGGGACTACAGGTGTGCACAACCACTCCTGGCTAATTTTTTCTATGTCTTAGTAGAGGTGAGGTCTCGCTCTTGCTCAGGCTGGTCTAAAACTCCTGACCAGAAGCAATCCTCCCACCTCAGCCTCCCAGAGTGCTAGGATTACAGGCATAAGCCATCATGCCCGGCCGTGTGTGGCTTTTTGTATTTTGGTATCTTTCATTTTGCATGACAGATTTGAGATGCAGCCATGTCATTACATGGGTAAGCAGTTTGTTCCTATCAAATGCTGAGTGTGGATGTCCCAGTTTATTTATCTGCTCACCCTTTGATGGACATTTGGGTTGTGTTTAGGTTTTGACTATTACGAATAAAATTGCTATGAACATTTATGTATGGTTTTTGTATGGATATATGTTTTCATTTATCTTGGGAAAACCTACAAGTAGGACCACTGTGCCATGTGGTAAACATATGCTGAACTTTATGAGAAACCACCAAACTGTATTCCAAGGTGGATGTATCATTTTGCATTCTCAGCAATATGTGAGTTTCAGTGGCTCCACGTCCCCCTCTGCATCCGGTGTTGTCAGTCTCTTAAGTTTAGCCTCTGTAGCAAGTGTCTAGTGGTACCTCCCTGTGGTTTTAATTTGCATTTTCCTGACAACTAGTGATGATGAGCATCTTTTCAAGTGCTTATTTGCTGTTTGTATATCTTCTTCCTTTTTAAAATATTTTTTGGAGACAGGGTCTCTGTCACTCATGCTCAAGTGCAGTGGTGCAATCACAGCTCACTGCAGCCTTGGACTCCTGGGCTCAAGTGATCCTCCTGCTTTGGCCTCCCAAACTGCTGGGACTACAGATGTGAGCCACCTTGCCTGACCTGTACATCTTCTTTTGGCTGAGTATCTGTTCAGATCTTTTGCCTTATTTTTAATGGGTGGTCTTATTGAGTCTTTTTGCAGTGTGTGTTTATGTGTGTTGTGTGTGTAATGAAGTCTACTTTATCAATTTTTTCCTATTTTGTGCTTTTTGTGTCCTAACTCAAGGTCAAAAGTTTTTTCTTCTAGAAGTTTTAGCCCATATTTTAGTCTATGATTCATTTTGAGTTAATTTTTGTACACGGTGTGAGGTAAAGGCCAAGGCTCATGCTTTTGTTTATGGATATCCAATTATCCCAGCACTGTCTGCTGTATAGACTTTTCTTTCGCCACTGAATTACAGTGGCACCTCTATCTAAAATCAATTGACCTTATATGGGTGAGTCTATCTCTGTATTCTGTTCCATTTATTCACATTTTATGCCAATATCACTCAGTCTTGATTATTATAGCTTTATAGTAAGTGTTGGTATCAGATAGTGTGAATCTTCCAACTTTGTTCTCCTTCTTAAATTACTGAGTCTTCTGTTCTATGATCACAGTATTTCTTTCCATTTATTGAGGTCTTCAGTCATTCTCAGCAACATTTTGTAGTTTTCAGTGCATAAATTTTGTGTATATTTTGCAAGATTTATCCCTGTTATGCAGGCTAGGGATGGCCCACTGCTCCCTACCTCTGGTGCTCACACCCTTGCGCCATCTCCTGCAATGACATGCCAAGTTGTGCTGTATGACCCACCACATCCAGCGGAAAGGATGCTGTCTGAGAATATGTTACAAAAAACCACCTTTGGCTCCTGCTCCCACTCCCGCTCAGATCATTTGTTCTGGGAGAAGCAAGCTGCCATGTGATGAAGAGCTCCCACAGAAGAGGCCCACATGGTAAGGAACTAAAGTCTCTGGCCAACAGCCAGTGAGAAACTGGGCCCGTCAACAACCACTGAGTGAACTTGGAAGCAGTCTTTTACCTCCAGCTGAGTCTTGTGACGATGATGATGATGATGACGACGATGACAATGACCACGACTACGATGACGACAACCTCACAAGAGACCTTGAGCCAGAATTAATCCACGAGTCTCAGAAACTGAGATAATAAATGTTTATTTTAGGCAGTTAAGTTTGGAGGTAATTGGTTACATTTGTATAGCAAGGAATAACACAACCACTAAATCTTTCATGGGCTTTTTTGATACTATTGTAAATATTTCAGTTTTCAATAGTTTGTGGCTAGTATGTAGAAATACAGCTTATCTTTTTATATTGACCCTGTATCTTGTGACTTCACTAAACTCATTTATTCTCATACCTTTTTTGTAGATTCTTTGGGATTTTCTAAGTAAGTGATCATGCTGTCTATGAAAGATAATGGTTTTTATTTCTTCCTCTCCAGCCTACATGTCTTTATTTGTTTTCCATTTGATACATCGCCAGACAGAGTGGTTAACGCAGGCATCCTTGCCCTCTTTTCCAATCTTGGGGAACAGCATTCAGTTTTTCACAGTTAAGTATAATGTTAGCTTTAAGTTTTTTGTAGACAGTCTTCATCAGATTGAGGAATTCCCCTTTTATTCCTAGTTTGTTGAGTTTTTATCATGAAATGGATGGTTTGCAGTCGTTCTTATCTTTTGTTTTTCTGTATGCAATTTCCTTTCTTTTTCTGGTTGCTTTTAAGATTTTCTATTTATCAGTCTTTTTGAGCAATTTGATTGTGACATGTCTTAATATGGTTTTCTTTGTTCTTAGCCTGCTTGAGATTGATATTCTTGGATCTGTGGGTTTACAGCTTTTCAAAAATTAAGGAAAAATTTCGGTCAATATTTCTACAAACATTCTCCCTGCTCCGCCTTTTCCTGGAACTTCAGTTGTATCAGACCACGCGGTATTATCCCACTGAGGCTCTGCTAATTTTTTGCAATCTTTTTGTCTCTGTGGATATTTCCATTCCTTTTGGTTCAGTAATCTTTTCTTTTTCTTTTTTTTGAGACAGAGTCTCACTTTGTTGCCCGGGCTAGAGTGGGTGCTGTGGTGTCAGCCTAGCTCACAGCAACCTCAAACTCCTGGGCTTAAGCGATCCTACTGCCTCAGCCTCCTGAGTAGCTGGGACTACAGGCATGCGCCACCATGCCCAGCTAATTTTTTCTATATATATTTTTAGTTGTCCAGATAATTTTTATTTCTATTTTTAGTAGAGACGGGGGTCTCACTCAGGCTGGTCTCGAACTCCTAACCTCGAGCGATCCACCCATCTCGGCCTCCCAGTGGGCTAAGATTACAGGCGTGAGCCACCGCGCCCGGCCAGTTCAGTAATCTTTTCTTCTGAAGTTTCTAATCTGCTGTTAATCCATTCCAGTGACTTGAGTTTCCATATACCCCACATCAAGTTTCCCCTAGTATTAACATCTTGCCTTAGTATGGTGTACTTGTCACAAGTACATGAGATACATTATTAACTAAAGTCCATTTTCATTCAGATTTTCTTAGTTTTTAACTAATGTCCTTCTTCTGTTCTCGGACATCACCCAAAATGCCATATTTCACTTAGGTATCATGTTTCCTTAACTTCCACTTGGCTCTAACAGTCTTTCAGACTTTCCTACTTTTTGACAACCTTCACAGTTTTGAGGAGTACTGATCAGGTATTTTGTAGAATGCCCTCAATTTACACTTGTCTGACATTTTTGTCATGATTAGTTAGAGTTATATATGTTTGGGGGAAGAAAAGCAAAGAGGTAAAGTGCTGTTCTCATCTCATCATAACAAGAGTACCCACTATCAGTAGGACTCATTGCTGCTGATGTTGGTCGTGGTTGCCTGGCTGAGGTTGTGTTGACAGATGCCTCCCCTGTAAAGTCACCCCTCCCCAGTCTATACTGTGCTCTTTGGAAGGTCACTATGTGTAGCCCACATGCACGGGGTGGGGAATTCTGTGTCACCACCTTGAAGGGAAAGTAAACATCTTGGAATTCTTCCACGTGGGTGATTAGTTCCAGTGACATTTTGTCCAATTTAGTTCCTTTTATATCCTCCATTTCTCAGTCTTTTTTTTTTTTTTTTTTTTGAGACAGAGTCTCGCTTTGTTGCCCTGGCTAGAGTGAGTGCCATGGCTTCAGCTTAGCTCACAGCAACCTCAAACTCCTGGGCTTCAGCGATCCTACTGCCTCAGCCTCCCGAGTAGCTGGGACTATAGGCATGCGCCACCATGCCCGGCTATTTTTTTTCTATATATATTTTAGCTGGCCAGATAATTTGTTTCTATTTTTTTAGTAGAGACGGGGTCTCTTTCTTGCTCAGGCTGGTCTCGAACTCCTGACCTTGAGCGATCCACCCGCCTCGGCCTCCCAGAGTGCTAGGATTACAGGCGTGAGCCACCGCGCCCGGCCCATTTCTCAGTCTTTATGTTTTTGCTTTACTTCCTTGACTACGCAGAATTTTTTGATCGTTTTAATGCTCTTTTTTTGCTAATCCCATCAAACCTGGGTCTATTACTATGGACTATCCCCCTCCTGTGACAAGTCAGATTTTCCTGCCGATTGGCTTGTCTGTTAGTGTTTGATTGTATCCTGGACACAGGAATCTTATGTTGTGTGTCTGGATTTTGCTGACTTCCTTTCAAAAGTGCTGTACTCTGTGCTGGTGGGCAGTTAAGTTTCTGGTGTGTCAGCTAGATCATTTCAAGGCCTGTTTTTAAGTTTGTTTCCATCACATTTAGAGTAGTTTTTACTCTGGGACTTATGCAGTACCACGTCCATGCTGTAGTTCTTTCAAGGTCTCTGCTGAATGCTCTGTATTCCAAGTGGCTTCTCCACTCTGGCCAGTGAGAACTCAGTAATCCACAGCCCTGTGTGCTCTGCTCATTGCTCACCTCACAGCTCCTCAGCGTTATTCTTTCTCTTGAAGTTGTTCTTAGCCCAGCTTTATAGGGTTTCACTGTCTGCATGAGCAACTCAGCATTCAGCCCAAGACTCAAGCGGGCTCACAGGCAGACTGCTGGAGCTCTTTCTCGGCATAACTCCCTCCTTTCTGGTACCATGCCCTGCAAATTCTAGCTGCCTCTGCTTCCCCAAAGTCTGGGCTCTGCCAAATTCTCCCTTTCTGCACTTTGAGTCAGGAAATTTCCTTCCCATAGAAAGCCTAGGCAATTTTGTGGTTCACCTCAGTCCTGATTTTCTAATGTCTAATCATTGTTTAATGGTTTCTTAAGCCATTAGGGTTAAGTCCAAGTTGAACAAGTCAGACAAGCCCTACCTTAAGGGTCACCATGAGTTTGGGAGCGTCTGCTGGTGAATCTGTCAGAGAACCCAGTGTTTCAGCTCCCTGCCTCAGTGGGTCAAGGCCCTTCCCCTGCTGACCACAGGCAATTCTTGGAGGTCATAGCTTATACCTGGACATAATGAAAACCTGTAACTGGAAATATGGAAGGACAGCTACTGGCTGGTGAGCAATGCCCTTGTGCCCTGAAATGCATTTACTAAACAGTGTTAGTAAATGTCAAGTCCTGTCGTAAATTCAGAGCCTATGGTCTTATTTTCTACAGCACTGTGAACAACCTGAAATGCATACAAAATTCTGCATGTAAGTACATTTTTATAGGGAGGCAGTCTACATCTTAACAACACTGTATCCCTAAGGGGCTCCCCTGCAGCTTTTGAGTATCTGCCCAGGACACATCTGCTCCAGCCCCTGCCCACCTGAGGTGAGTCTGTGTGATGTGCTCTGGGCTCCTGGATGTGGCTGCCTGACCACTCTCTGGATCCCAGGAACTGGGCTTTAGGAGCAGCAAGAGTGTGTGGCTGTAACTGGCATATGGAGATCTGGGTGCTACAGGGGTAGCCAGGAGAGAACAGGGCAGCAGAGAAATCCCGTCTGAGAGTGAGGCAGACAGGAAGCCCTGAGCAGGTGCCAAAAAGGTGGCTCACTTTTCAGTCCTCCTCCCCTGGTCCTAGCTTTGTCCCTGTCTGGGAGAGAGATTATTTGCACCTTTTTCATACTTTTTTTGTTTCTTCTCAAACTAGCTTTATTGCATTCCCGCAACAAAAGCACCATGACCAGAGCATTCTTCTTCATCTCTGATCGCTGGCCACCCTGCACCCCAACCTCCTGGCCCACCGAACACACACAAGCGGTCAACACTCTGCTTACCACGGGTCCACAGGGTCAGAGGGAGGAGCCCAGTGCTGCCAGGCACTGGGAGACACTTGAAGTCGACCTGCCCTCCTTTCACAGCCTGCAAGGCTGGTCTCCTTCTACTGCCAGACCTTGAAGAAACCTTGCAGCCAATGGAGCAGGCTCTGGCACCTCCTGAGTGTGAGGGCTCCAGCCCAGTTTTTGTGATACCTGATAGGGGCTGACTGCCCCTCCAGGGTGGGTGCTGTGGGCCTGCTGACCCCTCTCTGGTTCACCCTATACCAGGCCGACACCTCCAGAAACCAGGGACTCCCAGGCCCAGGATGTCCCCTCCTGGCCCCTCAATAAAGAGCTGTGGGGCACACTCTGGCCCTGGGGAGTCGGGGGGACACAAGGTGCTGTGGGCATCTGCCCTGCTCCAAGGAGACCACCTCAGCCGAGACCTTCTGTGACCTCCATGCCCTGCCCTGCTCACTGCACATCCCCTCATCCCCCTGGACAGGGCAAACACACAGGAGGCCACAGTGTAGACCCTGTCTGTTTACAGATCTCTGCCTGTCTCGTCAGTCTCTGTCCACCTGTGTGTATATATCTGTATATCTCTATGGAACGGGAAAGGGGGCTCTTGTGTAAAAATCCAAAATATAATTCTGACTATGAACAACCTGCAGGGTCAGTTCAAGTGTGGCTGCAAAGCCCCGACCAAACCCCGGGACACGGGGCTGGAGCAAAGGCAGCGAAAGGCAGGCCTGCGGGACCCTCACTTCTGACAAGAGGCATTGTAAAAATACAAAATATAATCTGACTATGAACCAGCAGTACTGGCCACTCCAAGGGCACCCTGGGGCTCACTAGGAAGGCAGGTAGTAGGGCTGAGGTCCAGCCCTGTGGGCACAGGGCAGGAGTCTCCTGCCATAGTGTGTGGGAAAGGCAGGCGGCAGCAATAGCAGGACATCTCTGGCTGGGGAAAGAACATGGACTTCAGATTTGGTTTTACCATTTTCTAGCTCTTACTTTGTAAAGGTTCCCAGTATTTTTGAGCATCAGTTTTCTTACCTATAAAATGGAAATTATGCCATCTACTTCAACTGTTGTGGACAAAAGAGAACTAACAAGAAGGCGTTTTAACCTTGTGCTGTGCACAGAGATGCTGAGTGAGGACAGCTGGGCACCATTTGTCAGTTATTCCTGAACACCTGGGGCTTGGGGAGGCACCAAGGCCTCTAGCCTCTGCAGCACAGCTCCCAGCCCACCGCTGCGGCAGCCTCCTGAGATTCAGGATGATTGCCAGATCTTCAAGGGCAGGCCCAGTGGGCCTGCTGGGTCCTGCAGGCTGTCTGAGAACAAGCCTGCCCAGCTCTCAGAGCCAGGGGAGCAGGAGTGCCCTGCCTGTCACGGAGCTGTGGCCAGAGCTCTCAGTGCCCAGGTATGACTGGAGGCTCTGCTTCTGTAAGTCCTCATGTGATCTCATGAGGAACACCTGAGTGCACCCTGCCTCCACCTTACTGCAGGCACTGCTCTGCCTCCCACCTGGAGACCCAGCCTCTCCAGAGTGGCCATCTGACCTCAGGCACTCAACAGGCCCCCCTGGGATGGGCCCAAGGCCTTGGCAACCTCTGGTTTCCTCAGTCTCAGGGATTCCCCCAAGGCCACAACACAACCTTCTAGAGTCATTCCTGCTGCTAAAGAGATGAGAACTGCACCATCAGGCTGAGACCAGGGTGAGGCCATAGAGGTGCCCAAAAGAGCTGAAATTTAAGGAGGCCCTCATTCTTGTCCAACTGCAGGGTGGGCCTTAAAATGGAGTGCCTCCTTAAACTTTGCACCTAGGTGCCTCTCTGGCCTCACTCTAGCCTGGCCCTGATCCTTAGGCCTCGGTCTACCCTGGTTCCTTGTCACTTGCACACCCAACACTTGTTTCAGCATTTGTCTGGCACCAGTCACGTGGCCCTATGCCTGTTCTCAGGCTCCTCAGCCAGCTGGGTGGCTCCCGGGGCTGGGACAGCACAGCCAGTCCTGCAGCCCAAAGCCCACAGCCAAACTGCTCATGGCAGGCACAGTTGGCCCTGTGGGGCAACGGGTAAGTGAGGCTGGGACAGCCTCTTTGGAGAAGATCTATCAAGTTTGAAAACGTCTCCTACTACTCATTTATGAAATATATGTTCACTTTTTAAAAATTAGAAAAAAATATAAAAATTATCTGTAATCCCAACATCCAAGGACAGCCAGGATTACTTTTCATACTTCCTTTCAATATTGTTAAAAAATACTGAACAAGATTCTATTTCATAGAAAATTGGGATCACAGTGTTCTCAGCCTTCATTTCCACTTATGTTGGGCATCTCTCCGTGTTGCGAAGCTCTCTGGAGAGGCTGCTGCTCTCCAGAGTTGGCTTACAGGCCTGGACCGGCAAGAGCCTCGGCTGGTGGACAGAGTTGCCACTGCACAAAGAGGAGGAAGCTAAGGCTGAGAGATGGTATGGGGCGTGGCAGGGGAGGGCCCAGGTCTCATGCTTTATTTATGGAGCTACCTGTTTATCCAGGTGTTCAGTCTCCCTCTTTGTCTCTGGGTATTGGATCCTGCTGCAACTTTGGGACAAGGCGTTGAGAAGCCTGCCAAGGGAGGACAACCCACATCCATGCCCATGCTCTTGCGTGGATCCTACTTGGATCCTAACCTTGTGGTCACCAAATTTCCTCTCCAGGGCAGATGGAGCTGCACTGTCCTCCAGGACTTGTCTGGGAGCACGTGGATCTCTAAAGGCCCTTGCCTGTTTGGGTGAGGTATACACCTAATCCATCTTTAACTGAATGAGGGTTTAGGGGAAAACAAACACCACCACAAGGATGGAGCACCTGCCACAGTCCCTACCACACAGATTCTGGGGTAGGGACCTGCTGTTCTGACCCCCAGTCATGGGGTGGGAATCCAGACCTCAGGCCAGGGAGGAATGTGTAGTGGTTGTCCAGCCCCAGAACACACCAGGCCAGGCTCAGTGAAGGCACTGGCCAGAGTTTCCAGGGCTGGACAGTCTTCCCCCAGTTGTTCAGCCCTGAGTTAGTTGCTGTGCCTCAGATTCTTCCTCATCTCCTTCTGTCAAACGAGGAGGGTTTTTCTTGGCTGAATGGTGAGAAGACTTCCAGCACAAAGGAGGAGGTTCCTGAGGCAGCGCCTTCCCCATCTGCAAGAGGATCCCATGTTGGGACTTTGCTGACACAGAGGCCTCAGGGATTGTGTGAGTGCCCTTGAGGCTGTGCGGTGAGAGCATCATCTCCTTTCTCCAGGCCAGGCAGCCCAAGGAAGCTCTGCAGCCCCCTGTCCAGCCTGGAAAAGGGCTTCCTCCCATTTGTGAGCCAGTGCTTGGTTTCTGTCTCTCTACCATGTCAGCCCCCATAGCTGTGTCTTGTACCAACTGTGGAGGCTTTATACCAACCAGGTGGAACCAGACACCCTTGTTCCAGTTGGCTCCCTGTTCCTCCCCAGGGAGGACAAAACAACAGGGCTTACAAATGGTACAGCCACTGTGGATGGAGGCTGGTCCCGCGCCTGATCAGACCCAACTTTCCCACTCCAAAGCCCTGCCCAGAACATGCTGTGAGTCCTGGGAGAGAGGACATCGACACTTCACCGACATGCCTCTCACTCTTTAAGCAGAAACAGCAAGCAGATTATAGGGCAGGGTTAAGCTCAGAACATCCCAGACAATCCCTGATGGCCCTCCCCCAACTGGGCAAGAGTGCTTCCTGAGAGTTAAGGGGAACATGAAAGAGGAGGAAGGACAAAAGAAGACAAAAATGTGGGGTCTTTTCCTTTGGTCAGGAAAGTTCAAAGCCTAGAATGAAGAGATGGTGGAATGAAAATAGCCTGCAGGAATGCACGCTGCCCCTTTTAGGGACTTGGGAACAGCGAAAGCCCATACAGAGGAGGCGTGAGCAGGACAAATAGAAAGTGTTTCTAAGAAGAGTGAAGACTTTAGTCTTCTCATTCCCAAATACTCTTTAAGCAAAGCAGAGTGTCAGTAAACAAACCCGAGAGGCAGAGAACCTGGCTTCCAGGTTGGGGCTAGTTTCAGTACAGACTTTTTCTTCATTCCTAATGGCTTAAGAGACTGGTGTACAAAAGGGAGATACTCAGCACAGTCTGAGAAACGCTGGTGTAGTGGCTTGCAGGAGGAGGTCAAGCACGTTTGGTGGCACGCAGTTTGTTCCAGTCCCTCCAAGAGCTCCCAATGATCAGTGTGGCCTTTCTTCAGGCCATCATTTGCCAGCCCTGGCTATGGCTCTGGCCTTCACCGGACACGACGTCACAGCCAGGATGTGAACAGCAGACTCTGATCTCAAACTCCAGACACAATCACTGATATACTTCTGCAAACCAGAGCTGTCCGGTCTTGCAGGGTCAGACCATGTAAACAAGCCTGCTGCCAGGCAACAGAAGACAGGCACACGAATAAAGATGCCCCACAAGGAATGAAAAACAAAACTGCTCTTGGGAAACCCAGCTCCAGTCAGTATCTGGGAACAGGTTTGAGATCAACTTGAACTTTGAGACGTTTCACTTTCTGTTTTCACTCCTTTTCCACTAAAGCAACGCCCTCCGAATCATGTGCCAAGTCCTGATTTCTCTCCCAATAGCTGCCGACCCACCACCCTGGTACCGGCCATTTGAGAGAATACAGATGGACACTTGGGCACACCGTTTTCTGGCGAAACTGGGCGCTCATTCTAAGGACAGATATACTTCCGCAACTGTCCAACAGTTAGCAAAAGACCAAGGAATGAGAAGCTCCATCTTTCTCATCCCAGGGAAACTTCACTTCGGCAAGGCTGAACCAGGAGTGGGTCTCCGAACTGCTTTTCCAAATTAGGGTTCTAGCTCTGGGGCAGACTTGGGACCTGCAGTGCTTTTAGGGGCGGGAGACAGGGCAGGATCATGCCGAAGAACTGCCTCTGGCTCCCGGCGCGGAGGATTCGAGGTGGGAGCAGCCCCATCCAGGGCTCCCTCCCGGTAGGTCCCCTCCCCCGCGGGCAGCAGGGCGGGGCCCGCTGCCCGCCGTCCCGGCCCGACACCCTCGGGGCTCCCACGCAGGCCGGGCTCCCGCGCACCCGCGCATAGCCGCTCACCGGGCTCCAGCAGATGAGTGCGTCGGTGTCCGGGTCGCTCACGAGAGTCCACAGCTTGGTCAGGAAGGCCGGGACGTTGCTGGGCCCCGCCGCGCCGGGGCCCACGGGCAAATCCATCGCGGGCGAGGAAGGGAGAGTGGATGTAGCGGCCGCAAAGAGGGGCCGAGAGCCGGGCTAACGCCGTCGCCGCGCCTGCCACTCGGGCCACGCCGGCACCCGCTGCGCACACACGGCCCCGAGGCCTAGCATGGCCGCCGCCATCTTGCGGCGGGCGCGCTCTCGTCTGTGCCGCCGCCCGTCCGCGTCTCCACTGGTGCGCGCCCGCAGGCCCCGCCCCCAGCCCAGCCACACCGCGCGCCTGCGCTTGCTGGCCCCGCCCCTGAATCCCACCAATCGATGCCAGGCTGGGCGGGGCTCGCCGGCGTACGCGCAGCGTCACTGCCGGAAGCAGCTGTCGGGGTTCGAGCCGGCGTGCGGCTGGCATGGCGGGTTCGCGGGGCTTGGGGGCCGTGGAGGCGACGGCGGGCTGCGGCATGAAGCGGCGGCCGGAGCCTGAGCAGGAGCCGGAGCCACAGCTGGAGGAGGTGACCGCGGGGCGGCGAGGCGCGTCCGGCCAAGGGCCTGACGTGCACGTGGCGGGCGGTAGCGCGGGGCGAGAGAGGAGGCGGGGAGGGCGGGGGCGCGTCCGCCGTGCTGGCGTCGCTGTGGGGCCCCAGGCTGAAAGGACCGCCCGTACCCGGGAGCCGCGGCGCGGGAGCCGGTCTAGGGATGTCGGAGGGAGCGGACGTGGGGCGGGGGCAGCCCTCACCGCAGCCTCTCGAGCCGCTTGCGTTGTGCATCTTGCCATCGGGAGGATCGGGGTTTGCACCTCCACTTAATACTTAACCTCTTCGTGCGCGCCCTATTTGCATTATACTCATGGTTGGATATAAGAGTAAGAAAACCTGAATAGAACTCAGTGACTGCTGTGTTTGTTATATCAGAACTCATTGCCGCTCTACTCGTAATGCCCAGCTTAGCCGTTGCGTGGTTGTGGGGGCGTCATCAAATCTGGGCAGAAGGTATGCACAGCCAAGTGGGTTGTTGAAGCGGTCCCTTTGTTTTGTGAAATGCACTCCTGTTCCTCGCCCACTGCCCTCTGCCAGCAGGCAGCTCTGGGCGCCAGGTTCTGCTACTTCCACCCTTTGGCTAAATACTCATCAGGAGTCAGTTGTTTTTGTGCCCAAACCATTTATGCTGTTTCTGCTTGCTATTAGAATTGTGTGGCCAACTGAATATTGGCGCTCCATCACCAGGGGGTATATTTTAGAATCACTTCTGTGAAAACTCAGTTAAATGCTATGATATAGCTGGTAAATACAGTCTGTCTTTTTGGGTGAGTCTTACAAACTATTAGAAGACAGTAAAGACTAGACTTCACACTCAGCTGCTTCCAAAGAGTCTTTGAGTTTCTATTCTACTTTTTTTCTTCTTTTTGAGACAGGGTCTTTCTGTGACACCCGGGCTGGTGTGCAGTGGCATGGTCATTGCTCATTGTCACCTCAAATTCCTGGCCTCAAGCAATCCTCCCACTTTGGCCTCCTGAGTGAATGGGACTACAGGCATGAGCTACCACGCTCAGCTTTCTAGTTTCACTTTTTAAAAACCGGTCATGGGACCTATCTGCTGTATGTTGTGTCATGTAGCTAGGCATGGAGTGGTCTCTAGTCATCAGGGCTCTGCTCAGAGAAAGCTATGTCCTGCTCCAAGGCAGGAGTGATTAGGATTATACTTGTGTATAAGTGAAGTATGCAGTGTTTTTATTATTCTTCAACCAGCCTTTTCAATTTGCTGATTAACTGTTGGTTTCAATCTCATTAGATAAGGAGGCTGCTTCTTCAGGTGGTAAAAGCCCTGCAGGGCTTGTGGTCCTTTTCTGGCCACCAGCTCCTCCTCCAGTTAGTGCCCTCACAGTTCTTGGGGGCATTGGATGCCAGAGTAGACTGTGGAGAAGTTTAGTTGGCAGTGGAAAGCAAGTTTTTAATGCAGTGGAAACTGAGCTCTAAAAGGGGGATGTTGTCCTTGAAAGGTCCCTTCTTTGTGAGATGCTAGGAATTAAAATGTACATGCTAGAGGCAGATAGCCATGCTGCCTGTGGAAGTAGAAGGTGCAGAAGGCTCAGGTTGGGTGGATGGTTCGCTAGAGGTGGAGACTTGGGGCTGGAGGGTGGGGCCTTGGAGGCTGGCTCTACAGAGCCACTGGTCAGTGCCTGGAGTGGATGGTGGGGCCTGCTCCTTGCAACAGTCAGCTCATGGTGTCTGTGTGGGCAAGCTTGCGAGGGCGGCAGACACCAACCCAGTGTTTCCTTGCAGCCCTCTCTCTGCAGCTCTGCTCCCAGCCATGGAGACAGCACAGATTCTGGCCTTTCTGACAGTGAAGAGAGTGTATTCTCAGGCCTGGAAGATTCTGGCAGTGCCAGTAATGAGGATGATGGCCATGAAGACGTCGAGGGCCACAGCGGGTCAGAAAAGACCACTGGGGACCAGGCGCAGGTGGGTGAGCAAGGAGCCTCCCTGGTAGGCTTTCCCCTCTGGGCTCTCTGAGGGGCTGCAGTGCACTGCTTTCTCCATAGTTCCCTCGGGAACTCCAAGGCCCATGTCCCTTGTTCGCTGCACCTGGGGCATACTGGGCTCTGGAGCTCTGGTTTTCATCCTCAGTTGTGTGTACCATTCAAGAGAACTGAAAATCCCCATGTTTGAGCCTTTTCTCCTGAAGTGATTCTTGTGTTGCTTATCTGTGGGACACCGAGCCACCCTTCCAGCCTTGCTGCGGGCTGGGTTTCCTCCAGCAGGGTCCAAGATGGGGACTGGACTCCTGTGGGTGCTGGGCTAGGGACCCAAGCAAGCTGCATATGGGACCTCTGGAGTCAAGCCCCACTGACCCTATAGGGCCTCAGGAGCCCAAGTGCCCACAGGTGGAGTATTGTGCATTGTATCGTTGCAGTGATGGTGGGGTGCACCCTACTCTTAAGGGAGGTCAGTGGAAGAAAAGTCTCGTTTAACTAAAATGTAGCATTTGTTATTCAAATATTCTGGAAATAGTTTGTAATGATTTACACTTCCCTTGGCTTTGGCATTCTGAAAATTATGACCTTGGCTAGTACAGAAGCCTGCTCCCCTGACGGAAACCAAAAGCCCTGGCTTGTTCAGTTTGTGCTGGTTGCGTTGGATGGCTTTGTTTACTAGGAAAAAAATAATTTTTTTAAGAGACATAGCCTCTCTCCATGTCGCCCAGGCTGGTCTTGAACACCTGGGTTCAAGTGATCTTCCCTTCTCAGCCTTTCGAATAGCTGGAAGTTACAGGTGTGCACCACTGAGCCCAGCTAGGAAGAAAAGACTTAAAATCAGATTTAAACTTTCTGCTTATTCAGGCTTTAATTATAATACTGGCATGCACAGAGAGAAAATGATGTGCTAAGTCTGTTGACCATGGTTTGCAACTATTTTCCCCTTCTTAAGGTTTTAAAATTACAAAATACAGCTTACTTGAAAAAAACTTAGAGCCAGACACAGTGGCACATGCCTATAATCCCAGCTACTTGGGAGGCTGAGGCAGGAGGATCGCTCAACTCCAGCAGTTTGAGGTTGCAGTGAGCTTTGATGATGCCACTGTAATCTAGCCCAAGCAGCAGAGCGAGACTGTCTTAAAAAAAAAAAAAAAAAGGAAAGTTAAGAATTTAGACATTTAAGTACTTGAAGTTTTCCTTTTATTAAATTTTTTGAAATAGGTAATGTGTACAGGTATCTCAGAGGTACAGCAGATGTGTCCTGGTGGAAGGCACTGTCTTCTCTGGGCTTGTCTTTAGAGACCCCGAGCTCCAGGCCTTCTGGGCTGTTGAGCATGTGCAGCTCCAGCTCATTCTCTGCGGGGGTTTCTGTGACTGGACATAGCTGGCTGCCCAGCACAGGATGTTCCTGTCTGTTTGCTCCGTTATGCAGCAAGGCCTGAGGCTGCAGCCTCAGTGAGAGATGGTCAATAACCGCCTGCCCCAGAGGATGGGCCTCCCTGCCCTCCACCCACAGGGTGGGCTCTGGGAGTTGCCAGCCTCTGACTGCATGGCACTGGGAGGTGGTCCTCTGGTTCCCTGCACCACTCCTGCTGCCCAGCTGCCCGCTCAGCTTTGGCGCTCACATCTTCGTGTCTGTTCTGTGCTTTAGCATATTTGGCCCCTGCTGGAGTATTTTCAGTTCTGAAGTATGGTCCTCATTATTGGATTTAAATTCTTGCAGGTCAGGGGAGTGAATTAAAGAGGTGAGGGTGCCGTTAGCTCCTTAGGAAGTCTCTCCTGCCCCTTACCACCTGTTCCTCAGAAGCCATCAGATACCTTGGGCTGACTGAGCTGGGCACTTGCCTCCCATCTGCGCCCCTTGTGGGATGATGCGAGTCCTTTGCCATCATGTGGCCTTGTTGGTGGAAACTCAGCCTGCAGGACAGTCCCTGCTTCCCTAATATTCTCGTGGCTTCCCTGAGCATGACTACACAAGGCATCCAGTATGCCCCTCTGACAGCCCTGCCACACTCTGGGTTGGTAGCCCCAGATTAGGCCCATTTCTTTGTCATCCCAAAGCCAGCCCAGGGCTCATTACGCCCATAACCCTGGCATCCTTCAACCTCTCGGGCCCCGCCAGCCGTCCTCACCCCTAGTCAGGGGTTGTCACGTGTCACATCATCTGGAGGTCTCTGCCCCAGATGTTCCTGCCACTGGGTATGGGTCCTCAATCCAAGAGCCCCTCCATTGAGCAGCTTCTAGAAGTAGCCTCCCCTTTAGTGGTAGGAACTCGTGCCAACAGTGACTTACCAGCTTCTGGCCCTATCTCTGTTAAGTGTCCCAGCTCTTTCCTGGGAAGCCTGGGATTCTGTGGCCCTGACACAGCATGCGCACCTGTGTGGTCTTGCACATAATCAGGGGCCATAGTGAGCTGCTTTGTGAGTGAAGGTACTGTCTGCCTGGGAACCCACTGGAGAATAAGATGACTTTTCTGTGATGAGAGAACAGCCTGATTGTTCCTTCCCCACGCCCACTGCCCCCTCTTCTTGGGTGTGTCTCCTACGTGGGGTACTGGTGACCGCCAAGCAGTGGGTTTTCTGCTAATTTCTCTTCAGCCATGTGCTCCTGTCTGTCTATTGACCATCACCCCTATTTCCTCCACATTCCGTTGGCAAGACGTATCCCCTGTTAGCTGTCTCAAGGCTTCCACTGCTTCTTGCCAAGGATGAGGGGTAGCCACTCTCTTCTGGGCCTCTGGGTCTCGTGTGTCTGAAGGACAGTCTGGTGACTGTCAGATCAGACTGGAGCAGTGGCGGCATCGCATGTGGCATCAGGCTGTGTGCTCCCCAGACCTTGCTGCCTGCAGCATTGCACCTGGCCCAGATGATGCAGTGAGGCAGGCGCTGTGGCATTTGCAGAAAGCCTGTCCCTGCTGCTGTTCTGGCAGTCCCGTGCTGGTGGGTCATTTCATGGAGCCCTGTCCCATAAGTCTGGGTTCCAGGCGTTTGCCTCAAGCCACCTCATACAGACCAGGGCATCCTGCCAAAAGCATCGCACAGGTGAGGACTGGCGCAGAGGGCCCGGCAAGCTCTCTGGGCTGCCGTGGGTGTGTGCCTGGAGGCAACAAACCCACAGGGAGAGGCTGAATTTTGGGCCTCCTGTGTGTGCATTTCTTCTAGGCCTGTCAGGCAGTCGCTGGCCCAGGTGCTTAGGGCCACTCTGGGCAAACGTGCCCCCACCAGGCGAGAATGCACTTGCCTCCAATGCCAGCCAGGCACTTCCCTCTCACTTCCCGCTTCCCTTGGGCCTTTTGTATTTCTCCGTGTGCACCGCTTTCTTTTTAAGGGGTGTGTAGAATCACGTGATGTTGGTTTGAGCAGGTAAATGTGCACATGGTGTCATGGGGATGCTAGAGGACTTTCCTGTTCCTCTGTCCAGGCAACTTCTGTTTCCAGTTCTAAAGTCTCTAAGACATTCTTTGCACATCCAAGCATGTGTGCACATACAGTTTTCGAATTATGGTTTCTTGGCGGAAAGGGGAGCACACCTCGCACAGTCTCAGGACGTTTTCCCTGCTTTTGAGTTTGTTGCTCTCTGAGCACACAGCCGCTCATTGCATGTGGGCTGTGGTCCCCTCCCCAGTTCCAGTGGTGGATACTTGCAGTCGTTTGCTGTTGTAAATGGTGCTACGGTAATAACATTGTTTATGCTGCTTCTCACATATGTTAGCAATTCTTGGGATAAGATAAATTCTGGGAAGAATTTGCAAGCCAAAGGGTAAATGCATTTTTAATTGTGAAAGGCATCCTGAGTGTCCCCTGGAGGTCGTGCCATTCTGGGCAACCACACCTGAGATCCTTCTCCCAAACTGAGGTCCTACCTGGTGGAACTTCATCTTTTCTTCATTGAGAATGAGGCATCTTTTCCTTTGTTTCTATAAGAACGGTTTTAGCTAAATCCCTGTGCATCTGAAATGCACTTTTCATCACTGTTTATGTTCCCTTCCCATGGGTCTTAGGTGTGCCTGGGTCCTGTGACTCGCCCTCCTGCCTTGGGCCCCTGCCCAGCCTGGCCTGCACTTCCCACCTGTGTCCCTGCCCTTGAGCTCATGGCTGAGGTAGATGCCCAGGAAGTGCCTTGGTGGTCCTCCCCTGGGTGCAGCCACCCCTATCATGGGCCCTTCAGTCCTCATGGGGAGGGAGGAGATGTCTCATCAGTTCTCTTTTCAATCTCTTTTGTTAGAACTTCCTTTTAACCCTTTTTTCCCTAAGGCTGCCCCAATCCCAGAAGCACTCTGTCTTCTTCCCTTGGTTAGATTGACCGCCTGTCTACCTAGCATCTTGTGTCCTCACATGGATCTGCACGTGGGGTCAGGAAAACTAGCTTCGTTTTGGTCTGAGGCCCCTGGACCAGGAGCCCTTGGCTGTTTTCTCTGTTTGTGTCAGTTATGTGTCATTGTGCAGCAAATTACCCCAAACCCAGTGCCTTCCAACAACAGGCACTCACTCTCACTGTTTCTGGGGATTGAGAGCCCTGGTGTCTTGCAAGGTATGCTCAGGGTGGTAGCAGGGTAGGGGCTTCCCTTCCAAGCTCCCTCACCTGGCTGTTGGCAGGAGGATCTCAGAGCTGCAGAAGGGCACGATGATGTGTTCTGGGCCTGGTAAGTGGGTGGGAACAAGAGCTGGCAAAGGAGGGGCCAGCTGCTGGGGCTCCCTCTTCCCTACCCCGAGGGTCTGGGCCACACATAAACCCAAAGCCACAACAAAAGCCCATGGCTGCAGGTGGGCTACCACCAAAGCGAGGGGGTCCTACTGTGAACATGTTGGGCCCTGAGTCACCTTCCTTTTCTTGAGAAACAAGGGATATTTTTTACTTTGTGTTGTCTCTGGCCTTTTGAGTCCCCGCTGGTGTATTTTCTGTTAAAAGCATGTGGGTTTCCCATGCATCAGTTTATAAGTCTCTCCTGTTAGATGAGCCACACGCATGGAGCCCTCCTGTGTGGGGCTTCCTGCAGCTGGTGTGGGCTGTGCCCTGGGGGGCATAATAGCCCCCTTGTCCAGCGTGGAGGGTCTGTGGTGCAGCACTGTGTTCTTTAGCCTCCTTTGTGTGTAGGGTCTTTGTGTCACCAGCCACACTCTGATCTTTGCCCTGAGGTGTCAGGGACATGCACGTGCATGGCTGTGGCTGCTTCCCTTCTGCCTTCCAAGTCTCTAGTGGAATCCTCTTGTGGGCAGCCGTGACCCAGAAACTACAGGGAAGGTAGTGCTGGGAGCAGTGTTCTGGCCTGGCTGACACAGTGGCCATGCCTGTCTGCTCACAGGAAGAGACAGGTGCCCTCGCTGTCACATGCCCAGTTGGTGGTGGCATTAGGGCATGGCTAGGTTGGGCCAGATGCTGGGCAGGGAGGAGCTCGCTCAGTGTTTTGGGCTCACATACATTCCGCCCTGGGGTGGGCAGAGATGTGCCTGTTCCCCAAGGTCCAGAGGCCCCCCAGATTCATGGACAGGAGTGGTCCCTCCTCCCGGCCTGTTGCCAGCCCCCAGTGCAGTCCCTCTCCCAGCTGGTCAGCACAGCCTCCCATAGGAGCCCCACCTGGGTGTACGGGGCAGCTCCCTGTCCGCTGGTGGGTCCTTCAGTCCCACTCTGCCTCCGTCTGGGTTGCTGTCCCTGGGTTGCTGGTCCTTGCTGTCCCTGTGGTGTCTCTGGGCTTTCCCTTTACCTACACCCCGAGTCTAGCCAATTGGCTTCTGTCAGTTGTATCGAGAGGCTGTGTTGCTGCCTGCGCCCGCGGGGGGGCTGCCTTTCCTGCCCTGAGGTCTGGGTCTCCTCACCTGGGGCTCTTTCAGGGCAGCTCTGGACAGGGTTGAGCCTGTCCTTGTGGTGCTGGGGGCCTGGGGGCTGTGTGGATCTGGGCAGGACCCCCCTGCCCCGCATCTGCACCACTGCTGGCCGGGGGCGCTGGGAGTGTTTCATGGGCTTACATTCCATTTGGCTGTTTTGGGGGTATTTTTTCCTAATTTTTAAATTAAAAATGTATTTTCAATGCCCCAAAGCATCTGCCTCCAAAATTTGAAGTGACGGGGCTTTCTCCGGTCACCCAGTTCCCAGAGCTGAGCTGCTTGGCCCCCCTGCTCTTAGGGAGCACAGGGTGGGCTCCTGCACTGCTGCCCTCTGGTGGACGCCATCTGCCCCGTAGCCTTGCGTGGACACACACCTGGAGCCCTGGGTGCTTGTCTGTGTCTGGCTCCTCCAGCCCCTACAGGGCTGTGTGGGTGGCCTGTCTGCACCCACAGGGCAGCAGGGGGCACACAGTGTGGATGGCAAGTAGTCATCACCTGCCGGGACCTTGTGCCTGTGGCCTTGGCTCGGAAGTTGAGGGTCATGGGATGCAGCGACCGGTGCAATGCCCTGGCTATGACCCCCAAGGCCCATGCTGCAGAGCATGCTGTGGGTGTGGGACAAACAGCAGCTTGTTGTCACTTTGGTGCTGGCCTGGGGGCAGGTGTGGGGGTCGGTGCACCTAGGCAGAGGCAGGGCCTAAGGCTGACCCCCTTGCTCCCAGCCCTGGTCACCTCAGCCACTGCCCCATGCTGCCAGGCAGTGTGACCTGCTTCCAGCGAGCAGTAGGGGAGATGGGGGCGGAGGATGTGGAAACTGAATCTTTCCTTGTTCCTGGCCTGGAGAAAAACTTAGTCTCCCATTTCTCTTTATATTGAGGGAAAAAACAGGCGGGAGGAGGAGCAGGCTCGGCAAGCCTTTGGCTCCTGCCCGGGCAGGAGGGCGTGGGGCTCTGGGCGGGGGTTACACTCTGGGGTTCCTGCTCCCCCCGGGGTGAGAGGTGGGCCTGTTTTCCCCATCAGTCCTGGTTCCACCAGTAAACCCGATCTGGTTGGAGCCATCCACACCTCCCCAGTTGTGGGGCGGAGGGGGGGGTGTAAGAATCTGTTTTCCAGGTTGTGTTGTGATTCTCAGTGGCCCACTCCCTGACCTGGGGGGCTGGGGTCAGCCTGGGGCCGTGGATATGCTAGGTGGGAGGGGACTGGGGGCCTGTGGGGGCCACAGGCATTCTGAAGGTTCAGGGCACCACTCTGGGCCCTTGGCTGGCTGGGCTGAGCCAGACAGGCCTCTCCTCCACCCCGGTGCTGGTGAGACCGCCTTGGGGTCTTACCCTGAGGCATGGCCTGGCTGTGGCCCCTGTGCCAGCCCTGGGTGTGTGCCACCTGCCCTGCCCATACCACTATCCAGGTGTTGCTGCTGGCTCTGGGCCTGCCGTGGGTCAGTCAGACCAGGAGCCCTGCAGCAGCTTTGATGGTGACAGGAGTTAAGGGAAGTGGCTGGCGGGGTCGGGGGATCCTGCTGCTCTAGGTGCCTTCACCTTTTCCAGCGTGGCACCAAACGTCCGTACCTCCCTGGGCTGCCAGGGGGCCCACGGGGAGGCTGGTGAGCCTGGCCCTTGCAGAGGGGCAGTGTCTGGGCGGGGCCTGCAGTGGTGATCGCCAGCTACACAGGCCCTGAGGCTCACGTGGAGCTGGGGTGTCCTGTGGGGGCTGTGGGGGCCTCAGCCTTGGGGAGAGCAGTTCTTTTGAGGTGCTTCACCAGAGGTGAAGCTGCGGTCCCTGGGCCTGGGACATACCCAAGGTCAAGGGCATCCCATACCCCCTGACGTAACCATTCTTCCCTCTCTCTGCAGGCCGGCCCCCCTTACCCGAGGACAGAGGTGGTGAGAGCACAGAGTGGGGATGAGTATGCTGAGGACAGCTCTGACGAGGAGGTGAGCTGGGCTCAGGCACTCTCCGTGCGGAGTGGGAGGCCCTCTGCCAGGGCAGGGTGCAGGCTAGGAGCCCCCCAGCTGGGGTGTTGGGCCTTCCCAAAGGTGGGCTGTGCTGCTTGGGGGCAGAGAGGGGTTGGGGCCATGGTGAGGCCTGAGTGGGCGTCCTGGCTTGGGGCCCTGTTCCACGTCTGGAAGAGTGATTTCGGGGTCTGGGACACATGACTGAAGCAGTATGTGTGGGTCATTGCGCGTGCCAGGGAAGGGAGGCTGGGTGTGGCTCCATGGCCCCTGTGCCTTTGTCTGCGCCCTGGCCCTGTGGACTGGTCTCCACTGATGTGTCTGCAGGTGGCGTGCTCTGGGTCACCGTGTGCTCCTTGGGGGTGTCATGAGCAGACTAAGGCTCCCATCTGCGGGTGGGCCGCTGCAGCCTCTGGCAGGGGATGGGCATCTCATGGTGTCTTGGTTGGCTCTTTCCCCTGGCATCCCCAAGCAGTGGCTGATGTGGGATAGGCCACCGCCTTCAGGCCTCTGAATTCCAGGAGCACTTACTCAGGAGGGACAGCAAAATTTGGTGGTTTCTCTCAAGGAGCTTACAGTCTGAAGGGGAAAAGCATGGTGCTGGGCCAGTGGTGCCGCTGGTTTCTCTGGGAGACGCGGTGCCTAGAGGTCGAGGTAGACTATGTCCAGTGTGTCACAGTTGGGCTGTGGGGGCTGCCCTCAATTTGGAAGTGGCTGGAAGCTCTCAGCCCGGCAGTGGGGTCACCCGCCTGTCCCTTCCCTGGTGTGGCCCCTGTGCCGTGCACCCCTGGTGGGAGCGAGAGCCTCCTCTGGGCCTTGGGGGACTGCAGGGGGAAGGCTTTGGTGTGAGGCCTGCAGGGATGGGGCCCTTGCTTCCCGAAGGAGCTCTTCCTGCCTGCCTGTCAGGGGCTGTCCCCAGGGCCTGGGGGAGACACGCGCTCCCTCCCTGCTCAGGTTCCCCCCCCTCATGCTCTCTTGGCAGTGGCTGCTTGGCTGCCCGCCCGATCCGGTCTCTGCTGCGCGTTCGGAGAACAGAGACAAAACAAAATAAATTGGTTTCCTGGCCGTAGCAGCAGCGCACTCAGCGAAGGGGGGCCACGCAGCACGGCCCCTGCCTGTCTCCCCTCCCCCTCCCAGGGGCTCTGGCTGTCGGCAGCCACATCCTGTCGGCTACTTTTTTATATTTGGTATTTTGAGAAATCGATGATGATTGTAAGTGGAGTACAGAGGCCGGGGGAGGGGCCCTGGACTATCGTGGCTGATGGCAGGGCTAGCCTGACCTGCCCACAGAACTCTGCCGGGCCTGTCCCTTGCCACTGCTGTGCCACTGCTGGCCTTAGGGTGGGCAGCCCCCTGCTGTGCCTGGAGGAAGCGGCTGGGCCACGGAGGCTGCTTCCTCTGTGATGACTATCCCAGATGTGGTCTGAGTGACAGCCTAGGAGCTGAGATGCCGCCTGGCCTTACTCCTGCCAGCATAGCTGGCCAGCGGCTCGAGGGGGCGGCAGAGCTCAGCTTGCAGGAGCCCAGCCAGGCCTGGACAGATGTGTCCCTTCCAGAGAAGTCTGTGTGCGTGGGGGGCGCCCAGAGGTTGTGTCCGTCTGGGCCTCTGCACACTTGGGGCAGAGTGAGGTTGGCTGAGGGGAGTGGTTAGGGCCCACAGGTGGTCAGGGAGGAGGCTTGGGCAGCCTCCCAGCAAGGGTCCAGGTTGGGAGAGGAGGGCTGTGTCCTCTTCGAGCTTCCTGTCCCCGTTCCTCACAGCGGCACATCTCTCTGGGGGGTGTGCACACACGGCAGCCCCTCCCAGGCAGAGGCCCTCTCTGTGGCTGTGGCCTGTTTGGCTGGTGCCTATGAGGGGCCACAACCTGCTGTCGGGGCAGCCCCTGCCTAGGCCTCCATTGGTTGGCCCCTTCTCCCAGCAGTGTCCTTGGAGTTGGCCGGTGGTGCTGGGACCCTGGTGCTCCTCTTTGGCCCATCAGAGGCACTCAGCAGAGCTGGCTGGGGGGCCGAGCCACTATGTGAGGCCCTCGAGCCTCGATGTCAGGTCCTTGAGGGCTCTGGGCCAGGGCCCTGGCAGCAGGCAGGAGGGCCCTGCTGGGGGCAAGTGCCACCAGCCCCCACCTGCCTCCCTTCCTGGGCCTCTTCCCTGCCCACCCCCAGGTCTGGATCCAGGGCCTGGTCTGGGGACTGTGGAGCTTCTGTGCCCTCTGACTGCTGGCCTCCACTGGGGCCCCAGTTTGGGGGTTCCCCTCCCCTGGACAGTTCCCTAACCCTGGCCCACCCTTGGTGGGAGAGCTGCTTCCATTCACGTGGTCTCCTCCTACCCTCTCGGGAGTGAGGCTGAGGGAGGTGGGGGTGGAGCCCCTGATTGAGCCGCTGGGCCTGGCAGGGGTCCTGGCCGCCATGGAGTGGGGGGAGCCCCCAGGAGCCAGCTAAGCTGCGGCCGCCCCGCCCCCGCACGGCCACCTCACCCCTCTCCCACCGCGCCTGAGCCTGGAGCTTCACAGACGTGATCTCATCCAGCCGCTGGGACCCCCGGGGAGGGGGGCGGGGTGGAGGGGCGGGGCGAGGGGGCCCTGCGGCCTTTGCAAAGGCAGCCCCCCTCTTGGTGTCAAGCAGCTGGGAGAAACTGAGGCTGGGCTTGGCCCAGGGGAGGAACTGCCTGTCTGCCTGCCCTTCCTCTCGCCTGCCCAGCAGGCCTGTGGCCAGGGTGAAGGGTTCAGGGCACGGAGAACTCTGCTGACAGGGAGAGGCCAGGAGGAGCTGTCCTCCTCGCTTGTCTCTACCCTGTCCCTGGGGTGCTGGGCCTGGGCCTATCCCCTATCCCCTATGGACGGCTGTTGGGTAGGAGCAGAGGTAGGCGTGGGGGCTGCAGCCCCGACTGCTCCCCTGGGATGGGTCCATCTGCATCCAGAGCCCGCCATCTCCTCTGCTCTCTCGCCAAACGCCATTAATGGCTTCTCCCGGCTACTGAACCGGCAGCTGCCTCCAGTGCTGGCGGCCTCCTGCTCCTCCGGGGCCGCCCCCACCCGCCCGCCCGCGTCTTGGCCCTGCGCACTCAGTCTTGCGTCCTTGCGTCCTGGCAGCCAGCGCCTCTCGGCTCAGGTTTCCCAGCAGTGAGTGAGCAGCTGGCCCTCCCCGCTTGGTTTGTGGAGGGCGCCCCAGGCCTGCAGACTGCCCTGGCCTCCCTGGCGGCCATCTGCCCTGCCGAGCCCATGCCTGCCTCCGAATGTGCTCAGACGGGCCCTCCCAGCTCTTGTCCTTCCCCTGTGTGCTGGGCCAGCCCTCCCAGGGAGGGCCGCCCCCGCCAACGTGCTCTGCTGACCCCACCCCCTCTCCAGTGGTCATAGGGCATGGGTGGGCATGTGCTGTGGTCCCCGCTGGGTGCCCCTTGACCAGGGAAACCCCACCTCCATCTAGCACCACCCCCTGGCCCAAGAGCCGCCCTTTGCATAGGATTGGGAGAGAAGATTCCTCTTGGGAAGGGGGGGTCAGGCAGAAGGGGTAGGTGGTGGAAGTCAGCTGGCCCCTATGAGGGGTCTCTCGGGCCTGGGAATCTTGCAGTAGTGGCTGGGGAGGGGTAGGGGGGACAGCCCTCCAGAGCCCCTTCCTGCCTCTTGCTGGGGGATGGGGGCAGGGGGCTTCGGGCCTGCTTTGGTGCCCACTCAGGGCCAGTTTCCTTGGCAGTGGGAACCCTGGGTGAGTGGCAGGAGGGTGCTGGGACAGGGGTTATTGAGGGAAGTTTGCCAAGGGGCTCACCAGGGGCAGTGTCTGGAGATCAGGTTCTGTGGGGCATGGTGGGCGGAGGGTGCTGGCTGGGGTAGGGGCATAGCAGGAAGCTGGCTGCAGGGGCTGGAGTGGGCTTGTGTCCCAAGGCCAGGCTGTGCTGATGGGGGCAGGAGTCCCAGATGCATATGGGCTGTGTTTGGGGTTAAGCAGGTGGCACCCTGGCACCCCCCCACCTTGAAGCTGCAGCTCTGTCTCTGTGTAGCACGGCTCAGAACAGGCCTTTGCCACTCAGGTGAAATTGGGTTGACTCGGGGTGAGTGAGTGTGGGACTCATGTCTGAGCCCAAGCCCCCAACCCCAGCATTCAGACAGGTGTTCTGGGAGCTGCTGCTCTGTTGGACCCTGGACCAGGCAGGCTGGGGTCTGGGGCAGCCTCCAGGCAAGGGGTGCCCTCTCTCCACCCCGCAGCCTGGGGCTGGCAGGAGGTCGGGCTGTGGGCCTGGCCAGCTTCTTGAGGGATAGACACACAGATGGTGGGTGCAGAGAGGGAGGTGAGGGTTGGGCTAGGGGCTCCTCTGCCTGGCTCTGCCCCTCTGGGGTCCCCGCAGCTGGTTTGGACTTTGGGGCAAGAAGGTGAGGCCCAAGCAGGACCTGGCTTTTTCCCTCTGGTCCGCCAAGGATTCTGGCTCCAGCTCCAGAGCTCAGCACCCTGCTGGAACTTTCTGTGGGGTCCAATGCAGCAGGTGAGCCTGGTATAAGCAGCTGACCCCGACCCCCCACCCCACCCTGGCTGCCCTCATCACTTAGAGATAAAACTCCAGGAGGGAGGAGGAGGAGGAGGAGTTGTCGGCACAGGAAGGCCATGTCACTCTGAGACAGGCGGCCATCGCGTGCGGGGGAGTGTAGTGAGCGCTGAACACTACCCGCATTGTAATCGGAGAGGGGCCGGGGGAAGAGAGAGACTGAGCGAGGGCGGCTGACCCCACGCTCCCGGGGGACAGGTGGGAGAGGCGGAACGAGGAGAGAGTGAAGGATTCCAGAGGTGGGCCGGCTTCCTCTCTTGCAGACAGACACGGGAGGGCGGCGGGCAGCGGGCCAGCCGCGTACCTGCAGTTCCAATCTGTGGTCCTGACAGCTGCAGCCACTTTGGGGAGGGGGAGGGGAGGGGGCTCATCGAGGGCGGAAAAACCCCAGCCGGCACATCAGCCGGCTGCTGCTGCTGCCTGTGTCCGGTGCGGTCTGGGCATGGGGGCCCCCAGGAAAGCACTGACCCTGGGTCTGTGTGTGCCCTTGGCCAGGCAGCCTGGGCTCTCAGAGTGCGGTGCCTGACCTGGAGGGTCACATGTGTTTCCTGGCAGCCCGCAGGTGCTGAGCAGGGTGGGACGGCTGGCCTGTGGGCGCAGGCGGCCTGGTGATGAATCATGTGGTGCCCTGTTCCCGGGCTGGGGACAGGGAGCTGACAGCTGAGGGTGAGCAGAGCGTTTCCAGCCCAGCTTAGCTCGCAGGGGCGGCTGCTGGCCCAGGGTGCGGGTGGGCCCCCCCCCTTTCCCAGCTGCCTCTGTGGGGCACGTGAGAGGAGCCCTGAGTCTGTCCTGCAGCTCCTGGCACGGTGGAGGGTGAGGCCAGCACTCTGGGATGGAAGCCAGGGGCTGTGGTGGGCAGGGAGCACCTGCCACCCCTTGGCTGTGAGTAGCTGTGTGGACTCGAGTGGGGCACAGGGCTGTGGTTCAGCCCACGCCACCCCCAGTCTGGTTTAGATTTCTGGAGCAGTGGAGGGTGACGGAGCGTTCCCCTGCCCCTCCCCTCCTGCTGGCTGGCGGGCCAGGCCCT
Organism: Lemur catta; assembly: GCF_020740605.2. Classification (NCBI taxonomy): domain Eukaryota; kingdom Metazoa; phylum Chordata; class Mammalia; order Primates; family Lemuridae; genus Lemur; species Lemur catta. Next base: position 23,047,747 of record NC_059136.1, read on the forward strand.
GGGCTGCTGCTACCGGTGCAGCGCAGGGAGCGGCTGGGCCGGCTGCCCAGGCCTGAGGCTGGCCAAGCTGCAGCCGCAGTCGGAGTCAGGCCCCTCATGGAGGGTTTGGCCAGCGCGTGCCGCACCCCAACCCGCTGGGCCCTGGGGATCCTCCTGGCTCCAAGGTCTCTGTTCTGTTCCCCGGCCCCTTTCATCTGGTTGCATTTGACACCCCAGACTCGGGCCCTTATCTAGTGGGCTCCGACCTTCCTCTTGCTGTGTCCCCGTGCCTAGGCTCATGCCTGCCACTTGCTCCAGTCTTTGCCTCCCCTCCACGCTGGGTCCCCAAGCCACGCGGTACCCGTTGGTGCCCCACTGAGTCCCTGACACCTGCCTGCTCAGGCCAGCAGCCCCCACCGAAGAGCGAAGGGCGCCTCTCCCCTCACTCTTTGGTTTGCTTTGTGGGAACTTCCAGTGTCTGATTTCAAAGGGCACATCTCTCTGGTTTGTCCCCAGTGCTGGCTGGACCACTCTGACCACTGAGGTGGGTGCTCACCCAGCCACCCATCCTCTTGTGATGCCTGTGGGTGAGGCCACAGACCCTTCCTGCAGAACCACACCCAGTGTCCAGTGGGCTGAGGGCAGCCACCTTGGGGACTCTGAGGGCTGTGATTGTCCAGGGCAGGGTGCCCCTGCCGGGTGGTGCCCCTGGGCCCACCTGACTTCTCACAGTGGCCTCTTTGGCTGGGATGGCGGCTGGACAGGTGATGCGAGGAGAAAAGCCCAAGAGGGGAAGGAGCTGCCTCAGCTCCTAGCTCTACCCCCACATCCCCCCAGGGTCTGGTGTCTTAGGTGGGTGGGGACTTCTGCAGTGACCAAGTTTGTCCTCGCCTCTCCTCCTTCTGGCCAGCTGTAGGCTCCTGCAGGATTAAGGAGAGGAAATTTGGGGTTGGGTTTCTCTCTGAACGAAACCTGCCGTTGTGACTTTTTATCCTGTTATATTTCTATCAGATTGGACACAGCCCCCTCTAGCCCCTAATGGCTCTGGCTTTGAGAATTTCCTCCAGAATTACACCACCACTTCCTGCCCCACTGTTCCCTGGAGCCCATCCGTGCAGGGGTGGGGGCAGCTCTGGCCCTGCCCTGTGCAGATGCCCACGTGGGCCTCAGCACCTGGTCCCCCACAGGGGCCTGGGGGCTCAGTGCCTGTGCTGAGGGCTGCAAGTGCTTGGAGCTGGGGTCTGAGGAGGGGCCTGCGACTGGCCAGCCACCCTGCTGCCCGCACCTGGCGCCCTTGGCCATTCCCTGCCTGGCCGGAAGTCAAGCTGCTGCTGGGGTTGGTTCGGCGGGTGGCCGCACAGAGCCGCCTGCCTTTCTTCTCTGCTATGCCCACCTAGCTCACACCACTAAACCATAATTGTCACCTGCAGGGTTTAATGGCCGGCCAGCTGTGAGCGGAGGATGGTGGGGGCCTACGTCAGCCTCCTCACAGTGGGCGGGGTCTTGGGGAGTTGGGTGGGGTGTGGTGGTGGAAGGACTGCTGGCGTCCTCCTTCTAGCATGAGCACTGCTTCCATGGGCCGTGCAGAGCTAGGGGGCAAGGGAGAGGTGCCTCTGTCCTGTTAGTGTGTAGAGGCAGGGGAGTGGGATGACCCTGGCATGCAGTGGGCCCCACAGCCCTTACTGGGGGCCTGGGTGGGTACTTGGGGTGCACTTAGATGTCTACTTCCAGGGGCTCTGTGGACAAAGGCTATGGTGTCACCTGCCCACAGCCGAGTGGCCTAGGCCAGCTGTTCCCTTCTTGCCCCTGGGTGCCTGGCAGGCCTGCAGGCAGGGTAAGGTGGCTCTGCTGCTGCCCACCCATCCCCTGCCGTGGAGGGGGGGCTTTGTCCTTCCCTTCCCTCCCCCAGCCTCACCCCAAAGCCCCCACAGGAGCTCTGGGCGGGGAAGCCCAGCCTGTCTCCTCACACTGCCTCTCTCCATGAGGGACGGCCCCGAGTCCTGGCGGGTGGGGGGGGTCTTCCCAGAGAACTGGGGCACCCTGGCCACTGGAGTGGGAGTGTAGGCTCAGGGTAGGGTGAATTCCCAACCTTCCAAGAGGTCAGTCTGCCTCCATATTTGGAAGATAATGTTTTGTTTTTAATTATACAAAATTTCCAGACTTTATATTATCATATAAAAGACACAAGATGCCAACACATAGTGACCGGAAGAAAACCTAGGCAGGAAGCCAGCATGGAAAGTTCCAGTGGGTCCGGGCAGGTGCTGGGGCCACCTCAGAGTCCTGCTGCCGCCTGTCCGTCCATGGGCCCTGCTCACAGCCTGGCAGGGCTGGCCTGGCAGGCACGCTCATGGAAGGGCTTGCCCGAGTCAGGTCCAAGGTGGGGGCTCTCTGTGGCTCACCCAGGGGCATCCACCTCCCCCAGCAGCATGTGCCTCCTGGCAGCTGTGGGCCCACTCCTAACTTCGAATCGCCGTCTTTCTGTCGCGGTCCTTGCTCTGCAGAGGGGAGGGAGGAGTGTGAGGGCCGAGACCCAGAGACCTGGTGCCACCCCGAGCTGCCTGGGCCTTTGCATTCCCCACCGGGTGCTGTCCCTAGTGGCCGGTACAGAGGCACCCCCTTCCCAACTCGCCCCAGCTTCCCCTGTACATTTTGGGGAGGGGAGCACACTGCTGCACAGCCGAAATTGTAAAATTAAATTTCCCAGATGTTCAGGCCCCAGGAGCTCGCGCGTGCTGTCTGGAGAGGAAATGGGGATTGGGAAAAGCCCTGCCGTATTTTCTCCCTGCTCACCCTGCTTTTCCGGTGCCACCAAACACAGCAGGGGCTGTAAATCACAGCTGGCCAGCATCTCCTGCAGTGTGGCCTTTGCCCCCCAGCGGCACCCTGCCCCCCAGCCTGTGCCTTCGTGCCCACGCCTCAGGCAGCCCCACAGGCCCTGGGGCAGAGCAGGTGCCCAGCCAGCCTTAGGCGAGTGGTGGGCTGCAGGGGCTGTAAGGGTAACACGGACCCCAGAGGTGTCTCCTTTCCTGCCTTGCTGCCCCCCCAGTCCCCTTCCCATGGTAGGGGGGAGGTGGGCTTGAACCAACATCCCACTTCCTGAACTCGTTTCACTTCACTCTCAACCTGCTGAAAAGTGAAGCCTGAAGCAACCCTGGTCCAGTTCTCCAGCTCCTCCAAGGTTAGCGTCTGCCCTGCCTTCCCCTAGACCCCCTTTTGGCCCCTACCCCTTGCTCCACATTTGGGGGTGCCTCGTGACCCTGGACGGAGGGCCCTGGAGGAGGCCTAGCCCTCCTGGCCGCAGCCTGTGTGCACTCCTCCCTGCCTCGGCCAGGTTTGGGTTGCAGGTGTCCCTGTGTGCCCTGGCGGGTCCTGCCCGCGGCCATGCTCACCAACTTTCTCTGGTTGCTGAGGCAGAAGGTGCAGATCTGTTTGGGCTGGGCGTTCTCGCCGTCGCGGGCCGGGGCCTGGGCCAGGGGCGGTGGCGGCGGCGGGGGGCTGCCCGTGCGCGCCCCATGGAAGAAGGCAGGCCCTGAGTGGCACGGCTGCCCGTCACCGCAAGCCTCGCCTACCAGCAGCACGTTGCCCAGGTGCGAGATGTAGCTGGAGGCCAGGCGCAGCGTCTCGATCTTGGAGAGCTTGCGGTCAGCTGGCTCGGTGGGGATGAGTGTGCGCAACGCCGTGAAGGCCGTGTTCACGCTGTTGGTGCGGTCCCGCTCACGTGCGTTCGCCGTGTGCCGCTGCCGGGGCTCACGGCCCGGCCGGCCCCCCAACCCTGGCCCACCACCCCCGGCCCGCCGGCCCCCAGCCCTCCGCCGGGCGCCCTGGAGGCCGCAGCGCGCGGCGTGCACGCGGCAGGGTTTCTCGTCGGAGCCAGAGCTCTCGCTGCCGCGGTCCTCATCCTCCGACAGCGGGCTCACCTCGGGGTACAGGTAGCGGCCCGGCGGCGCCGAGCGCAGCATGGCGAAGGACATGGACCGGCGGGGGCGCGGTGTCAGCTCCGCCGCGCGCCACTCATGCCGCCTCCTGCGGCCGCCGCGGGCCTCGCGGGCCGCCCGGGGCCGGGGCGAGGCGCGGGGTCTCGGCTGCGCCCCGCGGTGGCGGCTGCCGGTCGCCGCGCGCACATGTGCGTCCGGGCTGGAGCGGGGCCGCGGGCTGCGCCTTTATAGGGCAGCCCGGCCCCGCCCCTGCGCCGCCCCGCCCCCTCCTGCCAGAGGCTCCGTGGAGCCCCGGGCCTCTGCCTTCCCCTCTGCCTTCCCGGGCTTCTGCCTCCCTGGGCCCCTGCCTGCTCCCTCTCCCCCTACCCTTCTCCCTTCTTTGAGTACCTCTGCCTCTCCCTGGTCCCTGCCTCCTCGGTCTATCTCCCTGGGCCCTCTGCCTCCCCACTCTGCACTCCCCCTATCCCTCTGTCACTTCCACCCCCTCAGCCTTCCCCAGCCATGCTCAGGAGCAGGTCCTTGGAGCAGAGGAAGTGGGAGCTCCCTTCTGTGTGGCAAGTCAAGCCCCCAAGACTAAAGTGGCTGCCACTGCTTCTCAGCAGGTGGGAAGGGGCTCCAGCAGGACCCACAGCCCTGCTTTCTTCCCTGGCATAAGCACATTAACCCAGCTGCTCTGGCCCCGGAGCCTGACCGCGCCCTGTCTGTCTCGCCCTCCCGTGTGCACTTGGGTCTGTCTGCCAGGCTGTGTGCCCCAGCCCCAGTGCTAGTGTGAGCCAGCCCCGCCTGTCTGTCCTGCACCTGCCCCTCCAGGCCTGGCACAAGCTATGCCTTCTGCTAGATCCTCTACCACTCTTCTCAGCTCACTCTTGTTCTGTGGTTTCAGAGAAACTGCCCCCATAGCCCCATTGCCTGCTGTGTGCGTCCTGTGGGCCTCTTCGACCATGCCTGGGGACGAGGCATGCTTGGATAAGACCTAGTTCCTCCCCAGACCCCCCAGATCCCCCAGGAAACAGACACACACTCCTGTACATCCAATTTGGGGATGCCCGTGTTGTCTTGGGGTGCTGGAGGCCCTGCTTCCCCGTGGAGAGGAAAAGGACATTCTCAGCAGTGGGCAGGGCACTGGGGGAGCCTGGGGGTGGACCTGCTGGGAGGGGCATGAGTGAGCAGGTACAGAGGGGCAGAGCCCAAGGGGTCCTGTCCCACTGGCAGTGGGGAGCTCCCATCTGTGCTCATCCTGTCTGCCCTCCCCCCGTGGCTACTGTTGCAGGAAGTGGCGCCTGGGCAGCAGTCCCCAGGCTGGAAGGAGTGAGGGTGGTGGCTGGCAGGGGCTGCAACCAGGAATGTGTGTCCAGGAATGTGGCCGCTCTGCCTGCTCTAGGGAGGGGCAGGAGGAGGGGGTCCTTGGCCAGCCACAGGGCAGAGCGCAGTGGCTTCTGCCTCCCATGGGGTGGGTCAGATGGGGTCTTCCCCTCACCCCTGCCCACCTCTGCCTTAGGCCCCTGCCAGGGGAGGGAGCCCGGTGGGCGATGAGGTCATCGCTGTCTGTGGCTGCCCAGAGCCCTGGCCAAGGAATCCAACGGGGGGGGGGGCCTGGGGTTGGCACCGCTTCAGTGGAAAATGTGAAGGTGCAGCTCGGGCGCCTCCAAGGGGGGGGGCAGTGCCGGCCGCCGTGCCACGTCAGACCCCAGGGCCAGGGAAAGGACATGTGTGGGGGTCGGTTGGCCTCGGGTGATCGAGGCTAGTGCCTACACTCTGCCTGTCCCCTCATCTGCACCTCCTGGGTGGCCTGGAGGGAAGTGCATGGTGGGGCTGAGTGCATATATGGTGGCTGTGGCTGTAGGACATCCGGAACACGGTGGGCAATGTGCCTCTGGAGTGGTATGAGGACTTCCCCCATGTGGGCTATGACCTGGACGGCAGGCGCATCTACAAGCCCCTGCGGACCCGGGATGAGCTGGACCAATTTCTGGACAAGATGGATGACCCTGACTACTGGTGAGGGGCTGCGGGCAGGGCCTGCAGTGGGTGGGGCTGTGGGGCTGGAGCCAGGCTCTGACTGACTGACTGGCCCCCAGGCGTACTGTGCAGGACCAGATGACAGGGCGTGACCTGAGGCTGACTGACCAGCAGGTGGCCCTGGTGCGGAGGCTGCAGAGGGGCCAGTTTGGGGACGAGAGCTTTGATCCATATGAGGTAGGTAGGTAGCAATCCTGGCCCTGGGGGTCTTAAGATCCAAGTAGGGCCTTGGCCCACATGCCTGTGTCTGCCCTCCTAGCCAGCTGTGGACTTCTTCAGTGGGGACATCATGATTCACCCGGTGACCAACCGCCCAGCCGACAAGCGCAGCTTCATCCCATCCCTGGTGGAGAAGGAAAAGGTGGGAGCATCCCTGCTCCCCAGGGTACGGGCCCTGTGCTGCCAACCCTGACCCGGGCCGTCTGTGCAGGTCTCTCGCATGGTGCATGCCATCAAGATGGGCTGGATTCAGCCCCGCCGGCCCCGAGACCCTGCCCCCAGCTTCTATGACCTGTGGGCCCAGGAGGACCCCCACGCTGTGCTGGGGCGCCACAAGATGCACGTACCTGCCCCCAAGCTGGCCCTGCCTGGCCATGCCGAGTCCTACAATCCACCTCCCGAATTCCTGCTCAGCGAGAAGGAGGTGGGCTTGCACCGGGCGGGGGTCTGGCCCCTGGCCCGGTGCTCCTGGCTCATCCCTCTTTCCATAGCGCTCGGCGTGGGAGCAGGAGGAGCCAGGTGAGAGGAAGCCCAGCTTCCTGCCACAGCGGTTCCCGAGCCTGCGGGCCGTGCCTGCATACAGCCGCTTCATCCAGGAGCGCTTTGAGCGCTGCCTTGATCTGTACCTGTGCCCACGACAGCGCAAGATGAGGGTGTGTGGGGGTGGCTCGCTGGGGGAGGGGTGGGGGGGAATGGGGGAAAGGCAGGGGTGAACAGGTGCTCTCCTGCCTTAGGTGAATGTGGACCCCGAAGACCTCATCCCCAGACTGCCGCGGCCGCGGGACCTGCAGCCCTTCCCCACGTGCCAAGCCCTGGTAAGTGGGGCGTGGGGGGCACATATCCCTGGGCATCCGTCTCCTCACTGCCGCTGCCTCTGCAGGTCTACAGGGGCCACAGTGATCTCGTCCGCTGCCTGAGCATCTCCCCAGGGGGCCAGTGGTTGGCTTCAGGTGGGCCTGAGATGGGTAGCCCTGGGTGGGGGGCCAGTAGGGGGAGCAGGTCCCCAGAGCCTTCTCTGCTGTGTCCAGGCTCAGATGACGGCTCCTTGCGGCTGTGGGAGGTGGTCACTGCCCGCTGTGTGAGGATTATGCCTGTGGGTGGCGTGGTGAGGAGTGTCGCCTGGAACCCCAACCCCACCGTCTGCCTGGTGGCCGCAGCTGTGTAAGCGTGGGTTTAGGGGCCTTGGGGTGTGGGGGATGTGGCGTGGTGCATGTGCTGAGGGCTGCGTCTGGCCCTGGCCCGCAGGGAGGATGCAGTGCTGCTGCTGAATCCTGTCCTGGGGGACCGGCTGGTCGTGGGCAGCACGGACCAGCTGCTGAGTGCCTTCGAGCTGCCCCAGGAACCCACCCTGCAGCCCGCCCGCTGGCTGGAGGCCTCGGAGGAGGAGCGCCAGGGCGGCCTGCGGCTGCGCATCTGCCATGGCAAGGTGCGTGAGGGGGCTGGGGGATGTGTAGGGGGCTGGCCTGGATCAGCCAACCAGCCAGCCGTGTTCTGCAGCCAGTAATGCAGGTGACCTGGCACGGGCGTGGGGACTACTTCGCTTCAGTGCTGGCCACCCCAGGCCACACCCAGGTGCTGATCCACCAGCTGAGCCGGCGCCGCAGCCAGACCCCATTCCGCCGCAGCCATGGACAGGTGCAGCGTGTAGCCTTTCACCCTTCCCGGCCCTTCCTGCTTGTGGCCTCCCAGCGCAGTGTCCGCCTTTACCACCTGCTGCGCCAGGAGCTCACCAAGAAGCTGATGCCCAACTGCAAGTGGTTGTCCAGCCTGGCTGTGCACCCTGCAGGTGAGCCTGTGTGGGACTGTGGGCCATACACCCTTCGGGTGAGCGTGTGGGGACACCCTGCTCACTGCCTCTGGCTGCCTAGGTGACAACATCATCTGTGGGAGCTATGACAGCAAGCTGGTGTGGTTCGATCTGGATCTCTCTACCAAGCCGTATAAGGTGCTGAGGTAAGGTGAGGTGGGCTGTGGATGTGGCCAGTAGGGTCCCTTCCTCCAGCCCGACCCTGCCTCCAATCTGGCCTCCCCGCAGACACCACAAGAAGGCCTTGCGGGCTGTGGCCTTCCACCCCCGGTACCCACTCTTTGCATCTGGCTCAGACGACGGCAGTGTCATTGTCTGCCACGGCATGGTGTACAAGTGAGTCCTGACCTGCCTAGCCCCTCCCTAGGACAGCTGTGTCTGCCTGTGTCCTGAGCCCTCCTCTTCCCCACAGCGACCTGCTGCAGAACCCGCTGCTGGTGCCTGTCAAGGTGCTGAAGGGGCACGCGCTGACCCGAGACCTGGGTGTGCTAGATGTCGCCTTCCACCCCTCTCAGCCATGGATCTTCTCCTCAGGGGCTGACGGGACCATCCGTCTCTTCAGCTAGTGGCCTGCCCTGCCTCTCGGTGGCCATGGCTGAGGTGGGCGGGTCTGGGGGGCTGGGTGTACTCAGGATCTTCAATAGAGGCTTTGCTGCCTGTGGCCTGGTGCTCCTGCCTCCTTGAATTGGGGTTCCTGCTTGGCTTTCACCTCGCTCAATTTTCCAAAGTTGGGGTGGGAGGGAACAACACCCAGGCAAGGGCACCCTCCTGGCCAGTCCCCAAAGGAAACGCGACATCGTTGTACCCATCACTTGCTGAGGTGCAGGTGGCTTTATTTAGAAATAGGTGGGGTCACACGGATGCCTGGCCTGCAGCACCTCTCTCGCTGAGGGCTCAGGTTTGATCCCTGGCAATGCCCGGTCTGCCCCACCCTGCCTCTAGGCAGGGGGTCCCCAGGAGGCCCCATCTGAGCAGGTTCAGGTGGTGCAGGGCCGCCCAGGGGGGGATTGCTTGTGGGGGGGGTGCGCTGGCCAGAGCTTCACGCGAACTTCACCAGGCGGCCCAGGGCCTCAGCAGCCTTTGCTCGCACTGTAGGGGCTGGGTCCTTCAGCAGCAGCTGGAGAGCTGGGGGCAGAGGGTGTGACTGTCAGGGGGGTGCTGGGAGCTCCCGAGCCCGCTCCCGAGCCAACCCCAACACTGTGCCTGGGGGGCCATGACCTCGGCACACCCCCAGCTGCTTATGGGCCACCCTCTCCTAACAGACAGGCCTCTGCTGAGAGGGCTCAGGAGCCGACTGACGGAAAGATAGTTTTTCCTTTTTTAGTGTTTTTTAAGCTCTTTTGGAACAGTTAAGAAGTTTCCGTGAATTACTAGAGACGATGAGGTCACCAGTGACAGGGAAAGAAATCCAGGAAAATCACTTAGTCCCTGCGGGTGCCCACAGGGTCAGCAGGGCCCCAGCGGGTTGGAGGCCCTTGTGGGGGGGACAGGGGGCTCACCCATAAGGAGCTGTTCCAGGTCCACCTGGGGCTGATGTCTGAGCTCCGAGTGCAGCACCAGGAACCCTGTGGGGTGGGGGGTAGGGTGAGGGGTAGGAGAGTGGGATGGGGGGGTTGGGGGTGTGAACAGTGCTTACCCGTGAACATGGGGGCGGCAGCACGGATGTCCTCCCAGCTGCTCTTGAAGTAGAACAGGTTGGTGCTGACCAGGCGACCCAGCAGGTCTGGGAAGTGCCGCATCTGTGGGCAGCTTAGGTCAGCCCAGCCCTTGCTGGTCCCCTGCCCCAATCCCCCCTTGCCCTCACCAGGTGCTTGCAGGTGGTATTGAGGAACTCGCCAAAGTGCAGGCCCCGGCCTTCCTGCAGGTGCTTCTGGAAGGTGGCCGACAGCTCCTCACACTCCAGGTTGGGGCCACACATGCGCAGGGCAAACCTGCAGGCCTGCAGGGCATAGAGCTGAGGCCCGGCCCATGGAGGCTGCCCACCCCCATCCCCACCAGCTACTCACGCTAGCCACGGGGGCCTGAGGGTCCTGCAGGTGCAGCAGCAGGGGTGCCAGCCCGCTGACGACCTGCTCCAAGAAGACGTCTTCACAGTCTTCGTGGCAGGCCTCGTTCAGGTGCCCAAAGAGGCGGATGGACGCTGTCCGGACCTCCATTTTCTCCTAGGGGGCAGGTATTACCTTACGGACTGTAATCCACCGCACCTGCCTCATGTCATAGATGGTGACACTCGAGCCAGGAGGGGCCAGGGACCTGGCAGTGGTGACAGAAAGGGTGGCTAGACAAACTCCTCAGGGTGGGGGTTGTCAGGCATCAGCGCTCAGGTCTGCTCTGAGAGGGCCTGGCAGCAGTAGGGAGTTGGCCAGGGGCGGCCTGGGTGCTGTGACAGCCCTGAGGCCTGGCCGGAGTCCCTCACCAGGGGTGCAGACTGTTGGGGCTTTTGCGTCCCTGACCCCAGCCCAGCCTACACTGTCAAAGAAGGGCCGGACACGGATGGCAACGTGCAGCAGCACCGAGTGCAGGTCCCAAGGTTCCACCAGGGGCAGCAGCTGCGAGAGGCCCACCATGGCTTCTAGGGCCACCAGGCCGTGTGGGTCATCCCCGTCGTCCAGCCCACTGATCATGGCTGTCAGGAGCTGGGGGCCATGGGCCCGCACCTAGGGAGGCCACATTCAGCCCAGGCTCCCGAGGCACCAGCCCCCACCCCACAGGCTCACTCACCCCCTCCTCAGGCATCCACAGCCCACAACCCTGTCTGCCTGGGTCCCAGAAGGGCTGGTGGCCAGACCCACCTTGTCAGGGGAGCCTGAGGCAAGATTGGCCAGGCCTCGGAGCATCAGCCGCCTCACACTGGCACACGAGTCCTTCTGCCGCGCTGCCAGGCCATCCAGCAGCGACTCCAGAAGCATCAGGTCATTGACCACGTTGCTGCTAAGCAGCTGAAGGCAGAGGCACATGACCAAGGGCTCCCACTAACCTCAGAGGCTCACCCCACCCACCCAGCTCAGGACCAGAACAGCACAAGGCTGCCCTTGCCTTGGGGTTGAGGACCCGGCCCCCCACTCCTGGAGCTTCAACAACACCCCCTTGTCTGCTGGGGCCAGCTCTGCACCCAGCCCCACCCCAGCCCTCTACTGCGTGACCCTATGCAAGCTCTCAGCATCATCAGCCTTAAGGGCCAAGGCAGCAGATGCTGAGGAGCCTATCCCCACTGAGGGCCCCGTGCAGGCTGCAGACAGCCCAGGTCCTCCCTTCCCTGAGAACAGTGGGGTGTCACCAGGCAGGGACTGAGCACAGGCAGGGGAGGCTGGTACACACCTGTCGGGGAAGATGCCCTACCACCTGCCAGCCAGGGCAGGGGGCTCGTCCTCACACCCAGCCTCCCAAAGCCCTACCTCAGCCAGGAAGGCTGTGGAGGTGACCCTCTGGATCTCGTATGCGCTGTTCTGTGTGCCAATGAGTGCCTTCGTCACCAGGGGCAGCCGGGGGCCTGCATACTTGGCCATGGCTCTGGGGAAGGAGGGCACCAAGGCTGTAGAGGCTGGAGCTGCCCCCCCAGGCGTTGGACCCTAGGGGCACTTGGGTGCCCACCCTGCACGGTCAGAGCCCAGGCAGCTCACCTGGGCTGCTTTTCTCTGTCCCAGAGGCTCAGGCAGCTCTGCCTCCTCCCATACACCACTGGGGTCCCCTGCCTGACCCCATTGCATCCTGTGACCCCAGAGGTCCTCTGAACAGGACCCAGCCCCAGTGGGAGCCCAGACAACACTAGCACTATGGGCAGGGCCTGCTCACCTGGCCAACTGGGTGGTCCCCTCCTCATGCCCAGCCGAGGTCCTGAGCAGCTCCCAGCCGCCCTCCAACTCCATGTCCTGCATCACGTCCTCACTGCCACCTCGGAGCAGCATGGCCCGCAGGGCGTCTACTGCAGAGCTGTGGGATCATGAGTGGGCTCAGCGGCCAGAGGCACACCTAGCTTGCTGGGGGTGGGGCCTGGGTCTGCACTCACATGTGCACGTGCACGCATGGGGAAGACCCTGGGGTGTTGAGCCTGTCCCCACGGAGGCATCCTGCAGGGGCCCAAGACAAAAGGCCAACTGTTGGCCTGGAGGCAGTGAGGGCTTGTCTGTGGCCACTCTGCCACCAGCCTCAGAGGTGGGCACAGGTGGAGCCTCCTGGCTGCACCAGGCTTCCTTTCTGGACACCCAGGGCAAGTACGTGTGCCGGCCTCACCTGAGCACCTGGTCTATGTGCGGGCCTGGAGCCAACCTGCCTGCCCCCTCCATGGGCCTGAACCTTCACCCAGGAGGCCCCAGAGCCCTGAGGAAGGTAGGCAGGCCACACCCCTGGCCCACTCCCAGGTGGTGAATGAAGCCAGCGGGCGAGTGAGTGGAGAATGTCATTGCTGAGCCATAGTACCCACACCTCGGCTGACTCCTGCTTCTCCAGAGCCCTGCCAAGCAAGCACCTCACTCTCGCAGTCTCCCTTGCAGGAGGCAGGCCAGAGGCTGGAGGCCCAGGGGCTAGCAGGAAGTGTTTGATGCCACAGCCTCCCCAGGGCCCAGCTGGGTCTGGTGTCCACCTGCTGCTCAGAGAAGCCCTTCCCGGCCCAGGCAGCGGCACTGGGGCTGCAGGACCCAGCAGGCAAAGTCCAGGGGAAAGAAGAGCATCATCATTCCTGCATGGGTGCTAGGCCACGGCACCCTGGGGAGACCCTCACACCAAGGCAGGGCCCTCCCCTTGCAGCTCCATCTGTCACAGTTTTCAGCCCCACACCCCCATGCTACCCTCCCTGCCCACTAGCTGCTGCACATGGCAGGCCCTGACCCCAGGTGCTTCTGTCCCAAAGTGGACACCCATGGAGCTGTGTGCCAGCCTGCTGTAAGGTGGCAACTGTGGCCATGGTGACTGTGTCTACCCCACCCACTGGTCACCTCCTGCCAGGCATCAGGCCCCACAGGCTCTTTGGACCACGAGAAGCCTTAACTGTGCAGCCTGGCTGTGTGGGCAGTGGCCGGCTAAGCACATGCTGGGCCCAAGGCCCAGGAGGGAGCAAGGGGCCCCCCACTGAGGCTGGGACAGGCCTTGCTGGTCTGCAAACTGTGTGGGGACAGGATATGGAGAGGATGTTGTGCTGGGCACTGGCTTGTTTGGGATCTAGTGACTGAGGCTGTGAGACTTCAGGTGGGGCCAACTCCTTGGGAGAAGGGCTCAGGCAGGGATGAGGAGCCCAGGGGTACCAGCAGCTGGGGAGGCAGATGTCAGTGGCTGGACCAGATGCAGCCCCAAAAAGCATTTGCAGCTCCCTCACTCCCCAGGAAGAAAACACTACAAGGCAGCTCTGATGTCTCAGGAGTTCTGTGGTTCTAGCAGAGGGCCTGGCCTTTGAGCTGGGTGGCCTGGAGATGAGGCAGAAGGGCCACACCAGCCACTGTAGTCACTGGGCAGGCACCCACAGTGCAGCCCATGGGAGGATGCCCTGGACACATGCAGGGCCGGGCTGGGCCAGCCTTGGGCAGAGTGAGGGGTGAGGGTGCTGGTGGGCCAGGTGAGAGTGCAGCTGCCGGCTAGCACCACACCCTGCTCTAGGCCTCATGGCCTGCAAGGCGCCATCTGGACCAGAGGCTGTGCTCCAGGCTGCAAATGGAGCACTGGCTACAAGTCTAAGGGGAAGTGCGTGTTTGGCTCAGGAACACGGTAATGACTGAGATGAGGGTGCCTCCCCTGCTCGTCTGCCCAGAGTGCTGAAGAGCATGGCATCAGCAGGGTCTGCCTCGCTGGCTGGTAGCCTCTGTCAGCCAGGCTCTGCAAACACCCCAGCCCCAGGGGTGTCCCAGACAGAGCTGGTCGCCACTCTGTCTCTGTTCACGTTGTTCACTTGGTCTCCAAGGATTGCACAGGCCCTGGGCCTGGAGAGTCTGAGCTGGTCTGAGCAACCCTGTGGTGGTGGCAGTGGTGCAGTGAAACAAGGCCACCCTACTGTGTGTCCCTGGCCAAGGTGCAGACCCAAACCTACATACCCGTGTGGGTGGGGCATGGCCACCCCTGGGGTTCCTGTCATTCAGGTTCATGGGGCTGGGGGCACCGCCAGGCTTGTCTGGGGTGTCAGCTTCCTCTGCCAGCAACAGGGCCCAGGTGCTGTGTGGAACGCTGGGGGCCCCTACACCAGCTCAAGAATGGCCACAGAAACCAGGCTTGGTAGGCAGGGGCCAGGCACCTGTGCCACTGAAGCTCAGGGCAGCAGACCTGACCCAGCTCCTACCCTTACCCCTCAGCAAGCAGCTCTACCTTGCCCACCCTGGGACTCCTGCCCTAGAGCCCAGGGCTCACTGGCAGAGGCCACAAGACCCCAAACCCCAGTGAGAGCGGCAGGGGAAGGGCTAGGGAAACCAGGAACATCTCAGCAACAGCTATTGCATTGGGCCACAAGCATACACCAAGGCCACTCTGCCAGGACAGTTTCAGCGGCAAAGCTGGTCCTTCCTCAGCTGACCCAACCCACACTTCAGGAACCCACAGCTCCTCCTTCTGAAAGGAGACATTGCCTGTGGCCAGCACTGCCACACAGAGCCACAGCAGTCCCTTACCAGCCTGCCGGGCAAAGGCAAGAAGACAGAGACCTTCACTCCCAGCATGTCCTTGAGAGTTGCCACTGACTGCCCGGCCCTGCACCAGGCAAGGCGCCAGCCCCTGCAAGCAAACTCTCCTGGGCTCCCCCTACCAGCAGAGCTGTCACAAGCCCTTCAAGTCCCTCAGGGCTGGTAGCTGGCGCCCTACCTCCCTGCACGCCACATTAGCACACTTACAAACCAGCACTGGGGCGGAGGTGTGGACCCTGTTACCTGCAAGGCTCGAGGTTCATGGTGGCCTGGGCCAGGCTGGCGCCCCTCCTCTCCTTGGCCTGCAGGTTCCGGGGCAGTTGGACACCCACAGTGCAGCTGACACGCAGCAGGAGCGCCACAAACAGCTGAGGGTAGAGCTCGAGCACCGCAGGCCCTGACGCCGGGGCGGACACAACCTCGTGCAGTGCACAGGTGGCCTGGGGAGAAGCCACCATGGGGCTATGCCTTCCCCAGGCCCTGTACCCTAGGGCCAAACAAGCCTGAGCCCCTCTCATGTGCATCCTATGTGCATTGGGGGTCCTGGGCCCCTGGGGCAGCAGGCAGAGACAGAGGGGCAGTTCAGCCTTCATGGGACAGGTCTCGGACCATCTGTTCTCAGTTCAGAAGGGAGGAGGGGGGAATTCTCACAGCTGGTTTACTGCTTGAAACACTGCCAAGCTGGGTTTATTTTTTTTCCACAGGATAAAACGTGAAGTGATCTCCCTTGGGGGCCAACACCTGCGAGGCCTTTACAAGCCAGGGCTCAGTGCTCCAGCACCCGTGCCCCTGTGCAGCAGCCAGGTGCCCATAGGGTGGCACCCAGGCCATGTTGTGGGGGGCTCACCCTGGCACTTAGGCAGGTGGGGGCAGGGATGATGTGTCAGGGTGTCCCCTGGGGCCCCCACTCACCGAAAGGGGCAGCAGCGTGGCCACACGGTTGGGGGTGCTGCCTAGCAGGAAGGCCCGGCTCTCCTTGAATGGGACATCTCTGCCCATCTTCTCCAGAAGCAGCCCCAGGACCTGGGTGGCAAGGCTGGGCTCCACGGCCAGGGCCCGCCAGAGCATGCAGGTGTGGCTGCAGCAGGGCAGGAGGAAGGTCACCACAAGGCCACCATTGGCCACGGCATCACAAGCACCTGGGCCGGGCATCCCCACCCACCCACCTTGGAGTGTGGACCTGGCCCCACAACGCTTGGACAAGCCCACCAGACTCAGAGCATCCAGGTGGGGAACGGCCTCCTGACCTTGGGTCTGAACTCACCCTCCCTGACCTCAGAGGTCTGTGTACGAAGCTGGGAACAAAATCTGGTCCCAAACACAGGGGCCTGAGGCAGAGGTGGGGGGTCCCCAGGGAGCTGCCAGAGCAAACGCTAAGCTTCTCTAGAGGAAGCAACACACAGTAGAAGAGAACCCGGTGCACAAGGAAATCGGGCAGCACAAGTGAGACCACCCGCACATCACCAACGGGGGATACTGGGAGGCAGCTATGCTCATGGGTTTACAGAAGTAAATGACAAGCTTTAGAATATCTCCTGGGAACTGAAAATTCTAAGGATAGAGCAAAGTTAAAAGAGAACCAATTATAGCCCTTTTAGAAATGAGACACTAATGCACCCAGTGGACGTATTTGGTGCCAGCCTGGATACAGCAGAAGAGAGAAACAGTGAATTGGAGGATAAATCAAAGAAGTTAACTCAGAACCCAGCACAGAGGAACAAAGTGGAAATTCACAAGGCAGCGTAAGAGATGTGCCGGACAGAATGAAAAGTCTGACTGTTCATTCAAGGGGTGTCCCAGAAGCACCAGCAAGAGAGATGATATCTGAAAAGGAAAAGGCTGAGAATTTTTCAGAACTGATGAAAGATACTAACCTACAGACTGAAGCGGGCTAGCAGCTCCCTAGCAGAATAAATAAAAGGGAACCCCCACCTCCAGTTAGCACAACACCAACACTGAAGAAGTTCATGAAGACAGTACCAGTTAGACTTGTGCCAACTTCTCAAGAGCTATGGTGGAAATCAGAACACGTGATGTGTCCTTTCACACGCACTGAAGAAAATGCCTGCGAAACTAGAGGTAGAAACTCTGAGGAATGATATTCAAGAAGGATGGCCAAGTGGACATTTCCAATAAACAAAAGTGGAGAGTTTGTCACTAACATGCTCACCAAGGAAATTCTGGACAATGCGTTTTAGGTAGAAGCAAAGTGATGGAGGCTGAAATGCCAGGATGAGGAGCGAAGGACTCGGCGGTAAATGTGGACAAATGTGCACACCAGGGGGGATGTAAACACCGCATGCTGGAGAAGATGTGGGGGCAGTGCCAAGACACTGAGGCCCCACAGGCTTGGCCACCCTGGATGGCGGTTCAGTCACATGTGACAGCCAAACCTGCCTGCACCCAGGGCAGAGCCACAGATTCTGAAAGGGCCAACTGGTAAACAGTTGGTGCTTTGTGGAGCACAAGGCCCCTGCTGCAACTAGTACAGTCCGCAGCTACAGCGTGAGCGGCCGCAGAAGGGAATGGGTGTGGCCATTTCAATAAGGTTTCACTTATGGACACTGAAATTTGAATTTCCTATCATTTTCACATGTCATGAAATGTTCTTTGGTCTTTTTCCAACCATTTATAAATGCAGAACCTGCTGTCAGCCCCTAGGGTGTATGTACACAAACGGGCAGGCCAGGCATAGCACATGGCTGTGGTCTGTCAACCCTTGACCTAAGCAATTCTGCACATAACACAAAAGAGATGAACACTCTACCCTGCAAATGACACACACGGGAACCATCAAAGCAGCATTGTCCCAAACAGCCCTAAACCATCCAAACGTCTATCACCTGGAACTGGATGAGTGAACCGTGCAGTACCCACGCAGCTCCACACAGCGCTCGAAAGAACGAGTTGAGCCAGGAAGCCCCAAGACTTGACTTGACCCACATGCACAACACTTACGCTCATGTGGAACCTATCTCCGCGGAGGGCAGGTGGCAGTGGAGACCTTTCCGGGGCTTTCACATGAGGGGCACACAGGGTCTGCTGGGGGCAGGACCCGTCCTCTGCCTCGTGTGGAGAGTGCATGCGGACACACCACCATGGAAATGAAATAAAGACTGAACAAAGAGCAAAGTGGTCAAGATTTACCTAAATACTGTCTGCCTGACAGAGGAATATTGATGGCTCCAGCATCAGATGCAGCTCCACATAAACCAAGGGTCCTTGTTACGGAAAATGCTCAGAGAAAAGAAACGCAGCACTTCCAAACTAATCAAGTGGGAAAACGAAATGGTGAGAGAGACTGTCAATCCAAAAAAAAGATAAGAAGATTTTAAAACACAGAGTAGGTGAGACAAAAAGAAGGCAAAAATATGACTGGATTTAAACCCACAACATTGGTAACAAAACGTAGCAATTTACTGTTTAAAAGGAACACGTCCAAAATACAAAGACAGAGAGGTCGGGGACAGCACAGCGGCAAATGCTGGAGGTGCAGCGGCCAGCAAGGCAAAGCGGCGCCCCAGACCACGGGCGTCCCCAGGAGGAAATGTGTTCTAACTTATATGCACCTGATGGCACAGCCATCCGTGAATAAAACGAAAGCTGACAGGAGTGAAGGACCAGACACAACAAAAACTGCATCTTCCAAGCAGCCGCAGGACCTGCCCAGTGGAGAGGGCCCCACTGCCTCACAGCATGGGGGCCTGCAGGAGGTCCCAGGCAGCCCCGCACGCCTGGGAAAGCAAGAAAAGCCAGACGAGCAGGCCTACGCTCCAGACCTCAGCGAGGGGCAAGGTGACCCCAGTGGGGTGGTAGGTGGGGCACAGGCAGGACAGGGACAACCCTGCCATTTGTTGGGAGCTGGAAAGACGTGCCGATGTACGTGAGGATTGGGGGGACGTGCTGGTATAGGTGAGGATGGGGGTCCCTGGGCACCCAGAGAGGGCTCAGAGTGGGCATAGCCCTGGGGATCTGCTCACAGGTCACGGCGGACGCCCTGTAGGGGACAATCCCCGGGAAAACCGGAACAGACATATCAAGGAGGAGCCTCCAGTGCCCATGGAAACCTGAGGCTGATGAGAAACCAGCCAGGCAGCTTCAGGGCCACAGAGGAGGACAGGGACAGTGAGCCTCCCCCCCACCCCGTGGAGGGCTGTGCAGACCCAAGCCCGGCTGGGGGCACAGGGAGGGCCCCAGCAAGGACCCTGAAGTGCCTATGAGGCTGGGGCCTGTCTCCATGGGCCTCAGCAGAACGCTGGGCGCAGAGGCAGGTGTGGGCCCGGGGAGGGAGCACTAATCTAGGCAGGAGGGACCCTAGGGTCTTGGCCGGGTACCTGTCAAAGGGCAGGGGGCTGCCCAGGAGGCTGGACACCACGGCTGCACAGTGCTGGGATGCCAGGAGGTACACACTGTGCTGGGTGGCTGGCAGGACGTGCTCCTGGGTCTCCTGCAGCTTGGAGCGCAGCACACTCACGATCTCAGGCACCTGTGGATAGACAGGACATGGTGGTTAGGCCACAACTGGGGCCGGGCATGGGCGCACGACTGCCTGAGCCACAGAGGTGGGCTACGTGGAAGGTACCCAAAGCTCCAGCTGCCGGCCTGGGGGGAAAGGCAGGGCCAGCTCCCAGGGGTGGAGCAGCCCAGAGACCCAGGAGTCAGAGCGAGCCCCAGACTTCACAGGAAGTGAGGAGTACCACTGGGGGGGGCGCTGGTGCAGAGCGGCAGAGGCAGGGACTGCTGGGCTTAGTTGGGGCCCACAGAACCAATGGTCACTTGTACCCCCACAGCACACCTGCTCAGTCCAGCCCAGGAGACCCCGACTCTGCCCACTGGAGGCAGGACCTCCAGGGGGGTCAGGCTGGGGGCCTAGAACAGAGGCCGGGGTTGGCCTCATAGAGGGAGGATGGGACCTCCATGTGGGTGGTTCGAGTTTGCAAGTATCCCACTGCTCTGGAAAACAGGTGACTGGAATGTAGAGGAAGGTGGGCAGGAGGACCCTGGCCCTGGGACCCCCAGGACCACCCCAAGCCCAGCTGTGGGCTCTGCAGCCCCTGACCAGCCTCCAGCTGGTCTAGTGCAGTACGTGTGGCCCTCAGGACAGGGCCTAGTCATGGGGGCCCCACCAGAGGGGTGGCTGGCCTGGGAGTCTCCTCACAGCCTCAACTGTGGTGGCCGCAGGATGCACAACTGAAGCCACTAGGGTCTGGGGTGAAAATAGACGAAAGAAGAAGCTGGGGGCCACGGGGGTCACAGCTGGGAAGGTGCGTGGGAGGCCACCTGGTGGAGGTTGCAGGACAACTCCCTCCTCGCCTCTGCCAACCTCAAGGAGCTGCCAACACAGAGGCTGATTTCCTCGGGACGCCCTGTGTGCAGGGAGCCATCCCAGCTCGAGGTCACGCGCATCAGAGATCGGATGGCCTGTGTGCCTTGGCCTTTATCTGCACGCCCCACCTGCCCTCCTCGCCCCAGCCCGGCCATGTCCCCCACAAGATGGCCGTCCAGATCTGGGGAAGCTGCCTGCTGCACATGAAATGGTCCTCTGCATCCCTGACTTCCAGGAAGTTTTCACTGCAAGGAGGTCAAGCAAAGACGTCTGCACAGGTGTTGTTCCTCAGCCCCTCGGGGCGGTCACTTGTGCAGAAAGGCCTCAGGGCACGCGGCCAGTGCTGGTAGTGCTGTGATGTTCTCAAGCCACTGCTGGCCTGTCCCACCCGTTCCCTGCTGACGTGGCCTCTCCATCCTGCACAATGTGTGGGCTCCAGGGCTCAGCTGGGGGCAGTGACTCGGTGATGCCGGAGCAACCACTTCAACCACCTTGGCAGTTATGGCTCCACTGGACTCTCCCATCTCCCTTGCCTTAATGTTGGCATTTTATTTTTTGCAGAAACTTGTCGACTTCACAGATTTTCAAGTGTTTTGAAACACAGCTACTCATGGATATGCTTCATTGTTTTTCACATCTTCTGTGTGCATGTTGTTTTTCCTCTTTTACTTTGTATTTTGCTTTTATGGATGTTGGCTCTTTTCCTATGACTTGTCTTATCAGAGGTTTATCTTTCCATTTATTTCAGTGGGTTTATTTATCTTCTCTAATGTTTTCTTCTGCATATTTACTTTTTCAACAAAAAAAGTAGAACCTACCGGTGCACATGAGCACTCGAATCTACACTTTTCACAAAGTTTGAAATAGCATCTGGGTGCCTGGGTTTGGAGGGCCCTGGGGGTGGGGCTGGTCCACATTAACTTCTGGGCTCGGATAGCCCAGTTCGCAGCAGGCCCAAGCGCTGGTCCTAGGAGGAGGGGCTGCAGTCCAGCTGCCTGCGGTGCCAGGCACAGTGACCCCTGCGGGGGCCTTTCCCTTTCTGTCATGCTGGGTCTGGGCCGTTTGCTCACCATGGCTTGGCGGAGACGGAATTCAGACGCCACACAGTTCCCCTGCTGTAAGTGCACGTGGTTCCTGTGCAACCATCACCACAGTCAATTTTAGCACATTTCCATATCCCCCAAAAGAAACTCTGTCTCCACCAGCGGTCACTGCACACCTCCCCCGCCATCCCCCTGCCGACCCCAGCTCCTGGAAACCTCTATGCTACTTTCTATCTCTGTGGATTTACCTATTCTGGATGTTTCACATAAATGGAATCACACTATGCTAGCTTTCTGTGTCTGGCTTCTGTCACTGTTGTAGCAGGGGTCAGTGCTTTACTCCTTCCTACGGCCACACCCCACTGTACAGATGGACCGTGTTTTCTTTATTCATTCACAAACTGACCACATTTGGGCTGTTTTTCCTTTCTGGATGATACAAATTATGCCATGAATATTTGTGTACCAGGTTTTGTGTGAACACGTTTTCAGTTCTGTTAGGTATATGCCTGGAGTGGAAGTACTGGCTCACGTGGTAAATGAACTTTCTGAGGAGCTTCCAGACTGTCTTCACAGTGGTGGCCCCATTTTCTGCTCCTTCCTGCTGGTTTCAAATGGAGCCCCTTCTCCCCTGTTGTTTCCTGGGCCTCCCCTGCACATCCTCTTCAACCTACGGAGGGTCTTTCTCCCCCATCTGACACACCTGACGTCAGGGATCCACTGTTGTTCCCATCTTGCCCTCTGTGCTGTGATGCACGATCATCTTGTGTTGGGGGAGGTCACATGCTGCCTGCTAGGGCCACATTTTCTGGTTCAATGTCAGAGAAACTCAAAGTCCAATAGCATCAGTCTGTTTTAAAGAGGTCCCCCGGAAGGGAAGAAAATGGGGGCTCACCACAACTCCAGTGGGTACATGACACTGGTGCACCAAGTTACAGGTGTGCTGAGGTGCTGTGTCGTAGGCTTGCTGCCGGCTCAGCCTGGGCATCAACAGCCCCACTCCCTGGCCTCGCTGTGGAGTGTTGTGTATGGGAACCTGAGCTGGGAAGGAAACAGCTCGGCGGCTCTGCTGTGCAGACAGCAGCACCCTCAGAACCCAGTACCCAACTCAGTGTGCCAGGCCCACAGACGGGCCCCAGCTTCATCAGAATGGGGGACTAAAAACCATAAAACTAGAAGAAAACATAGGGCAAAAGCTTCGTGACAGTGGATCTGGCAATGATTTCTTGGATATGACACCAAAAGCACAGGCAACGAAGAAAAATAGGTCAGGTGTAGTGGTGTTGCCTGTGGTCCCAGCTACTTGGGAGGCTGGGGTAGGAGGATCACTTCAGCCCAGTTCAAGGCTGCAGTGAGCTATGATCGCACCACTGCACTCTAGCCTGGGCAACAGAGTGAGACCCTGCCTCAGAAAAAAAAAAAAAAAAGAACGAAAGAAGGAAGGAAGGAGAAAATAGACAAATGGGACTATGTCAAACTTAAAAACTTTTGTGCATCAAAAAACAAATCAACAAGAGTGAAAAGGCAGCCTATAGAGTGGAGAACATGTCTACAGACCCCGCCTGCCCTCACCTTCTCCAGCAGTGCGCTGCCCCGCTCCTGCAGCAGGCAGTTGACCATGACCGAGGCGGCCTGGGAGCAGTTCTTGTCGGGGTCCCCCAGGCTCTCAAACATGGTCAGCAAGAGGCTGATGAGCTGGTCCGCCGGGAGGCGCTTGGCAATAACCTAGGTGAAAAGGTGGTGCCATAAAATCAAAGAGGGTGGGGTCGGTACCCCCAAATGCCACTATTTCCAGGCATCAAATCGCAGGGGCTCCAGCCCTTCTCACAGCTGGCTCCAGCCCTCCCCCCTACCCTGCGCCTTCCATGAGCTCACAGTACAGTCATGGGCCCTGTGGGGGTGGGGGAGTCATTCACCGGAGCCTGCCAGGGCAGACAGGAGCCTGGGTGGGCTCCTGTAGGGGTCCCTAGGATCACAGCTCCCTCCTAGGGGCTCTCCCTGGCAGTGTGGTCGCCCTGGAGCTCTCCAGGGCAGCGAAGCAGCCTGGCCCACCTCAGCAGGCCTAGACACTGCAACCTCCAAGGACCCTCAGCTCCCCTCCAGCTCAGCAGTGGACAGAAGCTCTCTCCCTCTCCCTTAAGCACGAAGAGACTGGCCACAAGTTACAGCCAATAAAGCAGCGTGAAGGATAAGGAAAAACACAAAACGATGCACCAAGAAGACATGAAAGCATAAAACATGGCTGAACATCCAAGAATTCTGACACGAGACCAGGAAGCCTCTGCTCCGCCTTAATTGGCCCAGGGCAGGGTCTTTGCTTCCTAGCCCAAAGTCCCCAGCCCAGAAAGGGCCATGGGACCCTGCCCTCCCCTCTCCTCTGCAGGAGACAAAGCCTCCGGATCCTGGAAGGCCATTTCTAGGCACCACATCCAAGAGCAGCCAAGCCCCAGCTCCACACTGAGGAAGGGGCAGCTCTCTCGACCCCTTGGAGCCCTGCTGGGCCTCTCAGCATGGACACCAGCACCCCAGGGCTGGAAGGCACGCTGGACACAGGCCCAAGGAGTCTGGCAGGAGAGGACACAGTGCCTCTCTCCAGAATACAGTGGATAAGGCACCTCAACCAGCCAAAGGCAGGGCCCACCCCAGCTCCTTGGCAAGATGGCCAGAGCCCACTGTGCCCTACAGACCATTCCCCAGCCCCAGGTGGCTCTGGAGTAGGTGTGAACTCAGGGCAGCCCTCAGCACAAGCAAAAGGAAAGCCCCAGAAACCTTCATCTGTGGCAAACAGGCTTGGGGCACAGGCAGCTGGGCCTGGTGGCACCCCATTCCCTCCGTGGGTGGCGGGGGCAGCACTGGTCAGAGGTGGCATCAGACAACTAACTCTCTGAATGAAACCTGCCCTGTGCCCCACACCCACCGACCCTGGGTGGCACCTACAGAGCCCGGGAGAGGCCAGGTGCTGCCTTGAAGCCTCTCAGCCCCCCACGGTGTGGGCCCCGCCTTCCTGGCACAGGTGTTCTGCATGTACCTGGGCTATGCTGTGGCAGGTGTGGAAGAGGACAGCCGGGTCTGGGCGCATGAGGCCATCCTTGAGGGTGAGGAGCCGCTCGGCTGTGTCATCACGGTAGTCTCGGGAGAAGCCTGAGAGGAGAGGAGACTCTGGCTGAGGCCTTCCTGGGCGATCCCACAGCAGAGCTCCGCACCTCATCCCTCTGCACCTTTGCCACCTCGGCCCAGCCCCGCCCACGCCCTCAGCAGGGGCTCACCCTCATAGCCCAGCTGGAGGTAGAGCAGGGAGTAGACGCAGCCCACGGCCTCCGGGCGGGCGGCAGGCCACAGGTCCGCGCACCGTGGGGAGAAGAGGCCGACAAGGAGGCCCAGGTTGTGGAAGGGCACCAGGGCCTGAGGGGGATGGCCAGAGGGGCTGTGTGGTGCTGGAGTGTGGCCAGGAGGGCAGCCTGCATCCATGCAGCCCCGGGCCCTCCCCATGGCCAGCACAGCCCCCTGCTGAGCCCCTTCCCTGACCCAGTGTGGGCTCTGCCCAGCTCAGCTCTGCCCCACTTGGTCCACCGGGGCAGATACTGGGCGAGCAGGTGTGTGCAGGCAGCAGGGACAACTGTGGAGGAGGGGGCACGCACAGCCAGAGGAAGGCCAGGAAACCTGTAGGGTGCTCTGGGATGTGAGGGCCACAGGCCAAGGGACCCAGGAACAGGGCTGGGCTGGGAGCAGGGCAGGCTGGCAGTCCGGGCACTCACACTGACGTGCAGGTGCCCCAGGAAGTACCGCAGCAGACAGCTGCTCAGGCCCAGGGCCCGCACCCGCTCATGGCCCCTCGGGGACTTGATCCATGGGCTCAGGAGCTGGGGAAGAGGGGACTTCACACAGGTGTGTACTCACGGGCAACCCAGGAGAGCAAGGCCTATGTGCCAGGCCACCCCTCCTGGGCTGCAGGGGCCAGGCCGGGCCCACATGGCTCCCACCTCAGGGCCTACTGCAGCCCTGGCCCTGCCACCCTGCCCTCCCCGCGTGGCTCACAGACAGCCCACCAGGCGGACCCAGAGCTGGCGCGGTGGTGGAGGCATAGGGAGGAGCCTGCCCCAACCCAGAAGGGCATGTCCCTGGAATGAGGGGTCGGTGCTGCCCCAGCCACAGCAGTGGTTAGTGTGGAGAAGCTGCAGCACAGCCGCGGCCTTACCATCCTGCCACCATGACAGCCCCCAAACAGCCAGGAGCTCACAGGGATGCCCCAATCTTGGCACCATGCGGGCTCCAGAGGCGCATCTCGGTCTGGGCCTCTCCCATCTGCATCCTGCCCAGGCAGGAGGGGCTGCTGCCACCCACTCACAAACTCCCCCCCAACTGCAGAGAGCACCGAGCCATCGAGGGTGCCCCTGTGGGGAGAGAGGACCCAGAGAACCAAGCAGAGCAACCCTCATCCAGCCCCCACCCTGCACACCTCGACCATGACCTGTAGGCCCTGGGGGGTCATGTCCCGCTGCAGGAGGCTCGTCAGCAAATCCTCAAGGGCATGTACTGTATCCAGATACAGGGCCTGGAAGGACAGCCAGGCCACCGGGCCCCACCAGTGACCCCACCGCCCACAGTGGCCTTCCCGCTGCCCCCCACGGATGCAGGCACACAGTGAGGGACACGCAGCAATACCTCCTGGCAGCTGCCGTCCGCACCCTGGGACTCAGGAGGCAGGGCCATGACGCTGTGCAGGCAGCCTTGGATCATGTCTGCCCGGGCCTGCTCCCCCAGTGCTGGCTCCAGGGAGCTGAGCAGCAAGTTAAGGGCTCAGACATCAATCCTGTGGCAGGTCCAGCCTGTGTGTCCTGTGTGGACAGCACAGCCGCCAGCATGTTTGGCTCGCTTGGGCCCAAGGCTGCAACCCCTCCCAGCACACGTGTGCATACACGGGCCCACACAGACACAGAGGCTGGAAGGATACACCAGGTAAGTGCAGGTGAGCATGGCTTTCTTCCGAACAGGTGTCCTTAAGGAGTCTGGGGGCTCTGCCCTGATGAACTCCTGGGGGAGGCAGCCAGTGGCACAGCCTGGGAGGAGGCACCAGCTTTCCTCCCCGTCAGCCTCCTAAGCTCTGTCTGCCCTCACCTGGCCCCTCACCGCGTTCTCACCCCTGGGTCCTCCCCAGACCCCACCTCCACTGCCATCAGCACCTGCGATGCCACCACCTGTCTCCCAGGAATCTGCCTGGGACCAGCCACGTGGTCAGTGCTCACCATCATCTGTGCCACCAGCTCTGCTTTCCTGGAGAAGTGGAAGGAGCTGGCCTGCGCACTGCTGCAGATGGCACGGCTGACCATGCATGTGCTCTGGATGAGGCACAGCTTCAGGGCTGGGTCCTGGAGGGACACCCAGCTGCAGGAGGCCATCAACACCCTCCCGGGACTGAGCCCAGCACACACCCCCTCTCCTTCTGCCGCAGCCAGACTGCTGCTCTGTTCTCAGAGGAGCTCTCCAGCCAGTCCTCCCACATGTC
The DNA here is from genome assembly GCF_020740605.2 of Lemur catta. Classification (NCBI taxonomy): domain Eukaryota; kingdom Metazoa; phylum Chordata; class Mammalia; order Primates; family Lemuridae; genus Lemur; species Lemur catta. Next base: position 23,074,177 of record NC_059136.1, read on the forward strand.
AAAGTCCATGTGGGACAAGAGGAGGGTGCCCAGGGGTCACAGAGGAGAGGAGAGGAGCCCTCAGCTGAGCAGGCCGTCCCTCCCTGTGGGCTCAGAGAAGGGTGAGGGGAAGTGTCCTGAGGATACACGAGGCTGGCCTCTGCCACGCTAATGGCTGGGGGAAAAAGAAACTCTGAGAAGAACCCTGCACTCTGCCCTTCACAGGGTGCCGACTGTCCCCAGCAAGGGTCTTGTCAGGTTAGCGCCAGAGATGACAGAAGGGAAACAAGTTAGAGAGGTGGGGGGCTTCGGGGGGGCAGTGAGCCTCCCTGCCATTGCCACTGGTTCTGGTCGGCCCCCCTCCTAGGTGCGGGGATCTGGAAAGCTGTGACCCCTGAGAATCAAGGAGCAGAGCCAGAGGAGAGTCGTCTGTCCTGGGGTCAGGGGGCTGTAGCCCAGGCCCTGGCTCCTCAGAGGCGGCAGAAGCCTCCCTTGTTGCCCACCCACCTCTCAGGGCCCATGCTGGGGCAGGAGCTCTGGGTCCCTGTTCCAGCCTCCAGAGGAGGGGCTGCTCCAAAGAGAAGTGGAGGCAGGAGAGGATATGATACTCTAAATGCTCTGCCACGGGCTGGGTGCAGGAAGCCCCAGCGAGCTCCCCCTCTGGCTTTGCCCCTGAAGCTCAAGCCAGCCCAGAGAGCTGAGAGAGGAAAGGCAGAGCTCACACTTAACTCCCAAACACTGTACCTTGGTTTCTACCTTTACTCCCATAACCTGAACAATAAAAAGTGAAATGAATTAAGTCGTGAGAGTCTGGTGTCGGCAGGATCCCTCCCGGCCAGGCCCCACTACGCAGACAGGCCTGCACAGCACCCACCTTGGTAGTGAAGTACTGGAACATGTTCCGGAGGATGTCCGACTCCACCCTGGCCAGCATCAGCTCGCGGGGGGCCTGTGCTGCCACGTGCCCATAACACAGGATCAGCGCACTCTTCACTTTTTCTACCTCGTTCTCACCTCTGTCCTGAGGGGCCAGAGGAATCACTGATTATATAACAGACTGCACCCCTGACAGGAAGCCTTGGACTCAAACTCGCTGAAGTCCTCCTTGAAGAAGGGCCAGAGTTGGTCATCAGAGGCATGACCCAGCTGGCAGACAGCACCACCTGAGCGGGAGAGCTCCCTTGTCAGGGACAGCAGGAGGGGCCAGGGGGCCAGGCATGCACCCACTGGGGAGTGGCAGAGGGAAAAGGACTACATGGTGGGATGAGGAGGGAGGGCTAGGGAGCCCCAGAGTAGAGGCCCTGTCCTCTCCTGAGCTACAGGGCAGCTCCTCTGTCCCTGGGGCCTGTCCCACCTGTGCATGGAGAAAGGGCTAGGAGGCCCCACAAGCCAGGTCCAGCCCTGAGAGTCTATAATTGGGTGGGGCCACAGCAGAGGTCCACCCCTTCCTTAGGTCAGGCCTTGGCTCTGGCAGCTCAACCAGTAACTTCAGCAGAAGTGCAGCCTCCACTGGCCACCAGAGGGCAGAGGTCTATGCAGACAGCCTGGCTCCCCAGAGGGAGGCACTTCCAGACTCTCACCCTGGCCACCCTCTCCTCCCTCACGACTGCCAGAGAGATGCACACCCCTTGTCACCAGCTGCATTCACTTCTGGGAGGCCTTATGCCCCCTCTACCAGAGGAGGGGATGAGTAGGACGGACAGACAGACAGACACACACACACACACACACACACACACACACACACACACGCAGGCCCTGCCCATGCAGGGAATGCAGGAAGCAAAAACAGCTTAATGTCAGCTTCCTGCCCCACCCCAAGCATGAAAGGCACCCCCTGAGCCCAAACTTGTGAAGAGACCTTGCCCTTAGAGGGGAAGGAGCCCCACCCGGTCCCCACCACCCTCACCACTCCCCAGGACCTTAAAATATACGGCAGTGGCTGAGAAACAAAACCACAGAGACAGTCCTCCTACCCCAGACCTGCACCCTGCCCATCAGCCTGACCTCCGTACCTTAAAAATGTTGAAAATGCCAATGGATTTTCTAAACACATCCGACCTTACAAAGTCCTCCAGCTGGGCCAGGGTGTCCTCGAGGTGCGAGCTGGCACAGATCCCAAAGCAACAGGCAAGGCCCTGGGGAGACACACAGGTGTACTCACACCTGCACCGAGAGGACCCTGCCCCCAGCCTTAGAGTCGTGTAAAGAGAAGAGTGCATGTGCACACACGCACGGCGTACACGCGTGTGTACATATGCGCATACATATATGCAGGAGCTGCACCATGCACACACATGCTGTACACGTGTGCAGATGCACACAGTGCACCATGTACACATGTGCACACTGCACACACTGCAGGTGAAGACAATGCACCACACACACATGCGTGCACACTGTACACAGTGCAGGTGGTATGCACACATTTACACATGCACACACCACATATGTGCATATATGCACAACCCACACGCACACACTCGCACACGTGCTGGCTGGCTGCCTGAGAGAACAGAGGGCTGTCCGTCAGCCCTTGGGCATCCAGGGGCTTCCGCAGGGAAAGTGACGGCCACCTCATGGTCTGCCTCCTCCTGGTATCTGGCTGTTTCCAGCAGTTCTTGAAGATGTTTCCTCACCACTTCCTTACTTGAAGCAGCACCCAGGGTGGTTCCTATGCATTTGTACAGGAAGTGCTGAAATGAAGCCAGAGAACAAGGTTGTGCCTGACTCCTAAGTAGAGGGGTGCCCAGCACTGCCATAGTGCTGCTCATGGAGTGCCCACCCTGCTGCCCAGACGTGGGAGGGGCTGTTGGGAGCCATAGCGCTGGCACTGTGAGGACAGACTGGCAGAGCCAAGGAAGCATCTGGGGGCAAGAGGCAGGGACAGTGGGCTCCTGCACCTTCCAGCCCTCAGCCACCAAGAGTAGGCCACAGGCATTTTCCTGGCTCTGCCAGGGCCACCAGGACCATGGAGACAGGCCCAGACAGCAAGTGACGGAGACTGAAGGCACAGGGACCTGGAGCCTGAGGGCCAGACTGAGCAGCTGCGCACCTTCTCCTGGGGCGTCCCGTTGTAGCAGGGTAGCTGCTTGCACATCTCTAGGCTCAGCTGGCAGGTCCACGTGTTGTCAGAGACAGTAGCCAGGGTGTCCTGCAGGAACTGTGGGCAAGGAGAGGTCCTACAGGGGCTGGCTGGGGATAGGCCTGAGGTCTGGCGTGTCACCACCTGAGGACCTCAGGGTGGCCTCTGCTGTGGTTCCAGGTGGTCTGCAGGTGACCTCCCAGCGGCAGCAGGGCAAGCCCTGCATGGTCACCTAAGCAGGAAGCCTGGGACGTGAACAGCTCTGGGCCAGGCAAGGGATGGAAGAAAAGGCCCGTAGCGCGGGCAGTTTGAAGCCCCTGGGATTTGGCCTTGGCTGCCAGAGGGGGGGGTGCCTTGTCCTAGCAGTCTGCAGCTGGCAGAGGTCCTCACCCCAGAGATAGCCGCCCGCACCTCTGTTGTTCCTCCAGCCACACCACGAGGTCGAGGTCGAGGTCGAGGTCGAGGTCGAGGCAGGTAGTATAATCCTCAGTGGGTGGGCACAGCCCCAGCTCCTGCCACCCCAGCCCTCCCCACCAGCCCAGAAGCTGTTTCCATGCCCAGGACAGGCCACACCCTCAGCCTCCTCTCTGCTCTCACCATCAACAGCTTTTCCTCCCACTCCTTCTGTGGCAGGGTTTCCTCAGCATATTCTGAAATGATAGTCACCCAGTAGGTTTCATCCTGCCAGGCAGGCCCACCCCATCGCATGTGAGTGGGGTCTTCAGAGCCCAACATGCGCCCCGGCCCAGGCCCCACCCATCTTCTGGAGCTTGGAGGGAAGGCACAGCAGCAGCCAACCCAACCTGGCCGCGCCTACTTCCCACCTGCTCTCGGGGACAGAAGGGAGGCCTTTCAAGCCCCAGGCTGTCCTGGACCACAGTGGTGACTGTTCCTTCCAACTTACAAAACCCTGGTCCCCACTGGCCAGCTCCTCCCCCGCACCCAGCGCTGCCCTCCTCAAGTGAACCCCACATGGCCTCACCGTCTAGGTACCCCAGCAGCAGGGGGATGGTTGTCTCCCACCGCCGGCCCAGCAAAGGGTGAATGCTACGATGCAGAATGTTCAGGAGACGCAGTGAGGCTGCCCCACGCCCATCCCCCAGGTAGGGGTTGGAAGACACAACCTGAAGGGAGGCAGAGGTGGGAGTGAGGTCCCACCTCACTCCCAGCAGGTGGCTCCTGGCCGAGGACCACACCCTGCACTTGGCTCTTCCCGAAGCTCAGGCTACGGTGATGGAGGGCAGCCCTGCCGGTAGCATCTGCCTGGCGGCTCCTCACCGAAAAGGCAGTGCCCTTCCTGGGAGTCTGTGACAGCACAAGGCTCTGGGCAGTGGGCTGCCACATGCACGGGAACGGGGTCTCAGAAAGAAGCACCCATTCCTAACATCCTCTGAAAGACCCCAGGGTCTAGCTGCCCTCTAAGGAGGTGTTTCCCGCTTGGGGGAGCTGCATAGTACGGTGCTCACCAGGAGTCTTGTGGTTACAGCATAGGGAGACGGAAGGTTCACTGGAGACAAGAGACGAGGAACAGTTGCTCGGAAGCCAGCCTGGCTGCCCGAGCCCAGCCTGCAGCTCTCAGGGGGACAGGGGGCCAAAACTGAGGCTGTAGTCGCAAGCAGGGACGGGGTCGGGGCCGGCACGCACCATGGGCATCATACTGGATGAGGAAGGTGTCGGCCCCCACCTCCTGCCTCTTCTGTGCCAGATGCACGAGGCTCCTGCAGAGTGGAGTCAGGGCCCCGGTGAAGCGCACTGGGGTGAGGAACTCCAGCAGGTACGGCCAGAGGACCTGGGGGCAGAGGCGGCTCAGAGCTGGCAGGGCCCGAGCACACCAGGCTCTGCACAATAGCTATGAGGGCCGCAGGCCTTGCCTGAGCTCAGAGAGTCGGGCCAGACCCTTTGCTTGCCCTGCTGCAGCTGAGGAGGCCTCTGAACACTGCCTGGGCCACTACCCTGCACGGTTCAGCCATCACCCAGAACCCGGGGTTGGGAGAGGCGAAGCTAGTCACAAAACAGGGACAGGAAAACCTCCGAATGGGAACACAGGGGTGCGGCCGGAGGGGAGGCCAGAGCCGCCCTGCACTCACGTCACTCATCCTGTCCATGGCGGTGCTGACCAGGTAAAGCGTGCGGATGCTCATGGCCCGCACACCATCGGCTGAGAGGTCCTTGCTGTCGGGGCCTGGATTCTCAGGCTGGAGGAGGAAGGGGCAGAAGGCAGGGCATGGGTGGGGCATCATATCCATGCACCAAGGTTAGGCAGCTGTGGCTCGGGCCTGTGAAGACACAGCTGTGTGGGAGCAGGACAGATCCCTTCAGCCTCACCCTGGGGGAGCGTCACCTGCCACAGACAGGAAATGCACTCTGACCTAAATCACCCAAGAAACAGTCTCATCTGGCTCGGTTAGGTTCTCATCTGCAAAATAAACAAAACCTTGAGCATTTCCTGTAAGCTACTGATTCCATAACAATTAGGTCGGGCACAATAGCACCTGTAATCCCAGCACTCTGGGAGCCCAAAGCAGGAGAATCATTTGAGGTCAGGAGTTTGAGACCAGCTTGAGCAAGAGCGAGACCCTGCCTCTACTAAAAATAGAAAAATTAGCCAGGTGTGGTGGCTCACGCCTATAGTCCCAGCTACTCAAGAAGCTAAGGCAAGAGGATCTCTTCAGCCCAGGAGTTTAGGTTGCAGGGAGCTACAATGATGCCACTGCACTGTAGCCTAGGTGCCAGAGCAAGACTCTTGTCTCAAAAAAGGAAGAAAGAAAAAACAACTTTGTCCCTGCTTTGCAATACTGCCACAGGAGAAATGGGACAGCCTTTGTAGAAATGATGATCTCGGGAGAAATCCTGTTTTCTACACCAAGCCTTGACCACAACCTCAGCAACCTGAGCAGGTGAGATGCCTGCTGTCCTCTCTGTCTGGTGAGGTAGCTCCAAAGCCTGGCTCCCTGCGAGGCTGCTGTGCTAGGAGAGAACTTCTGCCTCCTACATACTTTGCGAGCCCTACACTCAGGCTTTGAAACAAAGCAAACACTGAACGACAAGGAGAAACTGGCAAAACTGCAACCATTGCAGGAGACTTTTAATAGTAACCAACGGTCAAGTAGAAAAAAATAGTGATATCTAGGCCTTGAACAACAATTTTTAAGGCATGCTCTAAAAATATAGACAGAACTTTATACCAAACACACACAAACAACTTTGAAAGCCTGACTGTTAAGCCAAAAAGAATATCTTAACAAACTGTTAAAAGCAGAAATCAACCTGGCCAGATACAATGTAACAATGCAATAAAATTACAAATCCATAATAGGCATGAAAATCTATCCATTGAGAGTATTTCAAATATCATAAAAGAACCATTTGGGTTAACAAACCAAACAGAAACTGCAAACTAGCTGATAATGAACATTGAGAACACACACAAAATCACCAGACACACAAATATTAGGGCACGCAGGCCAACCCTAAAATATCCTAGAAAAGGGAAAATATTAACAATATGAACCAAGTACAAGGAAAAAAATAGTGAAAACTTGTAACAGTTGAAATAAAGAATTGAATTCAGGAAGTTCTTATAATAATGAAATAGATACCACCAAGGAAGAAATTACTAACTTGGAAGAACAGACTGAAGAAGACTTCAAGGAAGAAGAAATTTAAAAAGAATGAAAGAAGAAAAAGCTCAAAGATAGGAAAGGCAACATTGCTAGCATTTAGATGACAGACAGACCAGAATTAGAGAGAGAGAAAAACTGATAGCAAGAAACAGTTAAATAAAGGAGAGAACTTCTCCAGAACTAAAAGGTAAAAAGAACACACCCAAGCAGAGTCCATAGAGCTTGAGGCAAGGACAGTGCAAGGTGAGCCAGGAACATCTTCGTGTGCCAGAAAGTGGAGACAGGCTCTGAGAACAATGGGCCACATCCCAGGAATATAGGAGCCAGCTTGTGGCAGCGTCACTGGCCAAGCTCGGGGCAGCCTTAGCACCAGAACCAACAGAGATGTTGTCTAGATCATCCCATCAACCAGCTGCCACAAGTCCCCATGAATGTAAGACTAGGAAAAGCTCTTTGTCACAACAGAAGACTAAAAAACTAAGTGTAGAAATATTAATGGAGTTAGAAAACCATCAACTGATGCTAAAACCAATTGGTGCTGATTAAGTTTAATCAGCAAGCAGATATTTACTTAGTCCCAATCTCCCTACAAACTATTAATTGTAAGAGGGACAGCAACTGTAAGCTCAGAAACCTCACCGAAACAAGTGATCAGAGCTAACAAGACCCATGTTGTGACAACCTACTCTGTGATGTAACACACTAAAGAGGACACACATGCTTCCAGAAGACTCCTGTCAAAACTGTATCACCTGAATCAAATTGTGAGGAAACACAAGGCCCACCTGAGAAACATCTAGCAAAATAATTGGTCTGAACTCTCAGATAATGTCCAATCAACAAACACAAAGGGAGGAGGCTAACAAGACATAATAACTACACATAATGCCTGACTCTGTTGGAAACTGCACCTGAAAACAGCTATAAGAGACAGAATGGGGACAAATAATAAAATGTCAATATGGATTATGCATCAGGTAATATTATGGCCTCAATGTTCAATTTCCTGATTTTGACAACTGTACTATGGTCAGGAAGAACAATGTCCTTATTGTTCAGAAATAAACACCAAGGTATTTAGTATTTAGGGATAAACAGACATTAAGTCTCTAATATTTTCTCAGATGAGTTAAAAAATGTACATGCAGGCCGGGCGCGGTGGCTCACGCCTGTAATCCTAGCACTCTGGGAGGCCGAGGTGGGTGGATCGCTCGAGGTCAGGAGTTCGAGACCAGCCTGAGTGAGACCCCGTCTCTACTAAAAATAGAAAGAAATTATCTGGCCAACTAAAAATATATATAGCAAAAAAAAAAAAAAAATTAGCCAGGCATGGTGGCACATGCCTGTAGTGCCAGCTACTCGGGAGGCTGAGGCAAGAGGATCGCTTAAGCCCAGGAGTGTGAGGTTGCTGTGAGCTAGGCTGACGCCACGGCACTCACTTTAGCCTGGGCAACAAAGTGAGACTCTGTCTCAAAAAAAAAAAAAAAAAAAAAATGTACATGCATGCACATGTGTGTATACAAAATATGTAAATAATACAGCCTGAGCATGAGCGAGACCCCATCTCTACTAAAAATAGAAAGAAATTATATGGACAGCTAAAAATATATATAGAAAAAATTAGCCAGGCATGGTGGCACATGCCTGTAGTCCCAGCTACTCGGGAGGCTGAGGCAGAAGGATTGCTTGAGTCCAGGAGTTTGAGGTTGCTGTGAGCTAGGCTGATGCCACGGCACTCACTCTAGCCTGGGCAACAGAGTGAGACTCTGTCTCAAAAAACAAACAAAAAAAAAAAAACAAAAAAAACCCCAAAATATGTAAATAACAAAGACATAACAAGAAAACTACACACACAAAAAAGAAAACTACAGACTAATATCTCTTGTAAATGTAGATACGAAAATCCTTAACAAAATACTAGCAAACTGAATTCAACGATATATAAAAATGATTATACACCATGGCCAAGTGGGATTTATCCTAGGAATGCAAGGTTGGTTTAACATTTGAAAATCATCTCATGAAATCCACCATTACTGCTAGAATAAAGAACAAAAACCATGTGTTCATCTTAACAGATACAGAAAAAAGCATGTGATAAAATTTAGTACCCCTTCATGACAAAAATATTTAACAAAGTGGGGACAGAAGGGAATGTCCTCAACCTAATGAAGGGCCTGGGGCAAGCATCATGCTTCATAGTAAAGACTGGCTGCTCTCACACCCAGAAAGGACCAGGTGAGGGTGTCTGCTCTCACCACTTTCATTCAACACTGTGCTAGAGGTTCTTGCCAGGGCAAGTAGCCAAGAAAACTAAATAAGGGCATCCAGCTTGGAAAAAAATAAAACTATTTGCAGATGACTTCATGTTTATAGAAAATCTTAAGGAATCCACTAAAAAACTATTATAACTAATAAGCAAGTTCAGCAAGGTTGCAGTCTACAAGATCAGTATGAAAGAACAATTGTATTTCTACACAGTAGCAGTGAACATACTGAAAATGAAATTAAGAAAATAATTCCACTTACAATAGCATCAAAAAAAATAGTTAAGAATAAATTTAACAAAAGAAGTACAAAACTTATATTCTGAAAACTACAAAAGAGTGTTAAAAGAAATTAAAGACCTGAATAAACAGAAATACATCTCACGTTCATAGATCCAAAGACATAATGCTGTTAAGATGGAAAACACTCCTCAAATAGATACATAGATTTAATGTAATCCCCATTACAATTCCAGTTTACTTCTTTGCAGAAAATGACAAACTGATCCTAAAATAAATTCAGATGGGAGTTCAACAGACTCAGAACGGCCAAAACAATTTTGAAAAGAACAAAGTTGGAGGACTCACGCTTCCCAATTTCAAAGTTTACCACAAAGCTACAAGTGATCGGGACAGGTGGCACTGGCCCTCACATGGAAGGACAAGATGATGTGCAGGGGAGAGTTACACTATAGCCTTGGTCTTTAAAAGGAACTTGGCTTTTTTAAATTTTTAATCGTGACAAAATAAACATAACATATAACTTACCATTTTAACCATTTTTAAATGTACAGTCTGGTGGCACTGAGCGCGTTCATAGTGTTGTGCAACCATCACCACCGTCCATCTCCAGAACTATTCCATGTTCCCAAACAGAAACTCTGTCCCCATTAAACACATTCCCCACCCCTCCTCCCCTAGCCCTGGAAACCACTATGCTGTTTTCTGTCTCCCTGAATCTCACCACTTCAAGTGCTTCACCTAAGTAGGATCACACCGTATCTGTCTTTCTGTGACTGGCTTATTTAACTCAGCACAACATCCTCTAGGACCGTCCATGTTGCAGCGTGTGTCAATTTCCTTCCTTTTTAAGGCTAAATAACATTCACCACATTTTGTTTATCCATTCACCCGCTCCATGGACATGTGAGTTGCTTCCACCTTTTGGCTATTGTGAATAATGTTGTTACGAACATGGGTGTACAAATACCTGAGACCCTGCTTTCAATTTTAACACTAAAAGAGATCTTCAAATCCCAAAAGGTTTGGGACTAATAGACTAAAACAGGCGTACTAGCTCTCTCCAGTTCGTGTCTAATGACCCATGACGCTACCGTGAGGAGTCAGACTGGTAAGTGGACCTCCCGAGGCCACAGTGGGGGCAGTGAGCACCTCCTCACTGGGGGCCCACACTCCCGGCAGGTGCACAGTCACAGCACACCCACACCCACTGTCCCTGAACTCCACTATTGCAAAACCAATACAGATGTGCCACTTGGCAGGCACAGAGAGCACCACAGTGGTACAAGAAGGAGACCACGTCTCTGCTCAGAGTGGACCTCCATGGATAGGCTGGCTCCACTGACTTGAAGAAACCAGGCCTGGGGCCAGAGGGGCCCAAGCACCAATGCACTCACCAAGCAGGCACCTGCACCTGCACCTATACCTGTACTTGCTCCTTGTGGTTTATTCTTGCTATTTTCTACCTTGCTCTCCTTCAAGAAGCAATTGGCATTTGTTCAGTAGCTTTTTAAATAAAAAAGCCCCAAAGAGAGCAAAGTCTCTATCTTCTGCCTGTGTTCTGAGTCCTCAGAGCTGCCCAGTGGATGGGTGCAGCGCAGAGACCCTGACTCAGAGGGTCAGTGTACAGACCCAGGCCCACACATCTACCTTGTGCCAGGCCAGCAGCTCCTCATGACCCATGCCTGATGGAGGCCCTGGCAACGTGGCCCAGAGCTGGGCGAGGCAGTGGCCCCTTACCTGCGGCTCGGGAGGCAGCGCACACTGCTGCACCAGGTACTCGATCATCACCTCGCCTCCAGGCTGCTCTAGGTAGCCATGGTGGGCCATGGCACTGATCACCTGCACCACAGCCTGCTTCACCTGCCAAAACCAATGAGAGGTCAAGAAGGGGCTGCAGACAGAGGCCACCACACCAGTCCAGCCAGCAGACAGGAACTTGACTCCTACCCCACCCACACCTCTGCCTGAACCCGTGCCTGTACTCGCACCCACACCTGCACCTGTACCTGTGCCTGCCTTCTCAGTCCCTCAGCTTCATGGGGGCTTCTCTAGCTTCCCTGACAGCAGCCCTTGTGGACGTGCTCAGGTCTGCAGGGGCCTCTTTTCCTCCTGCCCGTCATACCTCCCCCACCCCCACTGCCCAGCCCCCAGAAGTCTCTTCGTCTCACTAATTTCCTCCCTCCATCCACTTCCATCAAGCTTCACCCCAACTCCACAGGGCAGCTCTGTTGAAGGCCCCGCTGAAAAGCCCCCTGTGCCCAGCCTCCCTGACACCAGCTGCCACTCCTCCCAGCCAGCTCCTCCTGTGCAATACCCACACACTTCTTGGGAAGTGCTGCCACCCCAGCTGTCTCACCTTTCAGGTGATGGACCCTGCGTCTGCACCTGTTGCCCCAGCACTCCTGGGAGTTCTGTGCCCATGTCTTGCCTTGCCTGCTAACTCTGCCTGGTGACTCAAAGGCATGGCCAGTCCAATGTGACTGAAAACAGCTACTCCTTCCCCTGCACAGATGCAGGCCCCTGCCCCAGGCCTTCTTGCGTGCTGCCTCTCCCTCGGGAACCTTCTCCCCTGCATTGCAATAATGCCTCTGCCTCTTCAGACCTCAGGCCAAACATCACTCCTCAAACCCCTCCCTCCTCGTGTCCTTCCCGACAACACACGTGTGTCTCGCATGGCTACTGGAGGAACAGGTAGGTCTGGAGGAGCGAGCAGGCTGGCAGCTGTCTGCCCAGGCAGAGTACATTGGCTATCTGACGTGGCAGGTGTCACACAGCTTGGGCCCCTGTGAGGAGCCTGAAGACTCTGTCAGAGTGTGTCTGGGAGAACAGCCCTGAATAAGAAGAGGGGTTTGTGGGCTGTGTAGAGGGGACCCTGCAACAGATGTGACTTGGGGTCCATTTCAGTAGCTTCTGAAGAAACACAATAAAACTCTCACACAAGGTCCCAAAGAGGAGTCCCAGGACCAGCACAAAGGTTGGCATGGTCCCCAGAGAGGGCCAGGAGGTCCGTGTTGCCCCTGTAGAAACCAGGTCTTGTCCAAGACTGCAGTCCCTGTCTAACCTGGCGCAGTTAAGGATCTACCTTACCCACAGATAGGCCTGGCTCTGCCCTCGAGCCTGGAAGGTCATCACTACGCCCTGGAATGTGCTGCCTGTTAAGAACATCCTTATCTATCTGGGGGCCTCAGGCCACAACAGGTGGTCTAACCATGTGGTCTCAGTGGGGGCTTTCGGCCACATGGCATCAGCTCCACCTCCAGAGAGGCTAGAGACACCTCAGCCATGTGGGCAGCCAGCCAGATCCACAGGACAGAATCCAGGGAAGACGAAGGTGCCGTGCGTTTCGGCGCACAGCCTGGCCAGGGGAAGTAACCCCGCGGTGGGGGAGGATACCTGGAAGCTCGGCATTTGGACCCTCCTGGACTCTGCCCCACGCACCCCTGACCTGGGCTGATTCTATGCGGCATCTTTCCCCTGTAATCAGCTGTAGCCATGAGCGTAAAACTCAAGGCGGGTCCTGGGAGTCCTTCTAGTGAATTTTTGAACCTGACCATGGTTTTAGGGAACCCCCTGGACTTGTGACGGTGCTAGAAGTGAGGGTGGTCTTGGGGACTGTTCCCCTACTTCATGCCACGCCAGTACACCAAGAGCAGCCATGGGAGAGTGCCAGCAGCACACACTGAAGGACATGTGTGTGTCTGCTCCGGGGCCTGGCCCCATTCCCTGAAGCTGCTCGTGCCAGAGCGTGGGCTCACCTTGCTGCTGGGGTCCAGAAGAGGAAGCCTCATGGAAGAGAGAATAAAAGGCTTCTGAACTTCCATTTGAGCAGCTGCAAGAAATGAACAAAAGAACTCAGCCTCCCCACCAAGACCAGGCCCAGCATCCCATCCCCCACCTGCAGCACAAGGCCATGTGCCAGGGCCCAGCCTTTCTGTGGCCCTGCCTGGGAGCAGGGGAGGGCGTGAGCAAAAGCACGCCTACTTCCCTCCAGGACAAAAAATCTTTTTTCCCCAAATAACACTATTTTACCTTATTAAAAAGCTAACAGGGCATGGGGGAGGGGAGGGAAAAAAAAGAAAAGAAAGGGCAGTAGGTAAATGAATGAGTCTGAGTCAGAGAGACCTAGGTTCGCAATGCTGGGGAGGTTCCTTCAGTGGCTCTCAAACACAAAGGCATCAGAGCCACCAGAAGGCTCGTCCTCCCTTGCTCCCTGCCACAGGTTCTGACTCAACAGGTCCTGTGGGGACTCAAGCATGCACTTCTCACACATTCCCGGTGGTCTCCTTTGAGAACCAGCAACATAACCTTCATCTCCTGACACTTAAATGGGGATAAAAAGTGGCTCTCAAGAAGTGGTTGTGAGATTAATAAAAATAAAACCAACATGGGAGGCTGAGGCAGGAGGATCACTTGAGCCCAGGAATTTGAGGCTACAGTGAGCAATGATGACGCCACTGCACTCCAGCCAGGGTGAAAGAGGAAGACCTTGCCTTAAACTAAAATAGAAACAAAGGACACTGAGCATGGTGAAGTGTCCTCTGAGGCACGCTGCACGTGGCTGGACCCGTCCCAGGTACTAGGTGCCAAAAAGGTTGGGGGCCACCACTGTAGAAGGCCCTTCATGACCTCAGAATTGGGAAGTACGGGCCAGGCTCAGTGGCTCACGTTTGTAATCCTAGCACTCTGGGAGGCGGAGGCAGGGGATTGTTTGAGCTCAGGAGTTCAAGACCAGCCTGAGCAAGAGTGAGACCCCATCTCTACTAAAAATAGAAAGAAATCAGCTGGACAACTAAACATATATAGAGAAAAAAAAAATTAGCTGGGCATAGTAGCGCATGCCTGTAGTCCCAGCTACTTGGGAGGCTGAGGCAGGAGGATCACTTGAGCCCAGGAGTTTGAGGCTGCTGTGAGCTAGGCTGACACCACGGCACTCACTCTAGCCTGGGCAACAGAGTGAGACTGTCTCAAAAAAAAAAAAAAAAAAAAAAGAATTGGGAAGTATAGAGGACAAAAAGAAAGATGGGAGGAAAAGATGCCTGAGGCCTACCGTGAAGTCCAGAACTTCTGTTAATCACAACAGCACAGAGAACTGAAAAAATGGCCACAGGTAAACACAGCAAAGGGCTCAGGAATTCCAATAGGTCAGTAAGAAACAGAGACCAACGGAGAGACGAGTGAGAGATGCAAACCCATCCCAACCACCCACACCATGCGATGCCACCAGACCCCACCCCAGTCAGGAAGACCCAGGGCAGCTGCCGGCTGGGCACAGACAAAGAGGTCTGGTGTAAAGCCACATGAGCGCCAGCACATGGAACAGCTCCACAGGACTTTGGAACACAGCCCAGCATCATCTAAGAAAGCTGAGGATATGCCCAAGGCCCACAATTCCCTCTCACGTGAATAAGAAAGCTGAGGATATACACGCCTGAGGCCTCACAAGTCCCTTCCAGGTGAGGATCGCCTGCACCTGAAGAGCTGGACACACACCCTGAGCAGCTTGTTCGTGACAGCAAACTGCCAAGTCACTCCAGGATGGGGAACCAGTGGGGCACAGGCAGCCAAGCCCGGAGCAGTTCCCAGCAAGGCAGGGGAGCAAACATCAGCAGCACCCAGGAGAGCACTGGGGATGCCCAGCATCTGATGGACAGTGAATCTCACAGGACAGGGGTCAGCACATTTGTTCCATAAAGGGCCAGTTAGAAAATATTTTAGGCATCTTTGTGATAATTGCTCATAAATTTAAAAAATACATATGCACAGTAGGCATTGTGGGCTACATGTGGTCTCTGTCACATATTCTTTGTTTGCTTTACAATCCACTGAAAAGGTAGCCACCTCCTCAGCACACAGGCTGCAGGCCTCATATGCCCACGGCCATTGGGAACCAACTCTGTGACAGGACACAAGGGAGCCACACTGATAACCACAAACTCACATGGGAAAGATGTTATTTTTTTTCAAGCTTATTACTAATTAATTAAACTTAAAACCAGGAAAACTGAATCCTTTAATCTACCTGGGAGGAAATCATCATGCATATGAAAATCGAGGGAAATTCTACAAAACAACTGGCCTCAACCCCTAAAAAAAAAGGACTCTTCTCGGTCAAAGGAGTCTAGCAGACAACTAACCTAAATCATAGCAAGCCCCTGATAAGGTCCCACATGAGGGGACGACCTGCCAGATACCCTGTGACAATGGGCTGTGCAGCTCTGAGCACCCTCGCGGAGTGGTCACCTGGGGAGTGCCAGCACATGGGCTGTTTGATGTCAACCACCCAAGGCAGGTATCAGCCATCAACTTCTTGCGACAGTAGATGGGCACTATTCTTCCAACTTCTCTGAAAGTTTGTAATGTGCACACACGGAAGCTGAGTGTGGAACAACGGGCAATGGCAACTGGGGGAGTGGGAGGTGCTGGGCGGGAACGATGTGTGTTGCTTCAGTGATGGGTGTGTAGAGTAGGACTAAAACAATATTTTAGTTTGTTTGATGGTGACTTGTTTTTGCTCTTAGCTAACAGCCAAATTCTGCTTCTGTACACAAAGCTTGCTTGCTTATTGCTTGGTTACGATAAAGAGCTAAAACCATGCTCAAATGCAGTTAAAAGAAAAAAAAAAAAAGAAAAAAAAACACACCGCAAGTAACTTCCTGATAAAGAGGCCAGCTGTGCAGGGCGGATGTCCTTGGGGAAGGAATCTCTTGGGAAAGAGTCTCTTATCGGAAATAACTAGCAACAGACTCCAGCAAAAAAAGTATAAAAGCTTTGTTTTTACCCCAGGGCGGGGTCCTGGTTCGTACAGAGACCACTGCGTTGGTGCTCTGGGACTTGGACCCTAGCTCGAGCTAGTCAATAAAACTCCTTTGCCTTTTGCAGCCTCAGTGACTCTGTCTTTCTGTTCCCGGGGCCGCGGGAAACCGGCTCTAACAGGTGCACTGAGGCCCTGACTTCACCACAATGCAACTTATCAGTGCAGCAGAATTGCACCTGTACCCCAGGAATACACACTCATTTTTGAATAATTCTAAAAAAAGTTTGGAATTTTTGTGAAATAGAAAGTTGGGAAAATATTTAAAAGAATTCAAAGCAGGATGCTACTTTTCACCTAAAAGATAATGTCTGCCTTTCCCAGGCCCTGCTCCGGCATGGCAGGCATGGAGGGCACTCACCAGCAGAGTTGATGACATGTCTTAGGACCTGCAGGGTGCCCACACGAAGCCTCTCGTTGCTGGAGTCCAGCCTAGGCAGCAGGAAGGCCAGCAGGCGGCCAGGTGTGCAGCAGGCTGTAGAACGACACAAGCCCATCAAGCTCCGTCCAGAGCCGCCTCTCCTCTTTCCAGGCCTGCACCTGCAGCCCCAGGGCAGTGTGCCTGCTTTGCTTGTCCCTGCACCCAGCGTCGACATACTTCCCAGCACAAAGGAGGAGCAAGTGAGGAGTCGCTGTGTGACTGGTGAGAAGCTGGAGCTGCCTGATTGCTCAGATGGGCCCTGATGGCTTCTGGGCAGGGTGCAGGAGGTCAGGGGGAGTTTAATGCAGAGGCCCAGGAGGATCAGCATCACTTGGAGCGAGTGGAGATGCAGACGCTCGGCCAATCTGGATCTGGGCCGCTTAGCCCAGCTTCTCACATTCATAGGGACCCTGTGCCCTCCTGCCCCTTCTGTCTCCAGGACAGTCTAAAGTTGGGGAGATGCTCACGCCATCGAGCACTTGGACCCCTCTCCCAACCTCCAGGGTCCCCCAAGGGGCTCTTCACCCAGCCTTCACTTCTGAGTGCTGCAATAGGAACCTTCTGGCAATGACCTCAGCAGGTTCTTTATCCCATGAACCATCATCATCAACAGTGCAGGTGGGCCTTGGGTACCTGCTCTGCCTGGATGTCAGACTTGCTGCCCTCCTGCCCACCACACCCCTCCCCCAGCCCAGCTGAGGCCAGTCTCCTGCCTCTCCTCCTTCCATGCACCTCCTGGGAACCGGGGCCTCCACTCCTGAGGGTCTCCTGTAAAGGCCAATGCTGATGCTGGTCTAGCGAGGGCCCGAGGTTCTGCACTTCTGACCAGCTCCGGATGGATGCTGATGCTGCTGGCCCCGAGCAGCATGACAGCCCTGGGTGCAGGCAGGGTCCCTCACTCCATCCTCCTGCCCTTGAGGACTACCAAGCATGGCCCGTGCATGGTGTAGGGATAGGGCTGGCAAACCAGGCCGCGATGGTCCAGGCACACTAGCAGGGCAGTGACAGGGCACATGGCCCCTCCAGGCAGGGTCACACAACACCAGACTGGTGATTAGGGCCCACAGGCACATGCTGATGGGGCCAGACAGCAGGCCTGGGCCAGGCCAAGGGGTGCGGAAGAGCAGGCTGCTGCGAGGGTGTAGGCTAGGCACACATGCCCCTGCCTGGAAAACGGATTCCGGACTGTGGCCACCAGTCAGGCCCCAGCTGTGAAACTTCCTGGGCCATAGGCAGGCCCAGGCAGAGGTGGAAAAAGAGGCTCCTCAGCCCAGCCACCACCACCCCCTACACACCGCAGCCGGCTGAGGGTGTGGGAGGACGCTGCCACTCACCCAGCACGGTGAAGCAGCGCAGCACCTCCTTCTGATTGCTTATCACCAGGGGGCTCGAGGACTCCACAGGCACGCAAATCTGCTCAAGGGAACAGAGGACAGATGTTACGGGGACAGTGCTGTCACCTTGGGACCCAGCTGGGCTGGAAGGAAGGACGTGTGCCCTCTAAAGATGCTAGGCCTGAGCAGCTGGGCAGAGAGCTCCAGGCGGTGCCTCCACGTCCACAGCTTAGGTACAGGGCGCTCTCTGGCCTGTTCTCACCCAGGAGTGGGGATGGCCAGGCCCAGGCCACAGGATGTGCTCACCCCGCATAATCAGAGGTGCTTCAGCGACCAGCCCTATCCCCTTGGAGTTGGAGGAGAGAGACAGCAACAGACAGACACACACAGCTTGCCCTCAAGTCTCAAGGCAGAAGCCTAGCTCCTTCCGTACTCCACCCTTCCTGGCAGCATCCAGAAACACTTCTGTACTAGGAGGGAGACCATCTCCCACGCCCCTGGACACCCATGCCCAGGTCACAGGCTGGAAACCACTAATCTCTAGAACATATAAAGCACTGAAAACCAAAACATCTAGAGTTCATTTACTCAACAGCTTTTTTTAAGTTGTATTGGTAAAATGTAAAGTAAAAACTAAGGCTATTGGCAGATGTGTCTCTGGGCTCCATGGTACCTTGCAGGTGAGTTCCAGGTGTGACATCCCAGGTACCCACTCACCTCAGTGTCACAGCAAAAGACACTAGTAGGGCCTTTGCACAAAGGGTTCTAAAGCAACTCTTTAGTAGAGACCATTTCATGAGCCAGAAGTAACCACAGCACCAAGCAAAGGCCCCAGAACAGCAGGGCTCCACCCCAACCTGGACTCTGCCAGTTCTCAGAGAACTGTCGGGAAGCAGCGTGAGGTGGAGGTGCTGGATCAGGGCTCTGCTCTAGGTTCCCAGGTAGCTCCTTGTCATTTCAACTGTAAAGACCAAATCTGATTATAAAAGATGCTGCAGCTTCCTGCCTATTCCGTCAGACCACTGGCTCTACAGGAAGCCAGCTGCCATGTCATGAGGACACTCAAGCAGCCCTGTGGAGAGTCCATGTGGCAGGAATTGAAGCCACCTGCCACATGAATGAACCACCTTTGGAAGTAGATCCTCCAGCCCCAGTCGAGCCTGCAGATGACACGGCCCTGGCGGACACCATGACTGCAGATTCACGGGACCCTGAGCCAGAGCCGCCCAGCCAAGCTGCTCCCAGATTCTGGACCCACTGGGACTGTGAGATAATAGATTGCTGCCTAAGGTGGTAAGTTTTGTGATAACTGGTTACACAGCAAGAGCTAACTAATGCAAATGGGTATTCATCTGGAAGAAAGGTAAGTTGGATTCTCACTCATTCCTTCCCTAAAATAAATTCCAGATGGATTAAATAATAAAAGTATAGGGGAAATGAGGAGCATTTGAAAAATAATCACCGAACTAGACTGGCTTTTCTATGTATAACAAAACCGGAATTATAAAAGATAAATGATAATGTAAAAATTAAACAATTCTGCATGGCAAAAAACCAGCCAAGACATAAAGGACAAGGTGGGAATAAGTATTTATAAGTATATAACTCAAGGCTGTAAAGAACTGCCACAAATCAAGATGAAAAACCTAAAATGCAACAGAAACACAAAAGGCATGAACGGACGGCTCAAATAACAGGTTTTTTCTACCTTTTCAGCTTTTGTATATTTACATTTCCCTTTTAAACCCTTTCCCCACTCCCATCCCCTCCCCTGGATAGTCTGTCTCAAGGTTTGTGCATGTGCTGTTCTGTGCATCTTTACATTAAGCAGGTGACACTGGGCTACATCTCTCATTTTCCCCTCCCTGTTATGTTTTCAGAATTGTGAACTTTTTCTCCATAGAGGTCTTGGGCATTCTCAGCTTAATTCCCAGACTCTTCATTGTAAGTTTCTGTTGCCATTGTACACCACATATTTTTATAGCTTCTAGTTGGTAACTACTGGTGTAGAAAAATGCTATTGATTTTTACAGGTTGGTTTTGTAACTGGCTCCCTTGCTGAACTTACAGGCTTTGTTTGTTTGTGTGTGTGTTTTGAGACAAGGTCTGGCCCTGTCACCTAGGTTAGAGGGCAGTGGTGTCATCACAGCTTACTGCAGCCTCCACACTCCTGGGCTCAAGTGATCCTCCTGCCTCAGCCTCCCGAGTAGCTGGGATCACAGGCTTCTTACTATCGCTAATAGTTTGTCTGGGAAGAGTGGCGGCTGGGTGACGATGAATGATGGGTTTGCTCTGCCAAGCCTCGAACTTCTCATTTCCTTTGTCAATGACGGAGCACAGGACCCCACCTACAGTAAGGGCAGAGACCCTTGCTATCTTGACCTCACAGGGAATGTGCCTAACATTTCCCATCAGTTGTGATGCAGGCTAAGAGTTCAGGTATATAAACTTTATTAAGTTAAGGGAGTTCCATTCCAATCCCACTTGCTAAGAGTTTTAAATAGAAAAAATATCATCAAAAGCTTTTTCTCCATCGACTGAACTCAGACAGTATTTTTCTTTAGTCTATTACTGCAGGCCTAGCATTCAGGGCTAAGCCCTACTTTATAAAGTGTTTTGAAAAGTACAGTGTTGGATTTAGTTAGCTGTGACCTTATAAAATCCTCATTTCTATACTTATAATTATATATCTACATTTTTCTTATATGGTTCTGATTTGGATTTGTAATCAAGGCTAGCCTCACAGAATGGATTAGGCAGCTAAGGGAAAAATGCAGGTTCCCTACCACATAACAGAAACACTGTGCTAGCCTGGAGTGTTCAGCAGAACTGTTATGAAGTAGACCAGTACGAAAATAACTACTGGGCCCAGGAAAGGTGCCCAGCACTTCTCTTGCCCTGAGGTGGCTGGCTCAGACCAGCCTTGACTGCTTTAGTGCTGCTTTGGCTATGCTACAATGAGTGCCCTTCTGCTAACTGTAATGTTCAAGTCTCAGCCTAGTGGAGAATTGTACTGTCATTAACATAACATGGGGTTGCCAGATGCAGAGGCTCACGCCTGTAGTCCTAGCACTCTGGGAGGCTGAGGCAGGAGGATTGCTTAAGGCCACGAATTTGAGGCTGCAGTGAGCTATGATGACGCCACTGCACTCTAGCCTGGGTGACAGAGCAAGACCATGTCTCAAAACAAAACAAAAACATGGGAGGCTGAGTCAGGTAGATCGTTTGAGCTCAGGAGTTTAAGACCAGCCTGAGCAAGAGCAAGACCCTGTCTCTACTAAAAAAAGAAAGAAATTACATGGACAACTAAAAATACATATAGAAAAAATTAGCCAGGCATGGCGGCCCATGCCAGTAGTCCCAGCTACTCGGGAGGCTGAGGCAGGAGGATTGCTTGAGCCCAGGAGTTTGAGGTTGCTGTGAGCGAGGCTGACACCACGGCACTCTAGCCTGGGCAACAGAGTGAGACTCTGTCTCAAACAAAACAAAAACAAAAACAAAAACAAAAACAAACAAAAAACATGGTTTACATGACAGCCTATGATGACAGTACTGCACCTGCGTGATGTGTGTCACTGTGAACAAGTGAAGATACAATGTAAAAACTTTGCATCACTCTCTGGGAAGGGACTTAAGGCAACACCACAGGGTAGGCAGATTTTGCACACAAGAAGCTCCTGTGGAAAAAATTCCTGTACTGCCCAGGAGCAAGCGCCCTGGTAAGTAACCTCTAATAAACTCATCTAACTCATCAAGCTGGACTTGTTGGATCATTCTTTGGTCTCTCAGTTCCCTCTCAGTTTGGGGATGGTTTTTCTATATTGTCTGGGGATTCTCCCGAAACAACTGCTCAGGACATTTTTCCCATTTCCAAATCAACTTCTATAAGACAGGAATTAATTACTCCTCAAATGTTTAGTGGAACTCAATCTTAAAACCATCTGGGTTTGCCCAGCAAGGTGGCTCATGCCTGTAATCCCAGCACTCTGGGAGGCTAAGGCAGGAGGATTACTTGAGCCCAGTAGTGTGAGGTTGCAGTGAGAGCTATGATGACACCACTGCACTCCAGCCTGGGTGATAGAGCAAGACCCCGTCTCAAAAAGAAGAAAAAAAACAAACCAAATCAAAACAAACAAACAAAAAAAACCCCACCATTTGGGTCCTGGGTTTGTTTTAAGGTAGGTAGGTCTTGGAATATTATTTCCATTTCTATATTGGTTTATTCTTATTCAAGTTCTCCATTTCTATCAATTTTGACATTTTAAATTTTTCTAGGAATTGAATCATTTCACACAGTTTAAAAGTTTGTTACCATATTGCTGTTCACAATATTTATATTCTTTTTAATACCTCTGTTATTGCCCTCTGCCCTTCCCCTTTCTGGGACCAAGATGTGTTCTTGGAGCCAGGACTGTCCCAGCTGGCGGGTGTGGGGACTGCAGGTACGGGAGGGGCTCTTGGAGGGACGGAGCTGAGTGGCAGACTCCAGCCCCCGCTCCGCTCCTCCTCCACAAAGTCTCCCTGGAGGCCACTGGTTGCTCTCTCCAGTTTCCTGCCCTCTGCTCTCCACTCAGTCTCCAGGACACATGTCCCCACTGCCAAGTCACGGTGCCCCACGCTGCTCTACCAGTTGTCCTCAGGCCTCCATCTGACCCCGGGGATGCCCAGCTGATCGTCCTCCAGCAGTCTCCAAGACCCCTGCCCTCACCAGGTCCCCAGGCTGCACTGAGCTTTCTCCAAGACAACCCGGGCTAGGCCTTGGGTCCATGCTCTGCTGC
Organism: Lemur catta; assembly: GCF_020740605.2. Taxonomy (NCBI): domain Eukaryota; kingdom Metazoa; phylum Chordata; class Mammalia; order Primates; family Lemuridae; genus Lemur; species Lemur catta. Next base: position 23,096,718 of record NC_059136.1, read on the forward strand.
CCTGCTGGCTGCCCATTCCTGCCACCTCCATCCTGGGGACTCCTATGTCATCTGCATGTGCCACTGCTGGGGCAGGGCAAGAACAGGGTCATGGAACCGCACCCACAGAGTACTTCGGGAACGCCCCTTTCAGCCCCAGATGGCCGATGCCCCAACTCCTACTTCCCACACCCTTCCTCAGGCAACTTCACACTGAAGAGTCCAGCCCGTAGCACCAGGACCCACCTCTGCCCCAGCATCCTTTGCCTGTCCCCCAGTGTCCCCACGGCCTACCTGAGTGTGCAGAGCGGCCAGGAGAGCGTCCAGCTGGACCTCCAGCGTGCGGCTGCCCACGCTCACAGCCGCCTCAAGGATCTGGCCCAGGCTCTGCTTGGGGCAGGGAGAAGAGGGCCATCAGTCCCCCCTGCAGCTCCCAGACTGACTGTGGGGCCAACCAGAGCCTCCCAGTCCAGGCTGCAGGAAGAAGTCAGGAGGGAACAGACCCTACCTCGGGGCTCAAACGAGGAAGCCTGACCTCCACTCTCTAGAATCTGGAGCTTCCTAGGAAGGGGCTCAGGAAAGGGGCTTCCTAGGTTACAGGTGCAGCTGGCCCAGAGGTCCAGGCTCCCTGGGTACCTACCCAGGGTAGAGTGGTGGGAAAACGCTGAGCTGGTCCCCACGGAGGACTTTCTGCACGCAGAAGGCCCCAAACCCACCACTGAATCTTAGCAGACCACTCAGTGCTACCTGCCCCAGGGTCTGATTTAAGGGGTCCTGAGGGGTTGGGTGGTAGACCTGCCCCGCCTGCAGACACCTTGGACACGTAGAAGGTCTCCGCATGCTTCTTATAGAGAGCGAGGACCCCGGGGAGGAGCTTGGGGAGCTGCTCCTCCAGTCTCTCGCTGGGCAGCAGGAGGCTCATGGGCCCCAGAGCCTCCACAACAGCGAGCCGGAGCTGCAGAGAGATGGGGCATCAGCCACACAGAGCCCTTCACTAAGTGCCTGGGCAGGCGTGAGGGAACCCCAGGTTACCAGTGGGTCCTAAAGGGCTGGGAAGTGGGCCCGGCAGCCACAGTTCAGAGTGCAGCGGTGGAGTGATCGTGGACAACTGGATGGCAGCCAGGCTGAAGCACCGTGTAGGACACACTCAGTGCCACCCCAGGCAGCAGGGGCCTCAGGGCAGGCAGAGGGTAGGAGCCGGGTGGAGATCCACAATGACAAGGCCACAGGGGCACATGTGCCCAAGGAGAACAGGATGAGGTCCAGAGCAGGCTGGCACCAGTTACAGTTGTGGGACCCACAGGTGAGGCTCTGCCCAGGGCATCTCTGCTCCCCACGCAACCCACCCACCTCCGGAGCACCAACTGTGGGCAGGGAACTCGAGGGCTGGAGCACCCTGGCAGCAGGTGGACAGATGCCTTGGCCCCCTGCCCACCCTATGGCAACCCCCAGCCAAAACCCACAGAGCAGCAGAGCAGAGGCCCTCATAGTGGCAGCCATCCCAGGCCCAGATGGGCAAGGCTATAGGGACATACCCTGGGTTCTCGACTCTGCAGCCAGTGGTAGAAAAGAATGTCATAGGCGCTGAAGATGTCGGTGGCAAAGGTGTCCTTCCTGACTGTGGGGTCTGGGGCTTGGTCCAGGTTGGCCAGATACTCCAGGGTGCTCTCACTGAAGTGCTGCAGGGCTGTAACGAACCCCAGTGGTGAGTGGCTTCCCAACACCCCTGGGTCTGCATTGTGCCTTCTAGAAATCCCACTACAGCCCGCAAGATGCCTCCCTGGCACACTGGCCAGGTGCAGGACTCCAGGACTACACTGGGGTGAACAGAGCTTCCCAAATTCATGTTCTTCCCAGAACCTCAGACCGTGACCTCATTTGAAAACAGGGTCTTTGTGGATGTAATTAACACACGATCACAGTAGAGTAAGGTGGGCCCAAAATCCAACATGACTGGGGTCCTTATCAGAAAAGGAGAAGAGACAGAGACAGGGAGGAGATGGCCACGTGATGACAGAAGGAGAGTGGGGAGTAGGGGAGTGATGCAGCCACAGCCAAGGATGCCCGGGACCCATGGCCACCACCAGAAGTCAGGGGAGGTCTGCCATGTGCTGTCCCTCTGGTCCCCACAAGGAACCAATACTGCTAACATCTTGATCTTGGACTTCTGACCTTCTAAACCACAAACGAATTAAGTTTCTGTCATTTTAAGCTACCCAATTTTTGCTTGGTACTTGGTACTTTGTTACTTAAGTACTAGGAAACCAGTGTAAGTACCAACCACACTGCCAAGGACTGGGCAAAGGTGGGAACCCAAAGAAGGGCACCGCCAAGGAGGCAGCATCTCTTGGCCAGTCCCCCAAGGCCTCGCTCAGAAGCTCTAAGGGCAAGTCCAGAGCCCCAGGGAGAAGTGCCCACCACTCGGGGAGGATCCTCGCAGACCTGAGGCCCACTCAGAAGCTGTCAGCATCTTCAGCTCCACCGATGGGGCCATGTGCCCCACAAAGTGGCCTCCCAGCCACCGCTCCTGACAGCCACGAGTGCTGCTCCAAGTCACAATCTGAACTCGACATTTACAGACAATTAATTTTAATTTTCTCCAAACTGATGTGAAACATCTCACTGCAGCTTCATCTGGATTCTCCTAATTACCAGTGGGCGTCTTTCCTGGTGTATGTTGGCTGCCTTTGGCCTTTTCGTCCCCCGTATTTTTTCCTGAGCTGAGGTCTCCCTTTCTTATTTCACAGGTGTTCTTCCTGTATCTGCTTTCAAAGTCAGCTCATTGGTGTGGACCAGATTGCCCAGTCACAATGCTGGCTCTGCCACTCCTCAGGTGTGTGATCTGAGGCAAGTTACTGTGTCTGGGTTTCCTCACCTATAAAATGGGGCAATGGTAGCACCGATGCCCAGGGCTGCTTGAGGCCCACTTGGGCTGATGCAGGTGTGGTGCTGAGCGCTGGTCAGATGTGTGTGCCAGCTTCTGCTGCCCGTGCTCCGTCTACTCCTGCTCCCAGGGCCAGGGCTGGGCCTTTCCACTTTTTACAGAGCGGAAATAAACTTTTTATTTTTATAGTATCTTGTGATGCACAATGTTCTTTAATTTTTAACATCAAATATATTAATCCTCTCCTTTGTGATTTGTACTTTTTGCATCTTAAGAAACCACTTTAAATCCAGCACTTAAGCCAACAGGCGCAGGCGTCTCTGACAGCCCTACCAGGCTTGCCAGCGCTGGCTTGTCCATGCTCAGTCAACCATCTCACACCCTCCTCTCTCAACAAACCCCCTCCACACAATAGGCTGACCACTTCACTGAATAGGACCCCGATCCCGGCTGAGCCCACACCTACCTGCACCCTGGCTCCTGTGTTGCCCACAGTCACTAAGAAGCCTCCTTCTGGCACAGTCCCTGCAGCAGAGCCCAGCCCTGCCCCTGCTAGAGCAGAACCAAGAAGCGTCTCCTCCCCACTCTCGGGCCATCAGCCCACTCTCCAGCACTGCCCTCAGGGTCTCCAGCCACAAGGGGCTAACCCAACAGTCAATTCATGAACCAGTGGTGACTGGCAGATGAACAGAGAGCTGTGTGCCACCTCTGACACTGGCATGTAGGAATGTAAATGCTGCTTAGATGCTGACTTTATAGCACCATCCTGCTGAACTCTGGTCACCTCTAATAATTTGTGGGAATGTGTTGGGATTTTTACACAGACAATTTTATTAACTAAAGACCATAAAATTTGGTTTCTTCCATTCTTCATTTGTCTGGTTGGTTTACTGTGGGGTCTTCTGGTGCTGGTTAAATTCCCCAGAATGTTAGATGACATTACACAGATGGTAACACCAGCCCTTCTTGCCCACCCCAACCCCAGAAAGGGCCTCTGGGTGGTGAACACCACAGCCCCACCCAGCATACCGTAGCTGCGGGATCCTGGAGGGACCCCTCACCCTCTCGGGGGCTTCCACCTTCCTGAGTAAAATGGAGAAAACAGCAGGTGAACTTAGCCTTGCATTCTGGGCACTCTTCAACTACGACTTGCTTGTTTTAGGGTTTCTGCATTTCTGTTCCCCTCTAACACTGTCCTCACCTGCTTTCAGTCATAGGTTAATCTGACTCATAAATTGAACGGGTTATCTGTGTTTTAAAAAGCATAAGGCCAGGCGTGGTGGCTCACACCTGTAATCCTAGCACTCTGGGAGGCTGAGGTGGGTGGATCGTTTGAGCTCAGGAGTTTGAGACCAGCCTGAGCAAGAGCGAGACCCTGTCTCTACTAAAAATAGAAATTATATGGACAACTAAAAATATATACAGAAAAAATTAGCCAGGCATGGTAGCGCATGCCTGTAGTCCCAGCTACTCGGGAGGCTGAGGCAGGAGGATCGGTTGAGCCCAGGAGTTCGAAGTTGCTGTGAGCTAGGCTGACGCCATGGCACTCTAGCCTGGGCAACAGAGTGAGACTCTATCTCAAAAAAAAAAAAAAAAAAAAAAAAAAGTGTAAGAGTGAGCATCTATGTCTTGCTTTTGACACTAGTAGAAATGCTTCTAGTGCTTCCCATTAAGCAAGATGCTATCTTTGGGGCTGAGATAAATATATTTTTTTACTATGTGAAAGAAGTATTCATCTATTCATATTTACTGGGTTTTTAATAACAACTGGAGAGGTGGCTGTATGATTTTTTTTCTTATACCAATTAGTATAATGAGTCCAACCTACTAATATGGAACTGTCCATGGATCCCCGGGGTGACTCTACCTGGTCAGGACACAGCCAGTCCTTGCTGCTTGAGACGAGTTTTAGGTTCAGCTATTGTAGGGGACGCCACATGACAGTTATTAATATCTACTTGGTTCCCAAGTTTTGGAACTGAGAACACATCAAAGGTCATTGTTTCCTCTGAAACCACGTTTGACTACAGATTCCGCGGCAGGAGCACAGATGGAGGTGGGCTCTCGGGGGAGCCAGGCCCACACGTCTCTCTTGCGGTAATGCTCAGGTCATGAGAGGAATTTGGAAACTGTCCTTTTCACTGTTTTGCTCTTGGGAGGACCCCTGTGGAAGCAGCCTGGGCGGCACCAGCAGCTCAGAGCTCCCCTTCAGGAAGTTAACTTTCCTACTCTGGGTCTCAGAGGTAGTGCCACTGTCCCTCCATCATTTCCCATTTCACTTTGGAGTTTTCTTCCTTTTCTCTTGATTAGGTAGCAACTTAACTATTTCACTCACTGTTCAAAGAACCGGATATAAAATATAACTATTTTGCCAATTTTTAACTTTCTGAAGTACGGATTTCTTCTGTATTTTCTGCCTTGCTCAGGTCTGGGCAGATGGGACAAGGACCATACAGAGCAGCAACAAAGGTCACGGTGGCAGAATATGTGGGACCAGGCTTACTTGGGGCTCCTGCAGAGCCATGAGGCCTTGAGGCCAGAGACAGTGATGAGCAGCCCCAGGCCACACGGCCGCTGTAAGGCGGCAGACTCAGGCCCGGCAGCCCAGGAGGGGCTGTCTGCAGAGGCAGCTGGTTCAGCAGGAGGAACACGCTGCCGCAGAAAGCCCAGGACTCACAGTCAGGCCACAGACAGCGCACCTCCAACCCTGTAGTGGCCACCTCTAAGGCTACTTGTCACTACTACCCCTCCATGACAGCACAAAGGGCACAGAGCTCTAATTGCCTCCTCCCCCTCCACCTCCACAGTGGGCATGCCGGGACCTTCCTGTTGCCCTGGGTGGTGGGTGATGGGCTCGGGCAGAGGGTCAGTGGCTGGGGGGTTGTGGCTCCAGGTATAGCGGTCCAGGTGGCCACTTCACAGAGTCTCATTTTGATGGGATGCAGCTAAATGTGAACTCCTCACGCACCTGTCCCTCGGGGAGTGCATACAGCCGACATCTGCCGGAACACATCTTTCCTCTCTGTGCTGCCTCCCATCTGTCTTCAGGCCCCATCTAACCCATCAACTTGCTCTTCAATGGAAAGGGTTATAGTCTCGTTTCTAAAAACTTGATTTGGTCCTTTTTTCAAACTGGCTTCGTCCCCATAGAACCTTGCTCTTGTCTCATGATTTGTTCCTTCTTTTATCTCTTCATCCTGTTATTTTACATCCTATATCTGACAATTCCGTAATGTGCTGTCTAATCGTACACCTTGTGTCTGTGCTGACACCACGTGCTCCGTGACTGTACCGGACACTGCCATCCCGGCCCAAACTGGCACTGGGACCTCCAGCTCCACAGAAACGGTGCTTCCCTCAGCCATGCCACAGGCCAGGGTGGCCGACTGCCTGGCCGGACTCAGACTCAGACTTTCAGTGGGATGCTGCTCCCCACCCAGGGCCCTTCTAGCCCAGCCCCTTCTAAGGCTAATGTCTCAGCCTAAGGGCTTCCTAGTCCAGCAGAAAGAATAAACTTGAACCTTGCATCTACACGAGGACAAACCACAGTTACAAATTCTCAGGAGAGAGAATTTAAAAGAAATTTTAAAAAAAGAACCACCTCCCAGGGCACACAGCAGAAGGTTTCTCATTGGTCACCATCACCCTTTGGCTGAGGACGGACCTTGGAAGGTCTGGTTCAGATGGGCTCCGGACCCCACCTGATGTGCAGAAAGGCCTTGTCTCCTACCCACCCTGTGGCTGCTGAAATCCAAGCTGCCCTCTGACCCCTCATCTCCTCCGCGGCCTTCCTGTTGGGCTCAGGGTTTCTCCTCCCAATCAGGAGGACCTTGGTCAAACTGATCAGCATTTCTAAGTATTTTGTATTGAGAAGGTTTTTCAGAATAACAGGCCATTATATTGCCAGAACCAGAATCCCACCCCATAATTTGTTATTAGATTTTGATTTTTAATCAATGTTTTACACACACATAGGTTAAAAGAGCAATTCTCATATACCCGATTTCCCTCTCTCTGGAAGCAACCGTTCTCTAAGTAATGAACCTGCAGTGTTCCTCAAGCTGCCCCTTTCTGCACCTAACCTCGAGGCAACTTTTATTGGCCTGGGAGTCTCTGCCTGCGTCCTAGCCATGGCACTGCTGAGAGCTCACCCGTCCCTACAGCTGAGTCAGTGACCCTGGGGGCTTGTGTCTGCTCAGCTCTCCAGGTGTGTAGCACCAACGCAGCCCCTGCCTCTCAGCAGGTGCCAGGCAGCACACAGCCACACAGCCCCTCCTGCAGCTCCTGGGCCTCTTCCTTCTTGGCTCAATCCACACCTTAGTGGGGTCCACCTCCAGTCACTGCTGAAGTCACGTTGGAGGTGTGCTTTTGAGCCCTGATTCTCTAAACTAGTCTTTATTTCACCTTCACATTGAAATGGCTTTCACGCTGGGCTCAAATTCCAGGTTGAGCCTTCCATCAGGGCTTTGCGGGGCTGTCCCCTGAGCTTACTAGCACTGGTGAGAAGCCGAAGGCCACCCTGTTTCCTCCTCCTCCTCCTGGACCAGCCACTCCCCACAAAGGCGTTTCATGTGGCTCTCAGATGACCTCCCTGTCTGTAATATCTTCAGAGTGGGGAGTGGTTTTTAATCACTTCATGGCCCCCCCACTTCTCTGTTCATTCTCCCCGGGGTGCCTGTTATTAGAATGCTGGGTTCATGGTCTGGCCTAATTCTTTCTTCTCTCCTCTACTTTCCATATTCCTGCACTTTGGCTCTATTTTCCGGAAGATGCTCTCAACTTTCTCTACCAATTTTCTATTATGTTTTCTATTTCTATTATCATGTCTTTAGCTCTCAAAAGCTCAATCTGATCTGAATATGCCTTCCTCATGGTGACAAGTTCTAGCTCCATGCACGCATTATCTTCTCTTATCTCCCTGAGGATATCATCACAGGTTCTCTTTCTTGGCTCTATTCTTCTCCCTGAACCGTCTGAGTCCCCAAGTCACAGCTTCCGTTTCCTTTGCTGCCACCTTTCCTATCAGAGACTTTCCTCTGACAGCAGGAATCACTGGCTGCCTGTCCTGCGGAACAGCTCAGCCAGGCCGACCAGACACCTGGCTATCTGGGCCTCCCCAGGGCTTCTCTCCTGCCCAGCAGGAGCGTCCTGACAGCTGGATGGGAACAAAGGTGTGGGCACACACCTGCTCCTGCTCTTGGCACAGCGCCACTGCCCTTGGCTGGACCCACTCCCTCCCCATGGTGGACACAGGTCTGCCCAGAACCAGAGGCTGCCTCAGGCCCTAACTGCCCACACCCACCAATGGACCTCACACACAGTGGGTTCAGACTTCCCTGGCCTGATGGAGGCTGCTGCGGCCGGCGGGGCCACAACCTCCTCCAAATGCAAACAGGATGTTCCATCTGCGGTGAGGGGCACCTCACATAAGGGGATCCTTCAGAGAGTCTCATTGGCTAAACCCACTAGGTCCATGAATGAAAGAAAACATCGACAGGGTAAAACCTGGAGGAACATTAGGCCTATCAAGGAAAAGGTGACCGAGAGACTTTCAGAACTACAAGTCAGTTTCTGCTCAGAACCTCAGCAGTTGGAGGGATTCATGCCACATATTTCCCTGGAGTGTCAAGGAAGTCACCGCCAGGGACACCATGGGGCGCCCTGTCCCTTGGTCCTGGTCGTGCGAGCCTGGACGAGGCCGCCCTGTCTGTATGCGTGCACACAGTGAGGCCCACACCCTGGGCCTGCTTCTCCATACCCATCTCAGCATGCAGTGCCCGGATCCTGTCACCAGTCCCATTTTCAGCCAAAACTGAGTCAAACAGGGTTTCAATCATTCAACCCAAGGGGCCTGCTGTCACCCACAGGTGGCAAAGAGTGTGCAGGGAAGACCCCACCACCACCAGGAAAAGCATAAAAGGCAGGGTGAGGGGAGATGGGAGCACAGTGGCTATGAGGAGGGGATGGTGGGCGTAGGAGCCCCAAGGAGGCAGGACCCCCAGGAGCCGTGGAACCCAGACCCAGAGCCAGCATAAGCAGAACATCTGGGGCCCAAAGCTCCATACCAGGCTGCTGCTGGTCCCAGCCCTGTGCCAGGCACCTGCCCCATCACCACACCCCTCCCACCCCATGCCAGGGCTGGGGCTTAGCGAGGGGCCGAGAACCATGGATGCAAGGTCCTGTTCTCCGCACCAGCTACCAGAGCCTGATCCTTCTTGTCACAGGTGCTGGGGACTGAGGAAGCCAAAGGCCCTGGCTATGAGGTTGCTGCAAGGGGTACCTGATCCCCCAGTGTCACAGCATCTCCAACTTCTGCTGCGCTAACCCTCTGTCCCCTTTCTAGCAGGACACCCTCCATTTCCAATGGCCATCCTCCCCATGGGGCACCAGTTGCAGCTGAAGCCACCAAGGCCCACACTGGCAACAGGCCTATGGTCCCCTGCCTGATACAGAATGTGGCAGACACTGGCCACCAGGAACCACTCTCAGGAGGAGGTGGGAGGTAGGAGAATATCCCCCCGGCCCCCTGGTGCCGCGATGCCCAGGGAGTAGCCTCTCCTCCAGCTCAGAGTGAGGAGAGAAGTGGGGGCAGAAACGGAAGGTCAAGGCTTTGAGGAAGTCTATTCCCACCCCAGGTGTGTTCAGGCCTCCACCGATACATAGGAGGTGCTGGGGACTCCCCAGGAGCAGAGAGAAGCTACAAGAGGGAGAGGCTCAGCCAGCAGCCCCTCCAAGTGCCCAGCCTTGGCCCCACACAAAGGGAAACAAAATAAGGGAGTGGGCGGGCACCCGCTGCCCTTGGAACCGCCACCTTACCGGAGCAGAAGGCCACCCTCAGCTCGTCCTGTTTGGCCATGCCCAGCATGGGCAGCATGGTGCTCATGATGGATGGCAGGAAAGGGACCACGCCAAACACTGCAAGAGAGAGGGCTGTCACAGGGGCCGTGCCAGGCCAGCCCTGGGCCCAGCCCTACAGTGGGACGGGAGGAACCCAGAAGCCAGCATGGTCCTCAAAGTCCCTCTGAGTCACTCAAGAATACAGGATGGGGGCCAAGCCATCACCTACCATTGGAAACTGCAAGGCTGGCAAATGTCCGCACGACAGAACAGTGTGGCAGAGTCCCGGGCTGGAACCTGCTCAGCATCTCCTCCATCACTCTGTTGACAAAGCGCTGCCCCACAGCCACAAGGACGCTGCTCGCAGCCTGCTGCCAGCCACAAACCAGCTCCTAGACCCCAGGAAGCCAGAGGTAGGACCTCTCCTGAAATCTCCAACAGGCAAAACCAAGACGCCCCACCTTGGCTACCCTGTGCTAAGTGTCCCCAGAACATGAGGGTTGCAGAAGGCTGCAGGGCACAATCTCCCTTCTGAGGGCTGTGCCAGAAGTCCTCACACCTAGGGGAAGCAATAGCACTGGGGAGAAGGGCCAGGAGTTTTGAGGGGCCAGCACCCCAAGAGGGCCAGGCCCAGCACAGAGCCACAGCCCTGGCCCAGGCTGCACAGGCACCAGCGCCCCTATATCTGCTATAAGAGTTTGGATGCTTTGCTCCCTGCTTTGGTTTGTGCCTCTGAAGATTGTGGGGTGACCATCCCTGGCCTAGCAGGGTAGTCCACAGGACCATGGGGCCTCTGTCAGCCCAAGGCGGCCAGACACTAACCCACACTCTTAATGCTCTTGGGAAGAAAAGCCAAGAAAAAAGAAGCTTCCAACCTAAGCTAGGACCGAGTTTCCATGGCCAGAAGACCTGCCCACGTACCTTTGTCTTGGTCATCTCGCTAGAGGCCAGGAGGATGATGATGTTAGCCATGTCCTTGTCCAGCTCGCTGGTGTGGCTGCGCAGGACCATCTCCATGGTCCTCAGTACCATCGCCCGGTATGGATGCGCCAGCTGAGGAGAGAAGCCGGGAGGTGAGCCCAGTGCCCGGGCACTCAGCGCGCCTGTCATCTCCTCCACAGGGACGAACCCGCACCGATCAGGCTTCTCTGCCTCAAACGCAGGAGTGGGGGCACACTTTAGTAGGCCAAGGCGGGAGGATCACTTGAGCATAAGAGCTCGAGACCAGCCTGAGCAACATAGCGAGACCCGGTCTCTATGAAAAATAGAAAATTAGCCACGCGTGGTGGTTCCAGCTACTAGGGAGGCTGAGGCAGGGGACCAATCACTTCAGCCCAAGAGTTTGAGGCTGCAGTGAGCTATGATGACGTCACTGTACTCCAGCCTGAGCAACAGAGTGAGACTCTGTCTCTAAAAAAATAAAGAAATAAAAACAGATTTTTAAAAATAAAATAGCTAAGACAGCTGAGGGGGCAGAAAGGAGAGACCATCCCCTGGGATGTGTCACAAGGCCACAGCACAGTCAGTGGATGTTTTCATGGAACTGGGCTAGTCCCCAGGAGATGGCAGTTAAAAGATGAGAGAAAAATACCCTTATGTATCAAAATATTAAATCAAACACAAAGAATAATGGTCTTTTGAGATTGCAAAAGTCTCTTCCCCTTCCAAGAATGGCCTAAACCACACATTGACAAAAAAGAAAATGTGCATAATAATTTCAGACAACAGAGAGTTAGTGCTGTCAGCGTTACAGAGAACTGCTGAGCCACTGCCAGGAGAGGGCAGAAATGCCATGAGGTGAGACCAGCTCTGAGCCACTTCTGCCCTGGGCTCGGAGTGACCGACCAGCAGTGGAGGGCCCCTCAGGACTCTCTCTCCAAGTGACTGTTGGAAACAACCTTCTCTCCCTCAGGCAGGGACCACGGTCTGTCCCTTGGGCACTGAGCCTGGCACAGAGCTGCTCAGTCTCTACTCGGTGCAGAATCTAAGGTGTGGCAAATGGCCTCCTTCGCGAGGGTGAATGCTGCAGTGGCCACAGCCCAGTCCCCTCACAACGGGACCCCGAGCTCACTGGGGGATGCAGCCACACCCCACATGTGACAAGACAAGGCTGGTCATCTGTTCTAAGTATCCAGCCTTGAGAGAGCTGAGACATGCAGCCAGCCCTGCACAGTGCCTGACCAGCTGCTCCTGGTGGGGCTGTCTTTCCCAAACCAGGTCAGCTCAGACTGAGGGTGGCCCTGATGATATTACCGTCGCCAAGGGGCAGGAATACCTTGTCATGCTGCCGCAGGTACTCCTCACAGGCACAGAGCATCTCCTCTGCCTTCACTTCCCCAAGGGAGCACAGAGCACTGCAGACCTGCTCCTGCACCATGGGGTCCTTGTCGGTAATGGCATCCAGCAGAGTGCAGCACAGCTCTGCAGTGACAAAGCCCAGGTTAGCATGCTTAGGCCTGAGCACCCTCCTCTATCACACCTCAACTACCACGCCTGCAGCACACACCTGTCAGCCTCTGAGGGTCACAGACTCAAAGTGGAAGAAGATAGCAAGTTCTGGCACCGCCACCAGCCTGATGCCTCAAGGCCCAGTGGGCCTGTCCACCTTGCACAACAGCCACGCCTCCCATCCCCTCAGCCATGCCTGCTATCCCCATGGCCACGCTGCTGTTCTCAAGGCCACACTGATCTGCAGAAGCCTTCTCTTGGTGTGCCCCTCCCTCCATCTGGTCTAGCCACACCCCACCCTGACCTTCCTGCCTGTGCTGTCTCAGGGGTCAGGTGCATTGAGCGGTTAGGCACAGGACTATGGGGCCTCAGATTCTGGCCATTATTGAGAAGCTGCCTGCATTGGGGCTGAGAGATGCAGAGGGCACAGCCCACATGCCGTACAGGTACCCATGGCCATGACCTCTTAGCTTGTGCTTCCTCGAGGATATCAGCTCACCCACCAGCCAGGATTCTAGAGAGGGTTCCCTCAGGGTCCATGCCCAGGGCAGCACCGCTCATGCCAAGAACAGGCTGGGATTCTCCATAACCCTATCTCCTACATGTAATGCCTGGACAGGCAGGAACCCAGCAGAGGACCAGGGACACCAGTAGTGAGAAATAAGTGAGGAAATAAAGCTACTGCCCCATCCTATGGCACTCAGCCTCACAGGACCAGGTGTGAATCAAGAAAGTGATGAATAAATGTAGCACCCTCTAGGCAAGGCCAGATATCACCTGGCCCATGACCGTTGGCCCCTTCACTCGGTACAGGGCAGGCCAGGTACCCCAGGGACTTGCAGTGACTGGCTGTCCCACACACACAAGACCCTCTGGCTTGGGCCAGGGATGTCCCACTCCCCAGCACAAGCACCATGGCTATGCCACCCACAAGGACAGCTAGGAGGCACTTGGGGGTGGAGGAGCGGACAAGCATCAGTGCGGGCCTCAGTTCCCGCTATGAGGTGGGATTCCTTCCTGAGTAGGAAGCTGGAGTTTTAACAGCCCTCTATTTCCAAGGTTCAATAATTAAGCAATCAAGCCGATCCAAATTAATGAGATCTGATTGTATCTAAGGCCAAGTTCAACTCAGTAACCCAACTTGGCCCATTCTAAAGCATGTCTGCGTCTGCTTTCCCAACTGGCCTTCACATAGGTGGAAGCTGCCATCTGTGGACAGCACTCATACTCCTTCCTCCCTTGTCCCACCTTCATTCCTTTGCCCTGCCCTTGCTAGGCGGCACCCCAGGCCCCCCCCTGCACCCACAGATTCTTGTCCATCACTCCATCTCCACCCACCAACACCCCCCGTGCCATTCCAGGCCTCTCTGTGCCCCTTAAGATCAGGGCATGGCACCCGAGACTGGCACTTACAGAGCCCCAAGGTGTGGCTCACCCTTTGGACAGAGCTCCAGAGGGCAGAGACACCTGAGGCAGGGCTTCCCCGCCATTCTGGGTCACTACTGCGCTGGCCTGAATGTTGGTGTCCCTCCAAAATTCACATTTGGGACTTAGCCCCCAAGGTGGTGGTATTAAGAGGTGGGGCCTTTGGGCTCTACCCTCACAGATGGGATTAATGCCTTATAAAAAAGCTTAAGGGAGAGCCCTAGTCCCTTCTGCCCCTTCTGATGTGTGAGAACAAAGCAAGAGATGCCATCTACAGAGCAGAGAGCAGCCCTCACCAGACACCAAATCTGCCAGCACCTTGATCCTAGAATTCTCAGCCTCTAGAACTATGAGAAATAAATTTCTATTATTTATGAATTACCCAGTCTAAGGTATTTTGTTATGGCAGCTTGAACTTTTTTTTTTTAATGAAAACCTGGAGAGAGCATGTTCACTCAACAGTTATTCCTTCAAACCACATTTACTGAATACCACATACTTGTCTGAGTCCCAGACTCAAAGCTAGCAGGTATGGGGTCTACACCCACCTTGCCCAGAGCCACTCCATGCGTTACTGGAGCTGTAAGAGGCTTGGCCTGCCCTAGTCCTCAGGCCAGAGGCTTGTGGGCCCCCCAACCCCAAGCACGTGTGCACTCACTCTTCACACAGGACTCAGTCATTTCTGTGGTCTTGGCTCCCTCTGCACCAATGTGAACATGGACAGCTTCTCTAAACTGGAATAACAAAAACCACAAGATTTAATTCATAAGCCTCCACAATGCCTAAGTTTATGGGCAGTTACCATTTTTGTGGAAAACACACTATTTAAATGAGTTTGTTCTGGGGAAACATCTCTGCCACATTTTCTTTGAGCCATGCAGGGAGGGCAAAAGGCACTGCTGTCCTCAACAGTCTCCAGCTCCCTTCCCTGAGCACACCTGGCAGCCCACACTTCACACTATCAGTCCAGGGCAAGTGTAGCCACTGCCTCTACCTAAAGCATCTTCCTTCTTCACCCTGTGAGGAGCAGAGGATGGATGCCACAGCTGTCAAATGTTCACTTCTCGGCGCACCACGTGCAACAGATGGTCACAAAGAATCTTGTCCATCAAATATGCAAGTTCCTTTTGCCTCCACACTATGTGGTCACAGGCTCAACTCCTATGTCACACTCTCCAAGCAGGATCAGAGAGGCTCCAGGCTTGCCCTCAGTGGGGCAGCCGGCTTCTTCCCAGTGCTCACGTCCTCGGGCTCTATGGGGGCTACACCAGCCCCTTCACTCCCTATATCACCTCCCACCCGTCACTCCTTCCTCACACATTCCAGGGAAAAATAAAGGAGGGATGCCACGATCCCCTCAAGCAGGCAGGACATCTCACATGGAGGGGGCAAAGTGAGAAATCTGTAAGCGTGGGAGGTGGTGGGATTGAACATGAGCAAACAGCACTCACCCATCCCACAAAAACCCCAGAGAATGATGGAAAAGATGCATGTTTTTTAAAAAACAAAAACCGTAAAAGTACTAGAAAACAAGAAAAGATAAAATTAACAGACCAGAAATTTCTAGGAATCCTGGGAAGACAGAAAGCCGATGGAGAGCTCTGGTGTAAAGACGGTGGTGTCAGCATAGCATTTCCCCTTTCTTCCTGGAAAGCACCTAAAAGGAGGAAAAACAAGAAATAAAAACACACATTCCATTTGTGGCACAGTAAAGAGAAGGCCAAACACTCCAAGCCATGGAAGGGTTCAGAGTCAAAAGGGCAGTGGCTGTCAGGTGGGGCAGGGGATGCGCTGGTGGCAGAAAGAGCCCACACAACACCCCTCCAAGGCGAGGGCACACCTGACATGGAATATCAAGACCCCAAGTTCGCAGACCTGTGTTGAGTTTACAAGGCGGAGGAGACGGGGCTGAACAACCTGTCTCTGGGGAACAGAAGCTCCACCCTGTGCAAGGGCACCACTGCCCACTGGCTCCATCGTCCACGGAAAAACAGCGAGGGCAAGGACAGTGAGCCTTGAATGGTAGGAAATGAGGCCCCAGCTCACAGCCTGGAGAGAATGTCCAGGCGTGGGCCCACCAATACATCTACATTGAAGAGACAGAACTGGGAGTGTCGAGGGACACCAAGGCAGCTGGAGTTTGCAGGCTCCAGTGCCAGAGAAAGAGGTGCCCAGAGAGACCCTGGAGAGCTACAGAGGGCCTGGGGCACTCAGCTTTACTCACCAGCATTAGGGCAGCAGGATAATAGCCCCATAGATGCCCATGCCCTAATCCCGAGAACCTACGATATGTTCCCTTACCTGGCAACAGGGACTTAGCAGATGAGATTAAGGGTACAGACCTTGAGATGGGGAGATTATCCTGTATTATCTGGGTGAGACTAGCCTAATCACATGAGTCCTTAAAAGCAGAGAACTCTTCCCAGCTGGGACAGAGAGAAGAGACGGGAGAGGGAGGAGGAGAAATCTGAAGCATGAGAAGAATCCAACTCACCATCTAGCTGTGATGATGGAGGAAGGAGCCTCTGAGACAAGGAATGTGGGTGGCCAGACGCTGGTAACGGCCTCAGCTTGTAGCTGGCAAGAACACAGGGACTTTGGTTCTACAGATGCAAAGAACAGAAAACAGATCCTGCCAAGAGCCACCAGCAAGGACTGCAGCACTACCGACACCTAGATTTTTGCCAGAGAGACCCACGTCAGACTGCTGACTTTAAGAACGTTAAGATAATAAATTTGTGTTGTTTAAGTCATTAAGTTTGCAGTAATTTGTCACAGCAGCATTAGTTATAAGAAAGCTGGAGTAACTATACTAGACAAAGTAGATATCAGAAACATTAACAATCCTAAACACTTACATACCTAATAACAGAGCTTCAAAATACACAAAGCCAAAACTAATAAAAATGCAAGGAAAAACAGACAAATCCAAATTAAAGATTTCAACATTTCCCTCTCTACACTTGATAAAACAAGTGTTGACAGAAAATCGTAAGAATATAGAAGATATGAACATCGTCAGCAACTTGACCTAAGTATTATTTACAGAATACTCCATTCTATAACAGCAGGATATTTATTCTTCCAAAAGCACAGAGAACATTTACCAAGACTAACTATATTTTGGGCAATAAAATAAGTCTCAATAAATGTAAAAGAATTCAAGGCAGACAAAGTATGTTTTCTGACAAAAACAGAATCAAATATATAAATAAGAGACACCTGAGAAAGCTCCAAGTATTTTGAAACTAATTAATATTCCTTGAAATAATGCATGACTCAAAAAAGGAATCAAAAGTGAAATTACAGCCAGGTGCAGTGGCTCACACCTATAATCCTAGCACTTTGGGAAGCCAAGGTGGGAGGACTGATGAGGCCAGGAGTTCAAGATCAGCCTAGGCAACATATCGAGATCCCATCTCTACAAAAAATAAGAAAAATTAGCCAGGCATGGTGGTGTTTGCCTGTAGCTCCAAGAGGCTGAGGCAGGGGGATCACCTGAGCCCAGGAGTTCAAAGTTTAGTGAGCTATGGTCACACCACTGCTCTCCAGCAGCCTGGGCAACAGAGCAAGATCCTATCTCTAAAAAAAATAAATTTTTTTTTAAAAAAGAGAAATTACAAATCATGTTGAAGTGAATAAAAATGAAAAGACAAAATACATATCAAAATTTGTAGGTCCCTGGTGGTCTAGTGGTGAGAGAAAAAATAATTTGTGATAATTTATGGCATTAAATGCCTATATCAGAAAAGAAAAATGACTTCAACTTCTACCTTAAGAAACTAGATACCTAAATGAAGCAAAAGAAAGGAAACTAGTGTATAAATCAAAGAAATAGAAAACAGAGAATAGAAAAAAATAATAATTTGGGCAGGGTGCGGTGGCTCACGCCTGTAATCCTAGCACTCTGGGAGGCCGAGGCGGGTGGATCGCTCGAGGTCAGGAGTTCGAGACCAGCAAGAGCGAGACCCCATCTCTACTAAAAATAGAAAGAAATTATCTGGCCAACTAAAATATATATAGAAAAAAAAATTAGCCGGGCATGGTGGCACATGCCTGTAGTCCCAGCTACTCGGGAGGCTCAGGCAGTAGGATTGCTTAAGCCCAGGAGTTTGAGGTTGCTGTGAGCAAGCCTGATGCCACAGCACTCACTCTAGCCTGGGCAACAAAGCGAGACTCTGTCGGAAAAAATAAATAAATAAATAAAATAATAATAATAATAATAATAATAATAATAATAATAATTTGTGGCATAGTGAGACCCCCGTCTCTAAAAAAAATAAAGAAAAAGAAATTAGCTGGGTGTGGTGGTACGTGCCTCTAGTATTATACCAGCTACTTCAGGGGCTGAGGCAGGAGGATTGCTTGAGCCCAGGAGTCTGAGGTTTCAGTGAGCTATAATCACACCACTACACTCTGGCCTGGGTGACAGAGTGAGACCCTGTCTCTTAAAAAAAAAAAATGCTACCAAAGGCTAGTTATTTGAGAAGATCAATAAATTTGATAACCTTTCACCTGACAATCAGGGGAAAAAAGATGACACAAATTACCAATATCAGGAATGAGAGAAATGGTATCACTACAGATTCTACAGATACTAAAAGAATATATTCTGAGCTATATGCTAATAAATTCAATAACTTAAAAGAAATAGACAAATTCCTTAAAAGACACGAGATACCAAAGCTCATTCAAGAAGAAACAAAAAATCTAAGTAGTCCTATATCTAAAAAGAAACTGAACTTATAGTTAAAAGCCTTCCAACAAAGCCTACGTGGCTTCCCTGAGGAATGCTACCTAACATTTAAGGAAGAAATAATATCAACTCTACACAAATTCTTCCAGAAATATTGAAAAGAAGGGACTACTTCCCAACTGATTCTATGAGCATTACTCTCATAACAAAATCAAAGACATTACAAGAAAACCACAGACCAATATCCTTCATGGACCCAGATGTGAAAATTCTTAATATTTTATCAAATATTCACTGACATGTAAAAAGGATAATATATCACGACCAAATAAAATTTATTCCACGAACACAAGGTTGGCTTTATATCTTAAAATTCAGCCAATGTAATTTACAACATTAATAAACTAAAAATGGCCAGGCACAGTGGCTCATGCTTGTAATTGCAGCACTTTGGGAGGCAAGGCAGGAAGATCACTTGAGGCCAGGAGTTTGAAACCAGCCTGGGCAATGTAGCAAGATCCTGACTCTACAAAAAATAACAAAAAAAAAATTAGCCATCCCAGCTTTGTGGGAGGCTAAAGCAGGAGGATCCCTGAGCCCAGGAGTTCAAGTCTGCAGTGAGCTATGATCATACCTTTGCACTCCAGCCATAGTACTGACACGAAAAAGAAAGAAAATTAATTATTTAACTAAAAAAGAACCATATGATCATCTCATTAAATGTAGAAAAAGTATTTGTCACAATCCAACATCTATTTCTGATAAAAAAGTCTCGCAGGCTGGGCGCGATGGCTCAGGTCTGTAATCCTAGCACTCTGGGAGGCCGAGGCGGGTGGATCGTTTGAGCTCAGGAGTTCGAGACCAGCCTGAGCAAGAGCAAGACCCCATCTCTACTAAAAATAGGAAGAAATTATATGGACAACTAAAAATATATACAGAAAAAATTAGCCAGGCATAGTAGCGCATGCCTGTAGTCCCAGCTACTTGGGAGGCTGAGGCAGGAGGATTGCTTGAGCCCAGGAGTTTGAGGTTGCTGTGAGCTAGGCTGATGCCATAGCACTCTAGCCTAGGCAACAGAGTGAGACCCTGTCTCAAAAAAAAAAAAAAAAAAAAAATCTCAGCAAAGCAGGAATAGCAGGGAACCTGTACATGAGAAAGAACATCTAAGAAAATCTACAATCAGCATTGTGCTGCTGACCCCTGAGCAGAGGTCTGTACTGTCCAGGTTCACTTATACAGGTTTTTTCAATAAATACAATGGAAAAGTTTTTGGAGATTTGTGACAATTTGAAAAAACTCACAAACTGGCAGCCTAGAAATATCAAAAATATTAAGAAAATGTTAGGTATGTCATGAATGTATAAAATATACGTAGATACTGGTCTATTTTATCATTTACTGCCATAAAATATACACAAATCTACTACAAAAAGTTAAAATGTATCAAAATTTATGCACACATTTATAGATCAAAAATGGCACCATTTGCAGTCATGAGAAATGTAAACATACAGATGTATTAAATCGTAACTGTATAAAATTAACCATAGTGCACACTGCACTATTGCACAAAATTAAGCATAGTACACACTGTACAAAATTAACCGTAGTACACACTGTAATAAAATAATTTCGTAGGCACCTCTAGTTGCTACTGCAGTGACCTCAGATGTTTCAAGTATCTGCTGATAACACCATGTGATGCTAATCATCTCTAAGTGAGCAGTTCATTTTTCCAGTAAATTGTGTATGGCAGTAAAAACCAATCACTCGTGGCTGTCTGGTATTTCTCATCACGTTTAGTGCAATAATGTAAACTTTGAATAACATCATGGGACCCATATGAAGTGCCACCAGTAATGCTGGAAATGCTCCCAAAAAGCAGAGAAAAGTTGTGACATCACAAGGAACAGTTGAATTGCTTGATAACGTACCATAGACTGAGGTCTGCTGCTGCCTCAAATGCAGTTGCCTGTCATTTAAAGATAAAGGAATCCACAATGACATTCTTCACAGAAATAGAAAAAAATAATCCTAAAATTTATATGGAACTGCACAAGACCCAGAATAGTCAAAGCCATCCTGAGCAAAAAGTACAAAACTGGCTGGGCACAGTGGCTCATGCCTGTAATCCTAGCACTCTGGGAGGCCGAGGCGGGCGGATCGTTTGAGCTCAAGAGTTCGAAACCAGCCTGAGCAAGAGCAAGAGCAAGACCCTGTCTCTACTAAAAAAATAGAAAGAAAATAGGTGGACAACTAAAAATATACAGAAAAAATTAGCCAGGCGTGGTGGCGCATGCCTGTAGTCCCAGCTAATCGGGAGGCTGAGGCAGGAGGATTGCTTGAGCCCAGGAGTATGAGGTTGCTGTGAGCTAGGCTGACGCCACGGCACTCACTCTAGCCCGGGCAACAGAGTGAGACTCTGTCTCAAAAAGAAAAAAAAAAAAAAAGTACAAAACTGGAGGAATCACATTACCTGACTTCAAATTATACTACAGAGCTGTAGTAACCAAAACAGCATGGTATTGGCATAAAAACACACTCATGGACCAATGGAACAGAATAGAGAATCCAGAAATAAATCCATACATCTACAGTGAACTTATTTTTGACAAAGGTGCCAAGAACATATAGTGGGGAAAGGACAGTCTCTTCAATAAATGGTGCTGGGGGCTGGGCACAGTGGCTCATGACTGTAATCCCAGCACTCTGGGAGGCTGAGGCGGGAGGACTGCTTGAGGTGAGGAGTTTGAGACCAGCCTGAGCAAGAGCAAGACTCCGTCTCTACTAAAAATAGAAAGAAATTATATGGACAACTAAAAATATATATATATATATATAAAGTTAGCCGGGCATGGTGGCGTATGCCTGTAGTCCCAGCTACTCGGGAGGCTGAGGCAGGAGGATCACTTGAACCCAGGAGTTTGAGGTTGCTGTGAGCTACGCTAACCCCACAGCACTCTATCCCAGGCAACAGAGTGAGACTCTGCCTCCCCCCAAAATTAAAAAATTAATAAATAATTTTAGAAAATGAAAGGCAGGACAAGTCATTCACAGTACATAAGACAAGAGTAAATTTGCCTAATGTGCATATGTTGGTCCCTCTCATCTTCTGTTTCACTCTCCATGGCTTCGGTTACTCTCAGTCAACTGCAGTCCAAAAATTAAATGCAGAATTCTAGAAATGAACAATCCAGAAGTTTTAAATTGTACACCATCCTCAGTATTGTCATGATTGTTATTCTTTTTTAATTAGTTGTTACTCTCTTACTGTGCCTAATTTATAAATTAAACATTATCATAGGTATGTATATAAAGGAAAAACATAGTATACATAGGGTTCAGCACCATCTGTAGTTTCAGGCATCCACTAGGGATCTTGGAAAGTATCCCCCAAGGATAAGGGAGGGCTACTGTATGCAAAGGGGCTTGTGTACATCGCTAAGATAAACAAGAAAAAGATCAAAGGACGACGTCTCAGAAGAGACAGACAACAGATACGTAGGGACTATGCCAACCACCCTAGGATTAGTGGATGGGTTCCTGCTGCCCTTCCAGGGCTGAAAGCAGTATAGCATCTGGTGCTAGAGCCACACACCCAGCTTCTCCTTGTGCATGCTTACTGTGTAGCCATGAGCAGGTGTGGAAACTCCCTGCGCCCCATTCCACCATCTATACATGGTCATGATCACTGATGACCAGCACCTCTAGTCAAAGGCTATTGGACAAAAGCAACACAAGTGAAACATTTGACCAAGGCTGAACATGCAGCCCAACTCAGCACAGACAAGTAAAGACAGGGACTGCCTCAGGTGTGGGTGCTGGCAGAGCCTGAGGAGAGGCCACTACGAGCCTGAATGGTTAAACACCCATTTTTCCATATCTGTCTACTGACACCCTCACACTAATGCACAGACATTTATGTATGTGGATGTTAGAAAAAACACAAATGCCAATTAGGGGTCTGGTTAAATTAACAACAACAAAAAACCTAATGGAAGAAGGTGGCAGATAGGGCTGATGGGGTTTTCTCTCCCTACATAGTACACGTTTTTGTGTGAATGAAGACACTGCTTCCTCTTCATTCAACCACATTTAGTAAATATCTGCTGGCCACTGCCCTAGGCCCATAGAGTCCCTGGCTTGGAGGCTCTCTCTAGCCACAAAAAGGTGCACACAAGTATTACAGCTGCCACACATTAGGGCATGACACAGGTGCTGGGCCACCTGCACTGAGTCTGAAGGGGGTTAGATGGGTGGTGGGAATTGTGCTGGCCACACGTGCGGCACCCAGAAGTGATGAGCCAGCCTGCAGGGTCCGGTGTGTGCAGGGAGACTGGAAGGTCATGGAATGCCCCACCCATGCACGGGGTCCAAGGGACTTTGCCTCCTAGCACAGGAGCCACAAAATCAACTTCCTGAGCCACCAACAAGAACCTGCGCTGGTGATCCAGGGACAGGCAGCTCTGCAGCTCACAGCTCACGGTCCATTGAGAACATAATTTTCCAACATGAGCTTCGCCAAGCTGTGTCACTGGGTGCACATGCAAACCTCCAAAGCCAGGTGGCCCCTCCAGTTCAGTGAAGAAAGCATGTTTCCCGTAATGTCCAGCAGTCAGTATTCTCTGAGAACTGGCCAGGAGCTCGCGGAAGCCACAAGAGCCTTTCCTGGTGCTCCCATCTGATCAAGCTGTGTGAGCTGGCACAGAGTAACTCAGCTCAGTGAAAGGGGGTTTCGAGGCAGGGCGCTGATCACAGACAGCACAACCTTGCTTCTCACAGGGGCCTCTGTGGACCCTGGGGAAAAAAACTAAGCACAGACATCTGTTTTCTGACACCTGGGACAATCACAAACTGGAGCAAGCACATGCCCCACAGGTTCCACCTCTAGCCCACTGATGTCCCTCAGCAGGCAGCAATCAGCTCTAGGGGAATGAGAAATACCAAGATGCAGGTGTGAACAAGCCACAGCAGCTGGACATCAGTTTCAAGCTAACAAAGACAGCTTAACCCCGAGTCATTCCACTCTGACACCACAGAGAGACTTGGAGACACCTACTTACATGGGCCATGACAGCCTGAGGCCTAAGAATAAGATCCTGATGACACAGCATCTCCAGGCCCACAGGGTGCCTGGACTGTACATGCAACCATGTCACAAACATATGCCACGGATAAAATATCCCACAACAATGATTCACAGGTGTCTCCAGCCCTGGCCTCCCCAGCATCTCCATTCAGTCATTGCCACTCAAACCCAACAGCCCTAAAACCCAACTCACCATCTTCACCCTGACCTGCCACCAGCCCAAAGCTCACCTGCACTCAGCTATCTGGGTCAGCAATCAGCATCTCCCTCCCACACGCTACAGCCCACTCATTTACAACCATCCCCTCCACAGTGGTGCCTGCCTTCATGACTGTCCCCTCAATGCCAGCCCTCACCCAGCCACCAGCTGCCCCCACCAACCGCCACTCCAGCTTACCTCCCCAGGCCCAGCCACTGCTCCTGCTCCCCACAGGGGTCCCCTGCCCCTTCGCATACCCCTGTGTTTACCTCACTGCACTTTAGTTTATAGGTCTGTCCCCTCCCCACTTGAGCCGGCAAAAGGAACCTCTGTAAAGCGTGTAGAAGGAGCCCTCTATGTCCCCAGAGCAGCCTCCTCTGACTCCAACACTGCACTGCAGCTGCACTAACACCGCACGAAAACTGGAACCCACATCAGCGGGCTACCCCTGCTGAGCGCCACCGAAGTCTCACCTTGACTGGAGGCTGGACTGCCAGGCCCTTCCAGCTTTATGACACGCTCTGATCAATAATCCGCGTGACTCTGGACAAATCACCTTCCTGCTCTCAACAGCCTCCTTTAAACGTCAAAGAAAATACAGAAATACAGTGGCCCTGGTGCACATCGGCTTGGAACTCTCAGGGTTTAGGCTTAGCTTCCCAGAGAGGATGCCTGGTGGTCAGGTGGGACCACTGCGCTCTCCGGGGGGTCAGGCACAGGCCGGGACCACTGCGCTCTCTGATTGGGGTGGACAGGCACCGCCCGGGACCGCTGCGCTCCCGTAACGGGGAGGGGACAGGCACGGGTTCGGGACCACCGTGCCCCCTAGGGAGGAGGAGGCAGGCACCGGACCGGGACCACCGCGCTCCCCGGAAAGGAGGAGGCAGGCACGGGCCTGGGGACCGCGCACTGGCGCCGAGGAGGAAAGAGGGCCGCGAAGCTCCGGGTCTCCCTTCCGGGTCGTGACGCAGCGCAGCTGGCTCCAGGGAGCTTCAGCTGGGAAGGGGGCGGGCCTCGGCCCCCGCGACAGCCAGGACCCTCCCGGCGCTCGCCCGGCGACCTTGGGAGGCGCCCCCTGACTCGGCTTCCCGCGCGGCCTGGCTAAGGGGACGGCCCCTAGGCACTCCCGCCCAGGCTTCTCCGAAGGGCGCTCCTAAACGCGTCCCGGCCCGCCGTTTACCTGAAGAGCCACAGCTGCAGCTGCCACAGCCGCCCGCGGCCCGGAGTGGGCGGAGCCGCGTGCGCTGAGCCCGCCCCCGCTGCCCTCAGGCCTACCGCGACCCCGCGCGCGGCAGTCAGGCCACGCCCCTATGAGATCTCTGCGCTCATTGGTCGTAGGCGTGCTCCTCTCGCTCTCTCTCCACCCTGCCCACCGTTCCCACACGAGGAGTGCGCAGACTCCGTCTCACGATCGGCCCCGCCCCCGGCAGCCACTTGGCTGCCGCACCTGGCGGTTGGGGCCGAGCGCGGCGGGCCACTGCGCAGGCGCGTGCCCTAGCTCCGCTTCCGCTTCAGACTCGCTCCCCTGCGATTCCCGCACCCAGACTCCGCCCCCCATTCCCGGGGGACGCTAGCTCTTGCGTTGTCGCGCCCCGAAGCGCACAGAGCAAGCGGGTGCACTCGCCAACACATACCTGTCCAGGGGCACATGTCAGGTGCGCCTAACTTGGGCACACACCGGCGTATCGTCGTGTCCTATCTCTCACGCACACACACTGAACACCCAGCAGACACCCCAGAGAGCTGGGGCGCGGACCCCTTGGCGCAGGCATACGCACGCGTGCAGCAGGTGCACGTCCAGTCTACTGACAGACCACGGGTACCCAGGCCACCAGGCCCCGCACCCGAGACCTTAGAATCTGGAGCGAGGCAGGTAAAAAGTAAATGGCTAATAAGACAAATTAAAGCTCATGGGAGGTGCTGGGAAGAACCCAGCTGGGAGGCGGAAACCAAGTGGTCTGCAGCGCTGCCTCCAGGGCAGTGTCGATCAGTTAGATGTGGAAATCCAGCTGCAGGGGGTCCTGGGAGGATAGAGGTAAAGCGGGGGGCCCTCTGGTAAACTCTGGGGCGGTGGCAGCAGGGTGGTGCAGGGGAGGATGCTCATTTTCCATAGAGAGGGACTTGAGCCTGTCTCTGTTGCAGGGATGGAGCCCAAGAGGGGCAGGACACAGAGTGGGACTTTCTGCAGATGGGGGCCTGGCCCAGGACAACTGCCAGGAAGTTGCCCCAGCCCCAGCAGACAGGAGCTACTAACAGGGCAAGTTGCCAGGGAAGCAGGAGAGGCCTCTTCCCAGCTCACACCTGGACAATTCATGCGATGGCTCCGCTGGGCCAATGCCTTGTCCTCCCAGCCTCAGCTGGACTTCTAGCCACAGTAGCCATCTCTTCACTCCCCAGACATGCAAGTTGCCCAACAAACATCACAATTTCATTTTTCGTTTATTACATTAATAATGCCAATCTCTCTGCTGAAGCAGTAAACTCTGAGAGAAAGGCCTGGATCTGTTTTGCTCCCAAGAGCTCAGCACAAAATGTGGCACAAGATGGTTGCCCAGTGTAGCTCCTTGGATGAATTAGGGGCCACAAAGAAGACAATAATCAAGACTCTGCAGAGGGAGAGCGGACAGAGTCAATGACCACTTGGACCCCACCTGTCATTACTCAGTCTAACACTATCTGGCTTCCAGCTGGGTTCTCACCCTGGTGGGTGCTGGGAGGGAGAGAAGGGGTACAGCTGGAGGTATGGGCTCCCAGGTTTGGCAGCAGTGCCTCAGTGACACAGCCCCCGTGGCCAGGATCACCTGGCTCCAGCTCTAGAGACATAGCTCCTTGCAGCCACCAACCTTCAACAGGCTTCCCCTCGTGCCTTGCGCTTGCTTCTCCAGCCCTTTTAATGCTTGCGGAACTAATCCCAAGTTAACCCCCCTCTGCTTGAATTACCTGGAGCAGTTTCTCTTTTCCTAACTCCGAGGTCAGCCACAAACCAGTTTGTTCTTATTTTCTACATTCCAGGCAATTTTCCAAACAAGGGCTGTGGGTGAGAAGGAAATCAAACAAAGCCTTGCTCCCAAGAAGCCCACAGTCCAAGAGGGATGAGAAAATGGTCTTGCCAGTTGAAGCCATCCTATTCTGAGGCCTTCACTACAACGACCACACCACATCTGCTCCTGCATCTCCGCGGAGGAGAATCCAAGTCCCCAGACACTCACTGGGCCTTGACCAAGCTCCAGGCCCTTGTAGACACTCCCAGGGCAGCTGCCCATTAGACAGTCCCACCCTCCAGGCCCACAGCTACTGTGCTGTCCAGCTCACAGCAGGGGCCGCACATTTGGGCCTGGGCTCTGCCACCACTAGGCCTCAATTTCATCACCTGTAAAACAGTATTGCTCATTCGTGTTCAGACTTGAAACCCTAGATGTGACTGCCCCACAGGGGACGGGCATCTTAGTGTGTTCAATGAACAGGAGCAGGACTGCTACAGGGGGGAGTTGTAGCTAGTGTGACTGCTTAGAATGGCACCTGGCACACAGCCAGTGCTCAGTGGCTGTTAGCCCCTACTCCTGGCAGCAACAGTGTTCTCAGAGGACTCTAAGGGCCAGAGAAGGGAGGGGTACTATTGGCTTCTGTCTCTCGGAGCTGTAGGATCTGAGGTGGGCCCAGGCATGGGGCCCTTGCTTGCCCTGTGGTGTGTGATGGAGTCTGTAGAGAACTCTAGGTGGGAGGCTCCCTGCAGCAGGCCCGGCATGAGTAAGAGAAGCTTCAGGCTCTGGTGCGGGAGGCCAGAAGGCGGGAGGTTCCCTGCCTGCCCTTCTGGCTTAGCCTCTAGTAGAGGCCTGGGCACTCTATCCGAGGATGAGGGGTACAGTTCCAATGGTGGCTGACAAGTACTATATCCCTTTTCCCCTTCCTAATGGCGTAGCAAGCTGGCCTCCTGCCTTTGCCCCCTGCCCCCTCCCCAGTTTCTTTCAAGGTCTTTTGTGTTCCAGCCACATCCTGTGTGGTCCTCAGAGGCCTCACCATGGCTGCAGCCCTTGCAGGGGGTTCTCATCCCATAGATTGTGGGCCCCGTGCAGGATAGGCTGGTCCTGAAAGATGTCCTCAGACATCAGAGTGAGCAGGTCCTGGGGCACAAGAAGACACCCCCTTCGAGGGCACAAAGCAGGTACCGCTCTAGAATCTCCATTCTAGAATTTGCCTTTTTCCCCAGCGCCTGCCCCCCAACACCCAGTCCAGGCTGTGTCAGCCCCCACCCCAAGCTGTGTTAGCTTCCCACCCTGAATTGTGTCAGTCCCCCACTCTGAGCTCTCAGGCCCAATCACTCCCCTGCCTCTACTCCAGTCCCAGCAAGTCTTCAGAAACTTGGCTGCTACCTCAAGGAGGGTACAGGTCCCACCTGGCCCCCTGCTGCCCCGGCCCCTGCCCTCTGGTACAAGTCAGGCCTCAACCATGCCCCCCCGATCCAAGACTGTTGGAGCTGGACCACCAAGCCCCCTTCCATGGTGCCCTGCCCTCCATGAAGGGCAGCGGCAGGCCAAAGTTGGACCAGAGAACCTTCATGGAACGTGAGTACAAGGACAACAGGTACCTGCTCTCCTCCAAGATCAGCTCCAGGGCCTTCTCCAAGGTCTACCTGGCCTATGCCATACACGAGTGCATGCGGCACAACCCCAAGCTGTCCTGGGACTTTCAGGGCAAGCGCCACACCATGGTGAGGCAGCTGCCTCCTTCCCCCTCTTAGTGGCTTCCAGTGTCTCCAGCCCGGCCCCACAGGGCACTCCCTGTCCTAAACCCACTCAGGTGCTTTCCAGCTGCTCCGGCTACCTCCACCATAGGCTTCTTCTTTGGTCCCACTTCCGGTTCCCAAACCCCTTAAGTGCTCAGGACAGGAGAGTGGGGGAGATCAGGGATGCCCTCCAAGAGCTCAGCAATGAATACAAAGGACAGGGGGCTGTGCCTGCATACACTGGCACCTTCCACCTACACAGGTGGCTATCAAGATCATCTCCACAGCCAAGGCCCCCATGGAGTTCTCCTGCAAGTCCCTGCCCCATGAGATCTCTTCACTCAATGTACCTGCAAGCACCAGAATGTGGTAGGGTGCAGCCTCAACACAGCCTGTCCTCACCCCTCCCTATCCCCCAAGGCTAGCGTTCTCCCACCTGGGACCTCCCTTTGGCCCTTAGGCTGGGGCCCAAACCCACCCCAAGACCCCAGCAGTCCCAGCACACCCTTGGATCCTCCTCAAGGTGATGGTAGGTGGGTGGGTCAGCAGGTGCAGCTGTCCAAGACCTATCATAGCAGCCAGCACTCCTACCTCGTGCTGGAACTGGTGGCCAGAGGCAACCTACTGGAGCACATCAACACTGTGTGAGACCACCACTGCTACCCAGGGCTGGAGAAGACCCGCAGGTTGTTCTGGCAGCTGGTCAGTGTCATGGCCCACTGCCACAGCTCTGGCTTTGTGCACCAGTGAGGGTGCCACCTGGCCCACCCACATGCATGAAGAGGCCCACTCGAGCCCTGGCCAGCCCGACCTCCCATTCCCCATGCAGGGACCTGAATTGTGAGCACATCCTGCTGGATAAGTGAGGCTTTCTAAAGCTGACTGGTGAGCGCACAGCCCCACACACAGCGCCCCAGTGCCCCACAGCCACCCCTGCAGACCCACACCCTCCTGACCCCCTCCCGAGACCCCTGCCCTCACTCATTGCTGCCTCCCTGCATGTCTTGTGCAGATTTTGGCTTCCTCAACTGCACAGGGCTCAAGAACTCCCTACTGAGCACCTTCTGCAGCTCTGTGGCCTACATGGCCCAGAGGTCCTCATGAGCAAGAGGTATAGTGGGAGCAGGCCAACCTGTGGAGCCTGTGAGTGCTGTCCTAGGGGACATGGGAGGGTAGGAAGGGGCCTCAGCTTAAGGAGCCCATGCCCCAGGGCATCATCCTCTCTGCCCTGGTGACTGGGAAGCTGCCCTTCAAGGAGTGCCAGCCCCACCGCATGCTGCACGTGATGCACCATGGCCCCAACTTCTAACCAGGTCTGTCCCTGTGTCCCTCCCAAGTGCCAGCAGAGGCCTGGAGAGTGGGCAGTGAGAGACCTGGGCTCCAAGAAAGGTCATCCAGTATGGTGGGGAGACTGACCCAGTATCCTCCCCAACCCAGGCTGGGAAACATTTGGTGCTTGCACCTCAGTGATGGTGACAGGTGATGGGGTAGTCGGGGGCAGGGGCAAGACCTGATTCAGAAGGGTTCAAGAAAAGCAGTGGCTTCACTCAACCCAAACCTGAGTTCTGCACTAGCCTAGCCCAGGGCAAGCCACCAGGCCTTTGAGTGTCTCAGTCTCTCCATTTGTGATTGTCCTGAGGCCTGAATGGGGCTACCCTCTAAGCTGTCAGCATTGTTGGCAGCGATGTCCAGAGGTGCTGGAAGGTGGACTGCAGCCACGGAGCCCTTGCCCACACAGTGCCAGGACCTGATCTGGGGGCTGCTCCAGCCATACCCAGGCACACGCCTGGGCCTGCAGCAAGTAGCTGTGCGCCACTAGATGCTCCCTACAGTGCACACGCTCTTCTACACAGTACTCAGTGCCTCCCCAGGTGTGGTGTGGCCCATGGGGTGAGCAATTGGGTGACAGGTGGCTCCTCTGCACTCTGACCCCACTGCAATCCCCTGCAAAGAAGTGGGTGGAGTCCAAACTCCCAGCATCCCCAGAGGATGTGGAACCTGGCACAGGCTTAGAGTCCCCCAAGCTCATCCTACAGCTTCGGTGCCCCCAGCCACAAGGTGTCCCCAGGAATGCCCTTGGCCCTAGGCTCAAGCCTCTGGAGGCCCACCCCAGAAAAAGGTGTGGGTTCTGCTGGGCTGGGGCTCCAGAGCACACCCACACAGCCACTGCTGTTGTGCCCCAGGTCTACCATCAGGAATATGCCTGGGCACTCCCTGGTCAACTGAGGGTGGGTGGGGCAAGGCCAAATAATGCATCTATTCTATAGTGCCCAGGTTGCAATGTCTCAGTGCCAGGAGAGGGCAGATGGCCTCCAGGGGCCTTGACAGGCTGCGGTTCTGCCACTACCCTATGAGACTTCCAGTCAAGGAAAAACATCAGTCCATATATCACACCTACCCAGAGGACCAGAGCTTTAATGGGGGCGGGTTAGAGGGGGCTGTGGAGGGGAGATGCCTGGCACCCAGTGAAGCATCCAGCCATGACAGAACACAAGTGGAGTGGGCCTCCAATTTGCAGGGGCATGGGATGGGGCATTGTGAAGTCTCAGGAAGATAAGCTGAGCTCCTTCACTGGGGTCCGAGGGGCCTGGGAGGGCCTGTTGGCAAGAGGGGGCCAGCACTAAGGAGCCCAGTGCAAAAGGTGGCAGTGAAGTCTGACAGGAGACTCAGGAAGGGAACATGGTAGGGCTTGCCAGACACAGAATGGGGGAAGCACACACACACAGACCCAGGGGAAAAGCAGATAGGCTCCAGGGCCCATAGTGGGCTCCACTGGGGCAGGGGGCTAGGCTGCAGGCACATCTGGGAGGCTCTCTATAGAGGTAGGCAAAGCTAGGGAAGAACAGCCAAGGCTCAAGGAAGCTGCCCAGGGAAGTGGCCTAGTCAGAGAGGCTGGGGAAAAACCAAGCAAACCAAGATGGGAAAATAGGAGGCACGGTCCTATGTAGACCCCAGAACCCAGGTGTGGCTGGGTCAGCCCTCTGAGGCAGGGGAAACTGAAGGCCCAGGGGTTGGGGCCTGACAGCAGGGGCACTGCCTACACAAAGGCACCCACCTACACCCAGACCTTGCAGTGCCCTCAGGAGTGGGGCTCCACTGGCCATCACCTACCGTCTCCTCCTCATGTGGGGGTAGGTGAGTCACAATCTGAATTCTTGCTAATACCAACAGGGCATAGGGCTGGAGTGCTGTCAACCCTCCCAGGTTCATCCGGCATTTGCCCTAGAACCCTTAGATGGACAGGAGTCTGAGTGTAGCTCTGCTTCTTCACATGGCACAGCCAGAGGGCCCTATAGGAAGACCTGCCCTGAGATGCCTGGCATAGGTGGGCCTGGCGCTGGTATCAGGCTGCAGGGGCCTCAAGTGGGTGCAGCCCTCTTGCCCCACAGCTCTGGGGCCAGCTCCTGCTGCTCTCGCTCCAGCTGTTCCTGCTCCTGGCGGTCCAGCTGCTGCAGTTGCTTTTCCACATCCTCAGGCACCTGCACCTCCAGCAGGTTTTCCATGCCACGCTCGGGCTCATCCCCAATAAGCACCTGCTGGCAGGGGAGGCAGTGAGCAGCTGACAGGCAATGGGCACCCCTTTCCCAGCCTCTCTACCCTGCACCCACCTGGATGAGCTTCTCACAAGTTGATTGCACATCAGGCTGTGGCTCCCACCTGTGCAGCTCTCTAAGGATCAGGTAGGCTCCTTGGTCTCGTATCTGCTGCCGACCTGGTGCGGTGGCTGTCAGCTAGGAAGATGGAAGAAATCACCCAGATGTCAGTGAGGTTGTGTATGTGTGTGTCAGGGGGTGGCATTAATGTTGCAGAACTCCTGCTCACCAGCATGATGGCTTCAATGAGCATCTTGCGGATGTCGGCATCAGGCTCTCGCTGCTTGTCTGGTGGCAGGTACTGCAGATCAACAGGCAGACCTAGAGGCAAGTTTGAGGACCACTGTGTCCCTGGGCTGAGCAGCTGGGCCAGGCTCTGCCTGTGTAAGCCCCATCTGTGCTCAGCAACTCCCTGCTGGAAGCTTTCAGAAAGGGCCTGGGACCTGGAAACCTCCTCCTCCTCCTCCTCCTCCTCCCTCCTGTCCAGCCAACTCTGAGGCTCCACTCACGTTCCATCTCTTCCTCGGAGAAATCCTCAGGCCCAGCCAGGGGCAGCAGCAAGAAAGGGAGAATGTCTACCTCGGGCCCGAGCAACCACTGGTGGTGTCCTGGGGGGCGGGAAGCAGGGGAGAAAAGAATGGGAGGTGGCCCGGGTGATGGCCAAGAGGAGCCAGTCTGGTCCCCATCCCCGCAACGCCCCAACCCCACCACCACTCACGGTGCTCGAAGCAGCAATTCCGCAGCGTCCCCACCACCCCGCCCCTGCGCACCGAGGAGTCTGGATACTGGGTAAGGGGCAGCAGCCGCTGGACCACGCACCTGTTGCAAGGAGTCATTCAGTGCCGCCCCTGCTCACCTCCATGCCCCACCTCCCGCCCACGCAGTGCTCTGGGCTTCACCTGTCGGGGTCCATCAGGAAGGCACGCGCTGCAGGCCGCTGGCTGAGGTTGGACAGCAGCGGCCCCAGGTAGTGCAGAGGTGCGCGGGTGTTGTAGCCGGGCGTGCATAGCGCGTGCACCAGCTGCTCCAGGCCCGGGGACCCTGGCTCCGCGGCCGCCAGCACCGCCATTAGCGCGGCACATGGCGCTGGCTCGCGGCTGAGGTTGGCCAGTGCGGCGGCCGCCTCCTCGGCCCACGGCCACTGCGGGTCCAACGCGCGGCCCAGCAGGCGGGCAGGCAGCCCGGGGTCGGCAGTCAGCAGCTGCTCGTGCAGGCCGGAGTCAGCGGCCAAGTTCACGAGCGCGAGGGCGGCGTCGCGGCCCGAGGCCAGCTCGGCCAGTGCCCGCAGCAGCGCCGCCTGCCCCGCCAGCAGCGCGCGGCCCGGCCCAGAACCGGTCAGCGCCAGCACGTGCCGCGCCGCCGCCGCCTGCAGGTCCGCCCGCGCCCCCGGCGCCAGGAAGGGCAGCAGCTTCGCGGCCGCCACCTCCGGGCCTGGTCCCGGGCCTCCCGGCGAGCCCGCCTCGGCCTCCCCGACGCCGTCACCAGCCCCGGCATCCCGCATGCCTCAGCGAGTCTCCCTCACGCCACCGCCTTCCGCAGGGCTCCTAGCGGAGCTGACCCGGCTGCGGCCGCGCCCACCAGGGAGACGAAGAACCGCGACGGCCAATCCGGGGCTGCGGACTCGACACGGGGAGGAACCGATGCGCGGAGGCGGGGCCAGGCCGGCGCGGGGAACTGTGGGCGGGGTTGTGGGCCGGAGTCCCGAGGCGCAGGCCTGTCTCGTTAGGCTTCCCGGCTGCCCTCGCGCGTCGTGCGGCCTCCGCAGGCCCGGGTCGGTGACTAGCTGTGTGAAGGTGTGGTCTGGGGTCCTCCTGGAAGGTAGCCACCCAGGAGCTCGGCGCTGAGGGCCCCAGGGTGAGACCTGAGGGGCAGCCTTGGACAGGCCCCTGGGCATCTCACAGCGGGTAGATCTGGGGCATTTGTCAGGACTTAACTCAGGCGCAAGTGACAAAAACCCATCTCACTGACTTGCACGAAAAGAAAATTGGTTAATGGGTCCATATAACTTGGAAGTTTGTCGGGAGACTGGCTTCTGGAGCCCTGTGCTGTCTACCCTGCCAACCCCTACCCCTCCACCCCCGTCACCCGCTTTTCTGTGGTTCCGTATCGTTTTCACCGGCTGCAGGCAGCTGGCAGAGAAAGGCACTGGCTCTCCCAGGTCCATGGTCCTCGCAGAAGACAGTTTCTTCCGGTGTCGGAGTTTGTCCCAGGGAAGGACGGCCATTCAGTTCTTCATGTGTCCTCCACTGGCCTAATCACTGTGGAAGAAGCAGCAACCTTCTGGGAACACACGGAGTTGGAAGGAAGGGAGGGCAGATGAAGGCACTCGAACATTTTGGGGGCACTTGCCATCTGCCAGGCTAGTTGCTCAGGACACAGAAGGCCAAGGTCTTTCTGGCCTTAGGGTCTTTGCACTTACTGTCTCCTCCGCCTGGAATGCTCTTTCCCCAGCTGTGCACAAGGCTGGCAACTTAACTGTCAAAGCTGTCATTCCTGGGCAACTAGGTGAAGGAGATACTCAGCTCCTCCTCTCCGCAGGGCTGCTCAGTTTCTATCCACTTCCTTCGAGGTAAGAGTGCTCAGAGGAGGGTAATAGAATTTAAGCTTCAGCGTTCCTTTCTTGCATGGGTTCTTTCCAAAGCTGCCTTAAGAGCAAACAGTGTCCCCATGTTCATAATGGTTTTGCAGAATTTGCATAAGTGGGATGTAGCAGACATTATTGGTGCCAAAACCACTAGGATGGCTGTAATCAAAAAGACAGGTTAAACAGCTATTGATGAGAATGTACAGAAACTGGACCCCTCATATATTGCTAGGGGGACTGTAAAATGGTGCAGCCACTGTGGAAAACACTTTGTCAGCTCCTCTAAAAGTTCAACAGAGTTACCATATGCCTAACAATTCCACTATTAGGTATAGACTCAAAAGAAATTAAAACTGGAAACATACATCCACACAGAAACATGAATGTGTACAAGTAGGATTATTCATAATAGCCAAAAGATGGAAACAACCCAAAATGTCCATCAACTAATGAATGTGATAAATCCATACAAAGAATATTATTCAGCTATAAAAAGGAATGACATCCTGACATATACTACAACGAACATGGATGGACCCCAAAAACTTAAGGTAGATGAAAGAAGCAAGTCACAAAAAAACATATATTGTATGATTCCATTTATAAGACATTTTCAGGACGTGCCCAGTGGCTCATACCTGTAATCCCAGCACTTTTGCAGGCCAAGGCAGCGGGACTGCTTGAAGCCAGGAGTTCAAGACCAGCCTGGGAAACATAGCAAGATCTAGTCTCTATAGAAAAAAAAAAAATTAGCTGGGCGTGGTGTTGGCCCCCTGTAGTCCCAGCTACTCAGGAGGCTGAGGCAGGAGGAACACTTGAGTCCAAGGCTGCCATGAGCTATGATTGGGCCACTGCACTCCAGCCTGGGTGACAAAGTGAGACCCTGTCTCACCAAAAAAAAAAAAAAGACATTTCCAAAATAGACGAATCCATAGAGACAGAAGGTAAGTTAATGGTTGTCAAGGGCCAAGGAATGGTGGGATGAGGGAGTAGGTGTGACTGTTAGTGGGTGCTATGGACTGAACTGTGTCCCTCCAAAATTCATATGTTGAAGTCCTAACCCCTAGTGTGACTGTATTTGGAGAGGGGGCCTATAAGGAGCTAATTAAGGTTAAATAAAGTCATAAAGGTGGTGAGGGAAAAATACAGGTTCTCCACCACATAACACAGCAGTCCCCACCTTTTTTGGCACCAGAGACCAGTTTCATGGAAGACAATTTTTCCACAGAGGTGGGGGTGGGGGAGGCAGAGCTCAGGCAGTGATGCTAGCGATGGGAGCAGCTGTAAATACAAATGAAGCTCTAGCTCCCTGCTTACCTCCTGCTGTGTGCCCCCCCTCCTAAATTTCATGAAAGACAATTTTTTCACGGATGGGGTGGGGGGAGGCTGTGTGGAGTTCTGTGTCTGATCCCTCAGGTCAGCGGGCCTGGGGGTTGAGGACCACAGACATAACAGACCCTGTGCTAGCCTGGAGTACTCAGCGAAACTGTTACAAAGTAGACTAGGCAGGCACCAAGGTAATTACTGGGCCTGGAAAAAGTGCCCAGCACTTTTTTTGCCCTGAAACAGCCAGCTCAAACTGGCCCTGACTGCTTTAGAGCTGCTTTGATTGTGCCATGATGCCCTTTAGCTAATTGTAATACTAAAATCCCCACCTAGAGGAAAATTGTAATATCATTAACATAACATGGGTTGCATGACAGCATATGATGATGGTTTTGCACCTGTGTGATTTGTTTCACCAGGAACAAGCAAAGATATAGTGTAAAAACTTTGCATTATTCACTGGGAAGAGATTTAAGGCAAGACCACAGGGTGGTGTGCAGATGCAGATTTTGCATGCAAGAAGACCATGTGGAAGAAATTCCTGTGCCGCCCTGGAGCAAGTGCCCTGGTAAGTAACCTCTAATAAACTCATCTAACTTGCCAAGCTGGACTTGTCAGAGTCATTCCTTGGTCTTTGGTTCCCTCTCAGTTTTAGGGGTAGTTTTTCTATACTGTCTCAGGATTTTCCTGAACCAGGTAGGGCCCTTATCTGACACAATTAGTGTATTTATAAGAAGAGATACCAGAGCGCTTGTGGGCACTCTTCCCACCACATGCGGACACAGTGTGAAGACAGTTGTCTGCAAGCCAGGAAGAGAACAATCACCAAAAACCAAGTCAGTACCTTGGTTTAAACTTCCCAAAACTGTGAGAAAATAAATTTCTGTTATTTAAGCTACCCAGTCTATGGTATTTTGTATGACAACCTGAGCAGGCTAAGCCAATGGGCACAGGCTTGTTTTTTTTAAATGTTGAAAACGCTCTAGG
Source organism: Lemur catta (assembly GCF_020740605.2). Taxonomy (NCBI): domain Eukaryota; kingdom Metazoa; phylum Chordata; class Mammalia; order Primates; family Lemuridae; genus Lemur; species Lemur catta. The sequence goes on from NC_059136.1 coordinate 23,133,488, forward strand.
CCAGGTGTTGTGGCTAATGTCTAGTAATCCTAGCACTCTGGGAGGATCGCTTCAAGTCAGGAGTTGGAGACTAGCCTGAGCAAGACAGAGACCCCATCTCTACTAAAGATAGTAAGAAATTAGCCAGACAACTAAAAATATAAAAAATTAGCCAGGCATGGTGGCGTGTGCCTGTAGTCCCAGCTACTCGGGAGGCTGAGGCAGGAGGATCGCTTGAGCCCAGGAGTTTGAGGTTGCTGTGAGCTAGGCTGATGCCATGGCACTCTAGCCAGGGTGACAGAGTGAGACACTGTCTCAAAAAAAAAAAAATTAGATTGTGGTGGTAATTGCACAACTGTGAATATACTAAAAACAATTGAACTGTACACTTTAATGGGTGAATTGTATGGAAGTTTATCTCAAAGCTGTTAAAAACAGGGCACCAGGCCAGGTGAGGTGGCTCATGCCTGTAATCCTAGCACTCTGGGAGGCTGAGACGGGTGGATTGTTTGAGCTCAGGAGTTCGAGACCAGCCTGAGCAAGAGTAAGACCCTGTCTCTACTAAAAATAGAAAGAAATTATATGGACAACTTAAAATATATATAGAAAAATTAGCCGGGCATGGTGGCGCATACCTATAGTCCTAGCTACTTGGGAGGCTGAGGCAGGAGGATCGGTTGAGCCCATGAGTTTGAGGTTGCTGTGAGCTAGGCTGATGCCACGGCACCCTAGCCCAGGCAACAGAGCAAGACTCTGTCTAAAAAAAAAAAAAAAAAAAAAAACCACTAATCTGCTTTCTGTCACTACAGATTATTTTGAATTTTTGAAACTCTTTATAAATATGTGGAATCACACAATGATGTACTCTTTTGATTCTGGCTTCTTTCACGCAGAATAATGACTTTGACATTTATCCATATTGTTGCATATATCAATAATTCTTTTAAGTGCTGAATAGTTTTCTATCATGGGAATATACCACAATTTATTTATTCAGCTATTGATGGACATTTGGGTTGTTTGTAGTTCTCACTATTAAAAATAAAGCTGCTATGAACATTCTGGGCAAGTCTTTGTGTGAATATATGCTTTTGTTTCCCTTGGGCAAATACCTAGAAAGGGAGTGACTGGGTTTTATGGTAATTACATGCTAACCGTGCCTGCTCCAGTTATCAATTTATTGCCTTTCAGCTCACAGTCTACTCTTTTCTTTTCTTTTCTTCTTTTTTTGAGACAGAGTCTCGCTCTGTTGCTCAGGCTAGAGTGCCAGTCCACTCTTGATTGCCTACTCTGTGATAATTCAGCTGCTATGAACGAACATTGCTCTTCTGGCAGCTGGTGCAATGCTAGGCTTCGTCAATAGAGGGCACTGGAGGGACATTTATTCTTGAGAATCTAAACAGTCACTATGGCCCACCAGTGACTACCTGACAAATGGAGTTTTAGCTGGTCTGACTCACAGTGGGCCCAGTGGGTCCATGGGTCCATACTGGTGTTATTTTTGTAGTTCCCGAATACATAATTGGTGTAGGTATACTTGGCAACTAGCAGAGGTAGACTCCTTGACTCTGGCCCATGATGTAAGGACCGTAGCGGGAGGATTTCTTGAGCCCAGCAGTTTGAGAGTTTGAGGTTGAATGAGACCTTGTCTCAAAAAAAAAAAAAAAAAAGCCCTGACAAATATAGACAGGGAAGGCCATGAAGAGAAGGGTTCTGGTGCATAAATGCCTGATAACAAGAACTATTATGAAATGAAAGACTCTACAAAAACTGCACCCTTGCACAAAGACCAGCACAACCTTACACTTCTGTACTGCAATTGCCAGTCCAGGCTCAGCCTGGCATTACCCTTGCGATCAATCCTTATGGCCAAAGGTAATGATCTGAAAACAGTTATGTAATCCTCATTTTCCCTTTAGAAATATTCATCTTCCTTTTTTTTCTTTTCAAGACATGGAGTCCCCCGTGTCCTCTGAATATGTGCATAATTTACTATGGCGTGCATGTGTATTCCCTTTGCAATATCCAATTTCTGGATAAATAATATTTACTTTTAAATAAATATTTTCTGTCATTTAGGTTGACAGTTACACATATAGCAGTTGTCTCCTCCCACTCTGTGGCCTGACTTTTTTACTCTCTTAATGGTATATTTATATGAATACACATCTTAATTTTAAAATATATATTAATACATATTAATAAATATATCATTTTCCTTTACGATAGCGTTTTTTGTGATCTGTTTAAATTTTGTGTACTTTCTCAAGTTTATATTTTTATTTCTTTCTTTCTTTTTAGAGACAGGATCCTGCTCTGTTGCCCAGGCTAGAGTACAATGGCACACTCACAGCTCACAGCAGTCTCAATCCTCCTGCCTCAGCCTCCGAGGTAGCTGGGACTATAGGGGTGCACCACTATGCCTGGCTGATTTTTAAAATTTTTTGTAGAGATGGGATCTCTCTATGTTGCCCAGGCTGATCTCAAACTCCTGGCCTCAAGTGATCCTCCTGCCTTGGCCTCTCAAAGCACTGGGATCACAGGCATGAGCCACCCTGCCCAGCCTTATAAAAAGCATTTCTTGTTTTCGTCATTTAAAACATGAAACGTGCTAGGCACAGTGGCTCATGCCTGTAATCCTAGCACTCTGGGAGGCCGAAGTGGGAGGATCGTTCGAGGTCAGGAGTTCAAGACAAGCCTGAGCAAGAGCGAGACCCCGTCTCTACTAAAAAATAGAAAGAAATTATATGGACAACTAAAAATATATATATAAAAAATTAGCCGGGCATAGTGGCACATGCCTGTAGTCCCAGCGACTCGGGAGGCTAAGGCAGAAGGATCGCTTAAGCCCAGGAGTTTGAGGTTGCTGTGAGCTAGGCTGATGCCATGGCACTCGAGCCTGGGCAACAAAGCGAGACTCTGTCTCCAAAAAAAACAAAGGGAAAAAAAAGAAGCTGAAAATACTTACAGGAAAGAAATCACTGCTTAGACAAGCCAATAGGGGGATGTAAAAAGCTGAGGAAACTTCCCAAAAGCAGTCTAAAGAGCTACTGTGCACAGGGACCCAACAGGCAGTCTTCTCAGTGCCCTGCAGGCCACGACAGCGAGGGCTTCTGTGACTCACAACTCACAAGGTCCATCTCTCATGATATTTAGGTTGAAGGGCCCAATGGATGCTGCCTCTCAGATTACTGCTTCTCAGATGAAGGCATGTGGTTCCTTCATCAATTCTTCTCCTTTCCAGAATGAAAGTAAGAGCCAGGCGTGGTGGCTCATGCCTATAATCACGTGATGGACACCAAAGGCACCTGCTCCACACATACCTGCGGTCCCCACACCCTTCCCTACTCCCCTCCACTCCTGGCCATCGGCTGGCCAGCGAACCATTGCTAAGGTCAGTCTCTGATCTCAGCACCCAGCAATTGACCGATAAGCTTTGGCTGAGTGCATGAGAGGATGTGCTGCCCACTCTATGGGTCTCCTCTGTACCTAGACAGGCCCTCCCAGCACCAATGCTGCTCCATACATGCTGACCAAGCCCCAGATGCCAATCCACCATGGATTTGACCATGCCCCAACTCCCACCTTCCACATGCAACTGGCTACCTGCAGGTTCAGGCCATTGGCCAGACCTCCCTGCCCATCCCAGGGCCCTCCAGGGAAGAAAATGGCCTCGAGCTTGCTGAAGTCTCTGGACTTTATTGCAGACCAGGCCTTGGCCAAAGGCCAATGGCAGGCCTGAGCAGGCTGCCACTTGCCAACTTGGGGTGAAGGGAAAGTGGGGTGGAGGGTGTGGGGGTGGAGAGCATGGCCACCGGCAAGCTCAGCTGTAGCTGTCAGGGTCCGTGTCATCTAGCACAAAGTAGCGCTGTAGGGCAGGCTGTAGGAGCAGCGGGGGCTGTGAGTGGGCAGGCCTGGGCCAGCCCGGGGGGAAAGGCTGCACCTCCACTCGTGGCAGCGGCAGCTTCAACATCCGGATGGAGCCATCCAGGGTGCGGCCAGCATGGGACAGCATCCGGCCTGGGGTGGGCGATGCAATGAGGTGGTGGGCAGGAGTGGGGCCAGGTCAGTCTCTGCCCCCATCTCCACTCACCCCTCAATCTCATCCCAGACTTCTGAACGCTGGCCTCCTGAAGCCGGAGGATGGGGTGGTGCCTGGGAGTAAGGAGGCAGGTTCAGCCAGGCCTGGCCACTTGGCCCTTGGCCACCCGTGTCCGTGCCCCTGCCCTCACCCAGCTCACCAATGATCCTGGGTTGGTGCCACCACTGTGTTGGGTACCATCAGGGGTGGGAGTTCAGCCTCTGGGATCAAGCTATGCTGCCGTGCCCGCTGCTGCTTGCAGAATAAGTTCAGCGTGTCGATGAGGCCTAGGTCCAGTATTTGCAACTTTGACCAGTCTGCCTTCTCGAGTGGCGGTGGCCCCACAGGCAGTGTGGGCACTGAGTACAGGTCAGTGTCAGGGACTGAGGGGAAGCTCTGCAGCGTGTCCGAGAGGACACGTTGGGTGTGCTGGATGTGCATCTGCGCCAGCACCCGCTTGGTCTGGAGCTGTAGGGCAGCCAGGTCTGGCTGTGTAGGTGAGATCACCAGCAAGGGCATCTCCAAGGTCTGCAAGAGCCTCTTGGACCTGTTTGAGGTCGGCCAAGAGGTGCCCGAGGGTGTCAGCGAGGCTACTGAAGCCTGTGATGTGGTCTTCTTGGGAGAGAAAGGCTTCGAGGTACCATCTGAGACCTTGGGGAGCTCCGCAGACAATTGGGCTGCAGATGGCGGCTGCAAGGTCTCCACCTGCAGGAAGGAAGTGACCTTGCTCCTGGAGCCCCTGCACGGACACTAAAACTGCCTTCTGCCTGAGCCCCAGTCCAGGGGAGAGGCTGCCCCTCCTCTGACAAGGAGGCCAGAAATGCATCAGGCAGGAGGACTCCAGGCCCAGAGTGGGCTAGGCAAGGAGCCTGCTGGCCTCACCTGGCTCCCCCCGCCCCCAGGACTTCAGGAAAGCCTCGGAGAAGGCAAGAGTTTCCCGCAGGTGGCCCACCCAGCCCTGCCTGCCAGACCTGCAGCTGCTGGATCAGGTCCTCCAGCTTCTGGCAGCAGCGTCTACGCAGCGCAGCTTTGGAGTTGAAGTCACGGCCCAGTACCCAGGTCAGCATCTCCTTGAACAGGAAGCCCTCCGGGTCCTGAAGGCCCAGCCCGTCCAGCATCTTTCTGAGCTCTGGCCTGGGACACACACATGTGGCTTACCCAGAGGCCTCCCAGCTGGTGAGGAAGACCCAGTGGGAGCGACACTCACTGGCAGGAGGCTGGGGAGTAGAGGAAGTAGGACATGAGCTCCAGCACCACGTCTTGGGAATCCAGGGAGCAGGCCAGGAGCAGCCGCAGCGCCAGCATCACGAATTGCCTCTGAATCCAGTCCTGAGCACAGAGGAGGAAAGTGTGCTTGGTGGGTGTGGTGGGAGGAGGGCTGGGGGTGGGTCAAGGGGCGCACCTGAAGGCTGGGGGGCTGGTCCAGGTTGAGCAACTGCACGAGTGTGCTTTGCAGACGGCCTCGGAAGGTGCTGCTCACGTCAGGAAGCAGCCTCAACAGTGCACGCAGGATGTGCACGCGATCCACCCACGTGGCCTCCTTCAGCAGGCCCATGAGCAGTGAGGCCAGGCCCTCCACTGTGCCCATCTCCGGGTATGCCTGCGGGGTGGGCATGCCGAGGCCCTGGCCCCCACTCCACACCAGGTGTGCCCCTGCCCCAACCCTAGCCTGTGCTTCCTAGACACCCCCGAACCTCCAGTGTGAAGATGGGGAACAGCTTTTTGAACCAGTGCTGGCAGACGAAAAAATGCAGGAACTTGGGCAGATGCCTAAAACACTCTTCCCAGGGCAAGCGCCTTCGCTGGTACTCGGGGTGAAGGGAGGTCTTTGTCCTGGTGGCCTCATAGGGGTGCTCCAGGTCCACAGAGGTCTAGGGAGAGTGGGGGCCACTGTAGTCCCTGCCTCTCTGGGTGTCAGAGCTGAGCCCACCCTCAAAGTGGCCTGGGGGTGGAGCCGCACCTCTATGCCACCCTGTTTGCAGGAATCCAGCTGCTGAATAGCCTGTGATGTCTCAGAGCTCAGGGAAGCCAAGGCCCAGTCAGCCTCCAGGTCCAGCTCCTCCTCCCATTCCTCGTCCTCCTCCTCTTCCTCCTCCCCTAACCACTGGGTGAAATTCCTTTCCCACGGGGTGTGGAACCGCTTGCTGTGCCGCTGCAGCCACAGGTCATACTGGCTCACACCTGTCTGTAGAAGGGAGAGTACAAGATGTGGCATCTGGTGGGCTGGGGACAGTGGAGCCCTCCAGAGCCCTGCGCTGCCGCCCTAGCCAGCCCCCTTGCCTTTCGTCCTCTCTGGGAGGTGAGCTGGGCCAGGGACCTCGTGTGGCCAATCTCTGCAGGCAGCCACATCCGCTGTAGCACCACAGAGTTGGGCACGCAGCCAGGGAAGCTGATGGGACGTGGGCAGAGCTGGAGGTGGAGCACAGCAGGGGCTGAGAGCCTGAATTCTCCCAGCCCAGGCACTGCCGTCACCTCCATGACCAGCCGGCTGTGCCCACCAGGCCTCCAAGAGGTAGACTGGGCGGGCAGCCTCTACTTTCCACACACAGATGGGCAGGGAGAGCCTTGAGACACCAGGGGCCAGGGTGGTCAGTGAGGATCAGCTGTCCCAGGGAGCCTGGCACACCCATGTGTTCCCCACAGGACTCAGGCCCTAGCCCTGGAGCAGGGACATCTGTAAGAAGCATGGGGGGGATAGAGTAAGCAGGAAGGAGCTTGGCAAAGGGGGACTTGATGGTGCTTCCCAAGCCAGAAGGGTCCAGGGCCCACCTTGGTGGGTGACAGTGCCAGGCATGTGCTGGAGCAGGGGCTGAGGCCTGCCTGGACATCTGGTGTGGGCAAGGGCAGGAAGATAGTCAATTCCCCTGTATTTTGGTCCACTAAAGGACAGAGACTCTGGTCTTCCAGAAGAAGCTCAAAGGGGCTCTCCCCACCCCACACAGCACTTCCACTGGGGAGAGGGCTGTGCAGGCACAAGCAGCCAGCAGGGGCTCTGGCTTTGCCTGGTGTCTGCTCTGGAAGACCTGGAGCCCTGACTTAGGCCAGGCTCAGGCCTGGGAGGCATTCAGCTCCCAGAGCAGTAGGGAGCCCGTGTCTGCCTGAACTGGGCCTGGCAGGGGTGAAGGGTGGGTAAGGGAGGGCTACACCCTGGCCTTGTGGGCTGCAGATGGGTATGGCCCCTGGGTCAGATACTGACACAGAGGTTTGTAAGCAAAGGGAAGATGGGGTACACAATAAGTGTGACCCCTGAAGTTGGGTTCCTCTGGGGCAGTGGGGGGGTCTCACCTTATAGGGCTGTGTGGTGGCAGGAAAGAATCCCCTGAGGTTAGAGGGAGGCTCCTTGGGCCGTCTCTTCTGCAGCAGAGGGATCTGGGGACAGGACAGGGGCTCAGAGCAGAGCGCAGACCCCAGCACCCTCCCAGCTCTGCCCTCGGGTAGGCAGCACCCCACCTGCCTGGGTCCCTCACCCTGTGCTGCAGGTGGGAGGACGGTGGGTCCAGGGCCATGGTTGTCCTCTCTTGGAGCCGCTCCCACTGCAGCTGCAGATCCAGGCTGAGACCCAGGTCATCGCTCAGGGAGGAGCAGGCCAGAAGCTAAGGTGTGGGAGGAGTTATGGGGTTGGGGGGTGGAGGAAAGGTCAGGGCAGGGCAGGATCTGAGGTCAGGGTGGGGCTGGGCTTGAGGTCAGGGTAGGGGCAGGGGTGGGGCCTGAGGTCAGGGCATGGGTGGAGAGGGGCCTGAGGTGGGATGAGGAGGGGGAGGGGCAGGAGGCTCACCTGGGATGCCCTGCTATGCACCTTCCGGGAGATGGGTGGGATGGGCAAGGTGATTCTGGGAGGGCGGGCAAAGCGCTGGCCCAGGACCCTCAGGTCTTGAGGGGGCAGGGCTGTTGGTGTTGACTGGGCTTCAGTGCTGACCCCAGCCTGACAGAGACAGGGGCCAGCTCTGGGCAGGGCACACATGTCCCAGATCTCTCTCTCCATTGTGAGGGTCCCGGTGTTCCACTGCCAGGACTCCCTTCTAGACTGCACACTCTAGGAGGGGTAGGACCAGATGCTGTGTCAGAGGCCTAGGGGGTGGGGGAAGGGGCTAGGGTCAGGGCTGGGGCTGGGGGAGGCCCCAGACCCACCAGCACGCCAGAACCATAGATCAGGTGCAGATATTTGTTGAAGGCTTCCTGGCGCTGCTGCCAGGAGAGTGGGGGCTGGTCTGCTGGAACCACTAGCCCTAGCCTTAGCTGCTTAAGGTCTCGATCCCGGGCTACTAGGGCTTCCAGGTCCTGAGGTGGGGGTCAAAGGTTAACCCATTCTTCTGAGCCTTGTGACATGCTGCCCAGGCAACCACGAGGCTCCCAGGCCTGAGCCTGGGCAGGGACAGGGCCAAGGAGGACCTACCCACCTCCTTCACCACTGGCTGCTGAGTTGGTGCTGTCTCGTGGATGAAAGACAAGGCAGCACTGCAGATGGGGACAGGCACAGGTGGGACACTGGGTGGTATATCAATGGGTCAGGGCAGAGGCTGGGCTGAGGACTAGCCAGGAATGAGGATGCTGGGGCTGGGATGGGGCCTCATGGTGGGGGCACGCAGCCAGGTGCTGGCCTAGCAGGGCTGGGTGGGGGCCTCCCGATGGCTGAGCGGGCCTGCCATTAGACCTGAGGCTGGCTGCCCCGTGTAGGTTGGCAAGCCTCTGCAGCTGGGCGGAGGTCAGTGACTCCTGGCTGGTCACTGGCAGTGGAGGGTCGTCCACCATGTCAGGAGCCTTCCAGCACAGCTTCTGAGCAGGGGAAAGGAGCCTGGATCCCTGGCCTAGGGAACCAAGTCTACCTGCAGCAGCCCCACTTCATCCACCCTGTCCTCACTGCGCACCTTAACCAGGTAGGATGTGGGCAGGTAGAGCCTATGGGATACCAGGCAGAGGCGAGAGCCCAGCGCCAGCACCAGGTCCCCACTGTTGTTGCAGAAGGCCAAGGCCTGAGGTGCACCATTCAGCTGCAGGAGCCTGGAGGGGCGCCCAGGGCCAGAGTCCAGCCCCTGTTCCACAGAGGGAAACAGGCAGGGGCAAGGCCCTCTCCCCCTTCCAGCCACTGGGGCTGGTTAGGGGCACAGATAGAAAAGCCCAGCCAGCTGCCCCCCAGCCCAGCCCTCCCTTGGGCCCCAGCCCACCGCAGCAGGCGGTTCTCAGCAGTCCAGATGCGGATGGTGCAGTCCAGGCTGGAGCAGGCATACAGCCTGAGTGAGGGGCAGCAGCACAGGCCTGGGGATGGCGCTCAGGGTCAGCGGACAGAGCAGCTCGCTGGCCTGCTGGCCTAGACTCCACCTTTACTCTGCCTCTCACCAGTGATGTGGTCCATGGGGTCGTCCTGGGGCCGGTGGTCAAATCTCTGGCTGTCACCCAGGCTAAATTGCACCAGGCCATAGGTGGCACTGTCTGGGTCCTCAAAGCCTACGGTGACACGTTTGCCAAGCACACAGAGTGTCACAACTGGGTGGCAGCAAGAGAAGGTGCGCAGCAAGCTCAGGCTCTCCTCCGCGTACGGGAAGACGCGCCACATCTTCACAGTCAGGTCTCCGCCTGCAGGCAGCAGGAGCCAGGGCTGGGCCTTGGGGGTGAGAAGGGTCTCCCAGGCCGGCCACGTGGGTAGGGGAGGTACTGACCTGAAGACATGATGCTGTTCCAGGTGGATGCGATAGCGGTGACCGGGCCCGGACTGTGAGCCACAGTATGGAAGACGGTCTTTGACGAGACCCACTCGAGCACTGACAACGAACCGTCTGTGTGCCCCACCACGGGAAGGTACCTGTGGGTAGTGATGGAGCCTGTTGGTGCAGGCCCTGTCGCCACATCCACCTGGCCTGTCCACACCAGCTCCAGCACCCACCGGTTCTTGTCCTTCCAGGCCCAGGCCATGGTGCTTCGGTGCAGTTCACCCCGGTGCTGGCGCACGATCTCCCAGGAGGTGAATGCACTGCTGGGGTCTGCGAGGTGGCTATACAGGTGCAGGCAGCAGGGCTGTGGTGCCGGGGGCGGCAGCGGGCACACACGGTGCAGCACAAGCATGGGACAGCGCGCTGCGTTGGCACGCACCAGGTGCCCGGCATGCGTCAGCAGCCACAGCGCCTCGCGCGGCAGACAATAAGCCACGGCAGCTGCGCAGTCATCGGGTTCCAGCAGCAGCACGCTCACAGTGCGCCCAGTCGCAGCAGACAGTAGGCAGACCGAACCGTCAGCGCAGGCACACACGAGGCGCGTGGGCAGCCGCGGGTACACGAGCGCCGGCAACGGGGGCACCACCTGCAGATGGAGCACTGGTGCGGGCAGCTGCGCCAGCGGCGAATAGAGCTCCCGCACGCGCCACAGCTCCACGGCGCTCGTGCACAGTGAGAGCACCGGCCAACCCGGGCCCATCGGCGCCAGCAGGTGTCTCACACGCCCAGACAACGCATCCTGGCCCCAGGAGCACAGCGCCACTTCGCCAACCTGCGCTGCTGCCTGCAAGTCCCATGTGCGTAGCGTCCCATCGTGCGAGGCTGACAACACCAGGGTCGTGTTCGGGAGCACGGCCAGAGCTGTCACCGGGCCTGTGGGAGGGGCGTGGGTCACTCCAATGCACCAGAGAGAGGGAATGAGAGCTGTCAGCCCAGGTTGCAGCCAGCACAGAGGCCTGGCCAGAGCCAGTGGAAATACTGGATGGTCCAGAGCTGTTTAAGGCAGAGGATCGAGCTTGGGGTGGATAGAGAATGCGCTTTAAGACCCGCCCTGGAGCAGTGCACCTGTGTGGCCCACGAACACCATCCGGATCTGCCAGTCAGCCTCCCACACTTTCACTGTGCTGTCCCGGGAAGCCGTCACCATGGCCTCTACCTCCTTGCAGTAAGCCAGGTCCGAGATGGTACTGCGGATAGGGAATGGGGGGCCGGGGGGCAGGGGCGGCAGACTTAGCACGGCCTTGTACATGCGCAGCCTGTGCCCCTGCCGTGACCAGCTCTCGCTAGTGGACCCCCCTCACGTTTTGTGCAGATCCCTGCGCACATCTACGAGAGCCCAGGCCTGCAGATTGAAGGTGAGTACGGCTGAGCCGTAGGCTGCAAAGCAGCGCGGAGCTTCGTCGGGAGGTGCTGGTCCCAGAGCCAGACGCTTGAGCTCGCCCACTGGGCTTGGCGGCGGCTGCAGGGGTGACCCACACAGCACCAGGCGGTGACCACCTGAGCGAAATTTCCAGAGCACCAGGCTACCACCCATTTGGGCCACGAGCAGCAGCCCTTGGTCGGGCACCGGCAGGCAGCAGGTGGGTTCGCATCCTAGCGCCAAGCCCTCCCCCGGCTCGCTTAGCCACAGCAAGTTGAAGTTGGGCCCTAGGATGGCCAGCCCTGCGGGGCCCCAGCCTACAAAGCGGCCCACAGTGCCCAGCGGGCCCAGCACGGCCACCAGCCCCGTAAGTGCCACAGGCGCCGGCAGCTTCTCTTGTGCCCAACCGTCTTCTCTGTGCAGGTGCAGGAGGCCCGCGCCGTCCAGCACCACGAAGCGTCTGCCCACTGGGTCCTGCGCCACGGAGCGCAGCCCGGCTGCCACCTCCAGGCGGCGCAGTGGCTCCAGCCCGTGCGTCAAGCGGGCGACATGCAGCTCGGCTTTCTTCTCCTGCGTCGAGATGGGCACACCGGCAAGTAAGGGTTGGGACGGAGGTTACCAGGGCGGAGTCGGTGCTGGGAACCCCTGGGAGAAGGGCTAGATCTGGAAAGAGGCCTCGAGGCAGATGCCCAGGGCGAGCCGCACCTTTTCCACGATGTCGTGGAGGCCTGCGCGCAGAAGCAGCCATAGCTGGCGGGCACGGGCGCTCGGGGTCCTGGTTTGCCACCACTGGCTGCTGGTAAACAGCGGAAGGAACTGTGATGGCTCCATGAAAGACAACTCTGCGAGCAGGAGTTGGAAACGGTCACCCATGGCCTGGGGCCCCCAACCCTGGAAATTGGGGCAGCTGGAAGCCCACTTCCGAGGGCCCTTTCTGGTCGGGGACTGCCCAGGGGATTTTCATCCCCTAGAATGGAACCTGAGCCGCAACCTGCTCCCTAGCGGCACCTGGGGTAGGAGGCCAAGCCCCTCACCATTCTTTTCTGTGAGCAGCCCAGGATCTGGGAAGTCAAAGGTGTCCGCGTCATACAGATCCGGGTCCAGAATCGGGTTGTCGCCTTCTGAAAAGGGGCTGCTTGCACCCAACAGTTTTGCCTCCATTTCAGCGACTGTGGGTCCTGGCACTCAACGGCTCCCCGGCCCCAGCGGAAGCAGTGGCTGTTGCTAGGATACCAGACAACGTCGGCCACACCCACGACGCAGGCCCCACCCCCAAGCCACATCCAGGGCCACACTAAATCACAGAAACTTTTATTGGAAACGAATGAGCTGCAGCAAAGTGACACTCAGTGCACGCGGTCAAACGGGCAAGGTGGGGGGGTACAGGTGGGCGCCAGGGGCCAGCCCAAGACCAGAGCCGGTGACCGCTGGGGCCTGCTTGCAGGGCCTCAGGCCATAGGCCCTTTGGGCTGGAGTGTGCAGGCCCAGTACAAAATACAAAAATAAACTCTGTGGTCCAGCTGTCCCTGCCTCTGGCAGTTTGTTTGGGCAGGCAGGCAGTCGCTCTTTCCCCCAGGCCCCGTGCTGTCTAGTCCAGCCACAGCATGGGCAGCAGCAGCCTGTAGGGGTGAGTGGACATCCATAGGCTGGGGCCAAAGGGCCAGGCAGGGGTGGCCTTGGGCAGCGCTGGGACTGTGGCAGCGCCAGGGTCTGGCCAGCAGCTGGGGAGGCCCTGGGGCCTCTCAGGTGGGCAGGTCCAGGCATTGGTTGAAGCTGGATGAAGCTGAGGCCTCTGCTCCGCATCACATACACATCACTGGGACCCTGGGCAAGGGTTGGCATACAGCAGGCCTTGAGGAGCTACCACTGAGACCAGATAGAGGGCTGCCACCCTGTCACACCCACTACAGGTTCCAAAGACCCGGGTCACAGCCGCCATCACACACCTGTCCTCCTTGGTGCTGGTGTCCTCGGCCCCGCCCTCACTGCCTCCACCTTCTTCCTCCACTTCCTCCCCCAGTTCCATGTCCAGCTCATTGCCTGCCTCTGAGGGTGTGTAGGTGGAGCCACTGGGGGAGAAGGGGAAATCTGTCTTAGGACCGCCTACCCTAGGCCTGCCTCGCTCCAGGGAGGATGTCCAGGGAAGACAAAGTCAGGAGCAGGTGGGCACAGCTGGGGAAATTGTGTGGGCCTAACAGGGAGCTGGGGTGGGGAAGGGAGGGAGATGGTGCCCACCTGATGGAGCGGCAGCTGAAGAAGACAATTCGCTTGAGGCGCTTGTTGTAGAAGAAGTAGTTGAAGGACCAAAGGCTGCCATCCTCTCCAAAGGGATCCGAGTCTAGGTCTGGGTTATAGCTGGGAAGTGTGGGGTGAGAAGTGGCATGAGTCCCCAAGTGCCACACACACCTGGGGGGCCCACGTGCAGGGATGCCAGCCCACCTATAGATGTCACATTCTGCCAAGCAGATCTCCTCATCCACTGCATTCCACAGCTGCGGCTTCAGGGCCTTGAAGTCCTCTCGCACAGCTGAGAACAGACTGCAGTTGACTGCATTCACCACCTAGGGCAGGTCACAGTCAGGCTGACAAGGGCCCTGGAGAGCAAGCTGGACTGGGTGGAGTCCAGGGATGACCAAAAATGGGGGAGGGCAGTGGGATGGCTATGGGGCTGTGGCTCCCTTCCCTCCATCTGACCCTCACCCAACTGAGGCTGGGCTCCCGGCTGAACTCATGGCTGCGGGCTGTGCTGAAGTCATAGTCAGGTCTGAAGGACTCGTTGAGTGTGGCAATCAGGTAGAAGAGGGTCTTGCGGCTGCACTTGTCACTAAGGGGGCCCTCATCCTCACCACCTTGGCTCTTGCTCAGTCTGCAGAGACAAGTGTCAGCCCAGCCCACCACCCTACAGTCCCCCAGGGGCAGGCTCCACCTTGGCTTACCTGCTGGGGCTAAGGCCCGAAGTCTGGGGTGGGGAAAGTGCCTCCAGCACATGGGGCTGGCCCTCCTGGCAGAACTGCTTGAACATGTGTTTGTCGTCTCCTGCCATCTTACATGAGTAGCTCTCAATCCTATGGGATGCAGGCGGGACCATGGAACATTGCCTCCCAGATTTGATTCAGAGGCCAGGGCAGAGTGACCTCTGAAATGCCAGCTTCCAGAACTTCTGGCCTCACCTGCCGATGATGTGGGCATCTCCAGTCTCCACAGTCAGCTGAGAATTGATGGCCTCAAAGCTCGAGTTCTCCAACAGCTTCATGTCCTTGGGGAAGAGGTTCTGTGCTCCAGAGGAGCTAGTGCTGCCTGAAGATGTGGAAGGCCAGGCTATGGATATCTGGCCCCATGGGGCTCTGCTTTCAGCCCTCCTACCCCCGAAGCAGAGGTGCTATAAAGAAACCGAGTCTGCTTCCACACAGGTCCCCTCCCTCTCCTGGTGTGCTAGCTGATGAGATTCCCTTACCTGAGAGTGGCAAGTGCAGGCTCAAGCTCAGCCACGCCCCCTGCAAGCCGTTAAGTTCTAGGACCAGGTTGGGAGGCCTCCCTGGGATCCTCTCACCCTGGGGCTTAGTCTCTTCCTCAACATTCCCCATTCCCATGCGGAAAGGGCCCCACCCACCGTGAGGGTCATTTTGAGCCCGCGAGGGACATGACTCCCGCTGCAGTTCCCCTCAGGCCGAACTGGGCTCCTCAGCCTAGGTAAAAACTCGCATCCCAGTTGAGAACCAGGACACCTGGGGCTCTGAGACCTGCGGTCACCTGGACAGACTCTTTCCCTGTTCTGGCTACTTTCTGGCAAGGAGGAGTGGAAGCCTATAGGCTCCTCCGCTCTACTCTGCAAGAGCACGTAGTTTCTCTGGACGCTATGGAGCGAAGGGAGGCCCCGCGGAGTCCGCCAGGCCGCGCCCGCGCGCCGGGGTTAGGGGCGCCCGCCGAACAGTGGCGGAACTACAAGTCCCAGGAGGCAGCGCGCCGCGCGAGGCCTGCCGAGGGCTGCGGTTCCGGCCGCCCGAGACGGCGCGGGGCAGCGGGCTGACACCCACCTGGCTGGGTTAGGCTGACCAGGCTACGCCGGGCTGGGCCGGGCCGGGCCGCTCGGCGTCGATACCGGTGCGCAGGCGGGGCAGACTCCGCGTAACGCGGGCTCCTCAGGACCGGAGGGCGGCGCCGCGGCCTCCTCTCGGGCCGCACTGCATCCGGGGGAAGAAGCTCCGCGGCGACGTCCCGTTACTCCCGGCCCTGCCGGCCCGTCCGGGCTGCCGCCGCAACATAGCCTCGCCCCCCCGCACAGCGCCCGCCCTCGCGACCGACCTGCCGCTGACCCCCACAGAGCGCCCGGGCGAGTCAGCCAGCCACCTCCGCCTCCCCGGCCGGACAACAACAAGCGTCCGCCAGGCCCGGCCCCACGCTTCTGAATGGCTGGCTCCAGCCTCTGGGATCGGGAGCCCGAGTAGCCATTGGGGATGGTACCCGCCGCTCAGTCCTGCCTTCTACTCCCACTGGCTCAGGAGGCTGTCTGTCACTCTCCTCGCCTCCCCCCAAGCGCTCACTGGTCGCAGCCTCGTTGGCCCCGCCCCCTAGGGGCTGGCCCCTTCACCAGGGAGGCGGGGGCTGCCCGGAGCTGCTGCCGGGGGCGCGGCGTGCGGCTCTAGTGCCGCGCTGTGGTTACTCGCTGGGCTGCAGCCTCCGCCTACCCGAGCCTCTCGGGCGAAGAGGTCGCGCCCATCCTCCAATTGTGGCCGGTGCTTCAGTCCCTGATTCTTTGCCTCCAAGCACCAACTCAAACGTGACCGCCTCGGCCACCCGCCTCGGGCCGTGCTCATTCCTGGGCAAAGCAGGCGAGTCAGGCTCGGCGGGTGCGCGGCACTCAGTCCTGTCCTGGGCGCCGACGCTCTGGCTGCACCCGGAACCCCAAGCTCGAAACTCCGGTTTCCGGCCGGCAGAGGCGCTCAGCGGCCGGATCCCACGGAGGCGGGCTCGGAGGGCCGGAACCAGGCCGGACCAGAGATGGCGCCGCCCGCGGGCGGGGCGGTGGCCGGCTCGGACCCAAGCTCTGCCGCAGTGCTCCTGGCTGTGCACGCCGCAGTGAGGCCGCTGGGCTCCGGGCCGGACGCGGAGGCGCAGTTGAGGAGGCTGCAGCTGAGCGCAGACCCCGAGCGGCCGGGGCGCTTCCGGCTGGAGTTGCTGGGCGCGGGCCCCGGGGCGGTGAGTTGGGGCGGAGGGGGCACGCACTCAGTCGGATCTGCCCAGGCGGGGCGCGGAGCTCGAGGCCAGGCCCCTCTGCTTGCCAGCTGGATGTTCTTCAGCAGTTATTTTCTTTGATTCTGTTTTCTTGTACGTAAAATGGTTGTAATGTTGATGCTTCCTTTACGGGACTATTGTGAGAATTTGATAAGCGTAAAGAGCACAGGACCTTGTACGTGGCCTATAGACGTGACCTTATATTTCTTTGCTCATCATGTGTGTGGGGTGGTTCTCCCCATCCTCAGGTCAGTTTGGAGTGGCCCTTGGAGTCTGTGTCCTACACCATCCGCGGCCCCATCCAGCATGAGCTGCAGCCTCCACCAGGAGGGCCTGGAACCCTCAGCCTGCACTTCCTCAACTCTCAGGACGCCCAGCGGTGGGCAGCCCTGGTCCGAGGTACCACCGTGGAGGGACAGAATGGTCAGTGCCTTGGAGTGGATACTCATTTGGAGTAGCCCAGGCCCCTCAGTCCTGGGTGGCAAAGCTGGGCCCACCTTCCCACTCTGGGGGTCTGAAAAGGTTCCCATGAATGAGAAAGTGGAGAAAAGGAGAAGGGGTTGGGAGGCTGGAGCCTGGAATACCAGACAAGTGTGGAGAGGCAGAGCAAGCAAGGCCTGAGGCTCCAGTGAGGAGGTGGATTATCTCCAGAGCAGTGGAAGAATGACAGGCTCGGATATTTGCTGCTGAAAACTGAGACTTCTGCAGTCAGGTGGGTTGGTGTCCATAGGGCTAGAGAGAAGGATGTTTCCAGAGAGGCTTAGAAAATGAAGTTAGCTGGGCTTCACGGGTGTTTAAATGGAAGAGGTAGCAGTTGAGCCTGAGAAAGATGGAGGGACCAGGTAGTTCGGGGCTCGCTGATACAGGGCCTGTGTGGGAGGACATGGAGGTGGCTGGATTCTCACACATCTGAGCTGGAGCTGGGTCTCTGGAGAGGTGAAGATTGGGAGGAGAGGTCAACAAGGGTCACCAGAAGAAAGAGAAGAGGGTCCAGCCAGGGAGAGGAAGGACAGCTCACAAATGAGATGGAGGAAGAGCTGCCAGAGGAAGGTAGGAAGACAGACAGTGGGATGTAGGAAAGGCCTGGGCAACTCAGAGTTTAGAAAGATAAAGGGCATCTTTTCATTGTTCATTGAATCTGTGTGTCCTGCACCTGTTCTATACTAGGCACTTATGAACAAAACCTCAAATCCTTCCCTATCCTCTTTGAGCTTGTTTTTCTAGAAGGAAGGCAACATATAAGTACATTGAATTTCTGTTAAATGGTATAGGAGCAAGGGAAGGGTGCTATTTAAAATAGGGTGGCAGGGAAGGCCTCATGGAGAAGGGAACCTGTGAGTGAAATTTGAAGGTCGTGGCATGAACCATGTGGCCAAGGGAGTAGCAAACACAAAAGCCCTGAGGCAAGTGTGTGCAGGTACAGGGACTTTTGAGGCTCAGTGAGGCCAGAGCCAGGCACAGTGCTGGATGCTTGGAGGGCCCTGTTTATTTTAGTGGAGAGACAGTTCAGAATACCAAGGGCCTGTGGCCATGGTAAGAGCTGTGTCAGCATTAGGTGGGGACCCCACATTACACTGGGCTGGGCCTCAAGTGGAAAATAAGAATGGAGACAGCAACATGCCCAATTCTGTAAAGATGGCCAGGGCAGGCAGCCCAAGTGTGTTCTGAGCTGATGGTGGAGCTAGGAGAGGAGAGGTCCCTGAGTATACCAAGAAGAGGCCACCCTGACTGCAGCCTCCTGCCTCAGTGCCTGCTTTGGTTCTGCTGTGAGTCTGAGGGAGCATGCATCCCTGGCTGCCAGAAAGGGCCAGAAGAGGTGGCCTGGCTTCTGTGGAGGGAGACAAATGGGACCAAGTAGCAGAAGGGTTCAGGACTCCAGTCTCAAGGATAAGCCAAGTGCAGGTCTGCACTTGGAGTCTGGCAGGGCCCTCTGAGGGGTTTGCAAGGGTCAAAGCTGGGAGGGGAAAGTGTGGCTTGAAGTATTGCCTGAGCAGGGACCTGGCATGGACCCAGATGAGGAGGCAGGAGGCAAAGGTCCTGGGGGAAACCTGAGGGCAGAGAGGCCTGGATGGAGGCTACGGACCATCTCACATCTTCCCTCCTAGGCAGTGGCAGCTCAACCCCAGCCCTGGGCCCAGAAACATGCCCCGTTTCCCTGCCCGGCTCCCCTGAAATCCCGACACTCAAGGCCCCCCAACCTGAGGTGGACCCTCCCCAGAGCCCTGGGGACTTGATGGAGAAAGGTAAGGGCAGATAAGTTGGGGGGTTAGGGGAGATGGCCAGTGCCGAGCTATGACAGCTGTCCTTCCCTTTTCCTGTAGACGACCTGGCAAGGCGCCTGGCCCAGGCCATTGCAGGTGGGGACAAGAAAGGGGCAGCCCAAGCTGCAGCCATCATGGCCCAGCATCATGTGGCCCTCAATGTCCAGCTCCAGGAGGCCTGCTTCCCACCTGGTCCCATCAGGTAAGGCCTGGGACTTCTTCCTCACCCTGCCCTCCCAGTTTCCCCCGCTTCCATTCCCTTACCCACATTCTGCCCTAGGCTGCAGGTCACACTTGAAGATGCTGCATCTGCTACATCCTCTGCATCCTCTGCTCACGTTGTGCTACAGGTCTACCCCCACTGTACCATTGCAGCCCTCCAGGAGCAGGTGAGCACAGGGTCTAGGGAGCCCTGCTGAGGGCAGGGGACCCTGGGTGACACTGCCTGCTCTGATGCCCTGGCCCCAGGTGTTCTCTGAGTTCGGTTTCCCACCAGCTGTGCAGCGCTGGATCATAGGGCAGTGCCTGTGTGTGCCTGAGCGCAGCCTTGCTTCCTATGGGGTATGGCAAGACGGGGACCCTGCTTTCCTCTACTTGCTTTCAGCCCCTCGAGAAGCCCCAGGTCAGTCCTTGATGGGGGTAGGGTGAGGGAGGTGGAATACAGCCTGAGACAGCTCTGAGCTTCACCCCTTCCCATAGGATGCAGCCCTCAGCACCCCCAGAAGATGGATGGGGAACTAGAACACTTGTTTCCCGCATCAGTGGGAGTGCCTCGAGCCCCCCAGCCAGCCACCTCCAGCCTCCCTCAGGTGGGCAAGGGACCAGGTAGGGCAGGGATGAGCGGGGCCTGGGTGTCCATGGGCATGAGACAGCAGGGAAGCAGCAACTATCTCCCCGCCTCTTCAGCCTGGCTGGCCCTGTCCTTCCTGCACCTTCATCAACACCCCAGGCCGCCCTGGCTGTGAGATGTGTAGCACCCAAAGGCCCTGCACTTGGGACTCCCTTCCAGCAGCTTCCACCTAGCAGCCCTCAAAGGTACCGGGGGTGGGGAGTAAGGGGTGAGTGGGTGGACAAAGCATTACAAGCAGGAATGACCATCTCCCCCTTGCAGATTACAGGTCAAGCAGGGCTCTTCCTTCACAGGCCTGAAGTCTCAGCCCACTCCTGAGCTGCTCAGGGGACCACTGCTGACTGCTCACCAGAGACAGATCCACCAGGTTTGGGGGGAATGGCCACAAGCTGGAGTCATTAAAGACACTTATGAACCAGTGAGTGTCCCCTTCATGGTGTCTCTGTGCAGAGATGGATGGGGCTGAAGAGTGGACTTGGACCCCAAGTCCCAGTGGTCATGGGAACATGGCACAAGGGTCCCTTCTTCGCAGATCCCAGAGGCCTATAAGGATCCCACTGCCTGCTGACTGCTGGCCTGTGAGGTTGCTGGGTTGTTCCACATACTGAGCCCAGGCCACTGTAAGCCCTGCCCTCCAGCACTGCCCTGGTCTCCTGCTGTCCACCCTGGTCCCCCAGGCCTGTGCCCCTCCTCCTCTGCCTTCAGCCCTGTCAGCACCACCTTTCTCCCACTCAGTTTTTGCCCCTGGTAGGGTCTGGCCCCTAATTCTCTCCATTCTTCCAGCCAAGATGATAATGGAAATGGTATTTTCCTTCCCTTCTTAGGGACAAGGGATGCTCAGGAACTGGGAGTCCTGCACCAGGGCCCTGTACTACTACTACTCTCCCCTCAGATAGCTGTTGTTATGTACCTAGCTACGACCAGGTGTCTGGCTTGGACCCACCACCCAGCTGCCCTGTGAACTGCTAGGAAGTGCCATTCCATGACAGATACCCCACTGGACGCCTTCCCCACCATGTGCCCCTCTTTAGAGGATGGCACCTGCAGCTATCCAGCTAGGACACCAGGGGGACATTCCAGGTGCCCTCCTCTGCCTGGCTGATCCCTTTACATGGCTGGGAGCCATCCCAGAAACAGCTTCTGCTCTAGACCAGGCCTTTCCCTTGTTGAAATGCTGCTGAGGCTCCCAGCTGCCATTAGGATGGCGATCAAGTGTTTCAATATCAACACTGGCTACTTATTCTAACAGGTCCCTGGGCCCCTGAAGCATGTCCAGCCTGGCCAGGCCCTTTCCACCTGTGCCAGTATATACCTCACCCTGATGAGTGCTACCACTTTCTCTAACCTGCTCTCTCTGTCCCAGCTACCAGTTAGTGTAGGACAGTGCTGGCCATATTGTATGGGCATCCTGGGAGCTCCAAGGATAAGGGTCTTGGTACCAGAGTCCCCTGCAAACTTGTACTGCTTTCACATAATAGCTCAAATGTGTATGTTGAGAAACTTAATTTATTCCCATGATAGGGACTGAAGGAGGCTCCGGAGCTAGAGCCTGGCCTCCCACCCCCTTCTCTCTTGTCCCAGATGAAGAGGGTCTTAGCTGAGTGGCCAGCTGAGGCCTAAACAGGCCCGGGATGGCTCCTGGGCTGGAGGGCCTGTTCAGGCAGGATGACAGGCAGACATTGGACAGGGTCACTTGGGTGGCCGATATGCCAGCTTCCGACTCTTCAAGACTGACCATTTATGCCGCTTCATGGCGTAGACCAGGGGTAGCAGCAAGCCCATCATCATCAACATCTGGGGACAAGGCAGGCTCAGAGAAGAGAGGTAGGAGGGACCCTCCCAGCACCTGAAACCCACTTTGGCCCTTGCCCAACCCTTTCACCTTAAGCCCCATGCGTTTGCGATGGTCATGTTCTGGCTCAGATGCCCAGCGAAGGAAGGTGCACACGTCCTTGGCTACCTGGGACATGGTAGCTGGGGTGCCTGGGCCAAAGAGGAGTGGTGAGGGCTAGGGGCTCATACACCCTCAGCATACCCCCTTTTAGGAACAGAAACTGACCCCTACCCAAGGCTTCAGAAACTGACCCCTGACCCACCCCCAGGACACACAAAGGACTGTGAAGGAGCCCAAAAGCCTCCTCAGACATGCATCGACAACACCCCAGCCAAGAAGGAAGCAGGACCTCTTGGGACCAGGAATGTAGGGAAAGCATCCGGGAGGATGGGAAAAGACTCAGCTGGTCCAATCTCAGAGGGGGGCCGCTCACCATCATCAAACTCCAAGACATCAGTGTAGATGGGAGGGGCCATGCCGATGGCCTGGCCAGGGAAGTAGGGGTTGAAGTAGAGGCCTTCTCGCAGTGACACCCCAGTGGGTGGCTCACAGTAGCCAGTGAGCAGGGAGAAGACGTAGTCCTCACCACCGTGCCTAGGACCAGATCCATGGCTTCTCAGCCCCTAGCACAAGTGAGACCTTCCTCCCTCTCTCCAGCACCACCCTGTGGGGACCCCGTATACCTAGCTCGCACGATGTAGCTGAGATCAGGGGGCAACGCTCCATTGTTAGCAGCTCGAGCAGCCTCAGGGTTGGGGTATGGTTTGGGGAAGTAGTCGGACAGCTTCCCTGGACGCATGAACATCTCCCCATCCTCATTGGGACCATCTTGAACCTCCACCTGCCACCAAGAGCCTCCTCACAACCCTGCCATCCCACCTTGGTGGGAGCCCCCAGCCCTAAGTCCTCCACAGCCCATGCCCCACACACACCTCTTCAGCCAGCGCCTTAGCTTCATCCTCTGTGTAGCACACGCCCACCAGGTGGCGGTACGCAACGTAGTCCATGCTGTGGCAGGAGGAGCACACCTGCTTATATACCTGGAAACCCCTCCGGATGCTAAAGAGAGAGAGATAATTAGGGGCACCGAAGATCCCACCCCACCCACTCCACTCAGAAACTTCCCCACCCAACCAACCGCACACCTGGTGTGGTCCAAGGAAGAAAGGAGGCCACGGTGAGACCACGGAAAGCTGGGGGGGTGCAGCTCCAGGTCACTGGCACTCACAGCAGAATGCAGAGCCATGGCCAACCCTGCACCCCCTGCCGCCAGCATGCCCAGCGCTGACAGCATCACCTTCCGGCCGCGGGAAAGGCCAGACTTCGACGACAAGGATACTGCCTGCAAGATCTCCGTTCAGCGCCTGCCAGGACACCACCCAGCCCTACCTGGGGATCTGCCTCTCAACACCCACCTCTCCACCCAGCACTGGCCACCTTCTGCAGACTGCCAGAAGCACACCCTGCCCCACTACCCACCCCAGTCCTTTCCGCTGCTGACCCCTAGACTCGGCTCTGAGGAGGGGGTGTGAGAAGTGTTCTTGGATTCTGAGCCAGCGTCAGGCCAAAGTAGTCAAGGGATGCGGGAGAAGTTCAAGGTCACAAGCAGCTGCCCGAGGTCAGGCTGGGGTCACTTCAGGACGCGAGCCAGTGTGGACAGCCGGCGGCAAGAGCCGTCCTGGGGACACTCTCCGGGCAAAGCCCCCAGCCCGGACCCGGCAGCGAACCCGCTCCGCCGCCCCCCATGCTAGGGACAAAGCGCCCTACGGTTCGGAGGAATGTACGCTTGGCCCTGCTCCCGGGCGCCAAAGGTCGGCAGGCAGCGGAGACCTGGGGCGCCAGGTGGCTGAGACCGCGTCCCGGCTGCTCCGGCCCGCGCCCAAAGCCTCCCCGCCGTGACCTTCACAGGGCTGCGGGGCCGCGCGGAGGCCGGGACTAGGGACAGCGCTCACCTGAGGAGTCCGCAGCGGGAGCTGCCCGGGCCTCGCGCCGCACAGTAGACCCGGGGCACGTGCGCCCGGGAGTCCCGAGCCCCGCGGGCCCAGCACCGCCCAGCGAAGCGAAGCCGCTGCCGCCGCCATCTTGCCCCTCTTTTGCGCGCCGCCGCTCCCGTCAGCCCCTGGGGCTCCACTCGAACCCAAAACTCGCGAGAGCCGGAAGGCGCGGGGTAGACCGGGCCTGCCGGGACCCGTCCGTCAGGCTCCGGGTACCGCCTCGCTGCGCTCTTTTGGTTATCATGGAAACTGACAGTTGGGCGGGCCCCGTCGCGTCGCTGTTGCCGTGACAACGGGTTTCCCTCCGGGCATGCCAGTTTGGCTGTGTCTATGGCGGTGGACAGGCCCCGGGCCGCGAAGGGCGGCTCTCCCGGGCGCTCCCGGGGCTCTTGCGGCGGTACCGCCGGCTACAGGCAGGGCTGGCTCCGGGCAAGGGCGGGCAGTGCGGGCAGGCGGGGAGCCTCGGGGCTGCAGCGCCCACTTGTCCTGCCCGCTCTGCTGGGCCTGGCCCTGTGCTCTCCGTCATTCATTAGACAAGGATTTATTAGGCACAAATTATATCCGGAAACAGGTGCAGGAGCCATGAGCAGGACAGCCAAAGTCCCTGAAGAAACTACTGCCAGTCATCAGCCAAAAAGGACCTCTGAAAATTTTCCGCCCCTCTGCCCAATAAAAGCAAGAAATAACCAGCCAAAATTGTCAGAATCAACTTTCCCCGAACTACAGAAATTAATCAAAGGCTCTCAGCATCCCAGGGAGTATCTAAGAAAACGGATGATATCAGTAAGAACAGCGAAATTTGTGGTGTTTTAACTTTCCCTGGTCCAACCCTGCTTCCCAGGTCAGTGTAATCTTGAAAATAACATCCTACGTTCCTGGTACTGAAGGTAGCAGAATGTCCTCATTTACAAAGAACTGACGTTTTTTAACTTGTATGATGTCTCCCTGGAAGACCTCGAGTACAAGACCCACTCAGAGCTTGCCCAGTGCCAACATCCTTTTCCTGAGGCTGTTTGTGAAAGGCAATTACAGGCAAGTGTCATAACTTCACAGCTGCCTGAGGTGATGGTATAACAGTCCTGGCAAACAATAGACTAAACAAAAAGCTTAAAAGGAACAGCAAGGGAATGACATGTCCACAGGGACTTTGAAACCGGATATATTTCTGAAACTATAGGTCACATACATAAGTAGGGATGTGGGTATACTCAGGAGAGGCCTGAAAAAACCCTAAGCTCTCACCTCTGACCGACCTTGAGGCTCTGTGCAGAGGAAAGTAAAGGCTAAAGCAGGCTGGGCAGGGTGGCTCACGCCTCTAATCCCAGCACTCTGGGAGGCTGAGGTGGGAGCATTGCTTGAGGTCAGGAGTTCAAGACCAGCCTGAGCAAGAGCGAGACTCTGTCTCTACTAAAAATAGAAAAAAATTAGCTGGGCCTCATAGCACACCCCTGTAGTCCCAGCTACTCAACGAGAGGCTGAGTGGGAGGATCTCTGGAGCCCAGGAGTTTGAGGTTGCAGGGAGTTATGATGACACCACTGCACTCTATAGAGCCCAGGGTGACAGAGCCAGACCTTGTCTCAAAAAAAAAAAAAAAAAAAAAAAAGAGAAATTAAGACATTCCTAGGCCGGGTGTGGTGGCTCACATCTGTCATCCTAGCATTCTGGGAGGCCAAGGCGGGAGGATCACTTGAAGTCAGGAGTTTGAGACCAGCCTCAGCAAGAGTGAGACACCCACCCCCGCCCCGCCCCGCCCATCTCCACTAAAAGTAGAAAATTAGCTGGGCAACTAAAAGTACAAAAAATTAGCTGGGCATAGTGGTGCACGCCTGTAGTCCCAGCTACCGGGGAGGCTGAGGCAGGAGGATCACTTGAGCCCAGGAGTTTGAGGCTGCTGTGAGCTAGGCTGACACCACAGTACTCTAGCCCAGGTGACAGAGCAAGACTCCACCTCAAAAAAAAAAAAAAGACATTCCTAGATAAACTGAGACAGTTTGTCATGAGCACCCTGCCTGCCCTCCAAGATAAGACAGAAGGGTGTTCTTAGCCTGAAAGGATGCTAGACAGTAACTCAAATTCACATGAAGAAATAAAAGCACCAGAAAAGGTAACTACATAGATAAATACAAACATAAATGCATTTTTGTTTGTAACTCCTTTTTTCTCCTGGTTTTAAAACACCTGCATAAAGCAATTAATTATAAATCTATGTGCATGGGCACAAAATGTATTAATGTAAAGATATAATTTGTGACAATAACAGCAATAAGGAAGAAATGTTATATAGACATACCTATACAGGACTAACATCTTTTAATACTATTGAAATTAATTTAGTATTAATCAGACTCAGATTGTTATAAATTAAGATGTTAACTATGTCAAGGTCCATTGATTTTTTGTTTGTTTTGGTGTGGTTTTTTTTTTTTTTTTCAGACAGCATCTGGCTCTGTCACCCAGGCGGGAGTGCAGTAGCATCATCATAGCTCACCACAACCTCAAACTCCTGGGCTCAAGCAGTCCTCCTGGCTCAGCCTCTTAAGTAGCTGGGACTACAGGTGTGAGCCACCATGGCTGGCCCATGTTGTTTTAAATTTTTAAAAAAGTCAACTGTAGCCCCTAAATCAATCACTAAGAAATTAACTTTTAAAATATAGTAAAAGAAATAACAAAGGAATTAAAATGGTACACTAGAAAATATCTAACACAAAAGAAGATGATAATGAAGGAATTGCAACCCAAGGAAAAAATGTGATGTATAGAAAGTAAATAGCATATATAAATTTGTTTTGTTTTGTTTTGTTTTGAGACAGAATCTCACTCTCTTGCCTGGGCTAGAGTGCCGTGGCATCAGCCTAGCTCACAGCAACCTCAAACTCCTGGACTCAAGAGATCCTCTTGCCTCAGCCTCCCGGGTAGCTGGGACTACAGGCATGTGCCAACATGCCTGGCTAATTTTTTCTATTTTTAGTTGTTTGGCTAATTTCTTTCTATTTTTAGTAGAAATGGGGTCTCGCTCTTGCTCAGGCTGGTCTCAAACTCCTGACCTTGAGCGATCCTCCCACCTCAGCCTCCCAGAGTGCTAGGATTACAGGCGTGAGCCACTGCACCCAGCCTATAAATTATATCATATCATTAATTATATTAAATATAAATGCAAAAGGCAGATTGGCAAAATGGATAAAAAAAATCATATTCCAATTATATGGTGTCTATGAGATGCACTTCAGATTCAAAGACACAAATAAGTAAAAGTTAAAATTTGAAAAAAAATACACTATACCATCAGTAACCAAAGAGAGTTGGAGACGCTATCCTAATATCACACAATACAGACTTTATTTATTGTAAAGTCAAAGAAAGGCATTTTGTAATGGAAAAAAATAAATCCATGAAGAAGAAATAATTATAAAGATATAATTACCTAACAATAGAACCCCAAAATACATGAAGCAAAAACTTACAGAATTGAAAGAAGAAATAGATAATTCAGTGCTCACTTCGGCCGCACATATACTAAAATTGGAATGATACAGAGAAGATTAGAATGGCCCCTGTGCAAGGATGACACGCAAATTAAAAAAAAAAAGAAAGAAAGAAATAGATAATTCAACAATAATAGTTGTAGACTTCAACACTGCACTTTGAATGATGGACAACTAGACAGAAGATCAACAAAGGGAAGACTAGAACAACACTATAAGCCAACTGGACCTAGTAGACATCACTAGAATGCTCTACCCAACAACAGAAGAATATATATTCTACTTAAGTATACATGGAACATTCTCTAGGATAGACTAATTATTAGGCAATAAAAAATCCCAATAAATTTAATAGTGAAATCATACAAAGTTAGTTCCCTGATCGCAAGAGAATAAAATTATAAATAATAGAAGGAAAGTTGAGAAATTCATAAACATGTGGAAATTAAATAACATGCTTCCAAATAAGTGATGGGTTAAAGAAGAAATCACTGGAAAGAATAGAAAATACCTGGAGGTGAATGGAAACAAAAATACAACATACCGATATTGATGGGATGCAGTGAGAGCAGTGCTAAGAGGGAAATTTAGAGCCTTAAATGACTATTATTAAAAAATAAGGAAGATCTTAAATAACCTATCCTTGTATTTAAAAACTGGAAAAAGAAGACCAAACTAAACCTAAAGTAAGCAGAAGAAAACAGTAAGGAAGGAAATCATAAAATTAGAGAGATAAATAAAGAATAAAAATAGAGAAAATGAACCAAAACACAAGTGGGTTCTTTAAAAGGATGGACAAAATTGACACACCTTTAGCTAGACTAAGACAAAAAGACTTAAATTGCTAAAATCAGCAATGAAAGAGGTGACATTATGACCAATTTTATAAAAGTAAAAAGGATTATAAGGAAACACTATAAATAATTTTGTGCCAAAAATTAGATAACCTATATGAAATGGCCAAATTCCCAGAAAGACACAAGTTGACAAAACTGAATCAAGAAGAAATGGGACAGAAAAAAAAAAAAAAAGAAAGAAAAAAATGAAGAAAAAAAAAGGAATAAAATATAAAGAATAAAAAAAAAAAAAAAGAAGAAATGGAAAACCCGCCTAAACCTATAACAAGTAAACGGATTGAATTAGTAGTCAAAAAACTTCCCACAAAGAAAAGTCCAGGATAAGATGGCTTCACTGGTAAATTCTACCAAAAGTTTACTGAAGAATTAACTCCAAACCTTCACAACTCTTTCAAAGATTGGAAGAGGAGGCCAGGTGCAGTGGCTAATGCCTGTAATCCTAACACTTTGGGAGGTTGAAGTGGGAGGCTTGCTTGAGGTCAGGAGTTTGAGACCAGCCTGGGCAACACATCAAGACCCCACCTCTACAAAAAATAGAAAAATTAGCCAGGTATAGTGGCATATTCCTGTAGTCCTAGCTATTTGGCAGGCTGAGGCAGGAGAAATTACTTGAGCCCAAGAGTACAAGGCTGTAGTGAGCTATGATGACCCTACCGCACTATAGTCCAGGCAACAGAGTGAAAC
This sequence comes from Lemur catta, assembly GCF_020740605.2. NCBI lineage: Eukaryota > Metazoa > Chordata > Mammalia > Primates > Lemuridae > Lemur > Lemur catta. Next base: position 23,161,808 of record NC_059136.1, read on the forward strand.
TCTGTCGTCTCCACTGCCTGCCTCCCAAAAAAGATGAGGAAATATTTCCTAATTCATTCTTTGAGGTCAGCATTACTCTGATACCAAAAGTACAACAAAACACCATAACTAAAGTATAGTCCAGTATCCTTTGTTTTTTGTTTTTTTTTGAGACAGAGTGTCACTTTGTTGCTCTGGCTAGAGTGAGTGCCGTGGTGTCAGCCTTGCTCACAGCAACCTAAAACTCCTGGGCTTAAGCAATCCTACTGCCTCAGCCTCCTGAGTAGCTGGGACTACAGGCATGCGCCACCATGCCCGGCTAATTTTTTCTATATATACTTCAGTTGGCCAGCTAATTTGTTTCTATTTTTAGTAGAGACAGGGTCTCGCTCTTGCTCAGGCTGGTCTCGAACTCCTGACCTCGAGCGATCCACCCGCCTCGGCCTCCCAGAGTGCTAGGATTACAGGTGTGAGCCACCACGCCTGGCCAAGTATAGTCCAGTATCCTTTGTGAATACAGTATATACATAAAAAAAATTTTCAACAAAATCCTAGCAAGCCAAATCCAATGCTTACAAAATGGATTACACAACCATGACCAAGTAGGATTTCCCCCATAAATGTAAGCATAAATCAATCAATGCAAAAAAACTTAGCTAGGCACAGTGGCTTGTGCCTGTAATCCCAGCCACTTGGGAGGCTGAGGTAGGAAGCTCACTTCAGGCCAGGAGTTCGAGACCAGCCTGGGCAACAGAGTGAAACCTCACTTCTAAAAAAATTTAAAAATTAGTCGGGTGTGGGGGTGCATGCCTATACTCCCAGCTACTCTAGAGGCTGAAGCAGGAGGATCACTTTAGCCCAGGAGTTCAAGGTTGCAGTGAGCTATGATGGTACCACCACACTCCAGCCTGGGCAACAGAGTGAGACCCTGTCTCTAAAGAAAACAAAAACAAAATCAATGTACAATATCATGTTAATAAAGTAAAGGGATAGGACCATACAGTCATCACAATAGATGCAGAAAAAGCATTTGACAAAACCCAACACATTTTCATGGTTAAAAACCTCAACAAACTAGGAATACAGGAGAGCTGTCTCAACCGTAAAAGGGCATCTATGAAAATCTAACAGTAAACATAGTCAATGATGAAAGAGTGAAAGCTTTCTCCTCAAGATCAGGAGTGATGAGGATGTCTGCCTTTGCTATTCAACATTGTACAGGAGGTTCTAGCCAGGGCAATTAGGCAAGAATATGAAATAAAAGATACCTACACTTGAAAGGAATATGTATTTATTTATTTGAGACAGAGTCTTGCTCTGTTGCCTGGGCTAGAGTGCTGTGGCGTCAGCCTGGCTCACAGCAACCTCAAACTCCTGGGCTCAAGCAATCCTCCTGCCTCCCGAGTAGCTGGGACTACAGGTATGTGCCACCATGCCCGGCTAATTTTTTTCTATATGTATTTTTAGCTGTCCAGGTCATTTCTTTATATTTTTTTAGTAGAGACGGGGTCTCACTCTTCCTCAGGCTGGTCTCGACCTCATGACCTCGAGCGATCCTCTCGTCTCAGCCTCCCAGAGTGCTAGGATTACAGGCGTGAGCCACTGCACCCAGCCTGAAAGGAACATTTAAAACTATTTCTATGTACAGATGACATAATCTTTCATAAATAGAGAAAATCCAAAATAATGCACACATACACAAACTATTAGAGGTTATAAATTAGGCAAGCAAAGCTGCTTGATTCAAGATCAGTATACAGAAATTAGCTATATTTTATATACTGGCAATGAACAATCCGAAAATGAAATTAAGAAAACAATCCAATTATAATAGCATCAAAAAAAAAGCATTTAGGAATAAATTTAACAAAAGAAGTGCAAGACTTGTACACTGAATATTATAAAACATAATAAAAAGAAATTAAAGACCTAAATAAATGTAAAGATATCTCATATTCATGAATTAGAAAACTTAGTAGGGCTAAAATGGAAATACTCCCCAAAGTAATCAATGTACAAATTCAATGCAATCCCTACCAAAATTTCAGTGGCTCGGCTGGATGCGGTGGCACACGCCTATAATTCCAGCAATTTGGGAGGCTGAGACAGATGGAGCACTTGATGTCAGGAGTTTGAGACCACCCTGGGAAAGATAGTGAGACCCCGTCTCTACAAAAAATAGAAAAACTAGCCAGGCATAGTGGCATGTGCCTGTAGTCCCAGCTACTTGGGAGGCTGAGGCAGGAGGATTGCTTGACCCCAGGAGTTTGAGTTTGCAGTGAACTATGGTCATGCCACTACATGACTGTCTCAAAAAAAAAAAAAAAAAAAAAAAGAAAGAAAGAAAGAAAAGAAAGAAAGAAAAAGAAAAGATTCAATGGCCTTTTTTGCAGAAATGGACAAGCTGATCCTAGAGTCATATGGAAATGCAAGAGACCTAGAATAGTCAAAACAATCTTGAAAATGAAGAACAAAGTTGGAAGGCACATACATCCCATCCCAATTTCAAAACTTACTACAAACCTAAATAATCAAGACTGTGTGCTATTGACATAAGGATAGACATATAGATCAACAGAATAGAATTGAGAGTCCAGAAATAAAATCTATGACCATACATCTATGGTCAATCGATTTTTGACAAGGGTACTAAGACCAATGGGGAAAGAACAGTCTCTCAAAGAAATGGTGGTGTGACAACTGGATATCCAAATGTAAAGGAATGGAGTTGGCCCCTTACCTCACACCATTTACAAAAATTAACTGATAATTGATCAATGATCTAAGTCTAAAACCTAAAACCATAAAACTCTTAGAAGAAAACACAAGCATAAATCTTTGTGACCTTGAATTAGGCAATGGTTATTTAGATAGGACATGAAAAGCACAAGCAACCAAAGATACACTAATACATTGGATTTCCTCAAAATTAAAAACTTTTGTACAGATGATTCCAGATAGCGAGGAAAAAAGAAAAAAAAAACTTTTGTGCATCAAAGTACATTATCAAAAAAGCAAAAAGATAACTCAGAGAATGGGAGAAAATGTCTTAAAAGGATCTAGTAAAACTTGACAAAATAACCCAAGAAAAAATGGGTTAGATAGTTCTATAAATATACACAAATTGCCAATAATTGCATGAAATGATGCTCAACTTCATTGATCATTAGTTAAATGTAAATCAAAACTACAGTAAGCCAGCCTGAGCAAGAGCAAGACCCCATCTCTACTAAAAAATAGAAACAAATTAGCTGGCCAACTAAAAATATATATAGAAAAAATTAGCCTGGCATGGTGGCGCATGCCTATAGTCCTAGCTACTCGAGAGGCTGAAGCAGTAGGATTGCTTGAGCCCAGAGGTCTGAGGTTGCTGTGAGCTAGGCTGATGCCACGGCACTCTAGCCTGTGCAACAGAGCAAGACTCTGTCTCAAAAAAAAAAAAAAAAAAAAAAACTACAGTGAGATACCACTTCACATCCACTAGGATGGCTATAATCTACAAGACAGACAACAAGCATCAAAGAGAATATAGAGAAATTGGAACTCCCCTACACTGATTGTGAGAATTTCAAATGGGACAGCTGCTTTGGAAAATGGTTTGGTAGTTCTTCACAATTTTTTTTTTTTTTTTGAGACACAGTCTTACTCTGTTGTCTGGGCTAGAGTGCAGTGGCACAGTCATAGCTCACTGCAGCCCCAAACTCTTGGGCTCAAGTGATCCTCCTGACCCAGCCTCCCGAGTAGCTGGACTAGAAGTGTGTGGCACTATGCCTGGGTAATTTTTCTATTTTTTGTAGAGATGGGGGTCATGCTATGTTGCCCAGGCTGGTCTCAAACTGCTGACTCCAAGTGATCCCAATTTGGCTTCTCAAAGTGCTGGGATTGTAGGTGTGAGCCACTGCACCCTGCCTTTCACATTAAACACAGAGTTACTATATGACCCATTAACTCACCCCTAGGTATACACCAGAAGAAATGAAAACATGTCCACACAAAAGCTTGTGCATGTTTATAGTAGCATTATTTATAGTAGCCAAAAAAACAGAAACCGCAACGACCTTCACTCATGAATAGACAGATAAAATGTGGTGTATCCATATAAGCAATGTTATTCAGCCCTAAAAATGAAGTACAGTATGGATGAACCTTGGAAACACCATGCTAAGTGAAAGAAGCCAGTTACAAAAGCCCACATATGGACGATTCCATTTCTATGAAACTCCAGAGTAGGTAAATCTACAGAGACAGAAAGTAGATCAATGGTGCCAAAGGCTAGGAGGGTATAGGAATGGGGAGACTGTGAGCAGAGGGTTTCTTCTGGGGGCGATAAAAACGTTCCAAATGTAGGAAGTGGTCACATAGGCCTTGGAGACCAAGGTGAGGAGTTTGACTCTATCCTGGGAGTGCTGGGTAGCCCCTGGAGTCTTGCACTCAGCCTAGTGTTACAGAGCTCTGTGGCTGCTGAGTGGGCACCAAGGAGATAGCTGTGGCCTGGAAGCAGCAGGGCAGCCATGGCAGGTGGCCACAGACAAATCTCCCCTGCCTGTCTTAACCAAGGAGAGCCCTGTGGGATGCCCACCCAGGAGGCACTTCTAGGAGCACTAAGAGGTGGGGGAAAATCAGCAGCACTAGGATTGAGGCTCAAGGTCTCTATGCAGCCTCAGAAAAAGTGACCAGAGGTCCCAACCTTGGGGATGAGTGGGCTGAAGACAGGCAAGTTCATGACAAGGCCGCTAGTCACAATGGGGTCCTCATATCCCCCTTCTCCGCTGAGCCCTGATGATGCCAGACACATAGAGAACATATGCCCCACCCAACAGAGTTCAGTGTTTCCTCAGAGACCCCAGAAAGAAACCCTCTGGGTGCTGACCCTGGTAGGAGCTCACCAGCTGATCTCCCCACTGTGGAGTCCTGTCAACAAGACCTCCCTGTCACCAAGGTCCCTGTGTTCAGGGGAGCCTCCCATGGGAAGACATCCTCCTTGGGACTTCCCAGACCACACATTATTGAGGAACACTGCACTGAAAGGACACTGGCCCTCTCAGTTGATTCTAATAGATTCTTTGGCTTCTCCAGGCAGAGTGGTTCTGACTTCCTTTCTGACACTGAGGCACCTTTGTCTTCCAGTGATTAGGAGGTCTTTCCACCAGTGGCACCAAGGTCTCTGACATGGCCTTGGTGTCTCCAAAAGGGAACCCTTTGCTTTTTTCTCTCCTCCAGAACAGACGTGGGTCTTCCCAGTTCCTTTCAGGGGTCTTAGCACAAAAACCTACTGCTCTCTGTCCTAGCCTGTTGGTACTCCCACCATGGGGCTCTTGTTCCCCATGCCTGCCTGCTCCTGGGTGCTGGCTGGGCTCTGCCATGCTGCCCCTGTGCTGCCTGCCCTGCCCCTCATGGGCACCTTGCCTGGGCTAGTTCCAACTCGGAGAAAGCCGGGCAAGGTGCTCCTCCCTGCTTCATCCCAAGCCCACACCAAGGTTCTAGCCTTGGCATGTACTGTACCCTGGGCATCCTCTGCAGGGCTTCAGCTCCAGTCCCTTTGCCCTCTTGGCCCTAGCAGTAAAGATGGTGTTGTGTGGTCTCTGGGTGCCTGAGCCACCATCAGGTCCCCAAGCCTCAGCCATGGTGTTTTTTTCCTCCCCAACACCATGCCTGGCACACACCAAATAGCAGTGTGTAGAGCCCTCTGGGCCTAAGCGGTACCCTCCAGGGCTAAGAGTATGTACTCAGAGCCAGGGCAGGGTCTGCACTTGCCCCTTCACAGAGCCCAAGGCCCGGGGCCAGTTGGGCCCAGTGTCCACACAAGGCTCTCCTCCCAGCACTGATGCAACTGGTCTCCCACTCCACACCAGCAGTGCCCTGGCTGGGAGAGATGCTATCCAGTAATTAGACCAGAGCAGCCCCTTCCATGGAAAAGGCATGAGGGATGCCAAGCCCTGCAGGCAGAGGCTTCCCACCCTGCACCCTGAGGCCCCACACGGACAGTGGGCCAGGAGCCCAAACAACAGCTGAAACAGATACTTGTTTATTTCCCAGGAAGGAGGAAGAATAGAGTGCTTGAGGCAGGCAGACCTCACTTCCAGAAGAGCACATTCCAGAAGAGCAGCCAGCAGGGGTAGAGGCCCAGGGCCAGCAGCGGGAAGAGCAGGGCACCGTAGGTGTAGTGCTCCAGGACACCCTGGGCCAGTGCCGCCAGGAAGAGCTGCCAGCCCTCGGCTATCGACAGCGGTGCCTCCTGTAGCTCCCGCCACAGGAACAGGCTGCCCAAGAGTGTGGCTGCTGGGCCTGTCAGTACCAGCAGAGCAGCATAGAGGGGCCTGGGTGAGAGAGCAACATTAGGGCAGGCTCTGCAGTGGGGTTATGGGCACCAAGTAGAGTAGAAGGGGTACTGAATGAGGGTGGGCTCTGAGTTAAGGGGCACAGGTGTGGGGGAGGTAGGGGCTGACCCGCACATACCGGGGCCCATGAGGCTCGGTGAGTGCAGCAGCAGGCACCATAGTGGCGGCCAACAGGAAGCCCAGTGAGAAGTTGGTAAGGGCAATGCAGCCCAGCTGTAGTGCTAGGTAGATCAGGGCCACCAGCTTCAGTGCCATCCAGCCCCTGTCTGGGGCCTGTGTGCTTACCACCCTACAAAGCAAGGGGCTCACAGGCAACTGCTTGTATGCCCAGGCCCCTACCCCCACCTGCCCAGCCCAGACTCTCACCGGTGGGTTTTGTGGGGAAGGGCCAGGCCGGCCACGTAAATTGCCAGCAGCGTCAGCACCACAGCCTCGGCCTCACCCACTGGGAAGTGCTGGGTGGCCACATGTTGGCCCAGCACTGGCAAGATGTAGAGGGCCAGTCCCATGGCCTGAGAGACCAGCAGGGGTGCCACAAGCGAGGCCAGCCCCACACCCTGCAGGACACATGGGCTCCTGGAGATGGGGCCAGGGGACCCCCAAGGACCCTTACCACCACCCACTAGCTGAAGCTAAGCACCATTCAGGACCCCAGAATCCCACCCCAACCACAGAAGGAGCTGCCATCACCTGTGCTGGGGGGAGGGGGGCACTGGGTCCAGGCCCTCCCCCAGCCTCAAGGCCCACTCCGGCCTCGTGTAGTTGCATCCACAGTTCCAAAGCGTGGCCCAGTCAAGGACCCCACAAGAGGTGTGATGGGCTCTGCAGGGTAGGGGACCCAGGGCACACCCGCACTCCCCCACCCTCAAAGCAGGATGGAGAACTCTTCCCAACCTAGAAGGGACCCAAGACTAGTCACAAGCAGATAGCCAGGGAGGATATCTTCAAACCAAGGACCAGGAGCAAAAAGCCGGCGGCGGGCATGTAGAGGCCGATGGAGACGAAGCGGGATAGAGCAAGGAGTAGGTAGAGGAAAAAGGACTGGTGCAGGCGCTCTAGGAGGTGGTTGAGCTTCCGGAACATGCCCTCCAAAGCCCTGTTGGGTGTGGGGTGGGGTCACAGTCAACCAGATCCCCCAGGTCATTTCTACCCCACCAACGATGGACACTGCTGAGCATGGAAAGAGAAGACCAGAGGCTACTTACTTGCCCACAGCCACGAGATCATACTTGTACTGGCGGAAGCTATTGATGCCACGCAGAGTTAGGGCCTCCACGCGGTAGCGCAGGAAGAGGCCGTGGGGACCATGGGGGCAGCCAGAGGCCTGCTGCAGAACCATGAGCAACAGTGTCTGCAGGCCCTGCAGTGGCCCATCCAGTGATGTCCAGTCTTGGGGCTGCAGCTTTAAAGGTGGGGACAGAATCAGATAATGCCCTCCACACAGGCCTGGTACCCCCCAGACAGGCAGTCCCACCTTGCCCTGCAATGTGCACAGCAACCCCCCTTTCTGGCAGAAGGTCTGGAAGAGGTTGAGCAGGTCAAGGTTGGGCAACTGCCCGTTGAGGCCCTCCACAGCCACGTCGAGGCTGGTGACCACATCACTGCTCAGCTCCAGGGCCACGGCAGCCTGGATGGCCCCAGCCCGGCCCTGCAAGGGAGATGACTGCATGCCTGTAGGGGCAAGGAGATGAATACCAATGGGTGGGCTAATGAGGTCAGTGGCCCTGAAAGAGGAACCAGGGCAGGACAAGAGCACGTACCAGTGACATTGACATCGTGGTAGGCTTCAAGCCAAGCCTCAGTGCCGAGAAGGTCATGTTCTGTCACCAGGAAGATGATATCTTTGGCCCAGTAAATCTGCCCTGGAGACCAGAAGCAGGGTGAGCGGGGCCTGGGGCACTGGCCAAACCCTCCTTGGCCAGCAGCCCCTGAGGCTCACCCCGGAAGTGGGCAGCCAGTGCCAGCAGCAGCCCCACAGCCTGGGTGTTGGTAGAGTCGGAGCCACAGGGCACAGTGAACACGAGGGACTCAGTGCTAGCAGCACGGGGGGCCCGCAGGATGCCGTACACGTTGGTGCCTGACACCATCTGGATGTAGTATTGGTGAGAGTGAGCTTCAGCGCAACCCTACAACACAGGGCTGAAGCCTCCCAATCCCCACCCCCGTTTTTCTGGCCCTACATCACCCACCAGGGATTTCCCTCGCCCCAGATCATCCCTCCCATCAAGCTTCCTGGCCCCAAAACATCCTCCAACATGATTCCAAGCCCAGACCACCCCTCCAAGGTGCTTTTTGGCCCCAAGCACAACTACCCCCCTTTCCAATACATAGCGTTCATGGGTTTCATCCGGGAAGGGCAGTTTCCGGGAGAAACTCTGCGTGTAGACCTCCAGCCCTACTGACCGCATCGTCCGCTCCAGCCAGGCCACTGGCAGAGCCCTGGAAACAAAGAGAGCTTCTGAGCAGAGCTCCCTGGCTTTGGCCACCACTACTTCCCCCATACCCATTGCTTTGCCGCTCACCCCGACTTCCTGCGGTAGGCAGCGAAGTCCCGAGCAAAGCTCCGGGCGCGGTCTCCGCCCACAAACTGCTCCTCCACCATAGTGGAGCCCATGGCGTTCTCCGACATGTAAGTGCGCTGGGTCAGCGGCGGGAAAGCCAGCGCCAAGAACCAGGCGATGCCCGCCACATAGCTCAGCACGCTGTGAGAAAGAGGACGGAGAGGGCCACCGGAGTATTAGAGAGGCAAGGGACGCCGGCCCGTGGCCTCAAACTCTGCACCAGGGGTCGAATGGGCGGGTCTGAGGGACTTAGTCCCAGAGTCCGAGCTCGGGATGCCGGACGGAGGAGCTGAGCCCCAGGCCTGGAACCCTGAGTGATGCCGGCGGTGGGAGGGGGCGGGCGCGGGCAGCCAGAGAGGCCCCGGTCCTGTGAGTGGGGCCAGCGAGCGACCAGCGGCAGCTCGAGCCCGAGACCCTCGGGGTCCCGCCTCACCAGAGCGGCGCGTTGAGGCGCAGCACGAGGCGGGCGAGCGCGCGTCGGCGCACCGGGTCCGACAGGAGGCCCATGACAGGGCGAGGAAGCCCCAGGCGCTCTCCCGCCGCCAGCTAGAGCAGCCAAGCCCGCGCAACGCTCGGGCCAGACCCGGGAACCCGTTCCCACCCACACTTCCGGTCCCAGGGAACCCCCCCCCCCCGGGCCGGTGCGCATGCCCAGGACAGAGGTCGCGCCCCGCCTCCGTCCCATCAACGCGCATGCCCAGAGCAGCGGTCGGCCCGAGAGCTGCGGGCGTGAGCAGCGTACGGGGGCGGTGCTGGTGCGCCGGCTGGCCAGAGACTGGGGACCGTGTTTCGGAGTCCGCTGGGAGCACCTCCGGGAGGGTCGGACCCGCCACGCACGGCGCTGGAAAGGGGCAGGCAGGTGGCCTCACAGCCAGAGGAGAGCAGTGAAGATGCCCTACCCCAGGCCAGGCCGCTCGGGGGCAGCCAGAAAGCGCCAGGTGCAAGGCTGGCAGAAGAGTCAGAGGTGATGAGCAGGGCAGTGGGTGGTGGTCAGAGTGTGGATGCCAAGCAAGACTGAATGTTTGGAGCGGGTGCGAAGTAAGGGACCTTCCTTGAACTGAGAGGCTTAGAACCATTCCTACAGATGTCAGGCACCAAAAATGACAATGGGTGTCCGAGTGGAGTCACAGCATGAGCCCACTACTGGAGGTTATCAAGATCAGAAGATGACTGCAGGGAAGAAAATGCTGATAGTACTACTGGCCAAAATGGTCATCAGTGGAGCTGGGGTGTGTGCAATAGAAAGTGGGGAGCATACTGCCCCTGTCCAGGCCAGGAAGTCCCTGGCACATTAGGGGAGAAGTAGCCCCTGGGTTTGGGCTGCAGGGGGTGGAAGTCAGGGCTCCAGCAGGTCTGAGAGCAGGAGGTGCATGAAGGAAGACAGTGCCGTGGGGGGGGGGGCGGGGGGCGCAGGGTCCGAGGTGAGGAAAAACTCCAGGACAGGTGTCTATTATGTCTTTAGAGCCCAAGGTTAAGTGCCAGAAAGGCCCAAGGGGCTCCAAGACACAGTGCATAGGATGTAGGACATAGCCCCCCACATCTCTATGGGGGGTACCCATAGCCAGCTTTGTTCACCCTCAGCCCTTGTGCTCAGGACCCTGGATGTGTTGGGGTGAGCATAACAGACTCCTCAGTCTGAAGGCCTGGTTCAATTTGCCAGACCCCCACCTCACTGCTCAGTGGCCTTGAGCCCTTCCTGGCACATGCTGCTCTTTCCACCTAGGGACTCCCTCACGCCAAACCCCTACTCCACCTTCCTCTTCAGGGTTTGAATCCTGAGGCTACAAAGAGTATGCATGTAGTTCATGTGGCGGGGGGCAGCTCCTGGTCACGCTCAGGAGCCAGCACCAGGCCAGGCTCTGTAGGGTTCTGCACTGTTCTGGAAGTGCTGGAGGGAGATCAAAGCACAGTGAGGGGTGTATGAGCATTAGAACAGGGCTTTATTCTGGAGGGCTGGGTACTCAGTCTCCCAGCAAGATAGAGGCTTCACGCACATGCTGCCGGACCACACGGTCCAACAAGGTGTGCACATCTCGGGCAGCCTGGGCAGCGGCCTCTAGCACCCGCTCTAGGTGGTCCTCATGCAGCCGGGCTTCCATCTCAAGCAATGCAATCTGGCCTGCAGCTGGCAACAAGGCCAGGGCCAGCTGAGGGCCACCAGCTGCTTCCTCCACATGGCTGAGGTCTGCCAGGGCTGTGCCATCCACAAAGCCAGCTGAGCACGCACATACAAAGTCTTTCATGGGTATCCCAGCATCCAGCACTGCCAATGTGGCTGCATTCACACAAGCTGCATAGGTTCCACCATCTGCCTGCAGCACCTGCAGGAACCGCCCCAGGGGCATCAGTCCATCAGACTGCCACCCCCACCTTCTTCTATCACACCCTTCCCTACCAGGATTGAGGGCTACAGCCGGCTCACCTGCACATAGATGTCAATCTGGGAACGTGGGTGCAGCTGTGTGAGGATGGCTGCCTCGAACGTCTGGCGTAGTTGCAGGCCCATCTCACAGGATTTACGGTCCCCGTGTGGCCGTCGCTTGCGCTCACCTGTGCTGAAAGTTGCTGAACTATACTGACAGTTCACCAGGGCCCGGTCAGGCAGGGCTCGAGCGCGGGAGCCCCGGATCTGGAGGAGGAAGGACATGTAAGCCAGGCACACTGCTCCCAGCTCATAGTCCCCAGTCCTCTGCGGCTCAGCGTTTCTCTTCTCCCTCCACTTCCAATGTCTCAGCAACCCTCCAAAACAGAACCAAGCGAGGGCCACTTGCCAACCACCTCTGGCATGCAGTCTTTTAACTGGCTTCCTTGTACTCATCCTTGCCCCATTCCCTCCCAACCCATGTTTGCAAGTGTCATGTCTGATTCTGTCTCACTTATATACAAATCTTACTTACTTTCCAAAGGCTTCCCATTACGTGTGTAATAAAATCACAAATCCTTCCCCTGCTCTACAATGCACTGAGTCCTCACCTCCCTGGAAACCCTCAACCCTATTTGGAATTCTACCCCCACTCGCTACCAGTGCCGTGCTTGTTTTCACCCCTGTGGCATTCACCCTCCTGGATCTCTCAGCTTAGAAAGCAAAGTTCCCACGCTTATGCGCTAAGCAAACATTTTTTTCAATGTCTTTGCCAGTCAGGCACTGTTACCGCGCTGGAAACACAGCAGTAAAACCGGACAGTTAGTCCCGGTGCTCAGGGACGTTTACGTTCCAGTGGGCGGAAACAAAGGGAGGGGGGGATTAAGCAAAATTGACGTTTGAGGTGGTAGGTGCAGAAAAGCAAGGAAATGTTTATTGTAGAAAGGGGATCTGCCACGTGGATAAGGTGGACTGGGGAGGCGTCATACGGAGCTTAACGTCGGAGTGGAGAGCTGAGAGGAGAGGAAGCGAGTGGGAGAGTGCTTGGCGTGGCGAGGAGCCGCAAAGAGGAAGGTAGGCGCAGGGACAGGGACCGATAAAAAAGGGACCACCGCGCAGTACACTGTAAGGACTATGGCGTTGACTCCGAGTGAGATGCGGCACTGAGCAACTGCTGCGTGAACAGAGACGCACCGACCGTCGCCTCCCACGCCTCCGAGCCTCAGGCAGCCCGGCAGCCCCGTGGCAGCCGCAGTTCCCGCCGCAGCGCGATTCTTCCTCCCGGCCCCGCAAGTTGCCCGGTTCGCGCACGGCCACTCGCCTCGTGCGGCCCATAGACCACCGCCAGCGCCTTGGTGTTGCCCTGCTCAATGTAGGCCGAGCCGTCAGCCTGCGCGAACACGCCCATGCGCGCCTGGATCTTGCGCAGCTCCCCAGCACGCCGCCCGTCTACCCGGTAGCCCTGGTCCGACAACAGCTCCAGCCCCGCCATGCCGCCCGAGGGTCAGCCCCTCTCTCTGTCCTTACAGACAACTACAGCTACCGGAGGCCCGGGGATCGCAACTTCCGCCTGTTCGCCCCCACTTCCGGTTCCGGAGACATGCGACTTCCGGCGGTCAGTCCACACTTCCGGTCCTGAGGAGGGGAGCTCCGGCGAAGGCCTCATTCCTGGCCTCGAAAGTCTGCTCGCCTTTGCTTCCCTTTGAGCCTCCTGGAGTCTGCTCCAAGGGTCGCCGCGAGGCAGCGCCTGCTGAAGGGAAGCGCAGGTCTCTGTCTCCGTCCTTTCGCGGCCATAAATGCATTCGTTCTCCCAGCTGGGACGCATCCTCTGTTCTCTTGTTTTGTTACCACTTAGTTTTTACAGTTGTCTTTTCAAAAAATAATCTTGTCTGAAATAAGAACAGGGCAAAAAAAAAAAAAAAAAAAAAAAAAGGAAGAAAATCTAATAGGAATAAATTTATTAAAACACTTTAAAAACTAAAAAAACCAGACAGGGTTTATATTACACATACATATGATCATATTTTTTTTTGACCCGAACAAAAATCTAGCTATTTTTTTTTTATTTCAGCATATTATGGGGGTACAAAAGTTTAGCTTACATATATTGCCCTTGCCCCACCCCCATCAGAGCTTCAAGCGTGCCCATCCCCTAAATGGTGTGCATCGTACTCATTATGTATGTATACATCCATCCCCCCCCCACATCTGCCCAACACCCGATTAATGTTATTCCTGAATGTGCTCTTAGGTGATGATCAGTGAAACCAATCTGATGGTGAGTACATGTGGTGCTTATTTTTCCATTCTTGGGATACTTAGTAGAATGGGTTCCAGCTCTATCCAGGAAAATATAAGAGGTGCTATATCACCATTGTTTCTTATAGCTGAGTAGTACTCCATGGTATACATATACCACATTTTATTAATCCACTCATGTATTGATGGGCACTTGGGTTGTTTCCATATCTTTGCAATTGTGAATTGTGCTGCTGTAAACATTCGAGTGCAGATGTCTTTTTTATAGAATGTCTTTTGTTCTTTTGGGTAGATGCCCAATAATGGGATTGCTGGATCAAATGGGAGGTCTACTTGTATCTGTTTAAGGTATCTCCATATTGCTTTCCACAGAGGTTGCACTAGTTTGCAGTCTCACCAGCAGTGTATGAGTGTTCCTGTCTCTCCACATCCACACCAACATTTATTGTTTTGGAACTTTTTGATAAAGGCCATTCTCATTGGAGATAAGTGATATCTCACTGTGGTTTTGATTTGCATTTCCCTGATGATTAGAGATGCTAAGCATTTTTTTCATATGTTTGTTGACCATATTTCTGTCTTCTTTTGAAAAATTTCTAATCATGTCCTTTGCCCACTTTTTGATAGGGTTGTTTGAGTTTTTCTTGCTGGTTTTCCTGAATTCTAAATAGATTCTAGTTATCAGCCCTTTATCGGATGTGTAGCATGCGAAAATTTTTTCCCATTCTGTAGGTTGTCTGTTTCCTCTCATGACAGTTTCTTTGGCTGTGCGGAAGCGGTCTTCATAAATTCTTTGACTAGCCCAATGTCTACAAGAGTTTTTCCTACATTTTCTTCTAGAATTCTAATAGTTTCACACCTTAGGTTTAAGTATGTTATCCACTGTGATTTGATTTTTGTGAGAGGTGAAAGGTGCAGGTCTTGTTTCAGTCTTCTACATGTGGCTATCCAGTTTTCCCAGCACTATTTATTGAATAAGGAATCTTTTCCCCAGTGTATGTTTTTGTCTGCTTTGTCAAAGATTAGATGGCTATATGAGGATGGTTTTATATCTGGATTCTCAGTTCTGTTCCACTCGTCTGTGTCTCTGTTCTTGTGCCAATACCAAGCTGATTTAATAACCACAGCCTTATAGTATAGTTTGAACTCTGGTAAATTAATACCTCCCATTTTGTTCTTATTGCCTAAAATTGCTTTTGCTAAATGGGGTCTTTTCTGGTTCCATACAAAACATAAAATTATTTTTTCTATATCTGTGAAAAATGATATTGGTAATTTAATAGGGATTGCATTGAATCTGTAGATCACTTTGGGTAGTATAGACATGTTAACAATGTTGATTCTTCCGAATATGATCATATTCTTTGTTGGGCAGTTTTAACTTTCTTCATTCTCTTGGTTCTGTCCACACGTCTCTCCCTGACAACCTTAAGCTAATAAATATTTTTTTCCATACTCATCTTATTACATACAAATCATACGCAAATACATGCAATTGTACACATACAGCTATCCAGAGGCTTTTGGAATTCTGAGAGTCTTGTTTTGTTCTGTTTGAGACAGGGCCTCACACTGTTGCCCAGGCTAGAGTACAGTGGTGTCATCATAGCTCACTGTAGCCTCAAAGTCCTAGGCTCAAGTGATCCTCCTGTCTCAGGCTCCCGAGTACCTGGGACTACAGGTGCAAGCCATCACACCCAGCAAATTTTTCTATTTTTAGTAGAGACAGGTCTTGCTCTTGCTCAGGCTGGTCTCCAACTCCTGACTTCAAGCAGTTCTCCTGCCTTGACCTCCCAAAGTGCTGGGATTTACAGGCATGAGCCACAGTGACTGGCCTGATTGTTTTTTTTTAATGGTATCGTTTCATACATACTTATTTGTGTTTTTTTACTTTAAAAATACCTTATGAAATCCCTCCACATAATCCTGTGGAGCTCTCATTTTTTGCTGGCTGCTTGATAGCCATGGAGTGGATTTATCAGGATGTGTTTCCACCGCTGCCCCACAGTGGACAGTTGGTGTGTGTCCATGAGCTTATATTTGGGGGATGGAACCCCAGGAATACAGTTTCTGAGTGAAGGCTATAAGTGTAAGAATGTGAGTTTCTTTTTTCTTCCTCACCAAGAGTAACTTATGGTTTTAAAAATAAACTGCCAGCCTGCACTGTTACTGACATTGTGTTGTTCCTCTTATATTTATTTTCTGGCCTTGGTGTATTCCAGCCTGTTATGCCTATCCAGTCCAGTGGAAAAGTGAAGGAGACTTTCCTCCCCAGGTGTCTTCTGGCTCCATGGACCTGTTTCCCAGTGGTCACCAGCAGGTAGTTCATTTCCCTGCTACCAGGTTCCATAATTGAGCCCTTTCTGAGCTTTTAGGAAGTGACATTCCCCCGCTCCAAGTTTGAAAGTGAAGGATGACTCCAGTGGCTTTCAACACTGACCAAGAGGAGAAGAGGCACTGAGGACTCCTAGGGCAGTGACCAGGCCCATGTCCCAGCATGGCCCACACCTGGCACCTCTCAGTTCCTCTCGTACCCTCCCATTACATCGAGTCCTACACTGCAATCAAATAGGCCTCTTTTTTCCCTCTGAGAATGCAGATTCCTTCATCCTTTCCAGAAAGAGGCTGTGTGTCTGTTTATCTCTTGCCATGTAACCTCAGTGGCTCAAATAACAAAAATTATTCTATTTTATTATCTCTTGGCAATTCTAGAGGTTGCCTAGGCTCAGCCAGACAGTTTGCACTTAGGATTTTTCCTGCAGTCGCTGCCAGATGGTGGCCGGGGCTGGCACCACCTTGAAGGCTTAGCCCTCACGTCTTTGGTGGCTGATGCCAACTCTTGGTGGGACCTCAGGATTGTCAGGCAGGACACCTACACATCGCTTCTCACAGCCAGGGCTTCCTCACCATATGGTGCCTGGGTTCCAAGGGCAGCCTCCCGAGACAACAAGAGAGACAACATGTCCATGGCACTTTCATATCCTAGCCTCAGAATGACCATGATGACTCCTGCCAAACTCTGTGGGTCAGGGCAGTCATAAAAGTCTCCCCAGGCTTAAGGGGAGGGGACGGGGACCCAACCCCTCTGTGGGGGGAGTGTCAATGTTACACTGCAAGAAGAGCAGCTGGGCTGGAAATGCTGTGTGTGCTGGGAAGATACAGTCTGCTACAGCGGCCCATGTTCAGCAGTCACAGTATTCCCTCCAAAGTGGTTGTGATCTGAAAGATGGCACGAGAGTTAGAGAGCAGGCCACAGCCCTGCTGCTGTAGGTGGTCCAACACCGTGATGGGTCACCATCCTCTGCCACTGGCAACCCTTGATTCCCCCCTCCTCGCTGGCCTGAGCTGTTTACTGGTGGGGATACCCAGACCTTGATCCCTCAGCAGTCTGAGCTCTTGCTGTTCCTGTTCTTATTGGGCTGGGGTCGTTGTAGTTGTCTCTTGACAGTTCTCACTGATGTGGAAGTCCGAAGCTGCCTGTCCCCCCACCCCGGCAGTGTCCCCACCTTCAGAAACTAGGGCCTCCAACCTGGCAGCATCTCAGGTTTAGGATATGGGGCCACTTCTACTTCATTATCCTTGGTTCTCCTACCCTGGTATTCTAGCTGTAGGGCACACACATGGGTGGGTCCAAGTTTTAGAGGCCTAACGCTTATATAAATTTGGGGTCTGTGGTGTTGAAGGTCCCCAAGATCAGCCCCAGAATCAACGATTTGCTAGGGGGACTCAGAGAACTCAGGAGTATTTAGTTGTACTCCTGGCTAAGATTTCTTATGGAGTGAAAGAACGGTCTTGCTAACAGCTAACAAGAAAATAAATTCCTAACTGGCACACTTAGAGTAGCACAAACCCTGCCTCGAAGGGTATAACCTGAATATTTCTCCTACAGAGATGTTTGCCTAGCAATTAAAAGAAGCTGAGCAAGACAAAAGAAGGTCTAAATCCTCATTAACATTCACCAGAGCTGGTGGATTCACATTCCAAAAGAGAAAGTGTCTCCAGGAGAGTGAAAGAAAGGGTAGACTATCTGATGGACTGGCATCAAAAATTCACTGCCTTTGAAAAGGTTTTTTGAGTATTGTTTAAACAGCCTTGAAGAAGTTCCTGAGCTGACAGTAGGCGTGCAAACTTCCCCGGCTTCCTCAAGAAGAGACAGTACCGAATGCCTCCCACTATCAAGAGGAAAGAAGAAACTAATTTCTGTTATCTGCTACCTGAGAAACAGAAAAAGCCAACACAGCGGTTTCTCAGCTGTCTTCTGCTAACTGGGCTACAGTCATAACCCCCTTCCCTTCCAGCCTGCCTGAATAAAGAGTCAGAGTCCTGCAAACTAGTGCAACCTCTGTGGAAAGCAATATGGAGATGCCTTAAACAGATACAAGTAGACCTCCCATTTGATCCAGCAATCCTATTATTGGGCATCTACCCAAAAGAACAAAAGACATTCTATAACAAAGATATCTGCACCTGAATGTTTATAGCAGCACAATTCACAATTGTGAAGATGTGGC
Source organism: Lemur catta (assembly GCF_020740605.2). Classification (NCBI taxonomy): domain Eukaryota; kingdom Metazoa; phylum Chordata; class Mammalia; order Primates; family Lemuridae; genus Lemur; species Lemur catta. The sequence goes on from NC_059136.1 coordinate 23,179,818, forward strand.
AACAACCCAAGTGCCCATCAATACATGAGTGGGATTAATAAAATGTAGTATATGTATACCATGGAGTACTACTCAGCTATAAGAAACAATGGTGATATAGCACCTCTTACATTTTCCTGGAAAGAGCTGGAATCCATTCTACTAAGTGAAGTATCCCAAGAATGGAAAAATAAGCACCACATGTACTCACCATCAGATTGGTTTCACTGATCATCACCTAAGAGCACATTTAGGAATAACATTAATCGGGTGTTGGGCAGATGTGGGTGGGGGAGGGGATGGGTGTATACACACATAAAGAGTGCAATGCGCACTGTCTAGGGGATGGACACGTTTGAAGCTCTGACTCAGGGGGTGGGGGGGGCAAGGGCAATATACGTAACCTAAACTTTTGTGCCCCCACAATATGCTGAAATAAGAATTAAAAAAAAAAAAGAATTCAAAAAAAGAAAAAAAAAAAAAAGAATCAGAGTCATTTGGCCCCAGGGCTGGCACCTCTCTTTATTTTCTGGCACTGTGCCTTTGAGAGAGAATAAATAAACTTTGTGCTTCTGTCAATCCTAAACTTTTGTCTGAGAATTCTTTCTCCCCCCCACTGCGTATGGACTTTACACAGAAGACAGAAATCAAAGTCAGCAAAGGGAAAGGCACAAAGTCTAAAGGAAACCAGGTGCTTCCAGAGTCTTCTCCCAGTGGACTCACACAGGCACTTAATTCCCCAGCAACAAGTTGGGACAACGTGTATGAAATGCTGCCTTCCAGGGAAATTTGTTAGAGACTCCGAACCCCGGGAACTTTTGGGAGGGCTGATCACAAAAGCACCCTCTGCCAGGAATGTACCCAAATTCCAGACTCCCAGGAGGAAAGCAGGTGTCCAGCATAAGCCATATTTGTTTATACAAACAGGCCAAGAGAGCCACTCTTATCAGGGAATGGTGGGAATCTTTCTGAAACCCATGTTCCCAGATACCAGCCAACTCTGCAAGCTTGCTTTTTTTTTTTTTTTAATTTTTATTTTTTATATTCGTTTCTGATGAATAGTCCAGGGAGAAAGTTTGCCTTTTGAAGAAGAGCAGTCTCAGGCCTGATGTGTTAACTCTACTCTGCCCAGGGTCCTCTTTAAGAAATAGAAGAGGCCGGGCACAGTGGCTCATGCCTGTAATCCTAGCACTCTGGGAGGCCGAGGCGGGAGGATCGCTCGAGGTCAGGAGTTTGAGACCATCCCTGACCAGTTTGAGAGCGAGATCCCGTCTCTACTAAAAAAAAAAAAAAAAAAAAAAAAAAAAAATACAAAGAAATGATTTGGACAGCTAAAAAATATATATAGAGAAAAAATTAGCCGGGCATGGTGGCGCATGCCTGTGGTCCCAGCTACTTGAGAGGCTGAGGCAGTAGGATCGTTTGAGCCCAGGAGTTTGAGGTTGCTGTGAGCTAGGCTGATGCCATGGCACTCTAGCCCGGGCAACAGAGTGAGACTCTGTCTCAAAAAGAAAAAAAAAAAAAAAGAAATAGAAGACAAAATTATATATCACATATTAGGTAAATAGAGTGAGAAAAGAAACCCCATGTAACAAAAATTTTAAAGTTGACAAATACCACAAACCACAAAATACAGAAAACCAATGTAATATTAATATAATGTTAATTAACTGCCTGGCATGTAATTAACTGTAACATGTTTATCCTGCATTTTTTGGATGCATATTCTGATGGCCTTTTAAGGTGACAATCCTTTATGATGCCACCTTCTATATATAGAGAGAAAATAATTCAGTCTCTTCTCTGACATGTTTTATCAAAATTTACTTTTATTATTTATAGGTTAGATAAGTTGCTATCAGGTAACAGCTCCTTTGGGTAATATCATGTACATTTTTAGGATTGTTGTTAAATTTTAGGAAACCTCTATCAAATTTCTTCCATATATGAGCCATAAGATTTCAGGGCTTTTGGGTATTCTTGCTTGTGACTAATCTTAGATACTCATTGAGCTGATGACCCTTGTTAGCCAATTTCACTAGCTTGTGCTGTCATAACACTTGGCGGAGGAGGTGGGTGTGTTTCTGGAAGCCATTTCTACCCCAGAATCACTTGCAGTAGCATAGATATATCAGGAAGTGACTGTTCTCATTAAACTCAAACTAAATGTCCCCTCAACTCAACCTACTCAGAGCTGGGTCCCACATGCCTTCTCCAGCTCCATGAAGCAGAGCAGGTCGTAGTGGGATGAGACAGTCTTAACTGACTGTGGTTAAAATATTTTATGTTTGTAAACTTTACTATAATAAATACACAAATAATATTGCTGGGGTGAGGGGCTGGAGGAGACCCTCATGGCTTCACGGTGAATCTGTCCCTAGAGCCCCGACTCCTTAGGGTGACACAGATGCATCCCAGCAGTGTCCCACCCAGAAGGGGATGACATCCAGCTGGCAGCGTGGCTGGGCCTTCAACAGACAGCACCACCCCATCCTCAGGCTGACGGGGAATTTGGGAAGACCAGGAAGTCCCAATGTTGTGAGCTCATTGCCACAGGTCCTAGGGTCTGGGATGGGTCCTTGGTGTGCAATGCCACCCAGTGGGAACGAGGGCATTTGGGAAGGCTGGGAGGCAGGTACTGGCAGAGGAACTACAGGCAGGAAGGGCATAGTTGTGTCCAGAGTAGGTGCCGGTTCTGGGAAGAACAAATGACTGCCCACTCCAGGGAAGAGGGACCTGAGGATGTTGGTCACTGCTGCTACATGTTGGGCATTTGGCAGCAGCAGGTGGACCACACAAAGCCACCATCCCAGCGACCATGGCCACTCTGTTCATAGGCCTTTGTATAAGCAAAGCTGTGCCATCTTTGCCTGCAAAGTCCAGAATCTGGCCCCTTCAAGGCAGTTACCACTGCCTGCTTGCTCTCCTGAAATCAGTATTGGAGGGACACCTGCACCCCCATTTTCACTGCAGCACTATGCATGATAGCAAAGATATGGAATCAACCCAGGTGTCCATCAACAGATGAATGGATAAAGAAATGTGGTATATTTACACAATGGAATACTATTCAGCCACAAAAAGAATGAAATCCTATCATTTGCGGCAACAGGGATGAAACTGGAGATCATTATGTTGAGTTATATAAGCCAGGCACAGGAAGACAAATATTGCATGTTCTTACTCATGTGTGGGAGCTAAAAGAGTTGATCTCATGGAGATAGAGAGTAGAATGATTGTTACCAGAGCTGGAAAGGGTGGGGATGAAGAGAGGTTGGTTAATGGGTACAAACACACAGGTAGACAGAAGGAATAAATTCTAATGTCAATAGGGGAATAGGGTGACTATAGTTAGCAACAATGTATTGTATATTTTAAAATAGCTGAAAGAGAGGACTTGAAATGTTCCCAACACATAGAAAAGATAAATGCTCAAGGTGGATGATAAATGCTCGGGATGGATACCCCAAATACCCTGACCTGATCATTACAGATTCTACCCATGTGAAAAAATATCCTATGTACCTCATATATATGTATACATATTATTATCAATATAGAATTTTTTAAAGAGGTGTATTATCCTGTTTCCTTGTATGTCTCATCATTTTTTGTTGAAAACTGGACATTTTGGGTGGGCACAGTGGCTCACGCCTATAATCCTAGCACTTTGGGAGGCCGAGGCAGGAAGATTGCTTGAGGCCAGGAGTTTGAGACCAGCCTGAGCCAGAACGAGACCCCATCTCTACAAAAATAAAAAAATGAGCCAAGTGTGGTGGTGCCCAACTGTAGTCCCAGCTACTCAGGAGGCTGAGGCAGGAGGATCACTTGAGTCCAGGAGTTTGAGGCTGCAGTGAGCTATTAATATAATGACATCACTGTCCATTGGCCTGGGCAACAGAGTAAGAACCTGTCTCACAAAAAAAGGCCTTGTAAAAAAAGGCCACAAAATCAAACTGACTGCAGAGAAGTGTCCCTTTAAAACCCAAATTGGATAAAAGAAGAAAGTCCTTTATATGATCTAAAACGCAAGCCCACTGTCACCCTTGGGGGTAGCTCGCCTGTCCCTGGGAAATCCCATCCTTAGGCCCAGGTGATTAGCCACCAGGCTGTGGCCCAGATATGGTTCCTCCTCCAGGGCACCTGCAAGCCTGCTGTACCCTCCAAGTGACAATGCTGTGGCCCTGCCACCCCTGCAACAAGCCCAGCCTGCCTTGAGGTGGCACTTGAGATGGACTGCCTGGTCCATCTTTTTGCCTGCAGCCCCATCCCATGCTGTCCTAAAGTGCTCATTGGCACACCCACACCCATCTAGTGCTAACCCGCCCTGGTCACCTCTGTCCAGCTCCTGCTGCTGCTGGGCCAGAAATGCTCCCTTCCTGCAGGGCAGCTTATGCACCCATCCTCCCTGACCCCTTAGATGCCATGTCAACTGTGACTGCCCAGATATCATGCCTAAGTGCCCAGACTCATGTCCTGGCACAGGCAGACTGGGAAGCTACAGCTGGTGGCCAGTGGCAGCAAGGTGGGCAGGTGGGGATGTCTGGATCCCCTCATAACACACCTGGGCTGGCCTGGGACAAAGAAGCTTCCATCTTCCAGGAGGGGATTTCTAGAGGGACCCAGAGGCCTGGGGCAGGTCTGGGCATCTAGTGGTCATTTGGCCTTCAGGGGCCAGAGATCAGAGGTTAGGTGAGCCCCACCATAGGTGGTCAGAACAGCTGGGCACTGACCCTGAAGTCGTGGAATGTGGCCAAGACATGGGGGCAGGGGCAGCCACTGACCTCATAATGGCAGGATCTGCTGTCCCTGGCCAGCCCGCAGGCTGCTGGCCAGCTGCTGCCCCTGACTGCAGGGCATGTCCCTCCTCAGCAGCTATGAGGGCCTGCGGCAGGAAATCCAGCGGCTGGCACAGGAGAATGAGGAACTGCGGCGGCTTGTGCAGCTCATCCAGGAGAACCAAGAGCTGAAGCTGGTGCTCAGGAACCGGGGCAGCAGCCTGGGCTTCTGTGGCTCCGGGTTCCTGGCTGAGGTCACTGCCAGTCCCCGGCTGCCCAGGCGAAGAACAATCAAATTCAAGGATGCTGACAGAGGTGAGCAGTGGTGGGGGCTCTTCTCAGAGGCCCACAAGGGTACACTCATTCAGCTTGTGCCAAGACAGTGAGAAGCCAGGCAGAAGCCCCGCCCCATGGAGCTGTGCTGGGCCAGGTGCTGACTAGTGCTGTGGCAATCTCGAGGATCTCAGAGCAAAGGAAAGGGCAAGGGGGCACGGTGGGGCTCTTTTAGGAAGCATAGCAGGGAGAAGGTGACATCTAAACAGAGCTGGAGCCAAGTGAGGGAGCCATAAGGCTGAAATGCGGCTTTGCAGGCCAAGGAAATAGTCTGTGCAAAGGCCCTGAGGTGGCAGCAGGTTGGGTGTGCCTGAAGCACAGTGATGAGGCCAGCGCTGCTGCTGCAGCAAAGGGCAGAAAAGGACCAAGAGAGCCTCACAGTTAGAGGGAGCCCGAGGGTAGACTCTGTTCTCTGGCCCTGTGCTCTCTGGGCTCCCTGGACTGATATACCGGTGGTGGGGAGGAATGGGGACAGTCCCACTCCTGGAGAGAAGGGACAGAAGCCTGGTCAGGGTGGAAGCACGAAAAATATTGGGCTCTGGATATATATTTCGTCTTTTTTCTAAAATGACACCTTGACATGCAGAGATGGATATATATTTTGAAGGTGAAAGTAACAGGACTTGTGGCAGATTGGGCATGGGGTGTGAGAGACAGGGCCTTGAGGGCAGCTCAAAGGGTTTGACCTGAGTGCTGGAGGGGGAGCTGCCCCTGGAACAGGCATGCTGGGAGGTGACCTGGATCTTGATGGAATGGGCCCCTTGCTTGGGGAAGTGTCTGGCCATGCAGGGAGAGACAGGAGGTGGGAGGATCCCACAGGCCTGGTCCCTGCCAGAGACAGACATTACCCCAGGGCGGACATACTGGAACAGCTGGGATGCTGACATTCAGGGACAGATGAAGACAAGGAGCTGTCAGGGGCGGGGGGCCGGGAAGGTGGGGTGGCTAGGGTAATGCTCATGGGCAGTGAGAGGGTTTGCAGCCCCGGCACAGGTGAGGTGGGCAGCAGGTGGTGGTGGCTGTTGTGCAGAAGGTTGTGGAATCCTCTCTGGTGCACCCTGGGCTAAAAGCCAGGCTAGAGAGGCATATTGGGATTGGAGGAGTAGAGAGGGGGCAGCACCCAGGAGCTTGGGGGTGTGAGTGGGCTAGCCCCAGTGGGAGGCTGCAGAGGCCTGTGGGTGTGTGTGTGTGTCCTGAATTAAATGGGGTTGCTGAGCAGAGCAGTTGGGGTGGGGCTCCTGCAGCTGGGCAGTGGTGTGATGGTCTAGGCCCTGGCCGGGTGTAGGGATAGAGGTAGAAGGGAGGTCCACGAAACAGGGGTCTGGGGGCAGCACAATGGAGGGCACCTGCCATTCAGTGGCTAGTCATACAGACATGGCAGCAGCCCATTCCTGGGGCAGTGGGTCCCATGTGCCTGATCCCTGTCTACTGGGGAGCTGGAGTCCCTGCCCTTGGCCCTAGAAGGGCTGGAGGAACAGAGACCCAGGGAGGGGCCACGCAGGAGCAGCCCACGGAGGAGGCCAAGAGCCTGGGCTGGTGGAGGGGCCGGGGAGAAGATCAGAGGGCATAAGGCGGATGCCTCGGAGCCTGGCTTGCCCTGAATCAACCAGATCTCGTGTGTCCGCGTGCTGTGGGCCAGTGGACCAAACACTGGGTCCAGTACCTTCTAACGACGTCTCCTTTCGTCTCCCTTCCGCCCTTACTCCCCTGTCGCACGGAGGACACCAGCCAGGGCAGCCTTTGAGGACGCCCACGCTCGGCCAGCTCGGGCCGCGGCCAGCAGCGCCAAGGTGCCCTTGAGCCGGGCTGCGGGCCGCCGGGCTTGCACCGTTCGGGGCGGCCCGGGACTGACGCAACCGCGAGGGCCGGGCAGGGTTGTGCGGGGCGGGCCTACAGGCCCCTCCCCAAGGCGCGCCGGCGCAGGCAGGAAGGGCCGGGAGCTGCAAGAGCCCGGGAGCTGCCTGGAGCCCAGCCTGCGGGTCAGGTGGGCGCCCCGCCGGGTGTCGGCCCCTCCCTTGCCTGCGTCGCCTTCTCCTCCCCGGCCCTGCGCTCCCCGCGCCACCGCCCCCTCTCCGCCCCGGCCACACGCCCCGTCCCGTTGTGGCACAGGCTCCGCCCCATCCCTTGGCCAGCGGGGGCCGTACCAAGGTCTAGCCAAGCGGGAAGTGCGGCTCCCTTGCCTGCCAACCCGGACCCCGTGCCTCTCGAGGAGCCGGGACCGCCCGCTGGCTCTAGAGTCCAGCGGCTCCTCCGCCTCCGAAGTGCCTGCTCCCCGGTTTCTTCCGCAGCCCAGGAACACTGAGAAGTGGGTAAGGGGTTGTGGGGACCGGCGGGGGACCGGCGGGCTGAACGGCCTCTTCAGCTCTGGCTCTGACTCAGGCCACCCTCTCAGTCAGTCCTGCAGCTCTGGCTCTGCCCACAGTCGTGCCCGTGGGTCTCTCCCCTAGGACCCCTCCTGGACTGGGAAGCCCCCTTCCCTGATCTCACCCTGTTCAGGAATCAGTCCCACTACCAATGCCCCCAAGCTGACCCCCACCTCTGTCCAGTTCTCCCAGAGCTACCAGCTGAAGAGCCACTACTGGGCACCGGCCCCACCATCATGGGCAGCCCAGAGGGGCGCTTCCACTTTGCCATCGACCGTGGAGGCACCTTCACAGACGTCTTTGCCCAGTGCCCCGGTGGGCACGTGCGGGTCTTGAAACTGCTCTCAGAGGACCCTGCTAACTATGCAGATGCACCTACTGAGGGCATCCGCCGCATCCTGGAGCAGGTGGGCAGGGGCAGAGTGAGTGGAGTGGGGAGGGACCCATGGCCAGAAGCCTGACACTGACCATGCGGTCCCCAGGAGGGGGGCATGCCGCTGCCCCGGGACCGGCCTCTGGACACCAGCCGCATTGCCAGCATCCGCATGGGGACTACAGTGGCCACCAATGCACTGCTGGAACGGCAGGGGGAACGGGTGGCACTGCTGGTGACACGCGGCTTCCGAGACCTGCTGCATATTGGCACCCAGGCCCGTGAGGACCTCTTTGACCTGGTGAGCTCCTCCATGCCAGCAGGGGGCCAGGTTATATGGCTCACACATCTCCAGGGGAGCCGTGACCCCATGGGGTAGGCAGTTGGAAGCGTTAGTGGTGGCCCCAGGGCACCCACTAACAAGCAGTCTCCCAGTCCTTTGGGCACATGGTACCCTGTTCCTACCTGCCAACATACTCTATCCTGGACTCCAGTGTGGGGCAGCCCAAGCCAGCCCTGTTCAGGCTGAGGGAAAGGCAGGAGCCCTACCCCCACTGCTGGATTCTGGGAAGAAGCTGCCCGTATGGGGCGGGCCAGTTGGCTGTACTCAGTTGCCTGGGGGCAGAGAACCTATCGCTGGCTGGGCCTTGCCAGGACCGCCCAGTCTGACTGTGTCTCCTGGGCCTGTGGACTGGCCTGCTGGGACACATCCCCTCGCCTGCCCTGCCAACCCACACAGGACCCTACCAAGGACCCTCAGGCCTGGGCCTCCTCTGAGCCTCTGCCCACCCCCAGGCCGTGCCCATGCCTGAGCTGCTGTATGAGGAAGTGCTGGAGGTAGATGAGCGTGTGGTGCTGTACCGAGGGGAGCCAGGCGCTGGGACGCCCGTCAAAGGTGCGGGTGTGGGTGGCAGGTATAGGATGTGGGGGCTGGCAGATCCTGATGGCCTTTGACTGTGCTATGATGAGATTTCTGGCAGGTCGCACAGGGGACCTGCTGGAAGTGCAGAGGCCGGTGGACCTGGGGGCCCTGCGTGGGAAGCTGGAGGGGCTCCTATCTCGAGGGATCCGCAGCCTGGCTGTGGTGCTTATGCACTCGTACACGTGAGTGAGGGCCTCTGGTAGCAGGTGGGGGGGTGGGCCTCAGTGGGCACTGCAGCACCAGGGGTTCTCATCATAGGTGGACGCAGCACGAGCAGCAGGTGGGTGCACTGGCCCGGGAGCTGGGCTTCACTCACGTGTCCCTGTCCTCGGAGGCCATGCCCATGGTGCGCATCGTTCCTCGGGGGCACACGGCCTGCGCCGACGCCTACCTTACGCCCACCATCCAGCACTACGTGCAGGGCTTCCGCCGAGGCTTCCAGGGCCAGCTCAAGGTGAGGCCCCTTGGCTGCCTATACCTGGCCCCAGCTCTGTACCTGCCTGGCCCTTCACTGCCACCTGCCGCTGGTTCACAGGATGTGCAGGTGCTGTTCATGCGCTCTGATGGCGGCCTGGTGCCCATGGACACCTTCAGCGGCTCCCGTGCTGTGCTCTCAGGCCCCGCTGGTGGTGTAGTTGGCTACTCAGCCACCACCTACCAGCTGGAGGGTGGCCAACCTGTCATCGGCTTTGACATGGGAGGTATGAGGGCTCAGGGGCAGAGTCTAGGGGAGGCTCAGCTGCCAGGCTGAGCAAAGCTGGGCTTCTAGATCTTCAAGTGACTCCCAGCACCATCCCTCCAGGCACATCCACAGATGTGAGCCGCTATGCTGGGGAATTTGAACATGTCTTTGAGGCCAGCACAGCTGGTGTCACCCTCCAGGCCCCTCAGCTGGACATCAACACAGTGGCAGCTGGGGGAGGGTCCCGTCTCTTCTTCAGGTCAGCCACCGCCACCACCTCTTGGGTGGGGACCCCCAGCCCTGCCTCCCTCCCCACCTCCAATTCCACTCCTCCCTTTCTCAAGGTCTGGCCTCTTTGTGGTCGGGCCTGAGTCAGCAGGAGCTCACCCAGGCCCTGCTTGCTATCGCAAAGGTAAGAGCCAATATCTGCCCAGCCAGGCCTCTCTCTCCTCCTGCTGCCCCCAGTCCTTCCCTTCAGCCTCATCCTGGCTGCCCACTCCTGGTCCCCGGCCTCCAGCTCCAAACCCTACTCCATGCCTACCTCCCAGGGGGCCCTGCGACAGTGACGGATGCTAATCTGGTCCTGGGTCGCCTGCTGCCTGCCTCCTTCCCCTGCATTTTTGGGCCGGGAGAGGACCAGCCACTATCCCCTGAGGCCTCTTGCAAGGCCTTGGAGGCTGTGGCCACTGAGGTCAACAGCTTCCTGACCAATGGACCCTGCCCGGCCTCCCCGCTGAGCCTGGAGGAGGTGGCCATGGGGTTTGTGCGTGTGGCCAACGAGGCCATGTGCCGGCCCATCCGTGCACTCACTCAGGTACGTCCACTTCTGCTCGCCTTCCAGCCCTGCTTCCTGCCCCCAGGAAGGGTACAGGGTAGGAGGGCAGGGTAGGAGAGACCACTGACCCCTTCTGGCTCCCCAGGCACGAGGCCATGACCCTTCAGCCCATGTGCTGGCCTGCTTTGGGGGAGCTGGTGGGCAGCATGCTTGTGCCATTGCTCGGGCCCTGGGAATGGACACAGTGCATATCCACAGGTAGGTCTGGGTATGTTGCATTGGTGTGCGTGTGCTCTGGGCTGGGGAGCCAGATTTGGGAAGTGCACTTATTACCATACCCTTGTCCCCACAGGCATAGTGGGCTGCTGTCGGCACTGGGGCTGGCCCTGGCAGATGTGGTACATGAGGCACAGGAGCCCTGTGCCCTGTCCTATACACCTGAGACCTTCGTGCAGCTGGACCAGAGGTTGAGCCGCCTGGAGGAGCAGTGCGTGGATGCCCTACGGGCCCAGGGCTTCTCCAGGTGGGCTCCTAGGGCTCTCAGGGCAATGGTCAGAAGGGGCTCCTGGACTCCAAGTGCTAGAGAAGGCAGGACAGGTGTCCTTGTGGGGTGCTGGGTGGGTGGGGGGCAGGCCAGCGGGCTCTGTGTGAGTGCCGTATCCACCCACCTACCCCAGGTCCCAGATCAGCACTGAGTGCTTCCTGCACCTGCGATACCAGGGCACGGATTGTGCCCTGATGGTATCTGCCCACCAGCACCCGGCCACAGCCCGCTCCCCCCGGGCTGGCGACTTCGGGGCAGCCTTCGTGGAGAGGTATATGAGCTCCTCATCCTGGGGGCCCTGATGGGTGGCCAGCGAGCTTGGCCACCTTGCCCTGATGGTTCCCTTGTGCCGGGGGTGGCAGGTACATGAGGGAGTTTGGCTTTGTCATCCCTGAGCGGCCGGTGGTGGTGGACGACGTGAGGGTGAGGGGCACCGGTCACAGCAGGCTTCGCCTTGAGGATACCCCTAAAGTCCAGACTGGGCCTCCCCGGGTAGACAAGGTTGGTGGTCCTGCCGTGCCAGCCCTTCCACAGCCATGGGACGTGGGAATAGGTGTTGGTGGGGTGACCATGCCCTGTTGAGAAGCCTTGGGAGAGTGCTGGACTGAGAGGCTGTACTCACCCTACACTCTCCACAGATGACCCAGTGCTACTTTGAGGGGGGCTACCAGGAAACCCCTGTGTACCTGTTGGGAGAGCTTGGCTATGGGCACAAGCTCCAGGGGCCCTGCCTCATCATCGACAGCAACAGGTGGGCCGAGGCTAGCCACGATGGAGGCGGGACTGGGGCCCCTAGTAGGGGATTTTCTGGCTGTAGGGGTCTGAGGGACTCTGTGTGTCCCATCACTGGCTTGGGGCTGTGGGGCCCCTGGTTAGGGGGCTCTGCCTGGTACTTTGCAGCCTCTCTGTTCTTCCTGCCCCCAGCACTATCCTGGTGGAGCCAGGTTGTCAGGCAGAGGTGACTGAGACAGGTGATATCCGCATCTCTGTGGGGGCTGAAGCCCCCAGTGCAGTGGGTACTCAGGTTGACCCCATCCAGCTGTCCATCTTCTCGCACCGTTTCATGAGCATTGCTGGTGAGTGGCTGCTGCCATCCTCCCCACAGCCCTGGCTCCCTGTGGGGTAGGGTACAGAAGTTCTGCAAATGGTACAGAGGTAGGCACGGGCGGCATTGCTGACAGGCAGCATGGCTGACAGCACTGGCCTTCTCATGTGTGGTGGCTGGTAGGGGTGTACAGAAGGAAAGCATGCCCACGGCAAAAAGCACAGGGTCTAGGGGAGGTACCAGGTTCTTGCTGGTAACTCCAAGCAGGGATGGGAAGAAGGTGGTGCCCTTCACACAGGCCAGGACATGGTCTGGCTGTAGCCTCACTGTGCCCTGGTGGGCAGACCACCACCTTGGTCTTCCCAGGGCACAGGAAAAGTTACTGAGTCCTGGGTTTGAGCCAGGGAGGCCTTGACCCTGGTGGGTCCTGTTCCTCCCTTTCCTGGGGCCATGCTGTGGGTAGATGGTGCCAGCATGTGCCTGGTCACTCTGTGTCCCCAGAGCAGATGGGCCGTATCCTGCAGCGCACAGCCATCTCCACCAACATCAAGGAGCGCCTTGACTTCTCCTGTGCCCTCTTTGGGCCTGACGGGGGGCTGGTCTCCAATGCTCCCCACATCCCTGTGCACCTTGGTGCCATGCAGGAGACTGTGCAGTTCCAGGTGTGGTGAGCCCCTCCCCTGCTCTCCACCTACCCATGCCCCATTCCCCCTTCCCTGCTCTGCACCTGTCCCCTTGTTTCAGATCCAGCACTTGGGGGCTGACCTCCACCCTGGTGATGTATTGCTGAGTAACCACCCCAGCGCAGGGGGCAGCCATCTTCCAGACCTGACTGTCATCACCCCGGTGAGGGGTACTGCCTGGCAACCTTTGGTGGGGCAGGGGCAGCCAGTACAGCTGACCATTGTTCTCCACCCCCACAGGTGTTTTGGCCAGGTCAGACACGGCCTGTGTTCTACGTGGCCAGCCGAGGGCACCACGCAGACATTGGGGGCATTACCCCGGGCTCCATGCCCCCCCACTCCACCTCCCTGCAGCAAGAGGGGGCTGTCTTCCTGTCTTTCAAACTTGTCCAGGGGGGTGTCTTCCAGGAGGAGGGTGAGTGGGAGTAGGAGTGGGGCTGGGGTGGCATTCAGCATGCTGGGACATGTGGCTATTGCTGGCAACCAGGAAGGGCTGGACCTGGGGATGGAGATAGGTGGTGACCCCAGGGGGTGGATGCAGATCACCTCTCTGAGATGATCACAGGAGCTGAGAAGAATTCTGCCCTGGCCCAGGAAGGCCTCCTGGGAGGTGGTTTTGAGCGTGGGGAGTTGGCCAGGACACCCAGGGTCAGGCTGCTGAAGGGGGAGGAACTGTTTGAAGGCAGGTAGGCAGTGGCTCGTGGTGTGTGCTGCCTATGCTGGGTGGGGGCCTTGGAGAAACAGCGGGGCCAGGGTCAGGGGCTGCAGGCTCCTGGAGAGTGTTTTGGGCCTGGGTGTGAGTCACTGGGGCGGCTGTGAAGGACTTTCAGCTGGGCCCACGCTGGTCTGCCTATATACCCAGGTGCAGAGAGGACAGAGGTCTGAGTGGCCCCATGGTGGGGCGGGGTCAGTGAGGTAGGAGCAGCTGCATTGTCCCAAGTGATGCTGAGCCTTGAGCTAGGCAGAAGGCAGGGTTGTTGTGGAGGTGGGAGCAAGTGTTTGATGGGATATAGGGGAAGTGGGAGGGGTCGAGTCGGACAGTTAGAGGGTGGAGCTCCGGCACAGGGCAGGTGGGACAGGGAGCCCAGGGAAACATCTGGAGTGAAGGGAGGAGCCATGGCCAGGGTGGGGGTAACAGAGCCACAGGCTGCTCTGGGCACTGGGGACACAAGTAGGATGTCCAGGCCTGGCTGGTCCCTTGGTCATTGTGAACTGGGGCAGGGGCAAGGCTCATGGAGGGACACGTGCAGACGCATGGCAGAGGACGGGGCTAGGGTGCCTCAGAAAGGACCCTCACCCAGACTCCAGGGTGGAGGGGCTTTCCCAAGGTGGGAAGTGGTCCAGGCCTCACTGCTTGCCAGAGGCTGGAGACCTTGTCCAGACCTGGGAAACCTGGGGGAGGGGTGCAGATGGCACTGACAGGTGCACCTTGATGTTCTTTGAAGGCACTTGGCTGGGGCAGTTGGCAGGGCTGAGGGCAGCCAAGTGGGGGAGGGTCAAGGGGAGTGGGCAGAGAAGGTGGGAGGGATGAAGGAGGGAGCACAGTTTGCTGAGGGACGAAACTCACCCCCACTCCAGGCACCTCCAGCTCCAGTGAGGTCATTAGCAAAGCTGCTTGCCCAAACCTAGGGTGCCCTGGGGTGCTGGGCTCTGGTGGAAGGGTGGAGGCTGGGGTCTTTAGGATACTGCAGGAGTCAACGGGGGAGGTAGAGAGCCAGTGAAGGGCCAACGTGGGGGGCCCCAGTGCCCAGTGGGGGTGCAGTGGGTGTGGAATAGGGCACCAGGCAACTTCCAAGCTTGGAGAGGGGCTCAGTGGTGACCCTGTCCATCCAGCGGTTACTGAGGCCCTGCGGGCGCCAGGCAAGATCCCTAGCTGTAGTGGAACCAGGAATCTGCATGACAACCTGTCAGATCTTCGTGCCCAGGTGGCAGCCAACCAGAAGGGCATCCAGTTGGTGGGGGAGCTCATCGGGCAGTATGGCCTGGACGTGGTGCAGGCTTACATGGGCCATATTCAGGTGGGCCTGGGTGCATGAGTTGGGGGGAAGCACTGTGCCTGCCCCTAGGCAGCTGGGCCACCCTGAAGGTGACATGACTGCTGCTGAACCTCCTCCCTGCTAGGCAAACGCTGAATTGGCAGTTCGTGACATGCTGAGGACCTTTGGAAGTTCCCGGCAGGCCCGGGGCCTGTCCCTGGAGGTGTCTGCGGAGGACCACATGGATGATGGTTCTCCCATCCGCCTCCGCGTGCAAATCAACCCGAGTCAGGTCAGGCTGCCTGGGGAGTGCATCCACTTGGGAGTCAGGGGCATGGCCGCCCACGTGCTGATGTCCTCTTCCCTCCCCTTGGATGGGCAGGGCAGCGCCGTGTTTGACTTCAGCAGCACTGGGCCCGAAGTATTTGGCAACCTCAACGCACCTCGGGCCATAACGCTGTCTGCCCTCATCTACTGCCTACGCTGCCTAGTAGGCCGGGACATCCCACTCAACCAGGTCTGCAGGGGTGTGTGTGTGAGAGGGTGCCCGACCAAGTGCGAGGTAACCCTGAGTGTGCCTGAGAGTTGGTCAGCCCAATTCCAGACTGATCCCAGGGGTGCTGGGGGGTGTGTTTCTTCCGGAGCCTGAGAGTGAGGCCCACCCCCAGTTGCCCCCACCCATGCACAGGGCTGCCTGGCACCGGTTCGGGTCGTGATTCCCAGAGGTTCCATCCTGGACCCCTCTGCCGAGGCGGCGGTGGTGGGCGGCAACGTGCTCACGTCGCAGCGCGTGGTAGACGTTATCCTGAAGGCTTTTGGGGCCTGCGCAGCTTCCCAGGTGTGGCGGGGCAGGGTGCATGCAGTTCTGGGGCCTGCTGGGCGGGGAGGGGAGGCTCCGTCGCAGCTGAGCGCAGCAGCCACTTGCCCTGGACAGGGCTGCATGAACAACGTGACCCTGGGCAACACCCACATGGGCTACTATGAGACGGTAGCGGGCGGCACAGGCGCGGGCCCTGGCTGGCACGGGCGCAGTGGTGTGCACAGCCACATGACCAACACGCGCATCACCGACCCTGAGGTCCTGGAGAGCCGGTGAGCAGCGCAGGCCGGCTGGGGGCGGGGGAGCGGGCTAGAGTTGGAGCCTGGGCCGGGGGCTGCACTGAGCTCTTGCCTGCGCAGGTACCCGGTTATCCTGCGCCGCTTTGAGCTGAGGCCGGGCTCTGGGGGCCGAGGCCGCTTCCGGGGCGGTGACGGTGTGATCCGTGAGCTGCTTTTCCGCGAGGAGGCTCTGCTGTCGGTGCTGACCGAGCGCCGTGCCTTCCAGCCCTATGGCCTCCATGGTGGGTGGCCTCCTAAGCCCCTTTAGGCCTGATGTGCCCCCTTCCCCGCCCTGCTAGGCTTCCCTTTATGTCCCACCCTCCCAGCCGGGTCTCTCTTCCTGGCCTCCCTGGACACCTGGCACGTGGCCTCTCCCCACAGGGGGTGAGCCTGGTGCCCGTGGCCTAAACCTGCTGATCCGTAAGGATGGCCGGGCGGTGAATCTGGGTGGGAAGACATCGGTGTCCGTGTACCCCGGGGTAAGGTTGTGGCCTGTCCTGTTCCCACCTCCCCTCGTGGGCCCCATTCCACAGAGGGTGAACAGAGTTGTAAAAATAACCAGAGACCGAGTTAATTTGACTCCCGAAGGGAGGGGCGCGTTCTGGGCCGGGGTGCGGGTGATGGATGCTGCCCCGCTGGGGAGTGGGCTACAGCCACAGACAGGGAGGGGCCACGCCTGCGCTGAACCTGCTCCTCTGCCCTTCAGGATGTATTCTGCCTCCACACGCCGGGAGGCGGGGGTTACGGGGACCCAGAGGACCCCGCCCCACCGCCGGGTCCCCCGCAACCCCTGGCCTTTCCAGAGCGGGGCAGCGTCTATGATTACCGCCGGGCCCAGGAGGCTGTGTGAGGGCCTCCACAATAAAGATCCGTTCAGTTGCCTGGTTCTCAGGGCGCGGCTACCGGGCCAAGTTCGAGCTCTGCGTTGTGCTGTTTGTGTCGGCCCACGCCTGTCTTCCATGTGCCTGCGTTAGGATGCCACTGAAACTCGGAGCTGCAGGCTCATGGCCAGGTGGTCCGTGAGCACCGCCAGGGCCTTACTGAACGTCACCTGTTCCACTTCCTGGGGGCGGGAGTCAGGTTCGGTGGGGGTCGTCCCAGGGCCTGCAAGCCCAGCCCTCAACTCTGGCACTTACTGGATTCAGCGGGCCCCTAGGCACTCCCCGGTATGTGATGTAGTCCACACGCAGGCCCCGCCAGGATTTGGTCCAGCTCCTTCCGAAGGGAGGGCTTGCTAGGTATAGGTGGCGCCCTTTCTCCTGCTCCAGGGCCCTGGGGGAGGGGCGGTGTCACCAAGGCAGGGCACCCCTTGGGCCGAGGGCAGATGGTGCCTGGCCTCCAGGTCGCCTCTTACCTCCACAGCATCTCGGGGGAGCTGGCCACCGAGTGGTGGAGCTTGCGGGTGCTCAGCATCGTCCCTGTGGGAGGCCGAGGGAGAGCCGTGTCAGCTAGAGATTCGGCCCACGGGCCTTCTGCATGTCCACACTCCCCTCCGCACCGCTCCCCAACCCCCAGGCCTGGTACCCAGGGCCCAGGGCTGCTCCTGGCCGGTCCCCTGCCGGCAGGGGTCCCGGAAGCAGCTGAAGAGCTTGTGCTGCCGCTCCTGTTCATGGTCTGCGGAGAGAGAAGCTTGTGCTCGGTGGGCGGGGCCAGACCTCCTGGCCCCGCTCGCCCAGCGTCCCCCTCTCCCGCCAGCCTCCCCTCACATTTCGAGTTGTCGAATTTAGATCGCCCAAGAGCACGCTGAAGGCCACGACTTCATCAGTCTGGCTGCTCTTGGCCTCAAATTGCTCGGCCCAGTCCAGCAGCAGCGTCAGCTGTTTACAGCGCAAGGGCCCGTCCTCTGCGGAGGGGAGGGGTGTGAAGTCTAATCAGCCCAGGGTGGGGATCTGCACCTGGACACCCTCCACCCTACCGCTCCTGATCTGTGAGCCTACCCAGTCACTTCTCAGAAATTCCGGTGCCTGGGCCAGTGAACAGACAGTGGGAGGTGAGGAGTAGAGGTGCAGGTAGAATAGGGACCCAAAGCTGCCACGGAGAGAGGGGCAGGGCCGCCTGGCTAAGTTCTGAGAACACCACCCACAGGGCTTACCAGGCGGTGCATGCAAGTGCGTGCAGTGCAGGAATCCCACTATGCGGCGCCCGTCCAGGTGGCCCAGCTGCGCCTGCAACACCAGACAGCCCCGGCTCCCCTTGCCCGTTCCACCCAGCACCCTGGCTCCTCCCCAACCAGGGCGTGCCTGCACCGGTGAGCCAGTACCTGTGCGGACAGTAGTCCCTTGGAGGGCAGCGCGTCGTCGCCACGCGCGTTGGGGAAGCAATGGAAGGTGGCACGCAGCAGCGGGTAGCGTGAGGCCAGCAGCAGCCCGCTGCCCAGCAGCTTGAGGTGCGGCCCAGGCTGCAGGCCGAGCGTACCCACGTCGTACAGCACTGGGCCCATATTTGGCGCCAGGCGGCCCACCAAGCAATGAGCGGCGCGCAGATCGAACACCTCCTGCAGACACACAAAGTCCAGATCCGCGGGCACTGCGGCCACCACCACCCCGCGCTGCGCCCGGGGCCACGGCTGACTGCAGTCCGTAGTTCTGTAGAGCGCGGGCCGCAGGCCCGCTAGCAGCGCGGCGCCAATGGTCTCGGCCCGCCGCTGGCTGTGCGACAGGTTGTTGAAGCGCGCCAGCCCGTCAGGGAGCAGGCACAGATTGGCCGAGAGGAAGACGAAGCAGCGCACCTGTTCGGCGGGTGGGCGCCAAGGCGCGGGCGGCACCCAACAGGGCGGAGCCGGCCGGTAGCAGAAAGGGCGGCGCCAAGCCTGCAGCGGCAGCCAGAGCAGTAGGCCCGGCAGCTAGGGGCAGGCCGACCAGCAGCAGCAGCAGCAGCAGCGCCGCCCAGCCGCCCGCCGCCGCTCTCAGCCACCCCAGGCGGGCTGCGCGTGTCGCTGGTGCACAGCAGCCCAGCAGCTGGTCCAGGGCCCAGTAGGCTGGGAAGAGCAGCACGCGGCCCAGGCTGTGGAGGGCGTGTAGCAGGGGGTGCGGGAAGGGCGAGGGCCGCAGGGCGTCGGGCGTCGGGGGCCAGTCCGGCGGGGATTGCATGGCGCACGGGGCTTCTCAGAGGCGGGCGTCCAGGCGCGTCAGCGCGAGCTGGGGAGCGACAGGGGTCAGCGCCAGTAAGGCGCTGTTTCCAGCCAGCCAGAGGGTTCAGGCGTAGGCAGAGAGGGGTGCTTCGGGTAAGTTGCCCTCTCCTCACTCGCGATTTCGGCGGCCCTTGGGAAGAACAAAAGAAAAAGCAAAAGGGACCCTGACCTCATAGCCCCACCCAGATTCTCTTAGCCCCGCCCCATCCACCCCTGAAGGCCGCAGGGGATACCTCAGAGCTCCAGGGTGCAGCCAGCCATAGGTGAAGGCGACCCTTCTAGATAGAGTGCCAGCGGGCGCAGCGCTGGCGAGGGGAGAGCAGTGTGCTCTGCATCCGGCTCCCCAGTACCCCCACTCCACCTTCCCCCTCGCCCCCCGCAAGTCAGCATGGAATGGGCCGGGCACTCGGCTGCCCAGACTGCAGGGTCTACCCCGCCCCGTCTCTCCGCAGTTCCGCGGTGTCCGGCGCCTGAGTTCAAAGACCCGACACCAGACAGAGGAGGGACTAGGAGCCGCCTAACCAGCCTCCGGCCCAGCGCCCAACAAAGTCCTCCAAAGGGCTGCCACATGGGCGGCGGCCCTGTGACCCTACCCCAGAGAGCTTCAAATCCGGGGGGGAAGGGACCGTTGGTCCTGCCCTGCATGGCCGCTGCGCCGGCGCGCGAGCAGCATGGAAGCCCCCTCCCCCATTCTCGGAGCCCTCTGGCACTTGTTCCGTTGGTTCCCAGGACAGTGGTGCCTGGAGCTCCCAGGCGCTGCTTACTTCCCACGTTTCTGAAGCACCCTTGCTTTAAAAGCACCCCTTTCTGCCTCTCCCTGACCCCCCAGGTTCGCTGGAAACAGTGCCTTACCGGCTCTGACCCTTGTTGCTCAGCTGAGTACAAGTGTCTTTTACATAGCCCTGGAGGTTTGGGTCAGGGCTGCCCTTCCCCCTGGCTGGCAGGGAGGTGGAGGGGCTTCTGGGCCCCACATGGCCAGGCTGGCCCTAGAGTTGCCCTCTGGGTCAAGAGTCCTTCCCTGCTCTTCCCAAGAGCTATTGGGCTGGATCCCCCTGAGGCCTCAGGAGGCCTGGGAGTAGGGAGGCCAAAGAGGCAGCCAGCCCTGGGCCTGGACATTCTGAAGGGCACCCTGGAACGAGGCTCCCAGCTTTTTGGACTCCTTGCTGCTGGCTGATGAGATTCCCGTTTGAACCCAAACCCTGTGGCTCCTCTGGTCTCTCCTGCCATCCTCTCTGGCTAGCAAGCACTGGTGCTCTGGGACCCTCCTCTAAGGGGGATCCTTATCCCCCCTCCTCCCATTGCAGCCAGTGCTTTCTTGCCTTCTCTCAGGCAGGCTCTCCTTTTCTACCTGTGGGCCAGAGGCCACTCTGGACTGTCCCACATTGCCTGTCTCTCCCCCTCAGGCACTCCCTCCCCAGGGACAGCCTGCCCTGGCCAGAACCCCTCAGTTTCCTGCACTGTCCACAGGCCCTTCCATCTCCATCTACAGGTTCCCTCCCAGGATCCCTCCCTTCCCTGTTTCATCTGCTCCCCCATCCTGCCTGTGCCTTTAGCCCTCGTGACAGGTGGGCTTTGTCCTTGCCAGCTCTGAGGCCCCCACCCCAGGTCTCCAGGACCCTGTGGAGTGGGTATCTCTTCCTGAACCTTGGGTGTCTTGGGAAGGGACTGCCATGTGCCTGAGCTGCCCCACACCCAGGTTTGGGTGAGCTGCAGCTGCACTCCCTCTAATGCCCTCCTGTCTTCAAGGTCCAGAAGATACCCCCCAGTCCCAGCCTCTGCCTAGTAGGGAGGGAGGGACTCCCACACCCGTATACTTGCCTCCTCCTACCTCTGCCTTGTGCTCTGCACTGAGGTCCCTGCTCGGTGGCCCTCACCAGTGCAGCTGACCAGAGCCACAGCCCTTCCCTGCCCTCTCCACTCCTTCCCAATTCCTGCTCTTCCTGCTCCAAGTTTCAGAAGCTCCTGCTGCTCCCTGCTAAGTGACGGGAGCCTGGGGCCTTCACACCAACCCCTTCAGCCAGACAGTGCTGAGCCCCAGGGTTGCGTGTGGACATCCAAGGCAGGCAGGACTGCAGGGGCCCAGTGCAGGGGTCTGGCGGGGCACCCCAGGGGAGGCAGTACCATCCAGGAGTGCTGGCGCGGGCCCAGCGGCCAGCGTCTATGGAAAGCTTTAATGGCCCTGCACAGGGGTGCGGGGCAGAATGAGCCTGGGCCGCCGGGCACCAGCGTCACCAGATGAACATAGGCTTGCCGTCGTCGTGTGCCAGCCGGTTGAGGCAGGAGAGCAGCAGCAGCGCATCAGTGAGCATGCTGGGGTGCACAGTCTCCACCAGCACACACTGCAGGAAATCCACGGTGTAAGAGCCGCCCTCAGACACTGCCAGCTCAGGCCGCTCTCGTAGGATGCCATAGGCATTCACTAACTGCTCGGTCAGTGCGGGGTGCACCCGGCCATTGTAGCCCAGGCTCTGCAACCTGTTCATGATGCTCACATAGCGCTGTGTGAGTGTCTGGCATAGCTCCTCATCCAGCTTGTGGTCACTAGGGTTCAGGGAGGCCTGTGGGGAGACCAGCCATCAGGTCCCTTCCACTCCACACCCCACGCACAGGGGCAAATGATGCTGAGGGAGGTTGTTGGGAGGACCACGCTCAGAGGGGTGGACATGGAGGGGGTCCTGTGAGGGGCCTGAGGGTCAAGGGTAGGAAAGCCCAGTGGGCAGAGCTGACAGAGAGGTAGGTCCCCCAGGCCTGACTCAGGCAGGGCAAGTGGCCCCCAGAGCTCCCCAGTAGGGCCTCAGCCACAGGGGATGAAGCCCACACCCCATCCTCATCGCCTGCTCCATCCACCACCAGGGATTTGGGACTGGGCTGAGGCCACCAGAGGCTGAGGCCAGGGAGTCTGGCTGGGAGTCTGGAAGCGAAGGAAGGATGGAGGTGGCTGGGGGACTCCTAATACCCCCAGGGCTGCTACAGCCAGGAGTCACAGGCTTTCCTGGGCCTTCTCCTGGCTCCCTGCCCTGTTCTCTTTCCACCTCCTCTGGAGACCCCTCCCATCCTCAGAACCTCCTGGCCTACATGCCCTGTGCAGCTGCCTTTACTTCCTCCTCGTGCCTGGACCTGGGGATCAGCAGCATATGGTCACTTCCTCATTGCCCTTGTCTCACCAGCCAGGCAGTGGCCGCACCCTGCAGCATCGCATGATGGCAGACCCTCCTTGCCACCCCCTGCTATTGTCTCCTGGGCGCATCACCTGGGCAGTCACACAAAGCCCCGTGTTTAGCTTGATGCTCTGCTGTCCCCATCCCGAAGTTCTTAATACATTTTGAACAGGCTCCCTGTGTTTTCATTTTGCACTGGGCCCTGCCAATATGTTGTAGCCTGTCTGCTACAGGTGCCCCTGTGCCCTCTCTGCACAGACCCACAGAGCCATGGTCTGAAGTTGGGGTGGGTGGGCTCTCCCCTCCTGAGCCCCTCCTGCACTTCCCATTGCTCCCACTCTTGGCGCCAGGGTCGGCCTGCAGGATTAGGGTTAGGGTTAGCCCGATGCTGAGTCCCAGCCTGCTGGGAATACTCTTCTCCACTCTGCCCAGACAGGCTGTTCAGGCATCACCTCCCTAGGAGACTCCCTTGGCTGCACCTCCCAGGCTGGTTGTATAAGCAGAGAGCACCAGGCACAGGCTGGACTCAGGACTGGGCTCAGCCTGAGTAACCCCTGACCTCTGGCAGGTGCTCCCAGAGCCTTTGTTGCTGGGCATCTCCTGGGACAGCTAGTGTCCCCAAGTCTTCCAGGCAGAGAACCAGCACAAGGGGTGAGCAGGGAGACGCCAGCGGCACCCTAGCAACCAGGTTCGATGGCTACTTGTGTTACCACGTGGGGTCTGAGCCTCAGTTTTCCTGCTGTGACGTGGAGGAAATCACAGCACTATCTGATGGTTGTTTTGAGGATTAAAAGAAATGTCCCCAGTGAACACTTAGCACAGTGCCTTTTTGGTCACTGGGGACATGGGCTCTGAACCCGCACCATGGAAAATGTCAGTGGCCCCTCATACTGCAGCAGAATTGTGTTTCAGAAATATCACTCTGGCTGCCACTAAAGAAATAGAGAAGGCGGGGGCATCCAGGATGTTGAAGTTTGAGGCCAGGATCTGGCTGGGGGAGGCTGCAAGGCCATGCCACCATCTGTCAGCACCACTCCCTCAAATGCTCCTGCCCCCACAGCACATAGCACCTCCTGACCCCTCTATCTAGGGTTTATTGCAGGCCTCCCCAGCAGAGGAGGCGCTGCCTGAGGGCAGGGGCTGTGCCTGTCTGGTGTGCACTTGGCTCTTCCCCAGGGAAGCGGGGACGGCATGTGAACCACAGGCTTGAGTGGATGAGAGAAGTGAGTGGATGGGAAGAACATTTAGGGGGGCTCAGGAGGACCTAGTGTTGGACGAGATGTGGAGGAGAGAAGGCGTAACCACACATGTGCATTCTTCCAAGACAAGCGCATGTGCTCACCACCCCACTTTCCACCCTGGAGCACCCACGATGCCAGCCACACGCTCTGTAAGGGAATGGCAGCACACGTCACAAGACCAGTGTTCTCTGAACACAGGGCAAGTGGGTTAGAAATCAATAAAAAGACAGCCAAAAGCCCCTGTGAAAGTTGCCAGTACGAAAAAGGAGTCACTTATGTCAAACCAATAAGAAGTTGGGAGGCCATGAAGAAGCCCTCACACACACAGGCCTGAAACAGGACTTATCGCGAGAACTTCCTGAAGGTTGCAGTGTTCCAGGTATGCCGCTTGCTCAAAGACACTCGCCTAACGATGCCTGTCTCCACCAACAAACTAGGCACACTGCAGTGAGCTTCTGTGCTCTGTGACTTTGTTTCAAAACAGCTTTCACAGGCTTTTTTCTCTGTCTTTAAAAGTTTCCCCTCTACCTCGATCCCCCTGGATATGCCTGTGATCCATCGTAGCCTGCATACTCTGATTGCAATCCTCTATTCCCAAATAAACTCATGTGTTCTGGAGAGCTTGTCTTTCTGAGTTTCTTTGTAGATTGACATCATCTGATGTTAGAACTAGGACCCAAAGAAGATAAGCATTTTCCGGATTGGCAACCCCTGGAACCATGTGATGGTACCCATGAGAGCCCACATGCTCTCAACCTCCACAAGTCATCATCCCTGGATGGTAAATCACCTCTTAGGTCTGAACTCCCTCCCTTTGGTT
This sequence comes from Lemur catta, assembly GCF_020740605.2. Taxonomy (NCBI): domain Eukaryota; kingdom Metazoa; phylum Chordata; class Mammalia; order Primates; family Lemuridae; genus Lemur; species Lemur catta. The sequence continues at coordinate 23,203,718 of NC_059136.1, forward strand.
GAGTTCTCTAACTTTATTTGGGATCTCGTTTTATAAGACCTTTAGAAAAGGACATGGTCCTTCTGGTGAGTTCCTTTTTGGTTTCATTTTTGGTTGACTTGCATATCTGGTTAAAGATTTTGGTGAGTTAAGTGGCCGTGATGGGGATCAAACTCCCCAAGATTGTTTTCTTAGGACTAAACTAGAAGAGTGTGGCTATAGGGTTAAACAGGCTGAAAGGGACACATATTTCAGTTGGAAACTTGAGGTTTAAAACACATCCAGGACTCAACAATTGTTTCACTGCAAATACCATCTCAAAGGCAGCTGCAACACATACACAATTTAAAGAGGATGTAAAGGTCTTCTCCCACTCTGGAGCCTTCCCCTCCCCTCCTACCACCCCGTCTTCTTCTCACTCTTCTCAGGCTGAGCTCCCTCTCTCCCCAGACTCCTTGGTAGCTACTCCTCAGCTGGAACTCGTTAAAACCTTCCCCTTTAAATAAAATCCTCTGATGACACAGATAAACCCTGAGTCTCTGGTGTTGCTTGGAATACCGCTGAACTGAGTCATTGCCAAGGAATTTCCAAAAGCGACTTGAAGACCTTCCCTGATTGGCTGATGAATTCAACATAGCAATCCAGTCTTATCAGCCTGACTTCTCTGATCTAAACCAGTGGGGTCACATGCTTGTCAGTGAAGGCCAGGTCCAACTGGATGGCCAAACCTGAATGGACTCACCCTGACCAACACTTAGAAAAACAAATACCCCAATATTGGAAAGAATCTTGTAATTTAGCTAGACTCCTTCATAAGGCCATTGCCACAGCCTTTCCTGAGGCTAGATTGGAACAAGATCCAAGGTCGCACCCAAGAACCTAATGAGCCAGTTCATAATTATTACGGCCAACTCTAGGTTGTCTTTCAGGAAAATCCTGGACTTCCAGTGGATGCCCATTCTACTTGAGTAGCCTTTAATTTTATGTTTGTGAATGGCCTCTCTTGAGAACTTTCCTAACTTGTTAAAAGAACCTGCATGGAATGGGAAACTAAGTCCACTCTAGATTTAGCAAATTTGGCTACTCAGCTAGCCTGTACTCTGGAGGATACTAATAAATAGAAAACTACCCAAATTCTCAATCTCCAGCTCCAACAGACAGAGGTGCCCAAACAAAATCCTCCTGGTCTCTGCCATTATTGCAAAAAGCCTGGACAATAGAAGAGAGATTGTGATATGTGAAAGAAGGCCCAACCTCTCCCTCAGGAAACTCTAGGTACACATTGCCAGAGATGGGGCTCTGTGGAATTACAGGGCCACTTCCCCACCCTTCCCTCAAGTCATCTTGGGAAGGGAAACCACCCTTCTGACTGGGAATGAGGTCCTCATTGACGCTGGAGCCAACCCCACCAACCCCCTAAGCTGCCTTGGAGTGATACTGAAGTTCAATAGTGGGGTCTCACACAGCCCCCAAATGTCTTTCTGTCCCTACCTATCCCTTTTCACCTTGGTCCTTTACAGGACACCCACTGCTCTTTACTTAGTAACTCTGCTCCAACCCACCTTCTTGGCCAAGATTTTTTGGAAACATATCACATAGGAATTTATTTCTCCTGAAAGGAAGAAATATTTTGGACTTTGGTAAATCAGGTCAAACTGGCTGACTCCAGAGCCTCTGTCTCTCCTAATCCCCTTGTTTACTATATTGTTCCTCATTCAGATAAAAAATGCCTAACTCACTTCCTTCTACTGGGTCAAATACTATCTCTTTATTTTTCTTTTATTATTTTTCTTTTTAATTTTTATGGATACATAATAGTTGTACATATTTATGGGGTACACATGGTATTTTGATACAAGTATGTATAATGGTCAAATCAGGGTAATTGGGATATCCATCACCTCAAACATTTACCATTTCTTTGTAGGGGAACATTCCAATTCCATTCTTTTAGTTATTTCAAAATGCAGAATAAATTATTGTTAACCATAGTCACCCTGTTGTGCCACTGAACACTAGCTCTTATTCCTTCTATCTTAACAAATATCCATATCTGAATGGACAAAATTATCAATATATGTAGGCAGGATTTATAGTGCACCCCCATTAAGATTCAGTTTGACCCATCGAAACTTCTGCCCAGGATTAACCAGTACTCTTTAAGAGAAGAAGCTCTACTGGGCATTAAAGCCATCATTGAAGAGTAGAAGGCAAAGGCTCATTATCTCATGTATCAGCCTTTGTAACAACCCAATCCTGCCTGTGAAGAACCTGATGCCTGTGGGTGGAGATTTGTTTAAGGCCCTCAAACGGTAGACAATGTTGCTGCACCCCCACTGGGCATCCCAGCCCCATCCTTGCTCACCCTGATTCCAGCCCAGAGCACGTGCTCCACAGTTAATGCTCTGTGCAGTGCGTTCTTCAGTATCCTGGTCAACCAAGCCAGCCCATACCTTTTTTCTTTCTCTTGGGAAGGCCAACAATATACCCGGACGGTCCCGCTAAAGATTCACTGAAAGCTCCTCTTACTTTTCACAAACTCTAAAGGCCAACGTATAGGATGTTTACTTCCCTCAGCAATCGTCTCTACTGCAGTGTGGTGACCTTCTCCGCTATTCTCCCTGGTAGGCAGCATATCAGGAAGACAGTGTACACGTATTAAAACTTTTAGCTACCAAGGTCATAAAGTTTCTGAACTTTATGTTCAGAATGTTACAACTGGTAAAACCCCAAGTAAAATATTTTGGCTATGTAATTTCAGAAAGTGGATGACACTTAGATGCGGACTGATACAAGGCGTCTTACAATTTTCTCAACCCAAAACTAAGCACCAATTCCTTTACTCTAGGAATTCTCAGAGACTCTGCTGCAAAGGATATCGCTACACAACAACATTCATTAACTTCTCTTGCCAGGGTAGTCTTAGATAACATCATTGCCCCCATTAGCTGCTTGCTGAACAAGGTGGTGCCTGTGCTATTGCTGATGCCAGATGCTGTTCCTGGATGAATTTGTCTGGGGAAGTTGAGAACCAATTACATGAAATAAGAAAATAGGCCATATGGCTACAACAGCGCTCACCCAGCTCCCCATGGTCATTTGATTTGGTTACCTTTGGGCCTTCTGTCATGGCTCAAAACTATTGTGCAAACTGGGGTTGTCATATTACTGTTATTTTTACTCAGTGTTATGCTATTAAAACTTTGTCCTCATTGCCTGTCAAATTTCTGCAAAAGTACAAAGTAATGCTGGCCTAGCATTGTGAGATGAAGGCCAACACCAATGAAACAGAAAAAATTAACCTTAACAATGAAATCTAGGCAGACTAAGCCTGAGAGCTTCTTTGGCCCCCTTGTTGCTCAAATATGGCTAAAAAGGTTTTGCCATTGACTACTAATTGTTAGCCATTTCCTCCCAACATGGGACCAGACCAACCAGAACAGGTCCATCTTGGCACTGAGGGACAATCAAATCTGACTTTAAAATCATTGTTTAGGCTGGGCACAGTGGCTCACACCTGTAATCCCAGCACTTTGGGAGGCTGAGGCAGGAGGCTGCCCAGCCTGGGCAACATAGTGAGACCCCATCTCTACAAAACATAAAAAAATTAGCTGGACGTGGTGGTACATGCCTGAGTCTTAGCTACTCAGAAGGAGGCTGAGGTGGGAGGATTGCTTGAGCCCAGGAGTTGGAGGTTACACAATGAGATATGATCATGCCACTGCAAACCTTGAATGATAGAGAAAGACCCTGTCTCTGGGAAAAAAAAAAATGGATCAGCAATGCTTTCAGAGAAAGATCTTGATCGAAAGGGGGAAATGTGTGAAAGTTGCTGGTATGAAAATGGAGTCACTTATGTCAAACTCTAAAAACATGGAGTCGGGGGGGGGGCTGTGAAGAAGCCCTCATGTACATAGGCCTGTAAGGGAACTTATCACAACAAACTCCACAAGGTCACCCTAATCCTGCAGGCCCTCTGTGTTCTGGGGCCTCTGATGCTAGGCAAGGGGTTGTCTATGCTCGGAAGAAGGCTATCTTACACCATCCACAGTGGTCATTTGCGTGAGTCAAAGAAACACGTGAAAAAGAAACTTTAAACCCTTAGAAGAAAATATAGAATAACTTAGAATACGGAAAATATAGAATACTTTCTGGACTTTCTGAGAGGGAAAGATTTCTTAAATAAGACTTGAAAAGTACAAACAATAAGGAAAAAGGTTGATAGTTTTGACCACATTAAAACCTAACCAAAGGAAAAGGCAAGCTGAAACCTGGACCCTATATTAACCCATTTAACCCAAAGTTGTTCCTGCCCAGACTCCACACAGAAGGTCTGTCTCTAATCCACAAAGACGGCCTGAGAGAAAAAGTGGCCGGGAAGTCAGTAGGGCTGTTTTCCCAAGAGAAGCTGGAGTGGGGATCTGTGCCCTGCGCCACCTGCCTGCCCACCTCAGAGGGCTAGTTCAATGAGATGAGAAGAGACTGGCAGCCTGTGGCCCAGCCAGGCCTTGTCACTGTAGGCAGAGCAGCTGCTCCCCCACTAGTGCTCACGGTGCTAGAATATCCTCGTCTTCCACAGTAAGACCTACTACGACATGCCAGTGCTGGATGGTGTCATCCAGTGCATGGAGGAGGACAAGTTCTCCTACCAGAGGTGATGCCAACCTGCCTTTCTGCAGCCACCTCAGCCCACAAAGGTGCTGATTCTCGCGGGCAGTGACAGGGCATTCTGCGAGAGGTGAAGCACCTGCCATGGAGTCCACGGTCCAGTGGGAAACTGAGGAGGATGTCATTCAAGCCTCTAAGAAGTTCCTGCTGGGCATGGCCAGTGGCTACTCTAGCTCAAAGCTGACCCCCTACACATGGGTTTGTGAAACAGAACCAGGATGCCTTCAATGTTATCAGCACTGACTTCTCAGACCCCACAGGCCCCACTGAAAGCCTCTTCAAGGAATCCTATCACCAGCTCATGAAGACGGCACTCAAGGAGGGTGGCAGGGTGCATGCCAGTGGCTCACCTCGACCTCATTAAAGAGATGCGGCAGTTCTGCAAGTGGCTTTCCCATGGTGGGCTACTCCTCCTCCACCATCCCCACCTACCCCAGCGGTTTTGTGCTGTGCAACAAAAAACCTGAACATCAACTTCCAGGAGCCTGTGCAACAGCTGACACAGAAGCAGGTGGAACAGATGTAGGGAGCCTTTGTACTGCCCGAGTTTGCCTGCAAGGCCCTGAGTGATGTGAGCTGAGCCCAGGTGCCATCACCGACACCACCCAGAACCTGGGACCAGGGAGCCTCCAAGGTGCCTGGACCCCTCCAGCCCTGGACCAGAACTGCTAGCTCTTGCCCACCAAACAAGGATTATAGGTCCTGGAATGCTGCCTGGCTTGCCCTGCTGGGTGGACCGTCTGTGTTTGTCTCTCTCTCTGTGCAGCATTCAGCCTCCAAACCTATAACAGCTGTGTACAGCACTGTCTCTCTGCCTTTGTTGCCCCCTGCCCACCAAACATGTGTATTTATAACAAAAAAAGGAGAGAAGCCCAAGTGATGAATATGTAGGGACATGGTGGTCCCACCCTGTGGTGGCCAGGGAGGAGAGGGCCTGGAACTCACTGCAGACTACCCAAACGCCCAACCCGGATCCCTCCTCAGTGTCTTCTACAGCCTGCCACACACGGTGGCACAGAGACACGCATTTCAACACGTTCACAGAGGTGTTGTCCTCCACACCCTTCCATGGAGGAGGCTGAGTGGATGACATCCTGGGAATGCATGGGAATGAGCCTGGGGCTTGGGGTCCCCAGTAACCAGGCCCACCACTGCTTAGAGGCTTCCCCAGGGACCTTGGAGAACACAGACAGCATAGGGGAGAGCACCCGTGGGAGCCACTGTTGGAGGCCACCCTGGTGGCCCAGACGGAGAGCTGCCTGGCTGTGCTCTGAGGAGGCTGTGCCTTCGGGCTGTCTCCCTGAAGCTCTTGCTGGCTGTGTGGGCTGAGCACTGTGCTTCCTCTGACCCCTTGGATTCTGGCACGTTTGGCCTGCCTGGAGTCCATCGCCCCTCAAGGGGCCCTCATGAGCCAGCATGCCCCCATCCCTGCAGGCCCCTCTGGCGCTGTGTGGGAGACAGACAGCCACATACCTGGATGATCTTCTCTGGAATGTTGGAGACGGTGAAGCCGTAGAGGCGCACACGCTCTGGGAAGATGCTGGACAGGATCCTGCGGTCCAGCTGGAAGGCGATCTCCCCTACCAGCCTCTCCCAGGCCAGCTGCTTCGACTCTGGGGACAGCAAAGGGTCTCTCAGCTGAGCTGCCAGTGGAGGGGGTGGCAGGGGAGATAACCTGGAGGGTCCCCAGACTCCTGCTGAGCCTCTGTGGGTCACTAACCTCGGGCACTTTCAGGGAACTTGCTGATCTTGCGGTGGGTCACCTTCCGATCCAACTCCATGACACTTTTCCGAGACGGTTCTGTGGTGCGTGGACTCCGGGCATTGTTGACCGAAGCCAGGGAGGATGAGGTGCGAGGCGGGGAGCAGGGGTTGCGTGGAGGAGAGTGGTGGGTGGGTGGGGTCCGGGTGGGGGAGTGCTGTGTCCGAGCCATGTGGAGTGTGCTCAAGGGGGTGCAGCTGGTGGCAGCTTGGGAGGGGAGGTTGGGGGCTGAGGGAAGCACGGTGACAGTGGGGGAGGTGTTAGTGGTGGGGACAGAGGCAGGGACCATTTGTCCCTGGGGGTAGCTGGAATGGACCCGGGCATCTGCAGTGCTGTAGAAGGCCGTTGGGGGGCCAGGTGCGCCCATGGTGCCCACGGGGGTGGAAGTCTGCAGGGGTGGGCCCACAAACGTCATGCTGAGGGGCTCTGGGTCCTGGGCTGGCCGGGGGTTCTCAGTGGAGACTGGGGCTGGTGATTGGGAGAGGCAGAAATGAGACCAGGGGGATTAGAGCGAAGGGGGAGGGGATCACCCCGGCACTCTGTGCCCGCCTCCCCACACCTGTTACCTTTGGAGGTGGCAGCAGGCACCATGCAGGCTACGTGGGCCTCCGAGGGGCACCCGCGGAGTGTCTCTGCCAGCCGCACCCTCGGGGCCTCCTCTGACAGTACCAGGTTGTTCATGGGGTTGGCCATAAGGTTCTGTGAGATGCCTAGAGGGGCAGCTGTGGAGCTGAGCAGGGGGCTGCTCAGAGAGACAGCCACTGGGCCTGCCATGGAGGCCATCAGGGGGCTGCTCTTAGAGACAGCCACAGGGCCTCCCAGGGCACTGCTGGGAGTCAGGGGCCCAGTAGAGGGCAGGCCCAGGGAGCTGGCCAGGGTGCCACCGGGGGGCACAGCCAAGGGGCTGGCCAGGAGGCTGGTGAGGGGGCTGCTCTGTGGCACGGGCACTGGGCCGGACAGCAGGGTATTGCGTAGGCCCACCAGGGGGGTCATGAGGGAGCCTGCCGCGGGGCCGGGCTGCGGGCTGCTCAGCACTTCGGCCAGGGGTGCCAAGGCCACAATCCCCACTTCTTCCAGGACTGGTTCGTTTGCTGCTGCTGGGGACGGGGGCAGGAAGACACCTGGGGGACACAGAGAAAGCACTGAGACCCCAGATGAGCCCCTCCAGGACCACGGGGCACAGTCATGGGCTGTCCCGTGGTGGCAGAGCCTGGCCACGGTGTCCGTCTGCCTCTGATGAGCAACTGGTCTCACCTGACCTCTCTGATTCTCACTTCCTAGGTGGGCTGGGGTGCTGACCTCTCTGCCTCGAGGGCAGTCTATGGGGTGGGGAGAGGACACTCTTTGCTGGGCTCAGAGGACCCTGGACGTGGGCCTGCCTTCCTACCCTCCCCCCAGCTCCCCACCAAAGGCCTCATCTCTGGCCCTGACTCTCTGGTCAGTCCTCTCAGGCTTCCTTCTCTGACCACCTGCCCCCAAGCCACACAGGGACATTCCTTGACTCTCTCCTCAATTGTGCCCCCTGCACCGAGCAGCTCACCCCCACCCAAGAGAATAGAGTCTCACAGCAGCTGGATCCCCAGGATGCCAAGTTGGCCCCTGTGTTCTCTGGTGGGAAAGAGGGGGCCCCAGCCTCCTGACCACCATCCTTGTGGGAGAGATAAGCCTCTCCAGGCGGGGGCCCCTCAAGGGGTCAGGGACACAGCAGTTAGAGTCCCTCTCTGCCCAGCACCCGTGCGTGGTCCTTGCCCTGCAGTGCTCCATGTGGCCACCAGAGGGGGAAGTGCCGGTGCAAGAGGGCAGGTCAGACCCAGTCACGCACCCTAAGAGGCCCAAACTTATGCCTTATACTCCTGGAGCCCTGCCTGGGGCCATGGCGGCCTGTTCTCTGGGTCCTGGAGGAGTGTTCCCTTCAGTGACCACGTTCGGGGGAGAAGCCCCTTGGAGGAACAGCTGCTGGTGGAAGGGGGAGTGCAGGGACAGTTTTTGTGAATATGCAATTTAATTGAAAATTTCCACTTTTGTTGCCGTTGTTGTAACAGCAGCACCTGCTTATTATAGGGAAAGAATGGACATACAGAAAAGTAAAAAAGGATGAAAAACTACAGTCGTCCCATGGCTAGTCACTCTTGAAAAGCCCCGTTGCCTTGGAGACTTCCTCTACATATTTATATAGACCAGGAGTTGGCAGGCATCTTCTGTGAAGGGTCAGGTGGTAGATATTGTCAGCTTTGCCAGCCATATGTGGTCTCTGTCACAGCCACTCAAGTCTGCATTGTAGCAAGATGGCAGACACAGACAATCGGAAGTGAGTAGAGGTCGGGTGTCAATAAAACTTTATTTCTGGACACGAGTTTTTGAATTTCACGTACTTCTCATGTGTCACAACACAGTATTCTTCTTTTGATTTTCTTTCCACCATTTAAAAATGTAAAATTCATTCCTTATTCACAGGCTGTGCACAAACTGGTGGTGGCCACATAGATCTGTCTTTTTGTACTTTGCCTCTTCTTATTGGACTCATGCACGGCCTCACTCAGCATCCTCATTCTTTGAAAACAGTTTTTGTTGCGGCTGCAGAGATTTCTGTCTATGGATATGCCATTGTTTACTGAGTTATTCTAATTGTTGAGCATTTAAATAGATTCCAATGTTCCCAGTGACAAACAACCCTATTATGTAAATCTTTATTATTGATTTTTTCCTGGAAATGGACATTTTAGAGGTTCTTGATGCACACTGCCAAATCTCCCTTCTTTAAGATCCCTCAGGAGTATCCTGACACTGCCCTGGGCTTGTCACTTCAATCTCTGCCAATGCTAACACTGTACAATGTGTGGCAAGATGTTTTGCTGCTTTAATTGCCTTTTAAGTTCTAAGTTTTGTTTTCCAAACAAATAAACCATTAGATTGCATAATCTAATCAATGCTTCTTTCTTTTATTTCTTGCTTTGTTTTGGTATCCAAGAGATGATAGAGCTTGTGGGCCACAGGGAGGCAGCCTGTGGAGAGAGAAGCCGGAGCCTGGTGGGAAGACAGAGGGATGGACAGCAGTGTTGCAGAGGATGGAGACTGGCATGTGGATATCTGTCCTCTTGGCCTCTGTTTCCTCTCGGAGAGCCTAGGGTCTGAGTGATGTGGAAAGGACCACTTGGGTGGCATTTTTAGGATGGCAGGAGAGGACAGTCACTGCTCATTGTCTCTGAATGGCCAGGGCAGCCCAGGGAGCACCTGTGGTCCTATTGGTTGGAGCAGCAGGCAAGGCAAGAAGACAGAACAGAGGTTTCACCTTGGTGCCTGTTCTGGGAAGATAACTGTGGTGGAGTGAATGCCCGTTAGGGCTGTGAGGCAGAGGAGTGCTGGGCAACCTCAGCTATCTCTCCAGAAGAACATGGTCCAGTTTGCGCTTTGACCAAGTTGTATTCCAGGCAAAACCATCAAACAGGACAAAGAAGGTAACTTTATGACCACAAAAGTTGCAATTCACAGAAAGTACATAAAGCAAAATATATAAAGCAAACACACAGGGACTCCCAGGAGGTGCTGGAGTAGTAGCTGTACCCAGATCCAGCGTAGAAGGAACAGGGTGCAGGGATATGGTGATATAACTATGGAGTCAGGCTAATGTCTAACTTGACTGTGCACACGGAGCGGGTGGCTGGGCTGCAGTGAGCTGGATGCTATTCCTGGCGGGATGAGGGCAGCCTGAGAAGAAAGTGGGCAGCAGTGACTGTATTTGGGTGAGGGCTGAGGGGCACCAGCAGTGGGATCATGAGCTCCAGGGAAGGCCAAGTTCAGATCATATACAGGAATAGCAAGACAGAATTGAACGGGGGGAGGACAGGTGGGCCTGGGGCAGGAGAGGGTGTCCAGACCCTTAGAGCTTGTGGAGGGCAGGGGGCAGATGCCAGTCCTCAGAAAGACCCATCCTGTTTGTCTGTTAACGGTAAGAGCTGGCACAACCCACCACCAAAAAAATCGTCCAGCAAACCATGAAATGTTCAAATGTACCTTAATGTGAAATCATTTAAAGTGCTGTTTGCAAAGCAAATATGAAAACACAATGAAAATGTTTATAGTAAGTATTAATGTTGTAATATTAAATATAGAAATATGAATTAAAAACTGAGATTTACAGTCTCCATTCTGTTTGGAAAATAGGTGAATAAATACTCCTGATGTGTCTGGTGATGTCCTCTCCGGGGGAGGGTTGTATGTGAATATAGAGTTGATTTTTTTTTCTTCTTTATTATTTCTATATACTTTCCCAAATTTTCACAATATGAGTATGCAATTTTTTTTTTTTGAGACAGGGTCTTCCTCTGTTGCCCAGGCTGTGAGACAGGGAACTGGCAGGTACTGCTTTGGGTGCAGCATTGCTGCAGCGGAAGCCTTGGGCATTGCTTTGGTCACTGCTGCAGCAGTACCTGAGTGGGGAAGTCTTAAGACAAAGTTTCAAATTGCCCTGATCAAAACAGGATGGAGGCAGGGCAAGTTCCAACCAGTTAGAACCAAGATGGTGGAGGAACACCACCTGCCCCTTTCACGAATATCCTCCCCTTGTTTAGCCCTTTGCTTAAATAGAAAGACAACAGGAACTAGGGGGCTGGTTCTCTTCTGCAGGGGGAACCTGCCTCTTCTCTGTTTGTGGAGTGGACTTTCTATAGTTTCTGAATAAATCTTGCTTTCACTTTGTACTGTTGGCTCCTGAATTCTTTCTTGCATGAAGCCAAGGACCCACTTGGACTTCAAGTGGCTCCCAGCATTGGGAGTCACTTTTCCTGTGTTATCTTGAGTGCAGTGGTGTGATCATAGCTCACTGCAGCCTTGAATTCCTGAGCTCAAGTGATCCTCCTGTCTCAGCCTCCTGAGTAGCTAGGACTACAGGCAGGTGCCACCATGCCCAGCTAATTTTTCTTATTTTTTATAGAGTTGGGGTCTTGCTATGTTGTCCAGGCTGGTCTCAAACTCCTGGCCTAAAGTGATCTGCATGCCTCAGCCTCCCAAAATGTTGGGATAACAAGTGTGAGCCACTGTACCTCATAGAGTATGTATTTTAAAAAATAAACTTTATAAAGAAAAATGTATTTTCCCAAAAAAAGGAGAATGTATTTCTACCTGGTTTCATCCTGAGACCAGCAGGGGCCTCATAGCCCTATTCACACCCAGCAAACAAAGCCAGGTTCCTGAGGGCAGGACTGGTCAAGGGTGGCACTCAGACCTGAAGGGATGCCCCAGACACAATCAAACCCATGTAGAGGGAACTGAGCCTCCTTCACCAGCCTGCATGTCATGGGAGGCTCATGGCATGCCCCAGCCCTCTTTGTGACACTTGGGCTGCCCATCCTCTACCATGCCCTGGACAACATGCCCTTTCCCAGGTGCCCACATGTCTCCCCTGGCTGCCTCCCCAAGGCTGACTCTGGGCCCTTGTGGTCAACTGGGAAGGACCCTATAAATAGAAGTCTAGCTGCAGGGGAAGTTGGGGGGATGTTCAGATCAAGAGAAGTAAAGAACAGATCCTGGAAAGTAAGGGGTTTTCAAGTCCAAGTGGCTTGGCTGCATCATGCCTACACAAACTCAACCTCAGCTCTTTCAGGTGGAGCAGAGCTCCCCCAGGACCACCTCCCCATCGGGACTCCTCCTCTTTTCCTTCCTTCCTTTCCAGATGGGACCAGCCTGCCAATGCTCATCAGTGATGTGGTTACCTCTCCCAAGTCCCTGTGCTTCTGCTGGTGGTAATTCACAACCTATTTCACTATGGACTGAGAAAAGCCAACATTAGCATGAAAACAGACCCCAGACGGGGGCACTAGAGACCCTAGAGTCACCAAGGACAGTGTACGCCTCCTATACCAGCCTGCAGGGCCAGCCACACCCACTTTCACTGCCCATGGAGTGAGGCCATGTGCAGTGAAACTGTCTTTCCCTTTGGACTCAAGACTAACCAGCCAGGATATAACTGAAAATGGAGGAATAGGGAGATCCAAAATACCACCCCTCTACCAAAGCCATGATTAAGCTGGCAAAAACAATCAGAATAAACTTTTTTGGATCTCTAGAATCTAATGAAAAACTTACAGTAACCAGGGGAATGCTTAATGAAGAAAGATGCTGCTAAATTTTGGTAAGAAAGCATTATGGTATTTTAACTTTTCTTGTTTCATTGCATGCCTTATAATCTTTTGCTCTTTGTTGAAAACTGGACATTTAAAATATTATAGTTTGGTAACGCTGGAAATCAGATTCTCCCTCTTCCCGAGGGTTTGTTGTTGCTGCTTTTTTGTTTAGTGACTTTTCTAAACTACTTTTGTGAAGGCTGTATTCTTTGTTGTATGTGTTCCTGGAAGACCCTATCCACACACCTGATACATGGAAGTCACCATCTTCATAGACACTTACTATCTCCCACTCTTCAAATCAGTGATGGCCATAGGGACACTGGTCTGCATTCCTGGTGTGGCTTGCTGGTGCCAGAGGGAGCAATATCGACAAAAAAAAAAAAAAAAAAAAATCTTAACAAAAAAACAGTTTAGAAAAGTCATTAAACTACCAAATAAGTACAACCCACAATGAGCAGCAACAAACCTTGGGGAGGGGGGAGAATCTTATTTCCAGAGTCATTACATTATAATACTTAAAGGGTCCAGTTTTCAAAAAATTAGAAAGCATTCAAAGAAAGAAGGAAGAATGGCCCATTTACAGAAAGAAATTAATTGATACTCTTCCTGAGGAAGCAAATATATTGGACTTATCAGACAAAGACTTTAAATCAACTGTCTTAAATATGCTCAGAGAGGAAACCATGGACAAAGACCTAAAGGAAACTAGGAGAACAATATATAACTCAATAGAAAATATCAATTAAGAGATAGAAATTATTAAAGAAATCAAAAAGAAATTCTAGTGCTAAAAAATACAACTAAAATAAAAAAATTTACTGTAGGGATTCAAAAGGAGATTTGAGCACACAGAAGAAAGAATCAGCAAACTTGAAATTAAGGCCATTTAGATTAACCAGTCTCAAGAATAGAAGGGATTATGAACAGATCCTAAGGGACCTGTGGGACACCATCAAGCACACCAACATACACATAATAGGAGTCCTAGAAGGACAGGAGAAAGAAAAGAGCAGGAAAAAAATTTGAAGAAATAATGTTTGAAAACTTTTCAAATTTGATGAAAGACATGATTGTACATATGTACAAAGAAAGTCAATGAACTACAAGTAGAATAAATTCAAAGAGATCTGCACTGAGACACATTGTAATCAAACTGTTGAAAGACAGAGAGTATCTTGAAAGCAGTAACAGAGAAGTGACTTATGATGTACAAGGGATCCTCTGTAACTGTGGTCCCCAAACCCCAGGCCGTGGACTGGTACAGTAGTCTGTTGGGAACCGGGCAGCAGACCTCCGCCTACCCCTCAGTTCTGCCTCCTGCCCTAAGCTCCACCTCCCATCCCCATCTGTGGAAAAATTGTCTTCCATGAAACTGGTCCCTGGTGGCAAAAAGGTTGGGGACCACTGCTCTATAAGATTAACAGCAAGTTTTTTTTTTATCAGAAACTATGAAGGCCAGAAGGCAGTGGCTTGATATATTTGAAGTGCTGAAAGAAAAAAAAACTATCAAACAATAATTAAATATACCACAAAACTATTCTTCAAAGATGAAGAAGAAATTAAGACATTTTCAGATAAACAAAAGCTGAGGGAATTTATTGCCAGTAGACCTTCCCACAAAAAAATGCTAAGGGGAGTCTTTCAGGCTGAAATGAAAGGAAACTAGACAGTAACCAGAAGTCATGTGAAGAAATTAGAACACTAGTAAACGTAACTACATACACAAATGTAAAAGCCAGTATTGTATTTCTGGTTTGTAACTCTCATTTTTCCTATATGATTTAGAAGACAAATATATAAAACGATTATAAATCTATGCTAGTAGACACATAATGTATAAAGATGTATCTTGGGACAATAAGAACACAAAAGGGCTGGGCTGTGGTTCACACCTGTAATCCCAGCACTTTGGGAAGCCAAGGCAGGAGGATTGCTTGAGTCCAGGAGTTTGAAACCAGCCTGAGCAACATAGCGAGACCCCATCTCTAAAAAAAATACAAAAATTATCTGAGTGTTGTTGTGCGCACCTGTAGTCTCAGCTACTTAGGAGGCTGAGGCAGGAGGATCGCCTGAGCCCAGGAGTTTGAGGTTGCAGTGAGCTACGATGACACCACTGTACTCTAGCCTGGATAACAGCGAGACCCTGTCTTAAAAAAAAAATAATACCACCAAGGGGAGCTACATATTATTTGTATGCTGTATGTATATTTTACATACTATTAAAGTTGCTTTTAGCTCAACTAGGCTGTTATAAAGTAACCAAGAAAATAACTAAAAATATATACAGAAGAAGACATGAAAAGGAATCAAAATTGTACACTAAAAAAATTAATGAAACACAGAAGACAGTAAAGGAAAAATTGAGGAAAAGCAACAACAACAAAACTATAAGACATGCAGAAGACAAACAGCAAAGTGGCAGAAATAAGTCCTTCCTTAACAGGGACTTCTTTTCTTTCTATTTTTTTTTTTTTTTTTTTGAGACAGAGTCTCGCTCTGTTGCCCTGGTTGGAGTGAGTGCCGTGGCGTCAGCCTAGCTCACAGCAACCTCAAACTCCTGGGCTTAAGCGATCCTACTGCCTCAGCCTCCCAAGTACCTGGGACTATAGGCATGCTCCACCATGCCCGGCTAATTTTTTCTCTATATATTTTTAGTTGGCCAGATCATCTCTTTCTATTTTTTAGTAGAGACGGGGTCTCACTCTTGCTCAGGCTGGTCTCTAACTCCTGACCTTGAGCGATCCACCTGCCTCGGCCTCCCAGAGTGCTAGGATTACAGTTGTGAGCCACCGCGCCCTGCCTGGATCTTTTTGAGACAGGGTTTTTCCCTGTCATCTGGGCTAGAGTGCAGTGGTGTCATCACAGCTCACTGCAACCTTGAACTCTTGGGCTCAAGCAATTTCCCCACCTCAGCCTCTTGAGAAGCCAGGACTATATCTGCACGCCACCATGCCTGGCTAATTATTATATTTTTTGTAGAGATAGGGTCTTGCTTGTGCTCAGGCTGATCTCGAACTCCTGGCCTCAAGCAACCCTCTCGCCTCAGCCTCCCATAGTGCTGGGATTACAGGCTTGAATCACCTCATCCGGCCTCTTTTAATGGATTAAAATCTCCAGTCAAGGTCGGGTGTGGCTCCAACACTCCAGCCTGGGCAACAGAGTGAGACTGTCTCAAAAATAAATAAATAAATAAATAAATAAATAAATAAATAAATAAATAAATAACAACATAACTGCACACCTTAAGGAATTAGAAAAGGAAGAAGAAATTAAACTCAAGCAGAAGGAAGGAAATAAGATTAGAATGGAGATAAATAAAATAGGGGATAGGCCGGGCGCGGTGGCTCACGCCTGTAATCCTAGCACTCTGGGAGGCCGAGGCCGGTGGATTGCTCGAGGTCAGGAGTTCGAGACCAGCCTGAGCAAGAGTGAGACCCCGTCTCTACTAAAAATAGAACGAAATTATCTGGCCAACTAAAAACATATATACAAAAAATTAGCCGGGCATGGTGGCGTGTGTCTGTAGTCCCAGCTACTCGGGAGGCTGAGGCAGTAGGATCACCCGAGCCCAGGAGTTTGAGGTTGCTGTGAGCTAGGCTGACGCCACGGCACTCACTCTAGCCCGGGCAACAGAGTGAAACTCTGTCTCAAAAAATAAAAAAATAAAAAAAATAAAATAGGGGATAGAAAAAAATTGAGAAAATCAGTAATACCAAAACTTGGTTCTTTAACAAAAATCAGCATAGCTGATAAAGCTAACTGAACAAAGGCTAACCAAGAGTCCTCTTGATGCACAGAGGGAGGCACAGGGCACAGACACTCAGAGTTTTACCCTCACCTTCCACTGAGATGTTCTTGCAGGGTCACTAGTGACCCTGCGCTGCTAATTCAGCACTCAGTTCTCAGATCTGTTGAACGTGCTGGTGGTAGCATTCACACTGGATTGCTCCTCCTTGTTGAAACCCTCTCTTGGTTTGACATCCAGGTCCCTGGTCATTTCCAGGTCCTGGTGGTGCCACTTCATCTGCCTTCCTGGAGGTGTCCTAGGCTCCCCCTTGATTCTGCTTTTCCTTGGCAAGCTGATGCAGCCTAGGCACTGTGGATGGGCCACATGTTGCCGGCACCCTTGCTGACTACCCAGAGTGGACCTCTCTTCTAGACCCCAGACCCACACCCCAATCGCCTGACCTACTTCTTCCCCAGATCCTGAGGAGGTTGTAGCTTAGTGCTCTCCCACCCCTCTGCAGCCCTGGCATACTTCCCCATCCCTGTCAGCAGGCACCTCTGCCCTTTCAGTAGCTCATGCCCAGAATGGTGCAGTTAGCCTCAACGCTTCTTCATCATTCACACTTCCCATGCAATCTGTCTGCAGCACCTTCCAACAGATCCGGAATTCAGGCATGTGGCCTAAAACTGCCCCACTGGTCCACATTGCTGCCACCCTGCCTGGTTTCCTGATGCTGGCCTTGTCCCTCAAACATCAGCCAGAGTCCTCAGTCAAGATCCCCACCAGTCCACTATCTCATTCTGAGTGCCAGGTCATTTCAGGCTGCCCACGATCTGGCTCATAGCTTCTCTGACCTTATGCCCCCTCCCTCTTGTCTCCTCCTCACTCCCTCTGCTTCTGCCCCTTGGGTTTCCTTGCTGGTCCTCAAATGCTCCAGGCACACTCTTGCTTTGGGCTTGTGTTGGCAGTTCCCTTTCCCAGAACACTATTTCAGTGTGTGCGGCTGGCCCCCACACTTCCACCTATCCCTTCGATTGTGACCTCCTCCGTAAGGTCTTCCCATCTAAAATCACCAGCTTCCTCCACCTCAGCAGCTCCTTCCCTTTCTCTTGAACTTCTTCCTCCCCAGTATCTCTAAGATACTCTAGTTTAACTTATTGGTTTGTCCTATCTCCCTCCGTTAGAATGGAAGCTCCATGAAGGCAAGGGATTTGTCAGTTTGTTTTCCCAGTGCCTAGAACAGTGTTTGGGCCACAGAAAGAGTTCAATAAATACAAGTAAAATGAGTATGTGTATGAGCAGAGATGAAACCTGATGTTAAAAAAAATTGTTCAGGGTAGGAATTGAGGTCTATTTGACTCAAGTTGTGCCCCAAACACTAAGAGCTTAATCTGACCACAGAAGTGTTCATAGAATGACCTTATAAACTGTGACCACCCAGACAGCCATACGAGATATTAAAAATTCAGTCAGATAGCATGTTATTAACAGAAAAAGTCATGTTGCCCTCAGAACACAAAGAGTGCCAGGTTCATCAGGGTCTACAAAAATCAATTGTATTTCTATATAGTTTCAATAAACAATCTAAACATGAAATTGAGAAAACAATTTATAATAGCATCAAAAAGAGTAAGACATTTAGGAATAAATGTAACAAAAGAAATACAAAACTTATACTCTGTAAACTTTGTTTAAAGAAATTAAAGATATAAATAAATGGGAAAACAACTCATGTTTATGGATTGGAAGACTATTGTAAAGACAGCAATACTTCCCAAATTGACCTACAGATTCAATGCAATCTGTATCAGAATACCAGACGGCTTCTTTGTAGAAATTGACAAGTTGATCCTAAAATTTATATGGAATTGTAAGGGACCCTGAATGGCCAAAGCACTATCAAAAAAGAAGAAAGTTGGAGGACTTACTTCTGGATTTCAAAATTTACTACAAAGCTACAGTAATCTGAGTGGCAGTGGCATAAGGACAGACATATAGATCAATGGAATAGGATTAGGAGTCCAGAAATAAACCCATAGGTTCATGGTCAACTGATTTTTGGCAATGGTGCCATGACAATTCAATGGAGAAAAAATAGTTTTTTCAACCAGTGGTGCTGGGACAACTGGATATCTATGTCCAAAAGAATGAATTTGGACCTCTGCCTCACACCATATACAAAAGTTGAATCAAAATGGAGCAAAAACCTAAATGTAAGAGTTAAAACTATAAAACTCTTAGAAGAAAACATGGAGGTGAATCTGCATGACCTTGAATTTGGCAATGGATTCTTAAATATGACACTAAAAGCATGAGCAACACGACAAACAATAAATAACTTGGACATCATCAAAATAAAAAGCTTCCATATTTCAAAAAGCACTATCAAGAAAGTGAAATGACAACCCAGATAATAGGAGAAAATATTTACAAGTCATATATTTGATAAGGGATTGTATTCAGTATATATATGAAGAACTCTTACAACTCAACAATAAATGATAGCCCAGTTTTAACATGGACAAAGCATCTGAATAGACATTTCTCAAATAAGATATGCCAATAAGTACATAAAAAGAGGCTTAATATCATTAGTCATCAGGGAAATGCCAATCAAAACCACAAGGTAATACCACTTCATACCCACTCTAATAAAAAGAAATCAGATGATAACAAGTGTTGGCAAGGATTTGGAGAAATTGGAACCTCATATGCTGGTGGTGGGAATGTAAAATGGTGTAGCTGCCTTGGAGAACAATCTGGCGGGTCCTCAAACAGTTAAACACGGAGTTACCATCCAACCCAGTAATTCCACTCCTACATATATAGCCAAGAGAAATGAAAACATGTCTACACAAAATTTGTACACAAACGTTCATAGCAGCATTATTCATAACAGCCCCAAGGACGAAACAACCCAAATGTCCATCAGCTGAGGAATGAACAATATGGAATAGTATTTAGCCATAAAAATTCAATTGTTTACATCAGATAAGTGAAGGTTTTTTTAAAAAAGCAAATGTCTTAGACTTACAAGTGCCGTTTACAATGTTTTAAACTGTGTAACAGAACTCCCAGTTTCCTCCCCAGACCTGCTGTTCCCTTCCCTTAGGTCAGGAAATACTGCCAATTCAGCTGCCCCCACCGCTGGGCCCCTTGGTCCTCCAGGGGGCCTGGCCGGTCCAGCGCGGGGAGGGAGGCGGGGCTGCTGGCCAGGGATCCAGGGGCCTTCCTCCCCAGAGTGGCCGGTGGCAGGAGCTGGGGGGACTAGAACACCAAGTGGCCCAGAGGCCCTCAGGAGGGATGGGGCGTGGCCATTGTGCCTGGGGCAGGGCCCTGGAGGGGGCGGGGTCATGGCATATAGGCTCGGGTTCTGGGGGCGTGGCCCGTGCGTAGGGGCAGGACCTGCCCTGGGGCGGAGGGCGTAGTGCTAGGGCGGGGCCCTCATGGGCGGGGCCAGAGCTTTTTGGCGGGAAGCTGAGGACCCAGAGAAAGGACTGAGGGGAGCTGGTGAGTGGAGGTGGCTCTAGCGCTCTAGGTGAGGGTTCCAACGCTCCAAGGTGGGGAGGATGGCGATGGGTCCTGAGCTGAGGGGGGAGGGCTTTGAGCGGGGAGGGTCCTGAGGAGGCAGGGTCTGAGGGGCGGGTCCTGAGGGGGGAGGGTTTGAGGAGCGTGGTCTGAGAGGGGGCGGGTCTGAGGGGGAGGGGCCGGTCCTGAGGGGTCAGGGTCTGAGGGGGAGGTCATGAGGCGGGGAGGGGGGTGGGAAACAGGCCCCTGGAGGAGATTGGAGGTCCTGAGGCGTGGACTCGCCTGGGTGTGGGGCTAGCCTCAGACAGGTGACGCCGTGTTCTCCTGGAGAAAGGAGAAAGGCTGCCCTCTGCCGGATGAAACTCCCAGCCTGCAGCCCTGGGAGGAGGGAGGGGACAGCCGGGCGTGAGTGGAGGAGGGAGGAGGGAGAGGACAGCGGGCGAGTGGAGGAGAACACGGGCCCTGGGCGAAGGGGAGGGCTGCGGACAGGGAGGAGCGCCAGGCGGCGAGTGCGGCTATCCTGTCCTGACCGCCGTCCCACCCCGACGGCCTGTGCCTCCTGTCACCTGACCTCTATGTGGAGGAGCCAGTTCTCGGTGCAGTTACTGTTTTTAGGGTCTTGAGCACTCAGTTGGGCCTTCATGTCCTCTCTCCTCCCTACCCCCACAGCCCTGCCTCCCCGACCGCTTCTGTGGGGAGACTTCCCAGTGCGTGGCTCTGAGCAAGTACCCGAGCTCTCAGGGGCAGCAGGCGCTACCGTCTGAGTGTCCCAGCCCCGTCCTGGCGCCTTCTCGCTACTGCCCTGTGCACAGGGCCAAGTCTGAACCTCTGGGCGCTTGTTTTTTCCCAGTGAAGTTAATTTGGCCAAGGGCCAACGTTTTCTGATTCCCTGCCACTCAGATTACCCATTCTGGCCACACAGTTGTACTTCTGGCTTGCTCAGAAGATCACTCCTGGCCACCCGGTCTTCCAGCCTTTCCAGATCTTTAGTACACTGGCCTCTTTATTTTCTCCCCATCTGACAGCCTTCTTGGTTTTGGCTTCCCTCAGCCAGTGCAGTCTTTGTTGAGCTTAAACTCTGGCTGAGCCCTCCTCAGAGCTCTGCCTGCCTGCCTCCCCCATGCCTGCCTCCAGTCTGAAAAATGCTGCTGGAGAAGGCACGAGGTTGGTGGCTGCTGCTTTTATAAATCCATAGATGGCTAGTGCCATTTGGCCACTGTACAGCCAGACAAAGCTCCCAGGTTCCCCTCTCAGTTCCTCCCCCATTTTCACTCTATTTCAGACCTTCCCCACATTCCCCACTCCATCCTTGCTTTCAGAGAAGGACATTTTTACAGAGAAAATTGAGGCCATCAGTTTGGAGTTCCCTCAGCTTCCCACCACCTGGCATTCACACTCACACTTCCCTTTCTTCTTCCCTTTCAGGACAGTGTAAAAGATGTTCTTCCTTCGGTCAAGGGCACTGTTCCATAAAGTATCCTTTTTCTCCTGCATCTTTTCAGAGTCTTTTCTGGCCCCTTCCTTTCACATATAAACAAACTCAGGTCTCTGTCATCTTGAAAAGAAGCTCTGGACTCCATGTCCCTCTTGAGCTACTGTCTTCTCCTTGCCCACTCACACCCTCCTTTCCCCAAAGCCAAACTTCTTGAATTAAGTGTCTCCATCATCTGTTTTCTCCATTTTCTCACTCAGTCTTCACTCTGGTCAGCCTTTCCCCATTTATAGTGGGGTTGAAATCTTTCTAACCAAGATCATGAATGCTAAGCCATTATTCACTAAAGGCTGTGGACATTTTTAGTACTTTTCTTGCTTAACTTCATGGCAGCCTTTACCTTGTTGACTCTCTGTTCCCTTTAAGCTGTCTCTTGGCTTTTTTGATGTTACGCTTTTGAGGTTTCCCTTTCCTCTCTGGATGCTCCTTTTCCAGCTTCTCTACTTGTCCTCAGTCAGGACTTCTCCCTCAGTCTCTTCTTACTGTACACTCTCTTCCCAGAGGGTCTCACCTCCACCTCCACCTCTCCAACTCCCCCAGCAGGGCTTGAATTATCAAAACTCTTGAATCTTTTCTCTCTAGCCCTGACCTGTCATCTGAGCTTCAGGCTCATAGTGCCACTGCTTCTTGGACATTTCACGTGGATATTGTGTGGATATCTTAAAATCAGTTTGTCCAAAATACAACTCATTTTGTTCCTCCAAAACTGCATTTGCCCCAGACTCACCTCTAACATTTGCAGGGCTGTGAGCAAGAGCACAAATGGAGGCCCACATACCATATATCAGAGTAGTTAAAAGTTACCACTCAAGCTAACTGTTACATTACATTTTCTTTTCTTTTTCTTTTGTTAGAGAGGAGACAGGGTCTCACTCTGTCACCCATGCTGGAGTGCAGTCATCATAGCTCACTGCAGCCTCAAGCTCCTGAACTCAAGTGATCCCCCTGCCTCAGCCTCTGGACTAGCTGGGACTACAGATGCATGCCACCAGGACTGGCTAAGTTTTGTATTTTTTGTAGAGACAGGGTCTTATTGTGTTGCCCAGGCTGGTCTTGAACTCCTGGACGCAAGCCATCCTCCCACTTCAGCCTCCCAAGTGCTAGGATTATAGGCATGAACCACTGCACCTGGCCACATTCTGTTTTCTTACTCTGACAAATAAACCCTTTTAACAACCTGGAGGGTCAGATTTGAATTTAGAGTTCTTGTGCTCCTTGGAGTTCTGTGCCAGGATTTGGTAGCTTGGGGAGAATTGGCCCCCTGGCCCCAACCCCTCCTCCTGCACCTCTTTTCTTGCCATCTGGGTTTGGTCCTGTACTGTGAGGGGCCTGATGCACACACTTGTGAGCATCCTTAGCTCACGAGTCCAAGCTCTGTTCCTGCCTCCCAAGTACTTCTCAATAATACCTAAATCTAGAATAAGAGCCTGACTCTATGAGGAAGGGCAGTCACAAGGATTGGGTGGGCAGGGGGAACAGGCAGGATGAGGAAATGGCCAAAGAAAGATCCTCTAAGGCAACTATATGGATCTGCCTTGTCTGGGCCTGGGAATGGTGAGTTCTGCAGTCTCCTACTCACCTCAGCTGGGACAACAGACACATTCTGGATGCTGTCTTTGTCATCCCTCACATCCAAGCAGTTAAGGTTTCTATTTTCTTAACAAATAACTTGAATGGATTTCTTTCCACCTGTAGTTCATGCCATCATCTCCTACCTGGATGACTGCAACAGCCTTAGTCTAACCCATCTCCCTGCTTCAGTCCTGTCTCCCTCCATTCCATTTCCCCTATAGTGGCTGGAATGATGTTTGTGAAGTGAAAACATGATTGCTTCCTGTTAGAAACCACAAGTCCAAACTCCTTAACATGTCATTTGCAGCCCTTGGTGATCTGACCCCTGCTGACCCCCTAGCGGCATTGTTCACCTCTTACTGGCCCTCAATACATGCAAACACACCACACACATACCACATAAACTCACATAAACAACACACTCACAGTCAGAATATCAGACATACATCATAAACACTCAAACACCCACACAACACACACATTCATACACACACTTAAAAACATTCATACACTATCACATACAAAAACACAATCACATGCACACATTCATTCACAGATCACATGCTCTCTCAAAGCACACATTGTACATATTCTCTCACACACTCATGCACATTTTCCACGCACATAGTCCACACAGAGCTCACTCACACATATCCATACATAGTCATATACACATACACTGCACACCCGAATCACTCACACACCCACACCATACAATCCACATACACATGTCCCACTACACACTTATGTACCACACATACTCTCACACCACATTCATACACATGCTCACACATACATACCCCCATACTCCACATACACCACATACTCCCACACACCACACCACACATACACACAGAATCTGGGCTTTAACCTCACTGATCTGTTTCTCATTCCTGTAGTCCCCAGCGACTTCATACAAGTTGCTCCTTCTCCTGGCATGCTCCTTACCCTATCACAACCAGCTGGCTGGGCTCACCTCCTCCAGAAAACCTTTCCTAACCCCCGAAGCTTGACCGTTTGGGAGTTGGAAGATCTGAAGTGGTCCAAGGATTCCCTTAAGAACCAAACTTAAGAGGATAAGGTTTGCTTGGTTAGCCTAGGAGTAGGAAATCAGAGTCTAGCATCTTAAACTGTGTGATTTCTTTCTTTCTTTTTTTTTTTGAGACAGTCTCACTCTGTTGCCCGGGCTAGAGTGCTGTGGCATCAGCCTAGCTCACAGCAACCTCAAACTCCTGGGCTCAAGCAATCTTCCTG
Organism: Lemur catta; assembly: GCF_020740605.2. Classification (NCBI taxonomy): domain Eukaryota; kingdom Metazoa; phylum Chordata; class Mammalia; order Primates; family Lemuridae; genus Lemur; species Lemur catta. The sequence goes on from NC_059136.1 coordinate 23,227,822, forward strand.
CCTCAGCCTCCCGAGTAGCTGGGACTACAGGCATGCGCCACCATGCCCGGCTATGTGTGTGTGATTTCTTAAATGTTGTATCTCCCCAATGTGTATTATTTTTGTCACCCTGTCTGTTGTCTCAGTGTCATTAGAGGTATAACATTTAAAACCAGGGAGGACTGCATGCTTGTGATCAATAAGGGGGAATGCAAGGCCAGCCCCATACCACTTTCAGGTTGGATGGCAGGGAACTCAGTGGGTAGGAAGCAGGGAACCCAGTGGGTAGGAAGCAGGGAAGTAAAACGGCAGGGGAGTGAGCACACACACAGGCCTGAGGGGCTTTAGCATCCTGCAGGAAAGGCCCAAGTTCTTAGAAACGTGTCTAGTTTGAAGTGAGCTAAGTTCCAATGACTCCTTGGGCCTTCAGGATCTTCTGAGGGGATCTTCACTTCTAGTACAGTTTTGAAGCCACACAGTGGGTGGGCCGGCTGAAGGTTGAGGGGCCGAACCTGAAACCCGAGCCTGGGAGCAGCAGTGATTAAGATGAGCCAGAGGGGTGGGTGAGCCAGCTTGGGAACTCAGAAAGAGGGACATGGAGGAGGGTTATCAGGGGGAGGAGGGTTATCAGTCTCAGATGCCATACAGAGGTGGAGAAGGATGCAGCACCTAGGAGGCCACCTGCGACCTTTCTAGAACAGCAGCATTGGGGTCGATTGCCAAGCTGTAGAGGCTTAAATAGGCAAAGAGCAGAAAGAGCAGAGTCATCATCTCAGGGAAGGAGGAAGGTTTCATGTCTGATGGTGGACAGAGGAGAGGGCCAGGAAGGGAGTACAAGGTGCAAGGCCTGTGACAGGGGGGCAGGTTGCTGCAGAGGTTGGGGGGTTCTGAGCACATATGGAGAAGTTCACCTTGGAGAGGAGGGAACATAGGTTTCTCCGGGACAGAAAGGACATTGTAGGGAGGGAAGTGGATGTAGCAACCACTGGCATTTCGTCACCTGCTTTTGTCCGTGGTAACCTTCACCAATACACCATGTCAGCCACAAACTCCTGTGGCCACACCCTGGGGCCTTTCTACCACCAGAATTTCTCCCTCTAACATCTTCAATGCTGACCACTCTCTGTGTATAGCTTTCCATTCTTCCAGAACCTTCCTTGTTCCTGTCACCACACTCAGCTGTGTGGCCTCTGGCCTCCCAACCTCTGAGTACCCTCCTAGCCTCAGTCCCTATACTCCAGGCCTAACCCAAGGATCATCACTTCAACTATTTTTCTGCAAACACCTGCAATTTCTTTGCCCATTCTTCTGTCTCACTCTACTCTGTAAATTTGCTCCAGCCCCAGGGCTTCTGACACATGTTAACAAATTTCCAAACCTCAAACTTCAGTCCTGGTTTCTCTCTTCAGCTTCTAGACTTGGGTTGTCAATTGCCTACTGGCCATCTCTAACTGGAGAGTAAGGGTGGAGAAAGATGGGGTGCTAATGGTAAGGGATGGGGGTCAGGGGTGGAGAGGCTGAGGGTTAGTGACATACTGGACCCAGTAGGGCAGCACATTTGGATTCCAGAGCTGGGAAATTCTGTCTTTGGAGCTGCTTGGAAATTCAGGTGAGGGAAGGAGTGTGAGCAGGGGCTCCTACCATCAGGTGAATGAGATTGGGGCATAGTTTTGCCCTTTCATCCTGATGGTCCTGTGTTCTCACACTACTCTCATCTGGTGGGGCCAGTGTCCCCCAAGTTTGTTACTATCTATGCACTCCCTGTATGACTTCCTGAGGCCCCAGCACGCAGAGTCTCTCCCCTGTGGTGCAGCCTCACCCTTCCCTCCCCATTCTCCTTGGACCCAGGCCTCTTACAGTTGCTCTGGTGTGAAGGAGGGCCTGCTGCCACCTCGCCAAGCCCGCTGGTGAACCCGCTGATGCCGAGGCCACCTGCCTGATTCTTGATCGCAGACTTGAGCTCGTGATTCTCTCGAATAAGCCGCACCAGCTTCTTGAGTTCCTCATTTTCCCGCACCAGCCTCTCTATCTGATGCCGAAGCCCCTCATAATTGGTGAGTAGAGACATGCCCCGGGGCAGCGGGAAGGGTGCGGCCCACGGGAGGGCACTGCACCTGGAGGTTGCCCAGGGCCCCGGGCCTTGCCCGGGCTGAAGGAGGGCACAGAGCCTGCAAGGCTGGCCCAGTGGGCCCTGGGTATTGTGAGGTCAGAGACTGGGCCCTCCTCTTTGCCCTCTCTGCTCTAACAGGCTCAGCTCTCCGTGCCTCCTGGTCTGTGCACAGGCCTTGCTTCAGCCTGAAATGTCCTGACCCCTTATCTGTTTGGCCAACTTCACTCTCAAGGTGCCTTCTCTGTGAAGCCTCTTCTTGCCCACTGCAAGCTAACTGCTGCCTGCTGGGCTTCCCCAGCAGATGTGTCCTGTGTCTTAGCACTTTCCCTAGTTCCATGCAGTTTGCTCCTTAACACTGTCCACTCACTTTACAGGGAGGGCAGAGATTGTGCCACTCTTCTGGACTCCCCAGCATCCAGCAAAGGGCTTAGTAGGTAACCAGTGAATATTTGTTAAATGAAAACTCACCATCCTGCCTTCCTGGCCAGGGTGCCCCTTCTTGCGATCTTAGACATGCCCGGATTTAGCCTGTCAGGATCTGGGGATGCTCTGTCTTGGATGCCTGGGCACTGGCCCATGATTTCTTCTGACCCCAGGTGCTCCGAGTCTTTCTCTAACTGCTGGCCCGGGAGCTTCTTCCTCTAAGCACCTGGCTCCCTGCAACTTGGAGTTTCCATTTCTGGTGGAAACTCAGGTTTCCTGATTCCAAATCCCGCAGTGGTACCTCCTCTGCACCTGGATCTCTATTCCCCAGCTCCTTGAATTTTCCTGACTTTAGTCCTTCAGGAACCCAAGACCACATTCCTCATCTGGTTCCAAGAACTTGGGACTTCGAATCCTCATGGTGCTCCCTTATCTTAGAGCTATCTACAGAGAACTCCATGAACCTGACCTTGGGTATTGAGAGAGGGCTTTTCCTCATAACCTCCACTGGCTCTGTGGGCATCTGGTTTCAAACCTCTTCACAGGGTAGGGAGAGGATGGTGAAGTCCAGGTGCAGGACAGAGGGCAGACTCCTGGTAGAGGGTGGGGATGAGAAAGGGGCAGAAGATCAGCTGCAACCAGTGTGAGCTGAGCATTCTACCTGGACCTCACAATGGGGGGCCTGCCCCCCTGATGCCCCAGACTATAATCCTGGCTGAGTCACTCTGGCCACATGGACCAGAGCGCTCAGGGACCAGGGCTGAGGTTTCTTCAGTCATCTCTCTATAGAATGTCTCTGCTGGGCTTTCCTACAACATGTAAAAATAAGCTTATCATGGTCTTGTCCCACTGTTGGCCTCTCCTTGGGTTGATGCTGTCTGTGATAGTTACATTTTATGTGTCAATTTCACTAGATTATGATGTCCAGGTGTTTGATCAAAATATAGTCTAGATGTTGCTGTGAAGGGATTTTGTAGAAGTGACTAACATCTACAAAATGTTGACTTTAAGTAGGTTACCTTCAATTGCATGTGGGCGTCATCCATTCAGTTGAAGAACTTAAGAGCAAAAAGACCTGAGGTTTTCTGGGGAAGAAGGAATTTTGCCTCAAGACTGTAACAGAAATCCTGCCCAAGTTTCCAGCCTGCCCTACACATTTCAGACTTGCCGGCCCCCACAACTGTATGAACCAATTCCTTAAAGTAAACCTATTAATATAGAATAACTCTGACTGATACACCATCTCTATTTCACTTTGTACCAGTGCTCTTTCCTCCAAAAAAATTTTTTTTTGAACACCAATTGTGTGGCAGGCATTGTGTTAGGAATCAGGGGTTCAGTGCTAGTCATAGCAGGCATTGTTCCTGCCTTATCAGCCTTATGGTCTAGTGGGGAGCAGTCATGCATTCAATGATCTCCTGTGATGAGCACTGCCTGGGAAAGGCACTGGTGCTGGGAGAGGGTGGATCCAGTCAGTCAGGGCAGCTTTCCCTGAAGAAGTGCTGATCAAAATGATGTGAGGGAGGAGTATCAAGTGTGGGAAGAGCTTGGAAGTCATTAGGGACTGTGCTCCCTAAAGGAAGGGAAAGAGTGGTAGAACAGTATGAGGGGAGTGGACATATGTGCTGGGGAAGGATGGAGATCCCAGGACAGATCGGAGCTTATGGCTATGGGACTGATGTTGATCTTCATCCTAAGGCCTTGGGAAGCCCTCAAAGGGCTTTAAGGAAAAGGATGTGGGAACAGATTGGAGGGAAAAGAGTTGCTGAGTGGTGCATAGTGAGGAGGCAACTGCAGTCAACCAAACAAGTGATGAGGGTGGCCGGTTTGCAGGTACTGCCGTGGAAAGAGGGTGCAAAGCTGAGAAATGTTTAATGATACTGGGTGGACTGGTCTTGGGGATGGCTTGTAAGTGGGGATGAAGGCAAGAGCGAGAGCAGGGACGGCCTTGCCGTTTCTGGTGTGGACGGTGGAGCAGTTGATTATACCAACCTAATAGGGAAGACCCGGTTTATAGCAAAGATCCTTAGCCCATCAGGTTTGAATGTGCTACTGAGCTTAGGATGTCAAGGAGATATGTCAAGGAGGCAGGAAGTTACCACCCCAGGTCCCAGAGGAGAACTTGCTGTGCGGACTGGAAAGATACACTTTGCATTCGTCAGCTTCTAGATGGCAACTGAAGTCATACGAGTGGATGAGGTCACCCAGGAATTAGTGGTGAACAAGAGAGAATAGGCCTTAGGCCCATTGTGCCTAGCAGGGCCAGAACAGGTCTGCAGAGGACATAGAGCAGAAGCACCCACAGGGACGGGTGGAAGACCTGGGAAGGCTGGGGTGGGGAAGCCACAGTCAGAGGATACTTCAAGGCTATGAGAAGCAGCTCTGGTGTTTAATGCTGCTGAGAAGTCATATGAGACAAAGACTGAAAAGTGTGCATCAGCTTTAGGGACTTGGAAGTCATTAGGGACATATCAAGGGCTGTTTGGGTGGAGTAATTTGGCCAATTCCAGATTCACAAGCCTGAGAAGTGAGAAGGAAGGTAAAGTGGAGATGGGGCACACACAGCCCTTGGGCCATGTGGAGTAAGAGTATGGGCAGAACTGCAAGCAGATTCTTCTTGCCCTATTCCCTTCCTCCTCTGGCAGCCTGGAGCCAGGGAAGACTGTGGTCCTCTCTGCCCAGCCACTGTACCTCTGCTGCCTCCAGCCTCTCTTAGAGTTGCAGTGTGCAGTAGAGGTCTTTAAAATACCCAAAGGCTTCCCCAGAATGTTAAGCTGCAGCCTCCTGCTCCTTTCCTTGTATTTACCTCTGCCAGGCTGCATCTGCTCTCTCTACTCTTATTTCCACTTCATTCCAATTTTCTTATCATTATTTTTATCTTGTATATACAGAATATCCTTTGGTATCCAAATCTACTGGGTTTGAGTTTGGGATATAGAGTAGCACAAGTTTGGAGAATGAGATTCATCCAAAAATTTCTACACATCAATTTGGATCATGTGTTTGGGGTGAGAGTCTGGGAAGTGAGAGACACTGGGCCTCACTACCCTGTCTTCAGTCCTGCTCGTTTGAGCTCCTGGACAGCATCACTTCATGGGCCACAGCTCTTGACTACAGGGAGGTTGGACCCGCAGGACTGACGGGAACCTCCTGGCATCCACTCAGAGTTTGCATTCCTCATGGGCTTGTTAAGAACTCGCTGTAAACAACCCTCTGTGTTGTTCCACTTGCTTATGCTGCATCAGATCTCCTCCTTGGGTTTGGGTCAGTGGCTTTTGTGCAGTTTGTCCCCATTCACATTTGCCTCATTAGATTCAGCTCAGCATTCCAGGTTGGCAAGGCCTCCAGGGATCTTTGCTTCCCTCTTGGCTTGGATTCTTTGCAGGTTTAACAAGCTTTCTTCTAAAGGCATCTTTTCAAGGCATAAAGTTGCTGAAGAACAGGGCCCTTTAGCCTGGAGCCTTCTGTCCATACTCCTCTTCCTCCTTTTACCTCCACTCTTACCCACAAGGACAGGCTGTAACATATCGCCCCCATGCTGGACGTGCTGAGAGGCACCTGCTGGCAAGGAGCCACATACTGCACGTGGCCAGCGCACATCCTGGCAGTACTGGCCATGTGATCATTTCAATCCTGCCTGCTGTGGTTGTTTTTGACCTCTGGGTCTGCCAGCATGTAGTTAGTCGTGTTGCTGACAGGGAGTTCCTGGGCAGATTTGTCCAGTCATCGCTACAACAGATTTAGTTGGTCTTTGACTGCCAGTACCTTCCTGGATGTCTGTGGCAACTCTTCTCTACCCACCTCCTATACTTCAGACAATGAAAGGGTCATGGATGACACTTACTGAGTGCTTATTTTAGACCAGGCACTATTGTGACAGTCCTAACAACACCCTGAGGTGGATAGTACCCTATCCAACAGGTGAGGGCACTGAGGCACAGTCAAGTCATGTGCCTAGGCTCCCCTCTCCCCACCGCCCCCAGGGCCTTGGGTCTTTCAGCATTTTTCCAGCTGCCAAGGTCAGGGCTTGATGCAGGCAGCCTGGCCTCTGATCTGCTCTTCTTGCTTCTAGCCTCACCTGTCATTGTAGTCTCTCTCTGTGAGCTTCCAGGGGGAAGGGGGCATCTTTCTGATACCCTGTCGGGTGTAGGCTCTGCCCAGAGGGAAAACTCAGAGTGACATCCTGGGAGAGGACAAGGGCCACAGCATATTCTCCTCCATATAATAGAGCCCAGCACAGGCCCTGGCACATACTAGGTGCTCAGTAAATGTATGAATGCACTTTTAATTTAACTTTTTTTTCTTTTCTAAAAGAATCCTATCATGAAGCTAGAGAAAATGTTGTGCTGACTAGCAGTTGAAATAGGCAAGGTGCTAACTGGTCTTCTGAGTGTCTGAGGACATGCCCCTGAGTTTCTGAGAGAGCCCATTGTCCCCTGGATGAGTCTGGAGGGCCTTGGGAAGGCAGATGACCCCCAGAAGAGCAGGGACATCTGCTTGTTTACCCAGGGCCCTGCCAGATAGGAGATGGGAAGAAGGGCCTCAGGACAAAGGCTCCTGATGTCTTGGCTAGAAGCAGAGAGTTCTGGAGGTATGACCTTAGTCACCAACCCCAGGGGTCATCCAGTTACCCCTCAGGAAGGGCTCAGGGACTAAAGGCCAGGGGCAGAGACAAGGAGGGCTCTGTCAGGCTTCCGTGTTGTTGGTTCTTTTCTACTTTTTACAAAGCATTGTTTGGAAGGCAGCAAGGAAAGAGAGAGCTGGGGAGACCAGAACTTAGGCTAGGAGTTGAAAACCGTGAAGGGTAGAGCGGTAGGCTCTAAGAGAAAAGAGCAAGCTGACACAAGGGCCTACCAGAGGCGTGTGGTTGGGGTTCCAGACCCTCAGACTCTGTCTTAGGCAGTTCGGGCTGTTAAACAAATTATCATAGATGGGGCAGCTTAAACGTCAAACATTTATTTTTCACAGTTCCAGAGGCTGGGAAGTCCAAGGTCAAGGTGCTGGCAGTTCTGGTGTCTGGGTGAGGATTCATTTCTTGTCTGCGTTCTTGTTGTGTCCTTACATGGTGGAGTGTAAAAAGACAGAGAGGAAGCGAGCTCTCTGGCTTCTTTTTATAAGGGCTCCACCCTCATGATCTAATCACCTCCTCATACCATCATATTGGGGGTTAAGATTTCAATATACAAATTTGGGGTGGGGACACAAATATTCAGTTCCTTGCAGACTCTGAAGCCACAACCTCAGACCTGTGCTGCCCTCAGCCCTGACCTTCAGTTAACCGCTACTCCTCCTTCAGGGCTCAGCTAGCATGCCACCCCTCAGCATCCCCCAGTCTCCATCAGTCCTCATCAGACTGGTCGCTTTCCCTTCAGCAGTAGCATAGTGGAGATAGAAGCCCCACTTCCCAGCTTCCTCACGGTGGGCTTGGGGCAGGCCCTGACTCTACTTTCTGTGTCTCTGTCTCTTCATCTGTCAAGTGGGGACAGTAATGCTTCCTTCTCCTGCTGTTGCTGTGAGTACCAGACCAGGCAGTGCATGTAAAGCAGTGAGAGCATTGCCTAGCAGAGTACAGCTAAATGCATTTTCTCATCCACCCATGGATCTTGAAAACCTGCCAGGCACCAGGCACGCTGTGGGTCCTGGAGGAAACAGCAAGGAACAGCCAGACGTGTGGGAGTCCCTGCTCTCTCTCTGGCTCTGTTTATATTGCCAGGAGCTGCCAGCATAGCCAGGCTAGAAGCTGACAGGCGGATGGGGAGCACCAGACTCCCCTAGCCCCATTTCCTGCCCAGAGGGTGTTCACCAAGTCTCTGGAGAGACAGGAGGGCACAGAGGATCTGACAGGCCTGAGTGAAGGTCCTCGCTCTGGTAGTTATGGTCAGGTGACCAGGGACTGTGTGATCCCCTCCATGCCTCAGTTTCCTTCTCTGGAGCATGGGGTGGTGATGCTATCTCACGGCCATTGTGAGGACTGTGCATTCGGTTCTTTGCTACACAGCAGGCATTGAGCACCATCTCTTACCCGTGCAGGGAGTACAGCAAAGGCCCTGCTGCCCTGAGGCTGACATTCTGGAAGACAATGGGCAGTCAACAATATAAAGGGATGATGATGTAGGGGTGTGTGCCTTGAGGAGGGTGAACCAGGGGAGGTGAGGGCAAGAGGGCAGAGTGCTGCCTGGTGCAGAGTGGTTGGGAGGCCTCCCTGACAAGGGGCTGCTTGGGAGAAGACCTGAAAGAAAGTAGAAACTAAGAAAAGGCAAAGCCTTCCCAACAGAGGGGACAGCCAGTGCAAAGGCCCTGGGGTGTGTGAGCAGGCTTGGTGTGTTTTTGGAGACTATCAAGGAGGACTATGAGATGGAGGGGAATGAGCCATGTGAGAAGAGGGGACGACTGAATCAGAGAAGCCCAGGATGGGGTCTGCAGCTGAGATAAGGGCTTTGGATTTCACACCCAGTGAGATGGAAAGGCTAGGAGGGTTTACAGTAGAGGAATGAACTGGTCTTATTCAAAGAACTATCCCTGTTTTAAAGGACCAGTTCACATGATTATATGATTGGTGAGCCCCGGGGATGCAGGATAGTAGCTTCTGTCAGGTCCCTGAGGTCCACTGTCAGCACTTCCGAAGGTTCCTGGTAAGTCCTTATGGAGCAAACATGTACACCCTGCCTGACCCTGCCCACTTCCCTTGCTCTTTGTCTTCAGGGTGAAGGCTAGGCCTCTCTGCTGACTCCCCCATCTCCTGTATCTCCACCCCACCTCCAACAGCTTGCCTCGGACTTTCTGCCTTTAGAGATGTTGGTCCAGCTGCAGACCCTCTACTTACTCCTCTCCCAGTCTCTTTTGAGCTGGGTGCTGTGCTCACCCCATGCACCACATAAGCCTGCCTTGCTCCCAGTTTATGCCTTGACCCTGCTCTGGGACACTGGGCCTGACCTGGTGCCTGTGTCACATTCTTGCTGGTCCCCGCAGCCAAGGACAGACCTGGGAGGTACTGTCTCAGATATAGCCTGTTCCTGAGTGGACAAGTGAGCCGGCTCTCTCCCCAGCCCTCAGCTCAACTGAATCGGAATAGATTCTGGAAAAGTTTTTATCAGGAATCTCCATGAACACAGAGGGAAGTGGCAGGCAACAGAGGGGCCTGATTTTAGGCCCTCGTCTGGGGAGCGGCACTTAAATCCAGCCTTCCACTGGCTGTGTTTGGTGGGAATGTAAGGTCATTGCAGACTGGTCTGCCTCCTGTGTGGAGTGGGGATAACACCTGCACTCAGTTTGTCTTAAGGGGCAGACAACGTCTGGTAAGTGCTGAGGCCAGTGAATACCTGCTTGTGATTCCAGACTTCTGAGACTCAGATTCTTCACCTGCCTGAGCCCCAGGGCTGCAGGAGGAGGGACTACAGCAATGGTGTGCAAGAGTGGAATGGCCTAATGGCGGACAGACCTTACTAGGTTATTCTGATAAGACCACCAAGCTAAATCTCATATGTCAGGATTGGCACAGGATTAGAGCATCTGTAGGGCATCTGCCAGTCCTCTCTGAAGCCAGTCAGGCCTCCCTTCCCTTGGCCCAGAGGCTGCCCAGGCTCCCACACCTGTACTAGTTAGCCGTTGGGTTGGGGTCTGGGTTCTGGACCTGGGGTTGGCTTTTCTAACTTGTTCATACCTTGCTGGGTTCCGGACAGAGCTCAGTGGCAGCCTTATTCCCTGGGAAAGCTTCACTTCTTCGCTTGACATTTTTGGCCAGGCTTTTCTGCCTGGTCCTAGGAATGTGTCTCTGCTTTTCTTCCTTCTTTGGCCAGATCAAAAGTAAAGACTTTCTCAAACCCAAGGAGCTCAGGTTTCTGACACAGGATCTTCCTAGATCTAAGTATAGGACCTTTCTAGATCTTTGCTGGGTGGTGATGATGGACACCTGCTTAGGCCAATCAATGCTCAGACCCTGCTCTGACCAGTTTTGCCTCCACTCCCTGTGGATGATCCTCCCTCCCAGGCAGTTCCCCCTGCAGGGTCTAGGAAAGTCTAACCTTCAGGCCATTGTCCCTCAGAGAGAAGACTTCTGAACACAAAACCTCTCTTCAGCTTGTCTAGATCCTTGGGCCCATTGTGCTGTAGTTTTATGATATAGATGAGTAGAAGTACCCTTATGTGGTATAGTTGGGACTCTTAGTTTGTTGTGTTATAAATGGGAATAGTTTGAGCATAAAGCACATTTCATGTTTGTTTGTGTGTGATTTTATCCACGAGAAACATTATGTGAAAATAGAAACCAAAAACAGCATTTAGCTGAATGGATGGATCACAGCCACATAGGAGTACACAAAATACACACACCTCAGAGGTCTACCAGTTGCCTCAGTTTGTCGAATGTCATTGTGTGTCCTATGAGTCACACCTGCTGACACCTGGTATTACATCTTTCCACTGGATTTCAGATGACCCCCTCTACAATAATTCACAAGTCATAATCCTTCCCATTCCCACTTCCACAAGCAAACTTCGGGTCTTTTTCATGGCAGATGCTATGTTTATTGTAATATTTATGTATTTCTTAATTATTTAACATATGCAAAACTGTGCTATCATTTTTGGTAGGTTCCTATCACTTTAAAACATTTTATTATTTAAAAAATTGTAGTGAAATACACATAAAATTTACCATCATAGCTATTTTTAAGTATACAGTTCAGTATTAAATACATTCTTAATGTTGTGCAAACATCATCACCATCCACTTCAACTCTTTTCATCTTCTAAAACTAAAACTCTGTCCCCATTAAACACAAACTCCCCATTCCCTCCTTCCCCAGTCCTGGAAACCACCATTCTACTTTCTGTCTCTCTGAGTTTTACCACTTTATGTACTTCATATAAGTGGAATCATATAGTTGTCCTTTTGTGACTGGCTTATCTCACTCACCATAGTGTCCTCCAGGTTCATGCATGTTGGAGCACATATCAGAATTTCCCTCCTTTTTCAGGCTAAATAACATTTCATGTATGTGTATACCACATTTTACTTATCCATTCATCTGTTGATAGACACTTGGGTTGCTCACTTTTAAGCTATTGACTATCCCTTTTTATTTATTTATTTATTTTAATTGTTTAATATTTTGTAGAGATAGGGATCTCACTATGTTGCCCACACTGATCTCGAATTCCTGACCTCAAGAGATCCTCCTTCTTCAGCCTTCCAAAGTGTTGGGATTACAGGCGTGAGCCACTGCACCTGGCTGACTATCCCTTTTTAAATGTGTTACTAATGAAGTTTCTTTTTTTTTGTTTGTTTGTTTTTTGAGACAGAGTCTCACTCTGTTGCCCGGGCTAGAGTGTCATGGTGTCAGCCTAGCTCACAGCAACCTCAAACGCCTGGGCTCAAGCAATCCTCCTGCCTCAGCCTCCCGAGTAGCTGGGACCACAGGCATGTGCTACCATGCCCAGCTAATTTTTCTATATATATTTTTAGCTGTCCATATAATTTCTTTCTATTTTTTAGTAGAGACGGGGTCTCGCTCTTGCTCAGGCTGGTCTCAAACTCCTGACCTTGAGCGATCCTCCCGCCTTGGCCTCCCAGAGTGCTAGGATTACAGGCGTGAGCCACTGCACCTGGCCACTAATGAAGTTTTTGAGTGTTATGCCTGTAGCGCCATTTTCCTCATAAGTCTTTTGGTTTTTATTGTGCTGGTTGGACCCTGGCTCAACCTGCCTTATGGCTCTCTGCAGTTATTTAATCTCCCTGAACTGCAGACTCCTCGTCTTTGAAATGGTGCTCATAATCCTGCCTCCTCTGTTAGTTTCTCTGTTTGACAGCACACAACTGGACATGTCCCTGCTGTGTATAGATGTGTTCACATCCCTATCCCCTGGGCATGCAGTATGGACAAGACAGTGAAGCTACTCCAAGTGCAAGGGTTGTGAAGACAGTAGAGCAGTGTGATGGGACAGAGGGGCCAGCTGAGCAGGGCAAAGGCCCTGGGGGGACTTGTGGCTGAGATCTGGGGCTGAGGCAGGACAGCAAAGGTCCTGAGACAGGAACCAGCATGCTGTGTTGAAGAACTGCCGGATGACGGTTGGGCAGGACAGCATGAGCTGGGAAAGAGGCCAGGAGGAGCAGTCAGTGGGGGAGACTGGGCAGCGCACATGGGGCCTGTACACAGGATGCATGCAGAGAAGGCTGGGTTGGAAGTCTGAGTGACACAAGGTATGTAAGACACAGGAACTGCTCTGTAAGTTTCAGCTAATGATTGACTCTGTGTGAGAGCAAGGGTAAAGAGAGGGGGTGCTGTGAATTTGGGACAGTGGGGACATGTCAAAGACACTGGGACACCCTGCCCTGTGACTGTCCTCCCTGCCTTGGTCTGCCCCAGCAGAAAATGGAAAAGGCTGGTAGGGGTGTGAAGGCTATGGGACATGTGATATGGAGCAGGCCCTGTCCACCTTAGGGAGGGAAGGACAGACTCTGCCTGAGGGAAAGTCTAGGAAGTGGAAGAGAAGGGAGAGGGGGAGGGTGGAAGGAGCTGGTCCCTTAACAGTTCTGTGGAGGCCAGAGGGGCACCTGGGGATTTGCACCTGGGGGGCTGGAGGAGCAGGATGAGAAGAGCCTGGCCAAGCCTTGACCCAGTTGTGCAAAAGGGAGTGCCCCAGACTACGAGACTCCCACATGAAAGCCTGGTCCAGTCCATTCCCAGAGCAGATGGGTTGAAGGGTGCATCAGCTCAGCCTTACTTTGGGAGCCTGGATATGGAGAGGTGAGCTCACCCAGGTGGAGAAAGGCTGAAATCCCTGCAGGGCAGTGCCTGTGTCAGGGCAGGGAGTCAGAAGAGCTGGAGAGGAAAGGTGAGGGCCATAAACCTGCTGAAGTCAGCACTGAAGTCTGGGAGAATGAAGAAAAAAAGAAGAGAGGCTGGGTGAGTGGGATCTTCCAAGGAGCACATGGGAGGGCAGAGGGGAGCAGATAGATGACAGACACTTGGAAATAGACACTTGCAAGAAATGCCCAATTCAGGAGAAAATCAGACTGGGATTTTGTCAGGGCAGTATCTCACCCACCCACATGGCAACATGGCAAGGTGGGAGAGGGTGTGCCCATGGGCTGCTGGAGTACTCTCGAAGCTCCCAAGTCTCCTCTCAGGCTTGGTTCTCAGTTCAGTGACTGTTTATTTTGTGTCAGGGGCTGTAGATACAAAATAAGATATTCTGCTCTTAGCTTACTGTCTCCTAGATGAAAGTGGCCAGAGCAATGTGACCCTCAACTAGGACAGTAGTGTTGGGAATGGAAAAGGTGCAGAAAGAAAACCACCACCTTCTTTCATACAAGTTAAAAGTCAGATCCTGAAAGATTGGTATCGGGAAGTGAGTCACCTATGGGAGGGGTAATTCTTTTTCTTTGGGTTTCACCTACCTCTTGGGGGTTCTCTGTCCTTCCTACCCTTAATTCCACCATTAGACTCAGGGACTCTTTGAGATAACTCAACAAAGATTGGATTTACTGAGCACCAATTTTGCACCATACAGCATACTAGGCATTGAGGTAGCGTTGGGCACATTACAGAGAATTAATGAAGTGGCACACACAGATAAGTGAATGAGCAGTGACCAAACAGTGAGCAAGGGCTCTTTTGGGGAAGCTGAGGCAAAGGTCACCTAACCCTGGCTGGGTGGTCAAGGGGGTGTCTCAGAGGAATAACTTCTGAAGATCTAAGTCTTAAGAGGGAGATGGCCAGGTTAAAGGAATGTCAGGTGAGGTCAGGGTGGGTAAACACTTGAAGATCCAGAATCAAGGGAGGTTGGTGTGGCGGAAGTGTGCAGTGTGAGGACGAGAGAGGCAAGGCTGGGGACATCGGCAGAGGCATATCACACAGGGTTTGAGGCTGTGTAAGAGTTTGGATTTTATTTTGGGTGATGAGGGTGGGGCAGTGGTTCTTACCTAGGGGCTGTACATTTGGAAATGTGTGTGGGCTCTTTGGACTGTCGCAAGGACTGTGGGGTGTCAGTGCCAAAAATGCTAAGCCCCTTGTACTGTGCAGGATGGTCCAGCACAACGTTTGTTCTGCCCAAATGCAGGAGCATCCCTGTTGAGAAACACTACATCTTCAATGCTTAGCCAAGAAAGAGTATTTTAGTTTCCAAATATATTCTCTTGTTATCTTATTGTTAATTTCTGATTTTATTACCTTGTGGTCAGAAAGCAAGATCATAATAATATTCTTCCATATAGCTATCATTCTTTCATTTTGATTGCTGGACATTCTGTGCATGTTCCACAGTTTATACATCCATAATCTTGCCTTTGGACATTTGGGTTGTTTATAGGTTTTGCTAATATGAACAGTGACACTGTGAACATTCCTATATATGTCTCCAGGTATACAAGTACAAAAGCCTGTCTTGGATATACCTAGGAATAGAATGCAGGGTTGTAGGAATGTAAATTTTCAACTTTACAAGATAATGCCAAAATTTTTTTTTGTTTGTTTTGAGACTGGGTCTCGTTCTTGCTCAGGCTGGTCTCAAACTCCTGAACTCAGAGGATCCTCCTGCCTCAGCCTCCCAGAGTGCTAGGATTACAGGCATGAGCCACTGCACCTGGCCAATAATGCCAAATTGATTTGCTAATTTACCTGCTTATCAGTGACATGCAAAGTGATTCTATAGCTCTGTATCTTTTCCAATACTTGATATTGTCAGATTTCTTAATTTTTGCCTATCAAGTAGTATCTCACTGTGGTTTTGGTTTCATTCAGTCATTCAACAAATATTTATTGAGTGCTAACTCTGTGCCAGGCACTGCATTAGGACTAGACTTGCATCCCCTTATGATTTATCAGGTTGAACATACTGTCACATGTTTCATGGCCATTTGTGCTTACTCTTCTGTGAAATACCCATTGCAGTGTCCACCCTCTTAGTCTACTGAATATTTAGCCCCACCCATAAGACAACCACAGGCCACCCTTGGCACCCATCTTCTCAGAATGGTGTAGGCCAGGAAATATAGTTGGCCAGCTGCAGAGTTATACCTTCTTTTTCTGCAGGAATCCATCCAGTGGTTTATGTAGCCATCAAGGCTACATCTTTGGAACTCTAGGTGACAGCTCACATGCAAGGATATGAGATCCATATCAGGTGGGGCAGGAGTCATCTTGGCTTCCAAACCTTATGTTTCACAGGAGCTATTGTGTTTTATGACAGTTCCAGAGGTGTAGCTTTCAGGGTCTTCATGAGAGACATGCCCCATTTCAAGAGTCACTGTCCTCCAGGAAGCCCACAGTTATGGCTTCCCATCAGGCATTCACAATTCATCTGTGGTTCCTCCCTGTCCACATGCAACTTACCAATAGGGGCAATTTTTACCGTAAGCTGTGTTGCCTAGTCACGTACTTGACATTCTACCTTTATCTGGTTACCAGGGGAACATAGCTAGAGAGTTAACCAAAAGTCAGATTCTCAAGCAGAAGAGAAATGAGTTTTGTTTACCCTTTGCCCACATCCATTTTAAAAAATCAACTTTATTGAGGTGTAATTGTTGTGCAAAAAGCACTTATTTTAAGTGAACAATTTGATGAGTTTTGACAAATGTATATACCATGTAACCACCATTACAGCAAGGTACAGAATACTTCTATTACCCTAGAAAGTTCCCTTGGGCCTTTTCCTAGTCAATTCCCACCCCCTACCCCTGCAGTAATAGATCAGTCTTTTCTAGAGTTTTAGTCATACAGTATATCCTCCTTTGTGTCTGGCTCTTTTGTTCAGCATAGTGTTTTTGAAATTCATCCATGTGGTTATGTATATTATTAATTAGTTCCTTTTAATGACTAAGTAGTATTTCATTATATGACTATACCTCAATTTGTTTACCTATCTACCTGTTGATTGATATGTTAGTGATTTCTATTTTTGGCTATTATGAATAAAACCGCTATGGACATTTATGTATAAGTCTTTGACTAAAGATCTAGAAGTGGAATTGCTAGATCATATACTAAATATATGTTTAATGTTATAAGAAACTGCCAAATTGTTTCCAAAGTGGTGGTACCATTTTACATTTCCACCAGCAGTAAATGAGAGTTCCAGCTGCTCTACATCTTTGTCATAATTTGGTTTTGTAAGTCTTTAGCTACTCTAGTGAATCTACTGGCATCTCATAGCAGTTTTAATTTGCATTTCCCTGATGACTAATGACATTGAAAATATTTGTATGTACTATTGGCCATTTGTATATCTTCTGTGAAATTCCTTTTCAAACTTTTGCCCATTAAAAAAAATTAGATTGAGTATCTTCTAATTATGAAGTTGTAAAAATACGTATACAGTCTGGACACAAATCCTTTGTTAAATATATGTATTACAAATATTTTCTCCCAGTTATGGTTTATCTTTTCATTTCCTTAACAGTGTCTTTTGACAAGCAGAAGCTTTTAATTTTGATCAAGTTCAGTTTATCAAAGATTTTTTTAATGGTCCATGCTTTTTGTGTCCTACCTAATCTGACTACTCTAGGGTCATGAAGATATTTTCTTAAGTTTTCATGTAGAAGTTTTTATAATTCATAATTTTACATTTAGAGTACATTAGATTTACATTATATTTCAAGTTAATTTTTGTATATAATGTGAGATAAGAGCTGAGGTTCTTTTTAAGACAAATATGGATATCCAATTTTTCTACCTCCATTTGTTTAAAGAAATATGCATAGGTCTATTTCTGGATTCTCTATTCTCTTCCACTGATCTCTATGTCCCTCCTTATGCACTGTCTTGATTATTTTTTATTAATATATTTAATATTTATTAAAATATTGAACATATTTTGGCTGTAGTAGTAATGTACTTTTTTTTTTTGAGACAGAGTCTTGCTCTGTTCCCTGGGCTAGAGTGCCATGGCATCAGCCTAGCTCACAGCAACCTCAAACTCCTAGGCTCAAGCAATCCTTCTGCCTCAGCCTCCTGACTAGCTGGGACTATAGGCATGCGCCACCAGGCCCAGCTAATTTTTTGTATATATTTTAGTTGTCCAGCTAATTTCTTTCTATTTTTATTACAGACAGGATCTCGCTCTTGCTCAGGCTGGTCTTGAACTCCTGAGCTCAAATGATCCACCCGCCTCGGCCTTCCAGAGTGCTAGGATTACAGGCGTGAGCCATCACGCCTGGCCTGTACTTCTTTATTCACACATTAAATAATAAGATCTAGCAGTGGTTCTAATGACTATGCTAATTTTGAAGAAGTGATAGGCACGGCACTGTCTTGATTATTGTAGTTTTATAGTAAATCATGAAATCAGCTAGTATAGGAGCTCCAAATTTGATCCTCTTTTTCAAAATTGTTTTGGCTTTTCTAAGACTTTTGCATTTCCATATAAATTTTAAGGTATTTGTCAATTTGCCAGCTGGGATTTTGACTGGGATTATGTAGAATATCTAGATAACTGGAGAGAATTGACTTCTTATCAATGCATCTTCTGATCCATAAACATGGCGTATCTCTATTTAGGTCTTTTAAAATATCTCTTAGCAGTGTTTTATAGTTTTCAGTATGTAGGCATTCCATATGTGTTGTTAAATTTGTCATTGTGCATAAAAGAGTTAACACAGCAGGCCCGAGACTGCTATCCTTAGAAATGTCTGTTTGCAAGTTTGGCCCTTGGCTGTCATCTGGGAACTTGAGAATTTCTGGGAATTTCAGGAGAATTCTCACCATTCCCAGAACTGAAAAGAGTGGTTCATTGTGTCTGAACAGTTTGTTAAAACAACATAGTTTATGCCACGCTTCTGATTTCCTTCTGAAAGTCGGGAATTTTGGTACATGCTTGGCAGAGGATGGATACTTGATCAGCCCTCCAATAAAAACGCTGGGCTCTGGATCTCTGATGAGCTACCTTGATAGACAACATTTCACATAGGTTGTCACAACTCATTGCTCAAGAAATTAAGTGCATCTTATGTGACTCTACTGGGAGAAGACTGTCAGGGTTGGTTTTTGGGAGAGCTGTCCTAGTTCTTTGGCTCCTGGCTTGGAAGAATCACAAGCCAGGCCAGTGTGACAGAGTGATGACAGACACAAGCAACTCACACAAGCAGCTTCACTGCAGGAAACAGGAAGCTTACAAAGTGAAAGTAAAGTGAGAATACGTTCTGGAAAGAGAAATGGGTCTGTCTCTGTGAGTGGAGAAGACTGAGTTTAACAAGATTTCCCCTTTTATGTTGGTTCCCTAATTCTATGTTAAACTGGGGGTGGAATATTCATGATTTCTCTGAGAAAGGGGTGGGGAATTCCTAGAATGGTGCCCTCCCACTTTCTGTCCTTGTATGGCTGGCTCTGGAATTGTCATGGTGCTGGGGGTGTGCTTTTTACCATGTTAATATATGTTAATGAGAGAAAGGTTACCTTTGGCCATAGGCTCCTAACTTCTGCGTGTGCTCCTGGTGGGGAAAAGTCCCCAACCTCAAGTCCTTGCTGTTGTGGTTTCTTTTCTCTGTTTTCATTGGTCCTAACCCTCAGCCCTTGACCACATCCTCTTATCACCTACCTTGTTACCTGCATGTCTAACCACCTGCCCTGCCACCTGTATACCTTCATCCCTACCTAACAAAAGGTTTTGGAAGTTTGCATCTGGTTTCCTTCAACTTTGCACTATGAATCTTCCCTTTGGTAATTTTGCTTTATATCCTTTCTCTGTAATAAATCAGAGCTGTGAGCATGACCATATGCTGAGTTGTGTGAGTCCTCCTAGTGAATCATCAAGCTTGGGGTGGTCTTAAGGACCCTCAACCACATCCATAAACATTTTTTATATATATTATTTATTTCAGCTTATTATGGGGGTACAAAAGTTCAGGTTATATATATTGCCCATGTCCTGCCCATCCCCCCGAGTTTCTGTCTGCTTTGTCAAAGATCAGATGGCTATATGAGGATGGTTATATATCTGGGTTCTCAGTCCTGTTCCATTGGTCTATGCCTCTGTTATTGTGCCAATACTATGCTGTTTGGGTTACTATAGCCTTGTAGTATAGCTTGAAGTCTGGTAAATTGATGCCTCCCAATTTGTTCTTTTTGCTTAAGTTTGCTTTAGCTGTAATGGGGTCTTCTCTGGTTCCATGTGAAGTGTAGAATTATTTTTTCTAGAGCTGTAAAAAATGATGCTGGTATTTTAATAGGAATTGCATTGACTCTGTAGATCATCTTGGGTCGTATAGACATTTTAACGTTGATTCTGCTGATCCAGGAGTATGGTATGGTTTTCCATCTGTTTATGTCCTCTGCTATTTCCTTCCTCATTGTTTCATTAGTTCTCCCTGTAGAGGTCTTTCGCCTCCTTAGTTAAATATATTCCTAAGTATTTTATTTTCTTTGTTGCTATTGTGAAAATTATTGAGTCTTTGATTTGGTTCTCAGATTGACTGTTGTTGGTTGTATACGAATGTTACTGATTTGTGTACATTGATTTTGTAACCTGAGACTTTGCTGAACTTATTTATCAATTCCAGTAGTCTATTGGCAGAAACTTTGGGGTTTTCTACATATAGGATCATATCAACAGCAAAGACTCATAGTTTGACCTCTTCTGCTCCCATTTGGATGCCCTTGATTTCCTTCTCTTGTCTGATTGCTCTGGCTAGGACTTCCAGCACTATGTTGAATAGAAGTGGTGATAAAAGGCAACCTTGTCTGGCTCCAGTTCTAAGCGGGAATGCTTTCAATTTTTCCCCGTTCAGTATGATGTTGGCTGTGGATTTGTTGTATATGGCTTTTATCGTTTTGAAGTAAGTCCTGTCTATGCCTATCTTGTTAAGCATCCTTATTGCCCTTTCCGTCTGGCGGTGGCCATCAGATAAGCCAAGATTGGTGCATACAAGTATATCCAGGAGCTATGGAGGAAGAAGCAGTCTGATGTAATGCGCTTTCTTCTGAGGATCCGCTGCTGGCAATACCGCCAGCTCTCCGCGCTCCACAGGGCTCCCCGCCCCACCGACTGGATAAAGCACGCAGACTGGGATATAAGACCAAGCAAGATTATGTCATATATAGGATTCATGTGCGCTGTGGTGGCCGCAAACGCCCAGTTCCTAAGGGTGCAACCTATGGCAAGCCTGTCCATCATGGTGTTAACCAGCTAAAGTTTGCTCGAAGCCTTCAGTCTGTTGCAGAGGAGAGAGCTGGACACCACTGTGGGGCTCTAAGAGTCCTGAATTCTTACTGGGTTGGTGAAGATTTCACGTACAAATTTTCTGACGTTATCCTCATTGATCCATTCCATAAAGCTATCAGAAGAAATCCTGACACCCAGTGGATCACCAAACTGGTCCACAAGCACAGGGAGATGCGTGGGCTGACATCTGCAGGCCGCAAGAGCCGTGGCCTTGGAAAGGGCCATGAGTTCCACCACACTATTGGTGGTTCTCGCTGTGCAGCTTGGAGAAGGCGCAATACTCTCCAGCTCCACCATTACTGCTAATATAATGTTTGTAAAATTCATACCTAATAAATAATTTAGGACGGCCTGTCTGCTTAAAGGTGTTATTTGTCTGGTTTTTTTTTTTTTTTTGAGACAGAGTCTCACTCTGTTGCCCGGCTAGAGTGAGTGCCCCAGCTGTGGCGTCAGCCTAGCTCACAGCAACCTCAAACGCCTGGGCTTAAGCGATCCTACTGCCTCAGCTTCCCGAGTAGCTGGGACTACAGGCATGCGCCACCATGCCCGACTAATTTTTTCTATATGTATTTTTAGTTGGCCAGATAATTTCTTTCTATTTTTAGTAGAGACAGGGTCTCACTCAGGCTGGTCTCGAACTCCTGACCTCGAGCGATCCTCCCGCCTCGGCCTCCCAGAGGGCTAGGATTACAGGCGTGAGCCACCGCGCCTGGCCTTGTCTGTTAAACTAGTCTGCAGATTGTTTCATGAATGCTTTGTCAAATTATGAAGTTAAAAGTGCAATAATGTTTGAAGACTATAAGTGATGGTGTATCTTGTTTCTAATAAGATAAACTTTTTTTGTCTTTGCTTTATCTTACTCGGGAGTTATATGTCAGTGTTTAAAACATGCTGTGTGGTATAATAGGTGTAAAATAAATTCTTTACAAGAGAGGAAAAAAAAGCATCCTTATCATAAGAGGGTGCTGAATTTTGTTGAATGCTTATTCTGCGTCTATTGAGAGGATCATATGGTCTTTGTTTTTACTTCTGTTTATGTGGTGAATTATATTTATAGATTTGCAAATGTTGAACCATCCCTGCATCTCTGGGAGGAAGCCTACTTGGTGTGATGGATTATTTTTTTGATGAGCAGCTGAATTCGATTTGCTAGGATTTTATTGAGAAGTTTTGCATCTATATGCATAAGCAATATTTTTCTGTAGATTTCTTTTTTTGTTGAGTCCTTTCCTAGCTTTGGTATCAGGGTGATGTTGGCTTCATAAAACATGTTGGGGAGAATTCCTTCCTTTACAATGTTATGGAATAATTTCTGCAGGATAGGCACCAGTTCTTCTTTGTAGGTCTGGTAAAATTCAGGTGTGAAACCATCTGCTCTGGGACTTTTTTAGGAAGGTTTTTTATTTCTCTTTCAATTTTGGTACTTGATATTGGTCTGTTCAGGAATTCTGTTTCTTCCTGATTTAGGCTAGGGAGGCTGTTTGTTTCTAAGAATTTGTCCATTTCCTCTATGTTTTCAAGTTTATGTGCATAGAAATTTTTATAGTATTCAGAGATGATATTTTGTATTTCCATGCTATCAGTTGTAATTTCTCCATTTTCATTTCTGATTGAGCTTATTAGAGTCCTTTATTTTCTGCTTCTGGTTAATCTAGTGAGAGATGTGTCAATTTTGTTTATCTTTTCAAAGAACCAACTTTTTGTTTCATTAATCTTCTATATATTTCTTTTGTTATCAATTTCATTTAGTTCTGTTCTGATCTTGGGTATTTCTTTTCTTCTGCTGGGTTTGGGATTGGTTTACTTTTCCTTTTCCAGTTCTTTGTGTTGATTCATTAGATTATTGGTTTGTGACCTTTCTGTCTTTTGGATGTAGGCATTTATGGCTATGAATTTTCCTCACAGGACTGCTTTAGCTGTGTCCCAGAGATTTTGATAGCTTGTGTTCCTTTTATCATTTAGTTCAAAGACTGTTTTGATTTCTTTCTTAATTTCCTCCTTGACCTGAATATCATTCAGCAGTAGGTTGTTTAGTTTCCATGACGTTGTGTAGAGACGAGTATTTCTGTTGGAGTTGATTCCTAATTTTACTCCACTATGATCTGAGAAGATGCATGGTATAATTTCTATTTTTTTTAAATTTGTTGAGACATGTTTTGTGGCCTAGGAAATGGTCAGTCTTAGAGAATGTCCCATGAGCTGATGAGAAGAATGTATATTCAGTGGTCTTGGGATAGAATGTTCTGTAAATGTCTGTTAGGCCCATTTGTTCTAGAGTTCTATTTAAGTCCATTGTTCCTTTATTTTCTGTTTGGAAGATCTGTCCTGTTCTGTCAAAGGGCTTTTGAAGCCCCTGGCTATTACAGTGCTGCTGTTTATCATTTTGTTTAGATCAAGTAGGATTTGCTTTATGAATCTGGGTGCATCTGTGTTGGGTGCATAAATATTTAGAATTGTTATGTCTTCTTATTGAATTTTTCCCTTTACCATTATATAATGACCATCTTTATCTTTCATTACTTTTGTTGAAGACTAAGTTATCTGATATGAGAACTGCTACACGAACTTTCTTTTCATTTGTGTGGAATATTTTTTTCCATCCCTTCACCTTGAGTCTGGATGCATCCTTGTGGGTTAGATGTGTTTCCTGGAGGATACTTGGCTTGTGTATATTTATCCATTCAGCCAGTCTATGTCTCTTCAGTGAGGAGTTCAAGCCATTCACATTTATTGAAAGAATTGATAAGTGGGGTGGATTTCTGTTGATCCTGTTGAGTAGAACTTTGTTACTTCGTTTTATCTCTTGAGCCATTATGGTGTCTGTCCTTTGACCTTTAGCTTTTGAGTGATTTTACACTGGTGAGTGTCTATTGTGCTGATCTGTGTATAATGCAGTTCTAAGTACTTCCTGTAGGGAAGGTCTTGTCTTGACAAATTCCCTCAGTGTTTGCGTGTCTGAGAAAGACTTTATTTCTCCCTCATATATGAAAGGATACAAAATTTTAGGCTGGGCATTATTCTGTTTGAGAAGACTGAGACTGGGGCCCCAATCCTTTCTGGCTTGTAAAGTCTCAGTTGAGAAGTCTACAGTTAGTCTGATGGGTTTTCATTTGTAAGGTACCTGCTCCTTTTGCCTTACAGCTTGTAAGAGCACCTCTTTCATGTTAATTTTGGCCAGTCTGATGACTATGTGTCATGGTATTTGCCTCTTTGCAATGAATCTCCCAGGAGTCCTCTGAGCTTCTTGCACCTGGATATCCAGATTTCTAGCAAGGCCAGGGAAATTCTCCTCAATTATTACCTCAAATAAATTATCCAACCCTTGTGTATTTTCTTCTTCACCCTCAGGGATGCCTATGATTCTTATATTAGGCCTCTTCACATAATCCCATATTTCTTGTAGGCTTTTCTCATTCCTCTTATTTATCTGCTCTATCTCTTTGACTAACTTGTTTAATTGAAAGCTATTATCTTCAAGCTCTGAGATTCTTTCTACTGCTCAATCTAACCCATTCCTAAGGTTTTCCAGCATGCTTTTTAATTCCTGGAATGAATTTTTCATTTCCAGAAGTTCTGCTTGATTTTTCTTTAATAATTCAATTTCCGTAGTGAATTTTTCATTCATTTCCTGCATTGTTTTTGTGGTTTCCTTGTGTTGGGTTTCCATTTTATATTGCATTTCATTCGGCTTCCTTGCAATCCATGTTTGAAATTCTTCATCTGTCATTTCAATATTCTGATTTTGGTTGGTATGCCTTGCTAGAGAGCTGGTGCTCCCTTTTGGGAGTATCCTTTTGCTCCGATTCTTCATATCTCTGGAGTTCTTTCACTGATTCTTTCTCATCTGGGGCAGCTGTTGCTTCTTACCTTTGGATTTTCTTTTTCAAACTCCACGTTTTCTAAAAAGCCTAGAGAACACATTTCAGGCTCTCCTCTTTCCTTTCATGTTTATCATTTTGGTGAATTATTGGAAAATGACAGTTCCAGTCAAAAGGCTCTTTTTTTTTTCTTTTCTTTTCTCTTTCTTTCTTTCTTTCTTTCTTTCTTTCTTTCTTTCTTTCTTTCTTTCTTTCTTTCTTTCTCTCTCTCTCTCTCTCTCTCTCTCTCTCTCCTTCTTTCTTTCATTTTCCAATTCATTTATATCTGTTATTATTTTTGTCATTACTTTCTTCTATTTACTTTGGGTTTTATTTGCTATTATTTTTCTAGCTTCTTGAGGTGGAAGCTTATGTCACTAATTTTGGACCTTTTCAGATGCAAGCATTTAAAGCTATAAATTTTTCTTAAGTGCTGCTTTAGTAGTATCCTACAAATTTTGATGTTATATTTTTATAATAATTAAGCTCAAATGTTTTCTAATTTCCCTTGTGATTTTTTTGACCCATGTATTCTCTAGAAATATGTTGTTTAATTTCCAAATCTGAATTTTCCCAGATATCTTTCTGTTAATTATTTCTAGTTTAATTCTATTGTGATGCAAGAACATACTCTGTATGACCAACATATAGTCTATATTGGTGAATTTCACATGTGTACTTGAAAAGAATGTGCATTTGGCTATTGCTGAGTGAACTGTTTTATACATGTCAGTTAGGTCAATTGGTCAATATGTCTTTGATATACTTTATGATGTTCTGCTTCCTTGTTTATTAGTGAAAAGATAGTGTTGAAATCTCAAGCTACAATTGTGGATTTTTCTATTTCTTCTTTTAGTTCTCTCAGTTTCTTCTTATGTATTTTGAAGCTGTTATTAGGTGTATATGCATTTGATATTGTTATGTCTTCTTGATGAATTGACTCTTTATCTCTATGAAATGTTCCTTTTTATCCCTGGGAATATTCCATATTCTTAAGTTTTATAATTAATGTTTGCATGATATATCTTTTTCCAACCTTTTTTTACCAGCCCATCTGTGTTTATATGTAAGTGGCATTCTTATAGACAACACGTATTCAGTTGATAATGTCTGTTTTTACCTGGAGAATTTGGATATTTACTTTTAATGCAGTTATTGCTGCAGTTGAGTTTAAATCTACCATCTTGCCATTTGTTTTCTGTTATCCCTTCTGATCTGTGTTCCTTTTATGCTTTTTTCCTTCTTTTGGATTAATTTTGGATTAGTTTATTATTTCTTTATTCTTCAATTTTGTTGAAGAAATTGTTTTATTTTCTATGCCTATTTATTTATTTATGCTTTGGACACTGGAGTTTACAACGTGTGTCTTTAACTCATCAAAGTCTGCCTTCAAATAATATTACATCTTCCTTTCTTTTGTGCTATTATTGTTGTACATTGTATTTGTACATTTTAATAAGGTCACAATACATTATTAATATATTTTTTTTTTTGAGACAGAGTGTCTCTTTGTTGCCCGGGCTAGAGTGAGTGCCGTGGCATCAGCCTAGCTCACAGCAACCTCAAACTCCTGGGCTTCAGCGATCCTACTGCCTCAGCCTCCCGGGTAGCTGGGACTACAGGCATGTGCCACCATGCCCGGCTAATTTTTTCTATATATATTTTAATTGGCCAGATAATTTCTTCCTATTTTTTTTAGTAGAGACGGGGTCTTGCTCTTGCTCAGGCTAGTCTCGAACTCCTGACCTTGAGCGATCCACCCGCCTCGGCCTCCCAGAGTGCTAGGATTACAAGCGTGAGCCACCGTGCCCGGTCATTATTAATATTTTTTATTTAAACATTCTTTTAAATTTTTTTGGGGGGGAGGCAACAAGGTCTTTCTCTGTCACCCAGGCTGACAGAGATTGCAGTGGCCTGATCATAGCTCACTGCAACCTTGAATGCCTGGGCTCAAGTGATCCTCCAACCTCAACCTCCTTAGTAGCTGGGACTACAGGCATGCACCACCATGATTGGCTAATTTTTCCATTTTTTTGTAGATGTGGAGTCTTGCTATGATGCCTAGGGTGGTCTTGAACTTGTAGCCTCAAGCAATCCTCCCGCCTTGGCCTCCCAAACTACTGGGATTACAGACATGAGTCACTGTACCCAGCCAAGAGATTTAAAAATGGGAAAAATGTCTTATATTTACCTGTATATTTACCACGCCTGGTGTGCTTCATTCCCTTTTGTATATCTAGGTTTCCATCTGGTATGTTCCCTAACAATTGTTAACATTCCTTGTACTACTGCAGGACTGCTGGTAACAAATTCTCTCAGCTTTTGTTTTTCTGAAAAAGCCTTTATTTCACCTTCATTTAAAAGATATATTTTCAGATATAGTATTTTATGTTAACAGTTTTTTTTCCTCCAGCAGTTTAAAGATGTAATTTCATTGTTTTCTGGCTTGTATAAATATATGGTGACTAGCCTGAGCAAGAGTGAGACCTCGTCTCTACTAAAAATAGGAAAATTAGCTGGGTGTCGTGGTGTGTGCCTATAGTCCCAGCTACTTGGGAGGCTGAGGCAGGAGAGTCACTTGAGCCCAGGAGTTTGAGGTTGTTGTGAGGTAGGCTGATGCCACGGCACTCTGCTCAGGGCAACAGAGTGAGACTCTGTCTCAAAAAGAAAGAAAGAAAGAAACCTATGGTAAATCTTATCTTTATTTCTCTGTATGTAATATGTTTCCCTCCTCCCTGGCTGCTTTTAATTGACAAAAATTGTATATATTTATGGTGTACAAAATGATGTTTTGATGTATATACATTGTAGGATGGCTAAATCAAGCTAATTAACATATGTATTACCTCAAATATTGATTTTTGTGATTAATTTTACTTTTTAAAAAGTTGACAGAATTGTGTGTTATTCATGGTGTAGCTGCTTTTAAGATTTTCTGTTTATCACTGGTTTTCAGCAGTTTGGTTATAATACACCTTGATGTGGTTTTCTTTGTGTTTATCATGTTTGGGGTTCATTGAATTTCTTGATCTGTGCAATTACAGTTTTGATCACAAAGGGGATTTTTTATTTTTATTTCTGCAAGTACAGTCATGCACCACATAATGATGTTTCAGTCATTGATGGACTGCACATATGATGACAGTCCCATAAGATTATAAAGGAGCTGAAAAAATTTCTATTGCCTAGTGATATTGTAGCCATCATAATATCAGAGTACAATTACTTTATAATTTAATAAATTTAGTATAGCCTAAGTGTACAGTGTTTATAAAGTCTGTAGTAGTGTACAGTAATGTCCTAGGCCTCTACATTCACTCACCACTCACTCACTGACTCACCCAGAGCAACTTGCAGGACTACAGGGGCCATTCATGGTAAGTGCCCTGTACAGGTGTGCCAATTTTTATCTTTTATACTGTATTTTCACTGTACCTTTTCTATGTTTAGATACACAAATACTTACCATTGTGTTACAGTTGCCTACAGTATTCAGTACAGTAACATGCTGTATAGGTTTGTAGCCTATGAGTAACAGTGTAGGTGTGTAGTAAGCTATACTATATAGATTTGTGAAGTACACTCTGATGTTCGCATGACAAAATTGCCTAACAACACATTTCTTAGAACATATCCCTGTTGTTTAGCAATGCACGATTATATTTTTTTATGTTCTGCCTGTTTCCTTATGGGACTCTACACATATGATAGGTCACTTAATATTAGCCTACTGGTGCTCTGTTCATTTTCTTTTCAGCTTTTGTCTCTGGGTGCTCCATTTTAGATAATTCCTATTGTTATGTCTTCAAGTTCATTTATCTTTTCTTCTGGAACATCTCATCTGTTGTTAATCTCATCCAGTGAATTTTTCATTTTAGATATTGTATTTTTCATTACAAGAAGCCCCATTTGGCTATTTTTATATCTTTCTCTCATTTTGGCCATGCTTTCCTTTAAACATTTGGACTTAGTTTAATGTCCTTATCTGCCAATTCCATCACCTTTGTCATTTTGAGGTCAGTCTGTTTCTATTGACTGATACTTCTCCTTGTTATAGTACATATTTTCTACTTCTTGGCTTATCTGGTAATTTTTTATTGGATACTTGACATGAGTTTTACATTATTGAGTGTCTATATTTTGTTAAGAGTGTTGAGCTTTGTTCTGGCAGGCATTTAAAGTACTTGCATTTGAGTTTGACCCATTTGAGTCTTGTCTTTAAGCTTTGTAGGGGCACCTCTAGAGTAATCTTTATTTTCAGGATAGTTCAGCCCCACCTCTAAGGCATGACCTTCTGGTCATGACTGGTTGAAACATGAATGCCTCCTAGGCCTGCATGAGTTCTGGGAATTATTCAGCTTAGGAGTTTTCCCCTTTGCATGCATGGCTTAGTATTCAGCAAAGACTTAAGGGGGACCCTATGCAGATTTCTATAGCTCTTTATAATGTATTGTTCCATTCTTTCCAGAATTCTGTCCAGTTTTTCAGCTTCTCTGACCTTTAAGTTTTGTCTCCTTAGCTCAAGGAGATGTCAGTGCTTTGCTTGGGACCCCTTTTTGGTCCTGTGTCCTGAAATGTGCCTCTAGGCAGAAATCCAGGGTGATCACAATGCTCCCATCTTTGGGGGTCACAGTCCTGTGCTATTTTATAATTTTTGAAGAAAAATAAATAAATAAATAAATAAACAAACAAATAAATAAAAATACAAATTTTGGAAAGTCTTGTTTCATAAAGATTTTTTAGTTGTTTGCAGTGGGGAGAGTGAGTATAAATCCTGGTTCACTGTTAGTCCATCGTAGCTAGAAGTGGCAGTTTCCACATTGATTTTTTAAAA
This sequence comes from Lemur catta, assembly GCF_020740605.2. NCBI lineage: Eukaryota > Metazoa > Chordata > Mammalia > Primates > Lemuridae > Lemur > Lemur catta. The sequence goes on from NC_059136.1 coordinate 23,257,178, forward strand.
ATTTTTTAAATTAAAAAAAAATTGTCCTACATTGATTTATAGGAATTCTTCATATATTCTTGATGCAAATCTATTGTCAGTTACATGCATTATGAATATCTCTCCCAGTTTATAACTTGTTTTTTCCAATTTAAGGTATAGTTAACTATACTATCCAGGTCTGTTTCACTGACTATACTTTTCAGGTCTTTCCCCACTGATTGGCTGGACATACCACCTTTGTCATATATCAAAATCCTATGTAGTTGTGGTTCTATTTTGGGGTTTTCTGTTATATTCCTTTTTTTTTTTTTGGTCCATCCTGCACTAATACCACACTGTTTTAATTGTTATTGTTTCATAATATGTCCTGATGTCTGATAGGGCTAGTCCCCATCCAGAATTTTCTTCAGAAGAAGTGTCCTGCGGATTTGAGTATTCCTGTTCTTTCACTCTTTCATGTAAATTTTAGAATCAGCTTATTGAATTCTGTGAAAAATTCTACTGTGATTTTTAAAAAAACATTTATTTTGAGTCAGGGTCTTGCTATGCTGTCCAGGCTGTTTTGAACTCCTGGGCTCAAGCAATCCTCCTCCCTCAGCCCCTTCAGCAGCTGGGACTAAAAGGCGCATGTACCATCATCCCTGGCCTATTTTGATTTTTGTTGGAATTGCTTTTTTTCTGGAATATTTTAAAATCAATCCTAGGCACTTTTATGTTATTTCATAAGTATTTTGGTATGTATCTCTAATGGTTAAGGACTTTGCTATTTAACGTAACAACAATAACATTATTACTTCTAATAAAATACTGAGAATTGACATATTTTTAAAATGTTAATTTTCCTATATATGAATATGGTCTATCTCTCCATTTATTAATGTCTTCTTTGATGTAATTTTTCCATCCCTTTATTTTTCAACTTTTTGGATTAGCAAGTTTTATATTTGTGTCTTATAAATGCTTAAAACTAAATTTTTATTTATTTATTTATTTATTGTTTATTTATTTTTTTTGAGGCAGAGTCTCACTCTGTTGCCCAGGGTAGAGTACCGTGGCGTCAGCCTAGCTCACAGCAACCTCAAACTCCTGGGCTCAAGCAATCCTCCTGCCTCAGCCTCCCAAGAAGCTGGGACTACAGGCATGCGCCACCATGCCCGGCTAATTTTTTCTATATATATTTTCAGTTGTCCATATAATTTCTTTTTATTTTTAGTAGAGACGGGGTCTCGCTCTTGCTCAGGCTGGTCTCGAACTCCTCAGCTCAAACGATCCACCGGCCTCGGCCTCCCAGAGTGAAAACCAGATTTTTAAAATTCAAGTCCAAGTTTATCTTTTTTTTTTTTAAGAGATGAGGTCTTTCTCTCTATTGCCCAGGCTAGAGTACAGTGGCAAAATCATTTCTCAGTGCAGCCTTGAACTCCTGTGCTCAAGTGAATCCTACCCTTTCAGCCTTCCAAAGTGTGGGGATTACAGGCACGAGCCACCACGCCCAGCCAAAATTTGTCTTTTAATAGCTGAATTTAATCTATATATATTTATATACTTGGTCTTATACATGCCATATGATTTTTTATTTTCCATTTACTATGTTTTGTTATTTGTTCTTTGTTTTCTCCTTTCCTTCCTCTGTTGGTTTGCTTTTTTTCTTCTTCCTTTTTCCTCTACCTATTTGGAGGTTATATGTCATATTTCTGTTCCTTTCATAGTTTCCCTAGCTTTTATTTCCCAATTTTTCTATTGTGGTAAAATTTACTGTCTTAACCATTTTAAAGTGATATACAATACATTCATAATGTTATATAAACGTCACCACGACCCATCTCCAGAACTCTTTTCATCTTGTAAAACTGAAACTCCGTACCCATTAAATGATAACTTCTCATTTCCCCTTCCCCCAAGCCCCTGTCAATCACCATCCTACTTTGATTTTTGACTAATGTTAAGTACCTCATGTAAGTGGAAACATGCAGTATTTATCTTTTTGTGGTTGACTTATCTCACTTAGTATAATGTCCTCAAGATTCATCCATGTTGTAGCATGTGTCAGAATTTCCTTCCTTTTAAGGCTAACTGATATTCATTTGTATGGATATACCACATTTTGCTTATCCATTCATTTGTCGATGGATGCTTGGGTTGCTTCTATGTTTTGGCTATTGTGAATAATGTTGCTATCAACATGGGTGTACAAACATCTCAAGACCCTGCTTTCAATTCTTTTGGGTATGTATATACTCAGGATTGGAATTGCTGGGTCATTGTATTTTTTAATTTTGTGGGGGCTGGGGATGGTGGCTCATGCCTGTAATCCCAGTGCTTTGGGAGGCCAAGGTGGGAGGATCACTTGAGGCTAGGAGTTTGAGGCCAGCCTGGGCAACGTAGCAAAGGCCCCGTCTCTAAAGGAAAAAATAAGAAAAATTAGCCAGGCATGGAGGCACACATCTGTAGTCCCAGCTACACAGGAGGCTGAGGTGGGAGGATCACTTGAGACCAGGAGTTTGAGGGTACAGGAAGCTATGGTTACATCATTGCACTGCAGCCTGAGCAACAGAGCCAGACCCCGTCTCTTAAAAAAACAAAACAAAACAAAAAACGGCCCGGGCGCGGTGGCTCACGCCTGTAATCCTAGCACTCTGGGAGGCCGAGGCGGGTGGATTGCTCGAGGTCAGGAGTTCGAGACTTAGCCTCAGCAAGAGCGAGACCCTGTCTCTACTAAAAAAATAGAAAGAAATTATCTGGCCAACTAAAATATATACATAAAAAAAATTAGCCAGGCATGGTGGCGCATGCCTGTAGTCCCAGCTACTGGGGAGGCTGAGGCAGTAGGATCGCGTAAGCCCAGGAGTTTGAGGTTGCTGTGAGCTAGGCTGACGCCACGGCACTCACTCTGGCCCGGGCAACACAACGAGACTCTGTCTCAAAAAAAACAAAACAAAACAAAACAAAAAACTGTCCTTTTCCCATTGAATGGTCTTGACACCCTTATCAGAATCATTTGACCATATATGGGAATGTTTTTTCTGGGCTCTCTGTTCTATTCATTTGTCTATATGCCTGTCTTTACGCCGGTATCACACTGTTTTGATTACTGTGTAGCTTTGTAGTAAATTTTGAAATTAGAAAGAGTGAGTCCTCCAGCTTTGTTCTTCTTCTTCAAGATTGTTTTGGTTATTCAAGGTCCTTTGAGATTCCATATGAATTTTAGGGATGAGTTTTTCTAATTCTGCAAAAAATTTCACTGGAATTTTGGTAAGCATTGCAGTGATTTCCTAGGTGCCCCCCACCCCTAGGAGAAAGCTCAAACACAGTCCCCTACTACCACAAATTATGCAGTCAAGTTTCCCACATTTGGGGAAATCGCAGGGGTCAGCACATCGGGAGAGCAATGGATAAGCCTTGCCCTGGGAAAACCGCATTCGTAATCATGGTATCTCCCCTGCCAGGTAAGTATAATTCTGCCATTTTTTAAACATATATAATCTACTTTATACTTTCCTAACTCAGTCTAAGGTTAATTAAATCTCTGAAAGGATACGTGAAAAACTGATGACATTGGTTGATTCTGGAGAAAAGAAATGGGTGACAGGGAGATAAGCGTGCAATAGTCTTTTTATAGTAAACCCTTTATACTTTTTGACCTTGAACCATGTGAATGTATTACTAATTACAAAAGGAAATACATATTATTAAAATAAATAATAATGTTAATATCTCAATTCTTTTCCCAAATAAGAACCTTAAAAAGTGTTAACTTCCCTTCAAAGGTTTTCTTCTTCACTTACATGTTACTATTGTCTAGCATGTTATTTATATACTATGTACAAGTGTTTTCAGAATTAGTGGTTATCATTTTCCATAGTTAACACTGATCCAGATTTATCAATACATTCTACAAATGTGTTTGCTCACTATTGCAGCTTGCAACCATGCATCCCTCTGGGTTTGTTTTACTTCTACTGAAATATATCCTGTATGTATTTTAAATTAAATTTTAATTTTAAATATTAAGGTTCAATGAATGGTAAAATATCATGCTTTAAAAAAAATCTTACATCTATGAGTAGTAGATTATTTTAGCCTTTGTTTATCTTAAAATGCTTTTATTTTGTTCTCCTCCATGGTAGTTTGCTAAGTATAGAGTTCTGGATTGAAAATTATTCTCTACCCCTACCCCAATACCCCTGCATTTTCAAGATATTATTCCATTGTCTACCAGCATTTATTGTTGTTGATGAGTCTAATTGACCTTCCTCTGTTTGTAATTTGCCATTTATTTCTGGGATTTTTCCTCTTTTTTCCTCATATGTAATAAGGTTATTGTTTTGCAAAGTTTTTATTGACTTGACTTGTAACATTTAGACAGAAAAGTGCACAAATCATAAATGTAGGTCTATGAATTTTCCATATTGTTGCTTTAGAGTACTCCATTGTATAATTATATGATGAGTCATTTCTCCATTCTACTGCTGAAAGATTTTTGGTTTTTTTTCCAGTTTTGCCTTGTTACAAATAGTACAGCTATGAACATTTTTACACAGATCATTTTTTTTTTTTTTTGAGACAGAGTCTTGCTCTTTTTTGCCCTGGCTAGAGTGCTGTGGTGTCAGCCTAGTTCATGACAACCTCAAACTCCTGGGCTCAAGTGATCCTCCTGCTTCAACCTCCCCAGTAGCTGGGACTACAGGCATGTGCCACCATGCCCGACTAATTTTTTCTATATATTTTTAGTTGTTCAGCTGACTTCTTCCTATTTTTCAGTAGAGACGGGGTCTCACTCTTGCTTAGGCTGGTCGAATCGCTCAGGCTGGTCTCAAACTCCTGAGCTCAAGCGATCCACCCGCCTCGGGCTCCCAGAGTGCTAGGATTACAAACGTGAGCCACCGCGCCCGGCCTACACAGATCATTTGTTAAGATGTTTGTAATTTGTTTGCAGGGCATATACCTGTAAGTGGAATTGTTGGATCATAAGGTATGTGTATATTCAGCTTTAGTAGATATTGCCAAAGAGTTTTCCCTAATCGATTTTCACTTCACCAGCAGTTATACGAGTTTTGGTATCCTTGCCAACACCTGGCACTGTCAGCTAAAAGGTAGCCATTTTCGTAGGTGAGGAGTGGTATCTCATTTAGGTTTGATTTGCATTGCTCTGATTAAGGTAAGCACATTTTCATATGTTATCTCAATATTTTAATGAAGTAAATGTTCAAGACTTTTTTTTAAATTTTTTTTTAAAAATTTGAGACAGAGTCTCACTCTCTTGTCAGCCTAGCTCACAGCAACCTCAAACTCCTGGGCTCAAGCAATCCTTCTGCCTCAGCCTCCTAAATAGCTGGGACTACAGGCATGCACCACCATGCCCAGCTAATTTTTTTCTATATATTTTTAGTTGTCCAGCTAATTTCTTTCTATTTTTTAGTGGAGACCGGGTCTTGCTCTTGCTCAGGCTGGTCTTGTTGCTCAGGCTGGTCTTGAACTCCTGAGCTCAAATGATCCACCCGCCTCAGCCTCCCAGAGTGCTAGGATTACAGGCGTGAGCCACCGCGTCTGGCCTGAATGGTGCGTCTTTAGATTAGTTTATATTTTCTATTTCATGATCATTCTGTTTGCAAATAATGAAAATTGTATTTCTTATATTTTAATCTTTATACCATTTTAGTTTTCCTGCCTTGTTGCAGGAAGGTCTGCAATATAGTGTTGAGTAGAAGTGACAGGAGATACTCTTATCTCATTTCCAATCTCAGGAAGAGAGCTTTCAATAATTCACTATTAAGAATGATGTTTGCTGTGGGGTGTTGTAGATATTCCTTATCAGATTAAGGATGCTCTTATAGATTCCTAATTTGCTGAGAGTTTTTATCATGAATGAGTAGTGGACTTTACAAAATGCATTTTCTATATCTGTTATGATGAATATGATTTCCTTCCTGTTTTTTTCTGTTAATATGGTTACAAGTTGGGTGTTAAAACCACCCTTGTATTCCTGAAATAAACCTCCCTTGATCACGATCTACTCTCCATTTATACATTATTGGATTTGATTTGATAATATTTTGTTTGGAATTTTTACCTGTATGCTTATGAGATATATTGTCTTGTAAAAATTTTCTTTCTTGTAATGAGCTTGTCAGAATTTGGTATCAGTGTTGGGCTGGGTATATTAGTTTGCTAGGTCTGCTATAACTAAGTACCACAAATGGAATAGGTTAAACAACAGAAACTTATTCTTCACAGTTCTGGAGGCTAGAAGTCTGAAATCAAGGTGTCACCAGGGCTGTGCTCCCTCAGAAGGCGCTAGGGAAGGATCTATCTCAGTCCTCTCTCCTAGCTTCTGGTAGTTTCTTGGTTTGTGGCGACCTAACTCCAGTCTCCACATGGCATTCTCCCTGTGTTTGTGTCTGTGGTCAGATTTTCCCATTTTATAAGGACATTAGTCATGTTGCATTAGTAGCCCACCCTACTCCAATGTGACCTCATCTGAACTAATTATATCTGCAACAAACCTATTTCCAAATAAGGTCACATTCTGAGATGCTGAGAATTAAGACTTCAACATATGAATTTTTGGGGGGACATAAATCACCCCATAAAGTTGGGCTCATAAGACGAGTTGGAGAGTTTTATGAGGCATAACCTTCTCTTTGTGTCTGTTTTGGTAGATTATGGGTTGATGTCTTAACCCATTTTGGAAAATTTTCAAGCATTATATCATCAGACACTATTACTTCTTCCTCATTTTTTCTCTCTTGTCCTTCTGGGACTCTAATTATGAGTATTTGCGACTTTACTTACCACATATCTTATACTTTACTTACTTTTTTTTTTTTTTTGAGACAGGGTCTTGCCCTGTTGCCCGAGGTAGAGTGCCATGGCATCATCATAGCTCACTGCAACCTCAAACTCCTGGGCTCAAGTGATCCTCTTGCCTCAGCCTCTTGAGTAGCTCGGACTACAGGTGTGTGCCACCATGTATGGCTAATTTTTCTATTTTTTGTAGAGATGGTGTCTTGCTCTTGCTCAGGCTGGTCTAGACTCCTGGCCTCAAGCAATCCTCATGCCTCAGCCTCCCAGAGTGCTGGGATTATAGGCGTGAGCCACCACACCCGGCCAGATATCTTACAGTTTTCTCTATCCATTCTCTTTTTTCTCTTTGTGAGTTAGGCTATTTTCTATTGACCTATCTTCCAGTTCACTAATACTCTCTTCTGACTTGTCTTATCTGCTCTTAAACCTGTCTCTTGGATTTTTGGTTTCAGTTGATTGTATTTTTCCATTAAAGAAGTTCAATTTGATTCTTTTTATAGAAACTGTTTCTCTAGGAAAATCCTCCATATTTTCCTTCATATTTCTTCATTTATGTCTGTAGTTTCCTTAACATATTGATCATATTTATTTTAAAGTCCTTTTTTGTTATCCCTAATCTTTGAGTCACCTCTAGGTCTGTTTCTGTCATCTTGTTTTTCCTCTCAATTTTCAGTCATAGAGTCCTGTCTTTTAAAATGCCTAGTAAATTTTAATTGAATGACAGGTATTATGTATAAAAAATTGCAGAAGTTCTGGATGATGTTATCTTCTTCCAGAAAGAATTCACCTTTTCCTCTGCCGGGCAGATAGAGTGGGCTGATTTCCTTTGACCATTAGGGGCAGAGCTGAGCGGAATCTGGGTTGGGGTTTTGGTAAAGCTGTCTGGTTCACACCTGCCCCCAGGTGGAGCATCAGGTTTCTAGCAAGGAGCCTGGGGTTCATGAATGAGAATTTTTGTCTTCTCAGTGCAACTGCTGTAAATCACACAGCTACAGTGCTTCCCTCACAATTAAGGGGTCTCCTCTCTTTACATTTAGTTCTTGCATTCCTGCTCAGCTATGTATGTTTAAATGTTTTAAAATATTTTGTCTAGCAATTTTATGTGTTAAGATTGGGATTTGGGATCCCAGGTCAGTTCAGTCCACCATCTTGACTGGAAGTTCCCTGAAGGAGTTTAAGCAGGAGAGTGACATTATCTAGTTCTTCAGAAAAATCCCTTTGTCTGTGGTGCTGAGGATAGATGAGGGGCTGTTGTAGAGATGACCATGGTCTTGACTTGAGAGAATGACATAGCTTTGAGAGGTGTTCAGAGGATAGAGCCTGTGATGCCCAGGGATCAAGTTAGCAGTCGGGGTAAGAGGAGGACTTTGAGCCTGGTACTAGAGTCCTCCCAGAACCAAGAAGCTATGGATAACAACCAGAGTGGGATGAAGGAGAGGAGGAGGAGGGAGTTGCACTGGAGCCTCAGGGTGGGAAGTTGCAGTGAGAGGGAGGAGACATGGATGGTGTGGGGTGAAGCAAATCCAGAGGGCAAGGGCCCACAGGGAGAAGAGGCACTCGTGAAGAGAAGAGACTTGAGAAGTCAGAGGGTGAATACTTGCATTTTTGGCATTCTGAAAGGTCACCAATGGTCCTACAAGCCTGAGACAAACTAGATATTCAAGAGACATTTGCAGAGTATTTTGGTGCCAGAATGGGCTCAGCCTTCCTGCTGTCTGGGAGGAAGCATCTGGGCCCTAGTGGGGAAGGGGCCACTTTGGGGGCTGCAGGGCTGGGACCAGGCCCCCAGCTGTCCCTCTTCTCCTGACCTTTCACTACCCCTAATTCCGGGTTCTCCCTGCTTGCACCGTCACCATAGTGCTCACTGATCTTCAAACCACTTCCAGGTTTATCACTGCCAATAAAACATGGTTCAGATTTTTGACCTTTCCACCTATGGTTGTCCACACTTGGCCTTAACTCACTTCCCCAGACACCCGTGACTCTTCCCTGCATCCTCTCCTCCTTCCACCTGGTCCCTCCAGATGTGTCTCCATGCATTCCATGGGCTTTTAGTTTTGTTGCCCACACTCCTGGAATGCCTTTCCACCAATGTTGATGTTGAGCCAAACTCCAGAAGTGTGCAGAGTTCTCTGTTCCTGGTCCTGGGCAGTTGGTGTTCATGCAGATCGTGCCATGTAAAGGGCATTCCTTCACTCCATGTTTGACACCTGTGGTGTGCCAGGCCCCGGACTAAGTGCTAGGCTGGGCATTAAAACTCACAGATCATACCCTGTTCTGAAGGTGCTTCCAATCCAGAGATGCTGAATGATAGCCCTGGTTAGTCAGGGGCAGTGGCACAGGGCACCTGTGCTGGTATTATATGAGCTGAGGTCCAGAGCTGGTACCATTGACAGTGTTGCTTTGCAGGGCAGGGGATGTAGTAGAAACTTGGAGATTTTGTTCCATAGATACTTGTAGTGTTTAATTTTGCAAACAAGAGTGGATTTAATTATTACTTATGTAAATAATTTTTTTTAAGTTTTTTTTTAGAGACAGGGTCTTGCTGTGTCACCCAAGCTGGAGTGCAGTGGCATCATCATAGCTCACTGCAGCTTCCAACTCCTGGACTCAGGGGATCCTTCCACCTCAGAATCCTAAAGTACTGGGATTACAGGTGTAAGCCACTGCACCCAGCCAGTAATGTTTTCTGATTGAAAAATAAATTTGCTTTTTTTGGCCTTGGTATAGTTACCTGTGTTGGTGTTCTCCCATGAAGCTCACTGGAACACACCCGTGGCTGAACAAGTTGAATTACTGCTCATTATAGTGAGGCAGGATGCACACTGTGGGGAGTCATGGTGAAAGGGTGCTAGGAAAGGACTTTTTATAGGATTTGGCTTGTTTTGAGTAATTTGGGGAGGGTTTAAGGAAGTAGGCTTTTCTCTGTATTAGCCTCAGTATATCCTATTTGGTTTAGCCTCCAGTCCAGCCTCTGACTGGAGCAAGACTGAAGCTGTCAGTTATAAGGAGGCAGCAGCTGCTCAGATTGGTCAGGATAGGGCACTGCTTGGTCTTTTCTATGGCTTGGACAATGCTCATGTTTTGTCTGTGTCTAGACATAATTACAGAGGGGTCACAGAGTGGCCTTGTCTAATGTTGATTTTCTGTGAAATTATTTATATTTTTACCAGGAGGGCACTGAGGTCTCTATCTCTGAATGCCAGGCCAGCTCCTAGCAGCACCGAGGCCTCTATCTGTGAGTCCCAGGCCAGCTCCTAGCAATGCTGAGGCTTAGCAGATAGGACCAGGCCAGCTCCCACATGGCAGGGACTGCTTTTCTTTCTCCCCTGAAAAATTAACATGATGACTTCAAAATTGCTGTTTCCATTCCTCTTGGTAAATCAACATGCGCACCATCAACTTGTGCCTTTGCTTGGCCAGATCTCCAGGCACTGGGGCTCATTTCCCTCCCTGGGTGGTGTACAGCAGACAGCAGGGCTCTCAGCTGGCAGACATCCCCTGCTCCCCCTGGCTGCATACAGCCCAGTGCTTCTGGAGGCCTCTGTACTATCTGCTCCTAGCTCCTCCTAGCACACCTCAACAGCTTCCCTACTGCTCACTTTACCTGTGCTCACCCCACAGCCTCCCCTGTACGTTCTACCACTGGACTCACCTTCCTAAACACAATCCCCTGCCTGAGTGCCCTTCACCGACAGGATAGGCTTGAGCCCTCCCTGGCCTTTTCTCTTGCACTAGGGGCTTTTGCTGTAGATCCCCCTGGCCCTGGTCCTGGTCCACACCTTCAGACCCTAGCCATCCCCAGGGAGCCTCACCCAAGCCTCTCCCTCTTAGCCAAGGCATGTGTCCTTGAACTTCTCAAGAAAACACTGTCCTTGCACATTTTGCTTAGCAGTTATTCCTGAGCTCCTCCTTTCACTTCTACAGATGTTCTAACCATGTAAAAATTCTGTGTTTTCCTCCTTAGTGTAAAATCCTGATGTGTTTGGGAGTTAGCACTAGACAGGTCGCTTCTCCTAATCAGAATGCTTACAGCACTTGCAGTCACCCTGGAGAAGGAACCGTACCTGCTCAAGGAAACTGGCAGAAAATGGGGGGAAGGTGGAACCATGTTGCCTGCCCCATGCCCAGCATGTGACTAAGCTTAGCCCTGTGTCCCATCTAAGGAGTGTGGACTTCATTCTGAGGGCACCCATTAGAGGGTTGTAAGCAGGTGAGCAGTGTGATCACCATTTCTGCCTGGTGGAGGGCTGATGAGCCTACAGGGTCAGTGTGAGGTGGCTTGAGGCAGGTGGTAGGGAGAGGGGAGGGAGGCTGGCCTTGCTCTGTACTGGGAAGATAATGCAGAAGCAGCAGGTTTCAGGGAGCAGGAGCTTGGCTTTGGGCAGGCCCCAGCTGCCTGTGAACATGGCTTGTGGTGTATGGGTCCCTTCACAAGCACTGAGGTGCCGGTGCCAGTTAAACAAGTGGATTGACAGGCTGGTGGGGAGGAGGTGGAAGAGCAAGAGAGGTTCTCATGCCAAGTTGGAGAGTCCTGGGGAGAAAGGCTACAGTGGGGAATGTCCAAGTCTAAGGCCGTCCCTGGCCCTGGAGGCACTGGAGTTAGGAGCTCAGGAGGGCTCAGACAGAACCCCAGGAAGCAGAGGAACCTAGCTTTGGAGCAGCAAGAGCCACAGCAGAGGAAATGCAGAACAGGCTGAGCTGTGGGCTTAGGAGAGGACAGGACCTGACTAGCTGAGCCCTCAGAGCCTTTGTCCAGCTTACTGACTGGGGCTCTGGTCTGCAGGTTTCTGGTGACAAGGACGGAGAGGTGCGGAGGCTCTTTGTCTGAAGCAGACCTAGGCAGCATTTCAGGGTGCCCACTCAGATGGACTCCACGGTGACTGGAAAGCCCTAGGGAGAGCCTAGCAGAGCCCCAGGGGCAGGACAGGCTGCCCTGGGGTGGGTCAATGACCTGTACCACTGGCCCTTGCCTGGGGCAACAGACGGTAAGGGGCTTATGGGGCCCACTGCCACACTGTGCCCCTTCCAGAATGATCGAGTGTCAGACATAGCCAGGTCACTTACCATCATGTGACCCGGGCATAGGTGTAACTAACTTTGATGGAGCCTCAGATCTCTCCATCAGCTGGGAATCCCACGACATACCTTATAACACAGTGGGGAAGATGGCGAGGAAGGATGTACAGTGTGGACGGAGGATCAGCTACTGTCATTAACCTTTCATATTAATGCCTGGTCCTGTGCCCCCATCAGCCAGGGGTGCCCAGAGCCCCCTCCCTACCTCAGTGAGGCAGTGAGAAGAGTGACCGGGAGAAGGCAGAGAGCAGATCTCATTTATTGGCATTTTAACGACAGCAGAGTGAGAGGAAGGCTTCTGCCTCCCCTGAAACATGCCGTCCTCTCTGCCCTCAGGGCTCAGCACAGGGATGAGACCCCCACACTAATGTCCCCCAGAGGGCAGCACTCCAGGGTGCAGTGGGGAGGGGAAGGGGTACTCTATGCCAGGCTGGGGAGCTGGGACAGGAGGGAAGACGTGCACCCTCAGCTCTTGGCTCAATCCCTCTCCCCTGGGACCTGGTGTTGCCCCCAGACCCTAGGGTGGGCTGGCAGACAGGGCTCATGCAACAATGAGTGAATAGGAGGTGGCCCGGAAACGTGGCCTTGTTGCCCCTTGGCAGGGGCGGGAGGACTAAAAGGGCCATGCTGTGGCCACAGCGGGTCCAAAGAGAAGTATCTGCAGTATACATAAAGGAGGGTTGGAGAGGGGCTTTCTCTGCCCCAGGCTGTGCCTAGGATGAAAGAGAGGGGAAGTACAGATGGCACTGCCATGCCAGGGGCAGGGTCCAGGCCAGCCATGCCACCTGATGGGACACAGCGAGTTGGGGGCTTGGACTACTCCTTGGCGCGGCCGATGATGGTGAGGATGTACAGGAAGATGTTGATGATGTCTGTGTATAGGTTCAGTGCAGCAAACACATACTCCTCTGGGCTCAGGGACAGTTGCTTGTTCCCCAGTAGCAGCTGGGTGTCCACTGCCAGGAACTAGGGGTGACAGAACAGTGGTGTCGAGGGACAGGCTTGCCTACCCGGTGTCCCAGCCCCTCCCCACCAGGGGCTCCCCCTGCCCTCACTCACACAGGTGAAGAGCAGAGCACCCAGTGAGGCATACACAATCTCCAGGATGCGGTTCCGGAGGAAGATGCAGAGGATGGCGAAGATGAAGAGCACCACCATGCTCACCAGGAGCACGCCCATGCACGAGGTGAAGTCGTAGCGAGTCTAAGAGGGCGGGAGAGGAACAGGGGCCATGGGTGCTTGGCCCCCTGGGAAGGCCTTTGGGCCCCAGGGCCATAGCCCTGCCATAGAGGGCCCCTCACCTGCATGGAGAAGATGACCACTGTGAAGCAGACGGCCGTGGTGATGCCCACGGCCATGATGACTGCCTCAGTGTTGTAGAAGCTGGCAATCATGCCCACCATGTAGGACAGGCTGACGGTCAGGATCGACTGTGGGGAGACGGGAGGAGATGGGGGCGCACCAGCCTTGGGTGTGCAAGCTACTCCCTGCCTCCCCCACGTCCCCTACTCTCTCCTGCTTTGTGGGCAGAAGGGGAACCAGGGTGACCAGGCTCCCTAGAGTGGACATGTGGGACTGAAACACTGAGCCCAGGGGGCCAGAGGCCCAGGTTTGGGGGTTACCAGTGCAACAAGGTTCCAGGGGTGCTTCCGCCGGAAGTCCCCACAACAGCTGAGGACGATGAGGGAGATAAAGAAGATGGCGTAGGAGACATAGTAGGTCCAGACGTTCTCTCGGACAAAACCCTTCACCTCCCGGACAAAAGTGAACACAGACACCGTGGACAGGGTCACCGACAGCTGCAGGGTCAGCACCAGGAACACCTGGAGAAGAAGTGACTCAGAGCCTGCCAGGCGCTGGCCTCCCACCCCACAGACACCCTGGCCCCACCTTCCGGATGAAGGCCTGTCGGATGCTCTTGTCATCCCAGTTGGTGGCAGGAAAATCCTGGTTGTCATAGTAGGATGGGGGCCCCTCCTCCTGGTAGTTCCCATGCTGTGGTGCTGGCAGCGGATGGGCTGTGTTAGTGCACTTCTGGGTACCGTACCCATGCCCGTGACCCTGCCCTGCCCCGCCCCTGCCCTTGCCCTGCCCCTGCCTCTGCCCTGCCCCTGCCCCACTCACAGTCAGGGTCCTGTGCCTGGAAGGCCTGTGGTTGTCCATAGGGGTTAGGGGGGAAGGGGCTCTGAGGGTATGGCCCCTGTGGGTAGCCCTCTTGGGGGTAGGGCCCCTGAGGGTAGCCCCCTTGGGGGTAGGGGCCCTGAGGGTAGCCCCCTTGGGAGTAGGGGCCTTGAGGGTAGCCCCCTTGGGGGTAGGAGCTGGGGCCATGGGGATACCCTGGCTGACCATAGGGGGAGGGCTGGAAAGGGGGCTGTGGGTAGGGGGCCCCTGGATAAGGAGGCTGAGCATAGGGAGGCATGGGTGGCTGGGGCCCGCCAGGATATCCAGGGTTAGGGGGAGGATAGTTGTCCCCAGACACCAAGAAACTCTTTTCATGGGACATGGCCTCCGGTTCCGTGGTCTGCCCCTAGAGGAGACAGAGAGAACAGTTAGCCCTGCGTGACACTGTGGGAACCAGCCTGTGGCGGTCTCACCTGCTGCCAGGAACCCAGAGGGAAGGAACGGGAAGCCATGACCTTTGCCCCCGGCTGTAGGGAGCCCTGGAGAGCAATGGGGCCAGGAAAAGCGGGTGGGGACCTAGACCAGCATTGGCCTTCAGAAGGGGCGGCTCTAGACCAACCCTAAAGGTGGGGGAGGAGACGGACGAGGGAATGGATGACTGTCAGCCGGGACCTGGGGCTTTAGTTGTTTCTTACAAGCAACTGGAGGGCCCTTCTCACCGCTGCCGGCGTCTCTCGAGCTAGAGCTCAGCCCGTGAGGGCTGGGGGCGCGGCCGGGGATGTGTGAGGGTGTGTCCGGACCCTCCCCTTCACAACCTGCCCCTTAAGCAGCTTTAAGGGGCCAGAGCCCGCGGCTATTTCTATCCCAGGAAATCCCCAGGCCATCTGTGACCCACGAGAGCCCTGGCACCCCCATCCCAAGAGCAGGGCCCAACCGTCCCCCGTTCCAGGGTTTGGGGGGATCAGGCCAGGATCGGCTACCGGGTGCTTGCCAGTAGGGTACGCTGGGAACAGCGGCGTGCGGGGGTGTGTGGGGGATGGAACCGACCAGAGGGCGTGCGGGGGAACGAAGCAGGTGTGCGGGCGAAGCGGTGGGGGCGGCGGCCGCGGAACCCGCACCCAGGGGGGGTGGGCCCTCCAGCCGGGTTGGGGGCTCTCGGGGCCCGCGAGTCCTGACGTAGCCGCAGCGCGTCCCCCCCCCCCCCAGCTCCAGGCCGCCGCGGCTCCCTGCCCCCACTGCTGCTGCCACCCTGGCCCCGAGCGGGCCGCGCGCCCTGGACAGACTGGCCAACCGAAGGCGGGCCCCCGCTCAGCTGCGAAGGGTCGGCGCGGGGGCGGGGGCGGCCGGCAGTGGGGCTGCGGCAGGTCACGCGCTCTCCTGGGCTCTGGCCGGGGACTCACCGCTCGGGAGGCGCCGCAGGCCGGTGCGCACGGTGTCCACTGCGCGGCCGGGCGGTGATGGCCGGTTCGCCTGCACCTGCTCGGAGGCCGGCTAGGCTGGGCCTGCCTGCGCCTGCGGCTCGGGAGACGCAGAGGGCCCTTGTGACGGGGCGGGGCTGGGGCCACGCGGGGCGGGGCCGGGGCGGGCTCTGCCGGGACTGCGGGAATTCTTCCGCGCGGAGCAGAGTCGGTACGGCCCCCCGCGGCTGACCTGCCGGCTCTTCTCCTGGTCCTAGACCCAGGGCCAGCGCCGCGCGGCTGGCAGTGTCTGCCGAAGGCGGGGTGGAGGGTCGGACGATGGGACGTGAAGACCCCTGGAGGCAGAGGCCTGGTTTGACCAATTTGGCGGTTCGTTCAGGGAGTTAAGAAATTTATTCCTAAATCCAGGGTTTGCTGAAGCTGCCAAGGATTCTCAGTCCCTTCTTGGCCGTAAAGCACAGCGTTCACTTTCCCTTTGCATCCAAGTCTATCGCAAATCAAGAGGCCTAATCGTTTAATTGCCCCATTCTCTTTACCAGCCCAGCCTCTGCCAGGCTCCATCCTAGAGACCCTTTACCTTTGCTTGCCTTCAGCACATCCTCGTAAGCTGTAAGGGGCTGAGGCTTAGAGATACAGTAGCACTGGACGCCAGGCGAACTGCCCTCCTGGCCTTGGAAGTCCTCCTGAGGAAGTGCTGTCACAGGCAGAGCATCCCCTGCAGCAGGGCCTCTCCACTTGGGGCCTTGGGGCCTTACTCTGCTCTCTTGGCCCTTGGATGGCTGGCGTCTCCCAGACTGGGTAGTGGTTGGGGAAAGACTCTGCCCTGTGCCCCACAGTGTGAGTTCAGTATTTACCAACTTGATCTAGTAAGGGGAAGCCCTGATCTGTAGCTTTTGCACATGCCCGTGGTGTAAATACTCCCGCCACAACTGGTTTCAAGCTACCACCAGTTTAACGACCAGTTAATGGAAATTCCTGTAAATGTAACAATCTGGTTGTGGTGTGAGCTGCTCCAGTGCACCACTTCCTGTAGCAGAACCTCCTCAGCTGTGATAGGCACAATGAGTGATAGACAGTGGTAGAAGGTGATGAGTTCTATGACAAGGGAAGAAGTAGAGCAGGCAGGCATAGATTTAGGTTTTGTAGAACCAGAAGCTCAAAAAATTTGAGGGGCTTCAAGAAAAATGATAAATACAAAGTTGAGTACAAGGCTTCGGCAGGGGCTTATGCAAGTCAGAGATCCTTAAGGGTTTTTAGCTTTGTGTTAAATCTGCTCCTAAGAGCAGGATAAGGGAGGTCACAGGGGAGGATGCCCATGTATCTCTGTGGGGAAAGCCAGGCCAAGCAGAGGGATGGGCCACTGCAAGAGCACTGATGCAGGAGTGGCCTATAGTTTTGGAGGATGAGCTGAGAGGCTGGAGCCTCCCTGAGCATCAGGGTATGCAGGCAGGCATGGAGCCAGAGAGAGGACTGGGACCTTGTCAGGCAGAGCTGGACAGGCCCTCAAAGGGATTTTGGCTTTTACTATTACTGGCACTGGGAGCTGTAGTGGCCATTGGTACCACTTTACAAGGTCCACCCTGCCCTCTCTGTTGAGGGCCCACTGTGGGGACAGGCAGAAGTGGCAGAGGGAGATCAGCTAAGAGGGTAGCATAGCTGCCCAGTGAGAGATGCCGGAGGTGTGGACTAGGCTGGGGGCAGCAGAGGTGCCAGGTGTGCAGGGCTGGGGGTGCAGGCTGGCTAGGGTCCTTGGCTCCCTGGAGGAAGGAACAGCAGGGATGGGAATAGGTTTCTGTGGGCTGAGGGGTGAATGGGAAGTGGGGGGTGCAGAGCTGGGTTCCACTCTGAGAGGCTGGAAGCAAACAGAGCTTGGGTGATGTTGGGGGGGTTGGTGGGAATGGGAGTGTGGATTCTAAAGGCACAGCCTGGGTGTGAGCCCTGGCACTGCTGTGGGCCCTGTCTGCTCCTCCATTTCCCCTTCTGTGGTAAGGATTAATGGCAGCAAGGCATGCCAGTACAGTGCCCATCACATGTGGGATCACACATGGTGATGGCAATGATGATGATAACATGAGATGGGAAAGTTAAGTGGATGTGCAGGCTGGAGAGAGAGCCACAGGGATGGGCCCCAGTGGGGGACCAAGGAGGCAGGAGGAAGGCTGTGCTGAGATGCAAAGTCTTGTAAGTCACAAAGTATTTTCATGACTGTGGGAAATCTGGTCACCTGGGAGGTGTGAGGGCCCCGGAAGCATGGTTTGGGAAGGTTGCTGGAGGCAGCTACAAGCCAGCCTCAGGCAGCAGCAGGGCTGGAGACCCAATGCTGCTCCTGTTGAGTGAGGGTGACACAGAGACTTAGAGACCCTCAGTTGGGGGCAGTGACTCAGGCCCCTTGGTGGATTTAGTGGGGAGGGTGATTGACCATTTCTGGGCCACAGGGAGAGGCCAGGGGAGTGGAGGACCACCAAAGGACACTCCTGTCCACCCTGCCAGCCAGGGGCTGGAGTGGGCCAGATGAAGCCAGTGGGCTGGGCTGGCAGGAGGGTCCTGAGGGACCCAGCCCAGCCAATACTTCCTGGTCAGAGCTGGGAGTTGAGGCTTCAGCAGAGAGGAAGCACCTGAGCCCCAGTAATCAGGCCCCAGTGTAGAGGACTGAGTTCAGCCCCTCCCTCCCTCTCACCCTCTCTCTTTCAGTTTCACTTTTGTTTTCCTGTTCGGGCCTTCTGCCTGTGGGGATCCATGCTCCAGGAGGGGTAAGCAAAGGAGTCCTGGTTGAGGGTGTGGGCTGAGGCTGCCCAGCAGAGGGGGTCTGGGGTGTAAGTGCTGTCTGTGGGGCCACCCACAATCAGGGGGAACTGGGGAACACTGCAGAAAGGCCTGGGGAGAGGCAGGAGGGGTGGAGCAGGCATTTCTCTACCCAGCAGATGCCCTCTCCCAGGGTTGCCATGGCAGAGGTGGAGGCAGGGGCAGCAGTGGAGGTCTGTGGACTGTCCCCCGATGTGTCCGATGAGCTGCTCACTCTCTACTTCGAGAACCGCCGACGGTCTGGTGGGGGGCCTGTCTTGAGCTGGCAGAGACTTGGCTGTGGGGGCATTCTCACCTTTCGAGAGTCTGCAGGTGAGGGGGTGCCAGCTGAAGGGGCAGCCTGGGTGCCCTGATGCCCTGATGCCTGATGTTCTACCCCACTTCTGCCTGCAGACGCTGAGAGGGTCTTGGCCCAGGCAGAGCACGAATTACATGGTGCCCAGCTAAGCCTGCGGCCAGCTCCTCCACGTGCCCCTGCACGACTGCTGCTCCAAGGACTGCCCCCTGGCACTGCACCCCTCCTTCTGGAGCAGCATGTCCAGGCCCTGCTACAGGCTGCGGGACTCCCAGTGCAGCCCTGCTGCGCCATGGCCAGCCCCCGGCCAGACCGGGCCCTGGTCCACCTGCCCAAGCCCCTTTCTGAGGCAGGTGAGAGGCGGGAATGGGGCTGAGGTGCTGGTTAGGGGAGATGCCCCAAACCGACCTGCACATTCTCCACAGAAGTCCGTGTCTTGGAGGAGTGGGCCCAGAATCTGGGCCTGGAGGGGGCCACGGTGTCCCTGGCCCAGGTGCCCCAGGCCCGAGCAGTGCGTGTGGTGGGGGGTACCCCCTCCATAGACCTCCTGCTGCTGGAGCTGTACCTGGAGAATGAGCGCCGCAGTGGTGGGGGGGCCCTGGAGGGCCTGCGCATCCTACCCAGGCATCTGGGGACTGTCGTCTCCTTCCAGCAGTGGCAGGGTGAGTGGGGCAGGATGGACCCAGCTGAACCCCGCTTTCCCACAGAAACCTGATGGGCTTTCTGTCTTCTCCCTTCCCCAAAGTGGCTGAACGGGTGCTGCAGCGGGACCACTGGCTACAGGGCTCAAAGCTGAGCCTTGTACCTCACTACGACATACTAGAGCCTGAGGAGCTTGCTGAGGACACCAGTGGAGGGGACCACCTGTCCAAGCTGGGGCCTGGGGCCACCAAACATGCTCTCCTGAAGGCTGGAGGGCTGGCGAGGGCACTGAAGGGTACAGAGACTGTGACAGTGGGCTCTAGAGAGACCCCAGGGCAATTGGAGGCCTCTCTGAGGACAGGTCCAGCGGGGTCTCTGGGACAGACTGGGCCAGTCAGCTCAGAGACCAGGGGCTCTCTGGAGCAGGAGGGGCCCATGAGCCTGGGGACTGTGGGGTATCCAGAGAAGGCTGAGCTGGTGACCCTGGGGTCCATGGTGTCTCCTGCCCTGGGGGAGATCTCTATGGGGGAGCTAGGGCAGGAGGGCCTGGTAGAAATTGCCATGGGCTCACCAGGGCAGGAGGGGCTAGTGGGTCCAGTGGAGATCACTGTGGGGTCTCTGGAGAAGGCAGGGCCGGTGAGCCCGGGGCGTGTGGGGCTGCCAGGGCAGGTGGAGACGGTGCTGTCGATGGAGCCTGGGGCGATGCGCTTCCTGCAGCTCTATCATGGGGACCTTCTTGCTGGCCTGGGAGATGTCGCCCTCTTCCCACTTGAAGGAACAGATGTGACTGGCTTTCGGGTAAATGACTCCTCAGGATGCCTCACCTTTGGCCCCCTCCTCCCACTGGGGACTCTGAGTACCTTTCCTGTGCCCTAAACCTGCAAACTGCCCCTCCCCATGGTCCTGCAGCTCTGTGGAGCCCTGGCTCCATGCCAGGCAGCTGAAGAGTTCCTGCAGAGTCTGCTGGGCAGCATTAGTTGTCATGTGCTGAGCCTGAAGCACCCAGGCAGCGCCAGGTTTCTCCTGGGCCCAGAGGGGCAGCACCTTCTTCAGGGGCTGGAGGCTCAGTTCCAGTGTGTCTTTGGGACAGAGCGTCTGGCCAGGGCCGCTCCGGACACAGACTCTGAAGAGGTAGAGATGGAGTCCTGCCCCTGCCCTTTCTTATACCCCAGATTCCAGGACCTCTACCCTTGCCCAGAGGCTGATTGTCCTGACATCCTCTCCCTACAGGTGGACCCCACTGAGGCCCTCCCGATCCTCCCTGGCAGTGCCCACATCCTGTGGCCCCCAGACAGTACAGGCAATGACCGGGAGAACATGAGCCTGGGTACAGCTCCCTGGGAACCCTTAGCACGTCTTAAGGCCCTTGCTTGACCTCCTGCTCTGCCCTGCTCTGTGTTTCCACCTGTCTAGTGACCCTTCCCAGGCCCACCCTGTACCTGCTAAACCTGCTAGCTATCTTTCACCCATTTTGACTCCACCTGTCTTCAGTGACACCCTGGCTGGGCCCAACCCCTGACCCAGTGGCCTCTCCCTGCTCCCAGAGGAGGTCCGAGAACTGCTGGCCACCCTGGAGGGCCTGGATGGGGAAGACTGGCTGCCTCTAGAGCTGGAGGAAGAGGACCTTGAGGAACAGCCAAAGGAGGGGGTAACTCCAGGACATGAGGAGGGTGATCCTGTGGTTCCCAGCACTGGGGCACCTGGACGGCTGGAGGAGGAGGCCGCACTGCAGCTGGCCCTCCACCGGTCATTGGAACCTCAAAGCCAGGTGGCTGAGCAGGAGGAGGCTTCTGCGCTACAGCGAGCCCTGGCCCTCTCCCTGCTGGAGCAGCCCCTGTCAGAGGTAGAAGAGCCCCCAGGTGGGGCGATTGGTGGTAGGGCCCAGCTGGTGGTGCACACAGCCTTTGAGCAGGACATAGA
This sequence comes from Lemur catta, assembly GCF_020740605.2. NCBI lineage: Eukaryota > Metazoa > Chordata > Mammalia > Primates > Lemuridae > Lemur > Lemur catta. The sequence goes on from NC_059136.1 coordinate 23,278,238, forward strand.
TGAGCTGGACCAGGCACTAGAGGCTGCCTTGGAGGAACACCTCTGGGAAGAGACAGCGGGTCCTCAGAGCCATATGCTGCCCACAGAGCTATGTGCTCGCCTCGAGCGGTGCCATGGTGTGAGCATTGCCCTGCGTGGGGACTGCGCCATCCTCCGTGGCTTTGGGACCCAACCTGCCCGTGCGGCCCGCCACTTGACTGCACTTCTGGCAGGCCCCTGGGATCAGAGTTTGGCCTTTCCCTTGGAAGCTTCAGGCCCTACCTGTGAGTCTGCATCCTGGACTAGGGGAGGGTGGGGTGGGCCAGCTATCAGGAGCTAGTGCCCCAGACATGGCCCTGACACCCTGTCTCCCCATGTGTCAGTGCCAGAGCAGGGCCTGAAGGAGCCCTTAAGCAGGCTGGAGCAACTGGCAGAGAGCACTAGGGAGTTCCAGGAGGTGGTGCAGGCCTTCTACGACACCTTGGACGCTGTCCACAGCAAGATCCGCATTGTCCGGGTGAGTCTGTGCTCTTTTTCACTGGCCTCATGGCCTCCTGGGCTCTTGGCACCATTAGCACCTTACAGAGTCTGTGAGCTGTCACTCTTGCCTACATCAAGGTCGGCTCAGTGCAGGCAGACTGGAAAACTGATGGTGGGGGTAGGGGGGCAGGTAGCACGAGGCCTCCCAAGCCCCCTTCCCTGCCCAGGGGATGTTCACAAAGTCAAGTAGGAGAGACAGGAGGGCAGAAGTTAGTGGGGGTCCCTAGAATCTGACAGGCCAGAGCGAGGGTCCCTGCTCTGCCAGTTACAGCCAGGTGACCAGGGACTGTGTGACCTTCTCCATGCCTCAGTTTCCTTCTCTAGAGCATGGGGTGGTGATGCCATCTCATGGCCATTGTGAGGATTACTTATTCCACAGATGTGTACCGTGTGCTGTTCTGGGGGCTCTTCTGCCTCCAAAGGGGGCCACTTCATCAGGGAAAGGGCCAGGACTTGCTGCAGCTCGGCAGCCTCATCCTGTATTCTTACTTGCTAAATGTGGCAACTCTGAGCATGAGTGTGTTTCAGAAAAGGCTGAGAATCATTGGTGGGGAGCCAGAGAGAAATTTCAGGATCCCCAGGAGCCACCAGCCTATCTGGGCAGCTGAAGGAAGAAGAGGCTGAGAAGGAGGGACAGGGAAGGCCAGGGAAGCATGAGCACATGGGTTACAGGAGGCAACAGGGGGATGAAGAAGGGAAATGGGGTCCACAGCATCTGCACTGCCTAAAGGAAGGTCTGCGGAGAGATGGTCTATTGGCTAGTTGGTGTGGGGTGGGGATGGAGAGTAAATAGGAGGTGTGGGCAGGGACAACAATGGAAATAATAAGCTGGTTACAGGAGGGAGTGATGGGAGAGTAGCCAGAGGGGAGAGCAGGGTTGAAGACAGAGGTTTTCCACTTGGGAAGACTCAGTGTGCTCATAGCTGAAGTGAAGGAATCCACAGAGATGGCTGGGCACAGCCAAGTGAGAAGAAAGCGACAATGAAGATCTGGGGTCACTGTGCTAGTGAGACTGGGCCGGACACTCACAACTCTTGATGCTCAAAGTTGTGGGTGGGGCCAGCAGCATCAGCCTCCACCTGGAACTGGTCAGAAATGCAGAAAGAGCTGCTGGTCTTCTCCAGACCTGGCCCAGTCACCTACCACCACCCACTACCACCACCACCGCCACCATCACTACCACTATCACCACCATCACTACCATCACCTTCACCATCACCATCCCCACCACAACCATCACCATCACCATCACCGCCACCCACCACCTTCACCACTGCCACCCATCACCATCACTGCCACGCACCACCATCGCTGCCACCCACCACCATCACCACCATCCACCACCATCACCTTCACCATCACTGCCACCCACCACCATCACCATTATCACTGTCACCATCACCACCATCACCATCATCACCTTCACCACCACCACCATCATACCTTCACCACTGCCACCCACCATCATCACCATCACCACTACGACCACCGTCGTCATCATTACCATCACCATCACCACACATCACCATCATCACCTTCACCATTCACCACCACCTTTACCAATCACCATCATCACAATCACCATTACCTCCCATCACCATGATCACTCACCACCATCACCATCAACTTCACCATCACCACCCAGATGCACTGTGCTCATATCCTGCTGGTTTTGTTAATTACATGCACTTGGTTCTCCTAGTGAGCACCTTTATGACTTTAGATGGTAACACTTGAATCTTTTTTTTCCCACTAAACAACTTTAGAGACTGCTTCTTTCCTTCATGCACAGAAGATGAGGAGAATGGGCCTCCCTTCTCTCTTGCTTACTCCTTCCTCTTCCATCTCATGGTTTGGTCAGTTACATTATTTTATTTATTTATTTATTTTTTAGACAAGGTCTCACTCTGTTGCTGGGTAGAATACAGTGGTGTTATCATAGCTCACTGCAACCCCAAGCTCCTGGGCTCAAACGATCCTTCTGCCTCAGCCTCCTGAGTAGCTGGGACTATTGGTGCACACCACCATGCCCAGCTAATTTTTCTGTTTTTTGGTAGATATGAGGTCTTGCTCTGACTCAAGGTGGTCTCAAACTCCTGGCTTCAATCCTCCCACCTTGGCCTCACAAAGTGTTAAGATTATTGGCATGAGCCACCATGCCCAGTTAATTGAAACTCTTTTTATTATGTAGTCAAAGTTTATAGACAAATTTCACATTGTATTCTATAACTATCATGAAGCCTCCATGCTTGGGCCATAGGTTGATAGACACACTATGATAATGAAAAAATATCTACCATTGAACCATAGAGAAGGAAATGAAGTCCTAGTTATTAAAACTGTGTTGCATGAAAGAGAATGTTCTAGGATTCAAGGTCTAATAGCTTCTCTTTCTTTTACTTACTTGATTTTTTCTGGGTCATGCTAGATTGTTGGGTTACTCTTTGTGCCCTGTCACCCTCTTTCATGATTCTTGTGTTTAGTGGGAGTATCCCCTTGAGTGGGTAGTAAACATCTTTGACTTTTAAGTTTATGGTACCTTTTACAATTAGAGGTATTTTGCAACTATAATTTGATATTAGTGTTAACTTTCCATGTTCTTACATGTCCTAATAAGTCCTTATTTGTCCTCATTCACTCTTCATTAATGGTTTGACTGGATATAGTGTTCAGGTTCAAAATATGTTTTCCCTCAGATATTTGAAAGCTGCTCTTTTTTTCACTTCTAAAAATTTTTTCTTGGAAAGTTACAAAAAAATTCCTCCCTGGTTTCTTAGCATCTGGTATTGGTAGTGAGAAACCTAATGTAAGAATATGAGATTTTTCCACCCATTTGTATATTGATCTTGTGTATGTGTGTGTGTGTGTGCATGCACTCTTGTAGGGTTTTCTTCCACCTTGAAGGTTGAGGTTTCCTGGCAGGTAGGTAAGTGCCAGGGGTGTGTCTTTTCCCATTGTCCTTCTTGGTATTTTATGGATCCTCTCCATCTGAAGATCTGCCTCCAGCTCAGGGAAACTGCCTTCCTTTGTGTGTTCCCGTGCTTTGGCATCCTCTGGAGCTCCTGCTTTGAGCGAAGACCTCATGCTGCCTCACCTGCTCTCTCAGGGTTCCCTTCTCTCTTTAGCTTTGCACTCGGCCTCAGTTCCTTAACTCCATCTAGACCCGAAAGCTGGGTCTTTAGCTTTAACCATTTCATTATTTGGCTCACTCAGCAGTTCCCATTCTTCATGTAAGAACTCTCTTATTTTCAGACTTTTTCTTTTTTCATAGCACGTAGTCTTATTTAATCAATATCATATTTTTTTGCATCACTCTGAAGAGACTAGAATTTCTTTAAAAGCTTTTCCCAGGGCTGATTGTCTGGTGGTCACCTGAGGCCTTCTCTCCCACCTGAGCCTTCCAACACTGAGAGGTCCGTGGGCATCTCTTGTGTTGGAAGTAGGGTCCTGTGGGCAGTGCAGGCACCTGGCCCAGCTTTTTTCTGCAGAGGCCTGGCTTGGGGTGTGTGGGTGGGTCTGCCCACCTGCAGGCCTCCATGGAGGGCTCAGACATCTCTGGGGGGACTCAGGCCTCTCTGGAATTCTTCTGTTACTTGCCCCATGTATGTGCTGGGCAGAGCATGATGGGAGCTGCTAGGTCTTCTCCAAACCCTGAACTCCACCAGAGGAGGGCTCTAGATTGCAGGGCTCAAGTCTGCCCTGGGTCAGCCCAGGGGCACAGGGACAGCCTCTCAATTGCCTGTTCCTGACCGAGTCACCCTGGGCAGGTGGAGCGTGTGTTGCACCTACTACTGCAGCAGCTGTATGAGCTGCACCGGGAGCGCCTGCTGCAGCACTGTGACCGGCACCCAGTGGAGCAAGTCCTGTATCACGGCACAACAGCGCTGGCCGTGCCTGAGATCTGCGCACATGGCTTCAACCGCAGCTTCTGCGGCCGCAACGGTCAGGCCTGGGCTGGGCAGGGGCGGGGGTTCTGCCCACCCCTATGACTCTGACCTCCACCCGTCCTGCCCCGCAGGCACGCTCTATGGGCAGGGTGTGTACTTCGCCAAGCGCGCCTCCTTGTCGGTGCAGGACCAATACTCACCCCCCAACGCTGACGGCCACAAGGCGGTATTCGTAGCACGGGTGCTGACGGGAGACTATGGGCAGGGCTACCGCGGTCTGCGGGCGCCCCCGCTGCGGGCCTCTGGCCACGTCCTCCGGCGCTACGACAGCGCCGTGGACTGCCTGGACCAGCCCAGCATCTTCGTCATCTTTCACGACACCCAGGCGCTGCCCACCCACCTCATCACCTGCGAGCACATGCCCCGGGCTTCCCCAGAGGACCCCTCTCGTCTCTTGGGCCACTCCCCGGCCACCTGACCAAAGAGGCCACCCTCTGGCGTTCTGCTCCCCAGGATCCTCACTCCTCACTGCCCTCTTTCCTCTGGGGACGCCCTGGCCTCTTGCTGCGTGGGGCCGGGTGGGGGGCAAGGCGACAGCAGCGGACGAGGAGGGCGGGGGCGGTCCTGTCTTGCCGACCCAACCACCAGGGGTCAGCAGAGCCCAGAGCCCCAGCCACCACCACCCGTCTTGGCCACACCTTGCCCGAGCGCGGCTCTGTTGTTTGAATAAACGTTTAGGTGAAGCCAGGCGTAGTGCCTCTGGAGCTATGGGAAAGACCTGTTTGGGGAGTGGGGGACCTCATCGTGACAGGGGCGGGGTCGGCTGCCCCGCGAGGCGGCCCGGGGTAGCAGACCAAGGCTACGCCGGGACGACAGTGTGGGGCGTGGCCGAGCGCGCACCCGTGCGGCCCCACGCCGTCCTGGTGTCACGCACGCTTGTCCCAACAACGTCTCCTTGCCTACCCGCTCGCTCTGTACGCTCGGAGAGCAGGCTGCGCCGACAAAGTGTGCGCACGCGGGGGTCGCACCCGCCGCGGACCAGATCTCGTGGGCATAGCTCACATGCTCTCGGCGGGGCCGGGGCGGGGCTCGGGCTAGGACTCGCCCAGCCTGCGCCGCCTCCGCGGCTCCCGGGTCCTAGCAGTCTGGCTGCGCCGCCGAACTGAGGAGAGTGGAGCCACCAGGAACGTAAGAGCAGGGCTGGGATGGAGAGGCGCACAGCGTGCGGGAGCCGTAGAGTCTGGGTGGGGACTCCGGCCGCAGGCAACCCGGAACTAGGGGCTACGCTGCGGCCGATCCTGCCCTCCTTCTCGAGGGCAGCACCTCCCTGCGCGCCCGAGACTGCGGAACTGGACGGGCGGTGCCCCGGGTGTGGGCAGGGAGGCTGCTGGGGAGGCGCGGCTGGCCGCGGGGCTGCGGACGGGGCGCTGGAGCGGACGCGGCCCTCGGAAGAGCCAGTGGGGGGCGGGGGGGTTGGCCCCCTGCTCTGTGCCCGCTGACTCCTCCCTAGCCCTTGGCCTGAGAGCGGAGGCACAGAGCCCACATTGTGCCCCCACACCAGCCCGCCCCCGCCTAGACAGAACCCCATTCACCTCCCACACGCCAGTGCTCTGGAGGACGGGGAGCTGGGGAGTGAGTACGCGTGGGTATGCGTGCGCTCTGGTTGCGCCCGCGATGCCGGCGTACACGACACGCAGGGTGGGCTACAGGAGCGGCAACACGGGCTCCCTCCCGGCCTTGCCGCAGCCGAGCTCCCACGGCCCACGTCGCTGCGGCTCCAGCTATTTATAGGCTGCCACTGCGGAGACCGCGGTGGGGCCGCGCGGGGCTGAGGTGCGATGGGGTGATGGAGAGTCCTAGAGACCGAGACAGCTTGGAGATAGAGGCTCAGTGTTGGGGGTGGGGGTTGGGTGTCCTTCCCTGATGCCCCAGTGAGGAGAGGGGCAGTGATCAGCGTTTGCTGATGGCCTCACTTACCTGCTGATTCCAGGATTCGAGGAGAGGGAGCCCGGGTTTGGGAAGGAGGGATGGGAGGCCGGCGTCTGGGTGACGATAATCACGCCGCTCCTGTGTGACAGGGTGGAGAGTGGATTCAGTGCTGTGGATGGGGTGAGCCCCTGGGTATCAAGATACAGGGGTCTGGGTTTGGGTAACTAATAGTGGCAGTCAATGCTTGCGGGTCAGGGTGGCAAGGGTGGTCACTGTCTCGCTGATAGACTAGAGGGGTGAGGTTAGTGTCTCCGGAGTTGTCACCGTGTGGGCATCTGAGAGACGGGCTGGAGGAAGGAGGGTTGTCAACATCTGGGTTGACGGTGTATGGTCCGTATGTGGATGAGGCAGAGCATAGGAGAACCGTGGGTGTCAGTGTCCAGATGATAGGGTGGATGGAATGGTGTCAGTGTCTAGGTGAGGAAGAGGGTCGGTCAGTGCGCACCATCTTCTCCCTCCAGTGGTAGAGGTGTGACTCTTCCTGCCCCCGCTCCAGGAGGCATGTCGGGTGAGGACTCTGAGGTGCGGGCAGTGGCTGAAGATGTCTCCAATGGAAGCAGTGGCTCGCCCAGCCCTGGGGACACACTGCCCTGGAACCTTGGGAAAACACAGCGGAGCCGGCGAAGTGGGGGTGCCGCTGGGAGCAACGGAAGTGTCCTGGACCCTGCTGAGCGGGCAGTCATTCGCATTGCAGGTAACACCGGCGGGGCAACTCTTCAGCACACCTTGTTTGGGCACATTTTGTGTGCTGTATGCAGGTGCTGGGACTGGGTGAGAAGTTTGCTGAGATCTGTGGGTCAGGGAGGGCTCCTGCAGTCCCAGGTAAGTGCAGATAACACAGTGCCACCTGCTGGCCCCACCTGGGAAGCTGCAGTGGCCTGAGGTTGGGCTCCTTGCTGCAGTGGCACCATCACTGGCCTCATGACAAGGATCCAGGGCCCGCATGTGACCATAACTTCTTGGGCTTCTGGGGCAGAGCTGCCCACCAAGCCCCTGGTCTTGGCTGCCACCAACCGGGGCAGGTGGGAGTGTATACGAGCAAGACAGGAGGGGGTGCCTGTTTGTCCAGAGCCCCAGCCCCTCCCTGAGCCAGGGTCTGGCCTTGCCCTCCAGTAGCTGCCAGTGTGGGGAGGAGGATGGGAAAGACACAGTGAGAGGCCCCAGGGAAGGGGTGGGCAGCTAGAGGGTAGCCCCTCCCTGTAGGAAGTTGGTGACCTAGGGCTGGGGGCCACTTGGCCCGATGTACTGGGAAAGGGAGGAGCCAGTGGAGGGTCTCTAGGCTTCTTTGCAGTACTGCCCTAGTCCACCACTAGGACCCCTAGGGGGATCAGGAGGCACCTGAGGGGGGGGGACTGCAGGAGGATGGGAGGGTGGACTGAGACTTGTCTGGAGAGGGCTGGGAGGCCAGGTGCTGAGCCTGAGGAGCTTGGTTGGTGGGAGCACAAATGTGGCTTGTGGAAGTGGAGAGGGACAGAAAAGAGTGCAGGAAGCTCTGTCGCCACCCTGCACCTGGCCCCTGGGGCCGGTGTGGGCAGTGCATGCCCTTCTGGGCTTTTCATATCACATACGGATTTTAATGAATGAGGTCATCTTTTTCCCACTTGAAAGGGTCAGGAATGTTCTTTCTCAGCCCTGACCTTCTTCAGCATCACCTTTAAAGATGTGGGGGCAGGGTAGAGTGCTGGGCATACCAGCAACCCCTGCTGCTGCCCGCAGTGGTCTTGGGCCATGTCTCTGTGCCATGATCTTCTTAGGACTGATTCCTAGAAGTGAGACTCTCTATCACAGGGCATGCAGCATTTAAGGTTAGAGAGGTATTGCCAGGGGCGTTCTCGAAAGGAGGACATTTGTAATTGCTGGGAGAAAGGCTTTGCCAATCTGATGGGTGGAAAATAATTCTTTTGTTGTTCTTAATTATTTTTTAGAAATTTTTGCAGAATTGTTTGACAGTTAGGTGCAGGCATCATGAGGTTTTATTCTTTTGTGTTTTTCAAGAGATGGGGTCTCATTATATTTCCAAGGCTGGACTCCTGGACTCAAGGGATGCTCCTGCCTCAGCCTCTCCTGTAGCTGGGAGAGGTGTGCCACTATGCCCAGCTTTCTTTTTCTTTTATCACTATTTTTTTTCCCTTGTGTAAGTTGACTATTCCAGTTTTATGTGTAGTTTTTTCTTGTGTTTTAATAGCTATTTATATACAGAAGATTCCAACTCTGTCTATCTGCAATGTTGCAGTGGGAGAATTCCAGCCCAGGTGAAGGAGCAAGGGAGGGAGGAGGGCAGGGGCGCGCCTGGGGCGGCCAGGTGAGGTCGCTGTCTCGGCTAGGATCTGGGCCCGTTAGGGCCGACGGGGCAGGGGGCCGCCTCGGGGTGGGGGCCCAGGCGAGGGATTCGGGCCGTCGGCGGGCCGTGACTGGGTCGGGAGCGGAGCTGGAAGGGTTGTGCGCCCGCCAGGATGCGTGTGAGACCGAGTCTCGGAGCCCGCGGGGTTGGCCCTGGCCAAGCCAACGCGGGGAGGCGCTCAGCTGCCCGACTGCCCGACCGCCCGGCCGCAGCTCCCCTGGGCCCGGCCCCCCGCCCCGCCCCGCCCCGCCCGTGGGGCATCCTGGGTGCGGGGGCGGGGCGGGAGCGGCCTCTTTAAGTGGCCCGCGCGGCCACAGGGACAGAACGGCCGCAGGGGGTTGAGGCTCCCTCAGCGCCGAGCCCCGCGCCCGCCGGCATGGCCGCCCTGCTGACGCCCGGCCAGCCGCCCGACGAGCAGGACTTCATCCAGGCCTACGAGGAGGTGCGGGAGAAATATAAAGGTACGGCGCCCTTCACCCGGTTCTGGCCGTGCTGCCGTCTGGCCCGGCTGCTCCAAGTTGGCCAGCCTGACAACCCGGCCACTGACCACCTTACCCACCGTGGCCGTCCAGATGGCAGCCCAGCCAGAGCCGGGCCACCCTGTTGGCCTGCCAGCCTTGCTCGTCCCCTGCCCCCAGTGCCCAGGGAAGGGGCGGGCACACTGGGCTGAGCCCCCGCAGCCATGCCCTTAATAGGGCATCCTGAGGCATGCATGAATGGGTGGGGTGGGCCGCTGCGTGGGTGGGTGCACCCAGGGCTTGTCAGTCCCCCAGTCAGGTCAGTGACCAGTGTGCGTGCCTAGCAGACACGTGGGTCAAGGCTGAGCCATCCCCCTGCCCCTCCTCTGGGGCGCGTCCCCATGGAGCAAGGGTGGCTGGGGCTGCCTGGCAATGGGTTGCATAGTTGTTGCCTCTCCTCACCTCCTCAAACTGGCTTGGGCCTGGGCTGCCACCTTTCTTTGGCAGGGACTCCTGTGGCACCCCTTCTCTGACCCCTGGGGGGCAGCTTTGGGCTGGGGAAGTCAGAACAGCCCCTCCGTCTTCTCTAGAAGAACATCAGGGTGGCCTGTCCACCCACTCTGTGGCATTGACAGACCCCCATGTCCTGCTCCTTGCCTGCCCAGAGCCTGTGGACCTGCCCAAGCCCTCATTGCTCTTGCCACTCTTGCAGCCCAGCTGCCTGGCTTGGGCTTGGGTCGCTGGGTTCTGAGCAGGCATGGACACAGGCCTGGCTCCCAGCCCACAGAGGCTTAGAGGCCTGGGATTGAGCTGCCAGGGAGGGTCAGGGTGGGGGCCTCAGGCAGTGCCGACCACAGCAGGTTCCAGCTTCATGCGGCTGGTTTTGCTGGCTCTGCCCCCAAGGGCAGCTCAGGGAGAGAGGTCCTGCTGGGGCTCTGCCCGGGGCCCTGTGGTGCTGCTCTCCACTGTGTCCTTACCCAGGCAGGACAGTTTTCACTGTGCCTTGGGTTCATCTCTTCCAGGTGTACCCCATGACCAGCTTTCCTGGGCAGGGTGGATGTACTGCTGTGGTCCTCTTTGCTGGCCAGCCTGTTTGCCTGTGTGACCAGTACACCTGGGCCAGGGGAGACGCTCCTGTGAGAGTGGCTCCTAAGTCTGACCACCGCACCCCAGGGAGGCCTTGGGAGGCCTACCTGTTGCTCATGCTCTGCACAGCTGGCCCTGTCTTGGGGGGGTCCACCTGGACAGCTGCAGGGCAGGGGAGCAGCTGCCTTCTTGGGCCACAGTCTTCTTGGCAAACCCCAGGAGAGAACTGTTTATGAACTGGCCACTCTGTTTAAAGTGGAGATACCTATGCAGAGTAGTGTTTCCTTCTGGAACTCTCCTTGGTCTGGTCAGGTCTCTGGGTTGTGTGTGGTGCCAGAGCCCATCCTGGCCCAAGGGGCTTTATTTCCTCTACTTCTGGGGTGGGGACCTACTTCCAACTTGTCCAGGAGTGGGGCCTGACAGATCCCATCTTGGTGCCCTCCCACCCAGTTCCTGCGTGTGGGTGCTGGGGTGCCTACCTGAGGGGGCATTGTCGTGTGGTGGTGCAGCTGCCTGCATGTGTATGGCACTGGCCTGAAAGTCACTAAGCAGGAAAGCAGGTGCTGAGGTTCCTTGAGCAGGATCGAAGTAAAGAGCATGTGGGACATACTAGGTGCCTGAGCTCCTCAGCTCCTGGCTCAGACAAGGTGGTAGGGGAGGGGCTGAGCTGGTACCTGTGGCTGGGAGGCACAGGGTGAGGCTTAGCAGTGGCCTAGGGAAGGCCAGAGGTGACCCCGTGTGCCCCACACCTCTTCCAGGCCTGGTCTCTGTGAGCCCCTTGGATGCCAGAGAGGGAAGAGGGAAGGACATGATGCCTGCTGTTGGCCAGTGACTGCCTGGGGGGTAGTACCTGAGTCACCTCCATTGTGAGCAGTTGGAGAAGGGATAGGGGAGTACCGCTCTCCTGGGCCCAGCTCAGCACTGGCCCATGCTGAGGAGGGCAGCGAGGCCCAGACCTGTACCCTGGGACTGATCCCCAGCCTGTCACTGAGCTGAGGAAGGTTCTGGCTTCTGCCTCCTGGACTCCTCCCTGCTCTCACACTTGCTCCCAGCCCTGCCCTCTCTCACAGAGGCATCACCTCCCCTGTCTGACCCTTACCCCAGTGACCTTTACCCCTCCAGCATCTCAGGCCCTACCCTGGACATGTCATTCCCTGGCTCTCCCCGTGGAAATCCCCAGTCTTCCCTTTGCAGTTGGTTGGTCATGCTCCTCCCAGAATATTTTCAACTTCCTGTCTGCCCAAGCCCCTCCCCCTTCACCATCCTCCCTGCTTTCTCTTCAGGGCAGATTCCTCTGGGGCTGAGGCCTTTGGGGCCTGTGGTGGGAGAGCTCTGGTTGCCCCATGGGAGGGGGCCTCCCATGCCAGGGGCTGTGGGCTGGTGACTTGCAGCCAGTGAGCCTAGCAGCAAAGGGGTCCTGACCCTCTCAAGCCTGGCCTGTGACAGCTCGCTGAGGCTGAGCCACCCTGCTATAGGGTGGCTCATAGGAGCCTGGAGAGGCCTGTGTTCGGGTGCAGGAGGGCAGGAAGGGGTTTGGGGGAGAGTTGAAGTGATGTGGGTGACTGAAGGGGAGGATATTTGGTGACAGAGGAGCAGCCTGAACCCCAAGCAGTACTGTACACACAGCAGGCAGGGCCTGTCCTTGGGGTCAGGGCATAAGGTGCAGGGCGGGGAATGGGGAATGAGGCCAGCCAGGGGACCTGGGCAGCCAGGGGTAAAGACTTAAGCTTGTCTTGTCAGGGATGGGACTGGGGTGGAAACGGAGTCAGTGTGGATCCGAGGATAGGGCTTGGGGATGGCTGACCAGGCTGATGAGATGGTCCTGGAAGGGCTAGTAGGTGTGAGAGGGGCGAGCAGGGGTAAGTGCTGTTGGTGAGTGGGTGGGGTTGATCCCTGAAGAATGCACCCACCTGGGAGACGCCCATTGGTCTGGGGAAAAGGTGGGGCTGGAGAGGGGCCAGGAGGAGTATCAGTGTGTCCATAGGGCATGTGCCAAGTATGTGGCCTATGCTTTCTTTAAGACCCTCGCAGGCCCTGGGCCTACCCAGTGCCATTGTACCTGGCCTCTCCTCACGTGTCCCCACTCTCTCCCATTCTGGCCTCTGAGCTTGGGTTTATCTCTGTCTCTGGCACTGGCCGCAGCCCCTCGGCCAGCATTTGCAGGGTGTTTGCATGGGTGAGTGGGTTAGGGTGTGGGGTATCATCTGCAGTGGCTGGAGCTCAGTTGGCAGAAGCAGAGGCTAGCAGTTATTTGGGGCTCTTTGGAGAGAGTTTTTGGTCTGCATTTACTGTCAAAAGTAAAATATGCTAAAAAAAAATCAAGTACTGTAGAAGTACATGAAAAATGGTGAGAGTACATCTCTGGCCCCCAATCTTACTGGCTGGGATGACCACTATGTGCATGCGTGAAAGAGGGAGAGAGAGAATGCAGAGATGTGGCCTGTCTTTACAGTGAGCTCAGATGGTGATTTCCTCTGGAGCCACTGGCTTTCCATGTCAGCACAGATTAGGTCAGCCTCATGCTAAGTATCACTATTTTTTAATAGCAGCTTTATTGAGATGTAATTCACATGCCATACAATTCACCCATTTGAAGGGTACAATTCAGTGGTTTTTGGAATATTCAGTGTTGTGTAGCCATCACCACCATCAATTCCAGAATATTTTTGTCACTCAGCCCCTGGCAACACTGATCTACTTTCAGTCTTTATGCATTTGCCTGTGTTGGACATTTCATATGCGTGGAATCATACATGACTTCCTTCACTAAGCATACTGCTTTCAAGGTTCATCGTGGTATAGTGTCCATCAGTACTGCTTTCCTTTTTATGGTAGAATAATATTCCATGGTGTGGATATACCAATTTTTGTTTATGCATTTGTTAGTTGGTGGATATTTGGATTATTTCTGCCGCTTGGCTGTTAGGAATGATGCTACTGTGAACATTTACTTGTAAGTCTTTTTGTGGATGTATTTTTTTAATTTCTCTTGGGTAGAAACCTAGGAGTGGAAATTCTGGGCCATGTGATAATTCTATATTTAACCATTTGAAGAACTGCCAGATTGTTTTTCAAAGTAGCTGCACCATTCTGCATTCCCAACAGTAATATGTGAAGTTTCCAATTTCTTCACATCCTCATCTATACTTGTTATTATCTGACTTTTTTATAGACATCCAATTCTAGTGGGTGTGAAGTGGTATCTCATTGTGATTTTTATTTGCACTTCCTGATGGCTAATGATGTGGAGCATTTTTTCATGTGATTTTCGGTCACTTATATATCTTCTTTTGAGAAATGTCTATTCAAATCCTTTGTTCATCTGTAATCCTAGCACTCTGGGAGGCTGAGGCGGGTGGATCATTTGAGCTCAGGAGTTCAAGACCAGCCTAAGCAAGAGTGAGACCCCGTCTCTACTAAAAATAGAAATTATATGGACAACTAAAAAATATATATATACAGAAATACTTAGCCGGGCATGGTGGTGCATACCTGTAGTCCCAGCGACTTGGGAGGCTGAGGCAGTAGGATTGCTTGAGCCCAGGAGTTTGAAGTTGCTGTGAGCTAGGCGACGCCATGGCACTCTAGCCTGGGCAACAGAGTGAGACTCTGTCTCGGAAAAAAAAAAAAAATTCTTTGTTCATTTTACAGTTGGGGTTTTGTATTGTTATTATTAAGTTATAAGTGTTCTTTATATACAAATCCCTTAACAGATATATGATTTGCAAAAATTTTCTCTGATTCTATGGGTGCCTTTGATGGTGACCTTTGAAACACATAGTTTTAATTATTATGAGTCCGGTTTATCTATGTTTTGTTTTTGGTTGCTTTTGCTTTTGGTGTCATATCTAAGAAACCATTGCCTCATCCAAAGTCACAAAGATTTATGCCAATGTTCTCTGATAAGAAGAGTATTATAGTTTTAGCTTTTACATTGAGGTTTTTTTTTTTTTTTTTTTTTTGAGACAGAGTCTTGCTCTGTTGCTCTGGCTAGAGTGCTGGGCGTCAGCCTAGCTCACAGCAACCTCAAGCAACCTCAAACTCTGGGCTCAAGTGATCCTCCTGCCTCAGCCTCCCAAGTAGCTGGGACTACAGCCTCAAGCCACCAAGCCCGACTATTTTTTTTTTCTGTTTTTAGTTGCCCAGCTAATTTTTTTCTATTTCTAGTAGAGACGTGGTCTTGCTCTTGCTCAGGCTGGTCTCAAACTCCTGACGTCAAGCTATCCTCCCGCCTCAGCCTCCTATAGTGCTGGAATTATAAGTGTGAGCCACCTCACCTGGCCTTTTGTTTTATTTTGAATGAATTTTGTGTATTGCATGAGGTAGGGGGTCCAAATTCATTCTTGTGCATGTGGCTATCCAGTTGTCCTAGCACCGTTTGTGGAAAAGATTATTCTTTTCGCATTGAATGGTCTTGGCAGCGTCATGCTTTCTAATGCCTACAAAATACTCCATTATATGGGAGTACCACAGTTCATTTACTCAGTCGTTTAAATGTCCTTTAGATAGACATTTATCATTAGAAAAGATTGTGTTTCTAAATCGCTCTGCAGTACAGATGAGCCCGGCAGATATGAGGCTGACATTCTCCTTTTGCTTGCTCATCTGATTGATGAAAAATTCTAATTTGTTTTAATTTGCATTCTTTGAGTATTAATTAAGGTGAGCGTTTCATAGTTGTTGACCATTTGTATTTTTATGAGTTGCTTGTTCAAAAGCATTGTTCATTTGTCTATGAGGTGTTTTATTTCTTTTTGACTTATAAGAGCTCTTTACATATTATACATATTAACTTCCTTATATATTAATATCTTTTCAAATTTTTTGCTCAGTTTGTTACTTTTTAAGTAAATTTTAAAAAAACTTTCTCTCTCTCTCTTTTAAAGAGATGGAGTCTCACTATGTTGCCCAGGCTGGACTTCGACTCCTGGGTTCAAGCAATTCTCCAACCTCAGCCTCCTGAGTAGCTGGGACTACAGGAGTGTGCCACCGTGCCTGGCTTTAAATATACTTTTTATTGAAGTATGACATTTTTACAGAAAAGTGTACAAATTACACATACGAATCCTTCATATCTAAGGGTTCTGCATCTTAGGACTCCACCAACTGCAGATCGAAAATATTTGGGGGGAGTAAAAACCAATAAGAAATAATAATACAAATAAAAAACAACATAACAACGATTTACACAGCATTTACATCATATTAGGTGTTATATGTAATCTAGAGATGATTTGAAGTATGTGGGAAGATGTGCATAGGTTATATGCAAATACTAAGCCATTTTATATCAGAGACTTGAGCATCCGTGGATTTCGGTATCCTCAGAGGTCCTGGAACTGACCCCTTACTGATACCAAAGGATAACTGTATACCACTTAAATTTCAAAGTTGCCTTGTAATCAGCACCCAGGTCATGGGACAGAGCTTTTTTAACTCCTTAAAAGCTCCCTGTGTCCCCAGTTGACCCTGTCCTGACATTTCACACCATGGATTAGTTTTGGTTTAATTCTATGTTGTCTTGAGCCAAATCAACTTTTAATATTCACTAGTCTCCTGTTTTATGACCCCTGGATTTTATGTTGTGCTTAGGATGGCCTTTTAGAAACATCTGCTGAGAGTTTCTTCCAATACTGGTACATTTTAAAAAATATCTTCATCTTTAATCAGTGTGAAATTTGTTTGGGGGTGAGGTATGCAGGAGACTATGGGTATCATGTTCTCAGGGTCTGGATGTGGGTTCGTGGGCAACAAGGATTTTAAACATCTCCCCTCCCACCAACTCGGCTTCCCAAGGGCAGCGTCCATTTTCTGCTGCACCTCTTTGGCCCTGAGCCAGACCTTGCCCTGTCATGTGGCAGGTGTGGCTTGAAACAAGTGGATGGACGGTGGGGACAGTTGGACTCCGAGCTGGAACCTGCAAGAATCATGGCCTGGCACCTCCAGAGGAGCTGCCGAGGAGAGACCCCAGTGGCAGCAATCGATATGGAGAGCAGCCTGGGGTGGAGGTGGTGTGTCTGCAACAGGGAAGGCAGAAGAGCAGTTTAGCTTTGGGCATATAAAATTAGAGATGGCCATGAGATAGGAATGCATGCACAGATGCCAAGATGCCAGGACATCTGACTGAGCTAGGGGAGACCAGACTCGGGGGCAGTGGTTCGGGCCCTCACTAGAGAAGGCCATGGACCTGAGCTCTGCAGCCCAAGTCCTCCAGAGTCTAGTGACTGGTAGGCCAAAGCTGTGAGGGAGCAGAGCAGTGGGCTGGGGTGGCGCAGGGTCCTGGTAATGCAGAGAAGGAGGCAGGGCATGAAGAAGCAGGGAAGGGCCACCTGGGACAGGTTCTCGAGAGCAGGGTGAGGCCTGAACAGTGCTGGAGACCAGTTGATGAGGTGCATGGGAGACCTCAACAAGACTGCTTGGGGTATGGTAAGATTAGAGGTGGGAGGCCATGGTGGGTCGAGCAGCGTGGGAGGGAGGATCCTCTCCAGGATGGAGCAGTGACATGGAGGCTGTGCTGCCTGCAGAGCACAGCCTTGTCAGAGCACTGGCCCGAGGTCCCTGGGGAAAGGGCCAAGCCGAGTACTGGGTGATCTTTCTCATTTACCTAGCCACACCTGTGGGGGGGGGCAGTTATGATTGCTGCTTGTCACTGAGGGCCTAGTGGTTCAGATGTGAGGGGTGATTTTCCCAGCATTGAGCTGTTGGGCCCTAGCAGGATGGGAAGATGTGAACAGTATGCCCTGTGGCCCAAAGGGAGCTGGCAGCAGAGGGGCCAGCCAGGGGCAGGCATCTTGAGAAGGGACTCAAGGCCGGGCGCAGTGGCTCACGCCTATAATCCTAGCACTCTGGGAGGCTGAGGCAGGCGGATCGTTTGAGCTCAGGAATTCGAGACCAGCCTGAGCAAGAGCGAGACCCCGTCTCTACCAAAAAAATAGAAAGAAATTATCTGGACAACTAAAAATATGTAGAAAAAATTAGCCGGGCATGGTGGCGCATGCCTATAGTCCCAGCTACTCAAGAGGCTGAGGCAGAAGGATTGCTTGAGCCCAGGAGTTTGAGTTGCTGTGAGCTAGGCTGACGCCATAGCACTCTAGCCTGGGCAACAGAGTGAGACTCTGTCTCAAAAAAAAAAAAAAAGACAAAAGAGAAGGGACTCAGGAGGCTGGGGAGGGATGATACTGGTAGGGGGCCAGCTGCCCAGATCTGCCATGGATGGCAGCAAGGGTGATGCCCACAGACCCACGGTAGGCAGGGAGACTCAGGGCCTGGAGAGGTCAGTGACTCAAGAGGAGCATGGGCCAGGTTATCTGTAGGATGGTGGCCTAGGGCAATGGCAGACCAGGTAGAAGGGGAGTCAGGAACTCCCTCTCAGATGATAGAAGGAAGGTGTCGGCTTGAAAGCCTGGTGATCCCTATAAGATTTGGGACCCAAGCATGCGGGGTCTGCTTCCCTCCTCCCTTCCCTTTCTTCCTCTACTCTGTGGGAGTTTGGGTCATGGTTTAGCTGCAGAAGGGTCTTCCCAGCTGAGTGGTCAGCTCTTGGCAGAGACCTTTTTTGCTTCTTCCCTGAGGCAGAGGTAACTTGGGCCCAGGATGGGGGTCACTCTGCTGCCCTATCTGGTTCCAGGAGTGGGGGCAGACCCAGGACCAGTGCTGTAGGAAAGGAAGGCCCTAGAGTGGGCCTTGGCTGATCTGAGTCTGGGAGATCTTGGGCAGGCAAGTGTGTCAGGTGGGCTGGGGCAGTACCCGGGACAGTGGGGTAGGGAAGGCCCTCTACAGGAGGCACACCAGGGCAGGGATTGGGGGGCTGGATGCTCAGTTTTACAGGGTGCACATGTGAGGTAGCTGGTAGGAAGCAGAGAGAGGTGTCCACAGTAGGATTCTCTAGATGTGACTTTAATGATCTTTATTCCACTCTTCTTTTGTTTTCCAAATGAGTATGCATTTTGACTTTTTGAAAATGCATCTTTTTTTTTCTTTCTTATTAAATGAATGGCTACATGGGAAGCTAGCAGAACAGGCACAGTATAAGCCTTAAGAGACACAACTGGACAACTGGGCTTCACTTTTTTTTTTTTTTTTTTTTAGAGGCAGGGTCTTACTGTGTCACCCAGGCTGGAGTGCAAACTCCTGGGCTCAGGTGATTCTGCTGCCTCAGACTCCTGAGTAGCTGGGACTATAGGTGTGCACCGACCACACCGGCCTAATTAAAAAAAAATTTTTTTTGTAGAGATAGGATTTTGCTATGTTTCCCAGTCTGGTCTTGAACTCTGGAGCTCAAGTGATCCTCCTGCCTCGGCCTCTCAAAATGTTGGGATTATAACGTGAGCTACCATGCCTGGCTGGGCTTTGGTTTTATTATTACCACAGGAACTCATGGTTATTTACAGAATACAAATTGCCCCAGAGAACATCCCCCGTTTCAGGTTCCTGTGGCGGCTGTAACAATTCCCACAAACTAGGTGGCCTGGAACAATAGGAGTGTGCTCTCTCACAGTTCTGGAGGCCACACATTCACAGTCAGGACATTGGCAGGACCACACTCCCTCCGATGCTCTCTGGGGCAGATGCTCTTCCTTGCCTCTCCTAGTTTCTAGTGGCCCTTGGTGTACCTTGGCTTGTGGCTGTATCATTCCAATATCTACCTCCATCTTCCCATGGCCTTCTGTCCTGTGGCTTCTCTTCCACTTCTTGTAAAGACACTTGTCATAGGTTTTAGGGCCCCACCTGAGTAATCTAGGATGATCCTCATCTCAAGATATTTATCTTACTTACATTTGCAAATACCCTTTTCTCCAAATAAGGTAACATTTGTGGGTTCCAGGGATTTAGATGTAGACATATCTTTTGGGGGCCTCCATTCAATCCACTACAGTCTGCCCTCTGGCCTCCCAAAATTGATGTCTGTCCCATGTCCAAAATACATTCACCTTCTCCTGACATCCCCAAAAGTCTCCACTTATAGCATACCCTCTAAGTCGAAAATTTTAGTGAGGGAGCTGCTCTGCTATGTACAAAACCCTGACCCAGAAGCAGGTTGTTTACAAATGGTTGGCCCCAGGTTCCCCACAAACATGTGTTGCATGATGGGTGCCTTTCTGGCCATGCCCCCAAAGAACCAAATCTCATCACATAAATTGTCTAAATCAGGTATGGCTGAGGCTCTGCGTAGAGCCCAGACTGGGACAAAATTCTTCTCCATCTTTGTAAAACTAAAAAGTAAGCTGTATACTTCCAAATTACAATGTTGGGCATTGACTGGATATTCCCATTTCTAAAGGGAGAAATGAGAAAGAATAAAGGGGTCACCAGTCCCAAGCACATCTGAAATCCAGCAGGACAAATTCCTTTAGGTTTCAGGGCCTGGGAATACAGAAGAGTTTCTGTGGCACAGTGCTCCACTCTCTGCACCTGTAGCTCTGCTGGCCTCTGCCTCTGCACCCATGCATGGCTCCACCCCTCTGGGCCTGAGGCTCTGCTCCTGAAGTCATTCTTCCTTTTTTCTTGAAGGGTATCACATGTTTGCAGCTGACTAGTTCTGTCACCCTGTTTCTTGCCTGTAGAGTCTCAGAAGTCCAACACCTTCCTTCATTTCATCCTGCTCTGTCCTCTTCAGTACAAGCTGGCAGTGTTTCTGCTGATACAACATTCTCATAGAACTTGTGGGTCTCCCTTGTATGTCACAGGGAGCCAGGCCATTAGATAGGTGGGCTCACCACTGATCTTTCCTGGATAATCTCATCTGTAGTCCTGGCTTCTGCTGAGTTGGTTGAATGGACCCAGGAGTCATGCGCCTGATCTGTTGATTGAAAGGCTGTGCAGTCACACTTGTGTCTCTCTCTCCAAAGCACACTTTCCTAACAGTGAACCTCCCAACATTACCATCTTTTGCAATCTGAATAGGCCTCAAATTTCCCAAATCACAAGTGTTGGTTCCGTTTTGCTTAACAGTTCCTTCCCCAGTTTATCTCTTTCTTCCTGCACTTCACTGTAAGCAGAAAGAAGCAGCCAAGCCACACCTTCTACACTTTGCTTGGAAATCTCTTTAGCTAAAAACCCAAGTGCATTGCTTACAATTCTACTTTGTACCCAACAGTAGAACACAATTCAGCCAAGCCTTTGCTGCTATCTGACAAGGCTCACCTATCCCCCAATTTCCAATAATATGTTCGTGGTTTCCTTCTAAGGCCTCACTAGCAACATGTGTAACCAACATCCATATTTCCACCAAACTGTCTGGTCAGGTAATCTAGGCTTTTTCTATCATGTGCCTCAAAGTTCTCCAGCCTCTGTTCAATACCCAATTCTAAGGCCACTTCCACATTTGAGGTATTTGTCACAGTAGCACCCCACTCCTGGTAACATCTGTATTAATTTCTTGTGGTTGCCATAACAAATTATCACAAACAGAGTGGTCTAAAAAACCAAGATTTATTTTCTCACAGTTCTGGAGGCCAAAAGTCCAAAATCCAGGTGTCAGCAGGTCCGTACTTTCTCTAAAGGCTCTTGGGAAGAGCCTGCTTTGCCTCTCTGGTTCTCCCATTCCCTGGGTCATGGCTGCATCACTATAATCCTGCCTCCGTGTATCTCTCCTCCTCTGTCTTTTCCAAGGACACTTTGAGATCTAGTGCCCATCCAGATAGTCCAGGATGATCCATCTCGAGACCTTTAACTTAATTACATCTGCAAAGACCCTACTTGCAAGTAGAGTTCTAGGGATATGGGCATATTTTTTTGTGGGCTACCATTTAACCCCCATCCCAAGTCATTCTGCAATGGTTGATTGATATGTTGTGTGCTTGTTTTAAAAAGTGTGCACAGCGACGGGGCGCGGTGGCTCACGCCTGTAATCCTAGCACTCTGGGAGGCCGAGGCGGGTGGATCGCTCAAGGTCAGGAGTTCGAGACCAGCCTGAGCAAGAGTGAGACCTCGTCTCTACTAAAAATGAAAGAAATTATCTGGCCAACTAAAAATATATAGAGAAAAAATTAGCCGGGCATGGTGGCGCATGCCTATAGTCCCAGGTACTTGGGAGGCTGAGGCAGTAGGATCCCTTAAGCCCAGGAATTTGAGGTTGCTGTGAGCTAGGCTGACGCCACGGCACTCACTCTAGCCCGGGCAACAAAGCGAGACTCTGTCTCAAAAAAAAAAAAAAAAGAAGTGTGCACAGCACTTTTTCGTATTTTTAAATTTATTTGTAATTTCATAATTCAATGTTATAAAGTATTTTAGACATATGTAACTTCTTTTTACTTAATGATACAACATGGACATCTTTCTATGACATCAATTTACAATATTATATTCCTTCATACGGTAACCATGTAATATTTAAATCAATTCCTTCTCATGGAACATTATTTTTGTTTTTTTGGTATTAGAAACTGCTGCAGTAAACAGCTTTGTAGCTGGATCATTGTGCATGTCTATGACAGTTCTTAAAATAGAATTTCTGGGTCAAATGGTTTTTAAAATTTAAGCTTTATTAACACCAA
Organism: Lemur catta; assembly: GCF_020740605.2. Taxonomy (NCBI): domain Eukaryota; kingdom Metazoa; phylum Chordata; class Mammalia; order Primates; family Lemuridae; genus Lemur; species Lemur catta. The sequence goes on from NC_059136.1 coordinate 23,300,013, forward strand.
GATATCATTTTTCTCCTATCATATTAGCAAAAATCCAAAAATCTGGATTTCTGGATTCTGCTGGTGAAGTTGTGGGAACCAGGCCAGTGAAAGTGTCTGTCAGATCTCTAGACACAGGGTGTGAACAAGCAGAAGACAGGGGCGCCATCCTGAGCACCTCGCACTGTAGGAGCTGGGTGGGTGGGTCCATGTGCAGAGTGGTGACTTCCAAGGGGTGGGGTCGACAGAGAAGCCAGGGCAGAGGGTGCACATTAGATGTCACCATTTGTGTTAAATGGGGGAAGCCAAGAATCACATTTGTATTTGCTTTATTTTTCCATAAAGAAATTCTGGAGGAGTAAACAGGAAGCCACTAACAGTGATTTTCACTGTGTGTGTGGGTGGGAAGGGTTCAGGCTGGGAAGGAGACTTTGCACTTTATACCTGTGATGTTTGATTCACATGAATATTTTCTATTCAAACAAAATTTTAAAAATAATTTCTAAGAAGCTTGTTAGGTATCGCAGTTGAATCCCCCCAGGTAGTGCCTGTGAGGCCGACTCCTCGCACCTGCCATAGCTTCAGACAATGGAACCTCGCCAGTCTGATGTGGAATTGTGTAAGTGAGTAAATGGGGCAATTATTAATGGAGTCTTCTCACGGAGCCAGCAGGAGGGCCGGGCAGAACTGCAGTGGTGTTAGCACATAGGTTAACTTGCGGAGCGTTGGTGTCTATGAGGTTGGACCTCTGCATTCAGGAACCTGATTCTCCTCATGGAGCTGGGGCTTTATGTACTAGGGCTTTCCATGCTTAAGTTCTGACCAATTGTTGTTTATCTTATTCTAGAGTATTTTGTTTCTTGCACTGCTGATGAAGAGTTTTTCCTGTTGTGTTTTCCTAACAAGTTATTGCTGGCCTATAAGAAATCTCTTGGTTCTTTTAAAAATGTATTTGAAGCCAGCCCCTTCAATGACCTCCTTTGTTAGTTCTAATGAGTGGTGAGTTGAGTTTGTGTAGGTGCCCTTAGGAGCAGCGCTGACATGTATAAATGCTTTACCGTGCTCTGGTGCTGGGATGAGAGCCAAGCCGGTGCTGTCTCCTTTCATGTTCACACACCCTCATGGGCCTTGAGAGGCCTGTTGCCTCTGGGAGGATGCTGTGGTGGCCTTCAAAAGACGTTCTCATGTTAACAAGTGCACTGTCTTTCCTCAGTTACTGGTCCATTTTAAAAAATCAGAAGTGCTGATTGATTTTTATCAAATGAATTTTCAGCATTTTTGAGATCAATATACAGGTGTTCTCCTTTAATCTACTAGTGAAGTAACTATATTAAGAGTTCCTGGGATGTACATCATCCTTGAACTCTAAGAATTCATTTATCCAGGTGTTGAGAGTTGCAAAAATAAGAAAAACAAAACAAAAAAAGAATTCATTTAGTCTTTCACCCCATGTTTCCTGTGTGACACACCTTTGTGTCCAGTGCTGGGGTGAGACAGCCACCTCAGGGGCCCACGCAAGTGTCTCAGCATTGGTGCCATTCCTGCTGGATGCCTTTCTGCTGAGGCCTAGAGATGGGGTCCACCGTGCCACAGCAGAGAAGATCCCTGTGAGGAGGGACGGCCGCAAGGAGGCGTGGTGGCAGGGCTGTGGCGGGACCTAGCTTGTGCTTTAAAAGCCCCTGGCTGCTGTGTGCCCAGTGCTTGGAGGAGGAGGGGGTAGGGGCAGTGAGGAGGCCACCACTGTCCTTGAGGTGAGCAAGGTGGTGGCCAGGCCCGGGGTGGTGGCGGACACAGTGGGAAGAGGATGGGTTTGAGAGATGTTTAGGAATGATAAGAGCCTCCCAATGGGTGGGATGTGTGGGTGGGACCCAAGACCTTCCCCCCAAATAGGTCTCTGGTAGGCCTCTGGTCTCATGATACTCTTGTACTAGGCTGCAAAGGCAGAGAGGTAGATGGGGTAATCTCTGCATCCTGGGCCCTCATTGAGCCACCAGGAGCCCTGGCAGGCACCCCACCCAGCAGTGTGGCGGACCTGCACCCAGGTCCCAGGAGCCCCCAAGGTGGCTGGCCAGCACAGGGGTGGCCTCCCCGTTGGAGGAAGGCTTCTCTCCCACCCCTGTCCGGCAGGTTCTCAGAGATGAAGGCTGGTGCTGGGCCAGGGCTGCAGGGCTAGTGGTACAAGGGGGTTGGCTCCTGTGGTCCTGAGCATGTACAGGCAGGGAGCACAGCAGGGATCCGTATGTCAGGAGAGAATGTCACCTGCAGGAACAGTCTGTGGTGGGTTCTCACTCGGCTTGGTCTCCCTTGGGCTATCATGGGGGTCCCTGAGTGCAAAGTGTCTGCTGGCAGAGTCTCCAGCTATCAGAGGTCATCCCTGCACAGGACCACCCAGATCACCTGCCCACTGGCCTGCTCCACCACTACCAGTGAGCTCCAGCAGGGCTGGCTGCCATGGGGATGAGGGAAGGTGTGAAGATGAGGGGCCCTGGGGGGGGGGGCGAAAAGCTGAGGGCAGGCAGGGTGGTGGTTGGCAGGGCCTCAGAAGTGGGACCATCCTACGTGCATGTGCGGTATGTAGGGCAGAGTCAGGGCCCCCTCTCATTGGCCTGAGCCTAGCCAAGGGTACCAGGGTCTAGGGGACTTATGAAGAGGGGGTTGCTTTGTGCCCAGATAGAGGGGCTGGGAAGGAGGGAGAGCCTGTCTGTGGTATCTGGGCTTGGCTCAGGTTCTAGGGTCCAAAGGGTGTGAGCTGCCTCCTGGAATCTGCAGAAAGCTTTGAGAGGGTTTGGCCTTGCTCAGGGTGTAGGTCCCTGGCCCAGGTGACCTGGTGGGACCCTAGTTGGGCAAGGGGGAGCTGTGCTGGGCCAGACTTCCCACCCTCTGGAGAGGCCCCCAGGTGGCCAGAACACAAGCTGGAGGCTGAGGGTTCTGCTGCTGCATCTGGTGGTCAGCCCTCCCACTGGGGGTTTCCCCAACTGATAGACCCACATACTTTTTCAGTCAAACTTATTTGTGACCCATGGTTTGGTTACCAGGGGTCAGAGCAATGAAATTTCCTGGGCAGTAAGGCTAGGAAAAGTTGAGTGCTGTAGTGAAGGGTCAGGGGCTTTGCTTCTCACTCACCAGAGCTGGGTAACCAGGGGCATCCAGTTTCCTCTACACCTGCTCCCTTTCCCCCAACCCTGCCTAAATCTCTCACCTCTAGGCCCTTCTCCATTGCCAGCCTGGGACCTGCCTGTCCTGCTGAAATCTGACTGTAGCTCTGTCTCCAGCTGCCCCCTCCTGGCTGTAGCCACCCCTACATTCTTTGGTGTTGGCTGGACTTCCTTTCTCTTGCCTCAGTCAGGGCCTTTGCAGGTGCAACCTCTCTTCCTTTGCTGGCTAACTGCAGCCTGTCTTTCCATCCCCACTTAGCTGCCCTTTCGCCTGGGAAGCCTGTGCTAAGAAAGAACCGAGGAGCCAGCTCCCACATGCCCTGCAGAGCCTTTCCCAGGGTCCTGTAGCTGCTGCCACTTCAAAGGCTGCACTGTGTAGCCACAGTTCCAGGCAGGCTGAGCAGGGCCATCTCAGGGACACCTTCACTAGACCTTCAAGCTGCCAGAGCTTGTCTAAGAGACCCTTGGTTGCATGCAGGTGGCTGTTCACATGTGGGCAGCTCAACTGGAGGGGCACGTTACAGGCAAGGTCAGTGCATGGAAACCTGGGGCATCCCTTCTCTGAACAGTTTCTGCCTTCACTTTTTCATTAGCTTCAAACCAGGATCTTATGAAGTTCAATTTTATGCAATTAAAAAAATAGAACCAGCGCTGATTTTTTTTAAACATATGAGCTTTTCCATAGTTTTTAGATCTGCTTATATAAATACCTATTAGTTTCATTTGAGTTTAATAAGGAAGTACTGTTCACTTGCAGACCAAGTTTAGGTTTATCCAGAAGTAGCTTAGTAAAAAGTAACTAGGAATTTGGGTGTAAGGAGTCAAAAAATTCTGTTTTAATTTCTCAGTTTACCATTCACCTACCCCCAGTTTGGCAACTGGTGTTTCCTTAGACCCACCCTGGCCTGGGCTGCTTAAGTCCCAGGGAGGGCAGGAATGGGAACAAGAAGCCCAGAGCTGCTAGTCTCCAGCCTGGGGCTGGCACTGGCCACTGCTTTGCCCATTAGCCTGTACCTGCAGGTGCTGCCTGTGCACTCCTGTGCCACTACCACGTCTCCACCCCAGCCCAACCTGGCACACAGCCGCCTGCCTGCAGAAAGGGTAGGCACCCACAGGAGGTGGCCTGGCTGGGCAGGTGCTGTCAGGTGAGGTCAGAGGAAGGGCCTGGCTGGAGACTGAGGCAGGCTGGCCACTTCCCATGGAGACTATCTTGCCCTCCACTGCCCAGCACAGAGGGCCAGGGTAGAGCACAGTCTGGGTGCTGATGCTGAAGGAGTGCCGTGGTGTGGGCATGCCCTACATGTTCCTTTATGTCTTCCTGCAGCACAGTGAGTGAGCAGAACTGGTCTCACATTGTCCCCAGGAGGCAGGCAGTGAAACACTCCACTCCCCACCAGCTGCCCTGTCAGCGATTGGGGTTAGATCAAGAGCAGCTGCCTAGGGTCCCCAGTGGTGGTGGGGAGGTGTGGAGGTGTGGAGGTGGGACCCTGCAAGGAGCCGCTGTGTCATCCTGGTGGCAATGGAGATGGTGACAAGTGGACAGACTGGCAGGTGGAGCCAAGAGGACCTGTGGGGCTGGCTGTGTGGGGTGATGATCCAGGGTTTTGGCCTGAGCCACTGGGTGGTGGATGGTGGGATACCCACGAAGCTGGGAAGACAAGGTCATTCTAAGGCCAGCTTAGTTGGGATTTGCTGAGTGGCAGCAGCTAGGGTGCAGGTGGGAGCCTGGAGGGACATGTCATTTTGGGAGTATAGAGAGCATCTTGAGCCATAGAACTTGGTGAAGTGACCCAGGGAGCATGTTGGTGAAGGGCTCACGGAAACCAGGGGAGAGGGCACAGGGAAGGGGCGCTGCCGTTCAGGTGTGGGAAGTGAGGAAGTGGCCTCTCCTCTTGGTGAATCGTGGCTTGTCCTTGGTCCTGGGGGCATGACTGCAGACAGCCCCCCAGCCCCAGCCCTGGAGAGGGGCTGGTTGAGGAGGTCATTGGGAGGTCCGTGGGTGTCTCCTGCAGGGAGTGGGTGGCGGGGTCTTTGAGGCCACGGACAGGCCCTTGCACATGCGTCCTGCAGGCATGGCAGTAGAGGTAGGGGACTGTGAGGTGGGCCGTCTGAGCGCGCCTGGATCCGGCCTGGTAGCCTGGTGGTCCCGCTGGAGTTAGCCAGGTCCCATGCCCCAGAAAAACAGTCTAGGAAGGAGGGGTGGGGCGGTGCCTGGCCGGGAGCATGCGCCCGGGACAGCCCTGTGCGGCGCATTGATTAGCCGAAGCCCCGCCCCTGGCCAGCAAGCCCTGCCCCGCACCTCCGGGCTCCTCCTCAGGCTGCGGCGCTGGCCCGGGCAGTGCAGTGCGGGGCTGGACTCCGCGTGGCGGCGGCAAAGCCGCTCTCAGTCCCCCAGAGCCGATATGGACCCCTCACGAGCCATCCAGCATGAGATCAGCTCCCTCAAAGGTGGGGTCCGGGACTGGGCCCGAGCTGGGGGGCGCGGACCACGCAGTGACCTCTAGCTGAGTGCAGCCTCCGCAGGGTGGCGGTCAGGGTCGGCCACCCCAGGAGCAACTGTGGGGCGCTGAGCTGGAGCCGCGGGAGACCCCAAGCTCATCCTCACCAGGCTCCACCTGGTGCGGTGTCTTCCCTGGGCGGGCTCCAGAGGCAGGTCTGCAGCTTTGCGGGGAGTGTCGGGGGTGCGGCCAGGGTCGGTGGGAGCTCAGCCTTTCCAGTGGGACGCCCCTTCCTCCTGGATAGCTTGAGGCGCAGGGTAGGGCTTGGGGGTCACTGTGCAGAGGCGCCGGCGGGCTGGCCCCCCGGCAAGTCTACAATGTGGCTCTTTGTCCTGGGGTGGGGGGGAGCTGGGGGCTGCCCAAGAGCCCTGACTGGTTGCCCTGGAAACCTGAAGGGGGCCTGGAGTGGGGGAGGGGAGAGGAGGGGGCGGCCCAGCCCACACCCTGGCCCTCCTAGTGCTGAATCAGCTACTGCAGGGTGGGGGCGGGGCAAGGAGCGGACGTCTTCCCGCCCTGTTGACCTAGGGGGACGCCTGGACCCTGGAAGGTGGTGGAGGGAGAGGGGGGTGTGCCGCAGGGGCGTGTACCGCAGGGGGCGTGTATCAGAGCTGGCGGGGTGGTGGAACATTCTGCTCCACTCCTCCCTGCTCCCCCCATGCCTGCAGGCGCCTGGGCTCGTGGGAGGGACCCCACCGAGCCCCGCCCCCTTTCTTTGGAGCCTGTAGCTGCTGCCCTCTCCTGCCTGGGGTTGGCAGGGGGAGAGACACCTGGGGGTTAGGGGCCCATACAGGGCTGTATAGGAGGAGAGACCTTAGGCCCAAGTGCTTAGGGACCTTGGGTGTGGCTTGGGACCATTTTGGGATAGTATAGGGGCCATGGGTTGGTTTCATGGGGCATTGGAAATTTGGGGGTTAGGTTAGGGAATCATACTGGGAAGATGGTATGGATGTATGGGGTGGGCATGGGGGGAGTGCAGGGAGTCAGTGTGTAGGGGGCTGAGGGACAGGCTGAGAGAAAAGGAACTTATGTGGGCACAGGGCTGGACTGTGCTGCTGGACTGAGGGAGACCTGGATCCCTGCTGTTGTAGGTTTCCAAGCCCAGCCCTGGTGGTGTGGAGGGTCTACAGGCACTGCGGGGCTGATGGTGCATGGCCGCTGCCTGTCTGTCTCTGGGTGTCCCTTGAGGTGGCACTGCATCCTCCTAGAGGTCTCAAGGGGCTGGCCCCCCATTCCTGCATGGGCCTGGCTGGAGGGGAGGGAGAGTGGTGTCAGTGCTGCAGTGAGTGTCCTGGCAGGCAGGCTTTGGGAGCAACAGCCTTCAGGGTTTCGTGTGTGTGTGTGTGTGTGTGTGTGTGTGTGTGTGTGTGTGTGTGCGCTGCAGTGAGTGTCCTGGCAGGCAGGCTTTGGGAGCAACAGCCTTCAGGGTTTCGTGTGTGTGTGTGTGTGTGTGTGTGTGTGTGTGTGTGTGCTGCAGTGAGTGTCCTGGCAGGCAGGCTTTGGGAGCAACAGCCTTCAGGGTTTCGTGTGTGTGTGTGTGTGTGTGTGTGTGTGTGCGCTGCAGTGAGTGTCCTGGCAGGCAGGCTTTGGGAGCAACAGCCTTCAGGGTTTCGTGTGTGTGTGTGTGTGTGTGTGTGTGTGTGTGTGTGTGTGGAGCCTGCACCGTGGCGCCATGGCGACGGCCCCATAAACCCGCCCCCACTAGCTGCTCCTTGGCCGCCTGCCTGCCGGCTGGCCAGTACCTCCCACCTCGAGATCCCCCACCCCCGCCCTATTTATAATCAGTTCCTGGGCTAGCCCTGCTTGGTGGGAATGGGTGTGTCAGCTTGTGGAGAGCACGAATCCGGTTGGGGGTTGATGGGGCACAGCATGGGCGAGTTGGGGTGTTGGGTGAGGCCCCGGCTATCCATGGTTGGACCCTCAGTTGTGGGGGCTGGGGGTGGTGACGGGTGTGGCTGGGCCAGACTCCTAGGGCCTTACAGGGCCATTTCCTCTTCCTTTCCCTTGGGCCCCTGACTCTCTCCTGCTGTGGTATGCTTCTCACCTTAATCTGTCTAGCTAGACCACAGGCTGGCACTCTCTGTGCCCAAGGTGGGAGTCTGTGTGGGCGGTAGGGACTGGGTGACTTTGATTTCCTGCAGCAGCCGGAGTCTCTGGCCTCTGACAGCTGGCCTGGGCTGGGGGTGGGTAGAGGCCCCAGTCAGAGCCCCACCTTATGCTCTTCTCAGCATGCTCTGGGCTCAGAGTGGCTGCGGTGTTTCTGAGCCATCCCTAATCTGGCCTAGAAGGGGAAGTGTTAAATCAGTGGCTATTGCCTCCAGGCTCAGCCTTTGGAGGTGGGGGCTCTGTCCCTTTGCCTGTCTGACGGACAGCAGCAGGGCTGCCTGCAGCCTGCCTGTCCACGTGCTCCAGCAGTACCCTCTGCTGCCCCCTCAGATTTCTGCCCCCCAAGGCCCAGCTTCTTCCCATGTCCTCCCTCAGACTTCAAGTGCCCCCTCTTTAGAGCTGTGTGAAGCCACGATGCCCTGGAGTCACATCCGTGGTGGGCTCCCTGGCCTGAGGACCCCTCCCTGTCCCCCCACTCAATCTGCCACCTTTTTTTTATAGATTCTTGGTTTATATCTACTCCCTGTTCCCCACCACCTCCATAATCTTAGGAACCTTGAAGGAAGTGTTTAGAAACTGATGTAATTTCTGATGTTGGTGCCGTGGGGCCTGGGAGGGGAAAGGGGCAGCAGCCGTGGGGGTGGCAGCTGCCTTGAGGTGCCCCTGAGTCCATGAGGGGCCCTGTTGGCTGTGGGTGGGAGGGGCCGCCCATGCTGCTGAGTCAGAGGGGGCTGGCCCAGCGTCCTGGAGGGCGGGCAGGCGGGAGGCTCGCACAGGCGGTCAGGCAGGCAGCAGTGCCGGCTGGAATCGAAAGAGCCAGGGAGCCAGGCGCCGCAAGCCACGCCGTCCCAGAGCCCGTGCCTGAGCCTGCCTGCCCTGCAGCGGGCCTCTGTTGCACCCTGTGCTGAGGGAGCCTCCTCAGGCCTCCTCTCTGTGCCCTGCTGGCCGCCCTTGCCCGTGGGCACACCCGGCTCCCCTGCAACCATGGTGGCTGGCATGCTCCTGCCGCTGGACCAGTTGCGGGCCATCTACGAGGTTCTCTTCCGTGAGGGTGTGATGGTGGCCAAGAAGGACCGGCGGCCTTGCAGCCTGCACCCCCACGTGCCCGGTGTCACCAACCTGCAGGTCATGCGCGCCATGGCTTCCCTGAGGGCTCGGGGCATGGTGAGGGAGACCTTTGCCTGGCGCCACTTTTACTGGTACCTCACCAACGAAGGCATCACCCACCTGCGCCAGTACCTGCACCTGCCGCCGGAGATCGTACCTGCCTCTCTGCAGCGTGTGCGCCGCCCTGTCGCCATGGTGATGCCTGCACGCCGCAGCCCCCATGTGCAGGCTGTGCAGGGTCCCTTGGGCCCTCTGCCCAAGCGGGGGCAACTGCCGGCTGAGAGCCCTGCCCGTGAGGAGCAGCGGGTGTACCGCCGGAAGGAGCCTGAGGAAGGGACACCTGAAACCCCTGTGGTGCCTGCCACCACCCTGGGGACCCTGGCCACACCAGGCCCAGAGCCTGCCCCAACCACAGGTCAGCTACATCCTGGCCCCAGCTCATGAGGGGCAGAAAGTGGGGGGTTCTGGCTGTCAAACGCTCAAGCCAAGGCCTGGTGGGCTAGGGCAGGCAGTGTATGTGCAGGAGTTTTGCTCATGCCAGCAGGTGGCGCCTTCTCTATCTGAGGGTGCTGGGTGGGCTGGTCAGTGGAACCATGTGGCTCCTCCTTCTGGGTTGAGGACTTTGGGGTGGGTCAGCCAAGGAGGAGCTTGTGGGCTGATGCCAGCCCATCCCCAAGTGTACCCCAGGGCTGGGCACAGGGCCTGAGGGGCCAGCTGCTGGCTCAGCCCTGCCCCTCTCCCCAGCACTGCCTTGGCCTTTGCCGCCTGTCACTCCTCTCCCTGTCCCAGTGGCCTTTCTGCCTGGAGGCCCCTCTGCAGAGAGGTAGGGGTGTGCAGAACAGGTGCTGGCTTGGGACAGTGTGGCCCGGGCGAACTGCTCCACTTTTGTGAGCCTGCACAGTGGGGTGACACCTGCCCCAGGTATTGGCTCAGGTTCAGTATTGCACAGAGAGTGTTGGGCATCACCAGCAACCAGGTGCTTGACTAGTGTCGGGGGTGGCCCTGGGTGGGATGGGGAGGAAAGCAGACCCCAGGCAGGAGAATCCTCTGGTTGGCAGAGGCCAGGGCTTGGTGGGTTCTGGCACAGTCAGGTAGGCCCCTCTCAGGTAGAAACCAGGTCCCAAAGGGTGGGACAGGTCCCGTCCTCCTTCCCAGAGACCCCTCATTCTGTCTCTTCTCTGTGGCCTCCTTCTGTCCCCTGTGCCTGTGCAAGCAGGCCCCAGGTGGGCAGATGTGTCCTATGCAGCCTGAAGCCCTCTCAGGTACTCCCAGAGCACAGTGCCCTCAGTGCCAGCTCAGGGCAGCCCGGGTCCCCCAGCACAAGGTAGGCTTGGCCTCCGCCCCTCTCTCTGTGACTTGCCACTGGGGGAGAAACTTGTTCTCTAAGGAATGAGGAAGGGGCCTGGGCTGAGGCTAGCAGGGTGGGCAGGGGCCTGCCAGGAGAATGGGGTGAGGGGACCTAGGTGCAGGCCCAAGCTGCTTAGGGCACAGCTGCTTATGCAGGGTGCTGAGCAGGAACCCCAGTTCTGGCTGGCTTGTTCTGTGGGAGCCCATCTGGGAGGGTCAGTGAGGGTTGTGGGAAGGGCAGCCTTCTGGCTCTCCCCATGCCTCGGGCAAGTGGTATGGCTTCTCTAGCCCCTCTGTAAGCAGGGTGACATAGTCTCCCAAGAGGAGCCATGAGACGAAAACCGCTTGGTTGGGCATGTAGTCCAGGCCCTGGTCCCCTGGCTTCCCCTCTCCCTGTGCCCCTGCCCACTCTCAGCCACTTGGCAGACCAGCCGTCTCCCCATCCTCGGGCCCTGGGTGTGGTGAGTGCGAGCCCCTCCTTTCTTCTTTCCTTCCTTCCTTGTCCGTGGCCAGGCTGGGCCAGCTGGGCAGCAGTTGGCAGAAAGGGCCAGGAAGGGGGGACTGGGTGTGGCCGCAGCAGGCAGAGCTGAGGGCACCCCCCCCAACCCCCGTCCCCGAGGAGGTGACTCAGTCTTCCCTTCCCAGCCACAGCCGCCAGTGGCAGCTCACAGTTTCCAACAGGAAATGAGCTCCAGCTCCAGGCTGAGTCAGGGCCAGCAGGCAAGGACCCCCAGTCCCCCCCCAACCTCACAGGGTGGAGCAGGAGGCTGAGGGAGGGTGAAGGCTTGGGTGCTGGGTGTGGCTCAGGGCCAGGGCTAAGTCCCAGGCCCCTGTCATTGGCAGGGATCATGATGGTTCCACATACAGGCTGGGGCAGTTCTGATGGCACCAAAAACTGTCCACTTCTCAGAGTTTTAAAAGTGACCAAGTAATGAGCCACATAGACCCTGTCCTTCCCCGTGGCATGGCCCCTCCGTGGCAGAAGGGCTGGCAGAAGGGCAAGGTCAGGAGCTTGTGGGGTGATTGCACTGGTCACCAAAATGGCTCTGGTTGGGAGGGCTGCCTCTGTCCGTCAGCTCTGGCTAGGAAGCTGAGGACAGAGCAAGGCCAGTAGGGAGTGCCTGCCGTACCTGGCCCCTGCCTGTGTGTCCCCCGCCCCACTGCCGTGGTGGTCTGCTGTCTCTGAGTTGGGGCCCTGTGGGCCTCCAGGGAGCACATCCGTGTGGGAAGGTGTCCACCTGCTTGTTCAGCTACACTCAGGCCAGGGTCAGACCCAGACTGAGCCCTGCCCCAGGGAACCCCCAGATATGTGCAGATGAGTTGGATGAGGAGAAAGCTCTGGGAGGCGTGATAGGAGCCGTCAGGGAGGCCCCTGCAGAGGTGCCCTGAGCTGAGGCCTGGGTAAGGAGCGCTGCCCTGCCTGGAGCAGCCCAGCAGAAAGAGGGAGAGAGGGAGGCTGTGGGGCTGTGGCCGGAGGGCAGGGCGAGGACACGTGGGCTGGCCCTGTGCCTCCGGCAAGGAGTTTGAGTTGACTTTGTGTGGTAGCAAGCCTTTGGGGTGGGTTTTGTATGTGAATTCCATTTATGTTTGGAATAGTAACATTTTCCCTGGCTCAAAATTCAGAGTGAACTGAGAATTGTATAGACAAAAGACTCCCAATGAACTTTGCCGAGACATTTTCCACTAAGCAGGGGGCCCTATGTAGACATCAGAGGACACACTTAGGCCTTAACTTCCCTGGGTGACCCTCCATTGTGGAGGAGACATGAAGGTGGATGTAGAGCTGCCCTGCTCTTCTTCATGGCTATATGTAGCACCCTGTTTGGAGGTGGGACCAGCTTTTTGTGGTGATCACTAGCTTTGCACGCAGGGTATGTCTGTACAGCTCTGGCAGGTTTCTAAGCGCAGTTATAGTGGTATTAGATTTGCCTTTTGTTGGGTCTTGCAGCAGCTAGGTGGAAAGGGGTGTGGAGGAGGAAGGCAGAGGCAGAGACAGGAGGTGCCACGCTGGCCCAGGTCAGGCCATAGTGCCTGAGACTGAGTTGGTTGTGGGGTCTCACACAGGAAGGGGCCAGCTTTGGGGGCTGGGGAGACATGGGTGCTTAGGAGGGCTTGGGGGGTAGTTTGAGGCTCTGCTTCCACGTGGCTCTTGAATGCCACAGGGCACGTGGGTGCCTGGAATGTGGGTGGGTGGTGTGACAGGGCTGGGCTGGTGGGGCCTGCAGAGGGAAGGGAAGGCTGTGGGGGTGGGCTGGGCAGGGCAGGCACAGTAGGGAAGACCACTGGGCTGGGGCCTGAAGGCTCAGGGATTACTGGCAGGCTGGTCCCTTGCACCCCCAGGCTGGTCCGCCTGGGCTGGTCTGACCCGTCCTGTAGGTCTACACTGGGCTCCTGCTCGCTGGCTGCTCACTGAGGGTGGCCCTGAGGAGGAGCCACTGTTCCTAGCGCTGGGGCTGGGCGGGGAGACCAGGGCATGAGTGAGCCCTCCCTCTGCCTCCCACCCCTTCCCTCCTTCCTGCCTTGCCTTCCTCTCTGCTGGTGTGAGCGGCCTGGCCTGTGCTCGGCAGCCATGGACAGGTACAGCATGGAGGAGCTGATTCAGCTGGGCCAAGGTAGGGCAAGGCAGGGACTGGGCTGCAGGGGGAGAGGAGAGAGGGAGGGACCCAGGCCTTTGCTGGGGCTGGGCCCTCCCTGGCAGCCTGTGTAGGAGCCCTGGAGGGGCTGCCCCGTGCAGATCTGTCTCTGCCTCAGACCCACAGTTCTAGTGCCCTCAGATGCCAGAATCCAGGAATACAGAGATGCGCATGGCCCTATCAGAGTTGCCCCTGTGTGTGATGTCGGTGTGTGTGGTGTGGGTGTCCCAAAAGCCCAGGCCATATCCAGGCCTCTGTGGGGTGGTCGAGGGGCTGCCCACTGCAGCCAGAGGCACTCCTACCTCTGGGAGCCAGTTCTCACCCAGGCTCCTCCGAAGCCTCCTACAGCCAGGTGGGGGGAAAGGGCCAAAGACCCTGTCCACTGCTGGCCGGCTCAGTCAGAACTCGGGCCCTTGCTGGCCTGCCTTTGGGGCAGTGGGTGTCCCCCATCCTTGTTGGTGGCCTGAGCTAGCCCAGCACCTGGCTGCCCACAGCCAGCCACCGCAGACCAGTTTCCTTCAGAAATGAGCTTCTGAACCATGGGGCTGCAGGGCCCTGGGCTGTGGGCCCGGACCCTTCGTGATCCCACCCCATGTGTAGTTTGCTGTCCTTTGCTGCACGCGGAGGCTTTGCGCAAGGCAGAGACCGCCTAGGCTCACATCTGGGCTCCCCTTGCGGCCTTGTGGGAGTCCTGCGGGCTCCTTCCCTTTCTGTTCCTTAGGTCCTCACCTGTGTGATGCTCCACAGGAGTTGCTTAGGATTCAATACAACGGCACCAAGGAAGTGCCACAAAATGGGATGTGCCATTGTCAGTCTGCCACAAAATGAAATATTTGATTGTCAGTCTGCCAAAGCCTGACCTGGGGTCTGGCCAGCAGGTCCTGGCTCCTGGGAAGAGGGGGGCAGGATTATGTCCTCACATCCTGTTTCTCTGGGTACACTGGGATCCAGATCAGCACAGGATATTCAGGGCCTGCCTGCTGACATGACCTCCAACCTCAGGCCTTCCACGGACCAGGGCTGCTTGGGGTTGTGGGCAGGGCCAGGACAGTGTCCCTCTCTGGCCCAGGAAGGGCCTTTCCTGTCCCAGCCTGCCTGGGACAACCAGAGAGTCTTGGGGTAGGTAGGCGCAGCCCTGTGCTGTGGGGTAGGCGCTTGCTCACATTGTCTGGGCCCTGATTTTGGGCTGCCAGGGTCTCTGGCCGGCAGTGTGACCTTGGGGAGGCTGTCCTATCACCCTAGGGCCAGGTGTTGTGTTGAGTGACCTGCGCTGGGCCCTCTGGGAGAAAGGGCAGTGGTGTCCCTTGGCCTGAGTGGTGCTTCCAAGAGCACCCCCTGGTGTGGGCAGGTCAGACAGTGGGTGCCACTTTCCTTCATGGGACATGAGCCCAAGGCCCCTGTGCCTTGTTCTGTGTGGTTGGAATCACCAGTGGGCACCTGGGGGTGTTGGACAGCGCCACCCGGACAGACCCGGCTCCAGAAGGCCACAGAACCTGGGCGCCCTCGCTCTGCACGTCATGTTCTAAGTCTGGACCAGTGACGGGCCCTGCTTGCCCTCCTCAGATATTTATATCCCCCTGGGCCCCTGCCCACTGCTCCCCTCCCCCATGCACTGCTGCTGACAGCCGCCACCGCACCCTCCTCCCACCCGCCGCTGCTGCCGCCGGCTCACTGCCTCCACAGGGCCTGTGACCCCCCACACCCCTCGCCCGCTCCCTGTCCGCCCTGTGGGCTCCCGTTGCTGTCCCCAATGAAGATCGTGCCCGGTAGGTGGGGCAGCCCTTGAGAATCTTGTGAGAGCTGGACTAAGGAGAGGGGACAAAGGGCTGGGGCAGGGGCTGGAGGCCAGGGCTCTGTCCTTCCATCCTGCACCTAGTCTGCTTCCCATGCCCTCACCTACACCTCCCCTTGGACCCTGTCTGAGGTCCCACATGGGGGCATTGGGACTTGTGAGGCGGGTGCACGTCTTTGAGTGTGGTGGAGTCAGCTGCAGGCCTGGGTGGGGGCACCAGGGCACTGGCATCGCCTGGCAGCTGTCCCCAGAGGGCACCCTTGGAGGTAGAATGGGGTGCTTGGGCCCTCGTTCTGGTGGGGACAGCTAGGTGGCGGGGGGTGGGCGGGCAAGCGGATCTTGTGTTGAGGCGGCCAGGCTGGGCTGGGGGGGGCTGCGGCTTGGCCATGCGTACTGTAGGCCCCTCCTCCTGGCGGGTGTGGCCATGGGTAGGCAGGGGTTAAGGCTCCCGCTAACCTTGAGCTCACAGCTCTGCGCAGGGACAGCTGAGCTGGGCTGAGGTTGGAGGGAGGGTGGGGAGGTGCCGGGCGGCCAGGAGGGAGGAGGCAAGGAGGGCGGTGAGCCCAGTTGGTGCAGTGGCCGGGAGTTGCCCTGGTCCCCAGGCTGGTGCGGCTGAGGGCGGTCCTGTAGGCAGGGCAGGCGCTGGTCTGGTCTCTGGGCGCTCCCCCTTGCGCCCTCCACACAGGGAGGGGACTGTCCAGCCTTGGAGCAGCCGGGTCCTGGCGCACGAAGGGCAGTGCTGGCAGCTGTGGTTGGCGGCCATGGAGCCGTCGGGCAGCCTGTTTCCCTCCCTGGTGGTTGTGGGCCATGTTGTCACCCTGGCCGCTGTGTGGCATTGGTGCAGGGGGCGTCAACAGGCGCAGGACGAGCAAGGTAAGCATTGCTTGCTGCTACCGCCTCAGCCACTGTCACTGGCCACCGCCCCTGCCAGGGAGCTGGGGGCGGGGCAGAGGCGGAGGGGCCGCCTCCCTCCCACCCCTTGAGTTTCCCTGCACCCTCCTCTTCCTGTCTCTGAGCTAAACAATTGGAGGCGAGTGTTTGAGAAAGCTGTGTAGGCCCCCTGCCCCTACCCTGCCTCGAAGACCCTGCCTGCTTGCCAGGGTAGGGCAAGGCTTTGCGGCTGTGCTCAGCCTGGAGCTGTACCCGGCAGTTGCATGGAAGGAGAGGTTGGGACTGGGCTCCACTGGGGAGCCTGGGCAGTGCAGGAGCGTCCCCTCCTGAAGGGAGGGCCCTCCCAGCTGCCACAGCAGGGACAGGTGAGCCCAAGTGGCTGTCCTGGGCAGGACTGAGGTGGGCGTTATCTCCTCACCCACAGAGTGTGGTGTGGAGCTGCACAGAGGGGAGGCAGGTGCCACGTGCCCTCAGGTAGGGCTAGGACCATATTCAGGGCAGGCAGCCAGGCTGTACTCTGCCCTCCCAGCACAAAGTCACCAGCTTCTGGGCCATCGCCTGAGGCAGAGGCAGCAGCTGTGTCCTGCACAGGATGGGGTGGAGCCTGGGGTGGGGCTGGGGATTGGGCAGTTCTGTGCCTGGGCTTCTGGCCAGAGGGACTGCCCTAATGGGGACACCAGCCACACCTCAGACAGGGACTAGCCTGTTAGGGGGGGGAAGCTGACCAGGGCTGCCCCCTAATGGGCCTGCTCAGTCTCTGCCTCTTGTGGTAGATCCCTGGACTTGAGATCTGAGTTAGGATGGGGCTTCTAGGCGTGGCCTGGGGGCTCCTGGGAGCAGCTGGTGACTCAGCTGCAGGGATGGAGCATTCAATAAAATGCTTGGGCTGAGGGCTGAGGGCTGAGGGCTTCTTCTCCCTCAGATTGTTCTGTTTGGGGACCAGACTCTGTCCTTCCCTTCATCAGCCCACCTCTTTCCCGTCTGCATGTGGGACGGGAGCTCCCCTCTCAGCCTGCTCGCTGCCCCCACCTGGTGATACCAGGCTTACAGGCCTGGGTCTTGTTCTTGACTGTTTTTTACCCACCGCCTGCGCACCATCCCCCACCTTCCTTCTGGTGGCCGCAGCCCCTACCGCACATCCCGCTGGGAGTGGCCCTCTTGCAGACGTCAGTCTAGGGGAGTTTCCCAGTGTGTGTATCCCCCGGGGCTCCCCTCCCAGGAAGCCCGGGCCCCAGACAACCCCTAGGCTGCTTTGTCCTATGGCAGCCTCCCACCTGACCCTGGGGCTGAGTGGCTTCTCTCCCAGGGTTGGGGCAGGGCTTCCTGGCCTACGCTGGGCGGAGCCACCCCGCTAGGGGCAGGTTCTTCTGGTCTGGGCCTCCCTCTCACCGTGGTCGGCGGAGGATGTGGAGAGCAGCCTCGCAGCCTGGGCTGGAAGCAGAGCCACCTTGCTGTCTGTGGGTGACCCCAGGCCACCTGGGGCTCGTGGCTCTGCAGGCATGTGGGAGGTGGGGGGCGCCTTTGCCTCACAGAGAGAGGTCCTGCTGGAGCGGCCGTGCTGGCTGGATGGGGGCTGCGAGCGGACCCGCAGGGGCTACCTCTACCAGCAGCTGTGCTGCATAGGTGGGTGCGGCCACAAGGGTTGGTGGCACAGGACCTGTAACCTCATCTGGTCAGGCCGGGTCTCTGCTAGGAACTGCTGCCTGGGCTGGGATGAGGGTGGTGCCTGGCCCAGGTGCAGCCCCGCCTCCGCCTCCGCCGGAAACACCTGGGGAGTGAGGCCCAGTGGTGTCCCCGGCCCACTAATTTGTCTCTTGAGAAGAGGCTGGGGGAGGGGCGGGGCTGGGGGAGGGGCAGGGCCGGCCCACCCCCAGCTGCTCCCTGCCAGCCTTGGCTTTGGCCTTGTTCTCCAGCCAGGCGTGGGCAGGAGGGAGGAGCAAGGGAGGGAGGCAGGCGCTGGGCTCTCCAACTTTTGCTGACTTGCAGCTCTCCTTGGCCAGCGGGATTCCCTTCCCAGTCTTGGGCATTTCCCTGGCAGGACCAGATCTTTACTAGCCATAGGGCATCCAGCTTTAGTTTCTACATCTGTGAAAAAAGCAGAGGAATGCTTCTCCTCAGAGGGCCGTGGGCAGCTTCTGTCCCCTAAGGGACACTGTGCTAGTAGCTGAGGGTTAGCTGCCTGGACTGTACAGGAGTCAGTCAGATGTGCAGGAGCAGCAGTGCTAGGGGTGTCTGGGGCAGCACAGACAGAGATGGCAGGGCCAGGTGAGGTGTATGGCAGTGTTGGAGGAGGGGGCGTGGCCTGGCTGGGCGAGATGGGGGCCGGCCAACCTGCGAGCAGTTGCCTATTGGTTTGAGGGTCTGAATAGGATGGACTGGAGAAGGGGCAAGGAGCAGGCAGGCCTGGGAGGGGAGGGGTCACGAGGGAGGAGGAGCTCAGGGGAAGGAGGCACCAGAGGCAGGAAGGCTTCGAGTGGGGAGGGGTGCTGGAGCTAGGCTTGGGGAAGTGGGGCCCCAGTCCTGCCCTGGGTATCCTTGGAGGCCCTAGTGGCAGACTAGGCTGGAGAAGGGGATTGGTGGGGGCCTAGGGTGGGGGCCCACATGCCTCTCCAACCCTAGGCCCAGGCTCCTCCAGATTCTGGCAGTTCCTGGAGTTCCCCATGCCCACCACCCCATTCCCAGGAGCCTGTGGTATGTGCCCCTTAAGCAGAATGGCAGCCCCACTCCTGCAAGGTGCCCCCCACCCTGCCCCTATCAACACCCCTGCACTGCTGGGCCCTCTGTTAGCCTGCATACAGCAGGGGCCTCTGAAGAGTCAGGCAGGCTTCTACCACTCCAAACCTGGGGAGGGGCAGGTGGGTGAGTGTGGGTGTGAGATGTTCTAGAGCACCCTGGGAACACTGACCAGTGTGGGGTCAGATTTGAGATTGTGGAGGGCCTCAGGAGGGTATAAACTGGAGTCTGGTGGGATTTAGGGGGCTACTGGGCTGCACAGGGGGCAGAGCAAAGCCGGGGGTCTCCCTGAATCTCAGGCCAGGCTGAGTCCAGGCTTGGAGATGGAGTATGTTCAGCGGTGGGGGTAGCTGTAAGATGTTTGGGGCTGTGCCCTAGGCATGGGGGGTGGGGCTTTAACCACCTCTGCCTGGCTTGGGAGGCAGTAGGGATGGGGTGGGGTGAGCTTTTCCTGGAACTCAGGCCCGAGGCCTGAGAGCACTGTGGCAAGGGGGGCAGTCCTTCAGCACCTCACAGCTGGATCACATCAAGCTAGATGCACATACTGGAAAATTCTTGTGGTTTGGGATGGTGCATTTTTTCCTATGGTGGTCGGGTGGGCTGGGTGGTCCTAGATGCTGGCCATAGGCCACGGACCTGAGGAGCCAGAGGCCCCATCAGGGCAGGCCCATCAGTCACTGGCGCCCTTGGTGCCCTTTGCCCAGGTCTTCCACCTTTATAGCCCTGAGCAGCTGCTATCTGCAAGCCCCACCCGACTGCGAGCAGCCCCCATGTCCTGCCCCAGGTGTGGCTTCCTTTCTAGTGAGTCACAGTGCCTGGGCCCCCCTCCCCAGCCCTGACTCACTGGCTGGGTCCCCCTCCACCCCCAGCGTCACCCCCCCCATGTGTGGAAGTGTCCCTGCAGCTGGGCGGTCCTGCCTCTGTGAGTCAGTGCGTAGCTATGCACCCCTTCCCTGAGGTGTGCTGCCTGGTCAGCCTGGGCTTGGGGTGGGCTCTGCAGGCAGGCTTTGCTCCAGGGCATGGCTGGTGGGTAGCTGGGAGGGGCTGGCCTGGCATAGGACCCCTGTGGCTGGGAGCAGTGGCCGAGGAGCTTGGCAGGGGTGGGGGCTACAGGGTAGGGTGTGGTCTTTTCTTAGTGCAGGTCTATGAGGAGGTGTGGTTTAGAGCAGCCACAGGAAACAGAGAGGTGTGGCCTTGAAGCCCGGCCCCAGCCCTGCTCAGGCACCAGCCCTAGGTGATGGGGGCCCCTCCCCATGATGGGGGATCCTTCTGGGTGGTTGTGGGGATGGTGTGCATTCCTTTGCGGTCCTGGCACCAGTCCGTGTAATGAAGTACCATGCTCCCCTGCATCCCCAGGTGCCATCCCCCAGGGCTGCGGTAGGCACAGTGGGTGAGGAAACCCCCGTTTCCTGTTTCTGGGGCCGAGGGTGTGGCTGTGGGGGAGGAGCTGCCTTCCTCCTTCCCGCTGGGACACTCCTCTCTGGCCGGCAGGGTGGGGCTGGGGGTGGGACGGCCGCCTGCTGGGGAGTACTGCAGGCAGGGAGTGTCCACACCGACTCTGAGCTGAGCCGGTGCCGAGGGATCATCCCGTGCAGCCATAGCCGCCTGTGTGCCACTCAGGGCTGCCTAGCATTGAGGGCAGAGGAACAGGGCAGCTGAGGGGCGGGGCAGCACCATGTCCCAGCACCAGCTCCGTGTGCCTGAGCCCGAGGGCCTGGGTCGCAAGAGAACCAGCTCGGAGGACAACCTCTACCTGGCTGTGCTCAGGGCCTCGGAGGGCAAGAAAGGTAGCGGGCACTCCCTGCTGTATAGGGCGGGCCTCTGTAGCAGCAGCTGCTTCCGGTGGCAGGAAGCCTTGGCAGCATGTGGGGGTGGGGGTCCAGACTCTGAGGTGGGGGGACGCTAGGGGGTCAGCCACCCATGCCCAGTGTGGATTGGGCTCCCCAGCGTCCACAAGGCCATCCAGGGTGTTTGAGCCTTAGCTGTAGGGCCAGGGCAGACTGAGGGGCTCTCTCCGCCCACCCTGGGGAAGGCCCACTGCCCTGTTGGGAGAACACAGCTTTCCCTGAACTCCCCGGCTCTGCTGCACCTCTGCCTAGGTCGCAGAGGCAGCGTGTTGCAGAGCAGGCTGGGACTTGTGCAATCTGGGCATGGCTCTGGACCCTCCCCTCTCTGAGGGGAGACAGTGGAGGATTGAGCAGCAGGCCTCCCTGTGCCTGAGCTCCTGCTTGGACCAGAGCTGGCCAGGCCAGGAACCAGGGTCTCTGCTGTCCTGGCAGGGCAGTGGGCCGAGGGGAGGGCTGGTTCTCTGTGGGATCTCAGGGAGGCTTTGGGGGCTTCCTCAAGTGGGATCTGGCCAGCCAGGCCTCTGTGTCTGCACAGTGGTTGCCTCTAGGGCTTCTCTGGGCTTGTCCCAGGCCCTGGGTAAACTGGCCTTATCCCCCACCCAGATGAGCGGGACCGTGTGCAGAAGAAAACCTTCACCAAGTGGGTCAACAAGCACCTCATCAAGGTCAGTGGCGTGTGCTCAGGAGCCTGTCCTGAGGCAGAGGAGGCTGGGGGTCAGGGAGGAGGGTAACCCTACCCGCCCCATGGTTGTCCTCACCCTGCCCTCACTCTGCCTTTCATCTCTGAAACCTGTCATTTCTGTCCTCTCTCCTCCTCATGCTTGCTCCTGTCTCTTTACTACTACTCCTCTTCCTTCTCCTGGTCTCTCCTGGCTTCTCCGTAGCACTGGAGGGTAGAGGTAGGTGCTTCCAAGGGGCAGAGGCCGTGCTCTGTGCCCTGAGGGACTCAGACCCCATCTCTGCCCCTCTGGGGTTAGGGCCCAGCTCTGGGCTCTGCCCTCCAGGGCCTGTTGGTGGGTGTGGGGATCTGTGGTCAACCCAGCTCCTATTGTCCCTGCAGGCCCAGAGGCACATCAGTGATCTATATGAAGACCTCCGAGATGGCCACAATCTCATCTCCCTGCTGGAGGTCCTCTCGGGGGACAGCCTGGTGCGTGTGCCCCTGCCTCTCCACCTGGGCTCCCCTGCCTGCCCTCCCTCCTTGGGACCGTCTCCTGCCCACTCTGTGTCCAGCTCAGCCCCTCCTGCCTTCTCCTGGGGAGCAGGCTGGCCTGCCCCACGGTGCCTGCCCATCCAGGGTGTTGGGGCATCGCAGCTGAGGGCTGGCCTAGGAGTGGCCACGACCCCCATGCCTTGGGCTGTTCGGACCCTTGCTGCCCTCCGCCTTGGAGCCCTGACACAGTAACCTCATGCTCTGCTCTGCTTTGGTTTCTCTGCTGCTTGGACTCTGATCCTTGACCTCTGCTCTTTACCCTTTGCCCTGCTCTGGCTGGGCAGCCGAGGGAGCGGGACGTAATCAGGAGCTTGCGCCTGGTGAGTGGTTGTGCCTGCTGGCCACAGCGGCACGTGGGCAACCCGAGACCGTGGAGCCCAGCTCACCCGGGGCTGGCGGCTAGTTTAGCTGACCCATGCCTGGCCCTTGGGTGGGCAGATGGCCGTGCATCAAGTTGCCTGCTGTGCTGCCTGGGGCTGGGCCTGGGACCCATCAGCAGCTGCCGTGGCTGCCACCGCCAGGCAGGAGGACCCTCCCTTACCGCCACTGCCCTCCACCCGCCGCTTCCTGACCGTGTCTCCTCCCCACCACCCTTCCTTCCTTTCTGGAGCCTGGGTTGCTGGACTTCCTAAGCCCCTGCTGGGCCTGGCCTAGACTCTAGGCTGGCGTCCTCCTTTTCCAAGCTGGAGAGGGTGCACCTAGGGTGTGGGAGGGGCTGCTGCCCCAGTCGCTGTAGTTGCTTTGGGGGGTACTAAGGGGTGGGGCCCAGGATATGCAGCTGCTATGTGGACGCTGACCATGCCATGCCTCCTCTCACAGCCCCGGGAGAAGGGCAGGATGCGCTTCCACAAGTTACAGAATGTCCAGATTGCCCTGGATTACCTCCGGCACCGCCAGGTAAGGCTGCCCACCTGGCCCCAGGCCCCTCATGCAGCCAGGTTTGCCCCGTGGGCCATGACTTAGAGGTCTTTGCTCACAGGTGAAGCTGGTGAACATCAGGAATGATGACATTGCTGATGGCAACCCCAAGCTGACCCTCGGCCTGATCTGGACAATTATTCTGCACTTCCAGGTAGAATGGTCACCCGCAGGAGTCTCCAGGGTTGCCGTGGGCTCCTGGGCTGGTGGGCTGGCCTGGTGGCACCTGGGCACCTTCCTGCCAGCCCTAGCCCTTGGCTGGCTCCGTGGCCTGAGGGCCTAGGCCTCTCTCCAAGCCTATTCTGTGCCCTCTGGCCCTGGCTGGGCAGGGCCTGGAGACTCCCTGTGGAGGAATGTGTTCTCTGCTGCCTGCCCTGGGGAAACTTCTGGAGCACCATAGGCTGTACCGGCTGACTCACCCATTGACCGTCCCGGCTGCACAGGAAGCCACAAATCTGAAAGCTGGGCAGGCAGAGCCTGGCTGGCACGGTAGCTGAGTCACATGGGCCAACAGGATGACAGACAGCAGGGCAGGCAGGCTGCCAGGCCCACACGCCATTCACAGTCCCCAGGGTCCTACCCCCAGCAAGCGGAGAGGGGCTTTCCTAGGCCTTGGGGTTCTGGGCCTGCACCTGCTCTTCTTGTGCCCACTCTCCACCATCTCTATGCCAGCCTCTGGGGGCATAGGGTGCATCCCAAGCCTCCTCAGTCAAGGTGGTGGCGGTGGGGCTCCGACTTACTTTGTGGCCAGTGGCTGGCTGGAGTGGCCTGGGCTTGTGGCCCTGAGATATAGCTGGTCCTAGCTACATCTCCCCCAGGGGCAGAGCCCTGGGAACCCTGCGCAGCCCAGCCAGGTGCTGAGCCACCCGCCCTCATGCATGTGGTCATGGGCATTGGGCAGGTCAGACAGCTGGGCTGAATGCTCCCTCCTGTCCACTGCATGGGGCAGATCTCGGACATCCAGGTGAGCGGGCAGTCGGAGGACATGACAGCCAAGGAGAAGCTGCTGCTGTGGTCACAGCGCATGGTAGAGGGCTACCAGGGCCTGCGCTGTGACAACTTCACTTCCAGCTGGCGCGATGGCCGCCTCTTCAATGCCATCATCCACCGGCATAAGTATGTGGTGCTGGGGAGTGAAGGGCTGTGGGCCAGGGGCACCCCCAGGGCACCTCAGCTGGGCAACTTCAGACAAGTCAGGGCAGGGAGGGTGAGTGCCAGCCGCTTCTGGGTGGTGCAGGCCAGCAGGGCCCAGCCCCACCCTGGCGCCCGACCCACCTCCTCCTGGGCCCTTCAGAAGCACCGCTGCCTTCTCAAGGCCTTGGGCCACTACTTCTCATAGCCATGAGCATCTGTCCCATTTGGACAGCTCAGAAGGGGCCTGGCTGGCCAGTGCCCTGCACTGAGTGCACCATGCCTGTGCCCATGCCCACCACAGGCCCATGCTCATCGACATGAACAAGGTATACCGTCAGAGCAACCTGGAGAACCTGGACCAGGCCTTCTCTGTGGCAGAGCGGGACCTGGGAGTGACTCGGCTCCTGGACCCAGAGGGTGCGTGTCGCTGGCTCCTCCCTGTCCCTCTCTCCTCTACCAGACAAAGCCTCCTCTGACCCCCCACTCCCCTACAGATGTGGATGTGCCTCAGCCCGATGAGAAGTCCATCATCACCTACGTCTCATCCCTGTATGACGCCATGCCTCGAGTGCCAGATGCACAGGATGGGGTGAGGGCCAATGTGAGTGGTGGGCCTGGGGGGCAGGTGGGCCTCATGTCTTGACGGCCCCCAACAGGCCCTGACGACCACTTGCTCATGTGCTCGCAGGAGCTGCAGCTTCGCTGGCAGGAGTACCGGGAGCTGGTGCTGCTGCTGCTACAGTGGATCAGGCACCACACAGCTGCCTTTGAGGAGCACAAGTTCCCTTCCAGCTTTGAGGAGATTGAGGTGGGTCTGCCACTTGGGCAGGGGTTCTGGGCCTGCCTTGGGGGCTGGGCATGGTGCTGACACCCCTGTGCCCACAGATCTTGTGGTGCCAGTTCTTGAAGTTTAAGGAAACAGAGCTTCCAGCCAAGGAGGCAGACAAGAACCGGTCTAAGGGCATCTACCAGTCCCTGGAGGTGAGGGGGTATCCCCTCAGGAGGTGAGGGAATGTCCTGGGAGGCTCCTCTGAAGTTCAACTTGGCCTCGCCTTTTGAGCCTCTGGGACCAGGGCTGTCCCAGGTCTGGTGGGCTGGGGGCCCGAGGGCCCAGCACACCTACCACCACCCCCTGCAGTCTCAAGCCTGAGCTTGGCCCTGCCCACAGGCCGCGGTGCAGGCAGGCCAGCTCAAGGTGCCCCCTGGCTACCACCCGCTGGACGTGGAGAAGGAGTGGGGCAAGCTGCACGTGGCCATCCTGGAGAGGGAGAAGCAGCTCCGGAGCGAGTTTGAGAGGTTGGCCAGGGTGGGGGAGGCCCAGTGGGTGGGGCCCTGTGGTAGCAGGGGAGCCACCCGAGGGTGAGTCATTGCCTGGGGAGGAAACCCCCCCAGGCCAGGGAACTGAGCTGCTGCTAACCCGAGGGCCAGTGGGCGGGGGAGGCTGGAGCCGAGGGGAGCTGTACTCTGTGGCCAGGGAAGCTGGAGCAGGAGTGGGGCTGCGCTCTGTGGCCAGGGAGGGTGGTGGCTGACCCAACTTACAAGTGGGTCCCTGCGTGCCTTGGGCTGCAGGCTGGAGTGTCTTCAGCGCATAGTGAGCAAGTTGCAGATGGAGGCTGGACTGTGTGAGGAGCAGCTGAACCAGGCCGACGCCCTGCTGCAGTCGGTGAGGGGGAGGGATGGGGCTGGAATGGGCGGGAGGGAGGCAGGAGCCCTAGCCTGCCCCGCCCTGCAACCAAGGAGCCTGGCAGGGGCTGGCCAGGCAGGGGCGGGCTTTAGGGTGGGGAAGCCTGAGCTCCTCCCTCTTGGTGTGCAGCCAACTTTCACTGCAGGCTTTGGGCAGAGTTGGCTTCTGGGCACCAAGCAGTCCCCCTCCTATACAGTGGCTTGGTGTTAGGGAGGGGTTGGTGGGGGAAGGACCCAGACCTTCTGTCGGCTGAGTGCCTGTGGGGCCCAGCATGCACAGGGCTTTGTGGCCTGGGCAGAAGCTTGTTGTGGGAGGAGGAGGGAAGTCATGGACAAGGCCACAAGGCATCTTAGTCCTTGGACCTAGCAGAATTCCTGTGGACTTGTTCCCAATCCTGCAGAGAGCTAGAGGGTAGATTTGGTCAGAAGTGCATGTCAGGGTCGGTAGGGAGGGCAGGCAAGGACGGGGATTGGGAGCAGCAAGCCAGCTGAGGGCTGGGACTTGGGCTGGGCAGGTGAGTGAGGGCAGCTACCTTGGCCGAGGCCCCTGTGGGATCAGGAGGTGGGTCAGCTGGGCTCTGTGTCACAGATAACCACCTTGCAGGATGTCCGGCTACTGGCCACAGGCAAAGTGCCACAGCGCGCGGGAGAGGTGGAACGGGACCTGGACAAGGCAGATGGCATGATCCGGCTGCTATTCAATGATGTGCAGACCCTCAAGGATGGACGGCACCCACAGGGCGAGCAGATGTACCGCAGGTGGGGCCCACCCTCACCCATCCCGGGGTGCCCTGGGTATGGGCAGCCTGAGGCCTGGCTGACCCCCTCCCTGACTCTGCTGCCCCAGGGTGTACCGCCTG
This sequence comes from Lemur catta, assembly GCF_020740605.2. Taxonomy (NCBI): domain Eukaryota; kingdom Metazoa; phylum Chordata; class Mammalia; order Primates; family Lemuridae; genus Lemur; species Lemur catta. The sequence continues at coordinate 23,325,906 of NC_059136.1, forward strand.
CACGAACGCCTGGTGGCCATTCGCACCGAGTACAACCTCCGGCTGAAGGCAGGCGTGGCTGCCCCTGTGACCCAGGTGACCCAGGTGACGCTGCAGAGTGTGCAGAGGCGCCCTGAGCTCGAGGATTCCACCCTGCGCTACCTGCAGGACTTGCTGGCCTGGGTGGAGGAGAACCAGCGACGGGTGGATGGTGCTGAGTGGGGTGTGGACCTGCCTAGCGTGGAGGCACAGCTGGGTGGCCACCGTGGCCTGCATCAGTCCATCGAGGAATTCCGGGCCAAAATCGAGCGGGCGCGGAGTGATGAGGTGAGTGGCACCCAAGGAGTGGGCAGTGGGTGGGGGCCAGGCCCTGGCCACTGTGGGCCTCAGTCCTCTTGTCTCTTGCAGGGCCAGCTCTCCCCTGCCACCCGGGGTGCCTACCGTGACTGCCTCGGCCGGCTGGACCTGCAGTATGCCAAGCTGCTGGTGAGTGGGGGGGCAGGGCAGGGGCTGGGCGAGGTGGGCAGGCTGTGGCCTGTTGACACACACCTGCCTGCCCACAGAACTCCTCCAAGGCCCGCCTCCGGTGCCTGGAGAGCCTGCATAACTTTGTGGTGGCAGCCACCAAGGAGCTGATGTGGCTAAACGAGAAGGAAGAGGAGGAGGTGGCCTTTGACTGGAGTGAGCGCAATGCCAACATGGTTGCCAAGAAGGAGAGCTACTCGGTGAGGCAGGCAGTGGCCTTCTAGAACTCTCCCATGACCACCCCACCTGTTCCTGTGGTTGTCCCCCAAGGGTGGGAGCACCTCAGGTGGTGGCTGGTCAGGTCCAGCTCCAGAATCCACAGACACCAATATGGGACTCAAGTCAAATTTGCTGGGAGACTGGCAGACCCCGGCGTAGCCCGACACTGTCCCTGAGACTCTCTGCCCTTTTGCCAGGCCCTGATGCGTGAGCTGGAGCTGAAGGAAAAGAAAATCAAGGAGCTCCAGAATACTGGCGACCGGCTGCTGCGGGAGGACCACCCTGCTCGGCCCACAGTAGAGGTGGGGCAGGGCTGTGGGGACCACCCTGGGCCCTGGGGGTGGGATGGGGCCTGACAAGGACCTTGCTGTCTTGCAGTCCTTCCAGGCTGCCCTGCAGACCCAGTGGAGCTGGATGCTACAGTTGTGCTGCTGCATCGAGGCGCACCTGAAGGAGAACACCGCCTACTTCCAGGTGAGAGCAGGAGACCCCCCCCACCCCACACAGCTCAGCTGCAGCCTTGGAGCAACCCCTGGACCCCCATGGCAGACATGTGGCCCCTGACTAATAGCTTCCTGTCTGTCCAGATGCTGCCAGCTGCTTCCTGAACTCTGTCCCACTGGGCTTGGAGTTCTCCCCGGGCCTCCCAGGGGGTTCATTGTCCCTTGCCTCAGGCCTCACCCCTTAGGCCTACACTGAGGCAGCTCTGGCCTGGGGCTCCTGGCCCAGGCAGCCTGGCATAACCCCCTTCCATCACCCTAGTTTTTCTCAGATGTGCGGGAGGCTGAGGAGCAGTTGCAGAAGCTGCAGGAGACGCTGCGCAGGAAGTACAGCTGCGACCGCTCCATCACCGTCACCCGGCTCGAGGACCTGCTGCAGGATGCCCAGGTGAGGCAGACTCGGTGCAGGAGTGCAGGGAGAGAGTCTGGCCTGGGGTTTGGGCTGCATGGTACTCTGGGGGTGGGAGCAGCCAGAGGGGCCAGCAGGGGTTGGGGATGCATGATGGGGGGCATAGAGGCCACTGAGTGTAGGGGAGACAAGGTGTGGGTATATAGGGAGTAGCTGGCCGCAGCCGATATGAATCCCTGACCCCTGGAGCCCACGGAGCAAACAGAGGCTTGAAGTCAGCTGCCGTCACCAGCCCTTTTATCATAGATGAGTGCAGTGGCCTTCTGGCCTGCAGCAGACACAGTCTGAGGGCTGTGAAGAGCGGAGGAGTGGCTGGGCACCCAGGAGGGCAGAGCATGCTTGGTGGGGGGGTGATGGAGGGAAGAAGGGATGGGACACTGGACAGGTTCCTGTGGTCGGCAGGGGCTGGGAGAGGGCAGGAGAGGTGTAGATAGCTCCAGGGTGGACTCTGACCCACAGCCTGGGCAGTCCTTGATGGGGTTTGCCTCGCACAGAGGGGTTGGATGGGGGAGGCAGGTGACCTGCCGCCTGAAGGGGAGGTGGGAGGCGAGAGAACACTGTAGGGGCTGGTGCATAGCCAGGCTGTACTCTGGGTCCTGGAGGACATAGTGGGTAGTCTGGGGCACAGGAGGGCACCCAGTCCTGATTAGGAGAGAAGAGAGTGGGTGAAGTCTGCTGGGCTTGTCTCAGCCACACCTGTTGCCTCCAAGTGCCTCCCGACCCCAGAGTACCAGGAAGTCCCCATAGACTTGTCCTGGGGGTGCTGGACATGTCTGCGCTTCACTGTGGCAGGCCCGTGGGTCTTCATGGCCTTCACCCAGATGTCCCCTGTGTCTGGATGCGGCCATGTCGACCTGAGCTGCCCCTCTCCCACAGGATGAGAAGGAGCAGGTGAACGAGTACAAGGGCCACCTCGCAGGCCTGGCCAGGAGAGCCAAGGCTATTGTGCAGCTGAAGCCCCGCAATCCAGCCTACCCTGTGCGGGGCCACGTGCCCCTGCTGGCTGTGTGTGACTACAAGCAGGTGGAGGTGAGGGCTGGGCCAGGGGTCACATGGGAGGAGCATGGCCAGGCAGGGCACAGGTGTGGCCACATCGTTACTGATTCTGACTGTCCCAGGTGACCGTGCACAAGGGTGATGAATGCCAACTGGTGGGCCCTGCACAGCTGTCCCACTGGAAGGTGCTTAGCAGCTCTGGCAATGAGGCTGCTGTGCCCTCTGTGTGCTTCCTCGTGCCGCCACCCAACCAGGAGGCCCAGGAGGCCGTCACCAGGTGGGTGGTCCAGGGTCCAGCAGCTGGAGGGGTGGGCAGCAGGCAGGCCCCAGACACCCTGACTGTGTCCTGACTTGCCAGGCTGGAGGCCCAGCACCAGGCCTTGGTTGCATTGTGGCACCAGCTGCACGTGGACCTGCGGAGCCTTCTGGCGTGGCAGAACCTCAGCCGAGATGTGCAGCTCATCCGCTCCTGGTCCCTGGTCACGGTATGACTGCCCACTGGCCGCGGGCTCTCTGAATGGGAGGAGGGGACCAGCCTGCCTCACCCTGTGCTCAGCCCATGTCCTGTCCCCAGTTCCGCACGCTGAAGCCAGAAGAGCAGCGCCAAGCCCTGCGCAACCTGGAGCTGCACTACCAGGCCTTCCTGCGGGACAGCCAGGATGCTGGTGGCTTTGGGCCTGAGGACCGGTTGATAGCCGAGCGCGAGTATGGCTCCTGCAGCCGCCACTACCAGCAGCTGCTACAGAGCCTGGAGCAAGGTATGGGGCGAGCAGGGCCTGGCAGCGCGGGTGGCTGGCTATGGGCTGGGCAACTGAGTAACCAGGATGTGCCCCCAGGTGAGCAGGAGGAGTCTCGCTGTCAGCGCTGCATCTCAGAGCTCAAGGACATCCGACTGCAGCTGGAGGCCTGGGAGACTCGCACTGTGCACCGCCTGCGGTTGCCACTAGATAAAGAGCCAGCCCGGGAATGTGCCCAGCGCATCGCTGAGCAGCAGGCAGGCACCTCCCCTCCCCTGTCTCTGTCCCTTTCCAGCCCCACCTCCCTCCCTGGGCCTTCTAAGGGTGCTGTGCTAGGTCTGGGGGTCAGCATGGCCCTGCTTGGTCTCTCTGCAGAAAGCACAGGCTGAAGTGGAGGGGCTGGGCAAGGGGGTTGCCCGGCTCTCCTCGGAGGCCGAGAAGGTCCTGGCCCTGCCTGAGCCATCGCCGGCTGCCCCCACTCTGCGCTCGGAGCTGGAGCTGACACTCGGCAAGCTGGAGCAGGTGCGCAGCCTGTCTGCCATCTACCTGGAGAAGTGAGTGAACCTGTCTGTGAGGGGCTGGTCACGCTACGGTGAGGGCTGTGACCACAGGAGCATTCTGAGCAGAGGAAGGAGGGGCACAAGGGGATGAGGGCTACTGGGTTAAGGGCTGTAGAGGGATCTGGCCAGGGGACGGCTGCGGAGGTGGCAAGAAGAATTCAAGTCCTGAGGTGTTTCAGAGACAATACCCTTGGGACTTGCTGATGATTGGATGGGGCATGAAGGAGGAGGAGGAGGGCAGGAGCTGTTCACTGAGGTCAGGGGCTGATGGAGCCAGGACCTGGGGATCCCAACCTATGGGAAGTCGGGGCAGCCAGCCCAGGCGGGAGACAGGGAGTTTAGGTGGTGGACAGAAAGGAGTGCTAAGGAGGAAAGAGCCAAGGAAGCACCACCCCAGCCTCAGCATTGGGAGGTCAGGAGGAGGAGGGTAGTTGGGGTGGCCCAGGCCAGAGAGGTTCTGAGGGGGGAGGGCTTGGCCTGAGGGCAGGGGTGGCCTCAAGAGAGGGTCTTCTTGGTGGAAGGTGGGCATGGAGACCTGCAAGGAGTAGGTGGGAGTGGAAATAGTAGGTGAGACACTGGAGGGCAGGATGTGAGAGGCCCCCAGCGCCAGGGTCTGTCTGGGCATTGCCCCCAGCATCTTCCCCTGGTCACAGAGCCCTCACCAGGTCTGCCCTTCTCCTGCCTGCTGGTGCCCAGCCACAGAGCCTCTTCTATCCTTTCTTTGCTGCTTATTTCAGCAAATTTTAATTCAGAGGCATAAAAAATACCTTCACGTGGATCCACTTTCAGTAGAGTAGTAAGAAATCTTTCTCCACCCTATTTCTCATCTGTCCCATTCCTGCCTTGCCCCTCAGGGGCTTCTGGCATATATTTGTTGTTTTTTTTTTTTTTCCCCCGGAGACAGTCTCACTCTGTTGCCTGGGCTAGAGTGCCATGGCATCAGCCTAGCTCACGGCAACCTCAAACTCCTGGACTCAAGCAATCCTTCTGCCTCAGTCTCCCAAGTAGCTGGGAATACAGACATGTGCTACCATACCGGGCTAATTTTTTCTATATATTTTTAGTTGTCCATGTAATTTCTTTCTATTTTTAGTAGAGACGGAGTCTCGCTCTTGCTCAGACTGGTCTCGAACTCCTGAGCTCAAACGATCCACCTGCCTTGGCCTCCCAGAGTGCTAGGATTACAGGCGTGAGCCACCACACCTGGCCCTTCTGCCATGTATTTCTAATGTATTATTTCTTAGGCTCCTATATTGCAAACAGTACGTCCGCCCTTCACCCACAAATACTAACTGATGTTTGAGAGAAATGTCGCTGTCTGGTACAGGCTGCCATTCCCCTGGGTACCCCTCACCCAGTCTTGGGCTGGAAGGCTAATCACTACATCCCTAGGCCCTGTGGGCATCAGGATGCTGCAGGAATGCAGCCTGTGGGCTCCACTTGCCTCAGGGCCTTGGAGTCTGCTGTTCCTAGCCATGTGACCTCCCTCCAGGTCTTTGGGCTAGAGCTTAAACCACCTTCTCCCCACATGTCTGTTTTTCTCCCTGAAGCCTGTGAACACAAGGGTCAGCTGACCCTCAGGGCTTTGGCTGGTCAGGTCTGGGCTGGGCAGGCAGCACTCACCAGGAACCTAGGCTCTGGTTCCATCACTTTGGGCCTGGCTCTGAGCTGTGCTCTCTTTCAGGCTCAAGACCATCAGCCTGGTGATCCGCAGCACACAGGGGGCAGAGGAGGTGCTCAGAGCCCACGAGGGGCAGCTCAAGGAGGCCCAGGCTGTGCCTGCCACCACTGCAGAGCTTGAGGCGACCAAGGCTGCACTGAAGGTACTGTTGCAGGGCTGGTGCCTTGCCAGGGGCGGAGAGACAGTGGGACCCAGCTAAAACGGCACCCTCCTCTCCTGTCCCCAACAGAAGCTACGGGCCCAGGCAGAGGCGCAGCAGCCTGTGTTTGACGCTGTGCGGGATGAGCTGCGGGGGGCACAGGAGGTGGGTGAGCGGCTGCAGCAGCAGCACAGCGAGCGGGATGTGGAGGTAGAGCGCTGGCGGGAGCGGGTCACCCAGCTGCTGGAGCGCTGGCAGGCTGTGCTGGCCCAGATCGACGTGCGGCAGCGTGAACTTGAGCAGCTGGGCCGTCAGCTGCGTTACTACCGTGAGAGTGCGGACCCGCTGGGTGCCTGGCTACAGGACGCCCGTCAGCGGCAGGAGCAGATCCAGGCCATGCCGCTGGCTGACAGCCGGGCTGTGAGGGAGCAGTTGCGGCAGGAGAAGGTGGGCCAGGGTCAGTGGGGTCGGGGGCAGTAGGGCACACCCTGTAGCCACTGTGCTGACCACCTTACCCCTCAGGCCCTGCTGGAGGAGATTGAGCGACACAGCGAGAAAGTCGAGGAGTGCCAGAGGTTTGCGAAGCAGTACATCAATGCCATCAAGGTGAGCCTCCAGCCTCCTGCTGTGCTGGCCAACCCCCATTTCCAGGGACACTTGCGGGGTCAGTGGGCATAGGACTCTGCAGTGCCTCCTGAGCCTGGGCCACGCCGGGGAAAGCCGGTGGGTAGGTGTGGAGGCTGGGCACAGGCAGCCAGAGGACAGAGCTGCTGGCTGACCACAGTGTGTACCCACAGGACTACGAGCTCCAGCTGGTCACATACAAGGTGCAGCTTGAGCCAGTGGCCTCCCCAGCCAAGAAGCCCAAGGTCCAGTCTGGATCAGAGAGCGTCATCCAAGAGGTAGGGTGGGAGTGGGCTGAGCCTGGCCTGGTGAGGGGCTGGGTGGGCCTTGTGGAGGTGTGGCTCTCAACAGGGCTGACCCTGGCTGTGCCCCCTACCCCCCAGTATGTGGACCTGCGCACACGCTACAGCGAGCTGACCACACTCACGAGCCAATATATCAAATTCATCAGCGAGACTCTGCGGCGCATGGAGGAGGAGGAGGTATGGTCACGTTTGGTGGGGCCGGGTAGGGGTGGGGAGGGTCTTGCCACCTGCCCCTACAAATGCAGCCAAGGGAGCTGTCTGAGATCACTTACTGCAGCCCCCTCACTCCCCTTCTGCCTGGTGCTATCCAGCACCCCTTGCCCCCCAGCACGGCCCACCCCAGGCTGCCCCCCCTTGGCCTGGCACTGTGCTGCTCTCCCCATGGTGGCTGGTGCCTCCTTTCTCCTCTGTTTTGGCGAGTGTCCTTCGCCAGCATCCCATTGGCTCTTGTGTGCGTTCTTCCTGGGGCTTCTGTATTGGTCTCCACACTTGGCCCTTTGCTCTGGGAAGAGTCGGTGGCGGGGCATTAGGTCATGGGGGCCAGGAAGTGGTGCCCATCTGTTCAGTTCCTTCCTGCCTCTCAGCTGCCCCTGCAGTTTGGGCTGCCTGTGGCCCTGTCTCCTCTCTGTTCGAAGCTGCTGGCTGGAAAGTCCCTCTTGTGAGCTGTACTGCTGTGCCCACTCCGGCCACTCTGCCCTGCCCCAGCCAACCCCACTGGGCTTTGGGAATGGCCCCTGACTGGAGAGAGGGGCTCTGCGGTGGGTGCCAGGCCCGCTGGCCTCCAGCAGAGCTCAGGCACGGCTGTGTGGTAGGCACAGCTCACAGACCCTACGAGCCTCCTGCTTTGCTCTCTCTTTCTCCCCCCATCCGTTTGTCTGTCTCCGTCGCCTGTCTGCGGGGAAGAGGGGAGGACACCTAGGCCTCCTTCCCCAGGCTGGTGAGCACGGTGGGGCTGGCTGCGCTCGCTGCCCGAGTGCCCTGGGCGGGTGCACGCTGTCTCCTTGGCCGGGCTGGGACCTCTGTCCTCTCTGATCCCCCTGCATTGCGCTGTCCAAGTGAACTGTGGTAGTGCTGTGTCCTGTGAGCACCTGGCACCTGCCCCATGCTCACGCTCTCTCTGGTTCTCTTCCTCTCTCTGCCGCGGCCTCAGAGGCTGGCTGAGCAGCAGCGGGCAGAGGAGCGGGAGCGGCTGGCCGAGGTGGAGGCTGCGCTGGAGAAGCAGCGGCAGCTGGCTGAGGCACACGCCCAGGCAAAGGCTCAGGCAGAGCGGGAGGCACAGGAGCTGCAGCAGCGCATGCAGGAGGAGGTGGTACGGCGGGAGGAGGCGGCGGTGGATGCGCAGCAGCAGAAGCGTAGCATCCAGGAGGAGCTGCAGCATCTGCGGCAGAGCTCGGAGGCAGAGATCCAGGCCAAGGCCCAGCAGGTGGAGGCGGCTGAACGTAGCCAGCTGCGCATCGAGGAGGAGATCCGCATTGTGCGCCTGCAGCTGGAGGCAACTGAGCGCCAGCGCAGTGGGGCAGAGGGGGAGCTGCAAGCACTGCGCGCGCGGGCAGAAGAAGCTGAGGCGCAGAAGCGGCAGGCACAGGAGGAGGCCGAGCGCTTGCGGAAGCAGGTGCAGGACGAGAGCCAACGCAAGCGGCAGGCAGAGGCAGAGCTGGCCCTGCGCGTGAAGGCCGAGGCTGAGGCAGCTCGAGAGAAGCAGCGGGCCCTGCAGGCACTGGAGGAGCTGCGGCTGCAGGCTGAGGAGGCAGAGCGGCGGCTGCGGCAGGCCGAGGCAGAGCGGGCACGCCAGGTACAGGTGGCCCTGGAGACAGCCCAGCGCAGCGCGGAGGTGGAGCTACAGAGCAAGCGTGCCTCCTTCGCAGAGAAGACAGCGCAGCTGGAGCGCACTCTGCAGGAGGAACACGTGGCAGTGGCACAGCTGCGGGAGGAGGCTGAACGGCGGGCGCAGCAGCAGGCAGAGGCTGAGCGTGCCCGCGAGGAGGCAGAGCGTGAGCTGGAGCGCTGGCAGCTGAAGGCCAATGAGGCGCTCAGGCTGCGGCTGCAGGCAGAGGAGGTGGCGCAGCAGAAGAGCCTGGCACAGGCTGAGGCTGAGAAGCAGAAAGAGGAGGCAGAGCGTGAGGCGCGGCGACGCGGGAAAGCGGAGGAGCAGGCCGTGCGCCAGCGGGAACTGGCCGAACAGGAGCTGGAGAAGCAGCGGCAGCTGGCAGAGGGCACTGCGCAGCAGCGCCTGGCCGCGGAGCAGGAGCTGATCCGGCTGCGGGCTGAGACAGAGCAGGGGGAGCAGCAGCGGCAGCTGTTGGAGGAGGAGCTTGCCCGGCTGCAGCGCGAGGTGGCCGCAGCCACGCAGAAGCGCCAGGAGTTGGAGGCCGAGCTGGCCAAGGTGAGGGCTGAGATGGAGGTGCTGCTGGCCAGCAAGGCACGGGCCGAGGAGGAGTCGCGCTCCACCAGTGAGAAGTCTAAGCAGAGACTGGAGGCTGAGGCCAGCCGGTTCCGTGAGCTGGCTGAGGAAGCTGCCCGCCTGCGTGCCCTGGCGGAGGAGGCCAAGCGGCAGCGGCAACTGGCTGAGGAGGATGCAGCACGGCAGCGGGCCGAGGCAGAGCGTGTGCTTGCCGAGAAGCTGGCTGCCATCAGTGAGGCCACGCGGCTTAAGACGGAGGCGGAGATCGCGCTCAAGGAGAAGGAGGCAGAGAATGAGCGCCTGCGACGGCTGGCAGAAGATGAGGCCTTCCAGCGGCGGCGGCTAGAGGAGCAGGCTGCGCAGCACAAGGCTGACATAGAGGAACGCCTGGCCCAGCTGCGTAAGGCATCGGAGAGTGAGCTGGAGCGGCAGAAGGGGTTGGTGGAGGACACACTGCGGCAGCGGCGGCAGGTAGAGGAAGAGATCCTGGCACTGAAGGCAAGCTTTGAGAAGGCAGCTGCTGGCAAGGCGGAGCTGGAGCTAGAGCTGGGGCGCATTCGCAGTAACGCTGAGGACACTCTGCGCAGCAAGGAACAGGCCGAGATGGAGGCTGCACGGCAGCGGCAGTTGGCAGCTGAGGAGGAACAGCGGCGCCGCGAGGCAGAGGAGCGCGTGCAAAAGAGCCTGGCGGCCGAGGAGGAAGCTGCACGGCAGCGCAGGACAGCACTGGAGGAAGTAGAGCGACTCAAAGCCAAGGTGGAAGAGGCGCGGCGCCTGCGGGAGCGAGCAGAACAGGAGTCAGCCCGGCAGCTGCAGCTAGCCCAGGAAGCTGCCCAGAAGCGACTGCAGGCAGAGGAGAAGGCTCATGCCTTCGCAGTGCAGCAGAAGGAGGAGGAGCTGCAGCAGACACTGCAGCAAGAGCAGAGCATGCTGGAGCGGCTGCGTAGTGAGGCTGAGACGGCGCGGCGAGCGGCCGAGGAGGCAGAGGCGGCACGAGAGCAGGCCGAGCGTGAGGCGGCACAGTCTCGGCGGCAGGTGGAAGAGGCCGAGCGGCTGAAGCAGTCAGCAGAGGAGCAGGCACAGGCCCGGGCACAGGCGCAGGCTGCTGCAGAGAAACTGCGCAAGGAGGCCGAGCAAGAAGCAGCACGGCGGGCACAGGCAGAACAGGCAGCCTTGCGGCAGAAGCAGGCAGCTGATGCAGAGATGGAGAAACACAAGAAGTTTGCTGAGCAGACGCTGCGACAGAAGGCACAGGTGGAGCAGGAACTAACGACACTGCGGCTGCAGCTGGAGGAGACCGACCACCAGAAGAGCCTCCTGGATGAAGAGCTGCAGCGGCTAAAGGCGGAGGCAACAGAAGCCACCCGCCAGCGCAACCAGGTGGAGGAGGAGCTCTTCTCGGTGCGCGTACAGATGGAGGAGCTGGGCAAGCTCAAGGCTCGCATTGAGGCGGAGAACCGCGCACTCATCTTGCGTGACAAGGACAACACACAGCGCTTCCTGCAGGAGGAGGCCGAGAAGATGAAGCAGGTGGCAGAGGAGGCTGCACGACTGAGCATAGCAGCTCAGGAGGCTGCACGGCTGCGGCAGTTGGCGGAGGAAGACCTGGCACAACAGCGGACCCTGGCTGAGAAGATGCTCAAGGAGAAGATGCAGGCAGTACAGGAGGCCACGCGGCTCAAGGCCGAGGCTGAGCTGCTGCAGCAACAAAAAGAGCTGGCGCAGGAGCAGGCTCGGAGGCTGCAGGAGGACAAGGAGCAAATGGCACAGCAGCTGGCACAGGAGACGCAGGGTTTCCAGCGGACGTTGGAAGCAGAGCGGCAGCGGCAGCTGGAGATGAGCGCCGAGGCTGAGCGCCTCAAGCTGCGTGTGGCTGAGATGAGCCGGGCCCAGGCCCGTGCTGAGGAGGACGCCCAGCGTTTCCGGAAGCAGGCAGAGGAGATTGGTGAGAAGCTGCATCGCACAGAGCTTGCCACGCAGGAAAAGGTGACACTGGTGCAGACGCTTGAGATCCAGCGGCAGCAGAGTGACCATGATGCTGAGCGCCTGCGGGAGGCCATCGCTGAGCTGGAGCGTGAGAAGGAGAAGCTTAAGCAGGAGGCCAAATTGCTGCAGCTCAAGTCCGAAGAGGTACCAGCCCTCTCTCCATGCACTGGGTGGACCCTGGGGATCTACTCTGGGGTGGGGTGGCAGGTGTTTCCGGGCCGGTGGTCCCTGACTTCCAACTCCCTTCCCCACAGATGCAGATGGTACAGCAGGAGCAGCTGTTGCAGGAAACACAGGCCCTGCAACAGAGTTTCCTCTCGGAGAAAGACAGCCTGCTACAGCGTGAGCGCTTCATTGAGCAGGAGAAGGCCAAGCTGGAGCAGCTCTTCCAGGATGAGGTGGCCAAGGCACAGCAGCTGCGCGAGGAGCAGCAGCGGCAGCAGCAGCAGATGGAGCAGGAGCGGCAGCAGCTGGTGGCCAGCATGGAGGAGGCACGGCGGCGTCAGCGTGAGGCGGAGGAGGGCGTACGGCACCAGCAGGAGGAGCTGCAGCGGCTGGAGCAGCAGCGGCGACAACAGGAGAAGCTGCTGGCTGAGGAGAACCAGAGGCTGCGTGAGCGGCTGCAGCGCCTGGAGGAGGAGCACCAGGCTGCACTTGCACACTCCGAGGAGGTTGCTGCCTTACAGGCGGCAACCTCAAAGGCCCTGCCCAATGGTCGGGATGCTCCCGATGGTCCAGCTGTGGAGGTGGAGCCTGAGTACACCTTCGATGGCCTTCGGCGGAAGGTGCCAGCCCAGTGGCTGCAGGAGGCAGGCATCCTGAGCACGGATGAGTTGCAGCGTCTGGCGCAGGGCCACACCACAGTGGCTGAGCTTGCACGGCGGGAGGACGTGCACCAGTACCTGCAGGGCCGCAGCAGCATTGCAGGGCTGCTGTTGAAGCCCACCAACGAGAAGCTGAGTGTCTACACGGCCCTGCAGAGGCAGCTGCTGAGCCCCGGCACAGCCCTCATCTTGCTTGAGGCCCAGGCAGCCTCAGGCTTTCTGCTGGACCCTGTGCGAAACCGGCGGCTGACAGTCAATGAGGCTGTGAAAGAGGGTGTTGTGGGCCCTGAGCTGCACCACAAGCTGCTGTCAGCCGAGCGTGCCGTCACTGGCTACAAAGACCCCTACACTGGGGAGCAGATCTCCCTCTTCCAGGCCATGAAGAAGGACCTCATTGTGCGGGACCACGGCATCCGCCTGCTGGAGGCCCAGATCGCCACGGGTGGCATTATTGACCCCATGCACAGCCACCGCCTGCCTGTGGACATGGCCTACCAACTCGGCTACTTTGATGAGGAGATGAACCGTGTCCTAGCGGACCCAAGTGATGACACCAAGGGCTTCTTTGACCCCAACACCCACGAGAACCTCACCTACCTGCAGCTGCTAGAGCGCTGTGTGGAAGACCCTGAGACAGGCCTGCGCCTCCTGCCACTCACAGATAAGGCTGCCAAGGGTGGGGAGCTGGTCTACACAGACTCAGAGGCCCGGGATGTCTTCGAGAAGGCCACCGTGTCTGCACCATTCGGCAAGTTCCAGGGCAAGACAGTGACCATCTGGGAGCTCATTAACTCGGAGTACTTCACGGCAGAGCAGCGGCGGGACCTGCTGCGGCAGTTCCGCACGGGCCGGATCACAGTGGAGAAGGTCATCAAGATTGTTATCACAGTGCTGGAGGAGCAGGAGCAGAAGGGCCAGCTCTACTTCGAGGGCCTACGCACCCTGGTGCCTGCTGCTGAGCTACTGGAGAGTAGGGTCATTGACCATGACCTCTACCGCCAGCTACAGCGAGGTGAGCGCTCAGTGCGAGAGGTGGCTGAGATGGACGCCGTGCGGCACGCTTTGCGGGGTGCCAACGTCATTGCAGGCATATGGCTGGAGGAGGCGGGGCAGAAGCTAAGTATCTACGAGACCCTGAAGAAAGACCTGCTGCAGCCAGACGTGGCTGTGGCCCTGCTAGAGGCCCAGGCCGGCACTGGGCACATCATCGACCCTGCCACCAGCGCCCGGCTGACCGTGGACGAGGCAGTGCGTGCTGGCCTCGTAGGCCCTGAGCTGCACGAGAAGCTGCTGTCAGCTGAGAAGGCTGTGACAGGCTATAGGGACCCCTACACAGGGCAGAGCGTCTCCCTATTCCAGGCCCTGAAGAAGGGCCTCATCCCCCGGGAGCAGGGCCTACGCCTGCTGGATGCTCAGCTATCCACGGGGGGCATTGTGGACCCCAGCAAGAGCCACCGTGTACCCCTGGATGTTGCCTGTGCCCGGGGTTACCTGGATGAAGAGACCAGCAGGGCCCTGTCAGCACCCAAGGACGATACCAAGGCCTACCGTGACCCCAGCACACAGGAGCCCGTCACGTATGGCCAGCTCCAGCAGCGGTGCCGGCCCGACCAGCTGACCGGGCTGAAGCTGCTGTCACTCTCAGAGAAGGCTGCACGAGACCGGCAGGAGGAGCTCTACTCTGAGCTCCAGGCCCGTGAAACCTTTGAGAAAACGACAGTCGAGGTCCCTGTAGGTGGCTTCAAGGGCAAGACAGTGACCATCTGGGAGCTCGTCAGCTCTGAGTACTTCACGGCAGAGCAGCGGCAGGAGCTGCTGCGGCAGTTCCGCACAGGCAAGGTCACTGTGGAAAAGGTCATCAAGATCATCATCACCATTGTAGAGGAGGTGGAGACTCTGCGGCGGGAGAGGCTGTCCTTCAGCGGCCTCCGGGCTCCTGTACCAGCAAGCGAGCTCCTGGCTGCCGGGGTCCTCAGCAGAGCCCAGTTCGAGCAGCTCAAGGATGGCAAGACATCTGTCAAGGACCTCTCAGAGCTGGGCTCTGTGCGGACGCTGCTGCAGGGCAGTGGCTGCCTTGCTGGCATCTACTTGGAGGACTCTAAGGAGAAGGTGACCATCTATGAGGCCATGCGCCGGGGCCTGCTCAGACCCAGCACAGCCACGCTCCTGCTTGAGGCGCAGGCAGCCACCGGCTTTCTGCTGGACCCCATACGGAACCAGCGCCTGTACGTCAATGAGGCTGTGAAGGCTGGTGTTGTGGGCCCTGAGCTGCACGAGAAACTTCTGTCAGCTGAGAAGGCTGTCACTGGCTACAAGGACCCCTACTCAGGCTCCACCATTTCCCTCTTTCAGGCCATGAAGAAGGGCCTGGTCCTCAGGGACCATGGCATCCGCCTGCTAGAGGCCCAGATCGCCACGGGTGGCATCATCGACCCTGTGCACAGCCACCGTCTGCCCGTGGACGTGGCCTACCAGCGCGGCTACTTTGACGAGGAAATGAACCGCGTCCTGGCAGACCCGAGCAATGACACCAAGGGCTTCTTCGACCCCAACACGCACGAGAACCTCACCTACCTGCAGCTGCTGGAGCGCTGCGTGGAAGACCCTGAGACAGGCCTGCGCCTCTTGCCGCTAAAAGGGGCGGAGAAGGCCGAGGTGCTGGAGACCACGCAGGTGTACACAGAGGAGGAGACACGGAAGGCGTTTGAGGAGACACAGATTGACATCCCTGGTGGTGGTGGCCATGGAGGCTCTACCATGACCCTGTGGGAGGTGATGCAGTCAGACTTGATACCTGAGGAGCAGCGGGCCCGGCTGATGGCTGACTTCCAGGCTGGCCGGGTGACCAAGGAGCGCATGATCATTATCATCATCGAGATCATCGAGAAGACGGAGATCGTGCGCCAGCAGAACCTGGCCTCCTATGATTACGTGCGCCGCCGCCTCACTGCCGAGGACCTGTACGAGGCCCGGGTCATCTCCCTCGAGACCTACAACCTGCTCCGGGAGGGCACCAAGAGCCTTCGTGAGGCCCTCGAGGCAGAGTCCGCCTGGCACTACCTCTATGGCACAGGCTGTGTGGCTGGTGTCTATCTGCCTGGCTCTAGGCAGACGATGACCATCTACCAGGCCCTCAAGAAGGGGTTGCTGAGTGCTGAGGTGGCGCGCTTGCTGCTGGAGGCACAGGCGGCCACGGGCTTCCTGCTGGACCCAGTGAAGGGTGAGCGGCTGACCGTGGATGAGGCTGTGCGGAAGGGCCTGGTGGGCCCTGAGCTGCACGACCGGTTGCTCTGGGCTGAGCGGGCAGTTACTGGCTACCGAGACCCGTACACCGAGCAGACCATCTCGCTGTTCCAGGCTATGAAGAAGGAGCTGATCCCTGCTGAGGAGGCCCTGCGGCTGCTGGACGCCCAACTGGCCACAGGTGGCATTGTGGACCCTCGCCTAGGCTTCCACCTCCCACTGGAGGTGGCTTACCAACGAGGCTACCTCAACAAGGACACACATGACCAGTTGTCGGAGCCCAGCGATGTGCGCAGCTACGTGGACCCCTCTACTGATGAGCGCCTCAGCTATACGCAGCTGCTCAGGCGGTGCCGCCGTGACGAGAACAGCGGCCAGCTGCTCCTGCCACTCTCAGATGCCCGTAAGCTGACCTTCCGCGGTCTGCGCAAGCAGATCACTGTGGAGGAGTTGGTGCGCTCACAGGTCATGGATGAGGCCACAGCGCTGCAGCTGCAGGAGGGCCTGGCCTCCATCGAGGAGGTCACTAAGAACCTGCAGAAGTTCCTCGAGGGCACCAGCAGCATTGCTGGTGTCTTTGTCGACGCCACCAAAGAGCGGCTGTCAGTGTACCAAGCCATGAAGAAAGGCATTATTCGCCCTGGCACAGCCTTTGAGCTCCTAGAGGCACAAGCAGCCACTGGCTATGTCATCGACCCCATCAAGGGACTCAAGCTGACTGTGGAGGAAGCCGTGCGTATGGGCATTGTGGGCCCCGAGTTCAAGGACAAGTTGCTGTCAGCTGAGCGCGCCGTCACTGGCTACAAGGACCCCTATTCCGGGAAGCTCATCTCCCTCTTCCAGGCCATGAAGAAGGGCCTGATCCTGAAGGACCATGGCATCCGCCTGCTGGAGGCCCAGATCGCCACGGGTGGCATCATTGACCCTGAGGAGAGCCACCGACTGCCCGTGGAGGTGGCCTACAAGCGTGGCCTCTTTGACGAGGAGATGAATGAGATCCTGACTGATCCCTCAGATGACACCAAGGGCTTCTTTGACCCCAACACAGAAGAGAATCTCACCTACCTGCAGCTGATGGAGCGCTGCATCACTGACCCCCAGACAGGCCTGCGCCTCCTGCCACTGAAGGAGAAGAAGCGGGAACGGAAGACATCCTCCAAGTCCTCAGTGCGCAAGCGCCGTGTGGTGATCGTGGACCCCGAGACAGGCAAAGAGATGTCAGTATATGAGGCTTACCGTAAGGGCCTGATCGATCACCAGACGTACCTGGAGCTATCCGAGCAGGAGTGCGAGTGGGAAGAGATCACCATCTCTTCCTCGGATGGTGTGGTCAAGTCCATGATTATTGACCGCCGTTCTGGCCGCCAGTATGACATCGACGAAGCCATTGCCAAGAACCTCATCGACCGCTCGGCACTGGACCAGTACCGTGCTGGCACGCTCTCCATCACTGAGTTCGCAGACATGCTCTCGGGCAATGCCAGCGGCTTCCGCTCCCGCTCCTCCTCGGTGGGTTCTTCCTCCTCCTACCCCAGCAGCCCTGCCGTTGCCAGGA
The DNA here is from genome assembly GCF_020740605.2 of Lemur catta. Classification (NCBI taxonomy): domain Eukaryota; kingdom Metazoa; phylum Chordata; class Mammalia; order Primates; family Lemuridae; genus Lemur; species Lemur catta. The sequence continues at coordinate 23,342,589 of NC_059136.1, forward strand.
CCCCGCTGGCCTCCTGGTCCGACCCCACTGAGGAGACGGGCCCAGTGGCCGGTATCCTGGACACGGAGACCCTGGAGAAGGTGTCCATAACGGAGGCCATGCACCGCAACCTGGTTGACAACATCACAGGCCAGCGGCTGCTGGAGGCGCAGGCCTGCACTGGGGGCATCATCGACCCCAGCACCGGCGAGCGCTACCCTGTCACTGAGGCTGTCAACAAGGGCCTGGTGGACCGCATCATGGTGGATCGCATCAACCTGGCCCAGAAGGCCTTCTGCGGCTTTGAGGACCCGCGCACCAAGACCAAGATGTCAGCCGCCCAGGCCCTAAAGAAAGGTTGGCTGTACTACGAGGCAGGCCAGCGCTTCCTGGAGGTGCAGTACCTGACGGGTGGCCTGATTGAGCCCGACACGCCAGGTCGCGTGCCTCTCGACGAGGCCCTTCAGCGTGGTACCGTGGATGCCCGTACAGCCCAGAAGCTTCGTGACGTTGGCGCCTACTCCAAGTACCTCACCTGCCCCAAGACCAAGCTCAAGATCTCCTACAAGGATGCACTGGACCGCAGCATGGTGGAGGAGGGCACGGGGCTGCGGCTGCTGGAGGCTGCTGCCCAGTCCAGCAAGGGCTATTATAGCCCCTATAGCGTCAGCGGCTCTGGCTCCACTGCCGGCTCCCGCACCGGCTCCCGCACCGGCTCCCGGGCTGGTTCCCGCCGTGGCAGCTTCGACGCTACTGGCTCTGGCTTCTCCATGACCTTCTCTTCCTCCTCCTACTCCTCCTCGGGCTATGGCCGCCGCTACGCCTCAGGGCCCTCGGCCTCCCTGGGGGGGCCTGAGTCAGCAGTGGCCTGAGCCCCTGCCTGCACCCTGCCCTCGCGCTCTGCATGTGGCCAGGCTCCCCGTCGAGGCGCTGGGGTCTTTCTTTAATGTTTAAATGTGTCTTCCTCCCAAGTGGTGCCTAAAATTTAACCAAAAAGACCAGACTAACATATTAATATATATCTGCTGTCCAGACAGCCTGTATCTTGGGGGACAGGGTTGGCCCAGCCCCACTGACCACCTCACCCTTGTGGGTCTCTCCACTCCCTTCTACCTGCCACTCATCACAGCCAGGTGCCTTGGAGGGTCCAGAGCTGGGCCCTAGCCCACCCCTCCTGTCTCCCCAGGGAGGGTTCTGTCTGGGCGAGACCCCCAGCCGCATAAAGTGGCCCACTGGACGCCCACCTGCCAGTTCTAGCTGCCAAGGGCAGCTGGTGCCAGTCCTATACACAGGGCCCTTGGCCAGCATTTTCTTCCCAGTGTTTCCAGGACTGGCCTGCTCAGTGGGCCTTGCTGGGGAGGGAGGCGGTCCCGGGCCAGCCATCTTTTCCTGCCTGCTCAGAGAAGCCCCTTCCCCATGGGAAGACGAGGAGCCAGCTGGCCCAGGCTAGGTCCCAGCCTGGTCCCGTCCCCTCCCAGCTCCTGCAGCGCCCTCTGAGCTCTGCCTTCTAGCTCACCCCCCGCCCCCACACACTCCTGTGACCCCTGGCCTCTGGCTTCAGCCTTCCAGCCTCAGCTCCCCTAGTAAGTGCCTTCTGTGTCTGCCCTCGAACCCCAGGCCCCGAGGACCCAGATCTAGGGTGGGAGACCGATGTTCCCGGCTGGGCATGGCCCGAGATTCTATCGACCTGTCCTTTCTGTGGGCCCTGTGGAACCCTATCCTGGGGGCCTGCCTGCCTGTCCCAGGGAGCCCCAGCCCCACATCATGTGGCCCAGGGATGCTGCTGGGCTATCTGCACTGACACCCCAGTGCCATCCAGCCCCTGGCCTTGGTGGCCCCTATCCCTGCCTCCACCCTCTGAGCTTTGCATGTTCCACTAACCCAGGTAGGCAGCAGGTGGAGGTGCCAGGCTGCTGGCTGCCTCTGTGAGGGCAGAACACTAACCTGACCATGGGTGGGGGGCTCTGTGGCCCCCACCCCACAATAAAAGCAATTCCAACCTTCCTGTGGGTCCTACCTCTCGTGTCTTTGTCCTGGGGTTGGGTGTGTGTCGGGGGTACACAGGTGCTGTTGTCCTGGGCTTCAGGCTCTGAGCCCAGCCACCACATCCTACCTGGGACAGAGGGGCTTTCGTGAAGATGCTGGCTTGAGGCCAGATGTCTGCAGGCAAAAAAGACTGGGTGGCTGCTGGAGGACAGACTACGAGGCCCTGGGCAGAGGGTACGGAGGAGGGCAGGGTAGAGGCCAGGCAGGCTGGGGGTGCTCCAGGATGTCCACCCCATCACCCTGCCCCATTGCCCATCTTTCTTCATCTGAGCTGGGTGTCTGCCATACTCCCATGTCAGTCATTGGCTGTGCCCCTAGGGGCAGCCCCCCAGACAAGGGGGAGTGAATTAATGGCTACTAATTACTTTCTAAATAGATGAAAACCATGAATAATTATATCGAAAAAGCGCACTAAAATCCTGGTATGGCAAATAAAACATCTATATCAAAACACATTGTAGCAAAATTGCAGAAAACCAAAGACAGAGAAAAATTTTAAAGCAGCCAGAGAGAAAAGACAGATTGCCTCCTAAAGGATGCCGTTTAGAACAACAGCAGATGTCGCATTAGCAAAGATGGAAAGCTGCTCAGAAGGTGGCCCATAGACAAGGAGCTTGGGCATCATCCTGGAACTTTTGGAAATGCAGAATCTCGAAGCCCACCACAGACCCACTGAATCAGAACTTGCATTTTAACAAGATCCCATGTTAATGTTATTTTAAAACAAAATTTTAGAATAGTTTAATATTTGTAGAAAAATAATGAGGATAGCACACAGTTATCATATACTACACATGTAGTGTCTTCTGTTACATAGTAATATAAATTTGTCACAATTAATGAACCAATACATTATTAAAGTCTACACTTTATTCATATTTATTTATTATTATTTTTACCTAATGTTCTCCTGTCATAGAATCTCATCCAGGCTCCCACATTACATTCAATCATCATATCTTAGGCTTCTCTTGGCTGTAACAGTTTCTCAGGCTTTCATTGTTCTTGATGAACTTGATGACAGTTTTGTCTAATGGTCAGGAATTTTCCCACATTAATGTTTGAGAACCACAATGCTAAATTTATGCCAAGCTTTACCATTCGAGAAATAGACTAAATAAAGATGTCTGTTCTTTCCATCTCTGCTCAGCCTTATACTGGAGGTTCTAGCCCAGCCAATAAGGGAAGAAAATGAAATAATGAAATAAGAGGCAACAAGATTGGAAAGGAAAGAGTTAAACCACATTTGTAGAGAGCATGATCTTACATATAGAAAATCCTAATGAATCCACTAAAAAACTAAATCTCAGCGAGGTTGCAGGATACAAGATCAATAATGATCAATTGTTTATCTATACACTTGAATATTAAGAAAACAATTCAATTTTAATAGCATTGTATTTAGTCAGAGTTCTTCAGAGAAACAACCAGCATGAGCTGTAAAGAAATCTGTTAAAAGAAGTTGGATCACATGATTCATGGAGGCTGAGTCCCCAGGTCTACAAGCTGAAAACTCCAGAGAGCTGATGGTGTCCAGTCAGAGTCTGCAGACAGGAAAAGCCCAATGTCCCAGCTCAAGCAGTTAGGCCAGAGTAGTTCACTCTTACTTAGCCTTTTTGTTCTATTCAGGTCCTCAACTGATTGGATGTGGCCCACCCACATTAGGAAGGGCAATCTGCTTTACTCAGTCTACCAATTCAAATGCTAATTTAGGCCAGATGGCTCCTTCCTGCCTATAATCCTAGTGCTTTGAGAGGCTGAGGTGGGAGGGTCACTTGAGGCTAGGAGTTCTAGACCAGCTTTAGCAACACGGCAAGACCCCATCTCTACAAAAAAAATTTTTTTTTAGTTAGCCGGGTGTGGGGACTCATGCCTATAGTCCTAGTTACTTGGGTGGCTGAGGCAGGAGAATCACGAGTCCAGGAGTTTGAGGTTAAAGTGAGCTACAATTGTGCCACTGCAACCCAGCCTCGGTGACAGAGCAAGACCCTGTTTCTTAAAAAAAATAAAAATAAAAACACAAATGTTAATTTCACTAGAAACGACCCCACAGATCCACTCAGAATAATGTTTAGCCAAATATCTGGGTACCCCATGGCCTAGTCAAATCGACACACAAAATTAACCACCACAAACACAAATTTAGCAAAATAAGTGCAAAACATGTATTTTAAAAATTATAAAACATTGCCAAAAGAAATTAAGGAACTAAATAAATGGAAAGACATCCCATATTTGTGTATGGAAATAATTATTGTTTCTCAAAATGGCAGTACTTCCACAATTGATCCAAAGATTCAATCCCTATAAAAATTCCAGCTAGATCCTTTGCAGAAACTGACAAGTTGATCCTAACATTCACATGGAAATTAAGGGATTCAGAATATCCAAAACAATCTTGAAAAAGAACAAAGTTGGAGAAACTCACACTTTTCAATTTCGAAACTTATTACAAAGCTATAGTAATCTAAACAGTGTGGTACTGGCATGACGATAGGCATATATTTGAATGAGATAGAATTAAGAATCCATAAATAAGCCCATACATCTACAGTTAATGGATTTTTGCAAAATTTATACAAACCTTTGTGCATTAAAGGACACCATCAAGAAAATGAATATAGTATGAGAGAAAATATTTGGAAATTATACATTTGATAACAGACATATCTAGGATACATAAAGGATACCTACAACTCAAAAGACAAAGGCCCAATCTAAAAATGGGCAAAGGATCTGAATAGACAAAAACAAAGAACAAACTCTTTTAAAGCAGGCAGAGAGAAGAGACAGATTGCCTACTAAAGGATGCTGTTTAGACCAACAGCAGACATTGCATTAGCAAAAATGGAAGCTTCTTAAAGTGTGCTTCGTGGATCAGGAGCTTGGGCATCACCCTGGAGCTTTTGGAAGCGTGGAATCTTGTGGCCCACCACAGACCCACTGTATCAGAACCTGCATTTTAACAAGATCCCACATTAATGTTATTGTAAAACAAACTTTTAATTTTAGGATAGTTTAAGGGTCTGAATGGAAATTTCTCCAAAAAAGATATACAAATGGCCAATAAGCACATGACTACATGTAATTTTTTGTTATATGCCTGTCTTAGTCTGTTCCTGCTGCTATAACAAAATACCATAGACTGGGTAATTTATAAGCAACAGAAATTTATTTTTTACAGCTGTGGAGGCTGGAAAGTCCAAGATCTAGGCACTGAAAAGTTCACTGTCTGGTGAAAGCCTGTTCCACCAATGGCATCTTGCAAGGGCATCCTCACATAGCAGAAGGGTGACCTGCTGTGTCCTCATGTGGCAGAAGGGAGAAGGTCAAAGGGACCTAGCTAGTTCCTTCCAGCTCTTTTATAAGGTTGCTAATCACATTTATGAGGGCTCTGTCCTTGTGACTTAATGACCTCATAAAGGCCCCCACCTCTTAATACTGTTGCATTGGGGATTAAGTTTCAACATGAATTTTGGAGGGGGCACAAACATTCAAGCCATAGCAATGCCAGACATTATCTGTCAGGGAAACAGAACCACAGCGAGATGTCACTTCATACCCACTAGGGTGGCTATAATCGAAAAGACAGATAATGACAGATGTTAGAGAGGATGTAGAGAAATTGAAGCTCATACATTGCTGGTGGAAATGTAAAATGCTGAGGCAGCTTTGGAAAACATTCTGGCAGTTCCTCAAAGGTTAAGCATAGAGTTACCATATGACCCAACAATAACACTACTAGGTCTATATGCCCAAGAGAAATGAAAACATACATGCACACAAAATCTCATACATGAGTGTTTACAGCAGGATTATACACAGTAGATGAAAAGTGGAAACATGTCAAATGTTCATCAACTCATGAATGGATAAATAAAATGTAGTATATTCATACAATGGAATAGTATTCAGCCTTATAAAGGGGGGAAATTCTGACACATGCTACAATATGGATGAACCCTGACATTCTGCTAAGTGAAATAAGCCAGTCACAAAAGGACAAATACTGTGTGATTTTACTTATATGAGGTACATAGAATAGTTAGTTTTATAGAGACAGAAAGTAGAATGGTGGTTGCCAGGAGCTCAGGGGAGGGAGAAATGGGGAATTATTGTTTAATGGGTCTGAAGTTTGAGTTTTGCAAGATTAAAAGAGTTCTGGAGGTGAATAGTGGTGATGGTTGCACAACAGTATGGATGTACTTAATGCCACAGAACTGTACACTTAAAAATGGTTAAAATGGTAAATTTTATGTATATTTTACTACAATTAAAAAGTAAATCAATAGTATTGTTCAATTTGGAGGTTAAAAAAATGGAATTGGACTTTCACTTCTGTCCAAGATGGGGTGAATGAAAAAATGAAAACACCAGGTAAAATATATGAAACAATGGTTCTCAAGTCTTTGGACAGTAGTCAATGGAGGACAATGATCCTGAGAGATGGGAAACAAACAAGGTGAGCCTTACAATTTTTCCAGCTTACTGCCTTGAGAAAATGTCCCATGCCTTGGCATAGGGAGGGCAGCCCAGGTGGGTCCTGACAGACTCCCAGAGGTGAAGTGGAGCCGTGAGCCCAGGGAATTAAGGACAGCTAGAATTTGCATGGTGGGAAACCGGAGTAGGGAGAACGCATAGGGAAAGCAACTGCACAGCAGGTCCTCCTCAGGGATTCAGCTGAGTGCTGGTCAGTGCCTATGTATAAAGGACCCACCTGAGGCTGGGGAAGGAGCACTCAAATGGATTAGAGGGAGAATCCAAGAGGTCATACAGGGCCAAGAGTATTGCCTGTTTCCACCAGCCAGAATGGAGACCATATAATTCACAAAGTATCAGGCAGAGTACTCAGGTAGTCTTACTTTAGTGGTGGGGAAAAAGCCGTGCCTAACAAAGCTTAGAAGCAAGACCCGAAAAGATCACAGTTGCTAAGCAACTTAACTGCCTCCCAAAACAAAGTTCAAAATATTTATAGGAAACAAAAATATCTGGCACCTAACAAGGTAAAATACACAATGTCTGGCATATAACAAAAAATTACAAGGCATACAAAGAAGCAAAAATCTACATCCTGTACTGCAGAGAAAAATTTAAAAAAAATTAGATGATAGAATTTGTAGACAAGGACATTGAAAAGAGCTGTTATAACTGTATTCCAAATTTTCAAGAAGCTTGAGGAAAGATTGAACATATTAAGTATAGATATGGAAGATATATATTTAAAAAAGAACCAAATTGAGCTTCTAGAGGTGATAGATTTAGTGACTGATATGACAAATACACTGGATATATGATTAACAGCAAATTAGACATCACAGAAGAAAAGATTTGTAAAGCTAAAGAAATAGCAAAGGAAACTATTTAAAATGAAACGTAGAAAAATGAGTGGAAAACAAATGAAAAGAGCATCAGTGATTGGTGGGACAACTTCAAGCAGCCTAATTACATGTAATTGGAGGCCCTGAAAAGGGTGAGGGGCATTAAATCTATTTGAAGAAATATTGGCTAAAATTTTTCCAAATTGATGAAAACTATAAACTATCTATGAACTAAAACACAGATCCAAAAATCTCAGTGAACTTGGAGAAAATTACACCAAGATCATCTTAGAACTAGTTGCTTAAAACTAGTGATAAAAAGAAAATATTAAAAGCAGCTAGATAAAAAAATATACATTATGTGTGGAGGAACAAAGATAAGGATAACAGCAGATTTCTTGTTGGAAACAATGCAAGTTAGAAGATTTAAAGAAAAAGTAACCTGTCAACCTAGAATTCTTTACTGAGTGAAAATATATTTCAAAAATGAAGGTGAAAGACTTTCAGACACACAGAAGCTGAAAGAATTAATCACCAGTAGACCTGCAATGCAAGAAATGTTAAAGGAAGTCCTTCAAACAGAAGGAAAATGATACCAGATAGAAATCTGGATCTACACAAAGGATTGAAAGAACATTGGAAATAATAACCATGTGGGTAAATGTAAAGACATTTTTTCTTATTTAAGTTTCCTCAAAATATAACAAACTGTTCAAAGTAAAGAGAATAACAATGTAATGTGCGGTTTATAACACATTGAAATAAAATGTATCATAGTAATAGCACAAACGCCAGAAAGGGAGAAATGGAACCATATACTACTGTAAAGTTCTTATGTGTTAAGTGGAATAATTTGACTTGAATGTAGACTGTGATAAGTTAAAGCTGTATACTATAAAACAGTAAAGCAATCACCAAAATGACACAACTAAGAGTAATAGCTAATGAGCCAAAAAAGAAAAAAGAAATAAATGAAACACTACAAAATAGTTAATCTAAATGAAGACAGAAAAAGGAGAAAGAGAAAACAAAAAAGAGATGGGAAAAACAGAAAACAAACTGCTAAATTGTAGATTTAAACCCAACTATATCAATAATCACATTAAATATAAATGGTTAAAACACCTCTATTAAAAGGTACAAAGGCAATTCAGTGAAGTGACGATGACCTTTTCAACAAAGGATGCTGGAACCACTGAATGTATGCGAAAAATGAACCTCACACCATGTACAAAAATTATCTCAAAATGGATCATAATTGGAACCTAAAACTATAAAACACCTGAAGGAAAACATAGGAAAAATCTTTTTGACTTTCGAGTTAGGCAGAGATTTCAAAATCATAACACCAAAATCGTGATCCCTAGAAGAAAATAATGGATACATTGGAATTTATCAAAATTAGGAACATATGTTCTTCAAAATCCACTGTTAAGAGAAGTAAAAGACAAGCCACAGACTGGCGAAAAAATACTTGTTAAGTCACGTAACTGATAAAGGACTTGTATTCAGAACATACAAAGAACCCTCAATACTCAATTAAAAAAAACAACCCGATTTAAAAATGGGCAGAAGATTTGAACAAATGCTTACCAATGAAGATATGCGGATGATGAAAGGCACACAAAAAGATGTTCAGCAGCAGCTGTCCTTAGGGAAGTCAAATTAAAATCACAATGAGATAGAACCCGCTAGAATGCCTAAAATTTTAAAAAAACTAACCATATCAAATGTTGGTGAGGATGTGGAACAACTAGAATTCTCACACAAAGCTGATGGGAATATGAAATGGTTCAACAACTTTGGATAACAGTGTGGCACTTACCATGTGATCCGGCCATTCCAGTCCTGCTGAGCGTGGGGCTGGCTGCATGGTGTACAGTACATCAGAGCTCATTTGAAAACACCTATGAGCCGGCATTTTCACAAATAGATCTCTATTCTGAGAAAATCTTACAAACATGCACAGAAGACGTGGCTACATTTGCCACATTCTTGGATATAGGGATAAGAGTGGAACTAACCCATGTTGCCTCAATTATTAATCCTTGCAGTAGGTGAAATATTTATTCATACATGGGAATAAGCAGAGGTTAACATGAAAAGAAAACAAGCTGGGCGAGGTGGCTCACGCCTGTAATCCTAGCACTCTGGGAGGCCGAGGCGGGCGGATCTTTGGAGCTCAGGAGTTCGAGACCAGCCTGAGCAAGAGCGAGACCCCCGTCTCTACTAAAAATAGAAAGAAATTATATGGACAGCTAAAAATATATATAGAAAAAATTAGCCGGGCATGGTGGCGCATGCCTGTAGTCCCAGCTACCCGGGAGGCTGAGGCAGAAGTATCGCTTAAGCCCAGGAGTTTGAGGTTGCTGTGAGCTAGGCTGATGCCACGGCACTCTAGCCTGGGCAACAGAGTGAGACTCTGTCTCAAAAAAAAAAAAAGAAAAGAAAACAGATGGAAATAAAAGCATTGAGATCAGTAACATGTAAAATGGAAGGTAGACTGTGAGTTAAAACATTTCTTTTTTTTTTTTTTTGAGACAAGGTCTCACTCTGTTGGCCAGGCTAGAGTGCCGTGGCATCATCATAGCTTACTGCAACCTCAAACTCCTGGGCTTAAGGCTCAAGCGATCCTTCTGCCTCAGCCTCCTGAGTAGCTGGGACTACAGACATGCGCCACCACACCTGACTAATTTTTTCTATATATTTTTAGTTGTTCAGCTAATTTCTTTCTATTTTTAGTAGAGATAGGGTCTCACTCTTGCTCAGGCTGGCCTTGAACTCCTGACTGGCCGTTTTTCTATTTTTTGTAGAGACTCACTTTTGTAGGGTCTCGCTCTTGCTCAGGCTGATCTCAAGCAATCCTTCACCCTCAGCCTCCCAGAGGGCTAGGATTACAGGTGTGAGCCACTGGCACTCGGCTTGAGTTAAAACATTTTAATGCCTTTATATTTTTCAGGAAGAAGTTAGAGATTTTGATTGACTCTGGACTTTGCTAAATATTCATGCTAAAAATGTAACAGCAACCATTAAAAGAATTGAAATACAGTTGTGTTTGCCAGTCTGAGTCCCAGCAGGAAACAGGGAAGCTGAGGAGAGTTTAACAAAGGACTAGTTCGCAGCGCCGGAGGGCGGGGGAAGGGGAGAGTGGCCGGGCAGGTTCTCGGGACCTGCCAGGGGTACCTGCCAGCACTTGTACTTGCCCGGTCAGGCAGATCCTGGTTAAGAACTGCTGATCCCTGCTGTGGTCGAAGGATTTCTCTTTTCTGTTTCCAGAGGGTGTTTTATCTGCTGTTTATTTACCTGGTTCTCTGAAGTCCCCAGGTGACAACTTAATATCACAAATTTTATTGTCAAAACAGCTGACCCCAGTCAGGGAATATGTGGGTGCATGGAAGCTCCGGAAACCCCCGTGGTTTTCACACCTGTGCTGCCTATGGGCCCAGCCTGACGGGGAGGGAGGCTGCCCCAGACTCAGGGCTCTGACCGGGGGTGGGGGGTGGGGATTCTTCAGTGCTGGGAACCTGCCCCCCCCCTCCCCCCCTCCACTGGGCATATGGTTGCCTGTGGTTCCAGAATGGGGCCAGTCAGGCCTCTCCTGTGAAGCCAGGCCCCTCTATCCTGGGTGGAGGCCCTCTGGGGACCACTGCTGGCAGAGGGCCCACATGGGGGAGGGGCGGTCCCAGGCAGGAGGCAGCTCCAAGTGCTCACTTAGGACCACATGTATCCTCTGGGGTCTCTGGGGACAGCCCAGCACAGGTGGTGGGTCCTTGCCCTGCTTGTTCATATGCAGGTGAGACCCAGGTCTCTGGGACCCAAGCCCTCACCCCTATCCTGTCTGTCCACCAGGGTCCCTGGGACAGCACTGTGCCCGGCTCTGCATGGACGGGCTGTCCTTGTACTCTGGGGGCCTCAGCTGATTCCCAAAGACAATCCCACAGCCCCCTGGCAGCTCCCACCAGGAACCAGTGTTTCCACATGTTAATTAAAACAGAAATGAGGTTTATATATTTTTTTAAAATGAGAGCTTTGTTTCTCATGAAGGGTTTCTCAACCTGCAGTGGCTGGGAAACATTACTCCAGCCACAGCCAGGAACAAATAAAATGGAACAGGATTTTATAGGGAGGGGGTTGCTAAATATACCTGTTTAACAAGCTATGGGAGGAATCATGAATATTTATGAAGAGAAAATGCGCGTGTGTGATTGTGCTTTACACGCCCTGTCATGGCTGAGAACTCGGTTTTAAGGCTTTTTTCTGGGATCCCCTTGGTCAAGAGGGGTCGTTCCGTTATCGGGGGACTTAGCATTTTAGTTTCAGTTCACACCCATATCCAGCGGGGCTGTGGCCTGGACGTGGGTGGGGAGGAGAGTGAGCAGCCGCCGGCCGCTGGGCAGAGGCCATGGCTCAGGTAACCACAGTTGCCTGGGAGGCCCTGGAGGAGCCTGTTTTCTGGGCCCCAGACCCCAAGGATGTCTCAGTGTCCGTCTCAACAGGGTGTCCCTGAGGGATACATTCCATGGCACAGAGGACTCCAGGGAGTAGTCAAGGTTAGGGCCACAGCAGGAGTCCCAGACAGACCTGTACCCAGAAGGGCTGGGGGTTCTTGCTCTGTCTCCTCTCAGAAAGGGGGGCTTTACCATATTAGAAATCTGTTTGGAAGAAGGGACAGTTTGAGTATCTCAACTACTTAAATCCCTGAGTTTAAAAAAAAACCTAATTGCTCATCTTTAGAGGATCCTGGGAACCAACTTAAAATTTTTAAGATGATAAATAAAGGAAAAGAATTAAGCTTTTACCCCACTTTTCCTGTAACAGACTGGGCCTCCAGGTAACCAAATGTAAGAGAGGGAAGTTTCTCTTCATAGAATTATTCCGGCTAGTGAACAAAGATCAGGTAGCAACTGTTGACAGTCTGCAAGGATGCCAACCTCCCCATGGGAGCACACACCTCACCCACCCGCTGATCTCACCAGAGTCCCATTCTGACACATTTCAGAGCCTTCTGGGGGCAGAGTCCAAACTCCCACCCACGGAGCCAGGAGGGTTCCCAGAGGGCATGGCAGGACAGAGCCTGGATCTGTGAAGGGGAGCAGCAGAGTGTGCTGATGACTGCCGGGCTCTGGGCTCAAGCTCTGGGTTGGGGGTGGGGGTGGGCAGCCACACCCCTGGGGGACCACCAGCCAAGTGGGGTTAGAGCTGGGAGGTGTTGGGGGACCCTCTCTTCCCACACTGAGGAGTTCCCACAGTTGCCTGGCCATGCAGAGTGAGAACCTGGCTCAAAAACAAACAAAAAACACATGATAATGAAAATACGAAACAGTCTAAATTAAGGAGGCCATGCATAGTGTGACAGTGAGCCCCGGAGGTGGCGCTCCTGCAGCCCAGGAGCCCAGAGTCACTCTGCTCTCCTTGTCAGCCTCTGAACCAGGACTGGGTCCTGACCAAGCCTTGTGCCTTCTCAGCCCACACACCGGTGCCACGTCTTTGTGAGTTCACTTCATCCAGCCCCAACTGGGCGTCTTCCTCTTACTAGATGGGGTCTTGCTCTTGCTCAGGCTGGTCTGGAACTACTGGGCTCAAGCGATCCTCCTGCCTCGGCTTCCCAGAGTCCTGGGATTACAGGAGCGAGCCACTCCACCTGGCCTATCATGTGTTTTAATTATGGCTTCCTGGTCCCCACTGACAAAGTACATATCTGTTTTTTGAGTTTCCCAGCAGATGGCAGCAAAGTGTCTTATTCTAACACGATGGGCGTTTCACTCCATTTTTCTGACAGAAGAAAGGGAGCATTGTGTCTGATCTGTGAGGCCCCATGTCACCTCTTGAAAGAGAAACCGGTCCAGTAACCAAAGGGCCTCATTGGCCTAAAGTCATCTCAAACAACCTGAGCTTCCAACACATGGGCCCTCTGACCAGAGGGTGTCTTAAAGGAGAGCTCCCACTGGGGACACTAAACATGGGACACTGGTCTTAAAACTTATTCTCCTCAAATATAGATTTCTAATCTCCAAAGCAGTAGTCACAGGGAGGAAGTTTTTGGAAATTTATTAAACATGAATTCTTCCAACTGGTGAATTTTTAAAAAGATTGGATCCTGCTTACTCTATAATTATAATACTCAAGGGAGTATGTATTTTGTTTTTATTTCAACCTCTCTGGACATGGAAAAAAAAGAGCTGATGAGTGAGGATGGTGGCATTTATCCACAACCTGAGCAAACATGAAAGTATGTATGACATGTACATCAGCAGTAGTATTGAATATTGAAAGTTAATAAAAAGTTTGAAAAAGATAATCTATGCTGTAGAATAAACACAACTTGAAAAACATTCAAGTTGTGTACTGCTCTTGATTGCTCATACACAGGCATCCTCCACTTAACATCAAGAATCCATTTCTGGCCGGGCGTGGTGGCTCACACCTGTAATCCTAGCACTCCAGGAAGCCAAGGCGGGAGAATCACTTGAAGCCAAGAGTTCATGACCAGCCTGAGCAAGAGCGAGACCCTGTCTCTACTAAAAATAGAAAGAAATTATATGGACAGCTATAAATATATATAGAAAAATTAGCTGGGCATGGTGGCACATGCCTGTAGTCCCAGCTACTTGGGAGGCTGAGGCAGGAGGATTGCTTAAGCCCAGGAGTTTGAGGTTGCTGTGAGCTAGGCTGATGCCATGGCACTCTAGCCCGGGCAACAGAGGGAGATTCTGTCTCAAAAAGAAAAAAAAAAAAGAATCCGTTTCCAAGAATCAGACATTCCCCACAAAAACTTCAGTTGAGAATCTATTTTAAATGAGAAAAATTATAATGTAACCAAAATCAAGAAAACACTTGTATGTAAGTAACACACTTACATATAAGTGACTGTAAAATGCTAAGCATGTTGCTCTCTGAACGCTATGATGAGCAAGGGTGTCAGCAGATCTCTTTTCAGGAGCACCGCCCCTAAGCCCAGCCCCCGTTCCAACAGTACAGACATCCCTTTGTTGATCCTCAAGTTTTGCAAAACACCCTCATGTTATTGCAACCATCTATTCATTGTTTCTGGAATGTAATTCAAGACTTTTCCTACACATTCTTTTGTTAAAATTCTTTTATTGGTTTTGGGGGATGTAAATATAAAATATTTCTGTATAAATATTGCTAGAAAGTACATTGAGAGATACATATGTTCTTTGAAGTTTAGGAATTAAAAATACAGAGGTGTTCCCTGGCAAAAATGTTGCTCTTGTAGATGTTCCGCAGGTTATACCTGTACTGGGTTCAACTCTCAGTGAGGCAATATCTAGGGTCCAAAAGACCATCCAAACAAAACTGCACACATGGGATAAGGCAAATGTTTTTCATTTGACAGAAAGCATAGCAAAATTCAATAACAGATGCCAGATCATTTATGCAGAAAACAATGATCTTTACTAAATGTTACTACTTGTTACTTAGTGGATAAATTATAAGACCCAAATGATTAAAATTACAGCAGATCGGATAAAGGTGATGATTTTGAATTAGGTGAGTAGGTGGTCAATAGTACTGCTCGCCAACTCTGCTCCATCTGCTGGCGAGTGGGGGAAGATTGCACTGCCTGGGCCCCTTGAGGTCAGGTGGGACCATGTGACCTTATTGGCCAATGAGTTATGAGAGGAAGTGTTTCCATGGCACCTTCATACCAGAGCATTTAACTGCCATCCTAAGACCCTCTGGAGTTCTCTGTTTCTCATCCAGGAAGATCCACAATGTTCCAGGTAGTGGTTGTTCTATCAACTTAAAGTGAAGATGGAAGAGCCAATCCCTGCCATGCAATGTGAGTGAGAATAAGCTGTAGCTTTGAGCCACTGAGATATAGGGGTCATTTGTGAGCATGGCATAACCAAGCCCATCCCAATGATGGAGACTGATACCAGAAGAGGGGCACTGCTACAGCAAACCCCATATGACACTGACTTAGATCTGACAGCAAGGCAGCTATTATCAGAGGTTAGAAGGATGGCAATCCATGTTATGCAAAACTGTCCCCAAGATAACTGAGAAGCAGATTGTGTGCTAATGAACTTGTGCCCAAGAGAAAAGGGTGGAAATAGAGTTTGTGAAATATGTGAGTCACTATGACTGCAATTGCAGGGAATTTATAAGAGAGAGTTTTGTTCAACTACAGCAAGCAGCAATAATGACAAACCCTGGGTGAGGTGTAGAATCTAATCTATGAAGTTGTCACATTATATTACTTTAAATGTCTAGTTTTCAACAAAAAAATTACAAAACATGCAAAGAAACAAAAAAGTCTACTCCTATACAGGAGAAAAAAGAATCATTCAGCTTACTAGACAAAGACTTTAAATTAGCTGTTTTAAATATATATTCAAAGAGCTAAAGGAAACAATGTCTAAGGAGCTAAAGGAAAGTATGAGATTAACACCTCACTAAATAGAGAATATCCATAAAGAGATAGAAATTATAAAAGGGAAGTGGGAAACAATCCAAATGTCCATTGATGGATGAATGAATAAACAAAATGTGTTATATACATACAATGGAACATTATTCAGCATTAGAAAAAGAATCAAATTCTGATGCATGATATAACATGGATGAACCTTAAAGACATGCTAAGTGAAACAAGTCAGTCACAAAAAGACAAATATTGTATGATTCCACTTATATGAGGTACCTAGAGAAGTAAATTTGTAGAGACAAAAAGTAGAACAGTGCTTACCAGTGGTAGGGGGAGAGGTGCATGGGGAGTTATTGTTTAATGGGTACAGAATTTTAGTATGGGATGATTCTAAAAGTTCTGTAGATAGTGGTGATCGTTGCACAACAATGTGAATGTATGCCCCTAAACTGCACACTTAAAAGTCATTAAAACGGTAAATTTTATGTTGGGTATATTTACGACAATAAAAAAATTCAAGGAACCAAATAGAAATTCTAGAATTGAAATGGACAATCACTGAAGTAAAAAATTCACTCAAGGGGGCTCAACAGCAGATTTGGACGGGCAGAAGAAAGAATCAGGCCGGGCGCGGTGGCTCACGCCTATGATCCTAGCACTCTGGGAGGCCAAGGCGGGCAGATTGTTTGAGCTCAGGAGTTCGAGACCAGCCTGAGCAAGAGTGAGACCCCGTCTCTACTAAAAATAGAAAGAAATTATATGGACAACTATAAATATATATAGAAAAAATGAACTGGGCATGGTGGTGCATGCCTGTAGTCCCAGCTACTTGGGAGGCTGAGGCAGGAGGATTGCTTGAGCCCAGGAGTTTGAGGTTGCTGTGAGCTAGGCTGATGCCATGGCACTCTAGCCCGGGCAACAAAGTGAGATTCTGTCTCAAAAAAAAAAAAAAAAAAAAAAAAAGAATCATTGAGCTTGAAGATAGGTTAACTGAGATTATCTAGTCTGAGAAACAGAAAAAAAAATAAACGAAGAAAAGTGAACAGAACCTCAGAGACCTATGAGGCACCATTAAGTATACCAACATACTCCTAATGAGAGTCCCAGGAGAGGAGAGAGAGAAAGTGGCAGGAAGACTACTTGAAAAAAGAATGGCCAAAAATGCTCAAATTTGATGAAAGACATTAATCTACATATCCAAGAAGCCCAACTAACCCAAACAGGACAAACTCAAAGAGATCCACACCTAGAAACATTATAGTCAAACTATTGAAGGTCAAACACAAACATAGAATCTTGAAAGCAGCAAGAGATAAGCAATTCATCACATACAAGGGAGCCTCAAAAAGATTACCAGCTAATTTCTTGTAAGATACCATTCAGGCGAGAAGGCAGTGGGATGACATAGTTAAAGTGATGAAAGAAAAAAAATCTGTCAACTAAGAATTCTATGTCCCCCAAAATTATTCTTCAAAAATGAAGAAAAATGCAGACATTCTTAGATAAACAAACACTGGGAGAGTTTGATACTACTAGACTAGAGTTTGCTTCTGACCTACAAGAAATACTAATGGAAGTCCTTCAGGCTGAAATTAAAGAACATTAGACAGTAACTTGAATCTATATGAAGAAATATAGGCCAGGCACAGTGGCTCACACTTGTAACCCTAGCACTCTGGGAGGCTGAGGCAGGAGGATCACTTGAGCTCAGGAGTTTGAGATCAGCCTGAGCAAGAGCGAGACCCCAAAAATAGAAAAAATTAGCCAGGCATGGTGGCGTGTGCCTGTAGTCCCAGCTACTTGGGAGGCTGAGGTGGAGGATCACTTGAGCCCAGGAGTCTGAGGTTGCGGTGAGCTAGGCTGATGCCACAGCACTCTATGCAGGGCAACAGAGCAAGACTGTTTCTCAAAAAAAGAAAAAAAAAAAAGAAATACAGAGCACCAGTAAAGGTAAGTACATAGGTAAATATAAAAGACAGTATAAATGTATTTCTTGCTTGTAACTCCCTTTGCTCCTACCTGATTTAAAAGACAACTGCATAAAGTAATAATTATAAATCTATGTTAATGAAAATTCAATGCACAAAGATGTAATTTGTGACAATAACAGCAAACAGGAGGTGAAAATGGAGCCACATAAGAGCAAAGTTTTTGTATACTATTTAAGTGTAGTTGGTAGTAATTCAAATTAGATTACTGGCAATTAATTTGTTAGTGATAATTCCCAGAGTAACCACTACGAAAATAACTAGTTTAAAAAAGAGAGAGAGATGGAGTGGACGATAATATCAGACGAAATAGACTTTAAGACAAAAGTTGTTTCTAGAGAAAAAGGACATCTTATAATAATAAAAGGGTCAATCTAGGAAAAAGATATGATATTTATAAACAGATATGTGCCTAACAACAGAGCTTCAAAATATGTGGAACAAAAACAGACATAATTAAAGCGAGAAATAGACAATTCAATAATAATAGTTAGAGACTTCAATATCCCACTTTCAATAATGGATAGAACAGCTAGACAGAAAATCAGTAAGGAAAGCAAATACTTGAACAATGCTATAAGCCAAACAGACCGAACAGACATTGATAGAACATCCCACCCGACAATAAAAGCATATACAATCTCTCAAGTGCACATGGGGCATTCTCCAGGATAGGCCATATGTAAGCCAAAAACCAAGTCGCAATAAATTTGAAAGATTTGAAATCATACAAAGTGTGTTCTCTGACCATGATGGAATGAAATTAGAAATCAATAAACAGAAGGAAATTTGGAAAATTCACAAATATGTGGAAATTAAACAGCACACTCCTACATAACCCATGAGCAAAGAGGAAATTCAAAGAGAAATTAGAGAATTTTGAAGTGAATAAAACAAAAACACAACATACCAAACTTATGAAATACAGTGAAAGCAGGGCTCAGAAGGAAATGGATAGCCATAAATACCCACACTGAAAAGATGAAACATCTTAAATCAATAGCCTAACTCCTTAAGAAACTAGAAAAGAAATCCAAAGAAAGCCTAAAGATAGAAATAACAGAGATTACAGCAAACATAAATGAAATAGAAAATAGAAAAACTGTAGAGAAAAATCAATGATAACAAAAGTTGATTATATGAAAAAATAGGCCGCGCTTGTAATCCTAGAACTCTGGAAGGCCGAGACGGGTGGATCATTTGAGCTCAGGAGTTCGAGACCAGCTGAGCAAGAGTGAGACCCTGTCTCTACTAAAAATAGAAAGAAATTATATGGACAACTAAAAATATATATAGAAAAAATTAGCCGGGCATGGTGGCGCATGCCTGTAGTCCCAGCTACTCGGGAGGCTGAGGCAGGAGGATCAGTTGAGCCCAGGAGTTTGAGGTTGCTGTGAGCTAGGCTGATGCCACAGCACTCTAGCCTGGGCAACAGAGTGAGACTCTGTCTCAAAAAAATAAATAAAATACAATAAAATAAAATAAACAAAATTGAAAAACCTTTAGCTAGACTGACCAAGAGAAAAAGAGGAATGTAAAATTGGTTCAACATGAAACTTAATCAATGTAATACATCATACAAAATTAATAAAGGGAGAGAAACCCACATTATCATTTCAGTAGATAGAACAAAAGCATCCATTCATAACAAAAAGAGTCAACAAACTAGGAATATAAGGGAACTTCCTTAACCTGATAAAGAACATCTAGGAAAACCCACCACTAAAACCATACTTAGTGGAGAAAGGCTGAAAGTTTCCTTCCTAAGGTAAGGAGCAAGACAAGGATATCAGTTCTCACCATTGCTAGTCAACATAGTGGAGGCTCTAGCCTGGGAATTAGGCGAGAAAAGAAATAAAAGGCATCCAGATTAGAAAGGAAGAAGTAAAACTACCTCAATCTTGTATATAGAAAACTCCAGAGAGTGCACCAAAAAACTATTAGAGCTAATCAGTGAGTTCAGCAAGATTGCAGGATACAGATTATTATACAAAAAGTAATTGTATTTCATACTAGAAAGGAACAATTCAAAAGTGATATTAAGCGGCCAGGTAGGGTTGCTCATGCCTGTAATCCTAACACTCTGGGAGGCCAAGATGGGAGGATCGCTTGAGCTCAGGAATTTACGACCAGACTGAGAAAGAGCAAGACCCCATCTCTACTAAAAATAGAAAAATGGCGAGCACCTGTAGTCCCAGCTACTTGGGAGGCTGAGGCAGGAGAATCCCTTGAGCCCAGGTGTTTGAGGTTGCAGTGAGCTATGATGACACCACTGCACCCCATGTGGGATGACAATGCAAGACTCTGTCTCAAAAAAAAAAAATGATATTAAGCAAACAATTCCATATACAATAGCATTAAAAATAATGAAATACTTAGGACTAAATTTAACTGGAGGGGCAAGGCTTGTACACTGAAAACTATAAAACACTGCTGAAAGAAATTAAGAGGACATAAATAAATGGAAAGTCATCTCATGTTCATAGGTATTCATATTATTAAGATGGCATTACTCCCCAAGTTGATCTACAGATTCAATGAAATCCCTATCAAAATTCCAACTTCCTTCTTTGCAAAGATGGACAACTCCCAAAATTCATATGGAATTGCAAGAGACCCAGAATAGCTAAAACAATCCTGAAAAACAACAAAATTGGAGAAATTGTACATGCCAATTTCAATTATTAATAATACATAGCTACAGTGATCAAGACAGTGGCATAAGGATAGACAATAGAAAAGAATTAAGTCCAGGCCATGCACAGTGATTCACGTCTGTAAACCCAGCACTTTGGGAGGCCAAGGCAGGAGGATCACTTGAGGTCAGAAGTTTGAGACCAACCTGAGCAAGAGCGAGACGCCATCTGTACTAAAAATAGAAAAAAAGTAGCAGGGTATGGTGGTGCACACCTATAGTCTCAGCTACTCAGGTGGCTGAGGCAAGAGGATCATTTGACCCCAGGAGTATGAGGTTGCAGTGAGCTACTGCACTCTAGCCTGGGTGACAAAACAAGACCCTTTTTCTGGAAAAAAAAAAAAAAGAAAGAAAAAAGAATTGAGTCTGGAAATGAACCCATGTATCTATAATCAATTGATTTTGGACAAGGGTGTCATTTGGTGGGGAAAGAATTTATTTTTTAATTTTTTGAGACAGAATCTTGCTCTGTTGCCCGGGCTAGAGTGCACTGGCGTCTTCATAGCTCACTGTAACCTCAAACTCCTGGACTCAAGTGATCCTCCTGCCTCAGCCTCCAAAGTTCTGGGATTATAGACATAAGCCACCAGGAACAATAATCTCTTTAACAAATGGTGCTGGACAAATGGATATCTACAGGCCAAGAATGGAGCTGGACACGTTCCTCATATACCATATACAAAAGTTAGCTGAAAATGGATCAAACGAGCCAGGCACAGTGGCTCACACCTGCAATCCCAGCACTTGGGGAGGCTGAGGTGAAAGGACCACTTGAGCCCAGGAGTTTGAGGTTGCAGTGAGCTGTGGTGGTGCCACTGCACTCCAGCCTGGGTGACAGGGCAAGACCTTGTCTCAAAAAAAGAGAAAAAAAAAAAGAGCTAGAAATTATTAATCTTAGTGAGGAAAGCATGTTGAAAGCTAAGATAGGTCAAAAGCTAGGTCTCTTGTACCAAACAATTAGCCGAGTTGTGAATGAAAAGGAAAAGTCCTTAAAGGAAACTTAAAATGCTACACCAGGCGTGGTGGCTCATGCCTGTAATCCTAGCACTCGGGCAGGCTGAGGTGGGAAGATTGCTTGAGGCCAGGAGTTTGAGACCTGCCTGAACAAGAGCGAAATCCATCTCTACAAAAAATAGAGAAATTAGCTGGGTGTGGTGGTGTGCACCTGTAGTGCCAGCTACTCAGGAGGCTGGGGTAGGAGGATCACTTCAGCCCAGGAGTTTAAGGTTGCAGTGAGGTCTGATGACGTCATGATGACATCACTGCACCCTAGCTGTGGTGACAGAATGAGATTCTGTCTCAAAAAAACAACAACAAAAAAATGCTACTCCAGTGAACACATGAGTAATAAGAAAGTGAAAACAGACTTATTGCTGATATGGAGAAAGTTTTAGTGGTCTGGGTAGAAGATCAAACCAGACACAACATTCCCTTAAGCCAAAAATCAATCCAGAGAAAGGCTCTAACTCTTTTCAATTCTGTGAAGGCTGAGACTGGTGAGGAAGCTGCAGAAGAAAAGTTTGAAGCTAGCAGAGGTTGGTGCAAACAATTTAAGGAAAGAACCCATCTCCGTGACATAAAGGTTCAAAGTGAAACAGCACGTGCTGATGTGGAAGCTGCAGCAAGTTATCCAGAAGATTAGCTAAGATCACTGGTGAAGGTGGCCACACTAAAGAACAGATTTTCAATGTTCTTCTTCCTTCTGTTGGAAGAAAATGCCATCTAGGACTTTCATAGCTAGAGAGGAGAAATCAGTGCCTGGCTTCGAAGCTTCAAAGCACAGATTCTCTTGTCAGTGGCTAATGCAGCTGGTGACTTTAAGTTAAAGCCAAGGTTTATTTACCATTCCAAAAATCCCAGGGCCCTTAAAAAAGATGCTAAATCTCCTCTGCTTATGCTCTATAAATAGAACAACAAAGCATAGATGACAGCACCTCTGTTTACGGCATGGTTTACTAAATATTTTAAGCCAAATGTTGAGACCTACTGTTCAGAAAAAAAGATTCCATTCCAAATATTACTGCTCCTTGACAATGTATCTGGTCACCCAAGAACTCTGAAGGAGATGAACAAGGAGATTAATGTTGTTTTCATGCCCATTAACACAACATCCATTCTATAGCCCATGGATCAAGGAGTAATTTTGACTTTAAAGTATTATGATTTAAGAAATACATTTGTAAGGCTATTGCTACCATAGATAGTGATTCCCCTGATGGATCTGGGCAAAGGAAATTAAAAACCTGGAAATGATTCACCATTCTAGATGCCATTAAGAACATTCATGATTCATGGGAGAAGGTCAAAATATCACCATTAACGGGAGTTTGGAAGAAGTTGACTCCAACCTTCGTGGGTGACTTTCAGGGGTTCAAGACCTTAGTGGAGGAAGTCAGTGGGGATGTGGTGGAAATAACAGGAGAACTAGAATTAAAAGTGGAGTCTATGGCCGGGCGTGGTGGCTCACGCCTGTAATCATAGCACTCTGGGAGGCCGAGGCGGGTGGATCGCTCGAGGTCAGGAGTTCGAGACCAGCCTGAGTGAGACCCTGTCTCTACTAAAAATAGAAAGAAATTATCTGGGCAACTAAAAATATATATAGAAAAAATTAGCCGGGCGTGGTGGTGCATGCCTGTAGTCCCAGCTACTCAGGAGGCTGAGGCAGTAGGATTGCTTAAGCCCAGGAGTTTGAGGTTGCTGTGAGCTAGGCTGACGCCACAGCACTCACTCTAGCCCGGGCAACAGAGCGCCACTCTGTCTCAAAAAAAAAAAAAAAAAAAAAGTGGAGTCTAAAGATGGGACTGAAGTGCTGCAATCTCAGGATAAAACTTTAACAGGTGAGGAACCACTTCTTATGGATGAGCAAAGAAAGTGGTTTCTTGAGATGGAATCTACTCCTCAAAAGACGCTATGAACATTGTTGAAATAACAAGAAAGGATTTAGAATATTCCATACACTTAGTTGATAAAGCCCTGGCAGAGTTCGAGATGTTTGACTCCAATTATGAAAGAAATTCTACTGTGGATAAAGTGCTATCAAACAGCAGCACATGCTACAGAGAAGCTTTCATGACAGGAAGAGTCAATCAATGCAGCAAATCACTGTTATCTTATTTTAAGAAATTGCCACAGCCACCCCAACCATCAGCAGCCACCACCCTGATCAGTCACACCATCAACATTGAGGAAGGACCCTCCACCAGCAAAAAGATTACAACTCTCTGAAGGCTCAGATGATCCTTAGCATTTTTTAGAAATAAACTATTTTTTTTTTTTTTTTTTTTAGACAGAGTCTCACTCTGTTGCCCAGGCTAGAGTGCTGTGGCATCAGCCTAGCTCACAGCAGCCTCAAATTCCTGGGCTCAAGAAATCCTCCTGCCTCCCAAGTAGCTGGGACTACAGGAACTCACCACCACAGACGGCTAATTTTTCTATTCTTAGTAGAGATGGGGTCTTGCTCTTGCTGATGCTGGTCTCAAACTCCTGAACTTAAGCTATCCTCCCTCCTCGGCCTCCCAGAGTGCTAGAATTACAGGTGTGAGCCACTGCGACCAGCTCAATAAAGTATTTTTAAATTAAGGTATGCATATTGTTTTTTAGACATAGTGCTGTTGCACACTTAATAGACTACAATATAGTGTAAACGTAACTTTTATATACACAGGAAACCAAAAACTTCATGTGACTGGCTGTACTGTGACATTTGTTTTACCGTGGTGGTCTGGAACGGAACCTGCTGTATCCTAGAGATGTGCCTGTGCTGGTTTGATCTTTTGTTTCATTGGTTTCTTCTCTATTTCATTATTTCTTTACTTCACGTTTCTTTGGTTTGCTCCATTCTTCTTTTGCCAATTTCTTGAATTCTTAATTCTTTTGCTTTTAACTTCTTTATTTCCTGATAAAATGTATTTAAACAGTGCATTAGTTCAAATGACTGCTTTAGCCGTACCCCACAAAATTTGTTATGTGATGTTTTCATTATCATTTGGTCCTCAATATTTTAAACTTTGCTTTATAATTTCCATTTTAACACAAGGGTTATTTGGTAGCATGCTATTTAGTCTCTAACCATGTGGAATATATTAATTAGGGCATGAGTTAATTAATATATTCAGGGGGCTTAAATAATATAGAAGCTTATTTCTCAGTCACAAAGAGCCCAGATGGCGGTGTAGGGGGCGGTGGGGCTGCCGCAGGCGCACGGCAGGGCCCAGCTCCCTCGCCTCTCCTGCCCTGCTGTGCCCGGGGGACTGTCCCGTCCACCACTGAAGCCTCCGCCACGGCTGCACTGGCGTCCTGGCCGTGGGAAGGGGAAGGAAAAGGCTCAGGCAGGTGGTCGAGGAACGAGGCTTCGGCACAAACCTGGTCCCGCGGCCACACTTGCTGCAGTGGTCACTGGGAAATGCAGCCCTCCGCAGGGCGGCCCTGCGCCCACCATGATGTAGGCTGGGTGAAGTGCTATTTATACACTGATACAGTCACTGCTTTGTGGGATTTTTGTTGTTAGAGATTTTTAAAAATTAATGTGTCTTGTTGCATTTCCCTCAAAAGATAGTCTGTGTGATGTTGACCATTTGGGTTATTCCAAAACTTCTTGGTGTCCTGATAAACAAGCAGAAATGTTCCCTGCGCAGTCAAAACGCACGTGTGCCCATTGCAGGGTGTGAGTATCTAGTGCGTCTGCAGGTATCTGGCAGATCGCAGCTATCAACTGTTTTGCTCAGATCTTCAATATGTCTCTTCATTTCCCCTCCCTGGGCTACCAGTTTTTGTGAGGCCTGTACCCCTGGGGGACCCTGAGGGTCGCTGGGCACTGAGGGTTCCGCTGCTCCTCGGAGCAGCACAGGTGGCAGCTCTTTTCCTTCCAACACTTGTCCGAAATCCTAGCTGGGCCGAGACCAGGACCTCTTTCTGTCTTTTGGTTTTAACATTGTTCCTTGTAGCCCAACATGTTGTTGGGTCTGGTTTGCTCTTTTTTCAAATCCGATCTAAGAATCGCTTTCAACTGATGAATTTGATCTTTCACGTTATGTGTCTGCTGTTAGATTTGGAGTGACTTCTGCCATCCCATTTTACACTTTCTATTTACTGTGCTTTATTTTTGTTTCTTTTTTTCCTTTTCTGCTTGCCACTGGATAAATCAAATTTTCCTTTGGAGATTTATAAGTTATGTCTGGTCCTTTTGCTCTTATCCTGCTGCCCCTAAGATCCAGGCTGGTGTTCTTTTCCTGCTCGTTGTTTTTCACCTTCGTGGATCCACATCTTCCCCTAACTCATCACCCTCCCACCCCTGCCCTGCCACCATCTTCAAGTGCAGTGTTCATGGATCTCAGCCGTGCCCCTTTCCCTTCCTTCACCCTGCTGCTGTGACCCAGCCCAACCAGGCCCCTGTGGCTTCTATCCTCCCTGTCCTCCACATTTCTCCCACTAGGGGAGGGATAGGAGGGCTGAGGATGTAGTTCCCATTACCGCCTCACATTTGCATGATGTTTGAATGGCTGGAAACAAGTCCAGAAAGGTCCAAAGTTCTTTCTGTTCAGAGCCGAAGAACAACACACCCCTGTCCTCGGGGCCCAGCTCTGTGGCAGAGAAGTCTGACTCTGTGGTTATGTCCCATTAAGCAGTGTTCTCTTGTTTCTTGAATAGTTTCCAGCTCAGGAGGTAGTGTAAGGGGCCAATGAGCTCTAATGGTCCTGGGCTCGGAGGTGGGTGTTCCCTCTCTAGGGAAAAGGGGCCCTCACGCCCACACCTGCCCAGCAGCGCCTGGCACCAAGGCCTCGCTGTCCAGGAGGGTTGGCTACATGTGGCTCCCAGTTTGGGGCTCTGGTTATAAGCAACGGAAACTTAAGCAAAGGTGGCTGTTGGGAGTGCAGTGGGGGGCCCGCTGAGTTGTGGAGCCAGGGAACAAGCCTGGGGAAGGTGGGGCCAGGGGCATCCCAAGAGGTGAGAGACAGGAGGCACAGCAGCAGGGAGAGAAGGAGTGGGAGCCGGGAATGCCAGCGCGACACCCCCACTGCAGCCATAGGTCGATCCATGATTGGACCACGTCCAAGATCCAGGCTCCAGGGCTGGGCGTGGGGAGACGAGGTGCGGGGAGAGTGTGCCACCACTCAGGACGAGAAGAGCTGCGGGTGGCAGGGCCGGGCTCCAAGGAGCCAGGGTGCATCTGTGACCAGCCATGTGCAGCGGGCCCCATCCTTTGCCCAGTGGCCTAGACCCCCAGCTCGGGTTCATTGACTAACTCAACACCAATTGTGCACCTACTGTGTGAAGGCTCCCCGCTGAGAGCTGCGTGGTGTGCATGGTGTCTGTGTGTGGTCAAGCCAGGGAGAAGCCTGGGCCTTGGGCAGGATCCCTGGGGGGCAGACCCTGAGGCAAGGGTCCGGTGAAAGCTAATGGGGATCGAAACCGGGAGAAGCAAGGAAGAGGTGAGGTGGGGGTAGCAGGGAGGGTGCATCTAGCGAGCCACAGGACAGATCAGTCCTGCAGGTGTCTCGACAAGGCTGGGGGCAGGATTCCACATACCAGTCATAGACTAAGGGTGGCCCCAGGGACTTAGATGTCCAGTCACTTTCACCCATGTGCTCACAGACTGGGCCGCAGGTGCGCACCGGGCTTGGAGGCATCTGTGCAGCCCAGCCTGTGCCCTGGGTCCACACTCCACCGATGCTTCAGACTTGCTGCTTCCCTGGTT
Source organism: Lemur catta (assembly GCF_020740605.2). Lineage (NCBI taxonomy): Eukaryota > Metazoa > Chordata > Mammalia > Primates > Lemuridae > Lemur > Lemur catta. The sequence continues at coordinate 23,369,701 of NC_059136.1, forward strand.
TCTGGAGAAATGAGGAAGTCTTACGAGAGGAAGGTTAGTAGAACTCTCTACAGCCCCACAACTGTGGTTGGCCCCAAGGTCGTCACCAACACGCGGCATCTTCTCACAGTTGGCCAGTAGTCAGGTGCCTTAGCTGGCAGGTGACCCCTGACCCCTCAGGGGTCTGAGTCCCTGTGTGGTGCCCTCACTGCTAGGCTGCTCCAGCTGCCCTAAGGCTGGCAGCTTCCCCATGTGGCCATACAGAGGTCGGGCGTGGTCCTGTGACTTGCGCCTGTTGTGGTACCACCTTTGTCATAGGGCGAGTATCTTGGTTTGAACTAGGTTAAGTCGAATCCCACACAGGTAAATCTCTCCCTTATCCCTGGGAATGTGCTCTTTCCATACCATGGCGAGAGGATCAAAAGGAGGCTGCCTTTTCCCAGGAAGGATAACAGTGCACACGTGCAGTTCGCCACAGGGCAACCGTACTCTCCCACCGCCGCCATAGCGTGGCCCCCAGCACGCGGCTGCTCTTGGCAGTGGGGATGTCGAGGCACATTCTGCATGCCCTGTTTAGACACCTCGGTCTCTGGACATGGACACAGACCCGGGAAACATCCCAGGCACAAGGAACATATGCAAAGCAGCATGGAAAGGAAAGCCAGTGTGGGCGGAGCTCAGTGACCGTGGCAAGAGGCAGAAGCTGGAGAGGCCCACGGGCCTGTAAACATGGCGAGGGGCTGGGCGCGCAGGAGTTTGGGACGGCAGTGCAACCTCGGCGTCTGCGGTCACATTTACTCGGACGCAGTTCGGGCACACGTAATCATTTGGAGCTCACAGAATGGCCTCTAGTGTTGCCCTCCGTCCTCTGAAGCCACACGAGGCCTCTCGGGTTTTGTAGCCTCAGTCATGCAACTGGTACAACCTCACACCACAAACACAGGAGTGAGAGAAGACTGACTATACCATTTTCACAACTGAGGTAAATTCTTATTTGAGCAAGCATGCCACAGACTCTGGCTCAGGCAGCCGGTTCCCGTCTGCGGGGCGTGTCCGAGGTCCTGGCTACTCCCGCATAATGGCAGCGGCGGGGGTCTCCCTCCTCTATCTGCTGAGATGCGTGCTCACCCTGCCCGCGGCCCACCTTCCCCAGCTCCAGCCTCTCCCACCGGGTCTCTCTTCCCCCGCTTCTCTGGGAACCACTCCCTCCCGCCCTCACTGACACAGGTGGACCAGTCTCCTGGCACTGCCCTAAGACAGGACCACAAACCAGGTGCTTAAAGTGACAGGAACTTTCTCACAGCTCCAGACACCTGAAGTCTGAATGGAAGGTGTCAGCAGGGCGTGCTCCCTCTAAGGCGAGCCCTCCCTGCCCTCTCCCTGCCAGAAGCTGCTGGTGGTTTGCCGCCAACTCCTCCTTGGCTTGCAGCTGCAGCTCTTCCATTGCTGCCTCCATCAACACTCGGCGTCCTCCCTGCCTGTCTGTCTCCGTGTGGTGTTCCCTTCCAAGGACACGCGTCATATTGGATCGGGTCCCACCCTAATGACCTCATCTTGACTTGATTATATCGGCAAAAACATCGTGTCCAAATAAGGTCACATTCACAGGTACTGGGATTAGGGCTTCAGGATCTCTCTGGGGGACACAGTTCAATTCATAACAGCAGGTGACTCAATGAGAGCTGATGTGACTTTTCTGGAACTCCTGGGAGAGAGGCAAGTGGGCTTCCTCTGCACTGGGCTGGTTACATTCTCAGTCTGGGCCAGCCGGTCCCAGCCACTCTGGGCTCACCTGGCTCTAGGATGCAGCTCCTGCACCCGGCCACCCCGACTTTCCCGAGCTGCTAGTCAGGAATCACCTCTCTGTTTTTTGTTTTTTATTTTTTATGACAGTTTGTGTTGGGTTTCTGGTGCCTGGTGGAAGCTGGGTTCTGCCCATCCCTTGGCGGACCTGCCTTCAGCTGTGGGAGGGGCCTGGGGCTTTCCCACCACCTGGGACAGGGGTGCAGGTTCCCTGGACTCAAGTTGCCCCAGACACTCTGGCTTTTCTGTCCAAAGCATCTGCACTGGTTAAGGGTGGAAACTCTCACACTTGCCACAGCTTCCTTCCTAGTAAATCTCTGAATCTTGCAAAGAAAAGAGTCTCCTGCCTCCACACACATGTCCTGCCAACCCAGGTCTCTGGGAGTCAGCTCTCCCTGATCTTCCCTGTGCCAGCCCCTTCCTCCCACATATGAGCTGCCCCGTCCCGGCTGCCTTAGCTCCTCACCCCAGCAGGCTTCCCAAACCCCCGGTGCTGCGCCCTGGCCCCCTGACCACATCAATGGGCCCCCACCGAAGCTGGCCCATCCATGCCAGCTCCAGCTGGTCTGGCCACCAGCCACTGTCAGACACACCATGGCATGTCCACCAGGGACATTCACTCCAACGAGGGCTGGCGCTCAGTGGGACCCATCTGGGCTGCGTCTCCAGATCTGGTTCTGCCTGCATTCCCCTCTGCATTCTAGGTCCCTCCGACCATGCACAGGGAGGCCCAAGTGTGCATAAGTGACCACCTGGGGGCTTTGAGTGGTGCCAGTGGGGCCAGACCTCTAACCCAGCCCAGTAGGGGCACTAGGTCTGGTGTGGCCTCTGGAGGGGCTGCCCAGAGCATCAGCTTGATCATGCAAGGAGAGGACACAGAGAAGGGAGGTTGTGGCAGAGAGGTGACCTGTGCAAAGGCCCAGTGGCAGCACCACAGATGAGCCTCCAGCTACGTGATGTGGCCCCAGCAAACCAGTGGCCACATGGTAGACACAAAGGGGTGTGGGGTCAAGGCCCCTCCCTCCCGAGGCCCACTATGTCATTCCCCTGCAGTGACAGGGGAGCCCGTGTGGAAAGGGGACCACATGGCCAGCTGAGCTGCCAGGAGCTGGACATCTGGAGAACGGTCATCAGTGCCCCAGGGGCAGGGTAGCTGGTGACTGTGCTGGAGGGGCCTGCTAGGTGGGTGTTGCTGTCCCTGCCCAGGAAGAGTGGGAGGGGGAGGCTGGAGGCTGCCCCAGGCCGCCCCACCCACCTCCAGCCTCCAGCCCTCCCCGTCCAGGCATCTGCTCCGCTGCAGCCCCTGACTGAAATCCTACCCAGCCCTGCTGTGGGCAGGGAGCAGACCAGGGCACCTATGCTGCCTTCCACATGGGCCTAGGGAGGAGCTGGGTCAGGGAAGGACATTCTACGCCAGGGTCAAAGGCCTGGGCCTAGATGGGGTGGCCAGTCCTGGGAACTTCCTGGTCCCTGTGGGCACATGCTGGCAGCAGGGGGACATGAGCAGACCAGGTCTGAGGTGAGCAGGCCTTTGCTGGGACATGCCCTTCCAGCTCACTGAGGCTCCTGGAGGGGCCCTCACATGCTCCCAGGGCCTGGGGTGGGGGCTGAGGACAGGAATGGGCAGGGCAGGGGCCACCCTAAGGTGTGGGACAGACAAGCCCCTCCTGGGAGAGGCGTCCACCACCCATCCACCCACAGCGTGTCTGCGGCCTGCCCTGGCCTGTCTACCCGCCCACCCCACCCACCCCGCCCAACATTTCCATGGAAAGTATCCAGGGCAACAGCAGCACAAACCCATGAGGGAGACATGCCTGAGCAGGGGTGGACCTGGGTGGTCATGGGCTGGGGGCAGGAGTGAGGTCAGAGCTGACACAGTCCACATCCCAGGCTGCCCAGAGGCTGAGTCCCAGGCTCTGCTTCCCCTCCCAGAGGGTCTGGGGCCCAGCATGGTGGGGGACACCGGAAAGCCCCCAGCTTGTCTGCCACACAGTGTCCACTCCCCGTGGTGGCCAGTGTTGGGCAAAGGAATCGATGGATGGAAAAGCCCATGTTGGTGCCCACTGACCACCTGACCGCAAAGCACACCTGCAACTGCACACCCAGGAGCACTGCCGCTCTGCTGGAGAAGCACTTCCCCCTGCCTGGCAGGCCTGGGAGAAGGGGCTTCCAGGCTGGAGGAGGGGTAGGTTCATTCCAGGCCTGGGTGGGGGAAGGTGTGGCCAAGGTGTGGAGGTTCCTGGAAGCAAGAGCCCACAGGTGGGGGGTGGGAAGTCCTGGGTGGAGCATGTTGGAGCCCCAGGGTGGGTGGCTGCAGGATGGAGGGACCATCTAGGGGCGTGAGGCAGTGGGGAGCCATCCCTGGGACATGTCTGGGGAGGAGGTGGAGGAACCCACCCACAGGTCCCCAGCCCTACTCCTCATGTGAGCGATGTGAGCCTGTTTCCTCCTACCAGCGATCCCTCCCTCCCTGGCCTCCACCCTGCTTGGGAACTCAGCCCCAGGGCAGGGCAGTGGGCTGGGCTGGCTGGGTGGGGAGTGAGCACCCTGCCAGCCCCCAGCTCAGGGAGCTGAGGGGGAGGGGCGGGAAACCCCAGCAGCCCCTTCCCCAGGCCCTCCCCCAGCCAGAAAACAGGAGGCTGAGATGGCAAGGCCAGAGCAAAGTGCTGGGGCCTCGGCTGGACTGGCCTTTTGAGTGAGCAGTGGTGGCCAAGATGGTAGGCCGGGGCAGGGAGGTGGGTCAGTGTGGGCATCGGCCCCAGGGGCTTGGGCTCCCTCTAACGCCTGCCCAGGCCAGGGCCAGCAGCAGTGACCCCCAGGTGGTAAGCCTGAGGATGTAACCCCAGCACCAGCCTTTGGCACAGGGGCCTGTGGGGTGCCAGGCAGGCTGGATGACTGTCCAGATCCTGTGTCAGGTACCCCTGGCAGGGTCACCCTGTGTCCTGCCTGTCCCCCCCACATCCATAGGAAACCTGTCCCTGAGGCTGGGTTGTCTGGGGGGCAGCGGGAGCCATGCAGGGGCTGGCGCTGGCCTGAGGGGCAAGGAGGGCAACCAGCCCAGGTTAGGCAGGACCACTGGGTTGGGGAGAGTGGGGCACAGCCCCCAGGGCCCCTGGACGCCCTGCACAGGTGGCTGGACAGCATGGAGGGGCCGCAGGCCTCACAGGGGCCCCTGGCCACAGTGGCCACCTCCCAACTTTGGGAGCAGGAGGTATAGGTGTGGGGGGCAGGGCTGGTGGGACCCCAAGTGCTCCTCTGAGCCTCAGAGCAAAGCCCCCAGCACAGGATGCCTGCTGGGTGCTGGGCCACAGCTGACCCTTCCTAGAGGGTGGGCTGAACATATACTCAGGGAAGGAAAAAACCACCAGTGTCCCCATAGCCAGTGACTCCTGAGAGAGGCAGGTGGGAGGGCAGATCAGGGCGAGGGGCAGCAGGTGGAGCTGAAGCTTCAGGAGGTGTGGACTGTCTGGCCATGGGGTGGGACTGGGGAGGGTGTCACTGACTGCCCTGTCTTGGTCCCCAGGTGGGAGCTCTGGGCTCTCCTGGCAAGGCTGAGCCCAGGGAAAGGGCTCCTGGCTGCACCATGGCAGGGCCCACGGGGGCCTGAGGGGAGGGCAGGGGCCTTGTAGCCCCTGCAGGTAGGACTGGGGCGCAGGGCAGGGGCCCAGGGCTGGCGCAGGGCTCAGCAGGAAGTCTGTAGCATGTGCACGTGGGGCTGCAGCTCGGGTCAAGGACTTGGGACTGGAGACGGGCCAGAGGCTAGCAGAGCTGCCTGCCTGGTAAATGGCCCCTTGGCCTGCCCTGGCCTGGTTCTGACATCTGTGCCACTGTCCAGGGGACATGTCCCAGGCCCAAGGCCAAGGCCTCTCTCAGTGCTCACATCTAGTCACTGGCCCCTTCCAGCTGGTGAAGCAGCAGCTGGAGCAGCTCCAGGAGTGAGTGAGGCTGACCAGGGACAGCGCTGCTGTGTGCCCTGAGGACAGGGCCCCCCCCAATCCCTCACCCCCAGTGGGCCCAGCAGCCCAGCCTGTACTGGAGGGGCAGCCTCTGCACGTCAGGGACTCAAGAACCAAGAGCACGTGTTTGCGCTCCCCTCTGCCCACCCAGAGGAAGGGTCTCCACCCTGCCCCTGTCCTCTAAGGAGGCTGCAGCCCACACCCCCCGGAGCAGAGATGGCTGGGAGTGGGCACTGAGGGCCACCTGCGGTAATGCTGGGTTCCTCCCTCGCTGAGTGCCAGGCTGGCCCAGCAGGCAGAGCGGCATGAGCAGCTGGCACAGCGGGCAGAGTCCCTGGCCAGGCCACAGCACACAGCATCTGCACAGGAACAGCTCCCACCAGGTACCCCGGGCCTACAGAAGTTGCCAGAGAGACAGTGCATGGCCAAGCCCAGGAGGTGGGCTGAGGCCTGGGTGCACAGGAAGCTGGGGCCAGCTGGGGTGGGTGGGGTGCTGTCCCCAGGGCTGGGCTCTCGAGTAGACCTGTTTCTCCCCACCTGCACTGCAGGCAAAGGTGGGGCCTCTGGGGAAGCCACTGGTCAGAGGCTCAGGAGCAGGACACTAGGCTGACGGCCACTTGGGGTCAGCCCAGTGGACCTGGTGGGGCCTAGGGGAGCTGGCGGAGATCAAGGAGGGGCTGCAGACTGAGGGTGGCTGGGCCCCAGCCTTGGAGATGCTTTGGAAGATTGGGGGAGGGAAGAGGTCACCCAGAGGCCCTCAGGAAGATAAGGGCGACCACAGAGGGGCTGACAACCTGGGGGCTCTGGGCTGGAGCTGCTGTCTGCTGGTGGGAGGGGCCTAACCAGAGGACACCCACCCTCTTGGAAAGTGAAGAGAGTATGGCATAGGAGCAAGGAAGGCGGGTCCAAAGTGTTGATAGAAGGATTTCTATCAATTTTATGACTTGGTTCCCATATTTCCAACAACCTGAGTCCTGCATGACACAGTCACTCTGCTCTCCCCGTGGGGTCAGGGCTGGAGGTACAGGCAGACCCTGGCTGCCAGCCCCTACTGGTGGGAAAGCACTGTCCACCTTCTGAACTGTGTTAGGGTGGGGCAGAGGAGGCCACGGCGTCTGGGCCCCTGCCTGTTCTGCCAAGCAGTGATCCCAGCAAGACCACAGTGTTGTTATTTAGGACTCCCATTCATGCAGCGCCTGGGAAGAAAATATGTGTTTGGAGCAAGATACAAAGAAAATTAATTCTGAAGTACATGTTGGGGCCTTCTCTCCTGTGTTTAATGCAACCTTGAGGCCCAAAGGGGTTCTGCCCTGGCTTGGCCTTCCTCCTCCTCCCCTTCCTCCTCATTTCATCTGTAAAATGGGAGAAACTGGCCTTGCACGAGGCAGTCCTGAGGTTTGCCTCCTGCCCTGAACTTCCAGATCCTCTCTTCACTTGCTCTCCCAGGTTTATTTCTTGTACTTGGGGGCTGTATTAACCAACTACCACCAATTGAGTGGCTCAAACAACAGAAATGTATTGACTGCCAGTTCTCGAGGCCAAAAGTTTGAAATCAAGAGGTACACAGGGTCATTTCTCTCTGAGAGCTGTGAGGGAAGGACCCGCTGCAGGCCTCTCTCCTCTGTGTGTAGATGGCTGTCTTCTCCCTGTGTCATCACATCATCTTCCCTCTGTGCATGTCTGTGTCTGCGTCCAAATTTCCCTTTTATAAAGACACCAGTCACATCGGAGTGGGGGCCCAGCCTACTCCAGTATGACCTCATCCTAAGTAATTACATCTGCAGTGACCCTGCTTCCCAACAAGTTTGTATTCTGAGGGGACTAGGCGTTAGGACTTCTATGTGATGTGGAATAACCCTGCCGGCTCCACTGGCCTGTCCTCACCCCACCCTGAGCGTCCAGCATGATGGACGGCGCCAGTAGGGCAGAGGCTGTGCTCCTGCTGACTACCTCTGAGGCCCGGGGCAGGAGGGGCTGGGCCAGCCTGTGTCGTGCTGTCTGGTGCCTTCGTGGTGGGGTGGCCCAGCCCCATGAGGAGGGCCCGCCTGGTCCTGCTGCCCAGCTGCCATGTCCAGTCCTTTGGTGGCGTGGTCAGCCTGCTGCAGGGCTCTGTGCCCAGCCCGCTCCCACCTGGCCCTCCCTCCTGCCCACATCTGCCACATCTCCTCTCTGGGCCACACACCCTGGAGCAGGTGTGGCTGCTTGTGGGCCACTTTATAGAGCAGCTGCTCACACCCCCTCATGGGCTGGGCCAGGCTGAGCCCCAAGAGACCAAGGAAGAGCCTGTGGCCAGAGGTTCTGGCCTGCACAGCAACCACTCTGTGGGGTCAGGGCTCCCCAGCCCAGGGTCAGCACGGTGACACTGCTCTTGGGTGCCCTGGGCCCCCCCTTGGACCACACCCTCTGAGAGTCCTTCTGACCTACTGGGAGCCTGGGGGAAGCTGGGCGACCTGCAGGACAGGGTGCGCCTGCTGATGGGCTCTGGGTCAGGGGCAGCAGCAGCAGGCAGAGCGGTGGCAGTCCTGGCTCAGGGCCCACCTTGCTCACTTCCTGTCCCCTCCCATCCCTCCCCAGTGCCCTGATGCCCCTCCCTGCTGCAAAGGTGGTGCAGGCCCAGTCCTGGGGACTGCCAGCTGAAGCACCGGACCTGAGCCCCAGGGGTGGTATTGGCTCCAAGAAGCCCTGACCATGAGTGGCCCAAGGACCTGGGAAGTAGGGCAGCCACCCAGGTTTGCCTCCTGGGGGAGTCCCCCAAATCGCTGAGCTGGAGGCCACCCCTGGATAGAGGCCATCACAGGGAGCTGGAGCCACAGGAGAGGAGCTGGGAGACAAGGACTAGGGGGTGCAGCTGGGGAGGGCCATCTTCATGCAGCTGGCCCCCATAGAAGGTGGGGCAAACAGGCACATGCCCCCCCAAAAGGTGAGAGCAGACAGGCACATGCCCACCCTAGCCAGCATCACACTACGTTCTGGAAGTGAGGGGCCGGCACACACCTGGATTTCATGGCCTGGTGGGGATGCTTTGCTACCTGTGATGACTTGGCCACAGGAGAAGTGGCTCCAGGGTGCACCCCAGCCCATGAGCCACAGCCAGCACCACTGTGGCTCCCTGTAGGACTTAAAGGACAGGGTCCAGGTGTCTGGTGAGCAGGGCTGGGACAGCATGGTCAGCCTGGCAGAGCCCTGGGAAACATGGGACACATCAGAGCTCACCCCTCTGTGGGGACAGGGCTCCCTAGCAGCATGGCCAGTGTGGAGGACATGAAAAGGGATAAGCAAACAGGTGGCCAGAGGCTGGCCCAGGGTCCAGGAAGCCCTGGTGAGCAGGTGTGAGTGTGAGCCTGGTGGGTGGGCTGAGGGCAGAGCCATGGGAGCTGTCCACCCCCACCCCAGGAGGCCTGACCCCATCTGGGATCTCTGGGCAGCAAAGGGGAGGACCAGCCAGCAGAACCACATGAGGCTGCTGGGCTGGGGTTTCCAGCAGGCCTGGCCCCCCAGGGCACCCCTAGTGCTTCCAGTCTGCCTTGAAAGTTGAGTACTGGGACTGGCTTCGGAGGGGGTTGCCAGGCATTTCCAAGGAGACAGGGAACCTTCTCTGAGCCCAGGTGGAGGGGCTGGACCTGTGGGGTGAGTCCTGGCTACCTCCGCAGACAGGGCTGGGAGCCCGCTGTGGACACAGAGGACACAGACAGCCCAGCTCTTACAAGGTCAGGGCAGAGGAGCCCACAGAGAGTCCATGGACACCTGCACCGAGGGAGCTGGCCACCAGGGCTGGGCAGGACCTGGGGAGAGCGGGCAGGAGAGGGAGTGTTGGTGGGCAGCCACCCCCAGCCCGCAGGGCCCCTGCCTGCTCCCACTGTCCCGCAGCACTGGCAGGTCTTCATTTCCCCGCCAACTCCATGGGAAAGCCGTCGGAGATCCCCGCCCCCAGGGCGGCCTCGCTCCTCCGCAGTGACTGGGGCGGAGGGCGGGGCGGATGGGAGGGCCCCTGCCTGTCCCGCCCCGCGTCCCTCACTCCACCCCGCCCCCTCCCCGAGATGGAGGGCGGGACCGCCTTGGGGAGGGGCCTGCGCGGCTTTAAATGCGGGCGGCAGGAGGCTAGAGAGGGAGAGTACACCGGTTGTCCTGTGGACGGGTGCAGGTAGGTGGGGACGCTTGCCAGGGCCACCAAGGGAAACCGAAACACCTGCAGGTCGCTGGTTGGGGACTTGGCAGGCGGTGCAGCTGGCAGGGAGCTCAGGGCTCTGTCCTGGCCTGAGCCGCGGCTGGGCCTGTGGGATGCGGTCCAGGGCGGGGGTCTCTCGGGTCCCCCAGCTTCTGGGCAGGTTGGTGCGCTGCCCTGGGTGGCCCGGCAGGTCCGGTTCCTTCCTGTCCTCGCCCCGGTGGGGGGGGGGTCTGCGAGGAGGCGCCAGGCCATCCGGTTGACAGATTGAGAGGGCAGGGGCTCCTGGCAGCGTTGCTGGGGCAAGGGGGGCGTCGCTGACCCGTGGGGGAGCTACCTGCCATCCAGGGTGAGCGGTCAAAGGGAGGGCCACTCTGGTCATCTCGAAACTCTGGCGAGGCACAGGTAGGAGGGGCCCTGCTCCCTCCCCCCAACCACCAAGCTTGTGTCAAGGTCTCTGACTACAGGTGCAGAGTGCAGATGGGTGGGGTCTTCCCACCAGCTGCCCACATGGGGGCAGAGGTCAAGGTTGCTGCCTGGCCACCTGGATCTGTTTTGGCTTGGCTCCAGGCTGGAGGGCGGGGGGGCCTGCAATCAGTGTGGGGACAGGTCATCCCACGCCTCAGGGATGCGGACCCACCCTCCTCAGGAATGGCCCTCCTTCCACTTGGCACCTGGGGGCTGCCTGAGGTGGGGGCCCTTTTCTGCTTCAGACTCCTGGGCAATCTGCTGGGCCTCCTCCCGCAGCCCAGCCTGAAGAGGATGCTGACCCTTTGGCTTCTGTGACACACTGGGCTTGCCTGGGTCTCCTGCCTTGAAGCTGCTCCTTCCCCCCTCCCCAGGCCCTGCCCTGGACGTCCCAGCTGCCTTCCCCAGGTCCACAATGTGGACTCAGGCTGCCCACTTTGGACCTTCCCTCTGTCCAGCCTGGGAAAGGGCGGGGCCCAGGAGACACATACCAGGTCCAAGGTCACCACTGAAGGCACAGAGAGTGGCAAGGCCATCCCCAGTCTGCAGCTCCTGCCCTCACACACAGGCCCTGCCTGCCAGGCTCCTCCTGGCCTCTTCCCTGGATCTTCCTTTGTTCGGGGAACTTGAGCCACTGGCCCCAGCCCTGCTCACGCTGGCTGTCTCTGGCTTTCTTGCCCTGGCATCGCCCTTCTCCACGGCAGCATACCTGTCTGGGCCCGCTGCCCAGTCTAGGTCCAGGGCCGCCCTGCACCATGCCCCCCAGCCCCTTGCCCTTCCACGGCCACGATGTCTGACCTCCCCTGGGCTGGGTGGTCTTCTCTCCCCACCTGGGACAGGCCTTTACCTGACCCTCCTGCCGGAGCCCACCCTGGGCTAGACGCTGTCCTCGTGCATGGTTCTCCTGGGATCCCAGACCCTGTGAAGGGGGCCCTGGAACAATGCACACTTGGCAGAGGAAATGGTGCCTGGAGTCACTGGTACAGGTGGGCACAACAGCACCCAGGTCAGGTTCCTGGAAGCAGAGTCTGAGACAGGTTATTAGGGAGTGGCCTCAGGACTGCCTAGGGGAAGGGAAGTGAGGAGGCAGGTCTGGCAGAAGAAGCTGGCCTGTGCTGCTGTCTCGCCACCCCCGAAAGCAGGTCTGGGCAGCCCTGTGTCCATCATGGCCCACTGTGCCCTTGAACCCGGCCTCCTCCTGGGGAAGTGCGTAAGGAGAAGGCTTGCAGGATGGATCCAGCCCTGCCGCTGCAGCAGGTCTCAGCAGCACCGGGCACCTGTGGTCTCCCACTATCCAGTCCAGATCCCTCAACCTGATGCATGTCTGCTGGCTCAAGCCTCACTGGGGAGTGACCAGATCCCTTTCCCTAGGGTTTCCTCCCAGGGAGAACTGGACAGGGCAGACCCACCTGGCTACCGGGGCCCACACGTGCCCCAGCCCCACACGCACGCTGCCCAGTATGTAGGGGCCCCAACCCCTGCTGGTCAAGTGTACTGCCGTGCTGGGCGGGTGACTCCTCTCTGGCCGCGGGGTCTAGACATGAGGGGCCAGAGCACGCTGGGAGCCACAGTAGCCTTTGGCTCAGTGGGCCTGGCTGTGTGCCCTGGCAAAAGCTCTCCTTCCTCTGGGGACCAGGACTTCTAAACCCACTGACCCAGAGCCGTGGGGTTGAGGAGCCCAAGCTCCCAGTGGGTCACTGGGGACATGGCGGGGGTTCCTGGACCTGTGTGGCTCATGTCCTGGGACATAGTGCTGGGGGAAAGGCAGGATTTAGAGTAGAATGCCTGGCCTCCTGGGAGATGATGCCCTAGCCTGCAAGGTGTCCCCTGGGACCCAGTGCTTTGGCTGTGCCTTCAGTGGGTCATCCAAACTCCGTTAGGCCGGCTGCTTCCTGGGCGGCACACTGCATAGACAAGGGCCCCGGGCATCCCTTGGGCTGGTACTGTCCAGCTGGTCATTTACAGCCTTTTGTGATTTTTTTCTGGAGCTTAGTTGCTTAGCAGCAGTCCCCCGGGCCTGTCCTGCACGTCCTCTGTTTCTTCTCTGCTGCCCGACAGTCCTGAGTACACCACCTTGGGAGAGCTGGACTGCGACTGTGCTTCCTCCAGCCTGGGCTCTCTTCGCTCCCCAGCTGAGCAGCTGTTTTCCTGGTTCTGGATTCCCAAAGGGGCTGGCAGTAGGGTCACCTGCCCACAGCCGTCCCAAGCCAGGGGCCCAGTCCTGCACCCCTGGAGGGTGTCTGGGCAGCACCTGTCTACCCCACCAGGTCCTGTGACATCAAAGCCCTATCTTACTACTAACTGTGGGGGCTCTGTGCTCATCTCAGTCATGCCGCCCTGGCACAGGTAGGATTCAAGCCCACTTCCCCCACCAGCCCCAGTGTGGGCTCCTGCTCTGTGGTGTGGAGGCCCCCCGAGTGGGCAGGCTGCAGGGCAGCACGGGAGGCTCAAAAGCTGTGGTTAGGGCATGAGATGCTCATGAGCTGTGGGGTAGCCTCTCGTGGGGCCAGCCTGGGAGGACCCTGGCACCTTCCAAGGTTAGGTTCTGCAGGTTCACAGAGCACGGGTGGGCATGGGTGCCCACGAGACCAGGGAGTGGCTGGACAGGTAGTTCTGGGCTCCAGCTGTAGATTTAGGGAGCTGAGGGAAGACAGGTGGTGGTCTCTTATTTAATGGGTGGATGGAGGCAGAGTAGAATCCCATCACCAGGGAGAGGAGTCGGAGGTGGGTGGTAGGCAGGTCCAAAATAGGTTTGTTGAGCTTGGCAGCTGGACTTGGAGGCTGCCTCAGCAGGAGCTGTGGAGTGGGAGTGGGGGTAGATGTGGGGCTCTGACCCTTCTCCCAGGACCCTGTGGGAGGAGGTTTGGGCAGGCTTCTGAGCAGAAGGAAGGTTCTAGCAGGAATGAGGGGGGCTGGGGGCCATGGTTCTGAGGAAAACGAGCAGACCTGGCCCCCGGGCAGTGGACATGGCAGGTGGGGAGGTGTACCCGTGATCACAGACTAAGGGGCTTGAAACAGCAGAAACTGACCCTCCCGAAGCTCTGGAGGCCAGAGTCTGAAAGGGACACGTAAGCAGGGCTATGCCCAGCCTCTGCCTCCATCAGCACGAGGCTGCTTCCTCCCTGACTGTCATCTTTTAGGGACACTGGCTGCACTGGGTTAGGACCAACCCCATTATCTTACCTTGGTGACATCTGCAAGGCACAGGTGCTGGGAGTAGGCCTTGACATGTTTTTTGGGGGACACAATTCAACACAGCATGGAAGGGGGCAGACTGTGCAGGTGTGGCCAGGATGGAAGAGTGGCTACACGGCTGTCTGCCGAGAGGGGCAATGTGTGGAGCGGTGGGGCTTGGAGCCAGGTGACAGGAGCGGTGGGTGAGAGGCCCTTGCCTGGCCTATGCATGGCTCTTGCCAGGACTGGCATCCGTCCACTGAATCTGTGGCCCTGGTCCGGGCCCCCCAGGGCAGGGTGAGTGTGTGTAGGGGGGCCACAGCACAGAGACCATGGTTGTGGGGTGGGCTGAGGGGGATGTGGGATTGAGTGGGCAGAGGAGACACAAGGCCAGGCTGAGGCAGGACACCTGGTGGGTCAGAGGGCAGGCATCTCACGGGAGCCGGGTGGGGAGCTGGAGAAGGAAAGGGGGACCCCAGGAGATGTGGCGGGGCTGGTATTCCTAGATTTGAAGGCAGGAGCTTCCCTAGTTGGGGTGGGAGGTTTTGAGAGGCTTCTGGATTACGGCATGCACAGGGCAGAGCCTTTGGGGAACCAAAGGAAGAGCCCAGAGGTTGGAAGACTGCCAAGCTGAGGGTGGGCCCTTGTGGGTGGGGCCACAGACTTCTTGGACCAGGGCTGAACCCCGCAGGCAGGGCTGAGGACAAAGGGGCTGGGAGGGTGTTGGGCCAGGGTCAGGATAAGCCTCCAGCAACAGTTCCCCAGGCCTGAGAGGCTGCCGATGGCCAGCCCCCAGTCTCGGAGCTCACACTGGCCCTCTGCATGCTCTGAGCTCCTGGGGCCTCCTTTACTCCCTCTACAGGATTCTTCGGAGCCCAGGGAGACCCCTGGAGGGGGGGTGTTTGTTCCCCAGGGCAGGGCTGACTGGGTGTTCCACTTGCAGGAGCAGATCTGGCTTCTCAAGGAATGCTCTGGCCTGGGTGTCTGGACTCGTCCAGCTCGGGATGGTCTGGGGTTGATCCAGGATGGTGTCTTCCGCTCACACCCACCCAGGGCACTCAGGGTCCCTGGCTGAGCCTTTTTGTCCCCCACAGGACACAAGTGGACCTCCAGCAAGTTCTGCACAACCAGCTGTGTGTGATGAGTGGCCACACCTCTCCTCTGCTTGACATCCTGGTCACCGACAGCACAGAGGAGGCCAGCATCGCCCAAACCATGACAGCCATGCCAGGAGCTAGCACACCCTCTGGGCTCCACGCTGAAGCAGCGCCGTCTTCCCAGGCCAGAAGCATAGCTGGGGTGTACGTGGAGGCCTCAGGCCAGGCCCAGAGCTTCTACACTGCCATGAGGCAGGGCCTCCTGCCTGCTGGCCTTGGGCTGGCTCTGCTGGAGGCCCAGGCAGCCACTGGGGGCCTTGTGGACCCTGCCCAGGGCCACCTGCTCCCTGTGTCCGAGGCCCTGCGGCAAGGCCTGGTGGGGCTGGAGCTAAAGGAGAAGCTGCTGGCCGCTGAGTGTGCGGTCACTGGCTACCCAGACCCCTATGGGGGTGAGAAACTGTCGCTCTTTCAGGCCATTGGGAAGGAGGTTGTGGACAGGGCTCTGGGGTGGAGCTGGCTAGAGGCCCAGCTGGCCACAGGGGGCCTGGTGGACCCTGCCCGGGGCATTCGAGTGGCCGCAGAACCAGCCTGCCAGCAGGGCCTCCTGGATCAGGAGACATGGCACAGCCTGTTGGAGCTCGAGCCCAGCACAGGGGTCCCAGGCTTCCTCGACCCCAACACACTGGAGCGGCTGACATATCGCGAGCTGCTGGAGAGGTGCGTACAGGCCCCTGGCTTGGGGCTGGCCCTGCTGCCTGTCAAGGTCACCTTCCGCTCCTTGGGCGGGGCAGTGAGTGCGGCTGAGCTCCTGAAGGCTGGCATCCTGGACAAGCAGACCGTCCAGCGCCTTCAGGAGGGCAGGTTAGCTGTGGCAGATGTGAGCGGGCGCGCCGAGGTACAGCGCTACCTGGAGGGTACTGGCAGCGTGGCAGGGGTCGTCATATTGCCTGAAGGCCTCAAGAAGAGCTTTTTCCAGGCCACTGCCGAGCACCTGCTCCCAATGGGCACCGCACTCCCACTTCTGGAGGCTCAAGCTGCCACCCACGCCCTGGTGGATCCAGCCACAGGCCAGCGGCTGTGGGTGGATGAGGCGGTCAGGATGGGCTTGGTCGGCCCAGAGCTGCACGAGCCGCTCCTGGTGGCAGAGCAGGCTGTGACAGGGTACCACGACCCCTTCAGCAGCACCCGAATCTCCCTCTTCCAGGCCATGAAGAAGGAGCTAGTGGACAGGCCACTGGCGCTACGGCTCCTGGATGCGCAGCTGGCCACAGGCGGGTTAGTCTGTCCAGCCCGCAGGCTCCGGCTGCCCCTGGAGGCCGCCCTGCGCTCTGGCTGCCTGGACGAGGCCACTCAACAGTTGCTCTCGAAGGCAGCTGGCTTCACGGACCCCAGCACGCACCGGAGACTGCACTATGGGCAGTTGCTGGCCCATTGTGTCACTGACCCTGAGACAGGCCTCGCCTTCTTGCCCCTCCCAGGGGGGCCCAGTGGAGAGAAGCCCCAGGGACCCCCATTCATTGAGCACTGCACTCGGCAGGCCTTGAGCGAGGCTGTGACCACCATCTCCATGGGGAGGTTCCAGGGCCGACCCGTTACTCTCTGGGAGCTGCTCTTCTCCGAGGCAGTCCCCGTGGAGCAGAGGGTGACACTGGCCCAGCGGCACCAGGAAGGGACCCTGTCGGTAGAGGAGCTGGCTGCTGGGTTGAAAGTTACCATTGAACAGGCTGCAGCCAATGCCAAGGTCACCTTTGCTGGGTTGAGGGACACTGTGACACCAGGAGAGCTGCTGAGAGCCAAGATCATTGGCCAGGACCTGTATGAGCAGCTGGAACGAGGACAGACCACGGCCCAGGATGTGAGCAGCCTGGACTCGGTGCAGAGGTACCTGCAGGGTACGGGCTGCATTGCTGGCCTGCTGCTGCCCGGCTCCCAGGAGCGGCTCAGCATCTACGAGGCCCGCGGTAAGGGGCTCCTCAGACCTGGCACCGCCCTTATCCTTCTTGAGGCACAGGCTGCTACTGGCTTCATCATTGACCCCAAAGAAAACAAGAGACACTCTGTTGAGGAGGCTCTGAGGGCTGGTGTTATCGGGCCCGATGTGTACATGAAGCTGCAGTCAGCCGAGCGCGCTGTCACCGGCTACACCGACCCCTACACTGGGGAGCAGATCTCCCTCTTCCAGGCCATGCAGAGGGACCTCATTGTGCAGGACCATGGCATCCGCCTGCTGGAGGCCCAGATCGCCACGGGCGGGGTCATTGACCCCGTGCACAGCCACCGCCTGCCTGTGGACGTAGCCTACCAGCGAGGCTACTTCGACCAGACCCTGAATTCGATCCTGTTAGACCCCTCTGACGACACCAAGGGCTTTTTCGACCCCAACACACATGAGAACCTCACGTACCTGCAGCTGCTGGAGCGCTGTGTGCGCGACTCCGAGACAGGCCTATACCTGCTGCCGCTCCGCAGTGCACAGCCCCAGCTGGTGGATGGGGCCACCCGGCAGGCCCTCCAGAAGCTGCTGCTGTCTGTGAAGTATGGGCGGTTCCAGGGGCAGAGGGTCTCCGCGTGGGAGCTAATCAACTCGGAATACTTCAGCGAGGACCAGAGGAGGCAGCTGCTGCGGCAGTACCGGCTGCGCAAGGTCACGCAGGAGCAGGTCAAGTACCTGATGGAGGCAGCATCATGGAGGCAGGCAGACATCATGCTGCCTGCACTGCAGGGCCGTGTCAGCGCCTACCAGCTCCTGGAGGCCCACATCATGGACCAGCAGCTCCTGGACCAAGTGCTGGTGCGGACAGTCAGCCCCGAGGCCCTCCTCCACATGGACAACATCCGCAGGTTCCTGCGTGGCTCCGGTGCCGTGGGGGGCGTGCTGCTGCAGCCTTCCAACAAGCGGCTCAGCCTCTACCAGGCCATGAAGCAGAAGCTGCTGCGACACAGCGTGGCCCTGGCTCTGCTGGAGGCTCAGGCAGCCACTGGTGCCATTGTGGACCCTTGCAGTCTGGAGACACTCTCAGTGGATGAGGCCGTGCGCAGGGGCGTGGTAGGGCCAGAGCTATGTGGCAGGCTGAGGAGGGCCGAGGGTGCTGTCACTGGCTTCAGAGACCCCTTCTCTGGGAAGCGGGTGTCCCTGTTCCAGGCCATGAGGAAGGGCCTTGTCCCTTTGGAGCAAGCTGCCCGCCTCCTAGAGGCCCAGGTGGCCACAGGAGGGATCATTGACCCTGCAGGCCACCTACACCTCCCCATGCCAGTGGCCATCCAGCGTGGCTGCATTGACCAAGAAATGGAGATAGCTGTGTCCAGTGCCTCTGAGACCTTCCCCACACTAGACAGCCAGGGACACACTAGCTATGCCCAGCTCCTGGAGCAGTGTGCCCAGGACGAGGCCTCTGGCCTTCACCTCCTGCCCCTGCCAGAAAGTGCTCCCACCATCCCCACCGACGAGCAGGTCCAGGAGACCTTACAGGCCACACCGGGGACAGAGGATGGCATGTCCCTCTGGGACCTGCTTGGCTCCTGCCACTTCACTGAGGAGCAGCGGAGGGGCTTCCTGGAGGACGTCCGGGAGGGGAGAACCACCGTGCCACAGTTGCAGGCAGCTGTGCAGAAGTGGGTGCAGGGGGCCAAGCTCCTGGCCCAGGCCCATGTCACGGTGCCTGGCCCGCGGGGTGAGGTCCCCGCTGTCTGGCTGCTGGATGCCGGCATCATCACCCAGGAGACCCTCGAGGCACTGGCTCGAGGCACACAGTTGCCCACCGAGGTGGCTGAGCAGCCGGCGGTGAAGGCCTGCTTGTGGGGCACGGGCTGTGTGGCCGGCATGTTGCTGCAGCCCTCCGGGGCCAAGGTCAGCATTGCTCAGGCTGTGAAGGATGGCATCCTGCCTGCAGGCCTGGGCCAGAGGCTGCTGGAGGCCCAGGTAGCATCTGGATCCCTTGTTGACCCTCTTACCAACCAGAGACTGTCAGTGGAGGATGCAGTGAAGGCTGGCCTAGTGGGCAGGGAGCTGAGTGAGCCGCTCCAGCAGGCAGAAAGGGCTGCAGCTGGGTACACAGACCCCTACTCAGGGAGCTCCCTCTCTCTGTGGCAGGCCATGGAGAAGGGGCTTGTGCCCCAGAGCGAGGGCTTTCCTCTCTTGCAGGCACAGCTGGCCACTGGGGGTGTGGTGGACCCTGTCCATGGGGTGCACCTGCCCCAGGCAGTGGCCTGCAGGCTCGGCCTCCTGGACGAGCAGACGGGCCAGGCACTGACCGTGACAGATGCAGACAACAAGTTCTTCTTCGACCCCAATACGAGGGACAAGGTAACATACCAGCAGCTCAAGGAGCGCTGCCTGCTGGATGCTGAGACCGGCCTCTGCCTGCTACCGTTCCCTGAGAACAGAGTGCTGGAGGTGGATGACCACACCGCCGTAGCCTTGAGGGCCATGAAGGTGCCTGTCAGCATGGGGAGGTTTCAAGGCTGCAGCGTGTCGCTCTGGGACCTGCTGTGCTCTGAGTACATTGGCCCTGACAAGCGACGGGAGCTGGTAGCACTCTGCCGGTCTGGGAGGGCTGCAGCACTGCGGCAGGTGGTCAGTGCAGTTACTGCCCTGGTGGAGGCTGCAGAGGGGCAGCCCCCGCAGGCCACCTTCACAGGGCTCCGGAAGCAGGTGTCAGCCCGGGACTTGTTCAGGTCCCAGCTGATCACCAAGAAGACACTGGATGAGCTGCAGCAGGGGAAGAAGACCGTGCAGGAGGTCATGCAGACAGATAGTGTGCGGCAGTCCCTGGAGGGAGGCAACTTCATCGCCGGGGTCCTCATCCAGGCCACCAAGGAGAGGCTGAGCATCCCAGAGGCCCTGAGAAGGCACATCCTGCGGCCTGGCACAGCCCTGGTACTGCTGGAGGCACAGGCGGCCACTGGCTTCATCATCGACCCTGTGAAGAACCGGAAGCTGACTGTGGAGCAGGCATTCGAGGCAGGAATGTTTGGCAGAGAAACCTATGTGAAGCTTCTGTCAGCCGAGCGCGCCGTCACCGGCTACACCGACCCCTACACCGGGGAGCAGATCTCCCTCTTCCAGGCCATGCAGAAGGACCTCATCGTGCGCGACCACGGCATCCGCCTGCTGGAGGCCCAGATCGCCACGGGTGGTATTATCGACCCCGTGCACAGCCACCGCCTGCCTGTGGATGTGGCCTACCAGCGTGGCTACTTCGACAAGGAAATGAACTGCATCCTGGAGGACCCAAGCGATGACACCAAGGGCTTCTTTGACCCCAACACACATGAGAACCTCACGTACCTGCAGCTGCTGGAGCGCTGTGTGGAGGACCCTGAGACA
Organism: Lemur catta; assembly: GCF_020740605.2. NCBI lineage: Eukaryota > Metazoa > Chordata > Mammalia > Primates > Lemuridae > Lemur > Lemur catta. Next base: position 23,389,666 of record NC_059136.1, read on the forward strand.
GGCCTGTACCTGCTACAAATTGTAAAGAAAGGAGAAACCTACATGTACATTGATGAGACCACAAGGCAGGTTCTGCGATCTAGGACTCTAAAAATGCACGTGGGCAGGTTTGCCAACCAGACAGTGTCTCTCTGGGACCTGCTGTCCTCAGCATACTTCTCAGACGACAGGAAGCGTGAGCTTGTGCGGGACTATGGAGCTCGGGACAGGGGCCTGGAGGAACTGTCAGAGGTCATTACCATGGCCATCGAAGAGGCAGAAGAGCAGAACAAAGCCATCAAGGTGGCAGCCATCAGGGGGGACACGACAGCTGCAGGGTTGTTCCACGCTGGGGTCGTGGATAAAACGACACTGGATACACTTCGCCAGGGTAACAGGGGTGGGCAGGACCTCAGGCAGCTAGAGCACGTGAGGATCTACCTGGAAGGCAGTGGCTGCATCGCTGGGGTGACTGTGCCCTCCACCCAGGAGGTCATGACCTTCCACGAAGCCAGCAGGAAAGAGCTCATCCCCACAGTGTTTGCAGCCCAGCTGCTGGAGGCACAGGCCGCAACTGGGTTCCTGCTAGACCCCCACAATCACCAAAAGCTGTCCGTAGATGAGGCCGTGGCTGTGGGCCTGGTGGGCGAAGAGCTGCAAGAAAGGCTCTTAAACGCCGAGAAGGCTGCCACAGGCTACAAGGACCCTGACTCAGGAGACACAATCCCATTGTTCCAGGCCATGCAAAGGAAGCTAGTCCCAATGGCAGAAGCCCTGAGGCTGCTGGAGGTGCAGGTGGCCACGGGCGGCATCATCGACCCACAGCAACACCACCGGCTCCCATTACAGACAGCCTACACACGTGGCTGTCTGCACCAGGACACTTATGCACTTATCGCTGATCAGAAACACATGAAGAAAAGGTTTGTGGACCCCAACACACAGGAGAAGGTCACGTATCAGGAGCTCCAGGAGAGGTGCCAGAGGCAGGAGCACACAGGATGGGCTCTGTTCCCAGTGGTCAGGGACACACAGGAGCCTGAGTACATTGACGACGCCACCAGAAGGGCTCTCGAGGCAGAGCAGGTAGAAGTAACAGCGGGGAGGTACCGAGGCCAGAAGCGAACAGTCTGGGAGCTGCTGAACTCAGAATATGTGACGGAGGAAAGAAAGCTCGAGCTGGTGAGAATGTACAAAAGGGAAACAGCAAGACCACTGCAGACGGTGGTAAAAGAGATCTTAGACATCATCAAAAAGCATGAAACCAGCAGTGAGCAACTGTGGTTCCGAGGGATCAGAAGAAACATCACAGCCTCTGAGCTAGTGAGCGCAGCTGTCATCACCAGAGAGACCCTATGGGAACTGGAATCAGGGAAACGCACACCGCAGCAGGTCATCGCAGATAAGCAGGTGAAGCGCTACCTGGAGGGCACCAGCTGCATCGCGGGCGTCCTGGTGCCCGCCAAGGACGAGCCCGGTCGTCAGGAGAAGATGAGCATCTACCAGGCCATGTGGAAGGGCGTGCTGCGGCCCGGCACGGCCCTGGTGCTGCTGGAGGCGCAGGCGGCCACTGGCTTCGTCATCGACCCGGTGCGCAACCAGAAGCTGTCCGTGGAGGAGGCGGTGGCCGCGGGCGTGGTCGGCAGGGAGGTCCGGGAGAAGCTGCTGTCTGCTGAGCGCGCCGTCACCGGCTACACCGACCCCTACACCGGGGAGCAGATCTCCCTCTTCCAGGCCATGCAGAGGGACCTGATCGTGCGCGATCACGGCATCCGCCTGCTGGAGGCCCAGATCGCCACGGGCGGCGTCATCGACCCCGTGCACAGCCACCGTCTGCCCGTGGACGTGGCCTACCAGCGTGGCTACTTCGACGAGGAGATGAACCGCATCCTGGAGGACCCGAGCGATGACACCAAGGGCTTCTTCGACCCCAACACGCACGAGAACCTCACCTACGTGCAGCTGCTGCGCCGCTGCGTGCGCGACCCGGACACCGGGCTCTACATGCTGCAGCTGGCGGGCCGGGGCTCCGCCGTGCACCAGCTGAGCGAGGAGCTGCGCTGTGCCCTGCGCGATGCCCGCGTGACCCCAGGGTCGGGGCCCCTCCAGGGCCACAGCGTCTCTGTGTGGGAGCTCCTCTTCTACCGCGAGGTGCCCCAGAGCCTGCGCCAGGACCTGCTGGGCAGATACCGGGCGGGCACGCTGACTGTGCAGGAGCTGGGTGCCACGCTCACCTCGCTGCTGGCCCGGGGTGAGGAAGGGAGCCCGCACGCGGACCTGCGGGGGACCTTGCGTGTGGCCACCATGGAGGTCAAGGTGGGCCACCTCCGGGGGCACGCGGTGCCCGTGTGGGACGTGCTGGTATCCAGCTACGTGAGCGGGGCCACCCGGGAGGAGCTGCTGGCCCAGTTTGCCGCGGGGACCCTGGCCTTGCCCGCGCTGACCCACCGGCTGACCACCATCATCGAGGAGGCAGAGGAGGCTGACAGGGTGCGGCCAGGGCTGGAGGACGCCTCGCCCAACCAGCGGGGGCCGGGTACACCTGGGCGACGGGAAGGCAGCTCGGGGCGCTGCCCGCACGAGGCTGAGGCTGAGGCTGAGGCTGAGGTCGAGGCCGAGACCGAGGCCGCCAGGCACCGCCAGGAGCAGGCCCTGCGAGCCGCCACCATGGAGGTGGGCTCCGGGCAGTTCCGGGGGCGGCCCGTCTCTGTGTGGGAAGTCCTCTTCTCCTCGTACCTGAGCGAGGCCCGACGAGACGAGCTCCTGGCCCAGCACGCGTCCGGCACCCTGGGCCTGCCCGAGCTCATCGTCCTCCTCAGCCAGGTCATCGAAGAGACCGAGCAGCGCCTCAGCCGGGTGTCCTTCCGCGGCCTGAGGCGCCAGGTGTCCGCCTCCGAGCTGGGCACGTCCGGGATCCTGGGCCCCGACACCCTGCGCGATCTGGCCCAGGGCACTAAGACCCTGCAGGAGGTGACGGAGATGGACTCCGTCAAGCGCTACCTGGAGGGCACCAGCTGCATCGCGGGCGTCCTGGTGCCCGCCAAGGACGAGCCCGGCCGTCAGGAGAAGATGAGCATCTACCAGGCCATGTGGAAGGGCGTGCTGCGGCCCGGCACGGCCCTGGTGCTGCTGGAGGCGCAGGCGGCCACCGGCTTCGTCATCGACCCGGTGCGCAACCAGAAGCTGTCCGTGGAGGAGGCGGTGGCCGCGGGCGTGGTCGGCGGGGAGGTCCGGGAGAAGCTGCTGTCTGCTGAGCGCGCCGTCACCGGCTACACCGACCCCTACACCGGGGAGCAGATCTCCCTCTTCCAGGCCATGCAGAGGGACCTGATCGTGCGCGATCACGGCATCCGCCTGCTGGAGGCCCAGATCGCCACGGGCGGCGTCATCGACCCCGTGCACAGCCACCGTCTGCCCGTGGACGTGGCCTACCAGCGTGGCTACTTCGACGAGGAGATGAACCGCGTCCTGGAGGACCCGAGCGATGACACCAAGGGCTTCTTCGACCCCAACACGCACGAGAACCTCACCTACGTGCAGCTGCTGCGCCGCTGCGTGCGCGACCCGGACACCGGGCTCTACATGCTGCAGCTGGCGGGCCGGGGCTCCGCCGTGCACCAGCTGAGCGAGGAGCTGCGCTGTGCCCTGCGCGATGCCCGCGTGACCCCAGGGTCAGGACCCTTCCAGGGCCACAGCGTCTCTGTGTGGGAGCTCCTCTTCTACCGCGAAGTGCCCGAGAGCCTGCGCCAGGACCTGCTGGGCAGATACTGGGCGGGCACGCTGACTGTGCAGGAGCTGGGTGCCACGCTCACCTCGCTGCTGGCCCGGGGTGAGGAAGGGAGCCCGCATGCGGACCTGAAGGGGACCTTGCGTGCGGCCACCATGGAGGTCAAGGTGGGCCACCTCCGGGGGCATGCGGTGCCCGTGTGGGACGTGCTGGCATCCAGCTACGTGAGCGGGGCCACCCGGGAGGAGCTGCTGGCCCAGTTTGCCGCGGGGACCCTGGCCTTGCCCGCGCTGACCCACCGGCTGACCACCATCATCGAGGAGGCAGAGGAGGCTGACAGGGTGCGGCCAGGGCTGGAGGACGCCTCGCCCAACCAGCGGGGGCCGGGTACACCTGGGCGACGGGAAGGCAGCTCGGGGCGCTGCCCGCACGAGGCTGAGGCTGAGGCTGAGGCTGAGGTCGAGGCCGAGACCGAGGCCGCCAGGCACCGCCAGGAGCAGGCCCTGCGAGCCGCCACCATGGAGGTGGGCTCCGGGCAGTTCCGGGGGCGGCCCGTCTCTGTGTGGGAAGTCCTCTTCTCCTCGTACCTGAGCGAGGCCCGACGAGGCGAGCTCCTGGCCCAGCACGCGTCCGGCACCCTGGGCCTGCCCGAGCTCATCGTCCTCCTCAGCCAGGTCATCGAAGAGACCGAGCAGCGCCTCAGCCGGGTGTCCTTCCGCGGCCTGAGGCGCCAGGTGTCCGCCTCCGAGCTGGGCACGTCCGGGATCCTGGGCCCCGACACCCTGCGCGATCTGGCCCAGGGCACTAAGACCCTGCAGGAGGTGACGGAGATGGACTCCGTCAAGCGCTACCTGGAGGGCACCAGCTGCATCGCGGGCGTCCTGGTGCCCGCCAAGGACGAGCCCGGCCGTCAGGAGAAGATGAGCATCTACCAGGCCATGTGGAAGGGCGTGCTGCGGCCCGGCACGGCCCTGGTGCTGCTGGAGGCGCAGGCGGCCACCGGCTTCGTCATCGACCCGGTGCGCAACCAGAAGCTGTCCGTGGAGGAGGCGGTGGCCGCGGGCGTGGTCGGCGGGGAGGTCCGGGAGAAGCTGCTGTCTGCTGAGCGCGCCGTCACCGGCTACACCGACCCCTACACCGGGGAGCAGATCTCCCTCTTCCAGGCCATGCAGAGGGACCTGATCGTGCGCGATCACGGCATCCGCCTGCTGGAGGCCCAGATCGCCACAGGCGGCGTCATCGACCCCGTGCACAGCCACCGTCTGCCCGTGGACGTGGCCTACCAGCGTGGCTACTTCGACGAGGAGATGAACCGCGTCCTGGAGGACCCGAGCGATGACACCAAGGGCTTCTTCGACCCCAACACGCACGAGAACCTCACCTACGTGCAGCTGCTGCGCCGCTGCGTGCGCGACCCGGACACCGGGCTCTACATGCTGCAGCTGGCGGGCCGGGGCTCCGCCGTGCACCAGCTGAGCGAGGAGCTGCGCTGTGCCCTGCGCGATGCCCGCGTGACCCCAGGGTCAGGACCCTTCCAGGGCCACAGCGTCTCTGTGTGGGAGCTCCTCTTCTACCGCGAAGTGCCCGAGAGCCTGCGCCAGGACCTGCTGGGCAGATACTGGGCGGGCACGCTGACTGTGCAGGAGCTGGGTGCCACGCTCACCTCGCTGCTGGCCCGGGGTGAGGAAGGGAGCCCGCATGCGGACCTGAAGGGGACCTTGCGTGCGGCCACCATGGAGGTCAAGGTGGGCCACCTCCGGGGGCATGCGGTGCCCGTGTGGGACGTGCTGGCATCCAGCTACGTGAGCGGGGCCACCCGGGAGGAGCTGCTGGCCCAGTTTGCCGCGGGGACCCTGGCCTTGCCCGCGCTGACCCACCGGCTGACCACCATCATCGAGGAGGCAGAGGAGGCTGACAGGGTGCGGCCAGGGCTGGAGGACGCCTCGCCCAACCAGCGGGGGCCGGGTACACCTGGGCGACGGGAAGGCAGCTCGGGGCGCTGCCCGCACGAGGCTGAGGCTGAGGCTGAGGCTGAGGTCGAGGCCGAGACCGAGGCCGCCAGGCACCGCCAGGAGCAGGCCCTGCGAGCCGCCACCATGGAGGTGGGCTCCGGGCAGTTCCGGGGGCGGCCCGTCTCTGTGTGGGAAGTCCTCTTCTCCTCGTACCTGAGCGAGGCCCGACGAGACGAGCTCCTGGCCCAGCACGCGTCCGGCACCCTGGGCCTGCCCGAGCTCATCGTCCTCCTCAGCCAGGTCATCGAAGAGACCGAGCAGCGCCTCAGCCGGGTGTCCTTCCGCGGCCTGAGGCGCCAGGTGTCCGCCTCCGAGCTGGGCACGTCCGGGATCCTGGGCCCCGACACCCTGCGCGATCTGGCCCAGGGCACTAAGACCCTGCAGGAGGTGACGGAGATGGACTCCGTCAAGCGCTACCTGGAGGGCACCAGCTGCATCGCGGGCGTCCTGGTGCCCGCCAAGGACGAGCCCGGCCGTCAGGAGAAGATGAGCATCTACCAGGCCATGTGGAAGGGCGTGCTGCGGCCCGGCACGGCCCTGGTGCTGCTGGAGGCGCAGGCGGCCACCGGCTTCGTCATCGACCCGGTGCGCAACCAGAAGCTGTCCGTGGAGGAGGCGGTGGCCGCGGGCGTGGTCGGCGGGGAGGTCCGGGAGAAGCTGCTGTCTGCTGAGCGCGCCGTCACCGGCTACACCGACCCCTACACCGGGGAGCAGATCTCCCTCTTCCAGGCCATGCAGAGGGACCTGATCGTGCGCGACCATGGCATCCGCCTGCTGGAGGCCCAGATCGCCACGGGCGGCATCATCGACCCCGTGCACAGCCACCGTCTGCCTGTGGACGTGGCCTACCAGCGTGGCTACTTCGACGAGGAGATGAACCGCGTCCTGGAGGACCCGAGCGATGACACCAAGGGCTTCTTCGACCCCAACACGCACGAGAACCTCACCTATCTGCAGCTTTTGCAAAGAGCGACTGTTGACCCTGAGACCGGGCTTCTTCTTCTCTGTTTGTCTGGGAGGTGAATGGACTCTTCTTTTTATGATTCAGAGCCTTAAGGGCATGTATTGGTTTAGTTTTTTATGTTTCCAATTTTTTATTGTGTTAGGATTTTTTTTACCTGTCAGTTATAATTTTCAAATTTTTAAAGTCACCTTGCACTGTTTTATCCATATGCCTACCTTTTACCTTGTCTTTCTTCCTTCTTCTACTTGCACTTCCTTCTTTTTCTTCGTGGTGTCTTTGAATACGTCCAACAGTTCTCCTGTGTTAGTTTTCAATATTATTTTTATTTCTTGGAATATTTGCAGGTTTCTTTTCCTGATTCTGTGGCTATGTTTATAATTAAAAATTCTTTTCTATGCACCCTTGGCATAGCATGCTTAAGTGTACACATTTGTTGTGTTTTAATTTTCCTTAAATGCATTGCTTTCCATTATGAAAGAATTTTCATGTTTCTGACAAACTCATTTCCCATCATCTGAAGCCTTCAGTTAAGTGGCGATGGCTCCACTTGGGTGTAGCTACTTTCCTTCCAGTCTCTCTGCTCTGCAGAAAAGAGTCGTAGGCTTGATTTTCTCTGCTGGCAGTGGTATGGACCTGCAAAGACCAATAATCTGCTTCATTTTGCATCGGTCCTTTTGGTGGCAATTTACCAAAATGCTTATGTACGAACAAAACTCTGTATTTGGTTTCAGATTTTTTAATGTTCATCTACGGGACTTTATGTCCTTATTATAGACATAAGAGATTAAACAAGAAAAACAAGCAAGCCAAAATCCTGGGCAACCTAGAGCTGTATCTCAGAATCGTGTCTAGCGAGGCTGCAGTTCAGTCATGCTCAAAGATTGTTTCAAGAGCTGAGAACTTCAGTTGCTAATGGGGTTGGAATTGTGGCTAGTTCAGGCAGGCAACAGAGCACAAGTCCTCGCTGGTCCCCTGCATTCATGGGGTACCCTGTGGTCCTGCATGGCTGGAGTTGTGGGCAGGGTGTTGTGTGTACATGGGCTAGGCATGGGCGTCTTGGAGGACACTCACTACCTGTGCTGGGGGTTTGATGACTGGAAGAGGAGCAGATGGAGGAAACAGATGCTGGACATCTGAGCAAAGAGCCACTAGCCATGGTGCAGAAAGATGGATATCAATGAGGTATACATGTGGGTAATTAATCCAAATACTGGGCGTGACCTCTGAACTTGTGCCTCTCGGGCTCTGCAGAAAATCCCTGCCAGAGTCAGTGTGGGCTCAGAGGGGCACCTGGCCAGTCTGGAGGCAGCTTGAGGGGACAGAAATGGCAGGAGGTGTCTCACATGCTTGGACATCACAGACATCTGAAATGTTTGCTCTGCACACACATTTTGTGGCTCTAGTCCAGATTTTACAACTGAGAAAAACACTGTGCAATGAGGGATTAAGACTGGGATGGACGTGCAGAGTCGGGCACCAGGCCTTGCCTCGTGGGCTGGGAGCTCTGTCCCAGGCGGAACCTTGAAGCACAGGTGGAGGGGAGCTGGCCACGGGCAGGGAGCACCTGACACAACCCTGCTCCACAAGCAGGAACCATGCACCATGCACATGCACCTCACCCACGCTGTCACCCTGGCTTCTAGTCAGAGCTGGGGGGAAGTCACCACCCTGAATAGCACTTACACGGTCCTTTCCCTTATACCTCATCTGTGTCGTTATGTCTCGGGCAAGTTTCTTAATGGCTGACGTTATCGTAATCTAATTTTGCAATCTGTGTTTAAATGCCATATTTACACCATTAAATTTTATAATTGTTGATGTGATTGGATTATTTTTTTGCCTCTGTTTTTTTGTAGATTTGTTCTCCCTTTCCTGCCTTCTTTTGGATTAGTTGATTATTTTTCAGTATTCCATTTAAATTTATTGGCTTTTTGGCTATTATTTTCTAATTTTTTATCAGTTACTCTAAAGATTACAATATACATCCAATTTTTTACAGTCTTCTTAGAGTCACTGTTTTACCATTTCAAGTGAGATGTGGTGGCCTTCCGCCCACGCAGGCCCCTTTGTCACCCCGACATGCTGTCGTTGTATGTATCACATCTGCATGCATTGAAAATCCTGCCAGGTAATGTGGCAATTTTGCTTTCAACAATCATAGATATTTTATTTTTAAATTAAAATGTATTTATCCTTTATTTATATACATGTGCAAAGAAGTATGTCCAAGAATGTTCATGAAAGCATGATTTATAATGTAAAAAGTTAGGGGCAACTTAGTTAAATGTTTCTTTGTAGCGAAATGATTAATTATGGTTCATTCATTTTATGGAATACTCTAAAGCAGTTAAAAATAATGTAATTAGGTCAGGTGTGGTGGCTTACGCCTGTAATCCTAGCACTTTGGGAGGCCAAGGCAGGAGGTCCCAGGCGGAACCTTGAAGCACAGGTGGAGGGGAGCTGGCCATTTTATAATGTAAAAAATTAGGGGCAACTTAGTTAAATGTTTCTTTGTAGGGAAATGATTAATTATGGTTCATTCATTTTATGGAATACTCTAAAGCAGTTAAGCCTAGGAGTTCAAGGCTGCAGTGAGTTGTGATGATGAAGCACTCCAGCCTGGTCGACAGAGCAAGACTCTGTCTCAAAAAAAAAAAGAAAAAAAAAAGAGGAAAAAACCCAGTAAGTCTGCTGGTGAGGAATTTTATACATATACAAAATCTTTGTTTTTCAGAAGAAGTTTGATTACAGTGTTTCTGGGCATGGTTTTCTTTGAGTTTATCCTATGTGAAGTTTGCCAAACTTCTTTTTTTTTTTTTTGAGACAGAGTCTCACTTTATTGCCCAGGCTAGAGTGAGTGCCCTGGCGTCAGCCTAGCTCACAGCAACCTCAAACTCCTGGGCTTAAGCGATCCTCCTGCCTCAGCCTCCCAAGTAGCTGGGACTACAGGCATGCGCCACCATGCCAGGCTAATTTTTTTTTTCTATATGTATTTTTAGTTGTCCAGATAATTTTTATTTCTATTTTTAGTAGAGATGAGGTCTCCGCTCAGGCTGGTCTCGAACTCCTGACTTTGAGTGATCCACCCGCCTCGGCCTCCCAGAGGGCTAGGATTACAGGTGTGAGCCACCACGCCTGGCCTGCCAAACTTCTTGATTTCATAAATTTCTATCTTTCACCAAATTTGGGAACTTTTCAGCCATTATTTCTTCAAAAAATGTTTTATGTACTAATATCTTTTTCCTTTCCTTCTGGAACTCCAAATATACAAATGTTAGATGTTTTGGTATTGTTCCTCAGGTCTTTGAAGCTTTTAAATTTTTTTTCTTCTGTTTTTCAAGTTGGATAATTTATATTAATCTCCTCAAGTTTTTTGATTCTTTCCTCTGTAATCTCCATTTTTCTATTGAGACACTCAGTGGATTTTTTATTTCAGGTAATATATTTTTAACTTCTGACATTTCCATGTGGTTCTTTTTTTATGTATTTCCTATTTTTCTGCTGAGAACTTCTGTCTTTCCATTCATTTCGGAGTGTTCCCTTTTACCCCAGGGAGCCTGGCTATAACAGCTGCTCTAAAGTCTTCTGGTCATCCAGGTCTGGTCTCTGTGTTCTGCCACCTGTTAATCTGCTCCCTTGAGACTTGGTCAGATCTTCAGTACTTGGAATGTTGAATAATTTTGGTTGTATCTCGGATATTTTAGATAATATGATGTGAGGCTCTGGGCCCTGTCAGTACCCTCCTGAGAATGTGGACCTTTTGTTTTGGTTGATGCTTTTCCTGGTGGGTCCAGACCACGAGTGCATCCCACCCTCTGTGTGCGTGGGCTCAGTGTCATTTCTGTCCCCAAAGCTCTTGCCGTGCTGTGTGGGTTCCCCACACGTGCCGCATGGCACAGGACTAAACCCCAGATTGTGCTGTTTCCCCTGCAGAGTGAGGACCCTTCCTCCGCTCTCCTCTCTGAGGCCTCCCCATGTGCTCTGGCACCTGTGAGCCCCTTTCCTTTGTCCTCATGTAGCAAGGCCCTTCTCAGAGTTCTGGTCCCTGGGCTATTGTGCAATTTCACACTACCAGGGCTGTGCTCGGGGCAAAGCAGCAAGAGAAAAGAGAGGGGAAAATAAGAGAGGTCTTGCATGCACGCCCTGGACCACAAGGATCTCTGTGCTCAGATCCTCTGTCTGCAAAGTTGGAGTCTCTTGCAGGATCTCAGGTGCCCACAGTATCACCAGCACTGCCACCACAGGGCAGGCCTAGGACGCGGTTGGGAGAGGAAGGAAGGGAAGCGGGGGTTTCTCCCACAGTCTAGCTTACAAAGGGCAAGTTTTCTCGCAGGGTTTTCATCTCTGCATCCACAGCACAGTCGTGAGACTCGATCCATCCTCAGGTCAAAGCTATGGATACAGTAGGAGAGAAACTACCCAGTAAACTCACCACCACACTGACTGTTCTCAAGTCTAGACTTTCCTCCCCTGTCCAGCTGCTCCTGTTAGCCCTCCAGAGTCCGCAGGCACTAAATGTAGAGCTGTCGTGGCCTTGCTTCATCTCAGCGAGCCCCAGAAGCCTCAGGACATTCCCAGTTGCACAGATGAGGAAGCTGAGTCCTGGGGGGTTAACCTGCCCAGGTCCCCATGACAGGTGGGAGCCCCGGAGCTCGGCACTGTTCCCCCACGGGCCTGACTGGGTGCTGGGACTCGCACAGGGCCCCTCTGCGGCTGCGCCGGGTGACGGCAGGATGGACGGCAGCCAGCCAAAGGCTGGGAATGAATGCCCTGCGAGGCGTCTTGGAGTGCCTGACCGGGAGCGCGGAGGGCGGCCAGTCCTTACTGAGTCTGGACAGCATCGGACAGCTGGCAAAGGAAGCAGCGGCAGTTAGCTGAGCCCAACATGGCAGCGGCAGAGCACAAGGGGCGTGTCAGGCGCGGGCACGAGCGGCAGGCTCCGTGGCTAGCGCAGGGCGTGGAGGAGCCAGGCACGTGCTCCGGTCGCCATGCGCTTGCAACTCGCTGTCTCAAGTTTGGAACCAAAACAGATTTGGAGACGCCCAGGATCCGTTGACAAAAATATCTCTCCAATCTCTAGGTATCTGAACTCAAAAACCTTTATATTTACTCATATAAAGGATAAGATTCCAGGCTCTGAGATTAAACTCTTGCACTCACATGCCAACACTGCTCCTTAATAACTGCATACTCTTTGCAAGCTATTTAATTTCTCGATGCCTCGGTTTCCCTTTTTGTAAAATGGGCATAATAATAGTACCCAACTCATACAGTGGTTGTGAGTGCTAATAGAACCTGAATCCTGTACATTTCAAAGAAACCTACAATAATGAGAGAGCAGAAGTAGCAGAGTGTTGCTTTTTGTTATTTTTCACATGCGTGTGGCTTTTCTCTTCCTGTCTGAATATAAGATTTTCTCCTGAGTCAGCCCAAGGCATCCTCCTAGCTGAAAGGAAATTAGGATTGTTATAGAAAGAATCACAGAAGACAAGACTAATTAATATACAGATTTTTATGTTCAAGTAACCACGAAAGACGGGTTTGTGCCTGGCTTTCTGCCTTCCTTCAGCTGCTGCAGGCCAGGCCTTTTGTCTTGGAGAACAGTGAGAAGAAAAGGCAGGTATTGAGGAGGTCAGATACCTGGGTTTGCCCTTCCCTGATGCCACTAGTAGGGGTTGTTTCAAAAACACCCTGACAGGAAACTCCAAGGGCAGGGCACGAGAGCAGCACCATCGCCTACATCGAGCCCCCTGAGGTACCCCCTGAGGCAGTGTGGAGGTTGAGGTAGGAGTGACACCTGCCATGGGCCCACAACAGGGCAGTGGACCTCACAGCAGACACGTGGCTGGCAGCCTGCACCAGAGCAGAGACTGCGAGGGTCGGGGAGCACCCTGAGCCATGACCAGCCCAGGGCACTGACCATGTGTCTCATCTGCTGCCAGCTTCAACACAATGGCCAGTGGACACAGTGCCACACTCTAGACAAAGAAGAAGCTGGTGGTTCTGGGACTTCAGACCACCTGGGGTCCTCCAAAGACCCTTCTACTTTAAAAAAAAGTCCTGAGGGGCCACAACCTCAGGCTAAACCAGCCCCCTGTACAGACTTGCAGCGCACTAGGGTGACACCTGAGTTTGGGATAATGTGGACCAACAACACCACAGACCTTGTCACAAGTCGACAAAGCCCTCTGGAAGAAGATGCATCATATGGTGTGTTCAGTTTATTCCTTGTCAGAATAGTGTCCAGCACACAATCAAAGAAACCATAGCACATCAGGAGCGAAGCCTCCACAAGCAAGAACTCACAGAAATAACAAAACAAACCACAGAAACAAACCCACAAAGACTGTAAAACATCCCTGGTCACCATGTTTAATAAGTCAAACCTGAAAATGTCACGGGAACTAGAAACTGTAAAAGGAGACATAGATTTGAAAAATAAGAAATTCTGGAACTGAAAACAGTAATAACTAAAATTAAGAATCCAGGCTAGGCATGGTGGCTCACAGCTGTACTCCCAGTACTTTCGGAGACCAAGGCAGAAGGATGGCTTGAGCCCAGGAGTTCAAGACCAGCCCGAGCAACATAGTGAGACACCCTCTCTACAAAAAAAAAAATTAATAAAATAATTCAATGAGCAGATTTAACCAGGATATCAGACCAGTCGTGGAGGGAGCAGGAGAACCAGAAGACAGAAGGAACTATGGAGAATGTGGCACAAAGAGGAAAAAGCTGCAGAGGGCAGGAAAGAAGGTCAAAGAGAACAGTAAGATGGTCCAAGGTATGTCAAAGGGAGTCCTCAAAGGAAGGGAGATAGAGACTGGGTCAGAGGGAACATTGGGAATTTTCCACATCTGATCAAAGACATTTTAATGTCCAGATTCAAGAAGTCCCCAAATTCCTAGCAATGTCATAATGAAACTACAGACATCCAAAGGCCAAGAGAAGGTCTTAAAGGCAGCCAGAGAGCAAAGTCAGATTGCCACAGAGCAAGAGGTAAACTCACAGCCGACCTCCCCTAAGGAGCAACGAAGCCAGACCAGAGGAGCTTCCACAGACAGCCAGGGACCCAGACTCTTCCCCTCCCCACACATCTCAACACTGACCCTGGAATGGGGGCATGTTGTGGAAGACTGAGCCATCTAAGAGGTCCGTCCCTAGATCTGGGGACACTAGCATCACCTAACAGGACCAATTTTAATTATTGCAAGGAACTACGGCAGAGCTCGCTTTTGTCCCTGCTGTCCCAAAGTGAGGCTCCTGAGTATAGCCAATTTAGTCACAGAAGTGCCTTCTTGTCCTCTGCACTACAATGACTCCAAGGCAGAGAGAGGAGCAGGGTGAGGAAGTGGAGCTTGAGAGGAGGAAGCCTAGACACGGGGAGAAACAGCTCAGACAGCAGCGGGCCCAGAACAGACCTCAGGCTCCAGCCCACCGGGCTGCCCCAACCCAGGTCCTGCTCTTAGATTTCTGGGAGATTTGTTCCTCCTTATTCCATGCATATTCTCAAAGCACACCTCATGGTTGTGCAGGCATTTGGGGGATTCGCACACAGTGTGGCTGCACATCCTTCATAGTGAATGTGTTAGGGAGGCTAACGGTGCTGTTACAGAGCATCTGTTTTCCCTGAGGTGCTTAACGTTATGCAGAGTATGAGCCACCCTGTGGTGCAAATAGATATTCTGGCGAACTCTGACAATAGCTAGATTGCACAAAGGAGAGGGTGCATTTTATACCTAGTTAATGTCCAACATAGTGGCTTTGACAGATAGAATAAAAAGAAAAAAAAAAAAGAAGAAAAAAATAGTTAATGTCCAACAAAGTGATTACCGTGATCGTTGATTCAGTTATGATTTTTCCTTTTATTTTTTGAAAAAAGCCAGGATCTCCTACCTTGGGTACAGATTTAATGTTGATTTTATTTTTATATTAAAAAGAAAAAACTGGCCAGGTGCACTGGCTCACGACTGTAATCCTAGCACTCTGGGAGGCTGAGGAGGGAGGATCGTTTGAGCTCAGGAGTTCAAAACCAGCCTGAGCAAGAGCAAGACCCCGTCTCTACTAAAAAATAGAAAGAAATTATATGGACAGCTAAAAATATATACATGAAAAAAAAAATTGGCCGGGCATGGTGGCACATGCCTATAGTCCCAGCTACTTGGGAGGCTGAGGCAGGAGGATTGCTTGAGCCCAGGAGTTTGAGGTTGCTGTGAGCTAGGCTGATGCCACGGCACTCTAACTGGGGCAACAAAGGGAGACTCTGTCTCAAAAATAAATAAATAAATAAAATAAAAATAAAATAAAATGAGAAGAAAAATATGACATTGTATTAGTTATTATGCAGGTTAATTATTTTATTTTATTTTATTATTATTATTTTTTTATTTCAGCTCTTCATGGGGGTACAAAAGCTCAGGTTATATACATTGTCCATGTCCCACCCATCCCCCTGAGTCAGAGCCTCAAGCGTGTCCATTCTCCGGATAGTGCGCCTGGCACTCACCATGTAGTCATACCTCCATCCCCTCCGCCCCCCACCTCCCCGAGTCAGCACCTTCAAGCATGACCATTCCCCAGACGGTGCGCAACACACTCATCATGTAGACATATACCCATCCCCTCCCCCACCCCCATCTCAGTCTGATATCCAATTGGTATCTTCGCTGATGTGCATTTAGGTGATGATCAGGGAAACCAATTTTCTGGTGAGTACATGTGATGCTTGTTTTTCCATTCTTTGGATACTTCACTTAATATAATGGGTTCCAACTCTCTCCAGGAGAACCAAAGAGATGTCGTATCACCGTTATTTCTTATAGCTGAGAAATACTCCATGGTATACATATACCACAATTTACTAATCCATTCGTGGATTGATGGGCACTTGGATTGTTTCCACATCTTTGCAATTGTGAATTGTGCTGCTATAAACATTCGGGTACAGGTGTCTTTGTTATAGAATGACTTTTGTTCTTCTGGGTATATGCCCAATAATGGGATTGCTGGATCGAATGGTAGGTCTACTTGAATCTGTTTAAGGGACTCCATAATGCTTTCCACAGGGGTTGCACTAGTTTGCAGTCCCACCAGCAGTGTATGAGTGTTCCTGTCTCTCCGCATCCACGCCAACATGTGTTGTTTTGGGATTTTTTGATAAAGGCCATTCTCACCGGAGTTAAGTGGTATCTCATTGTGGTTTTGATTTGCATTTCCCTGATGATTAGGGATGTTGAGCATTTTTTCATGTTTGTTAGCCATTCTTATATTTTCTTTTGAAAAATTTCTATTCATGTCATTTGCCCACTTTTTGATAGGGTTGTTTGATTTTTTCTTGCTGATTTTCCTGAGTTCTAAATAGATTCTTGTTATCAGTCTTTTATCTGATGTGTAGTATGCGAAAATTTTTTCCCATTCTGTAGGCTATCTGTTTATTTTCATGACTGTTTCTTTGGCTGTGCAGAAGCTTTTTTATTTAATCAGGTCCCATTCATTTATTTTTGTTGTTGCTGTGATTGCCTTAGGGGTTTTCTTCATAAATTCTTTGCCTAGACCAATGTCTGTAAGAGTCTTTCCTACGTTTTCTTCTAGAATTCTAATCGTTTCCCATTTAAGGTTTAAATCTGTTATCCACCGTGATTTGATTTTTGTGAGAGGTGAAATCTGTGGGTCCTGTTTCAGTCTTCTACATGTGGCTATCCAGTTTTCCCAGCACCATTTATTGAATAGGGATTCTTGTCCTCAGAGTATGTTTTTGTCTGTTTTGTCAAAGATTAGATGGCTATATGAGGATGGTTTTATATTTGGATTTTCTGTTCTGTTCCACTGGTCTGTGTCCCTGCAGCAAGTTAATCTTTTTATGCTCCATCTTTAATTTGTAGTCACTATGATTAATGAAAAATAAACAAAACTTCCCTATGGCATCTATCATAAATCATCTCAACAAGAGAAATATTCATATCTTTTTATTTTGGTTATTGCAGGACAGACATTTCTTTATTTTCCTTGTCTTAATTCAGCCTCTCAGCCGGGTGCAGTGGCAGCACCTGGAGTCCCAGCTACTCAGGAGGCTGAGGTGGGAGATCACGTGAGTCCAGGAGTTGCAGGCTGCAGTGAACTCTGATCACGCCACTGCACTCCAGCCTGGGCGACAGAGCTAGACCCTGTCTCTATTAAAAAAATGTTTTTAATTTAAAAAATTAAGTTCAGCCTACACTTGTGATAGCCCCATGCACTTTGCAATGCTGAATACCAGTGGTTATTACAGCCCAAAGCCTAACATACATGACACAGCAGACAACTTCATACTCACTTGTCTCTACTGCTCTTTTGACAAAGTGATATTCAATCGTTACAGCAAGTTTTTTAAATGACTAAAAATGTCCACATAGTCCTTTAAGGCAATTTGATGTACATGTTAAGATTCCACCATGAAGGGCCTTTTATATTTAGAGTAGCCTGCTGTAGGCATCAGTTATCTTCTATTTAGACATTGCTGTATATATATGCTGCATATATACCTCTCTTTCTTTTCTTTTTTTTTTTTTTGAGACAGGGTCTTGCTCTGTTGCCCAGGCTGGAGTGCAGTTGTGTGTTCAATGAAGCTTTGAACTCCTGAGCTCATATGATCTCCCACCTCAGCCTCCTGAGTAGTGAGGACTACAGCTACACACCAACCACGCCCAGCCAATTGTTCAATTTTCTTGTAGAGATTTTCTTGCTATGTTTCCCAGGCTGGTCTAAAATTCCTGGCCTCAAGTGATCTTCCCACCTTCACCTCCCAAAACTCTGGGATTACAGGTGTGAGCCACCATTCCTGGCCTATGCCTCTATTTCTTATAAATAATTTATGATTAAATATATTGCTATCCTCCTGAAATCTTTTTTGAAAGAATTGATAATTTATTTCCAATTAGTACTTCTAAACACACACACACAGACACACACACACTCACCCGTACCCACTTCCAAACTGGCTGTTGCCCGACATGGGTCGTCAGTGGCTATCATTCAGACATGCCAGTTTCTTGCCACATGGGCCTCTTCTCAGGGCAGCTCACAGGATGCTTCCTTGGAGCAGGTGAGGGCATCTCTGTTACCTGGTCTCAGAGGTGCCAGCCTGTTGCCTCTGCTATGTTCTTAGAAGCAAGTCCCCAAAGGCAGTCCACGCTCCCAAGAGGGAACTGTACACGAGTGTGAAACCAGGAGATGGGATTGGGGGCAGAAATTGGGAGGGGTCCCCTGGTGCTCCTCCAACCCCTGACTGGGACCACCTGGCTTTCTCCTACCCCAGGATTCCTGGTATCTAGGACACCAGTCCTGAGCCCCTGAGCTGGGGAGTCATCCAACTGCAGTGGGAAAGAAATGGGCAGGAATTCAGAGAGCAGGTCACCTGCTTGTCTCATGGGAGGGGGAGGCTTGGAAAGACCCCAAGGGGTCCACAATGTGGGGGAGGAGGAGGAGTCAGTGAGCAGCAACACTGCAGCTGGCGCTATGTGTCACTACAAGAGGATGGGCTGTCCATCAGTGCCAACGATGGCTCCTGAGAACAAGCATGGCACCAAATGATGCCTAATAAATAACAAAGGGCTGGGCAGAATCTGTGGATGGGCAAGCACAGAGGCAGGGGAGAAGGTGGCCCCAGTTCTGGAGCACAAGCCCAAGGAAGCCACCTCCTCTTTGAGCTAGTGGGCAACAGTCAGACCCACTGTGTGGGGTAGCAGGGATAAATGGCTAAAGACCACCTGCCCACCCATTCTTGCATGTGAATACATGTTACTCTCACGTATCTTTGTTCCCATGTGTGGAGGGCATGCTGAGAGCTTGCACTAGTCTCCTGGGGCTGCTGCCCTCAATGGGGTGGCTTAAAACAATACAAATTTACTCTCTCATGGTTCTGGGGCTAGAAGTGCAAGATGAAGGTGTCAGCAGGGTTGGTTCCTTCTTGAGGCTCTGGGGAGATTCTGTACCAGGCCTTTCTCCTCACTGCTAGTGGCTCTGGTGACCCTGGGCACTCCTTGGCCCCTAGATACCTCCTTCCAGTGTCTGCCTCTCTCTTCATGTGGCCATCTCCCCTGTTTCTCTGGGCCTCAAATATCCCTTTTCTTTCTCTTAAAAGGACACCAAACGTTGGATTTAGGGCCTACCCTAAATCCGGAATGGCCTTATCTCAAGATCCTAAACTTACTTGCATCTGCAAATACCCTTTTTCCAAATAAGGCCATGTTCCTAGGGACTAGGGGTTAGGACATGGACATATCTTCTGGGGGGCTTTCTTTCACCCACCACAGAGCATATGTCTAGTTATGGGGGCAGAAAGAGAAGGAAATTCATTCAGATTCTGCTCAAATATTACCTCTTCCTTGGACCCCACCTAAAACACCCCATCAGCCCACACATCCATTCAACAAACATCTGCTGTGCCAGCCACTGTCCTCAGCATCACAAGAAGAGCAGGGACAGTGAGCAGACACCCCTGTCCCCCTGGAGCTCGGATCCCAAAAGAGACACAGAGAGTGAAAAGAGACGAGCAAAGCACACATGCCAGTTGGGTATGTGTAGACGCAAAGGAAGAAGCCAAGTCCAGCAGGGGAAGAGGGTACAGGCTGTGATGTCTGATGGGTGACCAGGACCTGCAGGAAGTGGACTCGGAAGCAGAGGGCACAGCCAGGGTGAAGAGCCTGCAGTGAGGTGCCTGTCATATGTAACAGACACCATGGGGCCCGTGTGCCTGGAGCAGCTCAACTGGGGAGGGTGGCAGAATGAGTTCAAGGTGATGTGACCACTGCAGGACCTTTGTGGTTAGGGTGTGGTCCTCATGCTGAGTGAAAAGGGACCATCAGGTTCAATGACTCCCTAGGAAGATGGTTATACTCTCAGGTACTATTTATTGCAACAAAGAATACAGATTAAAATCGGTAGAGCAAAGGCTCATGGGAGAGTCCAGGAGAGACCCAGCACCAGCCTCCAGTTGTCCTCTCCAGTGGAGTCACATGAATAATGCTCAGCTCACCCAGCAGTGTGTGTGATGGTATGCCTGGGGTACTACCCACCAGGGAAGGCCCAAGCCATGGAGTCCAGGCATTTTATTGGGTAGGGCACACAGGCACTGCTGACCTCCCATGGGGCTGACCTCAGTCTCCCGTCCTCCAGCAGTCACACTGATGCTGAGTGGCCCCAGGCCCCAACAGCTCACATTGTCAGCACAGACTCTGGTGTGGCCCAAGGCTCTGGGAAACATGGATGCTTGAATCAGGCAGCATATTCCAAGAGCTTAGAGGTTGTCTCCCAGGAGCTGGTCAAGGGCTAGTTTCTCTGGAAGGTGTGGGATTTGAATACCCCTAACCTCTGCTGCACAGGGGTTCTGAGCAGGATCACCTGGTGCTGGTGGAAGCCGGGAGAATGGGGAGCACTGCTGGTCAGAGAAGAGTGACAGCAGTGGACATAGGGAAGGGTCAGATGCAGCTATGCCAAAGGCTAGGACAGAAAGAGGCATCCCAGGGTCTCAGAGACTCGCAGGGCTGAGCGCAGTGAGTGGGGCTGGTAGGAGTAGAAGTTCAGCTGCGCTCCACGTCTGAGAGTGGGCAGGCACATTTGTCTCTAGAAAGAGGTGAAGGGGCCAGGAACCTGCAGGTGGGAGAGGGAGGAGACCTTGGGAAGAGAGTGGGCTTCGGGGTACAGGGGGATCTTAGCTGAGATGCCAGAAGGCAGCCTCCTGGGGGAGGGGGCTGCTTGCAAGTTGGGGTGGGGCGCCCTCCTGGAAGGTGGGAAGATGGGCCTGTGGGCGTGAAAGGGAAGCACAGAATTGCCGGCCAGTGAGAGATCTGCAGCTAGGGTTAGCTACGAATTAGTCAAGAATTAGTCAACCGGGTCAGCCTGCCTGTGTACGGACCTCCACCTCCAGGGGCCCTCCCGCGTGTTCCCTGGGGCTAGGCTGGGGACATGCCGGCCAGGAGCGCCACTCGGCTTCTGAGGTCCTCCTGCAGCTGGAGCACGCCATAGCCTGGGTGGGCCCCCAATGCCCCTGCCCCGGGCCTTCCCCCAGACCCTCAGGGGCGCAACTGCGCGCAAAGTGGGCTGCCCCAGTCCCTGGCTCTACGCCCAGATGGCCGCAGGCCGGGTTCCGAATGTGCGTGGCCGGAGTCGGGAGGGGAAGCGGGGCGGGATTCCGCTCCTAGAACTGGACAGAGGCAGATCCCAGACCCACCCCCCACGCCCTGGCTGCAAAGGCCGCAGCGTACCCAGGGAGGCCCCGACAGACACGGCTCAGGATGGTCCGGTGGCCTTCTCTCCCCAAAGCTTGAGCGGCCTCTGCAGGAGGAAGGCGGGCCCAGGAACAGAGTGGGCGGGCCTCGGATGGGCGTGGGCGGGGCCTCGGATGGGAGCGGGCGGAACCTCAGCCGGGAAAGGGCGGAGCCTCTACGCGGGGCAGGGCACTCGACGGGGCGGGGCGGGGCGGGGCGCGGCGGGGATTCGGCCGCCCGCCTGGAAGCTCCGCTCCGGCTCCCGCCCGCAGAGGCGGCTCCGGAGGGGCGGGCCGGCTCCACCCCGGGTCCCTCTCCCGGCCCGCCGCGCGCTCGCGCCTCCTAGTCCCGGAGCCGGGGTGGGGGCTCGAGGCGGCTGCGGCTCCGGGCTAGGCGGCTGGGTGCAGGGCCAGGGCGGGCCGGGAGCCGCTGCGGGGCCGGGCGGCGGATTGCGCGGAGGGCGGTGGCCCGGGTCCGCCGAGCCATGGCGGCCCCAGAGCCGGCGCCGAGGCGGGGCCGGGAGCGGGAACGGGAGGACGAGAGCGAGGACGAGAGTGACATCCTGGAGGAAAGCCCATGTGGCCGCTGGCAGAAGCGGCGGGAGCAGGTGGGAACGGGCGGGGGGCAGGGGTGACACCGCCCTCCCGGAGCCGGTGGGGCCCGGAGGCCACGCGGGGCCATGGGTAGCTGTCTTCGCGGCCTCTCTCAGGCGTCCAGCGACTTGGCCAGCCCTTGGACCCCTTTGGCCCTGCGCCCACGCCCTGGTGAGAAACTGAGAAACTCTCCATTCTCGAAGACACTAGTCTTCTTCCAAGACCATCTCCCCATGCCTCTGGGATCTGCTGCTAAACGCCCTGAAACCTGATCCAAATCCCCTTAGCCTAGCCCCTGGGTAGGCCCCCGACCACACCAGGCAACCCCTAGGACCCCAGCTCACCCACAGAGGGGGTCAGGGCCTGTAGCACATGCTCAGGCTGCAGGAAGGGTGTGCACAGGGACTAAGTCCTCACCCTCAACCCTGACACCCCAAGGCACACATAACCCCCACCCCCCCCACACCCCCAGGTGAACCAGGGGAATATGCCGGGGGTCCAGAGCACCTTCCTGGCCATGGACACGGAGGAGGGGGTAGAAGTGGTGTGGAATGAACTCCACTTCGGAGACAGGAAGGCCTTCGCGACCCATGAGGTGAGGCCCACTGCTCCCTCCTCATCCTATCCCCTTGACCACCTGGTGACCGCCCCCACCCTCCCCAGGAGAAGATCCAGACCATGTTTGAGCAACTGGCTCTGGTGGACCACCCTAACATCGTCAAGTTGCACAAGTACTGGTTGGATGCCTCTGAGGCCCGTGCAAGGGTGAGCGGGCAAGGCCACTAGGCAGAGTGAGGCCACAAGCTGGGTGGGGCAGCCGTGGGACACGCAGGTGCTGGAACCTCTGAGCCCCTGCCCCCCACAGGTCATCTTCATCACGGAGTATGTGTCATCCGGCAGCCTCAAGCAGTTTCTCAAAAAGACCAAGAAGAACCACAAGGCCATGAACGCCCGGGTATGGGGAGTAGGCTGGGGCAGCACCGGGGAGAGGACAGGGCTGGGGGGGGGGGGGGCTTCAGGGACAGGGGCAGCCTTGGATGGGCTGGGCGAGGGCGCAGGGTGGGCTCCACAGGCCCAGCTGCCTCTCCCGCGCCCACCCGACGGAGTCGTGCCTCCGCCGCTAGGCTTGGAAGCGCTGGTGCACGCAGATCCTGTCCGCGCTCAGGTGAGAGCCCCGGCTTGCCCACGCGCCTGCCCTGCCACCCCGACCTCTCCGCACCTCTGACCCGGCTCCGCCTGCTCTCCCCTCTGCACACCTGCAGCTTTCTGCATGCCTGCAGCCCGCCCATCATCCATGGGAACCTGACCAGTGACACCATCTTCATTCAGCACAACGGCCTCGTCAAGATCGGCTCCGGTGCTGGCGGGGCGGGGCTGGGGGGCGCAGGGCTGGGGGACGTGCGGGGAGCCGAGGGCAGAGGACGCCCAACGCCCCAGCTCGCTGACTCGGCTCTTTCTCTCTACCCTGGCCCGCGCAGTGTGGCACCGCATCTTCTCCAATGGTGCGTGGGAACCCTGGGTGGATGGGGTCCTGGAGGGGTCTGGTCCGCTCAGCCCCGCGCTCTTCTATAGCGCTTCCGGACGATCTTCGAAGCCCCATCCGCGCTGAGCAAGAGGAACTGCGGAACCTGCACTTCTTCCCACCAGAGTATGGCGGTGAGTTCGGCCCCCGCACCAGACCCTGTCCTGCGCATCTGTCCTACCCGCCCTTCCTTGCTCTCTCCTTTTCAGAGGTTGCTGATGGGACCGCGGTGGACATCTTCTCCTTTGGCATGTGTGCACTGGAGGTACTGGCTCTGCCCTCCTAGCCCCTTCCCAGCTGGGCTCAACCCCATCTCACTTGTGCCCCTTCCCCATGCCTGATCTGGCCCTGCACCCCAGATGGCTGTGCTAGAGATCCAGTCCAACGGGGACACCCGCGTCACTGAGGAGGCCATTGCTCGTGCCAGGCACTCACTGAGTGACCCCAACATGCAGGTAAGCAGCTTTCCCTGCCCCTCCCAGGCTGGTTCAAGGTGCTCAGGCAGGGCCAGTGAGTGCTGTGGGCAGGCCCGGGGTGTACTAGGGCTAGTGCAGCTGGGGGGTGTGCCAGCTGGAGGACCTGACAGGGACACATTCCCAGCATGAAGACCCTAAGGGATCAGCACGTTCTAAACAGGAGACCAGAGAGATACTCCCTGTGTGGGCACTATTACTATGCCCATTTTATAGGTAAAGAAACTGAGGCTCACAAAGCTAAGTACTTTGCTCAGGGCTTTAGAGTGAGTGGTGGAACCAGCATTTCCACCTGGGTCTGCCTGACTCCAAGTCCTTGCCTTTAAACTTCCAGGAGGTGAGGAGGCCCCAGCTTGTCAGGGGGACATGGTAGGCATCGGTGGGGAGTACAGGATGGAAGCTCCATCCACAGCCTCTCTGGTGGGAGGCCAGCAGCTTAATTCTATGGACTCAGAAGACAGGGGTACCTGGAAGGGCATGAGGAGCATGAGAGACAGGGAGGGCACAGATGTAGAGCAGGTGGGGATGCATCAAGGTCAGCTCTGGAGTTGAACCTGAACCGAGGCAACCAAATGGGGGCAGGCTGTGGGTAGGAGGGCTCTCATCTGTGACTTGGGGACAATAGCACCTGCTCCCCATGATTTTTTGAGGGTTAGGGTAGTACAGCAGGGGTGCTCAGAGCTCAGGACCTGACTGTCCTAAAGCTCACATGATCAGGTCCTGGCCTGGCCTTCCCCTATGTGTGTCCTGTGGTGTCTCTGAGGAGGGAGGACTGTGAGGGTAGAGCAGAGCACCTCCATCCACTGCCAGCCTCTCCTCTCCATGCCCAGGAGTTCATCCTCTCCTGCCTGGCCCGGGACCCTGCCTGCCGGCCCTCTGCCCACAGCCTCCTCTTCCACCGCGTGCTCTTTGAGGTGCACTCGCTAAAGCTCCTGGCAGCTCACTGCTTCATCCAGCACCAGTGTGAGGAACAGGCCAGCCCAGGGGGTGGGCCGGGGGCCGGGGTCCAGATGTAGAAGGGGGCCCTGTAGGACTTGAGACTTGAGCCACCACCTTGGTGCTCCTGTGGCCATAGACCTCATGCCTGAGAACGTGGTGGAGGAGAAGACCAAGGCCATGGACCTGCATGCAGTCTTGGCAGAGCTTCCCCGGCCCCGCCGGCCCCCACTGCAGTGGCGGTGAGCAGCCAGCACCTAGAAGCCTCCCCTCTCAACTCCTTTGGGCCCTCATGTGCCTTCCACCCCATGCCAGGTACTCGGAGGTCTCCTTCTTGGAGCTGGACAAATTCTTGGAGGATGTCAGGTGAGAGCTGGCATGAGGTTGGGGACCGGGCAGCTGTCAGGCCTGAGCCCCCAGCCATATTCATGTGTCCCCAGGAACGGTATCTACCCACTGATGAACTTTGCGGCTGCTCGACCCCTGGGGCTGCCCCGAGTGCTGGCCCCACCCCCCGAGGAGGCCCAGAAGGCCAAGACCCCGACACCAGAACCCTTTGACTCTGAGACCAGAAAGGCGAGTCCCACTCCTGCTGCTCTGTGCCATCCCTCAGGTCTCCCACCAGCCAGAGAGTGGGCACCCTTCTCTTGGTGCCCAAGTGCTCCTAGCCCAGTTCTCCACCAGGCTGACCCCATGTGGGGTTGTGAGCATCATAGGACAAGCTGGGACACTCCCCTTCCCAGAGGCCCCTTGCCCCTGAAGACCCTCTCTACCACTCCTGCTGCCCCCATCCTTCTGTGCCCCATGCAGCCTTTCTCCGGAGCCTCCTCCAGTCCCACCCATCAGCTTGCTGGTCCCTTGATGGTGGTGTCTTGGTGTTTCCCTGGACTTCTCCTCCCACCAGGGGCCTCTCTCGGTCAGCCTTGCCACTGTCTCTCCCTTTTCCTCTCCATACCCACTGGACTCCAGAGGACCTGGCTTTGGCCCCGGGTGTGTCCCCATGGCCACTGCCCTGATCTGGGCCACCCCCATTCTTTACCTGGATGCTGCACCAGCCACTGGCCTGGCCTTCCACAGTGCAGCCAGAATCCTGTCCTAATAGTCAAAGCTGCCTGGCTCCTGGCTGTCTGCAGAGATTGTGGGAGCCCTTGGCCTGGTCCCACTGGAGCCCCACATTTTGGTGCTGTCACACCTGCCTGATCTCCCCTCCCTTGCTTCCCACAGTCCCCTCTTTGTTTAGGTGTCGTCTCCACCTGTGAAAGCTCCTATTCATCCTTCAGTACCCAGCCCACAGCCCCAAGGTCTACTCTTCTGAAAGTTTTCCCTTTTTTTGGAGACAGAGTCTCGCTCTTTTGCCCTGGCTAGAGTGCCATGGCGTCAGCCTAGCTCACAGCAACCTCAGACTCTTGGGCTTAAGCAATCCTTCTGCCTCAGCCTCCCGAGTAGCTGGGACTACAGGCATGCGCCACCATGCCCGGCTAATTTTTTTTCTATATATTTTTAGTTGTCCAGATAATTTCTTTCTATTTTTTAGTAGAGACGGGGTCTTGCTCTTGCTCAGGCTGGTCTCGAACTCCTGACCTTGAGCGATCCTCCTGCCTCAGCCTCCCAGAGTGCTAGGATTATAGGCGTGAGTCACCGCGCCTGGCCTGGAAGTTTTCCTTAAGTTGCCAGGCCACTAGCAGTGAGATATGCTTTCTGGGCTCCTCGGAGAGATGTTTCCCATGTCAATCTCTGCTGTCCCTGTGGGGCCCTCTGAGGCAGCATTTGCTCAGTCGCTAAGCTCCAGCTTTTTGGGGTGTCCCCCCCCCGCAGGTGGTCCAGATGCAGTGCAACCTGGAGAGAACCGAGGACAAGTCTCGCTGGCATGTGAGCTGGGCCCCGGTCTGGGGCGGGCATGAGCGCCGGGCTGAGGGACGAGAAAGACGAGGGCGGGGGTCGGGGGTGGCGGGCAGCCTCCTGGCACCATCCCACCGACCCCTCCCTGCCTTCCCCCGCCCCAGCTCACTCTGCTTCTGGTGCTGGAGGACCGGCTGCACCGGCAGCTGACCTACGACCTGCTTCCAAGTAGGCTGCATGGGCCGGGGCGGCGGGCGGCGACCCGGGGCGGCGGGCGGCGCGGCGGCCTCACTCACGCGTCACCCCCACTCACGCGTCGTCCCATGCGGTTGCTGTTGCCGCAGCCGACAGCGCCCAGGACCTCGCCGCGGAGCTCGTGCACTACGGCTTCGTCCACGAGGTGCGCAGGTGTAAGCGGCCGGGCAACAGGGTGCGCGGGGTGCGCCGCGCCGCTCCATCCCCCCCATGCCTCCCTCCCCGCCTGCAGGACGACCGGACGAAGCTGGCGGCCTTCCTGGAGAGCACCTTCCTCAAGTACCGCGGGGCCCAGCCCTGACCCGCGCCCCGGCTGGGGCCCTCCACGTGAAGAGCCCAGCGTCACGGAGCTGCGTCCACCTGTGTGCCCTGGAACTCGTGAGGACCCGGCCTGCAGAGTGGGGCTGAAGCTGGCCTCCTAGGCGCCCGGGGGTGGGGCTGATGGGCGGGAGGTGAGGGAGCCCGGGTGGGGGAGTGGCTAGGCCCTGCCTGTCCTTAGGGTCAGGGTTGCCCTGCCCACCCTGACTTCCACAAGGCAGCCTTGTCCCATATCCTCCATCCTCCTGACCGTGAGCCCCTGCTCCACTACCCCACCGCCCCACCAGCGCCTCTGAGTCCTCAGCACGGGGAGGCTGCCCTGCAAGGAGCCCCACTGCCCACCGTGCCCATCTCATGGGTGGGGTGAGGTGGAGTAGGGGTCAGCCCTGGACAGACCTCTGCTCAGGAATTGCTCCATTCTCTTGGGAGAGTGGCCATTCCTGATTGGCACCATGGACCCACACAAGGAACCTGGATCTCAAGACAGTGGTGGAGCACCTACAGGTGTCAGGCATGGCGCTGGGCACTGGGCAGGGCCGTGAGGTGATGAGAGAAACAGACAGTACAAAGCCCTGGAGCTGAGGCTCTTGTCAGCAAAGCCTCTGGTCCTGCACAGACCAGGCCTGGACCCCCTCTCTGGCCCTCCACCCACTCTGAGACCAGCCCTGGAGCCCTCTGCAGACTCTGCTCTGCTCACCCCTGCAGCTCCCTCAGTGGCCAGTTTCTTTCCTGCACACCCTGGCCTGGAGAGGTCAGCAACCAGGCATCCTCCCTGCTCCTCAAACTCACACCCCTCTGTGTTACCTCCTGCACCTCCTCCCTGGGCAGCTGCTCCCTGGGCCCTGAGGATGTCACTCCTAGTCCCTGTTTGTCTCCCTCCCAACTTGCATCTCAGAGGTTCCAGTGTCTTCCTGGATTCTGCCCCACCTCTCTGGCCTCTTAGTTCTTGGACTCCCTCTTCCAATTTTAAACTGTATGTATAAATTTAGTGCATTCAGATTTCTTTTTAAGCATTTCAAATGTCAAACTAGGAAGGCTCACCACTGTATTAGTTCAATATTGCTGCTTTAAAATTTACCACAAACTTAGTGGCTTAAAATGACACAAACTTACTATTAATTCTGTAGATTGGAAGTCAGATGGGTTCTCCCCAGACTAAAATCAAGGTGAGCAGGCTGCAGTCCTTTCTGGAGGTTCTAGTGAAGAACCCCTTTACTGCTTACCCAGGCTGTGGGCAGCACTCATTTCCATGCAGCAGTGGGGCCAAGGCCCCCATTCCTTGCTGGCTGTCTGCTGAGGGCCATTCCCCCCTTTAGAGGCTGCCCTCATCCCCTGGCTCTTGGCCTCTTCTTGCGTCTTCAAAGCTAGCAACAGCAAGTTGAGTTTTTGTCTCTGGTTCTCTGTGCCTGGCTGGGAAAGGTTCTTCTTAAGGACTCAGGAGATTAGCTTGGGGCCCACCTAGATAGGATAGGATAATCTCCCCCTCCCAAGGTTTTTAATATTAATCACATCTGCAAAATACCTTTTGCCATGTTAACTAACATTCATTGGTTCCCTGGGGATTAAAGGAATGGACACCTTTTGCGGAGGAAGGATGGCATCCTGCCTACCACACTACCCTAACCAAAAGCCAAAAACTAAAACAAAATTTACCAAAGCATATTAAATAAATGTACAAATATGGGGAATCTCAAGTTATCTTAAACATTCCAATACTAGTTACAGAATTATTCAAATTCTTATGCCTTTCAACTTAAAATTACAAAGCTAAAATAATTTACACATTCTAGATAGAAAACCTGATGCTAAGCTGCCTAATTTTGCATGGTCTTAAACAGTTTGGCAAATTCATAACACTGTACCAGTGATTAAACTGAAATTAAAACCATCAGTACTATCATTGCTGCACTTAATCATGACTATGTTGTTTGTCAGTTTAAGTTTTATCCTTTCAGAGTTTTATCCATATTGTTTTAAAAGTGGAATGGTTTTTTTTTGAGGCTAATAAATAATCAATGCAGTCTCCTACTCTGATCCTCCCTAATTCAACTCTCTTAGCTGTTTGTTCAGGCATTTGAAATCCATGTTTCTCAAAAATCACATGCGTGTTTTTAGCCCAGTTTATGAGTTTTTCTACATTAGGCGACCCCAGCTGGCATCCTCTGGGAGTGGGGTCACCTGCCTTGATCCTCTCACCCAACATCGATAGTCCCAACTGTGATGGACATCACAGCTGCATGGGTATTATCACAGATTCATCACCACAGGTCTCACCAGGGAACAAGGTGTCCTAGGATATTTTCTTTCTTGCACAATTTTTTATTTTGCCTGGAGTTAATAATTGCCTTTTTTTTTTTTTGGTTTGCTTAGTTTTCTATATGTCTGTTATTAATTCATTGTTAGATGTCACTGCAAAAGTGTCCATTTCCTCTCAATATTTAGGACATGTCACATAATTGAATGCTCAGTTTCTTCTTTTCCTGAAGCCCCCAACATGAGATTCCTCTGCCCCAGTCTGCTTGTTCTTGTACTTGTGGCCTAGATGTCAGCCTGGGTCACTCCTTTTCCCGAGTCCTGGAGCACTTCCTTTCTTTTGTCTCTTAATCTCATGCTTTCCTCTTCCTTCATCTGCCCATTTGAGGAGGAACATCCCCCAAGTTTCCTGAGAGAGGATGCATGGGAAGTTATGGAGTCTTTGCCTGTTTGTCCTTATTCTAATCTCACCTGTGCTTGAAGTGTAACTAGGTACAAAAAGCTTGGCTTGTTTGGAAATCATTTCTCCCCAGAATTTTGAGGGTATCACATAATTTTCTTCTAGTCCCAAGAACTCTCATGTCTTTCTGAATTCTGACCCTTTGTCTATGATCTCTCTTAAGTTTTTCTTTGTCCCGTTGTGTTGGAGATTCTCAATGACATGTCTTGATGTACAACTTCTTTTTCATCCATTGTCCAGAAACCCTGACCCTTCAGTTCTAGGAAATTTTCTTGAATTATTTCCTTGGTGATTTCTCCCCTTTCCTTATTTTCTGGACAATTTATTTGGATGTTGGACTTATCCTTTGAGAGGTGCAATGATGTGCTCCTTAGCAAGGCTCTGAAGCCTTTCTGCTGCTCCCCTGCTGTGTGGTGTTGCATGTCCTCATCTGTAAAAATGGAGATAAAACAGTAGCCACTGCATAGCATAGGGTTGTTGGAAGGATTGACTGAGTTAACGTGTGTGAAGTAACAGTGCCTGGCACCAAGTACTCCAAGTGTAGTATTACACATCATTGTCAAGAGGAAGTGGCCAGCAGAGGGTGGTGCTGATGGCCCCTCTGGTGGCAGCTATAGTAAGACAGCCCACCCCTCCCATCCATCCCCTTATATGTGGAGACCTCGGGTGTGCCAGGCCAGTTTCGAACACCAGAGAGTACTGACTCATGTGATAATGATTACATTTTCTATTTTGTAGCTATCTGATTTTGTTGTTACACATTCTGTAAGATTTCGATTATTTTTCAAGACTATTGAATGGTTCGTTTTCCTCTCATATTTTTAATTTGTAAGAGCTCTTTCTCATTCCCTGAATGTTCTTTCTCTATAGCCTCCTGTTCTTGTTTTTTGGATGCAACACCTCTAATATAGTTAAGGATATCATTTTAGCTACCCACCACCACCACCTGTGTGCTTCCTTTATTGTGTCTGTTCCTTTGAGTCCCTTTCTTTTTATTGAGACAGGCCTTGCTCTGTCACCTGGGCGAGTGCAGTGGCACAATCACAGCTCGCTGCAACCTCCAACTCCTGGGCTTAAGCCATCCTCCTGCCTCAACTTCCTGAGTCGCTGGCACTACAGGTGCGTCCCACCATGCCTGGTTAATTTTTCTTTTTCTTTTTTTTTCATTCATTTATTTATTTTTAAAATAGAGATGGGTTCTCACTCTTGCTCAGGCTGGTCTCGAACTCCTGAGTTAAAACAATCCTCCCATCTCAGCCTCCCAGAGTGCTAGGATTACAGGTGTGAGCCACTGCACCCAGCCGAATTTTTCTATTTTTTGTAGAGACAGGGTCTTGCTCTTGCTCAGGCTGGTCTCAGACTCCTGACCCCAAGCAATCTTCCTTCCTCAGCCTCCCAAAAGGTGCTAGGATTACAGGTGTGACCCACTGTGCCCAGCCTCTGAGTCCTTTTTCTTCTTCCTCAGTTGTCTGGTGATCCTGGGCCATCCAGTTGCATTTACGAGTGAGATGCTCTTAGGGCCTGGGGCTTATGGGCTGGTGAGCTTTGAGGCCAGGCCATTCTAATAGGCACCCCCTGCCTCTGCCCCCAGCTGCTAGTCTTTTGAGTTGCTAGCTGCTGCAGAAGCCCTCCTCTCTGAAGAATTGGGTAACACCTGGGAGAGGCCAGACTCAGCTAGCGACAGAAGTGGGGGAACCAGCAAAAGTCTCATCTACTCTTCCAATTTCAAACAGGGCCTTGCCCATGAGCCAGGCCTCAGAGCTCCTCTCCTGAACAGGGGCAGTGCCTGCCAGCCCCAGCAGGTAGGGATAGAAGTTTGGGGTCTCCTTTTTTCCAGGTGCGCCTTCATGCACCACCCCTCAGACACTGACCTCCGCTCCACAGGGCTAAAGCAGCTCCCACCACCCGCCTTCTTCCAGCTCCACAATATTCCACCTCTTTGCCCTCGCAGGTTTTGCTTTTATAAAACTTTCCTATCATTTTAGAGAGGTTTCAGGAGGAAGAGGGGGAAAATATACTGCCATATTTAACTAGAGATGTCTAGATTGAATTCTAAACTTGCCCAGGTTGAAAGAGGCCTGCCCGCTAGCTAGACAGAGAAGATGCTTTGTTGCCTGAGGCAGTGCCTGAGCGTACAGATGTGCTTTCTTCCTGGTGGTGGTGGTGGGGGGGGGCGGTGACTGAGTTGGGATCTTAGGACTGGGTGCAGCATATGGCAAATGTCCAGGGCAGCTCTTCCAACAGCACGGATGGACATCTCTAGCCTTGAAAGCCAGTTCAGGGACGTCAGATGCACTACTGTTTTAGGAATCTCACTAGTAATGAGAAAACGCTGCCAATTAAATAAGGATTGCTGACTTCAAGGATGTCACAATGCAAAGACGCTGCATCTCCAATCTGAGTCTGAAGAGGCGAGGTCCTTTTGTCACCTGTAATACCAGATAATTTGCGTAGACGGGACTCGGTGTCTACGCAGACTCCCTCAGCCCTGGGCGGAGGATGGCCGCTCTTTTCCCTGCCTCCTTGGTGAGCGCTAGCAGACTACTCCTTAGACAAGTTTTTTGTAAAACACGCAGAAAAACGGAACAGTGGCCGCAGGAGGAGTGGGAGCGGCCACGAAGTCTAAGAGCAAGAGAGCACCCGGCCCCACCCCCTGCCGGCTCTGGTCCCGCCCCTTCCGCTCTCCCCTCCTAGGGGCGTTAACTGTCCCTCCCCATCCCGGAAGCGCGTTCTTCCACGTAGAAGGCCAAAAGGCCTTTTCTCGCGAGAGTTCCGTCCGCCTGTGCCCAGATCGCGCGAGACCGCGGAGGGAGCAGAAGTGTGTGGCGCGCGCAGCGGCCGCGACGGACGCAAGATGGCGACGGCGACCATAGCTCTCGTAAGTGAGCCCCCCCCCCCCCCCCCGGCCACGGGCGGTCTGCAGCTGGCGGGAAGGGGTCGTTGGCCCGGCCAGAGCGTGGAGGGCCCCCGGGGGCGCGGCGGTTTTCCCCAGCCTGCGCAGACGTCCCCCGCGGGCCTGGGTCGCGCGAGGCGGGGGCGGAGCGGGCTCGCGCAGACGGCCAGCCCTCGGCCGCAGCTTCCGGCCCGCGGACTCTAGTTTCCGGCAGGGTAGGCCAGCCCGGGCCTGGCGGGGGCGTGGGGGCGCGTGTTGGGGGCCTGGCGAGTTCGCGCTCTGGCCTACCGGCTTCAGCGAGCGGCCCCTCGGCCGAGCTGGGCGATAGGCGGACGTCGCCGTCTTTCCTCTGCTGCCGGGGCTATGCGTCGTGGTCCCGACAGAAGGCGGGGTCCTGGGGTGACGGCATCTGCTGGCTTGTCTTAGAGGGCCTCCGGGTCGGTGGGACCAAAAGGGGACCGGCCCTGTAGAAAAGAACCCACTGCTCAGTGACGACGGGGTGGCCTTGGCTCCCTGCGCCCGCGGCCGTGAATCCTCTCCTTGCTGGGGCTTTACAGGGAAGTGGTTATCTCCATCCTGTTAATCCCCACTCAGGGAGATAAGGACGTGCTCTCTCATCACACGTTTTTTTGAGCAATCGCTTTGTCCCAGGCTTTATGGGAGGGCTTTGGGGCACAGTAGAGAACCAAACAGAGGCAGCGCCTGTCTTGTTCAGAGGTGTGGTGGGCACCATAAACCAGTTCCTACCCAATATGTCACATGCAGGGTGCCCAAGGGAGCTGTGATCAGGGTGGTGTGGGAACCCAAAGGAAGGAGCCCCTCCCTACTCATTGCCCACCTCCCAGGGAGGGGGAGGGGTGCACAGTGAGTGACTAACATCTGTGCACATAGCATCTCCATGGTGAAGTCTCTCTTGCCCGTCTTTGTCCACACTTAGCTTATGCGACTTATCCCATTAGCCCCCTCCTCCCAGACCTTTCTCAGCCGAAGTTCATCCCTTTATTACCTGCCACCCTCCACCCAACCCACACCCAGAGGGATGGGATAAGGTCTGTTTGAGAAGGCAACTTGGGCAGGTGGCTGGACGCTGTACTGATAGGGGTAGGGCGTGTTCTTAGACTTCCATTGCCAGGCCTTGAGCTGGGGGCTGGATCCTGTTCCACTGGGGTGAAAACCAACTCCCGGAGGAGGGAGGCATTTGCACAAGATTCCTCAGCTTGTAAGGGATAGCCCAGTGTGTGATTGTCAGGTCTGGCTAACTGTATCATGTCCTGTTTTCTCGTGAAGCCACAGGAGCAAGTGATTTTTGTGAGGAGAAAGCCAGAAAGAAAAGAGGTGAGAGTTGAGGACTTGGTGACTGTCCCTGGGCAGCAGAGAGTTGGTGGTGAAGGACAGGGAGGCTCAGAGACAAGGATGAGACACTCACAAAGATGCAGGAGAGTGAATGCTTTATCTCTCCAAGCCCCCGCAGAGCAGTGTCCTGTGCTCAGGGGTCGAGGGTAAATTGGGGCTCAGGTCTGCTGTGGCACAGTGCCAGACAGGTGGTGTTGTAGTTGAGGTGGACAGGGGCAATAAATCTGACCCTTGAAGCAGGGGTTTTCACTACTGGTGTTCGTTGCCATCCTAATCCTCTTGAGTTAATACATGTGTTTTAATTATCAAGGCTCAGGCTTGCTGCAGCAGGCTCCAAGAGTGAGCACTAGCCTGTGGTCTAACTCATTCCTCTTTTAATATTTTGAATGGAAAGACTTCTAGAAGGGTTGCTCATTCCCCGCTGTTGTGGTTGACACAGGAGTGAGCCTGCTCCCTGTCTCATACTGCTTCAGCCCTTGTGGGAAAGCAGATGGAGCAGCTGACCTTGGCTGACTGTGGTCTGGTGGGGAGTGCAGGAGGGTGCAGAGGTGCCTCCTCTCACTCAGGTTTGCCTCCTGCCTGGTGGCTGCAGAAACAGGCAGGCAGCCCTTTCCCAGCAGGAGTGCAGTCTCCTGGCCACACTGCTCCACTTTGACTCATTGTTGTGTTCTTCCCTTCTCTGACAGCCGGACCAGCTCCCACTTGGAGTCACCCCCTTGGGTTTCTTCAGGCAGGAGCATTGGGACCCTCTGCCCTCCCCATGGATGTAGCCACTTTCTTCTGTGGGTCCCAGCTTGCAGTGTCACTTTACAAAGAGGCTCTCCCTGGCTGCCACAATCTCGATGCCTCATAGTCACTCTCTTCTCGTCCTGTGCTTTATTTTATTCTTAGCACTCTTTTAACTACAAGAGTCATACCAGGTGCTAGTTGGCACATTCTTTGTCAGCAGTTGCCCATGAGGCTCCTGAGAGAGCATCTTTCTCTCTCATCTTGTTTTTCCTGCATCTGCAGTGTCCAGGCAGCATGGAGCCCAGCCACACAGTAAGCAGCATTGCACCACATGAAGGGAACTGAACAGATAGAAGGCAGCATCCTGCAGCCAGTCCTGTTCTGGGAATCTGATGCTGGATGAGATTAGCGATACTAAAACTTGCTAGAACTTGGGGCTTGCTTCCCACAACTTTGGTACTTCATGGAGGGTGTTTCACTAAATCTTTATGGCAGCCCTGGGAGACAGATCATCCCCCTTCGTAGCTGAGGAGCCTGAGGCCTAGAGACTTCATGTGATCCTGCCCCAAGTTACTTTCCTGTCTTCCAATGGGAAGTGGTCCTCTGTGTTCTGACTGTTGAGGCGTGGCAGGGCTGCACTGCCTGGTGCTGGGGGCATCTTTAGGGTGATGGCGCATAACTAGCTGTGATCCCAAATGACCATATCCTCCAGGGTCTGGTTAGCACGACACCCTAGTGGACTGACTTTTCCCACAACATCTCTTCTGTGTTGTGTCTTGCTCTCAGCACTGTCCTGGCCCACGTGTTGGCTAGTGCTGTAATTTGGGGAGCAGGAAGTTACGAAAGTGCCCCTAAGTTCACCCTATTCACAAGTGTCTGGCTGGACCTGCCAAGATCTCTTGCTGTGGGCATTGAGAGGCAGCCTCTGCCCTGGGTGCGCTTGCATGGGTTGGGCCCATGTCAGAGGGGCCCCTTTCTCCTTTTGCTCTCTCTGGGGCACAGTTTCTAAGCAGGTGGGGCTGAGTTGGGCACAGCTGTGCTGGCAGCATGCAGAGGGACTTCAGTGTCCAGGCCCATTGCTGCTTTGTCTGGCGCAGCTGGGCTTGTGCTGCTGTCCCTCCTCTGGGGGTCAGGGTACCTGAGACACTCGCTGGTGGAGTCAGCCCAGCTGTTAACTTTGTGCACATGGCTCCTAGGGTGGACACAACTGTCCCTTCATGTTCTTAGACATTTGTAGGTGTTGTCTTTTAGCTGGGAGCAGGGTGAATGCATTCTGCCCTCAGTCTCTGCTGTGCAGCCTCTGAAAGGGTAGAGTAGGTTTCAGGGCCCTTCGAAGTCCCCCCAGCCCCACAACATTGCCCATCTCCTGCCTGTGGCCTATCTCTGCCCCACCACCCCACGAGGCCATGGCGGGCACTGTTCCTTCCTTTCAGGCTTCTCTGGGTATGGGTCCCTTGGAGTGCAGTGGGCCAGCTTCTTAGCTTCTCTCCTAGTAGGCTGCTCAGAGGCGTCCTCACAAGGGACCTGGGGCTGGGCTTGGCCAGAGCCTGTGGAAGGCACTGGGACAGATGCTGCTTCAGGAGGGGTGGGGGAAACAGCTGGCTGCTTACCTCAGTCTCCAGCCCACTATGGGAGAGGGCAGCTTTCCCTGTCCTGGAGCAGGAGTTGCACAGCTTGTTCTCTACCCTTTCTTCCCTGTCCCTTCCTTGGGTCCTGCTGGCAACTCGGGCCTCCCCCGCGACTCTGCTCTGCTCCGCTCCTTGCTGAGGCCCTGGGCAGCTGCAGGTGTGCTGGCAGATCTGAGGCATGGGCAGTGTGGGCTGGGTAGTGTTGGGAATGTTGAGGGGCCAAGCTGAAGCTGGTCCCTTCCTGTGTCCTGCCCAGCTTTCCTTGCTCACCCATGGGGAGGTCAGCCCTCAGCTTGGGAAGTGGAGAGGAGGTCTGGGAGGGTGGGGCTGTGCGACTGTCCGTTACAACGTCTCCTTCCTGCCTGCAGCAGGTCAATGGCCAGCAAGGAGGGGGGTCCGAGCCGGCGGCGGCGGCGGCAGTGGTGGCAGCGGGAGACAAATGGAAACCTCCACAGGTACTGACCTTAAACCTCCTCTCCCTCAGGCCCACCTGCCTGCCCGCCTGCCCGCATGTCCCTGGGCCCAGAGGCCTGGCCGGGGGTGGGTCAGAGGAGCCCCAGGGACCCTTTTCTGCTTTCTGGGCAGACAGCTGCTCACTGGACCCTGGCCCAAACCCTGCGCTGTCCTGCCCCTCCCACCCAGCCTCCGTGCCGGCCTCTCCCCTCTGTGTCCACCCTGCTTCAGGCACCAGGCAGGGTCTGGTGGGGGTGCTGGGGACTGGAGTTTGGCCAGTGTTCACTCCTAGCCGTCAGCATCGTGCAGAAGGGTGGCCCACTGTGCTAGAATCTGCAGTGTTTTAAGATCCAGAGATACAGATTTTTATTTCAGATCTGTATATTTTAATTTAAGTAAAACAACAAAACAACGTGTAAGTCAGAGCACAGGTCTGGTGCAGACTCAGCCCTTTGCATCTTTTCCTGGCTCCAGGCTCCAGGGTGGGTGCAGGGGCACCTTGGCCTAGTCGCCCAGCTCTTGGGAGTGGGTCCTACTGGAGATAGAGCTGGGCCTTGTCTCTGGGTGATCTGGTTCTTTGTGTTTCTCCATGGTAGCGCCCACCTCCAGAAGGTTCCAGTTGGGCCTCAATGAGGTGGCTTGGGGGCCTCTTGGGGCTGGGCCCTGCTCTTGGTCCCCCCAGGCACACGGGGGTGGGACTGGGAAGTGGTATGCAGCCTGGATCCTGGGAAGTCATGGGGATTGAAGCTCCCGGCCCTTGGCTGGCTGTCCAGCTGGCTCTTGGTTGGTGGGAGAAGGGCCTTTTGTTCACCAAGACAAAGAGGAGATTGAAAAGTTTCTAGGGGGCTGGAGGGGGATTGGCATTGATTACCATGGTGACAGCTGCTCTGGAGTCGCAGCCTCTGGCTCCTGGGCCCTCTTTCCCCCCGGGGAGGAATGGGATTGTGGCCAGCTGGGAGGGTGGAGAGGACAGGCCTAGTATGAGCCGGACTGGGGCACCTGGTCCCACCACAGCCAGCCTTTTACCTTTGGGGCCTGGTTGGGGCTCTGGTTGCCTGTGGAGGGGCCTCCAAGGCTGCTTGCCCTTTGAACCTGTGCCAGAAACCCAGCACTGGGGCCAGCCAGGATGGGGGTTCTCAGGGTTTGGGTCAGCCAGCCCCTTCCTGCCTCCTTTGTGTCTCTGTCCTTGCTCAGTGCACCTGGTGCTGGTGACCTTCCCCTCTTCTCTATCATCCCTCTGAAGGCTGCCTCTGGAAGTCGGGAAGGGGCTGGCCAGTCGTCTTTCTGAGCTGGTAGACAGGCAGGCCTGCTCTGTCTGCCCATACCACAGGCCCTGCTCAGCCTGATAGCTGTGCTTGCCTCCCTGCTCACACACTATGTTATTCCCTTTGCAAAAAGCATAGAGACAGATCAGAAGGGATGCGAATATAATCCTAGTAGCATCAGCTTGGATCTGCAGCCAGCTGTGATTGCGGTCCAAGCACTGCCTGGTCCCTGGGCTTGCCTGGCTAGGGTGCTGGCGGGTGTCCACTTCTGTCTCCCTATGCCCATGTAGGAGTATGGTAGGGGTGGGTTGGAGCCCTCTGTTGGGCTCTACAGGATGTGTGTGGTGTCTGTAAGGTTGGGTGTGGGGCACTGCCAGGAGGGAAGTCTTTTACCCACACTTGGGTAACTCTGGAAATGCACGGAAGTCAAGTTTGTATCCATGGCAGAGGCCCAGAGAGGCCTCAGTGCCAGGCAGCCTGGAAGCATGGAGTCCCAGAACATCCAGAGAGTGTTGGCCCTTCTCTCCCTGCCTTGGAGGACAGCGGAGGCTGGCTGCCCTGCAGGACATGGGATGGAGGCTCTGGGGTCAGGGCTGGGCCCCTCTCCTGCCACCTGCTGCCTGTCTTGGTGGCTCCTGAGAAGGCCATTGTGGCCTGGGCTGCACAACTGCTCGAGTTTGGCCTGGGGCCCCCAGGGTACTTGCCTGCCTCAGTCTGTGTCCTATCCATGGGTCCTAGGGGAGACGGGGGCCTGGGCTGGGGACAGCAATGTCAGAAGGGCAGACCCAAATCCGGGGCAGCTGTGGGTCTCCTTGGGAAGGGTCTGAGCCAGAGGCCATGTGCAGCTGTGGGAGAGACAGATGGGGTGGGGTTTCTGGTGCCACATGAGGGAGGACTTGGGCTTGCTGCTTAATGATCTCCCGTTCCTCCCGCCAGGGCACAGACTCTATCAAGATGGAGAACGGGCAGAGCACAGCCGCCAAGCTGGGGCTGCCTCCCCTGACGCCCGAGCAGCAGGAGGCCCTCCAGAAGGTGAGAGTGTACCTCCTTGGTCACTGCGGGTGGGGGCTGGTGAAGCTGGGGCCCGGGAGGGGCGGGGTAAGGCCCGTCTCCCTGCAGGCCGGGCCCCCAGCGCTCCTCACCACCGTCTCTCGCAGGCTAAGAAGTACGCCATGGAGCAGAGCATCAAGAGCGTGCTGGTGAAGCAGACCATCGCGCACCAGCAGCAGCAGCTCACCAACCTGCAGGTGAGCCGCCCAGCCCCACCTCCTGCCACCGCCACCCCAGGGCTGGCTCTGCTGGAGGCCACCCCTCCCTGCCACCTCCACCATCTCGTCCTCCTCCTCGTCCTCTTCCTCCTCCTATGCCTGTGGCTGTCCCCAGAAGGTGTTATGGTTCTCAGATTCTCAAGGACTCATTCTTGGGACCCCCAGGGTCCTCCCTGAGGCATGAGTGGCCCAGCCTTTCCCAGCTGTTGCTTGTTAGAGCCCCTAAAGGCCCATGGCCCTTTCCCTGCCCCTTCTCTGTGGCTCTGCCCCCTCCCCTTCTTGGTCTTCACACTGGTGCCTCCTCCAATCTCCTCCACCCTCAGTGTGCAGCTGATGATGGCTGCATGTAGGGTGTGTTCCTCTGTCCCCACCCCTGCAGTGAGTCCAGACCACCTGGCATGAGTCCCAGGACTGAGGGGACAGTCGAGGGTGCCTCCACTGGACCCTGCTCTAGGCCCGTGGCTAGAGACTTCACTGTGTGGGAAGAGGCCAGTGTGGGGCTAGCAGGTTCCTGGGCCTCGAGCCTCTTGTCCCTGCCCAGCCCTCAGACATTCACAATGCTGGGAGCTGCTATCCGTCCCTCCTCCTCCTCCCTCCCTCCCTCCCTTCTGCCCCAGCTGGCCCAGCTGCAAAGGCTGCAGGGCAGGACACCTGGGTCTCTGAGGCCCCCCTGGGCAGGTGCTGGCAGCCAGTCAGCCAGCAGTGTGGGAAGG
Source organism: Lemur catta (assembly GCF_020740605.2). Taxonomy (NCBI): domain Eukaryota; kingdom Metazoa; phylum Chordata; class Mammalia; order Primates; family Lemuridae; genus Lemur; species Lemur catta. Next base: position 23,429,539 of record NC_059136.1, read on the forward strand.
CAGGCAGGCCTCCCTGGCAGGGCGGGGACTCCGGGCCTTGCCGCTGTCTGCGTGAGGTGTTGACGAGCGGGAGACTGCTCAGCTCCAACAGACTGAACTCTGTCTTTACTGTCTTTCAGATGGCAGCAGTGACAATGGGCTTTGGAGATCCTCTCTCACCTTTGCAATCGGTCAATAGAAATGCTCACTTCTTCTGGGGCTCATGTCCTTAGTCAGGGCTAGAGGGGGGCAGTACAGCCCACGCGCTGGGGACCTTGCTCCCCTAGCCGGCCCTGCCCGCCAGCTCTGGACGAGCGCAGCAGAGCGCCAGGCATGGCGGGGCCAGTGGTGTGGGCACCCACCCTGGGACCGCCCCTGGGGAGGCCTCCATCTGCTCTGAGGGCCCGCCTTAAAACTAACCGGCCAGGTAACTGCGGAGGGCAGCCGGCCAGGGCGGGGCACTGCCAGCACCAGGCCCGTCTGCACCCATGCCACCTGCACACACGGGGTGCACTCACGGGCCTCCAGCTCTGTCAGCCTCCAGGCTGCCTGGGCTCTTGGGTTGGGGTCAGGCCCCTGAGGAGAGAGGGGTCCTAATTCTTGGCCCCATCAGACCCTGGAGGGAGGATGGATGGACGGATGGATGGGATGGGAGGCTGGGGGGACACCAGCAAGTGAGAGAGGGAAGGGCAAGGGCTTGGGCCTTTGGCCAGGCTATCAGCAAGGGGCAGGCCCCGCAGCCAGGGAGGAGGAGGCAGAGGCCTTTGGCTGTGCCCTGGCTGTGGTGGGCAGGAGTCTGGGGAAGGAGATGCCCCTCCCTTCCCCCCAGAGGCAGGCTGAGGAGGAGGCCAAGGCCCCATTTGGGGGAGTCTGAGAGGAAGATGTGTCCCTTTCTCTGGAGACTTCTACTCAGCAGGGCCATTCCTGGGCATACTGCTATCATGGGGAGACGCACCCACTGTCCTTTTTGGAAAGCGTCTGGAAGGGAACCATCGACCCTCTGGGAAGCCTGGGCTGTGGGGAGATGAGGTCAGGGAGGGAGCTGTCTGCCTGCCTGTGGTTGGGGAGCCCACACTGATGAGCAGACGTGGCCCTGTCTTGGGGGAACTTAGACCTGAGGGACAGATCTGGTTTATTTCTGGGGAGCCTGCTGTGAGAGGGGGACATGGTTCCACGTTTGAGGGTCCTTGGTCTGTGCAGGGAGTCTGAGGCCTCTTTGTTGGGGGGGATCCAGTTTGAGGAGAGGACAGTTTCATTTTCAAGGAATTCCTAGTTTGGGGGAAGATAGATATCCCACCTTGGGGAGTCCCATGCTTCGAGGAGATATGGACCTTTTAGGCCCCTCTCTCAGGGTGGGGAAGGCTCTACCTGTACTACGCCAGCCGATATCCAAAGAAGGAAGCTGGTCTCTGGCCTTTGGGACCTTCATGAAGTAGAGAGGGTCAGGCCCATGGTCTCCCTGCGGCCCACTGCATTTGGCTGTAGAACTCCCCTTCCTGGCATGTCTCTCCTGTGAGCTGGCAGGGGAGGGAACCCTGTCCCTGAGGGCATGGGGAGGTCCCTCAGCACATACAGCTAAGCTCACAACCAAGGCCCTGGACTTGCTGGGCCTGTCACCTCCCCAGCTTCAGGGAGTCCTGGGGCTTCTCCTTTTAGGGTCTCTGCTACCTTGTGATGCCCGGGGGCCAGGCCAGCAGGTCTTGCCTAGACCAGCTGTCTTGGCTGTGGCATGGGCTCCAGGCAGCTTTTTTTGTGAGAGGTTTCAGGGGACTAGGAGGGTGCAGAGCACTGAGTCCCCACCTGAGTTGGCCCCACATGAGCAGCTGCTCCTCATTCTCTCTCCCGGGAGCCCCTGGCTGGGCTCCTGAGCTCCTCCCCTGGGGTCTCTTCTGGGCAGTGGCTGCCCTGTCTTCTGCCCTCTCTTCTGGCCTCCAAACCAGTGGGTCCCTCCAGCTTGGACAGCTCCTCCTTCCCTCTTCGGTCGTAGCACTTGGCTGGGACAGTGGGAGGATCTCCCAGCCCAGCCTCTGGACTGGGGGGTGGACTTGGTGAGAGGGCACATGGCCCTGCCTCTGGACCACTTGTCAGCTTTGCCGCCGCAGTCTGCCAAGGACCTGGGCGGGCTGGGGTGCGTCTGCATCCTGCTGCTGGGCCTGGCCTTCCTTCTTGGGGCAGGGTCCTGCTGACCCCCACACCCAGACTATAGGGGCCAAGCCTGTACCTGCTGCCGTGTGGGGAGCCCTCCCCACAGTGGAGCTGGGCGGGTGGGTCAGTAGGGGAATGGGCTGCCCAGCCTCCTGCCACCCCTGACTGGCCAGTGGTTCTCTCCCCCTCTGTCCTGCTACAGATGGCTGCTCAGCGGCAGCGGGCACTGGCCATCATGTGCCGGGTCTACGTGGGCTCCATCTACTACGAGCTGGGAGAGGACACCATTCGCCAGGCCTTTGCCCCCTTCGGCCCCATCAAGAGCATTGACATGTCCTGGGACTCCGTCACCATGAAGCACAAGGTGAGCAAGCTAGTTGCCTGCCTGCCTCCCTGGGGTTTGCCTCCCTCACTGGGCTCTCCCAGCCTAACAGGTGCGTCCCTGTGTCCAGGGCTTTGCTTTTGTGGAATACGAGGTCCCTGAAGCTGCACAGCTGGCCTTGGAGCAGATGAACTCAGTGATGCTGGGGGGCAGGAACATCAAGGTGAGGACAAGGGGCTGGGCCTTGGGTCTCTCTCCATCCCCTGCAGACCCACAAAGCAGCCCCTCTGCAGCAGCCTGATGTGGCTGGGCCTGGGCTGACCAGTGGCTCTCTGTTTCCCTGCATTTTCCCAGGTGGGAAGGCCCAGCAACATCGGACAGGCCCAGCCCATCATAGATCAGCTGGCTGAGGAGGCGCGGGCCTTCAATCGCATCTATGTGGCCTCTGTGCACCAAGACCTCTCAGATGATGACATCAAGAGTGTGTTTGAGGCCTTCGGCAAGATCAAGTCTTGCACGCTAGCCCGGGACCCCACGACTGGCAAGCACAAGGGCTATGGTTTCATTGGTGAGCTTGGGGTGGCTGAGGCAGGGGAGGGGCCACCCGGTGCTGGGATTGGCCCTCCTCATTGCTACTCCTGCCCTACAGAGTATGAGAAGGCTCAGTCGTCCCAAGATGCTGTGTCCTCCATGAACCTCTTTGACCTGGGTGGTCAGTACTTGCGGGTTGGCAAGGCTGTCACACCCCCCATGCCTCTGCTTACACCTGCCACGCCTGGAGGTCTCCCACCTGCTGCTGCTGTGGCTGCAGCTGCAGCCACAGCCAAGATTACTGCTCAGGTGAGGATACTTGGGTGGGCTTCAGTGTGGGTGGATGGGCTCCTGATCCTTTGGGGACTGGCTCTTTAAGTCATTTTAAGTAGTCAGACCAGGAGCTCAGTGTGGTAGCCTTTTGGATTGCAGGAAGCAGTGGCCGGAGCAGCGGTGCTGGGTACCCTGGCCACGCCTGGACTGGTGTCCCCAGCACTGACCCTGGCCCAGCCCCTGGGGGCTTTGCCCCAGGCCGTCATGGCTGCCCAAGCGCCTGGAGTCATCACAGGTGAGTCTGAGTGGGTCCCTGCCCCCTCCTTTCCTGCCTTGTCATCTCCAGGCATGCTGTCTTCAGCTTCTGGGCCTTCTTGCTCCAGGTGTCACCCTCTGAGCCCAGGACAGCCATGGCTGACCAGCTGTCTGTTCCTGAAGGAGGGGGTTGGTGGGGGAGGGGGAAGGAGTGACTGCTGGACCTGGTTGGTTTTGCTGCAGGTGTGACCCCAGCCCGTCCTCCCATTCCGGTCACCATCCCCTCTGTGGGAGTGGTGAACCCCATCCTGGCCAGCCCTCCGACCCTGGGTCTCCTGGAGCCTAAGAAGGAGAAGGAAGAAGAGGAGCTGTTTCCCGAGTCAGAGCGGCCAGAGATGCTGAGTGAGCAGGAGCACATGAGCATCTCGGGCAGCAGCGCCCGCCACATGGTGATGCAGAAGCTGCTCCGCAAGCAGGAGGTGGGCAGCCAGGTCCTGGTATGGTGGGGGGAGTGGGGGTGGTCAGGTAGGCCACAGCTCTCAGCTGTCTCCTCCACCACAGTCCACAGTGATGGTTCTCCGCAACATGGTGGACCCCAAGGACATCGATGACGACCTGGAGGGGGAGGTGACAGAGGAGTGTGGCAAGTTTGGTGCTGTCAACCGTGTCATCATCTACCAAGAGAAGCAGGGCGAGGAGGAGGACGCAGAAATCATTGTCAAGATCTTTGTGGAGTTTTCCATAGCCTCAGAGACTCATAAAGCCATCCAGGCTCTCAATGGTCGCTGGTTTGCTGGCCGCAAGGTGGTGGCTGAAGTGTATGACCAGGAGCGTTTTGATAACAGTGACCTTTCTGCGTGACTTTGGCTCCATTCCCTGGACTTGCACTTACTCCTTGTTTCCTTTGGGTTTTATAGTGATACAGTGGTGTCCCCGGGGCCAGGCGCACTCTGCCCAGCCCAGCCTATAGTGTGCATAAAGGTGCAGATGCTGCTGGCCCTGAACGTCCCTGTCTGACATCAGTCCTGTGGGGCCTGGCGCGGGCGGGCGGGCGTGCGTGTGTGTCTGTCTGTCTGTCTGTCTGTTCCTCCTTCCCTCCCTCCTGTAGTGGTGCTAGGCAAGGAGGCAGTGGTGGCTCCTGCTGCCGCACAGGCGGGGAGTGGTCTCCGAGTGTGTGGAGGGAGGAAGGGCTGCCCCAGCTGGGGGACCAGTGCCTGACTGGACCTTAATCACAGTCTGGTGGGCATGGCTTCCTGTTCCGCCAGGAGGTTCGTGGGAGTGGGCTGGCCGCTTCGCGCAGTAGCCTGCATGAGTGGTGGGGAGGAGGCTGGCGCGGGGTCGCCAGCAAGTTGAAACGCGCGGCTGAGCGTTCCGGGGTTCCGGGGCGGGCCTGGCGGGGCCGGCCTGAACTCCAAATCGCCTGGTGTTACGCGCTCGGGATGGGAGCCGGACTTCCCGGCAGGCCTTGCGCCAGGCCGCTACGGATCCTCGGAGGCGCCGGAGCCGTGGGACCTTCTGGGGACTGTAGTTCCGGCGGCGAGGGCGGGACTCGGCTTCCCGGCGGGCTGCGCGGCGGCCGGGCGGTTGTCGGCGGGGCAGTCGGGCGGGCAGCGGCGGCGGTTCCGGCTACGGCACAGCGGGCGGCCGGGCGGACGAACGGGCAGGCCGAGCTGAGCGGAGCCGGGCGGGATGCCGAGCCGCCGCCGCCGCTCCCCCGTCTTCTCTTGAGAGTCTGAGCGCCGGCCCGGCCGCGCCCCCCGCCCAGGCCCGCAGTCCGAGCGTTCCGCGCGTTCCGAGCGCGGGCCGGGCCCAGCGCCGGCCCCCGGCTCCGTCCTGGGCGGCCCGCTCCCTGCCCGCGCTCCCTCCCCCGCTTGGTGCTCATGCGGGCCGAGCCCCGCCCCCCGGCCCCAAGCCCGCCGAGCGCCGCCGCCTGAGCCCGCGCCCGCCTGCCCGCACCATGCTCAAGTGCATCCCTCTGTGGCGTTGCAATCGGCACGTGGAGTCGGTGGACAAACGGCACTGCTCACTGCAGGCCGTGCCCGAGGAGATCTACCGCTACAGCCGCAGCCTGGAGGAGCTGCTGCTCGACGCCAACCAGCTGCGCGAGCTGCCCAAGGTGAGCGGCGCCCGCACCTGCGCCCCGACGGTGTGGGCCCAGCCCTCAGCCCCGTGATCGGCGAAGTTGGCCTGGGCGAGCCAGCGCAGCCCTTAGCCGGCCCTACTGGTTTCTACTGGCCAGAGCCCCACCCTGGCCAGCCCCACCCTCTGCCCCTCCACCAGACGGCTTCAGCTGGCACCTGGTAGTAGCGGTCATCAGGTTCCTGCCTGGGGATGGGGTAGTCGCTGAGCCTGGAGGAGGAGCCTCAGAGTGAGACCTGTGGGACTTCGGGGAGGTGGGTGGGATCAGGGTGGAAGGTGGGCCTGCCATGGCTGGCAGGCACTCACTGCGGGGCTGCTCTGAAGGTGGGGAGCTTGGCCTGCTCCCCAGGCTGCTCTCCTCCTCTTCCTGGGTGCAGGGGTTGGGTAGGGGAGCCCTCTTGAGGTGCCCAGCCCTGTGCAGCTCACTGTACCTCTCTACGTCTGCTTTTCTTTGCTTTTGGTCTTTCTGGTGAATTGCTTTTCCTTTCTCCAAGGCCACTCCAGAGAGGAAACTAGAGAAAGCAAGTTATGAGAAGCATTCCTTTTTTGAAGACAAGGTGTTGAGTAGTGTGATATCTGGGGTCTATGTTTGGTAAACGCTGTGGCCCTGCATGGGTTTGGTTAACATCCTTGTCCGCTACGGTCACCTGTAAGTTTCACATTCCTTCTCAGAACACAGCACCACACACGTCTGTGTTACCTTGCTATTTTTATTATTGGGTTTTTGGTGATTGTTGGCTGAGTTCTCACTTTGGGCCCAAGCTAGGCTCCTTGCTGGGTGCAGTAGCAGGAGCCAGCATGGCCCCTGGAGGGTTCTTCTACAGGGCAGACACAGCAGCTCAGGGTGGGTGGAGTCCTGAGTTGACACTGGGCAGGGAATCCCTTGTCTAGGCACAGGGAGGCTGCTTCTTAGCTGGAGGCAGGCAGTTCAGCAGTGACAGGAAGCACGGATGAGGTTTCAGGTTAGGAGTTGGGTGCAGCAGGTGCGTGTGCTGTGTGCTTCCTTGCTTACCTTGAAATGGCGTTGTCGTGGCTGGACCTCAGGACCATGTGTGCCTTGGAACAGGCAGAGGCCTGGGGACCTGTGACTATGAGCCCCTGTGGCCGGGAGCTTTTCTTCTCTGTTCTGGAGGGACCCCTGGCACAGAGTCTGTTCCCTCTTCCCATATCCTCTGCTCACAGCCCTTCTTCCGGCTGCTGAACCTGCGGAAGCTGGGCCTGAGTGACAACGAGATCCAGCGGTTGCCTCCCGAGGTGGCTAACTTTATGCAGCTGGTGGAGCTGGACGTGTCCCGGAATGGTGGGGACCTTGGGTGGGGCTGGAGTGGAGCCTGGGGCACACCTGGTGGGGCTGGACGCCTCTTGGAGGCCACGGGCATCTCTCCACCGTGGTTGTCTGTCACAGACATCCCTGAGATACCCGAGAGCATCAAGTTCTGCAAGGCTCTGGAGATCGCGGACTTCAGCGGCAATCCCCTGTCCAGGTGGGTGGCAGCCTATGGTAGGGGTTGACAGTGGGCTGTGGAAGTCCTGCAGCCCTGGTCTGGTGTCTGAGGGTCCTCTGTTTCCGTCTGCCCAGGCTCCCTGACGGCTTCACTCAGCTACGCAGCTTGGCTCACCTGGCCCTGAATGATGTGTCCCTGCAGGCGCTGCCTGGGGATGTGGGCAAGTGAGTCCTCTTGGGTGAAGTGGGCAGGGAGAGAGGCTCGGGTTGGCCCTGCCCCTGCCTTGCTCAGGCCCCTGGTTTGTCTTTCAGCCTCGCCAACTTGGTGACGCTGGAGCTCCGGGAGAACCTGCTCAAGTCCTTGCCTGCGTGAGTGTGCTGGGGCGGAGCTGCCACCTGGGGGCCTGGGGCCTGTGGCCCTACCACAACTCTGTTTCATCTGCAGGTCCTTGTCGTTTCTGGTCAAGCTGGAACAGCTGGATCTAGGAGGCAATGATCTGGAAGTGCTGGTGCGCGTAGGGGCGGGGCACGGGGCGGGGCCTGTGGGTAGGCTGTCCTGGGCAGGGCAGAGCAGGAGTGTCTCCGGTGGACACTCCCTCCCTGTTCCTTCTTGCAGCCTGACACTCTGGGGGCTCTGCCCAACCTTCGGGAGCTGTGGCTGGACCGGAACCAGCTGTCGGCGCTGCCCCCGGTGAGTGACGGTGGCGCAGGCCTCTCGTCTGGTGCCCATCAGCTCTCTGACCCTCTGCCTGCCCTCAGGAGCTTGGGAACCTGCGGCGCTTGGTATGCTTGGATGTGTCGGAAAACCGGCTGGAAGAGCTGCCTGCGGAACTTGGCGGGCTGGTGCTTCTCACTGACCTACTGCTCTCCCAGAACCTGCTGCAGCGGCTGCCTGATGGCATTGGTCGGTGCACCCAGAGGAGTGTGGGGTGGGGTGCATACAGAGCCTGGCCCCAGGAGGAGCATGGGGGCCCAGACACCCTTGTCAGGTGGTTCTGTGTGATGTTGGATCAAGGTACTATAGGAGAATGAGGCGAGGCCCCTGATTTCGACAGGCTCAGGGAGACACCCCTGAGGAGAGGCAGGCAGGCCGAGGTCTGAGTGGGCATCAAGTCTACCAGGTGGGTGGGTGGGCAGAGCCAGTGGGGGAGCCTGGTGTGTTTCTGCAGGGAGATGGGGTAGGTGGGGCTGGGTTTTTAGGTTTTGGGGGGAAGGTGGGAGAAGAAGGGTGACACTTGGAGAGGAACAGGGAGGGCTGTGGCCGCCCTGAGGGCCTATCTGCTATGAGAGTGGGTTGGCACTCAGGGGTATGCCCTCAGTCCCACTCAGCTCCGTTGCTGTGTCCCCCTGACACCAGGTCAGTTGAAGCAGCTGTCTATCCTGAAGGTGGACCAGAACCGGCTGTGCGAGGTGCCCGAGGCCATTGGGGACTGCGAGAACCTCTCTGAGCTGATCCTCACGGAGAACCTGCTCACGGTGGGGCCCGGCCCCACATTAGGCCTAGCAGGAGCTGGTTTCAGAGTTAGCTCAGGAGGCAGAGAGGAAGGGGGATGTTGGGGCATGTAGATCGAGGGTGGGGGTGCCAATGTGTAACTGGGCACCTGCGGGGTCGGGGGTTGGGTGGGAGGTGCCTGTAGGGGGTGCTGGTGGTGGCCTGGCTCATGGGAGCTGCTCAGGAAGGGCACCCTTCAGGTCAGGGTAGGAAGTACACTGGCAGGGGACAAGGTGGGGCCAGGGCAGGGGTCGTTGCTGTTGGTATAGACAACTCAGGTTTTGTTTTCTGTGACACGTGGTGGTAAGGCAGGGAAGAGGGTGAATTTGCACTCGGGGAAGCTAAGTCAGGGCAGGAAGCAAGGCTGAGGCCCTGGGGACTGGGTGGGGTGGTGGGGATGCTGTCCCCAGGCTGGGAAGCCAGGACCCACCTGTGGACAGCATATTTACAGAGTATGTCTCTGTGGGAGGTCCCCCCACCAAGGAGGTGAGAGAGGGGAACCTGGTTGTGGGGTCCTGGGAAGGGGGTACCCCTGAGCAGGCAGGCTGGGCTTGGGGCCCACAGGAGCCCTAGGGACTGAGGGGTGAACAGAGGGAGAAGCCAGCTGGCGTGTCAGACAGGATTGCAGAGTGCAGCCTCAGCAGGTCAAAACCAGGGCACCCATGGAGCAGGGCCGGGGCCAACAGGGTCACTGGTCTTAGATGACCTGACGGGTGTTTAGGTGGTGGAGTCAGGTCCCAGTCTCACGTCCTGGCCCAGGTCTCCAAGGGTTGTGGCAGGCCCTGGCTGGAGCTGGCCCACTGTGTTTGTCACCCTCATCTGCCCCCTGGGGATCTTCTTTTCCTCCCCCAACCCCTAGCAGCTTCTGCCAACCTCTGCCTTCCCCCCTGCCAGGCCCTGCCCCACTCTCTGGGGAAGCTGACCAAGCTGACCAACCTAAACGTGGACCGGAACCACCTAGAGGTGTTGCCACCCGAGATTGGAGGCTGCGTGGCACTCAGTGTGCTCTCTTTGAGGGATAATCGCCTGGCCATCCTGCCACCCGAGCTGGCCCACACAGCTGAGCTGCATGTGTTAGATGTGGCCGGGAACCGGTGAGTGCCTTCCCAGCCCCGGCGGACGTGGGATGTCCCTGGTGCCCACTGACTGTGCCCACCCCGGCCCCTAGGCTGCGGAGTCTGCCATTTGCACTCACCCACCTCAACCTCAAGGCGCTGTGGTTGGCAGAGAACCAGGCACAGCCCATGCTCCGGTTCCAGACTGAGGACGACGCCCAGACGGGCGAGAAGGTGCTCACCTGCTACCTGCTGCCCCAGCAGCCCCTGCCCAGCCTCGGTAGGTTGCTGGCAACCGGCAGCCTTGACCCAGGGTGGGCGTGGCTTTAGGCAAGGCCAGGGACCGGCCTGGGCTGCTGACACTTGCCTCCTGCAGAGGACCCTGGGCAGCAGGGGAGCCCCTCCGAGAGCTGGAGCGATGCCCCTCTGAGCCGTGTCAGCGTCATCCAGTTTCTCGAGGCCCCCACAGGCGATGACGACGCTGAGGAGGCTGCTGCTGAGAAGCGGGTATGGGAGGGTGGGGACCCTGGGGGCACCTCCGCCCTTCCCGCCTGACCCCTACCCTGCTTCTGTCTCTCATCCCTGTCCCCAATGCAGGGCCTGCAGCGCCGGGCCACGCCTCACCCCAGCGAGCTCAAAGTGATGAAGAGGAGCGTTGAAGGGCGTCGGAGCGAGGCCTGCCCTACGAAGCCAGAGCCCAGGCCGCCCTCGCCCCCAGAGGAGGTGGGCAAGAAGCCTCAGCAGGCTGGAGAGCCACTCACCCTCCCACTTCTCCCATCTGTCCTGGGAGTGGGGCCATGAGAGCTGGGGGCCATGAGAGCTGAGGAAAGGGTGGAGACCAGGCTGCCAGGAAGGCCACTGTGGCAGCTACAGGGCCATGCTGGGCAAAGGGTGCTGGGGCTGAGGCTGGAGGGCAAGAGGAGCAGATTGGGCACATGGGGGCATGTAGTTGGCCTGCCTTGGTGGCATGGGGAGGGTGATCTGCTCCACAGGGCCTCCAGCACCTTCCGCAGGAGCCCATGCCTCGGCATCGTCAGCTTCTGGGAAGGGCTTGGGGCCGGAGCAGGACAGGCCTGAGTTTGCTCACTTGGAAGCTTCTGATGTCAAGGCCTCTTGCTACAGCGGGACCAGTGACCTGGGCTGGGGCAGGGCGGGCATTGGGCTATGCAGGGCCACCCACCTGTCTGGGGAGGAGGTTCCCATTGGGCAGGCCTTTTCCTGGGAACCAGTGTGGTTTTGTTCTTTCTCCTGTCTGAGAGAGGCTTTCCTAGGGACTGTATGTGCCCGAGGCTCTGAGGCAGTCCACTCCTCAGGGGCTAGGGTGGGGTGTGGCCACGAGGGGTAAGCCTGTCACTGTGCTGTGGTTGGGGCAGTGAGAAGCCCAGGGAGGACTGCATGTGGCCAGCCAAGTCCCCACACAGCCTGACACCCCTGCCTGCCACAGGGAAAGAGGCTGAGCACCGAGTCTGGCCTGAGTGCAGACTCTCAGCCATCTGCCAGCACAGCCTCCACGGGCGAGCCCACGGGCTCAGTGGCTGAGGCACCAGGGCTGAACCAGCAGGAGGCCACACTAGCTGGCCAGGAGGAAGGCACAGAGGAGGATTACGAGGAGGTAAGGACAGGCAGGGGGCAGGGAGAAAGGAAAAGGTGGGCCGTGGTTGCCACTGGCCTTGCACCCTCCTGAGCAGGTGCACAGTAGGGTTAGTCTCAGCGTGGGTGGCCATTGGGTGGTACGGAATGCTTCATGGGCAAGGGCAGGCCCTGCAGGGGCCATGCTGCTGGACAGGCCTAGGAGAGGTGCTACCCCCAGTGGGAGTGATGGTCTTTACCCTCTGCCAGACGTAGCACAGTCAGACCTGTCACTGGTGTGCTATCCGCAGACCACAAACCCTGCCCTGAACCTTTCTGACCACGTGGTGTCCCCCAGTGTCAGGCCCTTGTTGGTCCCTGCATTTCTACCTGGTGCTACTCGTCTCCAGGAAGAGCCCCACTGGCCCCCTGGCCTTCTCAGGACAGATTTTGTGTGCCCCGTACTGGGCAGATGTCCTGAGTCCTTGTTCTCGTTATAGCAGGGAGCCTTTGAAAGTCTCTGTTTGTCGCCAGCCCTGCTCAGCGGGGTTTCCCTGGGCCCATGTGGGCACCCAGTCACACAATCTGGTGCCCCTGATGGAGGGTGGGGCCGGCGGCCACTGCCACCCTCACCTTCACACCCACCCAGCCCACAGTGCACTTCGCAGAGGACACACTGCTGCCTGGGGAAGACAGGGAGAGCGAGGAGGGGCGACTTGAGGCCCCCTGGGCCCTGCCAGGTGGGAGGCAGCGGCTCATCCGTAAGGACACGCCCCACTACAAAAAGCACTTCAAGATCTCCAAGCTTCCCCAGCCCGAGGCGGTTGTGGCCCTACTGCAGGGGAAGCAGCCGGACGGGGAGGGCCCTGCAGTGCCTGGAGGCTGGCACAACGGCCCCCACACGTCCTGGGCTCCTCAGGCCCAGGAGGAAGAAGAGGAGGAAGAGGACAGGGCTGAGGAAGAGGAGGAGGAAGACCAGGTCGAAGAGGAGGGCGAGGCCACCACGGAGGAGGAAGACAAGGAGGAGGCCGTGGCCTCCGCACCCTCCGTCAAGGTGGGTCCCAGCCACACCCTTGTGTGACCTGGGCTCCCTTGCCCTCGTGGGCACCAGGGCCATGGCAGGGAGCAGCTGGAGGCCAGCCTAGCCTCGAGACCCAACGGAGCCCTCAGGTTGAGCCTTGGCCTGCTGGCTCCTGGCTGCCTGGAGAAGGTAGTGGGCGTGTGGAGCGCCATGGAGGGCAGTAGTGCCTCATGTGCTCCTCTAGGCCCTGGCACTGGTCCTCGGTCCATACTCAGGGCAGTTGTGTGGGCCAGCGTCTGCTTGATGCACCTGCAGGCACAGGTAGCTCAGCAGCACTAGGGCTGTGCTCCCTAGCCCTCCTGTGTGTGCAGTGGGCCTAGGGCAGGGTCCTCTCTTCCTGAGAGCTGCTAACTCTCCCGGGATCTTCCCTGCGTTGGGCACTGAATCCGGGCTTGAGGCCCTTCAGCTGGCCTTGTGTCCTCATCTGTGGGTCTGGCGGCTGCCCTCCTGCTGGCCTGCCTGGCTTTTCTGCCTTGTCGGACCCTCCCCAGGCTCCAGCAGACCTGTGGGGCACTGGCATGTCCCTTCTTGGTCCTTAAGTTTGCTCTCCCTGCTCACTGGGCACACTCAGGTGCTAGGGAAAGCCCTGGGCTACTCTGAGGTCCCACTCTCCCTGGTCCCCACTATGCTCGTACCCTGAGCATGGGCCAATCGCGTGACAGCTGAGGGTCAGAGCAGGACAGCTATGCCTGGGCTCAGCTCTGCCCTGGAGGGCCCCCCAGCTGAGCCCTGCCTGTGCCAGCAGGTGTGTGGCATCACTCACACCTCTAGAACAGGGTGCACCCACACCCGGGGTAGTGCCAGGCCCCAGCAGGGAGGGGTCCGCTCAGCTGCAGGAGCTTGGTGTGGTCTTCCTTCTGTCCTTTCTGCTCGTGGCGGGGGTCGGGCGAGGTGGTGGTGGTCCCCGGCGGTGGCTAACCTGCATGCCTCGCTGGTCCTGTCCTGACAGGGGGTGTCGTTTGACCAGGCCAATAACCTGCTGATAGAGCCTGCTCGCATTGAGGAGGAAGAGGTCTGTACTGCTCGCTGCTGCTCGCGCTCTGGTCCTGGGGCCGCTCCTGACCTTGCTTCCTGGGCTGCAGGCTCTCACCTCTCCCTACTCCCATCACTTAAGTGCAGATCCCCTCCCGAAAGAGTTCCGGCAGCCACCACAGACCTGGGGGCCTGGGGCACAGTCCCATGGGGCCTGCTGGCCTCTGGAGGGGCAGCTCCTTCCAGTAGGGCCAAAGTGGCAGTGCTGGGCCTTTCCCGTTTCCCCACCTGATGTGGTTCCATGAGCCTCCAGGCCACCTAGTCTGGAGAACCGGGATCAGCCCTCACGGGGGGGGGGGGGGGGGGGCAAGCCCTGGAGTGACCATGCTGTGCCGTGGTGGTGCACACCCGCTGGGGTCTCCACCCTCTCTCCAGCTGGCCCTGTGCTGTCTGTGCGGGCCCTGGCAGACGGGCTCGAGACCTGGTGTGGCTGCTCAGGGAAGAGCTGTAGGTGGCCGTCTGCAACACCAGCCACTTCCTGCTGGGTACCCAGGCAGCTCCCTGGCCCTCCAGCCCTCTCAGACATGCCCTGTCCATTCTGTTCTCAGCTGAACCTCACCATCGTGCGGCAGACCGGGGGCCTGGGCATCAGCATCGCAGGGGGCAGGGGCTCCACACCCTACAAGGGGGACGATGAGGTGAGCAGCTGCTGCCAGGTCCAGGCCCCTGTGGGCCCCTCCCAGCCCACGCCTGCCTGCCTCACCCTCGACTCTGTCTCTTCTGTTACCCTTTTCTCTCTGAGGCTTCTTATGTCTTTAGGGGCTGTCAGGTTGGCACTTCAGACTTCCCAGCTTGCTTTTTCCGGATGTTTCACTTGCCCTTGGGCCCTTGGCCCTCAGAACACACCTGTTCTTGGATGTTCTTAGACACCGGGGTCAGGCCCAAGAACCTGACTGTTTTAAAAACCAAGCCAGCCCATAAGTGTGTTTACGCAGGACTTTAAGACCTGAGAGCAGCCGTAGGGTGTCCGGGTCTGCACTCCCCTCTTGGAGTCTTCCATTCCTCCTGGTGTCTCTGTGCCAGGTTTAGGTCAGAAGCTTTTTCTGGGGTTGACCTACACCTTCCAGCTCCCAGGCTCTCAAGACCCCATGGTGGCCTGAGCCCAGGCCCACTGTCCCCTGCCCTCTCTCTGCTTGGGGTGTCTGGGCTTTCCGTGGCCACCACGGGCTCCTCCCAGAAGGGCTGCGACCGAGGGCCCAGACTCTGCCACTTTCCCCAGGGCATATTCATCTCTCGGGTGTCTGAGGAAGGCCCTGCAGCCCGCGCCGGGGTCCGAGTGGGTGACAAGCTCCTTGAGGTGAGTCACCAAGTAGCAGCTATGCTCCCTGGAAGTGCACATAGTCTTGCTATTGGGGTGTTTGGCTGCCTTCCCTTCAGGAGGGCCCCTTCTCCCTCAGAGCTCCAAGCACAGGACCCCAGCCCCTGGGTGGGGCCTGGGAGGCCCACTGGGGTCAGGTACGGGCTACTCCGGGGGCAGAGGCCTCTCCAGGAGGGGCTGTTCTGGGGCTGACCGGGAAGGTGGCCAGACCCCACCTGTGCAGGGGCCTGGGGAGGCTGTGTGAGGGCAGGCCTGGGGCCTAGGCCAGGGTGGTGTTCACCTAGGGAGCTGATGCCATGTGTACCCACATTCTGTGGCTTAGCCTTTGCCCAGACCTTTGTATGGAAACTCCTGTCCCTGGGTGGTCATGGTCGGGGGTAGGGGTCTGTAACCTAGTGACCCCAGGTGTTCTCCACTGGACAGCTCAGATGGGGGCAGGATGTTTCCAGGAGTGGGGCCACAGGTGCAGACTGGCCACAGAAGTGTCCGCCTGCCTCTCATGGCCAAGCTGTGTCCTGGCCCTGGGGCTGCACACAGGCATTTCTGGGGGTCAGGCGAGGAGCTCAGACCCACCAGGAGCCTGCAGCTGGAGGCAGGGGGTGTTCCCAGCTCAGGCACCCTCACCCTGGGCCTCAGGCTCCCTGTACACAGAGGGGCGGCATAGAGCCCTCCTGAGCCCTCAGCGTTTGGCTATCAGGGTGGCCATGGCTGGGTCCTGAAGTGCAATGTTGTCTCTGTCCCCTGCCGCCCACAGGTGAATGGCGTGGCCTTGCAGGATGCCGAGCACCACGAGGCTGTGGAGGCGCTCCGGGGGGCTGGCACCGCTGTGCAGATGCGCGTGTGGCGGGAGCGCATGGTGGAGCCTGAGAATGCAGTCACCATCACGCCTCTGCGGCCTGAGGATGACTACAGTCCCCGTGAGCGGCGAGGAGGGGGCTTACGCTTGCCCCTGCTCCAGCCGGAGACCCCTGGGCCCCCCCGCCAGCGCCATGTGGCCTGCCTCGTGCGTAGCGAGAAGGGGCTAGGCTTCAGCATCGCCGGTGGGAAAGGCTCCACACCCTACCGGGCTGGCGATGGGGTGAGGCTTGGGCCCTGGCCTAGGGAGGGGCTCTCTGGAGCCGGGAGCAGGAGCCGCCCTCGGCGTCCACACTGTCAGCCTCACCAGTGGCCACAGCCCTCCTCCCCATCCCCTGCAGGGCATCTTCATCTCCCGCATTGCAGAGGGGGGCGCTGCCCACCGGGCTGGCACGCTGCAGGTTGGCGACCGTGTCCTCTCGGTGAGTGGGGGTGGTGGGGCCAGCTGGCACCCTTTGTCTGATCCAGGCCTCAGCCTCCCTGACGCTGGGGCACTCTCACAGATCAACGGAGTGGACGTGACCGAGGCCCGACATGACCATGCTGTCTCTCTGCTGACTGCTGCCTCCCCCACCATCGCCCTGCTACTGGAGCGCGAGAACGGGGGACCCCTTCCCCCCAGCCCCACACCACATTCCTCCCCACC
The DNA here is from genome assembly GCF_020740605.2 of Lemur catta. Classification (NCBI taxonomy): domain Eukaryota; kingdom Metazoa; phylum Chordata; class Mammalia; order Primates; family Lemuridae; genus Lemur; species Lemur catta. The sequence continues at coordinate 23,445,675 of NC_059136.1, forward strand.
CCCTACTGCTGCTGTTGCCACTACCCCTGGGGAGCCTGGGTTGCCGCGGCTGGCCCCCAGCCTGCTGGCCACTGCACTGGAGGGGCCATACCCAGTGGAGGTGAGAACCCTACCCCACCCAGGCACCCACTTAGCTCCAGGTGTGGGGCACTGGCTCCAGGACCCCACTGTGGCCCCATAGCCCACTCTGGTGGGAACACCAGCATGCACACCTTTTCCACTTGGGCCCTGTGAGACTGGGGTTTTGATGCAGACAGACTGCTTGGTGTGGTCCCCCATGTCCCCCGGCATGGCCACCCCACAGCGGCCAGCAGGGCCCCCACCCCTATCCCTGAGGACCCGGGTGTACTCTGAGGAGTCTACCAGTAACCACCCTACCTCCTGGTGTCCCCTTCGCAGCCCTGACTGAAGCCTTGGTCTTGTTCCCAGGAGGTCTGTCTGCCAAGAGCTGGGGGCCCACTGGGGCTTAGCATTGTTGGCGGCTCTGACCACTCCAGCCACCCGTTTGGCATCCAGGAGCCTGGTGTGTTCATCTCCAAGGTAGAGTGGGCCTGGCCGGGCAGCTCTGTGCACGAAGGACCATCCTGGCTGTCCTGGGCATGGGTTACTAGAGCCCCAGCCTGCTGGACACTGCCGTCCTCCCCAACAGGTGCTCCCGCGGGGTCTTGCTGCTCGCAGTGGCCTGCGGGTTGGGGACCGCATCCTGGCAGTGAATGGGCAGGACGTGCGGGAGGCCACACACCAAGAGGCGGTCACTGCCCTGCTTCGGCCCTGCCTGGAGCTGTCTCTGCTTGTGCGGAGAGACCCGCCACCCCCGGGCATGCGGGAACTGTGCATCCAGAAGGCCCCAGGGGAGAAGCTGGGGATCAGCATTCGTGGGGGTGCCAAGGGCCATGCAGGAAACCCTTGTGACCCCACAGATGAAGGCATCTTCATCTCCAAGGTGAGGGACCTGCCTCAGTTGGCCCTGAGCCTACACACCCCACCAGGCCTCTCCCACACTGGCTCTCCCCACAGGTGAGCCCCACGGGGGCAGCGGGGCGTGATGGCCGGCTGCGTGTGGGGCTACGGCTGCTGGAGGTGAACCAGCAGAGCCTGCTGGGCCTGACACATGGGGAGGCTGTGCAGCTGCTGCGCAGCGTGGGGGACACCCTTACTGTACTAGTCTGTGACGGCTTCGACACCAGCACCACGCCAGCCCTGGAGGTCAGTGCCCCATCCCTGGACCAGGTCCTGCCCCCAGCAAAGCACCCAGGTGTCATGAGCTGACCCCCAGGTGGGCTGGGGCAGTGGATCCTTTACCCTTATGAGTGGGAAGTGCTTGATGATCCTGAGGCAGCCCTGGGCAGGAGCCGGGAGGCATGGCCCATGCAGCTGCCTTTCCTCCTGAGCCCCGGGCATCGTGCTGTTTGGAGGTCCTGGCCCAGGTAGGAAGAAGTGTGTGAGCAGACGGGGCATGTCTGGGGCCCAGCATTGTGTGGTCCTAAGAGAAGAGGCAGAGTCACTGGCCTTCAGGTGGGCAGCATGGGTGGCCACTGGCTGGGATGGGGATGGCTTGGACCCCTGTCCAGAGCCCACTGGCCAGGCAGAGACTGCTCAGGACTTTGCCTACAGATGTCCCTGCCCTGTGCCTCGGTGGCATCCTGTTCCTCCCTGCTTGACCCCAGGGTGCCTCTCCACTGGGCTCCCAGCAGAGAGCTCTCTCCCCACAACCTAATGTCCATGCTGGTCCTTCACTCCCTGGACCTTGGAGTAGAAGCCAAGACTGGGTGCAGCCTCTTCTCTCTCCGGGCTCATCCTGCCTCTCCCGTCTCCTCCCCGCTGCTATGCCTGGGGCCTGTCGGCACTGTTGGCCCAAAGGGCCTCTCGGGGCTCTTCACCTGCAGTGGTTGTGGTTGCGGCTCCACTAAGACGGTGCCCCAGTCACACTGTTCCCCGGGGTGCGGGCAGCTGTGTCACTGCTCCCCAACAGCACACACGAGCCTTCTGCTGCTTACAACAGCTTTGGGGATGGGCAACCACCACACCCTGCCCTGGCTCTTTTGCAGTACATCTCTGGGATGGTGACTTGCTGCTGGGTGCCAGCCAGAAAAATGCCCCAAGGCTGACACCGCAGACAGCACCCGACCCACACTCCAGTGTAGGGCCACTCTGATGGGAAACAAGATTGCATCGTTTACTTATTTAAAATATATATGTAGAAATGTCTTATTCAATACATTTACTTATTTTAAACTTTTTACTCAGAGAATATTGCTTGGGGAACGGCTCCAATATCCAGAGGGGCTGGTGGGCCCTGAGTTGCAGCTGAGTGTGTGTCCCCTTTGCTCTCCCATATGGCCGCATGCTGCGTGAGGCAGGTGTCCTTACTGCATCTGGTTGGCCCTCCAGGGCAAGTGCAGGCCTGAAACCTGAAATGCTGGCCGGGCTGCTGACCCTGTCCCAGACCGTATTAGTACTACGTTTTGTTTTTCTTTTTTGAGACAGAATCTCACTCTGTTGCCAAACTCCTGGGCTCAAGCAATCCTCCTGCCTCAGCCTCCTGAGTAGCTGGGACTATAGGCCTGCGCCCCATGCCCGGCTAATTTTTTCTATATATGTTTTTAGTTGTCCATACAATTTCTTTCTATTTTTTTAGTAGAGACGGGGTCTCACTCTTGCTCAGGCTGGTCTTGAACTCCTGAGCTCAAACGATCCTCCCACCTCAGCCTCCCAGAGTGCTAGGATTACAGGTGTGAGCCACAGTACCCGGCCTAGTACCACGTCTTGATCCTCCCTGGAGTTGGGGAGCTTACACTGTCATTAGCCGGGTCTGGCAGGTGCAGGAGCCTGTGGCTGAGCCCCTCTTCTGCCTGTCACTGCCTCTTCCCATCTCAGGACGCTGGTTGCTTTAGTGTCACAGGCGCTGGTTTTCTGTCAAGTAGGGCCTGCTGCTGATCTTTTGTTTTGTGGGGACAGGTGTGTTTTTTCCCATCTGTCACTTAGCTTTTCATTTTAAGAGGGTGTCTTTTGAGTTGCAAAACTCTAAATTTTTGTGAATGAAATCTTTTCCTTTATGACTTCTGGATTCTGGTTTTTCTTTAGGAAAACCTTGCCTATTGCAAATTATAAAAACATTGTCCAGTGTTTGCTTCCAGTGTTTCTATAATTTTTCAAAAACATAGACCTTTACAGTCAAGCTGGAATTGTTTTTCAGGTGAAGGGGTATATAGTTGTCCCAACAGTATTTATTGAATAATCTGTCTTTCCCTACTGATTTGGGGTAGATGTGACTTCATTGTGCGTTCATTTCAAATATGCTCCGGGGTTTGTTTCTGGACTTGGTCCCAATGCCACACTGTTTTAAGTACTGTCACTTTATAGCATGTGTTAATACCTAATCCTAATCGGTCGAGTCACCCACTCTTTCTTCTTCTTTTGAAAAGTTTCTATTGTCATGTGTTTGCTCTTCCAGATGACCCTGCCAAAGTGTCGGGGGACTGGGGTTGTCTTTATGATAAGTTTTTCTCAAGTATGTTCCCAGGTTGCTCTTGTTTTCTTATGAATCCTGATAAATCCTAATCTGGCAGAGCCCTACTGTCCGCAGCAATGGCAGTGGCCCCTCCTTCCTGCTTTCGAGCCCATCCCGTGTTCCCTTGCCGGGTCCCGGCACGGTGGCAGCCAGAGGCCTGGCTTTGTGCTCAGCTTTAAGAGACTTTCATCTTACAGTGTGATATTTTCTGCAGTTTCTTTTATATTTTTTAAATTTGGAGGCTATTTCTATTTATCACCTATAAGAATTATCTGAAGCAGGTGTTGGTTTTTCTGGAGTGCTTTTTCTCTCTGATTTTTACATCCCTGTGCTGAGTGGGGTTGCTTCAGCCCGTGGAGGTTTCACCAGCGAGTGTGGCATTTACATTGACCCTTCACAGTGGTATCCAGATTCCTGGCTTCTCGCAAAGAGGCAGGACGTGGCTGGCTGGGCCTCATCCCTGCAGGACCATCTGTGTTTCTGACCTCTCCAGTGGGTGGGGAGTGCTCATGGCTCTGACCCCCACCCCATTGTTCTTAAACTCGGCCCTGCCATGCTAGCGTCAGGGTTTGCCAATTGGATTCTATACCTGTCTTTTCATTCTCTGCACCAGTCTTGGCCTCAGCTCCCAGGCTGGCAGCCTCTCCATCTCCCCAGCTCTCCAGAGTAGTGTCCGTGACAGCCCACCTGTTCTGCATTCTAGGGCTGGTGTGTCTCGAGGCTCCTGCGTGGTTCTCATACACATGGGCCCTCATTTGCTGGAGGCCTTGGGCAGGTGCATGACTTCTCCTCTCCTCACTCTCCCATGTGTACAACAGAATAGCAGTAGTGCCTGCTTCTTAGGGCTGTTCCAAGGATTCAGGAAAGCAGATGGTACAGCGTGCACCTGCCTCACCACCGACAGCACCAGAACCTCTGAGCACATCTGGGTTAATGTGTGCTTTACAAGAGAACTTTTCACTCTGATTTTCCACAGGGTTTGGTGTTACTTTTCTCCTCTCCTGGAGTTACCTCCTCCTCCTTGATCCTGTTGTCTGTCGTGTCTTTTCCTCCTGATCATACTGACCAAATTTTGTATATTTTAATAGCCTCATCCAAGAGCCAGCTTTTGAATATTGATGAAGACTTTCTCTTGTTATTATTATTTGTCAATTAGAAATAAAACTTTAAAAAGACTACCTTTCCTTTTAACATTTCCTTGATGTATGCTTTAAGGAAGAGTATTTCAGTCATTCCTTTTCCTGTTGCTTTTACTTTTTCTACAGATCTGTCTGTAAAGAAGAGATTATCATGGCCAGGCGTGGTGGCTCACGCCTGTAATCCTAGCACTCTGGGAGGCCGAGGCGGGTGGATCGCTCGAGGTCAGGAGTTCGAGACCAGCCTGAGCAAGAGCGAGACCCCGTCTCTACTAAAAATAGAAACAAATTAGCTGGCCAACTAAAATATATATAGAAAAAATTAGCCGGGCATGGTGGCACATGCCTGTAGTGCCAGCTACTCGGGAGGCTGAGGCAGTAGGATTGCTTAAGTCCAGGAGTTTGAGGTTGCTGTGAGCTAGGCTGACGCCACGGCAATCACTCTAGCCAGGGTAACAAAGTGACACTCTGTCTCCAAAAAAAAAAAAAAAAAAAAAAAAAGAAGAGGTTATCAGCTGTTTTTTATGTTGATATGAGTTTATACAGAAAAGGTATGATAAATGCTTGATCCTTTCATTTGTCAGTCTTTTAGAATAACAAACCAGTGCCCTGGAAGCTTCCAAAGATGGCTACTGGGGTGTCTTTCTGTTTTTAGTGTTACTGTGAACTCAAGGGTCTTTATTTTCTTGATATATTTCTACCCATCATTTTACTGATACCCCCTTGATAATCAGGCATTGAGATCCCAGGTCCTTTCAGCGTGACACTTGTCATTCAGTACCCACTATGATGAATATCCTGTGAATTTCCTGAGGCAGCCCTGGATTCAGCAGTTTCTTTGGGGAGTCCTGGTTCCTCTCCATGAGAATGGTGTTTAGAGCCCATAACTGTGGCCAGGAGTGTTCATGGCTTCTGGGCTGTCATTGCTTCTGGCCTTTGTAGCAGATTGAGGCTGGGAGGTGGGTATTTTTAGAAAGAGAAAAATCATGAGTTTGTACTGTTATGTTTAACTCACTTAAGATTATAGGCTTTTTATTGACTTTTTTGATTTTAGAATCATCTTTTTCTTATACATAATATCTTTTCTTTTTTTTTTTTTTTGAGACAGAGTCTTGCTTTGTTGCCTGGGCTAGAGTGAGTGCTGTGGCGTCAGCCTTGCTCACAGCAACCTCAAACTCCTGGGCTTAAGCGATCCTCCTGCCTCAGCCTCCCGAGTAGCTGGGACTACAGGCATGCGCCACCATGCCCGGCTAATTTTTTTCTATATATATTTTAGTTGGCCAGCTAATTTGTTTCTATTTTTAGTAGAGACGGGGTCTCGCTCTTGCTCAGGCTGGTCTCGAACTCCTGACCTCGAGCGATCCACCCGCCTCGGCCTCCCAGAGTGCTAGGATTACAGATGTGAGCCACCGCACCTGGCCTCATAATAGCTTTTCTTAATTCCTTAATAATTTCAAAATGCATGGTGGCGTGTGCCTGTAATTCCAGCAACTTGGGAGGCTGAGGTGGGAGGACTATTTGAGCCCAGGACTTTGAGGCCAGTCTGGGCAATGTAACAAGACTCCTCTTTTTTTTTTTTTTTTTTTAAATAGGCTCTCACTCTGTCACCCAGGTTGGAGTGCAGTGGTGCAATCATATGTCATTGCCACCTTGAATTCCTGGGCTCAGGTGATCCTCCTACTTTAGCCTCCCAAGTAGCTGGGACTAAAGGTGCACACCACCATGCCCAGCTAATTTTTTATTTTTTTGTAGAGATGGGGCCTCACTGTGTTGCCCAGGTTGGTTTCAATCTGGCCTCAAGTGAGCCTCCTGCCTCAGCCTCCCAAAGTGCTGGGATTACAGGTGTGAGCCACCGCACCCAGCCCCCATCTCTCTGATTTAAAAAATGCCATGCTAATAATATTAAGATAAGAGCACTGGAAACAGGCTAAGAGTTCTTTATGGCTCCTTTGTTCTTAGGATTTATCCAGCTAGGATGCATGACCACAATACCGTGCTTGTAGGCTGGGTGTGGTCTGTGTTTGTCTGATGCTCATGCATGATGAGTCCCAGCGTGCGCATCTTTGCCAGACTGTCACTGAAGCAGCACTGCTTCTCCTCAGGGGCCATGCATGGTGTGGCAGGTGTCCCACTACCTATGATCTTAACTGTGATGTTGGCCAGGTTTTACTGCTGCGGAGTTACTCTTTCCCCCATTGAAATTTTTAAGTTTTTGTGGGAGGTGCTTTAAGAGTATGTGAATATCTCGTTCCTCACCACACTCCTGCCCACTGGCATTGGCACCTGATGATGGCTCCTGATGTGTCCTTGCAGTGGCTGTCGAACGGTGTCCTAACCGTCACTCTGGGTTCATCAGTTGGCTTTCTGCTTAAAAACAAGCTTCCCTTCTCCTGGTTTGTGTATTGTCTACTTATCTGTTAGTGCGGACTCGTGGGTTTTTGTTTTATTTCATGGTTGACAGTCTGTGACTATCGTTATCTGTTTTGGTGCTCACAGAAGGGCTATCAAGCTGGCACTGGGTCATCGTCCTCACTCTGCACACCAGGAGGTTCTGGGATCATTCCACACTTTCCCTGCCCAGCCCTGGAGTTGGCCATCTCTGCAGGGAGCACTGGTTCTTTCTAGTGCGGAGTGGTATTTAGAAGCCCAGATCTGGGAGCTGGGTGTGCACAGTGCTGTCGAGGTGTCCTTGTCTCAGAACGTCTCAGTGGCCAGAGCTAGGGAGCGTGCAGCTCCCTTCCGAACTGCAGACCAGCGTGAGTTCACACCGTGGCTGCACCAGTCAGCACCACAGGCCAGCCTTTCCCACATTCTCCGCTGTGCACCCAGGCTGCTGCGTCCTCACAGTCTCACTTCCATGTGGCCCCTCTGTGTATGTGACCGTCCTTCCCACCACTCTCAGGCCTGCCCAGGGGCTTTTTGACTAAGTTACTCCAGAAATCGAGAAGGTTGGCACCTTGGTGGTGGTGGTTTGTTCTACTAGTTGTGTCAGACTCTGAAAGACATATTCAAGTCGCCCTTTGTAACTGTGTTTTTATCAAGCTCTCATATTGGTCTTTGCTTTCTATATGTAGCCATTCACCTGCTTGGCGCCACAGTTTACGGTCACGGTATCATCTTTGTCAATGGCACCTTCTGTGTGACAGTGTCCCTTAGTGCCTGCTGGACACTTTGAACCTGAGATTCTGTCTTCTCTGGGCCAAGCAGCTACTCGTGCTCTCTGCCTGCCTGGTGTCTCTCTGCCCTCCCCTTTACTTGTCACTTCAGTTGTATTTTGTAAAGGGACATGCAGCTGGCCCTGTGTCCCAGCCCACACAGTGCTCTCCTCTAGGGGAGACTCACTTGTGGCGAGGGTGAGGGTGATGCCCATGTCTTTTTCCACTGTGTTGCTGCCACTGCTGCCTCTCCTAGTCCCTGCTGGTGCTAGAGGCCTGAGGCGGTCCCTTTTGTCCCCTGTGGGGCTGGAAGTGAGCTGGGCCCTCTGCCTGTGTTCTCTCTTGACCCTCAGCTCCAAGTGCCTCCTGCGCCCGGACTGCAGGCCGCGCCTGTGCAGCCCAGATGCCTTCCCTTTCTGGACACTCTTTCTGGCTCTCCCTGTCGGTCACGTGGTTTTCACAGATGATTTAGTTCTTTTAGGTTCAGAGCTAGTGGTTTTTGTCTTGTAGCGTGTCTGCTGTTTGAGAGTCTTTACTCAGCACTCACACTGCAGAGTCGAGGCAGTCTGTCTGTCCGTGAGCGCCACTCCGTCTTGGTGGCTGTCAGCTCTCTGGGACAAGCAAGGCAGCAAAGCGCTGCAGCCTCACAGCCCTGCCGTGAGGCATGACCTGTGTGCGCAGCAGCGTCAGGAGCTAGGTGTCCTTGATGGGACTCAGGTGGAGATAATAGTGCAGTGTCCTGGGAAGCCCCACAGAATGCTCTGGAGGCCACTCTAGCCACATGGTCGGCCTGCCCAGCGTCCACTGTGTGTCACTGGCTTACCATGGGCAAGGGCTCCAGCCTGGTCCTGGAGGTGGGACCACACGGCCAGAGCCCTGACCCTCAGCCCACTACCCCCCTCTCAGGTATCCCCAGGCGTCATTGCCAACCCCTTTGCGGCAGGCATCGGCCACCGGAATAGCCTGGAAAGCATCTCGTCCATTGACCGAGAACTGAGCCCCGAGGGCCCGGGCAAGGTCAGAACTGCCTGTGGCTGGCAGCCCCTGGGCCGGGGAGCCTGAGGCTGTCAGTTCCTGACTCCTGTCTGCTCTGCTCGCAGGAGAAGGAGCTGCCTGGACAGAGCCCGCACTGGGGGCCAGAGGCCATGGAGGCTGCAGTGAGTGTTGAGTCGTTCCTGCCCTGACAAGGGTCCCTGGCTCTGAACTCTGGGCTGCCCATCCCATGGGGGTACTGCAGGGGGGGACACAGCCCACCAGGTAGTGGTAGCCGTGCCCAGGCCCCTGCCCACCCCTGCGGTGTCTATTCCTTCTGGCTGGACGTGCGCTGCCTGCAGTGCCACCCCTGCTTGGCTGTGGACATGGCCTGCTAGCACCATGTCCCTTCTGCTCTCCAGGACCAGAGTCTGGAGCCCCTGAAGTTGGACTACCGTGCCCTGGCCGCCGTGCCCAACACTGGCAGCATGCAAAGGGTCAGTGTCCGGTGTGCAGAGTGGCCCCTCTGTCCTGTTCATCTGCCCACCCCAAGACAAGTGCCAAAGCTGTCAAGGAGGGAGCTTTTGGGTGGGGTTGGGGATTGACGGAGGCTGCCTCCGGGCCTACAGGCCACCCTGGCCAGAGCGCAGCCGCCCAGCCTGGTATGTCTCGTCCCCTTGGCTTTTGGCCCAGGCAGTGAGGCAGGTGCTGTTGTGCCCCCTGCTCTTTGCTGAGGACAGGAGGCACAGGGGCGGGACCTAGCTAGGGAGGGGCCTGATCCCTTGGAGGCCCGTAGCCCCCCACACCTTCCTTGCCTGCTGCAGGGGGAGGGGCTCCTGGCCCTGAGGGTGCAGGCGGGAGAGAGGCAAAGGCAGCTGGAGCCAGCAGGGCTCCTGGTGGGTGTGGGTATGTGTGAGCCGCTGTGGGGTGACAGGCCAGAGCAGCTGCAAGGGGCCATGGGGACCCAATGGGGGTTAGGGAGAGGCCCAGCCCTGACAGCTGGGTAGGGCATGGACACCAGGACAGTTGTGGGCCTGGGGACAGGCAGGAGGGACATTCAGTCTCCATTCCTCCCCCAAGAGATATAAATAACTCTCCCAGAGGGGTACCCAGTCAGCCGCCACTGGGAGACCCCGCAGGAACGTGAGTGGTTGAGGGTGGGCTCAGCCTAGCCACTGCCTGAGCAGCAGAGAGGCAGGGAGGGCCTGGGCAGGGCTGGGGGCTAAGGGGGCCCACTCAGGGGCTTTGGGGCACCAACCCTCTCTCCTCTGGCCATAGGCAGCCCAGAGAGGAAAGCCCCAGGCGTGGGTGGGGGGGGCAACATCCTCTGATCAGGAAGGGGTGCGGCTGTGGGCAGCTGGTGGGGTCAGGCCTCCCTGGCTTGAGCAATGTTGAGGTACACAGGAGGGTGGCTGGGGCCAGGTGGCTTTCGCAGCCAGCCTAGCTCCCTCTGGTCTGAGCAGCAGGCTGTGGGCTCCCTGGCACTGTCCCTGGTGACCCCCGGCTCTCACTGTCTCGTCTGGGTCTGGCCCATCTCTCTCTGCAAATCTCTGGTCAGCCAACTGCCGTGGACAGACAGATGGCTGCTCAGGCCAAGCCCCAGCCCCAGGCCTCCCCTTGTTCCCCCAGCATCGTGGGGGGAGGAGCAGAGCCTGGTGGACTCCAGGTCACAGCCTTTTGGGGAGAACCCCTTTGTGCTGGCCGAGTGGTCTTCCAAGCCCATGTGGGGACATCTTTGGGCTGTGATCGGGTCAGAGAAGTGAGGAGCAGCCTCTGTGCTGCCATGGCAAGCGTCCAGCCCCCCAGCTCCTTCTCCTTGAGGAGCCACAGCCCTGCCTGGCCCTCACCCCTCCCTCTGCCCACTCCTGCAGGTGCTGTCTGGGACAGCTGGGGGGAAGATGGCCGAGGCCCCCTGCTCCCCCAGTGGTCAGCAGGTGAGTGTCCCGAGTCACAGGTGCCCATCTGGGTGGGAGCAGAGGACAAGGTGCCAGACCGCAGGCCCCTCGTCTGGGTGGTGGGTGTCGGGAGACAGGGCCTCCTTCCCAGCTGCCCTACAGGTTTGGGGCTGACTCTGCTTTTCCTTGTGGTAACGTGGAGGCCTCTGTGAGGACAGTCATGGACACCTTCCCGGCCAGAGCTGGCTGGCAGCGGTGGGGAGGCTTGAGCTGCTGTTCCTGGGGGGGTTCCAGGCCTGTGAGACCCAATGAGGTCTCAGTCCCAACACCACCCAGGGCTTCTGGCCTCACCCCTACCCCTCTTCTTGTCTGTGGGTCCTTCGGCGTCACTATCAACACACTGCAGGGTGGGGGTGGGGGTGGGGAGTGCCTACTTGGAGCCTGGCTCTCAGCCTTGACCCCTGACAGGCAGGAGGACGTCAGCCCCACCCAGGCTGCCCACCTGGGCTCCATCTCTCTGTCTCTCCCCCCACCATCCCACCCTACCCCTACCTGAACCCCTGATCCTGTTCTCCTCTGGCCCACCCCTGCCCTCTGCAGACAAAACCGGGGGTGATCCAGCCATTGGCTCAGGCCTGGCCAAGGGGCTCCCCGACCCCCAGGGGCAGAGGTGGTCCCCACTGCGTGAGTGCCCTGTCCCGCTGGGGTGGGGGTGGCAGAGCCCCCTTCCTCGGCTGGATGGCGGGTGGGGGTCAGAGGCAGTGGTGGGGACAGCCGGTGGCTGGGTGGGTGGCGGCTGTGCTACAGCTACTCTGCAGCTCACGAGAGCCTGGCCCCCCAGCCGCCCTCCCCACCATCCCTGGATGAGCTACCCACCAGCGTGAAACAGGCCTACAGGGCCTTCGCTGCCGTGCCCACCCCACACCCTCCCCAGGACGCCTCTGCCCAGGTATGTGGGGGGTGGCCACCCTCCCTGCCTTGTGCTGTGGTGGATGCACAGAGGGGCTGGTATGTGGAGGAGCGCCGCCAAGTCTCTCCAATACCCCTAGACCCTGTCGCCTGGGCCTGCGGCCTCCCCAGAGCAGCTGTCCTTCCGCGAGCGGCAAAAGTACTTTGAGCTGGAGGTGCGGGTGCCTCAGGCTGAGGGCCCCCCAAAGCGCGTGTCCCTGGTTGGTGCTGATGACTTGCGGAAGATGCAGGAGGAAGAAGGTGAGGATGTACGGTGGAGGGAGGGCCCTGGGTCCCCCTGGCCTGATCTGACCTGGCCTGCACCCTCCAGCCCGCAAACTGCAGCAGAAGAGAGCGCAGATGCTGCGGGAGGCGGTGGCAGCTGGGCCGGAGGCGTGGCTGGCCCTGGATGGGGAGGCCCCTGACGAGGAGGAGCAGGAGGACGGCCTGGCCCAGGACCCTGCTGGAGGGTGAGCACCTGCCCAAAGTCCCTGGCCCAACATCCCCAGCTTACCCTGGTGTGCCCTTGTCCTCCCCCACAACACATCCTGTCCCCTTCCCCAGGCACAGCCCAGTGTCCCCCCAACCCCTGGGAGGCAGCGTCCCAGTGCGGACAGCCAAAGCTGAGCGGCGCCACCAGGAGCGGCTGCGAGTGCAGAGCCCCGAGCCACCGCTGCCTGAGCGAGCCCTGTCCCCTGCCGAGCGCCGTGCCCTGGAGGCCGAGAAGCGGGCGCTGTGGAGGGCAGCCAGGTGAGGCCCTGCCATGGGTTGCCAACCTGCCCTCCCTGGGGTCACCCAGCCTGGGGTCACCTGCCCTGCCTGCTGTTCTCTGCAGGATGAAGTCCTTGGAGCAGGATGCCCTCCGGGCACAGATGGTTCTCAGCAAGTCCCAGGAGGGCCGGAGCAAGCGGGGGCCCTTGGAGCGGCTGGCCGAGGCCCCTTCTCCTGCGCCCACCCCATCACCCACCCCCTTGGAAGGTCTGTGTGACAGGGACAGGAGGGGGGTTCAGCCTGCCGCATGGACCTCTCCCAATGCCTGCTTCTTGTCCCCCCAGACCTCGGTTCCCAGACCAGCACCTCCCCTGGACGCCTGGTGAGGAGCCAGTGGCTGTCGCCCTCCCCCACACCCCTGAGGCCTGGGGGTGGTCCAGACTCCCCCACCCCTGGGGCCCTCACCTCTTCCTCTCCCTCTCTGCCTCTCGTGCTCACGCTGTCCTTTCAAGCCCTTATCTGGAAAGAAGTTTGACTACAGGGCATTTGCAGCCCTCCCTTCTTCCAGACCTATCTGTGACATCCAGGTACCTTGGCCCTCCAGGCCCTTCTGCTTGCGACCCTCGCCTGTGCCTGTCACCCAGCCTGTCCATTCCTGCAGTCCTCCCCTTCCTGCCTGCTACCCCACTCTGTCCCTTGGGTGTGGGACCTCCCCACCCAGCCCCCCTCCTCCTGCCCCAACCCTACCCAGGCTCTGTGGCCCCAGCTGGGGAGCCGGCAAGTCCCCTAGGGTGGCTTCCGGCTGGTCTGGCACAGCCCTGAGCAGCCCCTCTCCCCATCATAGTCACCGGACTTTGTTGAAGAGCTGAGGTCCCTGGAACCGTCTCCCAGCCCTGGTGAGTTGGGGCCCAGCTGGGGGTGAGCACCCTGGAGCCTGGAAGCCCTCCACTCACTGCTGCCCTGTCCCCACCAACCAGGCCCACAGGAGGAGGATGGAGAGGTGGCCCTGGTGCTTCTGGGCAGGCCCTCGCCCGGGGCAATGGGCCCCGAAGACGTGAGGCTGTGCAGCAGCCGTCGCCCCATGCGGCCGGGGCGCCGTGGCCTGGGCCCTGTGCCCTCCTAGAGGGGTGGGTACCTCCCCCGACTTGGGGTGGGGGCCCTGCCAGCTCCAACCCCACCCTTGCCCCGAGTCTTTTAACTTGGATGTTAGCATTTTACAGAGCCCCCTCAGGAGTTCTGGCCTCTGACTAACTGCCTCTCCCTCTCCCCTCAGCCAGGACCTCTTGGCAAGACTGTAACTAGTGATGTTTGTACAACCAAAGACTCTATTTTGTGGTTTAAGGAGAATAAAGTTGACTACGTTTTACCTCTGCCTGTCTGTCCGTCCATCGGCCCCCCCAGACTAACCCTTCCTGCCCTCTAAAGCTGGCCCGGGGCTCCCCACCAGCCCATCCTCCCTGCCCTGCCACCGCGTCTCTCTCACGCCCCTGCGGGGGCCACCCCCAAGAGCGCCCGGAGCCGGGCCCCGGACCAGAGGACGCGGACACATGAATGCAGCCCCTCCCCACGGCACGGGCATGCGCACGCAACACTGACAAGCGCACACTATCGCGGCGCAGTGCCAAGCGCGCACTACTTTATTGGTGCCGGGTGCTCGATTCCCGTGCTGGGCAGCTGCACGCGCACGGGCAGCAGCAATTGCAGCTGCTCAGCGGGCGGCCACCTAACCCTGGTGACGAAGAAGAGGCGGAAGTGCTCCAGGCGCGCCTCTTGGAACTGCATGGGGTCGTACTCGGGTCCATCAGCTGGCCGCAGCAGTGACAGGTATCGCTCCTCCTGCAGCAGCGTGCGGCTCAGCAGCTCCTGCGCCAGGCCGGGCCGCACCGCCTCCAGCTGCTGCTGCACGGTGGGGAACAGGTCCACCTCGCGGGTCGAACACCAGCGGCTTCCCGTACCTGCGCGGCCGGGCGGTGAGGACGGGCCAAGCCGGCCGGGGCATGCCCAGGCCCACGCGCCTCACCTGAGTGCTCCCAGCAGAGCCAGCCGCACCCTCTCGGGCCTCAGGTGCTCTGGGTTCAGCGTGTCCACGTAGTTGGTGTCCTGGTAGTGCAGGAAGGTGGCTGCTTGGCCCGAAGGGTCGATGACAAGAGGCCACCTGGGGGCGGCTGTCAGGTCACCACCGTAAGCCGGAACCCCCAACTGTCCCATGCCCGGCCCACAGCACTGACCTGCCGTCTGCGCGGATGCGGTCGCCAACGTCCTTCATCAGCACGTCGTGCAGCTCAGTGACCTGGCACCTCAGCCCGGGCACCTCCTCCTCCTCCTCTGTGGGGATGTTAGTGTGCAGCCGCCTGGAGATCCCAGCGCCGACCCCCTCCCTGGGCCTGCCTCTCCAGCCCCCCGACCCCGGCCCGAAGCCGCCCACCCTCCTGCGTCTGCTCGCGCAGCTCCAGCCTGGTCATGGCCAGTGTCTCCTCGGCCTTCTGGGCCTCCTGACGTAGCCTGTCCACATGGGCCTCTGCATCCTTGATGGCCTGAAGGAAGGGGCCACGCTGACCTCCACAAACCTGCCCCACGTTTGGTCTCAGGAGGTCGCATGCCCGGCTTCCTTTCCACCCCACCCCACCCCAAGGAGGCCACTGCTGCCCATGTTTGGGAATGAAAGACGTGCCCCAGAACCCCAGGCCTGCCGGAGAGAAACCCTGGGCTGATGCAGAGCAAGGAGGGGCGTCCAGAAAGCAGGGGCCAGCAAAACCTGGTGGTCCACACCTGCAGCGTGAGCTCAGTCTTGCCTGCGAGCTTCCGCTCACACTTGTCATGCTCCGTGATCCTCCGGTTGAGCTCGCAGTAGGCCTGCTGCAGCTGGGTGGCAGGGCGGGCAGGCTCTGGCCAGGTCCAGAACCTGCAGGGTGCCTCCCCTCCTAGCTCTTCCTCCGCCTTCCCAGCGCCTTCCTCGGCTCCTCCTCCGCCTTCCCACCTGGCTCTCTGCCTCCTCCCCACCTGTCTCCTCCTCCTTGTCACCCAGCTCCCCTCCTCCCCTGGCTCCTCCCTGAGCTCACCTCCTTATGACACCGCTGCTGCTCCTTGGCTAGCTGTTGCACCTTGAGGATCATGCTAGAGTGAGAGGGAAAGGGCTGGGTCAGAGGACCTACCTGTCAGTGCACCCCGCCACCCTCTTGCCCATCGCACTGCTTAGCGTCGGCCTCCTTGTGCATCTGGGCCTCCTGTGCCCGGCGCTGCTGCTCCGCCTCCATGTTCTGGAGCATGGCCTCTGTGAGGCTCAGATCCCACGACTGCAGCACACTGGCCACTGCGTCCAGAGTGGCCACCTAATGACAGGTGACATTTGTGGGATACTCAGGATGTGCATGTTCTGAGTGTTCTGCTCAACCTGGGAAGGAGGTATTTGAGGAAAAAATGCAGGTTTCCCACCAGGTAACAGAAACACTGTGTAGCCTGGAGTGCTCAGCAAAATTGTTACAAAGTAAGTAGATTAAGCAAGTACCAAGATAATTACTGTCAGGAAAGGTGCCCAGCACTTTCTTGCTTTGAAGCAGCCGGCGGCCATTATAGACTGGCCCTGACTGCTTTAGAGCTGCTTTGCCATGAAGGGCCACAGTGAGTGCCCTTTAGCGAATTGTAATACTAGAGTCCCCGCCTAGTGGAGAATTGTAATATCATTAACATTAACATGGATTGCACAGCATGATTTGTCTCACTGTGAGCAAACAAAGACACGATGCAAAAGCTCTGCTTCACCCACTGGGAGGGATTGGAGGCAGACGTGGATTTTGCAGGCAGACGTGGATTTTGCAGGCAAGACGCTCCTGTGGAAGAAATTCCTGTGCCGCCCAGGAGCAAGCGCCCTGGTAAGTAACCTCTAATAAACTCATCTAACTTGCCAAGCTGGACTTGTCAGAGTCATTCCTTGGTCTTTGGTTCCTGCCCCAGGATTCTCCTGAAACAGTTGGCTTAGCCAGCAGGATCCAAGAGACCAAATGATGAGTAAAAGAGGAGGCATTTCCAGGGGCTAATACCGTCTTCTCCGGGGACAATCCCGGGGTGGCCAGAGCCTTCCCTGTGGAGTCGCTGAGTTACTCAATCAGTGTGGGCTGCTGCATGAGCACAGGGATGCCCCCAAAATGCCGGTCGGGAATTGAGCCTTTGCTACGAGAAGGGAAAGTGCTTCAGTATGGTAAAGATGGCAAACGGGTGATAGCTGTGTGAGCTGGCCCCCAACAGAATGTTGGGACTGCAGAATACGGTGCAACAACTGGAGGAGGAATTACGACTGGAAACGGATGTACAAGATGCAGTCTCGCTCTGACACCTGGGCTAGAGTGCCGTGGCATCAGCCTAGCACACAGCAACCTCAAAGTCCTGGGCTCAAGCGATCCTCCTGCCTCAGCCTCCTGAGTAGCTGGGATTACAGGCGCACACCACCATGTCCAGCTAATTTTTCTATTTTTAGTACAGACGGGGTCTCACTCTTGCCCAGGCTGGTCTCGAACTCCTGACCTCAAGTGATCCTCCTGCCTCAGCCTCCCAGAGCACTAGGATTACAGGCCTGAGCCACCACACCCAGCCTGTGCAGGAGTTATATAAGGTACAAATAGTGCGCCAGCCCAGAGCCCCTGTAACAGCCTTGTATGGCTGGTGAAGAAGACGGGTGGCACAGTAATTGACTGTCAATTACTATAAGCTAAACAAAGTAGTGTCCCCTGTACGTGCAGGTGTAATTAATGTTGCTCAACTGATAGAACAAGAGTTAGGAACTTGAGTTAGGAACTGTTCTTGCTGTGGCTGATTTGGCTGATGCCTTCTTCATGTTTCCCTAGCAGAACATTCCCAGGACCAGTGTGCATCCACTAGGGAAGGCCAGCCATGGACTTTCCAGGTGCTACCACAAGGTGCCTGCACAGCTCCATCATCTGTCACAGTGTGGTCGCACAGGACCTGTCTAGACTCTCTTTGTCTCCCTCTGTCTCCTTGTTTCACTAAATTGATGATATTTTCCTAACCTTAGAGTCTCTCACAGATTTGGAGATTGTTCTACAGACTGCCTTGGACAGCTTGAAGGACAGGGGATAGGAAGTCAACCCCCAAAAGATGCAGGGGCCTAGTGTGGCTGTCAAATTCCTGGGAGTGTCTTGGTCAGGTAAGACACATGATATACCCGGCACTATTATTGACAAAATAGCACAGCAACCTGTTCCCCAATCTGTAAGGCAACTCTAGGTTTTCTTAGGTTTATTAGGTTATTGGAGAATATTTACTCCTCATCTGGCATAAACTCTCACCCACTGTACACCCTGGGAAAGAAGGGTGACCAGACAGAGCAAGAAGCATTTGATGGGCAGTTTCCCCAGTGCCACAAGACCCTTGTGTATTGGAAGTTACCAGGGATCCTGTGGGGACGAGCTGGGGTCTGTGGAAAAAGCAATAGGGTTGGTGCCTGTGGGGCTGGTCTCAGCTGTGGAAGGGAGCAGAATCCTGTTACCCTGTCGTACTGGAGCAACCGCCACTGGACATGCAGGGCGTTGCAGCAAGTAGAGGCCGTAACTGGAGGACAAATGGTTACAGTAAAGACTGCTCACCCCATGAAAGGGTGGGTGGAGGCCTTTTAGCCAAACCCTCTGCCAGGGTGGTGCAATTACACACCTGCAGAAATGGCGCACCTATCTGCAACAAAGAGCTGTCTTATTCACTAGCCCTTGAAGCCAGGCCCTGCAGCAGGTGCTTGGACCCATCCACTGTGAACAAGGGGAGGGGCTGGCGTGGCAACAGAGCCACCCACTAGACCAGCTGCAGTGTACAAGGGACCCCACTAATACCTGCTACGGCCTGGTACACACATGGGTCTAGAAGGCCACTCAACACCCATGGTGGCAGTAGCAGTGCAAGTGGATACTGACACTACATGGATAGGATGGGGATTGGGACAGAGTAGCCAATGGGCTGAGCTACAAGTAGTTTGGATCCTAGCCACCCATGCGCCCTGGCCACTGGTCATTTGTGCAGACAGCTGGGCAGTTTAGGGAGGATCAGTCTCACAATGTGGATCAAGCCAGGCTGGTGATGGTTGGCAGGTTCCAGGCAGGCCCCTTTGGGGAATGTGTGTGGCAAGACACCCGTCACAGAAGACAAGAAAAGGATGCACACCTTACAGTGTGCCGTGTGGATGTCCACAGCCCTGGGTCACCTCCTGGACACCAGGAGGCTGATGCCCTTGCTCATGTCAGGGCCATCTGCCCAGGCCCACCAGCAGAGGCTGCTACCTGGAAACACTGTAAGAGCAGCCACCAGGGGGGCAGCCACGGGGCAGGTGATAGCATCCCTGTCCACCACACAGATGTTCTAGCAGCTGTTCAGAAATGTGAGGCCTGTTCCTGGCTGTGACCTAGAAGTGTCCCCTCCACTCTGGGTCCTGTACATCGAGCCATACAACCTATCCGGGACTGGCAAGTTGACTGTATTGGCCCCGTGCCCCGGCGTGAAGGCAAAGCTCTGCCATAAGCGGTGCAGGCACCGTGGAGGGTTTTACAGGCCTTCCCCACAAAGTGTCCACCAGGTGGAAACCACCAAGTGTCTCACTACACGCTTAGTGTCACATGTGCTGTACCCAGGAGGGTGGGTAGTGACCAAGGTCCTCATTTTACAAGTCATGACATTCAGCAAAGAATCGTGACATCACAACAAAACATAGACTGGAGATTTCACCTGCCACATGATCCAACAGGGACAGATCTAACAGAAAGAAAAAATGGTCTGTTAAAAACTCAAATGTGTGTACTGTCCAAGCACGGCTCCTTGAGGCCCTGGAGCCTCTACAGGTTTTGAGTGGGCCACCCGCTACCACACATGGCATCACTCCCTATGAATGGTTGGCAAGGCCTGTAGAACAGGCCCCGCAAACTCTCTGAGTCACGTGCAAGGCGCTGAGCCCGGGCCCCACAGCAGGTGGCCAGACCATGCTCCTGAGCACACCAAGGGGCTGCAGCTGAGCTGGAAGGTGCCTCCACACTCGGCTGGTTTTATGGTGCTGGAGGACATTGCGAAGCCACCTAAGGGTGAGGTGACCCCCAGTGGTGCCCCTTGATGGAGGCCTGAAAGCTTTGCAATACTGCCACATGGAGACATCGATACCAGCTGGAGCTACCACAGCGAGTGACATGGGCAAGGCTGTTGTGCCTGCTCCTGGGAGGGGAGCCTCTCGTGGCGCTATAAACCGGGCTCGAAGCCTGCAGCAGCTTCCCTGATAGGGCCTATGGGAGAAATTGCATCAGCAATAATGTCGCAGGGAACAGAGTCACCTTTGAGAGTCTCTTCAAAAATGTGTGTCTGCGCCCATGGGCTGTTGCTCCTGCTGTCCGTGGCAAGCGGCAGTGTCTTTTCAGGTTGGGCTGCAGCAACGGCAGCGGTCAGCAACCAGTCCAGTTGTTGGGTATGTGGCTGCCTACCCTTGTCCAGTGGGGGTGGGAGGCCGTGGGACATACTGCCCATGACATCCGGAATCAGAGTGACAGGATGCGCTCTCTGAGGAGTGGCAACTCTCCCCACGCAGATGACATCAACTCCACCATTTGTCATAGACAGCTACCTACACCTGAGAATACTTCCCACCTGCCAACTGTTGATGAACCTAAAACATGTGCCTTTACAATGGGGAGACAGCACATAAATGTCACACGGCCAACACATAACACTTGGGGTGGATTAACATGGATGACACTGAACATGGACTGTTATACTCAGAGGCCCCTCTATGCATAGAAAGACACAATCCGACTGCAAATTCTTCCACTCGCCCTGGGCTGATGGGTGGGCCGCCCCCTTCAGCAAGCGTCCACACTGTTGGCCTGCGGGCATCCGACTGCACGGGGCGGGGTGGGGAGGCTGCTTCATCAGAGCTGGAGCTTATATTGTCCCCTTTTGGGGGACAGCTCACACTTGTGGCCATACCTCCCCCACAATTGGACTGGGAATTGTACCATGAGGTGGCCTTTCCTGCCAGGTATTATACATAAAACTCTGCCTACGGTACCTAATAATATCAAGGCCTGAGAGCTCGTCTCCCTAGGTCTTTGGCTTGGTGGGAATGGCCCCTAAATATTCTCCTGTCCCTGCGGCAGGAGCATTAGATGCTCTCACCCAGTTGATGCTCTGCCCAATTCACTGCTGAAGCACGAGACCACACAAAAAATGCTGTGTACCCCTTAAGCCAAGAAACTACCCAAATGAGAAAAGTGGTTTTACAAAACAGAATGATCCTGGATGCACTCACTGCAGCTGAGGTGGGACCTGTGCCTTAGTGGGCACCACCTGTTGCACATAGATTCCAGATGAAGAAGATGATGTCACAGATACTTTGTCTCATTTAGGTACCCGTATCAACAACGCAGAAAAATGAGGAGTCTTTGATTCTTTTTCTGAGTGGTTACACTCTCTGCCTGTGCATTGGAGCTGTATTTTATTAACTGGCATAATGCTTGTATTTAATACTTGCTTTTATTGTTGCCTATACTGTAGATGTGGGTTATATGCACAAGTTACTGCCATGAGATATAAATCAATGTAAAAATGATAGATGTAACATGCCCTCCTTTCCTGCTCAGGGAGTATTGCGGAAGAATGGGCGGAAAGATTGTAAGAGCTGGGAACAAGGTGGATTAAGGGGAAAATGCAGGTTTCCCACCACAGAACAGACGCACTGTGCTAGCCTGGAGTGCTCAGCAAAACTGTTATGAAGTTGACTAGACAAGTACCAAGATAACTACCAGGCCCGGGAAAGGTGCCCAGCACTTTCTTGGGTGCCTCAGCACTTTCTTGCCTTGACATGGCCAGCTCAAGCTGGCCCTGACTGCTTCGGAGCTGCCTGGGCTGTGCTGCAGTGCTCTTTAACGGTAGTGCTCAAATCCCGCCCAGTACAGAACTGCCAGACCATGAGCACAACACGGGCTGCACCACAGACAGCGCATGACGAGGTTACTGCTGTGCCTGATTTGTTTCACTGGGAACAAGCAAAGATACAACATAAAACTATGTCACTCACCAGGAAAGGATTTAAGACAACACCACCGGGTCTGCAGACAGCTTGTTCAGAGCCCAGGCCCTGGGCGAGTCATTCAGTCATTCGCTTTTCTGTGCCTGGCCCTCCTTGTGGGTGGAGCAGGGGTGAGGCGAGGGGAATAACGTGGCGGGAGCGTGGAGGGGTCTGCGCACTCCCTCACGGCAGGCCAGTCGCACCTCGCCCTTGACCAAGAAGCTGTTACTGGGTGGGTTCCATCTCTGAATACCACTTGCCTGTGTCTGCTCTAGGGACACAAGCTGACAGGTGCCTGCTGTCCAGAGGGCAGGGTGTGGCTGGCTCCCCCACAGCTAGGTGACAGTGCAGGGAAGGAATTGGCCTGGCAAACACCAGGGGCCGAGGCGCACCTGCGCGCTGGAAGAGCGGGCCCAGGAGAAAGTAGGCACCTGAGGGTGGCAGGAAACAGCCAACAGGCGCAAGGACATGTGGGCCAGTGGGAAGACAGGTGGACGGTGGATGGATGACCGGGCGGTGGTGTGAGGTGGATGAAGGGGCACTGTGTTTGGGGTGGGCGAGGAGAGGCAGACACAGGGTTTGGGCAACAGCGACAGGTGAGCACCCGGAACACCAAGGCGTCTGCATACGGAGCTGCGTGGATGGACAGAAGTCGGGGCGATGATTAGATAAATAGTATGGGAGAGTGAACAGACATATGAATGAGGCAATGAATTAGTAACTTAGAAATTGTAAACACTTGTTTTAAAGAATAATAGCTATCATTTGTTGAGAACTCACTATATGCCAGGAACTGTGCCAGTGTATTTCATTATCTCATTAATCTTCAAAAAATAGATGATTAGCCCCATTTCTGAATATATGGAAACTGAGATTCAAAGAAGCTTAAGAACTTATCAGTTTGTAAGTGGAAGAGCTGAAATAAATGGAAAACTAAATGAATGAAGAGATAAAATATATGAATAATATAATGAGTGAACTTACATTTTATTAAATAGACAATAAATGATAAATTGATGAATAAATCAATGACTTAATTACATGATAAAAGAATAAAGATTAGATTAATTGAATGAATGGATAAAATAATGTATTGATACCAAAAAAATTAATAGATGAATGAGATAAGCAAATGGTTAGTTGAGCAAACGGATGGATGAATTCATCATTTAACAAAATTTTTGAGTGCCTGTCATGTGCCAACCAATATGCGTGACATTGGAGAATTGTAGGGTAAACTGAAGAAAAATTAGGAATGGTCCCTGCTTTCTCAGAACTTTTGTCAAGTAAACAGCATGAATGTGTGTATGAGTGGATGAGGGGGATGTCGGAATTAATAGTAGATAAATATATTAATAAAGGAGAAATGATTTTAAGATGGTATCATGGGTAGAATGGGTACGTTAATGAGTGGATAGACTAGTAAGTTTATGAATAAATGACTCATAAATTAATGAGAGAATGCATGAATTGATGAAAGAGTAAATCAACTACTGGAGGAAAAGACCAAATGGACGAATTTATAAAAACAATGATAGACGAATGATAGAGGGATGATTCATGGATGGACAGACGATCAAGAGAGTGGTTTAATGCTTCTATATCATTACTTATATTCTGTCAACTTGTTTCATCAATTATTGAGAGAGGTTCTTGTTACTTCATCTTGAAAGCAGAAATTTCTGCTCATTTTTTTCAACCTTTTTTCTCTCTGTGTTTCCTTTTGGATAGTTTCTAGTGCAATGTCTTCAAATTAACTAATATTTTTCTCAGTGTCTAATATGCAACTTCTATTAATCCCATCCAGCGTATCAATGTATTGTTCCAGCTCAGATATTGTCGTTTTCATCTCTAGAAGTTTAGGATGTGTGTGTGTGTATATGTGTGTTTAATACAGCTATAATATCTTTTAATGTCCTTGTCTACTAATTCTATCATCTGTGTCACAAGTCAGTTTTGACTGATTTTTCTCTTCATTCTGGATTATCTTTCCTGTTTTTTTTTTCTTTTTGCATCCTTGGTAATTTTACTAAATTTTTTTCTTTTTTAGACAGAGTCTCATTCTGTTGCCCGGGCTAGAGTGCCATCAGCCTAGCTCACAGCAACCTCAAACTCTTGGGCTCAAGCAATCCAACTGCCTCAGCCTCCCAAGTAGCTGGGACTACAGGCATGTGCCACCATGCCCGGCTAATTTTTCTATATATATTTTTAGCTGTCCATATAATTTCTTTCTATTTTTAGTAGAGATAGGGTCTTGCTCTTGCTCAGGCTGGTCTTGAACTCCTGAGCTCAAACAATCCACCCGCCTTGGCTTCCCAGAGTGCTAGGATTACAGGCGTGAGCCACTGCGCCTGGCCTAAATTTTTATTTTGAAATAGAGATTTACATGAAGTTGCAAAAGTAGTCCAGAGTTTCCATATACTCTAAACAAGTGCTCCCAGTGATGAATCTTATATAACTGTAGCACAATACACAAACCAGGATATTGACACAGCACAATCCACAGACCTCATATTCAATTTCAACAGTTAAATATAGTCACGTATGCATGTGTGTGTGCATGTGTGTACATAGTCAAGTACAACTTTCTCACGTGTGTAGATTGGTGTGACCACCACCATAATCAAGACAGCTTCCTCACCACAAACATCCCTGCGCTGCTCTCCATGCCAAGGCCCATCTCTGTCCCCTTCTCCTACCCAAGCTCCCATTTGTAACCCTGTAAACCATGAATCTCTTCTCCTTCTCTACAATCTTGTCATTTTGAGACTGTTATATAAATGGAATCACACAGTACCTTTTGAGATTGGCTTCCCCCGCCACTCAACATAATTCTCCTGAGATTTATCCAAGTCATTAGGCATGGCACATGTCACTAGATTGTTCCTTTTTGCTGCTGGGAAGTGTCCCATGGTAGGGATGTACCATGGTTTGTTTAAACATCACCCACTGAAGGACATCTGGGATGCTTCCAGTTTTTGACTACTACAAATAAGGCTGCTATGAACATTTCTGTGCACATTTTTGTGTGAACGTAGTTTTCATCTTACTGGAATAAACGTCGGGAGTGTGACTGCTGAGTTACATAATAAATATATGCTTAGTTTTTTTAAGAAACTGCCACATTATTTGCCAGAGTGGCTGTACCGTTTTACATCCTACCAGCAAGGTGTGAGAGATCCAGTTTCTCTGTGTCCTTGCCAGCATTCAGTATAGTCACTATCCTTCATTGCAGCTGTTCTGATAGGTGTGTGATGATGTTGAATAAACACCTCCTCGTGTGTTTATTTGCTGTTGTTTTATCTTCAGTGAAGTTTTCTTCGTGTCCTTTGCTTCTTTTATAACTGGATTGTGTGTTTTATTTACTGTTGAGATTTGAGAAGTGCTTATATATTCTAGATGTGTGTCCTTTGTCAGATACATGGCTCACAAATATTTATTCCATGTTGGTGGCTTGTCTTTTCTTCTACTTGCCAAGGTCTTTTGCAGGCAAGATTTTTACATTTTGATGAAGTTCATGGATTTGTTTTTCTTTTTGGTTGGTGCTTTTGATGTCATGCCTAAGAATTCTTCATCAAGCCCTAGGCCCCAAAACTTTTCTCCTATGTGTTCTTCTAAAAGTTTTACACTTTATATTTAAATCTATAATCCATTTTTAGTTAATTTTTTATGGGGTGTGAGGTTTAGGTCAATCTCTTTGCCTATGGGCATCCAACTTCCCCAGCACCAGGTGTTGAAGAGACCACCCTCCCTGGGTGAGGTGTGAGCAACTCTGCTGCTCTTCTCAAGTCTCTGTCCCTGTGACTGAGCCACGAGCCCTCCTGGACCCCAGATCTGCTGGAAGATGTCAGCACCCTCAGATTCCTACCTGTGCCTCCCCACACCATTCACTATGCCACCACATTGCCCTGCCAACCTGCCCGCCCAGGAGGGACTACCTGTTGCAGACAGGTGGAGAGAAGGGAGCTGGACAGGCCTCATGGCAGAATCCACAGGTGGAGAGTCTGGGGTGGGTGCAATGCCCAGGCCACAGAGTACTCAGCTGGGCAAAGCCTCTGGTGCCGGATGTGGGAAGCAGGGATCTGCCACAGTTCTGAAGCAGGTCCCACAATTTCCAGGCAGCATCTCAGCTTTATAGATTTGGATGGGATGTGGGTGGCAGTGGGGGTGGGGGACACAATGACTGAGAAGGGCAAGGAACTGGGGTTCAAATTAAGTTGTTTTAAAGGAAACTAAGGCAGAGGCATTTTGTGACCCAGTTCCCCAGCTGCTGCTCCCACAGGATGCATCAGCTTCACCTGACCCTGCCTCCTGGGCCCAGGCAAGTCCAGGCACACACGTCCCCAGCCCCGCCCAGGACAGATGAGTAGTCACTTCCTACACAGTTCCAAGGCTCTAGGGAGGAGGGCACGGTCCAAGGTCCGTGGAGAAACAGGCAGAGTGCTGAGAGTCAGAGGCCAGGTGGGTGAGCCAGCTGCTGCCCTTGCCGGGTGAGGTCTCCGCCAACCCCTGGGGTAGCCAGCCGCAGTTTCCCCATCTACAACAGTAACATTACTTCGTCAGGTGGACAGGGGCATTGAAGGAGATGACGGAAAACTTGGCACAGAAGGCACTCAAAAAATGAGACACTTCCTCGATTGCGGCTGACAACGAGAGCTTTCAAATCAGGACTTCTGGGCAGGGAATAGGGCGCGGCAAGGCTGGGGACCAGCTCTGGCGCAGGGCTGCCCGGGCTCCTGACAAGGGAGATGCAGGGGATGAGCAGTGACCTGCTAGGCTGTGCGTCTGCCCGGCCGACACCTGCCTGGCTCGCAACTGCACCGCCCCGCCCCGCCCCGCGCCGCCCCTGCTCCGCCCCGCACCTGCTGGCCCCGCACCTGCTCTGGAGTGCTCCCGTCCTCCGCATACACCCGGGGGTCTGCTCCGAGCTTCAGAAGCACCTCCACAGCTTCCAGGTGGCCCCTAAAGGCTGCTCGGTACAGCGGCGTCCGACCGTAGGCGCCCTGCGGGAGGGGCTCCCTGAGCCAGACCCCAGCCCCGCCCTGCCAGGAGGAGGCCACCCGCCTGCCCTTGGACCGCGCCCCTCGGCGCTCTCGGCCCGGAGCTCACGGTGCCCACCTTGCTGTTGGGGCTGGCGCCGAGCTCGGCCAGCAGCTGGATGGCCAGGGGCTGCCCGCCCGCGGCCGCCTCGGACAGCGGCGTGTTCCCGTGGCTGTCCTCGCACTCCACCATGGCCACGCGCCGCTGCAGCCGCCGCGCCTGGCCGGCCTCGTCGTGGCCCACGCCCTCGCGGGTCAGCAGCTGCCCCACCTACGCAGCCCAGCCGGGGTCACCTCGGTCCGGCCCCGCCCACCCCATCCTGGCCCCTCCCCTCCCCCCAACCGGCCCGCCCCGCCCTACCCGGCCTGGCCACGCCCACACCCGGCCTTGGGCCCGCCCCATCCCACCCCTACCTGGCCCCACCTGGTCCCGGGCCGGCGCCTACTCGGCCCCTCCCGGCCAGCCCACTCACCTCCTTCAGGACCGCGCGGATCTCGCCCAGGTCCCCTTCGAAGGCCGCGTCCAGCAGCCGACCGCGGCGCTGCAGCTCCTCCTGCCGCTCCCGCCGCGCCGCTTCCTCCTGCTCGCGCTGCCGCCGCGCCGCCTCCTGCTCCCGGCGCACCAGGACCAGGAAGGCCTGCGAGGCCCGAGGTCAGTGTCCCCCAGCCCTGAGGTCACTGCCCTTCAGCCCTGAGGGCATTGTTCCCCCAGCCCGAGATCATTGTCCCCCCAGCCCTGGGATCGTTGTCTCTGCAGCCCCTAGGTAACTGTCTTCTCAGCCCTGAAGTCACTGCCCCCCCAGCCCTGAAGTCACTGCCCCCCAACCCCGAGGTCACCGTCCCCAGTCTGAGGTCACTGGCTCCCCAGAGCTGAGGTCATCACTGCAGTTCTGAAACACTGGCCCCTTGCTCTGAGGTCATCGCCCACATCCTGAACTCTCACCCGCAAACCTGACTCTCGATTTCCTCTTCCTCCAGCCCTGTCCCTGGCCTCACCTCCCTCTGCAGCTTCTCCATCTGCTCCAGGTACTCCTGGTGCTCCTGCCGGCGGCGAGCCAGCTCCTTTTTGGCCAGGAGCTTCCGGAAGGCACACTGGATGACAGTGGCCGCTTGGTCCTCCACAGTTGGCCCTGGGGGTGGGGAGAGGGCTCATATGAATCCCCGTTCTCCCCTGCAAATTGCCATTCACGCAGATGTGGAGGGTCGGCAGGGGGGAGCTCTAACCAAGCCAGGTATACCCTGAGCACCAGGTGAAGCCAGCACAAAGACTCCCCCACCCCCTACAAAAGAACCAAAACTCTTCTCAAAACCCACAGACAAGCCAAGCCAGACTAATCCACCAGCAGAGACCAGAAGGGGGTTTTTGGAGTGGCAGCCAAGGTGGCAGACAGGGGCAGAAAGTCTCCCTCCCACCTCTGGGGACCCTGAAAATCCCTACTTAGCACCTTGAAGTTGGTAGGAAACCCTGAGGAAAGATGAGAGATGGCCTCCAGCGGAGAACCCCCAACCTCCAGGACTCCCCTCCTGTATTCAGGCCCTGAGCACCCACAGGCTGGGCACTGGGCTAAGTGGGGACTGTCCAAGCCTGGGGAGGGTCTCAAGCCACAGCCCCACTGGACCCAGAAGAGGCAGTGGAGCCTCAGGTTCCAGCTGAGCACCATTCTTGCCAGACTTGGCCTCACCCTGGACAGCCACTTGGGGCAAAGCAGAAGTCTACAATGCTCAGCCTGGTGGCAGCTTGCAGGGAGAAGGGCAGGGAGGGCCAGCTGTGCAGTGGCAGAGGCCTTTGCGCCCGCCCTGTGCCTCAGCGGCCAGGTGGAGCCAGGCACCCGTCAGCCTCTCTGGGCCTCCGTGCCCCTTTCTCTAAATGGAGAAAGAAATTTGCAACACATAAAAGATGATAAAGAACTCCTGTAAATCTTTAAGAAAAGGTTAAGAATCTATGGAAACATGGTCAAAAGAGATAAACAAGCATTTCCTAGAAGAGGAAAAAGGATTAAAACCTTTGAAAACACATTCCATGCAATGCAAACTAAAACCACCATGGAGGATCATTTTATATCCAATAATTTTCCAAAATGTAAAGACAGACAATTCCCTGAGTACGTAAGGATGTGAGAATGGGAGGGCTAACATATGGCTGTTGGAAGCGGCAGCAGCAAACAACACCGAAAACAATTTGGTGTGTCATTCCCACAAGGGAGACATTCCCCTGCCCCGTGGTTTAGCTATCCCACTCCTGGGTACATTTGAGAAATTCTTATACGTGTTTACCAAAAGACATACACAAGAACGTTTGTGCCTGAACACAATCAAGTGTACATCAGCAATAGAACAGGTAGACAAATAATGGCATTTTTACACTGTGGAATATTACAGAGCTGTGAAAATGCACAACTCACAATGAGCAAAACGGCGTGGATTAACATTAGGAACAAAATTATAAATGCAAAAGCTGGTCTCAGAAGACTATATATACCATGGCAACATTTTTGCAGAGTTGACAACAAGAAAATCTGAAGGATATATTATTTATGCATAGATATGTGATGTTTTAGAATTATATTTTAAAAGTAAGGGAATGATGAAACTGTTTGACACAGTGGGTTCATCTGTGAGGGCAGGTGTGGAGCTAGGACAGGGATGCAGCCCTGCTGGTGACATGCCAGCTAGTACATTTCATTATTCTGACTAAGGCAAATGTATAGGTCACATGTCCTTGTGTATGTACTTTGTACACATTTTCAAAAAGAGGTTTTTATGCATCCAGCTATTTCTTGAGCTTCACTAGTTTATTTTCATTTATTAAATTAAATTTAACATTTTATTTTTAAAATGAGATGTATAAAATACCTCTGCCATTATAAATTATTTTTCTCCACCTCTTTCTGCCTTTCTGTGTAATTATGGAAATTTATCCCTGTAAACATGGACAGAGAGCAACATCTGGAATGTTCATTAAATGTCTGCACATTTGTTATTTCGGAATAGTGGGATATTGAATGACTTGTTATTTGTTGATTTTTCTTTTGCTTTACTTTTTTTTTTAATTCTGGATGGAGTTGTCATTACTATCGCTGTTAGTGTGCAATTGTTTGAAATAAGATAAATATATACAAGAATTGAATATATAATTATTAAGCATAAAAAACAAAAGCTGTGTCAGAAAAGCAAATGATCGTAGGATAGATGCGGTTTGAATCGGAACACCTCGCTCCCAGGTTCCTGGGCCACCCCGGCGGGGCCTAGCTAGGAGACGGATGGAGCCGCCCTGAAGTGGGGGTGCCGCAGACCCCGCGGGGTGAGCGCGGCGGGTGGGGGCGGGACACAGAGGGCCTCAGGGGAGGCCGCATCGCCCGCGCCCCAGCTCCGTCCTGCAAGGCCCCGCCCGCCTCACTTTGTGTCTGCCGGTCACTCCCTGCTGCACACTCCTTGCCCCTCAGCACACTGGTCTGGGACGAAACCTTGGCTCAGGCTGTTTTCCCGGGAACCGGAGCTAGCACCGTGGGTGCCGGCAGCGCTCCAGAAAGCCAGCGTGAGCCGGCTCCTGGCTGCCCACCCCTCCCGAAAGCCAGGAGGACCCCTTTGCTGGACAGTGGGGACTTGTCACCGCGTTGTCTGTCCGCTCCAACCCATCCTCCACTTGGCCTCAGACTAGCCGCACTCATCCGCTAGCACCGCCACCAAGCTGGCCCCAGGTGCAGCCCGAACCTGCCCCTGCTGTCCCCAGGGCTCCTGCTAGCTCTGCGCCACAACTGCGACCATGCTGGCTGCAGTCTCCATCTCCTTTCTGCACTTCGGAGGGGACAGAGGTAACAGAAACAGCCACGTCCCAGCTCTTGGGGCCTCCTCTGAGCTCCTGAGGCTGAGCCAGGTGACAGCGGCCCCTGGGGAGGTCCCAGCGCCCAGTTCTGCCAACTCCAGAGGCTCCTAGTCCCCACCTAGGGGATGAGCTGCTGCTGAGCATCTCTGTGGTAGCTCCACATCTCCTCTTGCTATTTTAGACTTCAACTGCTGTTGAACCAATTCTTCACATTAACGTTCCATATTTAACTGGAACGAGTTTTCTGTTTTCCTGGCTGTGCCCTGATAGACAAGTACTTGGTACCAGAACGTGCCAGGAAACAGAGCCTAAAAGGTACGGTTGTGCCGCTGATCTGGTTGTGTTCTTCACCTTGACATGGTGCCAAGCTCTTTGCCAACGGGAAGTGAGGTGCCCATAATCCATGGCAAGAAGTGGTACCATAATCAATTAAATTATCACCTGCAGTTGCAAAGGAGGCCTGGTCCCCTTCAGGAAGGACCACACAGTGCTGCCACAGTGTGTGCAGTGAATTTTCCTCCAAACCTTCCCCAGGAGCTGCTGGGTGACTGTGCTCCAACGAAGGGCAAATCCAGACCTTTTGGGAACTACAAAACACTAATTCTGATTAATACTAAATTCCCGGGGCCCCAGAACACTGCTATGGTCCACCAGTCTAGGTGGAGGCTTGTGGTCAGAAGATAATGGAATTTTGGCCCAAGTTCATCTCATGTTGGGCCTGGTAGTTCTGCAGACACATCCTATGGTTATTTCCCAAGTTCTTGAACATGTAACAAAAGACATACTCAGAAACCAGCAAAATCCTCACGTTAGCATGATGACCCATGGCATTAGGGCTATCGTGGTACAAAAAGTTAAATGGAAGCCCCACAATTTCTCTTGCCTACCAGGTCAATGAACTAAAATCCACACTGCATATCTGATAAAATACAGGGATTAGTGCTATCCTAAAAGATTTGAAAGACACAGAGCTAATGATATCTCACCCCCCGCCCCCTTAACTCACTGATTTGGACTGGGCAGAAGGTGGGTGGGTCTTGGAGAACGTCTGCAGATTACTGTAAACTCAATCAGATGGCGACTCCAATTGTATCTGCTGTTCCAGATGTGATATCTTTTATGGATCTAATTGACACCACCTTGGCACCTGTAATGGGCCATTGACCCTGGAAAATGCTTTCCTCCCTGTAATAATTTGCAAGTATTACCAGAAGCACTTTGCTTTTACCCAGTAGGACCAGGAAAATGCCCTTACATTCTGGTCTCAGTGCTGGGTCAATCCCCTCCTCTCTGCCATAATCTAGTCTGGAGATCATTGTTGTCCTGCCATCCCGCAAGTGCCACGATGACATACTGTGTACTACGTTGATGACTTTCTGCTGATTGGACCTAATGAACAGAAAGTAGCAGATTCCTTGGATGCCTCAGTGAAATACACGAAAGCTGTGAAGATTCCAGGATCCTACAATGTCAGTGAAGTTTCTGGGATCCAGGGGCCTGGGGAATGTTAGATTATCCCCTAAAAGATGAAAGACAAGTTGCTCTACCTTGTACTACCTAACATTACAAAAGAGGCACATTTGGCAGGCCTGTGTGCTTTTTTGGAGACAACATCTGAGTGTTGCCAGCACAAAAAAATATGTCACATTTGCATGCTTCAACCCATTTGCTGAGTAACTAATAGGCTGTCAGCTCTGAATGGGCTCTCGAACAAGAGAAGAGAAGGCAAGACCAGCCTCTGGTGCAAGCTGCATTGCCACGTGAGCCTTGTGACCCAGGAGGTCCAGGGACACTCAAACTGGCTGCTGCACACAGGAATGCTGTTTGGAGCATCTGGGGAAACCCAGTAAGAAAATAACAGCACAGAACCCTAGAGTTTCAGAGCAAAGACATGCCCTCTTCTGTGTAAAACTGTTCTTCTTTTGAGAAACAAACCCTGGCTTGCTGTGAGGCCCTGGTAGACCCTGGATGCCTGGCCACAGGGCATCAAATAACTACACAACTTAGGGTAGCCATTGTGAACTGGGTAGCACTGAACCCACTGAGCCACGAGACTGGGCATAAGCACTGGCAACTTGTCATCCAGTGGAGATGAAATACTAGAAACTGGGTTTGAGAAGGACCTGAAGGTACAAGGAGCAGGTGGCTCAGATGCCCCTGGCAACCAGTCCTCCTACCTTGCCCCACCCCCCGCCAAAGGCATCACAGGAAGTTCCTCATGACCACCTTGCTCCCAGATAGGTTGCACAGTGTGCTGTGGCTTCAACCCTCAGTCAGGGTGCCCCTGGCAGTGAGCAACACTTTGAGCTGTGGATTTGTTGCCCGTTTTGTCTGGACTATGAGACTGCAGAAGAAAATGCTGCCATTGTTCAAGGTGGTAGTTAATGGGTGGCTGGGATGGCAAGAAAGACCAGGGTCAGAGACTGGTAAGGACATCTGGGAAAGAGGGTGTGGGCGGCGTCACAAAACACGAAGATGGTTGGGCTCCTTTGTGAGTGTTCCCCAAATACAGGCATTTGGAAAGATGCAGTAGAAGGACAGGAGGCCATGTGTGGTGGGTGGCCGTCACTCTCTTCCAGCCACCCTGATGCTTTATTGATGCACCCAGGTAACAAGCAGACACAGCAGCAGAAATGGAGGCTTTCCCTGGGCTCTATAATATGGATTCCCTCCCCTCCAGGCTTATCTTCCTACTGTCACCACAGAATGCCTAACCTTCTAACAGCAGAGACCAACACTGATCCCCCAGGGTGGCCCCACGCCCCAGGGGGCCAGCCAGCCATCTAGTGGCAGGTTATCCACACGAGACCCTTTCCATCATGAAAGGGTACTATATATCCTTACTGGAGGAATGTATTCTGGACATTTTGCCCTTTTTGCCTGCAATGATTTTGCCAGTGTCACTACAGGCTTATAAAATATGTATTCCACATCATGGTAATATACACAACATTGCGGCTGACTAAGGAACTTATTTCTCAGCTAACTTCATGCCCATGGAATTCACTGGTCTTACTATGTGCACTGTCCCAAGAAGCAGCTGACCTGATAAAATGGTTTAACAGCCTACTCAAGACATGGCTACAGTGCCAGCTGGGAGATTATATCCTGAAAATTTATCATTCTGTCCTATGAAATGCAGTATATACTTCCAATCAGTGATTGATTTATGGTACTGTAGGGGAAAGACTCTAAAACAGTCCCCAGTTACCCCTTGCTCCAGGCATTCATGCCTTATGGGGTCCCTTCCCCTTGAGTGTAGGTGGGAACTGTTGCTTCTAACCAACAGAACACAATAAAAGTGATAGGGTGCCATTTCATAGTCATGTTACATAAGGTTGCTACTTTTGTCTTGGGACAAGTGGACTCTCTTCCCTGCAGGCTGTGATGAATTAAGTTGCCATGTTGTAAGACACCTTGTAGAGAAACCCATGTGGCAAGACTGACACCAGCAAGACATGGAGGCCCTTGTCCAACGGCTCACAGGGAACTGAATTCTACCCATGAGCATGTGAACTTGTACATCCATCCTTCCCCAGTCAAGCCTTGAGATGAGACTGCAGCCCTGGCTTACACCTCGACATCAGCAAGAGATGCAGAGCCAGAGATCCAGTGATGCTGGGCTGGACTCCTGACCCACAGAAACAGGGAGATAATGAAGAAAGAGAATCTGATTTCTAGAGTTACCATATTATTAGATTCAAATGTCCAGTTTAACAAAAGTCACAAGGCATACAAAAAACCAGGAAAGTATGGTCTATTCAAAGGAAAAAAATAAATCAGCAGAAACTGTCCCCGAAAAAGACCTGATGGCACATCTACTAGACAAAGACTTTAAAATAATTATCTTAAAGATGCTCAAAGAACTAAAGGAAGATGTAGATAAGTCAGAAAAATGATGTAAAAACAAAATAGAAATATCAACAAAGAGATAGAAAACCTAAAAAAGAAACCAAGAAGAAATTCTGGAGCTGAAAATTACAATCACTGAAATGAAAAATACACTAGAGGGATTCAAAGAGAGATTTGAGCAAACAGAAGAAAAAATCAGCAATCTTGAAGATAGGACAATGGAAATTATTGAATCTGAGGAACAGAAAGAAAAAGTAATTAACAAAAAGTGAACAGAGCCTAAGGGACCTGTAGGACACCATCAAATAGACCAACATATGCATTTTGAGAGTCTCAGAAAGAGAAGAGACAGAGAGAATGCAGTCATGCATTGCTTAATGACTATATGTTCTGAGAAATGTTTTCGTTACTGTGTGAACATCACAGAGTGCTTCTACAAACATAGATGGTACATGTGCACACCAGGAGCCACAGGGTGCACCGTGTCCATCATCAGCTGGTATCTCTCAGCCTGTCCCTCTTTATTGGCTTTGTACTGCTGGGACAAGGACTCTGCAAATCCCAGTTTTCCTTTGCCCGCTGGCTTCCTTTTATTCTGTCCACAGGGGGCTTGAGAAGGAGACTAGGGGGCAGGAGAAAGGAGAAGGACTTACTCTTTCCCGTGTGCCCAATGTTCCCGAGGGCGGTGCCCCAGCATTCACCCCAGCACTAGCAGCTGGCTCCATTCCAGAAGAAGTGCCCCTTCCCCTTGGCCAGAGGAAGGTGGTCTTCCCTTCTGCAGACCATGTACAGACCTCACATGAAGGAGGTGCCATGAAAGATGACATCCCCATCACCCCTCATTGCACCTAGGCCAATAATCAAGAGGCCAGTGTCAGACCAGATTGGCAGAGAAGTACAACTCTGCTCAGGAAGCAATAGCCTACTTTTAAAAAAATGCAGGAACTGGCTAATATTAACCTGTGAAACCACCACCTGACTAGGGTCCCTGAGAAGGCTCAGAGGACACTCCCTTCACTAGAACAAGAAATACACATATGAGTGAACCGTCAGCACCTCTGAGGAGCCCCGTGGTAACTGTGCTTTGCAGGCTGGAGTTGATATTGGAGGAAACAGCTGTGGAACTGCTTGCCCTAACATCTGTGGGCGTGATGGATTTTAGAACAGAAGTTGTTTATTAGGTCATTAAGTATGAAATGTCTGATTTCCTTAAGTATAAGTTTGACAGTTGATATCACTGACGTTTCACTGTGACACTTCTTGTTTTATTTTTATTTTGAAGGTACATCCTTATTCTTTCAAATGCACAGATTGGCTTGTGATCATCTTTCAAAAAAATTTTTACAGCAATTTTTGTGAAACCATGGATATGTCAAAAATTCGTGTTATTTCCAAATATGAGTTTCATCGTGGAACCAATGCAGCACAGACAGCTCAAAAGTGTTGAGAAGGGTGTGGCTAATGAATGCACAGTACGTCAATGGTTTGAGAAGTTCCGTTTTGGTGATTTTAATCTTGAAAATGAATTAGCACCAAGGTTTCATGTCACTATTCCAACAATATTGGACCTTTTGGAACAAATGAGCAAGGTAAAGAAGCTGGATAGATGGGTTCCACGTGAATTAAATGAGTGTCAGGAGAGAAATCGTCTCAAAGCTTCCCTTTCTTTGCTGTCACAACATAAAGGCCAACCATTTCTACACCATATTGTTATGTGTGATGAAAAATGGATTTTTTTTGGCAATTGCAAGTGTGAACAATGCACAATGGTTGGATAAAGATGAAGTCCTGAAACACAGTCCAAAACTGAATATTCATCAAAAAAACCGAATGGTGTCTGTTTGGTGGCCCAGCGCTGGTGCTATCCACCACAGCTTCATGCAACCTGGTCAATCAATTACAGCAGATGTCTACCGCAACCAGTTGGACAAAATGATGAGGATGCTTTCGATTAAGCAGCTGAAATTGGTCAATAGAGACAGGCCAATCCTCTTACAAGACCACAGGTGGCACAAACAACACTGCTCAAAACTTCAGAGACTGGACTTGGAAACTCTCTGTCATCACCGTATTCACCAGACCTTGCACCAACTGACTACCACTTCTTCCAGGCTTTGGACCACTTCTTGCAAGAAAAAGTATTCAATTCTCAACAAGCTCTGGAAAACGCCTTTCGCAATTTCAGTGCTGCTGGCATAAACAAGCTACCCTTAAGATGGCAAAACTGTGTTGCTAGTTTAGGCACATACTTTGATAAATTGTACTGCTTCTTGTTTGAGATATAATAAATGAACTTTTGATTTGAAATCAGACATTTCATATTTAATGACCTAATAACTGTCAGAGGAAAGGTGGACACAACAGGCAGCAGGTTGTTGTGGCCTGAGGGTGACACAGAAAGCAGTCAATGGGGCTTTGCTCAATTTGTATAATCAGGAAAAAAACTACCAGGCTCTGCCAATCAGAAATCTGATAACAACCACCATAGTCTCCCACCTAATTTTCAGATATAAGTCAAGTTCAAATCCTTACAGCTCTCACACTGACGAGGAAGCCAGATGTCTCCATAAATACTCTTCCAATACTAAATATTCTAGGCCAGGCCTGGTGGCTCACACCTGTAATCCCAGAACTTTGGGAGGCCAAGGAGGGAGGATCACTTGAGCCCAAGAGTTCAAGACCAGCCTGAGCAACACAGCAAGACCCCATCTCTAAAAAAAAAAAAAAAAAAAAATTGGCCAGGCATGGTGGCATGCACCTGTAGTCCCAGCTACAGCTGAGGTGGAAGGATCACTTGAGCCCAGGAGTTGGAGGCTGTAGTGAGCTGTGATCGTGTCACTGAACTATAGCCTGGGTAACAGAGCAAGTTCCCCTCTCTAAAATAAAAAATAAAAAAATAAACTGATACCAATGCCAAGACTATTGCAATGTCATCATGGGCCTCTATTTACAGAGTGGCAGCCTCTCTAGTGGGTCCAGTGGGTCTGTGTATCTGTCCTGTGAATTTGGATAGACAGACTTAGCAGATAGCAGAATCTACATGGGCTCCCTGGCCAGAGGAGCAAGGGTCATTATGGTAGGAAGAGCCAAGTGGGAGTCCATGACACTTCCTCCCTCCAGCAAGATAGTGAACCAGAGAGAAATCGTGCTTTCCTGGAGGGACTGTGGGGATTAATACCAACACCAAAGACAAGGGAAGCAGGAGTGGCTGTCCCCGTCACATGTCCATTAAATTCACCTGTCTCGCCTTAGCCAAAAACAAACTAATAGTGGTGGAAGATGAGGGACTATTGTAAACTTGAACAGGAGGCAGAACCACTGAGGGCTGTCGTGCTAGAAGTGGTCTCTTCACTGGGCCAGATCAACACAGCCTCTGGCGCCCCTGGGAGAGTCGCAGCGCAGACGTCTGCAGTGCTGGAGCCAGGCCATGCCTTCCATGGTAGAAAACTATTCTTCATTTGGAAAACAGCTCCTGGCATGCCACTGAGCCCTAACAGAGCGTGCCACTGGAGGCAGCCATCATGAGCTGGGTTTCCTGAGCTCCACTAAATCATGACTTTGGGCTGCACAGCTGCAGTCCACTGCATGGTAGAAGTGCTGTGCCCTGGCTTCAGCCCAGACGGCACGGGTGAATCCCATGGCCCTGTATCCACAGTCAGCCCACACATTGGCGTTAACTCCAGCTTGACTGCAAACCACATGGCAGCCCCTGTGTGGGGAGGGCCTGATAGGGAGCAGTGAGGGACAGCCCCCCACTGGGCACCTGGCCACCCACTTCCTGTGGCTGGGAAGGGTCGCCTGAGTGCTGCTTCTGACTTGGGCTCTGCAAGGGGCTGGGCTGGCTCATCAGGAGCCTGAAATGGACAAGCTCCAGATAACCAGGATGTGGAAACCTGGGGAAGGTTGGGGTCAGTGGGTGTTGTGGTGTGCATCTGTAGTCCCAGCTGAGGCAAGAGGATCCCTTGGGCCCAGGAGGCTGAGGCTGCAGTGAGCTATGATCATGCCACTGCACTGCAGCCTGGGTGACAGGGAGAGACCTGCTTCTAAAAAAGAAAAAAAAAATTTTAAAGATTTGGGGATGGGCCCATCAAGGATGTAGGGGCACCATGATCCTGGGGCTGGCTCTATGTCTCATAGTGATTCCCCAGAGAGAGTCCATTGCAGAGGAGGTGTGGACAGCAGGGTGGACATCATGACTGTTCTGTGGATGGCAGTCAGCAGGCCCCGGGACAGAGTGGCCATGGTGGCAGAGATGGTGGCTACCCCAACACCATAGGCCCCTCTTTTCAAGACTGATCTAGATCAGAAGTTTCTGGACAAATCTTCCATGCTGGACAAACCTTCCTTACGATTCGCATGCTCTGGCCAATGGTTTGGACACATCAGCAGAAACCTGGAGAGAGCAGGGCTGAGGCAGTGACGAGGAGGCTGGGGAAAGATGCTGTCAGGATGGACTTCTTGGAATAGCTCCAGAGTGTAAAAATAGTGTGTCCATGTGATGGTGACCAGGTGTCCCATCAAAGAAGCCTCTGAGTCAGAAAGACTGGTGCTGAGGGCACGTGAGCCCCATGGCCATGGCCACGGGGCAGAGCCTACACACATTCTCAACCTTAAGTCTCATCCCTGAGTCCGCCACCTAGAGGCAGAGCTCTTTTTTTCCTTCTTTTTTTAAACTTCTATCATCATGCAATGGAATGGGTTTCTTTTTATTTTATTTTATTTATTTTCTGAGACAGAGTCTCACTCTCTCACCCAGGCTAGAGTGCAGTGGCGTCAGCCTAGCTCACTGCAACCTCTAATTCCTGGGCTCAGGGGACCCTCCTGCCTCAGCCTCCTGCCTCAGCCTCCCGGAGTGCACCACCACGCCGGCTAATTTTTTCTCTATTTTTGGTAGAGACAGGGTCTCCCTCTTCCTCAGGCTGGTCTCGAACTCCTGAGCTCAAGTGATCCTCCCGCCTCAGCCTCCCAGAGTGCTGGGATTACAGGCATGAGCCACCAGGCCTGGCTGGCAGAGCACTTTTATTTGACATCCTCTATGTGAAGGGTGCACCATCTATTCTGGCTGAAATCCACGTTCCTCCTGGGTGTAGATAGCCCTTCCTGCCCACTCCCCCATGCAGTCCTGGCCCCCATGAGGCATTGCTTCTGAGCTGGGAACACCTCTTGTAGCAAAAGGAGACAGTACAGCAGGGTCCAGGGGTGCTCACTGGTCATGTTTTACCCCAGATCCCAGAATAGCCAGCCTCGGAGTGGAACAGCCTGCAGAAGGCTCGGGGACTCCTGTGCTGTGAGGGTGGGGGCCATTCTGGAGAAAGTGACAGGAGCCCACTTGCACTACATGGAGCAAAACAGGGCATCCACACCTGCTTCCCAACACTGAATGCAAGACCAAGACCTGTCAGTTTCTCACCAGGAGTCTGGATGTGGAGCAGGTGACACCAAGACACGGGCAGAATTAGAGATGGTTCCCGGTGGAGCTGCAGCAGAGAGGCCAGCAGAGGTGCTGGCCTTCAGGGACAGAGATGCTATCACCAGACTTTGCCTAGGGCCACGCCTTGCCTGTGTTCTCTGCTTCCTCTTTCATTTCTGCCTCTCTTCTAAGCCCACAGCTCCAGCTACTGGATATCATTCCAATACATTCTATTCTGCTTGAAT
The DNA here is from genome assembly GCF_020740605.2 of Lemur catta. Taxonomy (NCBI): domain Eukaryota; kingdom Metazoa; phylum Chordata; class Mammalia; order Primates; family Lemuridae; genus Lemur; species Lemur catta. The sequence continues at coordinate 23,485,415 of NC_059136.1, forward strand.
TTCATAGAATCTGTTTCTACTGTGCAAAATCCAGGTCATATACAACTTTCATAAAGCAATATCAGTACTTTACACATCTTCAGTGGTCCACCCCTGTCCTTCGGACAAGGGTTAGGCTTCTCATCCTGGCACCTGGCGGGCAGTGCACAGGTGCCTGGAGGTGCTGGGAGGCACACAAGCGCCTGGAGGTGCTGTGGGGTGCACAGGTGACTTGCGGTGCTGGGGGGTACACAGGCAACTGGAGGTGCTGGGGGTGTGCAGGTGACTTCAGGTGCTGGGGTACACAGGTGACTGGAGGTGCTGGGGCTGCACAGGTGACTGGTGGTGCTGGGGGTGTGCAGGTGACTGGAGGTGCTGGAGGTGTGCAGGTGACTGGAGGTGCTGGGGGTGCACAGGTGACTGGAGGTGCTGGGGGTGTACAAGTGATTGGAGGTGCTGTGGGGGGCACAGGTGACTTGCAGTGCTTGGGGGTGCACAGGCGACTGGAGGTGCTGGGGGTGTGCAGGTGACTACAGGTGCTGGGGGACACAGGTGACTGGAGGTGCGGGCGCTGCACAGGTGACTGGTTGTGCTGGAACTGTATCTGCAGGGTAAGCCAGCCATGCTAAGCAGGGACGCGGCAGAGGAGTGTGGGACAGGAGACTGACCCCATGTGGAGAACAGACTAAGAGAAGCAGAGTGGGAGGCGGAGGCCAGTTGAGGGTAGGATGGCATGGGGGAAGAGGAGCTGGTGGCACCAGGGCAGAGAGAGAACAGAAAGATCTGCATGTAGGAGGAGGCAGGACATGGGGTCACTGAGGGAGGAGCTGTCATGGAAGAAGGGGCGCGGGGGCGGGGGAGAAGGGACGGTGTGAGCTGAAGATCCCGGTCTGGGAGCAGCGAGGAGACCGCAGCGGGAGCCGCGGAGAACTGAGGAGAGGACAGGGTCGGGAATGCAGGCCCAGGGGCTCGGCGGGGGCATCCAGTCCGCTCGCCCCGGCGGCTCCCTTTCCTGCCACCAGAGGGCTCCGCACTCAGAGCGGGGACACCGCGGGAACCGCGGGAGGCGGCCCGGACCACCACGAGGGCCTGAGGCGCGGAGGGCAGGGTAGCCCCGTGGGGCCGCGCCCCCGGGCGGCGTGGGGCACGGAGAGAGCGGGGAGGCGGCCAGCGAGGGCAGCGAGGGCCTGACCGAGAGTGCCCATCCGCGTGCACACGCATGCGCGCCCACGACGAGCGTGTCCAGTGGCTGTCCAGAGCCGCGCAGGTCCGGTTCGCCGGTCCCATCCCCAGGGGCACTGGACTCTCACCTGCTGGGGCCGCGGGGCTCTCGGGGGACGCCGCCTCCCTTGCCTGCTCGCCTGTCTTCCTCTGCGGCTGGCGGTTCTCTCTGGGCTTCCCTAGGGGAAGCGGGCAGTCAGTGCTGTTGGTGTGAGATCCCTCTTCAACCTCCAGAGGCATTTATGGGGCACCGGAAGGGCCTATGCGTCCTGCCTATTAGGGCGCTCCAACCGCAGCCTCCGCATGAGGCGAGCCCACGCAACAGCTTTAATGAGCAGCTAGGCAGCGTCCTCCAACAGCAAATACTACACTGCCCTGGGGTGGGGGGCCCAGGGGCCAGTGTTGGGGGGCCAGCAGGCAGAAATGCACCTGCACTTGGGTCCTGAAGCCCCAGGCTCTTGTGAGCCCAGGATGGACATGATGCAGCCTCCGGTAGGAGGACCTCACCAGCTGATCCTCGGCAGTCCTGCCCGCTGGTCCTGCCCCCCAACACTGTCCCCGACGCTGGACTTGTGTCACTTCCCTCCCAGGCCCTTCCCCATCTCTGTGTGTCCAACTCAGTGCTCCTCTGGTAGTGGCTGTCCTTCTCCTCCTGAAGCCTACGAGGCAAGGGCTGACCAGGAGGGGGTTGCCCTGAGCAGGCTGCACCAGGCAAACCAGTCTAGCCAGTGTGGCAGAGCGGGCTGTGGCTGTGATGGGGCCCTGGGCGTGGGTGTGAGTCAGCGGCCCCGGGCTGGGGAAACACTAGGGAGGAGGCCATCTGGAGCCCGCCCTCCCACAAGAAGCCCAGGGAACCAGCATTTGAGGCTGGCCCTGCACCCCCACCCCATAGGCCCAGTGGCAGGCCCTGGTTTCAGTAAGCAGGGCAGCTGGACCCCCAACTAGGATGGCATTAGTAGCCCCCACTCTGCCCCCAGGGGCAGGCAGGACTCTTTCTGCCCCATCTCAGTCCACAAAATGCCATCTGGGCCTTCGAAGGCCCATTCTCTTCCACCAGCCCCCAGCAGCAGCCCGAGCTCCTCCTCAGCAGGAGTCCACCATGCTGGGTCTATGGGATCTTTCATCTCCACAGAGCACCCCAAGCAAGCTCAAAGCCCAGCCGGGCTCCCTGGCACGCTACCTCTGAGCGTGGTTTGGGCCCATGGGAGTGCTCAGGGTGGGCTGGGGCTGGGGCTCCCACGGCCAGTTGAGTTGGGGTTGTCTGTGGCCAGTGAGGGCCTGGATCCCAACAGTCAGTGAGGCCAGGATGCAGCTCCTGGGCCCGTGGCCTGCAGTTTGAGTTTCCCGCGACCAGCAGTGGGATGTGGAAGCTGGGGTGGGGAGGGTGGGGGGGCCTCGGTATCCGCCCAGGGCAGGACCAGGCAAGCCAGCTGCAGTAGGCAGCCGGCAGTCTAGCTGCTGAGAGCTGCCTCCTCCAGTTTCTCTCAGTCTCCCTCCCTGTCTGGCCAACGAGGCCTGTGGCCCGTAAAGTCCTGTGCCCTGTGTCAGCACTTGTTAGTCAGCCTTCTCGGTCTGGGTGAGCCACCGTGCCGCCGAGTCCCTATAAACTCCCTGGCGTGGCCCAGCCCCACCGAGTGGGGCCTGTGAGGCCCATAGGCAGAGCCAGGACCGGAGCCGCAGTGCTGCGAGCACCAGCCAAGGGGCAGGGCAGGCACCCGGGAGTACAGGAGCAGGGGCCGAGCGTTGCATGGGGCAAGCAGCCACTGTGGCCTCCCATGGATCCCTCTGAGCTGGTCTGACTGAGGTCGCCCAGCTAAGGAGCCAGGGCCCCCAGGGAGCAGACGCCAGGTGAAAGAGGCGCCGCAGGCATCCAGGGCCATGTCTGGGAAACGAGGTCGAGCTCGCAAATCCAAATCCCGAGCCAGGAGGGCTGGCAGGGCCCAGCGGGTGGCTGAGCAGGGCCCTGAGGCTGAGCCCCCGCCCCCCAACACAGGGGGCCCTCAGGGTGAGACGGGGGTGGCCCCTATAGGGCACGTGACCAGCACCAAGCCGGCTACCCAGGGACACCCTAGAGCAGCCAGGCCAGAGCAGCCACAGGCAGCCTCAAGGCCAGAGCAGGCCACCGCTCCGGGGTCTGAGCCGGTGCTAGTCCTCACTGGGCACATGGAGCGCTGTGGGGCAGGGGCTCCCATGCCCACCTTGGGCCCCGAATTGCTGAGGCTCCATGAGGTCCAGCTGTGCCTGGCCCAGGAGCAGCTGCTGCTGGAGGACCGGCAGCGGCAGGTCCAGCTGCAGATGCAGATGTGGCAGGAGGAGCAGGCCTGGCTGCAGCAGCTGCAGGAGGAACAGGCCTGGGTGCACCTGGAGGGGCTGCAGCTGGCCATGGCCCTGGAGCAGCTCCGCAACGAGGGCCTCGAGGTGCTGCAGACCCAAGGCCAGGTAAGGCCTGGATGGGGTGGGAGAGGGGGCTCCAGAGAGTCTGTGTTGGTGTGGTGGCCACTTGAGCAACCTACAGATGCCTGTGGAGGGCCAGGGGGCCAGGCTGGCTGTGGGGCATCTGTGGGCCCATCTTTACATTTGTCAAGTGAAGCTGGTCCCCACTGCACAAGGCACTGCAAACCAAGCAACAGCAAGCACACCCAGCCTGGCCCAATGCTTCACAGGTGGAGGGTGGGTAATTGTCCAGGGACAGAGGTGTCGGTGAGGGCAGGCAGCTGCAGGAGCTGTCCAGGGCAGTGTATGGGCTGACCTGTGGGGTGAGGACCTGGGTGCACAGTCAGCAGGTAGCAGAACTGAGGCTCACAAGCCCCCCCAACACAGTGTCCTGGCCAGCTTGCTGGTCTGCCTGCTCTGCCCCTGTTTATTGGAGGCGTGTACTCAGGGCTTGAGATCACGCAGCAGCATGCGGGGCCTGTGCCCATTATCCTCATTCCAGGAGGGCTGCAGGCTTCAGACGCAGCTGGGGTTATTTTGAGGAATGAGGATTTAAACCCAGCGTGGTGCTGAGGAGTAGTCACCACCATCCCACCAGATCCTGTGAATGTGGGAGCTCTCTGGTGTCCAGGAGCTTGGGCCAGGCCTGCTCTGAACAGAAGAGCTGTGTCTAGGGAGCAGAGTGGGGTGCTCTCTTAGTAAGCACAGACCCCATTGCAGGCCTGGGTGCTGGAGGGCCCTAGAGCTGCAGCCTGGAAGGTGTTTGGAGCCATGACAGAGAATAAATGCGACTCGCAGGGGCATGATAACTGGTGAAAGGGGTGGGCATGGGCAGAGGTCCCCTTCCAGACCCACAGCAAGATGGAGCCCAGGAGAGCTGTCACTATTCAACGTGGAAGTGGCTATGGAGAGGATGGCCTGGTAGCAAACAAGCAGGCAGAAAAAAGCACAAGATGGCCCAGAAGGAGCAGAAAGTCAGAGTGGACCACATACTTAGCCTGAGAACCCTGAACTTGGATTTAGCCCTGTTCCTGTTTCAAAACCCAGTTTCTGCCACCTGGGCCCCTCCCATTCACTCCTGCCCACTCCCATCTCTATATGTTCTAAAGCTGTGCTCCTCTGAGCACCGCCCCTTGCCCCCACCCCAGCTCCAGGGTTACAAGACTCAGGGCCAGGGTCTGGGATGAATGTCACCCACAAGCCCAACTTGGAGATCCCCTGGAGGCCACACTTCCCAGGGGGGAGGGTCCCTAGGTGGCTGCATAGAGGGTCTCCCAGGTCAATATTTGGGTGGCAGTGCCCTGGAGGCTGGAGGGCACACTCACCAGCAGCAGCTCTCGGCTTGGGCCCTGGGAGGGATGCCTGCAACTTCCCTGATGCAGCTTTGGGTGCACTCTTCTTACTGTTCATTCTCCTGGGAGGTGAGTAGGAAAGGTGCAGGGAGGGTATGTTCAGAGTGGCAGGGGCAGGGCAGTGGGGAACAACATTGCACACTGCTGTGGGCCTGGGTGGACAGACTGCAGGAACATGGGCTCCCCCAGCACAGCTTCCTGAGTGGCTTCCTGGTCTGCCTCCCTGCCACTGGTTATCCGAGTGTGTGCCCAGCAGCTTGAGCAAGGCAAGAGCATCTGGCCACAGCTGTGCTCCCCACCTTCACTTGCCTCCTCCCGCCACCCCTGGCTCAGCCCATACTGCTGGGCCCCAGGGTCTAGTGTCTAGTAGCCTTCTCCCTGTTCCTGCTGCCGGGCTTCCAGCTGGATGGCCTTTGTCCTAATGTCCAGGTATGTGTGAAACCCCCTCTGCTGAAGCCACCATACCTCTTCTCTGCCCTGAGAACCAAGTTGACTGTGAGCCTAGCCCCCAGTACCCCCGAGACACTGACCCCTCCCCACCCTCAGATATTCTGTTGTCCTGGCTTTGGCAGATACTATTGTCAGGTGCTGGGAGCAACACCCCTCTCTCTAGTTCATGCAGCTGGCCCCCAAGTTCACTGCCCCTGGGAGGCCTCTCCTGCCTGCTCTAGCTTGGTAAGAGTCCTTCCTGGTACCCCAGAGCCCTGCACCCACTGCAGTGCAGTTGCCTGGGTGCTGGTCTGACCCATCCCATGTTCCCACCATGCTGGCACCAGTGGGTGTCGCTGAGTGGGGGAAGGAACTAATGAAACTGGGAGTGACCCTGAAAACAGAGAAAATAGGATCACATGACGAGATGGACAAGGAGGAATGAGGTGACTGAAGCTTGGCAGAAAGGGTTCCGGCAGGGCCAGCACTGGGGCAGGAGTAGCAGGGCAGCAGGGGCTGGCTTGGACAGATGGCTTAGTGCAGGGCAGGGCCTTATTGGGGGGATGGGCCCTAAGCCAGAGCCCGAGGGGCAGCTGGGGGTGGTGTGTGCACAGGTCAATATGTGCATGGGGGGAGCGTGTCAGTATGTGGGGCTCGGTGGGCATGCTGGGTCCCTATGTGGGTGGGGTGCTCTCCATGTACACGTGGGATCCTATATGTGTGAGGGAAGGTCCCTGTGTTTTCAGAGTCAGTATGTATGGGGGATTGTCGGATGTGGCATCCTCTTTGTGTTGGGTCAGTGCCTGAGGGATCCCTGTGTGCAGGTGGGGTCCCCCGTTTATGCAGATGTGTGTTTGTGAGTGACTGGCATGTGCAGGGCTTGGTGTGCTTGCAGGGTTCTGTGTTCCTGAGAGGGCTCCTGTGCTTGTGAGGTCGGTGTGTATGGGAGGTCAGTGTGTGCAAGGTCCCCTGTAAGTGTGGGCGTCGGTGTGGGAGGCTGGGAGAAGATGATCAGGGGTCGGTGGGGGCCTGTGCGCACAGGGTCCCTATGTGTCTCTGGGGTCCCAGGTAGTTGTGGGCATCGGTATGGGCATGGAGGAGTCAGTGTTTAGGGGTCCTCTGTATGGGTGGGATCCCCTATACGTGTCGGCGTCGGTGTGGCGGGGGGCTGGTGAGTGGCAAGGGGGTCTTCTATGCTCCTGGGACCCCCAGGCTTGGCCCCGCCCCGGGCTGGGCTCCGCCCCCGCGGCCTCACCTGCCTCACCTGTATCCCCCAACTTGCCAAGGAGGGCAGAAGCCCCGCCTCTCGCGTCGGGCTGGCCTGTTTCCTAGCGACTGAGCCGGAACTTCCGAGTCACCCCGACTTCCGGGGCGAGGGTCAGGGGTCAGGCTAGGGACTTTGAGCCTCGGTTAACAGACGGGCTCCTGGGGTCTCGGGCTCCTGGAAGTAGAGGCCTTGGTGGTCTCGGCAGCGCGGGGCCAGGGTCCCAGGGCGCGCGGCTTCAGGGCACCAACGGGTCTGGGCGGAGAGCCGGGGTCCGGGCACGCAGGCTGCGGTCCGGGGGCGGGCTGGGGTCCAGGGACCGGGGGCGAGGTCCAGGGGCAGGCCTGGGGCCGGTGGCGGTGGCTGGGGGCTGCGGCGGGCGCCGGGCGCAGGAATGCAGGCGCGCCGCGGGTGGGGCCGCCCCGCCCCCAGGTGCTGCCCGGGCAGGCAGGAGGCAGGAGCGGCGGGCGGGGCGGGGCGGGGGGCGGGGGCGGGCGCGTGAATCAGGCCGGGCGGGCGGGCGGGCCGCGGCAGGGAGTGGCTGCCGGACCGACCGGACCGCGAGGCCGCTGGGCGGCGGTCGGCTCCTGCTGCCCCTGTGCCGAGACCCCGCGCACCTGGCCAGGTAGGGCCCCCTCCCCCGGCCCAAGTAGGGCGGGGCGGAGCGCGCGGGAGGCGGAGGCTGGGGCGGGTGCCCCTCGGCGCGGCCCCACCTGGGCAGCACCCCGCTCGCACCTGGGCCGGGGCCGTGCGACCCCGAGAGGGGCGGTGGGAGTGGAGCGTGGCCGCGTGCGTGTGGGCTGGGCTCGCGGGGCGCCGCGGTGCTGATATGGACGCGAGCGTCCTCGCACGACGTTGGCCCAGGAAGAACCGAGAAGGAAAGGGCCCCAGGCCCGGCTAGGGCCTGGCGACTGTCTTAACCTGCTCCCGCCCTTGCGGCCTAGCTAGAGAACGGAGATGGTGCTGGGCATGGCTTGTACCCTTCCCTGGGGACGCCCTGCCCAGATCGCCATGGGCTGGGGTGGACAGAGCGCGGCCTGTAGTCCCGCGTGGAGGGCAGGGCGCCCCTGTTCCTCGGCCCACATCCCTGGACTAGGGTGGGCGGATGGGATATACACCTCGTGCAGCCGCTAATTTGCTGGAGTACACTAACCTCCTTCGGCTCTTTGGTGACCACCCGCAAGCTGTAACTCCGACTTCCGGTCTGTGAACCCCGTATGCCTGAATCCCGCTTTTCGGTCCACCTCCCCGCTGCCTCATGCCTCTACGCCCTCCTCCCCCACGGGTACTTGGCACAGGGTCACCCCACTTTGTGTAGGACCTCCAGATTGTTCTCATGAGATCCTCCTTCCAGGCACTTAGTCACCCCACTTCCTGCCAGGGTGAGAAGGATAGGGCCCTTGAAGTCTGAGGTGAGGGCCCTGGAGACATTGTCTGGCTTCAGGGCAGAGGTCAGCGGCAGAGGAGCTGGTTCCTGCTGGACAGGGTGGGATAACCCTCTCTCTCCCCTAGGGCAGGCATTGGTAGGCAAATGTGTGGGGAGCAGGCTGTTGGGGGTCTCCAGTGCACAGTCCAGGGGTGGGAGGACCCATGAAAGGAAACAGGCAAGGAGTGAAGTCATTGGAGGTTGTGGGTATTGCTGCTGGAGGCTGAGTGGGCACTTGGTGGGGCCCCTGAGGCCTGGGGCTCCCCTTGCTGACCAGTCACGTCTGCTGCGAGGGCTTCTCACCACAGGGGCCCGCCCCTGTTCGCACAGCCTGGACGGTGTATGTGGATTCCCCTCGACAGTGAAGTCAGAAGGGACAGTGAGACCCCAGCATAGACAGGCCTGCACCTCTCACCCCCACGTGGTCTGCCTCAGTCTGCTCCTGGGACAAGCAGGACAGTGTGCCCTGCCCCCATACATCAGACACAAAGGGGACGTGGATGCAGTCAAGAAATGTGGGGATGGCTTTTCCTAAGACAACTGGGCCTGGCAGCATCTCCAGGCCTGGTGGACTGAGTGGTACACAAGGGGATCCCCCACCTCCCGTCCCCATGTCACGTTCAGTGTCCAGTTAGTGTGTCACTCCCCAGGGAAACCAGACAGGACAGCTGCCTCGGTCGTATACTGCAGGCTCCTGAGCCCAGCATGCTCAGGCAAATGTCTCCTTCCAACCCTGGTGCAGTCCAGCAGGCCAGCGCCCCCATCAGCCATGCACGGCTGCACGTCAGGGACACACACCTCCATCTGGGCAGAACCCCTTTCGTTGCCCAGCCAGGACCAACATTTGGGAGCCCGTGTGCTAGGCAGGACAGGTGTCTCCAGGCCCTCCCCCAACTTGAGGAGCAGTGGAGATGGGGTGAGCAATCCCTAGGACTCTCCTTCCTGGGCTGGAGCTGGGCAGGTGTCCAGGTAGTTAAGTGATCCTGTGCGGATGAGCCCTGCGAGCCCAATAGAGGCCAGGCCCCCACAGAGGCCCTTTGGAGAACAGGGTGGGCTGGGGGGCATGGATGATGGCATGAGGGTGGGGAGCCCAGGACAAGCCCCACAGCCACAGCAAAAGGCTCTGACTTCTTTCTGAGTGCAGCAGGGGCAGGGCGGTGGCCCCAGGACTTGGAGAGGGCTGGGCCTGGCAGGAACAGGACTCTGAGCACATGGAGAGCCACATTTGGGAGGGTGTGAAGTGCAGGCCCTGCAGGGACCTGTAGACACCAGGGCAGGAGGGGTGGGGCCCAGGGAGGTTTTCTGTAGGATGGGACAGTGGCAAGAGAGAGGTCAAGGAGTGGGGCAAAGGAAAGGGGGCTGATGGACAGGGACAAGGTCTAGGGATCAGCCTTCTGAGGGCCAGGAGGTCAGAGTGTGAGACCCTGAGGATGGGGAGGAGCTGTGGGTGGGGCCGAAGGCTGCCATCCCGTAGCCCTGTGTGCTGCACTCACCGCTCACCTGGGCCAGGTGTGGTGTCGTGCCATCCCTCAACTACACTATACAGTGGAGGTAATAGGCCAGAGAGGAACATTGACCTGCCCAGGGTGTCTGAGGTGGTCTGGGACAGACACACAGGCGGTGTGGGCAGCACCAACTTGTCCTGCAGACGTAGTGCCAGGGGCCCATGAAAATGTTAATGTCTCAGAATAGGAAGAAAAAAGTGAATATCATAACAGTGGCCCCAACCTGGATTATATTTGTGTTTAAACAACAGTCATAAAATATCTTAAATATACCTATGGAGGAAGAGATGCACAAAGCAAAAACGTCTGGGGTCACAAAAATCATAAAGGGTGAGGTGGGCAGCCCCTGGATGCTAGTGAGAGCCAGGGCCCAGCCAGCGAGGCCTGAGGAAGGGAGACAGGACTGGGGTACCTGTGCCCTGGCACTCTGCTGAGGCCCCCCGGCTAGAGGGTATACTAGGGTCTGGGGCGCTATCTGTGAGCCTGGCTTGGCTGGTCCCCTGGAAGGCCTCCCAGGCAGGGGCTAAACTCCAGCCCACCCAAGGTCACCGACAGCCCCCCTACAGTGTGTGTCCACTTGAGGGGGTAGGCGATGCGGTCCCTAGTGCCCCTGGTAACTCGTCTCCTTGCCCCTCCAGGCCCCTGGCCCCAACATGGCCCGTCGCTCCCAGAGCTCCTCACAGGGGGACAACCCACTGGCACCTGGGTACCTGCCGCCTCACTACAAAGAGTACTACCGCCTGGCAGTGGACGCGCTGGCTGAGGGTGGTTCAGAGGCCTATAGCCGCTTCCTGGCATCTGAGGGGGCACCTGACTTCCTGTGCCCTGAGGAGCTGGAACATGTGAGCCGCCACCTGCGGCCCCCACAGTATGTGGCCCGAGAGCCCCCTGAAGGCAGCCCTCCTGATGTGGATATGGATGGCTCCTCAGGCACCTACTGGCCAGTGAATTCAGACCAGGCTGTCCCTGAACTTGACCTGGGCTGGCCCCTGACCTTCGGCTTCCAGGGCACAGAGGTAACCACACTGGTGCAGCCACCACCACCTGACAGCCCCAGCATCAAGGAGGAGGCTCGCAGGATGATCCGTTCCGCCCAGCAGGTGTGCCAGCGTGGCGGGCAGGCAGTGGGGAAGGGTGGCCTGAGGGCATGCAGGAGTGGAGTGAGGGGGGACCACAAAGCATGACCAGCTTGTGGTGGAGCGAGCCCAGGGCTCAAGCTGCAGCAGGGGCTCCCTGGCAGAATTCTTCCAGGGCCGCCAAGGGTGTGGCCATCGCAGGCTGCAAGTTCCACACAGGTTTGCTTGCCCATGGTGACGGCTAGTCCCCGGAAACTCAGGTGCTTTGGGAGGGAGGAGCACCCTCCCAGCCTGGATGGCCCTTGGCAGTTGGCAAACAGTGGAGGGAGCCTGTTAAACCATGGAGACTGAGGCATCAGGGCCAGACGCTAAAGACCCCTGCCTCTGCCCCCCTGCCCTGAACAGTGACCCACTCACAGGGCAGAACTGAGGCTGGGGCAGCCTGGCCATCTGTAGGGCACAGGTGTTTCAAGACCCCCTGTGCTGGCCATCCCCAACCAGGGTTCTGTGCCCAGGGGTGAGCCTGCAGACCCTGCTCTGCCTTGGGCTCCCTTTTGGACCACCAATCCAGGAGGCAGCCCCACACCCCCTCTGCTGGGTTCCTTCCTCCTCACCCACCTTCACAGACATGGCCCCACTCTCCCGTTAGAGGGGTGAGTAGCTGCCGTACGATGTTTTTGGGTGATCCAGGGGCCTGGAGGTAAGGCTGGAGAATGGCATGGGGACAGCAGGGGAGTCTGGCCCTCTGTCCTGACCCCCCCCCCCCAGGTAGTGGCTGTGGTGATGGACATGTTTACCGATGTGGACCTGCTCAGTGAAGTGCTGGAGGCTGCTGCCCGCCGAGTCCCAGTCTACATCCTACTGGATGAGATGAACGCGCAGCACTTCCTGGACATGGCCGACAAGTGCCGAGTCAACCTGCACCACGTAGATGTGAGTAACGGGCGGAGGGGAGGTTAGAGGAGCGGGAAAAGGGAAAGACCCCAGGCAGAGACCTAACTCCCCTCCCGTCCTAGTTCCTGCGGGTGCGCACTGTGGCAGGCCCCACCTACTACTGCCGCACTGGGAAGTCTTTCAAGGGCCACGTGAAGGAGAAGTTCCTGCTGGTGGACTGTGCTGTGGTGATGAGTGGGAGCTACAGGTACGCCCAACCCGCTGCCCCCCAGCCCCTCCCCGAGGGCTGCCTCCTGGAGCCCCGGCACCCCACCAGGGCCATCCTCTGCTGCAGCGCTGGCACAGCCGGGCTTGTCCCGCCCTGGTCCTTGCAGACCTCACGTCCCCCGAGCCCCTCCTGGCCCAGCCGGTGCCCGCTTGGCCCACTCCCTTGTCTTGACTCTGGCCCGACCCGTCCACAGCTTCATGTGGTCATTCGAGAAGATCCACCGCAGCCTGGCGCACGTGTTCCAGGGCGAGCTGGTCTCCAGCTTCGACGAGGAGTTCCGCATCCTCTTCGCACAGTCTGAGCCGCTGGTGCCCTCCGCTGGGGCTCTGGCCCGCATGGATGCCTACGCCATGGCTCCGTACGCAGGGGCCGGGCCCCTGGTGGGTGTCCCTGGGATCGGGGCACCAACCCCTTTCTCCTTCCCAAAACGAGCGCACCTCCTGTTTCCACCACCCCGGGAAGAGGGTCTGGGCTTCCCCGCCTTTCTAGACCCCGACCGCAACTTCCTGTCGGCCTTCCGCCGGGAGGAGCCACGGATGCCAGGGGGCGCCCTGGAGCCGCACGCAGGGCTGCGGCCGCTGTCGCGGCGGCTGGAAGCCGAGGCCGGGCCGTCTGGGGAGTTCGCGGGCCCGCGGGGCTTATTCCAGGCGCGGCACCTGGAGATGGACGCCTTCAAGCGGCACAGCTACGCCACTGCGGACGGCGCGGGCGCCGTGGAGAACTTCGCCGCTGCGCGGCAGGTGTCACGGCAGACGTTCCTTAGCCACGGGGACGACTTCCGCTTCCAGACCAGCCACTTCCACCGCGACCAGCTCTACCAGCAGCATTACCAGTGGGACCCGCAGCTCGCGCCTGCGCGCCCGCAGGGCCTGTTCGAGAAGCTTCGCGGTGGCCGTCCAGGCTTTGCGGACCCGGATGACTTTGCACTGGGCGCCGGGCCGCGCTTCCCAGAGCTCGGTCCCGACGGGCACCAGCGGCTGGACTACGTGCCGTCTAGTGCGTCGCGAGAGGTGCGCCACGGTTCGGACCCCGCCTTTGGGCCTGGCCTCCGCGCCCTGGAACCTGGCGGGGCCCTGCGCCCCAACCTGGGCCAGCGCTTCCCGTGCCAGGCTGCGGCGAGGGCCGGCCCAGACCACGCGGCAGAGGCAGAGCCAGAGCGCAGGGGCGGGCCCGAGGGACGGGCAGGGCTGCGGCACTGGCGCCTCGCCTCCTACCTGAGCGGTTGCCACGGTGAAGATGCCGGCGACGAGGGCCTGCCGGTGCCCATGGAAGCCGAGGTCTATGAAGACGACGTGCTGGCTTCCGGGGGCCGGGCAGCCGCCGGGGACCTGCTCCCTTCGGCCTTCCGCGTCCCCACAGCCTTCCCTACCAAGGGCCCGGTGCCAGGCTCAGGCAGCGGTGGCGGCGAGATCCCGGAGGAGACAGGCCTGGCCAAGCAGGACTCTTTCCGCTCGCGCCTGAACCCAGTCATCCAGCGCAGCTCAAGGCTGCGCTCCTCGCTCATCTTCAGCGCGTCACAGGCCGAGGGCGCAGGCGGGGCCGCAGCGACCACCACTGAAAAAGTGCAGCTGCTGCACAAAGAGCAGACCGTCAGTGAGACGCTGGGTCCCGGCGGAGAAGCTGTGCGCTCCTCGGCCTCCGCCAAAGTGGCAGAGCTACTGGAGAAGTACAAGGGCCCGGCCCGTGACCCCAATGGCGCTGGGGGTGCTGTCACTGTCTCCAGCCACAGTAAGGCTGTCGTGTCGCAGGCGTGGCGGGAAGAAGTGCCCGCAGTAGGTGGCGCGGGGGGCGAGCGCCGCAGCCTCGAGAGCTGCTTGCTAGACCTGCGCGACTCCTTTGCGCAGCGACTGCACCAGGAGGCCGAGCGGCAGCCAGGAGCCGCCACGGTCACTGCTGCACAGCTGCTCGACACGCTGGGCCGGGGTGGCACCGACCGCCTGCCCTCCCGCTTCCTCTCTGCCCAGGGCCGCTCCACCTCCCCGCAAGGGCCGGACAAGCCCCTGACGCTGGAGGGGCCCGGGGTACAACATGTGCCCCATTCTGAGCCAAAAGGGAGCCCTACCTCAGCTTACCCTGAGCGGAAGGGGAGCCCTACACCTGGGTTTTCCACTCGGAGAAGCAGCCCAACTGCAGGATTTGAGCAGAAAGGGAGCCCCACCTCAGCCTACCCAGAGCACAGGGGTAGCCCGGTGCCTGAGCGCAGGGTCAGCCCAGTCCCCCCTGTGGCCGATCGCAGGGACAGCCCGGTGCCCGAGCGCAGGGGTAGTCCGGTTCCACCAGTGCCCGAGCGCAGGGGCAGTCCCGTGCCCCCGGTGCCCGAGCGCAGGGGCAGCCTCACCCTCACCTTCTCCGGGGAGTCTCCAAAGACCGGACCAGCGGAGGAGACCGTGGGCGGCCCCATGGAAGTCCTGCGCAAGGGCTCCCTGCGCCTCAGGCAGCTGCTGAGCCCCAAGGGTGAGCGGCGCTCAGAGGATGAGGGTGGTTTCCCAGTGCCGCAGGAGAACGGGCAGCCGGAGAGTCCCCGGAGGCGGTCGCTGGGCCGGGGTGACAGCGCAGAGGCTACCACAGGAGACGAGCGGGGCCCACGGGCGCGCCTGGCCTCAGCCACGGCCAATGCCTTGTATAGCAGCAACCTGCGGGATGACACGAAGGCAATTCTGGAGCAGATCAGCGCCCACGGCCAGAAGCACCGTGGGGGTCCCTGCCCCAGGCCCCAGCCCGGCCCACAGCAGCCCTGAACTAGGCCATCCAACAGCTGCTGACGGCCTGGCCCCAGATATGTCCGACAAGGACAAGTGTTCAGCCATCTTCCGCTCGGACAGCCTGGGGACCCAAGGCCGGCTGAGCCGCACTCTGCCAGCCAGTGCGGAGGAGCGCGACCGGCTGCTGCGCCGCATGGAGAGCATGCGCAAGGAGAAGCGCGTGTACAGCCGCTTCGAGGTCTTCTGCAAAAAGGAGGAGGCCGGCGGGCCTGGGTCAGGGGAGAACCTGGCGGAGGAGGGCACCAGGGACAGCAAGGTTGGCAAGTTCGTGCCCAAGATTCTGGGCACATTCAAAGGCAAGAAATGAGTTTCCTAGCCCAGCAGTCCAGGCTGGGGTGGCCAAATCACTGCCACCATCGTCCAGAGCATGGCTGGGCAAGGAGAGCCACGCTTTTGTGCTTGAGTGGTGGCTGCCAGGCCTTCGTGCCAGGGCAGTTTGGGGTGAGTGCTACCAGAGCGGGGCTTCCCTTGGGGCTCACCTGCTGGCCTCCCCAACCTTGGGGCTCCAGCTCCTCACTGCGGTGCTTCTCCCAGCTGCCTTCTCTCAGGATCCTCAGCCTCCCAGGCTCATGCACCTGCCTCGGCCACCTCTTTGGGCTCACGTCCTCTTTGGGCTTTCATTCACCTCAGGGACCCATCTCTTTGTGCCTTAACTCCCCATTCTTTCTGGGGCTTTTTGTTTCCTCAGGGCTTCTGTTCTCAGGGTTCCCTCTCCTCAGGCACGGCCCCCTGGCTCCATCCTCCTTACTATTTCCTGACAGCCCCACCCTCCCTCTCTCAGGGCCTCTCGCTTGGCAGTCATCGCTCTCGCCTCCATCTCAGGCTTGCTTCCTTTCCTGCGTGTATTCTCCTGGCTTCTTTCTAGGTGGCCTGTCCTCTTGCTGCAGGGAGGGCTGGGCTGACTGCAGGCAATTTGAGAGGGAGGGGTGGAGCTGGACCCAAAGGAAACCTTTCTCAGAGTGACAGGCTGGATAGGGTGGGCTACTGAGAAGGGGGGTACAGGGGACCCCGAGGGGCTGCCCTGCCAGCCCAAACCAAAGCTGCCTGGGCCAGGCCCAACCACTCCTGTAACAAGGCCCTGGTCAGCACTGGGCTTTGCATCACAATAAAACATAGTCTGGACAGATGACCTGTGGCCTAGCTTCATGAAGTGTCCCCTGCATAGGTGCCATTGCAAGCCATATCCCAGAGAGAGGCTGGATGCAAAGCACTGTCCTTGACGGGTATTGGGCCAGGTGAGGGCAGGGGACAAGCTGTGGTAGAGCTTGGGTCCCACACCCCCCCCTCCAGGAGGCACAGATCCTTCAGGCTGGAGTGGTCCTTGCCCTGTAGGTCCCCAGCAGACCCTGACTCCACCCTATCCTTGGATCTTTTCCTCTTTGTCACCAACATACAGAATGTGTTCAGGGTTCGTGTCTTACCTATCTTACATCTTTTTGTACCTTCAGAGAGTAATTTTAATTGACTTGGAATGATGCATTTTGGTACCAAATACTTATAAAGTCCCCCATTGTTAGATATTAGCATTGTGAAATTAGTTTCTGTATTTTACTATTTTTCTTCAAATAGATGTTTTTGTTTTTGTTTTGGCTGGGCAAGGTGGCTCATGCCTATAATCCCAGCACTCTGGGAGCCCGAGACAGAAGGATCAATTGAGGCTGGGAGTTTGAGACCAGCCTGGACAACATAGCAAGACCCCATCTCCACAAAAAAATAAGAAAAATTAGCTGGGCATTGGTGGTGCACACCTGTAGTCCCAGCTACTCAGGAGGATTGCTTGAGCTCAGGAGTTTAAGGTTACAGTGAGCTATTTTAATATGATTGTGCCACTGCACTCCAGCCTAGGAAATAGAGCAAGACCCTGTCTCTAAAGAAAAAAAAAATTTAAAAAGTATTTCCTACTCCAGCAGCTGGAGAAGGAAGGGAAATGAGCCCACTTTCACTCCCTGACAGTTCACTAAAGCCACCATCAAAGTGCGGGTGACAGCAGGGACTTTGACTAGGTGGAAAAGGTCTGCCCGTGTACTAACAGGTTTGTCTCGGTACTGCCTGGTGTGTCACTGTTCTGAACAGATGGGCCCCCAGAGGAAGGGCAGCATTCTGCCCATGGGGAGGCCAGAGGCTGGTCACCCAGCCAGGGGCCCTCAGAGCCTCCTGCCTGCACCCTCCACATCTTGCTGAGTAAGACATCTCCTAAAACATGATGGGGCACAGTTTGGTGTTAACAATGAAACACAATACACAAATTATTCCAATGTATTCCCAAATATATATAATCACCTAATTATATGTCACAGCCTTTAACCTTCAGCTAAATTGGTGACTTTCCCAATTTCCCTTGTGGACACCACCGCCCATCCCTGTCGGAGCACTAGAGACCTCTCCGCATGTGTCCTTCCAGCACCTCCACCTGCATCTTCTGCCGCCTGCCCCTGCCTACTGCGTGCCTGTGCCCCTCCTCATAATGCCCAGCCCTCAGTGTGGGCACTCACCTGGGGCCCCCTGCACACCGAGTCCAGCTGGCCCATCCCAGCCTCATCCCGCAGCTCCTGTCCAGCCTGAGTCCCTCCCTGGCCTCTTCTGTCCTGCTTGATGGTCACCATGGGGTTATGCCTCAGGCTCTGGAAGCTCAACCCCCTCAGCTGCCCATCAGGAACAAAGCTCCTTGGCCCCACCTCTGGCTCACCCTTGGGCCCTCCTCCTCCCTCTGCCTCCTCGAAATCGTCCCCAAGCCCAGTTCTCTCTGCTTCCCAAATCTCTCTTGGTCACCCAATCTGGACCCAGCACACTGTGGTGCAAGCTCCCACCCTCTGCTCAGCTCCCACTGCCCACACCTTGTCCTTTGGCTTCCCCAGCGTGGCCAGTGGCTTTTATCACAGAGAAGGACTCCCTGCTCCTGGCAGCCCCACCCCTACCGCAGCGCCTGCACCTGTTGGACTTCGAGCTTTCCTGCCAGGCAGCTGGGATGTGGCCCTGCTTGCATTCTGGCCCCAGCCCAGGGTCAGGTGCAGTTGGGGGCACCCATGGCACCATGGGACACAGCTTTGTGTCCACTGGGCCCCTTTCATCTCTTCAGCCCACCATACCCCTGGCCTGAACTCACACCAGGTCCTTTGCCTGGTGGGGGACCAGAGGAGGTAGCCTTGAGCCCCACAAGACACCTCGTTCCCTGCCC
This sequence comes from Lemur catta, assembly GCF_020740605.2. Taxonomy (NCBI): domain Eukaryota; kingdom Metazoa; phylum Chordata; class Mammalia; order Primates; family Lemuridae; genus Lemur; species Lemur catta. The sequence continues at coordinate 23,503,199 of NC_059136.1, forward strand.
TCTCCTACCAAGACCTGGAGACAAGCCTGGTGCAGTCACTGTGATGGTAGGGCACAAGCTGTGGCCACTGACAGTGGAGAAAGGGCAGGGGGAATCTGGGGGCTGGGGGAGGAGCAGGGCTCTAGTGTAGGGTCACAAATGTGGTTCTGTGGTGGCTTGCACCCAGGCAATGGTGGGCCCACCCTGGGTGCAGCCTGGACCCTGTAGCAGCCCCAGGCTGATGTCTGATGGTGCAGGCAGCAAGGCACTGTGGACAGAAGACAGGAAGCCAGAGCCAAGGTGCTCCCCCAGGCTGGCCTTTGGTGGCATTAGCTTGGAGAAAAGCCCTGTGCTAGGTGCCGGTGGGCGGGGGTGGGGGGTGGCAGGAGCCACAGGGTGATAGCAGATGGTAGCCAATGCAGCTTCCCACTGGGCTCAGGGGTAGCGGGGTCCTCAGAAGAAGGTGGGCTCCAGGAAAGGGGTGGAGGTGATGTGGCCCTAGAGGGAGCCCTTCAGAAGGGGGTGGATGAAAGATGGATGGTTAGGTAGGGGATAGACAGCTTTTATTGGAGGAAGTCATTGGGGCAGGGGTGGGGTCCTCATCTACTCCCCTAAAGAGGCCCAATCTCCCCAAACTTGAATGTGGCCAGGTAGAGAGGGAGGGGACTGAAGAGGCTGGGGCCAAGGCGGGTAGAGCAGCTCACGCGTGTGGTCCTGGGAGCAGGGGCAGGTGGCCCAGTGCTGAGTGGCAGATGGTACCATAGGCTTGGGAGTAGCCCCCAAGCGTGGCCCGAGCAGCCCCCTGGGCCCCCTGCAAGGCAGAGGAGCTGAACATCCTCCGGCCAGGCCGGGGCTCCGGGGGCAGCCGTGGAGGGACCTGCAGGCAGTTGGGGGTCAGCATGAGGGGGAGCAGGCTAGGAGGAGAAGAGGAGGGGAGGCCCTTGACGGGTTGGGGGGAATGGGAAAGCCAGGGACGGGAGGGGGCTGGACTGGGGCTGGGGCTCACCAGTGGCACGCCAGCTGCCTTCACCCCACAGGACCGGGTCCAGTCACTGCGCATCAGGGCTTGGTTGGCTAACTGGGCTGCAGACTGCCAGGTCAGGGAAGGCACTGCCCCTCTCACGCTGGGCTTCACCTGGAAAGGGGCACATCATAGGGTCACTGAAAGGTATAGAAGAAGGGTTCCTCCTGTGCCCACCTCACCACAGCTTACCCGAGAGGGTGCCGAGGGGGGCTTTGCCTCTGTCCCAGGGGGCACAGGTTGGGGCAGGGGGGCTGAATTCTTCCTGGAAATGTTCCTGGCTGTGCTGGGGGCATCTATGGGGTGGGAAGATCAACCCCGAGTTAGAAGTCCTAAGCTGTGCGTAGTCAGGGGCCCCGCACAGAAGAGGCCAGGCCATGCTCCATGGGGGACAAAGACCACACACCATGCTCCAGATCAGGCCCAGGGCTATTCTGAGGCCTGAGTCCAGGGTTCTGTGCAGGCGCCCTTGAGAGGAGCTGAGTGCCGGCTCTGGGCTTGAGCGGGTGCACCTGAGGCCCAGAGGCCCTGGGCTTTGTTGGCAGAGGGGCATCCCCCAAGCCCTCCTCTTTCCCGACGTGGCTGTTGCTTCTCCGCTCCAAGATCATCTGCGGGAGGGGAGGGAGCTCAGAGGTGTATGGCGGGAGGCTTTGGGGGTCACTGAGGTAGGAGAAGGCCTCAAGGGTGTGCATGGATAGGGAATGAGGAGGGTCTCAGGCTGGAGCACCTGATAGAGGCGGTTGCGATACTCAGTCGCGGAGAGCTGGACTCCTTCGTGCACCGGGAGCTGCACATCCGCCTCCGGAGTCCTGTCTCGGCCAGGGCAGTGGAACCTGCGGGGGGCCAGGGAGGCTCGTGCAGGAGAGGTGAGAGCTGGCTGAGGTCAGGCAGCCCCTCCAGCTCCCACTCCATCCCCACGCTTTGGGGGTTCGCCCCCACCTCTGCACGTAGGGGTGCTGCAGTGCCTGGGCAGCGCTGAGTCGCTTGTCAGGGGCAAACACCAGGAGTAGCCTGAGGAGGTCCAGGGCCTCTGGGGGTGTGTCTGGTGGCAGGATGGCATCTAGCATCTGCCGTGGCCTGTGGGTGCCACCCGTCATCTCCTCTCCAGGGCCTGCGGGCCCCTCGTCAGATCCGTGTCCGTGCCCTGGGGCACGGCTTCCAACCCTTGGCCCCACCCCACTTTCCTGTCTCTGTGGACCCCCATGCCTGATTTGCAGACACCTGGGAGGGTGGGAGACCCCTGCCTGCCCTCTGGGCCCTCCTCTAGGTCTCCCTCCAGCCACCCAGGTCAGGGTGCTGTCCCACAGCCCCTGGTGCCAGCACTGGGGACTCCTGGCTTTTGGCATGACCCATCACAAAAGCAGGGCAGGGTGTCACCCAGCAGACTGGCCCCAGCAATGTGGCAGGAAGGCCCCCCCCAAGATAGGCCACTCCTGCCCTGCACCAAAGTGCCCCCACTCACCGGGACCCCAGGCCGTGCAGAATGGAGGTGCTGTAGCATGAGCCGAGGGCCAGGAGGTCTGGTGGTGGGTGGCAGAGGGTGTTGGGATCAGGGGCCTGGGCAGGTGGGGAGTCTGGGCCAGCCATCCCTTCTGGGCTTCTGCTGTCTTGCAGGGCTCAGCACCCCAATCTGTCCTGCCCAGCTCCCAGCACAGTGACAATCCTTGGCCCTGCCAACCTGCAACCCTCAGGGACCTTGTTCTGACCTGGCTGGCCCTCCATGGTCACTGTGTGGCCCTCATGGTCCCCATGGCCAGGTGCTGCCTCCCTTGCAGCCTCTGTGCAGTTGCCCCCCACCTCCTCCCTGGCCCATCCCTCCTCTCTGCGCTGCCCTGGCCTGTCAGGTGCTGTCTCCCCACAGCTGCATCTTCTGGCCCTCAGCATCCCTGGTGCCCAGCGCCAGGCTGCTGAGGTTGGGAGCCCTGCACGCATGCTCACCCCCCTCGGATGGAGGCGGTATGGTCTCCAGGATCAGCTCCAGCTGGTGGAGCGTGGATGTCCCCTGGAACAGGGGCTGCCCTCGAAGCATCTCCCCTAGGATGCAGCCCAGACTCCACATGTCCACCCCAGGAGTGTACCTGGGGCAGGAAGGGGTGTAGGCATGAGGGAGACCCAGAAACAGGGGTGGGGGGTGCTGGGAGAGTAGGGTGAGGGTGCAGCAGGGGTGGGGGCCAAGGCAGGCCCAGGGCACAGGAAGGCCTGGGAGCCCTAGGGGGGCAGGAGGGCATCCCTGGGGGGCCTGCAGGGAGAAGGGGGCTGGGGGTGTCTCACTGTTACCAGCTTGAGGACAGTAGCACTTCCGGAGCTCGGTACCAGCGTGTGGCCACGTACTGGGTCAGGGCTTGGCCCTCGGGCCCCTCAGGGAGGTTGCTCAGAGAGCGGGCCAGGCCGAAGTCACAGAGTTTCACCACGCAGTTGGCGTCCAGGAGGACATTGGATGGCTGGAAGAGGAGGTGGGCTGAGGGCTGAGCAGGCCATTGGGGGATGGGGACTGAGGGCTGTGCAGAGGCAGTGTGGGGCTGCACCTTCAGGTCCCGGTGGATGACTCGCCCTGAGTGGAGGAACTTGGTGGCCCGCAGGAGCTGGTAGAAGATGTAGCGCTTGTGGACATCCCTCAGCAGCCCGCCCTTCCTGATGACGGCATCCAGGTCAGTGTCTGGGGAAAAGGCATGCACGTCAGTCTGGGGGTGTGAGGACCAGGGAAGGACATGCAGGTCAGTCTGGGGCCAGACGAGGGGCACCTGGGGAGAGCTGGCAGGTCTGTCCCACTTTGAATCTGCCCATGGCCTGGAGTGCCCGGCCAGCCCTCAGGCTTGTCAGTCCTGCCCACTGTCTTTGTTGGTACAACAAGAAAGCTTCGTGGAATTGTTTTCATGCTTTATTTCATGTTGCCTTTGTTTTGTAAAATGAGTAGGAAAAGGAAAATGCAGGTGCAAACCATGGACAAAGCAGGAGCCTCGTGCAGGTGGGGTCAAGGTGGTCACTGACAGGTTCTGGAGGCTGACACTTGTCAGCTGTTTGTCCTTGGGTACAGGATACAAGGTGAAGGTACAAGCCACTATGGGGACCCAGGCAGCAAAGGGACATAAAGAGGGAGTCAGGCCACCAGGTGGGGTCCCAGGGCCAGGACAGAGGTGAGGCTGGGGGCTGAGTGAGGCCTCACTCACCCATAGACTCCAACACCAGGTAAATGTCCCTGTCATTCTCTGCCCGCATCAGGTCAAGGAGGCGGATAATATTGGGATGGTCCCCAAACTCCTAGGGAGAGAGTTGGTTGCTGCTGCTGCGAGGCCAGGGCTGTACCCTGGGGGAAGAGGGCCAGCTTTCCCCTTGTCTGGAGAGACCCAGACCTGGGGAAGGGGAGCAAGCAGGACAGCCTAGGCCACTCACCTGGAGGAGTGTGATTTCCCGGAACGTTCTCTGGAAGAGACAGAAACAGGTGTGGGGTGGACAGAGCAAGAAAGAAGCCCAAGTCCTGAAAGGTCCCAAAGGGGCCAGTGCCCGTCACCCAAACACCCACTGGACCATGGGGTCACAAAGGGGGTGTGCTACGGGAAATACCAGGAAACCTGCTGTGATTGGGTGTCAACTTTATACCTGGGCTTCCAGGCACCCAGCAATGTCAGTCCCACCCCTGCCCTCCGCCCTTACCTGGGCATCTGTCTTATCTCTAAAGGCATCAAAGATTTTCTTGATGGCAACGACCTCACCAGTCCCCCGGTCCACTGCCTTCCACACAATGCCGTAGGCCTGGGGAGGAGTCCGGTCAGCCTGCCCAGCCATCCCCTGCACCCCCCCCCCCGGCAGATTGCCCCTCCACACAGACACCACTCACTCCCATGCTGGGTCCTGGGAGGGGACAGGAGTGTGGCGAGGCCTGGCACTCTGGACCCTGCACCTGCAGGCTGCCCAGGCTGGAGAGGTCCCTGGAGGAGGTGAGGTCACAAATGGGAACTTCTGGGCAGGAACCGAAGCCTGCTCCTCTCAGGGATGGCCTTGCATCCTTCCAGCTGCCTGGGCATTCTCAATCCCTTTCTCTCTCACACATACACCACATCCAGCCTGCCAGTAAGCCTGCTGGCTCCACCTTCAGATTCATCCAGAACCTCACCACTTCCTACCACCCTGGTCTGAGCCTCCAGCATCTCTCACTGGGCAGCTATGCTACCCTCTTAGCTGATCTCCCTCTGCCACTTCTGCCCACCCCCACAGAGGGGGCAGGGTGAGCCTTGTAAAGTGGTACCAACGGCCGCCGCTACAGCTCCCAGTGTCAATAGCAGTAAAGGCCAAAGTCCTTGAAGTTCCCCAAAGCCCCCCACACAATCGGACACACAGCTCTCTCTTTTCCCCCTCCCTCCCCCAGTTCACTCCTATCCAGACACACACAACTCTGTGGTTTCTCCAAGGACAGGCAGGCCTTGCCTCAGGGCCTTTGCACATGCCCTGTGCACTACCTGGACTACTTTTCCTCCCTGCCCCCATTGCACACCCAAACACACTCACATAGTCACACACTGTCATATACACAGCCTCACATGATCACACACACAATCGCAAATACACACGGCTCACACATGGTTCCAGCCTTCCCTCCACGCCCACCCATTTCCCCGCTGAGCCTCTCTTGGGCCTGGCCCATGCTGGTGGGCTGGAGAGCCTGTGGCCAGCCTGGGCTGATGTTGGGATCCGCTCTTCCCCTCAGCGACTGAAGCTGACCCCGGTGTCCTGTGGGCCAGGGGAGAGGCGGCCCTGGAAGCAGGGGTCTGTGGGCGGCTGGAGCCCTTGCTGTCACTTGCCTCCAGGAGCCAGGACCCTGGTGTGGCCACTGTCAGGGTCCTGTTACTCTGAGAGGAAACTGAGGCACAGAGGGCTCAACGGCTTGCTCAAGGCCACCCCCCAGTCTGTGGAGGAAGCAGGGCGCCAGCGTCGGACACAGCAGATCCCCGAGTGGACGCCCGGGCGCTTCCCCGGCGCTCACCCCCTTCCCGAGCCGCCTCTTGAGCAGGTATCTCCGGGCTACGCGGTGGTCCACCTCGGCGGCGCACATGGCGGCGGAGGCAACCGGCTCAGAGGGTGGCCTGGGTTCCGCTGGGCTGGACCTGTTGGGCGTTGTTGCCTCGGGAACCGACCCGACGGCGGCGCCGCGCCTGCGCCGGGGGCGGAGACGGGCTGTGGCCCAAGCCCCGCCCTCTCGGGGCCGCGCCGAGCCCCCTCTGCTCTGTCCCGCTGTGTCGGCGCCGCCCCGGGGCTCTCCCGGCCCTATGAGGCTCCGGTCCGCCCGGGTCGCCTGCGCCAGCTTCTCTGAGGCCCCTCTCCGCGCTCCGCCTCGCCTGGGTGCTTGGGGCTCTACGAGTGGTCCCGAGGGCGGGGGTGTTGCGCACAGACGACGCCTCGGTCCCGAGCTTTGGGGTCGGGGCCGCGCGCGCCCACCGCTGCTACCCAGCGCGTGCGAGCGCCTGCGGCGGGCAGGTCCCGGGGCGCGGCGGGAGCCTGAGCGCGGAAGCCCGGCGTCGGGGTCCCGCGTGGGGAGGCTGGGAGGGCAAGCTGGAGGGGGCTGGGCAAGGCGTGCCAGACGGTGGGCAGCACCTCGGGAAGAGGAAGCGAGGTGAGGGGGCTGCGGGGCGGGGGCGCCCAGGGAGGGAAGTGGAGCCACGCTTTGGACGCTGGACGAAGAGACTGGGCGGGCGGCCGGCCAGGCAGAGGCCCCGAGGTGAGAGTGTGCCTGGCGCCTCTGCGGCAAAGTGGGGTCTGCGGGGCTGGAGCGCTGGGCCCAGGACCGAGGGCTGTCGCTGTGGACTGGGGGTCGTGGGGCAGGGGAAGCAGGAGAGGGCAGACCACGTGGGAGGTGTGAGGGCTGCACCTGGCTGTAGCAGAGCCCTTGGATTTACTGCAGGATGGGCTGTAGTCATTAGACAGGAATCTCGGCTGCCCCAGGTTCGTGGTGGGTTCTGGACGGACAGAGCTGCGGTGGGGAAGGCGATGGATAGAGCAGGTTTAGCGAAGAAACTCTGGAATTAGTACATGTGAAGTTTAAGATGCTGTTTAGATATCCAAGTGGAAGTCTTAGACGTGACTTTGGAGGCACGAGGTGACAGACACTGGGTGTTGGTGTCCGGTGTCATTTAAACCAGCAGCTACGGGTGTGTGCAGATCCCTACGCCTGGGCATTCAGAGTGAGCTTTTGGAACTGCCCAAGAACCATCGTCTTTAAAAGTTTTAAATCTGTTGCAAATCGATAATTTTGTAAAATGCAGTAAAAATGAATTACTAGAAAAAAGTTAAAAGCCATAGACATACAAAATAAAGCCCCGATTTTTTATTAGATTCAGCAATCGTAAAATTACCCTGTGCTACAGCTGTAAGTTTCTTAACTCTTCCCCTGGGTTTGTGACTTTCCACACTGTGGACCCGTAACCCATGGTTACGGAGCAGGTCTGCAGGGAATGAGAGCAAGAGTCTGCGCCTGAGATCCCACTAATGCCTGCAGGGATGGCTACTCGCCTAGTGTGGTGAGGGTGTGCAGGGGCCAGAATGCTCCTGCTCTGTCCATGGAGGTATATAAAATGCTACAACCACCTTGGAAAACAATTTGGCAGTTTCTCAAAATATTGAATATAAGTAGGCCTTGTCACGCAGACATTCTACTCTAAGGAACTTACCCAAGAGAAATGAAAACATCCACACAAAAAAGTGGGTGTGAGTGTTCATAGCAGCTTTATTTGTAACAGCCCCAAGCAGGAAACAACCCAGATGTTGCTTTCAACATTTGAATCTGGGAAATGGCTAAACAAATTGTGGCCCATCCACACAATGGAGCGCTGTTCAGCAATAAAAAGGAAGAAACTACGGATACAGGTGGCATCATCATGCTGACGGGAAGAACCACACCTCCCCCCTCACAAGAGTCCCCTGTATGATGCCATTTATACAAAATTCTAGAAAACGCCAATTACAGATCAGTGGTGGCCTGAGGGTGGGTGGAGGCAGAGACGATCGTGAGTGGTAGGAGAACACTTTTGGAAGTGATGGAAATGTCCCAATTGGGGTAAGGGTTTCAGGGTTGTATACTTATGTCAAAACTGTTTAAATCATGCACTTTAAATATATGAAGTTTATGGTACTCTAGTTATTCCTCCATATAGAGGTGGAGGAGTGGGGATAAATAAGTGAAATAAAAGAGGAAGGAACGAGAGACTTCTGGTCACGATGGGATAGCTGGTGTTGGACATGCCCCCCTTCCATGAGCAGCGAGAAAAATGGACAAAATATGTGACAAAAGTCACATCTACAAACACTGGACATGAAACAGTGCAGGACTGCCATGTCAGAACACAAGCCACACGGCTGGGTGACAGTCCTATTGGCCCTGCTGCTGAGCATCAGGTCAGGGAGGAGTCGGGGGCATTTCCCGAGGCCAGGCAAAGAACAGCCATCAGGAGGCCAGGAGTGCAACCTGGACAATTCCCAGAGATCACATCGGGAGGGGACCTTTACATGCCAAGAGCCAGGGTGGAGAGACCTTGCTGAACACCAGAATATTCAGGAGAGACCCTGACAGGTCCCACCTCAGGGATCTGTTGAACTAGCTCTAGAGTAAAGGCTACTCTACCCCCACCCTGGGTGTCGAAAACAAGCATTGAAAGGAATAAGATGATACAAAAATAGTTTAACTGCCTACCAAAGCAAACTTCCATACTCTTTAAGGGGAAACAATGACAAAACAACACTTAATAACATAAAATTCACAATATCTAGCAATTAAAAATATGGGCAAAGGCATGTGAGTAGACATTTCTCCAAAGAAGATATATGAATAGCCGACAGCACGTGAGAAGATACTGAGTGGCACTGTCATTAGGGAATGCAGGTCAAAGACACAAGAGATACCATTTCACACTCACTGGGATGGTTATAATTTTTTAAAAAATCTTGGCAAGGATATGGAGAAACTGGAACCCTTGTACACTGCTGGTAGGAATGTGAAATGGTGCCACCATTGTAGAAAACAGTTTGGCAATTCCTCAAAAGGTTAAACGTGGGATTACGGTATGATCCAGCAATTCCCCACCTAAGTTTATGCACAAGAGAATTGAAAACAGGTATTCAAACAAATCCTTGTACAGAAGTGCTCAAAGCAGCACTAGTCACAAACGTCAAAAGGTGAAAACAACCCAAATGAATGGTTAATTTTCTGTTATGTGAATTTTGCCTCAAAAAAATTACTAGGCTGTGAAGAATCAGGAAAGTATAAGCTGTAACCCAGAGAAACACCTACTGAGGAAAAAAGACCCAGATATGAGGGAGATGATGGGACTAGTGGTGACTTTAGAAACACCTATTATAAATGCGCTGATGGATTTAAAGAAAAGCATGAATATAGTGAGATGAGAAAGGCAATTTATTAAAAAGAACCAAATAAAATGTCAAAAGCTTAAAAATAAAAATATCTGGAATGAAAAACTCATTGCATAGACTTAACAGCAGAAGAGATGGTCAGTTTTTTTTTTAAAAAAAATGTGGGCAACAAAAAGCTCTTCGGTTAAAAAAGTTTTTTGAAAAAGAAGAGATGGTCAGTGAGCTTGAAGACACAGCAATAGAAACTATCCATATTGAAACACACAAAGAAAAAGTACTCAACAACTTGTGGGACAGTTTCAACAATGGGGTAGTGGTGTAGAAAGTATACTGGAGAAAGTAATGGCTGAATATTTTCAAATTTGAAGAAAAAAATATATTGACAGATCCAAGAATTTAAAGGAGGTGTAGGCAGGGTAAACACAGAGGAAGCTGTAACAAGTAACAAGTAATAACTAAATTACTGAAAAATAGTGATAAAGAAAAAATGTCAAAGGCAACCAAAGGAACTTACGGAGGAACAAAAATCAGCATATAACTTCAGAGTTCTTGTCAGAAAAGATTTCAAGCCAGAAGACAAAGCAATGACATTATTAATGTACAAAAAGAATAAAGAAAAAGGTGGGGAGAACCCTCTGCCAATCTAGAGTTGTCTACACAGAGAACATATCCCTCAAAAATGAAGGGAAGGCCGGGCGTGGTGGCTCACGCCTGTAATCCTAGCACTCTGGGAGGCCGGGGCGGGAGGATCGCTCAAGGTCAGGAGTTCGAGACCAGCCTGAGCAAGAGCAAGACCCCGTCTCTACTAAAAATAGAAATAAATTATCTGGACAACTAAAAATATATGTATAAAAAATTAGCCTGGCATGGTGGCACATACCTGTAGTCCCAGCTACTCAGGAGGCTGAGGCAGGAGGATTGCTTGAGCCCATGAGTTTGAGGTTGCTGTGAGCTAGGCTGATGCCATGGCACTCTAGCCTGGGCAACAGAGCGAGACTCTGTCTCAAAAAAAAAAAAAAAAAAATGAAGGGAAATAAAGACTTTTTACAAAAGCCCAGAGTATCTGTCACCAGCAGACCTACACTACAAAAAATATTAATGAAAGTTTTTCAGGATGAAGAAAAATGACTCTGGACAAAAATCTGGATTGACATAAAGAAATGAAGAGCCAGAAATGGTAAATAGGTAGCTAAATCTAAAAGACATTTTTCTCATTTATTAAATTTCATTAAAAGATAGTTGACTATTTAAAGTAGAAATAACATCAATACACTGTGGGATCTATAACTTACAGAAGTAAAATGTATGACAGCAATAGCACAAAATATGAAAAGGGAAAATGGAAATTTACAAAATAATACACAATTATTATATATTGTAAGGTTCTTAAATTATATATGAAGAATTATTATTTGACGATAGACTCTGATAAGTTAAAGATACAATTCTTTATCTTAAATAAAACAAATAAAAGTAAATATATGTAAAGAGTTATAGCTAGTGAGCCCATTGTCTAGATAAAATGAATATTTAAAATTAATCAGAAAGAGGACAGAGGCTGGGCAAGGTGGCTCACGCCTGTAATCCTAGCACTCTGGGAGGCTGTGGTGGGAGGATCGTTTGAGCTCAGGAGTTCGAGACCAGCCTGAGCAAGACCCCGTCTCTACTAAAAAAATAGAAAGAAATTATCTGGCCAACTAAAAATATATATAGAAAAAAATTAGCCGGGCATAGTGGCGCATGCCTGTAGTCCCAGCTACTCGGGAGGCTGAGGCAGTAGGATCGCTTAAGCCCAGGAGTTTGAGGTTGCTGTGAGCTAGGCTGATGCCACGGCACTCACTCTAGCCCAGGCAACAAAGTGAGACTCTGTCTCAAAAATAATAATAATAATAATAAAATAATAATAAAATAAAAAAGTAAAATCCAAGAAATGTTTTAATTATACAAATCATACAAATTATAAACATAATACATATATTAAATATATGTTACAATTAAGAAAAGTACCTTAATTATAAAGATATAGTTAAAAGGATGGAAAAAGATATGTCACGTAAACACTAATGATAAGACAGCTTTAGTAGTTACATGAATATCAAAGTAGACTTCAGGCCATGGGATATTACCACAGATAAAGAAGAATAGTTCATTATAATAAAAATGTCAATTTATCAAGAAGATATTGTAATTCTCAGAGTGTATGCACCTAATAACAAAGACTTGAGATACATAAAGCAAAATCTGACATAACTGAAATGCAAAATAAACCCACAATTACAGGTGGAGACTTTAACACCCCTCTGTCAATAATTGATAGAACAAGTAAGCAGAAGATAAAGATGTAGGAGAACTGAACGTCATCCAACTTGACCTAGTTGACATTTAGAGGACAATGCACCGAATAAAAGCAGAATACACATTCTTTTCAAGTGTGTATGAACAAGATAAAACATATTCTAAGTACCATAAACAAAGCTTAATAAATTTAAAAGAATACATACCTACAAATTATGTTCTCTGATCCCACAGAATTGGATTAGAAATAAATAACAGAAAGACATTTAGAAAAATCCCCAAAGATTTTGAGATTAAATGGCACACTTCTAAATAAACAATGGAGCAAAGAAATCACAAGGTAAATTAGAAACTATTTTGTACTGAAAGATGATGAAAACATAACGTATGAGAATTGTGGGGTTGCTGCTAAAGCAATGCTTAGAGGGAAATTTGTAGTTCTAACTGCTTGTATTAGAACAGAGGAGAGTTTTTAAGTTTCCACCTTAGAAAGCTAGAAAAAGAGTTAATTAAACCCAAAGTAGGTAGAAAGAAGGTAATAATAAAGATGAGTACAAATAATTGAAATGAAAGACAGACAAGCAAAGAAGAAAACCAACTAAAAGCTGGTTCTTTGATGAAATGGAGTAAAATCTAGCTAGACTCATTAAGACTAAGAGAGTCTTAATGAGTCTTTAGTCTTAATAAGGGTCTTTAGTCATTAAGGCTAAAAGAGCCAGTCAGTGTCACGAATGAAAGACAGTACATCCTTACCAAATCCTTCAAACACTAAAATATAATAAGAGATTATGAACAACTTTATACCAATAAATTTGACAACTTAGATGAAATGGCAAGTTTACTGAACAAATGGGAGTAGCCCCGAAATATAATCAATAGAGATATGAATTGAAAAGCTATTTGCCCACAGGGACAAAGAGAGGAGTAGAAGACACATAGAAATGGAGGGGGATGATAATGGCTTGGGCAGGCTGAAGGAAATCAGAGCAGGACATGCTAATGAAGGGTCTGAGCTGGGGAGGCCAGGAAAGTCATCACTCTTGACCTAGAATGCTGCCAGCGGACAGCAGGAGCCTTAGTAAACTTGATCAAGGAGAACCGGGAGAGAGTGACCACTGGCAGGGCAGCCCCCTCTATTCCTCACCTTTCCCCACACACCTCAGGGAGAGGAGGTCTTGCCACTGTGTCACTGCACAAGCCCCTGGAGTCTCCATGCAATAGGAATTAGCCAGAGGCCCAAAGGGAGTCACACCTATTCACTGGGCTCAGGTTCGAACACAAGGGAGACAGTGCTGGTTAAGAGCAACCAGCCTGGCCATCTGAACAGAGTGCTGGGGAACTTTTAGAGGGGAGAGAGAGAGAAAGTTGAACACCAGGACTGAAATCACAGCATGTAGAGGCGGAGTTTTGTTGGCAGCTGCCCTTCCGGTGGTCATGGTGCTTCATACATGGCCTGTGTTATTACCATGTTAAATCTCCACCCTTGGGCATGATTTCTAGCATTAAAATGAGGAAAAGCGTTTATGAGCAGTCAACTTTGGGCTTCATCTTGGCAGCACTCAGTTTGTGCTGGCTTTGACTGGGGGCTGGCAGACCCCTGCTCCAATGGTTGCCACGTCCGGTTAAAGAAAACAGGACTGGCGGTGGGCACGCCTGTAATCCTGGCACTCTGGGAGGCCGAATTGGGAGGATCACTTGAGCCCAGGATTTGGAGGCTGCAGTGAGCTATGATGATGCCACTGCACTCCAGCCTGGGGACAGAGTGAGACCCTGTCTAAAAAAAAAAAAAAAAAAAAGCAGAACTGCTTTCTGTTGAAGCTGGGTATTAATCATTTTCAAAGCTTTTGTTCAATATTGTAAGCAGACTTACGCTTTTGCTCAAGACAGGCAGGCAGCCAAAGTCCACCTCATACACTATCTCAATTCTGCCCCTGAGAATGTGGCCAATAAGCAAAATTATACAAACATCAGCAAAAAAGAATTCTTCAGAGTGAACTTCATTACACTTCATTATTAAATCAGTTTTCTACATGGCAACATTAAACCATTTCCAACTTTTTCTGTTTCCCTTTTCCATTTTACTGCAGTTAGTTTCACTTGGATTTGTTCTTTCCCATTTATCTTTCCAGTCGATCTTTGATTCACTGTTGTTTTTTTTGAAATCTGCTATTATGCATTTTCTCTTGGGACCACTATTTCTACCAAGTTCAGCTTTCCCTGTCCAAATACCCTTACAGGTATAAATTTTGTCAAGATGATCTTATTTTCCCATCAATTGTCAGTCAACAATAAATTTTGTTGCAAGCAGTTGAAACCTTCAGCTTTATTTTGAGTGCATTGACCCGGACCTTGTATTTAATTTTTAGCCAATCCATTCCGGAGTCATGGGTGGTTCCAGGAGTCACATCCAGGAGACCCAGCGTCGGGGGAGTGGGCCTGCAGCCGTCCAAATCCCCCAGGCTGGAGGAGTGTGGCCCTAGCCTCTTTGTAACCCAGGAGACCAAACTCCCATGGCCCCCACCTCCCGGCAGCCACAGTCCGCTGAATGGGCCCAGCCCCTGCCATGGGTGTCACTGTCCATCTGCCATTGTGTGGGCCAAGGCCCCACCTTGTCCCTGGGCATCACAGCCAGAGAAGGTGTCATAACTCTGCCCCCCTGTGTCAGAGTCTCAGCCACCATCCCCCATCTCATGCACAGCCTCTCCTTGCCCTAGTGGGGGGAACTGGTGGGCTCCTCCAGCACTGGTTCCAATGTCGTCCTCTCCCCTCTTGTGGCCAGCGTGAGCTATGGACTCAGGTGCCCCAGGCCCCACCACCCTCTCCTGCAGTCACTTACTTGGGCCTCTCCCAGGAGGGTGTTCTCTGAGATCATGGGTCCAGAGGCACGGACTCAAAAGTGAGGGTCCACGGAGGTGCCCAGCTGGGCACCCCTCACACTGCCTCTCAGGGGTGTCTCTGGAGCTGGGTGTGGACCACTTCACGGCCACCTGTGTGGGGCTCTGGACCTGGGCCTCCTCTTGATGGCCATCCTCTTCCTCACAAACAAAGGTGGGGGAGCACCCTGGGCCCCATGCAGGCCCACCCAGACCACACCCCAAGCCCAAGCTACCCCTGTCAGGGAGGACCAGGAATGACCTGGGCAGGCTCCTGCGGGCACAGGCCTGGTCCTTACACCTGGGAGGGGGGTGGCTCATGGCTCTCACTGTACTGTGCTGGGGAGGGCACACTGCGCCCTCCAGAGGCAGTCGTGGCTGCAGGAGCTAATGCATACTGTGGCCTGGGTCTGGATGTTCCAAGTGGGGCTGACCATGAGCCTCATGTGGACCTGGCATCAGTTCCGAGGTACCTGGCCATGGAGGGGAGGGTCCTTACCCCAGCGCTCCTCCCTAAGCCAGCCCAGGTGGGGAGGGGCAGGCCTGCAGGGATGGGGGAAGAGAACAGGCTCAGGCTAGGCCTAGGACACAGAGAACAAACAGGACTGGGGCCTCTAGCACTTGACCCAACCAGAGGACACATTGGATACCAGGCTTTGCTGGACCTCACTCATGTTCCTGCCTGTCGTCCCTTTTGCCATGGCGATCGCCATCAGCTCTGTGCTTCTGATCAAGGAGCAAGTCACTCAGGGTGGAGCTGGGGCATTTCCTCCCACCAGGCCTCCGGGGGTCCTTTTGTTTGACCACTGGTCAGCATCTGGCCACCTTGTGGGTCTCAGACTCCTGCCCAGGGCTGAGCTCCAGGGACAGGATCTCTGACAACACTTGAACCCACGCCCAACTCCACCTGTGGGCAAATGGAAGGGCTGTCAGGCACTGGTCACAGATGGCCCAGAACGCTTTGCTCCTTGCCCTAGGGCACATGACAGCGATCAGGAGAGGACTCTAAAACAGACAGCAAGCACAGGGAAGCAGGAAGAGCCCTCCAAGGTCCCAGTCACAGCCCCAACACTTCCACGGGGCCTAGGACGAGTTGCTCTGTGCCTCAATTTCTCCATCTGTGAAGTGGAAGCAGAGACTGCTGGGAGAGCTCTGCCCAGGGTCAGACACACAGTCCAGCCCCACTGGCTTTTACAGGAGGGGAGCTCACGCCAAGTCTTTGGAGACAAGGAGGGAAGGACATTCAAGGCAGCAGGAACAGCAAGCCAGGGCCATAGACGGTGCGCCCACAGGAAGGCTGAGAGCAGTGAGCAGTTTCCCAGGGAGAGGCCAAGAGTGACACAGGGATGCAGCCTTCAGGGTCCAAGCAGGTGCCAGCATGGTGGGCTGGCTGAGTAGTCCCTGAGCAAACAGTGTTCACCCTCCTCCAGTGCCTTGCCAGCTGTGGGGCCGGTGAGTGACCCCTGAGATCCTCCCCAGCTTGAGTCTAAGGGAGGCGTGGCTTTTGGCCCCAGGTGGACAAAGGCCACCACCCTGCTCAGAGAGGGAAAGGGAAGCCCTCAAGGGTGGGAGAAATATCACAGGTAACACCTGGCTTTGAATCCCGAAGCCTCAGAGCTGAGTTCTGTCTCCCGTGGACACTAGGGGCACCCCTTCCTAACACAACGAGAGAAAGGGTTTGGGGGCGGTCCTGGGGAGGCATCTCAGCCCACCTCCAGGAATCATTCTGTGCTGAGGCCAGTGACGCAGGGCAAGCCCCTGCAGGCAAAGGGCAAGGTCCCCTCCTGCCTCTAATCCTCTTGAGTCAGAGGTCAAGCCTGGCAGCTGGTGGCCAGGACTCGGGTAGGGGGCAGAGGTTGAAGCGCTGGTCTGGGCAGAGGCCTGAGGGAGTGGGTGGGTCAGCCGGGTTGAGGCCAGTGCAAGGCTGGGGCTGGGGCTGAGCCTGGATAGGGGGTCTGGGGAGGGCCAGAGTGGGCCAGAGCCAAGCTGTGCCATGGCCTGGGACAGCACAGGGTCCAAGACTGAGGGGGACCAGACTGGCTCATGTAGGCAGGCCTCCACCTCTTGCTGCCTCAGTTTCTCAATCTGTCAAATGAGGACAGTGAGGCCGGGTGAGCCCTGAGGACAGCAGGTGGAGAGTGGCAGCATGAGGCCCTGGGGAGGAGCTGGAAAGCCCCTGCAAATGAGCCCCCACTGCAGGGGTGCAGGGTGATGTGTTCCCGGGATTCTACCTGGTCTTTTCTCAATTTTCTGTGAGAAGTTAGGCACCAGTTTCATGTTAAAAGCCCATATTTAAGGCCAACATTCAGATGCTGTTTTAGGAATTTATAAATCAAAGTGTCTTTAAGAGTTTAACGCTAACACTGATTCTGCATTGTCTGCAGTTCGTATCATTTTATTTTTACTTACAAATTACATTTTTACAAGGTGGAAAAAGCCTCATTTGTGTTCCTAATTTTAAGAGGCCCTGCCACACCTTTCGGGCAGATTAGCTAATCAGAGCAGGTCCGGGGAGGCCAGTGAATCACCAGCATTCTAAAATCAACCTTCTAAGACCATTTCCAACACAGACCTTCTACAAATGTGGTTTCCTAAACCGTGCCCCTCACAAAGTACCAGTCAAGGATCCTCAAGTCTGCCCATATCCCAGCAATGGGGACAAACCTAGGCAGAAACTCGACTCTGTGATGACAGGACATAAAGCAGGTGTAGGTATAAACCAGAGGTAACCTCTGACCTAACAGGGGCCGGAGCCGGGCACGGCAGGAAGCCCCACTCCCATTTTCTAGTCAAGATTGAGTCAAATAAAGTCTATGGCAAAGAGAGAAACGGCCAAATCCCTAATGGATCCCTATCCCCTCCAGCCACCGGGCAAACCGGAAAGGGAAGCGGCCAGCCTGGTGCGGACCCATGGGCTGAGCAGAGGAGGTGCGGCACGTGTGGGCTTAGGAACCCGAGAGAAATGCTCTGTACGCGGGCTAATCTCTTAACATCCGAATGGACTCGACACTTCCCAGTAACCCTAATTCCTGTGGGGAGCTCGGAAGAAGGGCTGAAGAAATCTCGAGATGCTTTGAGGAAAGCACCTCCCTGAAGAGAAGACCCAGGGAAGCGCTCCGCCCGGATACCACAGGGTTCACACGGACGGGTGGGGAGGGGCTTGCTCGAGGCTGGAGAGGAACCATGAAGCCTCTCCTTATATGGGGGGCAAGCGGATAAGAGCCCATTGGCGGATGAAAGGCGAAGGGCACTAAGTCCCCAGCACGAGGAGAGTTGGGGCCGCTCAGGCTGTTGCTTGAGGCTGTTAGATTCAGAACCAAGTCCAGAATCGTCCTCCTGAAGCAGAAGTCCAGCGGGTCTAAGGCCCTACCCCTGGGGGCGCATCCTAAGAGGGAAGGAGTTGTGGGGAGCAGCTGGGCGTTGTCCAAGCAACGGAGTGGGGCTGGGGGAGGGCGACTAAGTTCTGTCTCCATAGAGACTGTGCGCGCTGAGCATCAACATTACTAATGTTGGGTGCACCCCGACGGAGCCCACGAGTAAAGGTTGGCGATGCTGCCCTGACCCCCAAGACCCTATACCCTTGATTCTGCCTCTCCCAAACCTCCTTACCCTAAGACGCGTCCCACCCCTGGACCTGGAGTATTTGGGCTGGGAAAGAGGAAGGACTAAGCTGGGGGAGCGGGAGGGGTCGTTGCCCTCACGAGTCCCGGTGCCCCAGGCCCCAATCCATGGCGCCCAAGAAGAAACGCGGGACGAGCGTTGGGCGCCGCGAGGGTGTCGAGCCGCCGCTGTCGGAGCGTGCGCAGTACCTGCAGCGCGAATATGCGGCGCTCTCGGAGGAGCTGGACGCCTGCGAGGACCGCGTGGACAAGGTGCTGCGGGAGAACACCTTCCTGGACCGCGAGGCAGAGCGCTTGCGCGAGGAGAACCGGCTCTACGCCAGCTATGTGAGCACGCGCGCCCAGCGCTGCGCCAACGCCATCGTCCGGCTGGACCAGCAGAACCGGGTGGACCTGGCGCAGATTCATGGGCAGCGTGCGGAGTTGGCGTCGCTCTACCACGGGCGCGAGGACGGGGTGCGCGCGCAGCTGTTGGAGATGGAGGCACGCGCGGCGCAGATGGCACAGCAGGTGCAGGAGCTGCAGCCCTTCAAGGCCAGTGCGCGCTCCCGCGGACAGGGTGGGACGGCGCGGGCGGCGGGGCCCATGGGGTCGCCCCGAGTCCTGCGTTGACCCGCGCCCCCTCCCCCTGACCCGCAGGAGCTACAGGTGGAGCAGCTGGCTCGGATCCGGGCGCTGGAGCGCGAGCTGCTGCACATGCGCGTGGAGCACACGCAGCTGCTCCACCGTGTGAAGCGGCGCTTCCTGGAGGACAAGGCAGCTTTCGAGCGCGAGGCGCGTCAGCATGTGCAGTCCCTGGTGCGGCGCGCGGAGCGAGAGGCGGCGCGCGCGCTCATCGCGCACACTCAGGCCATCAAGGTGGACAACGGGCGCCTTCGGCAGGAGCTGCTACGGCTGCTCCGCCGGGCCCAGCTGCTGCACCACACGCGGCGCCAGCTGCTGGAACAGCGCGAACAGCTGCGGCGCGAGCACGAGTACTCGCGGGATTTGGTGCGCGTGCACGGCTGGCTGCGCAGGGGCCCTGGTGGCCCGCTGCTCTGGCAGCCGCCGGACTCCCCGCAGCCCGCTTCGCGCCCGGGTTCGTTAGCCGCCCCCACAGGCTCGGCGCGCGCTTCTTCCCAGGCCGGGTCTGTGGTCCCGTCGCGCGCGGCTTCCCGGGCTCGGTCTGTGGTCCAGTCCCGCACGGCCTCCGGGGCCCCATCTGTGTCCTGGTCGCGCACAGCCTCTCGGGTCCCATCTGTGATTACTTCGCGCATGGCCTCCAGGGAGGCACCTATGGTTTTGTCGCGCATGGCCTCCCAGGTCCCATCCTTGGTTCCATTGCACGTGGGCTCCAGGATGCCATCGCTGGCCACTTCCAAGGCGGGCTCCCGGGTCCCATCCCTGACCCTGTCGCGCGGAAGCTCCCGTACCCTGTCGGTGGGGCAGTCAGGCGAGGGCTCTAGGATGTCTTCTCAGTCCTCTTTGCGTGTGGCCTCGCAGGATACCCTCCCCTCCGCGAAGTCTGTCCCCAAGACTCCCTTGGGTCTGTCCCGTGATCGGGTTCTTACTTCACAGTCAGAGGAAGGCGTGAACACTGACACTGCCGCAGAAGCCTCCTCGGGGAGTGCCTGAAACTACAGAGAGGAAGGCCAAGGAGGCTCGGGTGGGCGAGGCTGGTGCAGAACGCTTACAAGGTGGCTGCAATTGTTAATAAAGATGTGACCTAGCTTGTCCAGTCTTCAGGGGCCCCTCATTCATGTTTCCAGTTAGCAAGAAGGGAGCTTGCTGCCTCCTTTCCCCGTGTGTCCTCTGGGACTGTCAGTGCTGGCAAGACAGCAGCCCCCAGCCTGAGCCTGCAGGGGTAGGGGACGCTGGCAACTCTGGCGGCCTGTCCTTGAGGAACTGAAGTTTGGCAGCAGAGATAGGTAGCATAGGAGGAGCTGCTGTGTCCCACAGGGCCAGGTAGTACACATGGGTTTTGTTCTCGGTGCCTCAGGGAGGCTTTACGTTTAAACTACTGAGAGTTTGGGGGTAATTTTTGTATTCAGATTTCCGACTTAGGGAAAGTTGCAGGAATAACACAGGGAACTCCCACATGCTACTTATCCACATGCACTAACAGCTTACATTTCACCCTGTGTGTTTTGTCTGTGTACATGTGCATTATATTTCTAGGCCCTTTGAGACTGATTAGGTTGGAGCTATTGTGCCCCTTACCGCCTACTTCAGTGTGTATTTCCTGATCAGAAGGACAGTTTCCTTTGTTACTACAGTACCATGACCAAAATCAGGAAATCTGCTATGGAGAAAATATTCTTACCATAGCTCTCAAGCCACTGTGCAGGAGACCAGATGGAAAGCCAAGAGAGCCAGGGCTATGGCCTAGTGGGGCTGCTGCTGGAGCACTTGTTTGAGATCGATGGCAATGTCCAGTTCAGAAGCAGGGCTTGCTGCTCTGAAGCCAGCAGGAGGGCACCTTATCCCTGTCACAGTAGCAGCTCAGTGCGGCTGAGCTATGTGGCAGCCCTGAATGGCCTACATTATGTCCCAGTCGGTCTCAAGGCAGCCCAGGGCCAATGGCCCAGAAGCTGGTGGCTAGAGCTCTTCCTTTGTCCCCATGTGTTCCCTGGTAGAGTCACAGCGTCAGACCAGCTGACCCTGCCAGCAATGTAGTGGGCATGTCGGTGGTGATGCACCCCAGGGGGTGCAGGGGCCTTGAGGTGGAGGACATGGACCTAGACACAGTCCCTGGCCCCGAGATGGCAGCCTTTATCACACACTTGGCGATGGAGCAGGCCAGGAAGGTCAAGAACTCCCAGGAGCAGAAGTCCTTTTTTACCATATACTGGATCTACATCATTCCCAGCATCCTGTCCCTCATGATGTTAGGAATGCTAGACACAACACTGATCAGCTGCCAGGAGGGCAGACCCATAGGGGAATTTTAGTGGTGCATCACCGTGTCTGTAACAAATGCCAAAGGGCTGGGCTCTATTTGTAGAATTAGGGGACAAAACTGAATCCGGAAAATAGTGGGACTAGATGTGTATTTGTCCAGGGGGAGCTTCCCTAAAGAATGAAGTAGATGCTCACTGTCAGCTTCACTAAGAAGTTGCCATGGAAGGTGAACAAGGATGTGGCCCAGAATACTTCATGGTGTTTCTGTTGAGATCTCTCTCCACCCAATTTATAAGTCATCTGACCCTTGCTTCCTCTCCCTTGAGTCGTATGTCCAGGCGAGAGACTTCAGGCCCCTTTAGGAAGTTTCGAGCTCAGGCATGACAGGGTATAGGCTGCAGCCAGCTGGGCTGCTGGACAGACACGGAGGAGCATGTCCTGTGGTGCAAAGATGCCCATGGCTGGAGTGAGGGCTGCTGCTTCCACGAGCGTCTGTTCAACAGATGTTGAAATTAAACTACCTGTTTGCTTTTTATTTTATTTTATTTTATTTATTTATTATTTTGAGACAGAGTCTCACTCTATTGCCCCAGCTAGAGTGCCATGGCATCAGCCTAGCTCACAGCAACCTCAAACTCCTGGGCTCAAGCAATCCTCCTACCTCAGCCTCCCGAGTAGCTGGGACTACAGGCATGCGCCACCATGCCTGGCTCATTTTTTCTATATATTTTTAGTTGTCCAGCTAATTTCTATTTTTAGTAGAGATGGGGGTCTCACTGTCACTCAGGCTGATCTCGAACTCCTGACCTCGAGCAATCCTCCCACCTCGGCCTCCCAGAGTGCTGGGATTATAGGCATGAGCCACTGTGCCCAGCCTGCTTTTTATTTTTTTAAAGAGAAAGAGTCTTGCTCTGTCACCCAGGCTGGAGTGCAGTGGTGTCATCATAGCTCACTGCAGCCTCCAACTCCTAGGCTCAAGGGATCCTCCTGCCTCAGCCTCCTGAGTAGCTGAGACCATAGGCACATGCCACTATGCCTGGCTGATTTTTTTTTTTTTATTTTACTTTTTAAGAGATAGGATCTTGCTGTGTTGCCCAGACTTGTCTTGAACTTCTGGCCTCATGTGACCCTCCTGCCTTGGCCTCCCAAAGTGCTGGGATTACAGGCATAAGCTACTGTGATTTTTAAAAAATTTGTTTCCTCTCCTCTTTTCGTGGAGTTTTGTCATACACAGATTTTTCCACACAGCCCTGACTGTGAAAAGGTACTGAGGGTATCATGGACACACCAAGGACAGAGCAGGCTGGGGGCCCTGGCATAGTCGGCAAGATCCAGGAGACCAAACAGTGAGTCATGAGGATGTATCTGCGGGGGGGATTCCCGGGGTGGTCACCTGTGGGGGCGTGAGGAACCCATCAGAGCAAGGTGCTCACGGATCTTTGTTCGGGCATTGAGTCTCAGTCTCACCTTCCCCTCTTCAGACTTTCTAGGAACAAAACCCAAATCTAAGCCCAAGAGGTAAACTTAACTCTCAGACCACAGGGCAACCACAAAGAGAACGAACATCTTAGGGGCCCCTGGAGGGAGGGAGGGGTCCCGTCCAGGCGGAGGTGTTGCCCTGTGTCTTCAGCCCTCCCTCTCCTGAGAGCTGCGTGTTAGGCCTGGTGACACGCCTTCCCTTGGGTGTCCCACGGGCATCTACAGTTAACATGGCCCACGAGAGAGTCATCACCTCCCTGCCCACCCCTCACTCCTCTCTCCCCGCCTTGGTGAGAAGCACCACTGAGTTGCCCCCATGGGTCAGGGAATGGGCGGGCTCCCTGCTCTCCCCTCTCCCATGCTCTGCAAGTCCATCTCTGCACAGATTTGACCCCTCTCGAGTCCTCCTCTCCTCCTACCCCACAGTCTTGGCCAGAGCTACCATTAGCTCCTGCCTGAGGCCCTGTTAAGCATCGTGACCACCTCCTGGCCTCCCAGCTCCCTTCTCAAGCCAGCCTCTACATGGCAGGTGTGGTGAAAGTCATGCAACATACTTCCCGTTATTTCACTGCTCTGCCCAAAGCTCACAGTCTCCCCTGAACTTCCAGATGAAGTTCAAACTCCCCAACTCATCTGCAGAGCAAGTATGGATTGGGCAGGTCCTGGCCCCAACTGTCAGACCCAGGCTGCCTGCACGGAGCATCATCTGGAATCCATGGCTTCATCCCCCCTCATGCCAACCACCACCGCCCACTCCACTGTTAGGGCCTAAACCAGAGTTTGCAAACTGGCAGTGCCCAGGTCTGTTTGCTTGGCTTTCCCAGTGTTGGCCCAGTGTTTCTTTCTTTCTTTCTTTTTTCTTTTTGAGGCAGAGTCTCACTCTGTTGCCTAGGCTAGAGTGCCGTGGCGTCAGCTTAGCTCACAGCAACCTCAAACTCCTGGGCTCAAGCAATCCTCCTGCCTCAGCCTCCTGCGTAGTTGGGACTACAGGCATGCACCACCATGCCCAGCTAATTTTTTCCATATATTTTTAGTTGTCCAGCTAATTTCTTTCTATTTTTTAGTAGAGATGGGCTCTTGCTCTTGCTCAGTCTGGTCTCGAACTCCTGAGCTCAAACAATCCACCACCTGCCTTGGCTTCCCAGAATGCTAGGATTACAGGCGTGAGCCACTGTGCCCAGCCAGGCCCAGTGTTTCAAAGTCAGGAAGATGCCACCTGAATTCCTGGGTCCCAGGCATCTCCTGAAAACTTGGAAGACCTGGCAACACTAGGCTAGCTTTCCTTCACAGCAGCAATTGCATGGAGCTGAGTTCTACTTCCCTTTAGAGCCATCAAAGCACTTTCCAGTTGGCCACAGTCTTCACCACTCCATATTGGCTCACACCCAGCCTGCTCTTCTCGCATAGCTCGTGTGCATGGGCCCTGTGGATTTTAGTTCCTGCTCCCTCGCCCCATGTACAGTTTCTCCAGTGCACTCGACTGTTCTTGTCCTGAGGTCTGTGCGCTGCTGATGCCTCCTCCTGGAATGCCCTTTTCACCCTGTCTGAGTGGCAAACACTCCCTCTTACAAGACTTCACTCCAGTGCTCTGGCTGCATCTTGACAGAATGGACCACAGCCTTCTGTGCCCTCCTGGTACTCAGTACAGACCTCTTTCCAGGCATCCTGTGCACCAAATCGTCCTTATTTATTGATACTTCCATCTCTCCCACTAGAACGTGAGCCCACGCCACATCTCTAGGGCACAGCACACTCACTCCCTCAGCAGAGAGGCCCTCGGGAAGTCGCTGATGGGTGGATGGGCAGGTGCTAATAGTAACAAGACAACGGCAGCAACAGGACCAGGCAATGTGCCGGGCTCCAGGCTAAGCATGTTCCCTGTGCTCTCACTGAACACGCAACAGAACTCCACGTGGGCTGTTACCACCCAATTTACAGGTGGAGAGACTGGAGCCAGGGTGGAGGCTCCAGAACTGCCTGTTCACCCCCTGCCCCAAGCAGTAATCTCCTTGCCCCTCTGTCAGGCTCCAGGTCCTTCTCTCTTCCCACCTGACAGGTCACTGCCCAGAGAGGCCAGGCTGGGAGAAAAGTTGGCGATGGCTCTGGGAACCAGCGCTGGGCCCTCAGCTTGTCAGCAAGTAGCAGGAAAGACCTGAGGACTCCACCGTCCCAGGTGGCTCCGGGCACAGGGACATCTGATCAGCACCAGCACTGGGATGCTGTTTCCCACAGAGGAGATCAGGGTTCAAACCCGGGCTCTGCCACTTGTGAGCTGTGTGAGGCCCCGGGTGAGACATCCCAGCTCTGTGAGCCTCAGTCTCCTCATTTGTAAAATGGGGGTGATACCAGACCCACCTCCAGAGCCAGCGTATATGCGAAGGAGACAATGTGTGACAAGTGCCTGGCTTGTGTTTAATAGATGGTGGCAGTGACTCTTAGCAGAGTCTTTGGGCGCAGCTGCCATCAGCACCATCTAACTCTGGGAGCTCCGCCCCTGGCCGGCAGGAGGGGGGAAGAGCCGGATTCAGGCCCTGTGCTGGCCTTTACGGTGAGATCGGGTGGACGGCACGTTGCATCCTCCTGGTTACTGTATTGGGCAGAAGGCCCGGTTTCCTTTCCTCAGTTCCCGCTGGAAGTCGGTCTGAACCCTGTGGGTGAATACGAGTGCATGGGGGGTACGAGTATACACGTGTGTGAGCCCTGGGGACGTGTGTCTGTGTGTGTCTGTGCTAGGCAAACGCGTCTAGTCTTCCATCAGTTTGGAACACTAATGCACACGTACGCGTGTGTTTGTACAGACCTGCTTATGTGTAAGACCTTGCCCCAGGTACCCACCCCAACGCCTCCCTGACAGCTTGGACTATGTCTGCCTCAGTCACTGCTATGTCCCCAGGGCCTGGCACAACGTAGGTGCTCAATAAATATAAGTGCAATGAAAGAGTCTACACACACACACACACACACACCCCTCTGCTGTTCCCATAAGTCTTTGTGTTAAAAAATACTTAATTTGGTAATTCAGGGGTGAATCTCATACTGTTTTTGATGTTCTGTCTTTCTCAACTTCACCCAAAGACAAGATGCGATGCTGGCTTGGCCGCTGGTGGAGGAAGAGGAGGAGCCCTGCACCCAAGTCTGCCAGGCCTGAGCCTGGCTTGCCCACATACTGGCTGTGTGACACTGGCCAGACGCCTCACCTCTCTGATCTCCTAATGAGAGGATCGAATAAGCCTGGGCAGGGGAGAGCCCAGCACAGAGGCTGAAAGGGTGGGCAAATCTGGATAGGGAGTTGTCTGTTCAGCTAACTTTCACCTGAGAGTCCCCACAGGTGCCAGTGGGATTCTAAATCCCCCAGGTGAATCCGGGCTCTGGGCTCTCACACTCACTGTCTCCTTGGGGCTCTCAGCTCACGCTCTGAGGAGGGAACCCCACAAGAAAACAAGATCAGAAACAACGTCATGGGACTTATATTTTCCAAGTCCCAGAGTGGTGGCCAGGGATTCAGATCTGGCTGAAAGAGTGTTTAACACTTACTGTTCTAGTAAGGAGATTTCTCAAAGAACTAAAAATAGAACAACCATTCGGATCCAGCCATCCCACCACTGGGTATCTACCCAAAGGAAAAGGAATCATTGCATCAAAACGATACCTGCACTCACTCATATGTTTGTCACAGCACTAGTCACAATAGCAAAGATTTGGAATCAGCCTAATTGCCCATCAATGGAAGATTGGTAAAGAAAACGTGGTGCGTATACACCATGGAATACTACTCAGTGAGAAAAAGGAATGAAATCCTGTCTGTGGCAACATGGATGGAACTGGAGGCCGTTATCTTAAGTGAAATAACTCATAACTCAGAAACAGAAAGTCAAATGCTGCATGTTCTCACGTATAAGTGGGAGCTACATAGTGGGTACACGGGGACACAGAGCGTGCGACAATAGACACTGGAGACTCGGAAGGGCAGGAGGGTGGGGGGGTGAGGGGTGAGAAATTACTTAATGGGTACAGTGCAGGCTGTTTGGGTGACGGCCACACTAACAGCCCAGGCTTCATCACTACACAACACATCCATGTAATGACACTGGATTTGTGCCCCTAAATCTATATGAAAAAGAATTTACTCTTTGAACCAATCCCAGTGTTTAGAAACTGAGGGATTTCATGCAAAAGTCGGGCTTTCTGGCTCCTCTGAGGAGGGCTGCCTCTCTGGGCCACATGCTAGCAGGACAGTGAGGGCAGGAGCCAGGGCTTCTGTCCCTTCTAGACCCACAAATGGTCCCCAGTCCCACCTGTATGGCCCCCCATGGGTTCTCCAGTCTGCAGCCCCTGCTCTGGTGTCTGGTGCTGTGACCCGCAAAGCCCAGGTGGGCCCCCCTTTGAGGAGACAAATCTCCCAGGCCTGGCTGGGCTTCCTCCCCTCTCCCTGCCCTTCGCTCAATCCAGAAATATAACCTGGGAATTCTGGAGGCAGAAGGTCACGCTTGTTCCCCTGCGAAATCAAGCGTGAGAAGATCCAATCAGACTCTGGACAAAGTTCCAGTTGGGCCCTGCTCCAGGGTCTCTTTGCAATTTCCCCTGCCTGCGGTTCTGGGGGACTGGAGCAGCCAGCACCCTGGGGACACCCCTGTCATTTGAAAAGGGACTTAATAAAGGGGCACTTTAAAAAGGTGTGGGCAGGAGCAGGGAAACCTCAAAGGACGGGGCAGCTCCCCACGGCAAGCAAAAGCAGGGACTCCTTCACTACCACCCTAGTCCCGAAGGGTGTGGGAAGAGGGGACGGTTTCCAGAGACAGCTGTGTGGAGATGACTCCTGACAGGACCTGTCACCTGTGGTCCAGGCATGCAGCCAGCCCAGGTGACCCTGAGGGAGGGAGTAGGGAGACTAAGTACACTAACATCTCTCCCCCTCACTCTATATCCTGCCAGGGCTCCCCACTGGCCAGACCTAAGAGAAGCCAGAGGGTAAGGGAGTCCAGTGACGCAGCCATACAGGCCACCTCCCTGGACACACAGCAGGCTGGAGCAGGGTGTTGGGCAGATCTTCGGGGCAAATGCCTGACATCTGGCACAACGGCCCTGCCTCCCTGTGCCCCGCTCACCCATGGGGGCCACACTCTTAGACCCCAAGCCAGGGCTAACCAAGCCCTGCAAAGTGTCGGGAGGCTTAGTTCCACCCCAACGGCTGTAAGTCAGCACTGGGCACCCGGCACAGACCCTTCCCCCGCCTCCCTGTGCTGCTCAGGTGGCCTGAGCCTGAGTTTTCTGCTCTGTCCTCCAGCGCCCACCTCCCACCTGGAGCCCAGTCCGACACCCCCAGCTCCCTGGACCGGGTGTCCGTCAAAGGAAGAGGTCAGCACCTTGGTCAGCCAGGCTGCTCTGAGCGGTCCGTCCCCGGAGCGAGGCCCAGCTGCACCACCCGCCACGCCCGCCAGGTGTCGCCGCGAGCGCGCTGGAGAGGCCGCGGCGCCCGCACACTGGGCGCTCGGACGCCCCATGGCTGCGCTGCGCGGGCAACCCGGCCTCTGCCCACTCGGGGGCCGGGCTGACAACGGGATCCCAGAGAAGGCTGCGCGCACCCTCGAATCGACATGGGTGGGCAGGAATAGGCTGAGCCAGTTACACCCGCTCGGCCAGCAGCTCCGCGGAAGGGGGCGCGCTCCCCTGAAGCTGGACTCAGAAGCCTGGGTTGGGGAATCAGGTGTGCCCGATCCGGAAGGCGCCAGGCCAGCAGGCCAAGGCACGAGGGCTCTGGGCCCAGTCTGATACCCTCCACCCAAGGGCAGCCTCTGGACGCCCAATCACCCTGCGATGCTCCTTGGTGGCGGGTGGGTGCGAGGGGGCTCCCACCTACCCCCGACCCGCTCTGCGCCCCACCTCCCGCGGCATCAGCACAGCCCGGCCCGCGCGCTGCCCGGTTGCCAGCGGGGACTCCGAACAGGAAAGCATTGCGCTGCGTGGGCCACCTCTTTCTCAGCCTGGGCATGGCCTACCTCCGGATACGGTACCGGCCCTCTGTGTGCCCTCCCCATGTGTCCAGGCAAAGTTGGCACGGCCGCCTGCCAGCTGCTGCCGGCCACCAACTTGCTAAGCCTCTCCCAGAGGCCCGATGGGTGCAAAAAGGCATCCCGCAGGCGGACGCCCGAGAAGACTCTGGCAGGGGCACCAGCCATCCCGAGAACACGTGAATGTGGAAGCCCCCAGAATGTGAGACAGCCAGCAGGAACGCTCCAGCCTGGGGGACTCTGAGAGGGCCAGCTGCTGGCAAGGGTCAGCCTATCCCAAGGACCCTTCAGACCGGGCCTAGGGACGCCAGGAACACCAAGCTAGGACCACAGTCGCGTCCTTCCCTCCGGTCTGTGCCCCCCCCTCCCACTACAACTGTCCCAGTTGGCCAGAGAAGGATCTCTGGGAGTCTGAGGGTCCCTGGAAAGTGGGTGGTGCTAGATGTCTGAGAACCAGTTTATGCTTTTCCCAGCTAACGTCGTTCCCTCAGAGTACCTGTTCCCTGTTTGCACAGACCTATCCCGCCTGCCACCTGGGGACTGTGCAGTCTCTAGGAGTGGCAGTATCCATGCCTCCGTGTGCAGAGTTCCTCTCTGGGTCTGCAAACTGAGCTCCCTGGGAGTGGCTCAGGAACTTGGGCAGGACACACTGGGGTTGATACACAGGCCACTGTCCACAAAGTCTCAGCTGGGCAGACTCAAAGGCCAGGATGACATGATATTGGGCTGCCAGGATCATCTGGGGACACCTTCACTCACATGTCTGGCATGGCACTGGATGACCCCAATGCTGAACTCAGCTGGGACTGTGCACTGGAGCACTGACACATGGCCCCTACCTGTGCCTGGGCACAGGTGCATGCGGCAGAGCCTGGCTCTTCCACCTCTCACTCCTGCTAGCTGAGTGCCTTCCCCAGGTCTCAACCTTTGCGAGCCTCAGTTTCCAGATACGTGAAATGGACATGATGATTCCTGTCCCACAGGGTTGTTTAGAAAGTTTGAATGAACTGATGTGTGTGGCAGGACCCGCCATGCTGCCTTGGTACATGGTAGGGATGCCCCAAAAGTCCACTGATGCATTGTATGCATATTTGGGGACACCTATGTACTAGGTACTCAGCCTGAGTCACATCTTTGAAGTGCCACAATCCATTCATTCAGGAGCCCTTTAGTGGACCAGTGGTCAGCCTCCCTGCCCTCAAAGAGCTCATAGTCTCATGAGGAAGGCAGGTGATACACAAGTGAGCACTCAAGTTAAATACAACACTGACATTGAAACATTTTGGAAGACCACGAATAACCAAGAGTATTAAGGAAACAGAACAGAGACTGTGACCGAAAGTTATTAGGGTGGGGAGGGGAGGGAGGTGCCCTTAGCTAGGATGGTCAGGGAGGTGACCCTTAAGGTCATGTGAATGACAGCAAGAAGCCAACCTGGTGATGATGAGGGCTGAGGGAGCTTCCAGGGACAGGGCCAGCCAGGACAAAGGGCCTACGGCTGGGAGAAGGCTGCTGTGTGGCGGGAGCCCAGGGAAACAGGGCAGGAGCAGTCAGGTGTGCACTTGGAGGGGAGTGGGTCCATGTCACCTCCGGGTGCCATTGAGACAGGGGAGCCCTGCCCTGACAAATCCCAATTCCAGAACAGCTTCCCGCAGTGGAGCCCCAGGGTGAGGTGCCTGCCCCGTGGCTGGCAGTGGCCCCCAGTAAGCGGAAGCTCCTGTTATTATAACCAAAGTGAGGCATTAGGGGAGGGGTCTTCTCTTTAAAATTTCCCTTGATGAACTTTTGGGGGTATCTTGACATTAGAAATGGCACCACCAGCAGGCCAGATGCCCAGGAGTGACGCTGATGCCTCCCTTTCCCTTGCACATTCTGCACCCCTCCCTGACACCTCCCTGTCCGGCAGGCCACCAGCTCTACCTATGGCCATCCTCACTACTGCCACCAGGCCAAGCCACCACCACCTCTAGTCTGCCCGCTCCCCTGCTCCTGCTCTGGCACCCAGTCCTTTCCCACATGGAGCAGGGGCCATCGGACCATGTGGGTGTCCTGCTGACAGCCCTTCAGGGATGCTGCCGATGCACCTGAGAACGTTCCAGCCCTGAGCCCTCTCCTCTCCCTGGGCCCTCCCCCTTCTAAAGCCCACATTTCACATCAGCCTGCATGGCCTCTTTGTGGGAATGACCAGCTAACAACTACCTCTTGGGGTGAGGATCAGGGCTGTGGTCTTTGGCTTTTGGAGCTCTGGCCCTCCAGTCCTGACTTTGACCAACAGGACCCACAACCTGACCTTGAAGAGACTCCCAGAAACTCCACCCGACACTTCTGCTTACATCTCATTGGTCAGAACTTAGTCACATGGCCATACCTAGCTGCACGGGATGCTGGGAAACATTGTCTT
This sequence comes from Lemur catta, assembly GCF_020740605.2. Taxonomy (NCBI): domain Eukaryota; kingdom Metazoa; phylum Chordata; class Mammalia; order Primates; family Lemuridae; genus Lemur; species Lemur catta. The sequence goes on from NC_059136.1 coordinate 23,534,110, forward strand.
TTGGTCAGAGCAGTGGTGAAAGCAGCTAAGGCTCTGGGAGTGAGGAGGAAGGGCTCTCCACCCCATGCTGAGACTCAAAGGCTCACATTCAACCCCTGCCTCACCCTCCAGTCAGGTCCCCAGCTCTGCCTGTGCTTGATGGCCCTGTCTCCCTGAGTGTTCTGGTTTTCCTGCATTGACCTGAGGAGCAGGCCAGGGGCGTGCAGTGGGCAGGGCCCCCTCGGGTGCTAGAAACTGACATCCAGTTCAGGGCATGTCAGGTGAAAGGGGGAGTTTATGGAGGCCTGAGGAACTGGGAAGCCAGGGGATGGTCTGGACAGAGGCAGCACTGGCTTCCAGCAACCCCAGGGCCACCTCTCAGAGCAGCAGTGTGGCCGTTGCAGGTCCAGGGCTACTTCCAGGTTCAAGTCCCCCAGAAAGAGCCTTGGCCTTTCCCCAGCGGCACTTGCAAAAGTCCTGAGGTTCACTTTGATTGGATCAGCTAATGGGGCTTGACTTTTGGTGGTGTGTCTATCCCAAACGTATCACAGTGGCCAGCAACTGTGCCTTTGCTGGCCTAGGCTGGCAGCCCCACCCAGGCCATCTCTCAGGAGAAAGGACTGGTCACAAGATACGGGCTGGGCTTCAGGCCAGGTGTTCCCACCCCCTCTGCCTGAAGATGGGAACCCCTCTGAGACCTCCAGCCGAGGGTTCTGCAGGGCTTCTCAAACTTTAGTGTGTACATGGATCACCTGGGGAGTGTGTGGAAATGCAGCTTCCGATTCCGTGTGCAGGGCTGGGGCAGCACCGGAGAGTCTGCGTTTCCAATCAGTTCCCAGGTGATGCAGATGCTGCGGCTCCAGGAACCACACTTTGAGCACCCAGGATTCTAACTGGTGCTGTCCAATTCAAATATTATATAATACAAGCCACACATGTAATATAACATTTCCTAGATGCCACATCAAAAAGGTAAAAATTAATAAGGTATTTTATTTAATCTAATTTATCCCAAACAGTATCATTTCAATAGGTAATAAATATAAAATGCTGACATATTTTACATTTTTTCTGTAATAAATCTTTGAAATTTGGCTTTTGTTTTACACTTACAGCCACGTCACAGTTCAGACTAGCGACATCCCAAGCACCCATGTGCCTCAGATAGCCCCACAGCAGCCCTGAGATGGTTTCTGTGGTTGTGGTTGAGATGGGAGCCTGGTGCTCTGTCCACAAGAGGCTCACGGCTCACTGGCGGTGGCCGTGTCTGGGCTGGTGTGGGCAGGTCTCTCTGCTCAGGAGCCCACCCGCAGTCCAGAACGCAAGGGAGGGGAAATGTAGCTGCTCCACCTACCCTTGTTAGCTGGTCTCCAAGTCTCTTGGGGGTTTTTCTCCTTCTAGTTCTCCTCTGCAACTTCTTCCTGTGGAGTCTCCTGTAGTTTCAGGCACCCTTCCTTCGGACCCTCGTCTGATCTATGTTTGTCTGCCTGTTTTTTGTTTTTTTTTTTTCACTTTCTTCTAAAAATAGGCAAGGCTATTGTGCCCGATCCTGGGAGGGGAGCCTCGTGTGCTGCTGTAAACCAGGTTCGAAGCCTGCAGCAGCCTCCCTGGGAGAAACTGATCAGCAATAATGTCAGAGGGAATGGAGTCACCTCTAGGAGTCCCTTCTAACACCTGTGTCTGTGCCCATAGGCTATTGCTCCTGCTGTGCGTGGCAAGCAGCAAAGTCTTTTTAGGTTGGGCTGCAACAACGGCAGTGGTCAGCAACCAGTCCAGTTTTTGTTTATGTGGCTACCTACCCTTGTCCAGTGGGAGTGGGAGGCCATGGGACGTGCTGCCTGTGACATCACAGAATCAGAGTGACTGGACAAAATCACTTCAGGAGGACAATTCTATGAGACACTATTGGCATCTACCTCCACCTCAATCCTTCCCACCTGCCAACTGTAAAGGGAACTAAAAGACATGTCTTTGCATTAGTAAGGCAACACATTAACATCACCTGCATCTAACACACATCAGTTTGGGTGGGTTAACATGGATGATAGCTGGACATGGGATATTACACTGAAAGGCCCCTCAATACATAGAAAGACACAATTATATCACAGTATCACAGAGTCCTCCACTGTCCCCCGCTGATGGGCTGGCTGCCCCATCAGCATGCACCTACACTGACAAGCCTATGGGAGTTCAAATGGGCAGGGAGACATCAGTCCCTAAAAACTGGGAGTTTATCCTACACCTTTAGGGCTGGTTAGTTATGTGGTGCACACTTGTTGGACTGGGAGGTGTACAATGGGGTGGCCTTTCTTGCCAAGGATTATACACACAGCCCCACCCATGGTGCCCCATAATGTAAAGTGCCTGAGAGCCCATTTCCCCAGGTCTTTAGCCTGGTGGGAATGGTCCTTAAGCATTAGTTCCTGGGGCAGGAGCATTAGATGCTCTTACTCAAGTCACAGTTCTTGCTCAGTTCACAGCCAAAGCATTAAATCATACAAAGGAAGGTGTGCCATCACTAAATCAAAAACTGCACAAATAAGGAAAGTGGTCTTACAAAATAGAATGGATCTGGGCATGCTCACTGCAGCTCAAGGAGGAACTTGCACCTTAATAAGAGCCACCTGTTAAGCACACAGTGCAGATAATGTTACTGATGGTTTAAATCATTTAAGTGCCCAAATCAATAATACAGAAAAATTAGGAGTCTTTGATTCTTTTTCTGAATGGTTGTATTCTTTGCTTATGCATTGGAGTCATGTTTTACTAATTAGCATAGTAACATAATTAGCATTTGTTTTTGTTGTTGTTGCATATACTGTGGGTGTGGATTATATGCAAAAGCCACTGCCATGAGATACAAGCCACAGTAAAAATTGTAGCTGTTGTATCCCCTGGTCCCTGCTCAGGATCAATGTGGAAGATGAACAGAAAGGATGTAAGAGCTGGAGAATGGGGTGGATTGAGGAAAGAATACAAGTTCCCACCACTGGCTTTAAGAGAACTCAGGCAGGTTTATTTTAAACTTAGATAGATCCAAGCAAGAAAGTAGAAAGAAATACAAAGCACAAAGGATATTCTTAAGTAGCTCCTTTGCATAAACAGACATAAGTCTTCACGCCAATTTAAACTGTTTTGAGCTGCCTTAGTTCCCTGTAGTTAATTGCAATACTAAAGTCCCCACCTAATGGGAAGTACTGTGCATGCTGAACCTGTGGTGTACGTAAAACAGGCCCACAGTGGTCACTAGATGCAACTTGTGGACATGGCATCTGTTGCCTCCAGCTGAGACACTGCAGTTGTAGATGGGATCACTGGATTGGTCATCTTTGAGACAGGAAGTGGGAGATGGGGCTGGGCACTGTCTCCTGTGGTGAGGACAGCCCTCTGGCCATGGCAGTGGGATCCGCAAGTCACAGGCTTAGCTTTCCTGAGACCTGTTTAACCTTTGTATGGATTTGTGGCAGATAATGTAGTATTCCTGAATCATGACCTTGAACTCCAAACTGATGCGGATGTCACACTTCCTAAGCAGTGTGCATGTGAGTGGGGGTGTGGAGAGTGGGTTAACTCTGGGTACCCAGGTACACAGGGAGCCCTTGGGCTCCTGTCAGCACTGAGTTACACTGTGTGGACTCCAGGCTTCCACAGCCAACCCTCACATTTTGAATACAGTGGCTGGCCTAGGTAAAGAGGATTCTTCCTTAAGTTTTATTTTTATTTATTTATTTTTTAGAGATAGGGTCTTGCTCTATTGCCCAGGCTAGAGTGCAGTGGTGCCATCATAGCTCACTGCAACCTCAAACTCCTAGGCTCAAGTGATCCTCCTGTCTCCCCAGTAGCTGGGAGTACAGGTGCCACCACGTCTGGGTAATTTTTTTTCTTTTTCTTCTGTAGAGACAGAGTCTTGATATTGCCCAGGCTGGTCTCAAACTCCTTGCCTCTAGCAACCCTCCTGCCTCAGGTTCCCAAAGTGCTGGGGTTATCAGTGTGAGCCACCATACCCAGCTTTCCTGAAGCTTTAAAATCCAATATGGTTCCAACATTGCGCTCACATTGGGGAATCAACTTTTCTTTATACTGTTGTTCAAAACCTACATATTTCATATTCCCCAAAGCATTTCATTCAGTGGGCCCATGATTTAGCTACCAAGAGGTCACAGATACAAATATTACAAAGTGAACTATTAGGGCTGGACTTGCAGTCTCCATTTTAAGGGTCCACCTGTGGTTTTGAGAACCTCTAAGACTGGCGTGTGTAAGAGATTCCATGAACACCCAGAACAAAGTTGGATACAGTTTATGATGCATTGTAACTAGAATGACTCCCAAATATCTTTATTTACCTGGCATTATACATCCCAAAATGAGAAGATTAGACCCATCTGGTCCTGGCTCTGGAGTGTAGGGAGAGCTGTTGGTGGAGTGTTGTCCTCCGTCTCTTGGTCAGGACTGCCAGTGGCCGCCATGTGGCCCTCCCACCCTGGGACTCAGAGTTACATCTGCCACCCTCCCTTTTGGTGGACCTCTGACTGGGTACACGTGCTGAGCATGTACACAAGGCTAGACAAGTGGGTGTCCCCTGGGGATAGGAGTGAAAGGCCAGGTCATAGGATGGCTCAGTCACCTGTTGGCCCCACTGGAATGCCCATTCTGGCTGCCAAGTGGCCTCATGCATCCCGTGCTGAAGATAAATGCAGATAAAAGCCCTGAGCGGGAAAGCACTTCTTACAGGACAACTGCTGGGAAACTCCTGTCAGCCAACCCCAGGAAGGGGCTGCCATGGCAAGCAGGCCAAAAGAGCTGAGAGGCAGATCGTGCCGTCACCCAATGGTGCATGTACATCACATCATTACCCCCATTCTCTACTGGGGCTGTTTAAAGGCAGAATTCCTTCATTTTCTCAAGTGAAGCAGGAAGGGATAAATATTAGAAGGAAAAATATGTAAAAGCACCAACCAGTCGAGTATCACCATATTCCTCAAGCAGCTGCCTCATTACCACTCCCCAAAAGAAACACCAAAGAAGGGCGTGCCTACTCCAGCAGAGGCTGCTGACAGGTGTGACTGCAGGCGGCACTCCTGCTGTGACCTCCACCCAGTGCCTGTGAAAAGGATGGGACCGCCACCCAGGTGGCCTGCTCAGATCATCAAATAGAATGTATAACAGCTTCTTAATAAATTCTGCATTGTTCAAATGTAATTCCACACAACCGCATCATGAAGTGAAAGCTTTGGCAAGAATTAAAAACCAGGAATAGGTGACCCCAGGCACATGGCCAGTTGCTTCATACAAGACACTCAAGATTTTTGTTATCTGCAGCGCCTGCTGCCCAAAGATGCAAGGTGCACCAACCCATGACAGGCCATTCTCACCTGCACTCAAATCACCTGAAGGCCTTCCCAACTCCACCCACCAGGCAGGGAACAAACCAGACACCTGCCCAACAACCTGAGATGGAAGAAAAACAAATGCATTTTTACAAAGGTTTGGACTCTATAAGTAAAAGAGAAGCTACTCACATGTTCCCCTGGGTAGACATCCACTTATCCTGCGGCCCTGGTGGCCTCACTGGCTGGGACAGGCTGCAGACCTGCAAGAGCAAACATCTTTCCCCAGTGGGGTCTGTGGGCCAGGACTGACTCAGAGAAGCAACTGCTATGGACCGAATTGTGTCTGCTTAAAATTCACATGTTGAAGCCGGAGACCCAATGTGACGGTATTGGTGGGAGGGGAGGGGTTGGGTCTTTGGGAGGGGATTAGGTTTGGACGAATGAGGGTGGAGCTCTCATAACGGGATTGGTGCCCTTACAAGGAAAAGGGACACCAGAGCTTGCTCTTTCCCCACCAGGACACCCTCTGTAAACCAGCAAGCATGCCCTCATCAGAAAGAGACCACCTTGGGACCTTGATCTCAGACTTCCAGCCTCCAAAACTGTGAGAAAATAAATTTCTGTTGTTTACGCCACCCAGTCCGTGGTGTTTTGTTATGGTGGCCTATGCAAACTGACACAGCCTTGTATCTTCATTACTCAGCAGCTGGTCTGAACAATCTTCAGTGTGCGTTAATAAACCTACAAATATCCTGTATGGAAAGGTTCAAATATACCCACCTTGTACCTTCAACAACTATCAACATTTTGTCAGTATTGTTTTGTCTTTCCCCCTTTTATTGGAATTTTAAAGCAAATCCCAGTCCCCAAGCCACTTCCCCATAAGTATGTCAGAATGTAACTTAATAAGGACTCCGTTGAACATAACCACTGTGGCATCATCACCACAAATCCTTTACTACTGCCTAGTCCCCGTCCATGTTCAAACTTCACTACTGTCTCAAAAGTGCCTCTCAAAGCTGGGCAGCTCAGATCAGGGCTGCACACAGTCCTTCAACTTTTCTTCATGCCTGATTGACTGGGGAAGGTCATTTGTCTGGTAGCATCTATCTCCCCATCAGACCTGGCTCGGTGGGCAGAACCTCCTCTTCTTCCTCTATTTCTTGTAAACTCATTTGTGGGGGTTGTTTTTTTTTTTTTGAGACAGAGTCCTGCTCTGTCACCCCAGTTAGAGGGCAATGGTGTCAGCTCACTGCAACCTCAAACTCATGGGGCTCAAGTGATCCTCCTGCCTCAGCCTCCCAAGTAGCTGGGACTACAGGTACATGCCACCATGCCCAGCCAATTTTTTTGTTTTTTGTAGAGACGGGGCCTTGCTCTTGCTCAGGCTGGTATAGAACTCCTGACCTCAAGTGATCCTCCTGCCTTAGCCCTCCAGAGTGCTAGGACTGCAGGTGTGAGCCACTGTACCTGGCCTGTCAACTCATTTCTTATTCCAACATTTCATTTTTTGGCTGGAATTCTTAAAAAAACAAGTAAAGCAAAATCCTTCACCAACTCTCTGAATAACCAAAGCAAAGCAAGGGCTCAGCCCCTACCAGTTCTAGGGTAGGGAGCTGCTGCCCCCATGACCTCCACCCTGGCAGATCTTTATTTCTGGCTGGATAAGCAGGGATACCTGAAGTTTAAAACAAAGCGGTCGTCTCTTCCATGCACACCCTGTAGTGAACACAGCCACCTCTCACTGCCCAAAGTTTCTTGATTCACCAATCCCAGAAGTGTGACCAAGGCTCTGACTGCCAGAGCTGGGTGGAGGCTTCTGCGGCAGTGGTGGCCCTGACCTAACCACCTAGCACAGGACACTCGCAGCTGCTGTGGCAATCACAAAGCCCACACATGTGGTAGCTGCAGTAAGGATCTTACCTACTATAAGAAAGACCCAGAAAGCAGGGGGGCCCAGGGCTGTGCCAAGCAGTCCCTGGCCGGGAGCCATCTCGATGGTACCAGATCTGGTGAGAAATGTCCAATCTCACAGGCCTAACCTGACCTCTGCCCCACCCCTCACCCACACACCCCCAGGCCAGGCACAGGGTCTAATGGTGCTACGGGCAGTCTCAGCTGCCCTCTTCACCCCAGCTCAGCTCCCCAGCTCGGCTCAGCTCGGCTCCCCATGCAGGCTCCTCTGTGGTCACATGACACTGGGAGCAAAGCCTTCCTGCACTCATACATTTATGAATATTAATAAAAAGCAAGATGCAATGCTGTTTTACGAAAGATCCACTAGGCAAGAGTCTATTTCAGCTAGAGAGGCCACCCCAGAGAAGCAGTGTTGTGAGGATGTGGTTTCAATACACATGCCTACGCAGCCACCAGAGTGGATGCTGCCGCACAAGCAGAGTTCACTAATCACAGCTCTGGCTGTGAATTAAGAGCTTCCCTTAATCCGGTAATAAGCGCTTGATATTACAAAGCTGCTCACTTCTGAGCCCCACCTCGTGAGGCTGCAGGAGGGGCCTCGCTTCTGTGCAACACTCACAGCTGCCTTGCAGACAGACATGGAAGAGAAGATGGGCTGGGCAGCGCATATGGGGTGAGGAGCCGGGAGGAAAAGGAGTTAAATGACACGAGTGACACTCATTACTGGGGCTGAGTGCCTGAGCCCAGACAGCTGTGGGCCCAGGGGAGCGTAAAAACAAGACAGGCGCTTCTCTGATCTGAGCAGGGACTGGGGTGAGCTCTGCAGCTGCATACGCTCTTGGGTGCCACTCCAAGATGCTCAGCACCATGGGAGCAGCTGCCACTGTCACCCCTGTGTACTTGTGGATCCACTTCTCCCATGTAAGAATTTTTCTGTAGAACTTCCTGGGGGATTTGGGGAGCTCTGAGCACTGAGGTGGCCTCTTTCCAGGTTGAATTTCCAAACTAGATAAAGCTCAACTGCTTACCGCAGCTTCCCCCAACAAGGACCAATACTCGAGTGGTACAGAACCTGCACACCTGGCACCTCTACACCTCCCCATGCCTGTGAGTTCTCTGATGCCGCGTGAAGAAGCCCAGGTGGCGGAAGCCTTTTCCACAGCGGTCACACTCGTAGAATCTCCTTGTCAGATGTAGCCTCTGGTGGATGCTGAAGCCCTTGGGCCACCGGAAGGCCTTGCCACACTCGGCGCAGGTGTAGGGCTTCTCCCCACTGTGAACCCTCTGGTGGTGGCTGAGGTTCTCCTTGGTGCGGAAGGCCTTGCCGCAGTCAGCACAGTAGAAAGGCCTCTCCCCAGTGTGCACCAGCTGGTGTCTAAGGAGGTTTGACTTCTGCTTGAAGGCTTTCCCACAGTCACCACACGAATAGGGCCTGTGCTCAGTGTGGACTTTGCGATGCTGAGCAAGACGATCTTTCAAGCTGAAGGCCTGTCCACACACCTCGCAGCGGAAGGGCTTCTCGCTCGTGTGGTTTCTCTGGTGGCGCAGAAGGTTTGAAACCCACCTGAAGGTTTGGCCACACTCGGAACACTCGAAGGACTTGGTCCCCGTGTGCACTGTCTGGTGAGCAACCAGCCGGCTGTGGCAGCTCAGCACCTTCCCGCACGTGCCACAAATGAATGAGAGCTCAGAGGCATGGCGCTTCCGGGGCTTTCTGAGGCCTGGTGGATGCACACAGCACTTCCCACGCACCTTGCACTGGAAAGCTGCAGGCCTATCATCTTTCCTTTCTGAAGCACTTCTAGGAAGCTGCACATTACCTGAGTTCAGACAGCTCTTCCTAAAACCAATTCCTTCCTTTCCTCTTTCTTGAATGTGGATTTTCTTGTGAGCCCAAGTTGGCCGATCACGGTGTCCCCTGTGGTCAATGGATTTCTCTGCCCCTAGGGAGGAAAATGGACACACTTAGACAGAGCTGGTGGCCCCACGGACAGGACCGGCCATGCAGCGGCAATCCAGTAGAGCACAAAGAAAAGCTACTGGGCCAGGCACGATAGCTCACATCTGTAATCCCAGAACTTTGGGAGGCTAAGGTGGGAGGATCACTTAAGGCCAGGTGTTCAAGACGAGTCTGGGCAACACAGCAAGACTCTGTCTATACAAAAAATAAGAAAAATTAGCTGGGCATGGTGGTGCATGCCTGTAGTCCCACCTACTTGGGAGGCTGAGGCAGAAAGATCGCTTGAGCCCAAGAGTTCAAGGTTACAATGAGCTATGATTGCATCACTGTATTCCAGCCTGGGTGATAGAGCAAGACCTTGTCTCTAAAATAAAATAAAATAAAATAAAATAAAATAAAATAAAATAAAATAAAATAAAATAAAAAGAAAGAAAAGCTACTAAATGTGAAACTACTTATTTCAATTTACTGAGGGAGCTCCCTCCAAAAACACTGCATATTAGTGATAAAGAAAATGTGTTCAAAGCAGCGCACAGATGAACTAAAAACAGTGGAAAATGTAAAATGAACTCAATTCTCACCCATACTAGGTAGTGGTCAGGTATTTCTGACATGAGGGGGTACTGTGAGTTGGTTTAAATGGCCTGATAGCACATGCGCATGTGAACCTATCTACAGAAATAAGACAGCACCTAGGACAAACCTGCATCTATCTGTGTCATAAGGCACTGTTCATGCAGGTGGACAGGCTGCCCGGGTGGCCACGTGGAAGCCATGGGAGCTTGCCACAAATCTGAGCCATGTGCCCTCTGAGCCATAAGCTTCCCTCCAACGAGGGACCCGACACCCTCCCCAGCTGGAGGCCCCCAGCTTGTCTCGTGTTCACGCAGCTGCTTGACTTTGCCTCTGAAAGAATCCGAAGTAGAAAGCAAACCCCGAGACCACCACCTTATTTAACGGAGGAAGCACCGCTACTGTCCCAGTTTCACAAATGAGCACAGAGGTGCCAGCAGCAAAGTCCCCACCCAAGGCCACACACCTGGAGACCCTCACCCCTCACATTCAGCAGGTGTGTCAGGCTTATGACCTCATCTGTGACCCCGTGTAGCCATCAGTTAGGCTGCAGACACCACACTCAGGATCTTCACAGGACAGCACTGGGGCAGGGTATAGCCTTCGGCGCTGTGCACTGTTCCTCCTGCCCCAGACCATACAGCCCCTGGCACACGGTCAGTGTCCACTGGTATAGCAGCACGGTGGCCACTGTGTGTTGCTAAAGTCTCTCTCATTAGAAAACATTTTGTGTCCCTTAGCTGGTGCTGTGTGGTTGAGTGCACACCCCAGGAGCCATGGGAACAGAGGGGCCAGCCCAGCCAGCCAGCCATCATGGTGCTCACCTGGGTAGGGACCCCTCCGTACTTTCTGAGACTCGAGTCTCTCCCAATCCTCAACCCACGGCTCATCCCACTGTTGTAGGCAAGAGACGAGGTCCGGTCTGGGGCTGCAAAATCCTTCTCAAAAAAGAGAAAAGGTGCTGTTTTATTTGTAGAGAGGACAAGTGAGGGTCCAGGGCTCACACTGGCTCTGGGTCAGCAGAAGACAAACCCAGAGAGGCCAGGTCAGCCTGCAGGGATCCCCTGGAGAAGCTGCCCCAAAGCAGCGATGACAGGAAGGGGGAAGGGAGTGTGGACGCCATCCCCACTGGAGTGCCAAGGCCTGCAGAAGGCCCTGGGGGGGTCTGAGGAAGGAAGATGAGGCTGCCTCCAGGGAAGCCCGAGAAATGACCCTGACCAGACTGGGTGTGGGAAGGGCCCTCTGTCCACCCAAGCCAGTAACTTCCAGCTCCTCAGCCCCCAATACCACCCTGGACCAGACAGGCTCCAGAGGCGACAGTGTGGCCCTTACCCAGTGTGGCCAAGATCCTGAAGTTGTCCAGCATCACGTCCCGGTACAGGGCTCTCTGGCCAGGGTCCAGATACTCCCACTCCTCCCTTGAAAAGTATACAGCCACGTCCTCGAAGGTCACTCGCTCCTGCAACACAAACAGCTCCAGAACTGGTTGTCCTGAGAGACAGAGAGAGAAGGCTACAACCCTGTGTCTGGGCAGGAAGTGGGGAGGGAGGCAGATGGTCTCCAAGGGGGAAGCACCTCAAGAAGCCCACAGCTAGAGCACAGGGAAGGCCCTTGTTATGGATGGAATGTTTGTGTCCCCACATGCACATGTTGAAGCCCTGGGCCCTGTGTGGCTGTGTTTGGGGATAGGGCCTCTAAGCAGTAATTAAGGTTAGATGAGGTCATAGGGGGCGTCATGGGGGGGGGGCCCTGATCCAATAGGACTGGTGTCCTTATGAGACACTGGAGAGCTCCCTGGCCCTCTCCCCACACATGCGTGAGGACACCGCACAACAGCCACTCTCTACAATCCAGGAAGCGGGCCCTCATCAGAAACTGGATCTGCCAGCACCTTGATCTTGGACTTCAGCCTTTGGAACAAAGAAAATAAATGTCTGTCTTTTAAACCACCCCTGCCTGTGATATTTCATTATGACAGCTCTATTGGCCCAAGACAGCACCTAAGAGAATCAAGCACATTTTCCTAGTTTTCTATAACATCTACTACTCTTAATATAAATAAATCAAATTTTCTTTTCTTTTTCTCCACCCTATAAAAGAGAACTAGCAAAAAGGTGGGCACAGGCACAATGCCGCAGACCCTTCCCCATGTGTGGGCTGGGGCCATGACAGCCTGCAGGGCAGAGGAGAGGCCACACTCAGCAGCAGCAGCAGACAGGCTCACCTGGGACGCATCCATGGAACAGCAGGGGCCAACCCCTCTGGGGAGATGCAGGGCCCAGGAACAGCCGATCTGGGGAGCCAGAGAAGCGTGAGTGGGGGCCACCAGCCTGGGAACCCCCACTTGACCCAAGAGGCCCACCCTGCTCAGTGAACTAAGGGGAACTCAGGAAAAGCCAGCAACATACACACACACACATGCAGGGTCTGCTCTGTAAATCACCAATATCCACCATTGGGACACTTAACATTTACAATGACAAAAAATCAAATACTTACAAATACATTTAAAAGATATGTAACTCCTCTACTCTGAGTTACAAAACACTGTTGAGCAAAACTGAAGATGTAAATAAATTGAGAGACATCCCATGTTTATGGATATTAAGTTTTCAGTTCTCCCTAAACTGATCTATAGACTTAACACAACTGCAAGCAAAATCCCAGCAGGCTTTTCCTAAAAATTAACAGGTTGATTATAAAATTTATATGAAAATGCAAAGGACTTCGGACAATCAATCTTGAAGAATAAAGTTAGAAGACTTACATTACATGATTATAAGGGGACAGAATAGAGTCCAGGAATAGACCCACACATACAGTTAAGTGCTTTATGACAAAGGCATCAAGGGTTTAAAAGATTTTTTTTTTCAATTAATGGTGCAGGAACAATTAGGGAAAAATTAACCTTGACACCCCCTACCTCACACCACACCCCAAAATAATTCAAGATGGATCATGGAACTAAATGTAAAAGCTGAAACTAAAAGCTTCTAGAAGGAAAAAATTAGACAATCTCTTCATAACGTTGGGGTAGGCAAAGATTCCTTCCATGGATCCACAAAAGCATTAACCTTAAGAGAAAAACATATATAAATTGGACTTCATCAAAATTAAAAATTTCTGCTTATTGGAAAAGTTAAGAAAATGAAAAGGCAAGCCACAGATTGAGAGAAAATATTCCTAGTACATGTATTTGACAAAGAACTTACATCCAGAATGATAACTCCTACAAATCAATAATAAAAGAAAAATAAACTTTAAATTGGCAAAATATTTGAACAGACATTTCCACAAAAGTTATACACTGGTCTATAAACACATGAAAAGGCACATTGAGCACATGGGTTATAGGTACAGTTTGTGAATCAGAAACTCTGAGCTCCTCTAGCAAGTAATAATTACCACAGTGGAAAAAATAAAAACAGCTCCCCCATCTGAGCATCCACTGTTTGTGCTACAAACTGGGCTGCACTCAGGAACCTGCAGAGAGTAAGGGAGGGAACTGTTCAAGATATGGGAGGAAGTAGGCAAGGACCACATTACCCACGGCACCCTTAGCCATGGTTTCATGTGAAATGCACTGAGAGCTCAATACAGAATACTGTCATAAGCTACATGTTTAAAAGATCCCTCTGTAGTGAACAAATCAGAAAACAGCAAGACAGGATGGGAGTGGAGAGAAGAAAGTGACACCACCATTAAGAGACAGTCTAGGTAAGAGAAGAAGGCGGCTGGGATAGGGACATGGAGGGTGGAAATGGCGCGGAGTTACACCCGGGACTGTGTGCTTGGGCATGGGCAGGAAGGAGGCCGGCGACGTCTCAGCCTTCTCACCTTCGTGGCGGACCAGCTGGGTAGGGGTGTGGAGACTATAGGAGCTCACCGTGGGGCAGGACAAGTCTTTGGCTGTTTTTGCTATTTAGTAGGCAGCTGGACATAAATGTCCGGATCCCACTGGAGCTGGAGATAGATTTGGAAGTTGCCTATGGACAGCTGAGACCATGATCACGGACGGGGTAACGGGGAGAGTCCAGCTAGAAGAGAAGATGGATCTAGGCCTTGACAAACCTCGAGAAGTGAGGGCCGAGGAGGGGACCGTGAGCTGGAAAGAGACCGAGGAACTCCTCGAGTTAGCTGGGGGCACTCGCGACCTCCAGGGCGACGCGCATCTACCGCTACGCTGCGTCCCCTCAGTCTGCAGGTACCAGAGTGGCCGCAGAGCTGGAGACGTCAGCCAGGGACCCCGACCACCAGGGACTCGGGACGGCGGTCGGGACGGTGGACCCGGCGCACTCACCAGCCGTGCGTCCTCAGCCAGGGCCTGCGCCCACGCCGCCACTCCGGCCGCTCGGACTTTTACAAACTTCCCGAGAGGAAGTTGTTCTTCCGCCTCCGGAAGCCACTTCCGCCCCCTCTAGGAGCCCGCGTCTCGGTGGTGCAAGTTGGCCGAGCCGGCGCCAGCCCAGCGCATGGCTCCGCCGTGGCAGGACAGTCAGAGCTCTGCTCCTCAGCAGTCACAGTTCCTGCGCACGCAGGATCTGGGCGCTGTGGGTGCGGGGACTGGGACGACATGGCCCCGCCTCTCCGAGTTTTCTGCGCCTGGCGTCCTCCGTTGCGCTCCGCCACTGTCCATCTGCATCAGGTATCCACCCTGCCAAAGTCCGCTCTCCGGGACGTGCTAGTGCAGCAGCGCCTCTGGCACCGTCATTTCCACGCGGGCTGCTGACCGCCTCCCTGGAGTCCGGGCGGCAACCCCCTGCGCCCCCCGAGACCTCCTATCTCCTACCTTCGACAGCAAGATTTGATTTTATTTTAATCTCCCAAATGTTCTTCAGGATGATTTTATTTTTAATTGTGGTAAAATACAGGTAACAAAGTTTGCCAACTTAACCATTTTTAAGTGTTCAGCACAATAGCCTGTGCTGCCCCCGCTGCGTGCCTGGGGCGGTCTGGGTGGCCTGGCGGGCTCCGGGTGGGCTCGGCCCCGCACGCGGTCCAGGCCCAGGATTTGCCGCTGGCCCCGCTTCCGCGCCCCACCCCTAGGTCTCCAAGGCCCTGGCCGCCTGGACTCGGCCGGCTGGCGAGCATCCTGTTAGCCTTCAGGGCCCCACCCGCTTCAACTGTTCGCAGGACGTGCAAGGGACTCGGTGCTGTGCCGACGTGCGGCAGGTGCTTAATATTAATAGATGCTTCCTGAGTTGGATGAACGTGGGGGATCCAGTGGCGTGTGAGGTGGTGGCAGTACTTCCCGTGGGTGGAGGAACCCAGCCTGGACCCGGGTCAGGTGAGCCCCACAGTAGTGTCCTGCTGGAAAATATTAGGACCGTGGTGGAGCTAGGAAAGGTCAGCCCTGCAAGTAGCGCTTGGGGTCGTGTGTAGGTGTGGAGGGCCCAAGGGGACAAAAGCAGAATGAGGAAGCATGAATTTTCCTGCTTGACAGCAAGCAGGACACAGTCGGAATTTACCCGTGCAGTGCAGCTGAAATTTGGTTGGGGAGAGCTGCACTGGGTGCTCTCCGCAAGTGATTCTGGCAGGAGCAAGAAGAAAACACAAGTCAGTAACCAGGAAGATCAGCACCTTCCTCCTGCAGGGCCCCTCCAGCGCCCTCTACTTAAACAGCTTAACACTGTACCAGCTTTAATTTAGGGCCCAGCTCCATTTTCACAGAGCAGGCAATGAAATATGTATTTGAAGCTGAAAGGCAATATATATGGATAACTGGCAGTTTCAAGCCTCAGTTGGGCCCCTGTATACCTAGGATTCATTCTGCACTTCCCCTAGTCAGTCTTCTCTCTCATTCTCCAAGCAGCTCTTTCAACACTCCTTAAACTTGTGTCTTATTTTACAGAGAAAACACATTATGTGTTTTCTATGTAAAATAAGACACAGGTTTATCTTCTGAGTAAGAAGATGGTGGAATAGGGTGTTTAAGGAGTGTTGAAAGAGCTTCTTGGAGAATCAGAGAGAGGACTGACTAGGGGGAAGAAGAGGAAATTTGGATGCACAGGGACACAGGGAATGTGCCTGAATGCAGAGGAATGACCATGCAAGGACACAGCAAGGAGGCCATCTGCAAGCCAAGGAAGGAGAGAGACCTCAGAAGAAACCAGACCTGCTGACATCTTGATCTCAGACTTCTGGCCTCCTTAACTGAGAGAAAATAAATTTGTGTTTAAGTAATTCAGTTTATGGTATTTTTTATGGCAGCTTGAGCTAACATACTACCAGTACTGGACTATTTTATAACTTGTGGAGGCCATGGAAACACCCATGAGGGTGGTGGAGCTTCCCTTGAAAGGAATAAATGGTTCCACCAACAATCCTCCTGGAGAGAGGTTAACCATCAAGGAAGAAGGTGTGCAAAGGACTGGTAGTGAGGGTAATCCCTTCCTCTCTTGGGCTGGGAAAGAAGGAATGATGTGGGCCAGGTGCGGTGGCTCCCGCCTGTAATCCTAGCACTCTGGAAGGCTGAGGCGGGAGGATCGCTTGAGGTCAGAAGTTTGAGACCAGCCTGAGCAAGAGTGAGAGCCTGTCTCTACTAAAAATAGAAAAATTAGCCAGGTGTGGTGGCACATGCCTGTAGTCCCAGCTACTCAGGAGGCTGAAGCAGGAGGATCTCTTGAGCCCAGGAGTTTGAGTTTGCTATGAGCTAGGCTGACGCCATGGCGCTCACCCAGGCAATGGAGACTCTGTCTCAAAAAAAAATTTAAAAAGAAGGGATGATGTGGTCCTAGTGGTAGCAAGAGGTTGGTCAGAATGGCCCAGGAAGTCCATGCTGGGGATGGACGACCTCTGCCCACATTGATCAAAGTAACTGCTAACAAGCACTGACTGGTTCCTGCACCAGATATGGCTCTTCAGCCTGGGACTTCTCAGCCTCCTTAATTGTAAGAAATTCCTTTTATTTATAAATTACCCAGTTTCAGGTATTCTGTTATACACAATAGAAAACAAACTAAGACAATTGGAACATCTCCAGCAACTGATCAGGTTGACAGAGAAGACACAAATTACTAACACCAAACAAGAGAGTACATCACTTTATAATTAAAATGGAATGTAAAATAGAATTCATTGCAATATAATAATGAAGCTTTTGTGATTTTTTTGTGTTTGTGTTTTTCTGAGGCAGAGTTTTGCTCTATCACTCTGACTAAAGTGCAGTGGTGTCATCATAGCTCACTGCAACCTCAAACTCCTGGGCTCAAGTGATCCTCCTGCCTCAGCCTTCCAAGTAGCTGGGACAGGTGCACACCACCACACCCAGCTAATTTTTCTATTTTTAGTAGAGACAGGGTCTTGCTCTTGCTCAGGCTGGTCTTGAACTCCTGGCCTCAAGCAGTCTTCCCATTTCGGCCTCCCAGAGTGCTGAGATTATAGGCACGAGTCACTATGCCTGGCTGAAATTTAATTTTTAATTAAAAAAAATATTCTCACAAAGAAATCCCCAAAGTTTCACTGATGAAATCTATCAAACATTTAAGGAAGAAATGTTGCATTAAAGACTTCAGAAAATAAGTGAGGACAATAATTCACATCTCTTTGGGAGCAACATAACCCTGATATCAAAAGAAGGATGTACTCTCACCGTTTCTAATGAAAATTGTACAAGATGCCCTAGTCAGTGCAATAAGGCAAGAAGATCAAAGTTCATATAAATTGGAAAGGAAGAAGTAAAATTCTTTATTGACAGATGACATGATTATTTACATAGAAAAAGCTAAAGAATCTAGAAGAAAACTACTGGAACTAATAAGTGAATTGATCTAGGTTGCTTGATACAAGGTCAATATACAAAAGTCAAATGAATTTCTATATACTAGCAATACCAGTTGGAAAACAGCTTTTAAAAAAACCTTACAATTTGCAATAGCATGCAGAAATATGAAATATGTAAATTTAACAAAATATGTGCAAGATCTGTACATGGAGAGAAATTAAGAGTAGACCTAAATAGAGTGGTATACTGTGTTTGTTCAAAAATTGGAAAACTTCCAACCCATGGAGCAGCAGGATTTAAAAAAAAAAAAAAAAAAAAGGAAGTAAATTGTAAAATAAAAAAAAAACCCCAAAAAACAAAAATTTGAAAACTTAGAATTGTTAAAATTTCAGTTCTTCCTAAACTGATCTATAGACCCCAGGAGGCTTTCTTTTTGTAGAAATTGACAAGTTGACTCTAAAATTTATATGAAAATGCAAAGAACCTACAATAGTCAAAACAATTTTGGAAAAGAGAAAAAAAATCAAGGCACTTCTAATACCTGAGTTCAACACTTGTTATAAAACTACAGTAATCAAGATAGTGTCATATTGGGGTAAAGACAGACATAGGCCAGGTGCAGTGGCCCATGCCTATAATCCCAGCACTTTGGGAGGCCAAGTTTGGGAATCCAAGACCAGCCTGGGCAACATAGCAAGACCCTGTCTTTACAAAAATACAAAAATTAGCCAAGTGTGGTGGTGCATGCCTGTAGTCCCAGCTAATTGAGAGGCTGAGCCAGGAGGATCACTTGAGCCTAGGATTTCAAAGTTACAGTGAGCTGTGATGTTACCACTGCACTCCAGTCTAGATGACATAGTGAGACCCTGTGTCTTAAAAAAAAAAAAAAAAAAGACCTAGATGAGAGGAAAAGAATAGAGTCCAGAATAAACTGCTCTTAGATGATCACTTGCTTTTACAAAAGTGTGGTGGTTTACTCAATAGGAAAGTACAGTCTTTCAACAATGGTACCAAAACAACCAGATTCATTTTTTATCCATAATCACACAGATAAAAAAAGAATCTTGATACTTAACATTGCACAAAAAAATAAACTCAAAATGGGTTACAGACCTACATGTAAATACTAAAACTGTAAAAGTTCCAGAAAATTAAAACGTAGGAGAAAATCATGTCCTTTGAGTAGGCAAATACTTCTTAGAATTTGAAAATTATAAAATATTTTTATAAAATAGACTTAATCAAAATAAATTTGACATCCAAGACACCATTAAGAAAATGAAAACGCAAACTAAACACTAAAATGTTTATAATTAACATTTGGAGACTTTCAGCTAGAATAGAGAGAACTCTTACAAGTCAATAATAACAAGGCAAACAACCCAACTTAACACTTCGACTGCCATGCTAGGAAAAAAAAAAAACACATTTTTCCTTGGGACCATGGTGTTTCATTACGAAAACAGAATAAAAACTTTGAAAACAAAATGATCCTAATTTAATGAAACATTTGTTATTTTTTGGTTTTCTGTGCGTGAGTTATATGCAACTTGAAAAATAGTTCACAGGCTCCCAAGGTGAGAGATGTGTGAGTTGCATATGCTTCACGAGGACCAAGGCTCAAAACTAGCCTGAGTTAAATACAACTCAGATGGCAGTTAATGTGCTAAAAATGGGCAAAAGATGTGATACCGATGGCAATAAGCACATGAAATCATAGATGCTGAACACCATCATTTAGCAGGCAAATACAAATGAAAATCATAAGAACAGAATGGGTTAAATTTTAAAAGACTGACAAAACCAAGTTATTAGCCAAGATGTGGAGCAACTGGAATTCTCACATACTATGGTAGGAGTAAAAATAAATACAACCACTATGGAGATCCGTATGGAAATTTCTTATTTAAACACACTTATTGCAATGGATTGAACATTTATGTCCCTCTCCCCAAATTCATATGTGGAAAGCCTAACGCCCATTGGGATGGTACAAGGAGGTGAGACTTATGTCCATATAAAAAAGTCTGAGAACACTCCCTAGTCCTCTTCACATGAGGTTACAGTGAGAAGGCATCTACTTATGAATTCAGCCCTTTCTGGATACCAAATCTGTCAGAACCTTGACCTTGGAATTCCCTGACTCCAGAACTGTAAGAAATACACTTCTGGTGTTCATAAGCCACCCAGTTTATGGTAATTTGTTATAGCCTAGACTAAGACACTTATAACCCAGCAATTAAAGTCCTAGGTATTTACCCAAGAGAAATAAAAACACATGTGCAAATACTTTTACACAAATGCTCATAGCAGTTTTATTCTTAAGAGCCAAAACAGGAAACCCAAATTTCTATCAACAGGTGGCTAAATAAACAAATGATGGCTTACTCATACAATGGAACACTACTCAGCAAAGAGAGCTACCGAAACACGAAACAACTTGGTTGAGTCTAAAAACATGCCAAGTGAAAGAAGTCAGATACAAAAGAATTCATACTGTATGAATCCATTTATATGAAGTTCTAGGACAAACAAAACTAATTTACACCAACAGAGTGGTTACCTGGGGCTGGAGTGGGATTAACTATGAAAAGGCAAAAGAGAACTTTTAGGTGATAGAAATGTTTTTTTCTTGATTGTGGTGGTGGTTAAAAGTGGGTGTGAATTTTTCAAAACACTGACACTTAAAATAGGTGTTTTATTATATGAAAATTGGACCTCAATAATGTTGATTAAAATGGTCTGGTAATATCTACTTCTTCTATACCATTTGAAACATCTCTAGTAATGGCGAGTTTAGCACAAATGGAGTACTAGATGTTGTTTTTGAATTATCTGTCCCCTCAAGGCTTCTAGGGTTGGTAAAACTTAAGAACTTAGAATATGTCCCCATTGGCAAAAAAATTGTTTTATATAATATTAAAGCTGGTTGCTTGGGCTAGTCTTCAGATGAAAGAAATTCAGAGGCAAAGATGAACAGTTTTGCTAGATGGTTATCCATTGTGCATTAAAACTGCCTGCTACTGAACAACCCTACCAAAGGGCCATCTGTCAGGACTCCTTGTTTCTTCAGAGTCCCTCTCAGGTATTTTTGCTTTCGCTGATAAATGTCCACGGATCTTGCCAGCCCAGTTGAAAGTCATCTCTTCTGTATAGCCTTCCCAGATCTTCTGTGCCAAATCACCTCCCTCCTCACCTGTGCTCCTACACCACTGAGAACATAATTCTATCCCAATACTCGATGCATTGTGCAGTGATCTCTATCTCCCCACTACACTCTGAACGACTTCAGGATGGATGGTGTCTTACTCATCTGTTTTCCCAATATATAGGACTATTCCTTATCGATATCAATACACATTCAAATAAATGACAACATGAGCCAGAGAATATGGAAAATGATAGGAGTTGAGTTCAGTCCTGGAACTGCTACATAGTGCACTGAGACTGTGCCCCTCAATGAGTTAGAAAGATGCACAGACAACTAAGTGAAGACGATGCCCTCCAAGACCAGCAGACAGTCGTGAGCGAGCTGTACAGACATTGAGCAGCAGGGGTGTGAACTGTGTGCAGGGATTGACTGCAACTCCCAAGTCAAGTGGGAGCAGAAGACAGTAACAGGGCTGAGAGAAGATACTTCCAATAGAAAAGATTGTATTGATACAAAACAACAACAAAAAAACACCCCAAATTTTTTAAAATACCAGTATAGAAAGGACAATGCAAGAGAAATGCCAGTTACGCAGAGATTTTGGGGTGTTTTTTATTGCTTCGTGCTAGACACTAGGGACACATAAATCAGCCAGATATCACTGTCCTCAAGGAACTAAGCATATAATGAAAGAGATGGTATATAAAATCATAAGTTTAACACACCAAAGTACAGCAACAGAGGGGAGCACGAAGCAGTGGCAGCACAGACCGCCTCCCGAGCCGAGCCTGAGGGAAGCATCCCTAACGTGCTGCCACGTGAGTCTTGAACAGTGATTAGGAGTTAATCAGCTAAGAGGAGGGACCATTCAGACAAGAACAAAAGAAAAGAGGCAGGAAACAGCTTGGAGCATGTGGGGAACACAAAGCAGTTAGTGCTGCTGGAGCAGGATGCACGATGGGGAGATTAGGAGCCTGGAGTTTATCCTAAGGACAACAGGGAACCAGTTTGTCATGGTTTTCATAAAAGTTAGCTTTTTCCAACTTGATTTTTTGATAGGTCAAAATTGCTAGGTAACACTCTTCTACATAACAAGATTAGATACACAGTTCTGCTTTAGAAGGGATTTAACTCAAAGATAGACTGTATCTGTGAATGAAACATAAATATCTTGAGACCTATCTCCTCCTTGTCCCCACGTTTCAGCTCAAAGTCAGCTGTAAAGCCCCACGGCTCTCCGAGGACAGCATTCACAGCTGAGTCCAGTGATGCTGCAAAGTGGTAGATGGCAGCACAGTCCCAAAGCAGCCCCGTCTGTGATTCACAAAATTCTGACATGTCCAAATCTTTGAAGCCACGTAAATCCTAATACCATTCATTTCTAAACATCACTCATTACGTGGGAGAACTATTTTCTAAGTTGTCTGTGTGTCCCCCTGACCTACAGATCTCACACTTTTGTGTGGGGGCCTTGCTCAAGGAGAGCCCTCTTGGTGAACACCTGGATTGTTTTTAAAGTTTGGGGTTGAGTTAAAATCTTTCCCATACTGACCACATTCATAGAGCTTCTCTTCTGTATGAATTTTCTGGTGTTGAAGGAAGTTTGACCTCTGAATAAAGCCTTTCCCACAATAACTACACACATAGGGCTTCTCTCCAGTGTGAATGATCTGATGCAGAAGCAGCTTGGAGCTCTGGATGAAGGCTTTTCCACAGTCTTTGCATTCAAAGGGTCTGTCCCCAGTGTGGATTTTCTGGTGTTCAGTGAGATGGGCTTTCTGGAGAAATGCTTTCCCACATTCTTTACATTCATACACCCTCTCTCCAGTGTGAATTTTCTGGTGTCTAATAAGGTATGAGCTCAGAAAGAATGCTTTCCCACATTCATTACATTCGTAGAGTTTCTCTCCAGTGTGAATCCTCTGATGCTGAGTAAAGTTTGACGTCTGGCTGAAACGCTTTCCACACTCATTGCATACATAAGGCCTTTCTCCAGTATGAATTCTCTGATGCTGAATGAGCTTTGAACTCCGAATAAAAGCTTTCCCACATTCATTACATTCAAAGGGTCTCTCTCCAGTGTGAATTCTCTGGTGTTCAATAAGGTCTGAGCGATGACGAAATGCCTTCCCACACTCTTTGCATTCATACTGTTTCACTTCTGTGTGGATCTGATAATGTCGAATAAGGCTTGAGCTCCTAATGAAGGATTTGCCACATTCATTACATTCATAGGGCCTTTCCCCTGTGTGAATTCTCTGATGTCGAATCAGCAAGGAGCTCTGACTGAAGCCTTTTCCACACTCTTTGCATTCAAAAGGTCTCTCTCTGGTATGAACCCTCTGGTGTCGAATCAGGTCTGAACTATGACAGAAGGCTTTCCCACACTGCGTACACCTGAACGGCTTTTCTCCCGTGTGTACCTGCTGATGCTCGAGAAGATTTGCATAGTGAACAAAGTCTTTTCCACACACGTTACATACATAGAGTCTCTCTCCAGTGTGAACCCTCTGGTGCTCAGTAAGGTGTGAGCTCTGACCAAAGCCTTTCCCACACTGATCACATTTATAAGGTTTCTCCCCGGTATGAGAAATCTGATGTCTAATTAGGTCTGAATTAAATGTGAAGCTTTTGCCACAAATATCACAAGGATGGGTTTTCCCTTCTATAAGCTCACTCTGAAGTATAAGAAGGTTTGAGTTCAGAATAGGGTTTCTTCCTGACTTACTGCATGCCTGGACTGTCTCTCCTGTTTGGATTTTCCAATGGGTAACTGTCATCTGCTTGAAGCCCCCCTCCTGAGAGGGGGGACTCCCCAGGTTCTGCCCTTCTGCATTTCCCAATAGCTCCCCTAGTCTGGGTTCACAGACTTCCCTGGATTCAGGGGTGAGGGGCTCCATCACTGTGAGTTTGTCTGATGTTGTCCTGTGCAAAGTTTCATCCTCAGAAATCCAGTCTTCAGAGTTCCCTTCTTCTCACCAATTCCTGCGTTAGAATCTGAAACAAAAGAGAACAAGATCATCTTCTACCTTTGTTAACAGACATCCATCTGCTGCAGCAGGTGGAGGACGAAATAAATGCATACCTAACAACTGGGAAAGGAAAGTGCTTCCTCTGCCACCACTCCTGACTCAGCTCTGGCCTCACCCCAGTCAGCCTGTCCCACACGGAAGGCTTCATGTGGCTCCACTGCTAACACATCCAGCTCCACGACAGACTGGCCTGTGGTGCACAGAGCTCCTCTGACCCCCAGTGAATCCCGGATGAGCAGTAGAGGGTGGGGAGGGGCCCAGACTCTTTAACATCATTAAGACATATGTTTCCCAAGAAACACACAAAGGTACCAGCCCTCCCTGTTCCTGCATGCCCCCTCCCCACCTCCCCAGCTAAGGCCCCATGGTCTATGGTGCTGCTGTCACTTTAGGTTCCACATTATAGTCATCCCCTTGTACATACTCCAAGCTCCCCTGCTCTACCACTTTGTGGGAATTGCCTCCTGGTCTGTGTCTGCATTTATGCCAAATGAGCTCTCTTTAACATCAGAGCCCTTGCTTAAGAGGGCCCTAAGAGCTGCTGGCAACTTTCTGCAGTTCCCCAACTTTCCTAAAGACCATCTTCTGCTTTGTCCTGTCTCCTTCAATGTCCAATGCTCCCTCCTTCATCTCAACTTCTTGTTTCAACAAGAAAATGGCAGCAATCAGACAAGAATGTCCACTTCCTCCCACACCTACAACCCACCCATACCTGTACCCATCCCCTGGTCCCCAGTTACATAGGTTAAACTGTCATTGGTCCCATCTGAGGTCAACACCCCACTTGTGTGCTGAGGCCCTTCCCCTCTCACCCACCACAGGACACCACTCAAGAGCCCACCCCTCTGCTCCATCACAACCTCCTGCCCTCCCAGCACCATGCCCATCAGCACACAGCTCTGGGCTTTCCTCCCACCTAAAAAGTAAACTTTCTGGGCCTTATTTCCCACCCCCCCCACCAGCTACTGCCCCATCACTTTCCTCCTCCATGCATGCCACCCTATGCACTGTCCTTCCCTGAACCCACTGCCATCAAGTGCAGTGCACCCCACACCAAG
Organism: Lemur catta; assembly: GCF_020740605.2. NCBI lineage: Eukaryota > Metazoa > Chordata > Mammalia > Primates > Lemuridae > Lemur > Lemur catta. Next base: position 23,558,839 of record NC_059136.1, read on the forward strand.
CCTGGGTGGGAGTGTGCCACCTGACTCAGCCCATCACAGCCAGAGACTCGCTCCTTCTGAAATCGCTGTCCTCACTTGGATTCCGAGACAACCTTTCTCAGTCTCTTCTCTTCTCCCAGCCAGCTCCTTCCAGTGTCTTCTGATAGCACCTTGAGGCCCCAGTGTGTCCTGGGCTGTCTTCAGAACTCCTCTCCATCCAGGTTCACTCCACAGGCAAGCGCACCCATTTCAGGATCACACGCCCACTGCTGCAGACTCACACGTGTCCACTCCATCCTGGCCTCTGCCTGACTTCCATACTGACCAGCTCTTCACCTGGCATTGTCACTCAGGCTCTCAGAAGTTTTTGAAACCTAATACATCCAACTTAACTTCTGATTTCCCCTTCTGTGGTTTTCTCCACATCCGTGAGAACTCCATTATTGCATCGGTTCAGGTCACAGATGCAGCAGTAACCCTGGCCTCTCTCCCCTTGCTCCCAGCCCACACCTACCTATCAGCTGGCCCATGTCCACCCCCAGTGCCTGGCTGTTCTTCCCACCTCCAGCACCACCACCACCATCGTATCTCACCACACAAGTGCAAAAGCCTCCTAACCGTTCTCCCTACTTCTCCCTTTCTCCATGTCTTTTCTACACCACCAGCAGAATGACCCTTTAAAAGTAAAAATCAGACATCATTTTTCTATTAATAAATTTGCAAGGGTTTCCCATCCCCCATGACGCCAAAGTCAACTTCTTTATGATGGCCATGCTGCCATTCCTCCAGCCCCCTCTCCAGCCGCACTGGGCCCTGCCATCCCTGGCCTGTGCGGGGCCTTTTCACATTTTGTCTTTCTTCTAAAACACTTTCCAGGGACATGTCTGGCTCACTCCTGTGTATCCTCCAGGTGTCCGTGTTAATGCCACTCAGAGTCCTTGGATCACCCTCTCAGTGACTCTGGCCCCACCTTCGCACACTCCCCATCCTCACCTCTGCTTTTCCCCCATGTTTTTACTACCTGACGAATCATAAGTTATCCAAGCTGAGGGGCCGTCAATTCTGAAATATGACTGTTTTATGTATCATAAAGGAAAACAAAATTACCAATTTAAACTAAAATATCCCATCAATTCTAAGAGGCAATTCAGTTTCAGAGATATTAAAACATGAAGAAAAGATGTGTCTTGGAATCAAAGAATTGTGATGTATACACACACCACAGACAACAAACTATGTTTGCTGCTGTCGGTCTGCCCCTAGAGAATATAAGTGCCGTGTGGGCAGGGACCGTGTTCTGTCTACAGCTCCAGCACCCCACAAAATTCCTGGCATAAAGTTATACATTTAGTAAATATTTATTGTATGAATGGATGTTCTAATCATGCACACACATAATACACACAATATATGGTAATTATAATTATTCCTATGTAATGGCAGCCCCTCACTCCACATTGTTGCCAACAGTAAGTAACAGAAATAACTGAAGAAATTGCGATTTCAGGAATGCTGTGGCAGACTGCTAATTATCTTGAAGCATCCATTCTCTCCTCTCTTCTAGTAATAAAAACAGCCTGCATTTCCCAGCTTTCCTGCAGACAATGTGGCCATGGGACCAAGCTCTGGCCAATGGGATAGGAAAACCTGGGGCCAGAATGCAGCAGGCCTGGTGAGCCAGCTACAAACCTGCCAGTGATAGAAACGCCCCAGGTGGTAGCAGAGCAAACTCATCAGAAGATGCCTTTGGGATGACCTCAAAAACCAGAGCACCCCGCACCTGGGCTGTTCCATGAGAGCTACATCATCTCATTTGCACCACTGTGTTTTTACTATGGTTTAGCTTATATCCCGATACAAAAATCAATACCTTAAAGTGGAATGTCACCATCATAAAAACCTAAAATTCTTGGCACTGGCTCAGTGATCAGGCAGCAAGGAATTTAATACTGGCAGGCCACCACAAGGGTTTGGTAAAACCAGAGTCAATCTGTGTGCCTGGCAACCAAGCCCAGTCAGCTCTGGGAAGTGCTGAGGGAGTGAGGATGCCAGCCTGCGCCGGATGTTCCTGGTGCTTCCAGCAAAGAACAGTAAGTTGTCACTTAATTTTGTGAGTAGATTCTTGGAAACTAAAACTTTTTTTTTTTTTGAGACAGAGTCTCGCTCTGTTGCCCGGGCTAGAGTGAGTGCCATGGCATCAGCCTAGCTCACAGCAACCTCAAACTCCTGGGCTTAAGCGATCCTACTGCCTCAGCCTCCCGAGTAACTGGGACTACAACCATGCGCCACCATGCCCAGCTAATTTTTTCTGTATATATTTTTAGTTGGCCAGATAATTTCTTTCTATTTTTAGTAGAGACGGGGTCGCACTCTTGCTCAGGCTGGTCTCGAACTCCTGGCCTCGAGCGATCCATCCGCCTCGGCCTCCCAGAGTGCTAGGATTACAGGCGTGAGCCACCGTGCCCGGCCTGCAACTTTTGACTTTAAGCAAAAATGATGCATAATGAAACCAATTTTACAACTGCCTCTCCTCAAGAGCCTTCTCACAGGGGTTCCTGCCAGACTGTGGAAGCCGGCCCAGCTGCAAAGGTCAGGTAGTGGTAGTACCTTCCCACCAAGTACTGCTGTCTCTGATAACTGCCAATAAAATGGGGGGGGGGGGAATGTCCCAGTACTGAAGCCAGTAAATAAAATGGGAGATTCTGCTGGTTTAAAAACTAGAGCTGTCCAATGGATCACTGGCAAGCAGCCCAAAAGACTGTATTTTTTAAGAGAATTATGCTGTTTGTAGGAAGAAATAGCAAGCCTGCCTTGGTAAAGTCTTTAGTTAGAATGTTCAAAGCAGCACTGTTTGTAACACCCAAACATCTAGCAACAGAGGATATTCCCTTACTCACACAGGGATATGTGGCAAGGAAAAGAGCAGCTGCACACAAAGGTGCAGGTGACTCCAGAGATGAAATGCTGAGCAGACGCAGCCAGACCAAAAGGAGTCACAGCGCATGATTCTATCATATGGAGCTCGTAATACACAAAGCCAACCCCAGGGGGACCTGAACAGTGGTATCTTCAGGAGACAACTATGGCTGGTGTGGCTGGTGGAGCACAGGGCTGTGGAGACCCTCCACATTGCTGCCTGAGTGTCAGGGGTGCTTACTTTAGAGCAGTGCTGGGCCTGGGGTTAGTCCCCTTACCCAGGTACTGGATGCTCTGCCCAGCTCCCCTCTGCAGGGCAACGCCCCACCCTCCAGTCTGGGAATTCTCATTCAGAACTACTCTCAAGCAGAGGAATCTGCCTCGCCCAACATCATGCCCTCTCCTAGGGGAGGCCCACTCAAGTAGTTATCCATTGCTGCAAAATAATTTACCACAAACATAGCAGCTTAAAACAGCATGCATTTGCTATCCCACACACAGTTCTGTAGGTCTCAAGTCCAGCTCCATATGGCTGGGACATCTGCTCAAGGCCACACAAGTGTTACAAACTTTGGGGTGTTACAAGTAGTGCTGCGTTTTCATTTAGAGACTCCAGGAGGAAATCCGTTTTGGAACCCATTCAGATTTTTGGCAGACTCCAGTTCCCTGTGATCATAAGCTGAGGATCCTGTTTGCTTGCTGGCTGTCAGGGGGAGCTACTCCTAGAGGCCACCAGCCCGAACAGCACATTGAATCTCTCTGATGCTTCCAGTCTTGGCCTTCTGATCTCCAACTAGCTGGAGAAAACTTGCTTTCAAAGCGCTTGTGTGATCAGGTAGGCCCACCTGGATACCCTCTCCATCTTAAGTCACTGACTTGGGACCTGCAAATCTCTTCATCCCAGTACCCAGAAGAGTGTTTGAATGAGTAACTGGAAGAATGCGTGTGCACACTGGGGACCGCCATGGCTCTATGGGAACACCCTAGAACTCTGCCCTCTTCATCCACAGTGCCTGGCTGATAACAGGAATCCAAACCTAATGTACCTGTTTGGGGGCACCCCAGACTGCTCCCATGTAAAATGGCAAACAATCTATAAATGTTGCATGTGATCTGACTGCTCCACGAACCAGCCCATCTCTCCCTCTCTCCTTGGGCGTCCCTATTCCCTGAGACACAACAATATTGAAATTAGCCCAATTAATAACCCTACGATGGACTCTAAGTGTTCAAGTGAAAGCAAGAGTCACGTCTCTCACTTTAAATCAACAGCTAGAAATGATTAAGCTAGTGAGGACAGCACATCAGAAGCCGAGACAGGCCAAAAGCTAGGCCTCTTGTGCCAAATAGTTAGCCAAGTTGTGAATACAAAGGAAAAATTCTTGAAGGAAATTAAAGTGATACTCCAGTAATCATACAAATGTTAAGGAAATTAAACGGCCTTATTGCTGCTATGGAGAAAAGTTTTAGTGGTGTGGGTAGAAGATCAAACCAGCGACAACATTCCCTTAAGCCAAAGCCTAATCCAGACTGAGGCCCTGACTCTCCTCAATTCCGTGAAGGCTGAGAACAGTGAGGAAGCTGCGAAAGAAAAGTTGGAAGCTAGCAAAGCTTGGTTCATGAGGTTTAAGGAAAAAAGCCATCCCCATAACATACAAGTACAACATGAAACAAGTGCTGATGTAGAAGCTGCAGCCTGTTATCCAGAAGATCTCGCTAAGATCACTGATGAAGGTGGCTACACTAAACAAAAGATTTTCATGTGGATGGAACAACCTCCTATTGGAAGGTGCCATCTAGGACTTTCATAGCTAGAGAGAAATCAGTGCCTGGCTTCAAAGCTTCAAAGGACACACTGACTCCCTTGTTAGGCGCTAATGTGACTTTAAGTTGAAGCCAATGCTCATTTACCATTCTGGAAAATCCTAGGGCCCTTAAGAATTATTTAAATCTATTTAAGATTTGATCTATTTAAGAATGATTTAAATCTACTCTGCCTGTGCTCTATAAACAGAACAAAGCCCGGGTGACAACACATCTATTTACAACATGGTTTACTGAATACTTTAAGCCCACCAATGAGACCTACTGCTCAGAAAAAAGATTCCTTTCAAAATATTATTGCTCATTGACAAGGCATCTGGTCCCCCAAGAGCTCTGATGGAGACATACAGGATTAATGTTTTCATGCCTCCTAACACAACATCCATTCTACAGCCCATGGATCAAGAAGTCATTTTGAGTTTCAAGTCTTATTATTTAAGAAATACATTTCATAAGGCTATAGCTGCCACAGATAGTGATTCCTCTGATGGATCTGGGCAAAGTAAATTGAAAACTGTCTGGAAAGGATTCACCATTCTAGATGTCACTAACAACATTCATGATTTATGGGTAGAGGTCACGATATCAACATTAACGGGAGTTTGGAAGAAGTTGATTCTGACTCTCATGGATGACTTTAAGGAGTTTAAGGCCTCAGTGGGGAAGTCACTGCAGATGTGGTGTAAACAGCAAGAAAACTAGACTTATAAGTGGAGACTGAAGAAGTGACTGAATTGCTATAATCTCATGATCAACCTTGAAAGGGTGAGGAGTTGCTTCTTATGGATGAGCACAGGAAGTGGTTTCTTGTCCGGGAGTGGTGGCTCACACCTGTAATCCTAGCACTCTGGGAGGCCAAAGCGGGAGGATCGCTCGAGGTCAAGAGTTCAAGACCAGCCTGAACAAGAATGAGACCCTGTCTCTACTAAAAACAGAAAAATTAGCCGAGCATCACGGTAGTGCCTGTAGTCCCAGCTACTTGGGAGGCTAAGGCAGGAAGATTGCTTGAGCCCAGGAGTTTGAGGTTGCTGTGAGCTAGGCTGATGCCACAGCACTCTAGCCTGAGTGACAGAGTGAGACTCTGTCTCCAAAAAAAAAAAAAAAAAGGTGGTTCCTTAGATGGAATCTACTTCTGGTGAAGATGCTGTGAACATTTTTCAAATGACAACAAAGGATTTAGAATATTACACTGACTTAGTTGATAAAACAGTGGCAGGGTTTAAGAGGATTGACTTCAATTTTGAAAGAAGTTTTACTGTGGGTAAAATGCTATCAAACTGCATCACATGCTACAGAGAAATCTTTCAAGAAAGGAAGAGTCGACTGATTGTTGTCTTATTTTAAGAAAATTGCCACATTCATACCAACTTTCATCAACCATCACCCTGATCAGTCAGCAGCCAAACACTGAGGCAAGACTCTCCACCAGCAAAAAATGACAACCTGAAGGACCAAATGACTCTTAGCATTGTTTAGCAATAAAGTACTTTTAAATTAAGGTAAGTGTATTGTTTAAGGTATAATGCTATTACACACTTAATCAACTACAGTATAATGTAAACAACTTTTATATGCACTGGGAAACCATAAAGTTCATGTAACACGTTTTATTGCAATATTCACTTTATTTTGGTGATAACCTGCAATATCTCCTAGGTATGCCTGTATGTCCCATGTGTGGAATGACGGATCTTCATGACACTTGAGCGGCCAGTGGGGTAAATTACAGCACAGACTAAAGATCTGCCAGCATTCCTGCTTTCCTACTATGTTTTAATGTTAGAAACTCCACCAAATTACTAATGGCTGCCCAGGAAATGACATTTCCTAGTCTCCGCTTACGTGAGGTGTGACCTTGTGACCAAGATTTAGCCAATAAGATGAGAGGGGAAGTGATGTATGCATGATGTTCACTCTCTCTCACCCCGTGGGGCAGAGCAACCAGGGTCCTGAAGGGCCACCTCCCTACCAAGAGCCACCGTCCACCTTTGAGATGGAGTGAGAAATCAAGTTACTAGTTTGGAACACTGTACATTGAATCTGTTACTGCAACTTTAATCTATGTCTTAAATAATGCTAATACACAACCCAAATATTCAGATGCAAGACTCCCTGGGATGATAAAGAAATTCAAACCTCATACCATTAACTGACAATAAGGTTGAGAGGCAGAATGTAAGTCTGCAGAAGGCATTTCTATCCCCAGATTTGCTTGCAAAATTAGCCTGGCAGTCCCGCCTCCTACAGTGGCTAGACCCTCTGGCCCCATGACGTAGCATTTACAATCACTCCCTAATGGCATTCATTGAAAATATTTTCTGAGCTAGAGGCCCACTAATAAATTTTTAAATCTTTCTCCTTCTTAAAAAAATTACTTTTAACTGTTATTTTTTTAATATACAAAGGTAAATTATGCTTATTGAGAAAAATGAGCCCACTACACAGATTACCACTTAACATTTTTCCTTCTGGTCTGTTTCTGTTCAATATTTTATGAAATCAGGACCATATTATTCATTTTTAATATCCTGTTTTATTTTGATAAATTCTTTTTAATTCTTAGTAATTAAAAACAGGATACAGGCCAGACGCGGTGGCTCACGCCTGCAATCCTAGCACTCTGGGAGGCCAAGGCGGGAGGATCACTCGACGTCAGGAGTTTGAGACCAGCCTGAGCAAGAGTGAGACCCCCCCCATCTCTACTAAGAATAGAAAGAAATTAGCCAGACAACTAAAAATATATAGAAAAAATTAGCTGGGCATGGTGGCACATGCCTGTAGTCCCAGCTACTCGGGAGGCTGAGGCAGAAGGGTTGCCTATGCCTAGGGGTTTGTTTGAGGTTGCTGTGAGCTAGGCTGATGCCAGGGCACTCTAGCCCTGGAAACAGAGCAAGACTCTGTCTAAAAAAAAAAAAAAAAAAACCACAAAAAAACACAACAACATAAGATACACATTGTAAAAGTATTTCAAATAATAAAGATATACAGATGATGAAAATCCCTGGTAATTCAACAGAAAACCACTGTTAGCTGTTCAGTTTATACACATCTACCCAGACCTTTGCTTAAATACAATTATACAGTTATGCACACACACGCTTTTCAAAAATAAAAAATGGGATCACACTGTACCTATTCATCTGCCACACATTCCTGGTATCTCCTGGCATTCTTCAAGCTCACACATACAGATGTGCCTGGCTCCCTGAGTAGCATCCCCATCATAGTCAATGGTACACTCTCAGGGACTTACCAAGTGAGGACCTCCTTTGAACTCCAGATGGGAGGGAACACTCATCCCTAGACCTCTGGTTTCCTGAGGGAGAATTTTCCCTGAAGTGTTCTGGGCTACTGCACAACCTTTTCTGCTTCCCAAAATGGTGGAATGTGTTGGCAGAATGAAACGATTGGGAGAATGAGGCATTTGAGCCCACCCTCTCCTACCCCTCTTCAGAACCAGCAGTTTCCTGGGGCACCCATTCCACTCTGCTCTGAGTGCCAGGGTTTTTAAGCGAGGCGGCCCGTGAGGAGAGGCTACATCACTCAGGGCTGCCTGCGAGTGGGCACCCACATCTCACTGGCATTTGGTCTGAGGAAGTCCAATGTCTCTCCAACCCAGCCTTTGGCCAGTAATAAAGTGACCATTTGCTCTTCCCAAACCATATTCCTCTGCCTTGACTGGCTCTGAACTCGAAGGACGCAGAGGAACACTGCTGATCAGGCCCTCAAACCTCAGAGTGGTGTTATCTCACAGGCTCTCCAAACCTTAGGAGGTAAGCATTATCCTGCTATTTACTCTACTTCTACAGAGCAGGAAATGGAGACAAGACAGGAAGCAAATTACCCAAGGTCACTACTCTAGTGAGGGGCAGAGCTGAGGTTCAACTCTAGGTCTGTCTGCCCCAGTGCCCATTTACACATCATGGAAGACTGTTTTCCCTTCCTAAGGGTGATGTCACTTTTACAGGATATTTTATTTAGAGATCAGCTGGACTCGTATTAAGAAAGTAAGCTTATATTTTAAGCCTTGTCATTTTTCTTAACTAAAAACAGTAGGGGTGGGGATGTTGGTTTCTTGTTTGTTTTGGAAGTCAGTGATATGTTCTAATGTTTTTTGTTTTTTTTTTGAGACAGGGTCTTGCTCTGTTGCCCAGGCTAGAGTACAGTGGTGTGATCATAACTCACTGCAACCTCAAACTCTTGAGTGTAAGCAATCCTCCTGCCTCAGCCTCCCAAGTAGATGGGACTACAGGTGTGCGCCACCACACTTGGCTAATTTGTGTATGTGTAGAGATGGTCTCCCTATGTTGCTCAGGCTAGTCCAGGAACTCCTGGCCTCAAGCAGTCCTCCTGCCTGGGCCTTCCAAAGTGCTGGGATTACAGGCATGAGCCACCACATCTGGCCTAATTTAATTTTTAAAATGACTGTTACACTACCTGGAAACGAGGTTGCATCTGCTTGTAAGAATATAGCTTAAAACTCTGTGTGCGCTTGTTAATGATTTTCATAAATTTTTTAACTTTAAAGAAAGTTTTTAAAAACAAATATATCTTGCTTTGAAAAAGCATTTATCTATCTTAAAATAGCAATCTTCAGTTTCTGCTTAGCTCCTTTTTCTTCTATAAATTTAAGTAAAATTAAATTGATACCATATTATTTAAAGAAACTGAAAAGAACAAAAGTAAGTAAATACATGCCAGACTGTGGCTCTACAACATACTGTGCTTCATGGACCCCCCTCCTGTTATAACATGTAGGATTTGCTGAATAAAACATCACTTGAAATTGTCTAAATACACAGCTGATGTTATGTATCAGCAACAGTGACACCGACTTTCCCACCAGCACTGGTAAAGGGATATTCTGGCCGTAGACTCTCATCATCTGTCACGTATGGCCTAAAGAAAGGAACAGGAAGGTTTATCGAGCTTTACAGGAATAACAAACAAGCAGAGGAAGAGGGCACCTGAGTGAGATGGTGACTACAGGAGCCCACTGCAGTCACCAATGGGTCAAGTGCCTCCTGCGTGCCATAGGCTAGGTAGGAAAGGCAGGATTCTGGTCTTCTTAATGCCTCTCAGGACCACCCATGAGGTTCAGGGAGGTGACAAGCTGAGGGTCAAACAGAGAAGTGTAGCCAGCTGCTAAATGTCCTCCCAAGCCATTTGGCTTCTGCTCCCAGCATGCTGCTCTCACGGCTCTGCCCAAGGGTACCAACAAGCCCAGTGTCCTCTCACCCGTCATATTCCATGACCCTGAGGCAGTGCTGACAAGCTCAGCAGCTCCCTGAGCTGCTTCAGACAAACTGCCTGAGTTTAAAGTCTGCATCCAGCTGATACTCCTGCGGAACCTCTGGCATGCTACTCAGCCCCTGAGGATCCCTTGATCATGATCCTATTCTTACCATTACAAGGGTAAGAAGGTCCTGACATCAGCGCAGAGCCGGCCACTGGAATTAATAAAGACTTGTAGAGGAAAAGGAATTTTCAGGAAAAAGCCAGGACAGTGTAGCCAAATCACCCCCCACCCCATCTGGGAATTCTCCTTCAGGCCCAAGTCTTGGGAGTTAATTTTGTTCATCACATTTCCTTCTTCACCTCGAATCCCAACAGCACAGGAGATGCCAGCTCTACACCTCCTCCAGCACAGAGAGGCCTCAAAGTCCCCAGAGAACAAGCAGGGTTGAAGCAAAACAGCAGTAATTCCTGCACCTATACCTATCGCCCCCTAAAAATACCTGGGGCAGCCCTTCTGAGAGGCTTAGTAGACTTAAAAATTGTGACACAAAAAGTTAAACTAGGCTCTAGAGCTTGGTATGTAACCCCTGGGAACGGGGAAAAGGGCTGGAGGCAATGGGGAAAGGAACCAAGAGAACGGAACCAAGTATGTATCCACACAAAGCTCCTGGGAGAAGACCACAGGCTCGGGCCATAGCTGGGCTCACTGGAGAGAAAGGCTGCGGGCCACGGGCCGAAGTTGAGGCCTCACAGGGGCGGCCCTGGCTGCTGCAGGGAGAGGGGCTCACCGAGGCCCAGGCTCCGGGACACGCGCGCGGGGCCGGCAGCGCTCAGAACCGAGCCGCTGTCCGCGAATACACGCCCGGCCCTCTCGGCGGACTCTGCCCGGCCCTGAGGCCAGGCCCCCGAGCCCGCCCCCGCCCGCGGCCGGAACGCGCCACTCACCAGGCGCCCGGCGGCGAGAGGACCGCGCGAGCCCGACATCGGAGCCGAAGCTGGACCCACAGCCGTCGGTGCCGACAAAGCCCGCACTGCTGCCCGCACGCCGCAGCCGGAAGTCGCCAAGGCTCCGCCCGAGGAACTTCCGGCGGCACTCTAAGGGGACCGCTCCCCTCTCGGTGGTGTGGGCTTCCGGCCGAGCGGGACCCGAGTGTGCTGGGAAGGCCTCAGGGTGTATGGCGGGCGTGACCGAACTCCGCGGACTTAAAGGAAGCAGGCCTCGGACAGTTGGTGCGGTTGGGAATCAGCGGTGAGGCCCGCCTGCAGCCCGAGACCAACGTCCCAGATATTATGTGGGTCCTCTGCAGCCCTGAAAGAGCGTGGGAAAATGGCATGGTCTTTGGCGTGCTTTTCCCCTAAAGTGTAAACAGATGCAGAGATTTCATTTCCAGTGAGCTGTAAATACAGATATTCAGAAACAGAACCATTTCGTTGCTCTTGAGAAATGCAGAAGTCCAAAAGAATTTTACAAAAGATTAATAAAACAAAAAGTTGGTTCTTTGAAAAGATAAACAAAATTAACAGTTCTCTTGCTAAATCAACCAGAGACAGAAAAGAAAGGACCCTAATAAGCTCAATCAGAAATGAAAAAGGAAATATTACAACTGATACACAAAAATACAAAATATCATCTCTGAATACTATAAAAGTCTCTATGAACATAAACTTGAAAACATTGAGGAAAGGGACAAATTCTTGGAAACACACAACTTCCCTAGGCTCAATCAGGAATAAATAGGACTCTTGAACAGACCAATATCAAGTAATGATATTGAAGCAGCAATAAAGAATCTTTTTTCTCTGTTTTTCTTTTCTTTTCCTTTTTTTTTTTTTTTTTTGAGACAGACTCTCACTCTGTTGCTTAGGGTCAAGTACCATGGTATCAGCCTAGCTCACAGGAACCACAAACTCCTAGCCTCAAGCAACCGTCCTGCCTCAGGCTCCCAAGTAGATGGGACTACAGGCGCGTGCCACCGTGCCCAGCTAATTTTTTCTGTTTGGTAGAGACAGGGTCTCGCTCTTGCTCAGGCTGGTCTTGAACTCCTGACCTCAGGTGATCCTCCCACCTCGGCCTCCCAGAGTGCTAAGATTACAGGCATGAGTCGCCATACCAGGCCAGCAATAAAAACTTTTCCAACAAAAAAAATTCCAGAGCAGGTGATTTCACAGCAGAATTTTACCAGATCTACAAAGAAGAACTGGTACCTATACTGCAGAAATTATTTCATAACATTGAGAAGGAAGGAATCCTCCCTAACCCATTCTACAAAACCATTATCACCTTGATACCAAAGCCAGGCAAGGACACAACAAAAAAGAAAACTACAGACTTATATCTGTTATGAATATAGATGCAAACATTCTCAATAAAATCCTAGCAAACCGAATTCAGCTGCACATAAAAAAAATAATCCATCACGACCAGGTGGTCTTCATCCCAGAGATACAAGGATGGCTCAACATACACAAATCTATAAATGTGATTCAACACATAAATAGAAGCAAAAACAAAGACCATATGATCCTCTCAATAGATGTAGAAAAAGCATTTGACAAAATTCAGCACCGTTTTATGATAAGAACTCTTAACAAAATAGGCACAGATGGAACATACCTCAAAATTAAAAGCCATATATGACAAACCCACAGCCAACATCATACTGAACAGGGAAAAACTGTGAGCATTCCCATTTAGAACTGGAACCAGAAAAGGTTGCCTATTGTCACCACTTCTATTCAACATAGTGCTGGAAGTCCTAGCCAGAGCAATCAGGCAAGAAAAGGAAATCAAGGGTATCCAAATGAGGAAAGAAGAGGTCAAACTAACACTCTTTGCTGATGATATGATTTTATATCTAGAGAACCCCAAAGATTCTGCCAACAGACTCCTGGAATTGATAAATAAATTCAGCAAGGTCTCAGGGTACAAAATCAATGTATACAAATTGGTAGCATTCCTATACTCCAACAACAGTCAAGCTGAGAATCAAATCAAAGACTCAATACATTTCACAATAGCAAAAAAGAAAATAAAATATCTAGGAATATATTTAACCAAGGTGATGAAAAACCTCTATGGTGATAACTACAAAGCACTGCAGAAGGATATCACAGAGGATGTAAACAAATGGAAAAAATATATCATGCTCATGGATCTACAGAATCAACATTCTTAAAATATCTATACTACCCAGAGCAATTTATAGAGTCAATGCAATTCCCATTAAAATACCCACATCATGTCTCGCAGATCTGGAAAAAATAATTCTATGTTTTATATGGAACCAGAGAAGACCCCATATAGCTAAAGCAACCTTAAGCAAAAAGAACAAATCAAGAGGCATCAATTTACCAGACTTCAAGCTATACTAGAAGCCTATAGTAACCAAAGCAACGTGGTACTGGCACAAGAACAGAGACATAGACCAATGTATCAGAACAGAAAACCCAGATATAAAACCATCATCATATTGCCATCTGAGCTTTGACAAAACAGATAAAAACATACACTAGGGAAAAGAATCCCTATTCAATAAATGGGTCTGCAAAAATTGGGTAGCCACATGTAGAAGACTGAAACAGGATCTGCACCTCTCACCACTTGCAAAAATTAATCCATGATGGATAACAGACTTAAACCTAGGGCATGAAACTAGAAGCAAATTCTAGAAGAAAATGTTGGAAAAACTCTTATAGACATTGGCCTAGGCAAAGAATTTATGAAGACCTCCAAAGCAATCACAGCAATAACAAAGATAAATAAATGGGACCGAATCAAATTAAAAAGCTTCTGCACAGCCAAGGAAACAATCACTAGAGCAAAAAAACAACCTACAGAAGGAGAGAAAATATTTGCATGCTATACATTTGATAAAGGGCTGATAACCAGAATCTACAAAGAACTCAGGCAATTCAGCAAGAAACTTTTAAAAAGAAGCTAGACTAATGGCCAAAAAACATATGAAAAAATGCTCAACATCTGTAATAATCAGGGAAATGCAAATCAAAACCACAATGAGATATCACCTAACTCCAGTGAGAATGGCTTTTATCAAAAAGCCATTTAACAAATGCTTATGTGGAGGAGAGATAGGAACACTCATACACTCCAGGTGGGACTGCAAACTAGTACAACCTCCATGGAAAGCAATATGGAGATACTTCAAAGAGCTAAAAGTAGAACTACCATTTGATCCAGGAATCCCACTCCTGGGTATTTACCCAAAGGAAAAAAAGACATTTTATAAGAAAGACACCTGCACCCAAATGTTTATAGCACCACAATTCACAATTCCAAAGATGTGGAAACAAACCAAGTGCCCATCAATACATGAGTGGATTAATAAAATGTGTTATATGGATATCATGGAATACTACTCAGACATAAAACAAATGGTGAATAATACCTCTTCGATTAGCCTAGATGGAACTGGAGACCATTATTCTAAGTGAAGTATCACAAGAATGGAAAAACAAACACCACATGTATTCACCATTAAATTGGAACTAATTGATCAACACTTCTGTACACATATGGAAATAACATTCATTGGAAATCAAACAGGTGAGGGTGGAAGAGGGAATGGGTAAATTCACACCTAATGGGTACAATAACTTTGACTCAAACTGTAAAAAGCAATTTATGTAACGAAAATTTTTATAACCCTATAATATTCTGAAATAAAAAAATTAAATAAAAATAAATTTTAAAATGACAGAAGAAAAATAGAAACCAGGCTCCCATACTTATTACCAATGTAACCCTGGTTACACCTTGGTTTCTTCCATTTCAAAATGGAGATAAAAGAATTACTATAAGAATTTAAAGAAAGAATGCACATATAAATGCATATAATGGGACCCGACACTTTGCTATTGCTAACACTATTATTTAACAAATGACTGAATTGCCCAAGTATGCATTTATTTTTTTTCTTGAGACAGAGTATCCCTTTGTTGCCTGGGTTAGAGTGCTGTGGCATCAGCAACCTCAAACTCCTGAGCTCAAGCCTCAGCCTCCCAAGTAGCTGGGACTAAAGGCGTGTGCCACCATGCCCAGCTAACTTTTTTCTATTTTTACTAGAGATGGCGTCTCACTCTTGCTCAGGCTGGTATAGAACTCCTGACCTCAAGCGAGGATCCTCCCGCCTCGGCCTCACAGAGTGCTGGGATTACAGGCGTGAGCCACCATGCCCAGCCTATGCATTTCTTTAAAATCCACACATAAACATATCCACCTTGATCACCTTTCTCTACAATGCTTATCATCATCTCTAACTTTGTGTCCCAAATTTCTCCAAAAATTATGAGAAGATCTTTGTACTGTACTAAATTACTGCCACAAGCTTGTTAGGTTGGAGTAGAACTTCAGTTTCAGGGCAGCCAGAAACCTGAAGGCCTACTTCTGGCTTGGTTTCCCACAAGGTAGGCTGTTTATCACTCATTCTAGGTTTATGGGCCGTGCCCCTCTTTGATCTTGAGGCCCTTTGCCCTGAAGGCATTTCTGAGACAGTTCTCTGCCCTTGTGTTAGAAAAATGGCTTCCAGTTCCAAGTGTCCTTCTTTGCTAAAAGTGCTTGATAACATCTTCACACTCCCCATCCTTACATTAGATTTTAATAACTTCATTTTAATGTTTCTCAGTTTTATACTGAATTTTTGATATATGATTTATTACATATTTATTGCATATTCAGATTTTTAAATATATTTATTACACAATGCACAAGACATGAGATTCATGTAATATGTGTTATTTGCCCTTCCCCACCAAGGCACCCTCATAAATCCCACTCCTCTGAGGTGTATACCCCCCATGAAATTGATTTTGCCTCAAGACAAATATAAATGAACAAATAAAGAATTTGCCTTCAAAAAAAAAATAAATAAATGAAAATAAAATGTATCCAGTGTAATCTAAATGCCATAGTGACTCAATATATGTCATCTCTTTAAAAATATGACTAAGTCTTTTAACATTTCAAAAATTTTTTTAAAATTAACCCCTCTTTGAATTCATATTTCTATTTTCACTTTCTCCACAGAATTTTGTCCTAAAGTAATCTATTTTCTATGCTTGAAAATCTTGAATTGCGGCCAGGCGCGGTGGCTCATGCCTGTAATCCTAGCACTCTGGGAGGCCAAGGCGGGAGGATCACTCGCGGTCAGGAGTTCGAGACCAGCCTGAGCAAGAGTGAGACCCCGTTTCTACTAAAAATAGAAAGAAATGATCTGGACAGCTAAAAATATATATAGAAAAAATTAGCCGGGCATGGTGGCACATGCATGTAGTCCCAGCTACTCAAGAGGCTGAGGCAGAAGGATTGCTTGAGCCCAGGAGTTTGAGGGTGCTGTGAGCTAGGCTGACGCCACGGCATTCTAGCCCGGGCAACAGAGTGAGACTCAAAATAAAAAGAAATCTTGAATTGCTCACACTGTCATACTCAGCAATAAAATGTATATAAAGTTTCATTTTTTACTTATTCCCTGTAATCATAAGCTTCTAAATATTAAAACAAAAAAAAGTGACACTTCTTTCTGGATTACAATCACAATTGTTGCTAGTATACAAAGCAATATAAATATACTGGAAATTTTAATGAAATTATAGATTTTATGTTATGAAACATAAAAATCAAAATTTTCATCTTATAATGAAATGTATGAGGCTGCTTTTCCAAATATGGTTTATTTATTCTTGATGAATAGTACCTATTGCTAGGATGAGTCAGAGTTCAAAATAATTATAATCCTATTTTGGTTTTTTCCCCCATTTTTCTGCTAGCACTGAGAAAACTTGTTTACATGAATTAATAGATGGGATTGGAAGGAATTTTCTTATAACAATGACACTCAATTTTTTTAGCTTCTGAGTCATATGCAAAAAAAAATCACATAGCAATTTAATTATCAAGTGTACTTCTTAATGATCTATCTGTTGACCTCTTGATTAGGTTCTTTTAAAATTTTGTTAAAAGGAAAGAATTAGCCATCACCTAAAGTGTAAAGCTACTTAGATCTTTCCCAGCTAATAAATTCATCTGCTTTCTCAGAACCAACTGCAGAGTTTTGAATTGTGCCTGCAATAACAGGGACAGCCCAGGGCTGGCCCCAAAGTACACAAGGAAGAACAAAATTGGAGGAGGGCTGTGGCCAAGGGATCAGCCCAGGCCCTTCTCTGGGAATTTTAGGGCAGAGTCCATGTGGAAGTCCTGTAACGTGGTTCTCCTCCTGGGGGGTGTGTGAAAGCCCACAGTGAAAGACTCCACTTTTAATCCAGGGCCAGAGACTTCGGCTGCTGCAACCCTATGGCCACCTTCCCACAGGGCCCAGCTCTTGAGGTGAGGAGGACTTGGCCCTCTTCCCTGCAAGGCTTGCAGATCCTCCTGCCTCTTCTTCCCCAGGCCCAAAGAGCTGGGAACATCATTTGAGTAGGTTGTCACAGGTAAACATCTCCCGCCTTGTATACCTGACAACTGCCACTTCAATTGTAACCACAGCCAACATGTAGATCTTGGCACTTAATACTTTGAATTCACTTGTTTGCTTGGTATTGACTGTCTCCACCAGTAAGACAGAAGCTCCATGGGATCGGAGACCCTGTCTCAGTGAGTGTCCAGCACAGTGCCTGGCCCAGGTGGACCCCAGTAGCTGTGGTGAACACCATGACTCAAGGCCCAGACAGATCCCCCCCAGTGACAGGCTCAGTGTCCCAGTTGATGAGGGTGCAGCCAGCTGTATTCAGCCATCATTCTTTCCAGTGTTTCCCCAGCTGCAACTTGCCAAGGTCACACCCCTCCCCACATGGCCCACAATCCAAGTCCTGGCCATCTTGGTCCAACTGAGGACAGCCCTAAAGGATCATTTCTGTTGCAGAGCTCCCTGCAGGGGCCAGTGAACACTGTCCTTGGGCAAATCACAGCCCCACTCCTACTGTCTGTCTTCCCCTCCACAAGTCCAAGCCACACCCCAATAAACAGCTATTCAGCTCAGTCCTGGAGTCCCCTTCCCCCACAAGGGACCCCAGCCTGCCACAATGACCCTATCAGGTGACTTCTAGCATTATCTCCATTTTACAAATGAGGAAACTGAGGGACAGGGAAGGTAAGGAACTTACCTAATGCATCAGCTGGAACACGGTGGTGGCAGGCCTTGAGTTTGCGCCATCAGCCACATGCAGTTCCACCAGCATCTTGCTCCCCTCCTGACTCTGGGCTGTGACACATGCTGTTCCCTCCCTCCCCTTCCACCTGGCCAACTCCCACATATGATTCTGATGTCATTGCAGCTGGCACTTCCTCCAGGAAGCCTTCCTGGCCCATGGCAAGTGTGAAACGCATGGGATTCCACCTGTGACTGCTGCTCACTGTCAGGCCCTGAGTCAGAGGCCATTATACTCATCCGCCCCTCTGAGCTTCCCTCATGCTCAGCAAAAACCTGTTCACTAAACACTCACAATCACTAGGCAGCCCACATGCCAGGCAAGGGCAGGAGGGCGTTGAAGGCTGATTTGCCCCAGGCAGGATCCACCACCCAGAGCCTTGCCCGACTTGGGCGAGTGCCTGATACTGCCACAGGCATCACTGGGACACTGTTTATTACTTCAGTCTTTTTCCTCTCTGTTTCAATTTGGGTAAATCATATGACCCTGTCTGTGGTTCCCTAATCTTTTCTTCTGAAATGTTGAATATGCTACCATGCAATAAACTTTTTGTTGCAGATAATGTACTTTTTCATGTTCTAGAATTTCCATTTGATTCTCTTTTCCTAATATCCATATCACTATTTACCTTCTATACACTCATTATGTTTATGTCTTAGCCGGGCATGGTGGTGCATGCCTATAGTCCCAGCTACTCGGGAGGCTGAGGCAGTAGGATTGCTTGAGCCCAGGAGTTTGAGGTTGCTGTGAGCTAGGCTGATGCCACGGCACTCCAGCCCAGGCAACAGACCAAGACTCTGTCTCAAACAAACAAACAAAAACCTGTCACTCTATTCCTGCATTCCATCCCCAGCCCCTGCCAACCACTAACCTACTTTCTGTCTCTATAGGTTTACCTATTCTGGATATTTCATATAAATGGAATCATCTGTGACCTTTTGTGTCTGGCTTTTCTCACTGAGTTTAATGTTTTCAAGGTTTATCAATGTGGTAGCATGTGCCAGTTTTTCATTCCTTTTAATTGGTGAATAATATTCCCTTGTATGGATCTACCACATTTTGTTTATCCATTTATCCATTGACAAACATTTGGGTTGTTTCCATTTTCAGGCTATTCTGAATAATGCTGCTAGAAACATTCGTGTACAAGTTTCTGTATGGACATATGTTTCCTTTCTTTGGAGTATATACCCAGGAGTGGAATTGCTGAAACATGTGATAATGCTATGTTTAAATTTTTGAGGAATCACCAAAATGTTTTCTACAGCAGCTGCATCATTTTACATTCCCATCGGTAATATATGAGCATTCCTACTCATATTTTCCCCAAACTTATTTTCCTTTTTCTTATTATTATAGCCATCCTAGTGGGTATTAAGTGGTATCTCATTGTAGTTATATTTGCGTTTCCCGAATGATTAATGATGTTAAGCATCTTTTCATGTGCTTTTTGGCCATTTATATATCTTTTTTTTTTTTTCTGAGAGAGTCTCACTCTGTTGCCCAGTCTAGAGTGCCATGGCATCAGCCTAGCTCACAGCAACCTCAAACTCTTGGGCTCAAGCAATCCTACTGCCTCAGCCTCCCAAGTAGCTGGGACTACAGGCATGTGCCACCATGCCCAGCTAACTTTTTCTATATATTTTTAGTTGTCCAGTTAATTTCTTTCTATTTTTTAGTAGAGACGGGAGTCTCACTCTTGCTCAGACTGGTCTCAAACTCCTGACCTCGAGCGATCCTCCCGCCTCGGCCTCCCAGAGTGCTAGGATTACAGGCGTGAGCCACCAAGCCCAGCCATTTATATATCTTCTTTGGAGAAATATCTATTCAAGTTGTTTGCCTTATTTATTTATTTATTTATTTATTTATTTATTTATTTTGAGATAGGGTCTCACTCTGTCACCCAGGCTGATATGCAGTGGTGTCACCATAACTCACTGCAGCCTCAAACTCCTGGGCTCAAGTGATCCTCCTGCCTCAGCCTCCCAAGTAGCTGGGATTACAGGTTCTCACTACCCTAGCCAGCTGATTTTCTTATTGTCTTTATAGAGACAGGATCTCGCTATGTTGCTCAGGATGGTCTCAAACTCCTGGCCTCAAGCAATCCTCCCTCCTCAGCCTCCCAAAGTGCTAGGATTATAGGTGTGAGCCACAGCACCTGGCCCCAATTTTCAACTGGGCTGTTTGTCTTTTGTTGTTGATTTGTAAAAGTTCTTTATATGTTCTGGATACTAGATGCTTATCATCTAAATGATTTGCAAATATCTTACCCCATTATGTGGGTTGTCTTTACTTTTTTTTTTTTTTTTCAGAGACAGGGTCTCACTTTGTCACTCAGGCTGAAGTGCAGTGGTGCAATAATAGCTCTCTGAACCCTTGCACCCTTGAATGCCTGGGCTCAAGCGAGTAGGAGGGACTATTGGATACACACCACCACACCTGGATAATTTGTATTGTTTTTTGTTGAGATGGGACCTCACTATGTTGCCTAGGTTGGTCTTGAACTTCTGATCTCCAGTCATACTCCTGCCTTGGCCTCCCAAAGTGTTAGGATTACAGGCATGAGCCACGGCAATGGCCATTTGCACTTTCTTCATAGTGCCTTTTGATGCACAAAACATTTTAGTTTTTATAAAGTTCAATTCATCTATTTTTTTGTCATTGTTGCTTGTTTTTGATGTCACACCTTAGAAACCATTGCCAAACCACTGCCAAGGTCATGAAGATTTATCCCTGTTTTCTTCTAAGAGTTTTAAAGTTTTAGTTCTTGCATTTATGTGGGAACAAGAATGACTCTATTTCAGATGCTAACCCCAAGTCTGGCAATGCTTCTAAGATGTCTACTTGATGTATTATTCTTTATATAGAAACACCTATTCCCTGTAAGTTTTGCCTTTTCTCCAAAACAACTCTTGATATTGTGCAGAAATCACAGGCTGTGATGCATTCTCTCAGCCACCTGCACATTCCTTCCAGAGCATGTAGCATGTAGACTCTCCCCCCCCCCCAAGATATATGCCCTGGGTCTGGAAGGTTGTGGTACATAGATCTACCTATCTTGCAGCTGCCCCAAACCATGCTTCTGTCTGTAAGTTCCCTCTACTAAGTGACCCTTTATTGACAAACTGGATTTGGCTGCTTCATTCTTTGGTTTCTCTGTTCCTTTGGCATTTGGGGCCTCTGCATATAAAGTCCTTTCACAGAACAATTTAGATCTTTGATCCATTTTTAGTTATTTTTGGTATATGATGAGGAAGGGGTCCAACTTCATTTTTTTTTTGCATGTGGTTGGCTATGTAGTTGTTCTAGCACCATTTGTTGAAAATATTATTCTTTCCCCCTTGAATGGTCTTGGCACCCTTGTTGAAAATCAACTTACCATAGATATATGGGTTTATTTCTGGACTCTCAGTTCTATTTCATTTTTCTATATGTCTATTCTTTGGCCAGTACCACCTATTTTGGTTACTGTAGCTTTGTAGTATGTTTGGAAATCCAAGAAAAGTGAGTCTTCCTACTGTGTTCTTCTTTTTCAAGATTGTTTTATCTATTCTACAATTCCATATGAATTTCAGGATTGGCTTTTCCATTTGTGCAAAAAAGGCCACTGGAATTTTGACAGGAATTGTATTGAATTTTTAGATTGCTTTGGGTAGTATTGCTGTCTGAGAAAACTGTTCCTCTACTCACAACACTTCTGACACCAAATATGTGGGGATTTTTCCTGCATGCCAACCAATTCTTTGTGGACACCAACTGAGTGTCCAACAATGTAGTTCAATTCTGACACTAACTACCCAGAGTCAGTGAAGACCCAACAGGTTAAGGGCTCAGTCCCACAAGACTGCCCTCATTTCCAATGCCAGTCACAAGTCTGGGCCTCCCATACTCCTGACAGATCAGCTATAGAGGAAGGGTTCCCACAACCTCTTCCTCGAGTTCAATAATTTGCTAGAATGGCTCACAGAACTCAGGAAGGCATTTCAATTACATTTACTGGTTTATTAGAATGATACAACTCAGAACAGCCAAATGGAAGAGATGCATAAGGCAAGGTATGGCGGAGTGGAAGGGGGCAAGAGGGAGAGAGACAGGGGAGGGCATCAAAGATCACTGATCACCGATTACTATAATAGATATAATAATGAAAAAGTTTGACGTGTTGTGAGAACCACCAAAAGGTGATACAGAGACACGAAGTGAGCCCATGCTTTTGGAAGTGTTGTTGATGAACTTGCTCCATGCAGGGAAGCCACATTCAATTTGTATAAAAAATGCAGTATCTGCAAAGTACAAAAGGGAATTGCAATAAAAATACTTGTATTTAGATAGAAGGTATGCGAGCCTTGTGGGAACTCTTTTGCCTGAGACGCACAAGCGTTAGGGGCAAGGCTGTCACCGGCCTCCCGAGTTAGGACAACGCTCTGGAGTAGGCAGTTGTCCAGAGGGGTGCTCACCCGGCTGTGGGGAGACCGCAGGGGCCCCCCTCACAGGAGAGAGGGTAGGAGCAGGTACAGTTCATGAGACATGAATAGCAAAGGATCAGTGCGAAAGGCTGAGAAGGTGGAGCAGGGGCCCTGAGAGACGCAGACAGTGGCTTGCCACGGCCACCCACTGACCCAGCACCAAGACCCAGTACCAAGGCGGGCAGAGGCAGCTCCCTGGTCGTGTGACGCGACAGAGTGATTTCACGTCTGAGCCTCAGCAGCTTCAGCGACCTCATCAGGGTGGTTGTATACATTTGCAGTCTAGGTGCCCCTAAACGTGGCCTGAATTAATGAAAGTAGGGAATGACATCATGTGCATTTAGGGGCAAAAATTTGGGAAAATTTGTGTTGAGAGGGGCACCCAGAGGGAGCTGAGCCTGGAAGGGAGTCTTTCTGACGTCAACGTCCTCACCTCTTGCCGACCGTAGCCTCGCGGCGGTGGCCTGGGCGAATGGGCCCCTTACTGGGAACGCTGCTCCTGTGGCCAGGCCCCAAAGCCGCCTCTCCCAGGACTCCCCACCGGCGTCTTGGGTCGGTCTCCCTCCTTCCATTCGCTAAAGGGTAGCTCCGGAGGCGAGAGTCGTAGCTCCTCCCCGTGGGACAAAAGCCGCCTGAGAATGCCTGGGCCGCAGGACGCCGGGGGCTGCCAGTGGTACGCTGTCCCTCGTCCCCTCTTCTCCCACCCCCCACCGTTCCCAGCCCCCGGCCGGGCTACAGCTTTCCTGGCCACGGAGCGGCCTCCAGCCTTGCCTGGCGGGAGACTCCATTTCTCAGGCGAATGCGCAGCCGCGGACCCCATTTCCCAGAAGCTCCCGGGAAGCGCCGGCGCACCTCGAGGACACCATTTCCCGGCGTGCCTCTGGAGGGCCCCGCCCCGGTCCGCCCCACCCCCCTCTACCTGGCGCGACGTGGGGCCGGAGACTCACCGGGCACCAGAAGTAGCTGTCAGGGCCCGGGGCAGGTGGGGCACGGCACAGGTGAGATGTGGCACTAGACACCGAGGAACCCCCCCCGGGGGGCGCTGCGTGGCAATCCGGTGCTCCACGAGAGCCAGGGAACTCTGTGGGCGTCCGGGATCAGGGGTTCGTGGGCGGGGCCTGGGCCGTGGACTGGGGCCTAGCCTCCGGGGGTCTCCCCGCGGGCTGCCCGCCTGGTTGGGAGCCGCGGGATGTGTAGGCAGGGCGCCCTCCCGTAGGAACTGGACTTGGGGCCTTGCAGTGGAGACAGAGCGGTCCTGGCGGAGCCCGAGCAGATTTCTGGCTCCCAAGATAGGACCTTGGAAGGTGGCGGCGCGCAGGGTCCCTCTGGTTCTGAGCCAGTGGTGCGATCTGCGCAGGAGGAAATCAGGCGGCCTGTCCCTAGTATATGGGCTTTGGCTGGGAGCATTCCTAAACATCTGCGCCAGGAGTCCCCAGCTCTAGGGTTCACTGCCTCCCCTCTTGTCAGCCAGAAGAAAGTAGAATGTACTTTTTATGAGCCCAGTGGTGGTTGTGGTTTCGGACCAGCTGCTCTGGGCTGAGTGGTAGCCTCAAGGCCCCTGTGGAGCTCTAGGGAGAGGGCTTCCTGGGGAATAGGGCTGGGAGGAGGAGGTGACTCAGCTGGGTCTGTCTGGGCCAGTGGACCGGGTCCCCTCCTTGGGGGGGGTCTCACCCTGTGCTAGTTGCCCCAGGAAAATGGGGCTTCACAGGATGGGAGCATCATGGCCTCAGCCTCACACCATTTGGCACCACAGGTGCAGCCAACATGGGTGAGCCCCAGGGGTCCATGCGGATCCTAGTGACAGGGGGCTCTGGGCTGGTGGGCAGAGCCATCCAGAAGGTGGTAGCAGATGGGGCAGGCCTGCCTGGAGAAGACTGGGTGTTTGTTTCCTCCAAGGACGCCGATCTTACGTGAGTGAGTCCATCCCCAGAGCACTTCTCCCCATGCCCACTTCAGAATAAACAGCTCCAGGCTGGGCCTGTCCCTGAGCTGGCAGTAGCCACATGTCTGGGCCCTCCCTGCCAGGTGGCTGACCTGGCCTGGGTGTGCTCAGCTGTGCTGCTAGGCAAACACCTCCCATCCCTTCCTGGAAGCCCACATTCTCACACAGCTGGCACTGGACTTGGCCACTTTCCCTTTTGGCTGCCCTTCCTACCATGGCCCCATCCTAGGGTGCTGGTTCCCTCAGGCCTCCAAGTGGCTCCTGACAGCCTGGCTTCCCCCAGGGATGCAGCACAGACCCAAGCCCTGTTTCAGAAGGTCCGACCCACGCATGTCATCCATCTTGCTGCAATGGTGGGGGGCCTTTTCCGGAATATCAAATACAATCTGGACTTCTGGGTAAGTTGGGGTTGGGTGGCGAGTGCTGGGAGCCAGGGACCCAGGTTCTGGAGACTTCCTGGTGGGCTTCCCACTTTTACACGTTCATGTTCCCACCCCAGAAAGTCCCTAAGGATCAGGGCTGGGCACAGCCTGGTGCGGCAGCCCCTGAGGGGCCCCCAGTTGCCTACACTTGGTCCTGTGGGCAGAGGAGCATGCAGGTGGGCCTGGGGTCATTACGCCCTGGAGCTGACCCACATTGCTGGGAGCTGAAAGATGCCAGCGTTTGCAGTGCGACTTGGGTGGGTTCCTGCCCCCTGAGCCCTCTGCACCTCCAGAGCCTCCATTCCCGGGACTGTGCTGGTCCAGCTCCCCTGAGCCAGGTCCCCCACAGACTCTGGAGTGCAGGGGTATGAACTGGGCATGTGTGTCTGTGGCGTGTGCCCTGGGGCGACATGGTGTGAGGGCCTTGTCCCTGCTAGCTATGCCCCTAAGGGTTGGCCCCGCCTGTTTCTGAGGGGCAGCGCCTTGCCCTGGCTGGCCTGTACCAGGCCCTGGGGTCAGCAGAGGATCAGACCAGATTCTGCCCGGGAGCCCTGTCACCCCAGAGCCTTCCCTCTGTCTGTCTCAGCCTTCCCATCAGACTCCCTGGCCACCACCTCTCCCCTCTCCCAAGTCCAAACGCCCTAGCCATCTCATGTCCAATTTATAGAAGGGGCAGTGGGCCTTGTGCAGGGATAGGGCAGGCCATGGCTTCACTGCTACTAGGCAGTTGAACCAGGTGTGAGCTTCTCTAGGATGGAGTAGTGGGGGGCGCTTCTCCCCATATAGGAGCCCCTACCCTCTGGGCCCTTTCCCTATGCTCCACTACCTACTGTGCCCTGGGCAGCCACTGGGTAGGCCCTGCCCTGAGCTGGGGCGTGTGGTTCTCTCCTCCAGGAAGGCAGGGCTGGACCCTCCTACAGCCTTGGCAGGGGGAGGCAGTGGTTTCTGTAAGGGCAGCTGGATGCTCTGCCTTGTCCCAGCAGCAGTTAGGACAAGCAGGCTCGGGTACTATCTGAGGGACCAGGATGTATCCCCACTTCTGGTTCCTTACCTGGAGCAGCAGGTCAGGGCTGGAGTCCTGCCTGGAGGGCCTGATCTCCCCTCCACACCCCTGCAGAGAAAGAACGTGCACATCAACGACAACGTCCTGCACTCGGCCTTCGAGGTGGGCGCCCGAAAGGTGGTGTCCTGCCTGTCCACCTGTATCTTCCCTGACAAGACCACCTACCCTATTGATGAAACTATGGTGAGGGGGCAGGGCCTGAACAGGGGGCGGGGCTGGGAAGCTGTGTGGGCGGGGCCATGAAGTGGCAGCCTTGGTGCCTCTCCTGCTCCCCAGATCCACAACGGGCCGCCCCACAACAGCAATTTTGGGTACTCCTACGCCAAGAGGATGATTGACGTACAGAACAGGTCCTCCTCGCACATCTTACCAAGGCCTAGCCTGGAGTGGGGAAGAGGGCTCAAGCTCTGCGGGGTGGGTGGGGCCGGCTGGGGAATGAGCGTGGGATCTTGCAGCCTTTTGTTTTTCCATCTCTAAGAGGCCAGCGGTGGGGAGGAGTGTGGTTGATGGTCCCAGGATGAGGGAGGAGACACTGTGTCTCTGCAGGGCCTACTTCCAGCAGCATGGCTGCACCTTCACTGCTGTCATCCCCACCAACGTCTTCGGGCCTCATGATAACTTCAACATCGAGGATGGCCACGTGCTGCCCGGCCTCATCCACAAGGTGCACCTGGCCAAGAGTGAGTGCCTGGCCACCCAGCACACATCCAGCCCAGATCACCCACTAATGGGATCCCTGGGGCTCAGCTGGGGAGGAAGTGGCCCCGAGCCTTCTGACACCTGCCCTTCCCCTGCACCTGCAGGTAGTGGCTCAGCCCTGACGGTGTGGGGCACAGGCAAGCCGAGGAGGCAGTTCATATACTCGCTGGTTTGTATAGGAGGGCACAGCTCTCGTCCCAGAAAGTCTGCCCCATGAGCCCTGGGCCTGTGCCTGCTGGGCTTTGGGGGAGGCGGTGGCAGCAGGAGCCCAGGAACAGGTGAAGGTCTGGACAGAGACCCTAGAGTAGTGATCTCTGGTCCCCGCAGTGTTCCTGTGGGTTCCTGCCCAACAGGAGTCACTGAGTACGGCTCTGAGGAAGGACTGCCCGAAGGAGCGACCCTGTCTGCAGGCTGAGTCCTGGCTGTGTCCCCCTGAGCAGGGACAGCAGTGTAGATTCCCCAGCAGGGGCATCTGGGAGAAGTGACCTGTGGCCCCATTTGGCCACACCTTGTGGTCTCTGACCCTCACTGTCTGACCTCCAGGACCTGGCCCAGCTCTTTATCTGGGTCCTGCGGGAGTACAGTGAGGTGGACCCCATCATCCTGTCAGGTGGGCAGCCCCCAGCTCCCCTTCCTCCACTGTGGGAAGGACCTATGTCTGTCCTGGGAGGCTGGCTGAGGGGTGGCAGCAGAAATACTCATGGGGGATTGGGTGGCAGCCCTGGAGGAGGCCTGACCTGGCTGTGGGCCCTTCATTCCCCACAGTGGGTGAGGAGGATGAGGTTTCCATCCAGGAGGCGGCCGAGGCTGTGGTGGAGGCCATGGACTTCCACGGGGAAGTCACCGTATCCTCTGGTTCCAGTGATGGGGGTTTAGGTGAGGGCACAATGGGTGTGCTCAGAGGACCCCTCTGTGTGGGAGCCTCCTGTGTGGGAACACCTGGCAGCAGGAGATGGGTCTGCTGTCCTCTCCCCCAGGCCCCCTTGGGGAAAGACAGGTTCAGGGCTGGCTGGGGTTGGGGGTGCAGGTGCTCCTTGTGCTGTGGCCTTGACCAAGGTGCCTAGTTTGATACAACCAAGTCAGACGGGCAGTTTAAGAAGACAGCCAGTAACAGAAAGCTGCGGGCCTACCTGCCTGACTTCAGGTTCACGCCATTCAAGCAGGGTGAGCTCCTGTCCCTCCCGCAGCAGTCACACCTAGTTCTCCTGGCCTGCCTTGGCCCCTCCTTAGTGGCTTTGGCTCCCCACTGTCCTCTCCTACCTGTGTTTCCTGTAGGGGGTGGGGTAGGGATGGGATGCCCCACGGATTTGGTCTCCAGGCCTCCCCATCAGAGCCTGTGCTGCCTGGGAGGCACAACACTGAAGCTCAGAGGGGGTGACTTCCCTGTGTCCCTGGCCCCCACCCTCCCACCTCCTCCCAAGAGGGTCATTGTGGCCCTGGCCCTCCTCTGCAGCTGTGAAGGAGACCTGTGCTTGGTTCACTGACAACTACGAGCAGGCCCGGAAGTGAAGCCAAGTGGTGGGAGCAGGTACCTGTGGGGGCTCCGCTGGAGAGAGCCCAGTGGCTGCCACCCCCAGACCCAGCCAGGAGCTAAGGGTACTGCCTGGCAACCTGGGCCCATGTTCCACCTCGCCCTGTGGCTCTAGGCAGCTGTCCAGCGGGGCTCATTCCTATCTGTCTCAGGGAAACCAAGGCTGGGGCAGGCCCAGTACTTTGCTCCCCACACTGGTTCCTGGTCCTGAGTGTGTCCACTCTGATCCTGCTCTCCCACTCCCATGGAGCTAATAAAGTACATTTTCACAGGCCTGGCCTCAGCAGCTCTGTGCCAAGCTGTGCTCTGTGCCCAGGCACTGCCCCTCAGCCTGGCCAGCCCCAGGGCCCACTGTCCCCTTGCTTGCTGTGCAGCCGAGAGCTGCTGGGCCAGGGTGGCCAACTGTGCCTGGGTTGGATATTGGCGGAGGCTGGAGAGCAAGAAGGTGTGTGTGGTCAGGAAGCAGCAGGCAGCCACAGTGAGATGGACATGGGCTGTCAGCTGGATGAGGACATGTGGGGCAGGGCTCCCCTCCCACAGTCCCAGTCCCCCTGCTGCAGCCATGCAGGCCTGGATAACCTGAGCTCCTCCAGCTTCCCTGCCTTGGCCCCAAGGACTTCAGGGAAAGAGGCTGGCCTGGGTTTGGACAGACTGAGTGGGGCAAACAGAATGGGTTCAAGGGGAGGCTGAGGGGTGAGTGGCTCAGGCTTCCTTGGGGCTCTAGCAGAGCTGGGCCAACCCCAGCTCCTCATCTCCCCCACTCTCAGGCAGCAACCTGGGTGTGAGCTCAGCCTGACCTTGTCCTGTGGAGAGTGACAGGTGGTATACAGGAGGGTCTGCTAGCCAGGCCAGCTCCAGCCACCAGGGAGGTGACATCATTGGCCACCCCATTCTCAGCAGGGAGACAGCAACGTCCAGAAAGATTGACTGACAGGTGCCCCCGCCTGTTCTGGTAGTGCTGGGGTAGAGACCAGGAGTGCCTGGCTACAGAGCCCCTGCTAACTTACTGTCTTCCTCAGCACCTGGCAGAAGGAGCCCCCCGGACCCAGGCACGTGCCCTGGCTCCGGGCTCAACCTTGGGGCCACCTCTTCTCAGGGTACCCTCCCTCCTGGGTGCCCTTTGCCATCTTCACCCAGAAGGTACCTTCTTCTGACTGCAGATTGTACCTGCCACGTTCATTTCTTCCCATGTTTATCAGGCAATATTGGCATGTCTTCCCTGTGCCAGGCACCAAGTTCAGACCTGTGTCTGCCACATGTCCCTGCACCCAGCTGACCTCTCATTGCATATGTGTCTCTCTGGCAAGCCAAAGTGTTCATCCTTCAGACCCCCCTGGAGGCTGCCCCTTGGGTCAAGGCCTCGCCACCTTTTAGGTCTCAGCTGAGGTGGCGCTTACTCTGAAAAGACTTCCCTGGATGTACCCTTCAGCCCCTCACTGAGCATCCACCCTGCCCTGTCATGATTGCCTGTTTGTCTGGAAACTCCTGGGAGCCCCACTCCCCATCCCCACCAACCCCAAAGGACTTGTAGCTCCAGGATGTGGGTTAGCTCCTTTGCAGTGTGTTCCCCTGGCATCATCCCTTTGTAGATGAAGTCTCTGCATGTGTGGGGGTTCAGGGAAGGCCTCCTGAAGGGGGTGGCATCTTAGTTGGAGCTTGAATCAGCCAGGTGAAGGAGGGAGAGAAGGGAGCCCACCACCTCATGAGAGCAGAGAGGCACCTAAGACACAGTTGGCAGGACACACGTAGTGGTTAGGGGTGTCACTGAAGGCTCCCAGCCAATGCTCAGAGGCCTGGCCTGACATGGGACAGGGAAGCTGTGCTACCCACAGCCAGGGGCCACCTGGGCATTGGGCCCCTAGGCTTTCTCCTAGCAGTGATGGCTCTGGGCAGTCAGCTGGCAACTCATTTACATTGTTTCAGTCCACCCAAGGCAACTGGGTTTTGTCTTTATTTGTGATGACAAGGAGCTAGATGCTACAGGCCCCTGTCACAGCGTTGGTCCTTAGCCATCACTGTCCCTGGGGCCCTGGGAGAGCAAGGACCCTGCACCCACTCTAGGGAGTCTATGTGCAAAGAGAGCTGCAGGAGAAATAGCTACAACACTGAACACTGGTGCAGAGCATCAGACCCTGCCGCTGAAACACACTGCCCACAGCCAGAAGGGCAGCCCTGAGCCTGCCCCTGTCCGCATCCTTACCCCTACAAAACCAAACCCATTCCTCCCTGTCATCCTCTTCCTGTGTGTCAGGGAAACCCCAGAGTGTCCCTGATTTCTCACTTTACCTCAGCCTTCCAGCACATTCTACCCCTCAACCTCCATAAATATTTCCCAAATCCACCTGCTTTTCACCACCACTACCAACCTGTCCGCATCTCATGGGACAGCCACAGTCCCATCCAGCAGCCTCCCTTCAGGGATCTGGGCTCCTTGCAGGACAATCCATGGTGTCTCTGTCCTTCACCCTCCTGACATGGCCAGCTGGCCTTTCCGCATCGCCTCCTCCACTCCCAACCCCCACGCAACCTTCCCACCTCTCAAAAGCACAGGCTGGTTCTCTGCCCAGGGCTGTTACCTGCCTGGTCCCTGCCTGAGAGCATACTATTATACTAAGCAGCTGGCGTCTGCCACTCCATGTGTTTTCCATTAAGTCTTTCAATTGTCACAACAACCATGTGAACTAGAAACTCGCGCCCTCCCCATTTTACACAGGGAAAGGAAGGCAGAGTTGAGCAACCTGCAGTGGTGGGGGCCAGCACTGTTGGCCCCCACATCCACCACCCACGTTGCCTGGCCACATTGGCCGAAGCAGCCTCCTGGACGCCCTTCCCCGCCATCCACTTCAGAAGCATGACCACTCTCTGAGTGTCCTGTCTGTCTCCACAGCCGATGAGCAGGTCGCAGGGTAGGGGCACGGCCTCGCCCTGCACTGCTGTGTATCTTTCCCCGGCCCAGAGCAGGGCCCAGACGCTGCGGGTGCGCAACAAATACCGGCTGAACGAACGAGGAGGGTATTTCATTGTTTGAAGAACTTAGAAAATGCCAAAAGATTTAGAAGACAATAACAAAGCAGATTTAAAATACAGACTGGGTGAAGAGTAAAAAACCTGCATTCTTTGATCTTCACGCTGTATTTTTCCCCTGTCAATTAGAAATTACAGGCTCCCCCGCGCTCTGTCACAGTCGCCGTCAGTCTCTGAGATGGCCCAAGACTCACAAGAGAGCCAGGCCTCCACGGGAGCCGCGGCCTCGGGAAGGGGGCACCGCAGGATCACACCCGGGCGCAGCAGACCGCGGCCGGCTAGGTAGGGTCCTCCGGTCCGAGTCCGCCTGCGCGCGGAACCCCTGCCGGCCCTCTGGAGTCGGGGCCGACGCTCCCTAAGGGCGGCTCAGGTGCCCAACGACCACCCGGCGGGCGGGCTGCGGCGTCCCGCCAGGGTGCGCCACGTCCGGGAGCCGGGTCAGGTGGGTAGCTGCGGACTACCCCAGTACCCCCAAACCTTCCTCTTGGGAAAATCAAGACGCCCGCTTCCCGCCCCTCGTCTTCTCTCAGCCAATGGGCGGTATAGCTTTGTCGGGCCAATGAGCAACGAGGGAGTGGGAACCACTGCCTTGCGAGCCAGTAGAGTGAGGACAGGAAGAGCTAGGGGCGGAGTGTGCGATCCTGGCAGCCAATCAACAAGAAAAGAGGCAAGGCGGCGGTTTTTTTATTGGCGGGGCCTAGGGGGCGCGGTCTGTGGTTGGGCTGTGGTCGGGACGGCAAGATGGCGGCGGCGGGGCCGACCCCGTTGCGTGTGGGCTTCGTGGGCGCGGGCCGCATGGCGGAGGCAATCGCGCAGGGCCTCATCCGAGCAGGTGCGGCAGCGCGGGACCAGGCCAGTGGGCTCCGCTAACATCTGGCCCGCGGCCTAGCTTGGAAGGCGCCCCATGCGGGGAGCTCACCTGTTGGGGAGGGAGCGGGCGCATCGGACCCGTGCGGGTGCTGGCGGGGCTCCCCGAGCGCCCCAGAGCGGGACGCGAGGGCAGCACGGGTGTCAGAGGGCGA
Source organism: Lemur catta (assembly GCF_020740605.2). Classification (NCBI taxonomy): domain Eukaryota; kingdom Metazoa; phylum Chordata; class Mammalia; order Primates; family Lemuridae; genus Lemur; species Lemur catta. The sequence goes on from NC_059136.1 coordinate 23,591,125, forward strand.
GCTGGTGGTTCCTCCACCAAAAGGGGGACAGGTGGAGCATGGGCCCTGCGCCTCGGGACTCAGCTCCCCTGGGCACAGCCGGGAACACCTGTTTCTTACCTTTAGAATGTGGTTACTAGAAAGTAGCTACGGGCGCGGGTGGCTGAAATGATAATCTCTTGAGCAGTGCTGGCTCGGTGCCACCAGCTATGGCCAACTTTCTGGCCTCCTGGCTTTGGTCAAGCTGAGCCTCTGATTTTTTTTTTTTTTTTTTCCTATTTGTGCGCCAGCGCGACTTATGATAATGAGCAGCAGGGTTACTCTACCAGAAACCTTGGGTTTATGGATAGTTGGGGCCAGATAATTTGTCCTTTGTGTTGTAGGATGTTTAGCATCCCTGGCCTCTCCTCACTAGATGCCAGTAGCACCCCCATGGTGTGACAGCCAAAATATCACCGTTGACAAATGTCCCCTGGATGGGGGCTGGGGGGAGGCAAAATCATCCCTGGTTGAGAACCACTAGTATACAGCAGGGGATGTTGGTGCAACCCTAATGCTGCTCCACAGTATGTATTAATAGAAACCTTTATGTGTGGATTGTGAGTAGAGAGAGCTAGGTGACTTATGGCTGTGTGTTCAGCTGTACTTCAAAGTCCAGAAAAGTAATAATCAGAAGATGGTTACTGCAAGTCTCAGGAGTTTTACCTCTAAAACCTGGCAGTGTCATCTGCCTCCCAGGGCTGTACACATTAAATGAGATATATACATCAAGTGTTTAGCCCAGTACTGGTGTGTGTGGCTGTCCCTGTCATTAACTGGCTGTGTTCAGGTTGTGATGTACACGTCTGTCTTCCTGTTCGACTATACAGAACTCTAACCCAGTCTCCCCACCCCTGTACTCCACGAAAGCAGATGATTTCTATCAAGTGGGCATCCACTTGGATGTTTCAACACAGACTTGCCCGCTCTGGAGGAAGCTGGGCCCCCATTGAGCCTTTTGTGGCCAATCAGCTGCCTTTGTTCCCACCATGCCTCCCCAGGCCTGGTGTTCCCCCTGGGGTGCTGCTCCAGGCAGTCTTCCCTTCCCTGGGATCTGTGTCCCCACTGGATGAGGCAAGCTTCTGGCCTCCATCCCAGCGGCAAGCAGGTGGCAGTGACTTCCCCCTAGAATTGGTGGGTCTGATTGCTTGGTCCCAGGTGGATGGAGCATCCCTGCTTTTTGTTCTTGCAGAGTCTCAGGTTGGCAGGGGGCCAGGGATGGGCCAGGCTTGGCTGAGCCTGAGAGGCCAGGAGAGCTCCTCCCTCTCCTTCTGCCAGACCTCCTCATCAACCCCTTTGCCTTTGCTTTTCCAGGAAAAGTGGAAGCTCAGCACGTGCTGGCCAGTGCACCAACAGACAGGGGCCTCTGCCACTTCCGGGTGAGCAGAGGGCCCCGGCTCTTTCCAGGGTGGGGCTTCCCCTCAGGAGCCTGGGGTAGCTCTTCTTGGCTCCTGTCCTGCTCAGAAACTTATCAGGGCTAGGGGAGTGTGTCCTATTTAGCTGAAGTTTGGAGACTGGTTGGGCTGGGCTAGGCTGCAGAAGGGGAGGTCAGAGGCCAGTGGGGAAGTCAGGGTTATGGAGGGCCAGGGAAAAAGTGTATGTGTGTGTGTGGGGGGGGGGGGCGTGTTTACATGTGTGTGCTGGGGTAGTGGTCGTGGGCATTCTCTGGGGATAGAGGCCTTGGAGAGGTGCTGACATGGGGGAGTGGGGGGGTGAGGGTGTAGACACTTGGCCATAAGAGGCCCCTGGACCCATGGAAACACAGGGTGGCCTTCAGCAGGAAGGGCTGTGGTGGGGGGGATGCCCCATTCATGCAGCCACCTAGGTCCTGGTTCCATTGTCTTCTGTGCAGGCTCTGGGTTGCCAGACCACCCATTCCAACCAGGAAGTGCTGCAGAGCTGCTCACTCATCATCTTTGCCACCAAGCCCCATGTCTTGCCAGCTGTCCTGGCAGAGGTGGCCCCTGTGGTCACTGCTAAGCACATCTTGGTGTCTTTGGCTGCTGGGGTCTCTCTGAGTGTCCTGGAAGAGGTGAGTGGCCCTTGGGGTAAGCTCTGCTGGCCAGACTTAGGTGGCAGACAGCCTCCCAGCCAGCATGCAGAGGTAGTAGGTGGCCTACCTGGGTTAAGTGGCCAGGGTTAGGGTTCACTCCTGGTGCTGTGGCTGGGAGCCAGAGTCTGCAGTTAGCTGAGGTATATCTGCCTGGAGGCTCCTGCTCTGGGCCTGCCCAGCAGGACCCAATTCCACAGGTTCCCTGATTCTGACCTTTCTCCGGCCAGCTGCTCCCCACCAACGCACAGGTGCTGCGGGTCTCACCCAGCCTGCCTTGCGTGGTCCAGGAGGGGGCCATAGTGATGGCTCGGGGCCGCCATGCCGGGAACAGCGAGACCAAGCTCCTGCAGAACCTGCTGGAGGCCTGTGGGCAGTGTGAGGAGGTGCCTGAGGCCTACATAGATATCCACACTGGCCTCAGTGGCAGCGGAGTGGCCTTCGTGAGTGTTGTCCTCCCCACCCCCCCAGCCCTTGGCAAAGAGAGGCCCTCTCAAGGCCCTGTGATGGCCTCTGCCCTCAGGGTATAGCCCTGGGGCCTTGGGTGCTTGGTCTCTGGGCTGACTGTGAGTTCTTGAGCTCTGTTCTACCCTGGAACTTCATTGCCTTGGTGGTCCTTTGATAGCAGCCCCATTACAGACCCCTGGGCTCAGGCCTTGGCCCTGGAATCTGTGGGCGGTGCTCTGAGCCTTTTCCAGTCTGGGGGAGTGTTGGCTTTGACACTCTTCCCAAAACTGCTCCTGTAGGTGTGCACGTTCTCTGAGGCCCTGGCCGAAGGCGCCATCAAGATGGGCATGCCCAGTGGCCTGGCCCACCGCATTGCTGCCCAGACCCTGCTGGTGAGTGAGGGTGGCCCTGGGGGAATGTCTGGAAAATCCAGGCCTGCACCACCTCCAGTGGGCAAGGAAGCAACAGGGCCGAGAGGAGGCAGGCCACAGTGTGGGAGCTGCTCTCCTCCCCCTGAGTCGTCAGCCTCTCGCGCTCTCCCCAGGGGACAGGCAAGATGCTGCTGCAACAGGGGCAGCACCCTGCCCAGCTGCGGACAGATGTATGCACACCGGGTGGCACCACCATCTATGGTCTTCACGCCCTGGAGCAGGGCGGGCTTCGAGCGGCCACCATGAGTGCTGTGGAGGCCGCCACCTGCCGGGCCAAGGAGCTCGGCAGAAAGTAGGCCCAGGCTCTGGATGAAGGCTGCCCGCCTCCTTGCCCACCTGTGCTGCCCCCAGTACCCCCATCCCTTCGCCCGAGGACGTGGTCCTCTCTTCCTCCTGTGTGTTTCATGCTGCCCCTCACCCCAGAGGGAAATATAAGGCAATGGGACTTGAGAGGTTTGGGCTGGCTGGCCTCCTACCAGCACAGTAGCCTTCCCTTCCCCATGGGCAGAAGGCACCTGCCCTAGTGAGCCACCATGATGGCAGCATTGGTTCTGAGGGTCCCTAGAGATGGCCTCTTGGTCAAGTGCCCACATGGCCAGGCAGTTGGTTAAGGCCATGAGTGGAGCTGCTGGTTAAAGAAGAGCCAGCCCAGATACCTGGTCTGGAGCCCTGGCCCTTGGATTTCCCGATGGCTCAGCAGCTGCAGCCAAGCGAACTCCCTCGTCTCAGCTCTGGGGAGCACAGGACATATGGAGTATGTACAAGGGACTCCCTCCCCCTCAGGGAAGCCAGAGGCCTTGGCCTGGTGCTAGACAGGGCCACCTGTGGGGAGCTAGAGCCCCACCTTGCCAGCCCCTGAGAAGAGAGGGGTTGTGTGCTTTTCTCTCACCAAGGAGGAAGAGGAGCCTCATCCCTGGTGCCCCCACAGCAGAGCTGCGTGGGGCTGGGCCTGCAGCAGTACAGGGGTGGCACCGGCTGGGCAATAGGTAGGAGGGTGCTTGAGGTCTGGGAGGGTGGGCTCTGGCCAGCCAGAACGTAGACCACTTGTTTACCTGAGCCGAGGCTCCCTCTCTCTCCCAGACCCTACACTCCTGGCAAGTGGCCTGGTGGGGCTGGGCCTAACGACGCTCCACTGGCTCAGGAGTCCAGGAGGTTCCTGTGGCCTGGCCCGACCATGCTGCCCTCAGACTGTAGGAGTTGGCTCCTTAGCCTGTCCCTTAAGGGGCCAGCAGATCAGGAAAGCCAGGACCCGGGGAGAAGCAAGGCTATGAGACTGGCAGCCTGGGTTCTGGGGCTTTTGGGTGGGGAGGGCCCAGCAACCCATCTCCGCTCTATCCCCACCCTCAAGACACACCTGGGCCTCATGAGACTGGGCCTTGAGGTTAGGAGGACGCTGTGCCATCTACCAGCTGGGTGACTTCGGACACATTAATCCCCATCTGTGAAACTGGGCTGACAGAACCTATGCAACAGGAACAGCATTTCTATCCCTCACACCCAGCTGCCTCTGTAGCCCTCTTCCCACCCCACTTACTCCTCCACAGATGTGCAGCTATTGCCATCCCCCCAGCCTAGCAAGGGTCAGCCCCCATCTCTGAGCCTCCAGTCCCAGGAGACTCTGGCTCTCAGCCAGCAACTGCTTCATCTGAGTCTGGCTCTGCCACTTGTCAGAAGAGTCATCCTGAGTCAGCCTCACACCTGACTCCCTCATCTGTGCAATGGGAATAAATGCACTGTCTTGGAGCACTGAGTGAGCTCGTATCCATTGGAGGTTGATGAAACCAAGAGCCCAAAACCCCATCTTAGCTGACACAGGACTTTGGGCTCAGAGACAGATGTCAGCCGGTGGTGGTGCAAATGGTTTGGATGGCAGAGATTTCCCACCTTGGCTGCAGGTCACCATCGCCTGAGAGCTTTGTGAGGTTACAGAATTGCCAGCTTCCCCTGCACCCTGACCAGGCCTCCAGGGGCCTGTGTGCCAAGCCTGAGTGGGTTTGGGAGCCCAGGGTCTGGTGCAGGCTGCTCTGTGAGGGAACTCCTTGGGCAGCCCTGCCAAGAGCCACCTGCCTTCACACTGATGGAGCCCATCTGGAAGGAGAAATCACTGCTGAATTTGAGCCAACACCTGTCTTCCTAGGGGCCAGGGTGGGCTCAGCTTGGGAGGCAGAAGACACATACATCGTCCATTCCTGCCCTCGAGCAGGCCATTCCCTGAGTGAGGAGCTTTGGTGGAGCCCCAGGCCCAGCAGGTGATGGCTTGTGGCAAGGACACATTCATTCAAGAGGTGCAGTTTTTTGGGGGTGAGGGCAGGGTCATGACTGTGGGTCAGCCAGGCCTCTGCCTTATACTGCCAGCCAGGACTTGTTTTTCAAGATAGAAACTGATGTGTGTGCTCATGGTACTTTCTGTAATCAATGTTCCACTTATGTCCCCTGCCCCCAACTCTTTTATCTGTGGAGAGCATCCTATGGGGTGCTCTAAGCATTGGATCAGGAGCCACAAAGTAACTCTAAAACAGGGGTACTTGCAAGAAAATGAAAAAAACAAAACAGGCACTCATGAAGTTGACATGTTCAACCTTTATTATATAAAGTGTTATCGGGCCCATCTGGCCAGCTGAACTCAGCTGTAAGCAAGGTTAGGTGTTAGAGGAAGGGCCCCTCAACACAGCATGAACCCCAGAAGCCCAAAATCTGCTCTCAAGAAGCCATTGGGGTCAAGCCTCACCCTTGGGCACACACAGCCAGGGGGCAGACAGTGCCCAGGCCCCACTGAGCTCCCCACAGGCAATCCCAATCCCAAATAGGTAATAAAAGGGGCTGGGGTCCCTGTGAGACCAGCCTGCAGCTTGGGGGTGTCCCCTCTCTCTCCCCATGTTCTGATGTTTCATTTGCAGCCCAGCTGATGTCCAGGCAGTCACTTCCCAAGAACACATGGCCAGTGATGGTTTCAGCAAAGCCTGCATTCACTCATCTTTCTGTCCTTCACACTTTCCCATCGCTGGCCCTCCCCTAAGCCCAGGAGCTCTGACAACCACCCTGACACAGAGGCTGCCAACTGGAAGAGCTGTGACCTTCCTTGAGCCTGGTCACAGAGCTGTGAACAGGAGTAGAGGTGGGGGCTGGTGGCCTCTATAAAGCTGCCTGAGCCAGGAGGGCTGTCTGCACTTCCCAAGCCACAGGAGTGCTTTCAGGGATCATGCAAGGTCCTCCAATGGCTGTTGAAAGAAGGACATGCAGCTTCAATCAGCTTGCTTGAATGTTATCACAAACCAGGGTGGCAAACTCAAATAAATGCCCACAGTGCTCAGCAGATAACAGCAACAGGTGTGGGGGTGTGAGGAAGGGAGGCCAGGCAGAGATGCAGCCCTGTGAGGCACACAGCCCTCCTAAGGGGCTCCCTCTACCCTACTGGGGTCACTTCACAGACACTGAGCAGAGCCCAGAGAGGTGGGTGACTGTAAGCTGATAGCAGGGCAGGGCCCCAGGTTCTCATCTGCCATCTGTGCATAGCTACAGGCCCTGGGGACTTGCAGGGGCTGCCCACAGGGCCAGGGCCAGGCAGAGCAGCCTCCTCACATGCAAGGCTGGGGGCTTGAACCTCTGCCCTGTGGTGCACACACGCACTCCAGAGAAGACCTTTTGAGCCCTCTTGTGGAGGGGTTTACTAGCGCAGCAGATGCCAATAGGCAGACCCACACTTGATAGGGGACTCTTAAGTAGCTCCTAGCGCCCCCACCAGCCTGCATCTGCCTTGTTTATGGGAAGGTGACCATCTGGGGGCAGGGGAACAGGCCAGAGCCACCTCCTGGGCCCCTGATGCCCAGATGAGAGAGGGGTGAGACAGGTGAAGAGGCAGACAGGGTCTCTCTCTTCTCCCCCTTTCCCTGTATGACACCTCCCTGGGCCCAGGCCAAGGGTAGGGCTGAAACTGACAGGAAGGTTGGAGATGAAAACCTCACCAAAGGAGCAGCTACAGTGGTAACAACCAGAGGCTGCCCATATGTCAAAGCCCAGGTATGCAGCCCTCACCTGGCATGTGCAGCTCTTAGGTTCACCTCTTCTCAAGAGCCCTGGAGGCAGTTGTGGCACAGGGAGGCCGGCTGCTACCAGCCCTGTGTGCCTGTGCCATTGGGGAGATTCACGGGGCAAAACGCATCTGACTTCCTAAACCCCAGCCCCGGCTTGGGTTGTAGAGATCCAGGGCCAGCCCTGGACAGGTCTGCAGGTTCAGGGAGACTGGAAGTCGAGGTGGCCAGAGGGCCCCAGCAGGAGCCGAGTCTGGCTAGTTAAGCCTGATTCTCTCTCTTGCTGACAAATTTTCCACACCTTCCTTCACCTCTCAGATTTGAGATATTTTTTTTTTCCCGGTTTTGTTTTTTTTTTGGATTGGGGTGGTCCTAAGGACCTGTTCTCGGACGTGTGTAGAAACTGCTTTTTGGGGGCACTCCCTCCAGCTGCCCCACTATCAAGCTGGTGTACACCTCTTCCCTTCCGCAGACATACCATCTGTGTGCAGGCCCCCTACACTCACCAACTCTGTTTTCAAGGCTCAGACCACTGGGGGCGACAAGGGGAGAGCACCTGGAGGCCCCTGCCCCTCACAGGGCTGCATCCCTGCAATGGCAGCCCCCACTACCCTGAGAGGCATGGGCTCTCTTGGTCCCAGACCACCCACTGGATTCTGAACCTAGAACTGAACAGAGCAGCAGAACACTAAGAGAGCTGACACCCTTTTCTCCCTTTCAAACTGGGCCACCCAGAAGCAGCTCAGCCACAAGGTGGGCAGTGCCAGGAAAGGCAGAAAAGCCTGCGTGGGGCCCTGGGGCAGGAGGAGCAGGTGGAAGGCGGTGGTAAGGCACTGTGGATTGCGCTGGACTGTCAGTCCTGGGCCTGCTCTGGGGCAAGCCAGGTAGCTCCAGGCCCTGGGGCTGGATAAAGTGGCCAGTGGCCCATGGGGAATCAGGGGAGTTTGCCCTGCCATTGGTCAAATCGCCAGGGCCCAAATACAGACTTTCAACAACCCCATGGAATAAGGTATCTGTTTAGAATAGAATTTTCTTAAGGAAAACCAAAAATGCAGGGGGACAATACACCCCCTGCTGCACCCAGAACCTTGAGAAGCCTGAGTATTGGGGCTCTGTCCTCCCTTCCCCATTCCACAGCAATGCTCTGAGAGCAGCCCCAGGCTCCAAACATGAACCACTTGGGCTTCTAGTCCGCAGAGCAATGGCAGGGGGCAGCCCATAGATCACTCCACCCTGCCCCCGTTCTCATAGCCCCCTCTAAAGAGTATCTATAAAAATGGATTTAATGTGTTAAAAAAAATAAAATCAAGTGGTGTGCTTCCCCACTGAGATGATCCCACAGCTGTAGTGGAGGAACCACGCAGCACCAGGGCCCGAAACAAACAGGGGTGTCAGGTCCTTGTCCAGTGCATGTGACAGGTGGTGGTGGGAGGGAGACCCAGCCTCACAGGGGCCAGAGCAGGACACAGCCAACTGCTGATAGGTGCTGTGCCTCGAGTGCCTGGCGTGCATAGGGGACCCCACATGTGTGACTGCCCCGGGAGGTGTGGGCTAGGGGCCTCTCTTCCAGCTATCCCTCCAGCACACTGGGGGACCAGTGGGGCAGGACGACCAATGTTTCAACAACAGAAGCCCTCCAAGCCAGGCTGGGCTTGGATCCCTGTAACCCCCTGTACCCATCGGGTGGCCCACCCCATGGGGAGGAAAGAGGGGAGATGGGAGACTGTGCGTGTCCCCTCCCTCCAAGTGCAGCAGGAGAAAGGCCACTGGGCCAGCTTGGTCACACACCATCATCGGGGATTGTTGGAGTGTGCCCAATGCCCCCGAGCCTCCGGGCCATGCTGATGAGTGAGCGTAGCTGCACCAGCCTCAGCGGCCCCACCTCCCTGGGGTCCTGACTCTCCAGCCACCGCAGAGCTGTCTCCAGCCCCCGGACAGCCTCCCCAGCAGTGGGCACCGAGACTCCTCCGTATGCAGTGGCCACTTCCTCCTCCTCTGCACCCCCCATGCCAGACGGCAGGCTGGTTGGGGATGGGGGGGCTGCAAGGGCCAGCGCAGGGGGCAGGGCAGAGCCCACTTCCTCTCTGTAGCCCTCAGGCAGACCATCGTCGTCCAGGTGCAGCCACTCTGCAACCTCCTCGGGTGCCAGGCACTTGTAGGCCAGAGCTGCCAGATGAGTGAGGTCGCTGAGCACCCTGCTGTGCTCAGCGGCCTCCTCAGCCTGGCAGGCAGGCTGCCCAGCACCCTCCTCAGCAGGCCGGGACTCAAAAGCGGCCCGCAAGCCCAGCAGCCAGCAGCGCTCGATGCTGCCTGCCTGCACCAGGTCCCAGGAGAGGCCGGCCAGGTAGAGCATGTCCTTGAGCATGAAGCTGCGCATGAAGTCCAGTGGGGAGCCGCTGGCACAGGACACAGCCAGACGCAGCAGCTCCCGCTTGTACAGCTGCTTGAAGGCAGCCACCACGCCCTGCTCCAGCGGGGCAGGTATGTGCGCCCGGCTGCTGCCCTTGGATAGGAACAGCACGCGTACAGCTCCGTCAGGTGTCTGCAGCTCCTCCGGGGGCCCGAGGGGCTCAGGTCGGCACCGCAGGGGGGTCTCCTCGCTTTCCTCCAGGGCAGGCATCCTGGTGGCAGGGCTTGGGCAGGGCGGGTGGGCGACCAGCAGCACGGCCTTCTGCTGCAGGCAGCTTCGGCGCAGGTAGCGCTTGACGCCGGGAACAAATTCCTCGAAGAACCAGCCCCGCAGCAGAGGGCGGCTGAGCCAGGCGTCAGGGCTGTAGCGGTAGGAGGCAGGGAATTTGTCCTGGTTGTGGTGGCGCAGGCTGGGCGGGTCAGGCAGCTGCCCGATGACCAGCGGCTTCAGCTTGTGGCTGCCCGTCAGGTTGGCGGCCAGCAGCACCGTCACTCGGTCGCCCCGCCAGCGCCGGCCGCAGCCCCCTGCCCCGGGGTCCCCTGCGCCCAGGGCCGCGGTCTGCTCCGGAAGCAGCTTCCAGTAGAGGCCCGTGACGTTGGCGTTGTAGATCTGTTCGTCACCGTAGCCGCCCTCGGCAGGGGGCGGCGCGGCCGGGGCCCGGTCGGGCAGAGAGCCGGCGCCGGGGGGCAGTGCGGGCTCCTCCTTGACCGGCGGGCGTGGCGCGGGGCCCGGGGCCGGGGACCGGGCCTCGCCATAGAAGCGCTGGCTGGAGATGCCATGGCGTTTCTGCCAGCGCCAGAACCAGCCGTGGCTGGCCTTGAAGGTGCACTCGGGCCCATATATCTGGCGCGCGAAGGCCTCGGCCTGCGCCTGGATGATGGGCCCCGAGAGCGGCACGCCATGCTGGCGCAGCGTGAGGAACCACGAGTACACGGCGCGGTCGATCTCCTCCTCGTTGGCCAGCCGCATCTTTTTGCGCTGCGTGCCCACCTCGCCGCCCAGCTGGTCCAGGAACCAGCGCAGCTTGGGCTCGTCCTTGAGCCAGCCGCGCAGCGTGCCGCCGGGCACGCCGAAGTCGCGGCACACGCTGGCCTGCCGCTCGCCGCCCTTGACGCGCTCGATGGCCTGCAGCTTGTCCTTGATGGAGTAGGCCTTGCGGAAGGCCATCTTCACTGCCACGCGCTGCCGAGGCCCGGGGGCTGGGGGCGGCGGCCGTGCGGCGGGGGCCGGGGCGGGCGCTGGGGGCCGCGGCGGCTCCGCAGGACGCCCGAGCGGGGCGCGGCGGCCGCGGCGTGGGACGGGGCCAGCTGGGGGGCCCGCGGGGTACATGTTAGCGTGTGCGGCGGCGGCGGGGACCGCGAAACGCGGGAGCCACACGCCCGGCCGCTCGGGGCGGGGCGGTTGGGGGCGGGGCCGCGCGGGACCCACCCCTTTGTCTCGCCCGCTTGGCGGGCGCAGGCGCGCTGACCCCCGCTCGGCCCCGCCCCGCCGTGACGCCTGCGCGTTGGTAAGCCCCGCCCAGGCCGGACAACTTGATTAGACGCGCCACGGAGGGGGTCGGGCGGGCTGCGGGCGTGTTCCCTGCACTTTGTGCCGACTCCTCTGGGAAAGAGCGACCTCCGTGGCCGTCTTTCACTGGTTTCTGCCTTTGAAGGTGCGAGGATCGTCGCGCCAAGGGCCTATACGGTGAGCCGGGGCGTGCGCAAGGGCCGTGTCCCCCCCGCGACCAAGGCCCCCGGCGCTTGGTAGAGCCCAGAGCTTCATTTCCCGTGTGCGGCTTAGGCGGCCCTTCCTTTCCTCAGCTGCCTTGCGCTGCGGGTCTTCCTTTGTCGCCGCGTCCTTGGCTGGCGTGTGAGTACCGCGGCCCCTGCTGGAAGGAGCCACACGCGCTGGAGTGGCCCGAGGAGCCGGGAGGGCGGGCGGCCCGGGCGGTGCCAGAGGCTCGCGCCGTTAGGGACCGAGGCGCAAGTGCGCCAGCGTGCCGGCTTAGGGGCCGTGTGCCAAGTGCGGCTCTCGGGGCGAGCGCAGAGGGGCGGGGCGGTGGAGGCCACGTGGCTGGCCGGCAGGGCGTCAGCTGGCCAGGGCTTCGGGACCCCCTGGCTTGGCAAGCACTCGGGTCCGCAGACGACGCGGCGGCCGGGGACACGGCCCAGCCTGCTATGGTCTGGCGTGTGACCGCTCGGCACCCGGGTGGTGGAAGCCTGCTGCCGGGGCCTGGGGCCTTGTTGCCAATCATCTCTGTGGGTGACTGACGATATCTACGCCAGCTGCTCCTCTGGCCTGCAGTCCTTGCATTTGTCCAGCACGTGTTTACTGATCACCTACTGGGCATAGAGGGGACAGGCATGGACGCAGCCCTCGCGGAACTTGGCTCGTGAATACGGGGAAGACTAAGGATGTATTGTGCTCGCTAATTCAGAAGAAGCAGGGGTCTCCTGATTTGGATGAGGTGGTCCCAGCAGTCTCTGAAGAGGGTGGTGGTGCTGTTTCTGAGAAGTGAGCACTTTCAGAGGTTGTAAGTGGAAGGCAGAAGGCAAAGCCGGTGCAGTGGAGTGGAGACCCGTGGGACATCAGGATTGGTTTCCAGAAGGAAGGGCTGGTACAAAATAGCCATTTGTGTAGCTCAACCTTGGGTAGTCCCTGACAGCGAGGGGTGCTTCTTAAATTGACACTGTAACTCACCTCTGAGGAAGGCAAGGTGGGTCATGTCACCCAGGGAGGTTCTTGCAGCACTAACCCCCCCTCTACTCTCGCCCCCTCCGCCCTGTGCTCTGGACTGCATGAGCCATTCAGAGGTCAAATGCAGTTGGTCATTTCCTGAGCCCCTCTGTGTGCCCAGCCCTGTACTAGGGTGGGGGATGCAGTATAAAGGACAGAAGTGAAAAGAGCCCTGGGTGTCCCCTGAGAAAATGCCTTTTCACCACGTGCCTGGCACATAAATCCTCAGGCCTAGCCAGGCTCTCAGACTTGTCCTTGCAAAGGCCTTCTGGGCCCTATGCCAGTCCAGTGGGGCAGCATTGCCCAGCATCTACCAGGAGGCAAAAGGAAGGCCAGTGCCCTTTCAGGCTGTATGATGGCCAGTTCAACGTGTGCCTCGGTTTTCTTATTTGGAGTGGGTCGATTCTGCTGTTTGTCACCATCATGTGTTGAGCACAGGATGGCTTCTTGCCCTCTGAGGAACGAGCCAGCCTCTGGGCTTCACTCCTGGGGAGCTGGATGAGGCTGCAGGGTTTAGCATGGTGGGCAACCCTGCTTGATGACAGACAAAAAGAGTACCCCTGGTATACCATGCACTTTTTCATCAGCGTTTTGAGGGCTGAGTGCAGGAACTGTTGGCATTGAGCATGTGAAGGCCATCCTGTGCCAGTGATTTATGATGGCATACAGGTGTTGGAAGCTGATGGCATTGAGACATTTGCACCAAGTTCTAGGGTAGAATTATGCCATGGGTTCCCAGCTCTTCATCTTCCTGACTCAGCAGCCATGAGCACTTGGACCCTTAGTTCGCTGCTGTGTAAAATGTCACTCTCCTGGCCCTGGTGTGTGAGGTGTGTGTGAGGTGTGTCATAGGGGCTGGAGTGGGCCAGGGGGCACTGTGGCTGGGCTGGTGAGGTCAGGCCAGGGCACCATGAGCTGGATGGAAATAGAACTGACATTCAACGATGTTTGAGGCAAGGACATTGTTGGGCCTGGCTAGGCCTGGCATGGGGTGGCTTGGGCAGGTAGTGTCAGCCTTCTGGGTCTCAGTGTGCAGGGCCCACCTCCTGCCATAGGGCAGGCTGGCATTTTTGAGTAGGGCTGGAATACCCAGAAGTCAGACGCAGGAAAGCAGCTGAGTGGGAATTTGGGATCTTGGAGTTCCCCACCCCCGAAAAAAAAGTCCAAAGGCATCCTTCCCATGTGCAAATACAGTGTTCTATCCTGTGCAGCTGCCTCACTGTGATTCACTAAAAAAGCCACTTTCTCAGGCACTCTGTCCACATTTCAAGTGCTAGTCACTGTCCTTTTGTGCACTGAAGATAACAGAAAGTTCTGTGGGGAAACACTGGTCCACAGACTTGGGCCAGGCCAGTCAGGTGAGCCCTGAGAGAGGTGCTGCTGGTTGGGGTCTGATGCCCAGGCTGGGCCCACCAGCAGGGCCCACCCCCACACACCTCGCCAACTTCTCCCTGTGGAGGGTAGACAACCTGGGTGCCCAACTGTGTGTCTGTGGTGTGGTGACCTGGGTACAGACTACCCTGGCATCCAGAGGATGGAAGATAGCGTGGAGGGCAGGGCCTGGGAAGCCACCTCCTCCCAGAGAGCCTCCCTGTTTGCATCTTGAACTTGCTCAGGTCCTCTAGCCAGGAGTGTCCTGGGCAGGGGCTACTGCCAGGTCCTGTGCTGGCTCTGGAAGAAATGCCCTCGTGGGTCAGCACAGGCTGTGAGGACCGTGCACCCCCATACTCCTTGGCATGTACTTTGGAGCACCTCCCTGCCTCCTTGCTGTGGAGGGCCAGGGGTTTGCTCAGCGAGTCCTGCTGGCGTCCACCTGTGGCAGGGCCACGTGAGCAGCCTGCACCACAGGTCCTGGTAGCTACGAGGACCTCCCAGAGCTTGGTCCCCACAGCGCCCTTGAAGCCTGGGCAGCTAATGGAGGCTTGAGTGCTCTGGGCACTGTCCGCTTCTCAGGAGAGAGCTCTTGGTGGGCCTGCGAGAGGGAAGCTGACTTTGGTGGTAGGCCCTGCAGCCTATAGTCCAGCCTGCTTCCAGGAGCAGAGCGGGGGACTCAGGTTGTTTTCCCCTGGGTCCTCACTCTGGTGTTTGCAAGACTGCTTCTCTGGCAGCTTTCTTCCCTGTGCTACATTCTTTCCAGCAAGCTCTTGCTGCTGCCACATAAACTGCAAGAGAGAGGGGCTGACCATTTGTGGGAAAAGTCATTGCTTCACACTTCTGGGCCGTTCTTATTGGAGAGCTGTAGGTTTTTGCATGTGTGTATCCTCAAGGAAGTGCTTAAACTTGAATTTGCTCTTCTATTGGCAAAGGTAGTGCTATCAGTGCAGCAGGTCCTCCTGGCACATGTGCATGCTCGGGTGCTGGGGCTATGCTGCCTGTCCTGGGAGGTTCTCTGCTGGCCAGCCTTCCAGGTGACAGGCATGGCCACCAGGTCCCCAGCGTGGCTCACTGGTATCTCCTGAGAGCCTCCTCCCTGCAGGGCACAGCACAGGGTTTCTTGCTTGCTCCCATGGGGCAGCTGCCTCCCCATCTTCTCAGCATCCTCATCTCTACCCGGCCCCTGCATAGGCAGGCAGGGCTCCCTTTGGAGAAAGAAGACAGATCCCTAGGGCTCTCTGGAAGTTCAACAGCAAGGATGGCTCCTCCTGCCTAGTCCTACCAGGGCAGGAGTGGGTGGCTGGGTCCTGTCACCTGCATCCAGCTGGCCTCTCCAGAGCTTACTGGGGTCATGAGGTGGCTCTTGTGGGATTTGGGGCAGGATCTCCAGCCCAGGTGTAAATGTGTGAAGGTCTCATCCCTTCGTGCACACTGAGGAGAGCAAGTCTGGTGCTTTTGTGTCCCTTGAGAGCCTTTTGCAGGTTGTGCTAGGGCCCTTGGGTGGCAGCCCTGCCTGAAAGTGGCACCTGCTGAGTGAGAGGCCCTGTCCCAGTGGGGGCCTTGGTGTCAGCAAAGCACACCCTTCTGGGCTGGCTGGGCCTGGGCTGCCCCCCACTTGGAGGGTCCATGTTGTCTTCCAGACCTCCTCCGGTAGCCTGGACCCAGCGGCAGCACGGGGGAGGGGTTGGGGATCCCTCAGCAGCCCCAGGGGCACCTGCATGTGCTCACTCACCCTGTCCCAGGTTGCCTTGGGCTTGGGTGAAGGTGGCTCAGATGGTGGTCCCTGCTTGTCCCCCAGGGCCTGCCTGGGCTTCAGTTAATGGCCCCAAAAGCTACCCTGTTTTAAGGGATGACGGAGCAGCGCTGCTTCGAGTGAGTGGACTCGGCCGCCACCTGGGATTGTGGTGGTGGGTCTGTCTGGTGCTCACCTTCTGTCTCCACCACTCACCTCCACGCCGCCTCACCTCGACAAAGCAGCTTCTGAAAAGGCCCTCCGGCTTGCTCAGGCTGCCCAACTGATGTGTCTGACATGGTTAGCCTTTCTGACTGCCTCTAACCTTGCTGCTTTTCCTTCATGCTGTCCTAGGAGGTCAGAGCAAAAGTGAGTACCCACCTGTTCCAGTGCTCTGTGTTTCCCTTCACATGATCTGAGGAGCCCCTCCCTCCCCAGCCCTCATTGCTGAGGGAGCCCCACCACCACCTGTGCAGGGCTCAGTCTGCCAGGCAGGGCTGTAGTGTCCTCATCTGTCAAGGAAAGGAACAGGGTTTGCTGGGGGCGAGGGGGGGGGTGGTCAGCAGCATGGGGGCACCCTGTGTGGCCCTTAGAATTGGCTTCCCCTCCCTAAGCTGTAGCTCCTGCCCCCACTGGGAGAGCCCCAGGAGCCTGATCTAAGGTCACTAAGGCCTGGCAGGGTGTTGGCACTGAGGGTCAGCTTAGTGGGCACTACTGCAGGGACTGGGGCTAGTCCAAACCTGTGCTGCTCCACGGGAACTGGAGGGCTTGGTGGCCAGAGAGGTTAGAGGGCAGACAGGCCCTGCCAGGTTGGCCTCTGACTCCAGGCCGGCCCAGTGCCCCTCAGCAACAGTGGGTGATGTCACAATGCCCTGCCTGCTGGCTCCTCTGCTGCCTCCCACCCTGACCCAGCCTCTGTCTGTCAGCCTGGCCTTGGTAAGTGCTGCCCCAGCCTGGGGAGGAGGAGTGAAGGGGCAGCCCAGGGCCCCTGTGGCCTCCTGGCCCAGCTCCTCACTGGTACAGTTAGAACGCCCTGCTGGGATGGGTGTAGGATTCTGGCAGCGTGCCATTAAAGAGCCTCAGCACTCCACTTAAAGACAGGATTTCAAAGTACAATGCAGAGACCTTCCTAGTTCTCTCTGCCTGTGTGGGATTGAGACAGCAAAACATCCCACTGGGGTCATTGGAACGGGCTTTGATTTTGTTGGGGGTAGGTTACAGGAAAGGGTCATGGACCCCACAGCCAGTGGTAGTAAGGGTTTGCTATCCAGGCCAAAGGCTGTCCTCCCTCTGGGTGGGGGCCTGGCTGGTCCACCCTCCCTTAGGCTCCACCAAACAAGCCCACAGAGGCAGCAGGATGGCAGAGGTATCTGTAAGGGACAGCTGTGCAGCCCTCTCTCAAGTTAGCTCCTAGGTGTTGGTTAGGCCCAGACCCTTTCTGCTTTGGGAAGCACAGCCCAGAATTGGGTATGGCTGGGAGGAGTCCTGTGGCAGTCAGCTAATGGCCCCATGGGGGAATATCCCCACAGCCTGCCACTGCCGTGCTGGAACTCCAAGATTCCCTTGGCACCCCTTTAGTTTGGTGGACCCCAGTGTGGGGAGGAGCCTGGAACTGGCCACTGCCTGCTGCTTCTCTTCTCTGCTGGCCACAGCATCCTTCTTGGTGTTTCCAGTTGCTGTGACCCTGCCGGAGTGTGGAGTGGGCGCTCCTGGCTGCCCGGCCCCTCCCTGGCAAGGACAGTCACACCTACAAAGAGGCTGCCCCTTTTCTAAGACCTGCAGCTGCGCAGGAGGAGCACACTGCTCTAGGGGGCGGCAGTGTGGCAGGCACAGGCAGCATGTGTAGTAAGGCTGCCCATCCTTGGGGACAGCTGCCTCCAGGACATGGCTGGGCTTAGCGTACACAGAAACACAGGATTAAAGTCAAGTTTAACTGAGCACATCCTGTTTATATTTTATCTGGCAACTTGGAGATTCTGTAAGAAAAGGTTTCTGTGGCCAGAGAGGCTTGAAAATAACATTCCCTAGAGCCCTTTTGGAGAGTTGTGGGGCATGTCAGATTAGTGAAGTCAAGTTTTGCAGTTAAAATATACATAAACATACACATACATATGTATATTATTTTTTGCTTTACAAAACAAGTTCTCTGCTTGGATTTGACTGTTGAGTCCTTGAATGTAATCTCATGGACCCCCTGGGAAGCATCCCCAGTGCCCACTTCCTTCCCCCAGGAGAGAGGGCATGGGGGAGGCGGGTGCCTTGAGCTTGCTGCCGTGTGTTCCACTGTGTTGCAACTGCCTTCTTGTGCTTGCTTTTTAATGCTGTGCCTGGAAGATGAGGAGCGGGAAGGCCTCTTGTGCCCTGGAGACCGTGTGGGAGGACAAGCACAAGTATGAGGAAGCTGAGCGGCGCTTCTATGAACACAAGGCCAAGCAAGCCGCCGCCTCTGCCCAGCTGCTACTGGCCGAGGTGCCAGCTGTGAATGGGCCCAGCCAGGAGGACATCAAGGATGGTGACGAGGCAGAGGCCCCTGACACCAGCTGCAGGAGTGATCCTGGGAGGAGCCACAATGGCAGGAAGCCCCTGCAGAAGAAGCGGAAGCGCTCCCCTAAGAGCTGGCTCGACCAGGCAGACCTGGCCCTTATGGGCCTGTCCGCTGACCATGTGTGGCTGGACAAGTCACTTTTCGACCAGGCAGAGAGCTCCTACCGCCAAAGGCTGGCAGACGCGGCAGTACAGGCTACCCAGCCGTTTGCCCCAGCCCTGTGGGGTCCCTGCACCCATGGCAGCCAGGTGGCCTGCCACCATGTGACCTGGGGGGTCTGGGTCAATAAGTCTTCCTTCGACCAGGCTGAGCGGGCTTTCGTGGAGTGGTCTCAGGCCCTGCTGCTTGCCACTGAGGAGAGCTGCAGGCAGGGGGCTCCTGACACAGGCCAGTGGGTGGCCACCCCTAACCTCACCTGTCAGCCCAACCTGCCAGCCAATGGCCAGCCCCCACTAGGCAGCCTACAGGCACTGGTTCGGGAGGTGTGGCTGGAGAAGCCCCGGTACGATGCTGCTGAGAGGGGGTTCTACGAGGCCTTGTTTGATGGCCATCCCCCTGGGAAGGTGCGCCTGCAGGAACGAGTTGGCCAGACTGAGGGTGCCCGGCGAGGCCGCAAAGACCGGCGGGGCCGCAACGCCATGGGGACCAAGCGAGCTGGGCCACGGCGGGTCGACGGGGAGGCTCCGTCTGCCTTGCCCTGCTGGTATTTTCTGCACAAGGATGCGGAGGCCCCTTGGCTCAGCAAGCCCACCTATGACAGCGCCGAGTGCCGCCACCACACTGCAGAGGCCTTGCGCATGGCCTGGCGCCTTGAAGCTGCCTCCCTTGCTCAACGGCCTGGTCCCCGGTCTGGCCCGTCCATATCCAGCTTAAGACCCAAGTAGGAGAAACTTGCTGGGCAGGTGCTCGGCCTGGCCTGGGCCAGGCTCAGCTGTGGGCCCAGGGACAGCTGTCCCAGGCTGGGGCTCTTTGTGCTCTCCTGGCCTGCCCTGCCCTGGTTGGGTGCTCTCCCCAAGACCTCTGGACCCGGCTTAATTGAGTGCAGGGATGGGCTGAGCAAGGGTAGTGCTGTGTCCTTGAGGCAGTGTGGCTTCCAGGGTCACCCCTTGAGGGTTACAAAATTCCGGGCTGTCACTGTGGGGGCAGGGAATGGGACAACACAGGGAAGAATCTGCCCCATGCAGCGGTCTCCCTTTGGCTAGGCAATTCCCCATGTCCCCTCTGGCCCTCACACACCAGGGCTGAGAAGATGAGGTTAGTCACAGGGCCGGCGGGGAGTGTTGAAGCTGGGTTTCTGGCCCCTGTGCTCCACTGGGGATGAGATGTGGGAGCCAGTATGTCCGTGCCTGCGCTTCCCGTCCACCCCCGGCTTCCCTTGTTGTTTTTAACCACCTCTGAGGGAAGATGGGCATCTCAGATACAAGAGCACATGGCTGGTCAGGTGGCCTCCGTGTGAGGGATGTCCAGTTTGTCTGATCTCCCACTGTTCCTGCGTGGGTGAGTGCAGCCCCAGCATTGGTCTCTGGAGGCCAGGGGCCTGGCCACGAGAGGGGCTCCCCAGCCAGCTGTGGGCAGGGCGGCTGGATGCAGAAGGGAAGACAGAGGGTAAACAGGCGGTGGTGCCAGGCCACTGTTCCCTGCTGGGGAGGGGAGTCCTGGGGATGGGACAGGCTGGGTCAGGGAAGGACTTGGAGGGTCCCAGCTGAGGGTACAAAGCAGTGCCAACCTTGGTCCCCTACTCCTAGAGAGGGGTGGGATGGGACCCCATGGTCACCTCCTACCCTGACTTGCCTCATTGTATGTGGTGACCTGGCTCCTCACCAAGAGCCGCCTGGTGAGGGGTAAGTGGGGTGGTGGTAGGCTCACTGTGCCGAGGGGACACTTAGTGAGGCCCAGTGATGTCCCTGGGGGACTCAGCACAGAGATTGGCAGCAGAGTGGGATCGGAATCAGGGCATTGCTGTCACACTCCGTGGGGTGGCAAGAGGGGCTTGGCTGTTTGAGGGGGGAGGTGTTTTGGACTCTAGCTCCTCTGCTCTGCTGAGCAGTGGGTGTGTGGTGCAGCAGTGGTGGCTGTGGTGGTGCCAGCGAAACGTGTTTCGCAAAAACAGATGGTGGGTGGGTTTGGCCCATGGGCCATAGTCCCTGGTCTAGAGCAGCAGGTCTCGAGCTTTTTGGTGTTGGGACTCCAGAGAGCATTCATTATATCTATTGTTTTTTTACCACATTAACAATTAAGCTGAGAAATGCTGAAATTACTTACTTGTTGAAGAAGAGTAAGTTTGTTACATGTTAATAACACATTTTTATGAAAAATACTTTTCCTATACCAAAAAATTCAACTGGGCACAGTGGCTCATGTCTGTAATCCCAGCACTTTGGGAAGATCACTTTGGGAGGCCAGGAATCCAAGACCTGCCTGAGCAACATAGGGAGACCCTGTCTCTGTAAAAAAAAAAAAAAAGAAGAGGAAAATCAGCAGGGTGTGGTGGTGCGTGCATGTAGTCCCAGTTACTCCAGAGGTTGAGGCAAGAGGATCGCTTGAGCCTACAAGTTGGAGGCTACAGTGAGCTATGAGGACGCAATTGCACTCCAGCCTGGGTGACAGCAAGACCCTATCTCTAACAAAAAAAAAACAGAACAGTGAGCAGAGTGGCCTTTATACTTTTGCAGATCTGCAGTGTCTGGCTTAGTTGGAGACAGCTGGATTCTCATACTTGTTTCTGCACTCAAGCTGTTGATATATGTTGCTTGACTGTATGGGACTGGGGTCAGGTGTCATAGTGTACCCTGCTTATTCTGGGCTATTCCAAGAGGCTCTGGGGAAGGGTGAGGTCAGGGGCTATCTCAAGCTCTCTCTTCCCAGGAGTGCTGACTTAGACTCTCTTCCCCATCCCAGCAGAAAAATGGCTACAAACTTCTTAGTCCATGAGAAGATCTGGTTCGACAAGTTCAAGTACGATGATGCAGAAAGGAAATTCTATGAGCAGATGAACGGGCCTGTGGTTGGCTCCTCCCGCCAGGTGAGAGCTGCGCTTGGGGCCGTTGGGTGGCTCTGCTGCCTAGCAGGAGTAACTGAGGCACGCCAGGAGATCTGGCTGGGCTGGGAGGGGAGCCCTATTGTCACCAGGAGGACAGAGGCACATTGCAGCTGAGTGGCCCTACTCATGGAGCTGGGAGTGGGCTCTTTGGAAGGTGGCCTTGGCTGGCTCCTTAGTGCCAGATCTACTCTTGGCTTCTGGTCCTGCCATCTCCCGGGCAGCTGGGCCCGTGAGTGGACAGGCGCTTGTGCAGGTGGTGCAGGGCCAGGCCTCACACACAGCCCCCTGCAGAGCATGTGCACCCGGCCCAGCGTCAGGGCCTCGGGCACCTTCTGCTTTTTGCTGTCCCACTGAGCTTTCATTCTGCACAATACTTTCTTGTTCTCTCTCTGAAGGTTCTTGGGTTTTTTTGGTTAGCTTTTTAATTAAAAAAAAAAAATTTTTTTTTTTTTTTTTTGACCAAAAAAAAAAAAAAAGGACTGGTTCTTTCTGCACTGCAGGAGAACGGCGCCAGCGTGATCCTCCGAGACATTGCGAGAGCCAGAGAGAACATCCAGAAATCCCTGGCCGGAGTGAGTACCTGCGGCCCATGTACTCACGGGCTTGCACTTGGCCAAGCAGCATGTTTGATTCCCCCCGCCCGCCTCCCCAGTACTGCTGATTGTTTTGGCCCTTCGGAACAAAGTTAGGGTGAAATGTGCAGCACGGTGTCCTTGTGGGACATGCAGCTCCAGGCCCAGACTGCCATGAAGAACATTTTTATTCTTGCATTCTTTGCACGCCTCTCTTACCTGCTCATTGGCAGTCACCCTGGCTGCTCCTGTGGCACGAGCTGTGGGTTCAGCCTGGGCTGAGTGGTGTCATCCCATGGCACACGTGCTTGGAGGCCTGGTCCTTCCTGCCTGCTCCCTGCTGAAAGAACATGTGTGTCTGCTGGTCCCTCCTCCAGTCCCTCCTAGATCCTGCGCTGCCCAGGGAAAGGGTAGTGGTTTCACAGGGTGTGTGGAACTCAGATCACAGAAGCAGCACCATCTTGAAGTTGAGGCCCAGAGGGGCACTGCAGCTCTGCTTGGCCTCCAGGTTCCAGACCAAGATCAGGAGTTGGGGGCAGCAGTTGCGTCCAGCCCTGTGCCATGGCCTGGTTGTGGGGAGGGGAGAGGGGTAGGCGTGTCTTTTAGGAGGTGACAGACCTGCTGCTCTGGCTTCCTACTCCAGAGGAGTTGTGACTTTGTTGACTCTCTGTGGTGCAGTGGTGTCCTGGCCTTGAGGGCTGGGTGTTAGTTTCCTCTTGGCTGCTATAATGGGTTACCACAAGCTTCATGCTCAGCTTAAAACAACACATTTATCTTATAGTTGTTGAGGTCAGAAGTCCAAGATGGGTCTCACAGGACTGAATCCTGAGGGTCAGCAGAGTTGCATTCTTTCTGGAGGCTCCAGGAGACAGTACATTTCCTTCCTTTTCTAGATTCTAGAAGTTGCCTACATTCCTTGGCTTGTGGCCCCAGTAGACAATCTCATCACTCCCAACCTCTGCTTCTGTCTTCACATCTCTTTCTCTGACCGCCCCCTCCTGCCTTCCTCTGTCACTTGTAAGGATTCTGTGATTGTTTCAGGCCGTCCAGGATCCTGGGCCCAGGATACTTTCCCCATCTCAAAATACCGAATTTCATTATATTTGCCAATTCTTTTTTTTGCCATGTAAGGTAACAGATTCACAAGTTCTGGGTGTTGTGACATGGGCATCCACAAATTCATATCCTCATGTGTAAAATGCATTTGCTCCACACCAACATCTTTAAGAGTCTCAGCCCCTTACAACATCAACTCAAAGTCCATAATCTCAACTAAAGCAGGGCATGGGGGCGTCATGTATGGTCCATCCTGGGGCAAAATTCCTCTCTAGCTGTGGACCAATAAAACTGGAAGACAAGTTATCTGCTCCCAAAATACAACTGTGGGATAGAGGGTAAAAGTTATAGACAGTCCCATTCAAAGCGGGAGGAAGTGGAAGGAAAAAGGTATCACTAGTCCCAAGCAATTTCACAGTCCAGCCAGGCACAGGTTTGAAGGCCTGGAGATAGTCCTGTGTAGCCCCAGGGCCGCCCCAGAGTTGCTGCTCATGAGAGACAGCATCTCTTTGCAGCTGAGAGATTTTTTTCAGCTTTTCTGCTGAATTTTGAGGATCTGCAACCAGCCTTCTTTGATTTCATCCCGTCTCTTTTTGGTCCAAGCTGGCAGTGTTTCTTTTCTTTTTTCCAAGAGACAGGGTCTGGCTCTGTCACCTGGGCTAGAGTGCAGTGGCATGATGCAATTCCTTGGGCTTGGCCTCCGGAGTGGCTGGGACTACAGGTGCACACTGCCATGCCCAGCTAATTTTTTAATTTTTTGTAGAGACAGGATCTCACTGTGTTGCTCAGGCTGGTCTCAAACTCCTGGGCTCGAGCCATCTTCCTGTCTCAGCCTCCCAAAGTGAGTGTTTCTGTTTTGTATGTCATGGGTCCACATCATTAGATAAGAGGTTCCCCCAAAGGTCTTTACTAGATAACCCATCTTTATTCCTGCTTTCTAAAATGGCCTCAGGCATCCATGATTAGCACGCCTGATCTCTGGGCAGCCATTCAAATACTCTGGCCTTTGATCTTTTCCAGGTATTAGCAAAAAGCTGTCTGGCCACCCTTGGCTTTCTCTCCAGAGCATGCTTTCCTGACAGTTTAGTATCTTTTATAACCTGGAGAGGCTGAGAATTTCCCAGACCATCAAGTCCTGGTTCTTTTATGCTCAACAGTTCTTCCCTCAATCTCTTTCCTCTCCTATTTTACTATAAGCAGCAAGAACAAACTAGGCTGCACCTTCCACACTGCTTGGAAATTTCCTCAGCTAAAGATCTAAGTGATCCCTTAGAAGCCGTGCTTTCCAGGCGCTGCAGGACACAATTCAGCCAAACTGTCTGCCACTATTTGCTTCCTCCAGTCGCCAATAATATGGCATCAGAGCCCTCACCAGCAACACCTTTAACATCCCCATTTCTACCAACAACATTATGGTAGTGGCAGTTGAGGCTGTTCTCTAAGGTGATGTTTACTTTGCTCTTCACTTTCCCAGTCTCCATTAGCAGAGTCCTTAACACCTGGATTTCTGCTGACAGTCTGTCTGTTCAAGGAAATCTAGGATTTTCTGTCACGCTCCCCAAAGTTCTTCCAGCCTCACCCGCTGCACGATTCCATTTTTAGATGTTTGTTGCAACAGCACCCACTTCCAGGGGCCAAGATCTGTGTTAGTTTCCAATTGATGTTGCTGTAACAAATTCTGGTGTCTTAAAAACAGCACAGTTGTATCATCTCACAGTCCTAGAGGTCAGGAGTCTGAAGTGCATCTTGTGGAGCAAAATCAAGGTGTCAGCAGGGGACTGTGTTCCTTTTGTGGACTCTAGGGAGAAAGTCCGTTCCTTGTCTTTTCCAGCTCCTGGAAGCTGGAAGGTGCCGCATTCCTTGGCTTGTGGCCTCTAGGCAGCTGTCTCATCATTCAGCCTGTGCTCTGCCCTGTCTCCCCCTTCTGTCCTCTCATGTGCCTCCTTCCCCCTCCTGCCCTCCTTCCCCCTTGTGATTACATTGTACCTGCCCAGATAATCCAGGATCATCCACCTTCGTATCCTTAATCACATCTGCTGAATCCTTCTTTGGATGGGAGATGGCGTATTTATGTGCTCTGGGGGTTAATATGTGGACTTCTTTGGGGATGATAATTCTTTTTCTGTTTCTTTTTCTTTTTCTTTTTTTTTTTTTAATATGGGGACCATAATTCTGTCTGCCACAGCTAGTTGGGGTATAACCACTCCTAGCCCATCCCCCAGGCACCCAGTCAAGTTCAGGCCAGGCAGACACAGGATTAAGTTGGCACAGATTTTTGCACCTAGGCCAGGTGTATTGGGCTCCAGTGTCCAGAAGGCAGGGGTTGGGGCTCAGCAGAACTCTTCCTGCCCTGGCTCTTTTGGGGTCAGCTGCCAGGTCATGGTCTTTGGGATAAGCAGGTAGGCATGCTATTAGGGCTGAGGGATTGGTTTGCTAGGGTGCTATAACAAAGTATCACAGACTGGGTGGCTTAAACAACAATTTATTTTCTCACAGTTTTGGAGGCTGGAAGTTTGAGGGGCAGGTGGATTAGGGCTGGTTCCTCCAGAGGCCTCTGTCCTTGGCTGCAGATGGCTTCTTCTCCCTCTGTTGTCACATGGTTGTCCCTCTGCATGTGTGTCTTAATCTCCTCTTATAAGGATACCAGTCATACTGGATTAGGGTCCACCCCAGTAATCTCATTCTAACTTGATTACTCTGTAAAGGCTCTATTTCCAAATAAGGTCACTTTCTGAGGTACTAGGGGTTAGGGCACCAGATTATGAATTTGAAGGGACATTATTCAACTCGGATCAGGATCCCAGGAAGGACATTGTGGACCAGCCCCATCTTGGATTTGGGTGGGGGTGGTGCCCTGCAGACACTGGGACTTGAGAACCAAGAGGCTCCAGGAGCTGTACTTGATGGGGCACAGGGTTGGATTCGATCATCTGCCTATGGTGCTCTACCCAAGGCCATGAGGTGGCGCTCTGTGGCCAGCTCTCACAGGCTGACTGAGCGGGGTGACCTAGGCCTGCCCCACTGAAGCTTTGCTTGGGGGCCCTGGATCCTCAGTCCCACTGAGTCAGAGTAGGTGAGGGGTCTGGGTCATGGGCCTGATGGGGAGGGCTGAGAGCCATGGGCTTTGGCCTAGTGGTGGGCACAGCCAGGCGGTAGTGAAATACACCACTCACTGTTGTGCGGGCTCTGCCCTTACCACGTCCTTAGGCTTCTGTCCCTTCTCTGCCATCCCTGGATCCTGGCTTGCCCAGTGCACGAGCCCTGGCCCTCTAGAGACTTGGAAGTGAGACCCTTTCCCACCTGCCCTTCCCAGGTTGTGTGCTGACTTGTGCCTCCTCTTCCAGAGGAGACCTTTTCCCTGTCCTCAGCCTGCTACATGGGGTGGGTAAGGCCTGGGTACTCTGGCCCTGGCCCTCTTGTGCTCCAGCTTCTGCCCCAAGGCTGTTAGGCCTATTCCAGTGTCCCCCCACCTCACATGTTCACATGCACCTGCCAGCCCTGGGCTTTCCCTGACCATTTCCTCTTGGCCTCGCTGCCAGGTCAGCCACACTCACTCTGATCCCAGCCCTGCTCAGAGTGTGATCTTTGGGGCTCAGCTCCCACACCCTCGAGATGCAGGGAGCCAGACAGATTAGCAGTCCCCACTCGGTGATATCCCAAGGACTGACAGAAGGTCCCCAGGGCTGAGCTGACATACTGCACAGTGGCCAAAGGCCTGTGTCTGGTGCTTTCTGCGAGGAGGGAGTTTATCTGCCCAGCAGGTGCTGAGCCTCCCCTCCCCACAGAGAGGACATCCTGGGGGAGCCTGCCTAGGTGGGGTCAAGCTAGGGCCTCCATGTGGCCAGGTACACCCTATCATTAGACTATTCCCCTTGGGGTGTGGGCTGCATGGAATGACCCCATCATGTGCATGTGGATCCTCACTAAGGACTGTCCATTGTCTGGGAACAGGAGGCTAGAAGTCTGGCCAGGCCCCTGAGGCATAAATAAGGCTAAGCTGTGGCAAACTGTCACCCAGAGCCTTCAAAGCCTGGCCTGGTGAGCAGGACAGCAGGTGTGTACCCGGGGGAGGTGTGGTCCAGGGCTGGTTGCCACCTATGCTCCTGTCCCACAGGGCCCTCAGCTGTTCTCCCCTCCTGCTTAGAGCACAGGTTGGTGTTCTTGGTCCCCTTGAGGCCCAAGCCAGGGTGCCCTGGGACTGTAAGTCCTGCTGCTGCCTCCAACCAGCTTCTGAGCCTAGCTGCTCAACAGGGCTTCTTGGGCAGCAGCAGCCATGGCTCTGAGCTCTTTGCTGCCCCCATGACTGGGTTGTTCTGAGTCATATGCTTTCTGCTTGACTGAGAATTTCACCATGGTCTGTGGCAGCCACCCTCTCTGAGGTCAACAGGTCTTTGCACCAGTAAAGATGGACTGGGTGTCAGCAGAGAGGTGCTTCCTTCTATAAGTCCAGCACAGTCCTGAGCATGGCAGGTGGACCCAAGCCTCCCACCCAGCCTCAGGGCTCTGCTTGCAAGCAGCTATGAATGAGGGGGACCCTAGGAGCAGGCTGGGGCACTCAGCCCACCCCTCCCCCCGACTGCCTTGCAGAGCACGGGCCCTGGGGCCTCCAGTGGGCCTGGTGGAGACCACAGTGAGCTCATCACCCGGATCGCCAGCCTAGAAGTGGAGAACCAGAGCCTGCGAGGCGGTGAGGCCCGGGGCCTGACAGGTGGGGGGCCAGCCCCAGCCCCTGCCATCTGACCATCGTCCCCTTGCCCCCGCAGTGGTACAGGATCTGCAGCAGGCCCTCTCCAAGCTGGAGGCCCGGCTGAGTGTGCTGGAGAAGAGCTCACCCACCCACCGGGCCACAGCCCCACAGACCCAAGTGAGTACCCTCCCCATAGATCCAAGGACCCCCCACATTTGCACTGTGCTGGCCTGGCAGCAATGAGGAGCTTGTGGCTGGGGTCCTGGTGTCTGCAAGGCGTCTATAAGGGTTTATAGTGATGCCCAGGCTAACCCCAGGGCAGGGT
Source organism: Lemur catta (assembly GCF_020740605.2). Lineage (NCBI taxonomy): Eukaryota > Metazoa > Chordata > Mammalia > Primates > Lemuridae > Lemur > Lemur catta. The sequence continues at coordinate 23,618,558 of NC_059136.1, forward strand.
TCGGGCAGTTCTTATTTCTCCCCAGGGCCCTGCATGTGGGGTGCACCGCTCAGGTCCACAGGAGCAGGAGGAGGACTTAGCCTGGCCAGCCCAGGCAGCTCAGTACCCCCACCCCTACCCCCATGGCAGCACGTGTCTCCCATGCGCCAAGTGGAGCCTCCAACCAAGAAGGCAGCCACACCAGCCGAAGATGACGAGGACGATGACATTGACCTGTTTGGCAGTGATAATGAGGAGGAGGACAAGGAGGCAGCCCGGCTGCGAGAGGAGAGGCTGCGGCAGTACGCAGAGAAGAAGGCCAAGAAGCCGGTGCTGGTGGCCAAGTCCTCCATCCTGCTGGACGTCAAGCCTGTGAGTGGGGCAGGGCTGGGCTTCAGGGAGGCCAGGCCAGGCCCTCAGCTGCCACGGACAGGGAGTGCTTTGTGGCTCAGTCTCTGACCCTCCCCCCTGCCATCATGGGTCCTGGTGGGATTTTAAAGCCAAGTTTAGAAATCTTGGGATAAGAACAGAAACTTGGAGATGGGACAGGTATAAATTTGGATTGTTTTCTGGGGGCCCTTTAAGGAAACAGAATTGTATACTCAGTGGTTTGACGCAGGGGCAGGCAGGGTTCTCGAGGTTTCTGAGGGTGGCTGGCCCCAACCTTTCCACCTCTTGCTCACAGTGGGACGATGAGACAGATATGGCCCAACTGGAGGCCTGTGTGCGCTCCATCCAGCTGGACGGGCTGGTCTGGGGGGCCTCCAAGCTGGTGCCTGTGGGCTATGGCATCCGCAAGCTGCAGATCCAGTGTGTGGTGGAGGACGACAAGGTGGGGACCGACTTGCTGGAAGAAGAGATCACCAAGTTTGAGGAGCATGTGAGTGGCCAGCAGGGGAGGGGGGGGCAGGATGGGAGCCTGGGTGACCCTGGGCTACACCCTGCTTGCCTGCCCTGCCTCAGTGGGGCTGGCAGGGAGCAGGAGCCATGGTAATCGCCCCCGCCTCTCCTCAGGTGCAGAGTGTTGACATCGCAGCTTTCAACAAGATCTGAAGCCTGATGAGCACTTGCGTGTCTGAGAGTGTGGCCCTGCCATGATTAAAGACTGAGTCTCCAGCCCTTTGGCTCCTGTCCTGGTCATTCAGTGGGCAGGCCCTGTGCTCGGCCTATGTCTCCTTTCTTACCTCAGCCCCGTCACGCCTGCTCCTCCCATTGTTCATGGCCTCTCTGTGACCTTCCGTGGCCCTGTGCCCTCAGTCTGGCTCACCTCTGCTTGCTCCTCTCTGTACCTGTGTCACAGCCGCTCCCACGACTCCAGCCCCTCTGTCTGCAGGCTTTCTGTCACAAATGACAAGTCCAATTCATGCACTTTAAGCCTGAAACAGAATGTTAGCTCAGTTTCTCCACTCTCTGCATCGCATGGCACCATGGCCACAGGAGCAAAAGTGCATGCCTGGAACTGTCCCCGCTGCTGTGACCAGGGCCCTGTGCCCCACCCCTGACCTGCTGGAAACCCTACACACATCCCACCATCCTTAGGATGAAGTCCAGACTTTTCTCCATAGCTCCTGGGGGCCACTGCCCCCTCTGCTCTGTGGTCTGCCTCCACCTGCCGGAGACCTGAGCCCAGCCTCATTCCCATCTGGTCTTGTGTACCCCCTGCCCCAGCAACCCTGTGTGGTCAGCACTTGTGTCGTTGGTGGTCCCTCCCCTGGGCTGTAGGCCAGCATGGCCACAGCCAGTGTCTGTATTGGGGTGACAGGGTGGGTGTGGTTACTTCTTATCAGCTGCTGTCCTCCAGGCCCCTAGCCACAGGGGAATGGACTACTAACTACTACTCCCTGGGTGGCAGGCCCTGACTCAGCCTTCAAAGCTTTCAAGAATTTGCCATGGGGTGTGTAGTGCAGGCCCCCCACCAAAGCCACCACCCTGGGACACTGACTGGGCCTCACGGCCATAGAAGACCCTTATGGTGCCAGCTGGGGGTGGGTAAGTGGCCCCCTTGCCCTTTCCTGGGCAGTTGGGGGCCCCATCTGGGCTCCCTGGCTCTAGCATGTTGCAAGCCCGCTCTGGGAGCTCTGATAGGCTCAGCCTCTGTCCTGCCCTCCCCAGGCCTGGGGAAGAGGCTGGCTGCTGGGTGGGGTGGGGATGAAGTCTGGCCGGATCTGCCTTCCTGGCTAGGGCGAGGAGACCCAGGTTGCTAGGGGCATCCTCCCTGGCGACCACAACCTGGCCATGCTCAAAGAGGCTGTCGGCCTTGGGGTAGGGTTGGGATCTCCAAGAGGAGCTGGGGTGGTGTCTCCAACACCATCTGGGGTCCAGCTGCTGCGACCCCTCCGGAGTGTCCGGAGACCATCAGACCGGCTCCGCCCTCTCCCGTTGCCGGTAGAGGTGGTCATCCCCATGTGTCCCCACCCTCGTGTATCCTGAGACCGTTTTGCGCCCAGCCCTACGATAAGCTGCCGCGAGGGCGGGGCCCCGGGAGTGTGGCCATTGGGTGGGGTGCGTCACGGGGCGGGAGGGCCGGAGTCCGGGGCGAGCGCAGCCAATGGCGGCCGAGCCGGAGTCCGGGCGATCGGAGCTCATGGCGGCGGAACGGGACCCCGAGGGACGCTCGGCGGCCCAGCCGCTGCTCACCGACCTTTACCAGGCCACCATGGCGCTGGGCTACTGGCGCGCGGGCCGGGCGCGGGACCACGCCGAGTTCGAGCTCTTCTTCCGCCGCTGCCCGTTCGGCGGCGCCTTCACCTTGGCCGCAGGGTTGCGCGACTGCGTGCGCTTCCTGCGCGCTTTCCGCCTGCGGGACGCAGGTAGCGCCCCGCGCCGCCCCCATGACCCTGCCAGAACTCTCCTAGCCCGACGAGATGCCCCCCGCCCGACCCCCGGCCCCGCACTCGCCCCAGTACACAGTGCCTCTCGCCCCTAGACGTGCAGTTCCTGGCCTCTGTGCTGCCCCCAGACACGGACCCCGCGTTCTTCGAGCACCTTCGGGCCCTCGACTGCTCTGGGGTGACGGTGCGGGCCCTGCCTGAGGGTTCCCTCGCCTTCCCTGGCGTGAGTGCGGGGTGAGCGGGACGGAGGGGGTGGCCTGACGGGGACAGGTCGGGCCGCGGAGCTGACAGCCCTCCCCGCAGGTGCCACTGCTGCAGGTGTCTGGGCCGCTCCTGGTGGTGCAGCTGCTGGAGACGCCGCTGCTCTGCCTGGTCAGCTATGCCAGGTGGGCTAGGGTTAGGGTTAGGGTTAGGCCAGGTGGGACAGGGCGGGAGGGAGCATGGACTGAGGGGCGGGCTCTTGAAGGTGTGGTTCTGGGGCAGAGCTCCGTGGACATGGACGGAGTACGAAGGGTCCCCAGAGGGTTGGCCTCCCATTCCCATTGTGGGGGCTATCCAGGAGGGGGTGGGGGAGGGTGGAGCTCTGGGGCTGGAACTCCAGGCCCCAGATAACTGTCCACTTGGGTGGCTTCTCTACCCTCACCCCGATTCCCTGGTCCCTGGCTCTCACAGCCTCGTGGCCACCAATGCAGCCAGGCTGCGCCTGATCGCCGGGCCGGAGAAGCGACTGCTGGAGATGGGCCTGCGGCGTGCTCAGGGCCCTGATGGAGGTCTCACGGCCTCCACCTACAGCTACCTGGGTGGTGAGGGCTTGAGGGGCATGAAGCAAGGGTTGGGAAGGAGGAGGCTCTCCCAGGATCCCCTTGCCACTTGGAGTCCCCCAATCTGGCCTGACTCCCTCTCCCAGGCTTCGACAGCAGCAGCAACGTGCTTGCCGGGCAGCTCCGGGGTGTTCCGGTGGCTGGGACCCTGGCCCACTCCTTCGTCACCTCCTTTTCAGGCAGTGAGGTTCCCCCTGACCTGGTCAGTAGGTCTTCTCAACCCCAGGGAAGGGTGGGCCAGGCCCAGCTGTGCACACTGGCAAGTAGTCCCAGTGCTGCCCGGGAAGCCAGTGTGCATTACCTTTACCCTTAGCCTAGGGTGAACCCAGCCAATTCCAGGCCTCTCCCTACACCCTGGGCCCCAGCTCTTCATCCACCCGGCTCCACAGATTTTGGCTCCCGCTGCCGGTGAGGGCCCTGGGGTAGACCTGGCTGCCAGCGTAAAGGAGTGGCTGGAGCGTGTATGTGCCCACCTGGGGCTGGGTGTGCAGGAGCCACATCCGGGCGAGCGGGCTGCCTTTGTGGCCTATGCTCTGGCATTTCCCCGGGCCTTCCAGGGCCTGCTGGACTCCTACAGCGTATGGAGGTGAGCCCCAGGGGTTGTGGGGTGGGCTCCACAGAGCAGCTGCAGCTCCTGACTCCTTTGTCCATGCCTGCAGGAGTGGTCTCCCCAACTTCCTGGCAGTAGCCCTGGCACTGGGGGAACTGGGCTACCGGCCTGTGGGTGTGAGGCTGGACAGTGGTGACCTTCTTCAGCTGGCCCAGGAGGTCCGTGGGGTCTTCCGGGCCACTGCAGCCCAGTGAGTGCCCTGGGGAGGCGTGTGTCTGCTCAGAGACCCCTTGGGGAGCCAGGACATTGAGGGGCAGGGAGGGACTCTGGCCTAGTCTCAAGGTGACATTACAGACCCTGGCGGAGAGGTGCAAGGGGCTTAGTGTGGGTGTGCCCAATAGGGTGGGGAGCCCAGGGTGAATCGGAAAGGTCTGAGGGAGCTGCCCCCACCCCTCCCCGGCTCCACCCACATCCCAGCTTCCAGGTGCCCTGGCTGGAGTCAGTCTCCATCGCTGTCAGCAACAACATTGACGAAGAGGAGCTGGTCCGGCTGGCCCAGGAGGTGTGGGGCAGGAGGGGCAGGCAGAGAGTGCTGAGGAGGGCCTGGGGGCTCTTGCACGTCCTGGCTGGTCTCACTGCCACCTCCTCTCCCCTCCAGGGCAGTGAGGTGAACGTCATTGGCATTGGCACCAGTGTGGTCACCTGCCCCCAACAGCCTTCCCTGGGCTGCGTCTATAAGGTGGAGACAATGTTGGGGGCCCAGGTTGGGGTGGGTCTAGGGGCTCATGCCTGCTGGGGGATGAGGGCCCAGCCGTCTCGACACGCTCTCCCTGCAGCTGGTGTCTGTGGGAGGCCAGCCTCGAATGAAGCTGACCGAGGACCCCGAGAAGCAGACGTTGCCAGGGAGCAAGGCTGCCTTCCGGCTCCTGGGCTATGATGGTGAGCCCCCTCCGTCCCCTCTGTTGTTCCCCTTCAAGGGCCCAGGTCCCCCACGTTATTCTTGCCCCCCCCCCAACAGGGTCTCTGCTGTTGGACGTGCTGCAGTTGGCAGAAGAGCCACCGCCACAGGCTGGGCAGGAGCTGAGGGTTTGGCCTCAAGGGGCCCAGGAGCCCCGTACCGTGAGGCCAGCCCAAGTGGAGCCACTGCTGCAACTCTGGATCCATCAGGGACAAGTAACTGCCCCCACCCCAACCCTTCAGTTTGCACCCTCAACCCCAATTTAGCCCCGACCCAAGCCAGCCTCCCCTCCTCCTACAGCTGTGTGAGCGGCTCCCATCACTGGCAGAGTCTAGAGCTTTCGCCCAGCTGTCCCTGAGCCGCCTCAGCCCTGAGCACAAGCGGCTGCGGAGTCCTGCACTGTACCAGGTGGGAGGGGCCCCGTCACCTGTCCTGGGCCCTCTGCCCCCACAGCCACCCATCGCCCCTCCCCTCCCTGCAGGTGGCACTGTCGGAGAAGCTGCGTGACCTGGTGGACCGTCTGCGTCGGGGAGGGCCCCTGTGAGAATCCCAGTGGTGGGGGCTGCCTGGAGACAACACGAGTTACTTGCTGTCCCCCACAACTTGTCACATGCTGTTTGTTTGCCCTGCCTGCTGCTCACTTGGTGTTCCAGGGCCTCCAGAGCTGAGCTGGAGTCAGGAAACAGGGTTCATGCTCCCAGGGGAAGCACAGGTCCAGCCAGGGTGGGGAGATAGCCCTGGGTGGAGGCCCAAAAGGCAGCGAGGAGTGTCCCCGGCCCAGGAAGCTGGGCTGTGGGGAGCCAGACCTGACACTGGAGCAGGCAGGGCCTCAGGTAGGGGGAGGGCTTTGGTGTCCGCCTCACATTGGAAGAGTTACTGCAGAAGACTTGTCCTCATCAGAGGGAGGCTGGGTTTGGTGTGGGGCTGGGGTGCCACATAGAGGGTCCAGACATGGCCCTGGGATCCCATGCCTGCCTAGGGCACTGTCCCCTGGCTCAGGAGTGGTGAAGACATCTCAAGCTTCCCAAGCCAGAGGCAGAGCCAGATGTCTCCTGCTATTGCTGCTTGCTGTCAGCCCCGTACAACCCTGGTATCTGTCATGGGCCAGCCAGGCCCTGGCTTTGGGGGCTCGGCACCTGACCCAGCAGCCTGGGATGGGGAGGAAGGGTGGAGAAGAAACTGAGGCTCCAGGAGCCAACTCAGCTCCAGACACAGCCAGCGGGTCCTGGGCCGGCCTCAGCCTCCTTGGTTGTGTGCAGGGCTGGCCCTGCCTCTGTGCGGGCAAGTTAGAGATCTCAGGGCTCCACCCGCCCTGGCAACTTGGACTATAGAGGAACCGCCAGGAGAGAGGTTCCAGGCTTGGCAGGAAGCGGAAGTTGGGGGCCTGGGCCCTTGTCCAGGCAGCCCAGTATTGCACAGACAGGCCAGGGCGTGGGGGGAATGCCGACTGTCTCGGGTGCTTCCGGGAGCACTTCTGCCTGCCAGGTATTCCACCGGACCAGCTCATCTGGCTCTGCAGGGCTCAGGGCTGGGCAGCGCCCACTGTGTGGTTGGGTGAGGATGGAGGCGGGAATTTGGGGCAGAGGCCTGGTCAGGCCAGCCCTGGGGAACATGAGTTAGGGGAGAGATACAGACTCATACACATGCTGGGCAGAACACACTGTGCTCCAGGCGCCCACAGGGCACCAGTATTAGCTGTGCGCTCCTAGGGGCCCCGCTGGGGTGGGGGTCACCACCTCAGACCTGCCGAGGACCCAGAAGGGTGCACCTCAACAACAGTGGGCACCTGCAAGAGGTGGCAGCTCATCTGGCTTTATTTGGTAGCCCCCTCCCCAGGCTGCCCTCAGCTCGGAGATGGTGACAGTTTACCCATTTATGCCCATTCCAGGATGTCTGATGGGGCTGGAGTCTAGGGGGGCCAGTGCAGCCCCTGGCCCAGCTGAGACCCTGCTGCTTCTTGAGGGCTGAATCAGGCCTCCGCTCTGGGCTGGATCCAGACTCCTGGACCCTGCTGGGGCCTCCTCAGGGCTGTCCACAACTGCCCTGGGCCCCTGGCCAAGAGCCGGTAGTCAGGGTTAAGGGCTTCTATCCACCCTTCTTTGTGGATTTGCTACCTCCTGGGGATCCTGCCCCTTCCCAGGGCCCTGGTGGGTAGAGCCAGAGCGTGGACAGGCTGGGCAGTCGCCTCCCACAGTCTGGGCAGGAGGCCCTTCACAAGCCCACAGCAGGCACCTCTGAGTGGCTGCCCAGTCCCCTCCCCATAGAGTGCACGCTCACGCACGCACCACCACACCTGTCCAGGGGCCCGCCTGTGGTCCCGCCCGGGGCCTGCTTCTAGGTCAGGCCTGGGCACGACTTCCCAGGAGGAGCAGGGGCAGGTGCTACTGGCTGGGGCAGCCATGGCTGGGGGTATGTGGGGCCGCACCCGGGGGGCCCCTGTAGGGGCTCTAACCCTGACAGCTCTGGCTGAAGGGATCAGGGCCAGCCAGGGGCAGCCCCTAGGCCCCTCTTCCACAGGCCCTCAGCCCGAGACCCAGGCGCAGGCACCTGGCTTCGCCGCCAAGGCTGAGCCTGGAAGTGGGGCTGCTGTGCCCACAGCTGGCAGTGAGCCCTGCTCCCTGAGCAGTGCCCTGGAGCCGGGACCCCATCAGGTGAGTGGTGAGGGAAGGAATGCTGTGGGGATGGGCCTGGGGGCTCCCGGCTCATCTCTGAACTCATGAGGATGCCAGACGTATGGAGGGGTGCCAGATTTGGGGAAGGTCTAGGTAAGACAGGCCAGGGAGCAATGTAGGGTGTGCTTTGCAGGAAGCTGGGAGGGGTGGGGAGCCTGGGGGAGGCTCGCAGACTTCAAACACCCCACCCTCTGCCGTAGGCCTCCCAGAGTTCCTGGGAGGAGGGGGCTCTTGCCGATCTTGCCTTGTACACGGCTGCCTGCCTGGAGGAGGCTGGCTTTGCAGGGACCCAGGCAACAGCGATCACCCTGTCCTCAGCCCTGGAGGCCCATGGGGCACAGCTAGAGGACCAGGTCAGCCCTCACCCTTTTCCTACCTGACAGACCCCTGCTGGGGCCCCTTCCAAGGTAGGGGGTGGGGATTGGAGTGTGTGGTCTGAAGCATGGCCCCCCTTCAGGCCGCTCCTGATGGGTGGGGTGGGGTGCTGGCGAGAGGAGGCCTGACTGCTGACCTTGGCCCCCTCCACCCCAGGTGCGTGCTCTGGTGCTTGGGTTGCTGGCACAAGTGCCCAGCCTGGCTGAGGGGAGGCCCCGGCGGGCGGCCCTGCGGGTGCTGAGCGCACTGGCCCTGGAGCACTCAAGGGACGTGGTGTGTGCGCTGCTACCACGCTCACTGCCCCCTGACTGGTAACCGCCCTGCCCCACCTGTGCGGCAGCCCTGAGGCCCCTATGAAGCTTCCTTCCCGCTTGGGTGTGGAGTCTGGCCCCAGGCTGTTAAGGGGGCAGAACTTCCTTATTCTTTCCCTTAGACTTCTGTCCCGAACCCTGCACCTTTAGTTCTGCAAACTCCAGCCTCAGGGTCTTAGATGCCTGTTCGTGTCTTGGGGCTTCAGTGGCCCCTGGAGACCAGCTGGGTTGTGCTTCAGCGTGGGGTGAGCGAGCTGAGTGGCTGTCGGCCATGCTGCCCCTGGCTTTTTGGTTAATGTGCCCCAGAAGTTATCCTTGGTCCTAGTCTCTGATGTGATTTTTAATGCCAGGTTTGCTTCACTGTCACTGACCTGTTGGGGCTCCGAGAGGTCTCAACCCGGCAGCTGATCTCATCGACTGGCAGCATTGTGGTCTGCACAGTGCCAGTTATTTTGTTTCTCTGGGATTAGGGGGTGGGGGCTTGTTCACCTGCCTCTTCCCTGCTGCAGTCCTGCTGGCTGCCTCCATCCCCTCTCCACCCCACCAGACCCTTGTCTCACGCCAGCATCCCCACCCCACCCCTCAGGGCAGCAGCCGAGCTCTGGCGCAGCCTAAGCCGGAACCAGCGCGTAAATGGGCAGGTGCTGGTGCAACTGCTGTGGGCACTGAAGGGCGCTGCAGGGCCCCAGCCGGAGGCGCTGGCGGTAGGTGGCTTCAGCCAGCGCTGCTAGGGGGGGCTGCCTGGCCAGAGGGGGTGGGAGAGTCAGAACTGGGGGGTGGGGGTGTGGTGGGCAGCAAGTTCCCCCCTGAGCAATGCAAGTCCAGAATGTCCTGAGGCTTTGTCTGAAGCATCCCCACCCCTCTGGTGCTCGAGTGGTTCCAGGCACGCCCAGGCCTGAATGGGCCACTCATTCTGCAGGCCACTCGCGCTCTTGGGGAGATGTTGGCCATTTCGGGCTGTGTGGGAGCCACTCGGGGCTTCTACTCGCACCTGCTGCTGGCACTGGTCACACAGCTGCATGAGCTGGCTCACAGCAGTGCACACTCCCTTGATACTCCCAAGATTTGGGTCCTGTCCCACCGAGGGCCACCACACAGCCATGCGAGGTGAGAGGCAACACTGGGGTAAGTGGGGGGCAGGTCGGTGCCCTCTCAACCCTCACTGCCTACTCACCTGCCCCCACCTACAGCTGTGCCGTGGAGGCCTTGAAGGCCCTGCTCACTGGGGATGGGGGCCGCATGGTTGTCACGTGCATGGAGCAGGCAGGAGGCTGGAGGAGGTTGGTGGGAGCCCACACCCACCTGGAGGGCGTCCTGCTGCTGGCCAGGTGAGGAGGGGCCTTGGGACTCTGGCCAGGGGGAGGCTCATTGATGGCCAGGTGCTGGGAAGGTGGGCCAAGGAAGAGGTAGGGGGCATGAGGGTGGTGGTCGTATGGAAACTTCGATGAGGGTTGAGGCCCCCAAGCGAAAGGAGAGCTCCCATTTCCAACCCACCCCAGTGCCATGGTGGCGCATGCAGACCACCACCTGCGAGGCCTCTTTGCAGACTTGCTTCCCCGGCTGCGAAGCACCGACAGCCCGCAGCGCCTCACGGCAATGGCCTTCTTCACCGGGGTGAGTCTGCTTCCCAGATGACTGGTGAGGGGGTGGACTTGATCCTTATGCGGCATCGGCCTAACGGCCTAACGGGCACCAAGAGCATGCTGACCCCGTGTCCCTCGTCTAGCTATTGCAGAGCCCGCCCACCGCACGGCTCCTGCGGGAGGAGGTCATCCTGGAGCGGCTCTGCACCTGGCAGGGCGACCCCGAGCCCACGGTGCGCTGGCTGGGCCTGCTCGGCCTCGGCCACCTCGCGCTGAATCGCGGGAAGGTGAGCGGCGGGGCCGGGCGGGGCGGCAGCGAGGTCTGTGAGGGATTGACCACGACTCCCTGCCCCAGCAGGTGCGGCACGTGAATACGCTACTGCCGGCGCTCCTGGGGTCGCTGGGCGAGGGCGACGCGCGGCTCGTAGGCGCAGCACTAGGCGCGCTGCGGAGGCTCCTCCTGCGGCCAAGGGCGCCGGTGCGGCTCCTGAGTTCTGAGCTGGGGCCGCGTCTCCCTCGGTTGCTGGACGACGTGAGCAACGCCCCGCCCCTCCAGGATCTCTGGGCGCCCCCCACCAGGCCCCGCCCCCAGATCACCTCCCGAGTCTGCAACCCTCCCTAGACTCTCTCCTTCCACGCTAAGCCCTGTCCACCCCCTCCCACACTTGCACCCCCCTCCCTCTCCGCCCGCCCTGACCGCGCCCTCCCACGCAGGCCCGGGACTCAGTCCGCGCCTCGGCGGTCGGGCTCCTCGGGACGCTGGTGCGGCGGGGCCGAGGCGGGCTGCGGCTGGGGCTCCGCGGCCCCCTGCGGAAGCTGGTGCTGCAGAGTCTCATGCCACTGCTGTTGCGCCTCCACGACCCCAGCCGGGATACTGCTGAGGTCAGCCGCCCCTGGAGACCATCCCACCCTGTCCCATCCACATTCCCCACGCCCATGCTGCCTTCCCAACGAAGATCACAAGTCAGGGGCCCTGATCCCGCCCAGGACCTCAGGTGCAGGCGTCATGTGCCGCCAGGTTCCTGGCCTTCCCTTGGGCCACTGTACTCAAGCCCCCTGCTCTGGACTCTCCACCCCTCATTCTGGCCACTTCCTCTACTTCCCGCCCCCCCACCTCTTGCACTTCCTGGACCCCCAACTTTGATCCCTTCTCCTATCCCAGAGCTCAGAGTGGACCCTGGCCCGCTGTGACCAGGCCCTTTGCTGGGGCCTGCTAGAGGAGATGGTCACTGTGGCCCACTACGACAGCCCTGAGGCCCTAAGCCGTGTCTGCCACCGCCTGGTCAGTGGGGGAAGCACGTGAGGGTGAGGGGTGTGGTCACTGCCGCTTGTTCCAGTATTCACCAGGGCCCCAAAACTGAGTGCCTACCAGAGCCAAACCTGCTCACCAGGCTCCCTGCCATGCTGCCCTGCCCCGGGGGGTCCCTGTGCTGCCCCAGCCTGGGTTCACCTCTGTAGCCTTCTCTCCACTCAGGACTGGCTTTCCTACCCTATTATGAGCATTTATGTCCCTAGATTCAGCGATACCCCAGCCACGTGCCCAACTTCCTGAGCCAGACCCAGGGCTACTTGCGGAGCCCACAGGACCCCTTGCGCCATGCAGCCACCATGCTCATAGGTGAGGCAGTCCTGAGGTCACACTGTCCCTCGCACCAATTCTGGGAGTTGGGCCAGCCCCTCCCTGCTGGGGTGTGGGACAGGTGCTTACGGCTGCGCTGTGGTCCAGGCTTCCTCATCCACCATGCCAACCCGGGCCTCGTCCACCAAGACTTGCTGGACTCCCTGTTCCAGGGTGAGGACCCGACTTGCCACGGCGGGGGGCCTGGAGAGGTTGGCGGGTGCTGGGGCGGAGTGGACAGGAGCGGTTGGGTGGAGGACCAGGGGTCAGGTCGCCCCTCCCACGCAGCCTGAGCCACCCTCTCCGCAGACCTGGGGCGACTGCAGAGCGACACCCAGCCGGCTGTGGCAGCGGCGGCGCGAGTGTCCGCCCAGCAGGTGGCGCTGTTGGCCCGCACCCAGGGTCAACCCCGCGGCCCTCTCCGCCTCGTCCTGGTCCTGCGCCACGCCGGGTCCACCCGGCCAGCGCCCGTCTTTGCCGACAGCCCCTTCCAGCGCCGGAGCCTCGCTGACCGCTGGGGCTGCTCGTGAGCGCGCCCAGCCTGAGGATCAGGGGTCTGACTTGGGCACCCCACTCATACTGGAGCCAGTCCCCACCCTGCTTGGGCGCCCTGGGCCTGGTGCTGGATGCTGGTGCCCACTCCCCGGGACTCCTCTCCAGGTGCCCACCACCGTGACAGCCATATGCCAGAGAGAGACAGCAGCACCCTCTGTCTGTCCCCTCCACCCTCAGCCCCTCCCCCTGCACGCATGACTGTGCCTGCCCTCGCCTGGCCTCTTGTTCTTCCAGCCCCCTGGAGTGTGCCCTGCTCCCCAACCTTGAGCCTGGCACCTGGCCGGGAGGGCACCTGGCCTCCTGAGCCCGGGTCTGGTGGGGGCATTGAAGCTGGTGCCCCATAGCCTGGCTTCCTGCCCCTTCCCAGGCCTCCACTTTATGCCTGGCCCCATCTCTTGGGCCTGTGAGGGCCTTCCCCGCTGTCCCTGCAGCCATCACCCCCACTCCTCACCCATGCCCACTCCTTACTGGCATCCTGAGGTTCCTGGCCTATGTTCTCTCTGCTCAAGAAGTGTTGACCAGTCCTGTCCACACCTGCTGTCTCTTCTCAGCCTGGCTGCCATCCCCCACCCCCACCCTCCTTCATCGTGTCAGGCCCCCTCAGAGCATAGCCTTCCTGGAAGACGTCCCTGACCTCTCTCCCAGCTGGATGCCACAGGCCCTCGATTACACCTGTGGGCTCAGGTGTGGGGTGCTGGCATGCCTACCCCACCAGACTGCACTTGTGGCAGCACTCAACACTCTGCACAGGGTTGAATGAGGAAGGTGAGACTGGACACACAAAGGAGAAGCCTCCTTCTGGCCTGGTGGGCTCCACCCGGAATGTCATCACCCTGCAAGGCCTCTCTCGCAGCCTCCTCCTAAGGAGGGTCTCTTCGCACACACTAGGAGTGTGCACAGCCTCATAAAGGCCCAGCGGGCACAGCCATAGGATTGTCACCATCTCCATAGCTCCCACATGGAGGCCAGGCACAGTGGCTCACACTTGTAGTCCCAGTGCTTTGGGAGGCTGAGGCAGGAGGATCACTTGAGGCCAGGAGTTTGAGACCAGCCTGGGCAACATAGTGAGACCCCCCCACCTCTACACAAAATTTTAAAATTAGCCAGGAGTGGTGGCATGCACCCGTAGTCCCAGCTACTCAGGAGGCTAAGGCAGAAGCATTGCTTGAGCCCAGGAGTTTGAGGCTGCAGTGAGCTATGATGACGCCATTGTACTTCAGCCTGGGTGACAGAATGAGACCCTATCTCAAAAAAATAAAAAAAATAAATACAAATAGATTGAAGAGGTTGGGTGTCTATCTGAGAACATGGTTAGGATGAGCTGGCTGGCCCAAGATCTGGCCCAGGCTGGGGTGACAGGTAGTAGGCCACCCTGAGGTAACGGTTAGTCTGGCAGCAAGGTTAAAGGTCAGGCAGGTTCAGGATGCAGGCTGTGCCCAGAGTCAGGCTGGGTTTACCCGAAGACAAAGAGGAGAAGCTGTGCTCTGGTCCAACATGTGCTAAATTGATGGGGTCAGAGCTGAGGCAGGACTAGGGTTAGGGCTTCTTTGTAGGTCATTCTCAGGGCAGGTTAGGATCAAGGCCAAGGACACGGGTCTTTGTGGAGCCATCGGCAAAGTTTGGTGGATTAGTTCGGATCCTTCAAAGCAGGTGCCAAAACAGGATTAAACATACAAGACATGTGTCAGGAAATGCCGAGGAGGCTGGGAGGCCACCAGACACCCAGTGAAGGAAAGGAGGGAAGGAAAGGAGATTGGGCAGCATCTCGGGTGTTCCTGTCAGCCTGCAGAGTTTTCACACCAGTCCCCTATCCAGAGTCCATACCTTCCAGGACCAGCCAGGAACACCCATGGAAGTGAAGGGATGGCTTTTGGGATGCAGCCCACATGGATCCCCTCAGTGGCAACCCCAGTGAGCAGCCTGGCCCTTCCGCTCAGCTTGCAACCTGGGAGCCAGTCCCGGGGTTAGCACATGAGGCCCATTGCCCCCACCAATCACAGGCACATCTGCACCCCAGAGCACAGTGGGATAGTCCGGTGGGCTACCCCAACGCTGCTGCAGAGCCTACCCTCGCACGGTGAGCAGGCAGCACCTCCACTGCCCCACACCTGCACCCCATCCTGTAGCAGACGCTTGGTGCACAGGCTTTCTCTTGTACCCCGCATCTGCCTATTATGAGTCCAGCCACACTGGACTCCCTGCCTGGTGTGTGAGGTTCATGTCAAGTCCACAGGGCCTCTGGGAGTGGGACCCTGCTGGGGTGGCCTGGCCCCTCCACGTGTATGCCACAGCTGGGGCCCCAGGTCCATCAGCTCCACTGCAGAATAGCTGCCCGAGGTAAATCTTCTGACTGGGGGCTGGGATCGGAGGGTAAGTGTGTGGCTGCATCCTGACATGTTCACTCCCTTCTCCCAGGCAGCCCTCTGGCCACAGGGCGAGGTCAGCTTTGGTCCTGAGGCCCGAAAGCTGATGGGCTGTGTCACTGGAGAGCTCATTGGTGGCTCTGGACTATCCAAATGGGGCTTGGGTGTGGCTGGCCAAGACCTGTCTTTTAAGGCCTGGCTTTGAAGGTCTCAGGGCCCCAGGGGCAGTGCCTGTGTGCCCGCTTCTTTAGTGCTTTCCTGGCTGTGCCTATCCCACTCACCCTGGCTTTGCCTTTCAAGTCACCTGAAAGAAGGTTTTCAAAGGAGGACCCTGAGCCTGAGAGGCATTGAGCTTCTTACTCCACTGGGTGTGGGAGGCTAGGTCCTAGGTTTCTATAACTTGGATCTGAGCTATCTGGGGTGCATTTTTTAAAATATTTTTTTTCTTTTTGCCTTTTTTTTTCTCCTTTTGCATGAGGATTTGAAGGAATACTGTCTTCTGGCCGGGCGCGGTGGCTCACGCCTGTAATCCTAGCGCTCTGGGAGGCCGAGGTGGGCGGATTGTTTGAGCTCAGGAGTTCGAGACCAGCCTGAGCAAGAGCGAGACCCCGTCTCTACTAAAAATAGAAAGAAATTATATGGACAGCTAAAAATATATATAGAAAAAATTAGCCGGGCATGGTGGCACATACCTGTAGTCCCAGCTACTCGGGAGGCTGAGGCAGAAGGATCGCTTGAGTCCAGGAGTTTGAGGTTGCTGTGAGCTAGGCTGATGCCACGGCACTCACTCTAGCCGGGCACCAGAGTGAGACTCTGTCTCAAAAAAAAAAAAAAAGGAATACTGTCTTCTGTTTCAATATCAGTTTCACTATTGGGCTTGAATCCCAAGTATTCTTGGATATTTAATGTCCCAGCCATACCCAAACCCACCGTCCCTTCTCTTTGGCAAGTCCTACAAGGTATGTGTTGACAGCGTGCCCAGGGCAGAAGGCTAGGTGACACTGGCAGGTAGATTGCAGTTCCTACCAACATGGGCTGTACAAGCTCCTCGGTGTGATGGCAGCTCCCTGGCTCCATCAGCTGTTGCACGTGCTTCCCGGGATGCGAGGGCCACAGCTGCTGAGCCCTGCCAGCAGTGAGCTTGACATGCATGCTGAGACCTGCTGAATTCTCAGGGCCCACAGCTCAGGCCAGGAGCCTCCTCGCTCCAGTGTAAGTGGATTTGGGTGAACCAGACCAAGGCCAGTTTCTTTTCAGTGCAGGTCACCACTTCTCCAGGAACCTCCCATGTGGGCCCCCGGAGGGCATGGTCTGTCTGTCATCAGCCACCCATGCACCCCTACAGCCCCTGTGGGCCAAGGATGGGCCTATAACCTTC
The DNA here is from genome assembly GCF_020740605.2 of Lemur catta. NCBI lineage: Eukaryota > Metazoa > Chordata > Mammalia > Primates > Lemuridae > Lemur > Lemur catta. Next base: position 23,634,552 of record NC_059136.1, read on the forward strand.
AGCAGTATGTCCCCCGTTCCTTCAGTCAGTACCTCAGATACAGACCTGTCCAGGTGGACTCCACCTCGCCTTATCCGCCCTGCCCATCACTACAGGGGCGGGCCTATGGGCAGGGCCATGTGCTGGTCACTGTGGAGCAGGCAAGTCCAAGCACACAGGGCAGGCTCCTCTTGGCCCCATGGTGTGCAAGGAGCTATGGGAGACATGCCTATTCTTGGCCCCTACACCCCTCTAGATGCTGCACGGGCACAGCTATCCACCCCTACCTACGCCACCCCAGATCCAGGACCCCTCAGAAACCCAGTGCCCCCAGTCTTTCCTCCATACATCACATTTATTGAATTTCCCCAACTTCCAGCCCCGTGGTCAACTAGCCTCGTGGCTAAGTTGGGCTCTTGGACTTCCTAGGCTGGCAGCTGGGTGTGCACTGACTGCCCTGCCTGGAGGGCTGCTCCGGTGTGTTGGGTGCAGGCTAGCGGGCCTCCTGGTTCAGTCCTGACAGCAGCACCATGGAGGCATACAGCGCACAGGTGGGGCCCTGGGCCTGCGGCTCCCAGTGCACATGGGGGGCGTCTACCTGCAGCTCCAGGCCGCACTCCTCCATCAGGACCCAGGCTGGTGCCCCCTCATGCCAGCTGCTCCTCAGCATCCCGGGGGGCAGGGACACGGTGCTGCACCCCTGCCACGGGGCCTGCTCCAAGAGGCTCCCCACCTGCCAGGGCAAGGTGTGGCTGGTCAGAGGGGGCCCACAGGCATCATGCTCCAGCCTGTACCGCCCCTTCCCCAAGCCCAGCCCGGCCCTTATACCCCACGCCCTCTCACCAGCTTGAGTTGCCCTGGCAGGGCTCCTGTCTCCAGCGCCTCGGCCAGCAGCACGTGCTGGGTTTCACTCAGCACTGGGGAGAGACCTTGGGTGAGAGGGGTTCTGGAAGGCCCGGCTGGGAACACCCCTACCCTTCCCTCCTGCGCCAGCACAGGGGCCACTCACCGGTCAGTGCCCCCAGCAGATAGAAGATGGAGTTGGCAAGCTCCTGCACCAGCATCCCAGAGGGGAGCAGCAAGCACTCGAGGATAGCACCCGCCGGGCCGTCTAGGGGTTCTGCCCGCCCGCAGCACAGGCCCTGCTCCAGCTGTGGGCATGGGAGGGGCAGGTGAGCCTGGGCTGGCCGGGCAGGCCCTGTCTACCCTCTGGCGCTCTCCCCAGCTCACCGAATCCTCTAAGGCTTGCAGGGCTGGTTTGTTCCGCAGCACCGCAACCAGGGCCCCCAGCAGCTGTCGGCTCAGCCCTGGCTCCATGTGCTCCAGCTCCATGGACCTGGCTCCTACCTCTGCCTGCAGGCCCTGGAAGTCTTCAGTGACCACCTGCTTCTCAAAGGGCCCATCTGCAGGGACAGAGGGCCGGCATTGCTTGGGTGCCAAAGGGCCCTGGAAAGCCCTGGTCAGGATGGGAAGACCCCAGGGGCAGAAGAAGAGCCCCCCCCCCCGCCACAGGGTCCCAGAGGTGGTCAAGAGGGCACTGACCTGCCAGGAACTTTAGGCGGTAAGAGATGGACTCTATCGAGGAGATGCCAAAGCTCGGCTGCTGCTCGCTATGTGTCCTCTTAGAAAACCCGTGGCCTGGGCAGGGGCATGTGGACAGGGGAGGGAGCGCAGGGCTGGTCAGTGCCGGGGCAAGTACCTGAGCCAAAGGGGGTCAACGCCTTCCCTGCCCTCCCAGCCCTGGTCCCCACCCCTGGTACTGGCTGCCCAAGGCAGGGAGGAAGGCCAGGGTCAGCCTGTCCCTGTGCTGCCCTGTGTGTGTACATGGAGTGCCACCATCTCAGGAGGCTGCTCGTCCACCCTGTGCCCAGAGCACACAGGGAGAAGGCCTCCACTACCAAGGGAATGGCCAGGTGGGGCATCCTTGGGCCTCACCGTGGCGGGATGGCAGGAAGGTCCTCTGCTTCTTATCTGGGAAGAGGTCGATATCTGGCAGCCAGGCAGGATTGGATGGAGGGAGGTAAGTCATGTGGGGTCCTGGCCTCTCCCTCACCACTGGGGACCCCAGAGTCCAGGCCCTGCCCAGTCACTCCCACACCAGAGCACAGGACCCTCAGCCACCCTGCCTGACCCAGGAAGTTGTGCAGCCACATGCCCACAGCAGCCCCTAGCCAGCCGCTGGCTCTCCCAGGCCTCCCTGCCACAGAGCCCGGGCCCCAGAGGCACCCTGGCTCCAGCTCACCCCAGTCAGAGCCAATAATCAACTGGCACACCCGGAAGGCAAGGATGGTTCCTGAGGGGATAGTGACCATTTTCTTCTGGCTCAGGTGTCCTTGGCCCTCACCCTGAGGAATGGAGATGGCCACAGGGTTGTGGGTATGAGCTGGGTGCTGGTGGCAGGCCCTCCTCCAACGGTGGGCAGCAGAGGGCGTGGGCAAGCCAAGCTCAGCCAAGTGAGGGCCAGAGCTGTGCCGAGGGGACCCGGCAGAGCCCAGCCCTGCTGCTGGGAGGCTGCTCTCTTGTCCCACAAGCCCTGCCCCATGTCCACATGGGGCCAGGCATGGCATGGGGTTGGCCACACACCTGGAAGCACATGACTGTGGGAAGTGCAAACTGGCCTGAGCCCTCCCGCTCGTGGGTCCGGGTGACCTCCACCTCCTTCTGTGTCTGCAGCACCTCTGTCACCACATACACATCATTCCCTCGACTCCGCAGCTGCTGCAGGACTCTGTGCTCTGGCTGCCGCAGGCGCCTATGGCCCGAAGGGCAGAAAGCTCATTGGGGTGTGTCCCTCAGAAGAACAACGAAGGCTTCCGTCTCCTCATGGCTGCTCTGCCATGAGGTGGGCTGAGGCAGAGGGACCCCCAGGAGCCTGAAGATACCCAGGCATGGGCACCCCCTGTGGGTGCTCCCAACAGTGTCTGCAGGGATGAGGCCCAGGGGGGACATATGGGCCCCTGGAGGTGCCCACCGCCTTGCCTGGCTGCTCTTCACCTTCCATTCCCTAGGGTCAAATATCAAGTCTGGACTCTGAGCTAGTGGTCCCCTCCTGTGTACTCTGATGTCCACACCACTCCCTCCCCACAGAGCCTGGGGGACCCCAGATCCCCCAGGCCCTGCCTGGCCACCCTTGCCCTCAGGATATCATCCTGGTAACTGAGGCCCCAAATGGCCTCTGCAGTATTCTTCCCTGACAACCCACCACCAGCCACAGCGTTCCTCGCCTCTGGGCCTCCCCTTTGTGCTGGCACAGACATCGCCTCTAGGGCTTTCCTGATGCCCCAAGGTCATGATCTGGCACTCCTTAAGAGTAAGGCTGCCTGAGGTCAGCAGGGACCCCATGCCTCCGGTCAGGGCTCACCTTTGTTGGTGCATGGCCTCCCAGATATTGGGGTCCACACGCAGGGCACACACGTTCATCGAGGCGCTGGAGCTGTCAGACACTGAGGCCCCACCTGAGATCCTCCCCTGCCCCGGGACTGCCAGATTCACGCTGCCCTGCAGCTGCCCATCCATGGCATCGTAGAAGAGGAAGGGGCCGCTGCGCTCCAGATCTGGGGCAAGACCAGGCCTGAGGCGCTGTTCCACCAGCCACTGCCCTGTCCCACCCCCAGGGCAGTGGGACCCTTAAAAAGGCTCTGCCTCTGGAAGCAGAGGCCCGGAGGCCCAGAGACCAGAGCTTGCAGGGCCCAGCAGGGACTGGCCACATCCCTTCCTCCATCAGGTCAAGCCTGGGCTCTGTCTCAGCACCAGGTTGGGTACCTGGTTCTGGGGCGTCAGGCTGCAGGATGTCCTTGATTGACAGGTTGACACACTTGTAGCGGGGTCTCCAGAACCACGAACTTGAGGGCTTCCTGCTCACCAGACCATAGGGCCGGAAGCCAGCAGCGCTCTGAAGGCTGTCAACGGGGATGAGCTCCCCCTTGCAGTCCAGCTCCCGGACCACGCTCCGGACCACCCGCTCAAAGGCTGACACCATACTCCTGAGGAGGGTGGCTGGGTCAGGCGTTGTGCCCTCAGGGTGGGATGAGCAGGAGAGAGTGGGTGAAGGATTAGTACTTGGAGGCCTCCAATGGCAGGGAACTTTAGCTAGTCTGCCCAGCTAGTCCCAGGACGCTCTCGCTGATGGAAATCCCCTGCCCTTAACCACTCCCCGGCAGAGGAAGAAACAGTGTGTCCACCCTGCTGCCCACTTGTTCATCTCTCCAGAGGCCATGAGCACCTTCAGGCTGAGACATCACTCACCACCCTCAGTAGGACTCAGGCCACTCACACCATCTGTTTCATGGCCACTGGGAACAGGTCCTGGGACAGTCAGCACTGGGGGTTGGGGATGGCAGCCCTTGGCCACCCACTGAGGGTTGGATCACCTTAGCAGTCCAAGGAGGCTTAGGGCCACACACCCACCAAGGAAGGGTGGGCAAGGTCTGGGTGTTGGGGCTTCCCAGGCCAATGCTCCATCCACAGGAGCTGAGAGAGCTGGGGGTGGGTGAGAATGGAAGCTCCCACTTCCTGGGCACGGCACAGGGGCCCGCAGCAAGACCCAGTCAGAGTGTCCCCAGATCCCAGCCATGTCCCCTAGGGCCTTCTCTGCAGAGCTCCATAGGCCACTTGTCCAAGTGAGGCTTAGGGCTCAGAGGCCGAAGAAGCAGGCCTAAGTAGGGACACAGGAGACCTGGGAGGCTGTGGAAGAGCCAGCCACTCCCAGAGGAAGCCGTTGAGCCACTGAGCCTTGGGAAATCGGAGGGTGGGCCAAGAAGGCACCAGGCCTAGGCACACGGAGGGGCCACCTTGGGAATCAAACCCAATCTGGCCTACCAAGGGCAACTTCCCTAGAGGTCTGGGGCTTCCCCACGCCGGTCGGGAGTGCGGGCTTTCCGGGAGGGTGCTGGGACCGGTCGGCCGCCCACGAGAGCCAGCACCCCCTCCCCGCGCGCGGGCCTCCCCACTCCCGGGCGCCAGGGGGCGCGCCCCACCCCGGTGCCAGTGAGCTCTGGCTGGGGCCGCTCACCGTGACCGTCGGCGCCCAGGGGTCCCGGCCCACAGAGTGAAGCGAGGCCGCCCTGCGGGTCGGGGTCGCGCGTCTGTTCGTCCTGGGAGCCGCCGAACGAGCACGGCGCCCGGAGGTGCGGGACCCAAAAGTGAAACTACGGCCTGACGCAGCGGCGCGCCCAGGACGCCCTCGGGGACCGCCCTCGCCCCTCCCGGACCGATCCCTCCGCCCCTCCCGGACCGCCGGCCCCCAACCTCCGCTTCCTGGCTGTTTCCTAAACAGCTGGGCGAGTCCAGGGACCTGAGTAGAGGTTTCTCCAGAGATGTACAAAATGTACAGATTGCCAACGAGCATATGAAAAGATGTTCAACGTCATTAGTTATCAGGGAAATGCAAATCAAAACCACAGTGAACTACTTCACACCCGCTGAGATGACTGTAAAACAAAAGATAAATAACAAGTGATGGGGAGGCCATGGAGAAACTGGAACCCTCCTGCACTGCTGGTGGGAATGTAAAATGGTGCAGCTTCTTAAGGCATTGTATCTAGAGGCGCAAAAAAAAAAAATAAAATAAAAAAAATAAGATGGTGCAGCCCTGTTGAACAAGTCTGGCAAGTCCTCAAACAGTTACATATAGGAGTCACCTTGTGATGCAACAATTTCATGCCTAGGTATATACCTGAAAGAACTGAAAGCCAGGACCAGATGCTTGTACACCAGTGTTCATGGCAGCATTATTCATAATAGCCCAAAAGTGGAAATAACCCAAATATTCATCCACTGATGCATGGATAAACAAAATGTGGTGAACCTATACAATGGAATACAATTCAGTGGTGCCCAACTTTTTTTTTTTTTGAGACAGAGTCTCACTCTGTTGCCTGGGCTAGAGTGCGGTGGCGTCAGCCTAGCTCACAGCAACCTCAAACTCCTGGGCTTAAGCAATCCGTCTGCCTCAGCTTCCTGATTAGCTGGGACTACAAGTGTGCACCACCACGGCCAGCTAATTTTTCTATTTTTTGTAGAGACAGGGTCTCGGTCTTGCTCAGGCTGGTCTTGAACCCCTGACTTCAAGTGATCCTCCCACCTCAGCCTCCCAGAGTGCTAGGATTACAGGTGTGAGTCACCACACCCAGGCTGAAGCACTGACACTTTGTACTACATGGTGAACCCTGAAAACATCATGCTAAGTGAAAGAAGCAGACACAAAAGACAACACAGTATGTGATTCCATTTCTATGAAATGTCCGAATAGGCAAATCCATAGAGACAGAAGGGAACATAATGCTTGCCAGAGTCTGGGGGAGTGGGAATGAGGAGTCACAGTTGGTATGAGGTTTCTTTTTGGGGTGATGATGTTCTAAAATTGTGGTGATGGTTGCACACCTCTGAATATGCTAATATCCACAGAATTGCACACTTTAAGTGAATGAATTGTATTGTATGTGAATGAAATATACATATATATATATATATTTTTTTTTTTTTAAGAGACGAGGTCTCACTCTGTTGCCCAGGCTAGAGTGCAGTGGTGAGATCATAGCTCACTGCAGCCTTGAACTCCTGGGCTCAAGTGATCCTCGTGCCTCAGCGTCCTGAGTATCTAAGACTACAGGTGCATATCACCACACCCAGATAATTTTTTATTTGTCAATTATTTTTCAAAGACAGGAGTCTTGCTATGTTGCCCTGGCTGGTCTCAAACTCCTGGCCTCAAGCCATCCTCCCTCTTCAGCCTCCCAAGTAGCTGGGACTACAAGCTCGAGTCATCATGCCCAGTGTGGATTATATCTTAATAAAGCTGTTACTTTAAAAAATTTGGGAGCCCAGCAGCAACACCCAAGTTCACCATCAGCCCTGCAGTGCTCTACTGTCCTGAGTCACAGTGGGCCCTTGTCAGCAGCCTCGGACCTCCTCCCTGCAGGAGGTCCTTATGACCAGCCCTCCCAGCCCACTGTGAGGTTAAGGATGGGCCTGGTTCCAGCAGAGACAGGGCACAGTCAGGACTCTCTGGTGGTGCTGTCTCCTGGGTCTTTCAAGTGGTTTTGCAGACCAGGTGGGTCTAAGGTTTCACCGCAGGACATGCTGCTGGGCAGGGCTGGCTTCCCTTCCCAACCCCAGCAGGCAAGGAGCCCACTCTCACTTTCCACAGGACCCAGGGCCCTGGGGTGTGGCAGCCTCTCGATGCTGGGTGACGGGGCCAGCACTTAGGGAGGCTGTCTTGGTGCAGTCTCCATGGTGAGGACAGAGAAGCTGGGTTCATGGCATTCCTGCAAGGCCATAGGTGTTAGGGGTTGCTCTGCCCTGCCCTAGCAACCCCTAAGGGTCAAGGTCCCAGCTGGGTATAGCTGGGCAAGGAGGTCTCTGCTGATCTGCTGGCCCGGAACCTGCAGCCTAACCCTGAGCCTGGCTAGAAGAGCCCAGGGCAGGAGTGCAGTGGCAGCTTGGGGCCATGGCAGCCCTCCCTCTTTGACCACCATATCCTGCCCTGGGGCCTTTACCTCAAAGATGTTTTGGGGGCCGGGTGGGGTGGCTCACGCCTGTAATCCTAGCACTCTGGGAGGCTGAGGCGGGTGGATCACTCGAGGTCAGGAGTTCAAGACCAGCCTGAGCAAGAGTGAGACCCCATCTCTACTAAAAATAGAAATAAATTATCTGGACAACTAAAAATATATACAGAAAAAATTAGCCAGGCATGGTGGTGCATGCCTGTAGTCCCAGCTACTCGGGAGGCTGAGGCAGGAGGATTGCTTGAGCCTGGGAGTCTGAGGTTGCTGTGAGCTAGGCTGATGCCACAGCACTCTAGCCTGGGCAACAGAGTGAAATACTGTCTTAAAAAAAAAAAAAAAGTTCTGGGGCCACACAAGGACACCCCTCCACCTGGCTGGCCTGAGACTTACCCTGAAGGCTCTGTCACAGTCATTCGTTCATTCAGCAAGTGTGTATTAGCACCTGGTGATCTCCCAGATGTGGTTCCAGCAGTGAACAAGACAAAGTCTCTGCCCTGATAGGTCTGAGATGTCAGTACGCTGAAGGTGACTTTTGGTGGTGCATGCATTAGAATGTTGGAATTCAGATCCCAACAGACAGGAAATATTATCTTGTGTAAGCAGAAACCTAGAACTGCTGTGTGTCCCAGGCTGGGCACAGGCAGGCCCAAGAGCTTCGCTGGCAGAGGGCCTCTGGGTGGTGGGCACCCACTCAGCTCACGTAGAACACACTAGCTGGGTGTGAGCCAGGTGTCCTTGCTGTGGTAGCAGGAGGCTTCAACAGCCTGAGTAGGGCTGTGTGTTTGCACGTGTGTATATATGTGCATGATACGTGTGTGTGTTCATGTATATATTGTATACATCCACGTGTGTGCACCTGTGCTCCTGTTTGTACATGTAGGTGTATATGTTTGTGTTTGTGCATGCGTCTGGATTTGTACACGTTTGTGTTCATGTGTGCACACATATTGGTACATGTGTTCGTGGGGGGGTGTGTGTGCAGCTTGTACCAAGCCAGTGGTTGTCTGCTGCAGGAAGCTGAGCCCCTCTGAGCATCCTCCCTTCCTCTGGCTCAGCCAGCTTCCCTCCCTTCCTCTGCAGCAGAACTCATGGAAAGCCCTGCCCTGCCTCGCTGTGGCTGGCTCCTCATCACCCTCTCTCCAGTCGTGGGCCCCAGGCCATGGGCAGGAGGGGCAGTCTGGTGGCCATGGCAATTAAAGAGGGTGTGGTATATTGTGCCCGCCTGCCGGCAGGCTGTCACCTAACATGACCACAGCTGGGTGGGTGCTGGTGTGGCTGGGGAATCACTGGTGCAATTTCTTGTTCACATTTTTAGTTCTTTAGTAAATCCCAAAACAGGAAGTGCTAGGCTTGGTGGGTTCCTGACTCCAGTTGGAGGACAGGGGTCAGTGAAGAGTGCAGGAAGTGAAACAGCTGGGGAGGAAATGTGAGGGGACAGAGGGAGGGGTCTGCCTGCATCCCAGTCCCCCTGGCCTCCATTCATGGGCTGGGGGGCTGGGAAGTCTTAAGGACCAGGAACTCTGGGGTGGGGAGGACATTACATACTTCTCAAGGCCACCTGTGTCGTAGGGCTTCTCTTGCCAGTTTACAGAGGTGGGTGAGGCCACCCTGGGCAAGGCCCTGGCAGTACCTGGGGGTCCAGAGCCAGGGAAAACACTTTGTCCCTTCCTGCCATGATGGAGAGGGGTCAGCAGAGTTGATGGGGTAAAGGGGCGCTGGGCTCTAAGGAAGAGGAACCTCACTGGGCAGCTCCTATAGGGTGGGCATACGCAGTGACAGGCAGCCTCTGCCTGAGGGGTGCCCAGCCCCTGGGAGCGGGAGCAACAGAGCAGGTCATTAGGACCCAGAGACAAGTGCTGGGGTAGAGGCATGGGGAGGAGCCAGGTGCCCCAGAACCAGAAAGAGCCCCTCACCCCAGGACAGCAAAGGCAGGGTGCTGTGGGACTAGGAAGGGCCAGTGGGCAGAGGAACCCATGCTCTGTAGGATGGCCTGCATGGCCTCCACCGGACTTGACAGAGAATCCTCGGGGCCCCCCGAGTGCAGGCCGGAGCCACCCAGACCCTGACCCTGTCTGACCTGCTGGGTGGGATAGGAGAGGCCAGCACCACTGCCTTTACTTGTCCCCCTGCCCCTCCTTTCTTCTCCCTGCTCCTCCTGCCCCACTTCTTTGCTCCTGGGGTGCATACAGGGTGGAAACTCAGGTCCTTGGGGTGGCTGGGTCCACTCTGAGCTGGTTGCTGGCTATGGGGGCTGGGCAAGTGGGGTGTCAGGATCAGAGGCGCTCCAGGATTCAGGAGGAGGGTAGGAAAACGGTCCAGCTGTGCTGACAGGGGTCTCAAGGAAACGTCTCGGCCCATGGCTCACGGCCCCCTCCTGGGCTAGGCGGAGGTGGTTAGGGGTCCAAATTGCCCACAGGTAACCCACGGCCCATCTACAGGCGCCCCTTCCTGGCATACCTCTCCCATCCTGTCTCCTTTTGGGGTCCCTGCCTTGAAGCCTGCCATTTCCTGCCCTGGGCCAGGTGGGGAAATTGAGGGAGGGGGACACTGACCTTGCCCCACCCAAGTAGGGGGGCTTCTGGGTCTCTCTTCACTTTGCTGGAAGCTGTTACTGCCAGAATCCAGGCATTGCTTTGGGTGTAGGGTATATTTTCCACACAGGTGGGGACCCCCAAGATTTGCCCAGTACTTTCGGCAGGTGGAAGACTGGCACCACGAGAGTCACCTCATCCACCCTCATGGTCCTTGAGAGCCTGGTGAAATGCCTGGCCTAGGGACAGAAGACTAACAAAACATACTTTGTTCCAAAAGGACCTGGCTCAGTGGGTCTGAGGGGCTTTGCAGTGGGGGTTGGGTGGGTGAGATGCTGGGGTGGAAGGGGACCCACTTGGTCCCCTAGGGTGGTTTTCTCCCACAGTCACTTCCTGCTGCCTGCCTCCATGATAGAGGGCAAGGGGACATCCATGGGGTCCTGAACTTGGCCTGTCCACCACCTTTTCCCACCAGAGGGCCTGGGGAGTCAAGGTCATCTGACTGCACCCTGCATGCAGATCTCCCACCTGGCAAGGAAGGTTGCTGGAAGGGTTGTGGTTTCAGGCTGCACCCCTAGATGGGGATGGGAAATTCCCCAAGTTGGGTGCAGGCAAGTACTTTGCAGGGCAATAAGATAGGGGTCTGGTAACAGCTCACAAAGGATTCGACATTTTGGGCACATCCCAATAGAAGTGCATTCAGTATGGCTACCTTGCATTCTCTTCAGTTATACCCCACCCCCTTCAGAGAGGCGGGTGTCCAGGGCAGCCTTTTGAAGTGCTTTGAGGGCCAGGGAACACCTGGGGGGTTGCTTGGCAGGGGGTAGCTTGTAGCTCAGCAAGGAAGAAGGCTGTTTGGGCTACAGGATGGAGAAAAAAGCTGGAAGCTGGATGTGAAGGCACATGGGGGAGAACACGAGGTGCTAGGAGACGGGTCAGAGAAACTCCTGTGGGAAGGGAGGGAGCAGTCCACCACAAGGGACAGCAGGGATGGCTGGCCCTCACGGTTCATTGTTTGCTGAAAGTCTGTGATAGAAATCCCCCCCAGCTGGATAACCCCATGGGAAGGTGTACCAAGGGAAGAAAGAACCCAGAGAGAGATTGTGCCTGCTATATGAGGGAAGGGAAAGAAAGGAGAAAAGAAAAAGAAAAAAGCACAAATACATCAAAGAGGGATTGGGCTGCCAGCAAACCCAGATCACTGGGGAAGAGATGGCCATGAAATGGTTGGCCCAGAAGATGCAGCAAATTACCCTTCAGAAAGGCTACACCAGCATCCAAGGCAAGTAGTTTAAGCAAGATTCTACTCCCTTTGCTAGCACTGAAGGTAGATTGTTTTCATCTTTGCCCACTTGATAGGCAAAGATGTTTCAGGTGCAACACAAAGTTTCAATTGCAACCACCAAGATCAGTTTTAGCAAGTTAACTGAGTGCTCACATCCCATTTACAGTTTCACAACCCCAGAAGACAGATCCACAAACCCTGCCCCCTTTCAGCAAGTGGCTGAGCCTCTCCTACCACCCCAGTACTACAGAAGTAGAGAATTCACCTAATACAGAAAAGAATAGGCTTTACTGCTAAACCCAGGAATTCAGCAGTTTTTGCTGTATAACAAATCACCCCAGAACTTAGTGGCTTAAAGCAACATCCACTGATTTGCCCATAATCATGGGAGTTGGTAATTTAGGCTAGGCTCAGCTGAGATGGCATATACCTGCTCTGCTAGGGATCCTCTGGGTTCACTGACTTTATGGTCAGCTGCCAATCAATGGCCTCACACGTTTGGCAGATGACTGCTTGTCAGGAGGGTCAGTGGTATTAAACTGGGTGTCTTAGTCAGCCTGGGCTGCTATAACAAATCACCATAGAATGAGCAGCTTAGACAACAAATATTTCTCACAGTTCTAGAGGTTAAAAGTCCCAGATCAGGGTGTCAGCATGGTCGGGTTCTCAGTGAGGATCCACTTCCTGGTTTACAGATATCCGCCCTTTTGCTGTGTCCTCACATGGTGGAGAAAAAGAGAGCTAGCTCTCTGGCCTCTTCTCATAGGGCACTGGTCCCACTCATGAGGGCTCACCTTCATGACCTAATCATCTCTCAAAGACCCCACCCCCTAACACCATCACTTTGGAAGTCAGGATCTCAACATATGAATTTGGAGCAGGGAACAAACTGCAGCACCGGGAATGTACCATTCGTCCTCCAGCAGGCCAGCCCTGGCTCATACACAGGTGGTGGTCACAGAAGTCTCAAGGGAAACAAGACAGGTCTAGTCCAATGCATAAGTGCTTTTCAAGGCCCCTGGTGGGAAATTCCATCACACTTGTTCTTGGAGATCTCTCCTCCCCTCCCCTCCCCTTTGAGTTGGGCCAAGGCCTAAGAATCTTACAGTGTCCAGGCAGATGGTCACCCTCGAGTCACCTACAGGCCTGTCCCCTAGCCACTCCCTGGGGTGCTTCTGGCTGCCTTGTGGAGAATTCCTGGAAGGAGAGAGGCAGAAACTCCAGCTAAAGGTTCAGATGGGATTGGCAGTGGGGGAGGGAGATAGATAGGACTGGGTGGAACTTAGAATGGGGTCAGCACAGAAGCAGGAGGCAGAGATGGCTTCAGATAGAGTTCACTTCTCCACAAAGCCTTCTGGGACAGGAGGGATTCCTAGCTGGGACTCTGCCCCGAAATTTTCAGCCTGAGTCAGCCTGTTCTACTGCCTGGCCTTCCCAGCCTCCATTTGTCCTTCTGCTCTGGGAGCTGGCCCTCTCCAGCCTGGCATGCCCTTCACCACCAAAAGAGAAGCCCTTGCAGTGCCTGTCATTTATATTAAGTGGAATAACACTAGCCACCTGGGGTGGGGACCCCAGAGGGGGACAGAGGCAGGCTGGGAGCTGTGCCCTTCACTGCATGAGCAGATGCTTCTTCAGAGGCACAATGCATGTGAATCCTTTCACCATTGTTGCCATACATTTTACTCCTACATATGTTATAAACCCCAATACCATTTCTTAAAAAATTTTGAGACAGGGTCTTGCTCTGTTGCCTGGGCTAGAGTGCAGTGGTGTCATCATAGCTCATTGCAACCTCAAACTCCTGGGCTCAAGTGATCCTCTTGCCTCAGCCTCCCGAGCTGGCAGTACAGAAGTGAGCCACCATGCCCAGCTAGTATTTCTACTTTTTGTAGAGACAGGTTCTCACTCATGCTCAGGTTGGTCTTGAACTCCTGGCCTCAAGCAATCCTCCCGCTTCAGCCTCCCAAAGTGCTAGGATTACAGGCACGGGCCACCACACCTAGCCCCCAATACCTTTTTATTATTTTTGCTGCAGCTATTTAATTGTGCTTTAAAGAAAATAAGAATGATGAAGAAATTATACTTACTAATCTATTTTCCATTTCCTATGTTCTTTCTTCTTGTAGGTCTGAGTTTCCATATTTATTGTATCATCTTTGGCCTTTAAAATTGCCTTTAACACTCCTTATTGTGCATGTCTGTGGCAGACACATTCTGTTTCACTATATTAAAATGTATACAACATAAAAATTGTCATTTTAGCCATTTTAACGTGTACAATTCAGTGACATTAGAGTCACAATGTGCAACTCATCACTACTACCTATTTCCAAAACTTTTTCATCACTCCAGACAGAAACTCTGTACCCATTAAGAAATAATTACCCATTCCTTTGCCCCCTACCCCCAATAAACTCTAATCTACCTTCTGTCTCTAAGAATTTGCCTACTCTAGATATAAGTGTAATCATACCATATTTGTCCTTTTCTGACTGGCTTATCTTACTTGGCATAATGTTTTCCAGGTTCATCCATGAAAACATGTATCAGTGCTTCATTACTTTTTAAGGCTGAATAATATTACATTGTATGTATATACCACTATTTTTTTTTTTTTGAGACAGAGTCTTGCTCTGTCACATGGACTAAAGTGCCATGGCATCAGCCTAGCTCACAGCAACCTCAAACTCCTGGGCTCAAGTGATCCTCCTGCCTCAGCCTCCTGAGTAGCTGGTACTACAGGCCACGTCCCGCTAATTTTTTCTATTTTTAGTAGAGGAAGGTTGTAGCTTTTGCTCAGACTGGTCTTGAACTCCTGAGCTCAAGCAACCCTCCCGCCTCAGCCTCCCAGAGTGCTCTGATTTACAGGTGTGAGCTACCACGCCCGGCCACCACATTTTGTTTATCCACTCATCTACTGATGGGCACTCGGGTTGTTTCCACCTTTTGGCTGCTGTGAATGTGGCAATGACCATAGTTGTATATATTTCAGTCCTTGATTTCCATTCTTATGGATCATATAGTAAATTTACTTTTAACTTTCCGAGGAACCTCCATACTATTTTCTGTACTGCAGCACCATCTACATTCCCACCAACGGCGCACAAGGATTGACACAAGTTTCCACTGACAAACCACAGTCTGTCATGTTTCCACAAACTCAACCTGTCTATCCAGGGAACCTTGTTCTCCGAGTGTTTTCTTCTCCTCTGGCCACAGAAAGAGCGTTAAGAGAGACTCCTGGATCAAGAGTAACTATTAACCGGCCCTTCTCCCACAGGTCTGCCCCGTGGAGCCCCCAGCGCGTAATTCCAGGCAGAGAGTGTGGAGGAACGGCAGTACGGGCTGCGAGGCGCACAGATGCCGGCCCCGCGCCCAGTAGCCCCGGCGCACACAAGCCCCCGAAACCGCCCAGCCCTCCTCAGAGGGACCAGACCACTTCCCGGCACTCACCAGTGACGTCACACTCCTCGCTCTGAGCGTGCGCGGCCCCGCCTTCCCGCAGGCGTTGCCGCGGTGACGGCGCGTTATTGGTATGTCCGGCTGCCGAGACGGCTGGCCGCCGCGGGCAGTCTCGGTTCTCCCCAGCGGCTCCGCGGTTTCGGCTCCGCCCCGCCCCGCCCGCGGGGAGACGGTCGCGCAGCTATGACGTCGCGGGGGCCTGGCCGGGCGTCGTGGACTCTGGAGATGGAGGAAAAGGAGCAATTACGGCGGCAGATCCGCCTCCTACAGGGTGGGTCGGGCTGGAGGCCCGGGCGCGCGTCCCCTTGTTTCCCCCTCACCTCGCGACGGGCACCGCCCCCGTTCCCGAAGGGCGTCGCTCTCCGCCGGCGTCCTCCTGACAGTCGGCTCGGGTTGGGACCCCAAGAGGCTTGCAGGCCGGCCTGGTTTCTGTCCCCTGCCCGGGCTTCGTCAGGGAAAGGCTGCTGGCCCTTCTAGGGCTGCGGCGGTAGAGGCGGGGCCGTCGCTTAGTAACCGGCGGGTGGCGGGCCCCCTCCCTGCCACGGGCGGTCGCGTCATCCGGCGCCCACCCTAGCTCCCGGCGCCCGGCGGCGGGGCGCAGGACTGGCCCCCTGCTCCTGCGCCCCAAAGCCGGCTCCGGCGCGCGCGGTTCTTCCCCGACGCCCAGTTTTGATGTTCTTTTTCTCTCTAGGTCACACTTCCTTGGCATTCCAGGTCCAGACTCCCCAGGCCTCAGCTTCCACACTTTAAAATTTTTTAAAGCCAAGTTGGTCTTTCTAAACGTAAAAAAAAAAATCCACTTTCCTTTTATTCTCACGAGAAGACTTAAGGATTTGGAAGGCGTGTATGGAAGAGAGGGTGGGCTGCCTTCCACTTTGGGCCACTTCTTGGGCTTCCATCACACCTGCCCTAAGGTGTCCCCAGGTCTGGACATGGCTTTCTGTGCGTTGGGGGGTAGGACATGTGGTGGGGGAGTGTTGATAACTGAGAGGCTGGCTACTGATTTGCTGATTAAGTCCTAGAACATCCCTGGTTGTTCTAGCTCATGCTTGTGTTCCTGCCTTCCTGCACCAGGACAGCTATCTAAGGGCCTATTTGGAAAGTCCTTGTGGTTGTGTCTGCCCCCTACATAAGGACTCCAGCCCATCAGTTCTCTCCCCTTCTGTAGGTAGAATGGCCTGTCATCTAGCAGGTCAATGGCCCATGTTCCTAGTATTTTTTTCCCCCTCATGTCCAGCACTGAGTGGCTAGGTGTGTCACTTCTGTTACACTCAGTGGAGATTATTAGGTGCAGTCCTAATAATCTCCCTGTGAGCAAGCCAGAGGGCCTCTGTGGCTTACTTGTCCCCTCTGGTCGAAGCATTACAGCATGGAGTATTGCTGGTTTCTTCATATTGAGTGATGCTTCCCCTCAAAGGGTAGTGGACCCAGTAGAATGGCAAATAGAGCCTGTTCTGCCACAGGGGTACCTTTTCTGGATGAGCGGGCAGAAGTATTGAAGTAGAACTGAGGGGGATGGGCTCATGGAAGCTACAGGCCCAGGGGACTTGGGCTGAACTGTCAGTGTCCCAGGTAATGCCGGCTGTCCCTCCTGAAACTGGCAGGGGCTCAGGAGTGCGATGGGGCCTGGGAGCATCTTTCCAGCTGATGCCTATCCAGGGTAGTCATGATTGTTGGTGATTTTACTCACACCCTCTGGTTAACTGAGCCTGTGATTCTGTCTTCTCAGGTCTCATTGATGACTACAAAAACCTCCATGGCAATGCCCCTGCCCCGGGCACCTCAGCTGCTTCCCGGTGGCAGCCGCCCCCTTACCACAGTGGCAGGACCTTCAGTGTCCGCTACCCCCGTTCAAGCCGGAGGGGCTTCTCTTCACACCAGGGGCCTGCATGGCGCAAGAAATACTCTCTGGTGAATCGGCCCCTGGGGTCCTCAGACCCACCCGGCGACCATGCTGTGCAACTCCCTATTGGGGCTGGGAGCAGCCAGAGTCCAGACACCCAGCAGTATGTTCTCGAGAGACAGGTCCAGCTCAGTCCAGATCAGAACATGGTCATCAAAATTAAACCACCACCCAAGTCTGGTTCTGCCAGTGCTTCAGGGGCCCAGCGGGGTTCTTTGGAAGAATATGAGGACAACCCCTGGAATGGCCAAAGACCGCAGGAAGGTGAGGGTGACCCCCCTGTCAGGCAGCTACAGCCCTCGAGGCCAGGAAGAGCCAGGGGTAACTGCAGTGCAGAGGACCCCCTTCTGGTCTGCCAGAAGGAGCCCGGCAAGCCCAGGGTGGTGAAGTCTGTGGGCATTGTGGGTGACAGTTCCCTGGAGCCCCGCCGGACAGTCAGTGAGAGTGCGATTGCTGTCAAGAAGTGCTTCCTGTCCTCTGTCCTACCCCTGCGCTCCAGCATGGCCTTGGGTCGGAAGGTGGGCCCTCATTCTGCAGCCAGCTGTGCCGCACAGCTCCTTGGGGAGGGGAGAGTGAATGCCAGCCACCCAGATGAGCCAGCTCCCTCTGGCTCAGTGGTAAGCCCAGCCAGACCTGCCTCAGGACCCAGGCAGGCCCGGGAGTCCTCACTGCTTGTGTCATGTAGAACCAACAAGTTCCGGAAAAACAACTACAAATGGGTGGCTGCCTCAGCAAAGAGCCCTCGGGGGGGTCGGAGGGCCCTCAGCCCCAGAGCAGCTGCAGAGAATGTGTGCGGAGACCCCTTTGGCACAGCAGACAAGATGGAGAAGCCACAGCTTAGAGCTGACCCAGAGGCCAAGCCCAGGAAGCCAGCCACGTCCTCCAAGCTGGGGCCAGCCCCCAGCAAGTACAAGTGGAAGGCCTCCAGTCCCTCCGCCTCCTCCTCTTCCTCATTCCGTTGGCAGTCAGAGGCTGGTAGCAAGGACCATACCTCCCAGCTCTCCCCAGTCCCCTCTAGGTCCCCGCCAGGGGACAGACCAGCAGTGGGATCTAGCAGCTTGAAACCTCTCTTTGGCGAGAGCTCACTCTCAGCTTACAAAGTGAGGAGCCGCACCAAGATCATCCGGAGGCGGGGAAGTACCAGGTAGGAGTCTCCACCTGCTGCCACCACAGCATCCTGTCTGGGCAGGTCAGGTCAGGGCTGGGGACAGTAAGGTCCCCTGAGCTGTGGAATTTTGAGCAGTTGTGCATCTTTGAGCCTGTGCTCCCTTCTTGGTCTGCAGAATGGGTGGGCAGGCCCATAGCTGGGGAGGTGGTGAGGAGGCGATGAAGTCTCCTGGTGGGTTTATTTGGTACCACTGGTGTGTCAGCCTGAGCTTGGAGCTTTGTGTGTGATTGTGTTTCCTATTTCCAGCAAGGAATGAAGCAGGGAGTACTGCTGCCCTGTAAGGCTGTGTGAGGCTTGGCTCGGGGTGGTTCAATGCCAGGGGGAGGCAGGAGTCCTGGCCCTTGTGATGCCAGCAGGCCCACCCTTTCTCCTGCTGGTGAGAGACCAGAAGCCCTCTGGCTTCTGTTCTAGCTGCATAGGGCTCACATATGGATGGCTTTATGCCAGGCCAGGTGCCAGGGGAGCAGCCCCCACAGACCTGTGTAGGGTGCATGTGTCTGCTGGAGGGTGAGGCAGCTTGAGAGCTACAGGCCCTGTGTCTGGGCTGGGAGGTGGACTGGGGCCCTGGGCACGGCTTGGGGGTGTATGGTCTTTCTTGCTCTGCCCTAGGCTCAGGGCTTTGGGCTCCAGGAGGCCTTGCCTTTGGTGGGTGCCCCAACTGGGCCCAGGCTGGGGGTTGCTCCAGTTGGGCTGCAGCAGGCAGGCCCAGGTGGGGGCTGGTGGGCTGCAGCTTCCTAGGCTCTCCTGACTTTGGGCTCTGGACACCATTGTAGAGTGCTGAGGCTGCAGGTGGTCTTTGCCCCCAGAGGGAGCAGATTGGTATTACGTCCCAGCTGCCCCCTTGGTGGCCAGGTGACCAGGCCAAGTCACTACCTTGAATGCACATCACTTTCCTAGCCACCCTCCCCCCCAAATTACGATGAGACGCTAAGATGCTGTCATAGCCCAGAGTGCTTGGCCTAGGGTTAGGGACTTCATCAGGGCAGCAGGTAACTGGGCATGGCAGCTGGGCAAAGGGCTTGCCTTTGTCATCAGACACGGTGGCACGTGCCATTGTAGAAAGCACCTCCTTGCAAATCCCCCTCAGGAAGTTCTTCCTGAGGTCTGGCCTTGGTCTTTGGCTCTGGGTAAACTCATTCCCTTTGGTTCTGGTCACCCAGACAGATGCTGTCTTGAATTATATGGGCTTCCCCCTGCATGCCTAGCTGTTTCTGGGTGGCAGCTTTGCTCTAAACCGTGCTGGTGGCTTCCTCTGTTCCAGAAAGTGGGGAGGGGAACCTGGACAAGCTGCCCCTCTTACAGAGAGGGCTGGGAAAGGCCATGTAGGGCTGGTGGCAGCCCTTCCCTGGGGACATTGTCCTTCTGTCACTGCCTCCCCTGGTCCCACGTGGGTCCTCATCTGGCCTGGGGAGCTAGGGGGTGGGCACATTGGGCAGGGATCAGGCGCCAAGGCCCCTCCTCTGCTCTCCCTGGGGAGCGACAGCCTGCCTTAGTGCCATCCCCTTAGTGGGATTGTGGGTCTGGAAGGGAGGGAGCAGAGCAACAGTTAGTTGGCTGCGTCTGATGGGGAAGGCAGGGCCTCGGAAGGAGCTTGGCCTGCCCCTGGGGCTGTTCCCATGCTGCAAGCTGGGATCTGGGTAAGGAAGGGTGGATAGGCAGAACTGCCTGGGGAGCCTGTTGAGAGCAGCCTGCATTTTGTCTCCACAGCCTTGTTGGGGACAAGAAGAGCAGCCCCTCACCTGCCACCACTGCCAAGAGCCACCTTAGCCTCCGGCGGAAACAGGCCCTCCGGGGGAAGAGCAGCCCCGTTCCGAAGAAGACCCCCACCAAGGGCCTCGTGCAGGTCACCAGGCACCAGCTATGCCGCCTGCCACCAAGCCGGGCCCACCTCCCTCCCAAGGAAGGTATGTCCAGGAGGAGGGGCTGGGCACAAGCTGTGGGTCGCACCCGCTTTGGAGCCCCACGTGCCCCTCCAGCACCTTGTGCTGTCAGAGGGCCTTGGCCCCAGAGGGCTCTGATTGGCAGACAGTGGATGGTGGGCTGGTGGGCAGAGTAGAGGGTCCCGGCTGATGTGCCCTGCAGTCTGGGCAGTGGACATGCTGCTGGGCAGGCGAGTAATGACCTTTTCTGCACATCCCTTGGTGTGGACCCAGCTGCATCCCTCTTGAGGGAGGAGAGGGTGGTGGCCACTCAGACCCGAGGGGAGGAAGAGGCCCTGGCTGGTGCTGGCCTGGGAGGGTTTGGCATCATTCACTTTCTGAGTCACATGTGGTTTATGAGCAGCTGAAAAGACCTGTCTGGTATATAGCCACAGCACCCTGAATGTGCCCAATCTCGTATGGAAAGAACTGGTCTGAGCCCCTGAGAGCCCCTTGTGGTGGCCTGGGTGGGCCCCAGGTTGCAGGTTGTGGGGTATGGCCCCTTTGAGGACCACCCTGCCCCTGCTGTGAGGTGATGGCACCAGCACACACTGGGGGAGCTGCCTGCAGGCTGGAGTGTTGTTGGGGATCTTTGGTGAGGGGTCTGGAGCCCTTGTGGATGGTGCTCACCTGAGACACCATCAGGTGTTGGTGTGGGGAGCTGGGATTTATCTGGGTGCACCTGGTCCTGTGGCTCTCCTTTGAGCATTTGAGGCACACAAGGGCGGGTGGATTCCCCAGCTCATATGTGAGACAGCTGGAAAAGACGGGGTGTTTGGGGACAAGCTTGGCCCTGGGCAGTGGTGCTCATGACCAGGGTGCTGTGTGGCACTCAGTGTCCCCAGCAGAGGGCACTGTCCCTAGCTGGTCTAGGAAGGCTTTGAGGAGGCTCTAGGAAGAGTGGTGCTGAGCAGAGCGGAGAGCTGGTGTGGGGGCTGCCATGGGAGGGCCGGGCTCGGGGTCCCAGGTGGAGCCTGAAGGAGACCATGCAGCTGGGATTTGGGGCATGGGAGACATGAGGCAGTGCGGCTGTGGGTACTGGCTAGCAGGCTGTCCTGAGTTGGTTGACATTTGCTGCATACCAGGGCAACTGTGGACTTCATCCTGGGTGATTGGGTACAAGCAGAGCCTGATGCGGTCCTTGGTGGCTGCAGCGAGGTAGCTGGGTGGGGTTTGGGCTGCAGGACTGACTGGGAGTGGAGAGAGGGGGGTAGGGGGTTGGACAGTGGGCAGGTGCTCCGTGTCCAGTTAGGGAGGAGGGATTGAGGGGGCCTCCAGCTTTGATCCCCCAGGAGGTGGAGGGCCTGCAGATTTCACAATCAGGCTGGGTGAGAGGAAGAGCTGCATGGGGACCTTGCCAGGAGTTACTGTCTGCAGGGGCAGCCCTGTCTACTTGTGCTGTGACTGGCCTGTTCCTTCTTGAGACCTCGAGCAGAGGTGGGTGTGCAGGCCGGGACAGCAGAGGCTGCCTCTTGCAGATGTGAGCTGCTGCAGCACCGCCACCCCGCCCCCGGCCCCGCCGGGAGTAGCCAGGCAGAGTTTTGTGGGATTCAGAGGTCATCAGTTCCGTCTGCTGAGCAGTGGGTGGCCCAGGGGCTGCCTCAGTGTGCTGAGCACCTTTGTGCCAGGCAGCGTGCTAGCCCCAGGGACACAGCAGTGAGAGGATGAGGATGCTGGAGACTCCAGCTGGAGGTCCACTGGGCCACCTGAGTACTTGTAAACAGGCAGCAGGATCTTCCAGGTGGTGTGAGCGTTCTTGGGAATAGGAAGCAGGGTAGCACAGGCAAGCTGCAGGGAGGGTGCTTGGTATTGGCCAGGCAGTTGGGAGGGCTTCTCTGAGGAGGTGACCCAAGTCAGGAGAGGAGCAAAGAGTACTTAGCTCTGCAGGCTCAGGGTGGAGGTGAGAATGAGCTTGATGTATTCCAGGAGCAGAAGGAAGTCCATGGGGCTGGTGCACCACCCAGGAGTGCAGGGTGGAGGGGAGGAAGCCAGTGGGGAGGGGACTAGATCATGAGGAAGGGTCTTGGTCACAGTAAGGAAAAGGGGCTTGGTTCTGGTTATGTTGGGAAGCCAGGGGGTGCCAGAGGAGGGACCTGGGATTTGCATCACTGTACTCAGGGACATGCGGTGGTAGTGTCAGGGGCCCCAGGGGTGTCCAGCAGGCTTGGAGCAGGCAATTAGTCGGGAGGCTGTGGATGCCAGGCCAAGGAGGAGTCCTCCTCCTTTCATTGGAGGAAGGGCAGGGAGCCGACAGAAGATATATGCTGAGCAGTGAGCTGCTGAGCTTGCATCCTGGTATGGCAGGTAGCTCCAGAAACAGCCACGGCAACACCCCAGGCAGGCAGAGATGGCTGTGGTTGGCAGACTGCAGCAGGCGATGGGCTTGGCCAGGGCGTGTGCTGCGGGGATGGGGTGAGGACAGACATCCTGGGCTGGGCCTGATGGACCCTGGCTGGCCCCAGGAAGTCGGCGTGTGGCTCCCCCAGGCTCTTTCTTGCAAGGCCTGCCATCTCCCTCCCTGCCTGCCCAAGAACTGAGGCCTGTCAGTCCTGAGCCCCGCCAGGGCTTAGGCCTGTCAGTCCTGAGCCCCGCCAGGGCTTCCTTGGTTCCTGGGCAGGAAAGACCTCTCTGGGTGGCCTCCAAAACACCTTTTTGCATTTAATGGTATAGATGCTTTGGTGAGTGAATGAGCCCTTCTGGCACTTTCCTTGGCCCTTCCTGGGTGGCCGAGGGCTCCAGTGGCTGGGGGTGTTGCCATCTTGTCAAGATGGTGCATTCTGGCCTCCAGGAAGGTATGGTTGCTGGACAATAGGGCCTCCCATGGGTGGGGTCAGGGCTGAGGCCGCCCCTTCATTAGGGGCAAAGTCTTCTCTTTCCCCATTTCTCTCCCAGCAAACGATTAGCCCAGCTCCTGCTCTCCTCTTTGAGGAGGTGGCAGTGTCCCAGTGTCCAGGGAGGGACTTGAGCACCTATGGGCATCTCTGCCAGGGAGGAGAGAGGCTTCCGGAAATGCCTGTGGCTGTGGCCAGCAGAGGGCATGCCTGCACCTCCTATCCCTTCAGTGTGCCTTTTTTTTGGTAATTGATCGCCTAATTTCCTCTTTATGTGAAAGAAAGCAGATATCAAGTAATTTGCAGCAATAACCTGCTAATGCTGGGCCAGTATCGAAACTCCCCTGTTCATTTCAAGTGGCAGATAAAACGCTAATACATAATTATCCTTGCAAATTGGATTGTTTTAAATAACCAAAAGGCTATGGCCAGGAGAAAGCGATCCCATCTCCCTTGAGTTACTATTGCAGCGTAATTGCTGCGTTCAATCAATTTCCTTGGCATTAGAAATTCCATCACAATCAACATTAAGCTTTATTCATTGTGATGGCTAAGAGCCGGGCCATTTCTCCTCTTTTTCTTAACTGGCAAAATTAATCAGGGAAAAGATTTTAAACATTTACCCGTGCGAAAGAGGTCAGCCCTGCCACTATATTGCTCAGCAGATAAGGGGGCTAATAAAAAGAAAATTGAATTACTAATGATCACCAGGAACAGAGTATATAAAACCTGGCAATCGCCAGTTCAAGAAAAGGGAGAATCAATTTTCTTGGGACAAGGTGTGCTCATTTTTTATTTTGGCGCATATTATCAGCAATTTAATTTGAGAGCGCATAAACAGGAGGAAACAGTTAGGGAATAATGAGCCCAGAGGTGTAAAGTGCCGCAGGATATATGCTGTACACAATTTATTTGGCACAACAGATAATCGCTTTAATTGAATTCAAAACTGCATTGTTCAGCAGGCTAGTGGCCGTTGAGGACTGAGAGTGTTAGGGAGGTTCCTACCTGACTCCTTCGTGTCTCCCTCCCCTCCTTGCCACTCCTTCCCTCTCCATAGTTCTCTGGGCCTGCAGGTGGTTGGGCCTGGAGTCAGACTTTGGCTAGGGATGGGGCAGGGGGCTCCTGGAGTCTTCCCCTCTGCTGTCAGTGTGCCCCTTGCCTCCCATCTCTTCCCTCCCTTTTCTCCTGGGGATGGGTCTGTTGGTAGCTGTGGGATTGAGATAAGAGATTGAGAAAGGGCCCTGAGAGCCTGGGGGAGCTGCAGGTGCTGGGAGCTGCAGGAGAGACCTGATCTGATCTGTCTCCAGTGGGCCAATGCTAGAAAAGGCACTTAGGCAAAAAAGAGGAAGACCTTTTGGGGATCTCAAAAATGGTGTCCACTTTGCCACCCATGTAATCATCTCGGTCAGTGATCACACTGTGGCTGACAGCCACCCGTGGTGGGACCCTTACTCTGGTGTGGGGGGAGGTGGGGACCTGGAGGTTCAGGGCCACCTCCTCTGGCCACAGCGTGGGTCCATTGCTGTGGCTCAGCTGCCCTGAGGTGACCGCTTGAGGCTGCTAAGCCTGGCTGGCCGTGTGCAGAGGTGGTGCTGGGGTGCTATCCAGCCTGTAGGTTCCCAGGCCAGGTCGGGAGGGAGGGCCCTCTCTCCCACCTGCCACCCTGTGGCCCCTACCGGGGAGCTTCTTGCTGGCAATAAGTCATGGGATTTCTACCAGCCACTTGGATACATTTGCTGCTGTGTGCCAAGGAAGGCAGGGTGGGCTGAGATATCCTCACCTCCCAGAAGTCTGCTGGGGTAGGAGGGACCCCCTGCTTTCCCCATCCAGGATGGCGGACACTGGGGAGGTGATAGTCCACCCTCTTTCCCTCCACTACCTGCTCTGAGCCCCGGGCCCTGCCCAGGAAGTGGCAGCCTTCCTGGATGAGTTGCCAGCGTGGGGCCTAGGCAGGGCTGGGGTGTTCCCCCAGACACACCTGTGGTGGATAGGAAGGGCCTGGCTTCCACAGTGGTCTCACGTGTGGACAGCTGGTGGCTGTGACCTGCAGGCTGCCCAGACTTTTAAGTGAGCAGGGCTACCCTGCCCTGGGTGAGTCTGTGGGGACTGACATGCCCATTCTTCAAGTCTAACTTTTTCTGAGGACACGTTCAGGGAATCGCCCATGTGAGCTCTGTCAGCCTCCTGAGCCCTTGCTGTGCTGCCCAGTTCTTGGACCCCTCACAGCCCACTAGGTAGCTGTCTCATCCTCCCCCAGCCCTAGCGTGGGACCCATGCGGACTGGGGGCCCCTCAGGCACACCCAGTATGCCTCTGGGCACTGGGTTCTGCTTCTAGCCCCAGCCAACCTGAAGGTAGCCTCCCCAGAGTCCTGGCTGGCCCCTCCAGGCCCTGGCGGGGGTCTGCCCCCGACTGCAGGGCGTGGGAGCGGTGCTTAGGCCTCTCTGTCCTTCTGGGTCTCTCAGGCTTGAGGAAGGCATGGCTCCTCACGGCCTTGGGGGAGGGCAGTTTACCAGCACCAGAGGCCTTCCCAGATTCCAGACCCCTCACTGTGGCCATGGCTTTGAACACTCATGTGGCTTTCAGTGAGCAGGCACTAGCTGGGGAATGTGCTGGCCCTTCCTAGAGCCTTTAAAGCAGCCTCATTGCTCCTCGTTCTCTAAAGTTGTGTGGGTTCCTGGTGCACGGGGAGCCCTGCTGCCCCTGCCAAGGTCGGCGTTCTCACAGACTGCTCCCTCTCTGGTGTGCCTGCCTGCCATTGCAGGTACTGTTCCTCTACCGGATCACTCTTCCCTCATATGTCTACAGCATGCCCACTTAGTCACGGCATCTGCTGGGTGCCCCGTGGCCTTGTCAGCCTATCTCCTCTGAGATGCCCCTGCTGCTGGGCTATCCCCTCCTCCTGCCTCATTTTCCATATCATGTGAATTGCTTGTTGTCGTCCATGCTGCCCATTAGGAAAGTGCTGCAGGCGAGTGCTCTGTCCTGCACACAGCATCCCCTCAATCCTACGGACACATGAGCTGCTCGAGGCTCTGCAGCTCCTGATGTGGGGCGAGACGCCCACCCAGAAGACAGGATTGAGGAAGAAGGAAGGGCCTCAGTCCATCACAGGGGCCCCCCATAAGGGCAGGAGATGGACAGGTTAGCTGCCCTCACAGGGACTGGGAATGCTGGAGTGTCATCACCTTCACCTGGCAGGCCTGGCAGGAGAGAAGCAGCAGGGTGCTCGTTGAGGATGCTGCTCCTGCCCCTGTGAGGTGTGGAGGTAGGTAGGGGCCAGCAGCAGTATGTTTAGGAGACTGTATGGGCAAAGGGAGCAGAGCGCCATCACCAGCCTCACGCCCTGACCTCCACAGAGAGTGGACCACTTGTGCTCAACGAGGGCATTTGGGACAGTGAGGAGCAGAGGGGTCACCAGCAGTGAGTGGCCACCGGGTAGTTGTCTATATGGCTTTAGCCTCTTGTGCTGGGCTGCCAGGACGGTCTTCTGAGCTGGGCAGTTGCCTTGGGAAGCTGGCTGTTGATTGGAATGTGGAGCATCGTTGGTGCCCAGTCTTGCTGCACAGAGCCTCAGGAGCAGAGGCCTGATGGTGACGGTGTCTGTCACTGCCTGGCCCAGGCACGTGTGCTGGCCCAACAGCCTCTCAGCAGTACCAGCCGCTTTCCTGTCCTGAGTTGGCTAGGCATGGGCCCTGGCCTTGTGGTTGAGCTGGAGAGCTGCAGTATGGAACCCAGGGCACCTCTCCCCAGCCCCCATGCAAGGATGCATGGCTGTTCCCACCCAGCCCCAGCTGAGGTGCAGATGTGGCGGGAAGAAGAGCACCTGGGGCCCCCAAGATGCCAGCTCAGGGTGGGTGGTCAGGAAGGGAGGGCTTGTTGCATTTCAGCAGGGGAGGGCGCTAGGGCCAGAGGGGCTGGGTGACTCTCTCATGGCCCTAGTGCTACTGACAGGCTGAGTGCCCTGTCTCTTGCCTCTGGTGCTGGGAAGCAGCCCAGCATCTGGTGCTCACATCCTGGACATTTGCTGAGACACCAGGGAGCATCATGGTTATGAGCTCAGGCTCAGTGCTGGCGTTGCCTCTCCTGGAGATTTGGGCCCCGTGTGTTCTTGGTGTGGCATTTATTTCCCTATGTGTAAACGGGGCTAAGGGTTGTTTCTCCTTGGAGGGTGCTGTTCGGATTGAGGGAGTGGAGCTGTAGGTGCTTAGGCCTGGCTTGGTATTCCTACCGTTTTCCGCTGGCAGCCAGCATTGCCCATCTGGGAGGCCTTACCCATCGCCTCTGGGGTCTGCGATCCATCATTGCTCACTGGTGTGCAGCTGGGCCATTCGATTTTCCTATGGCAAACCCCACAAAAGGGTGTGAGCAGTTAAATCTGGAGTCCTGCTTTCATAAGGGAAAAAGAAAGTGCTGAATTAGTCTCTGGGAAAGGCAGCCACAGCGATCCTTGAATCTTGCATAAATTATCAGGCGCGCTGGAGGCCTCCAATTTTACGTTTGTCATGCTAATTAATTATTCCACAAGAATTGGCATGGGAGTGCATGTGGGCCACAGTGGTGCTCTCGAGGTGACACGGGCTGCAAAGCTGAAGACCTGGGCTTGCCCAGCCCAACTCCCGGCCCGGGAAGAGTGGCATTCTCAGGATGGCTGGAACTCGTGTCCTTGTAGTGGACTGTGGGTCCTCAGGCTGGGCACAGCTGGGATGCTTCTTTGTTGAATAGGCCAAGGCAGTCCTCTTGTCACTGTCTTCCCAGCTGCCCAGCACAGACCAGAGCCGGCCGTGAGCACCTCTGTCCTGGACACTGGGCTCACAGTGGGGCAGCCAGAAGGAGGGCAGGAGGCAAAGCACGATTGCTGAGCAACTGCTGCCCCAGACACCACACTCGTTGAGTTCACTCCACCAAGGAGGAGACTGAGGCTTGGGAGAATATGTGCCTGTCCAGACCCAGCCTGCTGGGAGCCACAGGACTGGGCTTCTGGAGCCCTGCTCCTTCCCTTCCTTCCCTTGACTTGCCATCCCCCATAGGGCAGCAGTCGGCACCGCAGGATGGGACTCTGTGCTATCTTGGTGTGGATTTGAACTGTGGTGGCCTATGGGGCTCTTTGGGCCGCGCACACCTCCAGTGGGTGTGCCAACCTGCTGGGCTCTGCGCCAGCTGCAGGCAGATGCCACTGAAGTGGGCCAGTCTCTGCCAGAGGGCAGAATTGGGGTTGTGTGATAGGAAGACTCCAGACGGCGGGAGTCAGGCCAGGAGAGGGAAGGGGTGAGCAGAGGCACCACCTGTCCCCAGCCTGCCCACTCCTCTCATCCTTGGTAAGCATCTGGTGCAGCTGATGGCCCTGGCTGCTGCGTCTGCGTCCTGAATGACCGTCCCAGCAGGCCATCTGGTAGTGTCCCGGGTTGGCAGAGGCACAGGGGCCAGGACACAGAGTCCCTGCATGCCAGCTTCAGTGTGGGACCCCCTGACACTGGGCAGGCCCTGGCGCTGGGCAGCCCTACAGGAGACTCACACTGCTGGCCCATCCCTCAGCTGTGCTCAGGGGCCTGGGCGTCTTCAGTTAGTGACTGGTTGCCTCTGTATGATGGAGCAGGTGACAGCCCTCTGCTGAGAGACCTTGGGGCATGTGCCTGGCTGTGCGAGGGCTGGAGGCCTGAAGAGGAGGCTGCCTCCTCTCTGCCACCACCCCATGGGTCCCTGTGCTGCTCTTTCAGGCCCTGGCCCTTTTTTGCAGAGGTCTTGCTCCCTCTGCTGCCAGCTGCTTCCTGTGGCACTTGGGGCTGGACAGATTCACCCCATAGACCTGGCATACCAAGCTGGGGGATCCAGCTGACCCCTGCATACCTCCTGGTCTGGACATTTCACATGACTAGGAGTGCGGACAGAATGCTGGGTGCCAGGCAGCCCGGGGTTGCTGATAAGTGACTTTGTCCTCTCCTCAGAGCCACTCAGGGATGTGAGCCCTACAAAGCAACACTGGGAGCTGCCTGGCCTGGGAGGGTGTTCTCGTGACAGTCCTAAGCATTCCAGGTGAATTCTTTTCCTCTGAAGACAGCTGGGCACAGGAGAAAGAGCAGCTGGCTGGTGGGGACGTGGTGTTCCAAGGCAGGGCAGGCTTCTTCCTGCACCCTTGCCAGGGGCTGCTTCTTCTGGGGAGCTGCTGTGCAGCAGCAGTGCCTGGCCTAGTCCCGTTGAGTCCAGGACACTAATGGAAGGGGTGTTGGGGTCCCCTCAGAATCCCCCTGTAGGCTCCAGGGCTCAGCGTGGCAGACAGGGATGTAGGGGCCAGGAGGTGCCTTCAGATGGCTCTGGAGAAGGCAGTAGCTAAGGTGGGGAGACCTGTCCCTCTGCTCTGGTGGGCTCAGCCCTCCTGAGGAGCTGCTCAGAGAAGTCTCTCAGGTTGGATCTGGGGTGCTCCGGCCCTGTGGGGAAGAGCAGGGTAAGGCCGTTTGGCTGTGGAGCCCAGTCTGCCATTGCTCCCTGAGGGGCATGCACAGAGAGGAGCCCCCTCCCCTCTACATGCTCAGGGCCTGCCCCTGTGCTCAGCTAGTGGGTCCAGGGCTCAGTGAGGATGGGGTGTGCAACTGCACTTGGGACAGGCACTGCTTGAAAAGGAACTTGGGAAACATGTTCTTTGGAGTTCTCTTTTTTAGCCTGAGTGTCCTGACTCCTTTCATTTTCAAAGGGAAAACGTGCCTGGGTAGGGTTGGTTATCTGGTTCTGGCTCAGGCCACTTCCCCAGCCCTGTTCCACACAGCTGTGTTGTCCCCTTGGCTTGTGCAGCACAGAGGAAGGGTCTGAGTGTCAGAGCTAGGGTGGGTGGTACCTAGAGGAAGGGGCTGCAGAGCCACACTGCCTTTCCGTGCCAGGTCCTTCTGGGCTTCACTGGGAATGGGGATTGGTTGGGGTGACAGTACCCAAAGGGGCAGCTGGCCGGTGCAGCAGATGAGAGGGGCTCCTGTTCAGGGTCCCAGCTGCCCAGACAGGCCAGTCAGCCTGAGCACCCAAGAAAGGGCTGGGCAGGACCAGAGGGTTGATATTTGATCATCAGACTCTCTTTTTTCTAAAATATGCAATTTAAAGTTATAAATTTCTCTCCAAGTATAGCTTTAGCTGTATTGTGTAAGTTAATTATTTTTGTTTTCCCCCAAAATATTTTATAATTTTCATTGCAGTTTTTTTTCTTTGACTCCTGGGTTATTTAGAAGGGTATTGGCTTAATTTCCAAACATAGGATTTTTAAGTTATTTTTAATTATTTATTTCTAGCTTAATTCCACTGTTGAGGCACTTTATGATTTCAGTACTTTGAAGTTTGCTTAGATCAGCTTATGATCAGTTGGTAAATCTTTGGTGTGCGTTTGAAAAGAATATGATTTCCAGTTGTTGGGTGTAGGGTGCTATAGAGGAAATTATATTCACCATGTTGTTTAAATCTTCTGTATACTTACTGATTTTTGGTGGGGAGGAAGTCTATTTTTTCCACAGTTACTTATAGAGAAGTGTGTTAAAATCTTCCATTGTGCTTGTGAATTTGTTCATTTCTCTAGTTTTTAATTTGGCAAAAAGTATTTCAAGATCACTTTACCGGGTGCAAACCAATTTACAATTGTTATATTATATCTCCCTGGTGGACTTTGCCTTTAATTAAAAAAATCTTAAATTGTCTTTATTTATTTTTTTAGAGACAGGGTCTCTCTCACTCTAGTCACTCAGGCTGGAGAGCAGTGGCACAATCATTGCTCACTGCCACCTTGGACTCCTGGACTCAAGTGATCCTCTTGCCTCTGCCTCCCAAGTAGCTTGGGCTACAGGTGTGTGCCACCACATCTGGCTGATCTTTAAAAATTTTTGTAGTGATGAAATCTTGCTATGTTGCTCAGACTGGTCTTAAACTCCTGGCCTCAAGCAATCTTCCCGCCTTGGCCTCCCAAAGTGCTAGTATTGCAGACATGAGCCCCTGTGCCGGGCCTTATTTTTGCTTTAATTTCTAAAGAGTGTTTTTGCTGAGTAAAGAATTTTAGGATGGCAGTTATTTTCTTTCTGCTCTTTGAAGGTGTCATTCCATTGCCTTCTGATGTCAGCAGTTGCTACTGAGAAATCAGTTGTCATTCTTTGGAAGATAATAAGTCTGTCTTCCCCCTCTGGTTGCTATTAAGATTTTTCTGTTTTGGGGTTTTTTTTTTTTTTAGCAATTTTGCTATGATGCATTTAGGTGTGCTTTTTAATTTATCATGCCTAGGATTTGTATAATAATATTTCCTGAATCTGTGTCTTGATGGTTTTTATCAATTTTGGAAAATTCTCAGCCAGTATATCTTTAAATATTGCTTCTGCAGCATTCTCATCTCTCCTGCTGGGATCTTGGCTACATGTTTATCAAACCTTTTCACCATATCTTGTATGTTTTACATATTCTTTTCTCTACTTTCTACAATTCTTTTCTCTCCATGCTTAAATCTGGATATTTTCTTCTAACTTATTTTCTGGTTCATTCTCTGTTCAGCTTTGTATAATCTTATAACCTATTTTCTAGTTTATTTGTTTTTATATTCAGCTTTGTATAATTTGCTACTAAACTCATCCTTGAGATTATAATTTTAGTTATTGTTTTTAAATTCTAAAATTTCCATTTGTCTTTTTAAATAGTTTCTAGATCTCTGCCAAAATTTACGATGTTTTAAACCCTTGAACACAGTAATCATTTCTTAAAAGTCTATGTCTGGGCCAGGCACGGTGGCTCACACCTGTAATCCTAGCACTCTGGGAGGCCGAGGTGGGTGGATCGCTCGAGGTCAGGAGTTCGAGACCAGCCTGAGCAAGAGCGAGACCCCGTCTCTACTAAAAAAAAATAGAAAGAAATTATCTGGCCAACTAAAAAAAAAAATATATATATATAAAAAAAAAAAAAACTAGCCGGGCATGGTGGCGCATGCCTGTAGTCCCAGCTACTCAGGAGGCTGAGGCAGTAGGATCGCATAAGCCCAGGAGTTTGAGGTTGTTGTGAGCTAGGCTGATGCCACGGCACTCTAGCCCCGGCAACAGAGCGAGACTCTGTCTCAAAAAAAAAAAAAAAAAAGTCTGTGTCTGCAAAAAAACCATATTAATCTTTTTTTTAAGTCTACTCAATTACCTGGATCCTTGTCTATTCGTTTTCTGGGCTTTTTCTCTTAGTTTTGGGTCAAATCTGATTTGCTCATCTATCTGGTTATTATGTATTAAGTGGTAGATATTGTATATGAAGAGTTTGGAGATACTTTGCAACTAGATGATGTCATCTTCTTCCAGACAGGAGAGACAGGGCCTGTAGTGTTGAAAACAGTGTAGAGAGCGTGTGTCCAGAGTGGCAATGCCCAGCAGGCTGCCCGGGGAGCTGGCCTGAGCGCAACCTCTTGGGCCCGTGGATGGTGTCCTGCCCAGAGAATGGCTGGGTGGGCTTAGCTGGCTTGTGGCCCTATGGGCCCTGGGTGGCTTGTGGGGAACTCAGGGAGCTGGTTCTTGTAGGTCCTAAGGGGCCATACTGGGCACAAGACTCCCTCAGCAGCCTCTGGCTCTGCCTCTAGGGCTCTCTATGCTGTACAGGCTGGCCTGGCAGGGTGAGGTCTGTGCCAGAGTGGGGTGGTGGGAGCTTGGCCAAAAGCCCTGTGTCTCATGGCCCACTTTCCCACCCAAGGGATGGGTGTGCTGGAATACCCTTCTCATGCTGTCCGTGATTGGTGGGAGAGGAAGGGCTTTCTGAGCCCTGGTGACCTGTGTATGGACAGGCAGCTCACTGACCTGTGGCCTCTGACAAATTTCTAGGGCATAGTGGTGAGAGGGCTGCTTGGTGGTTGGGGTCCTTTGGGGCAGCTTCTGGACAGTGACTGTCCTCCTGCAGATTTCTCCCTGCTCCAGCCTCAGGCCCTAGGAGAGGCCTTGGGCTGCCATGCCCAGTCAGGATGCAAAGCCTGCCTTAGCCAAGCTGAGCAAGTCTGCTGTGGGGCATGGGGCAGTGGAGGCTGGGCTGCAGAGGTGGCAGCGGCTGCTGGCCACTTCTGAGTGAGGAACCTCTGGCATGTGCACCCAGCCCAGGGAGGCGGGTTGTTGAGTGGGGTTGAGTGACAGCTGGGGTGGCAGTGCTTGTTGGCAGGCCCCTCAGGGAATCTCAGGGAGAGCCTGGATTTTGGGATGGCCACAGGGCAGTGGTGCTCAGGGCTATGTGAGGGAGTGAGATGTGGTTTCCAGTTCTAACCCAGGCCCTTGACAAGAGCTGACTGTCTTGGGGATGCCCCTCCTGGCCTGGGACCTCGGGGCCTGCCCGGTTGCAAAGAGGGCTGTGTGGGTGCTGAGTGAGCTGGGAAAGGGTGGGGAGGATTGGCCTTATCCCTGTTCTCCCCCAGGGGTCTGTGAGGACAGGCCAGGGTGGGTCTCAGGCCTGTTAAGTAGCTCACTTCTGGCTCTTGCAGCCCAGGGTGGGCTAGTGCTGCTGTCAGTCCAGCAACCAAGAGAAGAGCTGGGCCCCCCACCTGCGTGTGCCCGAGGCCCTACTGTGCTTGCTGCCTTGGGCACCTGCTGGCTGGTGGGCTGTCTGTGGTGCCCTCACTTAGAGCATCCCCTCCCCAGGGCCGAGTCACTTTGGCTGGTCCTCCTGGTGACTGCAGCCCCCTGGTCCCTCTCCTCCTGGAGGCATGTTGATGTGAATGGAGCCCCTCAGGGTGGGCCCCAAGGATGGGCCTCCCCCCCGGGCTCCAAGCTGAGACCCTTCCACTTCTGTGCTCTGGGGTTCCTTACATGAGGTCTGTGGGCACAGCTGTTTTGGAAAGGACCAGACCGTGTATCCCTCTTCATCTGTCAGAGCTTCTGGACAGGTTGTGGGGATCCAGAGAAGGAGCCTGTGTCCAGTGTGACCTTCTGCTCCATGGTCCTCCTACTTTCCTATTCCCTCTCATGTCCATGGAGGGCAGCAGCTCTCCAGGATGATTAACGATGCCTCCTCTGCCGTCAGGGACCCCCACTCTTGGCAGGAGGCCCCTTCAACAGCTCCTGGAGGAGCCACACCAGGCTGAGCCCTGATGGGAGACCTGCTGAAGCTGCCCTAGTGTTGCCCTGCCTGGCCCAGGCTCCTCAGGTCTCACAGCCTTCCAATTTCAAGATTTGGTCTAAATGCACAGAATAGATGAGATTTGTGAAGGAAATCCATAAATTCTGGTTGTCATATCAGAGCAGTGTCTGATCATTAAGTGTCCAGTTATTTGTTGGTTTGCTTAAGTGTCTGTCTCCAGCACTGGCAGGAAGGAGCCCTGGCCTCAGAGAAAAGCCGCAGCATCCCAAGCTCCTTTCTGGTGCCCTTGACCGAGGGGTCCTCACTGAGGCCACACTAGGCTTGCTGGCTGGTCGGGGCAGTGTTGGCACAAGGTGTCCAGCTCAGGGAGCCTGGCAGGCCACCCTGCCAGGAGAGTCTTGTGGGTGGGAGCAAGCTACTGCTCTACCATTGCTTCCCATTCCCCCAGGGGGCTAGACAGCAGGGCCACGCAGCCACCAGTGCAGAGAGGACAGCTCTCTCCCCTTCACCCCAAGGGGTTGCCCCTGTGGAGGTGTCAAGTGTGTCTGGAACTCAAGGGGCAGTCTTCTCTCCTGGGGCTGGTGGACAGGCTGCTGCCGGCCCCTGGACCCACCTTTGCTCTGTGGCCTATTGTGTCTCTTCACAGCACAGTCCGACCTGCACGGATCTGTGATGGAATCCTGACAGCTTTGTGCTGGTCGCCCTTCCCTCATCTATTAAGTGATAGTTAAGTGGTGGGTTGGGGCAGCCTGTGGAGAACACATTTCTGGTGGTGCCAAGTGGGACAGCGGCCACTTCCCTGGAGCCCAGTTGGCCGAGCAGGCTTTGGGAACAGCTGGGGGTGCCCCTGCAGCTGGCAGAGAGAGCCTGCCTGAGCAGGGCAGGGCATGACTTGGAATTCTGAACTGTGGCCTCCCTCAGCCCTGTGAGCTCACCAGGCGGGTACCTATGGGATAGCTGCAGGTGGTCCTGAGGCAGTCCTTCCTCTCTAAGTAGGAAAGGGGGCTCATGGGCGGGAGAGTCTTCAGTGGCCACCCTCCCCACTGGGTTTTCTACCAGGATGTCTGTGAAAGGCAAAAGTCCCTGAAATTACCTTCTGGACACCACTGGGAAAGACATGAGCTGCAGGGGCACAGCAGGGAGTGCTCTGAAACTGTCCCATGTTGGATGTGCGCCTGGTTCTTAGCCACTGGCACTGCAAGCAGGCGCCCTCACGTTGTATGTCTGCCTTTCCCCCAGCCCCCGGGGGCCCAGAGTGGATGTGGGCTGTTGTGTGCCATGGGCTGGGTGGTTGGGCTGGGTACTGCCCACCAGTGTGCTCGTCCAGGAAGCAGGGGCTCCTTCTGGGCCACCATTGCCCACCTCCACCCTTAGCACCCTGGACTCTTAGGATGAGGGTCCTGTCTCTAGCACCTTTGCGGCTGGCGACCTAGAGGAGGCTCAGGTCCAGTGTGCGTGAAGGCCTAGGCTGGGTGGCTGCTCAGTTGCTGGGGACAGGGCTCTTGCTGAAATCAAAGGACAATACATTTTTAATGACCCAAAGGAAATAGGCCTTTAGTCAGAGAGAGCCACCTGTTCCATGCAGTGCTTGCCGTCCTCACCAGGCACTGTGCGTGGCACGTTTAAAGGCCTGTTATGAGTGGTAGTGACGGCTGCAGCCATCCAGGCTCTGCTGAGACTGGGGGTGTGACATTCTATTTCAAGAGTAAACTTGGACCCCAAGGGAACGCCAACCAAGGGCCAGGCGGGGGGTGGGGGGCACTGCAGTGAGGCTTGGCGCCTCACATGGCCAGCAGTGACTGATCTCAGACTCTTGCCTGGACAGGCACCTCCCTTCTAGCCTGACTCCCTCCATAGAGGCCACTTCAGGGGGGGTTCCAGGTTCCCAGACACCCCAGCAGAAAGAACTCCCCCCAGATGTCATTGACTGACATTGGTTTGGCCCCTTTCAATATGGGGGTCCCTCTGTGGCCAGGGGCTAGAGCCACAGCAGAGCATAACAGGGAAACCCTTGCTCCTATTCCAGTGAAATAGATATGACACCCCAAAAAGATGCACTGTGCTCAGCCTGCCATCTTACTGGGGATCCTTTCTGGGGGGTACAGGCCCCTAGAGCCCCAGAAAGGTACAGGCCAGGAAGCTGCTCACTTCACCTCAGCAAGCATTGGTGGGGACATGTGTCCTGGCCTCACTGCCTCCTGGCCTGGCCACTTTGGGATGTGAGAATAAATTGAGGCAGTGAGGCAGGGAGCTTGGGTAGGGCTGGCTTCCCAGGAAGTCCTCTGTACCATTCACCATCAATAAGGTTGTTCCAGCTCTGGTGGGGTTGGCAGTGCCTCTGTGGGGTTGCACATGTGGCATATTCCTGGGCTCTTTGAAAACAAACAGTACATGCTGTCCAGTTGCAGGAGGGACACAGCTGCTGCAGCCAGCCTGAGCTTCCTACCCATGCACGGCCAGTCCCTTTGGTCCACTGGGAGCTCCCTAGAGGATGGACACAGCTGGGGGCAGAGCCTTTGGTGGTCCCATTGTGCCTAGTGGGGCAAGAGAACTTCTGAGGAGCTCTTGAGGCATCGGGGGAGGGGGGTCCCACTGAGTGGAGGGTGGGGTCAGTCCCTGCAGACCCTGAGGCTCCACCCACGTGTCCCATGCATGGCCTGGGTCTCCGTATACTCAGTGGCCCTGTGACCTAGGGCCAACACCCGCCTCTGTGTCTCAGCTTCCTTGCCAAGAAAAGGGGAGAGCAGTCAATAGATTGTTGTTAGGGACTTGAGTCAATGTATTGTCCAGGGGCTGACACCCTGAGAGCATGCCGCCTCCCCTGCCACCATTCCTCACCATGGTGGCCACACCTCTGATGTGCTCTGTAGCCCTGCTACAGCACTGAGCCTGGCTGAGGATCGAGTCTACCATTCCTCTCATGTGCGCTGCACCAAGGCTTTAGGCAGCATCCAGGCTGGGGTCCCCTGCAGGCCAGGAGCTGTGAGTCAGAGCAGGGAGACCTGTCCAGATGCCCTTGGGGCCTGAGGCTGGACAGGGCAGTTGGGGAGCAGCCTTGGTCCTGGGCTCCCAGGCTGCACTTCAGGGAAGCTCACCAAGCATGTGTCCTGGGCCATACTCCCCTTCTCTGTGAAGCGGGGTCACAGCGGGCAGGGGACATGAGGCTGGGTGCATATCTGGCCAAGCACACCTGTCAGGGCCCATGTATAGCTACCCTTTGCTGTAGTCTGCACGGCCCAGGGCCTGGGCCATGTGCTTGGGCTTGGCCTGGGGGTGCAGGCCCTGCCAGCCCAGCGTCCTCCTGCTCCTACATGCCCCACAGGCCTATGCTCTCATGGTAGCCCCCCTTTGCTGCCCACTGCACTGTCCCCTCCAGCCCATGGAGGTAGGAGGTCCCTCAGGCAGCCTTCCTGGGGTGTGCTGGCCCCCAAAAGCCTGCTTTTCACCCTCAGCTCTAGTGGGCAGCACTGGCTTCCCCTTCCCTCCCCTGCTTCTGGGGCTGGGGAGAGCAGTGGTTAAGAGGGGAGGAGGAAGACCCACCCTTCATAATCTATAGCAACTGTCACGGAGCAAACTACTCCCATTTCATACAGACGGGTCAGGTGTCGGCATGCAATCGATGGCTCTCGCACAATAATTACAGGAACTAGCGGCTTGTGTTGCTTGAGTGACTTTAAGAAGAGTAGGGTCTCAATCTTCCCTCTAATAGGGCTCTGACAGTTGAGGTGGCGGCAGCTTCGGTGCTGCTGCATCTCGGGCTGGCGGTGTTGTCATTAAACACCAGGTAGTGTGGAACAACAGAGAACACGGATCCTGCGCAGGGGGACAGGGCAGCTGACAGCTGTTATTTGTCATCACTGAGTTGCCCAAACTCCTCAGACTGCACTGCGGCCGGCTGCTTAGTGTGACTTATGGCCCTGCCTGGGGCTGCCGTTGTGATTTGATAACCCGTAAATGTTTGTCATAGATGTATCCCTGATTCCGACGGTGCTGCACGGAAGGCTGGTGACAAGCCCACTGCAGGCTAAGGATTAGGAGCTAGGGGCCAGGGCAGGAAAGCCAGGGGTCATCCCCCAGCAGGCAGCTACTCCCTTGTAACCACCTGTCCACCTGGAGGTGCTAGGTGGTCACAGCTTCCAGCTCCCCAGCAGGGCTCCAAGGTGGGCCTGGCAATGACACTGATGGGTGCACTTCTCTCCCGGGGCCTGGGGGTGAGCATGTGCGTGTGTATGTTTGTACATTTGTGTCCACTGTCTCCTGTGCTCATTCTGACTGGAGTGAGAAGGCCTGTCCCTGTGGCTGTCCATAGAGCTTCCTTCCATGCTGACAAGCTTGAGGCAAGTGTTTCTGCTGATGTGGGATTCCGGCAGGGTTCCTAGTGGTGGCCAGTGAGTCTACCGTCTGTGCTCAGCTGTGCTGAGAAGCCTGCCACCGTTCCCAAGGGGCCTGCTGGACATGCTGCCCTCTGGTGGCCCCCAGGCGCAGAGCCAGCGTGTTTGAGGGTGCCCAGCAGGGCCTCTGGCTGCCCTCTCACCAGACATAAGGGCTCCTGCCGTATGTTTGAAGTGCTGAGAACCATCAAGCTCAAGAAAAGTGGGGTGATTTATTAGCTCATAAAAATTCATACTTTGTGACTCCAGTCATCCCACATCTGAGCTTGTTAGAATGCAGTCCCTGGCAGCTCCCGCCGCGCCAGCGTGGGGGCGGGGCATCACCAGCCACCCCCTGCCTTTGCTGCCATCCTGGCTCATTTAGAGAAATGGACGGGCCCCTGGAAGCACATGAACAACTGTTCACGGAGGAGGGTGGGTGGGCAGGGGGTTTTGTTGTAATGAGACGGCTGTGTCCTTGTGAGTGGGAACAGGAGGGCCCAGCCACATCACCTGCATGCTCCCTGCACCCGTGGGGCCTGGGCTAGAACCCACCAGTGCCAGCTCGGTGCCAGGGCGCTGAGTGTGGGTACCCCTGGGGCTGACTCCAGGTGGGCAGTGCACCTATGTGCAAGCACGGTTAGGAGTCTGCCCACACAGATAGTGGAGGTGCAGGCACAGGTGGAAATCTGCAGGTGCAGGTGGAGATGCAGGCACAAGCAGAGGTGCAGGTGCAGGTGGAGGTGCAGGCGCAGGTGGAGGTGCAGACACAGCAGCTACAGGCACAGGTGGAGGTGCAGGCACAGGTGGAGGAATAGGCACTGCAGGCACAGGTGGAGAGGTGCAGATGCAGGTGGAGGTGCAGGTAGAGATGCAGACACAGGTGGAAGGGGCAGATACAGGTGGAGGCACAGGCAAAGGTGGAGGCACAGGCACAGGAGCTGCAGTCACAGGTGGAGGTGGGCAGATGCAGGTGGAGATAGGCAGATGCAGGTAGAGGTGCAGGTACAGGTGGGGGTGCAGGCACAGATGAAGGTCTGCGGGCACAAGTGGAGGTGCAGGTGGAGGTGGGCAGGCGTGTTTCCAACAGTCTTCATGGGTGGAGTGTGGAGTGCTTCTGCAGCTGTTTGCAGGCTGGTGACAGTGGAAGTGGAGCCCTCTTTCATCCCTCCTGAGAGGCCCCTGGCAAAGGCTCCTCGGCCCAGCACCCACCTGGCCTGGCTGGACATAGTAGTAGTTGGGCTACGCTCCTCTAGGCCTCAGCCACCTTCCCATCTGTGGGCTGAGGGGCTGATGTGCCCTTCAGCTCTGCCTTGCAATTGGCATTGTGGGTTCTGTGTGGAGGGCCGGAGGGAAACAGAGCTCCTTCCTTCTTGTGCTGGGGACGTTCCACCTGAGCTGGCCAGAGCCAGCAGGAGCAGCCCTCCTTGGATCCTCTTCCAAACGGGTAAGGGGCCTGGGGAGAGGCTGAGCCTCCCATGGTGCCCACTTTGATTCCACTCTCCATGCAACTACTGGTCCCCACAGCTTGCCATGCTGCCTTCAGGAAGCCGGGTGTCACGCGTGAGCAGCCTGGGTTGCCGTGCTCATCAGTACTAATCACCACAGCCCCTTGCTGCGCCCCACAGGCCCTGCTGTGTAGCCATCGGCAGCCGTGATGGAGACTGGGAGGCAGGAGGCGGTGCAGGCACACTCCAGCCCACTGTTCTTGGTGTCCAGAAAAGGAAAGCAGTCAGGAACTGCCCAGCAAGGGGGTCAGAGAGCAGAAGCCCAGAGGCCAGCCTTCTGGATGGGGTAGGGTGGCCCCACGGGAGACCTGCGCCCCAGGCCCAGGGACTGACCGTGTTGCCTGGGAGCACAGTGGTAGGAGCTGTTAAGTCTGGAACAGTGGCAACCAGGTTGGGTCCCTTGAGTTCCCCGTGGTCCAGGGGAGGGGGAGTACATCTGCATGGTGGCATGGCACGGGCCTGGCCCACTCCTATCTCACAGGAGCAGATGCTGAGCACTGCAGTTGATCCCAAGACTGAACCTGGCTGCAGACAGCTGAGCAAGGGGACTGAAGAGGCCAGAGTGCTGAGGCAGACTAACGGTGAAGGAGCCCATCCTGCTCCTGCCCCATTGGAGAGTGGCCACGCACTTCCCCCCTTCACCTGATGTCAGTAGCACCTAGGCCATTGGTGCTGCACACAGCTTCCCCCAGGCACACGCCCGGGCAGTGAGTGCAGGGGCTTCCAGGCTGAGTCGCATTGGAGCTGCTCTCCCTGAGCGCAGGGCCAGTGAGCCTAACCCCAGTGCCACGCAGCCTGGCTCAGCACAAGACTATAAGGCCTGAAAGGAGCAAGGGTGTGGGGTCTTGGAGTTGTGGGGTGAGCAACCTGGCCCTGTCGTTGCGTGGGAGCTGCCTGGAGAGCTGGCAGCTGAGCCACCAGAGCAGGATGTGATTACCTGTGGTGCATGTGCTTGTGCATGTGTGCACACACCTGTGAGCATGCATGCCTGCCTATGCACGGGGGAACAGGCAATCTCGGGGTCCTGCCAGGAGAGCAGTCTCCTGTGGCCCCCATCATGGCCCACAAGGGCCACAGCCCCCCTTTCTCCTGGCTGCTTCCTGTGGATGGCCCCTGGGGTCTTCCCGCCCCTCCTTGGAGGCCACAGCCCTTTTCACACCCAAATGCAACCCTGGCCTCGCCACCTTCAAGACCTGGTACGTGGCAAGTGCTGGGGTGAGTCCAAGGCTGCCAGGGTAGTGACTGGTGGGGTGGGGGTCAGCCACCCAGCAGACCACTTGGCCTGGGTGGACTCAGAAATCACCCTGATGGAGTGTCCCTTGCTACGCAAGGTGTTGTGCTTGTGCTGAGCAGAGCCTCTCCTGCTCCAAGAGCAGCACTGTGCCTGTGCTGCCCCAACAAGAGACAGAGAATCCTTTGATGCTGCCTGTGGCCTGGCTACAGTCATGGGCACTGCTCCCATCAGGCCCAGGAGCTCTGCAGATAGCTCAGATGTATTTCACGGTTTGAAATGTGAGAGCAGAGGCCTCTCAGAAATGTATGCCGCAAGTTCTGTTTCGGTTTTCATGTCCATTTTTTCA
The DNA here is from genome assembly GCF_020740605.2 of Lemur catta. Lineage (NCBI taxonomy): Eukaryota > Metazoa > Chordata > Mammalia > Primates > Lemuridae > Lemur > Lemur catta. Next base: position 23,675,638 of record NC_059136.1, read on the forward strand.
AGAGTGCAATTCAGCAGTTGTTGGGGAAGAGGCTGCCTGACAGGGTTCTGCGTGAGCTGGGGCCACGCGGTGCTCGCTCAGTGTAGATGGTCTTGAGCGGCGTTTTCCTGCACCTTCACCTGGTGTTCGGTGTGCAGCCCATCTGCACGGCTTTGGGGCAGGACAGTTGAGAAGAGCTGGTGGCCCCTTGGGACACCTGCTGGCTGCAGCAGGGAGGTGGGGCTCCTGGGCTGACCAGGCAGTTGGATGGAGTGGCCAGAAGGCTGAGGGGTAAGGAAGGGCTGTGGCTGGTCCTGAGCTGGGGGAGCCAGGAGCCCCTCCGAGCTCACATGCTGGGCCTGCTGAGGGTCTGCCCACGGCCTGTGCTCAGGCTCCTTGCTCCCGCCCACTGTTTGGACAGGGCCCTTCTCCAGCTCCTCCCTGCTGTCTGGCCTTTGCCCCTCAGCACTGTCCTTGCTCCACTGGGAGGGAGATTGGGAGGGACAGGATGGTGTGCCCACAGGAGGTGGCCTTTGAGCTGCTGAGGGACTGGCGTGGCACAGAGGCTGGCGAGTGTGTTGGGTGCGGGTGTGAGTATGGCGCCTGCCACAAGGCAGTGCAGGGTGGGCCCAGGCCCCAGCTCCTGGCTACCTCAGCTGCCCCCTACAGCTCCCTGCAGTGCCAGGGCACCCCTGCCTAGAGCTGTCCTATTTCTCACAGCCCTCCCCAGTACTGGGCCTGTGCCCCTGCCATCCCCTCTACCCAGGTCCTGCCTCCTTCCAGCCAGGCTCAGTCACTCCTGGAGAATGCTTCTGGGGTCTCACCTGCCTTGTGTACCTCACTGCACCACTGAGCATTTTCTATTGTAATCACAACTGTAATTAGGCAATTAATGGTGAGAAGTTTGCTCTGCTGGGAGAAGCCTGGTGCCTTCTTGCGGCCATGGGGGTAGAGGCACAGCACGGGAGCTGGCAGTAGGGTGGTAGGACAGAGGAGGCCATGCCAGTGAGGTCAGCAGCCAAGTGGGTGGGAGGAGGGGGAGGGGGCCAGCACCCTTCCCAGTGGACGAGGGTGGACTTGAGCCTCTTGAGACTTGCACAGGGCCTCCTGCCCTCCCTCCAGGCTGTGTCCACTTGCTTAAACAGGGGGCTCAGCAGCCCTGCTGGGAGGTACTATCACCTGTCCTGTGCCAGTGGAGGGGCCAGGCCAGAGCTTGCTGCCCATCCCCCTCCTGGCTCTGTGCTCAGGACAGCCCTTCCCAGTGCTGTGGGCTCCAGCACCAGAGACCTGGGCAGGTACAGAGTTGGCATATCCTCAAAAAAGTGCAGTAAGGCTGGGGAAAAAAGACCTTTAAGAGCACTGACACAAGAAAAGTGGGTTTGGATATGTAAAAGCTGCCTTTAGTTGGGGGCTCTCTGAGCTGGCCAGGGGCTGCCTGTACCAGAGCCTGACATATTGAAGAAATGTCAAGGCAGCTGTTGATAAAAAGCAGATTAGGCAATATACGGAGAAAGTCAAATCATGCTGCGTTAGGGACGGAAAGCCTGGCAGGATAGAATGCCCACAGCCTGCAGCCGGCCCACAGCTGGTTCCCCTAAGGCTGGCCACACCCACCGCAACACTGCAGTAGCCTAAGGCGCCCCTGCCTGCTCCCCTTGCATGCAGTCTGGGGGTGTCCTAGGCCTGTCCTGTGGGCCACGCCACTCCCCTGGGCCTCTCCTGTCAGGAACATGGCTTGGTTTCTAGGGTATTTGTCAGGCAGATTGTATTCTCCCTTCATGCAGCCCTGCCCCATCCTGTTCCACTGGCATGGGTGTCTTTTGTAGCTGATTCTGGCAAATTCCATGCTCAGGTACCAGTCTCTGGCTTCCTGCCTAGCTGTCCTCAACCACCAGCTGGGGTGAAGGTCCCAAGGAAGCTTGGGGAAAGGGCTTCTGGAACCGGAGTATGTTCTCAGGGGCCAGAGCCCAGCTGAGAGGTTTTGCCATCTTTGTGCTGTGCCTCAGCCTGGAGGCTTGCTGCTTTCTGTCTGCCTGTCTCTGTAGTCCACTGCCAGTAAGGCCAGGGGCTGGTGAACGTTGGCCTGGGACATGGTCAGAGGCCTCTGGGACTCTGTCCCTGTTGATGGGGCAAGGCCTGCTTCAGTATGTCCTCCAGGACTTCTCTGGTGGAGCTGGGAGCTGGACAGACAGCTGGATGGCTGCCCAGGACACTCACCTGGGCGCCGCTGGGCTGGATGGTGGAATGGCAGGAGCAGCCTTTTCTTTCCTGGTTGGCAGTCGCAGGTGGTTCTTTGTACAAAGTAGTGGTTCTAGTTTCATCTTCTTACTCATTAACCAATTGTGAAATTAGCAACTCATTTTCTTCTTAGTTATTTCCCTTTGAAGTTCCATAAAAATCTGAACTCTCTCTCAACTCCTGCTCCGCAATAAAACAGAGTGAGAGCTGTGACCTCTGCCTGATCGGTTCTGCCATCTGTGGTGGAATCGTCCGATGAAGGGAAACCAGGGTGAGCCAGGCTCTGCAGGCAGAGCGGCCTCCTGCTGTGGTGGGGGCTGCTGGGCCTGGCCTCTCTGGCCTCGTGGCTGCCCTCCCAACTGTATGCTGGGGGACGCGGTACTCCGTACATGGCAGGGCCCCGGGGGGTGGCCGAGGGCGCGGGCTCTGAGCAGGAGCTCCAGCCGTGCTGATGGATGGGCTCATAGCCCATTCACATATGATGCCAGCAGTTTTTTGTAGTTTGTCTTCCATTGTGGTAGTAAAGTTTTTAATTAGGAAAGCTAATGAGATCGATTAGTCATTAGAAGTGACCTCTGGATGGCGGGCGGAGAGGGTGTGTGTGTGGGGCTGATAACACGGCCAGGGCATCGCTGGCAATAAAGGCGCGAGGGGCTTGATTTGAGCAAAGCGTGCCACGGGGAATACATCATGCGGAGAAAAAAAATTACAACCCCGGGAGTCTGTAATGAAGGGAATTAAACCAACATCCTATCTAAATAACATGATTATCTACACAAAACCCCTCAGCCAGCAAGGAGGAGTGGGCATTGAGGCCTCTGTCCTCAGGGAGGAGGGTGGGCCCTTGAGGTTGGCCACAGAGCAGCGTCCTGCAGCCCCTGCCCTCCCCATCTCTGCACATGCTGTGGAGCAGGGACCTTTCCTCCCTCCCACCCTGACTTTCTGGGTCTCTGTGTGCCAGGCAGTCTTAGGAGCCCTCGCTCCTGCCTGCCATTGGGGACCCAGCCCAGAATGCATCCCTCACCACCCATCTGTCCAACTGTGTGCCTGCTGATCCAGGTGTGGCCCTGAGTGCATCCGAACTGCCCACCCAGGAAAGTCAGGGACTGTGAGTGGCCTGCGGGGCCAGGCTGTGAGTGGCACAGCCCCACCATGGGGGCAGGACTTGAGCTGGAGCCTGGCTTGGGCGCTCACCACACCCTCCCCTCTGTGAGCCCCTTGAAGAGTCCCCTCCCCTCCCAGGGGCCATGGGGAATGGGGGGAAGCTGTCGAGCTGCTGGGTGCAGGAAGTGCCCAACCGCTGGAGTGGGCAATGAGGAGCGCTGGTCTTTTAAAAGGGCATCTGCTTCATTACCTTGTGTGATCAAGAGTGATAATTGGGCACTAATAGGTAAAAGGTAGTAACTTAATGAAGAGATTTGACTTAATGTGTTAATACTGATACTCACTGACAGACAGGAAGGAGGGGCTGGAATGTGATAGAGCCAGAAGTGAGCTGGCCGAGGCCTCTATGTCACCTGGTGCTCTGGGCTAGGGTGGGTATGTGGCAGTCCAAGCCCTGGCACCAAGGCTATGTTATGGTGGGTGCCCTGACTGTCCAGACGCACCTCTGAGATGGACAGGAGCAGGCTGGTGGCCGGTGCTCTCCTTAGGCACAAGCAGGGAGCTGGGCTTGGAGGCTATGAGATCAGCTTGGAGTTATTGATAAGGAATTCCTGTGTTGGAACAAGCTATTGTTGATTTTCATTGATCTCTCCTTGCTTATAAGACTTTAAAAACTCACTTCAATGTTTATTAACACCCACCATATGCCAGGCTCTGCCCTTGGTTCCAGGCGTGTTGGGTGGGGGGGTGCTCAGAGTGTAAGACCCCTTTACTTTGGTTATTCAGCAGGGATCAGGGGACTTCACACCTGGTTCCCTGAGCCCCTGTATTTCCTCAGCCCTCCTAAGCTGCTGCCCTCAGAGGCTACAAGAGAGATGGGGAGGGGACCAGGTGCTTGGGGGTGCTGGCAGGTGTGGGGAACAAACTGGGGTGGTCCTGGCTTCACCTGGATGTTGCTGTGGCCTTCCCTCACGGGCAGCTGCTACAGGTCCCTGCCTTCAGTCCCAGGGACCTCATGCTTACCACTCCTGGGGTCTTCTGGCCCCACTGTCCACCCTGACCCAGGCTAGGCTCATGCAGCCTGCACACCCTCCTATTGAGGGCTGGCAACAGGGCAGCCCCTCTGGTGTGGGCTCTGGAGGCCTCTCGGGAGGGCTCTGACCCTGTGTTGGGTCCAGGTGCCCCTGACCCACCCACATTTGGACTGATGGGTGCCTTGGTAGAGGCTGCAGCCCCAACTGTGGGTAGAGGGACACCTGAGGGAGGGGCTCTTTGCTGACCTCTGGATTAGGTGGTACAGTCGGCCTCCTGAGGTCTCTGCAGTGGCTCCTTAGAGTGTTTGCAGTGGGCTGGGCTAGGCTGCAGAGAAGTCGGCCAAGGCATGGCCTCAGGAGGGGCCTTGGCTGTGGGAGGTCTGTTGGGTTTAGGGCTCTGGAAGAGCATTTTCAGGAGCAGTAATAGTTGCCAGTCCTGTACACAGTGCAGGGGGCCATGGGGCTGGGAAGGTGCCTCCTGGGGTCTAGGGGCAGGCAGTGGTCCTGGGTGCGGGGAAAGCTGGGCACAGCCTGGAAGGCCGTTGAGGCCACCTGGTGGGGTTGGGCTGGGGGCCTCCTGTTTGGGGCCCTGTGCCCATAGCCCTGAGGGGTGCAGCCGTGAGGGGCGGGTGCCTGTGTCCAGTGCTGTGTTAGCTTTAATTATCTGGGCAGTGAGAGCTGTACATTATGTAAGTTGGGCAATTAGATGCGTTCCTTGAAGCTATGGAGAAATTGCCAGCTATCAAGTAGAAGGGAACTCGGGGAAAACAGATCCCTGTTAATTGCACGAAACGTTCAGCAAAAAAAGCACTGTTGTATATATCGCCCTCCAAAATGTTACAAAAACAGAGTGATTAAGTATATAAATCTGTCTGGGCATGGCAGTGGGGAGGTGCCCCGGAGAAGGAGGGGAGCTTTCCAGACCCTGTGTGTTGGGGGGCACAGGGCAGGAGCTTCCGGGAGTCCGGAGGATTCCTGTGCGGATGCTTGCTGCAGCCCATCAGCAGGGCCCTGGCTGGCTTGGTGCCTGCTTCGCTTGTGGGCAGTCACACAGCATCCCTGGTCCCCTGCTGTGAGGACATACAGGGCCTGTGCCCACCTCTCTGGAGAACTCACTGGCCAGCTCCTGAAGCCTCGGCTGTCAGGCACCCTGGCACATTAGTGTGCCAAGTGGGGTGGTGGCTGGATCCCAGGTTGATGGAAAGTCCTCCAGCCTCAGCGTGGGTGGTGGGGTGGGCAGTTTCGAGGGCAACCTTTGGCCCCTGGGGCCCTTCTGCCCCTGGCCTGGCCCACCTTTGCTGACCCTGCCTGTGCCCTGGGTTTTCTCTGCAGCATCCAGCCTGTACACCCTGCGGACTCCACCCACTGGCAAGGTGATCAAGACCCGCTACCGCATTGTCAAGAAGACCCCGGCTTCTCTCAGCACCCCTCCCTTCCCCCTGTCTCTGCCCTCCTGGCGGGCCCGGCGGCTCTCACTGTCCAGGTAGGAGGACCTCGTCCAGGCTCCCACGGGCCTGGGGACTGGGCTGTCTGGGCACCGAGGGCTGCAGGTTGGAGCCTGTGGGCTTTGGGAACTGTGCTCACCCTGGGAACTGCTTGGTGTACAGCTCATTGGCTGGGGAACGGCCTAATTTTGCTGTTTGTTTAGCAATTTCTACACCAGATATACAGCCAGCCTACGTGTACCACATGCACACAAAGGCATACACACACGCCACACTCCTGTGCGCACATGTCCTCTGCGGTTATTAGCAAGCCCGTTAGCTGTTGGAGCCTCACGTGCTATGGAAGCAGCCACCACCCAGACACGATGGGCTGCCCCTGGAGAGCTGCCCCTGGCTGTCTTGCTGGGAGAAACTTCTGGGGAGAGAGGCTGAGCCCTGAGCAGACTGTCTGGGAGCTATCAATGTGTTGATTGTCAAGGGCAGTGAGGAGGGCTCCTCCTCACCCTTCCCTATGCCACCTGCCTGTGGGCTGGCCTGCATGGCACTCTAGCCTTGCTCCAGCCTGCTGTGCCCGAGAACAAGTGCGATGGGGGCAGCTCTATCTGGAGAAGCAGCCTGTACCTGCCTTCCTGGGGGCTTCTCTGGGGGCCCCTTGCCACCTGCTGAGTTGAGGTTGCTCAGCCTCTGATCTCAGGAGGCGGGGCTGTGAGGGGCATGGTTCTTCCTTTGCTGAGGTGGGGGTATCCTGTCTCTAGGCTGGGACGAGGGGCAAATAGGAAGCAGGCAGTGGCAGACTCCCTTCCTCTGTCCCTTGACCCTCCCATGGTTGCCTGACTGCTGGGAATAGTGTGGGTTAGAGGCTAGGTCAGGGCCGCAGGGCAGAGCAGCCACAGTCCAGGGCCTGCGGTAGTTGCCCAGTGGGTCCCTGCTATTGCCCAGAGGTTTCTACACCTGAGGCTAACCCCAGGGGACCCTCTGGCTCTGGGGCCTGTGGCAGGTAAGCCAGACGGTTGTCCGGGCCTCTGCCTTCCTCCCTTACCACTAGGCTGCTCCGAGCATGGCCCTGCTGCCAACTTTACTAGAGGCAATAGCTGGAAGTATATTTTAAATTAATTTTACTGCACTTTTTGTAATATTTTTGTTTTAAATAGATTTATAAGCATCTTGGGGGCTATTTCTACAAATTTATGAAGATAATTTTTATTCTCTCGATAAGGTTAAATTTATACCTGCTATTTCCATATTAATTCACAGTGCTAAGTGGATCTAATTTTCTTCCGTTGCTCTATCTGGTGAGCATGGCCTTTCCTAATGCAATTTCCCCCTCACTAAATCACTGTGGTCGGGAGTCGTGATCGAGCTAAATTAACTTAAATTAATTTACTTAATAAGAGCCCCAGATCATTGTGAATGAGGCACAGATTTATTGATTCTCCGCCCTGCTCCTCAACTGGGTGGGTGCTCCCCCACGAGGCCCCACTCCCAGGGCGTGGCTGGGACTGGGGACATTCTTCTCGGGATTGTGCCTGGCAGGGCCTCTTCCTTTGGGTTCTGAGGGCCAAGGAGGCCCCAGATGTGGGTCCAGCTGGGCTGGGTCCTGTGGCTGGGCTGTCAGGGAGTCTCTGATGGGGTCACTGTGCAGAAGCCAGTACTCAGTCCCTGGGGTGAGGACTCCTAGAGCAGGGTGGTGGCCTGGGGCAGCCCTGAGACAGCAGCCAGCATGTGGATTGGCGTCCTGTTGATGCCAAGTGGCTGAGCACAGCCAGGTTGGCTGTGCTGTTCCCTCCATGTTTCCTGCCCTTCAAGGATGGAGCCTGGGCCTCCGCCCTGCAGGGAGCAGCCCTGGCACAGGGCCAGACCACAAGCATGGGTGGGCAGCAGGTGGGGAGGGCACTGCCCCTTGACAGGAGTTGTAATTCAGCCACCCCTGAGGGTCCTGGCTTTGCTTGGTGGCCCTGGGCCCCATGCCTGGGCACGCTCCCTGTGTATGGAGGCCAGGCCCACTCCAGGATGGACATGGTAAGCAAGGACTATGTGAGGGGCCCTTCTGTTTCCTGACCACCTTAGCCCAGTCCTTGCCAGGCAGCTGGGACCCTTGAGGGCTTGACCCCTGGGCTTGGGGATGGGAGGTGGAGGTGGGGGAAGGGAGGATGCTGAGCTGAGAGGCACTGGACTTAGGAGGCCTTGGGAAAAGTGGCACCAGTGGCTGGACCTCTCTTGCCCAGGGTCACCCATGCCCTGCATGGCTGCCTTCTCAGCAGAGTGGCCGCCAGCCAGCTGCCCAGCCTACTATTGGCTCCATGCACCTGGACACAGGCTTGTTGAGGCAGCAGAAAGGGCCAGTCTCCTGGGTCAATGTCTGACCTGGTGCCTGCCTGTGTGTTGCCTGCAGGGCTCCATCAGAGCCTGCATGTGGCTGGCAGGCTCACCTGGCCGTGGCCTGGCCCTCGGGCTCCCCAGCTCTCCCTAGGCAGAGGGAGGGATTGGACAGGCTGTTCTGCCAGGTGGCTGGGCCGAGCCTGGGCCCTAGGCCTCTCCCTGGGTCCCCAGCTCTGTCCCCTGCCTGGGAGGGAAGTAGCCCTGGGAGGGACTGGCAGGGAGGCCCCAGCAGTCCTCAACGCCTCAGTGGGCAGAGGTGGGGGCTGAGGGACTCACCCGAAACATGAAGTGGGGGGATCCAGCGGCCAAGTGTTGGCATGGGGTGCCCCTTGCCCAGCCTTTGCAGCCATCCTCACTGTGACTAGAGATTTGGTCACCTCAGAGAGGGAGTTGTGTGTGGGTATGGAGTGCTGCCGTCCCGGGGAACCCCCAGCAGGCTGGGTGACCCTGGCAGGCCTCTTCCCACTCAGAGCCTTGGCCTCTTGATCTGTCCTTAAAGCAGAATCTGTTCCTTCCAAGGGTGGTGCTGGGCCTGCTCCACGCAAAGCCCCCACCCCACGGTGAGATGGGCTGAAGCAAACAGCTACTGTGCTGGGAGCAGAGAAAGTAGGTCCAAGGCAGAGGGAGCTATGGGTAGAGGCCTGGGAAGGGGAAGAGGGTGAGGAGATCCAGGCAGCTCTGAGTGTTGAGGGGAGGCCCTGGCGGTCTGGGCAGGCTCCCTGAGGCCCCTGGGCTACTGCCTGGAGCATCCTGAGTGTGGCGTGTTTGGGGCTGGGCTGAGCATGGCCGTACCTGACAGCTAGCTGCCTGGGCACAGCCCTGCCCTCTTGATGCTAGGGGTGTGGGTAGGGTCTGCAGGCTCGATGCTGGAGGGGGGTGCAGGATGGGGCTGTACCTCAAGGAGCCTGCACTTGCAAAGACTGAGGAGGCCAGGGCGCATGCCGGTCCTGTACTGAGAGGAGTGGGGACAGGAAATAGGGACCAGTCTGGCGCCTGAGACCTAGACATGGACCTCCAGGAGAGCCCCGTTCTTCTGCTGACTCAGCTCTGGCCCTTGCTCAGGGCCTGTCTCCTATGGCCCCCTCCCCACTCCCTGCCTTGGTCGCTTTCAGGTACTGTCCCCCTCCTGCCAGTGGCTCACAGGTATCTGCCTACTGTCTCCCTGAGCTGGGTGAGGCAGGGCTCCTCTGCCCATTCAATACATATGTGGCATATGGCTAGGCCTTCACAATCCAGAGGGGCCCGGGAGGAGGCCTTGCCAACCATCCATTGCCCCAGGACCCTGCTGTGGCTTCCCGCTGCTCTGCTGGGGAGGCTGGAGGTCCCTGGCACCCTGACTTATTGGCACTGGCATCTGTTTTGAGGAGAGGGGAGAGTGCAGGTTGATTAGGCCTGTTCCCCTTTCTGGGAAGCTCCAGAAACTCACTCCAGAAACTTCTTTCCTCCAGCCCATAGGCAGTACCAGGGCCTAAGATGGCCACAGTGTAGCCACTGCGGCAGCCATTGTCTCTGAACCATGCTTCTGCCCCCAGCAGTGACTTTGCTCTCTTTCTGTCTCCTGAATTAATTGGAAACCTACCCTCAGCCGGTGGTCAGCCTTGGCCCGTGTGGAAAGCTAGAAGGCATCAGGGCCCTGTTGACAGCCTCATTCTTGGTCAGGGACCCGGTGTTTCCTGCCTGTCACGAGCTCTCTCTGGGCCTGGATGTGGAGGACACGGGTGGGGAGAGTCCGCAGGAAGTCAGCCAGTGGCCTCAGGCTCTCTCGGCCAGCCAGCATTTGTCGTTAACCAGACAGAAGGCTGGAGGCCTTTGAGCAGCAGCTCTCAGGTCTTTTGGGTGCCAGCCATGGTCTCTGAGGACACGTTTGCCCATTGAGGCCACAGGCTGAACAAGGCCACCTGCTGCCCTGGCCAGGTGAGCATGTGTGGAGGCCAGGGCAGCAGGGGTGGAGGGTGGGAGGGCAGCAGCCCCTTTTCAGGAGAGAGGGCAGCATGGTGGGCAGCAGGCAGGACAGGACTCTTGCCCTCGAAGGGCAGCATCTGTGGCGCCATCTCTGTACTGCTGGTCAGTGGCTATACTGCCCTGGCCTGCAGAAGCCTGGTGTGGTGCTGCCTGGGCGCAGGGGCAGCTGCTGGTGGGGGCCACGCTGGGTGAGTGCCATCTAGCCCAGAGGGCTGCAGTGTGGGATTGGGCTGCTCTGCTGAACATGGTGCCCATCTTGTGCCTGGGGAAGTAGACAGGACTGGGCTGCTGCTCAGGCCCAGGACCCCTGAGAGTAACCCTGCACAGGCTGCCCTGCCATGGTGGGCCCTGAAGGTGAGTCACAGCCAGCCCCAGGACTGCACACCACTGCCACCCAGGAGCCAGGCCCAGCACCAGCCCAGGGGCTCAGAGGGCCTCCCTGTAGGCCCAGAGTTCTGGGGTGCAGGGGCAGCAGGTCAGCAGAGGGTCTGAGGAGCAGTGCCCAAGGGCTGAGCCTCACATTGAGCGAGGATTTAATTTTTTTGTTGTTGTAAGATTTGTGGATTTGCCTGTGTCCTCACTGGCTTCCAGCAAGTTCATTAATCTGAACTGAAGCTGAAATGTGACTTATATCCCTAAACTGCCTGTCACTTTTTTCCTCTTTTCAAATTCGTTTGACATGAAAGTGCGAAATAAACAGAAGCTGCTGTGTTTAAGCAGATGAATCGGAGGCTTTTCCATCCCGACTACAAATGGTCCTGTCACAGGGCTGCCGCTTGCTGGGCTGCCTTATTTTATTTTATTTTGTGTCTGTGCGGTAAATCTTAAGTAATCTCTGTGCAGTTTTGACGAGGTTTAGGCCAAGATTTTGAAGGGCTCTGAAACGCTTCTCCAAAGTGACGTCTCATTAAAGAGGAATCAGCCTGGGGATGGGAGACGTCCTCACCGGGGTGGCCACGATTCCCATGTGCTCCCCTTGCCCAGAGCCGAGTGTCTCCTTAATGAGCAGGTGTGCCCACGCAGCCCCTGGGCTGCCATGCCACCCTGCTCTACCTCTTGCCTGCTCTCTGGTTTGGGGTCTGCCCTGGCCAGCTCAGGCTGCCATGGCAAAGTACCGCAGACAGGGCGGCTTAAACAGCAGAAGTTTATTTCTCACAGTTCTGGAGGCTGAAGTTTGAGATCAGGGTGCCAGCAAACTGGGTGTCTGATGAGGGCCCTCTGCCTGGTTTATAGAGGGCTGTCTTCTCACTATGTCTTCATGTGGCAGAGAGAGAGAGAACTGGTATCTCTTCTCATCAAGGTGCTAATCCCATCACAAAGGCCACCCCAGGACTCCATCTAACCCTTAATCACCTCCTACAAGCCCCACCTCCTGGTACTGTCCCACTGGGGGTTACAGCTTCAATGTGCGGATTTTGAGAGACACAAACATTCAGTCTATAGCAGGACATGTCCTGCTCAGGCCAGCTGGAGATGGTTCCCATGGCCTCCTGACATGCTCCGAATTGTGTGGTAGTTAGAGAAACTTGGGATGAGTCCTAACCTAAAACCAGGGCTTCCTTCTCACTGATGTTGCCACACCCCGGTGCTGTGGTGTGAATATCCCCTCTAAAGCTCACGTTGAAGTTCAGTTGTCGATGTACTAGTATTGGGAGGTGACTGGGCCGTGAGAGCCTACCTTCGTGACCAGACTAGTGCTGTGTCTTGGGCTCCTGATCCAGGGATGAGTTTGCCGTGATTTCCTCTCCTGGTCTTGCTTGCCCTTCCACCATGGGAAGACCCTTGCCAGACTCCAGAACCGTGACTCAAGTAAACTTATTTTCTTTATAAATTACCCAGTCGGTTGTTAATGGACTAAGACATCAGACCTTGCTCTGCCTCTGGTGATGGCGATGGAAAAGTCCAGCCAACCCCAATCCCAGTCAGCTTGGCCTGGGGCTGGGGCCTGGGGCTGGCAGGGGACAGACCCACACATCAAGGGGGCTTCGGTGTGCAGGATCAGACTCAGGTGTTGAGTGGGCAAAGTCCCACCCACAGCACTCTCCTCCAGGGATCAGGAAGCAGGCAGGCAAAGAAGCCAAGAGTTTCATGGGTGGCTGCTGCTGGGACGCACTGATACCTACCCAGCATGGGTGTCCATGACAGGGCTCAGAGAAGAGCCCTCTAGGGCAGGGGCCTGTAAGGGGGGCAGGATGGAATGGTCAGGGTCCACATGGTGCAGGCCTTGCCATGGGCCTAGGGAAGGGTCTGAAATGTCTGCTGAGAGGATGGAGGCCAGGCAGGTGGGAAGGTGGACCTACTGGCCCTGCTGGATGGGTGGGGCATGGGGGACATCAGGACAGGGGCTGCACCCAGGCAGGAACAGGCCTGCTGAAGTGGCGGCACTGCTGTGGGCTCCTCAAGCCTCCTGGGCTGTGACAGCTTCGTGTAGCTCCAGGGCATGTTCCCAGGCATCCACCTGCTTCCCGCCTTCTGTCTGATGAGGAGCCAGGTGAGGTCAGAGGGTGAGAGTGCTGAAGCCCCATTGTCTGCGGGAGCTGGGCTGCACATTGAGCAGCTCATACAAACAACCTGAAGAGGCCTCGAGGCCAAGAACAGCTCTGAATGCCTGTGAAAATGCTTAAGAATAATGGGATTGTCAGTTTTGATTTTGGTTAATGGACTAGCTGAGTTTTGAATTGATTGTATTAAAAACAAGAGGGAGATGTTCCGGCTGCCTTTGTGTTGCCGGCTGGGTGCTGGTCCAGGATGCAAGTTCAGGTGCGTGGCCTGCTGTGGCCTGTACGCTCTGTCCATGGTGGCCTGGCCTAGGCTGTCTGGCCTTCTGCCCTGAGCGCTTCTTCTGTGGGGTGAGAGTAGGCGGTGGTTCTGCCCAGCCTGCTGCCCCCGTGTCTGTCCTGAGTGGGGCTTTCCTCGCATTGTGGTTTGTGTGGCCTGTGGCTTTGTGTGGCTGCTCAGGCTTCATGTGTGCAACCCCTGCCCAAGGCCAGTACCACTTTCCAGGAACCCTGCGGAGGGCCGAAGCTGGCCGTTCCCAAGGAAAGGCTGGCCCCAAGTGACCTCCTAGCCCACGGGCTGGCCTTGGATGACCAGTGTGAGATCTGGGAGTCCGCTGAGCGGGCCTGGACTTGGCAGTCCTGGCCTGTAGTGATGGCTCTGGGCCAGCTGCTGCTGTGGGGCTGGCCGGCCAGTAGGTGAACATCTGTGTCCAGGCTTGACCTGGCCACAGGCTGCCCAGGGCCATGCTGACCACAGCACAGCATCTGCTCTGCCCGACCCAGGCCTGGCCAGGCCTCAGCCTGCACATGGCTATAGGCAGGTCCAAAAGACCACAGCAGCTGGGTCTGGGTAGGGGCAGCTGGCCGAGGTGACCACAGGCTGCCCCGTCCTCAATGTATGTTGGCAGGCTGGGGCAAGGGCTGTCTCAATAAGACTCTCTGTCCTGGCTGTTCCAGCACCCCGAGAGGGAGGAGGGAGGCGCGCTGTGGTTCCTGGGCTCACTCCCGTCCCTGCTCCTAACGAGTTTCTTGCATTTATTTATTTTTTTATATATACTTTTCTACTTTGAGAAAAGTTGCAAAAATAGCACACAGAACTCCTTTCCCTAAACTCACTGGTTTTACATTTTGTCCCATTAGCTACATGATTTTCTCTGCTTCTGTATGACCTTTTGGATGGAAGTTGGAGCTTTTGTGCCCCTTGAGCAGGACACTTTGGGACTGTCTCTTGGTCTCTTGTGATGCTGATGTGTTTGGAGGGCCAAGGCAGGTGTTTTGAACAGTGCCTTCCACGGGGCTTGTCTCATGTCTCCTTGGGATGAGATTCGGATTTGCCGTCTGGTCAGGAAGCTCAGGCTGCCTGGCACAGCGGCGTTAGCCGGTTTCTCTGTGGGGCAAGTTACTTCGAGTGATTGTAGGGGAGCTAAGTGAGGACTAGGCAAGCACCCTATTTCTTACAGAAGCTTTACCCACTTGTTCTAGATCCTGCAATGATGCCCCAGGCCCTCCTTTCTTCCGCGTAAGTCGATTGGTGGGTCTCCTGTAAGCAGCGTTTTCCTCTGACCCCTGTTGCTTTGTATATTGATTTATTTACTTGAAATGACGTGGACGCAGGATTCTCATTCCATTTGATAGGTTAGCATCTGTTACACTGTTACTTAGTTTGGTTCTTTTTTGTTTGTTTGTTTGTTTTAGAGGCAGAGTCTTACTCTGTCGCCCAGGCTGGAGTGTAGTGGCATCATCACAGTTCACTGTAGCCTCCAACTCCTGGGCTCCAGCAATCCTCCTGCCTCAGCCTCTCGAGTTGTTGGGACTACAGGCACCACCACGCCCAGCTAATTAAAACAATTTTTTTGAGATGGGGTCTTGCTTTGTCACCCAGGCTGGTCTTGAACTCCTGGGCTGAAGCAGTCCTCCCACCTCAGCCTCTCAGAATGCTGGGATTACAGGAGTGAGCTACCACACCTGGCTCTGGCCTGGATCCTTTCAACACAGGGCCCCAATTTCCTGGGCAGTTCCTCACTTTCTACACAATGAGATGCTCCAGGCTCACCTTGAACTTTCCCTCTCGGAGCCCTGGAGTTAGCCTTTTCTCTGCAGAATGCTGGCTTTTGTGCAGTGTCTCTTGGCCTTTTCTTTGCAGTGCATAGGACCCTTTTGTCCCCCCTGAGAGCCCCCCCAAATCACGTGGCCCTGAGCATCAGTAGTGTTGAGATCCTGGCCTGGGGACACTGCACTAGCAGATGCGTGTGTCTGTGTCGTGGACTGCTCTGTCAAGATACGGAATACCTCCACACCCTGGAGCATTCTCGAATGCCCCTTCCCAGGCCAGGCCTCCGTCCCCTGAGGTGGCCACTGTTCTGATTTTTTTCACTGAAAATGAGCTTTATTGTTCTAGAACATCCTCTAAGTGGAGTCAGACATTCTGTTTCCAGCCGCCTGCTTGCTCAGCAGTAAGCCTGATTCTTGCTCGTGTTGCGGGTCCCTGTTGCCAGGCTGCGTTCCCTGGTTTGTTCTGCAGATGGCTTGTTACTTCTCTTGATGGGCAGGTGAGCTGTTTCCAGTTTAGGGTAATTATGAATAAAGGCTGCTAAACATTCTTCACGTAGACCTGTGTGTACATTTTCCTTCAGAGTGGAATTGCTGGGACGTGGGGAGGAGGTATGTTTAACTTTACATGAAGCCACCAAACCTCTCCCAAGTGGTGGGACCCTTTCTGTTCCCATTATACTTGGTGTTATCTTCTTTTTAATTTTCACGTTCTCAGTGTGTGGTGGCATCTTGCTGTGGTTTTAATTTGCATTTCCCTGATGACCAATGATGAACACTAATTCATGGGCCAATTTAAGGCCATTTGTTGTCTTCGTTTGTGAAAGATCTGTTCAAGTCTTTTGCCCAGTTTTTAAATTGGTGGTTTGTCTTTTTATTCTTGAGCTGTGGCATGTGCTTAATGTTTTTAAGCCTCTGTGCCACCTTCCTTCCCCTGCTGAGTCAGCTTCACCTGTTGGCATGAGGGCTTTGTTTCCCGCCTAGGATCCGATGGTGGGTGCAGGGTGGTTCTGGCCCTATGGAGGGCTTGTGTTCCTGTGGCTGCTACCCCCTGCATGTGTCTGCCTGTGACAACACTCCACAGCCCTACCCACTGCCCTCAGCCTCTGTGTGCAGCGTCCCTCTGGGGCCACTACTTCCCTCTCGTTCCGGCTCTCACTTAGCTCAGGTCTCTGCCCAGCATCACTGCACCCTGAAGCTCTGGCCATTGTAGGCCTTCCCGAGGGCCTTGTGACTCAGGGGCCATTTGCTGGAGCCTGTGTTCTCTGCCCTGGCACACGTATGTCCCTCTCCCACCCAGGGCCCAGGACCTGTTGAGGCACGCAGGGCTACCACCTGCATTTCTGGGGCTCCTCATTCATGCTCCAGCTGATGCTCTGGAATTTGAGAAAACAGGTGAAGAAATCAAAGCAGGAAGTTTGGCCTGAGAGTGGCAGAGAGTGTCTCTGCGGGAGGTGGGCCCAGTTCACTTGGAGAGGGAGGGGCTCTCCTACAGCTGGTGCCAGTCGTGGTCAGCCTACAGGCAAGGATCTCAGGCCTTCCCTGGCCCTGGGGAGGGCCTGTGGAGATGGCCTCTAAGGTCCCCTTCCTGCCTGCCCCCTCGAGCTTCCCACATGGTGCTGAGGCAGGTCTCCTCCGGCAGGTTTTTTAGAATTTTATTTTATGAGAAGAGGCGGTTACAGCTCCCCAAGTGCCGTAAAAGTTAATGTGATGGCCTCCCTGTGCCTGTGCTCATTTTTATAATTTTTTATTTTATGAAACAGGACAGGGAGCTTAGTGACTTATTACTATTCATTTCGTTTCAATGTAGTAAATATTGATTCAGTTGGGGGTTTTCAATTTAAACCACTCGGCGATTATATAAAATATTACTGGCCTCTGAAATTATGCTTACCGATCCCTTCGGCTGCTCATTAAGGAAGGAGTGCAATTTTTAGATCCCTTTGCCTTCATCATTCTAATAAATGGGCTGAGATACGTTTTTGCACGGAAGGTGCCACAGAAGCTGCTAGCAGGGGCTTGACAGCATGGATGCAACTCTTAATTTGGAAGTCGTTTCAAAGTGCGCCGTGGTTATTTATTTATTTCTGTTTGTCTGAGGCAGGCAGGCCTTTCAGCGCTCGCTCCTCTGCAGTGCCTGTGGCAGCAGGGCTCAGCCGGTGTCCTCCCAAGCTGAGCCAGCACGCCTACCGCCCACTGTGGGTGGGGGCCTGGCCCTCCCACCGCCTCACCTCAGTGGTTTTGCGCAGGGAGAGGGAGGAGAACCAGTCCTGCCGGGACATCAGCTGACCCTAATCGGCACTAAGGCTGGGATGTTCCTGAGGGACACCTCTGATTCTCCAGGACTTTGGAAGAAGGGAGGGGGACTTTTTCCTGGAGATTTTAGAACCCAACCCTTGCTGACAGGTGTGGCAGGGCAGGGCCGGGATGCAGGACTTGGAGGAGGAAGCCCCAGTAGGAAGTGTACACTGTCAAACACTGCACCTGGGCACTAGTTGAAGCCCCCAGGCCCTCTGGCGTTGGTCCCTCGGGAGCCAGGCCTCCAAGTCTGGGTCTGTGTGTTGCTCAGTCCCTGTCCTCACCTGGGTGGGCAGCACCTGGTGGCCCTGTGGCCAGCACTGCTGAGGGTCTGGACCAGCACGCCTGAACTCAGGGCCCAGAGCCCCTGGAGGCCCATGTGGTGGCCCCGTGCTCCCAGGCAGAGAAAAGCCTGAGCTGCCCCTCTCCTCAGCCATCCTGGCCTTAGTGGGATGCAGAGCAGGGTACAAGTGACAGGGTCATCGTCTGCAGGGTCATACCACGCCCCCTGTGACACTTGGCCCCTCAATGTGCTGTCTGTTGCTGTTCCTCAGTGGGCTGTGGGGACTGTTGGTGAGGGGTCAGAAAGCACAGTGACCAGAGTTCTTGTGAGGGACAGCAGGACTGTGGGCACAAGAGGAGGGGAGGTAGGCAGGGGCGAGGAGGGGCCCTGGATGGGGATGATGCTGAGGACCTTATGGGAGAAAGGAAGGGGCAGGCCCCGGATCCCTGTTCTGGACCAGCCCTGGGCTGTGTCCCCTGAGTGTGGTGCTGTCAATAGGTGGGCCGGTGAGGATGGCACCTGGAGGTGGCGGACAGTGGGGCAGCTGAGGCCTGCACATGTTCTTCCTCCCAGCCCTGGGCTCTACCGCCATGTCCCTCTGCTTTGCAGCGCAGCCCTCTGCCTCCCCCAACCCCAGTGGGTCAGCTCTGGCCCAGTCCACCCCATCCCTGCCGCACGTGGGCAGCCCTGCTGGGCAAGGGTAGTGGTAGAGGAATGAGAATTGAGGGAAGGGGTACTTTTTGTCCCCACTGTGACATCTGCATGACTCTATGACATCGGGGCTGGCACCTAAGGGGCAGGCGGTGGCAGCCCCACTCCTGAGCCCTTGTATAAAGCACTGAGCCTTGGCCCCTGGGGCTGAGGGAGCTTCTTTACTCTCAGGCTGGCTTGTGTGCAGCTGAGGCCCTGCCTAGAGGCCTTCTGCGGTCAGGGGGTGAGTCTCGCCCTGTCCCTGCTGTGGGGATGCAAGAGGGCCCAGGTAAGATGCTGCTGCAGCCACAGCAGGACTCAGGCCTTTTGTGGGCCAGCAGTAACACCGTGGGGATCACCTGTGCAGAGTGCTTGGTGACAAATCTGGAGGGACCTTCCTTCAGTTTGCCTAGGGACCGCTGGGGAGGAAGATGCAAAGCCCATCAGGCTTCTCCTGTGGAATCCACGAAATCGCCCTCAGCCTGGGGGTGAGCCGCCTGTGCCCAGGCCCTCCCACGCTCGGCCAGCACGTGGGTACATGGGTCTCTCACATGTATCTCAGTTGGTTCCTCGGGCTCCATGGGGAAGGGGCAAGCGTGTCTGTTCCTGGAAGGAAGAAACTGAAAATACCACCCTGACAGGAAGAAATAAAACGTCCTTGTCACCCAGTGCTACCTGGGTGCCTTACATAATTAAACACCATTTTAAATACCACTTTTACCTTGGTTTTAGAGGTGGTAGTAAAGTGTCACTCAAATAATCAATATCATACTTAACTCCTAAAATAGATCAACCTTCCAGGCAGATCTTACCCCAAAACTCAACTCACCTCTCATGGCCAAGCTGGAGACCTGATGGAGGGACAGAGCGGCCTTGCACTGGGGGCCTGGGAGCCTAACAGGGCACTGAGGGCCCCGTGCACCTGTGCTCAGTCGGGGCACAGGTGGGCTCAACCTGGCTCCGCCTTGTCTTGGTCAGGAGGGTGCCCAGTGGGTTCTCTGGGCTGGGCCCCTGGGCCCAGTGACCCCTGTGGTCAGTGTGTGCACGGTGCTGGCCCACCCCTCCTCACCATGCCTCCTTGCCCTTTCTCTGCATCTGCCCTACTGTACTGCCATGAGGGTCCTCAGAGGTGGCACATGGGTAAGACCTTATCACCAGCCCACCCCATGGGTGCAGCACAGCCCCCATCAGGGAGGTAAGGCGCCTTCCTTAGCACCCCCTCCTCCCAGCCCCCAGCTGCCACTAAGGCTGGTAGAGGGTCCAGCCTTTTCACACAACCACTGGGCAGTGGTTTAGGAAACATGGGATGTCTGAGGGTGCTTCGTGTGAAATGTTTGCCCTAGATTTCGGTTGGGGACTGCAGTTCCAGAGACCTGTGGCCAGGACAGGACTGGGGACCCCAGCAGGCTGGTGGGGCCTGGGCCCTGCTGAGCCCCATGCAGGGCCTGTGGTTCCCTGACTGTCTTCCGAGTCAGCAGGGTTTCTGAGGCTGTCCCGCCCACTCCCCAGAGCCAGGAGCTGGGTTTAATTTGCGGTTGGATGTCTGTTAAGATTGCGTCCACTTCCCAAGTCAGCACTTAATTGGCAAGGCGCTTGATTTAACAGCGTGGGAGCCTCCACCGGAAAAATGGCTTGAATAAATCACTGCCTGACGCCAGAAAATAGATATAATCTCAGCATTAACTACATTAATAGTAGCAGGAGCCGAATTAAGAAAGCCATAAAGCATAGGCGAGCAGGCATAAATTATGGCCCCCGCTCGGTCCCCTCATGCTGGGCTGGTGGGGGGCAGTCCTAGGTGGGGCAAGGGGAGAGGTGCCCCCCACACACCAAGGCTGGAGCTATGGCCTTGGCCTTGCTTGTTCCTGTGGGGCTCCTCCCTGGCAGGTGGGGCAGATGGGCAGGGCCAGGCAGGCTAGTGGGCAGGCCGGGTACCCCAGCTGTAGCAGGAGGGTACACCCCCCAGGGGTTGGCTATGGGGGCCCAGCCCCTCCTCCCTGCTGGCCATGCCTCCTCCAGGACTTCCCCTACCCTTCCTCACCTCTCCTAGCTTCTGCTTGGGGCCAGGCCTTGGTTGAGTGCTTCCCACCACCAGGGGTATCCTCTGCCCAGTGGGTGCCAGAACGTGCTAGAATGGTCCCTGCATGTTATGGACAGGAGTGGCAGAGCAGAGAGTAGATTCAGCCAGGGCTGGTTCCAGACATACCTCTGGCCCTTCTCAAGTGTCTGCAGGCCAGAAGGCTTTCTGTAGGAGGTGACATTTGGCTTGCTGGTTAGGTAGACACAGCTTGATCACCCCCTGGGTCCCTTGTCAGGCCTGGCGGTGAAATCTCTCCTCTCCGTTACTGGTCTCACATCTACCCCATGAGGTTCCTTGATCCAGATGACACTGGCTTGTACCACAGCATAGTCCTGGTGGTTGGGGCTGTCACTGGTTTAGGGAGAGCCGGGGTAGGGCACATACCGCTGGCCCTGTGTCCTTGTCAGCATCAGCAGCCATTGCCAGAAACTCGGACTGAGTGGAAGGGATGCTGCCCAGTCTTCATTTTCATGTGGTTCATATTCTTTGTCAAGTTCAACATTGTTTACACCCACTATTCAGTTGTCTCTGGAATGCCTGTTTCTTAGAGATTCATAGGACCCTTTAAGTATTCAGGGTGTCATCTTTTTGTCATTTTCCTCAGTTTCAATTCTGCCTTTCAGTTTTGTGAAAATTTTTAACAGAAGTTTTTCCGTTTCTGTGCACTTAAATCTGTCAGTCTCTTAAGATGTCACATATTGGTTTGCTTAAAACAGCCTTCCCTGCCCCAACATTCTATGAGTTCTGGAAGGTTCCCTCGTGCCCCCTCTTGTTCACATCTCCACCCACAGGCATCCACTTCTCTCGTCTCTGTTGGTCTGGATTGGCTTTGTCTGTTTCCGAACTGCACAGTCATGGACTCATACAGTGGGTGCTGCTTTGTATCTAACTTCTTTTATTTACCACTTGTTGTGGACTGAACTGTGTCCCCTGCAAAGTTCGCAGATTGAAACTAACCCCCAGCATGACTATGTTTGGAGATGGGGTCTTTAAGCAGGGAATTGAGGTTAACTCAGCAGGACTGGTGTCCTTATAAGAGGAAGAGGGCTGGGTGCGGTGTCTCACGCCTGTCATCCCAGCACTTGGGAGGCCGAGGTGGGAGGATCACTTAAGGCCAGGAGTTCAAGACTAGCCTGGGCAACATAGCAAGACTCCATCTCTATAAAAAATAGAAAATATAATCTGAGTGTGGTGGCACATACCTATAGTCCCAGCTACTTGGGAGGCTGAGATGGGAGGATCACTTGAGCCCAGGAGTTTGAGGTTTCAGTGAGCTATGATCGAGCCACTACACTCTAGCCTGGGAGTATTTTTTATTTAAAAAAATAAATAATTAAAAAAATTTGGCCAGGCGCAGTGGCTCACACCTGTAATCCTAGCACTCTGGGAGGCCAAGGCGGGTGGATCACTCAAGGTCAGGAGTTCGAGACCAGCCTGAGCAAGAGCGAGACCCCCGTCTCTACTAAAAAAAAATAGAAAGGAATTATCTGGCCTACTAAAATATATATACAGAAAAATATTAGCCGGGCATGGTGGCGCATGCCTGTAGTCCCAGCTACTCGGGAGGCTGAGGCAGTAGGATTGCTTAAGCCCAGGAGTTTGAGGTTGCTGTGAGCTAGGCTGACGCCACGGCACTCACTCTAGCCCAGGCAACAGAGCGAGACTCTGTCTCAAAAAAAAAAAAAAAAAAAAAATTAAAAAGAGGAAGAGTCTCCAGGTACACACTCACAGAAAAGAAGCCACATGAGGACAGCAAGAAGGTGGCCATCTGCAAACCAGGAGGAGAGGCCTCACTGGAAACACCTTGATCTGCGATGTCCAGCCTGGGGAGAAAATACATTTCTGCTGTGGATGCTGCCCAGTGTGTGGTGTTCTGCTAGAGCATCTGGAGCAGACTTGTGCACCAGTGTTTGTTAGACTTTTCTGTGATGCTGTGTATGGCAGGAAGTCATTCTTTCTCCCTGCCATGTGATATTCCATGATGAAGATATGTCAGAGTTGATGCGTTTTGTTGTTGATGGTATCTGGGTTATTTCCCATCGTTGCTAGTTATACACAGAGCTGCTCTCGGTCTTACTGGGCATGTCGCTGGGGGACCAGAAAACATCCTTTCTATGGAGGGTGCTGCCTCAGGGGCTGATGGATGCCGAGTGTTAGTAGCTGAGGCCAAACCTTTTCCCGTGGTGGTGGTCCCAGCCTGTGATCTGCGCACCTAAGGAGCGTTCCAGTCGCCCCATGGCCTTGGCCAGCACTGGCTGTGGCCAGACTTTCCTGCTCTAGCCATGCTTGTAGGGTGTGGGGGCATCACACCGAGATCTTACTTTGTACATCCCAGAAACTAACAATGCCGAGCATCTTTTTCTTCACTTTATGTCCCTTGGCTGTGCTTTTTTGTAAGGTACCTCTTCAATTTTGCCTGCTTTCTTATTAGTTTGCTTTTTTATTCCTGGGCTAGAGTTCTTTATATATTAATATTATGGATACATTCCTCTCCTAAAGTCTTCTTTCAGTCTAGGACTGGCTTTTTCATGATGTCTGGCTTATCAGTCTTCTCTTTTATGAGTAGTGCTCTTTGTAAGCTATTTAAGAAACATTTTCCTACCCCAAGCTCATGTTTTCTTCTAGAAGCTTGACTATTTTAGCTTTTACCTTTAAGTTTATGGTCCTTCTTGAGTTAACTTTTACTTGTGGTCCAAGGTGGGGGTCAAGGTTCTTTGTCTCCCTGCAGAGACACATTTATGAGCCCCCTGACCCACCCAAGTGCAAGGGCATTTGCTGTCACTCAGGTGACCAGATGGATATGTAGACTATTTCTGGACTCTTCATTCTTACCGTTGACTTATTGGTCTATTTTCTTAGTTATTCCCAAATGTTTCTTCTTCCAGATGAACTTCAGAAACATTGGGTTAGATTCTCAGCTTCCCCAAGCAACCATCCTCCAAATCAACGAAGTGGAATTTTATTTTTCTTGTAATTCCACCCACTTACATAGCACTGAGTGCAGGGGGTTGGGAGAGCAAGGCCGGGTCTTCCAGGTTCCTGTGCTTCTCTGAACCTTCCACTTGCTGGCTGGACACCCCTGCTGTGGAGTTTTTCCTAAGTTGTTTTAGAGTTTCTGTGGCTTTTCTTCATATGTTCCAACTGGTTTTTGCTGGTGTCTTGGAAGGCTGTTGGTTTTCACGTATATTTTCTTCACCATCAGGCTGCTGTTCATCGTTCTACAGATACTGGGTTTTTGTGTTGAGGCTCCTGGGTCTTTCTGAGATATTTTCTCAGATGCCACCATCCTCTCAAGGCTCCTAGGCTATGCAAAGCTTGCTGAGGTCACCACCCCTTTCCAGTGGAGCTGGACTGGATCTGTTGTGGGATCCTGGGGGCAGGGGGTGCCATTCCACTAGGGTCTAGGGTGGGGGGAGGGTCTGCTTAGATAGCAGTCCCTTAGATAGCAGTGACCAGAGGGGTCCCTGAGGGCCCAGGCAGGATTTGGGCCAGCCCTGCCCCTCACCAGCCTGCAGGGGCAGAGTGGGTCCTGGGCTGATGACTCAGCCTGGGGCATGGCACCTGCTGCAGAGCATCCCTCCAGCTAGGCCCTGCAAGGGCAGCTTCACCTGGGCACCCGGCCTGGCCTCTCTGCCTGACGAGCTGAACTCTGCACTCCAGAGTGCGACCATTAAGTCCTAGTAATACCTGTTTTTTTGCGGCTAACATACAAAACACCAATAGCTTCAGCTGAAATGGATTTTTAAAAGTGTCATTTTATGGAGAATTTTACTTTCCATCTTGTTGTTTATTAGGCTCTTAAAGGGAAAGCTTGTAATGCATCCATTGATCGAAATACCAATTGAATAGATGTGAGCACATAAAATACATAAAATAGTCCCAGCCCCTCATAATGGAGCAGCAGCATTTGTAATGGAGGCAGCGCAATTAGTATCGCCCGGCACCACGCGGGCTGGGCTGGCAAGGGGCGCCCTGAATCATTTTTCTTCATTGCTGGGGAGAAACAGGGCAGGGGTGTTCCTCGAGAAGGAGCAGCACCCAGCCCCAAAGTCCTCAGGTGACGCAACAGAGCCCTGCCTTCGGTCAGCCCCAGGGCCTGGGGGTACCAGCTGTGTCCTGCCTCACTCATGTACAGCTTCCTGCCTGTACCCCTTCCCACCCTTTTCAGGCCATGCCCACCCTGACTGCGACCCATGGGGTTGCTGGCAGCTGTGCAGGTGATGCCTCATAGTACCCCCTGGCCTGTAGTGCAGAGGCCTCAGCCCCCACCCAGGCCCATAGCCCACTTGCCTGCCTGCCAGTGTGTCCTGGAGAGCCGAATTGCAGGCCTGGTGCGCACACACGTGCTCAGGGTGGGTCCTGCAGGAGAGCCACGACTGGAGGCTGGACAGCCCCATCTGGTCATGCTATGGCCTCTGCTGAGCAGGGCTGCTGCCTGGGGAGTCTGAGGGGCCTGAGGGGCCTGGATGTGGAGCTTTGGGGGGCCATGGGCGAGACTCAAGATGAGTGAGTTATGTGGGTGGAGAAGGGTCATTCCTGGGGGGTCAGGCGGCCCCAGCCACTGTGAGACCTGTGTGTCCACACGTCTGGCAATTCAGAAGGCAGTCCTGGGTCCCAGCACACAGCCCTCTGAGACAAGGCCAGTGTCTGGGGTACCGAGGCCACCCCTCCCCCACCACACCCTGCCGGCCCAGCTCAGGCCCTGCCTCTCAGGGACTCTGTCTCCCTCCCCTAGAAGCAGAACTCTCTGTTGGTCCAGGTCATCTTGGCCCGGCCGTGAGTGACTGAGTCTGGCCAGTTCCACTCTGGGGGCTGGAACTGCTTCCCACTGTTAGAGGCTGGGGCTCAGGCCTCGTGGTAGGTGCTCTGAGAAGCTGGGAGGGAGGAAGGCTTCCAAATGGCTGCACCCGTGCCTTTACCCACACGCGTGCACACGCGCACACTTACCCTCTGAGCGGGCCGACATGGGGGCCATCAGCGTTTCCGGTGGAAAGCCCCGCTTAAGCAGTTTTGTGCCTGTCGCGGCAGTTCCGCCTGACCTACTTGGGGATTTGCTGCGCGAGCCGCCTCCCTGGGCCCCTCTTCTGCTGACTGCGCACTCCCCGCCCAGGCTCTAAGCTTGGAAAAATTGTGCTCCATTTCCTGAAAAATGCTTCCCCAGTTGTTTTCCCTGCTCCCCAGCTGGTCTGTCCACCTACTACACGTCTCCGCTGGCCTGGGTGGCCAGTGGGCTATTGGGTCCTGGGCCAGCGCACTGACCCTGCTGCAGCTGGCAGGGGTTGGAGGTTGTGTTCCAGTCCCTGTGCTGCAGCAGCTTGGCACCTGCTCCTACAGTCCTTCCTGTCCAGCTGCCAGGGCCAAGCCCAGACTCCCCTCAGCCCTTTCCTCCAGCCCTCCGCCCCTCCTGCCTCATGAGAATCCTTCAAAGCATACATGTCCATGCCCCACCCACCCCAGCAGCCCAGAGCCCTTGGAACCTGTACTCTCCCCTGCTCCCTTTGTTCTCAGAAAGCCCGTCTTGCCCTGGCCTTGATCCCAGTGCCTGGCCCTGGCTGCCCCTCTTGCTGCCCTGTGCTGGTGCCCTGCCTCTGCAGAGCACACAGCCCCTCTTGTCCCCTCTTTCAGCTGCTGGGCACTTTGGCTGAGGTACCCCCACCACAGGTCTCCTTCCTGCATGTCCGTGACTGACCAGGGCCCCCCCGAGCCCTCCGAAGAGATCCAGGGCAGCACCACGTGGGTGTGTAGTTGCTGCATAAGCAGAGCCAGTGCCGCCTATGCCAAGGCCGGTAGGGTCCCACTCTCATCAGGGATCAGGAAGGCTTCCCCAAGGGTGTGACATCAGAGCTTGGGCTCAGGCGTACCCAGAGGTCCAAGCATAGGGACAGCATGTACCAAGGCCCAATGCCAGGAGGGAGCATGGTGCTTTCTAGGAACTGGAACTTTCCAGGGTGACTGAAGTTCTGGGCTAGAAGGAGGGTGCATGGGGGCCATGGCCCACAAGGATCAGAGAACCTGGCCTCATAGGGCCTCATGACTTGGTTGTTATAAGAACAAGGGGACCGGCTGCAGGGTTTTTGGGGCACATGATCAAATGTGCAGTTTTCAAATCAACTGGCGGGCCAGGGTGTGTGCAGGGCCCCAACCTGCCCCAGGTGGGACTACGCCAGCTCAGTAGTTGGCAGAGACCACAGCGGGAGGCCAGTGCACCTGGCAGGGAGGCCTGGGCCTGGGGCTCTGCCAGGGTGGATGCTGGGGGCCATCTGCAGAGGGGTACAGTCAGAGGCAGGGCTGGATGGGAAGTTCAGGGTGTCGAGAGGAGTGCCGAGCTGCTGTGGTAGGAGAAGAGCCCTCAATTCCTGCCAGCAGTTCTCCTCAGGTTAGAGGTCTCTGGTGCGAACTCTGGTCTGTGCCAGCCTTTGTGCCACCCCTGGTTGCATCTCTGGGCCTGGGGGGCCAGGTAAGGGCAATGCTCCAGAGAGGCCTGACCTTGCCA
This sequence comes from Lemur catta, assembly GCF_020740605.2. NCBI lineage: Eukaryota > Metazoa > Chordata > Mammalia > Primates > Lemuridae > Lemur > Lemur catta. The sequence goes on from NC_059136.1 coordinate 23,702,170, forward strand.
GAGCTGTCTGTGATCTGCCCTGGCCTCACCCCCTGGCCCATGTGACCCATGTGGAGAGAGGCCCTGAAAGACCCCACTGTTGAACAAGCTGTGGGCTGCCCAGTGTGGCCTGAGGCAGTGTTTGTTTAAAGGTGCGATTGAATCTGGTGAATGGTGGACGTTTCTGAGTTTGAAAGTTGCCTGGCTATGGCCTGGGTCCCTCCAGTCCCACCTGTGTGTGCCTGGTCCAGGGCATCCTGGTGGGCCAGGCTATTTCCAGGGTCTCTAGAATGGAGGATGCCTCTCCCACCTCCCCTCACTATCTGTGCCTGAGTCAGGAGAGAGAGCCTTTCTGGGCCTTCCCCCTAATGTGGCCTAGTCAGGCTGGTGTCCTGGCCCAGTGGGCCCTGAGCTTGGAGCACTGGTGCCTTGCTCTCTCTGGTCAGTCCCATGGCTGGGTCCCATGGCATGGAGACATCACAGGGCACAGAAGTGCCCCTGCCCACAAGCAGGGGGTGGCACCCAGAGTCTGGGGGTACACTGGGACCAGGCTGCCCCGAGGGCTGCACTTGTCCTAGTGGGGGGCCTTCAGGAGGAGGCACGTGCATTTATCAGATGTGTTTCTGCTGAGCCTCGGGCTTCTGCCACTGGTAACACAGGTGTGGAGGCCATCACCCTGGGGACAGGCCCAGGAGCCTATTTGCTCATCTGTGCGTGCACACCCACATGCCTGGCTGAGGGGCCACAGGGCTAGTCTTACACGAGTGTGGGCATCAGTACCTGGGAGGTGGTACAGTGGCCCTGGGCAAGGCCCCGTCTCAGCCATGGGCTGCACTGACCTGCCACAGGCAGTGGTCTCAGGGAGCAGGCAGACCACAGGTGTCCAGAGTCAGCCCTCAAACCTCTCATATGGGCCAGTTGGCAGCAGTGCCCCAGGCCAAGGCCTTGGAGGGCATGGGAGCCTGAAGGCTGGCTCTCTGCCTGTGGACGTGCCTTGCAGATGCAGGCAGGGGACGCACCACACCTAGCCCTGGGCTCTCAGGGAAACCAGACAGGTCTCAGGGAGAGCCTCCCTTCTGTCTTACCCAGATCCCCAACAGCATGCCCACCCCAGGTATGTCCTTTTCACTTGGTTCTTCCCCTCTGCTCCTAAACACAGGTGGAAAGGAATCCCTGGTGGTTGGAGCCAATGTCTGTCCCTCTTGCCCCGCAGAGCTGGGCTGTACTCAGGCTGGTCTCCGGTCCTACCTTGCTCAGGCACAGCTGGGAGAAGGGCCGCAGAGGGGCCCAGGTGGGCCCAAGGCAGACATATGGCCTTAGGAGGCAGAAAGAGCTGGGCTCAGCCACCTGAGTGCCCACCTTGGTCCGTTGGTTGGCCTGAGCAGCCTCTGGCCTGGAAGTCTCCAGCTATTCCCAAGGCATGGGTGCATAGGCAGCTTTTTTTTTTTATAAACCTACTTTTGTGGTGTGTGTGTCTTTTTCCCCATTACTACTGCTTTTCATTTAAAATGTTATCTCCCCCCTTCCTGTCCTTCATGCCCCCCCAGGGGGAAGAGGGGAGGCCCAGCCTCACCCTGGAGTAGTCAAGGTTATGGTGATAAATCCTGGGGCATTGTCACTTCTATTCGGAGTAAATTGGCTGGCCGCTTTCGGGCTGAAGGAAAGATAATTTGCTGTAGTATTTCAAATGGATTAGAAATGGATTTGAAGGGAAAGTTCATGCCTCCCATTACAAAGGCGAGAAGGAAGACTATCTTAAGGCACTGTTCCCTCCCTGGCCTTCATTATCCACGCTTAATACCTTTCCTATTTTCCGGCGTTAATGAAATTTCCTGGCGGCGTGGGCCTGCCGGACGGATGGGAGAAGCCTTTAGATCTGCGGGTTCCCGTTGCAGAAAAGGAATTACAGAGCTTGCCGTGAGGGCAGGCGCGTTCTCCGGGTCCTTGGCCCTGCTATTATCTCATTAATTTTATCCTCTCTTCTCAATACAGTTCCTTTCCAAAGGCTGTTCTCTCTGTTAGGGTCACAATTTACTGGAGTGCTGTGACACCCATGGCCGTGAAAAGCTACAAGGCCCCGCCCCACGCCCTCCCAGCGCCCTCCTAGCTGCAGGTTCCAAAGCCAGGCGGGCGCTGTCCCTGGCATACTTGAGCCCCGAGGTTCTGGCCAGGCCTCCCCAAGTCCCCCCACATCATCATCCCGGATGCAGCTTCTCCACATGAGCCTTCCAGGCCCCTGGGGGTGCCAAGCAGCAGACAGCATCTGTCCCCCTTCATTGGAGGCCTGGGAGCATGTGTGTGCACCGAAAGTGAGTAGCGCCTGGGACAGTCTAACAGAGGGGCCGCCATGTTTCCGTTCTGCCAAATGGACCCACGAACCTCCTGTAGTTGCTATCAAATTCCAGTGAGTTATGTTTTGGGGAGGGGAGAGAAATGAACAAATGGATTGTTCATGTTCACCCGTGAGAATAAACGTGGGAAGAAATGTCACCCAAGATGTGCCTTTCAGCTGTGAAAACAAATCATGAAAAGTGGCCACTAGTGAGGTGGATTGCTCCACATGCAGTTACAGGCAGGGTGAGTGTGGCCACAGCACCCGACCCTGAGCCCATGGTTGGTTCCTTGCTCCTGGGATGTGCCCATTAGCAGCACCAGACTGAGGCTTCTCTGTGCAGAGCCAAGGGGCTGCTGGACCTCATGGAGCAGGGATGGTGCCCTTGTGCCTGGAACTCGGCCATCCTGGAAGCTTCTCGCCCCTCCTGCCCCCTGGAGGCCCTGCAGGTCTCTGCCTCCACTGGGCCCTTCCCTGGGCCTGGCCAACTCTTTCCACAGCTGCATCATGCTGCTTTAGTCCTGTGGCTTTGCCCTCTGGGCTGTCCCGGGGGAGGGAGCAGGTGCTGCAGCTCTCGCTGCTCGGCCATGACACTACTCATGTCAGCCCTCTGGGGCTCCTGGGGAAAAGGGCACACAGATGAGGGGATGGTGGGCTGTCCCCCATTTGAACCTCAGTCAGGGGCATATTCCCACAGGTGAGTTCTCGCGGGGTTGGGCTCCTGGGACGTCCCTCCCTCCCACCTTCCCAAGGCATCCTGAAGCCAGGCCCAGGAGGAGAGTTGGGCATGGGTCCGGTTGCTTGCCTGTCCCTCCTACTTTAGGGTGGCCTGTGCTGTGGCTGGAGGGTAGGACATGTAGGAATGGTGTCACCCTCACAAAAGCCTGCTGGAGGCAATGCCTGCATGGGCCCCAAGTGGGGGCTCCCAGAGGCAAGGACTCCTGCCCAGTGGTATTATGGGCAGAGGCTCAGCAAGTGGCCTATGCTGTGGTATGGGGGTGTCCCCCAGCCACCAGCCCCCTCCCCCTCCCAACCGTGCACCAGCCCTGGCTGATGGAGGAAGGGGCAGCTGCCCTGTGGGTGGTGAGGGTCCAGAGGGTGGCAGTTGTAGGACCCTGTCCCTCAGGCCTGGACTGGCCCTAGTGCACACTGAAGGTACAGGGCAGGTGCCCTGAGGCCAGGGCAGGCCACACCAGGGTCCCAAGGTCTGACAAGAGCCTGGAGGTCCGAGTCTGCCTGGCTGCCACCCCCTCCTGCCCAGATGGTGCCTTGTGGTGGGGGCAGCTGAGCCTGTCGGACGCAGCCAGGATGGGTGGGAAGTGGGGGCTAGGCAGATCTCGCAGCACAGTGAGGCCCCTCGGTGGGCTCTTTCTCTCCAAGATTGGTGTTTGTGAACTTGAATTTTAATTAAGGGAAACTGGGTTAAGTGCTTCCCGAGTTGTGTTTATACTTACATCGCAGCTTCGGTCCAAGCGCCTGGCTGGCTCTGCTCCCATTATCTTTCTAATGGGTCCTCAGAGGCCACGGACTGGTGAGAATGGCCACAGCTTGCAGATGAAGAGACCAAGGCCCAGAGGGGCCACAATGCTGAGTGGTAGGGATGGCGGCTGAGCCCAGGGCAGGACTGCTTGACCCCTGGCACCTCCTTTCCTGGTGACTGCACCCCAGTGGCACCTGTGGCCTGCCCCATCCAGCCAGCCAAGCAAGCCAAGCCCCACCTCTGCGTATTCAGCAGACCTAGGTCTGAGGGGCACACGCCCCAGCTGGGAAATGATCTCCTGCAGCTGCAGGCAGGATCGGGTACCGTGTGCTCCCAGGGGACGGGCCTGTGTCTTGGGCTTGGGTGGGCTGTAGGCCATGGGCACAATGGAGGACCCAGGAAGGAGGGATCCTCACCTCCCATTTGAACTGCTCCCTCTGCCAGCCCACGAGCTGCTGCTGATGGTGAGGGCTGCTGTATCCTCGGGGTTCTGCTAAAAACAGCCCAGCCAGTGGCTCACGCCTGTAATCCTAGCACTCTGGAAGGCTGAGGTGGGTGGATCGTTTGAGCTCGGGAGTTCAAGACCAGCCGGAGCAAGAGTGAGACCCCATCTCTACCAAAAAAATAGAAAGAAATTAGTTGGACAACTAAAAATATATAGAAAAAAATTAGCCAGGCATGGTGGCGCATGCCTGTAGTCCCAGCTACTCAGGAGGCTGAGACAGAAGGATTGCTTAAGCCCAGGAGTTTGAGGTTGCTGTGAGCTAGGCTGATGCCATGGCACTCTAGCCCGGGCAACAGAGTGAGACTCTGTCTCAAAAAAAAAAAAAAAAACTCCAGCCTTCATCTGCCCAGATGTGCCCATGGGCACAGTGTGTACACTCAGTGGTCATAGCAGTGTGAGCAGAGTCTAAGCTAATAAGGAGTTAAGCTCAATTTGGTAAACAAATCACTGCTGAAATGTGCCCTGGCAGAGGAGACCCACCCCCTGTGGAGGTCTGAGGGCAGCCTGCCCAGGAGACAGTCAATGGAGGAGCGGCAGGGAGCTGTAGGGCGGCAGGTGGCTTAGCGCCTGCTCCCCACTCAGTCGGCCCTTGGGCTTCCCTGGGGCCTGTGGGTGTCTGGCAGGATGGGGCTCAGGTCCTACCAGGGGCAGGGGGGACAGGAGGGGTCAGGCGGCCACCTGGGCTCAAGGCCCATTGGCCCAGGTCTGGTTTTCTGGCCGGAGTCACTGGTTCTGATAATCTCAGGGACTCTCTCAGGCCTCTTTGGCCCCAGACCTTGATGCTACTGTGGCATTTCCCTAGCAGGGGCCTGGTTGGGGGTCTGAGTGGCTGTCCCCTGCCTGCTCTCAGTGCAGGGCTCTCTGAGCAGTAGGTAAAGGGGATGGGCAGCACAGCCTGCTGACCCTGTGTCGTCCGCTGTTCAGGGTGGCATGTGCTGCAGAGGTGGCTGCCAGCCTTGGCATAGATTCAAGGGCTGCCTTAAGGCAGTTGCCAAGGGCCAGGGCCCTGCCCTGTGCTTCTCATCAAAATGTAGACTTCTTGGTGGCCTTTCCACTGCACTGCAGCCCCAGGGAACCTTGCCCATCGGTGCCCAGCCAGGTGGGCAGGGCCCAGGGGTGATGATGCCCAAGGGAGGGGGATGTGTGCATGTTGGAGGAAGAAGCTGTCCCCTCCCCAGGGCCCTCTGGGGACTCTCAAGCCTCCAGCCTGGTTGGAGGGGTTCTGCATTCCCTGGAAAATGCCATAGAACTGTCCCTGGGGGACAGGGAGGAGCAGGGGACAGAGGTCTCTGGGTGGCTGGGTTGATGGCCTGTGGTCTCCCTGCTGCAGGGTATCTCAGGCAGTGGGTTCTGGTCTGTCCCAGAGCCTGGGTCTGGGCATGGCCCGGGCACTGACTGCCAGAGCTCCAGTCCATCCTGGGGCCATGTCTGATGGTGTTTCCTGTCCCTGCAGGTCCCTGGTGCTGAATCGTCTGCGTCCAGCTACCACTGGGGAAGGGAAAGCACAGCCAGGCTCCCCTCGGTGGTTGAACAAAGGCTACCGCTGCATCGGAGGGGTCCTCTACAAGGTGTCTGCCAACAAGCTCTCCAAGACCTGCAGCCGGCCCAGCGACGGGGGCAGCAGGCCCCTCCTCCGCACAGGTGAGGGGTGATGAGTACCACAGGTTGGGCCCCTCCAACTCCTGACATCTCATGGCTCCTCCAGGCTAGGTGCTCCCAGGGAGCTGATCCACACAAGCACTTTCCAAGTGGGTCACATCCCAGCCTGGGAATTAATTTTACTCTTCGCTACATTCGGAGCTTTGGTAGCTGTCCCTCCCAAGGCCCACAGGGGCCGCCGGAGCAGGGAGGGCCCAAGGAGGCCCTACAGCCTCTGCTATCCCCTGGGAAGGGGCTCACGGCGGCATCCGCCTCTCGCTGGGCTGAGAGGCCCCTGACTTTCAGTGGGGGGCTGTGCACAGTGTCTGTGTTCTGCTCTTGGACAAAGGATGAGCCAGGTATGGCAAACACGCCCGGGTGAGTGAACACCTGGGGCCACGGCGCCCTGTAATCACATTGGTGATGCCTCACTAACTGCGTCTGGAGGCAGCCGCCACCGCCACCTCGTGCCCTCACGGCCCAGGGAAACAGGCTGAGGAGAAGGAAATGCTTTGGATTCGCTTATTGTACAAATTAACTAGAAAAATATTTTGGTTTCAGTCCGATTTTACCCCCTTCCTTGTCCATCAAAAAAAGGCAAGATTGCAAGCTGTGTGGGGTTGCAGTGGCCCATTGCGCCAGCCCCCACCTACCAGAGGCCCAGCCCGGCAGGAGGTGGATGCCAATGGCAGGGTCTGTGGGGTCAGAGGCAGGCGAGGCATGCCCCCCAGAAGCCAGTCCTACTGGCTGCCCTACCCACTGTGCTTCCAGGCCCTGTCTTTGGGATCAAGGGGCTTCTGAACTGCCATTTTCCAGGCAGGACACAGAGGGAACATGGTTCGCAAAGAGAGGCACCCCTATTCTGCCTGACCCTGTGTGCCTCAGTTTCCCATCCATGCCTCGAGGGACTGGCTGCTCGATCTCCTGGGGCTGGGGCCGTGGTCTCCAACCTCTAGGCCAAAGACTAGTAATGGTCCACAGCCTGTTAGGGACTGGGACACAGAGCTCTGCTGCCCCCCACCCCCAATATGTGGAAAAAAATTGTCTTCCATGAAACTTGGTGGAGACGGTTGGGGGGGCGCACACACAGTAGAAGGTGAGCGGTGGGCTAGTGAGCAAAGCTTTATCTGTATTTACAGCCACTGTCCATCTCTGGCATCACTGCCTGAGCTCCGCCTCCCTGCCCTCACCCCCTCACCCCACACCGCCATGGCCTGTGGAACTGTTGTCTTCCATGAAACCAGTCCTTGGTGCCAAAGATGTTGGGGACCGCTGGGCTGGGGAATAGGTCCTCCCTTCACCCGGTAGGGCTCATGCTGGTCGCCTCTGAGCCCAGAACTTGGTAGCCCATGGGGCTCCACACACAGCAGTTGGCACTGCAGAGGGTGGGGGTCTTGGGCAGGGGTATCCCCTCTCCCAGCCTGCGGCTCACTGCTGAGCCCGTCCCCTGACAAGGCGGGCCGCAGGCTGGGCAGCTGTGTGGGAGTAGACAGGGCCATAGGGCCTGGTGCGCAGCTGAGTGGGCTTGCAGAGAGCCAGCAGCAGCTAGTCTGCAGGGACATCAGCGTTGGCCCCTATGACAAGGCCATGAGGTGGCCTCTTTGTGGGTCATACCTGCTGGTCCCACCTTCCCCTGGCCTCCTTGGCATAGGGCAAGCCCAGCCTTGTTGTGAGTGTGCCCCCAGCCCAGGCTGACCCCGCAGGCAGAACCTGAGGCCTGGGGAGGCCTTGGCTTCTCAGCTCCAGCCTTCCTTTCTGGCCCCAGAGGCAGTGGGTTGAGCTGCCAGGCAGAGCCCTGGCGGGGCCCAGTGAAGGTGCCCAGCCCACAACTGCCCATCCTGGCAGACAGGCATCCTGTGCAGTCCCAGTGCAGGGAGGCGTGAGGCTGAGAGCCAGCGATGATCCCAGGGGGCCACAGGTAACAAATACGAAGTTTGTGTCAGGGCATTTCACTGCCCACAGACAGCACCCACCCACTCCCTGCCCCAGCTCCTGCAGGGCATGTCCTGGGTGCTGGACCCTGGTGTCCTGGAGACATGGCTGTGGTGCCACTTGGCGGATGGTGGTCCTCAGATCGTGCCCTCCACTGGGATGGCCCTGGTCTGAGCTCCAGGGTGCCTGGGCTGCTGCCTGGAAGATGGCAGAGCATAGGGGGAGGGTGGGGCGGTCACACCTCCTCCCTGGGAGGCTTCCGTGCCGCTCCCTGCTCCCCTCAGTGCCAAGTGCTGAGCCCTGCAGAATCTCATCTTCCCATTTGCACACGGCAGAGCCAGGCGGGCACAGAGCCCGTGACGTCACTGCACTGTGGACAGTCCGTCCCAGCCCTTCCCTTGCCCCAGAGCTGGCTAAGAGTTAGTCCCATTCCCCCACTGCCCTTCTGGGGCGTGTCACACCCCTGTCCTGGCAGCAACCCAGAGCCCCCTCGGTTTAGCCTCAGCTGTGCAAGTGAGGAGGACCCAGTGCCCAGAGGTGCCAGGGTGGGTGGGGAGGCCAGCCTGCTACCAAGCAGGGCTACAGCTGCCCATGTCTACCAGCCAGCCTTGGTGTTAACTGTGAGACAGTCCTGGGGCTCCACACTCTCCTCCTTAGGCAGGGGCCGTGGGGGCTGCACCCACTCACCCATCCTGTGAGTTGGCAGGTGAGGGCCTCGCTGCCTGGCCCCCTGTGGCCATGCCTTGCAATGAGGAAGGTAGATTGCTCCCAGCTGTGGGATGCTGCTGACCGGTCCACTTTGATGAATAATAATTAAAGAAATAAATCTCCTCCCCCAGTATCAGTGAAAATTTGACTTCATCAAGAAAGTGCAGCCCTCCTTGGGAGGGGCAGGGGCTTTACTTCCTCTCTTTGCTCCTCTCCCAGGGCCCTCAGAGACAGCAGCAACATCAGTTGTTGGCTTTCCTGGTTCCCTGAAACTGAGCCCCTCCCTCCCAAAGGGCCCAACCCTAGGATCCCTCCCTATGTTCTTCTGCTGGGCCTGGGTGTTCAGCTGGGTCTGGCCCGTGCTGTGGCCACCAAGAGCCTGGTGGTGCCTGCAAGGGGCTATGCCCTGAGCCTGCCTGCCAGAGCCGACTCCAGGCAACCCCAAAGCCCCCAGGCCCATGTGAGGCAGATGTGGGCTGTGGCCTCCTTGCTGTACTGACCAGCTGCTGTGTGTTCCCGGGCAAGCGGGGCCTCTGTACCTCCTCTTCCCGTCTGTGGCCTGTCCACCCCTCCCTGGGTGCTGTTGGGGAGGCCTCTCCCTGGGGTGCTGCTTCAGTCTTCCCAAGGGCCCAGCTTCCATGTGCCTGGCATGCCCTGGAGGGCCTGGTGGGCTTTCAGCTGAGCAGATCAGGACTTGGTGCAGCTTCTCCTCTGACAGCCTGGGAAAGGGCCTGCCCAGCCCTGCCTAGTGGCGTTGGGTCTGGCTGCCTGAGCTCATCCCTTGCTCACCTCAGACACAATCTCGGGGCCAGGCAGCTGCCGTCCAGTAGGCTCTGGCCAGAGCAAGGGCTGGGGTGCTAAGGCAGCTGTGACCCCAGAGGGCCCCCCTCCCACCCCAGCTGGCCCCCTGGGAGCCTGCACTCAGTGGGGGTGGGGCTGGAAGGAACCAGCATCTATTTTGGGAAGATCCCAGGAAGTAAAAGTTCTCTAGAATGCTAGGCACCTTCTGCTCTCAAGGTTGCTGAGGGTTATGGAGTTGAACTTTTTAGCACCTCTCAGCAGCCCCTGCCTCTTTTCAAGCCAGCTACTTTATGTGCATTTTTTAACACTGCAAAGCATTTGAAAAGGTGCCTCCTGTTCTTGTCAAAACTCCTACTGTGAGCCCCACACTGGCATTTTTTCTAAAGAGCAAACAGTGAAAGGGAGTAGACCCCCCCCTCGGTTCCTGACAGGCAGGCAGTGACGTCAGCGTGTCCCTGGCTGGGAGCAGATGGTGCCACAGTGTCACAGCAGCCTGGGTGACAGTCTGGGACCAGTGCTCACTGACAGGCTGTGCACGTTTTGTCCTTGCCATGCAGGCTGGCAGGTGTGAGGGTGCGTCCCTGCCACCTGGACAGGGCTCCACTGGCCCCTTGCCGACAGGTGTCCCGGCCCGGGGACAGAAGCTGCCCTAAGCACCTTGCCACCCCTACGCCCTGAGCCCCCCTTGCTGACCCTGTGTCCTGAGCCCCCTCCCTGCACCCTGAGCCCCCTCACCATACTCCCTTTGCCTTTATCCCCCATTTGCAGCACCTGCTTATACCCCTGCCACTGGCCTGGGCTGCCTGGTCACAGAGCTCTCTCCCACTGGGGGTCCTGCCCCTCAGCCCTTTTGAAATGTGAGATGGAGACTGAGAGTAGGGGGCAGCCACAGCCATTGGGGCCCCATGTGGCTCCCGTAGCCCAGTGTCCCAGCCCCCATCCTGCAGCTCAGGGTCTCCGGCTGGGCCCAGCATCCCTGAGGGCCAAGCGCACAGCTGGCACCCCCGACCCAGCTGAGCCCAGGAAGCTGGAGGCAGAGGGAGGAGGTTCCAGCTTGCATGGCACAAACAGCACAAAAGGCAGGGTCTAGGTCGGATCCTGGAGAGAAGGGGCCAAGCAGGAGATGCGCTTGGGGAGCCACTGGTCTATCTCTGGTAAAGGCTGCTCTGGAGGTGTGAGGAGGGGCTGCTTGGAGGCCAAGGAGCAGGGACCAGCTATCTGGATCCAGGTGACTTTGGAACATCCCTTTTTAAACCTGGATGGCTTTGTCACCACCTCACGTCCCCAGAATTTCTAAGTGATGTCACTTCTGCCTCTTGCCATGTATCTGTTTCAGCAGTTGCCCACAGGAAATCGGATCTGGTCTGGGAAGAGTCATGTGTGCACTTGAGGAACCTGGGAAAGCCATCCTCAGTAGGCTCACGCCCAGCCCTGCCACCCGTGACCCTGGGGGTGACTTTGGGTCTGTAAAAGGCAGATAGGGGCTGTGTAATTGGACTGGGCCTCCTCCTGCAGGTGGCCTCCTCCCTCCCCTACCTCAGCCCCACCTTGGCTCTCGGGATTCTCACAGGCCCAGCCATGCCCAGCCCAACATCTCTCTCCCCTCCTGTCCCCCATCCTCTTGTAGGCCATAGTTTGTGATCGCAGAACGTCTGGGGTGGTCTCCCTGCTTGGAGTTTTGAGAAATGTGTGATGAGGCACTTCCAAAATTTTAAGCAACAGGTGCCTGCCAGGATCCACCAGGGCTGGCCCAGGGCCTTGGGGCTGCTCACCCTCATCCCAGGACACAGCCTGAGGCCTCAGGTGATAGTGCGCAGATGCCCCCACAAGATCTGCCTTTAAAAATGTAAAAACCATTCTTGTTCCTACAAGGTCAAGTCACATGTGTGGCTTGTGGACTGTCTAGGCAATCCCTCAGGTCCTGCTCAGGTCCCAGTTTGGGCTCTGGCAGAGGGAGGCGCCTCCCTTACCCCCCACCCCCACTGCCCTCTGCAGCCATACCCTTTGCATGGCAGCCTCTGGGTGGCCAGGGCTGAGGGAGAGCCTGGAGAAATGTCCACAGGCCAGTCACTGGCTCAGCCCAAGGACTTGCCCCAGGGGTTGCCTGGCTGTTAGTGTGTGCACTCAGAGGAAGCAGGAAGCCAGTGGGTGCAAGGTCCAGCCAGCACCCGGCATGGTCTTGGGGAACGAGGCTGGCAGGAGGCAGCAGGGACAGGCAGGAGCATCAGACCTGAGCTCTCATGCAAGCAGTCTGTTCCCTCCGTGGGGCTGCCTGGGTGTGCTGGCTCTGAGGGCACCCACAGGAGCCCTGCCCTTGAGAGGAGCCAGACATAGGGCCCAGCACTCCCTGCCTTCAGTGCTGTGTCCGAAGAGGGGCCCAGCAGGGCCAAGGAGGGCATCTGGCCCACCTAGGGGGGAGTTTGGGCAGTTTCCTGGAGGGGTGGGCGGGGAATGCGGGCCTGGCTGTGGCCTGAGGTGATCTGGGCCTTTCTCCCCCACAGGCCGGTTGGACCCTGCAAGCAGCTGTAGCCGTTCCCTGGCCAGGTACTTCCTCGGGTGGGGAAGTTGGGGGACCCCCTGCTCCCCCTCGAGCTCACACACCTCTGCCCTGTCCTCAGCCGGGCCGTCCAGCGCAGCCTGGCCATCATCCGGCAGGCGCGGCAGAAGAAGAAGAAGAAGGAGTACTGCATGTACTACAACCGCTTTGGCAGGTGCAACCGTGGCGAGCACTGCCCCTACATCCACGACCCCGAGAAGGTGGCCGTGTGTACCAGGTGAGGGCCTGGGAGTTTGCACAGGGGCAGCCCTGGGTCTCCCACCAGCCCCCCTCAAACCCTCTTCTGGTGCCCAGGTTCCTCCGGGGCACGTGCAAGAAGACAGACGGGACCTGCCCCTTCTCCCACCACGTGTCCAAGGAGAAGGTGAGTGTGCCCTGCTCCCCAGGCCCGCTTCCCTGAGCCTCAGCCGCCTGTCTCCATGCAGATGGTGTCCCCAGTTCTCCCTGGGCTTGGGACCCACAGACCTCTGCCCCTGACATAAGCAGCTGGTGCAACACCGTTGTCCCCATGGTAGAGTGGCTGCTCAGCTACCTCCTACCCCAGCTGGAAGAGCACCAACAGCACCACACACTGCCCACAGGGTCCCCTTCCCTGTCCTCCCGGCACAAGGCAGCATCCAGCCTTGCCAGATCCCCCCCTCCCAGTGAAGCCAGACTCCCTCCCACCCTCCACCACATGCCCAGGGCCAGGGCCTTACCTACTCCTTAAGGCTGGGATTGGCGAGGGGGGCTGTGTGTGAGGGTGCTGGGTGGGGGTCCCCTGGGAGGAGAGAGGGGCAGGAGGAAGCCATGGCAGGACTCATGGCCACAGCAGTGCCAACCCCACCCCCAAGACCAGTGCTGGGATTTGGCAGAGCCGCAGGCAACAGGCAGTCCTGTGCAGGGAAGAGGGTGCCTGCCACCAGGGCCCAGGTTTTCTCGCTGTCAGAGCTCTGAGGTCAGGGGTCAGTGCTGGCTGAGGCACATGGAGCCTGGGGACTGGAGACCCCACATGGTGTCCCATGCCCAAGGCCCACCCACTAGCCCATGGGAATGTCCAGACCCTGTTCACTGGGTGTGGCCGCAGCACCTGGGCCGAGGAGGGGCCGAGGCAAGCGGGTGAGGGGCTTCTGAGGTGAGGGAGGCAGCATGGGGAGCCGCATGCTGCTGCTACAACAGCTTTTCCCCTTGAGGAACTTGAAAAGAATCAGCATTTTTCTCCCTAATAGAGCTTCGAAACTCTGTTGTGAGCAATTTGGAAATTCACGTCGAGTTTCGGGTTCATTAGCTCCCAGCTCCAAAGCCGGTGCACATTCCAAGCTGTCTAATGTGGACGCCCCGCACCAGTGCCCTGAATTAATGTTATTGTTATTTGTGTGGACGTGGTGGGGTGCAAACAAGGTTAATTGAAATGAGAATGCAGTTTCCTCTTGATAACGGCCCACTCTGGCAGCCAGGAAGGGCTGCGTTTGGTGTAAGAGTTGGCTTTATTATCCCTTTTTATTAGAGCTAATTTGGGCTCTATATCAAAAACCACATTAAGGGAATTGTCTACAGCCCACCACCGCCAGCCCCAAACAGGCCCCCAGCCCCTCTCCCCTCTGCGGCTGCAGTTAAAAGACAATTAAAAATAAACTCTTGCTCGTTAAATCACCCTTTGTTTCTTTGCTTTCTCCCTCCTTCCTTGTCTCACCTCATGGCTCACCTGGGCTGGCTCTCTGGGTTTCTTCCTCCCCCTCAGCCTCAGACAGGTTCCTCTCCCCTCCCCATGGAAAGTGAGGTTTTAAAGCCTCTGCTGCCCGGACTACCCAGGGCTCCTCCAGCAATGTCGGGGGGTGAAGTGGGCAGACAGGGCCACAGCAGCTCCCCTGGACATCTGACCCAGCATTGAGGAGGGGCTCTGTGTGAGCTCCAGGCTGAGGCAGGACAGTGACACTGCCCCAATCCCAGCCTCTGTCTCCCAGGCCTCAGTTTCCCCCAACTGGGAGGAGGCGAGTTACATTTCCCTCTCCCAGCCCAGATGGTGATAACAGGGCAGTGACTGTGGCCAGCAGCCACACAGCCCTGCCCAGACCTGCCCGCCCACACCAGGCAGGGTGTGCCCCAGGCTGCCTGCTGCCTGTCCCCAGCCAGGCCTCCCCTGGGCCCTCCCGCCACTGGTCCTTCACAGTGCCAGCCCAGGCCTGCTCCAGGGTGACTCCCTGCCCACCCAGAGCCCATGAGTCAGGTCTGCAGAGCCCTCTGCTGGATGCCCAGGCCCACAGACTGCCCTCCCCCAAGACACAGAGCCCCAGAGGGGCTCTGAGGGCAGCCTAGGCCATGGGCTAGTAGTGGAGACCCTAGTTGCCATTTTGCCCACCCAGCCCTGGATGCTGTGCAGGCTCAGAGCAGGAGAGAGATTTGGGGGGCAGCACACCTGAGCCTGGGCACAGCTGCCCTGAATGCTCACCCGGACAGAGCGAGGGCAGATGTGCTGGTCACTTGGGCGAGCTGGGCTCCAACCTCTAAGCAGGCAGCCCTCTGCCCCTCAGCTCCTGCTGGCAGGCACTCTGTGTCCACTTACCGGGCAGGGCCGAATAAGGGTCTCCAGCCCTAGTCTGTGTGCTAGCACCTGGCCATGGGGCTTTGACAGGCTGCTGAATCCTGGTGTTCTTCCTTGTAAACTGAGGTGTGGACCCAGAAGGTGGGCTGGGGAGTGTGGGCATGGGGGCAGGTCTGCTGGTCCTCACCACCCACCCCTCCACTAGATGCCCGTGTGCTCCTACTTCCTGAAGGGGATCTGCAGCAACAGCAACTGTCCCTATAGCCACGTCTACGTGTCCCGGAAGGCCGAGGTCTGCAATGATTTCCTCAAAGGCTACTGCCCCCTGGGCGCGAAGGTGAGGGGGCCGAGGCTGGGTGCGGGTGGGCCGGGTACTTCCTCAGCCTGGTTGTCCTTTTATTTTTTTTTTTATTTTTATTTTTTTTTGTGACAGAGTGTCACTTTGTTGCCCGGGCTAGAGTGAGTGCCGTCGCGTCAGCCTCGCTCACAGCAACCTCAAACTCCTGGGATTAAGCAATCCTACTGCCTCAGCCTCCCGAGTAGCTGGGACTACAGGCATGTGCCACCATGCCCGGCTAATTTTTTCTATATATATTTTTAGTTGTCCAGATAGTTTATTTCTATTTTTAGTAGAGACGGGGTCTCGCTCAGGCTGGTCTCGAACTCCTGACCTCGAGCGATCCACCCGCCTCGGCCTCCCCCGCGCCCGGCCCTGGTTGTCCTTTTAAACACTGCTCAGCATCTTCCATGGTGGCCTGTGTGAGCTAGTCACAGTCATCACATCCACCTCACAGATGACTCAGAGAGGTTCAGTGACTCGCCCAGGGTCACACAGCACCAGGGCAGGGTGCAGTTTGAGCCTCAGGAAAGTGAGGCTCAGAGAACTCAGATCCCCCAGGTGCAGCAGGACCAGGCCCTGTGTGGTGGGGGGTGGCTGTTGCTAAGGGAGGCAGTGGGGTGAAGGGATGTAGGAGGTCAGGGCCGCAGGTAGGAGGAGCCAGCAGCATCCCCTGGAAGGCAGGAGGTGAATGGGGTGCTCACACCTGCCTGGGTCAGAGGGTAGAGCCCCGGGACGTCTTGAGCAGCGGCGGAGAGGCTGGGGTGAGCTGGGACTGGAGCTTACTGTGGGGCACCCAGTGGGGACTGGGGAGCTGATTGGAGAGTCACCCCCAGGCTCGCCGGGTGACCGGGTTTTTTCCTCCCTGCGTGGCAGTTGCTGCTCATCTCACTGAGGCGCTCGTAGCTGGGAGGGCTGTCGTGGGGAATTCCCGATGGCCAGGCAGACAGGGCTTCCCTTTTAGTCACCCACCCTCCTGGCCTCACAGAAGACTCCCTGCCCCCCGTGGTGCAGGCCGGCAGGAGAGGCTGCTCTGGAGGTGCCAGGGCCTCTCATCCCCTACCTCCCACCCGCCCTGGGGCTCCTGGTTTAGGCTGTAGGAGGCTGTGAGGGAGAGTGTGGCCCTGGGCTGGGGGCTCTGGAGAGCTCTCTTCAGTCCCTGGCACAACGAGCAGACCCCTTCACCCCCCATAAGATTCAGCCAGGTGGGCCTGCCCCGGGGCCTGCAGTCTGGGGGGGCCTCCCTCCCAGTGCACAGCTCTCTACAGTTAGTTGGTTGAGCTCTTTCAGTGTGCCCCTTCTCTGGGCTTGTCCACCCCACCGGTGTGGCCCATACCCACTTCCAGGGAGGACACGAAACAGTGGGTACCTGGAACTAGCCCCCAGCTCCTCCTGCCGCAAGGCCAAGGGTTGGACAAGTGGGCTCGGCACCCTGGGGCCTGGCAGGGGTGGGGGGCCACAGAGGCCATGGCTGATTATTGTAAAATGTTCCAATTTCAATGAAAATATCAAAGTGATATTTAAGTCCTGCTTCTATTAGTGGAAGTGCTTACTGCGTGCCTTTGGTGTGTCCGCGCTGCGGCTCCGCGTGATGGATAGCAGCTTGTAATTATATATGGGAAAGCGCTGAGCCGGCCAGATCCAGCGGGAGGAGAGGCAGCAGCCTGGGCCTGTGAGGGTTAATTTTATTCTCTAAATAATATAAAAAGTGCTGAGTCGTCACCTTGCGCCTGAAGTAGAAGTCCTCAAATGGGCCCCAGAGAGTTTATAATATTCCACTGAATCAAGTGAAATTGTTAACCTTGCTTCATAAGGGGATGGCTTGTTAAAGAGGCGCGTTCCCTTTTCTTTTGAATAATTTAGGCTGGGAGTAAATCTCCGCTCCTTCCCTCTTTGGGGGCTCAGAGGTCAGCCTCCTCCGGACAGCCCAGTCCCGTCGCCTCGGGAGCAGCCCTCCAGTCCCTCCTGGACTCCCGGACAGATTGAGGCATACAGGTCCTTGTTTGTGGGGTGCCCCTCACCTTAGGGGCTTTGCTGTGTTCTCATAGGTTGACAAGAATGTTGCGGGCCTGGCATTGTGTTTTTCCTCTTCTACTCAGGGTGCTGACTGGGCTCGCCTGCTCTCTTGGTGAAGCTGATGTCAGCTCAGCTCCTCCATTGGTCTGGTCTCTTCCCCGTGGACATGTATTTGTAGGGAGATTCTTTGAGACTCTGGAAAACCCCACCTTCACCCATGAGCCGTGACAGCCACTGACGCTGCTTGTCTGGCGAGTGCTGGTTCCACTGTGGCTCCTGCTTTTGCAAGCCGTTCCGCCATGTATCCACCCCCATCTGTTTCTGCCAGTGCGCACTCAGAGCTTATTTATCCCATGGACTGTCATCCACTACTACCGCTTTTTAGTTTAATGCTCACGTTGCCCCCAGATGTGGGCAGTGGGAGGCCCTTGCAGCTGGCTCCTGTTCCTTGTGATGCACCCCAACATTTTTGGAGCACTTCCTTGCTTTTTAGCGAGATGCTCCAGTCCTGGAACAGCCTCTCCTCCAGGGAGCCCTGGTTCCTTCTGGGCATGTTTAAAACTCAGGGTCTGGGCACTGCATGTGCTTAGGGCAGCTGAGGTGTCACTGCTGCCAGCCCCCATGCACAGAGTTGGGGTACATCTGTGTGTGCATGCACATGTGCATGTGCGGGGGGCACTTACTGCTTGACGCACCCCATCCCAGCTCTGTGCCATGGGCCTCTGCTGACTGCTTTGCTGGGCGGTGCCCCATCCTGGCCAGCCCGCCCGCCTGCCTGCACATGTCGCTGCCCAAGAGGGAGGACCCTGGTTGAGTCTTGGGTTTCAGCTCCCAGTGTGAGCTGAGTCACCAGGGATTCCCCCTTGCAGTGGCCACCTCTGCCCTTGCTTTCACCCGTGGCTAGCGGAAGCTTCTTGTGTCCTCTGGACAGCACCTTTCTTGGTTTTGGTCACAAACAGTGTCTCCCTGTCCATCTCCCCCTCCTTATGCCAAATCCTTCATCTCTTACAAGTGGAGTCCTTCCATTTTTCGCCCTGTGGATCTTGTTTAGGATCAGTCTCCATCCACAGTCACAGAGAGTGTCTGCATCCACTGCTGATGGCTCAAGTGGCAGCTGTGGGTGAGGGGACTGACCTCAGTCCAACCTGTCCCTGCCACCTGCAGCTGCGACCCTACACAAGTAACTTCATCCTCTGGGCCTCAGTTTCCTTTTATGTAAAATTGGGATAATGTCACTACCTACCTCATAGGGGGATGGCAGTGATTAAAAGGGTCAGTGTGTAAATTCGCAGCTGTGGGGAAGGCTCCCTAAGTGTTAGTGGAGTTAGCTGTCATTTACCTGAACATTGTGGGAGGTAGGACCTCACTTAATTTTTTTTCATGTAGTGCCCCCCCAGCTACATTCTAACCCTCTGATTTGTGATGCCACTTAAAAGGAAATAAATAGACCAGAGGTCATGGCTCACACCTGTAGTCCCAGCACTGTGTGAGGTGGAGGCAGAAGGATGGCTCGAGCCCAGGAGTTGAAGGCTGCAGTGAGCCATGATGATGCCACTGCACTGCAGCCTGGGAGATAGAGCGAGACCTTTGTCTTAGAAAAACAGAAAGGGAAAAAAGAGAAATAAACAGCTTTATTGAGGTACAATTTACATGCCATACAATTTGTCCATTGTAGGTGTATGAGTCATTGGTTTTTAGTAAATTTACAAAGTTGTACAAGCACATCACAGTGCAGTTTTAGAATATTTCCATCACCCCCCAAATTCCCTCAACTCTCTGTAGTCAGTGCCAGCCACCCTTCCTCTCACCATCCCCCCAGGCAATACTACTCTTCCTTCTGTCTCTGTACGTTTCTTTCCTGGGCATTTCATGTGAATGAATTCATACAATACGCAGCTGTCTTTTGGCTTCTTTGGTTTAGCACAATGTTTTTGAGATCCATACATGTTACAGTTGTGCCAGCACTTCATTCATTTTCACTGCTGAGTAAACCCACTGTGTGGTCACCACATTTATTTATCTGTTCATCAGTGGATGGACATTTGGGTTGTTTCCAGTTTAGGGCCATTGTGACTAATGCTGCTGTGAACATCTGTGCACAAGTCTTTTTTCCTCTTGGGTAGGAGTAGAATCGCTGGGTCAGGGGTAACTCTCATCGCCAGCACTTGTCAGTGTCTGTTTTGGCTGTCTCAGGTTTATTGAGATACAATTCACCCATTTAAGTGTACAATTCAATGGGTTTTGGTATACTACATTATTAATTTTTTAAAATTGTGGTAAAATATATATAACACAAAATTTGCCATTTTAACCATTTTTAAGTATACACCTCAGTGGCGTTAGTTACGTTCACATTATTGTGCAACCATCACCACTATCTGTTTCCAAAACTTTCTCATCATGCCCAACAGAAACACTGTAGACATTCAGCAGTATCTCTCCACTCCCCTACCTGGCAGTCACAGTCTACTTGTCTTGATGAATTTGCCTGTTGTAGATATTTCACAGAAGTGGAATCATACGATGTTTGTCCTTTTGTGTCTGGTTTCTTTCACTTAGCATAATGTTGTCAGGGTTCATCTATATTGTAGCATGTATCAGAATTTCATTCCTTTTTTATGGCTAAATAATATGCCATTGTGTGTGTATCCACATTTTG
The DNA here is from genome assembly GCF_020740605.2 of Lemur catta. Lineage (NCBI taxonomy): Eukaryota > Metazoa > Chordata > Mammalia > Primates > Lemuridae > Lemur > Lemur catta. The sequence continues at coordinate 23,721,635 of NC_059136.1, forward strand.
TTTATCCACTCATCTGTGGATGGACATGTGGGTTGTTTCCACCTTTTGGCTACTGTGAATAATGCTGCAGTGAACATTGACATACAAGTATCTGTTCACTTCCCTTGGGTAAATACCTAGGAGTGAAATTGCTGGATTATATGGTAATTCTATGTTTAGTTTTTTGAGGAACAGCCAAATTGTTTTCCATAGTGGTTGCACCATTTCATAATATATTCCCACCAGCAGTGCACAGGGTTCCAGTTTCTCTATATCCTCCCCACCACTTGTTGTTTAATTCATGTATTAATTCTAACAAATTTTTTGTGGCTTTTTTAGGGTTTTCTACATATAAGATCATGCCATCTGCAAATAGAGATGGTTTTACTTCTTCCTTTTCAATTTGGATGCCTTTTATTTCTTCTTCTTCTTGCCTAGTTGCTCTGGCTAGAACTTCTAGTACTATGTTGAATGGAAGTGGCAAAAGTGAGTACCCTTGTCTTGTTCCTCATCTTAGAGGAAAATGCCTTCATTTTCATCATCAAATATAATGATAGCTGTGAGGTTTTCATGTATGGTGTTTATCATGTTGAGGAAATTCCCTTCTATCTCGAATTTATTGGGTATTATCATGAAAGGGTGTTGAATTTTATCAAATTTTTTTCTACATCAATTGAGATGATCTTATAGTTTTTTTCCTTTGTTCTATTTAAAGTGATCAACTAATAACATTGACCATATTGAATCACAATCAGTTGCATTGATTGATTTTTGTATGTTAAACCATCCTTGCATTCTGGGAACAAATTCTATTTGGTTGCAATGTATATATAATCCTTTTCATATGCTGCTGAATTTGTTTTTCAGGTATTTTGTTGAGAATGTTTACATCTGTATTCATAAAGGATATTGATCTGTAGTTTAATTTTCTTGTAGTATCTTTCTCTGGTTTTGCTATCAAGGTAATGCTGGCCTCATATATTGAGGAAATGTTTCCTTTTCTTCAAGTTTTTAGAAGAGTTTGGGAAGAACTGGTATTCTTTAAATATTTTAGCAGAATTCACCAGTGAAGCCATCTGGTCTTGGACTTTTCTTTCCTGGGAGGGTTTTGATTACTGATTGAATCTCCTTAATATGTATAGGTCTAGTCAGATTCTCTGTTCATCTTCAGTCAATTTTGGTGAATTGTGTATTTCTAGGAATTGGTCCATTTCACCTAAGTTGTCAAATTTATGTGTGTACAATTGTTTGAAATATTTCCTAATTATCCTTTTGATGTCTTCAAGGGTCTATAGTGATATTAGAAATTTCATTCCTGTTCTTGGAAATTTGTGACTTTTCTTTTCATTCATTGCCGGTCTTGCTGGAGGTTTGTTGATTTTATTGATCTTTTCAAAGAACCATTTTTTTTGTTTCATTGATTTTTCTCTATTGTTTTACTATTTTCAGTTTCATTGCTTTCTGCTCTTATTCTTTCTTTTTTTCTACTTGCTTTCGATTTATTTTGTTCTTTTTTTCCCCTCTAGGTTCTTGAAGTGGGAGCTTAGATTATTGATTTGAATTTGATTCCTTTTTTATAATGTATGAATTTAGTTAGCTGTGTCCCACAGATTTTGAGGTGTCATGTTTTCATTCAATTCTGGTTTTTAAATTTCCCTAGAGACTTTTTTCTTTTACCTATGGATTATTTAGAAATGTGTTGTTTAGTTTCCAGTGTCTGGAGGTTGTCCTGTTATCTTTCTGTCATTGATTTTTCTTTGACCCCATCATAGCAAAGAATACACTCTGTATGATTTTAATTCTTTAAGTTTCTTGAGGTTTGTTTTATGGCCCAGGATAGGGTCTATCTTGGGTACTTGGAAAGAATGTATATTCCATTGTTGTTAGGTAGAATGTTCTGTAAATGTCTGATAATTTTGCTAAAGTGTTGGGAGTTCTATATCATTGCTAACTTTCTGTTTAGTTTTCAGTTGTTGAGAGAGGTGTGTTGAAGTCTCTAACTGTAATTGTGGATTTGTCTATTTCTCCTTTCATGTCTATTAGTTTTATTTCACACATTTTACAGCTCTTCTGTTTGGTGCATATACATTTAGAATTACTGTATCTTCTTGATAGATTGACCCTTTTATTATTATATAATGTCCCTGTCTGTCTCTAATAATGTTCTTTGCTCTGAAGTCTTCTTTGTCTGATGTTAATATAGCCACTCCTGTTTTGTCTGGGTCAAGTTTGCGTGATATATCTTTTTTCTCTCTTTTTACTTTTAATTTACCTATGCATCATATTAGAAATGACTTTCTTGCAGAAAGCCGATAGTTCAGCAGCTAGACAGCCAATCTCTTTCTTTTAATTGGTGTATTTAGGCCATTTACATTTAGTGTAGTTATTGATATAGTAGGGCTTAAGTCTGCCATTTGAGTTTTTGTTTTCTGTTAGTTCTTTCTGGTCTTTTTTCCCTTTAGGTTTTCTTTTTTATTTTCTTGCCTTCCTGTGGGTTACTTGAACATTTTTTAGAATTTTATTTTCATTTATTTATAGTGTTCTTCAGTATAGATCTTTATACAGTAGTCCCCCTTATCTGCAGGGGATACATTCCAGGACTCCCAGTGGACGCCTGAAACTATGGATAGTTTGGAACCCAGTTGCTATCAATTGGAACATGTTTCTGTTCATGTCTTCCACCTACAAGTTTAATGCCTTTTTTATCTTAACTAAACACTTATCATTCACTGTGGCCCTAACTTTTACAGTTTGAAGTGGGACAGCAAAACTAGCACAAATTTATTTATCCTTCACAATTTCACAGATAGAAGATTTGTTCTTAATGTAGATCTTAGCAACTGCAGCATGTCATTTTTTCTTTCTTTAAGTTGATAACTTTCACATTTTCACTTAAAGGAAGTACTTTATAGCTTCTCTTCAGCATATCTGAATTTCCAGCACCACTACTCTTGCATTTAGGGGCCATTATTAAGTAAAATAAGGGTTACTTGAACACAAGCACTGCAATACCACAAGAGTCAATCTGATAAACGAGATGGCTACTAAATGAGTAACAGGTGAGTAGTGTGTACAGCATGGATACTCTGGAAAAAGGGATGATTCACATCAGGGCAGGACAGAGCAGGAAAGCACAAGATTTCATTACACTACTCAGAATGGCACTCAATTTAAAACTTATGAATTCTTTCTGGAATATTCCATTTCATAATTTCAGAACACAGTTGACTGCAGGTAACCAAAACTATGGAAAGCAAGACCATGGATAAGGGGGGACTACTAGCTTTTTAGAGGTTACTGTAGGTATTATATTATATGTTCACAACTTGCCAGAGGTGCTGGCATGATGTTTTACCCCATGAGGAAGCGTAGGAAACTTGCCTGCCTTTACCCTCCCATTTATATCTGTCTTGAGCATTTCCTCTACACACTTTAGAAGCACAGCACAGACGGGTATGATTTTTCCTTCAACTCTCAAACATGATTTAGAAAACTCAAGAAGAGAAGGAAAGTCTAGTGTATTTTTCCACATTTTTGCTTATCTTATTCTTTACTCCTTTCCTATTGTCCCAAGGGTTTTTCTTTTATTGTTTCTTTTCAGTTTAGAGAACTTCCTTTAACCACTTTTTTGGAGTAGGTCTGCTGATGACAAATTCTTTTAGTTTCCCTTCATCTGAGAATGTCTTGACTTTGCCTTTATTCCTCAATGATACTTCCTAAATACAGGATTACAGGTTGACAGTTCTTTCCTTTCAGCTTGAAAAAATGTGCCACTTTCTGTCCTCTGTGGTGTCTGGTCAGAAACCCACTGTCATTTGGATGTTTCCCCTGTAGGTGAAATGTCATTTCTCTCTGGCTGCTTTGACAATTATTTCTTTGTCTTTAACTTTCACCAATTTGACTGTGATGTATGCTGGGGTGGATTTGTTTGTTCTGTCCTGTTTGGGGTTTGCTCAACTTCTTGGATCTATAGACTTATGATTTTTGCCAAATTGAAGATGTTTTCATGATTTCTTCGAGTTTAACCTTAGGAAATTGCTCTGGGAGGCTGAGGCAGGAGGACCTCTTAAGGCCAGGAGTTCAAGACCAGCCTGGGCAACCTAGCAAGACCCATCTCTACAAAAAATTTTAAAAAGCAAGGCATGGTGGTACGTGCTTGTTAATCCCAGGTACTTGGTAGGGGAGACTGAGGTCGGAGGATCCCTTGAGCCCAGGAGTTTGAGGCTGCCATGAGGTATGATGACATCACTGCACTCCAGCGTGGGTGACAGAGCCAGACCCTGTCTCTTAAAAAAACAAAAAGGTAGGGCCGGGCACGGTGGCTCATGCCTGTAATCCTAGCACTCTGGGAGGCTGAGGCTGGAGGATTGCTTGAGCTCAGGAGTTCGAGACCAGCCTGAGCAGGAGCAAGACCCCATCTCTACTAAAAATAGAAAGAAATTACCCAAACAACTAAAAATAGAAAAAATTAGCCGGGCATGGTGGCGCGTGCCTGTAGTCCCAGCTACCTGGGAGGCTGAGGCAGGAGGATCGCTTGAGCCCAGGAGTTTGAGGTTGCTATGAGCTAGGCTGATGCCACGGCACTCTAGCTCAGGCAAGAGAGTGAGACTCTGTCTCAAAAAAAAAAAAAAAACAAAAAAAACCAAAGAGGCATCTAGGGCCATGTATTTCTCTCTAAGCACCACCTTAGCTATATTCCACAAATGTTGATATATTTCCAGATCGTTGGAGGGTTTTCTGGGGTTTTTGTTTGGCTGGTTTTGGTTTTTCTGCAGTGAACATTGAAGGCAAAATGAACATGAGATGAAGAGATGAAAATCTCAGTTCTTGAAAATTTGAGATTTGCCTCATGTCCATGTACTTCCTAGTACATTCTCCTCCATCATTTTACTTTCTTCATAATTCTTGCATGATTTTAGCAAATTCTTTACATTTGATCCTAGATTTTTGGTTCTTTTCAAGAGGAAGATTAATTCAGACTAGCCCTGTCAAGTAGAAATGTGTGTAAGCCACATGTGTAATTTCAATTTTTCTGGTAGCCACCTTTAAAAAGTAAAAACAAAACAAAACAAAGACAAGTGAAATAATATGTTTTATTTAACCCAGTCTATCAAAAATTTCAACATGTAATTAAGGAAAAAATAGAAATTCAATATTTTATACTCTTCCTACTAAGTCTGAATTTCGGCATGTGGCTTACACTTACAGAGCCACCTCAGTTGACATCAGCTGCGTTTCAGGGGCTCAGTGGCCACTGTGTGATGGGCACAGGTGCAGGCTGCCCTCTGGCCATCTCTCAGCCAGGCACTCTGTGTCCACTCTTGTCTGGGGCTGTTGGGGGATCTGAGACGCATGCAACGCCTGCAGTCCTGCCCCTATTCATGAACCTTGAGCCCTCGTGCACCCGGCTTGCTCACAGGGCCCCATGCAGACACACATGTTGGCAGCAGGTCTCTTCTTGTCTGGCATGGCTGTGGCCGTGTGTCTCCTGTCCCCTCTACCTGCCCAAACTACCCTTGCTCTCCAGGAGGCCCTGCCCGCCAGGTCCCTAAAGCAGGCACCTGTAGCCTGGCTCTGCCGTAGGACCACCATGTCTCTCCCAGCTGCAGGCTCCTTGAGGATGGGCCTCTGGGTTTCACGGCCCTGTGTCACTGGCCAGGCCTGGTGCAGAGGGGACTCAGCTCCATGTGGAAGGAAGGAATGAGTGAATGAGTGAGGTAGGGAGCACTGGCCTGAGGCTGCCTTCAGCTTGGGAGCCACAGTGGGCATGGTATGCAGGGCTCTGAGCAGACGCACAGCATGGTCCCCTACATGCTGACAAGGGTGGGCATGTGCTCCAACGAGGTCCTCCTGCCAGGCTCAGTCCTGGGTGCTGGGAGCAGGGCCGAGACCCCAGACTGAGGACAGAATTCCTGGCAGGGATGTTAGGGGGCCTGGGAAGAAGTGGTTTTAAGGCTGTTGACGCATATTTCCGTTGGGTTGTGCTAGTCCACACCCCACATGCAGGCAGCACTGTAGCCGCTCCGGCACCAGGGTGGTTTTGAGTTTGACTCTTGGTGGGTTTGGCAGGGAATTTGTCCTGGCTCACCTTGGGGCTGCCTGGTCCCATGAGAAGCAGGTGGAATGCCCCATGCAGCTGCCTCCTCTCCAAGTTGTGTCCACCTGAGCCAGCTGCAGAGGGGTGACAGGGGGGAAGGGGACACCCCAGAAAGGCCTCAGGCATGAGGTGGTCACACTGCAGGCCTGCAGAGTTGAGCCCAGGAAGGGGTGGGGAGGGCTGAGAAACACAGACCCCCAAGCACCCCATTTCCTGGGCCTTCTGGGGACCAGAAGAGGGTCCCACCGGGTCCTGGCAGAGGGTTGGTGTTTCCCTATGGGCTGAGTGGGCAAAGCTGAGCCTGCACCGTTGCCCAGAGCACCTGCCGGCTGGCGTTGCCCCACCCCCCATGGGTATAATTAGCGCCGTGACAGGTGCTGTGGATCCGGTGGCCAGCCCAGCCCTGGCCCAGTGTGGCCCGGCCTTGGCCGACCTACCCCATCCCCCGGACCAGCTCAAAGCCTCAAGCCCTACCCACCTCTCCCAGCGCTCCCTCCATGCCTGCCAGGATAGGCAGCCGGGGTCTGGCAGAGGCAGCAGGCAGGCAGAGCCCTGGGCAGTGGCCTAGGCCCAGGCTCTGGGAATGCCTGGGCTGGACCAGTCCCTGTCCTCAGTCCGTTCCCAGGGCCATGGATCACTGAGGGCATCTCTTGGGTGGGTGGAGATGTGGGGTCCCTGGTGGAGCCCCTGTGGCCTGGTGGTCTCAGCCTTCCAACAGGAAGTCTCCACCTGGCCCACCCAGCTGTAACCCCTTCTCTCCCCAGTGCAAGAAGAAGCACACACTACTGTGCCCTGACTTCGCCCGCAGGGGCACATGTCCCCGTGGTGCCCAGTGCCAGCTGCTCCACCGCAACCAGAAACGCCACGGCCAGCAGACAGCTGTACCCTGCACCCCAGAGCCCAGCAACGCCCCGCTCAGGAGCAGGGCCTCCACCGGTCACGGGCCCAGGTGACAGGGCAGTCTATGCTGTGTTTCTGAGCCTGGGGGTAGGCCCTCCCTGCCTTGGGGGACATTCAGGACCCTCTAGGATAAGCTCCCACCCCAGCTCTTTGGGGTTCAGGCCTGAAAAGGAATCTGGCTCAAGGTTGGAGACCAGGTGACCTTCAAAGATGCCCCCAGCCCAGGTCCCCAGTGCTGGACTAGAGGCATCCCTGGAAGAAGGTGGGGCCTTCTCAGAGAGGGGAAGGAGCCTAGCCTCTGGGTGAGGCAGGGGGTTCCCATGTGAGGCTCACCTGCTGTGTGGGCCTGGGAGCCCACAAAGAAGGGAAGCTGAGGCCCTGGGAGGTGTGGGCAGGGCTCCGGGCTCCCTTGACCCCAGCTCCTTAGGTGGGAGGCCTGTAACCAGCCTGTCCTCAGGCTGAGAGCCCAGCTTGGACCTAGAACCTCGAGTTTTGCCCCAGATGGTGATATCCGGTGGCTACTGGGGCAGGATGTGGCGGGGAGGGGCCAGGCATGGGACAGTGCCCTGCCTGAGCAGCCAGCTCCCCTCACACGTCTGCTCCCTTCCTTCTCTGCAGGAAGCCCTCAGCCCAGCAGCCCACCAGACAGACGCCCAGCTCCCCCCACTCCGTGGCTGCTGCCCTGGCCTCCCCACCCTCCTCCCCAGGGGTGTCCGCATCAGCCTCAGCCTCTCCCTTGTCATCAAAGGCCTCCCCCTCCCCCTCCCCCTCCTGCCCCTCCTCCTCGGACCAGGAGGAGCCATCTCTCCAGGAGGAGGCCCCCTCAGCAGTGGCGGTGACAGGCTCCAGCAGCCTCTGCAAGCTGCCTTCCTTCATCTCCCTGCAGTCCTCGCCGAGCCCAGGAGGCCAGACCAGGGCCAGGAACCCCAGGAACCCCCCGACTAAGGACTCAGGTAGGCAGCCCAGCCCGGCTCAGGCGCAGGGGTCATTTCAAATGCACACCTCAGACCCGTCTGGTCAGAGTCTCTGGGTGGGGCTCAGATGAGTGCAGCCGGCGCTGTGTGTGCACCCGCCGGCCCATGGGGCAGGGCCAGCCGAGGTCCGAGCCTTGCAGTGGCCGCCCAAGCAGACCACCCCAGCCGAGGGCTGATTTAATTAGAAAGCACCCATTTCTGTTAATTTGTTCTGGAAGATCACTGCACACTCCTGGAGAGAACAGATGTTCCCTCTCCCCTGATGAACATTTGGGGCTTGGTAAATGGCTCCACTCAGCCTTGTTTAGGAGAGGAAAGAGGATTTTATGGCTGCAAACGACCCTTTCTGTAAACATTTTACAGCTCTCCGCGCGTTTGAGTGACGATAAACCCCACGCAGCTCGGCGGGCTGCACATTTGCGACCATACGGCTATCATTTTATTGTCATATTTCACGGTCGTAACGTTAATGGAAGATGCTTGCTGCAGCCTTCCCTAACAGCTCCACTGAGCACGCTCAAACGCTTGCCTCGGAGGGGCCACCTCCTGCTTACAGCCTCCACGTGGAGGGCGCGAAGCCGTGGCCAGACCCCTGTCTCTTGGGACTGAGCAACTCCCTCTCTCTGAGGAGGCCTCTTGGGTGGGGAGAGCAGGTGGGGCCTGAGGCAGCTACTTCCCACCTGTTTTTTTTTTTAAATCAGGAACCTGGCAGCCAATTCCACAGCCAGAGGAGGCAGGCAAGGTGCTGAGCGGCCCTGTGTGCAGGTGCCCGAGGCCCAGGAAAGGCTCCAGAGGCCTCCTGTGGCCCTGCCAGGACTGGGAGCTGGAGAGACAGGTGGAGGTGGGCCTGGTACAGCCTCTAGACAGGGAGTGTGGCTGCACCTACTGAAGTGGCCACCGTAGGTGGAGGCTGACAGGGCAGAGGCCAGTGCAATCTGTAGGCCTGGGCCTCTGCTAGACCTGAGCCCCAGCCCTGAGTAAGTGAACAGCGTCAGCAGCCCTGAAGAGGGGCCACTGTAGGAGAGGTGGGGTCGCAGGGGGCATATGGACAGTGCCGTGCCATGGGCAGCCACACAAAGTCACGTGTGGTCAGTGTGATGTGGGGTGCCCATGAGGGTGGCCTGGAGCATTCATGGGCAGGGAGTGAGGTGCTGGCACCCAACCAGTGTGCACTCCCCAGGCAGGAGCCCCGGACAGGATCCTCTCCCTCTCACCTCTCCTGCTTCCAGGCAGGCCCTGCCAGCCTCACGCTGCATGGGGGTCTCTGCACAGCTGCTGCCCCCGCACAGCTGCTCACACGCACCCCAGCTTTTCGTGTTGAAGGCGCAGCATGGTGCAGCACGGCCACCTTGTGTGCAGCTGGCAGCCTTGCTCCCAGGCGTGAGCGTGCGGTGTGTCTGCATGCCTGTGCGCACCTGGTATCTATAGCTCAGCCTGCCGACTGTTGTGGCTCCCACCGGGGACTCTGCCCCCAGCCCGCCCAGCTGCTACTCAGTCCCCTGCCCCTCAACCCCGAGATCCAAGCCTACCATGGCTAGGCAGCACAGAGGCCAGAAGCTGACAGCCTGTCAGGAGCTGCTCTCCCCTCTTTCTGACGCATGGATGTCTTTGCAGCCCACTGTGCAGGCCTGGGCTGACGGAGTCTTCCCATCCTGAGCCCCAGACCAACTTTGGGGTGGGGAGGCTCCTCTGGGCTGAGGTCACCTGGCAGCTGACTTTCGCCCTCTCTGTGCAGGGAAGCCTCTGCACATCAAACCGCGTCTGTGAGGGCCCCGGGAACCAGCCACACCTACCTCAGACCCTCGTCCTCGGAAAGGAAGGAAGCTCTGCCCACCACTCTGCCCCAGAGGAGGGGCCACCTGCCACCTAGCCTGCCCAGGGCCACAGGGGCACTGCTCTGCCCGCTTGGCTCTCAGCCTTTCGTGACCAGTGTGTTCCCGGGGCCTTGTGCTTCCCCCTTGGGCTGGGCGGCTGTCCAGCCACCCCTGCACCCCTCTCCTCCCTGCCCCTGGGCCCTCGGGCTCCCACCCAGGACCTGCCCCCATTCCCCACCCCTCAGGGTGCCTGGCAGGGCTCACCCCCAGGCCTGCCCCCCGCTGTGGGTATGGTGGTGGCTGTGTGATACATCTCCCTTAGTCCTCTCCACCCAGGACTTCTGCCCAGGGAAGTGGCCACCAGCCAGGCCTCCCTGGTGGGCTTTTTATATTAAGCAATAAAGGTTCTGTCCTGTGTCTGATTATCCTGTCCTGACCACCACACTGGGCCCTGGACCTAAATGGGGCCCTGGACCTAAACGGGAGATGGCTGGGCAGAAGGCACAGCCCCTCTGGGCAGGAGTATCAGGCCCCATTTTCCTGCCTCCCCGAGATGGTTTAGAAGGTCCGAGGTAGCCTCTCCCCATGGCTGAGCCAGCATGACCTGGGGTGGGGGAAAGCGTGAGAGGGGGCACTCTGTGGACACGGATGCCACACGTTGGGGCTAGGGCAAGATGGCAGCAAGCCAGAGCCAGCTTGAAGGAGGGGGCCGCACATCCAGGCTCACAGCTTCCCCCATAAGGTTGCCCGGTCCCAGATGGCCCAGCTGGGAGGCCTGGCTGAGGATCGTGTTGGTTGGCAAGGCCTGGAGAGGCACAGGGTCACTCAGGGGGTCCACCTTCTCCATCCCCCTCACCTCCAGAGAAATGAGGGGTGGCCCCTGGGTGGAGTGAGCCAGCACTCCTTCTGGGGCCTCCCTGCACCTCCATCTTTGTGTCAGTCATTCCTGCCTGTGCTGCCATGTAACAAGCTGCTCGTCCTCTGCCGGCTTGTTCTGGGCCCAGGGTGAAGGGGCAGTGCTGGCCAGAGCACCACCTAGTACATGTTCAGTTCAGGCCTTTGCACACCCCATGTCCCAAAGCAAGTCCCATGACCTGAGCCACACCCAGACGGAGGGATGCCCTGCCCTGCACAAGGCCCCAGCCAGCTTGGGTTTAGGGTCCAGCCCTCCATCCCAGGAGAGGAGCCTGATCCACAGGAGGGACGTCCTGGGCAGACCCTCAGGCCTTGGTGGTTTGTGGTCATTTCCACAGTGATCATCCCTGTTACCATTGCCCTGGGGCCCTGGGGCCCAGTGTGTGACCCCTGCTGCAGCCGGCTTGGTAAGGTGATGGATTTTGGAAGTTGGACCTGGCTGGAACAAAAGCCCCACCCCAACCCCATCAACAGAATCGGGGTGACCCATCATGGATTGGAGTGACCCCTGCGGCCAGGCCTCTCGGGGGGCAGCTCGCATCTGCTGGGCCTGTCCCCTGGCCTGCACTGGCTGGGCACACCTGGGGCCAGATGTTTGCAAGGCCTCGCGTTCTGGCTCAGCCATCCCCTCGGGGACCTGGACACCTTGCTGGGGGCCTCTCTGTGCCAGCCATGGTGTGGTCCCTTGGCTGCCCCTCAGCCCCACCTCCTCCTCCCTCCAGGAGAGCCGCCCAAAGGGGGCCGTGGGTCCTGCGGTCATGGAGGGGGGCTACGGAAACGGGCTGCAGCCTGCAATGCAGACGTCCCCGAGCTGAGGCCAGCTATCTATGGACGGGCCGCTGGTGCCACTTCTCCCTGTGGCCATTGGTCCCTCACAGGCACAGCCTTCCGGGCCACTTCAGGCTCTTACCTCCCCTGGGGTCCCAGGATGTCCCCGCCAGGCCCTCCACAAAGGGCTAGGGGATAAATTCTCCTTCCTCCTTTTGATCCCACTGGCCTCTCACCTCTCATTTCACCTCCTGGTCTCCCTCCATGGTAAATGAGGGGACACGCCCACACCTCAGGCCAGGCTCTCTGGGAACCCAGGCTGCGAGGGTGGGCAGTGGTGGACTGGCCAGCTGGCTTCACCCATGGCTGGACTGCCCTCAGCCACCCTGGTGCTGACACACAGCACCTGAAATGTCCACAGTGGGTGGGGGGCCAATGAGCAGGGTTCTGTTCTTTTGACCCCACCCTCACAGGGGAGACAGTTCTGCCCCCAGCCCCACGGCTTGCTTGACAGCCAAACACAGCCCAGCTGGCCCCAGACACTGCTCGGGGGCATAGGGCATGTGACCGGATCCTGAGACCAGGCCCCACCATCCCCCAATGCAGCAGCTGGCCAGAAGGCTCAGGAAGGGCTGGGCATTGCCCTCTAAGAGGCCGCCATGCAGCCCTGGGCTCTGCCTGGCGTGGTACCTGGCACCATCTGAGCTGAGTGCACCCACAGCCACTCCAGGCTCCTCAGGCCAAGGGAACACAGGCAGCAGACAGGTGACTGCTCTGCCAAGGAAACTGACGGAGGTCCCTGCAGTGACCATGAGCCAACCCGAAGAGCAATCTGGAGCCAACGCAGACCCTTGGGCATGAAGGTGAGCCAGCCCCAGGCATCAGCCCAGACCTGGGGGTGGCAAGTTTCAGGCAGGCCTGGAGCTGCTCCCTTAGGCCTCTCTCATCTTGGGTCTCTCTAGAGAGCATGGCTGCCCCCAGCCCTCCCCTCTCAGGGCAGGACATGTGCACATCTTGGTACCTCGGCTCAGGGGAGACACTGGAGACCTGCTGGCACCCACACAAAGCTTTGGTGGGGAGGGAGCCCCTTCCACCCTCCCATGGGCTGCCCTTATGGAACAGGTTGTGTGGCTCCTCAGATGATAGCTCAAGGTCAGGCAGTGGCTTGTGCCTCACAGGAGGACGACCAAGACAAAGGTGGTGACATGAGTCACATGGGCTTCCCTTGCTGGGTGCTCAGAACAGGGCCGGCCCCCAAGGAGGAAGATCTGAGCTGATACCGCAAGTCCACACAAACAGCAAGTGGTGTGGGCTGTGGACCAGCTGGACGGAGGCCTGGCAGCAGGGATGCGTGACACCCTTCACAGCCCCTCCATCCTCAGAGCCCTGGCAGGGCATGGCCAGGTCCCAAGCTCTGAACTGACAAGTCTCTGCTGTTCAGAGGCTGGGAGCTGTTGCCTCACCCAAGGGAGTCATGACAGCCACAGAAGGGGTGCCCTGGGCAAAGTCGGGGGCCACTGAGGAGGGTGGATGGGCCTGGGGGGCACGAAACGATGATTCTAGGTGAGAGTCTGTGCCCCTGGGTGCTGGGAGGAGGTACAGGCTGGGGAGGGGGTGTGGGTGGGCAACAGGATACCTGGACCTCTGGGCTAGGAGGCAACAGAAAGGAGAGTGTCCTGGCAGGTCAGCAGGGAGCCTGCCACCTTTCTAGTGCGGGCCCTGCTCCCCATCCTGCCTCTGACTCACTAACACCACTAACACCATGTCGTGTCACTCAGTGCCCAGCAGAACGGGAGCTCCAGCAGAGCAGGAGCTTGTGTGTTCATGGCTGAGTGTGCACCCCCAGTAGTGTCTGGCATACAGCAGGTGCTCCATAAGTGCTGGGGAGGAGGACAGAGGACAAGGAGCACAAGGAAGGCTCAGAGCAGCAGACTGGCTGAGAACTCACTCCCTGGAGTCCTGGGCTTTGGTTTGGTTTTTGCTTTTTAAATGCAAATGAAACCCCGCTTGGGGAAGGGGCTGCCCCTGTGGTGGGAGGCGGGGAGGAAAGGTGCTTCAGCGGGGTTCCACCTGGGCCCAGTGGCCCCCCAGCCCAGAAAACACGAGCCTCTGCCTGTGGGATGGAAGTTTTCCGTTCCCGTGATAACTTCCACCCAGCAAACCCTGGCCCACCACCCAAGCTCAGTGGCCACTTTCATGCTGCAATAAATACGACGAAAGTGACACGTCCAGATTTCGCACGATTTTGCTCAGTACAGAGCACTTACTGATGACACTAACAGTAAGATTCAGAGGGCCACAGTGCGGTGGGCTGCAGACAGCCCAGCCCCGCCTGGCATGCCTCACTCTAGGCACCCTTCTGGGACCATCCCCTGCCCCCACCCTGTGCCTTTCCGAGCTGGGGAACCAACTCCCCCGCAAGGAAAAACGCGCTGAGCTGAGGGCTGGTGGGGGGGCACTGCAACCTCCCTGTCCTTCCTCACATCAGACAGCTTCCCTCCACCAGCCACCCTGGAGGGCACCACCCTCACCCCTGCCAACAGGGGCTTCCATGCCAGCCAGCCTCCCACCTGCCACAGACTTATGTGGGGACCGGTCCAAGGTGGCTTCGTGGCCCCACCTTCTGATGTTCATGCCATGCGTGACGCTTTGCAACTTCCTCCCTACCGACAGTCCAACAGTCCACCAGTCCACAGAAGGCAACAGAAGTGACAGGACCCCTGCTGTGACCTGAGATTCCCCAAAGCCTCTGCTTGCTGGCCTGAGGGGCCAGAGCCAGGGCTGGGGACCCCATGTAGAGAGAGGCCCAGGGTGGCCTCCAGCCTCCAGCCAGCAAGAGGCCAGACACTCGGTTCTACAGATCCAGGGAAATAATTCTGCTGACACCCTGACGGTGCTTAGAAGCAGATCTTTCCCCCTGCCAGACCTTCCCTGCCCCAATGTGGCTGCAGCCACCTGGGAGGCCCTGAGTAGGGGCACCAGCTAGGACCTGCCCAGGCTCCTGACCCTCAGAAACTGTGTGACAAGAAATATGTGTTGTTTTAAGTTGCTAAGCTCGTGGTAATTTGACACAGCAGTAGGAAATGAATACACTATCATTATTTTTATGGCTTATTTTCTGTCCTCTCATGCCCACTCTGGCAGGCTGTATTTTCCACAAATGCTACAGCAGTGTGTCCAGCCCACATGCTCTTCCTCAGCACCACCTGCACCAGGTTATGTCTTTGCCCCTGCCCTGGAGGGTGCAGCACGGTGGGGTAGTTTCTGATGCACATCTAAGTCTGCCTCCTTCTCGAGGCTCACACAGGGAACCAGCCGCCATGCTGTGAGGAAGCCCAGCCAGCCACAAGAGGTAACCGAGGCATCCATGTAGAGATGCCACAGGCTGCTGTTCCAGCCAACAGCTGCCACCGTCTGTCAGCCCTGGGTGTAAAAATGCTGCCTGATGGTGTCATCAGTCAGCTGTCCCATCACCCAGCCTCCAGGTCCTCCCAGTGTTGGGACAGAGACAGTTGTGCCCACACTCCCAGGACAAATCTCCGCCTACCAAACCTATGGCCAAGATGATATGCTGTATTGTGCCATCAGCCTTCAAGGGGCTTCTCAACAAGGTGTCCCTGGTGACCTCTCTGATGGAATGTACCCCTAGGGCAGGAAGCCTGGCATACAGTAGGTGCTCAGTAAGGATTTGTGGGGTGCATTTAATAACCAAGCCACACAGGCAGTCCCTGTGGAATTCTGTGAGGACAGAATGCTGATAGCTTGGAGGGTTTGAGAAGCCCTAGGAGTGGGGGTGCCCTGGGCAGCATGGAACTGGCTGTTCCAGGAACTGAGGGAACAGCCTTGCACTGGTGGATTCTGGGGGGCTGTCCTGGCCTGGTGGTGACTGAGTACCAGGAGGGCACCGGGTAGGCTTGGGGTGAGCCAGTCACAGGTGATTTTTGAGACCACCCAGCTTTTACTACCTTCTTAGACCTCTCAGGACTAGGTAAGGTGCTTGGGTTTCCTGTGGGCGCTGGGTTTTGTGCCACTTAGCCCAAGCATGACCATAGGATCAGCGTCCCTCGGCCTGAAGTCAGGAGCTGTGGCCCCTGAGGGGTTCCCATCTGTAACAGCCTGGGGTCAGGCTCCTCTTTCATTCACACAAGATTCCCCAGCACCCTCCTGGGCTTGTGACTAAACCCCCTCCACTGGCCACTTGGCCTGGCTGAAGCCACAGTGCAAGGAGGCAGAGGCCAGGTGGGGTGGTGGGGCAGCCCCGTGCAAGCTCACCCTCCTTCCTCTTCAACTCCTTTCCAGTGCGCCCAGGAGCCACCAGGATGAGGTGCCCAGAAATGCTGCTGAGCTTTTGGAGGGGCAGTGTCAGGATCCCCTGGCTGGCACCTCTTGCTTGAGCTGCAGGCAGGCTGACGTACCACCGGCTCACACCACGTAGCACTGTCCTCTGATCTGCGGGCCTCCCTTTGAACACAGGGTGCTATAGGGGAAATCCCACACCCCTGGCTGTCTGACAACCCATGTGGTCTCAAGTCCAAGCACCTGATGTGGCCTTAGCTCTGACACATGCTGAGGCTGTCATTTTTCTGAGCCTCCATTTCCTCATCTGTAGAATGGACAGGGTGATACTGGGAGGGTGGTTATAAGGCCACTGCCTAGAAAGCAGGCTGCCGCATTGAGTCCTGACATCTGTTCAGAAGAAGAGAGGATAGAGTAGAGGGGGCCCTGCCTCACAGGGAGGAAGGCCTGGCCTTCCCAAATCCCCAGGCCCAGCCACACCAGAGGAGTGGGAAGGTATAGGAGAAGGGGCAAGGGAGCCCCATGACATCTGAGGAAGTAGGGTGTTCACTCCTAATTTATGACATTTTTCTTATTATAAATTAATAGACATTGGTAGAGGGAATGAGGCAGGAGCCCTGGTGAATAAAATCCCCCAGCACCACGACTAAGTCACGCCTGGTGACTTCCTATCATTCCCTTCCAGTCTGTTTTTCCCCTGCATAGGTGGTTATATTTAAAACTTTGTTTTCTTTTAGGGGTGGGGTCTGGCTCTGTTGCCCAGCCTGGAGTGCAGTGGCATGATCACAGCTCACTGCAGCCTTGAACTCCTGGGCTCCAGGGATCCTCCTATCTTGGTCCCCCAAAGTGCTGGGACTACAGGTGCATGCCACCACACTCAGCCCTTAAGACTTCTCTTTTTAATTGTCAAAGTCATATGGCAGCAATACAAAGAATTTAGAGAGAAAA
The DNA here is from genome assembly GCF_020740605.2 of Lemur catta. NCBI lineage: Eukaryota > Metazoa > Chordata > Mammalia > Primates > Lemuridae > Lemur > Lemur catta. The sequence continues at coordinate 23,738,326 of NC_059136.1, forward strand.
AAAAAAAACCGGCTCCGGGTGATCGTGCAGCTGTATCCCTTGCGTGCCCCTCCATTACCCTCCTTGCTAGAGTCAGAGACCTGGGGTCATAGGTCCCACGGCCCCACCATCACCTTCCTTTTCCCAATGTACCCAGTGCTGGCCCCGAGGTTTCCCCTATGCACAGGAAGCGTCTCCCAGCTGGGGTGAGGCCCTGCAGGTGGAAATCCCTGGCTCCCATCTCCGTCAGTGGCAATCCCACTCCTGGCCCAGCAAGGCGCCTCGAGACCCGCCCAGCAGCCGAAAGTGGGCTGTGGGCAGCTGGGGGTCCGAGATTCCTAGTGCCATGGGGGGCCTGGCAGTGCGCCGGCCCACGCCCCTCACGCCACCCGCTCCCGTCCTCCCGCGACCCCCCACCCCCGCTTCCCGCGCCCCCTCTGCACCCGCGCCGCGCGTTCTTAGCGCCTGGCCGTCCAGCGGTGGATCCCGCCGCCTTGAGGTGCCAGCAACTTTGTTGACTAAATTCCTGAACCCGCCTGAACCGCGGGGCTAAAAATAACCGGTGCTCTGCGTTCAGCGCTAGCTCGGTCGGGCTGCGCGGTGTCACTCGTGTCAGGATGCCCGGAATGTCCCCCCTCTGCTTCCGTGGACTCTGCGGCCGCCCCGTCGCGGACGTAAGGCCCCGGGAGCCGCAGCCAGGCCCAGCGCCCCACGCCCCCCGCACGCCCTCTGCCCGTGCAGTCCCGGGCGGTGGCCAGCAGAGGGCCCTGCCCCCTACTCTCGCCGGCGGCCGATCCCCACCCCTTCCCACAGCTGTTTCCCACAGGAGATTGACAGCTGGGCTCTGGGTTGCCATGGGGATAGGCAAATGAGGACGGCGGGGCTGTGGCTCCGATTGGCCCGGGAGCGCGCGCCCCTCCCGGGAAGGCGGGCCCGGGCTCCCGTCTCTATAAAGGGGCGCGCGCAGCCGGGCGCTCAGCCGTGGGAGGCGGGGCCGGCCGGCGGCGCGGGCGGGGTGCGGGAGCCGGGGGAGGGGCAGCCCGAGGCGGCGTACGCACCGCTACCCTCCCCGGCGCCAGGCCGCGGGGAGGAGAAGGAGGCGCGGGTCCCGGGCCGCCCGACAAACCCGGCTGGCTGCGTCCCCAGCGCGCCGCCCCGGAGTTGGCTGCGCGAAACTTTTCCCTGCGTCTCTCGGAGCCGACGCCCCCCGCGCCCGCCCAGACAGCCGCCCGTGAGGAGCAAGGGGGGGGGAGAGGCCGGCGGCTCCCCCCCCGTCCGCGGCCCGTGGGGGCGCGGCCGGGCCGGGCGGCAGGGCTAGGGCCCCGGGCGATGGCCGCGGAGCTGGCGATGGGCGCCGAGCTGCCCAGCAGCCCGCTGGCCATCGAGTACGTCAACGACTTCGACCTGATGAAGTTCGAGGTGAAGAAGGAGCCGCCCGAGGCCGAGCGCTTCTGCCACCGCTTGCCGCCCGGCTCGCTATCCTCGACGCCGCTCAGCACGCCGTGCTCCTCCGTGCCCTCCTCGCCCAGCTTCTGCGCGCCCAGCCCGGGCACCGGCGGCAGCGGCGGCGCGGCTCAGACCGGGGGCACCCCCGGGCCGCCGAGCGGGGGCCCCGGCGCCGTCGGGGCCACCTCGGGGAAGCCGGCACTGGAGGATCTATACTGGATGAGCGGCTACCAGCACCACCTCAACCCCGAGGCGCTCAACCTGACGCCTGAGGACGCCGTGGAGGCGCTCATTGGCAGCGGCCACCACGCCGGGCACCACGGTGCGCACCACCCAGCGGCTGCCGCGGCCTACGAAGCCTTCCGGGGCCAAGGCTTTGCGGGCGGCGGCGGCGCGGACGACATGGGCGCCGGCCACCACCACGGCGCCCACCACACTGCCCATCACCACCACGCCGCCCACCACCATCACCACCACCACCACCACGGCGGCGCGGGCCACGGCGGCGGCGGCGTGGGCCACCACGTGCGCCTGGAGGAGCGCTTCTCCGACGACCAGCTGGTGTCCATGTCGGTGCGGGAGCTGAACCGGCAGCTCCGCGGCTTCAGCAAGGAGGAGGTCATCCGACTGAAGCAGAAGCGGCGCACGCTCAAGAACCGCGGCTACGCGCAGTCCTGCCGCTTCAAGCGGGTGCAGCAGCGGCACATTCTGGAGAGCGAGAAGTGCCAACTCCAGAGCCAGGTGGAGCAGCTGAAGCTGGAGGTGGGGCGCCTAGCCAAGGAGCGGGACCTGTACAAGGAGAAATACGAGAAGCTGGCGGGCCGGGGCGGTCCCGGGGCCGCGGGCGGGGCCGGCTTCCCGCGGGAGCCTTCGCCGCCGCAGGCCGGCCCTGGCGGGGCCAAGGGCGCGCCCGACTTCTTCCTGTGAGCGCCGGACCCCGAACCCGCGCCGTCGCCCGGGACAAGTTCGGGCCGCCCGGAGCCTCGCTCGGACTCCGAGGCCCAGGCCGTGGACGCAAGGCCCAAGTCTGCAGGCCTGGACTGGGGGCGCTTCCCGCGGCGCGGCCACTTGCCCCCATCCCGGTTCCCGCGCACCTTGTCAGTCGCCGTCCTGATGTCGCTGCGATTTCTCTGCGCGCCGAGAACGGCGACTTCCAAGGAAACTTGAGCCGGGTCTAACTTACTCCAGAGCGTCCACTTGTACATATGTCAAACATGTTCTCCGTCCGGCCTCCGCCCCTGCCCGGGATAGAGGCGAGAGCGGTCGCGCTGCCGTCCCTCGCACGCCTCGGCCTGCCCCGCCCTTCCCTTCGTTTTCTTTCTTTCTTTCTGCCTCCCTCTCCCTGTTGGTTTTTTTTTCCTCCTCTCTCCCTTTTTAAAGCGATCTTATTTGCGAAGTATTTCTATTTATTTTGCTTGGTAATTAGAAAAGAAAACCTTGGAGGGAGCCTCCTTCCTTGCCCAGCCGGGTCCGCCCTCGGACGGCGAGTCCAGCATGTGTCGCTCGCTCGGAGCGCCCGGCCCTGCCTGCCCTCTGCCCGCTTGCCCCCCGCCCCGCTCCCGGCGTTCCCTGGAGATTGAAGCCGGCACGTCGTCTGTGCTCGTCCAGCCTGCTGCCATGCTGTACCCGACTACTCGACGGGGGGAGGGGGGTCGCCGTGCTCAGCCGGGTGGGGGCTGGCCCGGATTCCCGTGCTGCTGTTTCTCTATGCACCAGAACGTATCTATGACTCCTGGGGAAATATATCTTATTTTAACCTTCAAGAGAAGTGAAAGAAAAAAGTAATGCACAGTATTTCTAGCAAAATTTTTTTTTAAAATTAGGAGGCTTCAGCCTGAACCTCCTGGCATGGAGCGGGTGAAAAGTGTTTTTATTTTAATTTAAATTGTATTTCGTTTTGTTTGTGAATATTTTGTTTTAAAGCTTGATCGCTTTTGGACTTTCCGCTTTTTGGACTATCCCGGAGCGAGGGCAAGGAAGCAGGAGCTTCCAGCCTTCTATGCAGGGCCAGGCCCTGCACTGGATCGGACTGGGGATCCGCTGGTTTTCCAGGGCCCTGAGGGGCCGGCACTGGGACTCCAGCGGGTCCTGCCCAGCGCTCAGAGCAGAAGACACACCAGCTCAGCTCGCTGAAAGTTTTGTTGCGTTGTTGGTTTTTGTTGTGTTCTTTTTCATTTGCTACGAAACTGAGAAAAGGAAAAAAATACATAAACAAAATAAATACGTTTGGATCCAAAAGTCACTGGAGCCTGGCTGGTTTGTCTGGTGGCTTTCAATGTTGCCATGTTTCTCCCCGAATAGCAAGAAAAGGGGGTCCCAGAATTGGGTTTGCCTTAGCTCTGGGTGGTTGGGCCTGGGCAGGACTGGGGAGAAACTGCGGTGGCAGCTGTTCAGCTTTCCACTGGCTCTGCACCCACCAGCCCCGTGTCCCTTGGGGCTTCCCCTTAGGGAAGAGGCCAGTAAGCCAGTAGCAAGAGCCACCAAGCAGGCTGGGATGCAGGGCATGGGGCATCCTTTGTGGTGACCCAAGTGCAGAACTGCTGCATCCTGGTGGCAAGAACTATCCCCAGTCCTTCTGTGCCCACTGGCCTCCCAACTGCAGGTGCAGCTTGGCCTCCGTCGTCTGAATGGCTGAGACATGGACTGGGGATGGCAGGATGAGCCAACACCCCTAGAAATGTCCCCCTGTGGGGGCCCAGGGCAGCTGTGGGGCTTGTAGTGGAGGAGTCCGCTGTGGGAAGGGAGCCAGATGAGGGCCGGCTGTGCTTTGCAAATTTGGAGAGTGTGCCGGTGCCTGCGGGGCTTCCCAAATGCCCCCTCTACAGGGAGGGTCTCGGAATGGGCAGGCAGCGGCCGTGGAGTTGCCTGAGTTAGTTTTATCGGTTTTTTTTTTTTTTTTTTGAGACAGGATCTCACTCTGTCTCAGGGCTGGAGTACAGTGTCGCGATCATAGCTCACTGCAGCCTCCAACTCCTAGGCTCAAGGGATCTTCCTGCCTCAGCCTCCCGAGTGGCTGGGACTACAGGTGTGTGCACCACCATGCTTGGCTAATTTTTCTATGTTTTGTAGAGACGGTGTCTAGTTCTTCCTCAGACTGGTCTGTCTTATTGTCTTAATTGGAGACCCAGAGAAAAGACAAGTCCTGTCTCAGTCCCTGCTGCTGCCTCCCACTCTCCTTTAAGCTAAGACTTGTAGCATGAAATTTGGGTCTGGGAGTGGGGGTCGAGCAAAATCCCAAGAGGGGAGCCTGGCTGTGCATGTGTCTCTTGGGGAGAAAACACTGGTGGGGTGAGAAGGAATGGGGGGATTGGGTTAAAGGGACTAGTTTGGAGAGGGCTGTGGTTTGATGGGAGCCACTCCCGGAGGGATAAGCAGGTTCCAGCCAACCTCGGAATAGCTCAGGCATGAGGGTCACCTGGTGTGGTTCACAGGGGCCCTTTCTCCCCAGGGAGAGGCCAAGACCCATGGGCACATTCACCGTGCACGGACTGGGGCTGCTGGCTCGCTTGTGGAAGGTCGAAGTTGTAGTCAAGAGCAGAGGACACCGGACACCTTAGTGCTCCCTGCCACCACCCTGAGGAGCCATTGGCACAGAGTTTCCTCCCGGCTGACCTCTGGGGAGGAGTGGCAGACGGGGGGCTGCACTCGCCCGCCCTGACCTACCCAGGCCCGCAGAGCCCCACACTCAGGGGCTTGACTGGCCTTGTGGAACTTACTGGGTTGGGGGCTCAGGAAAGCTGCACCTCCACAACACCAGCATCCCGTCTACAGCGATCTTGGTTTTCTCAGAAGCTGGGTGAGAGCTGTGGGCCCCAGGCGGCAGTGCCTGGGTTTGATTCGCTTTCCTTTTCCATTTCCCTCCCTCCTCCTCTCTTCCTCTCTCTCATCTTCCCCAGCCAAACCAAGGTGGAGCCAACAAATGGATGAATAAGGACATGGCCAGCGCGGAAATCACTGGGGCAGGAGGAGTGCTTATTCTTGCATTCAGAGACAGATCTTTTCTAAAAACTGTTTTGTGGGTATGAACCCCTGCAGGAAGACAGCCTGTGTGGAAAGCATCTTTGGCCCTGGTCTCTGGCACCCGACGCCGTGGGGAGGGCAGCGCCAGGCCTGCTCCCCCATCCCCGCATGGGCCTCCATACGGACAGTGTCCATTTGGGAGGGCTGCTGCGGCCAGGCCTGGCTGGGGACGTGGGGTGGGGGACAGGTGAGGGCTTCAGGCAGCAATGGGCAGAGAGCTGCTCTGCATCCCCTGGCTAGGGAAGATCCGTGGGCTGGTTAGGACTGTGGGGCTGGAGGCCTTAGCGCTTGCCTCACTGGGCCAGGGGCCCCAGGGCTGGCTGTCCTGGGGAAGGCTGCCGAGCTGCGGTGTATGCAAATGCAAATGGACGCTCATCCTGTGCCTGTGCCTATCCCTGTAGGTGTGCGGGACAGCACCAAGGTACCCGGACTGGCTGGAGCCACATGGACAGCAGGTCTGAGGGGAGCGGGAAGGTGGCTGGACCACCTCCCCACCCCTCCTTGTCCCAAGAGGGCAGTGAGAGCACCTGGCCTGGGTGTCCCCTGCCTCAGCACCTGGACCCAGAGCAGGCAAGGTTCCCGTCTGCTGGGAGCCCTTCTCTGCCTCCTGCAGGAGGCTGCCTGGGCCCCAGGGCAGGGCCCTCCCCCACCTGCCTCCTGGGGGTTCCCAGTAGGGACTAAAATGACTAAACTGACAGTCCTGGGTCTGGAGCTCTGAGGGAGACAAGAAAACCAACTTGAGTGGGTCCTTGGTGGGAAGGCCCTCGGGGAGAGGAGGAGGTTGGGGTTTGGGTGACTGGGTGGACAGGAATGCCTCTCTGAGCGCAGGTGGGGCAGCCCGGGGTGGGGGACCTCATGTTCCCAGGTGAGCTGGGGGTGTGGCCCCAGGAGGCCCCTACCTCCCACCAGCTGTGGGCGGCGACCTGTTCGCAGATGCAGAAGGGAGGGAGAGGCTAAAGGGGCATGCGGCCCCGTGCCCGGGTGGGCCTAAGGGAGGACAGGGACAGCACAGCTCCCCACACACACACTCAAAACGCACATGTCGGACACGTGTGCATGCTGCACACTGGACTCACATTGCCGGATGGGGGTCGGCCCCCACACCTTCACCACAGCAGGGCTGGGCTGCGGGTGCTTGCACAGGGTGTGCCTGCTGTTGCCTCCTTCCACTGGAATTAATTCCCAGGTGGTGGCCGACCAGCCCCAGCTCCCAGCCCTGGAAAGCTGCCCACGTTGAGTCCACCCTACCCCAGAACCCCCTACCTGCTCCACGCCTACCTAGGGCTCCTCCAGGTCTACAGGCCCCCCTCCCTCCAAAAAAATGGCACAGCTGCCCAGCCAGCTCCCTTGTCCTCATCGGGTTAAGGACTCCAGGAAAAAGCTCTGAAAACCTGGGTCCGGGTGACCAGCTGTCCTAGGGAAGCCCTGCCCCACCTTTCCCTGCTGCTGGCCCTTGGCAGCCTTTAGGGCTGCTCCGTGTGTGGGGGCAGGCAGGGGGAGGAACCCACACTTCTGTCTGCAGCCTGCAGCCCCTCAATCTGTTGCCTTCCTCCTCCACCTCCCGCCCTTAGCACTACACAGCATGGCTGTGGCAGGGCCCCTCCTGCCTCCTGTTCATAGCTGCCTCTGAGGTTGGGGCCAGGGCAAGGCTGAGGTGTCCTCCTCCCCGGCTCCCCCAGGAGGATGGGCACGCTGCCGCAGGTGTGCACATACAGTATCAACCCGGCACTCGCATGCACGCAGACGGCCAAATGCATGGGTGCAGGCACACACATGCACAGATGCCACCACCCAGACACACAGAGGGCCAGCCCCCAGCAAGCACGCAGACCCACATACATGACAGCAGACATATGCCTGTGGACCCCACACACGTGGCCCTGTATAACATAGATGCATGGGGACCTCCACACACACTCAGATCCCATGGGTTTTGTCTATGCCAGTCCTGTCCATGTAACCACTCCAGTGAAGTGCCACCCTCAACCCCCTGCCCAGGCTGAGGGGCCAGAGGCTGAGGGTTCTGAGCTGGACTGCAGCCCTGCCCCCGCCACTCTGGTCTCTCCTTGCCACCTCTCTCCCAGCCTCAGTCCTTGGTCCTCGCTGTCACCAGGATGGAGGCCTCATTCCCCTCTGCAGGCTCAGAGTGCAGGCCCTTCCCAAGGCCATGCCCTCTTCCAGGGACGACGTGGGGTACAAGGCCAGACCCCCGCCTCAGGTGGAACCATCACCAACCAGTCCAGACAATCGTGCTGGGGCCGGGGATCCTGCTACAGCAGCTCCTTTGCTCAGCAGGGACCTGGGACAGTCCCAGGCAGTCTCACCAACATCTGGGCCTGGGACCAGGGCTGTGTGATCTGCCAAGGGATAAGGCCGGGAGCCTGGGGACCCCACACCCCACCCTGGGCCCCAAAGGAGGCTGAAGCCATCAAGGTGGCCTGGGTCTCCTCACCTGCTAGCTGCTTAGAAGTAGACGAGTTGGAGTTTTGACTGGGCCATGGAGGTGACAGGCTGACATTTGGAGGACAGGGAAGGGCCACCATCCTGTGGGGTCCACAGCTCTCCCCTTGCCCAGCCCCCACCCCTCTCTCTGATTGCAGGACCAGCCCTGCCTCCCCCATCCCAGGGCCCGATGCCTGGTCAGCAATTCCAGTCAGAGTTGGCCACAGGCCAGGGAAGGTACAGGGAATGGGACTAGAGTGCCCCAGGTGGGCAAGGGGAGGGAGCGCCCAGCTGGCTAAGTGAAGCAGGCTTGAGGAGGAACTTTCCAGATAGAGGGAACCTGCAGGGAGAGTAGTGGAAACTTCGGGGAGGGGCTGCAGCCTATGGGGGTCTCAGGAGCAGCTGAGGGCAGGGCTCCACCTTGACAGTATAACGGCCCAGGTGGCCCATGTGGTCACAGAGGGGCGGGCACAGCGTGTGGGTGTCCACTGAGAGCAGGTGTCCAAGGGCAGCTAGGAGGAGTAGGGCCCTGAGTGAGGGGTGCAGGGAGAGGTGGGAGCCAGCTGGCCAGGGGGCGTGGGACCTCAGCTCGCCCAGCCTGGGAGGCATTTCTAGGGTGGAGGCCGGACGGGCGGGAGCTAGCGCTTCCCCTGCCTGGGGGTAGGTGGGGGAGGAGGAGGAGGGGGTGCACTTCCTCAGGGCCAAATTACAGGGGGAGGAGCTGCCGGGGACACCCACACTCCCGGATCCCCAGACTCACGCTCGGAGGCTCCTGCACCAGCGGAGCGGTGACAGAGTAATTTGCGGCTGGCAGGCTCAGTGCCTGCCTAATTCTCAGTGACACCGCTCAGCTGCCGAGGGCTCGAGCTGTCACAGCCAATTAGCCCGCAGCCAGGAGGCAGGGCGTGCCCGGCTGGAGGCGGTGGAGGCCGAGCAGGCCAGGGGTGGGGGCTGGGAAGTGGCCTTTCCCACCTAAGGCCCAGCCTCCAAGAGGGGAAAGTAGTGAGCCCAGCTGCGTCCTCCTACTGTCCCTCTGGGCCCCACCGTTCCAATCCAAGGTTGGGTGTCCCGAGGCAGTTCCTGCCATCGCTGGCCCCACTGCAGGCTCCTGGCCTCTCTGGCCCTGGGGCCCCCCACCCCCACTGCACCTCCACCCCACCACCCTGCACCTCCTCAGCCTGGCCCCAGCTCCCAGCGGACAGCCCGCCTTCCCTCCCTCCCCTCCCATGGGCCCATCCGTCGCTGCCCCCTCCCCCACACACAGAAGGCAAGGACTCTACCCAAGGTCACTCAGCAGGGCCAGCTGGACTCTGGAGGCCCTGGTTCCTCTGCTAAGGAGGGTCCTGAAGCCCTTTCTCCTAGTGTCTGTACCTCCTCCCCCCACCATCTCGGACCCAGATATGTCCTGGTCACCTCTTCCTGAGCAGGTGGGCAGCCCTGACCTCTGGGAATCTGGGCCAGACACCTGGGGAGGGGTCCCTCTGCAGCCCACAGCCTCTTGCCCAGTTCTTGGCACAGAAGCTCGAAAGGGAGCAGATGGTGTCCTGGGGGAGGGGTGTAGCCCACCACTCCCCTGAGGCACTGGGGACCCACCCAGGTCCCAAGGCTTCGGCCTGAACTTGCCTCTCTCCTCTTCAACCTTTAGGGCTGCTGTCTCCAGACAAAAGCCACCTGTGGATCCCCGTGCCCTCAAGCCCTCAGCCTTAGCACTCTCTGTTCTCTCTCCCAGGTGTGTGTCCTTCCGCAGAGACGCCCTTGCTGACCTCACAGCTCCCTCCCAACCCACCCTCCCAATCATGCGCAGGGCCGGCTGTCTGCCCCAAAGCTTTCTGCAGTGCAGGGGCCTCGCAGGCCCAGGGTGCAGCACAGCTACAACCTGGGTGCCCAGGGAGACCCGGGGGCTTAGGAGGCAGCAGGCCAGGGAGGGGAGCCCCTGCAGGTGCTCAGCTGGGGAGCTCTGAGCTGCCCCTCACTCCCGCACTCTCAGGCTGAGAGTCTCCTGCCCTTTGCTGCAGTCAGGGGAGGAGCTGCACTTTGCCAGGGTGGGGAACAGGACTGTGCAGCGGAGGGTGTCAAGAGGTGGCACTTCCAGACACGAGTCACAGTGTGTGAGAGACTCTAGCTGGGCAAGAGCCAAGAAGAGGAGCAGGGCTGGGACCTGTCACTCTACTGCAGGTGGGTGTGAGCTCTGCACACTGCATGAGGGTGGAGGGGCTCAGCTGGAGGGAGGAGAGACAGCAAGATAAATAAGTACCAAGTGCTGGCACAGTAAGCTGGAGGGTGACCAGTGACACAGGGGAAGGGGGAGAGGTACAGGAGGGAGGAGGGGGGGATGGAGAGGGAAGGGAGTGCAGGGCACGGGGTCTCCCCAGCAGAGGTGCAGCAGGTGTGGGGTCAGTGCTGGGCCTGTGTGGGGGAAAATGGGGTTCTAGCAGCTGCAGGGCTGGCGGGCAGGAAATGGGGGCACATCTTGAGGGGGCAGGGCGGTCAGCAGGGCCCCTTCTTCTGTGGGGACAGATTGCGGGGACAAACGCTGGAGCCCTGAGTCCATTGTCTGGTCCAAGGCGGTGGGTAGCCAGCCCCGTGAAGCCCAGTCTCCCCCTCCCTCTTCTGCCCTGAAGTTTCAGACACGCTCTGTGTTCTCAACTGTAAAATGGGAATTGTAACAATAGAACTTTCCTCCCTGCACTTTCTTGGGGATCACTGGGCCATGGGTACAGTCTTGGTGGGGGTGGGGCACACAGCCGCCATGGGCCTGGCCACTCACCCTTTTGCTTCTGCCAAGGCCCTCTGGGCTCTGGGGGTGTCCTGTCAGGGGTGGGGCCCTCTATCAGCCTCCTGCCCTGCCAGGGCCCAGTGGCTTCAGGGGCTGGGGCTGCCCGCCGTGGGGTGAGTCCAGGGCCCAAGACTGCCTGTTGGTCCTCAGTTTCCTCATCTGTGACCTGAGGGGGTCAACAAAACATGCTCCCAGGGTGGTTGTCAGGAGGTTGAATGTGGCCCCCATCCCACCAGCCCCCCAGTCTGGAGGAAAGCTGGAGTCAGGAGGCTGGCACGGTGCCTGTGAAGGGCAGCCCCATGGGTGCTGGGGCCCTGCCAGCACCATGGCACCCGAAGGCTCAGGACCCATGGGACATGCAGACGGCTCCCACTGTGGGGGAGGGAGCCAGGAAAGGCCCTGACCACCCCCGACACCAGCGCCACTTCTCTGGAGTGGGGTGGGGGCTGCCCATTGCCTTGGAGGTGGGCCATGCCGGAGGTGGGGGGCCTAGGGCCTTGTCACAGCCAGCTAGGTTGGGCGGGCACCTCCCTACTCCCCTGCCCCGGTCACCACTCACCCCCACAAGGCGGCGGGGCATCTCAGTGGCTGGAGTCAGCCTGACCCCACTGCTCGCTCTGCCCCTCACTGGCTGGTGGTGGGAGTTAAATCTCTCTGGGCTCAACCATCTGGTCTGTAAAGACTGTTGGCCTGCCCATCCCCCACCCACACGGAGTCCTTGTGAGGGACAAAGAGAGAGGTCCTTTGTCAGTCTGGGAAGGCTTCCTGGAAGAGGAGGCTGTGTAGAGGGACAGCACAGACATGGCTGTGCCTCTCCAGGTGTCCTGGGGCCGGGTTGTGGGGGTGTCCCTCAACTCACCTCCAGAGACATCCTGGCCATGTTTGTGGGGCTCAGAGGGGCTGGGGCACGAAGCTTGGCTGCTGGTGGGAGGTGAGCAGCCTCACCTCCTCCTATGGCAGCAGCCCCCGCACTGCTCCTCCTCAAATCACCTCCTCTCTACTGGGTCTTCCCCTGCCTGGCAGACAGAACGAAGCCTGTTCTGCCCTGTGCACCAGGGCTGCTCTTGAGGACAGACCAGCTCCAACCCCTCAGCACTTTCTGCCGAATTTGAGGAGCTGAATTAAGCTGAGTTCAGAAGCTCCAAGGCCCTGGAAAGGGCACTTAGGGCCATGTTGAAATTATGACCCAGGAAGGGTGACACTTAGCACCCAAAGAGAATTATTTCTGCAAGAATTCATGTGAAAAGCATTCCTAGACCCCACTGTCCAGCACTTTTTAGCCATTCAATCTGCTCCCCTCACACATTAAATAACATTTAAAATGCATTACATAGGCCAGCTGCCGTGGCTCATGCCTGTAATCCTAGCACTCTGGGAGGCCAAGGCGAGTGGATTGCTCAAGGTCAGGAGTTTGAGACCAGCCTGAGCAAGAGAGAGACCCTGTCTCTACTAAAAATAGAAAGAAATTGTCTGTCCAACTAAAAATATATATAGAAAAAATTAGCTGGGCATGGTGGCGCATGCCTGTAGTCCCAGCTACTCGGGAGGCTGAGGCAGTAGGATCTCTTAAGCCCAGGAGTCTGAGGTTGCTGTGAGCTAGGCTGACGCCACAGCACTCACTCTAGCCCGGGCAACAAAGCGAGACTCTGTCTCAAAAAATAAAATAAATTACATAATAACAAATAAATAAAAAAACACATTGTCTAATAATTCTTACCTGGAAAGACCTTTATGGAAAATTCCAGGGTGAGGCTGAGCTGCTGCTGACAGGCTACTGGGATCCAAGAGGGGAGCAGAGGGGTAGGGCCACACTCTCCCGCTCCTTGCCCTTTCCTGGAGATAGGAGCAGGAGCAAGATAAGGATGCTTCTCCACCTAAGTCTCTCACTTACCTTTGGAACCCCTGGCCCAAGTCACCTTGAGGCTCAACAATACCTTAACTGTAAAACCCTGCAACTCACAGAGAAATGAGAAATGCATAGGTAACAGAGACCTAAAAGAACAATGGCTCAAACAAATTAAATCAAATGGAAATTTAATTTCTGTCTGTAGAACTATAGAAGTGATGGTCAGGGTCAGGCATGGTAACTGTTTCACAAGTGTTCTTGGATTTGGGCTCCTTCTATCTTGGCCTATACTCTATCATGGTCCAAAAGGGCTGCTTTAGCTCCAGCCATCACATCTGCATTCCAGGAAGGAGGAAGGTGAAAGCTGTGCCTAGGGCCAGACCACACCCCATCTCCTGCCATCACAGGTAGGCCACTGAGGGGTAGCAGCTAGAGCCTGGGGGTGAAGGCTGTCTGCCCTGGGTCAGCGGAAGACAAGTATGTGGAGGCTGTCTGACTGGACAGACAGAACACATAGGAAGATGGAAGGGAGAGTAGTGGCTGGATAGAAGGATATATGGATGGTTGATGGTGGGGGGTGGGAGAATGGGGGTGGAGGATGGGAGGATGAGTGGGTGGGTGGCTGGGTGCTGGAAGAAGCTGTGGACAACTCCAAAAATGGGGTGAGGGAGCCCAGTTCATACACCAGAACCTCCTTGCATCTCTCGCCCTGCTCCCCCTTCCCTCTCTTCTCTCCAGAGCCCTCCTTAGATCCTAAGGCTCCATTTTCCAGAAACCTGTGTCCCCACCTAGGGCCCCTAGAGCTCTCCTCTTGCATGCTCACTCTCCCTCGACTTCTGTCACTGTCTGGGATGCTTGTTGATTCACTTCACCGTCCCTCCTGACCACCAGAACGGTCCATGATCCCTTACCGTTACTGTGACCGTGTACATATTGCTCTTGCCTGAACAAAGCCACACTGTCATTAATTGCTCTTCCCTGAGCAACTTCTTTGTTCTTCCTGGAGTCAATAATTGCCTCTTGGTTCTCCTTTGGTTTTCCACGTGTCAATCACAAATTCTTCCTAAATGCTTCAGTCATTCTAGAAATCTCTCTTGTGGCGGTTTCTGCACAGAAACTTGCCTCAGTGGCCTGCTAAGTCCATTTCCCTGTGCACTTCCGGCGGGAGCTCCTGCTGGGGGCGCCCTCCCCGCCTCACCACGTCCCGGGGCACTGCCGCTCCTTCTCTTTTCTGGTTGACTCCTCCTTTTCGGGAGCATCCTTCAGGTGCTTCTTGAGAACAAATGCATGGGAGGTAAATATTGTCATTGTCATTTCCTCACACCAGACTGGTGACTTGGCTGGGTATAGATGTGTCCTTGGCAGTTCCTTTCCTTCAGCACCTGGGAGGTGCTGTCTTCGGCTTCTGTGTGACTCCTGGAAGTCCCGTTCTGTCTTTACTGCTGATCCTTGGTATGTGACTAGTTTTTTTCTCTCTGGAAGTTTTTCAGGATATTCCTTGGTATCAGTGGCCTAAAATTCCACAGCGACACGCGAGGGTCTTTCCCCGACGGTGTGTTGGCCTTGGGCGAGCCTCTCTGTCCGGAGCTCACGCCGTGCAGCTCTGGGCGAGGGTCTTCATTTAGTTCTTCGATGGTCCATTCCCACCTTTTTTCTCCCTTCCCTTTCTGACTCCTGTTAGAAGTTGGGCCTCCTGGATCAAGTCTACATTTTTCCAATATTTATTTCCTGTTTTCTGTCTCTGTATCTGTTGTTTGTCTTCTCATCCTGCCAGTGAACACACTTTCTCATCGCGCTTTCTCTCGTTCTTGGACGGCAGGATCTCTCTGTCTGACCTCAGCCTGTTCCGGTTTCACTTTTAGCGATGAGGTAAGAAATGTGGCCTCTGGGGCCACCCTGCCTGGCAGAATGCCCGCTCTGTCACCCCTCGCTGTTGACTTTGGGGAGGCTGACGTGACCTCGCTGGCCTCGGTTCTCTCACACGCATGGCACCGACCTCTTGGACGTCTTGGGCTTATCCTGCGCATGACATGAGCTGCCGTGCACCCGAGTACCAGCGCAGGCCCTGCTCACGGACGGTCGGTCAGTGTGGGCCGCTGCGCCTGTGGAGTGACCATTCTCTCCGACTCCTGACTCCTCAAGTCTCCTCTCTGGTTTTTGTTTGTTTGTTTGTTTTGTTTTTTTCTCAGTCTGTTCCCCCTTGTGGGCTTTTCTCACCTGCCTGGCAGTGCTTAGCTGTCCCGTCTTGATTACCACAAGACGGCACTCCAGCTCCCTGGGGGACAGTGGTGGCCTTGTCCATGGACAGGCCTCCCTCTTGGGCACCAGACAACGGTCTGGTAGCCTCCTGGTGAACCCACGTTTCTGTGGCTGGTCTTTTCCCTGTGGCCGCTGAGTTTTTCAGAGAAGCCTCCTCCTGCCCGGGGAGGTTACAGGCTGCTGGTGTCATTGCTGAGAGGAGGAGGGGCTGGGAGGCCTGGCTTGGTTTGTGCTGGTCACTTAATCCCCTGTGCTCAGTGAGAGCCTCGTGCCCACCCTCCAGTGAACCTGGCCCCAGGTCAGCTTCCCCAGGGTCCCCTGTGGCTGGGAGAAGGCCAGTGGCTCTGACCACAGACATTGACCAGGCCCCCAGGTGACCTCTGGGTTCTGTACTCAGGCCCCTGGCTCACTGTCCCCTCTGCTCTGTCAAGACAGGCAAACCGGCCACCGAGCACTGTGCCACTTTTTCCCGCCTGGCCAGTGCTGGCTCTGCTCCTATTCTCTCTGTCTGACTGACTGACGGCACTTTTTTCTTCCTCTTCTGTCATTTTGGTGGCGTTTGGGAGGCTCCAAAGCCGGTGCACCAGAGGCCATGTCTAGTGGAGTCTGGGTTCCTGGGACATAAAGGACCTCCAGGCGGAGACCCCTTCCTACTCCAAGGCTTTTCGAGGGGGCCTTGTGAGGCTGGGGAGCGGAGGGGACAAAGGAAGGGGGAGGTAGTAGCTACCTGGAGGGAGGCGTGAGCCACCAGATGGACTGGAGCCAGGTTTGGGGAAGCATGGAGCCTGGGGCCCACTGCTCAGGTAACAGGACCTGGCCTTGGCTCTGGGCCTACTAGGGGCCCTCATGGCTCCAGACAGTGGGCAGGGGTCTGTGTCAATGGCGGGGCACTGCCTCTCCACAACCTCCTACCCATTAAGGGGACAATGGGAGAATAAGCACTTTTCTTTCTTCATTTCCCCCACTGTCTGCTAATATCATATTGATGATAATTTCTCTTTAATGGGCTATTTGCGGTAATTATGATACACTGAGTGAGTAATTGTCTCTGACTCCCAGCGCCCACCGCAGCTGGGGGAGGCACGCTGCCTTCTGCCCTCTCAGCCCAGATAGCTCGCCCTTTGCCCGAGGCTGACCCCAGCACAGGGCACCCCCACCCCAAGCGGGGTCCTCCTTGGCTTTGCTGTCTGGGGAACGCAGCCCTCAGCCCAGACTCCAGCTCTCAGCTTCCTGGAGCTGATGGGGCCTCACCCCAGACTGGGCCTGGAAGCACCCTACCAGAGTGAGGAGGGGGCTGCACCCCGATAGAGCCTCCCTCCCTCCCTCCTGGGGCGGCTCCAGGCTCCCATCTGGGTCTGATTTGGGCACTGAGATTCCCCAACGGGCCCTGAGGCCCTAGTCACGGACAGCCCGGGGACTTCCTGGCTGTACAGGGCAGGCCCTCGTCGGCCTCTGTCTCTGCTGGGGCTTGAACTCTCCTGGGCCTTGGTCTGGCTACATGAAGTGCCTGGCATATGGCACGAAGGCCACAGATATGTGTCAAATGAATGCAGAAACCTTTTTTTTTTTTCTTTTTGAGACAGGGTCTTGCTCTGTCACCCAGGCTGAAGTGCAGTAGCATCATCACAGCTCACTGCAGCCTCACACTCCTGGGCTCAGGCGATCCTCCTGCCTCAGCCTCCCAGAGTACTAGAACTACAGATATGGCATGAACCCAGGCCTGCAGCTCGGTCACAGCAGGAGTTACACAGGGCAGTTGCCTGGAGGCACTTACTCCCCTGGTCTCACTTGTCAGGGGGTTGCTGCACCTCTCAGCCACCTGGGGGCTTGGACTTGGCACCCCTCGGGCCCTACCTGGGGCTCATTCTGCTTCCCAGGCCCTCCCCGGTCCTGCTGTTCTCTCTTTACACCCTAGACTTGCTCCCAGGCCCTTATCGTCTCCAGGTCCTGATCCACGCTAGCAGAACACACTGGGGTCCCCAACATCACTTGAGCCCCCCTGTGTTCCCGAGATGTGCCAGCCCAGGTAGAGGTCAGGGACCAGATACAACTCCGCCCTGAGGTGAGGGTGAGGCCAGGCCCAGGAGACCCCACCGAGCCACTGGGTCCTCTGAAGCCCACAGCCCTGCCTGGCCTGGCTGGACCAGGGGGACTTCCTTCAGACACGTGCCAAGCTGTATTCAGGACAGACACTGCTAGAGCCTGTGAGGTGGTCCCCAGACAGAGCCCTTATGGCAGGGCGGGCCACACCTTCACCATTCTCAGTCCCAGCCACAGGTCCCAAGAGTGCCTGGCCTCTTGTACTGGTCCATTTGCACTGCTATAAAGGAACGCCTGAGGCTGGGTAATTTATAAAGAAAGGAGGTGTATTTGGCCGGGATTCTGCAGGCTGGACAAGAAGCATTGTGTCAGCATCTGCTTCTGGTGAGGGCCTCAGCGAGCTTCCAATAGAGGAAGAAGGCAAAGGGGCAGCAGGCATCACGTGGCAGGAGAAGGAGCAAGAGAGGGAGGAGGTGGTGCCAGGTTCTTTTAAACAACCAGCTCTTACCTGAACTAATAAAGCAAGAACTCACGCATTATTGGCACGGTGGGGAGGGCATCAAGCCATTCATGAGAGATCCACCCTCATGACCCAAACACCTCCCACCCAGGCACCAAGTTCAACACTGGGGATCAAATTTCAAGCTGAGATTTGGAGGGGCCAGACATCCAAACCATGTCACCTCTATAACCACCACCACCACCTGCACTGCAGAATGTACCATCAGTGCCCACTGTGGATCGGGGCCTTGCTAGTGTCATGATCTAGTTGGGAGATAAGACACAACCTTTTGAAATTCTGAGAAAAACTAACACTCGAATGGATTATTTTTGTCCATGGAGTAGTGTAAACAGGGAGGTGTCTCTGGAGCTAGGGTTGCCCAAGAGGGACTTGTAGCTGGCCACCGTGGCTGGTGGTTGAAAGAACATTTGATAAATTGAACAGTGTGGCCAAGAGGCCTGGGGCAAATGGGAGGGCAGCACTGCTGGTATCACTGTGAGCAAAAGACAGGCTGTAGGGAGAAGCTGACTTGGACACACCAGCTCTAGGCCCCAGTAGGACACACCAGCTGAGGCCCTGGCCTTGAACCCACCCCTGCCTTAGATACCTCTGGTAACCACTGTCTGAGGGCAAGAGGCATGTACAGATAGACTCCGAGGCCAGAGGTGTGGAGTGGGGAGGACTCACTCTGGGGGCCCTGGGGGAGCTGGGCTAGAGAAATGGGAACCCCCCATACACACTCAGGTTGAGGGTCTCCTTGGCCACCTCCCTACCCCTCCGCTCACCCCCTACCCCGGCTGCAGGAGCAGGGCTGCCGATGGCCGTGGTCTCCTCATATGTCTTTTCTGGTCAATAAACCCCAGCTCCTATGGTGGGGGCTGATGGTGCTGCCCCACCCCCACTGACACACTCTGTCATAATTAAGCACGTGCAGCCTAACTAATTGAGTGGTCAGGATGCTAATTAGTGGCTTTATTGAGACTGGAGGAGGGTGAAGGGCAACCTTGGCACTGAGCACCTTCCCCCACCTGGGGGGCTCTGCTCTCTGCACCCCAGAGCTGGGCCCCATCCTGGCCTCAGCCCCCAACACCAGCCTCAACTTCCGCCCGGTCCCCTCGCCCTTACCCCTGCCTCCTTCAGCCCTTAGGGCTCCCACAGGTGCTTTCTGTGGTGTCTGTACCTCTGGCCTGTCCCCACCTGCCATCTGTCCCCCCAGCCCTGACCCTGGCTCCCCCTACTTTACGCTCCGATCTCCCTGGTCTGGCCATCAGCCCGTGGCCTCTCTTGTCTCTGACTGTCAGGCCTAGTCACCCCTTCCTGTGCTGGCCGCTCTCCTCTGTCTCACACACCCTGGTCCCTGCCCTGCCCTCCCCCTCAGCATCCCTCCCCAAAGACAGTCGAGTGAGACTTGAGCTCGTTGGGTGATGGAGACCTCACTCCCTCTCCAGGTGCTTCCTGACTGGTGTGTCCTGGAGGCTCCAGCCCAGCACAGCGAGCTCACTCCTGACAGCAGGGTAGGCCCATCTGTGACCCCCAGGGCTCTCCCTCCCCCACTCCAAGCAGTCACAGATCCCGTGGGGGACCTAAGCTCCACGGCAGGTGAAGGGCAGGTGCGCATGGCCAGACCCATGCCTTGGGAGTCCTCCTCTGGGTCCCCTCGCCCCCAGGCTCTTGAGGTGGGGAGCGGGGCTGGAGTGGGTAGAAAGGCTGATGAGGGAGGACAGAGAGGGAAGGCTGGGGGTAGGTGCGCCGCCGCCCAGGGGTTGGGGACTGTCCCAAGAGACCTCTCACCATTCTTGTCCAGCCCATCAGCCCTGGGCTACCTCCCAGCTCCCGCCGCCCAGGGGTTGGGGACTGTCCCAAGAGACCTCTCACCATTCTTGTCCAGCCCATCAGCCCTGGGCTACCTCCCAGCTCCGCTGGGGTCACGAGGTGGAGAGACCACACCCTGTCCTTCCCAGGAGGAGGGCGAGGGGCCCTGCTGAGCCTCAGCGTCCCCATCCCTTTAGTGGGAGGAGCAGGTGCCGTGGGCCCCCTCCCCTGCAGGGTTCTGCAGAGCTGCCTCAGTCCAGGCAGGAGGGGTGGGGAGGGGGTCTGGGGAGCCCTGTGAGCAGCCCTGGACCCAGGAGGAGAAAAGCCCCTCGGCCTCCCAGTGGGGAAGGCAGCAAGGGGGCTCCAGGGGCTGGGACCAACCTAAGGGGTTTGACGGGGCTCCTGAGGGTGGCAGCGCAGGGGTGGGCATGGGGTGTCCAAGTGCTGACTGAGGCGGTCTGGGTGGGCAGGCGGGTGGGCAGGCCAGTGCTTGAACGGATCTCAGCGGCTCCGAGAAGTCCCCAGGAGAAGGCTCCAGAGCAGGAGACTCAGGGAGGACCCCAGTGGGTGGGCTCCTCGCAGAGGTCAGGGCGTTCCCCCTCTGCCCCGAAACCCCGTCCCCCAGAATTCCTGGGCCCAGGGACGTCGCAAGGCAAAGAGGAGCTGAGCCCAGGTTTGGGGACATCGGGACCTGGGGGGGCTCCTGGCGCAGCTCCACAGCTGACAGATGGCAGCAGGCGTAGGGGGTGGCGGCACAGTGGGGTGGGGGGCATCAGATGGCGCCTACCCAGGCCGCCCGCCGCTGAGGAAGTGAGCTGGGGCCCAGGGCTCTGCGCATCTGGAAGGGCCATGTGACTGCTGCGCCTCATGGGTGTTGGGGAAGTGACACTCCAAGCTGCCACCACCGGTGCCCCAGGCTGTCCCGAAGCGGGTGGGCGGGGCCAGGTGAGGACGGTGCAGGCACAGCTGGCTCCCCAAAGCTGCATGGCTCGGCTACAGGCAGTGGCCAGTGCGACTTGGGAGGCCTGTCCCTGAGGGGAGGGGGAGAGGGGAGGGGTGCAGGTCTCATCCTGGGGACCTGAGGGTCAATGTCCCCCTCATGGGCTTACATGGACCCCGCACCATCCCCACCGGAGACACACACCTTCTCTTGGGGGCTCATTGCCACAGAGACTCCAACTCTGAGCACCCAGCTCTGGGCATCTGCAGGGAAACAGGGTGCCTGTGAGCCGATCTGGTCCCTGACCGAAGAGGGCACTGCTCAGCGTGCATGGGGGAGGGCGGGCTCCACACAGGCCAGGTAGAAGCTTCCTGAAGGTTGGGCTTGGCCCAGCGGGGAGTCCCTGCTGAGAGGGGTCCCTGGGGAGAGTTGGTGGGACAGCTTGGTAGATTGGGCCCCCAGCCAGGTCTGAGCCAGCAGCCCTGTGGGGAGAACCCCCCCACCCAGGGAGGGGGCGTGGCCCTCAGGATGGACCTGGGGGCTGGGGGCTGGTGCCTGCCTCCCGACCCCTGCCCCTCCCCCCTCCTGGCTCGAGGCTGAGCCCAGGAGGGGGGAGAGGGGCAGACAGCCCAAGGTATAGGGGCACAGGCAGCAATGCATGGCTGTAGGGGGATGGGGCCATTGGGGACAAGGGTGGGAGACCCAGGATAGTGGCTTTGCTCCTGGGGTGGTCACTCTAGGGGCTGAGGGGCACAGGGTTCCTGGACTCTTGGAGCCAGCTGAGCTTGTCTACCAGGCCCAGATGGAGGTGGGGCAGGCAGTGGAGTTGAGGGAGTTGGGTCTGAGGGTGCTGCCACCAGGCAGTGCAGGAGGGGGAGGCCACTGGGGTCTGGCTTTCTCCTAAAAAGCACTCGGCCGGTACACTCATATCTAAACAAAGAGAATTTAATTCCAAGTAGCATTCAGTGTGTTTTCTTAGAGCAATGAAATTCAGCTCAATATGTTTTCCCAATCAAACCCGTTTGACCAAAATGTAATATATTTAACATAGATTTTGTGGGGGTTGGGGGTACTCAAGGCTGAGAAGGGGCAGCCAGGGAACAGGGGAGGGAGGGACAGGGGCTCCTCAGCCGCAGGTCCCAGGCCGTCCTGGAGGCTCTGGCTCTGTGGAGGTCCCAGCGAAGGGTCAGGGAGGAGTCCAGCGACAGGCCCCTTCCAGTCAAGGGCAGTGGGGCACCAGGAGCTACCCCAGTGCACATTCCCAGGGCTGGCCTGCAGACCTGCATTTTTACACACACTCCAGCCATGCTGCCACCTCCAAGGAGACACTTGGCATCAGGCCAGGTGTGCAGGAGGGAGGGGCAGGGCAGGGGAGGAAAGGCCCCAAGGCGTGGAGATCTTATTGGGGAAGAGGACAGCCCAGAGGCCAGGGACCTGACTGGAATTTGCCCGCAGGGGCCAGACTAACCACACAGCTATGGCTGGATCACCAGAGCCTCGGGAAGGTGTGAGAAAGAGGGCTTCCTGAGGGAGGCAGCAATAGACATGATCCCAGAGAGGCCCACAGCCAGGCAGAGGCCGGGGCTAGCTGAGCCCGTGGGGGCGGGGCCTGGAGAGGTGGGGCGCTGGCTGTTTGGGGGGCAGTCCTGCCCCTCTGGTTGCCTCTGACCTGCACACCCCTCCACCGCCTCACACCACCACCCACAGGCTCCCAGGGAGTTTGGGAAGGCACGTCCAGCCACAGGGCTCTGGAGCCTCGGGCTTGGGTTTCCTGCCACTCTGCTGGGCTGTGAACAATGCAGCTGAGGTTGGAAGGTGCCCTCAGCCCAGGGAGCACCCCCACGGCCTCCCACCTGCCCCAGCCTCTCCCCCGCTGACAAGGACACAAGGTGGGGGGGTGGTCCAGTCAGGACCCTGCCTAGTCATCCAGCTGGCTGCCACCTGTGCCCCCGGCCACTAAGTCAGTCCTCCCGAAGGCTGTCGGTGGGGGGAGCTGCTGGGGGGAGGCCAGCCCAGCACAGGTGGGGTGGCTTGGGGAGGGGCTCTCTGGGGATGGGGACACTGCAGAGGGATGTGGGAGCTTCCTTGGGACGGTCCAGGATGCACATAGCTCTCCCCAGAGCCCCAAGGATTGCACAGGACCAGTCCGGGCCTGCCAATGGCTGTGATGAGGCCCCACCTCTGGGCCATGGGCCCCTCCTTGACATTCGGTGGAAAGAGACCCACACATCAGCATGGAACGTCACCACTCTGAGGACGATCGTAGAATAAGGCCCAGCAGTTTCCTTCCTGAGGGAGCCAGTGGGCAACATGCTCCACACGTGGGAGACAAACCAGGAAGGAGGAAGACGTGGGTTCCAGGAAAACCGGGGAAGCAGCCACAGGACAGTGACTGGGCATCCCAGGTTGGTGGCACCCTGGAGAGAGCAGGTCCTGATCTGATGGTGCTGCTGACAGTCTGGGGACAGGCCACATGCAGGCCAGGACAACCGGGTGAATAAGCATGAGAGAGATGGGGGGACAAAGGTGGCGACACAGGGAGAGAGAGACAGAGACAGAGAGAGATGGAGAGATAGAGACAGAGAGGGAGAGGGAGGGGCAGAGAGATAGAGAGACAAAGACATAGAGACAGGGAGAGATGGAGAGAGACAGAGAGACAGGGAGAGACATACAGAGAGACAAGGAGAGACATGGAGAGGGAGAGAGACAGGGAGGAGGAGACAAGGGGACAGAGAGGGAGAGAGAGGGAGCCTGACTCAGGAGGGTGTAAACCTGGGGCACCAGAATGGTGGGCAGTATCTACATTGTCCAATATGGCCAGCCAGACCTGGTGCTCTGGCCCCGGTGGCGGTGGCGATGACGAGGAAGGGGCAGCCAGGGGTGAGGGGCCATCGAGGCGCAGTTGCACAGGAGGAAGGGCAGGCAGTGGGGGGAGGGCGCCGTGCAGCAGGAGGGCAGCGCCCACTCACAACACCGAGCACACCTCACAGTCCAACCCAGCACCTGCGGTCTGCAGTATTTACCCGGATGAGGGAAAACTTGTGTGCAAACTCATACTCAAGTGTTGACAGCAGCTTTATTCATAATTGCAAAAACTTAGAAGCAGCCAAGATGTTCTTCAGTAGGTGGATGGAAAAATAAACTGTGGGACACACAGACAGTGGACTATTACTCAGCACTAGAAGGAAACGACTGGCAGGCAAGACAAGACGTGCAGGCACCTCAGTGCATATGACTACCTGAACGACGCCCATCCGGAAAGGCCATACTGTGGGATTCCCATTGTATGATATTCTAGAAAAGGCAAAACTGTGGGGACAGCAAAAAGATCAGTGGCTGCCAGGGGTCAGGGGGGAGGGATGAATGGGTGGAGCACGGAGGACTTTAGGGCGGTGATGCTGCTCTGTGTGATGCTGTTATGTCATTTACACATGTCACTGTGCAGCAGCGAGGGTGAAGCCCTGTGTGAACTGTGGACTTTGGGTGATGACACTGTGTCACTGTAGAGTGACAAACAGACCACTCTGGTGTGAGATGCTAATAGAGGAAACCAGGAAGAGCTGAGGGGATATGGGAACGTTGCACTTTCTGCTTATTTTTTTATAAATCCAAAACTGCATACAAAAAATTATGTACATAAAAGGAACAAAAAGGTACGGGGGCCTAGGATGGCCTCACTGCTACGGGAAGGGATGCAGGGCGAGGGGGAGGTCTGGGGGCTTGGGACCACCTGTCCCAGAGGCACCCACCCTCCCCCCATGCTTGGTCACAGGCAGCAGAGCGCTGTGGCAGCGGAGAGCCCTGGGATGTCCACCTCCCCCCATCTCCTCGTCTCTGTCTCTTCTCATCTCTCCCTCCCTTCCCCTCTCCTGCCCTTCCCCTCTCCTGCCCTCCCCCTCCCCTCTCTGGCCCTGCTCCCCTGACAAGCTGATCAATGTCCCATCACTGCTCAAAGGAGGTTCTAACTCAAATGTGGCATCTTAATCAGTGCCTCGGCAGTCCCAGGCCCATCGACTGCCGGCCCTGGCCAACAAATGAGCCCACTGGCTATGCCCCCTGCCTCCCACAGGACCTCGTGGCTGCCCAGGCTCTGCACACCTCCTGGTGGCTGCAGGGCGCAGCACAGCCCATAAGGCCAAGGGGGTGATGGGGAGGAGTGGTGAGATCCGGGCGTTGGACAGTCTGGAGGAGGCCCCAGCACAGGCCCCCATCTCAGGCTCCTCTCTTTGACCTTCTTCTCACCCCCTCACCCCTGCCCAGCCTCCTCTGGGCCCTGTGAGCACCCACGCCCATTGCCCACCCCCTGGGTAGACCCCTCCCCCACTCTGCTCCAGGCTCCCTCCTGCCTCAGGACCTTTGCACTTATAGGTCCCACAGGGTCTGTCAGCCCCTCTACCTTGCCGACTGCCGCTGCCCAGCCCACACCCCGGCCCTGGGCCGCTCAGAGAGGGCAGGGGGCTTTGTGTGCTGGGCCTTGGCTGTTCCTCAGGGCTGGCACACAGAGGATGTGCTGTAAATGCCAGCGGATGTAGGCCCGAGCCCCGAGCTGAGGGCAGGGGCAGGACATCCAGGGCAGGGACCCCAGCACCCTTCCTCCGCCAGTGGCCTTGAACAGGGAGAGCTGCTCACCTGAGGAGCTTCCCATTCCCGGGCATGTCTGCTGAGGTTGGGAGGGTTCCCGGGAGTTGGGTGCCGGGGTTCTTCTTGGAGTGGGTGCTGAGTGGCACCTGAGGTACTGAGGGATTTTGGCAGACAGGGACAGCAGGCCCACCTTGACGCCCTGCATCCAGGCAAGTCCCGAACTGTGGGACAGCTCCAACCTGAGAGTCCTCCCTCCCCTAGCTAGGCTGTGGGGCGGCCTGGAGGCACAGGTGTCCCCAGGCCTGTGCCCACGAGAACACAGTTCCTCAATGTTCCTCTGCCCAGCTGACACAGCCAGTGGTCCAGGAGCAGCTGACAGCAGTTCCTTCTGCCCTCAGGCCCCTCTGCCTCTCCCTCCTCCAGATCCTCCCTTTGGGGTCCCTGGCTGTGTCTCCAGAGCCTGAGAGCCCTGGAGGCCACTTGCTTTGGCACATGAGCCACTCATAATTACACATGGATTCTGGGTCCTCTGATCACACTGCCTGCCCCTCAGACCAGCAGCGGGGCTGGCCCTTAGCAAGTGCCTCGTGGGCTGCTGTCCCCCAGGCCCTCAGGACCCCATCTACTAGGGCTTCTGACTCCCCCAGCCTGTGTCAGTGCCACCCCTGAGCCCCTTGCGGAGCCACAGCAATGTGGGGTACAGGATGGGCCCACTGCCCGCTCCCCTCCCCTGCTCAGCAGCCTTCAGGGATGTCCGCAGCCCCCGCAGAGACGTCAGGCCCAAGGTCGGCGGCTTTGGCTGTGGATTGACAGCATCCATCCACCCAGGGCTGGCCGGGAGGGAGGGCTGCACTCAGCTCGATGCAGCCCGTCTTTCGAGACAATAAATTCGGCCATTGACCGGCAAGCAGATGTCGATAAATGAATGGCTAATATAAACATTGTCCTTCCCAAATTAATCTGGGCCTCGGGGCGGGGGCACAGGGCAAGTGGAAAATTGAAATATGACAGGAAACAGGGCAGGGACAGCAACGTGCCAGGAACTCCCAGCCTTCAGGACCCCTCTGGGCTGAAGCGAGGGCTTCGTTCCTTCTCTGCTCAGCGGCCTCCCTGCAGGTGTTTGCCCAGCTAGGAGGGCAGCCAGACTCAGCAAATAGAAACCCAAGAGGCCTGATTGAATTTAGGGTTCAGATAAAAACAGCAAAATCATTTAAACGTAAGTACGTCCCATGCAGTGTTTGGGATATACTTACACCAAAAATGATTCATTGCTTACCTAAAATGCCCAAGTGCTTAGCGTCCTGTGTTCTGTCTGGAGACCCTGGTGTGAAGGGCAGGAGGCCAGTCGGGTGGCCACAGACCCTGGCTGGGGCCCCCCAGCCCTACCCAGCCCCGTGCCCCAGACACGCACCACCTTCAAGAAGCACAAACTAGCAGGTCTACAAAGAGCACAGGGAGCAGGCCCAGGCCAGGGGCTGGGTGAACGTGGTCACACAAGGCTATTGTCATCACCACAGTCCCACCCCATGACTGGATGCCCTCTGTTGACCTCACCTCTGTGGCCTCCGCTTCCCTGGCAGGGAGGAGGCCAGGGCAGGACGGCTTCCAGAGGGCTGGTGGCACTGGCCACAGTCCAGGGGGCCTCTTTGCCCCTTGCAGTAGGCTCGAGCATCTCCAGGACTCAGGCCGAGGCCAGCACCTCCCATCGAGAGCCCTATAAATAAATATGCTGTGTCGTATAAATAAACCACGGCCTGCCGGGCAGTCCTGACCCGGGGCAGCTGCAGTGTCCGGCCAGGCTGTCTTCTGCTCCCAGGGCCTGCCCACGGCCTCCAGGAAGAGCAAAGGAGCCTCCAGACATTTCCCATGGGCTTGGAGGAGGCTCCCGGAAGCCCTGGACCCTGGCAAGCAGAGGCCCAGAGGAGCCACTGGCTCCCCTCTCCCTGGGGACACCCATGGCCAGTAGCTCAGTCCCACAAGGCCAGTGGCTGGACCCTGTCTGGACTGCCTGGGCCTGAGCCCCGGCTGGATGGGCTGTGAGGGGCAAGAGGGCTGACAAACCAGGCCCCAGATCCCAGGCAGGTGGCTTGGGGCTCTGGACGCCCACTAGGGTTGGGCTGTAGTAGGTGCTGGGCACAGACGGCCTCTGCCCCTCTTGGCCTGACCCCTGAGCTCTGGCTCCCTCCTCCATGTCCCTCCCAGATGGACAATCCTTCGGGAGGCTGCCCTGGGAGGCCACCAGCCCAGACCAGCAGAAGTAGCTGCAGACCCCAGGGTTTGTGCTTGGTGGGTGCCAGCCCTGCCTCGAGCTGGGCAGATGGGGAGCAGCCGCCAGTTAACAGGCCTGTGACACATAGGGTGTGGGTGTGGGGGCTTCTGATCTGTCCCTGCCCTACCCCAGCAGAGCCCCAAGGGCAGAGCAGTCCCAGCCCAGCACTGAAGGGTCTGCAGGAAGCCTGGGGACCCACAGGGCAGGGCTCATCCTGCCTGCCCGCTCCCTGCAAGGTCTTGATGGAGTTTGGGGCCCTGATGGGGAAGGAGGAGGCAGGGCAGGCGTTGAGGTCTGAGGTGGGCTCTAGGCTGCCCACGCCCCTCCCAGCCTCATCGGGAGGATGCTGAGCTCAGCGCTGGCTCACCCGGGCTTTAGGGGCCATTAGAAACGCTCCCAGCCGCGGGCCTCTTCCAAACGTCAATTTGCTGCTGGACTGTGGTTGCCGCTCCCCCCCCCCCGCCCCTCCTCCCTCCTCCCCTTCCCTGCGCTTCCTCCATCAAACCCTCAACCCTCTCCTCTCCGGGTCTCTCTCTGCTCCCCGACCCCTCCTGGGTGAGGCCCTGACTCTGACCTGTCTGGCCTGGGCAGTAAACCCACCCCTCCTTCAGAACCTCATAGGCACATGCCACGGCAAGGACACACCTGGAGGACACCACGCTGAGGCAAGGAAGCCAGGCGCAGAAGGCCCAGTGCCACTGATGGGAGGTTCCTGGGTGTGCAGATCCCTAGAGACCAGAGTGGAATGGTGTCGCCAGGGCCAGGGCACAGGGCGTCAGTGTTCACCAGGACAGTGTCAGTTTGGGAAGATGAGGAAGTTCTGGAGATGGACAGTGGTAATATCTACACAACAACGTGAACACACTTAAATCCACTGAAGTACACACTCAAAAATGGTTAAAATCCTAACTTTGATGTTATGTATATTTTACAACAAAAATTTTTACAAAAATCTAGCTGACAGCTGGGCACAGTGGCTCACGCCTGTAATCCTAACATTCTGGAAGGCTGAGGCAGGAGGATCTTTTGAGCTCAGGAGTTTGAGACCAGCCTGAGCAAGAGCAAGACTCTATCTCTACTAAACATAGAAAAAATTAGCTGGGCATGGTGACACACACCTGTAGTCCCAGCTACTCGGAAGGCAGAGGCAGGAGGATCTTTTGAGCCCAGGAGTTTGAGGCTGCAGTGAGCTATGATGATGCCACGGCACTCTAGCCCAGGTGACAGAGTGAGAGTCTGCCTCAAAAAAAAAAAAAAAAAAAAGGCTGGACATGGTGGCTCATGCCTGTAATCCTAGCATTCTGAGAGGCTGAGGCAGGTGGATTATTTGAGTTCAGGAATTCGAGACCAGCCTGAGCAAGAGTGAGACCTCGTCTCTACTAAAAATAGAAAGAAATTAGCTGGACAAATAAAAATATATATAGAAAAAATTAGCCGGGCATGGTGGCGCATGCCTATAGTCCCAGCAACTCGGGAGGCTGAGGCAGGAGGATTGCTTGAGCCCAGGAGTTTGAGGTTGCTGTGAGGTAGGCTGATGCCAGGGCACTCTAGCCCGGGAAACAGAGTGAGACTCTGTCTCAAAAAAAAAAAAAAAAAAAAAACCAAAAACCTGGCTGTCTGAGCCGCCCTCTGTGGAAGCCCACCCTGGGCTCAGGGCGGGAACCGTCTCAGCCATCACTTCTGCACTGGCTTCGGCCCAGGCCTCTAGGGTGCTCAAGGCCAGCCTGGCTCTTCTTCCAGGGCTCTTGAGGCACCACAGTCAGTTGGGGACCAGCCACTGGGATGGGCAGACACAGTGGGGTGCAGGGGGTGGGTCTGCTGGGGGAGGGGCGTTTGCTGATGGTGTTTTTTTGGGAGTCCAGGACTTGTTACCCGAGCCTGCCTCTGCCCTTGGCACCCCACTGGAGAGAGCCTGGGATGCCTGCTGGGGCAGGGTCTGGGACCGGGCAGGGTGGGAGCACCAGACCAGCCCTGTGGTGCTCCTTGACCCCCGAGCCAACATGCTTGGGACTCTTGGTGGGAGAGAGGGAGGCCCTCAGGCCTGGACCCCATCTTGGCAGGGGGCTTTGGGCAGAACAGAAGGAGCGGTGCTGTCCCAGGAGGGCCCCCCGAGGGGTCTCAGCTCCCTGCTTGGAGCCCTGGAGTCCTCGGGTTTCCCTGACGTGCAGGCAGCCGGGTTGCTCACCTGGCAGGGAGGCAGAGCCCGGGGAGCAGATGTAAGGCTGCCCATGGTGACTGGGGGTGGCCACCAGCTCCGGAGAGGATCCAGAAGGCAGCTTGCTTGGCCATCGATCGGCCCTGGGAGGCTCTTCCGAGGTGTATAAAACTGCTTGTTCTCCCAGTTAGAAAAATGGCCATGCTCTGGGATAATTGATTGACTTTCCTCTTAAGGAATATTCACAAACCGGTTCCAAGAACAGATAAATCCCAGCCCCTACACCAAGTCAGTGGAGGGGGCAGCTGGAGGAGCCCCAACACAGCAGGGGTCACCCCCACCTCTTTCCACCCTCACTGTGCACACCTGGGACACCTGGCAGGGCAGGGGAGGGATGAGGGCTCCTGAACTCCAACAAACCACCCTGAACAGGCCAGGAGGTGAGGGTCTAAGTCCCACCAAGCTGGGTCCCAAATGCTATGTGACCTGGGCTGGTGTCTGGACCTCTCTTGCCACTAAAACAGGAGGCCAAGCCCAGTCCCGTGGACTTGAGCGTCCCAGGGCTGCCCTTCCAATGCACTTCCCACAGTGGCCAAACAAGCTTCTGTCCACAGTCCCAGCCTTGCCGAAGCCCCCTCAGCAGCCCCATGAACCAGCCCATCCTACATTCTCTTCCTCCTCCCCACCTCCAGTCAGCCTAGAGAACTCCTATTCATTCGTCAAAACCCTTTGTAGTTGCCCCTTCCCAGGTAGAACTGTGGTCTCCCCTTTGGATAGTTCTATCCTGGCACCTATCCTCTGAGCAATAGATGTCATCCTCATCCCTGGGCAGCTCCCCTTGTCCCCTCGCCCTCCCCATAGGGATGGAGCTTGCCTCAGTGACAAGCAAAGACTCAGGTTCTACAGAGTGGGTTGGTAAACACCAGTCTGAAGTTTTTCTTGTTTACATATTTAAGTATTTATCTGTTCAACTGAACTTATATTAATATATTATGTACATTATAAAACCCACAAAGCCAGAAACACACAAACTTATTTAAGAATTTACCTGTTCAACTGAACTTATATATCATGTGCATCATAAAACACGCAATGAGGTACAAGCAGGTGCGAATGCAAGTTCTCCACTCCCATTTCTGCAAGCTTCTGCCTTGGAGTCAGCCAGAACTGTCACTGGTCAGGAAATGAAGGTCACATGTGCTTGGCCTGGCTTTGGGGCGTCTCCATTGGGAACGCCCTCTGCCCAGTCATCCCACAGAGGGAACCAGGAACTGGGAACAGCTGGGGCCGGGGCTCTGACATCTGGACTGCTGGGGATGGGCTGGAGGGGCCGCCTTCATCTCTTCCCTCACAGGCCCCACCCCCCACCCCCCACTCCGTGGCCCTTCCTTGGGAAGCTGCCCCTGACCAACTGCCTGTCCCTCCACAGCCCTCCCCCAGCGGGACAGACACACTCCCACTCGCTGCCCCTGGTGGGCCTATGGGAAGGCCAGGTGGCCCCCACCTTCATCTGGGCCATGCAGAGAGGCCCAGGAGCGGGGACAGCTCCCACAGTCTGCCCCAGAGGGATTAACCTCATCTCTGTTCCACCTCTGTGTGACCCGGGCCTCAGTGTCCCCCTGTGAACTGTCACCAAGGCTGTTCAAGGGGAGTGGCAGGGGGTGGGCAGGCTTAGTGAGCTGCCCCGACCTCTCTTCTTGGGGACAGTGAGCTATAGGCCCTCTAACCAGGCAGGGTCACTTGGCCTGTCCGTGGACACCCTTGTGACGGGGGCTTCCCTTCCCCCCTCCCTGGCCCACGCTCTGTGGGTCAGCCCTGTGTGTTAGAAAGTTCTCCAAAATGAGTGATCTGGCCCAGGAGTTCCTCCAGGGACCCTGGCTGGATTCTGAAGCTGGCCTGGCCTCAGAGGTCAGTGTCCCAAGTGCTTATGCAGCAGTCCTGGTGGCGAGGCCCCTGGCAGCCTAGGGGGGGCCACCCTGCTGGGATTGCGAGCCCACTGGGGAGACGGGCAGGGTCTCAACGCTGGGTGCCACCAGCTGACTGCCTGGCCTCTGCCTCAGGACGGCGCCACTGTCCTGCCACAACTCCCCAGGGGGCTGAGGACAGCACGTACTGGATGATCCGCTATTGATGAGGTGGGGATGGGGTGGCCGGGGGCCTGGGTCAGCAGATCCGCTCTAGGCTCAGGATGTGCCTGGCCATCGATCAGACGGACGCTGCCCCGACTGGACGAGAGGCAGGGACGGAGCTGCACTGGGTCGACCCCGAGGCCCACGGGGTCTTGATACTGCCCTGGGGCAGCGGGCAGAGCTGAGGCCAGCCACCCCCCCAATCCCCGCTCCCTGAGCTCGCTGCCCCACCGGGAGGCTCATCCCTGCTGTGACCCACACTCAGCACTGCCCAGGCCTGGGCAGGGGGACCCCATCCCCAGGCCACAGGGTGGGAGGGGCGGTGACCTCCACTCCCTGGCAGGCAGCTGCAGGCCGTTCCCAGGGGCCTGCTGGTCTTGAGGACCTGACTCCCCCCTTCATTGGCAGGTTGGCCATGGGCACCCCAGACCCCCCAGGTGTGAGGAGACAAGGACAGATGGGAGACCACTGGGGGTGGGGGGCAGCAACGGGGGGAGGGCCACAGAGGCAGCATCTGAGACCCGGAGGCCAGGAGGGGTAGGCAGGCATTGACTTAGAGAGATGAACGGAGAGGGACCCCAAAACACCCAACTGAGATCCAGCAACAGAGACATTGGGAACCACAGAGACAGAGACAGACACCAGCAAGGGGCAGCGTGGGGGTCCCTCGTGCAGGAGGGGCTGGGGAGGGAACAACTGGGCCTATTATGACTTGGGCCCCCCTCTGGCCCTGGGCACCCCTCAGAGGTGGGACCATGCCTGGGGTGCCTTGGGGTGACCCTGCCTGGACCCTGCAGCCTGAGGGATTCAGGGCATCGTCCTCCAGCTTGCATGGAAGCAGGGCTGTGGGGACTCCGGGAGGCTCTGGAGCCAGCCGCCAGGCACCGGGACAGCCGCAGACATGCCTCCGGCAGCCAGAGCCTCCCCTGCCGCTCAGCTCCACCGCTAATGAATTGGGATTTGACCTATGAGACCACAGCGGATCTGCCTGGCTCCAGCGGGGCTGGTGAGGGTGACAGGCAGCAGGCGCCGTGCACGGAGTCCCCAGGTGAGCTGCCCACAGCTGGGTGCTGCCCACCACTCACAGGCTCGTACCCTTGGGCAACATCCCCCCTTGTGGTCTGTGGCTCCCCACCTGGACGCAAGTGGGGGGATCTCTCAGTGTCCCCTCCTCCCAGACCCCAGCATTGTCCCTCCCTGGCTGCAGCCACCAGGACTCCGTGAGGGCTGCATCCTGCAGCAGGCCAGGCCAGGCAGCTGGGGTGTGGGCACAGGGCCTGGAGTCCCAGAGCCCCCCACGCTGTCCCAAACCCATCCCCAACGCACTCCTTCCAGCCCATCCACTCTTTGAGGGCAGGAGCCGCCCTGAGCCCCTTCTGGGCATCTGTACCTGGCAGGACTGATTCTGAGGAGGGTTGGGGGACCCTCTGATGAATGAGTGAAGGGATGGATGGACAGATGAATAAATGAGGTGGGGAGAGAACAGGAGAATTTGGGAGGTGGCACTTCTTGGGAACGGACAGTTTCAGGGCAGTTAACCTCCCTGCAGAATGAGGTTTCGGTAGGCCCAGGGCAGGGGGACCACAGAGGCCACTGTGACCTTGGCTGGAGCAGGGTCCAGAACTCCAGACCACACCACCTCTGACCAAGGCCAGCTCCAGGGAGACCCTTTCGGGGAGGTGAGGGCAGGAGAGGCGCTGGTCCTGCCTCCCTGCAAGGGGTCAGAGGGGCGGGGCCGCCGAGCGACACTGTCAGGGTGGCTGGGAGAGTTTTAGGGCAGGGTTCCAGGAGACATGGAGAAGAGAGATTTTTGCCAATTTCATGAAAAACTGATGCAGACTCCCAGCCCCTGCCCGCCTGATCTCACAGCAGGCAGCGTCCCAGCCTGGTCAGGCAGGTGATCACTCTTCCTGATCCTAGGCTCTCACCAGCTCTCCTGGCGTCCTGCCTCGCCCCTTCGGCCTCCCTGGGTTGTGGCCACCCTGGGCTGTGACATGAGGCCTGTGAGCAGGGCAAAGGACCTCCAGTCCTGACCTTCCTAGGGGCCCTGGGTCCCAGCTGTCTCCCATGTGGTGGGAGGGAGGAACAGACACCTCACCTGCCTTTGTAGGGAGTCCGTTCCCAGGAGAGCCGCCCACGTCCTGCTCAGGGTGCCCAGACAACTAGTGGTCACCACTAAGCCTGCACGATCACCTCCCACCAATGTAGCAGAGCACTGTCACCAGAGCCATCAGCCTCAGAACCCACAGCCTCCCATGTCACCTGCCCTGGTTCCATGCAGCAACATGGTCAGAGCAAGACTGCCCCAGTCACTCACCCAGAGTCACTCACCCAGGGTCACTCCCCCTAGGGTCATTCACCCAGAGTCACTCACCCCATGGTCATTCACATCAGGAAAATCACCCCGTGGTCACTCACCCCACCTAGGGTCACTCCCCCCAGAATCACTCCCCCAGGGTCACTCCCTCCAGGGTCACTTACCTCAGGGAAACCCATGGTCACTCCCTCCCAGGGCCACTTCCCCCTGAGTCACTCCCTCCAGGATCACTCACCCCAGGGTCAATCACCCAAGGTCACTTACCCAAGGATAACTCCCCTCAGGGTCACTCCCCCCAGAGTCACTCACCCAAGGTCACTTACCCAAGGGTCACTCCCCCCAGGGTCACTCACCCAAGGTCACTTACCCAAGGGTCACTCCCCCCATGGTCACTCCCCCCCAGGGTTACTCACCCCAGGGTCAATCACCCAAGGTTCACTCACCCAAAAGTCACTCACTTCAGGGTCATTCACTTCATGGTCACTCACCCCAGGGTCACTCACCCAAAGGTCACTCACCCAAGGGTCACTAATCCAAAGGTCACTTGCCCCAGGGTCACCCACCCCAGGGTCACCCACCCCAGGGTCATCTACCTCAGGGTTACTCACCCCACAGTCACCCATCCCATCTCTGTTAGCTGCCCTCACCAGCACCACACCCGGGCCCTCTGCCACCATGGCAATGCCACATGGCGCTGGTTACCATGGCCACCACCCAAACCAGCAGCACATCTCCCCGTCTACACCACCGTCTGTCTGAGTCTACACTCCCTCACCCTGGGCCTCCCTACCTCCCTGGGCCGCAGCCTGGCTCTGCTGTCTGTGTGTGTGCTGGGGGTGCCGATGGCTATGCCCCACACCGTGGGCCAGGGCTGGGTCCCCAGGGGCTCTGGCCATGGGGGCAGGTGTCACTCTCTGAAGTAAACACCGTCCAGTAATGAACGGCAGGCAGCGGGGGAGTCGCCACGGTATTTAACAGCCGATATCGGATTGTGCGGCTCAGCCTGGAACCAGTGCATTATGAAGGCTAATGGATTTTTGAGACCAGATTGATTTTTCATTAATTTGGTAAAAATCTTTTTCCTCTCCCCTATAATTCTGTCTTAAAACCTCCCCCTGACAGCTCGATAAGTCACTGCCGCCTTAATGCACGTCTGGCTCACTGTCTGGGGGCCGCGGGGGGAGCTGGAGCCGCGGGGGCTGCCAATCATCCCCCAGGTGAGTGCTACATCAGCCCCGGAGCCCAGGCCACCCTGGGGTGGGCACCCAGAGGGCCTCCTGGCCTGCGTTGCCAGCAGGGCCTCTCCCTAGTGTGGGCCTCAGACACCTGGCCCCGCAGGCCACTGGCTCCTGAGAAGACAGCACAACCTCTGGGGCTGGGGGCCCCACTCCCACAAGGGTGGCTGAGGCTGGGCGAGAGCCCTGACCCTAGAAGGGCCAACCTTGACTGGGGACCTGCCAGGCCTCTTGTCTGGCCTGTCCCACAAGCTCAGGGCCCCTCGGACCCCAGGAGGGCCAGCCCCCAGCCTGGCCTGGGCTGCCAAACCCGCAGGCCCAGCCCATTGCCCTCCTCTGGGGTGCCAGGGACTGCACTGCTCAGGCCCTGCAGTGCCAGCCCTCCCAGCCCCAGAGGGCGAGCTCGCTACCCCTCGCCCCTGCCCCTCACAGCCCACCCCTGCTCTCCTCCACACTCTCCCCAGACTTCTTTCCCATGGTGGCCCGGCTGTCCTCCCTTCCACTCCAGCCCCCACCCCTCTCCAAGGGCTTCAGGAGACCCCCCACCCCCCGCTGCCACCTCACTCTCCCTCTAGCCACAGAGGATGCACCAACAGCTTCCCGGGTGCCACTCATCTGTGCCTACTGCTATTCCATGACTAGCAGGGCCACATCGGGCTGACCCCTGCCCCTAACCCGCCCCTCGTCCTGCTGGAGTCACAGCACCATCACTGCCCAGGCCCAGCTGGGATGTCTCCCCCACCCCAACACCTTGCCCAGTGCATCTGCAAGCCGCGCTTGTGGGACAGTGCCCCCTGGTCCTCAGGGTGTAGGGCGCCAGGGGCACCTCCAGGTGTGGGGTGCAGCTCTCCAGGTGCCCTGCACAGTGGCCGGCCCTCCTCCCCGTCCCTGCCTGGGCCCCACCTCTGCCTCTCCACCAAGCTGGCTACTCCTCCCTCTGCGTCCTCCTCACCCCACTCCCTGGGAAGCCCAACCTGAACAAACCCCTCAGGACCCCCAGAGCTTCCTTCCTGCCCAGAGATGCCCACCTCAGCCCCCAGATGTGGCTCAGGGCCAGGGCCTATCTCAACATCTAGTGCCCAGAGCCCAGCCCAGCTGGGAGGGTTCCTGGTGGCTCTCCTTAGTGGATCCTGCTCCCCACCCCACACCTTGACTGTGCTGCCCACCCCTGCCAGTTCCCACCCCATCACCTACTGCCCTCTGGAGGCTGTGGGCAGAACAAAGGTGTGGCTGAGGCTGGGTCTTGGTCCTCAGGAGTGTCGGGGACCTTGCCAGCCCCTGAGTCTGCAAGGCTGCCTTAGCAGCTCCATCCTGCAGACGAAGAGCCTGGGGCCCCAGTGGCAAAGCTATCGGGCCCTGGTCTCCTGACTTCTGGTGCAGCCCATTCTTCATGATTGTCGTTAGGTGGTACAGGAAGTAAAAAGAATATGTAGAGAGGGGTTAGTGGCCAAGGGCTTCCCAAGGAGCAGGGGTCCAGCAGCAAGAGCTCTGTAATTGCTGACAGGCGGTGATGGCCCTGGGGTAGCACAGGAAGGTGGAGGGATGTGCTGTGACCTCTGAGCCCACTCCCAGAGGTCCTCGGTGCCCCTTCCTCCTGTTGACTTCCCCTCACTTGGGAATATCAACTCAGCCCAATGTGAGACCCCCTATCCTGTCCTGCCTTGCTCTGTGTAGCCAAAAAAAGGACAGTGGTTACAGTGAAGCTCACGAGGCAATGAAGCTGGAGGACCGAAGGCCCTGCAGGAGGGGAGGCCACAGTGACAGGACCAGTGTGGCGAAGAGTGAGGAGGTGGTGGTGTATGGGATGACACTGATACTGACGCCACCAATGATGGCCCGATGCTGATTAGAGGCAGCTGTGGTGATAGTGGAGGTCATGCTGCAACAGACATCACCATGGTGGGGACGGCGATGTGACACCAGGGATGGGGGGACAGTGATGTGACATCAGGGAGGGGGGACTGTGATGGGTGATGTGACACCAGGGATGGGGGGATGGTGATGTGACAGCAGGGAAGGGGGACAGTGAGGTGAAATCACGGGGGGACATGATGGGTGATGAGACACCAGGGATAGGGAACAGTGGTGTGACTTCAGGAAGGGGGGACAGTGATGGGTGACATCAGGGATAGGGGGACAGTAATGTGGTGGTTATGGTTCTGCTGACATCAGCAATTGCTCTCATGAGGACTGAGGTGGCACTGTCACTTGTGGTAATGTTCATGTTGACCCTAATACTGGTGATCTGAAGCGGGCAAGGTGATGGTGCGGAAGAGGACTCTCCCACTTAGGGAGAGGTGGCAGGTGGGCCAGGCTGGCCGCCCCTCTGTGCCTCTGCAATAGACCTCACTGTCTGCCTGGCCTCACCCAGAGTGCAAGGACAGGACAATCCAGTCAGGGAAAGAGGCTGGTCCTGTCTCCCTGCCCTTGAGCCCCATCTCCTGGGTCCATTGCTGTCCTCTGTGCGTGTTCCCTTGTCTGTGTCGGGCGTGTCTGCATGGGCTGTGGGTGTGCGTGGTCGTCTCTGTTTTGAGCCACCTGATGCATGGGCTGCCCTTGGCCTGGGTGACTCACGATTGGCCTGCATGGAAGTGAGGAGCGGATCGGTCCAGCAGGCACTTCCGCTCCTCAAAGGATCCACACTGTCCCCTCCAGCAGGGTTCTCAGACAGGCTCTGGACACAGCTTAAGCTTGCTGGCGGGGACCCTGAGGCAACTCACTAGGAGTTGCCCTCTCTGCAGGCTGGGAATGGAATGCCCTCCACCTGGCCTGGTTCCCCTGGGACAGCACCTCTGGCAGGGACCCTCGGCTTCAGCTGCCCTGTCCTTCCCCGTCCCCTCTGAATCCACCTGCCTTTCTTCCCACATACCCGACAGTTGCTCTACTAAGAGGCAGGCATCAGGAGCACGGACCCTCAGCAGGTGAGGTGGATTCAGACCCTGTCCAGGAGGTCCTCATGTTCCTTAAGGAGTTGGCCACCAGGCAGACAGGTGGTCAAGCTGTGAAGGGAGCCACTAAACAGTGCAGGCTCCCTGGAGGAAGGGCAGGAGAGGAGGGGAGGCGAGAAGAAAAGGGGACAGGAGGAGAGGAGAGTTCTGGGTGGAAGGGAGGGGAGGGGAGGCTGTTCTCAGCAGTGGGAGCAGCATAGGGTCCGGAGGACTCAAGGTGCCCAGGGTCGGACGTGGATGCGCTGCCCTGGAGGCCCTGCTCCTCTCTTCT
Organism: Lemur catta; assembly: GCF_020740605.2. Lineage (NCBI taxonomy): Eukaryota > Metazoa > Chordata > Mammalia > Primates > Lemuridae > Lemur > Lemur catta. The sequence goes on from NC_059136.1 coordinate 23,776,293, forward strand.
CCAGCCTGCAGGAGGTGGCTGGTGATTTCCCGAGGGATCTGGGGAGCGAGACCCCGGAGGACCTTTCCTTGACCCCAGGGCAAAGCCTTGGGTGGGTCTGGTCAGTGTCCTCTCTGAGCAGCGACAAGGACCCCGCCCCAGCCATGGAAACCAGGCTGGGCATCCCCCTATCCTCCCCAGGAGACTCGCTGTCCTGCCCTGGCAGAGCGCTGGCCTGGGTCCCACCAAGCGGTTCCCAGGGGGACTCATGGACGAGGCCTGGCAGATGGCAGGGAGGGAGGAGACTCCTTTGGGCCTGGTCCCCACCCTCTCCTGGGATTGCAGCTTCACAGGGGCCTGATGGTGGCTTTCTGGAGACCAACTCCCCCACTCACACCTGCAGGCAGGTGGCCACACACAGGCCAGGAGGTCACTCAAGGAGGCTGCCATGGGGCCTTCGCTCCTTTCCTCCTCGTGCTGGGAAATTGAGGTAAAACTCACCCCTCTCTAAACCTGTGCCCCGGCCTGGCCACCACTATCTGTCACCTGGACCGCAGTGCTTCCAGGGGGGTCCTGGGCCCCTGGTGCCAATCCCTCATCATCCGCCCTCTGCCCAGTGGCCACACTGACAGGCTAACGCACTCACCTGCCCCTCCACCACCAGCCCCCTCCTCCCGGAACCCCAACACTCTGCCCACCCAAGGGTCTGTGGTCTTCTGAGTCAGTTCCCTATCAGGGCCTCCACCCAGCCCCCACAGCTGGCTGCGCCCCAGGAAGCCCTTCCCTCCACTGCCACTGTCTGCCCGGCCTTCAGGCTTGAGGATAACTCTGTCCGCAGCCGCCTCCCTCCAGGTGGGGTATGCTGAGGCAGCCTCCGCCAGGCAGAGGGAGAAAGAGCTGCATAAAACGCCCAGCTGAGTTGGCCCAGGGTCCCCGTGGGGGTGGGGTGGGCTGGGAGGGGCGAGGGGGTGAGTGCCATGCAGGATCCTCCCCAGTACACCTGGCACCTGCCCTCGCTTGGCTCGCCCTGTCTACCTCCAGGCCCCACCCCAAGCCTGTCCACGCCCCCGCCCGTGGCCCCACTCCCGGCATTAATCCCTCACTGCTGACCCAAGCAAAACGCAGTTCGTCTTCTCCCCTCTCGGCAGTTTTCTGTTGGCAAAGCAAAAAGGACTGCAGCGCACACTGGCTCAACCTCCTGCGGGGGGGCACTCTGAAATGAAGCGTCCCTGCGTGGGCCGGGGTACCTGGGTGGGGGGCTGGGCGTCCTGGCTCAGATGTCCCTGCACACACAGCCCCCATGCATGACCAGCCCTGCCCTCTTCCATGTCCTCTGTGGGCGCCGGGGACAGGACCCCATACTCCCGCTTCAGCAGTCCCTGGGCCCTCTCCCTCGCCTGCAGCTCAGGGGTGGGAACTGTCCACAGGTATTCATGGAGCTCGTGGACAAGCTGGCGCAGCCTCTGCCACAGCCCAGGGACCCGTCTGTGGCACACAGTGACATATGGTGATGTGGCTAAAGGCCATGTTATGACACAGGTGTCCTCAGGCCAGACTGGAGAAGGTGCCAGCCAGGAAAGCCCAGGAACGAGTGAGCTGGGCCCGTGTGCGAGAATGCACTCCATGGATGCAGGCACCCGCGCAGGCCCTGGCCCTCAGGGCAGCTGCTGCCCACTGGGGAAGCCTCGGCCCCGGGCAGCTCTCAGGGCACAGCCCCCAGGAGGGCTCCTGTGCAGCCGGCCCTGTGCGTCCAGCCTGGAGGCCCACACAGCTCTGCCCAGGGCCTCCTGCTCTGCTCCCAGCCTGGGCAGGGCAGAACCAACCCTGGACCCTGAGCTGCTGCCTGCGGAGGGGGCTCGTGGCGGGGCTCACCCACAGGTGCCGTCCTGCGGGGTACAGCATTGCCCCCATGTCGGGGCATAGGCCATGACTGGCCGCTGGGGCAAAGCTGAGGGTTCTGCCAGGCCTGGAGTCATGGCCTTGGCTGGTCCCCGAGGCCTTCTGGAGCCAGCCGGTGGACTCCACCCACTGCCGATTCAGCTGTCTGGGTGGACTTGGGAGGGCCTGGGAGGCTGGACAGGGCAATCCATCCCCGCGCATCCAGGGGGCAGGCGCCAACTGCTGCGGTGTGAGGACAGGGTGGCGGCCCCCTCCCACAGCCGGGCGGCTCTCCAGCAGGCCTCGCAGTGGCCAGAGCTGTGCAGGCCAGGCCCGAGGAGCTCAGGCGGGTCTCAGCAGCTACTTTCCCTTCAGAAAGGGGCCCCTGCTGCCCTAGGAGGGCGTGGCGGGCTCTCTCCACTGCTCACCCTTGCCTGGCCCAGAACTCCCCAGAGGCCTCTGACCCCACGAGCTCCCCCCTGGACCTCAGGGACCCACCACTGACAGCTCCTGAAAACCCATGTGCTCCAGGCTTCCTCATTACCCTTGGGGGAGCTTGGCGGTGACCCCCATTTCACAGCGATCAGGAGCCTGGCCCCAGCTGTGCCCAACTCCAGCTGTGAGGAGCCTCCCCCTTAGCAGAGGGGCAGGGGACACGATGGCCTGAGAGGTGGGGGACATGGCCAGCAGAGGCCAGGAGCAAAGGCCAGCCTTGTTCAGAGACCAGGAGAGGGGCCTGTGGAGCAGGGCAGGGGGACACCCAGGCTGTCCACCCCGGGGAGGGCTGTGCTCTTGGGGGGAAAGCCTCCTCCCTGCTAGCCTGTGGTGGCTCAGAGCTGGTCAGTGCACCAGGCAGGTGGCAGCTCCTGTCCGCTCCTACCCCCCCATCTGGACAGGCCACAGGAGGCAGGGAGTCACTGTGCCCTCCTCAACAGGGCCTGCCACCCTGTCATCTCTGATTAGCAAGTAATAACCTCTTTGACGCACAGTTTTATTAATCAAATTAATAAGTGCTGAGACCTGTGTGACCTTGGCCGTTCTGCTGAGATGGGCCTCTCCCAAGGAGGAGGGAAGCACCTGGGATGCTCCCAGGCTTAGGCAGGCCTTTCCCCTGACCCCCCCATAGCCCATACTCACACACCCCTGGCCCAAGACCCGCACTAATGCAGAAGCACGCAGGTGACGGGCGCAGGACCCTGGACCCAGAGCTCTGACGCAGAGCAGGCTGCTCCCACCTGGGGACCCTTGGAAGGGACTGGATGAGAGGGCGGGGGTCTCAGACTGCAAGGGGTGCCCCTTGCTTTCCTGGGTGCACTGCCCGCCCCTCCCCAAACCGCACCTGCCTGAAGAACCACCTCCTGCCTCCTGAGCGGGTAGCGGCTGCCCCCTGGTGGCCACTGGGGGCGACTCCTGGCTGGCCTGTCCCCGTGCAGGGCTGCAGGCGCTGGGGCCCTCAGGGGAGAGCCCCCCCAAGGCTTCTCCTAGGTGTAGCTTGGGCCTGCCCACTCGGCCCTTGTCAGCACCCCCTGGAGCCCAGGTCCTCAGCCCACCCCTCTTGGGACCTGGAGCAGCGCAGGAAGGAGGCCTGAAGGTGGGCAGCAGTGAGCCCTGTCCAGCTAGAATGGGGGAAGCTTGGCTCAGGCCACAGCTGAGACTGGAGGGTCCATGCCCAGGGCAGCAGAAGGGTGGACAGGGTCCTGGAGGGTGGTCAGGGGATGGCCCAGCCAAGGGAGCCTGCGGCAGGTGCAGCATCAGCCCTGGCTCCCCAGGACAGCACCTTTGGAGTGTGCAGGCAGAGACTGTGCTAAGCCCCCTAAACCCACCCCCTGCTTCCCCAGATGGTGACATGGGGTGTGTGAGGACTGCCCAGAGGGGACTGGGATGCTCCTGTGTGGGTGAAGTGGTCACAGCCCCCAGCACTGGGCCCGGACCCAGTGCTGCTTTTCTGCTTCTGGTCTTTAATGGGTGGGCAGGCATGCCCCATGCAGCCTCAGGCACTGGGGGGACAGGCACCGCCTGAGGGTCTTCTGGGGCGGGGAGGGCATGACGGCTGCTCCCAGACAGCTGGAGCCTGGACTGGGCAAGGTGTGTAAGGAGCGGCCCCTCATGGCCACCCTGGGCTCTCAGAGGGTGAGGGCAGTGCCTGTGGGTCAGGGACAGTCACAGCAGCCCCCCCTGGGGTGCAGGGCTGGGCACTGTCTCCGCTCTTGTCCCGCTTTGCCTTGCAGCTCCAGCCGAGGAGGGCCCGGGGGCTGGCCCGAGCAGGCGCTGGTGTCTTGCAACCTCGCTCCCTCTGGCTCCTCAGAAGTCCCCCGGGGCCCAGCAGGGCTGGCCGGCGGTCCCCCTGCAGCCAGGACAGATGGACTATGGTCAGCTCCTGCTGGCCTGCCCCTGCCTGTGGCCCATCTGGGAGACGGCTGTCTGGGGGCTCCTGTCAGAGCAGCCATGCAGCAGGGGACCCACAGGTTTTCACTGAATCCCATGTAGGCCATGCTGGGTGGTGAACCTCTGGGATGGAGCCTGTGGCCTGGAGGCCTCAAGACTGGGGACACAGAGGCATACTGAGGAGTGGGTGGGGCTTTCTCTGGCAGAACAGTGGCCCCCAGGTAGAGGCAGCCACATAGGTGGCCACTGAGTATGAGGCCACCCCCAGGGAGGGTGCGCCCTAGCTGCCTTTTACCAAAGTCTCTGAAGTACCCAGGGCAAGGCCCAGGGCCAGGGTGGGCCAAGGAGGTTGAGGACGACCCTGCCAGGGACCCAGGGGCTCACCGTGCCAGGTGGTCCTGAGCCTGGCAGCAGTGACACCACCTGCAGGCTCACTCCTGCCTCGCCCATGCCCTTCAGCTGGGCTACCACCTCTGTGTGCTTCCACCACTTGCAGGGCTGCCCGTTCACCGACACAATGTAGTCACCCTCCTTGAGTCCAGCCGCCTGCGGGAAGCATGGATGGTAAGGTGGGGACAATATGGCTGGTTGCCCAGGGGCTCAGGCTTAGAGGTTGGCAAGGCCCTTACCGCAGCCTGGCCCCCTGGAATGACAGCGGCGATGAGGACGGGTGAATCTCCCCGAAGTGTGAAGCCAAAGCCACTCTCTCCTCGGGTCACATGGACAGGCCCCACCAGTCGCCATTGGTTCTTGGCTGAGAACACGGACAGGGGCCCCTGAGGGAGTCAGAAGTCAGAAACCTGGCTGGGCCGCAGTCTGAAGCACCCAGGTCTGTCTAGCATCCCCGCCCAACCCGTACTTCCCAGGACAGGAACCAGCATGGTGCCACGGAGGCAGGGCAGGGCTGCAGCCTTACAGAGGGCTTGCCCCGGCCTCCCTCCCTCAGGGAAAATGCAGTGCAGAGCCCGTGGCCCAAGCCTGCTGGGAGGGGCGGCCTGGGAGAGGCGCTGGCTGGCAGGGGTGTGCTCACCAGCCGGTGGAAGATGTCAGCCACCTTCACCTGGGACAGGCAGGGTGTCCTGGCCTCTGGTTTGTGGTGGGTCTTAGCTGAAACGGGGGAGGAGGAGGGGTAGCACTAAGCCGAGGCTCACTGGACTTGACCTAGCCAGACTGCAGTGAGGACAGCCTGCCTGCACACCGGCCCTTCCTTGGACCCCAGTGGTGGGAGGAGCTGCCCCAGGTCCCCTGAACACATGACCCTCCACCTGCCCCAGGTAGCTCTAAGAGCCCTCTCTGAAGTCCCAGCTGTGCCTGTCCCTGGTCTGCAGAGAGTCAGGTGTGGGGAGGGAGGCACTGAGGAATGGAGGAGCCTGTGGGACTCTTCCTCCAGGCGCCCGGCAGGACTGACAGCTCCTGGACCTTGAGATCCGATCCCAGCCATTGAAAGTGCAACGGGGCCGGGAGTGGTGGCTCACGCCCGTAAGCCTAGCACTCTGGGAGGCTGAGGCGGGAGGATCGTTTGAGCTCGAGTTTGAGACCAGCCGGAGCAAGAACGAGACCCCGTCTCTACTAAAAATAGACAGAAATTAGTTGGACAACTAAAAATATGTAGAAAAAATTAGCCAGGCATGGCGGCGCATGCCTGTAGTTCCAGCTACTTGGTAGGCTGAGGCAGGAGGATTGCCTGAGCCCAGGAGTTTGAGGTTGCTGTGAGCTAGGCTGACGCCACGGCACTCTAGCCTGGGCAACAGAGTGAGACTCTGTCTCAAACAAAAAAAAAAAAAAAAAAAGAAAGTGCAACTGCTTTTTTTATTAATCATGGGGACTGCACCTTTAATAGCAGCTGCAGAGTCTCAGCCCATCTCCCACCCTCTGCCAGGACCCAGTTCCCACCCCATCCTGGCCCTGGCTGCTCACGCTGGATGTCAGGGGCCTCAGCAGCCTCGCAGAAGTCATCCTCACGGTCGAGCTCCGAGTACCTGGCCAGCGAGCGCCGCAGCGCCTGGGCCACCACAGCCTGTAGCAGGTCCACCTCACGCAGGACGCGGCACACGGCATGCAGCCGTAGTGCCTCCTCCTGCCCTAGGATGGCGCGTTTCAGGTGGGCCTTGCCTGCAGATGGGGCACAGTGCTGTCACACCGAGAGGGCTCCCAGGGCCCCCAGCCCAGTTACCCATTCCAGGATGAGTCCCAGCTCCTCCACCCCAGGGTGCAGCATGAGGGGTGGACGAGGCCAGGGTTCCCAGGTTCATCCTGAGGGTCTGCAGCCATGGCCAAGAGCAGGGTGTGGCTACGGGGGCAGACGAGGGGCAGGCTGGTCCAGGAGGGCTCTGCCAGGGGCAGGGAGAGCTGCCTCGCAAGTGTGCCCACCTGCACAGAGGCTTCCCAGTGCTCCTGGGGCCCCTGCTCTTGGCCATCACCCACCAGGCTAGAGGACAGGTCAGTGGCCCCACCCACTGGCACCGGGACACCAGGTGCTAAATGATGCAAGTGACAGCAGGGGCACCCTGTGCACCTGGCCTGCCACTGAGCCCAGTGCCCTCTGTCCATGGATGCCTCACCAAGTCTCCTGCGCTCCTCGGGCTCCTGTGGCAGTGTGGGTCCTTGGGGTGTGCAGCACTCCAGGGGCTGGAGGAAGACCTGCTCGTGCATGGGAAGCTCTCCCTTGGCCACCACTGGGGGTCAGAGAGGCTGTGAGCCCCAGCGCTGGGGCCTCTGCAGCACACATGGGGCATGCGGGGTGGGGCACTCACGAGAGCCATCGCAGAGGGCTACGGCAGCGTGGTAGTGGGCCAGGGAGCGGAAGTACTCAGCCTTGACGCACACCAGGGCAATCCAGGAGATGGGCACGTAGTCACAGACAGGTGGCTGGGCCATGGTCTGGTGCACAAGCCTATACTCGGCTGCCACCTGTTGTGGACACAGTGGGTACTCTGGGCCTCCCATTCTCCTCTTGGAGGTTCCGTGGGACACAAAGGACGAGGCCAGCCTGGTCCCCCAAGCCAGCCTAAGCCTTGGGCCCTGCTTCCATCTAAGCCCGACCATGTCCTAGGAGCATCAGCCATGCTGAGCTAAGCTCAGTGGTCAGAGCCTACTCCAATTCACATGGTGCCCCAGAGGAAGTGGCTCAGGACCCCACAGGGATCAGGATGCAGCTGGCTTTGGAGCCGACACACAAAGGAGGCGGGCACCCCAGCCCTGCCTTCCCCGGGCTGACTCCAGCTCAGCCCTCACCCCTAACCCCAGTGCCCTAACCCCAGTCCCTGCCCACTGCCCACTGCTGCTTGGCCAGGCTGTCCAGGGATCCAGGCAGTGCGCCCTGAACTCACCTGGGCAGCCTCCTGAGCCAGACGCAGCTGGGCAGGGCCGTCGCTGGGGGCTGCGGGGGCAGGCAGCAAGAGGCCCTCGAAGACGCACTCCTGGGCCTGCGCAGCCATGAGCCGCTCCAGTGCGCAGAGCAAGGCAGTGCTCATGTCTGGGCTCGGCGCATGGGAGAAGTTCTCCCTCAGCAGGCTGAAGGCCCCTGCAGAGGGAGCGGGTGCTTGAGGGGGCAGTTCTGGTCCCACACAGCACCGAGGGAGGGCCCCTGCGTGCTTAGCCCTCACAATGGGGGACATCCTGACCGCCTCCCAGTTCCTGCCCCAGAGAAGGGGCTCTGCAATGCCCTGCCCCCATGGAAGGTGGGCCCCGCTGTGGGTCCGGGCTGCCCTCACCAGCAGCCCTCTGGAAGGCCTCGACGGCGCGGCTGGTGCCCTCGGCACAGGAGCGGTCCTGGCGTGCCCCAATCTGCGTGTGGAGGGCGCCAATGTTGAAGAGCACGCTGCCCTTCTCGAAGGCCAGGGCACGCTGCTGGGCTGGGACACCCGTGAGCGAGTCGTACCTGTGGGGTGGGTCAGGCTGGCGGAGCTCCCACAAAGCCTGGCCACCCCACCCAGGGTACCCCACCTGCCAAGCCTCCTACCAGTGGAAGAAGAGCCCCAGGCTCCTGGCAGGGGTGAGGAAGCGCGCGTCCAGGAAGCAGAGCTGGTTGTAGTAGGCTGCCAGCAGCTCCAGGCCCGCCTCGTTCCGGCTGGGGTTCCGCATGGCCTGCAGGGCAGGAGCCGCTGGGCCCACGACCCTGGCCCACCCTACTCACATGCACCCTTGGGAGGCCCCTTGAGCACCAGCTCCTGGGGGGTGGGGGGGGCAAGGGAAGGGCAGCATGGGGGAGAGGCAGGCAGGGCCCTGGGGAGCTGCCATTCCCAAAGGGCAGCAGTGTGTGGCGTGCACAGAGCCACCTGTGAGCCCCTCCTTACATACTGGGAGGGTTTGCACATACGGGGATCCCGGGAGTGCCTGTCTCCCCGATGCCCTCCAGCTTCCCCGAGATGTGGGGATTCCTGCCATGTGAGTGTCTACACTGAGCTCGATCTCACCCTCACAGTTCCTGACTCAAGCCTCAGCCTCCTCATCTGTCTCCAGGGCTGCAGTAGGGGAGGAGCCCACACACCTGCCGCAAGGCCTCCAGCTCCCTGATCTCTGCCTCGTAGGAGGCGCCATCCTCTCCAAAGTGCCCCGAGATCAGCTCCTGGTGGGGATGGTGGGGCAGGTGTTGGCCACCCCTGTGCCTGGCCACTTTCCCTGGGGTTTCCTAGCCCACTGTGGGGGAAGACCCATAGTGGGGAGTGGGGTCCACGCCATGGGACAGGCTGGCTGCAGTGGCTGCAGAGGTCAGAGAGGCTGCCTGGACCCAGCAGTGTGTCCTCGAGGGCCTCTTGCTGTGGCCCCCCTTCTTTTCAGAAGCCCCAGAGAAGGGCTGCGGGCCGGTGTGGATGGAGGGCCTGGTGGGCCCTGGGGCTGGGTACTGATGGGGGTCCTGCCTCTCTGGCTCTGGCATTCCCCTCACCCCCATCCCCACCACAGAAGTGGGGCCAGGAAACTCAGTGGTGCTGTTTTTATGCATATTCCCTTATTAATCCCCATGGCATCCCCGAGAGGCAGGTGCCATCCTCTACCTGACAGGCTTGGACATAGGCATAGTGCAGGTCACTTTCCCATGGGCCCTGTTCTGGGGCCTGAGTCCTCTCCAGGACACTTGTGAGCCAGTGGTGGGCAGTGGCCCCAAGTCAGCAGGACCCTCAGCAGGACAGCCCGGGACCCTGTGGCCATCCTGGGGCTCCCTGCAGGATGACCAGGCCCCTTCAAGTATCCTAGGGCAGGGCATATGTCCAGACCCACCCACTCGGATCAACCTGCAGCTGGGGCGTGGGCCCCAGTGCAGGGCCCTGCAAGCAGGAGGAGGCTCGGCCAAGAGCAGGACATTCCTGTCAGGTCCCTGGGTACTCCCAGGTCAGCCTTTCCTCCCTCAGGGCCTCGGTTTCCTCATCTGTCCCTCAGAGCCCACAGGCCAGGACCTACCTTCAGGGGTGTGGCCCAGTCCAGCTCCTTGGTCTCCTTCAGACCCAGGGGGATCATGGGGGCAGCAACACCTTCACTACAACCAGAAGAACCAACCACAAATGCTCAGGCTGGGCCCTGCCGTCCAGAGCGCCTGGACTCCACCTCACGGCTCCCGCCACACGGATGCATCACCTGCCCTAGTAGATGCCTGAGTATGCACGTGTCCTGGTGGCATCCTTGCTCAAACACACACGCACCATCCTAAATCACCCCTTGCACACCCACACCCACGCACACACCTCCCATGCTGGCACGTGTCCACACTGCCATCAAGCTGCTCCAGCTCCTCCTTCAGCAGCTGCAGGTTGGAGTTGACATAGCTCAGCTCCAGGGCGACCGTCTCCCTGACCCGGTGGTTGCTGGTGGCTCTGGGGAAAGCCAGGTGAGGTCAGAAGCCTAGTTCTATGGCCACTGCAGCCTTCCCACCTGCTGACCTGTCGGCGCTCCAGAGCCCACTCTCCAGAGTGACAGGCACCGACAGGGCAGCCCGACGGTGAGGCAGAAGCAGCAGCAGGATCGAAGGCCACAAGGCGTCCTCTCCTACAGTTCGGCACCCTGAGCCCTCAGCAGTGCAGACCCTGCCTTGGGCCTGGGGCACTTCCCTCTGAGCTACGGCTTCCTTCCAGGCTCACACTTGCTGCCCACAGCACTGGGGATCTGGCAGAGGGACTAGGGGGTCCCCAAGGAAGGCTGGGCTGGGGGCAGGAAAGCAGAAGTCACTATGGGAGCTCCCTGTTCTGGAGCTCACAGCTATGGCTGAGACAGTTGGGGTCACCTCCCTGGGCCCAGGCCCTTGCACACGCACAGCTCACAGTTCACATGCTCTAAGGAATAGGCTGCCCCTAGGCCTGGAAGATCCTTTTCCAGGCCCCAACCTTGGGATGTCCAGCCACCTGCGACAGCTCAGCCTCCACAGTGCCTCTTCTGAGAAGTGCCCGCTGGCCACCACATACACTGCTGGAGGCTCCCAAATCCTGCACACCAGGGGGACACCAGGGAGCACAGAGACCACGTGCCCACAGGGTAGACACTGGTGGGCCAGGTGGCCCCATCACCACCCTCTGGAGGTGGGTGATGCTGCCCCAGCCAGTGCGGTGGCAGGTGCTCACCTGTAGAGGTTCTCGGCGCCTGTCCGCATCTGCAGCTCCTTGCAGATCTGCTGGTAGATCCAGGTCCTGCGGCTTTGCAGCCTGCCATGCTGCGTCTGCATCAGGGGGTCACACCCCTGTGGAGAGGGTGCAGGTGATCACAGTTCCAACCTCTTGGAGCCACTAGAGGCTGTGCCTCTGTCAGCTGGCTCAGAGCACAGCCTGCCCTTGGGGAAGAGGGTTGATGTTCAGCATCAACCACGGTGTGAGTGTGGGGTGTGCCCCAGGAGTGTGGGGTATGTCCCAGTTTGATTTCACTGCTTATGTCTTCTTAAGTAGCATACAACATGGTGGGAGGGTTAAATTTTCCTTTGGTGTAATGCAGGCTTGCGCCTCCGCCCACCCCTCACCCTTGTAGCAGGTTGGGGTCTTGTCCACACAATGCTCACGTGCTTCCCCCCCAACCAGGGCCCACCTCTGCGCTCTCCCCGATGGTCAGGCAGGAGTCCCTGGCTCTTCTCCATCCTGCAGGATGCTGTTGGGAACACCCGAGAAGGTTCTTTGTAGCCAGGTGTGGCTGTGCCCTGGGCAGGCTCCCAGGTGTGGGCTGGCTGTCCTTTCTGATGTCCACCCCTTCTGTGCTGTGAGAACCCTGGTCTTGTTCAGGACCCATTGCTCAGGGACAGTGACCCCCACCCCAGCTTGGGGACAAACACTTTCGACTCTGAGTCAGGTATGGCAACTCTGGTCTCTGCTGACAGGTGACCCACTTCTGCCCCTCAGCTACAAGACCAGGTCTCCTGGGAACAGTTTCCTTGCCCTCTTAAGACAGAAGCAAGAGACAGACCTCTTCTCTCCCAGAATACTACTGTGTCTGAAGGTGAATCTTGTGACCAAACAGAAGAGCAGACCCGAAACTGAAGCATCATCACATAAGGTTACGGGTTCACGGGAGGACCAATGCCTGCGTGACACACCCGCTCTCCACGCACTCACGCCACTCAGCCCGTTCCATTTTCTCCATAAGGAGCTCGCGCATGTTTTCCTGGGGTTTCCCCCTAAATATCCCACATACGGTTCCTTTTGCTAAGGTGAATGGGGTCTGCCTCCGCTTTTTAATTACTGTTGATCCCTACTGCGTGGGAATAATGTGCCTTGTGTACAGCCCCACCTGCACACAGTAAGCACGGGGTGACCATCTATGACAGGCTGAACTGTGTCCCAAGAAAGATATGTTTGAGCCATAATCCCAGTACCTGTGAATGTGGTTTTATTTGGAAATGAGATCTCTGTAGATATAATTAGTTAAAAGATCATCATCCTGGAATAGGGTGGGCCCTAATCACATTGACAAGTGGCCTTATTAGAAGAGGGAAATTTGGACATAGCCACACAGAGGAGACCCTGTGAAGACAGAGGCAGAGATTGGAGTGGTGCAGCCACAAGCCAAGGAATGCGAGGAGCCACCAGAAGCTGGAAAAGAAAAGAAAGAGCCTCCCCTGGAGACTTTGGAGGGAGCGTGGCCCTGCCTTGATGGGCTTCTGGCTTCCAGAACTGTGAGAACAAGTTTCTGCTGTGTCAAGGCACCCAGTTTGCGGTCACCTGTTACAGCAGCCTCAGGGTACTCACACATTGCCCACTGGACGCTCACACTGCCAAGTGCTGGGCTGGGGGAACCTGACCCTGGCAGCAGCCTGACCCGAGGCGGAGCGCACCCCCAAGTTGAGGGATGAGCCAGTACTTATTAGGTGGGGGAACATAGGCGCTGGAGGGCCAAAGTGCAGAGAGGCAGGAGACAGCACTGGGAGGAAGGGGGGCGGGCTGGCCCAGGATCCCACCCTCTGCAGCCCTGCCCCTGTGGATGCCGTGAAGCAGGGGTCAGGCCAGATTTGCATTTGGAGACCCTCACCCTGCTCTAGCTTCCCACTCCTGCCTCCTCCAGAAAAGAAAACCACCCAGGGCTGCAGCTGGGGCTGCAGGAGTTCCTTGCAGTGGGGTCTAGGCCAGGGGCTTGGGCTGGAGAGGTGGCAGGAGGCCCCCAAGTGGGAGTGAGGTGGGGGCAGCTTGGATCTGAGCACCTCCTCCTGCCTGAGGCCCACCCACCCCGGCCTCCCACCTCCAGTGCCTCTGCCCTGCACCTCGGAGATGCTGGTGCAGCACTCAGGCCAGGCTCGTCCCGGCATCTTGGCTGGCCCTGCAGTGGCCCCACCCCAGGGTGAAGAATTCAAGGCTCAGCAGGGGGCCTGGCTTTGGCCAAAGCCACCCAGTGAGTAGGTATCCAGCCCATGGGAGTTCAGAGCCCCTCTAGAGTCCACCCACCTGGCCCAGGAGTCCCAAGACCAGGACTCTGCCCCTTTCCAGCAGATCAGGCCTGGGACTTGGGGTACCATTTCCCTTGTCTGGACTTCAGAGGCCCTGAAATAAATGACTCCCCAGCCCCTCTGGTGATGGAGTTCTGGGACCCTGCCAGGCAGGCCTTGTGGCCTTGGGTGTGTTCAGGTGGGATGACGGTAGGTTCTCTGCTCTCCCCTGTGGGCCCAGGCTCTTCCATGGGGAAGGTGGGATGTGGGGCTGGGGACCAGGCTGAGGGCACCCCGATGGTCTCAACCAGGAGCTGGGAATAGGCTCCAGAGCCATAAGAAAGGGGACCCCACCCACAGGAACGTAGAGTGACGTACACCAGGTCAAAGCTGACATCCCGGGCCTCATCCCTGGAGGATGAGGATGGGGTGGGGAGAGGGCACTACTTCCCCTCTGCAGCCCCTGACAAAAGTGCACCTTTCACTGCTTTCAGCCCTTCCACCCAAACCCAGGCCTCCCTCCAGACAGACGCCCCCAGGCTGGGCCCCTGTCTCTTGCTGACCCAGCTCTTCTCCCAAAGCCCCTCGCTGCTTCATAGGACCTCGCAGACTCAGGCCCTGCCTGGCTCCTCCCCCACTCACCCTGTCAGCCAATGGAGCCACCTGGCTGAGTGGCCTCCCTGGAGCTGCAGAACCATCCACACCCTCTGCTCCTCCTTGGTCCAGCACCAGCAGACCGCCCTGCACAACAGCCCACCCTCCTCCCACCAGCTCCCCCACGGCCCACCTTCAAGGCAGTGATTAAGTCTGTGCCAGGAAGACTAACCTGCCCCTGCTGGACCCCACCTCCCACTCTGTGGGGACCCTCAGCCCATCCATGCTGGGAACACAGCCCACTTCAGAAGCAGGACAGCGTATCGGACAAGCCCACCCCCAAGGCCCAGCACCTCTCCAACAGGCAGCCCTGACCCCTGCCCCCCACAAAGCACAAGGACCTGGCCGGGCCTGGCTCCAGAGCTCTGCCCACAAGGCAGAGCTGCCCTGCAGGTCTGTGTGGCCACAGACACCTGGTGGTTACTCGCCGTGGGCCTGCACTGCTCGGGCAGTGGATGCACAGCATGGCCAGGTGGATGGTGAAGCACTGAGTTTGGTGTCCCTCTGCCAGCCCTGGTGGTGGCTGGGTTCCTCCTGACATCCTCCCTCTCCAGCTACGGGCCCAGTCATGACCTGGGGGCTTCTTCCTGGCACTGCAGGGGATGGAGGCACCTCAGCGGGGCTGTGGGCCAGGGCCTGCCCAGTGTCTGGGTGGCCTGTGCTGCCCCACGGCACACCCATGCCTCCTGAGGGGTGGGCACTGCGGCACTGGGCCCACACCTGACCAAGGACACTGGACAGGATGGGGAGGCAGGCTCTAGCCCACGTGCCTGCCCAGCCTGGCTCGGCTCACAAGCAGCAGGCCAGGGGTCCTACTGCCCAGGGCTTGTCTCTGAGCTGAGGGCTCCTCTCTGCACATAGCCCATTCCGCCAGCCTGCCCAGGTCTCCAGGGCCACAGGCAGGAAAGTGCTATGTGGACCACTGGCCATGGCGATGCCACAGACAATGTTACCAGAAGGCTCTAGCAAGGGTGGGTAAGAGGCTCCACAGAGGCTGATGGGGAAGCAGGGCAGGGCCATGTAGGCAGGCACAGCAGAGGTCACTGACCACCATTCCCCCGAGCCATTTAGGGGCCTCCCCCCATCTGGGCCACTCACCAGCCCAAGAGTTGGTGGGAAGGACTTCTCAGAAAGCACCTTCCCGGGGCAACATCCCCGCAGGAGTCACCGATCCCCTGAACAGAGTGAGGACAAGGTCACAGCGCCTTCTAGGACCCTGCCCTGCTGGTGTGAGCAGGGGGAGGGTTTTACTGTCACAGAGCTGACACTGGCCATGTATTTGAACAAGTGTCACTTATTTTTCTGGGTATGCCCCCATGGTCACACACATGAGAATTTCAGACTCTCTGAGGCCTTTGGCTTGTCCTAGCCCCTTGTGGGGGGCAGCCTAAGAAAGGCCTCACATCTGGAGCGAGGAGCTCCTGGTATACAGCCACCTTGGATTAGGGCCCAAGATCTGCTTCTGCATGGCCAGCTTCTCAAGAGAGGTCAGTCGATCAGGGAAGACTTCCCATGGGAGGGGGCACTGGGGTTGGGATGTGGGGGCAGGCGGCCTCTAAGTGGCCCTTGCATAACTGGGGAGAGGACACTCACCCCAGCCAAACAACAGGAGGAAGAGCAGTGGACTGAGTCCCACGGAGGAACCCTCGGCAGCCCCTCATCAACAGATGGCAGGAGGGGCCAGTCTTGGGTGGTATAAGGATGGACAAAGGAAAACACAACCCCCCACCGCCCTGCTGGCTGAGCACCCCTTCCCAGTGGCCCACTCCTCTTTTCCGTGGCACCCGCCACACCTGCCTGTGTAGAAAGGGTGAAGCTGAGGCCCTGGCACTCTCCCCTCCACGGGGCGGGAGTCTGGCGAGGGAGGGTGAACCACAGCCAAAACTATACACCCCCCTCCTCGCAAATGTCCTGCTGCAAAGCTCCAGCAGATTCTAAGGGCTCTGGTGAGCAGCCCTGGCCATGGCCCAGGGTGGGTGTGGCCACATGCTGGGCAGTGGCCACCCAGCCCAGCAGGGCTTCCCTCATCAAATGATGTCCAGTGCTCTCCTCCTCACCCTCCTGGAGAGTTGCTCAGGGTTACTCAGCCCTGCAGGCTCCTAGGTCTCCCTGCTCTTAGCACCCTCTCCAGGAGGCCATGCAGCTTCCTAGCCTTTGTGAGAACGTCCAGACCTTTGGGGCTGGGCAGTCCCTGGAAGCCACGGCCCATTTTCCACACTGGGCTGACGGATGTGCCACAGAGTGTGGATGCTGGGTAATCAGTCCTCCACTATACGACCTCCGCCGCCCTCTGGAAACAAAGGTGACCCCGCCTTGGATCCTGACATCACCATGACTATTTCTGCCTGACACTGGGAAAGAGCAAATGGGCTGTGGTCTTTGGGTTCTCAACAGGGAAGGCCCACACGGGGGAGGGCCTGGCAGAAAGGGATGGAGAGCAGAGAAACAAACACCTCCGCCCTGCCCACTCCGACAATAGCATAGGTCTGGTGACTCCTGATGCCTGGGGAACGCCCAGGCCAAAGTCCCCAGAAGCCCAGGAGGAAATGGTGTGTCAGTGGCCAGAACTGGGCTGTCCCTAGGACTGGCAAAATTGGGAGACAGTCATCCCAGCCCAGCCTGGAAACAGCAAAACCATCAGAGCAGTGCCGGACCTAGGCCCTCCCCCAGGATCTCCCCAAGCCCTGGGCTCAGTCAGTCCCCAGGGAGAGGCCCCAATCCTGGCAAACCAGCTTCCCCCTCTTAAGAGGCCTGGCCCTGGACACCCTGCCTGCTGACGCCCACCCATCTCAGGGACCCCTCTCCCTTCCCTCCCCAAGGTCTCACCTGAGTAAAGAGGAATTGGAAGCCCAGCACCCTACTGACCCACCATCTCTGCCCCCCAAATGCAATGTGGCATGGCCACAAAGGGGTCTCCTAGGACACAGTGTCTACAAGCCACACAAACACTAGATGTACCATAGATCAGCTACCACACCGGCTGAGAGTCAGGGCAGGTGCCCCAGGGATCCTGTGTCCTTTAATGTTTGCTTGGACACCTGGGCACCATTGTCCTGAGCACCTGCCTCCCTCTTCAGCTTAATTTAACTGGCCTGGGCCTGGTAATCTGTGTTTGTCACAAGTGCCCAGAGGGTGCTGGTGTCCAGCCAGGCTGGGGAAGTTCAAACTGACCATCTAGGCATGCTGGAGACCAGGCGAGAGGGGCCAACCCCTTGCCTGCCACGCTGCTCCAAAGCTCCCCCTCTTGGCCCTTCTCCTGCTTCCCCACAGCCTCCTCAACCCCTTAGCCCCATGATCTCCCCAGGAAGCTATGGGACTCAGTCAAAGTCACACTTCCCCATACAGCCAGGCCGGAAGCCCCTGCCACCCTAGGGGGAGGGTTGTGGGCAGGCTCACTCCTTCACTTCCCTGCTGGCCAACCTTGGACTGTTCTCAGAACTCAGCCTGTTCTTCAGATGGGTTAGCCAAGGCCCAGGGCCAGCAGGGTGCCTCATGGCATGCTGGGTGAGGACTCCAGGTAAGCACTCACTGGACGCCAGCTCTCATTGCTCTTGGGGCAAACTTGAGTCACCCAGACTGTTCGCAGGGGCCTCAGACCCAAGCAAGGCTCTTAAGGGAAGGGCTGATCAGTCCCTGCCCTGCTCAACTCCAAGCATTATGGCTGGTTAAGAGGGCCAGACTGGTGGGGTGGGGGAACTCGACCTCACTCTGGCCCTGCCGCTGGCATCAGAAAAGGCTGTCGAGGTGGCAGGACAGCCTGAGCTGTGCGTGTGTGACTTAGGGCCTACCTCAGCAGGCTGGGGTCCCACAGCCACTTCCCACAGGCTCCCATGACTGCTCAGGACCCTGACTGCTGGATCATCCCTGGACGGTGTGCACGAGAGATGCAGCAGCCCAGAGAAACAGCTGGAGACGGTTTCTGCTCCCCTTTCCAGGGCAGCAGCCAACAGAGGGCAAGGACAGAGAGCCTGGCCACAGCCTACAGCCTGAAAAATGTCATCTACTGGCTCTCTGGAACATCTTGTTTGTGCAGCTCCCAAACATTCCACCCAAACAACACATGCCCTCTCCAAAGGCCACCTGCAGGCATGGCCACCATTGGAGGGAGTGAGTTCACCGAGGGCAAGGGAAAGGCCGCTTCTCTCTCCCCAGCGCCTGCTAGTTGCTGTAGTAGCATCTGGTATGCCTGCGGGGTGGGGTAGGAAGGGAGTCCTTGAGGGCTCTGGTCAGCACTACCTGGCCAGTTACTTGCAGCCCAAGGCCCCCTGCCCCCCCCAAAGATCTGAGCCCCAACATATTAGCTGAATAGAACCAGCCAAGGGACAATGTGCAGTCTGACATCTGAGAGGGGCAGAGAGCAAAGCGCCAGGGAAGACTCACCTGGGACTAGGAACAGGAACCACTTCTGCTTATTGGCCCCAAACTGAGAGCTGCTGGGGGGCCTGGGTGCCCAGTGCCCGGCATGAACACCGGGGAAGCCCCACATTGAACCCCCAGGAACACCCAGGCTCCAGGCTGCAGAGCAAGGCTGACAGACCATCCCCTCCTTCCCAGGCACAGACTTAATAGGTCTCCACACCCAACCCCACCCGTCCTGCTTGCACAGTGCTCCTGGAAATGGTGCCCAGTCAGCGCCCGAGGTGAGGGACTTCAGAAGGGCTGGAGGTTCTGGGAAGCGACAAGAAAACAAGCTGCCCAGCCCTGAAGACCTCCAGCGATTCCCTATATCCGGGAGGCTTTAGCTGCCTGTGCTAAAAGTCCCTTCAAATGGGCCCCAGAAGCCGGCACAAAGGGAGGGTGAAGCTAAGAAAGGAGGCATCACAGGTGCCAGACACAAACTCAGGGCGGGGCTGCCAGAGCAGAACCCACACCTGCCGGAGCCAGGGCTTCTAGCTTCAGGGAAGACGATGACCCGGACTTTGGCTCCCACCGATTCCTGAGCTGCACAGGGGGAGTCACTGCGGAGGGATGAGGGACGCAGGCTCTGGCCTCAGTTTTCCCAGCTGTAAAATACTGCTGCCTCGGGGCGAGTGAGCTGTGGGAGGGAAGCCGCCAGGGACGCGCCTCTGACCGAGGGCAGGAGGAACCAGGGGTCTGGGACGCCCTGGCCCGCCGCCCCTCACGCCCACCTTGCGGACGCAGTTCTCCTCTCCAGCGCCCTGGCCGTCCGGCCTCTCCTCGAGAATCATCGCCGCGCCGCCCGGCCTCCTCTCGGACAGCGCTCCGCAGCCGGTACCGGCAGCCCGCACCACACAGGCCGCAGTGCTCCTACTGCCCACGCCGGTCGGAGACTGTCCCTCCTCCGCGAGGTGGTCCGAAGCAGCTGGGCAGGGCTCAGGCTCAGCGTGCGAAACTAGCTGCCGCCCAATCGGCAGTGGCGGCCACTCCGACGGACAGCAACCATGACCAACCAGCGCGTGGGGGAGGCGGGCCCGAGAGGCTAGCCCCGCCCCGCCCGCAGAGTCCCGGGAATTCGGTAACCCCTGGCAACCGCGGCTCCGACGCCTGGCCACTGGCTGGCAGTGCGCATTGCGCATGCGCCCAGGCCCAGGACGGCCGCTTGGCTAGCGGAGAAAGTTAGGGACAGAGAGGAGGACGTGGCCGGGCAGGGCCCAGCTCCCTTTGCGGGGACTCCAAGAGTTTGCCCGCCGCGCCATTTTATCCCGTCACCCTGGCAACGGGGACCCTCTAAGAGGATTGTTCCAAAAATGTTTACAATGGGGTTTTTAAACGATTTTCTGAGAGACGAGCGCTTGTGCGAGTTTAGAACAACGCCCGCTTTCTTCTCTCCGGCGGAGCCCAGCCAGGCTGCCCAGCGCGACGCGTCTGTCCGGCCTGTCATGTTTCCAGAACCGCTTCCAGAACCTACCTGCCTCCACAGTGTCGACCCAAATAAATGAGGCAAAAATCTCAGTCAACAGAGGTTTATTATGCGAAGATGTTGAGGACGTGCTCGGGACCAACACCAACCACAGACAAGCCGACAAGCTGTGGCTGTTTTTCCCAAGGCGAGGCGGGGACCTTCAGCGTTGTAAAGGCAGCAGAGAAGGAAAGGGCAGGGGGAGAAGGGCTGATGAGGTGGTGGTTACATTCTTGTGAGGCCCAAGAAATCCACATTTTATGTAAAATAAAGGAGTGAGGAAGCATCAGTTATGCGGATGTCCCTGAGTAGGTGGAAGAATGTCTGACTCCGTCTTGTCTCCAGTTCTGTTACTTGTAAGATCAACTTGTAATTCATTCTTAGTGTGGAATCAAACAGGCTTTAGTTTTAGGTGCCAGACAAAGGTACAATTTGCATATCCTTGCTTATGAGAGGTCATTGAGGAATTTCCTTAATGAATGACGTGTGGGGCCTGCTCTTCACGGTGCCTGAGGCTTCTACTTTCTCTTTTGCACAATGAGATGAGGGGTGGCCCTGAGACTTTGAATTTCTTTTTGCAAGAACCTGCCGGTGGAACCCGCCAGCTTCGGGAACCCTCCTGCTTCCAGAACCTGTTTCCAGAACTACCTGGCTCCAAAACCTATTGGTAGAACTTGCTTGCTGCCAGAACAGACCTTCCAGAAGCTGCTTCCAGAACCAGCGTGCCTCCAGGACCACCTGCTTGCAGAATTGGACTGTTACCAGAGCCTGCAGTGCTCCCTGTGGGGCCTCCCGAGCAATATGCCTCCTTCAGGTGGTTTCATACCTCTCCAGGTTTCTGGTGACTCTGGAACCCACTCAGATTTCACGTGGGGCTCACCTCACCTAAGAACACACCCTTTGTAGGGCAGGAGGACAAGGGCATAGGCAGTGACCTGAGCTCCTCTATCAGGTTCCTGTAAAGTTCCGGCTTTGTCCAGGCTAACCACTGCACCATGGTCAAGGCTTGGTGCTGAGCCCTGGGCTCCCCACCCCCACTCCAGCAAGCACACTTGACCCTGTCATCTCCAGATCTAAATCCTGTAAGCTGAGCTCCTTGGCCTGGCCTGGCCATCTGCAGTGGGCCCCTCCCAGCAACAGCCCTCTCATCAGGCCCCTGCCAGCCAGACCTCCTGGCCAGGGCTTGTCCTCCTCTCCTGGCTTTGTAGAGCCCTCTGGGCGTCTGCTCCCCTGGAGGTCCTTTGGCTTGTCATCTGCCTGGTGAATTCCCACCTGTCCTCACTTCTGCCCTAATCGCACAGGCACAGGAGATCACTAACCACTCCTCTACATGTAGCTCCGTGGCCCAAGCTTCCACGAGGGCAGGGGCTCCTGGCCACCTTACCAGTGGGGCTTGAATATGGGCTGACGATTCAAGTTCACGGTGAGTGCATTTGTGTGGGGACTTTGCCAAGGGTCCTCTCCTTGGAGGTCTGCCACAATCCTGTGTGAGCAAACAAACCCAAACTCTCTTAGCAGTCTTCAGAATCTCCTACATGCATACATGCACAGGAGGCAAGCATGTGTGATTGAAATTGTATCCAGGTCTTCAATATTTGCTTTACTCTCTCAGCAGTTTTGTAGGGCTTCTTGGTTCAGCAGGCAGAGGCCATTGGGAGGTTTAGGAGGGGCTTTCAAACTTTGAGGGTCATAAGAGCCCCACCCCCCATTCCCCAGGGATGCTTGGTTCCTGAAGGAAAAGATTTTCAAATGAGAATTTTATACTCAGCTGAAAACCAGGTTGGAGAGTAGAATAAGGATATTTTCAGATATGGAATATGGCCTTAAAATTTTTCTTTCCCATTGATCCTTTCTCAGGAAGCCACTGGAAGATGAGCACCAACAAAATGAGGGATTAAACCAGTGGTGAGGCCAGGCGAGGTGTCTCACTCCTGTAATCCTAACACTCTGGGAGGCCGAGGTGGGAGGATCACTTGAGGTCAGGAGTTCGAGACCAGCCTGAGCAAGAGTGAGACCCCATCTCTACTAAAAAGAAAGGAAAAAAAAAAACCCCAGCTGAGCACTGAGGCTCACACCTGTAGTCCCAGCTACCTGGGAGGCTGAGGCAGGAGGATCACTTGAACCCAGGAGTTGGAGGTTGCAGTGAGCTACAATAACGCCACTGGACTCTACCTAGGGCAATGCAGTGAGACTCTGTCTCAATAAAAAAAAAAAAAAACAAGGCAACTGCGCACTCCTCCTAATAACCCCCCACCCCTTCATATTAAAAAAAAAACAAAAACCAGTGGTGAACTATGGCATTTAACAACCAGTCCTTGAGAGTGGGAGGAGCCCTGAGTTTTGTGTTTGCTGATTCCCTTGGTGGGATTATTCCCACCATGGCCCATTTCATGATGACACTGCCCAGAGTTGGGAAGAGATGGCCATGCGAGCCAGCTCTAGCCCACCACGGATTAAACCAAGGGAGGGGAAGACTCAGACAGGGACCAGGCATCCTACCCAGGCTGGAGAAAATTTCTGGGGTGAGTGGAGTTCCTGGGCATCAGGGGTAGCAGGCTGCTGGGCTGCAGGTCAGAAGAGCACTCTCCAAGAAGATAAAATTGATAGACTACCTGATGTGTCTGAACATACTAAGAGGAAACTCCATTGATCAGCAGAAAGTGTGGGGTTGAGTTAGTACAGAGTACATACAAAACAGTGCAACAGCAACAGAATAAGACAATTGTTAACTCTGAGGAAAATAAAAAGCCATGAGGAAATAAAAAGTAATCAATGAATATTACCTGATGCAACTGTGTATTTCTTTTTCATTGTCATAATAATGTAAATACTGGGTATTGATCCCAGGACAATTATAACATTATTCTATTAGGAGGAGGGAAGGAAAGAGAGAGGAAGACGGCAGAAGTGCAGGGTGAGAAGCCTCTGCCTCCAAGGGCATATCAGTAGGTAATGCCTGAATTAGAAAAGAACATTCCAGAAGCATAAGGATAAACATGTTGGGTAGAAAGTAGAGTTAAATACCAAATCACCACTCAAAATGTTACAAAGGGCTGCCCCTGGGGAGAGGCATTGGGGCTGTGGGTGGGAGGCTGCTGTTTGCTAAGCAGGTCTTATAGAGATACTTGGTTTGCTAAGCGGTGTGCTTCTATACCTTTGATAACACTGCAGTCCCAAAGCTTGTGGTTTTTGTTTTTGGTTTTTTTTTTTGAGACAGGCCTCACTCTGTTGTCCAGGCTGGATGCAATGGCTCGATCACAGCTCATTGTAACCTCAAACTCCTGGGCTTTAAGTGATCCTCCTGCCTTTGACTTCCCAGAGTGCTAGGATTACAGGTGTGAGCCACCATGCCCAGTTCTAAAGCTTGTTTTTAAAGAGTGGAAATCTAGAAATTGACAACAAAAAAGTCCAAAATAAAATGTCAATATTTGGAAATGAAGAGATATTTCTCAAATAAAAGGAAGTTAAAACAGAAATTGACATTACCTAAAATGTAACTGGAAAGTAAATACATTCCTGAGCTGGGCAGATCTAAAAAAAGTTCTATAAATACTTGATATAAAATTTATACACTATAAACAAGGCTGGGCCCGGTGACTCACACCTGTAATCCTAGCACTCTGGGAGGCCAAGGCAGAAGGATGGCTTGAGCTAAGGAGCTCAGGAATTTAGGAGTTCAAGACCAGCCTGAGCAAGAGTGAGACCCCTCTCTACTAAAAATAGAAAAATTAGCTGGGTGTGGTGGTGCATGCCTGTAGGCCCAGCTACTTGGGAGGCTGAAGCAGGAGGATCACTTGAGCCACGCTGTGCCATGATGCCCCCCTAATTTTTCTATATTTGGTAGATACAGGGTTTTGCTCTTACTCAGGCTGGTCTCAAATTCCTGACCTCAAGCAATCCTCCCGCCTTGGCCTCCCGGAGTGCTAGCATTATAAGTCGTGAGCCACTGTGCCTGGCCCCAACACAATATAGATATAAAACTTGAATAAAAATATTAGCAAATCAAATCCAGCAGTGTATTGGAATACAGTGGCTTTGCATAGACCCACCCTGACCAAAAAGTTTCCACATCAGGAACTTGTTCAACCAAAGTGATTTATCTCATCCATATACTGAAAAAAGAAAAGCCATGTGATGATATGCATCTGGCCCCCAAAACATCTGATAAATTCAACCCCTATTCCTAATTTTAAAAACTCTAAGTTGGCCGGGCACAGTGGCTCACGATGGTAATCCTAGCACTCTGGGAGGCCGAGGCGGGTGGATTGCTCGAGGTTAGGAGTTCGAGACCAGCCTGAGCAAGAGCGAGACCTCGTCTCTACTAAAAATAGAAAGAAATTATCTGGCCAACTAAAAATATATATAGAAAAAATTACCCGGGCATGGTGGCGCATGCCTGTAGTCCCAGCTACTTGGGAGGCTGAGGCAATAGGATCGCTTAAGCCAAGGAGTTTGAGGTTGCTGTGAGCTAGGCTGATGCCACGGCACTCACTCTAGCTTGGGCAACAAAGCGAAACTCTGTCTAAAAAAAAAAAAAAAAAAAACATAAGCAAAACAGGAATAGAAAGAACTACCTAAATTTGGTAAAGACAATGTATCAAACATAGATGATGACTATTTACGTGTTAAAATCTTAAAACCATCACCATTTTAGATCAGGAATAAGATATTGCTGCCTATTACCACCACTATTCTTCAGAGTTGTTTTGTCGTTCCTAGTTAAAGAAATAACACAGAAAACTACATATTAGGAGAAAGGAAGCAAAATTCTCTTTATATTCAGATGATGACATGTTTGTATAGTATGAAATCCCAAGAAATTCAACCAAAAACTATTAGAGAAGTTGTAAGGTAGCTAGTTTTAAGCTAACTATATGTTAAAAACCAAATGTTTGCATCTCCCCCAAAATTAATATGTTGAAGCTCTTACCCCCAATGTGATGCTATTTGGACGTGGGACCTTTGGGAGGCGATTGGGATTAGATGAAGTCATGAGGGTGGGGCCCTGCTACAGTAGGATTAGTGTGCTTATAAGAAGACACGTGAGATAGCTCTTTTTCTCTTCTCCCACCACATGAGGGCACAGCGAGAAGGCAGCTGTCTGCAAGCCAGAAAGGAACCCTCACTTGGAATTGAGTTGGCGGGCACCTGGATCTTGAACTTCCCAGGCTCTAGAACTGTGAGAAAATGAATTTCTTTTCTTTAAGCTACCCAGTCTGTATATTTTGTTATGGCAGCCTGAGTTAAGACACTATATAAAGATCAATTGTTTAAAAAAAACCCAAAACTAGAAGTGGAAATTGAGACATTTTCCTTCACAAATGTAACAAGACTATAAGATGTCTAGGAAGACACTAAATTAAAAAATGTATGTAATCTATGAAATGGATATCATTTTATTGAGCAACTTAACACCAGACACTGAGTAATGGTTGGACATACCATGCATTTTGATGAAAACATGTAATATTATAAAAATGCCAACCTTCCCTAAGGAAACTACTGAAAATGTTAGAAGAAATAAGAGATTATTTATTTATTTCTTAGAGACAGAGTCTCACCGTCACCCAGGCTGGAGTGCAGTAGCATGATCATTGCTCACTATAGCCTTGAACTCTTGGGCTCAAGTGATCCTCCCACTTCAGCCTCCCAAGTAGCTGGGACTACAGCCATGTACCACCATGCCTGGCTAATTTTTCTTATTTTTTTTGGTAGAGATAGGGCTCACTATGTTGCCTAGGCTGGTATCAATCTCCTGGCCTCAAGCAATCCTCCTATCTCAGCCTCCCAAAGTGCTGGGATTACAGTTGAGAGCCACCTCGCCCAGCCAGAAATAGGAGATAATTTTATAACCTCAGGGTGGAAGGAACATTCTATATTAAAACAGAAACTCCAGATATCAAAAAAGATACGTTTTGAAGATTTTACTCTATATAATTTAATATTTTTATTTAGCCAAAGACATCAGAAAAAAGTCAAAGCCCAAAGGAAAGAGAAAAAAATTTGCAATGTATGTGACAAATGAGGAGGTAATATCTCAAATAAAAGAGCTCCTAAAAGTGGACTTCAAAGTAGTCAGAGGAAACCTTAGAAAAAAATAGGTAAAAGTTATATATTGGTCTGTGTCCGTCAAGGAGAGCAGACATTACCCCAGGTATTTCTAAAAAAGGGGATTGTGTACAGGGAATTGGTACAAAAATATGGAAAGGGCTGGAGGAGCAGAGGGGAGGGGGATTGGCCCAGAGCCCCAGGCAGAGCTCCAGCAGGTGACACAGATTCCAGGGTCCATGCTCTGCCAGCGCTCCCAAGTGCCCATGACTCACCCCACAATGCACCCACAAGCACCCCCATCAGCAGACTGGAACTAAGCTGGCAAGGGAGTCTGGGGAAGGCAGCTCTCAAGTTTCCAACCTCTCTGCCACATAGGTGATACAGAAGCACAGGTGTGCCCAGCTGGGGACTAACTACCAGTAGATTCTGCCCAGGATATAAACAAGCAGTTCACAAGGAGGAAAATTCAAGTCATCAATACACATGAAAACATTGCACTAGTAGTCAGGGAAAAGCAAACCAAGCAATCACAGGACACCTTTTCTAAGTCATCAGCTCATCAAAAACATGAAAGATGGATACCATGCACTGCCTATACTGATTTGGGAAGCAAACATTCCCAAGCCCAACTCGCAAGGTGTGAAGAGGTAAAGTCTTTTAGGAAATCTGAAAGAAGCTATTAAAACTTAAAATATCCATGCCCTTTGCTTAGTGGCCCTACTTTTAGAAATTAAGCCTTCTGAAGTAAAAATGCCAGAATTACTAGAAAACAAAACAAAACAACGTGGATACAACCCCAGTGCTCTTTAACAGAGGTAGGGACAAATATATACTGGCATTTCCATGCTATGGATATGATGTGGTTATTTTAAAATTAAGTTGGAGGTATATGTAATGATCTAAAGTAGAATCCACGTCATATTATTAAGTGAACACAAACTGCAGTATAACGTGTGTGGAAAAAAAATTCTATGCTGGTATATTAAAAAAGGAAAGACAAGGAAGAAATCTGCAAATGCCTCTGTTTGCTGTGTAAGTTTAGGAAGTGCAGATGGAGTCCATTCGCCCAGTCTCTGGTGTCTGTGGCTTCCTTGGGCTGGCGGGTTGGGGCGGGTGGTGCCTTTCCTGTATTATGGAACTTGGCACAGCAAGAATGAATTATTGCACTTGTGAAGTTAAAAAAATTAAAAGGCAAAATGGGAGGTGAGGAGAATTCTGATGTGAAAAGGCAGAGAAATGGGACAGCGCCTGGAGAGGGCATTGGTATGCACAGGGGCTTTTGCAGTTGAGAGATGGCAGGTGTTGATGCCACTGCCTCATGCTCTTCTGCAGGTGCAAGCCTGGTGGCTCGTGATGGGAACATGCCAATTCTCATGTTGGGAGGGAACCTGGGCTCCTTTCTGAGCCTCCATGCATCCTGGATGAAGACCTGGGGGCCCAGAGACTCGAGGACTAGCTCTAGGCCTAACGGCTGTGTGCTGTGGAATTGAAGCCAGGACTCCAGCAGCATCTGGCTCCTTCCACACACACCAGCCTGTCCCCTGAACCGGATCACCCTTGGGGAATGCCTCCACTGAGCCAGAGGTGCAATTGGGAAGGCCTCTAGAAGGAGAAATCTGGAGGGAGCAGCTGACTGTAACCACTTTAGTGACTGCCCCTTCCCTAGTGGGTGCTGAAGAATTGAGTTTGGGGTCTTCTGGTTCAACGCTGAACGTCGGATGACTTGATGCGAGTGGTGGCACTTAATACAACTCTCCTTCTGGGCCCAGGCCTGAATTAGCTGACATTGCTGACACTGCTTATTTACATTTGCATTTTTTTTCAGAACGAGGAGCAGAGGAGGTAGGCTTTGGAGGCACAGGATTGGCTAAAGCCAAAGAATTTAATTAGCCACTTATTTGTCCACTGTCGCGGCATGTTGAGATTTTGGAGTTTTGGTATGCACCAGTATTTATGGGTACACAAAACAACACAAATTGAAGAATAAATAACCGTAAAGCAGGAACAGACATGATCTACTGCTGTGTGCATGCCACTTGTCTGTGAAGAATGGAGTAGCAGGTACCACAGGATGACAAGGAAGCCTTAATCAATGGTGGTAATAGCCCCCGATGCATCATCTATGTAGGTGTCACTGAAGGGTGGCTGGGGCACAATCAACAGAACGTGAAAAATGAGTTGTTTGTAAATACAATCAACAATTTTGTGTTCCTGAGAAAGCCATTCATCATTTGGAAACCACCTTTAGTAAAAGATGCACCTGGCTTCCCAGTGAGATGGTCCCATCAATCCCACCCAAGTCACAGGGCTCGCTTGGGGCTGTCAAAAGCCCCAGAGAAAAAACACATGTATTTATTCTTATTTGAAGACAAGTTGAGAGTCATTAAAAAAAAAGCCACTGAGAACATTAGATTTCAGTGGGTGCAGTAGAAAAAGCCATGAGGGAACAGTGAGAACTCTTAAAGCCCCCTCCTTCAGGGTGCCCTGCCCAGGCCTGTGGGTGAAGAATGCCCAGCATACTCTGGAACCTTCCCAGGCTGTGTGTGCTCACATCTCTCCTGGACACGAAGGCGCTGGGTATGCCCTTGGGGAGGGAGGGAGCCGTCCACTCAGAGCAGGGAAGGTGGCTTGCCTGCTGGCTTCTGGGAAATAACACTTTTCTGGGAAATAAAGGGAAAGAATATGGGGTGGACAAACTGCTGTTCTTGCAAATTTGGCAGAGTGGCCTAGCATGGGTTTCATCATTAGAATAGTGTCTTGGTGAGGAGGCCTAGGGGCTGGGGGTGGGGGTTGGGCACAGTGCATTGAGTGTTAGCAGTGGCCACTTACTGGGCACTGATCATGGCAGCTTGATCCACCTGCATGTTTAGTCCTACTGAAGCTTTCCCACAGCCTCTGTGTTCCATCCTAGTGCCAAAGGACCACTGTGGGTGGACCCTCGAGGAGCCTGGACTGGGACAGCAGTCAGACTGGGAACAGGTTTGAAACTGTACTGATGGATTTGATGTGTGCTGTGGGAGTGAGAGACATAAAGGATTAAGCTTCAATCTTGGCCTGAGCAGCTTGGAGAAGAGAGGTGTGGTCCTCAGACGGGGAAGACAGGGGAAGTGGGAGACTTGGGTTTCGGAGTATTGAGCTGGAGCTGCGTCAGATGGCCCGTGGGGACGCCCAGCAGGCTGCTGAGTCTGGAGCTCAGAGTCTAGGCTAGAGGCAAAGATCCATGTTCTAGACGTCTTCACTGCACAGTCACCGGGGACAGAGTGCCAAGACAGTTGATAATAGTGGCCTAAGAGAGGAGGGGCAGCCTAGAGCAGCAGAAACAGGGCCAGGTGTCACCCAGAAACCCAGGGAGGGACGAGTTCCAAGGAGAGCCAGGGATTGATGCATCATCCAGTGCTGCCAATGGCCAGCAGGACAACACTGGGGGATGAGAGGAGGCTGGCGGAGATCCCGCCGGAAGTGGTCTTGGGGGTGTAATAACGAGGCTGCTTTGATGGGGATCAAAGTGAACCAGAGAAGGGGAAAGGACACAGGAAGCTGATACACGTCTGAATTCTGAGAGTTGGTGCAGTACCTGGTTGTGGGGTCTGGAGGGCTGAGGGGCAGGCTGGCTTTTCATAGGGGTATGAACAATTCAACCACAGCAGTGGCGACAAGGCAGAGGAATAGGGTGCAAGCAGGATGGCTGCAGTGTTGGGAGGGCAGGGGCATCCCTGCAGGTTATTTCTGTGTGTGGGTGACACAGGAGGCAAGCCCTCTGTGAGAACGAGAGGGAGAGCAGCCAGGGAAGGGGGAGGGACAGGGCAGGGCCCAGCCAAGGTGTGTGGTGCTCAGAAGGCAAGGGCCGGGCTTAAGCCAGGCTCCAGGGAAGGAGAGGGAGGCAGGGGAAAGGGCCAGCCCAGTGATGGCTGGGATGATGACTGTGACCCCCAAGTATTCAGAATTCCAAGGACTGTAATTCATTTGTGACCTAATCCAAAAAGATTCAGTCTGGATGGAGGTAACTCTGATGTCACTACTGAGTGCCTTCTTGTCAGACTTTTTTTTTTTTGAGACAGTCTCGCTCTGTCTCCCGGGCTAGAGTGTAGCGGTGTCAGCCTAGCTCATGGCAACCTCACACTCCTGGGCTCCAGTGATTGATCCTCGTGCCTCAACCTCCCAAGTAGCTGGGATTATAAGTGCCCACTACCATGCCCAGCTAATTTTTTCTACTTTTAGTAGAGATGGGGGGGGGTCTCATTCTTGTTCAGGCTGGTCTTGAACTCCTGACCTCAAGCGATCCTCCCACCTCGGCCTCCCAGAGTGCTGGGATTACAGGTATGAGGCACCTCTCTTGGCCTGTCAGATTTTTTTGAATACTATTAATCAGATATTTTTTGATACCTGCCCAGCTGGTCAACTGACAACAAGGCTTTTACCCCAAATCTGAGACCACCTAGGCATAGCTACCCACGAAAATAGATATCATTTATTTACCAAGCAAAAGAGCAGACATTATTCAGTGGAACCAAAGCCTACTTCTCCCTGAAAGCCTGTTTCTATTTTCCACGTATGACTAATTTTTAATCTTAGTGACTGAGTGGTAACGCTGTCGTCACTGATGCTGACAATGAATTTTTCAAGAGGCATATGATATATGTTGCCTTCACGGTATCCTTTTTTGGTTATTGTCTCTGTGGCGTTCTGAATAAAATGAGTTCAGTCTCTGTGTGGCTCTAGCAAATCCAGGCGAGACTGTAGATCAGATGCCATCTGTATGCAAAAGCTCTGCAGGGTGAGACTATCCACACAATAGAAGGTTGCTTTGCCTGGCCATTATTCACCAAAACAGGAAAGCAGCTATTTGCCTAACGTCCATTTGTTAAGAAGGCAGGAAAATGGCATCTTTAATAACCTCAAACAAAGGCACTAAAACTTATAAAGTAGCCAAATTGTAAAGTGAGGGAACATGTTTGTAACAGCCTTCTGTTTTCCCTAGTGTATGTTTTTTCGGGCCATTTTCCTTCCTATGATGGGGTTTTAGAGTCCGAAGACAGCAACACCCGCCCGACCATGCAGGCGGGAAGGCTGGGTGCCATCCTCAACTCACCTCCTCACTTCCACACCCTGTTAATTATCACACATCTCCCTTCATCCTCTGCAGGCCTGTGGTTTGGGCTCTTGTTGCCTACTGCCTGAAGCAAGGCTTCTTGCAGTCCTTCCTGCCCACTGACACAAATGGGGCATGTTGTGAGGGTGTTTCTTAGTGGCTGCATGATCACGTCACACCCACAGGGCCCTTCCTTGACCTCAACGCACACACACAGGGTTGGTGGATGCCCTCGGCACCCTGACTTTCCCATGTGCTGCAGCCCCTCCTGCAGGCACCTGACTTCCTGCCTGAGGGCTTTTCTCAATGTCTAGGGGTGGTGGCCTGTGCCCAGGGGTTTGCTGGAAGTACAGTGGTGGTGGTGGAGGGTTGATGGCCCCGAAAGCAGCCCCAGGAAGTGGTGGGTGGAGACCAGACCAAACTCACTTTGGAAGTGTGTTCTATGCCCTCCCTGAGGCCTCAAGGAGGACGGACTGTGCCCAGGAAACACAGCGCTAGCCTGCTCGTCCACACATCTAGAACTGGCTTCTCTCCCTTTCCTGTCTCATTTCCTACTCCCTTACCTGTGCTTCCTGGGCCCACCTCCCAAATAAAATATTTCCATGAAGGGTCTGGTTCAGACATTTGCACACACAGTGGGCACTGGTGTCCCCACTCAGATCTAGCCATCTGCAGCCACTCGCTGTGTCTTTGTCCACACAGCTCCCCCTTGGCTGTCTCCTGCTGTCCACTCAGTCAACCTGACCACACACACTCAATTTTCCAGACTCACAGACCCTGACCCGGTGCTTCCAGCACCGCATATGTGTGCTGCCTACTGCTTCACATCCCCAGTGCCTGCCCAGCACGTTCTGGCTGAATGAAAACTCCACCATGCGATGCTCCAAGCTGTTGGCTAAGGCAACCTGGTAAGAGCTTGCGTTTAGAACTTGCCATGTGAGCTTTTCTCAAACACTATCCTGGATAGTTTAGTCTTCAGAACAGCAAAAAGCACTGCTATGCCTCCATTTCACAGGCGAGGAAACTGAGGCCTGGCCATGTTTGGCAACAGGTGCGGAAGCACGCCGGAAGCCGGTGGTCTAGGGCAGAGCCTGGCCACGCTCAGACCAAGTGGTGGCTCCGGCGAGGCCCCTTGAGCCCTGCCCGGCCGCCACCTGGCCTCCTGCCCTCTCCAGGCCCCCTCGCCCAGACCTCCTGGGTGACTGGCTAGCAAATAGGCCCCGCGTGGTGCACAGACCGCGCAGCAACCCCTCAACCAGCAGCCCCGCCAGCCCGGCAGCCCCGCGCGGCCGCCCAGCCGCACACCAAACCGCGCGCATGCGCCGGCCCCACCCGCCTTCCCGGCAGCGCCTGCAGCAGCGTTGAGGCGCAGCACGTGGCGGCGGCTGCGCAGGCTCAGGCGGGATTTGTCGGCTCCCCAGCGGGTATCGTGTTGGAGAAGGAGAGTCGCAGACCCGGCACTGTTGGTGTGGCTCTGGGTGGTCTGCAGGGCCCTGGAAGAGCTGCAGAGGAGGTGAGATTCAGTGCGAGGATGCAGGGGCCGTGCCCTTGGTGCTCATCTTCCTGGGCACCCCCCGGGGCACGCTCTTGGTGAAGACCCTCCGCTCCGTGTGCCCCTCCCCGTTGGCGTTCCTCCACCCCCAGGTGTCCCCTCCTTCTGCGTGTGCTCTTCCCACTCGGTGTCCCCCACCTCTCGGCGCCCCTCCCCCGTTGCTGGTGTCCCCCTTTCCGTTCGGTGCCCCCTCCCTATCTGTGTACCCCCTTGGTGCCTTCGCTCCTCCCCACGACTTTCCGGGCCTGCTGAGCCTCCTGCTGCGGTCCTGCTCATGACCGGCTTCCCCTCGCAGATGGAACTTCTCTGTCCCCACCCCGGCCCCATGGTGTCCACTTTGTATGCACTTGCCCTTGGGGCCCGACCTAGTGAAGGGCTTCCTGCCCTTCTACGTCCCCCCAACCTTAGGAACTGAACGATGCCATCATGGAGCTGGTCTTTCCCACGTGCTCTTCGTTTCCTGTCGTTCTGATCTGCCTCCCTCCTCTTTTATCACCTTGTAACTCCTCTAGTTTACAGCTTTTCTTTTGGTGTGAGGCATCTAAAGCCGAAAGTACTCAGGTATAATGGGCAAGCGGGATATCAAAATACTGTGCTTAATTGTGTGCGGGGTTTTTTTTTTTTTTTTTTTGGAGACAGTCTCATTTTGTTGCCTGGGGTAGAGTGGAGTAGTATCATCACAGCTCATTGCATCCTCAAACTCCTGGGCTCAGGTGATTCTTCTGCTTCAGCCTCCTGAGTAGCTGGGACTACAGGCGTACCACCACCACACCTGGATACTTTTTGGATTTTTTGTAGAGATGGAGTCTGGCTCTTGCTCAGGCTGGTCTTGAACTCCTGGCCTCAAGCAATCCTTCTGCCTCGGCCTCCCAAAGTGCTAGGATTACAGGTGTGAGCCACAGTGCCTGGCCAATTGTGATATTTAAAAATATAAACATAATCATATACAGAACCCAGGACAATGGTCAGGACCAGTTAACTCTTCCTAGAGAGACTAAATGGGGTCAAGAATAAATACCATCTACTGATTGTCAGAGCCAGTAAGGACTTCCCAAACAGTGCCCTCTCTTGTTTCAGTTGTGGGTTGATGTGAGCTATTTAGGCTGTGTTTTTGACGGTGACTCAGCCAGGACCATCAGCAGCAGGCACAACAGGCCATAGAAGTTCCCTGCTGTATGGCTCCAAGCCCACCTCCTTTAGACCTATCCTGCTGCTTGCCCTGAGGGCCTCTGTAATGTGTCCTGGCCTGTTTGTTTTCTTACAGTTGGGGGTACACAGGCACATAAAGAAGAGGTGATGGGGGAGAGGCAGGAGTCTGCTTGGAAGCACTTCTCAGTGAAGGAGAAGGTTGTCCTTGAGAGGTAACAATACTTTTGGGAATAAGTGGCCTTTGCTTGTTTGGGTGATATTTGTTAATGGGGGTGCTTTGCCTTCTCAACTTTTGTAACGTTCCAGTCTCCTTTGACCTCATCACTGTGCTGGTGGAGAATGGGATGGGAATAGCTCTGTGGGCCTCTTGTAACACAGACAGCACAGGTAGTGTCTGAGCTGGGAGTCTGGTGTCAGAATGCAGAAGGAGGGAGGTGACGTTACCGCTTTTCTGTACAGTTTGTTTCTTCCTGTCAAAGACATCTTGACATTAGCTTTCTAGTTTCTCCCTTTGGAATTACATTAAATATATCTTTGATTAAAGGAAGAGAGAGAATACTGAGCAGATGAAGCTAGAAAACTCAAAGAAACAGAAAGTGAAGGAGTCAAACCAAAAAAATCAGGGAAGACGTGGGGAATACCAGGTTTGAATTTTTTATTTACTGTTTATGTTTATTTTTAAACCCACAGTCTTCAATATATTGCCTTCTTCATTTTTTTAATTCATAAAGCTTTTTATGAGGATTTTATGAACTTAAGACTTTTGATCATTTATTTTGATAAATTAAAAAATGTGTATTTTTTGTTCATGTAAAACACATTTATTTCAAATTTTGGAATGGTTGGGTCTGCCTCCCACTTGCTGCTTTCATGTTGTGCATGGGAATTTAAAATGAACTGGTGTTTTGGGGTGGGAATCAGATAATCCTGCTCTGTCCTAGGGGGGTTTTGGTTATTTGTTACTTTGAATCCTCTGATGAGGCTGCTGCCACCCATTGGGCTGGACTTTAAATAGCATGTGGCCACTGGCTGGGGGGTCGAGGTGGCCTGGACCTGGACGGCTGACATCCTAAGAGTTACATTTGGTCTTCTCGGTGGCCACAGTGGTGGTGGTGGTCTTAGTGTTTTCATGGAAGTTCTGACTTTATTGTGACATGGAAATGCTCTCAGTGTAACTGTTACCTTGTGACTTATAGCCATACTCTAAAGAAGAAAATAAATTCTCCATTTCAGAAGAAAATCCAGGGCAGAATAATGCTACTCTCAGGTAAGGTTTGTTCTCTTTATCCCTTTCCTTTGTAGAGCCAGGTGAAATGGGGATGGTGAGGAAAGGAGGGGGGAATATCGCCTTTCATCCTGAGAGTCTGGCCTTTGTGACAGAATTTGGATCTGCACTCCTTGTTTTTATTCCAGTCTTTGCTTTCACTTGAGCAGAAGTTTGAGACTCCACAGGACTGTAGAGCAAGCAGGTTGGTAACAGGAGATGCCGTCTGACGCAAGGAGATCCAGCTCTTGTGTGTTTGTGTGAGAGCTGAGATGTAATGTGAGTGTCTGAGGGGACTGGCCTCTCCCTCATGTGTGTGGCCCTTTTTGTTTGTTTGTTTTTGTTTTAGATAAGTGATCGTGTCAGAAATAATTGTGAACTTCGTATCAATCAGTGTAACCACATCTTTCTCAAGAAATAGAACCAAAAACAATCCAGAAGGCCTCAGGCATGTGGTTGTCTCCAACCTTTCCTTACCTTGTTCGTGGTTTTCTGCTGCTTTCTTGTATAAGATGATGACATAAATGGCTCCCTTTGTTCAGCACAACCAAGAAGACAGCCTGGTGGAAAAACTGTGTTAGGTTTTGCTTTTGAAAAATGCGATGCTGGTAAACATATTCGTGGTTTGACAGCAGGATTTGTGTGTCGGTTCTTGGTGAATGGAATCTAAGTTAGGATCACCTAGTTGGCTGTTTTTTTTTTTTCCTTCTTATTTTTTTTTTTTACTCTTTTTTTTTTCGTATATTTTGTTCACAGCATCAGAACATATTGTTGTGTTGTTTTAAACAGGATATCCATTTATGAACTAAGCACCTGGCCTTGGAACACAGGGGTTTAATTTGATGATTTATCTCAGTCTCGTCAAACTGTGTTTACTAATTTCCTGTAATCTGCTCTCCTGGGGAGGAGACGGACTATTCCGTGTTACGTTCACCATCTGCTACTTCAGCATGCTTGCTGCTGTCCCCAGCCCTGGCCACGTGAGCTGTGTGTGTCGCTTCTAAGTAGGCACGTGGGTACACAGGCCCATACTTTCCAGGTTGCTGAATCTGTTCAAGTGAAGGCAGAAACTGGGATTTTTTTTATGGTGAAATAGTCCAAGTGTTAAATGTTGCTGCAATTTTATAAAATGCTTGGCTGTGCAAACAAAAATGTGTGTGCCCAGATTTAGCTCACGGGCCAGCAGTGCCACCTCTGAGCTGCAGGCCAAGGTGGGATTTGCCTCTGTGCCTGGCGTTCTGTTCCAACTCTCCTTTTTCTCTCATGAAAATGACAGAAAGTTATAGAAACTTTACTTTTGTGGTTTTTTTTTTAAATTTTGATAAAATTTACATAACATAATATTCCTCATTTTAACCATTTGAAAGCCTGCGATTCAGCAGCACTGAAGTATATTCACACTAGTATATATACACTAAAGTATATATCTTGTGCAACCATCACTACTGTCTAGTTCCAGAGCATTTTCATCACCCTAAAAAACCCCTCAGACCTTTAAGCAGTTAGTCCTGTTAAATTAAGTTTAGCCTAAAGCTGCCTGCTTATATGTTTTAAGTTCAGCCTAAAGGTTTCTCTGCACATAGTGAACCGTAACCTAACTGGATGTGTAAACAGACTGTAACCTATTCTTGAAACAACTAGCCAAGTCTTAGCCAATCATAAGCAGCTGACTGTTCACACCAGGTTCAGGTAGGCAAAGGCCTAGCTGTAACCAATCCAGCTATTTCTGTACCTCACTCAGTTTTCAGTAAGTCACTTTCCTTTTTCTGTCCATAACTGTTATCCAACCACATGCAACACCAGAGTCTCTCTGAACCTATTCTGCTTCTGGGAGCTGCCCAATTCTCGAATCATTCTGTGCTCAATTAAACTCTGTTAAATTTAATTTGTCTTGAGTTTTTCTTTTAACACTCTCATTTCCCTCAGCCTCTGGCAACCGCTAATCTACTTTTTATTGCTATGGATTTGCCTATTATGGATTTTTCATATAAATCATACAATATTTGTCCTTGTTTGTCTGGCTTCTTTAACTTAGAATGTTTTCAAGGTCCATCCAAACTGTAGCATGTATTAGTACATCATTTTTGTGGCTGAAACTGTTCTGTTGTATGAATATACCACTTTTTGTTTATCCATTCATCTGTTGATGGACATTTGGGTTATTTCCACCTTTTGGCTATTGTAAATAATGAATATTTGTGTACAAGTATTTGTTTAAATACCTGTTTGCAGTTCTTTCGGGTATATAGCTAGGAGAGGAATTTCTGGGTCATACAGTAATTCTGTGTTTGACTTATTGAAGAACAAACAAACTTTTCTAAATTGGCTTCCCCATTTTATATTCCTACCAGCATTGTACAAGGAATCTGACTTTTATACATCCTTGTCAACGCTTGCTATTTTATGTCTTTTTCATTATAGCCATCCGGGTGGGTGTGAAGTAGTATCATTGTGGGTTTGACTTGCATTTCTCCAAGGGCTAGAGATGTTGAGCATATTTTCATGTGTCTGTCGGCCATTGGTGTCTTCTCTTTGGAGAAATGGTTATTCAGATCCTTTATTCATTTTCTAACCGGGTTATTTATTTTTGATTGTTGAGCGGTAAGAGTTTTTGTATACTCCAGATACCAGACCCTCAGCAGATAGATGACTTGTGAACATTTTTTCTCTTTCTGTGCGTTGTCTTTTTGCTTTCTTGATGGTGTCCTATGAAGCACAAAAGTTTTCAATTTCAGTGAGTCCAATTTATGGGTTTTATCTTCAATTGCTTGTGCTTTTTGTGTCATTTTTTAAAAAAGAAAACCCATTATCTAGTTCAGGGTCATACCAGTTTACACCTATGTTTTTTTTTGTGAGTTTTATAATTTTAGCTCTTACATGTAGGTCTTTGACCCATTTTGAGTTAACGTTTGTGTATGATGTGAGGAAGAGGTCTGACATCATTCTTTGTGTGTGGATAGCCCAGCACCACTTGTTGAAAAGACCGTCCTTTCCGCATCGGATGGTCTGGGATCCTTGTTGAAATCAAGTAACCGTAGGTGTCTGGGTTTGTATCGACCCTCGTTCAACCATTGATCTGTGTGTCTGTCCTTATGACAGAGCCAGGCTGCCTTGATCACTACAGCTTTGAAGTTGTGAAATCAGCAAGTGTGAATCCTCCAACTTTGTTCTTCTTTTTCAAGATTGTTTTGGCCATTCTGGTTCCCTTGTATTTCTGTGTGAATTTTAGGATCAGGTTGCCAATTTCTGTAAAAAAGTCAGCTGGGATTTTGGTGGGGCCTGTGTTGAAATTTTGGATCAGTTTGGGGAGCATTGCTGTCTTAAGCACAGGAAGTCTTCCAAGCCATAAAGACAGGATGGCTTTTGATTTATGTAGGCTGTCTTTAATTTCTTTCAGCAATGTTTTACAGTTTTCGGTGCGCAAATTTTATACGACTTTTGTTAAATTTATTGCTTGATTTTTTTTATGCTATTGGAATTATTTTCTTAATTTCATTTTCAGTTTGCTCATTGCTACTGGTTAAAAATAAAACCAGTGTTTGCATATTGCATACTCTGCAACTCTGCTAGATTCATTCATTAGCTCTTACAGTTTTTGTGGATTCTTTGGGATTTTCTATGGACAAGATCATGCCATCTGCAGATAGAGATGATGTGCTTCTTTCTTTTTAGTCTGGATGCCTTTTATTTCATTTTCTTGCCTGTTTGCTCTGGGTAGAACCTCCAGTACCTCTAGTAGAACCACCAGTGCTGAATAGCAGTGGTGAGCGCAGTCATCTCGTCTTGTTCCTGGTCTCGGGAAGCATCTAGCTTGTCACCATTGTGTATGAGCTTAGCTGTGGGGTTTTTGTAGATGTCTGTTCAGGTTGAGGAAGTTCCCTTAGGTTCCTAGTTGTTGATTGTTACCTGTAAGGTTTTTAAAATACAGGTGCTTCCTGTGGATTAAAAGAGACTTAAAACTCAGTGATAGATGCATGATGTTAAAGAAGAATTTTTCATGACACTTGTCAAAGGTAATAAAGCAGACTTCATCCAAGAGGGACCACTGTGATGGGGGTTTTGCATAGGGGATAGGGATTGGGCTCAACTCGTAGTACAAGGACACGTGGGGATTGATAGCTCCAAAGCAGAGTGGGGGTCATTGGTTGGTAAATGACCAAGAGGACCTCAAGGGTAGGGGGATTCTTGCTGAAGACAAGCAGGGTGACCAGCCATAGAGGGACAGGAAGGAGGAATCTGATCAGATGCTGAGGGTTGGGGAATTCTGTTGAATTGACCCAGCAGAAGCCTTGCTGAAACAGGACTAAGCTGGTCAAGGGCAGAGCCCAAGGTCAGGCCTAGTCAGAACAAGGACACAGGCCAGGTGTGGTGGCTCATGCCTGTAATCCTAGCACGCTGGGAGGCCGAGGTGGGAGGATCACTTGAGCCCAGGAGTTCGAGACCAGCCTGAGCAAGACCAAGACCCTGTCTCTACTAAAAATAGAAAAAATGAACTGAGCATGAGGGCATGCACCTGTAGTCCCAGCTACTCGAGAGGCTGAGGCAGGAGGATGGCTCGAGCCCAGGAGTTTGAGGGTACTGCACTCCAGCCAGGGCGACAGAGCAAGACTCAGTTTAAAAAAAAAAAAGAAAGAAAGAAAGGACTTGGAGGAGCCTGCTTCAAGCTTGCTCCAGGAGAGTCTTTGTCAGTGGGGATTTTTTATGATTCTGTTTCTGCATGTGCTGGGAAGTTTTCCAGAAAAGTTTTTAAAGGATGTAAATAACAGTATGTTAAATTAAAGGTAAAAAGGAAACCAAAACGTATAACCTCTTTATTTTACAGAGTTTGGGTTTTTTCTGTTAGCACAGACTGGGGTGGTCTTTAGTGTGTCCAAAAAGGAAAGAGAAGGTTGGGGGTTTTATTAGAGAAATGTTATGTGTTGAATGAAAGACAGCTCACAGGCACTGGTGAGGGTCCGGGAGCTGGCAAGCTCAGCTTGGTGAGTGACAGCGGTGGGCAAAACTGGTTTTAGGGTTATAGCAGCGGTTTCAGCAGCCGGGGTTGCAGATGATTCTTGGAGTGCATGTTCTGTGCCTGAGTGCTTTTCCGCCTGGTCCCTCAGCTGATTTAGTTGGGTGTGACAAGAATAACTCAGTTTTTATAATCCATTTGCATGTATTATTCTCTCTACTTTTTTTTTGTCCTAGAGACAGAGTCTCGCTTTGTCACCCAGGCTGCAGTGCAGTGGTGCCATCACAGCTCACTGCAGCCTTGAACTGGGCTCAAGTGATCCTCCTGCCTCAGCCTCCCAAGTAGCTGGGATGATACAGGTGCGCA
Organism: Lemur catta; assembly: GCF_020740605.2. Taxonomy (NCBI): domain Eukaryota; kingdom Metazoa; phylum Chordata; class Mammalia; order Primates; family Lemuridae; genus Lemur; species Lemur catta. The sequence goes on from NC_059136.1 coordinate 23,816,298, forward strand.
CCAACACACCTGGCTGTTCTCTCTACTTTTGTATGTGCTTGAAGTTTTTTCTAATAAAACATTAAACAGAGGCTTCTGGGCCCTACCCTGTTGATTTTGTTGGGTAGTTGTGTGGTGAGGCATTGAGAACTGCATCCTGAAGCTCCTCAGGGGATCTTGGCAGCTGCCCTGGAGACCTCTGACCCAGTTCTGGTGTGTTCTGTGTGGGTCGCTTAAACAGCATCTTGTGGTTTGCTCAAGGTCTGCAGGTCGATGTCTGAGTGGGCTTGGCAGGATCCTCAGCTTGGGTCTCATGGGCCACACTCAGGGTGTGTTGGCCGGTCTAGGCTCCTGCCCCAAGGCCCCAGGCTCTTTGGGGTGGTTGTAGGTCCCTGCAGCGATGGGACTGGGGGCCAGTTTTTTGCTGGCTGTCAGCTGAAGCCCACTGTCTGTTCTCTTCCACGTGGCTGCTCATTCTCATAGTCAGCAAGGGGCCCAAATCCAGTCTCTGACTCCCTCCTCTGTCACCAACTGGAGGAACTTTTCAGGGGCTCCTGTGGCTAAATCAGGCCCACCTGGATGGCTGCCTTCTGCTGACAACCACAGGGGTGACACTCGTGAGGGTCCTTGCTCTCTTAAGACCTACCTGCTATGCCCCTGCAGACCCCTGCATGCTCCAGGGTCAGCAGCCCCATAGCTGGGCCTATGGGAGAGGGCTGGGTAGGAGTCTGGTGATTGAGTATGGGGCAGGAGGGCTGCAGGGATTACTGTGGGGTCCTGAGTGGCAGCTGTGGCTCAGGGACATGAGGTCCCGGCCCATCCTAAGGTGGGGACTCAAGAGTTTCTTTAAGTTCTCTTGTTGCCCCTTGAGTGCCCCCTACCCCCTGCTGTCCTCTCTTGGGACATGTTCTTCCTGTTGTGATTTCCTTACACACCTGCTGCTCACTGTCTGTGAGAATGACTAAGGGACTTGGGAGCAGGGAGCTGGGTGGAGTAGGCCTGGACTTTGCACCTGAATGAGAGGTGGGCCTTAGGGATGAGACTTTGCAACTCCAGGAACCCCACCACTGGCACAGAAGAAGGCCTTGGGTGGAGATCTTCTGGACTGTGGGCCTGCTGTGGGGGGCAGAGGCCCCAGCCAGGCCCCTGAGTCTCCTGTACACCCTCCACAGCACCCACCTCCCCTCGGTGAGGGAAGACTCCTGGCTGCTGCAGCAGAGTCATGAAAGAGCGTGCTGAGTTTGTGTGCCCCAAGCTCTGGGACCTGCTGGCCGTGGTACTTGAGGCCGTGGCCTGGCCCAGCCTGCCTTGGACTGGGGTTGTCTCTGCCAGTCTCTTTCCATCGTGCTTTGTAAACTTCCAGGAACTTTTCAACACTTCTGGTCCACTGGCAGCCTGCTGTGGTTTGAATGTCCCCTCCAAAAGTCATGCTGAAATTTAATTGCCATTGTAATACTTATACTGATTAGTATTAATATTTAATACTAAATAGTTAATTCTTTAAGAAGTGGGTCCTTTTAAAGGTGATTAGGAGATGAGCACTCTGTCCTCATGAATGGATTAATGTCATCTGGAGAGTGAGTGAGTTACCGCAGGAGTGGGTTTCCGATAAAGAAGATGAGTTTGGCCCAATTTCCTCTCTCTGTCTTGTGTGCTTGCTTGTCCTCTGCCGTAAGATAATGCAACAAGGAGGCCCTCAGCAGATGCAGCCTCTTGATCTTGGCCTTCCCAGCCTCCAGTAAGCCAAATAAATTTCTGTTCTTTATAAATTACCCAGTTTATGGTATTAGAGCAGCGGGAAAATGGACTAAGACACAGCTCCCAACCTCACTTTTCTTTTTAAAGAGACAGGCTCTTGCTATGTAGCTCAGGCTGGACTTGAACTCCTGGGCTCGAGTGGTCCTCCAGCCTTGGCCTCCTTAAGTGCTGGGATTACAGATGTGAGCCACTGTGACCAGACTTTTTTTGTTTGTTTGTTTTTTGAGAGATGGCATCTCAACACGTTGCCCAGACTGGCCTCAAACTCCTGGTCTCAATTGATACCCCCAACCCTCCCAAATATCTGGGACTACAGGTGTGTATCACCTCACCTGGCACAGCCCCCTTGTTCTCTGGTGTTGCTTTGTTTCTTTAAAATGTATCCTTTTGATCATTTTATGGGATGTCGACAAAGGAAAGCAGATTTGAGGGGCAGTGCCTGGTCCGAGAACCCAGTCCCTGGTGTCCAGATGTGAATTTGAGTGGTAAAGGTACTGTGTTAGTCCCCTGAAGATAATTCATGTAGGTATTCTCGCGTTTCCTGGGAGTTTGGAACAGCCTCAGATTTAGCAAACTGCTGTTTTCTTCATCACTCCTAAACTGGAGAACAACTGGCATTGGCTTCCGAACTTTGTGTGAACCCTCAACTAAGCTAGCATCCCTTTGCAGTTCCCCCAGGGTTCTGAAGTTGCATATGAGCACTTTATAAGAAATGAACTTTACAGAAGTACCATTTACATGTGATAAGTCATATTCATTTACAGTGACAACTGGGTGAGTTTTGGCAGAAGAGTCCTGCAAAGCCACTGCACTCAGAGTACAGATGTGTCCCCTCCCTGCTTCACTTCCCCACCCCAGCATTTCCTCTGGCTCAGGACTTTCTGCAGGTGTTTCCTGCTAACTTGCTAATTGGACAAAATCAAACCTCTTCCAGATTCTACCTCCACTGTTTAGTGGGAGTCTTTTAAACATCAGCTTGCCACTGAAATAACAAATGGATTGTTAGATACAGTTTGTCTGAAAAACCATACCAATAATAAATACTTTATGGGACTTAAATTTAGATGAAGTATCTGATGAGTTGGATTTTGCCATTTTACTGACGACTGATTTTATCAGTGTATTTTAAGTGTGAATTACTTCACTTCTTCTCTGTGTTCTGGTACTATATGACATATTCTTGTATATTTTATGAAAGCCCTGAGTTGGTACTAAACTTTACTACTCAAATTAAAGTAGATGTTATCTATTTTAATATAAAACAAGGAAAAACTCTGCTGAAATGTTAGCCAGAAGTGGAAGTATAGCCCTAGAGCCTCTGCTCCATGCCAGTGTGGGTGGCAGCAGGAGCCGCAGGGGCCAGCCTGGTTCTCTCTGTCAGTATAGACTTTGTAACCGTGTCCTCCAGAGACCTGCAGGCTCCGATGGCCACAATCCAGACCTTTCAGCACTCCACCAGGGACGCCCGAGGGCTCATGCCTGCAGGGCTCTGCCAAGCCAGGTCTGAGTGATCGTGGCAGCCAGTGGGCGTCCAGGCTCTGCCCAGTTAGGACAGGCCCTCGAAAGGACTGGCTGATGACCCTGAAGTGGCGCTGTGCCTCTCTGTTTGTTCAGGAATTGGGGTCTGTCTGTGGAGAATCTTCCAAGGGTGTCCTTTTTTCAAGTCTCTGTGCTGTCCTAGGCCATGCCAGAATCACATTGTGGAACTGGGACCAGATGGGGAATGAGTTACCCTTTAACACGGCCCCTGGGTTTTTATTACTTGGAAATTTAACCTTTAATTCTTTCAGATTCTTCCATCACAGACTAAAGCTTGTGATGATTGTTGCTATGTTAAAACCATGTGTATGTATCAAACCAGCACCCAGCATCCCAGGTATTGATGGATTTGCTTTAACCTATCGTCCTGTGTTCTTTTAAACAAGCAACACTCTGCCCTGTCCCTTGGTGCTTGTTCACTCAGCCCCCTGCCAATCCTTGTTCACTTTGATCCACCTCGAGGTCAGTTAGGCTCCCCCCCTTCCATCGTGTTTGGTATCCTTGGTCATATCCTTGGATACTGGTCTTATCCTTATCCCTTTGCATTTCTGGACAACAGTGTAGCCTGACATGCTGACGTGAAAGTGTCTGCCCCTCTCACCCTTCCCTTCCACACCTGCAACAGGAATTACTAAAGGAGGCGGTGGCCGCCTTGGGTGTCCCCGTAACCATCAGCTATTCCAGTAGCTGGGGAATGGGTGCTGCGTGGGAGGGTGTGCAGTGAATGCCCATAGTGCTTTGCTGAATGAAGGAGCGGCTGAGAAGTGAGGGAGCCTCTTATTCTTGTCCCTCAACTCGAGAGGAGTCGTGGTGACCTTGGTGGCCAGCTGCTCTTGACCAGTGGGGGTGGTGTCTTGGGGTCTGCCTGAAGCAGCCTGTGCTCTTGCTGCTGCCCCTAGGCGATTCCCTAGGGTTGGTGTCCCTCCCCTCCTCCTTCCTCAGGTAGGAGGGCTGGGCTACTGCAGGAGAAGAGGCCTCCCCGGGAGCTGCTGCAGGCCTCTCCAGTCAGTATGTCCAGAAAGGAGCTTGGATTTCCATTGCCTTTCTCTCTGCAGTCTTCCGTTTCAGTGAAGCCGCTCCGGCCATCTTCTCAGGCACAGGCCTTGGTGACGTCTGCGACGGCTCCCCTGCCTGCATTCCACATCAACTCTACCTGCAAACCCTGCTTTCTAGTCTTATTATAGTGAGACCCCTCCTCACCTGCCTCTGCTAGCCCGGGGTGTCTGAGGACTATTTGTGGATGTCAGTCAGCTAATGGGTGGGCACGTTTAGGTCAGGATGCCTGGCTCCCCGATAACCTAGTGCTGGGGATGCCCGCTGGACCCACACGAAGCCTGGGCTGGTGCCCTGTGCCAGTCCTCCTCAGGCTGTTCTTCTCTGTTTAGCTTGGGGTTTGTTTCTGAATGTATTCAGACTTACTACTACTTTAAAAGCTACTTTTCCAAGTTGATGATTTCGAAACTCATTGTATCATCAGGACAGAGGTGGCCCTGGAGGATGACCAGGAGCTGCCCTTGCTGCAGCTCTTTTGGCAGCCCCTGGAGGTTTCCTGTGGGCCAGGAGGTGCCGAGAGATGTACTGGCAGATTGCGGCTTTGGGTGAGCTCTTCCACTCACTGGCTGGTGTTGGGATCAGAGTCAGAGGCTCATTCATGCCCCTGCGGGTAGATTTACCGTCACATTTGCCAAGCATATTTTTAAAAAGGGGTGAAAAAGGACATTAAAATGATGGGACGCTTCTGTGAGATTATTTTGAATCTTTTGCCCAGTTTTTAAAATGGCAGGCTCTCTAAATGAGCAGCAGATTTATGTATTCATGTATAAATTTGTATTCTAGATTTGCGCAGATCACCAAGCTAGTGAAGACTAATAACCATGAAAAGCTGTCCAAGAAAAGAGGCCAGGTAAGCATCTTAAATAGTAAATAAGTTTGTGAATGTGATTCTGACAAGCAACTTCATAGGCACTCATGCTTGGCGAGTGTTTATTCTTACAAATACACAAAGACAATGAATGAACTTAGTGTCTGATTTTCTAATAGAATTTTATTGTGAAATAAGTCAGTAGTGCCTGGATGGGGCAGTGGCACTGTCCCAGTGTCCTTTCCTTCGTGGTGTTTGTGCTTGAGTTGGGGTGGACGCTGGTGGCACAGCCTGCACCTGACCCAAGGCTGGGAGCAGCCTCAAGCCAGCGTCTTTGTTTGCTGCCCTCAGTTCCTGCTCCTGCACAGGCCACAGGGGCTGAGATCAAGAAGCCATTTTCCGAAGCTCAGTGGAGGCATTTATTAGAAACTCACAGCCCTGGTTGGTGCCCCTGTGATGTGGAGCAGCCCCTGCGGGTGGGGTGCTGAGCTGCCTTCCCTCCCCTCTCGGATCTCTGGGTGGGTATCGCCTGTGGAGTGTGTGGCCCCACTCATGGTGTGAACACAACTTCTCTCTTCCCACAAGGTCCCGAGGCCACATGGAGGTCCTGCAGACGGGAGGAAGATGGCCCTCAGTGGATGCAAGGGGGTCTCTGATGGGCCCCAAGACCCAAGAGAAGAGAGTGAAGGAGACAGCCCTGCACACAGTGTGTGGAGGAAGGGAGCCCTGGAGGAGGGCAGCTATCAGCTCATGGACGCCAGCCAGGGCAAGGGCTGTGTGAAAAGTGAAAAGCAGAAAAAAATCTAAAGGAAAAGAATCTGAAGAGAAGGGGAAGAAACATGTTGGGAGGTGAACAAAGGCAGTGACGCTGGAGGAGGGCTTCAGGGACAGGAGCTTTAGCTGCAGGGAGCAGGAGCATAAGAAAAAAGGGTGGCTGCTGCAGGAGCCGGAGAGGAGTGAGCTGGAGAGGAAGAGGATGGACGAGCGCAGTCGCCCCCACGAGACAGGAGCAGAGACCAGAGACCAGTGTAGAGTGGAGGTGCAGAGCTGAGCCCTGCTGGGAGGACAGGGCCAGGGCCCGTCTGGAAGGAAGAGTTCCAGGAGGGAAACACACACACAGTGCGGACAAGGAGGGGCGAGAAAGGTGGGTTGAAAAAATCAGGAAAGAAGAAAATGAAAAAGTATATGGCACAAAGATAAGAGAGAAAACACAGGACAGCAGGTCCAAGTCGGAGAACTTAATTTCCAGAAAGGGAAAGAGAAGGAAGACCGACAAAGCTGGGGAAGGAGGGGCTGGAAAACCAAAGGAAGGAAAATTGGAAGCTAGCTACCTGGCGGAAGATGAATGGGCCAGAGAGAAAGAGCTCAGTGCGGGAGTGAGTGGGGCCCGGCTGGTGGAGGACCCGCCAGGAAGCCCAAGGAAGAGAGCACCCAGGGCAGCAAGAAGCCAGCCAGAAGCAGAGAGACCTTGAAGGAGAGGGAGCCAGTGGATGGTGGGGTATCCAGAGGAAAAGAGAAGGAAAAGGGCCAGGAGGCAGTCAGACCACAGACAGAGAGCAAGAATGGGCAGGAGAGCAAAGAGGAAGGCAGCAGGTGGAAATGGTACCCCACCCAGCCACCCACCCTCCGTCTCTTCTGCTGCCCAGCCTCCCTCTCCCCAGGACAGGGACCACCCAGGCTGCTTTCCTGCGGTCAGGTCGGGGGTGGGAGTGATGTACAGATGTGGCACTGTCCTTTGCTGGCCCACTGTAGGCTGCTGGAGTGATGTGGGGTACAATCCAGAATGTTCTCTTGCATTGGCAGTTTGGAGCTATCGGTTTTCTGGATTCCGGTGACAGCCATGAGGAAGTGCTCACTGTGTGGCATTGCTTTTGGTCAGTCCTTCGTAAGGTACATATTGGCGTATCCATTTTTCACATGACGAAACTGAGGTATAGAGAAGTTAAGTAACTTGTCCAAGGTTACACAGCATGAGGTAGAGGAGCAGACATTGGACTCGGCCACTCTGTAATCGTCGCTCTGACCCCGGCTCTGCCTGGATGTGGGCACGAACCACACGGCTGTCCCCGGGAGATATACAGGGCTTAGTGTGAGAAAAAAGCAGCGAGCCATCTGTTTATTATATTGAAATGACAATATTTTGGATTTATTGGTTGAAATGAAATACATCACTAGTATTCAGTTGATCTGTTTGTTTTGCTGTGTGGCTTCTGGACACATGTGAACTCCACTGGGGGCCTGTGGGCAGTGCTGCCTCTTACCTGGGAAGCAGTCACTGCACAGCTTTGGGGCCGTAGGGTTGGGGTGGAAAGGTCTTTTTGGGTGTCAGCTCTGACAGCAGCTGTTTGATTGTGGGAAGGTTACTTAATTTTCTAAGCCTGTTTTCTCTCTTGCAAGTTGGGAATCCTCTTGCCTGTTCCAAAGATGTGCTATTGAGTAGGAGCCTGTGTGTGAAGCCTGGTTCATCCTTCCCTGGATAATCCTCTGGTGGTCTGGGGAGGAAGAGGGCACACGGGGGTAGGGAGAGGCCATAAACCACATGGATATTGGCAGGTAGTTCGTAGAAACCCATCCTGGTCTGTAGGACCAGAGCTCTTCAACCATGGCTCTGGCTAAGGGCAGCAGGGTGCTTGTCCACACCTTCCCCACCATTTTAACTGCAGCCATCCTGGTGCCAGGTAACATCATTGTGGGTTTGATTTGCATTTCTCCGAGGGCTAGAGATGTTGAACATCTTTTCATGTGTCTGTTGGCCATTGGTGTCTCCTCTGTGGAGAAATGGCTATTCAGATCCTTTAACCATTTTCTAACTGGGTTATCTATTTTTCATTGTAGAGTGGTAAGAGTTTTTGTATTCTCTTTTTAAAAGAAAACCCATTGTCTAATTTGAGGTCATAACAGTTTACACCTATGTTTTTTTTTTGTGAGTTTTATAATTTTAGCTCTTACACTTAGGTCTTTAATCCATTTTGAGTTAACGTTTGGGTATGATGTGAGAAAGAGGTCTGACATCATTCTTTGTGTGTGGGTAGCCCAGCACCACTTGTTGAAAAGACCGTCCTTTCCGCATCGGATGGTCTGGGATCCTTGTTGAAATCAAGTAACCGTAGGTGTCTGGGTTTGTATCGACCCTCGTTCAACCATTGATCTGTGTGTCTGTCCTTATGACAGAGCCAGGCTGCCTTGATCACTACAGCTTTGAAGTTGTGAAATCAGCAAGTGTGAATCCTCCAACTTTGTTCTTCTTTTTCAAGATTGTTTTGGCCATTCTGGTTCCCTTGTATTTCTGTGTGAATTTTAGGATCAGGTTGCCAATTTCTGTAAAAAAGTCAGCTGGGATTTTGGTGGGGCCTGTGTTGAAATTTTGGATCAGTTTGGGGAGCATTGCTGTCTTAAGCACAGGAAGTCTTCCATGCCATGAACACAGGATGGCTTTTGATTTATGTAGGCTGTCTTTAATTTCTTTCAGCAATGTTTTACAGTTTTCGGTGTGTTAAGTTTTGTTCTACTTTTGTTAAATTTATTCCTTGGATTTTTTTAATGCTATTGTAAATGGAATTGTTTTCTTAATTTCATTTTCAGTTTGGTCATTGCTACTGGTTAAAAATACAACCGATGTTTGCATATTGCTTACCCTGCAACTCTTGCTAGATTCATTCATTAACTCTTACAGTTTTTGTGGATTCTTTGGGATTTTCTATGGACAAGATCATGCCATCTGCAAATAGAGATGATGTACTTCTTTTCTTTTTAATCTGGATGCCTTTTATTTCATTTTCTTGCCTGTTTGCTCCAGGGAGAACCTCCAGTACAGTGTTGAATAGCAATGGTGAGCGCAGACATCTCATCTTGTTCCTGATCTCGGGGGAAGCATCTAGCCTATCACCATTGTATATGAGGTTGGCTGTGGGGTTTTGTAGATGTCTTTGTTCAGGTTGAGAAAGTTCCCTTCTATTCTTAGTTTCTTGAGTGGGTATTTTGTTTTGTTTTGTTTATCATGGAAGGGTGTTGGATTTTGTCAGATGCTTTTTCTGCCTATTGAGAGATCTTACGGTTTTCGTCCTGCCACATTTTCTTTTACAAAGCCTGAGAATCTAAGTTGGAAAACACATTGGCCTCAGGATTCTATGAAGGAATAGTGGGCCTGTGCTGGGATTTACTTCTTGGTTTGGAAAAAGGATTGTAAGGAACAATATATGCATCTGCCCTTAGCAGCATCTGTGGGAGGTGGGCCCTTAGGAAGGTTGGCCCCCTCAGCAGCTGAGTTGCTCATTCTGAAATGTTGGGGGCACCTGCAAAGCCTGCCTCAGTCCTAAAAGCCAGGAAGTGCAGCCCATCACCTCTGTTCATGGCTTTGAGCCATGAGACATCTGTGGAAACTGAGTTGGCTGGTGGCTGTGGGAGGGCTACAGGCCCACCTCCTTCTCTGTCTGTCTCCACTGTAGCCCACCAGGTATGAGGGTGAAGATGCGTGTGAGTTCAGCTACTTCCCAAAGTCCTGGCACCCCCATTTTACAGTTGAAGAAGGCTGCAAAACCAGGAGAGGTGGAGCCAGTGTGGCCTGCTGCTGGCCCAGGGCCGCCCCCAAGTGCTGGTCTAGAGGTTTTGCTGCTTGGCCACGCAGCTCAGTGGGGACACCCTGGCCAGGCTAGCACTGGGGACTGTGAGTGCAGGGAAGGAGACCACGATTGTGATTACTCATGGTCTGTGGTCTTGGGGCAAGGGGCTGGTAGCAGTGCTGATGCTGCAGGACTTCAGGGCAGGTGTTCACAGGCACCTCCTGTGGGGCTGCACTGGCTGGATAGCAGGGGTGTCTGTCGGTTTCTGTGTCCTGGACGTGCTGGGGTTTGGTACCTGCTGCTGCTTATGCAGCCTCACTGTGCACGGTGGGGCAGGGCCCCTGACAATGTGAGGTCCCCTTCTCCTGAGGTACAGGGAGAGCCCATGCTTAGGAAGGACCTGCTGGGTGCCCCTGCTCTAGGAGGGTCTGGGGAGAGAGCAGTGCAGTGGTGGCGTGTGGGCTGTGGGGCGTCCTGACAGGCAGGACGTCCTGAGCTGCAGGGTCAGCGGGACTGGATTTGGATCTAGGTCCCCCAGCGCAGCGTGGGAGTTTTGCTGGACGACGAGTGCAGGCAAACCAGCGCTGCAGCAGGACCGGAAGTGGCCCTGCTGCACACACCTTTCTCTGCAGGCCTGGGATCCAGCGGGTCGCCTGCCTTGCTGGCTTCTTGCCAGGCGCGCCCTCCCCCACAGCAGCGCCCCCTGCCGCAGCACCGCAGCACCGCAGCACCGCGCCCTAGCTACCTGCGTGGGGCGGGGTTGGGGCGGGACTGGGGGCGGGGTCGTTGGGGTGGCGCCTGGGAAGGGGCGGGGCCGGCACTGCTGCCTGACTGTCTAGCGTGGCGGATGCGTGCGGTTTGGGTTGGGCGCTGGCTCCAGACGGCGTACGCTTTGCTAGGGGACATCCCACGCCGCTCGGCCTCCCGGGGAGCCCCCCGCCGGCGCAGGACGCAGAAGGACTGCAGAGCTGGGTAAGGCGGCTTCGAGCCCTGGGCTGGGTTAGATACAGAAAGTCGGTGCCAGGTCCAGTGTGGCCTTGCGTTTCTTTGCTTTTTGCTAAAAGCCGGGCCACGTAATCCGAGAGGTGGTGTGTAGTTGTGTTACTAAGGACCAGAATCCCCTGAACGACGTGTTGCCCAGATGTGCAGGCCCCGCCTGATCTCACCCTGCTTCCCCCTTTGGGTTTTCGTCCCCCTTTATTTTTTTAGTTCGGTTTCATCTTTGATGCGGCTGTGGCTGGGCTTCAGCACAGATATTTGGTTTTTTTTTTTTTTTTTTTTTTTGAGACAAAGTCTCGCTCTGTTGCCCAGGCTAGGGTGCCCTGGCGTCAGCCTAGCTCACAGCAACCTCAAACTCCTGGGCTCAAGCAATCCTTCTGCCCCAGCCTCCTGAGTAGCTGGGATTATTGTAGGCATGCGCCACCATGCCCGGCTAATTTTTTCTGTATATATTTTTAGCTGTCCAGATCATTTCTATTTTTTAGTAGAGACGGGGTCTCACTCTTGCTCAGGCTGGTCTCGAACTCCTTACCTCGAGCGATCCTCCCAACTCTGCCTCCCAGAGTGCTAGGATTACAGGCGTGAGCCACTGTGCCCGTCCTGGTTTTGAACTTTATGGAAAGCTTACATTGCCGTTGTGGTCTTCTGAGACTCCCGCTCTCCTGGAGTCTGGGTTCTCAGGTCCCCAGGTGTTTCCAGGACCGATTCTGCATGAATGCGGAGCACTCAAGGGTCATCTCTGTGCCCTTGGCCAGTCTCCCCATTTCCTGTCCCTTAGTGTTTATAGAATGGTGTCTTTCTAGACTGGCCATTTGTCATTCATTTGCAGCCAGGAGCCCGGACAGTTGCCCAGGGCCATGCAGCAGAAATGCCCTGTTTGCCTCAGAGAGCCCAGGGACGGGGAGGGAGAGAGGTCTAGCCCGTGTGGAGCGGGGCTGGCCTGCAGGCCCCTTTGACAGTGTGTGTCTCTTAGTAGCTGTACAGGCAGATGCTTTCCCAGAAGAGCTGCTGAATTGCAGTTGGGCAGGCGTGGGTAAGTAGTTTGGAGCAACAGCTCCCTTTTACAGCTGCTTGCTTGTGATGGCTGTGCTTGGTACCTGGATCTCTGAAGGACAATAGAACGTTATCACCATGTGCAGCACTCCACCACCCACCTGCCTCGGTGGGCTTGAGCACAAACCCAGTCTTCAGAGCTGCTTGGCTGCTGGCCAGCAAGGTGTTGAACCTTGACCTCAACGTCCTCATCTGTAAAATGGGGATGATTGTATGATTCTATCCAGGAGGCTTTGGTGAAGAACTTGGCACTCAGGGTTTTGTTGGTCAATTCTAAGATGCATGTGTTTTCACATTTTCTCACGTCTGAAACTGGGATGCATCTTAAGTCAATTCTGTGAGAAATTGGCCAGGCATGGTGGGACCTGTAGTCCCAGCTGCTTGGGAGGTTGAGGCGGAAGGATTGCTCAAGGCAAGGAGTTCAAGACCAGCCTGAGCAACACAGACCCCATCTCTACCAAAAAAAAAAAAAAAAATTATCTGCGTGTGGTGGTGTGTACCTGTAGTCCCAGCTACTGAGGAGGCTGAGGCAGGAGGATCGCTTGAGCCCAGGAGTTCAAGGCTGCAGTGAGCTGTGATTGCACCACTGCACTCCAGTCTTGTGACAGAGTGAGACCCAGTCTCTTAAAAAAAAAGAAAATCCACTGTCTTAGTAGCACTCCTATTGGCCCCACCCTGCATTTGCTGGAATAGGGCAGGCAGTTTATTGAAGGCCCTAAAACCATAGATAAGTAAAATAGGTGGGGCTGTTCTAATGGGACAGATGGAATCAGCAGAGGCCCTTCTCCCCCGCCCCCACCCCCAGGCTTCTGGATTTGGACAGCTCTGAGTGTTTGTGAAGCAAGGTGTGCTGCCTGCAGTGTCTGCCTCTGCCTTGGGACAAGCCCTGTCCTGTGCTCCCCTCCTCCACCCCTCACTACCTACACATATCACACATTCTGTCACCAGAGCCTCTTGATTCCACCCTAGGGTGTTCTTAAACCCATCACCTTCTGATGGGTTATCAGCTCCTCCCACATCTGCCCCCATCTGACCCTGCTAGGTCCCTCCTCTGCAGAGACAGCCAGAGCCCTTTCAGAAATGCCTCACGTGCTTCCCATGCTTCTCAGCCCTTCAGAGGCTTCTGCTGCTCTTAGGAACTCATCCAAGTGACCAGGCCCATGGGGACCTGCTTGGCCACGGACAGGTTCAGCATGGGTCTCCTGGCTCTGGCAAACCTGCTGTGTGGTCTGGGCAGGCTACTGCTGTCCTCCTTGGGAAGCATGTGTCTGCCATCTCCATTCACCCACCGTGGCCCTGACCCTCCCGCCAAAGCCTGTCTCCCTGAGGATGCTGCGCTGCTGTCCCTCGTGCTGGACTTGCTCTTCTCTGAGCTCTGTTGACGGAGCTGAGCCTTAAGGGGCAGAGAGCCCTGCCCACACCACTGCCAGCCGAGCCCCATTCCTCTTTCCCTCTACCAGGCACGTCTCGGCATCTGAGTTCAGCTTGTGTCTTCCCTGTGGTTCCTTGGCCATCTGTGTGTCCTCAGGACCTAGCGCAGCACTGGCTCAACGCAGACCCTTGGGAGACCTCTTAGGCCCAGATGGATGGACGATGAGCGTTCATGTGGAGAGTCAGGACAGGCGATGGCCACCATGCTGGGCCATGTCCCTCTGCCTCCAGAGCCAGGCTTGTATGGGAAGGGATGCCGTGGAGAGGAAAGTCCTGTCTCCAGAAGATCTGGGGACAGATTGGGACAGGGGACCTCAGCAGGGAGCCATCTGGGGGCATGTTGTGCTGGTGCCTGACAGGTGGTGTCCCATACCCCATGAGGAGCCCTTCCCCAGAGCCCCTGAGGCTCCCTGCCCCACTCCTCTGTGGGGCCACAGTCACATGCCTTGCTTTCTGCCATGTCCTACCTGTCTCATCTTTGGTTTCCAAGCTCCCTTCACAGTGCACAGCCAGGCCCTTTAGCAAATGAAACAGTCACATGGAGAGGTTCTGTGGGACAGTGTCAAGACATTGTGCAGGATTCTAGGCCAGCTCTGAGGGGCTTCAACTGGGGAGAGGCCGGTGAGCCTCAGAGAGGAGCATTCCCTACCCCTTTCCCACTCAGCCAAGTTTGCTTGAGTTGGTGACGCAGCAGCACACCTGGCCAACACAGGTAATGAGGTGGAGTCAGGTAGTCAGGTGCCCAGGAACGGGGGTCTGAGGTCAGGCAGGTTCGAATCCCTGCTGGCAGCCCCAGCAGGGTGGCCACCTGCCTCTCACCTGGCTCTTTAGGCCTTGTTTTCCTCCCCTGTACAGTGGAGGCCACAGTGCCCACCTATCAGGAGCCATGAGCAGGGGCCACGTGGGCAAAGGCAGAACAGGCTCAGCCCAGGGCCTGGCCCACAGTGTCAGCACCCACGGGAGTGACGCATTCTGGTATTGTGTCTTTTTAGGTGGGAAGAGGAGAAGAGCACAGACCGGGTGAAGTGGAGACAGCTCGAGCACAGAGGCCCATACTTTGCCCCTGCATATGAGCCCCTTCCGGACGGAGTTCGTTTCTTCTATGACGGTGAGGATGCCAGCGAGTGGCCTGCCCCCGGCTGTGATTTGCCCGTCTTCACCCCTGGGTGGGGCCCCCGTGTTGGTACCAGACTCACTCCCTCAGACCCAGCTGCAGTTTTCCTCATGAGCGTCAACGGTTGGTGCACTGACCGCAGTGGTGGTGTGCAGGGGCCGCTTACCCGGGCTGGAGTTCAGAGGCTCGTGATCCACTGGCCAAAGGCACAGAGGGCAGCAACAGTGTGGGGGCTTGCCTGGCATCCCCCAGAAACCATGGTGTGTGCCAGGCTGCAGTGGGGAGGTGGTAAAGCTCATCCTGAGCTCACCTAGCTGGGCAGGCAGAGCCATCCCCTTCCTGCTGGGCCCTGGGAGCTCTCCTGAGGCTGAGTCGGCCGTGCGGGTTTGTGTGCAGGACTAACCTCGGTCTCCTTGTTCCGAGTTTGTGCGGTATATACACTATACTCACACGCACACATGCGTTCACAGTTACAGGAGCGCTGAGCCATCTTCAGAGTTGGGACCCCCAGGGGCCCTAGGATCGCACCCTCCCTCACCACCCTCAGGCCCTCATCCTCTCCACTCCAATGCCTGGGAGCTTCTGCTTGGTTCTTGTGCTGCTTGTTTTAGCTGTTTGAGCCCATTTTCTGCATCTCTCTTAGAAGAGATCTTTCTAAAAAAAGCAAATTTCTCCTTTGGGGTCCAGGCAAGTGCTTAGCAGCCCGTACTTGTGGCCTTATCACTCTGACCCTCCCGGCAGGCTCTGCCTGTGCTGGTTGATGGCTGGCACCTTCTCATTCCGTCTGTACCTCTTATCTTTTGCTGGGGACTCTTGGAGCACTCACCTCCCTGGCCCCTGCTGGGTCACACTCACACTTACAGAACTCCCTGGATGTAAGTTTTGTTTAAAATCTATTTCTCTGAGCTACAGAGACTCTTGCTCACTGTGCTTTCAGAGCCCAAGCACCCATGTGTGGGCTCCTGGTAGGAGGAGTGGTGGCTGCAGGGGACTGCAGTGAGCGCTCCCTGCTGCACCAGGCCATCCTAGCAGCGCCTGCCCAGGGTGCCCTACCAGGCTGCTGCTGGCCCAGAGGGACAAGCCAGAGATGGTGGCCTGTGTGCTCTGCACGGGGAGTTGAGGAGCGAGCCCCTGGGCTTGTGCTAGGCCTCACATCCTCTGTGCTCCTGAGGGGCTAATTTTGGGAAGGATTGCCGCTGTTCGTCACGAATGCCTTTTTCCTTATTACCGAACTAATACACATTTATTTTTCTAACATTTTATTATTGAAAGATTTTTAAACATACATTTGGAAAAGTTTCGTGGTGATTGGCCTGGGCCCCACTGTGAGCATTCTGCCTGCTCAGTCCCCACCCATGTCTTTAAATTGTGCTGATTTAGAATAAAATGTAGGGGAGGCTGGTGCTGTAATCCTAGCACTCTGGGAGGCTGAGGCGGGAAGATTGCTTGAATTCAGGTGTTCAAGACCAGCCTGACCAAGAGCGAGATCCCCATGTCTACCACAAATAGAAAGGAACCAATGCAGCATGGACAGCTGGAGATACCAAGGAAGTGTTTGGAAAGGATGTGGCTAGTGAATGCACAGTACATCGATGGTTTGAGAAGTTCCGTTCTGGTGATTTTAATTTTGAGAATGAGCCATGTGAGTGACCTGAGACCAAGGTGGATAATGATGAGCTGAAAGCTGTAGTGGAAGCGAATTCATCTCAACCTAGGCATGAATTAGCAGCAAGGTTTGACATTATTATTCAACAAATCAGCAAAGCAAAGAAGCTGGATAGATGGGTAACTCATGAATTAAATGAGTGTCAGAAGAGAAATCATCCCGAAGCTTCCCTTTCTTTGCTGTCATGACGTAAAGTTGAACCATTTCTACACTGTATTGTTATGTGTGATGAAAAATGGATTCTGTTTGACAATTGCAAGCATTCAGAACAAGGGTTGGATAAAGACGAAGTGCCAAAACACAGCCCCAAACCAAATATTCATCAAAAAAAGCTAATAGTGTCTGTTTGGGGGTCCAGCACTATTATCATTCACTACCCCTTCATGAAACCTGGTCAGCTGATTACAGCGATGTCTACTTCATCCAATTGGATGAAATGATGAGGATGCTTGTGATTAAGCAGCAGAGATTGGTCAATAGAAACAGGCCAATTCTCTGGCAAGATAATGCTGGACCACATGTTGCACAAATAACGCTGCTCAGACTACAGCAGCTGGACTTGGAAACTCTCTGTCATCTTCCATGTTCACCAGACCTTGCACCAAATGACTACCACTTTTTCCAGGCTTTGGACCACTTCTTGCAAGGAAAAATACTCAGTTCTCAACAAGCTGTGGAAAATGCCTTTTGTAATTTCATTGTCACTCACTCTCCTTCTTCGCTGCTGGCATAAGCAAGCTACCCCTAAGATGGCAAAACTGTGTTAATGGTTTAGGTGCATATTTTTGATTAATTGTATTGTTTCTTGTTTGAGATATAATAAACTACACTTTTGATTCAAAATCGGACATTGCATATTTAATGACCTAATACCATAAATATAGCAAAATTAAAGGAGGGAAAGTGTGAATGACTGTAGCTGTTGAATTCTTCTCCAGGGTTCTCAGGATCTACTTGAGATCCTCCTGGCCTTTACCTGTATGCAGGTGCATTAATCATTTGTAATTTAGAATGTGCTTCTGAACCTAAAAGGTAAAAACCGAGCTCTTGCTTTTAGCATCGTGTGTATTGGTGCATAACTTAAAGTAACGGGTCACATCAGCTGTCTCCCTAAAGCAGAGTGTCTTTTGGTGTCTGCAGGAAAGCCTGTGAAATTGAGCATGGCAGCTGAAGAGGTTGCCACTTTTTATGCGAAAATGTTGGATCATGAATATACAACAAAGGAAGTTTTCCAAAATAACTTCTTCAGCGACTGGCGAAAGGTAAGTGCCATTGACCAGGCTGGCCAGGCCCCTGCAGGCCGTGGTGCCACTGGCTGCGGCCTCTAGGCAGCCTTTGTACACTCTCAGTTGCCACTGTGTGTTCTCAGCACAGCCTGTGCTCTCTGTTGTGTTTTATATTTTTTTACAGATGAGTCTTGCTCTGTTGCCCAGGCTGGAGTACAGTGGCTATGCACAGGCACAGCCATAGCACACTACAGCCTTGAACTCCTGGCCTCAGGTGATCCTCCCGCCTCAGCCTCCAAGCAGCTGGGGCTGCAGGTGGTGCTACAGCATCTGGCCTGGTGTCCTTTAGACATTTCCCTGCCCAGGCAGGCAGAGCGTGGAGCCAGCTTTGCTATAACCTTGCTCCAGGGACAGCTGAAAGGGACAGCTAAATTACAGCTGAAAGGCCTCTGGCGCTCAGACGAGGGCGAGTGGAAGAGGCCACAATGGCATTTCCTGGCCCCCAGGAAGACAGACACCGGGTGGGAAGCTCTTTGAAGATAACGGTGCTACGTTAAGGTTTTTTCCTTTTTCCTTCTTAAAAGTTGAGTTACATGTGAGTCTGTACTAATCGAGTATGTAGTTCAGTTGAGTTTTAAGTGCGGGCACCCCTGTGACTCCCCACGTGCCTTCCCAGGGTCGTTCTCAGCGTGATTCCTCTGAGCTTCAGCCTCAGGTTGCTGTTCCAGCAGCTTCTTCCTCCCTGTTGTTGGGTAGTGTTTCTTCTGTTGTGTGACTACACAGTTTGTCCATTTTCCTATTCATGGGCATTTAATTGTTTCTACTTTCTGGCTTCCGTTATAAAGCTGCAGGGCACATTCCCACGTGGGTCAGGGTGTGGGCACATGAGTTACCCCTCACGGGACTTAGAGGTGAGATTGCTGGGTCACAGGCTGCACGTGGGTGCGGCTTGCTAGAAACTGCAGGTGGTACCGTCCATGTGCCACCAACGTACAAGGGTTCCAGGCTTCCTTCCTGGTGAGTGTGAAGTGGTAGCTCATTGTGGATATAGTTTGCATTTCCCTAATGACAAATGATGTTGAGCATCTTTTTGTGTACCTGTTTGTCATTTTGATATTTTCTTTTGTGAACTTTGTCCATTTGAAAAACTGAGTTGCTTGCATATTCCTTACTAATATGTAGGAGTTTTTAAAATATGTTCTGGTTGTAAGTTCTTTGCTAGATACATGTGCTGTGAATGTTCTCTCAGACTTTGCTTGCCACTGCTTTCTCAGTGAGGTCTTTGAACCTCACTGAGAAAATTTTAATTTATCAATTATTCAGTTTGTCAGTTTATCAGTCTTACTCTTTCTTTTTTTTCTTTTCTTTAAAGAGACGGGGTCTTGCTTGGTCACCCAGACTGCAGGCTGGAGTGCAGTGTTGCATTCACAGCTCACTGTAACCTCGACCTTCTGGGCTCAAGTGACCCTCTTGCCTCAGCCTCCCGAGTAGCTGGGACTACAGATCTGTGCCACCACATCCCCGGCTAAATTTTTAGAAGACCCAGTTTTTTAATCTTTTATGATGAGTATTTTTTCATCCGTGTGAGTCCATTATCAGAAATGTGATTTGCAAAAAATTTCCATCCAGTCTGTGGTTTATATTTTTATTCTCTTTAACAATGTTGTTGGAAGGTCAGAAGTTTTTAACGGTAGTGAAGAACAACGTATCGTTTTTTTGTTACAGATTATGCTTCTGGTGTTAGGTCTAAGAAATCTTTGCCTAATGCAAGGTCACAAAGATTTTCTCCTATGGTTTTTTTTGGAAGTTTTACGATTTTAGGTTTTCCATTTAGGTCTGTTTGATTTAGGTCTAACATCTGAGTTTATTTTGGATAACAGCGTGAGGTGTGGATCAAAGATCAGTTTTTGCACGTGGCTATCTGATAGCCCTGTCACCGCTTGTTGGAGACTGTGCTTGCCTGTCCCTCTGTGTGTGGGTCTGATTCTGGACTTGCTTCCTCTGTCTCGATGCCACCCCACACTGCCTTGTTACTGCAGCTTTGGGGGTTCAAGTTATTGTCTAGCTTTGTTCTTTGTCCGTCTAGTAGTTTTTCCAGCCTTCACAAAGACAGGGTGTAGGCAGCGTTGCACAGCAGGTGGGACATAAACAGTGAGTGATGGACCCGATGGAGCCTGGTGAGATGCAGGGAGGGACCTGATCCTTTGCCGGTGGTGCCCTACCTGAGCTCCCCAGAAAAGGAGGTGGGATCATCCTCCCCATCCCACAGTGAGAGATGGGCGTGGCGATCGGTTAACAGGTCTTGTGGTGCCTAAGTGGCAGAGCCTCTGGCTTTGGACCGTGGACGGTGACTCTGAGCCTGGGCTTTTGGCCACAGGGCTGTACAGAGTTTTTTTTGGTGTAGGAAATAAGAGGAGAAACCAGTTCCTGTAGTTCTGCCATCCTCCCTTCATGTCAATGTCTCATGTTCCGGTATTCTGGCTTTTTAATGTGATTAGTGTGCATATAATGTTTTTTTTTCCCGCTTGCCATTTTATCATATTTATTTTTCCATGCTGCCCATCCATGCTTTTTTGACCCCAGTTAAAACTCTGGAATGCCTAGCCATGTTAATCATCATACTGTCTTCTGCTGAGGTTTGAATGTATGTGTCTCCAAAATTCATGTTGAAACTTAATCCACATTGCAGTGTATTAAGAGGTGGGGCCTTTAGGAGGTGAACAGCCTCATGGATGGATTAGTGTCTGCGAGGGGCGGAGAGAACTGGCCAGGCCCCCTTGCCCTTCCGTACCTGCCCCCCCCCCCACCTGGTTCAGGGCACCATCCTGGAAGCAGAGAGCAGCTTTCCCGGATGCCAAATCTGGGACCTTGATCTGGGACTTCCCAGCCTCCAGAACTGTGAGAAGTAGATTTCTATTTATAAATTACCTAGTCTTGAGGTATTTTGTTATAGCAACACATGTGGACTCAGACATTTTCTTTATGAATATTCCATTGAATGAATTCATTATAATTTATTTACCTCTTTCTGGATTATTTCTCCAAATTGTCCCTGATGTAGTTATCATCATCACTTTGACATTGAGTAATTTATTTAGGGTGGGATCTCAAAAATGGAATTATTGAATCAAAAGTTTTTGCCAATTGAAATGTTAAATTGCTTTTGGAGAGTTGTGCCCTTGGACACCCTACCCACCCCTGCAGTAGTGTACTCTGCATCTGTGGGTGGGAGGCAGGCTCTGGGCGGGGGGGTCCTGTGTTGCTTGTGACTGGATCTGTTGCACCTAGATGGTGGCGTGGGGTCCAGGAGTCCTCGCTGAGGAGGGCTAGGGGTTCTAGTGCCCGCTTTGGGAGTGGTAGTTGGGCTCTGTCATTCCCCGTGAGAGCAAAGCTCAGGGGATGTGTGCTGGGGCCTTGGACTCTGCAGGGCTATGCAGGGGGTGACCATGCTGCACTTTGAACAATACCTGTCAGTCCTCAGCACATTGTGGTTGTGCATCCACCTTCCACATGGTACCTGTGAGGGGGCTATTCCCAGGTGAGGCCGCTGTGGCCCGGTTCAGAGCGCCTGGGAGGAAGCGCCAGGGCCTCAGCTCACTTCTGCGCCTGCCCACCTGGGTCCCTCTTGGCTGATGGTCGGTGGGGGGTCTTGGCGCTCTGCCTGGAGTCTGTTCCCCTGCTGCAGATGTCATGTTGTCTCCGTGGATGGGCCCCCAGCTGGGGGTTCCCGTGCTGTGTGATCGTGCTAGTGCTCTGCCCACTTGCAAGCATGTGTCTCTCTGGTTTGGTGCAGGAAATGACAGTAGAAGAGAGAAAAGTCATCAAGCACCTAGACAAGTGTGACTTCACGGAGATGCACAGATACTTTGTGGACAAAGCTGCAGCCCCGAAAGCCCTGCCCAGGGAGGAGAAGCAGGTCAGCCCCCCTGAGCACTGGTGACCCTGAGCGGCTGGTATGCGAGTGGCCCCTGGGACTGAGAGGCCAGTCTGGCGCAGGGGCTGAGAAAGGCCCCATCGCCTTAGAGAAGCCTCTTCTCATGAGACTGCCCCTTGTCCAGTTCTTTTACGTGAGAGTCCCCTAGAAGGTGTGGTTACAGCCCAAGGTTTGTGGTGCCATCCAGGTCTTGGGCACTGTCAAGTTAATACGGTTAAAATGATGTAGTTCAGTTTACCCAGAGCACATTGAAGACAAATGTACTGTTTGGATAATAGGGTGAATGATTCACCGGCAGTGATGATGGCGGACTCGGGATGGGCCTGTGGGCCGAGGGCAGGACTTGTGCAGGGGAGCCGGTGTCACGCTGCTCTGAGCCTGACGGGCCTGCTGTGCTGTGTGATCTCTTGTGTTGACCTCCGGAGACTCCTAGGGAAGGGTAGGCCCTTCTTAGTCACTGGTTATAGAGGGACTCAGGTTTACTCCAAAACCTGGCTTAGCTTTCCTCCTACCCATGGGGCTGCCACGCTCCCTCTGCCTGGCTTTACTGCTGGCGTCTGAAACAGCTGAGCCTCTGTGCTCCCGCGGTGCATGCCCGCACCGCGTCCCCTCAGACCTCTGTGCACACAGAGGGCTCTGAGGGGCCCAGCTAAGTTAGCAGAGGCAGGAGCGAGTCCTGGGTTAGCTGCAGGGGTTGACCTTTGTGCTATTATCTGTGGTGCTAACACCCACATACCATTCTGTTAACTCAGAAGCTAAAAGAAGAAAAAGAAAAACTTCGGCAAGAGTTTGGCTACTGTTTTTTAGATGGTCACCGAGAAAAAATAGGCAATTTCAAGACAGAGCCACCCGGGTTGTTCCAGGGCCGTGGTGACCACCCCAAGATGGGGATGGTGAAGAGGAGAATCCTGCCGGAGGACGTGGTCATCAACTGCAGCAGGTGCGGCCATGCAGGGTGTGCTGCTGCGGGCACGGGGCCTTGGCTGCCGGGGCGAGGCTTTGTTCCTTCGCTGTTCCTGGGAGAGTGAATCGCATTGAAAAAACGTGGGGCTGGCAACTCCATGTGCCATTCCCAAATGAGCCAGGAGCAGGGCCCAGCATAGGCCCGGCAAGGACATTCCGCACGGGGTGCCTGTGACCAGAAATCCTACTCGCTTTTCCTGTGGTTGAGATTTTTCCCTACCAAGAAAGTTTTCCTGCATGTTTTCAACCTATGTTTTTTCATATTCCACGTTATCTGGATACTCTAATGGCACGTCAGTATTTTGAACACATGGAAGAGTTTGGTGGTTTTGGTACTGCTGTGTTACTGACAGTCTGTGTGACCAGAGTGTCGAGGAACAGCCCCGCCTGAGTGACCCCGGGCAGCAGGGCTGGTTTGGGCTGCAGCATCTGTGGTCTGTCAGTCCGAGCTGCAGCGTGGACACCTTGCTAGGGCAGCCACCCAGCTTCCTGGGCCGACCCAGGTCTTTGTGTGTGTGCAGAAGGTGGGCTGGGGCTGCTATGGTCCTGAGGCCAGTCTCTGTCAGGAGCCCCACCCAGTCCTGTGGGCCACCGTGTGGGACAGTGCCCCAGAGAGACTCCTTTTGCTCATGTTTCTGAGAACAAGGTCTTGAAGTTATGTTTGGGGCTCTGTTTTGCCACAGGGACTCAAAGATTCCTGAGCCACCGGCGGGTCACCAGTGGAAGGAGGTACGGTCGGACAACACTGTCATGTGGCTGGCCTCCTGGAAAGAAAACATCCAGAGCTCCATCAAGTACATCATGCTGAACCCGAGCTCGAAGCTGAAGGTGTGCATGAGGCTTTGAGGTGTTCCCTTCCAGGAAGCCCCCTGGGACTCAGGCGGGCAGGGGCAGGGGCTGGCCTGGGGGCTGCACTCAGTAACGGCAAGCAGGTGCGTGAGGGGCAGAGTGGCCAGGAGCCAGCCAGCCAGTGTGGAGATCTCACTGTGCCTATCGGCCAGGCGTCTTAAAAGAAAACCAGGAACGTTTGCATGTTTGTGTTCCTTTCAGATTTCACTGAAGTTGGACTTGGTGCCCCTTGTCCCTGGCCCCACCAGCTCCGAGTGTAGATGTGTGAGGTGGGGGAGGGAAAGTCACAGCTTCTCCAAAATTATTTAATGGGGATACGAAGAGTTTCTTTACTATTAATTTTCTTTATTTAGAGGGAGAAAGATTGGCAAAAGTATGAAATAGCTCGACGCTTGAAAGGGGTTGTAGATGAGATCCGTTTTCAGTATCGGGCAGATTGGAAATCACAAGAAATGAAGCGAAGACAATGTGCGGTGGCCCTTTACCTCATCGATAAGGTTTGGTGGTTTGCCCGGGTCTTTCTCTGCTACTGTTCATCAAGGTTCTCTGGGTTGGGCAGGTGCGGTGTGGTGACGGCGGGCCTGTGTCTGGGGTGTGTGTGTGTGTGCATGCGTGTTTGTGCAGGGCATGTGTACGAGTGTATACATGCATGTACACATGTGCACTGGTTTCCACCCTGACTAGCTGGCGCTGAGAGCAGGGAATGAGAAGGAGGAAGGGGAGGCAGCTGACACCGTGGGCTGCTGCTCCCTCCGAGTGGAACACATCCGGCTGCACCCAGAGGCTGATGGCCAGGAGCACGTTGTGGAGTTCGACTTCCTGGGAAAGGACTCGATCCGCTACTGTAACAGAGTGCCGGTGGAGAAGCCTGTGAGTGCGCGGTGGCTGCAGGCCTCACGCCTGGGGCCCACCTGCCCATCCTTGCTTGACATACGCGGCAGCCCTGGGCATTCTCTAGGGGTGTGGTGGAGCTGCAGCCGGGGTCTGTGGCCTGTTTGCCAAGTCCTGGCTGCTGGAGGCGAGGCCTGCTGTGCTCCGCGCAGCTAAGTGGGGTGATGGCGAGGCCTGCCCCTGCCTGTGAGGGAGGAAGGGCCCGAACCAGACCCACCTTTGTAAGCTTCTATCGCCTACCTGGCAGGCAAGTCTCCCAGGGCTGGTCTCATGAGGTGCTATAGCTGGGTGGTTTAAAACAGCAGATGTTTATTGTCCCTCAGTTCTGGAGGCCAGAAGTCCGAGATGAAGGTGTCAGCAGAGCCTTGTCCCTCTGAGACTCTGGGTAGGATGCTTCCTGGCCTCCGGCTGCTTCTGGTGGTGGCCGTGGATCCCAGGCGTCCTTGGCTATGCATTGCTCCAGCCTCTCCTTCGGTCGTCGCGTGGCCATCTCCTCCCTATCTCTGTCTCTTCTCCTTTTCTGATAAGGACCCCAGTCATGTTGGATTTTGGGCCCACCCTACTCTACTGTGATCATGTCTTAATTACATTCGCAAAGACCCTGTTTCCAAATGAGGTCACAGTCCAGGTTCTGGGAAGAACATGAATTTGGGGAAACTGTTCAACCCAGTACACCTGGGAAGGGTCTCCTAACCCTTTGGGGGTTCCCACCATGTCCCTGACTCCCCTGCTGGGAAGGGTGGTGCAGGGGAGGAGCCTGTGGTGACCACCGTGACCGGAATGCTGTGTTCAGCAGCACTGGTGGACAGACGGATGCAGTCTGGAAGGGTCAGGTTGGTTTCTGGTCTGCAGTTCAGTTTGAAGGCAGGAACATCGGAATGGGGGGAGCACGCAAGCCTTTCGGGATGGCCGTGCTGCGGGGTGATCGTATCCCCTGTCTGGGTGGGCACCGCATTGCAGCAACGCCGAGCAGACCCCACACCAGCCACCTGCACCTCACAGGCACAGATGTGGCCCAGCCGTGGAGTGGGGCCATCCAAAATCGGAAATGGGAAATTTGGGGACAGGTATCGAGGACAGCAGGGGAACAGAACTGCTGGTGCGGGGCAGGTGGGCCTCTGAGAGGGGGTGCAGGCTGTCCTAAGGGATGAATTCATGGAGATACAAGGCTGAGGCCAACAAAGAAAACAAGAGGCCAGGGGCTGTGCACTGTAGCGTCACCTGGTGCAGGGTGGGCAGCAGATAGAGCCTGCACAGGGCTCTGGTCTGCCTGGAGGATCAGGCACCATTTCAATGGTGTTGGGAGGAATATTAGTAACAGCAGATGCCTATGATGTAAGGGAAAACGCAGGCTGTGAAACAGTTTTATCAAGATACCAACAGTGTAAAAATTAATGTGTAAAGAAAGATGAGAAAACAAACCAGCTGGGGCACAGGGAGTTTATGGGGTGGTGCCTCTGGCTCCCAAGCTTCCTCCTGGGAGCCACCGGCACCTCACCGGCCTGTAGAATTGGGCTCATCAGTGGGTGGGGAATCAAGGTGAGGGCGCGGGGCCTCTCGTGGTGGGTTTGTGGTGGGGGGCGCCTTAAGCACGGGGCCCTCAACTTGGGGTCACCTGGTGGAGGGCTCGTCTTGGTGGGTTTGCAAAGTGGCAAGAGCCACACTCTGGCCTCCCGAACACACTGGTGGTAGGTGCCTTAGCGGTGAGTGACTGCATGGGTGGCCGGGCACGTGGGGTGAAGATGCCGCTGGCTCCCAGGTGGGTGAACCTGCGGCTGCTCGGACCACATTTCTCCAGGAAAACTGACTGCAGGTTTCCAAGCTGTAATGGTGCAAATGTTCCTTTGGCTCCTAATTTAATTCCTGTTTCCTGTATCTTCAGAAGAGGCTGCTTTCCTCGTTTTGCTTTCATCGTACAAGTCTTTTCCACAGGACTCTCCAGGGCTGAAGTTATTGTTTCTGTTTCAGGTGTACAAGAACTTACAGCTGTTTATGGAAAACAAAGAGCCTGGGGACGACCTCTTCGACAGACTGACTGTGAGCTGTTTGAATTTCCCCAGCGCTTGGTGGTGGCAGGATCCAGGGAGAGAGCGTGAGCACCCCGAGTCTAGCTCGGTCCGTTCACAGCAAGCCCAGGGCTACCTGTGTCCTGACCCATCAACTCTTTCCTTCCCCTTTGTTTCCTCCCTGCGGGAGGCTGGGAAGGACGCCATGAAACCACATTGAGAGAGACCCATTTCCTCCTACTGAGCTCAGACGGCCAGCCTGAACAAGCATCTTCAGGACCTGATGGGAGGGCTGACGGCCAAGGTGTTCCGGACCTACAACGCCTCTGTCACCCTGCAGGAGCAGCTGCGGGTGCTGACACGCGGTGAGCCAGGTGGTGGGGAGCATGTCCCTGTGCCCCAGCTGGGCTCCTGGGCAGGAGCCGCCTGTTGATTGAGGGTGCAGGACCCGGTCCTAGGGAAGGGTCGGGGGAGGAGGAGGGAGGTGCTGGCTTGTATCAGGAGCACAGCTGGCCTGGCCTGGACAGGAAGGGGTTGGGGTGTGGGGGTGGCTGGTCCTCAGCTGTGCTCCCTGCAGGGCACCCCTCCTGCTCAGCTCTCTGCAGTCCCCCCAGCCCTGCAGTCAGGCCCCAGGCCCTGCCTCCCCCAGCCCTCAGAGTCAGTTCAAGGTCCAGCTCACCTCTGCACTTTGCAGCCTCTACTGCCTCCTGCTGCTCAGCTACTTAGCTCTCTCCACCTCCGACCTCTGGGCCTCTGTCCCAGCTCCTTTCAGCTTTGGGGCCCTCTCCTCACGCCTCACTCTGAGCCCAGCCCAGGGCCTGTGTCTCCCACCGCCTGTCCTGCTCTCCAAGGGGGGCTTCCTCGAGGAGGTGCTGAGGCCTGGTGGTCCAGGAGCTCTGGTCGGGGTGGGGTGCTCCCCACTGCATCCCAGCAGCCGTGGATGTACAGACATCCAGGCATGAGTTCTGTGTGTGCTGTGGGCCTCAGAGGCCAGTGGGCCTGTGCTGCCTTGGGGACATTGTCAGGGAGCTGGGGCCATGTCTGGGCAGGTTCTAGAACACAGAGTGCTGAGGGGACGAGGAGGAGTTTGCTGGCCTCGGTGGGGGGAGTCCCCAGCAGAGGAATCAGCCTGCAGGAGGCAGGAGACCCCGGGGAAGTGGGGCGAGGCCAGGCCTGGGAGAGAAAGTGGAGTTCATAAACCTGGGTGGGGCACCGCTGCCCTGTCCTGGCATCGGCAGGTGCAGGAGGACATGTGAAGAGGAGTGGCCACTGGGACAGGTGATCTGGGGTGGGTGCTTAAGTTCTCTGAGCCTCAGTTTCCTGATTAGAAAATGGAAATGATGGTACCTTATAGGATGGTGTCACGTGAAACCAGGTACCAGCACACTGTGTCCTGGTCATGGGCCTCTGTGTTGTCACCAGGAACTCATGACAGGGTAGGACCCCCCAGGCCACCGGATACAGACAGCTCCTAAGGCAGCTCCCCCCAGTAGGCCGGAGGGGCACCTTTGGGCTCCTAGGCACCTTCCTCCACCCCGAGGCATTGCTATTGTGGTTGAACCCAGCTGACCCCTGGCCTGGGCCACCTTGGGTGGGGCACCAACCTCAGTGACCGTCCCAGCAAGATCCTTGTGCCAGTGGAAGGGGCTCCAACTTGTGACATGTTGAAAAAGGCAGGCTCAGAGAGGGTGCGTTCTGGGTGATGGCGGTCACTGTAGCTGCTGCTTCTAATGGACTGTCTTTGCTCAGCTGAAGACAGCATAGCAGCCAAGATCTTATCTTACAACCGCGCCAACCGAGCCGTGGCCATTCTCTGCAACCATCAGCGAGCAACTCCCAAGGCCTTCGAGAAGTCGATGCAGAATCTCCAAACAAAGGTACGCAGCTCACAGGAGAGCCCCTCACTGGTCCCTCATGGACCCTCCTCCCCCTCTTACTTCCTTCTTCCCTGGTGCCCCCAGGAGGCCAGATGAGCCACCCATAGGTGGGCATGGAGGGTTCTTGTGGGGCAGAGGTGCTCCCTGGAGCCTGGTGGCGGGTAAGCCAGGCTGCCCGGGGCCAGGTCCCAGTCTTCCTGGTGAGACACAGCCTGTGTGCTCTAGTCCAGGAAGGATGTCAGCAGAGCAGGGACCCCGCGGGTGTGCTGGAGCAGGTGGTACCTTTGGGGTCTAAAGCCTTCTTGGCTGCATGCACCCTGTCAAGGCCAGCAGGCTGTGGACAATGGCCCCAGGGCTGGACCTGGTGGGGACGGGAACAGCCCTGCCTGGGCCCCTTTCCTTTGCAGATCAAGGTGAAGAAGGAGCAGGTGGTTGAGGCCAGGGTGGAGCTGAAGAGGGCGAAGGCTGACCACGAGACCCAGGGGGATGGCAAGTCCAGGAGGTGAGCGTGGGGGGCCACTCCTAGACATGAGTATGTCCTGGGGGCCAGCCTGTGCGAGCCTGGGCGTGGTCAGCCTTGGACTTCAGCTTTCTTTTGGCCAATTTTGTTTACCTTTTTATTATATCACAATTTTTAAAAATACTAACTATAGTACTTGTGGGAAAATGTGAGACACTGTGGAGCCAGGTAAGGAGAAGCCCCCTCCGATGTGGCCTGTCAGCAGGGGGTCAGCGTGGCGCAGGGCTTGCCAGCTGCTCTGACTCTTGTTTTTTATTTTTAGCAGCTTGAGATATAATTTTTGGAACTTAAAGTGTATAATTCAGTGTTTTAAAATCATATTTAGAGGTGTGCAACCATCATTACAATTTTAGAACATTCACATCACCCCAAAAAGAACCCCTGAGCCGCTCAGCAGTCACTCCCCACTGCGCTCACCCAGCCCCTGGCAACCACTCATCCACTTTCTGTGTCTTTAGATTCATCTGCTCTGGGCATTTCATAGAAAAAGAGTCGTACAGTATGTGGCCTTTTGTGTCTGGTTTCTCTCACCTAGTATGATGTCCAGGTTCACTCTTGTCTAGCATCTATCAGAACTAACTTCCTTTTTATGGCCAAATATACTTCATTGTATGGATGGACCACACTGTGTCCATTCATCCCTCCATGGACATTGGGTGGTTTCACTTTTTGGCCACGTTGAGTCATGTCACTGTCAACATCCAGGAGGGATGGCAGCAGGGGCAGGGGAGAGGTGTGGTTTCCTCAGGGGCTTGGCCTGCGCCCTCCTGCCGTGGTCTGGGGACCGGAGGCCTTGTCTTCTTTTGCCAGTTTCCTGGAGAAGAAGAGGCGGGTTCTGGAGAAGCTGCAGGACCAGCTGGCAAGGCTGAGCGCACAGGCCACAGACAAGGAGGAGAACAAACAGGTGGCCTTGGGCACATCCAAGCTCAACTACCTGGACCCTCGGATCAGCATCGCCTGGTGTGTAGGCATAGGGTCATGGTTCCCACCTGTAGCCTTGAGAGGGGCCTGGATTTTCCAGGAGGCCCCAGTTGAGTCTCATTGGTGCTGTGTCCCTTATGCCCTCCACGGTCAGCACAGGTCCTTTCCCTGACAGGGCTGACTGACTGGTATGTCCCTGAGGCTGAGTCCTGTGTCATTAGTCCTCCCTCCCTTGAGCTTTGGGATGGGCAGGGTGAGGCTGGGGCAGGGCTGGCAGCCTGGAACACAGAGCGATCATGGTGCTCACTCTCCCACCGGAGTGGGAAGTGGCCATGTCTGTGTTCCGAGTGCCCCACTCAGTGGACACCTCAGCTGCAGTAGGTATAGTCTTTGACACCTCCCTCGCACATGTAGTTTCTGGTCTCCCAGCTACACTGAGGCCACTTCTCTTCAGAGCACCTTGGTCTTCGAGGTGGGTGAGCTGCTGGCTTGCCTGGGCTGACACTGTCCTCTCTGCAGGTGTAAGAGGTTCGGGGTGCCCGTGGAGAAGATCTACAACAAAACACAGAGGGAGAAGTTCGCCTGGGCGCTTGGCATGGCAGGCGAAGACTTTGAATTCTAATAGCTCTGTGTCTCCATTGAAACTTTCATAGTTTTTTCACTATTAAAGCAATATTGGGAAATTTTGTACAATGAAATGTTTTCCAGAAGTATTTTCTTATGTCATCATATAAAAAAAAGCCCCTGACACCTGCTGGCACCTTGATCTTGGACGTCCCAGCCTCCAGAACTGTGAGAAATATTAATAAATGTCTGCTGTTTAAGCCACTCAGTCTATGGAATTTTGTTATAGCAGCCTGCTCTAAGACAGGTGCTGCTCCAACAGGTGCTAAAACCTAAGACATACGGCACTGACTTTGAGTTCGGTGATGGAGGCTGGAAAAATGGTGAGTAAACTGTTAGCTGAGCAGCCCGAGGAGTGGGGGACATGTTAGGTAGAAGTGAAAAAAATGGGTGAAAAAAAATTGCCTTCAGTATCTTGGAAATTAGAAAATGGATACAACTAAGGAGAGCTCCGGACATAGAGTGTTGAAACTGTCGGTTGAATGCTTCTAACTGCATAAAGTCTGTGAGTGTGAAATGAGCTAAAGGATGAATTATCCAGTTTGCAAGCAGAATTTAGAGGAAATATATGAGTTGGAGCTTGTACTGGTTTGGGAAGTAAAACCATTTAACATCTGTTTCTCCAGTCAGCATAAGACTCTTCAAATAGTAAATGGCCTCAGGGTGAAGATCGAATCAAGGTTGTGGCCATAACCTTTGTTAAAGCCCCAGAAAGGTTTAAGATAGTATCTAGTATAAACCCCCTAAGCTAGACAAAAGGGTTTCTAAGCAATCTAAAGGATGTTGTCCCACAGCATCCTAACACACCTTATGACTTGAAAAAAAAATTGAAGCATTTTTTTTGGTATAATGGAGTAGACTGTATTCTACATAGAAAATCCACAAGACTTTTAAGGGAGTTGTATCAGTTTGAATGAAAAGGGACTGAGTTCAAAATGAAAAGAGGCCTTTGGGTTCCTGTATTTCTCCAGGCAGTAAGCAGGCTGAGAAAGCTACTCAATTACAAATATGAACAGCAGTGGTTGCCTCTGGGGATGGGAGAGTGACAGGACTCTCTACGGTGATGGAAATAGTCTGTGTCTGGCTAGCACGGTGGTTCTAAAGGTCAAAACAGGTTGTTTGTCACAACTCATGACTGAACATTTCAGATCTTGCACTTCACCATATGTAAATGATACCTAGGGAAAACCACCACCAAGTGCCGTGGAAACAAGTTTCACTGCAGCTGACTGCATGTGGAAGGTGAGGGTGGTTCAGGCAAGGCTCTGCAGGTGACGGGGGTGCGAGATGCTGCCTGAGGTGACATGTAAGCAGCAGGCACCCAGGCCCAGGACTGGACCTCAAATCTCCTCCTTTCCTTTGGGAAAACCTGCTCTGCTCTTCCCACCCGTAACACTTGTCTCTCCTGAGACTCCTTTCTCTTCTGACTGCTCCTGAGCAAGGGCAGACTGACTCAAGGCTTTCACAGAGGCAAGAATTTAAACCACCTAGACGGTTTTATTATTTTCTATACCACACACGGCACGAATACAGACCTCTGCCTCTGCGCCCACCCCTCAATCTGCTCACACTGCCTTCTGCCCGCATTCACCCCAGCACGGGCTCACTCTGTGCCGTGCACCCGCCTGTGCTGGATCAGATGAAAGCTCAGGCGGAACGCCTTGCCACACTCCATGCAGCGGAACGGCTTCTCGCCCGTGTGGATCCTCTGATGCCGGAAGAAGCCTGACAGGGCCCGAAAGGCGCGGCCGCAGTCACTGCACTCATAGGGCCTCTCCCCAGTGTGGATCCTGCGGTGCTCACTGAGGAAGGAGCTGCGGCTGAAGGCGCGTCCGCAGTCACTGCACTCGTAGGGCCTCTCCCCGGTGTGCACCCTCTGGTGCTGGATGAGGTTGGAGCTCTGGCTGAAGGCTTTCCCACACTCCTTACACTCGTAGGGATTCTCTCCATGGTGGATTCTCTGGTGCCGAACAACATTGGAACTGTGGATAAAGGTTTTCCCACATTCGCTACATTCATACAGTCTCTCCCCGGTGTGAATTCTCTGATGCTTGATGGCATCTGACCTCTGGCTGAAGGACTTGCCACATTCAGTACATTCATAGGGTTTTTCTCCTGTGTGAATTCTCTGATGTCTAATAAGGTTGAAGCTCTGGCTGAAGGCTTTCCCACACTCCTTACAAACGTAAGGCTTCTCCCCATTGTGGATCCTCTGGTGTCTGACGACATGCGAGCTGTGGATGAAGGCTTTGCCACAGTCACTGCACTCGAACGGCTTCTCCCCAGAGTGGATGCTCTGATGTTTGACCACATCCGAATAGCACTTGAAGCTCCGGTCACAGGTGTTGCACTGATAGGGTCGCCCCTTCCAGGGGCCTCTTCCATCTGCCACAGAGCCTGTGTTCGGAGTGACGTCTGACTCAGGCACACCGTTCTCGGGGCCATTCTGCCCTCCAGTTTTCTCTCGAGTGACCAGGCACCAAGGGGCATCTCCGGGCCTCTCTCCGGCTTCTTTGTTTGCACCAAGGTCAAGAGACCCCAGTGCACTGGGAGGCCCCCGTACTGGTCCTGGTGCAGCCTCTCCATGGCACTCTCCTTCTGGAGCTTCCTGCTTTGGTGTCAATCCTGTGCTCCAAGCTGATTGCTCGACAGCTGAGGCAGCAGACTCGGTGGCCTGGCTGCCCCTGGAGGCCTGTGCTAGAAAAGCAATTTTCATAGCTGGAAAAGAGATGAGATAGGTATGAATTTAGGCATAAGCAAACTCTATTACAACATAAAGGCTGCGTGAGAATTTAGGAGGGCACTGCCAGTCAATGGTCATGAGGAGCAATGGCCATGAAGTCAGCGTGTAGTGGCTGCCTGGCACTCTGACTGTCTGGCTCCTGCCCAACTTCCCTCCCTGCTCCCTGAGGCCTGTGGTCACAGGCGTGTGTGAGGGCCTGGAGGAGGGCAACTGGACTCTTTCACTGTGCCCCCAGAAACGGGCTAAGCCTTTAGCCTCTGTGTGCCCAGTCTTGGGAGTGGAGGGGACAGAAACACAGGCTCTGGCACTGCCTTATTTGCCAGTTGGCCAGGAATGCATAGGAGACTGGCTGGCAGCAAAACAGAATGCAAGGGAAACAGATGTTCCAGGATTCACAGGGACAGAAGCACCTGATGGCATGTCCTGGTTCCAGCTTCTTTCTCTGACTTTGGATTCCCTGAGACAACACTGCATCCTTAACAACCCCGACAATCCACCAAACTCAAAGGGCTTCTGTTACATGCAAATCAAGAGTCCTTACTTGGACAAAAGTTAGTACCAAGAGCTGTAAGCAGTATCCCACCGGGGGACTATGGTGCTGGCTGGGCTGGGGGCCTCCACGTCCAGGCTGAGTGCTGATGGCCCTTGTTGTTAGGCAGTGAAGCAGTTGGTTAAGTTCGGTCCCACTGGCTCGCAGGAATGGACTGTGTGGCCACTTAGAAGGTTTAGGGAGGTGGTGGCAAAATACTGGGTTATGAGAATGCTGGCTGGTATCGAAGTCTTCATGAGAGACAGGGGTGGTTAGTCACGAGGTGGCACAGTAGAGGACAGGGACTGCCGAGGCAAGCATGTCAGCATGCCGAGGGAAACTTTTCTGCCTATAGACAATCACCTGCGTCAGCTGAACTGAAGCAGTTAAATTTTCCACTGCACCCCTCAAGAATTTAGACTGTGCAGATGTGACAGAGACGTCCATGTGGGTGCGCTGGGGGCAGGGACACCACCCCAGGGTGGAGGAGAGCAGCAGACTACCACTGATGTTTCCCACCTACACCCCAGCAAAGAGCGTTAAACTGAGCAGCAGGAGGTGGGAGAGGCCTCAGTGTGGTGCTCAGAACAAAAGGCCCTCTGCAGAAGCCCAAGCCTGGTCTTGTGGTTTGGCTGACTTTAGAGGTTCGAGAAACTGACTTCAAAATCACAATGAAAGGCGGGCCACACACAACTGCTTGCGCTCTCCTGGATCAAGCCTTCAGGTCCTGAGGACTATGTCTCTCCCGAGGTGATCCCAGGCACCAACAGGCAGCCCTGCACTGCCCAACCCTGCACCAAGGGCTCCTCCCAGTGACAAACTCTCAGGGTGGCCCCAAAACAAAGCAGTGCCCTCTTGGGGGTGTTTTTCCCCCCAAGGGCACATTTGACAATGTCTGGAGACACTTCTGGCTATCGCGCTACTGGCATCTAGTGGGCAGAGGCCAAGGATGCTGCTGAACACCCCACAGTGCACTGGGCAGCCCCTCAGCAAAGACTCATGTGCCCCAAATGTCCATGGTGCTGAGCTTGAGAAACCCAGACAGAGAAATCTTCCCAGAGGCAGAAGCTGGGGCTGTCAGACCTACCCGAGAAACTCAGTCCACTGTCACCGAACAGATGCTCTTGAGGTCTGAGGGATCCACTGTTTACCCCACTCCCTCGACCTGCTTCGGAAGGCACGGTACGTGCTCTGCAGTGGCAGCCAAGGTGTGTTCTCCCCGTACTCCTTTTCAGAATAGGTGGTTTCATTGAGATTAACCTGTTTCTACCACTCTATCTTGGCACTTGCCAGAATTACCATTCAGCCCAAAGCTGCAGGGCAGTGAAGAGCACCATCTGGACTGGACCTTAACATGATGGAAGAAAACAAGGGAGAGGCGCAGCCAGGAAGCTGGGTTTGAACAGTGGCCCCTTGGTACCTCTGGGCTGTTCCCTCCTCACCGCCCCCTCACCCTGGGATGGGTGTCTGTGCATGGACATGGGGGTTTCTCTGACCCCACGGGAGACTCAAGCACAGGTGTGTTGAGGTGTGTGTATGTTCTGGGCAGCCACAGTTACATCATCCCCAGGCTCCCAGTGCTGAACAAGAATCATCAAATAGAGTATGAGTGTAAAAAAGCTGCAAACAGCGCACATTTCTCTGCTAAGGGAAGATGGCATTTTGTTAGTACTAGCTATATAAAAACGTGAAAATAGCACCATAATAAGTTAAAGTATGAGCCTGCAGCTTTGACAACCCTCAAGTGTGGCCTTAAATTGTCAGAACAGAGGGAGCCTGGAGCCTGAGAGGGCAAATGGCCCAAAGGTGGGAGGCTAGCCAGGACCTTCTCTCATAACACTGTCTGGTCACCTCCTCTGAGCCTAGGCCAGCTGACAATGCTGGACCCTGGATAAATAAAGCCAAATATCAATATATTCGTCTTTAGAAGTCTTCAGGCTGGAAGGTGGGGGACCAAAGGAAGACAGCAACAGGCATAGTGTGTGGCTGGAAGAGCACCTGGCACAGGTGGCAGGGATGCAGCAGGAAGAGGGAGGACCCGTGGGCGGCAGGAGGGGTGCAGCAGGCTGTGGCTGGGGAGAGGCTGGGGGTGGGGCCATGCCCCTCAGCCCAGCTACATCCCTGTATCAACCAGCCAGATGGACTTGGGGAAGCCCAAATTTCTATGCTGTCCCCACCTCCCTAAACCCAGGAAGGTACTTTCCCAATGCCTCTGGGCCTGACTGGGAATGTGTCCCCTCACCTGTGGGGGTCTCCATCGGGGTATCCCTCTCCTTGGTGTCTACAGACCAGGCCTGTGGACTCTACTCCTCACTTCACCTTGCAGAACACCAGCAGTGGGAACAATTTCTGCTTGGGTAAAAGAAGAAAAGGGAAAAAAACAATGGTGAGCTCTAGGAAGAGGGGAAGTACGGGGTGAGGTCAGAATGCCTTCAGAGAATGGGCCTTGGAGGAACTGCCTCTCTCAGCTGGGCCCACTTCTGTCACCAGCAATCAAGAAGATCCGGACTAAACAGACACCTCCAGAAACTGGTGTTCTATGGGATACCCCAGGCTCTGCTGCCCCCACAACCCAGGCCCCAGCAGATGCAGAGCACAGATGGATTCAGCCTCCTCTGCAAGCTGCCTGCTATGGGCTTCTCAGCTCCACATCAAACACACCCAGCACCTTCAGTCCTCAAATGTCTAGACAAATATACACGAATTTTTCAATTTTCTTGATAATTATAAGGATTTGGATATAAAAATTGGAAACAATCAAAAAAAGAACAAATGATTTGAATGGTGCAAATTAGGATTGAGGAATGATTTTCCAAGCTTGCCATCAAAGAAAGGTAAAGCTTGACAGATTTAAAAACTACGTAACAAAATTTAACGTAAAAAAACAAAAACAAAAAAGGAGAATACTTGCAACATAAAGATTCAGATCCTCACTGATAAAGACCTCTACATGTTAATGAGAAAGTATGAAAAATTGCCAAAGATCATCAACAGGTAACTCACAAAAGAAAAACAAGTGGGCAATATATTTTTTAAGTCCCATCTCATTTGCAATTAAGACATATAATTTAAAATGCCATTTTTTACTCTGAAAGTAGATTTTTTAAACGGCTATACCTACCTGGCAGGGATTGGGGTTAAGAGGCGCTGCCGCTCTCGGCTGGAGAGAAGCCCCCCGCCCGGCCGGTCACAGGGGCCCGCAAACGAACGGCGGCTTCCCGGGCCGTCTCCTCTCCAGCCGCTCGCAGCAGCAGCCCGCCGGCAGGAGAGGACCGGGGCGAACGGCACACAGCAGACGCCGCAAAGACGCCTCATCCAGGCCACACTCGCCGCTACTCGCCCCAACCCGGCCAGCCGCTCACTAGTGCCGGCGCGCCGGAAGCCCCGCCGGCCCCGCCCCCGCGGCGCGGGCACTTCCGGCGACGCTCTGG
Source organism: Lemur catta (assembly GCF_020740605.2). Classification (NCBI taxonomy): domain Eukaryota; kingdom Metazoa; phylum Chordata; class Mammalia; order Primates; family Lemuridae; genus Lemur; species Lemur catta. The sequence goes on from NC_059136.1 coordinate 23,852,771, forward strand.
GCCAGGGGAGGATTGCGCTCTCGGCTGCCCGAGGGGCGGGCTGGCTCTCCGTCGGGCACTTGGCTTCGCTGGGTCTCGCGCCGGGGAGGTGGTGCACGCGGCCCGCAAAAGCTCATGCCGTTGTGGGCCCCGCAGGAAGGCAGGGATCCTCCGGGGCGCGAGGACGCTAAGGTGTGGACGGGGCCTCCCGCGGGCACTGCGTCCTGCGGCTTCTCTGTGGAGCGGATGCTCTGGCATTTCGCCATGGCGGAGAAACCTGGGCTGCACCTGTCGCGGGCGCTGCGTCGTGGCGGGTGTTTTCTCACCTCTGGGGCTCTCCTCAAGCCCCTCATTCGTAGCCCAGGGAGCTCCTGGAAACAGCCCTGACGGTCCTCAACAAGTTTCCCTTCTCTGGAAGTGTCTTGCTCTGGCGTCTGCCCCGCCGCCTGCTCCTTCCTCAAGCTCCTTCCCTCCCTTGAAGCTGGAGAGCTTCGTGCATCTCCAGCGGGAACACTGCAAGTGAGGCGTCATTGGGGTATCACATTTGGAGGTGTCTGATGTCCGTCGGCTCTTCGCTGGCCAGTGATAATTTTGATCCTGTGGTCACAGTGTTGCCTGGTTTTTCCACTGTGTGGTTGCTATTTTCCCTTTGCAACGAATAGACCATCTCTGAGGAGAAGAGGAAGGCTGAAGAACCGACCCACAGTAAGGAATCCTGAGGAGACTTGGCACAGAAGGCAGGATATGCCTTCCGGATCTGCGCCCGGAGGGAACAATGCCACGAAGGACACTAGTGGGACAAGACGGAACTGGAGTCCGGGCTTTGGTAAGGCATTGTCTCCCCGTTCTAGTACCTGCATTTGATAACTGCACTGTTTTGTACGAGATTATCCTTGAGCACAGGACGTATACACTCAAGTGTTGTGGGGCCAAGGGACTTATGTATACAAACCATTCTAAAAAGATTAGGAAAAAAATTGGTATAGATATTAAAAATTAATGTGAACAGGAACAATGTGACTTCCTAATGAAAAAAATTAAGAGTGTATTTCTTCCATGTGTTGTGAAACTAGTGTGATTTTTTCCTTCTTTCTATTCTTCATTTTCCAAATTTTCTACCGTATACTCTGCTTATATAGTAGGAAAAATAAGTTTTGTCAAAAGTTTTGTCAATAATGTGAAGTCCTGACAAACACAAGTAGAATAAGATGTCAATAAGCTTGTAAACGTGTGAGGAAAGGCTGTTTCATTTAGACCCCATAACAGACTATAAATCGAATGCAAGTATGTTCTCAGGTGACCCAGTGAGTGCCAGTGAACTAAGATGGCAAGTGACCCTCCTCTTCACAGGCCCCATTTCCCAGTTCGCTGTCACAGAATGTGTTGCTTTGGATGCCCAGCTGTGGCTCATTCACATTGGATCTGGGCTAGCTTTGCTTTTCCAACAGGTTTGGGATGCATTTGAGGGGACCTGTTGTTTGGCTCTGCTCAGGACCCCTCCTCATGCAATCTGTTAACAGCACCCCCTTCCAACCTCAGTGGGAAAGGCCCCTCCACTTCTGTTCCCACCAGATCATTCTGGAACTCTACCCCCCACAGGATGGGCTGTGGCTCAGTCTCTCTGGTGGTTTTCCCAGAAGCTGAGAGTGAGAGTCGTCAAGATCTTCTGCAGCCCTGGTTTGAGATTGTGTCAGGACAAGGCCAGTCAGCAGCGGAGACTGAGGCCACACACAGCCTTTGCGGAGATGAGAGGCAGGAGCTGACAGAGAGGCTAGGTGGCCTCTGGCAGGGCTCTGATCCCAGCCAGAAAACCTTGAACTGCTTGGGTTCCTGAAGCTCCTCCTCCAATCCCATGAACTGCCTCAGGGCTGGCCCCCAAGGCTCCTGTGCTGCCCTAGACAGTGCTGAGGAGCGTTCTGGCACTTGCAGCTTTGCTTTGGTAGGGATCTGCCCCACTCCAAAGGTCCAGGCCCAGGGGGCTCGGAGGGCTGGCAAGTCCCTGGAGGACCTGAAGAGGCTCAAGTGATGCCAGACAGGGCCAGTGGGCACAGAGTGGAGGGCCAAAGCCCCCTCACTGGTCTGTGTCCGCAAACGTACCACGTGGTGTCCCCAGTGTGCCTTCCCCAGTGTGTTTGCCCCCGCAGGTAACTGGGCTTCTGCACCTGCTGCACCTGTGGCTCCCGCCCAACCTACCCTCAGCAGATCCCACCTGGAATCTTTTTCGTTGAACACTGCAGCAGTAAACGCTTCCGAGTACACACCCAGCACATGCTGCATATTTATTTGTAACAAATTATATAGAATTATAAAACACATACAAAAAGTAACACACTTAAAAGGGGTGATGGAAAAAGTGTAAGTATAAGTTTCCCTCTGTGTCCTCGTGGAACATCGTGGATGTTCTGAAGACTTGCTCTTCCCCAGCAAGCGGTATTCCCAGGAGCAAGTCTGATCTTGAGGCCCTTCGCTCTCTGGAACCCCCCACTACCTACTGGACACAGTCCGGGCTCCTTCCCACCGTGCCAGATGTCACTGCCCCCTCCTGGCCCCTTTCCAAATACGCATCCCCTCTCTCCCCACCCTCCAGAACTGGAGTCGCCCGCTGGTCCCGGCCGCCCCAGCCCTCCTCAGACCTGCGGGCCCGCAGCCCGCCCCCTGCGGGCCCCCCTCGCTCCGGGCGGTGCCCCTGCCCTGGCGACCGCGGAAGGCTCGCTGCAGGGCGGTGCATGCCGCAGCCCTTCCTGGTAAAATATAAGTTACCTGGGGCACAAGTCTGCGCACTTTTTTGTAAAAGGCCACATACTGAATGTGCTCGGTGAGGATTAACTGTTTTTTTTTTTTTTTGTAAATAAGCCTAAACACCATTGCTGCCTGAAGCTGGTGGCGCCTGGCCAGGGTTTTCGCCAAGGCTGCCTTTGCAGGAGCGCACCTCAGGCGCTGCAGGCCGCTTCTGAGTTGGTGTTTGGAAGCTCAGGGCATCGGCTTCGAGGAGCGGAGGAGGGGGGGGACAGCTGCGCCACGCCCCTGCCAAGGCCTCCGAGGGGACTGGAGGGCTGGCCGCGCCCGGAGCCGGCTGTCGGCTCCCGGGCCGTGCACCCGCCGGTGCTGCAGGAAGTGGGCCCCCCAGGGAAGGCCCCGCTGCACTCGGAGCAGCGGAGCAGCGCAACGCGCCACAGCCGTTTGCACCCGGCACTCGCAGGGCCCCTTGCCGCGGTGGGAGCGCAGGCGCTCCGCGCAGAGCAAGCTGTGCAGAGGTCTGGCCGCACGCGCGGGCGCTTCCCCCGTCCGACCTCGGCCGAAAGCTCGGTGGCACTCGCCGCGCGCCCTCGGGAGCCCCAGGCCGTCGGCCACTCTCGGGGCTTTCTGATACCCACCCGGCCCCGAGCGGCTCCAGCTACCCAGGCTCCCTGCCGCATAGTCTTCCCGGCGGGCCACCAGGCTCCCGGGTTTGGGCTCCTGTTGGTGGCGCCTCTTCCCTGACAGTCGCCTGGGGCGAGGCGTCCCAGCCTGCCTCTGAGAGCTCTGATGCTTCCGCAGGACCTGGCCGGTGGCCTGGCCTTGGGCGCTCTCCCCCACGGTCCACCTGGGGCCTTGTCTCTTCCTCAGGGTCTGAAACCAGAAAGGGTGGCGGTAAATGTCACCAGACTCTGAGCCAGAGAACGGAGAGACCTGGGGGAAGACAAGACCATCTCTCTTCAGTGGGTGGCAGGGAAAGGAGATCAAGACCTCTGTCCGATGGGAGGGGTGGACAGTCGCTCAGCATGGGGCGGGGGAGGCAGCGGGAGCAGTGAGGACGCAGGAAGGGCTGGACTCTGCCCCTCCAAACCCACGGGAAGTCTCTGCAACTCTAACTTCTTAAAAAAACTGTCCTGCCGGGCCGGGCGCCGTGGCTCACGCCTGTAATCCTAGCCCTCTGGGAGGCCGAGGCGGGTGGATCGCTCGAGGTCAGGAGTTCGAGACCAGCCTGAGCGAGACCCCCGTCTCTACTAAAAATAGAAAGAAATTATCTGGCCAACTAAAACATATATATAGAAAAAAAAATTAGCCGGGCATGGTGGCGCATGCCTGTAGTCCCAGCTACTCGGGAGGCTGAGGCAGTAGGATCGCTTAAGCCCAGGAGTTTGAGGTTGCTGTGAGCTAGGCTGACGCCATGGCACTCACTCTAGCATGGGCAACAGAGTGAGACTCTGTCTCAAAAAAAAAAAAAAAAAAAAGCGTCCTGCCTCTGCCTCACCAGATAGTGGCCAATTGTGGGTTTTAGGAGCTTGCAGAAGAGCACAGGAAGTGGGTTCCTGCTCCGCTGTCCTAAGAGGCAGGTGATGGGACTGAAGGAGAGACACCCAGTCACAAGGGCAGCGTCCCCTCAAGGCAAGAGACCAACTATAGAGTCAGCTACAAGAAGCAGAGGACAGGGCAGCTGGCTCCCAGGACTGTCTCAGGCACTCTCTGGACCATTGCTCTGGGCCACTGGCCAGGGCACCCGCCTGAGCTCCTTGCAGCAGCGGCTCCCCGCAGATGAATCTTTGTATTATGTGTACACTGAGAAAACAAGTTTTTCAGCTGTCTGTTTTGGTGTCTGCCTCTCCCTGCTCCCTGTGGTGATGGGACAAAGCCACATTCCTAACAATCTCTAGAATCTGCTTGCTTTTCCTAAAAATAAGCAGCTCTCTGGTCAAAGACAAGTGAGTGGGGCCTTTTCTCTTACTCTTTTTCCTTAAATTGTACTGAAAACACACAGAGGATAATGACAGGACAGCGGTGAGAGGAAGCCCTTAACCGCCGCCTGGGAAGTGCCCTCACCTCTGCAGGTCTGGGCAGTCCCGTCCCTGAGCAGGACTGAAGAGAGGAGGGACGCATGGGACAGGCCCAGTCGATGGGTGATGGGGCTGTGGGCTGAGGGTGGTGAAGAGGGAGGGGGGACACTGCATTTCAGATATGAGGCCACAGCCACCCCGAAGGAGAGGCAGCCCCGTGAGGGATGTGGCAGAGCTGGTGACAACATGGCGGTGAGCTCTCCCTGCCTGCCCAGCCCTCTCCTGCCTTCCCACAGGGCCTGTGACCAACAGAATCAAAACACGAGTCAGGACCCAGGCAGGGAAATGAGGGTTTGGGGGGCAAGTAGACCCAAGCCCCTCAGGATGCCCCCGGATAGTTCTCCAATGGCAGTGAAGACATGCATGCCTTCATCCTAGAAAGGAAGCATGGGGATTCTATTTTGGGGAGGTGATACTCAGTGGGGAAACTATGTAACTGAGAGTCTTAAAAGGCCATGGCCTTTAGGACTATTTCCATGAACCTATACACCTGACACTTTAACTTGGAAAAAAATTACACTGAATAAATTACAAATGACATCTCTTAAAAGAAATTAAAAGAGCTCAGAGAAAGGATACTGTTGTTCAAAGAAGAGATTATAAATCAACCAAAGTAGAGAGACCCTGAGCTAGCAGGGCACAGAAAAGGGTAGGAAAGGCATCACAGGCTCCCAGCAGAGAGCAGGAGCAGCGCAGAGCCTCGCCAGGCACTGCTTCCTGGAATCCAGGGCTCCACCCTACAGCTCAGGACCTGAGCTCCGCCAGCAACCTGACGGATCTCAGACAGGACCTCGGGCTCCAGTAGAGAGCACAGCTGGGCCACAGCTGGCCTGCCTGATGAGACCCCAGCTAAGCTGTGTGCAGACTCCTCAGAGAGGTAATAAATGGGTCGTATGTGAGAAGGTCTGAAGCGAGACACACCAGTCACCTAAGTGTAGAAAACAAGAGATCAACAGGCAGTTACAGTGCACCAAGACCCAGGGGCTGTTAGGCCGGTCCAGACAAGCACATCGGTGCAGTGGAGTCAGGGAGAACTGACCCCGGGGCACTCGCTCCTGCTGTGCCAGGACACACAAAGATGAACAAACACCATGGTGCCTGCCCTCGGGTGCTCACAAAAGGGAAAGGAGACAGCCATGGAGGCACAGTGGGTACATTGTGGCAGGTGCTGGACAGGGGTATGTGGAGGGCTTCGTCAGAAGCAGACAGAGAGCAGTTGACTTAGATGAGCACCGCCAGAGTGGGTCCTGAAGTGTGTGTAGGGGTTTGGTAAAGGGCACTGTCGTGGGGAGAGCACTCAGTTGTCAGGGAATGGGGGCAGGGTGACACTGGGCTTCTGGCTGTGAGGCCCCTGGAGTGCAGAAAGGACAGGTTGGGATGGAAAAAGGGACTGAGAAACACACAACCTCAGCAATAAAAATGGGGTCAAAGCAAACATTCATTCAGGCTGAGAAAATATTTAGAATTTTTAGTCACCTTCAAAATACAAGTTAGAATAATTTACTTGGATTTCATTGTATGTTAATTTCTTAGTAACTATTCCTTAAAATATTTTTGTCAAATAAAGAAAATGTGTTTGGTTACTTAACAATGTTTATTCCTATAAAAAGAAAAGACATTATCAGAAGTGAAAACCACATTAGAAGCAGTAAGAAGTTGAATCAATTCAAGAGTCAAGTCAGATTTGAGGGAACCTCAAAAGATAATTGGTAAAAGAAGGTGTAGAAGGCAGAGAAAGATGAGGCAGATACTTGTAGATGGTTCTGCTGAAGAAGAGGATGAGCAAAAGGACAGAGGCAGCCCTTCAAACATGAAATAGGAGTAAAATTTCTCCACGGTGCAGAGCTGAAGCTGCAAGTTGAAAGAACACGGAACAGGAAAAGTGCTTGTTGGCCAGGAAAGAGCGAACTACGGGCACAGGGAACAACGTGGGCAGATCTCACACAGTGCGCTGTGCAAACGCAGCCAGACGCAGCAGTGCACGTGTTATGATCCCACTGACTCAAAGTCCAAACTCAATGGCCATCGAAAAGCTAAAATAGACGTCACCCTGGGGGACACTGACTGGGAGGGGAGGCCTTGGAAGTTTCCATGTCTTGACCAGAACTGGGTGGGTTTACAAGAGTGTAAACATATGTAAAAAGTCAAGCAGTGTGCTTAGAATTTGGGCATTTTAATTATATAAGTTATATCCTAACTAAAAAAATTAAAAATAAAAACATCATATCCCAGGAAAAATTAATACAAAATGATCAACACCTGCATATATATTTCAAGACACGGTCTTGCTCTGTTGCCCAGGCAGGAGTGTAGTGGCCTCATCATAGCTCACTGCAGTCTTGAACTCCCAGGCTCAAGTAATCCTCCCACCTCAGCCTCCTGAACTGCTAGGGCTACAGGCGTGCACTACCACACCTGGCTAAAGACCAGCACACATCTTGGTGAAGCTATTCAAAGTCAGAGATAAGGAAAGAATGACTAGAGTTTCCAGGCCAAAGAGGCACATTCCAGAGGAAGAGCAGAGGTCATGGGCTTCCCCATGGTGAGGTCAGGGTCAGGCTCAGCAAAGTTCTGGGAGGAAAAAAACCCAAAACCAAAACATGCCCTAGGAACTTGACACCCACCCAAGCTGTCCTTCAAGTGTAAAGCAATGGAGAGCATCCCAGAACTTAAGATGCAGCATGCTCCCACTCTGTCGCCATGGAGCAGAGCCCTCTCCCCAGGCAGCAGCTGGGCCCAGGGTCTCACTGGGTTGGACACTGCCCTGTGAACGAGGGGGCGCCTCATCCCGCAGGGCGCTTGAGGGTCAGCACCTCACAGAAGTGCTGCCCATGCCCCCGTCAGGCACACCCGGGGTTGGGTACTGGCACCAGCAGGTACTGCCATAGTAGTGGGCAAGTGACTCTGCCTGCCTGAGACCCAAGAGAGGGCTGGAAATCACCCGGGACAAATTAGAAGCCCACGAGTTCCCACCCTATGCACACATCTGGACAAATGTCCCCCTCTGTCTCCCCTGCACTGTGGGAGACTGTCTGGCTCGAGATCTCGATTCTGGCCCATTAACACCCGCATGCTCCTGAGGCGCTGAATAAACTGTGGCCTTCGGAATTTATCTTGTGAATAGCGCTCGGATGCATGAGGCCTCCTCGCCCTCCAGATCCAGGTGGCAGGTTTTCAACTCTCAGGTCCACACCCGCCGTCCTCACAGCCCCGCAGCGCCAGGCGGGCTCTGCAAACACACGTGGCTTGGCCATGCTAGGCTCCCCCGCTAGGGGCGCCAGAGAAAGGGACGAGGCTGGGGCAGAGGGAGTGACGTGCTCTTTCCGGCCTGGTTCCGGTTTCTGCCCGCAGCTTCCGGTCCGCTGGCGCTTCTTCCGGGCGCTGCTCTGCGCCGCTGGGTAAGTCTGGGTGCCGGTCTGCGTCTTGGCAGAACCGAGTTTATCGCGCCTCCGCGAGGGCCCTAGACCCCCCTCGCTGGCGACGACCCCTCCATGGGGAGGGGTCCCAGCCCTTGGGACCGATAATTCCAATCTCTTCCCTATGTTTCCGCAGCTGTAGGGTGGCAACTGCTCCCTGCGGTGCTCCCTCGGAGGTGCCTTAGGGTTCTCTTTGTGCCTTTTCGGTTACCAAGTTACCCGGCTTATACGTAGTTACCAATTCATTAAATCCTCTCTGTTGAAATAACTGATGAGGCTTCTGTCTCTTGAATGCTCTCTCCGCTCTCGCGTACATGCCCAGTCCTCCGAGGTCCTCCTCTGGCGTTCTCAGCATCGCCCTGCGGTGGCTCTCCGTCCCCTTTTTTGGACTTTGACCTTCTGTTCAGCACCTTTCTCCTAGTCTGAAGTAAGGACTGAAAAAAGGTGAGTTGCTCTAGACATCTTGAAAAGAGAATACTGGAGTGAGAACAAGTCATTAATTGCACGTGTATTCGTCCACAGCTAACCATGACCTATGCCCGGTGCTAGGTGCTGGGATGAAGCAGTGACAGACCTGGACCTGTCCTTGTGAGTATTTGTGTGTGTGTGTGTAGCAGAGAGACCTTGCCACATGATGGAGTAAGCACGTGGGACAACCGAGAGCCATGTTTGGCATTAAAGTAGTATCGTGAATCTATTAAGCATGCAAAAACAAGTGAACATGTTGAAAAAGTTGTAGGGATTTTGAAAGTGTCATAGATAGAGGCCTTGCCACTTGGTTCTCCCGGTTTGGAGAGTAACCAGCACTGTGCTGTGGTGATTCTGGAGAAAATTAACATTTGAATTTATGGACTGTGTGAAGCAGAATGCCCCCCATAATGTGAGTGGGCCGCATCCAGTCAACTAAAGGCCTGCCTGAGCAGGGAACTTCTGCCTGACTGTTTGAACTGGGACGTGTCTTTTCCTGCCTTCAAACTCAAACTGAAACATCAGTTCCTGGCTCTCAAGTCTGATGGCTTTCAGACTGGAACTTACACCCTTGGCTCTCCTGCCTCCAGCTCTGCGTCTCGAGACTGCTCAGCCTCTGTAATCATGTGAGCCAGCTCCTTATAATCTCTCTCCTTTCTTTCTCTCTCTCTCCACCTCCCCCCCCACTCTATTAGTTCTATTTCTCTGGAGAACCCAATACATCATTTTACTAATTAGGAAACAGATTCAGAGAGATTAATAACTCATCCAGCCTCACAGTTAAGTGTGGAGTTGAGTTTTAAATTCCAAAGTCGATTTAAATTTATGTAAAAATAAAAACCCTTATGTCCAACTAAAAAGTCTACAAGCTGAAGCTCATTTTGGTCCTTTATTCGCTAATCCACAGGCATGTGCAGCCTGCTCCTTTCCCTCCACGCAAAGCCCAAGCCTGAGACCTGGTCAGCTCTCAGCCCTCCCTTGCCTTGGCTGGGGCTCCTGCAAGCTGCTCAGAGGGTCCGTTTTCTGCAGCTCCAGTGCTTTGGAATTCAGCGCTCCTCTAGGGCATTTCCTTCTGGGCCCAAAGCAGACAGTGTGCCAGATACAAACGATCACTTCCTGGGTTCTGAAACTCACAACCCTGCTCCTGGTTACTTGCCAAATCCTCTTGATGGTCCCTCACATTCGCTGTGGCCAGCCAGGGCCTCGGGTGGCAGCCTGCTATGACTGTCCACTTATCCCATCCCTGGGTGTTGACAGAGCCATTCTGGGAGCTCTTTTTATGGGGATTTGTGCCGGGCAGTGTGCAAAGAACTTGACACCCGACCTCCATATGTAGTGCCAGAAGGGCTGTGCTAGCTCCATTTTCAGAGATGAAAACAGGTTCCATGCAGGGGCTGGAATCAGCACTGGTAGACCCTAAACCTGGGCTCCTGAAGACCATCGGGTTCTGGTCACTTGTGTAAGAGGGAGAGGCTGAAGGCTGAGAGCTCAGCAACTGTGTTGGAGGAGGGAAGGCATGGTAGTGTGGGGTCGGTGCACCCTGGGCTCAGACATTGGCCAAGAGACCTCCAGATGGCGCTGTGCCCAGTTTCGGTTCAGAGAATGCAGAGGCAGCTGCACTGGGGCTGGCAGCTGGTGACAGGGTGCCCTGGGTGAAGCAAACCACTGAGGGAGGCCAGAGTGCACCGTGGAGTCGTCGGGGGCACCTAGGTGTCCCAGGAGGGCTCAGAGAGTGATGATGCAAGGTGCTGATGAACCGAGTGGGCACAAGGTAGAGAAAATGACCTTAAAAGGTCATGTCTGGGCCCTGCCAGGCCTGCTCTGGGTTCCTGGGAAATGCTGAGTGGATCAGATGGAACTTTCTAGAATCAGTCCAGTGCCTGCAGGCTTGGAAAGGGAACCAAGGGACACCAAGGGAGACGCAAGTACCATTTCAGCTCATCTTGGTGGGCCCTGCCCAACAAGGGAGGATGATGAGCTTTATGAAGCGGTGCAGAGAAGCTGCCCTGGCCCATGGCCTGCACCACAACCCCTCCCGGAAGTCTTCCCAGAGCATGCCCACAGCTCCAGGGTCTGGTGTGGGCCACAGAGGGGCCAAAGAGTCCAAACCCGAAGCCAAGGCCCACCGAGCAGCAGGGAAGAGGACTCAAGGTGGGCCCCGCCCCCGCAGCTGTGTCCAGCCATGTCTGTGGAGCTCATGATGAGGAATCGTGGTCTGCTGTTTCAGCAGGGGCCTGGGTGGCCAAGGTGGATGGCTGGTCAGGTAGCCCTGGGGTTAGTGTGGTGTGCTGTCACTGCCTTTGTGATCTTGAGCAAGGCATGGGACACCTTGGACCCTCCATGTCCTCTGGAAAATGGGCTTGCTGGGGGCCGATGACATCAGATGTGGATAGTGCAGGCACCCGCAGACACTGCCACAAAGCCATCCCACTAGCTTTTGTCTCCAACAGGATAAACTATCTGCTATAGTACAGGTACATGAGTCACAGCAGGAGAGGAGGGACTGGGGGTGGGGGAGTGAGACCCGGAGAGGTGCAGCCTCCAGAGGGGCAGAGTGACTAGTCAAGGTGGGGTGGGCCCCCCCACCCGTTCCAGAATGTGCAGGTGGGGCAGGGAGAAAGTGCTGTTATATTCACTCCTTGTTAACACTCAGGGCCTCCACCACCAGCCGAGCTCGTTCCTTACCACAAGGGGCTGGAAGTCCCAGAGCTGGACTGAGACTGCCCTGCCAAGGAGAGGAGCCACAGCAGATCTGCAGACAGCCATGGCCCTGACCCAGCTGTAGCAGCCTGCACCTTTCAAGACCTTTGTACTACCTTGCCCCAATTTCCCAGAACAGGAAGTGGTTTTGAAGGCCTGGCAGGGAAAGGTGGGCAGGAAGCACCTCCTATGGAAGCCTGCGGGCCCGGGGCCACGGCTGCGTGCAAAGGCAAGGGGTGAGAGGGCACAGACCTGAGAGCTGTGTGTGGAGAATGTGCCACACTTAGAATGGACTAGAATCAGGAAGCTTCAAAATATTTAAAGGAACTGAACTGTCAAAGAGATCCCAAGCCCAGGGTGGAAGACAGGCAGCCTGGCCAGGCCTGCATCGTGCACCCACCTCTAGGCAAGCCAGCACTGTCTTTGGCCCCCCTACTTTGGGTTTCTGTCTTGGGGTGTCAGCATTAGGCAGACTCTGGGTAAGTCCAGGCCTCAGGACCCTCAGGAGACAATACGGTGCTATGTGGCAGGTCTCCCTGGAGCAGCCCTGTCACTTTGACCCGCAGCAGGCCCTCAGGGACAGGAAGCGGCTGGAGACCTCCGCCAGGCAGGAGCCAGCAAAGCATGTCCATCGTCAAAAAGAATTTATTGGAGACACTCTGGCGTGGAGTGCTTGGCAGTGCCCGCCAGGAGGGTAGGCAGGAGCCTCGCCCTGGAACTTCCCGGGCCCGCTGGGCCCTGGCCGGCCAGTCCCCGCCCTGGCTACTCGCGGTAGTGCACCCTCTGGTGCTGGATAAGCTGGGAGCTCTGGCCGAAAGCCTTGCCGCAGATACCGCAGGCGAAGGGCTTCTCGCCCGTGTGGGTCCGCAGGTGCCGGAAGAAGTGCGAGCGGCCCCGGAAGGCCTTGCCGCAGTCGGCGCACTCGTAGGGCTTCTCGCCCGTGTGGATGCGCTGGTGCTCGATGAGCACGGAGCTCCAGATGAAGGCCTTGCCGCACTGGCTGCAGGCGTAGGGCTTCTCGCCCGTGTGCAGCCGCTGGTGGCGCACCAGGTTGGAGCTCTGGCTGAAGGCCTGGCCGCACTCGCCGCACTTGTAGGGCTTCTCGCCGTTGTGGATGCGCAGGTGCTGCGTGAAGTGCGAGCTGTGGCTGAAGGCGCGGCCGCACTGGCCGCACTCGTACGGCTTCTCGCCCGTGTGGATGCGGTGGTGCTGGATGAAGCCCGACCAGCCGCGGAAGCGCTTGCCGCACTCGTGGCAGGCGTAGGGCTTCTCGCCCGTGTGGATGCGCTGGTGCTTCAGCAGCAGCGAGTTGTACTTGAAGCTCTTGCCGCAGGCCTCGCACCGGTGCGGCTTGGCCCCCCGCGGGCTGCCCTGCCGCGTCCCGAGACCGGCGCCCAGGCCGAAGCCGCCCCCCAGCTCGGCAGCCCGCTCGGGCCCGCTCTCGGCACCAGGGGCGCCCTGCGGCCCCAGCGTCAAGCACCAGGCGCCCCTCTTCTGAGCGCAGGGGATGGCCCCTGGAGGCTGCCGCTCCAAGCTGGACTCCTGCCCAAGGCTTGGACACTTGGCTCCACGGGGGAGGCTCCTCAGGAGGCCCCGCAGCGTCCCCACATCTTGGCCTACCCCGTCTGCAGGGACGTGCAGGTGGGGAGAGGCAGCCTGGTCCCGCTGGGACTCGGAATCTGAAATGAGACAAGGCAGAGGCAGATAGTGCCGGCCCATGCCTCTGTCCACCTGCCAAGCCACTGCTGTAGCACTCGAGGGGACGGGGGACCAGGGAGGCTCAGAGAGGAAGGAGGAGCCGGACACTGGATCCACGAGAATCCAGGCAGGGGTTCTGGCTGTGGCCAAGGGCTGTCCTAAGGATGGGTGTAGGGAGGCTGCAGGGTGACTGAGAGCTGCCAGGACCACCCAGTCATCCTGGTGGCCCCAGCCCGGATATGGAGCCTGCAGTGGCTAATGAGACCCATGACATGGGAAAGGAGTGCCAAGGTGGACACTGAGTGCCAGTGAGGGTCTGGAACTTGGAGGGCTCTGGCCCCAGAGGACAAGTGACACGCCAGGGCTGAGAGAGAAGTGAAGCCACCCTGTTCCAAAGGACTCTGTGGGGCGGCCCAGAACCCACCAGGAACAGTCCTGTCCCTGGAGCAAGGCCAGCTGCTGAACCCTGAGTTCTGCCCTCGCCCGAGGGTGGAGTCCTGATGGGCCCATGCCTGCTCTAGACCTTTTCATGGGGCTGGCTCAGGCCTGGGTGGCAACTGCACTGCTGCTCACCCCCCTGGCCCACCCTGGGACCTCCTTGCACGGTACACTTCCTAGGGACCTGACCCCAGACACCTGTCCCCTAGGACCACCTGTCCCCCAGGACCACCCAGGTGTGGGCGGAGAGCTCAGAGCCATGAAATCCAGCTGGTATCACTAATGCCACCAAATGCTGACCGTGTGCTGGGCCGGAGACCTGAGGTGTCCTGAGGACTTCCCACGGGTGGTAGTGGGGGTCGGGATTAACACAGCTTAGCCTAGAGCTCCACAAAGGGGACAGATGGCATTCCCAGGACACACACGGGGGAAGAGGAGTGGGGCCAGGATGACTCCCCAGTTGGTTTGAGGGGGACAGTGGTGCCCTGAGTCAGTGACCCTAGCCCGAGGCAGAGGGAGAGGGAAGGAGAGGAGTCTGCTTTCTTGTGTCCAGAGTGGGCCTGCAGGAGTCCACAGGGGGCCAGGGCTGCAGTCACAGCCTTGGGAAGTTTAACAAGGCTGGGACTAGAATAGGGGAGGAGGCTGGAGCCAGGGACTGGAAGGGACCCCAGGCAGGGGTGCCTATGGTGGTGGGTGTTGACAGAGCCTAGCACTGCAAGGAGCTCCAGCCCCCAGTAGCCCCTGGGAGTGAGCAGCCTGAGGCTGTGGGGGGATGGTTCTGCTCACTCACCAGGCCAGAAGGTGTCTCTGCCGATCTCAACTTCTTCTATGTCTTGGAGATCCAGGTCCGATGGCTGGGAGAGCACCTCAGGGCTGGAGCTGGGGGAGCCTGGGGGGCAGGGAGGTCATGGCTCACCTCCCACGCTCCAGTGCTGCCTCCTTCGCCTCTCTAGAACCATGTGGGCTGGCAGCCATGCCCCCTAACACACCTCCTTGCCCTCTGTGTCGCCCTGAACAGCAGGCCAGCCTGCAATGGTGCCGCTGTTTATGGCTTCTCTGGCCAGGAACTCCCTTTAACTTCATTCCCAGTCTGGTTGAGACCCTCCACCTCCAGGAAGCCTTCCTGAAGTGCACTTTGGGAGCTCACCCCCTTTAATCCAGTAAGCAGAGACAAAACCAGTGGCCCTCCTGCTCACCCAGGATGGCTCTGTCATCTTGGCTAATTCTGGCTCCACCTTTCCACCTTGTGATGGCTCAAGCTGCTCTGGACAGGCCCTGGCCATGAGGCCCCTTAGGATCACATGCAGGCAGGTCACAGTGTGGGTCACTGTCACTCTGTAGCCTAAGCCCCAGGTCCCTACACCTCCCCCCACACCTGGACATTTCTGCAGAGCTCAATCAAGTGCCATCTCTGCTGGCCTGTGCCTGGGCTGGACCAGTCCCCGCTAGGTGCACAGCCTGCCCCTACCCCAGCCCATCGCCCTGCAGCCTCTCACTCTGGAGTGCTGGTGCCTCACAAAGTCTCCCTCTCTGCCCATGGCTTTTGCTGTCCCTCCTGGGCTCCCCACTGCCTGGCCCAGTCCCAGGACCCTGCCCACAAAGGGGAGAGCCCCTGACCAGCACCTAGAACAGGTGGAAGCGGCCATTTCCAACATGCCCCAAAGCCCCAGGCTCCTTCCTGCTGCCAAGTCCATACCAAGGTCCACCGCAGGGCTGATGCTGGCTGCTCCAGCTGCGGAGGGGACCTGCTCCCCATCTTCAGGGCAGAAAAGGGGGGATGGGCTGGGTCCACTGGTCAGCTCATCGCCCCCAGGACACTCCAGGTACAGGTGCCCACGGCCAAGATGGTACAGGGAGTCTCCCAGCACATCATGTTAGTTTAGTGGAGCATGACCACAGAAGGGAGGACGCAGGGACGCACTGCTCTCGAGCAGGGCCCTCAGTGTTCCCAATAGGGGCCCTGACCCGGGCTCTGCTGCCTGAGGCCAGTCGTCAGCTCACCCCTCTCTGTTGGGGTGTATGTGTGTGTGTGACCAGTGTCCTCAGTGCTCCCTGACTCATAGTGCCTCCTCTGCCCTCTGACCACAGCACTGAGGGCAGCCTGGACCTTGGGGCTGTGAGCCTGAGGGCAGGTGCTTCCTTTGGCGGAGGCTGGGTACCCCCAGTGTCATGTGGAACCAATGGAGAGGGGGGCACAGGGTCTTGACCCCCACCACGCTATGACAGCGCCCAACTATGAGCCTTTCAGGGAACTCTGCAACCTCAAGCAGGCGCTGCCCTGGCTGCAGGTTTTGTGAATGAGGGAGACAGCCTCCGAGGGTGGGGTGTGGGCTGTCTTGTGTGGGGCGGGACCTTTGCTGTTGGCTTCCTGTGCCCGTTGGCCACATGTACACCCAACACACCCACCCACCCTTCACATGTGCCCCCGTTAGAGTCCCCCTGCGGAGCCAAGGGAGTCGGTGGCTCTGTGGCAGGGGAGGGGCCCTAGCCTGTTGTGGGTGACTCCCCTCCACAGAGCCATGAAGGGCTGGGAAGTTTGGGGGCGGGTTCAGCTGTAGGACACCCCTTTCCTGAGAGCACAGGGGTCCCTAGGAACTGCATGGCTGCTCTGAAGCAAGGCAGAGGGGTCCTAAACCCAAGCCACCTTTGGGCCTTCCAGGTGCCCTCCCCAATGTGAGGACAAGCCAGGAGCACTAGCCTCTCTGGACTACGATCCTCGCAGCCCACTCGTGGCCACCATGTCACCATTGCCTGGCAGCCAAGGGAGCTAGCTTGTTCCATGGATGGCTGAAAGCAGTGCAGGCTTCCCCCGACGTACTCCTGCAGAGGGGTGGGTGAGAGTGGGCCTCCCAAAGCCACCTCTCAGGCACACTTGTGCCCACACTAGCTGCAGGCACCCTTGCCTGGGCTACATGCTGCCAGAGAGGACTTAGCAGGACTCTAAGAAAGAAAGCGACCCAGACCCCATGCCCCGGCTTTGTTCCTGGGGCCCTGACGTGGACAGGCAGGATGTTACTGTAAGAGGCACAGTGACATCACCAACACAACCTAGGGCACAAAACAAGCCAAAGCTGCTGCCACCTGTAGGGGTACTTGGAGACACCTTGGAAGCACTTTGAAGGGATGGGATTAAAGGACACTGGACAGCTGTGAACAGCCTCCACCTTGCTGCTGGAGGGACTGGAGCAGGCACGAGCTGTGACTCAGTACAGCCTCCTGGGTCCCTACCCCTTTAAGCTGGACACAGCACTTCCTAGGCCCTTCTCCAGGAGATGGGGGTCGCCTTTGGGTCAGGTGCAGGCAGGTCACAGCATGGGTCACTGTTACTCTGCTGCCAGGGGCTAAGCCCTGGCTCCCAGCACCTGCCCCACACCTGAATGTTTCTGCAGAGCTCAATCAACCGCCATCGCCGCCGCCCGGTGCAGTCCCTGCTAGGTACACAGTCTGCCCCTGCCCCACCCTCGGCTTACTGACTCACCTGGCGAGTTTCCTGAGTTTCCTCCCACCGAACCCAGTGCTGTGCTCCCCACCATGCTGGGAGAAACCACTGGAGAAACACCAGGCTGCCCACCTGCTGGGCGCTGTCCAGGTGGAGGGCAAGGAGGCTGTGCATGCTCAGTCTTCCAGGGGACTGGAAGGAGGTGGCACTTCCCTGGCTAGAAGGGGCTTCTCTTGTATGTAAAATGGCACAAAAAGTGCTGTGTGCCTGGCCGAGACCTAGGGTGAGGAAGAGGGGGGAGCACACTGGGGGGAGCCAGTGGGCACGTAGAGTCCATGTCTCAGGCGCCCCATCTGGAAAGATGGGGTAGGCCCTGCCATGAGGTAGCCCGGCCCTGACCGCAGGCCCGCTCCCTGCTAGCCTAGGACTTGTAAGCACACCCAGGGCTGCAGGCCCTCAGGGACCCAGCCCTTCTCCATCACCCCCTCTAGCCCACAGACTGCCCTCCACCTGCAGGACTCCTGACCAAACCTTCCAGAACTTGCTCTGGCAGTGTTGGCTCTGGTGGACACAATGCAGTCCCTGAGGTGCTGTGCCAGGCCCCTCACAGAGGTCCTGGGAGAAGGACTGTGTCCTGCCCCGCCTGCACCCCACCTGCCAGGCCTCCCTGCTCTGAGAGGCTCAGGCTAGGCCAGCGTGTGGACAGTGGCGCTCTGCTGCATGACCCCAGCTGCATGCCCACAGGGACACTGCAGACCCCCTCTGCCTGTGCTGGGCCCTCCCCTCTGCTCCCCACTGACCAATGGCTCCTCCCAAGGACATCCTCTGCTCCCCAACGCCTCGTAGCCAGGTGCACAGCACTGTGCCCAGATAGGGAGGCTCCTGAAATGACCAGGCGTGCGGGGTGGGCCCGGGAGATCACTGGGCCCCTAAGGTGGGTAAGAGAGACCCAGGCGTTCCAGGGTGGGTCCCTGGAACATCTTTCTGGACTATGTCACACTGTGGTCTGGGAGCTGGGGATCCAAGAAGTCCAGGCTTGGCCCCTGACTGGCATGAAAGCCCTGGACAGGTTCCAGAAATGCTGAGGTCCCTGCTTCTGCCCCTTCGTGGTGCCCGGGAGGGCCTACCCTATGGGCCCTGCCCTGCTGCTGGACCAGCACCTCCTGTCCTCACATCTGTTCTTTTTATGGCCACTATGGTCTGTGTCCCTGCATTCTGACTCTGGCACAGCATGGAGAGGCCTGAAGCTGCTGGTGTAGCCCACACTCCCTCCATGGGCAAAGCTCCTGGGGTTTTACGGCACTTGGACATGGCTCCAGTGTCCAAGAGGTATGCACAGGCTGGCTGCCAGGCCTCTGGGGCAGGGGCCCAAGCCTGGCCTTCCGTGCTCCGGCCACCCATGGCTGGTGGAGACAGGGCCAGGGGAAGCCCAATCCTGCACCCCCAGGCCCGCCCTCCATCCTGGGCACTGGCCTTCTGCAGAACCCATGCTGGCAGCCTCGTCAGCCTGTGTCCCCTGCTGCCCCTAGATGATCTGCTGGCCTGTCCACCTTCCCCAAATACTGGCCCCTCATAAGCAGCCACACTTCAGGGCCTGAGAGGGAGTCAAGGGTGTGGGTTCAAGACAGATCGATGTGGAATGGCTGGGCGCGGTAGCTCATGCCTGTAATCCTAGCACTCTGGGAGGCCGAGGCGGGAGGATCGTTAGAGCTCAGGAGTTCGAGACCAGCCTAAGCAAGAGCGAGACCCAGTCTCTACTAAAAAAATAGAAACAAATTATCTGGACAACTAAAAATATACACAGAAAAAATTAGCCGGGCATGGTGGCACATGCCTGTCGTCCCAGCTACTTGGGAGGCTGAGGCAGGAGGATCACTTGAGCCTGGGAGTTTGAGGCTGCTGTGAGCTAGGCTGACGCCACAGCACTCTAGCCTCGGCAATAGAGCAAGACTCTGTCTCAAAAAAAAAAAAAAAATATGGAATGGATTCTGCTGGCCTCATGGCCTCTTCTCTGGGTTTCTACATCCCCATCAGTAATAGGACAGGAGGGCCTACCTCACCTGGAGATAATCCACACAGAACCTGACACCCAGCGCAGCCACTCCCGACAATCCTCAGCAGTCACTACATCATCCACTGTGATGCCAAGACCCACCAAGAGCAAGGACCCTGAGCAAAGGGTGGGACGGAGCCTGGGCACTGCCTTGCCAGGCTTGTCCTACATGGGACCTAGCCCACACCAGCGTCCTAACCTTGAGGGTGGTAAGGCCAGGCGTCCTTGGGATATGCAGCAGAGACAGAACCTCAGGACCCGCTGACCTCTGAGAGGGAGCAGGGCCCAGGGGCACCATGGGACTGGGACTCCCCACACACCTTGATGCCCAGACTCCGCCAGGTCACCAGTGAGGCCACACCACTGGGGGTAGAGCAAGGCTGGCAGCTCTGTCCCTGCAGGTCCCTCAGGGACCACACCTAGACTAGACTGGCAAGACCTCTGGACACTCTGTCTTCCTGGCATGAGGACAAAGACTCAGGGAGATGACTTGCTCCTGGTCACACTGGGCCCAGATTTTGAGACCACTTTTCCTTCCACACCCCAAGCCCAGGAAAGAAACAGTCCCAGGGGATGTCCCCTCGAGGGCTTGGGCTTGGGCCTGCGCCCAGCCATCCTAGCCCAGCATCACCCCCTCAGGGCTCTGCCCCAAGCCCCAGCTCTGCCTGGCCTAAGCATGTGGGAGCCTCGGCATCCTGTTGAGCTGCACAAGTGTCTGGTGGTGCCGCTCAGTTGGCCAGGGTGGCAGGTCGGGGTGGAGGGCTCCATGGTGCTGGAGATGGGGCAGAGAATGTGGGCAGAGAATGTGGGCAGAGGGAACGTGGCAGGCTGGGGTGAGTACCATGCTGATGCCCGTGGAGGTGAAGCCGTGCCTCGTGGTGCTGGGCTCCAGGTGTCCCCGGTGAGGAGAGACTGAGAGGGGACGGGACAGGAAGGGGCTCCTGAACGTCCCCTAGGGCCGCCATCTTCCCCGGGACCTGCTGAAGGTGTGCACACCTGGGACCTGGGGAAAATGAAAACCATGGCAGATGAGGGGTATGGAGGGGAATGCTGGGGTAGGGGGTGGATGGGGGGGGAAACAGGATAACTCTCCAGGTGAGACAGAGGCTCATTCATTCAGTGGGGAGCAAGGATGAAAGGTGAACCCGTGGGGACGTGTGGGGCCTGGAGTACTAGGCCATCTAGGGACCTGATATGTTTATTCAGTAAGAAACGCTTATTACATGGGCACCACCTGGACGCACCCACAGACCCGCAGGGCCTGAACCAAATCTCTCATCCCAGCAAAGGATCTGGAGTGTCCTTCCAAGCTATGGCATCACCCACAGAGAAAAGGATGCCAATTCTTCCAGAAAAACCTCAGCTGGGGGCCACTGGCCCTGTGGGAAGGCGAAAAAATGAAACATGCCTGCTGGGGCATGAATGTTTTAGATGAAATTTTAGCAAAGCATTTCCTGAACAGCAAAGGGGGGTCATTGCCAGACAGCAGAACCCTCTTTCTCAAACCCTGTGGTGTCCTCAGAGGCTGCAGGTTGTAACCCCCCAAGTCCAGCACTGCCACAGTGTTCTGAGACGCATTCGGGGGTCAAAGATACTTTTTCTTAACTTGGTTTCAAGAATAGCTTGAGTCCAGTATGAGAAATGATTTTTCTCTTTCATACTGTGATAAAGTAGGAACTCCTTATTTTGGGCGGGCAGTGAAAAAGGACACGGGGAGGGAAGGACAAATGTTAACACACCTTCAGCAAGAGTCAAGGACAGTACCTGCTTCAAGCAAAGGGGAAAGGTGGCCAGTAGAGCCACCGCAAGGTGCCCAGGTTTCTGGGCCAGCCCCATCACCTAATGATGGGAAGGCGGTGGGCAGCCAGGTAAGAGGACCCAGGGTGGGGCTGCAGCGAGACGCTGGGTGCAGGTCCTCACCCCCCTGAGTCACATATCAAGTTACTTAGCTAACTTATTGGGGACTCATCTGGAAAAAGATCTCTGTCTTGGCCCTCAGGGCTGAGCAGAGGTGGCCATCACAGGGTGGAAGCCCCTTCAGCCACAAGGATGCGGGCACAAACACTGCGTTCTACGCCGACGCTGCTGCGACAGGCTGAAGGGGCAGCCACCGGCTCCGCGGCAACCTGTGCCACCTCTTTTCCCAGCCCCGTGGGAAAGGGCCCGATCTCGGGGAGCTTAGCCACGGAGCGCAGCAGCCTGGCCGGGCTCAGGTCCGGCGGCTTCACACAGCCAGCCGCGGGACCTCGGACAAGGGACTTCGAGCCTGAATTTCCCACTTGCAAAGTGGGAATGATCACAGCTCCCATCACCCGGTGCGTGAGGAAGGCGCTCCGCAAACGGACACCGCGATCCCCGAGAACCAGTGCGCCCAAGGCTGCGGGGCAGGGTGGCGCGCTGCTGCCCCGCGGAGCCCATCCTCGCCCCAGGCCCGGCCCGAGGCCAAGGTCACGGCGAGGAGCGGCTGCAGGGAGGGGCGGCGCGGCCTGGCAGGGCGGGATCGCACCGTGGGAGACCGCGCACTAGCGCGGGCCAGGCGAGTCCCGGACGCCTGGAACCGTCACCGCCGCCCGCGCCCACTCACCTTCTAGCGGGAAGAGGCCGCCGCGCGCCAGCCGGAAGCGCGCCCGGCCCCGCCCCGTGCCCGCCTGCGAGCACTTCCGAGACGCTCTGGGCACCGGGAGGACTGCGCGCTTCAGTGGCCGCGCGGGGGCGGGGCCAGCAGCTCCGCCAGGGCCCATCCCTGCCCCGCCCCGTCGTGAGCTCAGCGGGTGCGTGGCTTCAGTGTCCCCAGGGGCCGGGGATCCGCAATAGACGGCCGAGCTAACAGTCTGGGGGGCCGCCGCAGCTCTGCCCGCCGTGGCCGGGGCGCGGGAGCTGCGGAGCTACAGGCCGGCGCGTTCACCGACCTCACGGAGCGTCCGCCGTCCTCCAGTGCTGCGCGCCGGGCCAGGGGCTGCGGGCGTCTCCTCTCCAACCCCGCCCCCCGCCCGTTAAGTCCTGGGGACGCGGTTCCCGGTGCGGGTGCGGGTGCGGGTGGCGCGGAGATGCCGCCGGGCAGGCTGCCCCTGGTGCCAGGCCGTGCGCTCCCGCGCACCTGCTGCCGGGCGGCCTGGCTCGGGGGAGGGGGGGGGGGCTGCAGGGTCCCCGGGGGTTGCGGACCTGGCGGGAGCCTTTCCCGCCGTCCTTGCGTCCACATGGCTTCTTTGTGTTTGGTGACACGAGATTCTGCGCGAACTTCCCCCTTTCAAGTCTCTAAAGGGTGCCTCGTACCCCGGGGCAGAGCGAGTGCTGGAGCTGACACAGGTGGCGGCAAGATTTTTACCCTTGGAATTCTCGTCTGTAATCGTTGTGAGATGCATTTTGAAAGTTCCACCCACATCACGCTCAGTATGACCTCTCTTTCCTCGGGATGGTTTTCTACAGATGGCCATCTTGCGCTAGGGAACTTGCTGGAAAACAGACTGCCTCGCCCTTTATCGGGGCGTCAAATGCCCCTCTAAGCTGCCCTGCCATCCACTTGTATTCCCTAGGGCCTGAGGAGTAACTGTTAAGTTTTCTCAAAACCTTTTCATGGCATTCTCTTTCTTCCTCAATTTTCCTGATGTTCATCCATAGTTTCTCAGCCCTGTTCTTATAACCTGGAAAAGAGAAAATTGGGTCACTCCTTCTTGTTGGGATAAATGGCCAGGGGAGGGTGCTATGAACCTGTCCAGCATGGGTACTTGCCTCCAGGCGAGAAGACACTTGCTCTGGGCAGCGGCAGCAAGGGAGTAGCTGGAGCCAGGGGACCCCCAAGCTGGGCGTGTGCAGAGGGAGGGCAGCCCAGAGACAGAAGGACCCCCTAGGGAGAGATGTCCGATGTCAGGATGGGGCGCTGAGGCAAAAGAGAAGCTGGCCATCAGGGATGTGTGGCAAGCCTTGGCCACCAGGCCAAGGGAGGTGCTGCCCGTGGTGGGTGACACTCGGCCAAGGGAATGACTAGGACAAGAGCTGGGGCAGAGACTGAAGCAAATCTGGAGTGGGAGAAGGCTCCCCGGTGAGCAAGGGGAGTAGGGCTCAGGCCTTGGGAGAAAGCTGCCCCTGAAGTCCAGGGCCACCCAGGGTCAGTCAGGCCCTGGGGAGGATGTCCTGGGTCCCAGGAAGACAGGAACAATGCAGAGCCTTCAACGGAATGTCTGTAGGTACAAGAGAGTGGGCTGCAGTGTGCAGTCCAGGACCGGGAGGCTTGTCCTGCCTGCACCTTGGCCAGCCCTGCTGAAATCACTAGGTGTCCCAGGTGCGGGTCAGCCCTTCCGGTGAGGTCTTGTCCCCCGGGCCCCTTGTACTCCGGAGGCCCATTGATGCCCCACGAAGCCTGTGCTGGCTCCAGCTGTGCATGGCAGTGATTTGGAGTTGGCAAATGCTGCTCAAGTGGAAAAAGATTGAGTTGGGGCATCTGGGCCGAGTACCTTGGTGTGTATCTGCTGAGTGACAACATTGTGCTCCAGGTGGGAGCGGGTTCCAGTCCCTGATCTGCTCTTAAGGCTGCAGGGCCTGTTCCCATTTCTCTGGAGCCGCCCTCTGGACTGTGTCGGGGGATAAGCTTTGGGGGCTACCCTGAGAAATAAGTGAAATGGCATTCTGCAGGTGCCA
Organism: Lemur catta; assembly: GCF_020740605.2. Taxonomy (NCBI): domain Eukaryota; kingdom Metazoa; phylum Chordata; class Mammalia; order Primates; family Lemuridae; genus Lemur; species Lemur catta. Next base: position 23,876,411 of record NC_059136.1, read on the forward strand.
AACAATCCTCAGGCATTAATGCTGGGGCTCAGGCTTTCTCAGCAGGTCAGTAGGTTCGGGCAGAACCTGGGGGCCTTGAGCGAGTTTCTTGTGTGTGTTGGAGGCCCTGAGGTTTGGGGGGGGGCTCCTGAACACACACCTGACCCCGGTCTCCCAGGAAGGAGATTGTACCCAGGAAACCCTGTCCATGCAATTCCCCAGCATCACTGCCCAGAGCGGGTCATGTGGGCGGGGTGTGGTCACGAGCAGGTGGGCAAGGCGTGGATGGAGCCACTTGCAGGCTTTTTGGGGCAGGGAAGAAGGTGGGCAGGCAGAGGCCAAATCAGGGAAGGTTTGGGATGTGAGCTGGAGAATTGTGCAACTATTCTGCATTTAATGCAGAACATTTTATGCAGGACTCAAGATTTTTCTTGGATATTCACAAAGTGATTGTAATGTTTTTCTAAACCAGAGGCAAAAAATAGGTGGCTCGGAGCCCCGTTGAGCTCACAGCCCTGTTTTGTTTGGGTTACAGTTTTTGAAAAAATGCTAACAAGTACCAAGTCTTGCAAGGGTGTGGAGCAACTGGAACTTTCATTCATTGTTGTGGGAATGCAAATGGTGTAGCCTGTCTAGAAAAGGGCTTGGCAGGAGATCAACAGTGCAGGCTTAGATATTGTACAAGCTATGGAAGGTGTTCCCAGGTTGGGGCTATTCCAACAAAACTGCTATAGACATTTGTGTACAGTTTTGTGTGACATTAGTTTTCACTTCTCTGGGACAGATGCCCAAGTCAATTGCTTGGTCCTAACTTTCCTCTTTTTAACAAACTGCCAATCAGAGGCGGCTGGATGCATTTGCCTTTCACCAGCTGCCCTCTTGGGCCTGGTCCTCAGCTCTACTGTGCCTGGTGACCCTGTGTCACTTTGCTGGTTCAGTCTCGGTGGAGGGGGGTAGTTACCAGAGCAGGGAGAGCTGGGAGGGTCCTGATCACTCCTGGGAAGATGCTGGTGCTGCCAGACTCACGAGACTTGGTTTCTGCAGGGGCAAATGCTCCTCTACTGTTGTTTAGCTTCCAAAACCCTGGACAGCTCCTATGCTATTCTTTGTGTCCTTGTGAATCATCTTGTCAGTTGTTTGCTCAGTTTTCATGGATCTAAACTGTCATTTCTCACCCTCAGCCCTACTGCTGTTTGGGGGCTGATCTGCACACTGTAGGCTGTTGGCGGCATCCCTGCCTCCAGCCACTGATTCCAGCAGCACCTCCTCCCAGCTGTGACAACCAAAATTGTGCCCAGTCATTGCCAAGAGTCCCCGGAGGGCAGAACTGCCCCTTGTTGAGAATGACTGCCCAAACAAAGGATGAGCAAGCTAGGGCACAGAGCACTGGACAGAACTTCGTGCTCAGAACTCAGAGGACCTGGACATGGATTGACTACAGGGTCTGAAAGACATTTGGGATGTCTCCCAGACCTCCCTCCCGGGGTCTCGACTGCAGGCATTAAGCAACCCACTGAACCTCAGTTTCCCAGGTATCTGGAGCCAGAGAGGTGGTAAGTGCATTTTCACTGAAAAGGGGTCACTCCCACTGTAAGTTAGTGAACTATTGTACTGGTTTATGTGTCAGTCTCTTACGAGTTTGGTTCATAGGCAGCAGTCCTGAAGAGACTCACCGGAGGCAGTGACCAGCCAGCGTCCTGCAGTCCTGAGGACCCAGGAGATGGCACCTACATTATTCCCTGGGAGGAAACCAGTGACCTCCTTGGGGAGATCTTGACTGCACCCCCAAACTGCAGGAGACCAATGGAACAGTAAGCAAGTCAGAAACAGATGTTTACTGTATGAGAAAATAGGTACGGACAAGCAGGGGAAGGAAGCATTCTGTAACAAATACTGTGATCCATGCGGAATGAAGAAAAAAACATGTAAAAAGTACACCACTGAAAAAGTGGTCAAAAACAACATAGAATATTTATCCCAAATGTAGAGGATACTTACTAAGGACTAAAGATAGAATATAAAAGTAAAAGTTCAACAACTTTGGCTAGTAGGAAAGTTAAATTTCTGGGCAACACAAAATAACAGTGGGAAATACTGGACCAGGGACAATATCTGCCACCAACACAAGAGGCCAAGACCACGGGCTGTTACAGGAGCGTTCACAGGACACGAGCCGTGTGATTTAACACACATGCCATGAGGGAATGTGAGGAGTAATTGGGTATGACAGCGTTCAACCTAAGAAACAGACACACAAAAGACAGAGTTGTGAACACCAAAAACACCAGCTGAATCTCAGTGGCTGAGGCTGCACCGACAGGCATGTGTGCAGTGCTTCCTAAACCACACTGGGACACCAGGGCCAGATGAGGTACAGACAGGCAGGTGGGGGCTGAGGGGCTCCAAGCTCAGGGGTCCTTCTGTCCAGGAACCCTCATCAGGCCCCGTGGCCACCTTCCCTGGAGCCATCTCCAATGACAACTGCAGGGCAACAGTGTCCTCTCCAGCTGGACTGGGAAGTTGCCACCATGCCCAGGCAGAGATCCCAGGGGAACTGTGGCCAAGGTAAGGACACTCTACTCACCCTTGGTGCACTGAATACGTGGCTGGATTTGAGGAGGAAACCAGGAGAAAGCAACACCAAGCTCCAGGAGCACAAGGCTCTTGAAGGCACAGGCCGACGTGCCCAGAGCAGTCTCCTTGCTCACGGGATAATATGTTTGAGACAGGACTCAGAGCCTACTCCATCTTCCCTGGGCTTCAGCTGTTCTCTGCTGACCGCGGAGATGCCTCCACCCTGTCCTGGCTCCCTGAGAGCCATGCCCCAACACCAACTCCCTGTCCTTGTTCCAGAGCAAATGTCCGAGTCTCCCCAGAGGCTGTGGCTTTTTTCCCTGGTGCTGAGGCCACAGAACCTTATGCCCCAGTCCTGTCTTCTACAGCATGTCCTGGTGTCTCAGCTCACTCACAGGAAAGAAACAATCACATCTTGGTGCCTGAATTGGGGACTGATATGAGAGGTCACTAGGAATAAGGCCCAGGTGCGCCCAGCAGCGCAGGGGGACCTGCCCAGAGCCAACAAGCCTGAGTTGCTGTCAGCCCTCCCTCTCCATGTGGAACAGGAAAGGGAGGCCCACCCAGGGAAGGGCTCTGCCATCCAGAGCTCGGTGTGTCCCCCGGACTTCTGGTGGGGGGACAAAGATGAGACACGGGGAGGTTCTCTGTGCTGAGGCCCAGCCAGAGCTGTCCTGGTCAGTGCTCTCCCCAGGAACGAGGCCCAGTGGGCAGTGCATGCTGGGCAGGGCAGTTGAGGAGGGCTGTGTGGACAGGACACTCTGTGCTCCTGCGAAGCTTCTGGGTTTTTGCTTTCACCTTTTCCTGCAATGACAGCCCTGATGCTTGGCTGAGGGGCTCTCACATTTCCCCCATACACTTCTCAGAAGGTTCTGAACATCGAGTTCGTTCCCAGAACTCCCCCACCTCCAGGGTGGCCGTGCTGAAGGCAGAAGGAGCCTCTGGTCTGTCCCTGCTAGCACAGCTCTCCGGCGGCCCTGGCCCCGCTGATGGCGCGTGAGGACTGAAGGACTGAGGAAAAGTCGCCCACTGTGACCGTCAGGTTGGGGACCAAGTGAAAGCTCCCTGCAGTTGTTTCAAGTTTTTTGTTGGGCTCTCAGATAAAATGCTTCCCTGCGCTTACCCTGTTTCACCCTGCCTGCAGCAACAGCCCTTCCCAGGGCCAAGGTGGCGGAGAGCCGGGCCTCGTGCATGTGGATGCTGTCCTGGGCTGGGGACTGCTGCTCTGGACGAAGTCACCTTTCTTCTCCCCAGAGCGCTTTTCCTCTTCCCACTTGGTCTCTGCTCTGCCTCTGAACTCAGGAACAGGTGAATCTTTCTTGTTACTTTTAAGTTTCCTTTTTATCAATATCTCATCAGGAACTTCTTGCTTTGGGGTGATCTGCTCTAACAGCCTGAAAAGGAGGAGAAGTACCTTCTCAGTAAATAAGGAAGCACAATTATTACCTAGTTCCCTTGCTGATAAAAACCAGACTATGAAAGCAAGAGAATGGCTTTGGTCAGGCAGTAACTGGCACCTGTCAATGATCATAGCTGGGGTGGGGTGGGTGCCTCATGATGAGCAAGGTGGAGAAGCAGAGTGGGGGCACAAGCTTGCGCACCCCTGGCCTAGATGGCAACACATTCACTTCCTATTTTTTAAAAAATACTTAAGAAAGTTGGGAGATAGATCAAACATACATAAAGTGAGAGTGTATAAAATGGGATCATATAAATGAGTGACAGCAGATCACACACCCAGTCACCCTCCGTCCATTTTAAGGGCCAGACACCACCTGGAGCTCGGAGCTGTGTGCGTGCCCCTCTTCTCTGGAGTCTGGGGTGACCCAGGCTTTTGCTTTTCTCTAGTGTGTTACCACATGTGTACTCCAAACAACACAGCTGGTTTTGCTTGGTTCTGAAATTCACGGTAATTAGAATCCTCCCGCTCGTCTCTGTGCCTTACTTTCTTCGCCTGCCATCAATCTGAGGTCCATGGTGGTGGCACAGTCACGGCTGTGTTCATCATCATGGCTGAACAGCTTTCCCTGCACCAACAGACCATCCTCTGTCCACTGCCCTACTGACGTTGGGTTATCTCCAGTCTTCCTGACAGTGTGTGCACACTGTGAATATTAGCGTATGTGTCTCTCTAGGTGCACGTACGAAAGTGTCTCCACTGTAAAGGAACAAGTGAAGTCCCTGGGTTAGCAGGGAACACCTTTCTCCAACTTGCCAAAGATGCCAGACCATCTTCCCGAGTTGTTTTACCACATAACACTCTAACAGCATCACGAGTGCTCCTTTGCTTTCTATGAATTCTTTATACATTCTGAATATTAGTCATCTGTCACTGCAGCAGTCAGGGTAACACACTGGCTGTGATAATAAAGAACTTCCAACCTCTGTGTCTTGATACAGTAGACGTTCATTTCTTGCTCACATCATGAAGGTGCTTGAGGCTGTCCCTGAGGGTGACTCTGGGGCTTGGCCCCTTCCTCTGGTGTGTGGCTCTGCCATCTCCCAGTCCTTCTCTTTCAGTCACAGAAGAGAGGAGAGCGGTCAATTGTGGGGAACCTTCCAGGAGGCCAGGCCTGGAAGAGGCGTCCATCACTTCTGCTCATATTCCACTGGCCAGAACCCAGTCCCACGGGCCCCGTGGCTGCAAGGAGGTCTGGGATCTATGGTCTTCCTTTGTGTCCAGAAATTAAATGAGACAATTTCAGCCCTGAAACACGTGCCCTGCCACTGCTAGCTCTGGGACCACATCACCATCCTCCTATTTGCTGTCTTTTCTCTCTTCTGGTGAACAGAAGTTGTGAATTTTAATACAATCAAAAGTATTAGTCTTTTCCTTTATGATTTGTACTTTTTAATATCTTGTTTAGGAATTCCTCTTCTACCCTGAAATCTTACAGCTGTTTTCCTATACTTATTTCTGAAAGTTTTAAAGTCTCTTGATCCATCTGAGATTTTTTTTTTCAAACCGCTGAGGTGCAGATCATTCTAACTTTTCCTGTGTGGATAACCACTGGTCTCACTGCCATTTACTGACTGCCCACCCTGAAGGTGCAGCTCCAGCCTTGGCTCACGTTCAGCTCCGAGTGCGTGGGCTGCTCTGGGCTCTGCCTTCCCCAAGATCACACAGCCTCGATTCTCGGATTCTCGTAAGGCGGGTCCCCCGCACCTCCGTATGGTTTTTCCTCAATGTCTTGTTAATTTGCTTTTCCACACATATTTTTGAATCAATTTCGGATACACAATGAAACCTGGCTGGGATTTTGATTGGACTGATTCTAAATTAATTTGGGGACGAACCAATGTCTTTATAATTTTAGGACCTTCTATCAATGAAATAGTATATCTCCTTCATTTTTTCAGGTATGTAAAAATTTTCTACATAAAGGCCTTGCATATTTTTATTGCTATAATAAATCTTTTAAAAATTGCACTTAAAAATAGTATATCAAATTAATTAATTTTTTTCATTGCAGTAAAATATCACAATACTTATCATTTTAACTATTTATGAGTATACAACTCAGTGGCATTAAACATATATACAATGTTGTATACCCATCACCACTACCTCATACCCAAAAGTTTCTCATTGTCTTATCCACTGGGGCTGTTATAGCAATGTCCCATAGACTGGGTGACTTATAAACAACAGAAACTTATTTCTCACAGTCCTGGCAGCTGGAAGTCTGAGAACAGGGTGCCATGAGGGTCCGGCTGGAGACGGTTATCTTCCTGTTGGGTCCTCACGTGGCAGAAAAAGGGTGAGCGAATTCTCTGGCCTCCTCTTCCAAGGGCATGAATCTCATTCACGAGGGCTCCATCCCATGACCTCATCATCTCCCAAAGGCCCCACCTCCTAATACCATTACCTTGAGGGTTAGGATTTCAATACATGAATTTTGGGGGAAACAAACATTCAGTCTGCTGCATCCATCATCCCCAGCATAAACTCTGTCCCCATTAAACACTAACTCCCCGTCTCCCCTCCTCTAACCCCTGGTAACTACCACTCTACTTTCTCTCTGCATTTGCCTACTCTAGGTACCTCTTATAAAAGGAATCATACAATATTTATTTGTCCTGTGTCTGGCTTATTTCTCTAAGCACCAATCATATTTTCAAGGTTCATCCATGAATCAAAATTTCACTTGTTTTTATGGCTGACTAGTATCCTTCTTTTTTTTGAGACAGGGTCTCACTCTGTTGCCCAGGCTGGAGCGCAGTGCCATCATCACAGCTCACTGCAATTGCAAACTCCTGGGCTCAAGTGATCCTCCTGCCTCAGCCTCCCAAGTAGCTGGGAATATAGGAGCATGCCACCATGCACAGCTAATTTTTCTATTTTTGGTAGAGACAGGGTCTTGCTATGTTGCTCAGGCTGGTCTTGAACTCCTGGCTATGAGTGATCCTCCCACCTTGGCCTTCCAAAGTGCTAGGATTACAGGTGTGAGGCTGGCCTAAAAAATGTATCTTTTAGGCCGGGCGCAGTGACTCACGCCTGTAATCTTTTGTTGTTGTTATTCACACGGATTTTGTTGAAGCCAGCCCATCTTTTCTGGAAGAGGCATCCAAGGCCATCAGCTTTCACAGCCATCCCTCCATGCATGTGAACAAATACTTGGTCTCATTAAGAACACTAACACACGACAGGAGCTACCATTTGTTAAACAATTAGCAGGAACCAGCATTGTGCTTAGGACTTCACACATTGAGTCTCTGAATTCTTGGCAACCCAATGGGTTAAGCATTGTCAGCATCCCCATTTCATATTTGAGGAAACTGAGGCAAAGGTCCCACAGCTCCAGAGTGAGGGTCAAGTCCATAAGTTGTGACTCCAGAGCTGTGCTCTGCACCACTTTCCTCCTTCCTACAAACGAAACATCAGTTAAACTACGTTTTTATCTCTCTCAATGAATTGGCAAGGATTAAGAACCCACCTACCCACTGCTGGAGAGGCGGAGGTGGCCCTGCGTCCGTGCACTCTGCAGGCATCTATGTGGGCACACCTGGAGGCAGGTCTTTGGCAATTTGTCATTCTGCATCTGGGGGTCCATCCTATCAGCCTTAAATGGAGAAAAGATATTTATCACAGCATTATTTATAGTAACCTAAATTGGAAACAGTCTACGTACCCGTGTTGGCAAATGGTTATGTCAACTCTGGCTTTTCTATTCAATGGATCCCCATGCCATCATTAAAAGTAATGGTTCCTAATGGTAATAGGGAAAAATTATACTGTAATAAGTAAAAATAAACCAGGGTGTGTGTGTGAGTGTCCTAGGCTGTCCACAGCCACCACTCTCCCTGGCACATCGAGATAAACAGCAGAGGACACCTGCTCTGAACAGCACCCGCGCCCACAGTTTCATTCCACTACCTGCATCCAGGTTTCTTGACTTCCTAAGCCTTGCAACATTTAATTCTGAAGGTCTTTCAGATGTACAGAAAGCTTGCAAGGATAGGGAGTGAATTCTCATGTACCCTTCATCTAGAACAGGGATTGGCAAACGGTCCAAGTTTGGCCCGCTGCCTATTTTTGTAAATAAAGTTTTATTGGCACACAGTCATGCTCATGGCTTATGTGCTGTCTACAACTGCTGTTGCCCTACATGGCAGTTGAGTTGTTGTGACACAGACCATAGGGCTGCAAAGAATAGTTACTATCTGGCCCTTTATAGAAAAAGGCCAGCTAGCCTCTGCTCTAGACTCGCCAATGACCAACATTTAGCCAATATGCTCTGTCACTCTCTCAGTACACACTCACATGTTGTTACTGTTTCTTTGTGAACATTTCAGAGTAAGCTGCAGGCATCATGACCTGTGCCCGATAACCTGAGCATGCATCTTTACCAAGGACATAACCTAGGAGGGCAGAGGTCCATGAAATACTGGCGCCAGGTCTGCCAAGCATCCCAGCAAAGTCCTTTAAGCAGCTCTTCCAATCCAGGCTCCCACTGACCTGTGTGTCTCCCGCGTCAGCTCTGATCCCTGCTTTTGAATAATTTCACCTCATCGGCTCTGTTTCTGGGACCAGGAGGCTTCCTCTCTTGGCGACAGGTGTCTAAGGAGATCCAGCCGAGGTAGGACAGCCCCAGGGAACATCAGCATAAGGAGATCCCAGTGAGGGAGGGCCCTCCACCCCGAATGCTCTGCCCTGGGGGAGGCGCAGAACTGCCTAAGTCCACCTGTAGCATCTAGAACAGTCCAGGTGAAGCCAGGGCCACCCCTTGCCTCGCTCTCCTCACTCCCATACAGAAAGCAGTGAGCTGACCACAGCCCTGGGGAGCCAGACAGAGAGGCTGGTCGCACATGCCCTGCCCTGGCAGTGCAGGATGCAGCCATGGCACAGGCAGGCACACAACACTACAGGACATGCCCTCCACCCTCATTGGGACCACAGGCTACCAGGAAGGAGGGCTGTGAAGGCCATGCTTCTAGCGCTGACCATGGCACAGGATAGTGAGGAGGCTGTCCCTCTGGGAGAAGCTGAGAATCACCTGTGTGTCTGGACATGGGTGGCCCCTCCAGTGTGGTCCCAAGAGCAGAACACCCGGACATGTCTGATGAAGGCCAACACAACCTCAGCCCAAACACAGCAGGGCTGTGCAGGTGACCACAACTATACTAACAAAACGTGTATGCTGGGGCGTGAGAGGGCTGAGGACCTTCCCCTCAGACCAGCCTGCTCGGGTTCATGGCCAGCCCAGGGGAATGAATGTCAATCCTGACCTCTGAGATCCCTCCAGCAACCTGGGAGATGCTGGCCCGGGGCCATGATCTAGCTGGGGACATGTGGACGGGCTCTTCCGAGACTTGTGATGTAGGCAGCTGACTGGGCCAGAGGCTAAGCCATGGCAGGCTTTCATTTGGTTTTGGGATTTAGGTGAATTTTATTTTCACATTCTAGGAGGTTTTTTTTCAGGGGGTGGGGGGAACTGGTGCTCACCATCTGTCTGTGTATCCGCCTTGGGGAATGGTGTGAGAGAGGCTGGGAGCTGAGCAGCCCGCTCCCACTCCATGACACCCAGGCTCCTTGAGCCACAACATGGGTTCCTGGGGCCACACTGGCCAGTGTGAGCAGTCAGGGAGAAGAGAGATGCTTGGCATGTATTTTGGAACACTCTTTAAATAAATCCGTGAGGACAGAGACTGAAAGCACTCTTGAAGGTGGAAGGGGAGGCTTGCCCCAGGCCACTTCTCAAGGATGGCGACCTCATGCATTGCCAGGAACTGGGCTGGGCTGGGCTGGGCCCACGCAGAGGGTTAGAATGTTATAGCTTTTAGAAAGACCATGACAGTGTCCACCAGGACACAACTGTCCTCCATTGTTTGGGGTGCGTCCCCCCCCCCCGCCCCCGGCTGGTTTCTCTGACTGCTTGATGGACAAGCCCATCTCTGGCTCCAACTTGGGACCCTTCTCTCGGAATTCCCAAAGACCGAGGCCATTATTAGTCTTCTGTGTCCAGCTGGAAACACAGGTGCCAACATTTTCCCAACAAGAAGCCATATTACCTCCTGGTTGACAAAGCCACCTCACTACTCTCTCACAAACCATGGTCCCCTGGAGAGCAGGAGCCCCCACACAGACCACTCTCAGAGGAACACCAAGTGCCAGAGAGTGTGGACCAGGGAGACAGGCATGGGTAAGTAGACTAACCTGAATGCAGGGCTGGCTGTGGGGCCGGGGCCACCGCCTGTGTCCAGAGGCCGAGTGGCAGACACAGGTTGGATGGAAGCTGCTGTCATCTCCTGGGAGCCCCACTGCGTGGCTGGGGACGAAGTCTCCATGGTGGGAGGTTCAAGGCCCTGAGGAGCCCAGGTCCTGAGCGGTCTCTCCAGGTAAGTCAGGCCGCCCGTCTGGGGTGACAGCTGGGCCAGGACACATGGTGTGGCCCAGTTCTGGGGGCTGGTGCTCCAGCCAGAGAACAAACCACAGGATGGTCACTGAAGCCAGCTTAGCAGGGACCATGGGGGTCTGGTACAGCCCAGGGGACAGCTGGTTCCCCAGAGCTTGCTGCAGAGCACTCCTGTCTAGCTTGGGGACCCAGAGGGTGGAGAGTCTACAGACTGGAGCCTTGCAAGGGCTCAAGCAGAGTGGACGCCACAGGCAGAGATGGCCACAGGAGATGCTGGTTCACAGTGCCAGGGGCCTCTCCTGCTGGGTGTTCTTGGGCAGCATGGGCGGCAGCTGTTATGCTCATCTATCCGTGGTGCTATCCATGGGCATCAGGTAGTTCAGAAAAATGGCCTGTAGCTTCACAGAGCCTCAAGGAGCTTCCACACCATCCAGTGTCTTGATCCAAAGAGATTATCTGGAGTGAGAAAGTTCTCTTGCCTGCTTGGCGTTTCCGTATCTGATGGGGTTCATTTCCTGGGCACAACTGGGATGAGCAGCCTGAGGCACACGGCCCCAGGCCTCGCCTCGACCAGAAGCAGAAAGAGGAGGAGTGCGTGGCACAGACTCCAGTCACAGCTTCCCTGTGCTCAGGGCTTCTTCCGCGGGTGGCGCTTCCGATGACGAATGAGACAGGAGCTGTAGGCAAAGGCTTTCCCACATTCCTTACATTCATAAGGCTTCTCTCCAGTGTGCGTCTTCTGGTGTTTCAGGAGATTGGAGCCGCAGTTAAAGGCTTTCCCGCACTCCCCGCATTTGAAGGGCTTCTCTCCAGTATGAATTCTCTGATGTTTAGTGACATCGGAACTATGCCGGAAGGTCTTCCCGCACTGATCACACTTAAAGGGCTTCTCTCCGGTGTGCACTCTCTGATGGCGGATGTGATCTGTCTTGTGCTTAAAGATTCGCCCACATTCGCTACATTCATAAGGTTTCTTCCTCTGAAAAGGAATGAACACGGGGACTCCCTCAAAGTCATCTTTAAAGGAAGCATCGAAGGCGTCAAAGATGTGTTCTTCATCTTCCGGACTCAGGCTGGGCCCCTTACCGTGTCTTCTGGCCACAGCAGATCTCTTGTTTGGCTTCCTTCCCCCAGAGGCTCGCTCTTCTGTGAGAGCGTCCTTCTGCACGTCTGCCTCCTCCCTTGGGGTCTGTGTCTTCTTTCTTCTGCCTGCAGGCTTCTCCATCTCTCTCAGCTCCCTGGAAGCCGCCTGGACTAAGGGTCTGCAGCCTGAGCTGCAGGAAGCCTGGGGCTACTGGCGCCCCCCTCCCAGGCTCTGCTTGCCCAGGAACTCCCCATTTTCCCAGCACGTGACTGACGCTCCATGCCAGGAAGGAAAGAGTGGCCTGTCCTTGTGCTGCTGGAAAGAAGCAAGATCACAAATGTCAGATTAATGTGTCTTCCAGAGGCTGCACAATCAAGGGGCAGGACAGCAAGTGCTGGGAAGGGGACATGGGGAGGGCATCGCCCTCCCTTCCCATGTGCTCCCCAGTGAGCATCTCCAACTAAATTCCTGATCTCCCCAGAGCCCTAAGTCACTCTCCCTGATTTTCTTGCTCTCGGTGAGCGGTATCACCGCTCACTCAGCTACTGACCAAGGAATCCTTATTCCTCTGCCAGGGGACAGGTCTGCTGTGGCTGCATTAGGATCTGACAGGCACATGTACCAACATCTGCCCCAAGGCTGTTCCATCTCCACATCCCCAAATCTGTCTTGTTTCCACCAGGGTCTTACTCCTCTTCCACTGTCCTATGCTTGGGGCCAGTCACATGCTTTGGAGCTACAGGCTGCAGGAGCCTCATGCCCATGGGAGGGGCCTCCTGGAGCATGGACCCCCAGCTGGCCCACATAGCCAGCAAGCCCCGTCACATCACACCCCTGTGCAGACCCCGACAGCCTCCCTCAGATTCACAGACACTACATGCCTCTCCTCTGGTGACCCCCTTGCCACCCCTACCTTCTTTGGGTTCCCCAAACACACCCAATCCTTCCTGCCTCTGCACTGGACTCCCACCACCCCCTGCCTTCCAGAGCTCTGCTCCAGTGGCCCCTTCTCAGAGACAATCCTGACCCGGTGACATGCTCCCCCAACACTGCCCTCCTTTTCCCAGCACTATTTTTCCTCCTAGCACTTAACATGGGCTAAACCCTTCTTTGTTATTTTTTTTACTAAACGTGGCTTGTTCACTGTATTATCTATCCCAATGCTTCCCTACTGCTCCTGGTACACGGAGGCTCCACATTATGTATTTGTTGAATGACTGAAAAATTAAAACAATGCTATCACTTAGCACGTCCCCTGTTCTGAGCACTTAAGGAGTATCAATATATTTAATCCTCATCTTCACCACCATTTCCCCAGGTCACATGAGAGCGAGTGACAGCACTTGGTCCCTGGCACAACCCCTTCTCTGCAGCCCAGGCAAATTCTCACCTGCACTCAGGGTCGAAGCCCCAGGTGACCACCAACCAGGACCTGGCATTGTCTGAACCTTATTCCACACAAATATCTTTCATGAGCTCTCAAGGGGAGGGAAAGATCATTCCATCTAACAGCATCCTGATCTCACCACAAATTCAAATAAGAATTAGCCAATCCCAGTGACAGGAAGTGACTGGTAAGGCCCAGGTGTCTATAGAAGTATCACCTTGCATGGCTGTCTCTTTTCTGTTTCATTTCTGAGCTTCCTGACCTGCCTCTTTCTCTCAGGGCTAACTAATGAAATTCCAGCCTAAATCCTTGAAAAAATTCAGGTTGTTTTAACTGATAGTGAAAGAAATCTCCATGAGATTAGGAGAAAGTACTGTTTCCTCTGCAATGCCAAGGAAAGCAGATCGTGGTCTGACTCCTCAAACCACCCTGAAGAAGGTGTTCTTAGCAAAGAAGCCTCGTGTCCTGGGATGGTTACTCTTGTCCACTAGGAGGTCCACAATCCTGACAGGTGTCTTACCCAAAGATGTGATGTTCTAAGTAATAATATTCCAAATTCTTTGTATTAGTTCTTGGTCAACCGGGCTGCAGTGTGAGGCTAGGGTCAAGCTTTCGTAGGAAATGGAGCTAAGACACAAATGACATACACTTTAATGCATAGATACTCCAAATTCTCTTTGTTAAGTTGAGAGGGGAATGCTTGTCCTTCTCTCTTCTCTCCCCATGTATGGAAGTAATGCATAAAATGCCTGCATAAATTTCCTATCTCAGCAAGGAGTCTGAGAGTCTGGTCGGTCTTTTCTAAATGAAAATGTTTAGATAAACTTGGTTCAGGTTCAGGCCAATATCACTTTCTGAGGACTCTATCTGGAGGTAGCTTCTGGGAGGAGGTGGTTCTCAGCATTGGGTAGGAGCCAGAACTGAAGATAAAGGAAGGTCATCTGCGCAGAGGGGAAGCTGCAGGAATCAGGTGGCAGCTCTGCTGGGATGGGCAGAGAATCACAACCCCAGTCAACCATGCAGGAGTCCAAGGCAGGGGGTCTAGCTTTAGTAGGAAAGAGAGGTAAAAACCAAGGACCAATACAAAAGGGCAAACAATCCTTGTGTTTCACGTGGTGGGGGCTGAACTGTAGGCGCCTTCTGCTCTCCCATCGGGCTCTACATTGAGTCCACTCGATGGAGAGGAGTGGTCTGTGAACCCACGGAGCCTGACACCTGCTAGCCCTGGGCCTGTGGGGGTCCTCTGTACTCCACAGCACTGTGCCCTCCACCGGGACACCTGTCACTGGTCACTGACGTGCCAGTTTCCTTATGAGGCAGGGATTTCTGCAAGTAAGGATCATGTCTTTTTCATACCCAAATACCTGTCACATATTGTGCTCAGGAAACATTCTTGATAACAGTCTTGTCTGCCCAACTCAAGCTGGCAGGTGCTTAAGGGCAGAGACTGGAATTCTCACTTGTTTACCCACTGTGCACACTGAGAAATAAAATACTTATTAAAAACAGTGGACCATCGTGATCGTCTTCTTGGCCTCTTCATTTCACAGGCTTGCAGACATGAGTGACTGCTACAGCTACACAGACAACTCAACCCATACCTGCACAGCAAATGGGAGCCCCAACCTAAAGGGTTCTGGTTCTGCTGCACAACTTCAGTATAGCTCCATTACCTCTCCGGGTTGAGGCCTTTTCACTTGTAATCTCTGGGTGTCTATCAGCGGTGGGGCTTTCCAGGAAACCTCACATACCCTATCTCCTCTCTCTTTCGCCTCCAGGAACCTGAGTGTCAGGGAGAGACTGCGTTATTGGTGGGCTTGCGACTCACGGCCCAACAGCCCATCGGGTGCACAGCCCGCCAGGTAGCTATGTCAAGGCCTGCGACACAAGGCCTTTCAAAACCAGCAGAGAAGAGGGGGCCACCAAGGTCTCCCGCGCTCCTGGAAGAGCGGCACGCCCCCCGCCAACCACAGATCTGCGCCCCGCGTGTTTAGCGGGGACAGCCTCGGACCGTCCGCCCCTCCCGCCTGGAAAGCCGCGGGTAGCGAGTGAGGGGACGCGGCTGCCCCTGCAGCAGAGCCCGTCCTGACGCCGCGCGCCCCGGACACGACGCGGCAGGAGCCCAGAAGTACCTGGCTGGAGACGCGATAACGGAACGGGACGCGGGCGAGGACGGCCAGAGGGTGGGCGGGGCAGGCGCGCCCTCGCAGGGTCCGGCCGCGGGAGACGCGCGCCCGCTTCGCAGCAGCCACTCCCGCCTACCGCGCCGGCCCTCGCGGGGCAGCCCGGTAGCTGAGCCGGCCCTTGGCGCCCGCAGGAAGTGTCCGGCCGCCGACACGCCCCTTTCCGGGGCCGCTCTAGCAGCTGAGGCCCGGCCTCTCGGTAGTGGTGCGTGGCCCAAAGGTCCGCCCCTCCATGGCCCCGCCCCTCCCGGCCCTGCCCCGCCCCTCCCAGGCCCCTCCCAGGCCCCTGTCCCCAGTCCCTCCTGGTCCCGCCCCCGCCCCTCCCCGGCCGGGTTCCCGGCTCTCGGGGCAAACGCGGCGGCTCCAGGTTCCCGAGTGGGCTGTGGTGGCCATGGCGGGGTGCAACTTGGCCCGGCGGACGCTCCCCGCCGCCCGCCCCGCCTGCGCGGCACCTTCAGAAGACCCTGAGGGCCTCTCCCGCCCCCGCGCCTACGAGCCAAGCTACGCTCCCGCGGCGCTGCGTGGCCGAGAGTCCCAGAACTCGCGCCGCCCGGCCTCGCCCCGCCGCGCCCCTCGCGTGCTGCACCTGCACCTCCACCAATCCCCTCACCCCACGGAGTGCCTGGGTCTCCCCCTGCCCGGCAGGGCTGCTGCCTCCCCTTTCATGTCCACGTCCTCTGTGGCATTGCTTCCTGAACCTGCTCATAGTCAGAATTACCTTGGAATCCTTTTTAAAAAGGGGCTTTTCAGGTGTCATCCAAGAGCTGGTAAAACACAATGCCATTGGGGTTGAACTTAGTAACCCATGGTAACCCGTGATTCTAGAAGCTTCCCGGTGATTTTGATGGTCAGTCAGGATTAAGTGTCACCAGATGGCACACTCTCCTGGGTGCAGTGTGTACAACTCGGGCTGTTCATTTGTGATACCCAAGAGCTTCACAAAGTGCTGCGCACGCCCCTCCTGCACAGATTCGAGTTTAACTGGGGGTAGGGGGCGCCCATGGGATATTTTTCGAAAGCACCCTGGACTCTGGGAGAAGGCAGGGTGCAGACCGCTGTTTCAGATGCTGGTGAGGGACTGCCTGAGCAGGTGTGTCGGGAGGCTGTCCGCACAGCGGGAGGTGGAGGCAGAACAGCTGGGCCTTCCAGCTTAATCATTCTTCCAAGAAACATCGATTTCTTACCTGTGGGCATGTTCCTTAATTATATGTCACACAAATTTCATTAGAAAAACTAACACCTGCTCCTGGGCTTACCACCTATGACAAGACATTGGTGGTAAGTGCATTCGTTCTCCAATCACACGATCTTTCCCATGTTTGTCCACTTACAGACTTACTGGGAGGTGACTTATTAGGCAAAGGAAGCTTCCTTCCAGTATAGATTCACTCTCAGATGCACCTGTGCTGGGAGGCGGTGGTGTTTCTGTATAGCTCCTCTATGTTAAATTTACAAATCCACTCCCAATATAATTGTAAGGTTTCTCTAACATGCAAATTTTCTGTGTGGATCCTCTGGTGTTGGTAACAGATAATCTAGAATTGAAGCCTTCCCTGTATTCATTGCATTCAAAGGGTGAATTTTCAGATTTTTGGGATTTCATGGGTTTCTCTGTAGGATGAATCCTCTTATGTGGAATGAGATCCAAGTTCTACTGAAGGTGCTGTCCATTTGCCACTTATAGGACATTCTTTCTAGGATGAAGTTTATGATATTGATTAAGGCATGGCAGGTGAGGAGAATGTGGCTTCAGATGGGGCTGGGGGCAGGTGGCCAGGGTGGGGAGTGGATGCCAGCCTTGCTGGGAGAGTCTGCAGACTCGAGGCCACTTGGTGGCCAGAGTGAGCCTCAAGCTCTGCTGTGGGCAGGATTCACCCGTCCTCACTGCCCATTCATTTGAGCTCCTGCGGGGGAGGTCACAGGTCCTCTCTCCCTGCCACGGGCCCACCTGGAGCAGTGTGGCGCTGGGGGTCAGGGATGCCGCAGCAGAGGTGGTCTTCCAGGGAGCCAGAGGGGCAGATGTGAGCACTGGGGTTTGAGGGGGCCTGACTGGGAGGGAGAGTTTTACTTTAGGGTCATGAGAAGTCAGTGGAGCATCCTGAGGAGTGTGACGATCCATCTGTGTTTTCTGAATATTGTTGTGGCTGTTGGGAAACTATCTGGGGAGGAAGAGGCCAGAGAGTGTGGGTCATGGTGCTGATGCCCTGGTCCAGGGGAGAGGCCTGCCTGACAGTGGGGGACGGTGGTGGGGAGCGGGAGAGAGGTGACATGTTAAGATGGATTGGGCTCTTGTGCGCCCCTGGCGGAAGCATGAGATGGTGCAGCCACTTTGGAAAACAGTCTGGCAGTTGCTCAGAGTTCAACCTAGAGTTTCTGTGTAACTCAGCACTCCTTGTCCTAGGAGAGATTTGAAAACATCGTAGCACAGCCTGGCTCACCTCAGAAGTGCTCAGACACCTACCTTGTGACAGCTGGAAAATCATCTAACACGACACCTATTTTACAATAGTGTGGAACATCACACTTCACTGCATGTTGCAGCCCTGCCTTACCCCCGAACACCGCGTGGGACTGCGGGCAGATGTCAGTGTCCCCCTCGCCGGGATGTTTCACAGGCACCTTCATGCAGTCCCCAGAGAGTGCCCAGGGAATGTGCCCTGTGGTGCACTGTGCACCCTCTGCTAGCATCTGTCCCTTCCCCGTCTCACTTTCCCGCTCCCTGCCTCATGCTCTGAGACCCCCAAGTAGAATATCTGCACTCAATACCCAAGTCCTTGTCTTAGGCCCAAACTATGCATCTGATGTATTTTTCAGTATGTTTCTCATTTCTCTCTCTCTCTCTCTCTCTCTCTCTCTCTCTCTCTCTCACACACACACACACACACACACACACACACACACACACGAGTGCTATGTGAGGAATAAACAGAATTGACTATATAATACCCTTTCTGTAGATGAAGAGATATCATGAAAAAACCACACCCATTTGACAAAACCCCCTCAACCAGAAGGATGCGCATTAACCCTGGGAGAGCCGCAGGTTGGGGGATGGGACGAGGGAGGGTTAAAGGGAACAAGTAAGTATTAATTACTGAAAGGAGGCTCCTTGTCCCAAAGCTGGAGATTCGTGATGACAAAACCCACTGGGTCCTGACTAACCATAGGTGCCTTCTGCGCTCCGGGCTCTGTCCTGGGCACCAGGGAACGGGCAGGTTTGGCTGGGCCCACACAGGTTGGCAGGGTCAGGGGAGGCCTCCTTGGAGCCTGAAGGAGGGGTAGCAGGTGTGTTCCAGTGTGTGTGGAAGGAGCATCCTGGATGAGGGACAAACCGCAGTGCTGGCTGATGTCAGAGTCCAGGGGAGACGGTTGAACCCCAGCACATGGGCCAGGGTGACAGGCTCTGCCAGGGACATCTTGTCAGGCAGGGCATGGCACCTCAGAATGAGGGCCCTAGTGCCTGAGGCCTCGGGATGGGTTTATGGGACAGTGGAGGCACATGGTGGCTGGGAAGTCCCTGTTGTGAGTGGCCTCCAGACATCTGACCTTCCCTAAACTCTCACAAGTCCCAGGACCCTCAGCAGGAGCCACTCTGTGGTGCAGAAGAGAACTGGAGCACAGTGCACACCCGGGAAGAGGCAGACCCAAGCCCAGGTGGTCCTGCCTTGCAGCCTCGTGGTGCCAGGGCAGAGGCGTGAGGGTGGCCGCCCAGAGGGCCCCGAGTTCGGGATCGGGCTCCTGTGGTGCCCTCCTGCCTCCCTGTGTCTGGGCCTCGGCCTTCCCGGGGCAGTGCTGGGCACAGCCTGCGCCGGGCTCCCAAAGCAGGTGGCCTGGATGCTTTCGCTAAAGCACAGAAGTGGGCGCCCGGGTTTTCCCACATCAGTTGAAACCAGTCAATAAATACGAAATACTTATTTTCTTATTTAATGCATGGCTCAAACACGCGCTGTGCAAAACAAACAAATAAACAAGCAAAATCCAGCCAGAAGCCTGGCTTTGCTCTTACACAGCTTAGTCACCTTGAATTCTTGCTTCCAAACTGACTCAGCCCACAGAGTCTGATGCCCCCACAACCTGCCCATCCCTGGGTCTCCTTGGCCTAAATCCTGAGACCAGAAGGACCTCCCCACTCCGTGGGGGGGGGGGCAGGAGGGCTGGGGGCTGGTGAAACCTCCCTCTAGGCAGAACCCCCGAATGCCCAGGGGAGGCTGACCTGTGGACAAGCTCCCAGCCCCGGGCTTCCCGTGTCCAGTGAGGTCCACACCTGGCACCCAAGTCCCCCTAGGACACCTGCAGGCTCTCCCTCAAGCCAGACTCTCTAAGGCTGCTGACATCTGCTGCCTTTATTTTTTAATTAAGATTTTAATGAAGTAATTGTAGATTCACATGAAGTTGTAAGAGAGATTTTTCCATGAACGGGCCATATGTGCAAAGTGACCCCCAAATGTCGAAGGAGTTCAGAAACCAAAGAATGAGGCAGGCAAATCCAGTTTGTTGGTAAAGGATTTACTGGGGGACTTATGGATAGGAGTGGTCTTGGGTGGTCACAAGACAAGTAGATCTCTGCACAGCAACCCCCTCTCCCAGGGCTTATATCTTGGGGACAAAGTCTACATGCTCTTGAAGGAATGGGCAGGTGGCCGAGAGAATGCATCGTCTACTACATCTTGGACAGCATCCAGGTTGTTTTGGAGGAGAGGTGAAACTGTGGATAGCTGTCCCTGCATGAAGAATAAAACGTCAGCTGGACATTTCAGAGGCACTCGCACAACTCAGGGCTAGTCCGGCAGATTAACATTTAAGATAAAGTCACTCTTGTCCCCACAGCGATCTACTGTATACTTTGCTTAGTTTTCTCCAAGGATGACACTTTGCACAACTACAGTACAATAATACAACCTCCTCCATGGGGTGGGAGGTGGCATCTTGGATCCCTGCAAGCCACCAATCTGCTCTCTCCATTTCTAGAATGGTCACTTCAGAAAGCCACATGAATGAAACCACCAGTGTGTGACCCGCTGAGATGGCCTAACTCTCCGTAGATGCATCCAGGTGGCCGTGTGTTTCAGTGGCAACTCCTTTTTATTGCTGAGTTGCCTGCTGTGGGAGCATGTACGCCATTTAACCGTTCCCCCCTTGCAGGACATCAGGGTTGTTTCCAGTTTTAGACTGTAACAAATAAAGCTACTGTGAACATTCATGTACAGGTTCTCTGGGATGAAGGCCCAGGAGTGCAATCACTGGATGCTATGGCAGCTGCATGTTCGGTTTTATAAGAAACAGCCACACTGTTTTTGGGAGCGGCTGCACTGTTTGACATTCCCACCGGCAGAGAATAAGTGATCCAGTTTCTCTGCATTGTCACCCGCATTTTGTGTGATCACTGTTGGCTATTTTAGCCATTCTGACAGGCGTATAGTGATACCTCATCGTGGTTTTAATTTACATTTCCCTGAGGACTGACGGTATTGAACATCGTTTCATCTGCTTACGTGCCATCTGCAAGTCTTCTTAGTGCAATATCTCCTCCTGTCTCCTGCCCGTCTTCTCACTGGACTGTTTTTTCACTGTTGAATTTTGAGATACATTGTATTACTAGGTAGATTGTAGACCGGAGTCTTTGTCCGCTATGATATTTGCAAATGCTTTCTCCCAACCTGCGCTTTGTCTTTTCAGCCTCTTCACGGAGTCTTCCCCAGAGCAGAAGTTCTTAATTTGAAGAGGCGTCCTTGCGAGACCCCACCCTCTCCACCCTCGTCACCCTTGTCCTGTTCATAGGATTTCCTGGCTGTGCGCCTGGGGCTTCTCCTGCATTGCTGAGCTTCTCCCCGTGTGAATTCTCTGCTGCTGAGAAGCCTGCATTCTGGCAGCCTTCCCCATGTCACAGCCCTTCCCCATGTCACACAGCCCTTCCCCATGTCAGACGGCCCTTCCCCATGTGCTGGTCCCACATCCCTGCTGGTCCCCAGCCCCCTGCCCCACACCTGCTGCCCTGCTCTGGGCAGGAGCCCTTTAATGTGCACAGGCCTGAGGTTGGCCTGAGGGTGCCTCCTCCATGACCTTGAGCTGGAGGCCTGATAGTGGGCATCTCATGCTGAGGACCCACATGCAGAGGAGTCATGGCCTTGCTCTGCTTCC
Source organism: Lemur catta (assembly GCF_020740605.2). Classification (NCBI taxonomy): domain Eukaryota; kingdom Metazoa; phylum Chordata; class Mammalia; order Primates; family Lemuridae; genus Lemur; species Lemur catta. Next base: position 23,897,612 of record NC_059136.1, read on the forward strand.
CACGGCACTGACCTGTCCTGTGTCCATTGGTTTCTGCAAACCTCAGTGGTCTCAGGAGAACGCAGCTCAGTCTGCCTGGGGCTCATGATGCTGGGAGTCTCCTTCCTCAGGAATTTCCTGCTTTGGGGACGCTGCCTCCTTCCCATGCCAGTTCTCACAGTCTGGAACAAGGAGCAGGAGGTGCAACCATGGACTTCTGCTTCCTGTCCCTGGAGACAGAATATCCCCAGGACAACATCAGACCCAGTCAAATCCCTGTGAGATCTGTCACAGGGAATGGGAGGGGCCTGAAGCGGGTGGGAAATGCCTCCAGTGGGAGCGAGGAGGCCACTCTGTACCTGGGAGACAAACTTGAGTGACACTGAGCAGGGTCTTTGCCAAATATGGCTGCCAGTGTGGCTGCCAACAGGGCAGTGACTCTCCACACCACTCCTGCAAGATGGGCTTTGTTTTACTCCAATTTTGAGGGACCTGAGCACAGAGAGGCTAAACAGCTTGCCCAAGATCACACAGCTGGCAAGTGGCAGAGTCACACTCGAGGCCTGAGGGGTCTCAATCCCAGGCCACACAGGTCCGTTTCCATCTCAGGGGTCCCCCATGTCACACTGACAAAGACCAGGAAGCAGCTGTCTTGAGCTGCAGGGCAGAGGCCTGCCCCAGGCCACCAGGCTCTGGAAGTTTCCTGTACCACACTGGGGAGGAGTGCTGTCTGGGTGGGCCTCACTGCCTACACGTGCTGGGCTTAGGGGTGGGCTCTGGGGTCACCAAGGCCTGACTGCCAGGCACCATCCAGAGGTCAGTCCACAGCCTGGGACCCCGACCCCAACCATAAGCCCTAGGGTCAGACAGGCCCTCTTGACCCTTCACAGTACCCAGCGCACTGGGCTCTGTCATGACCAAGGCACTTCTCCAGCCTGAGCAGCAGGGAGCAGGTAACCCTGTCTGGCCACCAAAAGCATTGGCCAGGGCCATGCGTACTGCCTGGTGAGGCTGAGCCACGGGTCTGAGCTTTTGAGCCCCATCTGCCAGCAGGTCCCGATGGGGCGGACGTTTATGGCTCCACCTCGTCCAACTCCCTGGCAGACACCTATAAACTCAGTTCAGGGCTTAGCTCTGCTGACCCCGCTCTGTGCCCCTGGAGCCCCTCAGCTCTTGTATACCCTCCCATCCTCGGGTGTCTGGCAAGGACAGGAATCTCAGCCAATGCGGTGACCCTGTGCCTAGTACACAGCAGCACTGTGGCCACAGGTGGGGAGAGGAGTGGTCTGTGTCATCTCCAGCTGCTGGGGAGCCAAGCCTTGGCTCAGCAGGTGCGCCCCTCTACTACTGCGAGCCCGGGAGTCCAGCGTCTGATTGAGGGAGGCGCAGCTGCTGCTCAGGGTAGGGGCTCTCTGGCCACGAGCTAGATTCTGTCACAAATGTGGGGCAAGTTCTGGAGGAAGCTAACTCCACAGATTCCAAAGGGGTGAGGATTCGGGCACCAGTCCTGGGGTAAGTCCCCCAGAACCTCGCAGCCAGCCCAGGAAAAGGAAGGGCCAGGGAACACGAGCTCCGAGTTCTCCTGGTTCCCAGATTTTAGGCTGGGTCACCAGTTTCCTTCACACCAGCCAGGAAAACGGGGGACTTGCTGAGTAAAGGGTGTGCGCACACAGAGCAAGGCTGAGGGCCAGCAGGGTACATCCTGAACTGGACCTGGGGGTCCCTGGCAGTCACTCGGGGCAGAAGCAGGCTCTGGTTGGTCTAGGCCATTCACCTTCTCATGCTCTGCGTGCCCCGTGTGCCACTCCCTGCTTCTTCCTCTCTCAGGACAGGCACAGCCAGGCCTCTGCCGACTCATTCCCCAAGTTGTTAAGCCCCTGAGTCATGCTAGCAGCCACCTGCCTCCAGAATTCTCATTATGGAAGCAAAACAAAACCTCCATTTTAAAAGGTGCAATTAGATGGATTTTCTGTTCCTTGCAGCTTGAAAGCAAATTCCTAACTGAGCCAGACCTCAGGCTGAGCGAGCTGAGATCTCAGCTCAGGTGCAGACAGAGCTTCCTTCCCTACACAGAGTGGTCGAGATCCTCGCTGGGCCCGGGACTGCCAGGAAGGGTGTAGTTGCCAGGGCGGCTGCAGCTGGCATCCTGAGTTGGGGACTTGAGAGTGCAGGGGGACATCTGATGGATATTTTGCTGCTTTCCCCTCCATCTTATTTCTCAGCTGGAGCTGGGAGCTGGGTATCAGTGGGTGTTAGGTCTTTTCATGTGAAGGTGGAGTTTTGTGCTTCCCTGGAGCAATGCTTGTGAGCCAAGGGCCTGGAAATTAGAAGCTGTGGAGAAGGAAGGTTTGGGGGAGGAGTGTGGTGAGGCCTGCGTCCCCAGTTTAATAAGCTCCCTAGCTTGATGCGGGGAGAAAAGCCTGAGAGCTGCCAGGTCCCTGGGATTAGCTAGCTTTGCCCAGGTGCAGCGTGACTTGCATCGCATTTTGCATTTTGGAACCTCTGGAGCTGAGCAGCAGGATCCCCGGGAGCAGAGGCAGAGCTGGGGGAGGGGTGGGCTCAGCAAGGTGGGTCTCTCCTCTCAGCTTCTCATCTGCTCCTCCATTTGGGCTGTAGACGTCACCATTAGGTCCAACGAATTAAGAGACAAAGAGCGAAATTATTCCCAGACCCTTGTTTCCAAGGCAACTCTGGCTCTGCCCCTCAGAGAGCAGGCATTGGAGCAGTGTTTTCGTGTCTCAGTCCCTAAGGGGGAGGAGGGATGAACGTGGTGGGCTCTGGGGAGAGTCTGATGGCCTTGGGGTGCTGGACAGAGTCTGCCCTCTCCCTCCGTGTCTCTCCTGCAGCCCTGCGCATCTGCCCGCACCCAGGTCTCCTGGCCGGGGTGTCTGTGTCCTCCTATCCCAGAGTGGCTGGTGAGCATGGGCCAGGACGGAGCCTGGGGGTTAGGTGTCCTTGTTTCCTCATGTATGTCCTCAAGTGTGAGTGGTCAGAGCTCATGGGGGCGCGTGTGGCTGGAGTTTGTCGCACAAGTTGAGTTGGATGCCACACCCCGGCTCTTGGACAGCCAGGCCTGGTCCTGTGTGAGCACCCTGAGGGGCTCTGAGAGGCTGGCCAGGCTGCTCTGCACACAGGCAGGGCCCGTGTGGTGGCACTGTGGTTCAGCCTGTTCATCCATCATGTTTTATTTTTCGCCCCTCCCCCCACTGGTAGATCATATTTCAACTTTAAAAATCTCTGTCTCAGGGAGCCTAAATCTAGCTGTATGCAAAGGGCATGAATTCCGTTTAGATGGGAAGAAGCCTTTGCTGGAAGCTGAGCTTGGGCTCCGATGACCAGGTCTGCCTCTGGGTTGTGGCCGCCAGTGTCCAGGCAAGTCCCCCTTCCTGCTGCAACTGGGGCTGGCTCCTTGGTCTCCAAGACTGGACTTACCTCCCCAGGCCATGGCTTCCAGCACAGCCAGACATGGGCAGGTGTCCAGGAAGGGTCTGTTCCTAATCTTTAGAGTCTGTGAATGTCACCTGATGTGGCAGAATGGACTCTGTGGCTGTGATGAACTTTTGGCTCTGAGAGGGGAGACTGCAGTGAACTCTCCAAGTGGCCCTGAGCGTCATTACAGGGTCCTCGTGAGTGGACAGCAGAGGGTGGGAAGGGAAGCAAGCCCGGGAGTTGTGCTCTGAGGAAGGAGCAAGGGGCCACGAGCCAAGGAGTGCCAGCGGCCACCAGGAGCTGGAAAAGGCAAGGAATGGGTTCTCTCTAGAAGGAACACCGCCCTGCTAGAGCCTTGGTTTTAGACTTCTGACCTCCAGAACTGTAGCGCAAACTCAGGTTGTTTTAAGTCACTAAGTTCATGGGAATCTGTTCCCTGCCTGCCGCCTCTCTACACAGCCTCCCACCACATCCTGTTGTTCCTTCTTGGGGGTGACACCATGTCCTGGCTTTGGGAAGGGCCTAGGATGTCTTGGCTGTGACCATCCGCTGGTCCCTCTGACCTGCCTGGCTCCGACTGGACTCAGCCTGGGAATCCAGCCCGGCCTTGGCTGGAGTCCAGGAACCCCCCTCCCCCTCCTGACACCCCGGGGAAGATGGCTGCGGTTGGCAGGAAGCCCTGGAACCGGATCCTGGACCACCCAGTTGTGTGACCTCGAGCTGGAGCCTCAGGTTCCAGCCTCTCCTCAGCCAGGGGGCTGTGACAGGGCCCCCCTTAGACAGCTTGGCATAGTGCCTCTCCTCCTGCTCGGATCTTGAGTTGGTGCCGGGACAGAGAGCTCTGTGGGCTGCTGGGGGCTGGTGTTTGGGGTGGGTGTCTGGCAGACCAGCTTCTCTGTTCCTGCATCAGCTCCTCGCCCACTTCCCAAGCCACGGGCACACACAAAGTGCCACCTGCCTCCTGCGTCTTCAGACAGGGTAGGTTAGAGCCCCAGTGAGGAGTCAGGCTGCACTTTCTGCTTCCTCAGGGGTGGGGGTGGGGCACCCCAGCTGCAGGCAGGACCCTAGGACCCTGGGAGATGGGGCTGTCACCTAGGCAGGAGTCCAAGGCCTGGGCAAGCCCCCTGCCAGTGGCTTCATTTTGTTTCCTTTATTTTTTATTCTCTAAATTGTTTCAGAATTTTTTTGTCCTAGAGACAGGGTCTCATTATGTTGCTTCCCACAATTCCCACTTCACTGAGGAGGAGACCAAGCGGAGGTGAAGTGGTTCTGAGGGGCCATGGAGCTGGTAAGGGGTCCACCCAAGAATTGAACCCAGGCAGCCTGGCCTCTGAGCTGTACTCCAGTAGGGGCTGTATACATAAGTCTGTGTGTGCATGAGACTGTGAAAATGCAAGAAACAGAAAAATCCCAAATAACTGGCTTCAACATGGGAGAAATTTATTTCCCTCCCAGCCCCTCCAGCCCCACCAGGCCCCTCTCCCCACTGGGTGGCCTACAGCCTCCCTCCCAAAGCCTCCTCCCTCCGGACAGGTGGGAGGCAGACTCGGGAAAGGGCAGAGGAGTTTCGTGGTGGGAATCTGGGGGGCTCAGCCAGGCACACGGTGAGTGTCATCTCAGCCCGGGCTGGGCTGGTGGACACATCCTGTGAGCCGCAGCTCCTGGGGGCCTGGGCCTGACGCCTGAATACTGCCATCCTGCCTCTCACAGGTAGTGGAGCGTGGAGGCCAACGCTGCCCGGTGGGGAAACTGAGGAAATAGACCCAGCTGGGAGGAGCCAGTGCTGGCTGGATCATGAAAGATGCTTCAAGTTTATTCTCCAAAGCTGGTGGAGTGGGGAGGGAAGGGGAAGGCGCCCGCAGAATGCTGGCTAGGCCAGGTGCGGCCGGGTGGGGTGGGCTGGGGTGGGGGAGCTGGTGGGTCAGGGTCTTCAGGGCCCCATTGTCGAAAGGCCGGTGAGGAGGCTGACCAGGAGGGCTGTACCCACACTTTCAGGGCCACCTGCCCCCCCACCCAGCGAGTCCTGGACTCGGGAGTCCTGCCAGGGCGGGACGTTGCACAGGGTGGATTGGCAGCAGGTCACAGTCATCTGGGTCCCCTCTGCCGTCCTGGTGACAGGTTGGCAGCTGTCTGCACACCAGGTTGAGTAGGTGGTCAAGAGGCCTGACTCTGGGGGCAGGGGTTGGAGAAGAGGGGCTGAGGCTGGGTGGGGGTCGCCAAGGGGGCTCTACCTGGCTCTGGGCGGGCCCCTCAGGCATGGGTGTCAGAGCACCTCACTTTCCAGCCGCCCAGATGTGCGGGTGCCACGGTCCTGTGCCCACTCACCAGTGTTCCCGTGGGCCACGAGGGTTGTGCAGAAGGTCTGGCTGAGCGAGCAGCTCTGGGTCAGGTTGCAGCTCTCCTCCCTGCGCAGGGACTGGCAGGTGTAGCACCGCAGCCCTGGGGGCAAGGATGGGCTCAGGCGGGCCCTCCGAGCCTCTGCTCTGTGCCCCTCCAGTCTCCTCCTGCGTCCAGGTCCACCTCCCTATTCTCAGCTGCCCCCCACAAAGCCTGCCCTGCTTCAGCCTCCTGCACTCCCTGCTCAGACTGGCCAGCGAGCCCACGTCTGGCTCCACACGCCCAGCTGTGCAGGAGCCGGTGCTATTGAGGGTGAACTTTCCGTTCATCTCTCGTTGGGTGGCACTGCCCAGGCCCCTGCCACGGGCACAGAGGACCTGCAGGTGAGTCTGACTCAGCCCGTCTCAGGGCATCCTGCCTGGCAGAAGAAGACCCAGTGCGGGGGACCTCACGGAGGGGCGTGGGACGGGACGGGGCTAGGCCTGGGGGGGACAGAGCGGTGGGCAGGGGGTGGGGCTGGGCTGCAGGGGCAGGCAGTGCAGGGGCAGACCGTGCAGTTAGCATGTAGCCATTTGCTCTGCTTTCTTCTTGGGGACTGGGGAGAGAAGAGGGTGGCCCCAGCCATGTGGGGAGAGGCTTGTTGGGTATGCTGTTGCTCACCTCCACTCTGCTCTTCTCAAAGCCCTTCCCTGGCTCTCCACCGTCTGCCTGCTCCTACCTTTCCCACCTGAACCCCAGCCCTGGGGCCTCTGCATTCGCTGGTTTCCACCCTTGTGACCTCCTACTCAACCTCTGCGCACCACTGACCCTCCCCGTTAGTGGCTCCTTCCTTTCCGTCCCTACTCTGGAGGGTGATGGAGTGTCATGGTGAGGGTGAGAGGTGAGGGATGTGCTGAGTGTCCCCCATTCCACTGGAGGCAAGCTCAGGGGGGCGGGGGTGGGGTGGGGTGGGGTGGGCGTGGGTCGGTTTAGGTACACAAGCCCGGCCCAGCCAGCACCACACTGAGTGTGGAGGGAATGTTCTCGAAGAGAAGAGCGGGAAGTGCAGGGCCCCCAGTTGGGGATAGATGGAGTACCTCTGCCCCTGCCACCAGGGATAGTGTTGGCATCCTCCTCTTCCTCCTCGTCCTCATCTTCTTTTTCGTAGCTGTCCAGCCCGTAGTCCCCGTCGTTGTCCTCCTCCTGTGGCTGCCCTCTCCCTGGACACACAGGAACACCTGTAAATCTCAGCTGCCCGATACAGAGGACACCCACTCCACTCCAGGCAAATGCCTGCTCCCCGCCCCCCACCCCTTCCCGTTCCTGCGTGCCCCACTCCGCTCCCTCCACACCTGTCCTGTGGCCAAGTGCCTCCTGGCATCCTCATTACTAACGACCCAGGGGCTGTGCACCGGCCCTTCGCTGTGGCTGCCCCAACCCCCACCCCACCTAACCCTCTCTGTGGCCTGCTTGTTTTACAGAAGAGGAAATGGAGGCTGGGAGAAAAGCCAGATCCCCAAACTCTGCAGTGCTGGAGAGGCTGAGCCTGGGGCTGGGGAGGAGAGGGAACCTGGGAGAGGAGAGCCCCCAGGGCCTGGCTGGGGCCACAGATGTTTGGGGACCCAGGGAGCCCAGGACAGCCTCCATCCATCTCCTTCTGGCTGGGGACTCCAGCCTCATCCCCTCCTCTCCCTAAGCCCGCATCTAGTCCCCAGGCTGGGGGTCCTTGGAGGTCTCTGTGGGCTGGGACTGCGTGACCCAGCTCACAGAGCCGCCCCGGGCCCCGCACCTGGTTGCCTGCACAGCAGCAGGGTGAGCAGGACAGCCCTGAACGCCTTCATCGTGCAGGACACTGCCGCTCACTCGCGCTGGGTCCTCGCTCTGCTCTGGATCTGTGGTAAGTGGGATGAAGGGCATTGGTGGGGGGGTCCCAGTGGCCACCCGCCAGCTCCAGCCTCAAACAATGGGCCTCACACTGGTCCCCAGCTCCAGGCACCAGGCCAGGGACAGCCATTTCCCTCCAGGACCTCTGTGGCCCAAGGGGAAGGAGAAGTCATTGTGGTCGGGCTCGGAGCGTCCTGTCCACCTGTGCTGCTTGCTGCCTGTGGCTGCACCTGGCGGAAGATGGTGCCGGCCACAGGAGCCACCGGACCCCTCCCTGCCTCACTGGGCCTCAGAGCTTCAGCTCTGTAGTGCGGGGCAGAGAGGCTTGCTTTGGGCCGGGCAGCATCTGGCAGCCCTCACCCCTTTGTCTGGAGTGTGGACGCCGTGGCCCTGCACAGCCACAGGAGCTCAGGGTCAGGGACCCTCTATCCGCAGACCATTGGCCAGGCATCTTGCCCTCAAGTCACTGTCACACCCAGGGCCTCTCTGAGAGTTTTTTTTTTTTTTTTTTTTTTTGAGACAGAGTCTCACTTTGTTGCCCGGGCTAGAGTGAGTGCCATGGCGTCAGCCTAGCTCACAGCAATCTCAGACTCCTGGGCTTAAGCGATCCTACTGCCTCAGCCTCCCGAGTAGCTGGGACTACAGGCATGAGCCACCATGCCCGGCTAATTTTTTTGTATATATATTTTTAGTTGGCCAGATAATTTCTTTCTATTTTTTAGTAGAGACGGGGTCTCACTCTTGCTCAGGCTGGTCTCGAACTCCTGACCTCGAGCGATCCACCCGCCTCGGCCTCCCAGAGCTAGGATTACAGGCGTGAGCCACCGCGCCCGGCCTCTCTGAGAGTTTTTAAATAAAAACACAGCCGATGTCCTCCTGCTAAGGCTACACTCTCAGCTCCCTCCTCTCACCTCCTCCTCTCTGCCTGTCATCAGTGCACTCTCTGGGCCTTGGCCTCCTGGCTGCCCCTTACTCCCACCTCAGGCCTTTTGCCTCTGCAGTTCCCTCTGTCTGGCATGCTGTTCCCACCAGTATGCACCTGGCTGTCTCTCTACCATATTCAGTCTCTGCTCAGATGTCACCCCTTCAGAGAGGCCTTCCCTGGCTACCTGGGGCTTCTCATGCTGGGGCTTAGGACAGAGCCTGGTGCAGGTGATGACTTTTCAGGATCTGCTGAGACCACAATTTTAGCCACCCAGCCAACAGGCCTCCTTAATTCCTACAGAACCTGTCATTCTTTCTACCCTATGGGCCACTCCCCAGCCTCCAGCCCTCCCCGTCCTGGCTGCCAAGATCACTTTCCAAACCAGGGTCTCCTATAGCGGTGCTCACCGCCATAGCTGGACTCGTGCCCCCGACCTCTGCATGCCTAATGCTCACCTCGCCCTGGTGCCTGGCCCTGCCCGTGCCCCTCCACCCTTGTCCTGTCCCGTGTCCCTCCCTTGGCCCCACCCGTGCCCCACCCAGCCCCACCCCCTCACATCCCATCCCGCCCCTGCCTCCCACCCCTGTCCAGCCTCCGTGCCCTGCCCCGCCCCTGGCCCTGCCTCACTGCTGCCCTCCACCCTCGTACGGTTCCGTCCCCGCCCAGTGCCCAGCCTTTCCACAGCCCCATTGACTGCGAGAGCTGCTCCCAGGAAGGGCCCTCCCGGGGTTCTCAGGACTGTTAGGAAGCAGGGGCATCTTCACCTGCCACCCCCCTCCACACGGGCCCAGGCCCCTCGAGTTGCCTCCCTCTGGGCCCAGCGCCTCTTTGGCCCGGGTGCAAACTGCCCAGCTCAGCCACAGCCTGTGAGAGTCTACCTAGGGACAATATCAGCAACATTTAATTCACTAATTAAAATTAAATTTAAATGTATTGGTCTTTAAAAACTCTAGGGGGCGGTAGTATTATTAGCCCTGCTTTACTGACCAGGATCTGCGGCTGAGAGGCTCAGCACTGCCGCCCCTCCCACAGCCAGCACACCCGGCTCCCTGTGTCCCACACAGCAAAGGCTGCAGGCTCTGGCCCAGTCCACACAGAAGGTTCCACATGGCCCCACGAGGCTGGGGGCGCTCTGTGCCCCCTTCCCTGACACCTTGGTGGCAGACACCTGGTCCCCAGCACTGCTGCCAGGGCGCAGGGCAGAGCGACTGGCTCAGTGTGTTTGTAGCCCACCCCCCAACCCAGGGCAGGGTTGTGTCCTCTCAAACACTCCAGGGTGGGGACATATTCCCTGAGACCCCAGGGCCAGACCATCCCCCCACCCCAGGGCCAGGGCTGAGGGCTGGTGGCCCTGAGGGCAGCCACTGTGGGCTACTTTGGAGCCTCTGTCTTGCAAGGCCCTGTGTTTGACCCCTTTTCCAGGCCCAAGCTTCCTCCCCAGGCCATCCCCACGCTCCACAGTGCCGTTTAAGGGCAGCCCAGTCACCCCAACTCCCTGCCCACAGACCCCTGTGCCTCAGGGCCCTGGCTTTGCCTGCTCTGCCTGGCTAGGCTGGGCTGGCTCCTGTAGGCGGCCCCTCTGGACACTGCTGGTCTCTGGGTCCCCTCCTCCCTGGGGGCCTGCGTGAAACACGTTGCTCTTTCTGGCAGCAGCAGCCTTGGGCCCAGAGCTCAGTGCTCCTTTCTGCCCGGTAGTGGGTGAGATGGTAAGGGTGGGGTTTGGGGGACGTCAGTGCTGGCATCATGCCGGGGAGGGGCCATGGGCTCTGCTGGCCTTGGGGGGACTACTCTGAGCCTTCCCCTGGTAGCCTCTGGGAACACCAAGGTGAGCCAGATCCAGTGCCCAAGGAGGCAGCTGGCCCCTGAGACTGGGGTGGGAGTATCAGGGATGCATCCTGGAGGGGGGTCTCTTGGGGCTGGGGGGTGAGGGATGAGCAGAGTTTGCCTGTGAGGAAGGGTGAGCGAACGTTTCTGGCCGATGGCTAAGGGTCTGGCATTCGTACTGGGAGAGTGGGGGCTGCAGATGTGCCAGCCCTCTCGACCAGCTCCCTGCTCTAGGCTTCTTCCCACCCTCTTTGCATCTGACCTTCTCTTGTCTCTGGGAATCAGGGAACCTGGTTCTGGCAGAGGGACAGGCTTCCTTTTTAGAGCAAAGTCCAGACCCTCCTCCCCTGGGTGGGTGGGGAAGGGCAGCTCTCCCGGGTCCCTTTCCCCTTCTGAGGATGCCCTGGTGCCAGGTCAGGCAGGCTGCTCACCACATTTGCACTGAGACACAGGCCCCTTTCTTCCCTGGAATCCAGCTGCAGACAGAGGCAGATGTGGTGGGCCAGAGGGAGCAGTGTGTCCTGGAGGGGCCCCCACACCCTGCACCCTCATTCACCCCCAGGAACCCACAAGGGAGATGCGTGACAGTCTCAGAAGCTCATTCACCAAGTCCTTCATGCATGCGGGCATCCTCCCCTTGTCCGTCCTCCCTTCCACGCCGGTCCACACCCCAGGAGCTCTCAGTGTGCATTTCCTCTAGTCCTTAGACACCCTCGGCCCATCCACATCAACTCTGGGGAGTCTCCCCTTCCCTCACTCCTCCAAGCTCCCACCAGCGGAGAGTGGCTGACGGACAGTGGCTGACAGACGGTGGCTGACATCTATCTAACACCAGCCAGGAGGGCCCTGGCCCCATGCCCTTCCTGGCAGCGTCTTCTCCTTCTGGCTGCAGAGACTCAGGCCCAGCACTGACCTCTCCATGGGTCTTTCTCCACGAACCCCTCCCGTACTCACCCCCTGCTCAGGGCCCTTGGCCTGGCTGAGGGTTCAAGGCTCGGTTTTAACACCCCCTTACTAGAAAAACACAAGGGCAAAGAACACACTGTACATATCATTATTTTATCCCATTAGAAATCAATCTCCCTCACACTGACATGTTTAAAAAGACTCTAAAAATAATTATGCAGAGATTCTGCAGCTGTGTGGAAGATGAAGGCTCTCTTAACATCCTGAGTCAGAGCTCAGGAAACGGATGAAGCCAGGGACCCGGGTGCTGCCGCGAGCTACTTTGTGTATAAACAGGAAGGAAAGCGGGCTCCGTGTGCCACCGCTGCCTGTTCATGCAGGGACACTGCCCCTCTGGGCTCACTTTCCCACACTGTGGCCAGGACAGGGGTGGGGGGTTGGTGCATGGTGGGGTGGGCACCTAGGCTTGGCACCCCCAGCCTAGGCCAGATGCCATCCCCTACTCTTCCCCACGGGCACCTCCTCCTGACTGTCCTCAGCCATCGTCCGGTGCCTGTTCCATTCTGGGCTCAGAACCCCAGAGGAAACAGGGCCTGGGGCTCTTAAGACCCCAAAGCTCCATGTACAGCGTTGTCCTGCTCATTTTGAAATGGGCCCTGGCAGGGAGAAGGGTCCTGTCTGTGGGTGGGCTTGGGTGGGAGGAGGGGTGAGGGCCCCGGGCCCCAGCCCTGTCCACCCCTCCAGGAGCAGCAGTGGCCACCAGCAGCCTCCTGCCCCTCCCTGTTGTCCAGGGCTCAGCCTGGGCCTCCTCCTGCCCCTGCCCAGGTCCCTTCTCCTCCTCCTAGCCTGACTTAGGAGCTCTGTGCTTAGCAGGGCCGTCAGAACAACCCTAGGGTGCAGCCTTCACATCTCAGTCAGAGCACGTGGATCTGGGACTCTGGGGCTCTGGATGGGGATCTGGTGTCCAGGGTATGGGTGGGGGTCCACACAGCTGAGGCTGAGACCCCTGCCCAGGCAAAGGTTGGTTTGGGCCCCCTGCAGGGGTTTCATTAGACCACACGGGCTACTGCTTTGCATAGCAGCTGCGACTAACTGCTGGCCAGGGCCCAGCTGGTGCCTGGAATGTCGGCTACTGAAGGGTTGGTTGCTTTGCTCTCTGCTCTGCTCCCAGACCTGGTATGGTTTTAGTTGAGTGCATTGTTTTATTGGAGCTTGGATGCCCTGCATCTGACTTTACTTACAGATGAGGAGACAGGCCCAGAGAGGCCAGTGCAGGCTGGTGGCAGAGCCAGAGGCCCTGGGTGCTTGTTCAGGACTGGGTGCCCTCTGCCCAGGAGAGCAGGACCCCAGATGCTCCGCCACCCCTCAGGGAGGATGATCCCCAGGTTGGGAGCTGTACCCACCTCCACCTGCCAGCAGGTGCCCCTGGTGAGGCTTGTCTCTCCCTGGCCCCATGTCCTTGCCTATGGGACAGGCTGGGCAATATTTTCTTCATTGGGTTTGGGGACATTTCAGCTGGGTTTGGGTATGAAAGGGACTGAACCCGTGGCAAACAGGTGCTTACAGAAACAAGAGAGGAAGATTGGGGGGGTTTGGAGCCTGAGCCTTTCTTTCCCAGTGCGGCCTTGGGCAGGTCGGGGCATCTGTCTCAGTCTGGGCACCTGTGAAATGGGGTAACCACAGCCTCCCTTTGAGGGAGAAATGAGTCTCTGAATTTTGGGAATGAGCAAAGGGTGGCACAGGGAGGGGCTGGTTGCTGGGCTCCTCCAAAGACTGACACACGTCTTACTGTGGGCTTGTCTTTAGTTTGGAGCCTTTGGATTCCAAGATCCAGACAAGTGATGATGGTGAGGCCTGGAGACAACACCCAGGCCTCCCCATCCTCCCTGGCCCAGCTGTGCCTCTTGGCCATGCTGGAAAGGCTCAGATCCTCAAGGAATTGTCCTTTGTCCTGGGCTTTGCATCTGATACATAATTAAAATTGCTTACTTCCTAGGTTTTTCACTGAAAATAAGGGTTACTAAGAGTTAACATTATACTTAATATACATAATTAAAACTACTAAATAAGAGAAACAATTTTATATACAAAGTGTATAAGGAATGTAAAATGTGTTTTGGTAAAAAAAGAAAGGTGATAAGAAGGCATGAAAATGTGTTTTTTGTTAAAAGGAAAGTAATTTTGCATCGTTTAGAAGTTGTTAAAGGTTGTTTTAAATTGAAAGAGAAATGATAGATAGAACTGAAAAGCTATAAAAAGTTGGGAAACAATTCAGTCCATGACACTCTGTGACTGTCTCCGTCCTTTCTGTCTCTGTGCGGATGTTGTGTATGGATGGAGAAGTGCACACTCAGAGTGCTGGAGTTCTGTCCCCTTAGATGGGTCTTGATACTTGCTTAATGTGTCTGCAAGTTAGAGCTGTAAGGGCTGGTCCACCGCTGCACGCTGTCCAAGAACACAGGTGCACATCCCACTGGAGGCTACGGTGCTGTGAAAGAGCGAGCGAGGTCCTTGCGCACCGTAGGAAGGCTTCTCCAGGCTGCGTTAATACATGCAAAAAGGCCAGGGAACAACAGCGCTGTTCATGTGCCACATTTTGTGTAAGGAGGGGAACGTACATATAAACAATTATTTCTTATATTTACCAAAAAAGAAACATTGAAAAGATTAGCCTTACAGGTGAAGGGAGAGAACACGGAAGGGGAGACAAGAATAAAAGTGAAGCTTCTCTGAATGCAATTTGTTAAAAAACCATAATAATATGTATATATTGTTTCCACACACAATAAAAATTCTAAATAAAAAACCCAGAAATTGAATATACATCACAGAAAAAGCAAATAAATCTGTTAATGTTTTTAAAAACAAAGATTTTTCAGCATAAAAGTAAAGAGATACACGTTAAGAAAATCAAATTAAATAAAGTCCCTGAAATCCTAAGTTTGAATTGAAAAAAGGGTAGACATGGTGATTTTTTTTTTTCCTTCATAAAAAGGATACTTATCTCCTGACTTTGCTAACCGCAGAGGCCCAGAGGCAAATGAAAACCCTGTACAACGACCTGCCTAGCAGGTCTACATTATGGACTCTAGACACCATTACCACGGAAAGAAACAGAGCAGCAGAGTATGTCCGAGTCCAGGGCAGGAATGCGTGAGACGGCCACGAGTTCCTAGGGCTGACGCAGTGTCTCTACAGCATGCGGTAGTCGGGATGTCCACACACTGTTGGAGGGAATATAAAATGGCACAACCACTCTGGAAAAGTCTATCAATTTCCTGGGCAGGAACTGAACATCTACCTAATTTTAGGACTCAGCAACTCTGCTCTACACCCAACTACTTATCCAAGAGAATGGACAGCTCATGTACACACCAAGACTTGTTTCGTAAGAGCTAAACACTGCACACAGTCCAATGTCCACCCACAAGAAAGTGGATAAACAAACTCTGGAACATTCATCCACTGGAATGCTACTCAGCAACGCAAAGGAACAAACTGCTGATATATATAACATGTGTCACAAGAAGCGAGCACAAAAGAATACGTAGAGTGCTGTCTTCAAACAGTGTTGCAAAAAAAAAAAAAAAAGAATACATACAGTATAATTCTATTTATGTGAAGTAGTTCTGGAACAGGCAAAACTAACATACGGTTTTTAAAATGTCAGAACAGTTGTTGCCTTTGCAGAGGGGAGGAGATGGAGACTGACAGGGAAGAGAGCAGGAGGGAATTTTGGGGGTGATAGTAATGTTTGTATTTTGATAGAAGTTTTGCAGTTAGGCGGGTGTATGTATGCATTTGTCAGAGCTATGGAATGTTACACTCAAGATTTGTGCGTTTCACTGAATGCAATTTTACTTCAAAACATAATTGTTAAATAGTTAATAATGTACATGGTGAAGTCTTTAGAGGGGAGATGTGCAGGTGTCTATGGCTTACTTTGAAGTCCATCGAGAATATGAGATAGGTTTGTGGGGGTAGACAGAGGAATGGGTAGGTATATGATAAGCAAATATATATCAAAATGTTAATTGTAGAATCCAGGTGCTGGGTATATGGCTATTTATTGTAAAATTCTTTCAACTTTTTCTGCATGCTTAAAATTTTTCATAATAGTGTGGGGGAAAAGCCAATAGGGTCATGTCAGAGGACACAGGAATAACCCTAACAGCCTCCCACTGACCAAGGATGGTGGATCAGTTTCTTGGGCTGCCACAACAAATTGCCACAAACTTCGTGGCTTAAAACATCAGAAATGTATCCTTTTGTGGTTTTAGAGGCCAGACGTTTGAAGTCAAGGTTTCAGCAAGGTCCACGCTCCCTCTGAAAGGAGGAGGGGAGGATCGTTCTCGGACTCTTCCAGCTTCTGGTGGCTTGAGGCGTTCTTAGCTTGTGGCCACATGACTCCAATCTCTGCCTCCGTGGTCATGTGGCCTTCTCCCTGTGTCTGTCTCTCCTCTTCTGTCTCTTGTAAGGACACTTGTCATTGGGTTTAGGACCCAGCCTAAATCCAGGATGATCTTATCTCAGGATCCTTCACTTAATTACATCAACAAAGACCCATTTTCCAAATAAGGCCACTTCTCTAGGTCCCGGGGGTTAGGATGTGGACATATCTTTTGTGGGGCCACCAGTCAGCCTACTACAAGCCCTGTCTGGCTCCCCCATTGTTCTGGGAGCCCCTGGAGATTGAGGTTTTTCTCCTTATCTGACAGCCCTTCAGGACATGTTTGATGTGTGAATGATCCAGTGTCTCTGTGCAGCCCCCACTGGTCCCCTTGGTGAGGCAGAGCCCATCTTTTGGGAACCACGGGGTGAGTCCCTGGGACAGGCACATCTTTTCTCTGACCCACCCACATCCATGGTGGCTTGGAGTGTTTTGACAGTGTTGGCCAAAATTGCAAGGCAGGAGGCCCTGCGGCACGTCCCAGGTATGCCCTGCCCCTTGCGCCTGGCCCAGGCCCTGTCCCCACTGCACCTGTCAGCTGCCTTCCTAATTATTCACCAGGCTCTGAGCATACAAAGGAGACTTGGGCATGGCTGTGGGGCACTTATCGGGTGTCCCCAGCATGGGGACATGGTGTTGGGGTAGCCTGTCACCTCCCACTGCCCCATGTCCCTGGAAACATGCTTGGGAGGAGGGAAGGAAGGCCAGCTGTCACCAGGACCCCGTAGGAGCTCCCCAGACGGGAAAGGCCAGGCCACACCTTGACATTGGTGTACTCTGCTTCATGGAAAAAGGGCCTTTCTTCTCCTAATCATGACCGAGATGGTTATTCGTGTTTGCAAAAGCCCTGATAGGGTGAAACTGCCCTGCGTTCATTGGGGAAGAAGACAGAATAGCCTGGAAACTGGGTTAGGAATCTTGTCTCCCTGGCAACCCAGCCCTGCGTGGGGAGAGCCGGAGCTCAGGCTGTAGCGTTCCCGGGGCTGGCCCTCCCCTCCTCAGGCACGATGCTTCGGCCACGCTGGCACACCGCCCACCCTGCCCAAGCCGGGCCCTACCCACCTGCATTATCTTTTTCTGTGTGGCAAATTTCCCCACAACTTTGGGGCTTAAAACAACAAAATGTATTCTCTTTCGGTGTCTGTGGGGCAGAAATCCAGGCTCCACTGGGGCTCTGGCTTGTGCCCCGTGCGAGGCTGCCATCAGCTGTCCGGCAGGGACTGCAGGCTCATCCGGAGGCTCGGCTGGTCAGGGAACTCTCCCCAGCTCGCTCACATGGCTGTCGGCTCAGTCCCTGGTCAGCTGGGCCCTCCACATGGCTACCTCCTTCCCCCAGCAGGAGGATCTGAGGGATGGGGAGAAAGTGCCAAGTCAGAAGCCACGGTCTTTTCATAACTGATCTTGGAGGTGACACCCCAACACTCTGCTGTGCTCTCTTCATTAGAAGCCATTCAGTAAGCCCAGCCTATGATCCAGGGGTGGGGAACACGCAGGACGAGAACTCGGAGGTGCGGGTCACTGGGGGCCGCCTGGGAGCCTGCCCGCCACACCACAGTCCCCGGCGTGGACAGGTAGGGCCTGCCTCACTCCGGGCCTGGCACGGACTGTCCATGTCGCTGAACAGAAGTCTGGCAGAGATTCCCATCCCGGCAGTAGACTGGCTGTGGTCAGCAGGGACCCATCAAGTGCCACCCATGCTGGTGCAGGGATTCCAGAGTCCAGATGACAGAAAGGGACAGGGGCTGGCCTTGTGCCAGAGCATCCAAAAACAGCCTGTTCTGTCCTCTGCCCCATGGAGAATGCAGTGTGGAGTCTGAAATGGACAAGTTGAACTTGGCTGAGGATGGCTGGATCCAGATGCTTCCCGCTCCCTGTGGCTTTCAGTATAAAATCCAGCCCCTTTCCGCAGCACACACCTGAGCCCCCTGTCCCCTCTTGGATCTCAGCTGCCCCTGCATTGGGCTGCATTCCTGCTCCCTCTCACTGCCGGACCTGGAGTTTGCAAAGCCCCTCTCCTTGCCCCACTCAGGGTCTTCCCCTTCTCCAGACCCCCAGGTATGCTCTGTTCACCCTCTCAGACTCTGCATGCTGAGATTTGAGACTTGGGCAAAGGCAGATGCAGCCCAGATGGCTGTGGAGCCTGGTGTGGGGAGCAGGAGAGGGGGGCAAAGGGTGGGGGTGGGGTAGAACAGGGAGGGGAGGAGGCAGCATCTTGGAAGGAAGAAGGATGTTAGGGCTTTGATGGAACAGCTTCGGGACACTTGGAAGTGGTTGGGCTCAAGGGGAAGGAGGCGGCTTGACAGGAACAATGGGACCTGGGATGCAAAGGGCCCTGTGTGACGTTTGGGGGACTGCAGCAACCAATGGGGATGATAGAGCACCCAACACTGACAGATAGCTCCCAGACTCAGGGCTGCCGGGGTCAGTGGCATGCAAGGCTGGCACTCCCAACTGCGATGAGTGCCAAGCACTCATATCAGGACCTGGCTTCTGCTACGCCCTTAGGAAGCAGAGCCTGAGCCCTCTGCTGCTTAGGGATGGACCCTCTGGCCAGCGCTTCAGCGGATGGGCCTGGGGATCCCTTCCCCTCCTCTCGAGACACTTCATCCTTAGTGATCGCATCTGTTCTCTTCTTTGTGCCAACGATGCCCATGTCTGTGTCTCCAGCCCTGAATGACTTCTCTTTGGAGCCCCAGATGTACGTGAGATCTCCTGTTGGATGCCTCCCAGGCATCCCCGACTTAACAAAGTGCTTCATGCACCGCTCAAGTCACTGCTCTTCCTGGCCTCATGCACCAGGCCCATCTACGTCCCCACCTGGGGGCCCGCAAGGCAGGCGTCCTAGACAGGGACACCATTGAGGCTGTGAGCCTCCCCACTCATTCCATGTCCATAGCCATCGCCCTAGTCAGAGCTTCATCCTCCTCACTGGCTTCCCTGTTTTGTTCCAAAACCTTCCAGTCCATCCTCCACTCACAGTCATAGGATCTTCTGAAATGTAAATCAGCAACATCCATCCTTCGCTTCCACCCATTTCTGTAGACATCTTTGATCACCTGCTGCAAAGCCATTCACACACTTTTCTTAACAGCCAGTTGTCTCTGATGATGAGGGAAGGGCCACAAGAATCTCAGGAGAGGGGCCAGTGCCCCTGCTTGCTGGATCACAGACACCCATGTGCCTCTGGTGTGAGCCACCACTTGTATTAGTCAGGGTTCGCTGGAGGACAGAACCAATGGAATGTGTGAATACACAGAGATTTATTTTAAGGAGTTGGCTTCTATCATTACAGAGGCTGGCAAGTCTAAAACCTGCAGGGAGGCCAGAGGCTGGGGACCCAGAGAAGAGCTGATGAACAGTTCAAGGCCAAAGGCCCTCTGGCACAGGATTTACTCTTGCTCAGGGGACACTGGTCTTTCCTTCTATTCAGGCCTTCAACTGATTGGACGAGGCCCACCACTTTATGGAGGGCATGTGCTTTACTCAAAGCCCACCAATTTAAACATTAATCTCACCCGAAAACATCCTCACAAAAACATCCGGAATAATGTTTGCACAAACACCTGAGTACTGTGGCCCAGCCAAGCTGACACATAAAATTAACCATTGCACTCCTGGATGGGTAGGTTGTTACTTGCAGCCCAAAGACTTCCCAACTAACATACTAAAGTCCTTAGCACACAGTCCACGACCTATAATATGGTTTCAATGCCCCTTGGGGTCTGATATTTACCCTCTTTTCCTACCTCATCTCCCTCAGAGCTTCCTTGGCCCCCCCGTGTGCCAGGTGCACTGACTTCCTCTCCATTTCTTGAACTGGCAGAGGTCTTTCCCGTGCCCAGCCTTGCACGTGTTGAACCTCCACATGCAATATTCTTCCCTGAGCCCTACTGGTGGCCACCCTTGAAACCTCACTGTGTGTCCTTGGCACCTGAAGGCACCTAAAAGGCATCATGATCACAGCTGCCTCCAACAATGCGAGGAGCTCAGAACTCTTTAATTCACATCACCACGTGCGGCTGCTGTCCAGTGCCCCAGTGAAGTCCTTTTAAATTTCACATATCAGACATTTTTTATGATTTTAAAAGACAATGTGAATTTGGATTTCCCTTCTTGTTAGCAAATTTCTGCACCAGCTCTTGCATTCTAGGTCCTCTGTAATACATTCTTTTCCTGAAGTGCATTCTTTTTGAAGCTTCTTTAGTGAAGGGCTGTTAATGGTAAACCCTCTCCACTTCTCTCAATTGTGTCCATCTGAAAAGATTTGTCTAAATTTTTTAAAAAATTAATTGATACATAATAATCATATAAACTTACGGGGTATGATGTGATGTTTTGAGATATATATATATATATATATATATACACATATACATATACATTGTGAAATGCTTAAATCAAGCTGATTAACCTATCTACCACTTCACATACTTATCATCTTTTTTGTGGCATCAGCATTTAAAATCAACTCTTAGCAATTTTGAAATATAGATTACATCTGCAATACATCTCAAAAACATTCCTCCTAACTGAAACTTTGTATCCCTTAACCAACATCTTCCCATTCCCCTTCCCCTGTCCCCAGCATTCTACTCTCTCTACTTCTGTGACTTCAACTTTTTTAGATTCCACAGATAAGTGAGATCACTTGGTATTTGTCTTTCTGTGTCTGGCTTATTTCACTTAGCATAGCATAATGTCCTCCAAGTTCATACATGTTCTCACAAATGACAGAATTTTCTTCTTCTTTTTTAAGACAGGGTCTCACTCTGTCACCCTGGCTAGAGTGCAGTGGTGTCATCATAGCTCACTGCAACCTTGAACTCCTGACCTCAAGCAATCCTCCCAACTCGGCCTCCCAAAGTGCTAGGATTACAGGCGTGAGCCACCACACCTGGCTTCCTTTTATGTTTCTTAACTTCTCTTTCCTATTTTCTATCTTCTTATCCCCTGTGCTACATTCTTGAAAATACCTTTAGATTTACCTTCTAGTTTACAAATTCCCTCTTCAGCCATGTCTAATTTCCTGCCTAACCCATCTGCTGAGTTTTTTTTACAACAGCTTTATTGAGATATAATTTACATACCATAATATTTACCCCTTTAAAGTATACAATTCAGTGGTTTTTAGTATATTCACAGAGTCATGCAACCATCATCACTATCTATTTTTAGAACATTCTCGTCACTCCAAAATGATTTTTATCACTTCATTTATTTATAGTGCCCATTATCAGTTACTCCCCATTCCTCCCTTCCCCCAACGCAAGGCAACCACTAATCTACCTTCTGTGTCTCTTTGGTTTTTCCTGTTATGGACATTTCATACAAATGAAACCACATAATGTGTGTTTTTTTTGTGACTGGCTTCTTCCTTCACTTTTTGTAAATCTTTTAAGGCTTCTGCTGACCTTTTAATTTTAATGAAAAGTTTTCCATTTCTAGAGATTCTGTTTTTTTTCAGATAAGGATGGCGGTCAGTTTGACAGTGTCTTGTTCCTTGTTATATCTTAAGCATAGTAAAGGTTAATTTTATATTCTATATTTGATATCTTCAATTTAGAAAGTTTGCAGTGATTTAAATCTGTTGCTTGCTGTTGTTTCTGCTGCATCTTACTTTGGAGGCTTTTCTTTGGATATTTGCTGAATTTTGATTTTGAACTCATTTTTGATTCAGTTAAATCTGTGAGAAGCCCAGTCCCTAAGTTGGAGGTTGCTTTTGTGCACGCAGGGGTGCTACTGGCCTGGAGCCACCGTGGTTCCCTTGGGGATCTCAGCTTCCTGTGAGAGTTTCCCAGTCTCCCTGTGAGGGCTGAGCCCTCATTTTGGGTGGGTGTTATGAATGCTTCTCCCAATGTCCAACCTTGCTGGTGCGTTCTAGCATAACTTCCAATGACCGCTGTCAGCATCTCTGTGCCAGAGAGAAGCTACTCTGCCTGCCTGGTGTGGGTGGCAAGTGGAAAGCTTTGGAGAATGAATCCCCAGAGCAGCCCTCAATCAATGCTTCTTGGGAGTTGCTGTAAAAATGCCTCAGTTCCTTCATCCCTTGGTTGAGACCACTCTGAGGCTCACATTCCAAACCGTTTCCCTGAGCTCCTCTATGAGACCAGGCTCCAGTTCCCCACTATGGCAGTTCACTCAGTCCCACACTTTCACTGGTCTCCTTCCCCACTTCCAGGGCTGCTCCCTGCACCTTTGACTACTACAGCCAGGCCCTGAATCCTTGCCTCAGGCTCTGCTTCTGGGAGAATCTGCACCAAGACCTGGGACCTCAGGCCCAGTGCAGGTTCAGGCTCTGCCTGGGACTACTTTGGCTTCCACATCTGTCTCCTGCTCAGCAGACAGGGTCTGTGGCTCTGTTATTTTATTTACATATTTATTTATGGATCCAGAGGTTTCTTTTACTTTCCTGGGAGCTCTGCAATGCTTTGAAAGGAATTGTGTTTGGGCCAGGATCCAGTTCTTGCCCTCTGCACCTTATCAATCTCAACTCCTCACTCAGGTCTCTGCTAAAATGTCATGTCCTCAGAGACGCTTTCCCTGACCTGATGCAAACCAGGGTCCTATTATGCTTTCTTGTCCACTTCTTCCTCTGCCACTATTCCTGTGCAGCTGCACAGTGCAGTGGTGAGGTACACAGGCTCTGCATTGCTTGGGTCTCAACATTAGCTATGTCACCTGGTCACTGTGGCACCCTGAGCAGGGATCTCAGTCTCTCTGTGCTTGGTCTCCTGGTCTGTAGCATGGAAATGATAGTAATATCTGCACAGGAGGGCTGTTGTGAGACTGTCATGAGATGATACCTATGAAGTGTTTAGAACAATTGGAACACATCGTTTGTGCTCAATAAGTGTTAGCTATGATGGGCACGTCCTGCAAAGCTACACTGCATTAGTGATAACCATGTGTCTCAACGTAAGAGCCAGGACAGCGGAAACCACGTCTATCTTTCCATCGCCTTTCCCAGGGCTCAGGGCAGCCCAGGTCAGCGGTTTTCTGGTCGAGTGAATGAAGGCAGGACGAAGACCACCGAAGGCCCACTGCGGCTTACCCAGTGCCCGGCAGAGATGGGTCCCAGCACCGAGACCGCACCTGGGAAGGCCTTGGGGCAGGGCGAGAAGGCGAGACAGGAAGCTGAGAAGCTGGCTGAGGCCTCGAATGCCCAGGCCAGGATTTGAGTCTTGCCCTTTGGGTGCGGGTGTCCTTGGCAACAGAAGTCCCTGGGGCTGCAGCTTCTGGCGAGGGTCTTCATGGATGCTCACAGGAGGAGAACCGCCGAGAACAATCGGAAAGGGAGGGGCCCAGGGCTGGAAATCTGGTCCAAGAGGTCTGCAAACAGGGACCTGAGTGGAGCACCGCGGTTTTTCCCTCCTTTCCTCTCTGCGTCTCTGTGCGTTTTGCTTCCTTTCTCAATAAACGTTCTTCCGAGAAATTCCAAGGGGAATCTCAGCCAAGCAGAGTGGGGAGGACCTTGCCCACGCCTGGCAGGGGTACGTGGAGGTGGGGAGGAGTGCGGGGCGGGGGGCCGCGGAAGAGGGCGCTGGGAGAACGAGCGCGCGCGCGACCAACGGGGCGCAGGAGGGCCCGGGCCAGCGACCTGCCGCGGGTCCGAGAGCTTCGGGCGCCCCCGCCCCACGCGTCTCTGCCGCCCCCGCCCCCCGCGCGGCCCCCGCCCCGGCTCCGCCCCGCCCCTCGCGCGGGGTCCGCGTCTGCGGCTGCGTTCCCCGAAAGACGAGGCTGCGCCCGGGTTCCGGTCCGCAGGGAGACCGAAGGGCACCGCTCCTCGCGCCGCGCACGCCGTCCGAGCCCGGAGTGCGGACACCCCCGGGATGTGAGTGCGCCCCCCGACCCCGAGGCCCGCGCTCCACGCCCCGATCCGCGGTGAGCGCCGAGGCGCGCGCGCGGGAGGCCGGGAGGGGACTCGGTGCGGGGTTCCCGGTCCCCCAGCCCAGGGGTGGGGGTGGGGACGTGGCGCGCACCCCTCCCCCAGTCAGCAGGTACGGTCGGCTCCCACCTCCTGCTGCCCTTTCCTGTCCGGACGCACCCACAGCTCCCCAGGGAGGAGAAGACACCCCCCCATACAGGTGCCAGGCGCGGGGAGGGGGCACCTCGGGCTGTCACCGCGCCCAAGAGGGCAGACCTTTTCTCGCCACGGGGATGCTGTGATGGTGGACCCTCTGGGGGATGGGCTGGGGGTGGGGCTTTCGAGCTCGAGGCTGACCCCCGCCTTGGATTCCGGGGAGAAGGTTGCGTCCTGAGGCTAGAAGAGGGGAGGGTCCTTGGTGCTGGGTCTCCTGACCGAGGCTTTTCCCCGCCAGGCCTGCGCCCCAGAGGACCCCCGCCCGCAGCCCCCGCGCCTCCCGCAGGCCCGCCCAGAGCATGCTGCCTGCAGCCATGAAGGGCCTCGGTCTGGCGCTGCTGGCCGTCCTGCTGTGCTCCGCGCCCGGTGAGTGGGGGCCCGCGGGGGGCTGGGTCGGGTTCCCTCGGGAGAACCCGCAGCCCCTCCGGAAGAAGCCGGGCTGTGAGGCCGCCGTCCTCCGATGGTTCCCACTGTGCCTCCTGGAAAGCCCACACCCCGTCCTGGACCCCGGCTACCCCAGCCTGGCCCTCGCCCGCTCCGTGCCGGCCACGCGGGCCTCTCTCAGTGTCCGAGGGCTCCGAGAGCTTTTCCTTCGGGCCTTGGGCCGGTGGGCGGCTCGTCCTGCATGGATGCCCTCGCTCCTGAGGGCAGGGCCGAGTTCTTGCCCCATCACTTCTCTGAGCGTCACCTGGCCTCCCATCAAATCCAGTTTGGCCCTTCATGGCATGGAAGCCACAGAACTTTGGGGGGGTGGGGTAGGAGTGTGCAGGAGACACTGTAGGTATGAGGTATGTGTGGCCGGGTGTGTAATTGTGCGTGTGTGGGGGGGGCAGGGAGGGGCTATAGGACTCCAGAGTCCACGATGGGCACAGGTTGTCCCAGGGCCTCCCTTCCAGGGGTCAGTCTGGCCTACCCAATCCTGTGGGGTGGGAGCCTGAGCCTCCACTATCAGGGTTCTGCTAGGAGTGCCTGCAGCTGGTGGGGAGGGTGAGGGGTGCAGGGGCCTGGCTGGCCTCTGGTCATCCTCCTTCCCATGCCCTGCCCAGCTCATGGCCTGTGGTGCCAGGACTGCACTCTGACCACCAACTCCAGCCATTGCACCCCGAAGCAGTGCCAGCCGTCCGACACAGTGTGTGCCAGTGTCCGAATCACTGATCCCAGCAGCAGTAAGTTGGGCTCTTGGGAGAAGTCACAGGTGTCCTCTGAGCCCCTCTGGCCTGGGCGAAGAGCATGGGTCTGTGTCAGCATACTGCCCTGCTGCGTGGCAGTGAGCAGGTGCTTGTCCCTCCCTGGCTCCGTGGTGGCCCTTTTCATATAGTTGGGAACAGCGTGGGTGGGCCGAGGGCTGCCCTGGAGGGGCCTGGGCTGGGTCCTGGGGAGGGTGGGACAGAGAGGGCTAGGGAAGCCCCCTTCCCAGACCCTACTTTCTCTTCTCCAGGCAGGAAGGATCATTCCGTGAACAAGATGTGTGCCTCCTCCTGTGACTTCGTTAAGCGGCACTTTTTCTCAGACTATTTGATGGGGTTTATTAACTCTGGGATCTTAAAAGTTGAGGTGGACTGCTGCGAGAAGGATTTGTGCAATGGGGCGGCCGGGGCGGGACACAGCCCCTGGGCCCTGGCTGGGGGGCTGCTGCTCAGCCTGGGGCCTGCCCTGCTCTGGGCTGGGCCCTGAGGTCTGCTCCCTCCTAGGGCCCATTCCCTTGGGCCTGTCACTGCCTCCTCCCCAGCCTGGCCTGGCTGGGGCTCGGGGCAGTCTCTGCCCAGCTCTGTGGCCTATGGTTCTCACCCCTCCCCAAATATGAGACCTGCCTGTCTCTCCACCAGCTCTGAGTCCCAGGCAGCCAGACGTCTGCAGCAAACCAGGCGTCTGGGCAGGAGGCCTGGGGGTGAGGGCAGGGGGTTGGGACCCCCAGGTCCCAGAGGGGAGGTGAGGCCAAGCCAGGCGTAGCGCAACAGCCTGGCTGTAAAGGCATCTTCTACAGAGAAATAAAGTCACTTCTGAGTCCTGAGACCCGGGTCTGAGCCTGGGAGTCGGGGCGGGGGCGGGGTCCTGGCTGAGAGCAGGGAGTGAGGTGCTGAGAAAGCAGAGATGGTGGGCGGAGGGTTCACCCATGCTCAGGAGGCCTGGGGCCAGAGGGTGCTGGGTGGATGTGCTGTGGCTGCTGGGGCCTGGTGAGGTTTGGGAGTACTTGGGGGGGCCGAGTTGAGATGAACAAGATCACAGGATGGGCCTGGGGGGGGCGGCGTTGGAACTGTGTGTGTACACACCACAGACGCCAGATGGGCACACATGCACACACCTGTACCTGCAGTGACACATTCCACATCCACACCCTGCTTGCACAGACACAGGCTCACTCCGACAGGCGTCCCCATGCATATGCTCTGAAATGTCGACATCACACCAGCTCAAACTGCTGTGTCCCAAGGCACCTGTGCATGCCTGTCCTGGGGCTCAGTGTCCAGCACACACGTGGGCACTTGCAGATGCACAGACGTGCCAGTGCCTGTGAGTGTCCTCTGGCTCCTGCCCCGGCTCTCTCACCCCTTGGGGGTGGTCGGTGCTGGGGGCTAGCACCCCTGAGCCTCCAGCCAGCTGAGAGCCACTGGGGCTGCTCCAGGCCAAGTGGAGACCCTGCCTCACTGGACGTCCACCCCTGTGGTCTGGGGCTGAGTGAGCTGACCGGCTTTGTGGACTGGCACAGATGGGTGCTGTGCTGGGCAGGGAAGACCCAGCTAGGCAGCTGCTCCAGCTGTGGGTTGCCAGTTTCATCCCTGCATCCCTGATCCACCCCAGCCTCCTGCATGCACTGGCCACAGTGCTCAGTGCTCCACCAGTGGCTTGTCCCCTGGCACAGGCTCACCATGCGATGCTTGGCAGACACCCCAGGGCTTCTCTGGGGCCTGGTCTTTGGCCAGTACCTGCTGATGCCACCTGTGGCTGACCCAGACCTGTGGTCACTGCTGAGTCCTGGACTCCTTGGAAGAAAAATGATTCCTGTAAGAGCTGGGTTTGGCATTCCTCCCGGAGCGATGGAGAGAAATCTGGGGTACAGGGTGGTGAACCGGGGAGAGAGTGGGCAGGGCCTCCCGCCCTCGCCTGGGAAATGGTGTCAACCCCCTGCCGGTGGATGCAACTAAGGGACTTTTCCACAGGGAGCCGGCTCCTCTGCTGCTCACTCTGTACCCCTGCCCCTGCCCCTGCCCCCCCTTCAGTAAAGTGTGCTGTTTTCAGCTTGAGTCTGGTGTTTTGGGGGCCTGTGGACTGCAGAGAAGCTTGAGAATTCAGAAGAGGCAGGAAGCCAGAGCCAGTGAAGACCCCCAGGCAATGGAACAACACCTCCCCCAAGCCTTGGCGGTGTAGGGAGGACGTCCCACGGGGATGAAGTTTGAGCCAGTTTCCACTTAAATATGTGTGTGCTGAATTAATTATCTCAGGGAAGTATTTAAAAACACAAAAGAAGCACCTCACCTCTTAGAAGAATTATATACAATTAGAAGGAGCTGCCTTCCCTCCCCCTCTGCATGGAGGGGCTTGTGGGGGGGGGTGGCCCAGGGAGCACACCACCAGACCTCCGTGTCACAGCTCCCACCTCCGCTCAGCCAGTTCCCTTCTTTCTAACACGGTTTACCCACCATCCCTCTGCAACAAACAAAGTTGTCTTTGAAGGGTGGAGCTCCACAGCGCTGTGAAGGCTTAGGCGGGCACGTGGGCAGTGCTGCCCCAGCCTCGTTACAAGCAGGTCACCAGCAGCAGCCGTCCAGGTCAGTATGTCTAGGGCGACCTTTAGTTTTCCATGTCTGCTTAGTATTCCCCCGAGTGAGCGAACTGTTGTTTATTTATCCGTCCCTCGGTGGTGGGCATCGTTTGCAGTCTTTTGTTGTCAGCAACACTGAAGTGACCATCCTTGTCCTCGTGTCTTTATGGGCTCAAGTAGTTGTGCATGTAGATTGATTCCTAGAAGGGGTCGCTGATGGAGAGGAAATCTACTAGAAAGGGAAACAGATGCCTGTAAGAAGGCGATGTCTGTTTACATTCCTGCCAATTCCTTACACCCTCGCTTGTAGTGGCTGTTCCTTGACGTCAGGAATGTTTGCCAGTCCTATAGACAAAAAGTAGACTCCTAACGTCTTCTCTGTTTGGTTCTGTGATTGCCTGGGCACATCCTCTGCCTGCTTACCTGTCGTGGCATTCGTCTTTTTCTTACTGATTTGTATAACCCTTTGTGTGTCTGGGACGTGAACCTTCCTCATGTTATATGTTCTGCAAGTATTTTCCTGCAATCTGTCACTTGTGTCTTTGTGTTACTGTACCTATATGTATGTTTTAAAGTTTGATGTGGTCAAATCTGTCTAATTGTTTTTTTTGTGGTTTGGGGCTTCGTATCTTAGGGGAACCTCCTCCGCCCCTATCTTTTGAAAAGTCTTTCTATTTCCTTTTGATATTTTTATGGATTTGGTTACTGCAGTCAGGTGTCCGGTCCATCCAGAGCTTATTTCTGATGTGGCAGGAGGTGGGGAGTCCTTAAATAAGTTCCTGATTTAGTACACCACCTTAAAGATGGAAGGTATCCCAGCTGGGTGGGATGGCTCATGCCTGTAATCCTAGCACTCCAGGAGGTTGGAGTGGGAAGATCGCTTGAGATCAGGAGTTTGAGACCAGCCTGAGCAACAACAAGACCCCCGTCTCTACTGAAAATAGAAAAAAATAGCTGGGTGTGGTGGTGCCTGTAGTCCCAGCTACTCGGGAGGCTGAGGCAGGAGGATCGCTTGAGCCCAGGAGTTTGAGGTTGCTGTGAGTTAGGCTGACGCCACGGCACTCACTCTAGCCCGGGCAACAAAGCGAGACTCTGTCTCAAAAAGGAAAAAAAGAAAAAAATAATGCATCCCACATATGTCAGGCATTTCTGAGCTGACACCCTTGGGGCTTCCACCGCCAGTTTGTCGCCGAGTCATTTCATTGCCGCAGGGTTTTGACGATGGCAGCTTTGCAGCCATGTTCAACAGCTGGTAGGGCAAGTGCCCCTTCTCACTTCTTTTTTAAAACACTATTGATACTTCTCACAATTTATTCTTACAGATGAATTTTAGGATCCATTGGCCTAGGTCCAGAGTAATGCTATTAGAATTTTGATTGGGATTTCACCCATTTGGGGATGACGTTGAGGAGAGTTATGTCTTTACCATGTTAATTCTTCCCACTCAGAAACTCGTTGTATCTTGTCTTTACTTAGCCTCCTAAGTAAAGTCCCTCTGTGCAGTTTTATAGTTTTCTTCATGTGGGTTGTGTATCTTGATGTATCTATTGCTAGGTAGTTTATGGTTTTCTGGTGTTGTAAATGGGGTTTCCCCCTTTTCCTTTAAATTTGGCCATTTTTGGTGTGGTGAGCTGACGATTTTATTTTCTCAGTGATATTCTTTTCGGAAGTTCCCCCACCCATTCAAGCCGGTGGACTTGGGTGCTTGTTGCCTGAGGGGAGGGGTTGATAGGGCAGACCCCGTTGAAGCCCTTGGATCTCTGGCCTTTGTGTTTCCAAAAGCCAAAGCCCACGTTGCTACGTTGCTACGGGCCTCTCTGAGACAACGTCACGACGGAGGGCGTGAGTCTGAGGAGGAGTCTCTCGGAGCATTTCAAGGTACAAAGGCGTGAAGGAGCAGACCTTCCCTCACACTAGGACGGGACACCCTTGGGTGGGCAGGGAGAGAGGGCGTGGGGAGCTGGTAAGGGCTGAGGCTGGAGGCCCAGAGAGAGGCTCCACAAGGCTTCCTGGGCTGTGCTCCCAAGAGGCCTGAGACCCAAAGCGTTGCCATCACTGGTGAAGGCAGGTGGGCCACAGGCAGCCTCAGAATCGACAGGCTGTGACGGGGCCCAGAAACAAGGGGGTGGGGTAAGGGACAGTGGTCGAGGACCATGGGGGCCAAGGGGTGTATGAATAGGCGGACTTGTCATCCTGCTCCCTCAGCACAGCCTGGGAAGGAAGATACAGAATGCTGCATTGACCATGACGTTAAGCTTCTGCCACCCCGTTAAGATGGGTGGGTCTAGAGATAAAAACGGCCGTGGCATCAGCCTAGCTCACAGCAACCTCAAACTCCTGGGCTCAAGCAATCCTCCTGCCTCAGCCTCCCGAGTAGCTGGGACTACAGGTGCGAGCCACCACACCTGGCTTTTTATTTCTATTTTTAGTTGACTGGCTATTTTTTTCTATTTTTAGTAGAGATGAGGTCTCGCTCCTGCTCAGGCTGGTCTCGAACTCCTGAGCCCAAGCAATCCTCCCACCTCGATCTCCCACAGTGCTAGGATTACAGGCATAAGCCACCGCGCCTGGTCAGTCGTATTTGTCTTTTAGCTGAGTTTGTGGGCTGTGCTCATACTTTCCTCTCCAGCGTGTTGTCTGGCCTCTCAGCTGTAGACCAGAGCCTGCCTGAGCTGGTGTAAGCAGAGGTTTAACAAGGGACTTTTCTGGGAGGACTGGAGGCCCAGGATCCAGGTGTGGCCTCCGGGAAACATCTGGAGCATGTGTCGGAGCTGGCCTGGCTGGCACTGCCCCTTCTTGGCCTAGGGCTAGAAGGCCTGTGCCCCCTGCATAGCACTTCTTGGCTGTGCTGCCCAGATGTGTCTCCTTGGCAGAGGCAAAGTCCTAGCTACGCCCTAGGAGCTGGGAGGATACAGGATGTGGTTTCAGGATTCTGCCAGGAGAAAGTGGGATCCACGATGCAGGAACTATCAGAAATGTGCAGAGGGCGTTGGGTGATTTGAGACAGCCACAAATAACAGTACAATGGCCGTAAGGAGAGCTGCTTGTTTTTTTTTTTTTTTTTTTTTGAGACAGAGTCTCACTCTGTTGCCCGGGCTAGAGTGAGTGCCGTGGCATCAGCCTAGCTCACAGCAACCTCAAACTCCTGGGCTCAAGCGATCCTCCTGCCTCAGCCTCCCGAGTAGCTGGGACTACAGGCATGCGCCACCATGCCCGGCTAATTTTTTCTATATAGATTTTTAGCTGTCCAAACATTTCTTTCTATTTTTAGTAGAGATGGGGTCTCGCTCTTCCTCAGGCTGCTCTCGAACTCCTGAGCTCAAACAATCCGCCCGCCTCGGCCTCCCAGAGTGCTAGGATTACAGGCGTGAGCCACTGTTCCTGGCTGAGAGCTGCTTGTTTTTGAATGCGCGTATTCCTAAATTCCATTATGAGCAGAATCTCTTACATTTTAAAGGTATACAACCATATAATCTACAGATAAAGGCAATTTTGTCTCTTCCAATATTTATATTTAGGTCACTTACTCAGTTTCTGTCTCTTGTATTAGCAGGACCTCCAAAGCATAGCTGAGTAATGACAGTGACCCAGGGGTGTCTGTGTTAAAGGAGGGTGTTTCCTGTTATACCATAAAATGATGTTTGCTTTTGGATTTGAAAATCAGCCTTTATTCAGTTTAGACCCTTTATTTATTCATATTTCAATTAGATTTTTATTAGGAATGGCTGATGAATTTAAAAGAAATGCCGTTTCATCATCTATTGATATAACTACATATTTCCCTTATTTAATGAGCAGCTAATAGAGTGAGTTCTATTGCTAGGTTTCTTAGCGGTGAGCCACCTTGGCACTTGAGGTATTATTCTTTGAAACCACTGCCAGATTCAAATGGCCAGGATTTGGTTTAGGGTATTTCCATCGCAGGGCATTTGCATCACTTTCAGATTGGGATGTGTCTATAGTTTTCCTTTTGATATCTTTATCCGGGAACATATGAGCCATTTCCCACCTCCCTGGAGCAGTCTGGCCTCTTGGGGGTCAGGTCCCAAGTGGGAGCTTTGAGGTTCTTCTGCCTCCCAGGGGTGGGGGCGTGGCTGGGCAGGGAAGATGCCAGGTCAGTGGTGATCTGGGCCCTCCCTTTCCTACCCACCCAGTGGGTGCTGGGGCCTGCGGCTCCCAGAGCTCATCCATCTCCTGATTAGAGCCCAGTTACAGGTCTGATTATGACCACTTTGTACCTGGGAAACACATTTAGAAGAGGTAAGATGTTGACGTACCAAAATCTTCACTGGATTTGCAGGAAATGTCAGACTGTCTGGATTCAAATTTCTCTTCTACCACCTCCTTGCTGTGTGATCCTGGCCAGGCTCTGCACCTCTCTGAGCCTGGTCCTGTGTCTGTGAGGTGGGACACACCGAGCTCACAGGGAGGGGTCTTGTGCATGTGGAGTTGAGGCTGATCTAGAACCCAGCCTCTGGCCCCTTCTGTTCCAGACTGACAGAATGCTGGTCCGGGCAGGGTGGATGCAAGTGGGGAGTGTGGGACCATTAGAGAATTAACACCTCCCTCTCCCCTGTTTTCTTCCTGTGCACGTAGCTTGTCCCTGCTCCTTCCCCGGGATCCTTCCAAGCTTTTCCCAGGTTTCTGGGCTCTTCTTAAGCACAGCCAGTCCTGGGATGCCTTGGCCTTTCCTCTAGAGCCGCTCCTCCACCCAGGCTGCTAAGAATATCCCCTGCCCTGGGGGGCTTGTCTCTCCCCTCCCAGTCCAGCCCCTGCCTGGGTGTGGCTGGGTGGAGGCCCAGGCCACAGCTTGCAGCTCAGACCTGCACTTGAGAGCATTGATACCTGCTGGTAAGTAGTATTGAGGTGGACAGAATCTCCCAAACTCCCTGCTGCTTCATGCTCCACAAGATGGACATTTAGGTGGAAAGTTCCCAGACAGCCCAGGCCTTTGCCCAATGACGCAAGCAGGAGACAGAAGCTTCTTGAGTTTTGCCAGTGGGTGGGAAGAAGGCCATCCCAGCTCTAGAGACAAAGCTGCAGACTGAGAAGCTGTGCTCCTTGTCCGCTTGCCTGCAGAGTTTCATGATGGCCCTAACTCAAGGACTGAGTGCACCACCCCCCAGAAGGATGCCCTGGCGACCACGGGCTCTCCAGGCCTGTGGCCTGAGTCACTGCAGTTTTAGGAAAGATGAGTTCACTGACCCCAGCCCTTGTCTCTTCCTGTACGTGAGATAACATCTGACAGGATTAATGGTTATGCCTCCGTAATCCATGACCACATGTACCTTCAAACGCAAACTGTGAGATTGTGCTCTGATGTAACTTCTGAGTACACACAGAGTACCACTGCCTGTGTCCAAGCTGTGAGCTGGAACGTGGCTTTGGAGCAGTCTAGCCGAGACTCTCTGGCAGATTCCCCTGGGTCTCAGTCTTCAGTAAGGCTCTGAATTAAAATTAACTTTAAGTATTTAAAAGCCCAATTTGTCTTTAGTTGATGGAAGCGAGGTGGGGAGAGGAAAAGCCACCCTCCCCCCAGCAACTCCCCATGGACCATTGGGATCTGCTGTGATGTAGGTTCTGAGGCAGGGGCGTGGCCCTGCACCAGAGACCCCCATGTAAAGGGTCCGGCGTTGTTGCCAGGACTCGGCACCATCCACACCCATGATAAGCAGAGAGAGCCACTGTCAGAGATGTGGGAGGAACAAGCGGACAGTTTTATATGTTTGTTGACTCATTTTACTACTTTTCGGGAGCTAGGTGCCGGCTTTGGCCCTGGGGACAGAACAGCAGACAAGACAGGCGAGATGGCTGCCTTCCAGTGAGCGTGCGTGTGCACCTGTGCGTGTGCGCACACGTGCATGTGCACAGAGCTGGTGGTGGAGGAGGAGACGGCTGACAAGTACACGGCCGCTTCAGTAAGGTCATTTTGGAAGGTGATGGCTACTGAGAGGAACGCCATCCAGGGAGGAGAAGGAGCGTGTGTGTGGGTGGCCTGAGCTGCCTATTAGTGGCCTGGGAGGGAACGAGCCCCTGGGCCACACAGAGCAGAAACAGCAGGTCTTGGAGGGGAACTGTGACCACTGCAGGGCCCAGCCCCAGGTCTGTAGCCAAGGCTAGAGCCGGGTGGCCCCTGGCCCTGGCCTGGCCGTTTCTGCTCAGCAGAGGGGCTAACCCCTCGCCCAGGTGTGCTCCTGAGAGCAAGGCCAGTGGCCTCCTTACCTGACCGGACACAGGGAAGGTGAGCAGGAAGGGGTAAGGGGTCCCAGTTCTGGAAAACTGGGTGAGGGGCTCCTCTGTTTTTTTTTTTTAAACAGATAATAACATTTGCGCCAATTAAAAAAAGGCCACCTTGGGAAGTGCTCCCCCAGCCCTGTGTTTACCTGCCCAGTGTCCTGTGCATCCATTCAGGGTGTCTACGCAAACACAAGGAAATGCAAATAGATAATCCTGTTTTTCACACTTGTGTACTGCTGATGCATCTCTTTGTTCCTTGGAGATCTTTCCATCACAGGGCGGGGAACTTCCCGAGCTCTCGTGCACGCTCTCTCTCTCTCTCTCTCTCTCTCTCTCCTGCATACCTGGGCTGTTTCACTTATTCTCCCGTCACAGAGCAGTAATGAATAGCCCTGATGTGTGTCACCTAACAGGTGTGTCTGGGGCACAGATCACCTGAGTTGGCCTTGCTGGGCCTTGAGTGTGGGGGTGGCTGCTCTAAGGGCTGCACCAGCTGACACTTCCATTAGCGACCCATGGACCCAGCCTCCTCCGACACCATTAGA
This sequence comes from Lemur catta, assembly GCF_020740605.2. Lineage (NCBI taxonomy): Eukaryota > Metazoa > Chordata > Mammalia > Primates > Lemuridae > Lemur > Lemur catta. The sequence continues at coordinate 23,931,947 of NC_059136.1, forward strand.
CTTTTGCCAATCTGACTGTCCGTGAAAGATGGTATTATAATTTTGAAAAATTGGACCTCGTGCACACAGACTTGGCCACAAGTTAGTCCTTGGTTCCTGGCTTGCTCACCTTTAGTTTGCACAAGGCCTCGTCTCTGTGCCTTTCGGCTTCCCGGCCTTTGCTGGGGCGGGGGGTGGGGAAGGGTGTTGTTTCCATCTCCGGGGCACTCTGCATGGCAGGGAGATAAGCCATCATCAGTGACATGAGTGGCAAATATTGCCCGTTTAATTTTGCATATGGTGGTTTTTTTGTTTGTTTGTTTTGCCATGTAGAAGTTTATTCTCCTTGAATTTTTACATAGATACAGTTGTCTTGATGTTTCGTGGTGTCAGGACTGTGAGCCCCCGCAGTGTTTGAAGGGATTCTCTGTGTTTTCTTCTTGGGCAAGGCGGGGCTGGGGACCTGGTGGAGGGGTCCTGCTGGGAGCTGTAGGAGTGGAGGGTGTGGCAGGGCCTGGGGACCCACCCCTGCACCTTGAAGGCCCTGTATGCTGGTGGGGGTGCTGTGGCTATGGTTGGGGGAACGTAAGCTTGTAGCTGCTGGGGACAGTCCCCATCCCCAAGCAGGGCACACGAAGGGCCTGGGGATCCCATGGGTTTGTCCATCTGCCCTGAAGCGCCTCTGAGCCCTCCCTGTGCTAGGTGCTGGGAGCCCCCAGCCTGGTCAGGGTAGGTCTCTCCTTGGTGGTGGGTGGTGGTCCTGGCTGCCCCTGGGCTTCAAGTCCCACCTGGAGCCCCCCCAACAGCCTGAGGGTGACCCCTTTCCATAGCCCCGCCCGGCGGGTGCGACTTGAGGAGAGGCATTCAATGTGCATACACTCCCTCACTCGCTCCTTCTCTCTTTTGTGGGCTTATGCCTTTGTCCATTCTAGTCAATCCACCTGCTAGTCCCTCAGATGTGCATAGGGGAACAGATGATGACAGAGTGGCCCAGTGGCAAGAGGGAGGCCGGTGGCAAGTACCACGTGGCCGCAGAGCCGGAAGGGGATGTCCATGGCAGCTCTGGGGGCCTGGTGCTGAGCCATGGGGAGGGCTTGTCAGGTGGGCATTTCTACCAGGGAGCATTATTAGGGGATGGAGAGGACATTGATTAACAAAAGCTGGGTGGCTCGAGAAGCCAGAATTCTGGAGGACAAGGACTGCCTTACTGCCTTTGAGCCCTAGTCAGGGACAAAGGGGTGCTCGGGTCTGGATTCCAGAAGGGCTGGCCATGGTCTGCGGCAGATGGTGTGCTCGGGGTGCTGTCTGAGCAGCCATAGTGGGGTGCAGTAGGTGAGGCCTGATGGATGTGGCCCAGGCAGAGTCACCCAAGTGTGCCCAGGCCTGGCCTGAGGAGGGCGGGTGTGGGAGGACCACCAGGTGCGGGCACAGGGTGGGGGGAGGATGCTCTGGGCTGGTGGGCCTGAGCTGGCACCACAGCACATCTGATGGGGTGGGGGTGTGGGTGGGCGATGGCTGAGAACAAGGCCCTGGGGGCGGGATAGTCTGTGGTGGGCGGCATCCTAGCCCCTCCCCTGCCGTGGCCTCTGCCAGAGCTGTCCTGGCTGAAGTTCCAGAATTCCCAGGCTACAGTGCAGCCTCTTTACCTCCCCCACATCACAGTGGCCCAGTCGCTGGGCACTAGTGCAGGCAAGGGGCTCTGGGAGAACTTGCTACATGTCCAGTGGGGACTCCCTTGGTAGGTGTGGGAGGGTGAGGCCGGGCAGGCTGTGGGGGGCTGTGGGGTGCCACAGAGGACTGGGACCTGGTCCTGGGGCTGCTTTCCCAGGCAGTGCTCGGAGCTGTGTGGGTAGCTTGTGTGTGCTGGCTGGCTCACCCCCGTCTTCCCCAGGCCCCTGGAGCCAGGCCCTGCCCTCCCCTGCTCCCCACTCTCCCAGGCAGGTTGGATCTTCTGAGCAGGGACCCTGACCCCTGCCCTGGACAGGGACCCCTGGAATTCAGGTCTGTTAGCCCAGCCCTCAGCAGGCAATCAGTGACTTTGCTGAATGGATGGAGGAATGAAATGAAAAGGAATAAATGAGGGATGAAGCATGGTCGAGTCAGTCACAGATCACGAATTCACATGTCTGATGTATGGGGCTGCGAGAGCTGGAGGGGGAGTGTCCGGGGTGGGCCTCAAGTGGCAGTGGCCGTGGGAGCAACAGCCCCACAGTCCTCCTTGGCTGGCGCCTGCAGGGCCAGCAGCTCCTCTTGCCCCCATTCCCTCCAAAAGCCCACTCCCCAAGTCTGCCTGGTCTGGAGGGAAAGTCGGGCCCCCTGCCCCCTCCCTCTGGAGCACTGGCCCCTGGCCCCCTGCCCCCGGGCCCCTGAGCAGACTGCAGCCACGGTGGGTGAGGGGGCCCTCAGTGCCTCCCAGGGGATGGGAAGACAAGCGTCCAGGCCCCGAGGGACCTGGTTCGTGACCTGATCCCCGAGAGGTCTCAAAAGGGGTGAGTTGTCCCTCCAGGGATGTGGCTGGGAAGAAGAACCAAAGATTAATCAGAAACGAAGTCCTTCTTTGGCAAATGTTCTCCAGCGTTAGACAGTGATCACCATGGTTACCACAGCTTCAAATCCCCTGCATTTCCCTAGAACACCCTCCTGCAAGAGCACCATTCGAGCTGAGCATTCTGTTTCCACTTTACGGAGGGGCAGGGGGTCACTGAGGCTTCATGGGGTCAAGGAGAGTCCTCAGCGACCCTGTGTGTGTTCCCCTGTCCCCCGCTGTGGCTGAGGGCACCGGGGCTGCACAGCCTTCGTGAGGTGCCTCTTCCTTGGGCCCTGCGCAGGCCCACAGCTCCTGTCCTGTCCCCCAGGCCCGCTGGCCTGGCTCTGCCCACAGGGTTCCCTTCCCTCATCCCTGGGAGGGGGCGGGCGTCCTTGTTAGTCACCCCAGGTTTTGTAGACGGTGGTGACAGCCTCCCCGCCAGCACTGTCAGCCACCAGCCCACGCGGCTCAGTGTTTTTCTGGCAACAGAGACAAGCGGCTCTGAAGGGCCTTCAGGGAGCCCAGTCCCAAGCTTGGTGTTTACCCCAAATGGCCAGAAGCTCCAGTGAGAGAAGGATATTCAGGGACTGAGAGTCCCGGGGGCATTTGCTGGGCCACTACTGCGGGTGCATTTCCCGCCCAGCTGTAGCTCAGCCCTGGGTACAAGACGTCATCACTGTCCCTGTTTTACAAGGAGAAACTGGCTCTGAGGGGAGGAGAGGGGAGGACTGGGCCGGAAAGTGGAGAGGCCAAGAGTCCACCAGGAGAGAGCTCCTAGGAGTCAGGGCCTGTGCTGTCAGATGTCAGGCGTCACCATGAAGCTGTAGCAGTCACGGAGTGGCGGTGTGACAGGGATCAGTGGCTTGCCCGGCAAGGTACCATCAAGCACCCAGAAATGGTCCCGTTCACATGTGGGAGCACATATATGTGGCAGAGGGGTCAGTCAGATCAGGGGAAAACGAGGGGCTAGGCTGTCCACATAGGAAAATGACATGGACCCTACCTCACAGCACCTATAGAAATGAACCCTAGGATTAAGGGCAGGAACATCAAGGGCAAAACCTGAAAAGCTTTTACGAGAAAATAAGGTCAATGTCTGTGATTTGTGGGCAGAGGGGGATTCCTTACCTAAGGCACAAATAGAGCACATCATAACAAAAGATTGATAAATTTGACAATAACAAAATTAAAAACTTTCATTTGTCAAAACACATGCAAAAGAAAAGAGACTAAATTACAAACTGGGAAAAAATACTTGCAGCAAAGGTAATTGACAAAAGGTTAGTGTGAAGAGTAGATTAATGACAGCCACAGTCGAGGAGTGGACAAGCCATGGACACACACAGGTGGGCACAGAACATGCACAGAGGAGAGATGTCCACTGTCAGCAGTTCCTGGGGAAAAGGCGCTCACACACACAGGGTTGTGCCCATGGAATTAGCAAAGATTTGGAAGCCTGACAAAGCCGTGCATTGAAGTAATGTCCTCGGCCAGCATCTCTTGGACTTTGCAGGTTGGAAATAAATCAGTGCAGCCCCCTGGGCAGACAGCGGGTATATCCTGTAGGACTGAGTATGTATGTCCCCCAAAACCTACAATCTCTTTCCACCATGTCACCAGTAGACTGGTGTGTACAGCAGTGGGTATCTGCGATATGTTTACAGCTGTTCACAAGAGCGAAAGTCTCAAAACAGCCAAAATGAGCATCTGCAGGTGGGTTAATGAACTGCAGTGCGCCTGTCCCCTTGGTCTCCCTAGCAGGGAGTCTGGGCCTCGGCACTGCTGACATCTGGGCTGGCTGCTTCTCTGCTGAGGGGCTGTCCTGTGCATCAGTAGGGGTTTAGCAGCATCCCTGTCTACTTACTCGATGCCGGTAGCAAACCCCCACCTCCAATTATGACAACCCAAAACATCTCCAGATGTCCTCTGGGGACAAAATATCTCCCTGTTGAGAACTACGAGGCAGTCTAGACTTCTTGCAGCTGGGGACTCCCAAGAGAGTGGGAGCAAATGCTGCCGGGCCCCTTAAGGCCTCGCCCAGAATTGGCGCCTCATCACGTCACAGTCTGGTGGTCAAAGCAGGACCCAGGGCCAGGTCAGATTCCAGAGGAGGAGGACAGAGAGTCCACCTCTGGAAGGGAGCAGCGGCAAAATCACATTGCCAAGGGACATGCAAGGGACTGTTGAGCCATCTCTGAAAGCAACCTGCCACAAGTAGTGCCTGCTGTGTGACAAGCACTGTTACAGGCACGTAAGGGATCGTGGTCTTCACTCTCATTCTCATGGACTCACTCTGGGGGGCTGGGAGGATGTGTAAATGTGTGTTTGTGTGTGTATATATGTGTATATATAGAGAGAATACTTAAACAAATAAAAAGGTAATTTAAAAATGGATGATTTCCACAAAGTGTGGAATATACATCCAGTGGAATATTATTCAACCTTTGAAAGGAAGGAAATTCTGACACATGCCACAACATGGATGAGCCTTGAGGACACTATGCTAAGTGAAATAAGCCAGACACAAAAGAAAAAATACTGTATGATTCCATTTTTGAGGTCTCTAGAGTCGTCACATTTGAAGTGACGGAAATCAGAATGGCAGGTGCCAGGGGCTGGCAGAGGAGGGTGGGGGTTAGTGTGTCGAACAGGTGCAGAGTTTCAGTTTGGGAAGATGAAACAGTTCTGGAGATGGATGGTGGCGATGGTTGCACAACGGGAATGTACTTAATGCCACCGAACTGTACACTTAAAAGTGGTTAAAATGGTAAATTCTATGTTATGTGTATTTCACCACAGTTTTCAAAGGGGTTATGTGCTGTACAAGAAAGAACAGTCTTTGTGGTAGGAACCAAGGCTCCCCACATAGTGTGGTCAATGATGGCCACTCCGAGGGGTGGCATATGAAATCAGACCGAGGACAAACAGAGTGGGGCAGGGGTGGAGATGACCCTGGGGAGGGAAGCAACTGCTCAGAGGCCAGGCTGGGCTGAGCTGTGAGGTGCAGGGCCAGAGGGAGGTGACCACCGAGCATGCCCAAGCCGGGGCGCCTAAGCTCAGCCAGGCGGCAGCAACACAGACAAGTTCGTTATAATTACACTCTTGGAAGAAATTCTGATTGTATTTCTCCTTTCACCCACGAAGTTTGTTTGTTTGTTTGTTTGTTTTGTATGTTTTTCTTTTTTTTTTGTGAGACAAAGTCTCACTCTGTTGCCCGGGCTAGAGTGAGTGCCGTGGCGTCAGCCTAGCTCACAGCAACCTCAAACTCCTGGGCTTAAGCAATCCTTCTGCCTCAGCCTCCTGAGTAGCTGGGACTACAGGCATGTGCTACCATGCCCGGCTAATTTTTTCTATATATATTTTAGTTGGCCAGATAATTTCTTTCTATTTTTTTAGTGGAGACGGGGTCTCGCTCTTGCTCAGGCTGGTCTCAAACTCTTGACCTTGAGCGATCCACCCACCTCGGCCTCCCAGAGTGCTAGGATTACAGGCGTGAGCCACGGCACCCGGCCAGTTTTGTATGTTTTTAAAAAATTTCCAGGTGGAAGGACTTTTTAAAATATTTTTGTTGATTATTTCTTGTTATCTTTTCACTGTGATTAGAGTGCATTGTTTATGATGTTTCAACTTTATGAGACTTATTGGTCTCTTCTTTGTGATTGAATTTGTGAATGTTGCCTGTGCATGTGAGAAAACGTATTCCTTACTACACCTCATCTTTAACGTCTGTCTATACTTATGCGTAAGATATGTATTAATTATGTGGGTTAGGTCTTCTGAGTTCTTACCTATTTTCTGTCCACTTGATCTCTCTGGTACTGAGAATGGTATATGGTAAAGTCTCCCATTATTAGTGTTTTTGTGTCATTTCTCCTTATATCTCCTGGGTTTCTACTTTATAAAAGTGGCTGCTTTATTATTTGGTGCATAGATATTTATAATTGTTGCATATTCATTATAAATTATGGATTTTTTATTAAAATATTTTTTGTCAATTTGATGTTTTATTTGTCACAAATCTAGCTTTCTTATTGTCCATTTACACAAATCTTTATTTTTATTTTTAGCCTGACTGAATTACTTTTTAAAAAGTGTATCTCTTTTATTATTGGTCTTATTTTATGACCCAAGTTAAAATTATTCTTCTTTTAATAGGTGAGTTAAGTCCATTTACATTCATTAATGTGACTGACATTTTGGTCTAAACTCTACTGTATTACTTCAGGCTATATTTACCGTGCCTATTATGTTATATTTGCTTTGTTTCTTAACAGGATGTGTTTCTTTGTTCTTTAATTATTTAAAGTTCTGTTGGTATATAAGAATGTTTGTACTTTCGTTCCAGTGATAAACTTTGTATTTATGTATTTTTAATGTTCTTGATCTCTCTTTTCTGCAGCTTTTTTTTTTTTTTTGCTTTTACTATCTGGTTTGTCATTTTTTTAATGGTACCATTAACTCTCACCTATTACCTTTATATCCGTCAATAATTATTCTACTTTCTCATTCCGGCTTTTCCCTCCTGCCATTTTCAGTTGCATTACTTCTATTTTGTCTGAACAAATAACATTTATGTGTTGTCCTTCCACTCTCCTTCTCATCTTTATTTTAGTCTTTAATCTACAATTAAATATAATAAATGCTCACTATGAGGTTAGTTTTTCATATTCTCTCTTAGTTGGATGCAGCGCGTCCTCTGGTTGATTCTCCAAAAGGAAGGCTTATGAGTATAGCGTTTCCTGAGTTCTGGCATGTTTCCTATAGCTCTGGTACTTGAAGTATAGCTGGATTGCATATAAAATCCTTGATTCCAGCTGGGCTCAGTGGCTCACATGTGTAATCCCAGCACTTGAGGAGGCTGAGGTGGGAGGATGACTTAAGGTCAGGAGTTTGAGACCAGCCTGGGTAACATCATAAGGTCCCATCTTTACAAAAAAATTTTTAAAAAATTAGCTAATCATGGTGGTGCGTGCCTGTAGTACCAGCCATTCGGGAGGCTGAGGTAGGAGGATCACTTGAGCCCAGGACTACAAGGTTTCAGTGAGCTATGATCACACCACTGCACTCCAGCCTGGGCAACAGAGTGAGACCTCATCTCTAAAAAAAATAGTCCTTGATTCACATTTTATCTTGAGTTTTTTAAAAATGCTGTTCCATGTTGTTCTTACTTCATATGGTGTTTTGAGAAATTTGATGCCAGTCTAATTCTCTTGCATTTTAAATTATTTAATATTTTTGCCTGAGGCCCTCAGGATTTTTTTTTTTTTTAATCTTTAACATTTAATGAGTTTGCTAGGACATGTTCCAGAGTTGAAAATTTCAGGTCAATTCCCCAGGTAACTATTTGGCCTTTCCCAGATAACTATTTGGCCTTACCTTTCCCAGGTAACTATATAGATTCAGTTCTTCTAGTTTCAAAAATTATTTTAAATATTAGTTCTCTCTTTTCTCTTCTGTTTTTGGTATTTTTCCTTTAGAAATTCCAATTATATGTATCTCAGATTTTCTTTGCCCGTCTTCCAGCTTTGGTTCCTGACTCAGGGGCCTGTGAGGGCTGAGGGAGACCTGAAGTCCCTGAGCTCCTAGAAGGGCCAGGGCAAGGGCTGAGAGGGACCAGAGAGGCCCGAGGACCCTCTCCCAGCCCAGACTCTGCTGACAGGGAAGCCAAGTCCAGAGGGTCCTGGGCATGGCCTGCTCACACCCTCTGTGTTTGGGCTGTCTCCTGGCAGATGAGCCCCTGGCTGCCCTGGCTTGGGCCCTCCATTGTCCTCCATGTGTTGGTCCCAGGGTTTGTGCAGACCCCAGGGGTACCTGTGGTCCAAGTGGGCATTCGCCAGACTTCCCATGTCTCACGTGAACCTTTGGGTCCCGATGAGTAGGGGAGGAAAGTGGCTCTCCAAGTACTATTTCCAGATCTCAGGTTTCCCAAAATGCTGAGACTCTCTTCCCCCATCCAGTCCTTGGTCAAACCTCCATCTCCTCCTCCCCTTTGCAGAAGGGGCATTGCAGAGGGTCCTGCTGGGTCCCAGGGTTCCCAGGAGCCTGTATTCACAGGGATGAGATGGTGAAGCCCCTTGGCAGGGGAGTGGTCCTGGGTGGGTTCTCCCCCCTCTGGAGTTGCCATCACATCCTCCATGGCCTCCAGGGGACTGGCCACATCTATGGGCCAAGGCCAGACTGGGGTTGGGCAGGAGATGCTGCGTTCCATCTGGGGGGCACTGACCCATTTTCCCTGTAAGCCCCTTCCTGGGACCCTCATCTCCTGATGCTATCCCCTGAGGGGCAGCTCCTATGCTCAGGCGCCCTCCCCCAGGGCCAGGTGGTCACACCCCGTGCCCTGGGTCGGTGAGGTCTGCCCGGGCGGCTGCCACCCTTCCTTTTCTTACCTCCCTTGTTTACTTCCTCAACCCTGCTCAAGACAGGGCATCTCCGGCTGTGGGAAACTGCTGGGGAAGAGAGGCAGGTAGCAGGGAAAATGCACAGGGCATGAAGCCGTAGCACAAGAAGCACTCGGAGAGGAATGACCTGGGTGTGACGAGAGGAGCAGACACTGAGCCGGTGGCTGCTCCTATCCTGTCAGGAGGACCCCCTGGAGAGGCAGCACGCAAGGAAGGTGTGGGGCCCAAGAAGAGTCAGCTGGGCAAAGTGCCTGGCAGAGCCTTCCACGCCGTGGTGACAGCATGTGCAAAGGCCCTGAGTTGGGGGCAGGGGGGCCTGTGTGGCCGGGGCTGAGGCAGACGGGAAGAGTGGGTGGGCAGGGCCAGAGCATGCCGGGCTGTGCGCCAGTCAGGGGCCTCCGGAGACAGAAGCCAGGCTGCAGCCCAAACAGGGAAATTTAGGAGAATTATTAACAGGTGGTAGGGACTGGAACGTTTGAGCCTGGCTATAGGCACAGAGACCTCTAAAGAGACAGGAGTGGCCACACCCCAGGGGCTGAGCCAGAGTGCCAAAGGGGAACCACATTTGGGAAAGACCCATCTTCAGGGCTCTGGTTCAGACCTGGGGGAGGCTGGCAGGCAGGAGGTTGTCCTTCAGGGAGCTGAGGCAGAGCTATCTGGATACTGGCATGACCCACAGAGGTCTTGGGACACTGTTGGCTGGGTTGCCACTGAGATGCGCTGGTGGTGAGCTCCACTAGGTGTCCTGGTGGCCTGCGAGCACTGCAGGGACAGGTAGGAAGCAAAGAACAAGGAGAAAGTAGGAGCCAGAGGTGGCCTCCTGCAGCTTCCCTCCAGCCAGAGAGCTCTCTGGGTGCTGGAGCTTCAGCACAGGAGCAGCGTTGGTGGGATCCAGCTCCATGACTATGGTGGGATTCGGGGCAGAGGGGTGGATTTAGAGCACAGAGCCCACAGCAATCGCTGGCACTGACTGCTTTACAGAGCAGCCTAGACTGTTTGATTACTATTTGAAGCACTGGGGAAGTCACTGAAGGGTCTTTTTTGTTTCTGTTTTTGAGACAGGGTCTTGCTCTGTCACCCAGGCTGGAGTGCAGTGGCATCATCATAGCTCACTGCAGCCTCCAACTCCTGGGCTCAAGCCATCCTCCTGCCTCAGCATCCTGAGTAGCTGGGACTACAGCTGTGTGTCACCATGTCTGGCTAATTTATTATTTATTTACTTTTTTGTAGAGACAAGGTCTTGCTATATTGCCCAGCCTGGTCTTGAACTCCTGGCCTCAAGTGATCCTCCCACTTTGACCTCCCAAAGTGAGGGGGTTACAAGTGTGAGACATTGGACCTGGCCATGGAGGGTTTTAATCAGTGGCATGACTTGATGTGTGTTTCAGAAAGGTCACTAGGGATCAGGTGTGGAGAGTGGGTGGGTGTGAACATGGTAGCAGGGAGACTTGGGGTGCTGATGAGAGGCACTGTGGAGGTGGAGCCAGACGTGAAGGTAGATGGTTGCTGTCCTGATTCCAGAAGTCTCAACAAAGCATAGCCGGTGTGGCTGAGTAACTGTGGCTAGAAAGAAGGGTTACCAAGTAAATGATCAAAAATTAAGATTTTATTTTTGGTAAAGGCTCCTAATCTTTTTCTAGGTATTAGTTATTATTCCAAACGTTAATTAGCTGCTTTGGTGTACGATGCCTGGCTGGTTTTCTTGGAGGCAACAGGGTACCACAGTTTTGTGCTTTATTGAGATTTACTTAACAATCATTATTATTCTCAGATTCTATGTATGTGAATTCTCCTACTTGCTGAAATTTATGTATAACCCCAAAATCAATCCTCGTGGTGCCTTTTTGGCCATTTGTGGACATGCACAGAGCAGCAAAAAAGTTGAGCTGTCCAACACGCACGTTCCCAGCTGAGGCCAAACGAGGCGATGCTCTGCCCCCGTGTCTGGCTCCCACACCGAACACGGGGTTCTTTCCACCCTCTATTTGGTGTCACATTTTTGTGCTTTTTTTTGGGTGATTTTGCTGTTTAAAATGTCCCCAAGCATAGTGCTGAGGTGCTGTCTAGTGTCAGATGAGCCTCGTTCAGGCAGAAACGATGCCACTGCTGGCCATGAGTTCAGTGTTAATGAATCAACAATACATATTAAATAAGGTGTCTTTGAACAGAAGTACACATAAAAGACGGTTATGCTGTGGTCGGTTGCTAAAAACCTAGTCAGAAGCTTCCTGCAGGACCTACCCCTGCACGTCCCATAGCAGCAGAGCTGGTGTTCCCGGACACTGCAGACTAGAGCTACAGCGAATGGTGAGAATTGTGTATTTATAGCCAGGGAGAGCCGTGGAAACATCTGCCAAACACACTTCTTTTTCTGTCCAGTTTTCAAAGTTGTTACCTTAAGCAAAGGCTTCAAATCTGCCTCCCCAGATATTTTCTCACCCTGGGGTCATTGTTGGCATAGCCTGTTTTATTTTTTCATTTAATTCTATCAGGACATTTGTAAACTCTTTGTTACACCGTACAGCGGTGGCAGAGAGATTAAAACATGTTTGCTATATGACAGCTAAAATCACAGTAGCATTTCGCTTTCCTTCCAACAGACATGACCTTTACTTACATGCCACATGTTCCTGGTAACTGTACAGAGATCGCTGTTCAGTCAATTCTGGATTGATCCTGGTCTGTGGGCGGGGCCCCCTCAGGTGGCTTAGTACAGAGGTTCACAGATGGTGGCTTGGGGGGTCGCTATGTCCCATAGGGAGGACGTGTTCAGCCCCAACCAGCTGAACGATGGCAAAGTCAAGTTTCCTTTTTTTTTAAAAAAAAAATTTTGTACCAATAAAGTCGTTTAAAAATTGATGTATATTTGTTGTTCAAGTGTCCTTTTGCCCTTGTGGTGCTCGGGGCGTTAGAGAACAGCGACGGGGGCCCCTCTGGGCAGCGATGTTCTGCCGTGACTCAGTCTACCACGGTGCCCATGGACGACCCCCGGCCCTGCCAATGACCTTTAACGCCGTCATGATTGGAACGTCCAGCAGCCTCGCCCGGCGCTGCTGACGGCGTCAGGCTCGGATCAGCTCATCCACTAGCCGATTGCCCGTCCCCGGGAAGAGATCGCCCTCTGGTGTCCCTACTCAGAATAGCAAGCCTTTTTCTTCATCACGGTGGACATGCAGGAACTCAACCCCGAAGGCCAAATCCTAAGATTCCTACAGAACTTCCCGTGCCGTGGGGCCACTCCCAGTCAAGTCACTGCGTATGTTTCTGCCAGTGCGTATGGATGGAGTTGGTTCAGCTTGGAAAGCTGGTGTAGTTCACTGGGGCACTCTGCCACCCGCCCCCGCCACACCCCCCACCCCGCCTGGGCTTGTGCACAGGCTCCCACGACGTCGCGGGTGTGCCCCCAGGACAGAAGCAAAGCCGTCAGACACTAGCCCACATCCACTCCCCTGGAGGCTGTCGGGCTGCACCTCGATGTGTTGCATCCACCCTTACACGTGCATATTCGGAGGAGCGGATCAAATTCTGGCACGGGGGGGGGGGGGGCAGCAGTCTCTCCCCCCATCCCCGCCCCCCATACAGGCAGCTGGGCAGATCCTCAGCCACCTGGAGAGCAGCAGCTGGGCTGTTAGCCATTCCCGGCATGGGCTCCCTCTATCTATCGTCTTCTGGGGTCCCGTGTGACATAGTCAGAGAGTGGGGACAGTGTGCGTTTCCCGCCGAACAGTAGCTGCCGCTGGTTTCCAGTAAGGAGAGTCACCTGGGGGGCACCATTCCACTTGTGTTCTCCAAATTGTCCAGGTGAAGCCAGCAGGAATCCAGTTCCCCTCTCTGGGGGAAAGCCTGTGGTTGGCACCAGATCTGGGAGAGAGAGGGAGAGTATTTATCCTTTTGCTCTGTGCTCCTGTGGACAGGGTGGGCTGCATCCCCCTGGGTGAGTGCCCCTCCCGTGTGCACGATCACCTCAATCCCGCAGATTCCTGTTTGATCCATACTCATCCTCCAGCTCAGCCCTTGAGCAGGTGCCCAGAGCACCCCTCTGCCACAGGGCTCACAGGGCACAGGACCGCAACACCGCTACAGAACGCCGCTGTCACAGGACTTGCAGATAAGGAGTCACAGGACAGCCTCCTGCTCCCAACTTGGCAACCTGGGATCAAGTCATGACCAGACTCAAGTCTCTTCCAGAAGCCTCTGCTGCCAACTTTGATGGCATGGACATCGGGTCCTGGCACCGCTGGCTCAGGAAAAATGAAAGAAATTGAAACCGCCCTTTATAAATTAATAAAAGGGTGCAAGGTGAAAACTGTGGCAGGGGCCTGAACTCTACAAAGGCACAGACATAGTTAAAAATAATAATAGTAATAATAATAATAACCAGCCATTGTCCCCTAGTTTGTTTCCCTAGGGGAAACAAAGATACCAAGAGTTGGTGAGGAGGTAAAGCTTGGAGAGTGTATGAAATTCTTACACACTGGTGGAAGTGAGGATTGGCTCAATACTTCAAGGAACAATTTGGCAAAAAAATCTAGTAAAGCTGAATATATGCAAATCATATGATTCAGTAAGGCTATGCCCACCATATGTTTGCCAAGGTGTGTTCTAGAATGTTCATTGCAGCACTATTTGTGATAACAAGGAACTGGTAATTGCCCAAATACCTGTTAACAGTAAAATGGACAAATAAATTGTGATGTATTCACACAATAAAATTCTATACAGCAATGAGAATGAATAAACAACAGTAACATTGAAAATATGGATTAATTATGCAAACATAAAGTTGGTTAAAAGAAACAAGCATAAACAAATGCATATAATACAATTCAATTCTATTTATATAAAATTCAAAAACAGGTGAAACTAATCTATGCTGTTAGAAATCAAAATAGTGGTTATAGCTTGGGGGTGCCTGGAAGGGGACTTCAGGAGGATTCAGGGTGTAGCTAATACTTTGTTTCTTGATCTAGAAACTGTTTCATTCTTTAAAAACCCAGCAAGCTGGATACTTATGATATGAACACCTTTCTGCATGTATTATACCACCTAAAATTGAGGGGGAACAAAAGAGCTTTATGGGGACAATAGTAAAATTTGTTTCAGAAGGCATCAAAGAAGACTTAAACAAATAGAGATACATACAATATTCATGTGCAAGAGGACTTAGCACATCTTTATATTTATTTACTCCAAATTATCTATAGATTTAATGTGATTTGAATAACAATTCCAATGGAACTTCTTTTGAATTTGGCAAGCTGATTGTAAAATTTGCATGAAAGCATAAATGCAATACAGTTCTAAAAAAGGTAAGATGGTAGTACATGTGCTTTGAGATATCATGACTTACCATGAACCTGGAATAATTAAGAGTGAGTATTGGTACAAGATAGACCAAGGATTTAAATGTCAAAAAGAACATATTAAATATTTTAGGAGAATGTAAAAATAACTATTATTCTGACCTTGGGGAGGAAAAGATTTATTAAGTAAAATGCAGAGTGCTGGCCATAAAAGATAGATATTAATAAAATTTGATAAAATTAATAAATTATCTATATCAAATTAAGATATTCAGTTAATCAAAAGACATAAAAAGAAAGCCCATGGAATGGGGTAAAATATTTATTTGTAAATCAAATATCTGATAAGGGGTTAATATCTAGAATAGACAAAGAACTGCTATCACTCAACAAGGACACAAACAACTTGATTAAAAAATGGGCAAAGGACTTCAATAGACAGCTCTTCAAAGAATGTATATAATGGCCAATGAGCACAAGAAAAAATACTCAACGTCACTAATGATTAGGGAAATGCAAATCAAAACCACAGTGAATTGCTATTTCACACCCATTAGAATGGCTACCATAAAAAAAGAGAAAATAAAAACTATTGGTGAGGATATGGATAAATTGGAAGACTGTGCACTGTTGGTGGGAAGGTAAAATGGTGCAGTTGCTATAGAAAACAATATGGCAGTTCCTTAAAAAATAAAAAATGGCATTGGTGTCAGTACAGACCTAAAAAAATTTTAAATAGAATTACCATATGATCCAGCAATTGTACTTCTGCATATTTACCCAAAAGAATTGAAAGCAGTGTCTTGAAGAGATATTTGAACACCCATGTTCATAGCAGTGTAATTTACAACGGCCAAATGATGGAACCAAGCCAGGTGTCTGTGACAGATGAAAGGATAAACAAAAGGTGGTGTGAATATATAATGAACTATTATTCAGTCTTAAAAAGGAAGGAAATTCTGACACATGCTACAACATGTGAACCTTGAGGACATTATGTTAAACAAGATAAGCCAGTCACAAAGGGACAAATACTGTATGATTCCGTGCATGTTATGTACCTATATTAGCCAAATTCAGAGGTAGAAAGTAGAATGGTGGTTGCCAGGGGATGTGGGATGGGGAGAATGGGGAGTTGTTGTTTAATGAGTTCAGAGTTTCAGTCAGGAAAGATGTCAACTTTCTGGAGATGATGCTGGTGACGGTTGCACAACAATGTGAACCTACTTAATACCACTGAACCGTACACTTAAAAACGGTTAAGACGGTAAATTTTTTTTTTTTGGTCAGTCTTGCTAGAAGTTTGTCAATTGTCAAAGAACCAGCTCTTAGTTTAATTGATTTTCTCCATTGTTTTTCTCTTTTCGTTTCTTTTCTTTTTTTGTTTGTTTTTTGTTTTGTTTTGTTTTGAGACAGAGTCTTGCTCTGTCACCCAGGCTAAAGTGCAGTGGCACAATCATAGTTCACTGCAGCCTCGAATTCCTGAGCTCAAGCAATCCTCTTGCTTCAGCCTCCCAAGTAGCTAGGACTACCGGTGTGTGCCACCATGCTTCGCTAATTTTTAAATTTTTTGTAGAGATGGGGTCTCGCTATGTTGCCCAGGATTGTTTTTCAATCTCACTGAGTTTTTTCCTTGTTGTTTTCTTTTTTCTGTCTTCTTTGGGGGTATTTTGCTTTTCTCTCTTCCTGCTTTCAAGATTTTTCTTTTTCTGTAGTTTTCAGAAATTTTGACTATGAATGTGTCTTGGTGTAAATTGCTTTGGGTTTTCCCTAATGGTGATTCACTCAGCTTTTGTCAAATTTGGAAAGTTTTCAGCCATTATTTCTTTGAGTACTTTTCAGCACTGCTGTCCTCTTGCTCCAAAGACGTGAACCAGAACTTTTGGTATAGTCCTAGGGGTCTTTGAGGCTCTGTTCATTTTATTTTTTCAGTTTGTTTTCTTTCTCCCATTCAAATTGGGTAATTTCTGTTATTCTGTCTTCCTGTTCACTGATTCTCTCCTCCATCTCCCCATTCTGCTGTTGAGCCTGTCCATTGAGGGTTTTTATTTCATTTATTGTATTTTTAAGTTTTAAAAATTCCATTTAGGGCCAGGTGTGGTGGCTCACACCTGTAATCCCAGCACTTTGGGAAGCCCAGGTGGGAGGATTGCTTGAGGCCAGGAGTTCAAGACCAGCCTAAGCAACACAATGAGAGCCTGTCTCTACAAAATATTTTAAAAAAAAATTAAACAACTCTTATCAGTGGAGTAAAAATAAATTATCCAGGCGTGCTGGTGTGCACCTGTACTCCCAGCTACTCAGGAGGCTGAGGCAGGAGGATCACTTGAGCCCAGTGGTGTGTTTGCTGTGAGCTATGATGATGCCGCTGCACTGTAGCCTGGACAACAGAGCAAGACTCTGTCTCAAAAAAAGAAAAATCCCATTTAGTTTCCATATATTTCTGTTTCTTATTTCTTTCAAGTATGCTTCTAATTTCTTGCATTTTTATGATAGCTGCTTTAAAATATTTGAAAAATAATGTAATCACTTCTGTTATCTTGGTGTTGACATCTATGAGTTGTATTTTTAAATTTAATTGGAGAATTTCCTGATTCTTGTTGAGTCATTTTCAATTGAAATCAGAACATTTTGAGTACTATATTATGAAACTCAAGATCTTTTTTAAACATTTTGCTCCTCACTCACCCGGTCAACACTTGAGGTGGGAGAGGGAAGGGGGGGCTTCCTACTCCCTTGCTACCTGAGTCCTAAGGGCTCTAGCCAGTTTCTCTTCTCTCTTTCTTTCAGAGTCTTTTTAATATTTGTTTTATATATAGTGCCCAAGGTTTTTAGTTGTACTTAGCAAAAAAATAATAGGGAAAAGTATTTCTATTCCACCATGATAGAGGTGGAAGTCTTCAAATTTGGGACAATTTGAGTAACAAAAAAGGTATGGATTATAATCCATAGATGAAATAATCCATGAGTTCGTCCTGATCCAAATAAACTAATGAATAAATAAACCAATGGGGGAAAGGTGAAAGTTTTCCTTGTGGTAGAATTTCAAACAAATGCCTTTGGATGATAAAAATACATCATTGTGTATTTGGCAAAAATACACAATAATAGTTGTGTCAGGCAAGAATCATCGATGAATGCTAAACATGTGGGCAAAAGAATGATGACAACAGGACATTTACATGGTTTCAAAGTGTCTCTCACAGGATACTTTTAAAACACAATGGGAAAAATGAAAACTTTATAGTGGAAAAACTGGGGCAGGTTCCACACCTTAACTAAGTGATTGAAGTTAACATCACGGTGATGGGACAAGTTGGCATTGTGTGCCTCCTGAGAAGATGCAAGATCACGCCTGTGGCATGTCTGCCAAAACGCATCAGCTGAATTTAACCAAGAGCAAACAGCAAACCCAAATGGCCAGACTTCCCACAAAACAGTTGGCCATTACTATTCAAAAATGTCAAGGTCGTGAAAGAAATCAGGACCGAGGATTCTTCCAGATCAAAGCAGACTGAACGTGCTGGACAACCCGGGGAAGCCTGAGGTCTAGGACTGGAGGCTGGGCGGGGAAGGCTGTTAGGGGACAATTGGCAAATTTGGACGAGGTCTGTAGGTTGGATACTTCCGTGGTGTCAGTGTTAATTCTGTGGTTTTGCTCATTGGACTATAATTATGGAAAATGTTAAGCTTTAGAAAATCTGCATAAAGGATATAGAATAATTCCTGTACTTTTTGGCAACTTTTTGTAAATCTGAAATTATTCAAAATGAAAAGTTAAAAATGAAGTCCTCAACAGGACAGTAGCCCTGACCCTTCTTCCATAGAAGTACAGAGGACACAACGGTTCTCTCAACTGCCACCAAACATCCTGAGAAGTGGTGTTTTCCTCATAAAAAACCTGCTCTGGTTTTAAAAAAAATTTAAGATGCTCTTTTTAAAGAACATGTTAATTTGAAATGTGTTATTTGAATTTTTACTTGTGAAAAAATTGCATTTATCTTTTTTGCTATTAATTGCTGACTTAATTGTACCAGAGAATATGGCCCTGCGATATGAGATTAAGAAGACGTTTGAGAAATGATAAAATCTGGACACTTTGAACAAAGTCAAAGTCCTGGAAGGTCTTGTTCAAGTTTCAGCTGAACACCTGAGTGCCAGGGGCAGGGAGTGTTAATTACTTTCACAGAGTGACAGCCTGAGGGAGTCCACTGGACCAGTTTGTTTCACTGAACATGAACTTAGTACAACAAACTGTCTTCTTCAACGTTAAGTATTACACACTGGGCAGGCCCAAAGTCTAGAGTATGGTAAATTTCTTGGGGCATGGGGAGTGGGTGAGGACCATTTCTGATGCCCCAACCCTTTGCCTCCCGCCCAGTTGTGCTCACATCCCAGGGGTAGAGTTGATCGTTGTCTTTCCTATAAGCAGCCTTTTCAGCAAGACGTGGGATACAGTCAGAGAAGGGCACCTGCACTGCAGGTGGAACTATAACAGGGCTTCTTCCCAGACAGTGTTTTGCACACAGAGCTGAGGCACTGCCACAAGAGCTGAGTCACCAACTACATCGTACAGTCAGGGACCAAAGGAATCACAGATGTGAGAATTAGAGACTCGGAATCTTCAAGGGAGGGGACAGGAGAGAAAGCTGGCAGGTGTGGCACAGAAGGGAG
Source organism: Lemur catta (assembly GCF_020740605.2). Taxonomy (NCBI): domain Eukaryota; kingdom Metazoa; phylum Chordata; class Mammalia; order Primates; family Lemuridae; genus Lemur; species Lemur catta. The sequence continues at coordinate 23,950,828 of NC_059136.1, forward strand.
ATGGAGACATGCAAATGTGGGTGGCGTGAAGCTGTGCATGCTTCTGGGGTGGTACAAAGGGAGACCGTAGCTTCCTAGCAGCTAAGGTAAAAAGGAAAGTAGATAAATACACACATGCACAGAAATACAGATAAACACACCCACGCACACACAAACATACACAAAATTTAAGTATGAAAAACCAAAATATGCATATTAATACACCCTTTTACATATGTGTAGATGTGCAAAAATTCCATAAAACAATATTCACGTTACTAAGTGTAATGCACTCTGACAGTTTTTATTCTAACCGGTGCTGTTTTTCATTTTCTTATTTTTTGTGGAGTCAGGGTCTCTATATGTTGCTCAGGCTGGTCTCAAACTCCTGGCCTCAAGCCAATTCTCTGGCCTCAGCCCCCCAGGTCCCTGGGACTGTAGGCATGAGCCACCATGCTCGGCTTGTAATGTCTTCTGCAGTGGTTGCTACCCTCTGAGCTGGTTTCGTGACTCATGCAGCCTTCCTCAGCCAGACTCCTCGAACGGTGGAGCCCAGCTGGTGATTTCTGTGGCTTTCTCAGCTGCCTTAAAGATGGTGCAGGCCTCCTCCCAGCAGACAGAAGGGACAGAAGCTATTTTATTGGATACCAAGTGCCTCAGGAGCGGAGGGCCACCCTCTCTGGGAAGGGGTGGCTTATCTCCACCTCCCTGCTGTGAGCTGCACGGAGGGCACCAAGTGGCCCGGGGCAGGGCTGGCTGTGGGTCCAGCCTGCACGTGTGGAGGGTCCCTTGCAGATGTCTGCTTATTCTGCCATCCAGCTGCCATCTGTGAGGTCAGAGTACTCAGGAACCTGCCCCCAAAAGTGAGCCATCCTCTGCTCTGACATGCCTGAGGCTCACTGAGGAAAACCACTGGGCCTCAGCTATGGCCACATGTCCTCAGGTCCCCACAGAGTGGGAGGAGGGCCGCCAAGCCCAAGAGAGGCCCCTGGGTTCTTCCCTCAGAACGGGGAACCCTGGGGAGGGTGAGGAGGCCGGAAGAGTCTGACACCGGTTGACCTCTGCCGTGCCCCTCTGTGAACAGAGAGGGCAGGAGGAAGTGCGGGTTGGCTGAGGACTGGATGGGGGAAGAGGGTCTCTGCTTTTTGGGGAACCTGAGATGCTTCTGGAAATAGTACCTAGAGAGCCACTCCCCTTTGCCACTCATCTGTGATTCGTTTGGACCCAAAGGTTCACGTGAGACATGGGAGGCCTGGGGAATGCCCACTGGGACCACGGGCACCCCTGGGGTCTTTCACAAACCCTGGGACCAACACACAGAGGGCGATGGGGGGCCCAAACTGGGGTGGCCAGAGGTCACCTGCTGGGAGGCAGCCCAGGACCATGGAGAGTGCAAGGGGGCCGTGCTCACGACCCTCTGGACTTGGCTTCCCTGTTGGCAGAGTCTGGGCTGAGGTAGGTGGGGGCTCTTCAGCTCTCTGGTGATCTGGAACAATCCAGAGGTGAGCAGAGAGTAACTAGGGGGAGTGTGTGTTCCACATCCTCCTGCCCGTGGATTTCCAAGTGTTCTGACCTCCACCAAGAACAAGAAATGCTCTAGCTTTACAGAAACACACACACGAGCACACGTGTGGGTGAACACCTTCCCCGGCAGATGTTCCTGCTGGTTGTGATCTTGATCTTTTGTATGAAAAGCAACTTTGGGCTGTGTCCTGGACATTCTGGATGCTGTGTTGTGGTGTAAGACTGAGATCTTACTTAAATCTCTGGCGAATGCTGTCATTTCGCTTTAGCAGGCAGCCGCCCTGGCTGGAAGTACGCTGCAAGAGCAGGCGCCCTGCTATGGGCTGTGGCCTCCGTGGCAGTTCAGCTGTTGAAGCCTTTGCAGCGTTTGGGCACCCAGAGGCCAATCTGAAAGCTCAGTGGAGGTGGACCCCGTCGTTCAGGTCACATAGTCTATGCTGTTCAGGGTCAAGGCCCTGTGCGCTTAGCTAAGGAATGAGCCTGGGATTTTACTACCCACGTGCTGGGGCTGGTTGCCTAAGTTCTTCACTCCCGGAATGTCTCTGGCCTGTGTAGCCACCTGGGATTCCTCTTTGGGGGCATCTGGTCAGAAAGCTGTGGCTCGTTATCCACGGTGCTCACACGTCCCCCTGGACCATCCTGGTCATGAGGTGGGAAGATGTAGAGAGATCACAGCTCCTCTGACCGGAGCGGCAAGTCTCTTCCCTCAGAATCTCAGCAACCTACTGCGGCAGCTGCTGTCCCACTCACGAGTGAGCCTGGGAGAGGCTCCCCCGAGACCCTTTGTCCACATCCTGGTGTCCACGTCCAGGTCGTGGGCCGCCGTGGGTCAAGGCCAGGGGATACCAGACGAAACACAGGCGAAACTTACCGCTGGTTAGGTGACACTTCAGTTTTTTGTCCTATTCCCTGATCTTCTGGCTACTATTAAATATTTTCTGTTCAGAGTCCTCAGATGGCTTCTCCCTGTGTTTCTTTCATTCAGGTTTTACAGCTGCGTTTAGCGTGAGAGATGGGGCGGAGCCCACTCCATGTCACCCTGAGCAAGCTGGCCCTGGCCATGCTGCCATGGATGCCACTTCTCTTGCTCTGCCGCAGGGCTGCCTGTCATCCTGCGTGCTGCTATGATCTGCGTTTCTTTCACAAGTGAAGCAAAACCTTTTTTATGTTTATGTGGTATTTTATATCACTTTTGCTAATTGTTTTTGTATTTGCTCATGTTTTCTACGAAGCTTTTGTCCTTTGCTCACCTCCCTGCCATTTTGGAAGGGCTCTTTACAGCCCCCGGTGTGTGCGTGTGGGCCTCGTGGAAAATATTTACGTTTTTATACAGTCGAATCAATCAGCCTTTTCTTTTTTGCATTGGATTTTCAATTACTTAAGAAGCCTTTCTCCACACCCAGGTTATAAAGATATTCACATTTCATTTCTTTTGGTATTTGTAAAGTTTTGATTGTTTAACATTTAGGTTATTCTTATGTATGATACATGGATTTATGAGTACAGATCCAATTTTGACTTTTTCCAAGTAGCTATTCATTTGCTCGTGCACTGATTATTTTTAAACGTTCATCTTTGATCCAGAGATTTGAGATTCTTCCTTTGTTGTGCACTAAGTTTCCACATGTCCTTGAGTATATTTCTGATCTATTCTGCTTCACTTGATTGTCTATGCCTAAATTTTTGAGGTTTTGTTTTGTATTTTAATCTCTTCCCCCTAGTAACCCAACTTCTTTCACAATTTTCCTAACTGACCTTGAATGTTTGTGTTTACGTATAGTTCAACTTGTCTTGTTCAAGAAGAGACGTCATTAGGTTTATGCAATCACATTCAAAGAAAATATGTCATGGGTTAGGAAGGGCTGCCGCTTTGAAGACATTCGGAGCCGTCATGCCTGAGAACAAGGAACACCTTTGCAGTTGCTCGAGGCTGCATCCTCCCCGAGGCTTTGCATACTTTCATCAGATTTATTTTTAAGTATTAGCTTTTCCCCCCAATTGTAAATGAGGTTTTCTCTTTCATTATATCTTCTAGTTGGTTATTGCTTGTATATAAAAAGGCTACTGATTTTCAGTTTAATTTCATATTTTTCTACCTCATTGAATTGTTATTGATTTTTCTAGTCTTAGGAATGATTCATTAGAGTTTTCGAGATACTGTTAATTCAGCTGCAAATAGATTGTACTTTTTTCAATTCTCAGGCCTCTAATTGTTTACTCTTTACTTAGACTTGCTTGTGTCTCCACTACAACGCTATAAAATGACCTTCTTTTATCCAGTACACTAGTGGGACTGCCCCCAAGGCCGTCCTGTACTTTGAGTTTCTGGCTTCAGGGCCTAAATGTGAAAAACTATAAAACTCCTAGAAGAAAACGTAGGAGAAAATCTATGCAACATCGGGTTTGGTGATGAATTTTTAGATACAATACTAAAAACATAATCCATGAAATAAAAAATTGATAAATTGAATCTTAGTAAAATTAAAAACTTCTGCTCTGCAAAAGACACTGTTAAGGGAATGAAAAGACAAGCTACAGATTGGGAGAAATATTTCAAAAACACACATTTGACAAAGGACTGTTATCCAAAATATACAAAGAACTATTAAAACTCAATAATAAGAAAACAAACCACCAGTTAAAAAATGGGCAAAGGATCTGATGAGACATCTCCCCAAAGAAAATAACAGTTAACAAAAAGCATATGGAACAAGGCTTTACATCACTAAGGAATTTCAAATTAAAACAATGTGAGACACCATTACAAGACTTTTTAAATGGCTAAAATACGAAACACGGACAATATCAGTTCCTGGTGAGGAGGCAGGGCAATGAGAACTCTCAGTTCTGGTAGGAATGCAAAACGGCACAGCCACTTTGGAAGACAGTTTAGAAGTTTCTTATGCAGCTGAACACAGGCTTACCATCTGATCCAGCAACTGTGTACCTTGGTATTTACCCAAAGGGATGGAAAACTATGTCCACACAAAACCCTGCACATAGATGTTTACGGCAGCTTTATTCACAATTGCCAAATCTCGGAAGCAACCAAGATGTCCTTCAGTAAGTGAGTGGATAAACAGTGTCCATCCAGACAATGGAATATTATTCAGGGATAAAAGGAAATGAGCTATCAAGCTATGAAAAGACATGGAGAAAACTTACATGCACATCACTAAATGAAAGAAGCTGACCTGAAAAGGCCACATACCATATGATTCCAACTAGATGACATTCTGGACAAGGCAAAACTGTGTAGAAGCAAAAGGATCAGTGGTTGCCTGGGACTGGAGGGAGGAGAGGTGGATGGAGGCACAGGGCATTTTCACAAAGCACTGAACCTATTCTACACAATATGGTGACGGGGGCACAGGACAGTAAACATTTGCCAAAACTCATAGAACTTTACAGCACAAAGAGTGAATTTTATGCAATTACAGGGTAAATAAGGTGACCTTAATTTGCCATTATTCTTATGATATAGAAAAATCGGCGTTCTGGCAGCCAAGTAAATGACTTGTTCTTCTTAGTTGCCCTGCTCTCCTGGCTGCCCACATCTGGGTAAGGAGCTGGTGTGTTTGTGGTGCTCCTGCCCTGCCCTGTCTTGCCCCATCCTTCTGGAGGCTCAGATCCAGGTTTGACCACTGCCCCTCAGGGGCCACTGTTGCTTTGGTCCCTCCAGGCACAGGGGAAGGGCCCCGGGGCCCAGGAAAGAGTGAGACAGAGATCTAGAATTTCACGAAGAGTCCTTGTGGCAGACAGGTGTCGCCTTCTTTACTCGTCCTTGACAGCCCCTTCTGCAGCCACTTCTCAGTCTCAAGTCCTCAGCCCTTATTAACATTTGTTTATTTATTCAAGACGCCCTTCCTCAGTAATTTCTGGAGCATTCAGTCAGCATTCATCTTCATCTTTCCTTCACTAATTCTTTTTTTAAAAATCCATCTATTCAGCCAAGTTTCTGATTTCAGCTGAGCAGTTGCCCCAAAGGGCCTGAAATCCTGGGTCCGTTATCCAGAGAAGGAAACAGGGCTCCCAGCTCCCAAAGGCGCAAAGAGTGGCTGGTGCAGTGGGAGACCGGCTGTGAGGCTCCTGACACATATTTCCTGGGAAAATGCAGCCCCAAGGGAAGACCCCCCCCCCCAGGCCTGGTCTCCCCACAGCCCAATCACTCCCCCAGCACCTGTGCAGAAAACAGGATCCTTTAGGCCGAGGGCCTGAGAATCTCCTCTGCGCACTGGCCTTGCTGGCTGCCCAGGGATTGGGGACTCAGAGATCCTAATGTCTGTGAACTAAAATAAAATTTTAAGGCTCACCCCACACCAGCTGACTGAATGGACCCCATCTTGGCCAAAGGAATATCCTAAAACTAAATTGCCTGCCAGGAGGAGGGAGGTCCGACATGTCTCATCGTGCCCCTTCCCTTCTTGGGGACATCCTTTGTAACCCATTAACAAGCCTAAGGGTATGCAAGACAAACCTACAGGCCCTCAATTTACACAACAAATCTATGTCTGGTGGCTTATCTCTGAAAAACAGCAAATATGTTAAAACATTCCAAGCCCTTAGACAAAGCTTCATGTCTTTAACCAATTACAACCCAACCCAAAGAATCTTCAAACCCACCTATAACCTGTAAGCTCCCCGCCTCCCCGCCCCCCCCCCCCCCCCCCCCCCCGCTTAGAAATGGCCCACCTTTTCGGGCCAAACCAATGTATGATTCCCAGGTATTGATTTATGACTTTACCTGTAACCCCGTCTCCCTAAAATGTATAAAACCAAACTGTAACCCAGCCACAGCGAGTCCACTTGCTCAAGGCCTCTCGGGCGTGGCTCTGGGTCATGGTCCTCAAATTTGGCTTAGAATATATCTCTTTAAAATTATTTTACAGAGTTTGGCTTTTTTCCGTTGACACTCCCAGTGCACAGGAGCTCATCCAGGGTAGACATCCTGCCCCGCCAGTGTGGGGAGCATCAGGGTTGACATTCAGCCTGAAAGTTCACAGACACAAGGGGAGGGGAGCAAGGGCCTGTCCTGCCTGGGGACTCTGGGGTCCTGTCTGGAGACACCCTGAAAGCGCTGCGGCTTGCTGGGGACAGGGGGGCCAAGGCCCAGGGTCATCCTGTGCCCACACAAGGGGCTACTGAGCCCACCTTGGTCCTGGGGGTGGGGCGGGGCGTATGTGCATGGGGGGCAGGTGTACGACCCAGAGCAGGAGGAGGGGAGGCAGGTGTGCAGACAGGAGGGGCAGGAGTGAGGGCCTGGCAGGGGGAGCAGGCTGGAGACCCAGCACTGTCCTGCATCCTGGGGACTCTGCTGCCTGGGATACTGCCCCTACCTCATCCCTGTGCAGAGGGACCCCCTCAGTACCACCCAGGATGTCACTGGATGTCCCATGGTGCCCAGCTCAACCCGCTCCACCCTGGGCCTCCCCTGTGCCCTCACTTGGTGGCCCTCCCACGCCCATCCTCCCCAAGCTAGGCTCTAACCATCAGGCCTCCTCCTGTGCCCCACTGCGGCCACCCAGACAGGCACCCCAACCCTGTCATACACTGTCCTCCCACCTCCCCACAGTGCTTTTCTGGGGTCCCAGCCCTGAGCCTGTGCCGTGCTGCTTACCCAGTGCTGGGCCCCAGGCTGCAGGGACAGCCAGGTCCTCGGTGTGGCCATAGCCCAGCTGGAAGATTTTGTCCAGATCGGGCTGCTCCAGCGGCTGGCACCCATCCACAGAGGCCATGCTGAGAGCTGGGCAGGGCGAGCACATACGAGAAGGAGCAGGAAGGAGCCGGTACCACAGGGCATGAGAGATTATTGTTTATTGTCTCCAAGAGGAGTAAAAGGTCATGGTCTCAATGCCTGGGGTGGGGGGGGAGGGGCACATGATTACCCTGCCTGGGCCCCCTAGGGCTGAGGTGGCCAGAGATGGGAAGGCAGGGCCAGAGTCGGGCGGAAGCCACAGCTCTGGCCTTGCCCGGGCTCTGCTGCCGCTCACAGGGTCCTGGACAGTCTGTTCAGGGCAGGAAGCCTCACACAAGGAGCATCAGCCCTGACCAGGACTTCCATTCTTTTCTGAGAGGAGCAGGGGCTTCCTGAGCAAAGGGGCCCCAACAGGGATGGGGGGAGGTGACAACACCCTCCCCACCACTCCAGTGTCCTGGAAGGGTTGGAGGGAGGAGACAGGATGGGTCAGCAGGGCCGAGGGGTGCAGAGTGAGGGTCCTCATAATAGGGTCCAGAGGAGGCTGAGGCCCACTTGGAGAATGAGCCCCCCTGGCTGGGCCCAGAGCCCCTCCTGTATCACCGACGCTCTGTTGCAGAGGTTCCCGGAGCAGCAGCGCCTGGTGATTAAGCTGTCCACCCCAGGTCCCAGTGACCATGCAAACTTACTGTTGGTGTTGGGACATCTGGGAGCACAGCGCTTGCTGAGCAGAACTCTCAGGTTGGATTCTGCAGAAGAGAAGAGATGGCAGGTGGCCCCAGAGCCCCCAGGAAGAAGAGATCCTTGGTCACAAAGGAGAGGCATGAAGGTGCTTTCTGTGCAGGCAGCGAGGACCAGAACTGGACCATGGGATCTGGCCCTACAGAGCCAGGGCACAGCAAAGACAGACTACAGGACAGCTGCTCTTGGGGGGCTCTCCCCTGAAGCCAGACATGGCCAGGAGCACCCCTGTCAGCCCGCAGAGACTGGAGAGTCTCGGGAGACAGGGTGGAAAAGCAGAGTGGAAAGGGTCTGGCAAGCGCAGGGAACCTGCTGGGCGTCCAGCCCTGGGCTTCGATTGCTCGGGACTGACCCTTTAAAGATATGCCAGAGGCTGAGCACTGTGCTGCCCATAGTACCAGCTACTCAGGAGGCTGAGGTGGAGGATCTCTTGAGCCCAGGTGTTCAAATTCAGCCTGGGCAGCCATCAAACCACTGAAGGGAAGCAAAACACTCAAAACCCAAACCGTAGAGAAAAGAACATCTTGGGTGGGATCACCTTTATTTACTGTGTTATAATTATGTTATGGTTGTTGTGTTGTGCTATATTTTATTATGTTAAATTATATTGTTATATTATATTGCAGTATATATTATATTGTGTTAAATTACATATTATATTATGTTGTATTATATTCTATGACATTGCAGTATATTATATAGCAACGTATGTTGTATTACATTATATTGTATTATGTTTTATTATTTTATATACATTGTAATGCATTAGATTACATTGTGTTGTACTACACTATGACAGTATATCAGGGGCCACGAAGAACACTGCTCAGGCACATGATTTAGGAATTTAGGATAACCTGATGAAAGCCTCCAGCAGAGAGCATGGAAGTGCGGAGTCTGAGCCGCTGTGAAGCCTGTCCCCCCCACCCCACCCTCACACTGTTTGGGGTGCAGATCTCAAAGTTGGGGAGCTTTCCTGGCCCAAGAAAAGAGCCCTCACCGCCTCTCGCTCCTGGCATGGAGGGGCCACAGTTACAGCATCTTCTAGGCCAAGAGAAACCGTAAACGTAAAACTTGGGTGGAACCAAAGAAAAAGGGAACAATGTTAAAAGAAAAACAAAACTGAGGAAAAACAGAGCAAACAGTACTCAGCCACGGTCAAGGCCTGCCCCACATGCAAATAAATTCCTTCATCTCAATAAGAAAAAGAGGAGACCCCTGGGGGCGGGGCTGTCACAGTGGGGGACACTGGTGCCTCAGACTCAGTCCGGCTGCACAGTGAGAAAATCCCACCTTAAAATGTCACTGTCAGCTGCCAGAACGGTGAAGGTGGAAAGGAACAGCCATGCCTCACCCTGGCGATGGTGGGAGCCACTGGGGTGCTGTGGGGCGGTCTGGCAAGGGCCACTGGACAGCAGCCCACCCCGCTGCTTGGGCGAGGTGGGACGTGCCTGCGTTTCTCAGGGGCAGCAGTGCCCGTGCAGCAGGGGTGCCGCTACTATCTCTCTACAGGAGGCCCAATTGTGCAATATGTATTTTCTTGCATCATTCCTGGAAAATCAGGAGACGAGAGACTTCCTAAATTTCATTCTGGACCGTCCATTAAAAGAATTGCGCTGCTGCCGAGCCCCTAGGACTGACACTCACAGAGACCAGGCAGTTCTGCTGGCCTTGGCAGGTCCCCAGGGAGCTAGAACTAGCAACCCATGACCCTATTTCCTCAGAGCAGAGTGGTCTGTCCACCTTGGTCTCTCTCTGGACACTTTTATACTTTTGTAAACGAGTGTTTCCAGTGGTTTAAAATGTGATGTTTCAGTGGGGCTTGGTGTTAGTGTTTTACTTTGTAATCTTCTCTATGACTTGTTTTTTTAAAACTTATTTTTTTTCAGATGGGGAGTATCGACCTGTCGCCCAGGCTAGAGCGCAGTGGCACAATCGTAGCTCACTGCAGCCTTCAACTCCTGGGCTCAAGCGATCCTCCTGCCTCAGCTTCCGGAGTCCCTAGGACTGCAGGGGCTACCAGCTAAGGTTCTTTTTAAAATAAAGTCCGATCACTTCCTGAGCACCACGGTCCGGCCAGTGAGCGCGTGGCCTTGGTGAGCAGGGACAGGCGACCCCTGTGAGGCGCCCAGGACAGCGGGGACACCCCGCCCCCACGCACACCACCGACCCTCAGTTAGCCTTCCCGCTGTCTTTGCAGATTCAGTGACCTCAGAGCCTTCGTCCCGTTGACGGTTCCTAGGGAAAGTGACACTTCAAATGGAGGAGAAAAAGAGAAGCCAAAATTCAGACTCCGTGGATGCTCGGCGAAGTCCAGCGGGAGGGAGGAGAGCAGGAGGCGCGGTCAACCCGTGCGTCTCACGTCCCCCCAGGCCCCAAACCCTGCAAACTGCCGGGGTCGCAGCGCTGAGGCCCAGAGAGGCGGTGACATCCTGTCCCTTCCCGGGGCCGCCCTGGCCGGCGGGGACTCACTCATGAAGATGACGACCTGGTGAGAGATGCAGACCCGGTCCGTGGAGCGGCACCGCGCGGGCAGGCAGGTGGCCCAGTCGCTCACTTTGAAGCACTGGTAGCAGCTCAGGTTCGGAGCTGTGGGTGGCAACGGGGCGGTGGAGCAGGGGCAGCAGCCGCGAGCACCCGACCCCAGGAAGGGGCCACCGCGAGCGTCCCCAGCGCGCCCCTTACCTGGCGTGGTCCGTTCGCTAGCAAACTCCGCAGACCCCAGGAAAACCCACAGGAGTACACCAAGGCACCGCATGACGCCGAAGGGCTCGACCTGCGTGGAGCCGGGTGGAGCAGAGGAGGCTTCGCCCCAGCGCTCGCCGTGCCCCTCCCCCGCCGCCGCCCCACCCCGCCCGGCCCGGAGCCCAGGGAAGCACCTGGCCTGCCCTGTCGTCTAGTGCCGCCTTTTGACCGCATCCAAGTTTTACAGAACAAATTCTTGTATTGAAAGGGGTGCTTCAGAGAAAGATGAAGCTTTTCTTGCCTTCTTTGGTGCTTCAAAAGGAACCTGGAACTCAGAAGGCCGCAGGTTCCCCGCTCCCTGCCTGGTTCTCCCCGTCCCCAGCCCCGTCATTCCCGCAGCCGCAGCCCGCATCCCGCACTTTCTCTCTTCCCTTTGAGGAGGAGTCAGCCTGGGACCCGCGGACCAACTCTGCGGGGGCGGTGGGGGAGGGAGGCTCCCAGGGCCCCACCCCCACCCCGAGGCCTCAGCCTCTGCCCCCAGCCCCAGCCAGCTGAGCACCGCCGGAGGCCCTGGGAGGGGACACCTGCGGGCCAGCCTGGGCTTCCGCCGCTGCCTCAGCTCAGTGGCATCTGTCCCCTGCAGGGCGGATCCTGCGGGCCAGGGCGCGGCCCCCTCCCCGCCCCTCTTGGTATCGCTTCCTGACTCAGGGGCTCACGAAGGCTGAGGGACCGGAGCTCCTGAAAGGGCGGAAGACAGGGCGCTGCCTTTCCCAGGTGGGGATGGGGTAGGGGTGTGGGTGGGAGTGGTCTGGCGTTGGAAGCCAGACAGCGGGGAGGTGGGGCTCTCCTAGGGAGAGCAGGAAGAGGGAGCACCAGAGCTGGAGAGCAGATGAGGTTTGGTCTATCAGACATGAAATCGTCCACCCAGTAAATGACTGAGGCAAAAATCTCAATCAAAGGAGGTTTATTAAACCACGATTTTGTGGAGGTGCCTGGTGTCAATGGAAAAAAAGGCCAAACTCTGCAAAATAATTTTAATTTCTTTTCTTTTCTTTTTTTTTTTTTTTGAGAAAGAGTCTCACTCTTGCCCGGGCTAGAGTGCTGTGGCGACAGCTTGGCTCACAGCAACCTCAAACTCCTGGGCTCAAGCGATCCTCCTGCCTCAGCCTCCCTAGTAGCTGGGACTATAGGCATGCGACACCATGCCTGGCTAATTTTTTTTCTATATATTTTTAGTTGTCCAGCTAATTTCTTTCTATTTTTAGTAGAGATGGGGTCTTGCTCTTGCTTAGGCTGGTCTCGAACTCCTGAGCTCAAACGATTCGCCCGCCTCAGCCTCCCAGAGTGCTACGATTACAGGCGTGAGCCACCGCGCCCGGCCAGGATACGTATTTTTTAATGAAAAATTTAATTTAAACATAAATGTATGTTTTGAGATATATGCATATACATATTTTTGCTTGTGTGTATAAATGTCTATGTGTGTATATGTCTATGTGTGTATATATGTTTTAAATATACAAATATTTTATGTTATAAATATGTTTTATATTTTATCTCATATTTTATATGTTTTATGTGTTATGAACATGTTATGTTTATGTATTAAAAAATCTGTTGTTATAAATCTGTTGTATAATGTCATATGTTGAAATGTTCTGTGTGTATATATTTATTAAACTGTTTTGACTGTAGATCTCAATCAGGAAATCTTGAAAGCTACGTGTTTAGAAGAGGGGATGACCTTCATGTCCCCTCATTGCTGTATTCACCATTAGAGACCCAGGGGTCAGAACACCACTTTGCAGGTGTGAGCTCTAACCCCAACAAAGGCATGGGCAGAAACATACTGTGGAACTTTTCCAGTGAAGCAGATCTTGGTGTGATGTCCAGAGGCCTCCCTGAGTGGGGTCCTGAGATCAGCCCGAGATCCTACTGCTGTGCTCTGTGATGGGATGCTGGGCAGAATTTTTAACATTGAAGATCACTGTGCTCCTGCTACAGTTATGCCTCTGACCCTGTTTCCTTTTCACCTTGGCTGCTGGGAAGCTCAGATCCTAACCACTTGCCCCAGGCATGCGTGTGGGGGCTTGCAAGTTTCTTGCTTGCCTCTCTTGGCTCTGCTCGGGTCATAACTTGTTTGCTTTCTTCCTCCCCTTGCCTTCTGGGACCCTCTGAGTCTCAGATTCCTAGGGTTGTGGTCCTTAACCCCTTTGTGCATAGATTTGGTGACTTGACTTCTTCCACTTTCCAATTCCTGGCCCTGCCTCTGGGCTCCTGGGAAGAGGTTTTGCCCTTGTCTACCTCTGTCTGGGTGTCTCTGTTCAGACCCCTCTCAGTTACTGCTGACAAGGCTCCCAGGAGGAATAACAGCTGCACCCCAGGGACCTAGGCCAGCAGTGGAGGAATGGCATGTCCTCATTTTTAAGGCTGACAGGTACATGTGACTGTGTTGTGATTTTAACTTTGGGTTTAATGACATCAGTGTGGTTGAATAGTCTCACCCAGGCACACAACCCTCCTCATTCACTCTGCAAGATCAATCAAACACTTGCACATCAGGGAGCCCTTGAACCAGATACTTCAGTGCTTTCATTTTGTTCTAAATGTCCAGATTGTTATCATTTGAAATTGGCACATTTACCACACTGAAAATATTCTCTACCCCAGTGCAGAAATTGGTAACAAAAAGCATCATTGACATAGTCACACACATTAAAGGATTGAAAACCACTATCTAATAAGCCATGCTTAAAGAAGAAATCATGGGCCAGGCGCGGTGGCTCACGCCTGTAATCCTAGCACTCTGGGAGGCTGAGGTGGATGGATCGCTCGAGGTCAGGAGTTCGAGACCAGCCTGAGCAAGAGTGAGACCCCCATCTCTACCAAAAATAGAAAGAAATTATTTGGACAGCTAAAAATCTATATAGAAAAAATTAGCTGGGCATGGTGGCGCATGCCTGTAGTCCCAGCTACTCGGGAGGCTGAGGCAGTAGGATCACTTAAGCCCAGGAGTCTGAGGTTGCTGTGAGCTAGGCTGACGCCACGGCACTCACTCTAACCCGGGCAACAAAGCAAGACTCTGTCTCAAAATAAAATAAAATAAAATAAAAAAAAAAAGAAGTCATGTTGGGAAATAAAATATCTAGAAATAGTTTTGGGTGTGATGGCTCATATCTGTAATCCCAGCACTTTGGGAGGCTGAGGAGGTGGGAGGATTGATTTCTTGAGGCTAGGAGTTTGAGACCAGCCTGAGCAAGAGTGAGACCCTGTTTCTACAAAAAATAGAAAAATTAGCTGGGCATCATGGTGTGCACCTGTAGTCCCAGCTACGCAGGAGGCTGAGGCACTAGGATGGCCTGAGCCCAGGAGTTTGAGATTGCAGTGAGCTATGGTGATGCCACTGTACTCCAGCCTGTGTGATAGAGCAAGACCCTGTATCCAAAAAGAATAAATAAATAAATAAAAGAAAAAAATCTAGAAATGATTAAAACTAAGATACTACCTATCAAAACTATTGAGGTGCAGCAAAAGCTGTACCTGGGAGAAATCTAGCCCTATATACTTGTATTAGGAAATAAGAAAGGTTAATGTTTTTGAATTAATATCAATTTCCTTAGGTATTAGAGTGATATTTGGTAAGTAGGAGGGAGACATTTTTCTCAGATCAGTGCTGAAGTTATTTTCGGGGGGAAATGGTGAGAAGTCTGAAGTTAACAAGCTCAGAGTCCAATCTAAGTATTTCAAAACACAACTAAAAGGAAAGAGACAGAACTAAGAGTGCACATTAATATTTATAATATTAATGAAATTAATAGAAATTAATAGAAAACCAAGATAAAATCAATAAGGCCAAACCTGTCTCTTTGAAAGAACCAAAATTAGACAAATCTCTGGCAGGACTGAATAAGAAAAGAAGATCTGTATATGAATAACATGAATGAAAAATGTGGCATAACTACAAGTAACCCAGATATTTTGAAAAATAAAAAGATAAGTGTTTCACTTCCAGTTAGTATGTGGAAAGAGTATGAAGCCATCCATCTTATCATAAAAACAAGAACAAATGGAATCTCATACAAAAATCATCAATGCTTTCACGTGCTTTGGAAGGAGGTAGGTGCAAGTGTGAGGGAGCGCCAGTCTCAGGGTGGCGGGGAGCGGGCCTGAGTCCACCCACAGGTGGAGGGCAGGTCAGCGTCAGCTGGGGCTGTATTGGGGTGGGGGACCTGCCATTTCTTGGTTCTTTTGTACGTAATTTCTGGCACACTACCAAAAATTATAAGAAATACAAGAGTATGATTTTTGACCAAGAGAAAAACTACACAATAGAAGCAGACACATAGATAACCCGAATATTGGAATTAACAGACAAATGCTTTATAATACTATTGTAAATATATTAAATAAAATGGAGAAGAAGACAAAATGGATGAAAAGATGAAGAATTTCAATAGAGAAATGAAAGCTATAAAAATAAGTGCTTATTATTGAACTAATTAATGCAACCTGAAATTAAGAACTTATTGGATGGGCAAGGACCCACCATCTTGGCTCGTCTTGTGGCCGCCTGTGACAGGGTTTCTGTTTGCCACATTGGAGACACCAGTTATTCTACCAAGGCTTTGACTGTGATGACATATTTTCAGATATGACCAGACAGCTTTGAGGAAGTGAGGTTGACTTTATAGAGCTGATAAAAGCCCCTTGGAAAGACTGGCCTGGTACCTTGTCTGTGGTTCCCTTACAAGGTTCCTGACCTGTGTTAAGTAAAGAATGTCATTTTCTGACAGGCTCAGGAACCTCAAGACATTTAGGGAGCTGGAGAAGAGGGCAATTCACTCAGCTCGAGCAAGTATTACAGGCACAGTCTCATGGCAAATACTTGGCTTGGCTTCTGGCCTTGAGGCTTTTAAGAAGTCCAACTGGAAATTCTTTATTAAAATTACAGCAAAGCCAATTTAAAAAGAGCCTATATGGCCAACCGCTATTCTTGTTGCACTTTATGCAAATAATCAGGGCAAGTATAAAGAGATCAAAATTTATTTTGCAAATAAATTGGTCCTACTACGATTTATCCTTGGTAGAAATGGGGAGACTGGGCCGGGTGTGTGGCCCATGCCTGTAATCCCAGCACTCTGAGAGGCCAATGGGGGAGGATTGCTTGAGCTCAGGATTTTGAGACCAGCCTGAGCAAGAGCGAGACCCTGTCTCTACTAAAAATAGAGAAATAGCCAGGCGCGGTGGTGTGTGCCTGTAGTCCCGGCTACTCGGGAGGCTGAGGGAGGAGGTTCACTTGAGCCCAGGAGTTTGAGGTTGCTGTGAGCTATGATGACACCACTGTACTCTACCTGGGATGACAGAGCAAGACTCTGTCTCACACACAAAAGAAGGCAGTGGGGTGGTGGTATACTGGAGAGAGAAAAAAAATATGTTTACAATTTGGACTAATTGAATTATTTCCTGGCTACAAGAAGTCTCTAAAGAAGAACTGGGTTTTAATTTTCTTCATGATGCTTTTGATGGGCTCCCTAATGGAGTCAATTGTTGTTCTGGCATGCAAATTCTCTTTTGGGTGTAATCTTTGTGTGCGTTATATTTCTACTATTCAAATTATTAATGGTATGTATCTCGTGTTTTACTTCTTCCGAGGAGACCAAAATCATGGTGTTCTGGAGACTAGAGAGATTCAACAAAGCCTGCAGATCTCCCTCATTTGGAATCCCGCTGGGCCCGACCTGTCCTCTATTGCCAACCCACTGCTGTTAAAGTGACACGTAATGGAGCACTGTCCCCTTAAAGCCATGTCAGATTGTAAGAGCTGAAATTAGAGGACAGAGTGTGGAGTGTGGAGGCTAAAGCAGCTCTGATTAACCCCTGTGCCAGGAATCCCTCTAGGATTTCTACCTTATCTGCTATTACGGTAAATCCTGCCCTTAGATCAGAAAAACCTTGATCATAAATCCTGCCCTTAGGCAGATTCACATAGCATTCTTGCCTCTCCCCGAGAGGTCACCGTCACTTGTCCTGCCCATCCTTCCCCACGGTGTAGAAGCCCTAGGACTGAGGACCACCATCTCTCAGCCACCTGGGAGACGGCTGCTGTTTCCAAGTCCCTGTTAATGTTAAAAAGAAAAAAAACTTATTGAATGGGCTTAAGAGCAGGCTAAATACTAGCAAAAAGGACTGACGGAGTTTAAGACAGGTCGATAGAAATTATCCAAAATGAAGCACAGAGACAGGGTAGAATTAACCACACAGAGCATGGAGCTACATGGCAGTGAGCCACAGTTTAACATGTGCATATTGGGGTCCCAGGAGAGGACCCCAGAAGCAATTTTTTTAATAGATAATAGCCTGTGTTCCAAAACTGATGAGACATGAACCGACAGATTCAATAAGCGTATTGACTCATGAAGAAAACTATACTTAAATCACATCATACTTAAATTGCTGAAACTAAAGGAAAAGGGAACAATCTTAAACGCAGCTGGGAGAAAAGGCACGTTACCTTTAGGAAAGCGCGGCATGACGGCTGTCCCCTCCATAGACACTGGAAGCCAGAGACAGACGCTGGCAAGAAACCAAACCGCCAGCTCGGCTCCCACACCAAGCAAAATTTCCTTCACACATGAAGGCAAAGGAAAGGCGTTTTTCAGATCAGTAGAAGCTGAAAGGAACCACTGCCAACTGCAAACTGCTGGGAGGAAGCGTGGCTTGTTATAATGTGTCCTTATTTGGAAGGTAAGTGTGGGAGGCGGCTGCTGGAGTAGATGCCGAACTGACCCTGGTGTGGGTTGTGCTGGGTTGTCTGCTGTTACCCCGCACACTGTGCTGCACAACTGTACAGCTCTGAGTTAGAATTTTTTAGAGAAAACTCACATGGGCCTGACTTGGAAGGCCAAGCAGAGCTATTCTGTTCCTGGGGTGGCTGTAGTTGGGTGCCCATGCATGTGGGAGCCACACAGAGGTCTTCCTGGCGCTCCTGGGGACACTGCTGCCGCAGACTGAGACAGAGGGTGGAAGCTGCTCAGGGACCTTGGGAACTGCAGCAACTTCCAGGAAAACTTATTTATTTATTTATCTTTTATTAATAGACTCTATCTTTAAAAACAGTGCTAGCTTTACAGGGAATTGAGACGATACTACAAGACTCCCCGCTTATCCCTTGCCTTCTCACAGTTTCCTCCTATTATTAATATCTTGTATTAATGTGTATTATTTGTTCTAACCAATGAACCAATATTGTCACATTGTTTTTAACCCAAGTTTATAGTTTACGTTAGGGCTCACTCTTTGTGTTACGTAGTCTACGGGTTTGACAAACGCGTAACGTCATGTGTCCACCATTATGATGTCACAGGATAGTTTCAGTGCCCTAAAAGTCCCCTGTGCTCCTCCCATTCATCCCTCTCCATCCCATGACCCCCTGGCCAACCCCTGCCAGGAAAACGTTTGCGACCTCCTGTCGGGTGCTTCAGACTGGTTGTCCACTGTCTGGTCCTCTTACTGCGGAGGCAGCTTCCCCAACATCCACGCTGCCGCCTCTTCCAGCAGCCATGCAGCCCCCCAAGTCTATATTCAGCCCCTTTTCCCACAATACATAGAAAGCAAGTGACCTTCCTTTGCCCACCAAACCCTGATCAATACAGTGTCCATCTCTTGGTGAAAGGGTGTACTCTCAAAAGTCAGCCAGTCCTGTTTGAATATTTTGTAACATGAAGACTAAATTTGTCAATTTCCAACATCAACTCTTATATAAAATAACAAGGTAGAGGAAGAGTGATAGAAGGAAATAAGTAACATATAAAAACATGGCACTGAAGAAAGTTCATGGCCGCTTGGTGTGGCTGGGCGGTGCCTCCCCAGATCTGTATGTTGAAGCCCTAACCACCCCCTCGGCCCCTGCACCTCAGAATGTGACTGTGTTTGGAGATGGGATCTATAAAGAGGTGATTCAGGTAAAATGAAGTCATTAGGTGGGCCCTAATCCTATGTACCTGGTGTCCTTACAGGAAGAGGAGATGAGGACACAGCCACCCACAGAGGCATGGCCATATGAGGACAGGGAGAAGACGCCATCCACACGCCAAGGAAGAGAGGCCTCAGAAGAAACGAACTCTGCTGACACCTTGATCTAGGACTCCAGCCTCCAGGACTGCGAGAAACACATTTCTGCTGTTTAAGCTGCCGGGTCCGTGGTATCCGTTACAGCAGCCTGAGCCCCCGGACACACAGCCGGAGCCCTCATTTCTAGGATGTCACACAATGCTGAGTGCAGCAACAACTTCCTTGGTGCACCGTCCATTCCTAAGTGTTTTCCGGCAGGGAGGGGGCTCTTTCCTGGCCAGAGAACAAAGCCTTCACTCAAGGGTCTGGACTTCAGCAACCTTGTCTCTTTCCAAGGGCTGTGGCTTTCCATTCACTTTTTCTCTTGGACGTGGAAGGAATAAGAGGTCCCAGAGGTCTTTGTCCCTTCCCCACGGTGTGGCACAAGCCTGTTTCCTTGGTGAGCAGGGTTGGCAGCCCTGACTGGGATGATGTCATCCATTGGAGGAAGAGCTCAGAACAGTGAGGGGTCAACTTCAATTTCCAAATCACAGGCCCCTCGTGGTGTCCCATGGTGGGAACATTTCTCCCTGAGGAATGGGATATCAGGCCCAGCACAGCTCAAACCTGCAGGGAAAGGAATAAAGAACTCCGGGAGTGGCGCTGCTGCAGAGTCTAGGTTTTAATCTAGGCACAGTAGTTCTCTAGGAAATTATTACTTAAATGCCCTTATGTTGGCATAAATCCCTATAACAACCACTATGAAAATACAGAGTATTAATGTTCTCCTAAGAAATTAAATGAAGCAAGAAAATTTTGACTCCTGCCTATGTACTTAAGGAAATTACACCAAGATCATCACGCCTCTTTCTTAGATTAAAAACAAAAAAATAGCACACATCTCAACAGACAGAACCTGGAAAATTTTCCAGGACTGCAAGAACTCACTTTAGCCTGAAAGCCTGCTTCCTTGCACCTTAACACAACTGGTAGGCGACAGAGAGTCCTGATGACTGAATGACCCAGAACTGGGAAAACAGACTTATCACCAGAATTGTCATAGCTCAGAATTGGAGAAATAGAGTTATCAGCAAGAGATGCAGGTGTTTCGCTTCAATGTGGGGTAGAAACACACAGGTGCGCAGGCACAGTCCTTGGCTGAGAAGCTGATGGGGGAAGCTGCCATCAGTGGGATTACGCGGATGCCTCGGAGCCAGAATCCCTCTGGGCAGAGCCATGCAGGGCCCCTTGGGGCCCAGCTGCCTGCTGGGATGCACTTTGGGTACCGCTTGTCCTGGAAAACAGGGTGCAGCAGGAAAGGCTGCCACCCCCTCACCCATCACTCAACGCAGGTTCGTGGGGAACATGGTGCCAAACCATTTGTGGACGACCTGCTTCTATGTAGCTGCCTCTCTGTGATCTACTGAAAGTCAGCCCTCGACACAAAGTGTTGTAATAAAGTAATTTAATAAATAAAATATAATTTTAAAAATATTTTCAAAGGTTAAAAAAGAAAAATACAGGGTCCGTAGGACAGAGAAATGCTTTGACAGATCCCTTTCACTTGGGTGTTATGAAATTTCCATTTCATTACATATTTTAAAAGAGCTTAAAAAAAGGTACTTTTTAAAACTCATCTAAAAAGCCATCTCCATACCCAAGGTCATCTAGGTTTTCTCACA
Organism: Lemur catta; assembly: GCF_020740605.2. Lineage (NCBI taxonomy): Eukaryota > Metazoa > Chordata > Mammalia > Primates > Lemuridae > Lemur > Lemur catta. The sequence continues at coordinate 23,971,183 of NC_059136.1, forward strand.
TATTACCTTCTAGCACTCTGGGAGGTCGAGGTGGGAGGATTGGTTGAGGCCAGGAGTTTGAGACCAGCCTGAGCAACATAGTGAGACCTTGTCTCTACAAGAAAAAAAAAAAAAAAAAGAAAGAAAAAATTAGTTGGGCATGGTGGCTTCTTGGGAGGCTGAGGCTGTCCTAGCTTCTTGGGAGGCTGAGGCAGGAGAATCACTTGAGCCCAGGAGTTTAAGGTTGCAGTGAGCTATGATAACACCACTATACTCCAGCCTGGGTGACTGAGAGAGACCCTGTCTCAAAAAAAAAAAAAAAAAAAAAAGGTAAAAAACTCACTGAATTCTGGATTGCCCTAGGAAAATTTTAGCTGCTTATATCCACATCTATTTATACTTTCTAGCAAGAAAAAGAAATACAGATTAAAAAGGAGCCACAATAGAGTCTCACCTTTCTCGTAACCTCAGCATACAAAGAAGATGGAAAATACCACGATGTCATTTACCTTGATGTAGAATAACAACCACCAGATTCTGGCAGAGCTGTCTTTGGGGCCATGCACTGTGGAGACTGGAGGCCAGAAGGAGGTGTGAGCAAAGGGACTGAGACGGACGGAGAACAGACAAGAATCACCCTCAGAAAGAGAACGTCCCCATACTGGTGTGAGATGCGGGAGAGCAGGGCTGAGATCTGGCAGGTCAGAGTGCTGGCTTCAGGGATCCGACTCCAGAGTGTGGGAACCAGGTAGCAGGAGGATACGCGTCCCTTTGTGGGGGAGCATACAATAGGTAGGGGGTGACGCGCTTGGAGGCTTGGTGGCAAAGGGAGAGAAGCTTGTAAGAAGGGGAAATTAAGAGCTGCAGCAGCAAAGGCGTACCGTAACACTGGAAGACAAGCCAAGCCCACCACCACCAAACCGGGACATCTGCTGACGCTGCACTTCACCGCGCAGGCAGAAGAGGGCGCTCCCGACACTAGGGCTCTAAGCAGGTGCGACTCTAGCTGCTAGCTTAGGGCTGTTCACGCCATCTCGCAAATACTAATAGAAAGCGATGTCTTCACCCACACAAAACTACTGTAAGGAGAAAAACGAGAATAAAACCTTTCTGTTGATGAAAAATTTCACAGAAAACCACCTCTGAAGCAGAACAAATCTGTAATACCCGAATTAAAACACTTGAAGATATGAAAAAACACACGCTTGCATCAGAAATTCAATACCTCAGAACAAAAATAGACAATAAAAAGGAAGATATGAAATGAAAACTGACCAAATTCAGGAAGAAATGAAAACATAAAAACCAAATTAGAAATAAATACTAAATTACAGGCTTAAGAGAGAATATATTTGTAATTATAATTTTTAAAACTGTGATAAGGGACACTGATATAGGGAAGGAAACAGCCAAGAGAAGAAAAATGACCAATTAAGAAGGCTCACTTTGTTCCTGGAAAAATGATCCAGCATGGTAACTCCAATACTGTCCTATTAAAATTTTTAGGTTAAAAGATACAGAAATAATCCTCAGAGCCTACAACCAGAAAGAAATTGTATGTAAAGAAAAAAATAGGTGAGCATCAGACTTCTTAACAGCAATATATAAAGCAAGAAAACAGTGAAGCAGAAATGAGTTTTAAAAACCTAAGGAAATAAAGTTTAACCAAATATGTTATATATAGTCAAGTTGTTCTTTGAGTATCGGTGCTATAGGAAAAGATTTAAAGCTCTAAATTTTGATTTCAGTGAAAAGGGGTGCAACAAGTATGAATTAAATTCCCAACTCAAAAAAAGATTGGAGAAAGAAAAACAAACAGAAGATAGCACAAGGAAGGAAATAATAACGATAAAAGAAGAACTTAATTATAAAGAGAAAAAAGTGAGACAAATTAAAACCTTGGTTCTCTGGGAAATTAAAATAACTAGATAAGCAGCTAGCTAACCTAATCAAGGAAGAGAGAAACAGTACAAATATAGAAAACAATAAGTACCAAGAATGAATTAACTATTGAAACAAAGGAAACTTTTTATAATCACATGAGACTACCTCATATACCTTTATAAAAATACAAGTGGGAATTTATCAAGAAAATACAGTTAAAACAAAATTTACCACAGTAAGGCCAGGTGCAGTGGCTCACTCCTGTAATCCCAGAACTTCGGTGGGAGGGTCTCTTGAGGCCAGGAGTTGGAGACCACCAGCCTGGGCAACATAGAGAGATCTTATCTCTACAAAAATAAAAAATTATCTGAGCGTGGTGGTGTGCATCTATAGTCCTAGCCACTGGAGAGCCTGAGGCAGGAGGATTGCATGAGCCCAGGAGTTTGAGATTACAGTGAGCTATGATTGCACCACTGCGCTTTAGCCAGGGCAACAGAGCGAGACCCTGTCTCTAAAATAAACAAGCAAAAAATTCCAAACTTTACCACCGTAGAGATAGCTTGAACAAATCAATTTCAGTGGAACGTGTTTCAGAGAAACACATAAGCATGAGAAGCTATCCTAGAAAAAAGGGCCAAGGTCAGACTAATTTGCACAAAAAATTCTACAAAACCTTTAAAGACCAGATTTTCCCAATGATGCATAGATTGTTTGAGAACGTAAAAAATGAGAGAATATTTCCAATTTTTTAAATAAAGCAGCATAATATTGATAACTAACTTAATAAAAGCTATAAAAATAAGGAAAATCGCCTATCAATAGTGCTTCAATATATCAATGCAAAAATCTTAAATAAATATGAACAAATAGTATCCACCAGCACGTTAAGAAAATAATACACTATAACAAAATAGGATTTATTCCAGGACTTTGATGATAATTAAATATTAGGGAATTCATTAATATAATTCATCATATTAATAGATATATGAGTAAGTGAACAAAATTTGAAAATACCTTTGAATAAATTAAATATCCTTTCTTAATTAAAGATATTCAAAAAAGTCTATACTTTCTTAAAGTCAATATCTTACATAAGAAAAATGCTAAAAGCATTCCCACCACTATTTTAAATTCAGTCAGAAGTATTCATCAATGCAATTAGAAAAGATTAAACAATTAGAGGCATTAAATTGAAAAAAATATGTAAAATCAGTAAATGATATGATAGCATGGCTGGAAATTTTAGAGAATAAATAATAAAAATAACAAATTTGGAAAACGATCAGTAATGACTCAGGGTGCAAATAAACATAAAATTCAGCAGCCACCAGAGGCTTCTGTCATTGCAGAGGTGAAGTAGAGGGTGGCCAAACGCCCCCCCCACCCCGCCCCCCGCTGGGGTCAAGAGGAAAAAACCAGACAGATTGCAAATGTCATATGTAAAATACACTGGACAGCTGTGACTGGAACAGAGGTGGGGAAAACCATCTGAGGTGAGCTGACAACTGTTGTCCTTTTTTTTCAGAGTATTTTTTCATTTCAGAATATATCAGGGGTACAAATGTTTAGGTTACACATATTGCCTTTGCGCCACCCGAGTCAGAGCTACAAGCATGTCCATCCCCCAGTGCTCACTGTACCCATTAGGTGTGAATACACCCATCCCCTCCTCCTCGCCCCCACCTGCCCGACACTCGATCAATGTTACTTCTATATGTGCACATAAGTGTTGATCAGTTAATGCCAATTTTATGGTGAGTACATGTGGTACTTGTTTTTCCATTCTTGTGATACTTCACTTAGTAGAATGGGCTCCAGCTCTACCCAGGATAATACAAGAGGTGCTAGCTCACCATTGTTTTTTGTGGCTGAGTAGCTCCGTGGTATACATATACCACGTTTTATTAATCCCTCATGTATTGATGGGCACTTGGGTTCTTTCCACATCTTTGCAATTGTGAATTGTGCTGCTATATACATTCAAGTGCAGATGTCTTTTTTATAGAATGTCTTTTTTTCCTTTGGGTAGTGCCCAGTAATGGGATTGCTGGATCAAATGGTAGATCTGCTTTTGGCTCTTTGAGGTATCTCCATACTACTTTCCACAGAGGTTGTACTAGCTTGCAGTCCCACCAGCAGTGTATGAATGTTCCTATCTCTCCACATCCATGCCAACATTTGTTGTCTTGTGCTTTTTGATAAAGGCCATACTCACTGAGTTAAGTGATATCTCATTGTGGTTTTGATTTACATTTCCCTGATGATTAGAGATGTTGAGCATTTTTCTCTCAGGCATTTGACAAATACAGGCATAAGCAAGGAACAGGTTTGGCCCACACAGAATGACTCAATTCTGGGAAAATGAAACCAGTGAGGATCTTATGACCAACTGGAAACGTGCAAAGCCACAAGAAGCACATGTTCATTTTCCCACACAGAACCTATGCTAAGGTCAAGAAGTGAGAGATGACAACCTTGGAGGGACCTACAAAAAGCGAGAGTGAAGCTCCCAGCAGTCTCAAGATTCTTAGGAATCAAATCCCCACGAGAGGAAGGAGGCCTGCTTCAAACACACATTCGATCTTGCTCTGAGGACGTTTGCCAGGTTTTGAAGCTGCAGAAGTCGTGAGTGGGAGGCTTGAATGTGAAGCATGAAGACACCAGTGAGCAGAACCGAATCTCCCACACTGTCCAGGCTGAGGAGACAGGACTGGCAGAATCCCACCCCGAAACTTGGAAGAGCCATGCTTAGGAAAGGGGACAAATGAGAAGTGACATGAGTCTTCTTAAAACTTCAACCCAGCCCCAACCAAGCTCAGCTTCTGATGGAGTTGAAGTGTTTGGTCGTTTACACTGATCAGGCTAAGAACAGAGACGAGGGACCCTGTCCTACAGATGCACCTGCAGCCTCCATGGTTCGTGTGCCTAGAACACAATGCAAAGTTTTTAGATATGAAATGGCAGGGAAATGTGACCAATGACAACAGGGAGGAAGAAAACCCAGACACACAGACCAACAAATGATTCAGATAATGGAGTTAACAGAAGAAGACTTTAAAATAACTATAATAAGAGTGTTCAGTAAAATAGAAAAAATGTGAACAGAATAAATGTAAAAACTGAGAATTTGACTCTATAAAACAAATCAAAGGAATATTCTGGGCCTTAGGGTACTCCCAAGAAACAGAACCAGTAGGATGTGTGTACAGCAAGAGCAGATGGTATAGCTCAAGGCCTAAGGCTGTCTGCTGCCGAATTCCCTCCTGCTTAGGGGAGGTTATTCTTTTGCTCTATTCAGGCCATCGCCTGATTTGATGAGGCCCACCCACATCATGGAGGGCAGTCCACTTTACTCAGTTCACTGATTTAAATGTCAACTTCATGCAAAAACACTATCACAGAAACATCCAGAATAGTATTTGACCATATAGCTGGGCACTGTGGCCAGCCAAGTGGACACAAAAATAACCATTATATTCTGGAATTAAAAAATAAAATATCTGAAGTCAAGAACTGATTTGAATGGGTTTAAGAACAAAAGACAGTTTGAAAGTCGGCAGACACACTGTCATGCTGCCTAGGTGGAGAAGCTCAGGGAGAAGAAACACGACAGAAGAAGAGATGGAAGTGTAAGAGCAGGTGAGGCACAAACGCTGAGACACACATGAGACGGGAGTAGCAAAAGGAAAGTAGAGAGAACGTGAGTAAATAAATACTTGAAGAAATAATGGTTAAATATTTTTCAAAATGGATGAAAGATTACCCACAGATTCACGAATCCCAGCAAACTTTCGGCAGAAAAAATGCAAAGCATGTTATCACAGATAGTCACGTTGCAACTAAAAGCTGAAAACCAAAAAGAGAATCCTCCTAGCAGCTGGTGGGGAGGGGAAAGACATATATAGAGGAACAAGTAAGACTGGGGGCTGACTGTTTCACAAACACTATGGAAGCCAGAAGAAAATGAAATTGCATCTTTAAAGTGATAAATGACAAAGTCTGCCAACCTGATTTCTATGTGAAGCGAAAAAAAAATTATTCAAAAATGTAGAAAACAAAAAAATGTTTAGACAATAGTTGAAATGACTCATTACTAGCAGACTCACACTACAATAAATAAAAAAGAAATTCTTCAAGCTAAAGTGTAATGATCTCAAATGGGAGTGTGAAAGTCTACGAAGGTAAGAGAAGCAGAAATAATAATTGTTTGGATAAATATAAAATAAGATCAATGGCGTAACAACATCTGGGAGGTTTATCACATATATAGGAGTAATATGAAGACTGCAAGAGTGCAGTGGAATGCAGGTAGGTGTACGGAGTTACACTGTGCAATGCTCTTGAACTGTTCATGGCATGCTAAGTACCAATTTAAGGTAGACTATAATAAGTTAAGGATGCATATTGTAATCTCTAAAATAACCACTAATGAATCATATCAAAATATATCAAAAAATAAAATAAAGAAGAAAAGGAAATATGAACATATTCCATAAATCCAAAAGACAGTTGGGATACATAAAGGCAAACAGCAAAATGATAAATTTTAACTCAACTATATTCGTTCTCATAATAAAGGTAAAAGAACCTAATATTCCAATTTAAAGACAAAAAGTTTTAGACTGGATAAAATAATAATAAACTGGTTACAACTCTCATTTTAAAGGCAAGTATATCCAATGGCTGAGGGAAAAGAATGGGAAAAGATACATCGTGCTACTAGTAATCCAAAGAAAGCTTGTTTCACCATATTAATGCCATGTAAAGCATACTTTAAGTATTTCTGAAATAAATAAGTAAAAAAGGATATTTTATAATGATAAAAGGGTCAATACAACAGGAAAATATATCAGTCTTACATTTGTACATATCTAATAACATACATTTAAAACATTTAAACAAAATATGGCAGAACTGAAAGTCAAGGCAAATTCACAATCACATTTAGATATTTTAATACAATCTTTGAGTAACTGATAGAACAAGCAGACAAAAAACAGAATATATGAGTTTGTACAAGATTGTAAATATTTAGCATAATGGATATATACAGAATAAGACCATGGCCTTACTTGGCTTTGTACACACCTTGCACCACTGAGGATTCTCCCATAAAGCAAAGAAAGCTTATGCATAGGGTATTTCAGCCCATTCTCCTTCGCTCTTGCAAAAGAGGTCCAATTGTAAAATGGTGAGTGATTTAGAGTCCCATGTGGTGGCCACTGTTCTCTGCCGTCCAGCTTGCACTGTGGCCAGGCGGTTGTGCAGAATAAGATCAAACCTTAGAGCGTCTGGATCAAACTCGTCCCAGTTTGAGAGAATGCGCCCCAAAGTGGTGTTAGGAGGGAAAGTAAGGGGAGGGGGTTAAAAAAAGGAGAGACTTTGCCAGCAGGGATTGGCCAGAGCCGGGTTTCTCTAGGTGATGACCACGTGGCCAAAGGGCAAAGGAGAAAGGGGAGAGGCTATACCCACCGAGGTCTGTCGGAGCTGAGCATCCCAGGTAACAGGCCGGGCCACATGGCAGAAGTACTAGTCCAGACGTTTCTTTTCCGATTAGCAGGAAGAGGGGCTGTGCACGACTCCTCCAAACTAGGAGCCTCTCATTGTTAAGCACCAGAACAAGGATATCTGTTGGTAAAACAACCTGGTTTGTTTATCAAAGCAAGAGTGATTAGGTGGCCAGCCACAATAAGGAAGGTGCTTCATGGGACGGAGTGGAAGAAGCAGCTTGAAGGTGAAGGAGAAAGGCCCTGTTAAAGCAGGAGTGTAGGTATTTGTGCCCCACGTGGGAGAGACATGGTGGGGACAGACGCAGAAGAGATGCCGCAAGGTAACCCCGATCTCTTCAAGTGCAAGCATATCCACGGGCTGTGTAAACCCTCAGCTTCTAAAAGGACTCATGGCGCTCAGTCTGGTCAGCTGGGCGTGCAGGAGCCCTGTCTGGAACAAAGGCCTCCGGGAGACTTTGTTTAGCACCAAATATAGAGCATTAGTCACTGGACATTCCTCCCACAGCCTCCCCGGTGGCTCCACTGATATCAGAGTCAAGTTCGATTTCCTGACCCTGGCTTTGGAAGCCAGAACCCTCCCTGTTCTCCTGCAGGACTTCCTCTCTCTGGAGTCCCCATCAGCTCCAGCCACAAGTCACTCCCTGCTGCCCTGCTCCAGGGCCTGGAGCCTGGGCCAGGTGTGCTCCCCCTGCCCACCACGGCTGCCACCTGGCAGCCTGGGGCTCTGGGTCCTTGCTCTCCCTGAGTGAGTGAGTACACATACAGCTAGCATCTGGAAGGCTCAGCAAACTTAAACCCAGAGGAAAACAGGTACCACCCTCTCACCTTCCCAGACCGGGTTATGGCATTATTGTCTCTTCTCCTGTGAGGTTTCTGGGTAGTTGTTTTACCTGGACGAGCTCATCCTGGGTCTGTATCCATCTGTCGTGTGTGTAAGTGCGCACACACACAAGCACACACTCCTCACTGAACAGCACACAGAGGCACTGACCATATGAGTGGATGCCACACCTAATGGCTGCAGAATTCTTCATCGTTTTGGGCCCTGGCTGCTGTTTCTGAGGGACTCCTGCCTGCTCTACCCCCCACTGTGCTGGAATATAGTCACAGTTCCCACTGGCACCTTCTCTACCTGGACGGAGTCACAGCCTCCTCCCGCACACCCTCTCCTGTGCCCATCCAGGTAACTCAGCAAGTGATGCTGGGGAGGTGGGCTCCGGCCACTGCCCCTCCCAGGCCCATAGTGACCTCTCTGCTGGGACAAGGCAGTGCCTGACACTGGCCTGCAAGGCTGGGTGTCCCCTGCACTCCCTCTCACCCCTCCCACCCCCCACCTCCCTGATGCTGGAATGTTCCAGACACCCTCTGCACAGGCTGCTTTCTCTTCCTTCCCAGATCCCTACATAATCAATTCCTCATGTTCTTTCCTGGTTTTGCTCACATGCCCCCTGTCCAGGGCCCAGCTTGACCATCCCACTGAAAATCGCAGCCTCCTGCCCACTGTGCCCAGAGGCCAGCTCAGCCCACTTCCTCCCCAGCACTCCTGTTTTCCGTGTAAGCCACTCACTCGTTCTGGTCATTCCTTCTCCGTCTCCTTGCGCTATGATAAAATATTTTATTACAGCAGAGAAATTTCTTTTTTTCTCTTGTGCAGTAGTCCAAGTACCTAGCACGCTGCCTGCCATAACCCTTGAGTGAATGGTGGGGGCGGTGGCTGGGGTGCCGCCCCAGGAATAGCTTATTTCCTAAAGATAATACCCTTGGGTTGCACTTGCTGGAACAAAAGGTAGGAATGTTTTTCTGGCTTCCTGACACAGCGTGCCAAATTACTTTCCAGACTTTACCAACTTCAATTCTCAACCTTATGTTTGAAGGAAACTCTTTAATCTCACACTCACTAGCACTGTGCATTTTAATTACAAAAAGTCTTTGTCTCTTTCCTTCCTCCCAAACCACTTGTCCTCGTTCTTCTGATTTGGCCTTGCGGACAAGTGCTGAGCTTTCAGTAACAGATTTGGTGTCCCTGGTTTGGTCCATTGGCTTCCCGGTAGAATGGCACCCTGTGACTGCTGGAAGAGGCAGGAAGCAGCTCCAGGATGAGCCGTGGGTGGGAGCTTCACATCCTCAGGTAGGAAAGAAAGGGATTCCTACCATGTGCTGGGGTGCGATTAGCTCCGAGGGGCCCCATGTCTTTCTGCCCAAATTGATGCAGCTCCAACCAACCTGAACTGATTTGAGGCTCTGATCTACCCCGTGCCAGAGGCTAGCAGCCGGCTGGGGAAACAGCCCAGTGCAGGGGTCCGGCCTGGGGCAACTAACACCAGCCACAGCCATTTTGATGCCCAGGGAGGAAAAACACCTGCCGCCTGACCACCCCCACCCCCGCCTGGTGCATGTGCTCACAGCTGTGTATCATGCCGGGCAGAATTCCTATCTGCCTTTGGTGTTTGCCTAGAGCAGGAGCAGGGTACTTAAGAAAGAAAATTCCTTTTTATTTACATGCTACCCCCAAGCGCCATGCGGGCCATCTGTGGCCACTATGAAGGCAGGCTCAGGGGATCAGGGATCCCCCCGTGATTTCTGGGCTTCACCCAGCCTGTGTGGGTGGAAAATTCGGCCTATGTGTGATCTTGGGAGAGCCACAGCTCACTGTCGTGTGGGAGAAGGGCAGACAGCCTGATGCCAGCCTGCCGAGAGCCACTGCCACTATGAGGGCCGGGTGTAGGTCGCGACTGACACTCTTCAGTCACGTGCCGCCTAAATTGGAACTTGGGATAGGAATGGTCTCTTCCACTAAGACCAGGCAGAAAACTCAATTTGGCCAGGGGACGTTTTGTAATCAGAAGGGGACAAATTACGTACAGTTAGTGTGTTTTTTGGAAAAAGGGCATTAAAAAGAAGATTGCCCAGAAGTCACAAAGGCCTCCAGACAGTAAGAAGAAAAAGTTTTTTTACGTCCAGGACTCAGATGGCAAAGGGGGCGCTGAGGCCCCTGCCTCCAACTATCCCCACAGGAGCCTTGGCCAAGATTGACAGTGGGAATTCAATGGGTGCCCACCTGCAGAGACAGAAGCCCATGGCCACAGCCCTGTCCCCAGCACCAGCCTCGCCCCAGCACACCCCCATACACACACCTGAACACACATCCACACAGGGACACCCCCATACACACACCTGAACACACATCTATCTACACAGGGACACCCCCATACACACACCTGAACACACATCTATCTACACAGGGACACCCCCATACATGCACCTGAACACACATCTATCTACACAGGGACACCCCCATACATGCACCTGAACACACATCTGTCTACACAGGGACACCCCCATACACACACCTGAACACACATCCACACAGGGACACCCCCATACACACACCTGAATACACATCTGTCTACATAGTTACACCCCCATACATGCACCTGAACACACATCTGTCTACACAGGGACACCCCCATACACACACCTGAACACACATCTGTCTACACAGACACACCCCCATACACGCATCTGAACACACGTCCACACACAGGTACACACCCATACACATCTGCACACGTGCACACACACCCTGTGTGTCTCGCTTGGAACTTTTTTAGGTTAATATTATATATTTAAATGTATTGCTCTAATACTTAAAAATATTTCATTTCATTTAATACATAAAAAGATTTTCCTGTATTTGTTCTTAAAATTTTTTTAAGTGTTAAAAAACTTTCCATCGTGGACACCCCTCTGTCCCAACACCGTCTGGGCACTGGGGTCCGCACTGGGCTGCTTCCTCGAGAACCCTGCATCAGTCCTCTCCCCCCAGGCCTCCTCCACCTACTGGGCTGGTTTTGAAGACACTTTTATCTTTTCATTTTGAAATCAGTTCACACTTATAAAGAAGTTGCAAAAATAACAGAATCCTGATATTCCCCTGACCAGCTTCTCCAAATGCTGACTTCTTGCATAACCACATGATCAAATCAAAATGCAGAAAATGGCCCTGACACCGGATTCCCCATGGATCACTGCAGCGGCCCTGCCGGCGCCTGGCCCCTGGCCCTGGCACCCCTCCCTGGCCCCAGCCCAAGCCCCAGCCACCACCGCCCCTCCTGAGGGCTCCTCCACCTTTCCCTGCCCTCCTGGCCTTGACTCACCTCCTAGGGTTTCAACCCCACCTTGTTTTAAGACCCCCCCCCCAGTTAGTTATCATCACCAGTACTCTTGACAATTGTGGCTCCCATGGATTTACCCACCTGTTCGTGAATTGGAAATGACCCCTGGGCCCTGCACACAGGGAAGTCCCAGATCAACCCTCCGAGGCCCAGCTGCTGGCCACACTCCATACAGAGTGCTGCCGCACACAGAGGCCTTAGGGGGTGCAGTGTGCACGGTGTGTGTGTGGGTGCAAGGTTTGTGCTCATGAATGATGCATGAGTGTGTCGACCCAAATAAATGACTGAGGCAAAAATCTCAATCAACAGAGGTTTATTAAACCAAGATCTTGAGGATGCACTGGGGAAAACACAAATGGCAGACAAGCCGTGGCTGTTTTCCCCAAGGGGAGGCGGGGACCTTCAGCGTTGTAAAGGCAGCAGAGAAGGAAAGGGCAGGGGGAGAAGGGCTGATGAGGTGGTGGTTACATTCTTGTGAGGCCCAAGAAATCCGCATTTTACGTAAAATAGGGGAGTGAGGAAGCATCAGTTATGCGGATGTCTCTGAGTAGGTGGAAGAATGTCTGACTCCGTCTTGTCTCCAGTTCTGTTACCTGTAAGATCAACTTGTAATTCATTCTTAGTGTGGAATCAAACAGGCTTTAGTTTCAGGTGCCAGACAAAGGCACAATTTGCACGTCCTTGCTTATGGGAGGTCATCGAGGAATTTCCTTAATGAATGACGTGTGGGGCCTGCTCTTCACGGTGCCTGAGGCTTCTACTTTCTCTTTTGCACGGAGTTGCGGGTGCAAGTGTCTGTGTGACTGTGTGCGTATGGGAGGGGGTGCCCACGTGATGTGGTGGGTGAACAGTGTACATGTGGTATGCACAGTGTGAGTGCAATGCATGTGTGCGTACTCGGTCTGGTGTGTGTGTATGTGGTGTGTGTGCATGCTGTGGGTGGGATGTGTGTGGTGTGCATGCATGCTGTGGTGGTTGTGTGTGTGTGTGTGCATGCCATGGTGGTTGTGTGTGTGCTGTGGCTGGTGTGTGTGGGGTGTGTGTCTGCATGTTGTGGTGGTTGTGTGTGTGCATGCTGTGGTTGGCATATATGTGGTGTGTGTGCATGCTGTGTGGGGGGTATGTGTGTGCATACTGTGGCTCATGTGTGCACATGGTATGTGTGCATGCTATGGGTGGGGCGTGTGTGTTTGTGATGTGTGTGCATGTGGAGGGTGTGCATGGTGTGGTGGCTGTGTGTGTGTGTGAGTGCTGTGGCTGGTGCCTGTGTGGTTTGTGTGTGCATGCTGTGGGTGAAGCATGAATGTGTGCATGCGGGGGATGTGTGTGTGCTGTAGGTGAAGTGTGTGTTGTGTGTGTGCATGCTGTGGGTAGGGTGTGAGTGTGTGTATGTGGTTGTGGGTGCATGTAGGGGTGTGTGCATGCTGTGGATAGTGTAGGGGAGGAACGGGGCCCAGGAAGGGGCCAAGCAGAGCTGGCACAGGCTCAGGGTGGGTGTAGCCCTGGCAGCCTTCAGTTTCTTTTTCCCGGAATTGCGCCTTAGCGCCTTCCCCACTAGCCACCCCCTCCTGGGGCCTGGAGCCCTGCCAGGATGGCGGAGGGAAAGCAAGAGTCCTGCCCCCACCCATCCAGAGGGCCAAGATGGGGTGGGGGGCCCTGATTAACAGACTTCCTTATCTTAAGTTAAAACATTTCAAACCTTTAGACAAAGCTTCCTTTCTTTAACCAATTATAAATCAAATAATCTTTAAACCCACTTATAACTTTTAACACCCCTGCTTTGAGATGCCTTGCTTTTTGGGGCCAACGTACACCCTCCACATATTGACTTAGGATCTTATGTGTAACTCCTATCTCCATGAATGTATAAAACCAAACTGTAACCCAGCTACCACAGGCACATTGTCTCAGGACCTCTTGAGGTCCTGTGCTCTGGGCCAGCCACACATATTCAGCTCAGAATAAATTATTTTACAGAGTTTGGGTTTTTTCCCATTAACGCTCATACCTGGGCTCTTTGTTCTGTTCCATTCAACTATGTGCCTGTTCTTATGCCAGTACCATGCTATTTTGGTTACTATAGCTTTGTAGTATATTTTTGGGACAGAGGCAACAGCCTGAAAAAGGGTAAAATGTTTTACAAGTTGTCTCTTTAAAACACACTCTTTTTTGGGAATTAAAACCTGCATCCCTGCTCAAGGCCCGTAATCAGAGGGGCAGGGGAGTGTTCTTTATACCTCAGGAGATGGTTCAACAGAATTGTCTGGGCAGAGGTTAGGAGATTGTCTTCACTGGGGATGCTACAGTTAAACAGCAAGAGCCCAGAGCTGAAAACTCCTTTTAAAAGCTCTGTATTTCTGCTTAAGGGAGGTTGATGGTACTTTAAGATGAGAGTCTGCCATCCTCCTCATTTGCTGGCAAATTAATAAACTTCTCTTTCCTCCTCCTCAAGCTACTTGTCCTCATTCTTCCTTTGGCTGCGGGGAAAAGTAGCAAACTTCCAGTAACATTTTGAAGTCAGGTGGTGTGATACCTCCAGCCTTGTTCTTTACGCTCAGAATTGCTTTGGCTATCTGGGGTATTTTTTTGGTTCCATACGAATTTTAGGATTTTTTTTCCTATTTCTGTGAAGAATGTTATTGGTATTTTGATAGGGATTAAATTGAATCTGCAGATTGCTTTCGGCAACATAGAGATTTTAACATTAACTCTTCCAATCCATGAACATGGGCTATCTTTCCATCTATTAGTGTTTGCTTTCATCAATATTTCATAGTTTTCAGTATAGAGATCTTTCATCTCCTTGGTTAAATTTATTCCTAAGTATTTTAGTTTTTTTCTGTGGCTTTTGTAAATGGGATTTTATTTCTTTCTCAGATGGTTTGCTGTTAACGTAGAGAAATGCTACTGATTTTTGTATGTTGATTTTGTATCCTGAAACTTCACTGAATTTGTTTATTAGTTCTAACAGTTTTTTTTCATGGCATTTTAGGGTTTTCTATACATAAGATCATGCTGTCTGTGAATAGGGACAACTCAACTTCTTCCTTTCCAATTTGGATGCATTTTATTTCTTTCCCTTGCCTAATTTCTCTGGTTAGGAATGTCAATGCTATGTTGAATAGAAGCGGTGAGAGTGGGTATCCTTGTATTGTTTCAGGTCTTAGAGGAAAATCTTTCAACTTTTCCCTGTTCAGTATGATATTAGCTGTGAGTTTGTCATATGTGCCCTTTATTATGTTGAGGTACATTCCTTCTGTACCTAAAAGGGGCCTGTGGGAGTGAGCTCTCTCTCTCTCTCTTCTGCTTTTCTGCCATGGGAGGACACAGTGTTCCTCTTCTCCAGAGGATGCAGCAATGAGGTGCCCTCTTGCAACCAGAGACAATCTGGTAGCTCCTTGATCTTGGACTTCTTGGCCTCCAGAACTGTGGGAAATAGATTTCTGTTGTGTATAAGCTGCCGGTCTGTAGCACTTTGTCATGGTAAGGGATGAGGAACCTGATCAGACATCAGGGGAGCAGATATTTAGGACGTGGGGCTCTTGCCAAGTTGACTGAGCAGGGTTCTTCCTAAAACTGGATTTTACAAGGAAGTGAATAGATGGGTCCAGGAGAAGGTTCAGGATCCTGACTAAAGTTTGGTCAAGCGAAGAATCTTTGTCATCTTAAAGGGCAATTCTGGTGAGGCCCAGAGAAAGAAAAGAGGAAAGTTGTAGAGAAAGCCTCAATTTTCTTAGTGGTCAAGAACAGAATTCGGTAGGAATATGGAGAGTAAAGGCCACTCTGATGAGGTCTCAGACGGCAACAAGGAACACGTTGCTGGAAACCGGAGGAAAGGTGATCTCTGTTACACAGTGGCAAAGAACTGGCTGAACTGTGTCCCGTCCTAGTGTTCTATGGATGGTGGAACTTGCAACTGAAGAAAGAGGTTATCTGGCTGAAAAATTTCTAAGCAAAGTGTTGAAGGTGTTGCTTGGTGCTCTTGAGGGCTTTGTAAAGGAAAAATAAAACTCTCAGGACCTTCCAAAATTCATTACACCAAAAGGGAGCTGAGCCTGAGAACTGAGCCACAGAAGCTCTGCCGTCTTCTCCCCAGGGAGGTGTGGGGGTTCCTGAGAAATGAGGAGGGGGGATGCTTAGAAAATGACTAAACAGGGCTTTTGGTGGACAGGATATGGGAGGGAGAAAGGAAGCCTGGCTGGCACGGTGGTCTTGTTATGCAGATGTCTCAGAATAATAGCCTCCAGGGAAACGTTTTTATTCAGATCTTTCAGCAAAACCTCAGATCAAACAGGGCATTCTGTGTCCCTCCAGGTCTACTTCTCATCTTCTTCCTCCACATGCCCAGGAAGGCCGGTAATGCAAGACCACACTTTGGTATAGTGTATTGGCTTGGCACCTCTGAAATTGTGCAAGTGCTATAAATTTAGACCCCAAATCTAGCTGAGGTTCAGATTCATGCATACATCCCTGGGCAGGTGCATTTTCTCCCAGCCAGAGCCCAGGCTGATACAGGCAAACTCCCTTTTCATCCCTCTGTGCTGCTGCGAAAGGCTTCTGTAGCCGACACCCACTTTGAGGGCGCAGACCTTCCACCAGCCGATTTCCCGTAGGGTCTCATTTTATGCCTTCCTTGCCACAGTGTGTCCCTGAGACCCTTTGCCAAGTACCCCGGGTTGCCACAGGCCGCCACAGCTGCTGCAAACTGCTCCGGGTCCCAGTGCCTCTGTTTCTGCAGCATGACACCAACTCGCCCCCAGATTTCCCTTTGTTTATTGTAGATTCAGTATACTTTTAACAGAATCCAACTTTTCCCAGTATCTTGTAGTGTCTTATAGCTCAAAATTTTGTCAAAAATGCAAGTCCCTTAAAATTCTTCCATCTTCTGTTTCAAATGATACTAAATAAATAGCATGATAAAATCCAGACCTTGCCTGAGTTCCTCTAACCTCTACTGGTGAGGGTTCATCCTTTGGATTGTTGCAGGGGCCGGAGCCCTGGCTCCACCCACTCTCTCACCCTCAGCAGGGACAGACAGGACCACAGCCCAGGCTCCCCCATCCCTTATCCCCCAGGGGCTGGGAATGAGGACAGTCCAGCCGGTTTCTCCTTTCCCACTGGGACACTAGGAGGCGAGCTGTCTGCCTTCCCTGGGAGAGATGTTACAAGTAAGTGAGGATGCAACAGGGCACTAAGCAAGAGAAAAAGGCAGCAAAGACGAAGACGGCTCCTGCAGGAACCTGACTTCCTGTAGCTCGTGGCTGCTCCTTGCTGGCTGCCCATGGCCACACCATCCAGACCCCCCCTCAAGAGAGCACAGCCGGGGAACCTCGGCTGCTGCAGTTTGCTGCTTCCTCCTGGCTGCTCCCAAGGATGACAGGGCATGAGGGGTATTTGAACTGGGCCAATTCTGCATGAGGTGAGAGTCCTCTGATGGGCAACTTTTGCTCGAGGATAACGCCCCGGGCTGGCTGAGGCTTTTTCACAACTGTGCTGAAGGTGGGAGCTCTTTCTAGGCAATACCCTCCCTGCGTCCTCTCTCACAGAAGCCTCTAAAGGTCTCCACGCCTCAACATGTCTTGCAAGCCTAGTGCCGTCTTGGAATCTACCTCTCAGAAGACCCAGGCAGGGCGTGGTGCAAGGAAGCAGCCAGTGACTGGGGTTTTAAGACTGGCCAGCCACAGCCTGCCTGGCGAGGGAGAGCCCACCCAGAGTGGGATGTGGGATGCAGATGGTCCCTGGCCTGCGGCAGTGGCCAGTCACAGGGTTTCACTGGTGGTGGCCCAAGCAAGTGTCCTAGTGGAGGGGATGCTTCTGCCCGTGCGATGGCTTAGGAACTTGGAGAGTCTTAGGGGCCAGTGCCCACAAGGGCAGCCACCACGCAGTCACACTGACCCCACAAGGTGATGACGACATGAGTCCTGCAAGTGTGCCTGCCAGGGCCCTGCAGAGGCCAGGCAGGGCTGAGGCCAACGTCCGAGCCTAACAGAGTCGCAGAGTCCTGGGAAGGTCTAATCCTCAGCCAGGTCTGTGTGTCCAGGTCAGGGCTCTGGCAGGGAGACCTGGATGCCTGAGGACACCCTGAGCCCTCAGAGCTCACAGAGACTCTTGCCCCGCAGCCAGCAGGTACATGCGGTATGTGACAACTGCCCCAGCTTCAGGACATACTCTGCTCTCCTGGCCTTCGTGGGTCATATGACTTGATTTCCATTATTATTAATGTGCTGTCTTGACCCAGTTTTGAGGCCCCAGCTGGAGGCCTGTCATCTCCCTTCTTGAGCAGCTGATCAAGTCCACACTGCAACCAATGCCTTATCCGCCTCTCACATCGCCCTGACTGCCCCAGGCCAAGAGCCAGACAGCTAGGGAGAGCCCTGTGCTGTGTGCCAAAATCATTCAAATTAGCCAGTCCATCGGGAGCCCACAAAACCTAGCTGCCCCAACCCTGCTGGCCATACACAAGCTGCCCCGACAGCCCCAGCTGGTTGGTACCCTGTCCCTGGGGTGCCCCCTGTGTGGCCCTGCCTGGCAGCCTTTCTTGTTTGGAGGCGTAAATGACAAAGAGTTCTGCCTTCCATCTCTCCAAGTGTCACTGTGCTATGTCCCATATCAAAATAATTCAAATCTCATATAACAGGTGACCAGGCCTGCCATGGTGTGCTTTTCTGTAATAAGTGACTGGGAATGAATTTATGGTATTTTATTTGAACTTTTTGCATCCATATTACTAAATGAATTAGAGTATTTTTTATACTATATCAAAAGTTGATAAGAAGTTTGTATTAGCTATTAACTGCAAAGTGATGAGGTTCATACATTTGGAAAGGAGAGCTTTATTTCTCATAAAAGGTTACAGCCTGGGGGTGGCCATTCCGACAGGCTGGGAAGCAGAACCCTGGCCAGAAGCCAGAACACATGTCAAGGCAGGGACAATGGAGACAGGAATTTATGCTGAGTGGGGTGGCCAAATGTACATATTTAACAAGCTATAGGAAGAGTCATGAATATTCAGGAATGGGGAACATGCACCTGTGCAATGCAGCCTTATGCCCTTTATGGGGTTCGTGTTTGGAACATGGCAGCCCTCTATGCAAAAGGTGAAGCAAGGACATGAACACCCTCTCTGAGCATGCTCCATAGACTGGGTAAACTACTCCATGGTTGGCGGGCTCTGAGCAGAAGAGAATGCAGGTCTGGATTGGTCACAACATTGCTTTCTGTTTCGCCCTCAGGAAAAAAGTCTGATAGCTGTTAGCAAGGGAGTGGGTATAATGAGGCGAGTCTTACCTCCCATCCTGTCATGGCTCGGAACTCAGTTTTAAGTATTCTCTGGGGTCCCCTTGGCCAAGAAGGGGTCTGTTCAGCCAGCAAGGATTTAGGATTTTATTTTATTTCACTTAGCTATCTAAAATGTGAAATTTTCCATTCCTTTCTATTTTCTGGAATATTTTTAGTAATACTAGAAGAACCTGTTCCTTACCAACTAGAAAGACTCAGCTTTAAAACCATCTGGTCTTGGCACCTTTTGCAATAATAAATCTTTTTTTTTTCTTTTTCATGACATCCTACCATTGAATGCAATAATAAATCTGAACCAAACTTGCCAATTTCTTC
The DNA here is from genome assembly GCF_020740605.2 of Lemur catta. Classification (NCBI taxonomy): domain Eukaryota; kingdom Metazoa; phylum Chordata; class Mammalia; order Primates; family Lemuridae; genus Lemur; species Lemur catta. The sequence continues at coordinate 23,990,348 of NC_059136.1, forward strand.
CTTTATCATTGAATTACCCAAGTTTTCCACATATTCTGCTGATATATTTCACGTGTGTGTGTATGGCAAATTTCTTGCCATAAAATTGTACATAATATTGTATAAATCACTTAATCGCTTCCTTTTCTATAGTTATATCTTTGTTTTCATTCCTAGCTGTGGTGTTTTTAAAGTATGTTTACAAATTCTTTGATACTCCTCCTTTCAAAAGGCAGAATCAGTCTTAAAAGCTCACTTCTGACAAATAAAATGTGGCAGTGACACTGGGTGACTTCAGAGACCAGGTTGCAAAGAACACCACAGCTTCTGCCATGCTCTCTGGGACACCCCATCTGAGGAAGCCAGCTGCTGCAACGTGAGGACACTCAAGGAACCCTTTGGGGAGCACCACGTAAGAAGAACCTGAGGCCTCCTGCCAACAGCCAGCACCAACTTGCCGGCAACGCCAGGGCACCATGCCAGAAGCAGGTCCTCCCGCTCCAGTTGACCCTTCAGATGACCCCACTCCCGACATCTTGGCTCACTACCCACAGCAGAACCACCAACTAGGCCACTTCTAAACAACCCACAGATAATAAATCTGTGAGATAAGAAATGTTTATTGCTATTGTAAATCCCTAAGTTTCAGAGTCACATTTTTATAACTAATGCACCAGTATTGACTTATTTTCTCCCTCCAATTTATTTTCAGGTCTGCCAGAGCACAGCAGTCAGTCTGTGGAGCTGATCTTGGAGGCAGGGAGGAAGGAAACAGCCCAGCGCTGCCCTGGGTACAGGTCCTCTTCCCCTTGCTCCAGGGCTGGGGGAAGGAGGCTGGCACACACACCCGGTTAGGATTGAGAAAAGAAAAGAACTTTTATCTGAGGAATGTGAGTCCTTTTAAATTATCAGGCCCAGAAAGACATTAAGATGAGAGAGCAATCACATCCTAGTCCCATCAAGCTGTGTATCGTTTCTGGAAACTGCTTGCTATTGCACATGTAGCTACAGATTAACACAACACTGCCACACCAGACACTATAACCCATACCCAATAGCCAACCGCTAGTCAGTGTTACTTCTGTAAACCAGTTCCTAACACACAACTTTGCATCAGCCACTCCTGTCAAAGTCCCACGTAACTGCTGCTACTCAGTGTGTATATTCAGGGCAGCATGAATCTGTGCTCTGGGGGTGCAATCCTCAAGCGTGGCCCAAATAAACTGTTGGGACTCAGAAAACTGTGCCTCAAAACAAAGGCCTCAGAAGCCAAAGTGTCTCTCTGACTTTCTCCTACCCTCCTGCCTCAGTCCCCTTCTCCCCGAGGCTGGCCATAGGAACAGGAATCCCTCTTCCCCATGTGGGTCATAGGAACTAGAACCCCTTTTCCTCAAAGCCAGTGACAAAACCTAAAAATATTACTCTAAATACCCGCCCGCCCCACCTCTCTGTGTAAAAACTGGCTGTAATGAAATCATCTGACCTATTTCATTTGACGGTAGGTCATGAGACCCCCATTCCAGAGAGGGTCCTGCCCCACTCTTAGGAGGAAGCCAAGAATCCAGACAGTCAGGCCTTGCTGGCTTCCCTACTCAGTCTGCTAGCGTTGGTCATACCCTTTTGTCCAATTGTACTTTTATAAGGCCCTGGGTGCTTTGTTAAACCTTAACATAAAAATGGACAATTTCCCCTGTATTTTTGGGTCTTCGTTCTGAAGGCTCCTGTGTACACGTTAAATGAATTTGTATGTCTTTTCTCTAATTAATCTGCCTTTTGTGAGTTGATTTTTTAGCAAACCTTCAGAGGGTGAAGGGGAACTTTCCCATGGCCCCTACAAAACTTTCTACTTCTATTAATTTTGCCTCAGCGTCTTCCTTTTAGGTTGACAGGAGAGACTTCCTGGAGGAAAGGGGCCCATCCCTGGGAGAAAGCACACAGCTTTGGGGGTGCAGCGCTGGGGCTGTGTGAGGAGCTGGTCCCGGACCCCCAGGACCCTCAACCTGGAACATCCAGGCACTCACCCCCGCTGACCAGTCTGCAGGCCAGGAGCGGGGCCTGAGGGTGAAGCCAGCTGGGAGGGAGGCTGGCAGTCCCCCCAGCCAGTGTCCTGACTCGTGCTTGGCAGCTGTGGGAGAGCCCAGCTCTGGGTAGCCCCAGGGAAGGGCAAACAGCCCCCCAGGCTAATGAGGAGATGCAGAGTCCCCACCCCGGGTCACTCCCAACACCACTGCTACGGTGTGGGGCCCCAGCAGGAGGGCCAACGGCCCAGTGGGAGGTGGTGGCTGTCAGGAGGAGCACACCAGGCTGGCAGAGGCTGGCGGGAACGCAGTACCTTTTGCCAAACAGGAGGTGGTGAGTTCTTCAGACATGCCTGGGCAGGTAGTTAGCGGGGTGTTGCTGTAAGAAGGTCCTGCCCCCTGTGTCTCCTCAGCCACCACTGGGCAGCCCAGGCCCCAGCGCCCCTCTCTATGCAGGTCAGGGTTTACCTGCTGAGCCCCTCATCTTGGTCCAAAGGGAAACGAGCCTCCTTAACCAAGAGAAATTTCAAAGACAAAGCCTCAACTCACAAGAGTCTTAATGTTCTACTCCGGGACAACCCTGTGATTTCAGTTAAGTGTCTTCATTGTTTTCTGGAACAAATACTGGACTGGGTTTCAAGGAGTTACGGTGCCTGCCTAAGAGCCCTTCTCAGGATTGCTGACATGTGAAGCCCTGCTCTCCCCTCGCGGAGGCGCTCCTGGGCCCAGCTGGCCACGGGGCAGTTCATGGAGGGTCTGAACACACAGAGCCTGTGGTCCTGGCGTGTGAAGGAACTGGCGCACGGGGGTCCCCCGCCCCTCCTTTCTGCCACACCATCCTTACAGACAACACCATGCTTTTAAATTCTAGGCTTGTGGTTTTTGTTCGCACAATACCATCCCTCATGTATTTCCATTCAAATTCATCAAAGTAGTGTGCCCACCACAGACGTGTGGGGACACGGCCGTGAGCACACAGGAATGGGTTCCATCTCTCATGGAGCCTAAAACCAAGTGGGGGTGACTGAAGTGGGGGGCCAGCGAAGACCTCCCTGACGTGGGCACTGGCGCAGGGAGGCCAACTTCTGTGCCAGGTTTGGGAACAGCCAGTGCAAAGGCCCCGAGAGGGAGTGTGAGTTAGAGGAAGCACCCAGGGTCCCAGTGGTGGGAGCAGACTCTATGAAGTCGCTTGAGCACACTGCACTGTGCCCAGAGACAGGCGGGAGCAGAGCCTAAGAAGGGGGCACTGAGCGCTGCACGCTGAGATGTGGGGACTGGGCCTGGAGAGGTCAGGCCGAGCTGGGCAGCACCAGCCCCTGCTCAGGCTGCTCTCCCTGCACTGAGCTGAAGCCGGGAGATGGCCTCCCTCCCGCTAGAGCCTGGGCAAAGCCCCGCATGCCCCACCTTGCCCTCTGCCCCAGCCAGTCAGGCCTGGTGGGTCAGCTCGAGGATCCCTTCCCTGCAAGAGACACAGGAAGTGGGAGAAGCCACTCACTGGGGGAGGACATGGCAGGACGAGGCCTACAGCTCCTGGCCATGGGCAGATCTCAGGCGGCTGATGCACCCAACCAGGCCTGGAGTGGGAAGAGCTGCTTCCCTTTTAAGCCAAGATGCCAATGTCAGGGTATGTGTTACCTTATCTGAGGCCTCAGGACCCCACTAAGTGTGGGGTGATGTGAGACTCCATCAGCTTGCTGACCCTGTTAATGCCCACCAGCAGCTGGGGCACTAGCCTGCAGGTGGGGACAGTGGCACCAATCTCTCCTGGCTGCCCCAGCTGGGGCTCTGATCAGGACCCTCCTGACCTGCTCATGCCTGGGTCCAGGCCCAGGACAGGACTGGGAGGCATCCCGCAGCACATGAGCCCCGCAAATTGCAAGTGCTCCCAATCCAAACCTCAGAAGCCTCTGCAAGGACAAAGGACTGGTAGGAGGAGTAGGCAGCATGAAGGTTTGCACCCGCTCCCACGGGGCCACCACCTCCTCAGCCCTTCTGCCCTGCTGGGCTTCCCCCGCCTTCCGCCACGGTCTCCCTGTGTCTGGAGAACATGTCGCTATCCCAGGACACCTACCGAGGATGGAGACTTGCCCACTGTGGCAGACAACAGGCCTCTGCAGGCTTCTGGCACCCTCAGCTCAGGGAGGCACTGCCAGGGAGGAAGTGGGTGTGGTGTTATGATATATATTAGGTTTTCGTCCCTGCTTTCAGGCTCATACGCCCCACAGCCCGTGTTATAGTCTTGTTATAATGTTGGGTGCTTTAGGCCCTGGGAAAAAGAATCTCTCTGACCTTTTCCTGCCCTTTCACCTGCCCAAGGCAGGATCTACTCTTCTCCACCTTTCTGACTGTGGGTCATGAGACCCTCATCCCAGAGTGGCCTGCGCCATACCCTGGAGGAAGGAATGCCATGTACTGAAGTCTCCATACAAACCCAGAAGGACAAGCCTGGGGAGCTTCGGAGGGCTGAACTCACAGAGGTTCCTAGAGGGCAGGGTGTCCGGTAGGGGACATGGAGGCTCCGTCCCTTCCCCATACCTGTACCCCTCTTCACCTGTACCTTTCATAATATCCTTTAGAATAAACCAATAAGCATCTTTCCCTGAGTTCTGTGAGGCACTCCAAATCAAACCCAAAGAGGGTGTCATGGGAACCCCAACTTGAAGCTGGTCAGGAGTTCCGGAGGCTCAGACCTGCAACTGGTGTCTTGGGGGGGCATCTTGGGGACTGAGCCGTTACCCTGTGGTATCTGACACTATCTCCGGGTAGATGGTGTGGGATAGATGGTGTGGGATAGGAATGGACTGACACCCAGCTGGTGTCCTCTGCAGAGCTGCTTCCTTGCTCCTGGTGGGGAGAGATCCCCTGCTTTTGGTGAGGGAAGTCTGTGTTGATGTTGTGTCGTGTGCAGTTGGTGACAGAGTAGCAGGATTTGCTAGGGCAGACCCAGCTCACAGAAACATATGGCTTGGGAAGAGAAAAGAGGAAAGGGTGGGGGTGGGGAACCTCTGACTCCCAGGTGGCCACGTGGTCATGCACGATATGGAGCCATGGCTATGGTGCTAAGTTACCAAAAGGAAAAGCTACTAATGGAATTAAGAGATGGTGGTCGACCCAACTCCTGAGGAGCTGGCTCATGGGACATGCAAGGAAATGCTAAATAATGAGAAGTTGTGTGTCTGAAACAGCTTAAAGGAAAGTGCTGGGTTGGCCTTGAGGCTGGACCAAGCTCAGATGTGGGCCTGTCTGAGCTCAGGCCAGCAGCCTCAAACCCACAAAAGGGAAAATTATGCAGGGAGAACAGAAAGTACCTCTGAAACCTGTGGTCACCAAGAAGGCAGCCAATGAGGTAGAGGACAAAACCAAGTGACAACTGAAACCAGAGGCTGCAGTGTGAAGGAACTGCTCCATTTTGTAGATCAGTGTCATCAGCTTCCGGAGGAGCCTTTTCTAAAAGTGATTGTGAGAGTAACTAGTTTAGGGGCAGTGTCTCCGGTTTTAATGCTGCAGAGCGGCAGAATGTGTTTGGGTTGATGCGGGACCCACGGCTCACGACTGCACACTCACAGATGGGTATGTATGATCCCAACACAGCAGGTTATTCCTGAGGGGACAGCCGGCCTGGTGGGCTGGATAAAAGCCGCCGTAAGGTCTGTTTACCGTGAGAAGGGGGACTGCCCGGCACCCCCTGCAAACTTAGATTGGAGCATCCCGGATGCAGCAGCTGACATGCTTTGGATGCAAGCCACACGGGACTCGGCTGTTCACCCCATGACTATGCCCGGGACCCAGGTCATAGTAACTGCTGTGACTTATTCTGCTTCTACGTGGGTGCCCCGTGTGACGTCACTGCTGCAAACTGAACTACCCACAGACAACCCTTATCTAATTTGCTACCTCAGTTTCCTCTCAAGGGTTTTACAGATGCTGATAAAACGTTGGCATGCACAAGAGAATAGGGGAAGGCAAAAGGGACAGTGAAAGGACTCATCCCAGAAAGGTGGAAATTTTTAAAGTTATTAAGAAATAAGGTGAATAAAGACAACATTGATAGGGATGACACTAAGGGGAAAAGAAAGGGCAGAGCTATGGGACTCGTTCAACAGGCTGGGGATCCTTAGCTGTCACTAAGAAAGGGGATGAATCACCTGGGAATTGATGGGTGTGGAGACAGGGGTGACTGCACCACAGATGCTGATCTGCCACGTCGACCTGACTAACCCCAGTCCCATGAACGCCTCCTGATCCTGCTTTATTGACTGTCCTGAGTGTCAGAACACGCACTAACTGTAAATCCTGCCTTTGGATCAAAGCACCCTTGATGTTATCGCACAAATCATAGGCTGTGCCACACGTCGCATTCCTGCCTGCTCTGGAGGGCTGTCCCCAGGTGTCCCTGGAGAGCATGTGCACCTCTCCCCAGGTGTGCAAGCCCTGAGTCTGTGGAGTAGCGATGCACAAGTCTATCTGTCTTGCTGTCCCCAAGACCACGCTTCTATCTGTAAGTCCCCCAGTAAATCACCCTTTACTGACAAACTGGGTTTGTCTGCCTCCTTCTTTGGTTTCGAGGCTCCTTCTGCATTTGGGAGTTGCTTTGCATATACAGCCCTTTCACAGGACAATGGGGTTAAAACAAAGATCTTAATACAACACTATCAAGGCTTTGGTTGGAACCTTAGTAAAGTCCACCCCTACCCCACACTGGCTTCTCCAAACGTTAGGCAAATTTGGGTTGGCAGTACTGCTGCTTGTTTTATAAATGCTACAACAACGTAAATGCTCTGACAGATACGATCGTTTAACTGTAAGGGATCCATGCTTGAAAACCAGGCGGTGCCTATGGTGTCACACACACACATACTGGTTTTTGTTTCTGGTTCCTGGAACATAACTCCCACAGCCCATACTGCATGCAGTCTTTTGTTATAATGTTGAGTGCTTTAGGCCTCAGAAAATAGAATCTCTCTGACCTTCTCCTGCCCTCCTTTCACTTGCCCAAGGCAGGAGTCTACTCTTTCCTGCCTCTCTGATTATAGGTCAGAAGACCCGTGCTCTGGAGGAAGGAATGCCATAAAGAAGCTTCCCTAAAAACCCAGGAGGACTGGTTCCAGGAGCTTCCAGATAGCTGAACCGGAGGCTTCCTGCTTTCCCACCGGTGTCTCACTGGAGCGCTCTTCCGTCACCTGCGTGGAAAATGGTGGTGGTCAGGGGTGCAGAGCACCGTCAGAGGGGGCCCAAGGCCACATGATGAGTCTGCAACTTCTAAATCACAAGACGTGTGAGGGCCAAAGGGGCACTGGGGCACTGGGGCACATGGGTGAAGCCAGAACAGGAGAGGGCCCTGCAGCACAGGGGTGCGTGTGGAAAGAGCAACCACAGCATTGCAGTGGGAGACCCTCCTTTGGCCTGGGCAGCCGGGGGTAGTTGAGCCGGCAGGAAGGGAATGTGAGCGGGTCCATCATGGCTGGGGGCCTGTTAACGGAGACTCTCTGGCATCACTCCAGACCCAGGGAATGTGTGCTGGCTGGCGACCCCTGGGTATGCAAGCCACCTAGGGAGGGGCTTCTTTTCTGAAAAATGGCCCCTAACATCACATCCTGGGTCTGCTGCAGTTTGAGGGAGGGGCCCACACTCACTGCTCAGACATTCCCCACTACTCACAGAATCCAGGGAGCCAGCCAGGCCCCCACCCCGTCGCGCGTTTCAAGGAATGACCCCACAGATTCCATCATCTGGCACTGCACAAACCCCTGGCTTGGCCATGCACAGCCAGGATCATTTAGATACAATGTTTTCAAGGGATTCTGAGTCTCATGGCTGGTCCACAGCAGTGAGCATGAGGACATTGTGAGCTGGATGTCCAGAATCACCAGGGCCCCCCTCCAGTGCAGCTGTGTTCTGAATCAGAGGGTCCTGTCTTGAATGGGCAAAGCCCACCCATGCTCTTGTCCCATACATACTCACTGGGCACCTGCCACAGTGTTGGCCCTGGGTGCTGGTGCACAGACCAAACCCCAGCCCTCAAGAGCTGGCGATCTAGGAGGGGACACTGAGCAAGTAGCAAATATAAAAGCTGACGGGAAATGCCAAGATAAAATGTGCTTGCCCCCTAAGGAGACTGAAATTCATCAAATTACATTGGGAGTGGTGGGGGGTGGTAAGGGGTGGGGTACCACAGTAGTTGGGAGAAGCTTTCAAGCTCTCCTGTTCAGGACTAGGCCGAAGTTCATGATGTACAAGAAAAAATGCTCCAGGGATGGACAGGAGACAGCCTCGCCCAGATAGGCCCGCCTATCCCCTGCGGTGAGACCCAGATGTGGGGAGAGATCACCAAGGACCTGGACGCAGAGGGACACCCTGGGCCACAGCCTGCTGGATGTCTCTTGTCCTTGGGGACAGCTGGGGCATCACCCCCAAAGCTGTGGAACTCCCACCCAAGTGTCAAAGGAAAAGAAGCCAAACTGTGTCAAATAATTTAAAGAGGTTTATTCTGAGCCAGATTTGAGGACCATGGGTTGGAACCACGCCAAAGAAGCCTTGAGCAAGTGGACTCCGTGGCTGAGTTACAGTTTGGTTTTATACATTTCAGGGAGACAGGGGTTACAGGTGAGGTTGTAAATCAATACAGGGAAGGTGTACACAGGATGGGCCCCAAAAGGTGGGACATCTCAAGTGGGGGCGCTTTCTGGTTATACGTGGGTTTAGACTCTTTGACTTGCAATTGGTTATTGCAATTGGTTAAAATGAAGCTTCGGTCTAAAGTCTGGGAATGTTTTAAGATAAACAAGTCTGTTAATCAGAGACAAGCCACAGGCCATGTATTTGTCGTATAAATTGTGGACCTGCAGGTTTATCTTGTATGGCCTTAGGCCTGTTAAGGTGTTAGGGAGGATGTTTCCAAGAAAGGAGGGGGCATGGTGAGGCATCTCTGACCTCCCCACTCATGGCAGGCAGCTCAGTTTTAGGGTATCCCCTTTGCCAAGAGGGGGGTCCATTCAGTCAGCTGGGGGGGAGCCTTAAGATTTTTAGTTCACAGGAGGATGTCACCACACTGTGGCAGGGACATCTTGTGACACAGAGTCCCAGCTTCAGCCTCTATACTTACACACATGCCACACATACACCACACACCACCTCCACACTCACACATACCAAACTCACACACACACACACACACACACACACACACACACACACGGCCCCACAAACTCACACACACCACACACCAAACACACACACACCACATGCCCCCCCCACTCTCACACACACACTCACACACACACACTCACATCACACTGAATGCACCCCCAGACCTGCCCCTGTGACTGGTCCCCTGTTACAGGGTGTCTCTCTGCCCCAGCTCCATCCTGGCTACCCTGTCACCCTGCCTCAGGCCTCCTTGAACCTCCCCCTGCCTCTTCCTCCCCTCCCCTGTGCATAGTTAACAAGTCCCTTCCCTGGGGCCCTTGCTGTCACCATAGCTGCCACCCAGAACACTGAGAAGTGCCAGTTGCAACAGCTCCTGACAGGAAGTGTGCTGTGAAGACGGCGGTATGCGGCCACTTGTCCACGAGGCCAAAAGAACGAGAACAAGCGGTTAGAGGAGGAAGGAAAAAGACATTTACTTTGCCAACAAAGGAGAAAATATGGTAGACCTTCCAGTCTCGAGATCGCAGATTTCCTGAACATAGGCAGAAATACAGAGCTTTTAAAGGGAGGGTTCTGGGCTTCAGGCAATTACTGTGGTTAACTATTCTAATCATCCCATCTCTGCCAAAAACAAAACCTGTGAGCTCCGCCAGCCGCCCACCTGGGGGCCTGGCACCCCCTGGGAGTTTTAACAAAAGACTTAACCTGCCTCAGGGATGCAGGCCAGAACGCAGTTCCCAAAAAGAGTGCAGGAAGTTTTCAAAAGACAGAAAAATCTCTTTGCTATTTTTCTAACTCAGCCCATTCCCTCTCTTACAGCTCTGGACAACAAGCAGGTGGCAGAGATCCAGCAGCCCATAACCCCGTGGGAGGGGCTTTGCAGGGCTGGCAGAGGGGGACCTCCAGCCCCTCCAGGCTGCTGCGGGCTCCCCCCAGCCCTGTCCCGAGATGCCGAGCAGGACCACACAGCAGGAGCTCCGCAAATACCGGCAGATGGAAAGGCACTAGTGTGCACTGAGAGACAGAAGGCCTGAAAGGTATCCGTGAAAGGTCAGGCTAAGGATTCGGGACTTCGTTCTAACAGGGGCTTCCCAGATCTACACTGAGGGGCCAGATCGGGCTGACTTTGTCGAAGGACCTCTGTGACAGCTGACCGGCTGTTGGGTCCGGCCCAGGCTGAGGGGGTCCTGGCCCAGGTTGCGGGGTGGGCAGGAGGCGCCCTGCGCTTCGGGGGAGGGGGTGCTCCAGCCCGGCCCAGCTCTCCTGGTCAGACCTGTGTCACAGAAGCCACAGAAACCAGAACCCACGTTTGCAACCTCCCGATCCTTGCTCGATCTCCCCACCCCTACCTGTGGGATGACCAAGGAACAACTTCGCTTGGAGCCGGCACGGGACGGGAAGACCTCAGGAAGCCCGAGGCTTAGGGGGCGCGGTGCTGAATCCATCAGCCCTGCGTCCTCACCCCCGAACCCCACTCTGCAGAAGGGATTCCTAGGTCTGCTCGTCGCCCCCTCTGCGCTCAGCCCCAAAACGCGTCTGGTTACCTGTGGGCCTCCTGGCCTGCGAGGGAGCACCACCCGCCCTCCACCCCCTGGCCAGAACGAGGTGTCAGTGACTGTCACACTGACCTGGTCACATGTCCAACCTCGCCAGGTCTGTCCCGCGATGTCACCACTCTCAAGAGAACTAGAAGGACCGGCCGGCGCACAGCAGGGCCGGGTAGGAGGACCGGCCGTGCCTCAGGCCCCACTTCGCTGGGGTATTTAGGGGGCTCTCAGGCCCTCTCCGGGCTTCAGCCTCCCCCTCTGTCACTGGGACCTGGGGGGGCCCAGGTGGCTACGGGGAAGCCCAGCGCGCACTGGCGGACGCTGGGCGCCGGTCAGAGTCCGGGGGTAGAGGGGATGGCGCTCGCGCAACAGGGCTGCAGTCCCAGGTCCCCTGGAATGGGTGCCGCGGGGACCCGGGCCCAGCCGGCGTCAAGGCCCCTGACTCCGCCCCCAGGCCCCGCCCGACGCCCGCCCCCGCATCCGCCCAGCGCGCGGCCTGCCTGGGAGTCGCTGCTGCTCCTGCCTCTGCTGTCCCGAACGCGCGAGGCCGCTGGCATCTGGGTCCGCCGGGCGGTGAGTCCGCGGGCCTGGGGCCCGGGGTGCCTTCGCAGCCTGCGGGGACGCGCTGGGACAGGGCGGCCTGCGCCGCGGTGCGCGCGTTCCCCGGCCCAGACCGCGCGGGACGGAAGGCGCCCTACGGGGGGCCGGGGACTAGGAGAGGGGAGAGGGGAGCAAGGCGCAGGCGCAGGAGAGGGGCTTGGGGAAACTGGGGTCCGGGGCTGCCGGCGGGCCAGTCCCCAGGGAGCTGAGCCTCTGTTCCCATCCCCGCAGGGATCGCGGGCGGGAGCGGGCGGCGATTGCTGCAAGACGCCCTCCCGGCTAGGTGGCCCAGGGCTGCGCACCCACTGGGGTCCAGTCGTCTGACTCTAGACACCCCTGAGTTCCCAACATGGGACTGGGAAAGGACAGCCTTCTTGACTGGAGGAAGGGGCGCGGGTTCCTGGGGAAGCTCCTGGCAGGAAGGAGAGAATTAACTGCCCTGGTGGGTTACCCTGGGGGGCTGGAACCTGCCCTGGGGAAGAGGGCGGAAGCTCTTTGTTCAGCGTTGACGGTGCTGGCAAGTGAGGTGCCTGGGAGCCCAGGTCTCCTGAGGTAGACCACCTTTCCCTTCCCATCCCAGGAGACCAGGAGAGGCTCCTTTCTCTCTTGCGGCTGGGCACCCATTAGATGCCTGGCTTTCCCAGGAGTCAGCTCCTGTGAGCCTGCGTCCCAGGTGGCGCTGCCCCCACAGCCTGCTGGCTCCCTTTGCGCATCCGAAAGCTCCAAAGAGTCCTGCCCGACCCTACTAACTGCCCTTCCACTCCGCCAGTGCCTTAACTCCGCCTGGCAGCCCGCTTGGTTAGGTGCCTTGTGGTGGACAGGTGGCAGTGCCAGCTGGACCTGTTTGTGGCCCTGCATGCCAGGGCTACCTTGGAGACAGCTCAGTGCTCCTCCACACCAAAACCTCACTTTATGGGGGAGGAGTTAGAGACTCCTTATTCCTTGGGCTGCCTGGAGGTGGGGAGAGGCCCCAGCTGCCCTTGGGACTGTTCTTGGCCATCTGGGGCCCTTCTCCCAACTCCATGTTGTCAGCCCAGGTCTTGGGCCTCACCTGCTGCTTTCCCCTTCGAGGCCTCTGCCAGCCCCTCCCCAGGTGTATCTTTCCTTGGCATTCTCCTTCCCCTCCAGTGGCCCTTGGGCTCCCCAGGCCTGGACCACCCCTGCCACCAGGGTTGTCTCTGGCTGGAGTAGCAGGCTCCTCCTTCAACACTCCGCCACATACAAAATAGAGAAGCAGAACACCGGCTGGTCGTGTTCCAGGCTCTTTCTCCACCCAGTGCATGGGCTCCTGCCTGAGGACGGGTCCTGATGCAGCTCCCCAAGGAGCAGGCCCCGAGATGCGCTAGTTGAGGCTCATCTGTGCCCCTTCCTGCTGGTTTGGCTGGGAGCACACAGCTTTGTCTCTCTGAGCCCATTTCCCAGCCACAGAATGGGGGACAGCAGATGCTTAGGGGCTGTTGTCTTCAGAACTGAATGACATAAAGAATGGGAAGGCTCCCTCCTGAGTCATGCTCCCAGCACAGCCTCCTGCTCTGCACACTGGGGGAGTTGCCTGGAATCGAGGCACGGAGCTGGCTGAAGGAAAGTTCTGGGTACAGATTAGCTAATATTGTTTCTGACCTCTATTCCCCACCTCCAGGAACACAGGCAGGTCTACTCCCTCTGCCCCCTTTTCTGTGCGATTCTGAGAATGTTGGCCAGTTCCCTGTCTGGCCTCTAGTGCCCCCCCCCGCCCCCGCCCCTGGGTTTAGGAGCCACCAACTAGAAGGTGCCTGCACTGAGTAAGGGGCAGGTTAGGAATGAAGCGGAAACACCCTCTGTGTGCTGGCTCTGTGGCGGGCATGGCAAATCCATGCCCCTCTTTGTCTCCATGTCCCCATTTACAACATGGGACACATGGCCCTTGGGATTAATGAGGCCCTGCCCAGCCCTGGAGCCTGGCACTGGTGTGAGCCAGGGTCCTGGGCATGGGATTGCCTGGTCCTCTGACAAGCTGTGTCTCTCCAGAGCAGGATAGGCTTCTTTGGCTTTGGAGCTCCTAGACAGGACATCTGTCCCCTCCAGAATGAAGGTCTTCTTGGCAGTGCTGCTGGCTGCGCTTCTGGGTGTGGAGCAAGGTGAGATCCCTCGGGGCCCCCAGACCTTTGCAGGGCTGCGCCCTCCTCCTGGACTCCCTCTCCCCCTTCTCTCCTGAGTAGATGCCCTGGGGGCCTTCCAGGCCAGCTCCCATGTGACCCTCCTGGTCTCTCTCTCCCCAGCGAAGTGAAATGAGTCACTTGGCTGTTCCCACTGGGGGTCTCAGTCCTGGCCCGGCCACACTGTGGTCACTCAGCTGAGCTGCTCGATGGCTAGGGTCTGATGTCATAATCTTTCCTTGGTCCCCAGCCCAGGGCCTAGCTTATAATAGCTTCTCAATAAATGTTTGCAAATGATTGGGTTTGAGTGCCAGGGTCACACCTGGGAGTGGATGCTGGAGGCTTCCCCAGGCATGACACAGGTATTACCTCCCTCGGCAGCCCACTCGCTGATGTGCTTCTCCTGCACGAATCAGAACAGCAACTGGTACTGCCTGAAGCCGACCATCTGCTCTGACTCGGACAACTACTGTGTGACGGTGTCTGCTGCTGCTGGCATTGGTGAGTGCTGAAGGGGGGCCCAGAGCCTGCTGTCCGTGCCTGGCCACTCCCCAACCATGGCCAGGCTGTCTCCCCTCACAACCTTGTTATCCCCCACAGGGAAGGTCGTAGACTTCGGCCACAGCCTGAACAAGGGCTGCTCCCCGATCTGTCCGGGCCCAAGTGTCGATATTGGTGTGGCGTCCGTGGGCACCCGCTGCTGCCAGAGCTTCCTGTGCAATTTCAGCGCAGCCGACGGTGGGCTGCGGGCCAGCACTGCCCTGCTGGCCCTGGGGCTACTGCTCAGCCTGCTGCCAGCCCTGCTGCGACCTGGCCCCTGACCACTCGGACCTGTGCCCCCACCCCCACCCAGCTCAGGAAGGAAAGCCCAGCCCCTCCCAGACTCCTCACCGTGCCTGACACCCCTGCTTGGCCCCAGGGTCAGGCCCATCCCCTCCACTTGCCCCAGCCCTTGCCCAGGTGGAGTCAGCTATCCTCACTTTCAGAGTCAGTGATGTGACCTTCCTCAGGGGACTGGGGAAGGGATGAGATGTCTTAGGGTGCTGGGGTCAGAACTGAGTCCTGTGGACATACGGGACCCTTCCTAAGTCCCAGGCCCTGGCGGCCCTTAGGCTGGCTGCACCAGATGGGGTGCCCGTGAATGTGGGGGGGCTGTGGTCGTGGGTGGTAATGGGCTCTGCAGGTGTGAGTGAGGCTGTGTTTGGGGGAGGGAGGGTGGGAGCAGCCTGCAGAGCCCCAAGCCCACAGAGCCCCAAGCCCACAGAGCCCCTTCCCTGGCGTTGCTGTGCCCCCAGTGCACTCCTTTGACAGCAGCCCCTGTGAGGCAGGGCTTCCTCTGCTTCCCAGTTTAGGCTCCCACCCCTAAATCTACCAGCCCTGCCTGCCCCCTCCCACCCCCACTGGAGCCCTCCTGCTGCTTTGGTGCCTCAAATAAACACATGTCCCCACCCCTTCTTGCTCTGGGTGTGGCTGCCCCCCCCCCCCCGCCTGGGAGCCCCCTCCAATCAGGGTCCCGATGCGGGAGGGAAGAGCAGAGAGCCCAGGTTCAAGGGGTCTGGGGGAGTCCTCTGTGGCACAGTCCCAAACTGAGGCCCACTTGGGGCACTGAGGGAGGAGGAGAGGCCCCCCAGCTCACAGCCAGCTGCTCCCCAGGCATAGAAAGGCACCCTACTGCCATGTTTTGTACTTTCTCCTCCCCAGGCTGGGCAGGTCAAGGGAGTTCAGCCTCCCACACAGGAGGGGGAGTTTAGGGGGGCTGTAGGAGAGAAAGGAGGAGTCTCCCAGCCCAGAACCTGCAGGAAGGAGCATGCACATGGGGCGGGGCAGCAACCAGGGTGCTAGGACTTGGGAACACAGGGTGCCTGGGCCAGCTGGGGTGGAGGGGGCAGGACCAGACCTCTGGAGTTAAGTGGGTGGGTCAGTGGCGCCTGTCCCAGGGCCTGTGGGAGGAGCAGGGGGCTCCCACACGGGACAGGTGGACACTGTCTGGGCCGGGCATCCCTCCCTAGCCTGACCATTCCCAGGACTGGCAGGCGTGCCACTACCCATGTCCTCTTTGCAGGCCACATTGTGGTTTGAACTTGAATGGAACTGACCAGAAGGGGACCCAGGACAGCGTCTGCAGTCAGGGTGTTTGGGGTATTTGGTGTTTGGGGTGTTTTGGCACTCTTTGCTTCTGGCTGGTGAGAAAACAAGAACAAGGAATGCGTGAAACAGGCTCTTCTCGGTCTGCTGCTCTGTGGAAGTTGAGTCATTTATTTCTCCGGACATTCCCAAGCGTCCAGGATGGTGGAAAGGAACCTGGCAGGGTCTGATCTGGAGGCTCCCAGCCTGCTTGTCCCATGCTGGCCGGGGGCTGTGCTGTGTGTGTCAGGGTCCGAGGGGCAGGGTGTCTAGCAGGGTGGAGGTTCGAGATTGCAGCCCCCACCAGCTAATGACGGTCAGGGCTGTCTCCCCGGGTCCCTGTGAAACACATGAATGCAGTGTCATTGTTGCCTCCTCAGGGGGACATGACTGGGACTCAAGTGCTAGTGTCCTGGCTGAGAGCGCCACAGCCCCCCAACACAGCGGCAGGGGGACGGGCTAGCCACAGGAAGCCAGCAGACCCTGTGCGACTCTCCACAGGTGGTGAAAACACTTGATTTGTGTGAGTGCGTCGCTCCAGCATTAGGAAGTGAGGAAAAGAGAAAGAACAGAGAGGGTGGCAATCAGACCGCCCTTGAAGGAGCTCCAGGCACTGTGGCCAGTGGGATCAGTGTTGCGGTGTCCGGGTCCCAGCGTGGCAGGCTCTCACCGCATTGCTCACTCAACATAAATTGCAAGGATCCTTACTGCAGGGACAGGGACCAGGGAACCCTGGTTGGGGGTGGTGAGAAGAAGCTGTACCCAAAAGCTGTCACCAGGAATTTGGATTTGATTCCAAGGACACTGGAGCCCCAGGGGGCACAAGCAGTGATAGGAATTTCTGTAACAAACGCTCCCTTCCTAGTAAAGCTAGTTTACGCTTCCATCTCTGGGCATTTCCTGCTACTTTCCAGGTGATATTGTTTGTTGTTTCTCTTCTCACCACACTGAGAGGTGAGTGGTTATCCCATTTTACAGAAGGGAAAACTGAGGGTTGAGTTGAAGCTACTTGCTCTACTGGGGTGTGTGACCCTCCGGGCTGCGTTCCCTCTGCTCTGTTGGAGGGCAAAATCCTTTCAGGGCTGAGCTGAGCCGGAGGCAGCCCTGACCTGGGGCTGCTGGTGGTCCTGCCCGGTCCCCGCTGCCCCTCCCTGAGGAGGTGGGAGGCCTAGAGAGGGCAGGTGGTGCCAGCAGCAGAGGGAGCCTGGGGGGCAGTGGGAGGAGTGCAGGATGTTGAGTTTCCATTTCCTGGAGCCTGGGGGAGGGAGGTGTGATGTGGAGGAGGGCCAAGGTAGGGCTTGGGGGAAGGGGTGAGAGGGGGAGGAGCCTATGGTGCTGAGTTTCTGTTTCCTAAAGCAGAAGGAGGAAGGGTGGGGAGGGGAAAGGAAGGGCCGCCTTTCTCGGGCCCTGGGTCTGGACCCTCCCCTGCCCTGGGGCCCGCCCAGGCCCAGCCCACACTCTGCTCAGCGGCTGGGATCTGCTGGCTCAACGCCCGGGTGTAAGGGCCGCCCTCCACTTCTCTGCCGCCAGACTTGGCTCCCTGCTTCCCAGCATCTGCCCGCAGATAAGTCTGGAGGGTGAGTGGCGACCCCTGCCCGCTTTCCAGCTGCTCTGTGCTCCTGAGGAAGCCTCTGGTGGTCAGCCCAGGGAGGGCTCTGTGCCCCTTCGCCAAATCCACAGGATCTGCCCCTCCACAGCCCTGTCCCTGCCCCTGCTGGGACTTTCAGGGGTCCCCAGCTTGCTCTCCTGGGCCCCTCCCTTAGGTCCCCTGGAAACCTGGTGGCTACTGTCCTGCCTGGGCCTGTGATGTCCCAGCCTCCTGGGTCTTCTCAGTCCCCTCCTGAGTCCACACAGGGCTGGGGAACCCACATCCCTCTTCTCTTGTCCCCCCTGCCAAACCCCACACAGCAAGTCTTCCCGGGGGGACAGAGTGCCAAGACCATCCAGGCTGCTCCTGGACCTCAGGGGCTGGTGGTTGCACAATCCTGGATGGAAAATTAGCCCATGGCCTGGGGGCTGCCTGGGGAAGGTCACCCTCTCTGAGCCTCACCCCGGGGACTTTGCTGGGGCCCCTCCAAGGCCACAGGCCAGACCCCGCTGTCACCACTGGTTATAACCTGTGATTAAGCACCTGGGGGTTCCTCTGGAGAAATCTGAAGAGAGCAGAACAAAGTTCTTGGGCTTTAGAAGCTGTTTGCTGTTTGCTCTCTGGGCCAGCAAGTGACAAGGCTGCATGCAGCCTTTCTTGGGGCATCCCTGTGTGGCCTCAGGCTGATGGGAAGCTGAGGGCTGGACTGGCAGCACTCTGCTCTCCTCTGTAACCTAGCCACCTGGGGTCGGCAGGGCCCACAGGAGGGTGGGCCCAGGATGAGCAGGGAGTCCCCCTCTACCCCCCAGCCAGGCCCCAGAGACCGAGCTCCACTCCCTGGCAGAGAGTGTTTTCACAGCAGGTCACACTCAGCTTTTCAAACTTCAAGTCAGTCTGTCCAACCTGCCTTTGTATGGGGAAAGACTCCAGGAACAGGTGGAGAGATGCTGTCACAGTCTGCACATACCAAGGGCCACAACCCTTGCTAATACAGCTGACCTTCCTCCCTGTGGGCAAGAGAGGAGGAGGCAGCACTGGAGGCCCCGAGGCCGTGCTGAGTCTGGGACCAGTGGGATCGAGGTCCCTGAGCCCTGCCCCATCCCTGACCTTCCACTTGCCGGGCCCTCAAAGCAGAGCCCACACTTGCCCCTCACTACCTACAAACCCCACCTGTGGCTCTCCAGTGCGGTGCCAGCAACCACAGAAGGTGCAGGGGCCGAGGGCAAACCCCCTCCAGCCTCTGAAGGTCCTGGAAAAATCAACCCACAAAAGGCAGATTAATTGGAGCAAAGACATGCACATACATTTAACGTGTACACAGAAGCCTTCGGAACGAAGACAGACAGACACGGGAAACAGTCCATTTTATGCTTAGCTTCCACAAAGCATGGACAGCCATGCAGAAACCTTGCACAAAAGGGTATGACCTAACGCTAGCAGACAGAGTGGGGAAGCCAGCAAGGCCTGACTGTCTAGATTCTTGGCCTCTCGGAGCAGCATCCTTCCTCCTGGGGGTGGGGCAGGACCCTCTCTGGAATGGGGGTCTCATGACCTACAGTCAAAGTAGGTCAGATGATTTCCTTATGGTCAGTTTTTACACAAATAAGGTGGAGGGAAAGTTAGCAATAATTTTAGGTTTTATGGCTGCCTTTGGGGAAAAGGGGTTCCCTTGGGGAAGAGGGTTTCTAGTTTCCATGGCAGCCTCCAGAGCGAATGGGACCGAGAGATAGGAGGGCGGGAGAAGTTCAGAGACAAACCTTGGCTTCTGAGGCCTTCTTTTTGGGGTCTTGTTTTCTGAGTCCCAGCAAAAGACAGCTTCGAGCCTCTATGGGACAGTGGCGAGGTGGCACCAGTGAGGGTCCAGGGCATCATAGTGGGGAAAGCACTCAGTGGCCAGACGGGGCCAGGTGGGAGGACACAGGTCGGGCGGGAGGCTGGCAGGGTGGGTTCCAGTCCATCACCAGCATGGGCAGAAGGCCCTTCCCTGGGTGCCTGGGTGGTAGGGTGGGGAGCTCTTGGCGCCCACTGGGCCCTCAGAAGTGTGGGCAGTGGGTCCCACTGGCATCTGGAGCCCTTGGCGTCAGGGGAGCCCACTCCCATGTTCACACACGCCCCGTCCTTGCCCCTTCACCCCGCCCCTACCCAGCACCCCGGCTTCACCTGCGGCAGCGCAGTGAGGACGGGGGCTTTCCCCTGGGTGAGGGGAGGAAGGACACCTGACAGGGAGAAATTTTACTCGCCGGCTCCTGGGGGAGGAGGGTTCTGGGCCTGGAGCCTCTGCGTTTCAGCTTCCTGGTACACCATGGTATTGAAAGCAGAAGAGAAGAGCAGCTGTGAGATTCCGAGGTCCTGCCTTGGGCCAGGCAGGACCACCCTGCCCAGGAAGGGGGTCTCCTGCCGACCCCCTGCAGCAGGCCACTCTGCAGGAGGAGCCTGGGAGGGGCAGGAGGGTGAAGCTGAGTCAAGCTCCGGCACTGAGACCCTGGACCAGGCACCCCAGCTTCCTGCACCCAGGGGCCAGGCCGTCAGGGAGCAGAAACATCTGTGACGGGATGGGTGGTGTGGGAGTGCCCTCATGGAGGCCGCCTTCTACATGGCCTGTCCTTCCCAGTCAGTGCCTCTGGCCGTCCCCAACACACCCAGTCCCATGCTGTGTTCTCCAGGGAGAATCGGAAGACAGGAGATGGGCCAGGTGGGCCACACCGGATGCACCAGAGGTGACTGCAGACTCCCCCCAGGGGCTGGACAGAGGGAAGGGAGGGCTGTGTGGGATGAGGGGATGGGACCCTTGATGAAGAAGACAGATAAAGAGGGCAGAGCTGCATAAAGGAGGGTCATATCCCTGGGGACTGGACTCTTCCACATGGTAGAATCGGGATTGGACCCTTGGAAGTCCCAGGCCTGGCAGTGACGCCCCTGCATGCAGCTCCTCCCGCCCAGGTGGGATGGAGGCACCTCGTGATGTGTGGGGAGGGCAAGGCGGAGCTGGGGCATCGGGTGCAGAGACCCCCTGCTGACTCAGGGCAGGCCCAGGCCTTCAGAGACCTGACTGCCCGCCAGGCACCGCCCCCCGAGCACAGGGCGGTAAGACCTGACGGGGCAGTGCCAGCCGGCCCGTGGCAAGTGTGGCCACGTTGCTCAGATGTTCCTGATTACAGCTGAGCTGGACACAGTAACACCAGGTAACAGAGGAGTTAAAATAGGGTATTGCTGAGATCAAGTCTTGTAGTGTCGTATTTTTGAATCTTTATTTATTTTTTTTTTTGAATCTTTAAATATATTTTTTACTCTGACCCTCAATAAAAAATGTATTTTACGTGGCAGTAAGAGCACATACATACCAGAGAGGTACATATGTTGTGTGCATGTCTATGTACAACTGTAGCAAGAGTTTCACTAAGCAACAATTATCCTTATGTCATGTGATGAACCAAAATTCTTTGAGAAAGTGTGGGCTGGGTTCCACCCCATAGCTTTCACACCCTCTAATGCAGACAGTCCCCAGCTAAAAAAGACACAAGTGCTTCCTTTCCATTTTCTTGCCTCCCGGCCACTATTCCGCCCGCAAAGGCCAAGGAGCATCATCTGGGAGAGTGAGCCCTCCCCATGGGAGAAGTCGGGATACCTGCCTTCCCTTGCATGCAGCAGAGGGACCTGTGGAAAATCCATCTGGTGGATTCCTCCTCTTGATGCCCTGACTCATACTCAAAAATAGAAAAAGTAGGCTGGGCATGGTGGCTCATGCCTGCAATTACAGCACTTTGGGAGGCTGAAGCAGGAGGATCACTTAAGGCTAGGAGTTTGAGAACAACCTGGGCAGTATAGCAAGACCCTGTCTCTGTCAGGCTCATTCAAATTCCAGAGAACTCTTAATCTCTGTCCCCAGATCCATTCATCCTCCCTAGTGATCTTTTATTGCCCCTCAACAGAATTCCTCTCCTCCCCCTCCCACACCTGCTTGGCCAGGATGGTGTATAAGCTTCCGAACCCCACTGGGGAGTAATCACTCTGTGGTTCCCGCAACCCACCCCGTGTACACAGTGATAAGTTGTATCCCTTTTCTCTGATTAATCTGCTTTTTATGATTGGTTTTTCATCAAACCTTCAGAAGGCAAAGGGGAAGTTTTTCCTTTGGTCCCTACAAGACCTTCATATTCATATATTTAAAAAAAAAGATTCAACATTAATGAATGAAGCATTCATCACAGGAAGTTATAGAAAGAATAGTAAAATGAATCCAAAAAATGCAGAAAAAAGGAACGGATAAAAGTGAGAGCAGAAATTAGTGATACATGCGTGCAATACATCTTCAACCAAAATAGTTGCTTCTTTGCAAAAACTAGTACCATGGGTAACTGGTGAGAGACTAGTCGAGAGAGAGAGAGAGAGAGAGAGAGAAATACCCAGAACAGGCCGGGCGCGGTGGCTCACGCCTGTAATCCTAGCTCTGGGAGGCCGAGGCGGGTGGATCGCTCGAGGTCAGGAGTTCGAGACCAGCCTGAGCAAGAGTGAGACCCCGTCTCTACTAAAAATAGAAAGAAATTATCTGGCCAACTAAAAATATATATACAAAAAAATTAGCCGGGCATGGTGGCTCATGCCTGTAGTCCCAGCTACTCGGGAGGCTGAGGCAGGAGGATCACTTAAGCCCAGGAGTCTGAGGTTGCTGTGAGCTAGGCTGATGCCACGGCACTCACTCTAGCCCGGGCAACAAAGTGAGACTCTGTCTCAAAAAAAAAAAAAAAAAAAAAAAAAAAGAAATACCCAGAACAGCAATGGGCAATCAGGATCGACAGAGGTCTCAAACATCGTAGAGGGCATCGCTAACAGCTTTAGTGGGAAAATTTAAATAAGAAAGTTCAATTATTTATTAAAAGTTTATAAAAAGTGACACAATGAAAAATAGAAAACACAAATAGCTGTGATTTAAAAAAACTATTTTACTCTGAAATAATTACAGAATCACAGGAAGTTGCGGAGATAGCCCAGAGTGGTCCCAAACCCCCTTCACCTAGTTGCTCCCATTGGTGACATCTTCCATTCCCTAGGAAAATATAACAGCCAGGCAACTGACACTGGTATGACGTGTGTCCAGTTCCATGTCATTGCGTTACACATGTGGAGTCCACATAGCCACTACCTGCTTCAATATGTAGAACTGTCCCACCCCAGAAAGATCGCTCCCCTGGCTGCGCCTTCATGGACATGTCCACCCTCCCACTCCCCACACCACGACCTCCTGGCAACTTCCAAACTGTTCTGCACTGCTGCTATTTTGCCATGTTGTGGATGTTACTTAAACGCAGTCATACGGTAGGTGGTGTTGGAGGTTGACCTTTTCCACACAGCACAGTGCCCTGGAGAACCCTCCAGAGTTGTGTCTTTACGTCGAGTAGGATTCCACGGTGTGGCTGCATCACACTTTGCTTTATCTTTTACCCATTGAAGGGCATCTGGATCGTTTCCACTTTGGGGCTACTACAAACAAAGCTGCAGTGAACAATCGTGTATAGTTTTTTGTGTGTGCACATAGGTTTTCATTTCTCTGGGATAAATTCCCAGGATTGCAATTGCTGGGTCTTATGGTCAAGTGCACACTTAGTTTTAAAAGAAAATGCCAAACTCTTCCAGAGTGGTCGTACCACTTCGCATTCCCATAAGCAATGTGTGAGTGGTCCAGGCTCCCCACTTTCTCACCAGCATGTGGAGTGGCCACTGTTTTTTATTTTGGCCATTCTGATGGGTGTGTGGGGCCACCTTGTCCCAGGGTTAACTTGCCTTCCTCGTGGTTCATGGTGTTGGACAGCTCTTCCTGTGCTTGTGATCTGTATTGTCCTCTTTGGTGAAAAGTTTCTTCATGTTTTTTGGCTATTTTCTAATTGAATTGTTTGAGTTTTTTTTCCCCCCAACTCTTCAGTTTGGAAAGTATATATAAAAACTATATAACAATTTGTCCCCTCCAGAACTCATGTTGACATTTAATTCCCAGTGGGGTAGTATTGAGAAGTGGGGTCTTTAAGAGGTGATTGGGTCATGAGGACTCTGCTCTCATGAATGGATCAATCCATTCATGGATTAATGGGTTAATGGATTAATGGGTTATCATGGAAGCGGGACTGGTGGCTTTACAAGAAGAGGAAAAGAGACCTTAGCCAGCACACTCTGCCCCCTGGCCATGTGATGCCCAGTGCCCCCTGGGGACTCTGCAGAGAGGCCTCACCCGACGCAGCCCCTCCTCCTTGGGCTGCTCAGCTTCATAACTGGAAGAAGTAAATTCCTTCTATTTATAAATTACCCAGTTTCATGTATCCTGTTATAAGCAACAGAAAATAGACTAAGAGCTATATTTAGATATTAGTTCTTTTCCAGATATGTGGTTTGCAAATATTTCTCCCAGTCTACACCTTGCCTTTTCATCCTCTTACAGGGTCTTTCACAGTGCAAAAGGTTTTCATTCTGATAAAGCCCAATTTATCGCCTTTTTTTCTTTTATGGATCATGCTTTTTCTTTTTTGGATCAAGTGTAAGAATTCTTCACTAAGCCTTAGGTCCTGAAGATTTTGCCTTATGCTTTCTTCTAAAAGTTTAATAGTTTAGAGTTTTACATTTAAATATACGAGCCATTTTGAGTTAATTTTTGTATAAGTTATGAGGTTTAGGTTGAGGTACCTGTGGATATCCATCGTTTAAGCACCATTTGTTGGAAAGACTCTCCTTCCTCCATTAAAGTGCTTTTGCATCTCTGCCAAATATCAGTTGCCTGGACTTGTGTGGGGCTATTTCTGGGTGCTTTGTTCTGTCCCAGTGGTCTATGTGTCTGTCCCACCGGCAAGACCACGCTGTCGTCACTACTGTAGCTATATAGCAAGTCTCGAAACTAGGCAGACTAATTTCTCCCATTTTATTCTTTTTTTAGTATAAAGTTTTGTAGTTATTTTAATTCTTTGGCCTTTTCATGTAAATTTTAGAATTATCTTGTCTGTATGTAGAAAGAATCTTACTGGGCCTTTGATAGGGATTGCATTAAGAGTATATACAAACTTGGAGAAAACAGACGTCTTTACAATGTTGAGTCTACCAGTCTGCTAATAGTCTGTATGTCCATCTATGTAGGTTTTCTTTTATTTTTTCAACAGCATTTATAATTTTCAGCACACAGATCTTGTACATATTTTGTTAAACTTATACTTAAGCATTTCATTTTCTTTGGCATAGATGCAAATAGTATTGTGACTTTCATTTCTGTTTCCATATGCTCATTGTGAATAAATAGACATGTGCTAGATTTTTGTGTTGATCTTTTATATCCTGTGATATTGCTGAATTTATTACTTCTAAGAATTTTTTGGTAGATTCTTTGGGATTTTCAACACAGGCAATTATGCCATCTGCAAATAGGAAGAGTTTTATGTTTTCTTTCCAGTCTATATGTCTTTTATTTCTTTTTCTTGCCTTGTTACACAAGCTGAACTTCCAGTACCATGTTGAATAACGTAGCAAGAGTGACCATTCTTGCTTTGTCCCTTGCCTTGGTAGGAAAGCAGACAGTCTTTACCATAAAGTGTCATGGTAGTTGTAGAGATTTGGTAGATGTCATTTATTTATTTATGTTTTGAGACAGATCTCACTCTGTTGCCTGAGCTAGAGGGCCGTGGCATTAGCCTAGCACACGGCAACCTCAAACTCCTGGGCTCAAGCGATCCTCCTGTGTCAGCCTCCTCAGTAGCTGGGACTACAGGCACATGCCACCATGCCGGCTAATTTTTTTTTTTTTTTTTTGCTATTTTTAGTGGTCTGGCTAACTTTTGTTTTCTATTTTTAGTAGAGATGGGGTCTTGCTCTTGCTCAGGCTGGTCTCAAACTCCTGAGCTCAAGCAATCCTCCTGCCTTAGCCTCCCAGAGTGCTAGGATTACAGGTGTGAGCCATCATGCCTGGCCAAATGATGTTATTTATCAGTTGAGGAAGTTTTGCTCCATTCCTAACTTGTTGAGAGATTTTTTAAAAACTCGTGAATGGATGTTGTATTTTAACAAATGCTTTTTTTATATTAATTGATACACTCATGCAATTTTTATTCTGTAGCCTATTAATATGATAAAATGTGTTGGTTCTTAGAATATTGAACAAATCTTGGATCTCTGAAATAAACCTCACTTGGTTATGGTATTTGCTTTTAAAAAATATATTGCTGAATTTTATTTGCTAATGTTTTAAGGATTTTTTTGAGTCTATGTTCATGAGTGACATTGGTCTGTAGTTTTGTGTATGTGTGAATATGTGCATGTGTTTGTACTGTAATGTGTATGTGTGCAATGCATACACAGCATGTATGGTGTGTGTATATACATGCTGTGTGTGTGGTATGTGTTGTGTGTGGGATGTACATGTGTGTGTCATGTGTATGCATGTGTGTGGGGTGTGAGTGTACATGTGTTGTGTGGTGTGTGGGGGGTGTGAACATGGTGTGTGCATGAATGTGTATTGTGTATGTGTGATGTGTGTGTTGTGTGTGCTCCAGGCCCAATGCCCCGAGCTCTGGACGGGGACTCCAGCTCCCTGCCTGCCCTGCCCTGTGATGAGGACCCACCTGCCTTGGCTGCTACCTCTGTTCCTGCTGGTGTGGCCGGGTGAGCCAATGGGCGTCCTTGCTGTGGGTGCCTGGGGACCCAGCTGCCCTCCAGAGAGCCTGGCCTGGCCTAGCTGGCCAAGCCTCTGCCGTGTTGGGGGAAGCCTGGGCATGGGGGACAGGGCTCGCCAGAGGCCCACAGCAGGTGCAGCCTGAGCTGGGAGGAGGATCCAGCCCTTGAACCCGGCTCCACTCCCAGCCCCCAAGCTACCTGCACCTCTCTATCTTCCTTACTCACCCAGAAGTGCCGTGGGATGTGCTGTTGCCTTTGCGTGGTCCTGAGGAGCATTTCCCCTGCTGGCCTGGGGGGCTTCCCCAGGGCTGCTGCAAGGCGGTGGGGGTCAGGAATTGCCTGGCAGCCTCAGAGCCTTGGTTTCCTAAATGGGGCACTGCACCAGTGATTCCCAGTGACCTCCCCAGACAGCAGTGCCGGGCTGTGAGTCTGAGCCACTTCCTCACATGGAGCTCGGGTGTCCACGTAGCAGAGGATGAGGTGCAGGGCTTGGCGAGCCAGTGCTTTCCAGAGTGCAGGGTCCACACCTGTGGGGTTGAGGTGTGGAGGCCAAGGCAGGGACCAGACAGGACTTGGTCTCTGACCACCAGCCGTGCCTCCCCCGGCCCAGGCACTGAGACGTCATGAGTGCTCCATGACAGGGAATTGTTTCCAGCCCACATCTTGCCAAAACAACACCCGCTATTGCCTGACCACCTGGAACAGTGAGAGCCTCCCCTTGGTAGGCAGGTAGGCAGGGTGGCACCAGGTGGGGCACACAGACCTGGCACCTGGGCCTCAGCGGGGGTTGGGGAGTGGTGGGAAGATCAGAGGGGGCTGGGGAGACCCCACCTCTAACCCAGGCTCTGACATTTGCCAGCAATGCCTCAAGCAGATGGCCCTCCTTCTCCTCCCTCCAAAATGGGAGCTACACTGTTGCCTCCATGCTAACAGTGGACAAGCTAATCTGAAGCTATCCTGCAGTGCTGGCACAGGGAACACCCAGTTTAAATTGTTACAATTACTGGATGGAGGGTGCAGACTGCTCAGAAAGGATGAAGGAGAAAAGTGGGGAGTGGCTAAGAGCCTAGACCCTGGTCACAGGCCGAGCCCTGACCCCACTTACCTCTTGCTGCACATCCCTGTAGGATGGGAGAACAATGAGGGAGAGTCAGGCAGGCCTGGGATTTCTGAGAGGGACAGAAGTGAATTTCACACGTCTCAATAAGTAGCCCTCTGTCCCGTGTTTTCCAAGTCCACCAGGCCAGCAAACAATTGTTGTGAAATCACGTGCTTACACCTGCCTTGGCTTCCGAGAGAGCCTTCGGGCTGTGTCCAGGGCCTGCTGCTGCAATGCGGATCTCAGCAACAGCACAGCAAGAGCAGCACCAGCACGGTGTCTGGGGTGCCTACCTCAGCAGATAGCGGCGGGGTCAGCCCCAGGTGCGCTCAAGAGCTGCAAAATTAGGAGTCTAGAGCCACGACCAATCAGGTACTGACCTGCTTTGTGACCTTAGGCACAGCGCTTCCTCTCTGTGGGCCCTGCCTCCAACCGGAAGGAATCCGTGAGAGAATGGACTGGCACACGGGCATCACAGATGTGGTGGACACATCTGCTCGCAGTCCTTGCTGCTGTCCAGGGTGCTGGATTCTGATCACTGCAGAGAGCTGGGCCACCTGGTGGCCTCCAGGGGCCAGCTCAGTTAGCCACAGCAATAAACCTGTTAATGATGCCAGGGGCCAAGGCAGGCACCTCTGAAAGCCCAGGCCATTGCGGTGGGGCCTTCATCTTTACCTACATTCCAAGCCTCAACCCTCCTGAGAACCTGGGGTCATGCTTCACCACTTCAGCTGAGGGGGAGCCCCCGAGGGGTGGACACTCACCTGCCACCTCTTTGCCCACACTCAATGGCCAAAGACCATTGGCCACTGGAAACCCTCTGTAGGCGCCCCCTGTATGGTGTGCAGGGGAAGGGCAACTGCCCACATGGGGACAGGTGCACCCCCAGAGTATGGGCTGGGGAACCTCCAGTTCATGTAGCTCCTGAAGAACTCCACCCCCAGGGGCTGGGCCCTGGGGATGCCCTCCTGGGTGGAAGCACCGACCCCCACCAGAATCTCAGCTCCTATGAACTCCACTCTGCTCTAGACTCCGAGGGCACCCTGGAGAAGGAAGACCAAGGGCCCGGCTTCAGCCAGCTGGGAGACTGGATTTCAGGGCTGAGGCACCGCCCCCGCCCCCCAACACCGACTGCCTGCAGGCCCAGGCTGATGGTCTTGGTCAGTTGTTAATCCTCATGATCTGTGTGTCCTACGATTGAAATGCCTCACTGGAGGCACTGCCTCCTAACTGAGTGTGCAGTTGGCTCTGTCCCCAGAGCTCTGACCCCCCTACAGCAACACTGCCTCCGGTTCTCTTCAGTGGGACCCCTTGGACAAGCAGTTGTGAACAGAGCAGGCTTCACTGAAATTTCTCTGGAGGGACATTGGGGAGCTTCACCATGTGTGAGATGTGCACTGCCTCCTCCTCCTGCCCCTCTCTCCACCTGCCATGCCTTCTCCTTCAGAAGGGTCGTGTGCATGGGGTCCTCTCACTTTCTGCAGCCCTGGGGCTGGCCGGGCCAGGCTGGGGTCACCTCTGACTCTAAGCATTGTCAGGGCCACCTTCCTAACAAAGCCAGGGCTCTTCCTCAGCCTTGGCACACGAGGAGGGCAATCGTGGGCTGGTGGCACTCCGCAGCAGGGAAGGCTGGCATCACCCACCACCTCAGCAGCCCTCAAGCGTGCGTGGGCTCTTGAGATTAAACGAGCCTGCAGTTGGCTCCAGGCTCCACCTCCTGCTGAGACCAAATACCTCTTCCCCCTGAGAGCCAGGTGGTTCTCAGTCACAAGGACCAGTCACCTGCGCACTTTGAGTGTCCGGCAGTGGCTGTGCATGGGAGTTGAGTGTGTGTGCAGCTGGGCACTGGGAACCAACTGTGACCACCAGCACAGCTGCTCCATCAGTGCCAGTTAGCGGGTGGAAGTGTCATTGACTTCGACCAGTGGAGCTGAGCTGGGCCGTGTGCAGGTATGGGGCTCTCCCACGTGCAGGGACCCTCTGAACTCGCCTCCCAGGGGCCAGAGCTCCTCTGGATGGGAGGTCATCAAAAGGGACTTCCGTGAAGTCCCAGCGCTCCCCCTGCCCAACCCACCTGAACCAGTCCCTAGCAGGGAGATGGAGGCCCACCTAGCCCAGGCATAGGCTCTGATGGCCAGAGCCCTCTGCCCTGCATCTGGATTGGTGCTTGGTAAGTGTCTCATTAGGCTGTGAGGTCCCCGAAGCCTGTGTCCCCAGCAGGCCAGCTCAGGGTAGGTGTGTTTGAGTGTGTGTGGGTGTGTTTGAGTGTGTGTGGGTGTGTGGGTTTGTGTGAGTGTGTGGGGGTGTGTTTGAGTGTGTATAGGTGTGTGTGGGTGTGTGTGAGTGTGTGTGGATGTGTATGAGTGTGTGCGGGTGTGTGTGTTGGTGTGTTTGAATGTGTGTGGATGTGTGTGTGGGTGTGTTTTTTTTGTGTGTGTGTGTTGGTGTGTTTGAATGTGTGTGGATGTGTGTGTGTGTGGGTGTGTGTGAGTGTGTGTGGGTGTATTTGACTGTGTGTGGGTGTGTGTGGGTGTGTTTGAGTGTGTGTGGGTGTGTGGGGGTGTGTGTGAGTGTGTGTCGGTGTTATCTGTGCAGAAAGTTAAGAATCTTTATGATCACCAGCCATATGACTCCAGTGTGGCAATTATAGAGAAGCAAATAAGGGGACAGTGGCTATTATTATTAATGTTTTTAGCTGGGCTTGTGCCTTTGCAGAGTTTTAGGCCTTTCCCACAGTTCTCACCTTGCACCCCTCTGTTGATTTGTAAAGGGCATTTTCACTATTACCTGTTATTATCTTTATTTGGGAATTAAGTGTGGTTTACGGAGATGCATGTGAGTTGCAGGTTGACAAGGGCTAGATTTATGGAGTTACTTTTAGGTATTGTAAGGGCCAGGGGAAAACTTCCCCTTCACCCCCTGAGGTTTGCTGAAAATCACAGACAAGAGGCAGGTTAATAGAAGAAGAGATTTATCTGATCATAGTTTTATGTGACTTGGGAGCCTTCAGAATGAAGACCCAAAATACAGGGGAAATCGTCCATTTTTACGCTTAGGTTCCACAAAGAATTGTCAGCCCTGTAGAAATAGGATTGGACAAAAAGAGTGCGATCTAATGCTAACAGACCAACTGGGACAGCCATTGAGGCCGTCTGGATTCTTCTGGGCCTCTCTGAGCAGCATTCCTTCCTTCTGGGGGTGGGGCAGGACCCTCTTTGGAATGCGGGTCTTATCACCTACAGTTGAACACCATAGGTCAGATAATTTCTTTATGACTGGTTTGCACACAGACAGATGGGGAGGGGTACAAAGTTAGAGGAATATTTTTAGGTTTTGTGTCTGGCTTTGGGGAAAAAAGGTCCTGGTTTCTATGGCCGGCCTTGAGGAAGAGGGATTCCCGTTCCTGTGGACAGCCTGGGGCTGGGGGGAACTGAGGGACAGGAGGGCAGGAGAATGTCCGAGAAAAACTTTGGCTTCTGAGGCCTTCATTTTAGGGTATTGCTTTCTGAGGCACAGCAGTGTCAACTTGACTGGATTAAGGATGTGAAAAGAAAATGGCAGCCTCAGGCACCATGAAGAGCAGGCCCCACAGGTCATTCATTAAGGAAATTCTTCACTGATCTCCCATAAGCAAGGACATGCATATTGTACCTTTGTCTGGCACAAAGACAATCTGGCTCATCTCAGTAATTGGCTTTCTGTGCAGTGAGCAACATTGAACCCCACTTGTGGGTTCGTTAACAATTTGGGGGCTTGTCCTGGATTTGTTGCTCCTGGCTTGGTGGCCGTGGAGCAGGGATAGACTTTAAAGCCTCCCTAGCAGCTGCCCGGCTGAGTCTCTGCAGGAGGTTGGCTTTGGTTTGTCCCACTGACTTCACTGTCACCAGCCCCTAAAGCATCCCTGACTGTCGGGGAAGAATGGACATTTGACCCTTGGATTTTCGCATTCACGTCCTGACAGGTGAGTGCTGTTTGAAGGGACCACACAGCAGAGCAACTTCTCTCTCCATTTAGGAAGTTTCTCTGGGATTCCCATTTGGGCTGGAGGCCTCAACCATCTGGGTGAGCAGGACCTCTGGCTGTTTGCATTTGGCACTCCTTAGGCCTATTTGTTGGAACTGCAGTGCCTTTGGTGTGTGCGTGACTATGGGAAATAAGAATTTGATCGCTGAATGTAAAAGTAACTCTTTTGACTGCATTCTTCAAAACTAGTGTGCACATTGGAAATCCTCGGTCTCTGCCATTTGGGCTTTTATGTCATTTGGACCTAGGTCGTTTGCAGTACCGGTTGGTTTGAGATAAGATACAGCCCCATGTGGCTGGACTCAACTTACAGAGAACTATTCAGACACTAGTCCAAAGCTGCCCTGTATGCTTGAAAAATAACCCAAAGCCTCCCAGAGCCTGCAGCCAGCCCTAAAGGAAGGAATACAATGCAGAGGGAGTTTCCCAGGAGAAGACTGGCAGGTAGACTTTACCATGATGCCGCGAGTCCCTGGAAATTTTCGGTATTTGCTGGTCTTTGTTGACACTTTTCCAGGACAGGTTAAAGCTTACCCCACCAGGACTCAATGGGCATCGAAAGTCACTAAGGCCCTTTAAAAAATTATTCCTAGGTTTGGAATTCCATCAACTCTCCAAAGTAATAATGGAGAAGACTTTGTTGCCAAGATCACCCAAGAAATATCCAGGATTTTAGAAATTGTTTGGAAACTGCACTCATCACAGAGACCCCAGTCTTGGGGAAAAACTTGATAAATGAATAAAACTTTAAAACACTCTCTCCAAAATTTGTCAAGAGACCAATTTAACTTGGGACAAAGTGTTGTCCCTGCCCTGCTGAGAATTTGGGTGTCCCCTAGAAGAAAGCTGGCCCTTAGCCCCTTTGACATTTTATACAGGAGACCATTCCTAAGAGCTCCCAGCCGGGACTCACCCAGCGACTGTCTGCCCCCAGAGATGAGGGCTCATATGTAAAACAGCTCGGTAATAAGCTAACTATGATTTCTGAGTTTGCTCCCAACAGGCTGCAGTTTCCAATGGACGTGCCCCTTCACCCCATAAAGCCAGGAGACAAGGCGTTACTAACAACCTGGTGAAACCAGCATCCTGAGGACCGACTACAGCCACAGTGGATCGGCCCATTTGAGGTGCTCCTGACAACTCACTGTCAGTCAGACTCGCAGGAGTTGAACCATGGATTCATCACCCTCGGATAAAAGAGGCAGCCCTGCCAGAGACCCCATGCCTCTAGGATTCATCACCTTCTGAGTGACTGGAGGAGCAGTGGGCTTGTGAGCCCTTAGGGGACCTAAAGTTACTCTTCCGCAAAAGAGATAAGTAACATGAAGTTATATAACCTATGCATCTCACTTGTTCCTTGGGAATTTTTGTTTGCCTGGCGAGACAACTCTTCAGGTAGGATTTCTCAAACTGTCGCCTCCTCGGCTAACCTGTCTTGCTGCTGCATTGTCATCCTAAACCTCGTTCAGTGCAAGACCATTCTGATCCTATAGTGGTCCCTGTATACAATTTCACTAACGTACCCTCCTGTACGTTGAACTTACGGAAGCCTGTCTCTTGGATCACCTACAGGGTACAGTTAATAACTCCATGTCAGGCCCCATGTTTCTTTCTTACCCAACCCCTTATCAGACATTATATACAAGGTGACAGTAGGGACCCATACTCTCACAAGTGTACTTTCTACTGGGCAATTGGTCTCTCTCCGTTGACTCTATTGTAAAAACTCGACTGTTACAGTCTTTTCAGCACCCTCTTTAAATTATCTTATTAAGAAATGCTTTAACCCCTCAGATAAGGACGGTGGGACCACTATCTCTGCCATAGTACGCCAGCAGAAATGTACCCCAAGGCTTAGGGAGACCAGCAGCAGCCTGTCAGCTCCTGGAGGGACAGGATCAACTCCCTAATACAGACCCTTGGTTTAAAAATATAACCCTAATGTTACCTAAAACGTTTCTAGAAACCTTCAAACTGGAGTAGGTACTGTTTGTGCACCCCTTGGATATATTTTTTTCTGTGGAGACAGGAAAGGACCTCCTTGGGCTTGTGATTGCTTAGACAGCTGGTCAGTGAGGGGCACGTGTTTATTAGGACTCCTCATGCCTCCCTCCTCAGTCCACAGCAGATCTGAAGTCGTTCATTGGACCAGCTCCCTAACATTGTTCTCATGAATAACTAGGGGAATTTTAGAGGGAGATTCTATCTGGGGAGCCGCAAAGCAGTACTTCCCAGGGGGAACCCAGATGGAGATGAGTACTTCTTTGGGTACACCCTGCTACCCTGGTGGGGAGTGGCAGCTCATCAACATGTGCTCTGCAACCTACCCATAACCCTGGCGTGCAGAGTGGACCCCATGAGCCCCTGGCCCACTGTGACATCCCAGACAAACAGGACAGTAAAGGCACAAGGAGTGGGGTTTACAACCCAGGGGATGGCAGAACCACAGGGCACAGGAGCCCGGAAGAAAGGTGCAGTCACCAGAGATGCAGCTGGCAGAAAGCCTTTCCTCCCCAGCCAGAGTGGGAGCCAGGCAGTCCCAGGGGCCATAGCCCTTGCTGGGTTCTTGGAAAGCAGGGGGACAGCTGAGGCCACACTTGCTGGGGGGCCTGGGCCTCATCTGCTGGGTCCAGATCTTGAGTTCATGCCCCTTTCAGGGTAGGGAGGGGGCCTTGGCCAGGGGACACAATGGCAGAGCAGGCATAGAGTTACCCCTCTGTCTTTCCCCTTGTGGCTCTACGGATGCCAGCAGGGGCAAGCTTGGAAGAGGAGCATCACGTCCCCAGCTCTGCTCTGAGGTTTTTCATTTCCAGAGCTCTGTGTCTGTGAGCTCAGGCACCCTCTCGGCTGTGAGGGAGAAGGCAGGTGGCTTCTCTGTAGACACAGCCTATGGCTTCAGGTCCCATTTCTTCACCTCTCCCAGCAGAAGGCAGATGGGCACGCCCAAAGTGCTGAGTACACACAGCAGAAAGGACAGGTCTTCTCCGAGCCTGTGGTGCTCAGCTCAGAGCCTGGCTTGGAGGGTTGTGCGATCCTGTGGGCAGACGGGGCCCGGGGAAGCCTCTGGAGGCTGCAATGCCCTGCGGGCAGCACCACCTTGCTGGTTCTGCTGCAGAGGCCAGGCTGGCACGTGGGCTGGGGCTGGCACTCCTGACACCTGGACTCTGGCAGGTCTCCGAGGTTACAAACAGAAAACAGTTAAGGCTCTGACGCTGAAGCCACTCATTTATTCATTCACTCCACAAATACTTCTTGCACCTCCTACATGCTGGGCGCTGTGCTGGGTATTGGCCACAGTGGTCTTGGCCGGGTTCAGGAGGGCCAGTGTCTCTTCCAGGAAAGGGCCACAGCCTGGGGGGCACAGGGGGCTAAGAGTGCAGCAGCAGGGAAGGGCCCCCACCTGGGGAGTGTGTTTCCCACAGCCCAGCCGCTGAGCAGACCTCTGGATGACCTGGCACACCTGCCATGCCCTCCCAGCGTGAAGCCCTGGGCCACTGCCCACTCACTCTCATCATCTTTGCCACAGGGGCCCCGGCACAGCCATGCTGGGTGGCACTCGTGCAGATCTCATGGATGATGCCAACAGGTGCCGCCTGCGCCCATGCCCATGCCCGGTTCCCAGAGTGGCGGCTGCACATCTGTGGCTGAGTTTGCTCTTGGTCTGGATTCCATTTCCTCCCAGCAAGGTGTGCCAGCAATGCCAGGAAGATGAGTGTCCCCAGAGTCACTGAGTCCCCAACAGTGACAGTGGCGTTGGAGAGCACCTGCCCCACCTCCTTGCCCAGGTGGGGTGGTTCTGAGGTGAGGGCTCTGCAGGGCCTGCGGTGCCTGGGGGATGGAGCCCATGGCCTGCAGGGGTGGATGGCACTGTGGTGCCTTCCCTGCTCCGTCTCCCTGGAGATGTCCATCCACCTCCTGAATAAACCATTTGTTCTCTAACCTGCATCTCGGGGGGAATCCAAGCCCAGTACCCACAGTATCGGGCAGATAGTTGACCAACAAGCAGCAGCTATGGCAATGACCATGATGACTATTGTTCCAGAATTATGGGGGCTCTCTGGGAGGGTGCAGATCGGACATCTCTCCTCCTGTGGCACAGGATCCGGGAACTATGGTTTGGTTTTGACAAACAAAAGACATTGGCTCTACCGCTCTCTACTTGGCCCAAGTTTCAGATGCTGGACACATTCTTGTGGGAGAACTCATGACTCCATGCACCTGTGCCAGCTGGCGGGTGAAATGCAAGTTCCTCCAGTGGAGATACTTACCTCCTGTCTTCTGGAATCTGGCAGAAAGAGCTTGAGGAAGGGTGGCCATGGCACCTGTCCCACTGGAACAGGAGTGTCCCCAGGACGGTGCTCCACTGACCCATGCTGAGGAGTCCTTCACTGCATGAACATCTTGCCCCAATCATTCAGTCTCCCCCACTGTTACTGGGTCCCCTGAAAGGTCAGAAGCACCTGAGCACACCCTCTTTATGGTTTATGGTGGACCTCGGTCCCTTCCCCATCAACACTGAAGCCCTCAGAGGTGAAGAGGAGTAGAGGAAAAGAGTGATTGTCAACAATAACCAGAGTTACAAGGTTTGATTTCAAAGAGAAGACCTTGTCACCAAATCCTCTACCACGAGATTTGGACTTGCTCTGAATGCAAGCTGAGGAGGCCCTGGGCTCAGAGCCAACTGCACTTGACCCCACCCTCTCCCGAGAAGTCAGACCAAGAGGTAATCAATGGAAAGAAGTTTAATGCAACAGGTTCCAACAGTCTGCAGTGAGTCCGAGCTCTAGGAGGCTCAGCCACGGCACTGCTTGTAGCTCATGGCAGGCCAAGGCCACCTATGGTGGCGGTGAATGCCAGAAAAGTGGCCAGCCTGGCACTGCCACGGCTCACCTCACTCGCTCTGCCAGTGTATTGTCTGAACACTGTATAGTCCATGGCTGGCCCCACTTCATTGCATAAGTTGCTTCTACGACACAGTACATACAAGAAGGGTGTAGGCCCTTCTAGTATAAACCACTTGGACCGAGCTTGGCTGGGTTCCTCAATTACTGGACACCATCTCGTGCACTGCTTTGAAATCATGAAGAAACGCGAAAATATTTCTAATAGGAAATAAAGACAGAGAGAGAAGAAGAAAATCACGTGAATCGAAGCTCCAACACAACGCTTTTCTGTCTGTGTCTGTCAAACCCTCACCCTTTGGGGGCCCCTTTCAGAGGGGCACACCCAGTGGGGGAGTCAGGAGCCAGCAGCAAGAGCGCCAGGCCTTTGTGTTTAAAGCTGCCCCAGTGAGGGGGCTGGCTTGTGTGTGATGTGGCTGTCAGGTGCCCCCAGCCCCGGCCTGTCCCTCTGCACTGGGAATGTGGGTCTGGGGATGGCTGTCTGGGAACCTACAAGCTCTTTCTGCCTCAACTTCTCAGACACAGACAGACACTTTGGAGCAAGGACTCTCCACCATCCTGGCCCCTGCCCAGGGCACCGAGCTGGCTTCTCAGTGGGCCAGGCTCAGCTCTGGGCTAGGGCTCATCTTATCACCTCACCTCGTCTCCTACTCCACTGTGCAAATCATTTTTCCATATTATGTTATAACGTCCATGTTGGCTGACCTGAGCCTTAGCCATCGCCTCAGCGTCCCGCAGACTTCCTGGAGCACAGAAGGCCTGGACAGCGAATCTGAATTCTCAACTCCTGAAGATGGCGCTGAGGGCACAATGTCCTGGGTGTTCAGATTCCCCTTGGGGAGGGTTTTGTGTGCCCACAAGTTCTCAGGAGAATTGCAACTGACAGAGCAGTGGTCTCCAAACTTTCTGAAGCATGCACCCTCCTTTGAGAACGTATTTTTACCCGTCCACCTAGTTTTGTGCCTCTCTTGTAAAGGCTCTCTAGACACTATTTTCAGTGGGGCATTTAACCTTATAAAAGCTTACCTTTTCATTTAAAAAGTGAATGAAACGAAACTTGGATTTTCTCTCTACCCCCCAGTATTTTATCGTTACCCACTGTTGAGGGTGCCACCCTACGCTGGCCAGACCCCCGCCAGCCCCCACCTCTCAGAGCTTTGCTCTTCCAGGTTGAAAGAAAAAGTCACGTTTTATTAGTTATTTTCTGTTGAAGAAAACTAGACAGACCCTGACTCCTGAAAGGATTCTATCCATCTGCCTGCGGGCCCCTCGCAACTTGAATGAAGGTACTCACTTATGGTAATGATACCACAAAACTTGTCAGCTTGATTACACTGCTGTACATTCTTGCAGCTGAAATCGTTCTCTTGCTCACAAACGTGGCAGCTCAGCGGGGCGTCTATGAGGAAGAAGGAAAGAAGGTAGAACCTCAGCCGCTCCCACCGTTCCCACCCGGTTTCGCCTGAGTTCTCTGTCTTTGCTCCTGGGGGTTCCCTCCTCCACCCACAAAGTATCTCTCACTCAGGCGCCTGCACCCACACACACAACCTGCACACATGCACGCACACCCCCAAACATGCACCTCTGCGCCCAGACACACAGTGACATCACGGAAGATGTGTTCTACGTAAGAGACCCCGGGATTCGGTGCCTGCTCCCAGGTGCCTCCTGACCCCCTTCCTGACCCACCATAAGTGGTACCATAAGTGAGTACCTTGTCCGCAGGCCCTGCACCCCGGGAAGTAGGCTCTCTTGGGTCGGGGTCAGACTAGCTCTGGGGGAGAAGCTGCTCATCCCCGGCGCTCTTCCGGTTGGTCCTCAGGCAGCACTGGAAGGCCCGAGGCCAGGCCAGCCTTCGCTTCCAGCCCGACCGCTCCGGGGAGGTGGAGCCGCTGAGGACAGCGGGGCTCTGGGCAACCCCCAATGGGAAGCCCCCGCGAGGCGCCCAGGTGCTGCGGGCCCCCCGCGCTCTGTGCCCCGGGACGCCTGAGCGCGCCCCGCCGCGCTCCGCCCCGGGAACCCGGTTATCCCTGGCCCAGGGTGCAGGGACTAACCTCGCCTGGCAGTCCCGTTGGTGTCAGCCTGCGCGTGCGGCAGGCCCACGACCAGGAGGAGCAAGGCTAGCAGGGCCATCTCTTCAGTGGGCGCCAGACCCTGGGCTGGAGGACGCACTCACGTCAGCGCCGCGGCTCAGGGGCTGCGGTCCCCCACCCCGGGCGCCTCACCCTTCAGCCTGGGACCCCGTCACCCCTCACCCGGCGGCCTCTCATCCCCTACCCCGGGCCACCACCCCCCGCGCACCCCAGGACCCCTGACCCCACAATGCCTATCCCGGGTGCCCCCAACTGCGGGCCCCCTCACCCTTCACCCCGGGACCCCTGACCGCCTAGTCCCCACGCGGGCCCACCCCACACCCCAGGTTCCCCTCAACGCCCCCGACTCCTGGCCCCCAGCCCCCACTCTGGGCCTCCCCACGCCGGTCCCCCCCTCACCCTACAGCCCCTGTCTATCTCGGGCCCCCCGCCCTGCGGCGCCCACCGGCCTCAGCAGAGATCCCAACGTCCCAGGGCCCGTCCCGGCTCCCCACACTGCCACCTCCTGGGCGCTACCCCAGCTCCTTCTGGAACCTTCCCGGGCTTCCCCGCCCCGCCCCGTGGGGCCTGTCTCCCTGCGGCCCGGCAGGGGGCGGCCGAGGACTGGGGCCGCCGGTCCGTTCCCAGCCAGCCTGCTCCTCCCGGACTTGCTCCCTGCCCGCAGGACGCGCCTGCCTGCCGGGGCCTCTGCCGCTACAGCGGCCCCCGACCGCCCCCCGCGCCCCCTCAGCCGCCCACGCCCGGGCAGGGGTCGGTCCGCTGGGTTCCGGGTGCGGGTGCGGGCGCGGCCGAGAGCGCGGGGAGGGCGCCTCGTGACGGGCCCGCCGTCCCCACTGCTCAGCGGGCTCTCCCGGATTGTGACAATCCCATCTGGATGTACATTCCGATTTTCCCTTTTCTGTGACACCAGAGGACTTTCCGCATGCACCGTCCTCCACCTTGCGTTCTCCCCACCGCCCTCTGTGGAGATGGTCCCTGTTAACACCTGCAGAGCTTTCACATTCATTTCTCATTTCTTTAAGGCTTGCATTGTGTTCCGTGGCCTGGATGTACGATCCTGTGTTTTAATGTTCTCCTTTAATGAACGTTTGTGTTGTTCACAGTGTTTTTATATTTCACATGTCAAAAGAAAAATAAAATAAAATATAGGGATGAATCTTAAAAGTTTTTGAGGGGGAAGCAGAATTGCAATCTGGGGCACAGGTACAGAACAGGGTAGTCTTCAGAGTGTCCAAAGAACAAAGAGAAGGCTGGGGGTTTTAGTAGAGAAATGTTTGTTACATGTTGATTCAAACAAGGCTCATGGGCACTTTGCAGGGTCCCGGAGCTGGTAAGCTCAGCTTGGTGAGTGACAGCGGTGGGCAAAACTGGTCTTAGGGTTTCAGCAGCCGGGTTGCAAATAATTCTTGGAGTGCGTGCTCTGTGCCTGAGTGTTTTTCCCCATCCCTCCACTCTGATTTAATTGGGTGTGACAAGAATAATCAGGTTTGGGAAATCAACTTTCACATACACAACACTGCAATTGTCCCTAATGTCATCCCTCACACATGCAGCTCTGCCAGAAGGGCAACTTGCCAGAACTGAGATTGAAAGTCAGAGGTTACATGTATTTGCAGCCCAGTGGCTCTGTCTCCCTTGGACAATTTTGTCCTCTCCTAATTGAGAAGTGAGTGCCTGTTTTCATGGCACTGTCGAAGAGAATGTATTCATATTCATCCTTTGGATTTTCACTAGTCTGATAGATGAAAATCATATCCTGGTAGATTTTAAACT
Source organism: Lemur catta (assembly GCF_020740605.2). Lineage (NCBI taxonomy): Eukaryota > Metazoa > Chordata > Mammalia > Primates > Lemuridae > Lemur > Lemur catta. The sequence continues at coordinate 24,030,014 of NC_059136.1, forward strand.
TGCATTCTTTAATTACGAGTGAGGTTGAGCAAGTTTTCATATTTCTAGTGGATATCTGTATTCCTTTCTCTGTGATCTCTCTACCGATGTCTATTGTCCGTTTTCTTGGTAATCTCTTTATGTATGATGAGATTAGTCTTTGTCAGCGATAAAATTTCCAAAAAAGCCTTTTTCCCATTTAATATCAGACTTGGTATTTTTGCCAAGTAAGTGTTTGTTTTTAACGATGTGTCTTAGTCTGTTTGGGCTGCTATAACAAAATACCTGTGACTGGATCATTTACAAACAACAGAAATGTATTTCTCACAGTTATGGAGCCTGGAAGTGCGAGATGAAGGTGCTGGCAGGCTTGTTGTCTAGTGAGGGCCTATTCCTCATAGACAGAACCCCCAGGTGTCCTCACGTGGTGGAAGGGACAGAAGAACCCAAATCACTCCCTCAAGCCCTTTATAAGGGCACTAATCCAGGATCTACTTGGAGCTTGTCCTGCAAAGTTATATTTTTTTCCCCCGGTGCCTAGTCAGTTACATCAACACCATTTATTGTAACGTTCATCCTACCTCCTGTTGATTTGAGATGTCTCCGTCATATGCATCTGGTCTCTTTGTGGATTGTTGGTGTTCTTTCCGTTGTTTTGTCTGTCAATTCATGGACTAACACCATTGTTTCAATGACCAGGTCTGCAGAGCATACTTTTTAATGTGTGGTGGGCCCTCACCCTGCTTTTCAGAATTTACTTCTGCTTCATTCTTTTTCAGTTTGTCCGGTTAGGAAGTAGAAAGCCACGAGAGAACATCTCTCCCACCCTAACAGCAACAAGGACAAGAGAAAGCTGGATAACCTACAAATGCATAACCTCTCAGCCCACCAGGAAGCTGAGGGTGCAAGGCAGCCCGGTGAACAGAACTCCAGAGTGGCCCGTGCTTTGGTTGAGAGATGTGGCCCTGAGCTATTGCCCTGGGCAGACCAGAGGAGCAGGCAATGAGTGCTGTAAAAGTGGATTTGAGGAGACCTCACAAGCTAACAGTATAACAAGCTCTCAGAGATCAGATGTAGATGAGCACGAAAGTGTAGAAACCTTGGGAGCCCCGGACACAAGGAGAATCGAAACCTCCCGTGGAGCTCTCTAAGCAGGTGTCCAGCGGGGGCTCACAAGAAAGCTCGGGGATGGGGAGGCCAACAGGGAGGTGGTGTGTGAGGACGATACCCCCAAGGAAATCAGCAGTTTACAAATGGATAATTTCATTTTAAGAGGGGATGAGACGATGTTGAAAACGAAGCCTGCAGCAACAGACCCTCCACATCAATCTGCGAGGAAAAAATGAATGTTGCTTGTGCCCTTCACTGCAGGGTGAGGCAGTGAAGGAAACCCCCATTTAAGGCCTGGCACTGCCTTTCAAGCTTCCCTTCAAAAGATGCTCCCTCCATATCTACTTTGGGGCAGGCACCTGCCCTGGAGAGGATAACAGGGTTCCTGATGCCCTGGGAATGGGCCCCTGGGAATGCTAATGCAGGTGACTAGTCTCTGCTTATTATTTGTGTGTTTCTGTCAGTGTCTCCTCACACCTTCAGGTGGTTGCTGCGCCATTTTGTGCATAGATATTCATAACTGTCACAGCTTCATTGTGAATTGTGGTTTTCAGCAATAGAAGTGTTCTTTAGTCCACGTTTGGTCTTTAATATCAGGTACTTCTTTTTACATCCTTTTATTTCAGTCTTCGTGAATCACTGTGTTTTAGGTATGTCTCTTGTTCACATTATGTAGTGTGTTCTTGCTGATGAACTCAATGGAAATCTTTTTCTTTAGTAGCCAAGCCATTCACACTTATCGGTATGATTGTGTTTGGCTTCCTTTCTCTCCTGGACGCTTTCGGTATTGTGATTACTCTGCGTGTCGTGGTCCGTTTGCACTGCTGTAAAGGCACGCCTGAGCTGGGTACTCTATCTATAAAGGCAAGAGGTTTATTGGCTCTTGGATCTCAGGGCTGCACAAGAAGCAGGGCAGCGGCACATGCTTGCGGGGAGGGCTTCCGGGGACTCGCGCTCCTGGCGGAAGGTGCAGAGGAGCTGGTGTGTGCAGAGACCACAGGGAAAGAGAGAAGCCAGAGAGGAGGAGGTTTCAGGGGCTGACTGCGGAGGTAACCCGGGTCAGTTCCTGACAGGAGGGCCTCCCTGGGACCCCAGGAGAGGGGGCTGAGGGACAGGGTGGGGCTAAGATCCCCAGCGGAGCCCTCAGAGGCTGCAGGGTGTGGGTGGAACCGACAGGTGTCCTGAGGAGCAGAGGCTTTCGGTTCCTCCTGCCGCCAGGGCCCTGGGCTTCTAGAACATTCCCCAGCACTCCTGAGAGGCGCGCGGATCCAGCCAGGGCAGCGGGGATTTCCGTGAGAGGCGTTTTCCCCTCCGAGTCCGCGAAGGGCCCCTGGCAGTTTGGAGAGCGGGTGAGGGGAGGGCGCTTTGTGCCGGGCGGGGTGGGGTAGAGCGCCTCTGCGGAAGGTTCCAGAAAGGGGCCGGGTCGCGGCCAGGGCCGGCTCAGAAGCTCTAGGCGTGGGCGCCAGGGCGGACTGGTCCCGGGCCCAGGTCAGGGTCTGGGCGGGGTCCCCCGGGGCGGGCCTGGGGTTTGCCTCCTCCCGCACCAGCGCCTCGGGCGGGGGCCGGGTCCCCCCACGGCCCTTGGAACGCCGCTGCCCCGGGGTCCCAGGCGAGCCCCACGGCCGCCTAGTCCAAACCGGCTTTGCCCTCCAAGCCTGGGGTCTCAGCGGCCCCCCTAACCCTTTCCACCTTCTGCTCTTTATTTTTCTTTTCGGGCTATTTGCGTAGGGCGTAATTGGCTGTCCTTTTCTTACTGTTGGGAAATACAAAACTAGACATTGGCTTCCAACCGTTCTTCCTTTTCTCATTCATGGACGCTTTCAGGGCTCTACTTTTCTCTCCGGGTCGCCACTAATGTGGGGTTTGCATTTGTCGTTTCTAGTTGTCACTTTGTCCAAAATGTTTGTTTATTTCTGCTGGGAATGATTTGGGGGCTCATTAATTATTTGGAAGCGTTCTTAATTTTCAAACGTGAGGATTTTCTAGTTATCTTTCTGTGAGTGACTTTTTGCTTAGTGCCACTATAGTCAGAAAATGTCCTGTGAGTTTCAGAAATTACTTTTGGTTCTGAAATATCCATCTCTCCTCATCTCTTGCAATACTTTCCCCCTACAAGTCTGCACTCCCTGACACTACCGTAATGTAACCCTTTCCACCTTTCAAAGCCTCCCCTGCTTTGGGCCATTGTGGTATGTTTTATTTCCAAATATGTTATCAACTCAGCAGTTCTTGTAGTGGGTCTGGTCTGCTGGTAACAACATATCCCAGCTGTTGTCTGAAGTCATCTTCATTTGTGAAGAATATTTTCACATCAGCACACTAGAGTGCTTGGTATTGCTTCCTCCTTGAGCATTTTGAAGCTATTGTTCTCCACTATTGAAGCTATTGTTCTCTTGGGTTTTTTGTTTTTCATAGTTTCTCTTGAAAGATGGCCACCACTTGGACTGTTGCTATTTAAAATATTGTCTTTTTTCCACTCTGCTGCTTTTAAGATTTTTCACTTTTTTCCGATAGTGCAACTGTGATGTGTCTAAGATTGGTTTTCCTTGCATTATTCTGCCTTGGAACTGCTGAACATTTAAGTTTTGGGGTTGATACCTTTCATTCATATTGGAAAGTTTCTATCCCGGTAAGTCTTCCAGTGTTTCCTCTCTTCATTTCTCTGTCCTGTCCTTGTGGGACTCCAGTTACACGTGTGCTACACATTGGACTGCCTTCTGTTGATTCATCTTCTGTCCCTGGTTCTTTCATTCTCTTCTATTTCTTCTTCTGGGTATCAGTTTGTATATATTTTATAGACCTATCTTCTTAGTTTTTAATTTCCTTTTTTACTGAGTCTAGTTGGCTGTTAATGCCATCCAAGTGAATTTTTAAATCTCTAATATTTTGTTTTTCTGTTCTAGAATGTTCGTTTGATTCTTTTTATAGATTTCATTTCTCTATTGGTAGTTTTCATCTTTTTAAAATTGATTTTATCTTTTCTCTTTAATATTTTCATTATAATCATTTTACAGCATGCATGTACTAACACCAACATTTTAGTGGACTGTGGTTTACTTCTGTTTCTGTTTTATTGATTAGCATTCTTTGATATTATGACATATGTATTTGGTTGTTTTCCGCAGTTCCTGGCACAGAGCTCCTAAAAGATTTGTAATTTCCTGAGTGATGGGGGTGATAGGAGCATTTTTGGGGTCATAATATTTGGTCTTAATACAGTTGGCCCTCTGTATCTGCAGCTTCTGCATTCAAGGATTCAACCAATGGCAGAGTGAAAATACTTGAAAAAAGTGAAAAATAATAATATGGTAAAAAAATTAAACTAATAGTATAACAACTGTGTACGTAGCATTTAATTGTATTAGGTATAAATAATCTAGAGATGATTTAAAGTATACAGAGGGATGTGCATAGATTATATGCAAATACTGTGCCATTTTCTATAAGGGACAAGAGGATCCTTGGATTTTGGATTCGTGTGGAGGGGGGTTTCCTGGAATCAATCCCCCTCAGATACTGAGGGAGGACTGTGTCTGCTTCCTGAGACAAGAGCCCGGGACCCCTGGGATCTCAGGAGTGGAAGAGTGTCTTTTGCAGGCTAATGAGATAACTGTGGCTGATCATTAGAAAGACGAGGCAGCAGCCTCGCTCCCCAGCCTCTAGGGACCATAGTGGGGCTCAAGATCGAGGCAGTCACCAATGGCCAGTGATTTAATCAATCATACCTGCACAGTGAAATTTCCATAAAAACCCATAAACCGTGGGGTTCAGAGAGCTTTCTAATTGGTGAACACATGGAGATGCCGGGAGAGTGGTGCCAAGAGATGGTGTGGAGCCTTGAAGCCCTCTGTCCGTAGCCTGCCCTATGCATCTCTTCCATTTCTCTGTTTCTGAGTTGCATGCTTTACAGTACACTGATAGCAGTAAGTAAACTCTTTGCCTGTGTTCTGTGAGCTGTTGTAGCAAATTCAGAGGAGGAGATCTTGGGAACCCCTGATTTATAGCTGGTCAGTCAGAAGTGCAGGTGGCCCAACTGTGGATTGGTATCTGAAGTGAGAGCAGTCTGTGGCACTGAGCCGTTGACTTGGAAGTTCTGCCCAAACCCCACGTGGTGTCAGATTGTGTTGAATTGTTGGATCCCCGCTTGGTGTCCAGAGAGTTGGGGAACTGGTTTGTGTGGAAAAACCCACACATATGGTGTCAGAAGTATGGTGTTAGAGAGATCATTCATAGTATAGTCCCCTGTTGCTACATCTTATAATCCTGGGCTTTTTTGTTTCATCTTTTAAAACAAATCAATTTAGTTACCTTTATCTTTCTCTTTACTATTCTCAGTATAATTTTTTAAAGCACTTTTATACTATTGTCAAAATCTGAGTGAACTGTGGGTTTATTTCCATTGCTGTTTCATTGATTAGAAGTGACCTATTCCTAACTCTTACATGTCCCATGGCATTGTGTATAAAATAGCTGTAACGCTTGTAGGTGGCTGTATGTGACAACCCAAAAGAAGTGATAGAGGCGGCGACTATCTCCATCAGTGGAGATTTATTAAGCCAAAGGTTGAGGATGCACCCGGGAAAACACAAACCACAGACAATTCTGACTGTTTTTCTGAAGTGGGATTCAGGAGCTCGGTTTTCAAAGGGGATAGGGCATACAAACGGGAAAAAGAGAAGGGGTGGGCTGGGAGACGGATGCTTACCTTACGTTCTTGTGAGGCCCAGGAAATCTGCATTGTACATGAGATAAAGCAAATGTTAGAGGCAAAACGGGAGTGAAGGAAGCATCAATTATGCCGATGTCTCTGGGTAGGTGGAAGAATGATTGATCTTGTCTTGTCTCTGCTCTGTACCTGGGAAGATAAACTTGTAATCACATTATTAGTGTGGAATTGAACAGACGTTAGTTTTAGGAGCTGGACTTAGCCTGCAGATGCAAAGTTACAACTTGCATGTCCTTGTTGGTGGGAGGCCAGCGAGGAATTTCCTTATGAATGATCTTTGGGGCAAGCCTTGCAGACGCCTGAGGCCTTTTCCCTTCCCCTGGGGCTCTGGCTGATGGGTGGTGTTAGGAACAGTCTTCAAGTGCAAGGGGGTGCCCTGTGACGGGGCCTCCAGGTTCGACCTTCCCTTTTGCATAAGGAGTTGAGGGTGGTCCTGAGATTTTGTTTTCCTTTACATATGTTACTTCTGTGGATGTCTGCCCTCTCCTCTCTCAGGGAGACTGTGGGAAGGCCTAGTCCATTGGCCTGCTCAGGAACGGAGCCTGGCGGGGACGGTTGCAGCTTTAACCAGACCCAGGTCACCTCTGGAGCTCCTGTCCCTAATCCTAACTGAAGCAGATGTGAGCTATGCTCTTTTGCTTCAGTCCAGCCAGCTACCACTTGTGCAGAGGTTTGAGGAGGAGGCCTGCCTTGCTTTTGGTTTAGTTCATGCGATTTTGTCTCCCAGTTGTGTGCGACCAGGGAGAGTTGGCTTGACCCAAGCGTTTCCTGAAGCGTGTGGCTTGTCTCTGAATCCTGAGCACCGACAGTTTTGCCTTTCTAGGCTTTGACTTTCTCTCTTGGACTTCACCCCACACACCTGTTCCACCTGGGCCACTGGCTGGTGGCAGAGACCAGTGGTGTGATTGTGGTGGGCTTCCTCCAGAGCACTTTGTCTCCTAGGATCTGCCACACCACAGGGATTTTACTTGGCCTTCTCTGGCCTCCCAGGCTTCCTCCCACCACAGCCCTCGGAGGCTCTCGCATGGGAAAACCTGCTTGGTCTTTAGGGTTCCTGGAGATTTCAGACCACCTTTGCCCCCTGTGAGCCAAGACAGTACTCTGGTTTGTGTTCCCTACTGGAGTCCCTGTCTGTGGCCACCCTGGCTTTCAGCCGGTGCCCAAATTGACAAATCTATCAGCAATGACAACAGCTCACTCCGAAGGGCTCGCTCTCTTTGGCACCCTGGCGGGGAGGTGGCCGTTCCCAGGCCCGCAGTGCTGGTTCAGGACTCAGGTGCGAGGTGCCCTGGACCCTCCCATTGCCAGTAACTAACGGATGTCTCTGTGGGGTCCAGGTCCAAGGAAGACTTGATTCCAGGGGGGATTCTTTCCTAAGGACACTTCCTAAGCCAAATTGAAATTTGGCTTCTGGCATGTTCTGCACTTGCCCCCCTTCTCCACTCACTTCACCCCTCGTGTTTTGGAGTTGCTTGTAAGAGCAGGAAATACCTCAGTGGGCAATATTCAAGAATGTTTCATGAGTTGCTTTTGAGGTCCCAAGTCAACCAGTGGATACAGAGGACTATTTGGGGTGTGGGGACCCAGGGTGAGCTGCCATGTGAAGCAGCACAAGGACCTCCATGACTCGAGAGGTGACATGAGTTTGTCTAAGATGAAGGCACGAGCAAGGCGCGGTCCTTGTGTGTGGGTAAGACCTACCCAACCCCAGTCCCTGGCCGGAGGAGCTGCCTGCCCAGTGGGGGAGGCGTTCAGGTGGGCGGGGGAGAGAACAGGGCCGTAGATGCCAGCAGCAGGAAGCTGGTGCACAGAGGCGAGCCCTGGCTGGCGTGGCGTGCCATGGCATCTGGTCTTCCTCACCTTCAGGCCCAAGCCCTGCAGGAAATGATGCTTCCCTTTGCCTTACTTCTTGCCGTGGGGCTCCCATTGGTGGGAACAAACATCACCACTGCTGTTGAGCGTGCTGCTTGTAAGTATCAATCCCTCTCACTGTCTTGAAGGGGGTCAGAATCCACCGAGAGTTGCCAGGGATCTTTGGGAGGGTTGTCCTTGGGTCATCTCCACTGCCTTGGGTCTGCATTGTCAGTGTAATTGTGAGTGAGCACTGGTCTATTTGGGGAGTGTTCGTGAGCAAGTGGAGGGCTAGGAGACCGGAGGACTTCCCCAGATGAGTAGCTAACTGACCAGGAGACCTGAGGGGGCCTCTCGAGTGGCACTTCCCCATGAGGCCAGGCAGGTGTGGATGTGTTGAGGGAAATCCAGGAGGATGCTGGCTTTCCTGGGTGAGGTGGTTCTGGTCTGCAGAGCACAGGAGTCCCACCTCTGGCTCCTAGGGTGTTCCCTCATTCCCATCCCTGAGAACAGGAAGAGCTCCTGTGTGTACCTGCTTCTGTCATGGGAGCTGGTCTTGTCCAGAACCAGACAGCACAAAGGGCTGAGCTGTGAAGTGTAGGGAAGTCCTTGGAGGCCGCAGGGAGGGGCTGGCTGTTGTAGGGTGGAATGGGCTGACAATGGGTGGAGAAGGCTTGATGCCTGCTTTCTCCTCTCTCAGGGAAGTTTAATTTGCAATGCCACCACTGTACAGTCATGAACAACTTCAACTGTAAAGAGGTCAGGATGTGTCCATATGAAATTAGGCGCTGTATGACAATCTCCATTCGTAAGTACCTCTTTGTCATTTTGACCTCTGGTGGATTAGTCTCCTACCCAAGCAGTTTTAGGGGGCAGGGCTGGTCTGCTTTTGTCTGCACCCAGCCCTGTTACCCTTCCCTAGCATGTCTGTGTCCTGGGAGCATGCCCACAGGCGCTAGGCTAGGCCCCGTGCTTAGGCTGTGTGCATCATGCTCCCTGAGACGGGGCAGACAGTCCACACATCTGTGATGTCTCTGGGGGTAAGAGCACTGCTGGACTTCAAGGCCTCTGCCTCTTGTCTGTCCCAGATAATATGCATAGACACCCCAGTATGGCCTGGGTGATCCTTCAGTGCCCATTTGGTTTCTGGTCGTCTGTGGGGAAGCTTCCAGCTAGGCAGCTCCAAGCACTTGGCGCACCATGATTTCCTCAGGGCAATTCCTATCACATGCAGAAGGGAAGGCCAAGGATGCAGTCAGGGCAGAGCCTGAGTTTCCAAGATGCTCTTGCTTGTTATGCAGAGGCCTCCAGTGCTCTGAGAAAGGTGTCCCTCTCCCCAGGGCCCTCCCTGAGAAAGATGTATGGTGAGAGGCCCAGTGACAAGTCAAGCAACCAGGGAAGGTGCAGCCCCCAGACCCCTGCCATACCCAGTGTCTGGGGTTGTGTTTGTTGCTTCACATGTCATTCTGTGTTCTAAGCTCTGTGCAAAAACTTCCTCTGATTGCCCCTTCATTGTAGCAACTGCTGCTACCATGTGGGCATCTGCTGATTTGGAACATGGGTAGGAAGCTGAGAATCTGGGCTTTGTCCGTGCAGGGGGCCACCTCTGGGAAACTTCAGTGGGTTGTATGCTGTCATTTTGGGGTTACTGCTCCTGAATGAGGCAGGGAACTATTTTTCCAAGAATCTCCATCCCTGTGTGGCTCTGGGGTGTAGTTGGCAAAGAGAGGAACTAGATTGAGATGTGCAAGGTTGAGGGGAAGCACAGACCATTTCTTTGGAAGGTCAAGGTCTTTTACACCATGATGGACACCAGTGGACCCCAGCTTGTCCTCACTCTTTACCCTCCTTCACGTTCATCTCTTCTTCTCCATTCATGGGCCTTTTCACCAACATCAGTTCCTAGGCCCCAGTAGATACCTGGCCATTGGCCCACACAGATGACAGGTGCTCCCATGGAGCAGTTTGAACATCTCTGCAAGAGACCCCTTTGTATGTCCCTAACTGGGAGGACAGAGGTTCCTGGCTTTTGAATGGCATTTGATATGTTCCTAGAAACTAGGACTTTTCCACCCTGCCTCTGCTTCAAGTGCACCTGGTTCTGGGTCTGTTCCTTTTCAGCCTCCCCGACTCATATGCCTTTCTTGGCTCCTCCCATGGGCATGGAAAGTATAAGATCCACATTTCATAACTTGGGGGGCTCTGTTTTCATGGACGAACCCTGATGGATACTAGGACAAAGAATTTATGTGAGCCTTTGGCGGAGGTTTGGGAATGCTAGAATGCTTGGACATTTTCCCCTTTGGGATATTTGCTGAGTTCTGGGGCTGTGCAGGATGGTAAGCAAAAGACCTCTATGAAAACCTTTTGAATGTCAGCAACTGACAGCTCCCATCCACAACAAACATCAACTAGATGTTGTTGTAGGGATTGACACAGATCTGTGGAGCAGAAGAGAGAAGCAAGAAATAGCCCCACACGAATATGCCCAACTGACTTTTTTTTTTTTTTCTTTTTTTTTTTTGAGACAGAGTCTTACTCTGTTGCCCTAGCTGGAGTGCAGGGGCATCATCACAGCTCACTGCAACCTCACACTCCTGGGCTGAAGCGAGCCTCCTGCCTCAGCCTTCTGAGCAGCTGGGACTACAGGTGTGCAACACCATGCCCGGCTAACTTTTTTCTATTTTTAGTGGAGACAGGGTTTCGCTCTTGGTCAGCCTGGTCTGGAACTCTTGAGCTCAGGCAGTTCTCCTGCCTTGGCCTCCCACAGTGCTAGGATTTCACAAGCATGAGCCACTGCGCCCAGCACCCAACAAACTTTGGACAAAGGTGCAAACACCATCAATGGAGGAAGGCTCACTTCTTCATCATTCATACTGGGAAAGGAACCTGCACATCAAACCTTGCATAAAAATCAACTCAAAATGGATCATGGGCTTAAATGTGTATGGTCAAAGTCTAAAACTTGCAGGGAAAAAAACACATAAGAGGAAGTCTTCAGCATCTAGGGGGAAACAGAGTCTTGGACTTGGTACCAAAGCATGACCCATCAGAGCCATCTTGTGACATGGGGCTCAGCCCATTGAAAATCTTTTGTTCTGTGAGTGACCCTGTTAAGAGGATGGAAAGACAAAATACAACCTGGGAGAAAATATCTGTAAATCACACATCCAGCAAAGAACAACTATCTTGAACACATGAAGAAATCTCAAAGTTCAACAGTCAAATGCAACCAGTCTCATTAGAAAATAGGCAAAAGTCATAGAAAGACAGTTCACCAAAGTGGATTCACAGACGGCACATAAGCACGGGAATAAATTCTAGATATCTTTAGCCATTAGGGAAGTGCAAATGAAAACCTCAGTTAGATGGCCCTAACAGAATGACCAAAACAAATAACGGTGACGATACCAGATGCTGGCGAAAATGCAGACACCACAGCCTTCATAGACTGCTGATGGGACTGCAAAATGATGCACCCATTATAGCAAACAGTGCGGCAGTTTCCTTAAAAACTAAAAATCAACTACCATACATACCCAAAATTGCACTCCTAGGCTTTTTTCCCACAGAACTAAAATCTTGTGTTCACAAAAAATCATGTACGTGATGTTCATAGTGGCTTCGCTTGTTAACATCCCCAAACTGGAAACATTCTAGATATCCTTCAATGGGTAAAGGGTTCAGCAAACCCCAGAGTGTGTCCACACCATGGGTTGCTGCTCAGCACAAGATAGGAACCAACTGTTGATACACATAACTTGAATGAATCTTCAGGGGTTTCTATGGAGTGAAAAAAAGCAATCTCCAGAGGTTACATACCACATGGTTCCATTCATGTAACGTTATAGCAATGACAAAGTTATAAAAAGAAACACCAACTTAGCTTTACAGAGGAACAAGGAGAGGCGTTGAGGGGAAAAGAGTTGTAGCCATGTGGGGGATACTTGAGATTACACTGTTCTGTGTTCTAACTGTTTTCACTGCCAGTACTTTCCTTGTGGTAGGCACTATAATTTTGCAAGCTGTTATCCCTGGGAGCCACTGAGTAAAGTGTACACAGGATCTATCTATTATTTCTTGCAAGTGAATTTGCACATACAATTATCTAGAAATAAAATATTTAATGAAAAAGAAGTTAAGAAACAAGCACACCACTAACTACATTAACATTAAAATGGTTATAATTAGCAGCCTGGGACTTTCAGAGTAGAGAAAATAATAAATAGTATTTTCTCTTTACTAGAGTTATGCTTAAAATAAGGACACAGAAAGTTTAAAAATAAAATATGGAAAATGGTATACATAAGTAAACACTGTCTAAAGGAAACGTATACATGCACTCAGGCAAAGTAAACTTCCTGGCAAGAACACTACTTATGTGAAGAGCAATATTTTATGGAGATGAAGGGAACTACCAGGAAGATGTCTTAATCTAAATCTGTATGTACCAAATAATGTAGGATGAAAACATATACAAAAAAAAATGACTTAAAATGTAGGCAAATCCACAATGATATAGTTGTCATCAACACACCTCTCTTCATAGCTTCTGAATGCTATCACAAGGAGACAGAACCTACTATGGCTATAGTCCAGGGGTCGATTAACTCTTTCTGTAAGGGGCCAGATACTGAATGGTATTGGCTTTGTAAACCATCTGGTCTCTGTGGAAACTACCTAGCTTTGCCTTTGTATGGGTGGAGCCAGAAATGATAAGTAAACATTATTGTTGCAGTGTTCCAACAAAGGTTTATTTACAGACACAGTTGGTGGGCTGGCTTTGTCCCCTGGGCTCTTGTTTGCAACCTCTGCTCTAGAAGGTCTGAACTACACCATCAGCAAATGAAATACCCACATGTATACCATCAGAGGCAGGCAAATAGACATTCTTTACAAGAGTACGTATGACGTTTATGGTATTGGCATTTACAAAATTAATTACATGACATAACACAAACATCAGCAAAGTTCAAATGACTGGAATTAGTTTGAGTCAAATTTAGCTGGAAATCAATGTGAACTAGGAAAACCCAACCGGCCGGGCGCGGTGGCTCACACCTATAATCCTAGCCCTCTGGGAGGCCGAGGCGGGTGGATCGCCCGAGGTCAGGAGTTCGAGACCAGCCTGAGCGAGATCCCATCTCTACTAAAAATAGAAATAAATTATCTGGACAACTAAAAATATATATAGAAAAAATTAGCTGGGCATGGTGGCGCATGCCTGTAGTCCCAGCTATTCGGGAGGCTGAGGCAGTAGGATCACTTAAGCCCAGGAGTTTGACGTTGCTGTGAGCTAGGCTGACGCCAGGGCACTCACTCTAGCCCAGCCAACAAAGTGAGACTCTGTCTCAAAAAAAAAAAAAAAGAAAAGAAAAGAAAAGAAAACCCAACCTCGTGGAAATTAAGCAGAGTATTTCTAGATAAAACCAATCACACAAAAGAGAAGGGACCAGAGAAATAAGGAAATACTAAGGTCTGAATGATGATGAAGATATGACATGTCAAATGAGTGGAAAGTGGCTGAAGAAGAGATTCAGAGCAAAATCTCTACCAGCACAGTCAGATAGCAGAGGAACAAAGGCTGGAAACGTCTGAGCTTCCATTGAAGAAGCTGGAAAAAGAAAGAAAAATTTCCCCAGAGCAATGAGGAAGGAAATATAAAGAGGACTGAAGAAATCCTTGAAATAGAAAATAATATATATAAAATCAACAAAGCCAATAGGTGGTTCTTTGGAGAGATTCATAGTATTGGTGAAACCTAGTAAGAAAAATCAAAGATAGAAAAAGAAAATTCACGTTTCCAATATCAGAAACGAAACAGGAGGCATCATCAGACCTTCCAAAGAAAATAAGAGGCTATCATGAATAGCCCCTCTGTGATCACTTTGAGATTCTTGATGAAATGAACAAAAACTTTAATAACAGCCATATCTGACCCACAGTGAAATTGTAATGCTGATGTGTCCTGTTAATGAAATGCAATCCTTTATGAACCCCCCCCCCCACCAAGAAATCTCCTGGCCTGGATTGCTTCACTCGCAAATTCTTCAAAATATTTATGGGAGAAATAACACTGATCTTACACATGCTCTTTCAGATGGTAAACAAGGAGGAATTGCTTCCTAACACGTTTATGATGGCAGTTTCATCCTATTACCAAAACCCAGCAAAGACATTGCAAGAAACGGAAATTATAGACCATCTTCTCTTATGCCAATAGATGCAAAAATAAATACTAACAAAATATTAACCAGCAAAATCCTGGATTTACATAAGTACATCCAATGCCATGCAGTATCCTGGGTGAGATTCTGGAACAGGAATAGAACAGTAAGGAAAAACAGATGAAATCTGAATAACATATGAGTTGTGTTAATAAGAATTTATCAATATTTGTTCATTAGTTGTGACAAATGAACCATAGGGATATAAGTAATGTGAGACAAGGGAACTGGATATGAGGTGTGTAGGAACTCTGTCCTATCTTTGTAACTTTTCTGAAAATTTAAGACTATTTTAAAGTAAAAAGTCCATTTACACATGCATGTGTACACGTGGGCATGCACACACAGACACACACTCATACATCATGGCCACTACTTCTTGGATTCCATTTCAGAATAGCTGTGTGGTTTACAATTTGAAACCCACTAGTTTAATCCAGCGTATTAAGAGACAAAAGGAGAAACATAATTGTAGACGCTGAAATTTTTTGATAAAGTCCAATACGTTTTCCAAATTAAAAAAAAATCTCTGAGGGAAATGAAAGCAGAAAGGAAATTGCATATCATAGAAATGATGAGAATTAAATGAGAACGTATCAGAGATTTTCCCCTTGAGGTGAAAAATGAGATAAGATGACTCCCATCACCACCTCTGTTCCTAATGGAACTGGAGTTCTTAGTTCAGTAAGGCAAGAGGAAGAACTGAAACACTTGGAGACTGGAAAGAATTTAAATTGCTGCTGTTCACCAGAGATAAACTTTTCAGATAATGAGTAACTTTAGCAAGGACCCTGGATGTAAGATAAGTATTCAAAAATCAATTGTGTTTCCATACAGCAAGAAACAAATTGAAAATAAAATTTACAAAAAGTATCCTATTTTTCAAAGCACCACAAAATCAATGCCTAGGAAGAATGTAACTAGATTTGTGCAAGATTTCAACACCAAAACTGCAAAAACACTGTTGAAGACTTAAATACACGAAGAATACACCATGCTTATAGGTCATGAGACCCAGCAGAGTAAAGATGTCTGTTTACCTCAAATTAATGTATGAATTCAATAGAATTCCAGACTCTCTGAAGGGATGTGTGTGTGTGTGTGTGTGTCTGTGTGTGTGTGTTTGTGTGTTGACAACTTGATTCTGAATGCTTATTGAAATATGAAAGGCTAGGAATAGCCAAGGCAATCTTGAGGAAAAAGAGAAAAAGCTGGAGGACTTGTGCTCTGAACTATCAAGATTATTTATATAGTTTAATTGATTAAGATAGTTTGGTGTTGGATCCTGTGGTCAGGATCACAAAATAGAACCCTAGAAGAGAAAGAATTCAGAAAAAGCCACATAAATCCAGTTACTTGATTTCTGACAAAGTTGACCCTGCCGTGTAGTGGGGGCAGACACTTGTTTGCCTTACATAGTGGTGGATGTGTTAGATATTTATGCACAATACTTGTACTATACAAAAGAAGCAATTTAAGGTGGTTTGTAGATCTCAATGTAAATACGAAACAAAGTTTTTACAGGAAAATGTAGAATAATGTATTTGTGTCCTTTGGGAATTAAGAATTTTGAAAATGGAACAAACTAGTGCTAGGCACATAAGAATGAAATTGAGAAATTGGATTACGTTAAATTTCACAACTTCTGCTCCTAAGAAAATACCTATAAAACAGGAAAAAATGCAAGCCACCGATGTGGAGAAAGCATTTCAAAACATGTATCTGGTAAAGCAGTGGCCTTGAACCTTTTAAGCACCAAGGACCTATTTCATTGAAGACAGTTTTCTGTGGATCGGGAGCGGGGGCCGGGGGGTAGGTGTGGAGGTGGAGCTCGGGTGGTGATGGGAGTGACAGGGAGCAGCTGTAGAGATGAAGCTTTGCTGGTGCGTCCACAGCTTAAGGGCTCCTGTTCATAATATATAAGAAAATTCTGCCTACAAATTAATACATAAAAAGCAGATCATCCAGTAGAAATTTGAAGAAAAGACTTAAAAGAAATATAGCAGAACATGATATCTGAATGGGTAACAAATGTAAGAAAAGTCATCCAGTGTCTTTCTTCTTGATGGAAATGCAACTTAAAACCACAACACGATAACACCACAAGAAATGACTAAATATCCAAAAATGACCATACCAAGTGTTGTCAAGGTTTTGAAGTGTACACAATCCTTGGAGTGCAAATAGGTTCAGCCCAGTCTGGAAAACACTTCCACATTAGCTGCTGAAGTTGCCTATCCAAGACACAGCATTTCTACTCCTAGGTATATAGCTAATAAAAAATCTCAGGCAGGCTCATCCAAAGACAAGTACAAGAATATTCACTGCAGCAGTATTTGGAGATAAAAGCCAGAAACAACCATTATGTCCATGAACAGTAAATTGTGGTATATTCATCAATGTAACGGTACACAGCTACGAGAATGAATAGTATACAACAACATGGAAGAACAGGGATGAATTTCATAAACAGGCAATAGAGCAAAAGAAGCCATACACAAATACAAACATAATGCATGATTTCATTTCATAAAGTTCAAAAACACAGAAGACTAACATATGGGCTTAGAAGCCCATATGCTTCTTCTCTGTGGCCTTGGCTGCTTCTAGTAGTGTCTGAGCGAGGAGTTCAAGGCTTTCATCCAGCTCTGTTTCTTAAGCTGGATGCTGATTACATGCGTGCACTTTGTGAAAAGCCGCTGAGCTGTCAGCTCGCGATTATGTACTCTTCTGTAGGATGTGGAAGTTCAATAAACTTTTTAGATGGAAAATAAAGGAAAACGGTGACTGGTTTTTAATCATTAGTTCCTTCTGGTGTTGTAGAGGAGGCAAGACCCAGAACCATGAATGGGTAAGTCAATTATGGTAAGTTCCTGAATAAAGTATTTGTGTAGATACTGTGTAGGCTACAAGGGGAACAGAAGTAGTGGTGAGGACCAAGATATATAACCCAGGGATTCTTGAAGGGGACCTTAGGTGGAGCTTTGGTCAGGTAGCACTGGTTGACAGAGGCTACTGGTGAGCCCTCTAGTGAAGGTAATCACATCACTGTGCCGCCCTAGTTGTAAAGGTGTGTCAAATCTGTGCTGGGAGGAGGTTGGCATTAAGGGCTCATCAGCATTTATATGTTGGTCCAGGAGCTTCAAACACCAGGCTGAGGGTTCTGGGAAGAAGCTTATCCTAGAGGGGTCTTGCTAACGGCAGAAGATCAGGTTAAGGCCACATTAATATGGGCATCTCTGTTAAGGGTCTATGTGATCACTGGGGCATAAGTAAAGCGTCATTCCTAGTCTTCATTTAATTTCTAAAGCTCTAAAATTCTTATGACAAAAAATGAGTGGGATGTTTTATTTGTATAGCTACATGACAGGGTACCATGATATACCATTTGGGGAGGGCCAGAGGCAGTCAAGTCATAAAGATGTCAGCTTGGATAGAAAAATATCTGCAGAAGAAGTTGTTCTTAGAGTAATGAGACCTTCTAGTGGACTTGAACATTCTCAGTAAAGGATTCTAGACAATGTTGTAACAGTTGGAAATGTAGAAATGAGTTACTTACGGTTGAATGTGAGGTGTGTGTGCTTTGATATTTACAAGCAGAAAACATGAAATCAATGATTTTTATCGCTTCATTTTTAGGTTTGCACTCTCGTGAACTACTCATTTATAAGAACTGTACACAAGACTGCACATTTGTATATGAAGTCGAAGTGCCTCCTGAAGCCCCAAGACTTGTCCACAGACCTAATAGTTTCTATTTTGTTCGTTGCTGTAATACCATGCTTTGCAATGAGGGAGGACCTAGTAGTATTGAAAAGGACATACTCGTCAATGAAACAATTGAGGAGGAGCTTCCAAAAGGAACTGTGCATTTCGGAGAGTCAAAATGTGTCCTGATCCTTGCCTCTGTCATAGTCAGCAACACACTGACTTGAGAACCGCTCCTGGGAAGTTCTGCTCATCTTCCCCCATTCCTCAGAGAAATTTTGCTCTCCCTTGCTCCCTTGTAAATCAGAGAGGCTGATCCATGGTGCCTCCAGTTGGCCCACTTATGGTTTATTTTAAGAGAGAAATAAAGCAAATCATTGTTTGTTGACACTGTTCATGAACATTTGCCTGCCTGCATGTACTCAGACACCCATAGTGCAGTCTCTAAGCAGATCTGTTCTTCTCGATCTTACTACATACTTAGGGATTACTTTGTGATTTTAGTACAGTCATGTGTCACTTGATGGGGATGTATTCTGAGAACTTTGTCTATAGGTAATTTCGTCACTGTGCGAACATGCCAGAGTATACTTACACAAACCTAGATGGGCATAGCCCATTGCTCCTGTGCTACACACCTGTACAGCGTGGTACTGTACTGTAGGCAACTGTAACACAATGATAAGTAGTTGTATATGTAAACATAGAAGAAGTACAGTAAAAATATGGTATACAAGGTGAGAACTGGCACACCTGCACACGGCGCTTACCATGAATGGAGCTTGCAGGACCGGAAGCGAGTGCTGAGTGAATGTGAAGGCCTAGGACATTACTGTGCACTACTGTGACTTTATAGACACTGGACACTTGGGCTGCATGAAATTTATGAAACGTTTCTTTCTGCGATAGTAAATTAACCTTAGCTTACTGTAATGTTTCTACTTTATAAAGTTTTTCATTTTAAAAAACTTTTGACTCTTAGTAACACTTAGCTTAAAACACAGACACATTGTACAACTATACAAAAATATTTTCTTTCCTTATTCTACAAGCTTTTTCCTATTTAAAACATTTTTAGTTTATTTTTTAATTTTTAACCATTTTTGTTGGAAATTAAGACACAAACGCACACATCAAGCTAGGCCCACACACGGTCAGGATCATCCGTATCACTGGCTTCCACCCCGATGTCTTGGCCCAAGAGGTCTTCAGGGGCAACATCACATGGAGCTGTCATCTTCTATTATCATTATGCCTTCTAGATACTTCCTGGAGGGCTTGCCTGAGCCTGTGTTAAAGGTTTTTAAATGTCACTTTAAAAAAATATAAATAGAAGGAGTACACTCTAAAATAACAATAAAAGTATGGTATAGTAAATTTGTAAACCAGTAATGTGTTTGTTTATTATCAAGTGTTATATACTGTATATAACTGTATGTGCTATACTTTTACATGACTGGCAGCACAGTAGGTTGGTTTACACCAGCATCACCACAAACACACGAGTAACGTGTGCTATGACATTGCAAAGGCTACGATGTCACTAGGCGATAGGAATTTTTCAGCTCCATTATAATCTTATGGGTCCACCATTGTATATGCGGTTCATCATTGACCCAAATGTCATCTGTGACACATGACTATATTTGACCTGATTTTTCTTCCTTAGACATTGTGGGCTACGTATTTATCATGCAAGTATACCAAAAACATCTTTCTATGTTACCATACAGAGATTATTTTAATCAAAAGGCAAAATTGTTATGAGGATTATCTATATGTTGGCTGAAAGAGAGGTCCCCACTGTGCTCAGCCCATAGGTACCGAAGGCCACCTGAGACTCTGACCATCCTTTTCCGTTCTTAGGTCAAGGAGTGATGGAAGCAGGGAGGGTGCTTGGCGATGAGGTGACATGTGGATCATCGGGGCCTGACCTTAGTGACTTTTGCTGAGTGCCCTTGTGTGGGTCAGACTTTCTGTAGGACGGGCAGTTGTCTCTCAGGATGGCACCTGGCTTCATACCAGCAAAGGAATGTTTCCCCAGATACTAACATTTCAGGAGTCACTGGTTATTTGGTGTGGGATTCCTTTCAAGCCCTAAAAGGTTCTGTAATTAGATAGTAGTGATGGTTGCACAACATTGTGAATGTACTAAAAAAAATATGCCTTTTAAAATGGTCAAAATGGCCCTAAAGCCAGCTGTTGACTGTCCCTCTCATTGCATCCCTGGTGGGTACCAGAAAAAAGACATGAGGGAACATAAAATTAAGACCCTCTTTGCTCCCTTCTCCCTCCTTTTTCTTTAACTCAATCAGCCTATTTTTAAATTGTAGAGAAAAAAGTCACATAACATAAAATTCACCATTTTAACCATTTAAAGCGTATAATTCAGGGTTTACATTCATGTATTTATAATGTACATGACATATATGTATGTACACATAATGTATACATACATAAGGTATGAACACATTTATAATGTATTCATTACATTTATCATGTTGTGCAAGCATCACCACTAATTCTAGAACATTTTATACCCCCCAAAGAAACTCACACTAAATAAACAGTAACTCCCCACTTTTCCTTCCTACAGGTCCGAGCAGCCACTAATGCATGCTCAGTCTTATGGATTTGCCTGTGGTTGATATATCAGGCAGGTTTCTCCAGAGAACTAGTACCAATTAGGGATGCGTGCACACACACACACACACACACACACACGGAGAGATTGAGAGAGATTTATCTTAAGAAATTGGCTCATGCAGTCGTTGGTGTAGGCGAGTCTGAAATCTGTAGGGTGCGCCAGGAGGCTGGAAATTCAGGTAAGAACGGATGTTACAGCCTTGACTCCTAATTCCGCAAAGCAGCAGGCTGGAAATTCAGGCAGAGTGTGTATGTTGCAGTCTTGTGGAGAGAATTCTTTCCGCTTCGGGGAACCTCAGTGTTTGCTCTTACACTGTCAGCTGATTGGATGAGGTCCCCCCACATTATGGAGGGTGATCTGCTTTACTTAAAGTCTACTGATTGAAAAGTTAATCACATCTAAAAATTATCTTCACAGCAACATTTAGACTGATTTAGACCAAACAGCCATAGCTTAGCTAAGTTGACCATAAAATTATCCATCACCCTGAACATTTTGTAGAAATAATATACCACATTTGGCCTTTTGAGCCTGGCGTCTTTTAGGTGGCATAATGTTTTCAAAGATCATCAGTACGATGTATCAGTACTTCATTCCTTTTTTTGTTAATTTATTTATTAATTTTAGTGGCTTTATTGAGATATAATTCCCATACCATACAACTCACCAATTTAATGTGCACGATTCAATAAGTTTTAGTATATTCACAGGTACTTCAGTCATTACCAGAGTAAATTTTAGAGTATTTACAACACCCCTGCCCACCGCCTGCAAAAAACGCCATACCCATTAGCAATCACCCTCCTACACTACCCAGGTTCATCCCCCCATTACTAGGCAGCCACTGTTGTCCTTTCTGTCTCTATAGATTTCAACGTTCTGGACATTTTATATGAATGGAGTCAGATTCTACATGGTCTTTTGTAACTGACTTCTTTAACTTGGCATGATGTTTTCAAAGGTTCATCCATGTTATAACATGTGTTAGTACTTCACTTTTATGGCTGAATATTTCATTGATGACTATACCACATTTTCTTGATCCATTCATCAGTTGATAGACAGTTGAGTTGTTTCCACCTTTGACTGTTATGAATAATGCTACTATAAACATGTAAACTTTTTTGTGTGGACATGTTTTCTTTTGTTAATTTTATTTTTTATCAACGTATAATAGATGTATATATTTTTGAGGTATATGTGATAATTTAATACATTTGTATAATTTGTAAAGATCAAATCAGTGTAATTGAGATATCCATAGCCTTGTCATTTCTTTATGCTAGAAACATTTGAATTATTCTCCTCTAGCTATTTTGAAATATACAATAGATTCTTGTAAAAGATAGTCATCCTACTGTTCTATTAAATACTAGGTCTTATTTCTTCTATCAGACTGTATGTTTGTACCCATTAATTAACCTGGCTTCATCACCCCCTCCTCCTCCCCCTTGCCCTTCCCCACCTCCCCCTCCCCCTCCTGGCCTCTGGTAACCATCATTCTACTCTCTACCTCCATGAGAGCCACTTTTTTTTAGCTCCCACATATAAGTGAGAACATGAGATATTTGTCTTTCTGTGCCTGGCTTATTTCACTTCACATAACTCCAGTTTCATCCATGTTTGCTGCAAAAGACAGAATTCTATTTGACTTTATGGCTGAATAATACTCTCTTGTGTATATATACCACATTTTCTTTATCCATTCATCCATTGATGGGCATTTAAATTGATTCCATATTTTGGTTATTGTGAATAGTGCTGCAGTAAACATGGGAGTGCAGATACCTCTTTGATGTATTGATTTCCTCTCTTTTGGGTATATACCCAGCAGTGGGATTGCTGGATCATATGGTAGTTCTATTTTTAGTTTTTTAGTCCATACTGTTTTCTATTTTTAGTTTTTTAGTCCATACTGTTTTCCATAGTGGCTGTATGAATTTGCATTCCCACCAACAGTGTATGAGGGTTCCCCCTTCTGCACATCCTCGCCAGCATCTGTTATTGCCTGTCCTTTTTTGTTTATAAAAGCCATTTTAACTAGGGTGAGATGATATTGCAGTGTGGTTTTGATTTGCATTTCTCTGATGATTAGTGATGTTGAGCACTTTTTCATATACTTGTTGGCCATTTGTGTTCTTTTGAGAAATGTCTATTCAGATCTTTTGCCCATTTTAAAATCAGATTATTTGATTTTTTTCCTATTGAGTTGTTTCAGCTCCTTACACATTCTGGTTATTAATCCCTTGTCAGATAAAGAGTTTTCAAGGATTTTCTCCCATTCTTTGGGTTGTCTCTTTGTTGATTGTTTCCTTAACTGTGCAGTTTCCTTAACTGTTGATGTGATCCCGTTTGTCGATTTTCGCTTTGGTTGCCTGTGCTTTTGAGGTATTATCCAAAAAATCTTTGCCCAGACCAAGTCCTGAAGTGTTTCCCCAATACTGGTTTCATAGTCTTAATCCATTTTGATTTGATTTTTGTATATGTTAAGAGATAGGAGTCTAGTTTCATTCTTCTGTATATGGATTTTCAGTTTTCCCAGCACACTTTATTGAATTTTATATAAAATTTATTTCTTTTATATCTGGGTTCTCTATTCTGTTCCACTGGTCTGTGTGTCTGTTTTAATGATAGTACCATGCTGATTTGGTGACTATATCTTTGTGATATGTTTTGAAGTCAGGTAGTAGGATGCCTCTGACTTTCTTCTTTGTTTTTTCTTTTTTAAATTTTTGAGACAGAGTCTCACTCTGTTGCCCTGGGTAGAGTGCAGTGGTGTTCTCATAGCTCACTGAAACCTCAAACTCCTCTGCTCAAGTGATCCTCCTGCCTCAGCTTCCTGAGTAGCTGGGACTACAGGCATGTGCCATGATGCCCCGCTAAGTTTTCTATTTTTAGTAGAGATAGTCTCACTCTTGCTCAGAGCAAGGTCTCGAACTCTTGAGCTCAAGCAATCCTCCCACTTCGGCCTCCCAGAGTGCTAGGATTATAGGCGTGAGCCACCGCGCCCTGCCGAGCTTGGTTCTTTTGGCTCAGGATTGCTTTTGTTATTTGGGGTCTTTTATGGTTCCATATAAATTTTAGGATTTTTTTTCCTACTTCTTTGAAGAATGTCACTGGTATGTTGATAGAGATTGCACTGAATCTGTCAATTGCTTTGAGTAGAATTGACTCTTTTTTTTTTTTTTTGGAAATGGGATCTTCCTCTGTCACCTAGGCCAGAGTGCAGTGACACAATCATAGCTCACTGCAGCCTTGAATTCCTAGGCTCAAGCGATCCTCCAGCCTCACTGTCAGAAGTAGTTAGGACTACAGGCACTTGCCACCACACTGGGCTAATTTGTTTTTAGAGATGGGGTCTCACTATGTTGCCCATACTGGTCTCGAACTCCTGGCCTCAAGTGATCCTCCCACCTTAGCCTCTCAAAGTGCTGGGATTATAGGGGTGAGTCACCATGGCCAGCCTAGAATTGTCATTTTAACAATGTTAATTCTTCGAATCTGTGAGCATGGAATATCTTTTCATTTTTTTGTGTCCTCTTCAATTTCTTTCATCGATGTTTTATAGTTTTCCTTGTATAGCTCTTTCACTTTAGTTAAATTGATTCCTAAGTATTTTCTGTTTTATGTAGCTATTGTAAATGAGATTGCTTTCTTGATTTGTTTTTAAGATTGTTCACTGTTGGTGTATACAAGTGCTACTGAGTTTTGTATGTTGATTTGTATCCTGCAGTTTTATGGAATTCATTTATCGGTTCTAAGAGTTTTCTGGTGGAGTCTTTAGGTTTTCCTAAGTATAAGATGATGTCTTCTGAGAACAAGGATAATTTGACTTCTTCCTTTTCATTTTGGATGCCCTTTATTTCTCTCTTTTGCCTAATTGCTCTGGCCAGGACTTCCAGTATTATGTTGAATAAAAGTGGTGAAAATGGACATCCTTGTCTTGCTCCAGATCTTAGGGGAAAGGCTTTCGTTTTTTTCCCCATTCAGCAAGATGTTAGCTGTGGCTTTGTCAAATATGGCCCTTGTTATTTTGAGGTATGTTCCTGCTACATCTAGTTTGTTGAGGGTTTTCATCAAAAAGGGATGTTGAATTTTATCAAATGCTTTTTCAGCATCTATTGAAATGATCATATGGTTTTTGTTCTTTGGTTCATTTAATGGGATGTAGCCCGTCTATTGATTTGCATATGTTGAGCCATCCTTGCATCCCTGGGATGAATCTTGTATTGGAAAGACTATTCCATCCCCATTGGATGGTCTTGGCACCTTTGTCAAAAATGAGTTGAGCACAGATGTATGGTTTTATTCCTGGACTTCCAGTTCTGTCCCACTGATCTGTATGTCCATCCTTGTGCCAGTACTGCCTTGCCTTGATTCTTGTTACTGTGTAGTAAGTTTTGAAACTGGCAAATGTGAGTCTTCCTGCTTTGTTGTTTTTCAAGATTATTTTGGCAGTTGTGGGTCCCTTGCAAATCCATGTGAATTTTAGAATCGGCTTGTCACTTTCTACAAGAAATCAGCTGAGATTCTCATAGGCACTGCATTGACTCTGTACATCTGTTTGAGGAACATTATCATCTCAGCACTAGTAGGTCTTCTGACCCGTGAACATGGGATGCTTTTGTTAGCATAGGTAGGAAAGTAAGACATGAGCAGAGGAAGTATGGAATGGGCAGTATGAACAAACAAAGGGGATGCTGAGTAAGAGAACATACTGTAACAATAACGAGATAAGGGTCACATAAAGTGTCACAAAAAACACAACAGAAACAACACAGGGCACATTATACGACATTGAGGTTCCTCTCCCCCACGAGGGGCTTTGGGTGGGTTCCAGGACACATCTGGGCCTAACCACATAAGGTGAAAAACTCCTCTGCCCAGTGCCAGGAAGGAGACAGCATCCCCATGGAGCAAGACAAAAAGTGGAAGAGACAACATCACAAAGGAGGAGAGGCCAGACAGGAGAGAAAGGGATGACATAGAAACCCCAGGGCCACTGTTTGTTTGAACGTGTGCCCACTCCTACCCCTTTAAAAGTGTACTCTTGCTTACTAATAAACTTCTTTGCTCGCTGATTTAAATTTTTGTGTCTCTTGCTTTCATTCTTTGATCATGAGGAGACAAGAACTGAGGTGTTCACATCAACTGCCAGTAACTCTTTTTTTTTTTTTTTTTGAGACAGAGTCTCACTCTGTTGCCTGGGCTAAAGTGCTGTGGCATCAGCCTAGCTCACAGGAACCTCAAACTCCTGGGCTCAAGCGATCCTCCTGCCTCAGCCTCCCAAGTAGCTGGGACTACAGGCACTTGCCACCACACCCGGCTAATTGTTTGTTTCTAATTTTAGTTTCCCAGCTATTTTTGTCTATTTTTAGTAGAGATGGGGTCTCACTCTTGTTCAGGCTGGTCTCAGACTCCTGAGCTCAAGCGATCGTCCTACCTTGGCCTCCCAGAGTGAACACTTTTTTAATTATTTAGATCTTCTTTAATTTCTTTCAACAATGATCTGTATTTTTCGGAGTATAAGTTTTGAACTTGTTTTGTTAAGTTTATTCCTAAGTATTCTGTTGTTTCTGATGCTACTGTATATGGATTTGTTTTTTAATTCCATTTTCATATTCTTCATTACAGCGTAGAAAAATACAAATGATTTTTGTATATTGATCTCATACCCTCAAATCCTACAGAACTGCTTTATTAGACATGATACTTTTTTAGTGGATTTGTTAGGATAGTCTATATACAAAGTCATGTGATCTGTGAATAGAGACAGTTTCACTTCTTTTCCCGTCAGGAGGACTTCTATTTATTTTTATTGCCTGCTTGTTCTGGCTGGAACCTCCAATACAATGTTGATTAGCAGTGGTGAGAACAGGCATCTTGCTCCGGATCTAACTGAGGAGGAAAGCAGCCAGGGTTTCACCATTAAGCATGAGGTTAGTTGTGGAGTTTTCATAGATATCCTTTACCAAGTTGAAGAAGTTTCTTTCTACTTGTAGTTGGTTCAGTATTTTCATCATGAAAATGGTGTTAGCTTTTGTCAGATGCACTTTCTGCATTTATGGAGACAAGAATGTGATTTTTGTTTTTCATTCTATGGAGGCAATATATTACAATAATTGATTTTTGGATGTTAAACCAATGTTTTATTCCTGAGATAAATACACTTGTCCATGCTTATAATTCTTTCCATATATTGCTGGATGCCGTTTCCTAGTATTTTATTGAGGGTTTTTGGGGGAAGCCAGGGGAGCAGGCCCAGAAAATACAGCAGGTGAGAAGGGCCTGGGAAAATACACAGTGCAGGTGAGGGCCTTCCGTCCTCAGGCTGTGAAGGAACAGGAGGGGTATTCGTGTGCAGTTTGTTCTCCATCGGTGTCTGTCCTCCTCATCCCCTTGCCTGACAGCCCCTCCATCTTGCAGTCCCAACTTCCACCTTTGACTCAGCTAAGGATTGTCTCCTGAATAAAGTGTCCGTCCCTGCCCACGGGCACACTCCATCTCACTGTGTCCCTGAGCTGTGCCTGTGTGTACTTTGCTCTTCTTCCATGGGCCCACCCTGCCCGCCGCCCATGGTTTTCTCTTTCCTGGCATTGCTCCACCTCATCCCCAGCCTACATAGAAGTGTTCCACTTTCCATAATTCTCTGAAGCTGCACAGCCTTCTGGCTGTCCCCTGCAGTGTCCAGCCAGAGGTAGAGAGAAAAGTGCAATGGGAAAGCTGCCTGCATCAGAATCATTTTTGGGGGATTGATACATCTTCATGTTGCTGGGATCTCACCCTGGCCCAGCCCGGCATCTTTTCTGAGGTGGAGCGTGGTCGTGTGCGTTTTGACAGACTGTCCAGACGTTGTTATTCCACTACAGCTTGAGAAACTCTGTGGCAAAGGTGACCCAAGATAGTCTAATGGAGGGGAGATTTACTCACTGCCTGAGCCTGGTAGTGAGCTGAGCACTTTCAAAGTGGAGGGCAGCAGGGTGAATGGACCCCAATGACTGAGGCTCAGAGTCACAGGGGTAGGAGAGGATCCTGGTGGCCAGTCAGGGTCAGCAAAGGCGCAGAGGTGGGAAGATGCCCTTAGTTCCTATGCGGAGGGCCGCCCTTGGGGGTAGCTCAGAGAGTCCTGTCTCCTCACTGCAGGAAGGTTTCTGGTCCACTTCTTATTTGGTTTTTCCTCTGCTGGTTTGTTTCCGGAAGTTTATTACAGTGGAATATGAGCTCGGAGAGGCCGAGAACTACTGCCTGCTTTGAGCGCTGCTGAACCTTCCTCCCTGTCCTCACAACAGTTCCCAAGGTGCAAGTACCTCTGCTCTGCCGTCCCAAGCAGGCAGGGCAGCAGGGGCAGATCACACCTCCCTCCATGTCCCGACACAGCCAACCTCCCCGTCTCTCCCAACACAAGGCACGACCACCCATCCGGGTCTTTATCAGTCCTTGGCTTCTTACTTCGTCAGTTTACTTATTCCACATAAATTCAGTTTTGGGTTATTTTTTAAATGCTATACAAAATGTAACATGGTATACATCATCTTCTGACATTCGCTTTTTTCCATTCACAGTTCTACAGTTAGTCCTTATGTTGGGGGTCACCCTTATTCCATGTACCTGTGATAATTCATTTCCATCCCTGTGAAACTTCAAATGTGTGAATATGCTACATTTTAGAAGACATTCTTCTGATCACAGACATTTTGGCTGTTGTTTCCTACACTTTTCTTTTCCTGTTGCACATACCACTGTCATCAACACATGTCCCCTGGGATGGACTCCCGACAGGAAAGGGTATGTTAGCAGCCACTGCTCAGAGGAGGGCTGCTGCTTTCTAAAGTAGTCCTACCACCGTACAGTGCTCCCGGCTGTGACCAGGACACCCAGGCTGCAGTCGGCACAGAGGCTGATGGGGACAGCGACTTCTGCCCTGGGCTGCTGGAAGCCAGCCTTGAGGGAGGTGGTTGGCTCAGGGCTGATGTGTGGGCTGCCTCCCAGAGCCCAGGGAAAGGCACCTGAGACATTTTGAAAATGTTGTGGGTGCAGGCTTAGTCACAGGTGGGATCACAAGGGACCAGAATGACCAGACCCACAGACTGGGGAGGTAGATGGTTCTGCTGCAGGCAGGAGGGGTGGCCCAGCTTGTTCACAGGGGGAACTGGTCTGCCCCTCAGTGGTCCCCTCTCTTCCACCATGGCCCTTGGGGACAACCACCACGTTCCAGGATAGCTTGCTCTGGCCTTGCCCTTCATGCTTCAGGCCTGCTCTCCACGCAGCTCTGGCACAGCCACACCCAGGGGAGGGTGAAGCTGAGGGTGGGGCAGCTTTGCAGCCCCGAGTGCCCTCCCCCTACCCCCTCTGCTCCCTCTGGGGATGGGCCGGGCCCTCGCCCTGCAGCTCTGAGCTAGAGGAAAGGTCCCAGCGCGGCCTTGTCAGCCCATTTCCTCCCAGGAGGCACAGCACAGGGAGGCCCGGCCAGAGCCCTGGGCCGAGAGAGGGGCACGGTGGTGAGGTGGGCTGCAGGGGCTCGGGAGCCACCTGATCACCTCACGGGCACAGTAACATGATGGAGCATTGTGAGAAGTGACTTCTGGGACATCAGGGGATCTGGAAAGCCAGAGGGTTCAGAGCAAGTCCAGGGTGACTTGTGCCAGTGCCTCCATGTCTTAGCTGTGCTCCACAGTTCCCTTGGGACAAGCCGGCCTGTGGCCCCAGCCTCCTTGCGGGTAGGCTGAGTAGGGACATGAGACATGGCACATGGCCCAGAACCCCCCAGAACAGACCATGACCAACTGAGAGGGTGCAGTGGGGGTGGTGTCCAGTGACCCCGGCTGACTGCACCGCCACCCCAAGGACACAGCGGAAAGCCAGCCCAAGTTTTCCTGCCAAGGACAGCTCTGACTCCATTTTGGGCACAGGCACACAGGAGACACGTCGTCCATCACCAGTGGCTGAAGGGCCAAGGCACCCTGACACAGCTGGAGCTTCCTGAAGGAGGGTGGGTAGTGGGGAAGTGATCAAAGTAAGATACACAACAACCAGCAGATCGCAGCCCTCTCCTGCTACAGCACACGTAGCACCCTGCCTCTGGCCTGCACCCGCCCTCCCAGCCCAGCCCTCTGTGGCCTTGCTGCCCACTCCCGCCAGGCACTGTCCCGTCCCCTCAGTGTGGAAGCCCCTTCCCTTCCAACCGCACAGGGGCAGCCTCCTCCTTCCCCCGCGGGTCCAGCTGAAATTCCCCTCCCCAGCTCCTCCTCCACGCAGCCCAGAGGCTCCCTCTCGGCCCTTCCCCTCCAGGTGTAACGAGTTAATGTGGGAGCTGCAAGAATACAGGGAATGTGGAGGCACAGTGAAAACACACCTCAAGGCCAGCCTCCCATGAGCACAGCCAAAACTTAGGTCATCCGATTTCCCCACAACACTGGCGCTACTCATAAACAAGAGGCAAAGTGTAAGTTTTTGATGTCCTTGTCATCCGATTCACTTGAAATGAAGCCGATCAGCTGCACACCAGGCAGCTCAAACTGCTCTACTTGCCCTACAAAGAATCCGCGGTGCTACAGCCAATGACAAAATGATCAGTACCTCCTCCCTGATGCTTGCTAAGCTGTGCCTGCGGTAAGGTGGCATCTCCCGAGGGGGCTGGACCTCTCCAGACAGCGATCTGTACTTTTTCTTAGTGTATGACAACG
Source organism: Lemur catta (assembly GCF_020740605.2). Taxonomy (NCBI): domain Eukaryota; kingdom Metazoa; phylum Chordata; class Mammalia; order Primates; family Lemuridae; genus Lemur; species Lemur catta. The sequence goes on from NC_059136.1 coordinate 24,059,945, forward strand.
AACACTTGCATTTTCCCTGACTGGATCTCGTTGGCTATTTGACCTGCGAGATGGTTGGATTCGCACACACACTGTAATGCTTGTGAGGAGCCATGCGAGGGGACTCCGCCGTCCCGTGTAGTTTGTGGCTCCCCACCCCCCAGCCCACGATCACCCCCCTGCTGTCTGTCACCATTTACCTTTGGCTGAGCATGTCTGTGTAGGGCTCTGCCTGCGTTAGCATTCCCAGGGCCCATCCCCAGGGCATCAGGAGCCCTGTTGTCCTCCCTGGCCAGGTGCCTGCCCCAAGTAGATGTGCAGTAAGTGTCTTTCAAAGGGGAGGCTGAAAGGCAGTGCCAGGTGAGGCCAGCCTGTTCCCCCAAGGGACAGCCCTGGCCATGTGTCTGCCAGAGAGAGTTCACAGGACAGCGGGGCCCCTGACAGTGCCCCCAAGTCAGACTCTATGGCCTCTTCTTGCTCTGAGCTATGAACCTGAGCCATGGGCCTCGTGCTGTAGGATGAAAAGGGGGACATGAGCAGTTGGCACAGGACCCTGCACAGACAAGCTTGGACCAGGGCAAGAGCACTCTTGCCTTTCAGCCTGAGCTGGCTCCCAGCACCTCCAGCCCCTCCAGGCCAATGTCCCCTGGCTGTGGCCTGCTGCTTAGCTGGACCAGCAAGGCCAGCCAAGACCAGGCCTGGGACATGCAGAGAACCTCAAGGCCAGCCAAGACCGGGCCTGGGACATGCAGGGAACCTCCTTCCCCCCAAAATTGTACCCTGCACTCACTGAATTGCCCCCAGGGCTGTGCCCCTCATGGTAATGGGCCTGCTTCATGCCTCCACTGCATGCACCTAGCATAAGGCCTGGAGAACAGCACACGGCACTATGAGTGGGTTAATTCAGTGAACGCAAATTCCTCTTCCCTTGTTCCTGTCCTGGATCTTGCAAGGAGATGAATAATCCAAGGTCCAACTTTTGGTTTCTACTCCAGCTTGTAAGGAATTTGGAAATTGTTACTTCATATTAACAACAAGCAAAAAGCAAAAAAGAAAAATAGCCTTACATCCACAACTCTTCTTAGATCTGTAGGAGAGGTGAGGCCACAGAGCGAACTGCTGCCCCTGAAATTGCACAGACAGTCTGGTGGACACAGAGAACAGAGCTTACCAGGCAGAAGCATCTGCAGGAAGGTTTGCCAGGAAAGGAAAAACTGAGCAGGGACAGAACATTCCAGAGGCTCAGTGTCAAAGAGTCTGGGACTTAAACGCTCCAGGAAACCCAGTCATGAGGGGGGCCCTGCTTGCGTGAGTTTTACCCCCAGTAGCTCTACTGGGTTCTCACGGTGAATATCAGAGAAAAATCCCCTCCACTTTAGGTGGACAGAGAAGATAAATAATCATTTTGAAATATGCCAGAATGTTCTATCTTCTTAACAAGGCCTGCCCTCAGGAGAAACTATTTCACCAGACCCTAACCTTCTGGGGTTTCATCAGAGCTGAACCTTCCTGGGAGAAGGGCAAGCATGACCCCAGCCCGTCTAGCCTGCCACACGTGGGAAGGGAAGTAGATGCCCCCAGACCCCGACAGTCATCCTGTCCCCACTAAGTGAGGGAAACTGAAGAGCAGCCGCAGTGTGCACAGCGCAGGGCACGAACCAATCAGAGCTCAGACCTACCGACAAGACTGCGGGCCGCCCCCACTGCCCCATCTGACCATCACATCACTGAAGACCTATCTGTAGCAGTTCCTTTTACCCAGCATATTGTGTCCGGCTTTCAACAAAAGATGACAAGGTACACTAAGATGAAAACACGTGGTCGGAAGAGACAGTGCAAGCACGAGAACCAGACTGAGATGTGGCAGGGAGCTGGCATTGTCAGCTGGGGACTTTAAACAACTCTCATTAATATGCTGCGGGCTCTTTGTGGAAATAGTGGGTGCAAGAACAGATGGGCCATGCCCCAGAGAGAGGGAGACCCCGGTCACGAGCCAATGCTGTGACTGGGGTGAGGACGGCCTTTGATGGGCTTGTTAGTAGACTGAACACAGCTGAGGAAAGGATGTCTGAGTTTTAGGACTTATCAAGAGAAACTTTGAAAACTGAAAAGCAAAGAGAAAAGAGACTGAAGAAAATGAAATAGAATATCCAAGAACTGAGAAACAACTACAAATGCAGTAATGTACACATAGTGGACACATGGCAAGAAGAGAGACAGAAAGGAGCAGAACAAATATCCATATCAATAAGGATTAATGTCAGACACCAAACCAAAGATTCCAGAAGCTCAGAGAACACAAAGCAGGATACGTACAACGAAACAATACACAACAAACTCCTATCCCTAAGCACATCACATTCAAACTCCAGAAAATCAAAAATAAAGAAAAAAAATCAGAGAAAAAAATTAAAGGTAAAAGCCATGTTACCTGTACAGAAGCAGAGGTAAGAATTACACCTGACTCCTCCTCAGAGTCTGCATGAGCAAGAAGAGACTGGAGTGAAACATTTAAAGTGTTAAATGAAAAACAAAAAACCCACCAACCTAGAATCCTGTATCCCATGAAAGACACTGTCAAGAGAATAAGCTACAGAGCGGGAGAAAATATTTGGAAAAGATATACCTGATAAAGGACTGATAGGAAAAATATCCAAAGAACTCTTAAAACTCAACAGTAAAAATATGAACACTTGATTTAAAAATGGGCAAAATATCTAAATGGACATCTCAGTGAAGATGACACACAGAAGGCAAATGATGCTCAATATCCTATCTTTAGAAAATTACAAATTAACACAAAGAGATGTAATCAGAAACCTATTAGAGTGGAAAATACGCAAAAAACTGAGGACGACAAATGCTGGCAAAGATGTAGAGCAATGGGATTCTCATTCATTGCTGGTGGGAATTCAAAATGGTATGGCCACTTTGGAAGATCCAACTGAATATGCTCTTAGCACACAACCCAGCAATTGTGCTTCTTGGTACTTATGCAAATGAGTTGAAAACTAATCTATCACATAAAAAGCTGCACACAGATGTTTACAGCAGCTTTTCTCATAATTCCCAAAACTTGGAAGAAACCAAGATGTCTGTCAGTAGGTGGGTGGAAAACTGTGGTATGTCCAGACAATGGGATATTATTCACTGCCACAATGAAATGAAATGAAAAGACATGGAGTCACCTTAAAAGCATACAACTAAGTGAAAGAGGCCAATCTGAAAAGGTTACATCCTATATGATTCCAACTACATGACATTCTGGAAAACGTAAAACCACGGAGACAGTGAAAAGATCAGTAGTTGCCAGAGGTTGGGGAGAGGGTTGCAGAGCACTGGTTTTTTTCAAGGCAGGGAAACTATTCTGTATGGCACGGTAATGATGGAGACATGTCATATGCATTTGTCAAAACCTACAGAATATACAGCACTAAGAGCAACACTTATGTAAACTAAGGACTTTGCGTGAAAGTAACCGGTCAATCTAGGTTGACTGATGGTAACAAACCCACTGCTGTGGTGCAGGGTGCTGACCCTGGGGAGAAGTTGTACGTGTCGGGGGGGCGAGTGGTTTATGGGAATTCTCAGATCTTTGCAATCAATTTTCCAATGAACTAAAACTGCTGTTAAAAAAAAAAAGTCTATTTTAAGATCCAAGGCCCCCTTCTCATCTCTGGATAAGATAAGGGCCCCATCAGTCTTGCTCCTCTAAGCCCTGGAGGAGGAGGGAGAGGACTCTTCCTGCCAGCCTGCAGCCCTGTGTCCCCCAATCCAGACCCCACACCTTGTCTCAGCACCCTCGAAGCAGGAGGCCCTGTGGGGATGGGGTTTAGGCACTTGGCAGTCTCCTTCCTCACCTCCAGCCCGGAGCTTGCAGCCCTGACGTCTGCCCCGAGTTTTGCAGGCAGGTCCAGGGACAGTTTCTTCCATGACGTGATCCATCTGCCAGTTCAGGTCCCCAGGAGAGATAAAAGGATTTGGGCACAGGGTAGAGGAGCATCGGAATGGCATTCAGGGCAAAGGCCGATGTGTGGATGGCAGGGTCCTGGCTGTCTCTGCGAGGGCCACGGGCACTGGGCACCAGAGCTGCTCTGGCGCCCAAGGCGGTGCTGCCCTTCGAAGCCATACCCCAGAGTCGCAGCAACAACTGGATGAGGACGCTGCAGATCTGGAAGGAGCAGGGCTATGAGAACCTTCACCTGGAGATGCATCAGAACTTCCAGGAGCTGGGGCCCATTTTCAGGTAAAGCCCTCCCTACCCCTCGCTGAGAACACCCAGAATCTTCCGCCCCTGCTGGCTACCAAGGCCCTTACCAGACACACAGCACTGCCATTTCCCAGCCGGGCCCTCGTGCTCTGCATCCTTTGGAAGACGGGGAGGGAGCACAGTGGGTGCCGGTCAGCGTCTTTCAGTGGACACCATGGCTCTTCATGAGGAGAGAGCAAAGCACGGCTCATGCTAAGAGCCCAGAACTCAGAAGCACTCAAGTTGGCGAGGTTTCAGGTAGACAGCAGGAGGGACTTCCTGCCGTGAAACCACTGGTCCAGGAGAAGGGAAAGGTCAGATAAGGGACAGTCTGGACTGGTTTTGCAGAGCGGGGCCCAGGGGAGGCCATGGCCCTGGCCAGCGGGGCTCAGTGCTTTGTCCCATAGGTATGACATAGGAGGAACACGGACGGTGTCTGTGATGCTACCGGAGGACGTGGAGAGGCTGCAGCAGGTGGAGACTCTGCACCCCCGCCGGATGCTCCTGGAGCCCTGGCTGGCCTACAGACAACACCGAGGGCACAAATGTGGCGTGTTCTTGCTGTGAGGGGCGAGCGGGGATGGGGGGATGGGAAGTCTGGACACAGAGGAGGTGAGACAGAGAAGGCCCAAATCACCCCTGCCTGGGGCCTCAGGGTGACCACCAGGTGCTGAGGAGTGGCGGCCTGCGGGGTCCTGTCTTCCCAGAGGCTGGGGGGAAGCAGGGCAGTGGTAGAGACATGCACAGGGCACTTTGCACATGAGAGGAGGGAGAACAATGAGCACTTGCATTAGGAAGCGCCCGCTGCGCAGCCTTGGTGGCTGCTTGCTCTGCCAAGTCGGTGGCTCTCCTGTGTACAGGTCAGGAACTGAGGCCCTGAGATGGAGGGTCGCTGGCCCAGGTCACAGTGAGCATGTGCCAGAGCCTGCTGTCCACCAGGGTGCTCCCTGTGCCCCCAGGGTGCCCTTGGCTCCTGGAGCTCAGGCAAACCTTTGCGCTGGGGAACCGGTCCCGGGCATGAGGCAGATGGGGATGGGTGCAGGCGGTTGCTGGCTCCTGTCTTCCCGGGAGCGAAGCACTGGGTGGGGCCATTGTCCTGGAGGGTGTCTCATGACCCATGGACAGAGCAGCACCCCTGGTCGGGTAGGCAGGGAGAAGAGGGTGCTTGGAGTCCATCAGCTGCACACAGGGTGCCCTGAGGACAGGAGGAGGGCCTGAAGGAGGGACGTCAGACAGTTGACAGCCACCACACTCCCTGTGGGGAAGTGGAGTCTCTTGGGAATAGTGGGGCTTAGGTAAATAGAGCCCCTGAGTGGGGCCCTTACCTGGGGGCATCTGGGAGGGAGTGAGGACCCAGGAAGGACAGTTCCAGGAGAAGGCTGGGAAGGGTACATGTGCATATCTGAAGGCAGCGGCCTGCTTGCGTGTGTGTGTGTGTGTGTGTGTGTGTGCATGTCTGTGTGTTTGTATGTGGGTGCATAAATGCTTGTCTGTGTGTGAGTGTGCATGTGTATATGTATGCTGTCTTGTGTGTGTGTGTGTGTGTGTGTGTGTGTGTGTGCATTTTCAGTGATGTGAATTGTATGGGCTTGTGTGTCTTTGTGTTCACGTTTGTAAACATGTTATGTGTGTTTGTGCCCTTGTGATTTGTATATTTTTATGTGTTTGCACACACATGTATTGAGTGTCTGCATGCACACACACATTGCGAATACCAGTGCCATTGTCAATCCCTACAAGCAGATAACCATAGAAAAATCAAGGTGCTTTTGCATGAATGTGGCTGAGAGGGCAACTTCCTGCCCAACATTCCCTGGAGGACAACCATCAGCCCCCTTGTGCTCTTGGCTCTGTCTCAAGGATATCCTGAGAGATACAGTTTGGTTTCTGCCCTACAGAAGATGGAGACACTTCACAGAAACAGGCAGATGCTGCGGGCACAGAGGCAGCACGCTCAGGAGGGGAAGGGTGGGGAGATGAGAGGTGAGCCAGGGCCGGTCCCCTCTGGGGCACCTTGTGTGTGACGGGGCAATGCGTGACAGGAAGGGCAATGCGTCTCTTCTGCCCAGAGAAAAGACCTGCCCACTCAGGGAGGGCTGCATGGGTGACCTGTGTCCCAGGACCAGGGTGTGGAAGTTCACTGGAATGAACTCCATGAACCCCCGCAGCACATTCAGGCAGAAGCCACTATCTCATCCCCATTTTAGACCTGAGTTGCCTGCGGCCCAGCACCTGGAGGTTGCTCTGACTTTATCATAGCCATCACTGCTGTCTTTGGTTACTATTGCATGAAATACCTTTTTCTATACATCCATTTTCAACCTTTAGTTATCTGCACCTAAAATGAGTCTCCTGCAGACAGCATATTGTTGAATCATGTTTTATAATCCATTCTGCCAATCTCTATCTTTTGATCAAAGAATTTAATCCATTTACATTTAAAGTAAATACTAACAAGGAGGGACTTCTTTCTTTGATTTTCATATTTCTTCTATATTCCTTTTAGCTTTTTTGTTCCTCATTTTCTGCTTTAATCTTCTTTTGTGTTAACTTATTTTTTTTGCAGTAAAACATTTAAATTCCGTTCTTATTTCCTTTTGTGTATATCCTTTAGCTATTTTATTTGTGTTTACCATAATGATTATCATTAACATCCTTTAATTATAACATTCTGAATTGAATTTAAGCTAGCTTAACTTCAGTAATATACAAAAACTTTGTTCCTTTATGGTTCTGTCCCCACTACTTTCAGTTGTTGATGACAAACTGTTACCTCTTTATACATTGTATGTCCAAAACTTAAACTGAAAATTATGAATAAATTAATTTCTTAAAGTATGTAGAAAACAAATTGTTGACTTGCAAACTAAAGATACAATAATAGAGGCTTTTAGACTAATTTTGCTTATCAAGTGTATTAACCTCTTAAATCATGTATAAAACAAAAACCATAGTGACACACCATTGCTACAATAATATTAGCTTTCATAATTGCCCATTCACTTACCTTTACTGAGTTCTTTATTTCTTCATACATTTTTGAGCCACTGCCTAGTGTCCTTTCATTTCAACCTGCAAGATTTTCTGAAAGATTTCTTACAAGGCAGGTCTAGTGGTATCAAACTCCCTCAGCTTTTGTTTATCTGGAAATATATTAGTTTCTCCTGCACTTTTGGAGGGCAGTTTTTATGGATATAAGAACCTTGGTCAGTAATATTTTTTGCTTTCAACACTTAGAATATACCGGCCAACTGCCTTCTGGCTACCAAAGTCTCTGGTGAGAAATCTCCCGATTGTCTTATTAAGAATCTCTTGTATATGATTTCTCTCTTGCTGCTTTCAAAAACTCTCCTTGTCTTTGGCTTTCAACAATTTTATTATAATGTATTTTGGTGTGAGTCTCTTTGAGTTCAATCTACCTGGAGTTCATTGAGTTTCTTGGATGTTTATAGTCATATCTTTCATCAAATTTGGGAAGTTATTTCTTCAAATATTCTCTCTGCCCCTTTTGCTCTCTTTTTTCTTTCTGAGAGTCTCATAATGCATATGCTGATCACTTTGATGGTGTCCCACAGGTACCATAGGCTCTTTTCACTTTTCTTCAATCTCTTATTCTTTCAGACTTGACAATTTCCACAGTCCTATCTTCAAGTTCACCAATTCTTTCTTCTGCCTGCTCAAATCTGCCTTTGGATCTCTCCAGTGAATTTTTTATTTTAGTGATTATATTTTTTAGCTCTGGTATGGTTTTTTTTTAGGTTTTCCATCTCTTGGTTGGTATTTCATTTTGTTTATACATCCTGTTCTAAAATTTTTCTGTCATTTTTAGATCTTTGAGTATCTTTGAGACAGTTTTAAGTTCTAGTAGATCTGCCATCAAGTCTTTTTTTCAGGGATTTCTGTTGATTCATTTTTTTTCTTTTGTATGAGCCATACTTTCCTGTTTCTTTCTTTGCCATGGAATATTTTTGTAGAGAATTGGATATTTCAGTCTAATAATGTTGTAACTCTGGAAATCAAATTCTCCCCCTCCTTAGGGTTTGTTGGTTTTTGTTACTGTTTTTGCAGGTCATTTATTTGATTGTTGTAGACTGTCTTTGTACTGAGGCCTGAGATATAAACTTCAGGTATTCCTAGATCTTTTCTGAGTCTCCCTCTGGACAAGTGGGGTAACTTTCTAATTTCCCCCATATATGCAGTTGTTTTTGAATGTATTGCAATGCCTGGCTCTGAAAAGAGGAAACACAGAACAATTAAGGGGAAAAACGTGCTAGCCCATTAAAGCCCATGGCAGTCACTTCAGCCAGAGAGGGAGAGGCTTGCAATGATGAGGAGGGATAGAAACAATGGTGACCTGTGTTTTGTCTGCACCTCTGTGATCAGAAGAGCAATCTGTGATCAAACCACAGATCCCTGATACTTGGAGGACAGGGTCCTTTTTGTACAGCTTGGCTCCTGCAAGCTGCATGTAAGTTGCCCCAGGACCATGTCCACAGCTGCCTATCACAGGCAGGGGATGAGGGACTGCTACTGTACTAAGAGCTGAAGTTAACCACAATTTATTGTCTAAGACTTCTCCTGGAAGTTGCAAGCTAATAATAGATTCCAGAGTTCTAAAATAGATACCCTGATAAATTCTCACGTTATAATGGTTATCTAGCTGGGGAGACAGATTCCTGGTACATCATCTGCTGCCACATTCACAGAAATTTGCTAAGGCTGCTAGAGTGAAAGTGGTGCAGCTAATAAGAAACATAGGCTGCCTTCCCCAGGGGCCCCAAATAGTGCCCTGCCCCAATGATTCCCACTGAAGACAAGGAAAGCGGGACACAGGTTTGGGGCTGGGTGTTTGCTCAGGCTGCCTCTCCAGCTCTGCTCTCTGCTCTGTAGGAACGGGCCCGAATGGCGATTCAACCGATTGCGGCTAAACCCAGATGTGCTATCACCAAAGGCCGTCCAGAAGTATATTCCCAGGGTGGATATGGTGGCAAGGGATTTCTCCCAGGCCCTGAAGGAGAAGGTGCTACAGAATGCCCGGGGCAGCCTGACCCTGGACATCCAGCCCAGCATCTTCTACTACACCATAGAAGGTGTGGGGTCAGGTGGAAGAACTTTGGAGTAGACCAGGAATGGGGCAGGGGGTGCTGGTGGGAGGCAGCTGGGAGTCACAAGGCTGCCTTTGGCTCAGCAGTGCCATCCTCCCTGCAGCCAGCAACTCAGCACTTTTTGGAGAGCGACTGGGCCTCCTGGGCAGTAACCCCAGCCCTGCCAGCCTGAAGTTCATCCATGCCCTGGAGGCCATGTTCAAATCCACCGTACAGCTCATGTTCGTGCCCAGGAGCCTGTCCCGCTGGACTAGCACCAAGACGTGGGAGGAGCACTTTGAGGCCTGGGACTACATCTTCCAGTATGGTGAGGGCCAAGGACCTGACAGTGCCACATGGCAGGGACACTGTGGTGGCCCAGCTGTCCATTCTCCACAGACCAGGGGAGAGCAGAGGCCACATAAAAGAGCTATGGCTTCCTCCATGTCTTGTCAAGGAGAGTTGGGGGCGAGGCAGGGGCTGGGCCGGACTGATCCAGAGGTCATGGGGTGGGGGCAGGGAAACTTGGGGCTGTTGGGGGCAGGGTGTGTAGGAGGAGGGCAAAGAAGAGGTGCTTCCCAGCTCCACAGCTGGAGGGCTGATTCTTCTTTTTCCTACAGCCAACAATTGCATCCAGAAAATCTATCAGGAACTAGCACTCAACCGCCCTGAACACTACAGCGGTATCATGGCAGAGCTGTTGTTGCATGGAGACTTGTCACCAGATGCCATCAAGGCCAATGCCATTGAACTCACAGCAGGGAGTGTGGACACGGTCAGGACAACAACCAGCCCCACTCCAGATGCTCACACTACCTCCCAGGCAGTGGCTTCTGATGCCACCTCTCAGCCATGGGCCCCATCCCCAGGCTCTGCCTCCCACATTCCTCAACTCACCCTCAGCCCATGTCTCAGCTTCGGAAGTGATGACAACAATTGTATGTGGCCTTGGTTGGGATGGGGTCCTCTTTCTCTGGAGGACTCAGGAAAAGGGGTCCAGGGGGCCATTAGGATCACACCTCTGACCCTCCTGGGAGGGGCACCCTGAGGGAGGAGGTCCTGCGGGTGCCAAGGTCTGAGCCTCGTGCACGTGGCTCCTGCAGACCTCCTTCCCCTTGCTGATGACACTCTTTGAGCTGGCTCGCAACCCCGACGTGCAGCAGGCCCTTCGCCAGGAGAGCCTGGCAGCCCAGGCCGCCATCACTGACAATCCCCAGAGGGCATTGGTGGAGCTGCCCCTGCTGCGGGCCGCCCTCAAGGAGACCCTGAGGTAGGTGCCGGCTGACTCCTCCCCAGATGCCCCGCCCCTGCCCAGGTGCCCCGCCCCTTGCTGGAGAGCAGTGCCCACTGGGGGTGGCAGCCAGAAAATGGGGCTGATAAGCAGCCTTGCCTCGAGACCCATTCCTGCTGCACCTCCTTTCCTCCCTCGAAGGAGGGGGTCCCTTCCTTCCTCTGGAATCCCTGTCACTATCCTGGGGGCCGACTTTGGGCGCATCCTCCTCGACTCGGGGCCACTCTGGTCGGGGACAGGTTTGGCTGAGCTCAGCAGGTGCAAGGAAGCACTTCTTCATGGTCTGAGCTTCCCATGGGTCTGGGACCTCTGGGGGTCTTGGTAGGAAGGCTGCAGGGGGCACAGGAGGGGGCTTGTCAATGCTGAGACCACTACTGATGCCCCCACCTCAGGCTCTACCCGGTGGGCCTCATCCTGGAGCGACTCCTGCCCTCAGACATGGTGCTGCAGAACTACCATATCCCAGCTGGGGTGAGTGCGCCCCCACCGCCCCTCCAGTAGAGCCCCCGGCCACATTCCCTGACGGTGCAGCTGACCTCTCCCTCCGCACTGTCCTGTCCGTAGACACTGGTCCAGGTGTTCCTCCATTCGCTGGGTCGCCACTCTGCCTCCTTCCCGAGGCCAGAGCGCTATGAGCCCCAGCGCTGGCTAGAGGTCAAGGATTCCAGCACAAATTTCCGCCACGTGGCCTTTGGCTTTGGTGTGCGCCAATGCCTGGGACGGCGCCTGGCAGAGGTGGAGATGCTGCTCCTGCTGCACCACGTGAGTGGCCCTGTGGGGCGAGGTGGGAGCATGGTGGGGTGGGGCCTGGATTGGTTGTAGCCTCCGTTGGGCAGGGCCTGGTGAGTGCGGGGCCTGATAGGGGTGCGGTGGGGCACGTCTGGGTTGAAGGGTGACCTGATGGGGGTCTCATGTTGTGGAGGGGCAGGGCCTTGCATGTTGGGGAAGGGCCTGGCCTGGTTAAGCCCTGGGCTTGGCCTGATTGTTCAGGGGAGGGGTGGGGAGGGGTGGGGGGGCGGTGGGTGGGGGCTGGGGCTGGGGTCTGAGGGGGGGGCGAGGGAGGGAGGGAGCAGAGTGGAGTGGGCCCTGGGAGGGGTGGGGTGCAGGGCGGGGCCTTGTGGGCTGGGGAGGGGCCTGTGCAGGTTAAGGGGGGCCTGGGCTGGGCTGAGTGGGGCAGGTCTGGGCTAACTGGCAGGCAGTGGTTGGGACCACAGGCTGCTCTTCTCCTGTAGCATGTGCCTCACCTGGGAGAGTGGGTGGAGGGTGCACCAGGTCTTTGGGCAGCTGACTAGACCAGATAGAAACGCAGCTTTTGTCCTAGGTGCTGAAAAACTTCGTGGTGGAGACACTAAACCAAGAGGATGTAAGGATGGTGTACCGCTTCATATTGAGGCCCACCACTCTGCCACTCCTTACCTTCAGGGCCATCAACTAGTCACCCCTCTGCACTGAGGGTCCCACCGTTGCCACCAGTGCCCCTCTACCATGGCCCCAGGCCACCCTTCTTCTCTCCCTGTGCACTACTCGCTGTGCCACACCTCTGTCCAGCTGGCCAAAAGCCTACAGGGCCAGGGCTTGCTAGGCTACACGGCAAGGCCAGGGCGGAGCTGCGGACACTCTTGCTCTTGAGACATGACCCTGTCCCCTGCCCCACATGGCTCCTTCTCCAGCAAGCAGTATCCCCTGAGTGCTTTGCCCACATCCCCCCAGGACCAGCTCCAGGTTCCTTACATGGCCATCCAAGGGCCCTCAGATCTGGCCCCATGCCTTCCTGTCCAGTCTCACATCCCCCTGTTGCCGTCTCCCTATCCCATTACAAAAACCTCTGTGGCTTGTGTCAGCATCCTTAAAGGGGAACCCAGCATCTGAGTGTCTAAGCCTAGTTCACTGACTCTCTGAAATCCACCATCTAGAAATGGGATCCTGCAAGGGAGAGGGAAGAGGTGCTTGTGATCATTTGTCCTGACACATCCCCATTTTCAAGTCAAGAAAATTCAGTCTGGAGGCAATTGTGATCCCACAGCTAACTAGTGCTAGCCACACGCACCGGGCCTCATTGCCTATGGATTAGGCATTGTTCAGCCAGTGGGCATTCAGTGCTCTGCTCCCTATCCTGTCCCTGGGGCAGGTCCTGAGGATGCTGAAAGCGGAGGAGGACGTGTGTGGGGTGGAATGCTTGGATGTAGCTTGAGCAATGTTGTCTGGCAACAGGATAGACATGATTAGGCCAATGATTATACAGATGGCTTTTGTTCACTCCATCCTCTGGTCAACATATGAACACATGCTGTGTGCTAGGACCTGGGGTGGGTGGGCACAGGGAGGCAGCAGTTAGCAAAGGTGACATGCCTCCATCTCTCCCCACCCACTGTGCTCCTAATCCAGCAGAGGCAATAGACACCTCAAAACTGGCCCCTCTGCAGTGCACCAGTGCAGCAAGGGGACGTGCCTAGGTTGAGGGTGCATCTAGCCATATTGTCTTTACCCCAGCTATTTTCACTGGGGTGAATATCACAGCAGCCAGATTAGAGCTTTTGTTTTCCTATCAATGGAAAAATCCTTCGGTACACCTAGAAGCACACCTAGCCAGACTGTCTTTTTCTTAGCCTGCTCAGGCTGCTATAACAAAGTACCATAGCCTTGGTGTTTTACAAACAACAGAAATTTGTTTCTCACTGTTCTGGAGGCTGGAAAGGGTAGATTCAAAGGGCTAGCACATTCTGTGTCGGGGGGGGGGTTTTCTCTCCCTGGTTCTTAGATGAGACCTTCCCACTGTGTCCTCACATGGTGGACAGGGTGAGGGAGCTCTCTGGGGCCTATTTAATCAGGGCACTAGTCCCATTCAGAGGGCTCCTTCCTCATGACCTCATCACCTCTCAATGGCCCTGTGCTCCTGTTATCATCACATTGGTGATTAGATTTTAGCATATGAATTTTGGAGAGACACAAAAATTCAGATATAGCATTCTGTCTCTAGTAGCTCCAAAAGTCTAAACTCACTCTAGCATCTACTTTAAAGTCTAAATCAAAAGTCTCATTTAAATGTTATCTACATTGGATGTGGATAAGACTCAAGGTACAATTTATCCTGAGTCAGAGTGCTCTTGCTGTGAACTTACCAATCAAACAAGTTATGTGCTTCCAAAATACAATCTTTACACAGGGACAGGATTGACATTCTCATTCCAGAAGAGAAACATAGGGAAGAAGGAAGGGGTAACAAGCCCCAGGAAACTCTAAAACTTAATGGGTCATACAGCCTTAAGGCTCAAGAATAATCTTCTTTGACTGATGTCCCATCTCCTGGACACACTAGGGCAAGGGCTGGGCCCCCAAGGCCCAGGATGCCTGCCTTTGTTGGACACAACACACACAGTGCGGTTCTCATGGGGATTTTATGCTGGACCAGCATCACAGCTGATCCTGGGCCTGGGCTCTGAGCTACTGGGGTTTTGGCATTCAGCCACCTGTATGGATGGGCTTGGTGGATTGAAGACAGAGCCCCACCCAGCACTGAGGAGGTGCAGTGGCTACTGGCCCTAGAACAGGGCTCTCCAAAGGTGGTTTTGGTCTCAAGGTGGCGCCAAGCTCCAGCAGCTTGGCTTTCACAGGGTAGGTGGGGGTGGAGAGGACACACCTTTTGCTCCTGATCCAGGGCAACACAGCTGCAGGAGTTCTTGGCAGCTCCCCAAACTGGGAGACCAGGGCTCTCCTGTGGTAAGGTCTGTAGGTGTCTGCTGTAGCAGAGGGCCTGATGGGATCCTCTGCTTATCTTCTACCCGCAATGGGAAGTCCCCCCTGACTCCACGCAGATCCAATCTGGGCTGGGGAGACAGGGTTGCAGAGACCAGGTACCTCCTCACCGCCCTCCTGAATTTCTGATCACCACAAGTGCATCTCCCCTCCCCTGCTGCAGTTCTCTCCCTTCCACACCCCAGTCAAAGCTTAGCTGTTTATTCATTTCCTTGGTCCCTCATTCAGGGGATGAGCGCTGCCAGTCTGTGCTCAGCCATCTCGCTCCCACTCTCAGGGGTTCTTCAAGGCTGGGGGCTGCCTCCCTTTTTGGCTCTAAGTGGTTTCCCAGTTTTGCCTCAGTCCTGGCGCAGTCAGAGGGCCACACCAGATGGGGGAGGTCCCCAGGAATGTCCCAGTAGTGTGGGAGGCTGGCTAGGGGTGTGCCCAGGGCACCCGTGGGATGGACCTCCTGCAGCACAGTGCTGCTGGGCAGCCGCTCTGATTCTTCGCCTTTGGCCGCATTACAGAGCAGTTTCCAGGGCTGGGGGTGCTGGTCCCACCTCCCTCATCTGTCTCTGGCTGTCCCAGGGACATTTCTCCCTTCAGGCACTCTGGATGATCCATGGGTTGAGGCAGGAAAGATCTCCTGCCAGGGAACCCATGATGGTGAGGAAGCTGGTTGTCCATCTCCATGTCCCCTTTTCCACTGTAGAAATCATGAGCGTGAGTATGTGTGTGGGGGGATCTTCCATGCAATTGGTTCCGGGCACATTGGGACAGGGACGTCGTGGATATGGAAATCCCCTTTTCTTAGCATCTACTTGGAGTTTCTTCATTTCTCTTGGCCCTGGGAACTTTCTCATCTTAAAAGCAGCAAGAGAAAAGCATCCAGTCACATGTTAGGAAATTCCCATTCAAAACTAGCAGATTTCTCAGAAGAAACATTATAAGCCAGGAAAGAATGGGATGATATATTCAAAGCACTGAAAGAAAAAAACAACTGCCAGTCAAGAACATTATACATAGCAAAGCTATACTTCAGAAATAAAGAAGAAAAAAATCTTTCGCACATAAGCAAAACCTGAGAGAATTCATCATCACTAGACTAGCCTTACAAGAAATGCTCAAGGGAGTCTTACAACTGGAAGTGGAAAGTCAGTAAACACCATTATGAAAACATGCAAAACTATGAAACTCACTGGTAAAGCTGATACACAAAAGAGAAATAGAAAGGAATCAAATCTTATCTTCACAGAAAACCACCCAACTGCAAAATAAATAAGAGAGAAAATAAGGTACGAAAGATATATAGTGCAACTGGAAAATAATCAGTAAAATGACCGGAGTAAGTTCTCACATATCAATAATAACCTTGATTGTAAATGGATTAAATACCCCAATTAAAAGATATAGTCTGGCAGAATGAATAAAAGCAGAACAAGACAACAACTATGTACAGCCTACAAGAAACTCACCTCACCTGTAAAGACACACAGAGATTGAAAGTGAAAGAATGGAAAAAGATATTCCATGAGAATGGAAACCAAAAGGGAGCGGTAGTTATACCTATACCAGACAAAACAGACTCCAAGTTTAAAGCTGTAAAAACAGACAAAGAAGAACATTATATAATTGTCAATTCTGAATGAGAATATAACAATTACAAATATATATGCACCCAAAATCAGAATCCCAGATATATAAAGCAAATATTATTAGATCCAAAGGGAGAGGTAGATCCCAACACCACAATAGCTGAGGGCTCTCTCAGCATTGGACAGATCAACTAGACAGAAAATCAACAAAGAAACATTGGATCTAAACTGCACCACAGACTAAATGCACCTAACAGATATTTACAGAACATTTCACCCAACAGCTGCAGAATACATATTCTTTTCATCATCTATTCTCCAGAACAGACCATATGTTAGTCCATAAAGCAAGTCCTCAAAATGTTTAAAACTTAAAATCATATCCAGTATCTTATCTGACCACAATAGAATAAAACTAGACATCAATAGTAAGAGAAACACTCAAAATTATACAAATACATGGAAATTAAACAAAATTCTCCTGAATGATCAATAGGTAAAGGAAGAAATTAAGAATGAAAATTTTAAATTCCTTGAAATTAATGAAAATAGAAACACAACATACCAAAACCTATGGGACACAGAAAAAGCAGTATTAAGAGAGAAGTTTGTAGCAATACATAGCTACATTTGGCCGGGCGCGGTGGCTCACGCCTGTAATCCTAGCACTCTGGGAGGCCGAGGCGGGTGGATCGCTCGAGGTCAGGAGTTCGAGGCCAGCCTGAGCGAGACCCCGTCTCTACTAAAAATAGAAATAAATTATTGGACAACTAAAAATATATATAGAAAAAATTAGCCGGGCATGGTGGCACATGCCTGTAGTCCCAGCTACTCGGGAGGCTGAGGCAGTAGGATCACTTAAGCCCAGGAGTTTGAGGTTGCTGTGAGCTAGGCTGACGCCACGGCACTCACTCTAGCCCGGGCAACAGAGTGAGACTCTGTCTCAAAAAAAAAAAAAAAATTAAAAAAAAAAAAATACATAGCTACATTAAAAAACAGGAAAGATGTCAAATAAATAACCTAACAATGCACCTCAAAGAAGTAGAAAAGCAAAAACAAAATAAACCCAACATTAGTAGAAGAAAATAATAACGATCACAACAGAAATAAACAAAACTGAGACTAAAAAAAACAATACAAAAGATTAAGGAAACAAAACATTGGTGTTTTGAAAAGATAAACAAAATCAACAAACCATTAGCTAGACTAACTAGGAACAAAAGAGAGAAGACACAAATCAATAGAATGAGCAACTAAAAAGGAGACATCACAATGGATACCACAATTTCAATACAAAGGATTCTTAGAGACTATTATGAACAACTGTACACCAATAAGTTAAAAAAACTAAAGGAAATAGATAAATTCCTGGACAGATTGAACCAAGAACGAATAGGAAACCTGATCAAACCAATAACATGGAACAAGATTGAGTCAGTAATAAAAAGTCTTCAAACAAAGAAAAGTCCAAGACCAGATGGCTTCACCACTGAATTTCACCAAACTTTTGCAGAGGAATTAATACCAATTCTTCTCAAACTCTTCCAAAAATTTGAAGCAAAGGAAATTCTTCCTATTTCATTCTACACAGGAATGAAGTATTCATAACCTTGATACCAAAACCTGACAAAGTCACAACAATGACAAAAAACGAAAACCCCTACAGGCCAATATCCCTGATGAACATAGATGCAAAAATCCTCAACAAAATACTAGCAAACAGAGTTCAATAGCATATTAACAAGATCATTCACCATGATAAAACAAGATTCATCCCAGAGATGCAAGGATGGTTCAACATACGTAAATCCATAAATATGCTACATCACATTAACAGAACACCTCATGTTCTCACTCATAGGTAGAAGCTTTAAAAAAGTTGATTTCTTACAAGTAAAAAGTAGAAGAGAGGATACTGGAGGCTAGGAAGGGTAGGAAAATGGGAGGAATAGAGAGAGATTTATTAAAGGATACAAAATTACAGTTAGATAGGAGGAATAACTTCTAGCATACTATTGCATTGTAGCATGACTATAGTTAACAATAATAGGTTACATAGTTTCAAATAGCTAGAAGGAAGACATTGAATGTTCCCAACACAAAGAAATGATAAATGTTTGAGATGATGGACATACTAATTACCCTAATCTGATCATCATACATTATGTGTATCAAAACATCAGTATGTACTTCATAAACATGCACAATTAATATTTGTCAATTAAAAATGAAATTAAATTTAAAATTTTTTAAAGAATAAATAAACGGGGAGATTAAACCAGAACTAGTGAGATTGTTTACCTATGTGCTGTGGATATGAGATGGGAAGGAGAAATGGAACGTTGTGATGCCACTTCTGACAATTCCCTGAATATATCTTATTGTATAGTTTCTTCATTTGTAGTCATTTGACAGCACAACTTAAGAAAAAAAAAAAAAAGGAGGGAATGTCTGCAAGATGGGGGACTAGGAAGCTCCAAGCCCTTTCTCCTCCACTGAAACACTGAATAAATAACAATATATGGACCAAGATAGCTTTCTGAGAACTCTGGAAATCAGTTAAGAAGTTACGGAAATCAAATGAATGCCTAATCAAGCAAACACCACTCTCAAACAAGACGAAAATTTAATGACATTTTGCTTGCCGTTGGCCCACCATCTCTCAGTACATTGTGGCATAGTTGAGAGGAAACCACCCAATAAACATTTCCTCCCTTGGGATCAAATGAAAAGAGTGGAAAGTTCTTGCAGTGTTCCAGCTTGTCTGGGGACTGCCCAAGGGACTGGTTTCTCTCTTGCCTGACTCGGAGTTATGATGGGAATGGAAGTATAGTTTGAATACCAGATTAGAGGCCACTGAAAACAGTGGTGAGCACGACCACACTTTAGAGCTGCAGGAAGTCTGCCAACCTTCAGGTGCCTGAGAGCAAGAGATTACAGGCAGAAAAATAAAATACAAATCCAAGGCCTCTGAGAAGAAGCAATGGTGAGACTCTGAGGGAAATCAGTACATTGAAAAGCAGCTGTATATATGGGGAACTGGAATAAGAACACACATACAGGTCCAGGAAAGACACATCCCTATAAAATGTTTGAGAGGACCTTAAACCTTCAAGTCAGGCTGATTAGTGAAGATCTTCCCTCTGCATGAAGCCAGTCCCCAAAGACTTGGAAAGGTGGCCACTTATTCAAATACCCAAATCTTAACAAAATATTACAAGCATATAAAGAAATGGAAAGCATGACCTGCTCAAAGGAAAACAATGAATCTCTAGAAACTGACCCAAAAGAAACACAGGCCTCTGACTTATTTGATAAACAATTTTAAACTGTCTTAAATATGTTTGATGACTGAAAAGAGAACATGGACAACTACATGAAATGAGGAAAATAATTTGTGAACAAAATAAGAACATCAACAGGCCGGGCGTGGTGGCTCACGCCAGTAATCCTAGCACTCTGGGAGGCTGAGGCAGGTGGATCGTTTAAGCTCAGGAGTTCGAGACCAGCCTGAGCAAGAGCAAGATCCTGTCTCTACTAAAAAAAAATAGAAAGAAATTATCTGGATAACTAAAAATATATAGAAAAAATTAGCCAGGCATGGTGGCGCATGCTTGTAGTCCCAGCTACTTGGGAGGCTGAGGCAGAAGGATTGCTTGAGCCCAGGAGTTTGAGGTTGCTGTGAGCTAGGCTGATGCCACGGCAGTCTAGTCCGGGCAACAGAGTAAGACTCAGTCTCAAAAAAAAAAAAAAAAAAAAAAAAAAAAAAAGAACATCTACAAAGAGGTAGAAATTATTTTTTAAAAAGAACCAAACAAATTTCGGAGTTGGAAAATACAATAACTTTATTTATAAATTCACTAGATGGGTTCAACAGCAGACTCGATCAGGTAAAAGGAAGAATCTGTGAGCTTGAAGACAGGTCACTTGAAATTATTATTAGGGAAAAAAAAAGAAAAAAGAATGAAAGTGAGCAGAGCCTCAGGGACTTATGGGACACCATCAAGCACCAATGTATGAACTATAGATGTCTTAGAAGGAGAAGAGATAGAAAAGGACAAGAGAGTTTGTTTGAAGAAATGATGGTTGAAATTTTCCCATATTTGAAGAAAGAAACCGACATAAAAATACAAGAAGTTCAACAACCTCCAAGAATATCTGCAATTAGACACATTATAATAAATCTGTGAAAATTCAGACAAAGAGAGAAACTTGAAAACAGTAAGGGAATCTTTATCAGATTATCAGTGAATGTCTCAACAGAAATCTTTCCAGCTAGAAGGCAGTGGAATGATACACTTAAAGTGCTCAAAGAAAAAAACTCTCAACTAAGAATTCTGTAGCCAGCAAAACTTTCCTTCAAAAGTGAAGCAGAAAGCAAAACTTTCCCATAAACAAAGACTGAGGGAGTTTATTACTACTAGACCTGCCCTAACAAGAAAGACTGAAGGGAAGAGTTCAAATTAAAATGAAAGGACACTAGACAGAATTGCAAGCAGGGTATCAAAGAGATATTTTTACAACCATGTTCATAGCAGCATTATTCACAATAACCAAAAGGTAGAAGCAACCCAAGTGTCCATCAGTGGATGAATGTATAAACGAAATGTGGTATATACACAGTGAATATTATTCAGCCTTAAAAAGGAAAGAAATTCTGACACATGCTACAACATGGATGAACCTTGAGGACATTATGCAGAGTGAAATAAGCCAGGCACAGAAGAACACATACTGTATGATTTCACTTATACAAGATATTTAGAGTAGGCAAATTCATAGAAGTGGAAAATAGAATGGCAGTTGCCAGGGGCTAGGCAAGGGGATTAGAGAGAAATGGGGAGTTGTTGTTAAATAAGTATAGAGTTCCAGTTTTGCAGGAAGAAAAAGTTCTGGGGATTAGTGGCACAACAATGTGAATGTATTTAACACTACTAAACTGTACATTTAAAATGGTTAAGGTAATAAATTTTATGTTATATGTATTTTACCATAATAAAAAATTTAAAAGAAAGAAAACCAATAAATCTATAAGGATAAGGAGCAGCCTAAGATTGAATAACACCAGGAAAAAAGAGAACCAAATCATATTTCAAATGGTTAGCATAACCATCACACTAGAGGGGGAAAAGTAACTCAACTAACTTTTGAAAATAATATTTGGACTGTATTTCCTCATTCTAAATATAAAAAGAACTGTAATCAAATATTGAAGTCTAATTATTATAGTAGACTTCTTTTTTAAAGCAAATGTGTGTAGGCAACTCTTAAATGGCTTTCTGTATGTTCTAAGAGTGGGGAAATGAATAAATATACATGGACAAGGGGAGCATTGCCAGAGCACAAAGTTACAAATAGGGAAAGGCAGCAGGGAGAAATGTACCCAGGGTGCTGGCATTGGCATTACAGGGTGAATGCATGGGCTTCAGTAGAGAAAGCAGCTATAGGTAGAGAGAATGTGTCTGGAGTATCAATAAATACACATCACTGTGTGCATGTGAATATACTTATGTAAGTTGCCTATTGTTGCATAAAAAATTGCCCCCAAAACTTAGTGGCTTGAAACAGCAAACATTTATTATCTTACACGTTTTCTGAGGGTCGGGAATCTGGAAGTGACTTGGCTTGAGTGGTTTTGGCTAAGGGTGTCTTGTGAGGTTTCAACTGAGATGTCGAAACTGCAGTCCTCGGCCAGGAGGGTGGCTCACGCCTGTAATCCTAGCACTCTGGGAGGCTGAGGTGGGAGGATCGCTTAAGGTCAGGGGTTCGAGACCAGCCTGAGTAAGAGCAAGACCCTGTCTCTACTAAAAATAGAAGAAAAAAAAACTAACCAGTCAACTAAAATTTAAATAAAAAGAAATTTAAATCTTTAATTAAAAAACATTCAAAGCTGCAGTCCTCTAAAGGCTCTGCTGGGAAAGAGAATCTGCTTCCAAGCTGTTGGCACTTCCAAATTTATGAATTCCAGAGGCTCTGTGTATGCCTGAGCTTCCTGTGAAGGCAGGCCACGAAGTGGGGGAAACTCAAGCTTGATGACTCGCAAGCAACCCACAGAGGCCCGAACTTGTCTGGAATAAGTCCTTTTCCAGGACTGTGGACCTTGAATAAGTCTTTTTCCACTCACAAGGCCTGGACTTCTTCAATATTACATTGGCGGTTGTTTCCGAAATCTGCAAGAGCCCTCTGAATTCAAGGGCCTTTGGTTGGGGAGGAAGTAGTGAGGTCACTAGAGAAGTGATTGGCATCCCAGGTTCAGCTGGTGCTGCTGCCATGTATGTACGGTGAGACTTTGGGCAGTCGAGCAAATGATCTAAGCCTGTTTCCTTATCCGAAATGGGGATGAGCATGGAGCTTACCTCACAGAGTTGCTGTAAAGACCAGGTGAAGACGTGTGCAGACTGGCAGAGTGCCACATGCTCGCCTGGTGGTAACTATATTCCAGCTCTGTTCCTGCCATCACACACCACTCACTCACCCATTCAAGGTGACAAATAAAGAAGCAACTTTGAGACACAGGAGAAGAAATTTGCATTTATTTAGTTGCTTGTTCAGGCAGTGAGCTGTACACTTTACAAATGCCAATCTTGTTTTTCCTCACTGGGGCACAGTAAAATGGCAATTATTACATGGAATTCACATGTGAAGAAACTGAGGCACAGAGGGTTTAAGGGTTGGGCTCCTGTGACAGACTAGGGCTCCAGTCTGTGCATGTGTAGCCATGGCACTTGGAACCTTCTTTCTTCTCCCTGGTTCTTCCAGGCAACTTCAAAGGCCCCTGACATGCTTCGGGTAGACAGCTCTCCCACTGGATGGTGGAGGGGCGAAGAGCCTGAAAATCCTTTTCCTTATCTGGGAGTTCCAGGAACCAAACCGGATGCCACCAGGATGCTCAGTACCAGCAGGACCGTCCCCCCACTCATTGCCTCAGTGTCCACTGAGTGCCTGGTACCGGCCGCAGGGAATAGGTGGGGCAGTGAGAGCAAGAGTGGAGCACACTCTACCACCCAGCCTTGCCTCTTGGCAATGTTCCACATGGGGATGTCACTGGCCCCAGGCAGCATGGGGAGAGACTCTTCCTGCCAGGCCTGTGACCTCAGGCCAGCACCCCAGCATTCAAAGCTTCTTCCACCAGTGACATGGTGTGGCATCTTCTCTTGTTTATGGGTTGCTACAAAGCCAGAATTAGCTTGCCTATGGATCCCAGTGAGGGGCAGCTGGACACTTGAGACAAAGAACTTCTTGAAGGGTAACACATGGCTGTCCTGGCAGAGATGGGCCCACCACATTCTTCCAGAAGGTTCTGTTTGGTAAACCCCACCATCAGCTAGCTGCGTTCACAATCTTTCCTGCTTCCCAGATCAGGATCTTATGGCACAGATGCACACTTCTGCAGAATCAGTGGCTATTCTAGCAACCACCCACTGAGGACACTTTCCAGGCTCAGCCTGGAGGCTTTAGCCACAGTCAGAGAGGACTGACATTACTACAAAGAGCCCCAGGGGACACAGCAGAAGTGGTAGCTGGAAAATAACAACAGAACAGCTTGTACACAACAGGTCAAGTCCAGACAAGAGCGTTCCAGGCCAAGAGCACAGCATGTGCAATGACAAGGAAGCAGGAATGGGAACACACATGAATGGCTCCTGCAAGAGGCAGGGACAGGAGTACAGGGAGTATGTGACACCAGACAGGAGTTCAGATCCTGAATCTGAGGGCCCTTGGATGGCCATGTGAGGAGCCTGGAGCTAGTCCTAGGGGGGATGTGGACAAAGCACTCAAGGGATACTGCCTGCTGGAGAAGGAGCCAAGTCGGGCAATGGACAAGGCCAGGTCCTGCCAGCAAGAGAGTCCCAGCTGTGCTCTGACATTGCTGCATAGCCTGGCAAGCCCTAGCCCTGGAGGGCCTTGGGTGTTCCATGTGAGCAAGGGCCAGCTGGACAGAGGTGTGGCACAGTACATAGTGCCCACGGAGAGAAGAGGGGTGGCCTGGGGCCATGGCAGAGGGGCACTGGTGGCAAGGCTGGGACCCTTGGTGCAGAGGCATGACTAGCTGATGGCCCTGAAAGTAAGTGCAGGGAAGGTGCTGGGCATCAACATGAAGCGGTACACCATCTTTATATCCTCTTGGTTTAGTGTCTCCACCAGGAAGTTTTTCAGCACCTAGGACAAAAGCTGCGTTTCCATCTGGTCTAGTCAGCTGCCCAAGGACCTGGCCCAGCCTCCACCCACTCTCCCAGGTGAGGCACATGCTACAGGAGAAGAGCAGCCTGTGGTCCCAACCACTGCCTGCCAGTTAGCCCAGACCTGCCCCACTCAGCCCAGCCCAGGCCCCCCTTAACCTGCACAGGCCCCTCCCCAGCCCACAAGGCCCCGCCCTGCACCCCACCCCTCCCAGGGCCCACTCCACTCTGCTCCCTCCCCCCCACCACCCCCTCCACGCCAGACCCGGGCCCCGGACCCCACCCACCACCCCCCCACTCCTCCCCACCCCTCGCCTGAACAATCAGGCCAAGCCCAGGGCTTAACCAGGCCAGGCCCTTCCCCAACATGCAAGGCCCTGCCCCTCCACAACATGAGACCCCCATCAGGTCACCCTTCAACCCAGACGTGCCCCACCGCACCCCCATCAGGCCCCGCACTCGCCAGGCCCTGCCCAATGGAGGCTACAACCAATCCAGGCCCCACCCCACCATGCTCCCACCTCGCCCCACAGGGCCACTCACGTGGTGCAGCAGGAGCAGCATCTCCACCTCTGCCAGGCGCCGTCCCAGGCATTGGCGCACACCAAAGCCAAAGGCCACGTGGCGGAAGTTTGTGCTGGAATCCTTGACCTCTAGCCAGCGCTGGGGCTCATAGCGCTCTGGCCTCGGGAAGGAGGCAGAGTGGCGACCCAGCGAATGGAGGAACACCTGGACCAGTGTCTACGGACAGGACAGTGCGGAGGGAGAGGTCAGCTGCACCGTCAGGGAATGTGGCCGGGGGCTCTACTGGAGGGGCGGTGGGGGCGCACTCACCCCAGCTGGGATATGGTAGTTCTGCAGCACCATGTCTGAGGGCAGGAGTCGCTCCAGGATGAGGCCCACCGGGTAGAGCCTGAGGTGGGGGCATCAGTAGTGGTCTCAGCATTGACAAGCCCCCTCCTGTGCCCCCTGCAGCCTTCCTACCAAGACCCCCAGAGGTCCCAGACCCATGGGAAGCTCAGACCATGAAGAAGTGCTTCCTTGCACCTGCTGAGCTCAGCCAAACCTGTCCCCGACCAGAGTGGCCCCGAGCCGAGGAGGATGCGCCCAAAGTCGGCCCCCAGGATAGTGACAGGGATTCCAGAGGAAGGAAGGGACCCCCTCCTTCGAGGGAGGAAAGGAGGTGCAGCAGGAATGGGTCTCGAGGCAAGGCTGCTTATCAGCCCCATTTTCTGGCTGCCACCCCCAGTGGGCACTGCTCTCCAGCAAGGGGCGGGGCACCTGGGCAGGGGCGGGGCATCTGGGGAGGAGTCAGCCGGCACCTACCTCAGGGTCTCCTTGAGGGCGGCCCGCAGCAGGGGCAGCTCCACCAATGCCCTCTGGGGATTGTCAGTGATGGCGGCCTGGGCTGCCAGGCTCTCCTGGCGAAGGGCCTGCTGCACGTCGGGGTTGCGAGCCAGCTCAAAGAGTGTCATCAGCAAGGGGAAGGAGGTCTGCAGGAGCCACGTGCACGAGGCTCAGACCTTGGCACCCGCAGGACCTCCTCCCTCAGGGTGCCCCTCCCAGGAGGGTCAGGGGTGTGATCCTAATGCCCTCTGGACCCCTTTCCCTGAGTCCTCCAGAGAAAGGGGACCCCATCCCAACCAAGGCCACATACAAATCTTGTCATCACTTCCGAAGCTGAGGCATGGGCTGAGGGTGAGTTGAGGAATGTGGGAGGCAGAGCCTGGGGCTGACAGGTGGCATCAGAGGCCACTGCCTGGGAGGTAGTGTGGGCGTCACGCTGTCTGGGGTGGGGCTGGTTGTTGCCCTGACCGTGTCCGTGCTCCCCGCAATGAGGTCCATGGCATTGGCCTTGAGGGCATCTAGTGACAAGTCTCCATGCAACAACAGCCCTGCTAGGACACTGCTACAGTGTTGAGGAGGGCAGCCACCTGCCAGCTCAAGATAGACTTTCTGGATGCAATTGTCACCTGCAGGACAAGGAAGAATCAGCCCTCCAGCCGTGGAGCTGGGAAGCACCTCTTCTTTGCCCTCCTCCTACACACCCTGCCCCCAACAGCCCCAAGTTTCCCTGCCCCCACCCCATGACCTCTGGATCAGTCCAGTCCAGCCCCTGCCTCGCCCCCAACTCTCTTTGACAAGACATGGAGGAAGCCATAGCTCTTTTATGTGGCCTCTGCTCTCCCCTGGTCTGTGGAGAATGGACAACTGGGCCACCACAGTGTCCCTGCCATGTGGCACTGTCAGGTCCTTGGCCCTTACCATACTGGAAGATGTAGTCCCAGGCCTCAAAATGCTCCTCCCACGTCTTGGTGCTGGTCCAGCGGGACAGGCTCCTGGGCACGAACATGAGCTGTACGGTGGATTTGAACATGGCCTCCAGGGCATGAGTGAACTTCAGGCTGGCAGGGCTGGGGTTACTGCCCAGGAGGCCCAGTCGCTCTCCAAAAAGTGCTGAGCTGCTGGCTGCAGGGAGAATGGCACTGCTGAGCCAAAGGCAGCCTTGTGACTCCCAGCTGCCTCCCACCAGCACCCCCTGCCCCATTCCTGGTCTACTCCAAAGTTCTTCCACCTGACCCCACACCTTCTATGGTGTAGTAGAAGATGCTGGGCTGGATGTCCAGGGTCAGGCTGCCCCGGGCATTCTGTAGCACCTTCTCCTTCAGGGCCTGGGAGAAATCCCTTGCCACCATATCCACCCTGGGAATATACTTCTGGACGGCCTTTGGTGATAGCACATATGGGTTTAGCCGCAATCGGTTGAACCGCCATTCGGGCCCGTTCCTACAGAGCAGAGACCAGAGCTGTGGGGTTGCCCCAAGCAAACAGCCAGCCCCAACCCTGTGTCCCACCTTCCTTGTCCCCAAAGGGAATGGGCAGGGCAGGCTGCTGACTGGGGCCCTTGAGGCAGGCTGCCTGCATTGCTGTTCTCCCTACAGTATTTCCTCTCTGAGCAGCCTCCAGGTGCTGGGCCGCAGGCCACTCAGGGAGACAGTGGCTTCTGCCTGAACCTGCTGCGGAGGTTCATGGAGTTCATTCCAGTGAACTTCCACGCCCCAGTCCTGGCACACAGGTCACCCATGCAGCCCTCCCTGGGTGAGGAGGTCTTTTCTCTGGGGAGGAGGTTGCCCCTCCTGTCATGCATTGCCCCGTCACACACACGGTGCCCCAGAGGGGACCAGCCCTGGCTCACCTCTCATCTCCCCACCCTTCCCCTCCTGAGCGTGCTGCCTCTGTGCCCGCAGCATCTGCCTGTTTCTGTGAAGTGTCTCCATCTTCTGTAGGGCAGAAACCAAACTGTATCTCTCAGGATATCCTTGAGACAGAGCCAAGAGCACAAGGGGGCTGATGGTTGTCCTCCAGGGAATGTTGGGCAGGAAGTTGCCCTCTCAGCCACATTCATGCAAAAGCACCTTGATTTTTCTATGGTTATCTGCTTGTAGGGATTGACAATGACACTGGTATTCGCAATGTGTGTGTGCATGCAGACACTCAATACATGTGTGTGCAAACACATAAAAATATACAAATCACAAGGGCACAAACATACACAACATGCTTACAAACGTGAACACAAAGACACACAAGCCCATACGATTCACATCACTGAAAATGCACACACACACATGCACACACACAAGACAGCATACATATACACATGCACACTCACACAGAGACAAGCATTTATGCACCCACATACAAACACACACACACACACACACACACACACACACACACACACACACACACGCAAGCAGGCCGCTGCCTTCAGATATGCACATGTACCCTTCCCAGCCTTCTCCTGGAACTGTCCTTCCTGGGTCCTCACTCCCTCCCAGATGCCCCCAGGTAAGGGCCCCACTCAGGGGCTCTATTTACCTAAGCCCCACTATTCCCAAGAGACTCCACTTCCCCACAGGGAGTGTGGTGGCTGTCAACTGTCTGACGTCCCTCCTTCAGGCCCTCCTCCTGTCCTCAGGGCACCCTGTGTGCAGCTGATGGACTCCAAGCACCCTCTTCTCCCTGCCTACCCGACCAGGGGTGCTGCTCTGTCCATGGGTCATGAGACACCCTCCAGGACAATGGCCCCACCCAGTGCTTCGCTCCCGGGAAGACAGGAGCCAGCAACCGCCTGCACCCATCCCCATCTGCCTCATGCCCGGGACCGGCTCCCCAGCGCAAAGGTTTGCCTGAGCTCCAGGAGCCAAGGGCACCCTGGGGGCACAGGGAGCACCCTGGTGGACAGCAGGCTCCGGCACATGCTCACTGTGACCTGGGCCAGCGACCCTCCATCTCAGGGCCTCAGTTCCTGACCTGTACACAGGAGAGCCACCGACTTGGCAGAGCAAGCAGCCACCAAGGCTGCGCAGCGGGCGCTTCCTAATGCAAGTGCTCATTGTTCTCCCTCCTCTCATGTGCAAAGTGCCCTGTGCATGTCTCTACCACTGCCCTGCTTCCCCCCAGCCTCTGGGAAGACAGGACCCCGCAGGCCGCCACTCCTCAGCACCTGGTGGTCACCCTGAGGCCCCAGGCAGGGGTGATTTGGGCCTTCTCTGTCTCACCTCCTCTGTGTCCAGACTTCCCATCCCCCCATCCCCGCTCGCCCCTCACAGCAAGAACACGCCACATTTGTGCCCTCGGTGTTGTCTGTAGGCCAGCCAGGGCTCCAGGAGCATCCGGCGGGGGTGCAGAGTCTCCACCTGCTGCAGCCTCTCCACGTCCTCCGGTAGCATCACAGACACCGTCCGTGTTCCTCCTATGTCATACCTATGGGACAAAGCACTGAGCCCCGCTGGCCAGGGCCATGGCCTCCCCTGGGCCCCGCTCTGCAAAACCAGTCCAGACTGTCCCTTATCTGACCTTTCCCTTCTCCTGGACCAGTGGTTTCACGGCAGGAAGTCCCTCCTGCTGTCTACCTGAAACCTCGCCAACTTGAGTGCTTCTGAGTTCTGGGCTCTTAGCATGAGCCGTGCTTTGCTCTCTCCTCATGAAGAGCCATGGTGTCCACTGAAAGACGCTGACCGGCACCCACTGTGCTCCCTCCCCGTCTTCCAAAGGATGCAGAGCACGAGGGCCCGGCTGGGAAATGGCAGTGCTGTGTGTCTGGTAAGGGCCTTGGTAGCCAGCAGGGGTGGAAGATTCTGGGTGTTCTCAGCGAGGGGTAGGGAGGGCTTTACCTGAAAATGGGCCCCAGCTCCTGGAAGTTCTGATGCATCTCCAGGTGAAGGTTCTCATAGCCCTGCTCCTTCCAGATCTGCAGTGTCCTCATCCAGTTGTTGCTGTGACTCTGGGGTATGGCTTCGAAGGGCAGCACCGCCTTGGGCGCCAGAGCAGCTCTGGTGCCCAGTGCCCGTGGCCCTCGCAGAGACAGCCAGGACCCTGCCATCCACACATCGGCCTTTGCCCTGAATGCCATTCCGATGCTCCTCTACCCTGTGCCCAAATCCTTTTATCTCTCCTGGGGACCTGAACTGGCAGATGGATCACGTCATGGAAGAAACTGTCCCTGGATCTGCCTGAGAAACGCGGGGCAGAGGTCACGGCCAGAGCGAGGTCTAGATTGGGGGTGCACGGGGGTGGAATCTGACGAAGAGGCCTCTCTCTCCTCCTCCACTGCTGGGAAAGAGGGGATGGGGCTCTTATCTTATCAAAGATCCTTGGATTATTTATCTCCTGGCAAGATCCAGGGCAGGAATAAGGGAAGAAGAGTTTGCGTTCACTGAATTAACCCACTCATAGTGCCGTGTGCTGTTCTCCAGGCCTTATGCTGGGTGCATGCAGTGGAGGCATGAAGCAGGCCCATTACCATGAGGGGCACAGCCCTGGGGGCAATTCAGTGAGTGCAGGGTACAATTTTGGGGGGAGGGAGGTTCCCTGCATGTCCCAGGCCCGGTCTTGGCTGGCCTTGAGGTTCCCTGCATGTCCCAGGCCTGGTCTTGGCTGGCCTTGCTGGTCCAGCTAAGCAGCAGGCCACAGCCAGGGGACATTGGCCTGGAGCGGCTGGAGGTGCTGGGAGCCAGCTCAGGCTGAAAGGCAAGAGTGCTCTTGCCCTGGTCCAAGCTTGTCTGTGCAGGGTCCTGTGCCAACTGCTCATGTCCCCCTTTTCATCCTACAGCACGAGGCCCATGGCTCAGGTTCATAGCTCAGAGCAAGAAGAGGCCATAGAGTCTGACTTGGGGGCACTGTCAGGGGCCCCGCTGTCCTGTGAACTCTCTCTGGCAGACACATGGCCAGGGCTGTCCCTTGGGGGAACAGGCTGGCCTCACCTGGCACTGCCTTTCAGCCTCCCCTTCGAAAGATGCTTACTGCACATCTACTTGGGGCAGGCACCTGCCCGGGAAAGAAAACAGGGCTCCTGATGCCCTGGGGATGGGCCCTGGGAATGCTAACGCAGGCAGAGCCCTACACAGACATGCTCAGCCAAAGGTAAATGGTGACAGACAGCAGGGGGGTGATCGTGGGCTGGGGGGTGGGGAGCCACAAACTACACGGGACGGCGGAGTCCCTTCGCATGGCTCCTCACAAGCATTACAGTGTGTGTGCGAATCCAACCATCTCGCAGGTCAAATAGCCAACGAGATCCAGTCAGGGAAAATGCAAGTGTTCGTTGTCATACACTAAGAAAAAATACAGATCGCTGTCTGGAGAGGTCCAGTCCCCTTGGGAGATGCCACCTTACCGCAGGCACAGCTTAGCAAGCATCAGGGAGGAGGTACTGATCATTTTGTCATTGGCTGTAGCACCGCGGATTCTTTGTAGGGCAAGTAGAGCAGTTTGAGCTGCCTGGTGTGCAGCTGATCGGCTTCATTTCAAGTGAATCGGATGACAAGGACATCAAAAACTTACACTTTGCCTCTTGTTTATGAGTAGCGCCAGTGTTGTGGGGAAATCGGATGACCTAAGTTTTGGCTGTGCTCATGGGAGGCTGGCCTTGAGGTGTGTTTTCACTGTGCCTCCACATTCCCTGTATTCTTGCAGCTCCCACATTAACTCGTTACACCTGGAGGGGAAGGGCCGAGAGGGAGCCTCTGGGCTGCGTGGAGGAGGAGCTGTGGAGGGGAATTTCAGCTGGACCCGCGGGGGAAGGAGGAGGCTGCCCCTGTGCGGTTGGAAGGGAAGGGGCTTCCACACTGAGGGGACGGGACAGTGCCTGGCGGGAGTGGGCAGCAAGGCCACAGAGGGCTGGGCTGGGAGGGCGGGTGCAGGCCAGAGGGAGGGTGTTGTGAGGGTTTTAGCAGGGGAGGGCCACAATTTAATAATTTTTAAATCAAGTCCCTCTTCCACATGTCCTTGAGGAAAGCCTTCAGCAGTGGGTGGTACGTCAGCTGTGGCTGGGCCCTGAGCATGGCTGACACAGAAGAGTGATATAGCCTTTCTGTGTGCCTTCATCAGCCCCAGATGGTGTAAGAGCTGTGCCTCAGTGGGTGGATGTAGGCAGGCAGCCTGTCCTTGGCTGTTGGTGCAGTCATCACTGCCATGCTGGACACTGCTGTACGGTCCATGCCTGCCTGCGCTATCTGCCCTGCAGCTTCTGCAAGGCGGCAAGACTCTCTGAGCAGCCCCCAAGGGCAGCCCACGAGCAAGAAGGACTCTGTGTGGAGCAAGTTTTCCTTCTGTAGTTTTACAGTTGTCTTCCCTGCTGGGCCATGACCTGACCAGGTACCCTCTGGAGTTCACACGGGGCCTACACTCAGTCAGCGTTTCTTGGAGGAACAAACACATGATTTCATCCTGATGATGAACAACCCTCGTGTGCAGATGCCACCTGCTTCCAGTGCACTGTACCCCTCCCCCCTGGATTCTTGGGTGCCGTGGAGACTGTAGTAGTCTGCGTAGGAACTAAGGGCATCTTCCCACCTCTGCGCCTTTGCTGACCCTGACTGGCCACCAGGATCCTCTCCTACCCCTGTGACTCTGAGCCTCAGTTATTGGGGTCCATTCACCCTGTTGCCCTCCACTTTGAAAGTGCTCAGCTCACTACCAGGCTCAGGCAGTGAGTAAATCTCCCCTCCATTAGACTATCTTGGGTCACCTTTGCCACAGAGTTTCTCAAGCTGTAGTGGAATAACAACGTCTGGACAGTCTGTCAAAACGCACATGACCACGCTCCACCTCAGAAAAGATGCTGGGCTGGGCCAGGGTGAGATCCCAGCAACATGAAGATGTATCAATCCCCCAAAAATGATTCTGATGCAGGCAGCTTTCCCATTGCACTTTTCTCTCTACCTCTGGCTGGACACTGCAGGGGACAGCCAGAAGGCTGTGCAGCTTCAGAGAATTATGGAAAGTGGAACACTTCTATGTAGGCTGGGGATGAGGTGGAGCAATGCCAGGAAAGAGAAAACCATGGGCAGCGGGCAGGGTGGGCCCATGGAAGAAGAGCAAAGTACACACAGGCACAGCTCAGGGACACAGTGAGATGGAGTGTGCCCGTGGGCAGGGACGGACACTTTATTCAGGAGACAATCCTTAGCTGAGTCAAAGGTGGAAGTTGGGACTGCAAGATGGAGGGGCTGTCAGGCAAGGGGATGAGGAGGACAGACACCGATGGAGAACAAACTGCACACGAATACCCCTCCTGTTCCTTCACAGCCTGAGGACGGAAGGCCCTCACCTGCACTGTGTATTTTCCCAGGCCCTTCTCACCTGCTGTATTTTCTGGGCCTGCTCCCCTGGCTTCCCCCAAAAACCCTCAATAAAATACTAGGAAACGGCATCCAGCAATATATGGAAAGAATTATAAGCATGGACAAGTGTATTTATCTCAGGAATAAAACATTGGTTTAACATCCAAAAATCAATTATTGTAATATATTGCCTCCATAGAATGAAAAACAAAAATCACATTCTTGTCTCCATAAATGCAGAAAGTGCATCTGACAAAAGCTAACACCATTTTCATGATGAAAATACTGAACCAACTACAAGTAGAAAGAAACTTCTTCAACTTGGTAAAGGATATCTATGAAAACTCCACAACTAACCTCATGCTTAATGGTGAAACCCTGGCTGCTTTCCTCCGCAGTTAGATCCGGAGCAAGATGCCTGTTCTCACCACTGCTAATCAACATTGTATTGGAGGTTCCAGCCAGAACAAGCAGGCAATAAAAATAAATAGAAGTCCTCCTGACGGGAAAAGAAGTGAAACTGTCTCTATTCACAGATCACATGACTTTGTATATAGACTATCCTAACAAATCCACTAAAAAAGTATCATGTCTAATAAAGCAGTTCTGTAGGATTTGAGGGTATGAGATCAATATACAAAAATCATTTGTATTTTTCTACGCTGTAATGAAGAATATGAAAATGGAATTAAAAAACAAATCCATATACAGTAGCATCAGAAACAATAGAATACTTAGGAATAAACTTAACAAAACAAGTTCAAAACTTATACTCCGAAAAATACAGATCATTGTTGAAAGAAATTAAAGAAGATCTAAATAATTAAAAAAGTGTTCACTCTGGGAGGCCAAGGTAAGACGATCGCTTGAGCTCAGGAGTCTGAGACCAGCCTGAACAAGAGTGAGACCCCATCTCTACTAAAAATAGACAAAAATAGCTGGGAAACTAAAATTAGAAACAAACAATTAGCCGGGTGTGGTGGCAAGTGCCTGTAGTCCCAGCTACTTGGGAGGCTGAGGCAGGAGGATCGCTTGAGCCCAGGAGTTTGAGGTTGCTGTGAGCTAGGCTGATGCCACAGCACTTTAGCCCAGGCAACAGAGTGAGACTCTGTCTCAAAAAAAAAAAAAAAGAGTTACTGGCAGTTGATGTGAACACCTCAGTTCTTGTCTCCTCATGATCAAAGAATGAAAGCAAGAGACACAAAAATTTAAATCAGCGAGCAAAGAAGTTTATTAGTAAGCAAGAGTACACTTTTAAAGGGGTAGGAGTGGGCACACGTTCAAACAAACAGTGGCCCTGGGGTTTCTATGTCATCCCTTTCTCTCCTGCTGGCCTCTCCTCCTTTGTGATGTTGTCTCTTCCACTTTTTGTCTTGCTCCATGGGGATGCTGTCTCCTTCCTGGCACTGGGCAGAGGAGTTTTTCACCTTATGTGGTTAGGCCCAGATGTGTCCTGGAACCCACCCAAAGCCCCTCGTGGGGGAGGGGAACCTCAATGTCGTATAATGTGCCCTGTGTTGTTTCTGTTGTGTTTTTTGTGACACTTTATGTGACCCTTATCTCGCTATTGTTACAGTATGTTCTCTTACTCAGCATTCCCTTTGTTTGTTCATACTGCCCATTCCATACTTCCTCTGCTCATGTCTTACTTTCCTACCTATGCTAACAAAAGCATCCCATGTTCACGGGTCAGAAGACCTACTACTGCTGAGATGATAATGTTCCTCAAACAGATGTACAGAGTCAATGCAGTGCCTATGAGAATCTCAGCTGATTTCTTGTAGAAAGTGACAAGCCGATTCTAAAATTCACATGGATTTGCAAGGGACCCACAACTGCCAAAATAATCTTGAAAAACAACAAAGCAGGAAGACTCACATTTGCCAGTTTCAAAACTTACTACACAGTAACAAGAATCAAGGCAAGGCAGTACTGGCACAAGGACAGACATACAGATCAGTGGGACAGAACTGGAAGTCCAGGAATAAAACCATACATCTGTGCTCAACTCATTTTTGACAAAGGTGCCAAGACCATCCAATGGGGATGGAATAGTCTTTCCAATACAAGATTCATCCCAGGGATGCAAGGATGGCTCAACATATGCAAATCAATAGACGGGCTACATCCCATTAAATGAACCAAAGAACAAAAACCATATGATCATTTCAATAGATGCTGAAAAAGCATTTGATAAAATTCAACATCCCTTTTTGATGAAAACCCTCAACAAACTGGATGTAGCAGGAACATACCTCAAAATAACAAGGGCCATATTTGACAAATCCACAGCTAACATCTTGCTGAATGGGGAAAAAAACGAAAGCCTTTCCCCTAAGATCTGGAGCAAGACAAGGATGTCCATTTTCACCACTTTTATTCAACATAATACTGGAAGTCCTGGCCAGAGCCATTGGGCAAAAGAGAGAAATAAAGGACATCCAAATTGAGAAGGAAGAAGTCAAATTATCCTTGTTCTCAGAAGACATCATCTTATACTTACGAAAACCTAAAGACTCCACCAGAAAACTCTTAGAACCGATAAATGAATTCCATAAAACTGCAGGATACAAATCAACATACAAAACTCAGTAGCACTTGTATACACCAACAGTGAACAATCTTAAAAACAAATCAAGAAAGCAATCTCATTTACAATAGCTACATAAAACAGAAAATACTTAGGAATCAATTTAACTAAAGTGAAAGAGCTATACAAGGAAAACTATAAAACATCGATGAAAGAAATTGAAGAGGACACAAAAAAATGAAAAGATATTCCATGCTCACAGATTCGAAGAATTAACATTGTTAAAATGACAATTCTAGGCTGGCCATGGTGACTCACCCCTATAATCCCAGCACTTTGAGAGGCTAAGGTGGGAGGATCACTTGAGGCCAGGAGTTCGAGACCAGTATGGGCAACATAGTGAGACCCCATCTCTAAAAACAAATTAGCCCAGTGTGGTGGCAAGTGCCTATAGTCCTAACTACTTCTGACAGTGAGGCTGGAGGATCGCTTGAGCCTAGGAATTTAAGGCTGCAGTGAGCTATGATTGTGTCACTGCACTCTGGCCTAGGTGACAGAGGAAGATCTCATTTCAAAAAAAAAAAAAAGAGTCAATTCTACTCAAAGCAATTGACAGATTCAGTGCAATCTCTATCAACATACCAGTGACATTCTTCAAAGAAGTAGGAAAAAAAATCCTAAAATTTATATGGAACCATAACAAAAGCAATCCTGAGCCAAAAGAACCAAGCTCGGCAGGGCGCGGTGGCTCACGCCTATAATCCTAGCACTCTGGGAGGCCGAGGTGGGAGGATTGCTTGAGCTCAAGAGTTCGAGACCTTGCTCTGAGCAAGAGTGAGACTATCTCTACTAAAAATAGAAAACTTAGCGGGGCATCATGGCACATGCCTGTAGTCCCAGCTACTCAGGAAGCTGAGGCAGGAGGATCACTTGAGCAGAGGAGTTTGAGGTTTCAGTGAGCTATGAGAACACCACTGCACTCTACCCAGGGCAACAGAGTGACACTCTGTCTCAAAAAATTAAAAAAGAAAAAAGAAAAGAAGAAAGTCAGAGGCATCCTACTATCTGACTTCAAAACATATCACAAAGATATAGTCACCAAATCAGCATGGTACTATCATTAAAACAGACACACAGACCAGTGGAACAGAATAGAGAACCCAGATATAAAATAAATAAATTTTATATAAAATTCAATAAAGTGTGCTGGGAAAACTGAAAATCCATATACAGAAGAATGAAACTAGACTCCTATCTCTTAACATATACAAAAATCAAATCAAAATGGATTAAGACTTAAATCTATGACCTGAAACTATGAAACCAGTGTTGGGGAAACACTTCAGGACTTGGTCTGGGCAAAGATTTTTTGGATAATACCTCAAAAGCACAGGCAACCAAAGCGAAAATCGACAAACGGGATCACATCAACAGTTAAGGAAACTGCACAGTTAAGGAAACAACAAAGAGACAACCCAAAGAATGGGAGAAAATCCTTGAAAACTCTTTATCTGACAAATGATTAATAACCAGAATGTGTAAGGAGCTCAAACAACTCAATAGGAAAAAAAAATCAAATAATCTGATTTTAAAATGGGCAAAAGATCTGAATAGACATTTCTCAAAAGAACACAAATGGCCAATAAGTATATGAAAAAGTGCTCAACATCACTAATCATCAGAGAAATGCAAATCAAAACCACACTGCAATATCATCTCACCCTAGTTAAAATGGCTTTTATTAAAAAAAAAAAGGACAGACAATAACAGATGCAGGTGAGGATGTGCAGAAGGGGGAACCCTCATACACTGTTGGTGGGAATGCAAATTCATACAGCCACTATGGAAAACAGTATGGACTAAAAAACTAAAAATAGAAAACAGTATGGACTAAAAAACTAAAAATAGAACTACCATATGATCCAGCAATCCCACTGCCGGGTATATACCCAAAAGAGAAGAAATCAATAAATCAAAGAGGTATCTGCACTCCCATGTTTACTGCAGCACTATTCACAATAACCAAAACATGGAATCAATTTAAATGCCCACAGATGAATGAATGGATAAAGAAAATATGGTATATATACACAATGGAATATTATTCAGCAATAAAGAAAAATGGAATTCTGTCATTTGCACCAAACATGGATGAAACTGGAGTTATGTGAAGTGAAATAAGCCAGGCACAGAAAGACAAATATCTCACGTTCTCACTCATATGTGGGAGCTAAAAAAAAGTGGCTCTCATGGAGGTAGAGAGCAGAATGAGGGTTACCAGAGGCCAGGAGGGGGAGGGGGAGGGGTGGGAAAGGAGAAGGGGGAGGAGGAGGGGGTGATGAAGCCAGGTTAATTAATGGGTACAAACATACAGTCTGATAGAAGAAATAAGACCTAGTATTTAATAGAACAGTAGGATGACTATCTTTTACAAGAATCTATTGTATATTTCAAATAGCAAGAGGAGAATAATTCAAATGTTTCTAGCATAAAGAAATGACAAGGTTATGGATATCTCAATTACACAGATTTGATCTTTACAAATTATACAAATGTATTAAATTATCACATATACCTCAAAAATATATACATCTATTATATGTCGATAAAATTATCAAAAGAAAACATGTCCACACAAAAAAGTTTACATGTTTATAGTAGCATTATTCATAACAGTCAAAGGTGGAAACAACCCAACTATCAACTGATGAATGAATCAACAAAATGTGGCATAGTCATCAATGAAATATTATTCAGCCATAAAAGTGAAGTACTAACACATGTTATAACATGGATGAACCTTTGAAAACATCATGCCAAGTTAAAGAAGTCAGTTACAAAAGACCATGTAGAATCTGACTCCATTCATATAAAATGTCCAGAACGTTGAAATCTATAGAGACAGAAAGGACAACAGTGGCTGCCTAGTAATGGGGGGATGAGCCTGGGTAGTGTAGGAGGGTGATTGCTAATGGGTATGGCGTTTTTTGCAGGCGGTGGGCAGGGGTGTTGTAAATACTCTAAAATTTACTCTGGTAATGACTGAAGTACCTGTGAATATACTAAAACTTATTGAATCGTGCACATTAAATTGGTGAGTTGTATGGTATGGGAATTATATCTCAATAAAGCCACTAAAATTAATAAATAAATTAACAAACAAAAAAAGGAATGAAGTACTGATACATCGTACTGATGATCTTTGAAAACATTATGCCACCTAAAAGACGCCAGGCTCAAAAGGCCAAATGTGGTATATTATTTCTACAAAATGTTCAGGGTGATGGATAATTTTATGGTCAACTTAGCTAAGCTATGGCTGTTTGGTCTAAATCAGTCTAAATGTTGCTGTGAAGATAATTTTTAGATGTGATTAACTTTTCAATCAGTAGACTTTAAGTAAAGCAGATCACCCTCCATAATGTGGGGGGACCTCATCCAATCAGCTGACAGTGTAAGAGCAAACACTGAGGTTCCCCGAAGTGGAAAGAATTCTCTCCACGAGACTGCAACATACACACTCTGCCTGAATTTCCAGCCTGCTGCCTTGCGGAATTAGGAGTCAAGGCTGTAACATCCGTTCTTACCTGAATTTCCAGCCTCCTGGCGCACCCTACAGATTTCAGACTCGCCTACACCAACGACTGCATGAGCCAATTTCTTAAGATAAATCTCTCTCAGTCTCTCCGGGGGGGGGGGGGGGTGTGCATGTGCACGCATGCCTAATTGGTACTAGTTCTCTGGAGAAACCTCCCTGATACATCAACCACAGGCAAATCCATACAGACTGCACATTAGACTACATTAGTTGCTGCTCGAACCCGTAGGAAGGAAAAGTGGAGAGTCACTGTTTATTTAGTGTGAGTTTCTTTGGGGGGTATAAAATGTTCTAGAATTAGTGGTGATGCTTGCACAACATGATGAATGTAATGAATACATTATAGATGTGTTCATACCTTATGTATGTACACATTATGTGTACATACATATATATCATGTACATTATAAATACATGAATGCATGAATGTAAACACTGAATTATACCATTCAAATAGTTAAAATGGTGAGTTTTATGTTATGTGACTTTGTTCTCTATAATTTAAAAATAGGCTGATTGAGTTAAAGAAAAAGGAGGGAGAAGGGACCAAAGAGGGTCTTAATTTTATATTCCCTTGTGTCTTTTTTCTGGTACCCCACCAGGGATGCAATGAGAGGGACAGTCAACAGCTGGCTTTAGGGCCATTTTGACCATTTTAAAGGGCATAATTCAGTGTTTTTTTTTAGTACATTCACATTGTTGTGCAACCATCACTACTATCTAATTCCAGAACATTTTGGGCCCGAAAGGAATCCCACACTAAATAACCAGTCACTCCTGAAATGTTAGTATCTGGGGAAACATTCCGTTGCTGGTATGAAGCCGGGTGCTGTCCTGAGAGACAACGGCCCGTCCTGCAGAAAGTCTGACCCACACAAGGGCACTCAGCAAAAGTCACTAAGGTCATTCCCCGATGATCCACGTGTCACCTCATCGCCAAGCACCCTCCCTGCTTCCATCACCCCTTGCCCTAAGAACGGAAAAGGATGGTCAGAGTCTCAGGTGGCCTTCGGTACCTATGGGCTGAGCACAGTGGGGACCTCTCTTTCAGCCAACATATAGATGATCCCCAAACCATTTTGCCTTTTGATTAATATAATCTCTGTATGGTAACATAGAAAGATGTTTTTGGTATACTTGCATGATGAATACGTAGCCCACAATGTCTAAGGGAGAAAAATCAGGTCAAATATAGTGATGTGTCACAGATGACATTTGGGTCAATGATGAACTGCATATACAATGGTGGACCCATAAGATTATAACAGAGCTGAAAAATTCCTATCGCCTAGTGACATCGTAGCTTTTGCAATGTCATAGCACACGTTACTCGTGTGTTTGTGGTGTAAACCAACCTACTGCGCTGCCAATCACGTTAAAGTATAGCACATATAATTATATACAGTATATAATACTTGATAATAAACAACCACATTACTGGTTTACAGATTTACTATACCATACTTTTATTGTTATTTTAGAGTGTACTCCTTCTATTTATATTTTTTTAAAGTGACATTTAAAAACCTTTAACACAGGCTCAGGCAAGCCCTCCAGGAAGTATCTAGAAGGCATAATGAT
Source organism: Lemur catta (assembly GCF_020740605.2). Classification (NCBI taxonomy): domain Eukaryota; kingdom Metazoa; phylum Chordata; class Mammalia; order Primates; family Lemuridae; genus Lemur; species Lemur catta. The sequence goes on from NC_059136.1 coordinate 24,100,397, forward strand.
AATAGAAGATGACAGCTCCATGTGATGTTGCCCCTGAAGACCTCTTGGGCCAAGACATTGGGGTGGAAGCCAGTGATACGGATGATCCTGACCGTGTGTGGGCCTAGCTTGATGTGTGCGTTTGTGTCTTAATTTCCAACAAAAATGGTTAAAAATTAAAAAATAAACTAAAAATGTTTTAAATAGAAAAAAGCTTGTAAAGTAAGGAAATATTTTTGTATTGTTGTACAATGTGTCTGTGTTTTAAGCTAAGTGTTACTAAGAGTCAAAAGTTTTTTAAAATGAAAAACTTTATAAAGTAGAAACATTATAGTAAGCTAAGGTTAATTTACTATCGCAGAAAGAAACGTTTCATAAATTTCATGCAGCCCAAGTGTCCAGTGTCTATAAAGTCACAGTAGTGCACAGTAATGTCCTAGGCCTTCACATTCACTCAGCACTCGCTTCCGGTCCTGCAAGCTCCATTCATGGTAAGCGCCGTGTGCAGGTGTGCCAGTTCTCACCTTGTATACTGTATTTTTACTGTACTTCTTCTATGTTTACATATACAACTACTTATCATTGTGTTACAGTTGCCTACAGTACAGTACCACGCGGTACAGGAGTGTAGCACAGGAGCAATGGGCTATGCCCATCTAGATTTGTGTAAGTATACTCTGGCATGTTCGCACAGTGACGAAATTACCTATAGACAAAGTTCTCAGAATACATCCCCATCAAGTGACACATGACTGTACTAAAATCACGAAGTAATCCCTGAGTATGTAGTAAGATCAAGAAGAACAGATCTGCTTAGAGACTGCACTATGGGTGTCTGAGTGTATGCAGGCAGGCAAATGCTCATGAATGGTTTCAACAAACAATAATTTGCTTTATTTATCTTTTAAAATAAACCATAAGTGGGCCAACTGGAGGCACTGTGGATCAGCCTCTCTGATTTACAAGGGAGCAAGGGAGAGCAAAATTTCTCTGAGGAATGGGGGAAGATGAGCAGAACTTCCCAGGAGTGGTTCTCAAGTCAGTGTGTTGCTGACTATGACAGAGGCAAGGATCAGGACACATTTCGACTCTCCGAAACGCACAGTTCCTCCTGGAAGCTCCTCCTCAACTGTTTCATCCACAAGTATGTCTCTTTCAATATTAGTAGGTCCTCCCTCATTACAAACCATGCCATTACAGCAACGAACAAAATAGAAATGATTAGATATGATACCAGATCTTGGGGCTTCAGGAGGCACTTGAACATCATATAGAAATTTGCAGTCTTTTGTACAGTTCTTATAAACGAGTAGTTCACGAGAGTTCACACCTAAAAATGAAGTAGTAATGAAAATCATTGATTTCACGTTTTCTGCTTGTAAATAACAAATCACACACACCTCACATTCAACCATAAGTAACTCATTTCTACATTTCCAACTGTTACAACATTGTCTAGAATCCTTTACTGAGAATGTTCAAGTCCACTAGAAGGTCTCATTACTCTAAGAACAACTTCTTCTGCAGATATTTTTCTATCCAAGCTGACATCTTTATGACTTGACTGCCTCTGGCCCTCCCCAAATGGTATATCATGGTACCCTGTCATGTAGCTATACAAATAAAACGTGCCACTCATTTTTTGTCATAAGAATTTTAGAGCTTTAGCAATTAAATGAAAACTAGGAATGACGCTTTACTTATGCCCCAGTGATCACATAGACCCTTAACAGAGATGCCCATATTAATGTGGCCTTAACCTGATCTTCTGCCGTTAGCAAGACCCCTCTAGGATAAGCTTCTTCCCAGGACCCTCAGCCTGGTGTTTCAAGCTCCTGGACCAACCTATAAATGCTGATGAGCCCTTAATGCCAACCTCCTCCCAGCACAGATTTGACACACCTTTACAACTAGGGCGGCACAGTGATGTGATTACCTTCACTAGAGGGCTCACCAGTAGCCTCTGTCAACCAGTGCTACCTGACCAAAGCTCCACCTAAGGTCCCCTTCAAGAATCCCTAGGTTATATATCTTGGTCCTCACCACTACTTCGGTTCCCCTTGTAGCCTACACAGTATCTACACAAATACTTTATTCAGGAACTTACCATAATTGACTTACCCATTCATGGTTCTGGGTCTTGCCTCCTCTACAACACCAGAAGGAACTAATGATTAAAAACCAGTCACCGTTTTCCTTTATTTTCCATCTAAAAAGTTTACTGAACTTCCACATCCTACAGGAAAGTACATAATCGCGAGCTGACAGCTCAGTGGCTTTTCACAAAGTGCACGCAAGCATGTAATCAGCATCCAGCTTAAGAAACAGAGCTGGATGAAAGCCTTGAACTCCTCGCTCAGACACTACTAGAAGCAGCCAAGGCCACAGAGAAGCAGCATATGGGCTTCTAAGCCCATATGTTAGTCTTCTGTGTTTTTGAACTTTATGAAATGAAATCATGCATTATGTTTGTATTTGTGTATGGCTTCTTTTGCTCTACTGCCTGTTTATGAAATTCATCCCTGTTCTTGCATGTTATTGTATACTATTCATTCTCGTAGCTGTGTACCGTTACATTGATGAATATACCACAATTTACTGTTGATGGACATAATCGTTGTTTCTGGCTTTTATCTCCAAATACTGCTGCAGTGAATATTCTTGTACTTGTCTTCGGGTGAGCCTGCCTGAGATTTTTTATTAGCTATATACCTAGGAGTAGAAATGCTGAGTCTTGGATAGGCAACTTCGGCAGATAATGTGGAAGTGTTTTCCAGACTGGGTTGAACCCATCTATACTCCAAAGGATTGTGTACACTTCAAAACCTTGACAACACTTGGTATGGTCATTTTTGGATATTTGGTCATTTCTTGTGGTGTTATCGTGTTGTGGTTTTAAGTTGCATTTCCATCAAGGAGAAAGACACTGAATGACTTTTCTTACATTTGTTACCCATTCAGATATCATGTTCTGCTATAATTAAGTCTTTTGTTCAGATTTCTACTGGATGATCTGGTTTTTATTTATTAATTTATAGGCAGAATTTCCTTATATATTATGAACAGGAGCCCTTGAGCCGTGGATGCACCAGCAAAGCTTCATCTCTATTTACACCTGCTCCCTGTCACTCCCATCACCACCCGAGCTCCGTCTGCACACCTACCCCCAGCCCCTGCTCCGGATCCACAGAAAACTGTCTTCGATGAAACCGGTCCCTGGTGCTTGAAAGATTCAAGGCTGCTGCTTTACCAGATACATGTTTTGAAATGCTTTCTCCTCATCGGTGGCTTGCATTTTTCCTGTTCTATAGGTATTTTCTTAGGAGCAGAAGTTGTGAAATTTAACGTAATCCAATTTCTCAATTTCATTCTTATGTGCCTAGCACTATTTTGTTCCGTTTTCAAAATTCTTAATTCCCAAAGGACACAAACGTATTATTCTACATTTTCCTCTAAAAACTTTGTTTCATATTTACATTGAGATCTACAAACCACCTGAAACTGCTTCTTTTGTATAGTATGAGTATTGTGTATAAATATCTAACATATCCACCACCATGTAAGGCAAACAAGTGTCTGCCCCCACTACATGGCAGAGTCAACTTTGTCAGAGATCAAGTAACTGGATTTATGCGGCTTTTGTTGAATTCTTTCTCTTCTAGTGTTCTATTTTGTGATCCTGACCACAGGATCCAACACCAAACTATCTTAATCAATTAAACTATATAAATAATCTTGATAATTCAGAGCACAAGTCCTCCAGCTTTTTCTCTTTTTCCTCAAGATCACCTTGGCTATTCCTAGCCTTTTATATTTCAATAAGCATTCAGAATCAAGTTGTCAACACACAAACACACACTCACACACACACACACACACACACATCCTTGCAGAGAGTCTGAAATTCTATTGAATTCATACATTAATTTGAGGTAAACAGACATCTTTACTCTGCCGGATCTCATGACCTATAATCATGGTGTATTCTTCGTGTACTTAAATCTTCAACAGTGTTTTTGCAGTTTTGGTGTTGAAATCTTGCACAAATCTACTTACATTCTTCCTAGGCATTGATTTTGTGGTGCTTTGAAAAACAGGATTCTTTTTGTAAATTTTATTTTCAATTTGTTTCTTGCTGTATGGAAACACAATTGATTTTTGAATACTTATCTTACATCCAGGGTCCTTGCTAAAGTTACTCATTATCTGAAAAGTTTATCTCTGGTGAACAGCAGCAATTTAAATTCTTTCCAGTCTCCAAGTGTTTCAGTTCTTCCTCTTGCCTTACTGAACTAAGAACTCCAGTTCCATTAGGAACAGAGGTGGTGATGGGAGTCATCTTATCTCATTTTTCACCTCAAGGGGAAAATCTCTGATACGTTCTCATTTAATTCTCATCATTTCTATGATATGCAATTTCCTTTCTGCTTTCATTTCTCTCAGAGATTTTTTTTTTAATTTGGAAAACATATTGGACTTTATCAAAAAGTTTCAGCATCTACAATTATGTTTCTCCTTTTCTCTGTTGATACACTGGATTAATCTAGTGGGTTTCAAATTGTAAACCACACAGCTATTCTGAAATGGAATCCAAGAAGTAGTGGCCATGATGTATGAGTGTGTGTGTGTCTGTGTGTGCATGCCCACGTGTACACATGCATGTGTAAATGGACTTTTTACTTTAAAATAGTCTTAAATTTTCAGAAAAGTTGCAAAGATAGGACAGAGTTCCTACACACCTCATATCCAGTTCCCTTGTCTCACATTACTTATACCCCTATGGTGCATTTGTCACAACTAATGAACAAATATTGATAAATTCTTATTAACACAACTCATATGTTATTCAGATTTCATCTGTTTTTTCTTATTGTTCTATTCCTGTTTCAGAATCTCACCCAGGATACTGCATGGCATTGGATGTACTTATGTAAATCCAGGATTTTGCTGGGTAACATTTTGTTAGTATTTATTTTTGCATCTATTGGCATAAGAGAAGGTGGTCTATAATTTCTGTTTCTTGCAATGTCTTTGCTGGGTTTTGGTAATAGGATGAAACTGCCATCATAAATGTGTTAGGAAGCAATTCCTCCTTGTTTACCATCTGAAAGAGCATGTGTAAGATCAGTGTTATTTCTCCCATAAATATTTTGAAGAATTTGCGAGTGAAGCAATCCAGGCCAGGAGATTTCTTAGTGGGGAGGGGGGGATTCATAAAGGATTGCATTTCATTAACAGGACACATCAGCATTACAATTTCACTGTGGGTCAGATATGGCTGTTATTAAAGTTTTTGTTCATTTCATCAAGAATCTCAAAGTTATCACAGAGAGGCTATTCATGATAGCCTCTTATTTTCTTTGGAAGGTCTGATGATACCTCCTGTTTCATTTCTGATATTGGAAATGTGAATTTTCTTTTTCTGTCTTTGATTTTTCTTACTAGGTTTCACAAATACTATGACTCTTTCCAAAGAACCACCTATTGGCTTTGTTGATTTTATATATATTATTTTCTATTTCAAGGATTTCTTCAGTCCTCTTTATATTTCCTTCCTCATTGCTTTGGGGAAATTTTTCTTTCTTTTTCCAGCTTCTTCAATGGAAGCTCAGACGTTTCCAGCCTTTGTTCCTCTGCTATCTGACTGTGCTGGTGGAGATTTTGCTCTGAATCTCTTCTTCAGCCACTTTCCACTCATTTGACATGTCATATCTTCATCATCATTCAGACCTTAGTATTTCCTTATTTCTCTGGTCGCTTCTCTTTTGTGTGATTGGTTTTATCTAGAAATACTCTGCTTAATTCCCATGAGGTTGGGGGGATCCTAGTTCACGATGATTTCTAGCTAAATTTCACTGTCCTAAACAAGGAACTCTAACTAGTTCCAGTCATTTGAACTTTGTTGATGCTTGTGTTATGTCATGCCATTAATTTTGTAAATGCCAACATCATACACGTCATACACACTCTTGTAAAGAATGTCTATTTGCTAATTCCCGGCTCTGATGGTATACGTGTGGGTATTTCATTTGCTGATGATGTAGTTCAGACCTTCTAGAGCAGAGGTTGGCAAACAAGAGCCCAGGGGACAAAGCCAGCCCACCAACTGTGTCTGTAAATAAACCTTTGTTGGAACACTGCAACAATAATGTTTACTTATCATTTCTGGCTCCACCCATACAAAGGCAAAGCTAGGTAGTTTCCACAGAGACCAGATGGTTTACAAAGCCAATACCATTAATACCATTCAGTATCTGGCCCCTTACAGAAAGAGTTAATCGACCCCTGGACTATAGCCATAGTAGGTTCTGTCTCCTTGTGATAGCATTCAGAAGTTATGAGGAGAGGTGTGTTGATGACAACTATATCACTGTGGATTTGCCTACATTTTAAGTCACTTTTTTTTCTGTATATATTTTCAACCTACGTTATTTGGTACATACAGATTTAAATCGAGATATCTTCCTGGTAGTTCCCTTCATCTCCATAAACTATTGCTCTTCAGATAAGTACTGCTCTTGCCAGGAAGTTTACTTTGCCTGAGTGCATGTATAAGTTTCCTTTAGATAATGTTTACTTACGTATACCATTTTCTATATTTTATTTTTAAACTTTCTGCGTGCTTTTTTTTAACCATATCTCTAGTAAAGAGAAAATACTATTTATTGTTTTCTCTACTCTGAAAGTCCCAGGCTGCCAATTATAACCATTTTAATGCTAATGTAGTTAGCGGTGTGTTCATTTCTTAACTTCTTTTTCATTACATGTTTTATTTCAAGATAATTGTATATGCAAATGCACTTGTAAGAAATAATACAGATAGATCCTGTGTACATTTTACTCAGTTGCTCCCAGGGATAACAGCTTGCAAAATTATAGTGCAAGGAAAGTACTGGCAGTGAAAACAGTTAGAACACAGAACACTGTAATCACAAGTATCCCCCATACGACTACAACTCTTTTCCCCTCAACGCCTCTCCTTGTTCCTCTGCAAAGCTAAGTTGGTGTTTCTTTTTATAACTTTGTCATTGCTATAACGTTACATGAATAGAACCATGTGGTATGTAACCTCTGGAGATTGCTTTTTTTCACTCTGTAGATTCACTCTGTAGAATCCCTGAAGATTCATTCAAGTTATGTGTATCAACAGTTGGTTCCTATCTTGTGCTGAGCAGCAACCCATGGTGTGAACACACTCTGGGGTTTGCTGAACCCTTTACCCATTGAAGGATATCTAGAATGTTTCCAGTTTGGGGATGTTAACAAGCGAAGCTGCTATGAACATCACGTACATGTATTTTTGTGAACACAAGATTTTAGTTCTGTGGAAAAAAAGCCTAGGAGTGCAATTTTGGGTATGTATGGTAGTTGATTTCTAGTTTTTAAGGCAACTGCCGCACTGTTTGCTATAATGGGTGCATCATTTTGCAGTCCCATCAGCAGTCTATGAAGGCTGTGGTGTCTTTGCATTTTCGCCAGCATCTGGTATCGTCACCATTATTTGTTTTAGTCGTTCTGACTAGGGCCATCTAACTGAGGTTTTCATTTGCACTTCCCTAATGGCTAAAGATATCTAGAATTTATTCCCGTGCTTATGTGCCGTCTGTGAATCCACTTTGGTGAACTGTCTTTCTATGACTTTTGCCTATTTTCTAATGAGACTGGTTGCATTTGACTGTTGAACTCTGAGATTTCTTCATGTGTTCAAGATAGTTGTTCTTTGCTGGATGTGTGATTTACAGATATTTTCTCCCAGGTTGTATTTTGTCTTTCCATCCTCTTAACAGGGTCACTCACAGAACAAAAGATTTTCAATGGGCTGAGCCCCATGTCACAAGATGGCTCTGATGGGTCATGCTTTGGTACCAAGTCCAAGACTCTGTTTCCCCCTAGATGCTGAAGATTTCCTCTTATGTGTTTTTTCCCTGCAAGTTTTAGACTTTGACCATACACATTTAAGCCCATGATCCATTTTGAGTTGATTTTTATACAAGGTTTGATGTGTAGGTTCCTTTCCCAGTATGAATGATGAAGAAGTGAGCCTTCCTCCATTGATGGTGTTTGCACCTTTGTCCAAAGTCAGTTGGGTGCTGGGTGCGGTGGCTCATGCCTGTGAAATCCTAGCACTGTGGGAGGCCAAGGCAGGAGGACTGCCTGAGCTCAAAAGTTCCAGACCAGGCTGACCAAGAGCAAAACCCTCTCTCCACTGAAAATAGAAAAAAATGAGCTGGGCATGGTGTTGTGCACCTGTAGTCCAGGCTGTTCAGGAGGCTGAGGCAGGAGGCTCGCTTGAGCCCAGGAGTGTGAGGTTGAAGAGCTGTGATGATGTCCCTGCACTCCAGGCTGTGCAACAGAGTAAGAGTGTCTCAAAAAAAAAAAAAAAAAATTCAGTTGGGCATATTCGTGTGGGGCTATTTCTTGCTTCTCTCTTCTGCTCCATAGATCTGTGTCCATCCCTCCAGCAACATCTAGTTGATGGTCGTTGTGGATGAGAGCTCTCAGTTGCTGACATTCAAAAGGTTTTCATAGAGGTCTTTTGCTTACCATCCTGCACAGCCCCAGAACTCAGCAAATATCCCAAAGGGGAAAATGTCCAAGCATTCTAGCATTCCCAAACCTCTGCCAAAGGCTCATATAAATTCTTTGTCCTAGTATCCATCAGGGTTCGTCCATGAAAACAGAACCCCACAAGTTATGAAATGTGGATCTTATACTTTCCATGCCCATGGGAGGAGCCAAGAAAGGCATGTGAGTCGGGGAGGCTGAAAAGGAACAGAACCACAACCACGTGCACTTGAAGCAGAGGCAGGGTGGAAAAGTCCTAGTTTCTAGGAACATATCAAACACCATTCAAAAGCCAGGAACCTCTGTCCTCCCAGTTAGGGACATACAAAGGGGTCTCTTGCAGAGATGTTCAAACTGCTCCATGGGAGCACCTGTCATCTGTGTGGGCCAATGGCCAGGCATCTACTGGGGCCTAGGAACCAATGTTGGTGAAAAGGCCCATGAGTGGAGAAGAGGGGATGAACGTGAAGGAGAGTAAAGAGTGAGGACAAGTTGGGGTCCACTAGTGTCCATTATGGTGTAAAAGACCTTGACCTTCCAAAGAAATGGTCTGTGCTTCCCCTCAACCTTGCACATCTCAGTCTAGTTCCTCTCTTTGCCAACTAAACCCCAGAGCCACACAGGGATGGAGATTCTTGGAAAAATAGTTCCCTGCCTCATTCAGGAGCAGTAACCCCAAAATGGCACCATACAACCCACTGAAGTTTCCCAGAGGTGGACCCCTGCATGGACAAAGCCCAGATTCTCAGCTTCCTACCCATGTCCCAAATCAGCAGATGCCCACACGGTACTGGCAGTTGCTACAATGAAGGGGCAATCAAAGGAAGTTTTTGCACAGAGCTTAGAACACAGAATGACATGTGAAGCAACAAACACAATCCCAGACACTGGGTATGGCAGGGGTCTGGGGGCTGCACCTTCCCTGGTTGCTTGACTTGTCATTGGGCCTCTCACCATACATCTTTCTCAGGTAGGGCCCTGGGGAGAGGGACACCTTTCTCAGAGCACTGGAGGCCTCTGCGTAACAAGCAAGAGCATCTTGGAAACTCTGGCTCTGCCCTGACTGCATCCTTGGCCTTCCCTTCTGCGTGTGATAGGAATTGCTCTGAGGAAACCATGGTGCGCCCAGTGCTTGGAGCTGCCTAGCTGGAAGCCTCCCCACAGACGACCAGAAACCAAATGGGCACTGAAGGATCACCCAGGCCATACTGGGGTGTCTATGCATATTATCTGGGACAGACAAGAGGCAGAGGCCTTGAAGTCCAGCAGTGCTCTTACCTCCAGAGACATCACAGATGTGTGGACTCTCTGCCCCGTCTCAGGGAGCATGATGCACACAGCCTCAGCACGGGGCCTAGCCTAGTGCCTGTGGGCACGCTCCCAGGACACAGACATGCCAGGGAAGGGTAACAGGGCTGGGTCCAGACAAAAACAGACCAACCCTGCCTCCCAAAATTGCTCGGGTAGGACACTAATCCACAGCATGTCAAAATGACAAAGAGATACTTACGAATGGAGATCGTCATACAGCGTCTAATTTCATATGGACATTTCTTTTTGTATGCACAGTTGAAGTTGTTCAGGACTGCACATTCTTTGCACTCCAAATTATAGGTCCCTGAGAGAGGAGAAAGCAGGCATCAAGCCTTCTCCACCCATTGTCAGCCCATTCCACCCTACAACAGCCAGCCCCTCCCTGCGGCCTCCAAGGATTTCCCTACACTTCACAGCTCAGCCCTTTGTGCTGTCTGGTTCTGGACAAGACCAGCTCCCATGAGAGAAGCAGGTACACATAGGAGCTCTTCCTGTTCTCAGGGACGGGAATGAGGAAACACCTTAGGAGCCAGAGGTGGAACTGCTGTGCTCTGCAGACCAGGCCCACCTCACCCAGGAAAGCCAGCATCCTCCTGGATTTCCCTCAACACATCCACACCTGCCTGGCCTCATGGGGAAGTGCCACTTGAGAGGCCCCCTCAGGTCTCCTGGTCAGTTAGCTACTCATCTGGGGAAGTCCTCCGGTCTCCTAGCCCTCCACTTGCTCACGAACACTCCCCAAATAGACCAGTGCTCACTCACAATTACACTGACAATGCAGACCCAAGGCAGTTGAGATGACCCAAGGACAACCCTCCCAAAGATCCCTGGCAACTCTCGGTGGATTCTGACCCCCTTCAAGACAGTGAGAGGGATTGATACTTACAAGGAGCACGCTCAACAGCAGTGGTGATGTTTGTTCCCACCAATGGGAGCCCCACGGCAAGAAGTAAGGCAAAGGGAAGCATCATTTCCTGCAGGGCTTGGGCCTGAAGGTGAGGAAGACCAGATGCCATGGCACGCCACGCCAGCCAGGGCTCGCCTCTGTGCACCAGCTTCCTGTTGCTGGCATCTACGGCCCCGTTCTCTCCCCCGCCCACCTGAACACCTCCCCCACTGGGCAGGCAGCTCCTCCGGCCAGGGACTGGGGTTGGGTAGGTCTTACCCACACACAAGGACTGCGCCTTGCTCGTGCCTTCATCTTAGACAAACTCACGTCACCTCTCAAGTCATGGAGGTCCTTGTGCTGCTTCACATGGCAGCTCACCCTGGGTCCCCACACCCCAAATAGTCCTCTATATCCACTGGTTGACTTAGGACCTCAGAAGCAACTCATGAAACATTCTTGAATATTGCCCACTGAGGTATTTCCTGCTCTTACAAGCAACTCCAAAACACGAGGGGTGAAGTGAGTGGAGAAGGGGGGCAAGTGCAGAACATGCCAGAAGCCAAATTTCAATTTGGCTTAGGAAGTGTCCTTAGGAAAGAATCCCCCCTGGAATCAAGTCTTCCTTGGACCTGGACCCCACAGAGACATCCGTTAGTTACTGGCAATGGGAGGGTCCAGGGCACCTCGCACCTGAGTCCTGAACCAGCACTGCGGGCCTGGGAACGGCCACCTCCCCGCCAGGGTGCCAAAGAGAGCGAGCCCTTCGGAGTGAGCTGTTGTCATTGCTGATAGATTTGTCAATTTGGGCACCGGCTGAAAGCCAGGGTGGCCACAGACAGGGACACCAGTAGGGAACACAAACCAGAGTACTGTCTTGGCTCACAGGGGGCAAAGGTGGTCTGAAATCTCCAGGAACCCTAAAGACCAAGCAGGTTTTCCCATGCGAGAGCCTCCGAGGGCTGTGGTGGGAGGAAGCCTGGGAGGCCAGAGAAGGCCAAGTAAAATCCCTGTGGTGTGGCAGATCCTAGGAGACAAAGTGCTCTGGAGGAAGCCCACCACAATCACACCACTGGTCTCTGCCACCAGCCAGTGGCCCAGGTGGAACAGGTGTGTGGGGTGAAGTCCAAGAGAGAAAGTCAAAGCCTAGAAAGGCAAAACTGTCGGTGCTCAGGATTCAGAGACAAGCCACACGCTTCAGGAAACGCTTGGGTCAAGCCAACTCTCCCTGGTCGCACACAGCTGGGAGACAAAATCGCATGAACTAAACCAAAAGCAAGGCAGGCCTCCTCCTCAAACCTCTGCACAAGTGGTAGCTGGCTGGACTGAAGCAAAAGAGCATAGCTCACATCTGCTTCAGTTAGGATTAGGGACAGGAGCTCCAGAGGTGGCCTGGGTCTGGTTAAAGCTGCAACCGTCCCCGCCAGGCTCCGTTCCTGAGCAGGCCAATGGACTAGGCCTTCCCACAGTCTCCCTGAGAGAGGAGAGGGCAGACATCCACAGAAGTAACATATGTAAAGGAAAACAAAATCTCAGGACCACCCTCAACTCCTTATGCAAAAGGGAAGGTCGAACCTGGAGGCCCCATCACAGGGCACCCCCTTGCACATGAAGACTGTTCCTAACACCACCCATCAGCCAGAGCCCCAGGGGAAGGGAAAAGGCCTCAGGCGTCTGCAAGGCTTGCCCCACAGATCATTCATAAGGAAATTCCTCGCTGGCCTCCCACCAACAAGGACATGCAAGTTGTAACTTTGCATCTGCAGGCTAAGTCCAGCTCCTAAAACTAACGTCTGTTCAATTCCACACTAATAATGTGATTACAAGTTTATCTTCCCAGGTGCAGAGCAGAGACAAGACAAGATCAATCATTCTTCCACCTACCCAGAGACATCGGCATAATTGATGCTTCCTTCACTCCCGTTTTGCCTCTAACATTTGCTTTATCTCATGTACAACGCAGATTTCCTGGGCCTCACAAGAACGTAAGGTAAGCATCCGTCTCCCAGCCCACCCCTTCTCTTTTTCCCGTTTGTATGCCCTATCCCCTTTGAAAACCGAGCTCCTGAATCCCACTTCAGAAAAACAGTCAGAATTGTCTGTGGTTTGTGTTTTCCCGGGTGCATCCTCAACCTTCGGCTTAATAAATCTCCACTGATGGAGATAGTCGCCGCCTCTATCACTTCTTTTGGGTTGTCACATACAGCCACCTACAAGCGTTACAGCTATTTTATACACAATGCCATGGGACATGTAAGAGTTAGGAATAGGTCACTTCTAATCAATGAAACAGCAATGGAAATAAACCCACAGTTCACTCAGATTTTGACAATAGTATAAAAGTGCTTTAAAAAATTATACTGAGAATAGTAAAGAGAAAGATAAAGGTAACTAAATTGATTTGTTTTAAAAGATGAAACAAAAAAGCCCAGGATTATAAGATGTAGCAACAGGGGACTATACTATGAATGATCTCTCTAACACCATACTTCTGACACCAAATATGTGGGTTTTTCCACACAAACCAGTTCTCCAACTCTCTGGACACCAAGTGGGGATCCAACAATTCAACACAATCTGACACCACGTGGGGTTTGGGCAGAACTTCCAAGTCAACGGCTCAGTGCCACAGACTGCTCTCACTTCAGATACCAATCCACAGTTGGGCCACCTGCACTTCTGACTGACCAGCTATAAATCAGGGGTTCCCAAGATCTCCTCCTCTGAATTTGCTACAACAGCTCACAGAACACAGGCAAAGAGTATACTTACTGCTATCAGTGTACTGTAAAGCATGCAACTCAGAAACAGAGAAATGGAAGAGATGCATAGGGCAGGCTACGGACAGAGGGCTTCAAGGCTCCACACCATCTCTTGGCACCACTCTCCCGGCATCTCCATGTGTTCACCAATTAGAAAGCTCTCTGAACCCCACGGTTTATGGGTTTTTATGGAAATTTCACTGTGCAGGTATGATTGATTAAATCACTGGCCATTAGTGACTGCCTCGATCTTGAGCCCCACTATGGTCCCTAGAGGCTGGGGAGCGAGGCTGCTGCCTCGTCTTTCTAATGATCAGCCACAGTTATCTCATTAGCCTGCAAAAGACACTCTTCCACTCCTGAGATCCCAGGGGTCCCGGGCTCTTGTCTCAGGAAGCAGACACAGTCCTCCCTCAGTATCTGAGGGGGATTGATTCCAGGAAACCCCCCTCCACACGAATCCAAAATCCAAGGATCCTCTTGTCCCTTATAGAAAATGGCACAGTATTTGCATATAATCTATGCACATCCCTCTGTATACTTTAAATCATCTCTAGATTATTTATACCTAATACAATTAAATGCTACGTACACAGTTGTTATACTATTAGTTTAATTTTTTTACCATATTATTATTTTTCACTTTTTTCAAGTATTTTCACTCTGCCATTGGTTGAATCCTTGAATGCAGAAGCTGCAGATACAGAGGGCCAACTGTATTAAGACCAAATATTATGACCCCAAAAATGCTCCTATCACCCCCATCACTCAGGAAATTACAAATCTTTTAGGAGCTCTGTGCCAGGAACTGCGGAAAACAACCAAATACATATGTCATAATATCAAAGAATGCTAATCAATAAAACAGAAACAGAAGTAAACCACAGTCCACTAAAATGTTGGTGTTAGTACATGCATGCTGTAAAATGATTATAATGAAAATATTAAAGAGAAAAGATAAAATCAATTTTAAAAAGATGAAAACTACCAATAGAGAAATGAAATCTATAAAAAGAATCAAACGAACATTCTAGAACAGAAAAACAAAATATTAGAGATTTAAAAATTCACTTGGATGGCATTAACAGCCAACTAGACTCAGTAAAAAAGGAAATTAAAAACTAAGAAGATAGGTCTATAAAATATATACAAACTGATACCCAGAAGAAGAAATAGAAGAGAATGAAAGAACCAGGGACAGAAGATGAATCAACAGAAGGCAGTCCAATGTGTAGCACACGTGTAACTGGAGTCCCACAAGGACAGGACAGAGAAATGAAGAGAGGAAACACTGGAAGACTTACCGGGATAGAAACTTTCCAATATGAATGAAAGGTATCAACCCCAAAACTTAAATGTTCAGCAGTTCCAAGGCAGAATAATGCAAGGAAAACCAATCTTAGACACATCACAGTTGCACTATCGGAAAAAAGTGAAAAATCTTAAAAGCAGCAGAGTGGAAAAAAGACAATATTTTAAATAGCAACAGTCCAAGTGGTGGCCATCTTTCAAGAGAAACTATGAAAAACAAAAAACCCAAGAGAACAATAGCTTCAATAGTGGAGAACAATAGCTTCAAAATGCTCAAGGAGGAAGCAATACCAAGCACTCTAGTGTGCTGATGTGAAAATATTCTTCACAAATGAAGATGACTTCAGACAACAGCTGGGATATGTTGTTACCAGCAGACCAGACCCACTACAAGAACTGCTGAGTTGATAACATATTTGGAAATAAAACATACCACAATGGCCCAAAGCAGGGGAGGCTTTGAAAGGTGGAAAGGGTTACATTACGGTAGTGTCAGGGAGTGCAGACTTGTAGGGGGAAAGTATTGCAAGAGATGAGGAGAGATGGATATTTCAGAACCAAAAGTAATTTCTGAAACTCACAGGACATTTTCTGACTATAGTGGCACTAAGCAAAAAGTCACTCACAGAAAGATAACTAGAAAATCCTCACGTTTGAAAATTAAGAACGCTTCCAAATAATTAATGAGCCCCCAAATCATTCCCAGCAGAAATAAACAAACATTTTGGACAAAGTGACAACTAGAAACGACAAATGCAAACCCCACATTAGTGGCGACCCGGAGAGAAAAGTAGAGCCCTGAAAGCGTCCATGAATGAGAAAAGGAAGAACGGTTGGAAGCCAATGTCTAGTTTTGTATTTCCCAACAGTAAGAAAAGGACAGCCAATTACGCCCTACGCAAATAGCCCGAAAAGAAAAATAAAGAGCAGAAGGTGGAAAGGGTTAGGGGGGCCGCTGAGACCCCAGGCTTGGAGGGCAAAGCCGGTTTGGACTAGGCGGCCGTGGGGCTCGCCTGGGACCCCGGGGCAGCGGCGTTCCAAGGGCCGTGGGGGGACCCGGCCCCCGCCCGAGGCGCTGGTGCGGGAGGAGGCAAACCCCAGGCCCGCCCCGGGGGACCCCGCCCAGACCCTGACCTGGGCCCGGGACCAGTCCGCCCTGGCGCCCACGCCTAGAGCTTCTGAGCCGGCCCTGGCCGCGACCCGGCCCCTTTCTGGAACCTTCCGCAGAGGCGCTCTACCCCACCCCGCCCGGCACAAAGCGCCCTCCCCTCACCCGCTCTCCAAACTGCCAGGGGCCCTTCGCGGACTCGGAGGGGAAAACGCCTCTCACGGAAATCCCCGCTGCCCTGGCTGGATCCGCGCGCCTCTCAGGAGTGCTGGGGAATGTTCTAGAAGCCCAGGGCCCTGGCGGCAGGAGGAACCGAAAGCCTCTGCTCCTCAGGACACCTGTCGGTTCCACCCACACCCTGCAGCCTCTGAGGGCTCCGCTGGGGATCTTAGCCCCACCCTGTCCCTCAGCCCCCTCTCCTGGGGTCCCAGGGAGGCCCTCCTGTCAGGAACTGACCCGGGTTACCTCCGCAGTCAGCCCCTGAAACCTCCTCCTCTCTGGCTTCTCTCTTTCCCTGTGGTCTCTGCACACACCAGCTCCTCTGCACCTTCCGCCAGGAGCGCGAGTCCCCGGAAGCCCTCCCCGCAAGCATGTGCCGCTGCCCTGCTTCTTGTGCAGCCCTGAGATCCAAGAGCCAATAAACCTCTTGCCTTTATAGATAGAGTACCCAGCTCAGGCGTGCCTTTACAGCAGTGCAAACGGACCACGACACGCAGAGTAATCACAATACCGAAAGCGTCCAGGAGAGAAAGGAAGCCAAACACAATCATACCGATAAGTGTGAATGGCTTGGCTACTAAAGAAAAAGATTTCCATTGAGTTCATCAGCAAGAACACACTACATAATGTGAACAAGAGACATACCTAAAACACAGTGATTCACGAAGACTGAAATAAAAGGATGTAAAAAGAAGTACCTGATATTAAAGACCAAACGTGGACTAAAGAACACTTCTATTGCTGAAAACCACAATTCACAATGAAGCTGTGACAGTTATGAATATCTATGCACAAAATGGCGCAGCAACCACCTGAAGGTGTGAGGAGACACTGACAGAAACACACAAATAATAAGCAGAGACTAGTCACCTGCATTAGCATTCCCAGGGGCCCATTCCCAGGGCATCAGGAACCCTGTTATCCTCTCCAGGGCAGGTGCCTGCCCCAAAGTAGATATGGAGGGAGCATCTTTTGAAGGGAAGCTTGAAAGGCAGTGCCAGGCCTTAAATGGGGGTTTCCTTCACTGCCTCACCCTGCAGTGAAGGGCACAAGCAACATTCATTTTTTCCTCGCAGATTGATGTGGAGGGTCTGTTGCTGCAGGCTTCGTTTTCAACATCGTCTCATCCCCTCTTAAAATGAAATTATCCATTTGTAAACTGCTGATTTCCTTGGGGGTATCGTCCTCACACACCACCTCCCTGTTGGCCTCCCCATCCCCGAGCTTTCTTGTGAGCCCCCGCTGGACACCTGCTTAGAGAGCTCCACGGGAGGTTTCGATTCTCCTTGTGTCCGGGGCTCCCAAGGTTTCTACACTTTCGTGCTCATCTACATCTGATCTCTGAGAGCTTGTTATACTGTTAGCTTGTGAGGTCTCCTCAAATCCACTTTTACAGCACTCATTGCCTGCTCCTCTGGTCTGCCCAGGGCAATAGCTCAGGGCCACATCTCTCAACCAAAGCACGGGCCACTCTGGAGTTCTGTTCACCGGGCTGCCTTGCACCCTCAGCTTCCTGGTGGGCTGAGAGGTTATGCATTTGTAGGTTATCCAGCTTTCTCTTGTCCTTGTTGCTGTTAGGGTGGGAGAGATGTTCTCTCGTGGCTTTCTACTTCCTAACCGGACAAACTGAAAAAGAATGAAGCAGAAGTAAATTCTGAAAAGCAGGGTGAGGGCCCACCACACATTAAAAAGTATGCTCTGCAGACCTGGTCATTGAAACAATGGTGTTAGTCCATGAATTGACAGACAAAACAACGGAAAGAACACCAACAATCCACAAAGAGACCAGATGCATATGACGGAGACATCTCAAATCAACAGGAGGTAGGATGAACGTTACAATAAATGGTGTTGATGTAACTGACTAGGCACCGGGGGAAAAAAATATAACTTTGCAGGACAAGCTCCAAGTAGATCCTGGATTAGTGCCCTTATAAAGGGCTTGAGGGAGTGATTTGGGTTCTTCTGTCCCTTCCACCACGTGAGGACACCTGGGGGTTCTGTCTATGAGGAATAGGCCCTCACTAGACAACAAGCCTGCCAGCACCTTCATCTCGCACTTCCAGGCTCCATAACTGTGAGAAATACATTTCTGTTGTTTGTAAATGATCCAGTCACAGGTATTTTGTTATAGCAGCCCAAACAGACTAAGACACGTCGTTAAAAACAAACACTTACTTGGCAAAAATACCAAGTCTGATATTAAATGGGAAAAAGGCTTTTTTGGAAATTTTATCGCTGACAAAGACTAATCTCATCATACATAAAGAGATTACCAAGAAAACGGACAATAGACATCGGTAGAGAGATCACAGAGAAAGGAATACAGATATCCACTAGAAATATGAAAACTTGCTCAACCTCACTCGTAATTAAAGAATGCAAGTTTAAAATCTACCAGGATATGATTTTCATCTATCAGACTAGTGAAAATCCAAAGGATGAATATGAATACATTCTCTTCGACAGTGCCATGAAAACAGGCACTCACTTCTCAATTAGGAGAGGACAAAATTGTCCAAGGGAGACAGAGCCACTGGGCTGCAAATACATGTAACCTCTGACTTTCAATCTCAGTTCTGGCAAGTTGCCCTTCTGGCAGAGCTGCATGTGTGAGGGATGACATTAGGGACAATTGCAGTGTTGTGTATGTGAAAGTTGATTTCCCAAACCTGATTATTCTTGTCACACCCAATTAAATCAGAGTGGAGGGATGGGGAAAAACACTCAGGCACAGAGCACGCACTCCAAGAATTATTTGCAACCCGGCTGCTGAAACCCTAAGACCAGTTTTGCCCACCGCTGTCACTCACCAAGCTGAGCTTACCAGCTCCGGGACCCTGCAAAGTGCCCATGAGCCTTGTTTGAATCAACATGTAACAAACATTTCTCTACTAAAACCCCCAGCCTTCTCTTTGTTCTTTGGACACTCTGAAGACTACCCTGTTCTGTACCTGTGCCCCAGATTGCAATTCTGCTTCCCCCTCAAAAACTTTTAAGATTCATCCCTATATTTTATTTTATTTTTCTTTTGACATGTGAAATATAAAAACACTGTGAACAACACAAACGTTCATTAAAGGAGAACATTAAAACACAGGATCGTACATCCAGGCCACGGAACACAATGCAAGCCTTAAAGAAATGAGAAATGAATGTGAAAGCTCTGCAGGTGTTAACAGGGACCATCTCCACAGAGGGCGGTGGGGAGAACGCAAGGTGGAGGACGGTGCATGCGGAAAGTCCTCTGGTGTCACAGAAAAGGGAAAATCGGAATGTACATCCAGATGGGATTGTCACAATCCGGGAGAGCCCGCTGAGCAGTGGGGACGGCGGGCCCGTCACGAGGCGCCCTCCCCGCGCTCTCGGCCGCGCCCGCACCCGCACCCGGAACCCAGCGGACCGACCCCTGCCCGGGCGTGGGCGGCTGAGGGGGCGCGGGGGGCGGTCGGGGGCCGCTGTAGCGGCAGAGGCCCCGGCAGGCAGGCGCGTCCTGCGGGCAGGGAGCAAGTCCGGGAGGAGCAGGCTGGCTGGGAACGGACCGGCGGCCCCAGTCCTCGGCCGCCCCCTGCCGGGCCGCAGGGAGACAGGCCCCACGGGGCGGGGCGGGGAAGCCCGGGAAGGTTCCAGAAGGAGCTGGGGTAGCGCCCAGGAGGTGGCAGTGTGGGGAGCCGGGACGGGCCCTGGGACGTTGGGATCTCTGCTGAGGCCGGTGGGCGCCGCAGGGCGGGGGGCCCGAGATAGACAGGGGCTGTAGGGTGAGGGGGGACCGGCGTGGGGAGGCCCAGAGTGGGGGCTGGGGGCCAGGAGTCGGGGGCGTTGAGGGGAACCTGGGGTGTGGGGTGGGCCCGCGTGGGGACTAGGCGGTCAGGGGTCCCGGGGTGAAGGGTGAGGGGGCCCGCAGTTGGGGGCACCCGGGATAGGCATTGTGGGGTCAGGGGTCCTGGGGTGCGCGGGGGGTGGTGGCCCGGGGTAGGGGATGAGAGGCCGCCGGGTGAGGGGTGACGGGGGTCCCAGGCTGAAGGGTGAGGCGCCCGGGGTGGGGGACCGCAGCCCCTGAGCCGCGGCGCTGACGTGAGTGCGTCCTCCAGCCCAGGGTCTGGCGCCCACTGAAGAGATGGCCCTGCTAGCCTTGCTCCTCCTGGTCGTGGGCCTGCCGCACGCGCAGGCTGACACCAACGGGACTGCCAGGCGAGGTTAGTCCCTGCACCCTGGGCCAGGGATAACCGGGTTCCCGAGGCGGAGCGCGGCGGGGCGCGCTCAGGCGTCCCGGGGCACAGAGCGCGGGGGGCCCGCAGCACCTGGGCGCCTCGCGGGGGCTTCCCATTGGGGGTTGCCCAGAGCCCCGCTGTCCTCAGCGGCTCCACCTCCCCGGAGCGGTCGGGCTGGAAGCGAAGGCTGGCCTGGCCTCGGGCCTTCCAGTGCTGCCTGAGGACCAACCGGAAGAGCGCCGGGGATGAGCAGCTTCTCCCCCAGAGCTAGTCTGACCCCGACCCAAGAGAGCCTACTTCCCGGGGTGCAGGGCCTGCGGACAAGGTACTCACTTATGGTACCACTTATGGTGGGTCAGGAAGGGGGTCAGGAGGCACCTGGGAGCAGGCACCGAATCCCGGGGTCTCTTACGTAGAACACATCTTCCGTGATGTCACTGTGTGTCTGGGCGCAGAGGTGCGTGTTTGGGGGTGTGCGTGCATGTGTGCAGGTTGTGTGTGTGGGTGCAGGCGCCTGAGTGAGAGATACTTTGTGGGTGGAGGAGGGAACCCCCAGGAGCAAAGACAGAGAACTCAGGCGAAACCGGGTGGGAACGGTGGGAGCGGCTGAGGTTCTACCTTCTTTCCTTCTTCCTCATAGACGCCCCGCTGAGCTGCCACGTTTGTGAGCAAGAGAACGATTTCAGCTGCAAGAATGTACAGCAGTGTAATCAAGCTGACAAGTTTTGTGGTATCATTACCATAAGTGAGTACCTTCATTCAAGTTGCGAGGGGCCCGCAGGCAGATGGATAGAATCCTTTCAGGAGTCAGGGTCTGTCTAGTTTTCTTCAACAGAAAATAACTAATAAAACGTGACTTTTTCTTTCAACCTGGAAGAGCAAAGCTCTGAGAGGTGGGGGCTGGCGGGGGTCTGGCCAGCGTAGGGTGGCACCCTCAACAGTGGGTAACGATAAAATACTGGGGGGTAGAGAGAAAATCCAAGTTTCGTTTCATTCACTTTTTAAATGAAAAGGTAAGCTTTTATAAGGTTAAATGCCCCACTGAAAATAGTGTCTAGAGAGCCTTTACAAGAGAGGCACAAAACTAGGTGGACG
This sequence comes from Lemur catta, assembly GCF_020740605.2. Taxonomy (NCBI): domain Eukaryota; kingdom Metazoa; phylum Chordata; class Mammalia; order Primates; family Lemuridae; genus Lemur; species Lemur catta. The sequence goes on from NC_059136.1 coordinate 24,121,847, forward strand.
GGTAAAAATACGTTCTCAAAGGAGGGTGCATGCTTCAGAAAGTTTGGAGACCACTGCTCTGTCAGTTGCAATTCTCCTGAGAACTTGTGGGCACACAAAACCCTCCCCAAGGGGAATCTGAACACCCAGGACATTGTGCCCTCAGCGCCATCTTCAGGAGTTGAGAATTCAGATTCGCTGTCCAGGCCTTCTGTGCTCCAGGAAGTCTGCGGGACGCTGAGGCGATGGCTAAGGCTCAGGTCAGCCAACATGGACGTTATAACATAATATGGAAAAATGATTTGCACAGTGGAGTAGGAGACGAGGTGAGGTGATAAGATGAGCCCTAGCCCAGAGCTGAGCCTGGCCCACTGAGAAGCCAGCTCGGTGCCCTGGGCAGGGGCCAGGATGGTGGAGAGTCCTTGCTCCAAAGTGTCTGTCTGTGTCTGAGAAGTTGAGGCAGAAAGAGCTTGTAGGTTCCCAGACAGCCATCCCCAGACCCACATTCCCAGTGCAGAGGGACAGGCCGGGGCTGGGGGCACCTGACAGCCGCATCACACACAAGCCAGCCCCCTCACTGGGGCGGCTTTAAACACAAAGGCCTGGCGCTCTTGCTGCTGGCTCCTGACTCCCCCACTGGGTGTGCCCCTCTGAAAGGGGCCCCCAAAAGGTGAGGGTTTGACAGACACAGACAGAAAAGCGTTGTGTTGGAGCTTCGATTCACGTGATTTTCTTCTTCTCTCTCTGTCTTTATTTCCTATTAGAAATATTTCCGCGTTTCTTCATGATTTCAAAGCAGTGCGCGAGATGGTGTCCAGTAATTGAGGAACCCAGCCAAGCTCGGTCCAAGCGGTTTATACTAGAAGGGCCTACACCCTTCTTGTATGTACTGTGTTGTAGAAGCAACTTATGCAATGAAGTGGGGCCAGCCATGGACTATACAGTGTTCAGACAATACACTGGCAGAGCGAGTGAGGTGAGCCGTGGCAGTGCCAGGCTGGCCACCTTTCTGGAGTTCACCGCCACCATAGGCGGCCTTGGCCTGCCATGAGCTACAAGCAGTGCCGTGGCTGAGCCCCCTAGTGCTCGGACTCACTGCAGACTGTTGGAACCTGTTGCATTAAACTTCTTTCCATTGATTACCTCTTGGTCTGACTTCTCGGGAGAGGGTGGGGTCAAGTGCAGTTGGCTCTGAGCCCAGGGCCTCCTCAGCTTGCATTCAGAGCAAGTCCAAATCTCGTGGTAGAGGATTTGGTGACAAGGTCTTCTCTTTGAAATCAAACCTTGTAACTCTGGTTATTGTTGACAATCACTCTTTTCCTCTACTCCTCTTCACCTCTGAGGGCTTCAGTGTTGATGGGGAAGGGACCGAGGTCCACCATAAACCATAAAGAGGGTGTGCTCGGGTGCTTCTGACCTTTCAGGGGACCCAGTAACAGTGGGGGAGACTGAATGATTGGGGCAAGATGTACATGCAGTGAAGGACTCCTCAGCATGGATCAGTGGAGCACCGTCCTGGGGACACTCCTGTTCCAGTGGGACAGGTGCCATGGCCACCCTTCCTCAAGCTCTTTCTGCCAGATTCCAGAAGACAGGAGGTAAGTATCTCCACTGGAGGAACTTGCATTTCACCCGCCAGCTGGCACAGGTGCATGGAGTCATGAGTTCTCCCACAAGAATGTGTCCAGCATCTGAAACTTGGGCCAAGTAGACAGCGGCAGAGCCAATGTCTTTTGTTTGTCAATTAAGACACAGCTGTCCAAAGAGAGCTGAGAAATCAGTTTTACCCAAATCAAAAACAAGGGTACTACAAGAAGTTCATGGAAAAATGGGATTAAAAGATAAAATAAAAATAAACTATTCCTCAGCATAGGCTCTCTCAAGGACAAGACAGTTTCGTAAGGTATGTCCTCAGCCTTTTAGTCCGTCCCTAAAGAACTGAGGGTCCTGCGGATTTAACCATGTCAATGCAGTCTTTTTTACACCATTAACTGAAGAAAAGTGGGGGCCTTTAAGATTTTTTACAATTAGGGAACAAAAAGAAGTCAGAGGGAGCCAAATCAGGACTGCAAGGTGGGTGCCTACTGATTCCGCATCGAAACTCTCAGGGACTTGCCCTTGTTTGGTGACAGGAACGCACAGGAGCACTATCCTGGTGGGGAAGGACTCTCTGGTGAAGCTTTCCCAGGCGTTGTTCTGCTAAAGCTTTGGCTGACTTTCCCCAAACGCTCATGATAAGCAGATGTTGTTGTGCTTTGGCTCCCAATACAGTCAACAAGCAAAACGCCTTGAGCATCCCCCAAATCCGTCGCCGTGACCTTTGTCCTTGACTGCCCTGCTTGTGCTGTGATCGGACCATGTCCACCTCTGGGCAGCCGTTGCTTTGATTGTCCTCTGTCCTCAGGATCCTATTGGTAAAGCCGTGTTCCCTCTCCCAGTACAATTCTTTCAAGAAACCCTTTGGGATCTTGATCCCAGGTGTTTAAAATTTCTGTTGAAAACTCTGCTCTTGTCGGGAGCAGCCATCCGGTGGAAAGTTTGCTCAGCTTCAGTATTTCCAGCAGGATTGTGTAAGCTGAACCAATTGAAATGCCTGGGGTATTGGCTATTGTTTCTGCTGTTAATCGCCAGTCCTCTTTAATTAGGACACAAACAAGATTAATTTTTCCTCAAGGATTGATGTGGATGGTTGGCTGCTGTGGGCTTCATTTTCAACATCATCTCATCCTTCTTAAAGTGAGTTATCCATTTATAAACTGCTGATTTCTTTGGAGCATTGTCCCCATAAACTTTTCATAATGCATCAGTGATTTCACCATTCTTCCACCCAAGCTTCCACCCACCCAAGCTTCCGCCCACCATAAATTTAATGTTTGTTCTCGCTTCCGTTTTAGCAGAGTTTGTGTTGCTCTGTTGGGGGCTCCTTTCAAACTGCTGTCTTATCCTCCTTAGTGCCTCAAACTAGATCTTGTTCAGACAGGTTATAACAAATTAGTATGAGTTTATTTTAGTGTAAGAAAGTTTTAAAATTCATGTGTAGTTTTTCATAATATGCATTTTCCATGAACTTTTTGAAGACCCCTGGCACTCTCTCCCCATGCTGTCCACTCAGCTTCAGGGCAGGATGTGGCCCCACCCACTCCCTACCTTCCTCTTCTCTCTGTCCCTTCCCTCCTGGCCAGTCTCAACCTGCTCTGACACAGGAAGGCTGCTGGGTGGGAAAGCCGGGGGAACCTCCCAGAAAGAGTTTTTGTGCTATTCCCGAGGCATGGAGGACAGGGCCAAGTCGGCCACATATGAACGCTCCAGTCCTAAGGCCAAAGTTCATTCTGTGGGCAATGGGCAGGCAGGGAGGATCCCTGAGGGCTGGCCAGCAACTTCAGGACTGGACGAGACCCCCAATGCTCATTGGGCTCCACCTGTGTGCACATCTTTTTGCCCGCAGTAGGCTTTGCCTTCAGACCCTGCTGTGAGTGCCTGCACCCAGTTACAGTACCTCAGCTGCTCCTGCGTCAGATCCCTGGGCTGGAGCTCAGGGAGCACCACTTTTGTTAGGGCAGGCAGAAAGCAGGTATTTCACTCAGAAAGAGCAAGCGAGGTAAGAAGTCAACCACATGACAGAGTTTCCATGGCAACCTGCCATTGAAGTCTCTCCCTACGGAGGACATAATCTACAGTGTAAAAGAACAGGAAGTCAAGAAATGTGAATATGGAAGTCCTAAATTTGGACTGCACATGGCAGAAGGGGCTAGGATGCTTCCTGCAATCTCCTTTGTAAGGGCAATAATCTCATTCATGGGAGCGGAACTCTCATGACCTAATTACCTCCCAAATGGCCCCACCTCTTAATACCTCTGCAATGGTGATTAAATTTCAACATGAATTTTGGAGGGACACAACATGCAGACCATAGCAATTGCTAAAAACCCTCCTATTATAAAATATGTTAAAGTGCTCAATGAGAAAATATTTTAAATTCTTTTCAACTGTATGCCAAGCTAACACAAATAGTTCAGAGCTCAAAAATAAAATATATAAGATGAAGTAAAATAGAAATTGGATCACAAGTCAACATAGTAGCTAAGTCCTGAGGCTGGCGGCTGCCTTGAGGATGTTTGCTTTCTTCTCATCATCTTGTGCCATGTGCAGGCACTCGATCTCCATAAGATAGGAAATTAAAATAAAAAACATAAATGAGGAGCTTAGGAAGTGATATATCCTACAGTAAATACTAAACTAGGAAAAGAGACACACTCTGCACGGGGAAACCTGTCTGTCTCAGAATTGACTCTGCACGAAGAAAAAATATGAAGAGAAGTTTCTCCTGAAAATCTGGAAACTCCCATTAGTATGGGGTTTGTATTTCCATTACTGGTTCCATTCAGTAAACTCTAAGCCAGGAAATAAATGTCAGGTGGTAATGGATTGGTTTTACTATTAGATACCTGGAAAAGCAAAGGAACATGCTCTCTGAAGTGATAGACCCTGAGTGCAGAAATCCTCATAGATATTACCTCCATACATATCTGCTAAAAAAATTAAATTTACCAAAAAACCAGAAAAATAAGAAACAATGAGCAAATAGAAGTAGAATCTGAAAGGTTTCAAACATTGAAAGTAATAGACACCAAATACAAAATAACTTTGCTTAAATAAATAAAAGAGCATAGAAAGCATGAGGAAATAACAAGATACCATCAAAAAATTGGGGGCAGACTTGACAATAATAAAAAAAAACCTAAAGAGAACTTCTAGCACAAAAAAACATAACCATCAAAGGGATTAAATTTAAAAGCAGATTACATGCAGATGAAGAGAGAATTAGAAACTGGAACTTGAGGTGAAGAAACTACTCCAATGCAACCCAAAGATAAAAAGAGATGGAAAATACAAGACATGGAGAATAGAATGAGGCAGTCTAATATAACAATAAGTAGAATTTCAGAAGAAGAGAATGAAGCACAGAGAATAGTCAAAGAAATGACAAAGAATGATTTTCCAAAATTGATTAAAGACATGAACACTCGGATAAAGTAATTGTAACTGATGTGTACCGAGATGCATTTGGAGTATGACTTCAGGATTCCGAAGCCAAGAGAATATTTCAAAAGCCTCTAGAGAGAAAACACAGGTCTTTAAAAGAACAACAATCACACTTTGTGCAGACTTCTCAACTTGAACATAGAAGTCAGAAGAAGACAGTGTATTAATATTTCCGAAGTGTTGAAAGAAAATAATCAGGAATTAACCTGGAATATCTAAACAAAGGCATTTTCTGATAAATAACAACCTAAAATTCTTTACCACGGATCAGCCATTACTAAAGGAACTCCCAAAAACCTTCTTTCAGAGGAGTGAAAATAATCCCAGACAGAAGGATGTAGTGAAAGAAGCAATCACAAACAAAGAGCTGTATTGGTGTGTTGGGCTATGGACCGAATTGTGTCATTTTCCCTACTCACTCCCCAAATTCACATAGTGAAGCCCTAACCTCCAGAGTTGCTGTATTTGGAGTAAGGAAGTAATTACGCTTAAATGAGGTCAGAGGGTAGGTCTCTTATCCAATAATATTAGAATCCTTATAAGAAGAGACACCAGAGAATTCCTTCTCTCTCCACTGTGTGAGGACATCATGACAAGTCACCATCTATGAACCAGGTAATGAGCCCTCACCATTCACTGAATCTGCTGGCGCCTTGATGCTGGACTTCCCAGCCTGCAGAACTGGAAGAAATACATGTCTGTTTTGTAAGCCCCACAATCTATGGTAATTTATTATGGCAGCCTGAGAAGACTAAGATATATGGATAAATCCAAACAATCATTGACTAGATAGCACAATAATAATTTCTAATTTGAGGGGGATTAAAGGAAATAAGAGAAATAATCCTATATACAAATAAGATAAAAGGCAGGAGAGAGGTCATTAGAATTGTTCTCTAGTGTTTCTTTGCAGTTCACAAGGAGATTCGGAAATATTGAAAACAAATTAGACACAAAGAGTAAATACTAAAATGGCAGAAACAGAGTTTTTATCTTGTATATATGTATAGAAAAAGATAAGAGGAAGGCAGTATTGAATGGTGAAAAGGATAAAAGAAATAAAAAATACTAAACAAGGTGATAGAAATGCATTCTTATGCCTTAGCAACTACAATAAATAAAATCACCAGTTCAGAGATAGGTTATCAGATTGAATTTTTCTTTTAATCCGTAAAAAGACACACTCAAAAATGAGACCACAGAGAAGTCACTCATAAAAAACGTGGCAGAAGATATGGCGAACCTACACTATTAATGTCAGACAAATAGACTTCAAGGCAAAAAGTGTTAATCAACATAAATGACAAAATGTTCAATTCACCATAAACATATTTTAACAATTAAAAATTATATGTATCTTACAGAAATGCTTCCATATAATATGAAGTAAAAAGTGTTAGAAATACAAGGAAAAATTGACAAAACCAGGAACATAGCAGACTATTTTAACACGTCTCCTGGTAGTTGATAGAACTAGAAAATTTAGTGAAAAAATTGAGCAACGCAACTAACAATACTGGTTTAATATTGTCACATGTAGGACCCTGCACCTACAAATTACAGAATAAGCATTCTTCTGAAAAAAATGGGAAACCAAAATGAAAATTTTAAAATACTTTAATTTGAACAGTTAACAAAAGTCTACACAGAAACACACAAAAAAAACACTTTAGGATAAAGCTAAAGCAGTACCCAGGGAGAAATTTATAAGCAGTTAGAAATGTAAATGTTTAGATTAGCGAGAAGACAATTGGAAAAATAATGAACTAAACATTCAATTTTAAAGGTTAGAAATGAGTATTAAGAAAATAAAGTGACAGAACTTAATGAAAAAGAAATCAAGAGTATAGTAGAAAGGATCGAGAGCTGAATTTAACAGCAAATTAGATAATCAAAGAAAGGAGTGGTAAACAAGAAGAGCAGTAGGTGGACAATATCAGACTGAAGATTGTCAGGTTCAAGTGTAATGTCAGGTTCATGCATTCCCTGGCTCTTTTGTCTCAGTACCGAAGAATGATTACTGAGACTGAGTCGATGGAACAAATTAACAGGCAAGAAAGATGCAAAGAAGCCACACACCAAGATTTATTAAGCACAGTACATTCCAGGGAGGGAAAGGGTTTATCTAGGCAAGTGGAGATGATCCTGAGTTTCTAATACACACATACTTTTCTATGATAAATGAACTGTCCCCTCCTTTCTTTAGGTGGCGTTTTCACTTCCTGCCCTTGAGTGATTGACAGCTTGGGGTTATATAACTAAATACCTGGTGCACATGCACAATTCCCAGAATTCCCTTTGATTGCCCACGGGAGTGGGGGGGGAGCAAATCTGCAATGCTAATTAGATGGTAATGAACCGAGTCAGTTATGGACACTTGAAATCTCCCAGTGCACATGGACCACAGTGCACATGGACCACAGTGCACATGGACCAGTTCATTCCAGTTGTGGCCCTGGCCACATCTCCATTTTGTGGTTTCTCTACCTCTTTTCGGCTGGTCAGTCTCAGCCATGGACAAAATATCGGTTCCTCTCCCCTCCTCCTTATCCCCTAACAAGATTATAAAATTTAAAAAAATTGAAAATATAGAAAAGAGCTTGATATCTGGGACATGGCGAAAATATATACATAGATCTAATTTTCGGCCCCATACAACACTCTCTACCATATAACTTTGCAGTCTCTCCAACCAAAGGCTGGATCTATTTTTCTGACTTTAACTTTGGACTTAGTTATGTGACTTGCTTCAGGCAATGAGATATTAATGGGTGTGACAAAAGCAAAGACTTGAAATGAGCTTGTGTGATTGGGATTGCTTCCTGATGCCTCCACCATCATTCTGAGAAGAAAATGCTTCAGCTAGTCCATTTGTACCATGAGAATAAGAAACAGGTATAGTTGGACCATCCTAGTTGACTCGAGATCTGTGGTGAGAAGCAGAGCTACCCAGCTGAGCTGAGCCTACCCATAGATACATAGATGAATGATAATACATGATTGATGTTTTGCATTAGTAAGCTTTGGGGTGGCTGACTATGCAGCAGCAGCTAATTGATAAAACATAGATCCACCAAGAGGAAGAAGAGAATGGGACAGACACAATATTTGAAGATATAAGAGATAATTTTTGAAAAGTGATTGAAGATACCAAACCACAGATTTGAGAAACTCTAGGAAATTGAATAGATATAAAGAAAAATCATACCTAAGCACATCAGAGCAAAACTGCTGAAAACCAAAAATAACGAGAAAATATTAAATGCAGACCCAATACTTAAAGAAGCAACAATAAGACTAATAACCAAGTTCCAATAAGAAAAAAATAAGTAATGAAAGTGTTCACGAACCCACGAGGCGGAGTCAATGTTGCTTGCCACACAGAAAGCCAATTACTGAGACAAGGAGGATTGTCCAAGAAGAAAGGATTTGTTGCAGGAGATACACCTACTGGGAGGAGAGATGTCTAAACAGCCCCAAATCCGCCTCCCCAATCAACAGGGTCAGGGATTTTCTGGAGGCGAAATGAATAATGCACCAGGGGAGTGTTTAGGGTTGAATGCAGGGCATACAAGTGCAGTGAGAAATCATGCTAGCACATACATCCCATGAGCAAAAAATGGAGGCTAGGTCCCTCCCAGGGCAGGAATTTCAGTATTATAATGAGCTAGAGGGGGTTAATATTGGCCTTTCTTTTAGCCTTGTGCACAGTCTCAGTGGGTCCTTGGGCACAATATGTGGTGGGGTATCGCTTATCTTCTGGGACAAACAAGTTGTGTGAGGTGATAAACAGGTAGTGTGCAGTAGGTGTGAGGCTTTGTAGTTATCTCTGGGCTGCAAGGAGGCTGCACTGTTTCTGGGAAAGAACCTTAAAAGGGAGTATGTAAGTGCAAAAGAAAGTTACAAAGTTCTGGTCAGCAAATCTTACTGGCCTGGGAACTTGAAACATGGAGAACTACAAAACAAAACAACACAAAACAAAACAAAAGAGCTATAAAAAAAGGTTTTCTTGCTTATGGAGCCAGTTGCAAAAGAAGACAATGGAATGACGTTGTCAAACTGCTGGAAGAAAATAGCTGCTTATCCATAACTTTATACAAAACAAAATCACACTTCGAAATTCAAAAGTAAAGACAGAAAAACAAAATATGATAGAATTTATCACCATCAGGTCACACTAAGGGAAATACAAAAGGTAGAAAACAAACTATCTTGAACATAACAAATGCAGAAAAAAATGAGAAACAATGGGAAGAATGTGAGTTAACAGAAATGAATATCTATTGTATAAAACAATAACGAGAGCATTGGGGATTTAATATATAGAATTAAAGAATATACAGCATATTTAATACAATGAATACAGTGTAAAGAATTATCTGCGACCATAGTAACATAACGTGGCAGAAGGAGGAATGGAACTAAAAGTATTTTAAGGCCCAAGCATTGTTCTGAGAGGTAGTAAATATGAAAATGAATAAAACTAGGTGTGTTCCAATAAAACGTATTTGAATTGCATATATATTCATGGAAAATTTTTTCCCTAAATAAACAAAAAAAATTTATACTTAAATATTACACCTAACATTTATTATTTATAATGTTACACTTAAATAAAATTCTTAGCGCACAGAAACATGGATTTGGCAGTTTGCCAACGCACGTGGCCGGGAAAGAGCAACACTGTGAGCTCACTGCCACCTCCCGACCTGGGTTCGCAAAGGGAAAAGACGGGAGGTAACTGTTAGGTCTGGAGCCCAGAGGGAGACACACGAAGCCTTATGTGTACCAAAATGCTGTTTGACTTTGAGCATCTGGGTGCAGGTGCGTGGAGGCCAAAGAGCGTCCAGCCCGAGGGAGGAGCAAGCCTTGGGTTCTACGGAGGGTTTTTCCCGAGGGAGCAACACCTGCAGAGACAGGGGAGGGAGGCAGCTTCCTGCATCTCAGGGGGACAGGAATGGCGGCTTGGCTGCAGCTGCCTGTAGTCCAGGTTAGATTTACAACCTCGGACTCTCCAGACTCCTGCGGTTTTTGTTTCACAGGCTTTATGATATTTTTCGGGTCCCCACTCTAAGTTAACCTAACGGTAACAACGCGCAAGGCCCCACGCAGCGGCCCACGGAGCTAGGACCACGACTGCCGGGCGGGATGTCAGCCACAGTCCCACTCTGCGCTTGCGCAAAACGGCGCCGGGGGTCCCGGAGTCGCGGAAACCGGGAGCAGGCCGGAAGGAGCGCCTCCCGGCCTCCGCCCCAGCCTCGCCCCTTTCTCTGGCGCCCCTAGCGGGGGACCCTAGCACGGCCCCGGCTGGCCAAACAAACGGGGATTTGCAGAGCGGGGTTGACGCTGTGGGGTCTGTGAGCAAGGACACTAACCACAAGAGGTCTGTAAAGTTTCCACTATCAGACGCAGGCGATACGAATACAAGAAACATTACTATAATGGAAGGGTTTTCGCGGTTGCAAAAGGGTAAATCCAGCAGGTGGATATAATAATTCTAAATTTGTGTGCATCGACTAATGTAGCCTCAAAATATATAAAGCCAACGTTAACAGAAATAAAAGAGGAACTGGTAGATTTCAACATACTTCTTTCAGTCTGTGATGGGACAAGCTGGCAAATTAATAAAGACATGCAACAATCTTGGCCCAGTAACATACATAGAGCACTGCACCCAACAACTGAAAAAATCAGGCTTTTCATGGAACGTTCATCAAACTTTTGTCCATGTCCCGAGTATAAAGCAAATCTCAATAATTTCAATGGACTAAAATCATCTAGAGTACGTTTTTGGCCATAGTAAAGTTAAATAAGAAGCTAATAACAAAAATTAAAATATCCTCAAATGTTTGGAAGTTAAGCAATAAATTTCTAAATATCCTAAGTCTGAAAGTCACAATGGAAGTTAGAAAGTATTTACATTCCATTATAATGTATATGTGACATATTGTGGCATAGTGCTGAAGCCATGCTTAAGAGAAATTTGTGGTCTAAAATCATACATTATGGGAAAAAGTCTGAAAGATATCTGAGTAACTATTTCAAGAAATTAGAAAAAGGATAGTAAATATACCCAAAGAAATTAGAAAGAAGCAGACACTAATGAAATAGAAAATTCACAAAAGAATCAACAAAATGAAAAGTTGTTTCTCTGAAACAACTAACAAAACTTATAAATCGCTAGAAAGACTGATCATGACTAAGAGAAGGCACAAATTATCAATATCAGGAATAAAAAAGATGACATTTCTACATTAGAAACACATAAAAACAATAGAATCTATGGCTAGGCAAAGAGTTCTTAGAGTTCATACCAAAAGCTTGATCCATAAAAGGAACAATTGGTAAGTTGGATTTCACCAAAATTAAAACATCTGCTCTGCTAATGACTCTGTCAAGAGGATGAAAAGGCAAGCTACAGACTGGGAGACAATATTTGCAAGCCACACATCTGACAAATGAGGCTTATCTAAAATACATAAAGAAGTCTTAAAACTCCACAGAAACACACACAAACACTCAATTAGAAATTGGGCCAGACACATGAACAGACATTCATCAACAAGCAGATATGAGTGGCAAATAAGCACACGAGAAAATGTTCAACATTGTTATCCTTTATTAAATGAAAATTCAAGCCACAGTGTAGGTGAGCCACTACACACCTATGAGAATGGCTAAAATAAAAAATAGTGACAACACCGAGCTAGTTGTGGTGGTACATGCCAGCTAATTCGGAGGCTGAGGCAGTAGGCTCGCTTGAGCCCAGGAGTTCAAGGCGGCAGTGAGCTATGATTGTGCCACTGCACTCCCCACCCTGGGCAACAGAGCCAGACCCTGTCTCGTGGTGACAACACCAAATATTGACAAGAATACAGAGAAATCGGTTCATTGACACACTGCTGGTGAAAATGTAAAATGGTACATCTGAGATAAGGAACTGGCAGACCCTGCTTGATGAGGACTCATAAGACCCAAACCCAAGGTCTCTAGGAAAACAAGAAGTGGCAGAGAAGTCGGCCAAAACCAGCTAGAACCAAGATGGCCACACAAAAATGACCCTGGGTTACCCTCGCTGCTCATTACGCCCTGCTTATAATGCATCAGCTACTAAGAGAACCTCCCACCAGCACCATGACAGTTTACAAATGCCATGGCAACTCCTGGAAGTTACCCTATGTGGTTTAGAAAGAGGAGAAACCCTTGGTTCTGAGAACTCTCCAACCCTTTCCCAGAAATCTTGTGAATAATCCTCCCTCTGCTTAACATGAAATTAAATAAAGGGTATAAAATAAGACCCTAGAAACTGACAAGATGCTTCCCTCTGTTACTCTGAGAGAGAGCTACTGCTCTGTCTATGGGGCAGTCATCCTTTTTTCTTTTCTTACCTCAATAAACTTGCTTTTGCTTTACTGTGATGGCTCAGTCTTGAATTCTTTCCTGTGAGAAGCCAAGAACTCACTTGGCCTTCGGGCTGGACCCCAATTTGGGGGTCCACTTTCCTGTGTCATGGCCACTATGGAAAACAGTTTGACGTACGGTTCCTTATAAAACTAAACATGCAACTACCATATGACAAAGAAGTAGCATTTGGTATTTTTACCCCAGAGAATGAAGACTTATATTCACACAAAAAAACCTGTACATGAATGTTTATAAGCTGCTTTATTCTTAATAGCCAAAAAGTGAAAACAACCTAGATGTCCTTCAGTAGGCAAGTGGTTAAACCAACTGTGGTACCTCCACACCATGGAAGGCGACTCAGCAAAGAGTGCAGACACCCCAGGGCTCCCCACTGTGGGCCTGGTGCCAGCCTGCCTGTGCTCTCCAGCAGGGCAAAAGTGCCACTGTTCAGGGCACAAGGCTTCCTGTTCTGGCCCTCCCTGCCTCTGTGACTGTGCCAAGTCCAAGAGCCACTGAAGAGCCCGGTCAGCTAATACTTTAAAGCACAGAGGAGGGAGGTGGGCTCTGCACAACTCCAGGGCTTACCTCCAAGTCCCCCAAACCTCCAGGCATCTCTCTGTCGCCCTCCCTCCCTGGTCTCCTCTTTCCCACCTAACTTTCTCTCTCCACCCCTTCCCCTCACTCCCTGCTCTCCCCTCTCCACTGCTGTGCTGGAGTCTGCTCTTATGGGGTCACAAGGACCAATTGTTAAGTTTTCAGGAATTTTGTGAGCCTTTGTTCAAGACAGTCATTATTAAAAATTAAATTATATCAACCTATGACTAAATAAATTATATTAAAATAAAAGTAATACTCAGAACTTATCACTTCCTGATTATTCAACTACGCTTACGTTCCCTGTGCTCTGGAGGGTGTTTCCATCTGATGGGTCTATGTGCCGCACCCTGGCGAGCTGCTGAGCTTTTCTTCACAGCTGTGTGTCCCGTGGCGTCAGCGGTGGCATGAAACCCACCGTGGCAGGAGGACTTACACCATGGAAATGCTCAAACATGGAATCACGCCTTTATTTGTTTTATTGATTGTCTAGACTTAAGAAAGTGATAGAAAAGATGTTAATAATGCAGAAGGGTACTGTTTGTAGCATAACATTGTAAATAGCACAGAATTCTGAGGAAATATTCTTCCGCAGTTTGAAACCTACGATCAATTCAGCAAAGAATTTGCTTATATTATGGATGACTGAATTCCAATATTTGTCACTTTGTGGTTTCACTTTCCTCTTTCTTTTAATAGAAACAAAAATATCCACCAGCATTCAAGTCAGAACGCATGCTTCCCTATGGATACAAGAAAAGTCAATGAAGGCATTCTGTGATAATTGGCTGGACACACGGAGTTCACAACAGATTACTGTGTATTTTATTATTATTTATAAATCATGTGCTAGCTGTCCTTTGTGTGAATAAAACTTGTAATAAACTTACGATGTTCACAGACGCAGGATTTTTCGGCGAGCTGGGTGGTGAATGCTCCCCAGCGCCACTGCCAGGCGGTGGCCTTCCTGCCCTGCCCCTCCATCTGCCCTCATTGCACTGTTTCTGTCCCTACTCCCTTCTTTCCTCATCTCTGACTGTCCCCTCTGTTTTATTCCTTTTTGCCTTAACTGGTGCTGATTCTCCTCACCCTTGGATCAAGAGCCCTTCTGTAGCCCTCGCTGCCATCCCTGCCCGCTTCTCACACGAGCCCCATCAGCCCCTCGGACCAGTCTGGGGTAGGGCAGGCCTTGGCAGCTCCCTCCCTCACAGCTGAGCAGACTGAGTCTCCCTCACGTGTCTGAGCCGCAGGTGAGGAGAGGCAGAGCCAGGCCTCAGACTCAGGTCCTGTGACTCCCAACGGGGCTCACCTCCCCACAGTCACTTCCCAAGACAGAGATCCCTTTGGGGGGCAACATCTGGCAGCCACAGGCGCTTGGACCGGCCATCGGCTCCCACTGGGGGATGTTTCCCAGGACTCAGCAGCCTGGGTCAAAACCAAACCATAGTTCCCGGATCCTGTGCCACAGGAGGAGAGATGTCTGATCTGCACCCACCCAGAGAGCCCCCATAATTCTGGAACAATAGTCATCATGGTCATTGCCATAGCTGCTGCTTGTTGGTCAACCATCTGCCCAATACTGTGGGTACTGGGCTTGGATTCCCCCCGAGATGCAGGTTAGAGAACAAATGGTTTATTCAGGAGGTGGATGGACATCTCCAGGGAGACGGGGCAGGGAAGGCACCACGGTGCCATTCACCCCTGCAGGCCATGGGCGCCATCCCCCAGGCACCGCAGGCCCTGCAGAGCCCTCACCTCAGAACCACCCCACCTGGGCAAGGAGGTGGGGCAGGTGCTCTCCAACGCCACTGTCACTGCTGGGGACTCAGTGACTCTGGGGACACTCATCTTCCTGGCGTTGCTGGCACACCTTGCTGGGAGGAAATGGAATCCAGACCAAGAGCAAACTCAGCCACAGACGTGCGGCCGCCACTCTGGGAACTGGGCACGGGCATGGGTGCAGGTGGCACCTGTTGGCATCATCCATGAGATCTGCACGAGTGCCACCCAGCGTGGCTGTGCCGGGGCCCCTGTGGCAAAGATGATGAGAGTGAGTGGGCAGTGGCCCAGGGCTTCACGCTGGGAGGGCATGGCAGGTGTGCCAGGTCATCCAGAGGTCTGCTCAGCGGCTGGGCTGTGGGAAGCACACTCCCCAGGTGGGGGCCCTTCCCTGCTGCTGCACTCTTAGCCCCCTGTGCCCCCCAGGCTGTGGCCCTTTCCTGGAAGAGACACTGGCCCTCCTGAACCCAGCCAAGACCACTGTGGCCAATACCCACCACAGCGCCCAGCATGTAGGAGGTGCAAGAAATATTTGTGGAGTGAATGAATAAATGAGTGGCTTCAGCGTCAGAGCCTTAACTGTTTTCTGTTTGTAACCTCGGAGACCTGCCAGAGTCCAGGTGTCAGGAGTGCCAGCCCCAGCCCACGTGCCAGCCTGGCCTCTGCAGCAGAACCAGCAAGGTGGTGCTGCCCGCAGGGCATTGCAGCCTCCAGAGGCTTCCCCAGGCCCCGTCTGCCCACAGGATCGCACAACCCTCCAAGCCAGGCTCTGAGCTGAGCACCACAGGCTCGGAGAAGACCTGTCCTTTCTGCTGTGTGGACTGAGCACTTTGGGCGTGCCCATCTGCCTTCTGCTGGGAGAGGTGAAGAAATGGGACCTGAAGCCATAGGCTGTGTCTACAGAGAAGCCACCTGCCTTCTCCCTCACAGCCGAGAGGGTGCCTGAGCTCACAGACACAGAGCTCTGGAAATGAAAAACCTCAGAGCAGAGCTGGGGACGTGATGCTCCTCTTCCAAGCTTGCCCCTGCTGGCATCCGTAGAGCCACAGGGGGAAAGACAGAGGGGTAACTCTATGCCTGCTCTGCCATTGTGTCCCCTGGCCAAGGCCCCCTCCCTACCCTGAAAGGGGCGTGAACTCAAGATCTGGACCCAGCAGATGAGGCCCAGGCCCCCCAGCAAGTGTGGCCTCAGCTGTCCCCCTGCTTTCCAAGAACCCAGCAAGGGCTATGGCCCCTGGGACTGCCTGGCTCCCACTCTGGCTGGGGAGGAAAGGCTTTCTGCCAGCTGCATCTCTGGTGACTGCACCTTTCTTCCGGGCTCCTGTGCCCTGTGGTTCTGCCATCCCCTGGGTTGTAAACCGCACTCCTTGTGCCTTTACTGTCCTGTTTGTCTGGGATGTCACAGTGGGCCAGGGGCTCATGGGGTCCACTCTGCACGCCAGGGTTATGGGTAGGTTGCAGAGCACATGTTGATGAGCTGCCACTCCCCACCAGGGTAGCAGGGTGTACCCAAAGAAGTACTCATCTCCATCTGGGTTCCCCTGGGAAGTACTGCTTTGCGGCTCCCCAGATAGAATCTCCCTCTAAAATTCCCCTAGTTATTCATGAGAACAATGTTAGGGAGCTGGTCCAATGAACGACTTCAGATCTGCTGTGGACTGAGGAGGGAGGCATGAGGAGTCCTAATAAACACGTGCCCCTCACTGACCAGCTGTCTAAGCAATCACAAGCCCAAGGAGGTCCTTTCCTGTCTCCACAGAAAAAAATATATCCAAGGGGTGCACAAACAGTACCTGCTCCAGTTTGAAGGTTTCTAGAAACGTTTTAGGTAACATTAGGGTTATATTTTTAAACCAAGGGTCTGTATTAGGGAGTTGATCCTGTCCCTCCAGGAGCTGACAGGCTGCTGCTGGTCTCCCTAAGCCTTGGGGTACATTTCTGCTGGCGTACTATGGCAGAGATAGTGGTCCCGTGGTCCTTGTCTGAGGGGTTAAAGCATTTCTTAATAAGATAATTTAAAGAGGGTGCTGAAAAGACTGTAACAGTCGAGTTTTTACAATAGAGTCAATGGAGAGAGACCGATTGCCCAGTAGAAAGTACACTTGAGAGAGTATGGGTCCCTACTGTCACCTTGTATATAATGTCTGATAGGGGGTTGGGTAAGAAAGAAACATGGGGCCTGACAGGGAGGTATTAATTGTACCCTGTAGGTGATCCAAGAGACAGGCTTCCGTAAGTTCAACGTACAGGAGGGTACGTTAGTGAAATTGTATACAGGGACAACTATAAGGTCAGAATGGTCTTGCACTGAACGAGGTTTAGGATGACAATGCAGCAGCAAGACAGGTTAGCCGAGGAGGCGACAGTTTGAGAAATCCTACCTGAAGAGTTGTCTCGCCAGGCAAACGAAAATTCCCAAGGAACAAGTGAGATGCATAGGTTATATAACTTCATGTTACTTATCTCTTTTGCGGAAGAGTAATTTAGGTCCCCTAAGGGCTCACAAGCCCACTGCTCCTCCAGTCACTCAGAAGGTGATGAATCCTAGAGGCATGGGGTCTCTGGCAGGGCTGCCTCTTTTATCCGAGGGTGATGAATCCATGGTTCAACTCCTGCGAGTCTGACTGACAGTGAGTTGTCAGGAGCACCTCAAATGGGCCGATCCACTGTGGCTGTAGTCGGTCCTCAGGATGCTGGTTTCACCAGGTTGTTAGTAACGCCTTGTCTCCTGGCTTTATGGGGTGAAGGGGCACGTCCATTGGAAACTGCAGCCTGTTGGGAGCAAACTCAGAAATCGTAGTTAGTGTATTACCGAGCTGTTTTACGTATGAGCCCTCATCTCTGGGGGCAGACAGTCGCTGGGTGAGTCCCGGCTGGGAGCTCTTAGGCATGGTCTCCTGTATAAAATGTCAAAGGAGCTAAGAGCCAGCTTTCTTCTAGGGGACACCCAAATTCTCAGCAGGGCAGGGACAACACTTTGTCCCAAGTTAAATTGGTCTCTTGACAAATTTTGGAGAGAGTGTTTTAAAGTTTTATTCATTTATCAAGTTTTTCCCCAAGACTGGGGTCTCTGTGATGAGTGCAGTTTCCAAACAATTTCTAAAATCCTGGATATTTCTTAGGTGATCTTGGCAACAAAGTCTTCTCCATTATTACTTTGGAGAGTTGATGGAATTCCAAACCTAGGAATAATTTTTTTAAAGGGCCTTAGTGACTTTCGATGCCCATTGAGTCCTGGTGGGATAAGCTTTAACCTGTCCTGGAAAAGTGTCAACAAAGACTAGCAAATACCGAAAATTTCCAGGGACTCGCGGCATCATGGTAAAGTCTACCTGCCAGTCTTCTCCTTGGAAACTCCCTCTGCATTGTATTCCTTCCTTTAGGGCTGGCTGCAGGCTCTGGGAGGCTTTGGGTTATTTTTCAAGCATGCAGGGCAGCTTTGGACTAGTGTCTGAATAGTTCTCTGCAAGTTGAGTCCAGCCACATGGGGCTGTATCTTATCTCAAACCAACCGGTACTGCAAACGACCTAGGTCCAAATGGCATAAAAGCCCAAATGGCAGAGACCGAGGATTTCCAATGTGCACACTAGTTTTGAAGAATGCAGTCAAAAGAGTTACTTTTACATTCAGCGATCAAATTCTTATTTCCCATAGTCACGCACACACCAAAGGCACTGCAGTTCCAACAAATAGGCCTAAGGAGTGCCAAATGCAAACAGCCAGAGGTCCTGCTCACCCAGATGGTTGAGGCCTCCAGCCCAAATGGGAATCCCAGAGAAACTTCCTAAATGGAGAGAGAAGTTGCTCTGCTGTGTGGTCCCTTCAAACAGCACTCACCTGTCAGGACGTGAATGCGAAAATCCAAGGGTCAAATGTCCATTCTTCCCCGACAGTCAGGGATGCTTTAGGGGCTGGTGACAGTGAAGTCAGTGGGACAAACCAAAGCCAACCTCCTGCAGAGACTCAGCCGGGCAGCTGCTAGGGAGGCTTTAAAGTCTATCCCTGCTCCACAGCCACCAAGACAGGAGCAACAAATCCTGGACGAGCCCCCAAATTGTTAACGAACCCACAAGTGGGGTTCAATGTTGCTCACTGCACAGAAAGCCAATTACTGACATGAGGTGGATTGTCAAGGAAGAAAGGATTTATTACAGTGGACACATCTATTGGGAGGAGGGAGGTATGAATAGCCTCAAATTTCCTGCCTGCCTAACTGGGTCAGGGTTTTTTCTGGAGGCGAAATGAACAACGCGAGGGGAGTGAGCATCATTACAGGTTTGGGGCGGAGCACAGGGCACGCGAGTGCAGTGAGACATTATGCTAGTACATAGGTCCCATGATCACAACATGGTGGGTAAGTCCCTCCAAGGGTGGGGATTTCAGTACTAAAATGAGCTAGGGGTTGTCCCTGCACCCCCAGGATCCGGGATCCCCCGCCTGGCCCTGATTGGTTCACTATTCAGGGCATAGGGAACCCAGCATCCCGGTTCTCTCCCTCCTTCTGCGTCTGCGGCCCATGTCCCTTTTGCACCCTCATGTGCAGAGCCCTGTGTCAGGGCTACGAGGGCGCTAGGAGAGGGCCGGGCTGGAAGCAGGTCTGGGTTCAGGGAGAGGAGGCTTGTCATTGTCCAAGAAGGCAGTGGCAGCTTGCACAGGCCTCCCTTTCTCCAGGCAGGGCCCTGCGGGGAAAGCTGGAGAAACGCTGCTGCCTTGAGACACCCCTCTGGGGCCCTTCTAGGGTGATGCCCGCCCTGAGGGAGTGCTCTGAGCCCTCCCCTTCCCTCCGAGGCTGGGGCCGGCGCCCTGCCCAGCTCTCTCTCCGGGCGCCAGGCTTGCTTCTGTCACACCCTTCCTGCCCTCCAGCCCCAGAGCAGAGTGAGGAAACTTTCTTAGCCCCGGGTTGAGGTCTGAGGTGGCATCTGCGAAAGTGCCCAGTCCCTGTCCCGGGACAGCTCTAGGCAGGGTTAGGCCACGGACCTGGGAAGCCAGGGGCTGTTGGGCGTGGCCGAGCCCTTGAGAACTCAGGGCCTGGCTGGGACTCCCACGCCATCTCGGTCCATGGCCGGGAGACCACCAAGTTCAGAGGTAACACGGAGCGCCTGGTGTGGGAGGAGCTGAATGGAGCAGCTACAGGGCGTGGCACACTGGGATCGCCCAGCCAGCACCTGCCGCATCTCGGGGCACAGAGGTGCACTTACCCCAGGGGCAGTGATCAGAACTCCAGTTCAGCTCTGCGTGGTCCCCTCTGGTGTCCTGAGGAGGGTGGGCCCTTCTACATCATGTTGGGCTGAGGCAAATTTGGGCCCACATGCCGTGTGCCCAGAAATACGGAATTTCTGAAAGAAGCTATAGTACAGGGCAGATGGAGAAGAGGCCCCTTGGGCTCCCGACAGCGTCTGGAAAGGGGCCCAGGCCCAGGCAAAGGGGTCTAAGAGTGCTCCAGACAAGGATGACCTTGCTGGGGTAGGGATGGAGGAAGAGTGTTCCAGGCACAAGGCTCAACCTTGGCAAGGGCCTGGAGGTGGGTCTGGGTGGCCCATGTAAGGGGTGGGGAGGGCAGACAGGAAGTGAGGAAGAGGAGGCTGGAGGAGCACGAGAGGCCTGGGGGAGGGGCGTCATCTGAGAGTGGGAGCTGTTGAGGGGATGGAGGAGAGACACCAGGTGGCGTGAGCTCCCACCCCTCAGCCTCTGGAACAGGAATGGGACAGCCCCACTGTGAACAGGCCATTTCCCGCATCCCTGGGATACCCGTGCCACCCGTGTCACCCCACTGTCCCTTGAGCCTGGCCTGGCATCAGAGGGACAGTGACTCAGACAGGGCCAGAGTTGCCCCTGTGCACCTCCGGCTCTGCCCTGGTCCAGCAGCCCCACCAGGAAAGCAGAGTGTCAGGCCCTGCCCAGCCTCCTCAGTCAGCATCAGCACTGTCAGCGGATGCCCAGGTGATTTGGTGCACACTGAAGATTAAAGGGTGCTGGTCCAAAGCCCACTTTCAGCCTACAGTGTCCCAGTTTCCCCATTAGAATGGGTTTGGCACCTCCCTTCCCGCCCGGGTGCACGGGGTAGGGCAGAGGCCACGTGGCTGTGCACATTCAGAAGAGCTGTGGGCGGGGCCTGTTTCTTCAGACTGCAGGGCCAAGCCATGGCCCTCTGAGAACTCCCAGCACCCAGGACAGGGCTGTCACCCACCGACCACCTTTCTTCCCCCTGGCCCAACTGGGACCTCTTGATACCTGCAGGGAGGTAGGCCTGTGGCTCAGGACCAAGGGTCAGGCAGAGAGGGGACACAGGGGACGTTCTGAGAGCTCTGGGGCCCTGGGGGAGGGCAGAAGGAGGTCCAGGCATGAGTCAGGCCAGCCCTGCTCTCCCCAGCTCATCCTCCAACTAAATTACCAGGTCTGGCCCTAGTCGGGCTGCCGCCATATAAAGGCGCCCCCGCACTGGTGGGTCCTCAGTCGCTGGTGGACATCCCATGATGAGGCCTCTCCTGGTGCTGCTGCTGCTGGCTGCTCTGTGTGCTGCCCTGGGTAAGACCACTGGCCACTCCCTGGGAGGGACTAGGCGACCCAGGCACCAGGATGGGACCGCAGGGGCTGGCTCCGGCTGAGGAGCTTCGTGTGCCCATCTGGGGTGTCAGCCTGAATTGGAGCCTACAGGAAGAGGGGTGGTTTTCATGACACTACCTGTCCTGCCAGGTAGTGTGGAGACCTCTTTCTGGTGTCTTGCTGGCTCTTGTTGGGGGTGAAAAGCCCCATGTGAGTCCTGAGGCCACAGAGCTTCTTGGCCAGGCACTGGGACCTGGGCTCCAGGCAGGGTGACAAACCATCCTCTATTTCCCAGGACAAAAGAGATTCCTGAAGTGTGGGACTCTCAGTGCTAAAAAAAAAAAACAAAGTCCTGGGCAAGCCAGGATGAGTTGGTCACCCCCCTTCTAGAGCGGCTCTGCCCTGACCTGGCTGACCTGGCTTTGGCAGTGGGGTGGAGGGCTGACAGAGTCTGTGATTATCAGCTGAATAATTATCATCTCCAGGATAATTAGGCTTCCCCTGAGAGTGGGGTGGCCGCAGGGGGAGGGGAGGGAAGGGAGGCCTTGGGGAGCAGTCCCAGCTTGAGGAGGGGCCCACAATGGGGGAGTCTGGACAGACAGATGGAGGGGCCTTGGGCAAGGGCCCAAGGCTGCCCCAGGGCACGGGGCACAGGTCAGGTTGGCCTGAGGCATCACTATCAGAAGAGCTGCAGGGGGAACCTGTGCCCAGAGGTCCCAAGCTAGGGCATCTGCTCCGGTTCCTCCCTCCCCGATGGGAGAAGAGGGTTAGGGTTAGGCTGAGTCAGGACATGGGGGCATGCCTGGGATGCCTGTGTCCTCCGGGGCTTAGCTTTTCTGGGAGGTTGACCCCTATAGTGCCCACTGTCAGACAGCACCTGCCAGGAGCTGGCCACTGCTCCAAGGACCTGACAAGTGTGATCGCATCTCCTCTCCTTACAGCCCAAGGGCAGGAGACTGTCAGGACCCCCCTGGGGAAACTGAGGTACTGTAAGTCCTTGCTCAGCGTAGCCTAGGTGTGGCTCCCTGGCCCCTACCCTGGGACCGGGGATCAGCTGCAGGCACGGGGCCAGGAACAGACAAGCTTATTTCTCTTGAGGGCTTCCAGCCTGGGAATCGTAGCCTCTGAGCCATGAAGGGGGCTGTGAGGGACTGAGCCAGACCAGTTGCTGCCTGGGGTTCAGCTCCAAGTGCCCCCCGCTCTCCATGCAGAGGACAAATGGCTTTGACATCGGCTCACCTATGTGTGGAAGGTGCAACTACCCCATTCAGCAGGTACTGGCTCTGGGGTCAGAGCAGGTGTGCTTCACCCAGGGCACCCCCATTGGACACCCCCACAGGACACTTTCCACAGGACACTCCCACAGGATACCCCCATGGGACACTGCCATGGGACACTCCACAGGACACCCCTACTGGACACTCCCACATGACACCCCCACAGGGCACCCACACATGACACCCCCACAGGACAGTTTCACAGCACAGTCCCACAGGGAACCCCCACAGGACATTCTCCACAGGACATTCTTCATAGGACACCCCCACGGGACACTCTTCACAGGACACCCCCACAGGACACTCTCACAAGACACCCCCTACAAAGGCCCCCTCCCAGGGCCTCCAGCCCTGAGCGCTGGCACAAAGATGCCTTTCCAGGCAGCACAACCTCCACACCAGGACAGTGTTTCTGGCTTCCCCATCCACTGGCACGCCTGTCACAGCTCCTGGGTCCTCATGCCCCATACAGGGTGTCTTTGCCTCTGTCATGCTGCACCGTCTGCCCCATTATGTGTTCCCCAGACTACAAACAGGAATCCACCCAACTAGGCACAGCTCCAGGGTCTCCCACTCCAGGAAGCCTTCCCGGGTCACCCCTGCCCTCTATCAAAACCAAGTTCCCTCTTGGCCAGGTGTCTCCACAGAGCATCCATTGCACTTTCCCTCTGTCTGCTTCAGGTCTCACTCTGCACATCTGCCCAAGGAGCCCGTGGGCTCTCCAGAGCAGCAGCCCTGTCCCTGTCCTCCCTGTCATTGGAAGGTGGGGCCAACCACGCAGCACACAGGTGCCAGCCAGAACCAGGGCTCCCCACCTCCTCACACCTGCAGCCTGGACCAGGGGCCCCCCCATCCTCCCATCTGTAGCCTGGACCAGGGCCCCCCCACCTCCCCCCATCTGCAACCTGGACCAGGGGCCCCCCCATCCTCCCATCTGCAGCCTGGACCAGGGCCCCCCCCACATCCCCCCCACCGCAGCCAGAACCAGGGCCCTCACCTCTCCCAACCTGCAGCCTGGACCAGGGCCCCCCACTCCCCACTACCTACAGCCTGGACCAGGGCCTCCCATCTTCCCTTACCTGCAGCCTGGGCCAGGGCCCCCCACCTCCCCTCACCTGTAGCCTGGACCAGGGCCCCCCACTTCTCTCACCTGCAGCCTGGACAAGGCCTCCCCACCTTCCCTCACCTGCAGCCTGGGCCAGGGCCCCCCGCCTCCCCTCACCTGTAGCCTGGACCAGGGCCCTTCGCTGGACTCAGCCTGTGGGGGTCACCAGCAGGCTTCAGGCAGATAGAGAGAGGAGCCCATTGCCTATTCCTTCCCTCTAACTAAACAGCCCTTAAGCACCTACTGTGTGCAAAGTCCTCAGAGCCACACTTGCCCTGTGTAAAGCAGCCCAGCTGCCTCTGGCTTCCAGGCAGCCTCCCAGCCCTAGAGCCTCCTGTAATCCTTCCCCCCGAACCGGAGGGTAAGGCAGTAGCCAGATGTCTTATGCATTGCATGATTTCAGCCTCTCACAAGCCCAACAGCCTTGGCTGTTATTATTCCAATCTTATGGATGAGGACATTGTGGTTCAGACAGGGGAGAGGGACAGTGAGAAGTGGAACCCTGATCACCTCTGAAGTCACTTCTCCTATATGCATCACACTGCCCCATCCCTTCCCCTGACCACCATCCACTCCTTCGTCCCTCCACCCTTCCATTCACCCACACCCACCCATCCAAATTTCTACCCATCCCTCCATCCACCCACTCATTCTCCCATCCCCCCATCCATCCACCACCCACCCCAATCCATCCACCCACACATCATCCCCTCCCTCCCCCCTCCACCACCCCACCCTCCCCACCGCTCCACACATCCAATATTTCCTGATCTCCTGGTCTTTCCCTTGTTTAGCTGATGTGGTTCCACTACATCCTCTAGAGTCCCATGTCCCCTCCCAAGAGGCAGCTGCGGGGGCAGGGGGACTGATGAGTGCATAAGTTTGTCGGTGCTAGGGAAGCCTTGGGCAGAGAAGGGGGTGTTGTCAGTGAGACTAGCGTGGGGACAGCCTGCTCTGCTCCACACCTCCCCCTCCCTCATGCTGAGAGCCTGACACACACACGCAGGGCAAAAGGGGACAGAGTGGGGAGCCACTACCATGAAGTCCTTAGACCCTTAGCCCCATCGCAGAGGACCCTGAGCTGCAGCGGAGGGAGGGAAGAAGAGGAGGTGCAGAGAGGGCAAACTTGGGTGGGCCACAAGCAAGCAGCCTGGCACTTAGCTCCCCACTCCCAGACCGGAGTGACCAGCCCCTGCTTCCTTCCCCCAGCCCAGGCCCTGCACTGCCACGTGTGCTGCGGCCACGAGCACTGTGAATCTCTGGTGGAGTGCGCCCCGACCGACAAGTACTGTGTGATCACGCGGGCGAGTGAGTACGGGGGCAGCCCGCCCCGCCCCGCGCAGCCCAGCATGGCCCTCTTCACACCCCTTCAGCTCCTTAGCCCCAGCCTGGTCCAGAGCTGACACCACTGCCCTCAGGCAGGATTCCACCACGGCCCATGCCCACAGGCTGTCAGTGGCAGACTAATGTGTCTACTTTGTAGCCATGCATTTATGCGGGTCTGTTACAGAAAGCCCCGCAGCTCCCAATAATATTGTCAGAACAAGGCCAAAAAGGGGCTTTACAGTTTAACTGTGAACTAGAGGGGGTCCCTTTAAAATATTAGGGAGGGAGAGGCGGTACTGAAGGTGCAGCCCTCCTTGGAGGCGTCCATCTGCACTGTCTCCTGCCATAACCTCTAGCCTGGGTGCTGCTCGCTGAGCCTGGAACTCTGGCCCCTCCATGTGCGGCAGACCAGCCTCTCCCAAGGTGCCCTGCCGGCGCCCTCCCGACGTGTGCCCCAGGACAGACCCTCTCCCTCCTCTGACCTCCCTGGACCCCTCTGCTCTCTGGTTCTGGCCTTAGCTGAGCTAGGGCCCAGCACTCAGGTGTAGGGGGGACACAGGGGAGGAGGGGTGGGAGTGGGGAGGTGATGACAGGCAGGGGCAGGGTCTCATAAGGCTGCAAGAGCTCGTGGAGACCTGAGCAGGTTGGGGAGGTGACAGAGCTGCCTCCCTCACCAACGGTGACCCCCTCATGTCAAAGGCCCTTCTAGCTCCACTCAGAGCCGCCCATGTTACAGAGAGACGCAGTGCCCTGCCCAGGGCTGGGGGTGTCTCCCACACTATGCACCGCACGCCAGCTGGCCGGCCAGGAAGCAGCACACCCCCGATACCTCCAGGACCCACCTACCCAGTTGGGCAGAAAAGGACCCTTCCCAGAGACACCAGCACTGTCTCTCTGAGGGGGGGCTAGGGGACACCCCCACGCTGCTCTGGCTGCCCCCACACCCAGGTCAGGTATGGCACAGGGAGAGGCCGCTCCTCCCTCCACCCCCAGCATTTCCCCTGGGCTCCTAGTAAGCACCTGCAGGCGCTGGGCCTGCCACTGCACTAGGCAGGAACAAGGACAGGATCCATGGAGGGGCTTTCTAAGGGGAGGTGGCCAGAAAACAAGGAACCACAAAGCAAAGGGGCTCTGGAGAGACAGAGCTGGGAGGGACAGAGAGGGGCAGAAGGGCACTCTTCTCCCCAGGGGCCCCCAGCACATCCAGGACCTCCTGGGCTGTGGAGGTCCTGGCTGAAGGAAACCTCAGATCTCACACTGGGATGGGGCCAGCCACCCTGGGGCTTCTCTCAGGCTCCCCAGGCTATGCCCCTGCCCCTTGTCCAGCCTCCCCTCCCGGTGCATGCACCTGCCCGTCCATAGGTCTGCCAGGCAGCACCTCCTTACACAGAGATCCGTGGGGCCCTCCCCGTCTTCCAGGAGCCCCAGAGGTCACAGCTGAGCCTGACCATGTGGAAATGTAGGTGCCAGAGCTGACACTTGGGGAGGGTGGTCATCGGAAGGGCAGCGTGGGCAGGAGGCATCCAGCAACAGCAACCAGGGGGCACAGGAGCCTCTGGGAGACAGAGGAAATCCAGGTGACGCCTGCACCCACCCAAGTGACCCCAGCAGGTGATCCCAGGCAGGGACCTGCTAGAGTTACTACAGGTGGGCAGAGCAGGTCTGCTTGGCCCCCGAGGGGTCTAGGGGAAAGGGCCCTGGGTGGTCAGTCCTGACCCTGCAGAGCAATAGGCTCCACATGGTTTCGTCCATCTTCTAACTCAACCCTCAACAGCCCCAGCTCAATATCCCCCATTTCTCAGGTGAGGAAACTGGGGCTCAGAATCCACCCTGCCCGAACGAGGAAGTGGCCAAGCTCACGTTGGAGCCCAGGGCCTTCTGTCTCCAAACCCTCCAGCTACTGACTCACAGCCAGGCGTGTCCCATCTCCCCAGCAATTACTCAAAAATAGGGTCAGTGAACGTTGTCTCTGTTCCATTTTATCCGTGGAGCAAAGCTCCTTATTTTATTTTTAAAAAATTTATTATTTTTAGAAACAGGGTCTCAGGCTGGAGTGCTGTGGCTGATTTTTCTATTTTTTTGTAGAGATAGGATCTTGCAATGTTGCCCAGGCTGGTCTCAAACTCCTGACCTCAAGTGATCCTCCCGCCTCAGCCTCCCAAAGTGCTTGGATTACAGGCCTGATCCACCAAGCCTGCCCTTTTTTAAAAGCTGAGCATAAGCATCACTAACCACCACGTTTAGTTAAAGAATCATCTCTGTGCTGCTCCAGGCTTGGGAGGAGGGCACGCCCACAGAGGTGGCACCTGAGGGGTGACTCAGCCTTTCGTTTCAGCCCCTCACATGGATTACTGCTGGCTCTGGTGCTGTCCTTAGTCCAGGAGCCACTTGCATCCATCCAGACCTGGCGGTTCTCTCCCTCATCTGCCAAGGCCAGGATGTTCAGAATTTGACTGTAAACTCCACTGCTAACTGCACAGGGCTAATAACTAACCAGCACCCGCCATGCACCGTGTCCTGGTGCTGCCCTCATGCTCCTCAGAAATTCCTTCATTTAAACCCAAAATAGTCGCAGAGGGGGCTTCTATTACAATCCACCTTTTCCAGACCAGGAAACTGAGGCACAGACTGATCAAGCACCTTGAGGTAGAATCTGCCACCCCACCCGTGGTTCCTGTGCCAGCTTTGAGCAAGAGGTCCATTTGGCCAGGGTTACAGTTTCCAGGATGTCCTGAACAGTGTGGCTTAAGGGAAGCAACTCGCCTTTCCCCGCAGCTGCTGGGTTCTAAGCAGCCTGCTGCATGGTCACCTCAGGAACACTGTTGTCCCCACTGTGTGGGTGCAGAAGCCCAGCAAGTCTGCCACAGAGGCAGGCCCCCTGGCAAGGCCCCAGCTCTGTCTCCTTGTGGGACATGAGGCAATTTCATGCGACTTTCCTGTGTCAGAGCAAGGCTGAGAGCCAGGGCCAGGCCACCTCTCCACCTCTCCAGACAGGGAGTGGGAAGGGAGGCGGGAAACTGGAGGAGGGACAAGCCCCCAAATCCCCCTGTCCCAGATGTCACAGAGCAGCCTGGTCTCTCTTTGGGACACATCCCCCAAGCCATCCCCTCAAGCTGCCACTTCAGGACTCCACAGGCATTTGGAGCCCCCAAAGCAGGCTGTGGCCGTGGTGCCCCGTGGTGTCCCTGGGTCCCTGAAGGTGGGATGGGAATGCACGACACGCAGCACCCACAGACCCTCCTCTCTCCGCAGCTAGCCCGGGTGGCATCCTGGTCATGAAATCCTGCTCTCCAACGTGCCCCAATAGCACCGTGTCCTCCGACGGCCGTGCCCTCTCTGTCTCCTGCTGCCAGGGCAGCCAGTGCAACCGCAGTGCAGCCTTGAGCCTGGCGGGCAGCCTCGGAGCCCTGTGGGCCAGCGTTGTGGCCAGCCTGCTGTGGGCACTGCTCTGGGCGGCCTGCTGAGGACCCGGCCCTTGGTCCCTCTGGGCCCTCTCAGCACGGGCTCCTCTGCAGCTTCAGCAGCTCCCGCACTCCCCACCCTGCAGAGAAGGGTCCTGGTCCTCTGCCACTCCCCTCCTCCTTCTCCCAGGCCACACCTACCCCTCCCAGTCCTGGAGGGGCCACAGCCCTGGTGAGGGAAGCTCTGCTCCTGCCTCAGGGAACCACCTGACCGACGCGCCAGAGGGGAGCACCTGCCCAAAGACCCCACCTCCAGGACACCTTCAGCCCTTTGCTGGGGTCCTGGAGACCCCAGGCCATCTGCCAGTGGGAAGAGCCCCTGAGTTCTCTGAGGCACCTCTACCCACATTTCAGGGGCTGGAGGTCCCTCCTGCTCAGGCCCTGCCTGGCAGGACCCTCCTCAGGCCCCTTGGCGTCCTCCTGTGCCAGCGTGGCCCTTGCAGGCAGGACAGGCTCAGAGGCTTGGTCTTTGGACCCCCAGGGCTGTCCATCCCCTCCACCAGCCCCTTCTCAGCCCCCCTCCCGCCTTCCACTGCTCATCTCCTGGGCCTGGGCTCACTCGCCTCCTCCCCACCCGTCCCCTCCCACCCTTCCAGTCCCCCGGGCTACTGCATGCACCCATCACCCTGAGACACCCTGAGAAGGGACCTGCCTCCAGGCTCTCACTGGGGGACCCAGTCTTTGGGCCAGAGCCCCCAGTCCAGGGACCCCTTCCAGGAGAATGCAGGCCTTTTAAATGGTCCCCTGACTGCCCACTGAGAGATGGGGCAGGTCACCTTGGGGCTCAGGACCAGGCATTGGAATGGGGGGTATCCATTCTCACTGGGCGTCAGGTGGGGACCAACCTAGCCCCCAGCAGTGCCATCTGCCAGCCCTCTCCAGGCTGTTGTGAGAGAATAAAACTGCAAGCTCAGCTTGGTCCTTCTCTAAGATGTCGGTTCTGGGGACTTTCTTGTCGTTGGTCAGCCTCACCCTCGGGGAGGGGAAGGGCCCCACCAGAGGCAGCAGGGGCACTTTACAGAGGGAGGAGGAGTCCCCGCGCACAAGCTCAGGGTGGGAGAAATGCACTTGCCTGCTGCCTCGGAGTCCCATGTCTGCAGAGCCCCTTGGCCAGGGTGGCAGAAACACAATCCCAAGTAGGGGTGTCATCTGTGCTCCTCTGGGAAGCCCTCTGAGTCTCACTGTCCCCTGTCTGTGCTGCCCCCTGGATGCCCACATCCTGTGTACTCGGTCCTGGGCCCTTTAGGGTGCTCCCACACCCCACACCCCAGTCCCGTGTCCTTGCTGGGGCACACGACTCCTTCGGCCACTCAGGACTCCCAAGACCATGTCTCCTCCCAGGGCTGCTTCTGCGTGGCAGGGTGAGTGCACCCCCCACCCCCCAGGGCTCGGCTGCCAGTGCAGGCACAGTGCCCTTGCTCAGAACCCACCCAGGGTTCTCTGCTGTGGGACCCTGAGTCCTCGCCCTCCTGTCCTGCCCTCTTGTGCTTGGAAGCCAGGCAGAGATGTCCTCTCCCTCCATGCTTAATTCTTCACATCCCTTCCCTAGGTGACCAGGACAAACTTTCTGTCCAGGTGAGTGGCAGCAGGCCTCCGGCCTGCAGAGGCTGCTCCCACAGCCGGGGTCTCCCACAGGCCAGGAGTGGGGGCTCCCACGTCCCACAGCCTGGAGGGTTTCCACAACCTGAGACAGGAGTTCCACAACCCTGGGGGTTCCCATTGCCTGGAGGGTTCCCACAGCCCAGGGGCTCCCACAGCCTGGGTGCCTGAGCCTGGGAGCCCCCCTAGGCAGGTGCTCGCCTCCTCTGAGAATCCACACAGGTGCTAGGCCAGATGCCCAGCCTCCTGCAGCCTCTGCAGCCTCCACCCACCCCCGCTGGCCTGAGAATGCTGCAGCCTCCCTCACCCTTCCCCATGGCCGGGCTTTCCCAGCAGCTACCTCTTCAGTCTCCCAGGGCCGCTGCCCGCCCTTGGTGTCCAAACTGGAGTCCCCCACCCCTCTGTGCCCTGCACATCCCTGCCGGAGCCTGTGCTGAGGCCACAGGAGGTGCTCCCGGCACCCAGGACGCAGAGGGCTCAGGCCAGGGGGAGAGGGTTCCTTCTGTCTCACGGGGGCTTCTCCCCATTACTGAGCCTTGAGCTGTCTGGAGGATAAGAAAGGACAAGGTAGGCTGAGGGGAGCTGGGTGAGCCCATGAAGCCAGGCTGTCAGCACTCCCTTGGGGCCCTCCAAGCCTCTGGCATGACCTCCCTGCGTGGCCCTGCTGTTGAGCTACAGGGACGCACAGGGTGGCGGGTACAGGGCTTTGTGGGGGCAGCTGGCCCAGGAGCAAAGCTGGGTTCTCTTTTCCTAAGGAAGGGGGGTCCCTGACTGTCCTGTCTGTTGGGCCTTCCCGGTCCTTCTGACTCTAGAAGGGCCCCACGCTTTCGGGCAGCCCCCACCCGGCGAGTCACAGCCACATGGATGTGGCCAACTCCTGCACCAGCGCCAGCGTGCAGAGGTTGGGGTGGGGCCAGGGGACCGTTTCCACACAAAGGTAATCAACTCCCTTCCTCCTGAGACCCAGAGAGCTCTGTGGACTTGCCTGGCCCCACAGCTCCTGGGGGGCAGCTTGGTCTTCGGGAAGCCTGAGTTCTCCCCCTACCCCCACACCTTCCCCACAGTCACAAAGCAGCTGTCACTGAGAGAGAGCCTCCTGCATACCACAGCTTCTGACACCACAGAGACAGGCACAGTCCCTGCCCTTGTAGCAGGAGAGGCTGGGGACAGCAAGCAAAGTGACAAATCCTGGTGGGCCTCAGTGCCTGGCAAGGGCCGTGTGGGAGGGAAAGGCCTGGGGGTGCTGCTGAGATGGGGGCAGCATATGCAAAGGCCCAGAGGCAGGAAAGGGCTTAGGGACTGTGAGGAGACCCCGAGGTGGGACAATGTGGGAGCTGGGCTACACGAGAGTAGATAGCGCACGGCCAGCCCAGGCAGGGCCCCAAGCAAGGCAGGGAGGCTGGGCAGATGCTAAGAGCATGGGGGGTTCCAAGGGAGGCTGCAGGGGAGGGGCTCTGTGTGATCCAAGTCCAGAGTGTGCTTCTCCCCGGGAAAGGAGTATGGACACTGGCAGCACTGGCGTGGGGGCAGAAGAAGAGGGGTGAAGGGGGTGCAGAGCTGGGGAGGTGTGGAATCGGGCAAGGGGCGGGGTGCAAGTAGGTTGGGACATGTTACCCCTGAAATGCCCCAGGGAGGTCTGGGTGGGGCAGGGGGAGGGACTGGGCCCAGAAGAGCTGGGGCCAGACAAAATGACACACATGAAATGGGAGCTAGGGCTGGCCCTGTACTAGACCCAGCTGTGACAGCCAGGAATTCTGGAACGAAGATGGGGTCTTCTCAGGTCCCCTCCAGCCAACCCGGCACTGTGTGACCTGGGTTCATGGTCAAGGCTGCCCCTCAGTCCCCAGCACAGTTTTGGGGGGCTCCTGGGATTCTGGCAGCCACATCCCCTCCACCCAGCACCTCTGCTCCCCAAGGATCCGCCCACCCTGCCCTTACATAACCTCCTGGGTTGCGATGACACACCTCTTGATCCCTTAAGCTCTTAAGATTGTGGTAATGAGCCAGGCTTGGGACCCTCCTCCTTCCCTAGGAGGCCTGTCCTCACCCTTAGGGAGGACTGCAACAATCTGCAAACCTTCTAGATGAATCTAGCACCAAACTCAGATGCCCAGGGGCCACGAGACTGAATGGAGAGTAACCAGGCGGCTGTTCCAGCCTCAAAGCTCAGCAGCCACCTGAGCCCGGGGCTGGGTGGGGTGTGCAGTCGGGGACAGAGACAGGCCTCCTCAGCCCCAGGCCATGCAAGGGCAGCTCGCACTGCCCTGTGAGAGGTTCTGGTGCCAATGACAGGCGGAGGACAGGACACACAGTGCATGCATGTCAGATATTTCTTTCCTTCTGAAGGGCTAGGGTCAATGATGGCCTCCCAAAGGCTCCTCCCACCCCCTAAGTTATCACATAATCTTTGAAAAGCATGTGTCTGCACACTGGGTGTTGCCAGCCCAGAGCTGCCAGTGACTGCCTGTAGACCCGAGGGTCTCAGAGCCTCCTCCAGGGTCAACTCTATGAGCTTTGTGAATTACTGTTTTCTGTTGTCAGGGGCAGGTGTGTGTGAATAGGAAAGGGAAGAGTGGGGAGGGGAGAGAAAGAGAGAGAAAGAGACAGAGACTATCTCTAGTAACTATCTCCTAGAGGACACATAGGTAGTCTGAGGGCAGTGCCCACTGGTGGGGACATCCTGCTGGAGACAGGGCCTGGAGGGACAAAGCCACTGCAGACCACCAAGTAGCCCTTGCCTGGGAAGTGCTAAAGGCCACCACCTCCACAGTCTTGCTGGGACCTCCCCCAGAGCTGGTCTGCACTGACTCACAAGAGAGAGAGCCTTTGGTGGTGCAGGAACTCCCCAAGGTCAAAGAGAGGACCACAGGGAGAGTAAGAAGGTGAAGGCCCGTCCTGAGAGCAGGGAAGCTGGTGGGAAGCAGCCCATCCACAAGGGGACAGTCTGGAAGATGTAGTCAATGCCTTGGGGCTCTTTTATCACTAGGGACTAAGGAAAAGCGACATTGTGCCAGCAGCACTCACTTCATCTATGTCTCCCTCAGGTGGTCGAAAGGTCTGACCCATTGGTCCACCCTCCCTGGGTCACTCTAGCTACTTGTCTTCACAGGCCCTGTCCATACCTGACATCAGAGAATGCATTTTGATGTCTTTATGGAACGGTACCCTGAGAAGGTGAGCTCTGTGAGGGTGCAGATGTTCCTTGTTCACATCTGCATTCCTGCATATAACCCAACATGCTGCCTGGCAAATGGCTGGTGCTCTTCAAATAATACTGATTGGATAGACGGAGGGACAGACAGTAGATTGATGGATGGATGAGTGGATGGAGGATGGATGGGTGGATAGAGGGATAATGGGTGGATGGGTTGATGGGTGGATGGATATGGATAGATGGATAGATGGATGGATGAGTGTGTGGGTGAATGGATGGATGGATGGATGGGTGGCTGGGTGGATGAGTCAAGGGGTGGATGGTAAATGGATAGATGTGTGAGTGGATATTGGGAGCAAATGAAGGCAGGGGAATAAGGAAGGAAAGTGACCAGGGCTCTGTGTTCTCCACCTTTGATCCTACCCCATTGAGCTAAGAGTTGGCAGCCATAAGCTCCAGGCTACAGCAGGAGGTGGAGGGAGATGTGGCATAGCAGAGGGAGACCCCAGGAGTTGTGCATGAGCACAAACTTCTCTGTCCTTCCCTAGAACCCTGGTTAGAGCTTGTCCTAACGTGTAGAGAATGAACCACCTCCAGGGTACCTGATTCCCACTCAGATTCTTTGAGTTCCGAAATTCTAAGGTTCTGTGTTCTGCAAGCCCATACTGCTAAGAGCCTGCAGTCCTGGGACTCTGAGATCCCCATGGTTCCTTGGCTCTGTGGCCACACCCCTTTGTAGGCCTCCCCCCACCTCATGGAGGACCATGGTGTGAACTAAGGGCTTCTCTCTCATCACCCAGACTTCAGCACTGGGCACCCGTGGCCAGACCCCTGAATGCCAGTGCCTCAGAGGGACACAGCAGGTTGTCTGACAATTAGGGCCCACCCAAAGGCTCCATGGAGGGGTGTCCTCATGCTGGTCCTAGGTGCTGGTATGGCGCCAGCCTTCACCTGTGGGCACCACCAGCCAGGCCTGAGAACTGGTTTGTTTTTCCTGGACCTCAGGAACCCAGGGCCCCAGTCCAGCCCTTCCTGGGAACAGGCTGCACCCCAAGGCAGGGAAGTGTTGCTCAAGCTCTGCCCTGTCCATGCAGCTACTCCCTGGATTTGCATGCTGGCAGGGCAGGAGGGAGAGGCCCAGCAAGCCTGCGGGCCCCACGCAGAGGGGCAGAGCTGTCCCTGAGCCCAGCCCCTGGCCCAGCCCATGGAGCTAACTGCACCCAGCAGCCAGGCCCAACAGTGGGGGAGGTGCTGCTGGTAGCCAGGGTCCCAGGGGATGATCGAGGACATTGGCAGGGCCATGCCAGGCCCTGGGAAACCTCCCCATGCTTCATGGGAAGCAGGTGACAGGGACTCATGTCTGAGGTTGTGGCTCCATTCGTAAAGGTGACTCCTGTGCCAGGAGGGAGGAGTGGAGAGGCTTGGGTGTGGGGGAAGGGCACAGGCCCGAGACCAGGTGCAGCTGTGGTGGCGCCGAGTGAGGCCTGCCCCTCTCTGTGCCATCCAAGGCCCCACCTGTGCAGGTGTGTGACACAGAGGAGCAGAGCAGGCCCGAGACAAGATATTGCATCACTCAGCTGCCTGACTCATGGAGCTGCTGAGAAAAGAGGCAGAAAAGGGATGTGACACACTAGGCCACATGGGCCTGGAGCCTGGGCCCTGACACCCTACCTGGCCACCCACCCTTCAGATCTCAGCTTAGATGGCCCCAGCCAGGTCAGTCCTCCCGAGGCCCCCGAGCCCCAGGTCCCTCGGCCTCCCTATGGTCACACTTCCTAGGTGTGTGCCACACAGCAACCGATTGTGTCTCCCCTGCCCGCATGGTCTGGGGGCCCTGGGCTGGGCCCTGCCTCTCCCCTCTCCTGGTCTCTGTTATACCCACGGTGCCTGGTATATGGCAGGTCCTTATAAGATGTTGAATGAATGAATGAATGAATGAAGCACCTCAGGGCAGAGGGAAGCATTTGAGAGCCTTGGGGCTGTGGCTGGGACTGTGCATTTGCCATGTGGCCACCTGAGGCTGAAGAAGCCCCTCCCCATGCCCCAGGGTTTGCCGGCACTTCCAGCCCAGGGGCCTGACTTGTACACTTGGTGTCCACCCCAGGCCAGGGTACGGCCTAGGGCTGCACTTTCAGAAGGCCTGGAGTATTGTGCTGTGCCGCCCTGAGCCAGGCGGTTCCCTCTCTGTGTCCCCACACCCTGTGTGATGCCAGTGGCACAGCACAAGGGGAGAGGGCAGGAAGGCAGCAGGGGCCATGAGCAGGGAACGTCTGCTCCAGACAGAGGCTCAGGCTTGCTCCCGCACCTGGCTTCCCAGCCTGCTAAGTTCAGGGATCAGGCAGGGGGTAGGACTGGGGGTGGGGTGGTATCCCTACCCCACCCCGCCTCCTTGCCACCTCTGGTTGTAGTTCCTGCTGCCAACTTCCTGATGGTACAAGTCAGAAGCAGGGCCCTGGCCCCAGGGGCTGGCGAGAGGGGCCAGGCTCTAGAAAGAGGTGACTGTCTCCAGGGGAGCAGGGAGGAGATGCCAGTGGTGATAGGAAGAAGTGCCTGAGACCCTATTGGCTGCCACCCCACTCCCAGGGAGTCCTGGCACCTGCCCAGCCCTCTTTGCCCTCATTTCCTTACCAGTGAAAG
The DNA here is from genome assembly GCF_020740605.2 of Lemur catta. Taxonomy (NCBI): domain Eukaryota; kingdom Metazoa; phylum Chordata; class Mammalia; order Primates; family Lemuridae; genus Lemur; species Lemur catta. Next base: position 24,157,749 of record NC_059136.1, read on the forward strand.
GATGTTGGGAGGGGGCTGACATAGGGGAACATGATGGCTTCTCTCTCCCCACTGCAACCTGAACTGCCACCAAGGCCCCAGCCAGGCCACTGTCTACAGGAAGCCCTCCCTGACTGCACAGCCCCCACAAGCTCCCAGCTCTCCAAAAGCTCCTGGCGTCAGAATCACCCACTTTTCCCTGAAAGTAAACTGTGTCTGGGGCTGCTGTCCATGCTTCTGCTAGGAGACTGCCAGGGACAGGCAGCTCACATCCTCGAGGACAGCCCTGCCTCCTCCCACAGGACTGGAACCCAGCTGCGGCCTCAGCTTCTATGCCTGCAGTCCCCCAGGGACATGGCCACAGTGGAGCCTGAGGCACCCCTCAGGGCCTTCTCCAGCCCAGACATGGGGAGCCCACCGCCCCGAGACCCCACACCCAGAGCCCCACTCCCAGTCCACCTGGCGTCATAGACCCTACAGCTCTACCAAACCCAGCAGGAATCCCAAACCTGTTTTTCCAGCAGCTTCCGTGCCCCCTGGCCCCAGTGAGTCACCCCTCCCCACCTGTCCTCCCCACCAAGTCACTATCCTGTCACCAAGCCCTGAGTTCTGCTTCCCAAGGCCTCTGACAAACCCTTGCCCAACCCACCCAGGCCTTGCAGTGGGCCCCGTACGCAGGGAAGCCCTGGAGCTGGGGGCCAGTTTCCCGCTGTGTGGGGGTGTGGGCCTCTGTGTCACCTGCCTTGTCCAGGGAGACTCCAGCTGCACTGAACAAATCCTGTGAGCCTGGGACCAACAAGCAGGACAAGTGGCTGTTGGTCCCAGGCACCGACGCAGATGCAGGGCCTCCTCAGAGGGCTTCTCCCTGCTCCCCTCCTGGGTTTCTGAAGGCACTGCTTCGTGACCCCTCTGCCCTCAGGCAGGTCCTCCAGGTGCAGCGACTGCTTCAGGGAGGGTCACATGGAGCCTTCTCAGGAAGCACATGTGCTGTGGCTGTAACTTTACCCTACCTGGCAAGGGAGAGGTAAGACCCAGCACAGGAGCTGGCTTGCCCAGGCCATGCCAGGAGGAGGGGCCGAGGGCCTCCAGTCCAGTTCTGACCGGCCTGGGGCCCACAGTGCTCCAGGCACCTTGGCCTGGCCCAAGACCCCTCCCAGAGCAGGCCAGCCCTGCCGTGTGCTTGGTGCATGTCCACAGGCCTCGGGCAGGGACAGCTGGTGGGCCAGGCCAGGGCTGATCTCCATCTGTGCCCTGGACCCTCTCACCGTAGCCTGGCCCGCCAGGGCAGGGGCAGAACGAGGTCTCTGTGGCTCCCACTCACACCACCCAGCAAGGGGCTGCCAGGCTCAAGTGAGCAGGTAGACAGGGAAGCCAGCAGGGAGAGGGGTTCGCCCTGCTGCAGGTGGGTGGGGTCTCAGAGATCCTCCATGAGTACAAACAGGGTGAAGGTGGGACCTGCCTCCCACCTACTGGGCACCAGACCCCAAACCCTGCAGTGGGGCTCTGGGCACTGGGGACCCAGCCCAGAGGAGCTAACAGTCTTGGGAGGACCAGGGCAGAGACACATAGGGCAATAATCACAAAGTAGGATGGTAACACTGCTCCTCCAGGCGGCGAGGGCAGGGGGTTGGTGTGGAGGTCAGGAGCAGAGGGAGCGAGCCCTCCCTCCATGGGGAGGAGTCCTGGACCCCCGGAGGGTGACACAGGGCTGGTGGACAGACGCAGGTTCCTTGGTTCCTCCCTGTGCAATGAGGGGTTGAGTCCTGGCCTCCACCCCCTGCCCCGGCCCCCAGGCCCCCAGGTGCCTACAATGGTCCCAAGAGGGGTCCTCATGGCCCTCACTTGGCCCAACACTCACCCTGCCGGGGGGCGGCCTCTCATCCACCTCCCACACCCCAGCATCCCATGCCACCCCAAGTCCTCCCACCTCAGCAGGGGCCTTTGCTTCTGTGGGGTTCCTTGTTCCGGGCTCTGCTGGGTGGAACCAGCAACCCTAGCCCGGAGCCCAGGAAGGCAGGGCCAGCCCTCCTCCTGCTGCCTCCCAGCCCCTGGGCACAGCCTGGGCACTCACGGCACCCAGCAAAGGCTGCCATCCTGCGGAAGGGACTCTCTGAGGGTAGGGGTACAAGAGCAGAGACACAAGGATGGAGACGGAGACCGAGAGTGGGTGGCAGGTCAGAGACAAAGTGACCCAGGAATGGATGGACAGCGAGAGAACAGAGACACCCAGAGGCACAGAGACCAGGGCAGGGAGAGACAGAGACAACCACAGTGAGCTGCCAGGCCCAGAACCGGGAAGGACAGACACTGGGGGCCTCTGTCCACATCGCCCGCTGGGAGGGGGCAAACCGCTGCCTGGGGAAGAGGCCAGGCGAGAGCTGGGCTAGTGGGTGTGGGCCAGGCAGGGTGGGGCAGGTCTGGGAGGAACGCCACTTGCTGGCTCTCTGCCCACCCCCGCCCCTCCCGGGTCCCAGCTATAAGGCCTCCGGAGAGGAGGAGCCCCCACTGCTCCCAGACAACGCCAGAGATGAAGACCATCCTGCTGCTCCTTGCTGCCCTGGCTGTGGCCGTGGGACCAGGTGAGGGGCTGGGCCAAGGGGACTAGGTGGGGTGGGCTGCTCTGGTCTGTGTACCAGACCCTAGCCTCAGCCAGGATGGGCCCCACTGGCCGTCATCAAACACTAGAAGTTCTTGGCCTTCAGGCTCAGGGAACCCTGACATTGTGGGATGCTAGACTCTTAGAATTTAAACCAAAATGAACCCACATCTTAACTGAATGGGATCAGATTTTCAGTATTTCAGAATCTGAGAATTTTAGAAGGAACCCTGGAGTCACAGACACTCTGAGAGGCAGTAGAGCCGGGAGTTATCTTGAGATGCCTCCCCCAGGGATCATCCAGCCCCTGCTGCCACCCCTCCTGGTCCCCAGCTCCCTCCCAAGATAGGCCAGGAGGTGACCCAGCCCTTGCCCCCACAGGCTCAGAGCAGCCAAACTCACAGCCCCCAGGGCCTCAGCTCAGTCAGGCCCTCAGAACCATCGCTGTCCACTCTGAAGACAGCCCCTAGGGTGGGGGACAGCAGCCCTGTTCTGAGAGTTGCTCCTACCATAGTCCCAGATCCCCCCGATCCTCTAGAGGAAGGGTCTGCAATGCACTGCAGACCGTTTGCTTCCTCACCATTCCCCAGACAGGGCCCACGGTGGGACAGCTGCTCCAGGTGGCGGCACCTGAGCTCACATCTGAGGCTGTATTCAGGATATAAGCCCGGCAGGGCCCCAGACTCGGAGGGGACAGGCCTAGGGCAGGGGTAGGAGGGGTTCTGTTCAGGAGGGGTCTTTGGGGGCAGTGGACCAGGCCCCACTGATCCCCTGCCACCCTCACCACCAGCCTGGGCTCTCCGCTGCCATGTGTGCACCAGCACCACCAACTGTAAGCAGCCACAGACCTGCTCGGCCAGCTCGAACTTCTGTAGGACCATGACCACAGGTGAGTGGTGTCCCCAGGGCGGTCAGCAGGGGTGATGTGGGTGACAGATTGCTTGGTCACACTGGTGCCACTGGCCCAGAGGTGGAGAATGCTGGCCGGGGGCTGAACGAGGGGCTGCCATGGGTGTGAGCTGGGTGGTGTGAGTGGGTGAGAGGTGGCCGCTAGGCCTGACCACCCCCCTCCCTCCCCTCAGTGGAGCCTCTGTCGGGGAACCTGGTGAAGAAGGACTGCGTGGAGTCGTGCACACCCACCTACACCCAGCAAGGCCAGGTCAGCAGTGGCACAAGCAGCACCCTGTGCTGCCGGGGCGACCTGTGCAATGAGAAGCTGTACAACTCGGTGCCCGCCCGGGCCCCACTCGCCAGCACTGCCCTTGGTCTGGGGCTGGCCCTGGGCCTGCTTGCTCTCCTTTTAGCCCCCAACCTTTGACCCCCCCAGAGAAGGGCTCTCATCCCTTTCCCTCCCTTTCCTAGGGATTCACAGCCCCTCCCTAGCCGTGATGGGAGTGCAGATGCCCTAGTCTCCCTGGAAGGCCTGGGGCTGGGCCCTGGAGCGCTAGTGACTTGAGGCCGTCCCTCAGGGTGAGAGGAGGCAGCCCCCAGCAGCATGGAGGGCAGAGGACAGAAGTCATTCTGGTCCCTTTTGATTTTGTATTCATTCTGTTTGTTTACTGTTTCTTTTTCTACTCAAATCTCAGCACAGGAATAAATGATTTAAGACCAGAGTGGTGTGTCTATGCTATCCCGGGAGTGGAGAACACGGTGGGGGGATCAGGCCATTCAGGTCCCCCTAAGCCTCTGACACCTGTCACCTGGGGCAGGTAGTAGCAGTGTGGCAGTGTGCGAATGATACCTGAAATGCCACCGTCAGCTCCCACCCTGGGAGAGGGACAGGATCCTGCCCAGGCACCTCCCTCACAGCCCCGGAGGTGGAGGGCATTCCTGGAGTGAGGTCTGAGTAGAGTGCAGTGCAAAGGGTGTTGGGCCTCCATAGCACTCAGGGGAGAAGGATCCTCCACCCCACCCCAGGCCACGTCCCTGAGACGTTTGGTCCAAGAGCCTCCAAAGGGGCTGGCTCAAGACACCTCAGGCCCAAACCCAGCCTTGAACCTATACAGGCACTGACTGCCCACAGCCATGGCCCAAGGCAAGTCCAGCTGCCTGGGGTGACCCATCCCCGGGAGCCCAGAAGCCCCCGTGGCAAGACCTCACCATGTGGGTAGCGTGACTCAGAGCACATGGGCAAGGTGAGGTTGCCCAGAGGCAGGGAGGGTTCCAGGCTCACTGCCTGGGTTCTGGCAACTTTCTGGGCACGAGGCTGTGAGATGGCACAAGAGCAGGAACCCAGGAGACACCCTGCAAGCAGCCCTTCCCACCGGGGAGGGCCAGAGCTCCTGGCAGGCCTGCCCCACTTCCCAGCAGCCATTCGCTTTCAGGCCTTGCGGGAGGTCCGCACAGGCTCTGACTCCCACTGGGGCTGGTGCCCTTGCAGGCCTGGCCTGGAAAACCCTGTGTGGCAGCTGGTGAGGGGCCAGTGGCACTTCCTGGCCCCAGGTCCAGGCCCTCGCCTCTTCGCTCTCACACACCACGAGACAGGCATCGGCACTGTCCCCCGTTCCAGTGGAGAGCCCTAGGTGCTGGACAGCCTAAGAGGTGGAGTGTGGTTTGGTGAGGCCACTGCCCATGACCACACAGCCGTCCGCCTCCCCTGGGCCACAGAAGAGGGCTCTGGAGGGCTGCCACCCAGGCCAATGCATCCCAGCCCAGGGCTTAGTCTGGGGTGAGCTTCGCTGCCCCACCACTCGACTGTGAGGCCCCTTCTCTACACCTAAGTCCCGCCTCCCAGGGTGGCCTGGGTGGGCTGCTTCTTGTCCTAACTGGGCGGCTCAGTAGCCTACATGTGCCCTTGGCACCCCCCGGTGCAACCATCACCCCGTCAATGCCGCCTGTGGCTCTAACTGGGGCCCTGGCCATGCAGGGCTGCAGGTGTCCCCCTCACTGCACTCTGGCTCAGGAACTACTCCAGGTGGGGCCAGTGCGCCCCCTGGTGGCCACCGGAGAGCCGGGCATCGGGGCACCTGCGAAGGGAGCGTCATCCTCACTGGTGCCCGCCAGCACTTGCCAGCGGCCCCATCTGTGGACGGGTGGCCAGAGGGGAAAGGCACGTGGACCTGGGAGTCATGCAGGACAGCAGAGGGGCGAGTGTTCAGGCCGCAGACTCATCCCATTTCTACGTGTGGAAACCAAGGCTAGAGAGAGGAGTGACTGCTGTCTTCCCACAGCAGGCTGGCCGCAGGAATCCAAGCCCAGAGGACAGGCATATCCACCTTGAGGGCGGAGAGGCTGCTCTGTGCCTAGTCCATACTGGAGACGGCCTGGACATGGGAGACAGCTGCACATTCCTGGGAGGGCCAGGCTTCCCACTGGCCGCAGCAGGGCCTGTGACGTGGCAGGACTCAAGATCAAGCCCCAGAACAGTCCTAGCTCCCAGCCCATCACTGCCCTTTGACCCCAGCCTCTCAGGGTCCCCATCCCAGTCTCCCGGCCACTTGTCTGCCTCTGTGACCCCACTGGGTAGCCCCTTCAATTGCTCTAGCCCCACCCTGACCCCAGCCCCACCCTAGCAACAGCCCCGGGGCAGGGCCTGCAAGGGCCAGGGGTCGTGGCCCTCTCCGACTACCCCTAGCCCTGTGAGTGTAGATGGAGAGGCTGGCCCCTGAAGGAGGGTCTCCCTCTGCCAGAGCCCACACCCAGAACGTGCACAATGCACAGTGATGACTGGGGCAGGTGACAGTGTAGGGTAGGGCTCCAGGGTCAGCCACCTTGAGGTGCAGCCAGCACCCAGTGCTGGGGCTCTGACCCTCTCATGGGGTGCAGGGCTGCCTCTCCTGACCATCTGGCACACTGAGACGAAATTTTCCCTATGCCTTAATAGAAATGCTAACATTAGTTGAAGTACAATTTCGAGACAAAGGGCTGCTTTTGAGGGAGATTCTGCAAAAGCAACTGATGGCGCCTTCTGAGAAGGGACACCCAGACACTCACCCTTTCGAGCATCTGTTCTCCTCATGGCCCAGTGTGGCCTGCATTCCAAGCAGACGGAAGGAGCCGAGGTCAGAGGGGCCCCTTCAAGCCCACCCTGGACTCCTGGGCCCTACAGAGGGAGTGGGGGTCGCCACCCTGCCCAGGAGCAGCTAGATGTGGCTTGTGACAGGCTTCTCTCTCTGGCCCTGCTGTGAACAAAGCAGGACGGCGGGGAGGGGGGGGGCGGGCGGTGAGGGGGTTCCATGGTCCCTGCTCTTGGAGGGATGTTCTCAAAGAACCAACTTTTGGTTTCGTGATCTTCTCTATTAGTTTTCTTTTTCTATTTTGTTGATTTCTTTGGCTCTTATTTTTGTTCTGTCCTTCATTTTGCTTACTTTGGCTTTGATTTGCTCTTTTTGTTCTAGTTTCTGAGGGTGGAAGTTTAGGTTAATGTTTGGAGAACTTTCTTCTTTTCTAAAAAGACCATTAGGGTAAAACTTCCCTCTAGGGCCCCTGTGTCCACCAACTTTGATGGATGGTATTTTCATTCAGTTGGAAATATTTTCTGATTTCCTTTTTTGGTTTCTCCTTTGGCCCATAGGTTATGTAGAAATGTGTTGTTACTTGGCTTCTAAGTATCTGCGGATCTTAAAGATATATTTCTATTACTGAGTTCTAATTTAATTCCATTGTAGTCCAAGAAAATAATCTGTATGATTCCAATTCTTGTAAATTTATTGGGATTTGTTTTGTTTTATGGCGTAGTATATGATAAATCTTGGTGAATGCTCTTGGTTAATAAAGGTGTGGTCTCCTTCTGAGGGGTGGCGTCCTATATAATCAGTAGGTCACACTGGTTGGTAGTGTTGTCTAAGTCTTCATCCATACAGATTTTTTGTCTACTTCCATCACTTATTGAGAGAAGAGTGTTGAAATCTCCAACTGTTATCAGGGATTTTCTTTTTCTCCTCTTTGTTCTATCAGGCATTGTTTGTTGCTTTGTGTATTTTAAGGCTTAATTGTTAGGTGTGTGAGCATTTAGGATTGCTGTGTCCTTGTCATGAGCAGACCCATTTATCATTTGGTAATATCACTCTTTATGTTCTTCACTCTAAACCCACTTTGATATTAATGTAGGCATTCTGCTTTCTTTTCACTGATGTCAGCACGGTATATCTTTTTCCATCTTTTTACTTTAAACCTATTTGTGTTTTTATATATCCAGTAAGTTTCTTGAAAACAGTTTATACTTGACTCTTTCTCTTTTTATCCAATCTGGACAACCTCTGTTTTTTGAGGTGTTCAGACCACATAGTGTCATTATTGGTGTGTTTGGGTTTAACTATCACCTTGCTATTTATTTTCTATTTGTCCCATCGGTTATTTTTTCCTTTTTCCTCCTTATGCCTTCCTGTAACTAGTTAATTTTTTATAATTCTATTTTATCTCCTTTGTTGATTTATTAGCTAGCGCTTGTAGATTTTTCCTTCCTTCTTTTCTTAGTGGTATTTAGTGTTTTTGTACACATCTTTTACTTATTAGTATACCATTTCACATATAGTATAATCAGTTTGCAGCAGTGTACTTCCACTCTCCCCCTCCTGGTCTACTTGTGTTACTGCGGTCATACAATTACTTTACACTTGCTAGAAATTCCATAATACATTGTTACTATTTTGGCTTCAAGCAATTATCTTATTAAGTGATTCCAATTTTTTAAAAAATTACCTTATATTTCCCATTTCGGGTGCTCTCCATTTCTTTACATGGATTCCTATTTCCATGTAGTGTCACTTTCCTTCTGCCTGAAGGATTTCCTTTAACATCTCTTGTAGAGCCGGTCTGCTGGTAGTGCACTTTTTCTGCCTTGGTAGATCTGAAAAATTCTTTATTTCACCTTTATTTTTGCTGGGTATATAATCCCAAGTTGACAGGTGTGGTTTTGTTTATTTTTGTGTTATGGGTGTTTTGTATTTTAAACACAGCATCATTGTGTCGGCTTACATTGTTTCTGACAAGAACTCTGCTGCCATCCTTATCTTTGATGCTTGTATATAATGTCTGTTTTAATATTTTTCTGTCACTAGTTTTAAGCAATTTAATTATGACGTGTTTTGGTGTGGTATTTTTCACATTTCTAGTGCTTAGGGGTTCATTGAGTTTCTGGGTTCCATGGGTTTACAGTTTGCATCAAATTTGAAAACAGTTTAGCCACTATTTCCCCGCATATTTTTTCTTTTCCTTTCATCCTCTCTTCCCCTTCTGGGACTTCAGTGGCACACAGTGGACCACTTGAAGTGGTCCCTTAGCTCCGTGATGCTCTGTTAATTTTTTCAGTCTTTTTTCTTCTGCGATTCCTTTTAGTAGTTTCTAATGCTGGGTACTCAGGTTCTCTAATCTGTCTCCTCCAGTCTAATCTGTTGTTAATCCCACCCAGCACAGTTTTCATCTCAAATCTACTTTTCATCTTTAGAAGTTTGATTTGTATCTTTTAAAAAAAAAAAAACTCCTAGATGTTCATGCTTTCTTCTACTTTCTCGAACATATGAAATATACTTACAATATCTGTTTTAATATCCTTGCCTACTAATACTTCATCTGTGTTATTTCTGGGTCTGTTTCTAATGATCAGTTTTTCTCCTCATTGAGCGTTACATTTTCCTGCTTCTTTGCATGTGTGGTGGTGTGTAATTAGTGCTAGGCATTCAACTGAATGAATTCTGTATTGTTGGGTGCTGGATATATATATATATAGAGAGAGAGAGAGAGAGAGAATATATGCAATATATAGTATATATATAGTATAGTATTAGAGAGGGAGAGAGATTATCTTTTAAGTAATTTTTAGTTTTGTTCCAGGATGTAATTAAGTGACTTGGAATCAATCAGAGCCTTTCAAGGCTGGCTTTTAAGCTCTGTTAGTGGCGACCAGTGTGCTCTTTAACCTAAGGCTGACTTGGCCCCACTCTTGGGGCAGTTCCCTTCTGAGCACTCAGCTGGATGGCCCAGGGAATATGAGGTCTGTCCTCCCAGTTCACACGGATGAACTCTTCCCTAGCCAGTGTGAGCTCTGGGGACTTTTTTTGCCTGCTCCTTGCACGTTTGGGGGTTCTTTGCACATTTGGTTCTTTGCACGTTTGGGGGTAGATTCCTCCAGTGCATGCACTCACTGATCAGTACTCAGCTGAATCTCCCACTCTTCTGACAGCTCTCTCCGGACTCTCACCCTGTGAATTCTAGCTGCCATGGTCTCCTGGAATTCCTTGCTCTGTATGTCCAACTGGGAGACTAAGTACTCTGGTGGTTTGGGGGCGGGGCCTTCGGAGAAGGGGTGGGAAGCGCCTGAGCCGCAGGCCTGTCCTGACTCAGGCCTTCTGCATCCTGGGATTGGCACCTGGGAAGTGGGTCATGGAGGATTTGTTGTTCCCAGGAAGGGGGAAGTCTACTTAGCTCCCCAGGGTGGCGCCGGTCCAGATCCCTGCTCTCCAAACCCCTTCCCAGAGGGTGAGCATCCCGCCCTCCCTGCAGTACCTTCTGTAGCACGCTTCCTTTGTTCCTCCTATCCTGTGCTGTCTGTCAAGCAATTTCTGAAAAAAAGTTATTTGTATATTTTGCCCCAATTTTTAGTTGTTTAAGACAGGACGGTAAATCCAGTACCCGTTACTGCATCGTGGTGTGATGCTGGAGGCCATGACAAACTCTGGTTTTGACCTAGGCATTAATTGTACGTCCCACTCCCGCCCCCCCCACCCCCGCAAACAGAGTGTGAGCCCCATGTGGGCGGGAATATTTGGGAACTTTTGTCCACTGTGTTCCCCGCTGTACCCCGGCACACGGGGGCGCGCGCCACCACTTGGCAACAGAGTAACCAACTGTCCGGGTTTGTCTGGGATCAACGGATTCCCAGAACCAGAGCTGACTTACCTAGTAGGCGCAGGGCTCTGGGCCTTGGGCCCCAAAAATATTTATAATCTCTTTTAAAGAAAATATTAGCTTTTAGGTCAAAGAAAATGTTTTGGTTTTTTTTCACGTTGGAAAAGTATGAACATTTTAGGACCCATAAATCTATTAAATTTTGCATAAAACAGACCAAAAAAATGAGATATTTAAAGTTATGTTAAAGTAATTATTTCATACTGCTATTATGATGGTGGGAAGGGTCCACGAAACAGCGGAGGCTGTCAGGGCTTGCTTTGTCAGGTGGGGACACCAGGTCAGCTCTGGGAGCCGCTGCGCCCCAGGCCGCTCCGCCTGTGTGAGCTGCGCTGGAGGAACGAGGGCCTGGGCCGTGGGGCTGGGGGGCGACTAAACCGCAGGGCGTGGCTGCGTGGGGAAGTGCGGCCGCGGGGGAGGATTCCGCCTCGGGCGGATTTTGCAACAGGACCCGGTGGAGATTGTCCGTGACGTGCCGGGTGGAGCACGTGCGCCTGAGGGTCTCCAGGGTGTTACTGCGGGATTGCCTGCGTCGGGGTCCAGATACCTGGGCCGCCGTAGGGGGTGCCTCCAGTGCTAGGCGCGCCAGCGGGGCGGGGCCTGCAGGGAGCTCGCGCGGGGGGGCGGGGCCTGCAGGGTGGGCAGCGCCAGGGGCGTGGCCGGGGAGGGCCTTGCGGCGAGCTCTCGCTGGGTGGACAGTCCCAGGGGCGGGGGTGGGGCGGGGCCTGCGGCGAGCTCTCGCTGGGTGGGCGGTCCCAGGGGCGGGGCTTCCCGGGAGAACCTGCCGGGGGCTCGCGGAGCGAGCCCTGCTGGCCGCACCGACGGACGCACAGTCAGATAGGGAGATCCCGTCGAGCGGCCACGGGTGAGTCCCAGGCACGGGGGCCCTAGGGTGGTGGGTGGTGAAGGTCACTGGCGAGGTCACCGCGATCCCCAGCTCGAACCGAGAGCCCTCCCTCTGGCGGGGACCGCAGTCTTTGGGGCGGGGCTCTCGGAGAGGGGGCGGGAAGCGCCTGAGCCGCAGGCCTGGCCTGACTCAGGCCTTCTGCATTGTGGGGTTGGCGCTGGGGAACTGGGTCATGGAGGATTTGTTGTTCCTAGGAAGGGGGACGTCTAATTAGCTCCCCAGGGTGGGGCCGGTCTAGATCCCTGCTCTCCAAACCCCTTCCCAGAGGGTGGGCATCTCCATCCCAAACACCAGACCCACACTGAGAAGTTTTTCCTGTCTTGCCCAAGTGCCCTCCCGGGATGCCTTCGAAGCCCATTTCCCTACTGGCTGAACTCAGCTTCTTGATGTCCCGGGAGCTCCCGCAGTGGCCAGGGACTCAGACCCGAGAGGCCCATGCAGGGCTCTAAAGGCCTTCCTGGGAGAAGGGGCCCCATGCAGGGACACCCCGGGAGCCGAGGGGAGAGGGAGCAGTGAGAAGAGACCCCGGCATTGGGCCATTCCTGCCCTGGCCAGCCACTCAGCACCTAGGGCCCTGCGTGGGGAGGGGGCTGGGTGCCAGGTTCCCATAGGGTCCCTCCACGAACCATCCCCTGGGTGAACTTCTGGTTTTAGCCTGGCATTCAAGGCCTCTCCTGCCTCCCTTTGACGCCGCCCAGCCCCTCCCTTTCTCTAGCCCCGCCTCTCATTCTCCTCCAGTTTTCGTGGGCTGTGTTGGACTCTTGCAGGTGCTGGTCTCTGGTTGGAATACCCCGACATCTGCTCCTTTCTTGTCCTATCTCAAGTCTCCCCTCATCCAGAAAACCTTCCCTGACACCCACTGAGTTAGATGACTTCTCTGCCCTCCTGCCCCCCTACCCAGGCCCCCTGTGGGTCCCTCAGGCCCAGCACTGATCACATGTGTTTGTCACCCTCTGTGCAGGGCTGCAGCTCTCACAGTAGACCAGCAGCTCCAGGAGGGCAGGGGGCTGTCTCACCTCCTCTGTGATCCAGGACCAGCTGCGCCTGCCTCCTCACTCTCACACTGCCTTCTCGCCTCCAGCCATGACACCCCTGCTCACCCTATTCCTGGTGGCCCTGGTGGGCCTACCTCTGGGTAAGATGGACCCAGGATGGAGGGGTGGACAGACCTACATTTGGGGGCAAGCAGGCTGGCAGTGGGAAAGGAAGCCAGAGTTCCCAGTGGCCACTTCTCCTGCCAGCCATCCTGCCCAGGGGAAGGTGATGGGCTGAGGGTCTGGTGGGCTGGATGGGGGCCTCGCCATGTTCTGTGACCCCTCCCCACCCCTCCTGCCTACCCCTTGGCCCCAGCCCAGGCCCTGGACTGCCACGTGTGTGCCTACAACGGAGAGAACTGCTTCAACCCCATGCGCTGCCCGGCCATGGTCACCTACTGCATGACCACGCGCACTTGTGAGTCTGTGGGAGCCCCCTGGGCCCTGCCTGGGGAGCAAGAGGGAAGGCTCTGCCTGCCCCTGAGCATTCGGGGAGTCTGAGGAGGGAGCTCCCAGCTGAGGGGCCCTTCCCTAAAGGGCCTGAATGCTAGGGTTGGGCCAACTGGGAGGTCCCAACCCTCTCAGAGTAGCTGGCCTATCTCCCCACCCCTCTGCAGACTACACCCCGACCAGGATGAAAGTGAGCAAGTCATGTGTGCCCAGCTGCTTTGAGACTGTGTATGATGGCTACTCCAAGCACGCGTCCACCACCTCCTGCTGCCAGTACGACCTCTGTAATGGTGCCAGCTTCACTGCCCTGGGAGGCCTAGCCTTGGCCCCTATACTCCTGGCCACCCTCTGGGGTCTACTCTAAGCCCTGGGACCCCAGGCAGACCCTCTCAAGGACAAAGCTCTTGAGAGACACGGCTACAACCTCTCACCCTGCACACCCCATCCAACTCTCTACCTTCCCGGAGACCCCCTCAGCCACCCCCAGCGCCCAGGACTGTCAGTAAGAGACTCTGACCTCCTCCAACCACCCAGGGGACCTCACTGGCAGCCTTGACCTTTCATTTTCAAAAGGCTGGTATGTGGGACTGGACCTCCCAGTGTGGGAACTGGTGTGTGGGACTGGACCTCCCAGAGGTGTCTGCGTTGGTGGGTGAGCGTGGGCCCTCCTCCGTCCAGGGCTAGAAGTGTCTGGCAAAGTGTCATTTCTGGTGAGGGGCTCAGCCGGCCAAGGAACAGTGATTTGATGGGAGCTGTGGCCAAACCCCACCCTCTGGGCAGACCTTGGGTTGCAGTCCTAGGAGGAAGGGCTCTCCCAGGCCTAGGGAGGGGCTGTCTCTGCTTCCTGCTGAGGCCAGCAGCCACCCAGGGCAGCTGTGGGATGGAGGGCCAGGTGAGGAAGGCCTTTGCTCCATCGCCTGTCCTAGGAACTTGTGGCGCCTGTGTGGGAGCAGCCCTTGGCAGGGGAGGGGGTGGCCCCTCCAGCCTCAGAGGCTCTTGGGGTCCAGCGGGGGTCTGTGCCCTCTAATTGACTCGCATACCTTGACCTTTCCACATCCCCCCACCAGGCACTGGGCCTGAGGCTGGCAGGGGTATGGGAGCAGTGGCTGAGCTATATTTGGTGGGGCCTGAACACTGACCAGGGACCAGGGCCAGGGCTATTCTGGGCAGGGAGGAGGGGGGCAGGGCAGTGGGCCCCCGGGGCCTGGTCCTTAGCCTCAGCGGGTTGGGCAGCCTGCACAGGCTGCGGGAAGCCAGACTGTGGTGTCCTGTTGGGCCCTCAGGCTGAGACCCTGTCCAGCCCCCTTGGCCCTGCCCCTTCAACCCCAGGTTGTGTCCACAGGGACTGCTGGTGCTCCACCATGACTTAAGCACCCCCTCCAGCTTGGGACTCTCACGGACCCCACCCCAGGTCGGGGAGACACAGGTCTGCCCTGCCTGCCATCCTGGATGCGGGTGGCCCAGGGAGTGCCTGTCCCACTTGGAGAGAGGCCAGATGGGCTTGAGACGTCATGGTGCCCACAGCACCTGAGGCTTCCTCACCTGGCCAGTGCCCCCCCAAGCACCAGTGTCCATCAGCTGGCCGCCTCAGCTGGCCCAGCCCGGGGTGGGGGTGGGAGGGTGGCAAATGCCCATGTGCTGGGATTGTCCCTAGCCCCACTCGTGGCCCATGCCAGGGCAGCCCAGCTGGAACTGTGATTGAGAGCTCCTCTCCAGGACCCACTTGGGGGATGAGGGTTTCCAGCCCTGGGGACTCCTCTTGCAGGGACTCAGGGAACATGTGGCAGGGATCCTCACATAGGCCTGGGCTGGGGGCAGTTTTCTGGCCTCAGTTTCCTCCTCTGGAGGACAGGTTGCTGAGGAAGGATGAGAGGGTGGAGTCCTTAGCTGAGGGCCCACCACAAGGAGGACAGGGTGGATCTCTGGCAGAATGGACTTAGGTGGGAAGGGGTCCAAGGGTGGGGAACATTTGACTTTCCAGAGGTAGTGTCGGCTGCGTACCAGGCCAGGAGGTGGGAAGGCGTGCAGGGCAGTCCTGGACTCCCCCCACCCACCCCTCCAGTGAGTGGGCCAGGCCCTTCCCCTGGGGCCCAGTCGGTTGTGAGCCCCTTCCTGGAGGAGGCTGGGAGTAAGCCAGGTGCCACCCCAGAGCTCCCACAAAACGCCCACCAGCGAGTGGTCAGCCCCGGGGCAGTGACCAGACAAGGCCACCTCAGCTGCAGCCCACACGGGACTTGGTGCTGGCTGAGAGGGAGGCTCCAGCCCCAGATGGCTCCTGACTCAGCGGGAGGGGCCTGGGACGCGGTCATTACCCTGCTTGTGCAAGTCCATGGACCTGATTCAGGTGGTGCCCTCAGCTAAAGCAGGGAAGGGCCCCAGAGTAAGGTCCTCCTTCCCTCCCTCCTGTCTGTGGGGTAATGGGGAGGAGGCCTGGTTCACCTGTGGGCTCGGGGACAGTGTGAACAAGGGCCTACGGGAGCTGGGGGTGCTGGGGTGTCAGGGAGGGAGGCAGCTTCTCACACCTGCCTCTTGCGTCCATCTCCCGAATCCTGACCTGGTCCAAGCCCTGCGCTGACAACACTGCCCCCAGCCCCGGGACAGGGATGCCCACCCCACCTCTACCCCCAGATTGGGTTCTGCCTGGCTGGCCTACCCTTGGTACCTAGCCCAGAGCACACAGAAGGTGCTCAACTTATGCTGGGCCAGGCTGATTAGGGGAAAGCGCATGGCTTTGCAAAAACAGAGAACTGGAATGGCAGTGCCAGCAGAAATCAAACCAGTAAACTTGTCCCTATTACATCAATGGTGGTGACGAGTGACATCGGTCCACCCCACTGCAGCCTGGCTATAAGCATTCTGCAGCAGCCCTGCGAGGTGAAACCTTTGTCATGCCCCTCTGACAGAGGCACAAAGAGGTGAAATAGTTGGCCTCCCTGCACACCCCTGCCTCTGCCCCTGCCCCGCTATGCCGTCTTCTCCAGCCTTGGAGGCTCTGCACCCCGAAGCCTCGGAGGGGAAGGCGGTTTCGTGCACATGGTGATTGTAAGAGCTTAGATCAGGAAGCTGAGGAAAGATTAGAACTGGAAATTTCGGAATCTCCGAGGGCTAGAGTCGGGGTGTCCAGCCCCGCGTCTGGGCATGTATCAGGGGTGGGCAGGGTGGACAGCCACAGGGCCCCACAGGCTGACCCTCCCCCACCCGTGTTGGCTGTGGCCATTCCCGCTTTGGGGACCCCCCTGACAGAACGAGGAGCACCCTCCATAGGGTGCGTGCTCAGAGCCATTCACTGCTGCTCTTTGTGGTGTCCCCACGCTGAGAGCGGCCTGAACGTCTCAGGTACCACGGCACCCTGGGAAGTTACGTGTTCTCCATGGAATATGCTACGCGACTGAGAAGCAGCTGGAGCTGCGGGCAGCCACCTGGTGACAGCCGGGTGGGCACCGCGGCGAAAGGCGCAGGCACAAGGGAGTTGCAGGGCGGGGCCTGGTGCCGGCCTCAGGGCTGGACGTGGGGCAAGGGCCGGGCCAGCTCTGCTTCATCCCGCTTCGTAGTGTCTGATTTGTTGTAATGAACATTAACTGTATTCATAATTCTAAAACCCTGGAAAAGGTAAAAAGAAACTGAGCGGCCCCCTTCTCTGACTGGATGCGCTGTGCCTTCCTGGGCATACTTCGGTCCTGCAACTCTGGGCGACCTAGGGCTCATCATGCTCCACGTCTCCAGGCCTCAGTTGCTCACAGACGAAATGGGTACGATAGTCCCCACTCCGCTGGTCATGGTGTAAGTGTCCAGCCCGGGGCCTGAACACGGGAGGCTCCAAGTGGGTGGGTGGATGCTGTCCTTTCCCTCCCTCCCATCTGGCCTCCTGGGGTCCAGGCGCTTCCCAGGGCCCTGCTCCTGTGCTAACGCTCACCTGAGCCCTGGTGCTGACCGGGACTTGGAATTCCACCCTCAGGTGTCGTTCCGCCACGCTCGCTGTACCTGGCACCCACAAGTGGTCCTCAGTCCCCCACTCAGAATAAATGGATAGATGTACCGACTGCCCTTCTCTGCGGCCCCACCGCCTCGGCCTGGGCTCTGCCTCACCTTCCTATCCCAGTTTGGGTGGTTGTCCTGGCTCCGTGGTCCTGGACTCCTGTCCACTGTGCCCCGTCCAGGACTTGGGGCCACTCAGTCTCCTCCAGGCCTGACCTGACCACAGAGTCAGCCCAGGCACGGGGCAGGGACCAGCAGGATTCTTGGGACCACGGGAGAGGCAGAGCCAGGGCACACCTACTCCTGGGGAGGCCGGGGGTCCTGGGTGAGGGGGACAGGACCAGGCCCGGGCCACCACTGCCGACCTGCCCTCTGGCTTTCTGGTTCCTGAGCCCAGCTTCCCACTCCCCCTGGGAGGAGGCTCTGAATCTGCCAGCCCCTCTCAGGATCTCCCTCCCTCCGGCCCCACCTCCCCAGCCCTAGGGAGCCCCCCAGACAGGGAGTAGACAAGCCATCCGGGCAGTGAGAAAGCAGACGCAGGGGCCCTGCCTGGCTCCCAGGCCCCTCTAGCTTCCAGCAGAAGGATGATGGCTCCTCCAGTGTGTTTCTCTGGACTGTCACCGCCCACCCGCATAGACCCTGGGACCTTGGTGACAATCATGGGACCCTGGGGACCTCCACAAGAGGCTGCTCCCAGCCATGATTCTTCTGCGCTCCCAGCCCCTCCCAGGGACGAGACTGGAGGCCCAGTGGCCAGGCGAGGACGTTCTGTCCTCTTTGGAGGAGACCTGGTCATCTAGCTCACTCCAGGGCAGGAGTGCTGATGAAGGTCCCTGGTTTCCACCCACCTGGAAGCTCCATTTTCATTTTAAGGGGAATGGGGTGTCTGGAGACCTGTGCCAGCCCCTCATCCCAGGCCTCCAAGGGAGAGTGGCCCAAGCACTGAGTGTCCACCCTATGCCAGGCCGTTTTAAGGGATCCTTGACTAGTAAACTGGGATTAACCCTACTTTGTGGACAAGAAAAGAAGGATCCTGGGATCAGACAGGGCTTGCCCCAAGGCACCCAACTGGCCGGCTTTGGGGCCAGGTTGGCCCCAGCACTGCCTGGGCCCCAGCCCTGCTCCTCTGCCGAGCCAGGCTGCCCGGTGACTCAGACCTGCAGAGCCCTGGAGCGGGCGAGGGCCAGGGCGGGGTGCAAGCAGGTATAAGGCAGCCAGCCAGGGCACCCGAGAGCCCGTCCTCACCAGAAGAACATGCAGCTCCACGCTGGGGTCCTTCTGGCCGCCGCCGTCTTGATCCTGCAGCTGGGTGAGTGCAGGGGTCGAGGCACCACCTGCCCTTGTCCTCCCTCACCCTCCCCCTTTGCTCCAGCCTGACCCTCAGCCCTCTATCTCCACACCAGCCCTATCTCCCCCACCTCAGGCTTTTTGGCCCAGGCGCCTGCCCAAGGGCACCAAGGGGACACCCCCTCAAACACAACTGTCTGCACCTGCCTTGTCACCTTCCAGCGGAGCCTGAGCTCATCTCAGGACGGCATCTCCACCCCCCACCCCGATGCCTGGACAAAACCGGCTGGCTTCCCTGATCCACCAACTCCACCTCCCCAAACCCAACTAGTCCCAGCACTCCAGCCCTCACCTGGCAGTGTGTGTGGGATGACCTGGGTAGCCTCTGCCTCGAGGGGCAGGGCCTAACGAGACGGGGTAGACAGAGTGTTTGTGCATCCCTGGTGCTGGCTCAGGAATCTCTTGGACCTGTCCAGTCTCCATCCCCTTGGGCGGCCCCTGTCCTTTGAGAGGACAAACCGCTGACCTTGAGGACTTCCCCAGGGTCCGCCAGAAGAGCCCCATCCTCAAATGCTGAGGCCCTTAGGGGTGTGCAGGAGACTCAGGCCAATGTGGGGAAAGCCTTTGTCACTGTCAGGGCTGGAGCACAAGGGGTCAGGTGGCCTTCAGAGGAGTAGCCACCCATAGGTCACCCCTTCCCCATGTCAGCCAGGGGCCAGCATGTCCCAGGAGCCTCAGCCTGGGTGCCAGGTGCCTACTGACTCATCCCCGACCAAGAGACCCTTCCCACATGAGGGGATCCTCGAGCCCCTCCCTGTGCTGACCACCCACCTGCCCCATGAGGAAAAGCCCCAAGCCAGGTCATCACTCTTCCAGTCACGGCCCCATGAGCCTCTCTCAGGGCCACCCTGGGTCCCACATCCTGGCCAGGTATCTGCTCTCTGACACCCCCGGGCCTCACCATCTCCCATCCTCAGGCCGGCCCTGGGCAGCCCAGCCACTGTGCCTGCTTCAGAGAGAGCAAGCCCAGTGCAGCCGCTGGACCACTTGGCTGGACCCTGCCATGGTCCGCGCACCCACAGCCCACCCGCCTGCTTGTCAGCCCCTTCCCCCCTCTTCCTTCCTTTCTCCAGAGCTTGCACTCTTGTCCCCAAACATTCACAGCCATTCCTCTTTGGAGCTAAAACTTTGCCTTCCTCTTCACCATATTGCTGAAAATACAAAACCCCTGATAAGGGGCAGAATTATTATTTTCCTTGATAACCCAGCCTCTGCTCCCCACTCCTGGAACTCATTCACTCCTTTGTTCATTCTTTCATTCTATCAGCCCCTCCTGGGCCTCATCAGGTGGGGGGTGTGGGTGCAGTGCCACATGTGCTCTGGGGGAGCTGCTGAGGAGTGGGTGGAGGCCCTCATGCCTAGGTTGGTGGGGGTGGGGAAGGAGCACTGAGCACAGCCACATGGGGCAGAGACACTGATACCAGAGGCAGGCAGGAGGCCCTCTGGGAGGAGGTGGCATTTGAGCTGGGGCTTGTTTGCCTGGAGGAAAGAAGGAGCAACATGTGCAAAGCCAGAGAGGTGCTTGGGAGGATGAGCCTGTGAAGGGGGTGAGAGGCAGAAACTCTCTCCCTGTGGCACCCTTGGGGCACAGACACGCCTGCCTGTCTCTTATAATGGAGTAAGGTCCATGGGCTTGGTGGCTTGGTGGCAGCCATTGTCACCTTTCTTCCCTGCAGGTGAGGGTCTCAGCCAGCTCTGTATGGCTAGTAGAGGAGTCAAGGCTGATGGTGGAGGCACCACCACGGTCGGGTCTTCCTGCCTCTGTCACCTGCTCTGCGGTGGATTCCACCCACGGGCCCCAGGGTCCACCAGGGGTCGGGCAGGATGGAAAGACTGAGGTCAGCTCAGCTCGGGCACATGCAGACCTACCCTGTCAGCAGGAGCCTGGCCTCAGAACCTGCGCTGATTAGGTTCCAGCCCTCCTTCCTCTGACGGTGACAGCCCTTACAGGTCACACCGTTGGCCCTGTCGATCTGTAGGCTGGAGTGCCAGGGCAGAGGCTGCTTTACGCAGTCCTGAGGGTGTGAACCAGAGGGGAGGCAGGGAGAGTTGGAGGCTGAGAAAAGAAACAAAGCCAGGCAGGGGGCGCTGCTGAGCCTGGAGCGGTGCCCACAGCAGAGGGCAAGACTGACGGGCAGACCCAGCAAAGGTATTTGGGAACAAATTTAGCATTTCAAAAGCAAGGAGGCTGTCCTCAAGGAAAAAGGCAAAAAGGAACTTTGCCAGCCTCCCTTATGCTCCTTTGATGGTTCAGTGCTCTGTCTCAGTGCTCTGTCATCTTTGTTCTGGGTTCCCTGTGCAGGTGGGCAAGGCCTCCACTGTTCCAGCCACCAGAATGGAGGCCCTGGTGGGTCTAAGGGTCCTGCTCGGGTCCCTGAAGACAAACGCGGGCATGGCCAGAGAGCATGTCTTGGGGTCCCACCACCCCCTACCACAGGTTCCCCTCAAAAGCCCAGTCCCCTGCACCTCCACTGCCCTGGGAGGTCACACAGCAGCCAGGGCTGCCCCAGCCCACACCCTGCCCGGGGCTCCTTCCTGGGCAGAGGAAGCAGACCGCCGGTCCATGCCGTGGACCTGGCTCCCACCCACGTGACCGTGGCCCTCCAGCCTCCACGTGGCCACCTGCACTCGGCAATAAGCAGCCCTACATGACAGCCCAGCCTTTGGCTGAGGCTTGGTGCAGGGTGACTTTCCTCTACTCCTATCCTTGGGTCTTGAGGGGCCAGGTACCCCAAAAGAAGGGATGGGAGCCCTAGCTCCTGGGGGAGCTAGATCACAGAATTGGGCGACTGGCCCTGAGGATGGGAGTGGGGTGGGGATCGGATGGTGCCATGCCATCACCTGCCCTGGTGTGTGGCCATCTGTCTGTCCCTCTGCCTGCAGCTTCAGCCCAAGCCATGCGGTGCCACCAGTGCAAGGGCTTCGGAGGATGCTCCCATGTGGCCAGATGTCGGGGGGACTCCACCCACTGCATTGCTATCGCCACCCGTGAGTGGGGGTGCGGGGGCTGGCCAGGCCCTTCTTGCCCAGGTTGGGACATCTGGGCTCAGAGAGGGCAGAGCCTAATCCAGGCACCCCACAAGTCAGGAGCAGAGTGGGAGAGGATCCACATGTGCCAGCCTGGGAGGGTCCCAGTGAGGGGCCACATGGCCTGATGCACTTGGGCGCCAGGTGGGTCAAGGGGCCTGGGCAACTTAGAGCCTCGGGGAGCTCCATGGCTCTCTCTGCACACCCCAGGGGACCTCATCAGCTTCAAGGACCTGCCTCTGGTCACCAAGATGTGCCACAGAGGCTGCCCTGACATCCGAAGCCTGGGCCTGGGCCCCCACGTGTCCATGATCTGCTGCCAGGCCAGCCTCTGCAACCACGACTGACCACCCACCACTCCCGCTGGACTCTAGGCCCATGGCCCCCACCCCAGGCCAGCCTTCCCACTTGCTAGCCCACACGGCCCAGCCTCTGTGCCACCGTCCAGCACCACTCTTCCTCAGAAGTCCTGCAAGACGTCTTGCCTAAACCTAAATCCACTGTGGTCCAAGCCTGAGCTCCCTATGTGCCACCCCTCAAGTCCTGACCCCTAATAAAATGTGGCTGGATCACTTGGCTGAAGCTGTCTGGTGAGAGTGGGGCACTGCATCCTGGGCTTGGGGATGCCTGGCCCCTCACTCCAGGCGGCTCCTGCAGCCTCTCCCACCCACCTTCATCCACTGAAGGCCTTCCCGCCTCCGGGACCCTGGGCAGGGACCTGGGGCTGGGGCACACGAGGAGCCCCTCCCCACCCAGAATGGGAGTCGGGACGCCTCGGAGAAAGGACATCCATGCTGAAGATGTGGAGGCTGTGCATCACTTGTACAGGTGCACGCACGCAGGCACACACGCACACACGCACACCCCCCTTGGTCGGCTGCCCATGGGAAGATCTGCTACCTCCTTGGCCTGGGGTCTCTGGCTCCTGGCAGCCCCCTGCCTGTTCCTCCTCTGATGCCGGCCCCACCTGCCTTTGTGCTCACCTTGCTTATTTCTCCTGGGAGCCTCTCATGCCCACACAAGCCCTGGGTGCCCCTCTTTAGGAAGCCCCTAGAAGCAACGGATGCTCTCTCCAGCCCCTCTGGGCACCGGGTGCTATGCTGGGGAGGTTGCGTCCAAGAGTTGGGAGAATGGGATTGACACTTGTGATCACTCATCTTGGTGGGGGAGGTGGGACATGGGAGTAAAGTGAGCCAGTGTTTGTGGAAGTTATTCACTTGCTCGGCAAACATGTAGTCAAGGGCTCCAGCAAGGCCTGAGCTGAGCCTCAGGCTGCAAGGCCGAAGGACACTGGCAGCCCTGGCGCTCCTGCTTTCGGAGACGTTGAGGCGAGTCAACAACTGTGGTGTACGATTCCTCCCCAAGTTAACACCTACTAAGCAATGCACCACCAGGCCCTCTCCTTGGCCTTTCTTGTTCTGACCTTGGCAAAGTTCTCATGAAAAATAAACACACAAAAAAGCTGATGCAATTGTAAAGCTGCCTGGCGAGGCAGGGGCAATGTCCCAGGCGGCGAGTGACCCAACATAAAGTAAACCAACAAGGACACCATTCAGGGCGGTCACAGGCACAGAAAGAGATGGGAGGGACATGTTGGCGATGCCCAAATAAGCCCAAAAGCAAAATAGAATTTGGAACGTGCTGGTGGTGGTTCTTCAGATCAAGGAGGCAAGGAGGGAGCACAGGATGCCACGCGGGCTGCCCAGTTGGGTCCTGACTCCCTCGTTCTATCAAAAGGGAGTCCAGTTGCAGCAAAGAGTTAAATGTAAAAAGAGAGCGGTGTCAAATGTAATGTAATGTAGTAATCAAAGGGTTAAATGTGAAAAGAGGAGTGGCTCATGCTTGTAATCCTAGCACTTTGGGAGATTGAGGTAGGATCGCTTGAGACCAAGAGTTCGAGACCAGCCTAAGCAACACAGCAACATAAAAAAATAGAAAAATTAGCCAGCCATGGTGGTTGGTGGCGCATGCCTGTAGTCTCAGCTACTCCAGAGACTGAGGCAGGAGGATCAGTTGAGCCAAGGAGTTTGAGGTTGCTGTAAGCTAGGATCACACCACTGCACTCCAGCCTGCGTGATAGAGTGAGACCCTATCTCAAAACAAACCTAAAAAAAGCGAAAACAGAGATTTTTTTAAGTGTAGACAATTCCGAACAGAAAAGCTAGACACATTTCTCACAGGATTAGACACAGAGTTTACCACAGACCCAGCCATTCCGCCCCCAGTCATACATCCAAGAGAAGCAGAAATGTGTCCAGACAAGCACTTGCTCACGCATCTTCGTAGCAGCATTATTCATAGCAGCCCAAAGTGGAAAAAACCCAAATGCCCATCAACTGATGGATGGATAAACAAAACATGCTCTGTCTATACCGTGGAAAACTGCTCAGCCACACCCAGGAAGACAGTCCTGATCTGTGCCAAAACACAGCAGCCGTGAAAATGCCGTGCTTGGTGAAAGAAGACAGACACAGAAGACCACAAATGCTGTGATTCTATTTGTGCGAAATGGCCAGAACAGAGCTGCAGAGACAGAAGCACACAGAGTGGCCGCTAGGCACTGGAGGGGCATTGTCAGGAGGTAGGGGGACCAGAACACCGTTTCCGGGAGTCTCACACCACTCAAGGCATTACTTCAAATCTGCTTACCAAAATGCATGTGGGGTGTTCTCCACCCGCACGCAACCAGCCGATTCTGCAGTGACACCGGCTGGGTGTCCTCCCATTCTCCTCAATTCCAACACCATCTACCTGGAGGTATCATCAGATCCCCCAAGGTGAGAACTCAGTCCCACAAGACTGTCCCTACTTCAGATGCTGTTGCAAGCCCGGGGTGTGGCCTGGGCTTCTGACCCATTAGCCATAAATCCAGCTTCCCTCTAGGGCCCCCCAGCCACAGCCGCCTCATCAGCATGCAAAAGACACTTGTCACTCTGGAGATTCCAAGGGCTTTAGGAGTCCTATGGTAGGAAACTGGAGGACCAAATAAACATCTCGCCTTATAGGGGACAGGTGGTGCTAGAGGGTGCAGGGTTTCTTTTCTAGATGATAATAACATTCTAAGGCTGACTGGTGATGGCTGCACGTGTCTGTGAATACACTAAAAACCATCCAATTATGCTCTTTAAATGAGTGAGTTGTACGTGAAGAATATTCAATAAAGCTATTCAAAATTTTAAAAAAAGAAAAACAAGACACAGAATCCAGATTGAGAAAGGTTCATAAATGACTATATAAAAGTATTTTAAAAAATGAAAAAAGAATACCATAAACAAAACTAAAAGACAGAAGACAAACAAGGAAATATTTGCCACACATGTAAAAAAAAAAAAAAAAAGATGATTTTCTGTACATGCTCCAGCCTGGGTAACAGGGCAAGATCTTGTCTCGGAAAAAAAAGAAAAAAAAAATCCTTCTGGGTTCCTCAAGGGAAGGGTGACACCATCAACAAGGGAGAAGGAATGAGCAGCCTGCTCAGAGAAAAAGCCATTCGAGTGGCCAAGTGGAAGACAGGAATTCTCCCACACTCAGAGTCAGAGAGGCACAAAGCAGCCTTTCAAGTCTAGGAGCACAGGTGTGACAAGGCCACAGTGAGAAGGGCCAGGGGATGGCCTCTGTGTGTTGTCACCCAACGCCCTGATTCCTGCCTTGCAGGAATGAAAGACACTGGCTCCAGGGGGCTGGAACGGGACCTCCGCTTTCCAGCCACTGAAGCCCAAGATGATGTTGGGCCGGAGGAGGGGGTGGATGTGTGGGCCCTCCACCAGCACAGGGGTCCCCACTGGCCAATCATGGTGAGACACCACCATGGACCCGAGCTCAGGGGTGCTCTGCTGTTTGCAGTGCCCCGTCTGCTCTGCTCTGTGTGGCCTCTCCCTGGTCTTCTGGACTGGCCACATTTTTTGCTGTGAGCACTTCTGTTTTGGGGCAGAAGTCTTCAGGCTCCGTGTGGGGAACTGGGGCCAAGCCCAGTTTCGATCACATGCTTAGGGAAAGCCTCACCCCATCCCTGAGTCTGGCCCCTGTAGGAGCTGGTACTGTTCCCTAAACAGCCTTGTCCCCTGCACAGCCCCTCCAAATTTATGTCTGTAATACACCTTCAACCAGAAGAGTTCTTTCTCTGCTGGGGCTCCACGGCCTGGTATGCCCTCCTCCCCAGCCTGCCTTCAGGGTGGTCTCCTCTGGGCAGTCTCTGCTGAACCCCAGCAAGGCTAAGGGGTGTCCCCTCCTGGGCTCTGGCTCCAGCAGAGCAGACCGAAGGCCTTTAATCCTAACCTATTTTATCAGGGTCCTAGCCCAACCCCAACCAAGCTCTGCCCTTGAAAGACCTACCTTAAGTCAGACTCTCAGATCCCAGGAGTGCTGGGGGGCAGCTAGGGCAACGCATCCACAGGTTTTTTGGTGACATTTTGGGGAGCCAGCATTGGACAATACTCTAAGGGCATTTTAGAGTTTTATGGACAGTGCCAATTTGTGCTCCGGGGCTGCATCCCAAGATAGCACACAGAGGCCTTGTCACCCCTGTGCTCCTAGATTTGAAATGCTGCTTCACTGCTCTCTAATTCTGGAGCAAGATGCAGTCAGGGATGAGGAGTTTCTGCTGGTGGCAGAAAAGGAAGACAGAGAATGAAGTCCGAGAAGGACTGGACACTCCGGTGCTGACTTGCAGGCAGAGGGGCCGTGCAAGAAGGAGCAGGGGTGGCCCTGGAGCAGAGAACAGCCTCTGCTGACACCAGCAAGGAAACAGGGGCGTCAGTCCTACAACCACAAGGACCCAACTCTGCCGACACCTGAGTGAGGCTGGGTGAAGTTTCCTCTCCAGGGCCTGAAGGTAAGAGTGCAGCCGGCCACACCTGGACTTCCTCCTGCGCGACCCTGAGCAGAGACCCCAGCTGAACCCACAGGGTGAGAAAGGGCTGAGCTGTGCTGAGTGTTGTTTTAAGCCACTGAGTGTTGGGTGATTTGTTACACAGTGATAAAATCTAATGCCACTTGCAGACTTTGATGAAGCCAGCAGCTGCATCAAATGGGACCCATGGCAAGGAACTGAGGACAGCCTCCCCCAACAGACAGAGAGGCACAGAATCTGGCCAGCACCATGCCAATCTGGCAGTAGGCTCTCCCCTAGGGGAGCCTTGACAGGGTTATGGCCCAGCCAACACCCGGACCACTGCCTGGGCGTGACCCTGGAGAAGAATGGAGTCGTGCCCCAACTCCCCAGAAACAGTGACACAACAGATGTGGGTGACACAGGACACTGTGGACCATGAATCTGAGCTGCCCATCCACATTAGGTGCTGTCCAACCTACTGAGCTGTCAGCAGAAACTGCCAAGGGAGCAGGGGTGGTCTCTCTTCCCTCCTGCCCTCCCCCTACTTTGTCTTCGTGACAGAGTTGACTCTTCGCCTGATCTGATCTTTGCCTGATCTGATCTCCAAGGTTCTGGAGAAGGATGGCACAGCAGAGCTCCGGTGTGCCCAGAAAGGCGGTGGTGCTGTGGGAGAGCGTGCAAGGGCAGCATCTGATCCCTGGATCATAGGTCAGGGGCAAGTTCTGGAGCACAGCAGCTCCAGGGAGCCTTGCACTTCCCCAGTTTAGCAGCAGCATTGCTGCGGAGCTCGTCCCTGGAGGCCTCCCTCATCACAGGCTGAGCCCTGATCCTGGTCACACACTGAGCCCTGACTATAACAGGGAATGGCCGGGAGAAGAAAAAAAAATTCTGTCTTTTTAAAACTTCCCCCACTCTTTTTGGGACCTGCATTCTGGCCTGCACCCATCCCTGAGGCAGGTTAAGTCTTTTGTTAAAACTCCCAGGTGGTGCCAGGCCCCAGGCTGGCGGCTGGTGGAGTTCACAGACTGTCTTTGGCAGAGATGGGAGGATTAGAATAGTTAACCACAGTAATTGCCTGAAGCCCGGAACCCTCCCTTTAAAAGCTCTGTATTTCTGCCTAGGTTCAGGTAATGTGGGGTTTTTTTGTTTTTGTTTTTTTTGAGACAGAGTCTCACTTTGTTGCCCGGGCTAGAGTGAGTGCCGTGGCATCAGCCTAGCTCACAGCAACCTCAAACTCCTGGGCTTAAGCGATCCTCCTGCCTCAGCCTCCCCAGTAGCTGGGACTACAGGCACGCACCACTACAGGCACGCACCACTATGCCCGGCTAATTTTTTCTATATATATATTTTTTAGTTGTCCAGATAATTTATTTCTATTTTTAGTAGAAACGGGGTCTCGCTCAGGCTGGTCTCGAACTCCTGACCTCGAGCGATCCACCTGCCTCGGCCTCCCTGAGGGCTAGGATTACAGGCGTGAGCCACCACGCCCGGCCAGGTAATGTGGGTTTTGAGATGATAGTCTCCATTTTTCCTCCCTTTGCTGGCAAACGAATAAAAACGTCTCTTTCCTTCCTCCCCAGACCGCTTGTCTTTGTTCTTCTGATTCGGCCTTGTGGACAAGTGGCCGAGTTTTTGGTAACATGACCTTGGTCACACACTGAGCCCTAATCCTGGTCACACACTGAGCACTGAACTAGAGGTTTCTGGAGGAACTGGGAAGGGAAGGGCGTGGGCCTCCCAGAACAGAGCCCTCTCAGACAAAGCCAGTCCAGACCCTGGCCAGGCTACATTCCTCCCCACCCCAAGCAGGTGGCTGCAACTTTGCAGAAAGGCTCCGCCTGGGATTCCCTGGTGGGGGTCAGGCAGAAACTCTAGGAGGAGCTGAATGCCTGGGGGCCAGGCAGGAGTTCCATGTAGAAGGTGGGGGTGGAACCCCTGGGTCTGAGGATAGGAAGAAGGTGGGCCCTGCCAGGCAGAAGAATTGGGTCAGGCCTCAGGAGGAACCCAGGGTGTGTGTGGTGTGGCGTCTAATCCAGTTAGCTTCACCCAGAGTCAATGGTTGGTGGCATCGTGGCCATGTGGTGACATGCAAATCAGGCAGGCTTGAGCTGCTACTCGGCCACCACCCAGGCCTCGCTAGGGGACCTTGCCTAAGTCAATTAGCTTCTCGGAACTCCAGTGCCTTTACCCAAACTAAAGTCAGTTAGCCCCGTGTACCTCCACTGCTGCAGTGAGGAAAATAAGATTGTTAGGCTAAGTCTCTACACATGTTGGGTGCCAGGGGATCCTGGGTGCCCCCCTAAGCCACCACCCACGCACCCTCAGCTTTCACCCAGAGCTTGGGGAAACACAGGCTCTCCCAGTCACATGGGGCAAAGCCCAGATCCCAAATAGAGCTGACCCAGCAGGAAGGCTTAGAGACCAAGAAAGGGCCATGTCCCCAAAGACAGAATTTCAGCCACTGGAGGGACAGGAGAGGGAAGGGCATTCCTGGCAGTGGGGACAGCAGGAGCAAGGTGCAGGACGGGAGTGAGATTTGTACACTTGGGCAGATGGCCAAGGCTGCAGTGTGAGCCTGGACACAGTCCGGTGGGACTGTAGCCTGGACCCTCAGGGTAGAGACACCAAGACCCTGTCAACACACTGGCCCCCGCCAACATTCTCGGGCAGTATGGAACTTAGAGGAGGGGGTGGCAGGATCACAGTCCAGGCCCACCCAGAGGAGGCTGGAGCAGGCACTTTGGGAGGATGTTCACGGGTCCGTGGAGAGCTGTGGCTGCACCTGCCCTGAGCCCCCGGACCCAAATTCACCTATTTCCTGTCTGAGCCTTTGTCAAGGAACGTCACCTCAATTTCCTTACCTATAAGGAAGCTAGGTAAGCCCTGCCTCAGGGAAGCCTCATTAGACTATTAGAAATCAAGGTGCCCAACCAGCAGAGCCAGGGGACACAGGATTAGTGCCCCCAAGGCAACCCCAGCCCCTCCCCACCCACCCCTACCCTCCATTCAGGACTTTCTCTGTTGACCCAGCAGTTTTCAGTGCCTGTCTCCTTAAGCCTCTGAGCGAACTTTGTGGCTTGTTGTCCAGTGGCAATTCAGCCCCCAGCCCTCAAAAGCCCTAGCCTCATTCCCTCAAAGGAGCTGGGAGGTGGGGCCAAAGTCATCTGGGAAGATTCTAGCCTGGAGCCACTGGACCATGAGTCTGCCCTGGAGACAGGAGTAGAGCCCAAGGCAGGAGGGGACCTGTGGGGCTGGCGGGGGGACTCCCAGGCCATGTCTGGGTGGAGGGGAGGGAAGGGAGGACCCCAAATGGGAAGGGGGGGTCCCGGAGGGACCATGGGGTGAGCTGGAGGGGTCAGGAAGGGGCAAGGAGAAGGAGGACCAGCCTGGGGCAGGGAGGGAGGAGGCGGGACCAGGCAGGGAGTGGCCCCACCAGGCCTGGGGTGGGGTCTCCCCACCTCCACCTGGTAACTGGAGCCCACTAATCTGCTCAGCTAACCAGTCTGGGCACTTGGTGTCCGCTGTCCCTGCTGTCCCTGCTGAGTAGGCCCAGGGTGAGCGTGGAGCCAGCGGCTGGGACCATGCTGGGGACCCGGCTAGCACTCCTGGCGCTGGTGCTGGCTGCCTGCGGGAAGCTCGGTGAGGTGCGGGGGCACGCGGGGCAGCCCGGGCAGAGGGGACCCCACCCCACAGACATTCCCACACTGTCCCCAGGGAGGGCCCTTCAGGAGGGGGCCTCCGAGGTGGAGAAGACAGAGGGAGTGGGGGTCCCAGGAGGGCGTGGCCCACCACTGGGTCTAGGATGAGAGTGTGGCGGGATGGCCGGGGGCCCTGGCCGGAGTGCAGTGAGCAGAATGTGGCCTCCCAGGTGGGCAGGGGGCCAAGGCTGGCATGGTAGTGGATGGCGAGGGAGGAAGGAAACCAGACAACAGGGTGGGGCCACCGGGCTCAGGTCTGAGAACAATCGGGACCATGACCTGGACTCCAGAGGCCCCCACACTCAACCAGGAAAGGAACTTGGTCCAGTGGGCCTAAGCCAGGCAGTTCTGCCCATTTCCCGAAGGGAGAAACTGACGTCAACCAGAAAGGGGCAGAGGCCCCAGGCAGCTCACACAGTGGGGATGGAAGAGCCTGCGGGCTCACTGTGTAGGGTGCTGCTAGGGCCAGTAAGAGACCCCCTGTGCTCCTGTGGCTGAGGCCAGGGACACTAGGGCAGGAGGGAAGTAGACTCACCTCCAGCCCCAGTAGCCTGCACCCCCTAGGGAGAGGACACCTTTTGTTACACAGGCACCTGCGGGCACACCAGACATGCCAGCCCACCCTGCACCTACCCCTGGCCTGATCCCTGAATCCTCACCCAGCCCTTCCCTGGGAGGGAACCAAGGGGTGACCTGCTTCTACCCATGCCTGAGACCCACCCAGCCTTGGTGCCTCTCACTTTGGAGATGCCAATACCTTGGTCTCCCTGTGCCTGCCAGACACTTCCAAAGCTGCTCCATCTGCCCTGGCCTGTGGGCTGAGCCCATCTTCCCAGTGGCCTGACCCCAAGGCCAAGCTTGTGGCATCTTCCTTGAGTTTTGGCCAGTGGGCATGGGGACCCTGGCTAGTGTCATTGTCCCCCTCAGAGTTGGGCCTCCATGGCAGGGCTGAGGACCACCCAGCAGACTGTCCCTGATTACTTCCCTTCCAGCACTGGCCCTGCAGTGCTACGCCTGTCAGGAGCCCACGAGTGTGTCCAGCTGCACCAGCATCACCACCTGCAACGCCAGTGAAACCATGTGCAAGACCACGCTCTACTCCCTGGAGATCGGTCAGTAGGCACCGGTGGGGCGGGGCTGGGGTCCTAGGTTGGAGCCACCTCCAGGCCAGGCAGCACTGGCCAGCTCATCCCCCAGGCACAATGGGCAGCCACCTTGTACTCCTTCCCAAAACAGGCTTTCAACAATGAGGCCTCCCTCTCTCCTTTCCTTCTTCCCCCCGCCCCGTCCCTTCCTTTACTGCAACCCAGTATTGGTCCCTGGCCTGTTAGGAAATAGGCCACATATCACTGCCTGAGCTCTTCACCCCATCCCCCCTCCACAGTCCATGGAAAAATTGTCTTCCATGAAACTGGTCCCTGGTACCAAAAAGGTTGGGGACCGCTGCTTAAATGGAAACATATCCACAACCTCATTTGGGAGGTCACTGGCTTGGTTCCACCATCCACATTGGGGCAGGAACTGTCCCATAAGGTGAGAAACGCTGGTGCAGGACCCCAGGTGTGTTCCTGGCATGTAGCAGGCACTTGGTCACTGAGCCAGGAGGGACTGAAACCCGGATAGGCAGCCCCAGAGGGGGTTCTGCCCAAGGGAACCCTGGGGCTGCGGCTGGGGGGCAGTAAAGGACTGCCCTAACAGCTGACTACTCCTGGATCCACAGTGTACCCCTTCCTGGGGGACTCCACGGTGACCAAGTCCTGCGCCAGCAAGTGTGAGCCCTCGGATGTGGACGGCATTGGCCAGACGCGGCCGGTGTCCTGCTGCAACACAGAGCTCTGCAATGTGGACGGGGCATCTGTCCTGGACGGTCCCCGTGGCCTGGCCTTGGCCCTGGCCCTCACTCTTATCCCCCTCTTGAGCCTCTGACTCTAGACCACTCCCACCCCCACTGCCCCCTGCCCTGTTTAACCCTGAAGAAGTGGTGCCTGAACCAGGCCTCTTGAGTCTCCTTTCTGGGCAGGGCTGCATCTCTGGCTCTGTCCCTGTCCCTGCATGTCTGTCTCTCTTCCTGTCTCCCTGTGATGTGCTTTAAGCTCTATAGCAAGGACAGTAACTAGGCCTGGGACACAAACCAGGCAGATCTCTGCCCTTCAGGCCCTCAGGGACTGCTCAGTGGAACACCCTGCTCCCCACCTCTCCAGGCCCTGAGCAGGGCCCTACCCCGAGGCTGCTGCGAGGATGCCGTGGGCGGGAGTCCAGCGAGATCACCGCCTGCCTTCTCCAGGCCCACCCACATGTCCAGTCCCCGCCCCTGCTCTCCCCGAGCCCCTCTCTGGGGTGGGGGACATCAGGTGCCCAGGGTAGCCAGAAACTCCAGTGCAGAGGAGCCTTCATTTCACCTTGGCTTGGAATCAGCACCTGAGTCCTCCAGGCCAACCCCCTAGAGAGTCCTCTGCCCCACAGGCCTCCAGGCTGACGCAGCAGTAGCAGGTGTGGACACACACGCATAGGGACACAAATGCACGCACACACACTTGGTCCTAAAAACACAGAACGAGGGCCCGGGAACTTGAGGAAGAGTGGGACCCAGCCCTCCCACCCAGCGCCAGCCCCTCCCCAGGGCTGCCCAAGGGAGGTGGGGACAGGAGATAGGCCCTGTCCTGAGCAGAGGACTGGGCAGGGCCCCCTCGTTTACCCCGGGACCTGCCCCCTGGCCCTGGCCCTGCCCCTGCCAAGACCGGACTTCAGAACAGGACAGTCCCTGGCACCTCCCGCAGCTGCTCCTGGGCCCCTGGGCAAGCCAGCCTCCTGGGGCAAGGCCTGAAGGCTGCAGGGCTTTCGGCCCCTGGCCTGCTCCCAAGGGCAGGACTCCCACAGCCCAGTGAGTCCCACTGGCCCTGGAGTGCAGTCAACCACACAGCGGAGCCACCATCTATCAGAGAGGCCCTGGGGGAGGAACCAGGGTAGCCTCCCGGAGTTGGGGGTGACTGGGAACCTGGGAACATGCTATTGCTGTCTTGGATGCCCCATCTGGGGTTGTGACCCTGAGCTTTGACTTTGTCAAGTGGGAGCCATGGCTCTCAGCCATCACGTCATACCTCTCACCTGGATTTTCTCATGTCTCCCACAAAAGTGAGGAGTTGTGGGGTCACTTGGCCTCAAAGCCTCAGCTGAGACTCGTTACATACACACATACATACCCTACAAACACACATGTACTCCACAAACTCCCACAGAGACTGGGAACCAGGCCCATCTGAGACCAGAGATCAGGGCTCAGCCTCTAATCAGGATCAGGGCTCAGTCTATGACCAGGGATCAGGGCTCAGTCTGAAACCAAGGCTTAGGGTTCAATATATGACCAGGGTCAAGGCTCAGTATGTGACTGGGGAAAGGATTCAGTCAATGACAGGCGAAGGGTTCAGTTCACGCTCAAGCACAGGCTATGTGTGAGGCCCAATCCAAGCCTTAGAACCCTACGTTTGATGTTGACCTCATTGGTTATGAGGCCACCTTTTGGGTATCTGTCTCTGTCCTGAGGCTCCCTATGGCCTGAGACCTTCAGCCAGCAGGGAGGAGAGGCAGAAGGTGAGCTGCTGGGGCAGGGACCCAGCCAAGCCAGGGCCCCACCAGTGTAGCAGCCTGTGCAGTTCCACAGCCTGTAGGAGCTGGACAGTGCAAGACGTGGCATGGTGGGGAAGGGAGGAGCTAGCGGCCCCAGATTTGGGCTGGAAGAGGAGACAGGAGCAGGTAGGGAGGGGAAGGAGCTGGATTCCATGTCTGGTGGCACAGACCACCCTACCCCTAGCTGGCTGCTCCTCTCTGTGGGGGGTTCTGGTGACCAGGAGAGCAGATCTGTCCCACAAGGGCAGGAGCTGTTCTGAGAGGGAGTGAGCTCCACATCCCCAGGAGTGTCCAAGTCTGTGCTAACTAAGCTCCATCAGAGAGGCTAAAGGGCATTTGTACCCTCAGGAGTGGTCACTCTGAGTGCCAGGCCAAAGTCTGGGCCACAGACAACACCTGTCCTGGGTCTCCTTGTAAGAAACAACATTAGTCACCCACCCATCCATCCATCTCTCCATCCACCCACCCATCTGTCTGTCCATCCCTCCATACACCAAGCCACCCACCCACCCATCCATCCATCCATCTCTCCATCCACCCACCCATCTGTCTGTCCATCCCTCCATACACTAACCCACACACCCACCCATCCATCCATCTCTCCATCCACCCACCCATCTGTCTGTCCATCCCTCCATACACCAACCCACCCACCCATCCATCCATCCATCTCTCCATCCACCCACCCGTCTGTCCATCCCTCCATACACTAACCCACACACCCACCCATCCATCCATCTCTCCATCCACCCACCCATCTGTCTGTCCATCCCTCCATACACTAACCCACACACCCACACATCCATCCATCCATCTCTCCATCCACCCACCCATCTGTCTGTCCATCCCTCCATACACTAACCCACACACCCACACATCCATCCATCCATCTCTCCATCCACCCACCCATCTGTCTGTCCATCCCTCCATACACTAACCCACACACCCACACATCCATCCATCCATCTCTCCATCCACCCACCCATCTGTCTGTCCATCCCTCCATACTCTAACCCACACACCCACCCATCCATCCATCCATCTCTCCATCCACCCACCCATCTGTCTGTCCATCCCTCCATACACTAACCCACACACCCACCCATCCATCCATCTCTCCATCCACCCACCCATCTGTCTGTCCATCCCTCCATACACTAACCCACCCACCCATCCATCCATCCATCGAGCAAACCCTGCTCAACAGTGAGCATGGCCAGGCCCAGGCTGTGAGGGGCTCACAGGAATGGAGACATGTTCCTCTATGGGAGGAGGAGCTGGCAGTCTGGTAGTCCCTCAGGCCAGGCCAGGCAGGGCGGGCACCAACCGTCAAGGGTGGGGCAGGGCTTTGTCTGTATCCTGAAGGGAGTGGAGAGCCCGGGAGGGTTCTGGGAAGAGCAGTGGTGAGGTACAGTGTACATTTTAGCTGGGCCCTTGGAGTGGAGGGTGGAGGGTGTCGCCAAGCAGGAGGAGCCAGTCCCCAGAACACAGATGGCCTGACCTGGCAGATGTGGCCAGCTGGGTGGGCAGGTACAGGCAGGGGCCATGGGTCCACCTTGGGTAATGGGCCAGGCCTGGAGAGAGGCCCTGGAGGTTCCTCTCTGTCCTCCCCCAACTGAGGTGGGCAGGAAATGGGAGGGAGGGTGCGAGGGCACCGCACTGGAGTCTCTGCCAGCTGCTGCTGACAGTCTTGCAAAGCCCAGACACTTTTCACACGCAGTCCCGCATTTCAACTGTCCAGCAACCCCGAGGGCTAGGAGTGACAAGCGTCCCACTTACAGATTGGCCGCTGAGGCTTGGACAAGGCTGAGGCACTCCCAGGCTCGGGGAGCTGGGTTGTCCCCAAGGTCACACACTACCCTTGATAGGGCTCAGACCTGGTCTCCCGGTTCCACATGTAGGGCCAGTAGGAAGGGCATGGATTCACCAAGAGGCGGGAGGAGAGGAGGGCAGTCGCTCAACTAGGGCATGAATCCTGCCCTGCCTGGTTGTGTCTGGTCCAGGCACAGTGCTGCTTTCCCACCTGCCAATGGGTGCTAGGCACAGGGATGGGCCAGGGTGGTGCCCGTTCTGCCCAGAGGAAGGCTACGTGTGCCCCTCTCCTGGCTGCTACTCCCACCTGGAGCATCCTCCCAGGTCTTCCTACCCTTTCAAAGCCAGGACAAGCAGCATCCTTTCAGGCAGCCACAGCCAACAGCACAGTGGCAACTCCATGGACAGGGCCCACACCTGTGCAGCTTGTTGGCATGCCCACATCACCTGTGCTCCAGGTACCCCTGCACTGTGATCTGTGTGGGGCTGAAAGCCTTACGGGGAGACCCATCTTAGCCCAGCACTCGCTAGTTTTCACAGCCACCATGCAGGGCGGATGTTCCTCTGCCCAGTTTGCAGATGAGAGAAAGGGGGACGAGAATGCCTTGAGCAGGCTTGGGTAACACGGGAGGTTGGGCGGAGCTGAAACCAGGCTCCAGAACTGGACAGTCCCTGGCACCTCTGACAATGTCTGGGTGTGTCTACAGCTGCATTGTTTGATTTGCAGTAACCACGGTCTCGCCCTTTGCAAACCATGCCCTCCCCTTGCTTTCTTGCAACCATCCCCAGCCTTGTACAACTAGCCTCAGCCCACACAAGACTAGGTCACTTTTGCAATCTACAAACAGGAAACCAAAGTCTAGAGGGAAAAATGGGCCACCCCAAGGCCACATATAGAGAAAGCAGCAAGGCCAAGACCAAAACTCAGGCCTCCTAGATGGGTGTCAGCCCAGAGCTCCTTCCCGCAGTCCATTCTGCCTCAGCAGGGCCCATGCACCATGCACCTGCCTACCCCCACTTTTCTAGCCACCCATCCTTCCATCCCTGAATTCCATCCCTTCATTCCT
Organism: Lemur catta; assembly: GCF_020740605.2. NCBI lineage: Eukaryota > Metazoa > Chordata > Mammalia > Primates > Lemuridae > Lemur > Lemur catta. The sequence goes on from NC_059136.1 coordinate 24,193,941, forward strand.
CTCTCCACCATCCACCCTCTCCACCATCATCCATCCAACCACCCATCCACCTATCTGCCCATTTGTCTGTCCATCTACCCAACATCCATCCATCTATCCCTCCAACCATCTATCCACCCACCCACTCATCCACCCATTCATTCCTCCACCCATTCATCTATCCACTCATCCACCCAGCCATCTATCCCTCCATCCCTCCATTCTCCATCCATCCATCCACACACGACTTATTAGGACCTTGGAGGACAGGGGGACCAGAGAGGCCAGCATACTGGGAAGGGCCATGGAGCAGCAGCATGGGGATGGGCCTCACAGCATGGGGAGATGTGAGGCATTGGGTAGGGGACCAGACGGTGTGCTCTCTGGGAGGCGCAGGTGGGCAAAGGAGTGGGAGTGAACAGTGTGCGTGGGAAGCGCCATGAAGAAGGTCAGACAAGACTGTCAGGCCAGAAGTTTGGGCGGAGCCCTGTTGTCAGGGGCCTAAAACTGAGAAACTCAGGCTTGGTCTAAAGGCTATTAGCCGAGAAGGGGCCAGCAGTGCTGAGGGCCCAGTGCTGGGCTCACACCTGTCATCCCGAGAGGGGCCTGGCTGGCCCATACCACCTACACCTGACACTGCCCACACTTCACCAGGCCCTCACCCTTTTCCACACAGGCCTCTACTTTGCTGTCACGTGTATCAGGTGCACCAGACAGAGGGGATCTGGGTGTGGAGGACAGCGACCTTGGTCCTTGGCCAGCCAAATGGGGCCATAGTTCCTGAGTGGCCTCCCTGATAGGCCAGGTCAGGCTGCAGGGAAGGAGCACCACGCAGGGCCTGGGAAACAAGGGCCAAGGCCACCCAGGGCCTGGGACTTCAGGGCCCCTAAGACTGGAGGAGTGTGTCCTATGTGAACGTCCAGGGCAGAGCCAAGATGCGGGGGCTCATTATAGGGTCAGTCTGAGTTCGGTGGGAAGGGCCTTCTCAGTCAGAGCTGTCCCAGGACAACAGGGCATGTCTGGGAAGGGGTGAGTTCCCCAGACTGGAGGTGTGCAAGCAGAGGGCAGGGCCAAGGTCCTCAGACTGGGGCTCCCAGGCCCCACCCTTCAGGACCGGTGAGTGACAATGGTTCAGGTGGCTACCTGCCACGGTCCTGCCGGCTGCCTCCCCTGTGACACCCTACTGACTCACAGACCAGCTCCTGCCGCCACCCAGGGGCTGGTCCCCAAGGGGCTAGGTGGGTATAAATCTCAATGTGAGGCCAGCCACCTCTTCCAGCTCCCGAGCACAGAGGAATGGCCTCGTGCTGGGCCGTGCAGTTGCTGCTCATGGCAGCCTGGAGTGTGGGCTGTGGTGAGTGGGCCGGATGTGGCTGGTGAGGGACCCTGCCTCTGGGCCTGTATGCCCGCCTCCCAGAGAGGACAGGGCTACTGGGGGCTCTGTGGCTGAAGGCCTCCTCAGGGACCCACCAGCTCATCCTCCTCACTCTCAATGAGACTTCTCAGTCCTAGAGCCCAGCTTCACCCTGGGACAGGGGTCATGGCCCCATTTTCCAGGAAGGAAGACTGAGGCTCGGTAGAGAGATGCAGTATTCAAGTCTGTCAGTCAGCCAGAAGGCCCTGAAGGGTCCCAGTTAGTCTCCTTCAGCCCCTTCCTTCTGGTTCCAGGATGGGTCTTGAGGCCAGGTGATGAGGGTCTGCCCCCACTCCTTGCCCAGGTGAGGCCTTCAGGTGCTACACCTGTGAGCAGCCCACAGCCATTTCTTCATGCAAGAACATCACTTACTGCAAGCCGGAGGACACAGCCTGCAAGACCGAGCTGGTGACCGTGGAGGCGGGTGAGGCGGGGGCCCCATGGCAGGCCTGGGGTGTGCAGAGTTCAGGGCCATCTCCCCCAAATGCCTCCCTCTCTCTGCAGTTGCTCCTCTGGGCCTGAGAGGTGGTGGGTGGGAAGGACAGGGTGGGCTTCCCCACCTTAGAGGGGGCCCATGCAGCCGAAGGGGGCTGCACAGCCCCTCAGGGACCCACCCTGGGGCACCAGGCACTGGGGATGGGGTGGGGCAGAGGCAGAGGTCCCCTGTGGAGCTCAAGCCCCAGCTCTGCCACAGACTGGCAGGTGATGTTGCCTCAGCCTCTGGGCTCGGGCTCTGTCTTGGGCTAGTGCTGCAGATGCATGAGGGGCTGAGTCACTATCCACGAACATGTCACAGTTGGGGCAGCGGGTGCTAGGCATGGAGGACTCCCCAGACCTGAGCCCTTAGGAATGGGGATGGCAGGGAAGGGTCAGAGGCAGCGCGCAGGGCCAGGCAGGGCTACAGCTCTGACACTGGCCCCCCTGCAGAGTTCCCCTTCAACCAGAGCCCTGTGGTGAGCCGCTCCTGCTCCACCTCCTGCATTGCCACTGACCCCGACAGCATTGGGGCTGCCCACCCCGTCTACTGCTGCTTCCGTGACCTCTGCAACTCGTGAGGGCAGCGGCTGGAAAGGCACTCCTCGCGCACCTCCTCTCCTGACAGGGCCTGGCTCTGCCAGCGGTGCCCTCTGCCCACGCAACTCCCCAGGCAGAGCTCACTGGGCCTCAGGCTACTCATGGGACCTGAGGGGAGAGAAGCACACCAGGGGTGCTCTCTGCCCTCCGTCCCTCAAACTCCTAGAAAATAAATAAGCCAAGGGTGGAGAAGACTGCTGTCCTTCCTGGGTACTGGGAACCCACAGAGCAGGTGTCAGGCCAGCCAGGCTGAGTCGCGGCATCTTTCAGGCACCTGACACTGGCCCTAATCCAGGGCCTTTTGGACCCATTTCACAGATAGGGAAACAGAGGGAAAAAGCCTCCTGGGCCGCCCTTCCTGCAAACTAACCCCACAACCTCTCAGACCAGGACCATACCTAAGGCCAAGGAAAATCTCCTTTTCCCTCAGAAGTCCCCCCTCAAACCCTGGAGCTGTCACCCCCACCCCAGAGTGGAAAGGAAGCTCAGAGCTGGAATCCACTTTCCTCCCAGGATGGGTAGGCGGCTCTGCTCCCCCAGCCCAAAGGGACTTCCCAGGTGTGTGCACCTTGGCCTGCTGGCATCACACAGCTCCATGGCCTCAGTCACCACCGCTGACAACCACCTACTGTGCCCTTGGGACGGCCAAGATTAGATGAGACTGTGGCTGGAGCTGCAGCACTCCAGTGGGCATCTGGTCAGGGCTGCCCAGCCCTCTCCCCAGGACTCAGTCCCAGGGGCCAGCCTCCGTCTGAGAGGATGGAGGCAGCAGCACGTCCTCAGGGGCCTTAGGACCCAGGAGACCTTGCTTTCGGGTCCCTGCTGCCCCACCGTAGGGAGGGGGGCAGTGGCAGCAAGGTGCATAAGGCAGCTGTGGGGCCTGAGCCACCCTCTCTCCAGGCCCCAGTTCCTATCTGTGTCCTCTGGGTTGGGCACCTTCTGAGCTCTGCACAACTAGGCCTTGGGTTTTAAGGCCCCACAGGTCACCTGACCATGACCCTGGGGTCCTGCTGGCACCTGCCGCTGCTGGGGTGGGAGTGATATGCAGCAGGCAGTGATCTGGCTAGCTTGGCAGACAGAGGTGCATAGGACCCCTGTAAGAGCTCATGTCTGTCCTTGAAGGGCCCAGGGGTCAGTACACACTCCCAGTCTCCCACCTCCACGCCCTCCCAGAAATGCCAGGAATTCACACCCTGAGGAGCAGCCCCCAACCAGGGAGAGCTGCCAGAGAGGCTTCCTTTAAGGCGTCCCACCTGGGGCCCTCCCCGCCGGCTAACACCGTGCCTACAGGTCCCCAAGAGAGACATTCCTCCCTGGCATGACCGCCGGACTCCAGAGAGCCCCACGGGGCACTGAATTTGGAGCCAAGCGGCTTCTCTGGCCCAGCGTGAGCAGCGGAACAAGGGGATAATGCTCTGGGTCTTTGGGAGGTGGGGTGGGAAAGCCTTGGCGCCGGCGGGACCGGCGCGGCCAGCAGAGGGCGCACGCCCGACCCGGAGCCCGTGCGAGGAGCCTCTCCGCCGCGCAGCCTCTGCCCTGCCGGGACGTCCATCGCCAGCTGAGCCCAGCCTGGTCCGCAGGGGACCACGGGGAGCTCGGGGAAGCCCTTGCCCCATGGGCTGGCCTTGAAGACGCCCTCCTGCCCCGCCTGTCCGCGCCACTCTCCCAGGAAACGCGACGCATGAAACTGGCGGAGGCACAGGTGGGACCCGGGAGGGCGCGTCCACGGGTCGGGATAATGGGCTCTCACCACCTGGGGGACGCGCGGCCTGAGGAAGGAGTGGGCGCCACACTCTGTGACCGCGCTGGACGTGGGGAAAGCTGGAGGGAAAACAGAGTCGTAAAGACATGTGGGTGTGGGGGCGGAGAGGAGCCGCCCACCCAGGGTTACCCCGCCCTCCCGCGCCGTGCCAAACCCCTCCCAGCAGCGGAGCGGCACGCCTGCTGTCCCAGCTGCTCCGGAGGACCAGGCAGGAGGATCGCTTGAGCCCAGGAGTTGGAGGCTGCAGTGAACTGTGATTGCACCACTGCACTCCAGGTTGGGTGACAGCGAGACCCTGTCTCTAAAAAACGAAACTAAACCTCATACTTCCTAGAGAGGTAAAAGGATCGAGTATTACTCTTCTGTTGTTTTAAGAAATCACATAAACAAGGGGAGTGTAGAACGCTGGGCCATTGCCTTCCAGGCCTTCAGGGGCAGGACCCTCAGCCCAAGGGTGTCCCCAACTTGCAGGTGTTGAGTGGGGAAGTCAGACAGGATGGGCCGTCATGACACATCAGCACCTTTGGTCAGCCTCACTGAGCCATCTTGGCCATGTTGGAAACTCTGCCCTAGCCTCAGTTTGCTTGTTCATGAGGCGGGCAATGGTCCCGCTGTCCCAGGATTCCAAGGAGCCAGGCAGAGCTGCACTCTATTCAGCAAAGCCTTGGAAGTGGGGTCTGCATCCCTGGCCCCTGAGTGGGACACAGCAGTGACCAGCCAGCTGAGCCCAGGAGTCAGGCACTCCAGCCAGGAATGCAACAGGCAGCTGGCCCAATGTGGGCCCAGGGACATCAAGGCTGCCTCCGAGACCCCACCAAGGCAGCCGGGGCTCTGTCCACCTGGCCCTCAGAGCGCACACTGCCCTCTCCCTTAGGATGACGGTACCTGAGCACTGCCTCCCTAAGCCCCTCACTGCTTCACCAGCACCCACTGAGGGCCTCCTGGGCCTGGCACCTGGACACCGTACAGACCCTAGACACCACAGGGGGTGGGGCACCTGGAGCTGCATCATTCCTGCCGCTGTCAGCCCAGGGGAGGCACAGGAGGGGCATCAGGGCCCACCCTGTGCACGGGCCAAAGTAGTCACTTTTCTCTAACTTCTCAGGAGCAGCAGGCCTGTGGGATGAGAGTGGGTCCCACTGGAAAAACAAGGCACTGCCTCATTTCCAAGTCCCAGCCGCCCATTCCCTGGCCCAGGCCAGTCCCATTGCCAGGGATCAATGCCCCCTGGTCAGCAGGGCCCCTCCTTCATTCCGTGGTTGGTCCATCCTCCAGACATAAAGACCAGGAGAGCCCTACTAGCCTTAAACCCTCTGCCAAGCTGGCCCACAAGAGCCTGGCATGTTTGTTCAGCCCCTGCATGGACAGTAAAGCCCCAGAGGCCTTCAGGGTGCAGCCCCCTCAGCCATCTTTATGCCCCCAAACACACTCACACACTCATCCTTAGTCCAGTCAGTGAGCCTGGAACTCCATGTCCAGGCAGATGTGCCCTTCCACAGCCTAGGGACAGCCCTTAGGCCAGGGACCCACAGGGACATTTCACATTTCACACAAGGCCCAGTTGCCCCATCCTGCAGCCTCCACCCTTCTCTCAGGTCCCAGGCAGCCATGCAGGGATGCTGGCTGGGCCAGCCTGTACCTGAACCACCTGTACGCCCACTACTTCCTGTCTGGAGTCCCCTGGGAAAATTGTCCTCTGGCAGGAGTCAGCTCAGGGGCCCCAGAAGTGGAGCAGAGGCTTTGGCTGTCCTGGCTGCAGCGGACTCAGCAACCTCGCTGAGTCACTTCCCCTCTCCAGCCCTACTTCCCCATCACTAACGCCTGTTTCAAATCCAGCTCAATCACCTATTCCTTCCCTGGCCCTTGGGGCTTGCTGCACTCTCCAGAACGGGTGGCCAGAACACAGATACGGCCCACACCCCCTCACCTGCTGTGTCCAGGGGTCCCACTTTTCCCTTCCCTCTTCAAAGGGCCTGCAGAATAGCCCCTCTGCTCTCTGCCCACCCCACCCATCAAAGACCATTGACCTTGGCTCCCAACTGCTACCCCCACCCTGCCCCCAACTCCAGGAGCCGGGGGGCCCAGGCCCACACTCTGGGACACAACCTCCCAGGGCGATCCTGGGACTCAAAGGAAGAAAACTGGAAATCTGCGCCAGGCATTTGTGGATGGGGCGGCAAGGTGCAAGGGCTGGGGTCCAGGAGAGGGCCAGGGCAGGAAGTGCCAGCAGGGGCCTTTGGGCAATCCCTTCCTAGCCTGTCCTCAGTCCTGTGTTCTGTGGGATGCGGAGGAGTCCTGCCCTGCCAGCCTGATCCCTGAGTTCATGGAGCCTGACAAGCCTGGACAGCCCCCATACCAGAAAACATCCCAGAATGACCCCTGTGGGGAAGGGAGCAGAGCTTCAGAAAGGAGGGCCTTCCCCACACTTGCACTTGAAACCCTTTAATCTTGTACTTTCTTTAAATAAAACAAAAAGATTGCAGCGCTCCCACGGTGGCTTTAAGGCAAGAATAGCAGCAGTGTGGGGCCGGGGTGGGGTGGTGTCAGGGGCGTTCCTGCAGCTCCTGGTTCTGGCTCGAGGGGGATTCTGGGGGTGGGCAGCAAGGAGGCAGTTCTGGGTCTGGCTGCCATCTGTGCCCTGGGCTGGCAGGGGCAGGAGCGCAGGGGCAGGAGCACAGGGCCTAAGTGGGCAAGCAGCAACCCCCACACCCACCCCAGGCCCCAGCACCCCAGCTAGACAGGGCACCCTCTCTCTGGGAGCTCAGGGCATTGGCCAGAGCCTCTGGCTGGGGACGAGCCCCCACTTTGCCCTCAGTTTCTCCAGCTGTTAAGGCCAGAGATTAGGTAGGAGCAGGTGGCCCTGGCCAGCATCCCAGCAGCCTGGTGTCCCCATGAGGTGCAAGGACAGACCGCTAGAGCAAGACAGGGTCTGGACTGGCAGCAGGGAAGAAGCCTGTAAAATAGAAGGCAGAGGGGCCAGGAATACCCAGCCTTCTAGGGAGGCAGCCCTCAGCACAGGGAAGGGGGTCAGGTAGGGACGGCTCTCACGGGATGACAGAGGCCTGGGGTGCTGCAGTCCGGAAAGGGCAGGGCCCAGCTCAAGGTTACAAAGCATGGCCCTAATGGGCACTCACAGAGTCCCAGACCCTGCTCTGTTCTCTCTCTGACCAGGACACCCCAGCAGGGAGGCCTGCTGCCTCTTCCAGAGCCCTGTACCAGCTGACCCCTCCCAGCCACAAGCCCCAGCTGCTTGCCCGGCCCTCCCACCCCGAGGCCAATGATACCAGGGTAGCTTGGGTAACCCTGTCTGCTGTTGTCAAATGCCAGCCAATCCTCCCTCCTGCCCTCAGTCTGCCTCCAGCCCAACCTCTGACCAACCAGACTCCACCCTGGGCCTGCCCCCCACCTCACCGGATGCCAGGGGGACTGCCTGGCAAATGCTACCTCTACCCTTCAGAGGTCCAGCTCGTGCCCAGCACTGCTCTGGCCTGGCCCTGCCCCGCCCCTCCTGGCAGCTCCAACCCAGATGTGCTCAGGCCGCTGTGCTCCTGGCACATCTTCCCCACCTAGGCCACAGAAGTGTGGCCTCGTTGCAGGGCTGGGCCAGGTCCCTCTGCCCATCCAACCCCACCCCAGGGGCAGAGCCGGGTCAGGGGGCCAATGCCACCCGATCCCCTGCCCAGTCCAGAGGGATATCAGCAACTGGGGAGCCCAGCGAGTGAAGGGGGCTGGGCAGGGGCCACTCCAGCTCGGAGAAAGCCCAGCCCAGCCTGCTCTTTCTGCAGGACAGGCAGGGGGGACTGGGTGTGGAGGCAGCGGTCACTGGTCCTTGTTGACATTGCGGAACCCACTCTCGGCACAGAGCAGCTGGCTGCTGGCCATGTTGTAGGTGATCCAGTGCTGCAGGTCTTCAGGCAGCTCAGGGGACTCCACCTGCAGAAGACAGGAGAGTGAGGCTCCCGCAGGTCACATGCTGCTATGGGGGTGAGCAGGGGCCCAGGAGGGGCATGCAGCCAGATTGCTTCCTCCCACCTCTGGGTCTCTGCCCATGCCGTTCCCCAGCCTGTGACCTCCCAGGAGTCCCCTCCCCACTGCCCGCCCCAGCTGTGCCCCAGACCCCTACCCAGCACCCTGTGTGTGTACTTCCATTGGAGCTCTCTCCACAGGGCCCTGCCTTTGCCAGGCCTGTCTCCCCAGTGGGGCCATGCTCAAGCCCTCTGTGTCCCCAGGCAAAAACCCCTGAGGCTGGTAGGTTGGAGGGGCTGATGGGAGACCCAGAGGAGCCAGAGGCCTCAGGAAGTGGGTGCAGGGGGAGAGGATTGGAGGGAGATGGCATGGGAGCCGCTCTCCCAGGAAAGTGCTGGATGGGGCTTGCGGCGAGTACGCCGAGGGCGCTGGACCTGATCTCCAGGGCAGCTCTGGGCCCGACCACTCCATTCCCAGTCCTCCCAGCTTGGCTGCGCCAGCTGCCTCCTCCTGCACACACAGCCACTATTTGGTGATGGGAGCAAGACCCTGGGCCAGGTGTGAGGGGTCAGAGGCCTTGTAGATGGGTGTTGGGGACTCCCAGGATGAGGGGCGAGGCCAGGCAAATGCCTACCTGACCTCAGGGTCAGCGGCCACACAGAGGAGCCTGGGCCTTCCCTGCAGAAGGGCTGGGACCAGGGAGGAGGAGCTGCCCAGCCCCTATGGCAAGTCCTAGCAGAGCGGGCCCTGAGCTCTGCACCAACGTCTGGCTCCAGCCCAGCTCTCCCTCCCTTGCCTCTGCGCCCCAGGCCAGCCTCTCAGCACACAGGACTCTGACCTGGACTCAGCCTGCCCTAAACCACACCCACCACTGGGCCTGGGACCCTCACCCACCCAGGTGCTCAGGCTAGACACCCAGGCAACTCCTGGCCACCCCTGGACTCCAGCTGTGCCAGGCACCCACAAGATGTAAGCTCCACCTCATCAACTCTGTCCTTCTTGTGCCGAGGTCCTGGCCCCTCACCTCTCACATGGACTTCACCAACCAGCCCACGTCTGACATCATACAGTCCCACGCAGAAAAGCTGCCCTGGCCTGCCCTCCTCAGCCTTCATGTCCTCACTCTCAACCTTGACGGACACCCCCTCCTGGACTCCTGCCACATGAAGGGACACAGGGCAGAGAGGAATCTAGGCCCTTCAGGGGGGATTCCCTGACTCAACACAGACAGACGAGGGAGCTGTGCCTGTGGCCCACTGTGCAGCTTCAGGCAGTTGCCATCGCCTCTCAGAGCCTCGGTTTCCCCACCTCTGGTATAACCTCTCACGACTGAGGTGAGACTGTGTCCCTCCTCTGCTCGGGAGCTGCTGTCGGAAGCCAAAGAGGGGCAACTCCCTGCCTGAGGGTGCAGCAGGGGTAGGCAGGCCCCAGCCTCTCCTGAGGGCTCCAAACAACTTTTCAAAAGCCTGTCTGTGGCAGGAGCCTGCCCTGGCAACCATGGCCACCATGGCCATCCCCAGGGCCCCGGTTGCCATGCTGCAGTAGGCTCTGCTGTGCCGGGAGAAACAGGCCCTGGGGAGGAGCCTTGAGCCCCAGACAGACACACATGGCCCCTCTCTCCAACTGGAGAAAAACAGGAAGCTTGCAGCTCTCCAGGACCTAGGCCTTCAACCTCAACCCCAGGTGACAGGGACCCAGCCTTTCAGCTCTAAGGGAGTGGAAAGGGGTCTCGGGTCCCCAGCAACATCCTCTAATGACCACCCCCCTCCAGCCTATGTTCAGAACCGAGAACCAGGGAGAGTGGCTCAGCACTCCAGGCCACACAACAGCACCAGGACCTGCACCCCTACGACGGGCCTGGTCTGGGCTTCTCTGTTTTGGAACAGGGGAAGGGTGAACATGAAACTGTGAGGGGCTAGGTTAAGAGACGGCAGGAGGGGAGCACGCTGAGTCCAACTATAAAGTGTTGGTTTAGGGACCCTGGGACCCCCCATGTCATCAGGGAGGTAGGCCCTCGGTCCACAGAAAACGGCAGGAGAGGTATGGGGTGGGACGGGGCACCCCAAAGAGGCGCAGACAGCAGGCCTTCTCCAAGAGAGGGGCCTGGGGTCCAGGAGGCCCTGGGGACCCCGCAGAACCATGCACGGGGCGGGGCCGCTCACCCTGCGCTTGCACAGGTGCAGCACGACGCTCTCCGGTGAGGTGCCCAGCACGTGCTGCCGAAAGCGCAGGAGCGCGCACACGAAGTCGTCACGCAGGCTGACAAAGCGGGCCTCCAGGTAGAAGGCGCGGTCATCCCAGCCCAGCAGGCGGGTGCGCACATCGAAGGGCTCCAGCAGGCGCAGCGAGCGGCGGTAGCGCGCGCAAGAGGCGGCCAGCACGGTGTGCCCCCCCAACTCTCGCAGGGCCCCGAGCACACCGCAGCGGGTCAGGTGCGCGGCGCGCGCCACGTCGGCCTCGCGCAGGTAGCGCGCGTTGTTCATGTGCAGCAGCAGGTCCAAATCCGAGGGCAGCACGCGGCCGGGGAAGCGCTGCTCCGCCAGCAGGTCGCGGACGCGCGGTTGCAGCAGGCGCGCGCGCAGCACGGCACACGGCACGCGCACCAGGTACCAGCCGTCCAGCAGCGCGAAGAAGGCGAGCGCCAGGGCCAGCAACGCCACCAACAGCACCGGCATCGCGGCGACGGCGCGCGGTGCGCTCGAGCCCGCTGCTCTAGCGCCGGCCGGTACCCGCTGCGCCGCTGCCGGCTGCCAGACCGACCCGCCTAGGAACTCGCGTGCGCAGCGCGGCCGGAGCGACCCACGTCGCTGTGCCGGCTGAGGGGGAGGCGCCGCGGAGCGGCTGCCGCAGCGCGCAGCCCCAGCTCCTGTACACCCCCGCGCCCTCATGGTCCGTCCCGCCTCCCGGGCCTGCGCCGCGGTCGCTTTCCCCCAGCGGGGCGGGGCGTGCTGAGCGCCACAGCGGCGTCTGGCGGCCGCGCCCGGCGCTGCAGGCGCAAAGATGTCCCGGGCCTTACGCAGCGTCTCCGCCTCGGTCGGGAGTGCCATCCTCTAGCGCGTCTCTCGCTGGCGGTGAAGACGCGGAGGTTGGGCCTTTGTCTCAGCAAAGTCAAAGGGTCCAGCACTTCGCCAGCCTAAACTGCGAGACTTTGCAAAGACAATGGGACATACCCTGGTTCCCAGTGGCGCTGCTGGGAGACGCTGCCGGACCCTTCTGCTGCAGAACCACCGGGTCTCCCCACGCCCACAGGGCGAGGCCCCAGGGAGTTCGCGGAGGTTCTGGACCAGTCGCGACCTGGCCCCGATGCCCATTTTCAGTTCCAGCCCGCAACCTCATTCCAACCCCCAAAAATCCTGCTGACACCACTCTCATTACCGAGCATTCCTACCCTTTGGAGCCGGGTAAGCGTAAATGACTCAGCAACAGATTCACAAGTCTCTTGCCTTGGGCACTTGGGACTCTGGCCCAGCCTGCGGCCACACATGCCTAACTGTCGTGTCCCTCTTCCCTGGGAGGCTGAGGAGGCAAGGCGGCCCAGGAGGCCGGGCCAGCTCTCCAAGGCAGCTCCCCAGGGTTCTCAGGTGACAGCGTGTGCCTGTGACCTAGCATGTCGCCTTACTAGGTCTGCGCTGGGGTGCAGGAATCCGTGCGTGGGTTTAACGAGCTCCCGAGTCAGGCTGCAGGTTCGGGAGGCTCTGACAAGACATCGGGCAGCAGCTGGGCTGAGAGGGGCTTTAGCCCAGCACACACTGGTTTTTAGCTGGGGTTGCAGAGTTCTTGACTGCCCTCAGAGGAGCAGCTCCCTGGGGCTGCTGTACATGCCTTGGTCACTGTCAAGGGCAGAGGCTGAATTCTTTGCTTTTCTGGCTTTGTTTCTGGGGCCAGCAGCTGTGGCAGAGTGGGATCTGGTTTTCCTGGGTCCTGGGATCTGCTTGATACTCCCAGGGACCAGGAGCTCATTGTCCTGATCTAAGAAGGGCCTTCTGCACACACTGCTCACATTTGTCCCTGTAGCACCCTGTCCTGGCTCTGAGGCCTCTTCCCCTGGAGGGGCAGCCCCTCAAGATGAAGAGAGTAAGGACATATCCTTTGAGTCCGTTGGCTGTTGCTCAGAGAATGCAGCCTCCTGGTCACCCACTTTGCCCTGTGTGTCCCATCGCACCAGAGGAGGGACCCACGGCTGGAGGCCCAAGCCTGGAGATGTCAGTGAAGGTTGGTGAATGAGAAACAGGCTCAGAGCTTAGAAGACCTCCACCATCTTCCTGCCAGCTCTACTCTGGTTGTTACAGGCCTCCGAGTGGAGGTTTTTGCAAGTTCTTGGTGTTGTGAAAAACAATTTCAGGACTCACCACATAAACCAACCAAGCAAAAGCTTTATTGAAAGGGGAAGTACACTCTTAGGAAAGAGAGTGGGCAGGCCGGAGAAGGGCAGCTGCACTGAGAGAAAGTGGTCTTAGCTCTTTTCTTTTGTGGTCTTACTAATTGAGGGGAGGAAGGAATATTCAAAGCCAAGGGGTTGGCTTTTACTAAGAATTTGGGTAGTAATTCCTAGAATTGGGTTCCTTCCCATTTCATACTTTACATGGTTGTTTCGGAACTGTCATGGCAATTTCAAGGGCAGAGAAATTTTAAAACCACAATGCAAATGATATTGTAATTAGCCAGAGTTCAGGTAAGGTGGCAGAGATGGTCGACAAGCTGGTTGAAACCAGTTCTTGCCTGCAGTTATCAGCTTCTCCAGTTAGCTTCTGCCTAAAAGCTGTGTAACACCTGTGCTGCTTCAGGCCCCTGCATTGGTCTCAGCCCTGTTTCCCAATCTCCTGCTCTAACGCCCACCCTGTTTCATTCCAAGCATCCGCTCTCCAGGCCTCCCCAACCCCGTGTGAATGCACATGCACACACATGCTATTCCCACCTCTCCCACCTTCCCCTTCCCCGACCCCAAGGCTGGGCTAGATCCCCCGGGTCTCCTCGTACAGGGAGGAGGAGAGGTGTGCAATTTTACACGGGTGCGATGATTTTACACGGGGAATACCTGTCTCTCTGCTGGAACCTGAGGCCAGTACCTGGTCTGCTTCACAACCACTGTATCCCAGGGCCAGTGTGATGCCTGACACAAGCTGTGCTCAACACAGCCAGATGCTGGAGGGACTTGTGCCTTCCCCACCCTCCACCATCGGGCCGCATCTGTCCCACACAATGGACAAGGGCATCTTAGGGTGGGTCACTGGCAATTTTTTGGGAGGCTTGAAGGAGTCTAAGTCAGGTGGGAGACTCCTGGGCACCAGACCTGGAAGCCCCTTTCTTGTCCTGGGCATGGGGTGTCTGAGTCCACAGAACTGTGCAGTGTGGAGGAGCTTGGGGAGGTGGGCAGTGGTGCTCCTGAGCCCCTTGGTTCTGGAAAGATTTTCATGTGTGTGGTAACACCAGGCATTGTCACCAGAGGCAGGATCACAGCCCAAGTTCTAGTGGCTGCAACCTAGGTTCACCCAGGTTCAAGCCTTCAGGACTAGGAGTAGTACAGGTTCAGGGTGCTGCTGCCCGGGGGAACGTGAGCAGCAGGAGCATGGTGGGCATGGGACACCGGCCCAGCCAGGCCCAGCCAGGCCCAGCCCAGCCTGGCCTAGCAAGTTGCTTGGGGCCTCATAGCAGCAGCTTCAAGGGTGCTTCTTACCCAGCTGGTTGGGGTTATAGGGCTCACACGTGGCCATGCACACTTTGGTCATGGTCACTTTGCCTGAGAAGGGGGCAGGGTAGGGGTTGGGTGGGCACAGACCTGGGTTTGCAAGCTGGGGGTGGCCCATGAGCCTTAGGTGCATAAAAAGGGGGTGGTGGCCCTAGGGGTGGTGGCTCTGCTGCAGCTCAGGAGATGCACTCTGGGGCAACCCAAGGGGTTGCCTGCTGGGGCTCTTTTCTGGGTGCATGTCTGCCTGGGCTGGAGCTGGAAGCAGGTGTCCTTGCCGGAGTCTGCTGAGTGCCCCACTGTTCAGGCAGCCAGCCGCATCCCTGGGCCAGGAGCATGTGTAGCAGTGCAGAGCCAAGCCTGGGCACAGGCACGACCCTCTCCTGGGCCACCCCGCCCCCACAGCCTTAGTGGGGTGGGTGGATGGGAGTCCAGGATGTGGAGACTTGGGTAAAAACCTCGTACTTTCTGGCACTCTCAGGACTGTGGTGCATTTGCTTGGCCCACAGAGGGACTCCTTGGGGTACCTCCCAGGACGACCTCCACCTGGGGCTTCAGAACTCCTTCCTGTCTGGCTTGACTCCTGCAGCTGGGCCCACTGGTGTGGCTGAGGAAAGGGAGGAGGGGAGCCCCACTGTGTGGGCCCCACTCCACGGAGCGATCTGGAAGCAGGGAAGAGGGAAGCCAGGGAGAAATGGAGGGGAGGGGAAGGAGGGAGAAAGGGAAGTTGGAGAAGGAGAAGAGACCCCCCCCCGCCTCCCACCCACCCTCAGCCCTGCAGCAGCTAGAGGGTCTGAACATGTCACCCCTCAGGGAGCTGACTCACCCCTGCTCCTGCTGTCCTCCCTCTCTGCACCCCAAGCCTGGCCAGGGGAGGGGCAGAACTTACAGAATATGGGCCCAAGGCAGGTGATGAGCTGGCCATGGAGGCATCCCACTGTGGCTGTCCACCCCGCACTGTGCCAGGGTGGGCAGGGACCTCTACAGACACCAAGTGCTCGAGGATGGGGACGTTCTCAGGGAGGTGGACCAGTCACTGACCTGGGGCGATACCGCTGGAGGCCTGGTGTGGGGTAGTCGGACACACAGGGAAGGGTGGCTAGGAGCAGCTGTGTGAACTCAGGTCAGTCCCTTCACCTCTCTGAGCCTGCTTCTACCTGGGTGATAATCTCTAGCCTCACCACTAACTCACTGTGTGATTGTGGGCGGGTTGCCTTACCTCTCAGTGCCTCAGTTTCCTTCTCTGTGGGGGATGAATGAATGAGGCATGGAAAGCCCGTAGAATAGTGCCTGGAATGTGGTAAGGGCTACACCAGCATTTGCTATTATTGTCCCCTGTTGTTGTAGATGTAAAAGGTTCAGTCTAGTGGCTTAAATAGTAAATGCTTAGGAAATGGCATCTTAAAGACTGAGAAGGTCCACCCATTCAAGGGAGCACCACAGCCGTCAGGTACAAGGTGGAGGGTCTGTGTTTCTTCATATGGACAGTCAGCAAGTAAAAGAGCAGTTTACCCACCAGGTGCAGTGAGTGGCTCATGTCTGTAATCCCAGCACTTGGGAGGCCAAGGCAAGAGGATCACTTGAGGCCAGGAGTTTGAGACCAGCCTGGGCAACATATAAGATCCCGTCTTTACATAAAAAAATTAAACATTAACTTTGTATGGTGGCATACCTGTAGTCCCAGCTACTTGAATTGCTTGAGTTTAGAAGCTCAAGGTTGCAATGAGCTATGATCTCACCACTGCACTCTAGTGTGGGTGACGGAGTGAGACCCTGTCTCTTAAAGAAAAAAAAAAAAAAAAGCAGTTTACTGAAGTCCAGGCACACACATTGAAAGTATGTATCTGCATATATTTGCATAGGAAACAACACGAAGACTGCCACAATGTTGACAGATATTACCCTAGGGTTTGGGGATGTGGGCTTGGGACTTTTTCTCTCTTGCCTTTCTGTAATTTCTATGTGTGAGGCGATGTGAGAAGAGAAGGAGGTGCTGGTTCCAGTCCAGATCCTGCCTTGAGGCAGCTGAGGGCCCCCGAGTAGGTAGCGGACCCCTAGAGCCCTGGGAAGCCAGGGCTGGGGGCTGGGCTGCTCCACAGGTGGCCCTCCCTGGCGGGTCCCTGCCCTTGGAGCGGTGAGCCCCCTGGCAGCCCTGTGTCCCCCAACGTGCTATGTGGCCAGAGCAGGCTCATAGTGTAAGGGAGGGGCAGGGCTGGCTCTTGTCACAGGTCCTCAGCTCAGGGGCTCCCTGACCTTGGGGACAGCTCAGGAGGTCAGAGGCACCCCCACATTACACTTTGTCCCCCCCTCCCTCCCTCCCTTACCTGGCCCAAATCATTCAAATACAAGGAAGTCCCGGGACAAGATGTAGGGGCCCTTTGCCCACTCTGCCCCGGTGCACCTGTAGGTGCAGGACCCCGATGGGCTCCAGCGCTGGGACACGTTTCGCATCTCTGAACTTCAGCCCCAGGGAGAAGGACCCCCTCCCACTAGGTTCGGCCGATGTGTGGGCACCTGTGTGGGCTCGGTGTCTTGCTTGCTAGACAGGAAGCCATTCTCATCACCCGCAACATTTGCCTGTGGACTTCCAGGGCTCCGAGAGGCTTTCCTTGCCAAGCCAGTATTTTGGATCCTCTTTTCTTACTTTATTTTTCCTCCTAGCCCTCATTGCTCTCAGGCTACATATTTTGTGTTTATCCTGTTTATCTGACTCCACTATCCTGTAGGCTCTCGAATCTGGGCTGGCTCTAGGGTGTCTGGGAGGACTAGGGAGCACCCAGCCGCACCAGGTGACTGCTGTATTTGAAGTGCCTGCCACAGTACCTGGAACATAGCAGGTGCTCGATAACTGTGTGCTGAGCAGATGGGGCAGTGCAGGGTACCAGCATCCCACACCAGTGTTACTGACGATCACGGGGGCAGGTCAGCAAGCCAGGGCCGACAGCTTCAGGAGACATAGTGTGGCCAGAAGCACAGCCCTGAGCGCCCACCAGTCCTTGGGCTGCTGTTGGCCCAAGTTCCAGCCCCAGATCCTGCACCAGAGCCCTGATGGATACAAAGTTATGCCTGGGGCCCCCAGGTCTGCAGCACCCTCCCAGAAAACAAAGGCCCAGCCCTGGACCCTGGACCCTGGACCCTGGACCCAAGCCCCAGACCAAGGCAGGTCTGTGGTCTGTGTGCTGAACATGCCCTGGGCCCCAGTGGGGGTGGGCGTGGTGGAAGCTGGATCCTAGAGCTACCCCAAGGGAGCTGGGCAGGTAGGCTGGGCCGGAGGTCAGTGGGGCAACGGGAATCAGCACTTAGGGTCACTCAGATGCTGGCCTGGGGAAGGTGTTCCCTCCCTACATCACTGCCCTGGGCCACCCAGTGTTCCACAGGGAAGCTCCCACCTGAGGTCACACCCAGGGTGAGCTGCCAGCCTGCCTCTTCCTCAGTGTGGCCCTGCCCTCAGCTGTCCCCACCCTCAATCCAAGCTCCAGGGCATGGGTTCCAATCCTGATTCAGTATGCAATGTAGGCGACAGACCCCTTCCCTCTCTGAGCCTCTGTGTCCTTTTCTCTGAAAGAGCCCCTGTGGCCCCCAGTGCTCCTGGAGGCTTCACCCTGAGCACGTCTCCACCCAGAGCACAGGCCACCAACCCCCAGGCCTGGGACAGTAAGGCTGGCTGCTTTCAAAGAGGCTTTCCCAGGAATGAACAGAGCAGGGATGGGTGGTGTCCTCCCAGCGGGCCTGGGACTCCAGGTGTACAGGGATGCTGGCATGGGCACAGGACCTCCCCGGAAGGAGCCCCGAGAGGTGTGACAGGGCACCTTGAGAGGGGAAGGGACCTGGGGGTCAGGGTTGGGGAGGCCTCTTGCAGTGGGTCACTGGGGACCGTCTTGTAGTGCTTGTATGCTTTACTGTGGGAATGCAGTTCTTACAGCTAACAATTTCTGAAAACCAGAGGGGCTCAAATCAGGTCAAAGGCAGGGGTGGGGAGCTCAGTGGTAGCAGCTCTTCCCCCCGGGAACCCTCTTCTTCCCATGAATTTTCTGGGTCCATCCTCACAGTAGGGAGGGGTCATAGATGAGCACCTAAGGCTCAGAGAGGTTTGGCAACATACTTGAGGCTGCATAGCTAGTGCGAGAGCCCTGAGAGATGCTGTCTGGCCTTCTGCAAGAAGTCCTCCCTTCCAGGTGCCACGCATTTGCTCCTGCAAGGTGGGAGCTACAGCCCATAAAGTCAGGGTCACAGCCACAGACCTGGCTGTGGGGACATCCAGACACAGCCCTGGACCCCGCCCCCAGGGGCATGCAAGGACAGAGGCTCTCTCCAGCTTACCCAACAGGTGTTTATTAAGGGCCTACTGTGTGCTGGGGCTGCTGCTCAGGGACCCCCATGGAGATGGGGGGCTGGTCCCTCCTTCCAGCCCTCCAGGCCCCATCTCTTGAGACTCCTAGGACCTCGTACCACCCTCATAGTGCCCAGTTCTACTCAGCCCATTTCGCCTCAGCGTTGCTGGCCCCTCCTGGGTGCCTACCCCTGCTGGTGCAGGGACACCATGGACCAGACTTGGCTCAGCTCATGGAGGGAGTGGGTGGGCAGGGAAGGCTTCTCGGCGGAAGAGGTGCCTGAGCAGAGGGTTAAGGGTGGGGAATGTTGGGGGGTTGGAGAGGCCTTCTGCAGGCTGGTCCGTGTCACCAGAGCCCAGTCTGCCCGGTGGGTGGGCAGGAGTCCAGCAGGGCCAGAGGGGCAGATGGGCACAGCCACACCTGTGTTAGGACATGCCCTCAGGGACCGGGGCCACCCCAGCTCAGCCTGGGGTGTGTGAGGAGTGTCCCAGGGCCCCCGGGGCACCGTGCCCAAGGTGGGCTGTGGCAGGGTGCTCCTGGAGCCTACAGCTGGCCGGGGACCCAGAACAGCAGGCCGCCCAGCGAGGTGAGCAGCAGCAGGATGGTGACAGCCGGCTGCAGGGTGTGGGCCCCACTGGCGTTGCACAGGTTGGTGGAGCAGCACGTGACGTTCTTTTCGCCCACGTAGTAGTCCTGAGAGTCGTCCACACAGTGCGAGGTGCAGCCCTTGCTGAGGATGGTCAGGAGACCGGCAGCATCTGGCAAGGCATGAGGACCAGGTACTCACCGCCTGGCCTTGCCCCCGACCCCCCTGTCTCCTCAACTGGAGTCACCCTGGGCTGGCCTCCGAACTGCAAGCAGCATGAGGGCCGGGCTCATCCGTGTCCAGCTGCCAGGGCAGCTGGGCCTCCCACTGGGCACCAAAGTGTTCAGGGAGAGTGAGTGTGGGGGTGGGATGGGTGGGCGGGTGGCTGGGAAGCTGAGCACATATGCGTGGGCAGGTGGGCAGAAGGATGAAGAACTCAGGGGCAGGGACCTAAGCCCAGGTCTTTTGGTCCCCGTGGAGGGAAGGGATGGTGCAGGGACAGCGGGGCCACTCACGGATGCGCTCGGTCCAGCACTGGGTATCCGACTGACTGCAGTTCTTCACTTGCTGGCAGTCACTGTTGCTCACCTTGGCCTTACAGGAGTAGCACTGCAGAGCATGGCCTGTGGGGGGTGGGTGCTCAGGGGCTGTCACTGGCCGGGCTGGGGAGCCTGCAGCCTGCCAGCCTTATTTTCTCCTCTGGCACACAGGAGCTGAGAGTGAGGCCTCAGCCCCTTCCAGACTGTGGGAGTGGAGGGGACAGGGGCCAAGAGAGCTGGACACGCCCTCACGGGAGGGCAGTGATTCTCCAGGTACACCGGGAGCTGCTTCTCTGCACACTTCCTGGCTTGGTGCCTGATGCGCCACTCAGGGTTTCCAAGCTTTGCTAAAATGCCCACGCTGCTGTGAGGGAAGGGTGACCAGTCCCAGGGGCCCTGCTGGACACCGGGGAGGTGGGGCATGGACGAGACCCTTCCTTGACTTCTCCAGGCCACCAGCATAGAGGCCCACCCATTCTTGTCCCCCAAAGCCTGTCCAGACCCAGCCCAGCCTTGCCCCCTCAGGCCTCCTAGGTGCTGTGTGGGCCCCTGGGTCGGGTCCTGCCCTGCCAGCTTGTCCTGACCCTAAGTGTCCCTCCTTCAAAACAACAATAAAGCTGGGATCCAGGCCCCCTGTGAAAACAGGAACTCAGTGCCACTCTCCCTGCCCCATAGTCAGTACCCCACAAACTCTGCCCTTTTTAGTCCCCCGGTGGCCTTGGGGGGCCATTTTTATGATCCCCACTTTCCAGAAGAGGAAGCTGAGGCCCTGAGAGGTTTAGTGACTTACCCAAGGACCCTCGGCCAGGAGAGACTGTGCCAGAGCAGAGCAGCACAGGCCAGACCCTCCCGCGGGGCCCTTGGGTCCTGTCAGGATGCCCCAGCACCCCTCCTGCCCCCAAGTCTTCTCCCCTCCCTCCAGGGCGCTTCTTAGTGGGAAGCTTTTTGCGCCATGCCTCCTGGCTGTTGGTCAGCATCTCTGTTCCTCCCTCTGTCCAGCCATCTGTCCATCCTGCGCCTCCAGGAGTCCAACCCCAGGTGCCCTTCCACACCAGCCTCTCACAGGATGGCAGGGAACAGCTCGAGGTAGGAGCAAGTCCTGGCTGCCTTCCTGGTGGTGCCAACAGCTGCCCTTGAGGGCTGTGGGCTGGGGCAAGGGCCCTCGTCCAGCAACCTCCCTTCCTCCCTTCCTTCTGCCTGACCTCCTCCGCTCCCCCACATCCCCATCTGCCCGGTGGGTCCTCGCTGGCTCACCCCTGCCCCAGCCCTGCCCGGGGTCTGGACAAGGCCTCACCTGGCTGCAGGGCCAGGTCAGCGGCCAGCAAGGCAAGGAGGACGGCCTTCATGGTCACAGGTGGGCAGTGGTGGAACGGGTCTCAGGACGGCTTTATATGGTTTCAGGCACGGGCGGGGGCGTGCTGCCCATGGCCAACACCAGCAGGTTCCGTGGAGCCAGTGAGGGCCCGAGGGCTGGGCAGATTCCAATCCCCCGCAGGCCAGGCCGGCACCTCCCTTCCCTTTGTCCTTCTTTCTCCCTGGAGGGCAGATCCCGCCCAGGGCTGTTTCTTGGCCACCCCCAGGACAG
The DNA here is from genome assembly GCF_020740605.2 of Lemur catta. Classification (NCBI taxonomy): domain Eukaryota; kingdom Metazoa; phylum Chordata; class Mammalia; order Primates; family Lemuridae; genus Lemur; species Lemur catta. Next base: position 24,214,860 of record NC_059136.1, read on the forward strand.
AGCTGGAAAGTCCTCAGGCCCCAGACTAGCCTCCCCCACCTCAGAGCAGCCCACACAAGGGAGACACTTTCTCAGGCTCAGGCGCTCCCCGGCCTTCCAGCCAAGGATGAGGGCCTCATCCCCTTGCCAGTGCAGGAGCCGCACTGCCCTTCTGGGGCCTGTGGTCCTGGCATGACAGGCCTCCGTCAGAGTGCCACAGACAGATCAGCAGTGGCCACTGACAGGCAGCTAGGGCCATGTCCAGGGCAGGGGCTGCTCTGAGGGGCACCTTCCCTGGGAAGGGGGCCCAGCTGCACAGGCTCAAATTTATGGAGCATTTAGTGTGCACCAGGCCCTGAGCTAAGTGCTTTAACCTCAGGACCTTGTTTAATCCCCACAACATGGACTTTTAGCTGCAAGGGAGCGGGAGAAATGCAGCTTTTAGCTGCCTTTGCAATGGCAGGGGGTCGCAGGAGGCTGGGCCTGGGCTGGACGCTCTTCATCGGCCCCAGACCTGCTCTCCCCAGTGCTCTGCGTCCTCAGAGGCCGGCCTGGCTTCACTGGCAAGAGACTGAAAGGAAGGGACAGAGGTCAGGGTGGCTGTCCTGCCAGCACTACGAACACGGGGTAGTGGTGGCAGTGGCTGCGGCCCTCTAGAGGAGGCTCAGGTCCTGTTGCGCAGCCTTCTCCTGCCCCATGGCCTCTGGCCAGCCTTGGTAACTGTGCCTTCCCCGTGTCCCTCCACGCTCGGGGGCAGTGGATTCCTGCTGCCCTCAGCTTTGGGGGCAACTTGTGGTCCCTTTTGTCTCCCGAAACCTCACTCCCACCTTCATCCACTGTCCCTCTGCTAGCCTCTCCCTGGAGACCCCTTGGGCATGCCATTGTTTGGCTGCACACTGACGGACGGATGTGCTGGCTGTGACCACTGCCTGCCTTCTGAGTACATATCTGGAAGGGGACAGGCCCCACTGCCAGGATGAACCCCACCCCTGGTGCTCTCCCGTCTGTCCTTGTCACCCTCCTTGATTTTTCTCCCTGAAGAGGGCCCGGGGCATGTTGGGGCAGTGAGAGTGAGGGGAATCAACCCATCTCCCCGCACACCTGGACCCTCCAGGAAGGCCAAGGAGCAGGTGTTTCTGGCCACCTCATCCTGAGTCCTGGATCAAGATGACAAAACTGAGGTGAGTCAGGGATGACTTGAGACCCAGAGCTCCCTCGGATTCAGTAGCCCTGACAACCAGTTTATGGGCTCCCATGGGGGGCCTCAGGCCAGCCCCAGACCCTCCATGGTGTCCCCTCCCCGCTGCCAGCACCCACTGCGTTGGGCTCTTTTCCATGAACATTGTCTCTCCTTTGGCAGGCGAGGGGCCTGGGCCCGGAGAGGGGCAGGAACTTGCTCAAGGTCATGCAGTGCGAGTGTGGCCTCTTCTCCACTCTGCCCACCCAGAACTTTCTCTCTGAACACACCTCCAGCCCATAGTTCTGTAAGTTCGGGTGTCTCACATGGTAATTAAAATGAGTGTGATTTCACTGTTCCATGTGGCCGCCTGCCTGTCTGCCCCATCCCCGCTACACCCCCAGTCCCTGATCCTTGGGACTCTGGCTGCCCCTGCACAGGAGCCTTTCCTGTCTCTGTATTCAAGACACCGGGTACCCAGCACCAGCCTGGAACTTTCATTCCTCAAATATTTACAGGTGTGTAAATGTTTGTTGATCTGATTTGATATGAAGTGATTGCTCTAAGGTGGTGGTTCTCAAACATGAGCGATTTGGAAAGGCCTGGAGACATATTTCCTTGTCCTAGCTTGGGGGTGCTACTGGCCTCCAGTGTGTCCAGGCCAAGGCTCTGCTCAACACCCTGCAGTGCACAGGACACCCCCAGAGTCATTGGCCCCAACTGTCAGTTGTGCTGAGGGTTCAAGACTGGCCTGAGGATGGCCTGATGGCCACGGCTCAAATACTAGAGCCTTACCCCTGGCCGTGGGTTTAGTTCTCACCTTAGCCCCAAACTGACTCCTCACTATGGTCAGTCCGAACTTTGACCCTAGTCACCAAACAAGACCAGATTGTGGTCACACCCTGGTCACTGACTGAACCCTGATCCTGGTCACACTCTGACCCCTGTCCCCTGTCATTCATGCTTTGGGCATACACTGACTGCAGTGTCTGAACCTAAACTGAGCCTGGATCCCCTGGTGTCCTACCTTCTAGAAAGATCTGTCACAAAGGGGCATGACTCCCTGCAGTCCCCTCCATGCAGTGGACCAGGTCTGGGTGTGGTGTTACCTGACTCACCCTTGATCTCTTTCCTCTGCTCTGCTGCTCACCTCCTGGGCTCCAGATTTTCCTGTTCTCTCTTGGTCTCCCACCTGACTGCCATGGCCCAAACCAGTTGTGCTCTCTGGAGATCCTGCCCATTCACATAGTGCAGGAGTTGCCCTGATCCCTGCCAGGATACCAGCCGGGGCCAGAGCAGCCGGGCCAGGTCCAGGGTCTCCTGGGAGCAGACCCACCTTGTACAGAGTCTCACTGCCACCTCCTGGGGCTGCCGCACAGTCCCACGCTGGAGCACACGTCACTCCTGTGTGAATTTTATACTTCATGCAGGCTTAATTTTTTAAAATAAAGATAGCATATTAATTTCAAAACCACAACTGATTTTTGTTTACACCACTGTGGGTCCTTTCCTTTGGAAAAACGCACTCATAGATCAGGAGGGTGACTCTGTTGTGGTCAGATCATGGACCACAAGAGTTGGGGGCACTCTCAGTGCTAGGCCCCCATTTGAGGTTCTGGAAATTAAGGGCATGACTTGCAAGCTGTGTGTGTGTGAGCTATGTGTGAGGGTGTGTTTGTATGTGCAAACTATGTGAGCATGAATGTGTGTACGTGTGGTGCCATATGTGAGAGAACCTGTGTGTGTGAGTGTGTGTTGGGGGCACTAAGGCCCTCGAGGACCCTCCAGGCACCGGGCTGGGCAGGTGGGGCCCCTCAGCACCTGCTCCCCCAGCCCTCCCTAGCTAAGCACCTGCAGCCCTGCCCCCATCCTGGGATCCAGCCTGCCTTAACTCCCCAAGGGGCCTGCATCCCCAGAGAAAGGGCCTCTTCCTGGTTCTCACAAAGGTGCCATCGGGGGCCCTGTCGCACACCTGCTCCCCTCCAGTCTCGGCACCAAGGTGGCAATGAGCACTGTCCCTGCCCCTGCCCTCTGCCTCCAGTGGCTCTCAGAACTGTCCCTGTCCCTCTACCCCTTCTGCCTGTGCCCACTCCTGCCTCTTGGCATGAGCAGGGAAGACCCCAGACCCACCCAGGACAGCTCCCTTCTCTGCCAGCTGGGCATGGGTTTCATAAGCACCCTTTACCAGGGAGCCAGAGGCCCCCCCAACCCTGTCACCTTGAGACCCATCGGAGCGAGGGCTAGAGGGTGGCTTCCCCCTACCTGAGGCCTCCAGAACCCGAGTGAGGGGCACTGCCAGGGGTCAGGCCTGCCTCAGGGCTGCAGGCTCAGGGCTGCAGGAAGAGGGGACAGCATGAACAGGGCATAGCCCGTGAGCTTGTGAGAGGACCACAAGAGGTTGGCTCAGGCATGTCCATGTGGCCCAGTGAGGACTGGGCTTTATTCAGGGACAGGGAGTGAGGTCCCCAAACTGACCCTCTCGAAGGCCCCTCCAGCTGTGAGTGGGGATGGTGAGGCCAGTTGGGAAGGAGGCTGTTGCTGTGGTCCAGGCAGGGTCTGGGGGGGCTCAACCCTCTGAATTGGGGGATGGCTAGGGGTGGCAAGCCCTCAGTGCCAGGCCCCAGGAGACACCAGTGTATCTTATTCCTTCTTTTCCCCCTTTTCTGAGCCCTCCCTACTACCAGAGTGGACTTGGTCCTTGAGATGATGCCTGAGGGTCCCAGTGGTAGGAGTACTTACAGAACCCCCATGCATCTTGGGGGTCGGGCTCCAGTTCTGTGCCAAGCCCCAACCCCGCCAGCACGGTCCAGGTCCTGGGAGGTGCATAAAATCCCATGTCCACAAGGCGGCAGCAGAGTGTCACATGCAGGGATGCAGCCAGCCCACTGGCCACCTTCCGGGGACTTCACTGTCCCAGGAGACCCTACCAAGGGAGCACCAGTCCAGTGGCCCCACCATGTGCCTGGTATGCTTTGTGACTCAGTTTCCTCCTCCTTCAAGAACTCATCTGACCTTGCATTCCCAAATTCCTGCTCCACAGAATCACATGCAATAAAATGCTTGCTGTTTCAAGCCACTAAGTTTTGGGTGGTTCGGTAGACAGCAGTTGACAGCTGATAGGGGGCTAAGGTCAGAAACCAAGAGAGCAGGGAGGCAGCAACAGCAAGATCATGGAGGTATGGGTCGAGGGAGGGCAGGCGGAGGGAGGGCAGGTGGAGGGAGGGGGAGAGGTTGGATGTTGGGTGGATTTCGAGGTAGAGGATGTGGGTATTAGGGACCGAGAGAGTCAAGGGTGACTGATTTTCCTGGCCTGAGTGAATGGATGGTGAGTTGCCATTTACTACAATGGAGGGGCGGCAGATTCCAGGGTGGGAGCAAGGCTGGGCAGGAGCTCGAGTGTGCAGGTCTGGAAAGGCCATGTCTGAGGTGCTGTTAGAAATTGTGCAGAGATGTTGGGTCCCAGACAGGAGTCTGGACTTCTGGGGAGAGGTCCTGGCAGAAGACATGAATTTGGGAGTTGCCAGCCTTTGATGGTATGTAAAGGCATGATGCTGGAGGACCTCCCATGGAGTGGGTCCAGATAGAGAAGAGAGCTGCAGTGACCCTGGAATCAGCAAGGGAGGGAGGAGAACCAGGGGCGAGGGGTCCCAGGCACCGAGGGAAGACTGTGAAGTAAGCAGGTGTGGACTACCAAAATCTGTATTAGTTTCCTGTTGCTGTTGTAACAAGTTACCATAAATTTGGTGGCCTAAAACAATACATACTTATAATCTTACCATTCTGGAGGTCAGAAGTCTACAATTAGTCTAAAGGGGCTCAAATCCATGTGTCCACAGGGCTGGTTCCTTCTGGTGGCTTCAAGAGATAACCTGTTTCTTTGCCTTTTCAACTTCTAGAGCCACCTGTACTCCGTGATTTGTGGCCCTTCCTCCAGCTCTCCAACCTCTGTCACGTTTCCTTTGCTCTCTGCCATCACCGTGGCATTGTCTTCTCTCACTTGGCCTCATAAGGACACTGTGAGTGCAGTCCATCGTCCGTACCCATGGGCTCTGCATCTGTGATTGGAAATATTAAAAAAAACCGCATCTGTACTGCATCTGTACATTTTTCCCTTATCATCATTCCTGAAACAGTACGGTATAACAACTATTTTATGCAGCATTTACAGGTATTAGGTGTTATAGGTCATACAGAGATGACTTAAAGCATACGGGAGGATGTGTTGGTTTATATGCAAATACTACACCATGTTATAACTGGGACTCGCGGACTCTCAGATTTGGATGCCCTCGGAAGGCCCTGGAACCAAGGGAGACTGTACGTTGGGTCCACCTGGATAAACAGAATCATCTCCGTATTTCACGAACCTTAACTTAACTCCCACCTGCAAAGTCCCTTTTCCCAAGTAACATACTCACCGGCTCTGCGGATCAGGCTGGGGACATCCTCGAGGCCATGATTCAGCGGGCACAGTCCTACCGCGGCTCCCAAACACTCGCGCACGTCCCGTGCACCATACATCCATCACCTGGGGTCCAGAACAGTCTCAACTCACTGCAGCTCAAGCCCAGATCGCACCGAGGGCTCCCAGCTCAAAAGTTTCAGATCTCATCCGGTAAACCACCTAAGTGAGGTATAGATAGGCTCTAGCTACGTGAGCGGCCGAGCGGGACGAAAACGGACCTTGGCCAGCGGCTTCCGCCGCGGGAAGAGGGGGGATCACTGCCCTCCCCCACCAGACACTTGTCCCTTCAGTCAAAGGCTGTCCCGGGCTGGGGCTACTAAACCCAAAGTCGCCCTCCGCGCTGACCCTTCCCGAGGCCACAAGAAGACCCCCAACGCCTCCTGCACGGGGTTTTCACTCGTAAAATGTGAGACTCCAGTGGCCCTGCGCCCATCCTACAGATGGAGAAAGTCGAGTCCGGAACGTCCGCGGGCGAGGCTACACACAACCCGCCCCCACCCTACTCCCCCTCCCGCGTTCCCTCCGCTTCCAGCCGGCTTCCGGGAAAGCCGGCTCCGGCACCCAAACGCCACCGAGATGCCGAGTCCTCCAGCCTGCCTAGAGCGTCCCGGAAGCGGCTGGGGGAGGCGGCGAGGCGCGGACCAGAGCGGCAGGCACATCCGGCCGGCGGCGGTGGCGGCGGCTCGGGGTCCGTAGGGTGAGTGGGGACCGGGCCGGAGGAGCGGGAAGGCTGGGCCGGGCGGGCGTGGGCGACCGCTCTCCGGCCCCTGCTGGACGCGGGTGGGGGCCGCGGGCGGGGCGGACCGCGGGCAGCAGCGCCCTCTCCCGGGGAGCCCCTCCTAGCTCCAAGGCCCGAGCCCCGGGGCCGCCCGCCCTACCGAGGACCCGGGCGGGTCCGGCCCCACGACCCTCCTTGAAGCTCCCCCACCGCCGTGCCTGGCCTTGACGCCCCAGCCCAGACCCCTCTCTGGCTTCCACTTTCAGGGAGGATTAGTCACGAGGTACCTTTAACCCCAGAAGAAACCAGACGGAGACTTTGTGCTTCTTTTTTGGTCCGTTTTTGTTCTTGCCCCCAAATGAGTTTCTACCCTTAAACACTGTCCTTGGGATACAAAATTTTAAAACAAAGGCTGTCCACAGTAACTCTGAGAGTTCTGCGTGATTTAGGATGTCCTTCGCTGAGAAAGGCACCCGCGTTTGTAACGCCTATTGCCCCCTCCGTAAACACTCCTTGGCTTCCGGGCGCTCTCCCTGCAGAATGCACACCCCTGGTATTGCTGTCCAAGAAAAAAGAGCCCCATCCTTCTCCCCGCGAAGACTCTCCAATCCACCTCTTCCCCACTCTCCAGAATCCTTGAGTATTTCTGGTACACCGCTATCACCAGGCCAGTGAAAAGGTGCTTTCTTATAGCCTTCCCCTCAGTTTCTCAGGGCCTTTTCTAAGGCATTGTGATCCCCTCACACAGGAATGGGTATGAATGTGGAAAGTGCCTCCCTCTTCTGCCCCAGCTCTGTCCCCTTAGCCCTCCCCATTTTTTGTCTGAGCCTTGGGGACAGGAGGATAATTTGTTTCATTCCACGTTCAGGTGGCCCCAGAGTATCAATGCTTCCTTTAATGGCGCAAGGCTAGAAACCCCCTTAATTTCTCCATACCATGTACCCGTTTGCTTAAGAAATTGTTTCAGAAAGAATATCTGGATTTCATTCTTAAAGGAAGTTTTTGGTCTTGCAAACAGGATAACAATGTGTTCAGTCATCTTTTGTAGCCCTGCCACACCTCCATGTCACACATCAGGAAATGTCCATAGTAAACCCATTTCTGGTGCTGAGCTGCCTCCAGCAAGCTTCTCCAGGCATCCCAGTCCTGAGTCAGTTTCTCACAAGTTACTGTGGGATTCCATATTTCCCTGGGTCTTTTTATGGTGGTTTCATATTAAAAATCTCCTTGAGGGTGGATTATGGCCTGACTTCCCACCTGTTGCCTGAGTGAGATACACACATCACACTGTGTATGTGCTGTGCCAAGCAGCACACATACCACACAGTCACCCCAGTAAATAGAATGTAAGATCTTAAGGGAACAGCACCTGCATCTTGCAGGCCAGGATACTGACTCAGAAAGGGGTAAGGACTCTCCCATAGCAAGCTGGTGACAAGCCTACAATTTGACTTTGGAGCTCTTGCTATTTTTGAATAAACTTCTCATTTCTCTTGAGTTGTGGTCTCAAAGGGCTATGTTTTTATGTTCCACATGTAAGTAGTCCTCTGGCCTCATTGACTGCATGAAGTTGGAAGAAACAGCCTAGAGAAGGATTCAGGAGGGAGGAGCCGTGGATGGGAGTTCTAGTGGTCCATCCATGAGTGTGGTGTGCCTTTTCATCATGGACTGTGGCTGAAGGCAGGAAGCTTGCTGGTGCCCCTGCCTGGTGGTCTGTAGTCCCTCCAGATGAGAATGGGGTGGAGAGGGCATGAGGCCAAGTCATGAGGGACATGAGTGGAGAGCACAGGACTATCCTTAGCAAACACACTGCACTGAACAGACCCACAGGGCAACTCAGTGTTGGTGCCAATGTCTCTTTGGTCCTCACAGGCTAGAGGACATCAGTGTCTTATCAGGTGACACATGTGATCCCCACAGGCTGCCCTGGGCTAGTGAGGATGCTGTTCTGCACAGTGGTGCAGGGAGGGCTATCGGGTGTTTAGAGAAATTGTAAAAGGATAGGATTATCCAGCTCAAAGGACCATAATGACCCAGATCTTCTTTATATGGATAAAGAATGGGCAGATAATTAAAAACTCCAACAGAAAGATGCATTTGATTAGAGCCATGGAGTTTATATAAGTCACTTTTCTTTGTATTATCTTACTAACTTGGATCAAAGGTGTGTATGTAAACTTAAAAACAAAGTTTATTACTTACAGGGTACAAAAATGATTCAGGAAAAAGTCCCTGCTCCTGGTGGGCCATAAGATAGTTCTGGTATTTTGCTTCTGGCATGAATTAGTAATTTATTCATAGAGCATCTTAAATTACCAAATACTTTGGAAGCCCCTGCTCTGGCCTAGCTCTCTCCTGTGTCTTCTCTGTGCGCATGAGAGTGTGCACATGCAAATGAGTGGGGGTGTGTGTGTCCAGCAGGGTCTGTGGTCCTGCTTTGTTGTGGAGCCCAGGTGGACCACACTGACAGGATGGCACTGGGTGACAGGTAGGGACTGGAATTTCAAAGACCAGCTGGCTCTGAGCTTGAGGAGTCCAGTGTGTGAGACACCCTGAAATAGTCATATGCTGTCCATTTACTGTGGTTCCCCTTAGACACATGTTGTTATGGAGGTCAGGTGGTTGGTTGTTGGAAACTTTGGCGGCACTTCCCCGCTCTTGGAGGAGTTTGAGGCCACTATTCTAGAGAAAGTTCCAAGGCCTAGTTTTCTAGAGGCAGTTTGGGGCTTTTTGGTGAGAGAATTTTAGGCACCCTGCTCCAGTGGGGTTTGATGGGCATGTTTCAGAAGAGGTTCATGAAATCCTTAGCCCTGAATGGTTTTGTGGAATTCCTGCTCCCTGCATCTTTCTGTCCCCTGCCTCTGCTGTTCTAGAAGGAGCAGTTGCTGCAAGAAAGTCAGTTTGGGCAAGTGGGAGGATTGCTCTTGGGTCAGCCCAGCATCTCTGACTTCCTGGCTTCATCTCATGGCCTCTCCCTTGGCATTTTCCCCCAGAAAGGCCAGACTGCTCTCATGAGAGCCACTTTTAGTTTCCAGCCTTGGTGAATTACTCCTTGGTAGTAGCTGGGAAGAGCCAGTGTGACAGCACATCTGTGGGCTGGGCTGGGGTGCACATCTACTGGGGACAGCCTCTTCCCCACGGCTCCTGCATTGGTGTGTCCAGAGTAATGCAGGTGCACTCAGGGAGGCCCCGGGTGCTCTCTGTCATGTTTTTCTTTTTTTTCCCCTCTGCTTTCCAGTTCCTGAAGTACTGTGCCTGTGAGGTGCCGTCGTGGACCCTGGAGAGAGGCACAGGCACCCACAGCCCATTGCAGTAAATCCTCGATTAACCTGAAACCTGCCCAGTGTCTGGGGAGCTGCTGCCACGGTACCCACAGAGAAGGCTGAAGTTCCAGCCGTATGGAGCAGTCCAGGGCAGGCTGACATTGGTCACCTCCCCCACAGAGAGGACCAGCAGCGGACTACATTGCTAGGAGCCAAGGCCTGAGTGTGCTGAAGCCTGGAACACTCTGGAAAGCTGAGGCTGGTGTTGCTGCAGGTGGAGGGAGGAGCCCGGGAGAGACTGGGGCTCATGCCCAGGATCAGCAGAGCAGGGCAGGCAGAGTGGAGAGGGAGAGACTGAGGCACGGGAGGGGAGCAGGAGGAGAGGGAAGGGGCCTGTGAACCCCAGGACCAGCCGCCCCTCCCCATGGCCTCCAAGCAGGCTGCCGGGAAGAGCAGAGGGGAGAAGCGGAAGAGGGTAGTGCTGACCCTGAAGGAGAAGATCGACATCTGCACACGCCTGGAAAGGGGGGAGAGCCGGAAGGCGCTGATGCAGGAGTATAACGTGGGCATGTCCACCCTGTACGACATCAAGGCCCATAAGGCTCAGCTGCTCAGGTTCTTTGCCAACTCGGACTCTAACAAGGCACTGGAGCAGCGGCGCACCCTGCACACGCCCAAGCTCGAGCACCTGGACCGCGTGCTTTACGAGTGGTTCCTGGGGAAGCGCTCCGAGGGTGTCCCTGTGTCAGGCCCCATGCTCATCGAAAAGGCCAAGGACTTCTATGAGCAGATGCAGCTCACGGAGCCCTGTGTGTTCTCCGGAGGGTGGCTTTGGCGTTTCAAGGCCAGACACGGCATTAAAAAGTTAGATGCGTCCAGCGAGAAGCAGGTGGTTGACCACCAAGCGGCCGAGCAGTTCTGTGGGTTTTTCAGGAGCTTAACTGCTGAGCATGGTCTGTCGCCTGAGCAGGTTTACAGTGCTGATGAGACTGGCCTGTTCTGGCGGTGCCTGCCAAACCCCACCCCAGAAGGTGGGGCCATGCCTGGCCTCAAACACAGCAAGGACAGGCTGACCATCCTGATGTGTGCCAATGCCACGGGCTCCCACAGAATCAAGCCCTTGGCCATCGGGAAGTGTAGTGGCCCCAGGGCTTTCAAAGGCATCCAGCACCTGCCTGTTGCCTATAAAGCCCAAGGGAATGCCTGGGTGGACAAGGAGATTTTTTCTGATTGGTTCCATCATATCTTTGTTCCCTCAGTGAGAGAGCACTTCAGAACCATAGGTTTGCCCGAAGACAGCAAGGCCATTCTCTTGCTGGACAACTCCCGGGCTCACCCGCAGGAGTCTGAGTTGGTTTCCAATAACATTTTCACCATCTTCCTGCCTCCCAGCGTTGCGTCATTAATTCAACCCATGGAGCAGGGCATTCGAAGGGACTTCATGAGGAATTTCATCAACCCTCCCGTCACCCTACAGGGCTTCCACAGCCGCTACAGCATGAATGATGCCATATTCAATGTGGCCTGTGCCTGGAACGCGGTGCCCACCCAAGTCTTCAGACGGGCCTGGAGGAAGCTGTGGCCTGCGGTCACATTTGCTGAAGGCTCTTCAGAAGAGGAAGGGGAGGAGGAGGAGGAGGAAGAGACAGACCACTTCAGAGCTAAGCCGCACAATAAGACTTTTGCTCACATCCTGAAGCTCGTGAAAGAGGGTCCCTGTTGCCCAGGCAACAGACTTCATAAAAGTGAGGCCAAAGAGTGGGGTGCAGTGGAAGGGGAGGTGGAAGAGGTACGGTCCCCCGTTGCCATGTCGCCAGCAGGGGCGGTTTGGAATCCAGAAAAGGCAACAAAAGCCGGCCAAGACAGTGCAGGAGACTCTCGTGAGAGTGAGGAGGCAGCCTGGGAGCAGGCGGCCATGTCCTTTGACGCGGTCATCCGCTTTGCAGAGGGCCAGCCTTGCTTCTCCACACGGGAGGTGGGGCAGCTGCACACACTGCGGTCAGTGTTCAGGAGGCAACGGCAGATGCGGAGGAGGCGCGTGGCTCTCAGGGCTGTGGTCAAAATTGAAGCCCTCCAAGAGTGCCCTAGTGGTCGCGTGGCCTCAGCTTGTTCTCCTTTGCCCTGCTCGTCCACAGCAGATGACTGATGGCTGTCATCGGCGCTTGCCTCTGGCCGCCAGTGCCTGTGGCTCTGTGCTCCCCAGCGGTGTGGTCATTTGGCCCAGACTGTCTGCCTGAGATGGGAGAGCACTCTGGGACAGAGAGTCATGGGTGCCCACAAGTACGGAGTCTCAGTTACCAGAATGGCCTGTTCCTTGCATGTCCCTGGTAATCAAGGTTTGACTTTATCACCTCTCCCATCATCTGAATGTGAGGAAATATTCTGGAAGGGTCCAGCCTAGCCTAAAACAGACCAGAGCCTTACCCTAGCTGGACCTGGGGCCAGGCTGGGCTGATTCTGGTCTTGGGTTGGCTGGCTGAGCCTTGCTGTGTCGCAGGGCAGAGATATCTGTCTGTTCAAGTGGAGAAAAGCTGCCCTCCAGGCCGACAGGTGGCAGTACCTGCCACCACCAGATAGGCTGCCATACATCCCAAGTTCCGGGGTCCACCTTTCCTGCCCCTCGGAAGGCCCAGTCTGCGGGGCTGGCAGCCATCCCTGTGTTGGCTGGACCCCCAGCATGGTGCCTGAGGACACATAGTCCAGGGCTGGGACTCAGGTCGAGGCTGTGTGTCCGCAAGCCTCACTCGCAGCTGTATAGGCAGCATGTCATTCCCTGTGTCTCCACTTCAGTCATAGCCTCACTCAGCAGCGTGACTCTGGGATGTTCCCTTGTTGCCAGCAGATCTTATCCCTTGGGCTCTGACTGCAAGGTGTGGGTGGCCGCCATGTTGAGTTGACTTGGCGGAGTTCCTTTCCTTAAAGAAAGTAGGAATGTCTGGCCAGGACCTGCTCAGTGCCCAGATAGAGGAGCACGGGGCACTGTGTGGTGTTTTTAGCGCTTTGGCTCAGAGTCCAATGTACAATGTTCCCCAGAGTTTCTCACTTACAGCCTTTACATGAATAAATCTTGATTGGGCATTCAGAAACTAGTCTTAGGTTTGCACATAAGTCACTGAAGACAGTAAAACAGGCTACTTAGATTTCCAGCAATATTTGTGCTTTTATTCTCAGCTGTGACCACATCAGTAATAACATTTTGGAAGGGTTGTCTGGACTGGGTGGTTTCATAGAGGCTGGTGGTAGGAGGACGTCATTATCCGCTCCATGTCTCTAGTGGATTTGTAGCTTCTCCATTTCCACAGCACCACTTGCTGCCTGAAGCTGCGATTCCAGAAGGCCTTTGTCCACAGTGATTAGCCTCTTCTTTGAATGTACATCAAATAGGTTTATTTTCCTACATTCTTTTCACTGCTTTGTCCTTCAATTTCATTCCCTTCTTGAATTCACATCATGGCAGCTGAATTGGCACAGTTTTCGTTCTAGCTATTTCTTCCACCAAGAGACCCTTGTTCCTGAGGGAAAGCAGTTTCTCCTATTTTTACATTTCTCTAAACACAGAGGTGGCAGTCATTGCTGACAGCCCTATGCCGTGGAAGTGTGTTTCTTGCTTTAAATGCATGTATGAAGATTGTACATGATTGGTTTTTACAGGTTTCATTGCTGATTCTTTGGGCCCTGTTACCGTGTGCTGTGTTGCTCACATTGCTCCCGTCACATGTCTGGGGTGGGTAGCATTTTGACATTGTGTACTTTGTCCCATTTTCTCGGCTCCTGTGCATCCCTCATGGCTGAGCCTGACAACTGAGACTGTGAAATTGCAGCTGCTTGAGGTGTCACAGGTTAGATGCCAGCGGCCCAGGGCTTCCACAGCAGCAGGATGTGCTGGGTGGGTGGAGCTGGGGTAGGGAGCAGGGTGGGGCAAGCATAGTTCCTGGCTGGCTCTCCTGGGTTCCCCAGGGATGGTCGGCCCATAAGACTGTAACTCCTCAGGACCAGGACTCTTACCCCTCATTGCCATGACCTGCTCCTGTCCTGGCCGTGTTGGGGCCGATCAGTCACCTACGTGGCTGGGGTGATGTCTGTCCTCAGGGTGCTCCTCCTTCCAAAGCCAGCTGCAGCGAAGCCTGCTGGAGTCTGACCCTGAGCACAGCCTTCTGTGGCTGGGATCCCTGGTATGTCTCTGCGGAGGGTTCTCATGATGAGCAGTACTCAGGCCCTGCTCTTCCTGCAGCTCCGTGCTCTCCCGGGCTTGTGAGGTCTCCCTCAGTGTGAGGTTCAGGGGCTGTGTGCTCTGCGGGGCCTAGAGCTTGTTTGTCTCTGAGTTGCTGGGCCCAGCTACCAGGCGAGTGCCTCCTGCCTCCTGGGCTCTTGCAGAGACAGGCTGTGTCCTCTGGACATGCTTTGTTCTTTTCTTCCCAACCAGTATCTCAGAAGCTTAAGTGGTCAAATGTTTTAGTTTCAGAATCTTTTTTTCCTAAACCATGTCAGGTGGACCCCACTGTGCCATGTGCTGGGGTGGAGGTGCACAGGACCACGTCTCTTCACTTTGCTTCCAGTGGCTGCTGAGGCCCCTCAGGAAGCCCTGGGCTCTCCAGAGCACAGTGTGAGAATCGTGTCTAGTCCCACCTAAATGCCTTCTCCCTTCTCACAGTGGCCCCAAAGGCACTAGCCTCAGGTCCTCACTGTCTGGTGGGGATTGGTAGATACTGCGCACTCTCATTTGGTACCTTAGTGGCTTTTCCTGTCCCACCAGGAAAGCCATTTTCAACCAGTGTGCTCACCTCAAGTGATGCCTCTGAGTACTCAGGACCAAGGGTGTGCACCTGTATTCCTATCCTAGTGGCAGGACCCTTGGCCACCATACATCCCAGGGTGTTGGTACCCCCACACCCCACCTTCCTTACAAGCAAGTGTCACCAGTGCACTTGTCAGGCACCCCCAGTTGTCACCATTTAGGACTCTGTGGGTCATTTCCTGGGAATTCCATTTGCCAACCTTGATCTTCCTGTCTCTTGATGTTCAGGATGAGTTAGAGGACCCACAGCGTCCTTAGCAGTGCCAGAACAGGACTCGGTCTCTCTGCTCTTCCTAATAGGTATGAGGAGTCTGACGTCCCCAGTGCTGGACACCTTGTAGGTGTCAGTCACTACCTGTTGAATGAATGAGTTGGGCATCATATCCTGGGTGATGCCTGCAGCACTGGAATCTAGGGAAAGGAGACAGAGCATCTGGTGGGAAAGTTGGAACGTCCTGCAGTTGCAGCTTCCCTGACTTGGGAAAGGCAGCCTCTGCCCTGGGCAGCTCCCCATCCCTAGGGGTGGGCAAGCAGAGGCTGTATTCACAGGGCAGTGTAGATGGAATTCAGGTGTCCGTTTGGAGGTGGGATAAGTAGGTGGTCTTTAAGCCCCTTCTATGTTGGAGTCAGTGCCCAGAGCACCTGCTTCCCAGTGGTAGGGTGTGTACTGCTTGTGCCAGCCTGGCTGGCTGTGGGTGCCCCAGGGACTGTCCTGGAAGTTGTCTGTCTCAAGCACATGAAGGTGTAGAACCGACCCTGCCGCTCACCAGTAGTTCCTGTTGGGGGCAGGGGCAGACAACTTGTGCCCTGGACCCACATGTGTGTTATCTTTACATAAGCCTCATTCACAATTAGCCACTGCAGAGCAGATGGGAAGAAGGCAGCTCTGGTCTCCCCTGAGGCCAGCAGGCCGCAGCACTTGTCCGGTGGACTGAGGGAGGGTGGGCGTGTGGATAGACTCACCAGTGGATGAGGTGATGGAAGAAAAAAGGGTGGAAGGAAGTTGTAGCCCCTTCTCATGATCTCTTCCACTCAGTCTTCCAAGGCTAGGAGGCCAGAGTCCCCTGGGAGGCAGCTCAGGGCCACAGCGGCCAGATGAGTTTCTGGGCGGCAGGATTTGAGGCAGGGGTGTGCGAAAGGCGCAGACTGCTTCCATTCCTGGGAGGCTGTGGCATGGGGCAGCAAAATTTGGGACAAACTGAGACCCACCCACACTGCACCTGAGAGGTCCTACCTTAGCCCCTTTGCAGGGAGGAAGCTTCCACAGGCACCCCTGTTGGGGTTTTCCTGGGACATAAATGTGCTTATGTGGGGCTTAGGGTGTGGAAGTTACAGTGTGGACTGGTGCGGAGTGGCAATCATAAGGGCAGCCAGGAGGGGTGGGTGGTGGGCTGGGAGGCAGGGCCTGGGTGGGGCTCCTGAGCTGTCCTTTGCTTACGCAGCTCCACCCGAGCTCCAGGACTCTCCTTCACAGGAGCTGGGTTCTCAGGTGCTGCCTTGGGCTCAGTTGTCTGCTGGGAGGGTAGGGAGAGGGCCACTGTGAAACCTTGCTCATCTCCCCCCTGCTCAGCTCTTGCAAACCCAGGCTTGGCCATCCCCAGGGCTAGGGCCTGTCCCACGTGCCTGCTCCCTTGCCTGTGTGTACCATGTGTGGACTTGGCTCTGTGCCTCCTCTTTCACACGTTGACCCTCAGGCCTTGTTCCTCTTTTCCTTGCAGGGCAGAAACAATGATATGACATGAGGTGGGCTCACTGCTAGAGGTGAGACTGGGGCCCAGGGAGGGGCAGGTATGTGTGGGCAGAGCCAGGCCTGAGGCTTCCCATTCGTGTCTGTCAGGGTGCCTGCTCCAAGTGACCAGCCCTGTGTTCTCCACTATCCGTTCTTCTGCCCTCACTCACTGTTAGACCTGGAGCAGTGCCCTCAACAGTAAAACAGAAGAGTGGAAACCCCCCTTCACCTGCCTTTTTGGGTCTCACTGTTATGTGAGGCCACAAGGCCTCATTTTAGTTCCACAGGTGGTCCCGAACCTCTGAAGTGGCACAACCCCTGCTGGGCCCTGGTCTCGAAGGCAGTATGATTGCCTGCCTTCTGAAGCCCCAGGACCCAGGGCAGGTTCCAGGAGGCCTGCTGGCCATGGCTAGGCTATCCTTTGGAGAGCCTGTCAGCACAGCCTTCACACACACACTGGCCAGGAAGGGGGCCATGACGTCCTCCAAGGCCTTTGATGTCTGTGGGCCATCCAGTGCCAAACAGGTCAGGGTTGTTGGGCCTGGTTAACAGCGAGGGAAACTGAGGTCCAAAGCATGGAGGGCTTTGTCTAGTAGGTCTGGGCATAGTCTACTTAGGGGTCAGGAATCCTGCCCTGGTCCCAGTCCACCCCAAGCCAAGGTATGTTCCCGGGCTTGCTTACCCTCTTGGGGTCTTGGTTTCCCTATTACAGATGCATGTGGAAGGAAGGACTGTAGTCTGGGGTGGCTGTGAGGCTCAGCGGCAGGAGCTGCCAGGCTGAGCCAGGACCTTGCACCTGGGCCAGCCTCTTCTAGACCATTGCAGCCCAATGGCCCATGAGTCCTGGAGAGAGGTTATATGCTGGGAGTCCTGTCCCTCCATTCTCCCTGTGTCTCACCCCTACAATGTGGGCACATATGGGTGTGCTGCCCACAAGCAGCAGAATTCTGTTGTTTTATGAGACTGTAGACTTCAAGGGTGTGGCAGTGACCTCACCAGAGGAGTTGGCAACTCCTGGGCCCTTCTCAGAGGTCCTACAGAGATGTGGTATTGGAGAATGTCTGCCATATGGCACCACATATTGGGGCCCCTCTGTCCCCACCAGAGCCCTCAAGGATGGGGATGTTAGCAAGTCCATGTCCTCCATCCCCATGACAGTGGTGTTATGGATTGCATTTTGTGTCCTAAAATTCGTATGTTGAAACCTTGACCCCCAACAGGATGGTATTAGGAGGTAGGGCCTTTGGGCAGTGATTTAGTTTAGGTGAGGTCCTGAGGATGGGACCCCCATGATAATAGTGAGTCCTTATAGGAAGAGGAGACTAGAGTGAGCTTGTTCTGCCATGTCAACATATGACCAGAAGACAGCTGTATGCAGACCAGGAAGAGAGCCCTCAGCGACTCCGGGTCTGCCAATGCTTTTAGTGTTGGACTTGCAGCCTCCAGAGTTGTGAGAAATTAATTTCTATTGTTTAAGCCACCCAGTTTGTGATATTTTGTTATAACAGCCCAAACTGACTGAGATAGTAAGGAGAGAACGGAGGTTCCAGCCTGCTCCAGGTTCAGGCAGCCCTTCCACCTCCTCCCTCCCACCCCCAGTCATGGTCCCGGCACCCTGGAGGACTTGAGATGAGTAAGAAGTGCCCCTGTCCTTAAGGCTCACCTGGTCTGTTGGGGGAAGCAGACCCACAAACCCACAATGATCCTGGGGGACCCCCCACTCTTCCCCACCCAGTGGCTATAATAGGAGGGCCCTAGATGGAATTGTATACACAGTACACAATTTAGCTCTTGTACACATACAAGTTGAGGAGGAGGATCCAGATTGGTGAAGCAGCTTGACTGGTAGAGCCAGGCTCCTGCCACACATGACTTGAGTTTCAAGGTGTTTCAAGACAGCTGCTCCAACCCCCACCCCCACCACCACTGTGTCTTGCTCCCGGAACACATACCACTTTCTTTGAGCATCCCCTTTGGAGTGCACACACCATTTCTGCTCCTGTCCCTTGGGCCAGGTCCTGGTCACATGAACACAACTAGCTATAAGGAGGGCTGGGCAGCATGATTGTGGAGGATCAGAGAACACATATAGGGCACGTTTATCAGTGAGAGCCAGCCCGTCCCTGCCTTAATGCCTTCTCTGATGGTCATGTTCTTGGGTCTCAGCCCCCCACCTCCATGGGGACACGGGGACACTTACGAGGAGAGCTGAGGGTGTGGGGGATGGGGTAAGCAATAACGTTTAGTGGGCCTCAGCTTGTGGGATGGGGTTTCCCTACCTTCCACACTGTGGAACATTCAGCTTCTGAAATTAGGGTATCACTCAGAGATGGGACATTGTCCCCACCTCGAACAACAGAGCTATGGCTCAGAGAAGCAGGTCATAGAACAGAAAGCTCCAAATGCCTACCCACAGGAACTGACTTCATTTACAACAGTATGAAGTTCAAGTCTAAGTGTGCTCTCAAAACCTTTGAAAGTGGTGGAGAAAGGGAACTGGGGTAAATTGATATATTTATTGGAGATACAGGCTAAACAGTAGTCTGGCTAGGGGGTCAGCAAAGAATTTCAAACACTGATTTCAGGGACTATCCCTTCAGAGGAGCCCAGATTTGATTAGATTTATCTGAGGCAATTTATGCCCAGGGCATTATTCAGAACTATAGAGTAATCAGCTGACAATTAGGGAGCCTAACAGTTGGATGTGGTCAGGGAAGATAGTCAAAGAGAGTTCTTTCAAACCACAGCCATCCAGGGTAACTGGGCATACCACAGGCTGTGCCCCTGAAGGGCAAATCTGAGAATCAGGCTGGAAGGGGAGGGGGAAATAGACACCACTAAAATAATCCACCCAATCACCAAGCAAAGTAAACAAGAAAATAATAAGTCCCAGATTGAGATAGCCATTACTCAGAATTACAATATGTTATCTAAGAGGTCCACTTTCCAACACATAGTAATGAGATATGCAAAGAAAGAGGAAAGTATGGCCCACACACGGGAAAAAAGAAGGCAACGGAAAATGTCTATGAGAGCAAGATGTTGGATTTGACACAATTCAAAGTGACCATAGTATATTGAAACAACTAAAGGACACTATGATTAAAGAACTAAAGGGAGGAAAAAGAAGTAAAGGAAGGTATGAGCCAATATTGCATCAAATAGAGAATAAAAATTATTTTTTAAATAAAAAACCAGATGAAAATTTTAGAGTTAGTTGAAAAGTATAAAAACTGAAATGAAAAATTCACTAGAGAAGCTCAACAGTAGATTTGAGAAGAAAGAATTAGCAAATTTGAGGATAGATTGATAGAAATTATAAAATGCAAAGAATAGAGAGTAAAAAGAATGAAGAAAAATAGAGACTGAGAGAAATGTGGGGCACCACTAAGCACACCAATGTACAGTTAGTGGGAGAACCAGGTGAGAGAGAGAGGAAGCAGCAGGAACAATATTTAAATATTGGCCAAAAAATCCCCAAATATATTGAAAAATGGTAATCTACGAATCGAGGAGGCTCAATGAAGTCCAAGTAGGATAGACACAAAGGAATCTACAAATAGACACATATAGTAAAATTGCTGGAAGCCAAAGAGAAAATCTTAGAAACAGAAAAATGATTCATCACTTACAAAGGAACCCCAATAAGATCAACGCTGACTTTTCATCAGAAACAATGAGGACCAGAAGACAGAGTGATAACATATTCAAAGTGCTCATATCAAGAATCCTATATCCAGCAAAGCTAGCTTTCAAAAATGAAGACAATTTGAAGATGATTCCAGGTACTGTCTACAAAAACCAAGAGAATTTGTTGGGAGCAGGCCTGCCTTACAAGAAATACTAAAGGAAGTTGTAACCACCAGAACAATCTTATCTGGCTATACTCTGTTGATAACAGATTATCTAGTTATTTTGCAGGCACAAAGCTAAGAGGTTGCAAGTTTATACAGGGAGAGCATGCACAGAAAATAAAACTGCAACCTCACATAGCATCCAAAACTAAAGTTTTGACTCCACTTATGGAACTAAAAGATTGGGATATGTCCAGAACCCAAGTGCCCGAACAGTTTCAAAAGTGAGGGTCCATTGTGTAGGAATGTCAGTGGTAAGACCCTTCCTCATGCCTTACCATGAATAGTCTTGTTTGAAGTCTTTCCAATCAAAACCTGCCCCACCAGCACTTCCACACACCAGCCTGTCCTTCCTGACCCATAAAACTCACCCCAAACCCCAGAATGGGGAGACAGACTTGAGCCCTGCCTCTTACCTCCTTGTTGATTGCCTCCCAATAAAGCATTTCTTTTCTCAAAATTGGTGCCACAATACTGGCTTCTATGTGCATCGGAAAGTGAGCCCATTGCCCGTAACAATTCTGGCACTCCAGATGGGACAAAGCCTGCCCAAGGTACAGTAGCCCCTTGGCAGGGTGCGGGCCCTTTGCAACAACCCTAAGTGGCCATGTAGTCTAGTTTGTCTAGAGCCTTGGCTGTGAGGCCCCTGTGTCTCTGCTGTGGTGCTTAAGGCCCCTCAGTGCTACTTTCTCTTTTGAGGAAGGAAAATGCTTCTAGATCAGATGTCTTCAGGGTAAATTCTTCATTAATATGGGCTTACATGCCTGAGCACAGTGGCTCATGTCTCTAATCCTAGCACTCTGGGAGGCCGAGGTGGGAGGATCACTTGAGGTCAGGAGTTCAAGACCAGTGACAGCAAGACCCTGTCTCTACAAAAAAATTGAAAAATTAGTTGGGCATGGTCATATCTGTAATGCGAGCTACTTGGGAGGCTGAGGCAGGAGGATCTCTTGAGCCCAGGAGTTTGAGGTTGCTGTGAGCTATGATGATGCCACTGCACTCCAGCTGGGGTGATAGTGAGACTCTGCTCAGGAAAAAAAAAAAAAAAAAACCCACAAAAATCAAAAACCAAATGTGCTTATGCCTTAAATTGTCTCTGATCTCATCATAAGGATTGTGGGTTCAAGTCCCACCATAGGGGGACTGGTTGGGTTAGAGTCCTAAAGAATAAGGGCGATGTTAAAAGCTGTTACCCTGAGGTACTCAATTTCGTCTGGTTTTGATTTTCATTTGTGTGTCTGTATTTTTGGTCTGTATAACAATATTTGGCCCACTGGAGATTAAAGACTGATGGTCACAGCAAAAGCCTTCTGAGGCCTCTAGTTCATCTGTGTGATCAGTTGGAACAAAGAGGCAGTTGAGCCTCCCTCAAACAATGGCAATCATTAATATTAAATAATTAGTATTTCAAGTCTTCTAAAACAAATCAAGAGTATCTCATAGTCTCCCTTGAAGTGAATAATTTGAAATTAAACAGAGAGGCTCCATGAATTAGAAAAATCTAAAGAACATGGCACATGTGAAAAATTTATGGAGTTGACTCCTTTTCCTTCTTCCACGTCTACCTCTCCTCCCTTCCTCCCTCTCTTCCTCTTCCTTCCAACTCTGCTCTGGTCCCATGGCGTTTCTCTTTTTGGGGAGACCTGAGATTCTGTGTAGGAGTAAAGTCTATGATTTTAAAGGTCTGGATGTTCTGCCTTCCAGCTGTGTCTGCTTTGCTGAGCTCTCACAGTGGGAAATAAATCATGTCAAACTGAAAGAGGACACTAGACAATGAAGCTCCACTCAGCACTCCAGCAGGTTTCGTGTATACAGAATCTACACTTGCAAGTATCTCCCTCGATGGGAGGGGTTTACTAAATGAGATTTAACATTGAAATGGTCAAAGTGGGGTTCCCCAACATTAAGGCATGCAGGTTTTCTGGGAGTCCAGCTGGCTACATAGTATGGCGCATTCTAGTGCACTTTTTAAAAAACTGATGGCCAAATTACATCAAAGAAAATTCAGAGTTCAAATAGTTATTAATCAAAAAAGAAAAAAAATTCAACTAAAGAGTTAACATGTAGTTTAAGTTCTCTCTCTGTTCTTTCCTCCTGCCTACTTTGAATCTGATGACTTTTTTTTACTGTTGCTGAGATAAATCTTATGTTCTTGGTAATACTAATTCAAGGTTACTTGGCTGAAAGGGGCGGGGAGCATGAAAGAGGTCTTTAAAGTCAAACTGCTGTGGAAACTGCTTTACCCAGAATTTTGGTTTATAGCCTTTGTTAGATTACCCATTGGGGCAAATAGAGTTTAGCCATGTGGACAGGTTCCAGTTTTGTCAGGAAAATAAGTTAGATTTAACTTTTGTTTACATATATACATGTATTATGTTAATATGTTATATCTATATAGTACCAAATTGGCTTGTAAATAAAGGAGTACTCATAAATTAAGTAAATAAGCTCAAATGGTTTTCAGATTCATATGATTTTAGTAATCTTGCTACATAAAGATAATTTTAAAATTGTTGACAAAATAAGATAGAAACATTTTCAGAATTTAATGTAGACATTTTTGCCTGGGTCTATTAGTCAGACAGGTTTTTACTGTCTCTGATAAATGTTTTAAAGTCACAAAACTGTTGCTTCTATGATATTTTTGATGTTTGCTTAATTTGTCTGTAAGCTTATGTCTTTAGATTTGAGACTTTAAATTCCAAGGACTAGGTAAGTGACCATGATAAGTCCTGGGGTAACAGTCAGCACATCCTCCCAGCCTGGCTCTGACTCTTGGTGAGACTGGAAGGGATTACATTCCTCAGGCATTATCTTCACAGCTCTGTCGTTCTTCCTGGGCTCCACATCTGGTACATCATTAAAATTGCTTACTTCCTATATTTTTCACTAGAATAAGAGTTACTAAGAGTTAACGTTTTACTTAACATATGTGATTAAAACTACCAGATATGAGAAGCAATTCTGTATGCAAAATGTGTAAGGAAAATAGGATGTGGTTTTGGTTAAAAAAACAAAACAAAACAAAAAAATGAGGTTATGAGAAGGCATGGGAATGTGGTTTTTATTTAAGGGAAAGTAATTTTGCCTAGTGTAGAAGTTTTTAAGGATTGTTTAAATTGAAGTAATAACAAGAATGATGGATAAAACTGAGTGGATAGAAAGTTGGGAAGGAAAGAGAATGGGGAAAATTGTAAGAACTTATAATGATTTATGGAAATCTTGTGGTCAAAACTGATTGAGATTGGATGGATTTGTTTATAAGGTTTTATTAAAATTAGCTGTAGCATTAATATACTAATGCAAAGGTAAAATTTTATCTTTTGAACAAGATTTTCATGTAATATTAAGAAATAGTAAAAGATTTTTGTTTACCTTTTGAGTAAACTACAAAAAAAAGGGGGAAGAGGGAGAGGCAGAGCCTCACGGTCTGTTTGTCAGGTCTCATGAGTCTCCTCTTTGTTGAGGAATAAAGGTTTTGCTTTTTGAAATCTTTGAATTATTATTTTGGCTAAAAGACTGTTTACAGAGAACTGTGATACTACTTTGAACAAGTGTTTTAAACCTTTGATGTTTAACAAACTTTCCAAAATCAAAATTTCGAATTCTAAATTTGGTCTTTTTGACCTCAAATGAATTTTTTGGATATTAGGCCCTTGGCAGTCCAAGAGAGACGAGTACCTGAGACTGGGTAATTTATGAGGAACAGAGATTTATTTGGCTCAGTTCTGGAGGCTGGGAAGTTCAAGAGCGAGGGGCACATCTGGCGAGGGCCTTGTGCTGTGTCATCCCATGGCAGAAGGCAGAAGGGCAAGAACATGCAAGGGCGAGCGTACAAGAGAGGGCCATACTTGCTTTTATAACAACCCACACCCCCAATAATGACAATCCATTTGCAAGGGGGAGCCCTCATGACCTTATCATCTCTTAACAGTTCCACCTCTTAACACCATCACACTGGCAATTAAATTTCAATGTGAATTTTGGAGGGGACATTCACACCCCAGCATCTCTCTGTCTGTGCCAACATGGATTTTGGAGCCAGCAGAAGCCCAGGACAGGCCCATGTACCTAGGCAGGTGGAAGGTGGTCATCCCAGCTCCATTCAGGGCCTGGAACTGCACATATGGGGTCATTTGTTCATCTGTCATGCCTTTACCAAGGCCTCTGGGTCCTGGGTACTGCCCGGCCAGTGGGATAGAGGTGACCAGGATGAGGTGTTGGCCCTCAGGGAACCCTCAGTGTAGCCCAAGATAGACAGGTGACCCTCAAGTTACCCAGCAGAGGGATGAGGGTTGCAGGGCAGGCCTGTGCAGAACACTGTGGAGTGGCCTGGGAAACTGGAGGGCTTCCTGGGGGTGGGGTGAGCTTGGAGCTGGGCCTGGGAGGACTTATAGGAGTCCCCAGTGGGAAATCAGGATAGACAGGTCCTATAGGCAGATGGAAGAGAGTGTGGAGAGGCCGTGGCCAGGTATCCCCTACGCCAGACACTATAAGCCAGGAGAGGGGCACGTGGAGGAGGTGCTGGGGGTCTCTACACAGCCTCCCACAGGGCCCTCCCCTTCATTGCTCTGGTGTCTGGCTGGGCCACCCCTTCCCTTCTCCCTGCTGAGGTGCTGCAGCTCTCACATCCAGGGAGAGATGACATCTTCACCTGTTTCTGATGGGGACACAAGAACCAAGACCTGCCAATGAGTTTGAAAGCAGGAAGCCTTGAAGAGGCGGGACCCCAGGAGCATTTTGGATGGCCTGGTGCCCTGGTCCTATGGATTGAGGACAGCTCAGATGGTTGGGGAGATGGAAGAGAGCCAGGGAGGGGAGTTCTGCTGCGGTTCCCACACCCACAAGGCTATAGCAGTGCGCTGCCCGCAGCCAGGTTCCTGGCACAGCTGGGGGCCTTGCCAGCGAGAGAGGATGGGTGGCTGCAGCTACCTGCTGGGCTGTAGCCAGGCCTCCAGTGACCCTACGACTGCCTTCTTGATGCAGGGTCACTGTGGGGATATGACCTACCAGGGTGGGCCAGCCCTGGGGCCATGGAGCACAGAGGTTGCCAGGCTGCCCACCTGAAGGGGTGACCATGGGCAGGGGCCCCAGCCCGGGATGGCCAGCCTCAGTGCCTGCTCTGCCACAGGAGCTGTGCAGCCTGGGTATCCACTGCCTTCTGCAGCCCTCAGCCTCCTTGTAGTGTGGGTAGCTGCTGGCTAGAGCTCAAGGGTAGAGTGGGGGCCTCCTGCTTTGTGCCAAGTCATTTGTCACAAGGCCGTGGCCAGTGCCTGGCCCTGCCCAGGCTTGGCTCTAGTTGGTTGGGGGTGTGGGGTTGCACCCCACCTCAGCCCTGTCCCTGCTTGCTGGATGGGACACCTCCAGAGCCACCTGACTCAGCTGGGTCTGCCTGGGCTGCTGTTCCTTGCTGTGCTTGGTGCTCCTTGGACACCCCTATGTCCTGGTTAGCCTGGTGGCACCTGTTGTCCTGATACAATCACCCTTAAGAATCTCTGGGTTTGTGAAAATTTATTTCTTTTCTTTTTTATTTCAGCATATTACAGCTGTACAAATGTTTAGGTTACATATATTGCCTTTGCCCCACCCAAGTCAGAGCTCCAAGTGTGTCCATCCCCCAGACGGTGTGCACCGCACCCATTAGGTGTGTATAAACCCATCCCCTCCTCCCCACTCCCACCTGCCCGACACCTGATGAATGTTACTACTATATGTGCACATAAGTATCGATCAGTTAATACCAATTTGATGGTGAGTACATGTGGTGCTTGTTTTTCCATTCTTGTGATGCTTCACTTAGTAGAATGGGCTCCAGCTCTATCCAGGGCAATACAAGAAGTGCTGGATCACCATTGTTCTTTGTGGCTGAGTAGAACTCCATGGTATACATATACCACATTTTATTAATCCACTCATGTATTGCTGGTACTTGGGTTGTTTCCATATCTTTGCAATTGTGAATTGGGCTGCTGTAAACATTCTAGTGCAGATGCCTTTTTTTATAGAATGTCTTTTTTTCCTTTGGGTAGATGCCCAGTAATGGGGTTGCTGGATCAAATGGTAGTTATACTTGTAGCTCTTTGAGGTATCTCCATACTACTTTCCACAGAGGTTGCACTAGTTTGCAGTCCCATCAGCAGTGTAGGAGTGTTCCTGTCTCTCTGCATCCACGCCAACATTTATTGTTTTGGGACTTTTTGATAAAAGCCATTCTCACTGGAGTTAAATTATATCTATAATTTGCATTTCCCTGATGATTAGAGATGCTGAGCATTTTTTCATATGGTTGTTGGCCATTAGTCTGTCTTCTTTTGAAAAGTTTCTGTTTATGTCCTTTGCCCACTTTTTAATGGGGTTGTTTGATTTTTTTCTTGCTGATTTTCCTGAGTTCTATATAGATTCTAATTATCAGCCCTTTATTGGATGTGTAGCATGTGAATATTTTCTCCCATTCTGTAGGTTTTCTGTTTGCTCTCATGATAGTTTCCTTGGCTGTGCAGAAGCTTTTTAATTTGATCAGGTCCCATTTATTTATTTTTGTTGTTGCTGTGATTGCCTTTGGGGTCTTTTTCATAAATTGTTTCCCTAGACTGATGTCTATAAGAGTTTTTCCAACATTTTCTTCTAGATTTTTTTATAGTTTCATGTCTTAGGCTTAAGTCTGTTTTCCACCATGAGTTGATTTTTGTGAGAGGTGAAAGGTGTGAGTCCTATTTCAATCTTCTACATGTGGCTATCCAGTTTTCCCAGCACCATTTATTGAATAATGATTCTTTTCCCCAGTGCATATTTTTGTCTGTTTTGTCAAAGATTAGATGTCTAAAATTTCACAGTATAACCAATCAGCGGGTCAGTAAACAGTGAGAGCTTTAATGATTTGGAAAAACAATCAAATAAACAAATAACCCCCAACTAATTGAAAAATCTTAATATGTACTTACACTGACATAACTCAGGATATTAAATAATAAACTATCTGAAAGACTAAAATAAACTTTTATTACAGGCAGATTTTAGAAAATGACCTAAAAGTGAACATCCCCCAGTGACATAGGACACTAGCCTCTGAATGGCCAATTTTTGTGTGAAAGGGAAGGAGGTCTATAAAAGCATGGAACATGCAAAAATGAGAGAGCTGTGACATTCCACTCTGCCCAAAGGACTATCAAACAAATCTAAGGTGCGATTTCATATTGTATCTCCCAAACTAAAATAAATCATTCATAGTGACCAATCACCTGTGGTCTTGTGCCATTCTATTTCCTGTGTGCTAATTTTGGGTACTGATTCTCAACTAGATAATGAGTCCAGTGTGGGTGAGGTACACTTAGTACACTCTGTGGCCCCCACAGCATTTGTCACAGCAGGAGTAGCCCACCAAAACCTATTGATCCAAAATATACCCTGAAATTCTTAACAATAAGAAAAAACAAATAACCCCACTTAAAAATAGGCAAAAATGAGACAACCCAATTAAAATATCAGAATAAAAATTATTAAAAAGATACAAATAGCAAATAAGCATAGAAAGAGAGGCTCAACATCGTACATCACTAGGGAATTACAAATTTAAACAAAAATGAGAGGGCCAGTTGCAGTGGGTCAGCCTATCCCAGCACTTTGGGAGACTGAGGGGGGAGTATCACTTGAGGCCAAGAGTTTGCGGCCAGCCTGGGTGACATAGTGAGACCCCATCTCTACAAAAAAATTAAAACATTAGCCGGCTATGGTGGTGTGCACCTGTATTTCTAGCTACTTGGGAGACTGAGATGGGAGGATCACTTGAGCCCAAGTTTGAAGCTGCAGTGAGTTGTGATTGAGCCATTGCACTCCAGCCTGGGCGACAGAGCAAGATGCTGTCTCTAAATACAGCCACCAACCCAAACAGTGAGATATGACTATACACCTACTAAAATGACCAAAATCCAAAACACTGATAACACCAAATGCTGGCAAGGATGTGGAGCAACAGGAACTCTCATTCATTGCTGGTGGGAAAATAGTACAGCCACTTTGGAAGACAGGTTGACAGTTTCTTATAAAACTAAACATACTCTTACTATATGATCCAAAAAACACACTCCCTGGTATTTACTTAAGTGAATTGAAAACTTACGTCCACACAAAAACCAGCTCATGGGTGTTCATAACAGCTTCATTCATAATTGCCAAAACTTGGAAGCAACCAAGATGTCCTTCAGCAGTACATTCATACAATGGAAAGAAATGAGCTATTAAGCCACACAAAACCTGGAGGAACCTTAAATGCATATTGCTAAGTGGAAGAAGCCAGTTTGCAAAGGCCATACTGTATGATTCCAACTATATGACATTCTAGAAAAAGCAAATGTAGAGAGAAAGAGGACCAGTAGTTGCCAGGGCTCAGGGAGGAGAAAGGGAGAGAGGAATTAATAGATAGAGCACAGGGGAATTGTAGGGCTGAAAACTCTTACGTATGATAGTGTAAACGGTGAGTACCTGACTTTACACAGCTGTCAAAACCCATGGAACTGTATAACGCAGAGTGAACCCTAATGTCAACAGTGAACTTTAGTTAATAATAATGTATCGATACTCACTGACCAATTGTGACAAATGTACCACACTCATGCAAGATGCTAATAATAGGGAACACTGAAGCTGGGGTGGGGAGGGAATATGTGGGAGCTGTCTGTACTTTGTGCTCAATTTTTCTGTAAGTCTGAAAGTGCGCTAAAAAATAAAGTCTATTAATTAACAAAAATAATAGTAAAAAGAGTGGGTTTGGACAGTGAATTGTGTGGTCACCCTTCAGGGCCCACCCTTCACACAATACCTCACAAAGGTGTCGCTGTAGGGTATCGGCTCCTCCGGGGCCCCTTTGGCCAGCACCGTTCACCACTGGAAGGTCACCATCAGAGGAGGTTTGAGGGTATGAACCCCAAGGTCAGCTCCAGCCCTCAGGGTCTCCTGTGTCTCCCAGGGCCCATGGGGGTGGAGGTGTGGGTAGTGACCCTGGAGCAGCCATTGCTGGGCAGGGGAGCTGATGCCATTTGTCAAGGGATTAGGCAAAGGCAGAGACCTTCCTGCAGGTGAGGCCTCCAAGAGGGGCCTGAGGCAGACGAGGGGTGAGCACCCACGCTGCAGTGGGAGGCACCCTGCTGGGCTGCTGGCGCAGCTCTGTGCTCTCTGGGGCAGCGGATCGGCACCCTGGAGGCTGAGCCCCCACTACCCTCGAACTGTACCCAGCTGGGGGTGGCACCTGTCCCAGCCCCTCCGTCCCCAGCCTGGGCTGAGGAGGAGGCTGGGACAGAGCCTGGCGGGCCAGGGGCTCCCCCAGAGGGGAAGCCCAGTGGCGTCTGCACTCCTGAGCTCTGGGCACAGCCCTTTTCTTGCCTGAAATAGCCTGTTCTGAGGTGGCCCTGGGGGTGGGTGACAGGAGCCCCACCAAGAGGGGGGGCTTGGCGCCCAGGTTGGCCTCCAGCTTGGGAGCCTCACGGACATTCACTGTCCAACAGAACCCTATCGGGCTCTCTGGGGCTGGGCCTGAGGCAGGGGACACAGCACAGGAAATGGTGGACCTGTCACCTCTCCCCTCTGGCCACAGTCCTGGCCCCCGGGAGGGAGGCCGGCACTCCAGGAGGGGAGGAGGGGCGTGGGTGCGTGTGCTGAGAGGGTCGGGGTCCTGTGGGAGGGCGGCGTGCACTAGAGTGGCCACGGGGGCCACGTGCAGCCCTGCGGGGGCCTCCAGGCTGGGCTGTGGGGCTCTGCCCGCCCCCCACTGCCCTGCAGCCTGAGGCTCCGCTGGATCCACCCCACACGCCTGCCACTGGGTGTGTCCTCAGCGGACCAGGGGAGCTCCCTGGGCACCCTTCTGCAGTGTGGGGCACCTGGCCAGGTGTGGAATGGGAAGAAATAAATAATTCACACTGAATCATAGTCTTCGGAACCCTAAAAATCATGTCGAGCCTGGAAGGAAACGTGGCTGTGAGGTTGGTCTGCACCGTGCATCACACAGGTGCTTCTCAGGTTGTAGAAGAACTCATTGCTCTTGCTCTGTACATTAGTTAAGAAAGACTAAATGGTGCCAGAGATAAGCCCTCCTCCCCTCCTGGTGGCACAAAAGACCCCATGACAGTTACATCTTCCATGTGGAATGTTAAAAATACACCTTTCCCGAATGGAACACGACCTCCACTGATCGAATCACTGTAACTATGCGCTGGCGTCGTGTGGGAACGCTGAAACCCTGCTAAGCTTCCTTAGCCTTGTCTACATAAACCACCCCAAGTCTTGTCCCCTCAGACTTCCTGGGTGGCCGTCCTCAAGCTTTGTGCTCAAATGATTGTTCCCCGAATCTCCATTTAAGGTTCACAGAGGCCACCCCCAACCCTCATGCAGCCTCTCGGGCACCCCAGACAAAGTGTGGGCCTAGGTCAGAGGTCAGCTTGGACACCGGGAGGGCCCAGGGCACCTGTAGGCGGGCAGAGGCTGGACCTGGAGTGCAGCTGCAGGCCAGTAGAAAGGGGGTGCCCCTCAGAGGAGCAGCCCCCCACTCTCCCCTTCTTCTGAGATCCTGGGTCAAGCCTGAGCCGACACCCCACCCCTGCTAGCCTGCCCTGCTGCCCTCCCCTTCACCCTGCACCCGCTCCTCTTCCTCCAGCTTGGGTCCCAGCCCAGAGGTCCTGCTGCCTGCAGAGGGCAAGGAAGGGAGTCCTGGGCCTTGGGAGGAGATGAAGATGGCTGAGACGCAGGGCCTTCCCTGCAGGGAGCTGCTCCCTGGGCCCTGGGCACCAGCTGCACCGCACCGGCCCTTTTCTGTATGTGACAGGATAGCCACCAGCCCCACCTTTCCCCAGGCCATGATGCCAGGCCCTCCCAGACGTGGGTGGGCCGGGTTGTGCTCTCTCTTGGGGAGTCTGGTCGCAGCCTGAGACTTGTAGCTGTGGTGCTGCAATGCCCCTAAGGGAGCTAGTGGCTCCAGCTGGTGGGCTCCTTGGCTCCCTGCTCTCTCCTCCTGCACAGCTGTCTGAGGGGCAGGAAGGCCCAGCCAGGCTGGAGAGGGGGAGGCACCTGGGCTGGGCAGTTTTGGCGGCTGCTATCA
This sequence comes from Lemur catta, assembly GCF_020740605.2. NCBI lineage: Eukaryota > Metazoa > Chordata > Mammalia > Primates > Lemuridae > Lemur > Lemur catta. The sequence continues at coordinate 24,245,923 of NC_059136.1, forward strand.
CCTCCCCATTACAGGTGGGGGCTGACTCAGTGGGAAGAGGCTGCTGTGGGCGGGTGGCTGGCTGGTGGGAGGTGATGCTAGAATTGGACCTGAATCTGTGGGAACGGGAGCTGGGAGCATCCTCTGTGACCCTGGCTGGTGGTGAGGGGTCTCCCTGTGGCAACTGTGACAGGGTGAGGAGGTGGTGGGTCCCCAGGGCTGTACAGGGGGTAGGGTGGCCCTCAGCCCACACACACCCCAGGCTTGCTGCCTGCTCCACAGCTTGGAGGGGCCCTGGCTCATTTTTAGGGGAACCCCTGAGGCCCAGCCCTACTGCCAGCACATTGCATTTTCCCTAAAATGAATGTCACACTACCCCTTTTTATGGGGCAATAAATTTTAATAAAAGGGTTTATTTTTCCCCTGCAAGGCCCAGAGTAGGAGGCTCTCTCTTCAGCAGAGGGAGGCCCGAGCTCAGGAACACTCCCACCTCGGGCTGCATCGAATGAGGACACTCATAAATCTCTCTTATTTGTGGTTCCCCAAATGGAGCCATCAGCTCTCGTTGCACCTTATTATTTAATGAAGCAGCAAGCATTATTTAAAACCTCCACCCCAGGGTTCATGGTTGGGGGGCAGCTTCTTAGTGGGAGGCTGAGAGGCCTTGGAGTGTTCTTGTGTGATGGAGGCGAAGCCAGGGGTCTCTGAGGCCCCTCGTGGGTGCTGAACCCTCTGGCCTCCCCCACTCTACGGGGACCCTTGAGCTGGGGTCTCCCCTCTGCTGGGTAGCCCTGGCCTCCTGCCCTGTCGCCCTGGCTGGCAGCCTCAGCTTATTCCTAAAACCACAAAGAGTCCACTCCTCCCTGGCCGTAGAGTCCCAACCTTCAGTTCTCCTCCCGTGGCCCACCAGCCCCCTGGTCTGGGCACAGCCTTCGTGTCTGTTGTGGGGTCAGTGGGCACAGCCACAAAGCCCCACCCTGTCACAGAGGGTCTTGCCCACACCAGAGGCCACCAATGGGGGCTGTCCGTGCAAGAGGAGTGCTCTGTCCACAGCTTGCAAAGGACAAAAGGTACAACAAAATCACTTTATTGCAGCTAAAACAATTAAGTGAATGAAACAGCCTTTCTGTTTATCAAACTCAAACAAAGTATTCGATTAATTGAATTGTCTTCTCCAGCCTGATGTCTGCAGGGATGATAAACAGTGACAGGCTCCTCTTTCGTTCTTATTCCTGTTTTATGTCCCTGCTCTGAGAGTCACCAAGGCAGCCTTGGGGGATCCCGAGTCAGGACTGAAAGGGGTGGGGGCAGCCCAGGAGTGGTGAGTGCTCTGCCGGAGGGAGTTCAAACCCAGGTGGCTCCTTTCTTTGTCCTGTTTGAAATTACAGGGGCAAATCTCAGAATCCCAGAAACTGTCTCCTGAAGCTGGGCAGACTGACCCCTAGACATGGCCCAACCTGGGAGCCCCTAGCCCTCAGACTCTGCTTGGCCTGGGCTGTCTACAGCAGGTACTCAGGAAATGCTCCTGAACGAATGGGCACCCACAGCTCCTGGATGCCAGTCCCAACAGGCCCCACCCTGGCTGCTTGCCAACTGCTGTGCGTGGTGGCCCGGCCCCACCCAGCTCGTAGTCATTAAGCTCCTCCTCCCATGAGGGGGAATCCAGGCCCCTCAGCCACACACTGTGATCAAGGGCTTCCTGGGTTTTCTTATTGATTGGATTTTATTTGGTGACATTAAATGATGCTATGGGCCGGCAGGCCTGGCTTCCTGGTTCATAAATGGTATCAAAATGTCATTGTGATTCCTTTAAAGGCTTTAAAAAGGACGATCAGGTCGCCATGTCTACTTTATAAGCTGTGACAGCCACTGTGGGCCTCTTGGGGCTGCTGTCTTCTGTCTCCTGTCCCCTCCTCCCTTTGCCACTGGCCGGCGGCTTAGAGCTGGAGTCAGAGCCACCGCATGTGTGTCTGCCCCAAGCTCAGGGGTCTGTGGGCTGGGGATCTCCATGGAAGACAAGCTTCGGTCGGCCAGGAGTGAGGGCGGGGAGCTCAGGGGCACGGTGCCCAGCAGCTGGCCACAGAGAGGCAGCTGGGGTCTTGGTCTGCGTTCTCAGGCTTCTGCCCATGTGTTGACGGGGCCTCTGCCTGGCAGGGCTCCCTGTGCAGCCCTGGAGGTAGGACAGCCATGTCAGTCTCTGCTTTGCCAGGTGTATGACCTTGGACAGTGCACCCCACGCCCCTGAGTCCTGTCCCCTCCAAGAAGACAGGAATCTGTGAGGTTAAATGAACAATATCCCAGAGCAGATCCCCACGGGGCTGTGACTCAGCTGGCTCAGCAAATGCCCACCCCCTCTCTCCCTCCCTGCAGACACTCACCCGGCCCCTCAGCCACCCACCCGGCCATCTGTCCATCGCCTGACACCCTCACTGACAACCGGCTATGATTTTGTCCCCTCCCAGGCTTACTGGACCAGGTCTCCCTCGCTCCTGGGGACAGCTAGGGCCTTTCACACCGCGAGCACCAGAGCTCACAGTGTGTCCCTTGTCAGTCATGCCTGGCCTCACCGTCCCCTTGCCAGGTGTGCCCACCTTAGACGTGGTGGACAAGCCCAGAAGGGAAAGCAGGTTTCTGGAGGCTGCAGGTCGGACCACCCGGCGCGGAGGCCAGCTGAGATGTGGGGCTTCCTCCCCGACGGCTCGGCACCTTCCCCTCCCGCCGTTCAGTTCCACACAGGCGGTGCCGGCTCTGCACCTCATGTCACCGAGCCCTCACAGATGGTGCCTGTCCCCCATGTCCACTCACGCAGGCACCCACTGGGGAGGTGGGTGGCCCCTCGGCCTCCTAGTGCAGACCTGCAGTCCACCCACTGCCCCTCAAAAGACTCCAGGCCACCAAAAGCCCAGACAGTCTCGAGATGGAGAGAAGGCTGGGGCCCTGGGGATAGTGAGACCACCCAGGGCCTCAGCCACACAGCCACACGGGGTCACGGGCACTGCCACCATCCTTTCCCTGGAGCACTTTACCTCCCTGAAAGTCTCCAGAGTCAGTTTTTTCTTCTGGCATCACCGTGACCTGCCGTGGCTTGGGGAGACTGAGGCTGTGTTTTCTGGGGTCAGCGCAGGCTCCCTGGGCCTCACCTAGCTCCACTCTCTGAATCAAGTGTCCTTGGCCCCCAGGCCCATGTGAGAAATAAAAAACATCCATCCAGCCTCGGGTCGACTGGGCAGAGAGAATGCAGCCAGTTTTGGGGTGTAGCGGTGGGTGAAGGGGCCAAAGGGGGCAGCCCCACCTGGCCTGAGCTGCCTGAGGCCCACACTCCATCCTCGACCGACGGTGTCCTGGGATTTTCATCCTAATTATGGTACAGAGGGCAGGAGCCCCCTGTTACCTGGCCACCCCAGAGTCACCACATGTGGGGACACGGCACCACGGGCTCCACCAGCCTGGGCTGAGCTGGCACATGCTCCTCCCTGGGGCCCCGTCCTCTGCCCAGGTTCTCTGGGCCCTGTCTGCTGAGCGCAGAGCAGGGCCTCTGCCCTGCTGGGGCCTTGGGCCTCTCATCTATGTTGTTCCTGCCACTTCCATCCTCATCTTCAAACATTTATTGAGCATCTACTGTGTGCCGGGCTCTGGCCTGGGCACTGGGGACCCTGAGGGGCCCCGTGATATGAGGGGGGCGATGGGGAATGTAGCCAAAAAATCTCAGTGCATTGCAGCAGCCATGGGAACCGGCATGTGTGCAGCATTGGGGGCCGTCAGCCTACACACGGGAGGGACAGCCACTCCACATGGCCACAGCAGGGGCAGAGGCAATGGATGAGGGGCTGGGAGGGGCACTGGCCTGGAAAGTTCCTCCTGTGCCCTTGGGTGGCTCCTGTCACCCTTTGGGCTCATCTGAGAGGGCCCCTCCTCAGAGGCTTCACTGGACACTCGCCACAATGGGGTCCCTGGCTGTCTCTACCCCTGTCACCGACAGGGACCTGCTGGCGATGGAGGCTTCCTGGTGTGGCTACAGAAAGGCCCAGCAACGGTGGCCCCTGGGCAACACCAGGAGCCTGCAGGCCAGGGGAGTGAGGGGCCAACGGGAATCAAGCCAAGGCGATGCAGGAACAAAGGCCGTAGGTGCTGGCAGGGCCCTCGTGCCAATTCTCCTGCGGCAGGGATGGTGCTTAGCTACCTTTCCCCAACCTGTACTTCCCAGAGACGCGGAAGGAGGTATGTACAGGACGGTGCTGTGAGGTGAGGGTCTGCTCTAAAATGCCCCAGGGGAGCCTGCGGCAGGAGCAGGAAGGGGAGAGTAGACAAAGGTCCAGGTGCTGGGGGCCCCACCCAGTCCGTCCTTAGTGCTCAGTTTCCCGTAATGAAGGCCCCGGGCTCCTCACCGCCTCCTGCCATTCTCCTGGGCAGCAACCCGCAACGCGGGCTGGGGGGCAGGGGGGAGCCACCTGGCTGGGGGCATCCTCCTACTGTTGCCAGGCGGTCAGGGCTGGAGCGCCGGCGCTGCGGCTGACGCACTCTGCTCCAGACACAAAGGCTCTTTCCAAGGAGGAGGAGGCCCAGATACCTGGGAGGTGAGTCAGCCCCTGATGTAGTGAGTGCGGTGCCTGCATCACTGCTGACAGGCCTGCCAGCACCTGCAGAGCTGCGGACGGAGGGAGGGGAGGGAGAAGGGGAGGAAGGAGGGAGGGAGAGGAGAGGGGAGAGAGAAAGAAGGAAAGAGGGAGGAGACAGAGGCGGAGGGAGGGAGGGGAGAAGCCAGAGCCCCTCTCAGCCACAAGCTCAGCCAAGGCCCCGGGCAGCAGGTGATCTGGGGAGGGGGTGCTGGGGGGGCCGTACAGGCTGCAGACACAGGGAGCCTGGAAACCAGAGGGGGTGGTGATGAGCTGGGTTTGAGGCTCTGCTCTGGGCACCCCTGGCCTCCTGCCACCATCCGTCCTCCCTGCTGGCTCCTGCAGCGCTGGTGGCCGCCGCCTCCCTGTCAGTGGTTCCCTCACACCACCGTCACCCCTAGGAACAGGGCAGGGCAGGGTCTTGCCCAAGGTCACGAAGCACTGGCCCTGAGGACTCTGGGTCTGGATCCTCAGATGGGGACAAAGTCAGACTCCCCTGCCTGAGGTGGTGGAGCAGAGTCCTGTTTGGAACCCTCAGACCCGCCGTTCCTGCGCCCTCCGGAGCCTGGAGCAGAGCCGCTTCCGCCACCTCCTGCTCCACCAGGCCTGCGAGGTCCAAGTGCATTGGGCGATGGTCTCAGTCCGTGTGCGCTGCTATACAGAACACCTGAGACTGGGTGATCTATAAAGGACAGAAATGTATTGTTCACAGTTCTGGAGGCTTAAAGTCCAAGATCGAGGCGCAGGCATCTCTTCCAGTGACAACCCTCGTGCTGCGTCCTCACGTGGCAGAGGCAGAAGGGGGGGCAGACGAACGAAGGAACTCAGAGCCCCCTAATTTGGGCTGTAATCCCATTCACAGTGGGGGACCCTCACAGCCTCATCACCTCTGAAAGGCCCCACCTCTCCAGACTGTCACAGTGGCAACACCTGAATTTTGGAGGGGACACATTCAGACCATAGCAGAGCAGGAGAAGGAAAGTCCAGCAGGTGGACTTGTGGAGTGTCCCCACAACAGCCAGTGCCAAGGCCCTTACTCTGGCTGGCACCCACCTTCCTGGGGCATTCCATGCTCCCCAGAGCACACACTGGGTGTGGCGGGTGGGAGCCCAGGCTCCAGCCACAGGCCTCCAATTTTGGAACCTTCAGGAGTGTCCCCAACCTGGCTTTGCTCTGCCCCACCAAGGAGCAGGCTGGAGACCCTGTGCTCAGGGGACGAGCAGGCTCAGGGCGGTCACAGCCCTCTGGCAGCAGCAGCAGGTGCAAAGCCCATCCGTCATCATCGCCCCGGGTTGTGGAGGGCTGCCAGGAATCAAGCTCCAGGGTCCGAGCCATCCTCACTCATTCATTCCCTCCTTCCCTGAGCCCCTATGTCAGTGACAGAGTCAGGGATCCAGGACCCCTGCCTGGGCCCCACCGTGGGGGAGCCGTGGCCCAGACTGCCCAGGGCAGGGCAGGGGCTGGGCTGGGGGATGCGTCCTCTTCTTGCTCTGGGCACTCAGTGGGCTGTGGGGGCTGCCTAGCGTGTGGGGAGGCCACGGCGGCTCCTGGGGTCTGGGTTTCACTGTCTGCCCCCACAGGCGGAGGGCTGACTGCCAGCTGGGGCTGTCACCACCTGGTCACACCCCCTGTACGGACAGTCTCCCAGCCGGGGACCGGGCGTGTGCTTCTGGGTGTGGACACTGAAAGGACAGACCAGGGACTGGCTTTGTTCTCTCGCTGGGGCCACGCAGCACCCTCTGCTGGCCTCCTCAGGGAGTGCAGGCGGCCAGACCCTTCCAGGGAGCTGGCTCCTCCGGGATCAGCCCAGGTTGGGGTGTGGCCTGGGGTGGGCGGTGTCGGGGCAGCGAAGGGCCACCCGCTCAGCAGAGCCTGCGGGACTGTGGCAGGATCAGGGCCAGAGGGCTCAAGAAGGCCTCCGGAAGGTTGGGTGTGGTGGCCCTGCAGGAAGGTGGGCTCCATCGCCAAGACCCAGAGGAAGAAGGGGCATGGAGAAAGCAACACAAGCCCTCCCCCACCCCCGGGGCAGGTGGGAGGTCCGGGGAGTGCTGGGGGGAGCTGGTCCCCACAGCAAGAGGATGGCAGGGCTGAGGGAGCTGTGGGGCTGCAGGGCCTGGTCCAGCTCTGTGGGGAGGTGTGTTCTCTGGGACAGCCCAGGGTGTGCGGGGAAGGGCAGGCGCTAGAGGCTGCACCGCAGGACAGGGGCTGGGTGGGCAGGGGCCCAGGGCACATGGGGAAAGGAGGGGTGCAAGACAGGCCCCCCAGCAGGCTCCAAGGTCCTTGAGGATGCTGTCTCCCCCAACTTCTTTCTCTGTCCTTACTCCCAGGGACAGCTCAGACAACTCCCACTCTCCTCACATCCCTCTGCCCTGTGGTGTCCCTCCCATGGTCGCCCCAGGTCCCTGCCGTCGTCCCGAACACTCCACCCACCAATCTTCTCATCTATCTTCAGCCCCCCACCCCAGGGAGACCTCGGCACCCAAGCCCTGACCCCACAGTATCTACAGGAGGGTCTCATTGATTCTTGAGCTTAGGACAAGCTAATTTATCTGCGTGACCTGTGTGCCTAGCACAGGATGGGCACATGCTTCACAAGTGTTGGGCAGAATAACCAGAGGCCGTGGCCACAGGCGAGGACTCAGGGAAGTCCTCCACCTGAGGTCCCGCAGCAAGTGTGGTGTGTGCACATATAGGCCAAGAGAGGCCCAAGGTCCTGAGCTGGTGGCTAATGACACTTCTCTCTGACAGCAAGGGCAGGAGGAGCAGACCCAGCCCTGGTCCCAGTCACATAGTGAGACCCGAGCTGGGTAACAAGCTCATCTTGATCTTGGTCACATACTGAGCCCTGATCCTGTTCACAGGCCAAGCCCTGACCTTGGTCACACACTGATCCCTGACCCCTGTCCTCTGTGGATCATACAGAGGATGAGACCAGCAAGCCAGGAGCCCCCATGCACGTGTTTTGCTCTCAACCCAGAGAAGCCAAGAGCTGTCCTCCTCCCTCCTCCTCCACATGTGACTCAGTACTGTCCCTAGCCACACGCCCCTCCTTTCGCCCTCACCACAATTCCACACCGAGTGAGGCTCCAGGCCTTCTGGGTGACAGTCAGCAGTCCTACGGACGGGTGGGTGATTCAGGGGCTGACTCATGCAGAGTTGGGGGAGGGTGTGTCATAGCTGCGGTCCCCCAGCCTGTCCAGGTGGCCCCTGGGAGAGCACCGAGGGGTGCTATCTTCCCCTGGGGTGGGGAGGGCCTCTGAGTGCAGAGCCAAGACCCCTCTACTCCAGGCCCCATGCTCAGAGACCCTGGGTCCTGGGCTTTGTCCTCTCCCAGGCATCAACTGGGGTCTGTGGCCTTTTTACTGCAGGGGTTGGGAGGCTGCCCTGACATGGCAGAGAGGGACTGACAGGGCTTTGGGAGGTGTTCGGGCGGGGTGATTCCAGAGAGCCCAACTAGAGGTGACCCTCAGGGGCAGGGAGCTCCTGCCTATCCCTGTGGTCACTCAGTCACAGCCCCACCTCGAGGGATCCTGTAGACAGATACTGGCTGAGCCCAGGGGCTGGGGCATGCAGAGAAGAGGGGACATTGGAGCTGGGGGAGGAAGGGATGGAAGAGACCTGACAGCAAAGGGCCAGAGTCCTAGGGCCATAGTACCAGAGGGGGCAGGGCCAAGGTGCTGAGGGGGTGGGGCCACAGGCCTGGAGAGGGGCGGTGTGGTCATGGAGGTTGCAGGGGCATGGTCCTGGGGGCAGGGCCACGGTCATGGAGGGGGCGGGGCCATGGTGATGGAGCAGGTGGACCCTGTCCCTTATCTGGCAAGGCTACTGTTCTGACAGTGAGCTCTGGCCTCCAGACAGTGGCCACTGGCCTACTGGCCACAAGGAAGGGTGGGGCCTCATCGCGTTTGGAGAAGATGGACCTGACGGGTGAAGGCGGGCAGGCTGGCAGAGAGGTGGCCCTCGCCCTGACCTTCCCACCCCCACGGCACCACCACCAAGCTGAGGGGAGGCAGGGTCCTCCCCATCTTCTAGATGAGGACGCTGAGTGAGCGAGGGGCAGAGGTGACTGCGGGTCCTCCAGGTCCTGACTCAGGGAAGGTGGCAGCTCCTCCTCCCCCCCCCTGTGCTCCTCCCACATTTGCATTCCGTGGCTCCAGAGGAGAAAGCTCTGGGGCTCAGACTACCCAGAAATGATCAGCGAGGCGGACCCCTGCCGCCTGTTTCTTGCCCAACAGCAGGGTGGCCGCCTGCACTCTGACAGCTCCAGCTCCACCTGGCTTGGCCACCAGGGCCTCCACCTCCCCGCGCAGCTGGGGCGTCCACCCTGTCCGAGGCGCTGAAGCAGAGGCACCAACCGACCTGATCCAGAACTTCCATATGGCCCGGCAGGGCAGGGAGGGGCGGGATGACTTGCAGGTCTGAGGGCTGCGCCTGAGCCCGCTCCAGAGCTGGTGTTGAGTGTGTGGCCTGCGAGTGCACAAGGAGGCAGAGCCCGGTCCTCCATCCCTAGGGTGCTGTCCTGGTGGCTGTGTCTAGGGTGCCCTGTGACCTCAGACAGTGACCTCTTCTCTGGATAGCTCGCAGGGTCTCCCCCTGACCCTGGGCGTTCTGCTGCCCTGGAGTGGTGGGAAGGGTGCTAACACCAGCCAGCCCGGCATGTCCCAGCTGGGAGAGAGTCCAGGTGACATGCTGGGGGGGGGGGGAGGGCACATGGAACCTGCTGGAACCAGCACGTGGGAGGTGGTGGGCCCATCCTTGCCCCACTCCACCCTGTCCCAGTTCTTGTCCTCTCATACCTATCCTGGGACCTCAGATGTTCCCCTCCCAAGCAGAAGCAGAGGAGGAAGCAGGAGCTCAGGGAGTGATGTGGCTGCTCCATGTCACACAGAGGCAGCTGTGGGCCTGGCCTCTGCCTCCCAGAACAAGGCCCTGCTCCTCTGACCACCTCCTCTCCCCTCCAGGCTCTGCCCCAGGCAGGAGGCCCCTCAGCACACTGAAGTTCAGAGAGGGACATCGGCATGGAGAAACTGAGGGAGAAGGAAGGAAAGAGGAGACACCCCTCGCCAGAGGGCAGAGCTGCTGGCCACCATCCGTGGGCACTTCCTCCCTGACCTGGCTTGCACATTTTGTTTGGCTCTTTGGGATCTTTCCAGGGGCTGGGGAGGGGGCCATGCTTTGCAAAGAGGACCAGCATGGCTGGGGAGTCACACTCCTGGTCCTGGGCCCATTTCTGCCCTGTCTCCTCTGGGGCCCTCCCTGTCTCCCCTCAGTAGCCTCGCCCGTGATGGGCGGGGCAGGTCAGTCCCACGCAGCACCGCCTCACCATGCCATCCCTTTTTTTGTCTGGATCAAAGATGGAAAAAGGAGGGTGGGCGAGGACAGAGGGAGAGGGAGCCAGGAGAAAAGTCTAATGAGTAAGTAGTTAATTTAGGAAGTGGCTTGGGCTTCCAAGCCATTATTCTCTGAGGAGATTCCACGCCCGTCCCTAGCAGCACGGGCATCTGCCCCCTCCCATTTATTAATAACGCACTGTGGTAATGTCACTTGGCACTCTCCATAAATGTGTCACTACGCTGACTAATTCTTCTTAATTAGAAACCAGAAGGACAGAAAAGCATTGTCCTTGGAGGCTTGACAAGCATGGGTCTCTTGAGTCTGTGCTGCCGCCACCTGCCTGCTGCTTCTGCCATCATGGGTCCCTCTACATCCTGGAAGTCGAGTCCAGCCAGGACTGAGTCTCAGGTTCAGGCCAGGTGGTTCTGGACTGTTCTGCTGGGATCTGGGCTCAGCAGCACAGCCTTGGAGGAGCAGCTGCTGTGACAGTCCCTGGGTGGGGGCAGAGGGGTGTGACGCCCACACCTGCCTCTGGAGGAGGCCACAGCGGTTACCTACCATGGTCATCAGGTGTCTCCCTCATGGGACCCGGGCCAGGCACTGGTCACTCAGGTATGAGCAGGGCACAGTCTCTGCCCGCAAGGTGCTCCCGGGCTGTATGGGCAATACCTCATGGCCGGGTAGTGTTCAGTGAAGCCCAGATCTGGGGGGGCCCAGAGTGGGTAACACTTCCTGCAGTCTGAGGATATCCTGCACAAAGGCACCTGGAGCCAGCCCTTGCTGGGCAGAAGGGGGGACCTCAGGAAGGGGCATGGTCCACAGCCCCCTCGTAGTGCCCCTTACTGCCCCCACACCCTCCTGCCAGCCGGCCCGTACCACGTGCCTGCCTTGGGCTGGGGGAGGCTTGAGGGCTGTGGAGTTTTCTCAACAGGAGACCCAGCCCAGGGCCAATGCAAACCCACATCCCATAATAATCCCTGTAATAACAGCCATGGGAGTTAACAATGGGCGAGCACTTTATGTGCCAGGCACTGCCCAGCTTAATCCTCTCCCCTCCTCCGGGTGGGCGACGTTGTCGTGGCTGTGATCACGGCAGCACTGGCAGGTTCAGCTACTTCCTGTGGAGAGAACTGACAGCCAGAGGTCAGAACGCGAAATGAGTATTTCAGAAAATGCTTCCACGTTCATCAGACCCCCTCAGCTCTGGTACTCACAAGAGACTTTCTTCTTTAGCAGCAGAAATGTCTTCCCAGCTTGTTTGCAGAAATGGGGGCCAGCAGCTCCAGCAGGGGTGTGCTTGGAAACTATGACATCCTCCATGCCCGACCTGGCCCAGAGCCGCTCACCAGCTGTGGCCTTGTCTGATCTTGCAGAGACGTGGCGACAGGGCATCGTTCTGATGGATGGGCCAGCTGAGCCGTCGTCCCAACATTCACACCCTCCTAGGGGACCCCTGTGGCTGGAGGAGGTGGGGGCGTGGATGACAGCCTGGCTCACGGCCTGGCTCACTGGCAAGCAGCCAGTGTGGCACTTTCAAATTGTCCTGTCACAGCAAACAGCAGCGTGGACTGGGACCTCCTCTTCTCTTCACCCAGTAGGAAAGTGAATTGAAAAACTTCCCAAGGTCACACAGACTGTAATGACCACGACGGGAGTTTGAACCAGTCCTGTCTCCCCCAGAGCCCTTACCCTGCATCAGCAAAGGACAATGCCAGCCGGAAGGCAACCTGCACGGGGTGGTCATGCTGGTAACGAAGGTGGTGGCAGTGACGGGGGGTGGCCGTGGTGTGGTGTGGCCCCCAGACTAAGGCAGTGATGGCGCAGTAGTGCTGGTGGCAGTGGTGATGGTGGTGGTGCAGTCATCGTGGCCGTGTGGTAGAGGCAGTGGTTGCAATGGATGCAGGCAATAACTGCGGTATGGGGTTGGGGGAACGGTTGTGACCATGTTTATGGCAACTTGCAGGTGAGAGCCTGAGCTACCCTGAGAGAGCAATGGATGTCAGGTAGCTCTCGCTGGTCTCTTGGGACAGGCAGTGCCTGGGCCTGCAGGCCTGGGGGTGGCTCCCGGACCCCTCCTCCTCCCTCCCTCAGACTCAGCCTTATCTCACAAGTGGAGATGCAGAGACCCTACAGGCTCTTCCGATGGCAGTTAGTTTTTATTTAGAAAAATGCAGTGCTTGGTTCAGACCCTGTGATGGGGACCCCAGACCTGAGGGGGCCAAGCCCGTGGGGCAGCCTGGGAGCCTGGGAGGACGGAGCACCCCCAGGTGGGGGAGGGAGGAGGAAGCTGTGGCTCCAGCTCAGGAGCTGCTGGCAGGGAAAGGAGGGCTGCTGGGCTCGGGGCGTGTGTGTGGGATAGGGTGTGCATCCAGGCTGGAGACAGAGGGATGTGGAGCACGGTGGAGAGAAACAGAGACAGAGGGAGACAGGGAGAGATACACAGAGAGATAGAGAGACAGACAGAGGGAGATGGAGAGAGATAGAGAGACAGAGACAGAGAGATAGAGATAGACAGAGATGAAGGAGACAGAGAGAGACAGAGAGACAGAGGGAGACAGAGAGACAGAGAAAAATGGAAACACAGAGACCCAGGGAAAGAGGGGGACAGAGGCAGGATGGACAGAGATGGAGCGAGGCAGATGACACAGCCAGTAGGTGGTGCCTGGGGCCTGAGGTGCGTCTGGGGTCAGCCCAGGAGGGAGCAGAGGGCAGGGAGGACTCCTCTGAGCGAGTGGCCCATCTGAGGGGGAACCTGAAGGCTGCCAGGGGTCCCAGAGCCCTTCCTAGCAAGGTCACCTGCAGACACCTGCACATGGGGCAGGCAGGAGCTGGGGCTGGGTGCAGGGCCGGGTGCCACTTGCCAGCCGGGACCAGGCAGCCCCTGTCCCACTCTGTGCCACACCCACCCGGGCCAACACCCTGGCTCTTCTCTTGAGAGGGTCCCATCCTCTGAGGCGCTGCCCTCCATCTGGGGCCCTGAACCCCAGATCTGCTTGGTCCAGGGAAGGAATGAATACATTTGTAGAAGAATCCATGAAATTTGGGAAGCACAGCCCCTAAGGAGGGGTTGTGGGGGGCGTGCACCCCAATGCAACCTCCCTGGCTGTGGTCCACCATTTCTGACTCCTCAGCTGGCTGGAAGGGAGGAAGGGAGGAAGGGAGTTCCCCCCCCCACGGGCGGGGGAAGAAGCCCAGGTGGCTGGGCAGGTGGGACCAGCCCTTACCTTCCCCAACCCACCCCCATCCTGGCTCCACAGGGCCTGGCACCTCCCCCACACTGGGCACCGAGGGCAGCGGATGCAGAAGGTCTTCTGAGGAGCCCAGCTGGGGTCCTGAGGGTGCCAGACAGAGGGGACAGTGGGAGGAGGATGAGCGGCCTCAGAGACAGATGAGCCTGGGTCGAGCTGAGAATGGGCCACTCATGGTGGGCCAGGTTCCCCGCATGGCCCTCACCCTCTCTGTGGCTCGGTTTCCTCATCTGTAGGATGGGGTGGCAGGGACTGCCGCCAGCTGTATTGGGGTTCAGGGAGCTGCTCAGCTGCTGTAAGGCCCCTCCCTTTCTCCCACGTGACCTCTGCTTTCACATGCTTTTCCACAAAGACCACGGAGCACTGGACGCCTTCATTCCCACCCCAGGACTGAGGGGTCCTGATGGAGGGGCAGGTGCAAAATGAAAACATGGGCCCTTTGTTTAAAAATCAGTGAAAAGGGCCAGGTGCGGTGGCTCACGCCTGTAATCCTAACACTCTGGGAGGCCAAGGCGGGCGGATTGTTTGAGGTGAGGAGTTCGAGACCAGCCTGAGCAAGAGCGAGACCCCGTCTCTACTAAAAATAGAAAAGAAATTATACGGACAGCTAAAAAAAAAATATATATATATATAGAAAAAGTTAGCCGGGCATGGTGGTACATGCCTGTAGTCCCAGCTACTCGGGAGGCTGAGGCAGGAGGATCACTTAAGCCCAGGAGTTTGAGGTTGCTGTGAGCTAGGCTGACGCCACGGCACTCACTCTAGCCGGGCAACAGAGCGAGACTCTGTCTCAAAAAAAAAAAAAAAAATTAAAAAAAAATAAAAAATTAAAAAAACCTATGGGGGCCAGCCGAGGTGGCTCACGCCTGTAATCCTAGCACTCTGGGAGGCCGAGGCGGGAGGATCGCTCGAGGTCAGGAGTTCGAGACCAGCCTGAGCAAGAGCGAGACCCCATCTCTACTAAAAATAGAAAAGAAATTATACGGACAGCTAAAAACATATATGTATATAGAAAAAGTTAGCTGGACATGGTGGCGCATGCCTGTAGTCCCAGCTACTCGGGAGGCTGAGGCAGGAGGATCGCTTAAGCCCAGGAGTTTGAGGTTGCTGTGAGCTAGGCTGATGCCACGGCACTCACTCTAGCCCGGGCAACAGAGCGAGACTCTGTCTCAAAAAAAAAAAAAAAATCAGTGAAAACTGTGCAGCATTAGAGCCGGCCTGGCCTACTGAGCTCAGGGCCCTGAGCGACCACCCAGGCCACTCGCATGTCCTGTCACAACTCTGCGCTGAGCCTCGCACAGGCCAAGGGACGCCCATCAGGGACTGGGGAGACATGGAACCCAGACCCGGGAGATGAGAAGGCTTTTGCCCGGCGGCCGACACCTCCTTGGTGGTGGAGGATCATGGCTCAGGCCTGGCATCTGGGAGGCTGGCAGGGGACTGGGAGGTGCCCACGCCCAGGAAGCGAAGTGGGAGCAGGTGGGGGAAGGCTGGCCAGGGGCACCTGTGGGACCAGCAGCCAGGACAGCAGGTCAGAAGCCACAGAGGGCCGTTGGCCTGAGATGGCAGCCCAGGTTGCCTGTGGGAGTGAGCCAGTGGTGGTGGTGGTGGGGGTTGTGGCAGCTGAGTAGGGCCCAGCCCCCAGGCAGAGGCAAAGGAGGGAGGAACCAGCCAGACAAAGCTGGCTGGAGCTGAAGGGCTGTCGGGAATGGACAAGGGAGGTCTAGCTCTGTGGTTTCCAGGCTGCCCCTGGGGGGCCAGCACCCTTCAAGCCCCTCCTCCAGAGAGCCTTCCCCCACCCTGCTGCCGGGCTCCTTGAGCTTCCGCCCCCTGGTCTGCCTCATGGGGCGGAGCCGGCGGGGCGGCCAAGGTGGTGAGTGAGAAGCTGCACCAACCCCTGGCACCAGCAGTGCTCAGTAATGACAACTGTCCACATTTTGTCAGCCCCGCACAGAGCCCGGTCCCTCAGGGGAGGAAGAGTCCCTGAGGGTTTGCGGGAGATGGAGAGGCGGCTGGGCAGGGCCGGGACCTCTCTTGGGAGAGGAAAGTCCCCAGCTGCCCTCCCCTGCTGGCCTTGTACAGCAACCCTCCTGGGGCCCAGCGCCATGGGAGCAGGCGGGGACACCGAGGTCCGGGGAGCGCAGGGGTGGCATCCCCCCAGGCCTCTGGCCTCCCAGCCTGGGCTCAGCCATCCATTTCTGGCAGGGCTGGGGCTGGGCAGGGGTCCCCTCAGGGCAGCCCCTCAGCGGGCGGGCGAGCGGTGGCGCAGAGCCTGCCTGCGTGGGGAAGCTCCTCGCAGCGTCACAGCCCAGCTATTCTCAGCCTGGCTCCTTGTATGGTGCCGGAAGTGAGCTGCAATGCTGGCAGCCCGTGGCACGGAGAGAGATTTAAATGGAAATGCAGAGAACAGCAGGAAAGTGCAGCCGCCAGGGCGGGGGCGGCAGGCTGTCCTGGATGCCACCCCCCTCCCTGGCACGGGTGTCCTCAACCCCCAGGTCTGGGGGCGTCCGGCCGGCCAGCTGGCAGCAAACCTTCATCCTCACGGAGGGGTGGCCACCCTTGGGGCTCCTGCAGCACGACTGGGGCCAGGTGGGCGTCCAGGGAGGCAGTGGGGGAGTGCACAGTCTGGCTGGGGACCCCGCGGGGCTGAGGGGTCATGGCTGCCAGGCTCCATCCCCAAGGCCGGACCCCAGTGGCTCCTGGTGAGTCCTCATGCTCCCTATCCCCTTCCCCGGACCCTACACAAGTATGCCCGGCTCCCCTTAGCACGGGCCACCGGACACGGGGACTCCTGCTCCCCCAGCCCAACCCTCCAAACGGCCCTTCTCATCCTGGCTGAGCCAAGGGGGCTGCATTTCCCTTGCCCTCTAGGCTCTGCCCCGAAGGACAGAATACAGAGGGCCACCCACTCCACATCCACCTGTGATGCCACCCCTTTCACAAGGACGTCTCTCCTCACCTGTCTGCTGCAGTCCTCAGCACACCTGGGGGCGGAGCATCTCTGACCGGGAGATGCCATGTACCCAGAGCATGCCCAGGGCAGGCACCAGCATGCTCGAGAGAAAGCCTTGGCCGGATCCAGTCAGAAAGGCACCCCTGCCCCTGACCCCACACACTCACACTCACACACACACTCACACGCACATACACATTCTCACACATGGTCACAAACCCACACAGACACACAGGAAGAAAGATATCATTTGTGCTCAGGAGCGCACACAGGGGCAGACAAGGCACACAGAAGATTCAACCAAAAAGGCACTGGGAGGCCAGGAAGCCTTCCTGGAGGTGGTGACTCTGGGCTCAGATTAAGACAACAGAAAGCAAAGTTGGGGCTTCATGCTTAGGTTTTAACACTAGGTTATCATCATGGATTGAACACGGGGTGGCAGGTGGTGGAAGGGACAGGGTATTTTGGGTGGAGGGAACCTTGTGGTCACAAGGCCAGCTGGCTCCTCCTCACCCTCCACCACACCACCCAAGCCAACACCAACCTCAGCCACCATTTAGTCCAGTCTGCCTGCTGTGTGTCAAGAATGTAGGGCTGGAGGGGTGGAGTGGGTTGTGTGAGGTCACACAGCACCGTGGGGGTGCGGGATGAGAAGTACCTGGCCCCCATCTAGTGCTCAGACCAGGCTGGAGGCACCCACTGTGCCGAAGGGTTGCGGCCCAGGCAAGGGCGCTCATGAAGGGCCTCCTGGGCTCCAGCCTGTCCACTGTTCCCACCATCACATGTGTTTGCTGGTGTGTGTGCCCAAGAGTCACACCTGCAATGACCAGGTGGCCCCTCCTCCCTGGTCCCTGACAGGGCAGTACCAGTCCGAGGGGGACCAGCTTGACACCCCCATCAAGAGTCCCGGGAAGAAACACCTGCTGGTGCTGACAGGTGGCCCAGGACAGTGGCCCTGTGCTACCAGCCAGGTGCCACACACAGCCCAGCATCCTCCAGGCCTGCATGGGGGGTCATGGGGATGTCCCCTACCTTATGGGGTGCCCTGTATCTCCCTGCATCCCACCCCTCCCAGGAACACGCATCCACCTGGTACAGTGCCTGCCAAGTCTGCTCAGGAACTGTTTGTTGACTGAATGACTGACTCACCCCATGGGCTGAGCAGGGCAGAGACAGTGTGTGCACACCACAGTTGAGGAAACTGAGGCTGGAGGTGGGGGTTGAGGGGAATTGCCCATGGTCACACAGGACATGACAGTGTCTCTCCCAGACCCCTACACCCTTCCTGCCCTGCCTCTGGCCTCACCCACTGTGTGGCCTCTCTGGACCCGGATCTCTCCTTCCATATAATGGTGGGGTAGGGGGTGGGTAAGGAGTGAATGTCCCTTGGGGATGGGCTCATACCACCCCAGGGCCCTTGTCTGCTGGTGGTCAGTGGAGATCTGGGCTCTGACAAGCCTCCTGGCCCCAGAGAGGGGCCTGTGGGGCAGTCCAGCTGCGCCAGGAGCTGAAAAACACAAAACTTTCCTTGGAGGCTGGACTGGGAGGCGCTGAGGCGGAGGCAGGAAGGAGGGGGGAGGAGGAAGCAGGGAGGAGGGTCTGATGTGTGGGGGCCCGGAACAGGCTGCCTGTTCCAGGGACAGGGACACAGCAGCACACAGCCTGCCAAACAGGAGAAGAGGAAGGAAGGAAGGAGGGAGGGAGGGAGGGGCCCAGAAAGAAAATGTTCCCGCAGCTCCAGGGGGCTGGGAGGCTGAGAAGGGAGCGGGTGCTCGGAGCCCCCTCCGCCCACCCAGTGACTCTGTCTCCTGTTGGCCCCCAGGCCATCCGCTTCAGTTCCCTGCACCAGTGTCCGAGCACCCCATGCCTCAGGGGCTCTCCTGGCCCTCGGTGTCGCCTTGGGAGATGCGCCCAGCACCAACCCCCCAGAGACCCCTGCCCTATTCCACTCCGGCCCCCTCCAGGGGTCTCTCAGAGGCTGTCTGGTGTAGCAGTGTTGCTGCTGGGGAATCAGGCAGGTGGCTTGACAGACAGGGACCCTGCCTCTGTCACTTGCCCGCTCAGTGGCTGGGGGCAGGTCCCTGACCTCTAAGGACCTCTGTGGGAACTGGGGCAGAGCTGCCTCTGTGAACAGTCACCAGGGCAAAACGGCCTCTCCTCCCTGCCGGATTTCCTAGCTCAGTCCTCTTTCCGCCTTTGGTCTTTTGCCCAGACTCAGCGCCCCCTGCAGAGCAACCCCCTGCTCTGGGAGGGGTCTGGGGCCCTCAGCCCCAACTCTGGTCTGCCTCACTTGTCCCCCATCCCCACTGCAGGCAGCCCCTCAGCAGGGATGGCAGACCGGGGCAGTGGGGCACGGGGCTGTGGGGAGACAGCAGAGATTCCAGGTATGGCTCCGAGCTGCCTGGGCCCAGATCCGCCCCTGCCAGCTGCCCCCACATCTCACCGGGGCCTGTGCAGCTGCAGTAGGACCCACCCCTGGGACCTGTGCTGACTTGGCCTTGGAGGCAGAGAAGGTGGACAGAGCGGTGCTCAGACACTGGTGCACGGGTAGCAGCCAGAGCCCCTCTCCTGGGGAGCCAAGGGGGCACCTCCCTCCTCTCACATCCCAGAGGTGACACTGAAGAGGGGCTCCCAGCAGGATGAGTTGGGAGAATCCTCGGGCCAGACCAGGTAGGCACCTCAGCCTCACTGGACACCCAGGCTCTGGCATTGTCACCCACTTTACAGATGGAAGGTTGAGGCTCTGGTGAGCAACTGTCACATGTCTCCTGACTAGAAAGCGTAGGGGGCAGCTCAACTTCTTCACCCTTTCCCTGAGTCCCTGAATGCCTGCCCAATGCCTGCCAGGCCAGTGAGCTCACAGATGCGGTGCCTGTCCCAGACGGGACAGGGTGGGGGGCTCACTCAGGCTGGGCAGCTTGGGAAGCCCTGCCCTGTGCCGAGAATAAAGGGGCCATAGGAAAAGAGGACGCCTGGGGTAGGAGCCCAGCCTGAGAGCCCAGTGGCAGGACCAGGGGGCCGAGAGCAGGTTGCAGGCAGAGGTCAGAGGTCACCAGCTCCTGCAGCACGAGGACCCCAGGCTGGGCAGCCAAGGACATTTGGCTTGAGGGGATGGCATGAGGCTGTCCACCAGATCTGGTCCAGGATACTGGCCCACACTGGCAGCCTGGTCTGTCTCCCGGCCCCACGGGCAATGGGTGGCAATGGGCTGAGGCCATGTGATCGGGACACCTTCAGGGCAGCAGGACTGGGGCATGGTCACTGTAGAAGTGGGTTTCTGGACCACCTGGGCCAGGCAGGCAGCAGGGGCAAGAAGGCTTTGTCCCCAATGGTGGGGCCTCCTCAGCCCTCCCCTGCTGCCTGGCTCCTCATTTGGCAAGGGCGGCCACGCAGCCCAGGGCAAAGGATGGCAACAGGGGCCCTAGAGTGCGTGGCAAATGATCAGAGTGGGTGGGTGTGTGTGTGTGCTGGCGTGTGCGTGTGCGTGGGCGAGTGTGGGGTGCAGTGGGAGCTCTGCCCCGCAGGAGCCTGGGCACATGCTAACTCCTCTCCCCACTTCCCGGGAGACCAGCAGGGCAGGGGCATCAGCCTCACAGCACAGGACTGGAGTGAGGCAGCTGGGAGGTGTCCCAGGCCCATGGGCCTGCTCGGGGGCCGACTCCCTACACTCTGAGCCAGCAGGGACAGCTGGGCATGTCCCTGGAAGGGGACGAGGGAGGAGCTTGGGGCACCTGTCCTCTGAGGAGCAGGGCACGAGGCTCAGGGCATGGGCCCCCCCCGCCTTGCTGAGGCACACCTATGGGGGCCCAGGCCACAGGGGCTCAGAGGCCAGCACTGAGGGGTCCCCAGAGGGAGGTGTGACCCTGTGTGGAAAGGATGCTGTTGCAGAACAGTCCTAAGAATGGAGGGAGGGAGCTGGCCATCCCCAGGCTGGACAGGGGGGTCAGAGAGGCCTAAGGCTGGAGCCGGGAAGAGGGGGCAAAGGATGCATTTGGGAGAGAGACCTACTTTGGAATAGGCATCTTACCAGGGCCTACCAGCTCTCAGCCTGGGGGGCCACCCTCCCCAACTCAGGACACAGGAGCGGCAGGCCAGCTGGCTCTTCGAGAGTGGGTCCCCCAGGGCCCTGTCCACCTGCCCCTTCCAAACCTGCACCCCTGGGCCACCCTGCTCTGGGTGAGGCTGGGGCTTGTCAGGGAACAGGCAGTGGGGCCGGGTGGGGGGTCTAGAGCAGGAGGGAAGGAAGGGCGGGCCCTGTAATAAGAGGCCCCCACAGCGGCTGGGAGCCAGCCTGGCCTCTTTTCTGGAGGCGGAAGAAGGAGCCCAAGGCTGCAGTGCGGGGGGTTTGGTGAGGGCTTCTGGGGCGATAATTGGGCAGCGATTAAGTGTTCCCGGTGGCAGCGGCTGCTGCCTGTCACCTGTCAGCTCCGTGGGCCGAGTTCACAGCCTCTGTACCAACCCTGCCAGGCAGGGAGGGCAGGGGTCCATGTGACCCACCCCCAGCATCTCCCCCACGCTGTCCAGAGCAGGCCTGTGCTCTCAGGCCACGTGCTCTTGATGGGGCCACCTCTGTCTTGCTCTTTAGCGGGTGATGGGACGGGGGTGCTGAGGGGGCCATGGCATTGAGGAGGCATCAGGATTCCCCATCAAGGGTCTGGCTCTGGTCTGCCCAACACTGCCCTGCTTGCTGGGTCACCTAGGGAACCTGCCCCCTCTCCAGGCCTGGCACTCCACACACAGGGGCTGATGCTGGCCTTCCAGACCCATGTGGCAATGCAAACTCATGCTGTCACCCCCAGGTTACAATTTCCAACCTTAGCTCTGGCGTCCCCCCAGTCCCACCTTCTTCTCTCTGCCCCCCACCCAGAAGTCTTGTCAGTTTGCTGCTGCCTTGGATGGGGGTGGGGAAGCTGGAGGCCACTGCTGGCCAGAGGCCTGAGAGCCAAGCCCTGGCAATGCCACCAGCTAGTCAGGGGTCTTAAGAAGCTACATGGGCTTGTAAACCACAGGCAGAGCTGCCCCTGGTCACTGAAGTGCTGGCCCTCACACTCGCGGACACACATGCACGGGCAGTGCCCAGCTAGCTTATCAGACTGACCCCTGCTGCCACAGGCACGCTCGCCCCGACACACACGGCCACGGTGACCTGACAGGTACACTAGGTGCCGGGCCACACTCACCGACAGGGCATCGCACACAGCACCAGGAGCCCCGGCAGCCTCCTGTGCCCTGGGATTCCGCAGTGGGAAGGCTGGGGTGGTCCCTGTGTGAGGCTTCTCTGCCTGGCTCCCCCTCCCTGCTCCGCAGCACCCCCGCCGCCCTCCCTCCTCTGTCCGCCCACTTGCCTTTAATTAGAAATGCCAGGAGAGCCATTTTGGGGGAGTTTTTGCCAGAAAGACATTCCTGGGGACAGGACAGGAGGAAGGAGAGGACAGACTGGCTCTGGTGGGGGGGGGGCTCCCCAGGAGAGCAGAGGGGGAGGGGCTCTGAGAGGTGGGCAGGGAGTGGGATTCCAGGGAATGTGGGTGCCTGGGTGCCCTTGAGTGTCTGAACAAGGCAGAGGGGGCTGTGCGTGGGGGGCATGAGTGTGTACGTGGGGGGCATGAGTGTGTACGTGGGGGCATGAATGTGTATGGGGGTGTGAGTGTTGAGGGGTATGAGTGTGCACTGAGTGTGCAGTGTGTGTGCAGGTGTGTCTGAGAGAAGGAGAGGGAGATTGGCAGGAGGGGGTAAGGTGTCTTGACTGTCATTGTGTCCCTGTGCCTCTGACTGTGGGCAATGGTGTGTGTTACCTGTGCCCAGATAACATCAGAGGACAGAGACCCCCACCCACCCAGCCAGAATGGAGTAACCCGGGAAGGGCGTCCCTCCCCCACCAGGTTGCCAGAGAGGCTGAAGGGGCCTCCCTCCCAGGGGATCTCAGCTTCCGGAGCCCCATTCCTTATATGGTGCTGTGCTTCCCTCTGCCTCTCCTGACTGTGGCTGCCGGCACCCCCCTCCCCCTCCCTCCTCCCTCCCTCTTCCCTCCTCCCTCTTCCCTCCTCCCTCTTTCCTCCTTTCCTCCTCCCTCCCTCCTCTCTCCATCTTCTTAGAAGTCCTGGAGCTTCTGGCCAGGTTCCTGCTATAGCCTGGGGGTTCAGGCCCAGTGTCCTTCCATGGGCATGGTCACTGGGGGGGGCAGGTGACCCCTCCATCTCCTCCAGCCCCATACTCCCCAGGAAGCAGCTGCCAGGTTTCCCTGGAGACACAGAGAAGTCTAAAGACCTGGTGAGGGGGCACCAGGCAGTCCTGTCCAGCCATTGCCACAGGGGTAGGTGTCACACATCCACACCAATGCCAGGGACCCAGACAGAGCATGTCCCTCACACAAAGCACAGGAGGACCAGCCCAGGTCCTGGACTCAAGGGTAGGCCGGAGCTCAAAGGCAACTCACACCTGGGGTTCCCTGTGTATTTGTCTGTGGAGTCGCTGGACCCCTCAACCAGGGCAAGGGGTCTGATGGAGGAGGGTCCTAGCCAGGGCTTTTCTGTGTGACAGACCATCCTGCAAAGCTGGACGGGGGAGGGGCAGTGAGGACCCAGGAGAGCGGTGTCCAGTGCTACCCCCCCTTAGGAAAGAGGGGCGAGTGAGACCCTTGGGGAGGGCCGCAGATAACCTGCCTGGGCTTCCTCCTCGCTGCGCCTCGCCGCGCTGGCCAGGGGACTGGGTGGGGGGCTCGGCTCGCTGGTCTGCAGCACCGTCCCTCCTGTCCCCGCAGACTGAATGAGTGCCGGGGTGGGCGGCGCGAGCGCAGCGATTAGTCACCCCCGCCCGCCGGTGTGCAGGGGGAGGGAGCCCGCGAGTGGGCGCGGGAGGCGGGGCCTGCGGGGGGCGCGGGCGGGGCGCTGGCGGGTGCCTGCGCTGGGCCAATGGGAGCCGCGGCGCCGCGAGGGGGCCGCCCACGGGCCCGCGCTGGCGGCATAAAGAGCCCGCGGCTGCGGCTCAGCGCAGAGCTTGGGTGCCGCGTCCTCCCCAGCGGCAGAGCCGGCCCTGCCGCGACAGACGGACGCGCCCTCAGCTCCGCACGGATCCCGGACGCTACTGGGACACACGCGGACCCAGGCCTCCCGGGCACCGCCAGCAGCTCCCGCAACCTCCCTCCGTCTGCCCCAAGAGGACTTTGCCGCCTGTCCGGAGCGCCCTGCCACCTGCAGCAGATGGAGCTGGACCACATGAAGAGCGGCGGGCTCCATGCCTACCCGGGGCTGCGGGGCGGGCAGGTGGCCAAGCCCAACGTGATCCTGCAGATCGGTAAGTGCCGGGCCGAGATGCTGGAGCACGTGCGGAGGACCCACCGGCACCTGCTGACCGAGGTGTCCAAGCAGGTGGAGCGCGAGCTGAAGGGGCTGCACAGGTCGGTGGGCAAGCTGGAGAACAACCTGGACGGCTACGTGCCCACCAGCGACTCGCAGCGCTGGAAGAAGTCCATCAAGGCCTGCCTGTGCCGCTGCCAGGAGACCATCGCCAACCTGGAGCGCTGGGTGAAGCGCGAGATGCATGTGTGGCGGGAGGTGTTCTACCGCCTGGAGCGCTGGGCGGACCGCCTGGAATCCATGGGCGGCAAGTACCCCGTGGGCAGCGAGCCAGCCCGCCACACCGTCTCCGTGGGCGTGGGGGGTCCCGAGAGCTACTGCCAGGAGGCTGATGGCTACGACTACAGCGTCAGCCCCTACGCCATCACCCCGCCACCCGCCGCCGGGGAGCTGCCAGGGCAGGAGCCAGCTGAGGCCCAGCAGTACCAGCCGTGGGGGCCGGGCGAGGATGGGCAGCCCAGCCCCGGCGTGGACACGCAGATCTTCGAGGACCCTCGGGAGTTCCTGAGCCACCTGGAAGAGTACCTGCGACAGGTAGGCGGCTCTGAGGAGTACTGGCTGTCGCAGATCCAGAACCACATGAACGGGCCAGCCAAGAAGTGGTGGGAGTTCAAGCAGGGCTCGGTGAAGAACTGGGTGGAGTTCAAGAAGGAGTTCCTGCAGTACAGCGAGGGCACGCTGTCCCGGGAGGCCATCCAGCGCGAGCTGGACCTGCCGCAGAAGCAGGGCGAGCCGCTGGACCAGTTCCTGTGGCGCAAGCGGGACCTGTACCAGACGCTGTACGTGGACGCTGATGAGGAGGAGATCATCCAGTACGTGGTGGGCACCCTGCAGCCCAAGCTGAAGCGCTTTCTGCGCCACCCGCTGCCCAAGACCCTGGAGCAGCTCATTCAGCGGGGCATGGAGGTGCAGGGTGGCTTGGAGCAGGCTGCTGGAGCCGGCTGGCCCTCACGCCCCCACTGAGGACGAGTCCGAGGCCGTCACACCAGCCCTCACCAATGAGTCTGTAGCCAGTGACCGGACCCAGCCCGAATAGAGGGCAGCCGGAGCCCCCAGCCTGCCCGCCACACCGGCCTGTGGCCTTTGCCAGCTGGGACTTTTGAGCTGGGGCTGACTCCTGCAGGGGAAGCTCTCGTCCTGCTGGGGGCCCTGCTCGGCCTCCCGGCCCAACTCTTGCACACACGCCATCCAGATGCGGGCAGTGCCCCAAATAGCAAAGGAGCCCCTCTCCCCTGCAGGGCTCTGCCCCTCTCCCTCCCCTCCATCTGTCTCCTCAGTCCTGGCCCACCCTCCACACTCAGGCCACCGCAGAACGTCCCCAGCTTCCTCATTCTGCTTCAATGCCTGGGCCCTCTGGACACTGAGAAAACCAAGTGTCTGGATGGCTGTGGCCAGCAGTCACTGTGCTCACAGAACGCCCCAGATCGGAAGCTAAGGCAGAACCAGTGCCCAGGAAACCTCGGCTTCCGGCACTGCCACCCTCTCCTGGCATCACCAGAGCCAGCCGGCGCCCTCCCTGCCTGCCAGGGCAGCTGGCCAGCCCCGGGCAGCCTGGCTCCCTCCTCCCCGGAGAGCCAAAGCCGCATATGCAGCAGCAGCAGCCCGGATGTCCTGGTGCCTCCTCGCCCTCAGGTGAGCCCCTGCCCCAGGCCTCATAGAGCTGGGAGGGCACAGGGCCCAGAGGCCGTTTTCTAGGTGGGCCCACTGAGGCTCAAAGGCATCCCCAGCAAGTTAGCAGTGAAAGGATGGGGGTGGTGCTGTGGGGGGGGAGCAGAGAGACAGGGGTCAAGGAGAGGGGTGGTGGGAGGCAGGGCTGAGGGAGTTTGCTGAGCCAGCTCTCACAGGGACCCGCACTTTCTCTCGCCCCAGCACCAGTGATTCATGCCAGCCTGGAGAAGGAGCAGAGCTCGGCTCGATGACTCACCGTGGCAGACAGAGGGTCCCAGAGGGGCTGAGTCCTCAAATCCGGCTGAGGCAGCAGCCGGCACCCTCAGCACCCTCGGAGCCAGGAGAGTGACAGCAGGTAATGGAGTGCCATCCCTCCGGCCAGACCCACTCCTCAGCTGTCCTGACCAGGAACAGCTCTTCCCCAGGCCCCGGCCCCAGGCCACTCTCCAGTGCTCTGGGCAAGCTGAGAGCAGCCCTGTCTGTCCAGCTCCAGCCCCTCCCTGTGGTGCCCTGGCTGCTGTCCCTACACTGTCCCTGACTGTCCCATTTCTTCCTCATTCTTTCAGGTTTCAAGACTCCCACAAAGTCTTTGCTGCTGTGTCTGGCACCGCCACTGCCCTCTCATCTTGCAAGCTGTCTACACAGAAGTCCCAGGACAGCCAAGAGAGGGAGGCTGCAGACAGAAGGCGGCTGTGGCCGAGGCAGCATCCCCAGCTCAGCCCTGAGAGCTGGTAGGAAGACAGGCCAGCATGAGGGCCAGGGCCTGCCGCTATGCCCGCCCCGCTGGCTGCCAGCTGCCCGCCCCCAGAGCCACTGCAGCAGGAGTCGGAGGGCAGCTACTCTAAGCCGTACCTCCCTCCAGCATGGGAACCCCTGCCTGCTGCATGGCCATTGTCTCTGCCAGAGCCCTCCAAGAGCCTTGAGGCTGGGGCCACTGCTCCTGCTCCTGCCCACGGCCCAAGCCCTGCCTAGGAGGTCCCGGAAGCCTTTGTTCCTGGGTGATTCCAGGCACTCTGCCCAGGCTGGACCCCCACCCCCTGCCCCAGCACCAACACCCTGGTGCGGGCCATTTGCATCTGTGGCCCAACAGGCCCTGCTTGGGGGTTCCTATTTCTGCCTTGTCCACTGGGGTTTCCAGATTCTGGGGAAGCAACTCTGCAGACAACTCCAACAGGTCCTCCACCCTGCACCCATGCCAGCCCCCCCAGATTTTATTTTTGACATAAACCATAACCCATACTCATAGGCATAGGCTGCAGAGAAGCCGGGCCTGAGGAGACCCTGGGGACCTCAAGAGGGTGTGGCCAATCCTCCCTTCCCCCTCTCCCCCTCCCGCCACCAAGATCAGGCCTTGACTGTCTAGCCAGGCTGTGTGCACCCCTGCCATCTTACCCTGAAGACAGACTCTTTTTCTAAGATTTTGTTAATAAAACACTGAAACTTCTTGGAGTGTTCATGTTGCCATTTGTCTGCTGGTTTGGTCTGGGCTGGGCTGGGACAGAGCTTCAGAGAGGCCCCCTGGCCTACAGGGTGACTCCGGAGCACCCGTGGATGCAGCGAGGGGTCCCTGGGGTATGGGGAAGCACTGCCTGTCACCCCACAGGGCAGCCTCCGTCAGGGTCCAGGATCCTTAGGCTGGAAATGAATTTGGGGCTCCCCCAACCCTCCAGCCCAGCAGGCCTGGCTTGACCCTGCACCCAGACCTGCAGCAGCCATTGGCAGGGGTGGCCCCCAACTGAGGACTGTCCCTCTGTGGCTCCTGCCTAGGATGTGCAGCTGGGTGTACAGGGGACTCTATTACCAGGACAGGGCTTGGCCCACACAGCCTTCTCAGGCCCTGGGGTCCTGGGGACCTGGTCCACACAGGAGCCCAGCTGAGGGGACCCTGGCCAGTCTCCTTATCTGCCAAACATGGGAACCATCCTAGTACTCCCCATGCCTGGGCTCAAGAACTTAGAAATGAGGGTATTTCGGTGCCCTGCAGAAGGTTGGCCCACCCTGCCTTTGAAGAGGACGCTGGGGTGGGAGAGAGGGCCTGGAGGGGCGAGGGCCCCTGTACCAGTCAGTGTTCAAGGAGAAGCAGGACCCGTCAGGGACAGGGAGAGGCTCATTGCAAGGGGTGGGCTTGCTCCATGGTGGGGCGCTCTAGGCCAGTCCTCAATCCCCAGGGCAGGTACGACTCCCCACACCTGGTGCTGGCATCCACAGGTGGAGTTTCTTCTCCATCAGGGAAGCCTCTGCTCTGCTCCTGCGGCCTCTCCCCTACCCGGACCAGGCCCTGCAGCTTAGCTGGGATGCCCTTCCTTGGAGTCAGCCGATGATGGTCTTTAATCACACCCATAAGCGCCCTCAGCCCCTCAGGGGGCTGCTCTGCTGCTGGGGTCCTGGGCCAAAGTGTCAGGGCAGCCATGGGCACACACCCACAGCCCCACCTGGGGGAGCACTGCACCTGCCTGGTGAGGAGGCTCGGGGAGGGCAGGAAAGGGGAGGAGACTGAGCGAAGAGAGCCACCTGCCGCCAGGAAATGTCGTCACCCTCTGCGCAAAGCAGGCACTCCATGATGAAAGGGCCGCCTCCACCCTATTCTTCTCTTGTATTTCTTTTAAATAATGAAATTGCTGACAAGAATGGGGAGAGGAAATTGGCAGGAGCAGGAGGCTGGGGCCCCACCGTGCTGCCTGAGAGGCAGTCATTTTCTCAGGAGTACTACTGCTCACACGGAAAGCCGCAAGCTGTAGATGTGTTTTCTGTTTAATAAAAGGTTACTCCCTGTAATTGTGAGGCAGGATATCCGAACACTCAGGTAATGTGAGATGCAGCTCTGTGTCTTTGTGTTCCCAAGAAGCTGGAGGGTGAGCGGGGGTGGCGGGCATCAGACGCCCTGAGTCCCTAGGACAGGACGTTCTTGCTACGAGCCCCTCTCCACCCCTCACTGCTCCCGCCCACCCAGGTATCACAGACTGCTTACCTCTTCACTGCAGGGTGGGGAAACTGAGGCACATAGAGGGGCTGTGCTTGCCTCAGGTTGGGGAGCAGAAGTGGGCCTGGGGCAGGGGCACCCAGGAAACCCCTGGGGGCTCACCCTGCAGACTCAGTTTGGAGGAAGGCCCCTGAGTCAGTCCCCTCCTCATAGGGCTGCAGGTGCTGGGCTGCGTGGGTGCTTGGGATGTCATCTCTGTTGCCCTCAAGGCTCAGCCCAGCGTAGCTGTCCCAGGCTCAGCACAGTCACTGTCACGCGCTGGCCACTGCCGCTGAGGGTAAGAAACGCAGCAGCTGAGCAAGCGCTGGGGTCGGGACATACGTGAGTGGGCGTGAAGCGAGGCTGCCTCAACAGACACCCAGCACATGCAGTGGGTCATCTTCTCTCAGGCAAGCAGGTGGCTGGGCTCCGCCTGTTCATTCAGAACCGTCCATGTTCTTCTGCCACCCCAGGGCACTGTATTGGTTGCTTGAAGCCTGGGCTGCCCTGCGGAGGGGCTGCTGCCAGTGGGAAGGGGCAAGAGATGCGGAGGGGCAGGATGCAGTTGTGAGGCCAAGCCCAGGAAGGGGCTCATCACCGCCACTGGCACCCATGCAGGGGACACAGTCTCAGCCCGCGCCCAGCGCAAAGGGCCTGGACACTGGGAGGAAGGAGGGAGGGAGGATCTCAGTGGACAGCCAGGGGACAGAGGCCACACTGAAAATTGTTTAGGGTGGTGTGTGCAAAGAATTTAACCTTGCCCAACAAGGGGTCTGGCCTCTGACCTTGGGCCTTGCAGGTCGTCACTACGGCCTGGAATGTCCTGCTTGATAAGAACGTCCTTGTCTACTTGGGGACAGAGCCCAGGGAAGATGCAGGCACTGTGCGTGTCGGCACACAGCCTGGCCAGGGGAGGCAAGGCTGTCCACCACTTCTGTCTGGGATGGGACCTCAGAGCCAGATCCTACGACTCCGCGGGGGGAGGACACCTAGAAGCTCGGCATTTGGACCCTCCCGGACTCTGCCCCACGCACCCCTGACCTGGGTTGGTTCTCCATGGCATCTTTCCTCTGTAATCAGCCATAGCTGGGAGCGTAAACTCACGGGGGTCCTGGGAGTCCTAGAGAACTGTCAGACGTGAGGGTGGCCTTGCAGCTGGTGTTGGGAGCATGCCCCGGGGAGAAGGTACCCCAGCCTGGGAGCAGGGCCACTGGAGCAGATCCCCTGGAGCGGTCTGTGGTCTGGACAGGGACATGTCCTCTGGGCCCCATGGACTTCCTGCCCCATTGGGAAGGCCGGGGTGGGAGGCCCAGGACTATGTGCTCTAGCCCTGCCTGGCCGGGCCTCCAGACACCACCCCGTCCCAACCTCAGTCCCTCTGGGAACCCCTCAGGGCCCACGGCCGGAAGGGAGGTGCTCTCTGACCTCACAAAGCCCAGCTCATCTCTCCTCTTACCTTCCTTTTCCTCTTTGAAAAGTGCCCTTCACCCCCCACCACCCCTCCACTCCCTCCTCCCCCAGCAGCCGCAGGAGTCGGACAGCTCTGCCCCCAGCTTCCCTGCCCCCACCCCCAGCCCAGCCGGACACTTGAGGCTGGCATCGTGAGCGCTGGCCCTCTGCTTCCAGCAGCCAGATTCTCTTCAGTGTTAAAATGCTTAAAATATAAAGCACATACAATTTTGACAAAAATAACGTTTTGCGTTTGATTCTCTTTTAAATTTCTATACCAATTTCAGCTCTTTTGGGGGTTAAAAGACCCTTACCAACTAGGAAACAGTCATGACACCAACACAGTTAGAAGGGAGGGTGCTTGTGTGGCTGCTCCCGACACCAGCTGCAGGATGCCGCGAGGGCCCAAGGCCACGCTCACATCTGACAGTTCTCTAGGACTCCCAGGACCCCCCGTGAGTTTACACTCCCAGCTACGGCTGATTACAGAGGAAAGATGCCGTGGAGAACCAACCCAGGTCAGGGGTGCGTGGGGCAGAGTCCAGGAGGGTCCAAATGCAGAGCTTCCAGAGGTCCTCCCCCCTCGGGGTCGTAGATCGTGGACAGCCTTACCTCCTGTGGCCAGGCTGTGTGCCAACACGCACAGTGCCTGCATCTTCCCTGGGCTCTGTCCCCAGGCAGACAAGGACGAACCTGCTTCCCGGTCCCACAGGCCTGGGGGCCCAGACACGAGGCAGCAGCCCCAGGACAGGCTCCTCTGGCGCTCAGCCACCACTTCTGTCTGGGATGGGACCTCAGAGCCAGAGTGGCACTCCTTGTATGGATGGGGAAACTGAGGCCCAGGAGAGGCTGGAAGTCACCAGGGTGACCCAAATGGTCCCCCTCGCATGGGCAGCAGCACTGAGCTCCCCCTTCTCAGCCCACCCCATGTAGCCCTGAGCCTCTTCTGGGCACCAGGCTGGGATGGGAGTCTGGCTGGTTCCACAGCAATTGTGGGTGGGTCCCTACACCTCCCGAGCCTCAGTTTCCACACCCAGAACATGGGGTTGTGGAAGGGAGCCGCACTGCAGGGGAAGCCCAGCAGGTTCGTCCATGCAGGCCTTAGTCCATTTTCTCTGTCATAATGGAAGACCACAGATGGTTCTGGAAGCTGGAGGTCCAAGCAGGTGGCACTCTGCCCACCCAGACTGGTAGCCTCTCTCTCACCCACCGCAAATTGACCCTACCCAGATGACCACAGGTGACCTCAGTGCTGACCTCATGGGGACCTCTGTGAGAGCAGCAGCTAGGCCATAGGGACTGTGCAGTGGCCTTTCCAGAAGCCACTGTGGGGACCCATGTTGGCATGGTGGGGTTTGCTGTCCCCAAGCCCCCAAAGCTGCCAATGCCCTGCTCTTCTCCCTGGGCTGCAGCCCGCCACCCCTGGGTGCTAACACTGCTGTCGGGGCACTCCAGCTGTGATCATCCAAAGCCACACTCCTGGCCCCAGTCCTGGTCCTCCCCCTCCCCATCTCCCAAGGGCCCTGGCCCCCAGCCCACTCCCCAGCGCAGCTGGCGCAGCGTCTCCATTCCTCAGCAGAGCCACACTCACCGCCACCCCACAGTGGCGCCTCCTGCCCTCCCAGCCTCTTCCCAGCAGAGCAGACCACTGTTTTCACTAAATTAATATTCAGTGTTCAATTACTGTGAGCCATGAAATACCATCCACGGCAGACAACTATGACCACATTGCCTTTGTTATATGGCATTTTTTTTTCTGGAGTTTCAGTTGCTTCTGTCCGGAGCACTGTTCGCCTCTGCACACGCTCACCCCCCGCAGGACCCCAAGGGGCCAGTTTTGTGTTTGCTTCTCATCTCTTGCCTGGAGATGCCCCTCCTGGGATAAAAAGGTCTTTAAAAAATAAAATCACTGACTAAGGAGCTGTGAACTAAAAATAAAATCCTAAGCACCCCCTCTAACTGAACAAACTCCTCTTGGCCAAGGGGACCCCAGAAACACCTTAAAACTTAGTTCCCAGCCATGACGGGGTGGGGGGCAGAGCACGATTACACACGCACGATTTCCCTTCACAAATACTCATGACTCCTCCAATAGTTCGCTGAACACGTGTGTTTGACCACCCTGCTCAGTGTAAAATCCTGTTCCCTTTGTCAACGGAGAAATACCCGAACTCTAAAATAATTTAAAGAGGTTTGTTCTGAGCCAAGTATGAGTGATCATGGCCAGGAGCCAGGTCCAAGAAGTCTTGAGCAAGGGGCCTCCCGTGGCTGGGTTACAGTTTGGTTTTAATACATTTAGGGAGACAAGGATTGCACTTGTGACTGACTGTCACAAGTCAGCACATGTAAGGGGGACACTGGTTTGGCCTGGAAAGGCGGCATCTGGAAGCAGGGCTTTGCAGGTTACAGGTGCGTTTCAAGATTCTTTGATGTGACATTTGTTAAAGAAATGAAGCTTTGTCTCAAGGCTTGGAATGTTTTAAGTTAAGATAAGGACTCACAAGATCTGTTTGGTAAATTGAGGACCCGCAGGTGTGGTTTAAGCTTTGTCTGGCATGGCTTTAGGCCTGGTAATGAGTCACAAAGGGCATCCCCAAGAAGGGAGGGGGCATGATGAGACTGTCTGACCTCCCTTCTCATGGCCAGCAGCTCAGCTTTAGGGTATTTCTGGGGTCCTCTTGGCCAAGAGGGGGTCCCTTCAGTTGGCTGGGGGGGAGGAGCGTAAGATTTTATTTTAGCTCACACCTTTTCTCTCTTTGAAGGATGCGTGCCTGACTTCTGGCTGGGGCTCTGCTTCTCAACCTCTTGGAAGGGTTGCCCCCCAGGTTGCTACCCTTTTTGAGAAATAAAGCTCTCCTTTATCCAAAGTATAAACCTCATTAATTTTATTTTTTAGTTAACTGAGCCCAAGCCCCTATGTGGCCTCCCACTGCCTCTGGGTAAAGCTGGGATTCCAAGCCAGCTTTAGGTGCCCCCAACAGCTGCCCCAGTCCCCTGCCCCTCCCCTCCCCCCTTGCCCCTCCATCTCTCCCTCTGCCTCCCTCTCGCTCTCCAGCCCCCACCCGCCTCTCCCCATCCTGCCAGGTACTTGGTCCTTCCAAATCCCCTGAGAGCAAAGCTCCTCCAGTGGATGGGGTGGGGACCCCCCCCAGCTTTTTCCTGCCACCCTCCTCTGCTCACCTGGTGTCCCTCCCTTCCACCCGGTCTCCACCTCAGTGACCTCTGAGCACAGCCTCCTCCTTAGTTCAGCCCTGGGAAGGGCCGAGGCTGGTAGGTGTCTGTTCCCCGAGGATCTGGTCTGGAGTCCCTTCCCTGTCCACAGCTGAGTCCCAAGTGTGGCCCTGACCCTGAGGGGAAGGGGATAGGCCAGGAGGAGCCGCAGGGCTGGGGAGAGCAGGGTCAGTCCCAGCCACCGTCCTGTCTCTGAGCCGCGGCTGGATGCTGAGTGTGCCAAACCTCGGCCCAGGGGCAGTTAGAACACGCTGCTGGGTGCCTCACGAGACACAGGAGAGCCCCTGCCACAGGTGGCTCTGTTATTGCTTCAGCTTGGAGGGATGGTCAGCCCAGGGGACCCCAAGGCTGCCTCTCACAGCACCTCTGCCTGCTTCTCTGGCATCCCACTGGGAGCCACAAAGTGGCCAGGATAACCCCATCTCCACCCCTGCTGCAGGGAAGGGCCACTGTCTACCGAACTCATATTCATCCTCTAAAGCCTTGCTCTTATCCCCCTCCAGGGAAACAACCTGCACCCCACCCCTTGTGCCACTGCTGTGCCTCGGACGCCTGCCAGGTGCTCCCCAAGGACAGGTGCTCCCCAAGGACAGATGCTCCCATGTAACCCTGTGTCCACCCTCCCTGGCCAGCAACTCACAGAACCAAGTCACCCCTGAGCGCAGCTGGCGAGTGCTGCCCTGGGGCTCCCCTCCCACCTGGGCTCCCCTGTTCCTGCTGCCTGTCTGGCGTCTTCCTTGCCAGGAGTCTGGGCTGTGACGGCGGCTATTTTTAGCCCCTGTTCTCCCCCGTAATTATCTTGTCTCTGTTTTGCCTTGGCGCTGGGTACAGTCCTACCGGAAGATGTCGTCTGTCTGTCCACACCCGGGGGGAACCAGGGATAAGGCGGACCCATACCCTGAAGTGGGAGGCGGAGGGGGACGTGGTCAGAGAGCCTCGTCCATTCATGGGCTCCCGGGGGGTGTGCTGTCCACCTCAGGAGACTTGGCCCCACTCAGCAAAGGCCAAGAGGGCCTCACAGGAGGTTCTGACAACTCTCAGCAAAGGGGACGGTGCGCGGGAGGGTGGCTGGGGTTTCAGACTCTGGGTCCCCCTTGTACTCTCACAGCCCTCACAATGGGGCCTGGCCTCGGGGAGCAAAAGCGCTTGTGCTCTCTGATGCCCGGATGAAGCAGGAGGCTTGCGGTCCCCTCAGACTCCTCCATCTCTGGGAGCCCCATCTGCGGTAAGAAGCACACCGTGCACTCCTGTCGCCCTTTGCCACCCGCGAGGAGACCCCAGCCGGGCTTTGCTCCTTTCGGCACCTGCAGGTAACCCCGTGTCGTGTGAGGCTTCCCTATCAAGAACAGATGGGGCATGGGCTGGAGGGAGGTGCAGCGGGAAAGGGGGACCTGGGATGAGGGAGGTGGCCCACCTGAGGTCACTCAGCGGTGGAGGCTGGCAGAGGTGGGGCAGGAACCCCCCAGGATCCCGGTCTCCAGCCCCAGACCACGATGCCACCCCTTGGATCTGGCTCATGAGCACGCCTGGCACCAGCTGGCCCCTGCTCCCAGGGCTCCTGTGGCTCCTCTGGCCTGGCCTAAGGCCCATAACTGCGGTGGCGGCCTGCAATCGCTCTTCCTCCATCACACCTTCCGCCGGCCAACCCCAATCCCCCATCGCCAGAAGGTGGGACATGAGTTACCTCCTTCAGGAAGCCCCCGATGACGTTTGCTCTCATCCAGGTGAGTCCTAGTGTGTAATCAGCCCTAGACAGACACCCGCACCACAGCCGGTCCCCGAATCCCTGCTGTCTCCCCACCGAGGGCTCAGGGGAGGCCTGCCGGTGCCTCCCACCCCAACCCCCTAGGACAGACCCGGTCACTTGCTGCATTCCCCTCACTCCACATATCACCGCCATGGTAGGCAGAATGGCCCCCCAAATACCAGCATCCTAATGTGAGGTTACCATGCCACACGGGACTTCCAGTTACTCACCAGCTGACCTTGACTCGAAGAGGTCATCCCAGACTACCTGTGCAGGCCCAGGGTAACCAGCAGGCTCCGAAGGAGCTCAAGAGGGAGGCAGAGAGAGAGGTGCTGACAGGGTGATGTGCTGCAGCCACAAGGCTTCGAAGGAGGCAGATGGGCCTGAGAGCCAGAGACTCGGGGCCTCCAGCGGGGGCGCAGCCTGCCAACACCTTGATGTCGGCCCAGTGAGACCCAGGCTGGCCTTCCGGCCTACAGAACTGTACAGTCCATTGGGGTGTCTAAGCCACGAGCTTTGTGGTCGTGCGTCAGGGCCACAGCAGGGAACTGAGACAGCCCCGCATCCAGCCTGCTCTGCGCCTGGACTCGTCAGCCCAGTTTCCCTAAGTCCTGCAGACCCCTGGGCCCATCTGGGGTGTGGTCCTTCCTCCTTTCTGTGTGGCCACTCTGTGCCTCAGTTTCCTCACCAGTGAAATGGGAAGATGGTGCCGTCTCCTCCTGGGGCTGATGCGGGGCTGGATGCAGGTCCCGTGGGGGCGGACGGGGAGAGGCTTTTCCTCACACATTGGTAGGTGAGGCTGCCTGTCTGCTTGTCCCTTCCCAGAGCTTGTCCCCTGGGGGTCAGGTGGGGATCCCTTGTTGGAGTCTGGCAGCCCCACCAGGGCCCTGGAAGCTCCTGTGTCTCAGGGCCTGGGCGGAGGCTGGCACTGATGGGAGCTGGTTCGAGTGGGTGGAGGTGAGGGACAGGGGCTCTGCTCTGCCGGGCTTCCCCTGCCCAGGCCTGGGGCTGCCGCTCTGTGGTTATTCCTCCCTGACTGCTCATTTGTGGAGTTATTGTTCTTTATTTCGTGTCTCTCTGCATTTCCATTCTTCTCCCCTCCTCCACCCCCGGGTGTTGCTATGGGAACCAGGCCGTGGTACCCACAGCATCCTTGATAGATAGGTTTCTGGCCGGGCAGAGGTGTGGGGGGTGGCACTGGAGAAGGGTTTCTGGAGCTTGTGGCTGGGGATCCCAGGGCCAGGGAGGGGAGGGGTAATTAGACACCCACACTCCTGCGTCCAGCACCCCCACCCCGGACAGCCCCCACTGCTGCCTTCCCTTGCTTCATGGCCACGGCCACCCCTGTTGTCACCACCATGGGCCTGGGTTCATGTCATCACTGTTCAGGGGCACCTCCCTCACAGCGGCCTCAGCTCTGTCCCCTTGCCTCCCCTTTGACCTTCCCTTTGACCTTTGGGGGGAGGAAATGGGTCACACACACAACGGCTAAATGCCTGCCTCCTCCCTCACAGGGCCCAGGAATTTGCTTCAACGTGCTGGGCCTCAGCCTTCCCATGGTAGAACAGAGTGATGTGGCCCCTGCAGACACTCCATGCAAGTCCTTGCTGTCCCCTTGGCTTCCCCTCCTCTTGCCTCGGTTTCCCCATCTCTGCAATGGCAGCACTAGGGCCATTGTCAAATCACTGAAGCCTACCAGGCTCTCCATCTGCTCTGAGCTGCCCACAGGTAGGCAGAGGGGGTGGCTCCCGGGGAAGGAGGGAGGCTGCGGCTGAGCAGCCAGGCTCTGAGCTGCAGCCCAGCCCGATGTGCATCCTGCCCCTGCCCCCGCACCCTGGGAGCTGCGTGCCTGGAGTCACCACTACACAGGAGATGGGAACAGAGCAGGGGGCTGGGCCTTCCCCAGGTGGCTGCCAGAGGGGCAGGGTGCTTAGGGGTGGGCTGCAGGCAGGTGTGGGAGCAGGGAGCTGAGGGGGCTGAGAGGGGCTCTGTGCAGCCAGAAAGTGGAGGGGGGGTGTCTCATCCCACTGGGGGGTCCTGTGTTCCCTCAGACTGGGCACTGAGGGCTGTGCCTCCCCCGAGACGGGCCTCACTTTACATGTCTGTGGCCCAGTGCTACCTCAGGCTGCCAGTGTGCGCTTGTCCACGATGCCTGCAGGGGGGAGGACATGGGGACACCAGCAGGACTGATTGTCCCTCCCCAGGGCAGGGCTCCTATGCGGGTGCAGGTGAGCCTCGGGAGGCACAGGGGCTGCGTTTGCAGATCTTAAAGTGCTGGGTTGCCCGGTCCACACTCCCTCACCTTTCAACCAGGCAGGCCTGGAGCCCCAGAGGCTCCCTGCTCTGGAGAAGGCCCTGCCTGGCCGCCCTGCTCTTGGGTCAGCCAAGTCGAGTCGCCTCTGAGGCCTGGGGTGGCTGGAGATGGCCAGATGGTGGTGGAGCATCATTCCAGGAGAGTTATGGCCAGGCAAGCGGTTCTAGGACCCCTAGAGCCAGAGTGCAGTGCAGGCCAGCCCTCTCCCACCAGCCAGCGGGGCCTCCAGAGTCGAAGGCCAGTTCCACACCCAGCCCCCTAGAGATGTCCCTCCAGACCACTGCTGGGCATGGGGCTGGCAGGAATTAGGGGCTGCCTGACCCCGA
The DNA here is from genome assembly GCF_020740605.2 of Lemur catta. Taxonomy (NCBI): domain Eukaryota; kingdom Metazoa; phylum Chordata; class Mammalia; order Primates; family Lemuridae; genus Lemur; species Lemur catta. The sequence continues at coordinate 24,283,096 of NC_059136.1, forward strand.
GCCTGTGGCCTCCACTCACCCCATGGTAGGCACCTCAGCCCCAGCCCCGCCACAGGCCCACCCTACAGCAGCCTGCCCCATGCCCAGGCCCTCCTGACCCCACCACTACCCCCGACTGGCTCTGAGCCACCTGCCTGGGCATGGCCCCCCTCACCTGGCCTCGGCTCTTCCCAGGTCATTTTGTCCACGAGCCTGAGACTCCCTTGCGGTGGCTGTCCCAGCCCCTTGGAGCTTGAGTTACAAATGCAGACCCCCTGGCTGAATCCAGGGCCTGCCTGCCTGGGTAGAAGCTGCATGTCCATCAAGCCTCCTAATGGTGTTAAGTGGGGCTAATCAGAGTCAAGGCCCAAGTCTTAGCCTGGCCCTGGGAGACCTGCCCTCTCCCCTCTAGGCGTCCCCACCCCACACAGGAGGCCACACACCCCTGTGCCTTTGAAACCTATGTTTCAGGTGAGGGAGTGTGGACTGGGCAATGTTCAAACAATGTAGAGCCATATGGTGTAAACAGTAATCAAAGTCTGACTTTTATAGAAGTATAGATATAGCCAGAAGTTAACCAGCCACTGTTCCCTAACTTCCTCGCTGCTATAACTGGTCACTGCTTAATGGCACTGTCCTCCCTGACAGGCGCAAGCTGTGGCTGCCCCGCTACTTCTTTAGATAATATATATGGCCACCGTAAAGCCCTAGGGCTTGTGCTTCTCTAGAGAACATCACTATCACAAAGCCCAGGACTGATCTTTGAGGTGTTTTTCAGACTCTACTTTCCAGAGGGACCCACTGACACCAACCAGACCCAGGGACAGGCGTGGGAACAGATCCCACAGCCTCAAGACCCTCCCACCCAGGAAACCTCCCAACCGCGAGGATCATCACTGCTTCCCAGCCCCATGAGTTCATCCTCCACTAAAGGGACGACATTATTAAGAAGCTAACAGGAAAAAATAAACTAACAAATAAATAAATAAATAAACTCACAGCACATAATTGTCCCTTAAAAAAAGATCACAGTACACAGAACTGCCCCTTGATTGATTAACCACCTGGGACTTAAATTGTTTTATTACAGAGTATATTTTTCAACACAGCAACAACAACAAAACTAAATATATTTAAAAAGTGAGCTCTGGCCGGGCACGGTGGCTCACGCCTGTAATCCTAGCACTCTGGGAAGCCGAGGCGGAAGTATCACTAGAGGTCAGGAGTTCGGGACCAGCCTGAGCAAGAGCGAGACCCCGTCTCTACTAAAAATAGAAAGAAATGATCTGGACAGCTAAAAATATACATAGAAAAAAATTAGCCGGGCATGGTGGTGCATGCCTGTAATCCCAGCTACTCGGGAGGCTGAGGCAGGAGGATTGCTTAAGCCCAGGAGTTTGAGGTTGCTGTGAGCTAGGCTGACACCACGGCACTTTAGCCCAGGCAACACAGCAAGACTCTGTCTCCAAATAAATAAATAAATAAATAAAAATTAAAAAAAATAAAATAAAATAAAAAGTGAGCTCCTTGCGCCAGGTCCTGCCACGTCACATTCCGAGGACCCTGCTAAAGCCAGTCTCACAGAAGAAAAAAGAAAACCAGAAAGCAGACAGGGCCATTTCACAGCTGCCTTTTACTGTCGGCTGACAAGAATCATTTCATGCTCTTCCTCATAAGTAGGGAGAAGGATGAGAAGGATGTGGCGGGGGTTGCCAGGGAGAGCAGAGAACATACTCTTAGAGAACTTACTTAGCACCCACTGGGCCAGCCTCTGTGGGCTCCTTCAGGTACTTGGCCAGGAGGGGATTCCACAGGGACAGAGAGAGGAAGTGAGGTAGGACAGACACTTGTGTCTCAGGTTGGGGCAGTGGGCGGTGGGGCGGGGGTGCTCCTTGCTTTCAAATGGAGAAATAGTAATTTGTCAAACCCCAGACCCAGCTTCACAAAGACCAAGTCAAGGAAAAATATATATAGTCAGGTCTGTCACCCCCTGTGTGCTGGGGGGCACCTTCTCTTGGCAGCAGGGCAGGAAGAGTGAGGTGGGGGCCTCCACCGGGCCAGCTCCCACCCGCTCCCAGCCGGCACCATGTCACATCAGGGAGCACTTCCTGGTGGTGGCAGATCCCACAGCTGCAGCTGCCCCAACCCCAGTCTGCAAAACTCCAGAGCCAGGGGCTTCCACCTTTGTCCTCTACTTACCACCAGTGACCCGGGGTGGGTGACAGGGCCCTGTGGTGAGGCCAGGACACATGCCATGGGGTGCATAGAGCGTCCACGGCCTGCCCTGGCAGCTTCCACACATATGAGGAAGAGCATGTTTACCTGGACAAAGGTGCTCAGGTGGGCCAGGTGCAGAAGAGAGCCATCTCACGGTGGCCCTGGCTGCGTAGCGACCCCCCAGGGGCTGCAGCAGCAGCTTCTGGGCCAAAGCCTGGCCCTGGGCAACCCGCTCGCCACCGATGCCTGGAGGGAGCCCTGACCCCGACCACACCGGGCCTGGCTGTGGCCGGGTATCCCCGCCCTCCCAAGTCTACACGTGGGAAATCAGCCTGCCTCTTGCTCCACTGCTGGGGAAGAGATGTTAGAGGAAACATTTTTTAAAAAGTAAAATCAGGATTCATTCAAATATGAAGTGGACATGTGTCAAGGATTTGTTTTAACCCGTTCATTAATGGAGTAGCCAGCAGGAGATTAAAACTAGCTCGTCATTTTCAAACTCCCAAAAAGGAAATCTGCAGACCCATATGGTTTCACTGGAGAATTCTACCAAATGTTTAAAGAAGAACTAATACCACGTCTACACAATCTGTTCCAGAAAATAGAAGAGGAAGGAACACATCCCATTTCATTTTATGAAGCTGATATTACCCTAATATCGAAACAAAAGACAATAAAGAAAAAATTAAAAAGAAAGAAAGAAGGAAAACTGCAGTCTAGTCCTGCCTGCTCAGCAAGAGGGCAAACCAGTGAGTGCCACACACAGCTGGAAAACACAAAACCTCCCTGTCCCCACCCCCACGGCCCCCGAGACCTCACGGACCCCACTACACCTTACTGTGCAGACAGCCCCTCCTTGGGGCCCCGCCCTGGCTGAATGCCCAGGAAAAGGTAGGGGTGGTGGGGTGGACGGGCATTCCTTTGTTCGTGCCTCATGTCCTGGAAACCTCACTGGCCGGGCCCTGCTAGGTGCTTTGCAGGCACATCACCCATCATTCAACAGGCCTTGGCTGAGCACCCACTGAGCTGGCACTGGGACCCAGTGGCGACTCTGCTGTAGCTGGGAACACAGGGTCCGAGCTCTTCCTGCAGGCGGGCGAGGCAGGGAGGGCTCCCTGAAGAAGGGCCTTGGTGGGGTGTGAGGTGGGGTGGGGGGAACAGGACACCCAAGCTGCACCTCCCTCCTTTCTCTAATCCCCAGTGCCCGCGGCAGGGAGGAAGCAGGATCGGGGTCGGGGGTTGCCCAGGGTCCAGCAGCCCGAAGTACAGCAGAGCCTGGCGTGGGATTCCTCCTGCCTCTGCTCCCAGACCCCTGGCTGGAAGGGGTCTCAGATGCCACCCACACCCTGCTCCCTCCTCAGCTGACCCGGGTGCAGTCTTGCCCTGGTGGGAGCTGCTAGCACTCATTCGGTGCCTTCTGTGTGCCAGGCATGTTCCAGTGCATCTTGGGCCCTTCACTTGCTGTCCCAGCCCGTGAGGACCCCCGTCTGACCAGGGAGCCTGAGGCTCAGAGGCCGCAGAGCCCTCTCGCTCCATGCCATCTGGGGGGCTCTCCCTGACTGGCTGTGTCCGGCAGGTCCAGGCGGGACCACAGGACCCACTACACCCCTCAGCTGGGCTCCAGCTTTGGGGGGCCCCCAGGCCCCTTAGCTTCTCCCCTCCCTTCCTGGGCCAGGAACCCCCCCAACACCTTTTCTGCTAGGCCACGGGCAGCTGGTTGACTGTGGTGGGGACCCACTGAGAACCTGCATGTGGCAGGTGTGAGAGTGGGGCGGTGTTGTGGTCCCTTCGCAGGGTGGACATTGTAAGAGTGGCCAGAGGGGACCACATTGTCAGCCCTGAGCCCCGCAGCCAACTCTGCTTTTGGATGTGTGACTGGAGCCTTGGTGAGCAGCCAGGAAGCTCGGGGCTAGGGACATCGAGGGCAGCCAGGTGGCAAGCCCCTCTAGGCAGCTAGCTGTCCCCTGCACTCTGGCACCCAGACCCACCTTGGCCCTGGTGGGTGCTTGTTTTGTACTTGTTGAATGGACCAAGGCAGGAGGGATGTGGGGAGCAGAAACTGTCTACAAAGGGCCTTAGATCGGGCTATGCCACTCCCAGAGCCCGACATTACTCGCCCAGTCCTGGGGTCCCCGCCCCTCCCTACGAGCCTCCCTGCCCGCCAGCTCTGGCCGGCTGCCCTGCTCTTCTTCCTGCCTGCAACTCCTCCCTCTGGCACCGGCCCAACATGCGCACAGCCAGCTTCTTGCTGTTTCGCTTTGGACCTCATTCCCCGATTACCAATCTAAGGGCAGTGCCCCTGCAACCCTCACAGCCCTGTCCGTTCCCTGGGATTCACGTTAATGCTGCCTTTCTCTTACACAATTGCATTCACACCGTGGTTTTTCTGTGACTGGCTCGGAGCACTTTGCAAATAAATTTTCAGTCCATCTTCATCACAACCATCAGCTGTAGGTGCTGTCTCACAGTTGGGGAAACCAGGCACAGAGCAGTTCAGTAACCTGCCCAAGGCCACATGGCATGGAGTGCAGGAGCTGGGTTTGAGCTGAGCTCCCAGCCAGTGGAGTTTGCTCACTGCCACATGTCACACCTGGCACAGCTGGGGCCACTGTGGGGCTGAGGAAGACGCTGCTGCAGAGACTGGCTGCAGCAGGGGCCCTGCCAGGCCCAGGGCTTGGGCGCCCTGAACCCTGCTGTCCGTCCTACTAACCAGGCCCCACTCCCACCCTGCCTGCCCAGCTCTGGGGCTTTGGGAAGCCACAATCAGGCAGAAAGGGGGAGGAGCGGGAGGGAGACAGCAGGTGGTGTGGGGGGTGAGGTGGGGAGAATGTCTTAGTGGGAGTTGCTGCCTCCTAAGAGGGCAGAGGACGAGAGACGCAGGGGGAAGTGCTGGATTTGATGGGGTCATCGCCACACCTTGTGCTGTCTCCCAGCCTGGGCCAGATGGACACCATGGTGACCGCTGAGTGACCGACCGAATCAAGTGGAAGGAATTGAAGTGGCCCTGAGTCTCCTGCCTGGCCTGGCCTCCTCCTGTCTCCCTGTCAACAGGTTCCTTTATGGCTGTCCCCAGCGTGGCCTTTCCCACTACGCTATTTTGAAACCTCAGAAAGCTTCCTTTTGGCATAAGACAAAACCTAAACTCCCAAGCCCTGCATTTTTAAAGGACGTTGCAATGGACACCAACCCACTTCCCCTCCACATGAGCCTCATGGGCCTCCCTTCCAAACACACTCCCTCCTCGTGCTTGCCCACACCCCCGGCACTCCTGCCCCAGACTTGCTGGGCCCTTCCCACTCCGGGCCTTTGCATACTGTTTTCTAAGTTGTGATAGCTTTCCTTCCTCACTACTTAGCAAACTCCTATCTGTGTGTCAAGCCCCAGCTCAAACGCCCCTTCCTCCATGAGGCCTGTCCGGCTTTTCCCAGGCAAAAACTGTGTCCACCAGGCACTTGCCTTTTTGAATGGCTCTCCCTATCTGGGTCTGTCTCCCCAACTGGGCCGTGAGTCCTTAACGGTGAACACTGCCTTCATCTCGTCTTTTTGTCTCTTTCCCAAGCTGATGGGGGACAGAACATTCTGGGTGCTCAATTATTCCACGCTGAATAAATGAGTCAGCTGGTGACAGCCGGGCGCTGGGAGCCGTGGGCTGCAGCAGGACTCAGAGACTCGGAGCCTGTTCTCTCCCACCCTGTCTCTCCCCACCAAGAAGGGATCTATCCTTCAAGCACAAGTTCCATGCCTCTGCTGTCCCTCTCCCAGGCCCGCTAGTCCCACGAGTGGACCTCGGGCGGGAAGCAAGCAGGTAAAATGCACAAATCGGCTACCACAGGCACAGCATGTGGCCTTGGGCAGAGTGGGCCCCTCTCTGGGCCTGGTGTCGCCTTGTGAAGCAAGCAGTTCGGGCATCCCAGACTGTCCAGCCTCTGCCCTAATCTCTAGTGGTAAATCTAGATTTCTATATACCCCATTCTGGGTTTTCCGACGGCTTTAGTAGTGATGGGTGCTCACTGAGGAATGAAGACAAAAGTTCTGGGGACATGAGAACTCGGCAGCTAGCCCAGGGCCTCTCGGTGGGATCCCTTTCACAGACACTCGATGGGGTGGGTGGGATCGTAGACTCCGCCACCCCAACCTCAGCCCTTCTCCTGGGCCCCTCCCAACCCCCAGCCTGTCTTTGCCACCTTTTCTCACCCCCAGGATGGAGCCTCTTCTCCCTTGGGCTCAGTCCCTGGCCTGGACACCACTCTGGGGTCCTGTGGCTTAACGCCCTGGTCACTCACAAGGGCCTTGACCCTAGCCTGGCCAAAGTGGAGACCCCCTCATCTCAGCCTGCTTTGCCCGCTCGTTCACCCTGCCCCCAGGACCTTGGGGCTGCACTAGTGCAGCCTCTGCGACACCTCTCCACGACACCACCCGGCACCCCAGGCCCCCACGCTCTCCAATCCAGGCTCCCTTTCTCCATAAGCCTCACGGCTACGCCTTCCCCACCCTCCTCCTTCCTCCCTCCATCCCATCTCATGCTGCTGCAGCCTCCCCGTCACGGCCAAGCTTCTGCAAATGTACGTCTAAACGCCATTTCAATGGCACCACCTCGCCCCATCCACACCCACTGTGCCCCCCGCCCCCCACCCCTGGCACTCCTTCCTGGTGCCCCGGCCCCAGCTCTGGGTGCTGCCCCGAGGCCGCCTCTGCTGCCCACGGAGGGTGGTCCTCCTCACTTAAGCAGCTCAGAGCTCCTGGGTTCTCTCCACCTCAAGAAACACAGCCACACTGCTGGTGACAAATTCTCCCAAAAGTGTCCCTGGCGCCAGTTACGAAGCTGAGATATTCTCATGATAAAGAACCTTCCATGCCCCGCCGGGGGCGGGGTGGGGGGCGGGGTGGTGCTAAGCGTCTCTCAGAGGAGAACTCTTTAAGCAAATAAAACCTGTCCACCAACAGAGCTTCCTCAAGGAAGCTGTCCCTTTGGGCTGTTTGAGGAAGACTCTGTTGGGGCTCAAGCCACAGTGGGTGGCTGTGTCCTGGCTGCAGGCACTGAAGGGACGCCTTCCCAACACCAGAGTGTCCCCAGTGTGGGGGAAAGGGTTTACTGGTGATACTTCAGACTAACGGTGGCCGCTGGTTTAGCCACGTCCCCAGTCGGCCCACTGGTGGCACTGGGGAGAATCCCATCAAAAAGACCCTGGTGCAGCGTCCAGGACGAGGGAGGCCGCATCCCCACAGCCTCTGGACCAGTTCTATATTCAGACAATCCTGGAACAGGGTCTCAGGCAGCAGTCTGGGAGCAGAGGGACCCTAGGAAGGAAACGCTCCCCGCAAATGACCCAGCGAGCTCAGGCAGCAGCCCCTCTCGCTGGCGTCTTCCCGGCTGCAGTCAGGAGTGGGCGAGGGTCTCTTGGCACGGGAGCCCCTCCATGGAGCCCTTCCCAGAAGCCCAACTGCCAGGGTCAGGGCGTAGTGGCTTCCTGGGTTTCCTTCTCTGCCTCATGGCCACGTGTGCTCAGAAATTCCCTCAACTGTCCTCAGCGTCGGTTGGGGACACGGAATTCTCTAGGCAGCGGCTGTTGGAAACCAGCGCCTCAAGTCTCCTGGGCTCTGGACGGCCTTTCCCAGGACTCAGTCCCCGCTGACCCCTGGAGACGGTGACTTGCTGCCTCCCAGAGGGGACTCTCTTCGGGGAGGTACCCACGCCAACTCTGGCCGATGACCACTGCTTGCCCCCCTGGGGCAGGGGGGCCCTGGGCAGCCTGGTGTCAGGACTGCTCCACTAAGTCCCCTTAGAGCACTTCAAAATCTGTCCCCTGCAGCTGACGACCAAACCCCACAGTGGGGACTCAGGGATCCCTTGAAAACGCTTCCCGAATACCCACTGGTGGAGAAAAGACCTCTCTGGGACCCAGTTCCACACCCCCCTCCCCAGTCCCCAGTGACACCCTTTCTGCTGATATCTGGCAGGGGATTCGGGTGGTGGCCCCATTGCACTCTCCTGGGGTTCCCCAGCCTGCAGCCTCTCCTGGTATTTGGGTGACTTTCAGAGAGCCCAAAAAACAACTGATCCTTGGGGGTGATAGGCAGACTGGGTGGAGCTTTCTCCAGAGGCTGAGTGTGACAGCCCTGTAGGCAGCCATCTCTGGTGGGACCCCCTCCCCCGCCTCACGGTCCCTGGGGCAACTGCTGTCTCTGCTGGGCCGAGCCTGGTTTGAATTCTCCTCAGATCCCAGCTGTCCCCACAGAGCCCAGGCCAAGAGGGGAGAGCGGGTGTCCTGCTGGTGTCCTGCTCCTGCCTGGAAGGCCCGACCCCTGTCTTCTCCTCAGGCCCCCAAGGCCCCAGGCTCCCAGGACCTCACCTCGCCCTGCCTCAGGCTGCCCTCTCTGCGACACCCGGGGCCAAAGGTATTGTTTGCTGACTTGTCTTTTTCTTAACTTTTTTAAAAAAAAAACTCACACCATTTTTGGCTTTAAATGAGCATTTTCTTTTCTGATAAGGGCGATCCATGCTCACTGCAGACACACTGGAAAATTTTGAAAAGGATTCAGAAAAAAAAAATCACCTGGAATCCCAACACCTGGAGATAACCTTTAATTTTAAATTAGAATCCTGACTTCCTCATGCCCCGGAAGCCTGAGCAAATCCCACGTCATTAAATACCAGACCACTGCCCTTTCTCGCTCTGCTTTGGAACGTGCACGGCTACTGTAAACCCATAAAGAATCCTTAAGCAGTGCATTTTTTTAGGCATTTCTCATTTTTTCCATAGGTTAACATTCCTGAAGTGGGGATTCCCAGCCAAATGCTATGTTCCTTGGGGTGGGGTGCTGGTCCTTGATGGGGTCTGGTGCCACCTTGGGAACTCCCGTCCTGCCAGCTGCTCTCTTTTATGATCTTCTGAACAATCTTTGTCTTTTTGGTGTGTGCTATGTGTTTCTTGGTTAGCCTGGGTCAGAGGGCAGGGCAGGGGGCAACAGCTTAAAGGTGAGGGGTGAGGAGGTACGTGAGATCTGGGCAGGAGGACAAACAGAGAGCTCTTGCGGAGGTTGCCGGGGTGCCGAGGCACCTTCCTTCAAATAACTGAAAAGAAGGTCCTGTGGTCTGACAGGGGGCGGGAGGGGGTGCTGAGGCTGGCCACGGGGCAAGGGGAGCTGGTGGAGGGGCTGCAGGGGCTTGGGAGACTGGGGGAACCGGGGGCTCTTTCCCTGACAGCAGTGGGAGCCGAGAAGGTGGTAAGGGGGCAGGTCTCTGGGTCAGTCTGCATCTGGGAAGGTGGTAGCTGGGCCGGGGTCTTGCTGGACTAGGACGGAGAGGAGGGGCACTATCGGGAGCAGGTGGAACTGGCGTGTTGCTGGGACCTGCGGGCTCCTGTCCCAGCTGCTCTCCAGCCACCCTCTGCCTGCTCTGGCACAATTATTCTCACTGGGCCTTGGTTACCTTAGGCCACCCCAACACTACTGCTTGGGTTTGCTGTCCTATTCTCTGACTTTGGATTCCTGCAGTCTCACTTCACCTCCTCCAGGAAGCCCCCCAGGCTCACTCTCACTGTCACTGCCACCCCAGGCTTGGAATGGAATGGATTGAGTACAACTTTTGTCACCTCCATGAAAGAGTTAGGGGACTGGTTTGCAGAGGGGGCTCCAACCTCTGGAGAAAACCATCTCCTCCAAATACTTTGACAACCCCCAAGTGGCCACCTTGTGAGGTGTCTGTGGAGACAAGCCACCGGGGTGCTGAGGTGCTCTCAGGAGGGTGCCAGGAACAGCCTGCGTGGAGGAGTGAATGCTGGGACCGAGTGTGGCAATGAGATGATGTCCCCAGGATGTAGTCCCAGGCAGTGGCACGGCCAGTGCTGCAGGGGGGACAGCAGTGGCAGCTCAGACTGGGGTGGGGAAGGGCTTTGGGAAGATGAGGTGGAGTGGGCACTGGTGTGTGGTCCCAGAAGGGACGGGAACTCTGGAGCATCTGGGACAGGGGAAATCTGCTTGGCTGGTCAAACTGGGGATTGAGGACAAGGGCAGGCACTGGCCTCCTCAACCTGCCTGGCGGTTAATGCCACCAGCACTGCCTGAGCTCCCCCTCGGCCCAGGGCCCCGGAGAGGCTGAGTGCCAGCTGGGCAGGCACTCAGGACTCCAAGGGCATGTGTGACTCTGTGGCCAGCCACCCGAGAGTGGCAGCAGCAGAGTCACCTGGACACTCGTTAGAAGTGCAGATTCTGGCCCCACCCCAGACCCACTGAACCAGAAGGTGCACTTTAACCAGGTCCCAGGTGAGCCCTAACATCTGGAAGCTGGGTCTGAGCGTGAGCAGGGTGGACAGCCCAGGGTGGGGTTCATGTCAAAGAAAGGAGGGTGCCCAGCGGGTCCTGTGGGACACAGAGAGAGAGAGCAGGTAGGTGCGGGGATGGCAGAGAGGCCCCCGGATCAGGCACACCCAGGTGAGGTTGGGGTGTGGAGGAGCCGCTGCCCAGGTCATGGCTGCTGCACTACTTGCCAGCTCTCCGTGCCAGGGACGAGGCGAGGACTGTGCAAATGTGCACCACTGTCCCTGCCACTAGGGCTGAGAGCAGCGAATGCAGGGCCCCTCGAGCCAGGTGGGAGGCTGGGGAGACAGGCACTGGACCCCAGTGCTGGGGACTTGAATGCCACCCCCAGTTTGGCAGCCTGCTTCTTTCATCCTTCCCAGGTCACACAGAGACCCCTCCTGGGCTGCAGTGCCTGATGGTGGTGAGGGGCCCTGGTAAGGTTTGGGGTGACTGGTGAGGGACCCTGGCATGGGCGAGTGACTGAGGGAGGGGCAGGTGTGAGTGATGCTGCCCTTTCGTCCCTGCCCAGGACCCAACTCCCCAGGAGGCACCGCTGTCCATGGCGGCCCCCATAGAAGGCTTCCCCCTGCCTCTCTCGAGGTCTGGCCAGCAGTGTTCCACAGAGCAAGAGCTACAGTTTGGTGAGCAGGGCTGGCGGGGATGGGGCGGGCACGGCCACCAGGGCCTTGGGCCTCAGACGGCTTCACATGTGGACGCCGTGCAGGGTGGGGCGTGGGGCTGCCAGGGTGCCCAGGGCCCCGCAGGGGTTGCCTGCTCACGTCTGCTCCGTGCGGGAGGGACAAGGTCTGTCCAGACTCTGACCTTCTTGGTTCTGGGCTCTCTCTCTTAACAATGGTATGGGGAATGGGCAGGTAGAAAATTCTGGAAGGGCTTCTGTGATTCACCCCAGACCAGAGGCAAGGCTTGCTGCAGGAGCCTCTGCTCTCTGCTCCCCCACCCCATCCTCACACCCCCAGCACCTGCCGTCCAGCGAAGGGCAGCTGAAAGGGCACTGTGGCCACCCCTTCGCCCAAGAAGAAAGGGGCTCCAGAGCTGTGGGGGGAGGAGGCGGGAAGGCCTCAGCCGCCTGGGGCCTCCATCCGCTGTGAGGAGACAGGGGTGCAGAGTCACCTGTCACTCAGAGATTGAGCCAGAATGCCTTGGGGGCACAGGGAGGCAGCATGAATCCTCTAGAGGGCGCTACAAACACAGACACCGTGCAGACAGGTGGCCCCAGTGCCTGGCAGGTGGGAGGAGGCGAGTGTGTTTTTGCTGGAAGCGTCTGTGAATGACCCTGGCTGCGGTGGGTCAGACAGAGCTGTGGGCCTTGCCCCAGCTGCAGGTGTTCCAGGGCGTCCCTGCTGCCAGAACACAGGGGCCCTGGCAGGTGTGGGGGGGCTGATACTACCCCACGGCAGCCAGGGACTGGGCTAGGAGCAGGAGGATGAGTGACAACAGCCAGGTGACGTGGACCCACCCTGAGCCTGATAGGAGACTTGACCCCATTTCTATTCCAACCTGACACTGGCTTCACAGCTTTTAGCATTTTTTCCGATTTAGAAATACTATCTTTGTAAAAGCATTCAATGATTTGAAAATTCATATTTACCGTTATCGCAAAGCTTCCAGGCCTCATTCTGTTTATAATTTATCCTATTACCCGGAGCGGTTTGGGGCCATGCTTCTGTATTTCCATTTCAACACCTGCTTTTTGCTAAATGATTTTCAAGGAGGAAGAGTGACCGGCCTCCCGTTGGCGTGGGGATGTCTTTCTTCACTCTCTTTCATCTCTTTGTCTCATTGACAGATGAAAAATCGCATCTCCTCGTTGTTTAATAATTTACATTTCTTTTATTATTTCTTTTATTTAGTTATTGGCCAGTAGGGTTTCTTCTTCGGGTTGCTGTCTCTCTCCCCTTCGCCTCTGTTGAAGGAGTGGTGTGGACCCTCCCTTACCGACTTCTGAGAGCCTTCCAGACACTAGCATTAACCGCTCCTTGCAGATGTCGCAGCTATCCTTTTCAGCTTTTACTCTGTGGGGTAGATTGGGTGCCCCCAGGACGTTTATAGTGCTAACTGTGAAAGGATTTTCCCTTTGGTTTCTCCCCTTGTTTTCATATTTAGAAAGCCTTTCTCTACCCTGAAATTATGGATAATGAAACCCATAATCTCTTCTGTATATTTACAGTTTTAATTTTGAAATTTAAACATCACAACTGCCTGCTATTTATTTTGGTGCAAGGAGTAGGTAGAGATCCAGGAGGTTTTTGCTCCAAGGGATGTGCTGATCAACCGCGTTTTCCTGGTTGGTCTGAAGTTTTGGGGTCTGGGGGTGGAGCGTGTCCCTGTTCCCCAGGCTGGGTCTGCCCCCTGTCCCTACTCCCCAGTCCCGTTGGCTGCATGTGATCTTGCACTGCACTGGCCGCTGTGCCTGGGACACGTACCCTCCATGTTCTGTGCTTCCGGCTTCCCGGCTCCACTCACACCCGTTTCCCTCCAAATTCATTTTAAAGAAAGCAGTTCCCAGGGTTCTGTCTGGGGCCTCCAAGGCAGCCCAGCCTCTCCTTCGAGACCCCAGCACCCACAGAGGCCCCAGGCCGGAGGGCAGGGCCCGCACTGCCTCTCTGCTTCTCTGTCCCGCAGACAACACAGACCTAGACCTTGAGGGAGAGTCCCCAGAAGAGTCCCTCCCCTGGGAGAAAGAGCTGGCCAGCAGGGTCAGGGACATGTTGGTCTGGGAGAGGAACGATGTATTGGAAGGCATCTGCCACCACCTGCAACGGCAGAGCCAGGTAGGCCCCTGAGCCACGCTCCCTGCCCCTCTGTGGCCCCGACACGTGGAGAGCTGCAGGGCCCTGGGGAGGAGGCTGCAGGCCCGTCCAGGGCTCGCTGGGCAGCTGGAGACCCGCCAGGCCCCAGTGCCCAAGCCCCTCAGCCAGCTACTCTCTCTGCTGCTGTCACCCCTGGCTCCTGCAGGTCCTGGAGCTCCTGACTTTTCAGCCAGAAGGTGCAGAGAGTGTGAGGGGTCAGAGCAGACATTGCTGCTCCCCGGGAGGGGTGGAGCAGGGAGGACCAGAGATGCTGAGGCCGGATCCAGCCACCTCTGGGCAGACTTGCAGGATGGCAGGGCAGGGAGCGGGCAGGGCTGACACATTCCCAAGACTCCTCAGGCTCAGGCCTCCTCTGATTGTCCTCAGGATGGACCTGGGTGTGGGGGTGGCTGGACCCCAGCGCTGCCTCCATGCTCCCTGTGCCCCAGCCCTCTGCAGGGGGCTGTCCTGAGAGACCCACTGAAGGCCTGAGCCATTCCTGGGGGTCAGGAGTGTCCTGGGGCGGGTGGGGCTGTCCTGGCCCCTCCCCTCTGTGTTCCTCCTCCAGTCTTCACTTCCAGCCCCTGGGGCTGCTGCCAGCCCCCTCCACGCTGAGGAACAGATTCTTTGGGGGCCAGGGGCTGACAGAAGGGGACAGGGTACTGAGCAGACTGCAACAGCAGACTCGTGCTGGCTCCCAGGGGTAAGGAGCGAACAGGCTGTGCAAACGTCCTGGGGCCAGCATGCGGCAGCACAAAAGTGTGGGGAGCCCTCCTGGGAGATGTCAGCAGGGCCAGGTCACTCAGCCTTGCCGGCCATCGTAAGAGTCCAACCTCTGCCCTAAGAGGAGGGCCTGCTGGGGTTTTCGGTGGAGGGGTGGTGGTGACGATCAAATTGAAGAATGAGCCCCTGGCTGCTGGCGTGGCATCAGCCCCAACCTTCTCCTCACAATTTTGGGGAATGGATGGTTGTGTTTTCCACCTGCCCACGGGTCCCAGCAGGGCCCTCTCTGTCCTGTCCACTCTGGACCTAGGCTGGGCAGGGACAGGAGGCGGTGCCCTGAGCACTGTGCTCTGCCTGCAGCTCTCCAAGAAGAAGCAGGACTCCAGCACCCAGGGCACTGACATTAAGGAGCTTTTGAAGTCCATGAACCTGTATCCTGAGCAGACCTCGAAGGTCAGTACCTGGCTGGGCTGCCCAGAGCTTCCCTCGGCCTGTGACCCGTGACCCCTAAGGCCCCTCCCCTCCCTAAGGCTGGTGTTCGTGGAAAGGCTGGATAAACTGAGGCCTGTCACCCCATGGCCTCACACCCATATGTGGGGCGTGGGTGCAGGGAGAAGGTGTAGGTGGCATCCTTGCCCCTGATAGCTGGGGTCCCCACAGTGGAGGCTCTGCCCGGGCGCCCGAGGAGAGCCGGCCTGGGAGCTCCAGCATGGCCGGGGGACTTAGAGCACAGTGCAGCTCCAGCAGCAGCAGGGCACGTGACAACATGCAGGGTGCACTTGGGTGTGCTTGGGGGACCAGGCCTGGGGGTCCATGTTCTAAGGCAGTGCCCCAAGCCCTAGACTTAGGTGCCAGTCTAGATCCAGGGGACACTAAGCTTCGAGCCCACTCTTCCGCCGCGCACAGCCCTGCATGCACCGCTCACAGGTGGGGCCCCTGCCTGATGGCCGGCAGTGTCCCCATCCTGCCCTCGGCTTCTTGTCCTAGACCTTCCTCTTCCAGTTGTACGGGCTGATCCTCGGCAAGTGCACCGACGCCAGGCTGGTGAGGAAGCACCTGGCCATCCTCCTGGAGTTGTCCCACCAGTCCTCCAGCCAGCGGGAGGTGGGCCGGCACCCTGGAGACGCTCTGGCCACACAGTCCCAACCCCCGGCTTATTCCCGGCCCCTCCTGCACATCATGACCTCCCGTGACTCGCAGCGCTGGAGTGCCTCGTTACGCACTGACTGGCAGGGACCTTGGGGTCTGCTGAGCTGTGTCCTGGTCCCACCCTGGCACAGAGCGGCCCTGCTGGGAGGGCTGGGAGCATCCACACCGTCTCCTGTGGACTGGCTCACACGGTCCCCCGGCCTCCAGGGCATCTCGATTGCTGTGGGCTGGACATCCGCCTCGCACCTGGAGGAGGTGTGGGAGGTGCTGGAGCACCTGGGCCGCACCAGGTTCCTGAGGTCAGCTCTCACGTCCCCAGACGGGCAGGTAGAGAGGCCCCGGGCCAACACTGGAGAGGGCAGCGTGGCAGGGAGGGCTCCAGGCCCCGGCCCCTTGTGTCCTGGGAAACTCACTGGTGTCTCTGAGCCTTGGTTTGCTCATTGGTGACATGGGGGTCCCCCCACCCCAAGGGGCTATTCTATGGGACTCAGGCTGGATGAAAGTGAACTTGCCACCCGTGTGCTGCCTAGTCCTCAGTTTCCTTACCTGCACACCTGACCCAGGAGAATGCCTTGACCTGGGACTCCCCTGTCCTGGCCAATCTCTGCCCAGGAGCCTCACCCAGAGGGCAGATGCACAAGAGACACCCAGAGGAGGGGGCACTGCTGGGACCCAGAGGGTTCTGGAAGGGGCGCCACCTAGAGGGGCTTCCTGGAGGAGGGGCTGGCACCAGGCCTGGCACATGACCCCCCAGGGTGTGGGTACAGCTGGCTTCTGTTCTGAACCTGTGTAGAGGACTCGAAGCTCTCTCACGAGAGCCTGGCAGCCCTTGCAGGCCCACCCCCACCCCGCCCCACCACAGCTGGACCAGGACCTGCACTGGAAATGGGTGAGCAGCACCTCCCTGCTGTGCTACGGGCAGATGGCCATGCACGCCAGGGAGCACGTCCTGCCCTGGGTAGACAACATCACCTCCAGGATGGTCTACTACTTCTCATGCAGCCACTACGTGAGCTCCCACCCCTTGCCCCTCGGACGGAAGGAGGGACAGAAGGCTAGAAAAAGGGGGGCAGGGGTTCTGCACCCTCGGGGAGCCACTCAGGTGACAGACCCCTTGCCGAGGCCTCGTCCCTGTCCCCTCACCTGACTGGCACTGAGCCTGGAGGCAGCACTTACAGTGGGTGCAGGGCTGGGGAGCCCACCTGGGCTGCCTCCATAGCGCCACCCGACACTCCTGGGTCCAGCCACCCTGGCTGCAGGGGCTGCTGGGAGCCCAGGGAGGGTCGTGCCCCTCACTTCTCTTTTTCAAGGGAAGGACTCAAGGGCCCCGACATCCCGCTCCCGTACGGGAACAAACCGAGGGCAGGCCTGCTCCTGAGGGCCTGGGGTTGCCTGGCCCCTGGGCGGGGGTGTGGTGTGGGGGGTGTTTGTAGTGTAATGTGTGTGTAGGAGGGTGTATTGTGTGTATGTTGTGTGTCCATGTGTGTTCTGTGTATGTTGTAAGTTTGTTGGGTGCTGTGTGTATATTGCGTGCTCTGTGTATGTTGTATGTATGAGGGTACGTTGTGTGTTGTGTGTGTGTGTGTTGGCATGTGTGCTACTTGCAGCCTGGTCAGGGTGGATCTCAGGAGCTCTCTGCTGACACCTGCTGACGTCACCCTCACACCCATCTTGGCCCGGGCAGGACAACGTCCTGAAAATGAGCTTCCTCTCCTCGGCGATCATGCTCACCAAAGCTCTCGGGCGGGAGCACAGCGCCCAGAGCTACAAGTTCACCCAGATCCCAGAGCTCATCCAGTGTCTCCTGGTGGGTGACCCCAGCCTTGCCCAGCAGGCACACGTTGGGGGCAGGGGGCGGCCGCTGCCACTAAGCTCCTCCTCTGCTGCCCTCCCAGTGCATCCTGCAGAAGGAGCCCAACTTCCTGGCCACGTTCTCCCGGCAGAAGATCATACTGGTCATTGCGGGACTGAGGTAACTCCCCTCGTGCTCCAGGAAGGAAGTCGGTCCCGCGGAGGGTGGGGGGGTCCTCAGGAGAGGTGATGAAAGGTGGTGAGGCCAGCGCCAGGGGCTAAAACAGGGCCGGGTGGGCTGAGGCCAGGGCCACATCCTATCTCGGATGGTGAGATTTGCTTTGTTTCATGTCCACGGTGAGTTGTTAACATTGGCCTGGGCTGAACCCTGATCCTCTTTGCATGCTGAGCCCTGGCCTTGTCACCCCTTGAGTCCTGGCCCTGGCCGCAGACTCAGCCCTGACCTTTGTCACTGGCTGACTCCTGATCCTACTCACAGGCCTGACCCCGACCCCAAAAGAATCCCTAAGTTTTCTCACAAACAAATGTCAATGAACCCGAGAGCTGAGTGAGTGAGTTAGGGTGGCTCAGTGCAGACCCTGTCCCCTGTGTGCCCCTTCCAGTCCGATGAGCTCCATTTCCCCAGCTGGGTCCCCTTCACCCCCGGGCCGGAGTCAAGGGCCCGTTTGTGACCCAGACCCCTTCTACATGGTAAACTGTGCCAGCCAGGCCTTCCACACCCAGGCCCACAGCTGTGCAAAAGAAGGCCAGCCTCTCCTCTGTTTTTTCCAGCAAGCTGAGGCCCCATCTCAAACCCGTGGTCAAATCCAGGATCCTGGAGGTCTGCCTGAAGAGCCTGTACACGCTTCCACCCATTGAGAGGCTGAAGAGCACCTTGTCTCTGTGGGAGCCGGTCCCGGATGTCATGGTGACACCCTGACCCTGGGGCCACCCTCCCTGTCTCTCTGGGTGGGGGGTTCCGGGTGCTGGGCCCACTGTCAAGCCCTCGTCACACATGGTGGTTGAGGGAGTGTAGGAAAGAGCTCTGGCGCTGGGACAGCTCAACTGGGACCATCTGGCCACTGCACTGGCCAGTCCCTGGCTGTGGACCACACCCGGGGCCATCGGCAGCCAGGGAGCAGGTGCTCGGACCTGAACCCCCACCTGTGAGCTCCAGGACATCCAAGGGTGTCAGAGATGAGCTACACAGGGGCATCCCTCCTCACCCTGCACCTCTGCGGGATCCCTCCCCCTCACTTCTCTCCACCAAAAACACTATCCGGCTTCTGTCACTGTAGACTAGCTTGCGTTTTTTTTGAATTTTATATAAGTGGAATCAAATGGTAAGTATTTATCTTCATCTAGATTCTTTTAGCTCACCTTAATGACTCTGAGATCTGTCATGTTGTGGCTTGTGTCACTCCTTCCCGCTGCTGGGACTTCGTTTCATGGCTGGTCTCTCTCTGCCACCCGCTCACCGGATGATGGGGATTTGGGTTGTTTCCAGTTTGGGGCTGCTGTGAGCATTGGTGTACTGGTCTTTGTAGAGACATATGTTTTAATTTGGGGGTAAACACCTAAGAGTGGGATAGCTGGGTCATGTGGTAGGTGTACACGTAACTTTTTAACAACTTGCCAGATTATTTCCAAAGAGGCTGTGCTGTGAGCGCGAGAGTCCCGACTGCTCCACGTCCTCACTGTCCCCTGCTGTTGTGCCTATTCTAAGACCTGCGTACAGGCATCTCGTTGTGGTTTGAATTTTCACTTCCCTACTAACTAATGCTGCTGTGCGGGGACTTATTTGCCATTCCTGTATCTTCCTTGGTGAGGTGTGTGTTCAAATCCCATGCCCAATTTTAAAATTGGGTTGTTTGATTATGTAGATTTTTAGAGTTCTTTTGATATTGTAGATTGAGCCCTTTATCAGATATATGATTTGAAAATATCTCCTCGCAATTTGTAGCTTGTCTTTTTATTCTCTTAGCAGTGTTTCCTGAAGAGCAAAATTTCTTCATTTTGAGGAAATTCAATTAATCTATTTTCTGTTTTATTAATTTTAATTTATTAAAATTAATGCATTTTCTATCTATTAATCTGTAATCCTGAATGGACTGTGTTTTTAGTATTGTATCTAGGAAATCCTTGCTTTACCCAAGGTCGCAAAGATTTTATCCTATGTTTTCTTCTAGAAGTTTTGCAGTTGTAGGTTTTACACCTAGGTCCATGTTGTAGTTCATTCAAGCTGCTATAACAAGGTGCCACAGTCAGGGTGGCTCATAAGCAGCCACCAGTTCTCCTAGTTCTAGAAATTTCTCCCAGGTCTGGAGGTTGGAAGTCTGAGATCAGGGTGCCAGCAGGGTCAGGTCGTGGTGAGGGTCCTTTTCCAGGTTGCAGATGCCAACTTCTCCTCACATCCCTGCGCGCCAGAGAGCTTGCTGGGGCTCCTTTTGCACCGATCCCACCAGTGAGGACTCCATCCTCATGACTTAGTCACCTCCCAAAGGCTCCAGCTCCTTGTGCCATCACACTAAGGGTTAGGTTTCAACATGTAAACTTTGCGCAGACACAAACATTCAGTTCTTGGTCCATTTTGAATTGATTTTACATGGTGTGCTGTGTGGATTGAAGCTCAGTGTTCTGCATACGGATGCCCAGTTGTTCCAGAACCACTTGTTGGAAAGATTATCCTTTCTTTGTTCAACTACCTTTGCACCTTTGTCAAAAGTCAATTGACCATGTATCCAGGGTTCTATTTCTAATCTCCTTATTCTGCCCCATTGATCTATTGGTCTATCTTTATACCAACATCACAGTCTTGATTACAGTAGTGTCTTAATACAATTTTGTTGCTGTAATGAAATACTGGAGCCTGGGTAATTTATAAAGAAAAGAGGTTTATTTAGCTCACACTTCTGGAGGCTGGGAAGCTCAAGATCAGGCGGCTGCATCTACCAGGGCCTCGTGCTGCACCATAATGTGGCAGAGGACATCACATGGTGGGAGTGCTTGCGAGAGCAGCAAGTGACTGTGTGAAACAGAAGCAAAACAGGAGAGGCAACCTGGCTTCCTAACAGTCTGCTCTAGCAGTGGCTAATCCAGTCCCACCTCTCAAAGGTGCCACCATCTCTCATCACAGTCACGTTGGGGACCAGGCCTCAACATGGGTTTTGGTAAGGACAAGCCAGCTTCCCTGCCTTCCATGTAAGTGGGGGAGGGGAGAGCAGGACCCCAATGCTTGTGAGGAGCTCCTGGTCACGCTTGGACCCAAGGGAAGTGACTCTCCACCCTCTCTTGATGACTCCTTTCCATGGCACTGGAATAAATGGCCAACACACGATCTCTAGCTTGTTTAGATGTTTCCTTTTGGTGTAAGATTTTTCCTACCTTTCTTGCCTCTCCACTTGGACTGGGAGAGTCTTGCATTCAGGAGCCAGGCATCCACTGTCCGCCTCCCCACACGTGGGCTGCTCAGCACACTCTCAGTGAGCATCCACCACATGAGGGAGTGAATCTGTGGCCGGTGCATGGGCCTTAAAGAATGCCAGTGGTGTTCACTGTCCTCATTGCTTTATTGGCAGTCTCCTTTGAACTTGAGGGAGCCTTGGTCCTCAGGCCGGCCAAAGGGCAGATGTAGCACTATTATGCAGAGGAGCAGCTGTGATTCATCCCTTGATCAGCATGTGAGGGGATGCCACAGTTACTCCTGCATTCTGCAGATACTGCTGCAGCGCCCTGGGACAGTTCCTCATTTTCCTAGTCATCCAGCAGTCATGCAGCAGCTCCCAGGCTAAGTGCTGCACCGGACTCTTATCCACCAAGATGGCAGACCCGGGGTAGCAGGTGGCTTTGGACCCAGCGAGTTCTGAGTATTTGAGATATCAGCCAAACAATATTCCCAAGTCAAGAAGGTAGAAAGGAGAAAGCAGAGAGCCAGGCCCACCTGAGGAACCCCGGTGCTGATGAGCAGGCAGGACCCAGAGCAGCACAGGGCAGAAAGGAGGGGGACAGGAGAGGGGCGCTGTCTGAGTGGCTGAGGGCACACACCATCAGGCTGTCTGTGGCTCAAGGCTCTGCCCACGGCTGCCTTCTGTGGCCTGCAGGCAGCTCTAACCACCCCCAGCAGTTATTAACTAAGAGTCCTGTGGGTGCTGTCTCTTCTCATCCGTGAGGGCTGCACCCAAGGTACACAAGGGGACCCGCCAAGGCCTTGTGGCATGGAGTGGTCCAGTCCTCGTCTAGGGTGGTTTCCTGGGCACCTTGTGTGAGACGGAGGAGGATATTGGCTGGGGAGTTCTGCAGAGCTGGGGCCAGTGCGCCTTGCAACAGCGGTGGCCTCCTCCCTCTGCCAGGTGCTGTACAGGAAGACCATGCACACCTTGAACGTGCTCCTCCAGAACTTCATCTCTGAGAACAAGAGCATGGATGAGATCTACTTCCTTCTGCAGGTGAGGGCCGGGGGTGCATGTGGGCTCCAGGAGCAGGGCTCCCAGTGCCCACCCCAAGCCCAGGGCTGGCTTTGGATTCCCCAGGGTGTGTTCGGGGTGTCTCTGTCATAAGAAAGTGCCCAGAGGCCCAGCTGGCAGGTTTACTCTGCCCCACTGACCACGTGCCAGAGGCTGTGGAGTCCAGGCCTCCCTACCTCTCATCAGGGCTGAGGTGGGTATTTCAGAAGAGCCATGTACCCTGCCTAGGAGAGGAGTGACTCACTGACCTCACCTTGTGGTGCCACTACGGGTGGGTAGGAACAGCCCCAGGGGTGGTCTGAGGGTTCTTGGGCAGCTTGGAGCCCCATTCGGCTCTAGGTGTGGTGCCGGGACATAGGGACCATGACACACAGTCTAGAGGAAAGGACAGACAGACACAGCTGAGACTCCAGGCACAAACGTGCTCTAACAGAGTGTGAGTTTGGGGTAAGGCATCCAGAAACACTTCCTAGAGGAGGGGACAGTGGGCTGTGACTAGGAAGGTGTGAGAGAAAGGATGTGTACCTGGCCCAGGAGGCAAGAGAGGGGCAGCCTGTTCTGGAAACAGTTGAGGATGAAGGACACAGCTTCTGTGTCCTGAAGGAGACCCAGGGGTGGGGCCTCGGGTGGACAGTCAAGTTGTCTAGAAGACCTCCTGGCCCCTTCCCAGCCAGCTGCTTTGTGAACCCCTTTGCCCCACCACCTGACCCCCACAGGCTGACACCTGGGGGCCCTACTATGTGCCAGGCACCTTGCTGAACTCACTTAGTTCTAGGAGGTTTTTTTTTTTTTTTAAATAGATTCTTTAGGCTTTTCTATGTCATCTGCATGACAACCATGCCATCTGCAAAAAGAGTTCATCGTTTTCTTTCTTCCCAATCCGTGTGCGGTTTATTTACCCCTGTGCTGTTTATTTACTCCTGTGGCCATGTTTCATTGGGTAGAACTCCCAGTACCGTGCCAGTGAGAGTGGTGAGGGCAGCCAGGCTCACCTTGTCCCTGCTCTAGGAGGACTGCTTCCAGCCCTTCATCACTGAATAGGATGCTAACTGCAGTGTTTGGTAGACGCTCTTTTGTGAAGTTGAAGCAATCACTGCCTCTCCCTAACTTGCTGAGTTTTAATCATGGAGGGCTGCTGGTTTTGTCAAATGCTTTTTCTGTGTCAATTGATATGATCATGTGATCTTCTCTAGCTTGTAGGTCTGCTGGGTTGCATTGGTTGGTGTTCAAATGTTGAACCAGTCTTCAGTCTCACATAGCTGGACTCAATCCCACCTGTTCAGTGTGTAGGTGTGTACAATAGTTTGCGAACATGGTTAGATTTGGTTTGCTAATGTGTTGTTTAGAAACTTTACATCTAAGTTCATGAGATTTTTTGGTCTACAGTTTTTGCTATTGTTTGTTTCAGCCCTTTCTGTTGGTATTCTCTTTCTGGTTTTGGTATCAAGGTAATACGGGCCTCATAAAATCAACTGGGAAATGTTCCCTCTTCTTCTATTTCCTGAAAGAAATTGTAAAGTTGGTGTTAATCCTTTAAGTATTTGGTGGAATTCTCCAGGGAAACTATCTAGAGATTTATTTTCTAGAATCTTTAAATTTATGCATTCAATTTCTTCATTGGTTACAGGGATATTCAGATGGTCTATTTCATCTTGATTGACATTTTCGTCATTTGTAGTTTCCAAGGAATTGGTCCATTTCTTCTAAGTTGTTGAATTTATGAGGAGACAGTTATTTGTGATATTCCCTTATTATCTTTTTAGTGGTTATAGTGACATCCCTTATTTTATTCTTGATATTGGTGATTTGTGTCTTCCCTCTTTTAATTTTGATTAATCTTTCTAGATGTTTATTAATTTTGTTGATTTTTCTGAAGAACTAGTATTTTGTTTCATTGCTTTTCTTTGTTGTCTTTCCATTTTCAGTTTCATTGATTGTTTACATTTTATCTTTATTTTCTTCCTTCTGCTTGCTTTGGGTTTATTTTGCTCTTCTTTATCTACTTTATAGAGATCACTGATTATAGGTTATTGATCTGAGATCTTTCCTCATGTCTAACATAAACACCTTTTGCTGTAAATTTCCCTCTCAGCACAGCTATAGCTGCATTATTTCTATTAGTGTTGTATATTTTTAAATTTTTCTTTGAGACTTTCTCTTCGATCCATGGGTTATTTAAAAATGTATTTGGAGATTTTCCCATTGTCATTTTATTATTGATTTCTAGTTTGATTATATTATGGTCAGAGAACACACTCCATATAATTTCAAATTTTAAAAATTTGCTGAAGATTGTTTTGTGGCTCAGGATATGGTCTATCTTAGTGAATGATCCATGGGCACTTGAAAAAACAAGTGTATTCTGTTGTTGGGTGGAGCGTTCTATGTGTACCAGATCCTGATGGTTGGTTGTGTTCAGCTCATCCAAAACCCTGCCAGTTTTCCGTCTAGCTGTTCTATTGTTTGCTGGTTTGCTGAGAGACAATGAAGTCACCGACTATAATGTTGGATTTGTCTATTTCTCTTCCAGCTCTGTCAGTTTTTGTTTTGTGTATTTGGAGGCTCTGTTGTTTGGTGCATATACATTTAGGACGTAATGTCTTCGTAGTGGATTTGTCCTTTTATCATCATGTGATCTTCCTCTTTGTCTCTGGTAATTTATTTTCTACTTCATAAGATATAAATATAGCCATCTCTTTTTAAAATTAATGTTTTCATGGTATATATTTTCCCATCCTTTTACTTTCAATTTATGTCATTGGATTTGAAGTGCAGTTTCTTGTGAACAGTGTATCAATGGGTTGGTCTTTTTTAAAAAAGTTAACTCTGCTGATCTCTGTTTTTATTGGTGTACTTAGACCATTTGCATTTAAATATAATTATTGGAATGTTAGCACATATGTTTGCCATTTAATTATTTGTTTTATATCTTGTGGTTCTTCTTTCTTTCTGATTTTTCTTACCTTCCTGCAGGTTACTTGAGCATTTTCTAGGATTCCATTTTGATTTATTTGCAGTATTTGTGAGTCTCTCTCTTTGCGTAGTTTTTGTGCAGTAGTTTGCCCTGGGTGCTGGTTTGTAGTAGTTACTCTAGGCATCACTCTCTCTCTCTCCATGTATGTCGCAGACCTATCACAGCCTATTGGTATCAACATCTCACCACTCTGGTGATGCGTGGAGGCTTCACCTCCACACTGGTTCCTTTACCTTGTCCACATTTAAGTATCACTGTGTCGAGTACCAGACGGTGTTATGACCTTGCCCGAGTCATCAAATATGACATACAAAACTCATGAGGAAAAGTTCCACCTACTGTGTGTACCCACAGATCTGTTCTTTCTGTTGTGTCAAGAGCCCACACTAGCAGGACCTGCTGTCACAGGAGGTGCAGGACATCAGGCTCAGTGGGTCCTGGGCATGGTCTGTTGTAGAGTTTCGCTTATCTTGTCTTCTGCAGACACACAGGTGGTGAGAGACTCTGTAGTTATCTCGTGGCTGCTAGGAGGTTCTGCCATTCCTGGGAAAGAAACTCAAAAGATTATGTTGGTGCACTAGAAAGTTACAAAGTTCTGGTCAGCAAATCTTACTGAGAGTTCTGTTTATTTTCTTTCTATTCTGAGACTGTAGCTGCTAAGCTACCAGGGCTGAGATAAATCTTACTGTCAAGGCCACTTAGAGCTGCCAGCCCCAGCCACAGTGCGAACACCGAAAACTCATTTGAAATATGGGGGAACTAAAAACATTATTGAGAAAACATTTCTTCATTTGTGGAGCTGGTTATATCAGCTTGGAGACCTGGCTGACCCCACGCATAAGCCAGAGTGGTCAGTCTAGGACAGAGGTGTCCCCTCTGCCCACCTTGTTGGCCAGGAGCTCTGCCAGGACCCCTGGGGGACGGGCAAGTATCTCAGGGGCAGGTGCCAGCACCTGTCCTCAAGTGGCCTAGGTCAGCAAGGGGTGGGGCCAGCACCCAGCCTGGGGTCCAGCCCAGGACAAGAGACTCCAGGAGGAGGGACAGCTGGGAGCGGGAAGCGGGGCCCCAAGCAGCAGCTAAGAAAAGCTAAGAAAAGCTAAGGAAGCGTGTCAGTCGCAGACGCTTGTCTCTTGGAAACCCCGGGAAGTGGCTCAGGAAATGAGAAGCAGGGGAGGAGCAAAGCTCTGTGTCCTCCACCTTCCCTCTGCCCCCACCCCAATGAAGTCCTGCCACGAGGCCCCTCGGCAGACCCAGGCTTCTTGGGACACCAGTCACCTCTGGAACGGCAGTGAACTCAGGGTTTTCTTGAGTGTTCTGGAAGCTCTACGGTGGCCTGTGATATTGTGAGACATATATTTGATTTTCGTCCCCATTTCTTGACATACAGCTCCTAAAACCCTTGGACTCTCTTGGTGATAAGAGTGTCTTGTATGCTAATGAGTAGACTGGTGGCTGGGGGCTCCTGGATCACCTCAGAGGGGAGCTGGTTGCCAAGGGAACCAACTGTGTGATGGGGAAAGGGGCTGCAGGTTGAGTTGACCATCAGTGAAAAATGATTTGATCAATCATGCCTACGTAATGAATCCTCCTTAAAACACAAGGTTAGGGTTTGGGGACCTTCCAGACAGCTGAACATACCCAGGTGCCTGGAGGTTGGTGCATCCGGGAGGGCCTGGCACTCTGTGCCTCCCCCGTGCCGTGCCCTGTGCATCTCTCCCACTGGCTGCTCACCTGTATCCTTGGTCACACCCTTTATAATAAATGGGTAAATGTAAGTGTTGACCTTGATTAATAATGGTTAGAAAATCTGATTAAGTACAGAGTTTGTTGAGCACAAAGCTTGAGGATGACCATCCAGAAAACACGACTCCAAAGGGAAGTGGTCAGTGCCCCAAAGTGGAGGAGTTAAGGTCTCACCTACGCAGGCGGAGACAGAGAAGTTTAGCAGGGCCATAACCCTTCCCACACCCGGTTAGTATGTACGTTATAGTGATTTGACTGGTTACAGCTTGCTGTAGCCCAAGGAAGTTTGCAGGTTCTGCAAGGAGGAGTGACGGTCTTGAGGGGTCTTATCTCTGGTGCCATTTGGTCTTTCCTACTCATTTACAGGAAAAAGCACAAGTCGCAGCTGCGTGCTGTCTGACTGAGGCCACATAGCCACATTCCTCTCAGGGCTTAAAATAGTTTAAAGTTCCAAAAGCTTTAAGTTTGAATTGCTTAATTTCACATAAGTGTTTCCCTGAGTTCTGTGAGTTGCTCTAGCAAATTAATCAAACCCAAGGAAGGGTTGTGCAAACTTCAATTTACAGCCAGTTGGTCAGAAGCGCAGGACACAACCCAGGGCTTGCAACTGGCATCTGAAGGGGGCAGTCTTGTGGGACTGAGCCCTCAGCCTGTGGGGTCCGACACTACCTCCAGGTAGATGACGTCAGACTGAATTGGACTGGAGGACACACAGGTGGCATCTGCTGCAGAACTGCTTGCTTGGTGTGTGGTGAAAACACCCCATGTCTAGTGTCAGAGAGTTGTGGTGGCTGTGCGAGAGTAGGACAACATGCTTTGGTTTTCCCTGCATCTCAGATGCCCCAGGCCCAGATAGGGAAATAGACCCTTTAGCTGAAGGAGCCAGGCTGCCATGCGGGCCAGGATGGCCAATGGTCTGGCTGACCACAGTGCCTGCTCAGGGCCATGCCTGAGCTGGGTGTCTTGGGTGGGCCCGAGGGACTTGGCTGTTCCCTCAGGCTCTCCTGTCTCTGTTCCAGCACATAGAACCCTGGTTGAGCTCAGAAAAGATCCACGAACGCAAGCGGGCGGTGGAGTCTATCTTCCTGCTCCTGAAGTTCGTGGTGGAGTCCCTGAAGTTCACTGTGAGTCCCTGGGACCCCGAGACCCTCAGGGAGGGAGGGCAGCCAGGCAGGCCTGGCTCTCCAGGAGCATGTGGGGTGGAGGGAGGACCAGGAAGCGCCCTGCCAAATATAAACCCATAGATCCAAGAATACCAATGAGCCCCTAGCAAGGTAAGTACAAAACCCTACTGAGGCACATCATAATCAAATTGCTGAAAACCAATCATAAATTTTAAAAAAACCTTAAAGCAGCCAGGAGAAATACATGCATGCACACACTTAACCATACAGGTACACGTAAAGGGAGATGACCATAGGTACAGCACAGGCAGTGGAAGTGTCCCTTTTACAGATGAGGAATCGGAGGTCGGGGCTGAAGGGCTCTCCTAGATGCGGAGCCGCAGCATTTGCCACCAGACACTGAGCGCTGCAACGGGCTGAGAGGGTCTGGAAGTTGGAGGGCCTGAGACAGCACAAGTGGCACCAAGAAGCCAGCTTGGCTGTGCTCACTGCCCCCTGCTCCCCAGGAGGAGGCTGCACCCTCCATGCTGGGCCACCAGATAGGCCTGCTCCTGCTGCTGTGCAGGGACAAGGACGAGGACACCCGGAACCACTCCCAGCAGTGCATCTACTTCCTCCTGCAGCTTCTGGTGCAGCAGAAGGGTGAGCGGGGGCGAGGGGGAGCAGTGGAGGGCAGAATCTGGGCACCCCGCTATTTCCTGGTGAGCTGACCCTGCTCCTTGGCTTTTCCGGGCCTCACTCCTGGCCTGAGCTGGGGTGATCGTGCCAGAGAGGAGGGTGCCGCTTCCCCGAGCTAAAGCAGTTCTCCCGACCACGGGTCTTGGGACAGGGAGGACCGCGGACCTCAAGCACATGAACAGGATACAGCAACTGGAAGGGATCACCTCCAGGGCATGGGAGGCGAAGCTCCACGACCTGATGAAGGTGAGGTCTCTCCGGGCCGGGCGGCTTCCACAGAACCCCGACTACCCAAGAGTGCGGCAGCATTCCAGAGCCCTCACCTCCCCAGCCCACTGTACGGATGGGGATAGTGGAGGCCCCACATGGCCTGTGCCAGGGACAGGCTGGGCAGAGCCCGGATGAGGGCACAGCACCTGGGTGCTCTTCCCAGGGAAAGTGTCCTATCTCTGCTTCCCCTGAAACCCTGCCCGGGCCCTTCAGCCTCTGACTTGGTTGTGGGCTGGGCCCACTTGGAGCAGCATGTTCCAGGGTTCCCGCTGGCATCTTCAGAGCCCACTCTGGGCTCCCTCACTTCTCTGGCCTCTCCTCTGGGCTCCTCACGGGGGCTGGCAGGGACTATCTGGTCCAGCATCTACTCTCAGGCCCAGGCCCTCCCAACACGCTCTCCTTTCGGGCCACCCTCCCCGTCTCCTCACTGCACGGGACTCAGGAATTAGTTTGAGGGTGAGCTCCGGCCTATTGGGCCAGCCCAAACTCAGTGACTGTTGGGTAGGTCTTTCAATCTTTCAGTGCCTCGGTTTACCCAACTTTCAAGTGACGGTCACTTAGGCCTGAGATCCTGGGACAGGCTGTGATAGGAACAGTGACTCCTTCAATCAGGAGTCCCCTGGGAACCCCTCTCAGGGAGCCCTGGACTCAGAGGCCTGTTGTCTTAGGCTCCTGGCTCCTGGAGGATGTGCTCTCAGGGAAGGGGAGCTGAGGAGGAGGTGGTCTTGAGCCTGAGCCGCAGGCAGGGGCTTGGTCACTGGCTGCCAGGTGGGGCTGGGGGCTGCTCCCTCCCATTGTCCCCAGCACAGTTCTCCAGAGAAGGGGTAGCTGTGAATCTGCAGCAGCCATACTTGCTGCTGCTGGGTGACAGTGCACGGCCTGGAGAGGGCAGCAGGTGGCACAGACGCATGTGGGATTTGCACGTGTCAGGGTGAGAGCCTGGACTGATGCTGACCACGGGGGGCCCCCTGGCCCCTCCCCCTTGCCGCTTTGGCACAGGCCTTCGAGGAGAACCTGACGGTGGCCCAGCACACGCAGCTGGTCCTCACGCTCCTGCACAGCCTCCAGGACCATGACCGGCTGCGCTGCGACCTGGCCTCCCAGCTCCTTCTGCTGGCCTTCCAGGATCCGGGCATCAAGCTGGAGCAGGTGGGGGCTCAGGGTAGGGACAGCCCATCCTCAGTCCATACCTGTGTACCTCCTTGCAGGACCAGGAGGGGCCCACGTGCCCACATGCCTATGTGCCATGTGTGCACACCACACACCGCACCTCTTTGAGGAGACCACCGCGGGTACCCCTCCTGGCAGCCCTGCCCCCAGCAGCCTGCGTCTGTCAGCATGGGGCAGCTGTGGGTAGCAAGGCCAAGGCCAGTGATGTCAGCGGGTCCTGGCTCACCTCAAGGTCACAGGGCCCTGCTGCAGCAATAGGAGTGACACATCGCCTTGTTCACAGCCAGCAGGTGATGGCAAGGTCACTCGTTGACACCCACCTTAGTCTGGCTCTGCCAATAGTTCCAGACCCACCCAGACCTAATGACATGCAGCGACTGCCTGTCCCCACTGACGGAGGCTCTTCTGTGGTCAACCACACTGTCCCCCCGAAGCCTAGTATCTCTGTGGTCCCAGGGACACAAAGGGAACAAAGGTGTATGAACAAGGGGTGGCACAAGCAGCCAGCCCCAGAGCCAGTCCCACCCAGGGATGCACGCAGGGTCACACCGCGGGCCCTAGAGATCCAAGATGGCCTCTTGGAGGAGGCGGCCCCCAGCAGAGCAGGGCCCTATCTGAGGCTGCCCGCTGCCCACCCTTCCCTGCAGGTGGCCGAAATCCTGCAAGGCCTGTTCCGGGAGCTGCCGGGTATCATCTTCAAGAACATCCAGGAGACCATGATGAAGGCCATGGCAGCACTGGGGGCCCAGCACTCCCAGGAGACGGTCGATGTGGTCCTGTCCCTGTGCCACCCCTCAGAGAGGTAGCCCCTCCTCAGTACACACCCAAAGGTGGACACCTGCCCATCCGTCCTTTGGTCCACACTCAGTCTGTAGACACTTCTGAACACAGACTCGTGCTGGGCACTGTGAAGGCAGGAGTGTTTGAGAGCGGCTGCCAGGCTCAGCCCTCCTTCCTGGACTCCAGGGCTGGGGCTGGCAGAGTCCCCAAAGGCGTGCCAGGCAGAGGGGGTTAAGGCTCCAGCAGTCCCAGGGAAGGCTTCCACATGAAAGCATCCCTCAGACTCGGAGAACCCCCGAGGCTGACCTGCAGAGAGGCTGGCGGTCAGCTGGGTGACATGAAGCATATCTAATGACCCCCTGCAGGTACCCCAGAGCCCCAGCACGCACAGTTTTGGCCACCCTTTGGGTAATGCTGGTCTTTCCAAGGTGCATTCTGTGGACAGGGATGCCTCGCCATGCAAACTATGGACCAAGGGCCAGCAGGGCCACACTACCTGGGAGCTCGTCAGAAATGCAGTCTCAGGCTTGGCCTCTCCTGCTGAGTCAGAAGTGGCACTCTCATAGCCCCAAGTGGTGTGCAAGCACTTCACAGCCTGAGGCGGGTAGGGACATGGGCCAGTCACAGGCTGCACAGCCTTTGACAGGGAGCACGGTGTCACCAGGCATGAGTGAGTCTTGCCCACCGAGGTTCTTGGCCTTGTAGGGCTGTCTGAGGGGTGAGTCCTCCCTTCGCACGTGGAGAGACAGGCTGGGTGGGCAGCGGTGTGCTCAGGGTCACATGTTGAGGGGGTGCGAGCAAGAACATCAGGGAAACTAACCTGCGCTCAGAGCTCTAGCAGGGGCCCAAGCCACACTGGTCGTGAGAACGCAGCCTCCGGGACCCTCCACAGAGGGATCACCCTTCCCAAGGGACCCCGCCATCTCCACTCTAACATGCCCGGCAGGCTGTTCTGTGGCCTTCGGAGTGCACAGAAGGCCTTGCACCCATGGGTCCCCCCGCGGGGTGTGAGCCCACCCCTGTCTCCTCAGGCTAACCCTCCCGCTGTGGAAGGCGCTGGCCGCCAACGGCGAGCTGGCCCGCAAGGTCATCACCCTGCTCTACACGAAGATGAAGTTGCGGCCCCCTGAGCAGTTAATCGGGCCCACCCAGCAGGCCCAGCTCATCTCCCTGCTGGTGAGCAGCATCCCCCCTCCATGTCCCCACTCTGTTCTCCCACAGCAATGGCATTTGTCATTCAAGGGCCCCAAGGGATCCCAGGTGACACAACGCCAGCGCCACGGTGGCAACTGCGAATTCAGGAGTGGATTGCTGTGTGGGAAGGTGGGCACTGTGGTCGACCTGCTCACCACAAGTTCCTGGCCCTGTGCACTTCAGGGGCCCAGTGGGCACCCGGGGCATCAGCTGACTGATCAGCCTCACCGCTGCCGTGAGCACTGTCTCCGCATGAGGATTCCCGCCAGGACAGAAAAGTCAAGCTTCCCACAGACTTACAGCCAGTGGGAACACGTGAGGGAGCTGTGGAGACTCCTCACGGGACTCACAGTTGCAAATAACCACACACCGCGCGTCGGGCAGATGGGAGGGGGAGGAGGGGATGGGTATATGCACACGTAATGAGTGCAGTGCGCACCGTCTGGGGTTCGATGCACTTGGGGTTCTGACTCGGGTGGGGCAAGGGCAATGTACATAGTCTAGACATTTGTACCCCCATAATATGCTGAAATAGAAAAAAAAAAAAAAGAACAAGAGGCCCCAGGGCTGGGCTGAGCAGGAAGCTGAGGGAGGTGGGGGAGGCCCGGGAGCCAGGGCCATGGGCAGGCTGGCACTGAGAGGCAGGGGGCCTGGCCACGCAGGGCCCGTGGGCTGTGGCCTGTGCTGAACTTCCCCACAAAAGCAAAGCACAGCGTGGAAGGGTTCCACTTAGGGGTGACCTGGTTAGCTCTGCCCTTTGAAAAGGCAAGGGGAGGGGCAGCAGGAAGCAGACAAGGCAGGCAGGGGGCATGGTGACTACAGGACTGACCAGAGGACTGTTTGGGGGAAGATTGAGTGAAGAGCTAGAGCAGGTCTCAGTGGCCACTCACAGCCCGACCCAAGGAAAGGGACCCTGGGGGGTCAGCCACATGAAATGAGGTGCCCAGGACAGGGAGCCAGAGGGTCTGAGGGTGGGTGGTCTGGGAAGGACCTCCTGACTGGGAAGGGCATCTGGAGAGGGGTTGGTGAGGGCCAGGCAGGTCACCAGAGGGTGGAGCTGGCCCAGGGAAGGGAAGGCCAGCGGTGCGAGAGGCCAGGAAGGGCTTGGGGTTAGAGGCAAAGCCATGAGATCAGAGGCCCCGGAGGGTGGGGCTCGCTTCCTGCCTGTCTCGGCGGCCAGCCTCGCACGGGCCCGGCCTCCGAGCTCCTGCGCGAGTGGGGTGCGAGGCAACAGGAATGGCCAGAAGCAGCCAGGGGCTCTTGATGCTGATTCCTAGGGTGAGGCCAGACACAGGCAGTGGTGGCTGGGGACACAGTGGCTGTGTGGTTGCTGCTCTCAGCTCCTTTGCTCACTGGGCCCCATCTGGGCCCCCCTCTGTCGCCCGCTACAGGCCCTGGGCACCATGTACGAACTCCTCTACACCCAGGAGTACAAACCCGCGGTCCAGTGGGCCTTTGCAGGGATCCTGCTGGTCCTACTCACCCAGCTCCACTACCTGTTAGAGCTGGGCATGGTTGAGGGCATCTCAGACTACCAGGACGACGTCCTAGACTCGAAGCCCCTTGGCCCGGGCAGGTGGGACGCAGGGCTGAGCCTCACCCTCTCAGGACCCCTATCTACCCCTCCTTCTGGCTCCTCCCACATACATGGTGCCCCCCGGGCTAAGTGCTGGGGACCCAGAAGGGAAGGGACTCTAGCCCCACCTGTGGGCTTACAGTCTAGGGTGGGGGAAGCAGGGGACAGAGTGCCCAACAGCAGCCAAGAGAGGCTCCTGAGTGAGGGGAACCCAGCAGGCAACAACTCACCCAGACCCCAGGTGGATAACGAGCCCCTCACTCTGCCTCCACCTCCAAACTCCTCTCCACCTGCCCCCAGGATGTGCCTGGAAGCCCTGAAGGGCCTCTTCTGGACCACCGACAACTGGGAGGTGTTCGCCCACCTCAAGCTACTGAAGGCCTGGGAGCTCTTTGAGCACCTGGAAACCTACACAGAGGGAGTGACCCTCTTGGCCAGGTGAGCACCAAACTTGGGCACCAAGACCACATCCCGAGGGGGCTCCTGCCTGCACCCCACTCCCACACTGGGACCCTGCACCCCACTCTCAGTCTCCTGGGTCAGCTCCCTAATTGAGTGAAGTCTACCAGGAGTGAGGGGGTGTTGGGTCTCCCTCTGGCCCAGGTCTGAGAATGGGGCCCTTGGGGACCGTATGACTGCCCCTTCTATCTGACAGGGCCATAGCCCACTATGACTGTGAGCTCAAGGCTATTTTGGGGCAGGCATCCATCTCCCTGAAGAGCACCGAGGAACGGGACAATATCGTGGCCATCCTCTTCATCACAGAGGTCAGCGTCTCAGCCCCTCCCTCCCCGCTCATCACCACAGCATTCTGTCCTTTAGGAAGGTCAGAGATTGAACTTCCATTCCTGTCCTCCAGCATTAAGGCATTCTAACTTCTGCATTACATGTCATATCTGCTTGCTGTCTGGAAGTGCTTCTTTGTGTCTAACCACACTAGCTCATGCTGTGGTACAGGCTGATTTTCCCTGGAAGTCATAATAGACTGGTGGGCTGACGGTGCCAACTCTTGTCAGTTTCTCAACAGCCCGAATATCTCTCACTTTGCATCTCGGAGAACCATGAACAACTTCCTGAGCCTGGGCCTAAAAAATCCCAACCAGCTGGTGCAGGCCTTGAGCCTGAAGGGCTTCAGCAGTACCCTGATGCAACCTGAGAAGGTGAGAGATGTGGGCAGATGGCCAGGTCTATCCTAGGACGACTGCAGAAGGCATCTGAAGAGTCTCCATGGGAGCCAATTGCATGAGAAGGGGCACATGGGGGAAGCGAGTTGGGCCTGGGGACAGAGAAGGTAGTGGTGTTTGGGAGACCCTGCGGCACTGGATAGGGCTGGGGAGTTTAGAATTTCTGAGCTGGGGGAGGTCTGAGATCAGCGACTTTGGCCTCCTTTCCAGGTAGGAATCCTAAGCCACCTGTCAGGTCCTTGGTTCATGCTTCAGGCAGGATGGGGGACTCACACCTCGCTCGAGCGGGATGTCCTTTCCTCCTCCTGCCCTTTGTGCCTTCCAGAACATGTTGGTCCCCACACGATGCAGTCGGAGGTCTGGAACTGAGATTCCCAGGCTTTGCTTTCCCCTGATAAACTGCCGTAGTTTTTAACCACTTCCCTGTCATTTACGAAAGGGAGGCAGGGAGGGGGCCTGGAGCCAGCCTCAGTCAGGGACTCAATCCTCCCTCCACTCAATAACCCTGACCCTCCCAGACGTGGTTTGGAGATAAGCGATCCATCCCCGCCCAGGAAACTCAGTGCCTGGTGGGACAGTCAGAGGAGCCCAGGCCCGTGTGCCAGTGCTGTGACCAGGCAGCCTGGCGAGCTCGTCCCACTGGGGGAGGCCCGGGGATGAGGGATGCCCGGGAGTCCGTGCGCGATGCTGGGCAGGGGTCCCAGATGCAGGGCTGGGTCTCCCCGCAGGAGATCCTGCTCCAGAACCGGCTGCTGGAGCTGCTGGGCAGTTTCCTGAAGCCCCAGCCCGAGGACCCCATGGGCCTGATGCAGGTCCTGGGTGACATCCTGCACCACCTGAGTGTCCAGGGCATCGGCGCCCTCAGCCTCAAGATCGCACAGCACCTGCTGGCCTTGTTTGAGGACGTGAGTAGGCCCCGAGTGGTGTGGTGCGGAGGGGTGGCGGGTGGCCCCAGGGGTGCAGAGCTGTCTGGCCTGCGCCCACCAACAGGGCAGCCCAGAAAACCTGGCCCTGGGGAAGGGAGGTTCTGCCTGAGTGGCCCACTCCCCATCCTTTCCCCGAGGGGCACTGGGGGCTGCGGTGGGGAGAGAGGGCCTGGCTGTGCCCAGTGCCTTGAGAAAGAGCCTTCAGGCGGCCACGTGGAAAATGGATGGGGAGCAGGCAAGCCTGGGGCAGGATCAGCAGTTTCTGGGGCTTCGAGTAACTTAGCGAAAGCGAGGAGTGAGGAGGGTTTAAGCCAAGCAGGGGCTACAGAGTGAACAGGGGCTTCGAGCGGCACCTGTGATCGAGTGGATGCTGGGTGTGGGGGAGTCAAGGACCAGCCCCAGGGGGCATGGGGAGACTAATGCTGCAGTTCCTGGAGGGGAGGAAGAGGGAGGCGCCTTTGCTGGAGGTGTCCAGGGAGCTGCTGGATAAAGTCTGAGGAGGTGGCGGCAGCAGCAGAAGGTCCAAGGCCAAGGACACCAGGCCCCACTGCAGGTGCTGGGCTCCCTCCTCTCCACAACCCAAAGGCAAAGGCCCTGTTATTAGCCACTACTTACAAAAGGTGAAACTGAGTCACACACTGGAGGAGCCTTGCCCCTGATCAGGGAGTGGAAAAGTGACTGATCTGGTAGCAGGGTCTGCTTGGGAGTGGAAGTGTGGCCGCTGTCCACCCCAGGCTTCCTGGGGAAACCCCAGCAGAGGGACCACGGAGAAGAAGCAGATCCAGGAAAATGTGCAGGAGCCCGAAGGGAGAGAAGGCAGCCCCAGACAGGAAAAGAGCAGCTCACGACAGGGGCAGTGGGCTGGAGTGTCAGGTGCCGAGGGGCAACTGGGGAGCATGGTCCATGGGGTCTGGGTGAGGTCATTGGCCCTGAGCTAAAGAGGGGTAGAAGTGGGGGCAAGTCCTGGCCACTCCGTCAAGTCCGTGGGCAGAAAGGAAGGTAGAAGACGGGCAGTGGCTGGAAAGGCTCTGTCCAGAGCCAAGGAGGCTTCAGCTTGTTGCCTGCCTGCCTGTCTCCCCAGGAGAGGGCAGCGGTGCGTGGAGGAGCCATCTTCCTGTTTGGAGATGTCATGTACAGTGGTGGCAAGAAGTTTCAGCAGCCACTTGAGACGGTTGCCTTCCAGGCCCTGGTGCCGCTGCTCTTCCACCTGGCCGACCCCTGCCCCGAAGTGATCACAGTGAGTGGGCTCTGGCCATTCTGGGGCGGGCAGGGGAGCTGGGGAGGGCAGGGGAGCCAGGGGGGGCACCCACCTGCCAGCTGGGTCGGTGGGCAGCTCAGGAGGACTCAGCCCAGTGAGTGGAGCCCAGAGTGTGGCTGCATCCTGGAGAGACCACCTGGGCCAGGCAGGGCAGGCTGGGCCTGGCTTTACAGGCAGATGGACAAGAGAGGGCCCCATCCAGGTGGCAGTTCCCTCAACCACCTGCCTCCAGGTTCTCCACCCCCACCCCACCCTGTCAACCCAGGACCTTGGGAACCTCCACTGCTTCAGACACCCCCCACACACACACTTACAACCAGCCTTGGGAGCCTGGCCTCCAGGGTCCTTCTCCTGCCTTCACTCTCTCCCCTCCTCTGGGGCCAGTGGTGCAAACCCAGCCCTGCACAAGGGCACCCACCTGCACCCTGCCTGCCCGATGCCCCTATCCCAGGGAGGGCACTATGTTTTCTCCACAGAGGACTGTATGGGTGGCCTGGACCTACCAGCTGCAGCACATGGCCCAGGTCATGCAGGCCATGGCTTTGTGAGGCCGCCAGGTGCCCCTTCTCACCTCTGCACTGCATAACCACTTGGCCCTGGGGACCAGTCCCAGTGCTACCTCCTCAGGGAAGCCTTCCAGCCCCCAACCCCTGGCCACAGGCCGGGCAGCATCTCTGCTGGCCCTGGGCGCCACTCTGTGCAGACCATTCCTCCAGCATTAGCCTGCATCACTGGCCTCTAGGGCCTTCCCCCCACCACCACCCCGCATCCCAGTCTCCGATCCCCACAGAGCCAGAGCGAGCCCTCACCCGACAACCAGACAGCCCGGCCCAGGCCTGTCTGCGCTGGGGGAGGTCTGGCCCCTCCTCCAGGCAGGGGCTCCCAGGATAAGCCCCAGGGGTCCTCCTTCTTCTTCCACCCCAAACCCTCACCCCTCCTTGAGCTCTTGGGGAACTGCTTGGAATTCTCATTTCTTCCCCACAAGCTGGCTTCCCTCAGTCCCAACCTGCTTTCTGCCTGTGCCCAAGATCCATCAAACCCAAGGGACACAGCTGTAGTCCAGAAGGAGGGAGAGGGCTGAGGTAACCCGAGAGGATGCTGGGGGCCGGCCTCTGCCCAGGCCAGCAAGGGAGGGCAGTGTGTTCTCCGAGCAGATAGGCAAAGGCAGGAAGGCGAGGCCGGTTCCAGCCTGGGAGGGAGGCAGAAAGTCCTCCTGGGTCCATTGTCGACCATGGCATCGATGAAGTGCTGCTGTGAGCAGGGCCTGTCGTGGGTGCTGGAGAGGAGGTGGCCCTCCCTTGAGGAGCACAGCTTCACGGGGGACAGAGGGGTGAGCCCTGGAGCACAGGCAGGGCCCTAGCAGGGAGGACTCAGGAGGAGGCTGTGGGCTTTGGAGAATGAAAACCAGGTGGGGCAGTCCCCCCAGCTCAGCAAGGGAGTGGGAGGCCAGCCTGGGATGGGGACTGTGTGGGTGTGCCAGGGCCGTCACAACCAAGTACCAAAGGCGGGTGGCTAAATGGCAGACACGTCCCAGCTCTGGAGGCTGGAAGTCAAGATCAAGGCATTGCAGAGCTGGCTCCTCCTGAGGCTCCTCTCCTT
This sequence comes from Lemur catta, assembly GCF_020740605.2. NCBI lineage: Eukaryota > Metazoa > Chordata > Mammalia > Primates > Lemuridae > Lemur > Lemur catta. The sequence continues at coordinate 24,321,002 of NC_059136.1, forward strand.
GGTGTGTAGATGGCCATCTTCTCCCTATGTCCTCACAGGGTCATCCCTCTGCATGTGTCTGTGTCCTCATCTCCTCCTCTGATAAGGATACCAGGCATACTGGACCAGGGCCCACCTGCATGACTTTGTTTTACCCTAATCACAGCTTTAAAGACCCTTTCCCCAAACACAGTCAAACTCTGAGGTCCTGGGGGGTAGGACTTCAATATAGGAATCTGGGGGACACAGGTCAGCCCAGGACAGGGACTTTCTAAGGAGTCCTGAGACCAGGGGCCAGTGGCTGTCAGGTGCTGGTGAGCTGTCGGTCCCTTCCTTGCATGTCTGTCCCTCTTCCCTCTGGCCTTTGGGTTGGGAAGGATGCCAGGGTGACGCCTGGCCTGCCTGGAAGCTTGGTGTGAATTAGAGCAGGACACCCATGGGGCTTAGGGAGTGAAGACACCAATGTGGGGTCATTTTTCTCCTGGCGGGCGCAGCAGGCAGATGGACACGCACAGGCTACATAGCCTGAGACCCTCAGTGCCCGGGGACAGAGGGCTGCAGGAGCCTGCTCCCTGAGGGGTCTGCCCAGGGGGGATAAGGACGGGGAAGAGAGGGCAGGGACACCGGTGGGTGACCCATGTCTCTGCTCTGCACCCACAGAAGACCAAGTTCACCTTCCTGCGCTGTGCCATCTTGCTGAAGTGGGAGTTCCAGAAGGAGCTGTTTGGCAAGTTGGCATGGGGCCATGGGCTGAGTGCTGAGAATGACATCTTTATCTTCACAGTAAGATGTGGGCGCCCTCCTGGAGGAGGGATGGGGGGCTGTGTGCAGTCACCCAGCTCTCTGGGGGGTGTCCCCTCTCTCCTGAGTGATGGAGCTCAGGTCCCCCCTAGGGAGCCAAGCAGGAGGCACCCATCGTGTGCCTGGAATTGTGTGTCTGAGGCCCCATCAAGGGGCCCTGGGGAGACACTTGCACCCACTGGGGTCCCTGTGCAGATGTGAGGAAGGCCCTTTAGTTCCCCGTACCCCAGGAAGGGGCCAAGCCTCCTCCGCACACACGGTGAGTGGACACTATTCATTTTTACTACTTATTTTTAGATCAAAAAAATAAAAGTCTTCCCCCTCTGGAAAGTGGAGAATCCTACATTGCCCCAATTTTTCCAAGAAAAAAGAGGTTTTTTCCCCCATGGAATAACATCCCCATCTATTGGGCACATCAGTGGACGTGGGTGGATGTGAGTGGACATCAGTGTACATGAGTGGACGTGAGTGGATGTGGGTGGACATGAGTGGACGTGGGTGGACATCAGTGGACATGAGTGGACATCAGCGGACATGAGTAGACGTGGGTGGACGTGAGTGGATATCGGTGGATGTGGGTGGATGTGAGTGGACATCAGTGGACGTGAGTGAGTGGACATGAGTGACCGTGAGTGGACTTTGGTGGACATGAGTGGATGTGAGTGGACATTCGTGGATATGAGTGGACGTGAGTGGACATTAGTGGACATGCATGGATGTGTGTGGACATGAGTGGACGTCAGTGGATGTGAGTGGACAGGAGTGGACATCAGTGGACATTAGTGGATAGTGTCCGCCCTCTGTGAGGAGCCTATGCAGGCGCAGAGGGGAAGAGGGGTGAGCAGAAGCACCACCCTGTGTCTTCTAGCAGCCGGTTCAATCCCCGCCTCCAGCCTCTCATTCTGTCCCACCTTGGGGGAAATCAACAGACCCTTAGCCTCAGCCTGGCTTTTGGGAAAACAGGCCTAGGCTCTTTAGTATGGCCAAGGCTGCAGGCCCTCCCTGCCTGTCACTCCAGCCTCTGGGAGAATTCCTTCTCAACTGGTGTGCTTTAAAACACCTGCCACACCTGCCGTGCTTCCTAAGGGCTCAGGCTTTGTGAGACACAAAAGGCAGAAAGATTTGCTATTATCTGTATTTTTGTCCCTGCCACTACCTTCCTCCAAGGGGACGAAGGGCAGAGCCACTACCTGCTTGCACATGGAGAGAGGAAAACATGGAAGGAGGGGAAAGCTCAGGGAAAACCCCCCCTAATACTGTCCAGCCAGCGTGGGTCTGGCGGTCCTGAGCAGGCGGCATGGGGTAGGTGTGGACAGCAAGAGAGGCCGCATTTCTCCAGACACGAGCAGTTGGGGAGAGCTTCCTGGAGGAGGCAGAGCCCAGGTTGGATGTGGGGAGAGCTGCAGGAGTTTCCTGGAAGGGTGGGGAGGCCATTCTCCAAGGCGGGTGGTTGGGCGTGAATTTGCTGGAGCAAAGGTTCCCAGGCAGAGCCGCCTTTGGCTTCTGCAGGGAAGGGAACAGAGTAAGCGGCCCCCCAGTGCAGCGGCTTGGCCTTCCTGGGGTCAGCGTGACCTCTGGGCGAGCTCCAGGCAGGGCTCCTCAGCCACGAGTTGCTTCTTCAGAGCTTCCCCCCATTTTATGTTGGGTTGTTTGTTGCTTGGAAATGTGTATGACTTCCTCATATGCTCTGCATGTGGATCCCCGGCCAGTTGTTTGTATTGTAAATATTTTTGCAGTTAGCGACTGGTCCTTTTACTTTGCTTATGGTGTCTCTAGTTGTACAGAAGTTTCCACTTATAATGTAGGCAAATGTATTACTTTTCTGTGGTCTGTGCTTTGGGGTCTTATTAAGAAATTCCTCTGACTGTTCCTTATTAGAGCAGTCCACTCTCTACTATCTTTGAGAGCATTTTCTAAAAGAAAAGAAAAGAAATTCCTCCTTGCTCTATGAAATAGTGCTGGCATCAAGAGTGGTCCCAGAGGTAGATCTGCACAGACAAGATTTGGGGATGGGTGGGGTTGTGCTACCCATGGGCAATGGGATGATGGTTACCCGCTGCATTGCAGTGGTGCCCTGTGTCATCAGGCTGTCACCTGTGGTTGGGGATGGTGACAGTGGAAGCATGCATGGACCACAATCGTGACTGAATGTCTGTATCTGTCATAGTCCACTTAGGAGACAGGCAGTGCACAGCAATTTGAGCAGGGAAAGCTTAATATAAAGATTTATTGGCCGGGTACAGTGACTCATGCCTGTAATGCCAGCACTTCAGGAGGCTGAGGTGGGAGGATGGCTTGAGCCCCAGGAGTTTGAGTTTACAGTCAGCTGTGATTGCACCATTACACTTCAGCCTAGGTGACAGAGTGAGACCCTGTCTCTAAAAAATAAATTTAAAAAAAAAAACACAACGATTAACTGACGCAGGGGATTGGAGTTACAAGGGATTGGCTAATAAGAAGTAAAGAGAACCTTAAAGGATACAAGAACAGCAGGAATAACGTGTCCGTAACACGCAACACGCTAGCATGTGTGATGTAACATGACATGACGTATAATAGCCATTCCCTGGGCCTGGGGCAAGTGCCCAGGGAACCCCCCTTGCCTCCTGGGCAGCTCACTGTGCAGCAGAGACACGGGCGGTGCAGAAATTGCTGGACTCGAACTCTCTGAGATGCCGGGAGAAGTCGCTCACAGGGAGAAGTCACCTGGGAGACGGTCTCTTACAAAACTGGCTGTGGGTGTTGGGGAAGCTGCCCTGGGGTGCTGAGCGAGCGCTGGAGACCCTGCAGCCCGGAGCAGCCGAGCTGAGGGCTGGGAGGCCCGGTCGCTCCCTCCTGCAGTGCCCCTCCATTGTCTGCACCCCAAGGCCTCTGGCAAAGGCAAAGACTCAAAGGGCTCAGATCCATTTTCACAGAGCAGGCTAAATGGGCACACTTGGAGCTGAGAGGCCGAAGGGAAAGAAAAGAAAAACCAGTAAGAGGCACAAAGATCGCTCACATGCGACACACACTGGCGCTTCTCAGTCTACTGCGGTCCAGGTGTCTTGACCCCACTCTCGTATTTTCTATGTCTTTCATTTCTCGGTGCTGCATTTTGGGTTATTTTTTTTCCAAACTTATCTCCCAGTTCACTAATTCTATGTTCCTCCATCTCTGATTTGCTCTTAGAACGTCCACTGACTTTGTCTTGTCAACTGCTGTCGTTTCGTTTGTTTCTCTTTTGCTTCTTTTCTGAGTCGGCCTGTTCTTCCTTCTTAGAATCCATCTAGTCCTTTTCTTACGAGGCCCATTTTGCCACAGATGTAGTCACTTACAAAATACTTCCTTATGTCTTCTGAGTGGCTCCCTTCTCCGGAATTCTCGAGGCTCCAGTCTTGCTGTTTGCTGTGCTTCCTGCCTCCTGCTCACGGTGGGTTCCCCGTGTTCACCTTGTCATTGTGCACTGCGGGCCCCATAGCTGCGCTCAAGGTGACTCATTCCCGGCTGTCTTTGTGTTGGCTGTTGATCTGGAACGAATTTTTACCTGCATTTCCCAGCTCTGAAGTCCTCCTAGAACGCAGCAATGTAAACCCAAACTCTAAATCCTTCCATGGCCCTAGGCCAAGAAAAGGGGTGAAGATAGAGACAAACTTCCTTTTGGTGTCTCTGCCTGCCCTTGGCGCCATCCCAGTCCAGGTCTCAAGGTGCCTGTTTCATGCCGGGGTCCTTCTTCCTCCCCAGAATCCCCCGGCGCCGCCCGGCCTCAGCCCTGGGAGATGGCCTGTGCTCAGGGCGGCTGGAGTGTCAGCTCACACGCTCAGGGCTCCACTGTGTCCCTGCCCAGCTCTGCCTTGGGGTTCCCCTTTTGTCTTAGCCAATTCAGCTGGGGACGGTTAAGAGAAATTTGTTGTTAACAGATTCTTTCATCTTGGAGGTATTTGTGTGCATGGAGAGGTATATGCACTACCACTTGTATGCATTTTATATAAACCCAGTTTATTAACCTTGTTAATGTATTCAACTTTCCACCTTTGAAAGCATTAAACAGTCAACATTACTAACATAACATTTGCCCATCACTAAGACAATTAATAACGTAAAACTTATGCATTTAACAAAGTAAATTTCCTGAACGTTTTCATATTGATTACAGACTTATTGACTCTAAACGTTTAGTTAAAATCCTACATTCAAACATTGGCTTCTCCCAAGTGTTTCGAGTACTGTGAGAAAGACATGGTGGCGTCAGGACTATGAACGTGATCGTTGGAATGTGCGTCTTCATTGCCTGATATGCTCGTTTCCTTCCTTTTCCTCATCGTTCTCCCTTCCCTGCATAGACCTTCCTGAGTTTTCAGAGATCTCCCCATCTTCACGCCTTCCTAGGAGTTCTGTAGTTTTATCAGACCCAAAAGGAAACGGCTGCTGTCTTAGGCCGGCACAGGTTTCAGAGCTGGCTGTCCACCAGTGCCCCGGGTCAGAGCACGCTGCCGGGTACTGCCTGCAGGGCCCTGTCTATGGTGACTTCCACTTGCCTCGTCATGCAAATTCTACTTCCCAGAAGTCAGCATCTTCTCCAGAAATCGTATCTTTCCGTTCCAACGGCCAGCATGCGTTTCCTATCTCACCGTCACCCTGATGTGTCCACCCAATCTGTAGTCACTGTTAAAAGCTCCTTTAATCTGGCATTTTGTAATAATTGAACCTGTGGATTATGTGTTCATCACTAGTGAACAGGTAGCTCATTGCTCTCTACTTGCAATCAGTGGTCTGCCTGTGGGGTGCACTGCTGGAGCCATGCCTGGCCCGGTGGCTGGGTGGGGACATGGGGCTGACCTGCAGCCACAGCTGATGGCTCCCTCATGTCCCCATAGCCCCCTTGAGCCCCCTGATCCCTCTCAAACCCCTGGCCCCCACACCGAGCGGTGCACTCCCAGCCGCACCTGTTCTTCCCTGATTGCATGGATAGAGCAAGTGCGTGTCAGTACCTTATTTTGAAAAATCATAAATAGAAGAAAAAAGATACCCATATTTAACCACTTTCCTACTTATTAATACCAATAAAAATTAAATGTATTAAATTATAATTTCCCTTCTTTTATGTTATCACCCCCTTTCTGTTCATTTTGTGCTAACTCTACTCCTTGGAGTGGCATGATCAAGTCATGGCCTGTCTTCACTCACCAGGGCCACTGTAACAAAGTGCCACAAACGGAGTGGCTCAAATGACAAATGATTCTCTCACAGTTTTGGAGGTCCGAAGTCCGAGCTCAAAGTGTCAGCAGAACCGTGCTCCCTTAGAAGGGGCTGGGAGGATCTGCCCCAGGCCTCTCTCCTCCCTTCTGTAGTTCCTTTAACTCCAGGCCCCACACGGCGTTCTTCCACGAGAGTCTGTGTCCTAATCTCCCCTCCTCATGAGGACACCAGCATGGAGGATTAAGACCCACTCTACTGACCTCATTTTAACTTGGTTATCTCTTTTAAGACCAAATGGGGTCACATTCTGAGGTCCTGGAGACTCAGGCTTTAGCACGTGACTGTTGGGGGATTCCCCACTCGGCCCGTCGCAGACCTAGCTCAGTGCAGGGAACCGGGATCACCACTGTCCTGGCAGCCCTGCAGGACGGTCGCTGCAACCTGGTGACGTCTGCTCGCTTCACTTGCCCCTTTTTTCTTTGAGCACAGCCCCTGGATGTGTGTTTATTTTTTGTTTTTGTTTCTTGCCCCTGGATCTATTTTAAAGCATCCTTCTTTCTTGCAATGTTCCAAACCCTTGTGAACTTTCTCCCACTCCAAGGCTCGGAGTCCACACCTCCATGGGGTCCTGGTGTCTGTGTGGAAAGTGTCCTGAAGGGCTGGAGTCTGGGCCCTGGGAGGACACGGGGGGTTGGCGGCAGCCAGCACTGCTGTTCAGCCCCAGCGTGGGCCCAAGGTGGGAAAGTGTGTGTCTTTTAAAGTCATGGGCTGATGAGCAAATTTCCAGCGTGTGGGTTTGCCGACAACTGAGATGCTCTTCTGCCTAGAAGGTGAATGGAACCGCGCGTGTCTGGGGTTTGGAGTGAGGGTTTTAACAGACCCCAGGCTGCCTTGTGGCTGTAATTGCAAGTCCAGACTACAGTGGGGCTCTGTTGCCTGTGGAAGAAGAAAAGGAAGGGAGGAGGCTTGGGTGGGAAGGGCCACAGAGCACTGGCAGTTTGGAGTCAGCCCAGCCTGCGGGGAGCCCGTTGGTGAGTCCCAGGTGGGGCAGGAGTGACCTGGAGTTAGTGACCCTAGAAGTGGCCCAGGAGACCATGCCTGGGTGTAACAAGGACAGTAGTCCAAGGGCCTATCTGAGAAGCGCAGGGGATGTGATGGCCTGGGGGGCCAAGGTGATCTATCTACTCATTAGGATTCTTGGTAGTGCAGGCGGCAGAACAGCCAATTCAAACAGGCTTGGACAGTAAGACAATTTGGTTTCTAAAGCTGAAAAGCCTCAGGGTCGCTCACCGTAGAAGAGCTTGATCTAGCAGGTCAAGGGCAGCTCCCGGGTCCTCTCCATCACCTGCCCGCCTGCCTTAGTGTTGGCTTTGTCCCAGGAGTCCACAGTGGCCCCTATCCTGCTGTAGGCCCCACATGCACCCAGTACATCCACAGGGGCATGAGCACGGCTGTGAGCCATGCTGGGCTAAGCTGGTGCGGACGGCTGGCTCCTCACCCAGCTGCCAGGCCTGCCATCCCGTTGGCTCTGAAGGGGCTGTGGACTCCACGCTGGACCAGGTGCGACAGCCGTTGTGTGGGGTGCAGACAAGGCATGGGAGGAGCCAGGCAATTGCCTGGGGCATGTCCAGGACAACGTCAGGAAGGGGCATATGGGTGGTTGGTCTCAGATCCCTGACCTGGGTCCCACCCAAGATGGGATCGAGTGAGGAGCTGGTCCCGCAGCGCTAGGCAACTCCAGCTCCTCCCACCACAGTCCTGTGGGGGCCCAGGTCCTGCCCTGAACCAGGCAGGTGGCCTGCCCTCCTCGAGTGCAGGCATGGTCAGCGGGAGGTGGGGCTGGCGTGGGGACCCCAGTCTGGCCGCAGCCCATGTCTTCTGCCCTCCCCAGGTGGAGAGCAACTTTGGCAAGTACCACCGGCTTCTCATGCAGGCCTTAACTTACCTGGACAGCCCCCACAACAGCCTGAAGCTGGCAGCTGTGAAGTTCATTGGTAGGTGCAGGCCTGACGGCGCCCCCACGGCCACGGTGCCCACCAAGCCCAGCCCACGTCCCACCACCCCGAGCCTGCCGCTCAGACTCTGAGCTCCTGTACCATGGGGGGTGGAGAGGACTACCCCAGCAGCCACACACTGGTGGCCTGCCCCCCTCAGTGGGCGTGGGACACCCCAGCACCAGCCCTGGAGGAGCGGGGCCCAGGCCCCCGCCCACCTGCCTGCCTGTCCAGGGGCGATGCTGCAGGAATACTTCACCGAGCTCTGCTTCAGCCTGAAGAAGAACGACATGATGACCTTCAAGAGACGTGAGCTGGGCCTCGGCCCCCAGCCCCAGGGCTGGGTGGCCAGGGGGGACATGTTCCTTCCCTGACGCTTGAAGAGGTCCCCTGGCTGGTGTTCCCCCCAAACCAGGCTTTCCTGAGAGTAAGACATCATCTTCTCCTTCAGACTGGGGCTCGGGGACAGGTTGTGCCCCCCACCTGGCCCCCCAGCTCCACAGCAGGCTGCCCTGCCCCTCCCAGGACTGGCCCTGGTAGGCTATGGCCTCACGGTCAGACCCGTGGTCTCTGCCGTAGGCTTTGAGGCCCTCCAGCATGACCTGGACCCCAGATGCCGCAAGTTCTACCTGAACTTCTTGGATGACATCATAGAACTGTCCCAAAACGTGGCCTGAGCTGCAGGCCTTGGTGACCCACTCAGCTAGTCTTCATTGTTGTGTTGTTGTTTTTTGTCTTTATTAAATGCTAACAGAGTTTGCCCTGCCTCTTGGGCTCCTCCTGCCCTGTGCCCTCCTCAGTGCCCCCCAGGCTCTCCCCTCCAGACCCAGACACCATCTGCTGTGGATCATAACAGCCTGGGCCTCAAGCAGGAGGATCCCCAAACCTTGGGGGTCATCCTTGGTGGCCATTTCCCACCTGTCCCCACCCTTAGTGGGTCTGTGATCCTCCCTCCAGAGTCTAGAATTGTCCCACATGCCCACCCTGGCCCAGGCTGCCCCGCCTCCCCCGCTTGCCCTGTCTGTTCTCCACTCCATAGCCCAAGTAGAGTTTCCTAAAAGCACATCTGATACCAGGTCTTGGCCTCAGGAGCCAGTTTAAATCTGGACCGTGCTCCTGGGTCCCCACCCTGGCCCCCAGCCTCCTCTGTCTCTAGCCCGTCTCTGCTCTCTGTCTGCCACCACCCAGCTCACTCTGCTGCAGCTACTGGGCCCTCTGGGCCCTCACCCGCCAAGGCCCAGGCCTCTGCAGAGCTCTGTCTCCCTGGGACTCCATCCTGCCTCCCCACGACTTGGCGGCTTCTCTTTTGCTGTGTGTGTGTCCCAGTGTGGACATGCACCCCCTCTGCAAAGTCTTCCCCCTTCCCCAAGCCCAGCTTAGGAGCCCTTCAGCGGTGCCCCAGCCCCCTGCTCCCTGGTGGTGGCACTGGAGCCCCAGTGCCATCTGAGGAGGGCATCCAAGGGTCCTTGGAGAGTTCTTGGCTCATGGTCATCACCCACTAAATGCGTGTCAGATGAATGGAAAGAGTGACGACAATGCTTTGGATGTGGTTCTTGTCCTCAAGAGGCACCACAAGCCTTGAGGGAAAAGCACTGATGCATTTTGTGGAATTCCAGCTTTTCATGGTTGGATGGAAGAGAATGTCCCAGCAAGGGATGCTCAGAAGCAGCATCCAGAGGGAGGACAGGAATCAGGGCAGTGTGGAGGTGCAGGTGCCACTAAGGGGTGCAGCCGTGAGAAGGAAAGGGTGGTCGACTATGTGGGATGCTCCTGAGAGGCTGGGATGAGGAAGGTGGAAAGGGACCTACGTGTGTCTTCAGAGCCCTTTGAGGGGGTGGTGGGGACAGAGGCCAGGACAGAGGTCTCCAACCTCTGCAGTGTGCAGACTAGATGCTCTGAAGATCCCTCCCACTACAACACAACCAGATCTTGGATAAATTAATATAAATGTACTTTTTAATGTATTGCTGGCTCTCCAAAAGAAAAAAAAGCAGGGGAAATCTCTAAAGGCTTAGAAACAAAAGACAAATTGAAGACCCCAATAGCTAACACTAGAATGGTGAGGGGAGAAAAACTGAAAAATCCAGTTCAGCCTTGGGACCAATACTGAAGTTGGGGCTGGGGTTGGAAAACAGGCCTTGGCTCCCCAAGAAGAGGGGGGAGGGAGAGCTGAACCCAACACTGCTCTAGGCCACTGCTCTAGCCTTGCTCTGCAAGGTTCCTCCGAGGCAGCAGCACCCACTGATTCTAAGCAGAAGCAAGTGCAAAGCTGCTCTGGAGGAAGGCATTCCCACCGTTAGCCCTCTGCAGGCAGACAGGCCGCATTAAACCAGATATGAGCTCCCAGTAAAAGCTGGGAGACACAAGGAAAGAAGGCCCACAAGTGAGAGTCCGCAGAGAAGTCGCAATAGTTTTAGGCTCCCAGGAACTTCAGATACTAGAATTAACACAAACAATTTACAAAATAATGATGTGTGAAATATTTAAAAAACAAAAGATGGAACCAAAAAATGAGCAAGGATAGGGAAATCTCCAAAATGACCAAGCAGATTTGAAAACAAATCAAACAGAACTTTTAGATAGGAAACATGAGTTGTTAAATCTCAATGGCTAAATTATTAGCACATTAGATATAGCTGAAGAGAGAATTAATGAACCGAGAGCTCAATATGAAATTACTAGTTCTCCAAAGTTGATGAAAGACATGAATCCACAGTTATGGGAAGCACAACATATATTTAGCAAGGTAAATAAACAGAAATCTACATGTAGATGTATCGCATAGAGCACAAAAGAAAAAAATCTTAAAAATAGAGTGGAAAGGAGATGCCCAGATAGGAAAGACAAATCAACAGCAGACTTTTGAATGACAATAATGTAAGCCAGAAGAGGGTGGAATGATCCTTTATAACTGCAAACCTGGTATTGTAAGCCCACCAGAAACTAGCTTTCAAGCATGAAGATGAAATAAATATGTTTTAAGATGCACAAAAGCTGATAATGTCTTGCCAAGATGGTTAGCACAGGCTACTGTGTTCCTACCCCCACGGCAGCCTGGAGAAATGGAAAAGCAAGAGGGAAATGTGGATTCCAGAAACCAACATGCAAAGTGTTAAACTCCTGGGGACACTGAAGTTGACTTCGAACTGGTAAATGTTGGGGTGCAGCAGAGGTGATGGAGCTTGGGAGTGGGGCAGGCAGCTGGAGGTGGCAGTGAGAGGACAGGCTGGAGGAGAGCTTCTGAAGTCCCACTTGTCACACCCCCACCCCCGCTGTACATGTTCCCTTGGGATAGCCGGTGTCTGCCTCTTCAGTGAAGAAGACGGGTGGCAGCCCGGGCACCAGGGCAGGGGTCCTTGGGTGACATCAGGGGCCAGCATCTGTTCTCAGGTGGCAAAGTGATGAAAATGCGTGTGGACTAACAGCAGCACTTGGACATTTACCCACCCCTCCCTCTCTGCAAACACCAGTGTCTCATGGGTTACAAGCCAGGGAGACAGCTTCCTGCAGGTGCTGCTTCTCCCTAAGGGCTCAAGGTGCCTCCCTTAATTCTGGGGTGTTGGGGCCCCCCATCCTGAGGCTCGCCCTCAACCCTGTCTTTGAAGACAGTAGGCCTAACTTAGATTGAAACCTGGACTCAGCACCTCCCTGTCTTACCTAAAAGAACATCTGATACACCCAAATAGCCAGACACCTGAGAAGACAACTGCCTAGAAGAAAATTGACAAATGGCAGCGTCTATTACCTGAAGCAGAGTTGTTGGAAAAGGTGGACCAAGAACATTAAGCAAATTCTGTATACTTAAAGAGAAAAAGGAAGGCATTAGCATATAAGTAAGAACAAGAAATTATCCAAAAAATAAGCCAGAAGAACCATTTGGTATTAAAACCACTGTAATAGGAACAAACAGCATGATACACGGGGTAAGTGCCAGGTGGGGAGGCTGCAGTGTGAGTTAGTGTGCTGTAAGGTCAGCCGAGGGAATCTCCCAGAAGACAGCAAGAGAGGATAGAAAGAGGGAAGTGTGAAAGGAAAAGTGAGGTACGGAGGACCTAAGGAGTTGAAATAAACTTCCTAGAACTTAAAAGATGAGAGACCTCAGACTGAGCAGGCTCATGCAGTGTCAAAGAGGGAAGATAAGGAAAAACACAATCTCATTATAATACATTTTAAGAACATTAAAAACAAAAGTATAAAAGAGCCCACACAAGAAAAGCAAAGCTTTAATATTAAAAGTAGCAAGAATAAGTTTGCTGTCAGACATTTCAATAACTGTGAATATGGGAAATAACAGAATAACATTTTTAAAATACTGAAGGCAAATAGCTATGAACTTAGAATTTTATATTCAACCAAACTGTCCCTCAAATGTGAGAGTATAATAAAAATATAACTAGGCATATAAACCCTCAAGAGATTTGCTACACAAAGACCACACTGAAGACACTTTAGGAAGAAGTGCTTAAATAATAAGAGAAATAGATCCCATAGATTTTGACAAAGGCTTGGGAAGTAAGAGTGATTAAATAGCTTGGTAAGGTTTACAATTATCTTAAATGAAAGGACAGGGAAAGATATACTAACCACCGATGATCCCGAAGAGCTGTGTTAATCTTATCTGGCAAACTATTAATAGAATCCAAGACACAAAAACTATTATAATGGACAAAATGGATGTGTATAATAGTAAAAATGTCAACAGAATAAGAAGCTATATTCATCATAAACATATAAGCACCAATACATATAGCTCAAAATGTATCAAGCAACAACTGATAAAATCTTCCCAAATTGTAAGACATACTGTAAAGTCATGGTAGTAAACTTTAAAAACGGTAACAGAAAAGAAAAACGGTGTGTTTTGCCTTAAGAACAGACAAACAGAACAGCAGAGTGCTCAGGGACAGATCCCTCCTCACACATATAGGAAATCTGATATATTGTCAGGATGGCAGACAGGTCAACAGGGAAAATGAATTGTTTCAGTGCTCATGTTACACGTAGGCAGCCGGGCATGGTGGTGGTGCCTGTAGTCCCAGCTACTCGGGAGGCTGAGGCAGGCTGATACCTTGAGCCCAGGAGTTTGAGGCTGCAGTGAGCTATGGTGATAGCATTGCATTATAGCCTGGGTGACAGAGTGAGATCCTATCTCAAACAAAACAAAACAAAACAAAACAAAAAAACCTCTCTATAAGGAGAAAAACTAACTTCTCCTCTGTTCAATGCCACATGAAAGTTGGCTCCAGAACTAAATATGCGAGGAAAGGCTTTGAGATTAATAGAATACAATCTCAAATATTGTGGTGTATGGACAATGAAGGATCTGATAAACTTCCAGAGCATAAACCATAAGACAAAATTTGATTACATCAAAAATAAAATTAAAAACACGATACTAGGCTGGGTGTGGTGGCTCATGCCTGTAAACCTAGCACTCTGGGAGGCCGAGGCGGGAGGATCACTAGAGGTCAGGAGTTTGAGACCAGCAAGAGCGAGACCCCATCTCTACTAAAAATAGAAAAAATTAGCTGGGCATGGTGACACGTGCCTGTAGTCCCAGCTACTTGGGAGGCTGAGGCAGAAGGATTGCTTGAGCCCAGGAGTTTGAGGTTGCTGTGAGCTAGGCTGACGCCGCAGCACTCCAGCCTGGGCAACAGAGTGAGACTCTGGCCCCCATCCCCCAAAAAGCCACAATACTAAAGCCAAAGAAGAGAAAAAGAAGACAACCCACAACAACTGAAAACAAAAGTTATAGGTAATATCACCATAATTGTGTTTCTGTTTAATGAAGAACATTGTGGATAAAGTGAAGAGATAGCGCCTTGCGTGTTACCGACCCTGAACACCTTCCAGTGGGACAAGATGTGGGGGTGGAAGCCAGTGATAGGCAGGATCCCAACCCTGTGGGGGCCTAGGCTAATGCGTGTGCTTGTGTCTCAGTTTTTAACAAAAAAGTTTAAAAAGTAAAAAAAAAAATTAGAAAAAATCTTATAGGGTAAGGATATAAAGAAAGAAAATATTTTTGTACAGCTGTACAATGTGTTTATACTTTAAGCTAAGTGTTACTGCAAAAGAGTCAAAAAGTTAAAGAAAATTCAAAATTTTATAAAATAAAGTTACAGTAAGCTAAGGTTAATTTATTATTGAAGAAAAACGTTTTTATACATTTATGTAGTCTAACTGTGCAGTGTGTATGGAAGTGTACAGCTGTGTACAGCAATGTCCTAGGCCCTCACGTTCACTCACTCGCTGACTTGCTCAGAGCAACTTCCAGTCCTGCAAGCTCCAGTCATGGCAAGTGGCCTGTGCAGGTGTGACATTTGTTATCTTTTGTACCATATTTTTACTGTACTTGTAGAAAACGTTTAGATATGTTTAGATACACACAGCACCATTGTGTTACAATCGCCTACAGTATTCAGCACAGTCACATGCTGTACAGGTTGGTGGCCTAGGCTAGACCGTACATGCAGAGGTGTCGCAGGGTGTCCCACCTAGGTCTGGGGAAGTGCACTCTGTGATACTTGCACGACGATGAAATCGCCTGGTGCCGCATGTCTTGGAACACCTCCCTGTCCTTAAGTGACACATGACTGTACAGGGATGAAGAGCAGAGTAGCGGTTGCCAGGAGAGAAGGACGGGGAGAAAAGGTTTGACTAGAAACGGGCCACGGGAGGGAACTGGGCGGATGGTGGGACTCCTCTGCTCATTGTGACAGTTACTGAGTATCACTCACAGGGCCGTCTACCGGTCCATGAGGGTGGTGGCTCCCCAGTGTATAGATATGGCAAAACTCGTCAAGCATTTAAAATGGGTGAATCTCATTATATGTAAATTACACCTCAAAGTTGAATCAAAATTGTAAAATTCAAGTACACGCATCACTGTTAGTCACCATGCACAGAGAATGTAATTATCATAGCTTCATAATCTGCGGTACACATTTGGCAGTATTTTTATTAAAATAAACCAGGTCAAGAAAAAACAAAGGAAATAACAGATCAGATCCATGCATAGCAACCCAGATGTATAATTTTTTAAAAGTGCTTAGTGGAAAAAAGTGAAAAACAGATTGAGATATATAACAATATAATTTAAATAAATATACACTTTGATCATTGCACCATGGTTATGTAAGATGTTAATAGTAGGGGAACCTTGCGAAGGGTATAGCAAACCTTTATTTGAGAATAAACTCATAAAAATACTATTTAACAAAGGACAGTGAGGGTATTTATATTAATATCAAAGAAGACAGACTTAAAAGAAAAAAGTTATTATGTATAGAGATGGTTACTTCAAAATGATAAATTCAGTTCTCTAGGAAGATATAGCCATTCTAAACTTGTATTCCTCAAAAAATACATACAAAGCAGAATTTGATAGGATTAAAAAGAAAAAAGAAACAATCCTCGGACTTAGCAGGGCATTTCAATACATCCGTTCCAATTATTGATCGGCCAAGCAGATTCAAAGCAGTTGAAGGTTATGAGAGATAAGGAAAACCAAACTAGAATGTTCTCCCTCCTCTCTCTGCACACACTCAACACAACGCAGCGCACTTCTGTGAGCAGACGTGCGGGGGCCTCCCCACACAGCAAGCGGTTCTGCAGGGACACCAGGTGGGTGTCCTCTAATCCAGGTCAGTTCTGACACTGTCTACGTGGAGGTCGCGTCAGACCACACGGGTTGAGGGCTCAGTCCCACAAGACTGCCCCCTCTTGAGATGCCAGTCTCTAGGGGGTGGTGTCCTGTGCTTCCGACCGATGGCTATAAATCGGGGTTCCCATGACCTCCTCCTGGGGGTTGATTAATTCGCTGGTGCACTCACAGAACTCAGGAAAATGTTTTACTTACGTTTACCTATTTATTATAAAGGGTGTGGCCAAGGATACAGGTGAGCAGCTGGAGGGAGAGATGCTCAGGGCAAGGGGGGCGGAGGGTGTGGAGCTCCCCAGGCCCTCCTGAGGGCATCATTCTCCAGGCACCTTGTGTTCAGCCAGGGACTCAGAGCCAGGGGTGGGGTGAGGTCAGACCCGTGAAGAGGGAGCCCCGCAAGCTTTGGGGCCAGGAGCCCTCTGGGAGCCACAGGCAGAGACGCCCGGAGGTTGGTGAGGGTCTGGGGGACAGGGATCCAGGAATCAGGACATTTCTAGGGTTGGTCAAGCCGTGGTCCAGGCCTCAGCTGTGTGACCCTGGCCAAACCCTCTCCTAGTGACCTGTCAGTGACCTGGGTGGGCCAGAGCAGCACCTCAGGGTGGGGCCTTAGAGCTGAGCCTCTCCTCCTGTCCATCCAGCAGGTGGGGCTCTGCTGAGCACCTGAGTCCCCCAGGCCTCCGAGGACAGGCACCCTCCTGTGCCATCAGTAGCTGCCTCCAAGCCTGCCCCCCCTCATACCTCCCACTTCCACCTCCAGGCTCAGCCCAGTCCCCTGCTCCAGGAAGCCTGTGGGGTGGGGGTCCTGTCCCTGCTCTGCACCCCTCCCCCTGCTCTCAAGCTCCCGTCCCCTGGCTGTGCCCCTCCTCTCTCCGACAGTGCAGCCCCCAGGACCTGTCATACCTCCCCTTTCCTGCCCTGGGCCCCCAGCCCACTTGTCCACAGGGAGGTGAAGTGTTGCCCTTTGGGGGCACTGGGTGGAGTCTGTCCCTTGCTTCCCCTCTAAGGGCTGGGGGTCCCTGAGTCTGGACATGGGCTGGGAGGGCCCAGAAAGGACAGAGAGGAGAGGCGGGTGGGGGCAGGTGGAGGAGCACCCCACTCCCGTGCAGACCATGAGACTAGCCAGGGACAGGCCCCTGTGTCGCCAGCACCTGGACCATCCCGGAGCTCTGGTGTGTGGCCCCTAAAATTCCAGTCGAGAAAGCCCAGGAGGTTGCTGAGGGGGTGCTGCTTCCTGCCTCCCTCCCACCCCCTTCCTGGGCGGGGTCCATATGGTGTTCCCAGAGAGCCTTGTTGAGCCCGCAACACCTCCTCTGCCTTCCCGGGACAGCTGGCCTGCGGGGGCACCCAGCTGCCT
Organism: Lemur catta; assembly: GCF_020740605.2. NCBI lineage: Eukaryota > Metazoa > Chordata > Mammalia > Primates > Lemuridae > Lemur > Lemur catta. Next base: position 24,337,965 of record NC_059136.1, read on the forward strand.
CGCCACCCTGAGCTGGGGTCCCTCTTCCCCCAGGAGGCCGGGCGTGGGGTGTGGGGAGGGAAGGCCACCTGACCTCAGGAGGTCCTGTTTGCAGCCAGTGTCCTCTGAGATTGGGGGCATGTGTCTGAATTTGATTGTTCTGAGATTCCATACATTTAAATATAAGTTTCTAGAAGAGTAAATTCTTAGATTCCGTAATTATAAATTCCAGAATCCCAAATGCAAAGAGCTGTCATCCCTGGTGGGCTCTGGGCATCTAGAAGGAGCCAGACTTGTCAGGCCCCCAACCCAGCGGCCTGGAGACCCTGGGGTGCTGGTAGCTGCCCTGCTTGGTGGCGGCCCTGGCTCGGCTTCCGGCTCTGCCATGGCCTTATTTGGAAGTGTTTCCGCTGCGCACGCGGCGGGTGACTTGTTCACGAGCTATTCGGGGATGTTCCTCCCTCCTGGTTATTTTTAGGGCCTGACAGGGTACTCGGGGAGCCCGCTGCTTCCCAACTCCTGGAGAAGTGCCGAGTCACAGACTGCTGGCCCCAGAGGGCTCTTAGAAAGCACCCAGCCCTGCTCCCACAACTCCTGTGGGGAAACTGAGACCCAGAAGGGGAGGGACTGTGGCAGGGCCAGGAGCGGGTCTGGCCCCTGCTTGCAGCCGTCCCTGGGTGCCCAGGCGGTGGGAGCACAAGGCTGAACCTCCCACCCCAGGCCCCCATGGCAGGGTCTCACCTACCTCCGTGGGCAGCTCTGAGCAGACCCAGCTGGGGACACAGGATGCCCCAGTGGGCAGAGGCACAACACATGGGGTCCCAGGAGGTGACCCGCACCATCTCTGCACGGTTCCCCAGCTACAGGTGGGTCTGAGGCCCCCCAGCCCACAGGGAGTAGGTGGCAGAGCAGGAATGTGGTGGAGGCCCGGGGCCCCTCCTGGTTCAGTGCACTCAAAGGCCTGGGAGCAGGGTGTAGGGCACTCCTGGCTAGTGGAGGAATCCAGAACAAATCCTGGAGCAGGAAGCACACTGTATTTGCTCCTGTCTGGAGTCAAGCCCTGTGGGAAGCAGGGCCGGGGGAGTGGGTGGGCCCAGCCTGGAGGGTCCAGGCGAGGTTGGGGGGTGGACCCACTAAATGGGCATGGAGCAGCCACACACGGGTGAGAGGGTGGCCAGTCGGGATGGATGGAGGGGATGAGTAAGAACTGAGGAACAGAATCTGCTGAGGGGAAGGGGAGCCCTCTCATATACTGCAGCACAAACCATATAGGTTAGACTTGAGGAAGGACTTACTGACAGCACTGTGATTGCTGCTGAGTGGGGGGCAGGGAAGTGGGGTGAGGGAGGTGCCTGTGAAGGGCTTTGCCAGAAGGAGTCTCTAGCCTGCCTAGAAGCAAGGTCACTTAGGGCAGGTGCGGGGAAACCTTCTTCAACACTGTTTGTGTCGGTGACAGGAAGGGGAAGGAGAGACAGAAGTCAGGTGAGAAGGAGCTTCCTCCACATCTCAGGAGTGTGGGTGCTGACAAGATGCACAGTGCCTGGGCGGCTGCTGCTCCTGTCAGCTCCACCCCCCAGGTGACTCAGAGACTCTAGTCGTTGTCCTTATGTATCCTTCCTTCCATTCCTCCACCCATCCATCCATCTATCCATCCATCTCCATCCATTCATCTGTCCATCCATCCATCCACCTACCCACCCATCCACATATCCATCCATCCATCCATTCGTCTAACCATCCATTTATCAATCCATCCAACCATCCATCATCCACCTATCCATGTACCCACCTACCACCTACCCACTCATCCATCTGTCCATCCATCCTCCATCCATCCATCCATCCACCCACCCATCCATTCATTTAACCATCCATCCATCTCCATCCATTCATCTGTCCATCCAACCATCCACCTACCCACCCATCCACATATCCATCCATCCATCCATTCGTCTAACCATCCATTTATCAATCCATCCAACCATCCATCATCCACCTATCCATGTACCCACCTACCACCTACCCACTCATCCATCTATCTGTCCATCCATCCATCCATCTGTCCATCCATCCATCCATCCTCCAGACACTCTCAGTTTGTAGGAGTGGGAGACAGAGTAAGCTGGTGAGATAATCATTTCCAATCCCATAAGCACCATCACCAGCAACGGAGATCATGGTGACTCCTGTCTCGGGCATCACAGCACCAAAATCTCTCTCCACCACCATCACTATCACAACCACCACAATCAGTTCTATCACAATAACCATTCCACCATCCTCCTCCTCATCACCATCACCACCACCATCTCCAGTCACAAACTAGCCACAAGACTGTCACCACCACCTTTGGCCCCCCAGTGTTCCTGGCCCTCACAGTGGCCACCACCATTCTCAGCCCCACGGCTCTCCCTAGGGCAGGGTTAGGTGCCGATGATGGCAGAGGAGGTGCTCTCAGCTTCACCAGTGACAGGTTGCCAAGGAGGGTGGCACTTGCACAAGGAGGCCAAGACAACCAAGGGAACACAAGGCCCAGGAAGATCTTTCTGATGACCTGGTCAGCTCTGGACTCCACAGGAGAGAAGTGGCTTCTGGTGGGGGATGGCAGGTGGAGATGCCACTGCTGCTCTTGGGAAAGTCACCCACTGTGGGGATGGTCCAGAATTAGAGCCAGGGGAGCTGGGTTCCTGGTGCAGCCTTGCTCTCACTGCCTGTGGGACACTGGCAGCATCCCTTGGCCACCCTGGGTCTGGGTGTCCTCACCTACAGATAGGATCACGGTCCCTGCCTTGCTCAGAGCACATCACTCTGAGCAGCTGGCTGAAGTAGAGAAACCAGCAGCGATCTGAGAGGCACCTGTCCTAGCTCTGAGCGTCTCCATGGCCCTTGGCCCAAACACCAGCCAGCTGTGCCACAAGAAGGTGACTGGGCAGACCCGAGAAGGGCTCAGGGGTTTCAGCAAATCCTGTGGGGCTGCCCCTGGCTGGCTCCCTGCTCTGAGAGGCATGGAACAGACAGTAATTTCTGTGACGAGTCATCACGAGAGGAGGTCATGGAGTGCAGAACAGCTGTGAACACTGGGGCAGGGACATGGGATGTGGCCTCTCCCAGCACAGATAAGGCCTCCTGGGAGGGAGAGACAGCAATGGAAGAGAAATTAGATTCCGGCCACAGACTGAGTTTTGACTATGGTGACACTGAGCCCTGACCCTGCTCACACACTGAACCCTGATCCTGGTCCCCTACTGAGTCCTGACCCTGGCCACACGCTGAGGCCTGACCCCAGCAGTGCACACTGTTCTGAGTTGTTCCCCTTGCATGCAGGAAATGTGTGGTTTGGGTCCTTCTTGCTGTTTTTTGTTGTATTTTGTTTTGTTGCAGCTTCTGTTGCAAGTGGTGCTGGGTGTGAGCAGGGACTGGGGAGGTCAGGGAGCTGCCCCAGTCACTCCACGAGGACAGTGGTGACCCGAAGGCAAGCCCAACCCTCAGACTCTGGCCTGTGCCATGTGCTTCCTTCCGCAGGAGAGGAACCGGGGCTCGGTGCTTTCTCCATGTGCTCCCAGGTTCCTTCCACCTTCCTCTGTACCTGCGGAAGGATGAGGACGTGACCGCAGCCCACAGCTTGGCACCTGAAACCCTGGGGCCGGATGGGTCTGGGATTCGGGATCTGTCTGGGTTCAGAGAGAGAATAGGATGGGTGTGACATTCACTGAACATCCCGGAGGGGCCACAATAACTGCATTAACCTCCCTGCAGCCCATGTACTCGTGCATTCTGGGGTTCAAAGGGACTATATGGAGCCCGGCTCAGTTTCGGTCAGGTTTTGTTGCCAAATCTCACTGAAACATTTAGGTTTGGGGGTGTTTAGATTGTGGCTCAGGGACTGTGCTTTCTGACTGCTGCACCCGGGGCCTTTGCTCCACCTCCTCTGGCCACTGCAGACACACTGCCTCCCTCCCTGTCGTCCACTCACCATCCTCCCACTCAGTGCGGTCACCTGTGGTCACTCATGATCATCCACGATCACCCTTATTTACTGTGGTCACTGTGCCCACCGTGCCCACCAGGCACCTTCCCCGTGCCGTCCCTGCCACGGGCGAGCACTCCGGGGTTCACACTCACGTCCACACGCGGGAGACCAGCAGGCACTGGGCAGAGAGGGTGTGACAAGGCCCTGTGTGGCTGCAGAGGGCCCAGGCCAGGCTGTGCCCCGCTTAGCAGGCGGGCTTGGCGATGTTTTCATTTGGATGACATAGTTGGGGGCTATAATCTCGGGGTCCTCGGGCCTCCCAACGGCCCACCCTGCACACCCTCTGTCCTGGGCCGGCAGCCTCTGTGACCACTGCCTCTAGTGGCCTAGCGGGAGTGGGGAACTGTGGGGTTTGAGGAGGGGGCCCCACAGGTCAGCCCCCTGCCTGTCTAGGAGCAGGTTGCTCTGGCCCTGGCGACCCCCAGGGTGGGGAGCCTGGCCTGAGAGAAGAGGCCTGGCTAAGGCTAGTGTTCCCCAGCCTGGTGGCTCTTCCTGCTCCCACCCAGCCAGGCTTCCTGCCAGGGCTCGGGCGCCCCCTGCTGGACACGCGGAGAGAGGCGGGATGTGCATCTCAAAGCTCCTCAGAGATGTGGCCCTGGGACAGGATGGGGTGGGGCAGGGCAGGGCAGGGCAGTGTCCCAGCCCCTACCTCCTCCCCTCCGTGCCTGCTGGAGTGGCTGGGGCTGCCTGGCCCTAAGTGTCTGGGGAGGCGACTTAAGGACCCACCTCGAAGTCCAGTTCTGCATACCGAGACTTCAGCCGCTGCGGGGAGAAGCGGCTTGTGAGCATCGGCAAAGGGCTCCCTGAAGTCTCCCAGACCACAAGTCCAGGCCTCCTTTGCCTGAGAGTGGAGACCAGAGTCCCCCTGACCCTTCGCCTGCCTTCGGGAGACCTGGGGATGTGCGTTTGGGGTGCACGCCAGGTGCCCAGGCTCCAGTGCAGGCCCCTTCACCAGAGACAGGGGGAGCCCAGCCGAGGGCTCGGGGCATGGGGTGGGGCCCCTGGGGCTGCAGGAAAGAGGTCAGAAGCTGAGGCCCCAGGTGACAGGGACAGGTGGCAAGTGTGTCTCCCAGGTCAGTGCCCTCCTCCCCAGGCCAGTCTGTGTCCTCCTGGGCCAGGAGACCACAGAAGTCCTCACCTTCCTCCCCTTCCAGCTCAAAGGGGCCTGCCTGCCCCTGGGCCGCCCCCACATGAGGCAGCCCCCCTAGCTACACACTGGGTGTCAGGGACCAGCACCAGGACTGGGCAAGGGTCTCGCTTGGCCTGCCCAGGACATGCTCCCCAGGGCCAGGGAGACCTGGACGCAGAGGCACGTGCTGGGCACACACAAGGGCTCAGGAAGGGATGACTCATATGTCAAGGGCATATCTGTCACCTCCTACACCTGTCCCCAATCCCCTAGCCTGGCTTGAAGCTGGAAAGATGGAGGGATGAGAGAAGTGTTCACCCTGAGGACACCCCAGCCTGCCTGGATCCTTGGTGGCAGCGTAGTTCCCCAGCTGTAATTGTCACCCCATTCCACCATCGGATGCCCTCTATTGTTGTTGCTGATATTAGGTACTTATGTGGCCATGTTCACGTGTCCCCACAGGACAGTGGGCCACAGAGTTCTGCCCCATCCACCTCAAGGAGCCATCAGCCTTGCTGAAACTGACGGGTGTGCTTGGGAAATTGAGTCACAAGACCCAGCAGCCCTCCCTGACTCCACCAGCCCACTTGGGAGCCCCTTCTGGCTCCTGAGGTGCTTCATCCTGCTGGTTCTCGAAGGTGGTCCTCACCTGTTTGGTGGGGATGTGGCAGAATAAAAACTAACTCTCAGACATCGCTAGGGTGAAAATTGACATAGGCTCCTCATGGAACAACTGAAGAATCTGGAACTGGATTTCAAGTGCACACACACTTAGACCTGACAATTCCGATTTTAGGAATTCATTCCACAGATACACTCACATGCTCAGAGGAACCAGGGAAAATCCCTTCTGTGGAACCTCTGCCGTATGGACTGATGGGGCTGACCCTCAAGACAAAGTATCAAAACCCAGGCATAGAACAGTGAATATGGGATGTTCTCAGTAGTGTAAAAATCCGAAGGACTATGCAGAATTATGTGCTCGAATATGTATAGACTATTTCCAGGATACACTCCAGATACTGCTAACAGTGGGTGCCTCCTCGGGTATTTTGCCTTTTTACAAAATAACAATGGGCTAGAGGTGGGAAGGAGACTGATTCTACAGCCTTGATAAAGTTCAGAGGGAACAAAATGGAACAAAGACAATTTAATGAATTTAAAAATGAAACAAAATGAAGTATGATTAATTGAAAATACAAAGTAAGATGACTGCATAGGTCCAAATAGACCAACAACTACAGTAAATGTTAATGTCTTCAACTGACCTATTAAAAGGCAGAGACTCTCAGATAGGTATTTATGAAGCCTGCTATGTGTGCTGACAGGAGGTGAAGCATCTCAAAAGCTCCCTCAGGGCTGGAGTCCTGCCTGTCAACTCCTCCCCATTCCACGTGACCTCACCTGTCCTGATGCTCCAAGCCTTTCATCCTCAGGGCTCACCATTGGGCCCCTGCTCCCTGGGTGGCTGAGGAGTATCTGTTGTTTACTCCAGATGGGATGGGTTGGTTATTGCAATCCCTTCTCAATCTGCACGTCAGTCTGCAAGTCAGGAAGGATGCTCGTTCCTCAGTTATCTCACCTTGCAGGAGGAGGTAACTGGCTACACGGTTGCTGCTTTCAGAGACTCTGAGAGCAGCTGCACACAGCCCTCTGGGGCGATTGTGGCCCCTCCCTGACCTCCTGTCCCCAGTGGCAAGCTTCCGGAGCCCATGTACTGACAACACAAAGTAAGTGACTGAGGCAAAGATCTCAATCAGTGGAGGTTTATTACACCAAAGTCTGAGGACATGACTGGGAAAAACACAAGCCAGGGATGCATCTGTGACTCTTTTCTCCATAGAGGGATTTGGGAACATCAGTATTTAAGGGGACAGGCACACAGAAAGAAAGACGAGGATGGGATGGGCAGGGAGGCAAATGGTTATGTTCTTATGAGGCTCAGGAAAGCTACATTTTACATAAGATAAGGGGAATGTTTGAAAAGAAAAAGGGAGAAAAAGGAAGAATCAATTATGTCCATGTCCCTCCCAGGTGGAAGAATGGTGGATTTTGTCTCCGTTCTGCACCTGGAAAGACAAGACGAACTTGTAATCAACATTATTAGTGTGGAATGAACAGACTTCACCTTTAGGAGCCAGACTTATCCTGGAGACCTAAAGTTATAACCTGCGTGTTCTTGTTTATGAAAGTGTAGGAAGGAATTTCCTCATGAATGATCTTTGGGCCAGTTCTTGTAGAGGCCAGAGGACTTTCACCTCTCCCTGGGGGATCTGGCTAATGCACATTATTAGGAACAGCTGTTCATTTGGAAGGGGATGTTGCATGACTCAGCCTCCAGGCTTGACCTTCCCTTTTGCATAAGAAGGTTGCAGGGGGTGGTCTGAGATTTTTTTTTTTCCTTTCGGGAACACAAGGCATAGTATCAGGACTGAGCCCTGTTTTAAGCGTCTTTGGCCCATTCTCTGCTGGATCTATATGAAAAACTCTGAACTTTCCTTAAAACAAAGGGAACATGATCAGAGAAAGAAGTCATCAGAGTCAGATCCTTAGCTGGAGCTGTCTGGGCCAACTATCCCTTACTACGAATGGGAAAACTGAGGCCCAAAGAGGGGGAGTGATTTAAGGACACACAGGATGTTAATGTCAGACCTCCCCAGTGTAACCCCGAATGTCATCATTGAGATACTGACTTCATAAACTCCGCAATGAGTGGGTACACTCTAAACACATATTTTGACTTTTTTCTTTACTATCTTTTTTTTTTTTTTCTTTTTTTTGAGACAGAGTCTCGCTCTGTTGCCCGGGTTGGAGTGAGTGCCGTGGCGTCAGCCTAGCTCACAGCAACCTCAAACTCCTGGGCTCAAGCGATCCTACTGCCTCAGCCTCCCGAGTAGCTGGGACTACAGGCATGCGCCACCATGCCCGGCTAATTCTTTCTATATATATTTTTAGTTGGCCAGATCATTTCTTTCTATTTTTAGTAGAGTCGAGGTCTCACTCTTGCTCAGGCTGGTCTTGAACTCCTGACCTCGAGCGATCCTCCCGCCTTGGCCTCCCAGAGTGCTAGGATTTTTACTTTCTTTTTTTGACAATATCTTTAGCTTAAAAGTTTTCTTACCAAAATATATTTAGTCTGTAATGAAACTTTGTCACTTGCCATGAATTGAAGGTGACCCATAAAATGAAATGGAATGCAAAAATGTTTTCAGTTAGAAGTTATTGTCATTCTAAACTATGAGTTTGAGGCCTGTTCTGTCTGTTAAAAGGGAGATTTGCAAGTGTTAACAAGGTGTTAAAGACTTATCAGCACCTACCTGAGACCTTCTTTGTAAAATCAGAAGGATAGCAAGAGAAATGAGAAAGGAGGGACCTTTCTTGCCCTGCCACTCCATGTTATTTACTGTGCCTCCGGGCACATCTCCTGAAACGATGCCAGGGACTTTGTCTCGGGTTAACGAGGGGCCCCACAGGGCTTGTTCTAACCCCCTCCCAAGTTTCTGCCCCATTGGCGAAATGGGATCATGATATCTACTGCCAAGGGATGTTGGAAGCCATGAAGTGAAATTAGGTAACATGGCATATTCCGTGTCTGGCGAAGGCTGCTCTCTGCTGCCAAGATGGAGCCTTGTGCTGTGTCCTCACCTGGCAAAGGTAGGAAGGACCAATGCTGTGTCCTCAGCGTGGCAGAAGAGATGGAAGGACCTGGAAGTTCTTGGAAGCCTGTTTTATGAAGGCATCATCCCATCATGAGGGGAGAGCCTTCATGTTCTTTCTAATTACCTCCCAAAGGCCCCACCTCTTAATATAATATAATATAATATAATATAATATAATATAATATAATATAATATAATTGCCTTGGGCTTTAAGTTCTAACATGTAAATTGTGGAGGGACACAAACAGCCAGCACAGCACTGGGCTTGTCGTGGCAGCCTCCCCACCTGCCTGCCTACTCCCTAGCAGGGGCCCTGTCGCTCGCAGCGTGCACTGTAGGTGCCATGCACACAGCCGCGGCTGGAGCAGCCCTGTGGGGCCACCCCGTGCAACCCGCCCCTTCTGCAGATGGGAAGGTAGGGGCTGGAGACAAGGCTCCTGCCTCACACCCTTGGGCGCAGTGTCACAGCCAGGAGCTTGGCAGGGGTCCCAGAACATATCTGAGATTCGGAATGGGGGAGGGAGGGGAGAAAACCGCACTGACACGTCAAAATGAATAAATGTTTAATTAAATGCCCACAGAACATAACATTAGTCAACTTGTCAAATGCATCTCAACTCCTCACTTGTATAGTTATACATACGTTTTATTTAATGAGGCATGCGGGTGTCTTTTAATGTGTTTGATGTGACATGGTATGGAAATGCCAGACCAGAACCTGGCACAGAAATCTTAAAATAGCTCTGCCCACAAAAACGATGGGTTGGTCCAAGAGCCCTCATTCATTCATTCAATGAGCACTAATGAGTCTGTGAAGCCAGCAGAGCCCAGGTGAGGGGTCCCTGACCCTCCCTCTCGCCCTCACCTGTTGGTGTCCTGTCCTGTACTTGATCTCTCCCTCCATCTCCCCCCCTGGGGCAGGGTCCCTCTTTGCATACATGGGGAAACTGAGGCCCAGAGAGGGCCAGGCAGGCCTGAACTCACGTAGAGATTCAGCTGGTGGCAGAGCAGGGATTAGCACCCAGAAGGCCCCACCATGCCCCTCCTGCGGGCAGCAAGCCAGCATCCCCAGGGACCATCCCTGGCTCCTCATGAATATTCATACAGCTGACCCCGGGCCTCCCCCATCCAGAAGTCTACAAGGAAACCCATTATGGATTCATGTGGCACCTACTGCGTTTCTAATTAAGAGAACACAATTATTCTAATTTTAACATCACTCTCTACTACTGCCGTCCCCTCCCCTTCCCCTTCATTTCTTTAAGGGACGTTTTTGCCTCCTACGAGCATGGAGCAGCCCGGGCTCTCTTGCCTGTTGGTTGGGATGAGTCATCTGTTGGAGGGTTCATTTTAGCGTGGGTGTTGCTTATCCTGGGGCCCTTGACAGACACTCCCCTATTAGGCAAAGATCACCCACCCAGGAGCATGTGCACCAGGCAAGAGGCGGGAAGGCTCGGCCCCTGTTGACCGAGACCCTTAGAATAAAATCCTGCCACCTCTGCAGACCTGCCAGGCCCTGTCCTGTAACTGCCTCGTCTACCCCCACTCTCCCCTCCACAACCTAGGGCTGCCGGATAAAACACAGGGCGCCCAGTTACACTGGAATTTCAGATAAACAACGAATGACTCTTAGTGCAACTTCTGGGACACGCTTGCACTAAAAAAGTCATTTGTTCACTGCTGCAGAAGGAGTTTTCCCCGAGCACCAGAAGGAAGGAGGGTCCCCCCCATCCTCCATCCTATAACCTTGTTTTATGCTTCTGCTGGCCCTTAGCACGGCCTCTGATGCAGTCTTATCTATTGCCTTTCCCACGCCGCCACTAGAATGCCAGCTCCGTGTGAGAAGCCAGGTCTGCCGCGCAGAGGGCAGGCGCATGGCAGGTGTTGAACACACGCTTGTCCAATGTTGTCTAATATGTACAAGCATCCCTGCAAGAGAGGTTTCGATGTGCCCACCCTGCAGCCGAGGAAACTGAGGCTCAGAGAGGTGAGTGACCTACCTGAGGTCTCCAGCTGGCCCTTCCTGTGCTGTACTGTGCTGTGTGCACGTGAGCAGTTGTAGTCACTACACCTTAGTATGATGGGCTGGGGTGGGAGGGAGAAAGCACAGGAAGGGGTAGTTTCTGGCAGCAGATGAGGCTGGGCTGCAGAGGGGTCTCCGAGAGCACAAGGCCAAGGGCAGGAGCCAGGGTTTCCCCGCAGGTTGTCCATGTACCACTGCAGAGGTACAATGTCACCGGATGGCCTGTGGACACCGCTTTTCTGAGGTTAATGGTTACCGGTTTGTTTCAATGTGAATTAGAAACAATTTTTGACAAGTCAGAAAACTTGTGATTTTGTGTATATAATTGCTTAGGACAAAGCCAAGTTCAAAATGAACCAATTTAAAAGAAAAGATTAGGAAGAACACAGAATGTCTGTGAATGTAGGAGATGCCATAGAGATGATGATAATCTTGGAAATGACAGCAGCATTAACAGTAATAATAATGGCAGCTTTTCTTTATCGAGTAAGTTCTCTCCACCCGCCAGACATTCTTCCAAGTCCTTTCCAGTAATTAACTCGTTGAATCCTCAAATCAACCCAAATGATGGAGCTGCTACTATTGCCTCCATGTCCTAGGTGAGGAAACAGAGGCACAGAGAGGTCAGGCAACTTGCTCGCGGTCACACAGCTTACGAGAAGCAGAGCAAGGATTGAAACACAGGCTTCTGGCTCCTGTAAATAGAAAACAATGGCCGGGTCCAGCCCCTCCCTTTACTCACTTTAATGTCTACCACAGACCTGCGGAAGGCCCACCCTGGCCACACAGCCTCAACACTTTCCTGACCTCAGCCTTGCCTTCCCTGCCACCACTGCTACCTGGCATACACACAGTTGCTGGCCCTCTGCCTGTTTGTCTTTGCATGTATTCTTCCCTCTTTGGGGAACACTGCCCTCTTTCCCTCTTAGTACTTCTTAAAGGTGCCTGAGCCATCCCTGATCCAGGACACCTCTTCCAGGGAGTCCTCCCTAATCATCCCCTCCTCTCCACCAGAGTGGGGCCTTATCTGAGCTTCCCCAGGACTGTCCCCACTCTGGCCTGGTGTGAGCCTGGGGTGTCTCCACACTGGACAGTGAGCTCTGGGAGGGCAGGGATGAGTCGGAGGCCTCCGGCGTCCCAGGCCCAGTGAGGTAAGTGCAGGGTGGCGAGGACCACCCCTCCTACCAGCAGGGAACCTCAGCTGCCTTCATCCTTTCTGTCCTCAGAACAGCTTTGGTCCCTGTCCCAGGCTGCCCCTGGCCAACCTGAGTTGATGCCTCAGATGTGGACTGGAGCAGAGACAGGCGCAGAGTTGGGGTGACTGCTTCCAGGAGGGGCGTGCAGGGAGTAAATCCAGGTTGGGATTTTGGCTCAACGACTCTCCAGACCCACCCAGAGGAAAGTCCGTGGCCGCAGCTAGGAGACCGTGCCAGGGAAGTCTTCGGCAAGCCCAGAGTTGTCTGTGCCCATTCCCTGGGGATGGGTAAGTCAGCGGTGCTGCCTGCGCATGCAGCCGCCTCTGCACCCGCTCCCCTTGCTCTCTGCGGCACTCCCTCCAGCCTGAAGCCCTGAACACTGTGCCTGCTGCCTGGAACTCTCTCCCCGCCCCTCCTCACTTGGGTAACCACCAGTCACTCATCCAATGCCAGCCCACTCATCGTTTCCCTGAGAGATCCCTCCCTGACCAGGTCAAATCCCCCAGTAACGTGGGACTTCCAGAAACTCGTCACACTGGCGATGCTCTGTGTACAGTGTGATTCTTGGTTTATCTTTTTCTCCAATTGGACTATAACTGTTTTATTCCCCAGTGTAAACTCAGAGCCTAACACAGTGCCTGGCACACAGTAAGCACTTAATATTTGTAGAATCAATGTATAATAAGTGAGTAATGGATATAGACCAACATGGCAAGATGCCCTGATGTATTTACTCGCAAAAAGAACATAGGTTACAAAATCTCTCTAGCTCACTGACATTTCTGTAAGAAAAAGTTGTTTCCGTGTGCATGTCTATAGGAAAAAATCTTGGGAGAAAGAACAGCAAATGCAAGTACAGTTAGCAATCAGGAAAGGGGCTGCAGGTGATGTCTCTTTCCTTCTCACTTATCTGTATTTTCTACTTCAATTCACTCAAATTACTCTGAAATTAGAAAAGTGCATAAAAGTTCCCAGGGGGCTTGCTGAGATGCAGGTTCTGATCAACAAGTCTGGGCGGGTTGAGAGCCTTCTTTCCTAATGAGCTCCGGGGAGTGGTTGCTGTGATCTTAGGTCCGCTTGTGCTGTGCATGGAGGAGGAAGAGGAGAGAGTTAAAGGAGGAGCACAGGAAGGGGGAGGAACCCATCAGAGCGAGGTGTTCACGGATCTTTGTTCGGGCGTGAGTCTCAATCTCACTTTCCTCCCTTCAGACTCTCTAGGAACTCTCTGCCCCTGGACTGAGAGCCCCCTGAGGGCAGGCACGGTGCTGGCTTCATGTCTGTCCCCCACGCTACCCAGCACAGGTAGTGGCACCGAGCCGGACAGGGGCTCAGGGAGCCTCCAGCATCACAGACTTCACAACGGACTTCGACATGAGTGAAATTAGGTCACCTTTTCAGGTGGAGTCCTTGTCCCCAGGTTTTACCCAAGTGTGTTCATTCAGCCATCACTGAGCACATGATCGGTGCAGAAGAGTGAATAAAACAAAGCCCTGTGCTCGTGGAGCTCACGTTCGACCAGGGGGAGGTAGCCAATACGGAAGAATTCAAACGAATTAACAAGATCATTTTCCAGTGATGAGTAACAGAGAGTGTGTGGGGTCAGAGGGGATAACTCAGATTCTGGAGGGCTCCTCGGAGAAGGAGACGTTTGAGCCTTGATGACACGGAATCAAGGGGAAGGTGGGACAGGTACCTTGGGCTAGGCTCTCCCACAGCCTCTCAATTCAGAGACCCATCTGCGCTGCCCTGCTCAGCAGTGTGCTGACTCTGTGCAAGAAACCTGCATGTGGCAGGCGGAGGAGATGGAATCCGAGAGCAGAGGGTCTAGGGATGGCAGGGATCCACAGGGCCCCCACCCCCAGTAGAGCCCCCATTAGGACCACCCTGAGCCCCTGCTGGGCCTGTGGAACATCAGAAAGGATAGTATCTTTCTCCTGCCCTGGGGTTTCATTTCTCGAATGTGTCCCAGAGGTACTGCTAACAGGGTGCCTAAGGAGAGCTGGCATCCTGCAGGGAGAATTCCTCTGCACTGAACATTAACCTGCTGCTGACCACACACAGTCACCTGCCCCAGGGCTCCTTGCCCACCTCCTCCTCACCATTCTCTGGCTAGGTGGAGCCAGACACGGGACCTCTGTCTCCCCCATGTCGTCCCCCACTACTGTCCCCGCCCCTGGAGCCAAGAGTGAGGGCAGCTTGCTCAGCCCCAGCCGCTGCATATTTAATTAAAATGGAATCACATTTCACTCAGGAACAGGGGGTAGAACAAACAAGGGGTAGCCAGTTCCCACCATGAAAGGTGGGAACTGGCTCCCCTTACAGGCGTTGGCTGCGGATTTACTCACAAGCCTGTGGTTTCACACTCTAGACAGGGCTGGTGCTTTGGTTAGAAGTCAGCGGGATCTGTAGCCCTCTCCCTGCCCCTCCCTGCCCTGCTGTGTGGACTCTGGCTTGGTCAGGGGGCCGCTGGGGGCCTGCACACAACTGTCCTGGGGGCACCTAAGAATCTCACGCACCTTGCTTCCCGGAAAACCAACCTGTTCCCTCCCTGCAGAGGGCCGAGTGAGGGCATTGGGTATTGAGGTGGTGATGAGCTGGAACAGGTGACAATAGAAAACAGATGGATGTCACGTGGAAGCCCAGGTGGAGTATTCGGGGCAGGGCAAGACTGAGAAGTCCCAGGAAAGAGTCATTACCCAGTAGCTGAGGACCCCTGTCCTGCACGTCAGCAATAGCCGCCTTCCCCAGGTTCCAAGACCTGAAAAATGCTCCAAGCCCGCAAAAGCAGCGCACTGAGGGAGCCATCTGGGAGTCCCCTCATGGGTGCTGTGAGCCTCGTGTGCACCAGCCTGGCCTTGCAGGCCTGCCCAGGTGAGGGATCTTAAGAACCTCCGAAGACGAAGGAGACTGTGTGACAAAAGGCAGGGGAAGTGGCCACAGTCTCCAGCAGTGTCCCCAGAGGCCATGATTGGAGCCCAGCGTGAGCCAGGACACCCTGGGAACACTCAGAATTGGCACAGATAGGTCAAGTTGGGTCCCTGAGCCCTACGACCACAGAAATGGGGACACCCACTGACTGGACCCTGGGACAGGCTCCAATGGTGGCACGTCAAGTATAGCCCCCTGAGCAGAGGAGCAATGCAGGGAGGGGAGGCCCCGGCCCGAGTCAGGGAGCCTGGGGTCTGGCCTGGCTCTGCCCCAGCCTGGCTGGGAGACCTGCCACTCCCTGAGCCTTGGTTTCCTCATCTGTAAAGTGGAGGTTTCTGCCTGCTCGTGGTCATTCGGAATAAATCTGGCCCCTGCTGTGTGTTCCTCACCCCGCTGGATGTTCCCAGAGTGTCAGTTCCGGGAGGGGTACAGGATGACATCTGGCCCTGGCTTTCTGCAGACATGCCCCTACCACGGGGCTCAGAGAAGGGATTTTAGGAGGCGCCAAACAGTGTGGGAACAGCTCCTGTTCCCTTTTGTTCCTTCTTAAGGAAGAAAAACTCAGCTCAGGGCTAATGTGCCTTTAACACCCCCTAACATGTGCTGACCCTGTCCCTTCTGAGAGAGACAGAGCAGAACTCAGGCCACAACAGTGAGGTGGAATTTAATCATATTATTTTTCATTTCTTGGCATTTATTTTGATGGTTAGCTCCTATGTATGTGAAGCAATATTATATTCCATTTAAATTGCATAATAAAGTTTCTTCTAAAATAACGTAAGTAAAATGGTGAACTGATGGAACAAGAATAATTGGGCGATAGCGTGGGTGGTTTACAGATACGGAGAAAAACAAATGGCTGAAGTTGGGGCAAACCGGTGTGGAGCACCAACTCCGCCCTCGGCAGGTGGGCCAAGGACTTGCCCAAGTGAGCTTGTGGCCGAGCTGGGATCTGACCCGGCCACACCCGGTACCTCCCTCCTCCTCCACTTCTGGGGCTGTTTCCCGTCTCTTCTCTCTGAACTGGGCCTCCTTCTTTTCTCGACTTCTCCTCTCCCTCCTTTCCCCGCTTCCCCTCTGTTCCCCAGACCCCGTGAGACTCTGTGGCAGCCGTCCTCACAGTGAGTCAGGGAGAAACCCCCATGGGGTGTGTGAGGAAGAACCCACCCCCGTGACACTGCCCTGGGAGCTGAGCGAGCCTGTGCCGGCAGCTCCCCTTCCCGGGGCGGGGTCCCTGTCCTCTGTAGGAAAAGGACAACTCCACCCCGCCCCAGGGTAGAGGCGTAACCGAGCCAATGCCTCTAAAAGGCCTAGCACGGTGCCTGGTGCACTTGGCAGGTGCTCAGTACACATCAGTTCTCTAATAGAATCTTTTCTTTTCAAGAGGATCGCAGCTTTGCTGTGAGTGTCCTTGGTATGTATGTTCAGTGACATCCTTGACAGAAAATAGGAGCCTTAAAACCACTTTAAAAATAGATAAGGAGTCATTTATAATTTGTACACTCATTGTTGGAATGCAAATGCTGCTGCCAAAAGCCTGCTCTCCTAAGGGGGCTTGTTAAACCATCAGTCTGCTTAGCAAACCCTTTCTCCTCGTAAGGGCAGGTAGAATCCTCGAGGAAGAGTTCAGGACAGTAGAGCTCAGGGACTGGCTCCGGGGAATGAGATTGTATTGTGTGGTCACTGTGGGGCCTGGGTAACCCTTGTGTTCCCTGCCCTCTGTTCTCCCTCTCCCAGCTGCCCGAGTCATGTGTGGGGGCATGAGGAACCCATCAGAGCGAGGTGCTCACGGATCTTTGTTCGGGCATTGAGTCTCAGTCTCACCTTCCCCCCTTCAGACTTTCTAGGAACAAAACCCAAATCTAAGCCCAAGAGGTAAACTTAACTCTCAGACCACAGGGCAACCACAAAGAGAACGAACATCTTAGGGGCCTCTGGAGGGAGGGAGGGGTCCCGTCCAGGTGGAGGTGTCACCCTGTGTCTTCAGCCCTCCCTCTCCTGAGAGCTGCGTGTTAGGCCTGGTGACACGCCTTCCCTTGGGTGTCCCACGGGCATCTACAGTTAACATGGCCCACGAGAGAGTCATCACCTCCCTGCCCACCCCTCACTCCTCTCTCCCCGCCTTGGTGAGAAGCACCACTGAGTTGCCCCCATGGGTCAGGGAATGGGCGGGCTCCCTGCTCTCCCCTCTCCCATGCTCTGCAAGTCCATCTCTGCACAGATTTGACCCCTCTTGAGTCCTCCTCTCCTCCTACCCCACAGTCTTGGCCGGAGCTACCATTAGCTCCTGCCTGAGGCCCTGTTAAGCATCGTGACCACCTCCTGGCCTCCCAGCTCCCTTCTCAAGCCAGCCTCTACATGGCAGGTGTGGTGAAAGTCCCGCAACATACTTCCCGTTATTTCACTGCTCTGCCCAAAGCTCACAGTCTCCCCTGAACTTCCAGATGAAGTTCAAACTCCCCAACTCATCTGCAGAGCAAGTATGGATTGGGCAGGTCCTGGCCCCAACTGTCAGACCCAGACTGCCTGCATGGAGCATCATCTGGAATCCACGGCTTCATCCCCCCTCATGCCAACCACCACCGCCCACTCCACTGTTAGGGCCTAAACCAGAGTTTGCAAACTGGCAGTGCCCAGGTCTGTTTGCTTGGCTTTCCCAGTGTTGGTCCACTGTTTCAAAGTCAGGAAGATGCCACCTGAAATCCTAGGTCCCAGGCATCTCCTGAAAACTTGGAAGACCTGGCAACACTAGGCCAGCTTTCCTTCACAGCAGCAATTGCATGGAGCTGAGTTCTACTTCCCTTTAGAGCCATCAAAGCACTTTCCAGTTGGCCACAGTCTTCACCACTCCATATTGGCTCACACCCAGCCTGCTCTTCTCGCATAGCTCGTGTGCATGGGCCCTGTGGATTTTAGTTCCTGCTCCCTCGCCCCATGTACAGTTTCTCCAGTGCACTCGACTGTTCTTGTCCTGAGGTCTGTGCGCTGCTGATGCCTCCTCCTGGAATGCCCTTTTCACCCTGTCTGAGTGGCAAACACTCCCTCTTACAAGACTTCACTCCAGTGCTCTGGCTACATCTTGACAGAATGGACCACAGCCTTCTGCGCCCTCCTGTTCCCAGTACAGACCTCTTTCCAGGCATCCTGTGCACCAAAGCCTCCTTATTTATTGATACTTCCATCTCTCCCACTAGAACGTGAGCCCACGCCACATCTCTAGGGCACAGCACACTCACTCCCTCAGCAGAGAGGCCCTCGGGAAGTTGCTGATGGGTGGACGGGCAGGTGCTAATAGTAACAAGACAACGGCAGCAACAGGACCAGGCAATGTGCCGGGCTCCAGGCTAAGCATGTTCCCTGTGCTCTCACTGAACACACAACAGAATTCCACGTGGGCTGTTACCACCCAATTTACAGGTGGAGAGACTGGAGCCAGGGTGGAGGCTCCAGAACTGCCTGTTCACCCCCCTGCCCCAAGCAGTAATCTCCTTGCCCCTCTGTCAGGCTCCAAGTCCTTCTCTCTTCCCACCTGACAGGTCACTGCCCAGAGAGGCCAGGCTGGGAGAAAAGTTGGCGATGGCTCTGGGAACCAGCGCTGGGCCCTCAGCTTGTCAGCAAGTAGCAGGAAAGACCTGAGGACTCCACCGTCCCAGGTGGCTCCGGGCACAGGGACATCTGATCAGCACCAGCACTGGGATGCTGTTTCCCACAGAGGAGATCAGGGTTCAAACCCGGGCTCTGCCACTTGTGAGCTGTGTGAGGCCCCGGGTGAGACATCCCAGCTCTGTGAGCCTCAGTCTCATTTGTAAAATGGCAGTGATACCAGACCCACCTCCAGAGCCAGCGTATATGCGAAGGAGACAATGTGTGACAAGTGCCTAGCTTGTGTTTAATAGATGGTGGCAGTGACTCTTAGCAGAGTCTTTGGGCGCAGCTGCCATCAGCACCATCTAACTCTGGGAGCTCCGCCCCTGGCCGGCAGGAGGGGGGAAGAGCCGGATTCAGGCCCTGTGCTGGCCTTTACGGTGAGATCGGGTGGACGGCACGTCGCATCCTCCTGGTTACTGTATTGGGCAGAAGGCCCGGTTTCCTTTCCTCGGTTCCCGCTGGAAGTCGGTCTGAACCCTGTGGGTGAATACGAGTGCATGGGGGGTACGAGTATACACGTGTGTGAGCCCTGGGGACGTGTGTCTGTGTGTGTCTGTGCTAGGCAAACGCGTCTAGTCTTCCATCAGTTTGGAACACTAATGCACACGTACGCGTGTGTTTGTACAGACCTGCTTATGTGTAAGACCTTGCCCCAGGTACCCACCCCAACGCCTCCCTGACAGCTTGGACTATGTCTGCCTCAGTCACTGCTATGTCCCCAGGGCCTGGCACAACGTAGGTGCTCAATAAATATAAGTGCAATGAAAGAGTCTACACACACACACACACACACACCCCTCTGCTGTTCCCATAAGTCTTTGTGTTAAAAAATACTTAATTTGGTAATTCAGGGGTGAATCTCATACTGTTTTTGATGTTCTGTCTTTCTCAACTTCACCCAAAGACAAGATGCGACGCTGGCTTGGCCGCTGGTGGAGGAAGAGGAGGAGCCCTGCCCCCAAGTCTGCCAGGCCTGAGCCTGGCTTGCCCACATACTGGCTGTGTGACACTGGCCAGACGCCTCACCTCTCTGATCCCCTAATGAGAGGATCAAATAAGCCTGGGCAGGGGAGAGCCCAGCACAGAGGCTGAAAGGGTGGGCAAATCTGGATAGAGAGTTGTCTGTTCAGCTAACTTTCACCTGAGAGTCCCTACAGGTGCCAGTGGGATTCTAAATCCCCCAGGTGAATCCGGGCTCTGGGCTCTCACACTCACTGTCTCCTTGGGGCTCTCAGCTCACGCTCTGAGTAGGGAACCCCACAAGAAAACGTAATCAGAAACAACGTTAGGGGGCTTATATTTTCCAAGTCCCAGAGTGGTGGCCAGGGATTCAGATCTGGCTGAAACAGTGTTTAACACTTACTGTTCTAGTAAGGAGATTTCTCAAAGAACTAAAAATAGAACAACCATTCGGATCCAGCCATCCCACCACTGACTATCTACCCAAAGGAAAAGGAATCATTGTATCAAAACGATACCTGCATTTGTCTGTTTATCACAGCACTAGTCGCAATAGCAAAGATTTAGAATCACCTAATTGCCCACCAATGGAAGATTGGTAAAGAAAACGTGGTGCGTATACACCATGGAATACTACTCAGCCAGAAAAAGGAATGAAATCCTGTCTTTGCGGCAACATGGATGGAACTGGAGGCCGTTATCTTAAGTGAAATAACTCATAACTCAGAAACAGAAAGTCAAATGCTGCATGTTCTCACGTATAAGTGGGAGCTACATAGTGGGTACACGGGGACACAGAGTGTGCGACAATAGACACTGGAGACTCGGAAGGGCAGGAGGGTGGGGGGTGAGGGGTGAGAAATTACTTAATGGGTACAGTGCAGGCTGTTTGGGTGACGGCCACACTAACAGCCCAGGCTTCATCACTACACAACACATCCATGTAATGACACTGGACTTGTGCCCCTAAATCTATATTAAAAAGAATTTACTCTTTAAACCAATCCTAGTGTTTAGAAACTGAGGGATTTCACGCAAAAGTCGGGCTTTCTGGCTCCTCTGGGGAGGGCTGCCTCTCTGGGCCACATGCTAGCAGGACAGTGATGGCTGGAGCCAGGTGGAGCTGTCCCATCTAGACCCATGAGCAGTCCCCAGTCCCACCTGTGTGGCCCTCGTGTGTGCTTGAGTCTACAGCCCCTGCTCTGGTGTCTGGTGCTGTGACCGGCAAAGCCCAGGTGGGTCCCTCTTTCAGAGGACAAATCTCCCAGACCTGGCTGGGCTTCCTCCCCTCTCCCTGTGCTTCTGGAGGGAGAAGGCCATGCTTGTCCCCCCGAGAAATCAAGGGTGAGAATATCAAGTCAGGCTTTGGACAAAGTTCGAGTCGGGGCCTTGCTGCCCCTCTCCAGGGTCCCTTTCCAATTTCCCTGGCCTGCGGTTCTGGGGGACTGGAGCAGCCAGCACCCTGGGGACACGCCTGTCATTTGAAGAGGTACTTAATAAAGGGGCACTTTAAAAAGGTGTGGGCAGTTGGCCCGGCATGGTGGCTCACGCCTGTAATCCTAGCACTCTGGGAGGCCGAGGTGGGAGGATTGCTCAAGGTCAAGAGTTCGAGACCAGCATGAGAAGAGCGAGATCCCGTCTCTACTAAAAATAGAAAGAAATGATTTGGACAGCTAAAAAATATATATATATAAAAATTAGCTGGGCATGGTGGTGCATGCCTGTAGTCCCAGCAACTCGAGAGGCTGAGGCAGAAGGATTGCTTAAGCCCAAGAGTTTGAGGTTGCTGTGAGCTAGGCTGATGCCATGGCACTCTAGTCCAGGGAAAAGAGCAAGACTCAGTCTCAAAAAAAAAAAAAAAAAAAAAAAGGTGTGGGCAGGAGCAGGGAAACCTCAAAGGACAGGGCAGCTCCCCACGGCAAGCAAAAGCAGGGACTCCTTCACTAACGCCCTAGTCCCGAAGGGTGTGGGAAGAGGGGACGGTTTCCAGAGACAGCTGTGTGGAGAGGACTCCTGACAGGAGCTGTCACCTGTGGTCCAGACATGCAGCCAGCCCAGGTGACCCTGAGGGAGGGAGTAGGGAGACTAAGTACACTAACATCTCTCCCCCTCACTCTATATTCTGCCAGTGCTCCCCGCTGGCCAGACCTAACAGAAGCCAGAGGGTAAGGGAGTCCAGTGACACAGCCATACAGGCCACCTCCCCGGACACACAGCAGGCTGGAGCAGGGTGGTGGGCAGATCTTCGGGGCAAATGCCTGACATCTGGCACAACGGCCCTGCCTCCCTGTGCCCCGCTCACCCATGGGGGCCACACTCTTAGACCCCAAGCCAGGGCTAACCAAGCCCTGCAAAGTGTCGGGAGGCTTAGTTCCACCCCAACGGCTGTAAGTCAGCACTGGGCACCCGGCACAGACCCTTCCCCCGCCTCCCTGTGCTGCTCAGGTGGCCTGAGCCTGAGTTTTCTGCTCTGTCCTCCAGCGCCCACCTCCCACCTGGAGCCCAGTCCGACACCCCCAGCTCCCTGGACCGGGTGTCCGTCAAAGGAAGAGGTCAGCACCTTGGTCAGCCAGGCTGCTCTGAGCGGTCCGTCCCCGGAGCGAGGCCCAGCTGCACCACCCGCCACGCCCGCCAGGTGTCGCCGCGAGCGCGCTGGAGAGGCCGCGGCGCCCGCACACTGGGCGCTCGGACGCCCCATGGCTGCGCTGCGCGGGCAACCCGGCCTCTGCCCACTCGGGGGCCGGGCTGACAACGGGATCCCAGAGAAGGCTGCGCGCACCCTCGAATCGACATGGGTGGGCAGGAATAGTCTGAGCCAGTTACACCCGCTCGGCCAGCAGCTCCGCGGAAGGGGGCGCGCTCCCCTGAAGCTGGACTCAGAAGCCTGGGTTGGGGAATCAGGTGTGCCCGATCCGGAAGGCGCCAGGCCAGCAGGCCAAGGCCCGAGGGCTCTGGGCCCAGTCTGATCCCCTCCACCCGAGGGCAGCCTCTACACGCCCGCTCGCCCCGCGATGCACATGGGTGACGGGTGGGTGCGAGCCTGTGCTAGCTGGCCCCAACCTAAGCCCGACCTGGCTCTGCGCCCCGCCTCCCACGGGCGGGGCCTGGCCCAGAGCAGGGACTACAAACTGGAAAGCACAGCGCTGCCTGGGCCACCTCTTTCTCAGGCTGGACATACTCTACCTCCGGGTCGGGTACTGGCTGCCTGTGTGCCCTCCCCACAGGCCCGGGAAAAGTTGGCACCACCCAGGAGGGAAGAGGGCCGCCTTCCAGCTGCTGCTGGCCACCAACTGGCTAAGCCTCCCATAGGCCAGTGGATGCACAAAGGCATCCAGCAGGTAGATGCCCAGGAGACTCCGGCAGGGGCACCGGCCATCTGGAAGACATCTGAATGTGGAAGCCCCCAGAACACGAGACAGCCAGCAGAGACGGCCCAGCCTGGGGGACTCTGAGAGGGCCAGCTGCTGGCAAGGGTCGGCCTATCCCAAGCACCCTTCCGATCCGGCCTGGAGATGCCAGGTCCAGCAGGAACACCAAGCCAGGACCACAGCCCGGTCCTTCCCTCCTCTCTGCACCCCACCCCCACCCTAACTGTCCCAGTTGGCCAGAGAAGGATCTCTGGGAGTCTGAGGGTCCCTGGAAAGTGGGTGGTACTAAAGCTCTGAGCTGCGGCTTTTGTTTTTCCCAGCAAACGTCCTTCCCTCAGAGTACCTGTTCCCTGTTTGCACAGACCTATCCCGCCTGCCACCTGGGGACTGTGCAGTCTCTAGGAGCGGCAGTGTCCATGCCTCTGTGTGCAGAGCTCCTCTCTGGGTCTGCGAACTGAGCTCCCTGGGAGTGGCTCAGGAACTTGGGCAGGACACACTGGGGTTGATACACAGGCCACTGTCCACAAAGTCTCAGCTGGGCAGACTCAAAGGCCAGGATGACATGATATTGGGCTGCCAGGATCATCTGGGGACACCTTCACTCACATGTCTGGCACAGCACTGGATGACCCCAATGCTGAACTCAGCTGGGACTGTGCACTGGAGCACTGACACATGGCCCCTACCTGTGCCTGGGCACAGGTGCATGCGGCAGAGCCTGGCTCTTCCATCTCTCACTCCTGCTAGCTGAGTGCCTTCCCCAGGTCTCAACCTTTGCGAGCCTCAGTTTCCAGATACATGAAATGGACATGATGATTCCTGTCCCACAGGGTTGTTTAGAAAGTTTGAATGAACTGATGTGTGTGGCAGGACACGCCCATGCTGCCTTGGTACATGGTAGGGATGCCCCAAAAGTCCACTGATGCATTGTATGCATATTTGGGGACACCTGCTATGTACTAGGTACTCAGCCTGAGTGACATCTTTGAAGTGCCACAATCCATTCATTCAGGAGCCCTTTAGTGGACCAGCGGTCAGCCTCCCTGCCCTCAAAGAGCTCATAGTCTCATGAGGAAGGCAGGCGATACACAAGTGAGCACTCAAGTTAAAAACAACACTGACATTGAAACATTTTGGAAGACCATGAATAACCAAGGGTATCGAGGAAACAGAACAGAGACTGTGACAGAAGTTACTAGGGTGGGGAGGGCAGGGAGGTGCCCTTAGCTAGGATGGTCAGGGAGGTGACCCTTAAGGTCACGTGAATGACAGCAAGAAGCCAACCTGGTGACGATGAGGGCTGAGGGAGCCTTCGGGGACAGGGCCAGCCAGGACAAAGGGTCTACGCTGGGAGAAGGCTGCTGTGTGGCGGGAGCCCAGGGAAACAGGGCAGGAGCAGTCAGATGTGCACTTGGAGGGGAGTGGGTCCATGTCACCTCCGGGTGCCATTGACACAGGGGAGCCCTGCCCTGACAAATCCCAATTCCAGAACAGCTTCCCGCAGTGGAGCCCCAGGGTGAGGTGCCTGCCCCGTGGCTGGCAGTGGCCCCCAGTAAGCGGAAGCTCCTGTTATTATAACCAAAGTGAGGCATTAGGGGAGGGGTCTTCTCTTTAGAATTTCCCTTGATGAACTTTTGGGGGTATCTTGACATTAGAAATGGCACCACCAGCAGGCCAGATGCCCAGGAGTGACGCTGATGCCTCCCTTTCCCTTGCACATTCTGCACCCCTCCCTGACACCTCCCTGTCCGGCAGGCCACCAGCTCTAATTATGGTCATCACCACCACTGCCACCAGGCCAAGCCACCACCACCTCTAGTCTGCCCGCTCCCCTGCTGCTGCCCTGGCACCCAGTCCTTTCCCACATGGAGCAGGGGCCATCGGACCATGTGGGTGTCCTGCTGACAGCCCTTCAGTGATGCGGGATGCACCTGAGAACGTTCCAGCCCTGAGCCCTCTCCTCTCCCCGGGCCCTCCCCCTGCTCAGGCTCGGGCCTCAGTGCTGGCCGTGGAGAGCTGTTTCGGAAGCGAGCTGCCAGGATGAAGGGAGGCTGAGCACCCACAGGCCAGCAGGAAGGAGTCATCCTGGCCTGGGCTTCTAGGGTAGTGGCCGTGGGACCAGAGGGAGAGGAGTCGAGTGAGACCCCGTCAGTCTGTGAAGTCACTTCCCCCTGAGCCTTGGTTTCCTGCTACGGAAACAGGGTTCCTGCACCAGGGCACCTTTACAAGCAGCAAGCCTCACATTTAGGGTCACGGGCTCCTCACCAGCGCTCTCACCCTGTGGGTTGCCTCGTTCTGGGAATGACCCACTAACAAGGACTGCCTCTTGGGGTGAGGATCAGGGCTGGCTTCTGGAGCTGTGGCCCTCAAGTCCTGACTTTGACCAACAGGACAGGACCCATCACCTGTCCTTGGAGAGACTCCCAGAAGCTCCGCCCCACACTTCTGCGTATATCCTCATTGGCCACAGCAGGGGATGCTGGGAAATGTAGTCTTTTAGTCAGAGCACCTGTGAGAGCTGCTAAGGCTCTGGGAGTGAGGAGGAAGGGCTCTCCACCCCATGCTGAGACTCAAAGGCCCGCCTTACACCCCTGCCTCACCCTCCAGTCAGGTCCCCAGCTCTGCCTGAGCTTGGCAGCCATGTCTCCCTGAGTGTTCTGGTTTTCCTGCATAGATCTGAGGAGCAGGCCAGGGGCGTGACAGGGGGCAGGGCCCCCTTGGGTGCTAGAAACTGACACCCAGCTCAAGGCATGTCAGGTGAAAGGGGACTTTATGGAGGCCTGAGGAACTGGGAAGCCAGGGGATGGTCTGGACAGAGGCAGTGTTGGCTTCCAGCAACCCCAGGGCCACCTCTCGGGGCAGCAGTGTGGCCTTTGCAGGTCCAGGGCTACTTCCAGGTTCAAGTCCCCCAGAAAGAGCCTTGGCATTTCCCCCATGGCACGTGCAAAAGTCCTGAGGTTCACTCTGATTTGATCAGCTAATGGGGCTTGACTTTTGGTGGTGTGTCCATCCCAAACGTATCACAGTGGCCAGCAACTGTGCCTTTGCTGGCCTGGCCTGGCAGCCCCACCCAGGCCATCTCTCAGGAGAAAGGACTGGTCACATGATACAGGCTGGGATTCAGGCCAGGTGTTCCCACCCCCTCTGCCTAAAGATGGGCACCCCTCTGAGACCTCCAGCCGAGGGCTCTGCAGGGCTTCTCAAACTTTAGTGTGTACATGAGTCCCGTGGGGAGTGTGTGGAAACGCAGCTTCCAATTCCGTGTGTGGGGCTGGGGCAGCACCTGAAATTCTGCATTTCCAATCAATTCCCAGGTGATGCAGATGCTGCAGCTCCAGGAACCACACTTCGAGCACCCAGGATTCTAACTGATGCTGTCCAATTCAGATATTATATAATAGGAGCCACACATGTAATGTACCATTTCCTAGTTGCCACATCAAACAGGTAAAAATTAATAAGATATTTTATTTAATCAAATTTATCCCAAAGAGTATCATTTTAATATGTAATCAAGATAAAATGCTGAGATATTTTACATTTTTTCTATAATAAATCTTTGAAATCTGGCTTTTATTTCACACTTATAGCACGTTGCAGTTCAGACTAGTGACATCCCAAGCACTCATGTGGCTGGTGGCTCATGGTTTGGAGGGTACAGATCTAAATCTGGCTTGAATACCTCTGGTGATAGGGAGCTCACTACCTTCTAGGAAGTCCACTCCATAGCTGCATGATCTGAGTTGGGAATTGACCACAGGGCTAGCTAGTTGACCATAGGAGAGATCCAGCTTCACTCTCTGGGTCCCCAAGCCAACTGGCATTCTCTGTGAGCCAAGGACCTCGCATTCTCTGCCTCAGGTAGCCCCACAGCAGCCCTGAGATGGTTTCTGTGGTTGTTCTTAATCTCCGCTTTTCTTGTTGAGGAATCTGGCACAGAGAGGCTGAGTGACATCCTCAGGGAGACCCAGCCAGGAGGTATCAGACCTGGGACTGGAAGTCAGGACTTTGGAACCTCTTCTCCCTCTGCTGTAAGAGGTTCTGGTTCCTTCAGTGTGACATGGTTTCAGAGGACCTTCTGTGTCCACTCATGCTCCTGCAGACACACTTAATTTGTGTGGTGAATTACATTTATAGATTTGCATATGTTGAACCATCCTTGCATCTCTGGGTTGAAGCCCACTTGGTCGTGATTGATTTTTTTAAATAAGCACCTGACTTTGATTTGCTAGCATTTTACTGAGAATTTTTGCAGCTATATTCATAATGGATATTTGTCTGTAATTTTTATTGTTGTTGTTGAGTCCTTTCCTGACTTTGTTATCAGGGTGATGCTGGCTTTAAAATGTGTTGGGGAAGATTCCTTCCTTCTCAATGCTATGGAATAATTTCTGCAGGATAGGCACCAGTTCTTCTTTGTAGGTCTGGTAGAATTCGGGTGTGAAACCATCTGGTCTGGGACTTTTCTTTTTAGAAAAGGTTTTTATTGCTGCTTCAATTTCGGTACTTCATATTGGTCTGTTCATGAATTGTCTATCTTTGTGATTTTGCCTGGGGAGGCTGTGTTTCTAAGAATTTGTCCATTTTCTCCACATTTTTAAGTTTATGTGTGTAAAGATTTTTATAGTATTCATAGATGGTATTTTGTATTTTCATGGTATCAGTAGAAATTTCTCCTTTTTCATTCCTGATTGAGCTTATTAGTGTCCTTTCTTTTCTGCTTCTGGTTAATCTAGAGAAAGGGATGTCAATTTTGTTTATATTTTCAAATTTTGTTTATATTTCAAAGAGGCTGGGTGAGCAACAGTCCTGCTCAGACGCCAGCCCCACCCTCCCAGGCCCCACCAGGTGGGTGACTCACACACAGCCCCAACCCATCAGGATCTCACAGCAGATGGAGGCTTTGGAGCACGTGACAGATACTGCGCTGGGGGAGTGGATGGGGACTGGGCAAATGGGAAAGCTACTGGCCAGGCCAAGCCATGGGGGAGGGTCTTGTGTAGAAGTCCTCATGGCTCTCAAGAGGACAAGGACAGCCCTCACTGCCTTGGGCGGCACACTGCATGGCTCTTCTTCCTGCCATGTGTCATTCGAGGGAGACTGACAGACCTGGCCCAGATCTGACTCACTCACAGTCGCATTATTTGAGCACCCACTGTACCCCAAGCACGTGCAAGGCACTGGGGGTGCAGCAGCTGCCCACAAGGAAGAGTGAGGGAAGGACAGCATTAAACTACTTGTGTTTTTCAGGCCGCCGCACAATACAGGCCTAGAGTCTGTCCTGGGATTCGGGCCTTTCCAGCCCAGCCCATCCCCAGTCCCACTTTCAGACTAGCGGCATCCATCCTCCAGCATGCCCTGCTCTGTTGTCCCCAGGCCCTCACAGAGGCTGCCCTGCTGTCCCTATTCACACTGTAAGGCTCAGAGCTCCTGCCTCTAGGTAGCCTCTGTGTCCTGTCTCACCCAGCGCCACTCTGCGGTGCAGATGGCTCATCCTCTGGTCCCCACTTCCCTTGGTGCTCATCATACGACAAGGACATTAATCACCTGGGGGTCTGTTTCCCTGCTCAGCCTGTGGACCCATTAAGGGTAGGGGTGTCTGTTTTCTTCTGTACCTGGGGCATGATCTCAACCATATGGGAAAGGGAAAACCATACAAGAAAAGAAAAATATTCTGCAAACCAAACAAAACAAAACAAATGTATTGCTGCATCCTTCTATGGTGCAAGGGACAAGCTAGCTGTCGGGGGTCTCTAGTAAAAGGGCACTAATCCCAGTTATGAAGGTTCTGCCCTCATGAGCTCACATGATCACGTGGATGTCAGCAACCACTGGCCCCCACGGGGGAGGCTCTGCTCCTTCTACATCAATTCCTGCTTTCAGCCAGAAAATCACAGGGAGACAGAGTTATGTCAAAAGCTATTCTGAACAAGTGGCTTTTTATACAAATTTATCAGAGCAAGTGAGTAATTCCCATCAGGGAAGGAGTGGGCAGTGTGGGTGGTGAAGGGCAGGGCCCCTGGCTCACCTTGAGGGGCAGGTAGGCAGCGATGATGATCCTGGCACGCAGGTGGCCGTGGCTGTGCTTGTAGCTCACCAGGAGTGTGGTTGAGCCCTGGGCCTCAGCTGTCACCCTGACGCTACTACACTGCTTAGAGCCTGGTGGTAGCATTTCCACAAAGAGGACCACATGGTCACCGTGAACTTGCTTTTGTTGGGGAAGACACGACAGGCTGAGGGTCTCTTTCTCATCCTGGGCTTGATATGCAATCTGATGTTTTTAAATTAAAAAATTTTAATTTCAGAATAACACACATGGATATACAATTTACAATAACTTTTCCCACATATTGAACACACCCTGTATCCAGTACCCACATCAAGAAACAGATTATCGGCACCCCAGAACCTCCTGGAGACTCATCCAATGTCCAGCCTCTGGCCAAGGAAACCACTGCGCTGACTTCTACCAGCACAGCTCCATGGTGCTCGATGCTGCAGTTTCTATAAAGGGAACCACTGAGCATAAACTCTTCTGTATTGGCTTCCGCAGCTCAATATTGTCCCTGAGATGCCTCATCTGTTGCACACGGCACATCCTTTACCCACATTTCTATACGTTATGCTGTTGTGTGAAGGCCGAGCAAGAGATTTACCCACGCTGCTCTGCACACTTCGGGTCCCTCCAGTTGGGGCTCTGATCCACAGGGCTGCTAAGAACATCCATGTACCTTCATTTTGGGGGACACACTTAGGCATTTCTGTTGGGTGTGTCCCTAAAAGTGAGACTCCTAGGCCATGGGGCATAGAAGAGCGGTTACTGACAAATAGCTTTTTCAAAGTGGTTCCATGAACTGAAACTGCTACTAACAGTTGCCCTACATCCCTGCCTTTATTTTCCGTCAATGTTCTTATTAAAGCTTAAAAACCTTATTTATTTTCATCATGATAAAATACACATAACAGAAAACCTCCCAGCTTTGCACTTGTATGTGTACCGCTCAGTGGCGAGAAGGACACTCACACTGTTGTGCGAGCATCACCACCACTTACCTACGCAACTCACCCCATAAACCGAAACTCTGCCCAATAAGCACTAACTCCCTATTCCCATCCCCCGCAACCACCCTCCTACTTCCTGTCTCCATGAATTTGACTACTCTGGGTACCTCATATCAGTGGAATTTGACAGTGTTTACCTTTTGTGACTGGCATGTTCACTCAGCACAATGTCCCCAGGTTCATCCCTGTGGTAGCATGCATCAGAATCTCCTTCCTTTTTCAGTCTGAATAACAGTCCACGGTATGTATTGACCACGTTTGGTTCATCCATCATCACTGGTGAACACCTGGGTTGCTTCCACCTTTTGGCTACTGTGAATAACACTGCTATGAAAGTGAGCAGACAAAAATACTTCTTTGAGATTGTGCTTTGATACCTTTGGGTATGTGACCACAGGTGGGAGTGCTGGATCACACAGCAATTCTGTTTAATTTTCTGAGGAACCACCTCACTATTTTCAACAGCAGTGACACCATTGTACATTGTCTCCACCAGAGTATGACAGTTCCAATTGCTCCACATCTTCACCGACACTTATTGTTGCTGGTTTTTTTTTTTTCTTTTTTTTGACTAAGAGTCTCACTCTGTTGCCTGGGCTAGAGTGCCCTGACATCAGCCTAGCTCACAGCAACCTCAAACTCCTGGGCTCAAGTGATCCTCCTGCCTCAGCCTCCCGAGTAGCTGGGACTATAGGCATGCGCCACCATGCCTAGCTAATTTTTTTTCTTTGTTTCTATTTTTAATTGCCCAGATAATTTTCATTCTATTTTCAGTAGAGACTGGGTCTCATTCTTGCTCAGGCTGGTCTCAGACTCTTCACCTCAAGAGATCCTCCCACCCGACCTCCCACAGTGCTGGGATTACAGGTGTGAGCCACCGCACCAGCCACCGACACTTACTGTCTTCTGGTGTTTGGATGGCAGCCATCCTAAGGAGTGGAAAGTGGGTCTCCACTGTGGTTTTGATTTGCATTACTCTGATGACTAGTGATGCTGACCATGTTTTCATGAGCATGTGGCCATTAGTGTATTACCTTTGGGGAAATATATATTCAAGTCCTTTGCCCATTGTTTAATTGGGTTATTTGTTTTATTGTTGTGAACATGTAGGAGTTCTCTACATATTGTAGATGTGAGCCCCTTATCAGGTATATGATTTGCAGGTATTTTCTCTCATTCCGTAGGTTGCCTTTGGCTCTGTTGTGCTCTTTGATACACAGAACTTGTAGATTTTGATGTAGTCGAGTTTACCTACTTTTAATTTGTAGCCTGTGCTTTTGGTGTTATATCCAATAAGTCAATGCCAAACCCATTGTCTAAATCTTTTCTCCTATGTTTTCTTCTATGAGTTTCATAGTTTTATACCTTAATATGTAGATCTTCAATTTGCTGTGAGTTAATTTTTGTGTATGGTGTTATATCAGGGTCCAATTTCATTCTCTTGCATGTGGATGTTCAGTTGTCCCAGCACCATTTGCTCAAGAGACTGTCCTGTCCGCACTGGATGCTCCTGGCACCCTTGTCAGAAAGCATGTGACCATCCATGAGCAGGGTTATTTCTGGGCTTGGTGTTCTACTCCATTGGTCTGTAAGTCTGTCCATGCCAGGGCCACCCTGTTTTGGTTACTGGAGCTTGTAATGAGTTTTGAAAACAGGAAGTGTAAAGACCTCTGAGTTTGTTCTTTTTCAGGATTGTTTTGTTTATTTGGGGTCCTCTGGGATTCCATATGCCTGATACTTTGCTAAATTTCCTTTATTTTTGACAGTTCTTTTCTGGAATCTTAAGTGCTTTGTATATATGGGATCATGTCTTTTGCAAACTGATAACTTTACATCTTCCTTTTCAATTTGACTGAATTTTATTTCTTTCTCTTGCCTAATTGCTCTTTCAGTTATTGGTGTTGCCAGATTACATGTGTTTGCATCGTGTGTCCAAAAACATCAACTAATAATAGGATTTCTCAATGCATTAGTCTCTTAAATCATATACAAAACAAAAATAGTGCTAGCTTTTATAATGGTCCATGTATTTACCTCTACCAGAGGTCTTTATTTCCTCACAATACTTTAAGTTACTGTCTGGTGTCCTTTCTTTTCAAGCGTAAAGACTGTCTTCATTGCAGGGCAGGTCTGGTGGTCTCGACTTTTGATTTTCTGGCAATGTCTTAATTTCTCCTTTATTTTTGAAGCACAGTTTGTTCAATATAGGATTTATAGTTGAAGGACATATTTTTTCATCCACGACTTTGAATATTTCAACCCACTGACTTCAGGCTTCTGAGGTTTTCTTTTTCTTTAGCATATTATGGGGGTACAAATGTTTAGGTTATATATATTGACTTTGCCCTGCCTGAGCATGTTCATCCCCCAGAAGGTGTGCACCGCACCCATTAGGTGTGAATATACACGTCCCTGCCTTCCCCAACTACCTGCCTGACACTCGATGAATGTTATTAGTATATGTGCACATAAGTGTTGATCAGTTAATGCCAATTTGATGGTGAGTACATGTGGTGCTTGTTTTTCCATTCTTGTGATATTTCACTTAGTAGAATGGGTTCCAGCTCAATCCAGGATAGTACAAGAGGTACTAGATCACAATTGTTTTATGTAGCTAAGTAGGACTCCATGGTATACATATATCACATTTTATTAATCTGCTGATGTATTGATGGGCACTTGGGATGTTTCCACATCGTTGCAATTGTGAGTTGTGCTGCTATAGACATTCTAGTGCAGATGTCTTTTTTATAGAATGTCTTTTCCTTTGGGTAGATGCCCAATAGTGGGATTGCTGGATCAAATGGTAGTTCTACTTGTAGCTCTTTGAGGTATTTCCATATTAGTTCCCACAGAGGTTGTACTAGTTTGCAGTCCTACCAGCAGTGTATGAGTGTTCCTATCTCTCCACATCCACGCCAACATTTATCGTTTTGGCACTTTTTGATAAAATCAATTCTCACTGGAGTTCAGTGCTATCTCATTGTGGTTTTGATTTGCATTTCCCTGATGATTAGAGATGTTGAGCCTTTTTTCATGTTTTCACTTTTTTCAAGTTTCTGTTTATGTCCTTTGCCCACTTTTAATGGGGTTGTTTGATTTTTTCTTGCTGATTTTCCTGAGTTCTATACAGATTCTAGTTATCAGCCCTTTCTCAGATGTGTAGCATGCGAATATTTTCTCCCATTCTGTAGGTTGTCTGTTTGCTCTCATGATAGTTTCCTTGACTGTGCAGAAGCTTTTTAATTTGATCAAATCCCATTTATTTATTTTTGTAGTTGATGTGATTGTCTTTGGGGTCTTGTTCATAAATTCTTTCCTTAGGCCAATGTCTATAAGAGTTTTTCCAACATTTTCTTCTAGAATTTTTATAGTTTCATGTCTTAGGTTTAAGTCTGTTATCTACCGTGGGGTGATTTTTGTTAGAGATCACAGATGTGGATCCTATTTCAGTCTTCTACATGTGGCTATCCAATTTTCCCAGCACCATTTATTTTATTTTATTTTATTTTATTTTTTTTGAGACAGAATCTCACTGTGTTGCCCAGGCTACAGTGCCATGGCATCAGCCTAGCTCACAACAACCTCAAACTCCTGGGCTCAAGCAATCCTCCTACCTCAGCCTCCCAAGTAGCTGGGACTACAGGCATGCACCACCATGTCTGGCTAATTTTTTCTGTATATATTTTTAGTTGCTAATATAATTTCTTTCTATTTTTAGTAGAGACAGGGTCTTGCTCTTGTTCAGGCTGGTCTTGAACTCCTGAGCTCAAACGATCCACCCACCTTGGCCTCCCAGAGTGCTAGGATTACAGGCATGAGCCACCGCGTCCGGCCCCAGCACCATTTATTGAATAAGGATTGTTCTCCCTGTATGTTTTTGTCTGCTTTGTCAAAGATTAGATGGCTATATGAGGATGGTTTTATATCTGGCTTCTCAGTTCTGTTCCACTGGTGTATGTCTCTGTGCTTGTGCCAGTACCATGCTGTTTTAGTTACTATACCCTTGTAGTATAGCCTGAAGTCTGGTAAATAGATGCCTCCCTATTTGTTCTTTTTTGATTAAGATTGCTTTTGCTATACAGGGTCTTCCTCTGGTTCCATAGAAGCATAGAATTATTTATTCCAGATCTGTGAAAAATGATGTTGGTATTTTAATAGGGATTGCAGTGAATCTGTAGAATCACTTTGGGTAGTACAGACATTTTAGTAATGTTGATTCTACCAACCCACGAGCACGGTATGGTTTTCCAGCTGGTCGCATCCTCTGCTATTTCTTTCCTCAGTGTTTCATAGTTCTCCCTGTAGAGGTCTTTCACCTCCTTAGTTAAATATATTTCTAGGTATTTTATTTTCTTTGTTGCTATTTTGAAGGGTATTGAGGCTTTTGTTTGGTTCTCAGTTTTACTGTTGTTGGTATATAGGAATGCTACTGATTTCTGTAAATAAATTTTGAACCTGAGACTTTGCTGAGTTTGTTTTATCAATTCCAGTAGTCTCATGGTAGAATTTTTGGGGTTTTCTAGATATAAGATTGTATCGTCGACAAAGAGCAATAATATGACCACTTCTGCCCCTGTTTGGATGCCCTTGATTTCTTTCTCTTGTTTGATTGCTCTGGCTAGGACTTCCAGCACAACGTTGAATAGAAGTAGTGATAGAGGGCAACTGTGTTTGGTTCCAGTTTTAAGTGGGAATGCTTTCAACTTTTCCCCATTCAGTATGATGTTGGCTGTGGGTTTGTCATATATGGCTTTTATCATTTTTAAGTAGGTCTTGTCTATGCCTACTTTGTTAAGTGTTCTTACCATAAAAGGGTGTTGAATTTTGTTCAATGCTTTTTCTGCATCTATTGAGAGGATCATATGGTCTTTTATTTTTACTTCCATTTATGTGGTGAATTACATTCAGAGATTTGCATATGTTGAATCATCCCTGCATCTCTAGAATGAAGCCCACTTGGTCATGATGGATTATTTTTTTGATGAGCAGCTGAATTTTATTTGCTAAGATTTTATTGAGAATTTTTTTTATCTATGTTCATAACAGATATTGATCTGTAGTTTTCTTTTTTTATTGAATCCTTTCCTAGCTTTGGTATCAGGGTGATACTGGCTTCAGAAAACATCTTGTGGAGGATGCCTTTCTTCTCTATATTGTGCAGGATACGCACCAGTTCTTCTTTGTATGTCTGCTAGAATTTGGGTGTGAAACCATCTGGTCTGGGACTCTTATTTTTGGGAATGGTTTTTATTGCTGCTTCAATTTCGGTATTTGATATTGGTCTGTTCAGGAATTCTATTTCTTCCCGATTGAGGCAAAGGAGGCTGTGTATTTCTGTGTTTGTCCA
The DNA here is from genome assembly GCF_020740605.2 of Lemur catta. Classification (NCBI taxonomy): domain Eukaryota; kingdom Metazoa; phylum Chordata; class Mammalia; order Primates; family Lemuridae; genus Lemur; species Lemur catta. The sequence continues at coordinate 24,373,297 of NC_059136.1, forward strand.
TTTCCTCCACGTTTTCAAGTTTATGTGCATAGAGGTTTTTATAGTATTCATACATGATATTTTGTATTTCCATGGTATCAGTTGTAATTTCTCCTTTGTCATTCCTGATTGAGCTTATTGGTGTCCTTTCTTTTTCACTTCTGGTTAATCTAGCAAGAGACCTGTCAGTTTTGTTTATTTTTTCAAAGGACCAACTTTTTGCTTTATTAATCCTCCATACAGTTTTTCTATTATCAATTTCATTTAGTTCTACTCTGATCTTTGTTATTTCTTTTCTTCTGCTGGGTTTGGGGTTGATGTGCTCATCCTTTTCCAGTTCTTTGAGACAATTCATTAGATTGTTGATTTGTGATCCTTCTGTCTTTTGGATGCAGGTGTTTATGGATATAAATTTTCCTCTCAGCTTTGGCTTTAGCTGTTTCCCCCAGATTTTGATAGCTTGTGTCTTCTTTATCATTTAGTTGAAAGAATCTTTTGATTTCTCTCTGAATATCCTCCTTAACCCAATAATCAGTCAGCAGAAGGTTGTTTAGTTTCCATGACTTTGTGTAGAGATGAGAGTTTCTGTTGGAGTTGGTTTCCAATTTCATTCCACTGTGGTCTGAGAAGATGTATGGTATAATTTCTATTTATTAAAATTTTTTGAGACATGCTTTGTGGCCTAGGATATGGTCAATCCTAGAGAATGTCCCATAAGCTGATGAGAAAAACGTATATTCAGTGGTTTGGGGTAGAATGTTCTATAACTGTCACTCAGGCCCGTTTGTTCTAGAGTTCTATTTAAGTCCATTGTTTCTTTGTTTATTTTCTCTTTGGAGGATCTGTCCTGTTCTGTCAGAGGGGTGTTGAAGCCCTGAGCTATTACAATGCTGCTGTTTATCATTTTGTTTGGATCAAGTAGGATTTGCTTTATGAATCTGGGTGCACCTGAGTTAGGTGCATAAACATTTAGAATTGCTTATATATTGTCCATCTTTGTCTTTTATTACCTTTGTTGATTTGAAGACTAACTTGGAAATCAGAACTGCTATGCCAGCTCTCTTTTGGCTTCCATTTGCATGGAATATTATTTTCCATCCCTTCACCTTGAGTCTGAAGGCATCCTTGTGGGTTAGATGTGTTTCCTGAAGACAGCAGATACTTGGCTTGTGTATATTTATCCATTCGGCCACCCCATGTCTCTTTAGTGGGCAGTTCCAGCCATTTACATTTATTGAAAGAATTGATAAGTAAGGAAAGATTTCTGTTCATCCTGCTCAGTTGAACTTTGTTACTTTGTTTTCTCTCTTGAGCCATTGTGATATCTTGCCTTTGACCTTTAGCTTTTGGATGCTTTTACACTGGTGTTTATTGTACAGCTCCCATGTGTAACAGTGTTCTGAGTACTTCCTGGAGGGCAGGTCTTGTCTTGATGAGTTCCCTCAGCCTTTGCTTGTTTGAGAAGATCTTTATTTCCCCTTCATAGAATAAACTTCGTTTTACAGGATACAAGATTCTAGGCTGGGCATTACTCTGTTTGAGAAGAGTCAGAAAAGGGCCCCAGTCTCTTCTGGTTTGTAAGATCTCAGTTGAGAAGTCTGCAGTTAGTCTGATGGGTTTTCCTTTGAAGGTTACCTGCTTCTTTCAGCTTACAGCTCATAGGAGGGCCTCTTTCTTGTTTATTTGGGCTAGTCTAATGACGATGTGTTGTGGTGTCTTCCTGTCTTCCAACACTCCTTCACCATCAGGGATACCTATAATTCTCATGTTAGTCCTCTTCACATAATCCCACATTTCTTGTAGGCTCTACTCTTCTCTGTTATTTCTCTGTTGTATCTCTGTGACTGACTTGTTTAATTGAAAGATGTTATCTTCAATCCCTGACATTCTTCTGTGTCATCTACCTTATTCTTGAGGCTTTCCACTGTTTTGTAATTCCTTGAATAAATTCTTCATTTCCACAAGTTCTGTTTGATTTTTCTTTAATAATTCAATCTCTTTAGTAAATTTTCCTTCCAAGTCATGGATTTTTTTGTGTGTGGTTTTAAGTATAAACATTATGAGGTCTTTAAAAGCCTAAAGTTGTTACAGATTTTCAAACTGTAAGGAGGGCCTTGCTGAAATAACAGGAAAATCTCTAATCCCTTGATATTCTAATGACAGCTAAAGATCAATCCTATGAGTTCTCTCTGCTTCAGGAAACCTGCTGAGCCTCTGTTTTGACAAATATCAGAGAAAGGCCAAAAGAAAGGAAATGTAAATCTTTTTCTTTACATTCTCCAGCTTACAGCCTGTAGGATTTGTTTCTGTAGCCTAAAGGCATTCCTGAAAAGCTCCCAGTAGATAGAGCAGGGGGCAGGGGAAACTCCAGGCCTTCATTTCCTGGCCAAAACCATATCTCAGGGGCAAAAATAACATCCTTGTGATAGGCCTGACTACATTTCAGGGATAACCAAGTGTCCAGGAAGAGAAGAAAAAAGAAAGACAGACAACTTGATGTCCTTTCACTACCTGCTAATTACGCCACAACAATTACTGTTTGTCTCTTTGTCCCCGTAAGAGCAGCAAGCCACTTGGCCTTGCTGCTGGCATCTCCTTTCTCTTTCTTTGGGATGCCAGGCCAATTCCGTGCTCTCTCCCCATTATCTCTCTCTCTCTCTTTCTCATTCTCTCTGTCCATCTAAAGGGTAAAATAAACTTTTTTACATATATATCTTAATCTCTGTGTGAGAAATATTTCTCAACCTGCACTGTGAGCTCCTACTATAAATGGAAAGGTCCCTGAAGCATTGTATACACTTAAATTTCTGATAAACTAAATATCAGTCTCTCATCCAAGTACTAAACAGACCAATTCTGCTCAGCTTCTGAGATCAGACAAGATTGGGCCCATTCAATGTGGTATCACTGTAGACTTAAATATCAGTCTCTATAACCTCATGAACAAAAAGCACTTGTTTTCTTTAAAGAGGAAAATATTCTTACAACCAAAAAAGGCAAAAACCACTCTGGGTTATCCCCAGCCCTGGGTAGCCCATTTCTTGCTCTAACATCAGAAGGAGCCATGGCTACAGAATTTCAAAAACCTAGGCTGAGTGTAGGTTTTAGTAATTCCATAACCAGTCCTTATCACCCAGGAAGCTGCCGGTGACCTGCGGAGTTTGACCATAGTGAGACGGTTTCATCCTTATTAGTTGCATATTTTGTGTAGTCTGCACAGTCGGTATTGTTTGCCAGTAGTGTTAGCATAGTAGAGTCAGTATTGTTTGCTAGTAGTCCCAGCATAGTACAGTGAGATTGTCTGTCAGCAGTGTTAGCATAGTATAGTTAGCATACTTAGTGTTATTGATATTGTTAGCCTGGTTCATATAGCTAGTACTGTTAGTATTCCTAGCCTAGGTAGTATAGCTGGTGTTGTTCAGCAGTTACTTAGCATAGCTAGTTTAGAGTTAGCACAGAAAGAGGTGAGAAGCAGGGCTTGGCCTCCAATTTGTTCGCTGAGGTGCTTAACAACTATAAGCTCCTGAAGAAAACTGGCTGGTGCAGCATCACCAAGGTGATGCTGGCCCAGCACCTCCCTACTGGGTCCGAGGTAGCCATCAAAACAATGTCTAGTCAGAGCCTCCATGGCCTAGAAAGTGTCGACATGGAGGTGAAAGCAATGAGGGACCTGAATCCTCCAAATGTCCTGAAGCAGTTGGATGTCACTGAGACTAAAGACACCATATATTTAATAACAGAATATGCCAGTGCTTGAGACCTTCTCCAGCGCATGCTGAGACATGGCCACCTGGAGCAGGAGGCCTCAGCCAAATTCCAACAGACCCGGCTGCCATGCAGTATTGCCATGACACCAGATATCCACAGGGACCTGAAGCCCCAAAACATCCTACTTGATGACAATGACATCAAACTAGCTGACTTTGGCTTTGCCACAACATTTAGTGAAGGGAAGAAGCTGGACACCTTCTGTGGAACTGCTTATTTTTGTGCCCCAGAAGTTCCTGAATGAGGATTATATCAGACCATAGGTGGACGTGTGGAGCCTGCGGGTGGTCCTCTACACCGTGACAGCCAGGACTCTTCCACTTGATGGAGAGAACTGGGGGACCCTTAAGTGCAACATCACACATGCAAGGCTGAGACACCTATTTTCTTTTTGGAGGAATTGAAAACATTTCTGAAGAAGTTCCTGACCCTTGACCCCAGGGAGAGGCCAATGCTCCTTCAACTTATGGAGGATGTGTGGATCAATAGGCAGGAGATGTGACAGGAGACCAAGAAAGCCACAGTGACTATCAGTCCTCTACACAGCCTGCAGATGAGTCCCAATCCCAACACAGCCCCCCAGCATGGCCCCATGGCCTCCCCGTCCACCCACAGCACCAGCAGCCGTGGGGAAGAGCAAGGAGGAGACACCTCACCCCAGGAAACACCCAGGGAAGCCAACTCTCTTCAGGCCGGGCAGCCAGAGGGGAAGACCTAGACCTCTCCCTCTGAAGACGGCCAGGGTCAGCAGAAACTCACCAGGAGACTTGCCAACTTCATGTTGAAAATATGCTGCTTCCTGCCAGCCCAAAATATCTGTTGCAAATGGGCAAACAAGGCGGTGGTGGCGAACGCTGTGGACAGCTGAAGCACAGAGAGCAGGCAACACACTCACAGCTGCGCGTGATAGCTGGGGGTGGGAGCCAGCAAGAAGCAGCCCGCAGCCTGCAGAGGCATCCAAGCCACAGCAGAGTGAGCTGCAGCCTAGCCTGGAGCCTGAAGACAAGAGGGTACCTCTGCCCCCACCGGGTCCCCTTTGTTCCCCAGTGTGGATTTTCTTTGTGCTTAACAGCCCAGTGAGCGGTCACCCAGTGCTGCTGTCCTTAAAATCCATCCCTGTCTCTCACCCCCTCAGCAATACCTTGGGGGTTTTTTTGACATCAGAGATTATGATGCAAATATGGGAGATTCAAATACATTTGAATTATTTTGTAAAGTAACTTTATTTCTAGGGACCCATAGTTCTAAATCTCTGGAAGCTTGAAGAAGAGAAATAAAAATATGAAGGAGGGCAATCATGGAAGAAATTATACTTTTAACAAATATGATATGATTTGTGTGACTATTAGTATAATACTGCTGGTAATATTCTGAAACTTCCGCTCTTCTTCCAGCAGAAGCTCACTGGGAGACTTGGCAACTGCACGTTGAAAATACACTGCTTCCTGCTGGCCCAAAACACCCACCACAAACAGGCAAACATGGTGGTGATGGCAAATGCCGTGGACGGCATAAGCAGAGACGCAAGTATTGGGGTGGTCCTGCCACACTTGCTGCATCTTATTTTATTTATTATAGTTTTATTAATATCATTTTTAATTGACAAGTCATAGTTGCAGACACATATGGGGTACAATGTGAAGTTTAGGTATATGTGCACTATTGGAATGTGACATAAAGCTAATTAACATGTCCATCACCTCAGAAAGGCAAATGCAGCATGATGTCACTTACGTGTTGAATCTGCAAAGCTGACCTCACAGAAGTAGAGCAGTTTGGTGGTGATGAGAGCCTGGGGGTGGCAGAGGGAGGGCATGGGTAGTTGGTCACAGGGCACAGAGTTTCAGACACACGGGAGGAAGAAGCCCTGACATCTGTTTCACAGCAGGGTGCAGGAGTCAAGGAGAATGTCCTGCACATTTCAAAATACCGGAGGGTCCCCTTCACATGTCTCCTTGCCTTTAGAGTGGAGAGCAAGAAGACCCCAAGTTTGGCTGGACATGGATTCACCACTGCAGGCTATTAGATGGGGCACCCTATCCCCTCCAGAACCCGCTCAGCCCTGGTACTGCCCTGGGAGCACAGGCTCTGCCAGTCAGTCACTGGCTGTGTGTCCTCAGGTCAGTCCCCTCACCTCTCTGTGTCTCCTTCCCCTCATTTGCAAAATGGTGGTGGCGGGACAGAGTATTTTCTCAATAAACATAAGTTGTCACTACTCTTCCTCCCACGTAGGCAAACAGCTCAGCAGTTATTGCTTCTTTCCAGGTCTTTCCTGGGGGCCTCTTAAATATACTCACATATAAACTTTCTGCCTACAAAAGTAATGCATGTTTATCGTGCAAAGCTTGAGGAGAGACAGTACTGAGAGTGAATCCTTACCAAGTACTGTCTCCATATATCCATTCTCATAACAATCCTAGCATGAGGCACAGCAGCTGTTCCCACTTTAGAGATGTGGCAGCCAAGGCACAGAGAGCTTTAGTCATTTGCCTAAGAGAACATAGCCGGTAGACAGCACAGCTGGGACTTGCGCCAGATGGTCTGGTTTCAGAGTCCATGTGCCTCACCATTGTGTTATCTGCTCCCCAGGACAGAAGATGAACACCCCCAGTCCCCGTCACACAACTGCCACTCACATTTCCCACTTCTTTGTCATCATTTTTCAGTTGTGTGCATGAAAACATATGATTTTGGCTTAACCAAAAACATGGTTTTTTCCCCCTAATTTGAATTAGATTTTAGATCTATTATTTTGATAGAAACCAAGAGAGTCAAAGAGAATGGTCCAGTCTTCTCACCAGGCAAGGGTTTCTGTGGGGGATGCCTCACGTGGATTTCTTACCCAGTACAAAGATCAGATGCTCGGAATCCAGATACCCCACAAATTAGCAAGAACTCCTTAAGAAAAAAACAGATCCTTTCACTGTGCTATATTTTCCTCCAGCTTGGCTGAAACATCAGCGGTGTGAGGAAGAGTGGTGGGGAAGAAAGCCAGAAAGACCACTGGGTGTACAATGGGCAACTTCCAAGAAAGAAAGCACAAACATGTAATACATGGACATACACGAAATATACCTAAATATATATACTCACTCGCACACAAAGTTATAATAGATTTTATCCTAGAACTCTAGCCACGAGATGGTAACACAACTCACCAGTCTCTAAAAGACAGGTAGATCCAAATTTCTTTTGATGAAACTGGAATTTGTTCACATGGCAAACATTAGTTGCCCTGATTAGTAACTTAATTAGGCCTGTCGATCAAAGTTTTGGGTAAAGCAGTATCCATGGCAGTTTGATTTTTAAAAAACCTCTTTACCCTTTTTTTTCTTCAGTTCAACAATGAGTTCTCAATGTTTGCATTTTAGCTAGAACTTGCTGCACGATCTCCAGGTAGCCTTTTAATTGCAAATACCATAAACAATGAGTTATCTCAACATCAACATAAAAAGTTGTAAGAGCAAAGGTAACTCCATGATAGGCTAGGCTTCCTGGAATAGGCCTAAGTTTCAGTTTCCCGATGCAGGCCCTCCCTTTCCCCGAAATGACTCTGATGACCACTGGAAGATCCCGACACTTGGAGCCAACCAATCAGGAGTTAACAAGACCATGGAACCAACCAATCAGGAGCCGACACAGTCAGCCAGTCTTGAAGGAACAAATGAACTGAGGGAGGGAGGGGGGATGGTGTGCCCAGCGTATGTAACCCACTGGAAAGTATAAAAGCTTAGTTTTACCCCAGGGCAGGGTCCTGGTTCGTGGAGAGGCCACTGCGTTGGTGCTCTGGGACTTGGACCCTAGCTCAAGCTAGCCAGTAAACTCCTTTGCCTTTTGCAGCCTCGATGACTCTGCCTCTCTGTTCCTGGGGCCCAGGGAAACTGGTTCTAACAAAGTTAGCAGGTTTTAGAGTAGCCAGAAAAGAAAAGAGAAAGCCTGAGAGATACTCTAATTCTATACTGGTAGGTCAACCATTTGAGCTCTGAGTTTTCCTTGATGTAATTGGCCCTTTCCTAAAAACTTGTGCACAAAAATTGGCTATAACCAGCTGTAGCCCTAGAAAACCTGCCATGCCTTTGAACCTTTCCATTTACACAAATACTTGGAAGTACAGTGCCATAAACTAACTGCGGTGCCTTAAGAGATCATTCTCTTTGTCTTTTCTCATTTTTAAAGGATCTGTTTCCCATTTTTCTTTAAAAGAAGCAACTGAACTGTAGTCTAGGGTTTGGTGTCATGGATCAGAGTGTGCTGATTGTGGGTGGGGCTCCTCAATGTTTCACCACTGAGTCGGTCGCACCCTCTTATGTGTCTCAGTGTCTCTCTTGGGGGTCTAGTACCTCTGAGAGAGCTCAGAATGCCCAGTGATCAGCTCTTATATGTGTTTCCTTGAAGAGCCTTTTTTTATTTGTTCGAGGGTTCCCTATAGGACCACTCATGCCTCATGGAATTGCCCCAGGCTACTCCCACTCAGGACCGTGGTCACCTAGGAGTACCTTTGGTTGGGAGAAGTAAAATGCCCTTTTTTCTTGAGAGCTGAGGAACTCAGTGGCTTATTTACAAACAAGACAATCTGTTTTCTCTTTCACAAATGCATAGAAAAGCCAATTGAGAATACTTTTAGGATAAAAAGACAATGGAGTAGACTCTTTAGAATGCACCTCCAAATCTAAGTTAGGATCTCAAACAATAATTCCTAGGAAAAGAACCAGCTCTGAGTAAATGAAGACCATGAACCAAAAAATGGGAGGGCTGGAGCTCAGGAGGACTTACCAGTTCTCCCAGAGGAGAAGCTCAGAGTCAGGGGTGCTGAAAGGGCTGTGCCAGTACCTGGAGCCCAGTTTGGGCTACTCCTTCAGGGGTCCTGAGTCTTCTCCGAGCCCTCTGTTGGGTGCCAATCATGTCCACAGAAAAGAAGCCAAACTCTGCAAAATAATTTAAAGAGGTTTATTCTGAGCCAAATTTGTGGACCATGACCTGAAGCCATGCCCAAGAAGCCTTGAGGAAGTGGAGTTGCTGTGGTTGGGTTACAGTTTGCTTTTATACATTTCAGAGAGACAGGGATTACAGGTAAAATTATAAATCAATACGTGGAAGGAATACATTGGTTTTGGCCCAAAAAGTTGGGCCATCTTGAAGCATGGGAGGCTTACAGGTGATACGTGGCTTTAAAGACTCTTTGAGTTGTTATTTGTTAAAGACATGAAGCTTTTGTCTAAAGGCTTGCGATGTTAAGATAAGTAAGCATGTAAATCAGAGACAAACCACCGGACATATATTTCTTGTGTAAATTGAGGACCTGCAGGTTTGTCCTTAGGCCTGTTAATGGGTTACAAAGGATGTCTCCAAGAAGGGAGGGGGCATGAGGAGGCATGTCTGACCTCCCTCCTCCTGGCAGGAAATTTAGTTTTAGGATATCCCCTTGGCCAAGAGGGAGTCCATTCAATCAGTCATTCTGTGGAGGGACCCTGAAGATTTTATTTTTGTTCACAACTGTAACACTGAGATGTTTTTAATCTAAAGATCATCCCATTTCCTTCTTCTAAGAATTCTAACCCCAATACATGTCAAGCAGAGGAAAAGTACAAGATGAACAAATTAAACAAAAGGCAATACCCAAGTATAAATAGAAATTGATACAGAACTCTGGAGGTGACAGGAATGGCAAACTAACAGGAAAACATCATCCAGCATAGTAGGGAAGAAACTTAAAAAAAAAAATGAAGCATGAAGAATAAACTGGGGAAGAGGGAAAAGGAAAACCAAAGAACCCATCATGGACAACAGTGGGCACAGAGGGTGCATTTACCCTTCTTGAGAAATGGTTTTATTTATTTTTAACTCTTTTCTCCTTGTCATTGAGTGACACAGACCAGAAGCATGTAGGTCATTTAGCAACAAAGGGAGCAAGGTACGAGTGGTAAAATTGGTGAAGTTTTGCAGTAATCACTGAATTTTTGGCCTCAAAAGATACAGGACCTGTGTGCCAATGGCAACAAGTGCACTTTCGTGGATACAACTCTCTCCAATGTCAGTACACAGAGAGTGATTTCTAAGGGAAGCACAAAAACTGCAAATTAAACCTTTGCTTTTTAACCATGCCAATGTGAAAAAGAAAACAAGCCAGTTACACAGTGAGATGTGTCCAAAACAAATTCATGGGGAGGGGGGACAAGAAAGAAAACATAAAGTTGTCTCATACACATTTCATCTTAATTTTATCACCCTGTGTAATCAATTTCCAAGGCTTCATATTACCCTTTAACTTTAGTTACTCAGTCTACTAAACAAGTCATCTCACCTTTGCCTCTTTTGAAGGAAGAGTGCAGACTCTCTTGATGTTGATAAGAGAAAGAAAAAGGAGTCACCTCAGGAGAGGAGAGTGTTTGAGTAAACACCTGAAGCCTAATGGTAAGAAGTGGTGAGACTTTGTCACTTGCCTTAACCCTTTCAAAGATTCATCAAACCAGAAGATAGAAATTCATGTACGTTATGAATATAACTTTTCTCACTAAAAAACCAGAAATTTTTCTTTACAAAAAAAGAATACATATAAATGACATCTTATCACTCACGCATTTAGGTGTGCTTCTTGGCCATTGTTCTCCAGCGGCTTCTGCTTTCTGCAACATGAAAAAGGAAGTCACTAGACTCCAGAAATAAACAATTCATAAGTTTTAAGTTGCCACCATTCTAAGTGTTGTAACAAAATTTCTCACCAGCCTGCTCCCTCCCACACGGGATGTGGATCATCCCTTTGTGCAGCATCTCTGTGCCGTCTACCATGTCACCCGCCCATTAGTCACTCAGCCGGCTTGGTTATCCAATCAGCTGTTGTGGTATTGCAGTGCCAGTGTTCAAGGAACCCTTACTTTACTTAATAATGTTGTTATAATTGTTCTATTTTATTATTGGTTATTGTTAATCTTACTGTGCCTAATTCATAAACTAAACTTCATCATAGGTGTGCAGGTACAGGACAAAATATAGTATATATATATATACATAGTGTATGCAGGATTTGGAACTATCCGCAGTCTCAGGCATCTACCGGGGATCTTGGAACACTTCCCCCGAGGATAACGGGGAACCTCTGTAAAGACGTTTCACAAAAGAGAAAAGTCTAACAGCTGGGAGACCTGTGACAAGATGCTCCAAGTCCTTAGTCATTAGGAAAGCGCAAATGAATGAAGGCCACAATGAGACAGCACCCCACACCCACCAGAGTGGCTAAAGTTAACAAGACCGACGACACCAAATGCTGCGGAGGCTGTGGACCAACAGGAGCTCTCATTCCTTGTTGGAGGGAACGCAAAGCACTATTTGGAAAACTGTTTCTATGGAAGCTGAACACTTGCATCTACATGGCAAGTCTACTCCTAGGCACATACCCACATGGACACGCACGCACAGAAGACAGGGGATGCTGAAGGGCAGTGAAATGAACCAACCACAACCACACAGACAAACATGGGTCTTGCAGGAGGGTGCGTGGAAGAAGCCAGACCCAGAGTACTAGACGCTATCTGACTCTGTGTAGACACTGTACAAACCGCAGTGAAGACCGTGGTTAGGGTGGGGCATCAACGACTGGGAGAGGGCACCGGGGAGCATTCTGGGGCTTTAAATCTTCATCTCAGTGGTAGATACTTAGATACATTCACATATGCAAGCACATATGACTGTAAAACTCAACAAGTGCACAGCCAAAATATGTGCCTTTTATTATACATACGCTATGCCTCAATTAAAAGTTTGAAAATCACAGGCAAAACTAAAAAAAACACCTTTTGTATGCATTATTTAATAAAAGCAAACCAACAAAAACAGAACCAGGGGCAGGTTACACACAAGACCTGGAGACAGTCACCTGTGGGTGAGGAGGCGGAGGCGTGTGGGGCGATGCAGCTTGCTGACACTAGTCTAGCTCCTGGCGTCGGTGGTGAGTGCACGTCTGGGTGTTTGTGTACTGTTATAATAAATAAATAGGGCCAGGCATGGACCAACAGTTATGATGACTACATTCTGTGCACCTGAGGTTCTGGGTGGGAGAGTGGGTGGGGGAATGTGGGTCCCCAAAGCAGCCTCCCCAGCTCCTGGCACGGCTTGTGTCCTGGCTAACCACAGCTTGACTCATTCCTAGCCTATTAGCCCAGCACCATTTGAGCTTTCTAGAGGGGGGCATACATCCCAATCAGTTTCCCAAATAATTCAGCTTTAAAATTCAGGTTTTATAAGTAGGTAGTGGTTAAGAACTGGGTGATAAGGACTGGGTGGTGGGTGGCCAGATGGATGTTGCAAAACCACGAGTGGCTGGACACTTCGTAGTAACTAGGTGTGCAGCAGCCACTCAAGGCTAAATTGAATAGGGCAGGCCAGAGAGTGACACGGGGGACACATCCTCCCTATGTGACTGCCTGGAACACACCCTTTGGCACCTCCATTGCTGCAGGGAAAAGCAGCAACTCCGAAGGGCACGCAGGGCCACCAGTGTCTTCTCCATCCCCAGATTCCAGAACTGCTCTCAGACCCTAACCTCACTGTTCACCCCTCCACACCTCTGCACACGCTGTTCCCTCCACCCATCCCTTGGCCACCTGGTGAACTCCTATTTACCCGTAACAACCCACACTCAGGAACCCACCCAGACATACCTGCTTTCATCTCCCTGGAGCCCAAGCCCCTCAAACACACATCTGTCTTAGTCCCCAGCTCATGCTTTCTTGCATGGATTCATTTACGTGTCCGTTTCCCAGAGCAGCTCATGCCTGACCCACAGCCAGGGCTGGCTCAGTGGCTTTGTGAGAGGAAACAAATGAACAGTTTCAGAAGTGAAGTGAGTGGCTGAGCTCCCTCCACAGTCAACCAGTCTGCTGACTCAAGACAAGCCCCACCCCTCCTCTCCTGTCTCCTGCTCCACCTGCCCCTCTCCCCTGGCTGCCTGCACAAACCCCATCTGGTTTCCAATTTGCTTCATGTCCACCTCTTGGGAGGCTGAGCCCTCACTGCCATGCCCGAGGAGTGCCTGGGGGATGCCCCAGGACAGGGAGGCCACATCTCAAGTCAGGCAGGGCAGTGGGGTCAGACCCACCCAGAGGCTCAAAGTCAGCGGGATGGGCAAAAGTCACATCCAGACCGACGACCTAAGGAAGCAGCATGTGAACTGGTCATAAGTAGCAGCCGCCAAGGCTGGAGTGATGACTCAGGGTACCTGCTACCCTCTAGCTGCCTGGTGTCCTCAGTGCTGTTTGTCATCAGAGGGATGGCCATCGTCTCTTTGGCTGAGCCAGATGAGGCAGCCAGCTCACTTTCAGGGGTCAGAACACGTGTCCCCAGATACCGGGCTCACACCCAGAAGGTGAGACGCACACGACCCATGAAGCCATGAAACTAAAATTTCCCATTCCCAATTCTTATGCACTCTGGGCAAGCACACGTTAAGAGAAACAGAAGGCAGATGGCATTCACTATTCCAGTGGCACCCTTGCAGGCTCCTTGGCCCCAGCCCTCTCTCCCTCCCCCTCTCTCCAATAAATGTAAATTAGCATGCTTGCACTGCAATTCCCTGGAATGTATTCCTTTCCCTGGGCCCAGTTAAATGCACAGCCAGAATTTGCTGAACAGCTGCAGAATCAATCCCCAAGGCCCCCGTGTGTGTGCCACCTTCCTCTTGCAGGCTGCCCTCAGGCTCCTTCCAGACCAGCTTAGCTAGGCAATTCTCTGGCAGCCCTAGCCCTGCCCTAATGTTGTCCCCTTCCCCTCCAAGATCCTGGGGCTGGGCTCTGCCTGCAGTACACTCCTGTCTCTGTGTCCTCTCAGGACCACAGGGAAGGGTCTCCAGAAGGCCTGGACTTAGCATTTCTATTATAACACCAGCAGCCTAGTGGCCAGGCACTCTCCAGTCCAAGGCCACAGCTCCCTCCCTCCTCCTAAGGGAAAGAGCAATCCATCTGCATCCCAGGGAGGATGGGCCAGCTCTGGAGGTTGCTGCCTTTGCTCCATCAGCAATTGTCTTTCCCACTTTCACAGAGCACGGGCAGCAGCTGGTACCCTACATGGAACCCAGTCCCACAGACACTCCCTGGGGCTCCGGCCCTGCCCTCCTGCCTTCTGCCCCATCAGAGTGGAGCAGGGACATTACCCACATGTCATTTACTATCCTGCAGTAGAAGGCTCAGGAGTCTCAGCCCAGCAACATCACAGGCTTGCTGTGTGACCTTGAGCAGGTCACTTCACTCCTCTGAGACTCAGACTCCCAGTCCTCAGCCTAGGGGGTCAGGGGAGCAGCACAGCCTGGGGAATGAACATCAGCCTTGGAGACCGACTCACTGGCTCCACCAAACGCCACTCGTGTGGCTTAGGCTGTGTGGCCTTACCTCCCCAGCCCTCAGTTTACCCATAAGTAAAATAGGGGACGTAATAACACCCGCAGGCTGGGAGGATCCACTGAGCTAGCTCACATAGTACGTGCCCGGCACATGGGAGGTCTTGTCCGGGTGCCCTGAAGGACCTCCATCCAGTTCTGCCTCTAGCCTAGTCTTGCACACATGCTCACTGGAGGAGGATGTTTCATGAAGCTGGCAGGGGTCTGCACCTCCTGGGGCTGCCCAGGGAAGGAGAACCCAATCTCCAAGCCCCCACCCTACCCTCACCCTCAGAGGGACCAGCTGCCAGGCCACCGCTCCTTTCCCGGGGTACTTGTGTGCAGCGCTCGGGAGGAGGAGACTAATGAGCGTCTGGGTGGCTTAACCCCAGGAGGCCCAGCAACTACTCCAGATTTTTCCAATTTACACAAAGCCAGGCCCCTGGAAACTGCAGACAGACACATGTCACAGCCTCCAGAGCCCATTAATAGCCCAGGCAACTCTGCTCTGATGCTTCCTAACAAGGAGAGAGTCTCCATGGCAGATCTCTGAGGAGGTGAGTGGGCATTCAGGCATCCTCGGGAATCATACTGTGTGTTCTCCCTGTTTCCCACCCCATGGGGACATTGGAGGAGGATGTTTCATGAAGCTGGCAGGGGTCTGCACCTCCTGGGGCACATCACACACGCAGCATGGGGAATTATGCAGCCATTAAAAAGGCTGTTGGAGAACAAGGTCTCCCTGACCGTATCCCATGTTGCCTCTGTGAGAAACTCCTGCTCGAGTACCTTTAGGACACGCTGCACAGCAGGGAACAGAAGGTCTCTGCTAGTATTTTTCACATCTTTGTGCAATGATTATGTCTTTTTTTTAAACCTCAGCACATTTGATTCCAATGACATATGAAATGAAAATGAAAACAAATGAAGCCAATAAAGGAGACACACTCTGACTAGGTGTGGAGGTGAAGTGCGACCGCAGCATTTGGAAACCACCACTAGGACATCCCTGTAGTGTCTTTCATAGGACTCTGTGGTTGGAGGAGGGTCAGGGTGAAGGGGTAAGTGGATGGGCAATTGGAGATGGGGCCACAGAGTCATGACTTCTTGTCAGCAGCAGAGCAGAACCCAGCGACCAGGTCTGAGAACTGTCTCCAACTGGCCAGCACAGGAATGCAACCGGGGGCATAACACCTTGTTCATCTCTTTGTCCTTTTCTTTTCACAAACCTGATGGTGGTGGCCTTCAGCTGTGCTTTGGAGGTAGAAAAGTTGACACTGGCAGCTGCGTTTGAAGGAGTGGTGTCCTATGCACATGACCATCAATGCTGGGACCTTCTGTCCAGCTCCAAATCTTTCTACACATGGGTCATAGACCTGACAAGGTGGAACCACTTCCCCAGTGTCCCTGGTACCACTCTGACCCCTGACCCCAGTTTCTCAGGTCCCAGCACTCAAATATAGTAGCCTTCCACCCTCCCTCCCCCACCTCCTAGCTCTCTGCTCTCCTGGCTCCTCAGCCCACATGTCTTCCCAGTTGTGTGCACACTGGCCCCTGGCCACTTCCCCCAGCCCTGGCAACTGCTTGCTTCCTGTGTCCCAACCCAGCGAAATGGCAAAGACATGCAATGCCTCCTTTCTTCACCAAATCACAAGCCTTGTGCAGAATTACCTCTGCAGCATGGATGAGGGTAGGTAGATCCTGGCCAGGGCCTTCTATGCCCAGGTGAGAGCTGGGGAGAGCCCAATAGCTGCAGCCATCCCCTTCCTGTAGCTGAGGGACTGCTTGTTTAACAGGATGTTAGCTAACTTGTCCCAGGAAGGAGGAGAAAAGAGAATCAGCCCATCTCAAATGGGTTCCCTTCCCTGGCATGACAGCGGACTGGTTCAAGGAGGCCAGGAAAGCTGGGAAGGGGTTAGCAGTTCTAGTCCTCCCAGAATAATGCACAGATCCCAGAATTAGGCTCCAAATTCACGGCTTACCAGCACTACCCCCAAGCCCTTCCCCATAGCCTCCTCCCCATGTGACCAGATCTGCCACTGCTCTCAGCTGGATGCAGTCCTTGCCTGAGCAGGGGCTGAGGGAGGGCTGGAGGGGAGCACAGGGTCCCCACCGCCCTTTCCTCCATCTGTAACCATGGTGTGCTGCTCCTCAGCTCCTCTGGCAGCCATCAGTGGCACAGACCCTGAGGCATGAATCTCTGGGCGCCCTAACTCAGTGGATCAAGGATCCCAACCTCATCATGGAGGAAATTGTCCTGCAGGGAAGCAGTAACCTGGCCCTGCAGCCAGAATATGTAAGAGTGGGGGAGGGCCCAGTGGGATCCCCTGGGAGTCCCTGAAGCATTTGCTTTTCCTCCTTGGATGCCTCAGTTGCCTCAGGTTTAGGCATCCCCCACCCTACATCCGAGGACATCACAACATCCAGTGTGTGGGCCTCCCTAGGCGTAGTGTCCTCAAGCTGCCTGACCCCTGAGCCTTCATTTCTTTGGCACGGCCAGCCCCTAGGTTTCCCACATCTGTTCCTCTTAGGCACCATCTATGTGCTCTAAGTCCCAGAGTGCTGCATGGTCCCCAGATGCTGCGTGATCTCTGCCTTCTTCCACCTAGTCAGAGGCTCTCACGAGGCTGATTCCATTCTTATGGGGCTTCCTGTATGCTGAAGTGTGGGTGGCGGTGCAGGCAGTGGACAGCCTGCAGAACATCACCCACCCTGACCCTCTCTGTCACTGCCCAGCAGGCACAGCTCACTCTGAGCCAGGTTTGTAAGAAATATCTAAAGGCTAAATACCCCCACCTCAGCCCTAGGGAAATGAGGGGGCCACCCATATTCAATCTGCTTCCTCTTCTGGTCACTTGACATTAAAAGTGGAAAGGAAACTGACTCTATATGTTCAGCAGGAGATGATTTCTGCCATACTTTCTCCACACTAACTCCAGACCAGCAAACTCCCTCCTCCCTATGCCCCTTGCCACACGCCCAGGCTTCCTGTAAAATGAGGCCAGCCCCAGAATCACGAGAGAGCTCAAGCTGGTGGCCCTGCCTGGCAGTTTCCTTGTTCATACAATGGGATCGGTCCCCACTCTTTGTCCACCATGCATTCTTAGATCCAAAAGCACCAAAAGGAGGTTAAAGTGCTCCTGTGAGGAGCTAGTGTGAACTCTCTCCTCTTTGCCCCTCCCCAGTACCTGCTTGAGCCCTGAGGTCAAGCCCTTTGATCCACAACTCTGCCCCTAAGCTCCCAGAACGAGATGTCCTAGGCCCCTCCTCCCTGTACTGACCGCCACAGGCTGGGTGTCCGTCTCCACTGTGTCCTCTCTGGAGCGGGTGTTTTCCAGGATGTCTGTGAGCAGCTGCAGGACATTCAGTATGGTGTCTCGCTGGGTACCAAATACCTTCCATGGGGCCAGAGTGGAGCTGCAAAACCCGGGGACAGCAATGTCATGGGCCCTGGTTATCACACTCCTAGGACAAGTCTGATCTCAGGTCCATGGAGAGCAAGTTCTCAGGGACCAGAGGGAGTGAGACCGAAGAGAAATTGGCCAGAGCACATGGAGAGAAGGCTTGCTTGGGATCAAAGAGAAGCCGGGAAAGAGACAGCATCCTTGCAGAGTGACTTTTAATCTGGGCTTGGGGTCAGGCACCAGGGGCTTCCTGGGCTACAGAATGTGCCCCTGGGCCAGGGCGGAGGTACCTGTCCCAGGGCAGGGGCTTGCTGAGCAGCATGGGGACCACAGTGCAGGTGTTGCTGCCTGCCAGAGAGCACATGACCCTAAGGGTCTCCTCCTTTGTGTTGCCTCCAGATTCATGTTGAGCCATTCAAGGACGCCCTCCACAGTTTCCTCAGCCTGCAGGGCAGAGCCAGGAGAACTCCCCATAACTCCTTCCATGCTTCCTCCCCACCCTCCTCCTCTACCAACTCCCAAACTCAAGGGGCCTAACTGCAGTCCTGCCAGTGACACCATTCTCAAGGCAGAGTTCTGGGGCACCAGATGCCAGACCAGCAGGGGCCACAGAAAAAACTCTAGAAGCTGGCACCAAGGCCACTGTACCAAATGCCTGCCCACAGCCCCAAAGCTTGTAGATGAGTTCCCAGGTTACTCAGGAGGCACAAGTCCACCAGGAGGGAAGGCAAGGGCCCTGCAGACACTTCAGGGGTTCCCCTTCCAGCGGGGATCAACTTCCAATCAATTTCAACCCTCAACACTGCAGGGACAAGTGGCATTGGAGGAGGGGTGTCCCCAGGCTCTGTCCTGGCCCTCAAGTCCTCAACACAAAGCCCTGGGAAGGCCACTCCAGTGCAGTGCTTCCAGATACCCTCAGCGCGTCCTTCCAGTTCTGGTCCCCCAGCCAGGCAGGTCACATAAGTGAGTGAGAGCAACGGGTGTCCAGGGACTCAGCAAGAGTAGGATGGTCTGAGAGGGCTCATGCCCTATCTATAAAAGGGACAGTGGCCACTCAGACAGGTACCCTGGGTGACAACATTTAAAATTTTTTTCAGTGAAGTGGGAGATGTAGATTTTTATGCCAAATCTTTCATGTTAAACTAAAAATAAAAGAAAACGCATTCAAAGGTCAGAGTCACCCCATGAGCTTGTTGATTTGCAATCCACAGCCTAAGCCCTGACCCACCTGGGGAACAAGGTGAATGCCTCCAACATTGTGTCCCCATGCTCTGGCTTTTAGCCACTCCAGCTGCCTACAGCCCTGCACATGGTGTTAAGTGAGGAACCAGACCCAACACAGGAGGCGGTTTTGAGCTCAGGATTACAAATGTCACTGCTCAGTGGGACCACAGAGAAAATCGAGTCCAAGCCTACATTTTATAGGTGAGTGAATTAAGACCAACAGAGGAGAGGGGACTTGCCAGAGGCTCTTCATCTGGTTGGTACTAGAGCCAGGAGAGAGGCCAGGGCTCCTCATTTACAGGGCAGGGCTCTTGCCATTAGTGCCACTCATATCTGTGCCCTGCTCTTTCATGACAGTGCCCATCAGCTGGGCAGCAGCCAGAGAAACTCAGCCTGGCTGTCGGTCAGGCCCTCCATGGCCTCCAGCACCAGGCCGCAGAGCTGGCTCTGGGTGAAGTACTCTGCAAACACCTGCAACATGGGCCATCAGTCTGGGCTCACCTGGGCACCCTGCCTCAGACGGCCCGGACCACCCTTCCTGGGACGGGGATGAGGGAGAACCCCTCTCGGGAACAAGATACCCTTTGTCCTAGGCCTGTGCTGTCTGCTGAGCTCCCAGAGGACACTGTCCCCACAGCCAGAGTCTTTGGGGTGGGAGGCAGACACACTGACCTCAGGTGCAATGTGGGGCTCAGATGTCAGAGGTTGCAGAGGCAGAGCAGTGGGAGTGCGGGGCCTGGGCTAGGGTCCTTAATGCCACCTCTCTGAGGTATGAGTTGGGATACACATTGCTCAGGAAGCATCAGGACCATGAAACCAATGCTTCCAGGCGACAGGCCATGATGAAGGATCAGGACCCAGGGTGCTCAAGGGAGAGCATTTGGGAGCCCAGGCCTGGGTCTTCCATCTCACAGGACAGTCCCCCACAGGAAATCTTCACAGCCAGTCACAGAGAGGGAAGGCAGGGGAATACAAGAGTCCCACCCGAGGGGCCTAGAACATTATGTAAATGAGAGACCCCAGCTCTCCCCATTCTGTCTCTGGCCCCGCCCCCTCACCTTGCCAATCTGAACGGTGTTGTTATAGGTGGTGGCGCTGCAGGCTTCACTCTTGCCCTCTTCCTCCATCAGCCCTCGCTTTTTCCTTCTCATCTCTGAAGCAAAGGCCCCAAGCTCACCTCTCAGAGACTCAGAAGGCTTCTTGGCTGGGTGCGGTGGCTCACGCCTGTAATCCTAGCACTCTGGGAGGCCGAGGCGTGTGGATTGCTCGAGGTCAGGAGTTCAAGACCAGCCTGAGCAAGAGCGAGACCCCGTCTCTACTAAAAATAGAAAGAAATTATCTGGCCAACTAAAAATATATAGAAAAAAAAATTAGCCGGGCATGGTGGCGCATGCCTGTAGTCCCAGATACTCGGGAGGCTGAGGCAGTAGGATCACTTAAGCCCCGGAGTTTGAGGTTGCTGTGAGCTAGGCTGACGCCACAGCACTCACTCTAGCCCGGGCTGCAGAGTGAGACTCTGTCTCAAAAAAAAAAAAAAAAAAAGAAGGCTTCTTAAGCCACCCTTTCCCACCTTTCAGGGACCTGGCCTAGCCCAAGGCACCTACTGAGCTAAGCTGGCTTGGAGAGAGGTGGGGGCAGGCAGGGGAGGGGCAGACATCACCATAAGGAATGCCGAAGGCCCCTGTCTAAGGACCCCCACTTTGCCTTCCTCAGAGCATAGACAGAACTGGGTACGAGTATGAAGCTCAGCCAGACGGGGAGGAACTAATTCAAAAGAACTCTTTCCTGAGCAGGTATTTTGTCCCCAGAAGGTAACTGCAGGTGTTTGGAGGCAGGTCCCTCCATGGAGATAAAGTGCTCAGGTAAATTCTAGGCCTTTGCTCTTCTGGAATGGAGCGTGTGCAGAGGTTGGAGGGGAGGGACGAGAGAGGCTTTTGCAGCAGGAGGACACAGTAGAGGTTGTAAGTGGCCTTGGCAGGCAAGGAGCAGATGCCATCCACTGGGTCCTGGCAGCACACGGCCAGCATCCTCACCAGGTGCCCCAGCCGGGTGAACGAACTTTCCATCCGGGGAGGAGAGCTGGAAGTCACAAGTTATCCCAGCCACTCCTTCAGGCTGGGATGTCACAGGGGAAAACGAGGAGGAGGGGATACATGTGCCAGAGACCTGGGCGGTGAAACCAGGTGCGGGAACAGGGAAGGAATCAGATGAGGTGTGGCTGGAAAGCATATACAGCAGCACAGCTGGGGCAGGACCTGACACTATCCCCCCTTCTCTGCCTCTTGACACCCCGCTCATCCTTCAAGCCCAGCTCAAACGCGTCCTCCTCAATGAGGCTTTCCCGGATTCCCTCACTTGTGATCATTTGTGTTTCCATACATTCTCCCCACCACACTTGGTTTGTGTGTTCATGATGGCATTAAGGGAACTGTCCTGGTCATCTATGTATCCACTATCCTGATTAGCACAGTGCCTGGCCAAGGTGACTGTCCAGTAACTGCTTGGTGAGGTGAATGGAGACCGAAGGACGTGGAATGAAATTGAACTGGTGGATGCCCAAAAAGACCAAGCAGAAGACATGGGGGTGGGCGAGGGGGAGGGGAAAGAAAGGACAGAACACGATGGGATGCACAGGAGGAAACAGAGCAGGGGGCCAGGGGTGCAGAGGGTGAGGCTGAGTGCTGAGGCCAGGTGGCAGTTGTGATGAAGTTGGGGACAAAGGTAGGGGTGAGGGTGAAAAGAGGGGGCACCAGGGTGCAGGCTCTGGGCAGGTGGCCACTCACTTGGAAGTTATTCATTGTTACAGTAAAGCCAAGAACACAGGTAGCACACCACACGGCTTGTTCCTGCTCCTGGTCCTTCTGGGAATCCAGCCATGTCTCTAGAAGCTGGAGTGGGAAGAAGATGAAAGGAGAGGCCCGATTAGCTGGATCCCAGAGGGTAGAAAGGGGACCTTGAGGCTGGCTTCTGCACAGAGTCAGGGCCATACTTCTGTGAGCAGTATTTCTTTGGCCTAGAGGCGCATTCTATGTAGGTCTGGCACATTTTCCCAGCCCCCAATTTTCCCCTTCTCTAGGTGCTAGAAATCTCTCCACTGTCACCTCTTTCTTCCAGGTGTAAGCAGTGACTCTCAAATGATATTGACCGTGGCTCACTTCAATGGGTCAACAACCCCCACAGTTCCCCTACCCACCTCTTCCCATTCTTCAGTAGAAAAAGAACTTGGTAACAACAAAGAAGTGTCAACTGTATTCACAAATTCAGTGGTGAGTTATGCACAAGTTTGTTGGAGAAATATAGTTATGGATCGTTCCTATTTGAAACACAACGTGTAATGTGTCACCACTGGTAAATTACAGGCCGTAAATACCACTGATCCAAATATACATCACTTGCTCCATGTCAACCTATAGCCATTGATCTGACAATGATGCAGGTAAACAAAAGGCAACTTATAACTGAAAATGAAGAATAGCAGTAGATGAAAATATCCACAACCAATTCCAACTCCAGAGAATACTGATGCTACACCAGTTAAAAACAACCAAACAAAAAGCACCCTTCCTGAATACAGGAGATACTCCAGGGGAGCTCTGCAATATGTTCTTGTGGCCAGACTCTGATGAAACATGCAAGCCAAGACTGTGATTCTACATACCATAGCTCCTTGAAAAAACAGTTGATTCCTGGCCACAGAAGGCAAGTACACAAAATATTACAGTGGAAAACAAGGAAGCTCTTGGAGATTCCTAGAGTCATGTTAAAAGGACTGAGGAGCCAACTTGAAGAGGCTGCCACTGATAAAAGATGAGACAATTGGAGCATTAATAAGAAAAATAGTTCTCATTGATTCAAACACATCAAATATTTTAAAATTCATTTTAAATTCAAGTGGTACAACAGGACTACCTGTGAAGTAACCTTGCTAAAAATTAATTCTGAATCTGATCAAGTCTCTAGATCTAATAATCTCTATGAAATACTGGGACAAAGGAATTTGTTAAATGACCCTAAAAGGATGGAATCAGTGCAACCCACAATGTGGAACATTTACAGAAGAAATTACTTGATTTCTTCAAGAAATATATTTCAAGCAAAAAGTGACAGAAGGGGAATCTCTAGATGAAGAGGCTTAAGCAACCCACCAGTGGGAACGTGTGCACCTATTCAGGACCTGATTCAAGTGAACAGATTTTTAAAAAATATATATTTGTGATACCATCAGGCCAAATTAAACATTGTCTGAATATTTATGACATTAAGAAACTAAATCAAGGTTACATTTTAAATATAATAATGGCAGCACACTTACATATTTTAATAGATTCTTACATTTGGTAAACATACTAAGATATTTATGGATCAAATAGTATGGAATTTGCTTTAAAATAATTCAGGGGTAAAGAAGTTTGGGAATGCGAGGGGTATAAGTAAAATAAGACGGGGCAGGACTGACCATTGAAGCTGAATGGCGGCACATGGGGCTCATGACTCTGTTCTCTCTGTTCTCACTGCTTTTTGTTCTGCCTTCTGCTCCATCTTTGTTCTTGTCTTCCCCCCAGCCCAGTCTGTCACACCCCCATACTCTTCGTTCTGAGACATTCCTGGGCCCCAGGAACTCCTCCTGAGTCCCCATCAGCCCCACAGGCATCCTCCTTTGTCCCCCTCCTCCCCCCAACACCCCCATCATGGTCCAAATGGAGCTGTCCCCTGAGAAGAATTAGGAGAATCAAGACTCCATACGGCACCCCCTCCCCTGCTGTCCCATCCTCTTCTCCCATGGACTTTCCCATCACAGGGTCCAGACCTGGGTGGAGGCCAAGTTCCCCCACTGCCGCCAGGAGGCTCCTCGGGGGCAGTCTGTCATCCTCAGATTCACATAACAGCATATCCATTATCATTCCTGGGCTGCAGGACCCCAGAACCGCTAGGACTGAGGTACACACGTCTGTCAGTTCTCTCTGAAGCTCCTGGAAAGAGAAGGACCGACTGTTCCCAGGCTCTGGGAACAAGTCCCCAGGCTTGTGAGAATCAGCTTTGGTCAGTAAGTGATTCTCTTCTCTCAAGAGGCCAGGAGCTCACTCACCTCCACCCCACCCATCCAACATTCACCTTCCCGGTGCTGGAGGGCAAGGGCTTCCTCGAGTGTACAAGAGGACAAGCAGACAAGGAGGAACACGGTCTCAGCCTGCAATGCCTCTACCTTGTGTGTTGGGGTGAGGGTGGGTACTGGAGGTTCCAGAGCCCAGAGTGTCCACTGCAGCTGTGAGTGAACCATCAGGAAGGTGGGCAGAAGTTGTGGAGGCAACTTGGGAAAGTCCCTGGGAGGTCAGAGGTCTAGGTCGCAAGACAACTGTGCCAAGGGAAGGCAGGTAAACTGGAAGAAGGGTACCTTCTACGCAGTAGTTAACCAGAAAAATAAGACAGCAGATTAGCCCAGTGTCAGGAAAAGTATGCAAAAGTATGTGGCTGGATAGACAGATAGATGTCATGAACATTCAGCGTAGAGCTGGGCTAGCAGGCAGGTGAGCAGATTTAAACAGGTTAGAAAATTTATTGGGATGATTAGTTGAGTCATAGTAACAAAGGTGACTGCCTACAGTATCCCAGGAGGAGGTTTAGGTCACAGTCTGAAGACCAGGTCAGATGCTAAGAGCAATAGCCCAAATCCTTCCCATTGTCCATCTCAGTTCCTCGGCCCTTGGCTTGCCCCTTCTCTCCGTTACTGTGTCTTCTATCTGCCTAGGGCACATTTCTTGAGGTGTGCTCAGGGTACAAGATGTGGGCTCGATCACACTGTTTAGAAAGTTGAGGCACTCATATCCCAGGTCCCACTTGGTTCCAAATGTCATCACCCACCAAAAGAGAACTCCTGGCTCAGACCCGTGGTCCTTTCTCTCCTTTTCCCCAGCGTAGAGACAGGAGCTCCTCATCACTGTCTGCAGCTAGGTGATGGTGGTATCTGCCACTGTCTGGCACTGTGTACATGACAGCTTGTCATTTAGGATTTTGACTTGCAGCAACTTGAGAGTTTCTAAGACGTTGTCTGCATAAACTGAGAGGAGAGAGGGTGCTCAAGAAGAAAGGAAATAATAAAGAGAATGGCAATCTCTGGCAGAGAAAGGAAGAGGAGGAATGAGTATACAAAGAGGGTTAAAGCTGGATCAGTGGTTGTGGGAGTGGAGAAGTTCTGGGTCACACTTGGGACATGGGAACCAGACCTGGAACTGTGAATGAACTGGACCAAGTCATGCTGGGCTCACAGGAAACTTTGCTGGGTAGGTGCTCGGCCAGCTATGTGGATGGAGGTGTTCGACCTTGGCTGGAGCCAGAAAGGTGTCTGAGCTGTTCTTACCTCACCAGCCATTTGGAGTAAACTCACAAAGCTGTGCTTGGGCACATCTGAGCCGTCAAATTCCAAGTCCCTTTCAGAGGACTCCGAGTCCTCTCAGGAGGATGAGGTACCCATGACTGCCAATATTTCTGTAAAGAATAAAGAGCGGGGTTTCTCTTCTGCTGAAAGTGATTATTTTCTTAGGGTATTTCATCATGGGTGGTGAAAACATGCAAAGAATAAGGCTTAAGAATCAGAAGAGGTAAGTTTGGCTCCTGACAGACTTTGCACCTCCCTACAACACTTCCTTAGGCAATCTGCTTAACCTTTAGAGCCTCTATTTCTTCACATGCAAAGTAAGTATAATAAAAATTAACATGAGAATCAAAAGAGGTGAGATTATGTGCTATTAGGTATCAAATTTCAGGATCTCAGCCTGTCCTTTGGATCACATCTTTTCTCTTGAGCTCATAAGTGCCTTTTATCAGTGGTAGAGAATTGTAGGGGTGAGGAGCGCTAATCCACAGGACTATGAAAAATTACTATAAACTACAAACTTATATTACAGTCACGTATACCCATAATCTTAGTTAATAGGGGTAGAAAAGAAAAAAAAAAAAGCAGGCCAGGTGTGGTGACTCACACCTGTAATCCTAGCACTTCAGAGGCAGAGGTGGGAGGATCACTTGAGCTCAGGAGTTCAAGACCAACCTGACCTCCCGCCCGCCACTCCATCTCCACCCATCATGTTTACAGGGTTTGGCGGCTGCCTCTCACCCAATTGCGGTATAGAGAGATATGCATTTTATTTTACTTGTGTAAAAATATCGGACGATGTGGAATAAAGAGCTCGTTTCTTAAAAAAAAAAAAGAAAGAAAGAAAGACCAACCTGAGCAAGAGTGAGACCTGTCTCTACTAAAAATAGAAAAATTAGCCAGGCATTGTGGCACACACCATAGCCACAGCACTCTGACCTGGGCAATAGAGCGAAACTCTGTCTCAAAAACAAAAAGAAAAGAAAAGAAAACATAGCAAATTAACTTAGGCCAGGATCAGTTTACAACCACAGGAATTGTTTGTTTATTTATTTAAATGTTCTGATTTATCTTCATTAAAGATTTTAACCACTCCATGTCTTATGGAATAGACTGTATCTCCCCAAATTCATGTGTTGAAGGACTAACCCCCAATGTGACTATATTTGGAGATAAAGCTTTTAAGGAGGCAGTTAAGGCTAAAGGAGGTCATAAGGGTGTGGTCATAATCCAACAGAATTGATGGCTTTATAAGGGGCGAAAGAGAGAGATCTCGGTCCACCATGTGAGGACACAGGTAGATGGTGGCTGCCTGCAAGCCAGAAAGAGGCATCACCAGGAACCACAACTGCCAGCACACTGATCTCAGACTTCTCAGACTCTGGGGCTGTGAGAAAATAAATTTGTCTAAGCCACCTCGTCTGTGCTATGTTGTTATGACAGCCCTAGACTGAGGCAACTGTCTTCTAGGTACTACAACACTGCTGTGCTCCTAAAATGCTTAACTTCACACCGGGAAAAAACACACAGCCCCAAGAGAACAGCTTTTCTGCACCTGCTGTTAACCCAAAGCCACATCATACTGCAGTGCTGCCAGGCTGCTGCCGCCGGGGGACAGCCTGGCCCATAACAGCCACATTCTCACCTTCCTCTCTCCTGTCTCCCCCCGCCATATCCATCCTCTGAGCTCTCACTTTGTGTAGGACCCAACCAGCTATTTATTAGTATTTCTGTCCACTCCTATGACACTTCCACCCACAATCTGGCCAACTACATTCACCCCAGTCCTCTTTACAGGACCCTGCTCCACCCCTATTCCCAGTTCTAAGGGCGAGTAGAACTGCAGACCCTTAACAGGATGGGCTGTGGGGTCAGATTGCCTGGAGGGGGATCCCAGCTGTGTCCCTGTTTAGGTTAGCGTCTGGAAGCCTCAGCTGCCGCATCTGTAAAATGGACATGGGTAATAGCGCTCACCAAAGTGCTCTAGACAAGATGGGTGATAGTGTCCCCAAAACGTTGTAGAAATCGTCAGAGAAGGCAAGTTTTGAAAGGGCTTGGCTGAGCCGAGCCGGATTAAGAACTGACAGGTAAAACCCGTTATAATGAACTCCTATGAACTGGTGACAGTTCAACCGTAGGCGGCGCGTTCCTTGAGCTGCCGTTTCTTCTCCCATTGGCCTCTGGGCTGTCAATCAGATGCTGGCTCCGCCCCTGCAGTGCCTGACCGTTTTTCCACCCCGATTCGCCCCGCCCCTTTGCAAATAGGGTCCCAGGTGAGCGCAGCCCCCTAGCTTATCGCGAGGCCACGCCCCCGGCCGCGGAGCATGCGCGCTCTGGGGCGCGCGCGTGCATGGTATCTTCAGCGAAGCCCTGACAGAAAACGTTTGGTTCATCAGACTGCTCCCTCCCCAGTCCGCGGGGCTGCAGCCCGAGGGGTGGGGCGCTCCCTCGCCACCACCGCTAAGCGTTCCCAGACCCGGGAGAAAGCCTGGGTTCCCGCTCCTGTACCTGAGCCGTCGTTGACCGTTGACGCGCCCTCCGCGCGCAGCGGGGCCGGCGGCGGCTCACTCCCCGCGTGGGACTGCCAGGGAGCGCGGTCATTCCAGTCTTGGGGAAAACAATTCTTCCCCAGGGGAAAGTTTTTGTTTTAGAATTAGTCCAAAATAATTTTGGTTGCCCTGTGTGAAAACCTGAACCTAACTTTTCAGAGTTTTATGTTACTCAGGGATGAAAAGAGGTTCACTTTCAAATGTACTCCACGTTTTAAGAAGGGACTGTGGCCGTTACCGTGTTCACATAACTCAGAAACAGCCCGGGCATAACATCAGGACTTGGCAGAAAGGGAGTTCTTAGGGAGGGGGTTAAACCGAGGTAAACTGCAGGGAAAGTCGGGCAGTTGGTGCAGTTGTGAGGTTAGGAACCTGCTAGATGCCTTTTACACCTAGCGCCGCAACTGGGAAAACAGCTCACTGACGCCGGCGCGCTCCGTGTGCCTGTGTGCACACTGCACGTGCCTGTGTGTGTAGTAAATGTGCGTGTGTTTGCGAGCGTCCCTGGGTTTGCGAGTGTGCACGTGTATCTTTGTGCCTAGAACACCTCCACCCGGGCAGGCGCGCTTGGTGCAGGACGCAGGAGCCAGCGGCCGGTCCCCCTCGGACTCTGCGGTGCCTCTGCCGCCTGCTTCCGCCACCCGAGGTGGCACAGTGCCACCCACTGCTCTGTCCCTCGCTTGTGCTAGGTGCCTGACCTATCCCGCTGGAATCTCCTTATCCTCTCTTTAATTTCCGACTGCCCAAGGCACTCTCTCCTCCGCCCCCTCTGTATCTCTCTCTCTCCGCACGTCTGGGTGGCGGAAGAGGAGAAGGAATTCTTTCCCCGCCTAACATTTCAAGGGACACAATTCACTCCAAGCCTCTTCCCTTTCCAAGCCGCCTCCCAAATGCTCCCGGTGCCCGCAACTCCTGATCCCAAACTGAAAGAAGAGCCTCTCCAACCTCAAGCCTTCTTTCTCGTCCTTCGCTTTCCTCCTCCTCCTCCCCTCTTCTCTCTTTTTGGCAGCCGCTGGACGTCCAGCGTTGACGGTGGCGGAGGTGGCAGCCTAAGCCACAGCAGCCCTGGCAGCGCCAGCTCCAGCGCACCCAGCCTGCTTCTCCAGCCCTGTCACCTGATCTCCGGAAAGGAGCTAAGCAGATTCAGGCAGCTGAGGCTAAGCGGCTGCAGCTGCGTTAGAGGCTGCGGCGGCGGGAGGCGGGATGAGAGAGGAGCGCACGCGACGGAGGAGCCCAGCAGCCGTCCGCTGCAGCCCAGGGACAACCTACCGCCAGGCGCCTCAGAAGATGGGACACAGCTGACGCGGGAAGCCGCAGCAAGTCCGTAAGCGGGCCAGTGGGGACACCAGCACACAGCCGGTTCCCCCCTGCCAGGGCCCCGCGACGCGCCTGGCGACCAGAGCGCAGGAGCTCAGTCCCTGCGGCCGCTGCAGGCTGCCCGCCGGCGCGGCGGGGGAACGGGCGGCGGAGTCTCCCTACGATCGCGCCGCGGAGGCCCGAGCGCCAGTATTTCTGGCGGGGAGGCGGGGAGCCGCGGCGGGCTGCAGTGGGAAGGCGGAAGGTGGGGTCGGGCAAAGCGCTTCATTGGACTTTTCGCTATTGTGCGCAGCCCTGAGTGGCGCGGTGTCGCCTGGTGACGGGAAGCGGCCGGGGTCCGACAAACCAGGGCTCGCCTGTGCTTTCCTACCCACTTTTGCAGTTGCTCGGGGAGAAGGAGGTGCCGGGGACCGGGGCGCTGAAGGGGCTAGAGTCTTGGGGACCGAAGCTCTTTCTCCATTCTCCTCCCGCGCGGGCCGCACGGGCTCCGGCTCCCCCTCGCGTCGCAACGGCCCTGTGCAAACTCCGCGCCTGCCGGCAGCGGCCGCAACTCCGCGCTCAGTTGCCGCGGCGGCTACGCGGGGCATCGGGCGGAGGAGCGCGGCGACGCGGGGAGCTGGAGGCGCGGCGGCACCGGGGGCGGGCCAGGGGGAGACGCGAGCCTAGGATGAACAACGCCAGCCGGGTGCCGCCGCACCCCCCCAGGCTGAGCCCCGCGCCGCCGCCCCACCGCCCTACGGCCGGCTGGTCTTAGACGCGGCCGGCGTTCAGCAGGGGCCGTGGCCGGCGCGGCTGAGCCCTCAGCAATGCGGCCAAGTACCTGAAGGAGCTGACCCGGATCATCGCGGGGCATCAGGGAGCTGTGCAAAGGCCCACTCGCTAGGTGACCTATGTTCGCTTGACCCTTGTCTGTAATTGGGAAAAAGTACCCTGCAGAGATAAATCAAAGCAATTAACTTGTAACTGATTGTATAAACTTTCCAGCTGCCTGTCATAACATTTGTTGTGCTTGCTTAATGCCTGAAAGAATGCTCCTTAATTGGTGTCGTTTCTGTAAACCTGCTCGCTTAAAGATTGCAACCGAAACGGGGGTCCGAGGCTGGTCCCAGACCCCGCAGCTGTGGAGAAGATGATATAATGTTGTTTCTACCACCGTGCCTGAAGTCAGGAGGCTCTAACTTAGGATAGTATAAAACCTCCCTGCTTTTTCGGCTCAGCACCATTCTCTGTACCTGTACCCTAACAGGGCAGGGGGTGGTCGCTGGCCAGCTAATAAAGACTCATACTTTGGCTCAATTCGGTCTGTGGGTGGTCATTTCTCGCACTGGGCACTATAACAAGCTGGAGCCGCTAGAACGCCAAGCTGCTGGAGCGCACCAGCGACACCTGGTCATGTGTCCCGACTGGCAGCCACTGGGCGCCATTCCAGAGCTTGGGGCCACCGTGGGGACGAGTCGGGGGCTTGGGAACTTCCTGGGGACCTCCGCTTCTCTCGGGGCTCGCCAGGGAGGTGGGCAGAGGCGGGGAGCACCCAGGCCAGACAGGAGGCCGCTGGGCTCACTCCAGGAACATCCGGCGGGGTCGTGCCCCCGACCTGGAGCTCAGGGTCGGGTGAGGACTGGGGTCCCCAAGAAAGGGGGCTCCAGGGAGCTGCCAAGTGGTCCCAGCGGCCCACTTTCCGCCGACAGCGCGGGACTCTGCCATGCCTGGAGCTCCAATGTTGGATTGGCCTTGCCTCGGGTCGAGGAGCGGTCCAGGAGCTGACCAGGGGCTCTGGGCAGCAGAAGCCAATGGGGAGCTCTAGGCACAGCTTTACCTGCCCAGCATGTGACTGCCCCTGAGCCAGGCTGAGGGGCCACAGCAGTCAGCAGCCCTAGGAGCTTAGAAAAGGGAGTTTAGGGGGGTGAGCTTATCAGGAGCCTCATGAAGTTCCCAGGAAAGTACTGCCACCGTGGGCTCTGGGAGCCAGTGAGGGCCTCAGAGCAGCTGGGAGAGACTGGCTCAGATGTGATGTGATGAGGTTTAACATCTGCCGCACTGAGGTCACTGACACAGCCCTGTGTGTGGTCCGTGTGGATCCTGCAAGAGTGTGATGAGACAGAGGGAGCCAGCCGGATAGGGCCAAGGCGGTGGGAGGGGGTTGTTCTGAGATGGTGGCAGTGAGGAGCAGGGTGTCTCCTTGAGAGAAAGGAGAGCATAGGTGGTGCCTTCCCCAGGCTCAGTCCTGGCAAAGTGACACCTGGGCGCAGCCCTGGGCCCTGTAGTTCTGCATGCTGCCTGGAGCACAGGGCCTGGCAGGTAAGGTTCTCTCTAACTAGGAATGGAGGGAGAGGCCTGTGTTAGGCTCCCTGAAGCAGCTCCCACTTTGATGCACAGAAGTGAGCCTGTCTGCCTTTCTCATCACTCCTGTGGCCTCTTGTAAAGGTCAGCCCTTCCCCTGATGTCACCAGCCACCTGGCAGGTGAGGAGGCTCCCATCCTCATCTCTGTTCCCTCCCTCCCCCCAGGCTCTGGCTGCTAGGGGACAAACAGACACCTGGCCTAGACGTGCCTGCAGTACACACAGGAAATAAAACCTGCTCTCTTTTCCAGGCATTTGACAAGCTGCTGCTGCTCAACCCTGCAATAGAAGCAGAACAAATCTTAATGTCACACAACTCATTATGAAGCTCCAGACGAACAGGTGCGTGACTCAGCTCTCGTGCTCAGTAAGGCTGTGACGCTGCACTTGCATCCAGTGACGCAGGTGCCACAGCTATCAGGAGCCATGGGGGCTTAACGGGAATGGTTGTTGGTGATGTGCTTGGAGAGGGGGTGGCCTCTGTGTCCTTCTCTTCACTGTGGACTCCTCGGCTCCTCTACATTCCTCCAACCCATACGTGCCTTCTTCCTCCCTGTAGCCTAGAAATGTTTTCATGCTAGCCACTGAATTCAGTATTCAAAAGGGGCAAAAATACCAACTTGGAAGTGTTAAATTTTCCAAACTCCCCAGTGTTTCCAACTTTTGCCATTGAAAGTGTAGTCCACGAGCCAGCCATGTCAGCATCACCCAGGAGGATGGAAATGCCGCTCTCAAGCGCCAGCCCCAACCAGCCCAGGGAGCAGTTGCGCTCTGACAAGATCCCTGGGCAATGGGGGTGCATGGTACCATTTGGGAAGTGCTGTGTTAAAGCATGTCTACAAACGTGATTCCTACATTTGCTTCAAAGGGGATGCCTTTTGTAGGCAGACACATTTATTTCTATTTGTGTGGTGAATTGCATTTATAGATTTGCATATGTTGAACCATCCCATTCTTGAGACATCCCATCTTGTCTCCAGGGCCCTCTTGTCTCTAGGGCTCCAGGCCATGCTGCAGCTCACTCTACTGTGGCTCAGATGCCTCTGAAGGCTGCAAGCTGCTTCTTGCCCACTCCCACCCACAGCTGTCACAAGGTGTGATCTAATATTAACCACAAGCACCATCTACTAGCCCAGAGACTAAACTGAGTGTGTCATTATCTAAATAAAAATCCAAAGGTAAGTTGCAATAAACAGATTCTCCAGATGGGAAAGAATCAGCAAAAGAACTGTGGAAATATGAAGAAGCAAACTGAAAGGACACCTCCAAAAAGGAACACCTGCTGTCTAGCCATGCATATCACCCAAATACAGAATACTAAAATGACAGAAGAAGATTTTCAAATATGGGTTGTAAGAAAACTCAATGCTTTGCAAGAGAAAATGGATAACCAACACCAAGAAACCACACACAAAAAAATCCAGAACTTGGAAGAAAAATTCACTAAAGAAATTGAAATATTAAAGAAAAATCAAACAGAACTTGTGGAAATGAAGAATTTATTCAAGTAATTACAAAACAGTGGAAAGCCTCAAGAATAGGGTAGATCAAGCAGAAGAAAGAATCTCAGGGATTGAAGATAACATCTTGCAATTAAAGAATTTAGTCACAGAGATACAGCAGAGAAATAAGAGAAAAGATCAGA
This sequence comes from Lemur catta, assembly GCF_020740605.2. Classification (NCBI taxonomy): domain Eukaryota; kingdom Metazoa; phylum Chordata; class Mammalia; order Primates; family Lemuridae; genus Lemur; species Lemur catta. Next base: position 24,406,256 of record NC_059136.1, read on the forward strand.
GCCTACAAGAAATGTGGGACTATGTGAAGAGGCCTAACATGAGAATTATAGGAATCCCTGAGGGTGAAGAAGAATATACACAAGGGTTGGATAAACTATTTGATGTCATGGAGGAAAATTTCCCTGGCCTTGCTATAAATCTAAATACCCAGGTAGAAGAAGCTCAAAGGACTCCTGGGAGATTCATTGCAAACAGGAAGACACCACAACACATCGTCATTAGACTAGCCCAAATAAACAAGAAAGAGGCCCTCCTATGAGCTGTAAGCTGAAAGAAGCAGGTAACCTTCAAAGGAAAACCCATCAGACTAACTGCAGACTTCTCAACTGAGACCTTACAAACCAGAAGAGACTGGGGCCCTTTTCTGACTCTTCTCAAACAGAGTAATGCCCAGCCTAGAATCTTGTATCCTGTAAAACTAAGTTTATTCTATGAAGGGGAAATAAAGATCTTCTCAAACAAGCAAAGGCTGAGGGAACTCATCAAGACAAGACCTGCCCTCCAGGAAGTACTCAGAACAGTGTTACACATGGAGCTGTACAATAAACACCAGTGTAAAAGCATCCAAAAGCTAAAGGTCAAAGGCCAGATGCCACAATGGCTCAAGAGAGAAAACAAAGTAACAAAGTTCAACTGAGCAGGATGAACAGAAATCTTTCCTTACTTACCAATTCTTTCAATAAATGTAAATGGCTGGAACTGCCCACTAAAGAGACATGGGGTGGCCGAATGGATAAATATACATAAGCCAGGTATCCTCGGTCTTCAGGAAACACATCTAACCCACAAGGATGCCTTCAGACTCAAGGTGAAGGGATGAAAAATAATATTCCATGCAAATGGAAGCCAAAAGAGAGCTGGCATAGCAGTTCTGATTTCAGGTAACTTAGTCTTCAAATCAACACAAATAATGAAAGGCAAATATGGACAGTATATAAGCAATTCTAAATGTTTATGCACCTAACTCAGGTGCACCCAGATTCATAAAGCAAATCCTACTTGATCTAAACAAAATGATAAACAGCAGCACTGTAATAGCTGGGGACTTCAACACCCCTCTGACAGAACAGGACAGATCCTCCAAAGAGAAAATAAACAAAGAAACAATGGACTTAAATAGAACTCTAGAACAAATGGGCCTGACAGTTACAGAACATTATACCCAAAAACCACTGAATATAAGTTCTTCTCATCAGCTCATGTGATATTCTCTAGGATTGACCATATCCTAGGCCACAAAGCACATCTCAAAAAATTTTTAAAAATAGAATTATACCATGAATCTTCTCAGACCACAGTGGAATAAAATTGGAAACCAACTCCAACAGAAACTCTCATCTCTACACAAAGTCATGGAAACTAAACAACCTTCTGCTGACTGATTATTGGGTTAAGGAGGATATTCAGAGAGAAATCAAAAGATTCTTTCAACTAAATGATAAAGAAGACACAAGCTATCAAAATCTGGGGGAAACAGCTAAAGCTAAAGCTGAGAGGAAAATTTATATCCATAAACACCTGCATCCAAAAGACAGAAGGATCACAAATCAACAATCTAATGAATTGTCTCAAAGAACTGGAAAAGGATGAGCACATCAACCCCAAACCCAGCAGAAGAAAAGAAATAACAAAGATCAGAGCAGAACTAAATGAAATCGATAATAAAAAAAACTGTATGGAGGATTAATAGAGCAACAAGTTGGTTCTTTGAAAAAATAAACAAAACTGACAGGTCTCTTGCTAGATTAACCAGAAGTGGAAAAGAAAGGACACTAATAAGCTCAATCAGGAATGACAAAAGAGAAATTACAACTGATACCATGCAAATACAAAACATCTTCTACGAATACTACAAAAACCTTATGCACATAAACTTGAAAACATGGAGGAAATGGACACTTAGGAACACACAGCCTCCTTTGCCTCAATCGGGAAGAAATAGAATTCCTGAACAGACCAATATCAAGTACCACAATTGAAGCAGCAATAAAAACCATTCCCAAAAAGAAAAGTCCTGGACCAGATGGTTTCACACCGGAATTCTACCAGACAACAAAGAAGAACTGGTGTGTATCCTGTAAAAATTATTCCACAATATAGAGAAGGAAGGAATCCTCCACAACATGTTTTCTGAAGCCAATATCCACCTGATACCAAAGCCAGGAAAGGACTTAAAAAAAAAAGAAAACTACACATGGGATGGTTCAAGATATGCAAATCTATAAATATAATTCACCACACAAATAGAAATAAGTGTATCTGCAGGAGTGTGAGTAGACATGGAAGGTCCTCTGAAACCATGTCACAATGAAGAAACCAGAGGCTCTTACAGCAGAGGGAGAAGAGGTTCCAAAGTCCTAACCTCCAGTCCCAGGTCGGATACCTCCTGGCTGGGCCTCCCTGAGGATGTCACTCAGCATCTCTGAGCCAGATTCTTCAGAAGAAAAGCAGAGATTAAGAACAACCACAGAAACCATCTCAGGGCTGCTGTGGGGCTACCTGAGGCAGAGGATGTGAGGTAGTTGACTCACAGAGAATGCCAGTTGGCTTGGGGACCCAGAGAGTGAAGCTGGGTCTCCCCTATAGTCAACTAGCTAGACCTGTGGTTAACTCCCAACTCAGATCATGCAGCTATGGAGTGGACTTCCTAGAAGGTAGTGAGCTCCCTATCACCAGAGGTATTCAAGCCAGATTTAGATCTGTACCCTCCAAACCATGAGCCACCAGCCACATGAGTGCTTGGAATGTCACTGGTCTGAACTGCGATATGGTATAAGTGTAAAACAAAAGTCAGATTTCAAATACTTATTACAGAAAAAATGTAAAATATCTCAGTATTTTATATTGATTACATATTGAAATGATACTGTTTGGGATAAATTTGATTAAATAAAATATCTTATTAATTTCTACCTTTTCGATGTGGCAGGTAGGAAATGTTACATTACATGTGTGTCTTGTATTATCTAATATTTCAACTGGACAGCACCAGATGGAATCCTGGGTGCTCAAAGTGTGGTTCCTGGAGCCGCAGCATCTGCATCACCTGGGAATTGATTGGAAATGCAGAATCTCAGGTGTCACCCCAGCCCCACATATGGAATCAGAAGCTGCGTTTCCACACACTCCCCACGGGACTCATGTATACACTAAGGTTTGAGAAGCCCTGCAGAGCACTCGGCTGGAGGTCTCAGAGGGGTGCCCATCTTTAGGCAGAGGGGGTGGGAACACCTGGCCTGAAGCCCAGCCCATATCCTGTGACCAGTCTTCTCTCCTAAGAGATGGCCTGGGTGGGGCTGCCAGGCCAGGCCAGCAAAGGCGCAGTTGCTGGCCACTGTGATGTGTTTGGGATGGACACACCACCAAAAGTCAAGCCCCATTAGCTGATCATATCAGAGTGAACCTCAGGACTTTTGCATGTGCCACTGGGGAAATGCCAAGGCTCTTTCTGGGGGACTTGAACCTGGAAGTAGCCCTGGACCTGCAACGGCCACACTGCTGCCCCGAGAGGTGACCCTGGGGTTGCTGGAAGCCAACACTGCCTCTGTCCAGACCATCCCCTGGTTTCCCGGTTCCTCAGGCCTCCATAAAGTCCCCTTTCACCTGACATGCCTTGAGCTGGGTGTCAGTTTCTAGCACCCAAGGGAGCCCTGCCCCCTGCACGCCCATGGCCTGCTCCTCAGATCTATGCAGGAAAACCAGAACACTCAGGGAGACATGGCTGCCAAGCTCAGGCAGAGCTGGGGACCTGACTGGAGGGTGAGGCAGGGGTGTAAGGCGGGCCTTTAAGTCTCGGCATGGGGTGGAGAGCCCTTCCTCCTCAGTCCCAGAGCCTTAGCAGCTCTCACAGGTGCTCTGACTAAAAGACTACATTTCCCAGCATCCCCTGCTGTGGCCAATGAGGATATACGCAGAAGTGTGGGGCGGAGCTTCTGGGAGTCTCTCCAAGGACAGGTGATGGGTCCTGTCCTGTTGGTCAAAGTCAGGACTTGAGGGCCACAGCTCCAGAAGCCAGCCCTGATCCTCACCCCAAGAGGCAGTCCTTGTTAGTGGGTCATTCCCAGAACGAGGCAACCCACAGGGTGAGAGCGCTGGTGAGGAGCCCGTGACCCTAAATGTGAGGCTTGCTGCTTGTAAAGGTGCCCTGGTGCAGGAACCCTGTTTCCGTAGCAGGAAACCAAGGCTCAGGGGGAAGTGACTTCACAGACTGACGGGGTCTCACTCGACTCCTCTCCCTCTGGTCCCACGGCCACTACCCTAGAAGCCCAGGCCAGGATGACTCCTTCCTGCTGGCCTGTGGGTGCTCAGCCTCCCTTCATCCTGGCAGCTCGCTTCCGAAACAGCTCTCCACGGCCAGCACTGAGGCCCGAGCCTGAGCAGGGGGAGGGCCCGGGGAGAGGAGAGGGCTCAGGGCTGGAACGTTCTCAGGTGCATCCCGCATCACTGAAGGGCTGTCAGCAGGACACCCACATGGTCCGATGGCCCCTGCTCCATGTGGGAAAGGACTGGGTGCCAGGGCAGCAGCAGGGGAGCAGGCAGACTAGAGGTGGTGGTGGCTTGGCCTGGTGGCAGTGATGGGGATGACCATAGGTAGAGCTGGTGGCCTGCCGGACAGGGAGGGGTCAAGGAGGGATGCAGAAGGTACAAGGGAAAGGGAGGCATCAGCGTCACTCCTGGGCATCTGGCCTGCTGGTGGTGCCATTTCTATTGTCAAGATACCCCCAAAAGTTCATCAAGGGAAATTTTAAAGAGAAGACCCCTCCCCTAATGCCTCACTTTGGTTATAATAACAGGAGCTTCCACTTACTGGGGGCCACTGCCAGCCACGGGGCAGGCACCTCACCCTGGGGCTCCACTGCGGGAAGCTGTTCTGGATTTGGGATTTGTCAGGGCAGGGCTCCCCTGTGTCAATGGCACCCGGAGGTGACATGGACCCACTCCCCTCCACGTGCACACCCGACTGCTCCTGCCCTGTTTCCCTGGGCTCCCGCCACACAGCAGCCTTCTCCCAGCCGTAGGCCCTTTGTCCTGGCTGGCCCTGTCCCTGGAAGCTCCCTCAGCCCGCGTCAGCAGGTTGGCTTCTTGCTGTCATTCATGTGACCTCAGGGTCACCTCCCCGACCGTCCCAGCTAAGGGAACCTCCCTGCCCTCCCCACCCTAGTAACTTCCTGTCACAGTCTCTGTTCTGTTTCCTTGATACCCTTGGTTATTCATGGTCTTCCAAAATGTTTCAATGTCAGTGTTGTTTTTAACTTGAGTGCTCACTTGTGTATCGCCTGCCTTCCTCATGAGACTATGAGCTCTTTGAGGGCAGGGAGGCTGACCGCTGGTCCACTAAAGGGCTCCTGAATGAATGGATTGTGGCACTTCAAAGATGTCACTCAGGCTGAGTGCCTATTACATAGCAAGTGCCCCCAAATATGCCTACAATCCATCAGTGGACTTTTGGGGCATCCCTACCATGCACCAAGGCAGCATGGGCGGGTCCTGCCACACACATCAGTTCATTCAAACTTGTTAAACAGCCCTGTGGGACAGGAATCATCATGTCCATTTCACATATCTGGAAATTGAGGCTTTCAAAGGTTGAGACCTGGGGAAGGCACTCAGCTAGCAGGAGTTAGAGGTGGAAGAGCCAGGCTCTGCCGCATGCACCTGTGCCCAGGCACAGGTAGGGGCCATGTGTCAGTGCTCCAGTGCACAGTCCCAGCTGAGTTCAGCATTGGGGTCATCCAGTGGTGTGCCAGGCATGTGACTGAAGGTGCCCCCAGATGATCCTGGCAGCCCAATATCATGTCATCCTGGCCTTTGAGTCTGCCCAGCTGAGACTTTGTGGACAGTGGCCTGTGTATCAACCCCAGTGTGTCCTGCCCAAGTTCCTGAGCCACTCCCAGGGAGCTCAGTTCGCAGACCCAGAGAGGAGCTCTGCACACGGAGGTATGGACACTGCCGCTCCTAGAGACTGCACAGTCCCCAGGTGGCAGGTGGGATAGGTCTGTGCAAACAGGGAACAGGTACTCTGAGGGAACGACGTTAGCTGGGAAAAGGATAAACTGGTGCTCAGACATCTAGCACCAGTCACTTTCCAGGGACCCTCAGACTCCCAGAGATCCTTCTCTGGCCAACTGGGACAGTTAGGGTGGGGGTGGGGTGCAGAGAGGAGGGAAGGACCGGGCTGTGGTCCTGGCTTGGTGTTCCTGCTGGACCTGGCATCTCCAGGCCGGATCGGAAGGGTGCTTGGGATAGGCTGACCCTTGCCAGCAGCTGGCCCTCTCAGAGTCCCCCAGGCTGGACCGTCTCTGCCGGCTGTCTCGTGTTCTGGGGGCTTCCACATTCAGATGTCTTCCAGATGGCCGGTGCCCCTGCCGGAGTCTCCTGGGCATCTACCTGCTGGATGCCTTTGTGCATCCACTGGCCTATGGGAGGCTTAGCCAGTTGGTGGCCAGCAGCAGCTGGAAGGCGGCCCTCTTCCCTCCTGGGTGGTGTCAACTTTTCCTGGGCACGTGGGGAGGGCGCACAGGCAGCCAGTACCCGACCCGGAGGTAGAGTATGTCCAGGCTGAGAAAGAGGTGGCCCAGGCAGCGCTGTGCTTTCCAGTTTGTAGTCCCTGCTCTGGGCCAGGCCCCGCCCGTGGGAGGCGGGGCGCAGAGCCAGGTCGGGCTTAGGTTGGGGCCAGCTAGCACAGGCTCGCACCCACCCGTCACCCATGTGCATCGCGGGGCGAGCGGGCGTGTAGAGGCTGCCCTCGGGTGGAGGGGATCACACTGGGCCCAGAGCCCTCGGGCCTTGACCTGCTGGCCTGGCCAAGCCTGGATCGGAAATCTGGGGCTGGTAGGGCGCACCAGGTTCCCCCGCCCCAAACCCAGTCCAGCTTCAGGGGAGCGCGCCCCCTTCCGCGGAGCTGCTGGCCCAGCGGGTGTAACTGGCTCAGCCTATTCCTGCCCACCCATGTCGATTCGAGGGTGCGCGCAGCCTTCTCTGGGATCCCGTTGTCAGCCCGGCCCCCGAGTGGGCAGAGGCCGGGTTGCCCGCGCAGCGCAGCCATGGGGCGTCCGAGCGCCCAGTGTGCGGGCGCCGCGGCCTCTCCAGCGCGCTCGCGGCGACACCTGGCGGGCGTGGCGGGTGGTGCAGCTGGGCCTCGCTCCGGGGACGGACCGCTCAGAGCAGCCTGGCTGACCAAGGTGCTGACCTCTTCCTTTGACGGACACCCGGTCCAGGGAGCTGGGGGTGTCGGACTGGGCTCCAGGTGGGAGGTGGGCGCTGGAGGACAGAGCAGAAAACTCAGGCTCAGGCCACCTGAGCAGCACAGGGAGGCGGGGGAAGGGTCTGTGCCGGGTGCCCAGTGCTGACTTACAGCCGTTGGGGTGGAACTAAGCCTCCCGACACTTTGCAGGGCTTGGTTAGCCCTGGCTTGGGGTCTAAGAGTGTGGCCCCCATGGGTGAGCGGGGCACAGGGAGGCAGGGCCGTTGTGCCAGATGTCAGGCATTTGCCCCGAAGATCTGCCCACCACCCTGCTCCAGCCTGCTGTGTGTCCGGGGAGGTGGCCTGTATGGCTGCGTCACTGGACTCCCTTACCCTCTGGCTTCTGTTAGGTCTGGCCAGTGGGGAGCCCTGGCAGGATATAGAGTGAGGGGGAGAGATGTTAGTGTACTTAGTCTCCCTACTCCCTCCCTCAGGGTCACCTAGGCTGGCTGCATGCCTGGACCACAGGTGACAGGTCCTGTCAGGAGTCATCTCCACACAGCTGTCTCTGGAAACCGTCCCCTCTTCCCACACCCTTCGGGACTAGGGTGGTAGTGAAGGAGTCCCTGCTTTTGCTTGCTGTGGGGAGCTGCCCCGTCCTTTGAGGTTTCCCTGCTCCTGCCCACACCTTTTTAAAGTGCTCCTTTATTAAGTCCCTCTTCAAATCACAGGGGTGTCCCCAGGGTGCTGGCTGCTCCAGTCCCCCAGAACCGCAGGCCGGGGAAATTGCAAAGGGACCCTGGAGCAGGGCCCAACTGGAACTTTGTCCAGAGTCTGATTGGATCTTCTCACGCTTGATTTCGCAGGGGAACAAGCGTGGCCTTCTGCCTCCAAAATTCCCAGGTTATATTTCTGGATTGAGCGAAGGGCAGGGAGAGGGGAGGAAGCCCAGCCAGGCCTGGGAGATTTGTCTCCTCAAAGGGGGGCCCACCTGGGCTTTGCGGGTCACAGCACCAGACACCAGAGCAGGGGCTGCAGACTGGAGAACCCATGGGGGGCCATACAGGTGGGACTGGGGACCATTTGTGGGTCTAGAAGGGACAGCGGCCCTGGCTCCCACCCTCACTGTCCTGCTAGCATGTGGCCCAGAGAGGCAGCCCTCCCCAGAGGAGCCAGAAAGCCCGACTTTTGCGTGAAATCCCTCAGTTTCTAAATACTGGCATTGGTTCAAAGAGTAAATTCTATTTAATATAGATTTAGGGGCACAAGTCCAGTGTCATTACATGGATGTGTTGTGTAGTGATGAAGTCTGGGCTGTTAGTGTGGCCGTCACCCAAACAGCCTGCACTGTACCCATTAAGTAATTTCTCACCCCTCACCCCCCACCCTCCTGCCCTTCCGAGTCTCCAGTGTCTATTGTCGCACGCTCTGTGTCCCCGTGTACCCACTATGTAGCTCCCACTTATACGTGAGAACATGCAGCATTTGACTTTCTGTTTCTGAGTTATGAGTTATTTCACTTAAGATAATGGCCTCCAGTTCCATCCATGTTGCCGCAGACAGGATTTCATTCCTTTTTCTGGCTGAGTAGTATTCCATGGTGTATACGCACCACGTTTTCTTTACCAATCTTCCATTGGTGGGCAATTAGGTGATTCTAAATCTTTGCTATTGTGACTAGTGCTGTGACAAACATATGAGTGAGTGCAGGTATCGTTTTGATGCAATGATTCCTTTTCCTTTGGGTAGATACTCAGTGGTGGGATGGCTGGATCCGAATGGTTGTTCTATTTTTAGTTCTTTGAGAAAATCTCCTTAGTCGAACAGAAAATTTTAAACACTCTTTCAGCCAAATCTGAATCCCTGGCCACCATTCTGGGACTTGGAAAATATAAGCCCCCTGACGTTGTTTCTGATCTCATTTTCTTGTAGGGTTCCCTGCTTAGATCATGGGCTGAGAGCCCCCAGGAGACAGTGAGTGTGAGAGCCCAGAGCCCGGGTTCACCTGGTGGATTTAGAATCCCACTGGCACCTGTGTGCACAGTTGGAGCCGCTGGTGGCCGTGATTTGGAAATGCCCAGTCTGCAGACTGCCTGTCTGCATGGTTAGCCACCCCGGCCGCACCAAGCGCCTCAGCCTCCCTGACCCCCTCCCAACACCACAGCTCTCAGCAGCCACTGCCCAGAACTCCTAGCAGCAGAGGCAGAGGGAAGCCAGAAGCAGATCTGGAAGCTGCAGTTTGGGCTCATTTCCTGCTGGTGACGCCCCCTCCCCAGGCCACCCCAGAGTCACTCTACCTTGGCATGATATAGTCTACCAAAAGACAAGTGTGCTTGGATTACTAAATGTCCTTTTGAGATGAAGAGCAATGTTCCTCTGTGGGTTATGTGGCTACCATTTCAGTCATTCACTCTTTAGTATCTTTTAATGGCATCAGATTATTTTCCAATTATTATGTCACCGAGGTCAGTACCCTGAGGGGTTTTGTTGATCTGAGGTCTGAGAAGGGGAGCTGTGTGCACAGGCTTGCTCCGAGCTGGTTCTGGGAGCCCCATCTTTGGCCCCTGTCATAGTCAGTGGGGCCTCTGTGGACTAGCCTGAAACCCTCACCGCCACGGTGTCCCTGGGAAGGCATGCTTGCGGCTTCCAACCACCTGTTTACAAACCAGCATTTGGAGACAGGTCCCCTTTGCCTGGGGGACTGCTGAGAGTCTCTGGGACAAGCCAGCAGATACCCTGCCAGTGGCCCTGGGTTGCCTCTTTCCTTCCATGGGCTGGGTGTGTGCGGAGCTGGCTTCGTTCCTGGGCAGAACCAGTGGCTGCCCTGGGGGCTGATGGGAAAGCATCTTCCCCAGCCCACACCCCTCCCCGGGGACCTGTCACTGTGCCTAAAGCAACACCATTTGTGTCACTACCTGGAAGAGGGTGAGGAAGCAGCTTTGAAAGCTCAGTGGCCCTAAGCCAAGAAAAGGGGCGAAGATAGAGACAAACTTCCTTTTGGTGTCTCTGCCTGCCCTCCCGGTCCCAGTCCGGTTCTCACGGTGGGGTGGGGTGGGGGAGGCTGGGGGGGCCGCACCCAGCAGAGCAGAGAGCACAGCTCCCCACTGCTGCTCCAGGAGAACGTGGGGGCGGTGCAGGAAGCAGGTGTGGCTTTGGAGTGATGCAGCCATAGTCACCTCCACCTGAGACCTGCTCCGGCCTGGCCAGACTTTACCTCCAGTCAGCACTTCAAGAAGCCCAGGCCCAGAAATTTCGTATGTCAGCACGAGGGCTTACTTCTTGTTGTGTCTTTAGCTTGGAAACGGAAATTGCTCTATTTTTTCTGACAGCCCTCCACCATTGCAAATACCTCGTGCTCAGTGTCCCTCCTGTTGGTCAGGCGCACGGCTGCTGTGGCCTGGACACCCTCATTCAGACCCCAACACTGGTTTCCGCCTGTGGCTTCGGCCAAGTCGCCCACCCGCTGCCTCCATGTCCTCTCCTGTGAAGGGGGGCGATGATGATAGTGCCTGCTGCCCCTGAGCCCCGGCCCCTCATGGGTGCCGTGGGAAGAACACACGTGGCTCCGTGACTGCTCCTGTCCTCACCAAGGCCCCCTTCTCTGGGAGCCTCCGCCAGGAGCCCCAGTGCCACCCCCAGAGTCCCTGCAAGCCCGGCGCATGCACGAGCAGTGCTGCACCCAGATGAGTGGGGCCCGGCTTCGCTGCCCCTCTCAGCCTGGCCCCACGGGCCTCTCCGTGCCGCCCACTCGCTCACTCCGCCAGCCACTCCTCCAGTGGTTGTCTATTCCTGGCACATCGCAGCCGGGCCTGGAAGCAGGGGAAGGTGGTCTGTGGACCCTCCCCTGTGTGCTCTGGTGGGCCCCTCCCAGTCCACCCGCAGTCAGATCCCACAAGGGCATGCCCCACCCTGAGGGGGACCGAACCCCCATACCAAAGCCTGGTGTAGAGCACTCAGTGGCTTTGGAGGGACTCAGAGCCAGGGGTGAGGTGAGGTGAGACCCGTGAAGAGGGAGCCCTGCTAGCTTTGGGGCCAGGAGCCCTCTGGCAGCCACAGGCAGAGATGCCCGGAGGTTGGTGAGGGTCTGGGGGACAGGGATCCAGGAATCAGGACATTTCTAGGGTTGGTCAAGCCATGGTCCAGGCCTCAGCTGTGTGACCCTGGCCAAACCCTCTCCTAGTGACCTGTCAGTGACCTGGGTGGGCCAGAGCAGCACCTCAGGGTGGGGCCTTAGAGCTGAGCCTCTCCTCCTGTCCATCCAGCAGGTGGGGCTCTGCTGAGCACCTGAGTCCCCCAGGCCTCTGAGGACAGGCACCCTCCTGTGCCATCAGTAGCTGCCTCCAAGCCTGGCCTCCTGGTTCCGCCCACCTCCACCTCCAGGCTCAGCCTGTCCCTGCTCTGCACCCCTCCCCCTGCTCTCAAGCTCCTGTCCCCTGGCTGTGCCCCTCCTCTCTCCGACAGTGCAGCCCCCAGGACCTGTCATACCTCCCCTTTCCTGCCCTGGGCCCCCAGCCCACTTGTCCACAGGGAGGTGAAGTGTTGCCCTTTGGGGGCACTGGGTGGAGTCCGTCACTTGCTTCCCCTCTAAGGGCTGGGGGTCCCTGAGTCTGGACATGGGCTGGGAGGGCTCAGGAAGGACAGAGAGGAGAGGCGGGTGGGGGCAGGTGGAGGAGCACCCCACTCCCGTGCAGACCACGAGACCAGCTGGGACAGGCCCCTGTGTCGCCAGCACCTGGACCATCCCGGAGCCCTGGTGTGTGGCCCCTGAAAGTCCAGGCAAGAAAGCCCAGGAGGTTGCTGAGGGGGTGCTGCTTCCTGCCTCCCTCCCACCCCCTTCCTGGGCGGGGTCCATATGGTGTTCCCAGAGAGCCTTCTTGAGCCCGCAACACCTCCTCTGCCTTCCCGGGACAGCTGGCCTGCGGGGGCACCCAGCTGCCTCGCCACCCTGAGCTGGGGTCCCTCTTCCCCCAGGAGGCCGGGCGTGGGGTGTGGGGAGGGAAGGCCACCTGACCTCAGGAGGTCCTGTGCCCGTTTGCAGCCAGTGTCCTCTGAGATTGGGGGCATGTGTCTGAATTTGATTGTTCTGAGATTCCATACATTTAAATATAAGTTTCTAGAAGAGTAAATTCTTAGATTCCGTAATTATAAATTCCAGAATCCCAAATGCAAAGAGCTGTCATCCCTGGTGGGCTCTGGGCATCTAGAAGGAGCCAGACTTGTCAGGCCCCCAACCCAGCGGCCTGGAGACCCTGGGGTGCTGGTAGCTGCCCTGCTTGGTGGCGGCCCTGGCTCGGCTTCCGGCTCTGCCATGGCCTTATTTGGAAGTGTTTCCGCTGCGCACGCGGCGGGTGACTTGTTCACGAGCTATTCGGGGATGTTCCTCCCTCCTGGTTATTTTTAGGGCCTGACAGGGTACTCGGGGAGCCCGCTGCTTCCCAACTCCTGGAGAAGTGCCGAGTCACAGACTGCTGGCCCCAGAGGGCTCTCAGAAAGCACCCAGCCCTGCTCCTGCGGCTCCCGTGGGGAAACTGAGGCCTCGAGGAGGAGGGTCCAAGGCAGGGCCAGGAGCAGGCTTGGCCCCTGCCTGCAGCCGTCCCTGGGTGCCCAGGCGGTGGGAGCACAAGGCTGAACCTCCCACCCCAGGCCCCCATGGCAGGGTCTCACCTACCTCCGTGGGCAGCTCTGAGCAGACCCAGCTGGGGACACAGGATGCCCCGGTGGGCAGAGGCACAACACATGGGGTCCCAGGAGGTGACCCGCCCCATCTCTGCATGGTTCCCCAGCTACAGGTGGGTCTGAGGCCCCCCAGTCCACGGGGAGTAGGTGGCAGAGCAGGAATGTGGTGGAGGCCGGGGGCCCCTCCTGGTTCAGTGCACTCAAAGGCCTGGGGCAGCTCCCGGCAGGTTCTTGGCCCCCTCCCCAGGATCCTAGGGTGAGGCCTCCTCAGTTCAATGCCTCAGAGCTAAGGAGCTCACAGGGGACTGCAGGGGGCTAGGGCTGGCATCAGTCAGAAGAGGGCTGCCTGGTGACTCCTGACCCTGGCCACCTCCCAGGGCAATGGATGGCTGAGCTTGAGGGTGGCATAGCAGTTTCTGGGCTTCTTGGGTGAGACATAAGCTGCTCTGTCATACTGGAGGCTCTGTGCTCCCAGACACAACTTCCCATTTCAGGAGGAGCTGGGGGTGGGGGGAGCAGGGCTGTAGGGCACTCCTGGCCAGTGGAGGGTTCTGGAACAAATCCTGGAGCAGGAAGCACACTGTATTTGCTCCTGTCTGGAGTCAAGCCCTGTGGGAAGCAGGGCCGGGGGAGTGGGTGGGCCCAGCCTGGAGGGTCCAGGCGAGGTTGGGGGGTGGACCCACTAAATGGGCATGGAGCAGCCATACACGGGTGAGAGGGTGGCCAGTTGGGATGGACAGAGGGGATGAGTAAGAACTGAGGAACAAAATCCGCTGAGGGGAAAGGGAGCCCTCTCATATACTGCAGCACAAACCATATAGGTTAGACTCAAGGAAGGACTTACTGACAGCAGGCTTGACTGCTGCTGGGTGGGGGGCAGGGAAGTGGGGTGAGGGAGGTGCCTGTGAAGGGCTTTGCCAGAAGGAGTCTCTAGCCTGCCTAGAAGCAAGGCCACTCAGGGCAGGTGCGGGGAAATCTTCTTCAACACTATTTGTGTCGGTGACAGGAAGGGGAAGGAGAGACAGAAGTCAGGTGAGAAGGAGCTTCCTCCACATCTCAGGAGTGTGGGTGCTGATAAGATGCACAGTGCCTGGGCGGCTGCTGCTCCTGTCGGTTCCATCCCCCAGATGACTCAGAGACTCTAGTCATTGTCCTTATGTATCCTTCCTTCCATTCCTCCACCCATCCATCCATCCATCCATCCATCCATCCATCCATCCATCCATCCATTCATCCGTTCACCTACCCACCCATCCACATACTCAAGCATTCATCCATTCATCTAACCATCCACCCATCCATCCATTTATCTAAACATCCGTCCATCCATCCATCCTCCAGACACTCTCAGTCTGTAGGAGTGGGAGACAGAGTAAGCTGGTGAGATCATCATTTCCAATCCCATAAGCACCATCACCAGCAACAGAGATCATGGTGACTGCTGTCTCGGGCATCACAGCACCGAAATCTCTGTCCACCACCATCACTAAGCAACCACCATAATCAGTTCTATTACCATCACCATCTCACCATCATCATCATTGTCACCAACACCACCACTATAATCAGCTCGATCACCATCACCACCACCATATCCAGTCCCAAATCTAACCACAAATCTATCACCACCTTTGGCCCCTCACTGTCACCATTCTCAGCCCCACGGCTCTCCCTAGGGCAGGGTTAGGTGCCGATGATGGCAGAGGAGGTGCTCTCAGCTTCACCAGTGACAGGTTGCCAAGGAGGGTGGCACTTGCACAAGGAGGCCAAGACAACCAAGGGAACACAAGGCCCAGGAAGATCTTTCTGATGACCTGGTCAGCTCTGGACTCCACAGGAGAGAAGTGGCTTCTGGTGGGGGATGGCAGGTGGAGATGCCACTGCTGCTCTTGGGAAAGTCACCCACTGTGGGGATGGTCCAGAATTAGAGCCAGGGGAGCTGGGTTCCTGGTGCAGCCTTGCTCTCACTGCCTGTGGGACACTGGCAGCATCCCTTGGCCACCCTGGGTCTGGGTGTCCTCACCTACAGATAGGATCACGGTCCCTGCCTTGCTCAGAGCACATCACTCTGAGCAGCTGGCTGAAGCAGAGAAACCAGCAGCGATCTGAGAGGCACCTGTCCTAGCTCTGAGCGTCTCCATGGCCCTTGACCCAAACACCAGCCAGCTGTGCCACAAGAAGGTGACTGGGCAGACCCGAGAAGGGCTCAGGGGTTTCAGCAAATCCTGTGGGGCTGCCCCTGGCTGGCTCCCTGCTCTGAGAGGCATGGAACAGACAGTAATTTCTGTGACGAGTCATCACGAGAGGAGGTCATGGAGTGTAGAACAGCTGTGAACACTGGGGCAGGGACATGGGATGTGGCCTCTCCCAGCACAGACAAGGCCTCCTGGGAGGGAGGGACAGCAATGGAAGAGAAATTAGATTCCGGCCACAGACTGAGTTTTGACTATGGTGACACTGAGCCCTGATCCTGGTCCCATACTGAGTCCTGACCCTGGCCACACGCTGAGGCCTGACCCCAGCAGTGCACAGTGTTCTGAGTTGTTCCCCTTGCATGCAGGAAATGTGTGGTTTGGGTCCTTCTTGCTGTTTTTTGTTGTATTTTGTTTTGTTGCAGCTTCTGTTGCAAGTGGTGCTGGGTGTGAGCAGGGGCTGGGGAGGTTCAGGGAGCTGCCCCAGTCACTCCGCAAGGACAGTGGTGACCCGAGTGCAAGCGCAGCCCTCAGACCCTGGCCTGTGCCATGTGCTTCCTTCCGCAGGAGGGGAACCGGGGCTCGGTGCTTTCTCCATGTGCTCCCAGGTTCCTTCCACCTTCCTCTGTACCTGCGGAAGGATGAGGACGTGACCGCAGCCCACAGCTTGGCACCTGAAACCCTGGGGCCGGATGGGTCTGGGATTCGGGATCTGTCTGGGTTCAGAGAGAGAGTAGGATGTGTGTGACATTCACTGAACATCCCGGAGGGGCCACAATAACTGCATTAACCTCCCTGCAGCCCATGTACTCGTGCATTCTGGGGTTCAAAGGGACTATGTGGAGCCCGGCTCAGTTTCGGTCAGGTTTTGTTGCCAAATCTGACCAAAACATTTAGGTTTGGGGGTGTTTAGATTGTGGCTCAGGGACTGTGCTTTCTGACTGCCACACCCGGGGCCTTTGCTCCACCTCCTCTGGCCACTGCAGACACACTGCCTCCCTCCCTGTCGTCCACTCACCATCCTCCCACTCAGTGTGGTCACCTGTGGTCACTTGTGATCATCTGTGATCACCCTCAGTCACTGTGGTCACTGCGCCCACCGTGCCCACCAGGCACCTTCCCCGTGCCGTCCCTGCCACAGGCGAGCACTCCGGGGTTCACACTCACGTCCACACGCGGGAGACCAGCAGGCACTGGGCAGAGAGGGTGTGACAAGGCCCTGTGTGGCTGCAGAGGGCCCAGGCCAGGCTGTGCCCCCCTTAGCAGCTGGGCTTGGCGGTGTTTTCATTTGGATGACATAGTTGGGGGCTATAATCTCGGGGTCCTCGGGCCTCCCAACGGCCCACCCTGCACACCCTCTGTCCTGGGCCGGCAGCCTCTGTGACCACTGCCTCTAGTGGCCTAGCGGGAGTGGGGAACTGTGGGGTTTGAGGAGGGGGCCCCACAGGTCAGCCCCCTGCCTGTCTAGGAGCAGGTTGCTCTGGCCCTGGCGACCCCCAGGGTGGGGAGCATGGTCTGAGGGACAAGGCCTGGCTAAGGCTAGTGTTCCCCAGCCTGGTGGCTCTTCCTGCTCCCACCCAGCCAGGCTTCCTGCCAGGGCTCGGGCGCCCCCTGCTGGACATGCGAAGAGAGGCGGGATGTGCATCTCAAAGCTCCTCAGAGATGTGGCCCTGGGACAGGATGGGGTGGGGCAGGGCAGGGATGTGCCTCTCCTGGAGGTTGGGGGCTCTAGGCATGTTCACATGTGTCCCCCACACCCGTTCCCAGTCAGACAGGATCCCGGCCTGGGGACAGGAAGTGCCCAGCGATGGAGTTCGCCTGCCCCAGGACCAAGGCAGACAGCAGGGCAGGGGCTGCAGGACATTGAGGGCCCACTGAGGGCAGCGGGATGGAGGTGGGAGCCCTAAGACTGAGGCTCCTTCCCTCCCTCGCACCCCCTGCCTGTGCTTTGTTTCCACTGCTGACTGTCCCTCCTGAAAATGACTCAGGGGACAAGGGATGTCAGATGTGTCCCCACTGAAGGGCCGAGGGCTGCGTGACACCCACCTGCTGTGGGGACAGGAGGGAACAGGGGGGCTCCCCAGCAGATGCGACACCTGGGGAGCCATATGACCACTGGCCTGTGAGACCAAAGCCCAGATGTCCTGGCCCAGGGCAGGGCGGCAGGAGCTGCAGGGCCCACCTGGCCTCCCCTGGCCCTACCTGCCCGAGGACAAGGGGACACAAAGGCCAATCAGCAAAGCTCACCTCGGCGGCCAGGGCCAGGCCAGGGGATGCCCACTGCACAGAGGAAAGCCACACCGGGAGGATGTGGGTTTTTAATTCTTTTTATTGAAGAAAAGAAAAGGAGAGAAAAAATAGATTCCCCCCTGCTTCTCCCTGGAGGGGGCTCAGTCCTGCCCCTGGGGGCTGCGTGGGTCAGAGGGCTGTGCTCTCCACCTGGGTCTGGGGGCCCAGGGCCCTGGAAGGTGTAGGGGCTGGCTGCTTCCCGAGGGGTGGGGGTATCTAAAAAACGGTGCCAGGCCGGCCGGGCCAAGCAGCAGCCGCTCGGGCGGGCATCCTGGGGACGCTGGCCCCGCTGGGCCCGTCCACTGTTCGCGGCTGCCGGCCTACCTGCCCACCGGGGCTCGGCCCGAGGAGGGCAGAGTCTGAGGCACCTTCGGCCTCTGGAGCCCTGTGACTGGCCTGGCTGCCGCCTCCTGTCCTCCATCTGGCTCTGGTCCCAGCACTGCGGGCTCTCTGCCTGGCCGCCGCTGTCCGAGCGCCCTGAGGCTGGGGCGCGGGCTGGCCCGCTGCCCACGAGCGTGTCTGTGCCCGTCCTGTGGCACGAGCGGGCAGAGCAGCATCCCTCCTCCGTGGCCCAGTGCGTGGCCGCCGCCCGCCCGCTCAGACCTCGGTCTGGAGGTCGATGATGTCCTGGCCCACCAGCGGGATCGTGGCACCCGACTTCTCCCACTCCACGCTCCGCAGCTCCATCGGGGACGGCGCCAGTGGCTCCAGCTCCTTCTTCACCCACGTGGGCGTCCCGTGGGCTTTCCGAAGGCTCTCCCAGGGCCGCTTGTTGGGCGTCTGCTGTTTTTCTGGCTGCTGGGGTCCCGGCGGTGGGTGAGCAGGACAGAACAGAGGCAGACAGGAACCAAGAGAGTGAGGAGGGACCAGAGCTGCCGGGAGGATCGCAGGGGAGGCCGGAGCAGAGGGGCAGCAGCATGAGCACATCACCCCCCAGGCGCTGCCAGGAGTGCAGCTCCCAGGACTGGGTCGGGGTCTGGGGGGCTTGTGGGGAAGGGCAGCCTGGAGGCCCCACCCCTGTTCAGCCCCCTGGCCCCGGCGTGGCAATGGGCACTGTGTGGTTTCCTGCCCTGCCACACCTGCGTGCCCTGCTCTCCTAGCATGGCCGGCACAGGCCCGTCCTCAGGAAAGGTGGAATGAATGACAGTGAGTGAATGAGTGAAGGGAGTGGGTGGGAGTGGGCAGAAGTGGGGGAAGAGGGGAGAAGGCAGCCTGACCCAAGGGCTCCCCCCACCCACCCCCTGCCCTCCAGACCTTGGTGTCCGGGCCCAGCACCTCCTTGTCCTTCTCTGCGGCATGCTGCAACTTCCGGTTCAGGTCCTGGAACATGTCCTGGTGCCTCTTCCGGGTGTGCATGATCTTCTGCAGGTGGCCGGGGTGGGGGTAGAGGGCTGGCAGTGAGTCCTGAGCCAGGAGCAGGGTACCGGCCCGTCTGTCCTGCCCACCCTGCCCCTGGCCCCTGGGGACTTAGCTCTCAGCCCTTCCACATCCTGTCTCCCCTCCCCTCTGTGCCTGCTGGAGTGGCTGGGGCTGCCTGGCTGTGGGGCTCAGAGCAGGCCTGGCCTTAAGTGTCTGGGGAGGCAACTTCAGGACCCACCTCGAAGTCCAGTTCTGCATACCGAGACTTCCGCCGCTGCGGGGAGAAGGGGCTTGTGAGCATCGGCAAAGGGCTCCCTGAAGTCTCCCAGACCACAAGTCCAGGCCTCCCCTTGCCCGAGAGTGGAGACCAGAGTCCCCCTGACCCTTCGCCTGCCTTCGGGAGACCTGGGGACGTGCGTTCGGGGTGCACGCCAGGTGCCCAGGCTCCAGTGCAGGCTTCTTTACCCAGAGACACGGGGAGCCCAGCCGAGGGCTGGGGGCACAGGGTGGGGCCCCTGGGGCTGCAGGAAAGAGGTCAGAAGCTGAGGCCCCAGGTGACAGGGACAGGTGGCAAGTGTGTCTCCCAGGCCAGTGCCCCCCTCCCCAGGCCAGTTTGAGCTTCTCCTGGGCCAGGAGACCACAGAAGCCCGAGCCCTCCTCCCCTTCCAGCTCAAAGGCACCTGCCTGCCCCTGGGCCACCCCCACATGAGGCAGCCCCCCCAGCTACACACTGGGTGTCAGGGACCAGCACCAGGACTGGGGAAGGGTCTGGCTTGGCCTGCCCAGGACATGCTCCCCAGGGCCAGGGAGACCTGGACACAGGGCCACGTGCTGAGCCCTGACAGAACTTGGGGACACAGGGTGGCATCACCAGAGGCTGAGAGCCAGGAGGTGGAAGCATGTCTTGGGGGGCCTGGGGGCTCCCCAAGCTTCCACCTCATCTCTGAGCCCCATGTCTGGAAGGTGGGGTGAGGCTCAGGGCTGCCGCAGCCTTCGGGTCATGCACACAGACTCGCTGCCCTGGCCGCCCAGTGGGCTGGACTCGCTCCCCACGCAGGTGCACACTCGGCTCGGGAGGCCCTTGAGCCCTTCTGAAATGGGGTGAGACCACCCCTTCTGGGCCTGGGGTGGGGGCCACATTACAACAGGTATGTTGAGCACATGCTGCACACAAGCTCGCCGTGCTGAGGGCCCCGCAGGGCCTGGGAGCCAGGCTGGAAGGCAGAGTGTGCGCACTGGCGCCCCGGGCCAGGCCCAGCCACCAGCTAGCCCCACGTATGCCTGTGCCCCTTCTTACTGGCAGGGGTGACCCTGGCTGCCAAGCAAAACCCACAGCGGCTCCACCTGCCCTGCTGACCGGGTCCACCCACCACCCTGCCCCTCACCTCCAGGGAGCTCACGGACAAGGTGGAGACATTCTCGTTCTTGGTCCCTGCCCCTGCGCTGGGTCCTGGGTGGGCCGCAGGCTCCCCTGCCTCCCCCAGGCTGGGGGGCGCAGGCTCCAGGGTGGGCGGTGGGGGTAGGGGCTGCTGGGGTGGCGGGGGTGGGGGTGGTGGGGGCGGTGGCGGCTGGGCGGGGGGTGGCTCGCGGGAGGGTGGGCTGCGGGCAGGCAGGCCGGCATCGGGCGCTGTGCTGAGGTGGATGAGGCGGGTCTGGGGCATCTGGTCGATGTTGATGCTGTATTTGGGCTCCTCCTTGGGCTTGGGCCGCAGTGTGGCCGTGGCCGTGGGCAGGATCACGTAGCTTGTGTCCAGAGCCTTCTCCTGGGCCCGGCTCAGCTCCGAGTCCAGCTTCTTAAAGATGTCCCCATCACCGACAAAGGAGGACTTGGACGCCTTGTCCTTCTTTAGGGTCAGTGAGTGGTTGGGGAAGTCAGGCAGGGGCCCGCCGGGGTAGCGGGGCGAGCCGTGCAGGTGCAGCTTGGACACGTTGGCCGGCAGGCTGTTGAAGTTGGTGGGCGGCCCCTTGGTGTGGGCCAGCTTCAGCTTCTCCTCCTCGGGCAGCGACGGCCGCTTCAGCGTGCCCGTGATGGTGGCTGTGCGGCAGGCCGCGATGTCCTTGTTCAGCACTGCAGGGGCCGTAGGGAGACAGCAGGGACAGGTGGAGGGGGTCAGGGCAAGGCAGGACGGTCCCCAGCAGGAGACAGACCAGTCTGGCCCCATGCTGCCCCCTCCTCCTGAGAGCTCCAGCCAAGTTCTGCTGGGTCCCGGGTTGGGGGGTGACCTCGGGCACATGTCGCCAGCTCATGCCTGAGGCTTCGGTATCTGGGGTTCCTTTGCTTTTTCAGATGAGGCTGCCACATGGGGTGCCTCTCCCGGAGCACTCCCCAAGAGAACAAATGGCTGTCACCCACACACTGCCCTCCCCAGCAGCTAAGTAAGGAACATGGCTCCCCATAGTGGCCAGAACAGCCTGTTCCCCTGGGAGAGGCCCCGGCCGGCCCCTGCCTGCTCCTGACGCCCACAGCGCTGGCACCAGGCTCTGAGTCAGCGAGGAAGGGTGAGCCCAGACTGGAGTCCAGCAGCTCCGCGGGTGGCTCTGAGGCCCAGCCGGGCTCCCTGGGGCCCTGTACCTTCTGTCACAGCTCCTCCTGTGTCGGCCACGCCTCATGGCCTGAAAGCATTTGCCGGGCTCTCAGCCTCTGCCCTGAAGGCCACCTGGTCCCAGGAGGTGACTCCCCCCTGCACCCAGCCACCTCTCTCCCCACAGCTGCACCGGGCCCAGGCTGTCCTGACCTCTGACCTGGGCTCCGGTTTGCCCTACGTCCCACCTGCCAATCAAGTCAGCTTCCACTGGCCAGCAAGGAGAGCCCACAGCTGCCACCCCCCGCCCATGGGTACCCACCCTCCACACCTCCTCCTCTCCAGGGTCCCACTCTGAAGATGCAGAGTCGGGGCCCCTCCTTGGGAAGCCTGCCCTGACCCCCGCACCCCTGCCCCATGCTGACTGGTACCTGGCCCCCTCCACCTGCCTGGTCAGCTGCCCAGGCCAACAGTCACTCATTGTCCTGGCCACGCCTTTCTCTGGTCTCCTCAGAGTTCCCAGGCCACCAACCTGGGCCCTCTTCCCCACCCCCTGGACAGCAACACTCTGTGCCACCTCAGCTCCGCCCTCTCCCCTCACCCAACCCGCACAGCCCGGCAGTGTGCCGCCACCTTCCCCGCCAAGGCTGTTCACCCCTGCCCAAGGGTCAGGGCCACCTCATCTGTCCCAGGGCCACCCCACAGCCCACCAGTGCTGGGGGCCCCCACCTTCCATATCCCCCACACTTTGCTCCCACAGGCAGAGCAGTGTCCCGCACAGTGGACGGGCACATGGACCTTCCCTGCCCACACCCAGCTGCAGACGGATATTCCTTCCAGGCCCCAGGCCCCTCGCTGGGCACCTCGGTCACCTCTACTTGCAGAGCAAGGTCTCTCCCTGGACACACTCAGCACTGCTGCATGGCCCCCACCCTGCAGCTGCGGCCACTCACCACACAGCCACCCACTGCTCACAACCCAGACGGCGCCACGGCCACCTCGCTAACAAGGAGCAAGGGCTGGGAGAGGCCAGCGCATACCCAAGCAGGCTGGGCTGGGTCACTGATGCCCCAAGTCTTGGGGTCACCTTTTGGGGAGTTTTGCCCACCCAGGCTGTCCCAAACTATCTACCAAGACCACCTCTAGGGAAGGTGATCCTCAAAGTATCGGACCACCCGAGGGAGCGTGGCCACTTGGCCCTTCCACAGCCAAGAAAGACACCACCTGCCACTGCCCGGCCATTTCCCAGCGCTGGGGAAAGAGCAGACATTGTTGCCTGGTACTTGGGGGTGTGGGGAGGAGCTTCCTCTCTTCCAGGAGGCCCAGTGCTGGCCTGGGGCTCAGTGCCAGGACCTTCCCCCCACTTCCTTCCGGCTGCCATCGAATCCCCAGTCTGAAAGCTCGACCCGCCTCTCCCCAGTGCTTGGACTAGTGATGAAGAAATGAAGGCGACACAGACATGGCTCTCGAGGAAGACCAGGCGGGAGGCAGGTGGGCAGGGGTGGGGTGGAGGAGGGCGGCCCCACGAGGAGGATGGCAGGTGGATGAAGGGGCCGTGGGTGCTGAGAGGGGGCTGTGCTCATCACCTGGGGGCCATCATGGAAAGAGAGGAGGTGCCGGGTCAGGCAGGAGAGGCCTCTAAGAGCCCCACCAGTACCTGCTGAGCACGGGTTCCAGGATAGTGTTCTGGAAGCTTCTTCTCATGCCCCATAGACCCTCCTGCAGCCTCAGGGGAGCGCGTAGGAGTGGGGGCATGGCGGCCGAAGCCACTGCACGGGGCCTGAGTCTCCAGCTCAGGCCAGGACTGCCGGGGGGAGGCGGGCGTGGATGAGATGGATGCGTGGCGTGAAGAGAAAGAAGCAAGTGGGCCGGCCCGGCCACCTGTCGCTCTCACCTGTCAGGCGCTCACCTGATCTACAGGCCAGATCCACGTCCTTCTCGAAGTCGGTCTGTAAGACAGAGACAGCAGAGTGGGGTGAGGGCCATGGGCTGCCGCCTGCAGGGTGTGTGCACGTGCGTGTGCAGGCACGCTCATGAGGTTGAGGGGTCCACACGCTCGACATGCCCACATCGGTGACTGTGCCTGAATGCTCTTGCCTGTGTGTGTGTGAGTGTATCTGTGTATGATGAGCGGGTGCATTTGTGTGCATATGTTTATGCCCGCAAGTGTCTATATACGTGAGTGCTTCTGTGTCTATGAATGTGTCTATGTGAATGTGAGAGTACTGTGTGTGCATGTGTGTGCCAGCGTGTGCATGTGTGTATATGTGTTTCTGTGTGTGCAGGGGGCACATGTGTGTGTTATCCCTCCAAGGTGTCTATGGAGCAGCTGACCCCCAGCCCCTCTGGCTCCATGTCCCCGTCCCAAGTTTCAGGAGCAGCCCTGGGGCCTGCAGTACCAGAACTATCCTGTCCTCACATCCCTCCAAGGGGCCCCACACCAGGGCCACCTGCTGCCACAGCCCTGGGAGGGAGAGGCAGGGACCAGTTCGGCCACCCCTCCGGCAGTGGCATGGTCCCTGCTACAGCACTGGCAGTGCAGGAGTGGGTGGCTCTCGGTACCCATCCACGCCTGGGCATGTCCTTCTCCAGGGGCCACAGGGCTCCAGGGGACAGGTTGGCCCTTATTCTCAAACCTGAAGATTCCTTTCCTGCAAACGCAGGAATTGGGTTGGCTGAAGATGACAAAGTCTTCCCTCTGGGGGCAGAAGTCAGGCCAGGAGAAGCGTCAGAGGAGGGGAAATTGTGTTCCAAGAGACAAAGTACCTGTTGGGGCCCGTGAGACCTGCTCCTTTCCAGATGGAGACACTGAGGCTGGGTGCTGGTAGGTACGCTTGGACATCACTTGGTGAGCCAGAGGTGGCCTCTTGTCCCCAGAGGACCTGACCCTCACCCACTGGGGCTGGATGCTGGCATCTGCTGAGGCCCTGCCTGTGACCCTCACAACGACCATGAGGCAGCTGGGCACTCGAAGACCTAGGGGCACCTCCTGCTGCCAAGGTCACTCTGCACCAGCGGGCAGCGGACTCCCAATGGCAATTTGGAGAGTTCACCCAGGTTGTGACCATGGCCTAAAAGGTGGCCTGATGGGGTGGGCGTTGGGGAGGGCTCCCTGGAGGAGGTGACCAGCCAGAGTGTGCAGGGAGCAGTGTCTGGGGTGGAAGTGTACTTGAACCAAGAGGGGTGGGAAACCACTCCAGCTGCAGGGCTGGGTCGAGACAAAGCCAGGGCAAGCAGCTGCTAGGGCCCTGGGGCCTGCAGGGCAGAGGCAGGGTGTGTGGTTACACTCTGCACGTGAGTCCCCCCAAACGCACGTGTGGAACCAAGGCAGGAGGACCCCTGTCAGTGGCAGGTCAGCCGATGGAGGTGGAAGGAGGAGTCCTGGGCACAGGGCTGTGAGGAGGAAGGTGCCGAGATGGGGGTATGGCAAGGTGGGGGTGCACGGGAGACAGCGAGGGACATTTACACACAGGAGCGCAGCGCTTGGGTCCTGGGATGCAGCCCTCACAGTGGGCCTGTGCAAGGTCCTGGGTGTGGATGGGCTTGAAGGAGGGCAGGACCACACTCACACAGCCGGGGTGCGCAGAGGGGAGCCCAGGAAGAGGTGGTGGCTGGGGCACAAGCCAGTGGACAGGCAGGAGGAGGGAGGCAGCAGGTGGAGGTGGGGTGGGAGTGGACAGGCCAGGCTGGCCCCCAGGCATAAACCAAGTGAAGCAGGTCCTTCCCTGGCCTGAGACCGAGGGTGGTGAGGTTTGGTGGGGGAGGTGTCGGGGGCAGAAGGGCAGGTGACAAACAGAGGGTGGTGTCTGGCCAGAAGGAACCACTGTTGCCAGGAGGTGGGCATGCAGTAGGCGCCAGCCTCCACCCAAACTTCTCATCAACTCAGCCTTTCCCAGTGGAAAATCCTGGACCAGCAATTTTACCTTGGCAGGCCTCAGTTTCCCCAACTGTAAACTGGGTTTGTAGTTCCTCCTAACAGGGCTGCCAGGGCCTAGCAGAGGTCTGGGCACAGGGAGCACCTGGAGGCACCTGGTGAGGGGTGCCAAGCAGGAGGGCGGTCTGCATCCCCCGCATTCCTAGTCCTACCATGAGCTGGGCATGGCCGTTCTGGAAGGAGCCCCCGGAGTCCCCATTGCCTTCCTCCTGCCGATCGACCACACGGCATTTCACAGCGTCCTGGACCTGGGGAGGGACAGCCGACAGTGTGAGTGGGCAGCCACCCCTCTCCCGCACTGAGTCACAGGGACCCCACCAGGAGCAGCATCTGTGCGGGGTGGGTGCCACGGGGAGGGCATAGGGGCCCCGCAGCAGTTGGGGGCTCCCCTCACAGGGCCACCACTTTTCTGCAGGATCATGACCCGGTGGAGAAGGGACAGAGACGCCCGCGGCAGAAGAGCCCGGCCCGCTCCCCTCGCTACACCCTTTGTAGCACAACTCAATCCCGTGGGGCTCCTGGCCGGAGTCTGCCAGTAAGGACCTGCCATCTGCCTGAGGGGGGTCCAGGGCTATCCTGAGTCACCAAAAGCCTCAACTTCCTGACTGCCCTGGGCCCGCCTTGCCCTGCGAGTGTCCGTCAGGGGAGCGAGGGCTGTGCCACGGGACGGCCAGCCTTGCTCCTTCCGTCAGCCTCGTCGCTAATTGCAACACGCCCGCCAATGACGAGAGCAGGCCCTGTGGGGGGCTACAGGGGACAGCCCAACCAAGCAGCCAGCACAGAGCTTGTCACCAGAGAGGCTCTGCCAGTTACGCAGGGGACGTTATTGGGTCAGGACACAGGAGGAAACAGCCGACTGTCCATCTCCCACGTGACAGCCGCCTGCCGGCTGCTCTAGGCAGAGCCTCTGTCTTCCCGAGCAGATGCTCCGGGGGGCTCCGGGGGCAACACTGTGCAGAGGGAACCGTGGCTCCCTGGAGGAGCAGTCCTGAGCGGGAGCCGGGAGAGGTAGAGGCGGATGTGCCGGGGGCGCCTGGCTGCCACGCACACACCCATCCATCACGGCCCCGTGGGCCCTGCTCCCTCACCTCAGCACGTGTAGCCCACCCCTCCTACCACGCAGACAGGGGCGGAAGCCCAGAGAGGGCAAGAGACTTGCCCAAAGCCACGTGGCCCGTCGGAGGCAGGGCCAGGTCTGAGGCCAGTGTCTCCTGGCCTCTGGCCCTCTGATAGCAGCTCAGTCTCATAGGCCGCCCCACCAGGCAGGCCTTCCTCCAAGCCTGTCCCTCAGGGACCTGCCCCAAGACATCCCCCGAGCACCTACTGTGCGCCCAGACACCAGCAGACTGTGATCCAGGAGAGGCAGATCAGAAGGCGCCTTCTCTGGGGATGTGAAGAAGAGCTGGGACTCCCAGAGTCTCTCCTGTCACCTCTCCAGGAACCTACCTGGCCAGCCTCAGCCCCAGAGACCCAGACTCTATTGCACAGATGAGGGACTTACCTGTCAACCTGCAGGAACGTTTCATGCCCATAGGGCTGGCTGGGCTGCTTGGCCCAGCCCCCGCCTGGCCCGTCTTCCTCACATGTTCCCCAGTAGCCTCAGAGGCTGAGGACCTGGGCAGGGCTCCCGGCCCCTCAGCACCTGGCCAGGTGGCAGGGCCCCTCCCTCTGGGGCTGGAGAAGTCTGGCCCTCAAGTCCCTGTCCCACCCACCATGGGAGGGTATGGGGTCTCTTCATCCCCAACCCCAGGTTCTTAAGTTTCCTAGCAACAAGGCTGCATATGTCCCACCACCAGGTGCTCTGCCTCCTTTCCTTGGAGCCCCTCCTCTCCACTGCTCCCTCTGCTCCTCCATCCATCCCTTCGGGAGTCCCCTGCTGGCTGTTGTAGAAATGTACAAATCTTCTCTCTGACTCCCGTCTTTGCTACTTTGTGGGAAATGGCCTCTATTCGTTCTCTTTGTCCTCCCGGATCTGTGTGCTCTTGAAAAGGCCCTTTACCATCTTCCCAGGCGGTTCCAGGGAGGAATGGGGGCCACCCACCCACTCCAGGCCTTCAGCCACGTCCTGCCTCTGATCTAGAAGCAGATGTCTTAATCCATGGATGTCACATGCATGTGTTTCCACATTTCCACCTCTGCAAGACGGGACACTTCACCCTATTCGCTGCCACCAGCCACATGGTAGTTGGGATGCAGTTTGGTGAAAACCTTCTATTGACACTTTTTTGGAAAGGTCCAGAAAATGCTAGAAGTAAGAGTCTCAGCTGCCCTGAAAGCGGTTTCTCTCTGTCCCTGGTGCCTGCATTCCTGCAGACCCCACCTGCCGCTGTCCCCCAGGCCAGCTCTGGGCAGCAGGGCGTCCTCAGGAAGAAGTCGTTACGTTAATGATTGAGCCATTTCTGGTAGCCCGGCTGTGTGCTAGACACAGGGCAGGGTCCCACTGTTGATACCCTTCATGACGTAAGTGCGCAAGTCTGCACCCTATCGGGGATCACTGAAGCCTAGAGCAGCATCGGGGGCCTGGAATCTCCCCACCGAGGGCACTGGGGAAGGGCCATCGGCCACACGGCAGCCCCGAGGACACCATGGGTGCCGGTGCCCGACACAGGCCGGGCGAGGACCCACCTCTCTGCGCAGGATGCAGTGCACCATCACGATGACGAAGCCCTCCAGCGAGTCGAACACCGCGAAGAGGATCTGGAAGAGGGCGGAGCGGCGGTCGGTGACAGCGAGCACAGCCGACATCCAGGTCAGCGCCAGCAGCGGCAGCACCACGCAGGAGCTCCACAGGGAGGCCCTGGGGACGGAGGGCGTCAGCGCTGCCCCGGCCCCGCCGCCCATGCCGGGTAAGGGGACACCCCACCCCACAGCCCCCAGTGGAGCACCCGGCCGAGCCCCGCCTCTGTGACTGGGGGCTGGGGCCAGGCCCCTTGTCCTCTCTGGGGTCCATCTCCCCCAGGGTCCCCCAACCCCTAGGCTGTGACCTGCACCCTCTCTCCTCCATAGGACTCCCCCCCCAACCTTCCCCACACCCTGCCTCCCCTCTCTCCCGAGACCCTAGGCTGGGGAGGGGCCCTCGGTCAACAATGAGGTCCCAGCACCTCCCTCAGGAGCCTGAGGGGGCCGGGCAGGGGTGGAGCTCTTAGAGAGAGACTAGGCTCCCTAGTCCAGGACAGACAGGGGAGGGAAGGGGGCTGGAGGGGCCAGGGCCTGGAGCTGCTGGCTCTGTCCAGGTCTTCAGCCAGCCCAGGCCCCAGGCAAGGGACCCAGGCCCGACTGCCGAGAAGGTGGCTGTGGACGAGGGGCATTTAGCAAGGGGGAGGGGGCCTGAGCCCCATTGCTCAGAGGCCAGGGGGCAGAGAGAAGCTGCAATGGGACAAGACAGAAGACAGATGGATGGACAAGGCCAGGCAGGGGGTCCGAGAAGACAGACAGACAGCAACAGACAAGCCGACAGGCATTTCCTCCTCTTGGCAGGCCTGCTCTGGCCACCCCTCCCACCCCCCTGCCCTCTCGCCTGGACCTGTCCCTGTGGCTGTGCCCCTCAGCACCACCCCCTCTCCAGGAGCCCCCCAGGTCCCCCTGGGAGCCATGCAGGCTTGGCCCTGCCCGTACCACCTCAGCTCCATGTGTGGCCTGAGCAGGTCTCCCCGTCCTCACAGTGGGGGGACACTGCAGTCTCAAGGAACTGTGGACAGACAGCACCACTGGGTGCTTAAGGAATGTGCCCTGTCCCCGTCCCAGGCACTTTCATGACCCTGGGGGCCACTGGCCTGGGGACCACTCAGGGGGCACCCAGGCCTTGCCCAAGGGCCGCCAGACTCACCGTCACACCAGGGGAGGGGCTGGCGTCAGCTCACCCACTCTCCCCCCAAAGGAGAAGCAGGGGGTGGGGCTGGAGGACTGAGAAGGGTGCGGGGTCAGGCACCAGGCGGCAGCTGGGGCACCAGGGCTGGGGAGAGGAGTGAGGGGGACTGGGGTCTGGTCAGGACAAGGACCCCCAAAAGCAGAGGGCTTGGCAGGGGTCTGGAAGGCAGCAGCTGCCTCCAAACTGCACACTCTGCTCCCCCCATGCCCGACTCCCCCCGCCCTGCCCCCGACCTGGCTCAACCACAGCACCACTCCCATCTACACGGGGCCCAGCCCAGGGGACACCTCGGTCCTTGTCCTTGTCTCTCTGGGCCTCTGGTGGACACAGCCAGCCATGCCTGCCTCCTGGAGTTTCCTCCTCCACCTGGCCCTAGGTCCCAGGTCCTCCCTCCCAGGCCAGAGCCTGCTTTTCTCCAGCAACACTGTCCTAAGAGAGTCGCCTGTCCCCAGCCTCAGCTGTCACCACCTACCCGTGGCTCTGACACGTGCAGGCCCAGTGCCTGAAACCACAGCCGCCGACTCTCAGTGAAACTCCTTGTCCTGCCTCAGCCAGCACCCCCCAGGTCTCAGGGGACAACTCCTCTGGCCTCCCACCCTCTGGTTAAGGTCAGAGCCAGGAGTCACCCTGAAGGCCCCCTGTCCCGCCCACCCTCCTGGGCACAGCACAGGCTCTGGTCACCTCACAGGACTCCCTTTACCCCCATACAACTGTGGGGTCTCCTGGAGGCCCCCCACCTCCCACAGGTCCTTTTTACATGGAAGCCCTGCCCAGGCACGAGACCCTGGCCCTGTTTCAGAGGCTGCTCTGCTGACCCGGCCGGTCTGCACCCCTTCCCAGGGCTGCGGTGGCAGGCACAGGCCTTGTCTGTTTGCTCCCTGCTGTGACCCTGCACCCGGTACAGCGGCTGCCACCAGGAGCCCCTGCACAGAGGTTCATATACCCAACAAAGCACTCAGTGACACTCCGAGCAGGACCCTTTCCCAGCTCTGGGGCTCCATGGTAGGGGGCTGGCTCATCTCTCTCCTCCCTCCCAAAGCAGGCATTCTGTGAACCTGCCCCGGGAGGCCTCAGTCCCACGAGACATCTTCCCGCTGCCTCCGTAGGTTACAGCACTCGCAGAGCCCAGGCCCTGCAGCTGCAGAAACACTTCTGCAGAGGCCGGGGCAAAGGACCTGGGAGGGTCCAGGGCTGCCAAGGAGCTCCCCGCTTGGAAAGTAGATGCCCCAAGGTCTGTGTGGGAGGTCACCACCTTGGACTTGCTGCCTGACCTCCTCCACTAGGAGCAGGTAGAGCCCCCAGAGCCCCCACGGTGTGACTGGCGCTGACACGAAGAAAGGGCAATGCCAACCCCAAAGAACAGCATCCTTCCCGGGGCAGGGTGGGCCAGTGTGGATCCCACGCACAAGCTGGCCCACCCTCCTCATTTGGCCCTTTAGCATGACCCACCCGGGCCAGTGCCCGCCCCGAATCTGCTCCTGCGGCAGGTCACACAGCTCCACAGCCAGTGCCCTCTCCCATGGACAAGAGAACTCTCGGGGCTGGGAAGCCCCGACGCTGGAGGCCAGCTCCCTCCAGCTGCACCCACAGTGCCCACCAGCCCCAGGGCTGCCGGGTCACACTCAGCCTTGGGCCGTGGCTGCCTCTCGATCTCCCACACACGCACACAACACTCCCATATGCACGCACACACCTCTACACGCTCAATGCTTGCACACGCGCACACACTCGCACACTCGGAGGCACCCAGTCACACTCATGCACATACACACAAACTCGGCTGTGCTCTCACACACACAGGCACATACACATGTGCACACTTATACACCTATGCCCACACCGAGTCACACCTTCACACCTGCACACACATACACTTGCACATATCAGCTGCATCACTTGCATGCACGCACATACACCCCAGTTGCAGTCACACACACACGCACGCATGCACCCAGTTGCTCTTCCTCACACACACTCTCATAGGCTATTGAACACTCACACAGCCCACACCGGGCAGAAGTTTCCCACCAGGCAGGCCCCCGGCTTTCCCCCACCCTGCCACAGAGATCTGGGAGCCTCGGGCCCAGGCACCTGCAGTCTGGACTCTGCACAGGCGAACGGGAGCAGGGGTGGCGGGAAAACACGTCTGGAACCGACACGCCGCAGCACGCAGCCCAGCCCCACACCAGCCCCTTCCCAACTGCAACCGTCTGCCATGGCCACACCCTGCCCACGGCAAGGCCTGGCCTGCTCCCTGCCTCGCGCCTGTCCCTGGTGCTGCCAGGCCCTATGGTTGCCTTGCCGGGAGGATGGAAGGGAGCCTGGGGGAGCAGAGGGGAGTAAAGGGTGGCCCAGGAAACCCAGAGTGGACGGCAGGAAAGAAAGAAATGAAAGAAAAACATAAAACAAGCAAAATGTGACTTAGAAGGGAGCAGAGCCCTGCAGGCAGGGCCGAGGCCAGGAGGCACTAACATGGCATTACTGGTGGCGTCGGAGGTGGCATCGGCAGCAGAGAGGACTCCACATTCGGCACATTTGAGGGCACGCCCAAGGGGGGGCTGGGGCAGCTGACTGCAAGTGAAATTAAAAGGCTGAAACAAAAGCAAGCCCACTGTTCTTGTGGAAACCAAGGGGTGCAAAATAAAAGAGCAAAACCAACCACACAGGAGTCCAGCCCAGAGCCCCGGCAATTCGGCCGATGGTCCTGGGGGCTCTTGTGCACCTAAGGAACCCAGGCCTGGGGCCACAGGCTGCACAGGGCCGGGCGTGCGGGGAGGGAGACAGTGCGGGTGTCCGTGCACTGTGTTCAGCTGAGGGCGAGCTCTCTGCCTCCTGTCTGCACAAAGCAGCAAGTTCCCTGGGGGAGGCTGCTGCCGCCTTCCCCTCACTCCTGTGTATCCACGAGGGAGATGACCCAGACAGAGACGTCCTGCAAGTCCTCCTGGCCCTGTGCATGTGTGTGGGTGCATGTGTGCTGGGCACCTCCCCGTCTACATGCCATGTATGGGCTGGCACCGGGGAGGGCAGGCAGTGCACAGGGCATCCATGACTGGGCTCAGCTCCAACAGCGACACGTCCCCCCAAACCTCAGTTTAGCCTGCTGTCAGATGGGAGTGTAATATCAGAACCGCCTCTACGGTTACTCCGAGAAGCAAGCAGAGACATCAGCACCGGGCGCGCTAGAGGGATTGCTGCCGCCTGTGCCGCTAGGCAGTGCTCGGTGCTCAGACCCTGGGGCAGCCACTGTCTCAGGAGCGTGTGCAGGACAGTGTGCTCAGAAGCAGGCGGGGCGAGGCCATAGGGAAGCCTGCTCCAGCCTCCACTCGCAGGCTGGAGAGGAGGCCCTAGGGCAGGGCCCAGGCCCAGGGCCCCCAAGGCCAGGCTCTCAGCCACTGTGGCCCCCAAGGAGACCCCATGCCAGCTCAGCTGCTTTCTAACCAGGGCCAGAGCTCACCACCCAAGGGAAGGTTTCCTGAAGCTCCTGTCCACTGGGGTAGGAGGAGCCAGGAAGAGAGAGTGAGACAGAGACAGAGACCGAGCAACTGAGCAGGACGGGCACAGAGGGAGGTGGGGACCCCACGCAGACACCAGCGGGGGGAGGACACAGAGAGCAGGGGAGGTGAGGCAGGGGCTCAGAGGGAGGGCAGGACATAAGGGGCTCGTCTGTCCGTGGTCAGGCCCCACGCCACGTAGCTCTCCTTCTGTGACCAGGGCCCCATCCCTGAAAGGTGGAGCAGCAGCACCGTCCCGAGTGCCCCCCTCGCCCTCACCTGGGCCCCGCTACCTGCAGGGCAGTGTGCCCCATGGGCTCAGGTGCCCCCGCAGCCCACCTGTCCCCTAAACTGTCTTCTGTGATGAAGGTCCCACTAGGACCATGAACGGCTGCACGGAAAGGGGACACCCCCTCAGGGACACACAGCAAAGCTCGCAGAGTGGGAGGGAAGCCTGGGAACCGAGCACCTGGCCTCGGGGCTTCCTAAACAATCCACTTCACTGCTCCTCAGGACCCTACAGATCCCACCCTGACAAAGGTCAGATGGAGAAACTGAGGCACAGAGTGAGACCGGGGCGGGCTGTGAGCCTGAGCAGGCATCTGAACTCCGTGCCTCAGTTTCCCTCCTGGCTGCAGGGTCCCCGGCCCTGAAGTCTCAGACTGGGCGATGGAGCATCCTCCATCACCAGGGGGCTTGGGGCGGGCCGGATCTGGGTCTTCTCGACTCCAGGCAGGCGAGGAGCTTGGGCCCGGGGCCTACCCTGCCCGCTCCTTCAGCTTCTTGTCCGTGATGCCGTCTTTGGACACGAGCTTGTTGAACACCAGGATCCCGATCACCATGTTCACCTGCCGGGCAGAGACGTGGGGTGTGGGGGCCGGGGGACCACCCACGTGTGCACGGGCTGACTGCAGACACAGAGACGGCGGCCCCCGTCCCACCAAGGGTCATCTCCAGCGCCTCCACCATGCAGACCCACCAGGCGAGGACCCTCAGGTGACCTCCAGCCCAGCTGCCTCTCCATGCACCACCCCACACCATCAGCACCTCTGCTCTGCCCCTCACGTCCCTCCAATGCCAGGGAGCTCAGCAACCCCCAGGGCTGAAGACGCCCTCCCCAGCCGGTACCTGTTTCGGGGATGCCCTGCATGCTGGCCTGGCCGGGGTGCACTCCTCCCACACTCTGCTCTGTGCAAGACACCCCTCCCTCCGACGGCTTCCTCACCTCTCCTGACACTCCCATGGCACCAACTGCCGCCTGCCCAGCTGGGCACCTGCACCTGGAAGGTTCTCCTTGCTGTCCAAGGTAAGTCTCTTGTGCTGCTGCCCAAGCTCCCACCAAGATAAGAACTGTTCCCAGAGCACCCCTGTGAGCAGCCTCCACAGCTCTGGGACCCTGGGGTCTCCCCTCTCTTCTGGCCTTCTCTGCTGGGATGGGGGCAGAGTGCCTGCTCATACCCCACTCCACCCCAATCCCATTGCCAGAGGGTCCCTAAAGGCCCTCCCTTCAGGCTCCCACTCCACAGAAAGAAGCAGCTGGCACCCCAAGGTGCAAGGACAGACCCCCTCGGGCCCATGTTCCTGCAGCAGGAGTGTGGGGGACCCTGGGACTTGGTGGGCCCCTGGACCAAGTACCCCACACCCTGCAGCCCTATAGCTGCCTGAGCTCGTGAGTCCGCACGCAGGGCCCTGAAGGGAAAGTTTCCAGACTCGGTCGGACACCAAAGGCTCATCTGGCCTGACAGGTGGCATCTTTCCTGGGCAGCCTGGTTTTCTACGTGGCCGGGCTGGGACGGGCACCCTGCCTGTAGCAGGCCCTGTTTGGGCCCAAGTCCAGGGCCTGGGCTGCACCGTGGATCAGCGTCAGCCCCTGCCCTCCTGATGCGCCCTGGGAGGGGACATGTGGGGCTGGGGGCTCCTGCCTCACGTCCTCCTTCCCCAGTCCCCAGGTGCTGAGGCCAGCCCCTGGAGGCACTGACAGGCCTCCCAGACTTCCCCACCTCTGCCTGGGTGGCCTTTAAAGAATGCCAGCGGCCAGGGTGCTAGGTAGGGGCCAGGGCCTCCCAGGGATGAAGCCCCAGGCTCCTCCAACCTGTCTCCTGCATGGTCAGCCCCCACCCCTGTTCCTCTGCCCCATCCAGCCGGTGCCCCGCCCTGCACTAGGAGGTGGTGCAGCCCTGTGGAGAGAGCGCGTAGCAGCAGGAATGGACATGGACATGGACACCCTCTCCAGGGGGCAGCAGGGGAAGGGCAGGTGAGGGTGGCTCTAGAACCCTGATGCTCCACCAAGGGGCACAGGCTGGCCCAGCCAGTCTCATGGCTGGACGCAGTGGAGGCCAGCAAAATCAGGCAGGTCCCCCAAGGTCCTCTGTGACCCGGGGACAATAACCCTGCGTGTGTGTACCTGCCACAGCCTTGCACTCCTCATCACACAAACGTGGGGAACCGGTGGGAAGGAAAGTTCAAGGCTCAAGAAGGAAAGGTCCTCACTGCCAGGCAGTGGGCAGCGCGGCTCAGCAGTGGGCACTTACGGTCCCGCCTGCACGCTCCCCGTGGCTTCCGTCACCCATCCATCCATGTGTCCCCACCCCTCTCCTGCCACCCACTCACCAGACCTGCGCAGATCTCCTGGCAGGTGGCAGTCAGTGCCCAATAATCAGGTGAGCTGATGCTCACAAGTATGAAAGGTGCTACCCCAGCCCGGCCCCTGTGCTCCAAACACCCTGAGGGCAGGTCGGAGAGGGGCTGTGGGTGCCACCCACCCCTTGGCAATCAGGGCGACCCTGAAGGGGCAGAAGGTCCACCCCAAGCCCCGGCTCAGGAGCAGGTGAGAGCACCAAGGCTCTGGGAGGCGAGGGGCCAGGCTGGGACAGTGGGACAGTGGGGAGGGGGTCCGAGTGGGTCAGTACCAGCACGACGGCGGCCGCCGGTCCCACGAAGGCATAGAGCAGTCCCCCCTCCAGGGAGAGCCAGCAGCTGGGGAGAGACAGGCCATCAGTGCCACCCCCACACAGAGAGGACACTGCCAGCAGCAGGGGGGACAGGTTGTCAGTGCCACCCCCACACAGAGAGGACACTGCCACCCCCAGAGAGGGCACTGCCAGCAGCTGGGGGGAGACAGGCTGTCAGTGCCACCCCCACACAGAGAGGACACTGCCACCCCCAGAGAGGGCACTGCCAGCAGCTGGGGGGAGACAGGCTGTCAGTGCCACCCCCACACAGAGAGGACACCGCCAGCTTCTCAGGAGGGAAGGAGATCAGCTGGGAAGCAGTGAAAAAAGCCAACACTTATTAAGCACCTCCTGTGTGCAGGGCAGTTCACACACATTCTTTAGCTTTAGAACCCTAGGGAGCCCCCAGGCAGCCATCGTCATCCCATCTTACAGATGGGGACACGCCCAGAGCAGAGTATGCACCTACTTAGAGCCACACAGCAGGAGGACCGGGCTGGCAAGACAAAGGTGGCTGGACACTCCCTCCTTCCCCAGGCTTCTTCCTGGGGCCCTGGGCACACCCTCCTTCCTGACATGATGTCGCTGTTGCGCTGCCTCCCCAGCCCACTCACCTCGGGCCTGTGGTCTCAGCAGCTGGCCCTGTGCTCACACATCTGGGCTGGCCCCTCCCCACACCCAGGCATCAGCCCCACGCTCCTCACTTCTCTGGACCCCGCCCACGGTGCCCACAGGGACCCCAAACCCAGTGAGGGCAACTTAGCTTTCCCTCTGCCCTGAGCAGTCTGCCCTATGTTGTCTGTCAAACAAACTCCTCTTCTCGCTTCAATGTCCCCGTCCCTTCCTGATTAACCCCTTCCTCCAGCAGGTGGGATGTCCCCTCCTCTCATCTCTGGGGACGGTGCTCAGATTCCCCTCCTGGTGCCCACCCCCTGGGTCCTCATCCCTGCCCAATCCCCAGCACTTCCCGGAGAGGCACTCCAGGGCCCTGCTGCATGCTGTCCCCCCGCGGCCTCACTCAGCCGGCACAGTCACCTCCTCCTGACTCTCACTCCCCACCGTTCCCTCCCCACAGCCGCAGCCCCTCCTGGCTTCAGTTTCCTGCTGCCCTCACTGGGTCCTCCTGTCCCATCCTGCACCCCAGATCCTCTCTCCCCACCTCTGGAACCCACACTGCCTCTAGGATGACCCTGAGCCTCCTGGCTTGGCATGTAAGGCCCCCAGGGCCTGGCCTCAGTGACTCCATCTGGGAAACGGGCCCGCTGTGGGGCGGCACCCACTGTGCCTGCAGCTCTCACCCTCATGCAGGCCTCCCCCTCACCAGCACTGTGCACGGGCGGGCTCCCCACTGAGCAGACGGGGCAACTGAGGCTCATATGGGTAAGGGGCCTGCCCAAGGCCACCTAACTAGGAGGTGGGAGGCTCTGACGGCCCCAGCCCCACTGCTCTCAATCCCACTGCCCACCGCGCTGCCAGGGAGGAGCTGGCTGGCCGGAAGGAAGAGCTCAGCCTCCAGCCCCCAGGGCCCCACCCTCTCGAGCCTCTGGGAGCTGGTGCCTGGCCAGCCCTCACCCCCCAGGTGGCGGAAAGCTCTGGGAGGCCATGTGGGCACCCACCACACCCCACTGTCCCGACTCACTAGTTCATGGTGCTGTACCCTTTGGCCTTGGTGAATCCCACGGAAATGGCCACGACCAGCGCAGGGAGCCCTGGAGAAGGACCAGAAGAAAGGGTGTTGGGCCCCACCCAAGCCCCAACACCCCCCACCTCTGCCCAGCCCTGCCTGTGGAGGGCAGGGGGCCAGGGAGGTGCCGCTAAAGCCCCCGAACAGAGGGTGAGGCTGAGTGCGAGAGGACAGGAAGTGGACAGACTGAGGACCGCAGAGCTAGGCGCGGGGCCGCCAGACGAGCAGGGAACACAAGGGATGCCACCACGTTTGAACTTCAGATAAACAAGGAATCATTTCTTAGTATAAGTAGGTCCCAAATAATGCACAGGACACTTTTATACAAAGAAATTATTTGTTACCTGATAGTCAAATTGGACGGGGCGCCCTGTGTTGTACCCGGTGACCCTGCAGAGGGCCCAGAGGGAGGACCCCACCCAGGTAGCAACGGAGGGCCGGGGTGGCCAGGGGCACGAGGGGGGCTGCAAGGGGCAGGAACGAGCAGCAGGGCCAGGGGAAGGACGGCCTGGAGGCTCCAGAGGGAGGCCCCCGTCCGCCCACCGCTCACCCCAGCCCAGGCAGAGGAAGCGCTTGCGGATGAGGCGTTTCCGGAGGCGGCCCGTCACGGCCATGTAGGACTGCCAGGCCTCGGTGAGCACCCAGCAGAAGGAGGACAGGAAGAAGAAGTGCAGGAAGGCGGCCACCAGGGTGCACACCACCTGGGCGGGCAGGTGGGCGAGAGGACACTGGGCAGGCGCTCCGTGGCCCCACGCCTGCCCTTCCACCCTGAGGGAGCCGCAGCGCCCGGCACCCTCGAGGGGACCAGCCAGATGCCCAGGCAGGAAAAAACCTACCCTGAGGGGCTGCTGAACATCTAAGCCCCCTGCCTGGGTGCTTGCGTGACCCCATCCACAAACTGCCAGGGACAGACACCGACCCTCACTGCCTTCCTCAGCCCTCACTCACAGACACATCACTCTAAAGCCCCAGCTAAGACCATTCATTCAAGATGTGGGGACCCCAAGGCCCAGAGAGGGCATGTCACACCACAAGAACACACAGCAAGGCCCAGACAAGCTCATGGTGGCCATGAGCATCTGCCACAGCACTCAGCAGGGTCTGGGAGGCCAGGCCTTCCCTCTGTCTCGCTGCAATCCCTCTTGCTGTATTTTGTCTCCTGCATCGTTAGAGTGGCCCCTTGAGGAAGCAGAGGTCCCCACCTGAATGCTGGGCCTGCTGTGTTTAGCTGGAAAGGCTGTGGAGGCCACAGGGTGGGGACCGGGGGTGGGCGTACCTGGGGAGGGTAGGCTGAAGGGCCCCACCATGAGCTGCCAGGCTTGGGGCTGGCCAGGGTGGTGGCAGGAGTGGGGAGAAAGGATTTAAGTCAGAGCTTGTCAGCCCTGGTGACACTCCCCCAGCCCTGACACTCAAACTGAGGCTGAAAGGGCACAGGCTGATTCCACCCCAGTAGCTGGGTAGGGACCTGAACTGATCTCAAAGGGCCAGTCCAGCTGAGACTTTGGGACACAAACTGCCCTTCCTGGCCAGCTGACCAGCTCCCTCTGGGAGAGCGAGTGACTCCACGTGACTCAGGCAGCTCTTCCTGCTCCCACCCCTGCCTGCCTGAGCTCCCAGGGATCCCATGGTCCAGGCCCCTGCTGGGCCCACCCTCACTCCACCCGAGGACACTGGCATGTGCGTGGCAGGGAGGAAGCCGCCTACCTTGTTGCGGGTCTGGGTCTGCCCAATGAGGATGAGGGCGTTGGAGGAGATGATGGACAGGCAGAAGTTGATGAGGATGACAGACCGCTCTGAGCGGATGTACCTGAGGGAGAGGGCAGGGGGCCAAGATCAGTACCTAACAGGGCCTCATCTTCACAAGGACTGCGATCCTGTGGCCCACACCAAGACCATGGCCCCATTTCCTCCCTACAGTCACCACCACCGCCCCCACCATCATCACCACCATTATCATCAACACCAGCACCATCACCATCACTACCACCACCACCACCATCACCACCACCACCACCATCACCACCACCATTACCATCAACACCACCACCACCACCATCACCACGATTACCATCACCACGACCATCACCATCAACACCAGCACCACCACCATCACTACCACCACCACTACCACCATTACCATCACCTCCACCACCATCACCACCACCACCACCATCACCACCGCCACCACCATCCCCACCATCACTACATTACCACCACCATTATCATCACTACCACCATCACCACTACCACTACCATTACTACCACCATCACCATCACCACCACCATCACCACCACCACCAGCAAATCACAACCATCACTACCACTACCCCCATCACCACAACCACCACCATCACCACAACCACCCCTAACCCTTGGGGAGTGAGCTGCACCCAGGTAGAGCACAGAGGGTACAGGGCTGAGCTTCAGGAACTATTACATGGCCCTGATGTGCTGCATAACTTTGGACAGGTCATGTCCTCTCTCTGGGTTCCCATGTCCTCATGGGACCATCAGAACTATCCCTGCCTGCAGCTCACTGGGGTGGAGTGATGGCCAGTAGGGCTCAGCAAAGCAGACACTTTGAAAACCGTAGGCATAAAACCTCCGCACATCAGAACTAGAGTTCGGAGCCCCTCACCCCCACAGCCCTAATCCCCAGAAGTTTGGGGAAACTGAGGCCCTAGGGGGATGGGCTGGCCCAGGGAGAGGAGACAGCCACGTTCCCCTGCGCAGCCCAGTGGGGGAGCACTGGATGCTCTGTCCTCAGGGAGGACAGTTGAGGACACCTGCTGTTAGCCACTATGGGTCACCAGGAAAGTTCAGGCCACCCCTCCCCAGCTGGTCACATCGACCTCTTGTTGCCCGAACTTGGACAGCAGCCAGGCGTCAGTTCCGATTATCGGCTGACATCGGCACTGCCCGAGGAGCCAGAGCAGCCAAGCGCAGCAGCCACACATCCTCTGGACACACAGAGTCCCAACTAGGTCTTGCCCAGGCAGTGACCTTGAGGTCACACTCCCTGTTCCAAACTTCTACTCAACAGGGCTGGAAGCAGGAGAGGGGACAGGACCTGCCCGGCTGGCACAGGCCTGCAGTCACACTCACGCCTGGGCCTGGGTGCTCACACGGGAGCCTGTACACCCAGGCTTGTTACTGGGTCAAATATGAGTTCTCACTGCACGTCTATCCACACCTCCCCGGGCTCCAGTGGAACCCCGAAAACCCACAGGCTGGCACTCAGGACAGACAGCACCTGCAGTGGGAACGGGGCTGAGTCCCTGCACCCCTGGGAGGAGCTACTGGAACTGGGGAGCCAGCAAGGGCCCTCGACCGTGCGGCCTGGTCCTGGGCCCTAAGGAAGGCTGTGGCCTCGCGGGTGCAGGCATGAGGACAGACAGGGAAGGTGCAGGCGTGAGGACGGACAGACAGGAAAGTCAGGCGGCATGGGCGTGTGCCCGGCAGGGGGTGCGCTGCTCAGGGCTGGCATCTGCCAGGGAATGTGCTCAGGGGACAGTACAAACTGGGATCCTGCTTCTGTGTCGCACAGTGTGGGCACAGCTCGAGTGGTGGCAGCAGCTGTCAGGACCCTGGACCAGGGTGGGGGACGATGGAAGTGGTCACTGTGGGGCTAGTGTCAGTGGCAGAGGTGGAGGCGGGGTGCCGCCTTACTGGTGGCAGTGGCTGGGAAGACAAGAAGGGAGGGAGGGAACGGAGCTTGGGCCTGAGGGCTCCCCGGGTGGCACCCACCTCCACACAGACACGTAGATGATGACCAGCATGAGCAGGGTGAGTGAGGACACGCCGCAGCCCACGATGAGCGTCACGGATGGCAGGGTTGCCTTCTCCATGTTCTGCAGGTTCCGGGGAGACAGCAGGGAGTGAGGTGCGGTGGCCTGGGAGACCCAGGGCTCCTCTCTGGGGTGGAACCTCCTCTCTGCCGCCCCGCCCCTCGGCCAGCCCCAGCCTCCTACAGAGGATGATTCCAGAACACACCAAGGCCCCCCCACGGAACTTCTTTTCTGGGCTGTTCCCTTCTGTTCTGGGAGCTCTTGTCCTTTGCCGAGGGCAGGGCCCTCACCCTACACTGGTGCAATCACAGTCATGTGCCCAACGACCAGCCCTTTGTCTCCATCACAGCAAGGACTCCCCATTTAAAGAACAACCCCCCACATCTCAGTGGGTCAGAGAGGCGCCAGGCCCAGCCCTGCCTCAGGAACGTCCCCCGCAACCTGAGACAGCCCCCCAGAGTCCACAGCCTCTGCTGTGCATCCACCTGTGCCTGAGACTCCACTCCCACCTGCCCCCCACAGCCCCACATGTCACCCCAACACCCCTGTACCAAAGTCCTACCTCGCCCCTCCCATGCCTCTGCTGGGGCAGGGGCTGCGCATCTCACTGCCCCCCACAGCCCTGGGGGCCCAGCCTCCGAGCCTGCCTCTCCAGATCCCCAGAGCGTTTTATGAAATGCCACCAGAGCCACCTCTCTCCCCTGCTCAGACCCTCCATGACTCCCTGCCCTGGGCTTTGCCCGCATGTCCCACCTGGCTCTACAAAGGCCCCGGGCTGGCCCTGCCCACCTGCCAGCTCCAACTCACCTGACAAGACCACCCGGGCCCCACCTCAGCGCTCTGCACCAGCAGTTCCCCACCTGGAATACATGTCCCCATCTTCCCGTGGCTGTGCCTCTGGCCACTCCCATCCCAGCTCTTCCCCTCCTCAGAGGGCCCTGGGCCGGCACAGATTCCACTGCTCCCTCCCACAAGCCCAGCGCAGCCTGAGCACGCCAGGCTGGCCCACCTTCTGCATGGACACGTCCACCTGCGTGCCTGCCCCGCCCGTGGTCCGAGTCGTGAGCCTCGCTGCGTCCCCAGGCCTAGGGCACACCGGCCAGTGGGCGGACAGAAGGAAGGCCTGGCCAAGTGCAGAGCTCAGAGACAGCTCGAGGGATTAAAGAGAAACAGCTCTGCAACTCTCTCCTGGCCTGCGGCCCTGCAGCTTTGCAGTGAGGAGGTGAGACCAGCGGGAAGACAGGGCCTGGGGGAGCAGGGTTTCCTAGGGGCTCTCCCACCCCACCCCGGGTCTGCTGCCTACAGAGCAGCTCTCAGACCCCGCTGACCCTGGCATGCTGTGGAGGTGACGCTCTCCCACCCCATGAGCTCTTAAAGCCTGGCAACCTTTCCCTCCTTGGGGCCCCAAACCCCTGAGCCCCAGGGCCTGCCCCAGCCCACCCAGTAGGGCCCACCCTCTCCCTCAGCCATGCTGCCCCTGCCCTCCACCCACCCATTCTGCACTGCCCTTCCAGAGCCGGAAACACCACCTCCTCCAGGCGGCCTGCCCTGTCTCCCAGGCCCCTCTGGTGTTACCTTGCCAGCCCAGTCCCACTCGGGGGATGACTGCCTGTCCCTGCGGCTGAGTGCCCTCCATGTCTGTGAGTCCCACCCGTCCCGCCCAGTTCTGTGGGCAGCCCTCGCTGCTGCCTCCCCCAACACTTGGGGTCTGCCCGTAGTCCCTCCACCTTCGTCGGTGCACCTTGCGTCCCCCAGGCTCTCAGCACCCCTGGCTCCTCCCCCACAAGGCCCAGCCGCCTGCTGACTGCTCATGTGCCAGGCCTCGGGGGTGGCCACCTGACCAAAACCAGAGCGTGCCTGTGGAGCTCCAGGTGGGGGCTCCGAAGCCCCCGCTGGTTGAAGGCCTCTCCCACCGGCCATTCCCCTGCCTCCAGCTTGGACCTCCCGCCCCCAGTTTTTGGGTGCTCTGCCCCCTGCCCCTCTCCCCACAGGCCAAGGTGAGGTCTGAGGCAGCCTCTGGGCTCCTCCTTGGGGTGATGCAGGCCGCACGCCCGATGTGCACAGACATGCACGGGATACCCCCACACCCGGCCCTCGCCTCCCGGGCCCTGGTGCCAGGCTGGCTCCTCCCACACACTGGGCCCTTTGCTCCAGCTGTGCCTCCCTGGAACAAGGCCAGACTCCTCTGTGTGCAGAAGCACTGCCGCCCCACCAGGCTCTCGAAAGCCACCACCTCCAGGCAGGCCCCTGATTACCCCAGGCCTCTTGGCTCTGTAGGAGACCCGGACTGCGAGCCAGGTGGCCTTGCCTACCTCAGCTGTCCCCCATGGGGAAATCTGCTCAGGCACCTTTTTCTGCATGTCATAGCC
The DNA here is from genome assembly GCF_020740605.2 of Lemur catta. Classification (NCBI taxonomy): domain Eukaryota; kingdom Metazoa; phylum Chordata; class Mammalia; order Primates; family Lemuridae; genus Lemur; species Lemur catta. The sequence continues at coordinate 24,449,563 of NC_059136.1, forward strand.
TGGAGCTCAGGCCTCAAAACAGTGGCCCCTGGGACCAGAGGTCCATCAACCAGAGACTTTACCAATGCAGAACCTGAGGCCCAGGGCTAGGAGGATGCCAGTTGGATAGGGACAGGTAGGGGGCAGGGTGACCCCAGCAAATGTTTCCAAGACACTGGGCTGGCCCACGGCTGGCCATCCACGAAGGTCACGGGCGGCTGAGTAAGTGGCTCGCGCCTGCTCCGTGGCTGGCTCCAGCCCAGATCTCCGTGGCCATCTGCTTCCGTCTGCCCTCATTAGGCCTGGCAGCCAGAACCCGCCGGCCCTCCCACCTGCCTGCCTGCTCCTCCTCCTCCCGCCTGGCTCATCAGTCACCCCTGACAGCCCCAGCTCAGCAGGTTCCGGATGACGCGGGGAGGGCACAGGGGACAGCCTGGGCAGGCAGGGGTGTCAGAGAACTCCAGGGCTCCTCTGGAGGGCAAGAGACTGGCCCCAGCTCACACAGAGAGGAGGCAGAGCCAGGCCAGCCTCCTGTGGAGACCAGCTCCCGCGCCAGGCTCAGGGCCACCCCAGGGCCCTTGCACATGCCGATCCCTCTGCCGTGCTCTTCCCTGACCTTCACAGGGCCGGCCCCCCTCCCACCGTGGACATCACCACCCACAGAGGCCCCTCAATCTCAGTCTGAACCAGCTCTCTGCCAGCACCTGCTCTTGGCCCCCTCAGGGCGCTGGCGCCCCCCATGCTTTTCCTGGTTGTTTACATGGTTATTGCTGTTTCCACCACATGAAGTCCCAACTGCCAGTCTTCTCCTCAGCCCGATATGCACCTTGTGCCCCCAAAGACTGATTCCCATCCTACAGTGCCTGCCACCCTCGTCCTGTCACTGCTCCAACACCATCTATGGCCCCCAAACATCCGTGAGTTCCTGACTCCAGTCTAGACTAAGCCCTGAACCCTGCCATACAACGAACCCTGACCCAGGTCACACCCGACACCTGAATCCAATTACACACTAACCCCTGACCCAAGTCACACGCTGAGCCTTGATCTCGGTCACACCCTGAGCCCTGATGCTGGTCATACACTGAACCCTGACCCCAGGGACATGCTGAGCCCTGACCCTGATTTCCAACGAACTGTGACCCTGGTCACAACCCACTAACACAGTCTGAGGCACATGACAGGAGTAATGCCCACAACAACTGCCCCCTGCAGACTGTTTACTACATGCCGCTGTGCAAGTGCCATAAATACCTTGACTAGTTCAATCCCCACTACACTCTGGGACAGGTGGCACCGTCCCTCTCACAGGTGTGACTCAGAGTGGTTACTCAGCCTTCCGGCAGCCGCAGCCCATAGTGGCACAGCCAGCATCTGCACCGACACTCTGGCTCCAAGCCCAGCTCTGGGGGGGGACTGTCTTATGCCCCTCGCTCCACAGCCCTGCCGCTTGGGTGTGCCCTCTGCACCCCATCCCTACCACCGCCTCCTGCCTTTGTTCGGACAGCAGTCTCTTGAGGCCACTCTGTCCCTGGGATGCGCACAGCCTCTGCCCACTCAGACCCCAGTGCCCATGGCCAAGGTGCCAGCCAAGCCCAGCCAGGTCCACGCCAGCCCAGCTCAGCTCCCTACCTGCTGGCTGCACTGTTATACCCTCACTCCTGCTGGTATCCCTCTGGCACCCAGACCCACTGCCATCCTCTCTCCCCTCTGCCCTCCGGAGGACACTCAAGTCCCCCCACTGGCCCCAGGCCTTGCTGATGGTGCCTATGTCCCTGCCTCCCCTGCCCACTGAGCCCAATGCTCATCTCCCACTCCTGTGCCAGGGCAGCGTCCTGCCTTTCTCAACCCCCCTGGGATGGCTGTAATCCTCCCCACAGAGCTCAGCTGGTGAACTCCTACACACTCCTCAGGGCCCCACGCCAAACCTCCTCCCAGTGCACTGCTCCCCAAACCATGCCCAGGTGGGAAGGAGGCTCTTGCTGAGCTCCCTAGAGCCCAGGCTCCAGGCCTGTCTGTGCACACCTCTACCCCAGCATCAGACCCTGTGCCCGGTGAGGGTGGGCCCCAGGCACTCAGAGGGTCCACAGAGGAGATGAGGAACAAGTCAGTGATGGACTGCACCACAATGGCAGTCTCCCCTCCACTTGGTCCCTCTGTGCTCAGTGTCTAGGGGGTCAGCCCTCAGCAGGGCCAGGGCTGCCGGGGACAGGCAGGTGGTGTTGGAAAGGAGAGGCAGACCCTGGGGAGCTCTGATGCAGCCCCTGCAGGAGGCCGTGCCCACCCTGCCTCCTTCCCAAGCTCAGTGAGCTCACTCCCAGGCCAGCAGCTGGAGCCCAAACCGGGCCAGACACAGTCTGCCCTTGAGGGAGCCACAGAACCAGGCAAAGCCGGCCACTCGCCCATCCCACAGGTGAGGACACTGAGGCTCGGTGAGGCCAGGCTGCCAGCTACTGTGCCCCAGCCCCGGTGCCACATCTGGGACAGCACCCCACAGCATCCGCCTTTGTGAACTGATGTGGGTGGGTTGGGCCGATGCCAGAAGCCCCTGGCAAAGCCGGGACTCTGCCTGTCTGCCTCCCTGCCCCACGTGATGCTGGGCGCAGGTCAGCCTTCCTGGAAAGGCCTCTTGGAGTTTCCCCAGCACCAGCCACTCAACAGCCCCTCTCTGAACATGCTGTCCAAGCCAGGCCACTCCAGAGCGCAGCCCTGGTGACCGAGGACTGCTCCATTCCAGGAGTTCTCCCCATGTCACCTGGTCATCACTCCTCACGGCCAACCGTGGGTAGTACAGGGTCCCCTCCATTTTACAGGGGAGGAAACTGAGGCTCAGAAGGACTTCACGCCAGGCCAGGGTCACAGCGTGTAAGATACAACGCTGTGTTTCCAGGTTCCCACAATGACCTCCCACGGGCTGGGAGAAGACGAGGAGGAGGCACACAACCCACTCAGTCCTCTCCTGCCCTAGGTGCTCCTCCCACACCCTAAGGAAGAGCAGCTACCCAGAGCCCGAGGCTGGGCCCCAGGAAGGCCGTGCAGTGAGAGTCTGCTGCTTTAACATCGATGACCATCTACACAGAAAGCCACCTCCTACAGGGAGCCTCCAGGATGGCTGTGGCTGCTGCCGCAGGGACAGCGACATCCACAGTCTCGTCTGAGGGGACAGCCTAAGGGGGAGTAGTAGAGTTAGGGCCAGCCAAGATGTGCACCAAGACCTTGAGCAAGACCTCCTCCCAGCTTCAGTGTCCCTGCCTGTCAATGGAGTTTAGTGGCAATGGCCTGCAGGGTCCCATCTGGCTCTGACACTGTGGGAGACTCCAGCTGACAATGTCACCTGCCCTCCCCACTTTCCAGAGAACAAAGAGGGGTGGCTGGAATGTTCTCAGAAAGGCCTGGAGCCGTCTTCTGTGTGGAACTTGGGGGACAAGCTACGCCACCCCCAAACACCCTACCTAGGCCACATCCCCCTCCCCAGTGGGCCCTGCATACCCGCTGCCCAAGTCCCTTCCACATGAGGTCTAGGGTGAGGGTCTCAGTGGCCCAGGGGCCTGGCCTGCCTGGGGCCAGGGGGTGCAGCCCCGCTGGTCCTAGGACAAGAGAGCCCACCAGCCCCAGTGGGCAGGGCCCAGCACCCAGGGCCCCAGCCTGAAGGCTGGCTGTCGCCATAGAAACCGGCAGCCCCCACAAGAATCCCAGGAACAAAAAGGAGGCCCAGAGATGAGGCCTGTCTGGGGAGGGCTGTGGACCTGGGCCAGGACCCCTGCTTCGGGACACAGCCACCTCCTCCGCAGGCCAGGCTCTGCTTGGAGTAGGTGGGAAAAACTCAAGGAAGGTGGAAGCTCCTGCTGCCTCCTTGCTCCTGGTAGGCCAGGACCCACCAAGTGTATGTCCCTCTACCAGGAGATGCTGTCCCCAGCTCCAGGGCTCAGGACCCAACCTGTCTCTCTCCCTGAGGACCCAGCTTTCTCCAAGGTCCCAGGCCTCCAAGGAGAGCTGAGATGGGGCCCACCCATCAGTCACTTCCCAGGGGTCCGGGCTCCTCCCAGTCCCCAAGTCCACACCGCCACCCACTAGGTTCCCACCACCCTCGCCAGAGGTACACTGCCGGCTGGCCAGGCCATGGTGGCTGCTGGGCGCTGCGACCCCTCTGGGGCAGGGAAGGGGCCGGCGGCTGCCCACCCGCCGGCCGCCCCGCGGGGCCCTCCCGCCGCCCCCGCCCCGCCCGGCGCCCCTCCCGCCGTCCCGGCAGCGGGGTCTCACCGCGTCGGCGCTGAGCTGGGCTAAGATGGCGAAGGTGGAGAGCCGGTCACAGAGGCAGCGCGTCCGGAGGGCGTCGAGGGGCACCGTGCGGCAGCCGCGCCACGACCAGGGCCCGAGCTGCGGGGGGGCGGAGGAGGAGGGTCTGGGGGCGGGCGGGACACGAGAGGAGACAGGCGGCAGCGTCAGCGGCGGCGGGGACGCGGGCGCCCGGGCCCCCCAGCGCGGCTCCGCGCCCCGGCTCCCCCGCCCCCCGCACCTGCGCCCGCAGCCGCGCGCCCGCCCGCCCGCCGCCACCAGGCCCCCGGGCCCCGGCGCCCATGCCGCGCTCCGCGCCCGCCGCCGCCGCGAGCGAGCCGGGAGCCTGAGCCGAGCCGGGAGCCGCCCGCGGGAGCGCGGGGCGGGGGCGCGGGGAGGGGGCGGAGCGGCTGGCCCGGGGCCCGGGCGCCCGCGTCCCCACCGCCCCGGCTCTCCGGCCCCCCGCGGGCGCTCGTGGAGCTGGCGGGTGAGAGCGGGTGTGGCCGCGGGCGCGGGGCGGCTCAGAGCGGGGCGGGGGCGCTTCTGAGCTCTCGGCCCCACAGCCGCGGGCGCTGGCTGGAGCTGGTGACCTTGGGGCCGCACCATCCCCCACATCCGCTGCCCGGGAGCCCTGTCCCCCAGGGCCCAATCCCCCAGGGCCTGCTGCTCATCTCCTGGGACTGGCACAGCCTTCCCTGCGCCCGACCCAGGCCCCTGCTGTCTATAAGCCCACGACTGCCGCCGCCTTTTGCATTTAAGCACAGGACTTGTCACGTTCTTGGTGCACCAGGGACTGAACTGCTCTGCAAACCGCTCCTCCTCCTCCTCCTGCTACTGAGCCAAATCTCCCCACCCTTCAAGGCAGACCTCTTGTCCAGAAACTTCAGAGTGTCCATCCTTCACAGACCCGGCCCACAGCTGAGCCTGCCCTCTCCTGCCTGCTGGGGTTCAGCTTGCAGAAAGTGCCCAGGGAGGGCCTCTCTGGGGCTGAGTTCACATTCCCTGGGCCCTCCTAGTGGCAGAGGGGCTCCAGGCCTCCTGAAGAGATAAGCCAATAGTTTGAAGTTGAAACTGCAGTCGGAGGAGCCACAGCTGAGAGTGGTCTCCTTCCAAACCCAGGCTGTAAGAGGCATCAGCCCTCTCTAAGTAACTGGGACCTAGCTCCTACCCCAGGATTTCAGGAGAAAAGCCCGGGTCTTCCGACCTCTGCCTATGGTCTGCCTTAGAGCCTTCATGCTGCAGCTGCAACCGTTTCCAGCCCAGGAATGAGGAGCTGCATGGTGCCTTGCAGAGCCCTCAGCTCAGCCCCCTCCACCATCCCACCCCACTGCACCAGCAGGGGCTCTGAGGCCCAGAGCCAAAAGAGACCTGCCTGGTTGCACGGTGGGTTGGTGCTCTCTCCAGCCTGCCCTCCCCAGAGAAGCCTGGAGTGCCGCCCACACATACGGCCCTGAACCACACGCACAAGCGCACAAGCTGAGTGCTGCTGCAGATCAGACACCTGGCTTTGAAGTGCACCTTGGCTGCATCCTAGCTCTATGACCTTGGGGAGCTGCCTCCACCACCTCTTGCTTCAGTTTCCTCATCTCTAAAATGGGGGGTGGGCACTCAGCACACCTGGCACAGTGCTGAGTGGCACAGGGCTGTGCTCGGCGCACGTGCCCGTGGATCTCCAGCTCCAGGTGTCGGATGGCCCAAAGCAGTCTCGACTGAATTTGGGGCATTCTTGCCCAACCTCCTTCCTTGTTTCCCTCCATTCGCAGCAGCCCACGGAAGCAGCAGCAGAACTTTCTGAGATTCAGGCCCAGGGGAGAAGGGATGTGCTCTGGGTAAGCTGGGAGACCCCTGAGAATGCCCTGACTATCTGCTTTTAGTAGTATCCCCCACCCCCTCGGGGAGAGACTTGGTCCTGTTTTACAGAGAAGGAAATCTGCGGACTGGATCGCAGGCCAGTCAGAGCTGGGAGGAGGGCCCAGGAGCTGGCCTCAGGCCCTGCAGGTCTCACTCTGGGCTGCTTGGCCCTGGGAAGCCCCCTCCACTTTCAAGTGCGGTGTGAGGAAGCCAGGTCCTTGTCCCATGGGGCCAAGGCTCTGCGGCCCCATGCTGACCCACCCTAGGGGCCTCCGTAAAGGGAAGTCACCGACGCAGGCAGGAGCCATGAAGGGCCCTGCACCTTCAGAGACACCTCTCCCTGGGCCCATGTGAACCCCACAGGCCCCAAAGGGCAGCCACAGCACTGTCCCCAGACACTGGGATGGAGGCCAGGGACCCAGGCTGCCCTGCATGGCCTCCCTGCTGCAGGCCCTGTGTCCCCAACACAGCACGGCACAAAAGTCAAAGCCCAGGGCTAAGACCCCTTCTCCCTCTCCTGCTGAGCACAGAATAGGACGCTGACCTAGGCAGGACGTAGGGGTATGGAGGGAACAGGAAAGGGAGCGTGGGGTGCCTGGAAAGTCCTGGAGCTCCCAGTGGCACTCCAGATCCTGTGCCCCGACCAGAGGGTTTTTCAAGATCTCGCTCATGTGCACCAGGCATGCCCCACTTGCCATCTCCCCCATCCCCTGCACCCTCCAGGGGTAGGAGCCACTGTCCCCATGCCACAGGGGAACACATGGGGCAGAAGCCAGAGACCCAGCAGGGGCACAGAGTCACAAGGGCCTGGTTGAGTCCAGCTCCTCGGGATGGCCTGTCCTGATGCCTGGCATGGGTGTGTGGCTGCAGTCTATGTCTGACCAGACACCAGGAGGGCACCAGAACACGTGAACTCCATGGAGGGCGAGTCCTGCAGGCTGCTTCTGTCTGTGCTGCTGACTGGCCTGTCCATGGCTGCCCTGAAGGACAGGGCTCTGTGGCAGCCAGTCCTGGGTTCAAATCCCAGCTCTGCTTCTCACAGACCAGGCATGGGCACGGCCTCAGCCCTCTGTCTGCGTGGGGGGTCCTGGAACCCAGATGCCCACCTGCCTGAGGGTTGCTAGAAGACTCCGATGGGACAGTTCCCTGAGGTCTGGGGTGCAGAGAGCCTGGCTGGCTGGGGCCAGCTGGGGCCAACAGCCTGGCAATTTCCCAGCCGCACTGGCGAGTCCACAGGACGCCAGGCTGACAGCTGCCCGCCACTGCCTGGGAGAACGCCAGCATGGGAGCCAGTGCCTAGCCCGCAGGGCTCCTGCCGTGGGCACTAATTAGCTTATCAGCCTCCCAGGGTCGGGGGAGAGAGGGGCTGCAGCCCGCACTGCTGAGGAGTCAGGCCAGGGCCTGCCCATACAGCCTCAGCCTGTGCAGGGCCCGGGGAGGCCCCTGTCCCTGGTCTGGAGACCTGGCTGGTCAGGCTGGCGGCCCAGGTGGCAGGCAGCCGCTGGCCACTCTGTAAGTGGCTGGCCCCGGGGGCAGTGGCTTGGGGACTCATGCAGACCCTGCAGGACTGCAATGCAGGTGCCCCAGCCCCGGCCCCTCTGCCCCTCCAGTGTCCTCCTGGCCTCAGCAGGCCTGGGCAGTATATCAGGGAAGCATCCTCAGCCCCCCAACATGTAGCCTGGGGACAGGAACCCTTCCCTGCCCTCAGTAATAATGGCTTCCACTCTGTGCTAAGGGCTTTCTGGCATTGTATTATTAGATCTTTGCAATAACTCTCAGGTCAGCTTTGTAGATAAAGAAACCAAGGCTCAGAGAAGTGGTAATTGTCCAAAGCCACACAGCAGGGCAGCAGTAGGGCCTAGATTCCAGTTTTTATCTGTTGGGCTGCCCCCTCCTCCCAGGGCCTGTGCCTTCTGAACCTTGGCTGAGTCACAGGTCTAAAAGGGGCCTGAAGGGCAGCGTCACACTGGACAGGGAGCCTGCCCTGCCCTCGGCCATCACAAGCCAGGAGAAGAACCCGGTTAGTGAAGGCTTCTCAGGAGTTACCTGAGCCTTCCTTGCTGCACTGGACATCAGCCAAGGACTGGCCTTTAGCAAGACAGATGGAGGGGTGGTCCCTGACCTGAAGACCCTTGCTTGGATCTTAGATACCTGTCGACCTGGGGAAGGTCAGAAAGCCTCGGCCCTCCTTCTTTTAACAAAACCTCTAGGAAGCAAACTCTTATACCAGATCCCAATTCACATCTGGAAGTTCTTCCCCAAGTCTGACTGAAATCCTTCCTGCTACAGGGGACACCTGTTCCCGTCTCTGCAACACAGGCAGGTCATTCCCTCCGTTTGCATACAGCGACTGCTCCCACACGTGGGAGACCATTTGCCACCTCTTTTCTAAGCTACAGAAACTTGGAATATCTGGGTCACAGAGCCAGGCCCCCCCCTTCCTGGGCCCAGGCCTAAGAAATCTGGGTCAGTTACACCTGCTCCCTGCTCCTTGGGCCCAGGGTGAGAGAAGGAGCTGGGGCAGTGAGACCTCCCAGGACCAGAAGAGCAGGGGCCCTCCCTGCCTGAGAGGAGTGGGCACCCAGGGGAACCTGGGCCCCTCAGACAGGCCCAGCCACTGCCCAGCCCTCTGTAAGCCACTAGTGACCCCACCATGGGGACTCCTCCCACTCAGCTCCTGCCAAGGTCACCAAGCACCTCCACATCAACAAACTCGAGGAATGTTCTATTTACCCACACACCTGTGGCCCCCGGCACACGTCCTGACACACCACAGTCCTAAAGACACCCACCATGGGCACGCCAGTGGGGACAGGTGCTCAGCCAAGATGCTATGCGCGAACAGAAGGAAGGGCACTGCCAGCTACCGCACGCCCCGACCTCAAGCCCCCACTGCTTGCCCGCAGCTGACCATCCGCAGGTCCCACTGGCCTTTCTTTCTAAATGCACAGAGTTTAAGCACTGCCCACCCTCCTCAGCCACCTGCTGGCACCCACTGCCACTGTTCCCCCCGACTACTGCGGCCACCCCTGCCCTCCTCCACCTGGCCTCCTACAGCACCAGTGCGGTCATCTGAAACACGTCAGGCCACGTGGCTCCAGAGGTCCCTTCCTTTATTGCAGCAAAGGCCACACAGCTCCCGGGGCCCACAGGGACCTGCCAAAACCTCCCTGACCCAACCTCCCCACTCTATCCTCTGCCACACTTGGGCCATGAACCTCGACTCCCTGCAAACCACCCAGGAGCCCCCTAAACCCAGCAGTGGCCAAGGCTCCCTGGGCAGCCCCCAACCCAGTGTGGACCCCCACCCTCAGCTCCCAGTACAGGGCCACAACCTGTCCCCATGTCCCAGGTGAGGGTGGTTCAAGAAGGCCTCACCAGCTGGCTATCATCATGGGACATCAGGGGACATCAGTGATGGAGAGGGCACACCAAAAGCTCATCCACCCACCACAGCAGTGCCTTCATTACATTCAGGATGCCTCCTCCCAGCCCACGAAGCAGGTGCTATTATGGGACTGTGCGCTGTCGGGGTCCCCTTGGATTTGATGGGCTAATTCACACTCCAGTGTGAATGACTCATAGGGTGTCCTCCCACACAGCAGAAACAAGCCAGGAGTGGGCACAGCATGCCCCAGTGGGGGAATTCAGGTGCTGGGCAGGGAGCTGAAACAGTGTCTCTGCAGGCAGGGGCTTCTGGGAGTCCCCAAAACTAAGCCAGGCCTTCAAGATCCTTAATGGGCTGGCCTCCACCTGGAGCCCTCAAGCCAACACCTGCTCCATCACCATCCAGGTGCAAGCCCCAAGTAATCACACTTCATCCACCAGGAGTGCCCCTCCCAACCCTACCTTCTTGGCCACAGATCAAGACTGGCATTGTCTCCTCCTCCAGGAAGCCTGCCTGGATAACCAGGCTTCCCACCTGTCCTTCGCATGAGGACCTGACCCCTCAATCAGACCCTGCCCTGCTGCTATGCGGGGCTCCCTTCCCTGTGCTCTGCCTCACTCAGCAGCTCATGTGACTGTCCGGCTTGCACAGCATAGCACGCACACACCTTCTCCTGCCTCCTGTCTTGGTTAGTCCCTTTGACTACATAAGCCCTGTTCCCTGGCTGATCCAGCCTTATTCTTCAGGCCTCCCTTGAGCCACTTCCTCCTCCAGGAAGCCTCCCTGACCTCCCCCTCCATGTCCAGCCATCTGGCTGCCAGTCTGGGAGGATCTCCAGGGGCCCAAGTCAGCTCTAGCCCCTCCCAGCTCAGGGCCCCAGGGCAATGCCTGGGGTCTGGAGGGGACCCTGGCCTCTGTGACCCACCAGTGCTATGGTTTGGACACCCGCCTGACCTGGGTCTCACTGAGTCCCAGCTGCCAGGTGAGACCCGAGCCTCCTCAGGCCTGGTGGCCCCACCTCTGGGGCTGGCCCTGGAGTCTCTCCTGCTGCTGACCGTGTCTGAGCCTCACTCAGCACCAATGGGTCTGTGACCACGGCCTCCAGAGCGTCTCACGTTCCCCACCATGCGAGATGCCAATCTCCTGGCTCCTGCCCGGCGCCCGCCACACTGAGTCAGGGCTTCTGAACACAGACCTGCCCCTGGGCTGGAAACCTGCCCCTCCCAGGGTCCAGTGGCTCTTCTCCTGACACACCTGGGCAGGGGGCACAGAGGCCCAGGGCTGTCTGTCAGGCAGATGGGGACTCCTAGAGTGGGTGGGATGCTGGGCTAAGAGGGCTGCGGTCCTGCCCACCCTGTTCCTCCTGCTGACTCCTCCCCAGCTCAGGGGCTGGCACTCAGAAAGCCTGCCCTGGGCCCTGGCCCCTCACTCAGAACCTCACCTGTGGCACCTGCAGCCCTGTTCTGCCTGACCCATCACCCACCCTGCAAGCTGTGGGCCACTGCCTGGACACCCATACCCCTCAAGCTCCGGATCCTGGTGCCTGGCTGGAAGGTCAAGTGCGTGGCATGTTTCTCTCTCACTCACTCAGCAAGCACCTCCTGGCCTGGCCTATGCCCCCATGGGCACACCTCTGGCTCTGGCAGATCCCAAACCTCCTCTATCACAGCCAGCCCAGCCTCACCTCCTCTGAGATGCCCTCCCAGACTGCCAAGGCCCCACAGGTGCTTTCCTCTGCTCTCCACCCAATTTTCCTATCCACCCTGACTGGGCCCCCATGACTGCACCCCCATGACTGCTGCACTGGCTCATTAACTGTGCCATGGGCAGGTCCTGCTGCCCAGTAAGGTCATGGGCTGCAAATTCACCGAAGAGCTGAGACTACCACCAGCAACACCTGTCACCACAGCCTTCACTTCATAGCTACCACTGAATCCAACCACTATTAGCAACACATCCACAATACAACCACTACTACCACTGTCACCACCATTATAGCATGGAAACCATCACCATCATTACTACCAAGTCACCACCACGACCAATACCATCATCAGTCATCAACACCACAATCATTACCATGTGCAACACCATTACCATCACCACCACTACCAACATCATCATCAACACATTCATTACCACTGCCACCACCTTCATCACCAACACCATCACCATGATCAATAGTACTCTGATTACCACCTCATCCCTACCAACACCACCACCTCCACCACTACCACCATCACCATCACCATCACCACAATCTCTATCACCATCACCACCACCACCATCATCACCACCACCATAACCACCACCATCACCATCATCACTATCACCATCACCACCATCATACCCACCATCATCATCACCTCCATCACCACCATCACCACCTCCACCATCATCACCACCACCATCACCACCATCATCACCACCACCATAACCACCACCACCACTAACATCACCACTGCCACCACCACCACCATCACCACCGCCACCACCACCATCATCACCATCACCACCACCACCACCACCTCCATCACTACCACCATCACCATCACCACCACCACCATCATCATCATCACCACCATCATGACCACCATCATCACCACTGTCATCACCACCACTGCCACCACCACCATCACTACCACCACCATCACTATCACCATCACTACCATCACCACTACAGTCCTCTTCCCCATTACTGTCCCTTCATGGGTACCACAATCGCCACCTGATCACCCAGAGTCCCAGCATCACCTCCACTATTAGCAACATCACCATGCCCTCATCACTGCCACTGCCACCACCTCAGCAGATCTGATCCTAGCCTGGTAACCACCATCCAGGCATTCAACAAGCATTTATCCAGCACTCACCATGTCCAGGGCACAGTGTAGGTGGGACCCAATCTTGCAGAAGGTCTGACCACCACTGTTGCCATCAACATGTGGCAACTGGAACCCAGGCAGCCACACCACCACCAATGGCTGTCACCCCTGACCCCTGACCAGCCCCCAGGCATCTCCCAGCTCACCTGACTCCCAAAGACACAGTCTGCTCAGGTGACTTCAAGGTCATTCCACAACCCTCTGCTTCCAGGCACCTCTATACCAAGGCCAGGGCAGGAGAATGGACACCCATGGTTACTTGGCTAATCTGAAAATCCTTCCTGTCCACCCCAAATCCTGCCTTCCCACGTCCCAAGTTGGCCCCCCACAGAGATGAGAACACTCAGTCACCGCCCTCCCTCTACTGACAGCAGGGACCAAACCATTGCGCTATCTGGGAAGCTGGGGTTTTGACTGACTTTTCTGTCGCAGTAAGTGAGCGACTGCACCTCAAGCAGAGTTCCACAGGTGCGGGGCAGGCTCCCAGGCACGTCCCCACGGCACCCTCTGCAGCCACCCCTCCACCTGCCCTCGTCACTCCTCTTCATGGGAGCCCCGTGAGGTGTGCTGGGCTCCATAGTGGAGGAGGGAGAGGGGGTGGGGACCTGGCAGACATATCCGCCTGCCTGCTCAGACCCAGGCAGCGCCAGGCGGGAGCCAGGAGACTGGTATCTTTCATGGTGGGGAACATGAGAGCCCTGGAGGCCCCAGTCACAGACCCAGCAGGGCCGAGGGAGGCTCAGATGCAGTCAGCACTACAAGAGGCAGGCAGGGCCTCCAGGCCTGAGGAGCCAGCTGTGACAGCTGCTGGGGGCCATCTGAGTGTAAAGGAGCTTGGGGGGCACCGCAGGGTCGCTTAGCCCTGCTGGGGACCCCAGGTGAGCATGGCCACCATTCTGAACCCTGGAAGGGGCCGGGGCCTGTCAGATGGGTCAGGGCTGGCGGATGTCAGGGCTCACCTTCTCTCTCCTAAAGAGAGGCAAGGGGGTTCAGGTAAGGGGCTCATAGGGGCCCCTGGCCTGAGCAGTCCTGCCTCCCTCCAGCTCTCTGCTCCCTGACTCCGACCTCTCTCGCTGACACCTTGCTGACTCCCGGCCCTCTGCCTCTGGGCCTTTGCACATGCTGCGCTTGGGGCCTGCGCTTGGGGTGTGTCTGCTGCCCTCCTGCCTGGTGCTTCCAGCTCACTCTCCACAGCCAGCACAGGCCCAACCCCCAGGGAGCCCACTCTGAGTTGGCCCCACATCTCCAGTGAGTGGGGTGGCCTGGCCTCACCCCTCTGGCCCAAGGGTGGCACTCTGTCCAAAGGGCTTGCTGCTGGCCCCTGGGAGCCTTCCTGGACCCGCAGGGCAATGGTGGCGCCCACTTGCTGAGCGATTCCTGGCTCTAGATGACTGACACACATCGTGCTGTTGAACAGTCACGGCAGCCTGTCCTACAGACGCGGGCACCAAGGCTCAGGAGGTGGAAGGCTCACCTGCAGCCAGGCCACCCCGTCAGTAAGGAGCAGGGCCAGGGTGTGAGCCCTGCCCTGTCCCCTGTTGAGCCACCCCTGGTGCCCAGACCTGCCAGGTGCCTGGAATCCCCACTTGGCCTGGCCCAGGGAGGGGCAGGACTGATGGAACACCTGGCGGGAACGGTGTGGCCAAGATGGAAGCCTGCAGCGGGTAGGCCTGGGGAGTAGTGGGCTGGCTCCCAGGGGCGAGGGGACAGGGGTCTGGGCAGGTAGGTGGGGGTGGAGCATCTGCTGTGGCCCACCTGAGCCTCCATCATGGCAGAAGCCCCTTCCCAGCCACGCTTCTTGGGGACTGCAGAGGCTGAGCATCTGGCAGGATTTTCTAGAAGAAAGAGAATGGAGGGGGGTGGCGGGGGGAAGGGCGGCAGCTCTGGGCCCTTCTGGCAGCCACAGTTGCCTGGAGGCGCCAGGCGGGCGACTGGCAGCAGCTCCCTGGATGGGGGCAGGGGACACACTGTCTCTCACTACTGTGGCCCTGGAGGTGGGTACGCCCCCATCCCATTGTACAGCCGAGGAGACTGAGGCCTGGGCTTGCACAGCCATAGTGGTCAGAGCCCAGGATTCCCCAGCCAGAGGGAGGGGCTGTCCTGGCTTGTCAACCCCGGCTGTAAGACTCACAGACCCCCAGCCCTTGGGACACAGGGACCCAAGCAGGCACCCACAGGGCAACCCACAGCCATGCCCTGGGCAGCCTGGGCTCCATGCCTCTCTGCTTTCCTCCTCAGAGGGCCCCTCGTCCCCCATCTCTCAGAGCAGGAGGTGGTGGGCTCTTCAGGGCCAGGCATCCCTGGTGGATGTCCCCTGGGCATGCGGTGTTGGGGGGCACCTGGAGGGCACATGTGTTCAGGCAATGAATGAGTGAGTGAGTTAATGAGTGAGCCCCAGGCCCCACTGAGATGGGGCACATTCCAGTTCTCTGAGCACACACCTCCCGGGTGTCCTGTGTGCACCGGAGCCCTTGGGGCTGTGCTCTGCTGCAGTGGGTGCCATCAGGGAACAGGGACACACTGCAGATCGGGGTCACCACTGGGGAGGACAGGGCAGGGATGCTGGAAACCAGCAGAGGGTCTCCCTGAGAGCGTGGAGGGGCACTGTGGGGACTTCAGGAGGGCCAGGGGGCTGTCCCTACCCCAAGTTCAGACCATGGGAGCTTGTCCGTGGGCATGACCTCGTGACCCTGCCCACTCCTTCCAGCTCTGACACGGGCCGCGAGCCCCTTCACAGGTGTGGAAACTGCAGCCCAGGGTAGGCCTCTGCCCGCCCTGCTGCCCCACCCGAGGACAGGAGAGATTCAGGGAAAGCGGGCGCTGGGGCAGGGGGCCCGGCCAGGGGGCTCCCGCCTCTGAGAGCAGCATCCACCCTTCCCCCACGCCTGGGCCGGGCCCAGTTGGGGAGCAACGCACACCCTCCTTCCCTTGCTTGCTCAGGGGCGCGGATCCTGAGGCCCTTCCCAGGCCACCAAAGAGGCCTTCTGTGTTGGGCCTGTCCCTCCCCCCGCTCCCCTCCTCTGCCCCCATCAGGGACCAGCCGGCGTGGGAGAAACGGGGCTGGGAACCGGCTGCTGACAGCGCCTGCAGGACCCTGCCAAGTCTTCCTTCCGCTCCGCACCCCGCTGCCCTCACTGCCCTCTCCAAGGAGACCAGGAAAGGGCTGGGAGGGGGTGAGGCTCTTAAAGGGACCAGGATGCTCGCTTGGGCAGAGACCCCAAGGAGGGCCAGGTCTGGGTCCCCTAATGTCTTCCAGGACAGCGGCCCCTGGCCTGGGCCTTCAGTGGGAGGCAGGCCTGGGGCCGCACAGACCAGGCTGGAACAGTCCCTGGGGTGACCCTGGGTTTGCCAGAGAGCACTCTGGGCCTCAGTCTCCTCAGCTGTGAAATTGGTTAACAGAGAAAGAGCAGGCTGAGAAAGCCCCTGCGAGTGAGATGAGGCCCCTAACAGTGCCTGGCCCCAGGTCGGGCTTCTGGGAAGGAGCTAAGCAAATGTCCCTTTCACACGTCCCCCCTTCACTCCCGGCCTGTCCCAGGGTCTGCTCTGCTGACTCAGGACCAGGAAAGCTCCACATCAGGCAGAATAAGGGTGCTGAGAGCTCACAAACCAGGGAAACTACCAACCTGGCTGAATGGGAGCATCCTGCTTGCGGGACTTCTCAGGGCCTTTATAGGGGATGCGTGTGTGGACCTGGAAGCATGTAAAAGTCTGCCCTTCCCAGAGCCCTCATGGGGCTGGCATCTGGCAGAACAACTCCACAAATGCCCGTGCCGCAGGACGAGGGCTTCAGGCCTGTGCCCTGGGCTGTACTAATGTCCCCACTCTGGGCCTCGGCTGAACCATTTTTCAAGTGAGGATACACCCGAAGATCTTTCCAGCTCTGACTATTACACTCTATGTAACTCTGGGTTATTTATTTTTAAAAGGAGTTTTAAAAAACTACAAACCCAGGGTGGTGGGGGCAGGGGCGAAGAGGCAAGGGGAGGGGCAAAAACCTACCTAACAGGGTACAATCAACACTTTTCAGGTGACAGGCACACATAGCCCTAACTCAAGCATTACAAAAAGTGTCTACGTAACAAAAACATTGTACCCCCTAATTATTGTGAAATAAAATAATAAAACACATAATGTAAAAATAAAATAATAGCAATAAAACAAACAAACAAACAAAAAAAGACCACAAACCATCTGCAATCTCACATGTGTGAAATACCAGGGAGCTGTCCATTCAGGACCACAGAGCTCAACTCCCAATGTACGCTACTGGCCTTTATCAACTCGTCACCCAACTCCACTCTTTTCTCTGCCCATCATCCACTCATACACCCATCCATCCTTCCATACATCTATCCACAAATCCATCCACACACCCACACATCCATCCATTGCCCACCTCTCTGTCTACAGTGGGCTTAATAGCATCCCCTGAAAATATATGCCCAAGTCTTAATCCCCAGAACCTATGAATGTGATCTCATTTGGAAATAGGGTCTTGGCAGACTTAATTAAGGGTCCTGAGACGACATCACCCTGCATTTAGGGTGGGCCATAGATCCAGTGACTGGAGTCCTTATAAGAAGAGGAGGGCACACAGAGACACAAGGGAGGAGCCAGGTAGAGACGGAGGCAGAGACTGGAGGGATGCTGCCCCCATCCAGGGAACACCAATGAATGCCTAAAGCCACCAGAAGCTGGCAAGGCCAGAAAGGACTCTCCCTTAGAGTTCCTGAAGGAGGGTGGGCCTACCAACACCTAGATTTCCCAATTCTGGTCTCCAGAACTATAAGAGAATGGATTTTTGTTGTTTTAAACCACCCCGTTGTGGTGATTTTGGTAATTTGCTGTGGCAGCCCTGGGGAACTGATCAGTGAGAGATGCTGGAGGAAAGGACGGCAGGTGGGCTGTGGCTGGGAGGATGCGTGGATGGGTACAGATGGGGGTGGACAGAAGGAGAGAAGGTGGGGGTGGCTGGAAGGATGGGAGAGTGTCGTTCACCCAGCCATCGCACCGTCCGCCCATTATGTCCCTGCCACCGGGGAACCCACACCCGCACTCCTAAATCTGGGTCCTGAGCACTTCCAGGACAGCTGCCCCTGGCCTGGGCCTCTGTGCGAGGCAGGCCTGGGGCCGCACAGCCAGGCTGGAACAGTCCACTGGCACACGGCCAGCTGCCACGGGTCATCCACACACCCACTGTCCACGGCACCCACCACGGATCCATTTGCCCATCTATTCCTGCATCTGGCTGCCGGTCATTACACTGCTCATAAACCATTATTGATCCACAACAGGGCAGCGCTCGATTCTGGGCATACAGACATGACTTTGACATGACAGCCACTGCCCCCCACTTGAGACACACAGGCTGAGGACCTGTACAGGGATGTGCTAACATATGGGTGGTCTCTCCTGGTTTGAACATTTGGAAACTCTGCAAGGCCCCCTTTGCTCCCCATTTCTCCCCAGCTTCCCCCTGCCCAGGACCCCACTGCCACAAGCCAGCCTGGTGCAAGGGTGGCGGAGCAGGAGCCCTCGAGTCATGCTGCCAGGCTGGGTTCAGGATTGGATGATCCAGGATGTCCGGGCCCAGAAGGGTGGGACTTGGTCACATACCTTCGGCTGCTGGGGCAAGGGGTACTCCAGGGACTCTCAGGGCCCAGGGTTTACAGAGCACGAGCAAGTGCCTGGAGTGTGGGTGTTGGGCCCACATGTGCAAGTGTGTGTGTGTGACTGGGGGTGAGGCAGGCAAAGGGTCTGCACTGTGGGTGGAAGTCTCTGACGCATTCTTTCCAGGATGAGTGTGTCACATGGTCAACTGTTACATTCAGCTAGAAGAAGGGGTGGCCCTGCAAACACATAGCATATACATAATGCACGTGAACATGCACAAGTCACGCCAGCTGAGACACAGAAGCAGGACTCAGCCCGTGACCAGGATCAGAACTCAGTGTGCAACCAAGGTCAGGGCTTAGTGTGCAACCAGGATCAGGGCTCACTCAGTGTGTGACAGAGTCAGGATTCAGTGATGACCAGAGTCAGGGCTCAGTGAGTGATCAGGATCGGGGCTCAATGTGACCAAAGTCAGGACTACATGTGACCAGGATCAGGGCTTCATGTACAGCCAGGGTCAAGGCTCAGCCTGTGACCAGGGTCAGGGCTCAGTGAGTGACCGGGGTCAGAGCTCAGCTTGTGACCAGGGTCAGAACTCAGTGTGTGAACAGGATAAAAGCTCATCTGTGACTAGGATCAAGGTTCAGTTATGGATCATAATTACAATCTAAGAGGTCACTATTTCTTAGTGGATGGTCACTGATGGCCCTCACTTCCCTGCCCCCACACACCACTGCACTGTCCACACGTAGAATCCCTCCCAGACACATGGGACTCCTCCCCCCGTGCACACACACAGACCGCTCCCCGGCACACTGCTAGAAGCAGACCCAGGGTCAACAGGGAAACGGCTCCTCAGGGCTGTGCAGGGAGGAGCCATCCAGCTCAGAGCAGATGGCAGGTGAAGGGCTGACTCCCTGTCGGCTACCGCCCACCCTCTTGGACTCCAGCCTGCTCGGTCCGGGGCAGATGGCCTCAGTCAGCACCCTGGGTGCTCAGCTAGACTGCAGGCCCCTCAGGGCTTCAGCTCCTTGCAGGCAGCAGGTGTGGCCCAGAGCCCAGGTTGTGTCAAGGATCAAATAGGGACCGTGGGTTCAGAGCTGCCAGGCCCCGCTCGGCCACAGAACTGCTCAGACCACACTGGCACCTTCTCCTGTCCTTACGGCCCTGAGGCCCCAGGCACTGAGACCTTCACATTCCAGTTCATCCACACCAGGGGAGGAGGGGCAGGTGGAGGCCACGCCGATGCCCAGGGATGTGGCCCCAGTCCTCTCGCTGCCCTGACCCCTAAGACTGTGGTCTGGGGACTTGATCCTGAGGGAACGATCAGAGGTGCAGGCAGAGCTGCCACCGCAGACGCTGGTCCTGCAGCTGTTTACCTTAGTGGGGAGCAGGAAGGCTCCCAAGGGCCACCAGGAGGGGCTGGTTGGGTGAGCCAGGGGACCGGCCCTGGGAGCTGCAGCTGGTGAGCAGCCCGAGGGAGGGTTTCGGGGCGGTGGGGAGGGGCTGTGCCAATGTCAGGAGCGAGACGGGAGCAGCCCACAGCCGCAGCACCACCTCCAGCCCTGAAATGCAAACCGCAAGGGCCGGCCTGTGAGCTTCGAGCACTTACCGGGTGCTTTTTCTTTTTCAACTCTTTTTCTGATTTCTCTTTTTGGACAAAGAGCTTGTGCTGCTTACACAACCCAGAGCAAAGATCAGCCTCAATCAAAGCCAGAGAGCTGCCCCCGGGCTGCGGGGCTGCCCCGCCTCTCCCGGCCCCAGAGCAGGAAGGGCCAGCGTAGTCCCCGGAGTACGGAGGAGAGGTCACGAGGGCCGCGTGGCCCGCACACTCCCACTCAGGGCCTTCGCGCTGGCTGTTCCTTCTCCCGGACACCACGCACACAGTGCCACATGGGCCAGGCCTCTGCTCACACACACCTCACAGAGGCCCCCATGGCCCCTGCTTGGAAAAGCACCTCAGCCACCTGCCACCAGGCCCTGTCGGCTCCACTTCCTGCACATGCATGACCTGACACTGTCACATTGTTTTCCTGGTCACTGTCCCTCCTCCCTGGGGAGAGGAGGAGGCTGAGGGCTGGGACATTCTAAAGCAGTGACCTTGCCAGTGGCAGACACCAGCAAAAGACGGACGGTGGGCTGCAGGGTGGATGGTGGGGGTAACGGAGGGTAGATGCGGGCTGGTGGCGGGTGGCCATTCCGTCCCCACAACAGCCCCCACCATCCAGCCTCTCACCACGTTACAGCCTCCCTCACCCCTGCACCCACCCTGCACCTTTCCCTGAGCCTCCAGCCTTGGCCTCCCCTCCACTACCAGGCAGCCGTTCTCCTCTGGCACCAGGGAAGCCTCCCCTGGCCTCCAAGGGCACACACCTGTCACTGCACTGCCCATAGCACAAGGGGCCATTGTATGTGACATCACCGCCCAGGTGGCCACGCTGGCCACACTCACTCACTTGGCCTGGCAGGGGTGTGGGAAGGCCTGGGGTTGGCAAGGCCAGAGCAGCGAGGGGGCTGGGCCTGAGGGATGTGGCAGCAGGAGGTGGGCAGGTGTAGGTCTCAACTCCCGGTTTCCTGGCCAGAACCTCCCTGATACATGGGCTAGAGTCCCACAGCGTGGGGAAGGCCCTGTCCACGAGGCCCAGTGGTCAGCAGGACCCAGCTGCCATCTCTGCACCCCATCTCCCGAAATCCCAACCCAGCTCACCTCTGGAGGCACTCACACTCTTGGCCTTTGCACAGACACAGTGAGGCCCCTCCTCACTGCCCCTGGCCTCACAGCCGGGAAGACAGCCCCACTCTGGCACACCCACTCAGGGCCCCTGAGATCGAGACCCATAGCCGGGCCACGCTGTGAGGAAGCTCCCTGGGCAAGGAACCAGCGTCCACCTTGTCCTTGCTGTGCCGCAGCACCCGAGGCGGCTGGCGCCTAATCGCTGCTTGAGAACTGAGCAGAGACCACACGGCCATGTGACATGGCCGAGGACCCAGAAGCCCACGCCCCATCTGATGACTCTGACCCTCCAGTCCCACCCCAAGCTGCCCCATCTGCTGCGGCGATGCTCCCCAGCTCCCGGGCACCCAGCACCCACCCTCAGACCCGAACACCAGGACGGGACCTGCTCTTGGCATGGGCGGTGCAGGCCAGGAGGTCCCTGCCCCTCACCTGGCCCAGGTTGGTCCATGCCCCCTCGTCCCCTGCACTGTGTGCTCCCTGGGAGGGAGGCGGGAGGCAGGGCGTAGGCTCCAGAGCCAGGCCTGGGCAGGGATGGCGGGGAGGACGGAGCAAATACATGGATGGGGGGACGGCGGCCCCTGACCTAAAACCCACACCCATCCCCTAGGGGACAGCCCCTCTGGCACCCCACCCCAGAGCCCTGAGGCCACAAAACCCAGGTGAACTTACACATCTGTCTCATCCCACAGGATACAGGTCTGGTTGGTGGTGCCCTGGGAGAGAGAGGGAGAAGTCAGGGCCCCCTTCCCACCCCGACCAGCCTCCACCCACTGGTCACCTCTGGGACCCACCTACAGGTGTGCCAGGTGCTCTGCCTAGGCGGCCCCCAAACCAGGAGAAAACTGAGCCCAGAGTGGAGATGAGAGTGACCCAAGGTCACAGGGCCTGGAGCCACTCCAGCTGCCCACTGTGTAGCCTTGGCAGCTCCTGTCCCAGCTCTCTGAGCCCAGATACGATGGCAGGCTGGGCAGCAGTGGCCGAAGCCCATCTCTGATGCCAACTGGGGTAATGGGAAGACCCTTCCCTGGGACAGAGTGAACAAGGGTCAGGCAGGCATTTGGCGGGGCCTCAGCAAAGCCTCTGTGCAGCTCTGATGTCCGGGGTCCTACAGGCTGAGTCCAAGAGCGTGCTCAGAGCGCCGCCCCGTGCTGCAACAGTGGCCTGCAGCCGAGGGCGCCTGTCCCAGGCAGCTCTGGGAGGGTCCCCCCATGCTAAGATCCTTGGGGCTGCACACGGGGCGGCGCTCCTGGCATTCACGGGAATCGCTTAGTCCTCACCCAGGCCTATCTGTTCCCACGTGATAAGGGAGGAAGCCCAGGCACAGAGTGGTGGGGACACTCCCTCAACATCACACAGCTGGAAAGGACAGAGCAGGGTTCTGCCCAGGGCTTCCTGCAGCCCTGGCCTGGGGCCCGAGGCCTGGCACTGCCCTGTCTTGGTTAGGTGACCTGGGGTAGCTTGCCCCTTGGGCTCCTGGCTCTCAGCCCATCCAGGGGCATCTTGGCTCCTAGTTCTCTGAGGCCCGACAGGGTGCTCTGAGGAGCAGGGCCCAGAGGGAGCTGCAGGAGGCCCTAGGTGAGCTGTGACAGTGCCCACAGGCCCCACAGAGCCAGGGCCGCCTCCTCCTCGTACCCAGCCAGGCACACAGGCCAGGAGGTCATGCCTGTCTGGGGTCACACAGCAGCGGTGACCTGGAGCCCGGGGTGCCTGTCCCAGACGGTTCTGGGCGGATACCCTCGTGCTGAGAGCCTCCGGAGCCCGCATGGTTAGGCCTGGGGGTCTGCCTTGGGGGCCTCCCGCTTCACGGGCTCCTGGGGGCCAAGGGGCACTGGGCCACCCAAGGGAGTTCGGAGCCTGGCGGGAGGGGAGGCAGGCCCACTCGCACGGCCGCGGACCTGGGCTAGGTGTGCAGGGCAGGCTCCGTGTTGGGAGAGGATGACCTCTCTTCCCTGGGAAAACAAGCAGGCCGCTGGCCCCGGGAGTGGAGTGGTTAGACTCAGACAGTGGAGTCAGATGCGGGTGAATTCAGGGCCACACCAACCTGCTGTGTGGCCCTGGGTGAGTCACCGCACCTCTCTGAGCCTCAGCTTCCCCATCTATGATTTGGGAATAAAAGCAGCTCTCTTGCAGGGCTGCCTTGAGACTCCAAGGTATTGGTGCCTGAGAAGTGTGATAGGAATCGCAGGAACACGGTGTGCACGTGCGTGCGTGCAGACGTGTCAGTGTGCACACTTGGAGGACACTCACGTTGTACATGTGGGCAAACTCGATCTCCAAGGGTGTGCGCAGGGAGCGAGGGGGCGGCTTCACAGTCACAGAGATGACCTTGGAGTTCAGGACGGTCGTGTTCCTGGTGCAGAGCCAGAGGAGCAGGTGCGTCAGGGGAGCCGGCCCAGAGCGCGCCCCACGGCCCTTCTCCAAATGCCCAGCGAGGGCCCTGCACCCTTGGCCACCCTCTGTGCCATGCGCATTGTCACCACTCCTCCAGGCTGCCCCCAGCCTCCCCTGTGTCCTGTGGCCAGGGTGCTGCCCACCCTGCCTGCCCACGTTACCCACCTCTGCAGGGCCAGGAAGCTGCCCAGGTTTCGGTAGAGCACGGTGCCCACCACAAACACCGACGAGTCATCAGCCTCTGGAAGAGAGAGCACCGTCACCTCCCGACCTGCAGCTCGGGGCGGGGCCTTGCCTCCCGGCCTGGAGCCTGCCCTCCCTGGCCTCTGGCACCATCTGCAAGGTCGTGTCCATGGCCCGAGCAGGTGGGGAGGCCTGTCCTCACCCCTGGACACAGCACTGCAGCTGGGCAGCTGGGGCGACTGCCTGGGTCTCAGATGGGAACAGGGAGAGCTGGGCCCTTCCCCAGTGGCCCCTGACAGGTGTGGGACAGGCCAGACAAAGCTTCTCTTTCCAGGAGCGAGAGTCTCTGTCCCTCCTTGCAGGAAGGTGGCCCATTTTGTCCCCTCAGCAGACTGCCTGGGTCGTGGGATTGACAGTAGGCAATGCTCGCAGGGAGAGGAAAGGGGGCTTCCTGGAGACGGGGACAACTTGGGGACACAGAAGAAACAGGGAGCTGCCCCATCTGTGAGGCAGCAGGCTAGACTCCAGAAGGCAGGTCCCAGGGTGGTGGGCCCTCACTCTCCTGGGCGGGCCCCTCCCAGCCCCTGGGGCCCCTCACCTGGCAGCCCCGTGGAGAAGACACTCTTGGACACAGTGACCCTGTCCTCCGGCACCCTGGCCCAGTCACCTGTGGCCCGCCAACCCTTCATGGGGAGGCTGACGTCAGTGGCTCCGCTGGCTGGGAGCTTGTGGATGCTGAGGACTGGTGGGGGCAGGGGGAGATAGAGACAGAGGGTCACACTCCAGGAAGCAGGCCTGGGGATGCAGGGTGACGCTGCAGGGGCAGGTGGGCCATGTCCCCAGACTCCAGTGAGGCTGCAGAGCAGGGACAGCAAGAGGCAGGCATGGGTGGGCTGGGTCTGCCTGGTCCTGATGAGTCCAAACTGCAAGGGGGTCTTGCCCCAGCACCCCCCACCCCGTGGCCCAGAAGGTGGTCAAAGGTGGAGTCTGAGGTCCGCTCTGTGGCCATCAAGGGATCCGCAGGGACTGGAGCGCCCACCTCAGTGCCCCCTCCAGCTCTGGCCTGTCCACACGCTTCCCTCCTTGTAGGCCGGGTGGAGGCAGCCCCACCTTGCAGAGCCGGGGAGATCAAAAGAGACAGCATGGGCCGGGAGGGGTGACCTGAGCTTCCTCTCCTACTCTGGGAAGGGTCCCTGAGCTCAGGGCGGGGTGGTGGGGGGCATGGGTGGTGAGAGGTGTGGGTCTGGGGAGGCCATGGAGGGGGAGAGTGCCTGGGGAAGTGCAGCCGGAGGTGGGTGCTGGCAGGAGATGGCTCCAACCCCACTCGGTGGGGGCCACGGCCTTAGCCCCATGCAGGCCCAGATGAGCTCCTGCCTCACGGACACAGCCCAGGGCAGGCTCTGTCCTAGGCATGGAGCTCCCTCTCCAGCTCCCCAGCACCCCACAGCTCCTTCCAGCAACCAAGCATGTGGGCAAAGTGGCAGGCAGGCCTGGGAGGACAGGGCAGGGCAGACAGGGGGTCCCCACAGAGAGGCTCCCTGTCCCTCCTCACGCAGCACCCCGTGGCCTAGGGTGGGCCCTGCGCTGAGCCGCCCGCGTCAGATGTGGGGGACAGGGGAGGGCTTAGGAGCCAGGCCGGGCCCTGGTGGAGCCCTGGGGCCTCCCTGCAGGGTGTCCTGCCCCACCAAACCCAGCCCATTCCCACGCTGGGCCACGTGCCCTTGCTTCACGATGCTCAAGGTGACTGCAAACCCCCACCTGGCCCTGTCCTCCCTGGACTTGTGTGGTTGCCTGGGGACCAAGGCATCTTCCCCACAAGAGCCCCTGGGGGCAGGCACAGGCCCTCGTCTCTGGAGCCCAGCACCCAGCACGCGCTGGCCTTGCTGCTGTGTGCTGCGCCAGTGGGTGAGCAAATGAAGGCACCCATTCACTCAGCACACTGATTGAGCACCTATTGTATACCAGGAACTGTAAACAAACAGAAACCCCTGCTGGAGTCACCGTGGAGTGGGGGAGACAGACAGAAAGCCAGGCAGAGGGTAAGAGATGGTCCCTGATCTGCTGGGCGGTGGTGACCACGGGGAAAGGCGATGCTCCCAAATAGGGTGGTAGGGAAGCCCTCCCTGCAGAGGTGACCTCTGGATAAAGACCTGGAGGAGGTGAGGCCGCTCATTCCTGGATGAGTGTTCTTGGGGAAGGAGTGGGGGGGTGAGGGGAGAAGAGGGGGGAGAAGGCAGTGTCAGTAGTGTCCAACACCGCCGAAGGGTCGGGCGGGCGGCGCCAAGGGCTGACCACAGGGTTCTGCAATCTAGATGCCCCTGGTGACCCCATGGAAGCAGAGGGCGCCCGGTGGGAGGAGGGGCAGGAACAGAGAACCAGTAGTGCAAAGGGAGCTGCATGGGGGCAGGGGCAGAGGAGATGGCTGGAGCAATGTCCTTGAGTGGACAAAGGTGGGAACCCAAGACACGGGGTCACCGAGGGAGCATCAGAGGGCGGAGCTCAGGCCCAGGTGCGAGCCAGGCAGATGTGCATGGGCCGCCCTCTCCCACTGGCTTCCAGTTATCAGCAGCAGATGGTGGTGTGCTGGGCAGACCAGCAGGGGTCTGGGAGAGTGAGTGAGGGGCTGAGAACAGGGTGAGCGGGGCCTGGGGGTGCACAAAGCGCATGGGGTGTGCTACGGTTTGAATGTGTCCTGCAAAAGGTTCCTGTTGGAAATTGAACCCCCAAATTCACATGTTAATGGATTTGGGGGTGGAGCTTTGGGAGGTACTTAGATGAGGTCATGAGCGGCCCCCAAGATGGCATCGGTGGCTTTATAAGAGGAGGAAGAGAGACCCGAGCCAGTAGACTTGCTCAGTCTCGCCATGTGACGGCCTCTGCTGTGGATGATGCAGCAGGAAGGCCCTCGCCCAACGCCATTCTTGGACTTCCCAGCCTTCAGAATCGTGAGCCAAGTCAGTCTGTTCTTTACAAATGACCTCTTCTTGGGTATTCAGTTACAGCAACAGAAACGGACTGGGACATGGCATATGGAGTACTGGGGTGAAGGGGATGCATGGGGTCCACAGGGTCCATGGAGTGTGTGGTCGTGTGGGGTACATGAGGTGGGCAGGGTGGATGAGTGATGAGGGGTGACCAGGAGCCCAGGGCCTCCTGCGGTGACAAAGGGCTGGCCTTGAATGTCCATCGGCTCAGGGCAGCTCCCCTGAGGCAGGAGGTCAGGGACCCCAGGGACCATTCTGCACCCCTCCCTGTGGGTCCACAAGCATCTCACCTAGGACCCGGGGTAGGGGAGGCAGGAGAGCACCTGGAATGCTGACACTGGGCTGGAAAGTCCGAGGCTGGCCAGCCCGGGGCCATACCGACCCCACTGCCTAGGCGACTTTGATAGCGCCTGGGCCTGAGTCTCCCCACCTATGAGAGGAGGCCTGGCCTCAGAGATGCCCCAGCTCTGACTGAGCTCTGGGATCCCAAGCTCCCAAGGTAGAAAGGAGCGCCAGCACTCGGACCTCCTGCTTGGGAGCCATGCGAATGTCCATCTGGCCCAGGGCAGCTCTGTCCCTGCTGCTCCTGGGGCATTAGCGTGGGGGCTGGGTCAGGCCCAGGGTGTATGTGCTGACTAAACCCAGCGGGTCTTGGTCACATCACTAGAGGCTAAGCATCCCACCAGGGAGGTGACAGTTTTCCCCCTTGGTGCTGTTTGGATCACAGCTGTGACCAGTGCCCACTCCTGTGTCCTCCCCTGTGAGGGAGTCCCCGACCTAGGTAGGGAAAGTTTGGGAAATGTGGCCCATGAGAGGTATTTGAGGGCACTGTGGTGACAACCATGAAGTAGCTTGCTGTGCGTATGTGTGATGACAGCTGCCGTTTACTGCAGGTCTCAGGCCCTGTTCATCTCAGCACTCCCTGGATCCCCTTAAGACGGGCACCATTATCGTCTCACTTCAGAAAGGAGGAGCCCAAGACCTGGTTGAGCCGTGGAGCCAGGTGGAGTCCCAGCCCACTGACAAGGTACTTCTGGGACCGGGGAGCAGGGAAGGGGCCACACAGCCCTGCCGCCAAACCTCAACACGGGGGAGGGCGCTGGGGCTGGCTGTGGGTGCGGTGCCGGGGGGTGCCGGGGAGTGCCGGGACTTTAGGCCTGGTCTGGGCTGAAACTGGGGGTTCCCTCACCAATCCCAGGAGACCCGGTCTGTGTAACTGAAAACGGAACCATCTCAGAAACCGGCCCTGGAATGGCCTGCACAGCGGTCCGGTCGCTGCCTCTTGATGTAGATGAGGAAACCGAGGCAGAAGGGCCCTGCCCAGGGCTGCAGAGCATGACACGGGAGGTTGGCAGAGGGAAGGGTGGACTCACCCAGATTGTCTGTCACCTGGTACGCATCCCTCAAGTCCTTCATGCGGAAGCCGATGACGTCCACGAAGTCCTCCACCAGCCGGAACAGCTCCTTGGCGTTGGGGCCCATCTGGGGAGCAGCACGGAGGACGCCCGCGTCGCAGCTCCGCGAGGCCGCCTGCTCGCCCAGCTGGGACACAGCTCGCCTCCCTGGCCCTCTGCCTGCCTGCCTTCTCTGTTCCCTCTTTCTCTCGGCCCTGTTGGTCATTTCCTGCCACCACGAGGAAGCAGGGCCAGTGACCTCTGAGTATCCACCCCTGTCCTGTGGACAGGAATGCAGAGGCCCAAGGGGCTGCTGTGCTCCGGCCCTGTGGGGGGCCCAGGATGGAGCAGGGTCTCTGGGTAGCACAGCCCCTCGGGTGCTGCCCTGGGGACAGGAGTGGCAGCAGGTTCAAGGCCAGCCCGGGAGGGACGGAGGCAGACTGTTCCTCCCAGAGATAAGACCCACTAGGTCCTGGTCACCTCGACGTGCACTGTGGTGGGCACGCTCTTCCCCTCTCCTCTCTCGGCCCTGTGAGATGAGCCGCTCTCCTTTGACAGATGAGAAAACGTAGGCTCGGAAGTTTACATGGCTCAAAGTCACACAATCGGCAAGAGGCCACGCTGGGATTTGAACCCAGAGCCTTCCAGAGTGCCCAGTGGGCTGGGCCCTGGGCTAGCCTGCGACTTAGGGAGGCACCAGATGTGCCTGCATCTAGCCGACCCCGCCGGCCATGAGGGCCCCAGATACGTGTCATACCAGCTGGGCCTCCTCCCACTTGTCCCGGTTCTCCTCTGCCAGCAGGTTGCTGATGATCTGGACAAAGTTCTGGGAAGAAGAGGAGGAAGGGCCAGGGAAAGAGAAAAGGTACCAGAATCATGGCTCAGCGTGTGACCAGGGTCAGGGTTCAGCATGTGACCGGGATCAGGGCTCAGTGTGTGACTAGGACCATAGCTCTATGTATGACCAGGGTTAGGGCTTGGCCTGTGACCACGGTTGGGGCCCAGGCTATGGCCAGGGTTGGGACTCAGTCTCTGGCTAGGGTCCAGGATGGCTCCCCAGCCCCTTTCCCAGGTTCCCCTCCTTCATGATGGCCCCCTGGGAACCCACCTGCACATCCCCAGGGGTGGGGCTGTAGTATGCCCTCCGGAAGATCTCTGTCATGTTCCTTAGGACATCAATGGTGGACAGCAGGTCCCCACTGTAGCTTGTCCCATCCTGGGAGATCTCCACCAGCGTCTGGATGACCTCTGAGACCCCCTCCCCCGGCAGCCCTCGCTGAGCCTTGGCCAGGTGCTCCCGGGTCTGGGGAGGGGGGAGAGGGCTGGATGCCATCACCTTTGCAGGACACGTCTAGGCCGGTACCAAGGACCTCCCATGCCTAGAGAACCCTCCGCAGCCCCCAGCCTCATGTCCAAATGGTAGGTGTGCCACAGGGACAGAGCTTCTGGGGACAGGGCAGAGAAGGGCCCTGGAGTGAGGGGGCGGGGCTAGAAACCCCAATGCTGAGCCTCACCATCATCTGGATGTTTCGGTAGTCGATGGAGACACAGCGGATGTAGGTGGGGGTCTCCCAGTAGGCGATGCCTTCCTCATCCAGCTCACAGCGTCGCAGAATGAGGCCTGGGGAGACCTCCCATTTCTCAGGTGGGCGTTCACTGCCCAGCACAGGAACCCCACGCAGGGCTCTCAGACAGGAGACCCTCTGGATAGGACCTTCCAGCTCCCAGATGCAGGGGTCTGGCCACAGACTCACACCAAGGGCAGAGCCGGGGCAGGGCCAGGCTGGCTTCATTCCCTCATTCAACACATGTCAAGGACACCTGCACCAGATGCTGCGATCTAGCAGATATCAAACCTTCGGGCACCCCGCTGTGCAGAGGTGGAACTCTTGGCCAACCCAGACAGCTTCGGAGTTCATCCAGGGCCCCTGTGGAGCCCCTTCCAACCCAGAGTCCTGGAGAGCCAGCATCTGAGTTCCCTGCCCAGCTGCATCCACAGGGCTGCAGGGGCCTCTGCCTGGCCTGGAGACACTGGGGCAGCCTCGGGGTGCCGTGTGGCACCAGGCATCAACAGCCTCAAGCACAGGCACACCCTCTGACACAGACCTCGCTCCCAGGGAATCATCAGAGAAGCAGGGACGGCTGCATGCACATAAGATGGCACTAGCCACAGAGCAGCATCATGGCCCTGACACCCGGCAGGCACCGCAGGGCAGGGAAGGGGCATCTGCCCCATGGCTTGATTTAGGTGGGGCCAAAAATAAGGGGCACTGAGAGACGTGGCCACAGATGCAGACAAAAGGCCAGGGAAGGCACGCCCCCACGTGATGCTCCTTTTCTTCATTCTGCTTCTCAGGGTTTGCAATATGCTACCGAGAACACGCACTGTTGTGTCAGCAAAAAAGGGAGGGGAGCGGCAGCTGTGGCCCGCAGAACACAGCACCCACCGCCATCCTCGCCCGGGACCACCCCCGCCCTTCTCCACAGCCCTGTGCAGAGAGACCTACATTGCCTCGTTTTACAGATAAGAAAATTGAGGTTCAGAGAGGTTAAGTCACTTTTTGAAAGTCATACAGCAAACAAGAGCAGAGCCAGGGTTTGAACCTGGGCTCCCAACCTCACTGCCTGCTGCCTGGCAGGCACGTACACCACCCACATCCCCGCAAACAGGAGGGGCAGGGAGACCAATCCTCGGTGCGGCCAAGCCCCTTCCCCAGGGAGCCCACCCTACTTCGGCCGCCCCTCCCAGCCCCCTAGTCACTCCTCAAGCTGGCGCAGGAATTCAGACTGCTGGCCTTCAAAGGGGGCCTCCACTCACTGGCCCTGCAAGCCCAGGGCAAGGGCATTAACCTCCCTGTGCCTCAGTTTCCCACCTATAAACGGTGGTGACTTCATGGCACTGTTGAGGCTTAATAGACATCTCATGTGAAGGGCCTGGCATGGGCATTGGCCCTTAGTGAGAGCTCAGGACACAGTGGCCAAGGCAGTGGTCGCCACAGTGTCCCCATGCTCCTAGCTCCTGGCCAGTGCTGTGCGCGGCTGTCAAGGCTCCGCCCCTGGGCTGACAGCTTCTCGGAGCGGGGCCTGCGTGTCTCACACATATCTCTATGAGGACAGGACAGGAGCTCAGCCCTCACCTGTGGCATTTCGGGGACAGCGGACAGCGGCCACCTCTCCTGCCGGGGTCTCCTTCCAGATCACGGCCCCAAAGTTGTCCTCGTCACAGATCTCATGGGGCTCTGCCGAGGGGCCAGAGTCAATGGGGGTGGCAGGGGTCAGGAAATGAGAGCTGAGTGTTGGCAGCAGGCTCAGGAAGGCCAAGACCCCTCCAGGACATCTGCTGGCACGCCCAAGCCCACCCAATCACTCCCAGCCCCCCACCCAGAGCCCAGCTGTGGTGTGGGAGGGGTCTCACCGGGACACCGCTGGGTGCCACACTGCCGGTACTCATCTTGGGGGCCCTGACAGGCTGCTCCCCCGAAGAAGGGCCCAGAGCAGATGCGCTCCCGCCGCTGGCTGCCACCCCCACACGTGACGCTGCAGCTGCCCCACGATGCCCAGGCTTGCCACTTGCCATCCACTGCAGGTGTGGCCAGACACGGAGCCACAGGGACACAGGGACACGGGGACCCAGACAGCACAGGGGTGGTGACAGAGAGACCCAGGAGTCCATGCCACACAGGTAAGGACATGGGACATGAGGACAGGGAGACGCAGGGACCCAGGGGCAGGAAGCCGTGGGAGAAAGGACATTGAGACCAGGAGAGGAGAAACCAGAGGTCAGCTGGATACAGGGTCAATGAAACAAATACCTCACGTGCGCCCTGCTCCCCCACAGTGGCCCCGCACCCCGCTGTGCACCCCGCTCCCCCATGGCCACATGCCAGGGCCCACAATAACCCCCCGATGGAGCCCATCCCCTCCCTCGAGGCCCCCATCCTGGCCCAGCACGGCCCTGACCTGGGCACTGCTGCAGGAAGCAATCTCGTGTCTCCACCCAGTGGCCCTGGCACTCGGCGCCCCCGTAGGAAGGCCCGTTGCACTCGCGCGTGCGCTGCTGCCGGCCCTGGGAGCAGCTGGCGGAGCAGGCGCTCCAGCTCGACCACTCGTTCCAGTTTCCATCCACTGCCCGGCCCGGGGGAGGAACAGGACAGGAAGCCAGCGTGAATACCCAGCGCCCCACTCACTGGCCTGGGACTATTGTGTGAACACCCCAGGGGGCCACCACCCCAACATCCAGCCTGGGACAGAAGTGTGAACACCCCAGGAGGCCACCACCCCAACATCCAGCCTGACATAGGGGTATGAACACCCCAAGAGGGCCACCCCCACCATGTAGCCTAATATGTGATTGAGGACACACCCTAGGGACCCACCACATAACACCCAGCCTGGGACATGGGTGGGAATGCCCCAGCGTTACACCTCAACCTCCTTCCTGGACATAGAGATTCCAACCTCTGAGCAGCCTGAGGTGGGTGTGAGGTGGGCCAAGCCAGGCTCCTAGGACTGGCTCTCCCCCTGCTCCCCTCTCCACCCCCACAGGGCCCTCCCTCTCACTTACCAGGGCACAGGGCAATGTTGCAGAACTTGGTTTGCTTCTCAGGGCCCTCACAGGGGTTGCCTCCAAACTGCGGGGGCCTGCAGGTACGCGTGCGGTCCCGAAAGCCACGGCCACAGGTGCTGGAGCAGAGGCTCCAGGGTGACCACTCGTCCCAGGCACCATGCACTGCAGAGGGAAAAGAAGGCACTGCTGCCTTCTGCCCACCTCTGTGCCCAGCCCTGCTGCTGACCTTGGCCCCCCACTGCCCTCTGCCCCCCACCCCACTGCCCCCAACCTCTGCTGCCCCCAGTCCCCCACTTCCCCTGGTCCCCCACTGCCCTCTGCCCCTCACCCCATTGCCCCAGACCTCTGCTGCCCTTGTGGCCCTGCCCACCTGGGCACACGGCGGAGTTGTTGCACAGCCGCTGCTCGCGCAGGGGCCCGCTGCACTGCGTGCTGTACGAGGAGGACACGCAGAAGCGTGTGCGGGTCTGCCAGCCCTCGCCACAGGTGCTGGAGCACACACTCCACGGGGACCACTCCTCGGCTGCCGGGTCACCTGAGGACCAGACTACAGCATCACGGGCCTGCGTGCGCCTGTCCGCGGGGCCGCAGTCAGACCTCGGAAGGACTCCCCAGGACGAGGGCCGCCCTACTGGGCGCAGGCAACAGGGCTGGAGCCGGAGCCCCTGGGCCTCCGAACCAGGCCTGGTCTCAAGGACTGGCCATTTTCTCCACAAGACTGGGAGGCTCTAAAGGCCAGCCTGTGCCCTCTCTGGGCCCCTGGGGTCTGGCCCAGGACAGGCCCCTTCACCTCATACCAGTTCCACTAAAGCCAGTCTGCCTGAAGACAAGAGCCCCACACCTAAGAGCTTGGTCTAATTATGGCACATTATTAAAGTTATCACTTATAACCAGCAGCAATTACCAACACATGGTATTTTCCCGAAGACCTGACCCCACCCATCCCCCTCCCGCCAGCTCACCAGTCTGGGGGGCTGGGAACCCAAAGTGCTGCAGCTCGTCCCCCAGCTCCTCGCGCCGCCGGGCATCCGTGGACCGCAGGGACTGGCTCCGGGAGTTGGTGCGCCCAGTGGCTGCAGGACGGTCTCAGTCAGCACCCGTCCTGGAGCTGGCGTGGGGTGCTCTCTGCCCTGGGTCCTCTCTGTCCTTGGCCACGGCAGGCAGGGCCTGCCAGCAGCCAGGCCACCTGGCCCCACTGGACAGTTGGGAAATCAGGGACCAGGGCCCTGGCCCTGGCCCCAGCCCCTATGTGATCAGGACCCCTCCCTGTGCCTCCAGGGCCACAGGCTGGTGGTCACCTGCAGGACAGCACCTCTAAGCGGCTACTGCTCTCCCCAATTCGCTGTCCCACCAGCACCCCACCACCCTCCTATGGCAGGGCCTGATGCCCCACGGCCCTCCCCAGGCTCCTGACATGGGATCTTCTGCCCGGGAAAGTTCATGAAGGGAAAAACAACCCAAAGAATGACAGTCTCATTACAACTTGATTTAACTTTATGGAAGCAGCTAAAAAATGCATGAGGTCATTACAGAGCCTTGTTAGAGAAATATATTCTGGAGGCAGGATCCAGCTGGGGAGGCGGACCTGACCAGGGCTCCCTAGGTTGTGGGGAGAGGGGGCAGGCCCCACGGTCAGATAAGCAGCTCGCCCCATCTAGTCCCACCCAGCCCCAGACACCACCCTTCCTCCTTCCTTGGGGCCCTTACCTCTACCGGGCCTCGCCCCCACCCGTGGCTGGGCTCAACCCCACGGCCCCGCCCCAAACCCAGGTCCTGCCCACCCTCCTTCCATCCTGGCCCTTTCCCGGCAGGCCTCGCCCCGCCTCCTCCAGGCCGGGCCCCGCCCCGCCCCAGCCCCTCCCCAGGGCCCGCCCACTCCGCGCGTCCCCGCACTCACGGCCGCAGGCCTTGCGGTTGCACAGGCGGCCCTCCTCCAGCACCCCCTCGCAGCCGCCTCCTTCGACGCCTGGCGCGGGCAGGCAGGTGCGCGTCCGCGTCTGCAGGCCGCCCCCACAGTCCCGCGTGCACTCGCCCCACAGGGACCACAGCTTCCAGCCGCCTGGGGGGAAAACCGAGGGCGGGGTCAGGGCGGGGCAAGGGAGCTCTGGCCGGGACGGGGTCAGTCGTGCGGCACTGCGCCGGGCAGAGGGGCAGCGGTGCTGGGGAGGGCCTGGCCGAGGAGGGCCTGGGGACCGGTGCCTGCCCAGCTCCCCGGGCACCCTCTGGAGGGCTCAAATCCCACCTGAGCCCGGAGGTCCCCAGTGTGGGGGCGGGCAGGGTGCAGAAAGGATGAATGGATGACCGCCCTTAGCAGGCATCCTGGTGACAGAGCTGAGGGCAGAGGGGCCTTGTGGTTAAGGCTCTCAGTGCCCACAGCTGGAAGCCAGGCCCCACACCCCCGCACCCCCCTATCCAGTTTCTGGCCCCCCGCGCTGCTCCTCAGAGCCTCAGCTTCCCTGCCCACTCAGCAGAGGACCGACCCTCCACATCCCCAGGCCTCCACATCCCCCTCCCCAGCTATGACCTGTGAGCCACTGCCCCTATCCCACACAGGGACATCAGAGGTGGCCAAGGTCCCACACTTGGTGGCCAAGCAGGATCTCAAACCCAGCCCCACCATGCCTCCCCCGGACTCAGCAGAGCTGGCCACCACTGAGGGTGCCCGGGATCAAAGCACTGCAGGTGCCCCTGGCTGCCCGGTTCAGGCCTCTCATGGGTCTTCCTGCACGCTGGCACTGACAGTACCCCCTGCCTTCACTGACCCACGTTCCCCCAACAATCCAGACCTCATCCCTGAGGGCCTGAGCCCCCTGGTGGCTGCAATACTACTAAGAACACTGGGGACCACCTGGAGTTCCCGTGGTCCTAGAGCACTGGGGAGCCAATGGGGGGCAAGAAACAGGAGCACCCCACCTGTGGGCAGCGCGTGGAGGCTGCATGGGGACTATGGAAGGGCTGCATCCAGGCCTTCTGCCCGGATCCCTCCCACTGCATGGCACTCTGGCCTCTGCCATCCACTTATCTCCAGTGGTGCCAGGGCCCACACACTCCCACAGCAGCAGGCCAGGGCGGACTTTCAAAGGGCCAGCAGCTCTCCCTGAGTGCCTGCTCCTAGCCAGGCTCAGAGCCAGGCATTCGGCACCCAGCGTCTCTGGGGAGGGCGCCCCTGACATCACATGGCTTAGGGGATGGTGAAGAGACTGCTGATGGCATTGCCAAGGCCCACTCCTGGGACCCACTCTTGAGCTGCAGCCCCTGCCCCATGCTGCCTGCTGGGAGAACCGAGGACCAGGCTGCTTGCTCCAGGCCAGAGCAAGGGAGCCCCCCCAACCAGGGGCCAAGAACCAGGCTGGCTAAGGGCAGGTCACACATGGCCAGTCAGAAGGGCCTCTGGTACTTCTTGCAGCCTTGGTCTTATCTGTGGCTTAGGGGAGGAGCCCCCATCTCTTGGGGTGGAAATGCAGACTGCAGGAGACCCCAGAGTGGGAAGCACCTGTGGTGACCCCACCACCCACAACAGGGAGGTGTCACCTCCCTGGCCTTACACCCATCATCTGCAAAACAAGGATAATAGCAGACTTCCCAGGACTGACCAGTGGGAAGATAAACAGCAATGAAGGGCTGGGGGGTCAGGGTGGACCCCTGGGACCCCACGTTGATTTGCAGCAAACCCATTGTTCAGAGAGCTCCCATCGGGTGCTGATCTGTTCTTCCCATCCTGTCCGGAAAGGTAGCCAGAACTCCTCCCCTTCCCTGCCCCTGTGCTAGGAAGGGACCAGCAGGGGGCGCCAGGGGCAAGTGAATGGATGCATGGGAGGGACCTGAGCATCATCAACTGTGGCGGGGAGAGGCTGACCCCCCTGATAGGTGGATAGGGTGGGAAGCGGAGTCCTCCATGTCCCCAGCCCCTAGGCCTGCTGCGGAACCTTCTGTCCCTTCCCTCACAGTGGCCACACTCCCACGGGTCCCGGAGAGGCAAAGCACTAGGGCGGAGGGCACACAGCAGCTACGTCCCCAGGCCCTGCACCGGGGGAGGCGGGGGTCCCCGGCACAAACTCCAGCAGGCAGGTCAGGGCCGCACCTGCCCACAGAACAGGCACAGGTGACTGGCTCTGAAGAAACCCGTGACCAGCCCTTCATTGCTGTCACATGCCTTAACTCAGGACAAGGAGAGGAACTAGGACTTGAACTGGGTATCAGATTCCAAATCCCCCCCCCCGCCC
Source organism: Lemur catta (assembly GCF_020740605.2). NCBI lineage: Eukaryota > Metazoa > Chordata > Mammalia > Primates > Lemuridae > Lemur > Lemur catta. The sequence goes on from NC_059136.1 coordinate 24,486,033, forward strand.
CCAACTAAGGCTGCCTGCCAGGACTGGCCAGGGCCCAGGCACTCGGCCTTGTGTTGTCACCTGTGGAAGGCACCCCATGCCATGGTTCTGAGACAGGGGAGCAGAGGAGCCTGGGGAGGCAGGCCTGGAGACAAGGACAGGGTGGCACGTCCTGCCTGTACTCCCCCCCCCATTGCCCCAGCCCAGCCCCCATGCGGAAGCCTGAGTGACGTGGAAACTGGCAGTGGGTGGCAGAGAGAGGGTGTCCAAGCCAGGCTAATCGGAGGATGCCACTTGGTTCCCATGGCAACTGCTGCAGAGTGCAGCCTTTCGGGATAGACCCAGGTTAGGCCTCAGCTGCCAAAACACCCACTATTTCAGAGCTGGTTACCTTGGTGACCCAGGTGGTAAGGATGTGGTTGGGGGTGGGGGGAGAAGAGGTGGGGGCACACCAGGAGAGGGTGGGGAGAGGGGACCATGGCCCAGAGGATGAACCCTCCCCCCCAGCAAGCATAACCCTGACTCTGGTCACATTGAGCCCTGATCCAGGTCACACCCTGAGCCTTGACCCTGGGTGCATATTGACCCCTGATTCTGGTCACACACCGCTTCCTGACCCTGGCTGTATACTGAGCCTTAATCCTTATCATAGACTGACCTCTGATCCTAGGCATAGAATCCCCGATCCCCTATCACATACTGAGCCCTGATCCCAGTTACAGACTAATCCCCAACCTTGGCCATGCTCCTGCTACTAATGGATGTTCAGAAAATGGTAGCTGCTATTTTTATTATCGTTTTAGTTTTTAATGTGTGTTCCCACTCATAGCAGACACTCAATAAATGTTTGTCCAGTGAAGGCACTGGTGCCAGAGGGGGAGGTACCCAGGAAGGACCCACAGTGCAGGGCGCAGAAGTGCTCAAGCCACCCTTTGCTGGGTGGCTACCATGTGTCTAGGCTGGGTGGGTTGCAAGGGGGCAGTGGGGGAGTGGGCAGGGCTGGGGGGTGGGCTGCCCCTCCAGGCCCGGAAAGAAGTTGCCATTCTTCCCCCAGTCAATGCTCCCTCTGTCTGGAAGCCTCATTTCCATCTCATTAGGGGGATGAATAGAGCCAATTAATGGCCCCGGGCAGCCCGGCCACCCAGGGGAAAGGGTGCGTGGTGAGGGGGTCCGGGCATCCTTTGTAACCTGGTGCCCCAGACTGGAGGCCGTGGGCTCCCCAGATCCCGCACCCCGTGTTGGCTGGGCTGGGGGTGCTGGTGGAGTCCCTGCCTCCCGCCTGGGGCTCTCCTCTGACGGAGGAAGCCGTGTGTTTCCGTCCTCCTCCAGCAGAGGTCGCCCGAGTCCAGCAAGTTGGGCAGCACTTGGTCGGCTGGTCAGTTCCTGCTCATTCCCACCCCTGCTCTGCCAGGCAGAGCTCTCAGGCACCCACGGCATGGTCCAGGGCCGATGCCCCCAGCCCAGGCTCCCAGGAAGACCCTTGACTCCCCTGCCACCAAGTTAGGACCTATTCTGGGGCACCTAGACTCCTTTGGAGCCTGGATCCAGAGCCCCTGCAGGGATGTGAACAGGTCGGCTCCCTGAAGCCCCTGCCCAGTCCAGCCTGTGCTCCACAGCCCCTAGCCCAGGGGGTCATGAGTTAGCCCCCCCAGCAGCCAGCAGCCAGCTGTCCTCAGAGGTGGGCACCCTGAGCCCCCACCTCCCACACCACTTGCCAGCTGAGGACGAGAAGAGCGTGGTGCTTTGTAACGTGCTGGGCCTTCCCTGAGCCCCTTGGCACCATCTCCTTTAAGCGTCACACAGGCCCTACAAGCAGGTACTGTCCCATCCCATCCCCACCTCACAGAAGGGAAACTGAGGCTCACTGAGCTGGCCCAGTTGGCAAGTATGCAGGGGCTCAGGCTCTCTTATAGCTCCTTTCTCTAGGTCAGGCAGGTGCTTACAAGCCCGAGAGCTTGGGGCCCACCCTGGGCACCTGGACACCTCACTGCCCCCGGACCTCGGCTGTCAGGTGGGGTGGCAGAGGCTGCCGGCTACTGACTCCACACCCCTCCTCTCCATCTTTGCAGGAAGTGGAACATAAAGGCAGCCGTAACTCTCACCCCTCCTGCAGCCAGGCAGGCGCGGGGTGCGCTCCGGCCTCCAAGCGGAGGCAGGTGACGTGCCCAGGGCTGGGCCAGCCGTGGGAACTTCTCAGTGGATGATGGCACCCACGTGCACATCATTTCCATGGGCCCTTCCTGCTACTTCCATCTGGAATGGATGTTGTCTACGATGGGGACTGAAGCCTTCTTGTTTTCTAGATTTTTCTAAATTGGCCCTTGTGCAAAAAGAGCGCTCCCCTGGCTAAGAGACAAAGCCAGAAGTCCCAGACAGTGGAGGCCCTGGCACCTTTCCCAGCCCTCCTGTACTCCCTGTCACCCCGGGCTCCACCTGGAGCCCAAATCACCCCAGTCCCGATTCCTCCTCCGCCCCTTCGGCCCCGATACTCCAGGCTCCAGATGCTCTTTACCAGGTGCAGGGTGGGGACGGGGGTGTCCCGGAGTCCTGGAGTCCTGGGGCTGGAACTGAGCCAGACTCTGGCTGTCTCCAACGGCCTCGCAAGGGAGTGTGGGGGTCACCGACCATGTGGGCCCAGGGCCGAGGGGTGATGGCCCTGGAGGCAGGGCAAGGAAGGGGAGGTGCGCCCCCACTCGGCAGGTCAGTCACAGCCCCTTGGCCAGCGTCACAGCCCCCCACAGGCCTGCCCGGCGGAGTGCGTGTGGGTTCACACAACACACCCAGACTCCAGCTCCACCTCCCACCCCCAGCCCCTGCAGACACACAGGGGCACCCACCGCACACAGGGACACACACAGACACACAAACACAGGAACACACACATGTGGACACACATAGGGACACCCACTAGGACACACACACAAGGACACACAGGGACACACACATAGGGACATACACACATGGACATACACACAGGGACACCCACAAGGACACACACAAGGACACATATATAGGGACAGACACAGACACACATATGACATTCAGGAACACACATGGGCATACAGGGACACACATGGACACACAGGGCACACACAGAGACACACAGGGACGCACACACACTCGCTTCCAGCCCCCAGGACACTGCTTTTTCATTATCTTACATGTTGCTTCTGCAATAAAATTCTTTAATTAAAACATGAATATTTAAAACAACCCTTGAGAGAAATGGCCCCATCTCATCGAAGGCAGAAAAACGCAGAGAGACGATGGGAGACAGGCTGGGAGAGGGAGAGACAGGCCAAGGCCCGGGTGGGAGTGGGGGCCCGGCAGCCACAGAGGGGGCGGTGGGCGGCAGGCAGCAGAGGGAACAGTTGCTCTGGCCTGAGGAGTGTTCACAGAGTTTGACGCGTGACATGGCCATGTGGCATTTGGACAGGCCGGTGGGGGGCAGGGCTGAAAATGGGCCACAGCCTCGTCTGGGCTGCCTGCTCACTTGGACAGGGATGGGTGGACAAACCTGTCCCAGCCTCCCTGTGGCTGCAGTGAGAGACAGAGCTCCCTGGGCACAGGGCTCAGCATGCAAGACCCGGGGGTCGGCCATCTGTCCCAGCCTAGCTGTGTGTCTTCTGAATAGTTGTCTGACCTCTCTGGTCCTTATGCCACCCCATCCCCCCCCAAAACTCTCTGAGCAGAACTCATTTCAGAGGAAACCCCTGAGGGTACCAGGTGGTACCACCTGGTGGCAGCATCAAGTGGTTCTGCTGTCAGCCTACCACTTACAAGCTGTGTGACCCTGGCCACTGCCGTAATGTCTCTGTGCCTGATTTCCCTGCACAAGCATTTACTGAGTGCCTGCCACATGCCAGCTACTGTTCCACACTCCGGAGGGCACATCGGTGAGCAGGCAAGTACCCTGCTCTGTGGTGCTGACACCTTAGCACGGGCAGACAGGGAAGCAATGGACACGAGCAAGGGAAGTGGCACAGTGTGTTCACAGGGCACGTGTGCTGTGGGAAGAGGAACAGAGATAGGACGGGTCAGAGAGCCGGGCTGGCTGCTGACATTTTAAACAGCACAGTCAGCGCAGGCCTCACTGAGAAGGAAACACCTGAGCGAGGACTTGCAGGAGGAAGATACCCTTGAAGCAGGTATCTGGGAAGAGTGTTTCTGGCAGAGGGGACAGCCCGTGCACAGGCCCTGTGGCACAGGCTGCCTCGATGGGGAGCCTATCTCATGGGCTGCTATAAGTGTAAACTAGCTTTTCAAAAAAAAATTTAAATTAAAAAAATCTTTTTAGAGACAAGGTCTTGCTCTGTCACCCAGACTAGAGTGCAGTGGTGTGATCACAGCTCACCGCAACCTGCAGCTCCTGGGCTCCAGGGATCCTCCTGCCTCAGCCTCCTGAGTAGCCAGGACTACAGGTGCACATCACCAAGCCCAGCTAATTTTTTTTCTATTTTTTGTAGAGATGGAGTCTTGCTATGTTGCCCAGGCTGGTCTCAAACTCTTGGGCTCAGGTGATCCTCCCTCCTCCACCTTCCAAAGTGCTGGGATCACAGGCGTGAGCCACCGTGCCCAGCCTAGAGTAAGCTAGTTAACGTGTGGATGCTTCTGGCACAAAGTAAATGCTCAAGAAATGGCTGCTGTTATTACTGTCAAGATCATTTTTGCTCCCATTGTCCCGGAAGCATCAGGGCCATTGGGGTCCAGGGCATGGGGAGTAGGGTCTGAGCTGTCTCTGGGCCTGTCCCACCCCACCCTACCCATGAAGATAAGCTCCCTGCTTCACGTGGCTGCCAACCAAGCGCACAGGCTCTCTAGCCCATGTTCCCACCAGACTGCGGCCCTGCCCCGCAGCCTCTACACTGTGCTTTGTCAAAACTGCTGCACGGAGCCCAGACTCAACACACACAGACACACGTGCATACCTTGCATGCACACACACACACATGCATGCACATGTGCACACACTCATGTGTGCACATACATTTGCCGGTATGTCTATGTGAGCATACATGTACACAATGCACTGCACACATAAACACAAAGCAGTGCACACATGCACATACATAGGTGCACACACAATACTCACAGGTATGCATGAACACATGCACACATGCACAATGCACTGCATTCATGCACACATGTACATACCATACCTGCACAGATGCATGAACATACAATGTACTGCACATGTGCACACATGAACACAATGCACCACACACACACATACAATGTACTGTATACATGCACACACATGCACACACACGCATACAACACATACCATGCATGCACACACATGTACATACTGTGCTCACACACATGTACATATGTGCATGATGCACTGCAACATGCAAGCATGTGTACACGCATACACACAAATGCACACACACCATACTTGCCCACACTCATGTATGAGAACACACCTTCCCTCCTCCTGAGCATCCCTTCCAGGCACTCCCTTTCTCAGAATCCCTATGCACATCCCAAGCTGCCAAAACCTGGTCTCCACACGTCCCTGCCTCTAATCCGTGCCTGCTCCCTGAGCCCTCTGGAGTCGCCCTGCCTAATAATAAGTGAGAATATTGATGTTTCATCGTCAACATTGCTTCTGCTTAGAAACACTTCACCCCAGTCTTCATTCCTCACGGCAATCTAGGAAAGAAGTTATTTTTATTTTTCCTGTTTTAAAGATAAGGGGCCCGAGGGGATGAGAGAGCTGATGGAACTGCCCAGGCACACACGCGAGCTGGGTCAGGCTGGGATCTGAATCCAGGCCCTGGGGCTCTGCATATGTGGCTCCAACTCCACTTCCAAGCATCCACTGCCCCACCCTGGCCCTGTCCTGGTGCTCCAGGTGCCAGAGCTGCCTGCTTACAAGACACTCCCACCTGGATGACCACAGGATCTCACACTGAAGTCCCACTCTGGCCTCCGGATCTTTCTCCTCCTGTGTCCCCCACCCCGCTTTCCCACCTTGGGTTATGTCCTCATGCCTGGCCAGAAGCCTGGGAGGGGTCTAGCCTTCAGTCTAGCCTTCTCCTGCCTCCATGCCCACGTCTTTTCATCAGCAAGTCATCAGCTCTACCTCCAAGGCTGTCCTCTTCCCTCCCCTCTGCTGCCACTCCCTGACCGGGCCAGCATCAGCTCCCTCCTGGATGTCCCAGGCTGCTCCTGGGACCCGACATCCATTCTGCAATCGCAGCCCCTGCATCTCGCTCTTCTGGCTAAAGCCCTCCCGGGGCCCTTCAGTTCTCAAGATAACCTGCAAACTTCACCAGGAGGCCTGGCCACCATGAGCTGCCAGGCTCCTGCCAGGGTCTACACTTAGTAGGTGCTCAGCAGAGGAGTGATGTGCCACGCTTCCTCCAGCGCCAACTGCACCCGTCCCACCGGCACCCTCTGCTCGTCAGCGTGCAGCTATCACGCCCAGCTCTTGCCAGCTCCACACTGCCCTGAGCAGTATTCGGCATTTCCCTGGCACAGTCGCTTCCCTGCGATGCTAATGAGGACCAGCTCTCTCGCACTGGGTGTGATCGTGGGCCGGGCCCCTGAGATCCATCACATCCAATTTGACAGAACAACCCTGCAAAGTCGTCAGTATCTTGCAGATGAAGGAACCAGGCTGAGAGGGGCTAAGTGGCCAGGAGCAGCAGGGCAAGATGCAGGGCCCGGTTGTCCTGCACCTCCCACCCCCACACCAGCCACCACCCCATATTTCTGCTCCTCAAAGAGCCCTCCATGCCCTCAGCTGCATTCTCTCTCCAGGCCCCTTAGACTCCTGTCCCCACCACACCACAGAAGCTGTCCTTGCCAAGGTCATGGTGACCTCCACTCTGCCGGGCTGCAAGGTTGGTCCTCAGCCCCTCCTACCTGGCCGCTGGTGCCACGGGATGCAGCTGATGGACCCATCTGTCTTGGTTTCCTGGGCCCTCACAGCCCAGGGGCACTGCCCCCTCCTCGGGCCACTGGAGAGGCCAGCTGAGCCTCAGGCCTCTTCCCTCCCGAACCCTCAGTTTCCAATCTGAGATCCATGGCCCCGGGGCATGAACGCATCTGTGTTCCTGGATCACTGGCTTCTTTTGTGACCCTGCGGAGCCTATTTTATGCCTTTAAAGACATTATTCTGAGGAGTCCATAGGGCTCCCTGGCCCCTGGGAAGCTAAGGCCCCCAGAGGTCCTTAAGGGCCCCCACTGCCCTACGATGACTCTCCAGCAGCAGGTCCCCAGCCTGGCCTGAGCAGCAGATGTGCTGCCAGCACCTGCCTGGCATTGCAAACTCAAGCCCCTCAGATGCCCCCACACCCCGCATCCCATCTCGGCAGCAACCCCAGCCTCCCAGGTGCTCTGACCAAGACCCTGGGCCTCCTCCTCGCTCCCACATGTCCCAGGAATATGCAAGGCTGCCCTCCTGCACCAAGGCTGGTCAAGCCCCTCCTGTGCAGGCTCCAAGGACCAGCCCACCCCCCTCTCCCACCTCATGCCTTTGCACTGGCTGTTCCCTCTGCCTGGAATGCTGTTCCCTCACGGCTCCCAGAACTTTTGAACAAGGTCTCTGGTGCGAGTAACCTCCCTGATCTCCGAGTGCCATGGCAGCCCCGCCATGATGGCTGGCCCTGCCCCGTCTCCGCAGCCCCCTCAACGCCCAATGCCTCTGCTGCCCCTTACTGTGTGGCACCTTCCTCCCTCCAGTGAGAAGGTGGCTCTAGAAGCAGGACTTTGTTGCTGTTTCCCCTGCCCAGCCGCCGGCGCTCAGTAGCGAGCCACTGAGTGCGTGATTTGTGTGGCCACACCAAACTCCACCGGAAACTCCATCTCCTGCCCACGCCTCCAGAGAGCCCACTCTGCTCACCTCCACACAGCCTGGGCCGGCCCCAGCATGGCCATCCTTGCCAAGAGGCCCCTGTGTCCTCTGGCCTGGCAGCCTCTGGCCCATTAGAGCTGCCCTGCTTGGGAGAAAGGAGGGACCATCGCCCAGCCAGGAATTTCAACTCCTCGTCCTGGAGGAAATTAGGTCCCATTATCCCTTCCTTCATTTGTTCATTCAACACTGGACAAGCACCTACCAGGGGCCAGATCCCATGCCGGGCCCCAGCTCCCTACCCCGGGTCCACCTGCAGTGAGCATGAACTCTGCGCTCCCCTGTCGGGCTGCTGGCTGTCACCCACCCCCATCCTGTCGGCAAAACCCCTGTCCGCAGAGCCGCCTCTAGGTCTTCTCCCACCCAGTCACTCACCTGCAGCGCCGTGCCCGCCCCGGTCCTGGGTCAGGCTGGTGAGGCAGTTCTCAGGGCCACCAGCCACAGCGTCTCTCAAGCAGACGTCCCCACGGGGAGCCAGGGGGCCAGAGGCAGGGTCGCTGGTGTCGCCGCCCAGGCAGGCACAGGGGGTCTGCATGATGCCACAGGGGTGCGAGCTGCGGCTGCCAGCCAGACAGGCGTCCAGCCAGCGGCACAGCATCTGGCAGGCGGCCCGGCTGGGGTTGCGGTTGCCCACAACCAGGTACTCCACGGAGAAGTCGTCGCTGGGCCCACCCGGGGGGCCAAGGTCGTCGTCATGGGGCGGCAGCTGGCGCCGCATCTGCAGGAACTGCTTGCTGGCCTGCAGGAAGGCGAGGGGCGCGGAGGGGTCGCAGAGCCGCAGCACCTCGTCGAAACTCTCCACGCCCAGGTAGGTGCGGGTGGACTCGAGGAAGGAGTCGAACTGGTATGTGTGGACGCGGCCTAGGCCACCACAGGGCGAGGGTGCCTTGGCCACCTTCATGTAGAGAGTGTAGCGTCGCGGGTCTGGGTTGCGCAGCGTCCAGGAGCAGCGCGAGGCGTTGGCCGGGAACACGGCGGCCGCGGAGAAGTAGCCGAAGAACTTGCCCTGCACCAGTGTGGCGCACGGCTGGGCCCCCGGCCCTGTGTCTGCCCCGACAGCCGCACGCGCCCGGCGCCCCAGCAGCAGCAGCAGCAGCAGGAGCGGGGCGAGGATCCAGACGGGGCCCGGGGCGGCGGCCTGGCCCCTCATCCTAGCTCGCGCGGCCGCCGGGCTTCTGCGGGCTGGGCAGGCAGGCACAGGCCAGGCCTGGACATGCCAGGGTCCGGCGGCGGGCGGGGGCAGGGGGCCAGGGGTGGGCGTGCAGGATAAGGGTGGGGTGGGGAGAGGGCCCGGCTTCAGGTGACAGACAGGGTAGCGATGGCTTAGAAAGTCCAGGGCCCTGGCACCTGTCCGTGGCCACCAGCAGCAGCTGGAAGAGAAATAGCAGAAGGGTGAGAGTGAGCCCCTGGGGAGGGGGCTCTGGGCCTCTCCAGAGCAACCTGGCTCCCAGAGAGGGCAGGAGGGCTACAGCCACATGCAGGCCTGGTGCCCTCCCAGGCAACTGCTTGGTACACCTGTGTCTGCCACCTACCAGCGTGTCCACGGCAGGGGCAGGGCCCAGCCAGGGCAGGAAAAAGTAGCCCCTGCCCCACCCAGGCCTGAGCCTCTTGGCTGTGCCTGTCTGGCCGGTCAGCCTGGCATGGCTCCTATGGGGCTGACCCACTCTGAGTGCACAGAGCCTGGCTCTCCCAGGCTCTCTGTTCCCTCTCCTAGCTGTCCTTTGTCCCCACTTGCCAATCTCCCTCCTCCCTGGGAAGATTCTGCCAACCCAACAGGAAGGTAAGTGGGAGAGACAGTGGAGGAGAAAGGTCACTCTAGCCGTGCCCCTAAGGCCTAGAGGGGGTGCAGACCCCTATAGCAGGAGTGACCGGATCCTTGGGGTGAGGGGTTCAGACTTGTGCCTGCTGTGACTGCCATCAGCCGGCCTCCTGCCTGCCCTGCCGGCCCCAGACGTCCCCACATGCATGCCTGTCAGGAGCCTCCCCTCTGGCTCCCACTCACCTTCTGTGCCAGGGCCCCCTCGCCCCATCGTGCTGGACAGCTCCAGGCACAGGGCCTGGGGAGGGACAGGGTGTGGAGCTACCAGGAGCCACTTTGCTCCACCCCTGCTTCTGCAAGGCCAGCACCATTACCCATCATTTCACATGGGGAAACCGAGGCTCAGAGAGAATAAGTGACTTATCCAAGGTCACAGAGTAGGTGGGAGAACACAGACAGGCCCCAAACTTGTGCCACTGGGGGACACGTCCCAGCTCCAGGAGAGGGCCCTGGCTGAGTGACTGTCCACATACACTGGGCACATGTGAGCCACATGTGAGCAGGGGCGCAGCAGAGCTGCCTGGCTCTGGGCCTTGACAAGTTCCTTCTGCCTTCAGGCCTCAGTTTCTCCACTGTCCCCAAAGCCCCTGCCCAGGCTGTCTGTCGCACAAGCCAGTGGAGCGGGAGGGGAGCTGCAGCCAGTCCCCCTCCCCCAGCCAACCCGGCCTCCTGGTGCGGACGCCTCTACTCTGCTGACCGCGCACACGCCGGCCGCCTGCCCACGGGACTTGCCACTTCCTGCTGTCCGGGCCCAGCTGGCCGGCGACACAAGGTCAGTCACCGCTCTGCAGTCCCCTCCTGGCATCCTTCCTGCACAGGCCTTGGAGGCAGAGCAGGGAGCTGGGTTCGGGGATCCTCCAGGCCTGGCCCCAGCCTGGGCCAAGGCTCTGAGCTGGTGGGAGCTGGGACACCGGAAGCTGGTTCGGGCTGTGCCTCTGGCGGCAGTGTGGCCTTAGGCAAGTCCCTCACCACAGAGCCTCGGTTTCCTCATCTGTAAAGTGAGGATGGGAGCCTCACTGCTCTCAGCAAGAGGGTAATTTTAGCCAGAGTGTGCAGGAAGTCACCCGGCAGGGAGAGGAAGCAGGCCAGGGCTTCTGGACTCCTCTCCCTCCACCCCGGGGGCAGAGGTGGCCAAAACCCAGGCCTCTGTGGTCTCCCCTAGTGGCAAACCTTTCGGCCTTCCAAGAAGGGAATTTTTTAAAGAAGCACAAACCTACAAATCAAGCTTCTCATCCTTATGCCTCGGGGGCAGACCTGGGACGATGCTGCCCATGGCCCCTGCCTCCCAGAGGCCCCTCCTCCAGCCCCACCCCTGGACACGCTCGGGGTGGTCGTGGACATGGGCATCAAAGAGCCTGCCTCCCTGGCCACCCACCCCATTGTATTGATTATGAGAGGCCATGGCCAGGGTCCTGCAACTAGTCCAGGACCCCCGAGGCCCCCGCCCAGCCTCCTTTACCTGGTTGCAACAGGTCAAACTCAGAGCCTCACCTGAGCCCAGACCAGCCCCAGCTTCAGGGCCGTCTCCCCTAGTCCCAACCTAATGTCAACGCCACCGTCAGCCCCCAGCCGGAGCCCCATGCCCAGGCAGGCTCTCCCCCAATGCCCCAGAGTCCCAGGAATCAGCTGCAGCCTCAGGCTAATGTGGCAAAGCCCAGCAGAAACTCCAGTCCCACCTCCCAGTTTATGGATGGGCACGCTGAGGTCCACAGAGCAGCCATGCCATAGTGGGGCCTCAGACCTAGTACTGGGCACCTGGGCCAAGGTTCCAGCCCAGGCCCACTGGCCAGTGCCTATGTTCTCTGGGATTCCACAGGGGGCCGCTGCAAGGGCCACCAGGGAGTGGGGAGGGAGCAGTAGGGCTCAGGCCACTCCCTGGCACTCGGACATCCCCTACAGTACTCAGACTCAACTGCTCCAGCCCAGGGATCTGGGAAAGGCTCTTTTGGCCAAAGGCCGTCCCAGCTGACAGGAGTTTGAGAACCACAGAACCAGCTTGGCCCTGCCTTTTCTGGCTGGGTCACAGCACAGAGCTGGGCAGGAGGCCCGGCCTGTCGGTGTGGACAACTCGTCACTTGCCAGCAGGGCACTGGCCCCCACCTGCCACATCCACCCTCTGCCCCGCCCCCTGCAGACCTGCCAGTCCTGCAGCCAGCCCAGGTCTCCTTCGATTCCACCTGCCTGGCCCTCTGCCACCGGCCGCTCGGAGCCGTCTCACATATAGACAGGGCCAGGGACCTGGGACTACCTCCTCTGGCTTCAGTATCCCTCGTGCCAGGCCGAGCTGACAGTCAAGCCAAAATAGGGTGGGCATCCAGGGGAGGCGTCCTGAGGGCGAGTGGGGGTCAGAGCCTGAGCTGATCTCCATCCAGGGTCCCTCTGGCCTACTGGGGCAGACGGAGCCTGTGTGGCATCCAGGCTAAGAGGGCTGTCAGTAGGGACAGAGGGTCACAGGAGACTTCCAGTAGGCCAGTGGGGGAGGGGTGGTGGCCCTTGCTGAGATGGGGCAGAGAGAGACGCCAACCTGTGTGGTGTCTGTATGCATGCATGAGTGTATATGGCATGTGAACATATGTGTGTGTCTGTATACACAGTGCAGGTACGTTTATGCACATGAGTGTCCATGTGTGAGCACATGCACACACACATGTAGCATGTTTATATAAGGTCACATGGCAGGAGGAGAGCCCTGGGCCAGAGATGAAGCCTGGGAGGGTGCGTTTAGTGATCCCCAAGGGTCAGCAGCCTCAGGGAAAGAGGACCAGGCCTGAGGCAAATGCTGGCCCCGCCCAGCACAGTGGCACCTTCTGCCCAGGATCCCTGGGCTGGCTCACACCCTGTCCCTCAGCCACACCCAGCACTCAGGCCCCCTGGGCCAGGAGGGTGCCAGGGGGCCCCTGGAGGGTTGGACTAGACAGACTCTAAGTCCCAGCACTTAAAATCCATGCCGTGCTTCTCTGACAAGTGCCTTGCCTTCCCTAGCAGCAACTTGGCAGCCTCACCCCAAAAGGGATGGTTCATGTGTCAAGTACCCTGAAGGTGGACACCTGGCATGGCTCATCCTCGGCCAGCCCAGGCCTGGCTGAATCCTGAACCCACCCCGTCCCAGGCCTCCACAGAGGGGACAGAAATCTGCAGACCACCGGGCCACAGCCAACGGGCTAGAAAGGCTCCTGGGCTCTGGTCCCTGGTGCTGAGGAGGTCCAGTGTGGTCACTGCTCAGCCTCTCATGAACCGTCCACAATTCAACAAGACAGCGTCAGCCCTCTTGCAGGGAGCCAGCACCTGTCTCGGCCCCCGCCCAGGGGCCCTTCTCTGGTGATGGGTTTTCTCCATAACCTGAGGCCCCTTATGTTCCCAAGGACAGTGACCAATTAGCAGCAAAGCTCCTCGTCTAGGCCCCCACCACCCCTGCCACTTTATTCAGGGTCAAACTGGTTGCCAGGCATTGCTTCCTGGTGTCTAGCCTCCATCCCTTCTGCTGTAGAAGAGGCTGGCTGCAGGGTGGCCGCAGGGTGGCTGCAGGTCCCTGGGCAGGGGTGAAAGGGCAGAGGCCACCAGGGCTGGGAGAGGGGGGCCCAGAGGGGCTGGACAGCAGGAGCCAGCCATGCCTGGCTGGGGATGAGGAGCAGGGGTCACGGCCAGGAGGAAAGGCCCCTGAGCCTGGGGTTCACCGAGCACTGACCACAGGCCAGGACAGGCCTGGCATGGTGGGGGTTGAGCCCTCAGTCAACCTCACGGCATTTGCGGGAGGCAGGAGATCGAGACCCCAACGTAGCACCCCCTCTGTGAGGGCACCACACCCACCTCCTGCCACCTCTCAGGCACTGTCCGCACCATGCAAACTGAACACCCCCGGCCCAGCCCCCAGCCCTGGGTTCCAGTCACCCTGCATCTCGGCTCCCACTGTCCACCTGCAGGGGTGCTGTCCGAGATCCTCCTCACTAGGCCACTGGGCACCTCCTCGAGGCTCGGCACCCACCCCTGCTGTCCCAGGCCCAGTCCACACCCACAGACCCGACCCCAGGCCCAGGCCTCCCACGTCCCCTCCCCGCCCACCCCAGGCCGCCAATGGCATCCCCAGACACCAGCCACAAAAGGCACACTGTTGTCCTGCCGGCCCTCCGAACAGTGCCCGCCTGTGTGTCCTGAGAAAAGGCTGCACTGGGGGAGGGAGGAGGGCACCCTCGGCACTGACTGCCCAGGGGGCTGGGAGGCGGGTGGCCGGCCCTCCAGGGGGCCCCCAGACTGAGGCCATTCGGGCAGCCTGGTCACCGGAAGCAGAGACAGCACTGCCACACACCTGTGGGGCCCTGGCAGGGCCTCTGACACAGGACACGGGCCCGGGACAGCCTGTTTGCGTGTCTCAGGGGCTCAGAGACACGAGGAGGGGTCACCAGGAGAGCCTGCCTCCCCGACCCATTGTCACCGTCTGCCCACTGGTAACCTGTGCCAACTAGGCCCCATGGGCAGACCTGCAGTATAGCTGGGCTGTCCTCGACGAGGCCTAGTCACTTTCCACCCACAGCAGGGGGCAGACCCAGGAGTCAGCACATGGCAGGGCCGGCCCCCTGGGGATGGGCCCCAAGGGCACCTTCTTCCTCTGTCCACCTGCCTGCCTGGGCACAGGGGCCAACCAAGGAATCTGGCCAGAACGAGGGAGAGAGAAAGGCAGCCCCTGGAGGGTCCACCAATGGGGCCGGGGCAGAAGGGGCCTGGCCTGTGCTCTGCCCTGGCATACAGACCCTCATCCAATGCCCCCACCCAGAGGGCAAAGCGATCATCACTTTCACAGACATGGAGACTGAGGCCCAGAGAGGCTAAGCAACGTCCCCAGATGACTTTGGAGGAAGAGACAGGTTGTGCCAACCCCCATCCCACTCCACTGCCCCAGACCACCTTGGCCAAAGGGTCAGAGGCCAGCTCTGCAATGGGACTTAGGCCCCTGGCTCACTGCACCGTCCCTGGCCTAGGGCCTGTCACCCAAGCCACTTGCAGGCCCTATAGACACTCCCTGTGCTCAAGCCTCCCCCAGCCTTTGTCTGCCCTCCCTGCCTGCTGTGCTGAGGTCCCAGGGACATCCCAGGGCAGGTCTGAGGCCAGAGTGAGGATGGCTGCATCATACAGGAGCTCTCCCCAAGGGCAAGGCTGCCTACCAGGTGGTGAGCTCCCCAGCACTGGAGATGGCAGGGCTCCCAGCAGCAGTGGATGGGATCACAGTGGGAGACTGTTGCTTAGCCTGGATGCCCATCGTGGCAGGTCTCCTGGCTCTTGGCTTCCCCCAGCACCTGCCCTGCCCTTGCCAGCCACTGCAGCAGGACTGACCATCAACCCAAGGAGGCAGGGCAGGCACTCTGAACCCACGCTGAGCCGGGGAACTGAGCCTCCCTGAGGGGAGGCTGCACCCTGGGAGCAAGCCCCACCTCGGGCCTCCAGACACCGGGTGAGCAGGGGGGTGTGTGGATATGGGGGAATAGCCACAAGGCCAGACGTGAGCTTTCGGGAGAAGCAAGACTGCAGGAGAGGGCATGTGTCCTGTGGGTGGGGCAGGCCGGGCACCAAGGGCTCCAGGATGTGCGTGTGGCTGTGTGTGAACGCTGCATGTGTGTATGCACATGTGCACACAGGGAACAAATGGGTCCATGATTATGCAGGGGGTAAGTGTGCAAGTGGTGAGTGTGTGAGAGAATGTGGGGACATACAGTGTGTGTATGTTCCAACTCTGAGTTATAAGCGTGGGTATGCACAGGCAGTGTGTGCTTATGTGGTGTGAGTGTGCAAGTGTGTGCACATGCAGGGTGTGTGCATGTTCCTCTTGTGCATTATAAAAGTGTGCGAGTGTGCATGCGTGGGACGGTTGTACATGTGGCATGTGCGCAGGCATGTGTGAGCACAAGTGTGCACGCAGAGTGGGCAGTGCAGTACGCGGGTGAGTTGACAGCAGCTGCAAGTACATGCACACATCTGCGAGTGTGCCAGCGGCGAGGGCGGGACTATGCATGTGTCTGGGCGTGCTGCGGTGAGATCTGCACCCGCACAGGGACAGGCTCTCTGAAGCTAGGGCATGCAGGGGCACAGCACAGTGGGAGCAGGGTGGTTGGGGGGCCTGGGGCTTTGTGGGGCTCCCTCCACACCCATTCTGGTTTGCCAGAATCGGTGATGTGGGTCCCGTCCATCTCTACACACCTTGCTGTGCCCCCAAGGCACCTAAGTTCTGCCTCTCTCCTGCTTCAAGGAGCCCTCAACCCCACGTTTCAGCCAGGAGTCAGAAACCCCAAAACTGATCCCCAGCTAAATGCGAAGAGGGGACAGCCTGGGAACAGGAGCCTGCGTGCCTTCCTACCATCAGGCTGGTTTTCATTTCTTCGTCCACCCCATCCTCTGAGCTCCCAGTAATCTGCGCCCCCCACCCCCACTGAGGCTCCGACTTCTGGCTGCACTGGGCCAGATGGCACAGTCGGGCCACAGGGGCCCAGGGGATCTGCTGCACACTGGGGTTTAGAGAAAGCTGCAGGGATGGCAGCCGTACACCCCCGGAATGAGCCCTGGAGAGGGACACCCAGGACAGACTCCACTAGCAGTAGGACCAAGGTGGGAGCCCAGGAAAGGCACAGGAGCCTGAGGTGAGGGCCAGGGGATGGACCCTGCAGAGGGGGCAATAGGGGTGGGGTGATGGCCGGGGCTGACAGATGAGAATGCTGCTGCCAGTTGACGACTGGGAGGAGGAAGGGTGTGCGAGGGTGCAGGTTTGTGTTTGTGAAAACGGCCATGCAGAGGAGGCAGGCAGAGGGGCAGAGGCCGACCCAGGGGCCCTCCGGGTGAGGGGAGCCCAGGGCCAGGACAAATACCTTTCCACAGGCCTGGCCCCCAGCCCATCGGTGCCCCCCAGTATACACAGGGCACTTCCCTGTCTAAACCACTTACAGCATAAACACACACACAGAACATTCCGGAAGGGCAATAGGAACCCATAGCAGGGGTGACCCAGGGTGGGAGGACCAGGATCTTCAGTGGGAAAGGGTCCTCTGGCAAGGATCATTTTTTGTTACTTTCTCAACGAAAATGTGTTAAAATGAAAAAAGAAGAGAGGGGAGGTGGACAGGAGTTGGCACACTGGGCCCGGCCCCTTCAGCATGGCAGATGCTGTTTCCTGAGGTCAAAGCCTCACCTGAGCCACACAAGTGAGGAAAGTGAGGTGCACCTGAAGGTCACAGGAGCTCACGGCAAAGTGCAGGGACCTGCACCCCTGCGGGGTCCTGCCCCTCTGCCCGCAGTGGTGCAATGCCTGGGCGATGGGTATGTGAGGGCTCTTCCCTGGGCCCTTCCAGCCCTGATATGCTGGGAGTGAGCACACACCACCTCCTGGGATGCGAGCGTCAATGCTGTGTCCCTGGAGCATGCACCCATACTCCTTCCTGTATGCGTGTGTGCACACGAGCACGAGAGGGGGCACTGTGTGCATCCATGTGTGCAGCTCACTCCGTGCTTCTGCCGGCATGTGTCCTCATGAGCCCACAACTGGGCAAAGGTATCAGGGCAGTGGCATACCTGTGTTCTGAGTGCTACTTTGCTTTGTGAGACACATGTGCTTGCCCTGTCCATCGGTTTATGCTGCATGCTGGTGTGTGACCCAGCTGGTCAAAGGTGCAGCCACCATCTCTTTGGCGTGCCCACCAGGCTGAGTCATCAACCCTGTTTAAGCCCCTCCCATGGCTCCCCCATTGGACTCGGCACCCAGGACACAGGCCCAGGCCTTCAGGGCTCTGAGGTGTGACCCTGCCCCCTCTGAAAGCCCAGTCCTGCCATGGACCCTCCTCCCAGCTAATGTCTATTCCTCACACCTGCACTGCCCCAGGGCCTTTGCAAGCCTATTGTCTCTACCCAGACCTTCTGCCTTCACCACCCACCTACCCACCCCTTTTGCGGGACCCAGTTCAGCTACTGCTCCCTTAGGAAGCCTCCTGAGGGAGCCCCCTTGGGGTTCGCAGGCTGCCATCTTGCTCTGGATCCATCCTCCCACCAGCCTTAGCACTTGGGAGAGGGTTGGACAGGGACCAGACCCTCCTCCTTGCCCACTGCTGTCTCCCAGTTGTGAGTGTGTGCACGTGGGCACCCACACATTTAGTGAGCGCCACTTCATCTGTGTGTCCGCGGTCTGCGTACAGGGGATCCCGGGCCCTGTGTGTGTTTACCCAGAAATTACAGCTCTGCCCAATGGCGCAGCTGAAGCCAAGGAGGCCGGAGAGTTCCTGGGGACAGTGGGAGAGGTGGGCTTGCAGGCAGGGCGGGAGTAACAGACCCTCCAGGTTCAGGGGCTTGGATGGGGGGCGGTTAGAGCTTTCCCCCAGGGTGAACACCAGGCAGACAGAGGAGCTACCCATCGCTGACGGCGCAAGGTGGTTTGACTAAATCCTGCACCCACAGCCACATTCACACGACACCCGCGCCTCGCCACGCGCACACATGTGGAAGTCTGCATGCCTGCACACACGTGCCCACAGCCTGGCCGGAGGACACGCACGTGCATGCGTGGCACACATGTACACATGCACACAAACACGCTTGCTCACGCCCGTGCACAGCGTGCGGGGGACGGGGGCCAGAAGAGTGGTGGGGCTCGGGCTGAGACGCGAGGCGCGTCACCCGCCCTGGCGGCGGGAGCGGACAGGCGAGCGAGACGGCGCCGCCGCGGTCCGGGTTGCCCAAGATGGGGCCGGAGCCGCGGGCGGGCCGCGGAGGAGACGGAAGGGGCGGGCAGGGCCGGCGCGAACGCAGCGCGGGCGCCCTCTCTCGGCCGTCCGGGGCAGCGCGCCCGGCCCTCCGCCCTCCGCCACTGCAGCCCCGCGCCGGCCGCCTGGGCCTGGAGCTCCCCGCTATCCCCAGGGGATGGGCTCCGGGGCCCCAAGGCCCTCTCCAGGAGGCAGGGCCGGGCCAGGGGGGCGAGGGCGCCGTAGGGGGCTGCTTGGGCTTGGGGCGCTCGCCTGGCCCTGCCAGGGGCCGCGCTCCTGCCGGGCTCCGCGGCTGTGTGGCCGCAGGCCGGGAGCTGCCTCGGGACCCGGCCCGCCGGGACACCGCAGACTCAGCACGCTGCGGACCCAGCATATTGGATCTCGGGACGAGCGCGAAGGGTCAGGGCTGTAAGGGCTCCGAGAGCAGAACCTGCGCCCCATTTCACAGACGCGGCCACGGAGGACCGAGGGGGCCGGAGCCTGGGGGCACGGGAAGGGACTTGGAGGGCTGCACAACTTGACTGTGTCCCCTCCCTGGCCCGGGATCGGGATGAGTGTGGCGTGATGCAGAGGGCTACGAATCGCCCTCTCTCCGCCCCCGCGCGGGACCAAGGCGGAACAAGCGCCCTTCCCCGGGATCGGAGGCGGCAAAGTCCTCGCTCGCGCCCCCCGCGCGGCGCCCGCCTGCGGAGCCGCGCGCTGACCTGGCGCATCCCAGGCCTGGGCTCGGGGCTCCTGGACCAGCCTTCGGTCTCCGAGATCGAGGCGCAACAAGTCTGAAAGCAGCGCCCAGGAGCAGCGAACAAGCCGAGAGGGAGGGCGCGGGGCGCTCCGGGATCCCCGAACGCGCACAACGTCCGCCTCCGGGGACCGGGCGCCGGCGGCGGGCGCGCTGGGGCTGACTCTGCGGGCTGCCCACACCCGCTTCCAAGGTCCCGACTCTGCGCGGGCGGGGGCGCGCCCAGGAACCCCAGCTCTCCCCTTCGCGTGCTTGACCTTGCTGGGGTTCTCAAAGCCGGACCCGGCGGCACCCCGGCGTGCGGGGCGCAGAGTTTCCCTGCCACCCGCGGGTCCAGGAGGGAGAGGCTTCCCCCTCAACCTCTCTCTTTGCCTCCTCAGCTGCGGGGGTCGCCGAAGAATGGAACGCTTGAGGGTTCTGGGAGACGTTATAGTAGCCTCTCCAGACCCCAAACACGGTATACCACCTCCCAAATATGAAAAGCGACCCTGGCCTCCCGTTCCCCCACGCCTCCGCCCGCGCGGCCACTGCTTCTCCCCCGCGGAGGAGCTCCTTCATAAGGGGGGTATGTTTGTGTTTGTCGGGGAGGGCACTGAGGGTCTCCTTGGATCCCAAGGGTGGGGCCGGAGCGCGGACCTCCCAGCCCCCTCCCCAACACATACGCCCAGCTGCTTCTCTGGAGTGGGGGTGCGCCCCCTTGCCCACCCACACGCCTTCCTGCCTTTCAACTATTCGGGAGCTGCCGCTGAGGAATCTGAGCCCCAGCCCCGGGAGAATGATGGGGAGCTCGCGGAGGGGAAGGGTGCTGAAGGGGAGGGGATTAGGATTCTTCAGATCCTAGTCCAGGTTCTTGCCCTCCAAGAAACTTGGAAGCCCAAAATAAGAGTGGAAAGGTCAGGGTGCCCAGCGGGCCTGGGTCTGGAGTGCCAGGCTGGGCGCTAGCTGGGGCTGCCTGGGAGTGACCAAGCAGGAGCCACCGTGGCCAGGCGGAGGGACCGGGCTCGGAGCCGCAGCCTCAGACAAGCCCTCTCGGCCGCCTTGCTACGCGGAGGTTCTCAGCTCCGCCGTCCCCTCCGAGGCCGGAGGCGCGCTCAGCCCTGCTCAGGGGGGCGCGGGACCAGCGGAGAGGGTTCCTGGAGGGGTCCAGAGCCCACAGCCTCCCCAGGAGAGGGTGGGGGCCATGCTCCTTCCTCCAGGCAGGTTCCCGCGGCACCAAGGAGCGCGGCGCGGCGGCAGGCAGCGGAGGGCCGGCGGCCTCTGCTCGCTGGGGACGCGAACCCGGAGTGCCCGGCGCCCGGCCCCCATGCTTTGCGCGGAGAGGGCACAGGGCCGACCCAAAGTTCAGAGCGGCTTATCCGCGCGGCCTATCCGACCGAGTAGAAAGGTAGACAAGGAAGGAAGGAGCGAGGGCATTTGAATGTATGTTTGGGGGGGGGGGGGCGCTAAAATAGCCCTCCACCCAAATTGAGGGGGAAAGGGCCTCTCCGGGGAGTCTCCATTGCCAATGCCCAGTCTATGGGTGAGGGCTTCGAGAAGGAGTCTGGGGGCTTCTCATGCTGGCCCCCAGCCGTGTGCGGGGGGTGGGGGGTGGTGAAGGATGTCTCAGGCCCCTACAATGTCTGTAAGGGGCTGTGGATGTCATTAGAAGAGGGGACATACTCAGACTATCTCTCCCAAGCCTGCCCGGGTCTATGTGTGGCTGTGGGGGGCCGATGAGGGGTTCTTTTAGACCCCGGCCAGCATCTGTGTGTGTTGGGGGTACAACGGGAACGCCCTCCCCAGCCTGCTCTGGGTCTGTGTATGTGATGGGGAGGGGGTGCCAGCCTCTCAGGCTGTGTGTGTGTGTGTGTGTGTGTGTGTGTGTGGATTAGGGGGGGAGGTGAACAGCGCAGAGCCTCTCCTACGTCCAGGGTCGCCCCCTCCTCAGCCTGCCCAATGCGGGCTCACGGGGACCTGCCAGATTCTGTCGCCACTGCTGGAGGAAGCAGGGGGCTGGCGGGGGTGGGGGGAGTCCAAACTCCCGAGCTCCGAGCGCAAACCTCGGAGCTGCGAAGAAGCCCCAAACGGCGAAGTTAGGAAGTCCGGGCGCCCGCCCCTCCCCCGACCCCCTCCCACCCTCGCTGAGCCCCCTCCCGCCGCGCCCCCAGCCCCCCGCCGAACCCTTCCTTACCTTCCCCAACAGCAGCGGCCCCGCCGGCGAGGACTTGATCCGGCGAGTTGCAAATCCCCGGGAGCGCCCCGCGTCGCCGGCGGCCGAGTCGGGCGCCCGACCGGAGGGGGGGCTCTTCCTGCCGCCTCCGCCCCCGGCCGGCTCCCGGCCTCGCTGGGACGCCCCCTGGAGCGCACCCGCCGGCGCGCGCAGGCCCCCTCCCCTCCCCCAGCGTGCTGGAGCCCCCCGGGCGCCTAGAGGGTCCTGATGCCCGCGCTGCGGGCGGTGCGGGGCGCGCGGGCCCGGGCCGGGCCAGGACGCGGCGCGGCCGCCTGTGCTCCCGGCTTGCCGGCTCCGCGCTCGCTCCGCCGGGGCCGCCGCCAACGCCGCGCCCGCCGCCGCCGCCTGCGCCCGCCGCTCCCTCTCCGGCCGCCGCCGCTCTGCTCCTCTCGCCTGCCCCGCTCTTCTCGCCTTTTTTCCCCTTCCTGAGGGGGGGGCGAGCCAAGCCGAGCCGGGGGCGGGGCGGTGCAGGGAGGAGGAGGAGGAGGCCGAGGACGATGAGAAGGAGGAGGAGAGAGGCGAGAGCTGCTTCCCCCCACCCGGCTGCCGGCGCTCCCCAATCTCTCGCTCTCTGAAACTGGATCCCGAATCGGGAGCCAGAGACTGCATTACGGATTACATCAGGCTTTATAGAGCTTCCAGATCACACATTAGAGGGGGAGCGCGAGCGGGGGGCGGGGGTGGGGGGGGAGGGGAGCGCTATAAGGGGGCGCGGATAAAACGCGCACAGGCGCGCACACCTAGGAAAGCCCTGCTCCTGCCCCATGCAGCAGGAAAGCCAAGAGTTGGGTCTCTGCTCTCTGCTGCTCCCAGGAGCAGGGGAGTGGCTGCCGACTGGATGGATGGGTGATGGATGATGGAAGGACAGACGGATGAATGGAGGGAAGGAAGTTGGGGGTGAGCACAGACAATACAGGTGCGTGGGTGGATGGGACATGGAAGGATGGATGAGGTAGATGGATGTAGACGGAGGTGACAGGCAAGGGGAAGGGATGGATGGATGGACAGATGACTGGAGACACTGGGGGGGAATGGATGGAAGGGTCGGGGGTGGGAAGGTGGACCGGCTGGGTGCATGGAGGAGAGAGGTGAGTGAGGCTGGAAGGGGTGGCAGGGTAAGGGATGGGTGGCCTACAATTGCAGGACAGCGTGGATGGGGGTGCACAGACGGAAGGATGATGTGTGGAGGGGTGGGTGGGAGTGGGTTGGTGGGCAGGAGACAGCCAGAGGCGCACACTCCAGGCCCATCCAAGGGGATCAAACGGTGGGGGTGAGAGGGCCACTCTGAACGGCCCAGGGTGTTTCATCCAGTCCTTCCTCGGGAGGACTCCTGTTCTGTGAGATGCTGAGGAAAGGGGCTTGGGGAGGGAGCCAAAGGAGACTGGCTTGAAAGGGAGGTCTAGCCCGGCATTGACCCTGCGCAGCTGTCCCCAGGCATGTCCTCCTGCCATCCGTTTTCCTTTGACTTGGTGACATCGGAGACATCCCAGTCCCACATTTGGATTTTGTTCTTCACCAGCTGGTGGAGATAGGCCCCTGTGGCTGCCTGGTGTCCAGGTGCCCAGAGAGGGCTGTCTAGAGTGAAACCAGCATCTTGGAGGAATGACCTCAGCTGAGCTACCTCAGGGTCCTTATCCACCAGGAAGTTTCTGCCTCAAGCTTTGCTCCTGTCTCACCACTTGTGGTCCACTCTGAATGTAAGACCCTCTGATGTATGTCCAATGCTTTGCACACTTGCCATCTTAGCAGGCCACTGGTGTGTTGCTGTCCAAACCTGACATCTGGTCCGTCTGTCTGCTTCTCTCAGCAGACCCAGCCAGAGTCCCCATTGGGGAGCCACCCCTGTCACCACCACTATTAATTCGCAGTCACTGTCACACTCTCAGCCTGAATGCCAGCACCCACCCTGACACTGACACTGTCCTGCCCTGGTCCCCAACCAATGCCACCTCCCCCCGCCACAACTCTGCCAGGCACCGGGGCAGGGGAACTCAAGTCAACCAGGCACTATGCAAAGCCCACCAGAAAGCTGTGCCCCTGAAGGCCAGCCTGTGGCCTCCACTTCTAGGAGTGTCCTGAGGGACTGATGAGAAGGGCCACAGAGGCCCAGACCACGAGGCAGTCAGGGAAGGGTGGGGGAGGTCCCCATTCCCCTCCAGCCTCATGGGCAGCACCATACCTCCTTCTTCCCAGGAAAAAGGCCTTCATCCCCATGTCTTGGGAAGTATTATAGACAAAAAGGAGGTGGTGCCCCCTGGCCACCTCTGAAGACCCCCAGCCACTCCTGTCCACCCCTCCCTGCCAGGACTTGGCTGCGGGTGCCCTTGCTCTGGTCTCCTCGCTGCATTGGCATCCGTGGCCACCAGGGGGCCTCTGACATTAGGCCAAGAGGCAGCGGCAGCTCTGAGTGGGATTTCAGCCCCCTTCTGCCAGCAGAGCACCTCCTCCACTTTGGGATTGGGTCTGGGGGTCTCAGGGCAAGGTGGAACCTCTCCCACTTGGTCATCCAGGGTGGAGAGGTCTCCCCTCTCAGATAGGGGCTTCTCTGCTCTGCAGGGCTGTCCCTCCCCCCCCCCCCGCCCCGGCCCCCTGCCTGGAGCTCCCCACTTCCCTCCCAACCTGCCGCTTTAGAAAATCACCCCCCACCCCAGCTCCTGATCTGGGACCCAGGTAGTTCCACCTCCTGAGGAAGAGAGGAGGGGGAAGGGTGAGCTCGGCCTCTGAAGATCGGGTGTAGGGAATTCCTTCCACTCACTGTCCACATGGACTGACTCCCAGCTGCCTGCCCCCAAATAGTCACACTCACCCTGCTGCAGCCTCAGTTTCCCTGTTGGTACAGCGTATCTAGACCTAATGACTTTGAAGGCTTCTTCCAGCCCAGACACACCAATATTCTTGACCGCTAAACCAATGACTGATTTTCATGATATTTGCCCCCAATTTACATCCCACACTCCCCTCCCCCAGCACCTGTCCAAACCCTGACCCTCACCACTGCATACGTCACACCCAAATTAGTTTCTCTTTGAGAGCCTGGCCACAGCCCCAAGAAAGCCAGGTTGGGTTCAGCGCTCAGAGGCTGGAATTTCTGGCCCCCTGCTTTGCCAGCCCTGTCCCGCTGCACCAGGGGCTAGACTTCCTCAGGCAGGACAGAGGGAGCACGACCCTTGACACGTAAGCACTGTTCAAGGCCAATCAGTCCCTGACCACAGCCTTAAACTCAGCTGTGACACCCCTCCTGAAGTCAAACTCATTGACCCCTGACCCTGGTCGCACATGAGCCCTGACCCCATGGCAGTTTTACACTTCCAGACCTTTGCCCCAAGGCTACATGGAGACTCTAAGGCATCCCTGTGGGATGGGAAGCAGAGTAGGGGGCAGGGCCAGGATGCCCCCAGAGTGGGGCAGTGGGAAGCATGCCTCCAAGACCTATCTGTTTCCAGCCATTTTCACATAGGACTGTCCTGTCCTCAGGGAGGTCACATGGGAGGCCAGGGCAAGCAAGAACCAAGCTCCCTGACTCTTATCCTGGGCTCCCCACCCTGCCTTCAGGGACCCCACAGGGGTGAGCCAACCCTCCCTGGAGCTGAGGTACATGGGGGCGGGTGGGAGGAAGGCAGGGTTTCCAGCCACTCGTGAACTCTGCAAGCAAGAGGCTGAAGGGCCCCTATGTGTGGTGGGGGCTGAGCACAGTGAGTAATTAGCTGATGCACATGCAGAATAATTAATTGTGGATGCAACATGCTGCAATTAGCCTCCCAGTCAGGACACACAGAGCTCTTGCCATGCCACCACTCAGGCGGGCCACCAAGGCCCTGCCCTCTGCCAGCTTTGTCCTGGTGCACCCCCAACCCCATCCCACCCTCAGTGCAGCCCAAAGGGCCCCCCATGTTGTGAAAATGTCAGGAAAGGATGGGAAAAGTGGGAAGACTGTCTGAGAAAGTGATACTGAGGGCAGAGGATCCCATTAACAAGGTTCTAAAGGGTGAGGCTTAGCTGGCCTCCTCCTCCAGGAAGCCTGCCTTGGTCTTCTTATTGTCAGGCATGGCTCCTTTCTGTGTCCCAGGCACATTGCAGTCACCTCTGTCTCAGTACACCCATCAGCAAAGTCAAACATTTCAGGACCCTCCCTGGTCCCTCTGCCCAGAGGCCCATGCTCCTGCCTGGGCCCAGAGGAGGACAGCAGTGCAGCCAGCCTCTCCACAAGGATTCTGCACCCTAAGGCCCGCCCAGGGTTAAGGATGACAAAGACAAGCACATGGTGTGGCCTGGGAAGATGCAGTCAGCTTCAGTTCTGTGAGGTTCCATACTCCTTCTGCGACCAGCACCTGTGCCAGCCCAGGCCCAGTCTGCACATGTGGAGGTTACTCAGGTGTGGCCTGCTCTCTAGCCATCCCAGTCCAGGGCCAGAGTCTGGGGAGAGGGGTTACAAGGAGGTGGACCCAGCCACCCCCACCCCAGGCCTTCGGGAATCAGACAAGACCCTGGGAGGCCGACATTCCCTCCCACCACCCCTGTCCCTTTTCTCTCTTCCCTCTTGGCCTTCCCTCACCTCTCCCCTAGGTTGCCCACCCCTGGCCTGGGGTGGCAAAGGGCAGAGAAAGCCTGACCCCAAGGCCCAGGCACCTGGGTCCAGAATCAGTTTCTAGAAGCCTCTGTCTAGGGAACCTCTTGCAATGGTGGCAATGTCCCACGTCTGCACCGTCCAACAAGGCCACGGTGGCTGCTGAATGAAATGTGGCTCGTGGCCTGGGGAACTGAATTTTTAATTTTACTGACTTTAAATTCATTTAAATTTAAATAGCCACTTGTGGTTGGTGGCTACTGCATTGGGGAGCGCTGCTCTGGGTGGTCATCCCAGCCAGGGTCTGGCGTGCACCCAAGTCCTGAGGCTTCCCCTCCATGGTGGGGCTCCCGGGAAGAGGGTGTGAGTGCACATGCTGCGGCTCCAGGCCGGGCAGGTGAGCAGGTGAGCCCAGCACCCTCCCATCCCCACATAGGGGCTCCAGGCAAGAGTGGGGCTACCTTAGGGTGGGATGCTATAGTTGCCACAGCCAGATGGGCTGGGTTATGTCCTGGCACCTCCATTTTTTAGCTATGTGACCTTGGGCAAGTTACTCACCCCTCTGTGCCTTACCTGTGTTATCTGTAAAATGGAGACAGTAGCCAGTACCTACCTATGTGGCCTTGGTTGGGATTGCAGGAGCAAATTGGCAGGCCTGGCCTGGACTGTGAACACCCATGTACCTGCGGGTCTCCTGCTCTCTGCTGCCACGCTTCCCGGCCGTGCTGGCTCACAGCCCCCTGCTGCCTCTCCTGCCTGCACAGCTCAGCCCAG
Source organism: Lemur catta (assembly GCF_020740605.2). Taxonomy (NCBI): domain Eukaryota; kingdom Metazoa; phylum Chordata; class Mammalia; order Primates; family Lemuridae; genus Lemur; species Lemur catta. Next base: position 24,512,707 of record NC_059136.1, read on the forward strand.
CGCACCAGGCAGGACCCCTTTTTCCAGGCCCTCTGGCTCAGCAGGTGTGCTGCAGATGGAGGCGTGGCAGCCCACACCCCATCCCCTCCCGGCCCGACCCACCTGCAGTGCCCCAGGACTGTGGTTTCCCTAGGACCCATGACCACTCCACATCGTACCCATGCTCCAGCCCTGTGTGTGCACCCACCAGTACCCACACCCTGCAGGAAGGCCTAGGCTAGCTGTGCTCCCCTCCCCGCAGGGCAGGGAGACAGAGATGTCCCTAGATTCCAGGCTGCTCCAGCCTCAGCCCTTAGGCGAGTCCCTACCCTTGCCCTTAGCCCAGGTGCTCCGTCCCGGCCATTCCCACCTCCTCTTGAATAAGGCCCTGGAGAAGCCAGCCTGCCTGCCCCAATCCTGGGGCACCAACCTCCCATCACGGATTGAGGGGTCACTTAGGTGATGCCAGGCAGGGCATATGCTTCTCTTGGGAACACCTGAGGAATGGATACCTGGGAGCCAGGCTTGCCCCTCAGGGTGAGCCCCTGCAGGCTGGGGTGGGGGGGAGCAGAGACCAGGGGCAAGGGAGCAGGGAGGGGAAGGGTTAGGGTTGGGAGAGTGTCCAGTCCCACTTTGGACTCTGCCAAGCCCCTCCTGTGGTCGCAGCGGCCCGTGTTGGGGCTGGCAGGGGATATCTCCCTGCACTCTCCCAGAATGGCTCAGAGAGGCGCTGGCCTGGGCCACACAGCAGGTCCTGGAGCCCAGACCCCAGGGCAGGCTGCCAGGGAGGAAGAAGAGGGAAGGCACGTTTCCTCAGCTCTCATTTGGGGGCCCGAGGACTAAGTGCTTCGAAGAATTTCTCTCACTCAGTCCTCGTGGCCGCTGGCAACGTCTGTGAGACCCAGGCCGCCACACAAAGGGCCATCAAGCCAGGACCCGGCTGTAGGCCTGAGGGTGCCAGGTTTTCTCCTGGCTGTGGCACGGACTCGGAGTCCTTGGCCTTCTCCTGAGGACGAGCTTATGTAACCGGAGGGCCTGCCCACCCTGCGGGCTCCCTCCTCGCCTGGCCTGGCCTCCCTGGGAGAGGAGGAGGCAGGGAGGGCACCGGCAGGCTATTTCAACCACTTATTCTCACAACTCTCCTTGTGAGAACCGGGTGTCATCTCGGGTTTTCCTAACACCCCCAGGGGCAGGGTGGAGGAGACAGGGAGAGGCGAGGTGGCACCAGCCAGTCAGTGCTGCGACTATGGGGCTCCCAGGGAGGGGGGTCCTTCAGGGCCTGCAAGACCCCTGCAAATGGTCAAACCGGATGCATATTCTCTTGATGTGTCCTTGGCAGCTATGCAGCCAAACTCACTCCATTCCCTAACTCCTCTGTCCTCGTGGCAGCTGCCAGATGTGGCAGGGGCGGTCCCATTCCAGAGCTGTAAGAACCCGCCCAAGGTCACACAGCCAGGGGCTGGGACCCACACCAGGGCTTTCGGTCTGACCAGAGCAGGGGCCAGAGTCGTGAACTTGTTCTTTGCAGGGAGCCTTAGGATGGACAGGGTGGAAAGCGGGGAGGGGGAATGTTGCCCACACAACCCCAGGCCGGAACCTGTGCCATACCTCAGAGTGCTCTTCCCAGTCCTCAGCACTGACCCTGTTTCTAAAGAGAGTTCTGACAGCTTGTCACCATCTGAGCCCTGGCCCTGGTCACATACTGATCCTGATTCCTCATCACAGACCAAGCCCTGGTTCCTGAGCATTGACTGGACCCAACTGTGGGCACATACTGATCTCTGACCCAGAACCGTAGACTGAGCCCTGACCCCCATCACATCCTGGTCACACTCTGAGAATGGGCATCCATTGCAGTCATCTGACCAGTATTTATCAAGCCCCTCTTTCAGTCCTGGCATCCTGCCCATACCCGGCATTCTTCCCCACACCCCCAGCACCTTTGTTCCCAAAGCAGAGGCTTTGTGGACTTCAGGGCCTGTGCGGACAACTGTCCCATCTTCCCCTCCCAGCCCCTGTCGGGGCTTAGTGAGCCCCCGGGAATGGGGGATGCCAAGCCAGCTCTGGGAACTCTCAGTTGAGGAAGACTCAGCATTTCTCGAACACCGCAGGGAATAATGTCACCACAACCAGAGAGGCTGGAGCCAACAGGAGTGGAGGCTGGAGGTGGCCTCGCCGGCTCTGCAGCCTCCTTACCTGCTCACACCCAGCACACAACGGGCTTCAAGCGCAAGGGACAATGAGTCAGCCCCTCTCAGGCCTGAGCCATATTCTCCCCCAACCTCAGCTGCCCTGCCCAGCACCCCCCAACGCAGGTGTGCACCCCCCCCCATACACATCCTTTGCCATGCTCAGCACAGAGACCCTGGTCATTTGCAGAAGAGAGATGCCACCTGGGTATCTGCATGTTTCCTCCCCAGCTGTCAGGCCCTGATGTTCAAGCCCCACTGTCCCACTAGGGGGCTTCACTGTCTTCAGCGCTTACCAGGTGGGGTGGCTGGTCCAGGCACCCAGGGCACAGCCCAGCCTGGGTGATGGGTGCACAGACAGACAGACCTTTGAGGGCAGTAGACACATGACTTCTACTCTAGGGCTTCTCAAAGTAAGGTCTGAGACCCATTGCAGGGGTGAATGGGGCAACATTCTGGTGGTGGGGTATAGGGGTCCTCATGGCCTTGAAGCCTGAGGGCCACCTGGGGACATGGGGGGATGGACTTGGCTTAGATGACTGAGTCCCTGGCCTCATGCCCTGAGCCTCCTAGGCAGTCCTCCACCCCTGCCGGCCCAGTGGTGTCTGTCCTGTGCCAGCAGGACCTCAGCAGTGCAGCCCTCGTCCTCTTTGGGGACCCCTCGGTGTACTAATAATGCAGACATGGATGTGCCCCACTGTGTGTAGACAATACCCCCATAGGGGCTGTCATCTGTCCCTCTTGTATGTGGGAAACTGAGGCTGGGCTGGGAAAGTGGCTCACCCAAGGATACCCAGCTGTAAATGCTGGAGCCAGACCTTGAACTCTATACCCACGCCTCCCCCTACCTCTCCACCTGCCACAGAGGGGCTTACTTGCCCCCCAGGCACACATTTCCAGGGGAATGCAGCTCCCCTGTACTAACCTTCCAACAGCGTGATGCACCAACAGCTAACACGTGCGTGGGGCTCAGAGCCTGGAAGCCTAGAGGGAGAGATGACTTCCACTGCAGAGGAAGCCAAGGCTCAGAGCATGGAGGTGACCTCCCTGAAGATGCGAGGCCTGAGAGTGGAGAAACCTGGACTTGAGCCCAAGTCCCCATGACCCCATGAGACCAGGGCATCCCTCTGCCCTCTCTTGAATGTCAGGGATGAGGGGCTTAAGCTCAAAGACCTAGAATGCTTTCTTAGTAGGAATTTCAGGGCAAGAGGTCTCAGGAGAAACTTAGCTCATTTGCATGATGGAGACACTGGGTCCTCCTGTCCTTCCTCCCACAGTCCTCACACTATTGCATTTTGTCCTCAGGCTGGCTTCCCAGGCCCGCCCCCAACCCTTCCCACCACATCTTGCCATGACCACCTCTAGGGCAGAAAGAGAAGAAAGCAGGCAAAGGGGTTCTGCCTGCACACATCTCCCTTCTCAGGGGTGGAGCTGGGAGGAGCATGGGGCCAGCTCGGGGGCAGGTGCCGGGACCCTTATCAGAGGTGAGGTTATGGGTTGAATTGCATCCCTCAAAAACTTGTATGTTAAAGTCCTAACCTCCATAGCTAAGAATATGACCTTGTTTGGAAATAGAGTTAGGTTGAGATGGGGTCACATTGGAGAAGGGTGGGCCCCCACTGCAATATGACCAATGTCTTTTCAAAAAGAATGCCATGTGAAGAGGCAGACAGACACTGGGGGAGAAGACCGTGTGAAGATGGAGGTAGAGATTGACAGGTCACTGCAAGCCAAGGACCACCAAAGATTGCCAGCAAGCACCGGGAGGCAGGAGAGAGACGTGGGGCAGTCTTCCCCAGGGCCTCCAGAAGGAATAACCCTGCAGGCACTTTGATCTTGGACTTCTAGCCTCCAGAGTGGTGGGACAATGAATTTCTTTTGTTTAAGCTGCCCAGCTCATGGCATTTTGTTACAACAGCTCAAGGAAACTAGTGCAGAAAATGAGGCCCACCTGCACCAAGAGCCTTCCTCTAGCATCTACTTGGTCAGAAGTGGGTCACATGTGCCAAGCTGACTGATCATGGGGAAGGGGACAGGGTGCTTCTCTGGCTCAGACTAGTCATGATTCATCCCAGATGGTACCTCCAGCCAGGTGCAAGGGGCAATGGCCAGTGAAGAGGCCCACAGACCACCCCATGCCAGGAGGCTGGGGACATGAAGGGGTTTGGCGGAAGGGCAGGAGCTGTCGGGGGTTTGAGTGGCTGGAAATGTCATGGAGTGGGTTTTCCAAAAATGACTGCAATGATACCTGCCCTGATGCCGACACTACTCCACCAGTGGGAGTAGTCTGGATCCCCCCTCTTTGCATCTGGGTGGCCTCGGGACTGTATTGACCAGTGTGCTGGAGGTGACGCTGCCTGATCCAGGTCCTGTCACTCCCACCTGGTTGCTAGAACACTCACTTTTGGGACCCCAAGCTGTCATGTAAAAATATGACTCCATTAAAATTAAAAACTGCTCTGAAAAAGACAATGTCAAGAGAATGAAAAGACAGGCCACAGACTGAGAGAAAATATTTGGAAAAGATATCTGTTAAAGTGTTGGTAGCAACATAGGCAAAGAACTCTTAAAAACTCAACAATAAGAAAACAACCCAGTTTAAAAGTGGGCAAAAGACTTGAACAGACATCTTACCAAAGAAGATGCCTTATACCGATGTATCTGAACAAGCATGTGGAAAGATGTCATTAGGGAAATGCAAATTAAAGCAACAGTGAAATGTCACTACACATGCATTCCAATGACCAAAATCCAGAATACCAACAACGCCAAATGCTGGCAAGGAAGTGGAGCAATAGGAATTCTCACTCACCGCTGGTGGGAATGCAGAATGGTCCGGCCACTTTGCAAGTTTCTCACAACACTAAATTCACTCTTGCCTTATGACCTAGCAGTCACACTCCCTGCTACTTACCAAATGAGTGGATAAGCAAACTGTGGAACATGCAGACAGTGGAATATTATTCAGCACTGTAAAGAAATGAGCTACCAAACCATAAGAAGACGTGGAGGCACCTTAAATGCATGTGCAGTGAAAAAACCCAATCTAAACCGGCTGCATACGGTAGGTTCCCACTATATGACATTCTAGGAAAGGCGAAATCATGGAGGCAGTAAAGAGATCAGTGGTTGCCAAGGGTGGCGGGGAGGAGGGATGGATTGGCAGGGCACAGAGGACTTTTAGGGCAGGGAAACGACTGTCTGATGTGTAAAGGTGGATACATGTCATATACACTTGTCAGAATGCAAAGAACATATGATACCAAGAATGAGCCCTCATGTAAACTATGGACTGTGGTTAACCGTAGCATATTATTGCCTTGTCACTTGTGACAAATGAGCCAGAATAACACAAGATGTAATAACGGAGGAAACTGTGGGTGGGGAGAGGGAGAGAGTGTGTGGGAATTCCACTTCCAGATCAATTTTTCTGTAAGCCTAAAAATGCTCTAAAAAGTAATCTATTAAAAAGAAAGTACTGCCCTGAGCTGGCCATGTTGTGAGGAAGCCCAGACCACGTGGAGAGGCCGTGGCGACGGGTTTCTGTCCCTAGCCCCAGCTGAGGCCCCAAAGACAAGCCGTCCCCCTAGGCCTGTCAGAATTCCTGACCCACAAACTCCACAAATGCAGTGATACAGTTTCTCAGGCTGTGAGTAGCAGGCTGACTTGTCACATGGCAGTGGCAACTGCTGCAGGAGGGCCCTGGGCAGGGGAGGAGTTGGGGGCAGGCGGCCTTGCAGCGGGTGCAGGGCTCGGCTGGGAATGTGGGCTTCACCCTGGGCCTGGGAGCTCCCACAGGTTTGAAGTAGGGAGAGCGACAGTCACATCCACAGCCCTACAGACAACCTGGGCTGGGAGTGGTGGGACCAGCCAAAAGGCAGGAGTTGAGGAGGCATCGGAGTGGAGGTGTGAGCTCACCCCGAGAGACTGTGTGCCCAGGAAGGTGGAGGAGAAGAGGTGGCACCACCTTGGGCCACTCTCTCTCCCAGGTATAGACCACCCCCATTTCCCAGCACCCCTGCACTCAGGTGTGGCCATGTGCCTGGTCCCAGCTGATGGAGTGTGGGGCCCTCAGAAACCCCAAACCTGCTTGGTGCTCTCCCCCTGCTCCCTAGGGGCTGGTGGGTTCCAGATGGAGCAGCCTGGGTTCCAGTCACTGCGGGACAGAGACCATCCCACCACCCTGGAACATAAGCCCTGAAGAGCAACAGAAAACATCTAGTGTGAGCCGTTATACACCTAGAGCTGTCTGTGACAGTGGCCGGGGCCACCCCAACTACACAGAAGCCCAGGACTCGGGAGGAGGCCTGAGGTCAGGTTAGAACAAGGCCCTGCAGGCCGCCCCAGCCAGCTCCACCATGTACAGATCAAAGTTTAAAAAAAAAAAAAAAGGAAAAATGTGGGATTTGACTCAGATTCTATCATGGGTGACTTCCTCACCCAGACTGAGTGTTGGGGGTTTCCAAGGCATGGTGGTCATTCCCAGCCACCTAGCAGGTGGATAGGTCTGGCATGGGACCCCTGCCCACAGGCAGGGGCTGGGCTCCTCTAGCTGCCCACTTGGAGCCCAGGTGACATGGAGGCCAGCTTTAGCCTCCCGACTCCTATGCCAGTCCCAGCAGGGAGGGCCTGGGCCTGGGCCTTCACCTGTGTCCCCTCCCGAGAGGGAGGCATACACCATACCTGGCTCCACTCCAGGACACAGAACAGGCAGGGCACAAAGGGGCTCTTGGGCCCCCCAGCTCAGCCCCATAGGGTCCTCTAGTCTATCACTCTGCAGATGAGCCCAGAAGGTTCAGCCTGCCCACCACAGGGCCACCTCTGCCTGATGGAGTACACCTGAGAGCTGGGAAGGTGGCTTTGGGCCAGTCCCTTGCCTATGCTTGGCCTCTGGCTCCCTGTGGGTTCAGTCCTTTGGAAGGGCAGGTGTGAGCACGTCCTCCAGGGCTTCAGAGCCTCAGAGGCCATGAAGCCCAGGCCCCTCCCCACTTACCAGGCCTGTGTGGTCCACCAGCTAGGCATCCCTCCTGCCTTGTCCAGAGACCCTGCCCATCCTGAAGGAAGCCTCCCCTTCCCTGGAGTGAGGGTGCCTCCTGCCTCAGTATCCCCACATCACTCTATTGTTGACACACTGTGGCCTGGGACTGACCGTGAGACCTCTTGCATCTCTCCTCAAAGCCAGAGTTCCCACTGGTGGAGACTGAGTTCAGGGACTGCACCCTGGGACAGCTAGATGAAGTAGGGACACGTGGATGCTTTGCAAAACAGAGACAGGAGTGCTGGCCTGTCCAGTTTTTAATCAGGTATTGATGTTTCAAAGCCTTTTCCTTCCTCTTCTGACTCTGCCAGCCCAGCCCTCACCACACTCCAAGCCAGAGGCAGGGCAGCCTACCCTAGAGGACCAGGCTGGGATCTCCCAAAGGAGCACGGGGAATTTGCATGTTCATTTGCATATTGTTTGCATTCCAGTCAAAGGTGGAATCAATCTTCCAGCTCCTGGGGTTGGTTCCTGGAACTGCAGCCCTCCCAAGACCTGGCAAATGTGTGGATGCTGGGAGGGGGGCCGAGGAGGGGGCACTACTGGGAATGGACTTCACATGGTGATAATAATGTATAACATTTGCTCAGCACTTTAAAATTTACATAACACTTTCAAATATTTCAAATTATTTTACTCTCAAAACAACGTTGAAAAATAGAGAAGTTAGGGAGCAAAATTCCCCTCTTTAAGGTAGGGAAACTGAGGCTCAGAGACAGCAAATCAATGCACAAGATCACACAGCAAGCAAGTAACCTGGCAAATCCTCTTTTGTTCTTCCAGACAAAACTGCCCAGTAGGCTTTGTCATTTAGCCACCTGCCCTTAACTGGGTTTACACAGTCCTCTGCCTGTAACCTAATGGGGAAGATGATGATGGTAATGGTGTTGGTGGTGTGGTAGTGGTAATGGTGGTGGTGGTGGTAGTGATGGTGATGGTGGTGATGATGGTGGTGGTGGTGGTGGTGGTAGTGGTGGTGGTGGTGATGGTGATGGTGGTGGTGATGGTGGTGGTGATGATAGCGATGGTGGTGGTGGTGGTGGTGGTGGTGATGATGGTGGTGGTGATCATAGTGATGGTGGTGGTGGTGACGGTGGTGGTGGTGGTGGTGGTGATGGTGATAGTGGTGGTGGTGGTGATGGTGGTGATAGTGATGGTAGTGGTAGTGGTGATGGTGGTGGTGGTGGTGATAGTGATGGTAGTGGTAGTGGTGATGGTGGTGATAATGGTGGTGATGGTGACTGGTTGTGCTGATGGTGATGGTGGTGGCGGTGATGAGAATAATGGTGATGGTGGTGGTGACGTTGGTCATAATAACGGTGTTGGTGCTAATGGTGAGGGTGGTAGTGGTAGTGGTGCTGCTTTTGGGGGTGGTAATAATGTTATTAATTTTGATGATGTTGAAGAGAGTGGATCCACCTGGTTTGGGTGACTCAGGGAGCTGAGAACTGCAGTCTGTGTGGCTCATTCCTACGTGTCTCCAGAGCCAGTGACTGGCTCATTTAATGCCCATGTCATCCTGCCTGTGGTGGGTCTCCCATCTTCTCCAGTCTGGAGCCTGGGGGGTGGGGAGATCCTGCCCCACTGAGCTCTTCCCACATCCTATTCACCCCCTTCCCAGGCAGCCCCTTCTGGCTGTGCCATCTTTCTCTCGGGTGAAGGGTTGGCAGGGCCTGGGGCATCCATTTCTGCCTCACCCCAGCCCCCCGCCTGGGAATGTGATGTGCCTCAGTCAGAGCAGTGGCCAAGGCCAGTGAGAGAGGGAGAGTGTGTGAGCCCACGTCACTCTGCAGCCTGGGCCCAGGGAAGCTTGACCAGGCCGCTGTTTGATGAGTGAATGTGTGAATGAGTCCAGATTTGGGGGTGATATGCAGATAAGAGGGAGCAGCTCCTGACTCCTCTAAGAACCCATATCAGTCTGCAGCCCACCCTACCCCTCCTGCAGCACATGGCCCTAGGCCAAGCACCTCCTCTCTGTCCTCACCTGGAGCTGGGTCCAGGAAGCTGGCTCGGCTCTGCAAAGCCCTCAGGGCTTCCACCCCCCACAGGATCTCAGCCCAGCTGTGCATGGGTGCACATGCATGTGTGCACACACTTAAGCACATGAAAGTGCAGAAGGCAAACACACACTCACACTCACATATGCACAGAAACTGGCACACGGGGCCTCGCTGGCCCTGGACCACATGGCCAGTAGGGTGGTAGCAGCCTTTGGGGCTTTTCTCCTGATCCCAGGATCCTGCTCACTGTGCTGCACGCTACGTCGCCTCGAATGGCTCCCAAGCTTCTGCAAGGACTCCGATGGATGTCACCCAGCCGTAGCTCGTGTAATCCCAGGAAGGGAGCTGCAGCTGCAAGAGGATCCCCTCCTGGGTCTTCCTGAGTGCTGGCAGAGGGTCAGTGCCACCTGGAAGGGAGACATGGGGCCTGCCTTCCCTTATGAGGCACTTCAACGTAGCGATACCACAGCCTTGGGAGCCGGCCTCCTGAGATACTTGCAGGAATCCCGGGAAGAAGCCCACTCTACACTATGCCACTGGATGGTGAGGTGCCTTGTGATGCTCCATTAGTCCCCCTCTTCTTTAGGGTACCCATGTCCCCCCCTCCCCCCTCCCCGGCCAGAGGGCGTGGGCTATTAGCATTTTACACCTTCATGGGGCTTAGTTACCAGGTGCATTTTTTCTTTCAAAAATTCATCTAATATTTCAACTACTCTGAAAAGTTTGGGGCAACAAGAAGCACAGCCCAGTGCCCAGCCTCGGAGAAGCTCAGCAGTTTGCCGTATTCACCTCAGATCTTCTCTGTTTTTAGGAGGAAAAGAAAGATTGCAGAACGCGGGCATCTTCTGTGTGACCTTCCCAGACCCCCAGGCCTCTGCCTTCTCCTGTGGTGGTGGTTACCTCTCCCTTACACACGCGGCTCTGCGACAGTGTGCGCAAGTGCTCCGAGGGTTCCTGGGACTCACAAATGGCACCCGAGTTACACTTCCTTTGATACTTTCTTCTTATTTGGCATTTGTGCTCAACGCTGTGTTTGGCAGGTAGATTCGTGGTGACGGCTGTAGCCTACCCATTCTTGTTGCTGTGTGGTACTCTACCATGGGAACATGCCACCGTCCTTTTAACCACTCTCTGTCCCTGAACGCCGTTCCTGTTCCACATACTGAGTTGTCGTGAGTAAGGCACTGGGTACAGGGCCCTGCCCGCATTGGCCAGGCTCCTGCTGTATCTGTCTAGAGCAAGCTGCCCCGGGTCCTCACTGGGGACCCCTTGGGTGCGTGGGGCGTGCTCTCTAGGGTGCCCATCTGGGAACAGAAGTGCTGGGTCCTAGACCACGTGCGGCTCGAGCTTTCCAAGCGTTGCCTACACGGATGCCCCATCAGGAGTGCACGTGCACTGGCCTTGGTCACACTTGTCACTTTAGCCAGTCCTGCCTGGAGGGTGTGGGTGGGCATCTCGTGGCAGTTTTCATTTGTATTTGCCTGTCTGAGACATTCCCATTGCCCTTGGAAACCGAGAAGGACAGGGACGTGGGTCTTGTGGCAAGCTGGGACAGGTCAGAGGAAAGGCCCGGAGGGGCCTGCAGACTCTGAAGCCCAGAGGCCCTGGGAGTGTGACAAACCTGTCAGAGCAGCGGCCAAGGCCTGTGAGAGAGAGAGAGAGAGAGCATGAGCTCATGCCACTCTGAAGCCCTGGAGCTCGCCTCTGTCCCCGTGTACCCAGCCCCTAACACCCTGGGAGCTCGCTTCTGTCCCCCTGTGCCCAGCCCCTAGCACCCTGGGAATTCCTGACCTGGGAACTCCACCTTCTCACATGCCTCATTTCTGAATCCCTGGAGTGCCCCTCGCCTGGCCACATGTGCTTTGAATAAATGAATGACCAAGTGAATGAATGAATGCATGGATGAGCAGACTAGTTGTGGAAGGCTTTGCTCAGGATGTTAAAATTTGGGGACACTGGCCGGGTGCGGTGGCTCACGCCTGTAATCCTAGCACTCTGGGAGGCTGAGGCAGGAGGATTGCTCAAGGTCAGGAGTTCGAAACCAGCCTGAGCAAGAGCGAGACCCCGTCTCTACTAAAAATAGAAAGAAATTATATGGACAGCTAAAAACATATATATATAGAAAAATTAGCCCTGCATGGTGGTGCATGCCTGTAGTCCCAGCTACTCGGGAGGCTGAGGCAGAAGGATTGCTTGCTCCCAGGAGTTTGAGGTTGCTGTGAGCTAGGCTGACGCCACGGCACTCTAGCCTGGGCAGCAGAGCGAGACTCTGTCTCAAAAAAAAAAAAAAAAAATTGGGGGACATTAAAATCACTTCTGTCCGGCAGGTTAGAGACCATGGGCTGGGCCAGGTGCTTGGGTGAGTGGAGGGCCCCGGTCTCTGCACGACCCTCTCAGCCCCTTCAGAGCTGGGCTGGGCCAGGGGCCATGGGGCTGGGGTTCTTGGTTTCCTGTCCTCTCAGCTGTCTTGTCCCCAAGCGGTGTGGGGCCCACAGGCAGGGCCCCAGGTCAGGTCCAAGGACGATGGCTCAGTGGGGCAGGGGCCGTGTCTACCCACCAGGTGGGAGGGGTATGGTGTCCAGGGAGGGTGCAACTGGTGCAGCCACCTCTGGGTGGTGTGACAGGAATGGCGGGCCAGGCTCCACCCTGCCGACCGAGGCCTCCATAGGAGAGTTAAGGGCATGTCGGAAATATGCCTGATGCAGCCCAGGGTCAGCACCATGTGGCCTGAGGGGCAGCGAGAAAGGGGCCTGTACTACCTGCCCAGGGCCTCAATCCACTCACCTGCTTGCAGGTGCTGCCTGTGCCCCGAGACAGGCCCTGGAGAACGGAAGGGGAGTGGGGTGAGGACCCCTGGGGCCCAGGGCTCAGGGCTAGGAGCCTCCAGGCTTTTGTTGCCCCCTGTCCTGGGCCTGGCTCCCAGCACACCTCCCGGGGCCTCTCCCCAGGTGGGCCTGGTGGCTGCAGAGGAGCCGGTGGGCCTGGTGGCCTGCGATGTGACTCAGACGGAGATGTCTGCTGGCGAATGGCAGAGTGTTGTCTGCCAGATTAAATTAGGCGCCTCAAAATTAAAAATACATATTTATTTTAACCAGTCAGGGTGTTCAGAGGGAGATGAAAGGGAGGGGAGATGAAATATTACAAATTAGATAATTAAGGAGGCAGAGAGGAGCGCGTGCCGAAACCGGAGCGAGGAGGGTGAATTGTGAATTCCCCGAGCCTCGCCAATTTAGAGGGTAGAAAAAAGGAGTTAGAAGCAAAGAGGAAAAAAATAAACAAACAGGCAACAAAAACCCAACCCAGCCAGCCTGAGCCGTTTCCATTAGTGTTCATTTAGGGAATTAGCAGAGGGGAAACGTTGGCGGTGAGCTGAGGAGGCCCTGGGGCCTCGGGCGGAGGATGTGGTACCTGCACAAAGCTCCTGGTGGCTGGGTCTGTGGGGGCTGCTCCGTGGCAGGAGGACAGAGCTGGGGGCTGGGGAAGCCTGGCCTGGCCCCAGGGAAGGGTCTGGCCCATCACGGGGGGCAGGGGGGGAGCCTGCCCTGTGGGACTGAGACCCGTTGTGGGAGGGCAAGCGCATGGCAGTGCAGGGGTGAGGTTGCGCATGGCTCTCTGGGGACTGGGTGGTGAAGGGGTGGTGTCTGCGCTGGATGGGACGCTGGGGCGTCTGACGAAGACGCAGTTGGCAAAGAAAGAGAGACCGCAGACCAGATGATGCTGTTATCCAAGGCCCCAGTTTGGATGCTTGATGGTGACAGAAGAAAGACGTCGGTGCTGGTATGAGGGAGGTGCGGGAGCTGCTGGGGGTGGGACGTGGTTGTCAGGACAATGAAGACGGCTGTGCTCACGGAGCGTGTGAGAATGACGGCAAGCAGGCAGCCTGCGGTAGGCCGGGATGCCCAGGTCGGTGGGTGACGGAGCCAGAGGCAGCTGTCATGGAAAGCAAGGGTGCACCTCGGCCAGGCAGGCGGGCTCCGACCCCAGCTCTGACCCTGGAAAGCCCTGGGACTGAGGGTCCATCCCTCTGGTCCACTCGCACTATCAGAATATTGGCATCTGGGGACTTGCCAAGGGTCTGGGGGTGGGAGGACATGTGGTTCTGCCGGCAGGCTTCGAGGGTGGGCAGGCCGGCAGTGCAGGTGGAGTTGGCCGAAAGAGGATGACCCAGGTGATGGTGGAGAAGTCCCTGTATAGTGCCAGGGTTGCCACGGAGCTGCTGGATCCAGCTCCTGCCATAGGTGGGTCCACGGCTTGGAGCCCAGATCCTTGGAGAGGGTCTTTGGGGGCTCAGGACGTGCCACCAAGGGTATCTGTAAGGACAGTGTGCCAGGGTGTGTGTGTGTGTGTGTGTGTGTGTACGGAGGTGCCGGTCTCAGCACATGCCCACGCCTGCCCCCATGTCACACCCTGCAGTGCCCAGAGTGGGTCAGGCTGGTGATGTGGGTCACGAATGGGGCCACGGCTTGTGTAACTTGTCCCCCCGGGCTCACCTCCTTAGTGCCCGCAGCCACCGGTGACCTGCCGGCCCCAGATTTAGATGGCGTGAAGAACAGCAGCTCCCCAAACCCTGAGAAGGTGGGAAAGGCTATTTCCCCAAAAATAAAAGCAGAAAAAGACACAAGGCCGTCTCCCCCTGCCCCCTTCCCCGTCCCTGGCCATGGAGGAACTGAAGCCACGTGCACAGAGGCCCAGGAGCCTGTGTCTCAAACTCGCTGACCTGAGACGCTTCACTGGTTCCTTCGCCCGCAGCCACACACGGCCGCCCAGTGCCAGTGGCCACCCTGGGTCTGGATCCGGTTGCTGAACACGGACATTGCAACTGTGGGACTCTACGTGGCCTAGAGGAAAACCCGGATTTCTTTAGCGGGGAGGGGCTCGCCTCCCTGAGGCCACACCAGTGCTAGGGTCCCCTGTGGGGCCAGAAGGGGCCACCTCTCATAGAGCCGTGACCAGGGAGCCTGACTGGCCGCCGCACCAGGGATTCGCTTCAGGGATTCGAGACCCAGGAACCTCCACAACTAACCTCCGAGCAAGCCCCCGGCCCTGGAAGCCTTAGGTCAGAAATCGCAGTGGGGTGAGGAAGCGGCCTGCCTTGACTGAGGGATTCCTCATGTTTCCACCCACCTGAGCCTCCTTCGGCCTTCGTAGTGCCCTATGAGGGGCCAGATGTCCATTTTGCAGATGAGGAAGGGCTTGGTGCTGTGGTTCACCCAGACTGATCTGAGTCCTACACAGCCTGGGATGTGGGCACTTGGAGCTGGATTCCTGACCTCTGCCCCTGGCCACAGCTGAGCTGGTCAGAGACTCCCAGGGTTCTGCTACAGATGGCCCAAAGCCAGGGGATGGGCCCCACCCCTGCAGTGTGGCTCGTCTCCCTCAGGTCCAGCCAGGCTCTGGCTCACCTTGGGCCCCCACCCAGTGCTCTGTCTCTACTGAATCTGTGTGCAGAGTGCCTGCATGTGTAGGCATGTATATACCCCATGTGTATATAGGTATGTGCACTATGTGTTACTGTGGGCATGTACATGTGTACATGTACACTTGAGTGAATCTATGCACATGCTCCTGCATGCTATGCACTATGCATGCCCATTCATGCGCTCACACATGGCATGCACTTGCATGTGCTTGTCTGTGTACACAGTGAATGCACAGTGTAGACACACAGTGCACAAGTGCATGTGAATATGTATACAGGGCATATGCATGTGCATGTGCATGCAAACACACAGGATATGCACAGACTCATGTGTATGTGCAAGCACACGTGTTTGTGTATACTGTGTGCACGCATGCCTGGCAGGTGTGTGTAGCCAGAGGAGGGGGGCCCCGGAAAGGCTGGGTGGTACGATAAATAAACCTTAAGGATTACATAAAGTTCATGCTGTGCTTTTCACAGTTCTAGGAAAGGTGTGAGGTGCTACCTGAGAATTTTAAATTGGGCCAAAAGGAGACCAGCAAAGTGCCCTGGGCATCAGAACCAGGCACTGCCAGGTTCTCAGTCCCATGCAAGCTCTGTCCTGGGGAAAACTGCCCTCTGCCTGGTCTGGGGAAGTGCTAAGTGCCATGCCCAGGACCTGCCCCCATATCCTCCCCTCCTCCCCCAGTGTTCCTCCTCCTACAGGAAGCCTGCCCAGTGTGCCCTGGGATCCTTGTCTTCCCCAGGACCCTCCCCATGCAGGATGACTAAGCCTCATGTCTCTCTCACAGCACATGGCTCCCCCAAGGTGTCTTTGTTTTCAGTGGCCTGTAACAGAAAATCCAACTCAAGCTGCCTTAAACCACAAAGGGAGGGATTGGCCCATGGAAATGAAAAGCCTGGTGCTGCTGCGGGATTCAGGTGAAATGTGATCAGGGCTTCAGATCTGCTTCTCTAAGATTCTCCTTGCTTTGGCTCATCCTCGTGTGTTGACTTTGTCTTCATGATGGCTCACTTCATGGAGCAGGGAGACTTCAGCATTCCTGGCCCTTATCTGCACCCCGTATGTTCTTCTTCATCCTATGTCTTATACCTCATGGCCTAAGGTGACTGCTGGAGCTCCAGCTGTCACATCCACCTCTGGCCATCAGGCAGGAGCAGAGGAGAAGAGTGGCCTATGCTCCTCTTTAAGGGAACTTCCTGGAAGTTGCACACATCACTTCCCATGCAACCCACTGATCAGAGTCACCTAGCTGCAAGGTGGGCTGGGGAGTGAGGTTCTCATTCTGGCAGCTACTCACTCAGCTAAAGGACCCAGGGAAAAATGGGCACTAGATAATGGGGACATTGGCAGCTCATGCTACAGATGCCACCTCCTGGGAATTTGGGGACCCTTAGAGGCCAGACCAGCCCAGCGCTGGGCCTGCCCTGCGTGGTAAGGGCTCAGCCTGTGGGTGGGTTTTGGCGTCCTATTCCAGGCTGCCTGCTGGAGCCGTGAACTCCTGGATGACCCAGACATTGTCCTACTCTTGGTAAACCCATAGTCTGGTGAGAAAGACAAGCCTTAGACCCAAGCAGTGGGTGGCGAGGGACACAAGAGATGGGGGGCAAATGTGGAGGAAGCTTAGGGACTACTTCATGTGCTATCAGCAGGGAGGAGGCAGGGCGACCAAGACAGGGAGGACCGTCACTGGTGGGCCCAGGGCCCAAGCTTGACAGGCCACCTAATGGCCAGCTTAGGCAGCAACCCAATGTGGATTGCCCAGTCGAGGGGAGGGGTGGCCTGCAGTGGACAGGGGAGGAGAGAACAAAGTGGGCAGGACAGTCAGGGTCCTGGGGCCGGTGCCTGCCTGGTGTCCAAGGGCTGGAAGTGGCCACATGGCCAGGAGAGTGTGGGTCCCCGGCCTCCCCAGCCTGCACAGTCTACCTACCTGCCCTGCCCAGCCAGCCCCTGCAGCCTGACCCCGCCACGCTGCCCACCTCTGCCTTCATTGCCTCGCCCCAGATCCCTCTGAGCCGCAGGGGGCCCATTCTCACTCTCCGGCCATGGGGAGCTGAAGTGTCGTTTAATTAATTAACAAGTCCTCTGCTGCAGCTGGAGGGAGTTTTTTAGCACAACCCAGTTTGACTGCTACACACCAAGCAAAATTGGCAGATAGGCACCCAAGTCCTGGCCTCCCTCCCTAAAGGGCCTGTGGATGCAAAGCGCCCCCCCTTCTAATCTCCCATACTGGGGCCCTGCAGAGGACCCGAGGAACTCTTGCATCGGCTTCCGGCCCCCTCCCCGCATCACCCGCTGTCCTCAGCCCTCCGCCCAGGCTCTGCACATGTGGTCGGATGCCAGACAGAGCTGATGGAGGCCTGATCTGAGGGCAGAGGGGAGGCTGGCTGCACACTGGGAAGGCTGACCACCCTCGGTTCAAATTCCAGCCCTTCCTGCCCACACCCCTGCCCCCTGGCTGGGCCTCTGCACGTGGTTTCTTATAAAGTTAGACATACCTTTACCATAACACCCAGAAATCCATTCTAGGTACTACCTAGTGGGGCAAATGTCTCCACCTCAAGGGTGTGCAGAAAAATGAGATGGCACCAGAGGCACCTGGCAGAGGCCAGTGGATGGCAGGTGCACAGTAACTCTGGGGTCCACTTCTCCTTTTCTTTGCAGAGCTTCCAGTCTGGTGGGGAGGGTGCCCCTGCCCTTAGAGAACCGGCCGGGGGGATGAGCGCCCCAGCACAAAGGCCAAGAGGTGGTGCTTGGAGCTGCTGGGCTGATGGGGCCAATGTCACTGCCAATCGTGTGTCACTGTGAGGAATGCGCAGTGTCCCCCCAACCCAGTGCTCCCACCAAGCATGCTCCTGAGGCTTGGTCGTCCCTGGGTTCCAGTCCTGCCCTGGGGCTGAGGCTCCATTGCAGACAATTAAAAAAAATTAATTCACATGTGGAGTTTTATGAATTTTAATCTATTTTTATATTTAACATCCCCATAATCAGGATGCAAAATGCTCCCCTACACTGCCCACTTGCAGTCTCACCTTCCCCAACCCTTGCCCCTGGCAGCCACTCACACGTTCTCCATCATCACCTTTTTCAGAAGGCTGTGAGTGGAATCAGAGAGCATCACACCACTGAGACCCAGGCAGGTGGTTGTGGGTACCAGAAGTTGCTTTCTGTTTATCACTGGGTACTATTTCACAGTACGAATGGACCACAATTCGTTCAACTGTTCACCTGTTGAAAGATGTTAGGTAGTTTCCAGTTTGGGGCTATTCAAAATAAAGATGCTTTGGACGTTTGTGCACAGATTTTTGTGAGCGTAAGTTTTTGTTTCACTTGAGTAGTACCTAGAATGGGATTTCTGGGTTCTATAGTAAAGGTGTGTCTAACTTTATAGGAAACCACCAAATTGTTTTCCAGAGTGGCTAGACCATTTTGCATTCCGACCAGCAATGGGAGAGTTTCAGTTGCTCTTAGCTCTTGCTAGTACTTGGTATGGTCAATATTTTTTATGTTAGCCATTCTAACAGGTGTGAAATGGCATCTCATTGTGGTTTGCATTTGTCTTTCCTTAGTGACTGATGGTGTCGAGTATCTTCCGTGTGCTTCCTTACCATCCAAACATCCTCTTTGGGGAAGTATCTGTTCAAGTCTTTTGCCTCTTTTCCCCTTTAACTTTTCATTTTAAAATAATGATAGACTCACAGGAAGTTGCAAAAAATAGTACAAAGGGGTATCTTAGTTTTGCTTCATCTGAGAATGGCTTTCCCTTTTATTCCTGGAGGGTACTTTTGCTGAGTATAAAATTCTGGACTTAGGTTCTTTCCTTTCGGCACTAACATGTTGTTCTGCTTCCATCTGGCCTCCATGCTTCCTGATGAGATATCCAAAGTCATTTGGATAATTTTTCCCTTTGTATATAATTCATTATTTTCTCTGTCTGCTTTCGGATTGTTTTCTTTGTCTTTAGTTTTTAGCAGATTTATTTTGATGTATCTGAGAAGGAATTTCTTTGGATTTATGCTGCTTGGGGTTCACTAATCTTTTTAAATCTGTAGGTTTATATATTTTTACTAAATTTGTGAAGTTTTCAACATTATTCCTTCAAATTTTTTTTTCTGCATTACACTTTTTTTCATCTCCTCCAGGATCCTGATTTAATAAATGTTAGACCTTTTGATATCATCCCACAGGTCCCACAGTTCTTTTAATCTTTTTCTCCCTGTTATTCATATTTGATACTTAATATTGATCTATGTTCACGTTCAGGAAGTATTTCTTCTGTCATCTCTATCCTGCTATTGAGCTCATACCATGAATATTTTTATTTTGGTTATACATTTTTTAGTTCTAATGTTTCCATTTGGTTCTCCTTTTTATTTTCTCTCTCTCTCTCTCTCACTGACTGAGCCTTTCAATAGTTCCACTTATTTCAAGAGGATTTGCCTTTACTTGTTGGATCATTTTTATAATAGCTGGCCTTAAGTCTTTGAATCCTAACATTTGTGCCATCTCAAGTTGGCTTCTGCTTATTGTTTTGTTCCATGCAAAATGCAAATTGCCATTGTCTTATTTTTCATATGTTAAGTCATTTTGGATTGTACCCTGGAAATTTTGAGTATTATTCTATGAGGCTCTGGATGTGGTCTAAATACTATGGAGATAGAGATACTCTAGTTTTAGCAGGCATTCAACCCAACTGATTATGATCAGTCTTTTGTGGTTGTGATTTCTATGCCAGCTCAGTGTCCTAAGCCCTTTAGGGCTATGCAGATCTGTCCTGTGTGTGAGCACCTAATGGCCATTCTGGGACTCTGGTGGTGTCTAACCCATAGGTGATTTCTCCAAGTGTGTGGTATGCTGTGTAGGGTCCATGCATGCTCAGCCTGGGGTTGATCCTAGCCAATCACAAACAACTTTGTGGGGTCATCTTTCCAAGCTCTCCCCCTCTGGTTCTCCCTTATACTTCCTATCCCCTGAGACTCCTCCTTTTGGTCTTTGGGTCAAAAGGGGAGTTTTCATTAAGACACTCTGCTATGCACTTCCAATGCCTGTGCTCACATCCGGGGCCAAGTGGAGCAAGGATGTAGTGATAGAGAAAAATTCTAGCTCACCCCACCTTCTTTGGGAGCACAGCTCCTTGAATTAGAGAGGAAGTTTCCCACCTTTGGATCTTTAAATGCCTGGGGCACCCACTGCTGTAGCAGCTGCCCTACGGGGACCCTGCAGCAGGACTGCCTGGGGCTGGGGTGAGAGACAACAGAGAAAAGCACAAAAGTAATAGAAATTTCTCCCGTTCTTTTTCAGTGTTAGGAGTCTGCTGTTTTGGGTTTTGAGCCAGAACTAGGAGTTTCTTCTTTGTCAGTGGGACACCCAGACCTCAGGCTGCTCTGGGAAATGGGAAGGTCACCACTGGTTTGGAGGTGATTTGAATTCCAGTTTTCTTCCCCAACCCACTCATTAGTGTTTACTTTTGGGAGTCCTTACGTAGCTGCTGCCTGTGTTGGGAGAGGAAAGGTGGAGTGTGCCTGCTCCCAGAGCAGGAACCTCCAGGTACTTTTAGCACAGACTTTCCCTCCCCACCACCTCAACTGCCCGGAGGCACCCACCTGTCTCCAAATGGAAGGAGGAGGCAAAGGGGGTGGGGGTCCACCCCTTGTTCCCTTTCCCATCTTGCAAACAGTGAGGAGTCTCACACGCCCCATCTGTGGATGCTGTTTGAGGCTGGAGGCCACAGCGGTGCCCCTCCCCAGGGGCTCCAGTTCAGGTGGGAACTGGAGACAAGGCCCTGATGTCCCTTTGGCCATCTTCTGCCTCCAGTTTTACCACTACAAACCAAACACTGTGGCCGGATTAGGCTCTGTCATGCTCGATCACCCTGAAGATCCTTTGGCCAGGGTGGTGGGGAGGGAGGGGCCTGGACACGCCCCAGTGGAGACTTGGTTGCAGGTGGTCAGTGTGGCTTCCCAGCCCCCCAAAATGGAGACTCAGAGAGGCTTCCAGGCCCCAGGGGCCCTGGAGGGCCTACCAGGGGAAATGGTCTGAGAATGGGCCTCCATGAAGGGGGAGGGACCCAAGAACAAGGACAACAAAGGGTCTTGGTGATGCTGGGCTTGTCCCTGCCTCCAGGCCTGGCCTTGGGACTCAGGCCTGGGGCCATCAAGGTGTCCTGTGGCCTCCCCAGTGTGAAGAGCCTTTTCCACCTGTGCACCAGGGCTCTGCAGTCTCCCGCCGGCCCCCGTGTGGACACTCCCCAGTGCCCATGTGGAGATCTCCTAGTCCCTGTTGGGAGCCCCCCAGTGCCCATGTGAAGAGCCCCAGTGCCTGTGTGGAGACCCCCAGCACTCTCCTGGAGCCCCACTGCCTCTTCTGCCCCAGCCCTCCCGGCCCTTTCCCAAGCTGCCTCACTCGCAGAGCTAGTCACAGCCAGACTGGTGGGACCTCCACTCAGGGGGACAGAACCCAACTCAAGCCTGTTCAAGCGAAAGGGAAACAGGGACCCCCATAAATTCTATGAATCAACCAGCTTCAGGTCTGGGTTGATCCAGGAGCTCTCTGCCCAGCTCTCAGACAGGTTCCTGCCAGGTGGCAGGTGAGCCAGTGGCCCTGGGCCTGTAAGACCTGTGTCCACTGATGCAGAAGCCCCAGTGCAAAGGGGCAGAAAAGGCCCCGATCACGTTGGGGGACATGAAGAAGGGTCCAAATCACACAGGATGGGATCCCATGGGAAAGGGGGGTTCTGTCCAGAGGCAGATGCTGAGGGGGTCATCTGCTGAAGGATGTGTACTAGGGATGCTCAGAAGACAGCTCCCGTGAGGGCGGAGGGAGGCAGGACTGGGCAGGGGGAGAGACCCAGGGAAGTGCTCTGGTCCTCAAGGCCCTGGTCAACCTCATGGGGGCCCCTGGAGCTGGGATGGCCTGCAGAGCTGTGCCCACCTGGGGCAAGTGGCTCAGGACTATGGCAACCAGCCCTGGGGTATAGGCTGCCCTAGCAGATGGCACAGAAGCTCCTGTAAGTCCCAGAGAGGGACCCGGCTAGGAGGGCACCTGGGAATACTCAGGGCAGCTGGGAATGGGGTCCCCACGGAAGCCACCCCGAGACCCAAGACTGGGGATGGGGATAGGCTTGGAGTGGGCAAACTAGCCCTCCTGAACCGTCCCACCATGCGGGTGGCTCTCGGGGGCGGGGGGGGGCTGCTGTATGTCTTGAGGCCCCTCCTGCCCACCTGAGGCCTGCAGCTTCCCTGGGATTGACATGTAGCAGCTGAGCTCAAAGCAGAAACAGAGGATGGGACTTGATGGGGGAGGACAGCTGGGCTCCTGGAGGGCAGAGGTGGGGAGAGCTTGTGCAGGGTGTGGCCACGGGCCCCCCAGTATCCCACAGCCCTCCCCCAGGCCAGCTTTGTGACATGGAAGGATTCACATCATGGGATGCTGCATGGGGACACTTCAAAGCCAGGCAAGTTCCCAGAGCAGGGCTGGAGGACTGATCCTGCCTGGGATGTCAGGACTGTAGGAGCTTCTGGACAAGGTGCCCTGAGCCTGATCACACGGAAGAACCAGGTGTGAGAGGCAGAGGGCCGTGGTCACCGAGACCCTGCTCTAAGCTTGGCGGGCTGCTGGAGGCCGGTGCTGGGACACGCGGTTCCTCTGACACCCACTAGCAGGTCCCCACATTGTCCTGGGCCCTGCCCCTGCCCCCTCACTTGTCCCACCCGAAGCTCTGCACCCGTGAAGCAGAGACCACACTGCGAACGCTGCAGTGACTCACGCGGGCTCCTCCTCACTTTATTTTTATCTCCATCGAGCCCTATAAATACAGCAATGATCACCAAATACAGTCAATATTCCCAACGCCTCCGCCCCCGGCGCTGGCCCACTGTCACCAGGGGGAGGCTGGTGAGTAGCCTCCCACACGGCTGGGCCCCAGGGCGGAAGGGCAGATCCTCAGCTCGGATGGGAGGCAGACCCCACCTCACCGCCCCACTGGGATGGTCTGGCACGCCTTCTCTCTTCTCCGTCTGGGTGCGAAGTACGAGTAGCGTTCCCATGCTGGGGACACAGAGCTCAGTTTCCTGTCCGAGAATCTGGGGGCAGCTGTGTGCGGTGGCTCCCTATCCCCGGAGTCCACTCTGGGAGGGGCAAGGGCTTTGCCAGGTTTGGTCGCTGCTGACCCCAAGTGCCTGGTTTGTTGGGTGAGTGGATGGCGGATGACCTGAGATGATGGCCCCGAGTGTTCAACATGAAGGGGGTTCTGGGCGGGGACACCATCGTGCTTTACCAGAGCATCTCCTGGCAGCCCTGCATGGACAGGGAGGGCCTCCAGCGCATCTCGTGCACGAGGAGGCCTTCCCACCTCTGTGGACGATGACACTTGAAAGCAAACCTCACAGAGTGGACGGGAGGGGCCCACCAGGGAGTTGTCAAACCTGAAAACCAACACAGGTGGCATTCCCACGAGCTCTGCAGACA
Source organism: Lemur catta (assembly GCF_020740605.2). Taxonomy (NCBI): domain Eukaryota; kingdom Metazoa; phylum Chordata; class Mammalia; order Primates; family Lemuridae; genus Lemur; species Lemur catta. The sequence goes on from NC_059136.1 coordinate 24,535,799, forward strand.
CATTCCCACGTGGTTGGGCCCAAGTGCCCATTTCCTAACAACAAATTAAGGCCCAGAGAGGTGGAGTGACTTGCTCAAGGTCACACAGTAAGGAAGAAGAAGAGCTGAGGTTTGAACTCAGGTTTTCTGAGATTTCTGACCACCCCAAGGACGAAATCCTGGTGTTTCTCTGGAAGCCACGTCTCACCAGGGCCGGGCCAGGCGGTGGGGCGAGCCTCACTCCCGGCAGCTCAAGGAGCTCAGGTCACTCAGCTGCGGTGTTGCCGGGGCTATGGCTGCTGGGGGGCCCCTTCGAGCCCCCATCCCCAGACTGCCCAGCCTGAAGCCCTGCACATGTTGCGGTGGAATCAATGAGCAGCAGATCTCACACTGGAGAATCTTGAGGTCAGAAGGAGTCTCAGAGGTTCTCCTCCTCTCCAGAAGGCCACCCTGCAGGGGACCCTCCCTGAGCACACCCAGTGCCCAGGACCCCTGTCCCCAGCCTCCCTGGACAGATCCAGCCAGAAGCAAGTTCCTCCTTGATTGGATGGGGGGCTGCAGGTGGGCACCTCCCCTCTGTGTGTGCCTGTGTGTGAGAAAGAGTATGTCTGCGTGTGTGCATGTGTGTGCATGTGTGTGTGTGTGTGTGTGTGTGTGTGTGTCTAGGGGAGGGGCTTTAGCAGGGTTTGAATCTCATTTCACAGATTTGCAAACACTCGCTAAGGGGCTCACACTCTTAAGTTCTGGGGGGACGTGCTCTGAAAGCATGGTGGGAGGGGGAGGAAGGAGGTGGGGGAGAGGCAGTGTGCCCTGCCTGGATGGAGAGCTGGAGCTGGGCCAAGGCCATAGGGCAGGTCAGAGAAGACCCTAGAACTGGGCCCCCAACCCCCCGGGCAGCCCCACAGAGCAGAAAAGGCACTAGAGAGGCCCTGTGGCCCTCTGTGGGCCACGCCAGGGCCCCTGCCCTGCTGGAGTTGTGCCGTGGCAGCCTTTCTGGGAGGCTAGACCCTGGATGTACTCCACTGTCCAGTTCAGGGTCCGCTGACCAGCAGGCTTGCCCCCCTGCCTGGCCGCACAGGAGCCCTGAGAACATGGGACCTGTCCGGGAACCTCCTGCAGCCACTTCACTTTACGCATGGGGAAACCAAGGCCCGGGGGACGGTGGACGGGTTGGGTCTGGCGTGTGGAGCCAGGCCCCGGGGTGGGGAGGGGATGAAGCCCTCCATAGTGGTGCTGCTTCCCCAAGGGGTGATGTGGGGCTCTCCAGTGGGGTGAAAGAGGGGCCACCTGGTTTGACCCCTGGCCAGGAGACTCAGCTCTGATGGGAAACGGAAAAAATAGTGAAATACTGACGTTGCTCAGGACTGGGTGCCCTGCCGGGCTGGGATGGGACTCTGCCTGGGCTGTCCCTTGGCATTCCTGATGCCACCACTGAGCTCCACTGTGAAGTGGCCAGCCTGGATGCTTGTCCAGGGCAGCGACTTTCTTCCCCCAGTGGCCCTGCAGGGGCCGGGCACAGAGTGGCTGCTCTGGCTCCACGTGGTCCCACCCCAGGGCCGAGCTGCCCAGGCCCTTCCCCGCTTGCCCTGCTCACCTGGCCTTCGTGATACCTGTGGGTTCTGTCCTTCCTACCTTGATGGAAACAGAGGAGACACCTGGGTGGGCAGCTGCACAGCCAACATCAGGATGACGCCACCCTGGAATGGGTGCTGCCTGTGGGCTGGAGGCCCCTCCCACGGCCTCCGGAGCCCCTGAGAGCTTCCCACAGACAGGTAGAGGACGCAGCCCTGATGAGAGCCAGCGTGGGTTTCTTTTCTCTTGGCTTCTGTGACCTTCGAGGGGACATAGATGTTCATCCACCCTGGTGCCAGGCACCTCCCAGCAGCTTACCCAGTCCCCATGGCTTGGGAGGGTGGACGAACATCTCAGCACAGGCCCGTCGGCTCCAGGGGAGAATGCCTGGCCCTGCCCCCGGCCACCCCAGCTGTTCTTCAAGGCCCGATTCTCACCAAGGGGCAGGGATGGTGAAGGGCTAGCTGGGTGCCTGGTTCAGAGAGAGATGACAGAGCTTGAGAGAGCAGTGGGGACCTCAAAGGTAGGTGAGAGACCCTCCTAATGAGGGCAGGAACCAGCCCCTGGGGGTCTTCACCACATCCTGGAGAGGAGGGAAGAGTGCTGGGCTGCAAGTCAGGTGCCCAGGGTCCAGTGCTGCCCCTACTGCCTGGTGGCCATTTCCCTGCTCCGTGCCTCAGTTTCCTCCAGAACATTCAAGATAATCCCCAAATCCCCTCCCAGCTCAGCCACTCTGAGTCTACTATGCATTCATTCAATCTCTCATTCATTCATTCATTTAACAAACACACAATGAAAAAGAGTCGTGTGTCAGTTTCCAGCCACAGGAAGTCCTGCAGTTTCAGGGTGGGACCCACATGTAGTCAGTGTTGTGCAAGAGGGAAGGCTGGTGCCTGCAGAGCTTAGAGGAGACCCCAGAGCCAGGGTGAGGTTCCAGGGGGCTTCTTGGAGCAGGTGGCAGGAGACGTGCGGAGCCGCAGCCTGAACGGCTGAGGAAGCCGCCTTCCAGGCGGAGGCCCAGGCTGTGCAGACACAGGAGCTGGAGGCAAAGCTTGGAGGGACCAGGCGGGTTGGCTGCGGTGGGCAGGGCCCTGGGATGCTGGGCAGGGGCCTGGCTGTGATCCTGGCATGATGGTGGCCTGAGAAGGGCCTTAAGCAGGCAGTTTCCACACCCTCAAATCACCGCAAGCTGAGCCCGTTCTTGTGTGAGCAGAACAGGGGCACTGCTCGGGCAGCGCTTGGGGGCCAAGCACACCCCTTGGGCAGCCTCCGCGACCCCTTCTATTTCCATCGGCAACCCCAGGAGGCGGAGGCCCTGTGGCTGCCTTCCACCCACGCACAGCGCTGTCGTGAGCCTTGGCAGCACGCTTGCTGGGGAGGGAGCCCCTGCAAGTACAAACTGTTGTGATTTTGCAAAATGCTGTTCTCTCTGATTTTTACCTTCATCATTAGCATCTCATTACCGTGTTTCCCTGTGCACAGCAGTAGGGGGTGTTTTGGGTTCCTGGAGTGGGGATGAAGGTTGATTTCAGCACAGCGAAGTCAACTCTAGACTCATGAGTGTGAGGATGTTTATGAGTATATGAGCGTGTGGAACTGTGTTCGTGTGCATATGTGGAGGGAAGGAGGGATGCAGGCAGGGAGGGAGAGGGCCTGGGAAAAGCCCTGTATGTTATATTTGGAATGGGAGTCAGGGCAGAAAGTGACACAGGAAGTGAATGTGGCAACCTTCTCCATTTGCCATGTTAGATCCATACTCTTCCTGCCCGGTAAACTCCTACTCATCCTTCAGCACCCATCCCAGATGCCCCTTCTCTGGGAAACCTCGTCAACACCTCTGGCAGAAGATAGTGTTTCCCCATACAACCTTCTAACCACGAGCCTACAGCCCAGTAGGTGACTCCTTTGGGCTTGTCATCTCTTGATCCTCTGAGGGACACTGAGGGCATCATCCCATGTTCTTAGCCCCCATGCCTAGTGTTGGTGCATGACATCCACATATGATATCAATGATAAACACCACCCATCTTGCGAGCTTCCACATTCCCAGAGCTTCTGGGGGGCCAGGCCCCATGCTAAGGGCATTCAAGGTTTCCCTGGCATCTTGCATTGCTCCACAGAGCTGGGAACTTTATGGAGTGCACCACATGGATGAGGAAGGGTCTGGGCAGGTGTCTGACAGCCGGGTTACCTGGGTTAGCCAAAGGGGCCGTGGAGGCTGGTGGGAGGTTGGAGGGAGTAGGAGAGCAGGGGAGAGAGCTGGAGCCCTGGTGTGGCCCTACATAAACCCTCCCTAACAAGAAAATGATGGGTGTGTTTGCAGAGCACCTGGTGGAAATCAGGTGGGTTGCAGGCATTAGCTAAGTGAGTCCTGGTGTGAGGACTCTTCAACCATCTGCCCCTAAAGGGAGCCTGGCTCGGCTGCCCGCGTACCAGAAGCTCCCATGACATGGCCAGAAGAAGAGCACTTGGCCCCCTCAGCAGGGCTCTCCTGAGGGACCCAAGGCTCAGGGCACAGCTTTCCTCCCTTTCTGCCCACGACCTTAGGGATGAAGGTGTGACCTGTCACCCCACAGGCCCAGGGCAGCCCCCACGAGGCAGTGGAGGTGGCCGCCTTCTCCCCTGCCCGACTACGCATGTGCTCCTGCTGTGTTTGCTTCCTGAGCTCCCCGTCCACCCACCCTCCGTGGAGAGACGAGGTGTCTCTCCTGGGGAACAATGCCCTTAGTGGACATCTGGAGCTCAGGAAGATGGAGGCCACAGGCCTGCAGAGGGTGTCACCTTTGCCTGTGTCCATTTCTTGCAACTAAACCTTTGTCCTCTCAAACTCAACCCCTGCCAGGATAAGAATGAGAGACTCGGGCCAGGGCTCTTTCCCTCTTGTGGCTCTGCCGACATCGCAGGAAGCTTGAGGCTGCCGAGCAGCTATTCTTCCAGGCCACGGAGGGCAGACGCTCCTGGAAGGATGGCAGGGCAGGCTCTGTGGGCGGCCCTGCAAGAGCTGGGCATTGCTGTGCACCCAGTCCTGTGCGGGGATAAGCCACACAGTGCCAAATCATAGCAAGGCCAAAACTGTGGCCGTGTTGGGGGAAGATGGAGCAGCTGCAGCCACAATCACGGTGGAATCCACTCATGCGCTTCTCATCTGTGCACTCATGCCTTCCTGCTCACTCACCACGTGACTCCTGATGGTTTCTGAGGTGTCTAGCAAGGAGCCAGGTGCCAGGGTGCACGTCCGGCATGCTCACTGCCCCTAAGGGGTTCCGATCTCATTCAGGCGCCAGGTCTAATGTGAACAGTGGACACACAAGAAATATGTGGTCACAGCCAAATCATGTGCTGTCCACTGTAAGATGAGGGAGAGTATGGGATCATCTCCAAAGGCCCCTGAGTGCATCCGAGACTCCACAGCGCCATGATTTTATGGCCATTACAAGCTGAGTTGTGTGGGGAGGGCAGGTGGCTTGATTCCGAGGCAGAGACCCAGCATGGCCAGAGGCTGATCTCAGACCCTCTGCATGCCACTGTCCCTGCTAGGTTTCCCACCTGTGGAATGAGGAGTGGAGGAGGTGGGCTGTCTGACCCTCCAACTCCAGGCAGCTGGGGGAGGCAGGGCGTGTCCACAGAGGAAGGTGGGACAGCCCCATACGGATGTTGCAGGCTCCTGCTTGGTGTTAAATACCTTGGGAGGCTGCTATGTGTATCTTGCTGGAGTTGATTTTTCTAAGAGCCTGGTCTGTGATGCCATGGATTGCATTTTCAATGGTTGGGGGAGAGGGGCTTGCCTTGGTCAGACCCCTACCATGTGCTGGGGCTATGCCAGACCCTTCCAGAGATTCCTATTCATCCTCCTTGTGACACTGCCGCCTGTATGGGTGATGAGGGGACTGCACCCCACCCGCCCCACACCCCACGCTCCTGGTTTGTCCAGACCTTTACCAGCCTTGCTCTCAGGTGGGCTCTTGAGTGCTCTATGACCTCGGTTGGCTCCCACATCACTACTTTGAGGAACAAGTGTTATCTGCTTGACATTACACAGCAAAACAGGGATAGGTTTTGTGTTAGGACCAAAGTTTTTTCTCCTCCCCCCCGTTTTCTTATTAAGACATGGGTGGAAGACTAGGTTACAAGGGATCACGTGAGAAACGAGTATCTCTGAGTGTAGCTCATGCGTGTGCTCACTCACTCACCACGTGCCCCTGGGGGCTGTGGCCGTGCTGGGGACTTGCTGAGTGGGAAATACAAACACACACTCCTGGGACCTGCCCTCAATGAACCTGTGGTTCCTTGACCTAACGGAATTGTGGTCCCATCCTGATGTGTGCAGAGCCTGAGTCAGCTAGGGGTGCCCAACTGAACCTGACCAAACAGCCCCATGGGGGAGCAGGGGCTCGTTCCTCCTGTGGTGACGAGTCAGAGGGTATGCTGTTGGGGCACATGATGCAGCTGCTGACGTCTTTAGCTTGGGACCCTGTCCCTTGTTGGAAAAGTGGCTGCTGTCCTCGGGACACCATACCCACATTCCAGGCTGGCATAACGGGACAGGTGGACAGTAAGTAAGGGGACCAGCCAGCCACATCCATTCCCCTGAGGGGACTTCTGCGGCCACCCCTGGCCAGACTGTGTCAGGGCCAGCCCTAGCTGCCAGTGAGGCTGGGTACACTGCTGCTGTGAAAAAAACTGGGGTTCTGTTGGCAAGGGACAAAGGAGGCCTGGGTGATAGTGACATCAGATGCTTGGCGGGATTTGATGGATAAGTCAATGATCGAGCTGCTGTGGGCTTTGCTGGGGTAGAATGTGTACTGCGGAGCAGAGTGGGAGGTGCAAACACCTTCTCCTGTCCAGGCAGCAGCTGGGGGGTGAGGGATGGTCTCCTGAAAAGGTGACATTGGAACCAGGCTTCAGAGGACAGAAAGGAAGGATGGCAGGGCAGGGAAACTCACTGAGGATTCACAGGCTGACACCGTTTGACCTGGAAATTCAGCCTAACCATGGTGAAGTCCTTGCTGCTTTTCAGAGTGAGCATTTCTGGGGGAAGCCTTAGCAGGTGCTGCATGGAAATTCCTTCTGGAGCCTCGGAACTACCTCAAATCTTGTTGCCCCCACCCCTGATGGGGCCTGAATGGGTTTGTGGACCCCCAATTGACAAGCTGAGGACAAGGCAATTCCTGCCCCCTCAGGTAACACAGCCCACCTTGCAGGGGCCAATTCCAGTTACTGGCCCTGTTGGCCTTGGTGCTCAGCCCAGAAGTGGGACCAGAGCTCTTCCCTGGAAATCCCTTTCTTGGGACGGAGGACAGAGCCTAGAGCTGCTGAGATCATGGGAAGACCTCACTCAGGGAGAAGCAGATATAAGACAGTGGCAGGGAGCCGTGAGCCCAGGCCTAGGATCCACAGAGGCTGGCTGCTGCATCCCTCGGCCCTTTCTCTTCCCTGGGAAGTGGGAGGGGGCTCCTGCCTCTTCCACAGAGAGGTTCGCCTTCCCTGCTTCCCTGGGAGGTGCTAGGTGGGCCCGCCCCAGATTTGGGAGGAACCAACAAGTCCTGGCCCCTCCTCTGGCTGGCCTCCGCCCATTGTAGACCATTCCCTCCTGCAGCCTGCAGGCACCATGTATGCACCCCATCATATAGAGGTGGTCTGTCCTGGGGGAAGAGTGAGAAATATGCACACATCCTGGCTTGGCTGTGAGATGGGCCCACGCCACTGCCCCCTGGGGCTAGGGTGAGGCTCAAGCACAGCAGGGCAAGGAGCCGGGGCCAGGCCCCAGCACAGGTTGACCTGAGCCATGAACGCTGGCCTGCTTGCATCCCCTCTTCCCTCCTGTTGCTGCACATGTTTATCACACACAACTGTTCCTATGCTGGCCCTGGGCACACACTTATGCCAGCAAACACTCTCTTGCATGCTCCCACCAGCTGCACACATATACAAGCACACTCGAACCTGGTGTCACGCACACCCCCTCGTGCTCCCAATTTGCACCATGTACATGCTCACACAGTGCCACACAGCATTCAAGAGCATACCCTTGTGTTTATGCACACAGCACTTGTTCATGTATTCACATGTGCGCGCACACAGGCATGCAAACACAGTATTGTGCTGCAGAGAACTCCAATCCCACTCCTCCACGGAAGTGTGTGTGGTGACCATCACATTTATATCCCTCCAGGCCCTGATCATCGGATGGAGGGAGGTGGAGGAGAAGCCTAGGGTTGCCCGCAGTCCTGAATACAGTCCTGGGCTGAGAGCAGCAGGGAGGACCTACAGTTGTCAGTGTGTGGCAGTGGGCACATCATGCTTGCTCTCCTGCCTGGGTGTGGCTCTTGGTTCATCTGTGGGAAACAGGCTCAGAGGGGGACCGTGGCCGGCCCAGGGCACACATCCACTCGCCCTAGGCTCCTCCCTGGTCTAGTCTCCAGTGGGTCACTGGGAGGGAGAGTGTCGGGAGTCTCTCTGGGAGCTCAGCGCCCGCAGACAGGGCAGAGAGGGTCTCCCCAAGGGAAAGTCCCCACTCTGCACTCCAGCTGCTCCCAGGACGGGGCCGCGACCTCGGGAAAAGGTCCTTCAGCCGCCTTGAGCCTCACTTTCCTCGTCTATGAGATAGGGACGCCCTGCGTCCCTGTGGGGCCTTCCAGCTACCAGCCCGAACCAGCCTAAATAGGGGTGACAATCCCGCTCCGCATCACCGACGGGCCTGAGGCCACGGCCTCGGCGCCCATCCAGGCAGCCGGGACGACTCTGTTCCCAGGCCCTCCTGGCTCCGGAGAGCCTGCGGGGGTCCTAGCTTCTCAGGCCGCAGTCGAGGGCCGAGGACTGCGTTCGGAGTGAAGACGGACCCACTCTTGAGCGCCTCCGACCCTGGCATTCGCCGGCACACATCACCCCGCGCCCACCTTCCCTTCGCTGTCAGCCCCGTTCTGCAGACGCGAAGACCGAGGCCGCGCGCCCGCCCCAGAAGCCTCTTGGCCTAGCCGCCCGCCGTCCGCGCCGCTTCCGGCCGCGCGGGGCACTCTGGGGCGGGTAGTCCCCAGCGCGCCCGAGGCCCGCCGGCCATTGGCTGGCGCGCGGCGCCGGGGCGGGGCAGGAGGGGCCGTCACGTGATGTTTGGGTGCCCGTCGCCGCCCCCCGCACCGCCCCTCCCGCCGTGAGCGCACGTAGCGCGCCCGCGAGCCACCCAGGCCCAGGTGAGGAGGCGGCGACGGGGTCGGGGTCGGGGCCAGGCGAGGGCGGCGCCGGGGGAGGCGGCTGGGCTGGGGGGCGCGCGGCCCGAAGGCGGGAGGGGGATGCGGGCTCAGCGCGGCGGGAGGGGTTCGCGGGAGGCCCGGCGGGGGGCGGGGCTTTTCCGGGGGGAGGGGCGAGGGCGGGGCCTTGCCGGGGGCGGGCCCGAGGGGCGACCGGGGCTCCGAGCCGCAGCCCCCGAGTGCGCTGTGTTTGGGGGACCCGCTCGCGGGCTTATGCGCCCGTCGGCCCCGCGGCAGGTCTTTGGAACGCTCTCTCGGTCCCGGGTCGGGGGGCGCTGGCCTTTGCTCCGGTTGCCCGCGCCTGGAGGCCAGCTCTGCCCCGGGGAGCGCCCCAGCGTCCACTTGTTGGGTGCCAGGGACAGTTCTCCGCCACTCAGCGAGCGGAACCCGCCCTCCAGCCTGAACTGCAGACTCAGACCTTGTGGGCTTTCCCCTCCTCGCCTTTCTGCCCCTTCTCCAAGTTGTAAAAAGGTGCCTCCTGGGTACCGGGGGCTAGGGATACCACCCTAGAGGCTTCCCAGTGACCCTGACCTGTGCCATTCACGTGGAAACTCTCTAGGGGCCTCCTCTTGTTTGTAGACTGACGTCTTACTCCTCCCGGGCCTTGGGAGTTATGTCTGCGATGTCCAGTATGGTAGCCACTAGGCAGTGTGGCTATTTAAATTGACCTTAAATGAAGGATTCGGGTTCTAAGTCCAGCAGCGACATTTCAAACGCTCAATACCCACACGTGGGTGGTGGCTGCTGTGTTGGACAGCTCAGATACTGAACATTGTGGTCACCAAAAAAATTCTATGGGCCAGGGTGCTTGGTGCTCCTTTGTCCCCTCTCCCTGCCAGATGCCATCCCAGCCACACGTGGCACCCTTTCCTTCACCTGCAGGCTTGCCAACTCTTCTCTTTGTTTCTGGCCTGGGTGGCAGCTCATCCTCCTCTGGCAGGTCTGAGCTCACCTGTCAGAGGCTCACCCTCCTGACCACCCTCTTCCAGTATTTCCTGTGTCCTCTCCTTCCCAGCACTTCATGTATTGTCACTGCCACTCATCTGCTTGTTTTCTGTTTAGTGTCTGTGAGGCAGGGATTGGGCTTGTGTTGCTTCATAATACCCCCAATGTGGACACAGTATTAAGTAAGTTGAAAGATACAGATGAAGTTTGCTAGCATTGGAGTGTTTCAGCCGATTAAAATGGTTCTTTCATGTGGTTCAACCTTATACATTGTAGATCCTCAGTAGAAATCTGGTGTAGAACGTGCCTGGACACAGGGCAGCACAGGGTCGGGAGTGAAGTTTTGCTTGCAGCTGGCCATGGGAGGCTGGCAAATCCAAGAAGGCTTCCTGGAGGAGGTTGAGCTTCAGCTGGGTCACCTCCCTCCCTCCCTTTCCTCCTCTGCTGGCCTGGCTCCGTGAACATCCACAGCCTGTGGCTGCCCTGACTTTGTCCAGGCAGCCTTCCCTGGGTGCACCTCTGTGTCTGGCCCTCTAGACACAGGCACTCGGTCTGGGGCTTACAGGCTTGTGGGCAGCCAGGTGTCCTTAAGTCCCTTCCACAGTTCCCTGCTGCCTGCATGGTGAAAGCTGGGATCTGGCCCTACCTGTGGCTTCAGCTACCTCTCCCAGTCCTTGCTTCACATACCCTACAGTGCAAACATCCTGTTTCCTGCATTTGCCATGGCTTTCCTCACCAGCACATGTATGACCATGCTGAATGTTCTGCTTGGAATGCCCTTGTGCTTCAGTGTTTGTCCCCCCATGCCCACCTGCGAATCCCCGCAGCAGAGGCATCTCTGTCTTGGTCACCCTTGTGTCTTGATACCCTTGTGTCTAGATACTACCCAGACCAGTATCTAGAGCAGGGTAGGCACCTGGCAGGTTTTGATGAGTGAATAAACTGGATGAATATGGCAGCAAGGAGAACATGGTGAAAAGTGAAGGTGTGGAAATTCAAGATGCAAGGAAGCTGGAAGCAGGGGGTGGGGGATTCACCTTCTAAGTTGTGAGAAAAGGCACATAGACCTTGAACATGGGTGTACCAAGCCATCAGCAACAAGGCTGAGATGCATGCTACTGGGGCCTGAAGAAGGGAGGCCTTCCCAGGATGTGGGATTTGAGCTAGGCCAGGTGGCATGGCAAGATCTGGTCGGCCAGAAAGGATGGTGGGTGTTCTGCAAGTGATAATGCTAATGATACTGGCCACACTCACATAGCACTTGCTGGTGCCAGGCTACCAGTAGTCTGTGTTCAGTAACTCATTAAGCCTCACAGTAACCCCAGGAGGAGAACCTGAGATTATCCGCATTTCCCAGAGGAAGAGGCTGAGGCACAGAATGGTGGGTGAACCTACCGTGTTGGTAACCGTCAAGTTCTAAGATGCCATCCATTCAGCCCCAGACGTACATGCTGCTTCTGAGGTTTTGGGGCATTTTATTGCTGTGGATGGGGTTTGGGATATATGAAGAGTTGGCTAAGGCTGAGGCTTTCTTTTTTAATGCATGCAGGTATGTCTGTGGCTACTGGGTGGTTTTGATTGTGTTATTTGCTACGAGTGGATTTTGACCTATGTGGCTTAGTACAGTTGTCATTCATTATGGTCTTTAAGATCCGATTTTGTTTGCTTGAGGTCAGGAGTTTGAGACCAGCCTGAGCAAGAGCGAGACACCCCCACCCCCCAGTCTCTACTAAAAAAAAAAAAATCTGATTTTGTGCATTGTCAACGATAACAGACTTGTTAGCACTCTGAAGGCAGACTTCCCCGCAGGTTCATCTGCTTTCTGCATCATGCTCGGCCCTGCCCGCCGCTCAGACGTTTGCTGGGCCTGTGCATGGAGGAGTGGGTAACTGAAGGACTAACAGGGAGAAAAGATGAGCAGCACAGTTGAAGACACATGGCCTGTGCGATCTGCTGTGGGGAGGGTGCCTTTCTTTGTTCGATGTTAATCCTTACATTTGGCTTTGAGCTCCATATTGGAGCATCCTTGTCTTATCCCCCTTGGGTACTTCGAGGCAGCAGGAGATGATTATCACTCCCAGTTCCGAGGTGAGCAGTGTGAGGCCTTGACCCAGGGTGCCCATGGCAGACTGTACAGTTGCTTCACGCCTTCCCTTCTGCTGCCCCAGCCATGGGGAGTCAGCTCGGCATGTCCAGTTGTGGCCCAGGGCTTGACCCAGGGGTGCCTGGTGGACGTTTGTTGAGGAAATGAGGGGTCATGACAGAGCTGACCCTGACCTTGGCCATTCTTTACTCCACTGTGCTTTCTGTTAGCGCTGCACTGTGGTGCCGGTGGAACCTCTGTAGGGAGAGTCATCTTGACCCCATCCTCTGGCACAGAAGGGCACCAGCAAGGACAAGCCAGGTGCCTTGAATGGTTTTCCAAAGATGAATCATGGGCAGAGTGTCTTTCCCTGTGGAGCTGTGCTGGGTGGTGGCTCTTGGGGAGGCCTTCATCCAGGGTGCCCTGTCTGCCATCCAGGGCTGTCCTCAAACGCGTGGCAGCCATTCTGCCAGCCTTGTCCCAGCTACAGGATTTGCCCATCAGCTTGAGGTTTGCTGAGTCCAGGACAGGGGTGAAGGTGACTCCATGCCTGCCTTTAAACCCAGGCAACACTGGAGAAGCCCTTCTTCTCTCTTTGGTCCAACCTGGGCTTGGTGGGCCCTGTTAGGACTTGAGTCAGCTTGGTGGCTGCTGCAGGTATGGGGGGCCTGCTTGGACAGGGCCAGCAGGGCTGCTGTCCGAGATGTGGAGCGTTCTGTGAGGATGTGCTAAGGCCAGGCCTTGCACAAGGCTCAGGACACAGCAGCGAGTAGGATGGGGGCTGCTCTGCAGGCTTTCCTGGCCTTGCTTGGGATGCTGCTACACACTTTACACAGTGGTGTCATAACAAGTGTCCGTGAGGGGGCAGAGAGAGGGGCACGAGCCCAGGGTGTATGTGGCTGTGGGCAGGGCTGGGGTCCAAGAAGATGTCTGGGAAAGGATCCCAGATGCTGATGAGGCCTGAGCCGCATCTTGAGAACCCAGTGGGCTTTAGCTGGGGTGGGCAGGAAGAACGGCTGCTCCAGTCAGTGGGAGACCCGGGGAAGGCACAGCAGTGCGGAGGGCCTTGGGAGGCAAGGTGAGGCCTGGGCTTTGTCCTGTAGCTGTCGTGCTGAGGTTGGATGGAGAGGACTGGAGACGTGGCTGAGTGGAGCGAGGCTCTGGGCGCTGGACCTCATCACACCTAGGGCCTGTGGTTGTAGCCCGCAGGGGCCAGGCCTGTCTGGGCCCCATGGTGGGTCTGCTGTGGTGGCAGCAGTGCCATCGGCGCCCTCTGTGGATTGGTAGGCTAGCTGGGGCAGCTGGCTCCATCCTGGACTGGTGGCAGCGGCTGCTCATTATCCTGTAACCCTGGGCTCCTGGCTGTGGGAGAGAGCGGCCCTCCCCGACGTGGAAATGAGAGCGCGGAGCCAGGCAGTCGCACTGGCCCTGAGAGCCCCCAGCTGGGTTCTCTGGCCCAATAAACCTTTATTGTTTTCTTTCACTGGATCGATGCAAGATTGTCTTGTTTCCTGCCTCTGATTTCCCCTGAGAGAAGGACTGGGCCCCAGCCCTGACTTATGTAGCATCCAGGTGCAGACACAGCCTGGCAGCATTTTGGCTGTGGGACCTTGGCCCATGTCACTTGGCACCCTGTCCCGGAGCCCTGCCCTTTCATGCTATTAGTCTGATCCTGCAGCCTCCTGGGAGGTGAGTGGCATTGCGTGCATCTCAGAGACACAGAAGCTAGGGTCTTTTGGGGACATCACTTAAGGGGCGCAGGGAAGATTTCCCAAGGTCTGAAATGGGGGGTGTGGGGGTGAGGGAGTGCAGCCCCCAGGCAGGTGGAGCTGCCCCTCTTCTTTGAGACCCTTGGGCTGCCTTGCACTGCCCTTGCTCTGGAGACTTGCTTTTAGGTGTGTCATCCGTCATCACTGTCTGTGGGTCGTCATTGTAATAATCACCGCCATCTGTTGGCCATTAGGTATCTGCTGGACACCTGCTAAGTTCTTTCTACTTCTCAGTTCAGGACACTTTCCAGGGTTGAATAACTTACCTGAAGTCACAGGACTGGTAAGTGACCAGCCACGACTTGAACCCCAATGTTCTGACTGCAGAGCCCACACTGCTGACTGCTCTGCCACCCTGCCTGCCTTGCCTTCCTGCTCTGCTACTTCCCAGCAGGACCAGGTTGGAAGGAGCTTTACAATCTGGAAGATGCCCTGTGAGTTACAGGATGGTATTAATAATGGTGATTGCTGTACTAATAAAGACTTAGCCCTGCCCCCTTCCAGACTGAGATGGCATCCTAAAGAGAGCATGGCAAAGGCTTGAGGGCTGTAGGAATCCGGGTGTGGGTTTGAGATTTCTGGTGGAGAGGGGAGGCCGTGCACTAAGGATTCCTGTTCCCAGCGAGGCTGGATGTGAGGTTGGGCTGGAATGACCTTGCTAGCGGCTGTGGCTGGCACTCCTGGGCTCATGGAGGGTCTAGTTGAGTCAGGTGTTTCCCGGGCTTTGGGGCCTGGTGGTGTGCTCAAGGTGTACATCTGCCTGTGCCTGTGCCACCTTCTGTCGCCTGAGCCTGACCTGGGCACAGTGTGAGGGATGCATTGATGGTGCAGGTGATGGTGAAGGAGGGCGGTGGTTGTGGTCTGGGGAAGTGAGGAGCAGGTGTTCCCAGGGGTGTCAGGCTCTGGTCAGGGAGCCATGAACAGTGGCAGCCACAAGGAGCCTGTCCTGGACAGAGGAGGAGGGGTGCAACCCACAGCCCCCTTCCCCAGACAGGAGAAGGGGTGCAACTCGCACCCCCGCTGCCCCTGCTCTGGCCACCTTTGGCTGCCCTCTGCCCAGATCCATAATCCATTCTTGCCAAGTATTTGGAAAGGGACATATTTTTAAACTAGAAGCCCAGAATCAATCTCTCCCAACATTAAAAAAACCCAAACAAACAGCACAACAGCCTCCTTCCTGGGCCTGGCTGCCCTCTCAGCACAGGCTTTTAGTAGCAGTGCTAATGAGGTGCTGGATTCATTACTTGGAGCCTGACCTCCTTCCCCTGCTACATCCCCCACAGGGAAGGTGCTAATGAGCATGGGATGGTGGGAATGGGGGGCGGGGAGCAGGAATTGAGGTTGGGGAGGACAGTCAGTTCTGTTCCTTCCTGGTACAGGGTCCAGAAAATCTTCAATTGCAGAGGCGTTCTAGTTGATCCACAGCCTCCAGCCTGGGCCTCCTTAATTCACTTTTAATGTACTGGCTTATCTTGCTAAGGTGTAGATCTGGCCATATCACTCCCTGGCTAAAAATCCTTCCTCACAACATAACTGAGCTCTCTCACTTGGCATTTACAGCTTTTCCTGGCCTTTCCAGCCTCTGGGAAACCTGCTTGGCCCACTTCTCAGGCTTCCCCAGCCTGCCCCCCAGGTGTCTTTGCTGGGGCTGCCCCTCTGCCTGGAATGGCCCCAGCTGGTGACCTCCTTCTTACTGTTCAAGGCTTAGCTCCATGCTGCCTTTAGGAAGCAGGCCCCATCCATCCTTCCACAAGGGCCTGGCACCTTGGCTGGCATCTGGCATTTGCTGACTCCTCCATGGAGCGCAAGGCAGAGAGAGGGCTAAAGACGCCTATAAAATGTCTCAGAATGGCTCATCCTTGTTGCATTGCAGTCGTTTGTTTTTGTGTTGGGTTCCCCTGTGCCCTCCTCTAAGGCCCCAGCACAGGAACTCACACTCGCTTAGGCATGAGCTAATAGCCAGAAGGGCCGCCTCTCAGCCTACAGTGTTATTTGTTGGTCCTTCACTTTTGGCTGCTTGGCCACTGATGCTCTTTGGGCACCCCCTCAGTGGCAGGAAGTGGGGGACGGTTATGGCAGGTAGTGACTCTGTACAGCAGTTCCCAGGGTGACACCATTGCCCCCATTTTATAGATGAGAGGCTGCAGCTTGGAGAGGGTGGGTGACCTGCCTGAGTCTCGCTGGAGGCTCGGGTCTTCCAGGGCCCTGCAACTCTCAGTGCACCTCACCCTCCCCAGGTGGCTGGTATGGCCTGGGATACTGCCAGCAGAGGAGCATTTGGCAGGGGACACAGGGACATGGACAGGCCATGCTGGTGGGTGGGATGTGGGGAGTGCTGCAGCAACTCTGGGGATCATTGCACAGCTCAGAGCTGGAGTGGTTTGGTGGCCCTGGTGCTGCTGATCAGAGCATGCAGTCCGAGTCATTTTCTCTCCAACCTGAGAGGTGATGTAGTTTTTCTGAGACTATAAATGATACAAGCACAGAGCAGAGCTCTGGACCCAAGAATTCAGTTGGGTCCAACTGCAAAACCCATGGTCTGTCTTCCCACATTGCCCCCACAGAAAAACGGGCCTTGGATTGTGCAGTGCTTCTAGGTAAGTGGATTGAGTTGCTCCTTGCAACGGTAGGGGCTCTAGTCACCCCTGCTGCTTGTACCGCCCCTCCTTTTACCCAGAGCAGCTTGGATTTGATCTGTTTCACATGGTATCACCTGCGTACTGTTGTTTGGAGAAAGGGTTCTGTGGCTAGGAATAGTTCTGTAACTGATTCCGTCTCCCGTTTTACAGATGGGGATTGGAGGCCAGAGCTGTTTAGTCCCAGCCGCCCTGCTGCTGTGGGGTGCAGCCACGCCCTGCCCCCTTCAGTCTGGCAGGATGGTCTGATAGGACAGAGCACCTCCCACCTTTCTGAGCCTCTGCCTCCTTGTGGCCATTATCTTGGTACCTTAACCTGTGCAGGTTAAGGTACCTGAGGGGTTTGGAACCAGCAGAGGCCAGAGGCATAAATGTGTGACCTGTGGACACCCTGCAGGATTCTGTCTTACCTGGGGCCGGAGGGCCTTCTGGCCGGCCAACCACAAACTCAGGCAGCCAGATGTCAGTGAAGCTGTGACTGGAGGGGTGGAGGACATAACCGTATAGGCTAGGTTTTGCTTCTGTAGCAAACATCCTCCAAGTTTTAGTAGCCTGAAACAACAAAGGTTTGTGTCTGTCAGGGATTCACAATTCGCTGGCCAGGAGGAACCACATGGCTCCACCTGCAAGAGGACAGGACGTGCAGTGCTCCCACAATCCCCTGAGGGAGGAGAATTGCAGACCTTGGGTGACTGGTGTGGACAGTGCCCACGCCAGCTATGTGGCCAAGCAGCTTTGTGCTTTGCACAGGCCACCCTTCCCCCCTGGCCTTTTCCGCTTTTTACTACTGGGAGTCCCGTCTGCATTAAGGGAGGTTGAACTGTGTAATGACTCGCCTCCCTCTGGTCCCGACGCTCCAGGGAGGCAGGGCAGTGGAGTGGAAGGTGCAGGCTCTTGGGGGGGCCAGACCAGGGAGAATGCGGCTGCTGCTCTTTGTTAACTTGGCAACTCGGGCTTGGAATTTGACATCCCAGGGTCTTTTTTAATTATGATTTTTATTGTGAGACAGTTATAAGAAATAATGCAGAGACATCCTGTACACTTTACCCAGTTTCTTCAGTGGTAGCATCTTGCAAACTAGTGCAACAGCATAACCAGAAGATTGACTGGATGCAGCTAAGACACCAGATGTTTCCATCACCGAGGGGGCCCTTCTCATGGGTACCCTTTTCCAGTGACACCTGCTTTGCTTCCACCCCAATCCCCTCCTTAACTCTTAGGAACCACTGATCTGCTCTTCATTTCTATAATGTTGTCATTTCAAGAATGTTATATAAATGGAATCATATAAGTATGTGACCTTTGGGGATTGGCTTTTCTATTCTCTGTAATTCCCTGGAGAGTTCTTGAGGCCGTTGCATGTGTCATAGTGGTTTCTTTTTATTGCTGAGTCTTGTTCCATAGTGTGGATGTACCACAGTTTAACTATTCTAGACTCCTTTTAGTATTTAGAATAGTTTAGGGAGTTCAGAAATGAAAACATGTAAGGAAGCATGCAGTAAGAAGTGAGTCTCCCCATCCCTGGCTGGCCCAGCTCTCATCTCCATGCTGTCCACTGTTATGAATAGTCAAGTGGGGCATAATGATGTTTCCGTCAACAACAGGCCACATATATGACAGTGGTCCCATAAGATTATGATGGAGCTGAAAACTTCCTATCACTTAGTGACATTGTAGCCATCGTAATGTCACAGCACAAGGTGTTACTCACATGTTTGTGGTGATGCTGGTGTAAGCAAACCTGTGCTGCCAGTCATGTATCAATAAAAGTATAGCACATATTAGACAATTATGTGCTCTACATTTTACTAGCAAATAATAATAAATGACTGTTACCATTTATGTATTTACTATTCTTTTTATCATTACTTTAAAGTGTACTCCTTCTACTTGTTAAGAAAAATAAGTTAACTGTAAAGCAGCCTCAGGCAGGTCCTCCAGGCAGTATCCAGAAGAAGGCATTGCTATCATAGGAGAAGACAGCTCCATGTGTGCTATTGCCCCTGAAGACCTTTCAGTGGGACAAAATGTGGAGGTAGAAGCCAGTGGTGATAGGGACGATCCTCACCTTCTGTGGGCCTATCCTAATGTGTGTGTTTGTGTCTTAGTTTTCAACAAAAAAGTTTAAAAAGTAAACAAATAAATGAAAATTTAAGCATAGAACAAAGCTTATAAGGATACAAAGAAAGAAAAAATTTCTGTAGAGCTGTACAATTTGTTTGTGTTTTAAGGTAAGTGTTATTACAGGAGTCAAAAAGCTAAAAATATTAAAAAGTTTATAAAATAAAAAAGTTACAGTAAGCTAAGGTTAATTTATTGAAAAAAGAAAAACATTTTTTATGAATTTAATGTTGTCTAAGTGTGCAGTGTACACTACTGTCCTAGGCCCTCACATTCACTCTCCACTCACTCACTGACTTGCTCAGAGCAACTTCAGTCCTGCTAGCTACGTTTATGGTAAGTGCCGTATAGATGTGTGCCATTTGTTATCTTGCATACCATGTTTTACTGTACCTTTTCCATGTTTAGGCATGTTTAGATACACACATACTTACCCCTGTGTTACAGCTGCTTGCAGTGTCAGTGCAGTAACGTGCTGTGCAGGTCCCTAGCCCAGGAGCAATAGGCTGTACCACACAGCCCAGGTGTGTTGTAGGTGCCACCATCTAGGTTTGGGTAAGCTCACTCTGATGTTTGCACAGTGACAGGATCATTAAGGACACATTTCTCAGAATGTGTCCCCATCGTTTGCGATGAATGACTGTATATCCCTCCAGAGCTTCATTATGCATATCAGGCAAATACAAACATATATTTTTATTTTTTCCTCTTTCTTTTACAAGTCATGTTATACCAAATTTCTACACCTTGGTTCCCCCCTCCACTTAACAAGTGTTTGTTTTTTTTTTTTTTTAGAAACAGAGTCTCACTCTGTTGCCTGGGCTAGAATGCCATGGCTTCAGCCTTGCTCACAGCAACCTCAAACTCCTGGGCTCAAGGGATCCTCTGGCCTCAGCCTCCTAAGTAGGTGGGACTACAGCCATGTGCCACCATGCCTGGCTAATTTTTTATATATATATTTTTAGTGGTCCAGCTAATTCCCTTCTATTTTTTTTTTTTTTTCAGTAGCGATGGTGTCTCCCACTTGCTCAGGCTGGTCTCAAACTCCTGAGCTCAAACGATCCACCAGCCTCGGCCTCCCAGAGAGCAGGGATTACAGGCGTGAGCCACCACACCTGGCAACAAGTGTTAATATAATAAATAATATAAGGATCTTTCCATGTTCTTACAATGTTCCTTTTTTCTTTTTGACCACTACAGAATATTCCATGGTATGGACATGCCCAAATTGATTTACTAGTCCTCTATTGGTGGAAATTTAGGTTATTTTCAATCTTTTCCTATTACAGAATGGATAACCTTGTTCATATGCCATTTTGCACATGTTTAAGTAGGATATGTGTGGGATAAATGCTCAGAAGAACAAGTGCTGGGTCAAAAGGTGCACACTTTATAATTTTGGTGTACACTGCCAGATCACTCTCCAGAGGGAGTGTGCCAGTGTATACGCCTGTGAAAAACTGTTATTGACTGTAGTCGTTATGTTGCACAATAGGTCTCTTGAACTTAAGCCTCTTATCTAACTGAAATTTTGTATCCTTTGACCAACACCTCCTCCCTTCCTCAGCCTCTGGTAACACCATTCTACTCTACTTTTATGAGATCAGCTTTTGTAGATTCCATGGATAAGTGAGGACACGGGTATTTGTCTTTCTGTGCTTGGCTTATTTCGCTTAATGTAATGTCTTCCAGGTTTATCCATGTTGTCACAAATGATAGGGTTTCCATCTTTTTAAATACAGAATAGTATGCAGTTGGGTATATATACATTTTCTTTACCATCCATCTGTTGGTGGGAACTTAGGTTGATTCCATATCTTGTCTGTTGTGAATAGTGCTACAGTGAACATGGGAATGCAGATTCTCTTCCACTTACTGATTTCGTTTCCTTTGGATAAATACCCAGTAGTGGAATTACTGGATCATATGGTAGTTCTATTTTTAATATTTTGAGGAACTTCCATACTGGTTTACATAATGGCTGTTCTAATTTATATTCCCACCGGCAGTGTGCAAATGTTCCCTTTTCTCTACATCCTCACTGACACTTGTTATCTTTCATCTTTTTGGTGATAGTCATTCCAACAGATGTGAGGTGATATCTCATTGGAGTTCTAATTTGTATTTCTCTGATGATTAGTGATGTTAAAAACCTTTTCATGTACCTATTGGCCATTTGTTGTCTTTTGAGAAATATCTATTCAGGACCTTTGTCCATTTTTAAATCAGATTATTTGTTTTATTGCTATTGAGTTGAGTTCTTTATATACTATATTTTGAATATTAGCCCCTTTTCAGATGTATGGTTTGCAGATATTTTCTCCCCTTCTATAGGTTGTCTGATCACTCTGTTGATTGTTTCCTTTGCTGTTAAGAAACTTTTTAGTTTGGTATAATTGCATTTGTCTATTTTCACTTCTGTTGCCTAAGCTTTTTGGGTCATATCCAAAAAAATCATTGCCCAGACTGATGTCCTGGAACTTTCCCCCTGTGTTTTCTTCTAGTAGTTTTACAATTTCAGGTCTTACATTAAGTCTTTAATTCATTTTAAGTTGACTTTTGTTTATCATGTGAGATATGTGTTCAATTTCATTCTTTTGTATGTCAAGAAGCAGTTTTCCTAGCACCGTTTATTGAGAGACTGTCCATTTCCCATTGTGAGTTCTTGGCACCTTGGTCTAAAATCATTTATCTGTAAATTTGTGGATTTATTTCTGGGCTCTCCATCCTGTTCCATTAGTCTATTTTGACTGTTTTTATGCCAGCACCATGCTGTTTTGATTACTATAGCATTATAGTATATTTTAAATCAAGTTTTCTTTGTACTCAGGAATTTTATCCTTTTTATTGTTATTGTAAGGAAGCTTTCTTCTATTATGTTTTCTTCTGTGTTTATTGAATATACATGTGAATACTTTTGATTTCAGAATATTAATTTTGTTTCTTTCTACCTTACTGAGTTCTTCTGTTGTTTTTTAGTTTATTATCTTGAATTCTCCAAGTGTCCAGTCATATCAACTGCAAATAATGATAGTTAACCTGCTCCTTTCCAATTTTGTACTCTAGTGTCTTTTATCTAATTTTGTGGGCTGGGTCCTTCAATATAATGGTAAATAATAGTGGTTGTACTAGGCATCTATTAGGAATGTTTCTTGTGCTACCTCATTAAACAGAATGTGGCTTTGGATTGAGATAGGTATGTTAAAGAACCTGTACTTTTTATTTTATTAAGTATTTTCTTTTTTAAAAAATCAGTCATTGTTTTGTGAATTGCTTTTTAAAAAAATCATCTGTGGGATGATTGTAGAATTTTTTTCTTACCTGTATTAACATGACAGATTGTACAAATGGAGCTGCTCTTAGTGAAACATTCTTGAATTCCTTGAATGTACTTCAGTTGGTGTGATGCATAATTCTTTTAATGTGCTTGTGGCTACTTTTTGCTTATATTTAATTGATTGTTTATATATTGCTCTTTGTAAGTAAGTTTGGCTTGTAAGTTTTCTTTTGTGTGCACTTTTTTTTTTTTGTTTGTTTCAGCTCATCATGGGGGTACAAAAGCTCAGGTTATATACATTGTCCATCTCCCGCCCATCCCCCTGACACTTTTTTTGATTTGCTATCAATGTTCTACTTGTTTCATAAAAATAATATAGAAGCTTGATTTCTTATGCCATCCTCTGGAATAGTGTAATAGCACTGAATTTCTTGGTCTTTAAAGGGTGGTTAGGATTCCCCTGTGAAACTATTGGGGCTTGATGCTTTTTTGTTTTGTTTTGTTTTTTGAGGAAGGAAGTTCTTTTATGATTTTTTATTTATTATTTTCCCTATGGAAATTGTTCTGTTTAAATATTTCTTTTCTTGGATCAGTTTTGTAAATTATATTTTCTTAGAATATTATCAGTTTCATTCAGTTTGTCAAATTTATTCATGTAGGCTTGAGTAAAATACTCTGTTATGATTTTTTAAATTTCCTTGGTTTTTGTGGTTATTTCCCTCTCATTTGCTCTACCATTTTTTGGGGGGTGAGTGGGTGGGTGGGTTAGCTAATAGTTTCCATTTTGTTATTCTACTTTACTTTTTCTTCAAAGATTTAACTTATGTATATATTTATTAAATTAATTGTCCTACTTCTCTGCTTTTTGACTCATTACTTTTTGCATTAATAATCCCTTCTACTTTTCCTCAGTTTATCTTCTCTTTTCCTAAATGTTTGATGTGAACCCTTGATTCATTTGTTCACATTCTTTTCAAAAAACGTTTTTTGTATTTAAGGACTGATGCTTAGGTTCTGATGGAACACATTTTCCTTATCATGGCTGTCTACAAGTTCTGCAGTTTTGGTTTGTATTTTCCTTCTGGTCCAAGAGTTGTTTAGGAGCAAGTTTTAAAGTTTCCAAGTAGAGGATCTTTTGATTTGTTGGTTTTGCTATTATTCTAGTTTTAGTTGCATTTTGGCGAGAGAATATTAACTATTCTCTTCTGAACTTTTGGGTTTCAGGGGTTTTTTGGGTGGCTGTAATATGGAGTCAGTTTTCATCACTTTCCCACTGGGACTTGGAAAGAAGATTGAATTTCTATTTTGAGTTTACAGAAGTTTGATGTGTATATCAATCAATTTTACCACCTTAATGTTTTATTTAGGTCATGTATAATCCTTACGTAGTTTTATCTCTTGTTTTGTTGTGGACAATAGTCTCTACTATTGGTATGTTTCTGTTTCTCCTTGTGGCTTCTGTGAATATTGGTTGCTATATTATCTGGTGCATAGCTATTTATAACTATTGTATTTTTATTCTGAAGTGCACATGTTAATATCAGAGTGCCCTTTTTGTCTCATTTGTACCTTGTCTAACTATGAGGTCCTGACTAGTGCTTTCTTGAGTTTATGCTTGTTTGGCATACCTTTGCTCATTCTTTTGTTTTTAATCCTTCTAAATTACTTTAAATGTGTCTCTTATATGCCACATAAAGTTGGGTTTTGCTTTGTGATTCAATCTGAGAATCTTTTTTTTTCTTGTGCTAGTTAAGTTAAATTAATGTAATTAGTAGGTCAACTATATTTGACTTTAGTTCTGTCATGATTTTTGTGTGTATGTGTGTGTATATCTTTAAGTCTTTTACTTGGTCTGTTTGCTTTTTTAAATTTTAGTTTACATAGGTCTTCTGATATTTAGAAGAGTCTATACCTTTGTCTATATGGGATATTACAATAATATCTGACATAATGTCATATAATGCTTGTAGCACTCTATCATCTATAGGGATCATTTATTAAGTACCTTCTATGATAGGCAGAATAATGTCACCTGTTCCCCTAGGTAGCCACACTCTAATTCCTGACACCTATGAGAATGTCATGTTAGATGGCAAAAAGGAACTTTGCAGATGTGATTAAGGGTATGGATCTTAAGGTAGATTGATTATTCTGGATTACCTGGGTGGACCTAACATAGTTACCTGAACCCTGAAAAGCAGAGAAATTTCTTCAGCTTCAAGTGAGAAAGATGTGAAGGGGACATCAGAGAGGTCCTAAGATTGAGAAGGATTTTCTGGCTCTGAGATGCAAGGAGTGCAGAGGGGTCTAGGAGCTAAGGGCAGTCCCTTGTTATTGCCAGCAAGGACACAGGGGCCTCAGTCCTACAGCCACAAGAGCCTGGATTCCTCCCACAACCTGAGTTACTTTCCCTGAGTCTCCTGGAAGGAATGCAGCCCAGCTGGACCTCTGACCTCCAGAAACTGTGATGGTGCAAATTTGTGTGATTTAAGCTGCTACTTTTGTGGTAATTTGATATGGCACCTGTAGGAATCTAATGAATCTTCTATGAATAATTATAAAATTAATACATTTTGTTTTCTTCCATTTATCACCCAATTTTAGTCAACAGTAGTACCTTTCTCAGTGTTTGCCTTTAGACTATTAAATCTGCTTGTATTTCTGTTATTGAAATGTCAGCTTTAAATTATATCCCTTGACTCAAGTTCTTACTGATGAAGCAATGAGCTAATTATTCTACCTCTCTCCTTCCCCTCCCAGTTTTTATTAGTTGAGTCATTACTCTGTAGTCAGGGCATTACATTATCTGCCTTCTGTTCCTTTACTGAAAGCCCACACTTGTCTTAGTCTTACGTCTACAGATAAGGTTCATGCTCATTGGTAGCCCTTTCAATAACATTTCCTCTGTCAACTTTTGATTGGCTGAGGTTTGTTTTGGAGGCATTTTCTCAGAATGGTTGATGGGAATGGTCCTTAAGTGCTGCATGTTCGAAGCAGTAGGTTCTTGGCTTCTGGGCCAGTTTGAATGTTGGCAGAACGTTTGGTCCAGACTGTCATCCTTTGCCTTGTGGATGTCACTGCACTGTCTTCTGACTTTGAATGTTGCTTTGGAGAAATCTGAGGCCTGTTTTTTTTTTCCCTTTGTAAGTGATTTAATTTCTTTCTTTTCATCTCATTTTGTTCACTTTTCTTGTCTCTGTCATTCATAATACTTTTAAAATTGGATTGTTTTTTGTTGAGTTATGAGTTCTTTATATAATCTGGATGTTAATCTCTTAACAGATGTATAATTTACAAATATTTTCACCCATGTTGTGAGCTACCTTTGCACTCTGTTGATAGTGAACTTTGATGCGCAGAGGTTTTTGATTTTGATAAAGTCCCATTTTTCTATTTTTTCTTTTGTTGTCTGTGCTTTTGGTGTCATAGCTAGGAAATCATTGCCAAATCCAGTGGCATGAAGCTTTTCCCCTGTGTTTCTTCTAAGAGTTTTATAATTTTAGCTTTCATATTTGTCTTTGATACATTTTGTAATAATTTTTAGATATGGTTGAAGGTGAGGGTCCAACGTAATTCTTTTGCATGGGGCTATCCAGTTTTTCTAGCACTGTTTGTTGAAAAGATGGTCCTTTCCCCATTGATCCAACCCTTGATTCAACCATTGATCCAATCCATTGATTGAACCATTGTTGAAGATCATTTGACAATATACTCCAGGGTTTGTTTCTGGGCTCATTCTACTCCATGGGTCTATATGTCTGTCTTCATGCGTTATCGTGATTTTTTTTTCGTTTTGAGATATGATCTTGCTCTGTTGCCCAGGCTAGAATGCAGTGATGTCATTATAGCTCACTGCATCCTCAAACTCCTGGGATCAAGGAATCCTCCTGCCTCAGCCTCCTGAGTAGCTGGGACTACAGGTGCGTACCACCACACCTGGCTAATTTTTAATTTTTTTGTAGAGATGGGGGTCTCACTATGTTGCCCAGGCTGGTCTTGAACTCCTGGTCTCAAGTGATCCTATGAACTCCCAAAGTATTGGTATTACAGGCATGAGCCACCTCACTTGGCCTCCTATACAGTTTTGATTACTGTAGCTTTGTAGA
Source organism: Lemur catta (assembly GCF_020740605.2). NCBI lineage: Eukaryota > Metazoa > Chordata > Mammalia > Primates > Lemuridae > Lemur > Lemur catta. The sequence goes on from NC_059136.1 coordinate 24,561,531, forward strand.
GGGCTTTGAAATAAGGAAGAATGTAACCTCCAACTTTGTTCTTCTTTTTCAAGATTGTTTTGGCTGTTAGGGATCTGTTGTTCCTTTTGGAATGAATTGTTTTTTTCTGGATTAGCTTTGTCAGAGTCCTCCTGGCCCCCTTCTCAGAGAGGCAGGGGATGGGGACATAGGGTTGAGTCGCTTTCCAGAGCTCTGTCCCCCTCCATCAGTACTGCCACCGAAGCAGACTGCTTCCTGCACAGGTGGCTATCTGGGCGATTCTGTGTGGAGCGTTGACTCCTCTCTCGGTTTTTCAGGGAGTGTCTGACACCAGCCCCCTTTCCTGGTTCGGTTGCTAGTGGTGTGGCAGAGAAGGGCTTCTGAGGTCTTGGTTTGCTGGCCGTGCCCAGGGAGCACGTTCTGCAGGGGCTTCCCGAGACCTGCCGCCCACCACGCCCCTCCTCCGCGAGCATGCTCCACTCCCGCCTGAGAGGACTCCAGCTCTCTGCTCTTGCTGGTGGCCCTCACCTGTGTTTTGTGGCCTGCAGATTGTATTTGTTTACTATTTTTTCTAAATTTGAAGTTTGGGTTTTAAACTTTTAGTTTGTTAATTTGGGGGCGGCATTCTCCTTGTTGCTGTAATGTGATTTCTAGAAGTGAATAGGAAATAATATGCTAACGTATGAAGCCACACTTATACTTGAAGTCAGTTTCCTCAGTTTAAGAACCTCCTAGAATTACGAGCATTAAAAAAGAATAATGTGGTTCAAATGCCTATTCTGGTCCATGCGCACAGTGGGCACTTCACAAAGACTCATCCATGCCCCTGCCCCTTTTGCCATGACAGTAGGGCCACCAGGCCTGGCTGGGCTCAGTTGAAGCTGGAGGCAGGGGTGGACCCTGCAAGGCTGTGAGTAGGGTGTGAGTCAGGCCAGCTGGGCTGGCTCAGGGCCAGTTCTCTGAGCACCACAGACAGTGCCTGGACAGTGCCTTGAACCTCTGACCTGGGTGGGGCAGGGGCGGCCCATCCCCGCAGTTTGTTCCATCCACCTGGCTGCCTCCTCCCTGCAGGCCTCTGGGTGAGCATCTGGAGGCACAGGGCTGCCCTGGTGTCTCAGACACTGAATTGGCCTCCCCCGCAGTTCTAGCCAGGGGCCTAGGCATCAGGGGAGCAGCCGTGGGTGCTGGTGGGAGTCAGGGAAAGCTTAGGAGGAGAGGGGAGCTGTGGATGGGCCCCCAGGCAGGCAGCGGAGCAGAGAGGCCCCAGATGTGATAAGGCAGCTTGTCAGTGCCACCTCATCTGTGAAGGTGGCACAACAGGTGAGGTTGCTCCCATTTTATGGAAGGGGACACCGAGGTGCTGAGATACTGAGGGACCAGCACAAGCTCTTATAAGTGGAAGGTGGGACCTCTTGACCCTTGTGCTGGAGCATGTGGTTCTCTAGCCCAGCTCCTGGACAGCGCCTGCGCGGGTGTTTGCTGAGGTTAGGGACCATTCATCCTGTTTGCATAGACCCCCCCACCCCCAGCCTGAGGGAGAAATGTTTCATTGAATTATTTGGAAGCTTTTGAAACTCTTGAAAACTCTTGGTGTTCCTTCCACTCCCACTGGTTGAGCACCTCTGGGTTCTGGGCATGCTCCAGGTGCCACCAGGGGATGTTCCCTGCCCTTGCCACCGTGGCCTTACTTGTTGTGAACGTCCCCCTGGCTGCCAGACTGACTGCCTGTCCCATTTCTTCCCATGAGGCTTCACAGCAGAGCTGAGGAGCTGGCTGTGTTTGCTGAGAAGGTTCTGGCTTTGGGCCGACATCGCTATGGGCAGCAGGCTCTAGTCCTGCCTTGCCGAACTCCCTCCAGCCTGGTCCAGCAGCCTAGCTCCTGGGAGGGACACCTTAGAGCGTCATAGGGTGATGAGACTGCCTCTCTTGGGAGTCTTCCCTGGGACCTCTGAGAGCTGCCTTGTGGGCACCCCTGCTTCCGCTTGCCCCCTACCTGCCCTCTGCCCACCCCTGTCCCCTCGCCCTGCCCCTTGCCCACTCCCTCACCTCTGTCCCCTGCCCCCTGCCTGATCCCTGCCCCCTACCCCTTCCTCCTGCTTGTCCCCTGCCCCCCATCCTCTCGGCCCTGCTCCTTGCCCATTCCCTCACCTATATCCCTTGCCCTCTGCCTGATCCCTGCCCACTCCCACCCCCCTTCTTACCCCCTGCCTGTCCTTCTCACCCCTGTCCCCTGGCCCCTGCCCACCCCTGTTCTGGCACCTGCAGGGCTCCTGTCTGCTGGCTTTGCAGAGGACGGCTGTTTGGCATTCACATTCTGTACTGGGTGGTGCTTTGCCTCTGTGCCTTGAAGTGCCAATGTCCTGTTGCACACATCCTGCCCAGCCTCCGTGCCTGCCCTCCCCTGGCCTGTCTTTCTCCAGGTCTCTCAGCTGCTCCTTTCCTGCTGAGCCTGGCTCTGGGTTGTCCCCAACATGCACTGACCCCTCCTCCTGCCTCTCCCTTAGGCCCCATGGCTGTGACTCTGCTCCTGTTTCTGAGACTGCAGGCAGGGCTGGGGTCAGCCTTTCCTTGTTCTATTGTGGATCCCTCTGCCCTTCCCTAGGGGGGACACCACAACCGCCCCCTTGAGCCCCCTACCCCCCACCCAGCACTCTCCTTTCCCTGGGAACCCTGCTCAGCCCAGGCTGTGCTTCCTTGGCCAGCCACTGCCTGCTGCCTCCACCCACCCATGTGCCAGCATCACTCTGGCCCAACTCTAGCACTGCCATCTGTAAAAGGGGAAGACTCCCACACCCTCTGCCCTGAGACCTGTGGCAGTGGTTGCCCCCTGCTCCTGCAGAGGGTCTTGCTTCGCCCAGCCTATCAACCTGCTCAAGTTACTCCCATCTTAGAGCAAACAGACAGACAGACAGTAAGTACTTGGCCAGCCTCCCTCCCCTGTGGGTGGAGAAGGTGGTGATCTGGGGGTGGCGTGGGGGCACTGGTTGTGGAGAACAGGGCCTGGGGTTGCTGACACCGTAGGAGATGTGGGTGGTGTAGGTGCTGATGGTGTTTCCTGGCAGCCAGGAGGTTGTGTGTGGTGACAGGGAGACTGAGGGCACAGCTGGGCCCTGTGGACACACTGTGTTAATGGCAGGCCTGGCAAGAAGAGAGCATACCCACCCACCCCCGTGTGGCCCCGCGTTAGCCCAGCTGTGTGGCTGTGCCCCCTCCAGACCAGGTGCCCTCACCGTGCACTGCTGCAGCCTCACACAGACCTGGTTGTAGTGCGGAGCGTGTGCTGCTGTGTCCTTGGCCATGGCTGTCTCTGCCCCGGACAGTGAGGACCTTCAGGGCAGAGCCCCCTCCCCTGGGCCTGGCACTGTGCTGGGCACAGGGAGATTTCTCTGGGGACATGGAGGAAATTGGATTTGCTTGCTGGTAAGGATGAAACCAGGGCAGTGCTGTGGCACATTGTCAGGGTTGAGGTCCCAGGGTGTGTGCGTTTGCCCTTTTCTCCATGCCTAGTGGGCTCAGCGGTGCCCCCAGCCCACTGTGAGGATCCAGCCGGTGCGCAGCAGCCCTCCCAGCCATCTCGTCTCGCTGAGCTCACACAGGTCCTCGCCGATCCCCCTGGGAGAGCTGGGCTGTGGACGTGGGGGCTCCTGCTGCAGACTTCCATGCTCTCAGCCGGATGGCTGTGGCTGCTCGTCCAGCGCCTGGTCCAGTGGGCAGGGCCAGCACACCTTTGGTGGGAGAAGACCTAGGTGTGGATCCCGCCTTGGCCTCTGGCCAGCAAGGTGGCCTGGGGCAGATTCTGACCTCCCTGAGCCTCAGCTTCCTGACTGGGAAATGGTAACAGAAAAGCTCTTTCCCTGTAGGCCTGAGAGTTGAAGTGGGGGCCAGAAGCTGCGAGGAGGCCTGCCGGGCTCCCTTCCCTCCTGGAAGGCTGGGCTGTCTGGAGAAGGGGATGGCTTTGCCTTGAGTAGGGTGTGCTCGGATGAATGGGGGCCATGTGCCCCTCCTTCCCACGGCCTGAAGATGACAGCAGTGGCCCTGCTGCTCCTCCACCCCACCCCCGTGTTGAGACCCCTTGCTGTCAGGAGATCTCTGCTTGAGGGCACAGCGGGGCTTCCTCCCCCTGCCCTGTGACTCAGGCATGTCTCTTTCTCCTCTGCTACTGCCATCCTGGGAGAAGGGACTGGCTGACAGTGCAGGGGCCAGGTGGGGGGCAGAGCCAGGCCTTCGTGGGCAGGGAGAGAGGTTGGGGTGCAGGCAGTCCTGGCAGGCAGAGGAGGGATGAGGGGCGTGCATTGCTGGCATTCTCACTGCCCTTTTATACCACAGCGGTCGGTGCTTCTCCAGTGCTGATTTGGGGTGTCATTCTGTGAGGTGCCTGGGGGTGCCGGGCTGGCATCCTGTTTGACGTGGAGTTGAAGTTGCTATAACAACACTGATTCATATAATTGCAGCTCCCCCTAGCCAGGCCTTCTCCTCCTCTGGCTCTCTGTCACATCCACAGGCACACACGCTCGTGCATGCAGCTTGGTGCGCACGCCCGAGGCCCACCCACACGGAGGCTGCAGAGGGCTGGTGCCGGCAGGGCTTGTGGGCCCGGCCTCCCCCACCCATGCTTGCCCCCGAGCATCTGGCCTGTGTGTGGGGGGGTGTCAGGTACCAGTCAGAGGAGCGGGTGGCAGCTTGCTCCCCAAGGGGGGACTGATCGGCATCTGGGAGTGGGCACGAGCTGGGCTCTGTGACTCAGTGTCCCACACACGCAGATGAGCAGCGGTGCCGCGGGTGCTGACTGTTCCTGATGCTGAGGCAGGCAGGGCTCGTCTTCTGCTCCGTTTGCGGCTAACCAAGGAAGCTGAGCTGTGGGAGGTGACAGTGTATGCCCAGGTCACCAGGGGGAGGGGACTTGCCTTGAGCTGGGGCCACCGCTGCCACCGAAGGAAGCAGGAAGGCTCTGCAGTACGTCGTGTGCGGCTCCTCGGTTAGGTGTGTCATACCCCTCCGAGTGCTTTCCTTCTTCTACCCCGCACTGGCTCCCAGCATGAGCGGGGTGTCCTGCCTTGGCCTCCGTCTCCCCTCACCCCCCGCTAGACAGGCAGGCTCCAAGGTTGCTACAGGGCTCCAGGTGTGAGTGCACCACATGTGCAAGGTTTCCACTCAGCTGGGAAGGAGGGGTTGGGGGCTTTGGGGTCTAGGGGTTAGGCCAAGGGGTTGGGAGAAGAGACCTGGTTGCAGGAGGGGCCTTGACTACGCAGCAGCCTCAGTGACGCTTTAAGGTATGATACCTGCTCTGTGGCATGCTGATCCATCCTCTCTGGCAGCAGCCCTTTGAGGCAGGGGACCTGTGCCCATTGTACAGATGAAGAGGCCGAGGCTCTTGGGTTTAAATCACCTGCCCAAGGTGCTGTGATGGGCGGGAGGACAGTGTATGCTGCCCTGTGCTGACCTGCTTGGGCTTGGTGCTGCGGTCCTGAGGGTCCTTCTCTGCAGAGGGATGCTGCCAGCCCAGTCCTCAGAGGCTGACATTAGAGCCACATCCAGAGACCTGTCAGGTGTCCTGTGAGCTCAGCACCACCTGCTGCGGTGGTAACAGTGCCTGGAGCCTGGAGGGTGTGGTCCACCTGGGCCACCTGGGGCCACAGAGAAGCTCACACTCTACTCAGAGGCTGGAGTGGGCCCAAGGGCACTGTGCCTGCTGTGGGGCTCCTGGCAACAGTGCCCAGGCCTGTCAGAGCACGTCACAGGCCTGTGTTCTCAGAGGCACTTCCGGTGTTAGCTCAGTTTCCCCGTGGCCACCCCTAGAAGCAGGGACTGGGGTGTCTCCTTGTTACCACCAGGCTGCCCCTAATCTCTCTGGCCCTACAGATTTGCTGATTAATGAACATTTCCTGTCAATGGGATTCATGCTACGTGTTGCTTTGCAACTGGGTCCTGACCCTGAGCACTGTGCGTTCGAGGTTTGTCCCGTTGTGGCATCTGTCGGATCTGCACCCTTGGCACCATGATGTGTTTCCTGCTAGTCTGTTACTGTGCACGTGCTGTGTTGTGTTTGACTGTGTTGTGGTTAACACACAAGATGCACAGATCTCAAGTGTTCAGTGTTCCTGTAGCGAATGTGACGTAGGACATTTTCACCCACAGAAAGTCCCTCGTGCCCCTCCCTGTCTCTCTCTCCCAACCCCCCTGTGTTCAGTCACCACATGTGAGTTTTGCCTCTTCTGGAATTTCCTGAACTTGGTGTCATGTGGTGTGACTCTCCTTGGCCTGGCTTCTTGTGCTTCATGAAGCATCCTGTGGTTGTGGCGTCAGCGCCTTCTCCCTTTGCGATGCTGGCTGCCGTTTGTCCCTTCCCCTGCTGGCGCGTGCCTGGGCTGTTTGGGTTGGGTGACCCTGGCAAGGCTGCCTGACAGGGCATACAGGCTCTGCGGGACGCCTGTGTCTGGCTGTCTTGGTAAGTGCCTGGGGGTGGGATGGCTGGGTCAGGGCAGACACATCTTTATCAGAAACTAGTGAACGGTTCTCCAGAATGGCAGCTCCACTGTGCACGGCCAGCTGGGGAACCGAAGTTGCTCCTGCTTCTCGTGGGATAATGGTGACATACATTCTGCACATTCTCATGGCCTTGTTTTCATGTTAGCATTATCTTCTGAGCATTACCCACGTAACTAAGTATGTATTTTTAGACACTATTTAGAGTTGCCACATGCTATGTAGGTATGTGACGTGGTTGATTATTTCTCCATTATTGACTATTTAGGCGGTTTCTGGTTTTGCAGTGCTTCCAGCTTCTGACTGTTTCTGTTTGGATTCCTTGGAGCACAGCTCTTGGGGTGCGGGGGGTCTCTCTGACTAATTGTTTGGGAGGGCTTGTGCTGCTTTGTACCCCTATAAGCTGTGTCTGAGGCTGGGGGGTCCAGGCACTGCCCGCACTCCGTGTCCATGGGCGCAGTCTGATAGCTGGCACGTCCAACTGGCTTTCCTGTGAGTTTTCACCAGTTTGATTCTCATGTGCTGACGGGTCACTTGCTTTTCCCACTCACTTCCTCAATTTAGTTCATACTATGTTAGAAAGTTTTTAAAAATAAATTTGTAGGAGAGCTTTATATATCAAGGACAGCAACCTTTGTCATATTTGTTGCAAATATGTTTTCACTTTATCTTTTGCCTTTTAATTTTGCCTATGTTGCATTTTGATTTATAGAAGCTTTTTTTTAATATGCTGCCAAATCTGTTTGTGTGTGTGTGTGTGTGTGCGTGTGTAACATTGCATTTGTATTTGCTAAATGTTTTCTTTTGGGTTGTTTTAATGTTTTATATTTTATTTTTAAACCATTTAACCCTTTACTCCATCTGGAATAAATGTGGGTTCCACTGCATTTTCCCAAGTCTTCCTTTCGTTTGTCTGGACGCTGGATGTCGGATGCCTGAATGTCTGCTGGGGAGATGGGTGTGAGAGCTTTGGGAGGGGTGAGGTGGGCTCTGAGAATGCTGTTGCTTCCCCTGCTGTGCCAGGGTGGGCACAGTGGAGAGATGGGGCAGCAGGCTCGTGGGGCTCTGCCAACACTGTCCTCTGCCTCCTGGGTGACCTCAGGAGCGCTTCCCTCTCCCTGAGCCCAGTTTCCCTGTGTTGGTCTCTCTGCTTGGCTGGGTCCTGCTGGGATCTGCCTAAAGCTGCTTGTCCTTCTGGGGACAGCAGGCCTTTCCACTGTGGGTGTCCAGGGGTGGGCCTGGCACATTATTCCCTCACACTAGGCACTCAGGCTGGGGACTGGGAATCCTGTGTCTGGGCAGGTCTTCCAGCTGGCCTTGTCCTTTCACCCTGTACCTTCTCCAGGGCAAGGAGCCTGGTTTGGTCCATTCAGGCTGCTGTAACAAAATGCCATAAACCTGGTGGTGACAGATATTTCTTTTCTACAGTTCTGGAGGCTGGAAGTCTGAGATCAGGGTGCCAGCAGGGCCAGGTTCTGGTGAGGGCCCATTTCTGTGTTGCAGACTGTTGACTTCACGCTGTGCCCTCTCATGGTGGAAGGAGGGCTAGAGAGCTCTCTTGAGTCCCTTTCATAAGGGCGCTAATTCCACTGATGAGGGCTCTACCACCATGACTTAATCACCTCCCAAAGGCCACAGCTTCTAATGCCATCACCTTGGGAGCAGGATTTCAACATGTGAATACTGGGGGGACACAGACATTCAGACCGTAGCAGGCCCGTTGGGCTCCAGTGTCACCCTGTGATTCTTAGGTTCCCTTTAAGGGAAAACAGAGCAAGTAGGTGCATGTTGTGTGTCTACCTGTCTCTTTCTTACTCCCCCATTTCTGGGTGTGTGGATAGGTAGGGGAGATGGAGTGACTTTCTCAAGGTTACACACTGGTCCAGCCAGAGTGGGGATTCAGACCCAGGTGGCTTGCGCTGTTCCGCCTCCCCCGACTCTGGTGGGACTGTGTTCTCCATGTGTTTATAACAGCCAGCCATGCAGCCCACTGCAGAGGGGACCTCCGAGGCCCCCGTGGGCCTGGAGGGCAGCCTAGAGGTGGGAGGCGGAGTTCTCCAGGCCCTGCCGCCCTCTTCCTTTCTCCTCCCTTGCTCCATGTGTCTGCACAGCTTTATTCAGTGCTGCCTGGGCCTGGGCTGGCTGCTGGGGACTTAGTGGAGCCAGCGAAACCTGGGGGAAGAAGCAGGCTCTTGCCTTTTGGGCTTCCGCCGCTACAAATGGGTGTCTCTGTGTAGCAAGGTTGCCCAGAGAGCCGAGTGCTGGTGGTGTCAGGAGCTTGATTTTATTTTTTCATTAAGCCACTTGATTCACTAATTGAAGGGTCAGGCGCTTGCGGGCCCATGCTGTGTGCGCCGTGATGACTGGATGGCAGACTTCGTTGGGAGATGCACCAAAGACTGCCCGGTGGGTTGAGTGCTTGTCCAGTGGCTGCAAGGCCTGCACGGTGGGTCCCCAAGGAGCCTAGGAAGCGGGCTCATGGCCCCAGGGCCTGTCTTGCCAGGGCCTGTCCCGCCAAGGCCTGCCCCATCCTTCCCTGCAGAGACTAAGGGGCATGCTCATGCTGCCCTGACCACCACGTGTGGTGCTTCTCACCTGCTACCTGCCCTCCCCACGGTCACCGCACAGGCCTGGCCCTGGGTGTGCGCCCCTGTCTGCACAGGACCAGATGTAGACATCCGCTGTAGGCGCCCTTGAGTCCTACCTCGTGCAGCAGCCGAGAGACTGCTCAATCCTCACGGGCACCTGGATGCAGACATGTGGCTTGTCCCTTGCTGTATCCCAGGGCCTGGCACAGAACAGGCTCAGAGCATACTGTGACCAATGTTGCTGCCCCCATGGGAGACGCATTTCTGTTTAGCTGCTGTCGAGATGTGTTGCTCCTAAATTTGGGCATCTTGTTTCCAGCCAGCCTGTCGCCTCCCTGAGGGGAAAGGGGCCAGGAGCTGGTAGTGTTTGGACACCTGCCCGGTGCTGGGTCCCCTGCAGGTGTGTAAAAGGTGGAATAGTCTGCTAGAGCAGTCTTGGCCTGGGGCGGCGGGACCTCAGGCTGAGCTGGAGTCCCTCCCTCCTCTGCCTAGCCTCACCCTGCCCCTGCCAGCTCCTTCTCCATACCTTTCTCTTTTCAGACTGCTTTTATTTGAGAGAACTCTCCAGGGGCCTGTAATTCATGGGTTTCCTGCTTCTAAAGTGATTTGCTTGGAAGCCAAGTCCCCAGTGAATGAACTTTAGTATTTTAATTTTTTCCAAACTGACACCTCTTGGAGACCTTCTCCTTTGCTCCACTCGACAGCACATTAACTAGAGATTGGATTTTCTTTCTTTTTGGTGTTGTGATCTTGTGGGGTTTGTTCCGCTGGCTGTGCCAAGTCCTTCCTCCTCAGGCCTCCTCTTTCCTTCCTTTCTCCCTTCCCGTCTGGCCTCTGCCTGGAGGGGCAAGGCTGTCTCCTGGATCCCAGAGGTCTGAGGCCCAGTCTCTGCTCTGCTCCTATCTCGGCCCAGGTCCTGCATCTATACAGCACCTGGCCCAGCAGGTGCTGGCAGGTTCCAAGGCTGGGATTCTGTGCCGGGCCCTTCATTGGCTGACGTGCTTCCTCTTGCCCAGCCTGCAGCCAGATCCTGGGGTGGCTGGTAGGAGAAGGCCGGGTGGTGGGGTTATCTCTCAGAGAGTGGGGGTCAACACTCCTCTGCCGTGGGGACAGTGTGGTAGGCTCGGGGTCCTCTGATGCCATGCCAAAGTTGGGAGGGCAGCCTCATCCTGGCCCCTGCTCTCAGGGGCCATCACTTTCACAGACCTAGGCCCTTGGTATGGCCTGGGGTAGGTTGTGAGGAGGTTGGGGGGTGCTGCTATGGCCTGGGGCAGGTATGGGAGGACTCTGGCTGAGGAAGGCAGGAGCTTGTAGGCCTACCTAGGACCTCCTCCTGGAGGATGGCAGTGAGCCCTCCGTGAGGTTGTCCTCCATGCCTGTTCTTGTTCCTTGGGCTAGTTGTGGGTGGCTGGAGAATTGGGAGAGTTCAGCTTGTCATTGCCCTCCTGCTGCCTCCCTGCTGGGTGGATGTTTTCCCAGCTTCCCCTCTGTCAGCCACCAGTCTGTGTGAGGCCTAGCTGGGCCTTTATGACCACTGTAGCTACCCTTTGAAGGTGGCAGTGCAGCCAGGCCTGAGCCTGCTCCCACGGCCCCGGCCCAGGTCTGTGCCTTGCGGCACCTTCAGGGACAGGATGGTTTTCTTCCCAACGGAATCATGCCCAGCTCTAGGCCTGGTTCTCATGTCTGCTGCCTAGTCTTAGGAGTCCTTCCTGCCCCTCTCTCTCCCTGTGACATGCAGAGATGGAGGCTGAGGGAGACCCACTCAGGATCTCAGCAGGTAGGCGAGAGAGAGGAGACCCAGGAGATGCTGGGCAGCAGGATGAGGAGGCAGATTGGAGAAGTAGAGGGAGGTAGAAGGGCGGGAGAAAGCACCCAGAGGGAGAGGCCCACAGGGAGGGAACGGCAGTGACAGGGCAGGGCCGGCATGCTTGAGCACTGTGGTTAGGGAATGTTGTAGGTCCTTTTGCTTCTGTGAGCTCAGTTTCCTCCAGCATCCCTGTGAGGCAGGTACTGTGTTAAAAACCAGTTTCACAGAGGAGGGTCGTGGCTTGGAGGTTATGGAAAGTGCCAGGGGTGACACAGGTAGCAAGTGGCAGGGCTTGCCCAGCAGGGCCCCCACTGGGGCCTTTAACATGTCAGTCAGAATTAATTAATTAATTAATTAATTAATTAATTAATTGGGACAAGAGCTCACTCTGTTGCCTGGGCTGGAGTATGGTGGCATCATCATAGCTCTCTACAACCTCAAACTTCTGGGCTCAAGTGATCCTTCCTCCTCAGCCTCCCAAAGTGCTGGAACTACAGGTGTGCGCCACTGTACTTGGCCAGTCATAGTTAATTTAAAATTCCCTGATAGTTATGGTGTCTAAGTCTGATTCTGCTGATCATTTTGTTACTTGAAAATGGCTTGCTTTTTCTGGTGTGTTTCATACTTTTTGACTCATTTAATTGATTTTGATTGATTGTATAGAACTTCAGACTGAGGTAAATAATATTTATGCTTAGAAATGGGCATATCCTGGTTGAGTATGGTGGCTCACACCTGTAATCCTAGCACTTTGGGAGGCTGAGGTGGAAGAATCACTTGAGGCCAGGAGTTTGAGATCAGCCTGGGCAATAGTGAGACCCCACCTCTACAAAAAGAGAAAAATTAGGCAGGTGTGGTGGTGCACACCTGTAGTCCTAGGTATTCAGGAGGCTGAGGCAGGAGGATTGCTTGAGTCCAGGGGTTCGAGGCTCCAGTGAGCTGTGATCACACCACTGCACTCCAGCCTAGAAAATTAAAAAAAGAAAAAAACTTAAAAAAGAAAAAGAAAAGAAGAAAAAATAATAATAAAAAAGAAACGGGCATGTCCCTTTTGCTCATGTGCGGGTTGAGTCAAGCTGGTGAGGAATTGGCTTGGATTTGGGTTTTATTGCTGCTGTTTTTACCCTCAGTGCACAGCCCAACTTCAGATTCCTCTGGAGTTACCTCATGCTAAGGGGGGCTGGTGTTCCTGCCCCGGCCCCCAGCCTTGGGCCTTCCTCCTATGAGGGTGCTGCAGGTGCAGGGAGTCTGTCCCTACACTCTTGCCCTCCCGCAGCAGTAGACTGATCTGGCTGGCACTTAGGTGCTGGTGGCCTGGTGGTGGTTGTCCCATTGCAGCCTCAGTCCCAGGCAGGCCTGGTGTTGGAGTGGGGTTTTCTCAGTGACCCTCCCTCTTCCCTTTGCCAGTCACACTTTGCCTCGAGTCTTTTGCTCATCTTGTAGAGGAGAGTGTGTCTGCCCCTGCTCTAGTGGTCCCTGGAAGGCACCCTGCCTCTTTTCTGGGGACAGAGGGTGTTCTTTACCCTTCCCCAGCCTCTGTGGGTATTTCTTTATGACCTGGGGCCACAGGGGCCAGCCATTGCCACCCTTGGGCTTTTATTCTTTAGGGGAGAAGGGGATTTTTGTCTCTCAGCTGCAGGGCTACCTTCTCCTTGCACCTGCACTGCTGGGGTCCTGCCTTGTCCTGCTCCAAGCTTTCTTATGAGCACCTGCTGGGCCATGGCTAAGGCTTGTGAGTGGATGTGGCCACCCAGGGCGCCTCTCACTTGGGCATGGCTGAGTTCTTCTTGCCTGCCTATGCCTCCCTCTCTCTCTCTGCTGCTGGGGTTGCGTGCTCCCATCTTGTCTATCCTTGGACTATCTGTCTTTCTTTAGTGTTGTGGGCTACTTGTTTGGCCTCATACCTCTGCTCTCTAATGAGTCCAGTAATGATCATTTCCTAGTTTTGTAGCTTTTTCTTATTGTTAGGTTGGGGAAACACTCTTTTCCGGCTTCCTACATTGGGGGCAGAAGGGGAACTCTCAGTGTAACTGTAAACTGCTTTTCTCTAGTTATGAGAGAGCTTGAGCAGTCTTTTCATATGTTTAAGCACCAGTTTTACATTATGTATGTGTCTGTATATGTGAATTTTCTGTTGTATCTTTTGCCCATTTTTTTCTATTTTTTTTTTTCTGTCTCCCTGCAGTTTCTATGAGCACTTTATATATTAGGGATATTATTAGCCTTTTGTCTGTGACATATATTGCAGATGTTTCTTCTCAGCTTGTCAGTTGCCTTTTTACTTTGCTTCTCTTGTTTTTTCCCATGCAAAAGTGTTTTTGCTTGTTTGCTTTTTAAAATGTTGTCACATTTATCAGTCTTTCCTTTTGTAGCATCTTGATTTTGAATCCTATCTAGGAAACTTCTCCCTACACAGAGGTTGAAGAGGAATTCACTATTTTTTTGCACCTGCTTTCACTGTTTTATCTTTTACATTAATAGGCATGATCCATTTGGAGTGTATTCTTTTTATTTTGTGAGGCATGGACCAGTTTTTATTTTTTTCCAAATGGCTAACCAGATGTCCCAGCACCACTTATAAAAAAGTCCTTCTTTGATTTGTGATGCTGCATTTATCATATACTAAATTTCCATATGTACGTGGGTCTATTTTTAGACTTTCTTCCTTATTCCATTGGTCTACTTATGTTTTCATGCACAGTGTTTTAATTGGAGGCTTTCTAGCATTTTTAATAATAGTTTTATTACAATATAATTCACATATCCTAGAGTGCATGCTTTTGAAGTATACAGTTCAGTGATTTTTAGTCTATTCATAGCATTGTACATTCATCACCACTATCAAATTCCAGAACATTTTCTTCAGTCTGAAAAGAAAACTCATACCTCTTAGCAGTTACTCCCTCTTCTTCTTCCTTCAGCTCCTGGAAATCATCTATCTGCTTTCAGTTTCTGTGAATTTACATATTGTGGACATTTCATAAAAGTGAAATCATATAACGTGTGTGGTCTTTTCTTTCTGGCTTGTGTGTCTGGCTTCTTTCACTTAGCATAACGTTTTCAAGATTCATCCATACTGTAGCGTGTGTCAGTACTTCATTCTCTAGGATCTTTAAAAGTCCGCTAGTACTAGTTCTTTGTGTTTATTTGTTTAGTATTTTCCCAGTTATTCTTGTACATTTGTTTTCCAAAATGAACTTCCTTATCAGCTTCTCTAGCTTCATAAAAATGCTGGTTGGTATTTCTATTGGGATGGGGAAACTGACCAAAGAACGAGGGATGTCTTTCGATTTGATCAATTCTACTTTTGTGAACTTTAAAGTATTTTCTGAGTGTTTTAAAGTTTCCTCTAAGAGAAGTTTCCCATTTCATGTTAAATTTATTCCTAGGTATACTATCTTCTTTGCTGCTGTTGTTTTCTTTTTATATCCTCTAGCTGGTTTTTAATTTTGTGAAGGCTATTAGTTTCTGTATGTTAATTTTATATTCTGATACTTTACCAAACTCTTTTATTGCTTGGATTTTAACATTGTGTCACTAGGGTTCTCCAAGTATACTGTGGTATCATTTGCACAGAGATGTAGTTTTATTTCATTTCTTTCTTTGTTTTTTTTAATGTCTTGTTGATGTCTCATTTAACTGCATTGGTGATACCACCAGAGCAATGTTGAGCAGTACTAGGTAGAGCAAACACCTTTGTTTTCTTCTTGATCTGTGGGAGCTGTTCCTACTATTGTCCCATTAAATAAGGTGCTCATTTTGGGAAGAGAAGTTATTTATTTTATCATTCTAAGACAGCTGCTTGAGTGTTTTCATCAGAAATGAGTGTTGAATTTTGTTAATGTTGTTTTTAGCATCTGTGGAGAGACTCGAGCCTTTTCCCTTAGGTCCATTAATATAGTTTAGTATATTAATGGATTTTCTAATGTTGAACTTGCCTTGAATTCCTGGAAAAAATAAACAGATGGAGTTTTGAATTTTCCTTCTTAGTATTTTATTTAGTGTTTTTGCATCCATATTTGTAATGTATTCGTTTGCAGTTTTCTTTTTCTATTTTGTATTTGGGCTATGTTTATCAAGTTCTAGAATCAATGTTATACATGCTTCATAAAAAGAATCAGGAAATTTCACTTCATTTTCAATGCCCTAGGATGAGTTACGGAGCATTGGAAATGTTTGGTCACATTCCTCTGCAAAACCGTCTGGTCCTGGTGTTTTTTTGTTGGGGCAGTTTTTTGATAACTTTTTAAATTTCTTCTATTGAATTTTGTCTAAGTATTCTATTTCCAATGGGTCACTTTTGGTAAACTTTATTTTCCCAAGACATGTACTCATTTTACTTAGGTTTTATAATTGATTTGCATAGAGATTTATTTGCAAAATAGTCTTATGATTCCTTAACTTTTTTCTCTTTTAATGGTTATTCTCCTTTTTAAATTCTTATATTGTATGTTCATGCTCCTCCCTTTTTTGATTAAGTTAGCTGGTTGTTTGTCTTTTCTGTTATATTGTTTTAGAAAATGGAATGTTGATTTATTAATTATGTCTGTTTTCTCCTTTCCACCTCATTGATTTTTGCTTTGATTTGTCTTGTTTCCTTCCTTGTGGTTATTTTTGAATTATTTTGTTGTTCTTTTTCTAACCTTTTGAGCCAGGAATTTAGTTCATTTGTTTTCACTTTTTTCATCAAAATATTTAGTGTTATGAATTTTTCTGATTCCTACTTTAAATGTATCTTTCTGATTTTCATATGTACTATTGTCATTGTTATTGTTCTTTAGAAATTCTTCGATTTTCATTTGTATTTTTCCTTTTATTTCAGAATTGTTGAATAGATTGTTTTTAAAATGGGAAGGACTTCTTGGTTTTAGAAAATATTTCGGATGTACATCTATGTCAGCACCAGTGCCACAGTGTCTTAGTCACAGCTCTACAGTCTGTGCTCCTGCTCGTGAACATGGTGGGCCTGGCACGCGTTCACATTTTCTTTACTTTCTGTTAGTAATGTTTTACAGTTTTCAGTGCTTGCACCTTTCTTAAATTTATTCCTAGGATTTAAAAAAATGTCCAATGAGTTTTAATTTTATTTTTAACTCAAAATTTTTGGATGTAATTTTAGATTTAAGGAAAAGGTGCCAGATTAACAGGAAGACTTCTTGTATGTATTTCACCCAAATTTCCCAAATGTTAGCTTCTCCCTGCATTTGCTTTATTCCTGTCTCTCTTTGTGTATGTGTGTATATATGGCTTTTCTCTGAACCAGCTGACAGTGAGTTGCAGACATGATGCTTCTTGATCCCCAAATACACAATCTCTTACATAGCTACAGTGCAGTGACCAAAATCAGGAAATCAACATGGATATGCCATTCTTGTTCAGTAAGATTTATAGGACAGACCTTGTGAATTATGTCCTTTTTAGCCCATGAAATCCCAGGTTATGTGTTAGTTTTAGTGATCCCATCTCTTTTGCCTCCTTTTATCTAGAACAGCTCCTCAATCTGTCTTTGTTTCGAGGCATTGCCATTTAGAAGGTGGCTGGTCAGTTCTGTTTTTCAGGTTGGTGTTCCTGGTGTTTCTCCTGGTCGTACACTTGAGGGATGTCGTGCTCTTCCTAGTGCACCGTATCAGGAGGCACGTAGTGTTGGTTTGCCCCCTTGCCAGTGATGTTCACTAGGATCACGTGGTTAAGGTCGTATCTGCCAGGTTTCTACTGTGTAAAGTTATTTTTTCTTTTTTAATTAATAAGTATCTTGGGGAAGATACTTTAAAAGTATGTAAATAGCTTGTTAGTCATGAAACTTTCACTCACTAGCTTTAACATCCATTGGCCATTCTGACCAGAATCAACTATTGTTATGATTGTTGCTAATTCCCGACACAATTATTAATTGGCTTTCTACCCTAAGGAAGAGCTCTTCTTTTTTTTCTTATTTATTTATATAACACTGTGGGCTCATGTTTTTTTTTTTATTCAATGGATTATATAATTCTTATTATCATTACCTATTTTCATGTTCCAATTGTGCAGATTTGGCCAGGGGCAGCCTTTTACAGCTGGTATCTCTGTCCTTTTGAGATGTCCCTACCTTTATTTGAGTACTTTCTGGCTCTTCTGCATGTAACGAGGTACTCCAGGGTTATCTTTTACTTTCCGTGCTGTTGCTTTGGAAATCATTTTCCCCAAGGTATCTTAATTCCTCTTAACTCCTTTTAGTAAAGAATGGTATTTAGGTACCAAAATCTGTGTGCTGGGGATGCTCATTGCTATGGGGGTGCATAGCAGCTCAGCCCTCTCAGTGGACAGAGCTAGGGAGTAGATGTCTGTCATGTATGCACACAGCTTTGTCAGTGAGTGTGCATGTGTGTGCATGATTATATACACCCACACACATCTATATCTGTATTTCTCTGTGCATATTAAAAACCATGAATTCATACTGACTCCAGGTTCTAATCGAGTACCACTGCTTGGTGAGTGAGTGCAGGAATGCTTGGCATGGACGATACAATGATGAAGATGCACTCCTCTTCCTCTGTACTCAGGGTCCAGTGGGGAGATCATCATGAGGGCAGACATTAGGCTTTGGTGCCTGGTGCAGAGAGTGCGACAAGGAGGCCATGTGAACATGGAAGCTGGGACGGGCAGAAGGCACTGCCGACATGGGCCTCGGGTGACCTTGTTCCAGATGCTGTCTGTCTCTATGACTTTGATAAGTCACTTTCTCTTCTTGGGTTCAGTTTTCTCATCTTAAAAATGAAGGTTTGAACTAGATAAGAGAATACCTGGTATAGGTGCCTCTCTTCCTCACTTGAGGCCATGGTAGAAATTTGTCATGATTAAGACCTCCTTTGACCCTAAAATAGGTCCTACACATCTTCTCCATATGACATTGCAGTCTTGGGATGAGATGTGAGCAGACTGGGGGCTCAGTCTGTCAGGTAGCCTGGTCTCATGTAAGGTCATGGTCTTCACCCTGAGGTCTCTGAGTTGGTTTGGCTTCCAAAGCACCCCTAAGGGCACATTCGTGCTGCTGATGACATTTTAGTGGGGCCCATGGGTAGTGGTCAGTGGAGGGAAGGGCTGGTCCAGATGGCATTAGTCACAGTTTGAAGGCTCTTGCATGGGCCGACTCCCTGGTGTCTGTCTGGTCCTTGGGTTGAGCAGGAGCCTGGGCAGCTCAGCATCCACTTGGAATGACGTGAGCAGGACCAGGCATCCTGTGGTTGCCTCATAACCTTCCTCCCTGGGGCAGCTGCTGAGCTTACTCAGTAGTGCAGCCTGGGGCCTGCTGCTTCCCTGGAGCCACAGGGACTGGTATTGGCAGCAGGGCCCAGGGTGGAGTGGCATGCAGAGCAGTACCTGGCTGTGGGTCACTCCCAGCAGGCCTCCTGGGCAGTGCAGGCGAGTGAGCAGGCGAGTGCAGGGGATGATAGGGGTGGTAACTCATAGCCAGGAGGACTCAGGACAGTGAATGGGTAGTGCCTAGTGGATTCTTGTCTTCTGCCCCAGCCCTGCCTCCTTCAGGAAGCCTTCTGGATTCTCATCCTCTCCTGCCTTCTCACCCTGGGACGTTCCCCCACGGGGGAGGTCACTGGAGGAATTCCAGGGTGGGCAGCCTTCCATCAGTAGACAGGGGCATGTGGTTGGGCTTCACCCCCACCCCAGGGAATGAGCTGCCAAGCCTGTGTTAAAGCCCATTTCCCTGAGCCCCGTCTGCTTGTTTTGGTTCAGTGGGGAAGAGTGGGGGTGGGAAAGGCCCAAGAATTCCAGAGAACTAGAATCCATAGCCCCTTCCCACGGGCCCTGGGAACCTCAGCCACACTGGCCACCCTTCCTGTGTTTCCCAGCCTGAGGTGTGCACAGAGGAATGTTCGCTCTGGAAATCAGCCAGTGCATCTGGTGTAGGGGTGGGGCTGTGACGGTGGGTGTGCAGCAGCCCATGACACCCACTTGGGCCCCAGGATGGAGGACGGTGGCCAGCGTCATCTCTTTTGGAGAGCTGGAGTCCCCAGGGCTGTCCTTGTGCAGGGCTCGATGAAGGGCAAAGGGAAGAGGGTGTGTGTGTGACAAGCCCTGGGGTTGACGCTGGGCAAGGAGGGGAGAGGACATTGAGGCCTGAAGGCAGGTGACCCAGAGCTCCCTGTGCTGCAGTTGGGGACTGGAGGGGTGAGGGCATGAGACAGGAGGCTGTGGCAGAGTGTGGAAAGCCTGGGGGTGAGCCTAGAGGGTGGTCCACAGTGACCAAGGGTGTGACGGAGGGGCTGGGTTGGGGCTCGAGGACTCCAGTGAGGTGTCCGCATGTTGGTGGGACCATCACCTGCCACCTGCCCAGGACCTGGGGTGAGTGGAGTATCAGATGCTGGCTGCTATGGGGCTTGCCTGGTGCTCCTCCAGCCCTGCCCATCTCCAGGCCCCAAGGCCCTTCCTGGGGGATGGCAGGGAAAGCTTCTAGCTTGGCCAGAAAGGAAGTCAGAAGCATTGAGTGGCCCTGCTGTGAACACTTGCTTCTGGGTGGCCATGGATCCAGGGGCTTCCTCCTCCTCACCAGGCCCCACTATTAACTCTGGGCAGTGTGGTCTGTGGGGCCAACCCTGACAAATACCAGGGGATAGGGAGCTGCAAGCCCTAAAGCAGCCACATGGGGAGATGACAGCAAGGTTAGGGTGGTGAGGGATACCTGCTGTTGTCAACACGGGTCCTTCGAGGCCAAGTAAGGGAGTAGGGGACGGGGAGGGACAGACAGCAGCCCTCATAGCAGATCCAGCAGCCCACCCTGGGCCTCTTGCAGCCTGAGAGTGAGATGTCAGACAAGGTGCTCACTTTCTTGAGACTGCTGTGCACCTGTGCAGTTGCCTACTTCCTACCTGGGGAGAGGCTGTGAGGTCATAGGTGGGTGAAAGGTGAGAGCGGGCAGGTGGGCCGCAGCCTGGTCGCCCCATGGAGGCTCCTGGGTGGGGGCCGCCCTGCACAGTGAGTCCTCCAGGCTGCACTCGGGGCTCGTTGTGTGAGACAAGGATGAGGGTTCCCGGTGGTCTGCAGTGGGGCTCACATTGCCTGGGACATTGATCTAGGCCTCTCCTCCCTGTTCATCCTGGACCCCATTAGTTGGAGGTTCCTTCTCTCTTTCCAGTGGTGTCTTTGGCGCCCTGTGTTGGACTCAGGAGGGGTGTGAACGCAGCGTCCTGGCCTGGCTGCAGGACAGGCTGAACCTGTGCTTCATGGGAGGGAGTTAAATTTTGCCCCAGGTCATCATTTATTCTGTGAAGAACAGCAGGGCTGTGGTCCAGGGAGGAACACAGGTATGAGCTGGACCAGTGGCCTCCCCCAGGGACTTGATGTCCCCACATGGGTTTCCACGTGGAAGGTCACAGGTCATGTCTACTGAGGGCCTGGCGCTAGTCGGTGTGTGGATCCTGAGCTGTTTTAATTCTCAGGAGTCCTGTGGCTGTGCCCTCCCCGACCTGGCACGGCCAATCGGCGGCCACTTATCTTCTCCTCCCCTACCTTGTGACAAGCATTGGGCCACTCCCTGGCTGGAGCTTGAGGTCCTGAGGGCTGGCCAGGCCTGTCGTGTTCTGCTCTGTGTCCTACCCCATTGCCTAGGTCAGAGGGCCACGGAATGAGTGCCGGAAGGTGAACTGATTCCTCCTGGATGATCCCAGGAGGGAGGGACTGCCGCCCATTTTACAGATGAGAAAACCTGGGCCTGGAGACGGGCTGGGATCTGTGTGGGGCCTGCCCCTGCGGGGGACCTGGACCTACTTTCTTTCCTTGGGGGAGTAAGGGGCAGGCCACTCAGGGAAGCCCAGGCTAGGTCACATCCTTCCTTGTCTGCGGTAGGGAGGGCAGCCCTGGCTTAGGTGTTCCCTGCTGGACTGGGGCCTGGCCTCTGCCTCTGAGAATCCCAGGCCCATGGACAGAGGAAAGCCGCAGCCAGAGTCCTGGCCCTATTCAGAAGCCTGACTGGGGGGCCGAGCCCCACGCACTGGCTCTAGAGCCCAGGGGCATGGGGGCCCAGCCTGGAGCTGTGACCGGGAGCTCCGGCAGGCAGTGCAGTGGTGGCCTGCTGGCTGCCCTCTCCCTCCTCCTGGGCCTGCGTACTTTGTCCTGGGGGCAAGCTGAGTTGCTGGGGTGGCGGCAGGCCTGAGGTGGGCGTTCCCTGGCACCCCCGTTTCCTCTGGCATCCTGCAAACAGGATCTGGGCAGTGCAAGGACAGATGGCTCCCTTCAGGCTGGCGGGGGCTGGGGGCTCTGGGAAGAGCTGGCGCCAGCCTGGGGGGCACGAGGCCGGAGGGGGCTGGTGGCTGGCCTGGAGGGCGGGCACGGAAGCCGCTTGGTAGGAAGCCGTCTTGGGAGTGAGCGGGACATTGTCTCTGCCCTCTGTCCGGCCTTATTGAGGCAATCCTGGGGCTCAGGCCATTCTTGGGCACAACAGCCTAGCAGCTTCCGCCCACCCTCTGTCCTGTCCCTGCTGCCAGCTTCCGCCTGCCTGGGCTGCGAACACTTCTCCAGCCTTTGCCCAGCCCCACCTCCCATTTGGCTTAGTCATTGCCTGCTCTGCTGTCAGCACACTCCCCCGAGGGGCTCCCAGGTCCTGCTCATGCCTCGTCCCCATCCTCTGCCTCATCCCCTCCTGGCTGTTTCTCTTGTGGTCCAGCGCCTCCCTCCTCTGAGCTCTGGCTCTCGCTGGGTGCCTGCCCGCGTGTAGTCCCTGGACTGGCTGCCTCCTCCTGGAAGCCTGCAGTGCACCACAGGGTCCTCAGCTCCTAGCACTGTGAGCCACAGAACAGATCATGGCCCTTTGGTGAGAGCAGGGCCAGAGGGCCGACTCAGCACCAGCCCCAAGGCCTGGCTTCTGCCTCCATGCCCCGCAGTGCCCCGCAGTGCCCAGCTGCCTTCCTGGCTCCTATGCCACAGTGCTTCCCTTCTGGGAGGCTCTCCTGGTCTCTGGTGAAGTCTTGTCCAAGTGTACGTGTGTGTGAGGATGCTGACCTGTCTTGGCAGGGAAGCCGTGCTGGTTGGCCATGGTCTGACTACTGTCTGGCACATTCTAAGCCCTGCCCCAGCCAGTCAGCTGACCTTGGGCAAGTTGAGCCTTAGTTTCCTCTTCTTTAAGTAGCATTATAGTTACAATTCCTGCTTCACAGAGTCAGGAGGACTAATGGCACTCACACAGGCAAGGCACCTGGCCAAGGCCAGCTGAGCAGGTGCAGGTGAGGTGGGTGGCCCAACCTGGGCCAGTCACATATCTCTTGGGGCGTACCCTGGTTCCGCTGTCAACAGGACTCCCATGAGCACCTGCCTTGTAGAGTTGTGGGACACTCAGGGGTGTGAGCTGTGTCACCCTCTGAAAGACCCTGGGGCAGCATCTGGTGAGGGCTGGTCATCTTGTTCTTTCCCCCATCAGTAAGGGGTGGATAGACCCTGTGGAGGTCCTTGGTCCAGGGGCAGGGGACAGAGTGCCTGATTTTGCCCTGCTAGGATGTGGCTAACTATTAGTATGAATGGCTGGCTGATGTGTTGGACTAGGGCCAGCCCTGGGCAAGGACTTCCCCTGAGGGCACCCCAGCTTCCCCCAGGGTGGAAGGGTCCTGCCCAGAAGGAGGATGTGCATCTTACAAGGCACGGTGAAGCCTGCCTGCCTGGTGTGTGGTCAGTGTCAGGGTCTGAGGTCAGGCATAGGCAGGAAGGTTGGGGATGAGGGGTTGCCTGGATGTCCTGCTTGGACAGCTTGGTTGAGAAGTTGGGGCATGGACTGGCTGATCAGGATCAGTGGGGAGGAAGCCAAGGCACAGCCTGGGCGCTGGCAGGCAGAATCCCCAGAAAGCAGGGTCTGGGTGTTGGGGTGTAGCATGAGCTGGGGCTGGAGCAGGGCAGGGCCCAGCCTCCCGCCATGTGGTCCATGGATGTGAGTGAAGGCATGGGGCTGAAACAGCTGCTGCAGTGAGGGTGGCTGGGCTGATGTGGGCTTTTGAAAGCCTGCGGCCTAGGTGAGACTGGGGAGGGTTTGGAGGACACGGGAGGGGGTTGAGTCAAATTCTGGAAGGAAGTAGGGATGTGGGGCATCTGGGGGTTTTGTGTTGGTACAGCCGAGTGCCCCACGGCCCCTCCTTGCCTCGCAGCACTTGGGGGACTGCACCTGCTGGATTTCAGGCGCCCTCAGGGGCCCAGGGTGGGTGGCTGGGTGGGGCTTTGCATAGGCAGAAGACACGAGCTGGCACTTTGTGTTTCCAGGCTGCCTCCTCTGGCCAGCCTTCATCTCAGTCCGCTGAGTGAACAGAGGTGTTACGTGTTCCACTGTGCAGCAAAATGAAATCGCAAGTCAGAGCAGTGGCCAGACTGGGGATGTTTCCTCTGTCCCTCCTGTAGCGCAGCCCATGAATGCTCATGGCCCTCCGCTCACCTGGACAGAGCAGGTGGGAGTCGAGCAGCCTCGCTGCCTTCGTTTGCTCCCCCATGGGCTAGGCCCAGTCAGGCTGAGGGAGCCTCGCTGTGGTTTAGCTGCGTCCTTCACACTCGATTCCCTTTCCACCTGCCTGTGCAGGGTCTCCTGCCTCTCATGCACCCCTGTCGCATCCCAGCAGACCTCTCTGCCCCATGCGGAGCTATTGACAGTGACTGCTCCCTCTGCCAAGGCTTTCTTGGCTTGTCCAGTTCACTCCCCCTACCCACTCCCCTCTGTCAACTTGCTGGGCCCTCATTTTTCCACGGTGGCTTCTCTCCCTGGGTGATCCCTTTTATGACTGTCCCTACACAGTGGACTCCCATTCTGTGTTCAGCCCAGGCCCTGCATTCACCTCCAGGGCTTGGGATATCCTCCTGCCTGTGGCAGTGCCTCAGGGTGCGTCCTTGCGCTTGGCCCCCTTGCTGTCTGGCGTGAAGAGGTCACAGCACTGCCTACTAGTCTTCTGGGCCAGAACCTGGGACTTGTTCTTAAATCTCCCTGCTGCTGGCCAACCTTTCTGGGTTCCGCTAGCTGTCTCTAGCTCCACTGTCGGTCCCTTACCCTGGGTCGGGCTCCCACAGCAGCCTGTTCTCGGCACGGCAGCGCAGGGAGCCCTCCGGTCACAGGTCTACGGCAGTCCTGGCCAGCGCATCCTGTCATTTTTAGGAGGTGTCCAAACCCCCTTACATGGCAAGTAGTGCCCTGTGCTTAGCTCCCCTTGGGCTGCTTCCTGGGGAGCTGCCGGACCATTCCCATCTGGGGTTCTAGCCCCCACCCCAAATTCTCTGAGAGCCTGTGTCAGAGCCCTCGCACAAGATGATCGAGTGGGTTCCCCAAGAGATGCGTGTGTCCCTGTCCCTGAGGCCAGGGCAGGCCTGCCTTGTTGGTGTTGGGCTGGAGTGTTGGGATTGGGCCATGCCGTGTGTCAGATGTGCTTCCCTGGGGTGCCTCTTGGGGATTTCAGGAGAGCACCGGGTTCCCACCTGGCCCGTGTCTGCTGAAGGCCCTCCCTGCTGCAGCCCTCTGCTGCGTTGCCACACGAATCTTTCTATCTGATGTTTTATTGGAATTCTACAAATTAAGCCTTAATACTTTGAAATTATACGTATGTATAGTTGGGATAGCAAACGAGTTCTACAAGGTTAATTAAGGAAAAACAGTAATTTCTAACTGCCCCTCCTTTCCCCTCCCCTGAGTGAACTACTACTAATTCTTATAGTAGATTCTTTTGATATTTATCTCTTCTGTAAATAATATGCTTGTATTGCTACTTGATTTTTTTACTGACTTATTTGTTGACTTGCAAGATGAGTGTTGAAGTCTTTTTCCACATATAAGTGCTTGCTCACTCACAGGCACACACATGCACACTACACACATGGATGCACACATAACGTACATACACAACATACACATACACACACACGTACCCAGGCCTACCTATTTCTAATGGAGTAACTATTGGTGGGTAGAACCCACGTCAGCCAAAGCTCCTGGGCTCCTCAATGCTTCTCAGCAGTGTCATGGGGCCCCAAGACCCAAGTCCCTGGGGCCCACTGGACTAGGTGGTGTCCTGGTGCCACCTACTGTGGATGGAGCTAGGTGGCATGGGCTGGGCCTCTTGGTCAGAAGGGACAGGGCTGTGCCACCTTCGCCACCCTGATTGTGGGGATCCAGGCCTGCCTCTTGCCCTCTGTGAAGCTTACTTTGTGCTTCACCTGCCTCTGGCTTCGGAGTTTGTGTGGCTGTTCTGAGTACCTGCTGTGAAGTATTCAGAACCTGGCTAGCCTGGACAGTGGGCTCTGTAGCGATGTCATTAGGATGCAGGCAGATTGGACAGATGTCCCCACAGGCACTTGCGCCCACAGCGGTGACACCACAGAGGCAGGGAGCCTGTGGATGGCAGCTCTGGCTGCGTCCAGGCTGGAGAGTTCCCTCCTGTGTGCTCTGAGTCCCTGGAGCTTGGCTTACGGGAGGAGGAGTTAAGCGGGATGCCGAGCTGCCCCAGGCCAGGGATAGCTGGTGTTGTGCTGAGGATGGTGTCAACGCAGTGAAGTATGTACTTGCTGTTTGTAACCCTTAATGTGTTTCCATTTATTTGTCGCAACAACCCTAAGAGGTAGGTACTTTTGTTGCCTTCACTTGATGGGTGAGGAAACTGAAGCCCAGAGAGGTGCAGTAGCTTGTACCAAGCTGCATAGGTAACAAGGCCAGGGCGGATTCACCTCCAGGCAGCCCGACCCCAGCTCTGCCACCCCATCATGTGCGTCTCAGGAAGATGGAGCTAGAAGTGGACCAGGTGGCAGGAGCTCTGTGGTTTTCAGCCCTGGTTCGGGCCCTGGCTCACATCATACAGTGACACATGCCTGCATGTTGGGGGAGCAGCAGGAACCAGTATTCCTGGAAGCCAGGCAGGGATGGGCTTGTGGGGGGCTTGGAGAGCAAGGGGAGCCAGGGCTCCAAATGGGACATCCGTGGTCTTTAAGAGCCAACAAGAGGGCTCACTTAGCTGGGGGTCCTATAGGGAAGGGCGGGGCCTGCCCTCTTTAGGGCTATGTTGTGTTCTCACCCACTGGCGGGGCCAGTGGAATAAGAAGCCACTAGAAGGGCTTGGTGGGGGTTGCTGCCCTGGGGGTTGCAAGGAGCCTGGGGTGGCCTTGGGAACAGGCACAGCAGAGCCAGGCTAAGGGGTCAGGGCAGGCATGAAGCCTCTGTGAATCTTGGCTTTAACCCTCCCCTCTTCACCTCCCTCCCCGCCCTCTTTGTGATTCCTCCAGCTCAGCAAGGAGGCTGCCGGCCCTGCCCTCTGTAAGAAGATGTCTTATGGATCCATCACTGGCGGAGGTGGCCTGGGGAGCCGCGGCCCTTTCGGGGCACCCTCAAGACAAGGCTATCAGCCCCTAGGTAATGACAGCAGCTGGCAGCAGGGGTGGTGGGTGGGATAGCAGTGGGCGGGGTCTTCAGGCTTAGTCTCGCTGGTGGCTAAGTAGAGGGGTTCTGTTCTTCCGAGAAACCTTGCTGGTGACCTGAGACCATGGGTGACTGTTGAGCTGCAGCCTGGGGCGATTTGGGTGTCAGGAGAGGAAGGATACGGAGCAGCGGTCCTTTTTTGGGGCAGACCTGGGTGTCCGAGGTCCTGCTCCGAGGATGGAGCTGGCACACAGAGTACCAGCTGCTGGGCGGTGGCGCTCTGGGTGTTTGGAGAATGGCTGAGTGGATGAGCAATCTTCTCTAGTCTCCCTAATGGCAGTGTGGAGCAGGAGGCTCTGCACAGCAGACAGAGGAGGACACTAGGGCCCGTGGGGTGACCGACGCCCCCCTACGGCCATGCAGAGGGAGCTGGGCAGAGCTGGGACCTACTTCTAGGTATTTCTGAGTTCTAAGCTTCTGCTCTTTCCGCTCCACCGAGCTTCACATCCTCTTCCCACCTCCCACTGCAGGCCATCAGGATCCCATGGTGGCTCCTGGCCTTGCCCTGGTTCCTGCCCTCCCTTCCACCCTCAGCTCGGACTGTAGGTCTGGCTTGGAAGGTGCCCTCCAGGTGGCAGGCCAGTAATGGACATCTTGGCCGTAGGTTCTGTCATCTGGCTCCCAGTGTCAGGTCAAGGCAGCCTCCAGCAGTAGGGAAGGGGATCGAATTTGGGGCCTCGAGAGCTCTTGGCTTACTCTGTCTGCTCAGGCCTTTGGCCCAGCCTAGCAGCTGCCTTAGGGCAGGAACTCTCCCCTACCCTGGGGCTGGGCTCCCGTGGAGCCTCAGGGCCCTTCTCAGGGTGTGGAGATGCGGTGTGTGAGTGTGTGTGCGCCTAGAGATCAAGTACAGTGATTTAGAGATGGATGACCCTGACACCTGCCCCACCCTTTCTGCATCCCGCATCCTTACCCCCTTGCCCTGAATTGCATATTTACTGCTTTTGCTTTTTCTTCATAGTTTTACTTATGTATGCGCTTGTCCCTAACCAGTGTGTTGCCGGGTTTTGCAAGTTTTTGAACTTCATTTACTGGGATCATGTGATTTGTATGTATCCGCCATTTGCTGCTTTTATGCATTGTGTTCTCAGAGCCTACACATTGTGTGTAGGTGCTGTTCTTTTGTTTTCCCTGCTGCACTGTATTTGGTGTACACTGCGGCATCTATGCCTGTCCCATGCCTGAGGGGCACTGAGGTTGTCTCCCGCCTCCCTCAGTCACAGTGTTGCTGAGCACCTGTGCCTGCAGTCCAAGGCCTCCCCAGGGTCAGAGGAGGGGTGGTGGTCCTGGGGCTGGGCACCTGAGGCATGCTGATGCCCGCTCCCACACGGAGCTCCCTTCATGCCATGTCCTTGTTGGCACCAATGTGTCACATGGTGACTTTGCCAACCTGGTGGGTGTGCAATGGTCTCTTCTTGTTTCAGCTGATACTCTCTGGAAACTAATGGGATCGATCATCTTTTCATATGTTTATTGGCTATTTGGATGGTCCCTTTGCTTAACTGTTTTTGTTTATTTTCTCTTGGGTTTGTCTTGTACTAATTGATTTGCAAGATTTCCTTCTACGTTCTGGAGATGAAACCCTTGTCAGACATGCTGCAAATGTCCCGGCCCAGTTCGGGCATGCTTTTCAGTGTGGTACCTGCTCACGACAAGGTCCCAGCGAGGACACACGTGAATTTATCAGTCGTTTCTCTCAGGGTTTGTATTTTTCTGTTTAGTTTAATAACTTCTACCACAAGATGATAATGATATTATCCTGTATTTTCCTCTATAGATTATATAATTTGTTTTTCATATTTAAGTTTTTAATCCAGCTGGAATTGGTTTTTGTTTATGGTGTGAGGTAGAGTGAGGGTGGAAGGGAAGCTCTAATGGTAGTGTTTCTGTATTTGCATAACAAATTGTCTGGGCTATTTATTCTGTCTTTTTTTTGTAGTCCTGCAGTGACAGCTGTGTGATAAAGTTTCCATATGGGTCCTTTTGTTCAATTTTTCTCTTCCTATGTCAAAATCCACCTTAATTTCTATAGCTTTATTGTAATTCTCAATATTTTTTAGGGCAAGTTGCACTTCTTATTTTTCTATAGAAATTTCTTGAGTATTTTTGACTCTTTGACATTGAACATAAATTTTAGAATCACCTTGTCAAACCTTTGGAGTTTTGACTGGAATTTCGTTGCATCTACTGGATGAATGTGGGAGAATGGACATCATCATTCTGAGTCTTCTAGTACATTGTACATGGTGCCCTTCTGAACGCTACGTTTTCTAGATGTTTGTTGCTGATATGTGCACAAGCAAGGTTTTTTTTTTTTTTTTTGAGACAGAGTCTTGCTCTGTCCCCAGGCTGGAGTGCGGTGGTGTGATCATAGCTCACTGCAGCTCGAACTCCTGGGCTCAAGCGATCTTTCTGCCTCAGCCTCCCAGAGTGCTGGGATTACAGGCATGAGACAGTGGGCTTTAAAAAAAAGCAAAGTCCAGAGATTTTATTTAATTTTTAAATGTTTTGTTCATTAATGTTCTAAATATGGAAAATTTCAAACACCAGAAGTAGACACAATCATGTAGGGAACCCCAGTGCATCCCTCAGCTTCCCCTGCCACTGCTGGTGGCCAGTCTGGCCGCAGTTGTGCCCTCCCTGCTCCCTGCTGTGTCATTTTGAAGTAAATCCCAGACATCAGATCATCTCCTCTGTTACTATTTCAGTGTGTCTCTAAAAGAGGACTCCTTTCATACGTGACAGTGTCCCATTGTAATGCCTCATTTCAGCCACGGTACTGAGTCTGCTGCTCGGATTGCCGGTGGCTTCGAGGATGCACCGTGTCTTCACAGTGCATGTTTGAAGCAGGAGCCTAGAAAGAGCCACGTGCTGTGTTGGTTCCATGTGTCTGAGTCTTCATCTCCATGTTCCCCTCCATCATTTTTCACCCTTGAAGTTTATACCCTTGAAGAAAGTGGGGTTTCCCATGTAGTACAATTGATTTTGGTCTACTGACTCTGTATCCAGCCATTTTGCCAAACTTTTTTTTATTAATTGTAATAATTTGCCTGTGGAATGTTTTGAGCTTTCTATATCATTTGTGTCATTTGTGAATAGTGACAGTTTTTCTCTCTTTTCCAGCGCTTTCACCTTTTACTTGTTTTTCTTCCCTCTGTGAGCTGGCTGGAACCTCACTACAATGAGCGGAAATGGTGACTGTGTTCTTTATGAGTCTGTGAGAAAATGGGATTGTGTGTTGTTGAATGTTTCTGGGATTTTGCTATGAAACTGTCTGGGTCTAGTGTCTTTTCTTTGTTCAAAGTTTTTGAACTACCAATTAATTTCTCTAGTTGTAAAAACTTGTTCAAGTTTTCTGTTTCCTCGTGGGTCAGTTTTAAGTTACATTTTTCTGGAAATGTATCTATTTTATCAAAACATTCAATTTGTTGAATAAAATCATAGCTTTTCCAGGCTGAGTGTAACCCGGGGCAGCATCGTGGGGTGGTTACAGTGGTTAGGAGCACAGACTCATGCAGCAGTGGGCTGGCCCTTCCTCTGGGAAGCGGAGCTGAGGGCCGGCCTGGGTACTGGGTGGCCGCAGGCGGAGCAAGGCTGCATGGGCCTGGAGCACCCAGGGGGCTTGCCATTCTCACGCCCAGGCCATGCAAGGGCTCAAGGTTGCGGCTGTTCCATTAATTTCAGCAATATGTGAATCACATCCCCTTTTCTATTCCTAATATTTTATATTTGTATCTTCTATTTTCTTCTGTAATCAATATTGACAGAGACTTGGCAATTTTAGAAGTCTCTACAAAGATGTGACTTCTGGCTTTCTTGATCCTTTCTGTTAGATGTCAGTTTTAAAGTTTGATTGATTTCTGCTCATGTTTTTGTTATTTTCCTCATTTTTTCTCTGAGTTGATACTATTTTATTCATCTAACTCCCAGATTGGATGTTTATAAACCTCATTCATGTTCAATATTCAGTTTTTATTCTTTTCTAATGAAAGCACTTAAAATTATGAATTTCCAAAGAATCACTGCTTTACTTGAATATCACACATTTTTAAAATATATGGTATTTTTATATTTGTTCAGTTCTAAATATCTTCTAATTTCCATTATGATTTCTTCTTTGACCCAGGAGTTTTTTAGAAGTGCATTTCATCATTTCTAAACATTCATATTTTTTTGGTAGTTTTTTTAAAAAAAATGATTTCTAACCTAATTGCATTTCTGTTGGAAAAGGATCAGTGCTGTCCTGATTTGTTGAAAATCGTGGAGACTGGGGCCTGGTGTTTCTTTATGCTCCTCTCTGCCCTGGATGACTGGGGAAGGCCTCGTGTGGGTGGGCCTTTGAGGCCCGTAGGAGCTGGGAAAGGACAGGATCTGGACAAGATGCCCATGGGCAGAGGAATGCTGCAGTTACCCAGCCCCTGCTGTGTGCCAAGGTCCTTGCTACCCTATTTATGGCAGTGCCTCAGGGCCACCTCTTCGTCCTAATGTCCCATAGACAAAGGCAGCAAGAAAACAACTGGCAGATTGTTCACACATAAAGAACTCAAATGAGGCCTGGCTGGGTGGCTCACACCTGTAATCCTAGCACTCCAGGAGATGGAGGCGGGAGAATCGCTTGAGCTCAGGAGTTCAAGACTAGCCTGGGCAACATAGTGAGACCCCTATATCTAGAAAAATTAGAGAAATTAGCTGGGCATGGTGGTATGTGCCTGTAGTCCCAGCTACTCAGGAGGGTGAGGTAGGAGGATCGCTTGACCCAGGAGTTTGAGGTTGCAGTGAGCTGTGATGACACCACTGCACTCTACCCAGGGTGACAGAGTGAGATTCTGTATCAAAAGAAAAAACAAAAGAACTCAAATGAATAGAAGGGAACCCCTCAATCCCCATAAAAATGGGCCGGGTCTATAGACAGCTACAGACAGCTAGGATGGCTGGTCAGTGCCTGAGGAGAGGTCAGCCTCACTGGTGACCTCAGAGATGGAAACCGAGGTACCTACCCATAC
The DNA here is from genome assembly GCF_020740605.2 of Lemur catta. Lineage (NCBI taxonomy): Eukaryota > Metazoa > Chordata > Mammalia > Primates > Lemuridae > Lemur > Lemur catta. Next base: position 24,592,806 of record NC_059136.1, read on the forward strand.
ATGCCAGCGCTAACCTCTGGTGGAAGTGGGCACTGTAAGGAGAGGCAGGGTGCTGCTGTCTCCTCCCAGGGTCTGGGCATAGCCAGTTTCAGGGCAACTTGGAACGGTCCCTCTTTTGGCCCAGCCATGCCTCTTTTGGGGCTCCATCTTAGGAGGTAATCAGCAATGTGGGCAGAGGTGTTCCCTGCAGAATGACAGTTTGGAAATACTGGAAATGTCTAGCTTTGGGGGAACAATTGAGAAAGTGAGGGTTCGTGATGGAACATGAAATCACACTGTTGGAGATCCTTGAGTGAGCTCTGTGCGAGTTATGGTTAATGGTAATGCAAATGCAAGAAGCAAAACCATACACTCAATATTTTAGTTGTATGAAACAACTGCTCCCCCCCCCCAGTATTAGTAATTTTTAATATTTATTTCTGGATGTTGTGATCTTTGTTCTTTAATTTATAATTGTCTGCATTTAATTTTTTTGTGCAATTTATGTGTATTATTCTAGTAAAAAACAAACAGTAACTGTCCCAGACCTGCCTGCCCTCCGCTTGCCTCCCCTCCCTCCCAGAGTTGTGGGTTCCTTTGATTCGGGTGGGCAGACCGTACTGGCCCCTCCAAGGGTATCTGGAGATGGCATGGAGTAGTGTGGCATTGGTGGAACCTGGACTTGCGGTGAGTGGATGCCAGTGTGATGAGGTGATAGAGTGTCCTTGAGCATCAGCTGCCAGCAGGCCTGCAGTCTCTCTGGGGCCTGGGCAGGGGACCCACCTTGGAGCAGGTGGGCACCTAGTCACTGAGTACCTGGATTCCCTCCTTGTACACTGTTGTCTGGGGCAGTGACTGCTGGGGTGGAGGTGTTGGGTCTGATGAGTATGTCTCTGCCAGGAGAGAATGGCATCTGGAAGCTGGAGGGACAGGCCTTGGCTTGGAGGCTCACAGTCACTCAGATACTCAGAGAAGCCTGGGACTTGGTGGCTTTAGTCTGGGCCTCCCTCCCCGGTGGGGGGATTGCAGACTGCTCTTGTTCTGGCTCTGAGATCCACCTTGCTGCAGTTCTCTGTCCTATAGGAAGCTGTACCCCCAAATAAGCTAGACTGCCCCTGCCCGCCACCATTTCCTCGTGTGCCCTCCTCCTCTCCCCACCCAGGGCCAGAGCTGGGGGATGAGTGGGCCCCATTCTAGGAAGGTGAGCCAGGGGCACTGGAGGCCCTCCCCGAGTCTGTGCCACCAGCAGGGCTGCCTCTGCCTGTGTGGTTTGGGGCCTTTGGGACTCCTCCCCCCTCCTGGGGGGCCCGGTGAGAGCCTTTGGGGCAGTCCTTCCTTGCCTGTCACGCTGCGTGCAGTGGCCCCCCCTGAGGATGCTGAGCTTTCTTCTCCAAGGGTTACATGAAGGACCTTTTCCAAGAGTTGCTGCTTCAGGCGCTCAGTGTGGAGACAGGACCCAGGGTGTCCATGCCGACCTGGGGACCTGCTAGAGGCTGTCGGTGCCGTCTGCAAGATCATCTAAGCCAGCTGCTTTGTGACCTGCTTGGGTGGTCAAGAGTGCCTCAGTCTCCTCAGGGAGCACCTGGGGAGCAGGTTGCAGACAGGCTCCTGGGGACTCCTTTCCGTGCCCTCAGCCTGGTGCACGCTGCCTGTCACTGGCTCTGGGAGGCCATGGATTGAAAGGCACATCTGTATTCCAGAGATGTTAACATATTTTTATAAGGTGCATCTGAGGATAGACAAATTTTAGCAAAACGTGTCCAGAAATGGTGGTGTTTGAATAAATGGAAATTATTAGAGAAAATTAAGATGTGTCATTTGTGGGGTTCAAACCCTGGAATGGTGGAGGGTGCCAGAGGGCACCTCTGTGCTTGTGCCTCAGCCACGTTGCCAGGTGTGGGGGGAAGTGTGTGGTTTTGCTTTTCACTTCCCATATACCATGGAACAATACTTTTATAAAATACAATAGAATGCCCCTGTGCTTGGATGTTGTGGCGATCTTGAAATGCCATGAATCATAATGAAGCCTGACTCTCCGTGTTTGTACCTCCTTGCTGCAGAGGGTAATATAATACCCACCTAAGTTTCATCTGTGACCGTGTCTCCGGGCCTAATTTAGGGGGTTGTGGCCTAGGCTGGGGTCACCTTTCAGAAGAACTGTGGTTCAGAGAAAAATCCAGAACACCTACAGTTCTGAACTTCCATCCTGGTGTTCTGAAAAAGGGGGGCGTTCTGGAGGACATGGCAGTCAGGGAGGTCTTCCTGAAGGAGGTGGGCCCCAGTAGAGCTGCTTTGGCTTGGGTGCCTGCTGTCTGTGCATGGGTCCTGGCACCGATGGCAGTGCCCTGAGCTACTTGCACAGGCAGGCTGGGAATAATCGTGATTGTCCCTTGCTGTCTGTAGAGTGCGCTAGATGTTGGACCGAGTATGGAATCCGCCATTTCCCCTGCCCATCGCCAGAGAGCAACTCACAGGACCCCTGTGTGGGGAAGGACGGAGAAGGCGATCTGGGGCCGGCGGGTGCACCCAGAGTCCCGAGGGCCAGGAAGCGAGGTACTTCCACTCAGACACTGGGTCTGGGGGGGTTCCGGGAATGCCACTCAGAGATGCTGGTGCTAAGGAGGGAGGGGTCCACAGGCGGGAGCTGTGGGGGTGCCCAGGCAGCTGCAGGGGAGGAGGCTGGGGCAGGTGCTGAGGCCCATCTCACCCTCACCCCCACTGCCCTCTCCCCCCTGAGGAGAACGGATGGCATGGCCAGTCTGGACTGGCCACAGGAGGAAGAATGTGATGACCAGGGCCATTAGGGTCCTGTAGGCTCAAGGACCAGGCCTGCACAGTGGGACGAGGGGGCACTCATGCCTGGGGATCTGGACCTGCTCACGGAGCCCCTTTGCCCAGAGCCTGATCTTCCTTATGGAGTGGGCTGGTGAGGGGGTGTGAGGGTCCTTGACGTGTGATTTAGGGAGGAATAGGTGTGGTGGCCTCTGCAGAGGTGTGGGCCTGGATGGGCTTCCCTCCTGGCAGAGAGGTCCCTTCCGGGTGCTTCCAGGAAGACAAGACCTGGAGAGAGAAGCCCCCTCTTGAGTACTTCCTCCCTGTGAGGCTCAGACATGCCCTTGGGGAGTCTTCTCTTGGGGCCACTGTCCCTGCCTTTGGGAAACCTGAGTCCTCTGACCCTGCAGAGCCATACCCCCAGCAACATACCTGCCCCAGTCATCAGGAAGCCAGTCTGGTCCTGACAAAGCTCATACGTGAGCAAAGACACAGAGGCCCGGGCACTGTTTGCTGGGCCAGCCCCGACGAGCTCCAGGCTGGCATGGAATGGCAGAGGAGTGAAGCTGCAGAGCAGCTGGAGTGCAGGAGGGACGGCTGCACTCATGGGGCTCTCAAGGTCCTGCAGCTGCCAGGCAGGCGGGTGTGAATGGCATCCTGCATGTCAGCTGGCGAGGGCTGCCCCCAGGCCAGGGATGTCCCCAGGAGCAGCCCCACGCCTGGCCCCAGAGCGCCTTTCCCTGGGGCCTGAGGACAGGAGATGCATGCAGAGAGCCAGGTCTGGCCTCCAGGCCCTGTCCCAGCTCCCTTGCCCTGATGGTGGCTATGGAAGACAGGTAGGTCCTGTTTTGAAGATGAAGCACTGTGGCCCAGAAGTTAGGTACCTTGTCAATGGCACCTCGCAAGGCAGTGGCAGAACCGGGAGGCTTGGACCCAGGTCTCTGGACACCCAGCAGGGCGGGTGGTGGCTGGGAGTGTGCAGCCGTGTCCTGAAGCAGAAGCCAAAGAGGAGGCGCCCCAGGGAGCTGCTGCTGGAGCTGCCGCTTCCCCTGGGCCTGGAGCCTTAAACACCCACCTTTTGGTGCCTTTCCAGGGCCAGGGGTTGCCCCTGAAGGCAGCCGGACACCAGAGCCCACCTCACCACCCACCACTGGCCCGAGAAGGGACTTGGCTGCTGGGCCCCATGGCCGCGTGACGGGACCCAGTGGCAGCCGGGCCAAGAAGAGGAAGCCCAACTTCTGCCCACAGGAGACTGAGGTGCTGGTGTCCAAGGTGAGCAAGCACCACCAGCTGCTGTTTGGCACGGGGCTGCTGAAGGCCGAGCCCACCCGCAGGTACCCGCGTGTGGAGCCGCATTCTGCAGGCCGTGAATGCACTGGGCTACTGTCGCCGTGATGTTGTGGACCTGAAGCACAAGTGGCGGGACCTGAGAGCGGTTGTGCGGCGCAAGCTGAGTGACCTCCGGAAGGCAGCGCACGGCCCTGACCTGGGCCCTGGCCAGCCACAGCCCCTGGCGCTCACGCCCGTAGAGCAGGTGGTGGCCAAGACCTTCTCCTGCCAGGCCTTGCCCTCCGAGGGCTTCGGCCTGGAGCCACTCAGAGGTGAGTTCCTCGCCGCAGGTTGCCCTGCCAGGGTGCCGCTCTGGCCACCTGGAGGGTGGGCCTGCCTCGGCCGTATTGCCCCCCTCCCTACTGCACAGGGGCCTCCTCTCCTCCTCCTTGGCCTCCTCTGCTTCCTCTTCCCCCGGTCAGCACCTGGTGCGTCCTTGTTCACTCACCCTGCACTCTACTCGCTCACTTGCACAGCCGTCCACACATTTGTGCATCTGGCAAACATTTTTGAAGTATGAAGGGAGCTTCAGAGGTAAATTCTGACTCCCTGTCCTGGGCCTGAGCTGAGCACATGCAGACAGAGGAGCTGGGCCCTCATCTCGCGGTCGTCTGGTCCTGCACGTGCATCGCGCGTTGGAGAGACGTCCGTGTGCTGGCACTGCCCCACATGGACACACACACAGAGATGCAGGCATTCAGCAGTGCTCGCCCTCTGACATTCCACACCTGCCAATCTTCTTCTGTCCTGCCCGTCCTGTCCTGTTCTATCCATTAAAATAAAGCTAGTTGTGACTTTCTAAGTTGGTTTCATGACCTGGGTCTCAGAGCTGCAGTTTGAAACATACTGCCCTGTTACTGTTTTTAACACCCAGGAGAGGCCTCCGTAGTGGGTGGTCCAGCCCTGCAGTGTCAAGGTGGGCAGGTTGAGACCCGGGAGGGAGGGTTTGCTGGGGCCATGTTGAGCCCTCTGTGGAGGCCCTGCGGCTCAGGCGAAGCCCTTTTCCTCCAGGGTAGCATCAGTCTGTTGCTGTCCAGCAGGTTGGGAGGTTGACAGAGGTCAGTGTGGGCCCAGTGTCCAGCAGCTGCGTGCTGTGGTCTCAGCAGGCACTTGGGGCCGTGGACTGGTGCATGAGGCCACGGTGAAGCTGGAGAGCCAGAAGAGGAGGGTAGCATCGTGGTGCCTGCACTGGACTCCAGCTGCAGGGGTGAGGTCTGCCTGCTGCAGTGGAAGCTGCCCAGACAGGTCATGCTGCTGGGACTGGATGGCTCCCCAGAGTGCAGGGCTGCAGCGGGTCAGCCAAGGTTCTCCTCAAGACACAGGCCTGAGCCTGTGCAAGGATGGTGACTCCTGGAACTGACGGTGCCTGGAAGAGGTTCCCAGCAGGTGTTGCCAGCCCCACCTGGACAAACAGACCTCGCAGGGCGCTGCGGGGCACCTGGATGGTACGGCTTCCCCACTTAACTCTCAGGATGAGGTCGCAGGAAGTGGCAGCTCCAGGGCCTGGTCGCCTGGCCCTTGCCACAGGACATTGCTCGGGGTTGCTTGGGTCCCCTGGGAGTGTGTCTGCCAGGACAGTCTTTCCTCTTGCAGAGTTGGGTGTGTGGTATGGGGGTCCTTTCTGGCTGTAGCTGGGAGAATGCTCTGCTTCTGAAGACGCCTCTGGTGCTAGAGTCTGGAGCCAGCCCCAGGGTCTCCCCTTGCTCTGTGTGCTGCAAGGACAGGCTCTCCATCCTCTGCCAGCTGCCATGGTGGGAAGATGTAGGAAGTGGCAAAGTTAGAGATCCTTAGCACAAGGACTGGGCTGCCAAAGAGCAGCTTGCTGGGCAGTTAGTGGCCGAGTGGATGGTGACATTGACGGGGTGACCTTGACATCATGGAGGACGAGGTAGTGCTGTGGGAGATGGTGGGATGGCTTGGCCCTGAGCAGCCACCCAGGGCAAGATCCTATTCGCCCCCCTGTGCTGGCCTCGTGGCTGACTCCTGGCCACTTCCTGCTATCCTGGCCAGTCTCCCAGACCCAGGGCAGCTGGGTGCAGCCTCCTGACGTGAAGTCATGTTGCTGTGTCTCCCGTGTCCAGCCCTTCCCTGGCTCCTCCAGTGCCCCCTGCACATGGCCAGAGCTGTGACCCAGTAGGCCGATGCCATCCTTCCTGTGCTTCCATGCACCCTGTCCTCTGGGCACTCTGAGCTGCTGCTGCTGGAAAGAGGACCCCCCTGGACGCTGTGGTGCCTTTGCATATGCCGTTCCCTGTGTCTGTCCTCTCCCCGCATTCTCTGCCTCACCCATAGCAGGGGTCAGGGTCCTAAGACACACCTTGCCCTGCTTCCCCTTGCAGGGGCAGAGACCCGTCTTGGTCATCGCTGGGAAGATGTAACTGAGAGGCATTGAGCATCACACAGCAGTGTGTCCTCGCGAAGTCACCGTGCTTTAGGAATGTCTCAATTCTTCACTCCAGGCTGTCAGGGCTGGCCTGGGGTGCTGATGATAACCCTCACATAGTCACAGGCTGAGATTTGGGATTTCTCCATTTCTCCTAGAAACTGCTATTGTGGGAGTGTAGAGGCTTAGAGTGGGGAGGGCTTGGTGGATCAGACCTCCATCCCACTAGCTCTCTCTCCTTGTGTCTGTCCCTCAGCTGGACAAACAGGTGAGCAGGGAGCCTCCCAGGTCCAGGAGTCAGCAGCTACCAGTATCCTGCTGAGTTATACTAGCAGAATCTGGCCACTGCCCCCAGGCCTGGAGGCCAGGGAGAAGTCCTGTGGTTCTGTGTGGGGGAGGGCTGGTGGGGGTTCTGTCCCACCCTTCTCTGAGGTTGCTCTCTATAGACCTGTGCACACCCTACATCCTGTCTGCAGCAGGGGTGGCATTGAGTGAGTTGGGCTGGCCATTCTGAGCCCTGAAGCTGTGTTGGGTGCCATGCTAGGTGGACCCACAACAGCCTGTTTGGGGACTCTATTGTCACCCCTACTTAACAGGGAAGGATAGAGGCACCAAGCATGGAAGTGGCCCCTGGTGAATGGGGCACTGGGTATCAGGCTGAACCCATCAGACAGTAGAAGTGAGAATGCCCCGTACTGCCCTTCCCCTCCTGGGGGGAGGGGTAGTCAGCCTGCGTCTGGGGTGTCATACCAGTCAGGGCTGCATGCTATTGTCACTGGGCCTGCTCCTGCCTGAAACTGGATCAGGACGTCATCCTTCCATCGAGCTCCTCTGGCAGGTGGGGCACTGTGTGGCCTAGGGTCATGCCTAGTGGGGACAGAGCCTGGCAGCCAGTCAGCTTGCTGGGCAGCCCGAGCAGCCAGGCAGGCGTGGGGAGGGGTGATGGGGGTCCGAGGGGTCTCGGTGCTGACTGTGGATTGGTTGTGTGGGTGCCCCCCTTGCGCTCCTGCCCTGGGGGACTCCCCTCCTGCTGTGGCCACAGGTGCCTTTGGGACCTGGTTAAAGGAAGAGCTGCTTATTAGAGCAGATGGGGGCAGGGTCCAGACCCTTGTAATTCCGCATAATTGCCAAATGTTCATTAAAACCTTCATGTGTTTTCCTGCAGCGGGCACATACGCGGTGCCTGCAGTGGGACGTGGGGAGGTGCAGGCCCTGGCAGAGAGGCCCTTGCTTTCTTTTGGTGCTGTTGGAACGTCTCGTTTTCTCTGCTCACAAGAGGAGTGGAGGGCGGGGATGAGGCGGGAGGGAAAGCCCTGATGATGAGCACTGCCCATTTTTTATTTTATTTTACTGACTGCGAGTAAAGCTGCTTTGGTGGTGTTCAGATGGAGTCTGGAAAGTGGACTCAGGGAGTGTTGGAGAGAGGACCAACAAGGTGGGGACCCTCCTGCCCTCCTTCAGGCCCAGGCCAGGACTGCGGATCGTTCGGCTCTGTCTTGTGAAAGCTGGTGCCTCTGGCCCCGTGGCTGCCCCTCCAAGGAAGCCTGTACCCAACAGGCCTATACCCCAGCATCTGCCTTGGGTCTCTTGTATTTTCCTGTCCAGGCCATGTGTCCTGTTTCTATGACTCTTGCATGTATTGCTGAGTTGGCCCAGTGGGAGAATGAAAAGGACAGGATGCCTGTGCTGTAGTTGGCGGGTAGCGGTGTAGTGTTAGGTGCCCACCTGCCTAGTGGCTGAGGACCCCAGAAAGAAGGGAGTGGTGCTCTGGAGGCGATCTTACGGCCTGCCTGGTGACAGGACAGTGTGTACCTTGGTTCCCTCAGCTGTGAGTTCATATGTCATTCAACAGACACTTCTGGAACATGTAGTTCATTGTGCTGGGTCCTGGTCTAGAAACTCACAGGTGGGCTGGCCTGTGGGAGGGGGTGGGCTGAGGAGGGCCAAAGCTGTGTCGGGGAGGCCTATGAGCTGCACTTGACCTCTGGCCAGAAGAGCGATGGGCAACATGAGATCCCAGGCTGGGGAGGTTGGTGCTGGGAAGACCTGGCTCTCTGGAACCCAGGCAGTGACTTCTTTGGAGTTTAATTGACATACGCTGTGTTGTATCCATTTAAGGGTACAGTTCAATGAGAGTTGGCTAGTACACACCACCATAACGTCAACCCCTGTGAAGGTGAAGAACATTTCCATGACCTCAAATGGTTCCCTCTGCCCCCACCTGGTCAGCTACCACTGCCCCAGCTCAAGGCCAAGGCCACTACTAATTTGCTTTTTGCCCCTCTAGATTAGGTCTCTCTTTCCAGAGTCTGACACATGTGGAGCCATGTAGTATGTACTCTTTTGTGTCTGCCTACCTTAGCCATGTGTTTGCTGTGCGTGTCACACTTACCACTTCCTTTCCGTGGGGTGGTAAGTATCTAGGAGTTGAATGCTGGTCATATGGTTAGTGTAACTTTTAAAGAAATGCCCAAGCTGTTCTCTAGAGTAGTCGCACTATTTTAAGTTCCCCCAAGCAGCAGGGGGGAGCTTCACTTTCTCTGCATCCATGCCAACTCTTGTTATTGTCAGTAGCTGTTCTGTGGATGGTGCTATGGTGTGGATATTTGATCCTCCAAACCTCATGTTGAAATGTGATCCTCAGTGTTGGAGGAGGGGCCTACTGCGAGGTGTGTGTGTCTTGGGATGGGCCCCTCATGAGTAGATTAATTCCTTCCATCCTCCCTAGGGGATGAGTTCTTACTTTGCTAGTTCCTGCCAGGGCTGACTGTTAAAAATAGCCTGGCACCCCCAACCCCTGCTCTTCTCTCACCATGTGATCTCTGCACACCCCAGCTCCCCTTTGCCTCCTGCTGTGAGTGGAAGTAGCCTGGCCCTCACCACATCTCCAGTCTTGAACTTCCAGTCATCAGAATCATGAGATAAACAGACCTTTTTTTCCCTTTATAAATTGCTCAGCAACACAAAGTGCACTAAGACAGGTGGTGAGTAGCCTATGTCATTGATTATAGTTTATTTGCATTTCTCTGATATTCAACATCTTGCTGTGTGCTTATTGGCTATTTATATATCTATTTTTATGTAGTGTCTGTTCAAATTTATTGCCCATTTTATATTATATGGGGTTGTCATATGAGCTCATTTATTCTGAATACAAGGGCTTTGTCAGATTTCAAAGCCAGATATCTATATTGTGGGCTGGGCATGGTGGCTCATGCCTGTAATTCTAGCACTCTGGGAGGCTGAGGCAGGAGAATCATTAGAGCTCAGGAGTTCGAGACCAGCCTGAGCAAGAGTGAGACCCCGTCTCTACTAAAAATAGAAAGAAATTATATAGATAACTAAAAGTATATATAGAAAAAATTAGCCGGGCATGGTGGCGCATGCCTGTAGTCCTGGCTACTCGGGAGGCTGAGGCAGGAGGATTGCTTGAGCCCAGGAGTTTGAGGTTGCTGTGAGCTAGGCTGACACCACAGCACTCTAGCCTGGGCAATAGAGTGAGACTCTGTCTCCAAAAAAAAAAAAAAAAAAAAATGCAAAAACAAAAGCAAAAAAACCAGATATCTGTATTGTGAATATTTTCTTTCAGATGGTGGTTTATCTTTTAATTATCTTACCTATGTCGTTTGAAGGTCAAAGTTTTACTGTTTGATGTGATCAATTCTTTCTTTTATGGTTTTTGCTTTTTGTATACTGCCTAATAAGCCTTTCCCTACTACTAAGTTGCAAAGAATGTTCTTCCTATTTTAAAGAAGGATTTTTGTTGGGTTGGTTTTTTTTTTTTTT